>NW_028274811.1:134816712-139816712 GCF_037043125.1 Eumetopias jubatus
GACAGCACAGGCAGAGTGTACTTATGGCCTGCAAACCCACTGGTAAAAAGCAGAAGTAATAGCCTCTTGAATGTGACAGGAAAAATATGTTTATTTTAAATATTTCAAAAATTTATGGGTAAGAAGAGTTCTTGTTTTAAAATAAGTAGTTATTTTGGATAAAATAGCTAATCAAAATATCTACTTTTGATGGGGTAATGTTTCTCAGTGGCCAAAGATGAACAGACTCTATTTTGTGATAAGGTGAGGAATGTTCTTTATAGAGGAGATCTACACTAAAAGTAAATAGTGATCATTTGCAGGGATTGCTATAGAACCTGCTGTTTCAGATAACATCTTAAAATCAAAATTTCCCACTTCCTTCCCCCTTTTAAGCAATTGGGAAAAAGTTCCCAGTGTTGGTCAAAACTACTGTTAAGTTTTAGTCATTCACATCTCCTCTGTTCCTAGCCACATTCATAATGAAGGTGAATGTTCAGATCATAAAAGCCTTCTGCCCGGCAGAAGCTCATGATCATTTAGTTGGATGTTAGCTTTAATTCCCCCTTTAGGTGCTGCACACAGTAAAAAATTCCAGCCACATTATATGGTCTCACTCATATGTGGAACACAAGAAATAGAGCGGACGACAACAGGGGAAGGGAGGGAAAACTGAATGGGAAGAAATCAGAGAGGGAGACAAACCATGAGAGACTCTGGACTCTGGGGACCAAACTGAAGGTTACAGAAGGGATGGGGGTAGGGGTATGGGGTAGCTGGGTGATGGGTATTAAGGAGGGCACGTGTTGTGATGAGCACTGGGTGTTATACACAATTGTTGAACACTACATCAAAACCTAATGATATACTATATGTTGGCTTACTGAACATGATGTAAAAACGGGAATGGGATAAAAAAAAATTCCAGCCCCTCTATTTTTTCGGAACCTGATATTGAGTGATCATTCCTTTTGGCATTGGGGAAAATTCCTTATGATGATTCTGTATCTAATAAATATTAGATAAACTAAAATACTTCATGAATGTTTCTGAGTATTACTTCTGTCTCATTTGCCTCCTTTTTTCCTGATTTACCTATTTAAAAATACTGGGAACATTGTATATGAAAGGGTCATATGTGTAATTAAAAATATAGAAATTCTCTTGTGAAGTCTAAATTCACAGTAGCTTATGATGAACAGCAGCTTATGTTTTGTTGTGTATTGTAGTCAGTAGGACGCAGTGATTTTAATTTTTTTATGTATTACCTTGTCTTGTCTACTCCATGTGTAGTATGATTTATATTGAATGGACCTAGAACACTGATGTATAGTTCCTTATGATCATGGTTCCCCTTCTTGATTGTCTCTCATAATTAAACAATCAGATGATGGCCCTATAACTCATCTTCACACATTATCTGATTTCAGCCCATAATCAAAGAACTCTTCTATTTACCTAAATACAAATATATGAGGCAGTCGACAACTCATTTTTGTACAGTGAAGCTAAGTGAAGATCTGTGACAGAACTTCTTACTCTTTTTAACTCATCTTGAGTGTTTAAATTTGTTTCTCAACCTTAAATATATTTCTTTCCTCTCCAACCAAAATGAGATAAATGTCAGACTTTGGATTTGATTTAAATTTACACCAACCTCTTTCATCTCAAATGCACACATCTCATCTGTGACTGCTTATCACTGAGATGACTGAAAGCAATTGCTTTAAGTGCCTAACTCAATTTATCTACATCCATCTGTAGAACTTCGGTGCCACACTCATATATATCACCATGCTCCATGCTTCTGTGATTCTCTCTATGGAGACTATAAGTCTCATGAGACATGCACTTGGCACTTGTCTTGAATCACTGTATTAACCTAACCCCACTGCCTTTCCCTTACAGGACTGGATGAAGAAATTATAGTCAAGTGTCAAAATTGAAGACATAGGAAATATTGAGTATTTGTTATGTGAATGAAAGCTAATACGCACTTTAAAAGAAAAAATAACATTTGAGAAGTTTATTCCCTTAATTATTAAAATATTTTTCCTTGTTCACTAATCACCTTTCTTGTTCTTCAATGATAGCAGATGCAATATAATTTACACACTTAATTTTTATCTATGTAAATACAAGAGACAAGAATGAAAATAAATAATGATCAAAATCCTCTTAGAATAACATCAATTTTAATATGTGAAATTTAACTTTGAATATCAAAAATCGTTTTCACCTTAACAGTATTAAAAATTAACATTGCCACAGTAATCTGGGAATGTTTTTGTCTAATGTAACCATGTCAAATTTAAACTTGTCAAATTTCTCTTTATACATAAAAATTTCATAACACTTTGGTCTACAGAATAATTATAGATTTTGATTCTAACTAGAAATAAAATGGGTTCTTTAAAACAAATGTTTATCTCTTTTCCTCAGTAAATTCCAGTACTCCTCTATGAAAAGTTTGCCTAATAGCTTAAAAAGACTACAAAATAATGTCATACTTATAGTTTGACTATAGTCCAACTTATTGTTGTTTTAACAAGAATTTGATTAGCTTAATAGCCATTGCAGCAAACCAAATACTAGTTAATTTCAAAGTAGGAGAGTTCTTTCATAAGTTTCATCCTTTGAAATTACTTTTATATGACTGAATTGAGTGTAAACATATGTCACTAAATCTTCCAAGTAAGGTAGCATCTACTGTTACATTGAACTATTTCCAAACATGATCTAACATCAAACTATTATTAAGCCATATCCTGGTACATTTCTTAGTTAAATATAACAATATATTTTACTCTCAAGGTAGCAGGTCCAGGACACACTGGCAGTGGCATGAGGGGAGAAGGGAAATCCAGTGATGCTACACCTGTGCAAGCCTAGGAGAAGTTCTGCCTTGTACTCCTGGGGAAGGTTGAGAAACCTCCCTCCAGCATCCCACTCCTTGAGCTCAGGAGAGGCCAGTATATGAGCCTTCAGTCCTAATTTGAGGATTAGGGTGGATCTGCAAGTGCCTGCCAGATATGGTTAAGGCAACTTCAATTCACAAGCAGTGAACTTGCTTCTGTACTCCTTTCTTCCAGCCATGCATTGTTTTCATCAGTAAAATTCACAGAAGTTATTCTCAGGTCACCTGTTTGGTTAAGACTCTGCTGCTTAATCTTAAATTAGTTGACCTGCAACAGCCCTAAAGGAAATGAGGTTCTGAACAGAATCATGATTTAAGTAGAACTGTACCTTAGGAAGTAGTGTTTGTGATGGACTGAAGAGAATAAAGGAAGACTAGAGGAGTAAAAGAAACTATTTTAGGAGTCCAGGTAAGAAAGGAAGAGGCATCTGAACACATAAATTGATAGAAAAATGCAGAGGAAGGATGCTTTGAGAGGACACTGACTTCTTTAGGGTTTGCTATGGAGTGAAATAATCTACCAGAAAGATACATTGATTTTAAATCAATATGTACATAATAACAATACTTCAAAATTATAAAGCATTAAATGATAGAACTAAAAAGAAAATAACCTGATCCATAATAATAACAGGAGACATTAATTCACCTTAACTTGTAGATCCAACAGACAAAAATAACCAGTAATAACATAGATTTTTCACAATACAGCTAATAAGCTTGAGCTACATTTCAGATGTAAAACATTGTGCCCAACATCAACAGAAGGTACATTATTTTCATGTAAAAATGAAATAGTTCCCAAAATTGATCATATGATAGATTATTATACATTCGTTTTTGAGATTCAATATATTTTAAAGATGTAAAATCACTTAGAAAATGTTCTCTAATATCTGTGGATTTAATAATTAATAGATATTTTCTGTTTGAAAATTAAGTTTTGGATCAAAGAAGAAATCACAAAGAAACTGAAAATAATTTGAACTGCCTGATCAGAAAGAAATGACAGGGAGTACAAGTAAAGTAGTGTTTAGCTAGAAGTTAAAAGCCATAATGCATATATTAAAAAAGGAGAAAGACTAAAATCTAATGATTTATCATTCTTTTATAAAAGTAGAATAAAATAAATCAAACTCAAAGTAGAAATAATTAAAAATAAAAATAATCAAATAACAAAAACAAAATGCATACCTACAGTAGAGAAAAATCAAAACCAAAAATCCATTCTCTGAAAAGACTAAAAAACTTGATAAATCTCACATACTGCTGTCAGCTCAATCCACTAAAGCTGAGCCTTGATTTTCAGCACTTCTAATTCTGGGCTTATATGCAGCCCTGCAAATGTAAACATATGTTCACCAAGAGACTTGAACCTTAATGTTCATAGTAGCCTGTTTTTAATAGCTCCAAACTGGAAATTGACAAATGTCCATTAACTATAGAATAGATAAACTGTAGTATATTTATATAATTTAATATCTTCCATAAATGAGAATACATAACATATGACTACACACAATAACTTGGATGGATCTTACCAATATGATGTTGAGCAAACAACCCAACCCAAAAGGATGCATCATGAATTATTTTCTTTATCTGAAGTTGAAACACCACATAAAAGTAAACTCTATTGTTTAAGGAAAAATAGTGGTAAACCTCATTGAGCTGGAGATTGAACCTGAGGAGAAAGTAAAAGGGGATTCCCTGGAAGACTGGTGAGTGCTGGTTATAATGGTAGATTCACTTTGTGAAACTTGGAGAAAAATAACATGTGCACTTCTCTGTAGACATTTTATCACTTAATACATTTACTAAAATTATAAATCAATCACATTTAGTGTAATATTTGTATATGCACTTGACTGTACACATATAGTATTCATATTCAGTTGAAACCCATAGTATTAAATTTTCTGAATACACCTGTTTTGTCTTTTGAAGTGCCTCCAGAATAAAAGCAAGCACAACATTTAAGAGTGACGTAACATGAAGATCTTACTATGATCTCATACTGTAGAGCAGAGTTCTTTAATATATAAGCATAACAAAGACACTTTTGTGCTAAAACAAACCCAAGTATGAAAGATTATTTGATGTAGAAAAAATATTGGCAAAAAATGGTAGAAAAGACTAACACTTTTAAAGTGATTTATTTTAAAAAGGCAGCACTTTTATGTTTGAAATCTTTATTCATCTCATAGCGCTGATATGGACATATACCTTCAAATAATGTTTATTAAATTTTTTAACACTGCTGGATTTAACATGCTAAAAATTAATTTAGTAAAATATTATTTGAGGGTATAAAATTATACCATCACTGTGAGATAAATAAAAACTCCAAAAATAAAAAATCACTTCTTTAAAACAAGAGAGGCCAACACATGGCCCTTGACGTGAAACTATTCCTTATAAGTCCAACCAGCCAGAAAAAAATTGCCCACAGGAACCATGAAAGAGCTGCTTCCTGAACTTGTATTGAGAAGTAAGCAGTATGCACTAAGGAAGATGTGAAAATGCAGTGCTCAACTCTCATGTTGGAGGATCCTAAGTGACTTGCTGACCCTCTGTTTCCATACCTATGCTTGGTCCATGTCCACATTTCCTGTAGACCACCATGGCCAAGAATGGCAAGAATATTAAGGTCAGGGCGCCTGGGTGGCTCAGTTGGTTAAGCGACTGCCTTCGGCTCAGGTCACGATCCTGGAGTCCCAGGATCGAGTCCCGCATCGGGCTCCCTGCTCAGCGGGGAGTCTGCTTCTCCCTCTGACCTTCTTCCCTCTCATGCTCTCTCTCTACCATTCTCTCTCTCTCTCAATAAATAAATAAAAATCTTTAAAAAAAAAGAATATTAAGGTCAGTCTATTAGAAAGAGAAGCAGGGTAACTTTAATGGGCAACCTTGGCGGTGTCTATGGCAGTTGAAGCAAGGTGTCTATAGAGGTTAGAATTCTATCTTCCCTCAGATTGAGAGAGGTATTATCTTCATTCATGATTACATTTCAAAGTGATGGCTTCCAGGTCCTTGAGAAAGGCAGGCTAGTTTCTCTTCCTACAGTTGCATTGTTAGTGTAGAAGAAAGCAACTGATTTCTGTGCATTGATTTTGTATCCTGCCACATTACTGAATTGCTGTATGAGTTCTAGTAATTTGGGGGTGGAGTCTTTTGGGTTTTCCACATAAAGTATCATGTCATCTGCGAAAAGAGAGAGTTTGACTTCTTCTTCGCCAATTTGAATAGCTTTTATTTCTTTTTGTTGTCTGATTGCTGTTGCTAGGACTTCTAGTACTATGTTGAAAAATAGAGGTGAGAGGGGGTATCATTGACATGTTCCTGATCTTAAGGGAAAGGCTCTCAGCTTTTCCCCATTGAGAATGATATTTGCTGTGGGTGTTTCATAGATGGATTTTATGAACTTGAGCAATGTTCCCTCTATCCTTATACTCTGAAGAATTTTAATCAAAAAGATGCTGTATTTTGTCAAATACAGAGATGCCTGGGCAGCTCAGTCAGTTAAGCATCTGACTTCAGCTCAGGTCATGATCTCAGGGTCCTGGAATCCATCCCCATGTGGAGCCTCAAGCTCAGCTCCTCATTTAGTGGGGGTCTGCTTCTCCCTCTGCTTCTCCCCCCACTCGTGCACTCTCTCTCTCTCAAATAAATAAATAAAATCTTAAATAAATAATAAATAAATAAATAAGAACAACTAATCACAAACAGCCAAATAGGCTTTCCCAAATAAGGCAGTTGCTGAAGCAATAGATGAACAAATTATATATACATGTATATATATAATATACAACTATATATATGTATATATAATTTGCTTTGCTTCCACATATTCACCACAAAACCCTTTCACTACCTTGTCTGTGGAATGCTCCTTACCAGTTTTGGTTTGGCTCTATCTCATTGTAACTGATGTTTGTTCATATAAATTCTTGTAAATGTAATGTGCCTCAGTTTATCTTTTAATAGAGTTTGCTTTAAAGTTATTTTTTCTAATGATATTATAACAATGACAATTTTCCTTTACTTAGAATTTTCCTGCTATAATATTCTTAAAACACATCTACCTTGTATGTGGCAATTTAGACCATTTTTATTGTGATTTTCAATATGTTATGACTAATTTCCACCATTATAATTTGTGTGTTCCTTTACTCAATATTTTTATGCTTTTATTTCTGATATCTTGGACCTTGGATGTTTATTTTTTCCCCTCTCCATAGATTTGTTTAAAATTTATAAATTGTTATTCTTTTCCTTAAAAGGCTACTTTTGAAATTTTATCATATATCCTAGAATTGACAAAATTTATTTATTTATTTATTGACTTAACAAGTTTTAAAAATAATATGTACAATCTTAAAATAATCTGCTCTGGGGTAGCACAGATTTAGATATGATACAATTGGTAACTAATTTCTTTCCTCAGCAATCCATAAGATACTATATTAATGTTTCAATAACTTACTCTACATATCGATATGCCAGGATCTAATTGCTTTAAAAACTTCTCATCGCATTTATTTATTTTTTATTTTTTTTAAAGATTTTATTTATTTATTCATGAGAGACCGAGAGGCAGAGGGAGAAGCAGGCTCCCAAGGAGCAGGGAGCCCAAAGCGGGACTCGATCCCAGGATCCTGGGATCATGACCTAAGCTGAAGGCAGATGCTTAACCATCTGAGCCACCCAGGCGCCCCTTCTCATCGCATTTAGTTCCCTGAAGTTTTACTGAGATACTCTGACATTCAGATTTATCCTACTTAAAGCTGCATTTTGAATCTGAGAAGTCATTTCTTTCATAAAATTATTCCTTTGCCATCTCTCCATTCCTTCTATTTCCTTCCATGACGATTCCTACTAGGCATGCTAAATAGCCTCCTAGTTCATTATACTCCCTTTTATATTATTCCTTCTTTCTGACTATACTATAATGTGTATCTCAATTTCAGGTCTTTCTATTTTTTCAGCCGAGTTGAATTTACTGTTTAATATTCAATAAGCTTCTATGATTCAAACTTAATAACACTCTCAGAGATCACATTTAAGTAATTTTAAAATCATCTTGTCTCTTTGGATATTTATATGTTTGAATTTCTTATACATTTAATTTCTTTAATTTAAATCAATTAAGTGTTGTTACTTAAAATTATATTAAATATTTCTATAATCTTTGGTTCTTGAGAATTTAATTATTTTACTAATATATCACTCATGATATATTTTTTTTTCCTTTGGCCTAGATATTAATACCTTGTCAATATTATATAGGTACAGATTATTTCTTTAAAAATGTTATTTTTAAATCATTGTCTATACAAGCACTTTGTTTTATACTATTATTTTTAATGTTGATGTAGTTAACTTTTAGATGTTGTTAATAAAAGCTCTTTTTTGGTTATAAACACATTTTTTCCAATACTTTTTGAGTTTTTCTATTTATGATTAGTTCTCTAATTTCCATTAATTTTTGTATATGCAAACTATAAACCTAAATTTAATTTTTTATATGCAGAAGGCATTATCCAACATCAATTTGTGAATACCTAATATTTAACTCACAGATTTGGAATGTCAAATTTATGATATAATAAATTTCCATATGAGAAAAAAAGAAAGGGATAGCCAGCATGAGCTGCTGGCTTTCTTCCAAAAATAGGAATGCTTCTTCAGAAGTGCAAGGAGAGAGAGAAGTATGTGGATCTGGAAAACTGACATAAAATTCTGTGTGAAAATCCTTTAGAAATAGAAGACATTTAAAAAAAATGTCATCAGGATATAGTGTGTGTCTTTGGGGAATTATCAGAAAAAGGTAATAGTCAGTGGAAAATCTTTCTATGTACTGCAATGCTTTGTTTAAATCTTGGACTGTTTTATTGCAAATGTCTCATTTGTAATCTACTTTGTATTTTGCTATATTAAAAAATATTACAGTGATAATATCAATAGACTCAGAGAAATATTTTGATAAATTTATTTTACATGTGTGATCTTAAAAAACACACTCAGTATAAAGGAATAAAAGGGAACATTCTAAACTTATGATGTCTATATTACATGCACTTAAAACAATTATTAAAATCTGTGGAGATACTAAAATGCATTTCTTTTAAACTTGGAGAAAGAATTTATAAAAGCATGTCTGTCATTACTGTTATCATTCAAGTTGAACCTTGGAAATATTTTTTTTAAAGATTTTATTTATTTATTTGACAGAGAGAAAGACAGTGAGAGAGGGAACACAAGCAGGGAGAGTGGGAGAGGGAGAAGCAGGCTCCCCGCCGAGCAGGGAGCCCGATGCGGGACTCGATCCCAGGACCCTGGGATCATGACCTGAGCCGAAGGCAGATGCTTAATGACTGAGCCACCCAGGTGCCCCAAACCTTGGAAATCTTTTTAAATAAGAAATTACTCTGTGAGAAAATGTATGATATCTCTTAAGTGGAGAAAAGTTAATTTTTTTTTATTTGCAGATTTTATCAGGCACATTAAAAAATCTATCATTCCCAGTAAATTATTTTATGGATATGGACAATCTGATTCCAAAGTTGATATGCAAAGGCAAAAGACCCAGAATAACAAATATAATATTGAAGGAGAAGAATGAAATAAGAGGACAGATGCTACCCAACTTCAAGACTTACTATAAAGCTAAAATAATCAAGACAGTATTTCATGGGTGAAGGAATAGACAAATAGATCAATGTAAAGGAATACAGAGTCCAGAAATAGACCTCCACAAATATAGTCAACTGATTTTTGACAATGTAGCAAAGGCAATGCAATAGAACAAGGTATTTTCTTAAACAAATTGTGTTGGAATAACTGGACATCCACATGCAAAGAAATGAATCTAGACAGAGCTTACATCCTCCACAAATTAAGTCAAAATGAATCACAGACCAAAATGTAAACACAAAGCTACAAAACCCTTAGAAGATAATAACATAGGAGAAAACTGGTATGACTTGGGTATGATGCTTTTTTAGATACAGTATCAAAGACACCACCTATGAAAGAAATGACTGATAAGCTGGACTATTAAAATTGAAAACTTCTGCTCTGTGAAAGACAGTATCAAAAAAATGAGAAGACAAGCCACAAAGTGGGAGAAATTATTTGTAAAGGACACATCTGATAAAGGACTATTATCCAAAATATCCAAAGAACTCTTAAACATCAACAATATGAAAACAGTGGTTAAAAAATAGGCTAAATATCAACAAACATCTCTTCAAAGAAGATATACAGGGGGCAAATAAGTACATGGAAAGAAGAATAAGTACACATATCATCAGGAAAATGCAAATTAAAACAACAAAGAAATCACTGCACACCTATTAAGATAATCTAAATACAGAACACTGAGAACACCAAATCTGGTGATGAGGAGAAGCAACAGGAACTCCCATATTTTGCTTGTGGGAATGTAAATGGCATAGACACTTTGGAAAACAGTTTGATGGTTTCTTGCAAAATTAAACAAACTTGTCAAAGAACTGAGCATTCATGATTCTTGATATGTACCCAAAGGAAGTGAAAATTTATGTCCATACAAAAAGTTACACATGGATGTTATAGCAGCTTTATTCATAATTGCCCAAACTTGGAAGCAACCGATATGTCCTTCAGTAGGTGAATAAATAAGTAAACTGTAGTATTTCCAGACAATGGAATATTATTTAGCACAAAAAAATATGAGCTATCAAGTCATGGAACAACGTGGAGGGACTTCAAGTATATTACTAAGTGAAAGAATTCAATCTGAAAAACCTATATATTGTATGCTTCCGACTATAAGACATTCCGGAAAAGGCAAAACTCTGAATATAATAAAATAATCCATGATTGCCAGAGTTGGAGGCAGGGAGCAATGATTAGGCAGAGGACATTTGGGGCAGTGAAAATACTCTGTATGGTATTATAATAATGGGTATACATCCTTATACATTTACCTAAGCCCAAAGAATGTACAACATCAACACTGAAGCCTAATGTTCTTAGGGTGATTATGATGTGTCAATGTATGTTTATCCTTGGTAAAAAATTTAACATTCTGGTGACTGATATTGATGATGGGAAGGTTATACATGTGTGGGGGCAGAGGGTATTGGGAAATCTCTGTACTTTCCTCTCAATTTTGTTGTAAATGCAAAGTTCTCTTAAAAAAATTGTCTTAAAAATACATCAAAATCTGAAAATAAGAATTGATGAGAGTTCATCATAATTGTAAAATATAAGTCAGCTTGTAAAATTTAATTTTATGTAGAATAGCACTTTTTATATAAGCCAAAATGAAGATTGATATTATTAGAAACCAAAAAATAAATTATTTAAGAATTAATACATAAAGAAGGCATAAGACAATAAGAAAACATATATCAGTAAGCAATGTAAAGAAGATTTGGTTAAAAAATAGACAAACTAGCTCACGAGTTACACATTTTTTCAGTTTTAATTGCCCATCCTTCCAGTAACAGATAAATATGTTTAAATTAAAAAATCCAATTATGTATTTTTAGCAACTCTACACAATTATATTTTTTAAAAAAATAGAAGTCCATTACAAATTAATTTCTTAAGAGCAAAGAAGTATATACAAAATGAAGTTCTTATTTTAATTCCAGTATTGTTAACAGACAGTGTTATATTAGCTTCAGGTGTACAACATAGTGATTCAACATTCCCATACAACACCCAGTGCTCATCACACCCAGTGCACTCTTTAATTGCCATCACCTATTTCACTCATCCTCCACCCACCTCCCCTTTGGTAACTATCAGTTTGTTCTTTAGTTAAGAGTCTGTTTCTTGGCTTGTCTTTCTCTCTCTCTTTTTTTTTCTTTGCTTATTTGTTTGGTTTCTTATATTCCACATATAAGTGAATGCATATGGTATTTGTCTTTCACTGACTGACTTATTTCGCTTAGAATTATATTCTTTAGTTCTAGTAAAGTTGTAGCAAATAGCAAGATTTCATTCTTTTTATGGCTGAATAATATTCCATTGAATATATATACCACTCCTTCTTTAGCCATTCATTTACCAATGGACACTTAGGCTGCTTCCATAATATGGCTATTGTAAATACTGCTGCAATAAACATAGAGTACATGTATCCTTTGAATTAGTGTTTTTATATTCTCTGGGTAAATACTCAATAGTGTGATTACTGGATCATACAATAGTTCTATTTTTAACTTTTTGAGGAAACTCCATACTGTTTTCCTCATTGGGTTCTCCAGTTTGCATTCCCATAAACAGTGCAAGAGGGTTCCTTTTTCTCCACATCCTTGCCAACACTTGCTGTTTCTTTTGTTTTTGATTTTAGCCAATCTGACAGGTGTGAGGTGATATCTCCTTCTAGTTTTGATTTGCATTTCCCTGATGATAAGTGATGATGAGCATCTTTTCATGTGTCTGTTGACCATATGTCTGTCTTCTTTGGAGACTTGTCTGTTCATGTCTTTTGTGCACTTTTTAATTGTATTATTATTATTAGTATTTTATTTTTGGTGTTGAGTTGTATCAGTTTTTTATAGATTTTGAGTACTAACCGTTTCTCGGTATGTTATTTAAAAATAAATTCTCCCATTAGGTAGCATGTCTTTTAGTTTTGTTGTTGTTGTTGTTTTCCTTTGCTGTGCAGAAACTTTTTATTTTGATGTAGTCCTAATAATTTATTTTTGCTTTTATTTCCCTTGTCTCAGTGAAATAAAACAGGTCCTCTGGCTTTGCAGCAGGACAACAGGATCCTAGTCGAGATTGAGTAGTTTCCTCTCATCCAGGGTACAAAGTAATTTTATAATTTTAAAAGTGTAAAAGTCCATTACCAATCAATTTCTTAAGGGCAAAAAAGTAAAAATCAACATAGGTATAAAAGTATACTACAAAGCCATATTTTTTTAATTGTTCTGCCAAAAAAATCAGGAAAATAAAAGGCTAAAGAAATATACCAGAAAGGTCAGAAATATAAGTGCATAGGTAGATATATGACAAAGATGGTAACTGAAATACATAGAAAGGGGTGGAATATTTAGTAGTTGATTTAAATCAATCTGACACACTACATGCAAGAAAATAAGTGGCCTATACAGTTGGTAACTATAGTGTATTTTGGGGTATGAAAGGGAATTTGGAAACAACATAATTTTTTATTGCAGGACGATATCAGACAAACACTAAGGAATATAGTGAACAGGAAACTAGATGTCTATTCAGCAATGTAGATTGAACTAACAAACATGATGCATGAGAAAGATCAAGAAGTGAAAAATGTATATGCCAAAATATTCATGTAAATTAAGCACTACATAACCAGGATAAAAACCACAGCTAAAGGTATGTGCTCAAAGACATATACTAAAGGACATTTAATGTTTTTTGAGGAGAACATCTACTGGAGTTAGGGAAATGACAGTGGGAATTAAGAATAAAGTGGAAAGAAGGGGGGGGAAATGATGGCAGAGGAGTAGGGGATCCTATTCCAACCGGTCTACTGAATTGAGCTGGATATCCACCAGACCACTCTGAATACCCACAAAATCAGCCTGAGATGTAAGAAGATATATCTGGATACCTAAAAACAGAATATGTCAGGCGGTTGGTTTCGAGGTATGAAGTGGGAGCCATGATTCCACAGGCATATATTGGAAGATAAACAGAAGGGGGAGGGAGCTGAGGGGATCCCGCACCGCCAGTGAGCAAAAGCCTCTCATCCTGGGGACCGGGCACAGACTTAAAGACTGGTAGTGGCAGGGAAAGGACTTTAGGGCAGCCCCCCAGACTGAAACCTGGAGTGGTGGGGCTGCGCCTATGAAGTGGGGGTGGCTGGTAGTTTTAGAGGCACAAAGGGCAGAGACATGCTCCCATGCCCCACCTGGAGGTGAGGACTGGGAAAGTTGCTGAGGGTCACACAACCTAGGATGCTGCAGTTTATAGCAGCACAGACAGAAACGGAGATAGTGTGGCCTGGAGAGCTCACTGAAGAACAGATTGTGATCTCTCTGCTCTGAGGCAGAGGGTTGGAAATGATGTCTTCTGCTCTGACTCTACTCTGACTCTCTGAAGAGACATGGAAAGCCACCAGAGAACAAAAGCCCAAAAAAGTGGTTTTTACTGAGCCCCCACCCCCACAGGGGGCAGGGCAACTCTGTCCAAACAGGGTTGCCTGAGTAACAGTGTGGCAGGCCCCTTTCCCACAAGATAGGCTGGGAGAAAAAAAGGCTGACAACCCTAAGGTCCCTATAAAACAGGTGCATCTTGCTTGGGTTGTGGTCAATAATTTGGACTCTGTACATTTCCTCAACCACCCCTCAACAGAATGACTAGGAGGAGCAGCCCCCAAAATAGAAAAGACTCAGAGACTGTGACTTCTGCCACAGATTTACAAACGGATACAGATATAACCAAGTTGTCAGAAATGAACTTCAGGGGAACAGTTATGAAGACGATACCTAGAATGGAGAAATCAATTAATGGCAACATGGAGTCTCCAAGGGCAGAAATGAAAGTTGAACTGGCAGAACTTAAAAATCCTATCAATGAGATCCAATCTAATCTAGATATCTAACAGCAATGGTAAGTGAGGCAGAAGAACGAATTAGTGATCTAGAAGACCAATTGACATAAATGAAGGAAAAAGAGGAGGCCAGGGAGAAACAACTCAAAATCCATGAAAACAGAATCAGAGAAATAAGTGACACCATGAAACGTTCCAATGACAGAATTATTGGGATCCCTGAGGGTGTGGAGAGAGAGAGAGGACTAGAAAATATATTTGAGCAAATCATAGCTGAGAACTTCCCTAATCTGGTGAATGAAACAAACATTCATGTCCTAGAGGTAGAGAGGACCCCTCCCATGATCAAGGAAAACAGGCCAATGCCCCGGCATGTAATAGTAAAACTCGCAAATCTTAGACCAAGGAAACCATCTTACGGGCAGTTAGGGGGAAGAGATTCCTTAGGTACAGAGGGAGGAACATCAGACCTATCCACAGAGACCTGGCAAGCCAGAAATGGCTGGCAAGACATATTCAGTGTACTAAATGAGAAGAACATGCAGCCAAGAATACTTTATCTGGCAAAGCTGTCATTTAGAATGGATGGAGAGATGCAGATCTTCCAAAACTGGCAGAAACTGAAAGAATATGTGACCACTAGGCTGGCCTTACAAGAAATATTAAGGGGGTTCTATAAAAGGAGGAAGACCCCAAGAGTGATATAGAACAGAAATTTACAGAGAATCTATAGAAACAAGGACTTCACAGGCAACATGATGACAATAAATTCTTATCTTTCAATAATCACTCTCAATATGAACAGCCTAAATGATTCCATAAAACAGCACAGGGCTGCAGATTGGATAAAAAAACAAGAACCATCAATATGCTATCTACAAGAGACTCATATTGAACCTAAAGATACATCCAGACTGAAAGTGAAGGGATGGAGATCCATCTTCCGTGCTAAAGGACATCAAAAGAAAGCTGGGGTAACAATTCTTATGTCAGAAAATTAGATTTTAAAACTGTAGTTAGAGACACACAGAAGAACACTATATCATTCTTAAAGGGTTTATCCAACAAGAAGATCTATCAATTTTAAATATCTATGCCCTCAACATGGGAGCAGCCTTCTACATCTACATAAGCCAACTGTTAACCAAAATAGTCATATTGATAATAATACATAAATTGTAGGAGACCTCAACACTCCACTCTCAGCAATGGACAGATCATCTAAGCAGAAAATCAACAAAGAAACAAGAGCTTTGAATGACACACTGGACCGATGGACTTCATAGATAGATACAGAACATTCCACCCTAAAACAACAGAATACTCATTCTTCTCAAGCACACACAGAACTTTCTCCAGAATAGACCACATACTGGGTCACAAATCAGGTCTCAACCAATACCAAAAGACAGATTATCCCCTGCAATTTCTTAGAGCACAATGTTTTAAAACTGGAACTCAATCACACACACACACACACACACAAAATTGGCAGAGAATCAAACACTTGGAAGCTAAAAGATCACTCTGCTCAAGAATGTTTGGGTCAATCAGAAATCAAAGAAGAACTTAAACAATTCATGGAAACCGTTGAGAACGAAAACACATCGGTCCAAAACCTACGGGATACTGCAAAGGCGGTACCAAGGGAGAAATACATAGCCATCCAAGCCTCACTCAAAAAAAATAGAAAAATCCCAAATTCACCAACTAACTCTACAGACCTTAAAGAACTAGAGAGAAGACAACAAACGATGCCTAAGCCATGCGTTAGAAGATAAATAATTAAGATTAGAGCAGAGATCAATGAATTAGAAACCAGAAACACAGTAGATCATATCAATGAAACTAGAAGCTGGTTCTTTGAAAGAATTAATAAGATCAATATACCACTAGCCAGACTTATCCAAGAGAAAAGGAAAGGACCCAAATTAATAAAATTATGAATGAAAGGGGAGAGATAACGACTAACACCAAGGAAATAGAAACTATTATTAGAAATTATTATCAACAACTGTATGCCAATTATTAAGAAACCTGGAAGAAATGGATGCCTTCCCGGAAACCTATAAGGTACCAAGACTGAAACAGGAAGAAAATGAAAACCTGAATAGGCCAATAACCAGTAACGAGATTGAAGCAGTGATCAAAAACCTCCCAAAAAACAAGAGTCCAGGGCCTGATGGATTCCCTGGGGAATTATACCAAACATTCAAAGAAGAAATAATACCTATTCTACTGAAGCTGTTTCAAAAAATAGAAACAGAAGGAAAGCTTCCAGACTCATTCTATGAGGCCAGCATTACCTTAATCCCCAAACCAAGCAAAGACGCGATCAAAAAGGAGAATTTCAGACCAATATCCCTGAGGAATATGGATCCCAAAATTCTCAACAGAATCCTGGCTAATAGGATCCAATAATACATTAAAAGGATCATCCACCACTACCAAGTGGGATTTATCCCCAGACTACAAGGGTGGTTCAACATTTGCAAATCAACCAATGTGATAGAGCACATTAATAAGAGGAGAGAGAAGAACCATATGGTCCTCTCCATGGATGCAGAAAAAGCATTTGACAAGATACAGCATCCTTTCCTGATTAAAACTCTGAATTCAGATTATAGGGATATAGGGAACATTCTTCAAGTTCATAAAATCTGTCTATGAAAAACCCACGGTGAATATCATTCTCAATGGGGAAAAGCTGAAGAACATTTCCCTTAAGATCAGGAACACGTCAAGGATGCCCACTCTTGCCACTTTTGTTCAACACAGTACTAGAAGTCTTAGCAACAGCAATCAGACAACGAAAAGAAATAAAAGCTATTCAAATTGGCAAAGAAGAAGTCAAACTCTCTCTTTTCACAGACGACATGATACTTTATGAGGAAAATCCAAAGACTCCACCCCCAAATTACTAGAACTCATACAGCAATTCAGTAATGTGGCAGGATACAAAATCAATGCACAGAAATCAGTTGCTTTCTTCTACACTAACAATGCAACTGTAGAAAGAGAAATTAGAGAAATGATTCCGTTTACAATAGTACCAAAAACCATAAGATACCTCGGAATAAACCTAACCAAAGAGGTAAAGGATCTATACTCTAGGAACTACAGAACACTCATGAAAGAAATTGAAGAAGACACAAAAAGATGGAAAAACTTTCCATGCTCATGGATCGGAAGAATAAACATTGTTAAAATGTCCATACTACCCAGAGCAATCTATACCTTCAATGCCATCCCAATCAAAATTCCAATGACGTTTTTCAATATGTTAGAACAAACAATCCTAAAATTTGTATGGAATCAGAAAAGACCCTGAATTGCCAAGGAAATGTTAAAAAAGAAAAACAAAGCTGGGGGCATCATGTTGCCCAATATCAAGCTATATTACAAAGCTGTGATCACCAAGACAGCATGGTACTGGCACAAAAACAGACATATAGACCAATGGAACAGAATAGAGAGCCCGGATATGGACCCTCAACTCTATGGTCAAATAATCTTCGACAAAGGAGGTAAAAATATGCCATGGAAAGAAGATAGTCTCTTCAATAAATGTTGCTGGGAAAATTGGACAGCTATATACAGAAGAATGAAACTCGACCATTCTCATACACCATGCACGCAGATAAACTCAAAATGGATGAAAGACCTCAATGTGAGACAGGAATCCATCAAGATCCTAGAGGAGAACATAGGCAGTAACCTCTTTGACGCTGGCCACAACAACTTCTTTCAAGATACATCTCCAAAGGCAAGTGAAACAAAAGGGAAAATGAACTTTTGGGACTTCATCAAGATAAAAAGCTTCTGCACAGCAAAGGAAACAGTCAACAAAACAAAGAGGCAACCCACAGAATGCGAGAAGATATTTGCAAATGACACTACAGACAAAGGGCTGATATCCAAGATCTATAAAAAACTTCTCAAACTCAACACCCAAAAAACAAATAAGTCAAAAAGTGGGCAGAAGACATGAACAGACACTTCTCCAAAGAAGACATACAAATGGCTAACTGACACATGAAAAAATGTTCAGCATCATTAGTCATCAGGGAAATTTAAATCAAAACCACATTGAGACACGACCTTACACCAGTTAGAATGGCGAAAATTGACAAGGCAAGGAACAACAAATCTTGGAGAGGTTGTGGAGAAAGGGGAACCCTCTTACACTGTTGGTGGGAATGCAAGTTTGTACAGCCACTTTGGAAAACAGTGTGGAGGTGCCTCAGAAAATTAAAAATAGAGCTACCCTATGACCCAGTAATTGAACTCCTGGGCATTTACCCCAAAGACACAGATATAGTGAAAAGAAGGGCCATATGCACCCCAATGTTCATAGCAGCAATGTCCACAATAGCCAAACTGTGGAAAGAGCCGAGGTGCCCTTCAACAGATGAATGGATAAAGAAGATGTGGTCCATATATACAATGGAATATTACTCAGCCACCAGAAAGGATGAAAACCCAACTTTTATATCTACATGGATGGGGCTGGAGGAGATTATGCAAAGTGAAATAAATCAAGCAGAGAAAGTCAGTTATCACATGGTTTCACTTATTTGTGGAACATAAGGAATAGTATGGAGGACATTAGGAGAAGGAAGGAGAAATCGGAGGGGGAGACAAACCATGAGAGATTATGGACTCTGAGAAATAAACTGAGTGTTTTAGAGGGAAGGGGTTGGGGGGATAGGTTAGCACGGTGATGGGTATTAAGGAGGCACATACTGCATTGAGCACTGAGTGTTATATGGAAACAGTGAATCATGGGACACTACATCAAAAACTAATGATGTACTGTATGGTGACTAACATAATAAAATAAAATTAAATTAAACAAATAATGCTAATAATGTGTTGTAAACAAGAGCCCACCTCTGGCATTTTAAATTAGAATATAAATTATTGAGTAAACTAATTAATATTATGTTGGTTTGGGGCTCTAGATTCTGTTTCATCTATATTTGGTTTATTTCCACATTAATAACACATTCTTGAACTACTTTTATTCTTTTTAAATGTTACCTTCCAGAGTTCTTACTCCTTCACTTTATTCATCATTTTCAAATCTTCTTGTTGGAAGAGTTCATCAAGTCGAAGTTAATGCTCTAGCTCAGGTATAAGTCCTAATAACAGCTGGTCCTTCAGTACATACAGCTGAATGGATGCATAGAAAAAGCGGCCACCGCAGTGCTTGGTGGAATGGAGTATTGCCAAGGAGGCCAGATACACTTGAAATACAATGACTTGGTTAATATCATAACAGCTTTTCTTGTATGTTGTAAACAATGCCCAAGGCAATTGACAAAGAAGTCTGGGTCATCCACTGGAGTTCACAAATTTTGAGGGATTATCAAATTGATTATATTGACTCCTCCCTCCAAGTGAATTTCTAAATATGCTTTGGTTTGTGTGGATCCTGAATCTGGCCAAACCCAAGTTTACCCTATTGCTGCCCAAACCAGGCTACCACCATTAGGGGATTAGAAAAGCTGTGCATCATGTACAGATACCCTCATTGAATAGATAGTGATTGGGCATCACATTTCAAAGGTCATTATATGCTAGTCTGGGCAAAAGAATATGACACCGAATAGATCTCCCATATAATCTACAAGCAGCATGGTTGGTAGAAATAAAGAATGGAATATTTGTGCAGAGGATGAAATTACTAACAATAAAACCACATTGGCTGGGTGGACTAAAGTACTATACCAGGCTCTAATAAGTCTGAATAATCAACCAGCAGGGTCTGTTGCCTTATATGCCAGACTGATTCAAAAGGATGCATGTACCCCAATGTTTATAGCAGCATTATCAGCAACAGCCAGATAATGGAAAGAGACCAAAAGTCTACGGACTGATGAATGGATAAGAAGCTCCATTATATATATATATATATATTATATATATATATATAATATATATATAGGAGTATTAATCAACCGTGAAAAACAATGAAATCTTGCCATTAGCAATGATGTGGAAGGAGCTAGAGAGTATTATGCTAGGTGAAATAAATCAGTCAGAGAAAGACAAATACCATATACATTCACTCGTGTGGAATTCAAGAAACAAAACAAATGAACATGGGGAGAAAAAAGAGAGAAGTAAACCATAAAACAAACCCTTAACTATAGAGAACAAACTGAAGGTTACTGGCAGGGAGGTGGTTTGGGGGCTGGGTTAAATGGGTGATGGGTGTTAAGGAGGGCACTTGTGTTGAGCACTGGGTGTTGTATGTAAGTGATGAGTCACTAAATTCTATACCTGGAACTAATACTACACTGTGTGTTATCTAACTGGAGTCTAAATAAAAACTTGAACTACAAATAATAAAAGAAAAGAAACAGAAGTAGAAAAGACTTTATCTACTGGAATTTTCAATGTGATGTCCCATCAGGATGGGTGAATTACTTTGCACCCTGGATGAGGGGAAACTACTCAATCTCTACTAGGATCCTGTTGTTCCGCTGCAAGCCAGACTGTTGAAATACACTATGCCTGAAATAAAACATGCATCATTGAAAGAAGGGAGGAAATGAGGGGCCTGGTTTAGTACATCTTGCTCCCAGTCCATCTCCTTATCCCTGACTGTGCCCCCATTCCTAGCCAACATGTATGGTATGTACAACCTGGTCAAGTTCCTAAAGCTGTCAATCTCCTCAAGACTAAGTGGCATTTTCTGTTTTCCATCGGTATGACCATTTGGCTGCCATCATTTTTTCCCCTCCATTTGTCTGGAAGATATTTTGGCACACAGAGAAGACCTCACTAAGTTCATTCAACAAGCCTTAAATGATAGCCAACAAAGCCTGTCCTTATTGACCATTGGAATATCTGTAATGAAATAAAAGCTTTTCTCCAAAACAGGAATTATTACATTATTACAGCCTTGCAAGGAGGCACTTATGCCATTATCCATGTGCTCATAGCTGATGAGTCTGCTTATGTATCATCTTTGTAAATCACATTTTATGTCATTTTACCCTGAGTGATTCAACCCCCAGTCCAGAGGCTTAGTAATTCAGTATTTCAGATCATAAGGGTCTTGGTAGAAAAAATGTTACTTATTTTGGGGATCATTATCTTGATCTGTGTATTCTCTTGCATGGACCTATATTGTTGCTGTGGTATCTGCCCCTAATGCAGCCAGATAGCTGCTAAATGAGCCATCTCCAAGATAATGAAACCACTTGCTGACCACTCAGGGTACACTGAAAGAGAAGGGGGCTTACAAGATTGTAAAAGCAGGTCTGAGGGGTAGAGTTTCAGAGAAGGTAATCAGGAGGATGTGATCGTCAGTCAATCCAATAGCTGGACACAGGTAATCAGAATTTCTCACCCTTTCCTATCCTTGCAATGTACATTTCATCTACCATTCCCAGATTCAGAGCTGTTTTAAGGTTGTAGTCTTGAGAGAGCGAGGTATTGTTGAAACTATTGGACTGAGTATGTGATTGCACCCAGTGAAAGCCGCTATAATATACATTTAGGATTCTAGCAGGTGGATGCAGAGATCTACTCATCTTTTGGCTGCCCAAGACAAGCTGTATATGTATTCTCTTGCTTATTAAATCTTACAGAACCAACACTTCTAAAATAACACATTTTAGAATTTGCCTGAAATTTATCTTTTTTCTGAAAGACTATTAAATTTTTATATCTTTTTAAAAAATAAATCATTTTGTTGTTGATGTCATATAATTGCTTGATATACTTGATGTATATTTTCTGTTGCTCTACATACTTAGCAGTCGTGGGATAATCTATTTGATAATACCTAGTATCAATTCAGTGTATCCTATATATATGTAAATTAAGTTATCTACTATTTTATTTATTTTGAGCTGTCATTTTCCAGATCTCATGTTAGGGCCATAAAATAAAGTATTTCAAAAAGTTGTTAATTTTATTATTTGAATAAATGATAAAATATATATTTTTTAAAGATTTTTATTTATTTATTTGAGATAGAGGGAGAATGAGAGGCAGAGAGCATGAGAGGGAAGAGGGTCAGAGGGAGAAGCAGACTCCCTGCTGAGCAGGGAGCCCGATGTGGAACTCGATCCTGGGACTCCAGGATCATGACCTCAGCCAAAGGCAGTTGCTTAACCAACTGAGCCACCCAGACGCCCCTGATAAAATATATTTCTAACAGTCCACCTTGGCCAGATTCCTTAGTGTGGAGTCATCTTTGACTACTTTTACAATTATTTTATGGGTTTATGGAGAAGCCTGCTTCTCCCTCTCCCACTCCCCCTTGTGATTCATATGGTTTGTGTTTCTGCAAGAAATATAGCAACTAATTTTTAGGGGACTTTTAAGCCTTATTTTAATATTTACTGGAAGAAGTATAATATTATTAATCCAGTTATTTTCTTGTATGCCTTTTTTTTACTTGTATGCCTGTTTTTAAAATGTATGCTTGCAAATATTTTTCTTGATAATGTTTACCCAAGTTTTATGCATGTTATTTAAAAATTTTACTATTGTTTTCAATTTTATACCTTAATACTTAGTAACTTACTTCTTCCATTTTTTTAAAAAAAATAATTTCCTGAGGAGAAAATTTTGTTGAAATATATTCAGTTTTACATGTTTTCTGGCAAAATAGCTTTTATGGGTTTTTTGGATATGTTCTCTTTATAAAAGTGTGTCAGTGTTTTCACTTTCATTTTATCACTATGAGATGATATATTTATGCTTTAAAATTAGTTTTGATACTTTTTTTGTAGATGCACTGACTTCAGGGAGCACAGTCTACAAGAAAGTGTACTTTGAAATTTGTTGGCCTTTCTTCTGTGACCTAGCGCATCGTCAAATTTTCTGTGTGGTTTGTGTATCTTGAAAAAATCAGATATAGGTTTTTTGAGTGCAAATTTGCTTATACGAAATTTGTTTATATGAGTATTATGCTAAGTTTACTCAAACTCTTTGCATTTTGCTTATATTTTGACTCCTTTGTCTCTTAATCTCAAAAATCAGCCTTTCTGAGACACCTGTATTAAAATTTCTCGGATGCACCTCAGCTGCATAATTATTTTAAGGTCTTTTAAAAATGAATGGCTCAAGGGCGCCTGGGTGGCTCAGCTGGTTAAGCGACTGCCTTCGGCTCAGGTCATGATCCTGGAGTCCCGGGATCGAGTCCCACATCAGGCTCCCCGCTCGGCGGGGAGTCTGCTTCTCCCTCTGACCCTCTTCCCTCTCGTGCTTTCTATCTCTCATTCTCTCTCTCTCTGAAATAAATAAATAAAATTTAAAAAAATAAAAATGAATGGCTCAAAAAAAAATGAGGCTCACAGGTAATTTTTGACATTTTTAGACTTCATGTTGAGGCTTTCAATTTTTAAAGTGATTTGATTAATTCATAATAATGATAAATTGATAGATATTATGTTTGGATTTGTCCTGCAATCTTACTTTTCTATATTTATTTTTTATTGTATTATGTTAGTCACCATAGAGTACTTCATTAGTTTTTGATGTAGTGTTCCATGACTCATTGTTTGCGTAAAACACCCAGCGTTCATTGCAATATGTGCCCTCCTTAATACCTATCACACAATCTTATTTTTTTTATTTTAGTCTTGCTTTTCTTTTCACATATTCATCTGTTTTTATTTTTTAAAGTTTAAATTTTTGATATCTTGAAAATTTATTTTGATGAATGCTTATGTTAGTATTCAGATATTTTTCTTTAAATCATTGTCTGTGTGTATCACCAATATCAATTAAATTTTTTTTGCTTTGCTTTTCAGTTTGTTCTTTTATGTACACTAAATTTCCATCATATTTATATCTATTTGGCACCCTCTATTAGAGTCTATTAACCCTGCATTATTTATATGTGTGTCAAACTTTTCTAATTATTACACCTTTAATCATTTTGCTATTTATTTTTTCAGAAATTCCCCAGATATCCAATTATATTTATCATTTTTGTAATATTTATATTTTTTTTCTAATTCAATTATCACTTTATAGGTGCTTTAGTTGAGCTTAAATTTATAGATAAGAGAAATTTCTCTACTTATAATATTTAAAACATTGAGTATTTCTACCCAAGAAAAAAATCTTTTTTCATTCTTTGAAGTTTTATTTTGTTTTTGTTATTTTAATTTTCAGTTTATTTTTATTATTTAACATAATCTTGTAGATATCTAGTTTGGCACTTCCCTTATTATTGTTATTATAAATGTCAATTTTTTTCATTACATTCTTTTAAAAAATAATAGTTGGTATTGAGTGCTATTTAGTGTTTATTTTTTTAAAAATTATTATATTCCTTCAGTTTAGTTGTGCAACTTATTCTAAAAATTTCCTAAAGTTTGTGTGTAAGCTTGGATTATAAGATAGATCCAAGGCTGGTGATTTGTCAAATGAGTATGCTAAAGAAGAAAAAGCAGTAGAAGATGTTAAAAGGGGCACCTGAGTGGCATAGTCGGTTAAGCGTCTGACTGTTGGTTTTGGCTCAGGTCATGATTTCAGGGTCGTAAAATCGAGCCCTACATCAAGCTCCACGTTCAGCACTGAGTCTGCTTGAGATTCTCTCTCCCTCTCCCTCTGCCCCTCCTGATGTGCTCTCTCTCTCTCTCTAAAATAAATAAACAAATCTCAAAAAAGAAAATATTAAAAAGCAACAGGTTTTAATTATGAAATATCAGATTAAGTTTATACAGAGATGGAGGAAGCCAGAACATGAATGTGGATTGGATCTCAAAAGAGGTAAAATCATTTATGTGAATGTATTTTATCTAGAAGAAAGAGAGGGAGTTAATATCTTTCTGGGGAGACTTTGGAGTGTAATATTAGGAGGGGGTAAGAAGGTTGAGTGAAAGTCAATAAGCAGATTGGGATATTCGTTATTTAAGAATGTGGCTGACTCATCTCTGTGAACAATGAAGTTACCAAGCATGATGGAAGGGTTTGTGGGGAAGAAGAAGGTTGTCTCATGAAGTTTCTACTCATTTTGCTGTATTATTCTTACAGGTCTTAATGACATCAAATGAAATCTTGTGGAAAAAAATCATGTTTCTGCATCTTTCTTTTCATTTACATTTTCTATATTTCTCCTGACTTATTAAAATAAAATCATCATCACCATCATTATCATAATTATATACTTGATATTCTTTTTTTTTTATTTGAGAGAGAGACAATGAGAGATAGAGAGCATGACAGGGAAGAGGATCAGAGGGAGAAGCAGACTCCCCGCTGAGCAGGGAGCCTGATATGGGACCAGATCCCAGGACTCCAGGATCATGACCTGAGCCGAAGGCAGTCGCTTAACCAACTGAGCCACCCAGGTGCCCCTATACTTGATATTCTTAATAGAAATACTTCTACTCTAATGCTATCATGAAGCTTGAGTATTCTAATCCCATTTTATTTTTTTAAATTATTTTTAGTAAGGAAAAATATTTATATAGACTTCTTATACAGATGTATTTCATAATGTGTTATTATGTCTAGGAAATGAATATTTTGTAAAGACAATGAGATAGATAAAGGACTTAATTTTTTTAAAAATGACACTACTTTTCACATAAGTTCATCATATAAAATTATATATATATATTTAAATTTATATACATTTGGGCACCTGGGTGGCTCAGAGGGTTAAGCATCTGCCTTCACCTCCGGTCATGATCCCAGAGTCCTGGGATTGAGTCCCACATCGGACTCCCTGCTCCTTGGGAGCCTGCTTCTCCCTCTGCCTCTCACTCTCTCTGTCTCTCATGAATAAGTAAATAAAAATCTTTTAAAAAAATAAATAAATTTATATACATTTGTCTATGTGACCTATGCATTATGTCTTCCTCCTTTACTCCAAAGTTGTCAGCTATATGTGACAACTATATTTTTATACGTGGTGTAATTACATAGATATACATGTTTACATATATACATATAGAAGCTCTTAAATGTACATAAACATGAATATGTATGCATCATTAACACAAAACCCACATTTCTTAATCTGTTTTGGCAACTGAAGTCAATCCTCAAGATAAGCAAAATGGCAGGTCAGCTTTGAAACAGTCTAACCTAGTAACATAATTCACCAAATTGATTGCTGGTCAATTAAAAAAGTCATTGCTTTAAGCACTTTGTTTCACTAAATTATCATTAAGTTGTCCAATGTGTTTATTTCAATTTGTTCACTTGAACACTGGTAAGTAGATGTTTTCTAAAATTCAGGAAAATTGGAAACCAAGATCTAATTACCATTATGACAAAATGAAAGACATTAGTTTTATAATTGGCAAAATATCTTTTGCACTGTACTAAAATAAAGCTCTATGTTACAGATTGTGAAGTTGGCCATTTGAAAATTATTGAAAAATAGCACAAACATACATAAGCCAAATGCAAAAATGCCAAATCATATCAAAAAGCAAATACTGTATACATGTAAGTGAGATATTTTAGAGTGATGCTAGCATATTTAATTTCAAATGTTTCTGGTTCATGTATAAAATAAAGAAACTAAAAATACCTACAGTATCTAAATATAAAGCACATCTTTGATAATTCACAGGAAACATTTTCCCATATTTTCCTTTAAAGTAAAAACACAAAATGAAGATAAAGCATCATTGAAAACTGAATGAGGATATACAACATTTTCCTTTTCCCCTACACTGCATCTGTGTATCCCACGCTGCTCTAAATATGCAGAAATTCAAGAACTGTCCCCTGATTTTGGCTCAGAAACAGGCTGTCAGGATGAAAGAGGATTTGGATTTTAGCAAGACAGGCACTGTACTTGAAGATTAGCCATGAGCTTCAGATACAAGCCAATAGCAGCAGCTGGGCTTTTAAAGTCTCACGTGCTCATTTCATTTCTCCTCAGTGATTTATCTAAAATGAGTGAGGAAGAATAAATGATAAGGAAAGGAGTACACAAGTATCTTCATGTTGTTTTCACTGAATTGGAATCAACACATTTAATCATTTTTGTCATTCAAGGATCAGTAAATTTAAATATTACCATGAATATTTTGGACCACATCTCAGAAACGTTGTCAGACCACAAACTGCATAGATCATGTACTGTGTGTGTGTATGTATGTGTGTATGTGTGTATGTATATGCATACATGTGCACATACATATATAAGTATATACCATAAGGAGTTAAAATAATTTGGAAAAGTAGAGATATTGTATTTAATGCATAATTTACAATCTCTCTTGAATATATACCAAGACTATATAGCTTAATTATATGCACAGATACTGATAGATAACTATAACTGGCTGTCAGGTGTGATTTTAATGCCATACACACACACACACACACACACACACACACACACACACACACACACATATGTTTTAAAGCACTGAGAAATTAGATGAATCCACCCAGGTTATCTCTCCATACCCCTTGCCTTATTCATCATAAGTTTCTTCATCATTCACTCAGATGGTCAGCAGTAATGACTTAGAGTAGGTAAAGATCCATTTATTTTATGCAAGATGACAATCAATATATTAAAATAAAAATTATGTGTCTTAGAGTACCATCGGGATGTTAAAAACATTAAAAACATTAAAGAGATTAAGAAATTCTTGTTTTGGGGCACCTGGGTGGCTCAGTCGTTAAGCGTCTGCCTTCGGCTCAGGTCATGATCCCAGGGTCCTGGGATCGAGTCCCACATCGGGCTCTCTGCTCAGCAGGAAGCCTGCCTCTCCCTCTCCCATTCCCCCTGCTTGTGTTCCCTCTCTCTCACTGTTTCTCTCTCTCTGTCAAATAAATAAATAAAATCTTAAAAAAAATAAATTCTTGTTTTCTTAGGAATGGGAAAATGTTTGGAAACCTCTAGTTTGAGAAATAAAACATGTTTACATTGCAATGGATTGTGAGGTGAAGAAGAGTTTGCTTTGAGACGTATCTCCCAAGGATTTAAAACTTTGACACAAAAAATGGGAGATTGGAAGGAACTTTTTGACTTACTATTAAGTAAGGTCATTCTAGTAATGAAAAGTATCCAAAGCAGATAGAAGGGCTTGGGATGTAGAGCTCCACTGGTATTTAAGAATATGGCTGGGGACTATGCTGGAATTTAAAGTGGCATCTAAGTAGCTCAACGTGTTTAGCGGACAGTCAAAAATACGTAACGTCATTTCTTTCTTTCTTTCTTTCTTTCTTTCTTTCTTTCTTTCTTTCTTTCTTTCTTTCTTTCTTTCTTTCTTTCTTTTCTTTCTTTCTTTCTTCTTTTGACAGAAAGAGACACAGTGAGAGAGGGAACACAAGGAGGGGGAGTGGGAGAGGGAGAAGCAGGCTCCCCGCTGAGCAGGGAGCCCGATGCGGGGCTCCATCCCAGGACCCTGGGATCATGACCTAGGCCGAAGGCAGATGCTTAACCATCTGAGCCACCCAGGCGCCCCCATAACATGTCATTTCTAAAGATGAACAGATTTATGAGAGTGAGAGTGCACTCAATTTTTTAAAATTACCCAAACTCATGTTTTTCCATCTCCCTTTCATTTAGTGATGTTTGATATTATATTTCCAAATGATATGGTTTAATTTGCCATAAAAATTACTCCAAATGGTAATGTGTTGTCTTAAGAAGCAGAAGATATGGAAATTCAAGAAGATATCTGAAGTGTTTTTAAATCTGTGAGTTGAATAAATTTTGAAATCATTAAAAATAAAGTGAGAAAAATTCCTCCTCTCACAGGATTTATCATTACGGGAACATCTGGCATTTGGAATACAGATATTAAAATAAAATTTATGCAATTTTACAATATGATTCACAACGTATAATTGATTTTTTTAGCAGATTTTTCAAATTAGTCATTCTTGGTTTGCTTTACGAATATGTATTTTATATGACCAAACATTTTATATTACATTAAAAATACACTAATAAGTGAATTACATTGTGTGCTTTTAAAGAAAATTAAAAGTAACTTCATGGTATGAGGAAATTGGGGAAAACCAAAATAGGCATCATATTCAAAGGAGAAAAATATAATAAAACTCAAAATATGTATCATATTCTAAGGAGAGAAGTGCAATAGACAAAATATCCCCACCTGATAAAACCTTATTTCCTCTTTCTCAGATAAGCAGCTGTGTGGTTGTCATCGAACCTTGCTGTTTAAAAAACAAAATGCATAATTAGTGGTCATTAAGACACTAAGGTTATTTTCTGCATATGCCAGTCTCCTCCATGCCCCATAAAGGGGAATTCTTGACAAATAACAAGAACAGAAACGTTATATTTTGAGGGCCATGAAAGACTATGTCCAATCATAATTTAGACTGGATTTACTTCAAAGTTCTTAATTACAGGTCACTTCGTGATGTGACAGATGGTAGAATGGTAAAGTGGCTAACAAGACACAAAGACAGGTGGCCGAGGTGCTGAGGGAATTTCTTCTAAGATAATGTTAGTCTGGGCATTTTGGTGACATTGAGACTCTGGGGGCAAGATCATGGGTGGAGTCAGTGCTGACCTTAAATCATTTAAGAATTGATAATTGCCTTAAGTGTGACAATCAACTCTGTTACTTATAACCTTATAAAAACATGCTAAAAGTACTTTGAGTTATCTTTTGAAAACAAAAAAAAAATATTCCTCATGGCCTTTAAAAGTTTATTTAGGAATAGACAACTTAAATTTTATGTCTAGTGAACCAAAAATAAACACATAAAACAAAGTATTTGGAGAAATCAATTTGTATTAGCAAGGAAGTTTTTAAACACATCCATGAATACCAACATATTGTTAAAATTTATATAGAAAATATCTCACAATTTCTTTTAAATTCACCTCTGGGGGCACCTGGGTGGCTCAGGCTTTAAACATCTGCCTTTGGCTCAGGTCATGATCCCAGGGTCTTGGGATTGAGCCCCGTATCAGACTCCCTGATAGGCGGGAAGCCTGCTTCTCCTTCTTCCTCTCCCCCTGCTTGTGTTCCCTCCCGCTCTCTCTTGTAATGCTCCAAATTCCACTAAACACTTCAGCACAGCAGTACTGCATAAATGCAAACTAAGAGACTATATAGTGATTTTGTGTCAGAAATAAGATCTAGACTCTTGGACATGTTCAGTTTTATTTAAAAGTGTGACTCTCCTTTCAAAGCAAGAAATACTATTACTTTTTAACAATAACAACAATAAAAACAAAATGTGTTTATAAGTTCATAACAAAAGTACTAGAGAATGATTTGGCTATTGTATTACTAAAGGTGATGTGATTAGGCATAGAGAGGTAAGCAAATTAGAAGGACCAAATAAATAATTTTACAAGGATATGAAAAGAAATCTCCATTTTCTACTCTAGACATACATTAAATTAATTTTGAAACAAACAATGGCATTATTGTATTTTCATTTTTGAGTAATACTCACTTAAGAAAGACACTGGGGAAAACCTTTTCCTTTATTCAGGAAGAAATATTGCCTATCCCTCAGAGTTAATTGCTAATACTTTCTACAAAGGATATTTAAGGACTTAGCAAGGACCAATCAAAGGGGAAAAAAACAACACTACCTTGGCAAACTACAGTGTAATTGATCTTTTAAAATAAAATATAATAATAATTTATTTAGCATTTCAATTTAAAATAATGCAGATTTCATTGAATGTATTAGAATATGGCTAACTTGAAACAGCATCCTAATATTATTATCTTGGGAAAGCTCAAGAAAGTAATAGAAATTCATATATTAATTTTGCATGTATCTCGCAGTTTCTAATTTCTTAAGATATAAAATTTCTAATAAATTAAAAGTAATAATATAAATGCAGAACTTTTGAAAGATAATCACTAATCACTTCTCTAAATTAAAATTTTAATAGATCATATTTCCTTATTAGTTTATTAATCTACCTAGAAAATCTCTATTACAGAAAAATGTCATATAAAGCCATAGTAATAACAAACTAAATATAGTTGTTATTGTAGCCTAAGAGAGACATTCAACTGGTCTGCAAATGTTAAGATATATTGTTTATTTAAGGGTATTATATATTCTGATTGGCCTGTGCTTCTTCAATGGTTGTTAAATATTATAAATATCTCTGCTGAATTTGGATGTTACCATGAAATGGTAGAGATGTTTTCATCTGTATTTTTTTTTTTTAGATTTTATTTATTTACTTGAGAGAGAGAGAGGGAGCACAAGTAGAGGGAAGGGGCAGAGGGAGAGAGAAGCAGACTCCCCACTGAGCAGGGATCCCAACGTGGGTCTTGATCCCAGAACCCGAAGATCATGACCTGAGGCGAAAGCAGGCACTTAACCGAGCCACCTAAGTGCCCCTTCATCTGTATTTTATGTTGAATTCCAGTGTGTAGGCTTCCATCTCCTGCTAGGTACCAGGTAAAATAGATACCAGGACTGTGAATGGCTTTGTGCTGTAATGATCTAAGCGCACAATTCTCTTTTCCACATGAGAATGTATACTTAAGCTAATACAAATTTATTCATAAAGGAATTCCATGTTTTATGTGATAGAAGCCACTGAGTTGTCCCAGGTCTATAAGAAGTCATGAGTAAAAATATGGCATTTTGAAGTTAGAAAAGTAAAGTTAGGAAAGCAGCACTTTTTTCTAGCTGGAGAGTTTTCTCCCCTCTACCCAGAGAAAATCTCCAGTGCAATAAAGATCACCAGGATTTTCTTCAAGAAGTAGCTTGCACATATCCCAAAACTTGGGGAAATATTTGGTTGAGATATTGTAATTATATATCATCACCTAAGACAAAACAATTTAATTTGCAAATTATTCAGAGTATTCATCCCCTTTACCCTTATAACAATTCATTAATATCCCTGGGTGGCATAGATTGGTTGATTTCCCAGAAAAAATATTTGGGGGCAAATATATCCACATTTCTTTGATAAACTCAGTTAGTTTATGTTGACTTTTTAAATAATAAGGAATATCAGGTATTATAGCCTGAACTGTATTCCCTCAAAAAAGATGTTGAAGTCCTAATCCAAGAACCTCTCAGAATGTGATTTTATTTTGATATACAGTTGTTAGGTGTAGTTGGCTAAAATGAGATTATACTGGAATAAGGTTGGCCCTTAATCCAACATGGCTAGTGTTTTATAAGAAGAAGTTCATGTGAAGAAAGAGAAACACTGGGAATATGTCCTGTGGTGATAAATGCAGAGATTGATGTTATGCACCTACAAAGCCAAGGAATAACAAAGATTGCTGGCAAACCACCAGAAGCTAGAAGAGGCAAAGAAGGAGTCCCTACAGATTTCAGAGGAAGCATGGCCCTCGCAATACCATAATTTCAGGCATCTAGGCTCCAAAACGGTGAGACAATCCATTTATGTTTTTTAAGCCAATCTTGTTTGTGGTACATTTTTATAGCAGCCTTAGGAAATTAATATTTATGGCTAAGAAAATGTTCACTTAATTAAAGCCAATGTTAAGGTATTATCTGTTATGCTACTTACGTTAGAAAAACTGTTTTCTGTATTGGTCCCTATTCCATAATAATAAGAACACATAAGTGGAATATAGGATACATGTCTTCCTTTTTCTATGTTTGTATGTTAAATTAATCTTTGAAATGCCTGAATTTATGTTCTTACACGAAAAGATCACAGAAACAAAAACAAAGCCCCCCTTCATTAAAATATTTCAAATTGTGACATGTCAAGAAGCCATTTCTCTAATTCTTAGACTGATGTGAAGAGCAGAACATTTAAATAGTTACATTTGAAATGGTCTACTTATAAAGTATTTCCATTAACAAAAAACAGTAATAGTTCAATGTAGTTTATTCTTTGATTTTTTTTATAAAATGCTCTATTACCAGGGCACCTGGGTGGCTCACTTGTTAAACATCTGCCTTCGGCTCAGGTCATGATCCCTGGGTCCTGGGATCTAGCCCGGAAGTGGGCTCACTGCTTGGCGGGGAGCCTCGTTCTCCCTCTCCCCACCCCTTACTCATTCTATCTCTGACTATCTCTTTCTGACAAATAAATAAAATCTTAAAAAAAATTGCCTATTACCTATTAGGCCCTTAGTAAATGTTTGTTGAATATATAATTGAATTAAAATATGAATGCAGGTAAAACAAAAAATAACAAGTAGTAATGGAATTATGTTCAATATCTGCTTGCTTTCATAAAATACAGAAAGAAAATAATTCAGATAGAGGCATTATCTGTTTTTTAGATAATGAGTAGAGTTTGAAATGTAAACAAGACCTTACTCTATTAATTTTGTTTGCCTCTAATTTTACCATTGTAGTTATATGCTTGGGGAGAGAAACCTTGATCATCTTCAAATTATTCCAGGGGTGCTTGGTTGACTCAATTAATAGAGCATGTGACTCTTGATCTTGAGGTTATAAATTGAAGGCCCATGTTGGGTGTAGAGATTATTTAAAAATAAAATCTTAAAAAAATAAAAGAAAATGAAAATCCCCAAATACAGATTGTTCTAGTATTTTTATGTCAAGAATGCTCACAGTTAGAAGATACCAAATACTAAGTCATTAATAGCATCATTTGTTTGGAAATGAAAGGAAATTTACCTCTAGATTTGAGTCACAAGTGTGATCACAAAATAATTTGCCCACGAAGTGCTAAAGCAGTGCCTCACAGTGGAATGATCCCGTTAATTTGGGTTATCCATGGATGGAGCTCTGGAAAAGGTACGTACATTTAGGTTCTTTTGCTGACATATCAGTTGTTGGGTGTATAGGCTTTGTAGACATTAAAATATTTCCAATTTGGGGGTACCTGGATGCCTCAGTCTCCAATTTAGGGGTGCCTGGGTGGCTCAGTCATTAAGCGTCTGCCTTTGGCTCAGGTCATGATCCCAGGGTCTTGGGATTGAGCCCTGCATCAGGCTCCCTGCTCCGCAGGAAGCCTGCTTCTCCCTCTCCCACTCCCCCTGATTGTGTTCCTGCTTTCCCTCTCTCTCTGTCAAATAAATCAAACCTTTTTTTTAAACAAAAGAAAGATTTCCAATTTAAAGTTAGGCAACTAAAATGATTTCAGGCAAGTTTTGAGGGAACTATGATTGTTAGAACATATTGATCTTTATTTCATTAGGAAGTTTATCCAAACATTTTTTTTTTTTGCTTATCCAAAATTTTGAGAAATAAGCTTGCATATTTTATGAGCATTTTCCAAGATAATTTCTCTGACATTCGAGGAAATTGATATGATTTATCTTTTTTTTTGCTTCAGTCAAAATGATATTTAAACCTGATAGGAGAGAAAAAAAGCCTAAAAGATTGCAGAGGATATATATGTATACAATAATTGGAACTTCTAATAATTGAAACTCTTTACTATGATATACCAAGAAAGAATTAACTTTTATCACACTTTTAAATCCAGGAAACCCCCAAAAATGAAAAGATATTGATTTTTATTTTTTTGAAGTTTCAAATAGATTAATCTGTCACCCTTGATGGAGTGCTATCACTAATGTAGGTGAAAGGTCGTCCATTGCCTGGCATAGAGTGCCATTTTGTGTCCCAGTCTAAGACACACCCTTGTATGTCTCTCAAACTACAAATTTTGATCTTTATTCTGCTTCTCATTATATTTAAACTTTAAGCTATTTTTTTACGGGGCACCTGGATGGCTTAGTCAGTTAAGTGTCTGCCTTTGGCTCAGGTCATGATCCCAGGGTTCTGGGATCCACACCTGGCTCTCTGCTCAGTGGGGAGCCTGCTTCTCCCTCTCCCTCTGCCTGCCCCTTCCCCTGCTCCTGCTCTCTCTTTGTGTCAAATAAATACATGAAATATTTTTTTAAAAAAGATATTTTTTCACAGTTTCTAACCAACCAAATTTTCTCCTACTTCTGAGTATATTTTATACTTTTATTATTTCTTAATAGCAATTCATAAGTATATTGGGTTTGATGCACAAAGAAGAGATGATATGTACTCAGCTGAGCGTTTGAAACTAGTAGTCTTTTGAAAGGTTTAATTCCAACATTTGATAAAAGTCATAAACTTTGACTGCCTGGACTGGAATCAATACATATGTATTAAAACCAGTTGTAAGCTACTCCCTGATCCTATCATTCCAGAGGCATCCTGTCTCTAGTTCCATCTCTTGGTGTTTCAAAACACTCTCCAAGTTGACCCAGAGGAGTTGTGTTTCAAAGTAGAAAATGATGTACTTGAATGTCATATAGCACTTAAAGTCCATGGATTTAATCTTGGGCCACAAAGAGAGAAGTTACTGATTACACAGAGTTTATTCTTTTTATACCTAATTGACTTTATTATTGACATAAAAGCTTTTTGGAGAATCATGACCTTTTGTGCCCAATTTAAAGCAAATATATTTTGTACTTTTGAACCAACAAGACAAAATAATTTCTGCAGCTAATGAAATAAGATCAGTTGTACTAATACACACCTAATGCAGAGGATGTGCAACTGACCGAGTTTTAAGAAGGTGATTTGCTATCATGTCAAAATATATTTGTAGGTCAACTTTGAACAATAACTTATCCCTTTGGTTACTGGAATCTTACATTTTTACTCGTGAAGGCTCTTGACAAATTGGGAAGCAGAGAAGCACTTTGCACTTAAACACTTTTCACATCTTTCATCTTTTCTTCTGTGTGAGACTACTCAAGTTGTCAGGCACAGATATAAACAGACTTTATTTTATATAATGATTTCTATGGTCCTAAAAATAGCAAACCTCCCTGCTTGCCAGTATGTGAGGAGGCAACTACAATTTTCTTTTAGAATCACGGTGTCAAAGTTAATATTAACTGGACTTTAGTTTCTTTTAAAGACATCTATCAAGGAGCCTCTGATCTCTGTTTTGGGGAAATTAACACAAACATTCTGGATGTGTAATTCATAAATCAGAAACTAAGCTGTTTCCAAAGGTTCCAAGATATGAATTGATACTGAGATTTGTTCCAAAACCATGATGAACTTGGGTGGTTAGTAAGTACTGTGGCCATATAATTTGTCATCTAAACCTGCACATTTTGGAGTGAATGAGGACATTATTAATTGTGCAGGAAAACAGCCATAACAAAAATGTCTTGGGCAAGGTAGAATGCATGGTCACCTAATTTGTGATTTCATGAATGCTGCCAGTAGCAAGAGAGCTCTGATGAGTTTTGTGTTCCAACAGACAGAGCCATAAAGTCTTGAAGAAATACACCTCAGATCAAGAGTTGCAGGTCAAAGTTATCTTTCACAATTTGATCTTGTGTATCAGTTTGGACCAAATTTGATATTTGGTATAGTTGGAGGAGCTATTCAATCCAGATTAATTTAGACAAAGTTGGTTGCTCAGAATATCTATAACCAAATGCTACTCCTTAATTTCTTCTTGGATCTATTTGATTTGATCCAATAGTATTAAAAAGTGTGTGTGTGTATGTGTGCTCACACATGTGTATGTCAACTAGTAGCTACTGAGATAATAATGTACAGAGATTATCTTGTTTTGAAGCTACTTGACTAATAAGAAAATAAGTAATGGACCTATAGGGTAAACACATTTAAAATTGCTTCCCATAATCGCTTCTCAGCCTTTTGGCTAAGATCAAGTGTAGTATCTGTTCTTATCAGTTTAATATCTGATACATCCTCTATCAGAGGACAATATATTAAATGGATTTTTGGAATTAGGAGATGGAATAGGAGCTTGCTCTGTCCACTCCATGCATCGACCTGGTATTGCAGTACTTCCAGGAACGGTGCACTCCCTCTGGGGGCAATAAAAAATTAAAAATAAATAAAATAAGTAAAAAATAAAAAAATAAAAATTGCTTCATAGATACTTTGTTGTGGTGCCATAATATTTGGGATGTTTTGATTGAAAATTAATATTGTTACAAATATGTTATTAAGTAAAATAAAAATAAAAATTAATATCAATTTGCTAAACTTAATTTTATCATATTATTTATATTTTAGCAAATGAAAAATAATGTGTTATGAATAGTCTTTCCAGATGTTAAACATATGTACAAATTCTAGTGCATACTAAACATAAATTAGAGATGAATCTATCTCTTATCACCTATTGCACAAGCTTTTTTTTTTTAAAGCCTTACCTGAGAAATTGGTTAAAATTCTATGACATTTTGAGAGAGCGGATGAGATAGAGAGAGCATGAGAGGGGGGAAGGTCAGAGGGAGAAGAAAACCTTTAAAAAATATTCTTATGACATTTTGTATAGTCTACTCCTGAATTATGAGATCAGGAGTCTCACTCTTAGATATAATTGAAATTTAACATTGCTTTTAGTCTAAAGCAATTATAATTTAATAGGCTTGCTGTCTGGAAAAGAATCCCCTGTAAACTATCTTTACCTTCTTTTATAGTGCAATAATTATCATTTCTGTTTAGAACACATTTTAATAAAGTGGAGGGCCAATCTAACAGTTACTGTTTTTATTTCATAATTGTATGTGTGCATTATAATATATATATATAATATACATATGTTATTTATAATATTCTGTGTTATTATTTTAAAAACTATATATGGAACATATTTATATTTTATAGCTCAATGTAGTTCATAGTTTTCTCAGTTGTCTCAGCCTATAACTGAGTAACAAAAATGCTTGAGATGAAATCAATTATTATCAGATGCAGATTAATCAACACCCAAAGTAAAATTTACTTTGCAAATTAAATGGGTATTTTGATGTACAAATTTGTGTTAAAGTTACTTAGCTGAGTTTTTAATTTTTTATCTTCATTTTTTTAACAGGAAGTTCAGCTTATGTATAATGCCTTCACAGGCGTAGGTATTTTAAAATTTAATTATGCATTTTCCCTTTTTACAACCTGTATTATGGTCTAATTAATTTGGTTTAGAAAAGCTGTAACCATTTAATAAAAGCCGGTGGTTTTAGTTTATCCTTTGCATAGGTAGGTTAATTAAGGAAATGATTGTTTTTTTCCTTTTGTTTTCTTTCCTACAATGTGAAAAATGCATCCTGATACAAGGTGCAAAATTAGAATAAGATAGATTACAGGCTGAAATGGATTATAAATCAACTCTGTACTGTGAATATTTTATAGTAGACATTTGCTAACTAAAAAATCTGACATTTATATAACAATGCATGCAAATTTTCCTCTTATATGTCATTTCCCTGAGATGAAAGTAATTTTAAAATGCAAGGTCAAAGAACTGATTACCCCTAACAAATAATAATAGAAGTTAAGGACAAATATCAGGAAGCAATTTGGCATTTTCCTATTCTATGGAGCATTTAATATCTAGTGTACACTGTCAGATAAGAGTAGGAATGGTGAGGTAGGAAATCCTTGCTGTAGTATAGAGATAACTTCAAGGTAGATAAATTGTTCCATTGATTTAATGGCTGTTATTGTTCCCTGGCAAAAACACTGTTGGAGCTGTTCTTGTGGGACCAGAGTATCTCCTATATCTGATAAATGGTATGACCAGGACAACCTCAGTCTCAGCAGGACAGACGCTGAACAAATTGTCAGCATGATTTACATACAAGTTGTCAACAGCATCTGGGTTGCTCTGTGAAAGAATGATGGGTAACAGATGTTCTGGGAAATGCTACCATCTGCCCTTTCTCAAAATACATCCCCTGTGAAACAATGCATTTGAATAGATGCCACAGAGATACCTTTCTTTTGAAGAACTTAAACATCCTCAATACTTCAATGTTACTTGTGGCCGTCACAAAAGCAAATGGTCTTAAGAGTGTAAATGCAATAAGGGTAAGTAAGCAGACAGGTCCTTGAAAGTTCTTTGAGTTTAGTCACATAGTTTGGAAAAATAATGGTTGTTGACTCTCTAGTGGGTATACCAGAAAATTTCCAGCAGGAGGTCAGGAACTCCTTTTGTGTCACACTAATATATTATTTAGTTAGTGGTTTGTTTAAATTCTGTAGTAATCTCATGTTATTTTAAAGCCATTTGCTTTACAATTACAGTAAAAGAAATATAAAAATAAAAAATATACAATTCAATATTTTGATGCCTGCACTCACTTGTTCTAGAGATATAAATACGGCTATGTATCAATGTGCTGAAGGGTAAGTGTGCACTGGTTGATCAGTATTAGCAATAGTAACAGGTCAAAGCTCTCAAGAGTGAAAAATATTTAGCCACTTTTTGCCTTTTCTCCCCAGTATGAATTATTTATTTAAGCAAAGAGTTTCTTCCCTCTGTTGAGATGGTGATAAGATTTGTGCTTGCTGGACCTGGAATCTTATATATAGTGAAAAACTCAAAATTTAATGATTTTTTAAAAGATCTACCAAACACTTTTATGTACAAAATTATTAATAAAATGTTTTTCTTAAACATACATTTGCTGAAAAAAAGCATTCATAAAGTTTTTTTCCCTTGGTAGATTTAATTTATATTTCAAACTTTAATATATAAACTCCTTATGCAAGTAATGATAATACATTTATTTATTTATTTTAAAGATTTTATTTATTTATTTGAGAGAGAAAGAGAGAGAGAGAGAGAGAGAGCATGAGAGGGGGAGGGGTCAGAGGGAGAAGCAGACTCCCTGCTGAGCAGCGAGCCCGATGCAGGACTCGATTCTGGGACTCCAGGATCAATACCTGAGCTGAAGGCAGTCACTTAACCAGCTGAGCCACCCAGAAGCCCCGATAATACATTTATTAAAAATGAAATAATAGAGGTTAACCTGACAGGCATTTAACAACATATATGACCATAGTGATATAAACTTTGCTTACTTTATTATGCCTAATTAATGTAGAATTTTTAAGTGATAATCTTGAGGAATTTTATGAGCCAAATACCTTTCAAATTATAACTGATAATTTATGTATACTGTACATTTTATCACATTTAAATATATCTAATTTTTCCTTTAAGTTTGTTAAAGATGATAATTTTATGGCAACCAGAATATAAAATTAATGAAAGTAATTTAATCTTAATAGGCATTCAGAATAAGATAAAATATAGATATTTTGGCATTGACTATGACTTGTGAGAATGCTAAGCTAGCCAAGGAATGAAATCATCTAAACTTAGATTACATAAGACCTTCATATGGCAGTCAAAGTTTTGATTTAAAAAAGAATTAAAGAACACACACACACACACACACACACACACACACACTCAGTAAAACAATAGCCAGCCCATTTGTGGGAATATACATTTAAACCTCTAAAATCTATCCCTAGCCTAGATTCCATGTTGGAATTCCAAAAAGTATATTTATCTTCTTAGCCTTTCTCTTTTAATTTCATCGTATCTTCTTGTTGCAATCACCTTTGACAAAATTAGAGTAGCAATTACCAAAATGAATCATGGCAGATTTTTTTTAAGATTTTATTTATTCATTTGAGAGAGCGAGAGCACATGAGAGGGGGGAGGGTCAGAGGGAAGGGCAGACTCCCTGCCGAGCAGGGAGCCCGATGCGGGACTCCAGGATCATGACCTGAGCCGAAGGCAGTCGCTTAAGCAACTGAGCCACCCAGGCGCCCCATCATGGCAGATTAAAAGGAAGGGATGAGGTATGTGGTCCTCTTCTTTTAGCTAAGGCTTTAGAAAAATAAAAAGCACCAGAGAATTACTGATTAATTTATGTTGTCATAATTTCATCCAATTCAGTTCTGCAAACACTCATTGAGGAAGTAATGAGCAGTGTTGTGTGCTGTGGAGGACACGAGCGGGACAATGCAATTGTTTACAGGTGGCGGGGTAGTGAGACAAATCTTGTACAGGAATCCAATGTGCGCGCCTGAAAAGGTACTATTAGATGAGCTAATGTGTCAATTAACTTAATAGTTTGTTTTTGTCTGTTTGTGTTTATCGGCAACATAGCTAAGAACATCATGATCATTTATCTATGAAAAACAAATGTGGCTAACTCATCCATTTTTTCCTAGCCCTAAAACAAAAACAGACCTATTTATAAACATAAAATATATCATGAAAACTATGTGTATCCATGTCAAAAAGACATGTAAAGAAAGAAGAAGGGCATAAGAGTCATTATACATAGAATAAGTTCATAAATAAAAGGACCAGATTCCATTATAACTCGTATCTTAATGATCCTTAAAAGCTGATCAGGAGCAGCTTCTGTGGTGTTAATAGCTTTTCAAGTAGGCTTGATTACACAGAACTAACCATAGATATAAATGATTCTTCATAGTACACAATTATAGTCTATAGTAGAGGTTGAGGATGGATGTTCTTTGATTAGAGATAACATGCAAGGTATAGGAGATTGATTACAATAATGGCCAACGTTCTCCATCTTACTCCCTTATAGCCATGTTTTTTGCCATGTGGCTTCACAATTTCTCTCACTAAAGAGGTTGAATCTGTTTGCCTAGTCCTGAATTCTGAGTTCAGTTATTTAACTCACTTAGGCCAGTGGGACATTAGGATAGGTGATCCATGCAGAGGCTTGGAAAAAGCGCTTGTGTGTTTCCATGTTCTCTCTTATTTTCTTGGAATGACATAAATATGCTTATGTCTACTTGAAGCAAGGCTATTTTACATCACCTGAAAGCCAGCTAATCCACAGGCATGTGAGTAAGCCATACAGGTCAGTAGACCAAAGATGTATGAGCCAGCCCAATTGAATCAATGGAATACCCCAGATGTGTGAGTTAAATAAATGTTTGACAATTCATGTCCTGAAGGCTTTGTGATTGATTTTTGCACTGCATGACTGTAGTAGTAAATAACTGATATGCATGTGCATAGGTTATTTTTGTTTGTTTTGTTTTTGACCAGCATAATTTTTTAAAATGTGATTTGAATGAATGTCCTTAGAAAGGCATGCATTTTTCAATTAACTGAAGGGTCAGTCATATACTATTGTTGTGAACCTGGCACAAATCACACATTGATGTTATTTGCTTGAATTTTATAAGTGTTTACCTTTATAGCTCTTGATTTTTGAGGGTATTTATAAAATGTTTATTCTTTTGAAGTAGTAAAGCACTGACACAGACTTTGATTTCACAAACGTATTTATCTATTGAGCTAAAATGTCTCTGGGTTTTCTGCCAAATAAAATATTTCAAGAATAGTTATTCAAATGCAGTTCGGTCTGTAGAGATGAACATTGTTGACCTTTATTGTAGGATTTCCTAATTGTCAGGACCAATGTCATAGAGAAAACTCAGAGAAAGCACAATGTAAGTTTTTAAATGGCAAAAAAAGAAATTAAAGTAAAAGAAAACAAGGAAAACCCTCATTTGGTTGTTATTACATTGAATGATGTTTTATAATTTGGTGGTTATTACACTGAACTATGCTTTATAATTAAATTTTGTTTTCAGTAATCAAAAATCTGGTTCTGAAATTAATTTAATTTATTACGATTTTCTTTGTAAATAATAATGAAAGAGTTAAGGTAATTTTATTGCCTTGTATTTAGAGGTAGTTAAATTGTTTCCTTTCCCTTCATTAATATTTTGAATAATTTCTTCTTCTAAAATATTATGCTAGATGATAATATACCATACTAACAGATAGTCATAAACATACTGCACAGTGTAATTATTTTTGTGTTGTGAAGCGTACTACAATTAGTTCCTTTTCTAAGAGTCTTTTTCTGAACTATTCTAAACTTTATTGTTTTTTTTCTTCTTTTTTTTTCTTTCTATTCTTTTTTCACTTGGAATATGCAACTATATACTGAGTACATGCTATGGGCTTTACAAAACCAAGCTTTAGATGTTCTCTGCCTACAGGGAGTTGACAGTCTGTTTAGGAGGTGGACTTTTAAACAAATTAACTCCTACAAGCCTTATTATCTAAGTCACTCCTTTTACACTAAGACTGAACAATCTTGCATTGCTATTATTGATTATCAGCTCTTTGAAGTTAGTGACAGCGCTCTAGATCCCTGTAGTTTTGTGTACTGTGCAATTCAGTGATTCAATTAATTCCAAAGTCCTAGATCTGTGCATGACATACAGTAGTTCCCTTGTACAGCTCTGGAGTCCTGAGTTTACAATCCCCAGCCCCTCTGGTTTCCCCTGCAGTTGAGGTGCATACCAATCTTTCTGCAGTCTGGCCTGGGGTCTTCTTCTCCAAAGCAGCAGGAACTCATTCAGCCTAGAAAAGTGTCCTCTGGATTATGGAAGAGTGAGCGTCTAAGGGTACAACTCCAAAACAGCTGGGAAAGGGAGTTAGTGGATAAATATTACAGGTAAACAATCCTAGGGGGCCTTCTGCATGCTTCTCAGAAAGTCCAGGAGGACCCAAACATAGGCTTCCAACAGCAACTACACAGTAAACACTCACTTAAGCTACCTTTTCCTTCCTCCCTATATGCTCACCCTGATTGGTTGCTCTAGATTGCTGGGTCGACCAGCAATGTGCCCCAATTTTTTCTCTGTTCTTAGAGGAAATCAACTAAGGCATCCCTTAATATATACTCGTTGATAAGTAAATGGGTTCTCATTGCTTAGTAACATATTTTACAAAGGAGCTAAATGAATATTCTCAAATAATAATGACACTTGTCACATTCAAAACCTGGGGTTCCATAAGTCCATGATTGGTTGGTTAAGTTCTTAGGTGATACATTTAGTATGAAGCATGAAATTGGGTGGACTCGATTGTCTTTGATTATTAAACTATTATGAATTCCGTTTTCTTGTTATGTAAACATTTTTAGATACTGCCAGATAATTAACAAAAACAAAAACTGTGTTCTTGAACTGAGTTGAAGACTGACATGGAAAAATAAATTTCACATCAAATATTTAACAATTAATGACTCCTAATCCTTGCCAGGTGAGAAATAGCTAGGGGGTCTATTTCTTTCTCCTATTACTAATTTTTAAAGTATTTTTTTTTTCAAATGCTGTAACAGTAAAGAGAATAAATTTTATATAGTTCCTTAAAATTCAAGTGACTCTACTGACAACATGCTGAGTTATGATATGTTATTATTTACAAGAAATGTGGCTCTGGGTAAAATTACCTTCATTTATTTCTTGCTGAGTACTGAGAGTTATTGACTTTATTACTTAAAAATAATGAAGTAACTTCAGTAGATATTTCCAATAATTGTCTTAAAACGAGATATAAGAGATTATAGTTATATGTGATTTTTTAAAATTTAGTTTCAGTGTATATTTTTGCATTTCCTGTTTCCCTATCCTTACTAGAGGTACAGTCTTCTATTGTATAGAAAATGTATTTTTAAAGACTTTCAATTTATGGTATTTGAGAGGAGTTATATTTAATGTCTGGTTTTCTGCATGAATTATAATTTAATACTATATTCACAAAAACTAAATTGTTAAGTGTTCCCTTTATATAACTCAGTGTGTTAATATTTATTTTTATTTTTTTAATTATTATATTGACTTTTCAATGTCCTTTCACCATTGGTATATTTTGAGAAGGTCAAAGTATTTTTACTAATATTATTTCTTAACATCCTACAATGATTATTAAAATATTTGGATTTCATCATTTGTTAGGTTTAAATTCATAAACATATTGTTCTTTAAGTTACCAAAAGGAATGATGACAAAAATATATAAATATCACCATGAAGTAGATGAATATTTTCTTTATATTAAAAATAGTGTGAGATGAGGCACCAACTCTCGATTTCAGCTCAGGTCGCGATCTGAGAGTTGTGAGATTGAGCCCCATATCAGGCTCCATGCTCAGCATGGAGTCTGTTTGAGATTTGAGATTCTCTCTCTTGCGTTCCCTCTGTCCCTGCCCTAACAACCGCTCACCATCTCTCTCATAAAATAAATTAATTAAATCTCTAAAAAAACAAAAAATAGTGTGAAATATTTCTTAAGGAAAAACACAAAAATTTTCAATAGATTACTTCATGTTTAAATAATATATAACTTTTTTTACATAGGTATTTTCACTATCAAAATATTTTATATTCTGTATTCTTATATCATACATATTTCTCATACTTCTAAAATATATTTATTATTACCATTTGCATGACTATAGATCATTACCTCCAGCTGAGGTATTATAATATAACAAGCTGCGTATTTTGAGTATACAGGGCTATTTAAAATTTTTGTTAGTCTATGATATTTTATATTTTTATCTGTGAAATAAACTTGCAAAGAAGCATTTATAAAAATAGGCTTAATATGTAGAATGTACATTTCATGACACATTGGTGACCAAAGTATTATGGAAGTTAAAAATTTCATTAGTCTATGAATTTATCAGTTTTACTATGAATGCTCTAAAACATGTTTTACATCTTTTTTTCTAAATACTGTCTTCTCTAATTTTATTATATCATTTGTTTAATTTACTACAATGTTGAAATATTGTTTATATTTTTAAATTAATAATATGCTTTTAATTTTTCCTTTTTTAAATTGAAGGATAATTGATACTAAATGTTACATTAGTTTCAGGTGTACAACAAAGTAATTTGAAACTCTATACATTATACTATGCTCACCACAAGTATAGCTACTACTGTCATCATACAATGCTTTATAATATCTTTGACCATATGCCTTTTGCTGTACCTTTTCTCCCTGGAACCTATTCATTCCAGAATTGGAAGCTTGTATCTCTCACTCCCCTGCACCCATTTTGCCCATCCCTCCACTTTCTGCCCCATTGGCAACCATCAGTTTGTTTTCTGTATCACGGGTCTGTTTCTGCTTTTTGTTTGTTTTGTTTTTCAGATTTCACATATATGTGAAATCATGTGGTACTTGTCTTTCTCTACCTGACGTATTTCACTTAGCATAATACACTTTAGGTCCATCCATGTTGTCTCAAATGGCAAGATCTCATCCTTTTTTATGGCAGAGTTACATTCCATATATATATATTCCATATATATATATACATACATACATTCCATATATATATATTCCATATATACATACATACATACATACATACATTCCATATATGTATGTATGTATGTATACATATATATTCCATATATATACATACATACATACATATATATATTCCATATATATATGTATATGTCATATCTTCTTTATCAAGAAGATAAATATCCTTTGATATGTATCAAAGGATGCCTGGGCTGCTTCCATGTCTTGCTATTGTAAATAATGCTGCAATAAACATAGGGGTGCATATATCTTTTTAAATTATTGTTTTCATTTTCTTTGGGTAAATACCCAACAGTGAAATTACTGGATCATATGATATTTATATTTTTAGTTTTTTTGAGAAACCTCAATATTGTTTTCACAGTGGCTGCACCAATTTACATTCCCACCAACAGTGCACGAAGATGAACCTTCAATTTCTTAAATAGTCCATCTGTGTCTTTGAGCACACTAATACATACCTCTGTGGTAACCCAATACTTAACCAATTTTATCACTTCATACCATCCACAGCGTAAACACTTTGCATTTTTTGCTTGCAATTGAGTATGTTTATGTCATACATAGAAGTCTGGTTTTGGAAAAGTAATTAAAAAGTTATGATGAACATTTTATTTTGGGAAATACAGATTTGAAAAGGAAGATTTCCAAAGAATTAAATAAACAATGTTTAATATTTAATAGACAACAAAATTTAGTATTATAACCAAATACAAATTTCTAATGATGCTTCCTCATTTATAGTATTCAGGTAGTATCTAATTGGAATAAATATGGGAAATTTTATATGAATATGTTTTATATGAAATTGATCATAAAAATGGTAGATCAATTGTAAGGTAAGCCAGGTAGAAAGTAAAATTCTTAAAGGATAAAACTATCCAATCTTCATTTTTGAGACAGAAAAGTAACATGGGCATGGCAGACAATTTTCTTTATTCTTTACCTTTATTTACTTATATAACGATATTTGTCTGTTCCCAGTTTAAAGAAAATGTTTTTTGGGGGTGCTTGGGTGGCTTAGTTGATTCAACAGTCTGTCTTAGTATTTCATACAGTGTACACATATGAAATATTTTTTATGCTCTCCAACCTCTGAAAATTTAGTTTCTGCTTTTTGTTGATAGGGAAATGTTTAGTAGAATCATGAGGTTGTTTTGATTTTATATAAATGCAGTATTTCTCCAAATACTTTTCAACTCGTTTATTCATCTTAAAGATATTCTATGTCAGTACTGATATAGACTGGATGCTGTTGTCCCCCCCAACCAAATTCATATGTTGAAGCTTAATCTCCATTGTGATGGTATTTGGAGGGGAGACTTTGAGAGGTGCTTACATCATGCGCACAGAGCCCTCATGAATGACATGAGTGTCTTATAAAAGGGACCCTAGAGAACCCCTGTATCACATGAGAACACACTGAAAATACTGGACTATGAACTAGGAGGTCAGTCTTCATTAGACACCAACTGTATCAGCAATACCTTGATCTTGGACTTCCCAGTCTCTAGCGCTGTCAGAAATAAATCCTGTTTTTATAATCCACCCAGTCTATGGTATTTTATTATAGTAGCTCAAACAGACTTAGACAAAATAGATTTAAATTTTCTTTTCACTTCTGTATAATATTTACAAATACAAATTGACCTAAGTTTAGTTAACACTTCCTCAATGAGGTACATTTAAGATTTTTTCCCAGTTTAATTGTAATAATTATTATAAACAATTCATTGATTAGTATTTTTGAACATTCTTTGATGTGGTCCTAGAGGGTTTTTTTTTTTTTTGAGATTACTGTGAAATTGCCCTCCAAATTAGCCATAGCATTGTACTCCTATCAGCAGTAAACGACTGCTTATTTTCTAATTCTTTGGATGAATGATCCGCTAAAAATGTTAAAATGTTGACCATCTAATGGTTGGTAAAGTGGCTTATTTTTATAAATTGGTATTCATGTATTAAACGATGAAAAACATAATTTCTTAAGTTCATTAATCATTTGTGTTCTTTTTTCTATTGTGAATAACTTTCAGCTTTTATTTTTAATTTTGATCCAGATAATTTATCATATTTTTCTTTATATATTTTGCACCATAGTAAACCTTGACTTTTAATCTCAGAAATAAACATATTATTCTTATTGTTCCTTTTACTTGTAGTATCTATGGCTTTAGTTAGTTTTTATTTCTAAAATGTTTGTTTTAGCGGGGTGCCTGGGTGGTTCAGTTGGTTAAGCATCTGCCTTCGGCTCAGGTCATGATTTTAGGGTCTGGGGATTGAACCCTGAGTCAGTCTCCCAGCTTAGCAGGGAGTCTGCTTCTCCCTCTTCCATTGCCCCTCCCCTCTGCTCATGCTCTCTCTCTCTATCTCTCATTCTTTCTCAAATACATAAAATCTTTTTTAAAAAAAGTTGGTTTTGAGTTAACACATTTTTCAAAGAATTTACTCTACTTCACTTAAAATTTCAAGATTATTGTAGTAACAACTCTATTGCATTCATTTAAAAATTCTCTGTACATATAATCTGGATTGTGTTTGCCTTCTCTAATTTTTGTTATTTTTATTTATTTTTTTTTTTTTTAAAGATTTTTTATTTACTTATTTGACAGAGAACGAGAAAGGGAGAGCATAAGCAGGGGGACTGGTGAAGGGAGAAGCAGGCTGCCCACTGAGCCGGGAGCCCACTTGGGGCTCCATCCCAGGACCCTGGGATCATGACCTGAGCCGAAGGCAGATGTTTAACCAACTGAGCCACCCAGTGCCCCTATTTTTTATTTTTTAAAAAATAATTGTGCTTTAATGTGATTAATTCCTTAATTTGAATTACTTGATGCAGATACTGTTGCGTTAAATGGTGTATATATATATATATATATATATATATATATATATATATATATAATGCTGACATATAATAGATAGTGGCTATTTTCAATATTATCTGTCCAGTACCATAGGAAATATGTAGGACTTATTCAGACATTCATAAAAGCTTTAATTCCCTCTGATAGATAAGGCATTTGGGCCCATGTGAAGGTGATGCAATTTTAAGTCATGCACTTTGGCTGGGCTGGACAAAGTAAGACATGTACAGAGCTGAGATAAACAAGTGTTAATCTCAGGAAAAGTCTGGGGGTCTGACAGGGAATTAAGTCACATTCCGTCATATTACAGTTGTGTGATGTTGAGAAAGTCAGTACTGCCTTTGACCATCAGCTTCCTCATAGCTATAGGGGAATGTTGAGTAGAGTTAACGAAATCCTCTTCCCTACTCTTTGGACAAATAATGTTTCTATCTCTCTTTCTTCTGTAAAGGTAGGATGTCAGCTGTGTAACCAGGAAGCATTGCCTATAGCAACATGGCCTCAAATAAGCAAATTACATCTGGACAGAAGATAAATTAATAAACTATTTAGTGAGAATATTTAATGAGAAGTAATAGCTTTGAGGCTGTTCTGAGGGCAGTGGTTCTTAACTGGGCATTGCCCTGTTGAGATCTTGGAAGTCTTGCCTCTCAAGCTGTCACAAGTGATATCACCTCCTCCTTGAGACATAGGGCTTCTAAGCCAGGCAAGCACCACCCACTGTGTCTCCTTTCCTTGCACCTGGCCTATCGCATGGGTGCACCAGAGAATAGCTGTATGGTTTGTGGTCTCCTATGAGAAGTCTCATTGGAGAAAAACCCCAGAGTCTGCCGTGCTGCATGCCCTATTTCCTGTCCTGTGTCCTTGGTAAAGCCCAGGCCACAGACTGCCTGCCTAGTAGACTCTTGTACGTTTAATTGATAGGTTGAGCCTAAGGAACCCCAGACAGGGAGCATGAAAAAATAATAATAATCACCTCACAGAGTTGTGAAGAATAAATGAAATAATGTAACTAGATCTCTGGCATAGGGTCAAATGCCTTCTCTGTATCCCAGAAAGAATACCTGTGATTAGCTCTTTTCCTCCTCTTGGAGAAAGCCTGCTTCTGAGCTTCCAGTGTGAATAGTCAAGCCATGTTTGTTTTGTTTTTCCTTTTTTCTTAATTTTATTATGCTATGTTAGTCACCATACATTACATCAGTAGTTTTTGATGTAGTGTTCCATGATTCATTGTTTGTGTATAACACCCAGTGCTCCATTCAGTACGTGCCCCTTTAATACCCATCACCAAGCTAACCCATCCCCCACCCCCTCCCCTCTAGAACCCTCATTTTCCCCTTCCTGCTATCTTCTTCTTCCTCTTCTTCTTCTTCTTCTTCTTCTTCTTCTTCTTCTTCTTCTTCTTCTTCTTCTTCTTCTTCTTCTTCTTTTTACCATATAATGTATTATTTGTTTCAGAGGTACAGGTCTGTGATTCAACAGTTTACACAATTCGCAGCGCTTACCATAGCACATACCCTCCCCAATGTCTATCACCCAGCCACCCCATTCCTCCCACCCACCGCCACTCCAGCAACCCTCAGTTTGTTTCCTGAGATTAAGAATTCTTCATATCAGTGAGATCCTATGATACATGTCTTTCTCTGATTGACTTATTTCGCTTAGCATGATACCCTCCAGTTCCATCCACGTCATTGCAAATGGCAAGATTTCATTCCTTTTGATGGCTGCATAATATTCCATTGTATATAAATACCACTTCTTCTTTATCCATTCATCTGTCGATGGACATCTTGGCTCTTTCCATAGTTTGGGTATTGTGGATATTGCTGCTATAAACATCGGGGTGCACATACCCCTTTGGATCCCTACATTTGTATCTTTGGTTAAATACCCAGTAGTGCAATTGCTGGGTCATATGGTAGCTCTATTTTCAACTTTTTGAGGAACGTCCGTACTGTTTTCCAGAGTGGTTGCACCAACTTGCATTCTCACCAACAGTGTAGGAAGGTTCCCCTTTCTCTGCATCCCTGCCAACATCTGTGGTTTCCTGACTTGTTAATTTTAGCCATTCTGACTGGTGTGAGGTGGTATCTCATTGAGGTTTTGATTTGGATTTCCCTGATGCCGAGCGATGTTGAGCACTTTGTCATGTGTCTGTTGGCCATTTGGTTGTCTTCATTGGAAAAATGTCTGTTCATGTCTTCTGCCCATTTCTTGATTAGATCATTTGTTATTTGGGTGTTGAGTTTGATAAGCTTTTTATACATTTTGGATACTAGCCCTTTCTTTGATATGTCATTTGCAAATATCTTCTCCCATTCTGTCGGTTGTCTTTTGGTTTTGTTGACTGTTTCCTTTGCTGTGCAAAAGCTTTTTATCTTGATGAAGTCCCAATAGTTCATTTTTGCCCTTGTTGCCCTTGCCTTTGGCGATGTTTCTAGGAAGAAGTTGCTGTTGCTGAGGTTGAAGAGGTTGCTGCCTGTGTTCTCCTTTAGGATTTTGATGGACTCCTGTCTCACGTTTAGGTCTTTCAACCATTTAGAGCCTATTTTTGTGTGTGGTGTAAGGAAATGGTCCAGTTTCATTCTTCTGCATGTGGCTGTCCAATTTTCTCAACACCATTTGTTGAAGAGACTGTCTTTTTTCCATTGGACATTCTTTCCTGCTTTTTCAAAGATTAGTTGGCCATAGAGTTGAGGGTCCATTTCTGGGCTCTCTATTCTGTTCCATTGATCTATGTGTCTGTTTTTGTTCCAGGACCATGCTGTCTTGATGATGACAGCTTTGTAATAGAGCTGGAAGTCCGGAATTGTGATGCCTTTGCTTGTCCTTTTTCCCTTCCTTTTCCCTTGTGGAGGAACTCTAGGAGTACTGCAGCCACCTCCTGTTTTCAATGAGGACTTTGGTCAAAGATACCATTTCCCTTGAAAGCAGTGTTCCTTGATTCTATAACAGATATTTCAACCCTGCTGGTCTGTAGCAACTGCTGCTTATACATGACACTTGCACTAGCAATTTGGAGACTGTTCCTTGAAATAAAGCCCTAAATATAAATGAAAAAATATCCAACCTAAATTATTCTATGCCAACTCGTTTACCTGCACATTATACAGAGTTCTATTACAAATGAATGGGAGATCCAATGAACACTTTATGTGAATACAGTAGTTATCTCAAGGTATTGTTTCTTTCTAAAAAAGTAAGATTTGGGAGTCTTAGTAGAGATTCAGTGGAGTTTTTCTGTATGAATACCACCATTATATTGATCCCCTAGAAAGGAGTCAAAGTGTTTCTCACTTCAGTAAGCTAACCACAGAAAGTAAATGGTTCCAGCTTAGGCATCCAATCTTACATTAGCCAACATCATGCACAGGTATATAGATAAATGGAAGTATGAGGGGATGGGTGGAAAGAGAATGATCTGTTATGATAGATGCAGTGAGGATGGACAGATTGATGCTAGATACAGATAGCAATGAGAGCAGATAGATGATGTTAGAATCAACTGGTCTATTTAAATGCATTGCCTGTTTATTTTTTAACAATGAGACAGTGACTGCCAAACAGATTACATGTAGCCTTTAGTTGCTTAGTGCCTTTGCTTCCTGAATTTAGGTTGCACTGGAAGCCAAATTCAAGTTACAAATATTCGTGAGTATGGAGTCATGGGAGGAGAAACTATCTTCATTTATATCTTCATAGATAATTGTTTGGTGTATTCACACTGATGGTTAAGCACATCCATTGGGTTTCGGGTTTCCTATTTGACCCCCAGAGGGCAAACTAATTTCCATTGTGTCTAAACTAATAGGAGGTGAGGTTCATTGTCATACCTTTGTAACAATAGCACTAGGTTGATCATTATTTATCAAATATTTCAGACACTAGATGCAAAAACTAAAGATTACCTTGATTTGGTCAGTTTCTATTTTAAGGGAAACATGTCAATATTATTTCTTATCACCTTTTTAAAAGAACTGTGATGATGTCACAATGAAGTGGCTGAAGACCAATTAAGACTTAATTTCACTTTTTACATGAGTATTGTGTTTTTGTATATTTTTCTCTTATCTCTCCTTTTCTTTCACATCTTAAATTACAAGAGCATTTTTGCTAAGTTGAATTTTTTTTGTAAATTTTCTTTAATGCTTTAATGTACAAAAACTTGGAAACTCAGTGTTTATTTTTTCACATTAAGGTTACATTTTGTTTTTTACTGTATATATACCTTTTAGAGATATTTATTCTGTAGCCTTCAGTACCATTATGACATAACTTCCTAATGGCAAAATTGCCCACAGTATATAATTTTCAATATAAACCGAATAGAAAAATTGTTAATTCTCATATCTTTCTGGTTCTTGATTTCCTTATATACAATTTGTTTTTTAATTTATGTTTTCTTCATGTAAAATTGCTAGGCTAGATCATAATCAATAATAGTATTTAATTTCTTCTGTAAAATCTCAGTATAACAAAGTCATAATATGAAAAAACAATATTAACGGCAGTACCTACATTTTTAATGTTAGATTCTGTCATTGTGCTAAATTCTCTCTCTCTCTATGTATACTATTAGTATATGATTAGCATGAATATATATATTATATATATAGATCTTTATATATTTAATATTTATAAAAAGCAGTGAGATATAACTAATTTATAAAAATGGAAATCCAGAGTAGGAAAGAGTGAGTACTTTTCTCAAATTACAAAACCAATATATTGTAGAAACTGGTCTGTGTGACATCTATGCAGAATATTGAATCATTACAGCATTAGTATGAATTCCATTCAGAATATCTTAGTGACCCCAATGAATAGTCTTCTTTAAAAATTCATTGACATAAGAATATATACTATAGTAACTTGAAATCATTTATTCAGAAACAATAAAGTTCTTAGAGCTAACTTGGTTTTAGTATCATATAAACCAATGTTATATTGCTGTAATATGTTCTTCTATCCAGAAGAAATACTATATTCTTTCTCCACCCTTTCCACTATTTTTCATCATTTTATTCTTTTTTCCATGTCAGGACAAAAAGGAAGGGCGAACTTATTTTTGGTGACATGAATAGAATCACATATCAATTTTTCACATTTGTGGTGCACAGAGAACAAAAGATAATGAGTTTTATTTCGAATGTAAGCTAACAAAGAGACACAGAATTGATACTTGGCCTTCTGAATATGCATATCAACTATGCCAAATAGACCTGCTACTTAAGACTTTCTGAGGAATTTGTAGACAAAGGAAACTACTCTGGATATATTTTTTTAAAGATTTATCTATTTATTTGAGAGAGAGATCGAGATTGTGCATGCGGTCACATGCTCACATGAGTGGAGGGAAGTGTAGAGGGAGAGAGAGAATCTCAAACAGACTCCCTGCTGACCGGGGAGCCCAAAGTGTCCTGATCTCATGACTCCGAGATTATGACCCTGCGATCATGACCTGAGCCAAAATCAAGAGTGTACTCGGGTCATGATTGACTTTAACCGACTAAGCCACCCAGGCACCCCTCCTCTGGATATTCGTAAAGTGAACCCAAATCATAAAGAAGTAAACCTTAGTTTATGGCAACAGTAGAGTGAGTCAACATAGTGTAGCCTTTAGAAATGTGCACTGGGAGATCACATAGCTTGTCTTATTTGTAGAAATAATTAACAAATGCATGGTGATGTCTTTGATCTCTTTCTGTTGCATTTCACTCTGTTTTCTAAGTGGAACAGTGAGAAATCTTTATTAATGACTGGAGTTATGGAAGCTACAGGAGGAAAAAAACAATGAACACAGGAAATGGAGGAATATGCAAGTTATGGGAAAAAAACAGAAAAGAAATGAATACAAAAGAAGCATAGAAGAATGTAAACATAGGAAATTATGTCAGAGATCACATATGTCAGTTCTGTCATTCTAATAGATACTCATTTTTTAAAGAGATATCTGCCCTGATATATTGTATATATTTATACTAATACTAATATTATACTAATGGTATCTAGATAGTATTTAGCGTAATGCCAGAAACTAGTTAACATTAAAAATGTAGGTATTGCTATTAATATTATTTTTCATATTATGGCTCTGCTATACTGACACTTTATAGAATAAATTAAATACTATTGTTTAGTATGAACTAGTCCAGCAATTTTACATAAATAACATATAAATTATATATAAAGAAATCAAGAAATAGGAAGATATGAGAATTAACAATTTTTCTAAGATCTCTGAGAATATATAGAAATATATTTTCCAAATCCTTTCCAGTACAGCTATCTTCCAAATGAAGAGCGTTTGGGAAATTTTAAGGGAGTTTATAAGATAGGCCAACACAGTCAACAATATCACATTCTCAGACAGGACTCCTTTCCTCTTGGTGTTTCTTCTTGGAAAGGTGGCCTTCTAAAATTACTTTCCTTTAAGTCCAAGGAAATCCCTAGAGATCATCATTTGTTTGTTTGTTTCATTTCTTTGCTCAAATATATCACTAATACATTTTAAGAATTCCCTAACAATTCCTTCTCCAAAATATAGGGCCACAAATGTTTCAGAATGCAGAGTGTTTATGGATTTTAACATAATAATATGTGGCATAAATATCATAAACACATCAAGATCCAAGACTGCACTCTATAATCAAATATTCTGCTATTGTTGATAACGTATGAATAATCACTGAATGTGGGCCAAATAATTACCAAAAATAGCCTCATGCCCATGCAAGGCTAGTTTTGCTGCCAGTGAATTGGTATAAAACCTCAGCAGCAACAACAAAAACCTTTTGGTTTTCAAAGCTTTTAGGGTCTTGGAATTGCTAACGGGTATTGAGAAAAGTATTATTAAAAAGGAGATTTAAACTTTATTAACTCATTTTTTCTTATTATTAAAAATGATGCTTGGGTGCCTGGGTGGCTCAGTTGGTTAAGCGACTGCCTTCGGCTCAGGTCATGATCCTGGAGTCCCGGGATCGAGTCCCGCATCGGGCTCCCTGCTCAGCAGGGAGTCTGCTTCTCCCTCTGACCCTCTTCCCTCTCGTGCTCTCTATCTCTCATTCTCTCTTTCTCTCAAATAAATAAATAAAAGCTTTAAAAAAAAAATGATGCTTGATCATTCAAACTTAAACATTTTCTGTAATCCAAATATATAGGCAATTTAAATTACTTAATGACCTTCATTTTACACATTTTTAATTTTTTTTTTTTTAATTTAGAATCTAGACAAAGTGTCAGGCTATTTTTCTCATCTGCACTGAATGTAATGGATCAAAGTTTACTATTGTTTGTGGGTTTATTTTCTCTCCAGTATAGTGATTCTGAAATAGATTTTTGCTTAAATTTTATGTAAAGGAATTCAATTCAACAAGACAATTTGAGTATTTTGTGATATGCTGAATTATAACCTGTTTGTTTTTTTAAAAAACATAGATTTAACAAATAAGTGTATTGCCAAGAATAAATGTGATATTGAACTGAATAACCACTATTTGGGCAAAGCATCATTACCCATAGGAGTCTCATTAATGTTTTGGCACAAAAATTGGGTAAACAACATGTGGTTTAGTAAATCTCTTTAGCCCCTGGGGAGGCCTTTAGTATAGGGAGAAAACATGGAACATCAGCTTTTACTGAGTTTCCCAAATGGTCATTGCTATTTTATGGAGATGAGAACACAGGTAGGTATTACAAAGTTTCCCAAGTAATAGAATCTCAAGTGTGAGGCTTTGATATTGGGCACTTTAATAATCACTGCCACTAATGTCCCCAGTCCCACTCCTCTCCGCACCCACGCAAAGAAGTGCATTATAAAGAATTTTTCAGATTTAAAATGTGGTTTTATATTTTCTTTTCATGAATTTCCTCTAAAGCACAACTTCCTACTTAAGATGTGTTTTTTTCAGATGGCATTGCAGTATGCTAATGTGCAGACACACTGCAAGCATATACTTGTTTTTTGTTCATGTTAGGTAAAGGCAGCCCTCTAGATGGCTGAATTCGGAGAAGACCATAACAGAACACAAACAGGTTTTAAGCCATCACTTGCCGCCTTGGCTGAAGAAAGCTGTGGGAACGAATGCAAAAGCGATTCTTCTAAGTAAAATATATGTATATATGTGTATATATATATATGTATATGCTCAGGTGTCGTAAGTATAAATAACGCATGAGTCAATGGAGGCGATATTGTTCATGATGATTTTTCAAACCACTAACTCCACACTCTTTCTAAAGTGAGTTGAAAATGTCATCACTAGAGTGCTTTGTTATGTTTCTCTTAATCTATAATTTTTGTCTGTTTTTTCCCTACACCATCACACCTTAATGTTGAAATAAGTGGACACTACTCTAATGAGAGCAAATAGAGGCTATTTACTGAGAACTTCCTATAGAAAAGTTCAGCCACATCACTGTGTTTGGTAGGGATTCAGAGGCAGGCAGGGGAATGGGAAAGCTTTAAAGAGAAAAAAAAAATAAAAGAATTCAGTTATGCTCTGAATAAAGGGTATTGTCACAAGGAAATTTAGGAGGATTAACTAGAAGTGGGGTATTTCTGTGTTAAGTTTGGGAGGCATATTTGACTTTCTCTTATTGGCGCTGAGTTGAAAGTGGGACAAACATGAACAGGTAGGCAGGGGAGCTGGCAATCATTGGCCATGTCCTGACAATTTTGGAATTCTGGACAGATTGCTTCAATGTAGTTTGGCGTCCTGGGCTGGGTGCTGCAGAGGTTGTGGGTCAGATCTCTATTGTCATAGATGGTCTGGTCATTGCCCAGTTGTATATTCATTCTCCCATTAGGTATTTAATATACAACAGAGGCTGCCTGTTGCAAAGATCCTTAAAGGAATATAAAGTGTTAGGAGTACAGCCTCGCGTCTCCATCCCAATCTGCTTTGAAAATCACGTACAGTTTTGGGGGCTGTTTTCAATTCTAGGAAAGAATAGATGGAAATCTTTTTTTATTTTTTTAAGTGTTTGAGTTTAGAAAGCTTTTAGTATTCTAGATTAGGGTGTTTTTCTCCAAGAACCCAGGGGTGACACCAGGTCTATTCCCTAAATTTCACTGTTTTTCGAAAAGAGAAACTGTTTATCTAAGCAAAGGGACTATACTGCTTAAACGAGGAGTTCAAAAATCCACTGAAAAATCCACTCATCTGCAAGTTTTCTCCATTGCAAAGATCATTTTATAGACGAAGAATCTAAGGAGCAGGGAATGTCTATAGTTTGCTTAAAGCTGCACAATTTGTAATTTGAAAATTTAACTACTTTAAACTTTTTAACAATGCATCTTTCTATCTTTTATACCACAGCTATGGTATGTAACCACAGCAAGAAGGATACAGAAATCCTTGAGGATTATTCACACAAACTAATGTTAGCTAAAGCCTTACAGTGTTATGCTGTCAAAAGCAATGATATTTATATTTTTTATTTATAATTTCTCTTAGATGTTACTTATGTAACTAAATATATTGAACAATATGGGAAATGAACTCCTATGAAATCCAGGACTGGGCTGTACCTCATTTATTCATTTACCACATAGACTATTTTGCATCATAAATACTCAATAAATATATGGTGAAGGAATGAATACTTGAAAACTACTATTTCATTGACATTCACAGTTCTTAACAAATACATGCTCACCCACACTCCCACACATTCATACACATCTCCTGCATAAATTATCCATGGTTATTATAATTTGTTGGTAAACTTGATTTTGATAAAAGAAAACACATAGGTTCTGGGTGAAACAATACTGATTTGGGGGGAAATTTGAATAATCTTGCTTTTCTGAATTTCATTTCTTCAGAAAATTTCATACTTTTTGAATTGTATTTTTCTTGGTTATTTGTCATCTCTATTTAACCTGCAAGGTAATAAATCCTTAATACGTTCAGTTTATCATTTCTGTATCAGAGTTTTTTTGTGTGTGGGGGGGTGGTTTTTGCATTCTCTCTTTCATTTGACATTTCAACAACATACCATGGATCAGATCCTGTGCAAGTAAAAGAGTAAAAAGTAAAAAAATAAGGAAAAGGAATGACTACAACCATGGACGTCTGGGTGACTCAGTCGGTTAAGAGTCTGCCTTTGGCACAGGTCATGATTCCTCTCGCTCAGTAGGGAGTCCACTTCTCCTTCTCCCTCTGCCTGCCACTCCCTCTGCTTGTGCCCTCTGTCAAATAAATAAATAAAATCTTAAAAAAAGAGAATGTCTATAACCCTTAACCTCATGGAGATCTTCCATTTCTATATTACAATTTCTATCTAAAACAATTAAAAATACTTCTCATATACCTACGGATTTCCATGTTTTCTCACATGCTTTTGAAGTAATCTGTGTCGTAATTGCAGCACTCAAACTTGCAGTTCTTTTAGTTACTATTGTTATTTTTGTCTCTTTATTAGCATTGTAAACATGAAGTGACAAAAGTATGTTCAACAATTACAATCATTACTTGCCTTTAGAAAAATTTGCTACCAGGAGTTCAGTGAAACATATATTTTGAGATGAAAAGTACACGGTACAAGTAGAGTCTTCTAAAATATCTCACCCAAATATTTCTTAATTACTGTGGTGGTTTTACCATATATTCACAAATTCTTTGCTATTCTTCCCTCCAGGAGGGCTTAATTGCCCTCCTTTGAGTGTAGGTTAGACTTAGTAAATCCCTTTTAATAAACAGTATAAGCAAAATGAAAAAAATGTAATTTTACTGTAGAAAAACCTGGCAGACATCACTAACAAAGAGCTCAAAGTTATTATCCCAGGTAATTAATAATTAGTTATTATTCAAGGTAAGTATCATCTACCTCCTGATAGGATGCAAAAAGAAGGGCATTTCACCTCTCTGGCATTGTCTCCAATATTCATAACATCATCTAATTATGAAAAAATATCAGTTCAAGCCAAATTGAAAGACATTACGGAAAGCAGCTAAGTAGTACCTTCAAAAGTTTAAAAGCATGAAAAACAAAGACACATTGAGAAATGTCACAGATAGGAGGTTTCTAAGGAGATGTAATGACTAAATGCAACATGATATTCTGTACTATATCCTTGCCACAGAATTTTTTTTTAAAGATTTTATTTATTTATTTGACAGAGAGAGACACAGCAAGAGAGGGAACACAAGCAGGGGGAGTGGGAGAGGGAGAAGCAGGCTTCCCGCCGAGCAGGGAGCCTGATGTGGGGCTCGATCCCAGGACCCCGGGATCACGACCTGAGCGGAAGGCAGATGCTTAATGACTGAGCCACCCAGGCGCCCTTCCTTGCCACAGAATTAAAAGAAGGATATTAGTGTAAAAACTGGTGAAATATGAATACCATCTGTAGTTTAGTTAATCCAATTGTATCAAAGTTAATTTCTTAGTTTTGGCAAAAGCACCATGGTGAGGTAAGATGTTAACTATAGGGAAAGCAGGATGAGGGATGCAAATTTTTTATAAATCCATGATTCTAAATTTATTTCAAAATAAGAGTCTTTAAAAAAAGATTTATTTATTTATTTATTTTATTGAGACATAGAGAGAGAGAGAGAAAGAGAACAAGCAGGGGGAGGGGCAAAGGGAGAGGGAGAAGCAGGCTCCCCACTGAGCAGGGAGCCTGATGCAGGGCTCGATCCCAGGGTCCTGGGATCAGGACCTGAGCTGAAGGTAGATAGATGCTTAATTGACTGAGACACCCAGGCACCCCTCAAAATAAGAGTCTTAATAAAAAGTCTTTATCACTTAACTGAATACTGACCAATTCCATATAGATTTTTTTTTTTTTAAGTTAACTCTTCTTCAACTGCCTTTTTGCTCCTATGCTAATGCTAAGTTGTGGCTTTAAATTCTCTTATTTCCCGTTTTAGTTGAGACGTGAACATTAGGGGATATATGGAACACTCTACCATTGGACAAAAGCAAGAATCTCTGGGGTTTGATGAGCTTGTATTTTCTGTCTTGACATTCTATGGATGAAAGTGTACCTACGTGTTTGAAGATTGGGAATGTGGACTCAGATAGACAACTAACAAACAAATGATGATATAACAATTTATATCATTTATATTAGGATTTTTTAAAATCCTAATTCCTTACCTGATAATGCAGTAATGCTTATTTAAATTTAAGAGATAGCAATTCTGCCAAAAATGATTTTAGAAATTAGCCATATTACTAAACAAAATTGAATTAATAAGTTTATCAAGGTCATTAGATATAAATGAATATTGAAAACAGATCACAGGTATATATAGCAGCATAAAAGATTAGAAAATATAATTCTATGAATTGTTTAAAATAGGAAAATAAAAGAGTACATAGAAACAAAAGTAAAATTTCTGTGAATGAGGTACTAAAGGTAATGCAAAGCCTCAATCAATCAATTAATAAAACAGCATTTTTCTCAAAACTGCCACCCAGGCACCCTCCAGAATTATTTTAAAATTATAGTAATCAAATTTGGGCAACAACAGAGGGAATAATAAGTCAACCAAGTGTACAGAGTAAAGACCTGAATGAGAGATCTCTTTTTATAAAAACGTTGAAATATGCAGGATATTGCATTTAAGTTCAATATAGAATGGTGAATTCTACAGTAATAAGAAAAAAGAAAATTGATTATCTACATACACAAAAGATAATTGATTACCACACATCATGGACAAAAAGTAATACCAGAAAAATTAATGACAATATGAAAAGCAAAACATTAAAAACTTAGATGAAAATACAAGACAATATTTTTATGACTTGAATAAGCAAGTATTTTTAAACATTAAGATAAAAAAGCCCTAAACATATTGGAAAATATTAAAATAGTCAACCATTCTGAAGTTAAGATTTTTTTTGATCAAAAAGTACAATAAATGAGGGGTGCTTGGGTGGCTCAGTCAGTTAAACATCTGCTTAGGCTCAGGTCATGATTCTGGGATTGAGCCCCGTGTTGGGCTCCCTGCTCAGCGGGGAGTCTGCTTCTCCCTCTCCCTCTGCCCTTCCCTCCCCCCTGCCCCAGCTCCTGCTTGCTCATGCTTTCTCTTGTGTTCTCTCTCTCTCTCCCTCTCTCTCAAATAAATAAATAATAATCTTTAAAAAAATACAATAAATGAAACAAAAACATATGCCACAAAATAGAAGATACTTGCTGAACATGTAATTAAGAAAGGATTGGCATCCAAAATACATGAAGAATCACAAATCAATAAGAAAAAAAATCCAATAGAAAAATGAGCAAATTACCTCAGTGAGTACTTCACAGACGTATCGTATTTGCCCAATTGAACATTTGGCTAACTGAATATATGAAAACTTGCTCAACCTCAGTGAAATGAAGGAAACAAAAACTAAAAGCATAATGGGATTCTATATTTTACATCTACTCCATGAAAACATCTAGCAATCCCATTACTGGTGAGTATTTGGAACAAAAGAGACAGTTATGCACTACTGGTATGGAGATGGATTACTATAACCCTTTTAGGAATACATTCAGGTTCTATGTTGTAGTGTTGAACATTTTCATACCCTACAGTCCATCCTGTCATTCCCAGATGTACATGAGCACCAGCAGATATGATAAGACTATTTACAGCAGTGTTGTTCAAGATAACAACAGAATATGTAAGACTGATGAATCACAGACCTGTACCTCTGAAACAAATAATGCATTATATGTTAAAAAAAAAAAAAGGTAATAGGAAGGGAAAAATGAAGGGGGGGAAATCGGAGGGGGAGACGAACCATGAGAGATTATGGACTCTGAGAAACAAACTGAGGGTTCTAGAGGGGAGGGGAGGGGGTGGGGGGATGGATTAACCTGGTGATGGGTATTAAAGAGGGCACGTTTTGAATGGAGCACTGGGTGTTATACGCAAACAATGAATCATGGAACACTGCATCAAAAACTAATGATGTAATGTATGGTGATTAACATAACATAATAAAATTAAATTAAAAAAAGATAACAACAGAGTAATGTCGAGGGAAAAAGGATAGATTTTAGCTACAACATAACTGTAGTTGGATAGTAGGAGCTTATGCTGAAGAGGAAAAAATGATCACAGAAAATCACATTTAGCATAATACACAAATGAGGAGAAGCCATAACCATAAATTTACCCTGAAATAACAATCAAGTAACAAAACAAAGCTTTATTTCTATTTGTACAGTCTTATGTGAATCAAGCGACGCATACAGAGCATCTCTTCTCTCTTTTTTTTTAAAGATTTTATTTATATGACAGAGGGAGACACAGCGAGAGAGGAAACACAAGCAGGGGGAGTGGAGGAAGGAGAAGCAGGCTTCCGCCGAGCAGGGAGCCCAATGTGGGGCTCGATCCCAGGATCCCGGGATCATGACCTGAGCCAAAGGCAGATGCTTAATGACTGAGCCATCCAGGTGCCCCAAAGAGCATCTCTTCTCCTTGTAAGGTCTCGGAAATCCCAGCTGTTTCCAATGTATGAATTTACCACTCAAAATGCAGTCTTCATGATTGCCACAAAAAGGGTAAATACACACAGTTAGCTTTTGCTCTGGTATGGAAGGGATGCATATCCTCCTTGCCACTAATCAAAAATAGTCAAGAGGGATGGGTAAATGAGGATGAACCTCCGGCTGTTGGGGAAATAATAAACGGACCTATCTCAACAGTCTTTCAACAAGATCCACAGCAACAATAATCTATTGTTTAGGGATAACTAAATAAGTGACAAAATTATAAAAATCAAAGAAAGGATAAAAATAAGAACAGTGATGTATTTGGCAAGAAACTGAACAATGGGGATCAGGAAAGAAAAGGCAGCTTCACTAATGTTTTATATTGGAATTCATGTTATTGGGTCAGGATATTTATTTTGCTATAAATAATTCTAATATAATTTACATTTAGATTTCACACTTTCTCTTTTACGGATAAAAAGTCTTATAATAAAATAAAGAATAGCCATAATGTGGATAATTTTAATTTTTTGAGAAGTGGACTTTCCTTCATTAGAAGAAATATACAAGGAAGGCACTATGCCACATTAAGGCATGAAATGACTCTTTAGTGGAAATCTATAAATTTCTTCTGTGTTGTAAATTTTTAATATCTTTTTCTTGACTCTGTCTCTTTCTTCTCCTGAGTTATTAAACATATTAAATAGCATAAAATTAAACTTTATGTTACCCCTAAGTAATGGCAAATCAGTTCTGAGATTGATTTTGATAATCCACAAAAGTTGAGACTTGAAATATTTTATTCATGCCCTAAAAATTAGCTGGACTACAGCTACATACATAAAAATGTCCAGAAATTCAAACCTGCAGCCATATCTGGCCTCCGGGAGAATCCAAAGAAAATTGCATTTTCAGAGTTTTGCCCACCTAAACCTTTATTTCAGAGCCCTTGAGCATGAAACCTGGCCTCATGACTTATCAATAACTTCTTTCTAAGCAATTGACTTCCTTTCTTCTTGTCCTGTAACCTATTTACAGATAATACTTTGGTGTAGTCAATCCCTAGTGACCTTCCGCTCCTCAGGGGAAATAAGTGTTAGTCAGCTGTGGTTTACTAAAGTCAGATTTTGCACAACTAGTATAATCTTAGAGTTTTTCCTGAGGTTTTGGAATTCACTGGAACCTGACTTGCATAATAACTAGCCTGCAAAATGGAGGGAGTGTCAGAAATGTACTTCATATTCAAAATCTTGTTAGAACCAAAAGCAGAGGACATGGATGCAGAGAAGGTTTTTGTCAGGTTTAACCTGATAGAGAGTTTTCTCCATCTTTGACACTAACCCTGTGGTCCCAAGTGACACCGCCTGTGTGAGGGGTGGAGATACCCAGTTCAAGGAGAGCAAAGATGTGCCCCTGAGAGGTTTTTATTTTCTGTTCTAGGAAACTCAGGATCCACAGTTTTTTGAATAGGTCAATGGAAATTTCGTTAATCCCCCATAATCATGCTTCTTGGTATCTGAGACACCATTGAAACATTTTGCCACAACAAAAACAAAAGAATTAATTTTGGATATCTTTTCAAGAAGGTAAAAAAAAATATTATTGGGGAATTAATTTTAGGAAAGATATAACCATAAAAAATACATCTATCACTGATCCTAATTAAATAAATAACCTATCCATTTCTGTACAGATAGGCATATCATATGAATACAACCTTTGATGACATTAAAAAAGTGACTATTGCAGATATTTGTTAAAAATGTAATGGTTTTGGAGCACCTGGGTGGCTAAGTCCTTCAAATGTCTGACTCTTGATTTCAGCTCAGGCCTTGATCTCAGGGTCATAACTTTAAGACGTGTTGAGCTCCCTGCTGGGTGCGGAGCCTACTTAAAAAAAAAAAAAAAAAGTAATGATTTAAAAATTACTAAAACATATATAGATAAAATAGGAAATATTCTCTTTTCCAATGAAAGTTTTGTTTCACTAAGAAATAATCAGCTCCCCACAATTAATAGAAATACTTGTCGTTTGGAGCAAGTTATGTTTTTCTTGTGCGGTTATTACCGCAAATTTATTTATTTGTTGTTGATGCACCTGATATGTTTTTTTTAAAGATTTTATTTATTAATTTCCTAGAGAGAGAGAGCATGGATGAGAGAGAGTGAGCACCAATACAAGCAGGGGGAGCTACAGGCAGAAGGAGAAGCAGGCTTCCAGGTGAGAAGGGAACCTGATATGGGACTCGATCCCAGCGCCCTCGGATCATGACCTGAGCCGAAGGCAGCCGCTTAACTGACTGAACCGCCAAAGCGTCCCACCTGATATGTTTTAAAACCCTCTGGCTACTGGGCTTTTAATCAACACTTATTTTTTTTTTAAGATATTATTTATTTATTTGAGAGAGCAAGAATGAGAGAGAGAGAGAGAGAGAGAGAGCACATGAGAGGGGGAAGTGTCAGAGGGAGAAGACTCCCCGCTAAGCAGGGAGCCTGATGCAGAACTCGATCCCGGGACTCGATCCCAGGACTCGATCCCAGGACTCCAGGATCATGACCCTAGCCGAAGGCAGTCGCCTAACCAAGTGAACCACCCAGGAGCCCCTTAATCAACACTTCTTTAATGGAATGTGTAGTAAAAAAATGATCAATAAATTTGTAAATAAAAGAAGAATCCATGTCAGAAGAAAAGAACAAAAACTAGAGATAAGAAATTCAATGCCACCATTAGGTTTTATTGTGTTATATGTTATTTTTCTTCATTCTTAGGAATGAAGAAATTGGAATGAAATTTTTATTTTGATTTTAATATTAAAACACGGAAGGGGAGTACGTTTTGAGGTGACATAATTATGGTTCTTTTATGTTAATGAGAATTGTATGAAATAATTTTATTTCTTTTTTAAAGATTTTATTTATTTATTTGAGAGAGAGAGTGACCATGAGTGAGGGGAAGGGGCAGAGGGACAAGCAGACTCCCCGCTGAGCAGGGAGCTCTAAATGGAGTTCCATCTTAAGACCACGAGATCATGATCTGAGCCCAAACCAAGAGTCTGACACTTAACTGGTTGAGCCACCCAGGTGCCCCTAAAATAATTTTATTTCTATTACAAAATAATTGTTTATTTTTGACAAACTAAGCATCTGTTATCTGTCATTTCTAATAAGCATTCATTCAACTTTATTATCCAGAGTATCTATATTAAGAATAACTGCTATTAATGACATATATATACTTGTATGCATTCTACTAAAAATTTAATACAAATCCAGAAGTAATTTCTAACTTCTCTACCCATAAATACTTGCTTTTGACATGAAATTATAGACAATAAAATCAATCTCAAATGTCTTAATGCCAGGTTGTAAGTCAATATACTAAAGTTGAGTAAAACACCACATTTTCAAGAAAAATTAGAGTTCTAACATTGGAAGCCTACCATTAGTGATTTTGTTCTCCAGCATCATCACAATATACACATACAACCACACAAACACACACATAATTCTGAAAGTATACCTTCACAGGAGTTACTATATAGGAGCCTGACTACTTTCTGATTATGAGACAAAAATGCCGCTGGGAAGATGCTGATTTCTACTAATTATAAATTTAATTATTGATTTGGGCTTGTTAGTTGGAATGCATCCAAAAGTCACAGAGTTTTTGATCCAATTTATATTTTTTGTTTATGAATACCATTATTAGACTACACATTCATTATCAAATTTAGAATTTATTTTTGCTTTAAATCACAAAATTCTATTAGCATCAAACTACATATTATTTTAGTCTTTGGATTTTGGTAAATATGTAATACTGAACTAAAGCTATAGAGTGCTCGATTCAAGGATACTTCACTAAAAACTGGTCTGGAAATTTTTCTGTAAGATATCAATTACTCTTTTATTCTTTGAGGTCCACATGTAGTCTCTGTAGCAACTACTTAGCTGCCTTTATGGACAAAAGCAGCCATAGATAATACACAAATGATGAGGGGCAACTGGCTGGCTCAGTCAGTATAGCGTGCAACTCTGTATTTCAGGGCAAAGATCTTGAATTCAAGCTCCACGTTGGGGGTAGAATTTACTTAAAAAATATATATGTGCAAATGATGAGCATAACTGTATTCCAGTAAACATGTATTTATCAAAACAAGTAGCTTGCTAAATTTGGTCCACAGGCTATAATTTTCTAACTTCACTAAAATTCCACAGAGATAAAGACCTTGATGTTTCATTAAGCTTTTATTTATTTATTTATTTTGAGATTTTATTTATTTATTTGACACAGAGAGAGAGAGAGAGAGACAGAGACAGAGAGCAAGAGCACAAGTAGGTAGACCAGCAGGCAGAGGGAGAGGGAGAAGCAGGCTCCCTGTTGAGCAGAGAGCCTCGTGTGGGGCTTGATCCCAGGATCCCAGGATCATGACCTCAGGTGAAGGCAGATGCTTAACTGACTGAACCACCCAGGTGCCCCTCACTGAGCTTTTAAAAAAGACCTTTGAAGCTAATATTTGCTTGTAATCACTCTTACATCTTCCTCATGCACTTAACACTAGTGTATTTTATTAATTTTGTCCTCCAATTATAATTTTTCTCTTATACAAAAATCAACAAGATAGTGAGATATTTCATTCTGAGGTATTATGAACAAGCTTTGTTTTATGTATCCATAATTTGGCCATTATTTCAATATCTGGCTTTAATAGAAGATAGCTAAATTACTGTATTTGTTTCTGCTTTCAAGCTATTTCAGTATGTAGTTTTGAGTTGTCATATGTGAGAAAATTGGGCCTCATACAGATGTATTTGTATAAGGGAATAGGATTTTAAAATAGTCTTTATAATAGTCTTTTCAATCATGGAACACTACATCAAAAACTAATGATGTAATGTATGGTAATTAACATAACAATAAAAATTTTAAAGTAAAACAATAGTCTTTTCAGGTAACTATGAATATTTATTTTTGATATTACACCAATACTTGGCAAGGCAGTTCCTTAAAGGTTAATTGTAGTGTGGAATTTAAAAGCAAATCGAATAATTTTTTATTACTTGGTTATATTAAAATACAGAAAGTATCTTTTACTTTCAAAGGATCTTTTATTCATGCAGATTTTGTAATAGCACGTATTGTTCATTTGAAAAATATTTGTTACCGCATTGTGCAGATTTTCCAAGATTTGACACATTTTATTATGTGTATCTAAAATCACATTTTTAATTTCTCTGTTGATTTTATTGGAAAGCCTGTAATTGTCAGGAAACTGTCAAGTTCACAGAGACAGATACAAGTTTTCCAAATTTACAATTTTCTCTTGAGAGGTTGAATTGCCTGATTGGCATTACACAGCATGAGTTGACTTGTCTTAAGTGACAGCCTTATTTCATGCATTTTTTAGAAAACCTCCAAATAAACAGAACTGACAAACCACAAACTTTCTATTAGACCTCCTTTGGATTAAAAATTCTGTTCCTTGAGGGTGACCTGGGTGTTCCTTCTCTAACTGTCTCTCTCTGTAAAATAAATAAAATCTTAAAAAAAAAATTCTGTTCCTTGAAAAAATAGCTGATAGTTGAGCTTGCAACTCACACAATTGTCTTTGCTTGAGAAGGCTGTTGTACCTCATAAGGGGACAATTTGCTTTATGCAAATTTCCCCATTTCTTCACACAAAAGATTAAAAAGTATGTGTATTCAAGTGTCAACATTAAATTAAATTAACAATTTTTTGTGCTTCATCATGGACATTTTTAAATGTGAGTGTGGATGGCGAAGAATTCAATAACTACTAGTCCAGTGTAATGTCACATTGAGAACTGCTGATATAAACTATGCAGAAATGCTGAATAGTCTTTCAAATTATATTTTAAATTAATCATGTACAATATTTGTTATGATGACTTTTAAATAATCAGACATTCAATAATATATAGCAGAACTTAATTTTGGAAATGCATGTATTTATTTCTACCAAGAGAACACATTTTACTAAAAAAAAAAAAAACCCAAAATGTAAAATACCATTTTATTAGTGTGGGGAAGAAATATTTTGTGACCTCTATTAACAATCAGCACATGTATAAAGAAAAGATTCTAGTTTTGTTTAAAATACATATCAGAAAATATACATATATCCACAGAAAATTCTGAACTAGATATTTTTATAAGAAGTTTCTATGAAGGATTTTACTGAAATACACACTATCTATGAGAGCAAAAGGTAACTTTTAAATTTGATCTCTTGCCTACTACAGGTAATGTAAAAATCTCATATGTTTGATCACTCTGTTATTTTGGGATCCTTCAGTACTCCCTTTTCCTTTTTGGTGGATTATTCTTAGTGAAGAGGAAGGGGGCATTTATTTTTAAAATTTGAATGACTGAAACTACTTCAAAGGAGCCTTAGATGTTTATGTGTGCTTTACTATTTTTTATTTCTTTATTTTTTAAAGTCTTTATTGAAATTCCAGTCAGTTAACATACAGTGTTATATTAGTTTTATGTGTACAACTGTGACTCAACACTTCCATACCTCACCCTGTGTTTTATTATTTTTTACAAATACTGCATTTAAACCTAGAAGGTCCAATTTTTAAAAGAATCCTGAGTTAAAATATATTGCATATAACAACGAAATTTTTAAATAACCTTTGAGGGACAAATGATTATAACTTATGTCAAAGAGAAGACATACTTAAAAGTGCTTATTTAAACTCTAAGTGAAATTCTTAAATGCTTTATTTTTCACAATTGAAAATGTATTTCAACCTTTTTGCTATTTTCTAAATCCAGTTGTCTTTTATAGAAAATCAAATGTCATAGTTTTAAAATAATTTCCTTTAAAAGTAATAACAATAGTACTTGCTTGAAGTGTTCACAAATTAGTATACTTTTACTACAAATAGAAATATTAGGGGCGCCTGGGTGGCTCAGTTTTTAAGCGTCTGCCTTCAGCTCAGGTCATGGTCCCAGGGTCCTGGGATCAAGCCCCGCATCCCGCTCCCTGCTCTGCGGGGAGCCTGCTTCTCCCTCTCCCACTCCCCCTGCTTGTGTTCCCTCTCTCGCTGTGTCTCTCTCTGTCAAATAAATAAAATCTTAAAAAAAAGAAATATAATAACTTCATTTACTTAAGATTTACGGTTAAGTGTACACAATTTTGTTAATATTAAAAAAAAGAAGAAGAAAGATAGCAGGAGGGGAAAAATGAAGGGGGGGAAATCGGAGGGGGAGATGAACCATGAGAGACTATGGACTCTGAGAAACAAACTGAGTGTTCTAGAGGGGAAGGGGTTGGGGGCATGAGTTAGCCCGGTGATGGGTATTAAAGAGGGCACATTCTGCATGGAGCCTGGGTGTTATACACAAACAATGAATCATGGAACACTACATCAAAAACTAATGATGTAATGTATGGTGATTAACATAACATAATAATAAAAAATAAAATAAAATGTAGACTAGCAGAAGATATCTGCATTTTCTTTTTTTTTTTAAGATTATTTATTTATTTATTTGACACAGAGAGAGAGAGATAGAGAGCACAAGCAGGGGGAGCAGCAGAGGGAGAGAGAGAAGCAGGCTCTCTGCTGAGCAGGGAGCCCTACGCAGGGCTCAATCGCAGGACCTCGAGATCATGACCTGAGCCGAAGTCAGACACTTAACCGACTGAGACATCCAGGTGCCCCGATATTTGCATTTTCTTAAAATTAGAATTGACCACTGTAATATCTTCCAGATTACTATATAAAGCTTGTGATTTAAAAAATTTCATGGACAGTACTTAAACTATAACAGTTTCAATTTTCTCCCAGATGGACAACAACTTGCATCAACAGCTGCTCCTATCTTTGCCTAAGGGCCAACAAAGACCTGGTTTTCAAAAGAGAGAAAAATTAGCAAAGGGCAATGAATTGATGATCCAGTCATTCGAATTTGACAGTTACTCACTTGCTTGTTTAAACGAGCAAGTTTAGACTCATGTTTTGTCATTTAAGATTTCGTTTTTGCTTCAAAAGCATTGATCTCATAGAAATTTAATATTGCAACTTATTAGGTAATCAGAAAACTATGTACTGGAAATTTTTACATATGAATTATGAGTTAGCTCGGCCTTTAAGATGGTCAAGCGTGTACACACAGGGTAGAGACAGCTTTAAGATGCTGCATCTTCTTTCTGGTGTGTATCTTTCCCAAATACACTAATATTAACTTGACATAATATCAAACTTTTAGAGCTTTGGCCTGGACCACCGTGATGGCTAGAGAATGAGATGTGGAAAATAAGAATGAAGTCAGGGAAGACCAACTGGCAGGATTGAAAAAGGGGTTTTGAAATCTGAAAATAAAGTAGAAACCTTTAGATTTCAGTCCAACACCCTCCCAAGTGAGCTATTTCACAGTAACTCACTAAAAGCATACACATTTTTCCCCTGCCCATTCTCCACTGAGGAAGCCAGTGTTTAAGGCAGTAGCTATTCCTTTCCTCTGGCTTATGCTCCAAAAATAGATGAGAATTTATCAAAATACAGGGATATAGAGTCAGAACAGAGCTTCGGTTCCTGCATGTGCAAAATGGAAATGTTCCAAATGAGTCTATAGTGTTTGAAGTCAGAAAATTGTTTACTGTTGTGGGAGGGGTGGTCAGAAGGTTTAAGTGGTTTCTCTCCAATGGGCGCACCAACTCCATTTTTAAAATGGCTCCACTCATGTCAATTTTTCACACACTCTAGATTAAATTTAAGTTTAAAATTAAAGAATTGAAAAGTCAAGTGTGACATCATTATCCAGATACAACCTCCTTTTAGAATGTGAATCTTGGTTACCTGTAGACATATACAGAGACACAGAGATATAACAGGGAAGGGGATAATATAAGTGAAATAAGATTTAGGGACCAAAGTTTTGATTGAGAGGAAAACTGTGCATGAGGGAAATGCTTTTGTGAATTGTGACTGTGAGTTCTATATGCTTGGTTACTTTCAGTAGCGCCTTTCAGAACGCCTCAGGGCACCTGGGAACCTGGGCTGCTCCAGTGGAGTCTGCCGTGTTGGTGGTTTCCTCAGAAAAGTCACCCTTCAGCATAGAAAAAGGTGGAAAGGAGACTGAATGAGCAGTAGAGCAAAAGAGTTTGGTCCACAGTAGAGGCCATATAGAGAATATAGATGAGTTTTTTTTTGTTTTTTTTTAAGGGAAATCACAAAGAATAGAAGTGCTTTTGCTTTGGGGCCATACAAAAGTGGCCCCTATTACTGCAGCATGTGTGGCTGGTTCTAAGTGGTGCTGTCGGCAGGGCGGGGCTCCTGAATCTTTCTTTTCAAAATGCTGGCATCTGAGTCCTTCCTCGTGGTCCCCATAATATCCAGAAACAAAGATTAATTGCCATGGAAGCCATGGTGAAACTACATATTTAGATAGACAAATATATCATTTGATAGATAAATAGACTGGTAATGGATATTTGTAATTAGATATTTAGGACTGGAGCCAAACGGATTGTGAACAAAGGCTCTGGTCTTGTATTTGCCAACACTTTATTTTTAGGGGGGGTTTAAATTCTTCCTAGGCTCACTAGTTTTTTGTTTTTTTTCGTTTTTTTTTGGGGAGAGAGGAGGAGGAACAACGTTACATGTGAGAAACTTCTGGTAATAAAAGAAGGACTTGATAATAGGTCTGATTTGTTCATGGGATATGAAGCAGCCAGCACTTGGCAGGAACCTGGCTGGAATAGGACAAGACGGGTTCCCAGAGGCCAGTGTAACAACCTACAGTTAAGGCCATCTACACATGGAGAGAACCTGTTATAATAAAAGAAGAGCTGAAACACGTGTGTTGTGTGAGGATGTGGCTCAATAGCATCCAGACTTAGGAAATGAGTTCAGAAAGTAGGCATGGTCAGAAAGTTCAGTGAGTCCAGTGAGGTTGGGTATAAAGACTGTCATGGTAGGCACAGGTGCAATTGTATTTGCCACCAGGATAGCAGGAGTTGCAGCTCAAAGGAATCATTTCAGGCTCTATAACATAGCATTAAAAAATTGTTTTCAAAGATCAGATTTATATAAAGGACAAAATTACAAGGTTAGGTCTTGATCTCCTAGAAGAAAAGGGTTTCCCTGAGTGCATAAAGAGTGAATTCCTGAAATGAAGGTCAGCTTTCCATTGCCATTTTGCACCCTGAGCTAAGCTACATATGGGTGGTAATAGGAGGTGGAGGGGAACAGGATGTGCATGCTGCATGGAGTGGCAGAAAATAGGAGGACACAAGGGTAATTTAACCTACTTTGGCTGCTGTACCCCCTGCACTCATGAAAGCATTAAATGGGAGGACCAACTCATTTAAACCAGTTATTTTGGGAGTAAAAAGAGATGCTGTTAATAATTAGGTTGGACAATGGGTGTAAATTGGGATGTATGGGCACACTATCATTAAGGCAGTTTTTGCATGCATCAGCTGGAATGCTCATGACATGGGAGAGCACAGTGAATCCATTTATTCAAGACTTGAATTCTTTGTCATTTGGACATTTTGGCACTGCCAGAGCTGTGAGAGATTACTACTTCCCTGGTATTTATCACTTACTGAATTGTCTTCCTCATTACCTCTCCACAGGTCTCCTCTTGAACAAGATTGTGAATATCTTATGAGAGGAGACTATGCTCAGACTTCTGTATACGACATAGAAATCTATACATTAAAGGTAAAACTAAGAGAAAATTAGAAAGGGGGAAGAAGAGATGACTTAATTTTAAAAATTCGAGTTAAATCTCAAATCCTCCTTCTTTTACTCTTTCTATCCTGTGGTAAGTAAAAAGGAAATACGGCATAAAAATAAAATATCAAAACTACAGAAAAAAAATACCAGCTTAAGTCACATAGTTTGCTAATTATTATTTTTCTTTTAAATCTCTAAATTGTCTGTTTACAAAATTATTTTGTCAATATTTGGGCACCGATTACAAAAATTAAAGTTTTAATTTCATCTGTATTGTCATCAATTTAAAAGAAAAATGAGAAATAATAAACTATGAAGAGTTAAAATAAAATATGCAAGAATGAATTTTTCATAAATATTTCAATCACACATTGCAAGCCTTTATTTTTTTCCCAAACATAGCAAAGAAATATATGCCAAAATACAGGAGTGAAACTTACCAGATGTCCAACAGCCTCAAGCCACACAGATATTGGTCAAAACTTGAAAATTCACAGATGTAAGACAGTCTGTTATTCTGCTTTGAGCACTGTTTTCATTCCAGTAAAGCCACCGAAGTGTATGACATCAAATAAATATATTTATGCTTTACTTTTATAATTTTGATTAAATGAAGACTTCCAATTTATAGTACATAAGCATCATTTCACTGATTCGATTTATGCCATTTTATCCATAGTTATATGTATGCAATAAAATATTTCATAAGTTAAAAACATTTAAATGTAGATATTCCCAGCTAAATAAAGTTTATTAGTGCATTTTTAAAACCAACTTTGTTTTAAATAATATATTTTATAAAAATACAACAAAAATGAGCTTTTAAAGTAGAATTTATTAGTTCTCATTCAATTAACATGCATTGAGTACCTACAATGCAACAAAACTGTGCTAGACACTGTACCAGGAAAACAGAATCTTGGTTTCTTCTTTCACAGAGATTACTTTCTGCTAGGAAAGGTGTTGCATGGATCCCTTGTTTCTTAATTAAGTAGATTAATAATGTATTCTGCCTGGAGTATTAATGCTTTAACAAAAACATATAAAGGGCAGAAATGAAGAATAATGATGATGAGAGAGGCAAAGCCTATTTTAGATAGGCTGATGAGGGAAGTCCTTTTACTGAAGAGATGTCATTTGTACCAAACCCAAGAAAAGAGGGGCTAGTCTAGTGAAGACTGGGGAGGGGAGCATTACAGGCAGAGAAAATACCACGTACAAAGGCCCCAAGGAAGGAAAGTACTTCTTGTGCATGAAGAACTTAAAACCATTTTCTGTGTTTGGAGCAGAGTAATAAAGAGGCAGATTGGGCAGATAGTCAAGGACCATGGCAAAGAGTTGAGAGTTTATTCTAGGAGCAATGAGAAGCCATTGAAATGCTGTAAGAAGCAGAGTGTGTAACTAAAAATGCATTTTTAGGAGACTTACTATTTTGCAAGGGGGTGGGGGGAATACATGACTGAAGAAGAGGAAACCAGTTAATTTGATTAGGAGACTATTACATAATGGAGGTGAGAGATGACCTTAGCTAAGACTAAGGTGTTAGCAGTAGAAATGAAGAAATAAAAGGTGAAAGTTATGTTGCTGAATTTAGGAGATGGATTTGATAAAGGCTATTAAATGATAGGACGTGAGGATGGTCATGGGTCAAGCTTGAGTAACGAAGTGGATTGTGTTTACTAAGTTAGGGAAGGTTAAGTTGGAGAATTGAGAGTAGATTTGGGAGAAAGGAAAGTTGAAGTGGGAAATAAGAGGTACTTTTGGGACAAGATAATTTTTAGAAATCCGTGAGGCATCTGCTTGGAAATGTCAATGCAAAGTTGGATGTATGGGCTTGGGCTCAGAAGAGTATTCTGTTCTAGATCTATGCTTGTAGGAATCATTGTGCTAAGACAATATTTAAATCCATAGAAATCGATGGTATCACTTAGGAAAGAAATCTAATAAGAGAAGAAAAACAAAAAATTGTAATACCTACTGTATTCATGAATCTCTCTTACTTTCTGTAATTATTTGATCAATTATGCTCTAAACTAATCCTTTTAGTTGTGCTGTAGATCCCATCTCCTCTCACCTACTCTGTGACATCACTCCAGCGATTATCCCCTCACCTCTTGGATCATCAACTGAACAATTCTCATATGACACAAATGGTAACTTATCCATATTCAGAAGAAAAAGAAATAAAACTTTGACTCACATCCCTTTCCTATGAAGTGTTGTCTATACTTTTTTCCCCTTGTATTATCTTGAATGTGTTCCAAAGTTTTTTATTTGTTTGTTTTCGTTCTCAAGGACATTTTTGCCAAGGTAACCAATAATTTCCACATTGCTAAGTTAAATGGTGAGTTTTGATTCTCATCTAAGTCATCAACAACACTTGGCACAGTTGACAAATCACTATATTATTCTTGAAAGAGTTCATTCACTTCGTATATCCCCTGCTTCACCAGCTGCTGATTCTCAAACTCCTTTTCTGTTTCCTCTTCATATTCCCAAGTTCTCAACCATGGCTTACTCAAGACACCTCTTCTCTTTCATGCTACACTTAGAACCTCAGTGATCTAATCATGCTTTATAGTCTTAAATACTACCTGTATCCTAATGACTCCCATGTTTATATGTTCATCTTCTAAAAGCAAGATAAATACAATTACTTAGACAACATTTTCAGGTGGCTATCCCCTAGGCCTTTCAAACGTATAAAATGTATAACTAAACTCAAGACCTTACTCTTTTAATCTTCTTTTTCCACCCAACCAAACCCTGTCATTCCATCCTTATAATTGACAAGCCCAAAAATAAAAACAAAAACAAAATCTTGGATTGATGTTTGATTTGTCTGTTGGCTTCCTATTGCTGCTGCTACAAAAAATAACCACAACCTCAGTGGCTTAAAATGGTACATTTTTACAGGTAAGAGGCCAAAAATGGGTTTCATAAGGCTAATGTTAATGTGTCAACAGGTTACTGACCCTCCAGTTTCCTTCTGGAGGTTCTAAGGGAGAATTGATTCTCTTGTTTTTTTGAGTTTCTAAAGGCTGCCCATATTCTTTGGACTGTCATCAAAGCCAACAATGACATGAGTCTGACCATCTTCAAAGCCAACAATGACATCTGTCGGACCTCTCTTTCCATTATCATACTTCTCTCTCTGATTCTCCTGCCTCCCTCTTTCACTTATAAGTACCCTTTGGGTTACATTGGTCCTAGCTGGGTAATCCGGGATATATTGCCATTTCAAGATTCTTAAATTAATGACATTTGCAAAGTCACTTTTGACATGTAAACTAACATTTCCACAAATTCCTGGGATTAGGATTTGGGCATTCTTGTAATTTTTCCACATTTTTCTGCCTGCCACAATATAGTAAGCCATGTCATAGGGTAAGAGATAGACACAAGGTATTTCAAAATAATGCCACCTCTAACTGCTGGCTACATGCACCAGTGGAGTCCCTGATACATGGTAGGGGGCTAAATCAAATATTAATATTCATTTCAGAGAACTTTTTTACAGTGATCGAATGGTATACATTTTTCAAATAAAATAAACCTAGACATTTCAATTATTTCATATAGCAAGAATAAAATAAGTAATGGTATAATTACAACTAGAAGGCTCTTTGGGAAAGAAATATAGTTTAAATCTTCCATTGTAATGAATGAGAAGCAAAGATTCAGAAAAATAAGTGGCCTGTCCATGATTGCACAAGTGATCAATGACACAGTTGAGACAAGAACCAAGGCTCATTTCTATGTTTAATGTCTGAGATGTCCTTAAATCTAGTTAAACTCAGTAGCTTCCAAAGAATAAAAGGAAAATATACCCACACCCTCTGTTCCTAACAGTTTCCTTTCATTTATCTCTATATTATTGTAAATTTTACTATAAGATTATCTTACATCTATATTTTCTTAAAAAGGAGATAAGAATTTTCAAGGTATTTACATGAACTTCATTATTTAATGTAACGTGATAATGGGAATAATTATACTTAAACAGTTTCTCACACTTTGAAGGAATTAAATGTTTACTCAATGTCAGAAGCTTTCCATTTAAGAATTTTATTTCAAATAATTATTTGGAAAGAGACAATTAATGGTTTTATTTGTGAATTGTTATTGTGCAACTATTATAATTTAAATGGATTCTGGCCTCCTATTCTTACATAAGGCAGAGCCCAGAGATAAACAATTTGAAGTATAAAAAATTGACTTGTGACATATTAAATGGCAAGAACCTTTTAAGTTCTATTTCATTTATGTTTATGATCTCTGAATAGGCTTGAAGTTCTGCTTTTATTTCTGATAAACCTACCAATTTAAATTGACAAAGACAAAGTAATTGTATAATCTAGGTTGTTGTGGTTATTGGATTAGTTCCTCCTCTATGTGAAAGCATGACTCTAAAGAACTCTGCGATGGCCAAAACAGGGCAGAGGAAGACAACCAGTTATTCTGTCACTTCATAATGGCAGCTTTTTATTCTCTGACCCAAGGTCAATTGCATTGTCTTTGTTGAAAGATAGAGAACTATCGCTAAGAAAGATTTTACTGGGCAGCAATTCTGAATCTATTTCCTCTGATGAAATGTCAATAGCTTTCTAGGACAAAATGTAGTTTTTTCTAGAAACAAAGGTGAAATTGGTTTGAAAATGTACTCCACAAATCAATCCTCTTCAATATAAAACATTTGAGAGAGAAAAATTAACAAGTAATCCAATATGCTGTTATGTTTCCATCTTTTTATTTTAATTCATCAAACATATTACATTTTCTCCAAAAAACTAATTTAGGGAAGCATTGATGTTCTTCTAATGGTTTTAGAGTCATAAAACTTGTAATAAAAAGTCAGCTGCTGTGAACCTGGAAATCCTTGAAAACTAACAAGAGGTAAAATCCTCTGAAAGGACAGACAGATAGAACAATACATACTACATGGCATTACAAAAAAGAAACCAGAATATTAATAAAACTTATTGATATATGTACTCAAAATAATATATCTATAGAGGTGATATTTTAGAATTATGGTAAAAATCATATTTATCACTTACGGGAATATTAAATTCCACCTTCCAAAATTGTTATCAACATCATTAAATTTTACAAAAGCTTCTTTTGTTCATTTTTTTGAAACGCAGTTCTTTTTTCTCAAAATAGTAAAGACACAATCCAACCAAAACAGAAGATATAAATCTTGATTTTCCTTAATTGTCCTTAAATTTCCTTATATGTTAAATTCCTTATATATCTTTTCATAAGTAGTGTTTGTAGGTAGTCAATTTCCTGAAAATTGCAGTGCAACTAGTCACATAGTATAAGGAATCCTGGTGTAAAATAGTTAATTTTCTAAATGCATAGTTTTACTTATATCCATATGTGAAATGGACTTCTAATAGAAAAATTGTCAAGAACAGAAGGAAGGGAGGCAGGTGAAGGCAGAAAAAAAGAAAAAAGCTCACAGATAACCCTAGATTATTTCTGTGCAGGAGGGCAGGTTGCAGGCACCAGAAATAACTCAGATGACCTAGCTCCCTTGACTGGCACGGTGGTAATGCTACTCTGGAGATGGGCAAGTGGACACATAGGACACACAGAGCACACTACCACTCTGATGATGCTCCTGAAATAGCAAGAGGGTTTTGGAGAGTCATTTCAAGTTCCCATAGCTGGTTACCATGATTATGGACTTCCTGGGCTCCAAGGATCCCCTCTGAAGGCTCAACTACGTAACATACTGCCTTGCACAAGCTGTTCTATGAAAATATTCAGATGTGGGAGAGCTTCTGGTATACCACAGACTGATGGGGTAAAGGACTGGATCCATGCAAAAAACCCCTTGGACTGGGGCAGGAAGAGCCTGAGTGTTTGTTCAACTTGCAGCGCCACTTGGATTTCCAGTAATGTCAGCACAGACATAGATCACATGGAGGACATTCTGCTCAATACTTTGGTTAGAAGAGAAAGAACTATATCCATACACAGAAGATATTCAACCCTTCCTGGAAGGAATAATCATCAAGGCTACCACTAGAGAGAATGACAGCATCCTTGTGTGCTTACCAAAAGTGGGAAGGGCCAATTAAGGACTGACCCACCATTTCTGCTTCCACATAACTCAAATTACTTCAGGTTTACAGAACAGACTCCAGTGATGTCCAACCCAATAATCCCTCATCCACACATGCCTCAATGTCTTTAATTTTCCTCTCCCAACCTTCCTGTCAGACACAACTGGGTTCCACTCTGCAACATATTGGTATGGCTTCACATTATCTTTGAGAAGCTTTATTTCTAGACATCCATTCAAAGAATGAGAACCACATTGACCTCTTGTTGAAGCCCATCATGAACCTTATTTGGCTGATTCCAATAACTCCAACTCCAAGTGCCTGAAAATACCCATGTTCACCCTATAGTAAATAACCGAGTGTTACACTTTCACACCAGGCATTTGAAAAACTATCCCCCATCTCACCATGTAGTTTTTATATATTTCTTTCGTCTTTGTCTGTGGAGTGACCGTCAAGGGGATATCTCTGCCAGAGAAGCTGCAGTGGTATGGTATATCCTCAGAAAGACCTCTGGCACAATCAGAGATAATGTCTAAGACTAAAAAGTTAGAGATTAGCAATCTAATTCTCATAACTGTTGTTGAATATGAGTTCTGCCACAGCCTGTAATGACTACTTTTTGTTATCCTGAGTAGAAATTGTCACCTCTATCTTTATCCAATTTATGCAGGTTGAGGAAGAGACACAGTCCTTAATAAAAATGAAAAAAAAAAAAGGTAAGAAGAGCTCAGTAACTATAATTATTCCTATGGCAAAATGTGCTAATTTTCATCTTTCAGAGAGACTGCTTGTCTTACCTCTGGCAGTACCCATATATCTCAACTCATCTGATCCAAGGGAATAAAAAACAGTGATGTAAAAATTGATGCCCATCTTATATGATGAAAAACCCATCTATAAAAGTAGGAGAATACTATATCACGCTATTCTTTGGTATTTCAGTGGCTCTTGTAATTATTATTCCTAGTAATCCACTAACAATTATTTTCTCTCTGTTCCCATTATATTAGGCTTGACTGGGTTAGTGGTCCCTGTTCCAGGAAACAGAAAAATGATTCTCTTGACCCAGAAGTTGAAATCACCATATGTCTTCTTCAGGATTCTTAAGCCATTGAATCAACAAGCAAAGAAGGGAATTACTGTGCTTGCTGGGGAGATTGATCCTGACTGCCAAGGAGAAATTAGTTGGCTACTATATAGTGGAAGAAAGAATCACTATGTCCAAAAAGTATGATATCCTCTATGGTGCCACTTATATACTAGCCTAAAATTAAAAGTTTATTAAAAAATTGAATATGACCTATAAGGCACCGTTGAACTTAGTGATATCTTTGATCATATTGTGCAAATACTTGGTTAATATTATATTCCAGATTTTCATCCCCACCATCAAAAAGAAGTTTAGATTTCATATATTGTATTATTTGTTTCAGAGGTACAGATCTGTGATTCAACATTCTTGCACAATTCACAGCACTCACCAAAGCACATACCCTCCCCAATGTCTATACAGTATATGTTAAAAAAAAGAAGATAGCAGGAGAGGAAGAATGAAGGGGGGGAAATCGGAGGGGGGAGACGAACCATGAGAGAAAATGGACTCTGAAAAACAGACTGAGGGTTCTAGAGGGGAGGGGGTGGGGGGATGGGTTAGCCTGGTGATGGGTATTAAAGAGGGCACGTTCTGCATGGAGCACTGGGTGCTATGCACAAACAATGAATCATGGAACACTACATCAAAAACTAATGATGTAAAAAAAAACTAATGATGTAATATATAATGATTAACATAACAATAAAAATATGCACATAAAAAAGAAGTTTAGATTTCAAAAATGTCAGTACTATATTTACAATCTGACAATGACTATTCTTATTTGTCACATGAGAGGTTTCAAGGCTATTGGGACTTTGATAGTTTATTTGAGATTATAGCTGATCAAGACATGCTGTAGAATAACTTGAATTTATTATTGATAATATTTTAATGGTAGTGTAACACTAACCTTCTTGATGTCTAGATACCAAAATGAGGATAGCACAATTTATATTATATCATATCACATAAAGAAAGAATCCTGAAAGAACTGATAAAACCTTCTACTTCAATGTCATTAAAAGCTATATATTTGTGATTTATAAAATAATGGGATAAGAATCAGCTGAAAAAGATCAGAGGATATTGGTAATAGTTTCATATACATCTAAAAATAAACTAAAAGAGGCAGAAATGAGCTACCCTTTTTATACTCAAGGACATAATCACAGAACTAGCTTTTACTTTCATCCTGGTAAAATATCTATACATAAGCTGATGAGTAATGATGACAAGTGTTCCATCCATTCCTAGGACCCTGGTAACTCAGTTCATTAAATGTATTCAACTAATGAAGCTCAGGTCGTAAGATCAATTCCCCTGTGGTCTTTATATTTTCCTAACTGCCATCACGCAAAATCATTTAGAGAATTCAGGCTGGAAATATATATGCATTCAGTCTAGTTAGGCATCTTAATTAGGTCAGTCCCCTGCCATCAGAAAGAAGCATCTCTTTGAAAATATTTTGCACAAAAGCTTTTTAAAAACAATTTGTTTCATTATATACCATTTAAACAACTACTTTCTCCTAATTTATATTTTAATATGCTAATCTGAATACCAAATTATTCCATTAATAAGAATGATAGGGTCACAGGAATTTGTAATTGAAGCAACAAATTCATCCCATTTTCTTTTTTGCCTTTTGGTTAATTTTCCATTTGTCCTTCAAATGGTGAAAATAAAGTAGCCAAAATGATATGTAGGAGCTGAATTATGCAGCTATTTTTCTCAATCATTAATATTTCTACCAGTGTTGATACAGAAGGTTTAATCATTGACATGTGCTTAAAGACTACAGATAATGTTACATAGATAATAGATGAAGATAGAGAGAGAGAGAGAGAGAGAGGGAGAGAGAGATCATCTATATAGTGAAAGTGTACTTTAAAAATCACCGATTTGGGCACCTGGGTGGCTCAGTCATTAAGCGTCTGCCTTCAGCTCAGGTCACGATCCCAGGGTCCTGGGATCGAGGCCCGCATCGGGCTCCCTGCTCAGCGGGAAGCCTGCTTCTTCCTCTCCCACCCCCCCTGCTTGTGTTCTCTCTCTCGCCGTGTCTTTCTCTGTCAAGTAAATAAATAAAATCTTTAAAAAAAAAGTCATGGATTTATGCTGATGAGTAACTAACTCATATAATGGATACATTGCTTATTACTCATACTCATTACTCCAATCCAAGCTCACCTTAGAGAAAAAATATCCATTTTAAAATTAGTATATTGATAATTACAAACTTATTAAGTTAATTTCACTAAAATAATTCAACATAAATATGGTTTGGGAAGTGTATAAGCATTCAATAATTAATAACACCCTTCCCTCTGGAAAATAATTACCAATTGAAGCAAAAGTTAAAATGATATTTGTGTCATGCAGATTTATAATTTATAATATAAGCTATAATTATATAATTGCAATGTCTATAATTTATATTATTATTTCCTCCATAAGGGCATGTAAAAAGAAATAGGAAATTATTTATAGATTTACAATTCCCATCTACTAGTTTGTTTACAAATTATTTCCTCTTTTACCTTTTTCTTCTATACATACAGCACACACACCAATTGTATATTTATCTCTCACTAAATTTTAGTAATGAAAATTTAAACCTAAAATATCTAAAATTTTGATATACAAAGTTTTAATTTATAGGTAAATAATGATTATATATATAAATTATATAAAATATATAACTATAATAATTATAATTTATAATTAAAACATTCTTGGGTGATATAACATTTTTCTTACCACATAGTAGTGCATAAGAAGATACAGTATAGGGGCGCCTGGGTGGCTCAGTCGTTAAGCCTCTCCCTTCTGCTCGCGTCATGGTCCCAGGGTCCTGGGATTGAGTCCCACATCAGGCTCTCTGCTCAGCCAGAAGCCTGCTTCTCCCTCTCCCACTGCCCCTACTTCTGTTCCCTCTCTCTATATATCTCTCTCTGTCAAATAAATAAATAAAATCTTTTTTTTAAAGAAGATACAGTATAGTGTAGGGATTAATATCATGCAGTAATAGATAATGAAAGGCAGAATAAGTGTAGTTTAAGATCTCAATTACTGAAGTAAGACTGCCTGGGTTTGAGTCCTAGTTCTATCACTTACCAGCCATATGACTTTAATTTGCTTTATTTTCCTGGTACTTCACCGCCCAGGTGTCATTTAGACTAGTACCTACCTCTAAGTTTTGTACTGTTTAGAGTCCCACATCAGGCTCCCTGCTCAGCAGGGAGTCTGCTTCTCCCTCTGACCCTCTCCCCTCTCATGCTCTCTCTCTATCTCATTCTCTCTCTCAAATAAATAAATAAATAAGTTAATATATTGGAAGTGTATAGGGCAGGTCTGGCACATGGTAGTAAAATATATACATTTGTGTGTGCATTTGCTAGCTACTATCATCATCATCTTATTATTATTATTGTTATAAAAATGGCTACAACTATTTTATAAAGAATTTAAACTAGACAGCTTGCTAAAGTTATTGGCCCTAGCCACATATATAAATTAGGAAGTCTATATGGTAAAAACGAAAGTCACTTTATTTAACTATTTTGATTGCTTATGACTGATTTGGACTTAACAATTAAGTATACAAACAGGCTGCTGGTTTTTACCAACATGGTGAATTAACCTGGGGATGCCACATTTTTGTCAGAAAGTAAACTCTAAGGACGTCAAAAAGGACCTTAAAAATGTGTGCTAATACACCAGATAATAAGCAGAGGATATTGTAGATGCCCGAGGAAAGTGACAGAATGCCAATATTGTATTTGGGGGACAGCATACATAATGAGTACAGGCGACCCCTGTCCATTTCATGACTTACTTTGGGAAAAGCTAGGTTGCTAAAATATTTCTGATAAAATAAACTCAACCTTCACACTTTTCCCATACACATATTAACTTTCTCAGGCATCAGTTGCTAAAAATTCAAAAACACTATGGCTCAGGGCACCTGGGTGGCTCAGTTGGTTAAGCGACTGCCCTCGGCTCAGGTCATGATCCTGGAGTCCTGGGATCGAGCCCCGCATCAGGCTCCCTGCTCAGCTGGAAGCCTGCTTCTCCCTCTGCCACTCCCCCTGCTTGCGTTCCCTCTCATGCTGTCTCTCTCTCTCTGTGTCAATTAAATAAATAAAATCTTAAAAAAAAAACAAAAAAAAAAACCAAAAACACTATGGCTCTACAATAGTATGATAGAATGATGTTGATCAAATAAGCGAGAAACATCAGAACATCAGATATCTCGGGGCCAAAGGAGGCTGCCCCAAGATGTGCCACTTTGGCATGAACATTAATTTGAGTTAAAAGCAATCAAAACCTGGCAGATTAAAAAAAAACCTCTTTACCTTCCACTCAACTGCCTCTGTGCACCAAGAAGAACTATTAACAGAGATTCCTCTTTCCCTAAGACGCTTATCTGCAAAATAGAGCAAACTTTGTTTTTCAAACTTCTCCTTTCACCTTCCTGCTAATGTTTTTTTTTCCCTTTGTATGCTCAGACCTCTACCCCTATCCTTAGCTCATATAAGCATCATGTTGCCTCGCTGTTTTTGTATTTCCATGCCTGCATGGATTTCCTGCATGTACACTATTAAATTTGACTTGTTCCCGTTAAACTATCTCATGTCATTTGATTCTAAGTCCAGCTAGAAGCACCTTGAAGGGCAGAGGCTGACAGATACATGTATAAGCTAGTTTAAGGCTCAGTTGTATATATCTATCTATATATATAGATAGATATACACACACACACACACACATACACACATATGCACATCTGCATGCCTACATATACCAAAAAACCCTACACAAACATATATGTGTATATTTAACCACTTAACACTACATATATATGTATTTCATTGTAATTTAACCCTCTGGCAACAGTAGGGCTTACCATCTTTTTAAACTTTTTCAATCCTCTTCCCACTTGGTGGCCATGGCCTCTTTTGGGTGATAAGGTACAGAGAGAACAAAAACTGTTCAAACCCTACAACCTAATTAATCCTAATATAATTTACAAAATCCTGGATCAAAAGAATTCCTATTTCACAGAAGAAGGAGAATGTATATACAGTTCACTAATAGAAGAAGAAGGGGCAAAGGAACTAAAATCTTTTAACACTGATATACCAATATAGATCCCAAAAAAGGATAAGGTCTAAAGTACCATTAGATGTTTTCAAACATGAATTTTTGCAAAACATAATCGTCTCCATCCTTTGTTTACTTTGTTGATTTGCAATAACTCCCTAAAGAGAATTTGCTACCCCTGAACAATTCTACAAACCTGTCCATTTCTGTGTTCAAATTAGGCTCTAAAATTCATCTCCCTTCAATACATTTTTATTATAATATAGAGAATCTATGGGTATAACTTGGCAACTGGAAAGTCTTTCCTGGATGATAAGTGTAAAGCTACTTGATTTTCTTCTCAGTGTGGTACAGCCATCTTAAGTTCCTCCAATGCAAATTTTGCAAAGAATCAGGCAATTACTTTCATTATCTCTTACGTACACTACTTAATGTTAAACTGGCCCACTTGTTCCTTTATTGTTTTCACTGCTTTAATGAACCTGGTTCTGTTTTTAATGTCTTTTGTTTAGTTTTATAGGTAATCATGAATATATATTTTTAAAAATATACTATTGGAACTTGAACATATTAGTATATTTCATAGTCAATTTTATTCCTTCTCATTTCAGTCCTAAAATCATCTACAGACTTTCCCTGAATAGATTTTAGCTCTACCACATGTGGTTACATTTCTAACTGCTATTTACTTCATTTGCAAATGGCTTTTCTCTTTATATTGTCAATGCATGTGGTGCAAACCCATTATCAGAGCAAATGGAAGTGCTATCTGCAAAGTGCAACCTTTTAGAGAACTTCAAGGCACTTGTTTAAATACTAAATTCTTGGTCCACTTTATTTTTACTTTTATAAAAAGGCAAAAAAATGCCCCCAGTTGCATATATATATCTCCACAGGATGTTCTTGACCTCTACACATTTTACATAATTTCTTAATTTTGCATTTTAAAGATTTTGAATATATATTCCCTTCTTTGACCAATATCATCAGAAGTCCCCTACTGATTAATGGTGCTCACTTACCAAGCTTTGGAGTAGAATATGGAAGGTAAGTTTAAATATCATTTTTAATGAGCTTATGGGTCAACCCAAGTACCAACTCACAAGTTATAACATTCAGACTAGCAGAGATGCTAAACATAGAAAACAAGCAACGAGATGGTGGAAACAAATCTTAAGTCATCGGTAACTACAATAAATGCAGTTTTAAAGTAATTGGTTAAAAGTAGAGAAACTAAGATTTGATATAAAAATCATTCATTATTATGTTATTTCTACAGGCACATTTAAAAATAAAAGACACAGACAGCTTTAACAATCAAATTATAAAATGTATGGGCCAAATAAGGAAAATAATAAACTGCAAGTGATCTTTAATGCAATCGTTGTCCAAGTTTAACATGGATACAGAAAAATGTACAAATCAAAAGTATTTTCCTTGGGGCACCTGGGTGGCTCAGTTGGTTAAGCGACTGCTTTCGGCTCAGGTCATGATCCCGGAGCCCCGGGATGGAGTCCCGCATCGGACTCCCTGCTTAGCAGGGAGTCCGCTTCTCCCTCTGACCCTCCCCCCTCTCATGTGCTCTCTCTCTTTCTCATTCTCGCTCTCTCAAATGAATGAATAAATAAATAAAATCTTAAAAAAAAAGTATTTTCCTTGACACATTTCCATGACAAGAAGAAACAGACCCACAAATTCCCCTTGCAAGAATCTCCAGCCACTCTCTTTCCCCATGGACAACTATTATTTGGGCTTCCAAAACTCATCACATCGTGTGCACTATTTTGTGTCTGATTTTATTGCTTCAATTTTAGTTTGCAAAATTTACCCAAGTTTTCCATGTAATTATCATTCGTTCATTCTCATGAACGAATGATAATTACATCCTCTTTCACATTCCACAGAGTTAGTTATCCATTGCTGTAAAACAAATTGCCACAAAACATCAAGGCTTAAAGAAACAAACGATTATTATATTACACTTTCTGTGGGTCAGAAATCCAGGCAGAATTTAGTTGAGTAACTCTGGCTCAGGATCTGCCACAAGGCTGTAGGCAAGATATGAGCTGGGGTGACAGTCAACTCAGAGCTTTAAAGGAAGAAATTCTGATTCCAAGTTAACTCCCATGGTCCACTCTGGATGGTGGGCATAGGCTTCAGTTCCGTGCCTTGTAAATCCCTTCACGGGGCAACTCACACCATGGCAGCTGTCTTCCTTCAATGCCAATGGGAGAGTGAGAGAACACCTAAAACTGCAGCCAAAATCTCACTGTTACCTAAGCTCAAAAGTGAAGTCTAGGCTTTTCCTGTATCCCATTGGTTGGAAGTGAGTCATTAGTTCTAGTCCATGCTCAAAGAACAGTGATTACATGGAATGTAAATACCAGGAGTCAGGAATCATCGGGGCCATCTTAGTGGCTGCCTACTGTATCTGTTATCGAACTCAAGCTTGTCCGTGCACCTGATGTGCAGTAAGCCAATGTTGGAGACACCAGTTTTGAAGCAAAGAAAGCTGAGACGGGCAGCCCAAAGAGAAGATGGGGAATCATTCCTAAAGCTGCCTTGTTGAGACTAGGGACAGCTTATATACATGAGAGGAGGGTAAGGAGTTTCTTGAAACCTTGGTGGTTGTGGTGGGGTGGGGCTGGGCCTTGAAATAATCTGGAGGTAAGCATTCTTCCAATCAAGGAGGTGCTATTTGGGACCTGGTTCGATCAGATACATCAAGACAAATGTTACCATCTAACCCCCATTAGGTTCCTGCAATCAGTGGGTTAAATAGGCCGTAGGGGTAAAAAGGCAAAGTTAATGACTGATTGTGAGATTAAGAGGTGCATAAAACATAATTAAAGAGAAAACAAAACAGAACGTGGAGCTAAGTTAATAAGACAACTAATACAGTGATAGTTTCCTTATGCTTTCAAAATAGGTCCAGGAACCAAGTGTCCAGGCTCAAATCCCCACTTTAATTTATTTTATAATTCCTCAGTCTTAGGGAATAGCTTCTTTCTGGTGATGAGGGGCAAAGAGAAAGGCGAGTGGAAGTGGGAAACCTGCCATGGAAAACATTCTTGAGTGCATGGGCGCAGGGTTTGGATCTTCTTTTTGAATGTCATTGTTTCTCTGGGAGACTTTCCTGAGATGGCAGGGTGAGCAGAGTAACATGCTTTCTTGCTTCTTTTTGTTTCTCTGTTCTGTGGACACGAACCCAGGTATAAATCTTAAAAGCAATTCATACCGATGCCCAAGTAGCCATCTCTGAATCTCCCTTCTTTTTGTGATTTCGTTCAAATATCTGGGGTGGTGTAGCTGATAAAAATCATATTTATCATTTTTACATTTTCATGTGCTTCAGGATCAATATCAGCATATCAATGATGTGGTTGATAGATCCATTCAAGAAAAGATGCGTGGTCTTCTTGAGGCATCTGATTAACTTGTTAAATCTTATTTAGATGCTTTTCTGCAGGTACCCCAGATTTTAATCCTACCAGGATTATTCTCAGTATTTTTGAAGTCTGGGGAGTCCTCCCTCCTTTATATCCTAGTTGGAGTCACAGGTTGGCACTGCCTTTGGTGCCTGTGGCCTGGCAGCATTGTTTGGATCTAGTAGATGAAGTTGATGGGCTTCTTCTCTAGCTTTATCTAAAACCACTCAGTACTCTTCAGCTGCAAGTAAGGTATTTCTGTGGAAACCAAATAAACACACAAGTTAATGGTTGGAAAACATGATAAACCCAGAGTCTGAGTTCTGAGTTCTGCCACTGAAAAGATTTTTAGATGTCAGCCACAAAGCCTCCTTAGAGCAGGGAAAGGCAGTGGCAATCTGACAGATTTTTCTGGCCTATAGTTGAAATGTCTCTGGTGATCTTTCTGAGGGGCCCACACAGCAACAGGCATGAAGACAGTCTTAACATGGGCTGTTTTGGCAATTTCTCTGAAGCTTACTTCAAGTTGTCCAGCTTTAGTTTATAGGACTTTGGGAAAATGTTAGTCTTTGTTTGCAATGGGTTCAAGTTAAAAGAATGGGAGAAAATGGGAAACATCAGTTTGAAGAGTCATAGCTAGATATTCAAAGAAACCAAAAGAATTTAGGATCCAGTCGTTTTATAGGCCAACAACAATCATTTAAAGTTAATCAATCAGAATTAAAATTTTACATCCACAAAGGTGTGTCACTGAAACATTTTTTCTTTCTACAATCATTTTTATCACCCTCATTTATCACCCTCTAAAATCACCCTCATTTTGGGGCGCCTGGGTGGTTCAGTTGGTTAAGCGACTGCCTTCGGCTCAGGTCATGATCCTGGAGTCCCGGGATCGAGTCCCACATCGGGCTTCCTACTCAGCGGGGAGTCTGCTTCTCCCTCTGACCCTCTTCCCTTCATGCTTTCTATCTCTCATTCTCTCTCTCTCTCAAATAAATAAATAAAATCTTTAAAAAAATAAAAATAAAATAAAAAGTAAAAATAAAATCACCCTCATTTTTATCAAAGACTGCCAAACTAAAACTAATTTGTTTGCAAAATAAATTTAGTTTTAACAAACTTGTCTTAATTATTTACATAAGTGCAGCAAAAATAATGACTGGCCATATAGGTTCTTTTAAATCTGCTTTGCTTGATGAAATCCGAATAGTTCATTTTTACCCTTGCTTCCCTTGCCTTTGGCAATGTTTCTAGGAAGAAGTTGCTGTGGCTGAGGTCAAAGAGGCTGCTACCTGTGTTCTCCTTTAGGATTTTGATGGACTCATGTCTCACATTTAGGTCTTTCAACCATTTGGAGTCTAATGGCGGGGATGCGGAGAAAGGGGAACCCTCCTACACTGTTGGTAGGAAAGCAAGCTGGTGCAATCACTCTGGAAAACAGTATGGAGGTTCCTCAAACAGTTGAAAATAGAGCTACCATAGGATCCAGCAATTGCACTACTGGGTGTTTACCACAAAGATACAAATGTAGGGATCCGAAGGGGTATGTGCACCCCAGTGTTTATAGCAGCAATGTCCACAATAGCCAAACTATGGAAAGAGCCAAGATGTCCATTGACAGATGAATGGATAAAGAAGAGGTGGTATATATACACAATGGAACATTATGCAGCTATAAAAAGGAATGAGATCTTGCCATTTGCAATGATGTGAATGGAACTGGAGGGTGTTAGGCTGAGTGAAATAAGTCAATCAGAGAAAGGCATGTATCATATGACCTCACTGATATGAGGAATTCTTAATCTCAGGAAACAAACTGAGGGTTGCTGGAGTGGTTGGGGGTGGGAGGGATGGGGTCGCTGGGTGATAGACATTGGGGAGGGTATGTGCTATGGCGAGTGCTGTGAATTGTGCAAGACTGTTGAATCACAGATCTGTACCTCTGAAACAAATAATGCAATATATGTTAAGAAAAAAAAAAAGAAGATAGCAGGACAGGAAGAATGAAGGGGGGAAATCAGAGGGGGAGATGAACCATGAGAGATGATGGACTCTGAAAAACAAACTGAGGGTTCAGAGGGGAGGGGGGTAGGGGGATGGGTTAGCCTGGTGATGGGTATTAAGGAGGGCACGTTCTGCGTGGAGCATTGGGTGTTATGCACAAACAATGAATCATGGAACACTACATCAAAAACTAATGATGTAATGTACGGTGATTAACATAACAATAAAAATAAAAGAAATATAAGTCTGCTTTGCTGGAACTTTTCAAAAGGAATCTCAGATTGAATTTCAGATTGAACTTTTGAGGCCAAAAGCCAAGCCAAATATTTGCCATCAGATTTGCTCTCAATACCTGTAGATTTAGATTATTTCTTCTCTTCTCAAGGTCCACAAAATATCCTAAGGTTTCTGCACTGGCCAGGAAGTGAAATTTTTACTCCCCTGATAAGGCTCCGAAGAACCCAGTAAACCTGTAATAGGCCAACATTTCCAAGGGGCTTCAATGGCTCTATAAAATGTCAACCTTAGTTTGTTAAAGCTGTTTGGTCATATCTGAGTCTATGTATGTCACTCTCAAATATGACATTCCAGTCAAAGTCTTAGTCAAATAGCGAATGTTTCCAGTGATGTGCTATAACAAGGAGAACAGATTCTTACTGAACTTATGTAAATAATTATAATGGCCATAAAAGAAAGAATAATCATTAAGATATTTTTGAATTCTGGAAGGTTCAGGTAGGGAAAAAGATAAATGTTTCAATTGGTTCCCAAAGGATTATTTTATCAAATCTCTGTAAGTCATAAATATCTTAAGAGAAAAAAGTTCCTTAAATCTGGAAAGGCAAATATGAGAGAACCAGCAATGTTTGAAACAAGAATCATAAAAACTATAACTCCAAAAGATACACCTATTTTAATTAAAACAACAAACATGAACTTTAATTTATCAGAGATTATCCCAGATCACATGAACCTGAGACACATTTGAATTATTTTCTCTTGGAGCGTTAGAATGCCCAATTCTTATAAGAGATTGTCACCAAATGAAGAAGCTTGTTTATAATTAATTTTACTAATACCATCCAGAAGTAGAAAACATCATTATGTAGACAGACATGAACAGAGTCTTTACTATTAAGATTTGTATTTATTTTGAGAAATAACCTTGCAGAAGCTGTGGGCTAGACTTTGGGTAAGGCTGTTTTTTTAAGCCATTTGTATTTTAAAAGGCCTCTCTCACCCTGCTTTTTTTAGTCCGGTCTTAGGAAGGGAGAATAAGAGTTTCCAGAGAGGTTGAAGAACTTTGAATTGTTTCTGGGGGTAGTATCTCTAGTTTTGAAACAAACAAACAAACAAATAAAAAAACTGATCCAATGTGGCCAAGCCACATTACAAAGAGTATCATTTTTCAGAGAACCCTTTGGCATAATGCAACTCAAAGGGCTACATTCTGGGATCCAGTTGATGTCTCTCATAATACAGGTAAGACAGACTGACAAGACAGGACTCACAATGTAAGCGCTGTGGGAGAAAAATAAAAGCAAATGATCATTATCAATCACAAAAACAAAATTAGGGTGGTTATACCACTATTCTATTTCGCAGAATGTGAGGGTTGTTCTTCAAATGTCTTACCAGGAAAGATTCCTGAAAAGAACCAAAAGCAAATGAGAGGACATGCAGTCACTGTGCACATCAGAAACTCATTCTTCAACAACAGAAGTTCTCCCAGCAGCCTATAGCAGGTTTCTTTGCTTCAACTAAGGCTTGGTATTTAGAAGTGGCTGGGGAGGGCAGCCAGGGGCATTTCCTTGGCTTGGATGCAGTTCCAAGCAGCTGCAGGAAATCCCACTTTAAGGCCCCCCTATGACCCCCATGGTAGGACACAAGCCTCTTGGTGGGCTCACCAAAGCCAAACTTGTTACCAAACTCAAACTTGTCCATGCACGCAAAGCACAGTAAGCCAAGGTCTGAGTGAGACACCAGTTTTGAAGCAAAGAAAAGTGATATTATCAGAAGGGCAGCCCAGCGAAAAGGCAGGGAATCATTCTCACTGCTGCCTTGCCCTGTTGAGCCCAGGGGAGGCTTACATACATGAGTGGAGGGAGAGGGGTTTCTTGAAACATTGACCGGGTTTGGGGGTTGGTGGGGGGGCTAGAAACAATCTGGAGGCAAGTACTCTTCTGGACAATGAGGCACTATTTGGGACCCAGGATGATCAGATAGTCAAGACAAATGCTACCATCTGGTCCTTGTTAGGTTTCTACAATCAGTGGGTAAATAAGCAATAGTGGTAAAAAGGCAAAGTTAATGACTGATCGAGCATGAGGTTAAGAGGTCCATAAAACATAATTAAGTAGAGAGTAAAATAGAACATGGAGCTAAGTTAATAATGCAATGGATACAATGATAGTTCTGCTTATGCTTTTGATACAGGTCCAGGAACCAAGCATTTGGCCTCATACCCACTGTGGATATATCATTTACGTATTTATGGATATATTTACTTACCTCTTCTTTTTTTATTTACTTTTATTTTTACTTATCTCTTCTATAGTAGATGCATAATTGGTTTGAATTTTTAGTTATTACCAAAGGGGCTTCCAGGAATAACCTCATATATTTTTTTGAGAAACTATGTTCATGTTTTTCTCGAGTTTATACCTAAATGTGGAATTGCTGGATCTATAGGGCATATATATATATATATGTATATATATACATATATATATATATATCTGAATTCAGATAAAACATGACCATTGTTCAATGTATATATACACATATAGATGTATCTCCAGCTTCTTTAGATACTTTGTTATATAAAGTAGTTGCAAAAATTCAGATTCCACCAGCAGAGGATAAAATAAGAGTTAATAATTTTTTAAAAAATATTTTATTTAGTTTTTTGACAGAGAGAGAAACAGCGAGAGAGGGAACACAAGCAGGGGGAGTGGGAGAGGGAGAAGCAGGCTTCCCAAGGAGCAGGGAACCCGATGTGGGGCTCGATCCCAGGACCCTGGGATCATTACCTGAGCTGAAGGCAGACGCTTAACGACCAAGCCACCCAGGTGCCCAAAAGTTAATAATTTTAGTATGCTCTAATGTTCCTTTATTTCAGTGCCTTATGTGCCATACAAAATCTGCAATCAAGTTCCCAAATATATTCTATGTTATCTTTTATAGTTTTTGTTATTTAAATTTCATGCTTTGATTCAATATATCCGGAAGGTATTTTTGTATATATTGTGAATTAGAAGTCGAGATGTGTGTGTGTGTGTGTGTATTTCCATTTGGATATCTAGTTGGTCCAGTGACTTTAGGAAATGACCATCCTTTCTGCCGTAGCACAGTGCAACATGTACACGGGTGGGGATTCTGCCTGGACTGTATTCTGTTCCATTTATTTTTCTGTTCTTGTTTCAACATCACATTGTTTTAGCTATTATAGTTTCATGATAATTATATCTAGAAACATATGTCCTTGTATTTTTTCTTTTTCAAGATTGCTTCAATTATTTTTGCCCTTTGTATTTCCAAAAATATTATAAGTAACTTGTCTCAAATGCCATTTTTAAATTAATTTTCTCAAATGCCATTTTTTAAATAAATTCTCCTGATAATTACCTAAGTGTCTCTATGTTGCCTTTCTTTTGTTGTCATTCTCTCTGCTGTAGTTTTTCATGTCAGCAAGGATTAGTTTTTCTTTTTCTCAATCATGTTGATCAGAGGTGATTCTTTACATTTTCTCACTCTGATGGCAACTTTTGCTAATGATCACAGTTGCTATGGACTTGATTGTTTTCCACTTGATTTTATATATATATATGGTCAACTCTGTATGAGATTTACAGAGGAGAAGAGTTAGTCATGAGTAATGTATTTCCTTTCATTATCAAGAAAGAGAAAAACATTCCTGACATCCAGGAGCTGACCTGGTATTTTTAGCCAGGGTTTGGCATTGCCGTGAGCTGGTTTGGCACTCACAGCAAGGCTTTAGTGTTTTCCTATTGAACATAAACAATTTCACAGAACATTAAAAGCAGGCAAGGCAACTCTGACCATGACGGACAGAGGCAGAACTAGCACTACACTCTAATCATGTCTGAATTCAGATAAAACATGACCATTGTTCAAGCCACAGAACACCAAACTTCCCCCCTCTGCTCTAATATGAATGACTGTTGCTTCTTTAACAATTATACTTGTGTCCCAGTCTCGTCTTTCCGCCTCCTAAGTAAAACTTATTAGAATTCTCAATCATAGAATTACCCCCATATCCTGACAACATCCAATTCAGAGTAAAGTCTAATCCTTTAAACCCTCCCACAATCACCTACACAAGCCCACAGCCTATAAAACTTTACTAATAATATATCATTTCTAATACTCATTTAATAAAACACGCCATGATCTCCCATGGTGTGGTATCTCCCTTGAGGCAACAAGAAATGACTCAGTGTGTTCAACTATAGTTGTGTTCCTGGTTGTCTTTGGCTGGAGGGCAGTGACATTAACCAATATGAAAGTCATTTATAGAAAACATCTCCATGATGGATTTCTTCACAGATATGAGAAAATACAGAATACACAGATATGTGTATTCTTCACAGATACTTCCTCCTTTACTAGAGGAAGTAATTTGTTTTGAAATTGAGAATTTATTTGTAATTTTTAATTACAGATTAATTAAACAAAGTAGGCTGTTATATATACACACTTTAAAGTAATATTTACATCAAAATTTTTATTATTTCAAAGATTTAAGTGAATCAATGCTTAATGAAATTTTTTTCTGAACACTAATGATGAAAATATTAATGTGCTAAATAAATAAAGGGATAAACATTTCATCAGGTTTTGTTTGTTTAATAAATCTACTTGTACCCATCGTGTTCAAATTTCTAATCAGATGCAAATATTCACCTTTGAATATCTGCTACCCCATGTCTCTAGAATAGATTATTTTATAAGAAACTGAGAAAATGCAAACATTAAATTGCAAATAAAGTGCAGTATCTTTAAAAGCTGTCTTTATGAGCATTATCTAATGTATGCATGCTCTCACATTAATATATTATTTTTTCAACACAGTTTTCATGGGATTTATGTGCATTATGCTATTTATGAAGTTTAATATGATTGAACATAATAAAGGCATTTGCATTTCAACAGGACCCTTCAGTAGATTTTGTGCCAGAGAGCTTACATTGCTTTGTAATTCATTTGCTTCTTAACAGTCTCTGGACAGGATATTTCATGACCTGGCCTTATTACTTGGCAGCATTTAACTCTCTCAGACACTATGCATTTAAAGAATAAGAAGACAACTATCTTTATAATAGAAAGTATCTCTATATTTCTCACTCTCTGCTTAGTTATATAAATTTCTTTTATATTCTTTTATCAAATACAACAAACATAAAACTCAGTTCTCTTGTCCTCACCACTCTGAACTTATTATTCCAATTGCCCCATAATTCTGTTGCATAGACAAAAATCTTGATTTTTTTTTAAAGATTTTATTTATTTATTTGTCAGAGAGAGAGAGAAAGCACAAGCAGGGGAGGAGCCGACAGAGGGAGAAGCAGGCTCTCCGCTGAGCAAGGAGCCCAAAGCAGGACTTGATCTCAGGACCCTGGGATCATGACCTGAGCCGAAGGTATATCCCCAAATCTTGATTTTTAACATAAACTCACTTTCATTGCTTATTTACTTTTTAATCAACTACAAACTAGATAAGTTGAAATTTCATGTTCCAAGACCACTAATGACACCCTTGTTTCCATCTTATTTGACCTCTCTACAGATTTTGATATTACAGATAATCCTCCTCCATATTATAACCCATGTTCCTGGGTTTCTGTGACTCACCGTTTGCCTTTCTTTCTCTCTTCTGGGTTTTGCCCTTATTTCTCCTCTATTAGATAATCCCCTTTTAATGATAAAAGTTTTCAAAATCTGTAATTATCTTCCTTCGCTTTCCTCTTCACATCTTCCTCTAATTGACATTCACCATTTCATGGTTATAAAACCATCTGACTTTTGATGACTCCTAACTATACAGCTCTGCTGCACACTATACCTGGCGTCTTCTGGATCAGATAATCAAGCTTTCTCATTAACAGTTTCCTCTGACTAGGTGAAGAAAAGATGGCGGAGGAGTAGGGGACCCTATTTCAACTGGTAACCCGGAATTGAGCTGGATATCTACCAGATCACTCTGAGCACCCACGAAATCAGCCTGAGATATAAGAAAATCTGGATCTCTACAAACAGAATATCGCGGGCAGTTGGTTTTGAGGTACGAAACGGGGAGCTGTGATTCTGTGGGCAGATATCGGAGGATAAATGGCAGCTGGAGGGAGCCTGGCTGTGGGGATCCTACACTGCCAGTTGGTGACAGCTACGCGCACTGGGGATGGGTCACAGACTCGCAGACCGGTAGCAGCGGGGAAAGGACTTTAGAGCAGCCTCTGGGATGGAAACTCGGAGTGGCAGGGTCGCATGGGCCAACTGGGGGCAGCTGGTGGTTTTAGAAGAACAAAAGGCAGAGACGTGCCCGACCTTAAGGCAGGACTGGGGGCACTGTGGAGGGGCGCACAACCCAGAACGCTGCAGTATATAGCAGCATGGACAGAAACGGAGACAGTGTGGCCTGGAGAGCTCACTGAAGAATAGACTGCGATCTCTCTACTCTGAGGCAGAGGGTTGGAAACAGTCTTTTCTGCTCCGATTCTCGGAAGAGACATAGAAAGTCACCAGTGAAAGCCGCCAGAAAACAAAAGCCCCAAAAAACTGATTCCCACTGAGCTGACAGGGGGGCAGGGCAACTCTGCCCAAACAGGGTTGCCTGAGTAGCAGCACGGCAGGCCCCTCCCCCAGAGACAGGCTGGGAAAACAAGAGGCCAGCAACCCTAAGGTCCCTAGAAAACAGGTGCATCTTGCTTGGGTTCTGGTCAAAAATTTGGACTCTATACATTCCCTCAACCACCCATCAACAGAATGACTAGGAGTAGGAGGAACCCCCAAAATAGAAAAGACTCAGAGATTATGACTTATGCTGCAGATTTACAAATGGATGCAGATATAACCAAGATGTCGGAGATGGAATTCAGGCTAGCAGTTGTGAAGATAATAGCTAGAATGGTTAAATCAATTAATGGCAACATAGAGGCTCTAAGGGCAGAAATGAAAGCTGAATTGGGAGACCTTAAAAATGCTATCAATGAAATCCAATCCAATCTAGATAATCTAACAGCTAGGGTAAGTGAGGCAGAAGAACGAACAAGTGACCTGGAAGACAATATAATAGATAAAAAGGGAAAAGAGGAGGCCAGGGAAAAACAACTCAGAATCCATGAAAATAGAATCAGAGAAATAAGTGACACCATGAAGTGTTCCAATGTCAGAATAATTGGAATCCCGGAGGGAGTGGAGAGAGAGAGAGAGGACTAGAAGATATATTTGAGCAAATTGTAGCTGAGAACTTCCCTAATCTGGGGAATGAAACAAACATTTGCATTGTAGAGGCAGAGGACCCCTCCTAAGATCAAGGAAAACAGGCCAACAACCTGGCATGTAATCATAAAACTCTCAAATCTTAGAGCCAAGGAAACCATCTTACGGGCAGTTAGGGGGAAGAGATTCCTTACGTACAGAGGGAGGAACATCAGAATAACGTCAGACCTATCCAAAGAGACCTGGCAAGCCAGAAAGGCCTGGCAAGACATATTCAGGGTACTAAATGAAAAGAATATGTAGCCAATAATACTTTATCCAGCAAGGCTGTCATTTAGAATGGATGGAGAGATGCAGAGTTTCCAAGACCAGCAGAAGCTGAAAGAATATGTGACCACTAAGCCGGCCCTGCAAGAAATATTAAGGGGGGGGGTTCTATAAAAGGAGAAAGACCCCAAGAGTGATATACAACAGAAATTTACAGGGACAATCTATAAAAAACATTGTCTTCACAGGCAACATGATGACAATTAATTCATATCTTTCAATAATCACTCTCAACGTGAACGGCCTAAATGTTCCCATAAAATGGCACAGGGTTGCAGTTTGGATAAAAAGACAGGACCCATCCATATGCTGTCTACAAGAGACTTATTTTGAACTTAAAGTTACATCTAGACTGAAAGTGAAGGGATGGAGATCCATCTTCCATGCCAGCGGACCTCAAAAGAAAGCTGGGGTAGCAATTCTTATATCAGACATATTAGATTTTAAACTAAAGTCTCTAGTTAGAGACAAAGAAGGACACTATATCATTCTTAAAGGGTTTATCCAACAAGAAGATCTAACAATTGTAAATATCTATGCCCCCAACATGGGAGCAGCCATCTACATAAGCCAACTGTTAACCAAAATAAAGAGTCATATCAATAACAATATGTTAATTGTAGGAGACCTCAATACTCCACTATCAGCAATGGACAGATCATCCAAGCAGAAAATCAACAAGGAAGCAAGAGCTTCGAATGATACACTGGACCAGATAGACCTCATAGATATATACAGAACATTCCACCCTAAAACAACAGAATACTCATTCTTCTCGAGTGCACATGGAACTTTCTCCAGAATAGACTGCATACTGGGTCCCAAATCAGGTCTCAACTGATACCAAAAGATAGACATTATTTCCTGCATATTCTCAGAGTACAATGCTTTAAAACTGGAACTCAATCATAAGAAAACATTTGGCAGAAATTCAAACACTTGGAAGCTAAAGACCACTCGGCTCAAGAATGTTTGGGTCAGCCAGGAAATCAAGGAAGAACTTAAACAATTCATAGAAATCGATGAGAAAAAAACACATTGGTCCAAAAGCTATGGGATGCTGCAAAGGCAGTCCTAAGGAGGAAATACATAGCCATCCAACACTCACTCAAAAAAATAGAAAAATCCCGAATTCACCAATTAACTCTACACCTTAAAGAACTAGAGAAAAGGCAACAAACGATGCGTAAACCATGCATTAGAAGTGAAATAATTAAAATTAGAGCAGAGATCAATGAATTAGAAACCAGAAACTCAGTAGATCAGATCAACAAAACTAAAAGTTGGTTCTTTGAAAGAATTAATAAGATCGATAAACCACTGGCCAGACTTATCAAAAAGAAAAGAGAAAGGACCCAGATTAATAAAATTATGAATGAAAGGGGAGAAATCACGACTAACAACAAGCAAATAGAAACAATTATTAGAAATTATTATCAACTACTATTGAGCAATCTGGATGAAATGGATGCCTTCCCGGAAACCCATAAGCTGCCAAGACTGAAACAGGAAGAAATTGACAACTTGAATAGGCCAATAACCAGTAATGAGATTGAAGCAGTGATAAAAAACCTCCCAAAGAACAAGAATCCAGGGCCTGATGGATTCCCTGGGGAATTCTACCAAACATTCAAAGAAGAAATAATACCTATTCTATTGAAGCTGTTTAAAAAAATAGAAACAGGGGCGCCTGGGTGGCTCAGTTGGTTAAGCGACTGCCTTTGGCTCAGGTCATGATCCCAGGGTCCTGGGATCGAGCCCCACATCGGGCTCCCTGCTCAGCGGGAAGTCTGCTTCTCCCTCTCCCACTCCCCCTGCTTGTGCTCCCTCTCTCGCTGTCTCTCTCTCTCTGTCAATTAAATAAATAAAATCTTTAAAAAAAAAAAAATAAATAAATAAAAAAATAGAAACAGAAGGAAAACTTCTAAACTCATTTTATGAGACCAGCATTACCTTAATCCCCAAACCAGTCAAAGACCCCATCAATAAGGAAAATTTCAGACTGATATTCCTGATGAATATGGATTCCAAAATCCTCAACAAAATCCTAGCTAATAGGATCTGACAATACGTTAAAAGGATCATCCACCACGACCAAGTGGGATTTATCCCTGGGATGCAAGCATGGTTCAACATTCTCAAATCAATCAATGTGAGAGAACACATTAATAAGAGGCGGGAGAAGAACCATATGGTCCTCTCAATTGATGCAGAAAAAGCATTTGACAAAATACAACATCCTTTCCTTATTAAAACTCTTCAGAGTATAGGGATAGAGGGAACATTCCTCAAGTTCATAAAATCCATCTATGAAAAACCCACAGCGAATATCATCCTCAATGGGGAAAAGCTGAGAGCCTTTCCCTTAAGATCAGGAACACGTCAAGGATGCCCACTCTTCCCACTATTGTTCAACATACACTAGAAGTCCTAGCAACAGAAATCAGACAACAAAAAGAAATAAAAGGTATTCAAAGTGGCAAAGAAGTCAAACTCTCTCTTTTCTCAGAGGACATGATATTTTATGTGGAAAATCCAAAGGACTCCACCCCCAAATTACTAGAACTCATACAGCAATTCAGTAATGTGGCAGGATACAAAATCAATGCACAGAAATCAGTTGCTTTCTTATAAACTAACAACACAACTGTAGAAAGAGAAATTAGAGGAACAATTCCATTTACCATAGCACCAAAAACCATAAGATACCTCGGAATAAACCTAACCAAAGAGGTAAAGGATCTATACTCTAGGAACTACAGAACACACACGAAAGAAATTGAAGAAGACACAAAAAGATGGGAAAATATTCCATCCTCATGGATCAGAAGAATAAACATTGTTAAAATGTCTATGCTACCCAGTCTATACCTTCAATGATATCCCAATCAAAATTCCAATGACATTTTCAAAGTGCTGGAAAAAACAATCCTAAAATTTATATGGAATCAGAAAAAAGACCCCAAATCGCCAAGGAAATGTTTGAAAAAGAAACACAAAGCTGGGTGCATCACGTAGCCTGATTTCAAGCTATATTATAAAGCAGTGGTCACCAAGACAGCATGGTACTGGCACAAAAACAGACATATAGACCAATGGAACAGAATAGAGAACTCAGATATGGCCCCTCAACTCTATGGTCAAATAATCTTTGACAAAGCAGGAAAAAGCATGCAATGGAAAAAATGACAGTCTCTTCAATAAATGGTGCTGGGAAAATTGGACAGCCACATGCAGAAGATTGAAGATTGAACATTCTCTAACACCATACATGAATATAAACTCAAAATGGATGAAAGACTTCAAAGTGAGACAGGAATCCATCAAAATCCTAGAGGAGAACTTAGGCAGTAACCTCTTTGACATCGGCCACAGCAACTTCTTTCAAGATACACCTCCAAAAGCAAGTGAAACAAAAGGGAAAATGAACTACCGGGACTTCATCAAGATAAAGAGCTTCTGCACAGCAAAGGAAACAGTCAACAAAACAAAGAAGCAACCCACAGAATGGGAGAAGATATTTGCAAATGACACTAAAGATAAAGGGCTGGTATCCAAGATCTATAAAGAACCTCTCAAATTCAACACCCAAAGAAACAAATAATAAGTCAAAGAATGGGCAGAAGATATGAACAGACACTTCTCTGAAGAAGACATACAAATGGCTAACAGGAACATGAAAAAATGTTCATCATCACTAGCCATCAGGGAAATTCAAATCAAAACCACACTGAGATACCACCTTACACCAGTTAGAATGGCAAAAATGGACAGAGAAAGAAACAACAAATGTTGGAGAGGTTGTGGAGAAAGGGGAACCCTTTTACACTGTTGATGGGAATGCAAGTTGGTACAGCCACTCTGGAAAACAGTGTGGAGGTGCCTCAAAATTTAAAAATAAAGCTACCCTATGACCCAGCAATTGCACTCCTGGGTATTTATTCCAAAGACACAGATATAGTGAAAAGAAGGGCCATATGCACCCCGATGTTCATAGCAGCAATGTCCGCAATAGCCAAACTGTGGAAAGAGCCGAGATGCTCTTCAACAGACGAATGGATAAAGAAGATGCGGTCCATATATACAATGGAATATTACTCAGCCATCAGAAAGCAAATTTACATCAACATGGATGGGACTAGAGGAGATTATGCTAAGTGAAATAAGTCAAACAGTTATCATATGGTTTCACTTATTTGTAGAACATGAGGAATAGCATGGAGGACATTAGGAGAAGGAAGGGAAAAATGAAGGGGGGGGAATCAGAGGGAGAGATGAACCATGAGAGTCTATGGACTCTGAGAAACAAACTGAGGGTTTTAGAGGGAAGGTGGGAGGGGGGATTGGTTAGCCTGGTGATGGGTATTAAGGAGGGCACGTACTGCATGGAGCACTGGGTGTTATACGAAAACAATGGATCGTGGATCACCACATCAAAAACAAATGATGTATTGTATGGTGACTAACATAACATAATAAAATTAAAAAAAAAAAACAGTTTCCTCTGACTACATTACAACATTTTCCTATCTAACATATCAACAGTAACCTCCTGAGCATATAAAATAGTCTCCTAGTGTTCTCCTTCCATGTAGAAGGCACCACTTTTATGAATTATCTCTGTCTTTATTCATTGCCTCTATTAAACCATCAAGTCCTGCTGACCTTGCATCCAATATCACAAATATGGCTTTTGTTCTCTATTCCTTTGTCCAAAATCTCAGCATAGCAGCAATGTATGTTGGAGTTAGGCTGCTTCAACAGTTCCTAACACTTTCCTATTATTCTCCTTACAAACCATAGTGAGTACTGCTGCTTCTAGTCTCAGCATCCATTTCTTTTTTACTTTTTTCTTAAAAAATACGGGATTTCAAATTGTGCAAATTTAAAGGGATTAATGCTAAGTCATTTAAAGGTAGAGGTCTGGGCTTAATACACATTAGTACATCACATTCCCATAAGGGTGGGTTTGTCTAAAGGGTCAGTCAATGAGAGCAATTGAGCAAATGAGAACCAGTGAGATACAATTCAGGAAATATGTTCAATCTATAGAGGAACAAGATGAGTGATCTGTGTTTTCTGCAGAATGTTCTTCTATTCCTATTTTTATAGCACTTATTCTTGTACCACCTAGAAAGCGAAGTGGTCTTTAAAAAGTGAAAGAGAAGTCACAGCATTTGGATACTCAGAAATCTTTAGTTCCTTCCCAGTAGACTGAGAATAAAATATAAGCCCTTTACTTTAGCTTAAAAGGCCAAGAGGTCCAGACCAAGTCAGTACAGAAGTGCTAACTGAAGCCAAGTAATAAATGGGCTTTGCTAAAGGAATGGTGACTTGTAAACCACAAAAATTCTTAAAATTGTTAACATTAAAAATGTGGACATGGGAAGAAAAACATTCAGGACATCATACCTTTCGTCCCTGGCAAAATCCCATTGCAATGACAGAAAAAGTAGCAAACAAATAATCTCATTATCAGCCTGGTCTACTGGGAAGCATGCCATAATAGACCAGAAGCAATAAAATATTTCTGGAATTTATAAAGGGAATGACGTTTGATTATTGAGGAAACAGAACTGAGGACATCAGAACTCAGCATAGGTAAATGAGTGAAAATCTGACAAGTGTATGTGTTTTCTTTTTAGAAACACAGAAAAACAATTTCCAAAGAGCAGAAATAGAACTTGGGTTCAGGTTCAGCTAGGAGGAAAACTGGAGAAATGATTAGCCGCAGTAATATAGACCAATGATCTACCCCTGGCTGGTAGTAGAATGGCTGCAACTTCTTCCTCTAGAATGAAATCCAAAAAGTAGGAAAAAACAGCTTTATTTAGCAAAAGTAATGGGGGTACTTTGTTGTAGGGGCACCCTACTCTAGGCATTTTGTTATGAAAATAAAAAATTGGAACAATGCCACATATAATGTTATGTGATATTCTGATGGACAGAAATCTTGGAAATCTGGAAGTAACCTCTCTCAAACAGAGAATAGACAGTTTTGACTATGAATCCCCAAACACTCATCATGGCTAGGACTTCTATAGTTATCATCTGTGTTCACTCTGGAGGACAGTAGTTTTACATGAGTGGAGAAACGAATTCAAGCAACAGATACTGAGCGACTTTGAACATATTTTACAAGCACAGAAAAGCAGTCTAGATTCATCCAACATTTGACAAAGATTACTATGTTAAATAGGCATCAAACTGGAACAAAATCCACAAAACAAATACACAAATACATAGAGTTACCAATCTTTAAGAAATACTGTTTAAAATTAAAGGGAAGATAAGAGGATAAAATCTAATTGCTTTCATAAGCGTATTTTGAAAAATGTCATATGTATGTGAAAATAGTTTACCATACTGAATGAGGAAATAGGAAACAAGAATTTTTAATAATTAAAAACAAGATTGCCAAAATATAAGTATAAATCAACAGAAAGATTCATGATATGGCTGAAGATTAGGTTGGTTATTGCAAAAGCAAGTTAAGGGACTCCCTCACAAAGAAAATTTAAAAATTTACTCTGCTTGTGTTCCATTTCAACCTTGCTTCCTGTTTTTAGTCTCTGATATTCAGAAACAATTTTGCTGTCTGTAAACAAATCCTTAATTTTGTCTTGGATTTATTCTTTCTATATTTACTTGTTTCTGGATGATTTGCATACCTAAATCCAATTCACTGGGATCCAACACTAAAACATATGCATTTCAATGGTACTTTATATCCATCAGAAATCCTTTTTAGTGAAAGAATCATTAGTCAACTTCTCATCTGGAAATAGGCGGGCTCAGGGTTTGCAGGTTCAACATCACTGATAGCTCAAAATCTCTCTACTTGCTCTCTTGTCTTTAACGTCTTGGCCCTTAATCCACCTGTTCATTGTTTGTACAAACAATGACCACTATGGTCCCAGAACTATTGTTGCTTTCATGATAGAAGGGGAGAACCACAGTGCCAAATGTGAAGCCTTCTGTCATACACATCTCTTTTATAAGGGAGAACTTCCTTATAAGCTTCTAGAACAGGGTCCTTGTTATTTCATGGACATATGCCTGCCATCACCACAGGGGCTAGTCTCTTCTTTCTTAAAATCAAGGTATTTTCAGTCAGCATTTGAAAACATTCCAGTATTCTAGGAGGTGGGAGAATTTTTGCGGTTTGATAAGCATGGCCAAAAGATCATAACATGCATTCCCTGGTGGGGAGAAGTAAAACAACAATGTAAGTGTATATAGAATCTTCTTGAAAATCTTGGCTGTGAAATAGAGGGATGCAGTTTTGTGGAAATTGAAGGAGAGATGGTGTGAAAAGGCTAAGAATGAAGGAGGGGAAATCAGAGGGGGAGACGAACCATGAGAGACGTGTGACTCTGAGAAACAAACTGAGGGTTCTAGAGGGCAGGGGGGCAGGGGGATGGGTTAGCCAGGTGAGGGGTATTAAAGAGGGCATGTTCTGCGTGGAGCACTGGGTGTTATGCACAAACAATGAATCATGGAACACTACATCAAAAACTAATGATGTAATGTATGGTGATTAACATAATAAAAACTTTAAAGGAAAAAAATAAAAAAATAAAAAGGCTAAGCTTATGTAAGCAACTGTTTATGTCTGCACACATGTATACACACTCACATAGTTACTGCTATTTTGTTTTTGTTAATGGGATAACCTTGAGCATGGTTAAGAACCTGGGTTTAGTCTCTTCCCTCAACCTCCATACCTATGGACAAAGTTTCTATTGTGGCTCCTCATCCACAAAATGACAACACACAGAATCTCTTTTAGTCCATAAAAACAAAAAAACAAAGAACAAAAAACACTCCCACAAAAGCATAAATAAATACTCCAAGTTTCACAGAAGGTTTTGAAAGATATACGTAGGTGGAATTTTATATCATATATACACAATAAATAATTTAAAATCCTGGCAGGCTTTTCTTTGCTTCTTGCAGTGTCCCCTAGTTATGATTAAATTATGTCTGGATTTGCTAAGTTCTAATTTGCTCTAGTTTTTAATAATTACTGAAAATAACCTCTTCTATTCTTCAAGTGTCCTAGTTTAGCTATGAAATTGTATGTTTACTCTGCTACACCTGGGCCAAATAACTAGTTATCAATCAGGAGGGAGATTATAGGGAGGTGATTCTTCCCTTGAACTCATCTTAGTGGGATTTCTTTTCTCCCCACCTTCAACTCAGTACTTTAAAATTTCGTATCTTTATTTACACATGATCTTTCTTTTTAACTAAGCCTTGAGTTTGGCTAACGTTCATTTCCTAGGCATCATGTTCAACCACAAGACTTATTAAAATCTATTTCCAGCATAACTAGAGTGGGGATTCTCATACCTCTGGCTAAAAACATCACAAAATCTTTCCAAACATAAAAAGGAATGAAAAGAGTGAAAGACAGAGAGAGAACACAACTGATACCTTATATTTATTGGGATTTTCCTAGTATACATCTTTGTATCAGGCATTGAAATTACCTATATTTCTCAAAATATTTTTATAAAAGGATGTATTGCTCAATTTTTGCATGTTCTGGCCAGGCTCCCTGCATCACTATCGTTTCTAGCTTCCCTTTTTAGTATAGACTTATCTTTAATAAATATTTTAAAGCTTCATTAATTCTGAAAACAATGATTTTCTACCAGTAACATAAATTTATGTATTTTCAAGTCACACTTCATATTTAAAATAGGTCTTGGCTCACATTTTTATGTTTGGAATTGACACACTTATTAAACATGATGGTATTATTTATTTTTACTTTGGCTCAGAACTATCAAATCCTATTATGGATACATTCTCTTTTTAAAATGTGAGAGGGCTTTTTCACCACTCACAAGTTAGTAAAAATTAATATTAATAATATAATGATAATATACGAGATTCATCTGTAAATCATACTTTTCCACAAAGAATAAATTCTCAATAAATAGTTTTCTAAATGGTTAATTTAAGGATTTGGGAAAATATTATATAATACATGAAAACATACATTAACAACAGAAAATATATTATCAATCATACATTTGTCTCAAAATACTTACATATATGTACCTCATGCATATATATGAGAAAGGGTAAAATGAGCCTTTTCCTTTTATTTTAAGATCTTAATCTATTTTCTTTAACTCAATCACAAACATGGAGAAGGCCTATTTGATTTGGTTTCTTTATGTTTTTATATAACACGTTTGATTTTTATCCCAGTCATTTGAGATTGCAATAATATACAATAAGAATTGCTTGGTTGACAGCTAAAGAATAGGTTTGAAGCAAAAACACACGCATAAATATAACTGGAAATGGAAGGAATCAGTATTCAAAAACAGAAGCTGTCAAACAATTCCTTATAATGATTCCAATCAAGTGCAGTCCCTTAAATATTCCATTTAAAGTATACTTTGCTATTATAAAACACTTGCATAAAATAAGAAAGAGAATTCCAAGTACAGGTCATGACATTTTTTATTCATGATAATCCTATCATTTCTTCATGCTATTTCAAATGCCATTACCATAATCCCTTAAATATTTTTTGCTTTTAGTTTCTTATAATATCTTGGTATACCAAGTGAAGAACATTTCAAACAAAAGGACAGTTTCTACTTTATGATTAGATGAGAAATTGAGTTTCAAATAGATTCTCCTGATGTATTCGTATATTTTTTCTAGTTTTAAATTATAGAGTGTAGAAAACTTTCTTCTCTTTTAGAAGTGAATTTTGAATGACACTATTTTTATCATATCTCAACATGAATTCTCTTCTAAACTAGCTGACATTATAATTCTTTTATTTCAAGCTTTGATTTCCCATTCTTTTATTTGCTAAATGACCTTTATATGCTTTGATCCTTTTTTGCCTTTTATATACAGAACTTAGTCTTTTAACTTATCATCTCTCACCTGAATCCTCCCCTCATTATTATTCCATTTTCTCTAATCTCTTTATCTCTAAATAAGCTCTGCTTTTCCACTCTTATGTTTTCAGAATGACATAAAAACACACATTTTTTATGGTAATGCCTAGAAAAAGAGTTTAGTTAATACAAATTGGGTGCAGTTCTTACTATCATTAAAGATATTTCACAGCTACCCTTGAATAACTGGTCATTTCAACTTAACAGATCCAACTAAGGCATAATTTTTTCTTTTCTTTCTTTATTGAAAGATTTTTCTGCTGGTTTACCTAGATTAGTACATAAAAATAGCTGAAAAGAGTTTTTGCTGGCTATATTATGTATATAAAAGATACATAGAGAATGAGAGCTAAATAGAAATATATTAAAAATATTTATATATAATATTCACTGAACTAGATAGCACTATGTCTCAAATATAAAATGGTATCATTTGAAATAGAATTATGTATTTAACTATTAAAACAGCTTAACAGAATTCAATTTTCTCTTTACAACTTAGTATCAATATTGTCAGTCCCCATATTTTAATATATTTGTAAAATAGATATCATGGTGTTTGAGGATTATTTCTTAAACTTGAAGCAAATTTTACTTATATATTATGAAGGCTGATAGGTAATCATATTAATCAGAAACCCTACAGATGAAATTATTAAATGTATGAGATATAACATAATAGAAAAAGATAGGAAAATGTCAAATTTTATTACTAAAACCAAGGATTTTTTTTTAAATGCCAACAATATGATGGATCTTTGAGAAGAGTAATGAAGGCTCAACTAAGGAACACACAAATAAACCCATTAGGAATTAAAATGATAATTGTATACAGAGTGGGTTTATGTACACACAAACACAGATATCCATTTGAAATACAATATAAATGTAATAATTTGGAGTGAAATATAGTTGATAAAATTAACTCAGAAGTGACAGCAAATTTTAATAGTCTAAAATGTCATTATGGGGGCTCCTGGGTGGCTCAGTTGGTTGGGAGACTGCCTTCGGCTCAGGTCATGATCCTAGAGTCCTGGGATTGAGTCCCGCATCGGGCTCCCTGCTCGGCAGGGAGTCTGCTTGTCCCTCTGACCCTCTTCCCTCTCGTGCTCTCTATCTCTCATTATCTCTCTCTCAAATAAATAAATAAAATCTTTAAAAAAATAAAAAATAAAAAAAATAAAATAAAATGTCATTATGGGAATTAAGAGATTCAAAGCTATGTCTCTCCCGATATTCCCTGAGTTCATTTTGTCTACTAGGTTGACTGAAGCGGCTTCAATATTACTATGGGGGTGAGATGCCTAAGGAGGTTTCCTTGTGAAAGTGCTGTCAGTAGTAATCAGGAATTTTAAAAAATCAGGAATTGATATGATTATTTAAAACAGATCCTGGGGGGGCACCTGGGTGGCTCAATTGATTAAGCGTTTGCCTTCGGATGGGGTCATGACCCCAGGGTCCTGGGATTGAGCCCCACCTCCATGGGGGGGGGTCCCTGCTCAGTGGGGAGTCTGCTTCTCCCTCTCCCTCTGGCCCCACCCCCGCTTGTGTGCGCGCTCTCTCTCTCTCTCAAATAAATAAATAAAATCTTTTTTTTTTTTTTTTTTAAAGATCCTGGTTTGGGGAAGCAGAAGACTTGCATTTTATTCCTTTACCAAGAAGATTAAAAGTCCTATGCTAAAATATTCTTACCTTTAATGATACGACTCATAATCTGAATATTCAAGCACTAAATATTTTTTTCGTTTGTAATACTTTACTGATTCAAGCTCTAAATATGCTATTACATCCTCTAGATTTTCCATGTTTCAGAAACTAAATGGAAATAGATTTACTTTCTGTCTAGTATTGCTTTATAACAATTTATGATTCTTTATCTTACCTGAACATTAGAATCACTTGGGTGACTTACAAAAAGGAAGACAGATACTGAGACACACTTCCAGATTTTGTTTTAATTCCTCTGGGTGGACTTAGGCCTTTAAAAATTCACTAGATAATTTAAGTGTACAAACAGGTTTGAGAACTGCGTAGAATCAAAATCAACTGTCAGGTATTTGAAATGAATATTTACCAGATAAAAAGATTTTCCATTCAATATCCAAACTTAGAGGAGACTAATTTGTGAACTGGAATTTCAGGGAGTTTATTAAAAAGGGGAAATATGAGTTAAGGTCTCTGAAAATCTCCCAGTTCTTATAAAACTGTTGAAACAAAAAGCAACTTCAGGTAAGAGAGCTGGTAAGTAAAAATAAAATTAATCACTTTGTTAAAACATTATGATGATGGATGTTTTAAGATCTTTGTTAATTGTTCCAACATCTAGATTAATCTCAGCCTTGGTATCACTTGATTTTCAGTCATGACTTTTCTGGTACTTCTAGATATGAGGAGTAATTTTTGATGCTTATTATTGTGGATATTGTATTAGGAGAGAGTTGATCCTATTTGAATCTTTTATTTCACCAGACATTTGCCCTATTCAGGTTTAGCGTGTAGGCTCTGGTCTGTATTTATAGACTGTAATCCCATTGACTCGTTTGCCAGCTCAGCCCTGGCAGTGCCCCTCTGGTCTTCCCTGGTCTGGCTTGAGGAGAGCTCCCTCTCTAGCCTCGCGGGTGCTGCCCGTGGGGCAGAAGGCGCTGCCCTGGAACTCCCCAGCTAGATGGTGAGGATACCGGGTGGAGAATGTTTTTTCTGTCCCGTTCACCACACACACACACACACACACACACACACACACACACACACACATACACAGGATGCTTTAAGTTTCCAGTTTATCTTTGCTGAGCTGTTGGAGGAAGGAAATACCTCTTTGGGCAGCTTTCTGACACTTGGTGAGAATCAGGAAATCCTGAGCCTAGTTTACGTTCCGCTTTGGAGTGGAGGACAAGGAGGAGATCCCTGACCTGTTGGAGGAGCTGGGATGTGGTTAGATCAGTTCTGCTGCTGTCGGACGTGTGGATGGGTCTGCCTGCTGGCTCACTGTTTTCACTGCCACTGGGTATGGATCAATGAGTGAATCTCCTTACCAAGGTCTCTACTGAGCTTACTCCTTCTTAGTCGTTTGGCCAAAGAGCAGGCTTTTCTGGGTATGTGTGTGTGTGTCTGTGTGTGTGTGTGTCCTATGTCTTTTGGCCATTCTGGGTAGAAATAAAATTCTGGAGAGCTCACTGAAGTATACATCTTCAAGACTGAAGGGCCCTAGCAAGTCCGTCTTCTTTCTACCTTTCAGAGCACTTTTATGATTGTGGATTTATTTCCAAAGTATTTTGTTGGATTTAAAGCTAGCAGAAGAGAAGAATGGGTTTATACCTGCTTATCTGGGACCCAAAACATTGAAATTAAAATCTTTTTTACCAGTGGAATTCCTGTCAAAATTAGTTCCTTTAAGAACTATAATAGCTAGAGAGAGAAAAATCTGTATTAACAATAAAATCTATACTCTCATGCAATTATCTCTATATTTTGTTATCAAAAATAGTAGAGATCCATAACCCCATCCAATTTTGTCCTGTTTTTATCCTTTTCTATGTTTCTAATACTGGATCAAGTACCAAGTGAGTATTTTAAAGTTCTCTGGCTGTCCTTTTCCATGGTTTCTCTTAATTTCTATTTCATTCCCCAGAATACCTTTTTCTCTTTTCTTTAAATATGCTGTCCTTCCTCTTACTAGATTCATATTTATTCAATAAAATTACTGGTTTCTATTCTGTAGTTTACTTTTTATACCTAATACATTATAATAATACCTGGTATTTATAATGTTAATTATTTAAAACTACAAATATTTTATAATTGATTCAAATTTAAAATTAAAAAATAAACACTCAATTGTTATGATGTAATCAAAACAACTAATTTAAAATAATATTCAAAATATTGGGAAATGATTCCTAAAATAAATAACTCAGGATATATTCTACTATTAAATATGACCTATAGTAACTAATTATGGGAGCCATAGAAACATAAAAATAAAGTCAAGCCTGTATTCATCTAATTGACATGCTCTAGTAGAACTATTTACCATAAGGGCAATTTACCATAAGGGTATTAGAATTCATTAGCTAAACTTATTCAAATAAGTTTTCTGTTAGGATTTAAGGAACTTTGTGAAATATATAGTAATCAATGATAAATTATTTAGTAGGGTGCACAGTAAGCAAATAAAAAATGTAGACTTCAATAGTTTTCCAGTTAGCTATTCTTGGACAAGCATTTATGATTCAAACATTTATGATTTAAATACTATTTTTACAATCCAAATAGCGAAAGAAAATAATAGAATATATTTTATTTTATGGTTATGCAAAAAAACTCTACATAACGGTAAGATTTAATGATTGTGCATTACCAAACAATTAAAATATTCTTTCAGAGACATATGGTACATAAGTTAGAAATGTAACATGTATGGTGGCTACTGTTTATTACTATACAGAATGAGGTAGAAATAGTATTCTCCTAAGAATTCTAAGATATGGATAAATCTAAGGTAATTCATCATGAACTGTTGAATAGGAGGAGCTCTAATCTGCAGTATATTTCCTTATTTCCCCACATACCTCTTACAAATAACTGCTCTAGCTCCTTAAAGATTGCTAGGACCCTGTAGTTGTGATAGTCATCAAAGATCAGATAATATATATTAATTCTTTAGACATTACACTGTAGCTTAATCCTCATTCTTAAAAAGTACTTTTCTATACAATAATTATATAGTTTAAATAAAAAATATTTAGGGATATTACATTCTTAATAATATATTTTAAATATATTTATGTGACAATTAAAGAATATTGAGAAATTAAAGGTTTCAAGTGAATTAAAGTACCAAATGTAACTTTTCTCTTTGTGTTGAAATAAAATTAAATATTACGTTATGGTGTCAAAAGCTTGATTATTTAAATAGACACCTGATGTAGTCCTGTCACTGTACATAAGATAAAAAAAATTGCCGATAAAAATAAAAGATTGAGGTGCATATTAATTGTGTTATACTTGGTATTTTCAGTTACTCTGAAACTGAGCTGTATTTGATATTTCATTAAGTTTTTCACTCTGCGAAAACAAAGATATCAGTACTAAGGCTAGATAACAGATGACAAGTTTATCTAGAAATATTGTAACAATAAGTGTTTTCTGGATAGAAATACATGATATAAAAATAAAAGTCAATATGCACCACCTGATTTAATAATTACATAAAATATATTCATTTTCATGTTTCAAATAAAATATATTTCATTTATTATTATTTTACTTTGTTTTGAAAGTTTCACTATGTAATAATAGACTAAGTCTGATTAATGGGTGTCAAACTACCCTTCTAAAACCATAAAATAAATATATATATATATATATATATATATATGAAGCAACTGTTTAAATCTAAAACCTAAAAAATATATGAAACAACTGGGTTTTCAGAATTTGGACAACAGAAATGATTCTGGTGGTAAGTTACACACATAAGTTGTCCTACACAGAGGCCTGGGGGTTGCACACAGCTGGTAGACAACTGACCAGAGGGAATGAAAACACCTCACTGGACACTCTAGGAATTCAGTTCAAACCCAAGAGTGGCTCTGCCTTACATCCATATACTAAGAGCCACTCTACACTGGCCTACCAAAAACAAACAATAGATCAAGCTGATCTGCTAGTAAATTAGCTTACTGCAAGAGTAAAAGTCAACACTAAATCTATACCTACAACAATGTAGCACCCATAATTTCCAGTGCACAATAAATGCTAAATATATGAAGACACGGGAAGATGTGTCCCATAACAAAGGGAAAATTCATAGATAATAAACATGCTATAATTACAAAAACATTTAAACATTTTAACAAAGAATATCAATGCAATGAGTGGAAAGATTGAGAATCTCAGCAGAAAAATGGAAATTAAGAAAAAAGAAATACAGGGGTGCCTGAATGGCTCAGTCGGCTAAGCATCGGACTCGATTTTGGCTCAGGTCATGATCTCAGGGTCTGAGATCAGGCCATGCTTCAGGCTCCGTGATGACCTGGAGCCTGCTTAAGGTTCTCTTTCTCCCTCTCCCTCTGCCCCTCCCTAGCTGCGCTCAAGCATGCACGTGCATGCACGCTCTCTCCCTCTCTCTCTCTCTCAAAAAAAAAAAATAATAATAACATGGAAATTTTATAACAGAGAGAGAAAGAGGTTCAATGGAATGTAGGATTTGTCAAAGCAAACACAGCCATACACACACACACACACACACACACACACACACACACACACACACACACATATATATATAGACATAAATATATATACACAGCAGATTTTATATATATATATATGCATGCAAGCAGCCACCTCAAGAGGGTTTCTGATAATGACATTTAGAGCAAGAAAATGAAGAAAATTTTAAAAGAAGGATTTGAGAGATGGAAATTGCTCCAATTACATAGCTAGAACTGCAGATACGATATTGGACAAACTTGAGGGTGGTATGTCAGGGGGGATGAGTGTTAGCGCCAGAATAAGAGATGCACAAAGTCATTTAATGCAAAGGTTCTGGGTGAAATGAGATGCTCTGTGAGATGGGGAATTCTTCAGTGATTGAGGGAATGAAAGTTGTAGGGCATAATGGGATTTGTCCTTGTAGTGTTTTAGAAAAATTTGATAATTGGCCTCATTTTGGAGATGGCCTTGGGACAATGGTATGATGAAGGAAGGAGATAGAGGAGGAGGAGAGTGTAATAAGAGGTGGTCTTCTCTTCAGCACAATAAGTTCTGGGGGTGAGGATTCCGTTAACTCTTACAGCACATACTTTTTAAGCTGGATTATGAAGATTCTAATGTGGCCATTTATTTTCATTAGTGTTTGTTTCAAAAAATAGGAATTTATTCTACGTACTTCTTTGATTCTTACTTTAAAAAAAATTACTGATTCCCCAATTAAATTCTTCCAGTTCAAACTGCATAGATTAGCCTCAATTTTACATTATATTAATGTATCTTTAACTAAAAAGTTTAGGTAATAATGAATATTCACTCTGCTAAGATTTTATTTTGTTTTGATTTGCTTTCTTGACACTAGAGACAACTGGGTATATTATCCACTGTAGCTGGTGTTTTACCTTTCAAGATGGATTCTGGGGTGTGGAATTGGTAAGAATTCGTAGTCAAGATTACATTCGTGTTTATGTGAACACGATAAACAATCTGCTTTCTAAGAAGTTGTGTAACACTTATTGTGTGCAAGAGAAGTGACTGAGAGTACATTTTCTCCTTCAATCCATGCCGATTATGGATATTATCATACATGCTGCTTTATTGTTTGCCAGTTTAACAGGTAAGAAGTGGTGTTAAATAATTAACTTGATCTTCCTGAAGCCTCGACAGATTCAACCTCTTTTCATTTATTCATTTGCCACCTAGATTTGGTCATCTGAAAATTATCCGTTCAAATAATTTGCATTTACCATGTTTCGTTGTAAATTTTGTTACCATTTTCAATGAACATTTATTGATTCTAGATCGATAATATGTCACATGATTTTGTCTTATTAATATGGCCAGTATCATTGTCCATAGGCAATGTTCTTCCACACAGTAGCCATTTGTCAAATGTGGTTGATTGAAGTGCTCAAAATGTAGCTACTGGCTATTTATAGAACATTTCCATCATCTCTGAAAGCTTTACCGGACAACAGTGGGCTATATAGAATGTGAAACTTTTTATGAAGTCAAACATGACTTTGTTCTTATAATGTTTGGGTTTCCTGGCTTGTTTATAAAAAAATAATTCTATTATATGTGTAATATACACCTAATGTTCTAAATGCTTTGTTGCATGTTGCATTTTGTTATGTTTTACATTCCAAATTTTAATCTCCTGGCATTTATGAGGTATGAATTAAACATCAAATCACACTTAAATTTTTTCCTCATCTAGATTAAAAATAAAACACTATTGGTGGGGAGTGGGAGGGATGGGGTGGCTGGGTGATAGACACTGGGGAGGGTATGTGCTATGATGAGCGCTGTGAATTGTGTAAGACTGTTGAATCACAGACCTATACCTCTGAACACATAATACATTATATGTTTTTTTTTTTAAAGATTTTATTTATTTATTTGACAGAGAGAGACACAGCGAGAGAGGGAACACAAGCAGGGGGAGTGGGAGAGGAAGAAGCAGGCTTCCTGCCGAGCAGGGAGCCCGATGTGGGGCTCGATCCCAGGACCCTGAGGTCATGACCTGAGCCGAAGGCAGTCGCTTAACCAACTGAGCCACCCAGGCGCCCCAATACATTATATGTTAAAAAAAAAAAGAAAAGAAGAAGATAGCAGAAGGGGAAGAATGAATGGGGGAAAAAGAGGGGGAGATGAACCATGAGATGATGGACTCTGAAAAACAAACTGAGGGTTCTAGAGGGGAGAGGGGTGGGGGGATGAGTTAGCCTGGTGATGGGTATTAAAGAGGGCATGTACTGCATGGAGCACTGGGTATTATATGCAAACAATGAATCATGGAACACTACATCAAAAACAAATGATATAATGTATGGTGATTAATGTAGCATAATAAAAAAAACACTATTGTCATACAAAAACAAGGCCCTATATACTAATGAATATATCTTTTTTGAGATATATTCTATTATATAGATATACTCTATTATTTTTCATTGATCTATTTGTCTGTTTCTGGGTTAGTACTGAAATCTTACTATTGGCATTGTCTTAACAATATTTTTCTCAATATCTGTTTTAGAATAGACCTTATTATTATTATTCAACATATTTTAAAATTTATTTTCAGATAATATTCTTTCAGAAGGACATTAAAATCATAGTGTTCAATTCCCAAAGCAAATTTCATCAGAATTCTATTTAGAATTATATTGTCTTAATATATTTAATTTTGGAGAATTGATTTTTTTAATCATTATATATCTTTTCTCTGAGAATTTGGTTCTAATCTTTTTTCCCCATTTTTCTTTGGTTCTAATCTTGTTTTATATCTTTATTCTTCACTGATTTTAATTCTTAATTCTTTTAAATTTATTCTTTCCTTGTTTTTCATTTCTACTTTTCTTCTCACCTTGATGCAATTGCAACTCACCTATTACTGTTTATAATGTAATAGGTGTTATAAATGCTGTAAATATGATGCTCTCTTGTTCTTTGTTGAGGACGCTAAGTTTTTTTTAGATCTTTTGTATTTTACTCAACAATATATCTCTTCAAGATGTACATCCTTGATCTGGATTTCTAAATAATCGCCCCTTTGTCTGGTTCTAAAGGTATTTTTTAAAGACTACATGATAATTTCTCTCTGCTTATTCTGGAATGAGGCTAAGTTATTTGAGAAGCTTGACCCTACTGCCTCTATTTTTTCATAATCTTTATATTTTTAACTCTGTGGTGGGAGAGCAGGATGGTGCCTTAGTTCTCAATCTGATTATAATTCCTAAATCTCAGATGGACTTTATTATATACCAAGTGGTTTAAACCACAGAAATTTGTTTTCTTATAGTTCTAGAGTCTGGAAATTCCAAGATCAATGGTCCTCAGGGTTTGATTTTTGGTGGGGGATCTCTTCCTGGCTTTCAGAGGACGACCTTCTCACTTCTCACAATGGAGAGAGAGAAATTCCCCTTTCTCTCTCTCTTCTTCTCTGACTCTTGCCCTTCTTAAAAGCCCATAGTACCATGTAAGTAGGGCTCCACTCTTATAAGTTCATTTAAGCTTAATTACCTCCTAAGGATTTTATCTCTAGCTATTATCACCTTGAAGTTTAGGGCTTCAACATATGAACTTTGGAGGAATATAGTTCAGTCCACAGCAGGAGCTCAGGACCACAAATTGGCAGAAGACAGAACGATATACCATATGGATCAGGAAGCCCTCTACTGTGTACTATGCAGTCATGTAAACCCAGCATTATCTCAGAGAAGGGCTAGGTGATGGAAGGCAGGTAGAAACTGGAGAGACTATTACTTAAGAGGACTATTAATTCATCAGATCCAGTTTTGAATTTCATAGAAATAAAATCAATTTCTTTTTTATTACTCACTGGGCATAGGCTTATGATAATAAATTATAAAAAAAAGAAAAACATGTTTCCTTTGTTCACTCTTAGTATAATGTGAATGTATTTATGACCCTGATATATAGTCCTTCACATGTCAAAGACAATGTTAGGGGAAAAGTGTAGAAATAAAGAACACTTAAATAAATTGGAAAAGAAAACTTGAAGTCATGACAAGGGAAATAAAAAATTTAAAAGGTAACATAATTTTAAGAGTGACAATCTTGGATGGTCCAAGAGATTTCTTTTTTTTTTTAAAGATTTTATTTATTAATTTGACAGACAGAGAGAGAGCGAGAGCAGGAACACAAGCAGGGGGAGTGGGAGAGGGAGAAGCAGGCCTCCCGCTGAGCAGGGAGCCTGATGTGGGACTCGATCCCAGGACCCTGGGATCATGACCTGAGCCGAAGGCAGACGCTTAACGACTGAGCCACCAGGCGTTCAGATCCAAGAGATTTCTGATTTATGCCTCTTGTCCTAACTTAATTATTAATAATGAAAAATTTAATATTAAGGTATTATGGATTGGTTGGATCCCTGTAAATATCTTGTTATAGCAGAAAACAAAGAAATTATCAAAGATTAGCAGGATCTCTCCCTCTCCCACTCCCCCTGCTTGTGTTCCCTCTCTCATTGTGTCTCTCTCTAACAAATAAATAAATAAAATCTTGGGGCGCCTGGGTGGCTCAGTCGTTAAGCATCTGCCTTCGGCTCAGGTCATGATTCCAGGTCCTGGGATCAAGCCCTCCATCGGGCTCCCCGCTCTGGGGGAAGCCTGCTTCTGAATCCTCTCCCACTCCCACTGCTTGTATTCCCTGTCTCGCTGTGTCTCTCTCTGTCAAATAAATAAATAAAATCTTTAAAAAATAAATAAATAAAAAATAAATAAAATCTTAAAAAATAAAAAGATCAGCAGGATCATTTATAGGTGTTCAGGAGTCAGTTTGAAAAAGTTCTAACAGGTTAACAATGGACAATTTGAGTATTAATAAGAATAACAATGTAATTGATTGAAATTTATAAATATTTTGATCAATAAGCATACATTTATGAAATTGTTTCAACTCATAAACTAAAAAAATTAGAATTAGAATATCATAATTTTGCAATCCCTGATAAGATAAAGGAACTAAAGCATTATAATCAATACACACATCCCAAATAAAAGATAACTAAACATTATGTGTCTCCTGATGAAAAAAATACCTATGAAGCATTCTTGTTGAAAGAGAGAGTTTGAGAGGTTGAGAGAGAAGAGAAGAGAGGAGAGAAAAGAGAAGAGAAGAGAAAGAAAGAAGAGAAAGAAGAGAAGAGAAGAATAGAGAAGAGAGGAGGAGGGGGGGAGGAGAGGGGAGGGGAGGGAAGAAAATCAGTCCTCTACATATAATTGCCAATTCATAAACACTATAACAACAAAGGTGCTTGTTTAACAATTCTACAAGGATACAATGAGAAAAAATCCAGAACGTGGGGAACTCTATACGCAGTCTATTCAATAAATGAATTGTGAGGGATAGAAAGAGAGTGGACTTTGATAACATTAAGTTATAATTTTTTTATTTTGTGTTTATTTATAGTGTTTTAGGTATAAATGTATATCCTTATTTTTTACAGATATATACTAACATGTTCATGAATGAAATTATATGATTCTGGAATTTGTTTCAAAATAATCCATTAGGGAATTAGAAAATGTATGTGGAGTGTAAATAAAACAAAATTCTTTGTGAATGGATAATTGCAGAAAATAGTAAACTGTTAATTATTCATTGACTGTATTATTTCTCTAGCTTTGTAAATATCTTTAAAATTTACTATAATAAAAACTGAAAAAAAATAATGTCTTGTTCTGTTTTCCGTCCAAACAGTTCTAGTAGTTGGGATTCGCAGAGGTAATTATTTTGATTAAATAGAGGTAATGGTTGGCTAAGTGGAAATTCACTGCTTAAAGGGAGCAGTTGATGTCAGAACTAATATCATAGTGTTTTGCCATTAATTCTAAGATGAGACTTCATTGATTTTTCTTGATATATGAATTGTGACAGATTTTTATTATGCAGACTTGGTTTCACAGAAAGAAAGTAGGGAAATTTTAATTAAACATATATCAATAAATGAAAGACATTAAGGTTCATGCTTGTCATTGCAGCAGAAGGAGAAAATATTAAGAAAAATGTAGGTGAGAACAAATTAAACAAATCTGCAGTTTAATTTAAAATGAGTCATCTAAGTCTTATATTGTTTCATTCTGGATGTTGTTATTCTATGTGCTCCACTTTGATGTTCCAAAAATAGAATATCCATAAGAAGCATGATCAATAAATCTTTGATCTATGCTACTATTACGAGTATTGTGGTAATTTCTGAAATTTCCTGTGACTTCACATGTTATACCTTACAGAAAAATATCACTGAAAACATATCAATTTCTTGAGAAAGGGATGGAATTCATGTGGTGATATTCTACCAATATTAAATTTGGTTCATCCGAAAGGAGTATGTGCACACTCAAATGGTAATATCTTGACACAAGAATTTTTCAAGAGTTTTACATTATAAGCACAGGCAATATATATATATGACTAGCACAATATATAAATATGAATTTGAGAATAAATAAATCGATAATAAGGAGAAGCAAGTTAGGTAATAAAGAGAAAGACAATTAGCGAATGTTTATGTTTGGAAATGTGATTAAGCTCTCTCTGGGTACCAGGTAATTTAAAATAATTTGGAAAGAACTCATATTTAAATCATTTTCTATAGTAAAAGAAAAATTCAAGTGTAAGAGGCAAGGCTGGGGCGCCTGGGTGGCTCAGATGGTTAAGCATCTGCCTTCGGCTCAGGTCATGACCCTGGAGTCCTGGGATCGAGTCCCTCATCGGGCTCCCTGCTCCTTGGGACCCTGCTTCTCCCCCTGCCTTTCTCTCTCTCTGCCTCTCTCTCTCTCTGTCTCTCATGAATAAATAAATAAAATCTTAAAAAAAAGAGACAAGGCTGTACTTTTTCTTCTAATGAATATTTACATGTGAATGCTTCATTCGTAGTGAACATATTTTCAAAAAAGCTGAGGTCTGTTTCTCGGATTCTTTAATTAGAAAATATTATACAATGTCTATATGTCATATTAAAGTGTCAAATAAATATACATTGAAATTGTTTATGTTAGCATAAATATTTAATCCAACATTCTTAAATATTTCTGATGCTTTCTACACTGAAGTCTTCTTCCTATGGAGATGGAGTATGTTTAAGACATTTTCATTTCTTCACTTTAATTCATTCACTGATGGGGCAAAAGTTAAAATTGCTCTGGTAGTAATTGTAAAAGAAGTGTTAATTTTCAAAATATCGATGAAAGAGAGGTCCAATTATAATTAATGTTGTTCCAAACTATCTAAATTTCTCTTTCAGTTAATTCAATTCCCCCCAAAGTAAATCCATTTATATTTCTCTTAGAGTATTTTAGTGTTGCTTTAATATGAATTTGTTATTTTGAGTATGAATTAACATGTGTATATTAAAATTTATTTTTCTGTGAAATATTTATTCATAGCTCTAGCATATGTTCTGTTGGATCTTTTTTTCTAGCTCTAAAATGTTCTTATATATTTAGAATATGCTGAGCAAATAGTTTCCCAGTGGACAGTTTGCCTTTTTACTCAACTACAGTTATTTTTTTTAACATAGTTTTTTTAAAGGCCTATGATTAAATATATTGATATTTTCATTTTAAGGACCTGGGAGTTTGAATAATAGCACATATTCCCCAATTATTTGTGAGCAATTCACCCACATTTTCTTCTATCACTTGTCTGGTTTTATTTTCAAATTAAAATATTTGATCCTTTTAAACTACATATACTGTTGTGTGATATGAGGAAAAGATCCAATTTTAACATTCTCCACATGACTTTATAGTTATTCCAGAACCACTTATTTAAAATACCATTCTTTCCCTGCTAATTTGAGACTGAAGCTTTATCATATATAAAATTTCCATAGGGATTTTTTTTTTTTGCATTTTCAAGATTTCTTAGATAGATATCTCTGTGTAAATGACTACAAAACTCTACAGTTAGACAGTTTTTCTAGGAAGGCAGTATTTGGCATAGTAATCAAAACAAATGAGAAAAACTTCTATTTCCTCTTCCATTGACCTCTCCAGTGTATCTTCCAACATTCATAATAGTGTTGGCTTGATACAGCTTTAAAAAAAAAATCCTAATTAGAAGTCCAATGATGAAAGCTGTCTTTAATCCCACATGTTGAATTCTTGATCTGTCATCTACTACCATCCCGAGGTAACCAGATGTCATTCTAGGCAATGTAGTACAACTTACAAATTAATTATTTTGGGTAATGTCCTTATACTACCATATTTTTATTCCTAATAAATGGTCTAGATTATGGTGATCAGAAATACTCTTTTTGATGGCCTAGAAGGAAGGCTGAGCCTAAGCAGACCAGTGGCCTCCTTAGCTTTGCCACCCAGGCTAAATGTAATAACCCCAGTTATTACAATGAAGTTGGCTTAAGACAAGGAGAGTCATCTTCAAAGCTAATCACAGTGAGGGAAAAGGAACATTTCTTCTGTACTTGAGATATTAGCCTAAGTTCTATGAATTCATTTTTTCCTGTCAGATTCCTGGTTTGTATTCTGAGAATGAGAAGAAAGTTAACAACTTCAAAGTTAAAGAGGCTGGGCTATTCATTTTCCTACTAGCGACACAGGAAATAATCAACATATTAAAACCAAAAGAGAGGGGCGCCTGGGTGGCTCATTTGGTTAAGCGACTGCCTTCGGCTCAGGTCATGATCCTGGAGTCCCGGGATCGAGTCCCACATCGGGCTCCCTACTCAGCGGGGAGTCTGCTTCTCCCTCTGACCCTCTTCCCTCTCGTGCTCTCTATCTCTCATTCTCTCTCTCTCAAATAAATAAATAAAATCTTTAAAAAATTAATAAAACCAAAAGAGAGTACATCAATCACCATTTTCACAATGTTTAACACATCCTTTTTTTTCACCCATCTAGCTTGTATTCCTTTTGAGCTCCTCCTTAAAAAAAATAATAATAAGGACATAAATAAGGTCCATTTATAAGATTAGGAAAAAACTGACCAGGAATTAATATGTGTAAATTCACTGACCATTTTCCTGCAGACACTTCCTGATGTTTGCTTTTCAAAGTGTTTCCCCTTTCCTACTTCTGGAATTTAGCGAGCATCACTATAATACAGCCCTAGGGCACCATGGGCAAAACTCTTAAATAGCTCAAGGATGGCAAGGAGTCACAGACTAACATTAATTCAGGTGTGAGACATGATTCCAGGAGGCTTCTATCAACACAAAATAGGGATAAGCTGTATGTGCATGTAGCTTATGTAATCAAAGGTAATAGCAGGCAGAGTACGGGCATACTCAGCTATCAGAATGATTGATGTCACAGAAGTCTAGCAGAAAGCTGTGAACATGGTGGGGAGGGTATCTAGCCACAGACTTGTCTGACATTGCGCAACAGGAAAAATGAATGGTAGGATATTATCAACATTGTATAAGTGTGTCAATATATATCGCATGACTAAGTATGTGTTTGTGTGTCTGTGTGTGAAAGAGAGAGAGAGAGATCTAGTTAAAAATAAGATGGTCAAGGGACACTGGGGTGGCTCAGTTGGTTAAGTGTCTGCTTTTGGTTCAGGTCAAGATCTCAGTGTCCTGGGATCAAGTCCTGCATTAGGCTCCCTGCTCAGTGGAGAATCTCCATCTCCCTCTGCTCCTCCACCCCTCCTCCTCCCCTACTGCTGGTGAGCTCACTTTCTCTCTCTCTGACTCTCTCGTAAAAATAAATAAATAAAATCTTAAAAAAAATAAGATGGTCAATATCTAATTTTAGAATTTTCAGTTGCCCCTCTGAATTTTTATTCCTAAAGTTCTGGATAACTGGAAGGTAAACAAGGAGGAGCACGCACCCACAGGAAGCCAGAAAATCTGATTAATATAAAAGCAAGCCCTTGAAACTGAGAAAAAACACTAATCTTGACATCTGAAACTTACTGTCATTTCCATAGTTGTGTATTTTCCTTGTCTATGGAAGGTGTTGTTGCCAGTGCCTGGGGCAGGATAATGAGGTGTCTCACCAAGGAGACAACACACCAACTCATAATGTTAGGTTCTGAATGAAAATCTGAGTTGTCAAGGATTATCTCTGACCCAATAATAAATTTTATGTTGTGCTGTGCAGGGTCAGAATCCTAAATTATATTTATTCATATTTTCATGTAAATGGTTGATTAGAATAGGGGAGTACTGAGACTATTCTAACATTTGTTCAAAAGAATCAATGTCAATATATTTGCCTATACCCAAATAATGTTCTTTCCTGAAATCTTGCTTTTACTTCTGGGTCTATTTCAAGTAGACCAAATAGACCCTGTAGGACTTATTTAAAGAAGTTTTACTCCCAACCCCACAAGAAAATTGTCCTCATTTTTATTTCCTTTAAGTTAAAAAAATATTTATATCAAAAGTTTTGTCTCCTTTTAACTCTATAAAAATGACAGGAATAGTTTATTTGATAACTAAATCTTATGCTGAAAATTCCTTTTGCCCCAACATTCTCAAGATATTACTCCATTGTCTTCTTGCTTCGGTTATTGTTAATAAAAAGTCTTCTATTAGTCCCAGTATTATTCCACTAAAACTATGTATCTTTGTGCCATCTGTGCTTTGTTTTGAGATTGTACAAGCTCAATGTTAAGTTTCAGATATAAGGTCATTTTAGTTTTATTCATTTACTCTGTTATGAACTCAAAGGTTTTGCCGTTTTATCACCTCCAAAAATTCTTAGCCTTATTTCATTAAATTATTTTATCTACTATTATTCTTTTTGAACTCAGATTAGATATATGTTGCAACTTTTTTTTGTAAGATTTTATTTATTTATGTGACAGAGAGAGAGATAGTGAGAGCAGGAGCACAAGCAGGGGGAGTGGGAGAGGAAGAAGCAGGCTTCTGGTCAAGCAGGAGCCCGATGTGGGGCTTGATCCCAGGACCCTGGGACCACTACCTGAGCTGAAGGCAGACTCCTAATGACTGAGCCACCCAGGTGCCCCAATTTTGCAACTTCTCATTTGAGCCTCCAAGTCTTATCACCTGTTTCGTATTTTGCTTTCTTTTCCTGTCTATGCTGAATTGTGGGTAATTTTCCCAAAACTATGTCTCAGTTCATTAAAGTTCTCAGTTTAATTTAAAACATTTATGATCTAGCATTTCCTTTAAAAAATTAAAATAGCTATATTCATCATTTATAGGACTTTTTAAAAATTCTTTTTGAAACTTTCTTGACTATTTTAATGGTGTCCTAGGTACCCTTACTTTAAACTTTCTATAGAGTCTATGTAAAAGTTTTATTATCTAAAGATACACAAGAATTAAATCCATTTTCTTTTTTGTAGATCTTGACTCTAATATATGGGGTAATAATTACTATTATATTTTTATTTCTGAATTATGAGCTCATTTGCAAGAAATCCTTCTATGTGGGGTTTAATTTTTTTTATTTTAATTTGCATCTTTTCTGAGAGGATTTTGCATTTTGTTACATAGGTAACATCCTCCTAAGATTTTATTTTATTATCATTTCTTGGCATGGATTTTACTTCACTGGCCTACATGTATTTGCATATCCAAGAGAGTAGATGGAAAGTTCCTCAATTAAGAATTATCCAAAGACACTAATTTCCCCTCTATTAATAGGCTAAATATTTGTCTACTCAATTTACCAATGGAATTTTCACACTTTAAAATTTTAAGAATTAATCAGGCATCTCAGTCCCAAATAAAAATTTAACATGCAAACAATGAATCATGAACACTACATCAAAAATTAATGATGTAATGTATGGTGATGAACATAACATAATAAAAGAAAAATGAAAAGAAAAAGAGTTTAACACGGGGTAAAGAACTGGTCTCTGACTTTGATATAAACTAAAGGTACTCATTATCCAAGTCAGAAATCCTTAAGAATACTGGCTTCTCATCCTGGTTTTTAATTATCTTCCTTTTTTATTTTTCCTCATCTCTAATTATTTACCTTGTTTTTATCAAGATATTATTTGTACTTTTAAAAATATGTTATATTATTTAATTCAGAATTTGTATTGGAAAGATATCAGCCTTGCTGAAGGAGAAAGAGAGAGGGAAAGAGAGGAAGAGAAAAGAGACAGAGACAGAAAAAGTTGGAGAGACTTATTTAAAATTTATGGCTATGGAATATCACAGGTGACTTCTTGCTCAGTTTTGCCAAATTGCTTCTCAACTATTATATATGAAGTGATGATTATACTTAACAGAATTGTTATCAGGGAGGCTAGCAACCTACACCCACAAGACAGGGTGTAGAACATGACATGAGTAGAACTACACATAAATTGTTTTCTTATGAAACTTTGGAAAAAATTATATACAAATAATGCATAAGAAAAGATATGGCCACACACTAAAGTAACAGCACAGATGAAAGAATCTTTTCATTATGTCATAAGAAAGTTGCATTAGTTCTCTTAAAAGTAAACATTCACTACTCAATCAGTAAGGTTGTAAAAAATAACTTCACGGAATACAATACTATATTTAAATTAAAGGCCAAGGGCGCCTGGGTGGCTCAGTTGGTTAAGCGACTGCCTTCGGCTCAGGTCATAATCCTGGAGTCCTGGGATCGAGTCCCGCGTTGGGCTCCCTGCTCAGCAGGGAGTCTGCTTCTCCCTCTGACCCTCTTTCCTCTCATGCTCTCTATTTCTCATTCTCTCTCTCTCAAATATATAAATAAAATCTTAAAAAAAATAAAAAAATAAGTTAAAGGCCAAGCATGCACGAAAGTAGTTAAAAGATTCTTTTCTTAGTATTATAGTTAATTGTCTGAGAAGTTTCAAGATTATTTTAAAAATCCTTATTCAAGTAAAATGACTAGACTGTGTACATTGAGGTATTATTAAAATAATTAATTGTTCTTTCTTTATTCAGTCCAAAACTCAACTACTACATCTTCCAAGTCACTATAGCATGTGAAATGAAAGTATTAATAATTAATTTTCCATAATTACTCTTTATTAAAATAAATTATTTAGAATTAATATTAATAATTTTAGTGCCAATTTTCCTTCTAGGTCTTTGATAAGTTACTTGATCCCTTTAAATAGTCTGAGGATTCTACATGAGAAATAATTTGCCTTGGGAAGAGAATGGGCTACTTCAATATTGGAAACATTGAGTGGAGGAAGGATTATAATTTAGTAGAAACATTATAGATGGAATATCATTATTTATATATCCGTTTAACATGTTCTTTCCTATTCAAAGGATTCCATCAGTCTCTCCATGCCATAGTCTTTATTTCTGAAACAATGAAGAAACATTACTTTTAAAAAATCAATGTTGTCTCCCCTCATTTTTATCAGCTGACGACTGAGTGGTCTGACTTTTTTCTTGAGACTGGTTAACCAGAGTTTAAATAAGAAATAAAATAAAAATCTTTATCTTTCTATTCCACAGAAGGTCTAAGATAGACCACACTTTTTGAATGTATTTCAAAATAATACTTCCTTCTTGGGTGCAACCAACACATGCAATTCATGCTATTACTGATTTACCTCACCAACTGCTCACAGGTCTCTTTAGAGAATCACACAATTTAAGATTATTGTTGATAAGAACACCTATTTTCTAGCTGTGGAGACAAACGCTAAGTGGTTTTAAACCTATAGCTGAGTAAACTATTTGTATCTTCTTTAAAAAAAATGCCTGCAGAAGAAGTCCTTGTAAGTATCCAATATGAATTTGAAAACTTCTACTGCTCAATTCTACATCGATAGTCATCAGTTGGAAGTTTATAACAATTAAGTATTTTATACACATCTGAACCACAACCAGAGGGAGATATTCCACAATGATGCCTTATATGACTACTCTAAAGATATCCTATACATTTTCCCCACCTATATTGAGGTAAAATGATAAATAAAAATTGTATACATTTAAGGTGTATACAACTTGATGTTTTGATATATGTATATATGTTTTGATATATAGTGAAATAATCATACCATTCAACCTAATTAACATATCCATTACCAAAGCCAAGAATATGCCTACAGACACTGCATTTTATTTAATTTTGCTTATCTACTTACAGGGTTAATTCACCACATTAGTGACTTAACAGAAATCTACTGATCTTGACAGTAATATACCAGATATAAATTGAGGCAATCTACTTGCTTAAGACAACAAATAGGAGGGCAAAGCAAGATGGCGGAGGAGTAGGAGACCTGGATTTCCTCTGGTCTCAGGAATTCAGCTGAATAGGGATCAAACCATTCTGAACACCTACGAACTCAACAGGAGATCAAAGAGGAGAGTAGCAACAACTCTCTGAACAGAAAAGCAACCACTTTCTGGAAGGTAGGACGTGCGGAGAAGTGAATCTGAGGCGATATTCGGGAGGTTAGACGGTGGGGGAGGGGGCCTCCCTCGGCCACTTCTGGCAAGTGCTAGAGCCGCGGAGCACAAAATCGGAACTTTTAGAAGTCGGCTCCACGGAGGGACGTCGCTCCAGTGGCTAAGCGGGGGGTGGAACCCTCGTGGGACAGTGTAGTCTCAGGACCCTCGGGGTCACAGAAAGTCCGGGGGTGCCTGAGTGCGGCAGAGCTCCCAGGTATCGGAGCAGGGAAGCCGGCTGCAGAGACAGAGCTGAGGCGCGGGCTCTCAGCTCGGGGTTGCCATAAACTGTGATCCGCGGGCCAGTCGGGCCAGTGCTCCTCCAGCAGGGACCCCACAAGCAGCAGAGCCAGGGAGACTCCCCTTCCTCCCCCAGGAGGAGCGGCGTGGGAGCGCACCGCAGGGATCTGCTGGGTTTGGAGACTCCACACGGGGTTGGGTGCCAGAGATAGAAACGCTCGGTCACAGGCCGGGTGAGCACGGAGTGCGGCCAGAGACTGGGGACACGGGAGTGACTGACTGCTTTTCTCTGGGAGCGCACTGAGGAGTGGAGCCCCGAGTTCTTGCCTCCTCTGGGGCGGAGATTTGGAGGCCGCCATTTTCACTCTCCTCCTCCAAAGCCCTACGGAAAGCTTGCAGGGAACAAAAGCTCCTGAGAGCAAACCCGAGCAGCTTGCTTAGCTGGGACCGACAAGGGCGGGGCAATTCCGCTTCCAGCAAAGACATTTGGGAATCAGGGCAACAGGCCCCAGCCCCAGAAGAACAAAAGGAACAGCCAGCAAGCCAAGACCAAGTTTACCGGTCAAGGAGAACGGGAGAAGTCCAGCGCTAGGGGAATACTGCACATAGAATTCATGGCTTTTTTTACCATGATTCATTAGTTTTTCAAAGTTAATTTTTTAACTGTTTTTTTTTTTAATTTCTCTTTTTCCCTTTTTCAACCAACATCTGATCAATCCCTTTTTTAAAAATAAAGAATATTTTTCATTTTTAGAGTCATATTTTATCCCTTCATAGTAGTTACCCTTATTTTTGGCATATTTATATATAAGTTGTTCTCTCTTTAAAATTTTGAGATACAGTTTCTTCTAACAGATCAAAATATACCCTAAATCACTAGTGTATGGCTTTGTTCTAGTCTCCTGCCTGATCACATTCTCTCCCTTTTTTTTTTTAAATCTTCTTCTTTCTTTTTTCAAACTTCTTATCGTATCAATTCCTTTTATAAAATCTTTTATACTTTTCATCTTTACAGTCATCTTCCATCCCTTCATTGTATCAACCCTTATTTTGTACATATATAAGTCTTTCTTCCTTTATAATTTTAGGAGGCACTTTTTTCTAACAGACCAAAATACGCCCAAAATCTAGTGTGTGGCACTGATCTATGCACTAGCCTGATCATATTTGATCATATTCGTTTTTTTTTTGTATTGTTCGTTTTTGTTTTTAATCTTTTTCTTTTTGTTTTGTTTTTTTTTCTTTCTTTCTTTTCTCTTTCATTTTTCTTTCTCTCCCTTTCTTTTCCCCTGGTTTCAGGTCTTTTCTGATTTGTATAGAGTATATTTGCTGGGGACGTTCTTAACCTGTTGGCATTTTGTTCTCTCATTCATCTATTCTCCTCTGGACAAAATGACAAGATGAAAAAAATCACCTCAACAAAAAGAACAAGAGATAGTACCGTCAGCCAGGGACCTACTCAATACGGACATTAGTACGATGTCGACCTAGAGTTCAGAATCATGACTTTAAAGATACTAGCTGGGCCTGAAAAAAGCGTGGAAGTTATTAGAGAAACCCTTTCTGGAGAAATAAAAGAACTAAAATCTAACCAAGTCGAAATCAAAAAGGCTATTAATGAGGTGTAATCAAAAATGGGGGCACTAACTGCTAGGATAAATGAGGCAGAAGAGAGAATGAGCGATATAGAACACCAAATGATGGAAAATAAAGAGACTGAGAAGAAGAGAGAGAAACAACTACAGGATCACGAGGGCAGAATTCGAAAAATAAGTGATACGATAAGATGAAACAACATTAGAATAATTGGGATCCCAGAAGAAGAAGAAAGAGAGAGAGGGTCAGAAGGTATATTGGAGCAAATAATAGCAGAGAACTTCCCTAATGTGAGGAAGGAAACAGGCATCAAAATCCAGGAGGCACAGAGAACCCCTCTCAAAATCAATAAAAATAGGTCAACACCCCGACATCTAATAGTAAAACTTACGAGTCTCAGAGACAAAGAGAAAATCCTGAAAGCAGCTCGGGAGAAGAGATATGTAAACTACAATCGTAGAAACATTAGATTGGCAACAGACCTATCCACAGAGACCTGGCAGGCCAGAAAGGACTGGCATGATATCCTCAGAGCACTAAATGAGAAAAATATGCAGCCAAGAATACTATATCCAGCTATGCTGTCATTGAAAATAGAAGGAGAGATAAAAATCTTCCAGGACAAACAAAAACTAAAGGAATTTGAAAACATGAAACCAGCCCTACAAGAAATATTGAAAGGGGTCCTCTAAGCAAAGAGAGAGCCTAAAAACAGCATAGACCAGAAAGGAACACAGACAATATTCAGTAACAGTCACCTTACAGGCAATACAATGGCACTAAATCCGTATCTTTCAATAGTTACCCTGAATGTAAGTGGGGTAAATGCCCCAATCAAAAGACACAGGCTATCAGATTGGATTAAAAAACAAGACCCATCGATATGCTGTCTGCAAGAGACTCATTTTAGACCCAAAGACACCCCCAGATTGAAAGTGAGGGGGTGGAAAATAATTTACCATGCTAATGGACACCAAAAGAAAGCTGGGGTGACAATCCTTATATCAGACAAATTAGATTTTAAACCAAAGACTGTTATAAGCGATGAGGAAGGACACTATATCCTACTTAAAGGTTCTATCCAATGAGAAGATCTAACAATTGTAAATATCTATGCCCCGAACATGGGAGCAGCCAATTATATAAGGCAATTAATAACAAAAGTGAAGGGGATGCAAGCTGGTGCAACCCCTCTGGAAAACAGTATGGAGGTTCCTCAAACAGTTGAAATTAGAGCTACCATTCGATCCAGCAATTGCACTACTGGGTATTTACTCCAAAGATACAAATGTAGGGACCCGAAGGGGTACGTGCACCCCAATGTTTATAGCAGCAATGTCCACAATAGCCAAACTGTGGAAAGAGCCAAGATGTCCATCGACAGATGAATGGATAAAGAAGAGGTGGTATATATACACAATGGAATATTATGCAGCCATCAAAAGGAATGAGATCTTGCCATTTGCAACGACGTGGATGGAACTGGAGGGTGTTATGCTTAGTGAAATAAGTCAATCAGAGAAAGACATGTATCATATGACCTCACTGATATGAGAAATTCTTAATCTCAGGAACAAACTGAGGGTTGCTGGAGTGGTGGGGGGTGGGAGGGATGGGGTGGCTGGGTGATAGACACTGGGGAGGGTATGTGCTACGGTGAGTGCTCTGAATTGTGTAAGACTGTTGAATCACTGATCTGTACTTCTGAAACAAATAACGCAACATATTTTAAGAAAAAGGAAAAAGAAGAAGATAGCAGGAGAGGAAGAATGAAGGGGAGTAAGTCAGAGGGGGAGACGAACCAGGAGAGATGATGGACTTTGAAAAACAAACTGAGGGTTCTAGAGGGGAGGAGGGTAGGGGGATGGGTTAGCTTGGTGATGGGTATTAAAGAGGGCACATTCTGCATGGAGCACTGGGTGTTATGAACAAACAATGAATCATGGAACACTACACCAAAACAAATGATGTAATATATGGTGATTAACATAACAATAAAAAATTAAAAAATTTAAAAAAAATAACAAAAGCGAAGAAACACATTGACAGTAATACAATAATAGTGGGGGACTTAACACCCCCCTGACTGAAATGGACAGATCATCTAAGCAAAAGATCAACAAGGAAATAAAGACTTTAAATGACACACTGGCCCAAATGGACTTCACAGACATATTCAGAACATTCCATCCCAAAGCAATGGAATATACATTCTTCTCTAGTGCCCATGGAACATTCTCCAGAATGATCACATCCTAGGTCACAAATCAGGTCTCAACTGGTACCAAAATATTGGGATCATTCCCTGCATATTTTCAGACCACAATGCTTTGAAACTAGAACTCAATCACAAGAGGAAAGTTGGAAAGAACTCAAATGCATGGAGGCTAAAGAGCATCCTACTAAGGAATGAATGGGTCAACCAGGAAATTAAAGAAGAATTAAAAAAATTCATGGAAACCAATGAAAATGAAAACACAACTGTTCAAAATCTTTGGGATACAGCAAAGGCAGTCCTGAGAGGAAAGTATACAGCAATACAAGCCTTTCTCAAGAAACAAGAAAGGTCTCAAATACCCAACCTAACCCTACACCTAAAGGAGCTGGAGAAAGAACAGCAAAGAAAGCCTAAACCCAGCAGGAGAAGAGAAATAATAAAGATCAGAGCCGAAATCAATGAACTAGAAACAAAAAGAACAGTAGAACAGATCAATGAAACTAGGAGCTGGTTCTTTGAAAGAATTAACAAGATTGATAAACCCCTGGCCAGACTTATCAAAAAGAAAAGAGAAATGACCCAAATCGACAAAATCATGAACGGAAGAGGAGAGATCACAACCAACACCAAAGAAATACAAAGAATTATAAGAACATATTATGAGCAATTCTATGCCAGCATATTAGATAACCTGGAAGAAATGGGTGCATTCCTAGAGATGTATCAACTACCAAAATTGAACCAGGAAGAAATAGAAAACCAGAACAGACCTATAAACACTAAGGAAATTGAAGCAGTCATCAAAAATCTCACAACAAACAAAACCCCAGGGCCAGATGGCTTCCCAGGGGAATTCTATCAGACATTTAAAGAATTAATACGTATTCTCCTGAAACTTCCAAAATATAGAAATAGAAGGAAAACTTCCAAACTCATTTTATGAGGCCACCATTACCTTGATCCCAAAACCAGACAAAGACCCCATCAAAAAGGAGAACTACAGACCAATATCCTTGATGAACATGGATGCAAAAATTCTCACCAAAATACTAGCCAATAGGATCCAACAGTACATTAAAAGGATTATTCACCATGACCAATTGGGATTTATCCCTGGGCTGCAAGGCTGGTTCAACATCCGCAAATCAATCAACGTGATACAATACATTAACAAAAGAAAGAACAAGAATCATATGATCCTCTCAATAGATGCAGAAAAAGCATTTGACAAAGTACAGCATCCTTTCTTGATCAAAACTCTTCAGAGTATAGGGATAGAGGGTACATACCTCAATATCATAAAAGACATCTATGAAAAACCTACAGCAAATATCATTCTCAATGGGGAAAAGCTGAGAGCTTTTCCCCTAAGGTCAGGAACGCAGCAGGGATGTCCACTATCACCACTGCTATTCCAACATAGTATTAGAAGTCCTAGCCACAGCAATCAGACAACAAAAAGAAATCAAAGGCATCCAAATCGGCAAAGAGGAAGTCAAACTCTCACTCTTTGCAGATGATATGATACTGTATCATATCATGAAAACCCAAAAGACTCCACCCCAAAACTGCTAGAACTCATACAGGAATTCAGTAAAGTAGCAGGATATAAAATCAATGCCACGGAAATCAGTGGCATTCCTATACACCAACAAGACAGAAGAGAGACAAACAAGGAGTTGATCCCATTTATAATTGCACCCAAAACCATAGGATACCTAGGAATAAATTTAACCAAAGAGGCAAAGGATCTGTACTCAGAAAACTATAACATACTCATGAAAGAAATTGAAGAAGACAAAGAAATGGAAAAACGTTCCATGCTCATGGATTGGAAGAACAAACATTGTGAAGATGTCAATGCTACCTAGAGCAATCTACACATTTAGTGCAATCCCCATCAAAATACCATCCACTTTTTTCAAAGAAATGGAACAAATAATCCTAAAATTTGTATGGAACCAGAAGAGACCCCGAATAGCCAGAGGAATCTTGAAAAAGAAAAGCAAAGCTGGCGGCATCACAATTCTGGACTTCCAGCTCTATTACAAACCTGTCATCATCAAGACAGTATGGTACTGGCATAAAAACAGACACGTAGATCAATGGAACAGAATCGAGAGCCCAGAAATGGACCCTCAACTCTATGGTCAACTTATCTTTGACAAAGCAGGAAAGAATGTCCAATGGAAAAAAGACAGTCTCTTCAACAAATGGTGTTGGGAAAATTGGACAGCCACATTCAGAAAAATGAAACTGGAACATTTCCTTACACCACACACAAAAATAGACTCCAAATGGTTGAAAGACCTAAACGTGAGACAGGAGTCCATCAAAATCCTAAAAGAGAACACAGGCAGCAACCTCTTCGACCTCAGCCGCAGCAACTTCTTCCTAGAAATATCGCCAAAGGCAAGGGAAGCCAGGGCAAAAATGAACTATTGGGATTTCATCAAGATAAAAAGCTTTTGCACAGCAAAAGAAACAGTCCACAAAACCAAAAGACAGCAGTCAGAATGGGAGAAGATATTTGCAAATGACATATCAGATAAAGGGCTAGTATCCAAAATCTATAAAGAAATTATCAAACTCAATACCCAAAGAACAAATAATCCAATCAAGAAATGGGCAGAAGACATGAACAGACATTTTTCCAAAGAAGACATCCAAATGGCCAACAGACACATGAAAAAGTGCTCAACATCGCTCAGCATCAGGGAAATCCAAATCAAAACCTCCATGAGATACCACCTCACACCAGTCAGAATGGCTAAAATTAACAAGTCAGGAAACAACAGATGCTAGCGGAGATGTGGAAAAGGGGAACCCTCCTACACTGTTGGTGGGAATGCAAGCTGGTGCAGCCACTCTGGAAAACAGTATGGAGGTTCCTCAAACAGTTGAAAATAGAGCTACCATACAATCCAGCAATTGCACTACTGGGTATTTACCACAAAGATACAAATGTAGGGATCCAAAGGGGTACGTGCACCCCAATGTTTATAGCAGCAATGTCCACAATAGCCAAACTGTGGAAAGAGCCAAGTTGTCCATCAACAGATGAATGGATAAAGAAGAGGTGGTATATATACACAATGGAATATTATGCAGCCATCAAAAGGAATGAGATCTTGCAATTTGCAGCGACGTGGATGGAACTGGAGGGTGTTATGCTGAGTGAAATAAGTCAATCAGAGAAAGACATGTATCATATGACCTCACTCATATGAGGAATTCTCAATCTCAGGAAACAAACTGTGTGTTGCTGATTGGTGGGGGCTGGGAGGGATGGGGTGGCTGGGTGATAGACATTGGGGAGGGTATGTGCTATGGTGAGCGCTGTGAATTGTGCAAGACTGTTGAATCACAAATATGTACTTCTGAAACAAATAATGCAAGATATGTTAGGAAAAACGAAAAAGAAGAAGATAGCAGGAGGGGAAGAATGAAGGGGAGTAAGTCAGAGGGGGAGACGAACCATGAGAGACGATGGACTCTGAAAAACAAACTGAGGGTTCTAGAGGGGAGGGGGTGGGGGGATGGGTTAGCCTGGTGATGGGTATTAAGGAGGGCACGTTCTGCGTGGAGCACTGGGTGTTACGCACAAACAACGAATCATGGAACACTACATCAAGAACTAATGATGTAATGTATGGTGATTAACATAACAATAAAAAAATTTAAAGACAACAAATAATTTTACAATGTATTGTTAACTTAAAAAAATTTGTTTTGTTGAAAATTTAAAAGATCAAGTAAATATGTGTGTAGTTAAACCATGGTTGACTTTTAATTCCAGACACAACAAAAGCTCTAAAGTATGAATATGAGTTTAGGAATTGTCACTTTTGATACAATAACTAGGATTTACTTTAAAAAGGGATGTGGGGATGTTTCCAAAATTAATACATCTTTAGCTATGGTTTGTAGGTGATTTTGTGTGTGTGCAAATCAGGATGTTTTTCTAAAATAGAATTACACATATAGCTATTACTGAGGCAAAATAATATATAACCCTGAAAACTCTTACATGCTTTTTACAGAGAAAAATGATGGGCTTTCTAATGTACCAGAAAAAGTAAGCTAAAAATCATGTATTGGTTTTTGTGTCTCAAAGAAGTTTTCTCTAAAACCTTCAACTCATTGTTTGTTCATAAGCAACAGATTTATTCCTGAAATAGAAAAGGGAAATTCACCAGAGGTAAGTAAGTGGATGGAAATTTACCTTAAGATAAGTCACATTTATTTCTTCTTCTCTATGAATACTGAACTATCTTTATACTTACACTACTTTCGGGGATCATAAATTTACTTCCTCTCCATTCTAGTGATCAGATGATATTTATAACATATTTTAAATAGACAAATTGCCATTTAACTTATCAGCCAGTCTCAAATTCATTTCACTAGTGAATTTCCCCTCCTCTAGAGTTTGATAATTCATAATGAAAAGATAAAACTGAGTTTCTGAAATTGTAAAGCCAACAACTACATCTTAAGACACCAAGGCTAATGTAATACAATAAAAATTATAATTATATCATGTCCATAAATATAATACAACACATTAATGAGACAAAACAGTAGTTAATTTTATATTTATGAAAAGAATAAAAACATTTAAAAGAAATTTAATTTATATATATAGGACATTAAAGAAATATGAAACCTTAAAGATAATTTTGTAAGAAATATGTCATACTAACATATTTATTTACCTCTTTATAGTCCTTCAGAAAAATTTATATTTCTCAAAATTTAATACGCTGAAATGCACTGTAAAAAGTAGTGCCATTGTGGATATCTATTACTGCAGATAACAGAACTTTTACTCAATTTTATTAGCATATAAATAAGAGATATTAAAAAATCATAATCAATGGTTAAAAGATGGTAAAAATAGAACTTTGTTTTCCCTCTTTCAAAGTGTTCATTTTATTTTATTAATTCAGAGTGGATTAGAGTTATTTATGGGTGCATGAATGGAGAAAAAATTTACCATTCATATTTTGGTTGGCGATTATTATAAACTTCCCAGCAGCTAAATTGTCGTTTGTAACTTACATATCAGCAACTAACCGATACATTGCTGCATTAAATTCTTTTTGGAATGAAGCAGGTGTAATAAACAGGGAAAAAAATAAGTGGGAACAATTTAAAGTTTCTGCCATAAAAGATTTTGACTTATCTGTGCAATCTATATAAGCAATTCCTGAGTACCTAAGTATGTAGGAGGTACAGAGTGATAAACGTTAAAATAAGGACCGTCTGAATTTGCACTCATGCTCTGGCTCTATCAGCAAAATGGTACATAGAGAACCTGACCCAGAATAGCCTGTCTATTTAGGTTTTCATTTCTGTAAGTAAAGAATATTCATTCCTGAATTGTTTAAAGGTTTCCAACTGTGGTGTTTGAAATATCATTTCTGTGTTTTATGAGTCCCTCAGTAAGAGTCTAGACAACTTTTCCTGCGTCTCAGCCTTTAGAGACCCGGCCATAACTCTAAAGCTCAGCCTATAAGATTAACAGAGACAACCCACGATGCTAGGTTAAATATTGGTGTTGGACAAGATTTGTGGAATGTTTATTTTATTTATAATTTAGAAGTGAGACTTTCTAAGAGTCACATCTCTGTGCTTACCTCTACAATTATAGATACGCTGCCTCTTGGCTGACTGCCTAACAAAATGAAGATCGTCACTTTTCCAGCCCACTGAGTATGGAGGTTTCTTGTATCCAATGTAATTTCCTAGGAAAGTTAAGAGGAGTCAGAAAGTCAGGTTGTTGAGAACATAATAAAGATGAACCATATTCCTCTAAGGAACATTCGCCCATATGACTGAATTCATACCGACATTCTATGAATTCCCGACCATCTCTTTATATCTGTGATATCTCCTGTCCAAAAGGAGGTTTCTATTTTTTAATACTATTCTTACTACATATTGTGTTTCATTTTTGGCTTCTGACTCTGTCCATTGTCATGAGGAAAAAAAAATAACATGTCCTTCCCTCTCTGTGCCACTCTTTCATAAACAACCCACTGGATACTATCCATAACTCATTTTCAGTCTGAGTTGATATAAATTCTTCTTTATTTTCTTAAATAGTAGAACTATTCAATCATTTCTACTTTTTCTTACAACTGTTTAGATAAAATATACTTTTTAAAATCTATTTCATTGTGGTAAGAACACTTAACATGAATCTACCCTCTTAACAAAATTTTAGGTATACATTATAGGTACAATATTGCTCAGTAGATTTCTAGAAGTATTTCTCATGTTTAACTGAAACTTCATGCCTTATGGTTGATGACTCCACATTTTTCCCTCCCCTACTCCCTGCACCAAATATTCCACAATTTTTTAAAAGATTTTATTTATTTATTTGAGATAGAGATAGAGAGAGAGAGAGAGTACGCATGAGCTAGGGGGAGGGTAAGAGGGAGAGGGAGAAGCAGGGTCTCCATGGAGCAGGGAGCCCGACATGGGGCCTTGATCCCGGGACCCTAGGATCATGACCAGGAGATGCTTAACCGACTGGGCTACCCAGGTGCCCCCTATTCCACAATTTGATGCTATCAGTTTCACTACTTCAGATACCTTAAGTGGAATTATGCAGTATTTGTCTTTTTGTGGTTTATTTGTGATCCTCTGTCTATACTTCTTTTTCCCTCTGTTCATTTTTTTGAGATAATTGAATCTTGTCTGTTTTCTTTTTTCTTATTTCATATTTATTTATATCTACTATTTGTAATTTGTACATAAGATGTCTTGTAATAGATTCAGAATTTTGCCACATATTTAACATAGCAAAATTGAAATTTATTTTTTATTATTTATTTTTGCAAAATTGAAATTTAAATATCTCTCCTCAGTAATGAAAATGTTAGAACATTTTAAGTATGATCATTTTCATCCAAATACCTTAATTTTTGTGGTCAGCATTTGCGTTTTTTATCCTCATAGAATATTGAATGTTCTTTATTTTAAGATCTTTTTTTTAAGATTTTATTTATTTATTTGAGAGAGAGAGAGAGAATGAGAGAGAGAACACGAGAGGGGGGAGGGTCAGAGGGAGAAGCAGACTCCCCACTGAGCAGGGAGCCTGATCCGGAACTCGATCCTGGGACTCCAGGATTATGACCTGAGCCAAAGGCAGTCGCTTAACCAACTGAGCCACCCAGGTGCCCGAATATTGAATGTTCTTATTAGTATTGTTATTATTTTGTTACAGATACTAGACTTTATTCAGAGGATTTACAAAAAATTTCTAAAGAATTTGTATAAAGCTTTTTTTAAAAAATATTTATTTATTTGAGAGAGAAAGAGCATAAGAGGCAAGAGCAAAGGGAAAGGGAGAGAGAATATCAAGCAGCCTCTGTGCTGAGTGTGGAGCCCCATGTGGGGCTCGATCCCATGTCCCTTAGATCACGACCTGAGCCAAAACCTAGAATTGGTCACTTAACTGACTGTGCCACCCAGGCCCCCTATAGCTTTTTATTTTATATTATTTAAATTTTTCCTTCTTACTGATATTTTTCCTCTAGATATTCCCTTATTAAATTTTCTAGCAGTCAACTATGTTATCACTATGTATTGCTATTTAAATCTTATAATATTATTTTGGGTGTTTTGATAGAAACAAAATGAATACTCAAATAGAATAATACAGAACAGACTATGTACCAAGGTGTGATCAGATAATGAAAACCAGCGAGGTATAATGAAGCTTTCCAGGGCTGGAAACATCAGGGAGAAGTTTCTACCTCAAGGCCTGAAGAGTTGATGGGGCAGGAAACTAGATCCAGGAAGAGCTATAGCTGTAGGAAAGGATCAATGCAAATGATTTGAGGACTTTGAAAGAAGGAGCTCCATCACCTATGAACCGATAGAGAGAAAACCTAAGGACTTCCATGCTTCCATCCTCTGATCCCTTGCCGAAGACCCCCAAGGGCTGAGAAAAAGTAAAGGTAGAGCCCAAGAGAGCAGGTTGATGCTCACCAAAAACTTCCAGGAACCCAGAGCATGAAGTGTGACTAAACCCAGAGATTAAAAGGAAAATATTAGGGTACATATTCTAGTTTAATACTTATTTTCTCTCAATATTTTGATGACAGTATTCCCCTGTTTGGGTCATCTGTCCTTGCTACAGTTTTAATTTTGACCCCTTTCACATAATCTCTCTCTTTGTTGCTGTGTTAAATATTTGTTTTTGTCAGGTTGGTGATTTATAATTTCATATGGTGTGTTCAGGCTTGAGTTCCATTTTGTTAATCCTGTTTCAGATATAGTATAAAACCCAAACATTATCTTTTAAAATATTATTCTATTTCCATTCTTTCTATTCTCTACATCTGAAATGCTGATGATATACATTAAATCTCAATTTATTCTTCATATATCTTTTTTTTTTCATCTTCTGTATATCTATGCCTTTGACGCACTATCTTTGGATACATTTAATTTGTTTGGCTCTTTCCTGTTTTAGTTCATTTTAATATGCTGTTTAACTAATATATTGAATTACATACTTTACATATAGAAAATCCATTTTAAGAGCTAATTCCTCATAATCTTTTTGAAGGAATATTTTTTATTGCTTCTTTTATTTCTTCAAAATTTTCATGAGTATGTCCTTTAAAGTCTTTATATCATAACTTTAATTCACTCAGACTTTGGTATTTTAGATATATTATTTCCATCTCTAGCCAAATTTCACTTATAGTGGATTGCCTTATCTTATACCAGGTGAACTTTGTAAATCCACACTTTGATTTGAATATTTGTAACTCTTACACATCTATACTAGAGAAATATCCCTGCAATAAAGATTTGCTTTTGTCTTCAGATGAAGTCAGTAGGACACTAGTTAGAGGACACTGCCTCCACTTCTCAACATCTCAGAATAGAAGTATGTGTTTCATTCCTCCAACTCATAGCTGATCAAAGATTCGGGTTCCCAGTTGCGGGTTGAAATGGGTATCCATCCTTTGGGCAGAGCTTATGGACATGTATACTATATCCCTACTGTTCTAGCCTCAATTCAAATTAATTTTAGGATGGAGAGGTAGACTTAGCAGACTTTTATTACCTATTCGAATATCTTTTTTTTTTTAAGCTATTTATCTCAAGTTCTGTCTTTCCCTTTCTTCCGTAATGGGTGGGTAACTCAGAACAAATATTTAGCCACATTGACAGACGTAGTACTACTTCTAAACCAATTTTAGTGCTGGAGTGTGGTGCAAATGAAACAGTTTTATGTAGTCAATGTTGACTTTCTTTTTCTTAAATATATACTTCAGTTAGTGTGTTTCGCAACTGTTTTATAGCTTATAAGTACCAAAAAAATGTTTTCTGCAACTAATTTATAGCTACATCAATTGTCAAGTATCTATGATAAGTACCTTAAAATATCTCAAAAACTAAATAGAAAACAAACAAAAAGATCTCCCAACTTATTCCATTCCATTTTAACCTCCATGAGTAAATGAGCCAGCATGAATCAATTTACTCAAAGCACACATCAAGATTTATGTGGTACATCAATTTCACTTCCTTCTTCCCTCCCTCCATCTCTTCCTTCTTGCCTTCTTTCCCGACTTTCTATGTTGCCCACCTCTTTCCTTCCTTAAGCAATTTTTAGGACAAATTATGCTTTGGATACAATTTTAGGCACTGGGGTTTTGTCAGACCACATGACTTGGTTTCTTTACTCACGGAGTTCAAACTCAAGGTATGGGGAGTCTTTATTTCTGCTTTCCTTTTGAATGGCATTTTTGCTGGATAAAGAATTCTAAGAATTCTAGGTCTTTTGTTGTTCTTTTTTTTTTTTTCTAACACTGTAAATATTTCCCTTGACTCTCCTTTTATTTACATGGTCTCTGTCAAGAAGTCCACTGTAATCCTTATTCTTGATTCTCTATAGTTTAAAACACCCCACCCACACATCGGTTCTGGATTGATTGATTGATTGATGCTACTCTAAAGTTTTGAGTCCTAGGTATTTGACTTAATTTACTCTAGTGAATTTATATTAGATGTTGGATTTCCACACCCCAAATTCATAAATAAGAAATTAAAATCTTTTAAAATTAAGATGTCTTCAGCTTTAAACAAATGCAGTCAGAGAATTCAGTTTTATTATGTATATGTCAATAAAATGGTTTTTATTACATATATATTTATAATGACAATCTGCTAAAACATGACTTTTTGCAAAACAACTATTTGAAGGCATCTTACACAATTCTAGTTATACAAAACAGATTTTTTTAATAAACACAACATACAAACTTTATTTAACAAAAGTAATAGGCAAAGCCAAACAGGCACTTACATTAAGAGAAAAACTGACTACAAAAATTTTATCTTAAGCATCTTACAGTAACCTACTTGCAGTTGCATTCAACTGTGCTCTGTTGTTGTGAAAAATAAAGCTCTTGCACAGGTATGGATGAATTATTTGTATATTTTTCAAGTATTTACTGAATACTACCTTATATACACAGATACATTTTTTCTGAAAAAGTATTTAATTGATGATCCCCAGATTTTGTACTTCATTTTTGTTGATCTTTTGAAAAAGGTGTTCTAAAGAGAAGAATATATGGTTCTGGCTCATGAGTCATGTAATGAACACAGCCTAGACTCTGTTGGACACCAAGTCTCCTCCAATCCTCTTCAGATATCAGATGGGTTGTTGGTACTTGTTTGGAAAATTCTCTGGGTTACATGCCGGTACTTGTAGTACTTGTGGAAATACTTGTCCGGAGAGTAGATCTGCTTGTGCATGATCCTGTGGGCAGGCAGAGCAAGGAAGACGTGAAGAGTGGGCACGGCAGACCACACATTCAGGTCAGGCCAAGGCAAAGACCTGATTGCTTATATAAAACAGATTTGAAATCTTGTCAGTTATATTATTTTGTTTTAAGAATGTATATTCTCTTTACTTGGAGATTTGCCTTTGTTACACTTGAGAGTATATGAGTAAGTGGGTTAATGGGGTAGTCATTATATGATCAATTATAGTTCTCATATTTCAAAACTCTTGTGATTAAAAAATAACTGGGATGCTTGGGTGGCTTAGTCCTTAAGTGTCTGACTCTTGATTTTGGCTCGGGTCATGATCTCAGGGCTGGGAGATTGAGCCCCACCTCAGGGGCTGTGCTCAGCACAGAGTCTGCTTGAGATGCTGTCTCCCCGTCTCTTTGCCACCCCATCCCCCGCTCTTGCATAAATAATTAAATAAAATCCTTAAAGAAAAAGAAAGAAAGGGTAACTAGTAGAGCATCAGTGTGCCTAAATAATGGATTTTTTAGAAATTTCCAGTATACATAAAATAGGAAGTGAATATGTAAATGTAATCAGAAGTTAAATACATGTCTCTAAAAGGAAACTTATTGCCCTAATAATACCAGATTGCTTGGCCTAAAAATTAAGTAATTTGTTTTAATGTCCAACAGTCATGACCTTTTTCAATATATATAAAAACATCATTTCAGGCAATTGTCCATTGTTTATATATTGCAGCATAAACTATTGTGTCTGCATGATATGTTTTGTACACTCCTAATATGTTCCAGCATTTATCCTTAAATCTATAAAATAATTAAGAGAAATTTTTAATTTAAAACAATTCTGTGTATTTCTAAATTTGTTCCAACTCCACAGAAATTGTGAGAGACAATGGGCATCAGTAACCTTCCCTGGCGACCTGTGGGCCATCCTGGGCCTTTCTGTATAGAAGGTGGTGATTTATGTATGTTCTCAGAATCCTGCCAGGAAGAGGGAGTGGAGAATTATAAAAAAGAACACAATGGTTCTGTTTCAAAACCCGGATATTTCCCTCTCAACTGTACAGTTACCTTGGGATGAAAACATAAGAGCATTGGCAACTCCAAAAGCAGCCTCTTGTTTTGAAATTAAAACAGTTAGAGTTATAAAACACATAATTTCAAAATACAGATTTTACTACAAAAACATAATTAAATCAATTATAACTCCTCCCCACTTGCACATTATCTATATATACATGTACAATCATATATATGTATATATATACATATAATCACTATGCATATATTGATGATAGCTGATACATTAACAATTTTAATTCTTATGTGTAATTTTAGAAGCATCTGATCCTTCCAAATTAAAAAAAAAACCTCTTGTATTTAATTTTACACTTAAAATATACACAGTATATTTTTTGTTACAGTTTGTCTCTCCTTCCTAATTTGTTCAGAATATCTAAGTAGTGAAATAAAATTTCTGAGAATTCTGTAAATTCCAAATGATGCACTTATAGTGATTTGACCAATATTCAAATATGGGTATTGCACAATAACCTACTTTTAATGCTATAAGGAAAACTTGGGCATATTGTTCAGTTCTATGTCTCAGTCAGCCTCAATATATACTCATAAACAAACTAAATCTAATATAGTGATTAGGTATCAAAGGGAAAACTATGTATATTTATTCTCTTTTTTCCTACACACTGTCAGTTAATAATATATCTATAAAAACTATTAACATATATCTACATGGGTCTAAATATATACTCCTATCCTCAATATTTAAATTTAACTTCAAAAGTATTATGCACTTAGAAACAACAAAAATAAACACTAAAAAAATAATTTTAGTTGGTAAATTATAAATTGCCCTAGTAGTCATTTAAATTGTGGCCTTTTTAAGAAACAAAGCGCCGAAGTGAAGAACTGTAACTGGTGTTATGATTTGAGTGGATCAATTTCAAATCAAATGTGAAACATATTCTCAGAATAAAATGAAGTTTATCTCATAAAGGAAAATGTTCCATTATAGGAGCACTTGTCTAAGGGATATTAAAACTGACTCTATTGTTTCAGCTTAATCTAAAAAGGAGCCATCAAATCTGAGTGACCGTGGGATGTCAGGCCTTTACTAGCTATTAACTCTCTCTCTCTTTTTTTAAAGATTTTATTTATTTATTTGACAGAGAGAGAGAGACAGCGAGAGAGGGAACACAAGCAGGGTGAGTAGGGGAGGGGGAAGCAGGCGTCCCGCAGAGCAGGGAGCCCGATGCGGGGCTCGATCCCAGGACGCTGGGATCATAACCTGAGCCAAAGGCAGATGCTTAACAACTGAGCCACCCAGGCACCCCGCTATTAACTCTCTTGACCAATGGACAATGGGGGTTTGTTTTTATAAATTGCCTATAGTTCTGTGAATTTCTCTTTCTTGAATAAATATCTGGGAATATATACAGAGTCACAAGGTATGTGTATGTTTAACTTATAAAAAAGTGCCCAATTGTTTTCCACAGTGCCATTTCCAGGAATTCTTTGTGACTAATATTTTGCCAAAATTTGGTATTTTCACTCTTTTTCATTTTAACCATTCTGTTGTGACTGTTACAGTCCTCATTTCTGGAACTGGTTACATAGTTCACATTTAAGACTAATTCTATCCATTTCATACATCTTATACACCTAGTGAATGCCTCAGTTGGTTGTTTCAGCAGGGTTACTGAACATTCATTCCTAAAGATTCTGGACCATTATTTATTATTTTTAGATTTATTTATTTATTTATTTGAGAGCGAGAAAGAGTGGGGGACAGAGAAAGAGAGAGTTGGGGGTAGGGCAGAGGAAAATAATCTTTAAGCATACTCACCACTAACCCGGGATCCAGATGCGGGTTAGATGCACCACCCAGGCACCCCAAGATTCTGGGGAATTATTATTAGTCTTACCTTGGTCGTTGGGTTGTCGTACCTTTTTCCAATGACTTTAATCACAGACTAAGAGAGTACTAAGAGATGCTCTGGGGATGCCATTTTAATTAAGAGGCTGACTCCATTTTTGATGTTTCAGCATTAATAGCTTTAATCCTCTGCATGCTCTACATTGGGAAACCAAGGGATTTAAAAGCCCATCACATGTCCTTTGATTTTGCATTATCTGTGGGAATTTCAACTAGTTGAAACCTCCAGATTGTTTGTGGGAATGCTGAACACCCCTTCCTCTCTTTTTTATCTGACTCCTTTATGAGCCCTTCAGCTCAGTGAGAGTCTCCAGTTTGTTGTGAGTACTAAATATACTTTATTCATATTTATGGGTGGGTGTGTTGTGTCAACTGTCTTGACATCCAAATAAATCCCTGGGAGGGTAACAATGTTTGTCTCTGCAGGTATAAATGAAACGCTCCTTCTCCTCATCTCCATTGTAGAATAGCAGCCTAATTCCCCTTGATACTCAGGATCAATCACCCAGAATCAAAATAAGTTTTTTTGTTATTTTTTTTCTCATTGATTCAATCACATGAAGAATCCAATGTGACCAGGTGGCAGTCTTAATTTTTAGTTTATTGGCATCATGATTGTGTCCTCAGGTAGAAGTATTCCTCTTTTTGGAACTAAGAGCTCTAGTCCAGAGGAGTTCTAAAGTCATGGGGACAGGAAGCAAATACTTTGCTACTGAATCTCTAGGATATGAAGGAGAGAAGACATTTTCATTTCCATCCCTTGATTCCCAGACCCGTGAATTCAGGATATGAGAAAAATAACATCATACTTTGGATGCTAATTTAGAGCATATATCTCATCCCAGCATATATTGCTCCAGCCCAGCAAGGTGCCACCTGGCTGGCATTGTAACTGAATCTTCAAAAGAGTCTTCCACCATTCCATTAAGCTAACTGCTTCAAGATGATGAGGGGCATGGCAATCCCTGTGAATTCCAAGAGTGAGGACACATTGCCACACTTCATTTACTGTCAAATGAGTTCTTTGATTAAAAGTGTTGCTGTAGATAGCAGGAGGGGAAGAATGAAGTGGAGTAAGTCAGAGGGGGAGACCAACCATTAGAGTTGATGGACTCTGAAAAACAAACTGAGGGTTCTAGAAGGGAGGGGTTGGGGGGATGGGTTAGCCTGGTGTTGGGTATTAAAGAGGGCACATTCTGCGTGGAGCACTGGGTGTGATGCACAAACAATGAATCATGGAACACATCAAAAACTAATGATGTAATGTATGGTGATTAACATAACAACAAAAAATTATTTTAAAAAAGTGTTGCTGTATGCAATGCTATGATAGTGGGTAAGGTGTCTGTAGTTTTGTCAGAAACATTGCAGAGAGGAAACACACATACAAAAATATTCAGTCTATCCTAGTAAGAAAAAAGTGCTGCTCATGCTACAATTTTAAGGATATAATATTGTCAATTTGCCTTCAGGGACCTGGTCAATAACCTTGGGGAATTCAGCCATAGTCTGGGCTAAGAATTGGTCTTTACTATGGCAGATTAGATATTCAGCAATGGCTGTACCAGATCACTTATAGTGAATATTTGTGTTGAGATAACAATATATATTTACCATTGCTTTACTTTTGCTATTGCTATTGTATATACTTCATTTGGAATTCATTCATTTATTCAATAATTGATTCATTCATTTATAATATATTGTACTACTTGTAGATACTTCCAAGTTTGTTAAATATTGATGTTAAATTTCTTATCTTTCTGTTATTTTGGTAATTTCTGGAGAAGAGGGTGCTTCAATACTTAAAATTTTAAAACCAAAGGTTTATCTGGAAGTTACCTTTGGAATTTAAACATACTCCAGAATAATGAGTTCTGGTAATGTTTGTCTGATCCACTCATTAAAAAGTTCAACTCAGGGGCACCTGGGTGGCTCAGTCGTTAAGCCTCTGCCTTCAGCTCAGGTCATGATTCCAGGGTCCTGGGATCAAGCCCCGCATCGGGCTACCTGCTCGGCGGGGAGTCTGCTTCCCCCTCTCCCACTCCCCCTGCTTGTGTTCCCTCTCTTGCTGTGTCTCTCTCTGTCAAATAAATAAAATCTTAAAAAAAAAAAGTTCAACTCAACCTATCACCAAGTGATTTGGCAGATGTTGATAACTATTGCTTGGTTCAACTAATTTCCATCAAGGGTTGTAAAATATTATCTTTCTATTTTCCTGAGTTTATTATTCATGATTCTTCTTTTAAATATAAAGCAACCAGCCCTCATCAAATGTTTTGCCCTTAGATACAGTCAGTATAAGAAAGACATTACACATACTTATTTCTCTTTATATATACTTAGCCATTTGCATAAAATGGCTCCCAGTAGCCATCAATTATTTTTCATATCATTATGAGGTTATGAATTCTTATTTGTAATGCTTTTCAACCCATTGAAATAATTTACTATTATTATTACTATTTTTATTATTCTAATATATTGTCTAGTGGGGATCCTCTGACAAAACCAAAATCAAGGAAAACAGAATTTCTCAAAAAAATTCCCAAGGGTTTTTTTTGTCAGTATATCAAGAAAACATACCTGCATTCATAAAGAGCCAATATAAAGACAATTTCTTCTGAAAAAAATTTAAGACTACATTTTTGATAATTTATCAAGTATAAATAAAAAGATATTTTAGATAAATTTGCTGATTTCAATATTTAGTAATTATACTATAGACTGGTATTATTTTCCCTATTAGGTTGTTTTATATTCAAAGTTCCAATCATATATGTCATATGTGCCAAGTCCCAATGAATGTTATCATTTTTGTGACCTTGAACATTTGATATTTTCCCTGGTGATCCAAAAGTAGGGTAACTTTCCTCTTGCCCGCTATCTGGCCAAGAAGATATTTCTTTGATAAGCAACAAACTAAGCACGGAAAAGAAAAATGCTATGATTATAGTATCTTCATAAAGCAGTGTACATATTTTAATATTTCACACATCTTTTTCACATGCTACCTCTATATCTAAACCAAGGATTTCTTACAAGCTGCTCAAAAGAACTTTGGAAGTAAATGTAAATAAATGATTCAGGATACTTTAGAGTGAGGTACAATTTTAAAAAATATAATTATTTATTAGCAACAATAATAAACCTAGTATTTATGTCTCCCTGCTGGTGCACATGATAATCCATTTCACTAACTCAGCTAACTTGCATAAGCAATTCTAGAACAGCTTCTTCAGAAGAAAATCTTAGAAAATCTCCAAGTTTTGAGAAAACACTATTTGCCCTTAGGTATCTTTAGCTCAATATCCTTCACAGATAAGTCATTATAAACAAGTTCTTTCACTGTAGCTCATAAAAGTTTAATGTTTTTTTTCTTTTTAAAAAATAGATAGCTTATACCCTCAGGTAGGTCACCAATTAAGTGCTTGACCTTAGAAAAAGAAAGAAAATATTCAGAAATGTCTTTCCAATTTTCATACAATAATTTGTAGACAGTGCTCAGAAAAAGCATTCTTGAGTTGGATAAAGTTGACCCAGCTCCAGAGCTGCCATTTATTAAGGTCATGGTCTTGGTCAAATCACAGGTCTGAACCATTTTTCTCATCTTAAGATAAAAATAATATAGAGCCTCTTCCAATTCTTACTGTGACAATTAAACTTTTTTTTGTATGTGTGCACACAAGCATACATATGTATGCATTACTATCCTGTCTGGTGTATACATTATTAATAAACATTATAATAATTTATACCATAAATCTTATCATTACTAGAAGTAATAGACTCTCAGTGTCTTGAATTTATCCTTAAGGATAATATGTAAGAAAAAACAGAGTCTAGATCCCAGTAATTTAAAATCTCATTTATAAGGTACTTTATTTCAATCACAGTATTTTTCTCTTGGTTATGGGAGTCACTCCCCATTAAATACATTAGAGTGTTAAGAGGTAGCTTAATTCTCTCAGGCCATAAAGATAACATTTCTGAACTTATGCACTTATGTAGTTATTTTTAATGATGTCCTGTTAACTCAAATATTTTAAAGCAGCTTGTAAATGTATTTATATATTTTTAAAGAATATGCCATAGACTGGAAGAATGTGGGTATTATATTTCTTTCACTTAATATTAGTATTTTTGGAAACCAAAGTAAACATTTAATAGAGCCAATTAAGTTATGATTACAAAAGAGCATACACTGCTTAGAGACTTCTAAAGTACTTACGCATAATGAGGAAATTTGGTGATGGTAGAGAAATTCACTCTTTATCAATTTATTCCATTAGCCACTCTAATCATTTGGATGTACTTATTCGAAGTATAATAAAAAAGAATGTATAATGTCAAATCCAGTGGCAATATGATTTCACACTACACCAAACAGGCTTGTCATAATAAATCTGCTATTCTGTTGCTATTCAATGTAGTATTTCAAATTGTTCCTGATTGTGTATCATAACTATTCTTTTGAGTTATTAACCTACTAATATATGCAGACATAAAAAAGTTTTATTAACCTCACCAATGCAGGTTTAATAAATGCTGTAGTATATTTTATTGTGATTAAATATAATACTAAATATAATTTTCCAAGATGCAGCATATTGATATTTTAAACCTGCAAGTTATGGAAAATAAAAGATCAAATGTGTTATGAGCTGCCAGTATAATATGAAGTGATATACTATTGTTTGTCCCATATAAGTGATTCCTTGTCCATAAAAGTGAAACCTACACCACTGTAACGTGTTCTAAGCCAATAGTCTAACAAGTCTCCTTGCTATCCTACACTTAGTTACCTACATGTTTAACCACCTACTTATCTTTCAAGATATAAAAAAAAATCATGTCATTCAATTCTCAAAAAAATATGTCAAAATAAAATTCAAGTCCTTGAAATAATTTTCAAGGCCCTGCATGATCAGGATCTCCTCCTGACACCTCTCCTATTCCATTTCCTGCTGTTGTTCTGGAGCATTTCCTCCAGTGACAATGATCTCCTTGCTGTTCCTGACCCCAGATATGTGATGGTTCAGTGACTTACTTCATTGAAGTTCCTGCATACATGTCACTATATCTGAGAGGTCTTCCCTAATCATTTTACATAGATAACAACCCCTGAGTCACCTGGGTGGATCAGTTGTTAAACAGCTGTCTTCAGCTCAGGTCAAGATCCCAGGGTCCTGGGATCGAGCCCCTCATTAGGCTCTCTGTTAGAAGGGAAGCCTGCTTCTCCAGCTCCCACTCTCCCTGCTTGTGTTCCCTCTCTCACTGCCTCTCTCTCTGTCAAATAAATAAATAAAATCTTAAAAAAAAAAGATGACAACCCCCACTATACTTCATTTCCTATCTCCTTTATTTTTAACCACAACTCATCATCTGATGTTTACCATAGCACTTATGGTAAACTTACCTGTCTCCACTCATGCAAAGTGTACAGGGTTATTCACAAACAGAATTTTATGTAGGCAGTCAATGACTATTTGATGAATCAACGAATGAGACTTAGGTCCTATTTTTAAATTTATTGAAATCTTCAATTTTCTACTTATGGATATATATTTAAGTGCTATACAAATTACCTATTGACTACTGTTAATTTCTTGCTTAAAAATGTCTAAGGTGCTAAGCATAATGGAGAAAGCAGTAATAAAAAGTAAAAAATGCCTAAAGTCACTGTGGATATTGAAATGAATTGTAAATTCAATGAGAAATTTAAATTAATCTATCATGGTGTGGTTTATTTTTAAATGCAGATGAAAAATCAACTAAGGTTTCTTTAAATTTTTAATCAAAGCATGCAGGTGACATTTTATATTATATAACTATAAATTATATCAATAAAGCATTACAAGAAGCGAGATTTTACAATTTATTTATATTAAACACTGATAAAATACTAAATTTTCCAAAAATAGGAAAATTTCCGCCATTGAACTTTGGTGAAAATTTAAGCTTATGGTGTTGCATGGAAAATACAGCACTTTTCCTCTACTGTGTTACTGCCAAAGTAGACCAGGCTAAATTTGTTATAAGAGTGTCATTGAAGGTACTGCCTATAATACAATTTTGCACAATGATTAATTATTTTATTCACTTGACAAATATTTATTTTGAACAAATACTTTTCTAGCATTGGAGGTGTGACTAGAATAAAACATGTCAATAACCCAAATCTTATCATAATTATATTCTAGATCAGGGAGATATAGGGCAAGCAATTCTATATGTAAAAGTCAAAAGATTATTTATATAAAAATTTTTAAGGTGTTAAGAGATTAATATGGAGGGCTAAAAATGTTTTTTAACAGGGTATGGTTTAGATTTAGTTTGAGAAGGTGAAGAGTGAGAGTACATCAGGTGAGAGGTCTTGTTGGGAGTGAAATGGCACAGTCTTAGAGGTTCTTGAGCCAAAAGATAAAAATCAGTGGAAAGTATCATAAGAGCTGACGATGTAGTATAATCTGTGGTAGCTTGTACACCACTTAAAAAGGCATAGAAATAATTCACGAGAGTACTTATGATGCCTGGACTAGAGAGGTATTGCTAGAGATGCTGAGAAGCTGAACGTTTGTGAATATATTTTGTATTTGCAATAACAGATGTAGAATATGAGAGAAAGACAAGTGTCAAACATACTACTACTTTTTTTTTAGCCTAAGGAACAGAAAAATAGAGTTGTAAAACACTGAAATTGGGTAGACTTAATAATGAACAGATTGAGGAGTAATGTGATGCTTTCTTTGATGAGTCAGTTCAGCTAGGCAACAGTCACCAGTTATTCAATTAACACTAATCTAGATGTTGCCATGTAGGTATTTTGAAGACATGATTAAAGTCCATTGTCAGTTGACTTTAAGGAAGTGACAATATCCTAGATAATCCAAGTGAGCTTGATTCAATTAGTTGAAAGCCCTTATAAACACAGCTGAGTCTTCCCTGATAAAGAAATTTTACCTCTGGACAGTAGATTATCTTGTGCTCTGGAATTCCAGCCTCCCCCTTCAACTTGCCCTGTAATTTGGAAATTGCCCTAGTCAGTCCCTCAAATTGTATAAGCCAATCTCTTGCAATATGTCTTTTAATATATATCTTCTGATTTGCTCCTCTAGTTGGACCCTGACTGATAAAACTAGTAGTAAGGGTTTTTTTAATTGTTTTTTTTTTTCTTTTCCCCTCTTGAGACACCTATGAATCTCGCAAATGAAGATGTCAGCCAAATATTTGAAAACGAAACTAAATATCATGGAAAATGTGTGGGTTGGAGAATTACATGTTGGAGTTACTAGTCTACAGATAATTGAGATAGGCCAAAAAATGATCCTCCAGAAGCTATCCACTGGAGTCTGTGAAATCTGGGAGCCTGTGTATAATGACTTATTTGAAAAAAAAGTCTTTACAGATGGACTTAATTAAGGATCTAAGACAAGAGATTGTCCCAGATTATCAAAGTGGTCCAAAAATCCAATGACAGGTGTCCTTGTAAGAGACATGCAGAGAACTGACATACAAAGAAAGAGGGAATGTGATGACAGAGGTGGAAGGGGCAGTCATGCAGCCACAAGTCAAGGAATGGTGACAACTTCAAGGAGCTGGAGAGATGGAGTGCAGCCATGCCAGCAGATCTCAGACTCCAGACCCCTGCCCTTTAGAACTCTAGGATGATATTTTTTTAAGCCACCCGTTTTATGATAATTTGTTGAAAAATAATACAATTATTTTTAAAACCATAAGACTGAAGAAGATACATGAAGAGATGAGTATAGGTAGAAAGAAGATTAAGAACTGACTCCTGGGGTACTCCAAAATCAGGAACTTGGGAAAATAAGGAGAACCTAACAAAGGTATTTGAGAGGGAACACCCAGAAAAGTATTAGTAATGAGATCTGGCCAGAGGATTAGTTCAGCATCCAGGAAAACTAAGCATTGTAAGGAAAATGTGGGCAACTTCAACAAACTCAGAGAGGTCAAGAGAGATGAATATTGACAACTGACATTTATATTTGGTGAATTCTAGTCATCGATAATCTTTATAATGAAAGTTTCAGTCTTGGGTGGCAGTGAAGGGCTGATTTCAGTGCTCAACAGAGAATATCCAGAGTGAAAATAAAATCATTGACTAACAAATTCTCAATTGTGGCATTTCTGTTTTAAAGGCAAACTGAAGAAAATAGTAGCTAGACAAAATAATGAGGTCTAGGATGTGTGTATCTATCTGTGTGGGGGGGCGGGTGTGAGGGGAGATGATACATTATATTGGCTCACTGGCGAACTGCCACCCCTACAAAGAAAGTTATAAAATAATAAGTAACAAAAGCAAAAACAATAACCTGCCCTGAGCGTGTTATCAGAATTGATTTATTGAGCTCCTGGGGAAAGAGGAAGCCCCTATTTGAATGAGATTACTGGCAAGTGGACATTTAAAAACAGGGGATCTGGAACTTCTCTAACTCAGAATATAGAGAATCAGTTGTTCTTTCTGAGAATAGTAAGTGAATTTGCTACTTTAATTTTGTAATTAGACAAAAGTTATTAACCTCTATTTTCTACTTCAACTGCCTAATTTGTCCAGTGCCAGAAAAGATATGGCATATGCAGAGTAGGTGTGGATTATTGACAAATAAATGAGATTATGACAACAGTGGCTAGTATTGTCTGCTTTGTTTCCACAATAGAAGAGTTTCTTTTTCAACGTTTATTTGTTTTGTGTGTGTGTGTGTGTGTGTGTGTGTGTGTGTGTGTGTGTGTTTTGTTTTGTTTTGTTTGTCATTGAACTGGCTGGACATTTATTTCTCTATATATTTACATTATTTGCCAATTGACTTCAGCATTTTTCATAAAGAGAGCTGATTTTGTTCTCTGGACAAAGGTTAATGTGTATTACAAAAACGGTACTGAGGTACATTTTAGGACACTAAAAATGAAAGACTGATAACAAAACTTTTCTGGTGTTCCTTAAATCTCTATTTAAAATAATCTTTTTAAAAATTATTTATTTATTAGAGAGAGAGAGAGAGAGAAATGGGGAGAGGCAGAAGGGAGAAGAAGGCTCACCGCTGAGTGGCGAGCCCAGTGGAGGGCTGGATCCCAGGACCCTGGGATCATGACCTGAGCTGAAGGCAGATGCTTAACGGACTGAGCCAGCCAGGCTCCCTATTTAAAGTAATGTTAAACATCTTTTATGTTTTAAACATTTTTCTGTGCTTTTCTAATGTGACTTTAAGATTTGTCATTCTTTTCCTTCCCTCGTCCCTCCCTCCTCTCCTCCCTTCCTCAGTCCCTCCTTCCTTTCTTCCTTCCTTTCTCTTCTCATGTCTCCCTGTCTTCTATAACCTTTTATCTCAATAGTTGTGGAACAGGCAGAGAACATGCAAAATTATCTTTCCTTACAATCAGATTCTTCCAAAACATAAGGAGAATTTTTAAGAGAGGAAAATGTATTGACCTCTTATTTTATATCTTTTCTGGAAATGGTAATGATTGACAAGGCCAATATCCCATTATACATTTTCTTACCCTATTAAAAACACTAAGAGGAAGATTTTTACTTTGCTATCAAAATGTTAAAAGGTAAAAAGTATATCTGTTTCAGAGAAAGAGAAGTACCAGAAGAATCTAAAAATAGCATGTACCTCTTTCCTTTCCTTGTTCCCACGTGCATCTCTTTTCCCTGGTGACATTCTGCCCAGGCTTTCAGTTCTAAGCTGCAGAACTCCTAGTGACAGTTTATCAATCTTGTCTGTTTGTAGACAAAGAAAGCCTTGACATATGGCCGATAGCCAGAGAGCTCTCTGGCTTGAAATCTAAACCATTCAAGTATTTCCCGGAATGCATTAAATGTATGGTAATGATTCTTGTATGGGGCCAAAAGCTAGATAACAATACTGGGCAGGAATGGCTTCTTAATTGATAGATAATTCAACTGACAACTGTTGTGTCAAAAAAGGTGAGATTCTCAGGGAGGAAATATGAATATAGAACACGAACAATAGATGGGCTTAAGGGGCAGGTGATTTCTATTTGAATACTAAAAAATCCAGCACATCAGTCAGTTGGGGAAGGAAGAATAATATGGAGCTTTCCTAGTGCTTAGAAGTATGCTAGTTTTTGCTACATGGCACAAGAAAAGCAGAAGGTAGGAAAACAGCCTAGTAAGAAACGCTTGTGGCCTCCCTTGTATCCTTTTATATTTTAGACATATGGATTTTTCTATTTATTTTCTTTTTAAAATTTCCAATGATGTGAACAATCTAAGCCCACAAGTTGACAAAATTACAAAAGAGAGGAGTCATGGACATAAAGGAGAGACTGTGATCTTTTCTCCGAAACGCTGTATCTGCATAACATTTGAACTTTATTAAGCAATTTCAAAGGGCCAATCATTATTCAAAATCTTTATATTATTGACACATTGAATATCCACAACAAGTTTGGGAAGGAGGTCATTTTTAAAGTGCTGAGCGTTTTGCCTATGTTTACATAGGTAGGCAGCCACATACCTGGGACTGAATTCCAGCTGAGAGATTGGCAATGCAGTGTTTTTTTGTTTTGTTTTGTTTTAAAGGTTTATTTATTTACTTGAGAGAGAGAGTGTGTGCACGTGAGTGGGGAGAGGGGCAGAGGGAGAGAATCTTCAAGCCGACTCCCCACTGAGCATGGAGCCCCATGCAGGGCTTGATCCCACAACATGTGAGATCATGACCTAAGCTACTGTTTCAGGAGTAGGACCTCAATCAACTGAGCCACCCAGTTGCCCCTGCAGTCTTCCTAGTAGCTATAATGTAGGTCTGCAGGGCCAATGTTTGTAAGAGAAATACACACATTAGTTACATACATACCCCAATTTAAGTTTTTACTTCAACAATATCTTGTTCCTTAGAAAGAATTCCAGTTTTTTTTTTCTCCTACCTCTCTTGTATGTTGTGTATTTCAAGAGATGCATCAAGATGCTTGCAAAAGGCCACATAACATTTTCCTTTTAATTTGAAAGCTTTGTCTTCCCAGAATGAAAGAAAATATTCCAGGGGAAGTATCACTGTATGATAAACTTCACAAACACTTCAGTGACCTATAATTTGTCTTTAGGTTTTCCTATTTCTCATGAAATCCATAACACATACACTAGACAGATTATCAGTCCCTGATTTTCTTACATTTGTGTGGTTCTCTAAACTATTCTATTGTCAAAAGTATTTGTTTGCAATCACCATACTTACATCAAGAATAAAGGTCCCATCTCGGGGTTGGAGAAGGATGCTCACTGAGATTTAGATTCTTCTTCCATTAAAATAATGTGGCTGAACTACACAAACTTTAAAATTTAGTTTGAGCCAAAAACATTTTATGTCATTTAGAACTACTTCATAGATATAATGAAATCATAGAAATAGTCATTGACATTTCTTATAAGGCTTTAGGAAAAACAAAACAAGAAGATAAGCAAAACATCTTGTATTTTTGTATTAGCTAGATATTTGTAAGTGTGTGTACTTGTATGCAAGTTAGGTATCTTGTATACAGGCTGTATTTGATGAAAGCAAACTTAGAGTAGAGAGGATATGCGTGTGATATTCTCTGTTGTTTTTTTCAGTACTTTTTAAAAAATTCAAATTTCCTTTTGAGGAGATATTTGATCCCATAATAATTTTAAAAAGATAAAATTGCTATTGAAAGATAATTATTTAAAAATTTAAATATTATGATAAAAGTTTACTTTATCTGCAACAATATATTTGTTTTTGTTTGTTTTTTAGGATTTTATTTATTTATTTGACAGAGAGAGACACAACCAGAGAGGGAACACAGGCAGGGGGAGTGGGAGAGGGGGAAGCAGGCTTCCCGCGGAGCAGGGAGCCCGATGCAGGACTCGATCCCAGGACCCCGGGATCATGACCTGAGTCCAAGGCAAACGCTTAACAACTGAGCCACCCAGGTGCCCCTGCAATGATATATTTGTAAATAAAACCTGTCTGCTCTATGTCTAAACTATACTTGGATTGTGGATACTTAAGTTTCTATTACACTACTTCATATATTTCTTTGAATGCTTGAAATAATTTGCAAATAAAAATAAACTTTGAAAAAATAGACTATGGAGATATAAATAAGGACAGGACTTTATTTTAAGGATAGCTGGATAAAGAGCTGCAAATAGTCTAAAATATTTTTAAGCATTAAAGAGAAAGAGTACGACAGTAACATTTTTTTTATTAGATGGTCAAAAAATAAATATGGGCTACACATATCCTAAATCACTTCAGAATATTGTAGATATAATACAAACAAACAAATATACTCAGAAGCAAAGCCCCTCAATTCACATCAAGTTACAAAACATAAAAATAAATTGGACATAAAAGGAAAATACACACACACACACACACACACACACACACACATTTCAAAGGAAGGAATCACAAGATTAAAACAAGCTATAACCAAAATACTGTTGGGTAAAAGAGTTATTGAGGAGGTACATATATCTTCTTCTATGTTGACCACATACATTTAAATTTCTAAATAGATCTTTCTCTGTAATCCATTCAGAAATACATTTCTTGCTGTTTTTACCTCCCATAGATATTATTTTATACTGAAAGTAGTCCTTAGGAGGCTGTGAATAATTGAAAAGGAAAGATAAAGCATCCAATAAAAAAGAAAAGCAGGCCAGTATTTAGAAATAATTTTTTTACAATGCTGAATATGAAACACTGGAATGCTCTTGTGACATTCCATTTGCATTAACATCATAGAGTAAGGGGTTTCCATTTTTTTTTAGTGCCTTGAAACCATCTCTTCAAACAAAGTCTTACCCAGAAGCATAAACAAATAAAAAATATAAATGCAACACATTGCTTTTCCAAAAGATATAATGGGGAACAGTAGTATAGAAGGTTCTTCCTATTTATAGACAGACCGACACACACACACACACACACACACACACACACACTCACACAGTACCAAGAGGCCTTGGTTACATTACCATTATATTTTCCAACATTTCATTTTAAATTCTTATGTATCTCAATCCTTAAAAACTTAGGGGGGAAAACAATGTAATCATATCATAGTAAAAATAGAGAATATATAAAATAGGAAGTGAAAATTTCACAGATAGGAAGTATTGTTCTCACACAACATTGTGAATGTAGATTCAGTTCATAAATTCCCAGAATTATATCTCATACGTGTGCCACTTGTCTCAATGTATCCTAAAAGGATATGTGTTGATGAACCATTTCTGGGCAAACTATCCAAAGTAAGGATGGGATTATTGTTCAGTAAAGGATTGCATTAAGAAATAGTTCAGTAGGGACTGAATTAATTAATACAGCTACTCTGGCAACATTCCCATGTTGACAGCAATTTTTAGAAAAATATCTTTTTGTTTATTGTTTAAAAAGGTGTGAGAATTTAGTAATATAAAAAAGCATAGAGACAATAAAGGGAAGAAAATCTTGCACAAGGAAAAAAGTTGATAGGATCAAGAACTTTTTTCCATATTATATCTTTTCTGCAAATACTTTCAAACACTGGAGACAGAATATAATCATTCTCAAAAGAACTATATATATATATATATGTATATATATATATATATATATATATATTCTAACATTCAAAAGTAGCATATAAATATCTCCAAGAACTTTTAATTTAAAACTTCTAAAAAAGGCATAGTATCTGCAAATTGGTTCAGCAAAAACCTTTTCAAAGAACACAAAGAAAACCAGTTTCCAGAAACACTGACTATTTACCTAATTTACCGTCATCAGAAATATCAGCTACATCTATACTCCTTAGATTTTTGCTCTAGGCAACTTAAATCTTAGAACTACTTTTGGTAAAGGGATCTAAGGAAATGAAATGAGATAACCGAGTGTTACATTAAACTTATTGTGAAAACTAATAAAGTCATTTGGTAAGAAGGCATGTCCCACTAAATCCTGTATTATCTAAGTTTAAAAGGGTTATATCCATAAATCTTCTATGTACTTTCATGTTTTATTTAACAATGTTGCTTGTTTACATCATTACACTGCCTGTGTTTATTGAGAACTTGTATCTTTCCTATTCTCCTGTCACTGTTGGTCTCCTCTCCAGCTTTGGACTTTGCAGAGGTCTGCAAACTTTGCCATACATAAAAGTTACTTGAGAAGCTTGTCAAAGATCTTGACTCCCAGTCCCAGCCCTAAGAGTGATTCACCAGCTCTGGGGGAAAGCCTGAGAGAAGATTTTAAAAATAACAAACAGCTACAAAAAACAAAAACAAAAACAAAAAACAAAGAAACAAAAACACTCCAAATAATTCTGATAAATACATTCCTCTGACCCATTTTTGAAATCTCTGTTCTGATTTTTCTAGACATACTTTTCACCTTTTATAAAAGAAACATAGTAATGTGTTTTTAAAAAGAAACTATCAAGTAAGGGATAATTCAAGTAATCATTTTTCATCCCATATTTCTGCACCTGAATCCTCTCATCTCAGAAAGAACCATTCCAGCTCTTTTTATTTTCTTAGATTTTTTTGGTGGGTGACTTTATCAACAAAATAGTATGTCTATGTTTATTTTTCTTTTCATCTGCTTTAAGCATCATCTAGATAAATAATCCTATGATTAATAAAGGTATAGCTCAAACTTCCCCACTCTCAAAAATGTATTACTAATTTACACACTTGAAACTAATACAATATTGTATGTCAATTACTCTTCAATATTTTATAAATACACATATATAAATAATTTAGTCCTCTGTAGTTCTACATTAAAATACTTAATTCTATATAAAATTCTACTAAATTCTATATTGAGATACTTCATTAAAATTTCATCTGTGCTACAAACATTCAAGTATTTTCAGATTTTCTTCATCTATTCTATGCCTATTTGCTGCTAAAGGGATTGGAGAAATGATGTTTCTGTTTCCATTAGTCGATTTGCTTTGGAGGCTGTGACTTCCTGAGCAGAGGCAGCAAGCATTGAGAATGACAGTCTTGGAAAATGCACCTGGTGGACTTTCCTACCTCTTTCCCCTGGTACTACAAACAGTGATAAGATTGCTTGCATGATTCATTACTGAACTTGAAATAAAGTAGAAGAGGCCCAATATATTAGAAATACCATGTACCCATGTTAACTGGCTAAAGCTCCTGTGCCTGGATAGTACATAATTAACATGTCACAAAAACTTACTATAAAACTGTTCACTATTTGGAAGAATAAATTCACATTCCATTAAATAAGGATCATCACCACTTTAATGGCCTACATGTTGCATTTTAATAGCCATATAAGTAATCAGAAAATTAAATAGGTCTTTTAGCTAATATGTACTTTCACATTTGAGTGTACTCCTGGCTGAAAATAACTAGGATAGCTGCAACTGATCAGATCCCATTAATGTGAGATTGCTTGTGGAGTACATTTTCTATTATCTTGTGTGGAAATGTTATGCAAATTATTGGTAAATGTGAAATCCTCAAGAGCAAAGCCACCTTAACTGTTCCTATTGCGAAGGTATGCTCAATAATTTACAATCTATCAATGGCTGAATTGGAAACAAATTGTTTCTCTGCAGTTTCCAAATGCAATAGAAATGTAAACAGCACCATCTTCTGGATTAGACAAACTCTCATAATTATTTTGTAAGATGCTATCCACGGGTTGTCTGGAACAGGTATCTAACAGATATTAAACATTACATGTGTACCTGCGTATCTTGAAGTATTTATGGTTGATTTTAAATGTGACAATTAGATTTAGACACTAACTCAATAATGTGTGGAGAAAATATAAACATTTGTGTGTACATTAATTTGAATACTGAATTATAGTGCAAATATAAATAATTTCAAATGCAATAAATAGGCGAATATCGTTCTCATCTGATTAACTTTATCCTTCCATAGCCAGAAATTATCTGAAGTGGAAAAAAAATTCATAATTTGAATATTTCCTTGGAAAAGTAAAACAGAAAATAGACACAACATCAATTTGTACAGTCAATGCCCTCATCCCAAACTACAATAAATGATTCTCCCAAACTCTGATAGCTAGAAAAAAAAAAGTTGTTTTATCATTCCCTTATCTCATTAATAATTAGCCTTCACAGGAAGAAAGTATTCAAGGAAATTGTGTGTTCCACAATATCACTGTGTATATTGTGAAATATACACTGTGTGTATTGTGAAATACAATTCTAGTGACTTAAATTTACACTTGCCAACATAGGAGGTAAATTTGTGATACTTTTATTTTTTTTTAGCTCAAGAGAATGTGAACAAAAACCAGGGAAATCAAGAAGGAAAATTAAGATACAAAGATTAGAAAGATAGGTAACACCAAGAATATAGTTCATAAAATACTTTTATTCCCTCTGGCATTCCCCCAGCAAATGCTTTTTGCTCTGCTGTGCTCTGTGCTCATGCCCTCACTTTGCTTCCAGCCATGATTAGCCATTTCTTGTAGTCCCTTTATTTCCTCCTCAGGCTAGACCATAGGATCTTGCACTTTAAGCACTACTTCCTTAGTAGTTTCAGGGATACGGGAGTCCCTTCATCTGTCTCGATTAAAAGACTCAACCTTGAAAGACAGACACCATATGATGTCATTTATATGTGGAATCTAAAAATCAAAACAGAGGCGCCTGGGTGGCTTAGTCGTTACGTGTCTGCCTTCGGCTCAGGTCATGATCTCGGGGTCCTGGGATCGAGCCCCACGGGAAGCCGGTTTCTCCCTCTCCCGTTCCCCTTGTTTGTTCTCCCTCTCTTGCTGTCTCTCTCTCTGTCAAGTAAATAAATAAAAACTTTAAAAATAAAAATAAATAAATAAAAATAAATAAATAAAAATAAAAATAAAAACAAATGAACAAACAAACAGAAAAACAGAAACAGACTCACAAATACGGAGCACAAATTGGTGGTTGCCAAAGGGGAGGGGGATGGAGGGATGGGCAACATAGGTGAAGGGGCTTAAGAGATACAAATTTCCAGTTTAGCATAGGAAATAGAGCCAACAATATTGTAATAGTGTCATATGGTAACGGATGGTAGCTACGCTTAGTGTAGCAGGGAGCATTGTGTAATGTATAGAATGGGCAAATCACGATGTTGTATACATCAAACTAATGTAACATTGTATGACAACCATACTGCAATTAGAAAAAAAAAAAAGGCCAACTTTAGATCAACCCAACCTTCCAACTTCTTTTAAGCTTTCCGTGTCTGTTTATAATTTTTTTTTAAGATTATATTTATTTACTTGACAGAAAGAGAGAGAGATCATAAGTCAGCAGACAGGCAGAGGGAGTGGGAAAGGCAGGCCCCCCGCTGAGCGGGGAGCCCGATGCGGGACTCGATCCCAGGACCCCGGGACCATGACCTGAGCCGAAGGCAAACGCCCAACGACTGAGCCACCCAGGCGCCCCGAACAGCACAGGCACGGAAAGACAAATCCTCTATCATACCATTTATATGTGGAATCTGAAAAACTACATTTATAGAAACAGAGTATAAAGGTGGTTACCAAGGCCTGGGAAGAGGAAGTGTTGAGGGATTGAGGAGATGTTGGTCAAAGAGTACAAGCTTCCACTTAGAAGATGAGTAAGTGCTGGGGATCTAATGCACAGCATTGTGTTTCTACTTTAAAGTTGCTAAAAGAGTAGATTTTAAATATTCTCACCACAAAATAAAAAAAGAGAAGATAATTATGTGATGTGATGGAGGTGCTAGTAACACTAAGGTGGTAGTCATACCATAACATATAACTGTATCAAATCAACAGGTTGCACACCTTAAAGTTACGTTAGAAATCTAGACAGTCCTTGGAGGTCTGTCAGGACATATTAATGATGTTACACAGGGAGTGACATGATGGAATTTTTGTTTCATGAAGCTGCTGTCCTCCAGTATAGAAAGTTGATTGAAGGGAAACTGTATGGGAGAAAGAACCAAGGAGGAGTCTATTTTGTGAGTTATTAGGGTCTGAAGGCAAATTTTGGTTTGATAGTAAGAACAAAGGAAAGAGAATAATTCTCAGATTTCAGTCCTCTGTACATATAAGATATTGTATAAGTGTGTTTGTTAGGGAATAGAGGAAAAATAATATTTAGGGAGAAATAAGATAATTTAATTTTGAAAATGAAGAAGTTTGAGGTGCTTGTTGTAGATATAAGAAGGAAGGATCAAATATCAGCAACAAAGTTGGTTGTGAGCTCATTAAAACCATCTCTATTTTGTTTGCTAACTGAATCCAAGGGAGCTGAAGTCATCTGGAGAGTATTTTGGGGACATATAAATGAAGTGAGTATCTTAGGTAACAGGATAGCTAAAAAGCAATGGCTTTACAGGTGGCCAAGGAAAGGTGACAAAAGGGACAGAAAATGGTGCTATAAAATAACTGGAAATAAATAATGGGAGGGAATATTTTAAAGTGCCCAAGGCTACAGACAGTCAAATGTGTCTACTAGGGCTTTTGATCTTAGCAAAAACATTTGTTTCTCATGCATTTTGGGTGTTAAGAAACTACTCATAGTTCATCTAATGATGATTTTTTTTTTCCTAAGCACAGTCTTGTCTTTCTTTTACTCCTTTATTTACCTTGCCATGGGGCTTTGCAGTGACTTATTTGTATATTTGGAATGAATAAGCGAGCATGCTTAGCTCAGCTACATCCTTCTTCATCTTGAGAATGAGTCTATTTACCATATGACTTTCCAGTGCTTTTTTGGTTCCCTCCTCAGAGGGAGGCCTATCTCTACCAAACGATACTATGACTGATAGGTGTATTAGTTTCCTGGAATTGCTGTAAAGAAGTATCACAAACTGGGTGGCAACAGAAATTCTTTGTGTCCTAGTTCTTGAGGTTAGAGATTGAAATCAAGTTGTAAGCAGAGTTGGTTACTTCTGAGATCTGTGAGGGAGAATTTATTCTATGTCTCTTTCTTAGCTTCTGGTAATCTCAGGCGTTCTTTGACTTGTAGGTGGTATTCCACCTGCACCTTCATAGTCTTCTCTCTGAACATGTCTATCTATGTGTCTAAATTCACCCTTTTTATAAGGACACCAGTCATACTGGATGAGGGCCCACTCTAATGCCCTCATCTTCACTTGATCATATGCAAAAACCCTATATCCAGATAAAACCACATTCAGAGGTAAGGGCTAGGACTTCAGTATTTTTTTGGGGGGGGCAGAATCAAGTCTAAGTAATGCTGGTGTTCTTTGGGCTATCAGACCTGAAGCCATATTCCCTAGTTTAGTTATGATCAAAAAGGTTAACCTTTGGCTCCTATACATACCTTCGCCACTTCTCAATTTGTTCAGAAGTCATGTAGTGAAAGATATTTGTTATTTATTTGGCCCTCTCAGAGTTTGCACATGTAGGAGGAATACAGTTTGCGGAACTCCTAGGATCATCACAATGGCAGGCTAAAGCCAGTTTGCACCAGCTCACAAGAGCCAATTGTTACATTCTAAACATTTTTAAAATGAATTACTAGCCATGGTTATTAATTAAATCATATAAACTTGACATACAAAATCATCCCTTCCCAATTGTTTTACTCCATTTTCCTACTACCTGTGCTCTTGCTTTATTTGCTTCTACTGTATCTATGTGATGGGAATACTATACACTGTTAGTGATGTGCTGCTACAGTACATCACTACAGTTAGTGATGTGCTGCAACTTTGCAGTCAGTGACATCATAATAGTAATTTGAAATGGACAATGGGAGGTATATTTAGTCCACATAAATTAGCAAACCATACTAATCAGGAGTTACCATTGTTTTGATAAATCCCTAGAAAATGAATCATGAGAGACTATGGACTCTGAGAAACAAACTGAGGGTTCTAGAGGGGAGGGGGGTGGGGGAATGGGTTAGCCTGGTGATGGGTATTAAGGAGGGCACGTTCTGCATGCAGCACTGGGTGTCATATGCGAACAATGAATCATGGAACACTACATCAGAAACTAATGATGTAATGTACGGTGATTAACATAACATAATAAAAAAAAATTCCCTAGGAAAAAAGAGTACAATTGAAAAAATGTTGATGATGCACATTAAACTTAAATTTGTTATGTCTATAGCTGATTGACTTTGACATTGTAAATAACAATTACACTGACATTGTAAATAACAAAAAATATTGACAAAAATAGTTTTCCAACATTCTAACACTATTCTGATTAAACAAAGTACCATCTGCATCATTGGCAAGTGAGTGGATTTCCAACATATATCTGCATTATTTCATTTTTGTTTTACTCATTAACATAAACAAAAATACCAGTCAACACTCACACTGAAACTACATTTAAACAATCAGCTGCTAAATCTTTACTAGTACATCACAGAATAACAAGGAATTAGTGACAGCAAGTTTAGAATTTTTTTGTAAGGTAAGTTGAAAGATGTGAGGTTAATGTAGTTTTGTTGGTTTGTTTTTGTAGTGGAAAAGATTTAAGAGGTTTAAATATTCATTGGAAAGATGTGTTTGGCGGGGGAAAAGGGAGACAGAGAGCAAAGGAGAGAGAGAGAAACTGAATCTAAATATAAAGGAAATATACTGAAGAGAAGAGATGAGAGTCAACCTATGTCATAGTTAAAGACTATGGCCATGAGAGTTGGAGGCAACTCTTCCACCCTGAGAAGAAAGAATGAAATAATGGGTGCGGGTATATAAGTAATTTGTAATTGGCATTGCAGTATATTGAGAGAATATAACACACCTGGTGTTTTTATATTTTTTTTCTACAAAACAAGTTTATTACTGAAGATGAAATGGAATTCAGAAAAGGACTTAAATCTAATAAATAAATAAATAAATCTAATGGAGTGATTTTGAGTTATCCACAAACAGTAGTAAAACTGAATATTGGGAGGAAGTGGGGATTGGACACAATATGTAAGTCTTTGAGGGATCCTATCAGTTTGCATATCATTCAATAATTTGCCTACACTGTTTCTACCACTCAACTGAAGGGGGAGAAGTTGGAAAATTGGATTGATCAAAGTTTATTTTTTAATCAAATTAGATGAAGAGATGCATATCATTGAAAACACTAAGGATGTAGTGTTTAAATGGCAAAATCCTACTGTCTAGCCTGAAGAGGAAATAGACAGCCTTAAGATGTGCTGTCTTGCGGGGGTGCCTGGATGGCTCAGTTGGTTAAGCTTCTGCCTTCAGCTGGGGTCATGATCCCAGGATGCTGGGATCCAGCCCCGCCTCTGGCTCCCTGCTCAGCAGAGAGCCTGCTTCTTCCTCTCCCTCTGCCTGCTGCTCTGCCTACTTGTGCTCTCTCTCTATCTCTCTGTCAAACAAATAAATAAAATATAAAAAAAAAATGTGCTGTCTTGAGATTGGATGATGCCAACAAGGTCAAGCTGTTCCACTTACCTATTTCAATGCATCCAAATTTGTTTTTGTTTTTTTTTGCTCCAATGGAGTGCTGGAACTTCTCTGGAAATATAGACCACAAAGGCCCTCTTATCCATAAATGACTGCCCAAGTCAATATTCTGCCGGTGCTCCCAGATCGTATCCCAGAAGGGCCAGAACTCGTTCAGTCTCTATGGGTTGCACAGCTGGTAAGGAAGTCCATCTGCTTTTATCAGATGCACTGGTGGGGCAAGACTCCTTCCCAATCCATGGCCTATGGAGTTGAGTCCCACAACTCCCACAGAGGCACTTCTGTTCATGAATGATGCTGAAGTTTTTATTTTTGCTGAAGGTGTCATTTATTTTTGAAGGTACCAGTTATTTTATCAGCAAAAATGAGTTCATTCAGGATTAGCAGAGAATTTCAGTTGGACAAGCAAGCTATAGCAAAACCAAAGGCAAGTCCACAGAACAAAAGAGATGAAGCTTTTTTATGGAGGGAAAAGGGAAGTTGAGAAGGCTGTTATAAATAAAATGTCTGTTGGAGTAAACTGCGAGTTTGAAGTACAAAGCCTTCTCATTAGCTGAGTTGTGATAGTCTGTCATTGGCTGGGCTATTGCTGGGCAGAAGGAAAGCATTTCTTCCTCCTGCTGGGATAGTAAAGTAGTCTACACATGCAAGGTCCCTCTTTCCTGTTGGGTCTACAATTGACAAGAGTGCTAGGGAGTGAGAGCTCCTGTGCTAGCCTCCCAGCTCCATTCTAAATGGGATTTCCTTTTAATTTCTTTCATTACTTTTATTAATTTTCACAAAAGGGGGTCACCCAAAAGAAACATTGTATGTGCCATGATGCTGACATCACCTCTTCTAAATTCTTTTTGTTATTGAGACTTATTATATCTGCAAAATGTTTTGCAAAGTATTGTTTTTCAATCTTATGCATATTTTGTTACTACTATTTGACAAGGAATTAATTAATGTCAAAAAACCCATTTTTAATTCCTTTTCTTCATGATACCCCAATTTTGTGTCACATTTAAAAGACTTCTCTATCAAAGTTTTCTATTAGTATTTAAGCGCTTATTTTCCTTTTTATTTTTAGTATTTTTACTGCCTTACTCTTTGAATGACATGAAAGTAACATAAGTAAAAATCTGTTTTAACAAATGGTTATATTTAAAGTTTTGCTAAGAAAAAAGATGTCACTTCTGAACGGATGTATCTTAAGACTTCTTTTGATTTGTTGACATTTTGGGAAGAAGCAATTCAGTTTCAATTAAATACATTCAATTTTTCAAGTTAGGGGTATACTTGTTAAAAAACAAAAGAATGTCTAATAAGAAACATATACTTTGTGATATTGAAATTAGAGGGGCACCTGGGTGGCTCAGTCGTTAAGCGTCTGCCTTCGGCTCAGGTCATGATCCCACGGTCCTGGGATCGAGCCCTGCATCAGGCTCCTTGCTCGATGGGAAGCCTGCTTCTCCCTCTCCCACTCCCCCTGCTTATGTTCTCTCTCTCTCTGTCTCTGTCAAATAAATAAATAAAATCTTAAAAAAAAAATTAGAGTAGCTGTATTTGAAATATATGAGTTTTCCAGTTGGAGCATAGGAATATTTTATGTATATATATTTCTAATATATACAAAAATTTTACTTAATTTTTTGTTTATAAATATACTATAGTAGAGTGATGTCTGGGCAATTGAGTGATATATGTATTATTAATTTACTAATTTTTGATTTTTACTTTTTTCATGAAAAATTTGCTTTAAGATACATATTAGGAGGAACTGAAAAAATGTTAAAAAACTAGACAATACAGAATATAATGAAAATATGTCATGAGGAATTTCATTCTTGAACTGTTTTTTTCACATGATTTATGCCGTCTGTAAAAATAGTAAAAACTTCAAAATTTGATAAATACACACATTATAATTTCTAGAGTTGTCACCAAAATAAATCATATAAATAAAACATATGTTTGAATTCAGAATTTTTAAATTCAGGACAGTATCTCTAGACTTTCCCTCAAAAAGGCACTTTTGAGCACACTGGTAGCTAGTATTTTTATAAAATACTTTTTTACAGAATGTTTTTGATATTTCTTTTCTTGTAATTACTGCCTGCTATAAAGGTAAATTAGCTTTAATGATAAACAGGATATAATCAAAATGTCCATTACAATTTCTGTTTCTAAAACAATTATTGTATTTTAATAAATATTATTTTAGATAATTATCTCCTCTATTAGGTAGAAAATAGATTACAGTTAAATAATACTGTTGTTTATTATTACTCTACCATTCTCTTTTGTTACAGAAAATTCTTGACAAGAAATATGAGTACCGTTTGCATACTGATTTTTATTTATTCCACACGTTTTTCTGACCATAATATTCAGTTTGTCTAAAAGACTAAATCATTATAATAGTTTATATACACTTTTACCTGCAGGTAGAAGCAAAATACTATTAACTGAGAACAATTATCCCCTCTGCTATCAGGATTTTTATTGTAATACACATGCTTAGATGCAGGATTCCCATCTCCCTTAAGACATAGTAAAACAGGGCACCTGGGTGGCTCAGTCGGTTAAGCAGCTGCCTTCGGCTCAGTTCATGATACCAGGGTCCTGGGATCGAGCCCCACATCGGGCTCCTTGCTCGGTGGCGAGCCTGCTTCTCCCTCTCCCTCTGTCTGCTGCTCTGCCTACTTGTACTCTCTTTCTATCTCTGTTAAATAAAAATCTTAAAAAAAAAAAAAGACATAGTAAAACAAACTGAAATCTGGAAAAAAAAAAGATACAATTACTTTTTTTTCCTGTAAGTTTATGCATGTAAATTAATAACTCTAAATTAATGGTTTTATTTGTGGTTTATAAAGGAGCAACTCTAATCTTCCCTTGAAACTTCATAGAAATGCAATTCTTAAATGTCACCTTAGTCCTGCTGTGGAAGGAGAGTAGCATACTGTTTAACAAGCCTTTTAAGTGATTCTGGGGCAAACTAAAGTTTGAGAACCATGGATCTAAGTCAAGGCTGTGCAATAGAACTTTCTTTGATAATGAAAATATCCTATGTCTATTTTGTCCAATGCAGGAGCCAGTAGCCACATACGCCTACTAGGTACCTGAAATGTGGCTAATACAACCAAAGGACTGATATTTAATATTACTTAATTTTAATTTATTTAAAGTTAAAAGAACACATGTGGCCAATGGCTATTGTTTTGGACAGCACAAGTCTGTATGAGCCCATAACTTCAAGTGATTAGAATGGCAGAAGATTAGATTCTAAAGGAAACATAAGCTTATTACATCTTTCAACCACTATTAGAATCTTTGGTGTTTTAATTTACTATAAGAAAAAGCTTAGCCCATTATAATTTTGATCCTAACAAAATGACTAAAATAGTGGAATCAATTACCTTGGCAAAATTTGTGAAGTGAAATGGATTTAACAATGTTTACATTTTTTACCCAAAACTGTTGCATCTGAGTGTGGTAGGCACAAAGCTCAGATGATGTACATATCCTGTAAAATCTTCCCTCCTTTAGTGAGGATAGAACCAATGAATGTGATGGAATCATGTTCGTGGTCAGGTTACTTTTTATGTTAAAGATAATTAAATTTTGCTGATATAATAAATGTCCTTACGCATTTGATAGTGGGTTAATTAAAAGGGAGATTATCCTGAATGGGATTGTCAGGTGAGCTTTTATGAGAGGTTCATAAACCACAACCAAGTGTGATTTGTCACTGGCATGCAAGAATGGTTCAATATATGAAAATCAATTAATTTGATATACTGTGGGAATTTGTAGTGCCTGGCTAGATAAGATTTAATAAACACATGCCTCCCTAGACGAAACTAGTTGAAAAGCAAGGAAGAAATGTCCAGAAAATGTGGCCTCCATTAAGGTTTCTGGGCTGAAGACAGCCAGATCCTCTTTGCGGCTCAATATACTCATCCAGGGAGTAAATGCTTGACTTAGAAGAGACATTTATCTTTGGAGGTCATGTACTCCCTGTATACACACTCATGAACACAGCTTGTTCTAATCCCATGATACTCCCTATGTCACTGTCCTAATTATTAAAGCTTCCTACTCCTTTTTTTTCTCTTATTCCCTTGATGTATTGATAATGTTCATAATAAAAATGGAGGTTGAATTTGGCTTGGGACCTTTCACCACGAGAGCGTCTGGTCCCCACACCTTCTCCTTTCTGCTACTAAATGTCTGGTGTAATCTTTTCATTCACTGCCTTAGGGTTTGCTGGCCAAACCTGACAATATACCACATTAAAAGAATAAAGGATAAAAATCCCATGATCATCTCAATAGATGAATTTGACATCCTTTCATAATAAAAACTCTTTATGATTAAAATTAAACTAGATATAGAAGTAATTTACCTCAGTATAATATGAAAAGCACATAGCTAAAACCATATTCACCAGTGAAAAACTGAAGCTTTCCCTCTAAGATTAGAAAAAAGACAAGGATACCGACTCTCACCACTTCCATTCAACATAGTACTGGAAGTCGTAGCCAAAGTAATTAGGCAAGAAAAATAAATAAAAGTCATCCAAATCATAAAGGAAGATGTAAAACTATCCCTGTCCACAGATGACATGACCTTAAATATAGAAAACTCTGAAGACTTTACAAAAACAAATCTGTTACAACTAATAAATGAATTCAGTAAAGATGCATGATATGAAATCAACACACAAAAATTTGTTGCATTTCTAAAGAGCTAAAACAAACTATAAGATGGGATACCTGGGTGGCTCAGTCAGTTAAGCGTCTGCCTTCGGCTCAGGTTATGACCCCAGGGCCCTGGGAATGAGTCCCACATCAGACTTCTTGCTCAGTGAGGAGCCTGCTTCTCCCTCTGCTTGTGCTCACTCTCTCTCTCTGACAAATAAATAAGTAAATGTTTAAAAAATAAACTATAAGAAAAGGAGATAAAGAAAATGATACCATTTATAATAGTATCAAGAAGAATAAAATTTTTAAGGATAAGCTTAACCAAAGAGATGAAAGACTAGCACACTGAAAATACTAAAACATTGATGAAAAAAAATGAAAGAAGACATGAATCAATGGAAAGACATCCATGTTCACGAATTGGAAGACATAATATTGTTAAAATGTTTATCCTACCCAAAGCTATGTATGATTCAATGCAATCCCCAGCAGAATCTCAATGGCATTTTTCACATAGAGAAAATCCTAGAATTCACACGGACCCAAAAGACCTCAAATAGCCAAAGCATCTTGAGCAAGAAGAACTGAAGGCATCACATTTCCTGATTACAAAATATATTACAAAAAACAGTAATTAAAATAGTATGATATTGGCATAAAGATAGACATATAGACCAATGGAAGAGAATAAAGAGCTCATAAAATAGCCACATATATACTGTCAACTGATCTTCCACAAGGGTGCCAAAAATACAAAAAAAAAAAATGTATAGTCTGAAAAACAAATGATATTGGGCAAGTTGGATATCCATATACAAAAAAATGAAATTGGATGCTTATCTTACATCATACACAGAAATTAACTCAAAATGGATTAAAGATTTAACTATAGGAACTGAAACTATAAAACTCTTAAAATAAAACATAAGAAAAAAGTTCATAACATTGGCCTTAGCAGTATTTCCTGCATATGACACCAAAAACACAAGCAACAAAGGCAAAAATAGACAAGTGAGACCATATCAAACTAAAAAGTTTTGTACAGCAAATAATCAACAGACAAGGTAGAAAATAGGTATTGTAGAATAGCTCACATAGACTGAGTTTTTAATATATGCTAAGTAGTTTACATTTATTAATTTTTTTTAATTTACCACTGAATGATGACCATTATTATTAAATTTTTTTGTTGAAGAATTTGGGCACAGAGATATAAAGTAATTTATCCAAAATAACACAAGCAAGTTGTAAATGGAGGATTTCACAACAGGGCTTATAGTTCTAGAGTCTTTGCACTTACATAATGCTCTATTTGCCTTTTAATAGGACAGTTAATTTTGGAATGTGGAATGAAAACTCTCTTATTAAGAAAAGTGTTGAGATTATAGATAAAGACAAAAGATATTTGGAGTTTGAGAACAGAACATTTTAGGGGATATTGATATTGAAGGAAATTGAAGGAAACCTTTGAAAAGATGCAATGATTCCAAAGGTAAATGGAAAATAAAATAATACTTAGAAAATGGTAGATGGCCAAGTAAAATTGACAAATGTAGCATATCTGGTAATGTTTGGAATAGATGTTCTGTGATATTTAATAAATCTTCAAAGAAAGAAAAGTAGTTACTCTTTAAGTTGGATAAACCATAACCATAGATGTTAGCCATTAAACATAAAGCTTAACAACCAAATATTACAAAGTAGACTGGTATAAGAAGGACTTGTTAGTGGTTTAATCCTGACCACTGGGACCTGGAGAAATATGTAGATTTTTCTATAAGTAAATGTCACAGTACTTTTATTTGAGACATGTGGTCTAAGGGTCTAGAATCAAATTTTTATATTAGCAATCAATTAAGTTCTAAAGAGTAAGAGTAGAAGAGATGCTGAAGGACAAATATGGCTGGCATTTCACTTTTATGGCTTACAATCTGGTTTATATAAAAGGAAAGTAGATGAAATTAACTGTGATAAGGAAAGAAAAATTAAAAATTAAATTAATTAATTTAATTAAAATTTAAAAATTTACACAAAATTTATAAGACAAAAATGTGTTTCTTAAAACAAGAGGAGAAAGAAGATGGGAGGAAGAGTAGAAGCAGAAAGAGAGAGAGGGAGAGAGATTAAAAAGAAGATAGAAGTTTTCAGGAAGAAATAGAAAAGGCAGATTAAAACCTTATGAAGAGAAAGTCACGTTGAAAACAGCAAAATTTGAATAATTATGACTACAACAATTGTATATTGTATGACAATACAATATATAGCTATGACTTATGAAATATGATGTTTAATTTTATGTATCAACTTGACGGGGCATGAGGTGCCCAGATATTTAGTCAAACATTATTCTGGGTGTTTCTGCAAGGTAGTTTTTGGATGAGACTAACAATTTAATCTGAGTAAAACAGATTATCCTTCATGATTTGGGTGGGCCTCATCCAATCAGCTGAAAAGAACAAAAACCCTGACCTTTCCCTGATTAAGAGGGAATTCTCCAGCAGACTGCCTTTGATCTTCATTTGCAGGATTGACTCTTCTAAGTCTCTGCTGGCTGATTTTCAGACTAGAACAGCACCATCAGCTCTCTTGGGTCTTGAGTCTGTGGGCCCACACTGCCAATTCAGACTTGACAGTCACCATAATAGTTTGACCCCATTCCTTATAATAAATCACTCTGACTCTCTGTCTCTTTTTCTGTCTCTCTCTGTCTCACTCTCACACGCACAAACATAGGCACATATATCCACCTCCTATTTGATATGTTTCTCTGTAGAACACTGACTAAAACACGAAATTCACACACTAACCAATGGAGAGAAAGCAAAGCTTAGTTCCTGTTTTGACCATGAAGAAATAAATGGGCAAACAATTTATCTTCCTACAACAGTATCAGCTACAATGCTCTACAAAATTATAAAACTTCAGGCATAAAGCAAGAAAAGGTAAAAAGCTATGATCCTGGAGGGAAAGGAATCATAAGAGGTGAGCTCCATCATTGGAAACAACATTGTACCTGGCAGGACTTTTCAAACTGTATCAGAGGAACTGGAACTCAATCATGAAGCAGTTTTTTGAATGACTGAAATAAGTAGAAATCAGAGATTGGCATCTTGAGACATCCAGAATTTGAGAGACAATTAACTAAAGTAGTTAGATGTGCAAATAAGATTGCCAAAACTGCTTCCTTCAGCCTGCATCATAATACTAAGTTAAGCATACTATGGGCAATGTTCTGTAGTCTGGCAGAAAAGAGTACCTGAGGGTTATGAGTAAAATACAGATTATAGAAGTTATACAGTTAAATAGAGACATTAGCCATCAGATCACGTAATATGAAGTGATTCTGCTACTGAACACATAATGTTTTCAAGCACTCATGGATCATTCACAAAGATGAACCACAGTTTGGAACATGAACCAGGTCTTGAAAAATTTTAAAGAATTTTAATCACACAAAATATATTCCCTGACCAAAATGAAATGAAATTACAATTAATAACAAATGTATCTGGAAAATCCTGAAATAGTTGAAACTTGAGCAATAGAGTTCCATACAGACATGAATAAAAGAATAAATAAATAATAAGAAAATATAAAAAATATTTTGAACTGCATAATAATGGGAACATAACCAAAGTTTTGGTGAAGTATTTAAATCAGTGCTTAAAGGGACTTTTATAGCTGTGAATGTTTATATTAGATAAGAAAATTTTAAATCAATGGACCATGTTTCCATCATTAGTAGCTAGGAAAAGCAGAGCAAATTAAACCTAAATTAAGTTAAAATATGGAATGAATAAACAGAAGAGCTACATCAGTAAGAAAAGGACAAATAAGAAAAAAAAATGAGTGAAATTAAATCTGTTACTTGGAAAGTTTAGTAAAACTGATAAAACCCTAGCACGACTTACAAGAAAAGACTGAAATCAGTGTCATCAACAGGGGCACCTGGGTGGCTCAGTCTGTTAGGCATCTGCCTTCGGGATCTAGCCCCATGTCAGGCTCCCTGCTCAGCGGGTAGCCTGCTTCTCTCTCTCCCTCTGCCTGCTGCTCCCCCTGCTTGTGCTCTCTCTCCCTCTCTCTCTCTGTCAAATAAATAAATAAAATCTTTAAAAAAAAGTGTCATCACAGGTTGGAATCTCATGGTTCAATGTCCTTTCCCAACTTCACTGTTGTTGGTAGAATTACTAATATAACAAGTGAAAAAGGGGATATCACTACAAATCCTATAAAACATTAAAAAGATACAAAGAAAAAGTATCTACCTTTTTATAGGAATTAATTTTATATCCTGGAAGAAATGGACACATTGCATGAAATACACAAATTGCAAAAGTCGCATAAGAAGAAAGAAAAACTTACATGGAAGAAATTGATCTCGTAAGAAAAACAAAAAAATGTTTCATTTGAAAGAAATTTTAGATCTATATTATTTACAAGTAATTCCTTTAAAATATTTAGAAAAAAATAATGTTAACATTTTACAAAATAATTAAGATAATATAGAAAGAAGTAACATTCCCCATTTAGTATATGGTGTCAGCAAATATTGATACCCATTGCTTACACTAAATGTAGAAAATTAGACAGATATTTGATGCTCATGGACTGCACGATTCAATATTTTTGAGATGTTCATTCTTCTCAAATTGACCTAAAAATTAAAAAAAAAATCCCATACCAAATTCTCCAAGCTCTTATATGCTAGAGATTTATATTAATGGGAAAGATTTTATATTAAATTATAATTTCAATTCTAGTTAGGAAGTTAGAGAAAGCAATTAGCTTATATACATGTATATTTGTGTTGTCTCAGAGGGCAACAGAGACAATATAGAACACAAGGTTTCTTTAAAGAGCAATAGGCATGAAAATTGAGGCATGAACCAGGAAATGGTCAGAGGAAGGAAGACTTTGGAGAAATCAAATAGTAGGGGTTAAGGGCAGTGGGTGTGGACTTTTAACCCCACTGCAGCTTAGTGTTGCTGCAAGGAATAAAGGAGATAGCTTTAAAGCACTTGGTAACTGTCCAGCACGTAGGAAAACATCTTATGCAGAGTTATCATTACTAATATTAATGTTGGAAACAAGAATGAAAGAATGAGTTTTATGAACTCTGAGATTCACTTTAGTCACACTGTTAGGTTGGGAAAGCAGAGAAAAAGAAATGGAACAAGGCCATTTGCATTAATACAAGTCTATATTCTATGTCTAGATAAAATATTTTAGTGAAATTGTTTTTATTAGGCATAAGAAAAGTCCTCATAATTTATCCAAAATAAGTTTATTCACAATTCACCAGAGAAAATAACCCAGCATTTTCACAGAAGGCTTTCTGCATGAATTTATTCATATTATTCTATTTGATCCAAGCAAAATAATTACAAATTATGAGAATATATTTTGAATTCGAGGTCTCAAATTTGAGAATAATTCTTGTTTTATTTATTTTTTCATTATGTAATTAAAGCCTAAGAATTAACTTATTTTGAACAGAAAAGATTAAGTGAGCAAAATAAAAATTTTCTTCCATTAAGAAACCATTTATCTTCCATAGCTCAATGCTTGCCTATTCCAAGAAAAGCCAAATGTCCTTACCTTTTTCAGAAAGGCATTAATACCTGTTGTGAAAAACCTTTATTAGTGCTAATTGTTCCAGCAAGCGGTGAATGGGAAACAGCAGGCCCAGGGGTTGTATGCGACTATCTACAATAAAAAGAAGTTCTATACTCCATGGGCCTCTAAGTATGCAGCTAGCCCTCCTGAGTACAAAAGGTACAGAGTGCCATTAAAAGGCATCGAGATTTCCTGAAGACAATTATAAAGGCACATAACATCTGTTCTCAATCATGGGCAACAGGAGAGAAAATGTGCACCACATGATATGTTACATACAACAAAGAAGTCCAGCTGTGTGAAGAAAAGTGTGTGAAAAGGCAATGGCCAAGCAAAGAACAGTGCAAAGTAAGCATTGTTAACGATGACAGTGACCCATGGCGATCTCTTTGAGTAGCTCTGTGGTACCAAGATTTGTTTGTTCTCCCACAAAAAGGGCCAACCATGACATCCTCATTTATGGGTACTATTCATAAAGAGTACTATTTACTAGACAATTTGGATTTAACATTTAACATGACAAACTTCAAAAAAGCTACATGGGGGCAAAGCATTTTCTCAGCCTTTTGTTCTAATAGCCCACAATCAAAACTGCCTTTATCTCCTCACAGAAATCTATGTCATTTCAAACCATTTTTACATAATACAAAATAGAACTAAGTCTCATAATAAATATCAATGGGAAAATTATTGTGGAAAATAATCATTAGAGAAAATTATGTAACCATTTATACCCCTGTCCCTACCACTTCTTTCTGTCTCTCATTTTTATTGGGCTTGAGCCAACTGCCTCCTGTTGTTCTTCCAATATAACATGTGTGTCCACTTGGGTCTGTGTATGTGTTGTTCTGTCCACTTGGGCTTCCCAGTTAGTCATCCATGAGGTTTGCTTCCTCATCACCTGCATGTATGCACTAACATTGTCAATCATAGTTAAGCCATTCCTGAAAAGCTTAATTAAAACTAAACCCATTCCGCACCTTTCCTGTTGTTTCTGACTTATTTTTTCGCAGAGCACTAATTAGCATACAACATAATATCTTCTTAGTAATTAATTTTATATTTTGGTTACTTTTCCCTGGAAAAGATATGCCTTGTGAGTCAGGATTGGAACTCTTTTTGTTCAATGATGCCTCAACACACACATGATAAAAGTCAAAACTATTTCCCCAGCAATTGAATCACCTTATGATTTCTTTGGTTCTATAAATTTAACTGGGTAGTAAAGGGTGTTTGTTCGAACCCTACATTTTCCAAATAAAGGACTAGCCCTTAACGTGCTTAAGAGGGAGATTACTTCTGAACCCTCTGAAATATCCTGCCTGATAAGAATGTCTTTGTAGGGGTACCTGTGTGGATCAGTCCCTTAAGCAGTTAAGTGTCTGCCTTCCGCACAGGTCATGACCCCAGGGTCCTGGGATGGGATTGAGACCTGCATGGCATAGGGCTCCCTGCTCACTGGGGAGGCTGCTTCTCCCTTTGCCCTTCCCCGCTGCTCGTGCTCGATCTCTCTCTCTCCTAAAATAAATTAAAAAAAAAATCTTAAAAGAAAGAAGGTCTTTGTATACTTGAGACTTTTAATCCACACAGATGGTTTATGCTAACAATGTAACTTATGGTGAACAATTTTATTTTCTTGTTTACCTGGGATTTGAGGCCACTCTATCATTTCGACCTCTGGGAGACTGGAGTCTAAGTGGAATAGGTAAATCACATTGATGTCCCATGTACCATGCCCCATGACTACATGACATTAGTAAAAACCCTGGTCTCAAGGCTCAAGGAAGATGGAGCTTCATTGTTGGGCAACACTTTGCAAATGTCATCACACATTGTTGTTATCTTTTTGACTCTACTGGGAGAGGACAGTTGGAAGGTAGAGCTGGGTTTCTCCTAAACTGCCATATGCACCTTTTCTCTTTGCTGATTTTAATATGTATCCTTCTGCTGAAATAAACCATAACTGTGAGTATAACAGCTTTCTGGAATTCTGTGGGTCTTTCTAGCAAATCATTAAACCCAAGAGTGGTCTAGGGAAACTCTGAGACAGTAATTACATCCATGGTTGGATAAAAATGAATCATCATTTTTAATCATTTTGTGGTCAAACTATATTTTTTTATTTATGAAACTCAATGTACAAGATCCATTTCATTAAACTTATAATTTAGAGGCAATGTTAATGAATAATGGTCTTCTTTGTAAAAATAATAATGCACTGATTTTTTATAAATAAGTATTACAGGGGCACCCAGGTGGCTCAGTTAGTTAAGTGTCTGCTTTTGGTTCAGCTCATGATCTCCAGGTCCTGGGATTGAGCCCTGTGTTAGTTCCCTACTCAGCAGGGAGTCCGCCTTTCTCTTGCTCCCTCTGCCCCTCCTCCCTGCTTGTGCTCTCTCTCTCAAATGAACAAATAAAAAAATCTTAAAAAAAAGTCTGTAAAAAAAAACTTTAAGTATTACAGTCAATAATGTAGATATCAATAGTAGTACAATATCAATATAATTAATTGTTTGTTTCCATTTCTGACACTGAACTCACCTAGGAAAAATAAATATAAGTTTCCACGGACACTCAAAATTAATATAAGACACCTTATGAAATATAGTGCATATTACCATTCTTTCCTAATTCAACTTTTAAAACCAAAGTAGAAACATGCACATAATCAAAAATATAAGGCACGGGTTTGCAAATATAAATTAGATATATACAATAGATAAATTATTCACAACTATAAGACTGCATCTTTCTTTGAAGTTATACTAATGCAATGTGACTACAATACCTATATCAGAGATAATGAAATCAAAAGGAGCTTGAGTACTACCTAGGTGTTGTGACCACATACATTACTCTGATTAATTTAAAGCATCTTATGATTGCCTTGGATTCTTTATATATACATAAAAATCCAATCACGTATATTCTGTACATCTGTGTGATACCCATAAATTTTCTAAGGATATTTGATTTTGTTGAATGATTAAAAGACTTAAATTTTATAACATGCTGATCTTGCAGACATACACATACATTTGAGGAAACAAGTATTTTTTTTAAAGCCTGACTTATTTATTTTAGAAAGGGGGAGGGGCAGAGGGAGAGAATCTTTCAAGCAGACTCCCCACTGAGCATGGATCCCACCTGAGTTGAAACCAAGAGTTGGATGCTTAACTGACTGAGCCACCCAAAAAGCCCCAGGAAACAAGTATTTTTGAGAACTTTTAATTTTATACATTACTAAAAAAGAAAAGAAAATACATTTGATAATTATTTAATTTAAAAATGGAAATACAAAGATCCACTGATCTTCCTTTTTCCAAATTTCCCAAGATATATCATAGCCACCTTACGTTTTCTCACTTAACCCTTTCATTCTCATAAAAAAACAGAGGAAATGATTATGTTTTTAAGCTTAATAAAACTATAATGTGTGTGACTATTATTTAGTATTTAAAAAAATACTTTTATTTTTGATATTTAGTATATTTAAGTAAATACACTAAATTACTGAGTAAATATAATAAATACTAAATACATATAAATATGTATAAATATATTCATATATAGTAATATATATGGAGACAGACATATATACATTCCTGTGTTTGTGTGTGCATGCGAGTGTATCTATAATTAATATATTTAGTAAATAATGTATTTATTAATTTAGCATTTGTATATATAATTACTTATGATGAATTATGCATATATATATACATATATGTGCACATATATCACACACACACATACATATATATGCACCCTGGTACAAGTGTGTGTATCCCCTAGTAGAAGTTTTAGAAATCTGGGGAGAGAACTTGATTATCACCGTCTGGGGAGGGTAGAGCAGTACTAATACTTAAACGCAAAACTTGAGAGACTAGGAATCCTGCAACATGAGGATGGTCACCTCAATGAAGAGATTCTAAGTCCTTTACTTTTTTTTAAAAAATCCTTCCAGATATGATTACAGGTGAAAACCTGGAACCAAGCTGGTTTTAAATATAAACTTCAATATGTTAGCACAGTTTTCCAGTAATGTAAAAAAAGAAAAACAAAACCCAAAACGATAAATACCATTTTGATCCAAGGCTTCATATATTCATTTAATCAAACTTTTATGGTAAAACAGTATCAAGAATATGGTGGTTTCAATTCTTTCACTGTAACTTCATATTATTTAAATGGGTACTAGAATGATTACAAAATTAAGTTCAAGATAGCAAGTAAAAAATGTTCTTCTCAACATCAGTTTATTCCAGCTTACCTAGACGCAGAAAACAGGTCAGACGGCTATCAGAGCTCTTATATCTGAAGGTCTTCTTAGTAATGTTCACTTTGAAATCATTTTTAGGCATATTATCTGCAAATCTCCAATAAAACATGAAGTACAGACGGTCCCGACGCACAGACGGTTTGACTTGTGATTTTTTTGACTTTATGATGTGTGAAAGTGATACATATTCATTAGTAACCATACTTCGAATTTCGAATTCTGATCTTCTCCGAGACTAACGCTATGCAGGAAATTCTGTCTCCTGATGCTATGCAGTGACAATGAGCCACACGATCATGAGTGAGCAACAGATATGTATACAACCATTCTGTCCCTAAACAACCATTCTGGTTTATATTTTCCATACTGTATTCAACACATTACATGAAAATATTCAACATTTTATTGTAAAACAGGCTTTGTGTTAGATGATTTAGCCCAACCGGAGGTTACTGTAACTGTTCTGAAAATGTTTAAGGTAAGCTAGGCTAAGCTATTATGTTCGGTATGTTAGATGTATTCAATGCGTTTTCAGCTTATGATATTTTCAACTTATTGTGGGTTTATCAGGTTAATTATTTTTTTATTTGTTATATTACACCATTACTTCTTAAAAGCTCAAGGAAGATATACTAAATGTACATTAATCTCTCGAATATCCATAAAATTAGTATGCAAGATCGTTCAAGGAAGACATGTACTTAATTGTCTTTAAATAATAATTTCATACACATTGCAGACTAATTTTATGGATATTCAAGAGATTAATGTAAATTTAGTAAATTAAAAAATAATATTAATGCTTTGGATTTACATTACTATTTCTGGATTGGTTATTGCCATAAATCATCATTCAAATATCATTTACATGATTTCTTAAAAGAGATGATATTATAGGGGCGTCTGCGTGGCTCAGATGGTTAAGCGTCTGCCTTCGGCTCAGGTCATAATCCCGGGGTCCTGGCATCGAGTCCCGCATCAGGCTCCCTGCTCCTTGGGAGCCTGCTTCTCTCTGCCTCTCTCTCTCTCTCTCTCCCCGTCTCTCATGAATAAATAAATAAAATCTTTAAAAAAAAAAGAGAGATGATATTATATTTTTAGTATGTGCATATTGAGAAAAATAATATGAATTTTAAAAACAAAATTTCAAAAACCCCATTAAGTTCTTACTGATTTTATGAATATTATCATAATTTAGCAAAATAAAGTGTCATGAGGACAATTATGAATGAATCTATTATAAAATGCAATTATTTTTTTCTGTGTCTATACAGAACTTAAAACAAAATGTAATTTCACATTTTGGTACCACTTTTAATTGAATGAAGAAAGATACAGCATTATAAAATCCAAGTGAATAGTGAAGCATTTCAGTAATACCAAATCTTACAAAGTCATAAAAATTAATTTCAGGGAAACACTCTACATATTAAGAAATATTCTATGGTCACAGTATTCACCTCTCGGAATAATTAGAGGAAATTTAATTAAAGCAAATATTAAAAACTTCTTGCAAAAGTTTCAAGTGAAAGTGAACATACTGACTTCTGGGCCATGAATACCATTATATATGACACAAAGTACAAACTTGCTAACACACACTTACATGTTCTAAACATTCCTCTTCATTGGTCACCTTCTTCCTTATTAGCTGATGGACACAGTCCCTAATTCACAGATTAAATACAAGCTGTTAGCTCTCGCAATCTCCACCCTCAAATTTACAAACTTTTGTTGTATGTCTGCATCCCTTTCTTACCCCTCCCCTGGTTTTCAATAGAGACAGTATCACTTCTACAATTTAATGAAAATTCCTCCACCTTATATGAAGCTTTACTTTATTTCCTCTTAGTTCTTCAGTACTCTCAAGAGTTTCTTCTCTGAATTTTTTCCATCAAACAGATAAATACATATAAGTATGCCCACCTACAGAACACATAGAATAGGTGTATGGATAGACAAACTGTGGAACGTCCAAACAATGGAATATCATTCAGTGATCAAAAGATATGAGTTACAAAACAGCAAAAAGATACAGAGGAATCTTAAATGCATACTACCAAGTAAAGAAGCCAATCTGAAATGGATATATACTGTTTGATCCCAACTATATGAATTGTGGGAAAGGAAAAATATTGAAACAGTAAAATGATCCCTTGCCAGGGACAGGGAGTGAGTGAAGAGAAGAAAAAGTAGAATACAGAGGAATTCTAGGAGAGTGAAACTACTCTGTACGATATTGTAATGGTGTATATGCAACATTATACATTTATCAAAACCTGTAGAACTATACAATACAAAGAATAAGTCCTAATTTAAACTATGAACTTTACTTAATAATAATGTTTCAATATTTGCTCATTAATTATAACAAACATATCACATTAATAGGAGAAATTCTGTTGGGGGAGAGTGAGTATATGGTAATTCTGTATTTATTTTTTTATTTTTTATTATTAAAGATTTTATTTATTTATTTGAGAGAGAGAGAATGAGAGATAGAGAGCACGAGAGGGAAGAGGGTCAGAGGGAGAAGCAGACTCCCCGCCGAGCAGGGAGCCTGATGTGGGACTTGATCCTGGGACTCCAGGATCATGACCTGAGCCGAAGGCAGTCGCTTAACCAACTGAGCCACCCAGGCTCCCTGTATTTATTTTTTTAAAGACACATTTATTCAGCGTTATGATCAGACTATTACATTTAGCTATCGACAGCATGGGTGCAAAAAAAAAAAGTCTACATTAAAACCCTTTGTTGGAATGCTTTACACTTTCCACGGAATAGAAACTAAAATAAACGTGTTATACAATTAGTCACAAATACAGTCCTCGAGTTTTTTGCCCATACAGGGTCTAAAACGTCTTCTTTGTAGCAGCCGGGCCCTACCACCACTGTGCTTGGCTGAGTTCACAAATCTGTTATAACCTGTAGTTCCCCTATCACTTCTCTGGCTCTCCTCTCCTGCTAAGCTTTGTTTCCTGGTAGTAATTAACACCTTCTGTCACTGCCAAAGCTACTGCTGCTGCTGGAACCACTGTAGCCACCTTGGTTTTGTGGTTTGGCAGAGTACTGCCACCACCATAGGGGCCAGAGCTTCTGCCTCCAAACTTCCCTCCTTTCATGGATCCAAAATTTGAAGATTGATAGTTGTAATTACCAAAATTATTATAGCTTCCACCACCTCCAAAGTTCCTCCCATCATCATCATTGCCTAATCCATTAGAGCCATCCCCATGGCCACCATACCCACAACTAAAGCTACTTTACCCAATGACATTTTCTTCATGATCGAAGTTGTCATTCCCACCAAAACCACCTCCACAACCACCACCAAAATTCCAGAGCCACTTCGGCCATTCACAGTATGGTATTTTTGCATGACAATCTTGTCTGTGGAGTCATGATCATCAAATGTTATAAAAGCAAAGCCTCTCTCTTGCCACTGCCTTAGTCTGTCATGATTTTAATCACTTTAATTTCTCACACTGTTCAAAATACTCTTGTAGATGATGTTCTTCAGTTTCTTCTTTTATGCCACCAACAAAAGTCTTTTTCACAGTTAAGTGGGCACCAGGTCTTTGAGAACCTTGAGACAACACTTTTTGGTTCCACAACTCTTCCATCCACCTTGGGTGGCCTTGTATTCGTGGCTGCATGCCCTTCCTCCACTGTGGCCTAGGTGACAAACCCAAAGCATCTGGAGCACTTGGTGTTTGGAGCTCTCATTATCACACACGACATAAACATTCCCCATTTCTTAAAATGGCTCCTCAGAGCCAGGGCGGAAGGAAAATAATTCTTCTGACAACTCTAACATAAAAGTTTCATTTTCTTCTGGTATGAAGATTATTGGGTCACTTGAATAACTTTAAGCCATAAACATGAGGCATAGGATAGTATTGGTTTTCTTAAACTAATCAAGGTCTATCCTTGCAGTTATGACTGGGTTAATCATATTCAAGCAAATGGGGTAGGGTTTGAAGGATTATTTAAAAAAGGCAGTAGCAAACTTCAGAATCTATCAGTTGTCCATTTAATATTCATATATACCCTCTTTCTTATACAGAAAGCTTCAAAAATAGACATGTTTAAATTCATCATATTCAAACCATTTTCAAAGGGAGACAAATCACTGTTTATTCCAGTTGCTTTGTTAATCTCTGGTTCTAGAATCTCTGCTATATCAGCTCTCATTTCAATTGTATATTATCAGTGCTCTTCATATTCCAGTAATTGATGAGATATCTACTTTAACACACATGATCTGTACTGAAAAAGAAAGAACAGAATCTGTAAAAGGAACCACCTCAGTTAATGTGCTGTTATTCGAATTAGTCACTATAGTGGAACGCTAAGATGTTTAATGTGGGTGATTTGGCAGTAGTGGGGACTGAAAGATTAGTAAAATAATGAAGAATAGAAAGATAAAGACCGAACTGTAAAAGTTCTAAATGATAAAACGAAGAATTAAGAATCTGATAGCCAAAAATATTGTTAAGTAGGGTCACAAGTATGTCACTTTTGATAATTACAAGTACCCTGTGCTAGCATAAAGAAGGTGGAGTCATGAAGCTATTTAGTCAAGTGAAACTTAATATTAAACAGTGAGATTTGTTCAAGAATATATGAAAAAAGTCAATAACCATATGGTTGTAGGATAATGAGAAAGGTGACAGAATCAACCATATAGTGTATGTTTTGAATGTTAGTAGGTTATTTATTTATTTATTTATTTTGCATGGGAATCTTTGTATTTGCAGTCAGTAATTTATTATTTTAAATCCCAGTTCTGCTCTCGTTGCAAAATGAGACGGGAAGAGTATTTTTTTTTCCTATTATCTAGATGAACTTGTGTAAAGCAGATGTTTTCCCCTTAAATGTTTGAAGGAATCTACAAATGAAGCTCATCCAAGACTGGAGTTTTCTTTGTGAAAAGCTATAAAATTAAGAATTCAAGTTTATTAATAGGTAGAGGATTATTCAGATTTCCTATTTTTCTTGTATCAATTATACTGAATTTTTTTTAAAAAGATTTTTATTTATTTATTTATGTTAGAGATAAGAGAGGGAGAGCACAAGGGGGAGTAGCAGAGGGAAAGGGACAAGCCGCCTCTGCGTTGAGTGCAGAGCCCGACGCGGGGCTCAACCCCACGACCCTGAGATCATGACCTGAGCCGAAATCAAGAGTAAGAAGCTTAACCAACTGAGCCACTCAGGCACACTAATTATATTGAGTTTTTAAGAAAATTGTTTTTATATACAAATTTAAAACTTTATTAATTTTTAAAAGCTTTTTTATATTTGTAAGATATATATAGTAACATTTTTTATTCCTGGCAGAGAAAATATACTTTATTTTCACTATTATTAATACAATAAATTTTATTTTTATTTATACATTTTTGTTTTTAAAGATTGTTTTCTGATCTCATATTTATCATAATTTCCATCTATTTCTCTTAGAATTATTTTGCTCTGCTTTTTCTAGCTTTGTATACCACTATATTAGTTTCCTGAGGCTGTTATAACAAATTTGGTGGCTTAAAACAACAAAAATTTATTCTCTCATAGTTCTGGATGCCAGAAATCCAACATTAAGGTGTTGAAAAGGCTGTGCTACTGGGAAAGTCTCTTAGGGAGAGTCTAGTGTTTGCCTTTTCCAGCTTCTGGTGGCTCCAGGCATTCCTTAGCTTAGGATGCATCGCTCCAATCTCTTCCTCTGTAGTCACACTGCTTCTTCCTCTTCTGTCTGTCATCTCTCCTGTGGGTCTCTAACAGGGGAACTTGATATAGGACAAAAGGCCCAAGGTAATATACAAGATGTTCTCTTTATCTCAAGATCCTTAACTTAATCACATCTATAAAGACCCTTATTTTAAATAAGGTAACAGTCTCAGGTTCTGCAAATTAAGATGTTGACATACCCTTTTGAGGGCTACCATTCAGCTCACTGCTCTTTGGTAGTTAAAGGCTTAAATCATTGAGTTTCTCTCATGCACTTAAGGCTATACATTTCCCATTGAAGACAGATTTTGCAGGTTCCCACAAGTTGTGATCATTTTACTTGCATTATTTGATTCAAAGTATTATTAAATTCAATATGTTTTGTGATTTCTTTATTGAAACATGGCATGTAACCTATTTAGAACTGTTTTGCTTAATACTTTTGTATCATGTTTTTGGTATTGATTTTTAGATTCCTTTCACTGTAGTTAATAAATATTTGCAGTATGGTTTTGATCTTTGAAATAAATATATATTGGCCCAGAATTTGGTTAATTAAAAGTTTCCATATTTTCTCGAAAATAATTCAGTTGTTGGGGGGATATGCTTTTATGTGTGTGACTTTTACCAAGTTTCTTAATCTTGATATTCAAATATTATATTTCTTGAGTTTCTGTCTGACTTTTATGCTATGGAGTAAGTTGCATTGATATGTTGAATTATGACTCAATATCTTTCAATTTCAACTTTAGTCAGTTGTCACTTTGTATATATTTTGAAGTTATAATCTGCATTAAAATTTAGGATTTTTATAGCTTTTCAAATTGTACTTTTAATCATAGCTAAATATTCCCTTTTATATCATATAATAATTCTTGCTGCAAGTCTACTTTGACTCATAATAATACAGTGTCATCAACTTAAATGTTCACATAGGCTTCAAGGGCAAATGACATGCAGAATATCAGGCTAATTTCTTGGTTGTTTTCTTCAACCGTTTCAAAATTAAGTCTTTTTGGCAATCCAGAAGTTCAGTTTTTATCTCCTCATTCAAATGAAAGGGCCAAAAGTCCCAGGATGCTCTTTCCTCCTCCGTTTCCATTCCCTGCATTGTTAATCCACACAAGCCCTGAATGAAATACCAGTGGGAAGTGTGTGACCCATGTCATAATGCCATCCTTTTTTCTGAGACATTGGTCACTCAAGTTTAATCTGTCTTATTGTACTCTGAAGCCTTCAAATAATTTATTTGTGCATTTTATCCAGTGTTTATAATTGATATCTGTAGGAGGCTTTAACTCTGATATAGCTAGAAGCCATGATGTTTTGTGTAGGGGGATTGGGGGTAAGTGGGCAATACCAGAACAGGCATCAGTTGCTTGATTCCCATTCATTTCAGATTATGCCCTGAGGCAATCTGCCCTTTAACATGGACACAGCTTGTTGCAATCAAAGTTCTAAGACTTCTTCCAAATTCTTTTTTTTTTTTTTTTGACTTCTCCCAAATTCTTGATTCAACTCACAGCTATTCCTCTGCGTTAGTTGCCATAAGAGGAGACACAAACCTAAATCTGTGGCTTACAGAAGAATAGAAGTTCATTTCTCTCTCAAGGAGAGAAAGGAATGGTTCAAATGAAATTTGAATCTCTGTGTTCACAGTGGCTGCTATGGTTTTCACCTTCCACCAGCACTGGGGAAGACATATAGAAGTAAGGTGACAGATGCTGATTCCTCTTTAGAAATGACCAGCAAGCGGGATACTGATACAAGAATTTAGACATAGAGCCACAACACGCTACATTAGTCGAGATAAAACTCAGAGTTCTACTATTAAGAAGGAAGTAGATATAACTATATACCTAGCCATTCCTGCCGTCTTTCTTTGCTTTCCCAGGCATGAACAAGATGTTTCTATGGCATGGATGTTTATTTTTTTTTATTTTTAAGTTTATTTTAAAATGTATTTTAATTTTTAATGTTTATTTGTTGTTTTAGTTTCAGAAGTAGAGTTTAGTCATTCACCAGTTGCATATCACACCCAGTGCTCATTACATCAAGTCCCCTCCTTAATGCCCATCACCCAATTACCCCATCCTTCTACCAACCTCCCCTCCAGAAACCATCAGTTTGCTTCTTATAGTTAAGAGTCTCTGATGGTTTGTCTCCATGGATGTTTAATGCCAAACACAAAATTCAAAGCTCTGGTGTTTTGTAAGGGGTCAAATCTTTCCACCTCCACTCCTGCAAGGTAATTTTCTACCAGATGAATATTAGTGCTAGGTGACACTATTCTCCTGAGGATGCACTCATGGAAAATTATACTGTTTAAAGTACATTCTTCACAACCAGTGTATAGCTTATTATGTCATACTCACAAAGACACATAATTTATTTTTTATGCAAGCTTTCAGTTCAGTTTCTTCTAAGTTCTGCAATATAGTTTATTCTCTCTTTGGCTGACATTTATCATATCGAATTCCAGTTTTGTGAAGTAGAGTTTAAGTTCAATTCTGGAAGTTACAGTAGGTATCAAACATTTTGTTCATTGTATATAATACTTTGCCTTCCCAGGATAGAAGTGTCAATATCAGAACTGTTAATATCTGGATACTCTAGGTCCATATGGCAATGTCATCCCTTTTATATAATTTAGTTATTTGTCTTTGGCAATTAGCCTAATTACAGTCTCTAGTACAGTTAATATCTGTTTCAAAGCACAATGGAAATAGAAGTACAGAATATAATTCCTCTTTAATCATTTTTAAAATTTATTTTATATTGTTTTAAATGAGACATTATTGGAGCTAGTCATGATGACCAAATTGGAAGTGTCTCATATGACTGAGTAAATCTTTAACACATTCAGAAGAGCTTCTCATTCTGCAAATCAATTATCACCATTGTATTTTTCCCAAGGATCATTTCTGATGGACTAACTTTCTCTGAAAATGTAGAGATACAGTTGCCTAAATATTTCAAGTTTGAGTATTTATCTTTCTTAAGAAGATACATTTGATAAATGGAAATGAGGTTTTGACTTAGTCAAGTGCACTCACACTAGGACAGCTATTGTAGATTATTTGTTTAAACTGTGCTTTTCTGTCCAGCTTATATGCATTGTCCAAGAAAAAATTACTTTGAAGGAAGGAGATATTTTGTCAATAGTTCTTGAATGGGAAGGTGAATGAAATCAGTTAATAACTATGAAGAGGAAACTGAAGAATAATGAATTCCCATTTTTATGTGTCATGTATGAGTTGACATTTGAAAATTCACATGTGGCTATCTGAAAAGCATGATATAATTGAGGTCTAGAATTCCAGAAATGGATCACAATCTTCTCACCGAATAATCTATACAAATATGTATATAAGGAATACCTTTTTAATAAATGTTGAAAGTAAATTCCAGATCACTAATATTCCATTAAGAAGGTTAGATTTAATTGTGTATGTTATAGATCTTATCTTTCTATTTCCCCAACTGACAAGGAAAATGTAATTATTTTTGAAACATGATAATATGCTATTAATGTGTGACCTTTCCCCAGTTTAAGCAATAAAGTTCGCTCCAGGGTGTTCTGTTGGAACATAATATTAATATTCCTAAACTACACTGATTTTTGACTAAATATGCTAACACCAATTACCAATGGCATATACTGTGAAGTGTTTTTTAAAGGACCACCAAGTATTAAATGCAGAATTGCTTAATATTTAAGAAAATTTCTTTTTCTACCATTGTGTTTACCTATTTACATGATACTTGTCAAGACATATTCTTATTTAAAATACTCATTTTAGTATTAACATAAAATTTCCCATGCAAAATATAATCTTATTTTCATATATTTGGAAAATCAGGTGTTCCTATTACAGTGGATAATTACTGATATATTAATATTACATAAATAGGAGAAAACAAATTCTATACTTAAAATATTGAAAGACTTTAAAAATTGTGAATTAATACTTTCAACTTTATTTTTTCTTGTGTTCTAGAGATGCTCAGAAACCAGAAGTCACTTAAATGGGCCAATTCCAAAATTGTTTAAACATTAACCATCATCACAATTTAATGTTTAATGAATGCTTTTTTTTAACATTTTATTTTTTTATTTGACACAGAGAAAGAGAGGGAACACAAGCAGGGGGAGTGGGAGAGGGAGAAACAGGCTTCCCACTGAGTAGGGAGACCTACATGGAGCTCGATCCCAGGACCCTGGGATCATGACCCGAGCGGAAGGCAGACATTTAACGACTGAGCCACCCGGGCACCCCAATGTTTAATGAATTCTGGCCAGATTCATGAGTTAATATTTTTCACTAGATAGAACTTTTGCCTTACTTTATTAGTTGTAGATTACATATGATTCTTATTTATTTATTTTTATTTATTTATTTATTTATTTGAGAGAGAAAGCACAGGCGGGGGGAGGGGTAGAGGGAGAGGGAGAAGTTCACTCTCCGCTGAGCAGCGGACCTGGCATGATCCTCGGAGACCAGGATCACGACCTGAGCTGAAGTCATTCACTAACTGACTGAGCCGTACAGGCACCCCTATGATTCTTAATGAAATATTTATATTTCATTGACAAACCAAAGCAGCCCCAAGTTGTAAAATGTCAAACACATTTTAGTAAAAGTGTAAGAACTATGTGTTGAGGTTTTACATAAATAAGCTCATGTAATTTTCTCAGCAGCCCCATAAGGCCCAGTAATTGGTTAAAATAATATGAGTTTCTATAACAGAAAAGGCCCCAAATATCAGTGGCTTACTTAACACAGTAGAATTTTATCTTACTCATGTGAAGACTAAATGAGGGTTTCCTGATTAGGACTCAACTCCATCCAATCCATTCAGGAAATCAGGTTGATGAAAATTCTTCCCACTTCAACCCAGTACTGTTGTGGGCACCAGTAGCCAGTCAGCAGATGGAGAGTTGAAAGAATTGCATTTGGGAAGTTGTGATAAGCCAGACTCTTTCTCATTCCACGGGTTCTAACTCTGTCACAGGGTAATGCTTCAGAAAACAGCGAGCCTTATGAGTATAGGGAAAATGGTCTGTTTTCTGTGCTACCGGTCCCTAGCCCTGTTTACCCTTCTATTCATCAAATACCAAGTTTATCATTTTTTTCCTGCGTGTGGAATATGTTCATTCTTTCTCTGATGAAGATTCAAGGTGTTTCCAGCAAACAGCCACATCCAATTAGATGGAGCTATGATGCTAGAATATATGAAACAAGAAGATGTAACTTGCTCTCAGCTTATACAATAAACAAGGTAGAGTAGGAGCAAGATCATTGCAAGTAACTTCCCCATTTTGGAAATGAAATATGCAGATACTCAGGGCAATGGTAAAGTTCTGCCAATTGCAATTGAAAAGAACCTTGATTACAACCTAATTTTGCTCTCTGGAAAAAATTCTCTCATCTATTGTCTTTTGGAGCCCCTTGCTCAGCTTTCTGGGACATCCTTTGTCCTTTCCTCTGAGGTCACATAAAGTGAATATTGAGGCAGAAAGCTATCTCTGGTATGGAAAGCTTCCATAGACAGCCTCCTATGCATGCAAGTTTGTGAACTTGAGTTCTATTAAAAAGGTGTATGGTCAAAATATATTTTAGTTCCAGTTGCTAGCTTTACTGGCATTATAATTCCCTTGAAAGAGTAGTATGCTTTTAATTTATTTGATTCTAGACAGTACCATGTACTGGTAACCATACTGGAATTCTGTACTAGGCAAAATTTCAAAATATAATTCATTTCCTTGCCTTCACATTCTATTCTCTTCTTTTCCAAACAAATGACAGCTACATTGAGGCAATCAAACTTGTGTAGAAAAGAAATACTCTTAGTCATATTATTGTCACCAGGAGGATTCTTCATTGGCTGCTTATACACAATTTTTTCAATTTATTTTTCCTTTTGAGGTGCAAAAAGAGCCAATTTATCTAGCTATTGAGGCTGTATGTTAGCAAGCAGTTTCCATTCCAATAGGTAAAGTTATTGTGTCATTTACAGGTGAGAGTAATGAAGTACAAGCTAAGGGTTATGTGACTTATCTTGTGTTAAATAGTTAGTGGTTTTGAAGCTAAGATTTAAATACAGCCATTTTCCTAAAGATAGCATTCTCTTCTTATACTGTCCCTCACGTCCTTTATCCTCTGCCCATAGCACTTCTGCCCATAACACTGTCAGGGCTCAAATACCCATCTATATGGCATAGAAGTGGAATAGACTTTATCACATACCCCCATCGTCCTCATCAATCCTTGTTATCAGTTTCTTCAGATCTAATCTCTCCTCTATATTTCAGTGAATCACCGAAGTTCTTATGCTTATATTCTCACTGAAATGGATATCTGGAAGTGTCTGATGTTAACATTTCATCTATACCCACATACTAGTCCAAATTTTTCTTAGACTGCCAGAACAGCTCCTGCTACATATGCAAATCTCCAAACATGTGACAAATTTGCATTTTTGCAGTGACATTGAATTTATATTTTAAGATCCATGCACATATGTTAAGTCTAGGGATATATATATGCGTGTTTATGTGACCACATCATGATTTTTCGTAGCAATTTGAATTAGAGTGGAAAAATATTTTGAGTGGCATAATATGATGTATTTATTGTGTGTTTTCTCTTAAAAATATTGCTTTATTTAAACATTATCATATTTTTGTACTCATGCCTGTCAATTAGCAGATGCTCAGAAATATTTAAAATGAACACGTGAAGACCCATCATTGAAGATCCTAAAGCAGTAGGTCTGGGAGAGATCCTTCCTCTCTGTCTCTCTTTTTAATTCTGTAGTGCATTTTGATGCTTTGAACAGAACACCACTGCTTTTTTTAACAGTCTGTGGCAGGTGGAATAATGGTCCCTCATGATGACGATGTCTTAGTTCCTGGAACCTGTGCATATGTTACATTGACATGCCAAAAGGTATGTAGTAGATGTGATTAAGATTGAGATTAAAAATGAGATGGAAAAATTATCTTAAATTATCCTGGTGGTCACAAGCTAATCACATGAATTCTTACAAGCAAAGAATCAAACCCTGGTGTGGTCAGAGGGAGCTGTAGTCGTAGTGGTGGTCATAGAGAGCTATGGAAGGAAATCAGCAAGATTTATTAATTTATTAATCATTGGCTTGGAAGATGATAGAAGGAGCCAAGAACCAAGGAATGTTGTGACCTCGAGAAGCTGGAAAAATGGATTCTCCCTTAAAGCCTCCAAAAGAGAATGCAGCCCTACATCCTCATTGATTTTAGCTGAGTGAGACCTGTGTTAGACTACTAACCTGCAGAACTGTAAGATATTAAATCTGTGTTGTTTTAAAACCACTAAATTTGGGTAACTAGTAACAGCAGTAATAGAAAACTAATATGCTGTCTTTATAACTCATATATAACTTCATTTTAACATCTGATTTTATTGTATTTATTTTTAGCTGAATCTCTTCATATTAAAAAAAACATAATGTCACCATCCATCTTATTTTACAAAGCATGAAATTTCAGTGTTTTACATAATCACGAGAGGTAAGCAGGTTTTCTCATCACTCCAAAATTGGCAACTAGGATACACAGCTGAGGGTAGAGGATATACTTCCCATTTTAATACTCAAGAAATTCACAAATAATATTTGTGGTGTCTGAAGAAGGAACACTACAGCCTCTTCCTACTACTTGGTTTGTAGTGAACTGCAGAAACTAACCTAATTAGAAACTAATTCTAATTTTGGGACAGCATTTTGAAAGGAAGTACCTTAGTAATTGACATGGCTCCCTTTAAGTCAGAGGACTTTTCTGATTCTTCCTGGATATTTCTTTTTTTTTTTTTTTAAGATTTTATTTATTTATTTGAGAGAGAGAGAGAGAGAGCACACGAGAGGAGGGAGGGTTAGAGGGAGAAGCAGACTCCCTGCCAAGCAAGGAGCCTGATGTGGGACTCGATCCCGGGACTCCAGGATCATGACCTGAGCCGAAGGCAGTCGCTTAACCAACTGAGCCACCCAGGCACCCTCTTCCTGGATATTTCTGATGGCAGGAGAATTGTTACTTGGCTGCATCAGTTGGATAGTGTGTCTGGGGAGAAATGTGTAGAAACTATATCTTTCATCAGATATATCCTTATATTCTTAGCATGGGGCTGGGTCTAAAGAAAGTATGCAATAAATATATCATGAATCCATGCTTTAATGTAATGTGAAAAACAAAATAAAAACTCAAAACAATATATATTAATCAAATGCAAACAGATAGCATATGCTTTATATCCCTAAACATAGATTACAGAGTTTTTACTAAAATAATGCACTTTTCTATGTAAAACTTATTTTAAAAAAAGTCTGTATCTCATGCATGAGTATGCAGAAAAAAAAGCTAATTGCCCAGAAAGACGAGAAGGTCATATTCAGATAAAATAATTACATAGACATGACTGATTTAACTGATAATGAGCATGAAGATAAACATGGACTTTTATTACTGTGTGGCAAATGGTTTAAAATTGATTTTGTTTTACCAGAGTCACACTTTCAAAAATGTCATATTTATAGTCAAATGATCTTTTCTAAGAAACAAAAATATCTATGGTTATATAAATATTTTGTTAAATGATTTTATGTTTGGGTAACTTTTTTATATTTAAAATTCATTGCTTTGTACACTTAAATGGCAAGAATTATACTATCTAAATACTAACAGTCATTTAAAATTGGTTATTTTCTAAAGGCAAGATAGATACAAGCTAATTAGAATGAAATAGAACACACAGAGTAGTTCAAAATTGAATTACTTATGTATGGCTTAGAATAATGACAAAAGTTACTAGCTAACACTTTTCAAATAACGCACTACGATTTGATATAAAAATAAGGTCTGTACATAAATATATGATGATGACAGTCCACAAAACCAAAAGAAAACCGACAGAATGGGAGAAAATATTTGCAAATGACATATCAGATAAAGGGTTAGTATCCAAAATCTATAAAGAACTTATCAAACTCAACACCCAAAGAACAAATAATCCAATCAAGAAATGGGCAGAAGACATGAACAGACATTTTTCCAAAGAAGACATCCAAATGGCCAACAGGCACATGAAAAAGTGCTCAGCATCGCTCGGCATCAGGGAAATCCAAATCAAAACCTCAATGAGATATCACCTCACACCCGTCAGAATGGCTAAATTTAACAAGTCAGGGAACGACAGATGTTGTCGGGGATGTGGAGAAAGGGGAACCCTCCTACACTGTTGGTGGGAATGCAAGCTGGTGCAACCCCTCTGGAAAACAGTATGGAGGTTCCTCAAACAGTTGAAATTAGAGCTACCATTCGATCCAGCAATTGCACTACTGGGTATTTACCCCAAAGATACAAATGTAGGGACCCGAAGGGGTACGTGCACCCCAATGTTTATAGCAGCAATGTCCACAATAGCCAAACTGTGGAAAGAGCCAAGATGTCCATCGACAGATGAATGGATAAAGAAGAGGTGGTATATATACACAATGGAATATTATGCAGCCATCAAAAGGAATGAGATCTTGCCATTTGCAACAACGTGGATGGAACTGGAGGGTGTTATGCTGAGTGAAATAAGTCAATCAGAGAAAGACATGTATCATATGACCTCACTGATATGAGGAATTCTTAATCTCAGGAACAAACTGAGGGTTGCTGGAGTGGTCGGGGGTGGGAGAGATGGGGTGGCTGGGTGATAGACATTGGGGAGCGTATGTGCTACGGTGAGCGCTGTGAATTGTGTAAGACTGTTGAATCACTGATCTGTACTTCTGAAACAAATAACGCAACATATTTTAAGAAAAAAGAAAAAGAAGATAGCAGGAGAAGAAGAATGAAGGGGAGTAAGTCAGGGGGGAGACGAACCAGGAGAGATGACGGACTCTGAAAAATAAACTGAGGTTTCTAGAGGGGAGGAGGGTAGGGGGATGGGTTAGCCTGGTGATGGGTATTAAAGAGGGCACATTCTGCATGGAGCACTGGGTGTTATGAACAAACAATGAATCATGGAACACTACACCAAAACAAATGATGTAATATATGGTGATTAACATAACAATAAAAAATAAAAAATAAATAAAATAAATAAATATATGATGATGACTCATTAAAAATAGTATTGGGGCACATGGATGGCGCAGTTGGTTAAGCATCTGACTCTTGATTTTGGCTCAGGTCATGGTCTCAGGGTCGTGATATCGAGCCCCATGTCAGGCTCTGCACTCTGTGTGGAGTCTGCTTAAGATTCTCTCTCCTTATTCCCTTCCCCCCTTCTCTCTTCTCTGTCTCTCTAAAATAAAAATAAATAAATAAATAAATAGATAGATAGATAGATAAATAAATAAATATTAAAACAGTGTCAAAGCCTCAGTTACTTAAGAAAATAAGCACATATTGGGAAAACTTCTAGGGAGGTCAACGAGATGGCTCTGTTAAACTTGGGTGGATTTGAGCAAATCTGGGAATTGACTGAAAAATAATCTAGGATGGTGATGGCTCAGACAATTGGGGTGATTCTCTTCCATGTATCTCTCTTCCTCCTTCCTGGAAATCCTGGGATATCTTGAGAATACCCATCTCACAGCAATGGCAGAGAGTAATTGCCCAAGCAGAAATGTGTAAGTTCTTCCTTCCATGTATCTCTCTTCCTCCTTCCTGGAATGACTGGGATATTTGAGAATGCCCATCTGTCAGCAATGGCAGAGAGTAATTGTACAAGCAGAAATGTGTAAGTGCTTCTTTAAAGCTTGTGCTTACATCACGTCTGGCCGATAGTTCATCCCCAGAACAAGTCATAAGACCAAGCCAGAGTCAAAGTGGAAGGCACTGAAAATTTATGAGGCAAATGGTATGTTCACAGACAGGGGTGAAAAACCAAAGACATTTTTATACCATATAGTCAGATCTCAACTGAATTATTCATGCCTCTCCCACATTGCAAAGTAGTCTCTGTTCTGTTGCAGAAACCCCAGTTATCTCATCTATCACTCATCAGTATTAATCTATGTCTCATCTGCATCAGCTCCAGACATAGCTCCTCCTGTTTTGGAGATCTACAAACTCAAAAGAACAAGATATCCTCCTCAGCACCCAAAAACAATAAAACAACTGCAATAAGTATTGCTGTTTAAAACATAGAAGAATGGTATGTACGTAGCAGTACTGTTCCATAGCAATTTTTTTAATTGTTCAGTGATTCATTAGTTGCATATAATGCCCAGTGCTCATCACATCACGTGCCCTCCTTAATACCCATCACCCAGTTACCCCATCCCCCCACACCCCTCCCTTCTGCAACCCTCAGTTTATTTCCCAGAGAACAGTCTCTCATGGTTTATCTCCCTCTCTGATTTCTTCCCATTCAGTTTTCCCTTCCTTCCTCTATGGTCCTCTGCACTATTCCTTATTATTCCACATATGAGTGAAACCATATGATAATTGTCTTTTTCTGCTTGACTTCTTTCACTTAGCATAATCCCCTCCAGTTCCATCCATGTCAATGCAAATGGTAGGTATTCACCTTTCTGATGGCTGAGTAATATTCCATTGTGTATGTGAACCACATCTTCTTTATCCATTCATCTGTTGAAGGGTGTCTCAGTTCCTTCCACAGTTTGGCTATTGTGGACATAGCTGCTATGAATTGGGGTGCATGTGCCCCTTCTTTTTACTACATCTGTATCTTTGGGGTAAATACCCTAATTGCTGGGTCATAGGGTAGCTCTATTTTTAATGTCTTGAGGAATCTCCATACTGTTTTCCAATTCTTCAGTGGCAATTGTTACCATTGAAATTACTAGGTAATTACTAGGTTAATTGTTGCCAGATATCTTACAGCAGGAGTAGGATGTATGCCCTGATTAAACCCTGCTTCTTCTCCCTGGGAGTAGCTCCCCACTTCATACACTATGAATTTGGGCTCTGTTCCATAGGATATCCATCTGTTTTCCATACCCTTCTTGACTCTCCTTGGCCAATTGCGAAAATTATATTGGGAAATATGTCTTTGAGTAAACTTTCAATATATTTTAAAAAATTTTTTCTATTTATTTATTTATTTTTTTTTTTATTTGGATGTGGTGTTCCATGACTCATTGCACACAACACCCAGGGTTCCATTCAATATGTGCCTTCTTTAATACTCATCACCAGGCTAGCCCATCACCCCAACCCTTCCCCTCTAGAACCCTCAGTTTGTTTCTCAGAGTCCATAGTCTCTCATGGTTCGTCTCCCACTCTGATTTCCCCTCCCTCATTTTCCCCTTCCTATTATCTTCTTTTCTCTTTAACATACAATGTATTATTTGTTTCAGAGGTATAGGTCTGTGATTCATCAGTCTTACACAATTCATAGGGCTCACCATAGCACATACCCTCCCCGATGTCTATCACCCCATCCCTCCCACCCCCATCACTTCAGCAACCCTCAGTTTGTTTCCTGAGATTAAGAATTCCTCATATCAGTGAGATCATATGATCATGTCTTTCTCTGATTGACTTATTTCACTTAGCATAATACCCTTTAGTTCACAAGAACCATATGATCCTCTCAATAGATGCAGAAAAAGCATTTGACAAAGTACAGCATCCTTTTTTGATTAAAACTCTTCAGAGTGTAGGGATAGAGGTTACATACCTCAATATCATAAAAACCATCCATGAAAAACCCACAGTGAATATCATTCTCAATGGGGAAAAGCTGAGAGCTTTCCCCCTAAGGTCAGGAACACGGCAGGGATGTCCACTATCACCACTGCTATTCAACATATTACTAGAAGAACTAGCCACAGCAATCAGACAACAGAAAGAAATAAAAGGCATCCGGACTGGCAAAGAAGAAGTCAAACTCTTACTGTTTGCAGATGATATGATACTTTATGTGGAAAACCCAAAGAACTCCACCCCAAAACTGCTAGGACTCATACAGGAATTCAGTAAAGTGGCAGGATATAAAATCAATGCACAGAAATCAGTTCATTTATATACATCAACAGCAAAACAGAAGAAAGAGAAATTAAAGAGTCAATCCCATTTACATTTGCACCCAAAACCATAAGATACCTAGGAATAAATCTAACCAAAGAGGCAAAGGATCTGTACTCAGAAAACTATAAAATACTCATGAAAGAAATTGAGGAAGACACAAAGAAATGAAAAAAATATTCCATGCTCCTGGATTGGAAGAACAAATATTGTGAAGATGTCAATGCTACCTAGAGCAATCTACACATTTAATGCAATCCCTGTCAAAATACAATCAACTTTTTTCAAGGAAATGGAACAAATAATCCTAAAATTTGAATGGAACCAGAAAAGACTTTCAATGTATTTTTATCAGTAGAAATCTAGAAGGGGTTATATTAGTAAGGGCTCTCTAGAGAAGCAGAACAATAGGAGATTATATATAATAACAAATGTTATATATGTATGTGAATGAGATTAGCTATTCATAAATAGGAGGTAGCTGTAAAAAATATGGCGTATTATTCATTTATATGTAATATATGTCACAAATATTTTTTCCCAGTTTGTTTTATATCTTTTGATTTGCTTATAGCTTTTGTTGTCTAACTTGTAAATATTTTTTATTATTGCATATGAATTTTGATACATAGTTAGAAAGCATTTACCTACACCCAAGTAATACAGAAGTGCTTTGCAGGGAGAAAATTGATTGATAACTCTTGCTGAGTTTTCTACTGAAATTATTTTAAGTTTTCTATGTTGAATGGGGTCAATTTTTGCTAAAGCATATTTTCCCAGGAAATTATCTATTTCATCTCTATATTAAAACACACTTCCTTAGATTTTTTCAAATAATTCTTTTACACTTTTATTATTCTGCTTTTTTCCTTTTTCTGTTGAAAATTTACTTTTCCCTTCTCAATCCAGTACAAGCCCTATTAATTCAATTATTGACTGCATTGAAAAGTTCAGCTCTTCAAATTATAACACAGCTAAACTTCTCTGTGTGGCATTAACATCACCACCATTCTCAATGATTCTTTTATACAAAATAGAATAGCAGGATATATGTAAAGGAAGGAGGTGGACAGTAACCAAAAAGACAGTAAGGGAAGATTGACAAATATTCCAGATATTGTAGTTGAAATAAATGGATTGTAAAAATAACCACAATAAGGAGAAAGATGGGCAACATGGATGAAAGAAGGATGGCATCTAAAAGAGTACTGGAAATAACTAATTTGACTATCAATATTGAATATGCAGTGAAAGAAATTACTTAAAACACCTGACACATCCCTAAGGGTGCTGCACAGAGGCCAAGCTTTGGAACAAAGAGACCACTCACATAGCTAATACTCAATGTTAGGTTAAGAGATTTCAGAATTCTTTAGAATTTTAGCATATGTTCTCCATTATGTGAAGATGATATTCTTATAGAAGCCTGCCCTGTCAAATCCTCAGAGCCCACTGCCTCAAGAATAACCATTGTTGGGGCGCCTGGTGGCTCAGTCGGTTAAGCATCTGCCTTCGGCTCAGGGTCCTGGGATCCAGCCCTGCATCAGGCCCTCTGCTCAGTGGGAAGTCTGCTTCTCCCTCTCTCTGTGCCTTTCCTCCTGCTTGTGTGCTCTCTCTGTCTCTCTCTTTCAAATGACTAAATAAAATCTTTAAAAAAAAAAAAAGTGTCCCTCCTTGTTTCATAAGATTTAAAGATTCTTTTGATGGCAAGACAGAACATAATGACACTTGAATGTCTACAAGGAAGAACTCTGTAGTATAGCTCCAAATAAAAAGGCTGCCAGACAGTCATGCGGGGGGTTGCCTCTAGAAAGGGTAACAGCAAGCTGTTATGCCACAAGCAGAGTGATGCTGCTTAGCTCTCTCAGTCTCCCTGGCGATTGGGTAATTTGAATAACTTTGGTGTAACCTGGGGTACAGTGGTACAATGTCTGGCACTTGCTCCCTGGGCTGATACTTAAAGTTCCCATGGATGAAAACCCAATAAGGGAAGTGATTGGCATGTGGATTTAATGAGCTGCTAAAAAAGGTGAAGTGACCTGACCTTCAGACAGGGCATCAAAACTAGGCCAAAAAAAGTACAAACAAGCAAAGAAAGCAACCAACCCCAAACTAAACTGTATTATAGTCTGATGTGGAAATGTTGGGGTTTGGAACTGATGGCCAAGAAAGAATTCTTGAAATGTCGTTGGTGCAAAAGGGTGGTTTTATTAAAACATAGGGACAGGACCTGTGGACAAAAGAGCTGCCCTGGGGTTGTGAGGGATAATATAAGTCTCTAAGGAATTTTGGAAGCAAGGTTTCCAGGATCTTGAGGGGGCTAGCTATTCTTAGGAAAAGGTCATTTTTTGTTTTCTAATAACACCTTCAGATGTATATCAGTGGGTCATATGCTTGGGAGATGATTGCTAATACATATCTTGGGGGATAGAGATAAAGGAAGTTTCCAAAGGAACTTCTTTTTTTTTCTTTTTCTTTGTTTTTAAATATTTTATTTATTTATTTGAGAGAGATCACAGAGGGCGAGGGAGAGAGAAAGCAGACTTCCCCGCTGAGCAGAGAGGCTGATGCAGGGCTTGATCCCAAGACCCTGGGATCATGACCTGAGCCGAAGGCTGATGCTTAACCGACTGAGTCACCCAGGTGCCCTCCGAAGGAATCTCTATATGTTAAAGTAGACTCACAGGATCCTGAGGCTGGGAATAATATTAAGCTAAGATTGCCTTTTGCTTTATGTTCCACAAATAAGTGAAACCACATGATAATTGACTTTCTCTACTTGACTTATTTCACTTAGCATAATCTCCTCCAGTTCCATCCACACTGATGCAAAAGTTGGGTATTCATCCTTTCTGATGGCTGAGTAGCATGGAGGACATTAGGAAAAGGAAGGGAAAAATGAAGGGTGGAAAATCAGAGAGGGAGACGAACCATGAGAGACTATGGACTCTGAGAAACAAACTAAGGGTTTCAGAGGGGAGAGGGTTGGGGGGAATGGGTTAGCCTGGTGATGGGTATCAAGGAGGCACGTACTGCAAGGAGCACTGGGTGTTATACACAAACAATGAATCGTGGGACCCTACATCAAAAACTCATAATGTACTATATGGTGACTAACATAACATAATAACAATAAAAAAAAATTGCCTTTTGCTTTAGCGAAGTGTCAACATTGAGGCAGTTGCATTCCTAGAGGAAGGTCACACTGTTTCAAGGACTTGTCAAAGGGCTGTAGGCAGAAAGTGAATCTAATTTTTTCTTTGCTTTGTTTCCCACATCATAGTCCTTAACAGGAATCTTAGCACTTGTTGCCTTATTTGACCCCCAAAGCAGAACCATATCTCTTTTCAACCACTGCACTAAAAGAAAGCTTCACTTCTCTAAACTTGTGTCCAAACATGGGAATAAAGTTAGACTGACTAAATGTTCAGACAGTTGAGATTAGAATAAACTTTTATGTATTTCTTCTCATAAAAGATCCAATCCTAATCCTGGCTCCTCGCCAACTCCCATCTTTACTAGTCAATAAACCTGATAAATGTTAATTTGAATAAGGCCTAAATTATTACATTGCATTTTTCTATTTTTTTGAATATGTCATGTGGTGTCTCCCAGATTAGATGTGTCATGTGGTGTCTCCCAGATCTGGGGAGATGATAAGGTGGAAGCATGGGAGTTGAAAGGATTCAGCTGAGGCAGAACAAAGGAGGTAGAAGCTTACTGAATCCACAAAAAAGGAGCCAGGGACAAGACAGCAGAGGAAACACTATCTGCAAAGATAGTGTGTGGGGAATGTTAAAAGGGGGAAGATGAGGAGGTATGGCAAAGTATGGAATTTTCCCTTTTTTGGTACCTGTGCCTGGTTGTAAGTAGCCCATTGGTTAGCTAGGGCTTATGGATATTTTAAGGTGGGTTGCCTAATGGGCCTGTTTGTATTCAGCCAGGTGGTGGTCACTATGGGCCCTTTTTACATTCCATTGCTCAAGTCTATTGCCTAAAGCGGGCTCTACATGTCACTCCTATTATTTTCCATGAATTTAACCTATTTCCAAGTAAGTCATCATCGTGAAATGTTTCTATACCTTATCTATCCTTACAAGTATTTTTTGCCTTTAAGTCCTTCATTATATTTATACTAGAATTCTCCAATGCTACTCTAAGAGATTTTAGTTTGTTTTTGTTGTTACAATTATTTTCCACTAGAATTTACCCCCCCCCAAAAAAAGGCTGAAATGTATTTTACTGTTCTTCATCCCTATGGTGAAAAGTATTTGCTACCTTCTTCAACAAAATGATGATATATTAAGATTGTTAACTTTTCTTGAAATTTTCTTATAAATTTATAAAATTATATTTCATCAAGAATTTACTTAGTTGAAGGAGAAAAATAAAGTTGGAAGATTGATACTACCCATTATTAAGCTTACTATAAAGCTACAGTCAGTAATCAAGATGATTATAGTATTGGTGAAAGAGTAGACAAATCATTAGAACAGAATAGAGAGCTAAGAAATAGACCACGTATATACAGTCAACTGATCTTTGACAGAGAAGCAAAAACAATACAATGGAAAAAATATGGTCTTTTCAACAAATGATGTTGGAACAACTGAGCATTCACATGTAAAAAGCTGAATCTACAGACCTTGTACTCTTCACAAAAATTAACTATAAACATATCACAGACCTAATTGTCAAATACTAAACTATAAAACTAGATGATATAGAAGAAAACCTAGATGCCTTGGGTATGATGATAACTTTTTTAGATACAACACCAATAGCATGTTCCATCGAAGAAATAATCTATAAATTGGACTTTGTTAAAATTCATAAAAAATGTCTGCTTTGTAAAAGACAATGTCAGAAAAATAAGAAGACAAGCCACAGACTGAGAGAAAATATTTGTAAAATACACATCTAATGAAGGACTGTTATCCAAAACATACAGAACTCTTAAAATTCAACATTAAGCCCCAATGTTTATAGAAGCATGTCCACAGTAACCAAACTATGGAAAGAGCCCAGATGTCTATCAACAGATGAATGGATAAAGAAGATGTGGTATGTATATATAATGGAATATTACTCAGCCATCAAAAAATGAAATCGTGCCATTTGCAATGACATGGATGGAACTAGAGGATATTATGCTGAGTGAAATAAGTCAATCAGAGAAATATAATTATCACATGATTTCACTCCTATGTGGAATTTAGGAAACAAAACAGGAGCATAGAGGAAAAGAAGGAAAAATAAAACAAGATGTAATCAGAGAGGGAGACAAACCATAAGAGATTCTTAACCATAGGAAACAAACTGAGGGTTGCTGGAGGGGACGGGGGTGTAGGGATGGGGTAACTTGGTGATGGACATTAAGGAGGGCACGTGATGTAATGAGCACTGGGTGCTACATACAACTGGGGAATCACTGACCTCTACCTCTGAAACTAATAATATACTATATGTTAATTAATTGAATTTAAATTTAAAAAAAGAAAATAAACACTCAGATTAAAAAAGGGGGTAAAAATCTTAAGTGACACCTCACCAAAGAAGGTATACAGATGGCATATAAGCATATGAAAAGATGCCCTGCCCCCCAAAAGTCATCAGGAAAATGAAAATTAAAACAATAAGAGAACACTACACAACTCAGAATGGCCAAAATTGAGAACACTGACAGCACCAAATGCTGACAAAGATGTAGAGCAAGAACTCTCATACATTGTTGGTTGGAATGAAAAATGGTATAGATACTTGGCACTCCAGAAGTGAAATAATGATGCTTTTTATTATTTATTTTTGTGTATTTATTTATAATCTTATTTATTTGTTTTAGTTTAAATGATTTGTCTTCAAATGATATATTAAATAATTTATTGATCTAGAATCTTTCTTCATATTTTTAGACTATTCTTCTCACTACTCTTCAAAAACCAGTGTGTTAAGAAAAGTAAGATTTGGTAGCTCCACACCAGGACTGGTTCCTTTGCAGCCATTTTCTGTCCAACAAAACAGCTGATTGGAGATGGGAGCCAACCAGGGCTGCACTGGAGATGGATGGAGACCATGCTACAACACGTGCTTCTCAACTACACTTTTCTGCTGACTATGCTGGAGGAAGTCAGTATGTTATCCCACCTCATGGTGATACTGAGGACAGCTTGAATGATCATGAATACAGAAATGGTTCAAAAGAAAGTTTCAGAGAAGAAGATATAGATGTTCCAATTACAAATGTAGAAAGGATAATGAAAAATGCCATGCCTCAACTGGAAAGACTGCAAAAGATGCCAAAGAATGTGTTCAAGAATGTGTGAGTTCATCAGCTTTATAACATCTAAAGCAAGTGAAAGATGCTGCCAAGAGAAATGGAAGACAATCAGTGGAGAAGATATTCTCTCTGCCATGTCTACCTGAAGCTTCCACAGTTATGTAGAATCTCTAAAATTATGCCTTCAGAAATTCAGAGAGGCTATGAAAGGAGAGAAAGGGATTGGGGGAACAGTCACAGCTACAGATGGACTAAGTGAAGAACTTACAGAGGAGGCATTTACCAACAAGTTAACCAGTTACCAGCTGGCTTAATTAACCGCAGATGGTCAACCAACAAAATGTATGGTTTATACAACAGCATATCAAAAGATTTCTGGTGTTCAGCAAATTCAGTTTTTATGATCTGAAGAAGTGGTGGAATGGGGAGTGTTAAAGAAGCAAAAAAGTCTCTAGGATTACAGAACAGGGACATTAGAAGGAACTGACTGGTGAAAAGATGTCTCTTTGTGTATTAAGTAGCTGGAATGTAGCTTCCTGACGCTTGACTAATTGGGGTGTTAATTACTACTTGAGAATCCTTTTCATGAATGATTTTTTAAAAAAATTTGGATTTTAAACATATTAAAATATTTTTGCTTTGTATGAGAGTTTGTTGCTCAGTATGATTCCTATATGCATTGTATTTTGCTATTTATTACTCTCAAAGACTTGTAGAGAGTTTTTTATTTTCACATTGAATCATGTTACTTTTTCAATTCAAGTAAGCTGCTGGGTTAATTTTCATGATGTTTGTTCTTTTAATAAAATGTAAGGGTAGAGTTCATTTTGAAAAAAAAAAATAATAAGACCGTCCCAAAAATCAAAGTCAAATGTTGAGAATGTAAGTGAGCTTTTGAACAGTGGCTCTATGTTCACAAATGAGTCTATATGCTCAACAATTTCTAATCAATAACTGATCAATCTTACTTCTATATCTATAATTTATATGTTTTCATTTGTATAGCAAGATTTTATTCCTTTTATTTTGCTTCTCTTTTAACCATTTGTTGTAATCTAGTACTTCTGTGTGCTTGAGGTAGAAAGGAGACAATGTTTGTGGAAATGCTGAAAAAGTGTTCTGGTACAGAGATTTTGGTCATTAATTTTTGTATATTTTTATTTTTTTGTGTTTATTTGAGTGTTTGATTTTCTTTTAGAAAGAGCTGATTAATTGAGTTAATTAGCATTGGAACAAAATTTAGAGTCAATTCCCAATAAATGAAATGCATAGTAACAATCAATCACTTGATTTACTTCATATGTTCACCAATATTTATGCATAAAAAATCCATGGCTATCTTCAGATCAACTTTTCCAATTCTTTCATATTTACTTATGCTTTGTTTTTAGAAAAATAAAATATCTATCTCAAAGTGTACTTGACATGTAATGATGAAATACAAAGAGTATAACATACCAAATATTTCATAGTAAAACTTAACTAAGCTCACTACAGATTTTTTTTAAAGAAAGGTTTCTAAAATAATTATCTGAATTCATTAACTACTACATTTCCAGAAAAATAATTCACTCTTGAATATTTTCAGAATTCAAGGCAAAAAGGAATGCTCTTATTAGTGACTCCCAAAGAAACTTTTTTTTTAAAACTATTTTGTTAACTAGAGAGCACAGGGGGCAGTAGAGGGAGAGGGATAAGCAGATTCCCTGCTGAGCCAGGAGCCCAACTCTGGGCTCTGTCCCAGGACCCTGAGAATATGACCTGAGCTGAAACCAAGAGCTGGATGCTTAACCAACTGAGCCATCTAGGTGCCCCAAAATTATTATTATTATTATTATTAGTTTTAAATATTTTATTTATTTATTTGTCAGAGAAAGAGAGAGCACAAGCAGGGGGAATGGCAGGCAGAGGGAGAAGCCGGCTCCCCACTGAGCAAGGAGCCCAAGGCCAGACTCAATCCCAGGACCCTGGGATCATGACCTGAGCTGAAGGCAGAGCCTTAACCAACTGAGCCACCCAGGCATCCCTACCCCGAAATTGTTTTTAATCTTAAATTTAGGGGAAGAGTATGGGGCAGAAATGTAATTGAATTGGAATAAGGAGAAAATATAGACAACTGTGGCTGACTCGTTCAAGATATTTGTGGAGAATGGGGAAAGGCAAAGTACAGCTGCTTGAACATAATTAAATGGTGCATCTAGTGGAGCATATGTTTGCTTTGATATTAAAGAAATTGAGTATATTTAACATACATTGAAGGAGCATATTTTAAGAAGACAATAGTCTATATAAAAGAAGAAATAGTCAACAGAAAGGTAGAATGGTCTGCCACTATGCCTTTATTAACCAATAATCCATCTTAGCATATTGCTTTCTATTATGTGTTTAATCTATTCTATCTTCACTTAGTCTTTGCACCTATATATTTTGAAAATAATCAAGGCTTGTGGGGAATCCTTATGCAAGTTGTAGGCAATAACAAAATTTTCAGGATCAACTGTAATTATTTAAGAAACATTATTTATACCATAAAAATGAGCATTTGACTGGTTAATAGACATTAAAACAAAGTACATGTTTAGGTAAGTCCACTTAAGTTATCTCATTAAAGGTGATAGATACATGAGGAATATTTGAAAATATTTTTTTAATATTTTGTGATCTACTTTTATTCTCCCAACTAGTTTTTCTCATAGTTCCATATTCAATTTGTATTTTTAAGGAAAATTAATCTGTATGGTTCTGAATTCTTTACACTTACCTCATCACAGTGCTCTGCATGAGCTATTTTCTATCTGTAAATGTTCTAAACCTCTTAAAAGCCCTTTATTCTATGTTGCACAAAACTATTTTATCTACAATTTAAGTCAAGGCTGAAAGGACTCAAATTTATTTGCAAATGAAAAACTTATTGAGTTAGAATGAGTTGGAAACATTTCCTATTAAAGTGAATATGAATATGTCTCAAAATTGTTATATCAGAAAACAATTTTAACTTATTCTGAACTTTCCCCCAAATATTTAAAATGATATGATTGTTAACTAGAAGTGTGTATATTTCTTTGAAAGTACAAGTATTTTCTCTCCTCAGTCCAAATATGGATGTTTCTGAATTATAACAACTGGGGTCATTTTTGACCATGCATTGGACTGCTCAGAATAAAATAGCATTAGGTTCATAGGCTCAATACAATTGCATTTTGCTTTATTTTCCTAAATTTATGAATGCAACATTCACATTACCTACTACCACTTATATGCTCTTCAGAAATATTCCTCTTCTCAAGTTCCATCTACTGCTTTCATTGTTTTAGCTCTTATCATAGGCAATGTTATATTGTTAATTCTACATCTTACACATTTGTTTTCTTCCAAATATAAGTTAGCTCAGTACAGATTTTTTTCTTTACTTCTTTGTGTCCCACAAATGATAAAGACCATAGTCTGAGAGTAGAATTTGTACAATAACTATATTACTAACTTCCCGTGTTCTATTTCTTTCTTTTTTAAGATTTTATTTATTTCTTTGAGATAGAGAGAGAGAGAGGGAACACAAGCAGGGGGAATGGGAGAGGGAGAAGCAGTCTTCCCGCTGAGCAGGGAGCCCAATGCGGGCCTCGATCCCAGGACCCTGGGATCATGACCTCACCCGAAGGCAGACGCTTAATTGACTGAGCCACCCAGGCACCCCCTGTGTTCTATTTCTAGCTAAATATTGAGCTTTGGATCCAAGCATGATAGTTTTAATTACTTGTGATCTATTAGTTATTAGTGCTTCTTATTTGAGCAAAGGTTTTCTTTTCCTGAGCTATAGTATGAACCTGAGTGAAAAGGGGGGTTGACCCAACAGTGCCATATTGCATATGTATATTTGCATTCTTTACTTGTAGTAAAGAATTTTAAGTTGGCTCAAGGAACATGGACAAAGTTTTAAATATAACTATTTTTCATCATTGCTTCATGCCTCTCACTCATTTTCTTCCCAGTCCTCAATGATGCATAATGTGCAAGATGGTATGTGGATTGCTGTTACACACACATGCACACACTCATATAGTAGTGAAAAGCCATTTTCTAGAATTTCATTGGCTTAATTAGTTCAAAGTATCGACAATAGTATCAAAAATAGTTTCTATAGAAATGGGATACAAAACTTTGATATATGTATCAATTCTGTTGCTATTAGTCAATAGCTTATTATAGGTACATGTCAAAGGCAGCAAGGATATCAGTCAGCTCACATCAGTGTCATTTACTTGAAAAGGCAAGGAGATTAAGTATTATCATTTTAGGGAGAAATATCAGTACTGTCTATATCAAACATTAAAAAATTCAGTGTGGATTCCATAATTTATTTGCAGCAATATTGGCTTCAACAACACAGCTGCTGCTTTGGGTAACTGTGGTTACAGAAAATACCACCACATAATGATACATATGGATAAAGTGGCTGATACCATAAAATATCTAAAAGAACCATTTTTCAGAGGAAAGGTAATATCCTCCACTTCATAATGACTTGAAAGAGGATGGAACTTTCAAAGAGTGAGAAAAGGACTTCAAAATGTTTGTGATTCTTTCCAGGCTCTGTTTTGATCTTGAAACTATTGAAGACTAGGAAATATAGAATCATTTTAGTTCTGTTCAGGAAGCATTAAGGGGGAAAAAAAGGCACAATTTACTAACACTCTTCTGGGTGTAAGAGACATGGAGATTAAGTAGATTTATTCCCTGCTCCTCCAGTGGGATTGACAGATGCTTAAAGAGATTTTTTAGTATAACGTTACATGTATTAGAATACAAATGTTTCTAGTCTTTGTGAAACTGATACATATCTGAGCCTTTAAAGATGAATAAAAGGTACAAAGTCCAAGAAGGCTACCTAATCAAAGAGTGAAAATGGTAAGAGCTAACATTTATTTAGCGCTTTATTGTCGTTGAAGCTCTTCTAAGCACTTTACATGGATCATTCATTAAATCCTCAAAACAACTTTATGAGGGGATCCTATTAACATACCATTTTTACAGATAGGGAAAAAGAAGCTAAGAATAGTCACATAACTTGCACAACATTACAGAGCTAATGGCAGAAGAGATGGAATGAAAACCCACGCAGCCTGACCCCAGAGCCAACACTCGGCATTTTTTCCTAATCAGGAGAACAAAGTAAATTCACCTTACAGGTATTCGAATTACTTCAGGCAATCATTTAAACATGTTTTAAAGTAGGGACAACACAGTAAAATAGATAATTCATATCTTATCGTTTTGTGCTGGGAAATTTTGCGATGGCTTAGGACTAAAGGCTGGGACATTGTTTAGGGATAATTGCGTATGAAATATGTCAGGGTCTGATTTATGATAGAGCAGAATGGAAAAGGGGGTGGATTTGATATATGGGAATTAAAATTTCCAAGAGTCAATGTTTTACCAGGTGCAAAAAGTAGGTAAAGGATGAAAGATGATTGTGTCGATGATGTTAAATTTAACTGAGAGGAAATGCAAGCATAACAAGTCTGGAGTGTGATTTGAAAGATGGGACAGAAGGCGATGCTTTGAGTAAGTAGAGATTGAAATGTCAAGTGAACATTTATAGGATGTGCACAATAAACAGTTCAATGTTTAAGTCTGAAGCAGAGGGAGAGAAAAGAGTTTGTGAGTTAGATTTCTATTCCCTTTAGTATAATTTAATGAATATTCCTGAACAAGTAGTATATTCTGTCAAAGTAAGATAGATAGATGGAAAGATTGGTAGGAAATCATCCCCGTTCTCAAGTATCTAAACATCTATGAAGTTTCATCAGTATGTAGGTGGATCATGAATTATATTACCCTAAGATAACATTAGATTGAAAGGAGAAATGCGCCTAGCACAGAATGAAGTGTAAACAATAAGGAGATTGATTAAAATAGTAAAATTAATTCAAGGAAAACCTAGAAAATATAATGTCTGGTTGTAATGGTAGTGAAATTTCAATAAGGGAGAGCTCAACAGTGACCCGCACTGCACGATGTCAATATGCAGCATGCTTTTTAATACCTCTCTCTTTGTTGTTCCTCATTAGCAATATTTATCTACAATCTTAGAATTACTCTATTTACTCAATAATACACTGGAAATAGGCACCCAAAAATCACATTGTTCCTCCAGCTCCTTCAGCTGGTTGTGTTTGTATTCTGTTGCTTAAAATGGAAAGAAAGCAGACAAATGTAGCCAACACCAAATTCTAGCTTGTGGGAAGAGTATGACTCCAAAATACAGTGTTTCTCAAAAATCACATTAAGAAATGCAATCATATCTCAGTTGCGGTTTAATTCCTTAGTGTCAAAATGATTTAGAAAAAAAAAAACATGTGAGGCAATATTTTGTTTAAAAATGTAATCTTGAGTAAAACGGTTTCTATTTAGTTGCAACTTTTATATTTACTGTAGCACTTTTAAGCAGGAAGAATTACAGGATATATGAACAGACAGAAAATACATATTTTAAGTTTTTTTCACATATGGAGTTATCAGACATTTATAGAATTGAAACCTGAAAAGTGTGTGAGGTAACAAAAAGTGAACAAAAATCAGATACCAAGACATATATAATCCACAAATATGCCACTTATAATCTATTACTGAGAAAAATTTCAACAATATGTTATTTGGCATTTGTTTACCTGTTTCCAACATGGTAAAATTACAGATATTTTCTGATATACATTCTGTTACTTAAACAAAAGTAAAGGGAGTGAAATACATAGTAAGTTACACAAGATAATCTGGTTCCTTATGTTCAATCTTACATCTTTCCTAAGGATTTATATTGAATTTGGGGTGAAAATGTATCAGAGGCAAGAAATAAACATGAACAAAAATTTGTTCTTCACAAAAACATCTCCTAGTTTTTCAACTGGCTGAAATTTGGTCTTATAAAATAAGCTAATTTCTCTTTAAGCACATTTCTTGATAGTGTGTAACACTATTAATTTTTTTGTAATTAATGATAGTACTTATTCACAAGTAATATAAAATAGATGATAAAATTTCAATTATGAAGTGCAGTTTCCAGAATGGTTTCTGGAACATGTTCTATAGCTCCCTTTTGTCTTTGCAATAGTAAAGAAGCTGACAATTTCAAACAATTTAACTGATATAGAGAATAAGTAGTGAGTGTCACAATGTTTACTCTCCAGAATGTAGTCAAGATCCTTGAAGCAAGCTCCTTCCCACCTTCTTCTCCAGAATTAAGCCAGTGAGCAGCCAACCTCAGTCCTGAAAGAGCCACATGCTTAAGCTCACACAGTTTCAGGGAAGTTTCTCAAATGTCTCTTCAAAAGTCACTTTACTTTAGTTGTGGTTATAGCACGCTTATTGTCTGATTTTTCTGCCCTCAATAAGTTAAATACAACAAATTGGAAAGTGTCAGGGAAGGAGTCATGAGACTCAGACTCATGGATGATACCAAGAAGTGACAACTGGTCAAATAGTAGCCAGGGAGGAAACATGAGGACTACATAAAACAAGTCCAAATACTCAGAAATCAAATGGGGATAAATAGTCCTATTAACCTCAATAGCCTTTGGGAGAATTACTACTTTAGAGCAAAATAATGTTGATAATGTGACCATAAATTTTTAAGAACAAATAAAATTCTGCTTCAGGATATTCTTTCTAACATGCAGGATAAAGGTAAATATATTTCCCAAATTTTTTATTCAAAATATTTAAATAACAAAGTAATCTGAATACTTCTCCTATATAGAATATGTTTTCCCTCTATGGGTTTAGGATAAATTAAGTAGTTTTGTTCAATGGTTACTCAACTCACTTTAGTTCTGATGAAAATTCAGATACTAATTTTCATGTATTTTACATAGTTCCTTTTTTTCTCCTTCTCTATTTCAAGAGGAAAGTTCCTTTACAACAAATGTATTACCTTCTGGTTCTTATTTTTTAGCTCTGACCTCACACAATCCATTTAAGAAAGCCTCTCAATTCCTAAAGCTATTAATTATATATTTTATAATATTTAAAATGAAATATTTTGGAAAAATTCTATGCAACTATGCTTTTCTGATTGCTTTTAACTGCAAGAAAAATGAATCTTGAAATGTGTGGTTCTCACAAAAAGTAACTATACCTATAGATAACTCTACAAAAAAATACCTTTTTTCAGGCATTTATACTTTCATCTGTGTTTCTATCTCCATGTCTACTAATCCATATATCACTTTTAAGTCCTCATGAGTGCACTTTATATGCATGCAACTATTCAAGCCCTGTCACAAACCTAAGATGGGCATTATTGTTTAGATGCTTTTCAAGTGACTTTCTCAATGTCATTTTAGACATTAAGTGGCATAGCTCAGTCAACCTGAATGCAGACTGAAACACTGCCCATGACTAATGAATTCAAATATGCGACACCATCTAGCCTTCACTAGACAAATACATGGAGGCAAGAGACAGCTGTAGCTGGGGCTAAAGCATTCTACAGCCCGTCAAGTGAAGATGAAAGTTTGTTGGGGGCTCTGAGGACAGATAAAATGAACAAAGATACACAGGTCCTGCATGGTTTAACTCAAAGAGGAGATTGTTTACCTTAGTGGCTAGTCCCAATTTGCACATCAGCCTTTGAAGCATCCTGGATGCAGAGGGAAGAACTGCATTGAGGGGCTAAAGGGCAAAGGTAGATTTCCTATGAGTCCTTTCAAGTGGCTGACCATCAAGTCTTGAAGAACATGACTATAATTATAGCAGCATCCACATCTCCTAACTGATCCTTACTGAACTGTGTTCCCAGTTAGAGAATCAAAATATCTTTCACAAGAATATAAGTTCCATGCTGAAGCTGTCCTATTCATTGTTATGTTTCATGCTCCATGTATGGTTCCTACTACATAGAAAGTATTTATTAAATATTAGTTGAGCTAATGGAAGGGCAGAATAGGTACCACTATTGCAAACTACCATACTCCCACAAAGAATGTGAATATGGGACACCTTGACTTTTTTTGACATATTGACTAATCCCTCATCATAACACCCCCACCTATGGGTCACTCATGCAGGATGGCACCCTTCACTGAGATCATTAAGAGCTAGCAGGTGATGATACAGTGTATTTTCCTACCTTTAGTGTATATGGTCTTCTCCTCTTCTGTAGACAATAAATACTCAAACATTCAGTGACTACATGCCAACTATGCCTATTAATTTTTATATGTTGATAAACAATTTATATTTGGTAGGTAGTAATTTACCATATAATTGTGTATGAACATTTATTTAATTTTTGAAGTACTTCTTAAAATTTATGAAATATGTAATATTAATATCACAAAAATCTAGTCTTGATGAGGCAGATAGTATTCATAAAATGTCTTATGTTTTCAAGTTTGCCAGAGAAAATTACTTATGACAGAATTGGCTTATATTTTCCAAGTTTTGCATCTGTTCAGAGACAGTCATATGCTTCTCTAACAAGGGATATTCTAAAGTTAATTTTAACTCTGTCCCCAGTGAAATGAATCAATAAACTCATTAATAACCTACATTGGTTGAATATTAAGTTATTCTTGATCAGAAAAGTGCATTTTAAGCCAGGTACAGTTAGTTTGAATAATTAGAATTAATAAAATTGAAATGTGGGTCCACTATTAATATCCTTCTAGAAATGACTAAGAGTCCTTAGTATGAACTAATTTATTGATAAGGGTAATTAATTTTTAAAGGGAACTGTAAACATCCCAATAAAAAAACATTCTGCAGATGGTACACAGAGCAGCTCCACATTCTGTTCTCTGAAACATGTTCTTTTATGGTGACTCTTTGGAAGAAATGTTATCTGAGACATGATGAGAGGGTTAAGAAAGTCAATATGTGGAATGAGGTGAGTTTTCTCTAAATATTGAACAATCTTTATATGGGAAATGAAAAGACTCATTCCTTTTCTTATCCAGAGAGCAGATTATAATGAGTGTTGTATATCTGTATATGTTGTATATCTGTGCAGGATGTAGTGAATCAAAATTTATTCCATCCATATGTATAGAAGTCCAAAAGATGAGAAATTAACATAAAATGGTTGTGTTGTTGAACTCTCCTGTGAGAGCAAAAATATAATTTAAATGTACTGTATAGAAAAAATTACTATCCAAAAAATGTAGAAGCTCCATCAAAAGAAACAATAGGCAACAACAACAACAACAAAAGTAAACTGTGCTTACAATAAAAAAGAACACATATTAAGAGAAAAAAAAAAGCACCACTCTGATGAAAAATTATAGATATAACAAAAAAAACCGCTTCGCCTCCCCCAAAATAAAAAGACAAAGAACACACTGAAAATAGTATAAATATATATAGTTTAAAATTATAAAATGGTTTTTCCCCTAAGAATAAAATGAAATAGTATTTTTAAAGAACAGATCATTTTGATAAAGAACTAAATAAAATATCTAGAAATGAAAGCAGAATTTATAGATAATTCCCTGCATCAAATCTCTTTCTGTTCAAAATAACTAAAGTGGCATTTTTTTAAAACTAAAGTGGCATTTGTTTTTTGCAGTTGAAATTTTTCTGATATTACAAGGATTCACTCTTCCAGAAACTTTTTAGCAATAGTCTTTTTTTTTTTTTTAAAGATTTTATTTATTTATTCATGAGAGACAGGGAGAGAGAGAGAGAGAAGCAGAGGGAGAAGCAGGCTCCCAAGGAGCAGGGAGCCCGATACGGGACTCGATCCCAGGACCCCGGGATCATGACCTGAGCCGAAGGCAGACGCTTAACCATCTGAGCCACCCAGGCGCCCTAGCAATAGTCTTTTTGTTAGGAATACTCATATATTAATGTTGCCATTGTTAAAGATATCTTCCTGGGAATAGAGACTCTACAAGGGAACTGTTATTTGATGGATGTATTAATATAAAATTTAAGAATGACTAAATCATACCTTTTTAACAAGTTTAATGCATTGTTATAGTTATATTCTTAAGTAAGCTGCTATAATTCCATACATTAGAATTACTGCACACATACCAAACTATCGGTTGTCAGATCAGAAAACATGCTCTCAATATGGAAGCAATTCAATATGGATTAATAGTACCAACACCTGTTATCATGTTAGGGTCGTTGCTACTAAATTACCTCCTGAATTTCATATTTACTCATAGTACTCCTTTCAGCAAGTAGTAAATTTTAAATAGTCAGATATTATTATTATTATTAATTATTATTATTTTAATTTGGTATGTCATGAAGGATTTCCTGGCTAACTATATTCTCACGAATAAAGAAACTGTGGTTTAACAGTTTAAGTTAAATTATGTCAGCAAGTCCAAATGAGTAATTTAGGAACCAGCCAACATATACCAGAAATGCCTGATATTGGAATTCAGATTTTGTCTTTCTCCTGCCTGTGTCACATAATCTAAAATAACAACCAGGATGGAATAAAGTTGGGCAAAATAAAATGAAGAGTGATGAGGAAATGAAGAAGATAAATATCAACTGTAACAAGCCACTGTAAAATTTAGTGTCTCCTCCCCCCCCCATAAAAGTAATCATTTGTTTTTCATAATTCTGTGTTAGTTGGGCATTCTTCACCTTAGCTGACCAGGCTGGGACTGGCCTGTATTGGCTAACTCACATATGTGGGTTCTCAGGTGAAAAGAGATGGGCTAGCTGGGATGTCTGAAACCACTTTCCAGGTCTCACATTGTTCAGGCATTCTGCTTGACTAGTTCGTATGATACAAGAAGACATTCCATCAGCGAGAGAGAAAATGCGCCAATATATAATTGTTTTACATTTCTCTGCTTTCCTTATGTTTGCTGCTATCTTATTACATAAGCATTCATATGGCCAAGCCCAGAATCCAGTTGGAAGGGGATTACCCAAGGGTATGTATATGTATATAGAAAGAGGTGTTACATAAAGCATATGTTTGAACATTTCTATAGGTAGATTTCTAGAAGAAAAATAAAAGTTTGTACATATATTGTAATTTTTGACATTGACCAATAAGATCACCATACTAAAAGTAATTGCTCCAGTTAAATGCTTACCAAACAACTCTATCATTTAATTTTGCTTTCCCATATATTTATTCCTAATTTGAGATGACTCACTGACCAGGAATCTCAAAATTTGCATTTATAATTCCTATGTATGTATGCATATGTATTTAATACTGATATATAATCCATAATCTTTTTTTTTTATGTAGCATGTATTTTCCTCAACATAAATCTCTTTAAATGCTTGAAGTCTTATAGCAACAAATCCATGAGCATGCTTTCTTTTCTACAATCTCTTCCAGGCCTCTTTTCATAAACTTAAAAATAAATTAACTGGAAAGGGGAAATGAAAGAATAAAGTGAATAAAGGAGAGAATAAAGCTAATTGAAATTTAAGTTTGTTATAGTGTCTGTTTAAACATTTCATATTGAATGAACTAATTCTTTCTAATTAAACAAACACTGGTTACCTGTAATATGTGCACAACATTATTTTAGGACTCTAGTGAATAAAAGTTAGGAAAAAGTTGCCTGACATAAACAAATTTACCATCCAGTAAGAGAAATGAGACACATTTACAAATAAGCATAAAAGAAGAAAGAATATAATCACTGACTGATTTAAGAAAGAATGAGTTAAGACTTCTTATGATATTATATGTAAATTGCATTTAGTCTTCTCTATAATTTATAGATACCATATATAATTTATAATACCATAAACTGGATGGCCCAAAACATAGGGATTTCTTTTCCATAGTTCTGAAACCTGGGGGATCCACAACCAAAGTGCTAGCTTCTTCCATACCTGGTAAGAATACTTTTCCTGGTTTACGGACGAGCATCTTCTTGCTGTATCCTCACATGGTAGAGAGTGAGATTGTCTTTCTCCTGTATCTTATTACAAGGTACTAATTCCATCAGTGGGGCTCCACCCACATGATCTAATTAATTTCCGAAAGCCCTGCCTTCAAATATCATATTGGAAATTATAGATTCAACATATGAATTTTATGGGGGACATTACAGCCAATAGCATCATCCTTCAGACAAATATAGAAGTTTGACAAGTGGAGATAAGGGGGAAAATCAGTGAAAGTAAGGTCCAGACAGTAGAAATTGTCAGCAACAATATTCTATGTGCTGGCCCCACCTACCTCTCAAAATTATGATTTTTTTATATAGATATTTCTCTATAGTCTGATAACATGAATAGAGTGAAATCTTAAATCCATTTCAGAGAAGAACTTTCGCCTAAAACCTTTTTTTAAATATTTTATTTATTTATTTGAGAGAGAAGATGTGAGTGGGGGAAAAAGCAGAGGGGGAGGGGGAGGAAAAGAATCTCAAGCTGATTCAACACTGAGCACAGAGTTTGATGTGGAGCTTGATTTCACAGCCCTGAGATCATGACCTGAGCCAAAACCAAGAGTCTGACGCTTAACTGACTGAGCCACCCGGGTGCCCCTGAAAATCTTTTTATATGGTATAATATATTATACTCCAAATAGAATTTTACATACAGATGATGACTGTATTTTCTAAATAATTTCTTATACAAATGGACAGCATTTGAAAACACTCAACAGTTTAGGGGGAAAAAAAGGCAGAGAAACATGTCAAATATCAGACTGAAATCTTCCTCTTTTGCTCTAGAAAAGAATTGACTTTCGAAACAATAATGTCACTAATGATAAAATCAAGAAGAACATTCTGGAGTTAATAGAAACTTCAGTGATTAGTGTTTGCAAATATCACTCTTACCTTAGTTCAATTCAAACATAGAGTTATTGCTAGAGGCTGAACTTCATACTCATCACCTATGATTTTAGTGAATAAGAGGTGATAGAAAGTCCGTTTCAGAAAAGGCTGTGGAATAATATCCAATTAGATTGCATTGAAGATGGTATAACATATCATTAGAGCCAAAACTCATTTCTGAATATTGACCACCTCTTGCCAGATGTAATGGAAAAATGTCACACATATTAACTACTGATCTGGGAAGTAATTTTTAATGATGGGATCATGGCAAAAAGCAGTTTAGCATAGAAAGGGTCATATTTTCTGCTTCCAACTCGACTCAAAGAAAACATAATAATTTTATATATGTTGTATATACATATGCAGTATTATATATGAATAATTATAGATAGAATCTACAACACACAAAGTAAATAGGAAAATAATAAAATAAATTTTAAAATATAGAAAATGTAAGAAAATACATTTAGTTTTTTTTGTTTTTTTGTTTGTTTTTTTAAAGATTTTATTTATTTATTTGACAGAGAGAGACACAGTGAGAGAGGGAACAGAAGCAGGGGGAGTGGGAGAGGGAGAAGCAGGCTTCCCTCTGAGCAGGGAGCCCGATGCGGGACTCGATCCCAGGACCCCGGGATCATGACCCGAGCCAAAGGCAGACACTTAATGACTGAGCCACCCAGGCGCCCCTGTTTTTGTTTTTTATTGTTATGTTAATCACCATACATTACATCATTAGTTTTTGATGTGTTCCATGATCCATTGCTTGTGCATAACACCCAGTGCTCCATGCAGTACGTGCCCTCTTTAATACCCATCACCAGGCTAACCCATCCCCCCATCCACTCCCCTCTAGAACCCTCAGTTTGTTTTTCAGAGTCCATAGTCTCTCACGGTTCATCTCCCCCTCTGATTTCCCTGCCTTCATTCTTCCCCTCCTGCTATGTTCTTCTTCTTTTTTTTTTTTTTTAACATATAATGTATTATTTGTTTCAGAGGTACAGGTCTGTGATTCAACAGTCGTACACAATTCACAGCACTCACCATAGCACATACCCTCCCCAATGTCCATCACCCAGCCACCCCATCCCTCCCACCCCCCACCACTCCAGCAACCGTCCGTTTGTTTCCTGAGATTAAGAATTCCTCATATCAGTGAGGTCATATGATACATGTCTTTCTCTGACTTTTTCACTAGGATAATACCCTCCAGTTCCATACATTTAGTTTTTAATTAAAATAAAAGAAAAAAAATTTTGGATAATGATCCAATAAGAAATCCAATTCTCCCAGGAAGATACCCTAATTAGGAAGAGAGAGAGCATTCTGTTCCTGGCTGAGGGTGGACTGGGGAGCAAGTGAGTCATGGTTCAAATGACATGAACTCTTGTTCCTTACTAAGTTTTTGTGGATTTTCTAAAGCATAGTTTCTTCATTTGTATGATCTTAGGACAATTTTCAGACTTTAAATGGTTGTTTATTGAAATTTGACTACTTATACTTTTTCACTCCACAGAATACCTCACACTACACATTTTGGAAGTGGGATTCCTATATAAAATGTTTAATTGTTAAAATAGTTCAAATAGGGGCCCCTGGGTGACTCAATCAGTTAAGCACCTGCCTTCGGCTCTGGTCATGATCTCAGGGTCCTGGGATCAAGCCCCAGGAGGGGCTTTCCCTGCTCAGTGGGGAGTCTGTTTGCCCCTCCCCTCTGCTTGTGCTCTCCGCCACCTCTTATATAAATAAATAAAAATATTAAAAAAAAAACAGTTAAAATATGTCTGTTTATCACCTATCTTCATAAAATACATACAAACATACACATGCATATTCTTTTAGCACCGCTATTGTGATAAAAGAACACTGAGGCCTTTACAGCTTGTTTGTAAAGTGGAATATCTATGCTAGGAAACAGAAGTTGAAAAAAGTACAGTGTTGTGCTCCTAAAGCAAAAGTAGCATTCAGAGAGAGCACGCCATTGTCCCTGCCTTTAGCTCCAGAACTATGGCTCACAGATTTTTCTCAAGGGAAATGTCAGGCCATAAAATTGCTTTGAAAGTTTCCTAAGGAAAATGGTTTTATTTAAACAGAGTGTGGGGAAGTTCAAGAATAAGGTGGCTCTCAAAACCAATGGAGAATTTTGTCATATGTAACCAGGAAGAGGTCCTAGCTTCATGAGAAATACAGGTTACAAGTTATACCATAGGTGAGATAGTTTGCCAGAAAGAACTTGGGGGAGACAGGTAAATCTTTGGGGAAAGAAAACCTCAAACACTTGTGTCAAGAACGAATCATGCAAAAAGCCTGGGTTTAACTGGTATTAGATTAATGATAAAGAAACAAAACACAAAGAAAATTCAGTCCTATATGACTTTACTGGTGATTTCTCCCAAACATTTAAAGAGGAAGTAATACCAATTCTTCATAAATACTACCAAAAAATATTTGAGGAAGGAAAACTTCCCAACACATTTTATGGGACAGTAATACCCTCATACAAAAACCAGAGAAAAACATGACAAAAAAAAGAAAACTAGAGATTAATATCTTCTATAAATAGGGACAAAATAACTACTCAAAAAAAATATTAGCAGGCTCAGTAGTTAAGCATCTGCCTTCGGCTCAGGTCAACATCCCAGGGTCCTGGGATTAGTTGAGGAGGAAAAGATGGCAGAGGAGTGGGGACCCTATTCCAATCGGTCTCTGAATTGAGCTGGATATCCACCAGACCACACTGAACACCCACGAAATCAGCCTGAGATGTAAGAACGTAGATCTGGATCTCTACACACAGAATATCACAAGCAGTTGTTTTTGAGGTATGAAGCAGGGAGCCGTGATACTGTGGACAGGTATCGGCAGATAAATGGAAGGGGGAGGAGCCATGGGGATCCTGCACCGCCGGTGAGTGAAAGCCTCCCATGCTGGGGACCAGGCAGACTTAGACTGCTGGCAGTGGGGAAAGGACTTTAAGGCAGACCCCCGGACTGAAGCCTGGAGCAGTGGGGCCACGTGTGTGAACTGGGGACCACTGCCACGACCTGAAGGTGAGGCCTGGGAGCCCTGCTGAGGGGCACACAACCCAGGATACTGTAGTTTATAGCAGCACAGACAGAAGCAGAGAAAGTGTAGCCTGGAGGGCTCACTGAAGAACAGACTGTGATCTCCCTGCTCTGAGGCAGAGGGTTGGAAATGATCTCTTCTGCTCTGACTCTCGGAAGAGATGCGGAAAGCTGCCACGGAAAGCCACCAGAGAACAAAAGCCCAAAACACCGGTTTTCACTGAGCCTACCCCCCCCAACAGAGTTGCCCTGCATACTCTCAGACCACAATGCTTTAAAATTGGAACTCAATCACAAGAAAAAATTTGGCAGAAATTCAAACACTTGGAAGCTAAAGACCACTCTGCTCAAGACTTTTTGGTTCAACCAGGAAATCAAAGAAGAACTTAAACAATTTATGGAAACCAATGAGAACGAAAACACATAGGTCCAAAACCTATGGGATACTGCAAAGTTGGTCCTAAGGGGGAAATACATAGCTATCCAAGCCTCACTCAAAAAAAAAATAGAAAAATTCTAAATTCACCAACTAACTTTACACAAAGAACTAGAGAAAAAGCAACAAACGATGCCTATGTCATGCATTAGAAGAGAAATAATTAAGATAAGAGCAGAGATCAATGAATTAGAAACCAAAAACACAGTAGATCAGATCAACAAAACTAGAAGCAGATTCTTTGAAAGAATTAATAAGATCGATGAACCACTGGCCAGACTTATCCAAAAGAAAAGAGAAAGGACCCAAATTATGAATGAAAGGGGAGAGATCACGACTAACACCAAGGAAATAGAAACAATTATTAGAAATTATTATCAACAACTCTACGCCAATAAATTAAACAACCTGGAAGAAATGGATGCCTTCCTGGAAACCTATAAGGTACCAAGACTGAAACAAGAAGAAATTGACAACCTGAATAGGCCAATAACCAGTAATGAGATTAAAGCAGTGATAAAAAACCTCCCAAAAAACAAGAGTCCAGGGCCTGATGGATTCCCTGGGGAATTCTACTAAACATTCAAAGAAGAAATAATACTTATTTCCTGAAGGTGTTTCAAAAAATAAAAACAGAAGGAAATCTTCCAGACTCATTCTATGAGGCCAGCATTACATTAGTCCCCAAACCGGGCAAAGACCCCATCAAAAAAGAGAATTTCAGACTGATATCCCTGATGAATATGGATTCCAAAATTCTCAACAAAATCCTAGCTAATAAGATTGAACAATACATTAATAATTTCATCCACCATGACCAAGTGGGATTTATCCCCAGGATGGAAGGAGTGGTTCAACATTCACAAATCAATTAATGTGATAGAATACATTAATAAGAGGAGAGAGAAGAACCATACGGTCCTCTAGATTGATGAATAAAAAGCATTTGACAAAATACAGCATCCTTTCCTGTTTAAAACTCTTCAGAGTATAGGGATAGAGGAAACGTTCCTCAAGTTCATAAAACCCATCTATGAAAAATCCACAGCAAATATCATCCTCAATGGGGAAAAGCTGAGAGCCTTTCCCTTAGGATCAGGAGCACATCAAGGATGCCCACTCTCACCACTATTGTTCAACATAGTACTAGAAGTTCTAGCAACAGCAGACAACAAAATGAAATAAAATGTATTCAAATTGGCAAAGAAGAAGTCAAACTCCCTCTCTTCACAGATGACATGATAGTGTATGTGGAAAATCCAAAAGACTCTGCCCCCAAATTACTAGAACTCAAACAGCTGTTCAGTAATGTGGCAGGATACAAAATCAATACACAGAAATCACTTGCTTTCTTCTATGCTAACAATGCAACTGTAGAAAGAGAAATTAGAGAAATGATTCCATTTACAATAGTATCAAAAACAATAAGATACCTCGGAATAAACCTAACCAAAGAGGTAAAGGATCTATACTCTAGGAACTACAGAACACACATGAAAGAAATTGAAGAAGACACAAAAAGATGGAAAAACATTCCATGTTCATGGATGAGAAGAATAAACATTGTTAAAATGTCCATGCTACCCAGAGCAATCTATACCTTCAATGCCATCCTGATCAAAATTCCAATGATATTTTTCAAAGAGCTGGAACAAACAATCCTAAAATTTGTATGGAATCAGAAAAGACCCCGAATTGCCAAGGAAATGTTGAAAAAGAAAAACAAAGCTGGGGGCATCACGTTGCCCGAATTCAAGCTATATTACAAAGCAGTGATCACAAAGACAGCATGATACTGGCACAAAAACAGACATACAGACCAATGGAACAGAATAGAAAGCCGAGATATGGACCCTCAACTCTATGATCAAATGATCTTCGACAAAGCAGGAAAAAATATGCAATGTAAAAGAGACAGTGTCTTCAATAAATGATGCTTGGAAAATTGGACAGCTATATACAGAGGAATGAAACTTGACTGTTCTCTAACACCATACACAAAGATAAACTCAAAATGGATGGAAGACCTCAATGTGACACAGGAATCCATCAAAATCCTAGAAGAGAACATAGGCTGTATCTTCTTTGACATTGGCCACAGCAACTTCTTTCAAGATACATCTCCAAAAGCAAGTGAAACAAAGGGGAAATGAACCTTGGGGACTTCATAAAGATAAAAAGCTTCTGCACAGCAAAGGAAACAGTCAACAAAACAAAGAGGCAACCGACAAAATGGGAGAAGATATTTGCAGATGACCCTACAGACAAAGGGCTGATATCCAAGATCTATAACTTCTGAAACTCAACACCAAAAAAACAAATAATCAAGTCAAAAAATGGGCAGAAGATATGAACAGACATCTCTCCGAAGAAGACATACAAATGACTAACAGACACATGAAAAAATGTTCATCATCACTAGCCATCAGGGAAATTCAAATCAAAACCACATTGAGATAGCACCTTACACCAGTTAGCATGGCAAAAATTGACAAGGCAAGAAACAACAAATGTTGGAGAGGTTGTGGAGAAAGGGGAACTCTCTTATATTGTTGGTGGGAATGTAAGTTGGTACAGCCACTTTGGAAAACAGTGTGGAAGTGCCTCAGAAAATTAAAAATAGAGCTATCCTATGACCCAGCAATTGCACTCCTGGGTATTTACCCCAAAGACACAGATGTAGTGAAAAGAAGGACCATATGCACCCCAATGTTCATAGCAGCAATGTCCACAATAGACAAACTGTGGAAAGAGCTGAGATGCCCTTCAACAGACGAATGGATAAAGAAGATGGGGTCCATGTATACAATGGAATATTTCTCAGCCATCAGAAAGGATGAATACCCAACTTTTACATCAACATGGATGGGACTAGAGGAGATTATGCTAAGTGAAATAAGTCAAGCAGAGGAAGTCAATTATCATATGGTTTCACTTATTTGTGGAACATAAGGAATAGTATGGTGGGCATTAGGAGAAGGAAGGGGAAATCAGAGGGAGAGATGAACCATGAGAGATTATGGACTCTGAGAAACAAACTGAGGGTTTAAGAGGGGAAGGGGGGGAGTGGTTAGCCCTGTGATGGGTATTAAGGAGGGCATGTACTGCATGGAGCACTGGGTGTTATATACAAACAATGAATCATGGAACAGCACATCAAAAACTAATGAGGTGTTGTATGGTGACTAACATCACACTAAAATAAAATAAATAAAATATAAAATAAAATACTAGCCAACCAAATCTAGCAATATATAAAACAGATTATGCACCATGACCAAGATGGAATTATGTCTAGAATTGTATTTCATTTAAGATTTGAAAATCAATTAATGAAATACACCATAATTAATAGAATAAAGGGATAAAACCACACAATCATCTCAATAAATGTAGGAAAAAAGTATCTGAAAAACACAGCATGTCCTTATGGTAAAGATAGTAAAATAACTAGGTGTGGAAAACAAAGTCACCTAAGAAAGTACATTTGTGAGTATCCTCCACTTAATATCACATCTTATGTTGAGGGACTGAGTGCTTTTCCCTTATTAACTGTCTACCATATAAATTTTGTGATTATTGGTTTATTAAAGTTTTGTTTTATATTAAGATTCCTTGGCAGTATTATTTTTTCTTTAAAATTTCTTAAAATATATTCCAAAGTTATTGGCACAAAGGTTTCCTTTATTTATCTGAGGGAGAGCGAGCATGTGTGAGTGGGGGAGTGACAGAAGGAGAGGGAGAGAGAATCCTCAAGCAGACTCCCCAGTGAGTATTAAGTCCTACGAGGGGCTTAATCCCAGGACCCTGAGATCATGACCTGGGCCAAAATCCAGAGTTGGACACTTAACCAACTGAGCCACCCAGGTGTCCCACCATCTTTAAAACTTCTAATATAACTGAACGTATTAGAGAATATAATATATATCATACATATTTTTTTTCACATGCATTCAAGATCATTTAATATTGACAATAATTTGGGCTAGTTTATGTGAAAGTTGGTATCTTAACTTGCAAATATGAGGACATTCAAAGTCATTTTCATTCTTTCAATGTTACAGATGTTCATCAGCAAGCATTTTACTTTAGCATTTATTCCTGACAACATAAGTTCAAACAAACCCCAAATTAATACATGTATTGTTTCCTAGCCATGGAAGCTTGCATATCCATGACTTATGCTAACATCTGAACTGTATCCTGCAACTTATCAGAACTGAGGCTTAGTTAGGAGTAAATGTGTCAATTAGGGTAACGTAGGGGGCAAGAGAAGAGAAGGTTCTACAGTCCTGAACAGGTAAAGTAATAGACGTTAAAAGAAGGCATATCATACATATTTAACATTTTTGAGTTGCTTTGTCATCTATTAAGTAATGACTTCTGTAGATGTGTTTACCTTTAAATTCCTTTTTATCTTTTTGAGAGCAGAGCGCAATATAAACTCATCACTCAAAGAACTTGTTAGTATTGCACAAACTTATTTGTACCATGCAAGTTTTCTAAGCACTCTACATTTTTATCTCTTCACTTAGATTCTGATAGATATGTGCCAAAAGGTATGCATAATTTTATTCAGTGCCTTATAAAGAAAATGTAGGTCCAACTCTCTATTATTATTTTATTATAATCTATTTTTCCTTTTAATAGTTGAATTAAAATCTTTAAAATTATTATTGCTATTAACATTGATATAAAATTATTTTTGTCTTTCTTGTTCCTGACTTCTAGGTAATCCCCTCTTACTGTCTTCTCACTATATTAGAAAATGTGATTTTAGGGGCCCCTAGGTGGTTCAGTTGGTTAAGTGTCTGTCTCCAGCTCAGGTCGTGATCCCCGAGTCCTGGGATGGAGTCCGTGTCTGGCTCCCTGCTCAGGGCAGAGCCTGCTTCTCCCTCTGCTTGCCCCTCTCCCTGCTTGTGCTCTCTCTCTCTCTCTGACAAATAAATAAATAAACAAAATCTTTAAAAAAAAATGTGCTCTGAGTACCGACCATGGTCACTCAATGTAGGATCAAAGCAAAACAAATGCACTTTTCACGAAATCCATTTAACATCTCCTTCCACCCAGTATATCTCTCCTTTAAGAAATAAGACTAAAAAATTCTGGCGATTTTTAATTAAACAATGATTTTCTGTTTAGTTTTGTATGTCCCAAAACTGAAGAGCAGAAGTATCTGCTTTGTACCATATCTATTTTTTCCTCCTCTCTTTGTATTGGTTCCCTCTTTCTTTCCTTCCATCTCAGTACCATAGTAAAGAAATGATGTTAGAAGATGACTCAAGTAGTCACATTTTCCCTCGTGCTCATCATACATTTCTAGTTGGGGTGACCGCTCGTGGTAAAGTAAGGCTGATGCAATTGCTCAGGAGATATGAAAGATAGGAAAGGGAGAATTGACCTCATCTAAAATGTAACTGTGGTGCCCCTAAGGCTCTGAGTATATACACAAAATCCGAAACGATAATTACAAATGTTATCAACCAGCAAGACAAGCCTATTGACTTGCAGGTGTTAATTTGGCCTTATTTTGCACACAAAGGGACATGTTTAAATAAAATGAACAATTTTGTTAATCTGCATTTTTTCATCAATAGTTCCATTTTTTTACCTGTTTTTCATCGGTGCTTGGCTACCCAAAACCATTTTCTCTCTGTTTATTTTTTAACAGAATATCACAAAATATATTACATTTAACAATACCTTTTGAAATACCTGGCAATCGTGACTTACGGTGCATCTCAGTCCCTGGACCAAAGGTAAATTATTGGTGGAGGATTGTTGGACCCTTTTGGTCAAGGAGAGAGGAACTAAACTAGGGAACAGAGATGCACTGCCTTTTGAGTATTTTAAAAAGTGATAAACTGATATAGTTTATAGATATACAGAAGGACCTACTGAATGCTATGCTTTCCTGATTCTCTTACTATTTTTAGGTATTTCTTTTTTTAGTTTTAAAGTTTTTATTTTTTTATTTGACAGAGAGATAGACAGAGCCAGAGAGCACAAGTGGAGAGAATGGCAGAGGAGGGAGAAGCAGGCTCCCCACCAAGCAGGGAGCCCTATGCGGGGGCTCGATCCCAGGACCCTGGGATCACGACCTCAGCTGAAGGCAGATGCTTAACCATCTGAGCCACCCAGGTGCCCCAAATAAGTATTTCTGTTATAGATTGTAAACACTGTTGTTAGTGCTGTTAGTGTGTAGGAGATCAGACTGAGGAGCTTGTGGTTGATGATAGGACATTTAGGATTAATATTATCAGTACCATAGTAAAAATATTATGTTGGATGAGAAAGAGAGTACAACTGAAGGGTTATTATAATGTTTTGACCATGAAAATATGACTGAAAACTTTACCAATGAAATCGCTTTGTGAGTTTCAATTTTCACACTCTTAAAATAAAATTCCACATTCCCCCTTACCTTTCCAAACTGTTCTTCAACTTTCACATATATTCAACATTACAAAAAATGATTGGAGATATTTGATCTTAAAACATTTGTTGTCTGTGAAAAGGGACAAGTAGATGCAAATATCAAAGCCATTGATTTCTCATCTAACCTTATATGAAATCTTGATATTATCCTGACAAATTTCATGATGCATTGAATACATATATTGAATACTACATGGCTTTAGCAAAATTATCCAACTTTATTTTTTCATGAAAATAACCACATACTTACATATTTTTCCACTTTGTCCTACTTATGCCAAAAAGAATGGGATTCAGAAAGAGAATTGAAAATACAGAAAAAATGTGGGAAATGATTTCATAAGCTGCCTTAGCGCAGTTACAGAAGTATAATTAGTAGACATTATAAAATGTCAGCTTTTATCTATAGTAAGTATAATTTACACAACAGAAAAGAATGATTAGAGTCAGATCACTGAGAGGCTAATGAAAAGAGCCATCGGCACAGATGCAGATTGTTCATTTTGCAAGAGATCAAAGAAATGACAAGTGTTGAAGGTGTTTTTATATGCACCAAAACTCGTCGCAGACATGCTCAATCATGCCCTGGGATACAGAGCAATCTAATCATTTTTTATTAAATAATTCAAATTCTATGGCCTGTGTTTGACTCACATTTTGAAAGGTATTGAATTGAATCATTCATTGCTTGGAACTTAAAGTATGTTTCATAAATTGGACTTGTAAGAAACATTAAGAGAAGAGGGACTTAACAAAACAACAGAATAAAGGGATGGGGCTTGGCAGCAACAATAAACCAGAGACCAAATTGCAAAACTAAATTGCGAGAACAAAATAAATAAATCTGATATGCTATTGAAAATAACAGTCTACATATTTGTTTTGTAAATGATGTCCTCTAATAACTATTAAAGGAGTTACTTGAAAAGTTTCATGTTTTTTTTGCACTCCAGTTAATGAGATTGTAGAACTTAAAACATTGCCTAAGGAAGAGAGGATGAAAAAGAAAATTATGTTTCTTTAGCATCTTTTGGTAAATGAGTACTATTGCTTAATCAAATAAAGTTGAATCACAAGGGAAATCAGAGGGAAGCAGAACTGAGAAAACTCTTAGAAGGACATTTAAAGGAAACTAAGAACACATGAAAGAGATAAGCTTAACAATAACAATTTCTGTTAAATATATGTTTATCTATTTTACTATCCTATTTTTATGGGTAGAAATCAGTTGGGGTTGTCTACTCATATAATTTAAAATTTCATTAAAATATTTAATTAATACCTTGGGGTAAATTTAGGCAACAAATCTAGAGAAGTATTTTGAATCATGAGATTTTAGGGTGCCTGGGTGGCTCAGTTGTTTAAGCAACTGCCTTCGGCTCAGGTCATGATCCTGGAGTTCCAGGATCGAGTCCCGCATCGGGCTCCCTGCTCAGCAGGGAGTCGGCTTCTCCCTCTGACCCTCTTCCCTCTCGTGCTCTCTATCTCTCATTCTCTCTCTCTCAAATAAATAAATAAAATCTTAAAAAATAATCATGAGATTTTAAACATTAACCTGTAGTAATTCAAAACACCATGTTTTCTTAAGATAAAAACCTGTTCATTATTCTTGGCTAGAACTCTTTTGTTACTTTTTTATTGGGAAAGTAAAACATAATTGAAGAAATTGAAACATAATGATTTAGATCATTATGATAAATAATCAACCAAAAATATAGTAACAGCAACAACCACATCAAAGTGGTTAAAAAGCAAGAGTGAAAGTAAAACAAAAAAAGAAAGAGAGAGAGAGAGAAATTCAATTTGCTTAACAGTAAACCAGAATTAATGAATGCATTTATCTAAGAAAGAAAATGGAAGATTAAAATGTATAATAAATATTACTCATTATGAATATATCTGGAAGTATTCAAAAGAAAAATTAGATGGTAAAGAAGAAAATAAAAACTGTACTAAAATTTGCATGAGAGAAATAAAAAAGTCCACAGAAGAATAGTTTAGAGAAATGTTAACCCTTTTACACATAGGTAATTTATTTAATACATCTAGACCTGAATATTCACATCAGTAAAAAAAATAATAACTTATTTACTTTTTAATTTTTACAGGCTAAATTTCACTTATGGCCCACAGTTCTGTGAATATTGATATATGTAAAAAGTCATGTATCCATAACCACAAAATTCCCTCATGCCACTCCTCTCCATTTGTAACTACTTATATGCCTCTTCCAGAATGCCAGTTAAGTGGAAACATATATGTTACCTCTGGTTTCTTCTACTTAGTAAAATTCATTTAAGAGGACTTCATGATGTTGTGCGTATCAATATTTTATTACATTTTATTGCCAAGCAATATGGACTTGCCATAGGCTTTTTGTCTTAAACCATTTATTGGACAAAGTCCAATCACTACATTTGTATCTTTGGGGTAACAAATAATACATTATATGTTAAAAAAAAAGAAGGGGGGAAATCGGAGGGGGAGACGAACCAAGAGACTATGTACTCTGAGAAATAAACAGGGTTCTAGGGTGCCTGGGTGGCTCAGATGGTTAAGCATCTGCCTTCGGCTCAGGTCATGATCCCAGGGTCCTGGGATTGAGTCCCGCATCAGCTCCCTGCTCCTTGGGAGCCTGCTTCTCCCTCTGCTTCTCTTTCTCTCTCTCTCCCTCTGTCTCTCATGAATAAATAAATAAAATCTTAAAAAAAAATAAAATAAACTGAGGGTTCTAGATCAGATGGAGTGGGGGGATGGGTTAGCCTGGTGATGGGTATTAAAGAAGGCACTTACTGCATGGAGCACTGGGTGTTATTTGCAAACAATGAATCATGGAACACTACATCAAAAACCAATGATGTAATGTATGGTGATTAACATAATATAATAAAAAATGGAATATTAAAAAAAATGGATGAGCTATGGCACATTCCCGCCAGCAAGGTATGAGTACAGCTATTCTGCCTCCTGGAAGCAGTTGTTGACACCACGTTCTTTGTTTTCTCTTTTTTTAATTGTAGCCATTTTAGTAAGTGTGTATAGGGTAAGGATATACGTCATTTGGGTTTCAGTTTGTTCATCCTGATGAGGAAGGATACTGAATATCTGTTCATCTGCTTATTTGGCATCTGTATATCTTCTTTGGTGAATTGTGTGTTCAAATTTTTGGATATATACTATCATTTAGTTTTTCTTTTAGTTTAATATATATATATATATATATATATATATTCACAGATCCACAGACTGAGATTACATTTAAGTCATTTTTATTTCTTTTATATGTAAAGTGTTATGGAAAAAGTTAATATTTTAAAATATGAATATGCAAATGTCTGTTTTGTGGAAAAGAATGCACAATTGTGTCAAAAATCATTTGACTAAATTTGCATGGATATATTTCTGGGCTTTCTCTTCCATTGTGTTGGTCTTTGTTCAACTATTCCCAAATTTACATACTTTTTTTTTACCACTGTTGCTTTATGGGAAGTCTGGAAATCTGGTCCTCCAACTTTTTTCTTCCTTTTTGAAATTGTTTTTGACTATTCTACTTTATTTAACTTTGATATACATTTTAAATAAGTTGTCATTTTCTGCATAGAAATCCTGCCAAGACTTTGGGATTAAGTTAAATCTGTAAATCAACTATGGGAGAACTGACCTTTTTTTTTTTTTTTTTTTGAAAAGTTTAAGATTTTTTTTATTATGTTAGTCACCATACACTACATCATTAGTTTTTGATGTAGTGTTCCATGATTCATTGTGTGTAACACCCAGTGCTCCATGCAATACATGTCCTCCTTAATACCCATCAGAGAACTGACCTTATAACAACACAAGTATTACCCACTTTCCGAAGTTCACATTATGCCATTTCACTTTTAGTAAAACCTATATTAATATCTGTTTTCACTAACTAAAGAAATATGAAGAAGATTTTTACTTTTATGGAAAAAAAAAGGGAAAAAGCAAAAATAGAGGCAGTATGCACCTGAGCAGTGAGAGTGACCCTACCCAGTTCCTTCCCTGGGAATTATACACAGCATCTCAGCACCAAGCCACCATAGCTTTGAACTGTCTCTATGTGCACCCATACTTGATCTTAATTCATTTTGTGCATCCATTAGCAAGATATGTCCGAAGGTATTAGAAAAGCCTTAAAACGGTATTTTTGAGGTCTGGGAATACTAAAAAATGAATCCAAGTAAATTAATGGTACTTGCTTTTTTGCTTTATGCCATTCAGCTTACAAAAGTTTTCAAAAGAATGCTCTACTTTCAGATGGTGGGAGAAACCTGTATTGAGTCTGACAATCCAGGAACATGGTATAGCCACTCTGTTTATTAAGGTCTTCTTTTATTTATGTCATCAATATTTTATAGTTTTTATCATATAGAGAATGTTTTATCATATGGATAATATTTTGTTACAAAGGTACACAGAAGCTTTTCTTTGTAATTTGACCGGTTCTTTTTAAAATTTTGAACTCTATTTTTCATTATTATTAAACAGAACTATAATCTATCTTTATACATATCGATTTTATATATATATGATGCATTGTAAGATCTTGCTAAATAATTTATTAAGTCTAGAATACTTTTTCTAGAATTTTTTGGATTTTCTATGCAATTATATCCTCTGCAAAAAAAAAAACATGTTTATCTTTAAATCTGTATGACTTTTGCTTCTTTTCTTGCCTTATTACACTATCTAAGACTTCCATATGATGTCTAATAGGAGTGATGAGACAGTATATCCTTTTCTTGTTCCGAGGGGATCAATTAGTCATTCACAATCAAGTATAATGTATAGCCTCCTCCATTATCAATATCCCCCACCAGTGCAGTACATTTGTTACAATTATGAACCTACATTGACTGGTCATAATCATACAAAGCCCTTAATTTATATTGTAGCTTTCTTTTGGTGTGTAATTCTATGGCTTTGAGAAATGTATATTGATGTGTATTTATCATTTTGAATATTTTCACTGCTCAAAAGTCTCCTGTGTTCTTCTAATTCATTACTCTCCACCACCAACAGACCTTGGAAACCACTGATCTTTTTACTGTTTCCATAGTTTTGCCTTTTCCAGAATGTCATATAGTTGGAATCATACAGTATTTCGTTTTCTCAGTCTGGTTTCTTTAATTTTGAATAGTGGTCCTGTCTTGCATTTCTGGGATAAAAACCAGTGGATGCTGTAGTTTGTCAAATGCTCTTTCTGCATCTATTGAGAGAATCATATGGTTCTTATCTTTCCTTTTATTAATGTGGTATATCACATTGATTGATTTGTGAATCAGCCCAGTAATACATCCCACTTAACTGTGGTGAATGGCTTCTTTAACGTAATATTGGATTTGATTGGTTAGTATTTTGTTGAGAATGTTTACATTCATGTTCATCAGGGAAATTAGCCTTTAAATTCTCTTTTTTTAGTGGGATCTTTGGTTTTGGAATCAAGGTAATGTGGCCTCATAAATGAGTTTGGAAGTTTTCCTTCCATTTTTATTTTTTGGAAAAGTTTCAGAAGAATAGGTATTAGCTCTTCTTCAAATGTTATGTAGAACCCCCTGGGAAGCCATCTGGCCCTGGACTTTTATTTGTTGGGAGATTTTTTTATTACTAATTCAATTTCTTTGCTGCCTATCAGTCTGTTCACGTTTTCTATTTCTTCCTATTTCAGTTTTAGTAGTTTGTATGTTTCTAGGAATTTACTTCTTCCAAGTTGTCCAATTTGTTCGCATATAATTTTTCACAATATTCTCTTGTAATCATTTGTATTTCTGTGGTGTTGGTTGTGATATCTCCCCACTCATTCATGATTTTATTTATTTGGGTCCTTTCTCTTTTCTTTTTGATAAGTCTGGCTAGGGGTTTATCAATTTTATTAATTCTTTCAAACAACCAGCTCCTGATTTCATTGATCTGTTTTTTGGTGGGTATTGTTGTTTGTTTGTTTCTATATCATTTATTTTTGCTCCAATCTTTATTATTACCCTTCTTCTGCTCACTTTAGGCTTCATTTGTTGTTCTTTTTCTAGCTCCTTTAGGTATAGGTTTAGGTTGCAAATTTGTGATTTTTTCTTGCTTCTTTATGTACACCTGTATTATATATACTTCCCCTTTATGACTGCTTTTGCTGCATCCCAGAGGTTTTGGACTATTGTGTTTTCATTATCATTTGTTTCCATGTATTTTTTTTTTAATTTCTTCTTTAATTTCCTGGTTGACCCATTCATTCTATAGTAAGATGTTCTTTAACCTCCCTGTATTTGTAGTTTTTCCAAACTTTTTCTTGTGGTTAACTTTAGGTTTCATAGTATTTTGGTCTGAAAATATGCATGGTGTGGTATCAATCTTTTTCTACTTGTTAAGGTCTGATTTGTGATCCAGTGTGTGATCTATTCTGGATAATGTCCCATGTGCACTTGAAAATAATGTATTTTCCTGCTAAGGAATGAAAAGTTCTTAATATATCTGTTAAGTCCATCTGGCCCAGTGTGTCATTCAAAACCATTATTTCCTTGTTGATTTTCTGCTTAGATGATCTGCCCATTGATGTAAGTGGGATATTAAAGTCCCCTACTATTATTGTATTATTATTAATAAGTCCCTTTATGTTTGTTATTGATTGTTTTATATGTTTGGGTGCTCCCAAGTTGGGGCATAAATATTTATAATTGTTAGTGTTCTTGTTGGTAGACCCCTTTATTATTATATAGTGCCCTTCTTTATTCTTGTTACAGTCTTTGGTTTAAAATCTCGTTTGTCTGATATAAGTATGGCTATTCTGGCTTTTTTTTTTTTTTTTACGTCTGTTAGCATGATAAATGATTCTCCATCCCCTTACCTTCAATCTACAGCTGTCTTTAGGTCTAAAATAGATCTCTTGTAGGCCACAGATAGACGTGTCTTGTTTTTTATTTTAATCCATTCTGACACCCTATGTCTTTTGATTGGAACATTTAGTCCATTTACATTCAAAGTAATTATTGATAGATATGAATTTAGTGCCATTGTATTACTTGTGAAGTCACTGTTTCTGGATAACTACAATATGTCTTGGTGTTGGCCTACTTTTGTTGATTATGATGGGATTTTTCTGTGCTCCTGGATTTGGATGTCTCTTTCCTTCCCCAGATTAGGGAAGTTTTCAGCTATAATTTCCTTGAGTTCTGCACCCTTTCCCTCGCTTCTTCTGGAACTCCAATGATATAAATATTACTATGCTTTATAGAGTTGCTGAGTTCTCTAAGTCTACATTCATAATCCAATATTTTTCTTTCCCTCTTCTTTTCAGGTTCATTATTTTCCATAATTTTATCTTCTATATCACTTATTTGTTCCTCTGCTTCTTCTATCCTTATGCCTATTACATTCAGTCAGTTTCACATCTCAGTTATAGCATTTTTTCATTTTGGCCTGACTGGTTTTTAGGTCTTTTATCTCTGTGGTAAGGCTCCCTGGTGTCTTCTATGCTTTTCTTGAACCCATCTAGTATCCTTATGACTGTTGTTTTAAATTCTAGATGAAGCGTATTAGTTATATCTGTTTCAATTAGATCTCTGGCCGTGACATTTTCTTATTCTTTCTTTTGGGATGAATTCCTCCATCTTTGCCTTTTGTCTAGGTCTCTGTCTTCTGAGTGTTAGGAAAGCCTGTTATGTTTCCTGCTTTTGAGAATAATGGCTTTATTAAGAAGAGGTCACATACTGTCCAGGGCCTGGCATTTCACAAAGTGTCTCTGTTGTATGCTGTGGGCACTCTGCTACTATGTTTTGGCTGCTCTTTCCCTCAGATCAGTCCCCTGCAGAGTTTCTCCTTGCCTATAGTGGGGAGTGTTTGGCCCTTGGCCACAGTGTGGCAAGTTTTAACTAGGTGTGCTCTGTTCTGCTTGTTAAAAGAGACCTGACACTATTTCCACTAGAGCTAAAGCTCTGCAGAACTCAGTGGTCAGTAGATGCGGTGAGTGTGTGTTGGGGGTGGGTTGTGTTAATCTTCTGGGGGAAGGGCTTCCTGCTTTGGTTCTCCTGCATGCTTGCCCTAGAAAAGGAGCACTTGCGGAGCATGGGGGCAGGGGTGGGGGGTTGTTGTAAGCAGTTTAGGCCACCATTGGTGCTGTGCTACTTACTGAAGTTAGTGTATGCTGAGAGATTGAGGAGAGAAATGGTGCCAGCCCTCTCCCTTGTCCCAGAGAGGGGACTTTGCATCCACTGCTCTCTGGGAATTCCTCCCAGAAAAGCAAAGAATCTCCTCTTTTGTGTTCCAAGTGTCCCTCAGATCCCTGCCTACGCTTTGACTCTGTTCATGCCATTTACCTGTGCTGCGGCGCAGTGCACCTTGGGATCTATCCCAGGCAAGCAGGCTGAGTTTTAAAACTCTTAACTTTAGGGACCTGGTATGGTAAGGACATTCACTGGTCCTCTGGGGGAGGGTCTTGCCATGCTGGGACTTAGGTAGATTTGTCCCAGAGGGGCAGTTGCACCAAAGGGCAAGGGAGTGGGTTTTGGAGTAAAGTGCAGCAAAGAGCCAGTGTCCTGGTTAGCTGCATGCCACAGGTATCTCTGCACCTATGTTGAGGGGCAGGGAGAAGGTAATGGCATCTGCTGGCTCTTTTGTCCCAGGAGAGGCAATGCCACCTCTCCTACATGCACTCCAAGAAGGAGGAACTGTCTCTCCCAGTGTGTCCCAGGGGATCCTCAGATCACACTGTCTGCCCCCCAGGTTACCTACCCTCCTTCTGCACAGGAGCACTGCAGTGCCTGGCAAGCACCACAATGGTTATGCTGAGAACCTCTAAAACTCCAGTATTTTGAGCTCCACTGGTTGTAAAAATTCATGAAAATTAGCCACTCTCATCTTCTCAGTCAATGTCCTCTTGATGTAGCCAAATGTCTTCTGGGGATGGATTTGTGCCTGGTAAGAACCACTGCTATAAAGTGGTTTGTTTAATTAATATTTAAAAGATTTTATTTATTTATTTGAGAGAGAGAGAGAGAGCCAGAGGAGGGGCAGAGAAGCAGACACCCCACTAAACAGGGAGCCAGACACAGGCCTTGATCCCAGGACCCTGGAATCATGACCTGAGCCAAGGGCAGATGCTTAACTGACTAAGCCACCCAGGCACCCTGTAAAGTTGTTTAGTCTATATGCAAGATTAAAAGAAAACACTGAAATTATATGATTTAAATTTATATGTAGTAAGTGCACAGTTTCTCAAACTCGATTATTTTTTCTCTTCATGATTACATAGGAATAAATCATTGAAAGGCTCAGGAGATTCTTCAGAGTGCCCTCACAAAAGTCTCTGAGATATAGTGTATAATACAATAGGAGAAAGGAAACAAGGCAAGCCTCAGGGGACAAAGGGACCTCCATTTGCATCTCCCCAGGTATCTTTCTTCCTCAGAGAATGTGCTTTTACTGTGGATTATGAATTCCCAGTGTGAAAAAGAAATCTTAGATTCAGGAACCCTCGGGCAAAAGTTTCTAAGAGGGTCTTTTATACCCAGTGGTCATGGAGCCATAGCAAGCTGAGCAACCAGTCAAAGTAGATTTAAGGCATCCATTTATACTTCTCTAACTAATATAAGCCAGTTGTTCCAGAGAAGTTGCAATCTTTAAAGAGCATATTATAAAACCCTAGCCAACCCATCTTGTCCTTACATTAACTAAGTTTCAGTACCAACTTTGAGGCACTTAAGGAAATAAGCATAAGGCTACCTCCATGCAGTTATAGGAATACTCTATTTTACACTTCCCTTCAAAAAATAGGCAAAGAGAAAACACTTTTCTCAAATTTTTCTGTCTCTCTGACTGGCTTTAAGCCATCTCTCTACAGCCATAGTTTATGATACAATTCTCCTTTCTTATTGTCTAAATTACCACACTACCCATTCATTTGTTCTTTGTTTTAAACTTCTAATATTTCAAAACACACTCATTTAAGAGTAGAAACTGGTTAGATTTGGCAAACTTACACAGTTGTGCAACTATCAACATGATCCAGTTCTAGAACATTTCCATTCCCCAAAATGTTCTTCATGCCCATGTACAGTTGATCCCTATCTCTCTCTTGACACAGACAACAACTGATCTGCTTTACTTTCACACAGTTTTTGCCTTTCCAAGAATTCCATATATGTAGAATCACATAATATGTTATTTTTTATGCCTGACTACTTTCATTTTGTATGATGTTTTTGAGATGCACTCATGATGTTGCATGTATTGGCTGCTCATTCTTTTCTTCTCTGAGTACTATTCCATTGTATGGATATACTTCACTTTGTATGTCCTTTAACCAGTTGATGGATATTTGACTTGTTTCCAGTTTTTGCTTATTACGAATAATGTAACTATGAACATTTGTGCCTTTGTTTGGTCATGTTTTCATTTCCTTTAGTAGCTATCTAGGTGTGGGGTTAGTGTTTTAATATAAATGCATGTTTATCTTATTAAAGAACTGTCTAGGGCACCTGGGTGGCTCAGTTGGTTAAGCGACTGCCTTCGGCTCAGGTCATGATCTCGGAGTCCTGGGATTGAGTCCCACATCCGGCTCCCTGCTCAGCAGGGAGTCTGCTTCTCCCTCTGACCCTCTTCCCTTTTGTGCTCTCTATCTCTCATTCTCTCTCTCTCAAATAAATAAAATCTTTAAAAAAAAAAAACTGTCCAAAAGTTTTCCAGTTTTATTATATTAATTTACATCCCCACTAGCAATGTATGAAATGAGAATTTCTGTTTTCCCACATCTTTGCTAACACTCAGTATCGTTAGTATTTTAATATTTTAGCCATTGTAGTGGGTTTACAATGATTTTGTTTCAATTTCTCTAATAACTAATGATGTTGAGCATACTTGTTGTTTTCCAGCTTTATTGAGATATGATTGACATACAACATTGTGTGAATTTAAATGTTGATTTCATACACCTATATATTAGAAAACCATTACTCCCAAAGTGTTAGCTAACATCTCCAGCACGTCACATAATTACCATTCCTTATTTTCTAGAGAGAACATTATGATCTAATCTCTTAGCAATTAATAAGTATATAATAAAGTATTGTTAATTATAACCACCATGTTGTACATTAGATTCATGTGCTTAGTTGACATTCTTTGGGAAAGCATTGATTCAAATTTTTGTACAATTTTTTTATTGGGATATATGTCATTCTTTTTTTTTAAGATTTATTTATTTATTTGAGAGAGCGAGAATGAGAGAGAGAGAAAGAGTATATGGGGTGGGGGAGGGTTAGAGGGAAAAGCAGGCTCCTTGCTGAGCAGGGAGCCTGATGAGGGACTCCATCCAGGGACTCCAGGTTCATGACCTGAGCCAAAGGCAGTCACTTAACCAACTGAGCCACCCAGGCACCCCGAGATATATGTCATTCTAATTGACTTCAGAAATTTTTATATATTCTGGATATAACTCCTTTCTTGGTCCATCTTCAGAAAGTGTTTTCTTCTTGCCTGTGCCTTGTTTTTTCATTTCCTTAATGGTATATTTTGAAAGGCAAATGTTTGAAATTTTGATGAAGACAAATTAATCATTTTTATTTTATTGTCATATTGAAGAACTTACCTAATCCAAGATTAAAAAGATTTTTCACTAAGGTTTCCTTCTAGAGGCTTTATAGATTAAACCTTTACAATTGTGTAACCCATTTTGAGCTAATTTGTAAAATGATATTAGGTAGATGAGGTTCTGGTTTTGTTTATTTTACATATGGGTATCCAACTGTTCAAGTGCTCTCTGTTAAAAACACCACCCATTCACCATTGAATTACTTTGGTATTATTTAAAATCAATCAACTATATATGTATGTCTAATTCTATATTCTATTCCATACATAGATCTACATGTTTATTATGTTGATACTACATTTAATTTATTTACTGTAGCTTCATAATAAGTTTTGAAATCAGATAGTGTAAACCTTCTAACATTGTTCTATTATGTGGAAACTGCTTTTTGTTTTTGTTTTTTTTTTTGTTTTTGTTTTTGCTTAAACAGTTTATTTTTTTTTACTCATGATACATACCCAGTGTTAGTTGACTTTGAGCACTCTTTTGGTTATTGTAGACACTGCTGCCATGCAGTGTTTTCCTTACATACCAGCTTATTCTTTAGCTACATAGACATAGATATAAACATTGGCACAATCACGATACAATGCGTTATAGGTAATGAAAATAATGGTTAACTTTGCAAATGAAACAATTAAGTGATATTTATTACAACACCATTAGCTATCAGGAAAAGGTAAGTTCAAATTACAAGTCCTCACTACACATCTGTTGGAATGGCTAAAATTAAAAAATAAAATAAAAACACAATATATTGGGAAGTGTGCAGAGAAACTAAATCACTCATATATTGATGGTGAAGATGTAAAATGGTACAATCTGAAAAGTAGTTTGGCCGTTTCTTATCAAACTAAACATGCACTCATGTGACTCAGCAATTGAATTTCGGGATTTATGTAAGAAAAATGAAAATGTATGTTCACAGGAAACCCTGTAAATGTAAAAAAATTAAAAAAAGCTATAAGTGAATGTTCATAACAGCTTTATTCTTAATAGCTAATAAATGATGGTTCAAGAAACTGTGGCGCATACATACCAATCATCAATAAAAAGGGACAGACTGCTGATACAGTAATGATTGAATGGTTTAAGGAAATTGTTTTGAATGGGGGAAAATATCTCAAAAGTTTACATACTGTATGAATCCATTTATATAACATTTGTGAAATGACAAAATTACAGAAATAGAGAACATGTCGGTGGTTGCAGGGGACAAAGATGGCCATGGCTAAAAATAGGTCATATGATGGATCATCAGGATGAATCCACTCTGTATCTGGACTGTCTTGGTAGTCACATGAATCTACATATGTTATAAAACTACATAGAAATAAATACACATGTGCACACACATGAGTGCAGATAACACTGGTGAAATCTTAATAAGGTCAATGGATTGCCTCAATGTCAATTTCTGATAATGGTAAGATAGAAAATAAATGCTAGTTTTGGGGGATATAACTGTGAAAAAAAGTAAACCCGATCCATCTATTTAGGAAGAATAATATAAAAATAATTAAAACTTACTATTTACTAAGATGCATCACTATTCTTTTATGGCAAGCCTATGAAGTAGGTACTAATATTATCTTTATTTTAAAATAGATGATCTAAGGCATAGTGAGTAGAAAATCAATTTAAGATAGTTAGTAATAGAAGAGCCAATCTTTAAATCTAGACATTGGTACAAGCATTCTTAGCTGCCTTTATCATATCTAGCTTCTCAATGGTACCTAGTATAAGTCTCCCAGAATTTAAAGATAAGCAAAACCAATGTGGGCCAGAGAAGCCCTAAAAATTGTTATGAGCTGCTTATGCAGTTATATTTAAAACAAAATGAGCAGATTGCAAGAACTGCAAGGTTGTAAGTTGAGATATATTATTATTCAAGAATCACATTCAAAATCAGTGAAGTACCACTAGGATATAAGACAAATATTAAGAGGCAGCAACACTGTTGGAAAAATTAAGTTTTCTTCTTGAGCTACAGATATATATTAAGGTAGTTCTTAAAAGTTGAAGAGAGAATGTACTCTACATGGGGCAGATAGGGAGAGATCCTAATTAGTCACATAGGGATGGATGCTAGCAGCCAACATCCTTCACCTGTCAACTCTCTTAGGGAGGTGCCAAGGCTAAAGAAGCTACTTTCTTTGTGGTTATGGACCTTTCTGTTGCAGCCCAAATCTATTGCCCAATGGATATAATGATAAAAGGATCACAGAAGTGCCAGAATGAGTGAAAACCTGGATTCTCTTGGCTTCAAAGATCCATGTACGGCACTGAAGACTTTATTAAAATTGCATCACATATTTTGGTCTCTGTTCAAGTGCTTCTCCTTTCCTTTTCTTCCACAAGTCCCAAGCATACTCCCTAATGAGATTCTAGCACATCAGTCTCTGTCATGCCATCTACTCTCATGAGAAGTTAACCTGCAAGAGTTGGCATTTTTGAAAGACTGTAATTGACAAAGTGCTTACACTTGGGGGGAATGACATTTTTGTTGAGTATTGAGTTCATGGTAGTATATTGAAGTAAGAGTCTCATTAGCAAAGTTGCTCTGGCTCTGAATTTCTTGGACACACCATCACTAGAGCAAACAGGTCAGTGATTTGGAAGACATCCTTGACTCCCCTCTGTCTTCTCATTGGCAAAAATCCCATCTACGCTGTTTTGTAAAATTTCAATTACAAGTTTCTCCTCTCCATCCTTCTGCTAGTGCTTGTGTTATTGCCTTGAGCATTCCTTTCCTAATTTACATCACATTGTTTTCTAATCAGTTCTCCATTATTTAGCTAATGGCATGGTCATCCTAATATTCAAAATTCATCCTGACACTCCCAAACTTAGAATGCTTTTGTGACTTTCCATTATTAAAAAAAAAGAGAGAGAACGAGAGAGAGAGTATTTATCATGGTCTGTAATGGGTACTTAGGGATCATTCTCTTGCTTAACTTGCTGGTTTGTCTCCTACAGTGGTATTTTCCCACAACAGCCTACTATTATAGAGCATTACTAACATTTGTGGCTTATTTGCTATTTACCAGGACAAGAATTGTACAAACTGCTTTACATGGATTACTTCATGTAATCCTCACAAACTTACAAGCTTAATAAACTATTTGCAATACCCTGAATATATCAAGCTAATGTATGCCTCAATTTCATACTGCTTCCTCCACATGCAGTGACATTTCCTTACTTTTTTCTCCCATATGAACACCTACTGATCCTTCAAGACTTCATTCATTTATTACCTCCCCTATTAATGCTTTACACTGCCACTTCAGGTGTTAGTGTTGACCTACTCTCCACCATTAATCTTAGACATTTCCATCACAAAATTTCTAATGCTTTAGCAACACCTTATATAAATCATTCACCTCTCTACTGAATTGTTAACAATTTGAAGAAATAAATCATATCAAATATTTTCTGTTCTGTGTCCACAGTTTTTTTTTTTTTTTAAAGATTTTATTTATTTGACAGAGAGACACACAGCGAGAGAGGGAACACAAGCAGGGGGAGTGGGAGAGGGAGAAGCAAGTTCCCCACGGAGCAGGGAGCCTGATGCGGGGCTTGATCCCAGGACCCTGGGATCATGACATGAGCCGAAAGGAGACACTTAATGACTGAACCACCCAGGCGCCCCTGTCCACAGTTTTTATAAGTAAAAAAAAACACACAGATAATATCACTGTCTTATATTATTAACAAGAGCAACAATAAAGGTGATTTTCTCAAATGTATATACTTAACAATAGAATTTGCTTTGTGTTATAGCAGCCAAAGGATGGATTTTAAAACCAGTTGACCTAGGTTCAGATCCTGGTTTTTCTCTCTTATTAATACATAAATTATCTTGGAATTCTTCATGGTAATATAATTTTCCTCTGTAACATAATTATAATGGCACTTTATTTTTTTGTGACATATCTGATCATTACATCATGGTACACAGGGTACATAGGAAAGCCACAGACCTCACAACTGAGTTTTAACTCGGCCTTCCACTATTTCAGATTGAGTTAAGTCAGAATGGGTGGCTGTACCTGAATGTCAATCTAAGGTGTGGTGTGAGGCAGGCTCCAACTGGTCTTAGCTGTGGGCCAGGTTCTCAGAGGTGCCAGTACTTGGGGCTGTTCCTTTTTGCAGTGGCCCAATGTTAAAGCTAAAGTAGGAAGTCTTTGTTCAGGCCTGCACCCATGGTATATGCAAGTGTGTCTTTCAGATCCAGAAAAAACAAGCCACTGTGGTTGCTGGAATTGAATCACCCCACTATCTACTGTCTCTTTTCTTTTCTTACACAATTTTCCCCATTCATCCAAGTCCCCCTCCATCTGCACCTTTATCTCCTGCTTTTTATTACCAAATTCCACTCCAGTATCTGCTACCACTTGTAAAACATCGTTCTACATGATAGAAAATTAATTAATGAAGCAATACTTCATTGCACTTGTAAAAGGAACTGGCTTCCCAGAGAGGAAAATGAAGTGTCTGCAAATTCTTGTACTTATAATAAAAGTCAGCTACAAAAGAAGAAACATCGATTTAAATTTGTTTTTCATTTTCATTTGGTACTCAGCTGAATTTGAATCAGAAATTCAAAAAAATTTCTGATACAAACTAGCAAAGCATGAGAAGTTTATATTAAAAATTATAAATGAATTATTTTAGTAATAAATTTAATAAATAGTAATAGATAAAACTACCATAATTTCAGACAATATTTCAATTAGACTTAGTGGTTTCCCCATTTTCAAAACATTAACAATAGCAGATTAATTATGAACAATGACAAAAATACATTTTCTGTGCATTCCTGAATTGTTGTTTAACTTAAAATCAAAGCATAAATTGATGTAGCATTGAGCTTACTTGGTAGTAATTACCTTCACAAACTTTTATCCTTAACAGGGTTGCTTATAAAGAATGGATTGGTTTATTTTATTTTATTTTATTTTATTATTTTATTTTATTTTATTTATTTTATTATTTTTATTTTATTTTATTATTTTTTACATTATATTAAATTTGTTTTTCAGTCTATAAAAAGTAAAACCAAAACTAGCTAAAGCCTACTTGCACTACATTATTCATATTATTAATTTATATACAATCATCATATATTCATTGTGATATATTTCTTTAAAGCATTTTTTATAGAGAAGTAGTGTGAAATGTATTATTTCCCTTCCATAAGCAATCAGGAGTATTCCAGAGGACAGAGAGGATGGATGCAGTTACTGTTTTGACACTAGATGGCATTCCTGTGTAATCAAGAAGACCAAAAGGCTAATACAGTTGTGGGTCTGTTTCCCTGAGACCTGTCATAAATTTAAAAAATGAATGGATTGCAGCTAGAGAAAGTTAAATACAGGCTTTTATTCAGATTATATGAATAAACCAATTTGACATCATGTTATGTACAGTTTGTTGACTATTTTAAAATTAAAAATTGTTGTTCTGCCTTCCTTAAATTTGAAGTAGAGATGATAGCTACTAAAAGCTATTTTCTGCTTTTGTAAGCTGATACTTCCATGCAAGTATTTTTATGTCAATAATTCAGCAAACATATTTAATTCAACGTGCATAGAATAATGTCACAAACTTATTCCAATGAAAACATAATTCCATGCACCAAAATTAAAGATTATCTTAGGTTCATTATTATTGTAAAAAGTTTAAACAAAGGGTAAGAGCCTTTTAAAATTATTGTAAAAAATTACACTTTTAAAAATATATTACTGCTTGTCATTTGCATATGATGGCAAAATAAACCACTAATTTAATATGATGTGTCTTTTCACATCATATTAAAGACATGTATGCTCTTATCAACATAGAAGTTCTCAAATTTTTTAAAACAAAGCCAAAACAGAAAATGTAATATTAGCATGACAAACTTGGAGAGAAGCAGCGGTTGTGGGAACCCGGAATTGAGGGGATCGATGTGTCAGAAACCCGGATGTCATTTGTGACATACCAGTGGAGATTCGGTGTTAGACATAAACACACAGACATTAAAATTTTGATAAAATTAGATACTTTCTCCCAAAATTATGGTAACAAATACATATTGTTGAATTTGCTTTTCCATTAAACAAGAGGAACTTTAATTTTTGCAACAAAAGGACATATTTATTGACCTCTTATGTGTCTGGCACATCACAAATATTATCTCTAATTTTCAGAACAATCCATTTAATTCAATCCTACCCCCTCCCATTAGACATGAGTAAAATCTGGGTTAAGAATTGCATTTCTTATTACAGGCCACCAAATGCCAGAACCAGAAAATGAACTGCAGCCTATTGAACCATACACAATGAATTTCTCACTACATAATTCAGCATGCTTGTTATGAGCTGAATTGCACCTTCCCCAAATTCATATCTTCATTACCTCAGATAACCGTATTTGAAGATAAGGCCTTTAGAGAAGTAATTAATTTTGAATGATATCCCGGTGTCTCATAAGACAAAAAGAGATAAACACTTTGAGAGGAAAGTCCATTTGAAGACACAGCCAGAGACAGCCATCTGCAAACCAGAGACAGAGTGGTCCCAGGAGAAACCAAACCTGCCAACCCCTGATTCTTGGATTTCCAGTGTCTAGAACTGTGAGAAAATAAATTTCTCTTGTTTAAGCTACCATTCTGCAAGTCCTACCATTCTGCAGTCCTACCAACAAATATAATGTTCAAAACAGTATTCTTAACATTTAATAGAATCCAGTTAATAATGACTTCCAGTGCATTTAAAGCCATGAATATTTCTACCAACATATTTTTTAAATACTATATGTACAATGCCAGGTGTTTGTGTTTGTGTATGTGTGTCTGTCTATCTATCTATCATCTATCTATCTATCTATCTATCTATCTATCTATCTATCTAATCTATCTATCTATTGAGAGGACTATTACGCTACTATTTGTCACTGGACAAGAACTATAGATGATATCTTAAATTGTATTCATTGATTTTTAATGGTTTAGAAATAATTTTTTGGCATAAATTCAGATGTTAAAAGTTAGTAACCAAGATTTGAAGTGAAATAGAAAATTTAAAAATTAAAACAATCTTAGTTATATAAAATGTCTGCAATGCTATATATTGGAAATTTGAAATATTACAATGAAGTCAATTTTATCAATATTTATCTTGTTTTTCTCCTAAAAATATTTAAAAACATTGACACCCCAGTAACAATGACCTAATCACAAGCTTTGGATTTCCCACTAAAATGTATGGATAATGGCTGATGCTACACCTGCCTCAAGTAATCTAAAAGGTGAACATAAACTTTATGATGCACCAGAAGTATAGAATTTTAAGATTAATAGATTCATTCATATGAATACAGAAGTCAGCCTGAAGATTCTAGTACTTATTAAATTTGTGAAAATTGGAGCATCAAAATATTAATGATTTTAATCATTAATCCAATCATTGATTGGAACAGATTGAATAAACACAAATCTTTGACTCCATAGGGATCTCAAATTTAAAAAAAAGACCAAAACTAAATTTAAAAAAATCACAATTGGATGTCATTGATACATCAGCTTCTTACTCTGAAAATTGGTGTTAAAAAAAGAGGCAAACTTATTCTATTTCATTAGAAAGTGTACTTCATTCAACAAATAACTCTAGATGGTTAGGAAAAGAAATCATAGAATTTTAAAATGGCCAATGACATCTAATGAAATCACTGATTCAGAGAAGAACCATTAGTCAGTGCAAATGTTGTTGGTTAACTGAACATTCACATTTCAAAGTATCATGACATAGATTACATATTATTTGTCAACAAAATATGGTAACAATGCAATGGAGAAACAAAATAACATTATGTGTCTCTTGAAGTTAAAATATTCCATCTGAATCTAACTTTTCTCCTTTGGATATAATTTCCAGTTTCAGAAACAGGAAATTAGAGGAACATATTAAATAACAATTTGGAAAAGATGAGGGAAGTCTAAAATACGGGACATTCTCCAGAACATTTGATCTCATCTCTCACATAGCCAATATGAGGAAAAAAAAAAGATGAAACAGGAACTATACTAAATTATACCGATGTAACAAGAAAATGAAATATATGGGCATTGGTTATATCACTTGTTTGGGGAAAAACAGCTGCTAAACACACTTTGGGGCATTAGGAAAGGTAGAAATGGAATATACATGAGAGTATTAATTTCATCAACATGATCATTGAATTGTGTTAAATATAAAAAATATTTCTCATGATTTGAGTATATTTATAAGGATAAAGTGTTACAACGTCTGTAAATAACTTTAGGTTTTAGTTCTTCAGTATTTGTTTTTGCATGTACACTGATGAAGAAAATATAGCAAAATTTAAAAATTAACAATTAACAATTATTAAATCTAGCCATTGGTATACCAGAGTGTTGCTGTATTATTCTTTATTATTTTATTCTTTTTTCTTTATTTTGAAAATTATTTTATAATAAAAAATTAAAGCTTCTCAGATTGTTTTATGATATACCTACAATATAGAACATGTGCAATATAAATATTTGATACATAGAATAAATAGTAGCTGTTTTCATAGTAGTGAGATTCTTAAATCCAGTGTTCTGACATATATGTGACATGTAGTTTTCCAGTGTTACACATTCAATGGTTATTAGGAGAGAGAAAATGTGTTATTCTAGTACATGCACTCAGCTAGAGGACTTATAGTTAAGAATTCCTTCTGAGTATTATAAAATACCAGACTATCAATCATTTAAAGACTTTGAAAAAAACAAGTGTCATTTAGTGTGGGTTTAAATGGCAGAAAACGAATTTAATGATTCGAAGCTACATTCTCTGTCATGTCAGGAATGTACTGCTCAGAGTTCATTACCAGCCCTACATGACCTGACGTAAAATCCAATACAGTGCATGCCCCACGGTATTCATTCGCAAGGGGCAAGGAGTCTCGTTTGCTTGGTTAGATGACAAAGTGGGAAAGATGGCAGGTGATTTGCTTTTGGTGACCTGTTTTCCATTATTTATTCTCTGATTACAAATGCACACTAGATGAGCCCTGATAAGGCAAATAAAAGTAAAATAACAACAACAACAAAATCGTGTTGGAGTCTTATGAAATCATGTCTTAGTAGAAAAAAAAAGAAAACATTTCTAATGCAGTTTAATGAAAACAAATCAAGCCTTTGAAAAAATTGGTGGTATGAGTTAGTCAACAGAAAAATTAGTTTCATAGTTATATATGGCCATTGGCTTTTGTTATACTTGATTTTTTTAATTATGTTCTATAGAAAGCAATTAATGACTTCTAAAAATCTAACTCATTTTCTACAATGGTAAATTAATCCCTCACTAAAAAAAGAAATACTTCTTTTATATTAATGAAACTTTCACTATCTGATTTTTTAAGAGCTATACTTCTTTTCTACCCCACACATATTTCACTGTGAGGGAGTAATTATTTTAAGTACTAAAATTTAACTGAATTGCAGTAAGGATCCCTCTCAACTGCCATTAACAACTTATCAGGGCTTGAGGCCAAAACATATACATTTTCTGTCATATGACACCTATTGCATTTAGAAATTAGTTGGGGGAACAATATTTAGAAATATTGTCCAAATCATTGTGGGAAGAACCTACTTATAAGTACTCCAAACAGATATACAAAATTCTAAGTAGTTATAAATACAGAACATTTCACTTCTTTCAGGTCCAATTGATTCATATACATTATTGTAAGATAATTATGAAGTGGGGCTTGTTATAGACACAGCATTTCACATTTTAAAAAATGCATGGACAACCACATAGATATTTACTTCTCACTCTAATCAGTCTTGCTTCCATACAAATGAGGCCAATTGATTTTCAACTGTATTGTGGTTATAGTATTAGTATCACAAACTGACTGTGTCTAAATGCAGGTTTGTAAGTAAAATACATTTTTCTCCTTCCACATTCTTGCCTAAAGTATGTAATATGCTCCATGGCTAAGTGTAAACAAATTCTATTAATTTTCAGCAAGTTGCTGTTCAGTGAAATAAAATTGCCATTTGATTGTAACAAGGAAAACTCCAAACAAAACATATAAATCAGTATTATTGGCAGTTGGAAAAGATACATTGCCTAGATTACTCTTAGTGACTAGGGAAATAAATGACCATTTTAGAGGTTTTAGAAGCACTTGGAAGAGTAAATGAGGATAGCTTTTGAAAATTGCTGATGGGGATTCATCATAATGGAGACCTGAGTTATATAAACAACATTTCCCAGACTCGATCATTCTAAAATGGAATAAAGTTTGGGTGGAAAGAGATTTCTTTATATGAGAAAAATGTTGAAACAGCATAAGAGAAGATTCAAAAGAGTTTTTGGTTGATATTAACAGGTAGCAGAAAAAAATTAGTTTATAGCGTGTTGAATTTAAGAGTCTGGTATTTATCTAGATGCCTAACATGAAACTCCACGTGTTTCCTTTTTAGAATATAATATACATGGGATTTGGACAGGTGATATGTTAAGAGCACCAGCTTGTCTTTGACACTAGATAAAGCTGCATTCAAATACAACTCTGTCAATCATAAGTTCAGGAAGACAAAAAGTAATTAGGTTTGTTGTACAGATGGAATAGTGTTTGAGGATATCTGGTACAGAAAATCTACCCAGAATATGGGTTCCAAGAGTATTTTTGACAAGGAAAACTATTTCTTTTCCTACATCTCTAAGATAATTTGTAAAAATCCATGTATTTTTTAAATATTTGTAATTTAGTAAACATGAAATCAATATTTACATATACATCTAGAATTTCTAAGTATCTAAGAAAAATATATTTAAGAATGATCAAGTTGAGTAACCAACCTGAAAAACTTGTAAGATATTAAGCATTTAGTTTTATTGATTTGGTTTCATTTTTATTTTAATTTGTGAGAGTGATCATTTAAAAGGATTCATCATTGCTGCTATGAACACTGGGGTTCATGTGCCCCTTCTTTTCACTACATCTGTGTCTTTGGGGTAAATACCTAGTAGTGCAATTGCTGAGTTGTAGGGTAGCTCTATTTTTAACATCTTGAGGAACCTCCATACTGTTTTCCAGAGTGGCTGTACCAGCTTGCATTCCCTTTCTCCACATCCTCGCCAACATTTGTTGTGTCCTTTTTAGTGAATTTTTGCTGTTCTGACTGGTGTAAGATGGTATCCCATTGTGGTTTTGATTTGTATTTCCCTGATGGCTAGTGATGTTGAACATTTTTTCATGTGTCGAGATGCCCTTCAACAGACGAATGGATAAAGAAGATGGGGTCCATATATACAATGGAACATTACTCAGCCATCAGGAAGGATGAATATCCACCATCTGCATCGACATGGATGGGACTGGAGGGGATAACACTAACTGAAATAAGTCAAGCAGAGAAAGACAGTTATCATATGGTCTCCCTCATATGTGGAATATATAAGGAATAGCACAGAGGACCATAGGGGAAGGGAGGGAAAACGGAAGGGGGTGAAATGAGAGAGGGATAGGATCTATGAGAGACTAGGGATTCTGGGAAACAATCTGAAGGTTTCAGAAGGAAAGGAGGTGGGGGTATGGGATAGCTGGGTGTTGGGTATTAAGGAGGGCACATGTTGTGATGAGCACTGGGTGCTGTATGCAAGTAATGAATCATTGAACAATAGCAAAAACTAATAACGTACTATATAGTGGCTAACTGAACATAATAAAAAAATAAAAAATAAAAGGATTCACCATCAGGAAAAGTTATTTTATTCAAATATGTCCCTTTCTTTTGAAACAACAATTTTATATTTCAAGATACAATTATTTCATTTCAGATTGTTGAAAAATAAGAAATAGTAAAAATTTTTAATCCTTTGTTTTCAGGAAGTCCAAATTCTAATAAATAATTGTAATAAATATATAACGAATATATTCTCAAGAAGCACCTCTCATTTAGTAACTGAGAATTAATGATTTGTTATAATGCTTTATATTTATTGCACATTAGAAGCAAAATTATTTCATACTTATAATGTTTGCAACTTTTTCTACCCACAATATTCTCTTGGGATACATTTTTTGTGAAAGTGACTAAAGCATGGGATCTACATGAATATTAAACTCCACTCTTTCTCCTTATTTCGTTTCTTCTTATTACTTAAAATGGATTTTTTTTTTTATAGAAAGAAGATGTTTTCAATGCGGTGCCCAATTCAGATCAGTTACAAAAGGTAAACTATAAGGCAAGGAATAGTGGAAGATGTGGCTGAAGCAGCAGATGGTAGTCATAATGGATCTTATATATGATACTGTGTAGATTTCAGCTCTCATGGAAGCTGTACAGAACCACTGAAATTTTAATAAGCACATTTAAATAATAAGGTATACTTTTAGGTAGATGACACTATTTGCTCTATAAAAATAGACTGAAGTTATGAAAAACTAGAGTTAAAGTATCATTCAGAAGGGATTAAAGTAGGAAATAAAGTATGCAGAAAGGAGATTTGGGCATGTATTCTATACAAGGGGCATGTATTCTGTTTCCATGTTTTGCTTAAGTGTAATATTTATCACTTCTTCAAATTTGAAGCATTAGATCACAGACAGTATTCCTCCTGGAAAGTACTTATTTGTAGTAGAATTAAAACAATAAGTAAGATAACATATTAGCACACTGTAATAATTGTAATAAGCAATTGATAATAGTTGACATCTACATTACAACCGGTCAAAGAATACATAATAAATATAAGTTGAAATCTCTGCCTTTAGGTAGAAATGAAATTAATGCAAATTAAAAATGTTTATTTAAAGTTGAATGTGTTATCTATTTTGTATAAAATTGATTATAAAATCAGATAAGACAGAATGTAGGTAGACATTCAAAAAAGATGAATAAGTGATTATTACGGAAGCGGGAGAAAGTCTTCATATGATCTGTGACATAAGCTTGGACTCAAAAATAGATACAATTTAAGTAAGGTAGCTAGATTTAGAAAAAAAAGTGAAATTTGAATTTCAGATTAATGAGGGATAATTTGTTACTGTCAGTATGTCCCACACAATATTTGGTATGTACTTCTACTAAAATTTATCCACTATTCATCTAAAATTCAAATATAACTGAATAGCTTGATCTGGCAACCTCAGGTTTAAAAGGAAACCAGCAGCCAACAAGGGAAACTACAACAGTAAAGTGAAATATAATAAACTTACCACCTAAATATTGGGCAAAGGTCTATGTTGTAAACAGAGAAATGTCATCTTAAAGAGATAGAAGTCCAGATCTGAATTGCATTAAATGTTAGAGAAATATAATTTGTTAAAATTAGAAATATGGAACTATTTAAAGCTTTGATCAAAATATCAAAGTACGTTTAAGAATAATCAATCTAGAAAGTGAATTCTTTTTTATTTTAAATTTTTTTAAGATTTTATTTATTTATTTGACAGAGAGAGACATAGCGAGAGAGGGAACACAAGCAGGAGGAATGGAAAAGGGAGAAGCAGGCTTCCCGATGAGCAGGGAGCCCGATGTAGGGCTCGATCCCAGAACCCTGGGATCATGACCTGAGCCGAAGGGAGACGCTTAACGACTGAGCCACCCAGGCGCCCCTAGAAAGTGAATTCTTAATGAATCAGAAAGTTAAAGACTTTAGAGTCAGAGAAGGGATTCAAGAGATTTTTTAACCTGGGTTTGTTCCATGCCCTTCTGCTAAATTTTGGAAAACAAAGAGAAAGTCTGTGAACAAAGGGAAAGTGTAGTTTAGAATATTAAATGCAGTTGCAAGACAGAGTAATTGGAAAAAGTGTGATAAAAATACCAAATTTGTTACTGGGACTTTTCTTCTTTTTTCTGGTTGTTAATAGAGAGTGGTTATCAAAATTCAGTGAACAAGACATTCTGTTTTCAACCATAAAGCAAGTCATGGTACCAGAATAGCCCTCCCACTGTTAATAACTAGAAAATAGGGCAAGGTGTTAGAAACAACTGTTTTCAGATATTAGACAACATGATACACAGCACTGTGAGGCCTGACTAAGGGCACTTTCTGTCTTTGGAGGGGCAAAACCCAAGTACAACATGATGGCCGTATTGAGTTAAAGAGTAACAGATCAGTACTTGGGGAACTGAGACAGATAGAATTTGGGAGCACAATAGTTGAGAGGAGTTGTCTGCAGTGAAAGTGGTTCTGCAATAGAATCATTAGACTGGGGCAACTCTAGAACCTTTGATAGTTTAATGTGAACAAAGAAACCAGTTAGCTAGGTTTTTCTTCAATCTGAAAAAATGAAACTCAGGAATAACTAATCCTGAGTAGTTAGCCAGACTCTCTGGATTCTGAGAAAATGAAATGCAAGAACAGCTATCATAGCAATCAAATAACTAATATTTTCTAAATAAGGCAAACATTTAAATTACAACCAACTGAATAATTGCTTGGCTTCCCTGTCTTCCATATAAATAACTCTGCTCTAGCCCTTGCTCACAAAACACTGATAGCCGTCTTTGGTTTTGTGCTTTCTGATTCAAATAGCTGTTTGCTCAAAAAAACTTATATTTTTTTTTAATGTGCCACAATTTTATGTTTTAACATCATGTAGAAAAAGAGCTCCAGAAATCTCTGTAAGGAACCACCTGAGTCCCTGGCTGAATACTAAGTGTTCATATGTAGGCTGAGACTTCACAAAGAGGAGTAAATAACTAACAGGGAATGAAGAACTTCAGGTAGCTCTGAACTAGGCAATGGCAGCAGCTTACAAAATAGAGGGGATGTCTAATACCCAAATATCTAGAGTGTATCGACCTTATTGAGCCCCTAGGGATTTCAGTAGATATTTTAGAAAGACCATTTCTTAGATCAGCAGGGAAATGAGCCCTAAAGTAAAGGCTACTCCACTCCCACAAAAATTTACTTGATCTCCAAGTAAAGCAAATGCCTGCCAGAAGAACATTAGTATTGTTGAAAAGAAGACAAAATATCCAGCAATCACTGTAACATACACAATTATCAACATACAATAAAAAATGTGGCACATTGCCAGGAGGAAAATCAATCAATATAAACAGAAATGACAGAAATGATGGAATTAGTAGACAAAAATTTTAAGACAGATATTATAAATGTTTCAGAACTAAAAAAAATATGAAAATAATAATGAGAAAAATGGAAATCATAAAAAATTACCACACTGGTCTCTGAAAGGTAGATATTTAAATCTGCTTTAATAGCAGATTAAACATTGAAGAATAAAAGATCAGTAAACTTGAAGATAAGGGAAGAAAAACCACTCTACCTTGATTACATAGAGAAGAAAGGTAGAAAACCATGAATAGAAACTCAGTGATGTGTGAAATTTCAAGCAATCTAAATATCAGCATATTGAAAATTCCAGAAGTGTAGGCTTCAGAGAGAAAGGACATATTAAATACAAGAGGGGAAGACAGTGAAAGAGAACATGGGAGGGAAAAAAGGCATAGAGAAAAACAATGAAACAAAGGTCAGTGATTTGAAATTATTAATAAAATTGACTAGTCTCTACCTAGAGAAATAGGAAAAAGAAGAAAGATTAATTATCAATATCAGGAATGAAAAAAGAGGTATCAATGATAATGATATGTGATATTGTGTGACAGTGATAGTCAAATGAAAGTATTATGGAGTATTGTGAAGCCTTATGCCAATTAACTTGAGTACTCTGATGAAATGACAAATGGTAAAATTAATCTTAGAAAAATAGAAATTCCAAATTCATTAAATAAGTTGAATTTGTAATTAAAAACCTCCCCATCCCCCCCCAAAAAAAACAGGCCAAAATGGCTTCAGGGATAGAATTCCATCAAACAGGTAAATAAAAACGAAGAGAACCTTCCCAAAAGAAGTCATGAAAAGTCATCAGAGTGGGAGAAAAATCCATGAGAGACTCTTAACTATAGGAAGCAAACTGAGGGTTGCTGGAAGGGAAGTGGGTGGGGGGATGGGGTAATTGGGTGATACGCATTAAGAAGGGCACATGATGTGATGAACACTGGGTGTTATATGCAACACTAAATTAAATTATTTAATTTTATTTAAATAATTAAACTATTTAACACTACATCTGAAACTGAGTATGTACTATATGTTGGCTAACTGAATTTAAATAAAAAATAAAAATAAAAAATAAACAAAGTAAATGATATTTTAATTTAAAAAGTCATGAAAGAAGATAATAAAATTCATGAATGGATGCTCAACAGCATTAGTCCTCAGTTGAACTAAAATTAAAGTCACAAAAATGTATGAATATGTTATGGGATGAATGTTTATCTCTTCCCAAATTTTATATGTTTAAATACAAACCCCAAATGTCATGGTATTAAGAGGTGATGCCTTTGGGAAGTGATTGGATCATGAGGGTGGAGCCCTCATGAATAAGTTCAGTGCCCTTATAAAAGAATCTCTAGAGAGCTCTCTTCCCCCTTTTCTGCTATGTAAGCAAGAAGAAGGCGGTCAAAGAACCACCAAGCAGAATTTGACCAAACACAAAATGTGTCAGCACTTTGATTTTGGACTCCCATCCTCCAGAACTGTGACAAATAAATATAATACAGTAAAATAAAGTTATTTCTGGAAATTCTTTGGTAGTTCCTTATTAAGTTAGCATGCATTTACCATATGCTGCAACATTTCTATACCTAGATATTGAACCAAACAAAAGACATGAAAAGATATGTCTACACAAAAAAACATACTGATGCTCATCAAGTCTTGATTCATAATAACTTCCAACTGGTAACAAGGCAACTGTCCATCACTGATGAATTTAGACCTAAAATATGTACATCTTATTTCATGTAAATTGGATTTTTACAATTTTGATTTAAAATTCTTTGAGCATATGAATTACCTGTAAATTTTATTAAATCACACATTCTTAGGCTATCTTGATAGAGATCCTTGTCAAATAGAGGTGAGTTAGGATGAAGCACCTCATAGGGGCCTGCAATATTTGAATTCGGTAACATGAATGTTCACTTGTTCAAGGTATTATACACTATGAAATATGTATTTTAAATACGATATGCAGCTATCTACTAAGGTGTCTTAGCACCTAATTTCTCTGTTATTAAAACTTTCCTATACTTATTCTTCATGTTAAATTGACAGTTCTTTAGAGATAGGAAGCAAGATGAATTTTTTTTTTTAAAGATTTTATTTATTTATTTGAGAGAGAATGAGAGATAGAGAGCACGAGAGGGAAGAGGGTCAGAGGGAGAAGCAGACTCCCCGCTGAGCAGGGAGCCCGATGCGGGACTCAATCCCGGGACTCCAGGATCATGACCTGAACCGAAGGCAGTTGCTTAACCAACTGAGCCACCCAGGCGCCCGTAAGATGAATTATTTTATGAAAACTATCAAGTGAGAATGTGTATTATTTCTTTTCAACTCTTAAATAAATATAGAGATCCATATTTCCATTTGGTGCAATGTAATCACAGGAACTGGGGCTTAGATATGGAGATATTTGCCATATTTTAAATTTTGTATCAGTTACGGTTTATATCAGAAACAGATCTTGTTATGTAAAGCTTTGTCTCATGGATCTATCACCCTAATCACTTAAAAAAAGTCCTTAACCTAAAGGATATGTTGCAACACTTCACTGATTTCACTTATATTTAATCATTCAAAACCTCAAATCATAAATAACATGCTTTTTTTATTTTTTTATTTTTATTTATTTTTTAAGATTTTATTTATTTATTGAGATAGAAATCACAAGAGGGAAGAGGGTCAGAGGGAGAAGCAGACTCTCTGCTGAGCAGGAGCCAGATGTGGGACTCGATTCCGGGACTTCAGGATCATGTCCTGAGCCGAAGGCAGTCGCTTAACTGAGTCACCCAGGCACCCCTGCTTTGTTTTTTTTTTTTAATAAATTCTCTGAGCTTGTGCATATGCACTGTATTCTTTATCTATTTAAAGAAAGGGAAGAATTAAAACAACCCTTTAAATTTTGATTGATTTAGTGAAGAAATATATGTCTATACGAATAAATTGATTATTGACTGTATGTAGTTTTCTATGGCAACATAAGTGTAGTTCATTCTAGCAATATGTAAATAATATAAGAAAAATTATTATGATATGGTTGGAATGGGGCGCCTGGGGGGCTCAGTAAGTTAAGTGACCAACTCTTGATTTCGGCTCAGGTCATTATCTCAGGGTCATGAGCTGGAGGCCCGCATCAGGCTCCATGCTGGGTGTGAAACCTGCTTAAAATTCTCTCTCTCCTTCTGCCCCTCCCCAACTTCTCCCTCGCTCTCTCTCTAAATAAAACGTATTGCATGGAGCACTGGGTGTTATACACAAACAATGAATCATAGAACACTACATCAAAAACTAATGATGTAATGTACGGTGACTAACATAATAAAATAAAATGTAAAAAAACTAAATAAGTAATATTTTACAAATAATAATAAAAACATATTTAAATACAATTGGAGTATTCTGGTTATCATAAAGAGAGGTAAAAGTACAATGGAGATTCAGAGAAGAAGGTGATGAGAATACGTTTTCCAGGGGCACCCAGGTGGCTCAGTCATTAAGTATCTGCCTTCAGCTCAGGTCATGATCCCAGCATTGGGCTCTCTGCTAGGCAGGAAGCCTGCTTCACCCTCTCCCACTCCCCCTGCTTATGTTCCCTCTCTTGCTGTGTGTGTCTCTCTGTCAAATAAATAAATAAAATCTTTAAAAAGAAAAATAATATGTTTTCCAAGAGGAAAAACAAAAATAATAAATTCAGGAACTAAGAAGTAAAGGATGCCATAAATAATTAAATAAAGATATATTTCAACCTTAAAAATTAATAACTCATTTAATTTATTTTTTCTGTAAATAATTGGTTTATTAACTATATGTTTATGATAACCCAAAATTGGTAGCAAAACCTGAACTGCAATATTCCTCTAATTAATATTCTAATTACTCAAAGGTTATGATCTTCTAATTTGGTTCCTTATTTTTTTTTTTTTTGCTAGAGACTGAACAGTAGGTGGGTATGATGAAAAAATTGTGGTATTGACCACAGAGCTTAGAAATATGGAGAAATAGAAAGGATAAATATGTCATTTTGATTATAGAAGAAATCAAGATAATGTAATCTTAATATTTTTCATTAAAAATATTTGTTCTATCTGGGCCCCTAGGTGGCTCAGTTGGTTAAGCAACTGCCTTCGGCTCAGGTCATGATCCTGGAGTCCCGGGATCCAGACCCGCATCGGGCTCCCTGCTCAGCAGGGAGTCTGCTTCTCCCTCTGACCCTCCTCCCTCTCGTGCTCTCTATCTCTCATTCTCTCTCTCTCAAATAAATAAATAAAATCTTTAAAAAAAATTTGTTCTATCAAATGTTATACTTGAATATGTTTGAAGCCAAAAGAAAAAGAGCCAGTAGAATCTTCAAGAGTGATAGTTAAAGATACCGAAAGGAGACTGGTGATTGCTTTACAGTAAAGAGAAAATGTAAATCATGTTTTAAAATAAAGACTTTAGAAAGACTTTGAACAATTAGCCCATTTTCTGATACTGAACAGGACTTCGAAAGGAAAAAAAATAATAGTTGTAAGACTAGAGATCCCTTGAAGCTAAACACCCCCACCCCTATATTAAACTAAAAGAAGAGACAGAGGGAGCAGGTATGAGTAAATTGGGTATAGGAGTGTGTGGTGTAGCTGTCAAATGGGGAATCCCAGAAAGATATTAATGAACCTAGTGCATATATGACTGTGAATATTGTGCCTTTTGCAACTTTAGGGGATGCCATTGGAGTCACCCTGGATACATATAGCTATTGGAAATTTTTCCTTGCAAAACCAATAAACTGCTTTGAGGAAAGGCATATTTTCATAATTAACATAAGGTCACCATATTGGCTAACAGTGGAATGGTGAGAAGCAGTAAACCACCTATTGCAGTTCAGTGTGGAAGGCCTGAGTGACACCAAGGACAGCAGGGCTAGGCAATAGCCACCAGGGGTAAGGAGAGGAAGCAGTTAAGTCAGTGTCATCAACTATACAGTGATGTGTGACAGATATTTTTGGGCTAAGCAATTTCTAATTCAAATGGAATAAAATGGGAAATTCTAATAAACATTACAGAGAATGCATAATATATCTGAAGATGTCTGATTTTGATTAGAAAAATAGGGAACTTACAGAGTTGTTAGATGTTTGAAAGTGTTAGTGGGGAAAAAAAAAGAAAGTGTTAGTGGAGAGCTTGCATCATAAGGAACAAGTGATTTGTCTAAATGTGACTTAACTTTCCAGTATTGACTAATAATAACTGCTGGTCAAATAACGAAAACTTAAAAAGGGCTCTGATTTTTCCCCCTGATTAATGTTTTATGTTTTATTATCTAATCTGTTTGCAAAGATTTAATGAGGAGAAATAATTATGGCTGTAAAATGGTAAATTAAGTCTGATCATAAAGTGATTTTAACTATATGCTATATTTAATTTAAACTGTTATGTGCTTTATCACATTGTTGATTTTTACTATCTTAAATTTAGCTTTACTGGCAGTGGTAGTTTTAGCAGATTTTTACATTTTTACAATCTGATTCTAATTCATTTGACGGACTAGTTTGCTCATGGCAAAGCATAGTTTTGGGTTATATTAACCAGCTATATGTGTGGAGTTAAAAAAAAGGATAAAAATGCATAATTAACATTATGTGACATTTACAATTATTGAAGATCTATATTCTACATTTAAAATGCATTTAGGTCCAAAATTGTTGTTATTAACCAATTATATACTTTCATTTCTTTATTTCATATATCAGATTATGAAATACTGGGTGGAAATTTAAACTGCTCTATGAAGTAATGTGCACAAGTGTTCTAGAGCCAAACATCATGGGTTCAAATCTCTACCCCATCACTTACTAGAAATAAACATTGGGATAAATTATTTAAGCAATCTATACAGAGTTCTCTTATCTGGAAAATGGGAGCAATAACAATATAAAAAAAACTTATAGGATTGTTAGGAGGAACAAAAGTGTCATCAAGTAAAATGTTTATAAATGTGTATCTGGTACAGAGACTATCGGGCTAAGTCATCCCACAAAGATTTGTCATATCGCCTTTTTTCCCCCATTTTTTAGAGGAAAGTTTTGTAGTCTGTTTTAATGTGTGTGTCATCCTCTTAAGTGATATTTCTACAGTGTTTTGTTTATTTTTGATATGAATACAATAAAACAGTAGCCATGAAATATCTTTTCAAAAGTTTGCAAAGTATATAAAAAAATCACCATATGTTTCAGGATTCCAGAACTCCCAACCATACCCCTCAACACAGGCCCTGACTCTGTATGAATTGGAATCTTTGGCAGGGGAACCTGGGTATGTTTAATTTATTAAAAGCTCAGCAGGCAAGTCAAATATGCACATCTGGTTAAGAACCACAATTAAGGCTCTCCTATATAAGGTTTCCTCACACTGAAATGTTTAGGGTCACTTCCTTATTTCCTTTGGTTTCAACACATCAGTTGGGGTACTCTTGAATCAATGAATCAATCTCCTTGGACCATTCTTTCCTTAAATATTAGAATGCTTTCTGATCTTCATAACTATATCTTTTTAGATATTTAGTCTTCACAGTCTTTTGTGCCAGCACCAGAATTCAAGAAATAATGACTTCTGAAACTTGAACAACAAATTATGTTTGTTCATCTAAAATATTTAAAATTTTCTGTTATCATCTATTACATCCCATGATAGAAAGTTATTTACAATATATTTTATATCTGCTAACTCAGTTCCCATCTTCCTCCAAAGATAAGGTGATTCAGGTGATATTTAAAGCATGAATAAATTAGTCTTCATAAATACTTCATTACAAGGAGCTACTGAGAAAGATACTTCAACATTCTCTTTCTACCATTTAAATTTATTTCTCTGGGATAAATCTGCTTTTATTAAACTGGCAGATCGCTACTAAATATAACCCCAAATTGGGAACATGATTTTCTCTTATTTTATATTCTCAATTATAATTGTTAAGTCGAACTACTAGAAACAGAATAGAATATTGGTTATTGGGGACTGGAGGGGAGGGAGATGGCGAAAAGCTGGACAAACGGTGCGAGTCTTCAGTTATAAGATGAATAAGGTCTGGAGATCTAACGTACAGCACCATGACTACAGTTAAAAATACTGTGTGGGTACTTTAAATTTGCTAAAAGAGTAGACCTTAAGCATTCTCACCCCACACAAAAAGATAACTGTGTGAGGTGATACATGTGTTAATTAGTAGGATGGTGGAAATCATTTCACAAATACATGTATGTCAAATTGTTACATTGTATACCTTAAATACATACAATTTTATTTATTGATTATACCTCTATAAATCTGAAGAAAAAGACAATGAATTAAAAATCTTCATTAGCAAAAAACCACCAAGGAAACACTTGTAGTTGAAGAGAGTTGAGCTTATTGGCACTTGCTGCAAAAGAAAAATAAACCACAAAGCATGTGGAATCATGGAGTGTCTAAGAAAGAGTGTGTTAGGAGTGGCTTATGACAGTGCTTAGCAACCATTAGGTGATTTTAAAGAGGGTTCAAGAAAGCAAAAGTTTGTTTGGGATAGGAAGCTGTCAGAAGCAGGGACAATTTTGTGATTTTTTTTTTAAGATTTTATTATTTATTTGACAGAGAAGGAACACAAGCAGGGGGAGTAGGAGAGGGAGAAGCAGGCCTCTTGCTGAGCAGGGAGCCCAATGCGGCTGGATGCCAGGACCCTGGGATCATGACCTGAGCCGAAGGCAGATGTTTAACGACTGAGCCACCCAGGCTCCCCTTGTGATATGTTTTTTAATATATTAAAATAATTAATGTAATTTAATAGATTTATTTTAATCTGGATGGTGGGAGGAAGAAAGTGAAACTAATTTGTAATTGACAAAGAGGCATTGATCAATCAAGAGATCCAGGGAAGAAGAGAGTTTGAATATATCTGTTATTTAGACAGTGCTTTTGTTTCTTTCTCTCCCTAGACCTGATTACAGTCATCTTGTTTGTTTCTTTCCATCATGCTCACAAAGTGACCTTGTCTGATATTGGTATTCTGTGACATTAGCTGAGCTGTTAGTGCCAGCCAGCTCAGAAAACTCAATAAGACACTAAAAGTTTGTGTTAAATAAGAAGTCTCAAGATAGATTTAGGAGGCTACCTACTCCAGGAAAAGGTACTGTAAGCTAGGTCTCAGAGAAAAATGAAATTGACTGGTGGAAGTTGGGACCTGAGTTATTATTTGGGAAAAGGACTAGTGTACAGACACGTTCTGACGAACGTGCCCTCTTTAATACCCATCACCAGGCTAACCCACACCCCCACCCCCTCCCCTCTAGAACCCTCAGTTTGCTTTTTAGAGTCCACAGTCTCTCATCGTTCATCTCCCCCTCCGATTTCTCCCCCTTCATTCTTCCCCTCCTACTATCTTCTTCTTCTTCTTTTTTTTTTTTAACATATAATGTATTATTTGTTTCAGAGGTACAAGTCTGTGATTCAACAGTCTTACACAATGCACAGCACTCACCATAGCACATACCCTCCCCAATGTCCATCACCCAGCCACCCCCTCCCTCCCACCCCCCACCACTCCAGCAACCCTCAGTTTGTTTCCTGAGATTAAGAATTCCTCATATCAGTGAGGTCCTATGATATATGTCTTTCTCTTACTGACTTATTTCACTCAGCATAATACCCTCCAGTTCCATCCACGTCATTGCAAAAGATTTTATTCCTTTTAATGGCTGCATAATATTCCATTATATATATATATATATATATATATATATACACACACCACATCTTCTTTATCCATCTGTAGATGGACATCTTGTCTCTTTCCACAGTTTGGCTATTGTGGACATTGCTGCTATAAACATCAGGGTGCATGTACCCCTTCGGATTCCTACATTTATATCTTTGGGGTAAATACCCAGTAGTGCAATTGCTGGATTGGATGGTAGCTCTATTTTCAACTTTTTGAGGAATCTCCATACTGTTTTCCAGAGTCGCTGCACCAACTTGCATTCCCACCAACAGTGTAGGAGGGTTCCCCTTTCTCCGCATCCCCGCCAGCATCTGTCATTTCCTGACTTGTTAATTTTAGCCATTCTGACTGGTGTGAGGTGGTATCTCGTTGAGGTTTTGATTTTGATTTCCCTGAACCCGAGTGATATTGAGCACTTTTTCATGTGTCTGTTGGCCATTTGGGTGTCTTTGGAAAAATATCTGTTCATGTCTCCTGCCCATTTCTTGATTGGATTATTTGTTCTTTGGGTGTTGAGTTTGATAAGTTCTTTATAGATTTTGGATACTAGCCCTTTATCTGATATATCATTTGCAAATATCTTCTCCCATTCTGTCGGTTGTCTTTTGGTTTTGTTGACTGTTTCTTTTGCTGTGCAAAAGCTTTTTATCTTGATGAAGTCCCAATAGTTCATTTTTGCCCTTGCTTCCCTTGCCTTTGGCGATGTTTCTAGGAAGATGTTGCTGTGGCTGAGGTCGAAGAGTTTGCCGCCTGTGTTCTCTTAGGATTTTGATGGACTCCTATCTCACACTGAGGTCTTTCAACCATTTTGAGTCTATTTTTGTGTGTGGTGTAAGAAAATAGTCAGTTTCATTCTTCTGCATGTGGCTGTCCAATTTTCCCAACACCATTTGTTGAAGAGACTTGTCTTTTTTCCATTGGACATTCTTTCCTGCTTTGTTGAATAGAAAGCCCAGGAATGGACTCAACTCTATGGTCAACTAATCTTGCTATTCCTTTTATAATTTTCTTTGCTGGATCATCCTACTCTGACTAATAAGAACTGGCATTATTCAAACTTCAGTTGTAGGCTTTCTTCTACATTTCCCTGCTGTATGATCTTACCCACACCCCTTGAACCAAATAATATCTCTCAGCTTGTAATTATAAAATATGAACTTGCAGCCCATGTCTGTCCTCTGATCTTTAGACTACTTTTCCATTGCTTAATAGATAACACTTAATGGATGTGACTCAGACCAAATTGGACATGCTCAAAATTGAACTCATGATCATACCTCTCAGAACCAGACCCTTCTACCCATTGTTTCAGTAAATACATTCACAATTCATCCAGTAAGAGAAGCTAAAAGAAACTTAATTCACCACAGTCAACCTAAATGTCCAATCAATCACCACAGTTTACTGTTTTTGCCTTCCAATTATTTCTGCATTTATCTCTCTACAGCTAGGTCTCATTTTCCTTAGTTCCATCAATCTTTCATCAAGGCTATCATAACAGCCAAACCCTAACTCAGTCACACATGTATTAGCTTTCCCTCCATTCGATCTTTCTTATTGCAGAGTTTTGTATTAAACAAGTATAATTGACCCTTAACAACATGGGGGCTGGGGTGCCAACTCTCTGCATAGTCAAAAATCTCTATAGGATTTTTGAATCCCCAAAAATGTAACTAATAATTAGCCTACTGTTGATAGGGCACTTTACTAATAACCTGAACACTCAATGAACACAAATTTTGTGTATTACATGTATTATATACTGTATTCTTACAATAAAGTAAGGTGAAGAAAAGAAAACGCTATTTTTAAAGTCATAAGGGAGAGACAATACATTTACAGTGCTGTATACTGCCTTTATCTAAAAAAAAATCCGTATATAAGTGGACCCACGGGCAGTTAAGCCCATGTTGTTTGAGTTTGTATTCTGATTACTTCACTTTTTATGTTATCTTTACATATGTCTTCTATTGCCTTTTGTTTCACCTTTATCTTCTATTCATGTCTATCTTATGTTATAGTACTTTCCAACAAAAGTCCGCCCAAACCACATCCTTTCCTTCCCTACAGGACTTTCTACCACCTCTGACCCCATTACCTAATTAACTCCTATTCATATTATAGAGTTCAGTTTCAAATGAATTTCCTCAATGCAGATCTTATGGATGCCCTAGACTCTGCTAGAACCCTTTCAATCATAGTATTCCATGCTTTTTTGTAACTCTGTTCATAATTGTATTATAATTAAATAATTTTCTATCTATCTCATTGCTTAATGTTTCCATGCTTAATTATTTAATGTTTAATTTGTCCTTCTAAACAAATTACAAAAAAAAAAAAAACTTCAAAATTTGGGAAGAGAAACAAAATAATTATGAATTGGGATTCTTGGGTGGCTCAGTTAAGTGTCTGCCTTCAGCTCAGGTCATGATCCCAGGGTCCTGGGATGGAGTCCTGCATCCCTGCTCCTTGTTCAGCAGGGAGCCTGCTTCTCCCTCTACCTGCCATTCTCCCTGCTTGTGCACTTGTTCTCTCTCTCTCTCTGACAAACAAATAAATTCTTTAAAAAAAAGAATAATATGAAAATTTCACACAACTTATCAAAGTCAAACTCATTTTAAGAGTTGTGTTAAATCAGGGATATTGGTCTGAAATTTTCCTTTTTGATGGGGTCTTTGCCTGTTTTGGGGATTAAGGTAATGCTGGCCTCATAGAATGAGTTTCGAAGTTTTCCTTCTGTTTCTATTTTTTTAAACAGCTTCAGTAGAATAGGTATTATGTCTTCTTTGAATGTTTAGTAGAATTCCCCAGGGAATCCATCAGGCCCTGAACTCTTGTTTTTTGGGAGGTTTTTGATCACTGCTTCAACCTCATTACGGGTTATTGGCCTATTCAGGTTGTCAATTTCTTCCTGTTTCAGTCTTGGCAGCTTATAGGTTTCCAGGAAGGCCTCCATTTCATCCAAATTGCTCAGTTTATTGACATATAGTTGTTGATAATAATTTCTAAAAATTGTTTCTATTTCCTTGGTGTTAGTTGTGATCTCTCCCTTTTCATTCATAATTTTATTAATTTGGGTCCTTTCTCTTTTCTTTTGGATAAGTCTGGCCAATGGATTCCAAAATCCTCAACAAAATCCTAGCTAATAGGATCCAACAATACATTAAAAGGATCATCTACCATGACCAAGTGGAATTTATCCCTGGGATGCGAGGGTGATTCAACATTTACAAATCAATCAATGTGATAGAACACATTAATAAGAGGAGGCAGAAGAATCATATGGTCCTCTCAATTGATGCAGAAAAAGCATTTGACAAAACACAACCTCTTTTCCTGATTAAAACTCTTCAGAGTGTAGGGATAGAGGGAACATTCCTCAAGTTCATAAAAGCCATCTGTGAAAAACCCACTACTATCATCCTCAATGGGGAAAAGCTGAGAGCCTTTCCCTTAAGATCAAGAACACGTCAAGAATGCCCACTCTCACCACTCTTGTTCAACATAGTACTAGAAGTCCTAGCAACAGCAATCAGAAAACCAAAAGAAATAAAAGGTATTCATATTGTCAAAGAAGAAGTCAAACTCTCTTTTCACAGATGACATGATATTTTATGTGGAAAACCCAAAAGACTCCACCCCCAAATTACTAGAACTCCTACAGCAATTCAGTAATGTGGCAGGATACAAAATCAATGCACAGAAATCAGTTGCTTTCTTCTACACTAACAATGCAACTGTAGAGAGAGAAATTAGAGAAACGATTCCATTACCATAGCACCAAAAACCATAAGATACCTCGGAATAAACCTAACCAAAGAGGTAAAGGATCTATACTCTAGGAACTACAGAAAGAAATTGAAGAAGACACAAAAAGATGGAAAAATATTCCATGCTCATGGATCGGAAGAATAAACATTTTTAAAATGTCTATGCTACCCAGAGCAATCTATACCTTCAATGCCATCCTGATAAAAATTCCAATGACATGTTTCTAAGTGCTGGAACAAGCAATCCTAAAATTTGTATGGAATCAGAAAAGACCCTGAATCGCCAAGGAAATGTTGAAAAAGAAAAACAAAGCTGGGGGCATCACGTTGCCCGATTTCAAGCTATATTACAAAGCTGTGATCACCAAGGCAGCATGGTACTGGCACAAAAACACACATACAGACCAATGGAAGAGAATAGAGAACCCAGATATGGACCCTCAACTCTATGGTCAAATAATGTCTGACAAAGCATGAAAAAACATGCAATGGAAAAAAAAAACAGTTTCTTCAATAAATGGTGCTGGGAAAATTGGACAGCCACATGCAGAAGAATGAAACTCAACCATTCTCTAACACCATTCACAAAGATAAACTCAAAGTGGATTAAAGGCCTCAATGTGAGACAGGAATCCATCAAAATCCTAGAGGAGAACATAGGAGGTAACCTCTTTGACATTGGCCACAGCAACTTCTTTCGAGATACATCTCCAAAAGCTAGTGAAACAAAAGCAAAAATGAACTTTTGGGACTTCATCAAGATAAAAAGCTTCTTCACAGCAAAGGAAACAGTCAACAAAACAGAGGCAACCAACAGAATGGGAGAAGATATTTGCAAATGACACTACAGATTAAGGTCTGGTATCCAAGATCTATAAAGAATTTCTCAAACTCAACACCCAAAAACAAATAATCAAGTCAAAAATTGGGCAGAAGATATGAACAGACACTTCTCCAAAGAAGACATACAAATGGCTAACAGACACATGAAAAAATGTTCATCATCATTAGCCATCAGGGAAATTCAAATCAAAACCACATTGAGATACCACCTTACATCAGTTAGAATGGCAAAAATGGACGGGGAAAGAAACAACAAATGTTAGAGAGGTTGTGGAGAAAAGGGAACCCTCTTACACAGTTGGTGGAAATGCAAGGTGGTACAGCCACTTTGGAAAACAGTGTGGAGGTTCCTCAAAAATTTAAAAATAGAGTTACCCTATGACCCAGCAATTGCACTGCTGGGTATTTACCCCAAAGACACAGATGCAGTGAAAAGAAGGACCATATGCACCCCAATGTTCATAGCAGCAATGTCCGCAATAGCCAAACTGGAAAGAGCCGAGGTGCCCTTCAACAGATGAATGGATAAAGAAGATGTGGTCCATATATACAATGGAATATTACTCAACCATCAGAAAGGATGAATACCCAACTTTTACATCAACATGGATGGGACTAGAGGAGATTATGCTAAGATTATGCTTGAAATAAGTTAAGCAGAGAAAGTCAATTATCATATGGTTTCACTTATTTGTGGAACATGAGGAATAGCATGGAGGACACAAGGAGAAGGAAGGGAAAACTGAAGGGGGGGGACTTGGAGGGAGAGATGAACCATGAGAGACTATGGACTCTGAGAAACATACAGGGTTCTAGAGAGAAGGTGGGGGGGGAATGGGTTAGCCTGGTGATGGGTATTAAAGAGGGCACGTACTGCATGGAGCACTGGGTGTTATATGAAAACAATGGATCGTGGATCACTACATCAAAAACTAATGATGTATTGTATGGTGACTAACATAACATAATAAAATTTAAAAAAAAAGAGTTGTGTTAAATCACTCTCAATATAATAACAATATATTAAAAGAGCAATAAATAAAACTAAGACTTGTAATTAAATCATGTATTATTGACTTGTAATTGCGTATAATACTGACTTTAACTTTGTATGGTTAATTTTAGTGATTCATCAAATACGTGTCTCAGGATGACCTACAATATGTTTTGTGCCATTCTCACCATAGACAGGATACCGAGGCAGAGAACAAAATTACCTCCTCTGTCTCTTATTTCTGGGGCTATTTTAGGAAACCAAATTGAGGTGCAGGTAGAAGAAATAATAATTCATTTATGTCTGGGACTAATTGTCACTGGGTAAAGGATTTCAAAGAAAGTAGACACATCTATACCGTTTGCCAGTGACTGTAGGAACAATTAAAATTTGATTTGAATTTTAAAGACAATCTGCATCTTGAAAGATCTATATGCTTTGGAATTTAAAAATAAATAAAATTTAATTATATCTTACAACACTGACCTACTTATTGGCAAGGTAGCCTCCATTATCCAGTTTTCTTCTTTCTAACCACATTGTTGCCTTTCATCTACCTCTTCACTTAACCAATGACCACATGGCACACAATTACAACAGGAGTTATCACCAACTTCTCATTCTTCCTTAGAGGAGATACTCTGAGTCTCAAAACCATACTTATTAAGAATAAAATGAGCACACTAGTTTGAAGTTAATAGTGACATTTTAAGAGACTGTAAAACTGAAAGACTTGTAAATCATATCGATTTCCCAACAAGGGTGTGTTAATAATTTTTAATAAACCCTAAATTAAAAAAAATTCTTGTGAGTACTCAATTACTTTTAGTGTTTACAGAAGAGATACTATCTGACTAAATATAGTTAAGAGTATGAAGCAGGAATTGGATGATTTCTGTTCAGATTTACCCTTGCATATATTCTTACCTGCAATGACACATGATTGCAAATATAAAAATCTAATTAGGTTATTATTTTTTTCTGATTTGATTTAATTGCATAATTTAGCCAAACCTTACTGCACTCTGAGTAATTTCACATGCATTAATGGACATACCTCTGTTAAATACATCAATATGATTTGATTTCAGTGTCTTCTCCCAAGCTTCCTATTATATGAACATTACATTAGTTTCTAAAAGAGAATTGTTTAATTGCTTAATATTTAATTTCTATGCCCTACTATTTGTGTGATCTTAAACCAATTATTTAACCTCTTTAAAAAATATTGTTCTTTACTTATTTCTTCACCAGTAAAATGGGATTAAAAGCAATACTTAATTCAGACAGTTGTTTTGAGTTTTACAGAAGTTAGTGACTAAAAATACTTAGAAGACAATCTGATATAAGTGAATACACAATCCATGTGAGCCATATTATTGGTCCATATTTTTCTGTCACTTTATCTTCCTAACAAAATTCCATTTCCTTTTCCTCCTTCCTTTCTTCTAGAATTGTCAATAAATCTACAATGACACTGAGAAATGTCAAATCTGTAGCTTGCTCTTTGAATAATCTAGATCTATCATTTCTGGCCATATGTGCCAATGTTTTGGAACAGAAGAGCCCTTCTTGACCATCTGTTTTACGTCTTCTAATCAAATGAAGGGAAAAATTTTTGTACCATTTTTAAAAGACTCACTATAAACTCTCCAATCCCATTTTCTCTTCTTTTTCATCTCCCGGGTATATTCCCCTGCTTCTTTTGCCATGAGAATGAATGTTAGCTGAATAAGTGGGAAGGGTAGTGACCAAACCATTTCCACACATATTCAGTCATACATCTTGAGTGACCCTCTATGTTTCTTCTCTTTCTTCAGCCTGCCAGTCAGAAGATCAAAGCAGCGAGGTCACTAACAACTGGATGCATGATAAAGTCTCCCGGCGAGAAAAATAAAGGGGTGTGTATGTGTGTGTGTGTGTGCGTGCGCACATGTGTATGGTATAGCACCAGGGTTTTATTATTTCAGTTGCACAGTTAACTGACCATATCCCTCAGAACATTATATGCCTTCAAATCCCCAGTGCTTAATAAATGATTGTTGCTTATTGAATGACTATGTATCAGAATTTATTAGATAATACAATAACCTTAAAAAAATCCAAAAAACCTCTTAGTACATAAAATGATGAGAAGGATAAATAATGCTTTCTTCCTTAAAAAATAAGTCAACTAGTCATTCAAAGATACTTTCTCTAATTAACCACCTTATAGATTTTAATGTGCAGGTAAACTTGGCAAGCAGAGCATAGTGTAACATTTCTTAGCAAACAAATACATTTATAAATTTCCAACATTAATCTCCCTGATTTACTGAAATTTTAAAGGTGAGTTAACCTTGTTTGTATTTTATATTTAAATAAAATAACTCAGTGGTACAAAGTACCTTCATATCTCTCTCCATTCTACTTTCTTTAGTTTATATTTTCTCATTTTTAGTTAGGAAATGCAATCAGCAGATTTCAAAATAAGTGTCTCACACAAAATTCTGCAATGTTTACTGCAAGGCTGAGTAATTGTCTCATAATGGTAAGAATAGTCAAAAACTTTATGCAAGTGCATAATAGTGACCCAGCTTAGATAAAGTGAAAAAAGAAAATGAATTGGGAAAATATAAAAACTGCTGACTAGCTCTTCTCTCTTTCACTAAGGGCAGTAGGAAAAAATATGAAGAGGAATTTCAGTGTGAAGGATTTGGAATTACTTTCTGTCAACTGGGGCCCTAAAATATATGTTTTTTTGATTGAACAATAAACTTAGGTAATAAAGCAGTAAAAAATCCAATAACGTCTGATTACACAAATATTTTATGTACCATAAGTAAGTCAATATACAATTTAAAGCAAAAACAGAACTACCAAATTTTACTGTACCTTAGGTTAAATATTTTGACCATTGCACTTTGCCATGAATTGCACATTAATAACTGCTAATCACTGTGTAATATAGTTTTTTGTGAAAATTTTAAACTGTTTTATTTGCTATTTGGGCACACAGAGCTTAACAGAAGTTAATTCATCTTGTAAATCTTCCATAAACCTTTCATTGAAGGTGAGAGCAAACTATATTAGAAATAAAATGTTCAACAGTATATTCCATTTACTACATGATAATTCATTCCCCCAATTATAGAATTGAAAGATACTTTCTGCAATTATCTGATTGTTTGTCGTGTATGCTTGATATTACTCACACTGTGTCCAACTAAAAGAAAATTACCCTATGAGCTTTTAGTGGATTTTGAGGGAAAACTAACCTAATGAAATTGAAGCAGGAGAGAAAATAGGTTAGAGTACAATTTTTGTCCTAAACTGCCTTATAAAGGAAAAAATATATATAATATGATTAATCTTCCAAGATGTCTTCAAGGTGTCAGCTCAGTGAGAGGCAATGAGATGTAACTGAAGGGCTCCATTCTTAAGGTGATATCCGTGGGGAGTTTATTGATTCAACTCCTCAGTGTGGACATACAAAAAATATAAAACTCAAAATAATGAAGGATGTCTTGCATTGTTAATTTAAATTTATATTTAGATTATATAATTGGCTAAAACCTTGTGTGATTCTTAAATTTCCTGTTTGTGTTCAAGAATACAAATTGCTGATATTGTTCTAAATATTTTTCAAAAGAAGCATTTAAAAAGCTGCCATTTTCTTGTCAGATACTTGCATGAACTTGTTAGATCTCATTCTTTTGCATAAATAAACCTGAGGATTGCGATTTCTATACCAATACATGGCACCTGGGTGCCAAATAGTTAAGTGTTTAATCTCTACTAAGGCCCTGTGGCAAGCCAAAAGCTGCTTCTCAAGGGAGAGTATCATCTGCAAGGATGGCAGGCCTTTGCTCCAAAATCCTAAGAGATACACCTATAAAATCCTGCCAAAGACCTGAACGGGATCTCCACCACTAACACTTAAGCATAGTCAGATCTGCCAGATCATATGGCCCACATAGAGAGCAACAAGCATAGCAGCAAGGACCTGTTGCAGCTTCCTTATGTTTTGGGCCCCTCTCAAAACTCTCAGTCTTTCGGGTCACTAGGTAAAGGGCCATAATAGCACACCTAAATGAGGAATACCTTGCTTCCAAACCCAAAGCATCCCACTAGACCATATGCCTCTTTTTTGGTTGCAGTAGAGTCAGACGTTAACAGCTTATCCTTTAGCCTACAGAGAATATTTGGTATACTGCATATTATTGGGCCACTAGAAATTTCATTCAAGTGGAAGGCCCCTGAATTTTAGTCAGATTTATTTGATATCCTCCTACACACCAATGTCACCCATATGTCCACAGTAGTTGCTACTTTTAGCTCACTATGTCCAGTCACCATGATATCAATATAACAGACCAATGTGATGTCTTGGGGAAAGGGGAGGTGATCAAGTTCCTTGTGGACTAATTGTGACATAGGGTTTGAAAGTTGATGTACTCCCAAGGTAGGAGAGTGAAGGTTTATTATTAGCCTTGCTAGCGGAAAGCAAACTGCTACAAATGGCATTTATAAGCAGTTATCAAGGAAAGAATCCTTCCTAGTTCACTAGTTATATACTAAAATCAGAGTATGGGTACATTTGCTCAAGCAATGAAACAAATCCGGAATGAAGCTGCACTTGGAGTCACCACCTGGTTGAGTTTATGATAATCCACTGTCATTCTCTAAAATTGGGCTGTTTTTTTGTACAGGGACCAGACTTTCTCTTTGACAAAGCCAAATGCTTTACTATACAGGCTAACCCCTGGGCTTTGGTTAAGGCTGTCAGACAGATACATGATAGATAGATAGATGATAGATAGACAGATAGATAGATGATAGATGATAGCTAGCTAGCTAGCTAGCTAGATAGATGATTGATAGATAGATGATAGATAATAGATGACAGATGATAGATGATAGATAGATAGATGACATCAGAGACTTAACATTTGGAGGAGCCAGTTTAGATAAGAATAGATTTAAAGAAACAGCTAATTAATCACAATATCCCTAAAAAATAAACAGATGGGTAGTTCACTAATCTCTTACTTGATCCACACAAGTGGAAGAGTTTTAGATTTCATGAGCAGAAGTCTAACTTAAATCACCAAAACAGAAAGTCATGGCCCCTCAATGAATTCTCAGATTTGGGCCTGTTCACACACTTAGAATCCCTTGAATGAAAGGTGGACCAGGTCTACTTAAGAAAACCAAAACCAAAAATGAAACTAACTGTCAGCACTGATAAATATTGATACCACAGATTTCTCCCAGTGTGTTCTAAAGAGACATAAGACAACATGCCAGGGTGATTTTACACTGGCAAATCAGACTATTTGGGAATTCCTGAGCATTGGCACTAATTCCAGGCCATCTCAGAACTCACTGTGGTCGCCCAATCAGAGAAGCAGCTTATGGAGGTTAAGTGATCAATAGAAATTTAGGTCAGGTCCATCCCAGAGTGGGTTCAGGGGTTTGCAAATCTATCCTGTGGTATTCCCTCCATTTTAAAATGTATATTTGGAATAACATACACAGCAACTGACAGAATATCCTGACCTCTGATTTCAGGGTTTTTATGGTGGGAAAGGCCAAGGGCAAACCACTAAAAATAGCCTCTCCCTACAGACAGTAAACCAAAAGCAGTACTGAACTCCTGGCAGGATTGAAGAGGAGAATACTACCCTCAAGAACTTGAAAGATTCAGTATTGACAATACCACCACGTCCCCATTTAACTCAACTCTTGGGCCTGCACAGAAATTACAGTTTTCTGAAGTAGATCTCTCAATACATGTCTCCTACTGGTTCTGTTTCTCTGGTTGAGCACCGACTGATACAGATTTTGATACCTGAAGTGGAGTGCTACTATACTAAATACTTGAGAATATGGATGTGGCTTCAAAGTGTAGACATTGATAGAGGATTGAAGAATTTTGATAGCCATGAGGGGGAAAAAAAAAACCTAAATTTACTCGATCAGACTATTAATAGGAATACGGACATTAAGTATGGCTGAGGGTTCAGAAGGAAGTGAGGAACACGGTAGAGAAACCCTATTTTATCTTAGAGAATATTTAAATCATCATAAAAAGACTTTTAGAAGTGAGAGAACAAAAGGAAATGAGGAACACGTTATTGTAAACTGGAGAAAAGGTGATCCTTGTTACAGGGTGGCAGAACACTTAGCTGAACTACATCACAAAGATACGTGCAGATCATTTAAGCAAGGAGCTTAGTGTTTAAATGGAGAGATTTCCCAGTGAAGTGTTGAAGATGTGGTGTGGTTTCTCATTACAGCTTATAGTAAAATTCCAGAGGAAAGAGACAAATTGAGGGAAGAACTCTTAGGCATAAAACAAACAGAAAACCCACAGCTTACTGATTTGGGAAATTTTAAGCCTATACATTGCAAAGGATACAAAAATGAAAAGATTTAGCATCAGTAAAATGTGCTTTTGAGAGAAAGCCAGTCTTTTGCTGGTGTCCCAGAAGTATGATAACGTCGGGATATTCAGCCCTTCAGAGGGACCTTGAAAGAGCAAGTGATGCGACAACAGAAGCAGAGAAAGAAGGGCAGATGTGACGAGGCAAGCAGAGATTGGACCGACATAGGGCTATAGGCCCAAGAATGCAGGTACCTTGTAGAAGCTTGGAATGACCGGAAAACAAATTTTCCCCTGGAGCCTCCAAAAAGATCTGAGCCAGCACCTTGGTTTTAGCCTATGGAGATTGATTTCGTGCTTCTGAACTCAAAAACTGTAAGATAGTAAAGTTTAGTTTTTGTTTTGATAAAAGCAAATTCCACTTGTTTCATCGGATACTTTGAACTGATTTAAAAATTCTGGAGTTTGCCTAAAGAGTGACACAATTCCCCTAAGATTATAAAAAATGCTAGATTAAAAAAACTATTTTGAGATTTCAGGAATTTTTTTCTTAATTTTATTTTGTGTATTTCCAATTAAATATCTTCAAAGGAGATAGTAATTTATCCATGTTCTGTTTTGTATGAACTCCAGGATGTTATCCTAAAACATAGAAGAATATCCAAATAACATACTTCTAGGATGTTATGTGTTTTATTTTAGTATATGCATGTTTTTATGTGGAACATATTTCCCCTAAATTTTTGTTCATAATTTGGTTGCCTTAATCATTAATATTTCATGATAAAAGGGTTTCCATTTTTCTTCAATATTCTGGGACTTTCTGGCCAGTGAAAGGGCTATAATTTCCTACAGTGCAGCACACCCATTTATAACAAACTATTACTTTCAGTCTCAGCTACTAAAACGTAGCAAAATAGATAGAAGCGGATGTCCCTGAAGATTCTGCTCAGAGTCCAGCTATGCCTATTATCCAAAATTAAGCTGCAATTTTGTTTTTTAACAGGGGTTATCTTATTGGTAATAAAATATCTGGTCCTTGAAAACTATATTTATGTATACAGGAAATTGAGACAAAAACTTTAGGACATTATATTTTAACAGCTATTCCTCCCAGAAAGAATAATTCCTTTTACCTAATATTTTTAGCCAGGTCTTTGATGTTTGTATTAGTGTCTTTCAGTTGTCCCTGCTGACATAACCTATCATTTAATAAAATAGAATTCTTGGCATGTTGGTGACCTTTCTTTCTTTTTCTTTCTTTTTCTCTTTCTTTCTTTGTTTCTTTCTTCTTTCTTCTTTCTTTTTGTTTCTTCTTTCTTTCTTTCTCTTTCCTGAGAAAGTATATTCTTTCTTTAAGATTTTATTTAAATTCTAATTAGGATACAGTGTAATAATTAGTTTCAGGTGTACAATTTAGTGATTCAACACACCCAGTGTTTATCACAACAGGTGCTCTCCTTAATCCCCATCACCTAGTTCACCCATCCTCCCACCCACCTCCCCTCTGGTAACCATCAGGTTGTTCTCTATAATTAAGAGTCTGTTTCTTTGTTTGCCTCTCTCTCTCTTTTCCCTTTGCTCATTTGTTTTGTTTCTTAAATTTCTTACACTGTTGGTGGGAATACAAGCTGGTGCAGCCACTCTGGAAAATAGTCTGGATGTTCCTCAAAAAGTTAGAAATACAACTACCTTATGACCCAGCAATTGTAACACTGGGTATTTACCCAAAGGATACAAAAATACTAATTCAAAGGGATACATGCACCCTGATGTTTATAGCAGCATTATCTACAATAGCCATATGAAAAGAGCCAAAATGTCCATCTATTGATGAATGTAAAGAAGATGTGGTATACACACATATACATATTCATACAATGAAATTTTACTCAGCCTTCAAAAAGAATGAAATCTTGCCGCTTGCAATGATGTCGATGGAGCTAGAGGGTATTGTGTTAAGTGAAATAAGTCAGCCAGAGAAAGAAAAATACCATATAATTTCATTCATATGTGGAATTTAAGAGAAAACATATTCTTGACAGAAAACTTAAAAATGAATGTCATTTTAAATGTAAACTTGCAAAGTTAGTCCCATAAAAATTCTGTGTACACTCATTGTGATCCCAAAATTCTAAAAGGAATATTTACTATAATTCAGGTCTATTCCAGAAAAAAAGTATGAAGAACTCAATGCACGGTAAGTGAAATTTATAATGGTAATAATTTTTATGCTGCTAATATATAAAACACTTCATACTTACATGCAGAAATTGCATCACACTTTTAATTTATTCACATCAAGAAACTAAAATTTAAACCAGAAGATAGGTTATTACAGTATAAGGAAATCTTGCTACTTCTCAAAAAAGTTTTACAACCATATTAAATAAACCAGTAAAATAAATCAAAACACAAGGAAAAAGAATCCAGAAAAGCTTGAATTTTTGTTTATAATGATTCAGTTTTAAGTGAATTGATGGTTTTACTGTAAAAAAATTTAAAAACTTAGAAAAACTTTTAAATGTATATTTCTAGAATGAAATGGCAACTGAATCTTATGCAGCTAGACAACTTATTATTTTTTTGTATATGGATAGTGTTTATTAGGTTTTATTGTGTGTAAAATTTAGAATTAAATTGCAATGTAAGCAACCAAAAATTTGAAATATATATTTGAGGGGTGGCTGGATGATAGACATTGGGGAGGGTATGTGCTATGGTGAGCAATGTGAATTGTGTAAGACTGTTGAATCACAGACCTGTACCTCTGAAACAAGTAATACAGTATATGTTAAAAAAAAAAAAAAGAAGATAGTAGGAAGGGAAAAATAAAGAGGGGAAATCGGAGGGGGAGACGAACCATGAGAGACTGGACTCTGAGAAACAAACTGAGGGTTCTAGAGGGGAGGATGGTGGGGGGATGGGTTAGCCTGGTGATGGGTATTAAAGAGGGCATGATCTGCATGGAGCACTGGGTGTTATACACAAACAATGAATCATGGAACACTACATCAAAAACTAATGATGTAATGTATGGTGATTAACAGAACATACTAAAATAATTAAAAAATAAAATATATATTTCATATGAAATGAAATGAAATAGAAATTCTTTTCTACTTCATAGCCCTTAAGTATAAATTAAATGTACAGGAAGGTGGTAATTTTCTTTTCTATTTTTTCACTTTATGTGAAAATGTGAGGCCAAATGGAGTTTAAAATACTTAACAACATACATATCATGGTACATTTTAGCAGACTCAAAAAGTGCCAATCATTCTCATGAACCATTGTCCTAGGCCTCAACAGTCTGATAAACTAGCATGAACATCTCTTGACATATTTAAGATGCTGATCTTTATATAGTTTATGTATTTATTTATTCATTCATTAAACTTTCACTTATTGAAAATAAGCATCAGGGGCACCTGGCTGGCTCAGTCAGTAGAGCATGTAACTCTTGATCTCAGGGTTGTGAGTTCAAGCCCAATGTTGGGTGAAGAGATTACTTAAAAAAAAAAAAAAAAAGATAAAGCATCTATCTCAATCTCTTTACATTTTAAATGAGAGATAATGATATAAACACTTAAAATAAAATGTAATGAGTAAAACAGTGGAGCTATGTATACCATGCAGCAGTATACTTACAAAGAAGGAGATTACTCTAACTGCTCAGGGATCTTTATACTATTGTTTTTAAAGGGTGATGAATTCACCAGGCATTCAGAAAAGGAAGGACATTCTGGGCAGTAGCAGTTAGCATTGGCTGGGACACAGGCTTGAAACTGTATTATGTGTTTAGAGAGCTTTAAAAGTATACTACTAGTATTCATTGAGCTAAAGATTAGAAATATTTGAAAAAAAAACAAAACAAAACTTGGAATTGCATGTGCTTTTCATATAATTTCTTCACTCACTTGTTTAACAAGTTACTTACCGACTCTGAGCCAGGAATTGGAAAAGGTTTGAGGGAGGGGACAAATAATGAACAAAGTGAACCCAGATTATTTTCACAGAAACTATAATCCAATGGATGAAAGAGCTTATTAAAAAAATTGTGTACAGTGTGCCTGGGTAGCTCAGTCATTAAGCGTCTGCCTTCGGCTCAGGTCATGATCATGTTAAATAAATAAATAAAACCTTTTTTTAATTCTTTTTTTTTTTAAAGATTTTATTTGTTTGACAGAGAGAGACACAGCAAGAGAGGGAACACAAGCAGGGGGAGTGGGAGAGGGAGAAGCAGGCTTCCCGCCGAGCAGGGAGCCCGATGCCGGGCTTGATCCCAGGATCCTGGGATCATGACCTGAGCCGAAGGCAGACACTTAACGACTGAACCACCCAGGCGCCCCAATAAATAAAATCTCTAAAAAAATTTGTGTAAAATGTGGAAAGACCATTGTGGAGACGGTACCTGGTCTGGGTATTTGTTGTTGCAAAACAAACTCTCCCAAGCTTAGTGGTTAAAAAACAATATTGTTGTTGCTGTTATTATTTGCTTGTTTGTCAGACTTGGTTCAGGTAAGTGGTTCTCTCGTGCAATTGCATTGCCATCAGATGTTGCTGGGGCTGAGTCATCTGAAGGCCCAACTGGGCTGGAAGACCAAATGACTGAGTGGTTGTTGGGTTGATTCACTGGAGCTGTTGACAAGCATACAAATGTGCTCCTTCCCATGTAGCTTGAACTTCTCCCAGCATTGGATGCTGAGTTCTGAGAATGAGCATTCCAAGAACCAGGAAGCAGAAACTTTGGGTAAAAGTGTTGTCATGAACTGCCTAGATTCGAAGGGATTAAGAAATATCTACTTTTAGAAAGCGATATCTGCTCCATTAATCCTATAATTTACTTCCAAATGAGATTACTTTTGGTAAAGAAAGAGGGCACAGTTTTCTACCCATTTCTAGTTTTATACCTAACTTATAATTCCTCATGTGTTTGACTGCCTGGCCATTTAGCACCTTAGTGGTTCCTTGGATCCCATCAGATGTGTCATGTGCCACAGCAATGCAGGCTGGTATATCAAGAGGCCCAAAACAAAATAAACCCTCCCTTACTGCAAGGCAGAAGATGTCCCTAACCATTTGTAACTGAGTTTTGCTTTAGTCTCATGCTCTACATACTGACCTTGAAAGGGAAGTGTCAGTTATGTTGCTTTTAGAATAGGTTCAGAAAAGAGAAGTTCTATTACAAGTCATATTCCAATAGTAATCAGTTTATTGAACATGCATTTCAGTCACTACTAACCAAATACCTGGAAGAAACTGAAAATAAAATTTAAATGTTTTTAAAACCCATCCAGGCTATTTTAATATAAATATAAAAATAATACTTTATTTTTTTTAAAAAGAATAAATTTGAGAAAATGTTAAGCCAGACAGGAAGCTGGGAAAACAGGCACAGACTAGGCCATCCTGGGCAATCCAGAATATGGTCACCCTAACGGATATACCTAGGGCTAAAAGAATACACAGAGTAAAAGCTACTGCAATTTAATGGAGGATATAGAAGGATTTTCTGGTGAGCTAAGCATTTTTAACTTTATCCTCAGGCTATGTACAATTCCAGCTTGAAAATACAAAATCAGATCGGCATTTCAGAATCATAACTATATAAATATAAGGAAGGTATTGGAGTGAGTATATACAGTCATAAAAGAACACTGAGGAAGGTATTTTCAATATTATTAGAAGGAGGGAAAATAAAAAGGTAGCTGTGAGGATGGATTAATAGAATTTTATTTGACCAAAATCTAGAATGAGGAATTATACAGACATAGTTACCAAACGTTTAGTGTGGCATTATCTTATCACCTTTAAAATAATTTAGTTTTAAGGTAACTTTCAATTTAATGAACAATAACATTAGAAAATTCCAGCTTTTCTTGATCAGAGAATTAAGATTCAACTTTCTCGCAAAGCCTTTTTACTAACTTAAAATTTGAGATAATTCAACAACAAAACTTTTTTATCAAAGCTATTCTGAAAAGTTAAATATAATAATTTCAGCAAGAATTTCTGGGCAGGGGCACCTGGGTGGCTCAGTTGTTAAGTGTCTGCCTTCGGCTCGGGTCATGGTCCCAGGCTCCTGGGATCGAGCCTCTCATCGGGCTCCCTGCTCCGCGGGAAGACTGCTTTCCCTCTCCCACTCCCCCTGCTTGTGTTCCTGCTCTTGCTGTGTCTCTCTCTGTCAAATAAATAAAATATTAAAAAAATAGGAAGTTCTGGACAGTTTTGTACCAGAGGGACTGTCTAAGATAAGATGGAGTAGTGTGATTTAAGGACTTTCATACAGAAAACAGTCTAAGACATTAGAAAAGTTGATGGTTCCACATTACTCTCTTATGGCAATCATTCTTTATTGGAGGTCCGGTGATTTTAATTTGCTTATTTTTTTAACTTGATATTTTTGAGTATTAGATATAAGGAAATCTAAACCTTGCCTTCTTGAGGTTGGTGTAGAAATGCACACACATTGTGTCTTTAAAATCTATAAGAGAGAACATATGGTAGTTTGGAGAAAAGCTAAAACAAGAATGGGCAGCAAGGAACAGATGTCAAAAAATTTATAAATAATAAAGTCATTATCTTACCTGTATCTATAATTATGCCAGGTTGTAATTTGCAATGTTTCTCTAATAATTTTGTCATGGGATATCATAGGTGTTTTACCTGTAAGTTCGCCTACTTAAAATTGAAATCATGGCATTCAATCCTTATCTCCGCTTTCCCTAGCCTAGAATCTGAACTGTGTGTACCTATTATAAATGGAAGTTATCCTCGGGGCGCCTGGGTGGCTCAGTCGTTAAGCGTCTGCCTTCGGCCCAGGTCATGATCCCAGGGTCCTGGGATCGAGCCCCGCATCGCATCGCGCTCCCTGCTCAGCGGGAAGCCTGCTTCTCCCTCCCCCACTCCCCCTGCTTGTGTTCCTGCTCTCGCTGTGTCTCTCTCTGTCAAATAAATAAATAAAATCTTTAAAAAAAAAAAGGAAATTATCCTCCAGCTCCTCTCTTTTGTTCATCTTTCCTTGTTCAAGAGAAATCCCCTAAATGTTTTCTTTTCTACTGGGTGATATAAATATATCGATTCATTTTATCTCTGGCTATTCCTATTCACTTTCCTGAGCATCTACAATTTCTTGTCTGGATTACTAATTATAGCCACCCTAAGTGGTCACTACTCCCAACATATGTTATCAATGTAAATTTTATCTTTAAAACAAAGATATGTCTCTAACTAGCTTTAACTTTGGTCTTTTCTATATATCACTGCCTATTTAATATATTGGTCTTTTCTACATATCACTCCCTCTTTGAGAATCTCAAATATATTGAAAGGCCAGAAAAAATTCTGAATAGAGTACTCTTCCGTTTGCTGAATCAAATTTCTTTACAATCTACAGAAATGTTTGAAATTTTAATGCAATATCAGGGTTGGCCTCCCAGTCTCAGAATAGATTCAAAATCCTTACAAAAAATGTCAAGCCCCTACCCTCTGGCTATAAGTTGCTGACTTCAATCTCCTTGCTTATTATTCCAGCTTCATGGCTTTAATTCATTTGCTTAAATGGGGCAATTCCATTCCTGCCTCAAGACATTCACGTGTACTCTCCTCTCTACATGAAATGAACTTTTGGACCATCTATCCATGCCCAGGAAACTTCATTCACTTTTAGGTCTCAGATTAAATGTCATTTCCTCAGAAAATTCTTTTGTCAATCATTGAACAGTTTAGAAACAATACTACTGCTAGTATATCAGTCAATTATGAAATAGAAAAAGTCTCTGATGAAAATGTTTTTAGTAAAATTAAGGAATCCATTTTAGTGAGACTAATAAAAATGTGTCGATGCTTGCCTTCTGTATTTGGAATAGGGGGCTGTGTTGAGCAAACACAGATATTCTTGTTATCTTTTCTTTTTAATGAAGATATACAAAAGTTAGTGAAAAATGAGAATGAGGGATAAAAAAGTTGAACATATGGAAGTCTTAGTTCAGATATGGTGGTATAAAGTGTTTAGTCGCTTTGTGACAGACAACTGGTTTGGGAATAGCGTTCATTGTTATCCACAAAGTTATGGTGTTTGCTTAGGTGAAAGTGCCTCCCAAGCAGCCATCCTGAGTAAAGCTTGGCTTCTAACACCATACAGATGTCTCTTCATTGGTTTTGCTGCACCTCATGATGGATGTTTTGTCAACCAGAGAAGTAATGAGTATGCTAACATCAGATTAAGGTAAAGTCTAAACTTCTTTCTCCTTCTCTCTCTCGATGTAGATATTCATATGTGTTAATGTGATAGTGAATGAATATCCAATGGTTGTACATGAATAGCCAAAGCCAATCCCAATATTGCATTAAAATTTAAAACATTTCTGCAGAATATAAAGAAATTTAATTCAGCAAACAGAGGAGTACTCTATTCAGAATTTTTTTTCTGGTTTTTCAGTATATTTGAGATTACTAAATAGGCGTGATATATAGAAAAGACAAATCGCCTGATATTATTAGTAAATTTTTAACATATTTTCATCATTTGTTCTTGATTAGACTAATTTCATTATTTAAATATAGCAGAATGATTCTGCTTTTCAAGTTGGACAGTAAATGGATCCTTTTTTTAATTAAATATTCATTAAACACTCAAATAATGCAGACTATAGTATGAGCCATACATAGGTCATACATCCACAAATGTTTAGAATTTCATAAAATATATGACAAGATTATGGTTGTTATTTTTTTAATATTTCAAATGTACTGTAGAAGAGGTTTGCATATATAAACAAAATCACTGAAATACAATTACCATGCTTAACAAAAGGAAGTCAATGTAAAAGTGCTTCTACAAAGATTTTTTTTTAAAGATTTTATTTATTTATTTGAGAGAGAGAGAATGAGAGATAGAGAGCATCAGAGGGAAGAGGGTCAGAGGGAGAAGCAGACTCCCCGCCGAGCAGGGAGCCCGATGTGGGACTCGATCTCAGGACTCCAGGATCATGACCTGAGCCGAAGGCAGTCGCTTAACCAACTGAGCCACCCAGGTGCCCTGTGATTTTCTTTTAAACAGCGGAATATGGCAAAGATGGTGAGATGTCATTCTTGGGATGCTGTTACCATACATACAGGTAGCCAGCAACTCATTTGAGAGACTTCCCTTGCAGGATAAATTAAGTGGCTATGTTGGCAAATCCTACATGACAAGGAACTGCAAGAAGCCTCTAGGAATGTCACTCTAACATCTGAGGGTGGATCCAGTCAAAAGCTAGCAAGAAGCTGAGACCTTCACTCATAGGCCCAAGAAAATGAGTTCTGCCAGCAACTTAGATAAGCTTGAAGTGGATTCTTCCCAAGTTGAGCCTCTACATATGAATGAATTCCAGTTGAAAGCTTGATGGAAGTCCTGTTGAGACCCCAAGAAGACAGAGCACCCAGCTAGGCTTTGCCCAGGCTATTGACCCACAGAAAACATAGGACAATAAACCTGTGTTATTTTAAGCCACTGCATCTGTGGCGATCTGTTATACTGCAATAGAAACTAAAATCAGAGAGAAAGAAGGAAAAAGTAAGTTTGAAATCCTTCTGGATGGATTATCTTGATCATGTATAAACTGGAGAAAGTCTGTCCCCAAGGGGAGTGTTAAGCTCCTTTAAGACAGAGTACAAAGTCAAGAGCTAAAGATGAATTATCTGTGTCCTGTTAAGCCAAGAACATAAAGCACACAAGTAGATTTCACCAGCTGACACTGCCTCAGATACCAGACTGGAGATCAGAGAAAATACAGAGGGCAGTAGATAGAATTAAAGGTCTGTATCTTCATCATCTTTATGTGGTTAGTCTACTCCCTCTTCTAAAATAATTCAAAATTTCTTTTGATTGCATTGGCATTACATATCAATACCCTGGCTAATGTCCATAAAACTCTTTGATCATTATGTATGACTTATGACCAAGGACTCTGGTGTTAACACAGCCTGAATTTGAATCCTAGGTCCTCTATGTTCCAAAAGTATAAATGAGCTGACTTCTTTAACTCAACTTGCTTATCTTTCAGCCAGTGATACCAATAGTCTCTACTACTAAAGGATCTGTTAAAAATTAAGTGAATTGATAAACATTAAAAAAAAAAAATAGAACACAGAATGGCTTAGAGATACAGAAGGGAGATAGACTATCTAATTGGCATCCAGACTGGGACACCTTGAGAAAGACAGGTGATGGTATTCATAATTATGCTGGGTCAAATGAGAACTGAGACTGTTCTAGCCAAAAAGATACATATATTCACCTATTAAGAGTTATTACATGTGTTTTGTAGTATTAATCTCGGTGAGTCAGCCTTCATTTCATATATACATTCAACTAACTGAGGGCTCCTTTGTACCAGACACTGTTATTGTTAGTGATACAGCAGTCCTCAAAAACACTGCTTTTGTCAGTGTTAGACTTCAACAACTGTACAGTTTATTTATTTATAATTGTAAGAATTTTATAAATAAATTTTGGAAATTAGGAGGTTATTTTCATTTTGTCTTTTCTACTCTTTTCCAGTTTTCTAGAAAAAGAAAGTTTTTTTTTTATTATTTATAGTAAGGCATTTTTTCCCACAGGATTCATATAAGGTATTTAAAGTAATTTGCTTGTTATTAACTATAGCAAGAGGAAATAAGATCATGCACAATGTTTAGAACACAAAACAAAAATTACACATATGACAAAAATGAAGTAAAATGAAATTAATAAGCTAATTTGCATGAACAGTTTAAAGCTCTGAGTTCTAGTAATCAAGAGTTTTAATCTGTTTTTAAGGATTGTGTGCCTAGGGTGCCTGGGTGGCTCAGTCATTAAGCATCTGCCTTCGGCTCAGGTCATGATCCCAGGGTCCTGGGATCGAGCCCCACATCGGGCGCCCTGCTCAGCGGGAAGCCTTCTTCTCCCTTTCCCACTGCTTGTGTTCCCTCTCTGTCAAATAAATAAATAAAATCTTAAAAAAAAAGTATTGTGTGCCTCATGTACTACAGGAAATAAAATGTTAATTAAATGGGAAAATGTGTGCTTTGTTTCACAAAATAACACTTTAAAAATTATTATAAATAATTTCTTTACTTTTAAGTCATGAAATGTACTGTATTGATTCCAGCATGTGGTAAAAAAGATCTATTTGAACATTTGAATGAAAGGCAGGTTAGTTATTAATTCTGATAAGATATTGAACCATTTATATGGAAATGTATCTAGATTTTTAAAATATTTTAATTGTAATTAATATAATGATTTCATATTGCACTAACAACATTTGAATTAGACTAATATAAATGCATAGTAGACTTATGGGATTTAAGAATTATAGAACAACATAATCTTTTGTCAATCAAATTGGGTAATGCAAAAACAAACACAAAACAATCTGAATTATTTTACTTGCTTTTTTTAAACAGTTGGTGCATTGCACAACTGCTAATCATACAACTGGAAAAACTTTCATATTTTTGAACTTGTAATAGAAACATTTCTTGTGTCAGTCTTGAAGGGAACTTCATAGATAAATAGTACATGGTAGAAAATCCAGAAGCCTAACATTAACTCCAGGCCTTAAATGACTTGTTCTTAGCCATCTTATATATATCTTAATTGAGAGGTAGAGAATTACTAGCTCTATGAGAGGAAATGTGTGCACATGTGTGAGTGTGTATGTTGAGAGAGGAGTATGAAATAGAATGGTTAAGGGATGAAACTAAGCAGTAATCTAGGAAATTATTTATTCTTTTTATTCTGAAGCCTTATTGGGAGTGGTTAAGCAATGAGCAATGACATCCAAGGAATGAACAAGGTAAAGATTACTGTGCAAAAGTCAATGGGATTTTTTTCAGGAAGGAATGAGTGGAATCTACCATGACTGTATTCTTACATTGGCTCCTATCCATGAAGAATAGAACAAAAACAGTCCTGTTGATTACATTGAAAGTTCTGCTGCTGGGGTGCCTGGGTGGCTCATTCATTAAGCATCTGCCTTCGGCTCAGGTCATGATCCCGGGGCCCTGGGATCAAGCCCCGCATTGGGCTCCCTGCTCAAAGGGAAGCCTGCTTCTCCCTCTCCCTCTCCCCATTTGTTGTGTTCCCTCTCTCGCTCTATCTCTCTTTGCCAAATAAATAAACAAAATCTTTAAAAAAAAAAGTTCTGCTGCCAAAGTTTTGGGCCAGTAGTAGGCACTCCTTTCCTAAGATTGTTCAGGTTATAACTCTTATTAAATAAAAACCAGTAACTTATTCTCGAAACTATTTTCATACCTTCATTTCATCAAGAAATATAACACCAGCATTTCATTGTCCTTAATTTATCAAGAACATAAATTTAAGAATTTTCCCTAGGCTATATTTCTGACTTCCTAGAAGGAATTGGAAAAGTCATTTACTTTTCTTTGCACTTCAACCACCCTATTTGTCAAGAGGAGGAATATTCATCTTCCTCTCCCATGTACTTGGCTTAATTTATATTAGTAGAGAACTTTTCATTTTATATCATATGTCATATAAAAATATCAGGCTTTTAGTTCATCTTCATGTACTTCCTGTCAATCGCTTCCCTGTTTTATTTCATAGTAACATTTTTAGGATCAGTGCCATTGTGATCTCTGAAAAAATAGATTTCAAGACTGTATATCAATAAAGGAGCTTTATTTGTTTTGCTTTACAGTTAGGAAATGTGAATTAAATATATATATTTCAGACATTACATATAACATTTCAGATGTCTCTAAACCTTGTTAAAAGGGGTGAAAAGATTATATATAGATTTAAAAAATATTTTCAAATAACTAGGCTCAGATACTCTTGTTTGACATTCCTACAGATCTTATAATTTTCTTCAACGAAGTTCGAAGAGCAGTACCTTAGAATATATTCTAGTAAAGATTAATGAACTTTTTAAATTCCTAAGTGGAATAAATATGACATATATATTTGCTATTTCATTTTAATCTTGGACAAACAATAAATGATAACAATTTTGGATAATACTAGTATTCCATAATTTGGAAAATAAATTATAAGCAGTATGTGCTTATAAGCTAGAGTAATCATACATTTACACACACACACAATCCAAGACATCATTTTACCTCAGATTATAAAAGTATAAATAGGTAAATTTCCTTTCTACCACAAAGATATTTTATATATTATTTATGTCACAGGGTAACAGAGTTACAACTTTTGATTATTAAGATAATAACATAGCTAACAAGATAATAACATAGCATTAACTGTTAACTCAAAAGGTAGACTGTAAATCATAGTATTCATACCTTCTGCTTACCTTCATTAAAGTTAAGACTTTCCATAAAATATTTACAATTCCAAATTGAGGGAGAAATGTATACATTAGGAGTTTAATATAGCATGCATTATGTTAATGATAAAAAAGCATAGTTTTCTGTTCATAATTACATTTCAAAATAATTCTTATTAAAAACAAAGATGACAGTATGATAAAAAAACAATGTTTAAAAACACATGATCTAGTTCTTAGCTCTAAAACAAATTTCAAAACATAACCAACAAATTATAGAGAAGAAAATCACCTTAGCTTCTTGCATCTGATATAGACTGATACATTATCTAGTATTGATAATAAGGAAGGCTAAATAGATCCAATGTCTAAAAAAAAAAATTACCAAATGAATTGCAGAATATTTTTGACTGGGGTAAATAGACTCACCCTTAGTAGGATTATAATGCTTCAGTCTACATTCAGTATTTACATCCAATGTGTAATGATTCATAACCGAATCCAAACTTTTTTGTTTGTTTTAGGTCAAGGGGTCATACATAGTTTGCTCCCCATGAAGCCATAGGTGTGGGCTGAGGGCCTGGTGACAGGGAAGTACAAGTAAGTGCTATGGGAGTTTGGACCACTTGCTTGTACAATTTGATGGAGTCTTAGGACCTGCTAGAGCCTGATTTCATATATACCATTTCCAGCCAATTATGCAGTCCAGAGGCAGACCTTGATTTTATGACTTACTATGCCAGATAATAACCAGTTTATTAAGAAGATTTGAGAGGAAATGCCTGTTTACATGGTTCCCCATCATCAGATATTTACACCCTACAAGGACAAAATTTGAAATCATTTTTCTTCCAATCCTTAGAGACAAAGACAATGATTTTTCTATTGACTTACCAGAGATCCTATACTACATTTGTGACTGTCAAAGCTGTTTGAGCACAATAGGATCACAGAAGTTATAAGGCACAATTGGTGGAGTGACTTCCCCTGCGGACTGTACTATCAGCAAGTACTTATGGGTCTGATCCCTGCTTAAAAGCAGTAGCTTATGGACTTTATAAGTAAGTGGTTCAAAGCAACATACATATGATAAATGTTGCCTCTATAAATCTAAGAAGCTCAACAATTATTGAGCTTCTTTCTGAGGTACTGGATTCCTCAATTTTCTCTGGGATTTTTTTTCCCACCTTTAGGCAGACATACTGTCTTAAGTTACATAGATATTTGCTACTTCTTGCTTACAAGCCCAAATCAGCATGACATCACCAACTGAAAGGAGCAGCATGATATCTTGTGCAATATCAAAAGATTAAGGTAACAGTGAACCTGATTATGACAAGGAGTTGTAGAACAAAATAGCCCTGAGCATAGACAGTTGTCTTGATGTCTTTATAATGTAAGAATTCATAGCTTCTGCTGTCATTTTCTATTTGATAAAGAAAAAAAAAAAAGGCGTTTTTATCCCAGGAGACAAAGGTTTGGTTGACTGAGTCCACTAAAGATAAAATAACTAGCACAGCAACTGGAACTGAAGTCAATCCCTGATAAAAATAACAATAAAGCATGCTCATTTATCAATATGTTTTTCTTTAAAACTCAAATAGAAAAATTCAGAGAAAGTAAAAGGAGGACACTTTTACATTTTTCATGTATTTGAGTGTATTAATGATATTTGCAATCTGTCAATTATGTTATATTGCTTTTAGTTTATTATTTTGTAGGACAGAAGATTTCCAAGATCTTCCACTTTTCCCTTTTTGCTGTCATAAATCCCTACCTTTGGTTCAGGGCACTCGTATAAGAACTGTTTCCCAACTATTTGTTTAAGAACAGGCAAATATAATGCATGTTTGTGGGCACTGATTGAGACAGATTCAGGTAAAACTCTTCATTTGTAATTTGATCACCTGTGCTATTTATTAATTAATTTCTTCTCAGCTCCAAATTCACCTGTCAATACACACATACTCTGCAATAATCGATAAGAGTTTCTTTAGGGATCACTCTTTCCTTTACATGAAGTATAGTGGTAAGCCCTCTCAGTAAAGGGCACTGGAAGGATATTTCAGGTAGAAGACATTGTTTAGAACTTTTGACTATTTAAATCCATTCAAACATTTCTATCTCTCTGAGTGTTAATCCTTCAATGCTATAAAGAAGAAATTCTAAATCTATTTTTATAAGAAGCTATTGTTTAATCTAGGTTCATGCTATTCAATCAGGTTGACTATTAGAGACACTTCTGTGGTAGGAATACTCAGTGAATTCAAAAATCTGATAGGTGTATCTTCTTGCCTTCTTCCATTAGAATTTTTTCTCACCAATATTACTTAGGTTCATTAACATGAATAGTAAAATCTTTGTAGTTCCTTCAATAGCTATGCTATCTCCTTCCAGGTAAGGTTTTGTCCTTTCCTTGCATGATTTAGTTATTTCACTCTAATTATCCAGATCTAGTTGGGTATAGATGCAATGAGAGGTAGTGGGGTGGGTCTTGACAAAAGTTGGCATCTGCATGCAAGTCAAATGTCCCTTTTTGGGATTTTACAGGTTCTAGAAGTAAGGGGAGTCTGGTTTCCTCAGAAGAGAAGAGGATGGTATTGGTTAGGGAGGTAGGCACAATGAGATAAGGAGATTTAATATAGGAAAAGGGAATGTTCATTAATTTCCTAACTCCTTACCTTTCATAGGAATGCCATTGTGCCAATTGAAAGTTACAAATATTTTGCTATTGCATTCTTTTTGCCTTTCCAAATCCAAATTATTACTGATAATAAGAGTCTTGGGATGCTTGGGTGGCTCAGATGGTTGAGTGTCCGCCTTTGGCTCAGGTCGTGATCTCAAGGACCAGGGATCCAGCCCTACATAAGGCTCCCTGCTCAGCAAGGAGTCTGCTTCTCCTTCTTCCTCTGACCCTCCCCCTAACTTGTGCTCTCTCTCTCTCTCTCTCTCTTTCTCTCAAATGTATAAATAATTTTTTTAAAGATTTATTTATTTATTTATCTGACAGAGGGAGCACCAGTAGGCAGAGCAGCAAGCAGAGGGAGAGGGAGAAGCTGGCTCTCTGCTGAGCAGGGAGCCCGATGAGGGGCTTGATCCCAGGATAAATAAAAATCTTTAAAAAAAGACTCTTACTAACTTGAAATTAAACCAAGTCATATATGGAATTCTAAATTTCCTTTTATGATGCCTGTTCTGTGAAAAAATTTCAAACACTTAATCCTCTATTAGGAAGGACTCAAATAGGAAAACCTTAAGTTTATATTACATATTTCAAATAAGAAGGATTCAATACAGGGATTTAGATGATTCAAACTACTGAAAAGGGTGGACAGAGAGGGTATTTCTAATTTCAGCTTTTGGACACTGTAGGGATCACAAGGAAACAATGATTAATGATGTCAGTTGTTTCCAACACCAAAGTAGATGATTATTAGAAAGATGCCTTTATAAAAGCCACTGGCAAGCCCCCAACATTTGCTTTATTGCCTGTCCACAGTAGCCATAAGACAGATAGTTTTTTATCCCCTTTACTTTCCAAAATTTTATATGAGTGTTTTTTATTAGCAACATTTAACATGAAGCTTGATTTTTAAGGGAGTCTAAGAAATAAAGGTTAAGGGATTTCAGCCCTTATAGTACAAAGTAAAGCATATATGGACAGAAGGATAATGTCTGGCACAGAGAGACATTGATTATTTTCAGCAGATGATGTCTTAGTCTGCTTGGGCTGCTACAATAGAATACCATAGACTGGGTGGCTTATAAGCAACCAAAATTTATTTCCCACAGTTCTGGAGGCTGAGAAGTTCAAAATTAAGGCACAGGAAGATTTGGTACTTAGTAAGAAACAAGTTCCTAGTTCATTGATATCCATCTTCTTGCTGAGTCCTCCCATTGTAGAAGGAATGAAAGGCTTCTATGGGGTCTCTTTTATAAGGGCACTAAGCCCATTTATGACAGCTCCTCATGACCAGTCACCTCCCAAATGTTCCAACTTCAAAGGCCCTCACACTGAGAACTAGGTTTCAACACAGGAATTTTGGAAGGACACAAGCATTCTATCTGTAGCGGATGAGTTCTAAATTCTAAATAATCTAAATTCTAAAATAGTCTATTCGTTGTGATAAAAGTAGATTAGAGGAGCATAAGTGAAGAATCAGCGAAGACAGAAAGTTTCTTCATGAATCAAAAAAAGAGATAATGGCAGTCTGTTTCAGAATGGCAGTGGGGAGGCTGGTGAGAAGTAGTCAAATTCTAGAAGTATTTTGCAGATAGAACCAAAGTGTCTGTAGGTGGACAAGGTATAGAATGTAAGGGGAAAATTGGAGTCAAAGAACATTGTTTGCCTGAGCACCAAAGGATTGAGTTGCCATTAATGTAGATGGGAAAGATTGTGAAAAGAGTATGTCAAGGAAGAAGACAACAATTTTAGTTTGCATATATTAAGTTTGAGAATAGTATTAGTTAAGTAAGCATATTGAGAATTTTATTAATTAAGTAAGCATATTGAGAGTTTTATTAGTTAAGTAAGCATATTGAGCAAAACTCCTGTTAAGTCTGGAGTTTTGAGTGTGTAATTTGGAAGTGATTGGCATATAGATGTATTTAAAATCATGAGACAGATAAGATAGCACAAATAGTGGGTCCATTTGGGAAGAGAAAAGAAGACTGAGGCTGAGAATATAGCAACATTAAAAAGTTAGGCAAAGAAGAGAATCCAGCAAATGAAGCTAAAAAGAAATAACCAGTGAGGTAGGAATACAATCTTAAATCCAAGTGAAAAAAAAAGAAAAAGGTGACAGTGAGGCTGGAGAGAAGCTGTGTCAAACACTGCTAATAGGGCAGGTCAGATAAGGACTGAAAATTTGACTATTCAGCTTAGCAAAGGAGGATGAATATTCAATTTGACACAACAAACTGGATGCATTGTCATGAATCACTGAATGTAATTTTGTGGGGTCAAATCACTGATATCAGTGGGACTAATGCAGTACAAACTGGGCAAGTAAACAAAGGAAAAAACCTGGGATTTTTTTGATAGTCATAATAGCTAGAATTTACAAGCTAATACTTACTTCCTCCAAAAGGATGGTTACCTAATCAGCATGGAGAAATAAGCAAATATATTGATGGAACAGCCAAAACAAGCAGGAGTCTTCCTAAAAATCATTTTTCTGATAAATTGCAGAGGGTAGGAGAAATAGTAGTACTTACTACAGTGGTTCTCAGTGATCTTAGAAATATCAATGGAAAAAAAAAGAAAGAAATATCGATGGAAGATCTTTAAGAAAAACAAAATTAAAGAAACCCTTTAAGGTGGAATCAAACTTGAACAAACACAGAATACGAGGTGGTCAAGAGAAATTTGTATAGCGCTAGAGGCAGGAGTAGAGGCAAAGGGACAGAGCTCAGAAGGACTAGGTGGGTCACAAAGGGAATATATAAATAAGGGTGACAAGAGTTGATGAATGTTTGGATGGACATAACATATGAATATATAAATATAATTTAGTTTATAAATACTATTAAGGTACCCAATATTTTAAGCTCCTGAATTCTAATATGGAGATTTAACCATTTCTACTCTGTATGTCTAGTATTACATTTTTGCATATTAAGGAAAATATATTAAATGAGTATTTGGCACTGTACTATTTTCATTATTATTAAGTATAATTTTGCTTCTCTCTAAAGCCATTGATGTTAAAACCAAAAATCCATTGTCAACTATGTGTGATGAAATCCCAGACTGTTCCTACAGTGACCACGTTCTTAAGATTCTAAACATAAAGACAGAAAAATGTCTTCTCACATCATCAGAAGATAATGGATGGACCCAAATACAAAATTTTACAACTTTAAGCCCTTAACTCAATTCCTTTGTAATAAAGATACAATCTTTTATAATATGGAAAGTTTAGAAGGGGCTGCTTCTATTTCCAGCTCTGTAATGTATAAATTACTTATAAATGAGAAAATTTAAACAGTGACTCCACCATTGATTACTATCTAGAGAGCATTTTGCAATTCATAAATCCTAGTGAAATCTATTTTGCAACTTGTCATCTTTTGTAAATCACCATTTTCTTTGTAAAAAATAGATGTTGGAACTACAAAACAGCAAAGCATATTTTAACCTATCTAAATGTGGGATAAATTGTGCTTTTCTATTTGAAGTAGATAAAAAGAACATTTATCAGAAATATAACTTACTTGTAGTTACAGCACATTCAAGCATATTTATTTTCATTTGATCTGTCCAAATAAGACTACCATTGATTTGGACAGATCAAATGAAAATAAATAATGACTAAATGTAATTATCAAGTCTTTGGCATGATTAAATACTTTTGGGTTGTGATTTATTTAGCTTATATATCTAGGTATTTTACTTTGTAAACAGATGTTGGTGATCTCAATTTAACTGGAAAAATTTACTATCTCTCTCTCTTTGCCAGGAGAAAGTGAAGGAAAACTAATTTGATTCCATACTACAGGGGAAACCCTCCCCTGGAAAGTGACCATAAAAATGTGATGTATACTATTTATTATAGTAGTAGGCTCCAAGTTGAAATATTAAAGAAGCCAATGACTACCTTATACAATAATACAATTCTTGGATCGCTAAGGGAAATAGAGATATCTAGCTTCTTTTTGACACTACAGTGGCCCTCAAAAGAAATGTCTGAGCTTAAAAGATAAATGAGTGCTTCACAAATAAAATGTAATATTAAAGAAACAACCATGCTAATTATTTGTTAACTGTAAAGGCAATCTGACTGTATCTAGGCTTGACCATGGTTTCTTGGGTGGAATTAGGTAATTAATATTGAACCTAATACTGAATTCCAGGACTGTTACAGAAAATGATACAATCAGGAAGACAACCATGAAACAGGAGATAGGGCCTGATGCAGAAATTGAGACACTGTTGTGTGACCAATGGTGTAGACTTACTTATTGAAAATTGAAGATAATTTCTTAGAAGAAGGAAGAAGAGCTACTTAGAAGGTCAAAATAAAATGGGGATTATCCACAAGAGGACATTAGGATGGCTCTTAAAGTTCCTTTCTCTGAGAACCTTGGGGAATCCTGATTTTAGTGACAGCCTTCAAAATTCAAAGTCCATATTACATATACCTTAGAAATTGTCCCCAGGCTATATATATAAATAAGTACAAGCCAAATGAAAGCAAGTCAAGTATAGGATGTAAAGCCGAGAAAATACTGAACATCTGAAAGAATTTCAAAGTCATATGCCTGGCAAAGTATATAGATGCAAAGACTGCTGAACAATGAGACCAAATCACAGTATATACATATATATATTCAAAGCCCAAAAGTAAAATATTATGGAGATGGAAAACCAGCCAACCTCTCCCCATCTTCAAGATATCCTGTAGTTCAAGAAGACAGCAGTACACTGAGTGATAAACATGGTGGAGCCGGAACTAGGAGTGAAAGACCTTGTAATAAGTGAAGAGATATTTAACAGTGTAACATTCTGATTTTCTCTTCATAAGGAAAAAAAGAGAGAGAGAGAGACAGAGGAGTGAGGCTGATCTCTGTGTAGTGGAGTCAGGGTCTGACAAACAGGTAACATATTTCACCACGGAGGTACGTAAAAAGAATAATTAGAGCCAATATCGTAGCCCACCACAGCATAACCTTTCTGTCAGGAGGAATTATGCCCCTCCCACACACAAAATGTGCTCACCCTCAGGATTCCCGGTCCACTCAATTATCAAGTCATGAGACTCAAAGTCCAAGATGTTCCCAACTATCAGATTCAAACATCACTCTTCTTAATCAGATGCCCTATGGATAAGCAACTTATCTGCCCTCCTTTATCATATAACCCACAAAAACATGTTAAAACTTGGACAGGAAATCTGCAACAAACTTTTATTCAACAAGAAGAAGAATGGTTGACATATAACAGTCACTGATTCTTAGCAATTCTGAAATCATTCTAAGATTGACAGGTTCTCCTACAATGGGAATAAATGATGTTTCTTAATTAGACCCTGGTTCTGCTCAGTTGTCTCTCTGTCTGTTGTTCTCTAAGGGTTTTTCTGCTATTATCTTTGGTCACCTATAAAGAGAACATTAAACAATATTACCTGTTCGAGGGCAGATAAATATTTTAAGCCTGCTTTCTGCCTCTAGAGCATTCAGTTTCCAAAGAACACACCTAAAAAAATTCAGTTATATGTTAGGTCAGATGTAGATAATGTAGCCAATAAAACTTTCTCAAAGCAGTATGGGTTTGTTGCTGTTTGTTTGTTTTTTAGCAGTATTTTTTAAGAAGTATGAATTTTTTATATATTTGATTCTAGTTAGTCCATTACACAAAAACTGTATCTAATATCATTTATACATATGCCTCTTTCTACACATAACACTAAAAAATTAGGCTACTATAGAATGATGCCCTACACTTCTTAGAGATTTTTTGTTTTTTTCTAGTTTAAAGAGACCACTAAAGACTCCTTTGTGGAGTCAGATTTTATCTGGAATCCGTATAATACTGGGTAACACATTGGATTTGGTCTAGGACTCACACTGTAATTAAATTTGAAGGCTCTTTACTCAGTAAATAGTCTGGGCGTGAGAGGTAGTTTAATTTTCGTGTCTGAAAAAAATATTGTTATTGTTGTATTTTATCATATGAAGCTAAAAGGAAACAATTCATTCTCAAATATCCTACCGAAAAGCCATGCCCCTGTTGACATTATATTAAATACATGTTCAGTCTTTCAAGTTATTGTAAGTTTAATTTTACCAAATGTTTCACAACTAAATAATAAAGGCCAACATTTTTTAGTCTCCTTAAACAGTGTCTTCACCATTTCTCCAGCATCCTTTCATTATGTGATTCTAATGAAAATGATATGTCACAGATTTTTTTGTTATAGCTATACCCCAACTTCCAGCTTATATTTTAAATCATCAACAATTTCTATGTATCAAATAACTCCTAAATTAAGTGGCTGAAAATAACAACATTTATTTTCACTTATTCATTCATAGCTTGGCACAAACTCAACTGATGGAGATTGGGGTCAGGTGGACAGCTCCAGACTCACAGATAGGTTCACACACAGCTTCGAGAAAGCTGTTCTTAGTCATGGCTGAGGTGGCTTATCTGGAGCTTCTTTGCTCTATGTGTGTCTCATTCTCCTTCTGAGATCAGCAGCACTGCCCAAGTGTATAGTCCTAATGGCATGGCATAAATAAGTACAAGCCAAGTGAAAACAAGTCAAGTATAGGAGGTAAAGTGGAGAAAATACTGAACATCTTGGGGCGCCTGGGTGGCTCAGTCATTATGCATCCGCGTTCGGCTCGGGGTCATGATCCCAGGGTCCTGGGATCGAGCCCCACATCGGGCTCCCTGCTCGGCGGGAAGCCTGCTTCTCCCTCTCCCACTCCCCCTGCTTGTGTTCCTGCTCTCGCTATCTCTCTGTCAAATAAATAAATAAAACCTTTAAAAAAATATTGAACATCTTAAAGAATTTCAAAGTCATACGCATGGCAAAGGATATAGATGCAAGGACTGCTGAAAGATGAGGGCCAAATCACAATCTACTGAACACAGGTTTACATAACTCTCTTGAGTTTTCTTTTCTCTAAAATATTGCTCACACATATTTCTGCTTGGAGTTTCTGTTTCTCTATATTGTATTGTAACTTAGTATTAACATCAGAATTTTTTAAGTGCAGTACACATCCTTTTTTCAAGAAAGTTTTTCTGACTTCCCCATTTAGAAATTACATTTTGTCCTCGTAATCTTTATAGCATTTTATTCTAATCACTAATATGAATAATTATTCTTTACAGCTTTGCACTACAGCCATTCATATTAATTTCTTCAAATCCAGCCTTGTTTCAAGTTGTTAAGAAAGAGATATCATAACCATCCTTGTATCACCTCAAGAGTGTTGCATATAATCTTTTCCATTATGGCTATTCAATATACTTAATTTAATTATTAAATGACACCAGTTAATGAGTCAATAATATCTCTGTTCTTAAACTATTAATTTGTTTCAAGTCTTCAAATTTAGGTGCCTTGCATAGATATTAAACATTTCTTACATAAATATCATATTTGTATAAATTTATGTATGTTGAAAAAGACTGAGTGTTGAAAACTTATTTAAATAGTGAATCTTATTAATATTATTCTGATGAAATGTTTACATGACTTTGAAACTTCACCTCTGAAGTGCTTTACATGACTTGGAAAAAAAGATTTCTAAAAACCATTACACAATTCATTGCCTTATAGCTAACATGACATTTATAAACCAATTCAAATGAAGTATTACTATTGTAAGAGTTTCATTTTGGTATCTAACCATGTAAAAAATCATTTTAATCATAGAGTCTACTTTTTACATATCTAGTAACCACATTATATTTAATCTATTAACAAGTTTAAATGTCTGATGTTTGACTCATGGGCTAGAGCAGACAAATAATTGTTAGCAAATATATGCTGAGTGATCAAAAATATACTGTTTTAGATAATAAGAGGTTCAAGACAGTACATTAACATAAGTGTCTGTTGGCAACCACTAACGAATGCGTATCACTGCTCAATATAGAAGTGCTAGTAATTTGTCTGGCAGCCATATTCTCCCTTTAGATTGCATGCTATTAAATGTGATGTTTTTTGAGCTGAAAGGATTTGCTTTTTTTATTACTAAGTTTATATTATGTGTCATTATTTTATATTCTGATAACATGATTCTCTCATCTTAGATTAAGTTTCAACAGCAATTTAAAATAACTGATAAATTCTGGAGCAAATTACTATTAAAGAAAAAAGGAAAAACACAGTGCCATTTGATGCTGAATTTAATTTAAAGAATCCATTTAATCAGCAAGAAATATTTACCGAGCGGTAAATATTTTTTTATGTTTTTTTATGCCGAAAGTAATCTTTATCATGTTGGATTAGTAGCCATTAAGACAAACGTGAAATATTCATCTTCCCAACATAGTTGTTTATGCAGATTATATTACAAAGTCATATTAAATTGCTTGGTTACACATAATTTTGCATTCTCTCTCCAGTCACTTGTTACTCAGCCTTGACTCAATTAATTACAAATATTTTTGAATTATTGCTACATATTGGATTATGTGCCTCTATGAAGTTTATACATAAGACATAGTTTCTCCTGTCAAATTTCTTATTATTATAAACACGTGAACCTTATTCTGTCAGGCACTGAGGAAAATTATAAATAGTATCTTTAAAAATGTAGATGGCAGGGAGACATTTTTCTCCTACAAGGTATGTAGTTTCTCTTCTCTTAGTGGGGCTAGACAGATAAGAGATAGGTTAAAATGTCATATAAAGTTCTTATTTTTATTTAAATGTCAAATTGTCAAATGATTGCTTGCAACAATAACTTTCTTGTTTTTTTTTAATTTTATTATGTTATGTTAATCACCATATATTACATCATTAGTTTTTCATGTAATCTTTTTTTTTTAAAGATTTTGTTTATTTATGTGAAAGAGAGAGTGTTAGCATTAGCAGGGGGAGGGGTAAAGGGAGAGGGATAATCCCAAGCAGACTCCAAGCTGAGCGTGGAGTCCAACGTGGGGCCAGATCCCAGGACCCTGAGATCATGACCTGAGCCAAAGTCAGATGCTTAATTGACTGAGCCACTCAGGCGCCCCACAACAATAGCTTTCTTAATAGTTCTGAGATTATACTGGTCAGAGGATGCTTTCTGAAGAGAAAGGTGAGGATATATTAACATAGATGGAAAAGTCAAAAAATAAAATATTGGGATAAACATGTGTTAAGTTCATAGCCAAGGCAATTCTTGGTTTATATAAAGGTGACTGTGGTAGACAGACCCTGGAGTTGTTCCTTTGAAACCCAATTCCTTGTATTCATGTCTTTGTAATATTCTGTCCCCTTGGGTGTGGATGGAACCTGAGACTTACTTCTTCTCAATAGCACATATTGAGTGTCCTATGTGATAGGACATACACATTGATTAACTGCACATAGTTATTTTGCATAAAAGTGTCAATCATATGTTGGATCTATTTTACTTGCTGGCTCTTAACTCTCAAGCTGCCATGTTTTGTACTGCTTATGGAAAAAACCACAAGGCAAGATGCTGAGGGTGGTTTCCAGTCATCAGCTAGAAAGAAACATGTCTTCAGCCCAGTATCCTGCAAGGAACTGAATGTTGCCAAAAACCATGTGAGCTTCCCTAGTTGAGCCTCATATGAGATTACTACCCTACTCAACACTTGGAGATCAGCCTTGTTAGACCTTGAAGTGGAGCACCTAATTAAGCTATGCACTGACTCTGGACTACTCAGAAACTGTGAAATAAACAAGTGTTGGTTATTTTAAGCCACTAAGTTTGTGGTGATATTTGCACACAGCAACAGATAATTAATTCAGTAACTAAACACTTGGGCCTTTTTAATGGCAAGTTTACAGGAGAAATATGAGAAAAAAATGATAGACTATTTGCTATTTAGAATGCTCTTAAAATGTGGAGGACTATAAACATCAGTATTGTTTGAACATTTTCCCATAAGCAGTGTGAGTCAAGGACATGGGTGGCATGGTCATTAAAAATTATGTTAAAAATAGGAATCAAAATAATTGAGAACAGGGTTAGCATGAATATGATAAAGAAATCAGAATTTAAGAAACTGCTAAAGAGGTTTGTAAAGGGATTGAAGGATGAATTATGATAGCCTGTGCAAGGCTAGAGGCAACAATAAAAATAAACAAGATGCAATAAGTTGCTAGTGTACAATTTAGAGGCTACTTGTATAAATGGGAAAAAAGAAGGATACAATACAAATTATGACACTATCCTTGAAAATCTGCTTTTAGATTTAGATATTTCTTTAAAAATTTTATTTATTTTTTTATTTAGATAGTGTGTGAGTGGAGGCAGGGGTGGAGGGAGAGGGAGAGAATCTCAAGCAGACTCCCCAGGAAGCATGGAGACTGATGACATTGGAGCTTGATCCCACCACCCTGAAACCATGACCTGAGCTGAAATCAAGAGTTGGATGCTCACCAGACTGAGTCACCCAGGCACTCCAAGACTTGGATTTTTTTTTTTTAAAAGGAGGGCAAAACCTACATATTAGCAGCATCAAAGGCCAAGATGTATGCAGAAATACAAGTGTCAGAAGCATTGTGCTTTGGCTTTTCAAATTCCCAACTCTTATTCTAGATTCTTCTTGTCTCCTGCTTTACTGCCATCAAGAACAGTGAGAATTTAATCTCAAAAGAGCCATCACTGAGTGAGTCTTAATACGTAGTGCTGAATCCCGGAAAGTAAATGAACAGGAAATTGTCTTCGGTACTATATAAGAGAAACTTGCATGCTTTTATAATTTTCAGTAGTGCTCTTTCTCCAGATACTTATTTCACTTGCAATAATAATAATGCAAGTTTTTCCCTCAAATATTAAATTGTATAAAATGATTTGCAACCAATCAAATAAACCCACTTTTTTTTAATCCTTTATAAGGAGTGGTACCATGATGTGTAATTTTGAACAGATGCACATGTGATCAGTGTTTTGTGAAGTTCATACAATTTCCTAAACCTATTTAAATTGTATGATAGTAATTGTAAAGTGTAGGTATAGACACTAACGTTAGCTTTATCATCAAAAATATTTTTAGAAGTGTTCAAAAGTAAGTAAAAACGGGGCAACAGGGTGGCTTAGTCGGTTAAGTGCCCAACTCTTGATTTTGGCTCAGGTCATGATTTTAGGGTCCTGGGATGGAGTCCTGCAGAAGGCTCTGAGTTCTGCAGGGAGTCTGCTTGAGGATTTTCTCTCTCTCTCTCACTGTTCCTCTCCTCACTCTCACTCTCTCAATCTTTCTCTCTCAAATAAATAAATAAATCTTTAAAAAGTAAAAATAAAATAAAATAAAAAAAGTAAGTAAAAATTCTTTTTTGTATTATACACAAGTACTATCACACATAATCTGCTTATTTAACATACCCATTCTCTGTACCCATCACTACCATCACTTTGGGACATTGTGTAAATCACTTCTAATGTCAAAATATATGTTTATTTCTATTTTATGTGTTTTTAAGTTTCTTCTTTGTGTACTGCTTAGTAGGGAACTGAGAAACTATTGTAAATACACCCGTTTATTCCTTATGAGGTTCCAGGTGTGTCAACAGATATACTAAGCATGTCAAATAAGAGGTTTATTGTAATTATTCCAATAGGATATAATAAAGTTTTTATGGGCTTAGATATATTTATAATTCATATTATATGTGTATTTTTAAACATCCCAAAACTCTTAGCATTTTCTCATTCCAATTAAAAAATACTTAGGCCATTATATTTCCATTACCAGCAATATATGACTCAAATTGCATGTTCTATACAATTTAGCAGATTTAGATAAATATAGCATATGTTGTCATAGGATTCTTAATTTGATTTCAATAATTAAATATAGCTGTCAGCTTATTTTTGAAAACGAATGCTTTAAAAGCATAGTCTCATTAACATGCGTGCTAAAAGTTAACTTTCTAAAGATAATCTTGAAAACGCATATACAACTGATGTTTTGTCTCTTAATGTATATACATAACAGAAAAATTCATAACATGAATATCTGACAGAAACTGATGAGATGAATGATAAGAATGTCTTTAAAAATAACTCCTGTGGATTCTGATTAAGTCAAATTATCTCTTGCCTATATTTAAATCTGTGAATGTAGAATCCATCACTCCAACCTTGTATCCTCATGGGAAATACATCTATTTGTGTAAATGCTTCCAAAGATCTTTAGAAAAAATTATCTTGAGAATCTATGCTTCCGTATTTTCATATAGTTTTTTTTTGTATTTTCATATACTTTTAAGAAGAAACAATCTAAATTTTAAACATATATGTTATAAAATTTATTAGGCATTTTAATGAAAAAAGCACAGTGGCATTTGTTATGTTAAAATAAGATGGTATTTATAACTTCCATATTATAGCAGTAGCCATGTGATATTGTGGTTCTTAACATGCTTGAAGTTGAATTCTGATTCTGCTACCTCTTATTTATTCAAGATATTTGGGTAAACTTTTACTGCCTTGGTTTTTTCATCTTTAAAATGGAGATAATAAAAGTAATTGCTTCATATGAATTTTATGACAATTAAATAAGATCATGCCAATCAGGCATGTAGAAGAGCCTGAAACAATATATACAACAAACAGAACTACTACAGTTCATAGGTTTTTATCATCATGTGCCTTTGCTTCAGATTTTCACAATCCTCCTCCAGACAGAACTGTTTCAGAGTGTATGGAAAGTTAGCCATATTCATCATGATCCCATGTTTCCACTATGAATTAATGTGAAAGAATATTTTTTTTCAGCAGAGAAACCAGGTTGGCTTGGAAAAAAAAAAACTGCCTCCTACTTATTAAAATGTTATGCATCTGGGTACAATGCATTTCTTTAGTAGCACTGTCCTAGATGATGATAATAATGATGATGATGATGACTCACAACTCTTAACTACTTATTGATGATAATATTATACCTCCTTGCTTTTTGTTATATGACTCTGTTATATGACTCCAGTAGAGTACAGAAAATGTGCGCCTCTATCCCATCAACTCTGGTCTTGCCCATATGAATGGCTTTGACCAACAGATTGTGTGAAGAACCGTGTGCTCAGCCCAAGTCAAGTCCTTAAGATTCATACCTTACACTCGCCCCTCTTGAGTTCTCTTCATTAACAATCTCTTGTCCACAGAGCAGGTATTTCCTCAGCCTGAGTCTTAGAATGCAAAAGGTGGCAGAGTCCAGCTGAGCCCAACAGATGCAGAGTCAGAGGAAGAAATAAACATATGTTTTTGTAAGCCACCGAGATTGGGGATTATCCATCACCCCAGGAAAAGCTGATTAAACATGTGATAAAGGCATTTATATAAAAAGAAGAAATATAGTTTAATTTCACTATACCATTGAGAAATGAAAAAAAGAATGAAAGAAGAATTTAAACACTAATTAAAATTTATTTTTCCCTGAAAAAATAGTCACATGGCTGACATGTAAAACCTCTTGAAATAAAAATGCATTTGGTATATAATGACAAACACACAATTTTAGGCTGCATGCTAATAATATAGAGGAGGATGGTTAATTTTATGGGTCAGCTTGTCTGGGCCATGATGCCTAAATAGTTGGTCAAACATTATTCTGGATGTTCCTGCAAAGGTGCTTTGGATGAGATTAAATTTAAATCAATGGATTTTGAATAAAGCACATTGCCCTCCATAGTGTCAGTTGATTTCATCCAATCAGTTAAAGGCCTGAACCAAAGACTAAAAGACTGACTTCCCCCAGGGGAGAAGGAGTTGGGCCAGAAGATGACCTTCAGACTTGAACTGTTCAAACTTGAACTGCAACATTGGCCCTTGCCTGACTGACTACCTTTGAACTTGAACTGCAACACTAAATTTCAACTTACTGCCCCACTCTTCATGTTTTGGACTTGGGAAGCTCTATAATTGTGTGAGCGAATTTATCAAAATAAATATCTCTCTGTCTCTTTCTCTTTCTTTACACTCACACACACAGACACACACAACACACAGACAGACAGACACACACACCCTATTGGTTCTGTTTCTCTGGAGAATCCTGACTAAAACGGATATGGTGATACAGTACTGGTAGTGAGGAATACGATCTTAAGAATGAGTTTTCTGAATTGGTTTTGCAATTTCTAGAATCGGCTCTCTATTCTGATTAGATTTAAGGTACTAACAACTCTATTTCCGGGAAGAAAGAGAGCACTGATAGTCCATCTTGTGATGTGGCTATAAAGATACACAAAATATCAACACTAGATGCTCCTAATAGAGTACTTATGAAGCAAGGGATTGATGAACGAGGTATATGATACCTTTGAATATTTTAGTTAAACAAATGAATAAAATGAGATAAACTGGTTGTTCCTAATTTCTCTGTACAAAGTAGAATAAGTGAAGAATGATCTCAGGGATTTGAATTCCCAGCTCAAGAGCCACGTAAATGACCTGAAAAAACTGTTACCTCCTATAGTCACATGGCTGACACTGTCAAAACCAAACCCCAAATCTTATTCTGCCAGTGGCTGAGTAACAAGGCAAATTGAATTCCCAGCCTCAGGGGTTATCTATGTTACATGAGAGCACTGATTGGGAAAGTACGGGATACTGAAAATTGGAATATGGAGGTATGGAAAGACCTTAACGAAACTGGACTCATGGAGCCTCTAAATTCTGATGAGACTTCTTTGCCAGCACCAGTAACCTCTCCATCCATATCTGAGGAGATGAACCCTGCATTGTCTGAAGAAAATGTAATGGTCTACTGTGAGGAACTTGTCCTGCAAGACACTATGGCCCACTTCCACAAACTCTCTTTGCAACCCCTAAAACTAGACTCAAGTCTCAGGAAACTCCTAAAAGGGGTGTACAAAGTGTGACACACAAGGAACTGTGCTGCACTCCAAAAGAACTACTTGATTTTTCTAATTTATGCAAACAGAAATTTGGGGAATATCTGTGGGAATACATATTAAGGTTGTGGGATACTGATGACAAAAACCATAAAATTGGGTCAGGCCAAATTTTTTGATACAGACCCACTAAGCAGAGATTTCTGCATTTAAAATTGCAACTGAGGGAGTTAGAAAGAGCTCTATCAGATTGTTTGCTTGGTTGGCTAAAACATGGACAAAAAGGTGACCCACATTAAGTGAACTTGAAATGCAGGACCTGCTTTGGTTTATGGTAGAGAAAAAAATTCAAAGGCTTAGGGACATTGGAAAGTTACAGAGGATTTATCATTTCAGAACCACTGACCTAGCCTGGGACCTTCCAGAAGACACAACATTCAACATTACTGTGAGAGATTAATTGCTCTGTGATTTGCTCTTCTCTGTACGATTTCTACCACAGCCCCATCCAAATTATCTTTTTTTTCCCCTCAGAGAACAGAAGGATCTTGGAGAATGATAGTAGATTATCATAAATATAACGAAGTGATGACTCCAACTACAGCAACTTTACCAGATATGACTTCCTTGAACAAATTAACATATTCACTCATACAAGGTAAGCCACCACTGAGCTGGCAAATGCCTTTCTTCTACATCCTTGTTGATAAAGATCAGAATTAGTTTGCTTTCAGCTAGAAGGCCAGTAATATACCCTAATTATCCTACCTCAGGGATATAGCAATTTTTCTGCCCTATGTCAGAATTTAATTTGGGGGGATCTTGATCACCTTTCCCTTCAATAAGGTATCACACTGATCCATTACACTAAAGACATTATCCTTATGAGACTGGATAAGCAAGAAGCAGCAACTATTCTAGACTTATTATTGATAAGACATTTGTGTGTCAAAAGTAGAAAATAAATCCAACAAAAATTCAGAGCCTTCAACCTCAGTGAAATTTCCAAATGACCAGGGTGTGGGACATGTTGAGATACCCCTTCTAAGGCTGAGAATAAGTAGGCTCAGTGGGCTCTCCTACAGTGAAAAACGAGGCACACCACCTAGTGGGCCTCTTTGTATTTTAGAAACAACATAGTTTTTATTTGGGTATGTAACTCTAGCCCTTTTTACTCAGTGACCCAAGAACTGCTAATTTTGAGTGTGGCCCAAAACAAAAGGAGGCTCTCCAACGAGTCCAGACTGCTGTGTGAGTTGCTCTGCTGCTTTGACCATATGATCCAGGAGATCCAATGGTGCTTGGAATGCCAGTGGCCAGCAGGAATGCTATTTGGAGCCTGTGACAGTCCCCTATAGGTGAATTACAGTGCAGTCCCTCAGGGTTTAAAAGCAATGCCCTGCCAGGGGGAGCCTCCTATTCTGTTGGTGGGAATGCAAGCTGGTGCAGCCACTCTGGAAAACAGTATGGAGGTTCCTCGATAAGTTGAAAATAGAGCTACCCTATGACCCAGCAGTTGCACTACTGGGTATTTACCCCAAAGATACAAATGTAATAATCCGAAGGAGCAGCGGCACCCCAATATTTATAGTAGCAATGTCCACAATAGCCAAACTATGGAAAGAGCCCAGATGTCTGTCAACAGATGAATGGATAAAGAAGACAGAATACAGCGATTATTATGCAGCCATCAAAAATGAAATCTTGCCATTTGCAATGACATGGATGGAACTAGAGGGAATTATGTTAAGCCAAATAAGTCAATCAGAGAAAGACAATCATCAGATGATCTCATTGATATGTGGAATTTAAGGAACAAGGCAGAGGATCATAGGGGAAGGGAGGAAAAAAAGAAATCAGATGAAACCAGAGAGGGAGACAAACCATAAGACACTCTTAATGATAAGAAACAAACTGAGGGTTGCTGGAGGGGAAGGGGCTGGGAGGGATGGTGTAACTGGGTATTGGACATTGGGGAGGGTATGTGTTGGAATGAGCACTGGGTATTATATAAGACTGATGAATCACAGACCTGTACCCCTGAAACAATACATTATATGTTAATTAATTGAATTTAAATAAAAAAAAAAAACGCCATGCCCTGCCATCCTCTGTGAATAACTACTGTACTTTTGAGAAACAGGCCTTAGTGGAGACTGAATGATTAATCATGAGCAACCAAGTTACCATGTAATCTAGGCTGCCAATCGTGAACTAGGTGTTATCTGACTCACCCAGGCATTATGTTGGGCATGCACAGCCGCACTCCATCATCAAACGGACACAGCCGCACTCCATCATCAAATGGAAGTGGTATATACAATATCAGCCTGAGCAGGCCCTGAAGGCACAAGTAAATTATATGAAGAAGTGACCCAAATGCCCATGATTCTCCTGGTCCACTACATTCTCTCTCTTAGCCTGCAACTATCCCTCAGGGGGTGTTCCCTTTGACCATTTGACAGAAGAGAAGGCGCAGGCCTGGTTTACATTAGTTCTGAATGAGATGTGGGCACCACCGAAAGTGGACAGCTAAGCCACGGCAGCTCCTTTCTAGGACACCCCTTGAGGACAGTCATGAAGGGAAATCTTCCCAGTGAGCAGAGCTTTGAGAAGTGTACCTGGATGCTTATTCTGTTTGGAAGGAAAAATGGCCAGTATATACTGAATCATGAGTTGTGGACATGAATTAGTGACAAGGAAGTCTTGTGACGAGCTCTCTGAATGGCCGAAAAAAAAGCAAAGATATTTGTGTCCCATGTGAATGTTTACCAAAAGGTTACTTCAACAGAGAAAAATTTTTAAAAATCAAATGGATAGCATGACTCTTTCTATGGATGCCAGTCAGCCACTTTCCACAGCCACCAATGTAATCACCAAGGGTGGCATTTGGTTGTAGCAGCCCAAGCAGACTAACATGCCATCCTGAAGCAGCTGGCTTGATAGAGTGTGGAGTGGCTTCTGGAACACTCAAGAATAGCACTAGCTGGGTGGCAACATCTTGCTGGGCTGGGGCACTGTTCCCCAGGAGGCTGTATATGTTCTGAATCAGCACGCAGTATATACTGCTATTTCTCCCACAGCCAAGGTTCATGGATCCGGGAATCAAAGGGTGGAAATGGGAGTGGCACCACTCACTTATTACTTTTAGAGACACAACAATGATCCCATTGAACTGGAAGCTAAGACTGCCACTTGGTCACGGTGGGCTTCTCAGGCCTCTGAATCAAGAGGCAAAGGAGAGTTATTGCGCTGGCTGAGCTGATTAATATTGATTACCAAATGAAAGGTGTATTGCCACTCCACAATAGAGGTAGGAAGAGTATGTATGGAATACAGGAGACCCCTTAGGGCAGCTCTTAGTATCACCACGCCCTGTGATTAAAATCAATGGGAAATTGTAACAACACAGTCCCAGTAGGACTATGAATGGCTCAGCCCTTTTGAGAACAAAGATTTGAGTCACCTCACCAGATAAAGAGCCATGAATGGCTGAGGTGCTTACTGAGAGGGCAGAGGGAATATGGAATGAAGAGCTGAAGAAAGTAAGAAGCTAATAAATAACAGCTACCACCACAAGACCAGTAGTTTGTCTGTTTCTCTGGAAATCCCTGGCTAATATTGAAGGGCATGGAAAACATGGCAAAAAGTAACCATCAACATTCTCATAACAAGAGGAAACAAACTTGGCAATGTGGTGATCATAACAAAAGACTCTTCAATTATTTTACAATTTAGAAACAGCAAACAAGTTTATATGTACACTCTCATTTACATATGCATTTGTTAACACATAAATATTTCAAAGTATCATTTTGCATTTTTCAATAAGTACCTCAAAATTGGTGTGCCTGGGGGATGCCTGGGTGGCTCAGTTGGTTAAGCATCTGCCTTCGGCTCAGGTCATGATCTCAGGGTCCTGGGATCTAGCCCTGCATTGGGCTCCCTGCCCAGTGGGGAGTCTGATTCTCCCACTGCCTCTGCTCCCCCCAACTTGTGCTTGCTCTATCTGAAATAAATAAATCTTTAAAAAAAGTATCTCAAAATTGTCACATATTATGTCTTGAGTTTTTATTTTTTTATTTAAATCCAGAGGATTTTATTATTTTATTTATTTTTCATATTTTATTTATTTATTTGACAGAGAGAGACAAAGCCAGAGCAGGAACACAAGCAGGAGGAGTGGGAGAGGAGAAGCAGGCTTCCCGCAGAGCAGGGAGCCCGATGCGGGGTTTGATCCCAGGACCCTGGGACCATGACCTGAGCTGAAGGCAGATGCTTAACAACCGAGTCACCCAGGTGCCCCTAAATCCTGAGGATTTTAGACAAAGATCATAGTAAATAAGTTTTCTTTTTATCCATAAAATATGATAAATTATTTGTCACACTTGACAGTAAATACTTTTATTTTCTTGCATCTACATTATGTTGATTTGAGTAGATAGCACAGACGTGTGGCTAAAAAAAGGGAAAAAATGAGATTATTAAAAGGAGTAAACTATGAAGAATAAATTACCCTTTCACTTCAGTTCCAGAATTTTTCAGAATCCTTCCTCATAGGAGTCACTATTTATACTGTGACTCGTTGAGAATTCATGTAAGTGAAAAGTTCTTGTGTGCCTTCCATGTTTTTTTTTTAAATGGTATAATGATAAACATTCTTCTGCACCATGATATTTTTCTTAAAATTATTCGCTGTCATTGTGTTTCATTTATGTAGCGCTTCAAATTAGATGCACTGATGATAATTTTCTCAATCTTCTACTAATAAAATTTACATTGTGTGTATGTGTGTGTATTCCCATTACACACAATATTGCGATTGCCCATCTTATATATGCTTCCTCAACAGCCCTCTAATAAGATTTTGGCAGACATTTTAAGAAGTGAAACGGAGATATACTCAGTCATCACAACATAATTGGAAAAAAGTTACAATAGTACAGTTACAGAATCAAAATTGAAACCTATACATATTTAGTATGCATGCCCCCCAAAATGTAACCCAGATGTGTTTGCAAGTGGCCAACCCCTTAAATAAATGGCTTTTGCCCTATTCCATTTCTGTTGGAACCGCTGCTTTATCTTCAGAGATTTTTAGGACACAGTTATATTTTTAACCCCTAAGCAATTCTAGCTCTGACATATTGCTTCCTCTGGGTTTGTAATCTGTGCTCTGGAACTCATCTCTTGTTCTATTTGTACTTTTTTCTTGCCTAGTTGTCCAAATCTTGAATCTTTCTTATTCTATAGGATGTCAACCAAACCTGTGTGAAGCAGATTTTAATGAATGTCCTACAGGTGAGAAAGTGGGACTTGAGAAGCTTTATAACAAAGTACCACACTGAAAGTTACTTTAAAATTATATTAATATGTCTTTATTATTTCATGGATCTCGATAGTTTTCATCAATCATCTCTTCCCAAAGCTTTCAATTTCCCAATTTGTCACTGAACATATTCTATGTTTTTTTTTTCTCTTTATCCCTCTGTGGAAGTCATATGCTATAGCAATGTTTATCCAATCTGCTCAAAATATAACTTTTACACCCAGCTTCTTGTTTAGAAATAGGCTATGAATACAGTTTTTCAGTTCTTGCTTTAAACAAGTTTCTGTATATAATTTTTTTCTCTTTTGACTACATAGAAAAATGTTGAAATAGAAACATTAATGTGAAAGAGCAATAGAGAAATAAAGAGGTGAAAACTAAATTCTGATGGTATAATCATGTGATAAAATGTCTCAATCTGCCACTGATGCTTCATATTCAACTGGTGATCCCATCAAGAGTGTATGTGTTTATTTTTACTATTTCCATAAAGACCACAAAGTTAGAAATTTTATTTTTTTTATTTAAACACATGTGTAAGCCCAGTTACTTTTTTTTTTCCAATTGGGAAAGAGTGGGACATTTTATAATAACAAAACCATTGCTAGTGTGTTAGCAGATATTATATAATAATTATGATTGTGGAATTTATTTTTTTTATTTTTTATTTTTTTTATGATTGTGGAATTTAAAGATAACATCTTCCAAGCTCTAGCCATAGATAGCTGTGTGGCTATGAGGAAGTTACTTAACTTCTCTAATTCTTAGTTTCCTCATATGTAAAATGAGAACTAAAACAGTACTTATCTCATTTGATTGATGAAATTATAAACGGTTTAACAAATGTACAATATTTACAATAGTACTCAGATTACACTAAGCCCAAGGAAGTTATAATGTATATAAGACAACATTCAAATTTATTCTCCAATTAAAAGTAAATAGTTCCATGGGAGGATTAAGTCCAGAGAAACAGAAATACAAAATGTATACACCAAACTGAGAAGAAATGCAGGGGAATATGGGCTACAAAAAACCCAAAGTATTAGAATTTAGAAGAGGGTGCCTGGGTGGCTCAGTTGGTTAAGCGACTGCCTTCGGCTCAGGTCATGATCCTGGAGTCCCAGAATCGAGTCCCACAGAACTGAGCTCCCAGCTCAGCGGGGAGTCTGCTTCTCCCTCTGACCTCTTCCCTCTCGTGCTCTCTATCTCTCATTCTCTCTCTCTCAAATAAATAAATAAAATCTTTAAAAAAAGAGAATTTGGAAGAACAGTGATCATGCAAGTATATTTAATGTAAAATAAATCATTGTCATCCTTATATTTTCACATTCCTAAATATATGCTGAAAAAACATTACAGGGAATTCAGACAAAAATACATCTGTATTTAGCATTTGAATTTAACATGAAATGTATATAGTTGTAATTAAATGTACTAAAAGCATCTAAAATTGTAGTTTAGACTTGATATTTGGAGTTATTCATATTTCTGAGTTATTTAAATTCTGCTTACCAGAACAACAAAGTTGTGTATTTTAAAGATACCAAAAATATGAGTACCATCTAGTGGCAAAACAGGAGTTAAGCAGCAGGCTGTGAGAAAAGGGGGTTAAAACAGGTCAGGGGAACACACAGCAGGAATAAGATTATAAGGAGGAATGAGGTTATGACCCAAATCAGTAAATATGAAAAAAGAGCCCAGGTCCTTATTATAGTGTATATGGGTGATTGGATGGTAAAACACCTGAGCTGTAACAAACAGGGAAACAATGTACATCTGTCCAAACCATGCTCCTGAACACATTTCTGTATAATGAAGACACAACTAAATTTTAGAACCTAAATGTTGGAGTGACTGGAATTTAAACCTCTCATATCAAGGCAGAACAACAGTAACACTGCACAACTGTGATCAAGTCCTGAGATGGTGGAGGGGGCATGAGGGGCATGCAGATTGCTGTATAATATATAGAAGTAAGCAGTTTGAAAACTCTTGTAACAGAGTAATGGAGTTTCCATTAAGTATAACAGCAATAATTATAGGAACAACCATTTGTTTTGGAAGATACTGCTTCAATTATCTTAAAAATCCAGGTAAGAAAAACTAAAGCTTGGCCAAGAACTCAAACTTAGTAAGACACTAAGCAAGAATACAAATTCAAGACTGGTTACAGAATCCAAACTCAAAAAATAAAAGATGCTTTCTCGAAGTATATAGCAACAAAAAATATTTAATATGAATGTTGTTCTAGTGCCTAAGGAAATAACAAGTGTAAATATCCTGATAAAGTTATAAAATCCCAACCTGTCTCAAAGAAATCAAAATCCACAGAAGATGAAAACTATCTGTGTTATTTGGATATTATGAGCAAACAACAAAAGGAGGGAAGGAAGGAAGGAAAGAAGGAAGGAAGGAAGGAAGGAAGGAAGGAAGGAAGGAAGGAAGGGAGGGAGGGGTGGAAGGGAAGGAGGGACAAAGGAAAAGAAATCCACACATCACAGAAAGATGTTTGTCATTTTAATAAATTTGAGATTTTAATCTCTGTTTACATTGATGAAGGTTCATAAAAGTTCAGTAGAGTTTTACTGCATGAAATTAAACAGTAATGCAGATGGATTAAAAGAAAACAGAATTACAAAGCAAAACAATGCTAAAGATACAAAATAGGTATAAGGAGTTTAAGGCTGACCACAAAGTTGAAGGGCACATAGCACTCCATGAGACTGTCCTTACTTCTTTTTTTTTTATGTTATGTTAATCACCATACATTGCATCATTAATCTTTGATGTAGTGTTCCATGATTCATTGTTTGTGTATAACACCCAGTGCTCCATGCAGAACGTGCCCTCTTTAATACCCATCACCAGGCTAACCCATCGCCCCATCCCCTCCCCTCTAGAACCCTCAGTTTGTTTTTCAGGGTCCATAGTCTCTCATGGTTCGTCTCTCTCTGATTTCCTCCCCCCTTCATTCTTCCCCTCCTGCTATCTTCTTCTTCTTTTTTTTTTTTAACATATAATGTATTATTTGTTTCAGAGGTACAGGTCTGTGATTCAACAGTCTTACACAATTCACAGCGCTCAGCATAGCACATATCCTCCCCAATGTCTATCACCCAGGCACCCCATCCCTCCCACCCCCCACCACTCTAGACTGCCCTTACTTCTGACACTAACACCAAGTTCAGGAGGGTCTTCAAAGCACACTTACATTCAACAGTTTGCCAGAAGGATTCAGAATTCACTGAGGGCTATATTTCTCATAGTTACAGTTTATTACAGGGAAAGGATACAGATTAAAATCAGCCAAAAGAAAAGGCACACAGGAGAGAGTTCAGAAGGAGTCCCAAACAGGGATTTTATTGTCCCTTCTCTGAAGAATCAAGAATGCTGGAGGGGGTTGTTGTGATAAGCATTAGCAGGTCCTACTTTAATGCACTGCTTAAATTTCATAGTGGTTCACACAGGGCCATGTCCCATATGGACATCCATGTAATAAGCAATTTTTGGTTGCCCTTCTGCCTGACCATATGACTAATCCACTGGCCACCACCCTTAAGCAAGTAAAACACAAACACGAACAAACACCCTATAATTTAACCCATTAAACTGATTTGTTTACACCTTTTCCAATCAGAATGACATCCTTCTGAATAGGATGCTGTCCTTTTCAACCTGGACTGGATCGCCCGATGGAAGAACCAAGCAGCACTCAGAGATACTGGAAGATAGGAGGTTTATTTAACGCTGGTGGGCTCAGAAGAGAGTGATCTCCAAAGGTCTGAGCCCCGAGCACAAAGGGAATAATTTATACACTTCTACTTCTGCATACTGGGCACTCTTGGGGTGTGCACGAAGCGGGGGAGGGAGAGGAACCTGGATTGGTGCAGGCAGGAAGCAGAGAGAAAACCCTGGAAGAGCCCTGGGGCAACGGGCTGGGGCTCCCTCACTGGCTCTGTTGGCCATCTTAGGACACAGATTTTTCCTTATCATTCTCCCCTTTGATGCCCCTTTAAAATGTAGGGACCCGAAGTGGTACGTGTACCCCAATGTTTATAGCGGCAATGTCCACCATAGCCAAACTGTGGAAAGAGCCAAGATGCCCATCGACAGATGAATGGATAAAGAAGATGTGGTATATATACACAATGGAATATTATGCAGCCATCAAAAGGAATGAGATCTTGCCATTTGCAACGACGTGGATGGAACTGGAGGGTGTTATGCTGAGTGAAATAAGTCAATCAGAGAAAGACATGTATCACATGACCTCACTGATATGAGGAATTCTTAATCTCAGGAAACAAACTGAGTGTTACTGGAGTGGTTGGGGGTGGGAGGGATGGGGTGGCTGGGTGATAGACATTGGGGAGGGTATGTGCTATGGTGAGCGCTGTGAATTGTGCAAGACTGTTGAATCACAGTTCTGTACTTCTGAAACAAATAACACAACATATTTTAAGAAAAAAGAAAAAGAAGAAGATAACAGGAGAGGAAGAAAAGGGGAGTATGTCAGAGGGGGAGACGAACCATGAGAGATGATGGACTCTGAAAAACAAACTGAGGGTTCTAGAGGGGAGGGGGGTAGGGGGATGGGTTAACCTGGTGATGGGTATTGAGGAGGGCACGTTCTGCATGGAGCACTGGGTGTTATGAACAAACAATGAATCATGGAACACTGCACCAAAAACTAATGATGTAATATATGGTGATTAACATAACAATAAAAAAATTAAAAAAGAAAACCTAGTTTAGAGGGCATCATTTTAATTCTCTAAGGGGCGATAGTGAGTAAGGAGCAACTGGAGTCTGATCTTAGCAATTTGAGCAGTGATAAACCTAGTAAGGGCATTAAGAATACAAGAACCAAATGCTGTTGTGAGGAGGAGCATTAGGAGGGGTCCGGTGAGGGGGAGGAACCAAGGAACCTTTGTGAGAGGGAATCCCACCCAGTCATCTGCTGGAGTGCTTCACACCAGTGATTCACTTGTTCCTGTAATTGGGTCATTTCTTGGACAACACCCAACTCATTAGCGTAGAAACAACATTCCTCCTGTAAGAAGAGGCAGAGTCCCCTTGCATGGCCATGAGCATGTCGAGCCCCCACCTGTTTTGGAGGACCACTGAGGCCAGTGAATCGAGTTGGCGCTGCAGGGCCAGGGCTTATTGAGTGTTGAGTTAGCCCCCGGTACTGTACTTGAGACATCCCAACGTCGGTGGCACTGAGGGCAACACCTGACATGGCCAGTAGGCTCATGATAAGAGGAATGACCATGGGGGAACATCGAGGGTGGCTAGGAGGTCTCCATCTAAGTGGGAGGACTGGACTGACAGATCGGCTAAGAGATTGACAAGTGTGCATGATTAACTGTTCAGGGTGATGCAGATATATACACTTTGATCACAAGCCAAAAGAGTGTTGTTAAGTGCACAGACCCAGCTGTAGCCCATGACAGGAGAGGAAGAGTTTCCATACAGCAGCACTGGAGCCAGAAAGTGATAATCTGAGGTCCCCCGTGCTGACGTGGGAGGTGACATGGTGGACTGGTTGAGGATGACACCTAGGTATTGGAAGGGACTGGGCTTCATACAGATCCAGCAGTCAGATGCTAGGGATGGATTTGAGTGATTAAGTGCTTGGTGGGAGGTGTTAATCATACCTAACAGTTGCGCTATAGATGCTTGCTGTGTATGGATGGGGGACCCAAGGATACACCAGGGCGAGTTATTTTCTGTCTGACACACTAGCCTCTGACTGAACCCAAGGCAAGAGGAGATGGGGTCTCTGGTACTAGCAATTACCACACCAAGGGAAGAGGAATGGAGGCTATTCTGTGCCCAACCGAGCAGCCCGCCGGAGTTCAGACTCACCTTCCCTTCAGTATGGGCTGAAAACAACCGATCTGACTAGCCTGGAATCGGGCCCCTATCATGGTTTAACTGATCCCAGGAGCCCAACCTCAGAGGCAAAGGCAATACCCGCTTCCACAAGAAGCTAACATCAGCATCCAAGAACATCTGGCCAAACTCAAAGAAGCAAGTATTCTAGTCAAGTGCCAGTCGGCCTGGAATACCCCACTCCTGCCAGTCAAGAAGCCAGGAGGGGAATACTGACCAGTTCAAGACATGAGGGCCGTCAAGAAGGTGACCATCTCTCTGCACCGAGTGGTCCCGAATCCATACACCCTCCTTGGCCAAATCCCAGGGTCAGCCGGATGGTTCACTTGCCTAGATTTGATGGATGCCCTTCTTCTGCCTCCGCTTAGCTCCACAGAGCCAGCCACTGTTTGCCTTTGAACGGTCTGAACCCGATACAGGGCACCAGATGCAACTGACTTGGACGTGCCTCCCACAGGGGTTTAAAAACTCACCAACCCTCTTTGGAGAAGCACTGGCCGTGGACCTTGCCAGCTTCCCAAGAGAGGCCACATGATGCACCCTCCTCCAGTATGTGGATGACCTCTTCCTCACCAGTGACACACAAGAAGACTGCACAAAAGGCACAAAGGCCCTCCTACAGTTCATGTCAGACTCAGGGCACTGAGGAGGCCCTCTCAACATCACCTGGAGACTCCACACCGCTTACTGGCCCCAAAGTTCAGGGAAAGTAGAGCAAATGAATCGCACCCTCAAGGGAACCTTAGTAAAGTTTTACCTGGAGATTAACCAATCTCCTTAGGGTCTCAGGTACACTCCTTCCAGATAGGGGACTCAGTTTGGGTCAAAGATTGGAAGAAAGGCCCCTTCAAACCGCAGTGGACAAGGCCCCGCACTGTTGTTCTTAACACCACTACTGCCCTCAAGGTCTCAGGTGTCACCCTGTGTGTCCATCACTCAAGAATGAAGAAAACTCATCATTCTGATGAGGAGCCATGCCAGTGGAGGATCCAGCCATGTTCCCTGGCTCTCATCAGCGTGATTTACTTCATCTTGGGAGTCAGACTCTACACTGTTGTCCCTCCTAACTGGGCTTTACCCCAGAGGCTTCTACTTAAGGTCATAGATCCCACTTTTACTGGCCCGCTGCTGTCTACTCCTGAGCTCATTTCACCATGGTCTTCCTGGCCCCAGTCAGTCCTGGTCCTCTGCTATCTGGTGTGCCGTTAAGTTTATGATTAAGTCCATGTTCGCCCAAGCCTTGCAGTCAACCCTCAGAGTCAAACAGAATGATGCCCTCTAAACGAGGTGTTTAAAGGGGCATCAAAGGGGGGAATGATAAGGAAAATCTGTGTCCTAAGATGGCTGACTGAGCCAGCGGGAGAGTACCGGTCTTTGTCCTGGGGCTCTTCCAGGTTCTTCTCCCTGCTCTGCTTCCCACACATACCAATCCGGGTTCTTCTCCCTGCCCCACTTCACACACACGCCAAAAGTGCCAAGTATGCAGAAGTAGAGTGTATAAATTGCCCCTTTTGTTTGTGCTTGGGGATCAGACCTTTGGAGACCACTCTCCTCTGAGCCCACCAGCGTTAAATAAACATCCTATTCTCCAAGATCTCCGAGTGCCACTTTTTTTCTTCTGTCAGGTGATCCAGTCCAGGTTCTGGAACACTAACACCTCCTCAGGAGGTTCCAAATCATCCCTGAGGGAAAACAGGCTATCTGCTTGTGAGGATCTCCTTTATTCCCCCGGTAGCATGTTCCTGCATAAACCATTTCCATTTCATTATGGAACTCTTACAGGCACTATTTTCTCCATTAGAGTTTCTTTGACATCACCCAAGAAAATATAGGCTTTATAGGTTTCAGAATTATTTTATGTCTCTCAGTCATTGAGACAGTTTTAATGATTTCTCATAGCAAGCTAGTAATTGTCCCCTCAATGGAAAATTTCTAATTCATATCCCAGTGGTTGCTGCTGGGTGGCATTCACAAGCTTTTGCCTTAAGCTCTGGTCTACATGCCACACAAGAGTATCGTTTAGCAAATTAATAACCTGTGTGTGATTTCAGGCAATCTTATGGGTTTCCATTTAGTATGTCCAATCAGTATTGGGGGAAGAGTGGCTTCACATGCTTTCTGTTTCACAATACTAGGTCTATCCTCATAGTACATTCAGGTAAAGGAAACACAACCACAGTACTTAAAATTTGTTCAAACACATAAATTTTCATCTGAACTTTTACCTTAATATCATCAACTTTTATATCCCTATGTCCTCCTAATCTAACTGTGCCTCCCATTATAATTCCACCAAGAGATTTTGGAACCATAATGCATGAGATCACCATTTCAGCAAATCCCAAAATTTCTTCACCTCCCTGACCATTTTACCCACTCATGCATATGACCTGGTATCCACAGCTAGGGGTTGGGCCAAAGGACTGAGGCCTACTTCTCAGCATGTATCTTGATTAGATAACTGGACCAATGTCCTAGGCATTTGGGCATTGGGGTTCTCATCATCTTTGCCAGTGGCCCTCTAAATTTCTTCAAACTAAGATTACTAAGCAGATTTATTTAGTATTCATCAATGTTGGAGCACCATCAGTCTACCCAGCTTCCCAGAATACTATATTAAGACCCTACTGACATCCACTGTAATCATCTCATTTCTTAGTAACTGTTTAAGAATCTTCACCTTGCTGGGGCACCTAAGTGGCTCAGTCAGTTACCCATGTGTTTCAGCTCAAGTCGTGATCCCAGGGTCCTGAGATTGAGCCCACGTTGAGCTCTCTGCTCAGTGGAGAGTCTGTTTCTCCCTCCCCCTCTGCCCCCTACCCCCCCTCATGCTCTCTCTTTCTCTTTTTCTTTCAAATAAATAAATAAAATCTTTAAAAAAAAATCTTCATCTTGCTGTGATGAAACTCCAAGTCCTTTCTTTTTTCTATTCTCTTGCAAATCATCCTAATTTTATACACTTCTGTTGTTTTAGCTCAATTTTCCCCTCTGGTAGTTGCTTTGAAGCCAGAAACTGATACTCTGACTCGGATCCAAGCATGGCCCACCATCAGGATTAATCCCAACACTCTGTCTTATTTGCATTTTAGCTTTTGGAGATAACAATTAACCAGGGGATTACATATTTCACTTGTTTTTTGTTATTTGCATTTCTTTATGCATCCAAGGATTCAACTCATCAGAAATTAGATCCATGATTCCTTAATTCACTTGGTACCTTCTACTTCCAGTAATTGCCTGCAGCACAGCTTCAAATCTATAAAATGGGCATGCCCAAGAATTAGGGTTTTGTTCATCCCCCACCATCTCATCTTTTTTTCACAAACCACATATTCTCATGAATCAGGCTATTTTAGCAAATCCCACTTCTCAAGCCAAATGTCCAGTTACCCAAACTGCAGAGTTTGAGGGCACAGAGTCCTCGACAAGACTGTCTTCAATTCTAACACCAACTGCAAGTTTGGCAAATTTCAAATCTACCCTCAGGTTTGATAATTCTCTAGAAGGACATGCAGAACTTACTGAAAGATATTATTTCAATAGTTAAGGTCAAATACATAGGAATAAGATACAGATTAAAGTCAGCCAAAGAGGAGACACACAGGCAAACTCCAGGAAGATTCCAAATATGAGTCTTTTGTTTTTCTCTCTACATAGAGTCAGGGCACCTTACTTTTGGGGTATCAGTATGTAAAAATGCAGAGGAATGCCAAACACTCACCCTGGGCTCACCTTAGTCCAGTGTCAGAATTTTCCATCAGGGCTCCCTTAGGTACTAATGATTGATTTATTGTTTTCCCATCGACACTGCATGACCCAAAGCCTCCACCTTGTGTCCCATCATGGGTCTTTCCATCATGATCAGCCCAGGAGATAGCCTAAACACCTTAGGGATGATAAATCAGTGGTAAAACTCCCAGTGCTGATTAAAAAGTAAAGATTGATCTGATGCACATCCTTGAGTTATCTTTGCAAGATTGAAACCCCTTTGAGCATTCAAATACCAGGCCAACCAAAGCCAGAGAGTCGGTGATGCTGACTATTGTCAGCCCTCATGATTTCAATCAACTAAGACCTGGACTTTGTCACCTTAAGAAGACTTTTGCCCCCGTTCCAAGCTGAATTTCCCATTGCACAAGACTCTTCGTGAATATGGATGCACCCATTAGCTTAAAACTTCCCCAGTTTCGTTGGTTTGAGGAGAAACTGCTTTTGGAAATATCCCTGGTGTCCTTCTCTACTTGGTGTAGGTAAAACTCTTCCTTTTATCCATTCTTTGGCTTGGTTGTGTCTCTAGGCTCAACATACATGAAGAAGTGAGCCCACTTTGAGGAAACACAGGGGCACAGGCAGAAACCTGGGAAAGGATCAGATTTTCTAGAGGCTATGACAGGAAAGTGCTGTTTAGAAATAAGAAAAGCAGGGGCCCCTGGGTGGCACGGCTGGTGAACATCCAACTCTTGGTTTCCTCTCAGGTCATGATCTCAGGGTTGGGAGATCCGGCCCTGCATCCAGCACTGTGCTCAACAACAGAGTCTGCTTGAGGTTCTCTCTCCATCTCCCACTTGTGTTTCTCTCTCTCAAATAAAATAAATAAATCTTAAAAAAAAAAAAAAAAGGAAAGAAAACCAATATCTGTCCAGAATTCTACACTAACCACTTGTGGTAAACTAAATAAGGCCCTCAACCCTGTATTTGCAGGAGTGATTAAATTATAATCCCTTATTTGTATTCTTAATTTGAGATTGACTCATTTTGAAGTGAGGGTATGGCCCTGATGATCTTGAACTTTACCTGTGATCCTAGAGGACAATCAGTGATGGTTAAAGAAATCCTCCACCCTTCCATATTCCCATTATGTACCTCATAATGATTAATTAAACTATGTTGTCTTTACTCATCAATTGTAACAAATTCCTATTAACTAAACTTCAGTTAAGATTCTCTCCCTCCCGGGCGCCTGGGTGGCTCAGTTGGTTAAGCGACTGCCTTTGGCTCAGGTCATGATCCTGGAGTCCCGGGATCGAGTCCCACATCGGGCTCCCTGCTCAGCAGGGAGTCTGCTTCTCCCTCTGACCCTCTTCCCTCTCGTGCTCTCTATCTCTCATTCTCTCTCTCTCTCTCAAAAAAAAAAAAAAAAGATTCTCTCCCTCCCAAGGACCTGAAATTTGGCCCCCCACAGCCAAAAGTCAGCACACAGCCCTTCCTTAGAGCCCCTATAGGATAACAGGCTGGCCTCAGGATAAAACATCCTCTGACCTACTATCCAGTCAGACCAACCTTTTATCTCACTTCCCTACATTATATTCTTTCTACTTGTTTGCTCCTCTCTATAAAAGAAAAATCTTGTTTTGCCTGTTTTCTGAAACACTTACAGGTCTTGAGTTCTGAGCTTTCTTCCTAACACAATAGTATTTTCAAATACAGTTTCTCCTCAATCCTGGATTTGTCTTTAATTTGACAGCTCAGTGTAACCACAAGGATCCTTGTAGGAGGAAGACAGTGCAGTTGGAGTGAGAGAGAAGACTGGATGACAGAAGCAGAGTCTGAAATGGTACCATTGCAATGCTTTACAATCGCAACAATGCAAAACAATCAGGAAACTCAAGCTTCCTCTAATAGCTGGACAAGGCAAAAAATAGATGTTCCCCTACAGCCTCCAGAGGAAGCCGACCAGCTGACACTTGTCTAAAGCCCAGTGAGACTTATTTTGACCTACAGAACTATAAAATAATAAATTCGTATTATTGTAAGCCACTAAATTTCTGGCAGGTAATTTGTTAGAGCAATGATAGGAAATCAATACCCTTCTTGTGTAAATTTGGCCAAATCATTTCTTAATTTCCCCACATGTAAAATGACTCCATTGAATAGGTCCTTTTTCAAGCATATGTTTAGGTTTAACCTTCTGTTATAATATTATCCTCAAGGCTATGTGTCCAGAGTATTAAGCCAAACAGCACAATTTTGCAGGTTTTGAACTTACACGCTAGAAATTAGGCATCAAATACTGGAATAGGAAGACGTTTTGGTCTAAATAAGTAGGTGGTATGAATATGCTAGGGGACAATGAGAGCCTTCCAAAGTTCAGGTGTAGTGAAATTAGAATTAAATCAGAGAAAGACTAGTCAATCATGAAAGAATACAAACATGGGATTATAAAGGACCAGAAGCAAAACCCAATTACCAAGTGAAAAAACAACCAACCAAGAGAAGAGTTCAGCCACCCAAGGCTGGGCAACAGGTATAAGTGGAAGCAATAGACAGAACGACTCTCATAAAAAGCCATCTCCATTCTTCTCATGGTGAGAATTAGGTTCATCCCAGAGTTATCACAAATGCATTGATTAAGATCAATCTGGGCCTAAAATATGTTGACCTCAGACATGGGACTCACACAGTTCAGGAGACAAAGCAATTCCAGAACCATGGTAGGTAAATGCAGAGCTTTGACAGTGCGACAGTGTCACAATGGCATAACCTTTTGTATCAATTTCTGATAAAGCTGCAGTAATTACCATAAATTACCACTGAAAGATTTCAAAAATGTGCAAGAAAATCAGTGATATTTTTAGGATTCCTGAGAGTACTAGGAGCTTAACACACACATATTCTTATGAGTAAAATACCTCCTAGAATACTAATATTTTCAATTATATACAATTATGTGTGTGTGTGTGTGTTTGTGTGTGTATTGTGAAGAGCTATGAGATATTTATGAAGTGATAAGACTGTACTAGTCATTTTGGGCTGCCATAACAAAATACCACAGACTGGGTGGCTTAAACAACAGAAATTTATTTTTTCACAGTTCTGGAGGAAAGAAGTCTGAGATCAGGGTTCTAGCATGGTGGCGTTCTGGTGAGGCACTCTTCCGAGCTTTGATAGCCTCCTTCTACCCATGTCTTCATAAGGCAGAGAGCACTCTGGTATCTCTTCCTCTTCTCATAAGAGTTCCCATTCTATCAGATCAGGGTTCCCCTTTAGGATCTTATTTAACCTTGATCATCTCCTTAAACACCTTATCTCCAATACAGTTGCATGGGGTGTTAGGGCTTCAGCATAAAAATTTGGGGGAGACATAAGTCAGTCCATAGTAAAGGTAATATGCAAAAATCACATGCTGAAATTGAGGTTTACTTATTATTAGATAGATTCTGTTTATTCATGGAAACAGGAAGCAATGACAAAGTAATAGGAACAAAATTACCTACATTCCTACCCCCAGGGGCAAATGCTCAGTATTATGGCGAGTTTCATTACACTCATAGTTCTGTAAATGTTGATTCTACAGAATAAGACTAAAATTTAACATTACAGCAAAATGTTTTATCATAATAAACTTTACCAAAACATTTTTAAAAAGCTTTAAAATATAATCAATGAGTACATGATCAAATTTTTTTGAATAATAGACATAAATGACAATACATTTCTCATCTTTTGTCTGTCTACTCCCTATCTTGTTTTTTCACAAGTGGAGGATGCATTAGTGCAGTATATCAGGTTCTTTCCAGTAAGCATTCCCGTATTCTGTCTCTTTATGCCAGAACCCCTACGTGTACCCAGCATCAATAGTTACAACAAATGTGTCCCATGTAACCCAGAGTACAGATTCCTCAGTGCATGGGCTTCTCGGTGAACTCTGGGTGTATGGGACCTCTTGGTGGTAAGAGTCCTCTCTATTTGTGCCAGGGGGTTGTACAGTATTCTAATGTTCTTTGTGTGCCTCAACCTGAAAACATTTAGCAAGCACTGATTAGGTCTTACGTTCTTAAGATACTGTGATGTGTTAACCTAAAAATAAAAAAGCCATAATGAGACAACTGAGATTTTATTTGGGATCAAAAATTTCAAGGAGCACAGATTTAGTTAGAAACCCAAATACTGGGCACCTGGGTGGCTCAGTTGGTTGGGCGACTGCCTTCGGCTTGGGTCATGGTCCTGGAGTCCCGGGATCGAGTCCCGCATCGGGCTCCCTGCTCGGCGGGGAGTCTGCTTCTCCCTCTGACCCTCTTCCCTCTCATGCTCTCTATCTCTCATTCTCTCTCTCTCAAATAAATAAATAAAATCTTTAAAAAAAAAAAAAGAAACCCAAATACTGTCCCACTTGTAGAATGAAAGCAAGGACTTTTTATGAAGGAAAGGAAAGGGGACAATTCATGAGTTGAAATTAAAAAAAATAAAAAATGTTTCCTGGGATGCCTAGGTAGCTCAGTTGGTTAAGTGTCTGACTCTTGATTTTGGCTCAGGCCATGATCTCAGGGTTGTGGGATGTAACCCAGTATGGGGCTCCTGCTCAGCAGGAAGTCTGCTTCAGATTTTACTCCCTTTCACTCTGCCCCTCCCCTTGCTCACATGCAGTTTCTCTCTCTCTCTCTCCCTCTCAAATAAATAAATAAATCTTATTTTTTTTCCTATGGGTGTTAATAGGCTAAGCTACTTTGAATTATATGTTTATTGACTACTGTTTCTATGTTCAGAAAGTCCACAACCATCAGTCTTGAGATCAGGAAGTCCATTCTCCTACTGACTTCTCAAGAAATAGCTCAATACATTTGCCAGAGGTTTTGGCCCAGTTCAAACAAAGATGGGTAAGGCAGTTTTTCTGCGGTGGCTGCTCTGGCCCTATATTAAAATGGCTTCAGTCTTGTCAATTTTTCACAGATGAACATATTTGTTAGCAAAACATACTCCTTATTATAAGAGACTTCCTGAAGTAAATAGGTAAAGGGACAGAAGTTTTCAACTAAATGCTGCAAATTGCAAGATCTTTTTCTTTTTTTTTTAAAGTTGTATCAATTCAAACCTCCACTGTATGGACTGAAGTGTATCCCCCCCACCAAATTCATATCTTGAAGCCCTGCAGTCTAATGTGACTATATTTGGAGACAGGACCTTCGAGGATGCAAATAAATTTACAGGATGAGGTAATGGTGCGGCCCTCCTTCTAAGGATCTGGTTTCTCTGTAGGAAGAAGAAGCGGTGACAGGAGTGCACATGCCAAGATGAAAGAGCTGTGTAGACACAGTGAGAAGGTGGTCTGCAAACCAGAAAGAGAGCTCTCTAGAAACCAACCCCACTGGTACTTTGATCTTAGACTTCCAGTCTCCAGAATTGTGAAAAAATCAGTTCTGTTAAGTTACCCAGTCTTTGATATTTTGTTATGGCACATTGGACAGACAAATGCCTTCAATAACAAATTACGATTTTCATTTTCCCACATAGCTACCTAATCTTTTTTTTAAGATTTTATTTATTTATTTGACAGAGAGATAGAGAACACAAGTAGGCAGAGAAGCAGGCAGAGGGAGAGGGAGAAGCAGGCTCCCCACAGAGCAGGGAGCCTGATGTGGGACTCGATCCCAGGACCCTGGGATCATGACCTGAGCCAAAGGCAGACGCTTAACCGACTGAGCCACCCAGGTGCCCCATGGTTACCTATTCTTGATTCAGATATTAAAAGGAGAGACAGAGAAAAAGATTGAAAAAAAAAAAACAAGTTAAAATAAACAACTATGATATCTGTGGCATTATGTAACATCACACACTATATGTGTGTATGTATATGTGTGTGTATTCGTAGCAGAGGTTTCACTAAAAAAACTGACTTCAAATCAATTATTGTTAAGTACTACTTAGCATTAAGTTTACCTGCATGATTTCTAAACTCAGAAAGATTGGAACTATTATCTTCCAATGTATACTACAATTGCCAAAGCAAGTAGTATTTAAAGAACAGAGACAACAACGTAATTTTAGAGATTTTCTTCTGGAGTTAATGATTAAGTAAATTAAGAACAAATTGTGAAATATGTTTTGTCGATAAAAACAGCTTAACATATTTTAGAAAAAGTGAATTGATTTTTGACATTGAAAAGCATTATCAAAAGCTACCAGTAGATGGTGTGACAGGAGTAATCAAAATTGAGGAAATATCCATATGTATTTTCTCAATAACCACTCTAATTTCTTCGTTCAAGAGTATTTTTAATAATATAAATTAATATGAATAACTGCCTATATAGAGTTTATCTCAATTAGCTCTATTATTTTATGATTGCCACAACTTATTCAAACGCAAATAACTAAAAGGATATAACACTTCACTTTTTTCTTTTTCATTAAGTTCTACACACACACATTTCAAAGCTATCTTGGCTGCATGTACCTAATATTTCATATAGAATATATGCATACTATGTTTGCATCTTTTTTCCTTCATTGTAGCATATCCACTTCTATAAATCTGTGTAAATATAATCCATATTGGTTTGTGAGAAAATATTGTCATTATATTAATGCTTATAAATGCACTGCTAGAATTAAATAATATGTCCATTATTCCTTTAGTATTAATAATATAATGTATCATTGATACATATATCTGTACCAAAGATGATATATATGTATCAAAGAAGCTATATGTATCTAATTATAGACTGTTTCAGCTATGAATATTTCATGATACATGTGCAAAATCAAAACAATAGTATGTGAAATAGAAAAGAATAACTGCTTGCACACCCAAATATTCTACTTTGTGCAAATATTGCCACAAAACTTGTCTGTCTCCTCTTTGGCCTGGAATTATGACAAATACTCGATGTGTTGTGTGAAGTAATCATGATCCTTTTTAAAATAGAACTTTGTTTTTCAGGGCACCTGGGTGGTTCAGTTGGTTAAGCGACTGCCTTCAGCTCAGGTCATGATCCTGGAGTCCTGGGATTGAGTCCCACGTCGGGCTCCCTGCTCAGCGGGGAGTCTGCTTCTCCCTCTGACCCTCTTTCCCCTTGTGCTCTCTATCTCTCATTCTCTCTCTCTCAAATAAATAAATAAAATCTTTAAAAATAAAAAGAACTTTGTTTTTCAGCTTTTCCCCCCCTTTTTTTCTTTTTATACAATCCTATTTCTTAAGGACAATTTACTGATGGGTTGAATCTCACCATTTCCCTAATGGCTTAATGGGCCATTTTATAGGTCATCTAAGACTGATACTGCACAAATACATAAGGTCATCGATTGTGATGCTCAGAATATTTTCCAGTGCTACACCTACCAACTTTAATGGAGGATCACACTTCCTACTTTCCTTCTGAAGTGAAGTATGGCCCCATGACCTGGTTTTGACTCATTACTTTGTGAAGGTTTATGAATCAGTACAGGATTCGCCATAATATTTTTAACCCTGCAGAATTTGAACTTTATTAATTAAATAAATATTTATTAAGAATATAAGACACTGCCTGGTACAGAGGAAGTACCTGACCAAGTGCTCACAATTTTCCATTACTTAACCACTCCCAAGGCTTGGCTAACTTTAGTCAGGTTTCTGTCCTCCTCTTAGCCCGTAAACTTTGGCTCATCCTAAGTTTAAGCAAATACCAAGGTACAGAACTTGCCCCTTAATAGCTCATTCCCAGAATCTCCTGACCCCAGAAAGAAACATTTCCTACCGAAGCACCTGATTTTGCCACCTGCTCACCCAGACTGCTTGCACAACTCCCCACAAAGTTCCTGCTAATTTTGATTGCCTCCACCTATGAAAGGAAAGCCTTTTCTCTGTTTAATTTTGAGACACTAGCAATCCTGAAGTCACAATATTCTCTCTCTTGTAACAGCCTTTCAAAATAAAGTCTCTTCTTGTCTAAGTCATGATTTTTCTTTTTTTTTAAGATTTTATTTATTTATTTGAGAGAGAGAGAATGAGAGATAGAGAGCACGAGAGGGAAGAGGGTCAGAGGGAGAAGCAGGCTCCTCGCTGAGCAGGGAGCCCGATGCGGGACCGATCCCGGGACTCCAGGATCATTACCTGAATCAAAGGCAGTCGCTTAACCAACTGAGCTACCCAGGCACCCTAAGTCATGATTTTTCTGACATATGATTATTTGCTATTGTTATCAGCATCCATAAAGATGGATCTATGCATTTTTGTATCTTTTAATATATTAATAAAGCATGCTGATACATTTTCTAAAGTTGGACCATATTGAATTATTTCTATAAACTTAAAAATATGTTACTAGTGTGTTTCTCATTATATTTAATTCAATTTGTACTTATATGGTGAAATATTTGATATTTCTAGCATTCATTTATTTGATCTATAAATTGGCAATTTCATATGATTCAGCCTAAAGTGTTGATAACTGAGAACAGTCCATGGCCTCTTTTTTGCATTCACATTTATGCTGGTTTATAAACTGAATTGGGAAACTTCTAGTATTTGTTGTTGTTGTTATGTTCCTCTTAAATTACCTCTAAGCAGAAGAAATACAAATTTATCAAAATCCTATTTGATCTTTCATGCATATGTCAGGAGCATCTTAACACTGTGTTGTTCTTATAGATATATTAAAGTTTTCCACTTTTGAAACAAATTATAAGGCAATGTTGAAATTTCTTAACAAACTTGTAATTCAGTTCGCTAAAGTTGTACATTGTTACTATTGCTTGTTTGAAAACCATGCATTACACTTCTCTTCTAATGGTTATCACTAAATATCTGACATAGAAATATGAATGCACTATTTACTAATATGTAGAACTAATTACTCACCAGACAGTAATCTTAGCATTCTTTTCTTTCTGTTAACCAAACACCTTCTGCAAGGTGTTTCTAAACATTTTTTTAAATTCCACATAGAGCTGAAATGATACAGTATTTCTCATCCTCTGTCTGACTGACTTCACTTACATAATGCTGAATGAGTTCTGGTGTATTTTACTTGAAAGTTGCTCAGAGACTAAATCCTAAAAGTTCCCAACACACTAAAAATTATTATAACTATGTGAAGTGATGGGTATATTAACCAACCTTGCTGTGGTAATCACTTCACTATATATATATATATATATATATATATATACATATATATATATATAATATATAAAATTATCTCATCATACACCTTAAACTTACATGATGTATACGTAAATTATATCTCAATAATAAAAACCAACAAATCTATACTTGATAAGGATAGATAATTAGGCTTTTTTTAATAGGGGTATTATAGAAGCTGGAATTATATAAAAAAGGCCTTTCTCAAGAGTCCATGAAAAATAGATCTGATGCCTTCAAACGCTTCAGCTCTCAAAGGCCACTGGGATAGTTTAGAGAAGGGTGTGGTGGGGACTATTTCCTTTTGAAGTGCTCTGCTTCCTTATACATTTTATGAAGTGCAGAGAGACTCAGGAATGTGAATTAGCCTATTCTGAGTTTAGGAACTGTCAAGGGCTTGGAGAGCTGTGAGAAGGGCCAGAGAACCAGAGTATCTGTCAGAATTGCTACAGGGCAAGAGTGAGTCAGGGGGCATCCGGGCCTTCCAGGGTTATTCATTTAGGGTGAATATCAAATATCAACACCCCAATTATTAAGTAAATCTCTTCCTCATAGGTTAACAGGCCTTAAAAGCCTATGTTGGGCTTTGTGTGGTTGAAGAGATACAGAAAGTGGTTTAGAAAAAATGAAATCAAATTGTAAGTTTTCTAATCCTGTTAGAAATTGTTTATCTACCTGAGGAATTATGGTGGGATAATGTGTGGTGTTAAGTGTGGTGCAAGTTGTTTAAGTGTCTATCAATATCAAAAAGGTTATAGAATGCTCATCAACTGAGATTGTTACTTCACCCAATGTATTTAAGGCTTTTGGAGGGTCTATGGAAACAGATCCTTCCGAGAGATCATTGAGACTTTGAAGTTTGCTGGATTTGTTTTCTTTCTGGACAAACTTTAGCCCAATTTTCTGTTTCCTTTCAATATCTAGGGTTGTACCAATCCATATGAAAATGTAGAGAGGTCAAGGGAAGCTTGAAGGCATGGGAATGGGATTTGAAGGATAAGAAGAGGGAACAAGGAAGCTGGAAGTGCCTTTGAGGTTGGAGTAGGAAGGGAGCAACAGTTGAGAGGACAAATTATCCTTGAGACTTTCAAAAGGCTCAAAAAAATACATTGCAATTACTGCCTTGCTTGATTAAATTTAGATTGAGAAAGTTAAGTTTTAGCTTCCATATATCGTGAGAAATAAGCAAACTATTGGTTGAACAAAAGGGAGATCCTAAGAATGCCAGAGAATCCATTTTACTTCTAAATTATCCTTAGTTAAATTTGCTCCAAAAGAATCAAAGTAATTCCTTACCGTGTGTCAACAGACAGATGTCTATAGCACTGGTTTCAGAGTTTAACTCAGCAAAGTATCTCTGATCTACTGAACAAGAGAAAAGTTCAAATCACTTACAGGTGGCAGGGGTCTCTAGGTGTGGCCAACCTCGATCACAGTCACGAGACTAAAATGCCACCAAATCAAACCGAATCTGGAATTAATAAGAAGAGATTATATTTGAAAAACTATTTTAATAAGAAGAATGCTCCAACCAAAAGATCTGCAAGCATCTTAAAGATCAGGCATAGGAGAGCTTTTCTTTTATAGGGGGGATTTTCCTAAAGTCTGTTGATACTTGGTAGGGGCAGCTCTGCATTGCAATTCTGCCTAGGGTTAAGGATAAGTATAAGTTCAGGATCCTTTTGATCTTATGTGCAGAATATAAGCTAGTATGAGGTAAATATAAATTCTGAAGTCCAATCAGTGCATCATGAATGTATTAATCAAGGTTCTCTAGAGAAACAGAACAATAGAATGTGTATAGAGGGAAATAGATTTATTTTAAGGAATTGGCTCGTGGGATTATGGAGGCTGGCAAAGTCCAAAATTAGCAGTGAGGGCCAGCAGGTTGGAGAACCAGGGAAGAACTGATATTACAGTTCAAGGCTGATGACCATTTGCTGGAAGATTTCTTTCTTGTTTGGGGAGGTCAGTCTTTTGTTCTATTCAGGCCTTCAATTAATTGGGTGCGACCCACTCAAATTATGGTGGGCAATCTGCAATCTCAACATTCATAATTTCAATATTAATCTCACCCAGAAACATCCCCAAAGAAACATCCAGAATACCGTGTTTTTTAATAAGATTTTATTTATTTATTTATTTATTTATTTATTTATTTATTTATTTTTGAGAGAGAAAGAGAGAGCATGAGCAGGGAGTGGGGGTGGAGCAGAGGGGGAGGGAGAAGGGTTGGGAAATGCTGAGCATGGAGCCTGACTCAGGGCTAGATCTTATGACCAGGAGATGATGACCTGAGCTGAAACCGAGAATCAGACGCTTAACTGACTGAGGCACCTAGGTGCCCCTAGAATACTGTTTGACCACATATCTGGGCACAGTGGCCCAAACTAATTTGACACACAAAAAAATAATTATCAGTATAGATAGGAAGATTTTTCTTGCCAGTCTCTCTTCCCTAATGCAGTTTATTTTTTTTTTTTTAAGATTTTATTTATTTGACACAGAGAGACATAGCGAGAGAGAGAACACAAGCAGGGAGAGCGGGAGTGGGAGAAGCAGACTTCCCCAGGAGCAGGGAGCCCAACATGGGGCTCGATCCCAGGATCCTGGGATCGTGACCTGAGCTGAAGGCAGACGCTTAACGACTGAGCCACCCAGGCGACCCCCCAATGCAGTTTGACTCATACAGTAATGTGCATAGGATTATCTGGGGTATTACTTATATAGTCAGAATTCTAGAGACAGAGACTTCTCTGCTTAGTATTCTAATTCATTAAACCTCAGATAATGGACATGAATTTACAATTTTAGTAGTCTCCCAGGGGACAGACAGATAAAGGTGATCATGCACCTTTCTTCGAGAAACAATGTTAGTGATTTTCTTCTGACATTCAGTGTTTAATTAATGCTTTATAAAGTCATGGAGATTTTAAGCAACTACAATTGCTCATCACAGTTATGTTTAATAGTCTGGAAATAGCATGTCATGATCTACAATATTTTTTGAATCCATTAGTTTCTTTCACTTTTTCTTCATCACTAATTTACTAGGTTCATTACACTTACATTTTTTACCAGTCTATATAGTAAGACTTGTAAAATATGAACTCTAAATATCATCCCCCGTAGGTATTCTTTTAGCTGCCTTATTTATTCAGTGTTCAGTTAAAATTGTCAGTGAATTAGCTGAATGGTGATACCAAAATATTTTAACAATTTGCTCACTAGAATATATATGCCTATTTTACAAAAGGCATGCATAAAATTGTCTACACAATTCAAACTAAAATGTAGAAATAAAAAGTTAAAAAATAGAAAAATATATACTTACATTAATTAAAACAATATAAATACATTTATATTATTGATTTAAAAAATAGAAACTATATATTAATTTAACAAAATACTCAGTGGTTTGGGTTATCATACAATTAAAAGACTCATTTTTAAATATTAAAGTACTTTAATTGCCAACACATGACATTTAAGACAAATGATGAATAATAAATATAAAAATATAATAACTAGTTATTTGGTAAAATTTCTAAACCTTAAAGTTCCCCATGGTGTTTGAATAGATATATGTGCAGCTACATAAAATAATGATAATTACATTTTCAGCAAAATCAACATTTATAATATTGGATGCTATATGACAATAGAGAAATGCCTTCAAATTTGAAGTAAAAATTATTTGTAAGCTATGAAAACAGTATTTTTTCCTGTACCTATGCATGCAGACTGATAAAGAGCACTCCTGTATACTTTTTACAAAAAAATTAATCAAGAATGAATTCTAGAAATGGGAAACTAACAGAGAAATTATGGAATTCAGGAAATAGTGTCTTATATTAATAATAAAATGGAATATAACACAAAAATATTAACCATGATGAAGAGGCATGTTTTATTTAATTTATTTTTAAAATAAAGGTAGTTTATGTTGATAAGTTGCAAAACACTGTAGACTTTTATCAAATAACAGAGTATCAAAATCTTTTAGTTGATGCATCTACTTGTCAGAGAAAAGAGAAAACTTTAAATAGTAACCCTTCTCAACTGCCCACCCCCAAAATAACAAACATCCCCATTTTTTTTAATTGGAGGAGTGTTTTACTTCTATCTGAATCACTTATTTTCTGTGTAATGAATTTCATCACTTCCCAACTCCTAAGGAAATATTCACTATAAATATTCACTTATTTTGAGAGAGAGAGAGAGAGCACAAGCAAGGGGAGGAGCAGAGGGAGAGGGAGAAGCAGGCTCCCCACTGAGCAGGGAGCCCGATGCAGGGCTCCGTCCTAGGAATTTGGAATCATGAACTGAGTCGAAGGCAGACGCTTAACTGACTGAGCCACCCAGGCACCCCAAGTAATATGTTTTAAAGACAGCTAGAAATTGTTTTCTAGTAGATGGGTTAAAGTAGATTACATTTATTTGAAGAACTTATATGTTTTTGTACATCTGTTATCTTGTGTATTTAAATATATTTGAATATGAAGTTATTTTACATTTTGGCTAGATTAAGAGAGTTTTAGATAATAATATATTAGGAAGTTGTACATCCCATTTTATTTCTAATACAGGTTTATTTATTATTTAAAAATAGTTATCTACAGGGGTGCCTGGGTGGCCCAGTCCATTGAGCAACTGACTCTTGATTTCAGCTCAGGGTCCTGAGATCAAGCCGAGGGTAGGGCTCCACACTCAGCTGGGAGTCTGCTTGAGATTCTCTCCCTCTCCCTCTACCCCTCCCCTCCACTCTCTCTCTCTCTCTCTCTCAAATAAATAAATCTTTAAAAAATAGTGTATACAGTAGAGAAACTTGGAGAAAATTTCTCCAAGTAATGATGGTTAACATCACTAATATGTCATGTATATATCATGTACCACCTAGACAAATGTGAGCAGGGCATTTAATCTCTGTTTCACTTTTTCCAAAAATCTACAATCCCAGTCCAATAACATGACAAAATGAAATAGACCTAGATTATATATATATATATGTATATATATATATGTTTATATATATACATACACACACACACACACACACACCTGGTTCACATGCATCAAGATTGTAAAGATCATGAAAAACAAGAAAAGAAGGGGAAAACATCACTGACAGAGGAGGCTAGAGTGACATGACAACTAAAAGCAATGAATTACCTTGGATGGGATCCTGGAACAGAGAGAAGAGACTCACAGGAAAAAAAAAAAAAAAAAAAAGATGAAATCCAAATAAAATCTGGAGCGTAATGGTTGAAAGTAATATATTGTTAGAAGATGAAGGAGGGACAGTAAAGTATCCTCCTTACTCAGAAGGCACTTTGAGACGGAAAAATTAAGAAAGGCACTCTAAACTGTTACACAGAGTTTTATTCAGGGTGATTTACTATTGGGAGTAATGGGGAGAATGATGATCCAGGCACTACACAGCTATTCTCCTCAAAGTCTGGACCTTAATCCACAGAATTTATAGAGTGAGGGGATCATTGTGATGAGGTCAAAGGGTAGTTCTCTAAACTGGTGCCTTCTGTGCTCCAGGGGGAAGGTCAGAACAAGCCTTCCCACATTCTGGTCAGGACATACATTAACCTCCAAGGGGCCTGGAATACCCAAAGTAGGTCTTTGTGCAGACATGAACAAGATGGACAGCCAAAGATGGAGTCAAGTCTGTCAACACCCCTATATACACCAGTGTCAATTTCCAAGTTTTGACAAATATACCATGGTAATGTAAGATGTTAATAATGTGAGAAACTTGGTGATAGGTATTCAAAAGAATCTGTTTTAACTTTGTAACTTTTCTTATTCCAAAATATAAGTTTAACTAAAAAGACTTAACATATACTTGTATATATATAGTTGGTTGCTATGCATGTATGTATTTATTATTGACTTCAGGTACATTTGTTGAATGTACTCCCATATTATTATCATTTACACACATTTATTTCATAAAATAATTCTCTATATTATGTTCTAATAGTTTTTTTAAGTTTTGTAGATGTCTATATTAATTACCAATAATGACAGTTTTATTTCTTCTCTCTTTATTAGACTGATAACGAAAATCCCCCTAACTTCTGAGCCCATTCTGTATTTCTATTTTTAACAATGTTATTTTGCAGCTTCTCCCATGATGAGATTGAGTTTATAGAGTCATTCCAAATTTTTTGCATTGGTTGGCCTTATGATCTGCTTTTGCCTGTAGCATGTCGTAGAAGTGTTGTTGTATCATTTCCGAAAATATAGTTCAAAAACTTGGCGTGCTTCTTCTCACTCTCGTGGAAACCTGCTGCTGCCTTGTAAAAGGTTTTGGCTTCCCTGGTGGCTCATGAGACATACATTGTATGTTCTCTCCTTTTAACCCACCAGACAGCCAACTGCCAGTTATGTATCAGAGGTGTTCCTAGAAGAGCCAGTCTCCAGCCACACATACAGCCAACTACTGAAATATTTAATGAGTGCAACAGAGATCAGCTGAGCCTGACCCAGATCAGCAGTACTTGCTCAGTGATCCATAGACTTATAAAATTAATAAATAGTTCTTGTTTTATGATACTATACAACAGGTAACTGAAACACCTTCTTTATATAAATTATGTATGTATATAATATGTATATATTTTCTTTATACTTCATGGACTTTTTGGTATCTTATTTTAATGTAATTCAGGGAATTCACTTCTATGCAAGTCTGGCAAGTAATTTTTTCAAGGATATAGTGTTTTAGATTCATCACCTTTATCTATTGAAAAAATCAAGTTGTTTTCTCCATTAATTTATTAATGTGTTGTTTATATTTACAGATCTTCTGATGATAAGCTACCTTTGGATTCTTAAAATATCAAGCAGAGTTCACTTTGGCCATTTTTTAAATTTTTTTTTAAGATTTATGTATTTATTTTTGAGAGGGGGTTGGAGAGAGGGGCGGAGGGAGAGGGAAAGAGAATCCCAAACAGACTCTGTGCTGAGGGCAGAGCCAGACAGGGGGTCTCGATCTTAGGACCCTGAGATCACAACCTGAGCTGAAATCAGAAGTCCATCATTCAGCTGACTGTGCCATCCAGATGCGTCCACTTTGGCCATTCTTTTAAAAATTAAATTGCAGGGCGCCTGGGTGGCTCAGTTGGTTAACCGACTGCCTTCGGCTTAGGTCATGATCCTGGAGTCCCGGGATGGAGTCCCACATCGGGCTTCCTGCTCAGCAGGGAGTCTGCTTCTCCCTCTGACCCTCCTCCCTCTCGTGCTTTCTATCTCTCATTCTCTCTCTCTCTCAAATAAAATCTTTAAAAATAAATAAATAAAAATTAAATTGCAGTTTCAATTATATGATACTTAAGATGTTTTTCATCATAATTTATAAGTGAAATAAGACATGCATAAAATGAGCTGGATATTATTTATCTGTTCTAATTTTTTAAACAAATCTAATAACGATTTTTTTATTTTTATTTATTTTTAATTTAAATGCGATTAGCCAACACATCGTACATTATTGGTTTCAGATGCAGTGTTCAACAATTCATCAGTTGCATATAACATCCAGTGCTTATCACATCTCATGCCCTCCTTAATACCCATCACCCAGTTACCCCATCCTGCACCCACCTCCTCTTCAGCAACCCTCTGTTTGTTTCCCATAGTTAAGAGTCTCTCATGGTTTGTTTCCCTCTCTGATTTCTTCCCATACAATTTTTCCTCCCTTCCTTTATGGTATTCTGCACTATTTCTTATGTTCCACATATGAGTGAAACCATATGATAACTGTCCTCCTTCGACTGACTTATTTCACTTAGCATAATACCCTTCAGTTCCATCCACATAGATGTAAATGGTAAGTATTCATCATTTCTGTTGGTTGAGTAATATTCCATGGTAAATATGAATCACATCTTCTTTATCCATTCATCTGTCGAAGGACATCTCTGCTCCTTCCATAGTTTGGTTATTGTGGACATTGCTGCTATGAACATTGAGGTGCAGTTATCCCTTCATTTCATTACATCTGTATCTTTGAAGTAATACCTAGTAGTACTAGGTAATTGCTGGGTCATAGCGCAGCTCTATTTTTAACTTCTTGAGGAACCTCCATACTGTTTTCCAGTGTGGCTATACCAGTTTACATTCTTACCAACAATGTCAGAGGGTTCCCCTTTTTTTGCATCCTCACCAAAATTTGTTGTTTACTGTCTTGTTCTTTTTAGCCATTCTGACTGGTGTGAGGTGGTATCTCATTGTGGTTTTGATTTGTATTGCCCTGAGGACAAGTAATGTGGAGCATTTTTTCAAGTGTCTGTTGGCCATTTGCATGTCTTCTTTGAAGAAATGTCTGTTCATGTCGTCTACTTCTTAGCAGTTAGGTAGGGAGTTAAATAAAACAATAAAGCATGTTGAAAATAGCTTTGTTTGAGGAAAACTACTTTATATCAGTAGTGTGATCAAAGTTCCTTTTGGATCTGGATAGTGATAGTTTATATGCATAAACATGGTATATGTTTTTAATAAGGAAAAATATCTTCAATTTCTGCCCAATGTGTATATTTTTAAAAATTTTGATCCCATGGTTTTTCAAAGTCAGCTTCTCAATAGATTCTCTCCTTTGAGGATTTTACACTCAAGTTGTCCCATGAAGGTGTTTGGAAGTGGGTGCAGAGAGCAGAGATTGAATAGACTTCCTCTCTCTTTATTTTTGTAAAATTTTATTTATTTATTAAGTAATCTCTGTATCCAATGTGGAGCATGAACTCATGACTCCAAGATCAAAAGTCATATGCCCTACCTACTGAGCCAGCTAGGCACCCCTGGAATTTCTCTTACTGAATTATTTCTGCCCAAGATACAATCAGATTAGAGACATTTGTCTTTTGCTCTCCTTTTTTCTTTTGAATTACTATTTTATTTAAGGGGATCAGTTTAATAATTAAATGAGTTTTTACTAGTTGGAATTTTTGACCATTGTACATATTATCTCAGTCATGATAGATTTTATTACAAAACTTTCTTGGTAAATCTTATATAATAATCTAAAATTTTGATAATAATTCCAAGTTCAATATTATTAAATTCTAGATAATAATCACACTAATAAAGTATTCTGATTTTATGTTGAAAGTATGCCCTTACAACTCTAATTACTGACCCCAATCATAATTATAAAGGGAAGATTACTATAAACTAAATATTAACATGCATATTTACAACTACATAATTTAATTTGACATATAGCAATATTCTCCTGAACATTCATATTTTTAATTATTATTATAGATTTTATAATATGTATAATTTATAATTACATAATGGTTGCACAGATTGAGTTAATAGACATTTACAATCATTCATTATTATATGCTATTTATATTTTATTTATTATCTAGTTGATTCTTGCTCTTCTGCAAAGATTTAGAAGTTGGCAAAAGTAATATAAATAGAAAATATACAAAAAAAGAAAAATCCTAAATGGCTGACAATTAATTTTAGAAATGAAAAAATTCTATAAATTTCATTCTGAAAATCTGACCTGTTCAATGACACAGAGCCATTAATTGGAAAGGGTGATTTTTATTTTCCGAGATTTACTGAAAAATAGTGGTATAAGTTTCAAACTCCATTTTCTGACCTTTGTTCTTGAGGTAAAAATTTCTTACTCTTAAAATATATATATAAAGCCCTGCTGTTCTATTCCAATTAGATCTACTAAGGGGCTCAAAAAATAAAAGGGGTTTGATTAACTGAAACAAATATATTTAAAAAATAAAATATAAAAGTTTGGGGTGATGATCATGTTTAATGTGTTGATTTGGATGGTCTCATCAGGTAATTACTTTATACTAATTCATCAATATTTTCTGCTCAGTATTATATATATATATATATATATATGGTCATATAAACTTGAAACTTTTAATACAAAATTATTATCTTTAATAATGAAAAGCTTTTATTAAAAATATTTTAAACTGTCTAAATCCACTTTTATAAATCTGAGTCTTTAAAGTACACAGAATTTGTTAATAAAAATGATCATTTAGGTAATGTAATCATTTAGATTACGTTACAGGGAATAATCATTTTTCAACATTAATTTTTCAGGGCTTTCAGGACACAGGGTAGGTAGTCCATTTGAAGTTGGAATAGAGAAATATATAAACACTCATACAGCTGGCTAAATCGTCTGTCTATGCTATTTGAACTCATAAAGAAACATGAATTATTTGATAAGCTGGGTAAAGTTAAAAGAGGCATTGCAGTTCTCACATCTCATCAGCGTCGTCAAGTCCTGCTTGATGACAATTCAAAGTTAAAATTGAAAAAGAAAGGACACATATAATTAGGAAAAATATCATTTTAAAAATTCAAGGAAAAAGTATTCAGTAGGTAATTTGAAATCCATAATGATTCCATAGTTTAAACCTTGATCAAATAGCGTATTACTACTGTTTAACCTGGCTTCTTTCCACTTCTAAAGCTGTATACATTTGGTTTAGATTCACTTATTCATCCCTGCAAATTATAAGAATACCTTCTATCTCATTAATATCTGAATACACTTTTATAGTTTTACTTCCTTCTCATTTTTATTTTTTTTTCTTTACTTAAAAAACCTAACATTAACTTATCAGAGTTACTTATATTATTCTCCGGAAATTAAAAAAAAAAGGTATCCATACTGCCATCTTCACTGCAGCGTTATTCACAATAGCCGGTACCGAAACAACCTAAGTGTTCATTACTAGGTGGGTAAATAGAGAAAATGTGATATATATGCAATGCAATAATATTTAGCCTTTAAAAAGAAACCCTGTGATTTGTAACAACGTAGATGAACCTGGAAGGCTTTATGCTAAATGAAATAAGCCAGACAGAGAAAGACAAATACAGCACCGTATCACTTGTATGCGGCCTCTGGGGGGAAAAAAATGTCAAACTAGAATTGTGGTTGCCAGCAGCCCTGGGGTATAGGAAATGGAGAGATTTGGTCAAAGGATACAAACTTTCAGGTATGAGTAAAATCTGAGGATTTAATGTATAGCAATGTGACTATAGTTGATAACACTGTATTGTATCACTGAAATTTGCTAAGAGAGAAGACCTGAAAGTGTCTATGCACACACACAAAAAGGTAAATATGGGAGGTGATTGATGTATTTATTAATGGTGGGAATCCTTCCACAATGCATATCAAATCACTTCAAATACCTTGTAGTTTTATTTGTCAATTATACCTAAATGAAGTTAAAAAAAACTTATTCTGGAAAAAAAATCTAGTGAGCTTTATATATAAATATTTTCATTCGATATCTATATATTCAATTTAAAATGGATTTTTACAAGGTGCAATTATCAGAAATTTGTTAGCTGATGTCTCCCTGAAGAATGAAGATTTTCATACCTAGATATACAGCCAAAAATTTAAAAATGTACTCCAAATGCATGAAGTAGATATAATATATTAATTATGCTAATAGTTATAATTTTAATTCTTTTGCCTTGAGCAATCCACTAATCTTCCACAGTTTACATATTGGTGAAATCAAAATAGGTTGGGCTTTTGAAACTATATGACACAAAGTATCTTTAGGTTCAAATCCAGGCAACTAATCAATTCTGGGGTCTTCATTCCTAGAAAATTTTTAAACTGAACATTTATGAATGTAACCATCTACTATATTATATTCTGTAATAATGTTTCTTTTGCAAAAAGTTTTGTATATATTTTAAAAAGTGAGAGAGCCAGTGTAAAAGAGCATATGTTACTTTCAGTCTTTTAAACACTGTGATTCACGTTTTCCAAAATATTATGTTCTTACACATTTTTTAGTTATGCTTAGTCTCTTATTTCATAATCAATTAGAAAGTGGCTGTAATAAAAAACATGGCAATAAATGCAATTTTAAAAAGCATAACCACTAGGAGATTTTGGTAACAGGTAGTAACTACTTTTTTTCTGCAGAGCCCTATAAGGAGCTCTACATGCCCTCTCTTCTCTTTCAAAATATAAGGATGTGGTCTATACACAGACCATCAATCAAGTCCTATACTGAGACTTTACATTTTAAGTAATTCACACAAAGTTTCAGAATTGATTAAAGACCATTTCCAGAAGTGAGAGAGTGGGCATGCCCGGGTGTACAGATCGGCAAGTCATTTCCTACAGTGACATTTCCAGAGACAAAGGCAGAATATTTGTGGTGATTTGCTAGTGGCAACATCCTAACCACAACATTCTTTTTTTTAAATTTTTTATTGTTATGTTAATCGCCATATATTACATCATTAGTTTTTGATGCAGTGTTCCATGATTCATTGTTTGTTCATAACACCTAGTGCTCCAAGCAGAACGTGCCCTCCTCAATACCCATCACCAGGCTAACCCATCCCCCCATCCCCCTCCCCTCTAGAACCCTCAGTTTGTTTTTCAGAGTCCATCATCTCTCATGGTTCATCTCCCCCTCTGACATACTCCCCTTTTCTTCCTCTCCTGTTATCTTCTTCTTTTTCTTTTTTCTTAAAATATGTTGCGTTATTTGTTTCAGAAGTACAGATCTATGATTCAACAGTCTTGCACAATTCACAGCGCTCACCGTAGCACATTAACCACAACATTCTAATGCCTGGATCTCAACTCTGTCAAACTTTCCTTTCTACCTAAATTCAATTCTCCATTCATCCCTTAGATTCTAGAAGCTAGCAGTTAGCCTGCTTAAAATTCCCTTTTTCCCCCTAAATGAATGAAATTGACTTCTAATGTTTGAATATGAGAATTCTGAATTAGCATGTTGTCTATATATTCTCTTCCTAAAAACCCTATTCATCAGTTCCTGAAAATATTGCATAAAAAACTACCACAGAAAGAAACTCCTTTACCCTCTTGATATTGCCTCCATATTTCCTTCTATTGAGACTAAAATTAAAAAAAAAAAAATCTCACTATTTTCAGAATGCACTACTTCGGTCTTTGGAGACTAAAAAAAAATAAAATAAAATACTGCAGCATGTATAGACCATAATTAGGGGTCCTTTTTAATGAATGTGACACAATCTAGCCAGATAAGAGATTTCATAATGAAAATAACAACACTCAGGTCTTCAGGTTTTGGAAGAGTTGTTTATTTATGCTGTTACTGGAAAGGCCTCTAAGGATATTCCCCTAAAACAAATATGTATTACACAATGTGGCTGTATTTTCTGCGCTTAGATATTCCCTATTAGTGTTTTATTCCTATGGCTATGTTAAAAAATTACTAATGTTCTGTTTTGTTGAAATCACTAAAGTTTATTAAATAAATCAAACAGGGTCACCTGGGTGGCTCAGATGGTTAAGCATCTGCCTTTGGCTTGTGTCTTTTTTTTTTTTTTTAAGATTTTATTTATTTATTTGACACAGAGAGAGATAGCGAGAGAGGGAACACAAGCAGGGGGAGTGGGAGAGGGAGAAGCAGGCTTCCCAGAGAGCAGGGACCCTGATGCGGGGCTCGATCCCAGGACCCTGGGATCATGACCTGAGCCAAAGGCAGACGCTTAACGACTGAGCCACCCAGGTGCCCCTGGCTTGTGTCTTGACCTCCAGTTCCTGGGATCCAGCCCCCATGTCAGGCTTCTGGCTCAGTGGGGAGACTGCTTCTCCCTCTCCCTCTGCCTCTCCCCCTGCTTGTGCTCGCTCTGTCTCTGTCTCTCTCAAATGAATAAATAAAATATTTAAAAAATAAATTAAATCAATCAAACAACTAGACATTAAATTAATGTACAATGTGTACATGTCCTATATTTTTGAAACCATGTATCAGATAATAAGAATTTTATGAAATATTTAAATAAAATAAAACCTGAAAAATCTGCTTATTATCAGATAATCAGTGTCTCCCTTAAATGCTCTCCCATTATGTCAGCTTCTCATTGTCAAAATATATTTTTATTTTATTATTTTATATTTTTATTTTTAGAACACTTTATTGGTAACTTATATAAAGAAATTTAAAAATGCATTTTTTAAAATAATGTTTTTTAAACTTTGGTGAATATTTTGATATTTTAATGAAGAAAGGATCTCTTGTGACTATTAGGATCTTGATTCACTTATACAGACCAACAAATTTGAACATGATATTCATATATACATAAAATACATTAATACTAAATTAAAACAAAAATCATTTAGATCAGTAAAAACATTTTTTACAAATTCTTGAAGTGTGTGTTGCATTCATCTATAAAGTAAATAGAAATAAAAATTCAGAGAGACAAGTACATGAGACAAATCAATTTCTCTCTCTGAATGAGACTTCATCCTAAATCAAGAACACGCTTATATCCTTGGATACTGCTTATCAACACTGAGAATATGTTATGGTATTCCATTTCACAATTATGAATAAAATATGGGCTTATTAGATTGTCTACATGAACGAGGTAAATTGAGCAAACTGTATTTGATTACGATCCTTTATTCCAAATCCAAACACAATTAATGAATGAACTATATTGACTATAAATTATGTTGGTTTTAGTGTAGAGAAATTGATGATATTCTAACAAAATTCCACTTAAGTGGTTTTATAAGAGTCTTCTTAAGGTGCATATTCAAACACTAGTATTTCCAAGGAATAGTATAAACTTTCAGCCTTTCAATACAATTTCTTAACCAGGAAAAACAGTTAACATTATTATACTGAGTAACTAGTTTTACTGATCAGTGTGTTTCAGAAAATGTAGTACACAACATAAAATATATTGATAGAATTATATTTTATTTTTTAAAACACTTTTTTTAGATTTATTTACTGATTTTAGAGGGGCAGAGGGAGAGAGAGAGAAAGAGTCCTGAAGCAGATGCCCCACTGAGCGCAGAGTGGGACCTGGGTCTCAATACCAGGACCCTGAGATCATGACCTGAGCTGAAATCAAGAGTGAGACACTCAACTGACTGAGCCATCCAGGTGCCCCTAGAATTATATTTTCTTTATATATTTAATTTCTCACAATGATTTAAAAATCAATTTTCCCATAATAACATATGTGTATGAAAACATGCAATCATAACACATGCATTAACCCAGAGAATCCATCTGTGAGCATTCTGGTTTTTATAATATTTAAGGTGTGAAGATAAAATTGTTCCATTTGGTTTTGTTAAGAAAATTTATTCGAAGACCTATTAATTTGCAAAAGTGAGTATATTTTAAATACCATGTAATAAAAGTGAACAGAGAGTTCTGCAGAATGTTTTTAATATTTGTTGTTTGAATAATTCTAGAAAAAATACTATGTGTTTCCTTAGGAGTACATTCATAGATTATCACTGAGTGCAATTTGATTTTACTGTTGCTTACTTACTCTCTGATCTTTTCACTCCTTTTTCTTAATATTTCTCTAGACACAAGTGTTCTTCATCTAGTATCATGATTGTTTGACTCATTTTCCTTAAGTGTCTTTTATTGTTCAATTATAAAACAGGTTTATAGATAATGTAAAAAAAATTGTCTTGATACAAATTGAGATGAAATGTTTTACAGACTATGACTAGAAATTATTTGTCCTAAATATTTTTCAATTTTATTTTGTTAATAAGAGTTTAGACTCTAGTCCTAGAGCACATATTTTAATTTTTATCAGCTTCTATTAAAGCCAAAATAGAGTGGGGAATTGCAAATTGTTGCATTATTGTTGCAATATTTCATTACACACAAGTTACAAATAAGCAATTATAAACACAACTTCTATTGAGACACTGTCACAAACATTCTTTTACTTGCATGTCAGTAGTATTATATTCATATATAATAAATACAAACTTTTTTTGTAACGTAACTTTATAGTTTATTTGTGAAGAATTTGGAGTTATTTAGAAGACTTATTTCATCACTTTCACCAGGTTGCTGAATTTCTTTATGCCAAACTATTCTTATTGTTAAAGTGGAAAATGTAATAGAAATTATTTACCTATGTGTGTTGTTATGAGGTTATTCAGTATCATTCTATTATTTTAGAACATTTTATTCAATGGTTTGTTTCAAATCTGTGTTGATGAATAATGAGAACTATTTAGTCATATCTAACACTTATTTAAAAACTATATAAAATTCTGAGTAGATAGCAGTATTGGTAGGATATAGGAGGGGAGACATATTTATTATCTAACAATAAAATTTAGTTTAGAATGACTGTCTTCTATAGACATGACCTTAATTTACCTGATGTTTTATTAGGATCAAATTAACATCCATCATTTAAATGCCTGTAATTATCTATTATCTGTCTTTGAAATTTAACATTTGTTAAACTTCTCCTATGAAAGGCACTCTGGAAAAAAAAAAGGCAAGCAATAAATGCAACCCTGAAATAGCAGGTTTATAAATGCATAGTGACAGGGTTTATTAATCACCTCAGTGAAATTAACAATGCATAGTTAAGATTAAATCATTCTGTTCATGGGCTAGAAGGATATCACAGAGACCTTTAAATGTATTAATGTGATTTAATGTAAATCCAGTTTTAAACTTTAAAAATAATTATGAGGTTCAGTAAATTTCACCCTTAGCTAAAAATACACTTGAAATATACGGTTTATTCTTTTTTTTCTCAATAAATTAAATAATGCCTTTGAAAAACTTCAGGATGAACATCTCAAAATCAACTATGGTTTTGAGGACAAACAAGTGGAATGTACATGAAGGTATCAGATTACGTTTCAGAATGGTTAGAGATGTTGGTTCTTTTCCCTCCTCATGTTTTTAAAACAAATTACCTACAAGAGAGGTTTGATTTCATAAAAATTTCAGAACTATAAGTTTTATATAAACAAGATATCATAATAGGTTTAATTTTCAGGGACTAGGAGCATGGCAGTGATTGTTACTATTTATCCTGTGTCACTACTCCATAGTCACTGGTTAGGAAAGCAGTTTCCAAAGTAACTATTTTTCCTAGCATATACTGAAGTGCATTTCAAACTTTTAAAACTTACCTCATTAATATTAGTAGGTTTATTTAACCCCCAAAAGAGCTTAAATGCACCACTAACATTTAAGTGTATAACTTAAGCTAGTTATATTAAAAATAAAGTCCTATGCTCTGTATTTTTTTTTTAAAGATTTTATTTATTTATTTGAGAGAGAGAGAGAGAATGAGAGATAGAAAGCACGACAGGGAAGAGGGTCAGAGGGAGAAGCAGACTCCCTGCCGAGCAGGAAGCCCGATGTGGGACTCGATCCTGGGACTCCAGGATCATGACCTGAGCCGAAGGCAGTCGCTTAACCAACTGAGCCACCCAGGCGCCCGATATGCTCTGTATTTTGTTTTATTTCTTACAAATTGTGAAGAATTTGGATTTGGATAAACTCTTTTTAATGATATTTTTCTTTTCCAAACATTAAAATAAAATCCTTCTAGCAGAAGATTTGTTTCTTAAAGTAGTTCTATACATGCACTTTCAACCTTCCCTCCCTAAATATTCTCTAATTTCCCAAAAGATGGTATGAAATTTTAAAAGAAAAAATAGAAAATAAACAAAGTTAAATTACTTTCAGAAGGGTACATTTATATTTATTTTGGTATTTTTATATATGTGTATATGATAAAATAAACAAGAATTCCTAATGATCTCTCCCACTTGAATCCAATCCATAGAATTCATTGTTGTCTGCCCCTCTTACTTTGTAATCTCTTTTTCTGACGTTAGGAAATACGACTGCCATTATCCACAATTCAGTACTTATTTGTCAACCCTAGTATACATGTAAATTCATATATTTACATATATAACACATATATAATCCAGACCCCTATGAGAAATACAAATTGTCAACTAAATCACAGTGTGATTTCCTTCCTTCCTTCCTTCCTTCCTTCCTTCCTTCCTTCCTTCCTTCCTTCCTTCCTTCCTTCTTTCCTTCCTCCCCATCCCTCTCTCTTTCCTTTCTTCTTTCACCTTACAGAGTTCGGGCAGAGGGATATTCTCTGATGTTTATAACTTGAGTTTCAGGGATGGCCTTCATTATTATTCATCCTGAAGTAGTACTGGGTGTATGTAGCATGTGCTCTTGCCCCAACACAGAGATAGAATGTTTTCCCTGTTTTTCTCCCTCAGTTGCAATAACTTCAAGTGGTATTTTCGTCACCTTTCACCTGAAGATCAAGGCTTTTGTTCCTTAGGAGAGATAAGGAGATGCTCATGGGTGAGCTTTGATAGTGACCTTCATCCTCCTCGCCAAGCAGCAGTAACTTTTACTAGTGCCCAAGAGCTACTGGAATTGATGAACTTCCCCCTGAAAATTCAGTTGAGTGTGGGTGAAATTTTACTGGTGTCAGCTATTCCATTTCCAACCAGTATCTTAAGGGAGGCTTTGTAAGGATCCTCCCTGATCTTCCCTGAGTCATTAAAGAAAAAAAAAATGCAATTTGTTAGAAACAGTAAAGTAGACTTTATTCAAAACTATTGCAATAGGAGAAGGAGATTAAACCTCACTGAAACAAAAGGCAGATTTTTAAATGTTGAGATGAGCTAGTGAAAAAATACTGACGGACATTAGAAGGAAGCCTGGTTGATGTGATTAAGTTATCTGTGTCTGTTAATCATTGCTTATCAAAGTTAAGTATCTACCCTCCCATAGCGAGTAAAATGGGCATTATTATTATTATTATTATTATTATTATTATCATTATTAATGTTTACATTTCAAAGGTATAGCTCCCACATCCTTGAGAAAGACATTCCTGGGTTGTAGAAGATACATATCCCAAAAAACAGAAAAGAAATTTACATTTGCAAGTGTTCTAAAGTAAATGTTCTAAGGAAAGGGAGCTCAGGGTTCTATAGTCAGTAAGAAGCCTGTCCAAAATCTTGATCAGAGTGCAGGACTTTCTGGATGAAAAGCCTGTAAGAGGAACATGCATATGTCTGGAATCCTCTAGGGCTGTCCCCCTCACACTAACTAGCTTATACTTGGCCTTCAGCAATTCATCAAAATATCTAGCTTATTATTATACAGCATATGCCACACAAGCCAAGAGGTGCATTTCTTTCTAGACTTTGGTTAAGTTGTTTTCCTATAATGTAAAAGCTCTTGGATGGGTTCAAGAGTCTTAAATCTACAGTAGTCCAGCTTATTTTCCTAGTTGTAAGGGCAGGAAAGATGTTCTTTTGAGCTCCCTACATCTCTGAGATGAACCTGGAAGTAGCTTATGCTCTTAATTATAACATTTGAATATACTAAGTTGAAACTATTGAGTCTCCCTATCATACAAGAAGACATTGTAGTATGAATGTTTAGATGTATTTGTTAAATTGATTTATTTATATACAAGAACATCAGTTGTAATAGACTTTGTGAAAAAAAAACCTGAGTGCACGCTCCTCATCATATAAATATAAATATACATAGTGAGGCAGAGAAGTTGTAAGTGCCAAGCATCATATGTCATACTTATGACTACAGCTTCTTGCTCCCAAGTGCAAGATTCTTTCCTCTACATCATCCACTTACTTATATTAATAATTTCTTTTTTTTCAAAATGTGTTTCTCTATCCTATTTATTATTTTGAGGCTTGCATTCATTCAATAAAGTGATGGAAACGCACACTGAGTTAGTAATAAACATAGATAACTATGCTGGTAAAATAACAATATGTCATTTAATATGGAAAACATTTTTCAGTCTTTCCATCCCTAAAGAATACTGACTTTCTTTTGTATCTAGTTAAAAACCAAATTGTTTCTGATTTTTTGAGTTTCTTTTTCAAAATATGGACTAAAATTATTTGGCATGCTAACCATCTTTAAATATTTAAATCCTAAAGGCATTTTTCCAAAACCTTGCCTTTCCATTATATATATATATATATATATATATATATATATATTTATTTATTTATTTATAAATACTTTGTAAAAATAGTCAAGCCATTTTCAATCTAACTCTGTAAACTACAAAGAAGATGCAAAACAAACAATAAAATTCATGAAGACAGAAATGCAGGAATGCAATATTTTTGTTTTCGTTATATGTGACTCAAGCTAAAGAAGCATATGTGACTCATTAATGAATTTGCTATCTGATTTCATATGTAGTCCAAGCTGAATTTTTTACTGAAACCTCTAGCAATCTATAATACATAATATACTAATAAGTTTAAAATATCTTCATGTAATTAAAATACAGTTTTAGGTTACAATAATCAGACAGTATAAAGAGGAGAAACGTCTAGTGCCATTGTTACAAGGAGTGCATGGTAGAGAACCGTTTTATTATTGTGCTATATTTCTCTAATTTACAGATATTTATGCAAAGTTGTATGAATTACTTTCCAAACAATACAAAATTTATTAATCCAGGATTTGGCAACTATGCTAATCATTGAAGAAAATTAAAAGACTTATAGTCATTGTGATAAAAAAATAGTAATGGGGATGATATTTAAAAATCGTAATTCCTAAGATGAAAGAATGGACACAATGCTATGGATTATAAATGATAGAAAGATTACTTACTTTGGATTGAAGTAGAAATGTGCTAGTTTTCTGACCTTGAAAAAATTCTGTAGCTATCTGAGATCCACTTTTTTTTTAATCTGCAGAAAATGAGTAAATGCCTGACCTGTCAAATTATTGTGAGGCTTGAATTATATGATGCATGGTCATATATGAAGTGTCAGCCAAATTACAGGGGGTTCAATTGATACTTATTTAATCTCACAACATCTACATGAGGGAAATATCATGCCCATTTTATAAAAAGTAAAGAAATAAAATTACATTTTATGCTTTTCCTATGACTGAGAGAATGCTGAATACTATACAAAAGAAATATGATCATATTTATCATGGCTCATATCCTATTATAGGAAGAAGGCATTTAAAAATTTATGTTAATTATTGGGGGCGCCTGGGTGGCTCAGTTGGTTAAGCGGCTGCCTTCGGCTCAGGTCGTGATCCTGGAGTCCCGGGATCGAGTCCCACGTCGGGCTCCCTGCTCAGCAGGGAGTCTGCTTCTCCCTCTGACCCTCTTCCCTCTCGTGCTCTCTATCTCTCATTCTCTCTCTCTCAAATAAATAAAAAAAAAATAATAAAAATAAAAAAAATAAAAATTTATGTTAATTATTTCATTACGATTGTGCCAGTTATCTGATTGAGAAGTAAAAGTGACATGAAAGTATCTAACAGGAAACCTAATCTAGTCTAGTATGTCCAGAAAGACGTTTTCATTTCCAACTTGATGTATGATAGATAAATTGGAGTTTGACCATAACAAGAAAATTTATAGCAGTGATAACAGTATGTGAATTTTTGGACAGGTAAGTGGGCTGATTTTCTTCTAAGAACTGAAATTTGATCAGTTCACTTGGACATTGGTAAGCGATGGGGAGAAAAACTTAGGATGAGTTTGGCAAGTTAGTAAGGGGCCTGTTCATGATAAGCTAATATAGGGATGTAGACCTCTAAAAGGCAAGAAGAAGCCATAGAAAGATCTTCAGTGGGAAAATGGCATGATCAGAATTGGATTGCAGAGTGTTAATTCTTACATGAATTATGGCAACGAGAATGTCTTTTGGGTGAGGGGCAGCAGTAATTGTTCTAAGCACTCAATCACCACTACCCCAAAGATAACAGTGTGGACAACTGCCTCTGGGGCATGTTCCCATTTAGTGATTACCTCTGGCAAGAAAGAAGAGGTAATTTCATACATTATTTATAACCACTGAAACCACATTCATGGGAGAATGACCAAGCATATTCAATGTTTGATGCAATTTCAGTTATACAGCTGTGTAGATTCTATATCATCTATAAATTTAATTTTCTCTGTATGATCTCAGCTCCATTTTCTGAAAGAAGGCCCTTCAAGCTGACCAGCAGTTCTCTCCTGTCTTGTTAAAAACAGTCTTTCCTTCCATAGAGCTCCTGAATGATTTCTTAAGCTTTAAAGTTTTTATTAACTATAATATACAATAAATTTTATTTTCCCAACATGTAGACCATATGGAATACATCTTGTTTTTAACAGCATATATGCCATACACAAAATATTCCCCAGCACTGCGGACAATATAAAGAGACTCTTATAGGGTACATTTTCCATATGTATTATGATCTAAAAAACTTTTTTTATGTTTTAACTCAATTCATTCTCCTCCTGACTGCAACCTTGAAATTTTTTCATAGAAAGACTATAAGTGTTTTAGAAAATGAAAAGTAAGTAGCTGTTGTAGTACACAGCTAGTCATGGTCTATTAATTCCTTTGACAAATTTTTTAATGAGGCATCTCTAAGTGTTGAAAAAGATATGATACTTGAGCTGGCAACTGAAAAAAAATACACATTTTCCTGATATATTAAAGGATGGTTATTAACCAAGCAGAGAAAAGAGAGAGCATGAAGACAATGATGTAAAAGAAAACCAAGTTAATAAATGTTAATTATCCAAGTCTATAAAGAAGCACTACTACCAGGACTTAATAGTAAACATAGGAAGACTGATTAATATCACAGAATTGCAATTAATTACACTGAAGGACTGAAAACTCTGAAACAGTGCTTCTTTTTCTTTCCTTAGCAACCAACCAACCACAAACAGGTATTAGTTAACAGGTTGTATTTACACATAGTTGCCTTCCTTTGTCCTGCACATTAATTATTTTGGGAAGCTTTCCAGACATTTGAATTTTTATTGCTCTAGTGAAAGCAATAAAGAACTAAAGGTAATTTTTCAATGTTTGAAATATTAATGGCAGTGAATACACAGTTCCAAAGACTGTTCAGATATTCCCATTTCATAAATACTGAATAAAGTTGTCTCTCATTTTATTCTTCTCAAGAATCTATTAAAGCAAAAAGCATAATAAATATGAATGCAAAGCAACCCAACTTTAATGACCATGACATTTGTAATTCGTAACAGCATTCAATGACGATGGAATTCCAAATTCAGTGAAAGGGGTCAAAGTATGGAGAGATAATTTAGGGAGTCTGTAGCTACAAATTTCAGACTAATTTGGCACAATGCATTTCTTTTTTTTAATTTAAAAAATTAATGGATGTTTATTTTGGAAAATATAAAAAGCTTTTGGAAGAAATTATTACATAGTTTTTTTGCCACAGAGATGAGCACTTCCAATATTTTTATATTTTTACAAATATGGTTTTGCTTAATTCTTTTTTCTTTTATTTTATTATGTTACATTAATCAACATACTGTATATCAGTAGTTTTTGATGTGATCCACAATCCATTGTTTTCGTATAACACCCTGGGCTTCATGCAGTACGTGCCCTCTTTAAAACCCATCACCAGGCTAACCCATCCCCCCACCCCCTCCCCTCTAAAACCCTGTTTGTTTCTTAAATATGAGATTCAACCCAAGGAAAAAAAAACTAATAATTGTTTATTAGAACAACACAAATAGACCATGCAGACAAGAGAATGAGCTTCATTGAGCCTTGTCATCACAGAATAGGAAAAGAATCAGCACTGAGAGAGAACACATATAAATACACTACTTTTGCAAGGTGCATTGGGTCATTTAACTGGTTTAATCTCTTTACATAATTGTTATTAATATACATAGGTTTATTTCTAACAGTATTTTGAGTTATGTATAGCATGCTTTTTTCCCTTTATTTTTTTCTCCTTTCCTGCCTTTTATTTATCTGATTTTCTACATTTTGTGTCTCAATTCATTCTTTTAATGGTATCCTTATAAACTGGGTGTACTTTCAAGCTAATATCTATTCACTCAACAATCAGAAATAAAATATTTTAACTTAAATTCCATTCATCTTCATTTTCCATATTGTTGCTGCTGAAAATAGCCATTTCCAATATATACTTGTATTATTCAGTTATTTCTTTAATGATTATCCATTCTCAATAATTTATTTTCATTCCTTCCTTTAATTTCTTTCTCTCTCAAATATATCCTTGCTAATTCTTTCAGTGAGGAACTATTAGCAAACATTCTCAATTTGTCTGTCTTAATTTTTTTCCCATACTATTGGAGATAGTTGAGCTAGATACAAAACTGCTATATGACCCTTATTTATCTCATTTTTTTAAAGACGCAGTTCTATTGGTGTTGGCTTTTTGTTGTTATTAATGAAAAGCCTTTTTCATTCTAATATTTTGTCTTTATAGGTAATCCTTTCTGTCTCTCTCTCTCTTTATTTACTTTTAAAATCTTACAATCTCTTTTCCACTAATAATTTCTATTTTCACTATTTTTATGTATGATTTTACTTTTATGGATTTTTATTGTTCTCAGTATTCAGTTTCAAACGGAACATTTATCCATTCCAAAAAATGTTAGTCATTATCTATTTATTTATTTTTTATTTTTTAAAGATTTTATTTATTTGTTTGAGAGAGAGAGAGAGAGAGATAGCATGAGAGGGGGGAGGGTCAGAGGAAGAAGCAGACTCCCCGCTGAGCAGGTAGTCCGATGTGGGACTCGATCCTGGGACTCCAGGATCATGACCTGAGCCGAAGGCAGTCGCTTAACCAACTGAGCCACCCAGGCGCCCAGTCATTATCTATTTAAATATTGTTTCTTCCCATTCTTCCTTTTTTTCCCCCCTGAATCTCCTAAAAAGACTTTATTGGACTTTCTTGTTTTATCACGTTCTTTAATCTCCCCATAAAAAAAATTCTGTATATATCTGAGTGATTTCCACAAATATATTTCCAATGACAATTCCATACAGGTCCAATTAGCTCTTTGAGTATCAGCTGGATTTTATTTTTAAGTTAGCTATTTGGCTATATCTATGTTAGGTTTTACTATTTCATGCTGAAGTAAAATCTGAAATTTAAAAAATAATTTAAAATAATTTGAAATCTATTTTAAATTACATATATAACATGATTATAAAATTTCAAATTTTAATTTTTGGACCTTTGCCTCTGTACATTTTAGGGCTATTTGTTTTTCTCCATATTTTGTGTGTGAAATTAATGTTACAGAGATTGCTTTCTCTTTTTAGTTTGTTACATATTGCTACCCAACAAATTCTGAATTGAAATAGATTTAAAGCACTTTTAGAAATACATTTTCTTTCTTTCTTTTATTCTCTCATTCTTTCTTTCTTCCCACTATTATGTGTGGTTGGGGTTTTAACAGCCTGGAATTGGCTGCTGAAATAATTACTCAGCCTGGGAATTCTTGATCTTTAAGTTTAATAAACTATTGGACTCCATGCCAATATGTGATATACGTTTTGGTTAATTCCTACCAAGTTTTTAATACACGTGTGTGTGTGTGTGTGTGTGTGTGTGTGTGTGTGTGTGTTTGAGAGAGAGAGAGAGAGAATTTTTTGTCCTCTGTTGCATGCTATGACCGACTTACTTTAGCTTTTAAGGAACCTCTGCTAATTAACTAATTTACTAATCTTTAATTTCTTTGTCAATTCATGGAAAGCTTCCAGAGCCTTGACTTTATACTGTAGTCTTAATCCTGACTGTTGAGTTTGCCCAGGCCTAAGTAAAATTCTCCTGACTTCCTATCTATCTCAAAATCCAATGGCCATTGGTCATTCATATGGAATCGAAGCTATCACACTGCCATAAATCATGGCCTGCTGTCTCTTGATAAAATTGTCTTCTTCACCAAACCAAATTTTATAATGCATTTATGATTACTTTAGTAACTAATGAACTAGTATACTCATTATTTGCAGGTTGGGAATAAGTATCATTTTGATCAGGCTCTCATGTTTCCAAAATTGGAAGCACTGCTATATATTTTTACTAAGTAAATATTTTTTAAAAATATAAAATAATGTTTAATTAAACTTTGTAATCTTGTGGGTTAACATTTGCCATATATGATATTCCTTTTGTCTTTTATTTTTCTGTTTATAATTATGAATTGAATTGGAAGTTTCTCTATTAAAAGGTATCTAAACTTTCCACACAGGCTGGTTTATAAGCTTGTCAGTTTTCAGTTTTAGCTGAGTTTATACTTAGAGTTTGAATATTAGGTTTAAATGGCAAAAAAAAATGATTATTGAACTCTTTATCAGGTCTGTAAGAATTTAGTCGAGCTTTCAAAGATTTATCTTATATGTAAATGCTGCACTAAATTCTGCCTAAGGTAGGATTAAAATTAAGTAAATATAGGAGATTTTAAGGTGATATTCATAAAAATTGACACACATATCTTAAATTTTTCAGTTCTGCAAAAGTATCAGTACAGTTATAGAAAACTCAGAGGGAAATTGTTTATCATAAAAGCAGTGACAACCTTAGCAAGTTTGAATTTCTTAAATGAAAATTTAAAATATTCTATATCCATCATTATATTTTCTATCAATCTAGATAGCACATGTGAAAATATGAAAATTTGTGATTCTCCAGGGGCTATCTTAAGTGCAGGGATTTTGGAGAGTGTACTGTTTTTTTCCTTGAGATTTTCTTGGCATAAAAGATACCAAAGTCATTTTGTTCTTTTCAACAATATTACTCCATTTCTACTTATAGCACAGCACATTAGCTTGTCAGGAAAAATCATTACCTAGCAGATCCAAATATGTTTATAACATTTTTATGGGCTCCTTCTAATGGATGCATGTCATCAAGAAAAACTATTTTGATATAATTTTTATGCAGCACAATGATGTTTCATAGTCTATATGAGATTTTCCATTTACAAGGGTTAGAGAAATTTACATATAAAGTGGGATAGTCCAAAAGTGCCATATCATTAAGGTAAAGCATAGCATAACATACCCATTAGTTTAAGATTCTGTTGCATTTCTTTAGTTAAGCAATTTCTGCATGCTATCATACTTCCAAAGATAGGCACAGGAAAACAAGGAGCCATAAAACTGATTATTTGAGATACACTGGTTTGTTTTTTAAGGTATTGTTTAGTTTTCATTAATGTTCTTATGGCTTTTATTGGCCATCCCTAAAAGCTTCTCAGCTCTCAGTGCTTTCATTCCATGTTAGCAATGGGAATAGCACCTTGTTGGAACATATGGCATTCTGGGAAAGCTTTATTCTTCTCCAATGAGTAAGTCATCACCTTGAGTGTTCACTAGAGAATTTTGTGATCTTTCACTTTATTCAGAATATAAAAAATGTTCATGTGAGAATTGACCTGGGGATGACATTAGACTCTGTCTTCTTATTGCTTCAGCACAATAATTAACCTGGATAACAGGGAATCCATGTATTCCTTCCCCATTACTAACAAAATATTTGCATCTTGAAATGACCACTTGGAATAATTTACTCAATCATGTTTTTCACATCACAGTTCCTTTAAGAGCTCCAGGTAGCCAATAGGAAATGTCCATGGTGTTTGTATTAAACAATATGAAGCCCAGGATTCTCAGTTTGGTCTCCAGAGTGTCACAGTCTCTGCTCCTGAGATCAATCTGATCACTTTCATTCCTCATGCTCTCTCTGAAGGAGCCAGTTACTGGAGGAAATGTCATTCTACGTAGATGGCCCCTTCAGTTTTCCTGGTTCACTTAAACCATTACTTTCCTAAATTACTGTCATATGTGCTTTATATTGTTGAATTCCTTTGTGTAAAGGTTTCATACAATGTTTTTCCTGACTATTAATGGGTCATATCTTATTTCTTACCCCCTTGTTCATCCTTCCTTATTCCCCATCTTCCTTCCCCTCCTCCTGCCTTTTTAACTCTTTCCCTTCTTTCCATCCCCATCCCACAGAGACTTTATTTCATAGAACTTCGAAGGTGTCATGGGCGACCCACATTTTATTTATATCTAATTTTTATATGCAATTAGATCCTCAGAGTGAAAGTCTTCTGTCTAAATAGCTAGATAGTGAGGGTCAGGTCAGATTCAGAATCCCTGAATGATTTATGTACTCCACTAATTGTAATGCACCTTTTCATATGTAACAATAAAGCTGATTAAGAGTGGTTTAAATTACAATGTTTGTCTTTTCAAATATAAAGTTCAATGATGGGAACTTTCTGCTTCAACATCCTTCAGTATGTGGCTTTTTTCCTCATGATTTTAGTTGGATACTGCAGCTCTAGACACTGCATCCATTTTTGAGGCAGGGAAAATTGGGGAAAAGAACTGGGGAGGATAAAACACAAAGTCACACCTGTATCAGGAAAGGAAACATATTTTCCAGAAATCTCTAGCAGTATTTGGCTTATGCTTTATTGTGAAAGATTATGCCATAAAGTCACTGTGGCTGCAAGGAATGAGATGAGACATTAAAACATGACTATCTGGAAAATATTCAATGACTGTTATTGAAAATGAATGCATTGGCAACTAGTAATAATGGCCATTGGACTGGTCACTTAGTAGTATATGGATCATAGCAAGAACACATAAACGTTAAGTCAGTAAAACATAAATCTTATTATCATTCCCATACCAAATGATCTTAGCCTATGTCTTCAGGATGTCTGTTCATTCAGAATATATGAACAGTTTACCTTGAAATTTCTCATTTTTCTTTATCTTAATCATGCTAATCTATTTTTTTAAAATTCCCTACTCAGAAATTTAGAGATTGCCAAATAGAAGACAACTAATTAAAGTTTTATTGAGTATGTGAGTGAATGTAAAAATGAATGCGTAAGAGAATAGTGAGTAAATTAATTAAATAATAGGATTCACCTATATCTATATAAGTTTTTATTCACACCACATCAATTAAAATTGTGGAATGCAGCATTGCAATGGGAATCAATAAAACACAACACAGTAGGTGAGTGTTACTTATGGAAAAGCAGAGAATTTCTACTAGACTTCTATGATTGTGCTCTATAAGAAAAGAAAAACAAAACGATTCAGTGCCATTTTTCCCACTCTCCTTATCTTAGCAGTGTGTATATAAATTTAATTACTCTCTCATACTGCTGATATTGCATGTTCCCATAATGGATATTCTACGTTGGTGTCTATGCACAACAGTCTCCATTTCTCTTCCTATAATAATTCCCTTTTACACAAAAGAAGAGGAACAGAAAGCTTAAATGACTTGTCCAAGGCATCCAGTTGGTAAGTTATTTAACTGGAATCCAAAGCAGACTATCTGGCTCTGAATATTCTCAAAAACTACCCGACTTTGTCAACTTCTCTTTTTAACTCTATGTCCTGTGAAATCACAAGAGATGATTATGGGAGAAATATTTCTTTGAAACAGTAGAAAAATATATATTTGCATCTAGGAAGGAAAGCAAGAGTTTAAGAAACATACTCAGGAGCCATTAGAATGTAAGTGTCTGTGAAAATCACTATTAACAGAGGAGAATCCTGAGAGATTAAACACAAAGGAACACACAAGAAAAACCAAGATTCATCAACTAAAGAGGAGACAGATGCAGAACAGACAGCAATTGAACTGAGATAAATGGAAATAGAAAAAGAGAGTAGTACTCTGTATTTCAAGATGTAAGAGTGTTTCAAATAGAGGTGATGAATATTCAAGAAACAAATATTAAAGCTTAAACAACGATTTTTAAAAATGGAGAATACTACACAGAATAGACAAATATTAAACAAATCATAGAAAGCAATAATCATAAAAGAAAAGATGGATCATTAGTACATCACTAAAATAGATAACTCTTCTTGAACAAAAATTGTATGAAGATAAAGAACAAAGCATAAACAGAAAGTATTTGCAGTACAAATATCTGAGTGAAATATTCTATCTAGAACTTTATTTCATAACTTAATAAGATACTGAACAAATAACTTAATTTTTTTTGGTGTTGGTAAGGAGGTTTTATTTTTAATTTGTAATGGTCTAGTATATTTTTATTTTTAAACATTTTTAATGATCTAGTATATTTTTAAATGTATTTCAAAAGGACAGCATATTCATATTATTAACTTTTTAAATTGTTATTATGTTATGTTAGTCACCATACAATACATCATTAGTTTTTGATGTGGTGATCCACGATCCCTTGTTTTCGTATAACACCCAGTGCTCCACGCAGTACGTGCCCTCCTTAATACCCATCACCGGGCTAACCAATCCCCTCCGCCCCTCCCTCTAAAACTCTGTTTGTTTCTCAGAGTCCATAGTCTCTCATGGTTCATCTCTCCCTCTGATTCCCCCCTTCATTTTTCCCTTCTTTCTCCTAATATCCTCCATGCTATTCTTTATGTTCCACAAATAAGTGAAATGATATGATAATTGATTTTCTCTGCTTGTCTTATTTCACTTCGCATAATTTCCTCTAGTCCCATCCATGTTGATGTAAAAGTTGGGTATTCGTCCTTCCTGATGGCTGAATAATATTCCATTGTATATATGGACCACATCTTCTTTATCCATTCATCTGTTGAAGGGCATCTCGGCTCTTTCCACAGTTTGGCTATTGCGGACATTGCTGCTATGATCATTGGGGTGCATATGGCCCTTCTTTTCACTACATCTGTATCTTTGGGGTAAATACCCAGGAGTGCAATTGCTGGGTCATAGGGTAGCTCTATTTTTAAATTTTTGAGGAACTTCCACACTGTTTTCTGAAGTGGCTGTACCAACTTGCATTCCTAACAAATAACCTAATTTAAATAAAATGAGTTAATGAGAATGTCAAATGGCCTGCAAGAGTAATAAAAAGTAATTCCAGAGAGGTACTTATTCAATAAGTATTTATCAAACCAAAAGCACAAACATACACACTGGAGTTATAATTAAACAGTGGTAAAACCGTGTGTTGGATAGAATATGAAGCCACAAGTACTCCTATAATTTTCTTGATAGAAGTAAAAATCCATACCATAGCTTTGGAAAACTCTTTGGCACCATCTGTTAAAACTAAATATATGCCTATTTTATGATCCAGCATTTATACTCATAGGTATGTACACAAAAAATGAGTGTCAGTGTCCATAAAAAAGTGAAATTATTTTCATAGCATCTTATTCATAACAATCAAAAATCAAAGACAGCCCAAATGTCCAATAGTGGTAGAATGTGTCATTAAATTATTATATAATCATACAATGCAATATCTTACAAAGACAATGAAACAAAATAATAAATAAAAAATGAACTGTTTTTACATAAACAACATTGAAAAAATAAGTAGGCACATATATACTCTATGATATCATTAATAAGACATTCAAGAATAGCCAAAATTAATTTATGGTGTTAGAATCTACTCTTTTGGGAACCGATTGAGAAAAACTTAAAAGGTGCTGGAAATATCATGAGATGGGTGATGGTAAAATAGGTGTATATTAATGTAAAAAGTCATCTAGCTATACAATTATATTAATGCATTTTATTGTCTCTATCTCTCAAACATTTTAATAAATAGATCATAGATCATTAGTTATCAGTTTTTCTTCTTTATAATATACTTATCTAATGATAAAAAAATTTATGTTATTTACAGTAAATGGTGCAAAACCAGCAGCTGGTACTGACACTTCAAGTTATAATTCCTAATTAAGGCTACTACACTCTTAGGTCAATTTTAAAACAATATTTAATATATTCCTTTGCAAAGACATTTATAGGGTTCAAAATGTAGGTTTTCTTTCTTTGCATTATCAAGTGCATACACTGTACTTGAAGAAATCAGAAAAATTGTAGAAAAATATATTTTTAAATATTATATGTTGTTGAATATAGTTAAAAATAGCAGTGACTAGTGAGTTAACAGTTAAAACCTAGGGAGAAAAAAATGGTTTGAAAACAAGCCTATTTTGCAATCATTTTAAATATCAATGTCGGTATTTGATTCTAATTTTAAAACACTTGCAGTGCATATATTTGAATAGGGTGGATACTTTTTCCCTAGTAGCAATTTCAATTGCTTTTGCATGTATCCATGATTTAAATACTTGAAGAAAAATACACATATCATTTTGTATTCAGCAAATATCTACAATTAACAAAATGATCTAACAGTATAGATGTTAATATTTCATAAACAGAGCATAAGGTCCCAAAAATATGACTGAAACTTTGGCATTATATAAGAAGAAATTGGATGAACAACAGTTCTAAGTATGTCAGGACATGCAAAGATGGGACTGCCTAAAATCCTACATAATACTCCCAACTCAAATATTTTTAACACTTTATATTTGGTATAACTGCTTAAAGATGTTTAAATTGTAGAGGATACTCAACCATTAGCAAGACTAAAAACATACCCCAAATAACCACACACTCTTATAATTTATTTTTCTTAACAAATAAAAACAAATATCTTTATTTGGTTTATACCTAACAGACTCTCCATGTCTTTAGTTCAGTCTAAGACATAAAAACGATATAAGGGATGGGTAACGGCGAATGCTTAAGTAAAGGTCATTGTTTTAGGATGATCAATAATAGGATATTATTAGAATATGGGTGAGTAGCTAAAAGATTAGAGATAAAATAAACTTTATCTAAATCAAACAATCACTCATCTGAAAAACTGCCATTAGCAGTCAGGTTAAACTGGCAGAATTTTAACTTAAACTGTAAGGTATATTAAACTAGCACTGAGAAATTATTTTCAAAACTGGACATGGAATATAAACCAAAATAGCAGTTCTTTCTAGGTGGTGTAATTATGGAGAATTTTAAGTTTTCTTGCTTTTAATACATGTTTTCCAGTTGTTTACATTGAACATAAATGCCTCCAGGACAAAGAGCACCATGACCACATGGACAGCAACCACAGCAAAAAAATGGTAGCACAGAAATATGTCCCTGCGGGAAATCCCAAAGACTTTTAAATTTATAGGATTTAGTAGTAAAATGTAACCTATTAGAACAGTGATTATTGAAGCAGTGAGAAGCAAGTCTTCAGGCAGATGCTACCATTTGTGAAGACTCTATAGCCTGTTCTTGCCAGGAGTAAGTGGGTGAGAAGTACCTGTGGGCCTATAAGACACACTTTTGAATCAGTACTGAATGCTACACATGAAACATTAAGATATTGAGATGTAGGTGATGCTGGAGAGCAAGAATATCTTGTCCCATTCAAGGTCCTTCTAGCGGCTAGACTAAGACTCAAATTGACGTGAGACAGGTTAACAGGAGAAAATCCAAATTTAATTTCACATGTATGGGGAATCCATACAGACATGGAAATTCCAAAGACAGTCCAGACAAAATGATGTATAAATGTCATTCTGAACTAAGAAGAAGGGGGTAGAGGCCTGGGACTTCAAAGGGAAGGAATGCAATTCATAGGAAGATGAAAAAATATTGAAAAACAAATATTTGCTGGGTCACTCAGAAAGAATGGGGCATAGAGGACTTTGTCAAACAGGCCTCACTAGGTTCCTCCCTGTCTACCACACATAATTTGTCAAATAACATAGTTATCTATGGTGATAACCTTCTTCCTGGAGCAGGTACTCTATTTAAATTCTTTTCTAGGCAGTTGTGAGGAAGGTAAAGAGCTTTTCCTGAATCTGTTGGGTTTTGATTGCTTTTTAACTCAAAATTATCTTTATGCCAAGGTGGTCCATCTTGGAGTGGCCTGCCCTCGGCCCCTACAGTAATTTAACTTCTTCTAGAGATAATTTAGTTTTCTTATGTGCTGAAGACATAATAGACATTTGTACCAGAATATTTGATTCTCTAAAAGAGATCTAAATGGAAATTTTAGAATTTATTAAATGAAATTAAGAGTCCAACATGTCACTTTAAGAGCAGACTAGACCCAGCAGAAGACAACTTCACTGCATTGGATGCACAGAAACAAAGGGAAATGAGAATGGATAATGCAGAAAAGAAGTTGTGTGTGCACGCGTGTGGCAGTGGTAAGGAACATGTGAGAAGCTGAAAAAAAAAAAAAGAACCTAAAATGCATATAATTTAAGTGAAAATACTTGAAGAATACTAGCTGAACATCTTCTGAAACTTATGATAGACATTAACCTCCAGACTCCTGAAGCACAATAAACCCCTGTAATAATTGATAAATATGTATATATATATATATATATATATATATATATATACACACCCAAACACATCATAATAAAGCTGCTGAAATCCAAAGAAATGAAAAAAAATACTGTATATAAGAAACATTTAGTTTTTAGTTGGGACACAGAAAATGTGAGAATAGAAAGATATAAAATATATATCGTGAAAATAACAGCCAAAATAAAGCTTTGTATGTGTACTACTATGTGACAAAGTAGGCTTTGTTGGCTGGGATGTGGAGAAAGGGGAACCCTCCTACACTGTTGAAGGGAATGCAAGCTGGTGCAACCACTCTGGAAAACAGTATGGAGGTTCCTCAAAAAGTTGAAAATAGAGCTACCATATGATCCAGCAATTGCACTACTGGGCATTCACTCCAAAGATACAAATGTAGGGATCCGAAGGGGTACATGCACCCCGATGTTTATAGCAGAAATGTCCACAATAGCCAAACTGTGGAAAGAGCCAAGATGTCCATCGACAGATGAATGGATAAAGAAGATGTGGTGTATGTGTGTGTGTGTATATATATATATATATATATATATATATATATATATATATATATATTTGGAATATTATGCAGCCATCAAAAGGAATGGGATCTTGCCATTTGCAACGACGTGGATGGAACTGGAGGGTGTTATGTTCAGTGAAATAAGTCAATCAGAGAAAGACATGTATCATATGACCTCACTGATATGAGGAATTCTTAATCTCAGGAAACAAACTGAGGGTTGCTGGAGTGGGGGTGGGGTGGGAGGGATGGGGTGGCTGGGTGATAGACATTGGGGAGGGTATGTGCTATGGTGAGTGCTGTGAATTGTGCAAGATTGTTGAATCACAGACCTGTACCTCTGAAACAAATAATGCAATATATGTTAAGAAAAAAAACAAAAGAAGATAGCAGGAAGGGAAGAATGAAGGGGGGAAATCGGAGGGAGAGACAAACCATGAGAGACGATGGACTCTGAAAAACAAACTGAGGGTTCTAGAGGGGAGGGAGTGGGGGATGGGTTAGCCTGATGGGTATTAAAGAGGGCACGTTCTGTGTGGAGCACCGGGTGTTATGCACAAGCAATGAATCATGGAAGACTACATCAAAAATAAATGATGTAATATATGGTGATTAACACAACAATAAAAAATTTAAAGAAAAAAAAGAAAAAATACTAGTGCTACAGGCGATTCGAATGTATATTTAATTTTATAATATAACATACCTACAATGATTACAAATATATTCAAGATGTCCAATATTTGCTCTATCTATGTTTGAGTCCATAAACTAAAGTAAAAATTGTCTAGCTTTGTGGGCCTGCTCACTTTCTTTATTTAATTGAAAAAGTAGAAAGTTCTACTGTTAATAGTAATCTAAAGTAATCTACTGCACCAAGGACACAGATATACACTTACATATATACTGAAATAATATTTATAATTGCCCCTAAATCCAAAGCTCTGGAAACAAAATGACTACTAATATAGGTAGAAGTAAGTAAATTCTGTAGTTTTAATATAGCCTACAAACGGAGAACTATAAAGCAATATAAAAGATTGTGGTAGATCTATATATATACTGATGTTAAAAATGAAATGTATATTAGATAAATTAGGCACAGTTGCAGAGAAATATTCAGCGTAATATCTTGCTTATCTAAAACACATTTGCAATTTTGTATGTATGGGACTGCATCTGTATATAATTTGTATATGCATATGGAAATATATGTAAAATGTTGCAGTTATACCTCTCAGGAGTTGGACTGGGAAACTGCTTAGGAGTAGCAAAGAAAGAATCTTTATTTTTCTCCTTATTCCCTTTGAACCTTTGCATAATTTTCGTTCGCTTTGAGTTTGTGTGTGAGTGTGTGTGTGTGTGTGTGTGTGTTTCAAAGAGCATTTTTACTTTCATAGAAAAATACAAAAATATTCACTTTTAAAAGATTACCAATGCACACACAGATACACACAGTAAAACAGTGTTCCACAATATTTGCCTTACCAGGATTAGTAGAATTCCAGAATTACAATGAATTGGCTTATCCATTTTAGATAGACTGCTACACCAAACATGTGTTACTATTTCCTAGAGCATTATGAAATTAGGACTGTACTTTGCCAACAAATGCCAGATGGCCATGATATGCCAGTTGCTCATAGTGACTATTGTGCCACATTTCAAGCTTGGAATAAGGCTGAAATATGGCACAAAATATCACAAATACCCCAGAGCAGATTGTTAAAAGACACTGGCCAATGTGAATTTCTAGGCATCTCCACCATCCGATTTCACTGATTGTTTAAAATAATAGGCAATTCTATGCCTTACAAGGAATAAGCATCATTTAACATTTATTCTATAACTTCAATGAAGGGTGTAGAATTGTCTCTTAGATGACATTTGAATTTTTGTAACACTTTGTGGGTGTTTATGAAATTTGCAGTGATCTTCCATAAGAAAGCTTATTTATTTGATCAATTTGGATTTTAGTTCTCATCCTTAGAAGTATCATCCCAACTTAAATTTAAAAATTAATGTAAAATCATTTTTATTTATTTTTTATTTTTTTTAAAGATTTTATTTATTTATTTGAGAGAGAGAGAACGAGAGATAGAGAGCATGAGAGGGAAGAGGGTCAGAGGGAGAAGCAGACTCCCTGCTGAGCAGGGAGCCCGATGTGGGACTCGATCCTGGGACTCCAGGATCATGACCTGAGCCGAAGGCAGTCGCTTAACCAACTGAGCCACCCAGGCACCCCGTAAAATCATTTTTAAATGCTCAGCTTCCTACTTCCATATGAAATAAACAAATCATTTACTTATAAAAAATTAAAAGCTATTTAATGATTAAAATACACAAAAATGTAGGAGAAATAATTTTTAACACCCACCTGCCTCTTCTTAGATATCTAGTCCAAGAGCTACTTGTAAGAAAGTGACTTTCTCCCTCAGGATGCCCCTGAATCAGGAATCATTCTTGACATCAGCCTACATTTTCAAGTGTATGTTTTACATGGTAGTCATAGGGATGCAAAAATTGCAAAGCATCAACTGAAAAAACAAAATCCAAGGTGGCACAATACTTTTCTGCATCTTACCACTCACTCATTTTATATCCAGGCTTCTTCTTCTAAGACTCTACTTTCTGCATCCTAAACCTCAAAACTGTACCAGTGAAGTTTTCTTGCATGTTCCCTACACTTATGTATTGGTAGTAAGGTGTATCTCTTTTAGATTTTTGATCCTGCAAATTTTGAGTTTACTGAATGTTGCTTGGCTACTTTTGTTTGCTTCACATATATTCAAACAGTATAATTTTAATTTTAATACTTACACTTCATTAATTTAACCCAATTTTAGTATGCTCATATTTTGCTAAAAATACATGACCAAATTTAAAATATTATTTAATAACTTCTAAATTTTTTTCTTCTGTTTTGAAGGTAATGTCTACTACTAGCTAAATCTTTATAAGTAGAGAAATAGAGAAAGAACAGTCTGCCAAAACCTTGCCATACAGACAAAGAGATCCTTTTTTTTCATATTCTCTCTCTACACTAGATGGTTAAATTTTGCTTTTGGTGTTAATATCAGTTTTGACATGATAATACACTATCATTAAAGAACCATGATTTTAGAATAGTTATTGAACACCTTATTTGTAAATACTTTTTAAAGCATGTCAATTGGTTTCAACATTTTCTCTACTTTTAATTATTAATGTAACTTTAGGCATGTTTTTTTCTAAGAGTTTTATTTTAAAATTCTGATACCATGAATTTAGATTAATTGGTAAATGTAGATATAAGCCTCTGAAATATTGCCAAATTGCTAGACTAAGAAACAAAAATTTTCTTACTTGAATTATTTAAAAAATTAATTCAGAAAATTATAAATGTGAAAAATATAAAAGTAACATCAGTAAAATAAAGATTTCATTAGAATAAAATATAAAATATTGTGTATGCAATTAAAAGTAATACTTAAAAGTACTATTTTAGCATCAAAAATCTGTATTTCAAATTTCACTCCTCCATTTACCAGGTTGTGGGCAAGCTGCTTACTATTCTTTATGCCTTTTTTTTTCTTATATGAAATAGAAAAATAATTATATATTACTCAAGGTATTAACTTAAGAAGTTATAAAATTAATAAGAATTCTAATTATATTGCCGGCATGTATTTTGTTCTGAAATACTGTGCTTTATTTTCAATGGCAATTTGCTAAATGCCATTTAAAAATAAGGTATTATTTTTCAAATTAATATTTAAAAATACGATCTCTAAGATTTAGTCTTAAGACTGCTTGAAAATGCAAATTCCAGAAAGGTTCATTCAGAAAGTATATAACTCTTATTAATCTGTAACATTGAAAATGGAATTTGTAAAACTAATTTAGTTTATTTGTTAGGTTAATTGAATTGTGTATGGATTTTGGCCAATGGCATGTGTATTTCAAATTTCAACTGTGACCATGCAACCTGAGTAATCAACAAACCCTACATTCAAAGAAGTCTATCCAGTACCTATCTCAAGGTCTATCCTCAAGGCACCCACAGGACCAAAGATGAAAAAGAGATTATGGACAATGTGTGGATACAAAAGTAAGACAATTCACAAAGCTTGTGAAAGTGTGTGAAGGCTTCATGGAGGAAACGACGTCTGAGTTCATTCTGAGAAGAGCCACCATAGAACAATAGATAGTGAACATGAATATGTAGCATTATGAAAGGTATGGAAAGAAATTGAAAGAGGTATACACATGAAATCACAAGTTGGTTTGTGTTTTGGGTACAAAGACAAGTATAAGAAAAATGTGTAATGACACTGCAGAAATAGAAGCAAAGTCATATAAAGGAGATTACATAAAATAAAAGGAAGCTCTTCGATTTTAAAATAGAAGATACATTTTTTTAAATAAAACACTGGAACAGCAGTTTAGATAATTAATTTATGTTGAATATGATTGCGATTGGGGCACTTTATTAGTATTCCAGGTGGCCAAATAATGAGGGTCAAAAGTTTTGGTACTGTTTAATGTAAAGTGAAAAAAAATGTTTTCACACATTTTTTTTATGGGAATTCAGCATCATGTGTTTTTTTTGTTGTTGTTGTTTGTTTGTTTGTTTTGTAAAAGAAGGTAATTATGATCTGGGATGCAGTCACACACCACTACCCAAATTCTTGCTTTAATGACTGGTTCTACTGAATTAATATAAATAAAAGAATGGAGGGAGAGAGTAGGCTTTGAAAGAAACAGATGAGTTCACATTCTATCATTGTATATCAATATATCTTTACAAGATACTAATGGAGAAACAGAGAGATAACTCTAAAACACTTGAGAAAGAGGTAGGTTAGCTCTTGAATTTGTAAACTACCAACACATAAGTGTAGCTGAAATCATTAGAGAAGATAAAACGGCAGAAGATAAACATACGATGAGAAGTGTGTTAAACACTTCTGAGGAAATACAAGATTATTTACACATTAAAAGTGCTTAATTGCAATTCAGAATCAATCATAATTAATCCAGAGGAACTACAAAAAAGTTGGGGATTTTTGTGATTCCACATTAAGATGTTAATTGTTTTTGAAGGCATCCAATACAATGTACAATGGTATTTATGTTTAACCATGTAAATTTCAGTACTGAGAGGCAGCCAGTAGAGGGGGCCACATCTCAGTGTAAACCAGGGACATCTGGCTTTATAAAAACTTTCACATGTATTCAACTCTTCCAGAAGTAAGACTAGGTAATGCAGTTTTTACTAAAACATAACTCATTCCTACAATGCCCTGGGTGTTACTAAACATTTGGAATCTTGGTTAGTTTAGAAAAAAAAGGCACTTTGATCCAAGAAAATATTCAAATTAGAAAACATTTAACTTTTGATATGGAAGACTTGCAGAGTAAATGCAATTCTTCAGAACATAAAAAATCACTCTGGTTTTATAACAATCAACTTGTTTTATGTTCCTTGAATATATTCAGTGTGAGATAAGTCATGGTGTCAGTGTTTCAGGGCAGATCCCAGCAGACTGTAAGATACTCCAGAGCTCTTGTCAATCTTTTCATAATAAATATTTCAAGTCCGTATAATGTAGAACTAATGTTTTTGGCCTAAAAGGTACATACTCATCTCCCACAACAAAAGAAAGCCACGTTTATTTTACTGGAAGTGAGGAGAGTTCTTATTCCAACAAATTCAGTGTCTTACTTGTTTGCTCTCAGTTTGGAGTTACACAGGAGAATTCTTTGGCATGAAAATTTGCCCAAGCCCTAAACACTCCTACTCAACAATATTGCATTTTTCTTTTTGGAAAAATTTTACAGAACCAGCATAATTAAGCAAAAGAAAAAAGTAAAAATTAAAGATACAAAAGCACTTCTTAAAACTTATTTTCTTCTCTATTATAGTCTCCTTTCATTGGTCAAGTGTTTCACATAATAAAATATTTTAAGGAAAATAGAGACATTGGCATAGAGTAAGAACAATATTTTTGAGATATTAAAACAAATAAAGGAATTTGATATATCTTTCTAAAATATTTGATATACCCAAGAGGGGAAAATTAAAGATACTAGATTCTATCAAAAATACAGATTGCACCATTGCAGCTCAAATGATTAAATAGATCATGTACTCTGATCTATTTGAGGTCAGCAGAGATTCCTCTGAAACCATGCTGAAATCTGTCTCCTGTAGCGTTTACTGTATCATCCTTATTCTACTTTTTGAAGCTACTTCGTGTTACCCATTCAAATACTTTATTTCTTCCAAAAAATAAAATAATATTTCTTTTTAAGCACAGAAATATTTGTTACATTTTCTCAAGCCTAGATGAAGAAATGGTATCATAATGCTCAGACACATGTACCATTTGCCAATAAGCAAAATGACTATCATTTAGTTGTTTGCCACAAATTGCATGTTTTTCCTTCAACAATGTGAATTCCTTTGCAATCTGGAATAAGGGCTGTGCCCAAGTAGCGTGGACATGGTTTCCTCTTGGAGTAAGAATGACATCAAAAATCATTTTGGCTTGCTTTATTATTTTTGTGTGAAAGTGAAAGATTTTTCTTCTTTTAGAATGATATTTATTTTCAGAATGAGAAACTTGAAATAATTAAAACTAGATTTCATTTTGGTTTGTTTTTAATGTTTATCACACTTTGAAAAAATCCTTAAGTACCAAGATTCTGCTCTATACATATATTGGGGGGGGGGGCTTTGAGTACAGGTTTGGTTTATTTTTTTCCATGTATATAACTCATTTGTGTGTGTTTGTGCATTTTAGATTTTCTCCCTAAGTAATTAGTAATAAAACCCACGCTCACATTCTATACTCAAAAACAGAAATCATCACTTCAAGCTAGAGATTTGTTAATATTACTATTACCCATCTATTTAAAAATCATATTTCTTTTACAGCTCTGGTTACAAAAGGGAAAAGGAGAATGTCTACATTAAGGAGTCATAAAATCTGAGAGTCATTGCTATCTCATAATGTATTTCAACAGAGAGATTTAAAATATTGAATAGAAATAATTTAGCTGTGTCAAAAGTGTTTGTGACCTGATAAGAAACACACACACATATTTGAAAAAATGTCCTCCCTCCCTATATACTTTACGTACAGTGAAATGCACATATTTTTCCTTTATAGAGCTTTTTATAGGTGAGAAATTAAAAATGTATGTTATGTATTTTTACTATCTACCTTCTTCCCCCCAACTTAATGTTTTGAAATTCATCTATTTTACTATGGATATCAGTAGTCTATCCAATTCTTATTCTGCACATCATTCAATTGTATGAGGACCACTCTGTTTAAATCTGCTATAAGCATTCATTTACAAATCTTTTTGTAGGACTATGTTTTTATTTTCTTGGGTAAATACCCAAATGTGTACTTGCTGGGATAAATGTTAACTGCATGTTTAATTTATAAATAACGGACATCTAGTTAGTCCACATCCTCAGAAATACTTATCTCAGTCTTTTTCAATTTTATCCACTTAAGTGGATAAATTTTTATCTAGTTCTGTTTTTAATTGCATTTCCCTAATGATTTTGAACATATTTTCATGTTTTAGCCATTGGCCGTGTGTGTGTGTGTGTGTGTGTGTGTGTGTGTGTACAACTGGAAGCAAGAGGCACTATTGCTGACACTTGATCCAGGGACTTTATTTTGTGTGTTTCATTCCTTGGTCTCAGGTCATTACCTCACACCCACGTGTTGCCCAATACTCAGCTCAGCACTCATGTGACTGTAGCTCTCTCTCGTTCTCTTTATGTGTAGGCGTTTCCTCTCAGTACTCCATCTTGCACAAATGTCACTGCCTTCAATTCCTTAGACTCCCAGCTTTGTTTCAAGTTAGGGAGTCCAGAGGGTCTGCTAGGTTCACCACCCCCCCGCCCCCGAGCCAGGATTGGAAATTCTCTCCAGGCAGGAATTTGGGGCAACTGGAGGGCTACTGTTTGTTGTTCGTTTCCAGTCTCTCAGGATGTCCAGTGTACTGTTTCTTGTTTGTTTTATTTTATTTTTTTTTTATTTGAGAGAGAGAGAGAGCAAACATGAACGGGGGCCGAGGGAGGAACAGAGAGAGAGGGACAAGCGGACTTCCTGCTGAGCACAGAGCCTGACCTGGGGCTTGATTCCAGGACCCTGAGATCATGACCTAATTCAAAGTCATGTCACCCACTCACCCTACTGAGCCACCAAGGCGCTCCCAATGTAGTGTTTTGTGTCCTAAAAATTGTTGTTTCATTTATTTCATTTGTTTTGTAGGTTGTTACATGTGGGTGAGTAAGTCTTGTCATTGTTACTTCATCTTGGCATGGAAGTGTCCGAATTTTAATTTTATTTAGTTTTAAGTAATTTGTACTTAAATTCATATACTCTTGTAACTAGTGTCAACAGAACTTCACATACAGCACAGCTCTACGTGCTATTGAGAGTACTCTATAGCCTACTCAGTCTCACCACACAGCACTTTTTATATTCCTACTGGAAAGTCACAGGGTAGAAGTCCTGCAGTCAAGACAACAGCTTAAATCAGCACTCTCCATACTTTCTTTGGCTCTAGAAACATTTCATCGTGTGATAGCTATTGACAAACCTGTGGATGTTGTGTCCTACTGAACAGTTTTGGGAGATGTTACTTAGAGAAATTATTTTATATTTAACACACTTGCCTTCAGTGTGAAGAAAGGACTTCCCTTCAGTGTAGTTAAGATCGGAATTCCTAATTTTACTTGTTTTGTGTGATCAGGATTACCTTGGAATCTTCCTCATTGCAGGAGTAGCTTTCCTGATAATAGTTTCCTAAAACTGATGAAGACCATATTTTGGGGCCTTGAGATCCATGTTGTACATCTTCTGTACTTTATGGGTTACCTGATGAAAAAGTGAATGAATATGTCATTTTCTCATTAAAAATATTTCCTAGATATGTCCACTGAAGGATTTAAAATGTTGCCTAAACTTGTGTCAGTGGGCTACCCTAGTATTCATACTATGGTATTCAAATTATTATTTTCACTAAAAGGGACCTGGATAAGCTAAGATACAGATCCACAAAAGCAATTTAGAACACAAGCATGAAGTATCTTGTTATACAATACCATTCTCCTCTTACTCAACTCTGCATCTTGTGACATCTATGCACAACTTCCAAGTTTCTTTGTAAATTATGATTTCAAAAATAGTAAAGAAAAATAATCACTGAAGAAAAAATAATTGCCCAAACAATTAGCAGTGTTGAGTTGTAACAACAGCCTTCAAACATGTATCTTTGGTATTTCATATTAGTTATTTTAGCCTTTAGAGCATTAGCAGGCGGCACTTCTGCTCCTTAATTATCTTATTAATTTTTCTTGTGACTTATGCCACCATACTTCTTTCCAAAACCTTAAACTACCTGGATGTTGGTTTGTAAAACAAAGAAAAAGCCATAGGCATATGTATAAAAGTAGAATATTTTTATGCTAACATAGAAGAACATGCAATAGGGGCGCCTCGGTGGCTCAGTCATTAAGCATCTGCCTTCGTTTCAGGCCATGATCCCAGGGTCCTGGGATAGAGCCCCGCATCAGGCTCCCTGCTCAGTAGGGAGCCTGCTTCTCCCTCTCCCATTCCCCCTGCTTGTGTTCCCTCTCTCACTGTTTCTCTCTGTCAAATAAATAAATAAAATCTTTAAAAAAAAACATGCAATATTAACACATAAGTCTTAAAAAATAGTTTTTCCAAATAACTAAGTTTAGGGCACCTGGGTGGCTCAGATGGTTAAGCGTCTGCCTTTGGCTCAGGTCATGATCCCAGGGTCCTGGGATCGGGTTCCGCATCGGGCTCCCTGCTCCTTGGGAGCCTGCTTCTCCCTCTGCCTCTCTCTCTCTCTCTCTCTCTTTGTCTCTCATGAGTAAATAAATAAAATCTTTAAAAACAAAAACAAAAACAAATAACTAAGTTTATTGAAACAGAAATAAAAAGGGTTATGTAAATATATTTATATATCTAATCATTATTAATAACATTTTCCAAGTAGCATAGAAATCAGACTGAGAACTAGGAAAAAAAAAAAAAGCCCCCACAGAAACTATTGTCCTGATAAGATCACTTAATAACATTTAAGTGATTTAGAAAGACTAATGTTTTTAAACATTGATTAGTACAAGTTTTAGTCTAAGATACAGCGGTTATCATTGAAGACAAATTTTAATACTAGTAATATGCACCATAACAATAATAAACTTCCGGGGCACCTAGGTGGCTCAGTCGTTAAGCATCTGCCTTTGGTTCAGGTCATGATCCCAGGGTCCTGGGATCGAGCCCCACATTGGGCTCCCTGCTTGGCAGTAAGCCTGCTTCTCCCTCTCCACTCCCCCTGCTTGTGTTCCCTCTCTCGCTGTGTCTCTCTCTGTCAAATAAATAAATAAAATCTTAAAAAAAAAGCAATAATAAACTTCCATATGATAGATGTCAGGCAATCAAGTACTTAACATGAACTACCTAATGTCTTAAGTAAGGAAGTATATCCAAGTAAGTATGTTCATTTTAGAGATAAAGAATTTGAAGCATATACAGTTAAGCAATTTGATTCAAAAAGCTCAACTCATAAAGGGCAGAATGACTACTCCCTGTTTACTGGATCATCTTTTCCTTCCTGTCACATGACTTCTTTACATAAATGAAAAAATAGAGATAAAAATTTTTAGATAACCATGTGACTATAAAGTGATTTAAATTAAATTTTCTCATGCCTTTCTCCACTTTACTGTCTGAAACACCCTTGTTTTCAATAAAGGAAATATATGTGAATAGGAGTTTCGCTTTCACAAAAAAAAAAAAAAGTCATTACCATGCTCATGTAAATCTTTCCTAAAAGCAAACTTTCAGAAAGCAGAGATATTCTTTGCCTTACGCTATTTGAGCTTACTAAAGATTTCTCAGGAAAGCTCTACTTTCAGATAGCAAGGGAAACGTGTTTTTTATTTGTTTGTTTTACTTTGGTGCTGTATATATCCACATGATGTGCAAAACTGAAAAAAGCAAAAAACAAAGAAAAAAAACAGCCAGACATGGAAAAAATTAATTTTATCAGTGATCATTATTCCACTAACATAATAATTTTAGTAAAACTTACTCATGCATAAATTACATTCATTTCTTTCTTACAATTTATCATTTACAGACAAGTTTATTTTGTCTCACTCATTCTTTTTTGTTTTCCATGAATTTCAATTACTTATTACATGCATGTCTAGAATTACCATTACATTATCTTATTGTTAGGAACAGCAAAAAAAAAAAAAAACAACTAAATAAAATAAAAGTAAAACTTTCAACAAATAAACAAGGCAAGGAGCAAAACAAATTTTAAAAAACTAAAAATCATGTGTAAATAACAAAATTATTATTAACTTTCAGAAGCAGCCATTACTCCATTACTTGCCTTTGCAGATCATTAGATTTTATTTCTATATGTATATTTAACTGTTCAATTATATACAATCTTAACATTTCAGATAAGATTAATAAGGGTAATAACATGAATAGATTTCTCTCTAAATATTACAGAAGTTTTTTAAAAAAGGAAAAAAAAGGACAGAAGAAGGAAAAGAGGGAGGGAGGGAGGGTGGGAGAGAGGGAAGGAAAAAAGAGAAGTGGCAAAAGGTGGAAGACAACAAAGAGGGAAGGAACAGGGGCAGGGAAGAGAGAAAGAAAAAAAGAGTGGGAAAAAGGAAGAAGAGGAAAAATGGAAGAAAGGGGATGTTACATGAGTGAATCTGATATATATTAAGCATTAGGAAAAATGTGGAAAATAAACTACAAAGTTAATATCGACTATGTTAAAGGTTTTAGATTAGAACGGGAACAGATTGTCATTTGCTTTATTTTCATTTTTTTATCTATTTTGTCATGTTGCATTAAAAACTGCTTGCCCAGATTTTGTTGATTGCTCTTTAATTGGATGTTATTTTCTTTGAGTTATCTTGCATTACACATGTATTCCATAGTCTCAAAATTGTACAAACAGGATTTATAGAAAACTAAGTAATAAACAATTGTGTAAATATAATTTATTTAGCCTTTTTGATATTTAGTAAGATTTTTATTGCATTTGTCCTATTTACTCATTATAGACAAATAATGTTGAAGTTTTTTTTATGTAACTATTTCTCTGACTTTCTTTTATTTTTGCAATTACTTATAGTCCTATATTTTGGTGTTAGTTTATCTGGTACATACATAATCTTGACTTGTATATTTCTGTACTTGACATAAAATGCCTCATGTAATATTTAATGTTCCTAAATTTTATTTGATATAATATTAATACTTATTTTTTTAAAGATTTTATTTATTTATTTGAGAGAGAGAGAATGAGAGATAGAGAGCACGAGAGGGAAGAGGGTCAGAGGGAGAAGCAGACTCCCTGCTCAGCAGGGAGCCTGATATGGGACTCGATCCCGGCACTCCAGGATCATGACCTGAGCCGAAGGCAGTCACTTAACCAACTGAGCCACCCAGGCGCCCAATATTAATACTTATTGAGCTCAGTTTTTTGCTTCATGATTTTCTCATTCACTCTTGCTTCCCTTTCCTTATGATACACCTTTAGATTCAATGTTCCGTAGCACAACTTTGATATTTATTAAAGAAATTATGAGTAAAATTTCTTAAGACTGTATTTCATCCATATATAACACCTTACTATGCAAAAATGGGCTCTTATTTCATCTACCCCAAGAGGACAAAAACACTGCCAGTATAACTATAAGAAAAGAATTTCTCATTACAGTACTTTTTTCAAACAACATTGTCTTCTGGACTATCACAAGTATCTGTAATACATCATTTTTTTCCCTTCAGTTTTATTGAGATATACTTGTCAAATAAAAATTACATATATTTAAGGTACACAACTTTATGTTTTGATATACATATACATTTGTGAAGTAATTATCACAAACTAACCAATATATCCATTACCTAATGTAGTTAATGTGTTCTTTCTTCCTTTCTTTCTTTTCTTTCTTTCTTTCTTTCTTTCTTTCTTTCTTTCTTTCTTTCTTTCTTTCTTTCTTTCTTTCTTTCTTTCTCTCTCACTCTCTCTCTCTCTCTCTCTTTCTTTCTGGGAGAACACTTAAGATCTACCCACTTAGCAAATTTCAAGTAAAATGTGGTGCCAATTTCAATGCAGTATTTTTAACTAGAGTGACATTACTGTATATTATGACTCCAGACCTTATTCATCTTGCTTAACTGAAGCTTGGAACCCCTTTGAACCCCATATTCATTTTTGCATTACTGACACTGCACTCCTGTTTCCCCACTCCTCAGCTCCTGGCAACCAACATTCTAATCTCTGTTTCCAGGAGTTTGACAATTTTAGACTCTACATGTAAGGGAGATCATACAGTATTTCTCTTTCTTTGTTGAGCTTATTTCACTTAGCATAATGTCCTCCACTTGACTGTCCTCCTAATGACCATAATGTCGTCTATGTTGTTGCAAATAGCAGGACTACATTCATTTTTAAGCCTATTATATTATATATATAATAATATTCCATTTTATGTATATGCCACATTTTTAATACACTTTTTCACTGATAGACATTTATTTAGGTGGCTCCCAAAGCTTGAGTATTGTGAATAATGCTGCAATGAACATGAAGTGGAGATACCTGTTTGAGATACTGATTTTGTTTCCTTCAATATATACCCAGAAGTATAATTGCTGAATCACATGAATAGTTTTATGTATTAAATTTTTGAGGACGCTCTGTACTGTTTTCCATGAAGTCTGGACCAATTTATATTCCCACCAACAGTATGAAAGGTTACATTTTCTCCTTATCCTTGCCAACACTTGTTATCCCCTGTTTGGTTTCATTTTTGTTTTTTGATAAAAGCCATCTTAACAAGGTGTAAGATGAAATCTCATTGTGGTTTTGATTTGCATTCCTCTGATGATTGGTGATGTTGGCTCTTTTTCAGGTGTCTGTTGGCCATTTGTATGTTTTCTTTTGATAAATGTCTATTCAGGTCCTTTGCTCATTTTCTAATTGGTTTACTTAGATTTTGCTATGGAGTTGTATGAGTTCCTTATATACCTTGGATATTAATTCCTTACCAGATATATAGTTAGCAAATGTTTTCTCCCACTCCGTAGGATGCCTTTTCACTTGCTGATTGTTTCTTTTGTTCTGCAGAAACTCTTTGGTTTAATGCAATACTACTTGTTTATTCTTGCTTTTGGTGCCTATGGTTTTGGTGTCATATCCAAAACGATTAATGACTAGAGACTAATGTCAGGAGTCTTTTTCCCATGTTTTCTAGTAATTTTATGATTCATGTTTTAGGTTTAAGTCTTTAATCCATTTTGGGTTGATTTTTTTTATATAATATAAGGGTCCAGTTTCATTCTTCTGCATTTGGATATCCAGTTTTCCCAAGACCATTCAAAGAGGCTATTCTTTCCCTATTATATGTTATTGCCAATTAATCATAAATGCATGGATTTATTTCTGGCATCTCTATTCAGTTACATTGATCTATGGGCCTGTTATTCTGTCAGTGCCATACTGTTTTGATTGCTATAACTTTGCAATATATTTTGAAATCAGGAAGCATGATGCCTCCAGTTTTGTACTTCTTAAACTTAAAATTGGTTTGACTATTTGAGGTCTTTAGTATTCCCAGGTGCATTATTAGATTGTCTTTTCTATTTTTGTAAAAAAAAAAATCCATTGGGATTTTGATAGGAAATGCTTGAATCTATAGATAATTTTGGGCAGTATGAATATTTTGACATTATTAATCCTTCCATGAACACAGGATATGTTTTCATTTATCTTCGTCTTCCTTACTTACTTTCATCAGTGTTTTATACATTTCAGTGAAGAAGTCTTTCACCACTATGGTTATTGTTCTTCCTAAATATCTTATTTTTTGCTGTTGCTGTTTTGAATGGGACTGTTTTCTATTTTCCTTTTCAGACTTTGTTGTTTGCACATAGACAAATGACTGATTTTGTACGTTGATTTTGTATCATGAAATTTTACTACACTGATCAGTTCTAGCAGTTATTTTTCTTAGTCTTTAGGGTTTTCTCCAGAGGTAATTTTGCCTCTTCCTTTCCAATCTGGATGTCTTTTATTCTTTTTCTTGTCCAATTGCTTTGGCTAGAATGTTTAGTACTAGGTTAAATGTAAGTGGCAAGAGTGGGCATGCTTACCTTATACTGGCTCTTAGGGAAAAAAAGCTTTCAGTTTTTACTCATTGATTATGATATTAACCATGAAGTTTTCATATATAGACTTATTGTGCTAAGGTATATTCCTTCTATATCTAATTTATTGAAAACTTTTTTTTTTTACTCATGAATGGATGTTGAATTTTGTCAGTGCATTTTCTGCATCTATCCAGATGAACATGTGTTTTTTTCTTTCCTTACATTCTGTTAACGTGGTATATGTGACTCATCATTTCTTAAGAGTGCCCCAGTATTGTTCCAAACATTTCCTTCCAATCTTGACAACCCTTGCCCAAGTGTTAAGGCTAGTGATAATAACATGAAACAAAAATTAAACAAGAATTTACTTAAATGTAAGCGGAATTATTGATGCACATATTTCAATTGAGGTGAGGAAATAGGAATAGTTATAAGCTATTTCATAGATATTTAGATAATCTCAACAAAAATGTCTCAACCTGGCCATCAGTGGTCATTAAACTTGGCTTGGTTTGGGAAGTGTTATAATGAGAACAAAATGAAGGTCTTAAAACTGATAAAATATAGAACATGAAGCACATCACTAAATGATTAACCTCTACCCACACCAATTGTACACATAAAATTAATATTTTTTGTGTATGTTAGCCTATATCCTGACTGGATCCATTTGGTGTTTTATATCATTTTTAAGAAGACTTCTTTCAAATTGTAAACAAGGGTAATTTCAAAACCATGATGTGAGTTTCTTATCTTTCTCTATCTCAATAATAATAATGATAATAATAATAATAATAATGCAATAGATGCTATGGTGTGCTTCCCAGACCCCTCAACAAGACTGAGGGCCCCATTTTTCCAGCTTCTATGAATGTTGATGGATGACAATTTTGCTCTAAATCCTTCTTCAGGAACTGTCCTCAGGTCCCTAATCAGGGCAGCCTCCAGCCCATAACTGCTTGAGCATAATGTTTGTTTTATCACAAAATATAAAGCACACAATTTATCTTCCCCCATCCACATTGGATGAATTTTAAAACTGATAATAGCCAAGAACAAAATAACTCTTGAGACAGTAGAGCTAGAAATCCATATAAGGTACAGAAGCCAAAGTTGGATTCAATTATACCACTAGGGAGACATAAAAATACCCATTTTAGAAATGGCATATATAGAAGAACAGATGTTTTGGTAATAGTTATCAAACAGACTTCATGTTTATAGTTCACAAAAGTGTTAGCTTCTACTGCATTAAAAAAAAAAAAGACAAAATATGCCATAGCACTCGAATAAAAATAAATACAGACACATTTATTGTCTTTTAACCTTAGAATCTGAATATTACATGCTGTCTGCTCTAATGGATTATATATAACTCAAATCTGGAATCTGTTGACAGAGCTATTCAGTACTTTCACCCCCCCATCAAAGAACTATGAGAATCTGTAAAACTTAATTACAGGACATTTCTATTCAAAGTCGGAGGTAACACAAAATTAAATATAAAGTTATCATGCTTACTGAAGCTTACTGTGTTTACAATGACAATGTAAGGGAATTTTAGTAACATAAATCACATCATTAATTCCTTACTTTAATAATTATTTGTCATTAGCATTATTCCAGGGGAGGATTGAAAAGCACATGTATATTTCAAAGATCAAACTGAAATATTATCTTTAGGTTTATACAAGGAAACACAGTGTTCCACATCACTTGAAATAATTATAACCTATTTACCTTATATTCTTTATAGCATGAAGCCAATGTTTGTTTAGTTCCCTATATAGCTCAGGTAATTAACAGTATTTAATAGTTTTATTTCCCTGATTTCCCCAATACCAGTTTATCTATAAGCTTTTGGGGAATTAATATGAAATTAAATATAAACTATGTTTATTAATGAGGTAAGTGATCAGCCTCAGGGGTTAATTAACAATGAATGTTTCAGTAATGTTCTAGATTTGCCTGTATATTAAATGAAGTATAATAAAACTGCAGCAGTTAATTATTGTTGCATAAAACCATCCAACACCCTGTGGCTTGTAACAATATTTATTATTACTTATGCATCTGCTTGTTACCGGGGCTTGTTGGTCTAGGGAAATGTTGGCAGGGCAGCTGCCAGTTGTGATAGTTCTGCTGCCTAGACTCTTCTCTTCCAGCTGGGTCCACGATGCTCTCATGGTGATGACAAAAGTGCAAGCAATCCACTAAAACCACATGATAATTTTTCAGGCTTCAGTTTGGATTTAGTGCACTGAGAATCCAATTGCTTTCATATACCATTATCTTTAGCAAGTCATATGGCCAAGCCTAATGTGTAGAGTCTCTGCCCACAATGAGACAAGGCAAGGCTATAGAGATGCAGGGATGGGTAAAGAATCAGAGTCACAGATTCAACCCACCATACATACACACCACCACCATCAACAGAACAAACTCTCCTTATCCCACTATTATGGTTTTTGTTTGCTTGTTTTTTTAATGCTACAAAGAATAGAGAGGATTTTTACTGGACTGGTGTTAGTGATATATTTTATAATGTTAGGAATGTAAATCTCTTAATGAAATTGTCCCTTCTTTTCTTTTCTTTTTTTTTTTTTAAGATTTTATTTATTTATTTGACAGAGAGAGACATAGCGAGAGAAGGAACACAAGCGGGGGAAGTGGGAGAGGGAGAAGCAGGCTTCCCGCCGAGCAGGGAGCCCGATGCGGGGCTTGATCCAAGGACCCTGGGATCAATCATGACCTGAGACGAAGGCAGATGCTTAATGAGCCACCCAGGCGCCCCAAACTTGTCCCTTCTTTTCCCTAAGAATATGTGGCACTTGAAAACTAGATAATAGTTTAGCTTATTTTTATCTTATTTCTGATGGCCAAAGGAGAGATTGCCAATATTTTCTTGTAGAAAAATGTACTAGAGTTCATTATTACTTAAATAAACATTGTTAGAATCTCTTATACGATCATTTACTAGGACAGGGGATGCAAAGGTTTACAGAGTAGATATTCTTGCTGCCACACATAGGGGAGTCTAGGGAAGTTCATATGGCATAAGAAATATGGGGGGTGCAAATTTGGAGAGTAAGGACAACTATGTCCTTGTGTAAGCATGAAGTAGAAAAGACAAGTCAGATGTTTATCATATTCTGGCTTAAGAAATAGAATATTCCAATACTTCTAATACTTCAATAAAAATTTAAAGGAAGATAGACAATATAGGTGCCTGCCTACAATAAGCAAGGTGAGGGTTGATAATGATGTGTTTTACAGCAGTAATAGCAGAAGAAGAGAGAAATGGACAGTTTGAAGATAACATAAGAGGCAGAACCAATATGAGTTTGTAACTGATTAGGAAAGAAGGATGGGGTGGAGGAATAAAAATCACACACACACACACACACACACACACACACACACACACACAAATATATATCTAACTTTTTTTGTCCTCTCTCTCCCATATCAATTTTTTATACATTCATCTGGTGGCAGATACTTAGGTTGTTGCCATATCTTAGTTACCACAAATAATGCTGCAATACACATTGAGTGCTGATATCTCTGCAAGGTACTGATTTCATTTTCTTCAGATTATTCCCAGAAGTGTGATTGCTAGATCATACGGTAGTTCTCTATTTTTAATATTTTTAGGAACCTCCATACTATTTTCCAGTGGTTGGAATATACCAATATCCGGTTCCACCAACAAGGTACAAGAAGTTCCTTTTATCTACATCCCTGCCAACTTTGTTTTTCCTTGTGTTTTGATTATAGCCCTCCTAATACGTTTGAGGTGATATCTTGAATTTTTGATTTGTATTTCTCCAAGGATTAGTAACATTGAGCACGTTTTCATGTACCTGTTGGCCATTTATATGTCTTCTTTCAAGAAATATCTATTCAAGTCCTTTGCCCACTTTTAATTGTGTTCTTTATTTCTTTTGCTATTGAATTACATGAGTTTCTTATATATTTTGGATACTAACTTCTCATCAGATATATGGTTTGCAAATATTTACTTTCTTTCCCTAAGTTACTTTTCACTCTGTTGATTATTTCCTTTGCTGTGCAAAAACTTTTTAGTTTAATATAGTCCAGTTGTTCAGTTTTGCTTTCTTGCCATATTTGAAATAATCATTGAAGGGTCAATGCCAAGGAGGTTTTCCATGTGTTTTCTTCCAAGAATTTTATGTTTTCAGGTCTTATGTTTAAGTCTTCAGTTCACTTTGAGTTAATTTCTGTGAGTAGTATAGACTGAGGCCTAATTATATACATTGTTTTTGCATATGGGTACCCAGTTTTCTCAACCCTATTTATTGAAAAGACTGTCCTTTCTCTATCGTTTGTTTGTGCCCCTCTTGTCAAAGATTAGTTGACAATTTTTGTGTGAACTTATTTCTGGGTTCTCTATTCTATTTATGGATTGGAAGAATTAATATTGTTAAAATGTTCATATAACCCAAAATCATTTACAGATTCCATGCAATCCCTGTCAAAAACACAATAGCATTTTTTCATTGAAATAGAAAAAAAAATCCTATATTTTGCACCCAAATTTGTACACAAAAGACTGAATAGCCAAAGCAATCTTGAGAAAGAATAAAGCTGGACGCATTTCTGATGAGATGCTTAGGGCAAATTCTAAGCTTTGAAAGACAATAGATTGTCACAGAAAGTTTGGGAGACTAGAAAATTAAAAAATAATAATAATTACTACAGAAGTCATATATCTCTAAAATCTTCCTGTTTGTATTTCTTTTAGCCATCTAGTTATATTTAGGTTATGCTCTATTGATTCTAGCTAAATTCCATATTATATTTCATTTTGGTAAATAATGGGGTTTGTTTGGGGGATTCACATTCACCTCATTCTGAACATATCCTGTACAGATACTACATCCAAGAGTCCAACCAGCTATATGCCAAACCCAAATACTGAAGGTGGAACTATATCTATTGACCAGTCCTTCATTACAGGGGAAATAACAGCTAAACTATGTCCAAGACCGGTTTAACCACTTAGCAATAAATTGGCTTTGTTTTTTTAAAAAGATAATAATAGTAACACTATTTCTTCCAAATAATGTGAATTTTCTTTATGGTCAAATCTAATGGGTTTCCTAACTAATTTAGATTGTTGATGGCTGTACCTCATTTTTCTTACCTTTACTGCCACAGTGCATCCTGTCTCCTGGAGTCTCATTGTCAATTCTAGAAAAAAGAATGTGTTAAGTATCAGTATCTTCTAGTTCTAAATTCAAGTTACCATAGATGTATATTGCACTACCAGTCCAGGGAGCTCTGTCCAGGTCTGATTTCATGCCCATTTTTCCACACACTCAAGAACCCAACCACACAGAATGGGAGCCGGCTTATTAAAGTCCCGCAAGTAAAAACATTTTTAAACTTCATTTTTCCTTGCCGTGTTTTCTCTACCTACGTGGTTGAGTTTTACTTTTTCATTTCATATCATACAAATTTTCCCTTTCTTAACTAGTATGCCTTATGCATCAACTTGGTATTAGAGGAATTTTTTCAAAGCTCCTTCCAACCATCTTTCCAAGGGATGAAGCTGTATCTTGCTTCTTATTCACAGAACTAATAGAAAGAAATATTATCTGGTCTGCCGCAGATTTCAACCATTACTTGAATTTCCTAATAATAAGTAATATTTATGTGAGCTTTCTATTTTTCAGGCACTGTTCTTATTATTTTACGTGAACTATATAATGAAGTTCACACAATAGCTCTATATATTTGGCACCGTCTTTTCTCCAATTTTATAGAAGTACCTGAGGCACATAAAGTTAAATCACTTGCTAAATGTAATGAAGTTAATAGTCAGTGGATCCAGAATTTAAAGTAGACCATAAATAATATGTAATGGTGCCTTTTCCAATATTTAAACAAAAATATTTTTGGCATAAATTACTTCAAGATCTTAAAAAATTTATACCTCTCAGACTGTGGGTCAATGCCTCCTCTTTGTCACTTTAAATTGGGTCACTACTCAGTTTTAATTCATGTATTCTATATCCCTTTTATGTTTTTGAGTTTTTACCATGTAATTGAGATATATTTTTGATATTCTTCTAATTTATCAAGCTGATTTCATCTTAGCAAATTTTTCAAATGGAGGTCACCAAGCCCTTTAATCAATTCAGGATCCTGCCACATGCACATAATACATTCAATTATACAAAATATTAAAAGCATGCCAGATAAATATCACTTTTTGGATTTCTAATTTAACTAACGCAAAACTACTGTCTTATTTACCAGTGCTATGGATAAGATGTTTTTAAAAATCACATGACAAAGAGCAATGAAGAACTATTATTGAAGCTATTAAGAATGGCTAATAGAAATGTCAGAAAAGTTAGTTTTGCATTGCTAGACAATGATTTACTCAATTTACCAAATATGCACCAAATGCTTACTCTATCTGACTGACTCTGTGCTTCAGTGGGCAAGCAGGGAGTGATGACATCATCATATGGTGATAGTCAGGATGCCATTATACTTTGTTCCTAGGGGAGGAGTCGATTTACCACGAATTATGTTTGCTAAATGTCTGCTAATACAGCTTTGCATTGGTTTTCTCCTTAACTTATAAGAAAGTCAAAAAGAATAGATATATAAAGTTTCAGAGGTAAAAATTCATTTTCAGTTCAAATATTTTTCCTTATTAAAGTGCACTGCATTTTCTTCTTACATGTTTTATTTCCAAGGTTTGTAGTATCATAATGAAGTATCTCTCCTAGTTATATATTCCCCATTGTTATGTTCCAATGCTTTGAAAGCAATATGACCTATTTTGTAAAACAAACAGGACAAAGTTGAAGAATTAGATAATTATATGATTATGAGGAAGTATTTAAACCAGTTATTTAACATGAGTACAGAAATGGGGGAAGAGAATGAGAGTAAGAATGGAAGAAATGAGAATAAAGAGGAAACAAGTAGGAAATGTTCAAGTTGTACTTAAATAAAAGAGGCATGTTTATTAGGATCTCATTTATTTTATAAATTATTAAATATAAATATAAATTTTCTCTATGTATAAACATTTTGAAGATTCAAATGTATTCAAAATCACAAGTGCCCACCTATAGCTATACTTCCAAAGAACATTTCAGAGGAATGTAAGGATTATGTTTAAAAAAAAAAACAAAAAAGGATATTTAAAAAAACATAGAAGAATAAAATATGTAAATCTTGACTATCATCTCCAGTCTCTTGAAAGGTACTAACTTATAATCTGTAGATCCTCTATAGTCATTTTTTTAGAATATGAAATCTATATTTTAAAATCTTTACTAAGTAGTTATCCCTTCAGGTCAGTCAGCTCATAGAAAATTAGTGTAAGTACATTTCACACCTTTGGATCAATAAAAGGAGTGATCAATATTGGATAATTTTGGTTAGTATGTAGCAATGCATTAATTTCTTTTTGATAAAGAAGAACGTTGTCATAGAAATAGCTGCCTTTCTGCCAAAACAACAATAACAATACTAAACAAACAAAACACCTCCAACTGGACTCAAAGACAAGAAACCGAAGCTCTTTCTGAGAAATGTACTGATAAATGCAGTGTATCGTCTACCGATGCCATTATAAAACTTGTGCTCTCCTTAACTCTCAGCATTGTATGGATCTGTAAGTAACACATCAGAAATAGACATTGCTTGAAACTAAGTAATAACAGAGTTTTAGACTGTGCATACATTTCCTGATATAAGGAAGTGATCACACTTGTACCAGTAAGGGTGGGGGGGAAGAGAATTGAGAATCAAAACAAAAAAAGAAACCAGATGGGGGAAGAACAGTCTTTCATCAACATGGTCAATGGAGTTCATCAACTATTAGAGGGGATAGAACTTGAAGAGTAAATATCAGAAGCCTAGAGTTCATTTCTTAGTGTTTTTCTGTTTTCATAATAAACATCTATTTTTGTTTCATCTTAAAATCAGTAATAGCATACTTTTTAAATTTTTTTTGGTTCAAGAAAAAAGTTGACTCAGTTATAAAAATTGTTATTTAGGTAATGGATTGATACCTGTTTACTATGATCCACATTAAACAAAAAACAATATTTATTTATGTTTCTCTGGAGTTGGGACATATGACCGCTTCATCTGCAACTTCCTTTTTTTCTAAAAAGCTATTATGAGTAAACATTGACTAGTACAATTCAAATAATTAGCTAGAAAATAAGAAGATGAACCTTTATATTGAGGTGCAGTTGACATACAATATTATATCAGTTTCAGGTGTACAACATAGTGACTCAATGTTTATATACATTAGGCAGCTCTCACTAGGCTGAATCTTGATACCATCTGTTACCATAAAAAGTTGTTACATGTGATTAACTAAGTCCCCTATGTGGTACATTGTATCCTTGTGTCCAGGTGATTTTATGACTGGAAGTTTTTACCTTTTTCCCTATCTCATTCATTTCCTCAAACCCCTCCCCTCTGGCAACCATCAGATTGTTCTCTGTACCTATGATTCTGCTTCTGTTTTGTTTTATTTGCTCATTTGTTTAGTTTAGTTTTTTTTTTTTTTTAGTTTTTGTTTAATTTTTCACTCATATGTGAAATTGCACAGTATTTGTCTTTTTCTGTCTGGCTTATTCTCTTGGCCCATTTTGTCACAAATGGCAAAATTCCTTTCTTTTTATGGCTGAGTAATATTCCATGGATCCATCTTCTTTATCCATTCATCTCTTCACTGACACTTCGGCTGCTTCCAGATCTTGACTATTGTAAATAGTGCTGCAATGAACATAGAGGTACATATATATTTTCAAATTAGTGTTTTTGTTTTTTGCTTGTTTTGTTTTTGTTTTTTGGATAAATACCCAGGAAGGTGGAATTGCTGGGTTGTATGGTAGTTTTGTTTTGTTTTTAGAGAGAGAGAGAGAGAAAGCACACACGAAAGCGAGTGGTTGGGGGGAGGGGGAAGAGCAGAGGGAGAGGGAGAGAGCTATCTTAAGCAGGCTCCATACTCAGCACAGAGCCCAATGGGGGACTCCATCTCACAACCCTGAGATCATGACCTGAGCCAAAATCAAGAGTCAGACACTTAACTGACCCAGCCAACCAGGTGCCCTCGATTGTATGGCAGCTCTATTTTTAATTTTTCTGAGACCCCTCCATATTGTCAGCCATAGAGTCTGCAGCATTTTCCATCCCTACCAGCAAACCAACAGTACAGGAGAGTAGGAGAGTAGATCTTATTATTGACACATATGTCATGAAAAATTCTCATAAGTTTTTTTAATATTACTTTTCTTAACATAGGATGTCCTCAAATACTTATTTTCTCCAACTCACAGGTTTATCCAGCATCTGTAAGAATAATTCCTTCAATTTTAATTATTTCTTCCTATCACCAAATCATTTATGCCTATTGAACACTTTTGACTACTTTAATATATATTATTATTTGTTAAATATTTTATTTATTTTTCAGAGAGAGAGAGAGCACCAGAGGGAGTGGCAGGCAGAGAGAGAAGCAGTCTCCCCACTGAGCAAGGAGCCCGATGTGGGACTCAATCCCAGGACCCTGGGATCACGACCTGAGACAAAGGCAGACACTCAACCCACTGAGCCACCCAGGTGCACCCTGATTGTCCTATCTTATCCCTGTGATAGTAAAAAGAGTATTTTGTGTGTGTTTCTGTTTTTTTAGTTTAGCATGTCAATAGAGGCAAAGCTCAAGAGGGAATATTTAAAGAGAAACCTGATTGATTTTGCATATAATTACTGTTAAATCAATATTAATATACCCTTAGATAAAGTTAATAAAAGATTATTAGAACTTTATCTTACCCTGCATACATTCATACCAGTATAATACGATACCCTGATATAGTCTTTTTTTGAAAACTGAAAATATTATAAAATTAATCTGTATAATTAATTTAAAATTTTTTCTTGTTATTTGAGAGATTAAGCTATCGTCTGTTTCTTATTATAAGAGTTTACTGACCATTTGCACTTTGTAGAACTATATCCTCATTGAGCTTATAGTAATAACTGTTTCAAAATGCTTTTTTATTTTGTTTTATGAAGAAATAACATTTCTTGAATCAACTTCAGGTTATAATGATTTCTGGGTGCGTTACTGCATTGTGTGAGCATGCTAGGGAATCACTGAACACTGACAGTGGTTGTGAGTTCAGTCCAAATACTAATAATTTTCATAGAACTGATACATTGAAAAATTACTGTGTTTCAGGAACCCTGTGTTACACTGAAGATACAGATTTAAAAAACCCCAAAGCCAGCCCCTGAATTCATAAAACATTTTAATTGTAGGTTTTTGTTTTTGCTTTTAATGTAGCATGAACACTATTTTCCCCGAAGTCAAGGTGAGAATAATACTATTTCTCAAATAATATATGTAACCACTGAGAAGTTATGTATTCTGCCTAAAGTTCTGATCTACCAGTCCCTGAGAAACTGCGCTCAAGATAGCTAAATTTTCTCTGTCTTATGCAATAAGAATGCTATCTGAAATAATGTGCCACTCCTGAGATGTAAAGAAAATTGAAATTTTACAAGTTTGCCTCTCTGACCCTTCTTTACAGGACTTGAAGAAGGGTATTACTTTGTATTCATATACTTTCTATATTTATTTTTGGTGCTATGAAAGAGAGGAAGAAAGAATGGAAGGGAAAAAAAGAAACAAGGCAGGGAGGAAGAGAGGGAAGAAGGGACCCATTAATTAATGGTTTAGCAATATACTCAAAATAAAGTAACTAATCCAGTAGTTAAATAAAGCAAATACAGAAAGACCTGAGTTGTCTAGGAAAATAATATTGAATATAGGAATAAACTAGCAAGGAATCTGAGAAGGGGGCTTCACAACTCGTGGTCCCAGAGAAAAATCTACTTAGTTACTGCAGCATATTAATTTTCACAACTATAATTAAAACTATAGTAATATTGCCCAGGTAACCTCAATGATGTAGTTTTGAAGCATGAAGGGTGTTGCTATAAGCACATTACTCACTGCACTGTTTCCAGTGCATTTGAAGCAACCATTTTCTACTGTTATATTTCTAGCATACAGCAGGGGGCTCTAGTAGTATTGGTCATAGAATCAAATGCTGTGTTAGTAACATGAACAGAATATAGAAACAGATATTTATTAAACACAATATTGGAAAATCAAAATAAAATGAAAAAGGACAATGGTAGTTATCATTTGAATTGCTGAGTTTGTTCAAATGCAGTTCAGTGTTTTGTTTCTCTCTCTCTCTCTCTTTTTTTTTTTTTTTTTTTAAGAATTGCATTAAACCTGCTCAGGTTTGCTTCTTTGCCAGTGTTATTATAAGAACATTATATAGATCTTCAAAGTAATGATGAGAGAGACTACTGCTTCCTTCATAAATCATTTTAGCAATAAGACCATTAGAGCATCATTATTATCGTAAAAATAATAAACAATCTTGCTTTTAAAGCAGATGGGATTATAGTTCATAAATAAAACACGATTATTGAAAAATTGATATGTATAAGGCACTGAAGTGAGACAATTGTGAATAAAATACAGTGCCTTTGCTCAATGAGCATAAACAATATAAAAAGATAAATAATTATGTAAGACAGGACAGAGCAAATATCATGAAAGAGGTAAAATAAGGCAAGGTGCTGACACAGTTCAAGTGAGAAGAGTCATGTAAATCGTTTACTTAGGTGGATGACTGGGGAGAATGAGGGCGACGAGATTTGTAGGCAGAACCTACAGCTTTACCAGGCACAGCATTAGGGCAAACAGGGAGAATATCTGAGTTATAGGTGCTCAATTTGACAGAAGAGTAGGGTTCACAGAGGTGGTAAGAGATAGGCTCTGTGAGTTACAATGGACTGACTTCATCAAGAACCTTTAAATGCCTTGATGAATAGTTTTACTTAAAATCAGGTAGGGTTCACTGTAGGCCCTTACTAAACCAGAAGAAGACTGAAAAATTCTACACAGGCCAACTACATTAAAGTCTTCAAGTGGATCCATGGATTCAAATATCCACATAATCTAATTACGTTCAATAAATATTGATGACATTATATGTGTAAGAATCTCTGCTGGAATAAACAGAAATCATTTGTATTGGACTTTATAAAACTTGATAATTTTTAAAATATTTTTGCTTTGCTACAGCATCATAGTTTTATATAATAAACCTCATGTACAGTTAGGAAGTTTCCATTCTGTTTTTCCCTAAAACATGTGATTGATTTCTGGTAGAGAAAGCAAAACAAATAGCCTTCTATACATAGTACTGGCTAAGTTTTGACAAGAAAATTCCATGGAATCTTTAGTCCATTTAAATTTATTATGATTACAAATATATTTTATAAAATTAATTGCACTATAAAAACATACTAAAACAAAACAAAACAAAACTAAACTAAACTAAATCGCACTGTGTTTTCAGCCGATCAAGGTCATTATCTATCACTTCAGATGAGTTTTTCAAATTAGTGTCCCTGAATACCCATGGGACAGAATGTCTTATATATTTTAATTAAAACCACACTTCCCAAGAAGCTGTGTTTTTGTTTGTTTTGTAGCTTAGGCTTACTGTAGGGTTCTTATAAATGAACTGCCTCCCTCTACCCCAAACTGGGCCTCTAGGACTTCTGCCCAGTTTCTAAGATTCTATAGTGATATAAATTTTAATAATCCTTCCTGAGTGAGAATAAATGTCTCCAGTGCTATTGTTAATGACTGGGGTGTCCTTTCATGCTCTGAAGCAAGTCCCATCCACTCGAGTCTTGGCATAATATTTACAAACTCAGAAAAATTTGGTCTTTTTTATCCAGGAACAGCACTTTGGGTTAATTTAGTAAGCCAAATATAGCTCCTAAATTTGGGAACTAATTTTGGGGCCCGTGTTGATTAAACCTCAATGTGTCCCCCATTATTAAGTACAGCATATTTACACAGTAAGAACACCAGTGTTGGTGTTCTCCATGAACACTAATGTTGGATGCTCCATGAGCAATTTAACAGGGCACATTCTCTGATAAAGACAGCTCAGTCTGGGCATTCTATAGGACTCCCATTTTAGTGGCCTAGAGAAGACAGCAGAGGATAATCGCCAATGATATTTGGCCACTTTATCATTGATATGCTCACTCTCTTCAAAGTGATATGGGTCCCAATATCTCTTTTCTTAAAAGCATTATGTCCACGCTCAGATTTAGTAGAGGTGAAAAAGTGAAGCTGTCACAAACTGGGCAGGTGGCTAAATCTGCTTCTCATCATATAAAGTCATCTTGGAAATGTGTCATTTAATTCAGAATGACAGAGTGGGCAGATGCTCAGCTATCCAACAGCCTTTGCCCTGTGTGATTCAAAGGTAATATTTCTCTCTATATACCTAAAAAGGAAAATATAATTATAATGCCATGAAATACCTTGTTGGTAGCCTCAACAAGGCAATGGTGAGTCATGGAGTGGTGCTTAACACCTTAAATCCACACTATCCAGATGGTGTCTTTAGGCAGACAATGTGAATAAGCAGTGGTCCAATTTTCCTTTTCTGGAAAAAGGAGTTTAGGCAGCTTTGTTTTTTTTGTTGTTGTTGTTATTTTGTTTTCTTTTGTTTTTTGTTTGTGTTTTTGGATTTTTTTTTTTTTTTTTAGCATCAGCCATTTGTCAGCACCAAACCTGAAAATAGTCATTCAGAGAATTGTTCTCTTTCTCTGTGAAAGTCTTGTGAATGTTCTTCCCATTTGCCACATCTCCATCAGATTCGATTTATTACTTTATTTAACCTATCCTGGGAGAACAACCTTCACTTGGCAGTACTGCTTCCCCACAGCGCAAGGGGTGAAAACACACTGACATGGTTTCTCCTTCACCTCCTCCCCTGGAAGATGTCACAGGGTTTGACAAGTAAAGGATTGCACAGCTGTCCTTCCACTTGCTATTGTAGTCACAAATAACTCCATTTCCGCTACACGGGAGGACATTATGATCCAGCCCCAGCTTTCACTCACGATGCACAAGCCAAATTTAATGGTATGGATTCATGTCTGCTGCAGTGACATCTTTTCCAACTGGCCCGCTCTAGCTGTTACCCATAGACTATCAAGTCAGCCAAAACAAAATAAAGTTTTCTTGAGAAATTTTAAAGATAACAACACTGCATAATTACAGCGTTCCTAATTATTTCTACACTCCAATACTTGAAATCTTTTCAATACCCTCTCCCCCTCTGTCCTCCTAGGACACATTTGCATTGTCCCTTTCAAGACTTTCTCCCCTTCTGAAGCAAACAATCTATGTTTTCATTGCTTGCTAAAACTTCATGAGACCACCGCATTGACAGTGATAAGGAATACTATGTCCATGTAGTGTGTTCCTTAGTCCATTTCTGTATATTGGTAGTAGTAATATTCGTAGCCTGATAGGAAGAAATATATTTAAGTGGGCCACACTTATAGATTATTCTCGGTGTTGGCAGTTTGTTCTCCATAGGATAAGCAAAGCCTAGAATAGAATAATTGTTAATTCCAACGTACTCATGGGTACTGCCCTAGAACTTTTGATACTCCCTAGATCTATAGGATAAGCAAAGCCTAGAATAGAATAATCATTAATTTCAGCGTACCCATGGGTACTCCCCTAGAACTCCTTTTGAACGATATTCTACTGGTGAGCTCTTCTCAGATTCACAGTACTATTGAAATTTTTTTATTTTATTATGTTATGTTAATCACCATAGATTACATCATTAGTTTTTGTTGTAGTGTTCCATGATTCATTGTTTGCGTATAACACCCAGTGCTCCATTCAATACGTACTATTAAAATCTTATAAGTTTAATAAAAATGCTAGATATATTGCTCATGCCCAACTAATTTATCTTTTAGGTTTTATTGAGATATAATTGACATATAGCATTATATTAGTTTTAGGTGTATAGCATAATGATTTAATATTTGTATATATTGTGAAATGATCACCACAATAAGTTTAGTTACACTCTACTTATTTTAAAATACCATTCACTGCAATAAGTTATTCTGGAATAACAGATGGACTGCCATTCTAATGATCCACAGTAGGCAAAATGATAATATTATGAGTTGTTGTTACATGAGGTTAATCATTCATATAGCTGTGTGATCTAAGTGTATTATTTTATATCAAATTTAAACTAACAATTTTTTAAACTAATAACAAATTAGTGATAAGGCTTCTGATAGCATGCTGTACATGCTACTTGGTCTTCCCAACCTCTGAGCTGGCTCATATTACTCCACCCATTTTGAAAATGAGAAAATATTTCTTTTTTTTGGAGAAAATATTTTGAAAATGAGAGAGGCATCTCACTCATGGTCACTAAATTGGAAATTTGTAGAGTTGACATCTAAATGTAGGTAGCCTAGCTCATTTACCTGCTGGAATGTTATACTATGTCATTTTAGTCTTACTAAATGCAGAACAAGCAAGCAGCAATTTCAGTCGTAGGTGGGAGACTTTGCCAATGCTCCCATTTTCATCCTTCTCACCTCACCTACAATGATTTTTTTAATACAAATATTTTGATTAATTTTATTTAAATTATTATTTATATCTCTTAACTGTGCCATTGACGAGGAAAATAATTGCAGTGTAACATACTAGCTAACAATATAGGATTTTTGATACTACTTTCATAAGAAAAATAGTATAAGACAAGAATAACCCAAACCACTTCTAACCTGAGATTTGATGTACTAAATATGAAGTTTTCCTGATAACTGCTTAAGTTGCAAGATTAGAGTCATAGTGATAAACACACTAACATTTTAATAGTGTGATTGAACTGTATTTCCCAATCTGATATATTTGAGATGTGCAGAGAAAAGAAAGGGAGATAAACAAAGAGCTAGCCTTGGAATTTTCCATGCTTATTTCTTTGTTCCACTTTTAAAATGGTTTAGAAACAACTGTGCAAGGATTTGTGGTCTGTGGATATACTTTATGACAGATAAATAAGCATAGATTTTGTAGTTGGCATGACTGCTACTTTAATAAGCTTTCTCAGTGACAGGATTTTATAACCTTGGGTGAAGTAAAACATTGCAAGGCACTGTCTTATGCAATGCATTAAAACCTATAATAAGGCTCTATCATTAGGGAAGGTGATACTGACTGATGAAATGCAGTAAGATCAATTTGTAGTGGCCATGAAAATTTGCCACTTAGATCTTCACATACTGATTGATGGCCCTAGTTGTTGGCTCTGTAGATCCTCACTATGCTCTGCACACTTTCCTGAAGATACTACCTGGGGGGGAAATACATATTCTTACTGGGAATTGTGGAATCAAGAGTACAAACAGTAGGACAGATTTATTTTGTTTTATTTTATTTTTTTACAGTAGAACAGATTTACATGCTAGCAATAAATTTAGAAAATTATTAAGAAGAGGAAGTAGTTTCTTAAAACTTAATGTATTCTCTGTAAGTATATACTTTTCTTAGATTCAAAAATTTAAAAAAATATGGGAGACTACACATTTGTTTTTACAAAATTCAGTGATTATTAAGATGAAATAACAAAAGATCTTGTATTTGCACTGTTAAGAGTTCTAAACAAAATGAAAAAAAAGTTATTCCTTATCCGAAAGTTTTTAAAGATTACTAATGAATAGAGGTAAACAGAATTGTTACAAATTAACACTTTTCTTTATCTGCTACAAAATAAACAATACCCAGAAATTTACTTTTATAAATCAAATATGTACCATATGATGTCAAGATGACTAAAACTGGTTATGTTTCCTAGATTGATCACATATATGGGACTTGGGTCTCATAAGCATAGGTGGCGGGATCAGCAGGTCGCAGAATATTCACCAGTGAACACCACTGGCTTTGCTGTCAGCACATACATGTCACTGGAGGAGGCTTCAGGTTCCTCCCAGGGCTCCTGCCTTGAACAGCACTATAGAGATCACTGCCTCCCACAAAGTCTAGAGAATCAGTTTAGTTTTCTATGCATGTTTTCCCAGAGGTTTCCCTGAGCCCTGACAAATTATGCATCCATTCTGACAGAATTGAGGGGCAGTCAAAAATAGGAAAATATCTTTCATACATTGTTGCACTGAAGTTTTCCCATCTTTGGCCTCCTTTTTGTCCTGGAATCATATTAAAATCTCTGGTAATCAAGTGAGGAGAGAGGCCTCAATATCCCAAAATATTAGAGTATGAAAAGAAGGAAACATAATCTATGATAATTACAGATAAACTTAGTATACTAATCTTAGTTTCATTCTTTGGGACAAAACAACAACAAAACAACAAAGTTCGTCTTTAGATTTTAAACACCCTAATGCCATTAATAAATATGTTTAATTTTATTTAGTTTGTTTTGAATATGTAACCCCTTTATATATTTTAAACATCTAATCAGTTACAATGCATACATTGAAAGTCCTTCACATACTTCCGCCTCCACTCACTCTATTGTCTAATATTGTTTTACAGACAACCACTGCTTTTATTTAGTCTTAATTTTTTTAAATTAGGATATAACCAATCATATACACATGAAATTATTTGTTATATAATTTTCTACATCTTGATTATAAAAGATAATAAAATATTACAAACTATATGGTGTTTGTATAACTAGCTGGCATCCACTAGGGAACATGCTGCCACAGTATGATTGAGAGAGTTTAACAGAGGGAGTGTTTTAGAGATTTACTTTAGGAATTAGGGGCACCTGGGTGGCTCAGTTGGTTAAGCAACTGCCTCTGGCTCAGGTCATGATCCCAGGGTCCTGGGATCGAGCCCTGCATCGGGCTCCCTGCTCGGCGGGAAGCCTGCTTCTCCCTCTCCCACTCCCCCTGCTTGTGTTCCCTCTCACGCTGTCTCTCTCTCTGTCAATTAAAAAAAAAAAAAATCTTAAAAAAGAAAAGGAATTGGCTTACACGGTTATGGAGACCAAGAAGTCCCATGGTCTATGGTCTGCAAGCTGGAGAACCAAACCAAAGAATGCTGTGTAATTCAGTTTGATTTGGAAGGCCTAAGAAGGGGGGTGGGGGTGTCACTGGTGTTAGCTTTGATCTCAGTTCAAGAACCAGGAGTACCAATATCTGAGGGCAGGAGAGGAGGGATGTCTCAGTTCAGGCAGAAGGGGAGAGAGAGAGAGAGAGAGAGAGAGAGAGAGAGAGAGTTTGCCCTCCTTCTGCCTTTTTGTTCTATTTAGGTCTTTTATGGATTGGATGATGCCTTTCTGTATTAATGAGGATAGATCTTCACTTGGTGTACTGTTTCAAATGCTATTTCTTTCCAAAACACCCTCACAGACATACCCAGCAATAATACTTCACCAGCTATCTGGGTATCCATTATCCCAGGCAGACTGACACATAAAATTCACCATCACACCGGTACTGACAGGGTTAAGGGGAACCACAAGGAAGGAAAAATACCTAAAACAAGAAACACTGGCAAGTTGTTACCACTGTTCAGTCTCCGGGGCTGAGAGGACAAAGCAGTTTCTAGAACCCAGGAGTAGAAGCCCTAGCGTTTGGTACGAACCCAGGCACTGGGAAACATGGGGCCAGAAGAGAGGGATTCAGGATAGTATGTTTCTCCACTTATCTTTTCGCCCACTGTCCAGTAGTCTTCATGTACGTCTAATGAGACAAACTCAGAGAGAAGCCAAAGGAGAAAAGACCACACTTAGATTCTGTTCTCCTGAAAACAAACTTGTAAGATTGTATCATTGGCTAGCCTTTCACTGCATGAATTTCAGTAGCTATAGACTGGCAGAGATGATAAGTTTTGGAGACAGAAAAAACTTGGTTCAAATCTCAGCTCTCCCACTTATAAATTATGTGATTTGGGGCAGGTTATTTAATCTCTACAATATTTGACATTCTCTAATGAAAATAAGATGTGTCTGCTTTATGGTTGTTCTAATGAAAATGTTAGATGAATCTCAAATATTAGTCTGGAATATGTGAGCTGCAAGAAACATCGAGATGGTTATAAAAATGACTCTTTCGGGGCGCCTGGGTGGCTCAGTCATTAATTGTCTGCCTTTGGCTTGGGTCATGATCCTGGGGTCCTGGGATCGAGCCCTGCTTCGGGCTCTGGGAGGGAGCCTGTTTCTCTCTCTCCCTCTCCATGCTGCTCCCCCTGCTTGTGCTCTCTCTAATAAATAAATAAAACTTAAAAATGACTATATGTTGTATATATATACATATATGTCAGTATGTATATACATATCTTCACATTATACAAAATGTTAAGAGGTACAGTTTGCTAATTTGCTGATATGGGTTTTGCAGTTTGATCGTAGGGCCTATTTAATATCTCCGTGATTCCCTTGGTCTTTCCCCCATGGTCTTAGGGTGGCTGACACAGTTCTAGCTGTCATAGCTACACTCAGTTCAGGAAAAGAATGGGGTGACTACAGCAGATTCTGCTTTCATCTCATTGTCTGAATTGCATCATAAGGACTGTTCTGCTATCCAGGAGTGCTCGGGTAAAGAAGTCTTCCAGCTGATTTGGGGTCTATAGTAGAGGGGCAGAGAAGGTAGTAGAAAGTCACAAATGGAAGTTGGCTGAGCAAAACTGGGGTGTATATTTAAATATAAATTTATTAGCTCACTGTATAATATATAGCTGGGCATGGTATTTGCCAGCTAAATCTATTATCATTATTATCTTGCATAAATACTTCATAATTAATTTTAGTAACATTCTCTTTTTTACATTTGGTCTTTTTAATTCTAAAAATACCTCACGGATAAAAAAAAATGTACATTGTATATGTTTATGTTTAATTCACTAGAACAAATGCGTACAAATAAAGAGTAATACAATCTGGGATATATGTATAGATATCTCTACCTCTAGATAGAGGGATATATAGACATACAGATAGATATCTAACTATATATATCTGCAGGTATTGACAGGCTTACGGGGAACCACAGGAAAGGAAAAAGTACCTAAAACATATATATGTACATCTATATATGTTTATACGTGTTTATGTGTGTGTGTGTGTGTGTGTGTGTGTGTGTGTGTGTGTATAACAGATGTAGGAACCATAGCATTTGGTAAGAACCCAGGCACTGGGAAACATGAGCCCAGAAGGGAATAAAGAATATATATTTTTCTGAGATTAAGAATTCCTCATATCAGTGAGGTCATATGATACGTCTTTCTCTGATTGACTTATTTTGCTCAGCATAACACCCTCCAGTTCCATCCACGTCTTTGCAAATGGCAAGATCTCATTCCTTTTGATGGCTGCATAATATTCCATTGTATATATATATACCACCCTCTTCTTTATCCATTCATCTGGTGGGGGGTGGGAGGAATGGGGTGGCTGGGTGATAGACATTGGGGAGCGTATGTGCTATGGTGAGTGCTGTGAATTGTGCAAGACTGTTGAATCACAGATCTGTACCTCTGAAACAAATAATACATTATATGTTAAAAAAAAAGAAGAAGAAGAAGAAGAAGAAGATAGCAGGAGGGGAATAATGAAGGGGGGAAATCAGAGGGGGAGACGAACCATGAGAGATGATGGACTCTGAAAAGCAAACTGAGGGTTCTAGAGGGGAAGAGGGTGAGGGTATGGGTTAGCCTGGTGATGGGTATTAAAGAGGGCGCGATCTGCATGGAGCACTGGGTGTTATATGCAAACAATGAATCATGAAACACTGCATCAAAAACTAGTGATGTAATGTATGGTGATTAACATAACAATAAAAAAATTTAGAAGAATATATATTTTTACTTTATACCTACTGCTGAATTTACATGCATAAATATTTACCTCCTGGAAATATCATCAATAATATATATCTATATATCTATATATATATATATATCAATAAGCATATTATTTCCTCTCATAAAGGAAATCTTTCCTCTGCACTCTGATTTTGTTTTATTCCAACTTCTTCTATTTATTTCTTCAGACATTTTTTGTTTTATTCTAAGTTAATTGAACTTCTATTTTAATTCCATGCAAGTCTGCCTACTCCACCCAGTTGCTGTGAATAAGTGCATGTATTTGATGTAAGATTAAAACATCTTGAACAGAGGCTTACAGTAATCCAAATGTATGTAATAATTCCTCACCCTTTCTACCCGTCTCTGAGGACAAGGAAAACTTAAAGAGTTTCTATCTAATGTTATAAGTATATGAAAAGTCATCAACCTGATTGGATTAATGTTAAAAAATTAACGCCTCTGTCACCCCAAATGAAAGACAGGAAAACTTAATTTTTAATTAGATTCAAAAGAAGTTCCAGTTTGAAGCAAAAATTTTCTATTGGTGAACCTAAGTTCCTCCTGAGAATAATTTCATCTTGAATAAGAAAAAGTTTGAGTTTGTTTTCAGTATCTCAGCATTGGCTAAGGAAACTATTTTTACATATCTGATTCTTTTGGTCAGGGATTAGTGTCTAAGTTCTAGGAGACTACTTTTCCACTTTATTTTTAGCTCTGGAATGTATAGAAAATTGTAATAGATTACAACATATTTTGGAAATAATTTGAGGGGATGTGGAAGCATCTATAAGCAGTTTGGTAAAATTTACTTTTTTGCATTACCTATTATGGAAACAAAAATAAAATACAGTATTAACAGATATACTAAATATTGGATCTTGATAGGGTTTGAATTATTAATAGTTTTAAAACAGCTTGCTTCCACTGACATACATTTTTATATCAGTTTTTATGCTGTAAATGGCCACATGTAATTTTTGACAGTGAATTTTAATAATGGCTTTTTCAAATTTTAGATATAGACACAACTATATCATTTTTACATAAATAAATTAAAAATGTCTGTTCTTTAATCACCTTTTCAAAATTTACAACAGATGAAATTAAAAGATTTAATACCTTCACTTTCTTTCCATGAACAACCGTAGTATTTTAATTTACTTGAACTTCTATATGAATTTGAATCCATTCAATGCATTCATTAAATTCATTTGCATGTATCAATATCAAAAATTTCAAAATAATTAGAAGCCCCAATTTTCAGCACACCTGTCTTGGCAGAGTAGTAACACTGGAAGTTTGTTTGAATAAAATTAAAAGTTACTTCAGCTATAAAAAGACAGGACTGCTGCCTGAAATTGAACAAGGGAGGAGACCCCACCAGTGACCACATTTCCTGGACAATGTGTCATTCTCCCTGGCTCCTGGAACATAAACCCATCTGTTAACTCCAGGGGTCATTTGTCTAAAATATTCTTGAAATAAATGTTCTTGGGGTGGAAGTGTCTTTGGCTATAGTCAGTATATATCGATAAAACCCTGAGTGCCAAATCTAGCTCACACGCTTTCTAATTTCTGGGCTAATGAGACACAGTGTCAGACCATATTCTGATGGCGCCAAGATCAAGGATCCTCCACAAGGTTGCTTGTACCAGAAAGCAACATCCCTAGAGAATACCTGTTACCCAAGAGCCTGCCAGGCTTTCTGAGATAGCTTGGATTTATAGTCTATGTAAAATATTGTCATGTCAGTAAAAATGATGGGTAGTTTTTTATTGAAAAATTGTTATTTTGAAGAGACAAAATAGCATTTTAAAATGCTTAGAATGGTTATGTTATATTTTAATAGAAGTTTATTTAATATCCTCACAAATTACTATAAATTGGGTATTTTTATTAGCTCTGTTTTACAAAGTGTGAAACTGAAGCACAAAAAACTTAAGGAACTTGCCCAAGACAACAGACTCAGGCTCATGGAGTCTTAATTCTACTTCCTCTCTATTTTAACCAAAAAGCAAAGGGAGAAAACCTGTTTAAGGAGAGCTGAAGCAATCCAGATACTTCACACTGACTGTTAGGAGGGGAAATATATACCACACATTTCTGGCTCTAATCGCAGCTCAATCCCACCCTGAGTTTCATAAGCAGTGTACACAGAAGTAAATATTCACAGTTTGCCTCATTTTCCTTAAAAATACTTATCATCATCCTGTCATCTTGCCTTGCCATTAAGACTAAGATTCCCAAATCTTTGTCATCCTAGGGCCAAACCAGGTTGCTCCTTTCCCAATGTCAACTGGCAGTCCAATTATGGCACTTTTTATCTAATTATGTCTGTAAGCTTTGATCAACCTCTTTGAGTACTTACACACGTGTCATCCACAAAGAGTCATACCGAATAGAGACTGAATGAATCATTAGCAAGGAGCTCTTTACCTCTCATGTACTACATAACAAAGAGGCACAGGCCTACAGCTGATTATCCGTGGCCATATGTTAATAACTTACTGCATGATCCATCTGGAGTTTCTTCTCCATTCTTCATTATTACTGGGAGTTTAGTTCAAGAAGTTTTAGAGTTGACAAGTTAAGTAAATGATATATTAAATGAAACTTTCTTATAGCTCAAATGATCTGCTAAATGTGCAAACACACAGTGTTTCCTTGACTAGGTATTAATCCTACTTAATCTATCAAAATTACATGTTTAGCATTCTGTTCTGATTTACTGTCTCTTTTCTAACAAGGAGATTAAAGATTGTTCTTATGCTATCTATTGAATAATGTCATAGTTATAAATGGGAAGAACAACTGTGCCTTCTGGATTCTTATTTCACTTGCAAGATAACATCAGAAAGATAAAAATATATTGATTATATAAGAAACTTCCCTCGAAAATGTAGGCAGATTACATGAGTGGATGTAATTATTCCTTAATTTTAAATCTCAAAATTAAAAAAAAACTCCTCACTAATGAGATGTTTATATAACAATGTCAGGAATGAAACAAAAATTTAAATTTAAATTTCAGAGATATAGTGTAAAAGTAATAAAATTATGAGATATTACCAAATATCCAATTACCTAATACATATGTGTTGCTTAAATATCAGTTTCTTGAGTACACTATAGGAAACAGTTAAAAAATCAAAATATTGATGAAAAAATGGGTACACTTATCTTCATTAACATGACAGGAATCACTATGAACAGAAACCAAATTTATCATTCTAATGAGAAGTCAACAATCTAGAAAATACACAGTGAGTGGATACATTGTGTGAAAGTCAAGTAAGTTTTTTTTTTTAATTGTGGTAAGAACACATAACATGAAATCTGCCTTCTAACAACTTTTCAGGGAACAATAGAGTATTGTTAACTATAGGCATAAGGTGGTACAGAAGATCCCTAAAATTTATTCATGTTACACAACTGAAACATTATACCCTTTGAAGGGCAATTCCCCATTTCCCCCTCATGTTGGACCTTGGCAACCACCATTCTTGTCTCTGCTTCTATGAGTTTGACTCTCTTAAATTCCTCGAAAAAGTGGAATCATGTACTATTATTTGTCTTGTGACTAACTTTTTTTACTTAGCTTAATGCCCTCCAGGTTCATTCAAGTTGTCACATATATAACAGGATTTCCTTTGCTTTTTTGTTTTTTTTAAGTCTGAAAAATATTCCATTGTATATATTTTTAATGATTTTATTTATTTATTTTCAGAGAGAGAGAGAAAATGATCACAAGCAGGGGGAGTGGCAGGCAGAAGGAGAAGCAGGCTCCCTGCTGAGAAAGGAGCTTGATGGGGAACTTGGTCCCAGGACCCTAAGAACTTGATCTCAGGACCCTGAGCCAAAGGCAGACACTTAACCGACTGAGTCACCCACGCGTCCCTCCATTGTGTATTTTAAGGGAGGCTTACAAAATTGAGATATAATGGAATATAGAAGCACTGATATAGAAATATTTCCTATTTTGTTTTATTATTAGTATTTTGTTTTGCATGCAGTTGGATACATTTGACATATCTTCAAATTAAATGAATTAGAAATCTGGTGTCCTCACTAAGCAGAATTAAGAGCCCTTTTGTGGCCATGGTCATGTATTCACATTAGATCAGTCAACACTTCTGCGGGAGTGTGTGTGTGTGTGTGTGTGTGTGTGTGTGTCTGTGTGTGTCTGTGTGTGTCTGTGTGTGTGTGTATGTTTTCTCCAGCCACTTTCAGCTGAATGGGTGCTAGCAAAAGAGTTGGATTTAATCAAGGTTAAGGGTTTTCCAAGAAAGAGTAAAAAACAAGTAAGGGGCACAAGAGTTGACAGAATATTAAAGGGAGAGATCCTATGGTTTCCATGATATTTGATCTCAAAAGAATAGAAGTCAATACATAAAGGAAAGATTATAAACAGGAGTTGAAAACCCAGAGAGGAGAAAGATTGCAAACTGCTCACAAATCAAATGCAAAGCCTTCCCTGGACAACAAATACGAAATTGAAATTCATTCCCAGAAATCTTTATTCTGCCGTCTGATTTATTTTTCTCGATAGCATTTACCAGTTTAATATAGTAAATAATACCTATTTTTCATTAACTCTATATCCATCCCCTCATTCTCGAGAGATAGACGTGAGATTTGCATCCACCAGCAAAGTTTTATCCATGAGTTCCACGAATATAATACTGTATTCTAGTCACTGTACCTGTCATAATATTAGCCGATAGAACCGATGGTTACATTGTTTCCTAAAACTTAAGAATAAGCAACAAGCAGAGAAGCTATGATTAGAATGGCTTAGTGTATTAAGCTGAGAATAGAACGTGAATTCATTCTCCTCCCTATCCCCTGAGAGGCAGGCATTTCTTTAGAGTTATGGCAAAAGGTGAGGCTCAAAGCACAAAAAGGGCAATTGAGACCACTGTAAAGACCTGGGAGATGGTGAAATTCTTTTGGAAGTCGGGAAATGAACGTTTTTGTCACTGGAGATATTTCCTAATTATATTTACAAATAATGCATGTACCTTCTTTGTTCTCGTGTTTCTTTCGAAGCTCCTTCCAGAGGAGAAAAATCCCTGAGTAAGAACAGCAAAATAACAGATATAATTATTTTTCCGAGCATTTATTCTTAACTTTATTATCTCGCCTTGATGTTCATTTAGTTGGAATCAAATTATTACCTCATAAAACAGGACAATGATACTATTACTGCTCCTATTTGATAGAGTCTGCAGACATATTCTATGTTATCAGACTCTGAATTTCAATCTTTGTAAATTCAGGAACACATATTTTTAAACTGAGGGGTGGAACAGAAGAACAAATGCTAAGTAATACAAGACAACGCTTTCACCTCACCTTGACTTCATTATATTTGGGAAAATAAACAGCTCAAACTTGGATTGCTATGATTAACTCCGGATGTTCAAAAGAGTGCAAATACAATTCAATAACCAGATTCACATGACACTATCAAAATAGTTACAGGAATCTCTTGGCATTCACGGTTCTATTACCTTAAAGCTAAGAGAGTGAGTATCATCAGTCACAAAATTAATGTGCACATTAAACATATGGGGTGGTTAAGATATGGATACTCTGCAGTCATGATGTAAAAGTATTTTAAAAAGAAATCCCTGTGTAGGAAAGGACTCCCTGTCTGAGGTATTATTCATGAATGGATAGTTCAAGAAGTAGGTGAAGATGATTAACATAGGCATTAGAAGCTGAACCACAGACATCTGGATATTATGTGATTATTTCAAAGCAAATCTGGATTGAAATTCATTAAATTCATGACACACAGGGAGTTTCCTGAAGTATATTTCCTATTTCTGGAATTTCAACATGATTATATATTCAACAATGTAGATATGTAACCATTAAGTTCCTAGAATTTTTGCATCATATTGTAGATGTATTGGCAAAGAAATTTAATGAAATATGCATAGCCACACTCAAATTATCTTAAGCACAAGCAAATGTTACCTTCAAACCTTTCTCATAAGTGTTTTATGTACATATGCAAATAGTGTAGAAAACTATTTTAATATGTGAATTATTTACTGGAATAGCAATCATTTGGGTATTTAAAGAGTGTATATTATCAGCTCCTATGGATTTATTGTGATTTACAGTGGAAGCTTGCAGGCAGCATACGAAAGATGATTTATGTGTTTTTTTCTCTCCGCCACATTTCAATTTAAGAACTTCAATAATGTTTGCATAATTTTGTACTGTTTCTTCATGATTGTTAAAGAAGCCCATGCTCTTATCACCAACTAGCCTAGATGATATACTTAAGACAGAGAATAACATAAATGCCTGCCTTAGTCATCTTGGGTTGCCATAACAAAACATCACAGTCTGGGTGGCTTAACCAACAGAAATGTATTTTCTCACAATTCTTGAAGGTGAAAATCTGAGATTAGGGTGCCAGGATGGTCCATTTCTTTTGAGAGCTCTCTTCCTGGTGTGCAGATGACTGCCTTCTCGCTGTGTCCGCACGTGGCCTTTCCTTGGAGAGACTAAGCTCTCTGGTATCTCTTCTTATAAGGACACTAATCCTATCAGATCAGGCCCCTTCTTATGGTCTAATTAAATCTTTATTACTTCCATAGAAATCCCACCATAAATAAAGCCACACTGGTGATTAGGGCTTCAACATATGAATTTGTGGGGAGTAGAGGGACACAAACATTCAGTCCATAACAATGCCAGAACATATTTTAATTATGATATTAAGTGCACAGGAGAAATGTTGGAAAAACTCAGGTCATCTGTGAACTCACAGAGTGGATATTATACCGAGGATTTCTTTGGCAATTTCAGGGAAATTTTAACTATGATGATGGATTGTCATTATATAGTATATCTAATATCTAATATGATTAACTTCATTTTCTATTTGGATTACTGCCACAGTCACCTAAAATATATTTACTACATTTAAATAGTATTGTTATATAATCATCTTCTAGCATTAAAAATAACCAAAATCATATTTATCTTTGTATAATTATAATCAACTCCAAAATTAAAACATCTTTTTACATTAAAAATTTAAAATGATGTCAAAGCTTTCTGACTTGCACACATGTCTATAATTCATATTTGCTTGCCTTCGTTTTACTACTGAACAGTGTTAGTAAGGTATTTAACACCAATCTTCTGTGTTTCTGTGCAGTTGCTTTCAAATCACAATGCTTTTCAAACTACTAGTCTCTTTCTGCTCCTGACTTCTGTCTGGAGACAATTAATGTCTTTCTGTCTGTCTCCATTTCCTTCTTCATCCTTCTTCATCCTTCATCCTTCTTCATCCCAGGCTCAATACTGTTTACTAGGAATTTGGCGACTACTTGTGAATTTTCTGGTAGATGTTTTTGGTGGTTTTACTTTCGTACATTTCTGCTTGCTAAAAATGTGCACATTAAACATACTGAATGGTTAAGATATGGATACTCTGCAGTCACGATGGAGAAGTATTTTAAAAAGAAATCCCTGTGTAGGAAATGACTCCCTGTCTGAGGTATTATTCATGAATGGATAGCTCAAGAAGTAGGTGAAGATGATGAACATAGATCTATAGAAGTGTCAGTCATTCATTTCTTTCAATATCCACCATTTTTCAATGGACTATGGGGAAAAACTGACCCCACCCAAAAAAAAAAAAAAAAAAGAACAGGAACTTGTGGATTTAAGTAAAATTAATTAAAAAGAAAATATTGTAATTTTTATTTTGGATAGATGGCTAAACACTGTTTATAGGAGGCATAGGAAGTAAGATAGTTCTTATCATCTGAAAGAAGACAAATTGGCTATAGAAAAGTTAAACCATTTCTTTAGTAAAATCATAAGAGAGATTACCTGAGGGGATGGTAATTTTATTTATTTTTTTTCAGCAAAATCTAGTTGTTTTCTGTGTCTATTGCTATTTTCAATAAAAACTTTACTGTGGAAATAACTGATTTTTAAAGTAATTTTGCATTTTATTTCTTGTTGAACTTTCCATTCTCAGTTTTTCCTTGACTGCTTCCTTTATTAACAAAAATATTTTCTGAATATATAATATATGACAGAAAGTTTGACAAATACATAAAAAATAGAAATGAAATATATTAGGAAATACACAAAAGTTCTGTGTCTTCATGCAAGAAATAGTAAACTGCAGAGAATAGAAAGATTTTAATGTAGAGATAGAAATGAAAACATTTTAAATGAAAAATAATGTCAGAGAGCACCCAACATATATTAATCATCATGTTTGTTGCAAACAGCAGATCCAACTAATTTAATCAGGAAAATATTCATTGGAAGAATATATTTAAAGAAAATCCACTGTCTCTAAGAAAATGACAGAAAACAGGATCAACAATGGCAGGAAGGGAGGGAGGGGACCTGAGACAGACATCAATAAGCTTCTGAGCAGATGGTAAGACCATCGTCCTGGTCCCCTTCCCTCCGGGTGCCATGTATCTTCTACTCAATCAGCCTCAATTCTGCCCATTGTCTATATGCCCCTGCTTCATTCCAACAGGACAGAAAATAATAATTTTCAGTCTTAGGCTATCCTTTTTGAGCTTCAGGGATGCAGAGAAAGATTTTTTTCTAATATTGGGTAGCAAAAAATAAAATAAATAAATGTTTTCTTCATTATGTAAATATAATTAGTATTACAAAAAAATCTGATACTATGCAGGGTTTATCTTGAGTAATATATTTGTTTTTTAAGAACATAGAAGAAAAAGAAGGGTATGTTAAAAAGTGACATAGACATGCAAAGTTGGATTCAGAGGGTTAAATGCAAATCAGAAATGCAAGATTTTGGAAGTTGAAATTACGAAAGAGCAAAAGAAGCAATAATTAAACAAACAGTGAAATAATTTCTCAATTGTACAAAGACTTGACTCAGTCGCATTTAAAAATAATCATTTTATTTGAAAAAATATCAAATATAAAATAGAGAATAAATGGTTTTCCTCAAGGGAACAAGAAGTAGTTTGATGATATTCTTTACTACAAATCTCATTGCCTCACCTAAAAATAAACAAAACACAGTTTTAAGAGGTACCATAGGTTATTCAATAATTCCAATAAAACTGTTGCCTAAAATAAAATATTTTCAGATATAAAAATTAAGAATAGCTTAATATGTCCTTCCACTGTTTTGAAAATGCATTCTAACACTAATTAACAAATTTTAAAGAAAAAAAGATGAGAATTTAACCTTTAAACATTTAAATATAAAATGTAAATTATAAATGATCCCTGTAAATGTAGTCATAACACTGAATGAAAACCAAGTTTCTTTAGAATTGTTATGTTTTAAAGTAATTTAATCAGATTATAGACCCATTCATTATAAAATCACTTGATTTAGAGTAATTAAATATAAGGTATATTTATTTTCTTAGCAAAGGTTTGGGACAAGCAAGGAGTTTAGTTCTTAACTTAATCACGTATGCCTCATGCTTTTGTTACAAAAACTACCACTAGCAAGATGAATTACATGTTTGTTCTCTACCAAATTAGTCTAGAAGTTTAGAATAAGTGATAGAACATATAGAAAAATTGATAAAACAGAGCTCAGCCCTCTATCACCTCTTATCTGGATGATGAGAACAGCTTCTTAGCGGAGCTCCCCCTCTAATTGATACTTCCCAGGGATCTTTATAAAAGGCAACCTGGAGGGGGCGGAGCAAGATGGCAGAGGAGTAGGAGACCTGGATTTCATCTGGTCTCAGGAATTCAGCTGAATAGGGATCAAACCATTCTGAACACCTGCAAACTCAATAGGAGATCGAAGAGGAGAGTAGCAACAACTCTCTGAACAGAGAAGCGACCACTTACTGGAAGGTAGGACGTGCGGAGAAGTGAATCCGAGGCGATATTCGGAGCATAGATGGCTGGGGAGGGGGCCTCCGATGGCCGCTTCTGGCAAGTGATAGAGCCGCGGAGCACAAAATCGGAACTTTTAGAAGCCGGCTCTGCGGAGGGACGTCGCTCCAATGCCTAAGCGGGGTGGGGGGGTGGAATCCACCCAGGACAGTGTGGTCTCAGGACCCTTGGGGTCACAGAAAGACCGGGGGTGCCTGAATGCAGCAGAGCTCCCAGGTATAGGAGCGGGGAAGCCGGCTGCAGAGATGGAGCCGAGGCACGGGCTCTCAGCTCCGGGTTGCCATAAACTGTGATCCGCGGCCCAGTCGGGCCACTGCTCCTCCAGCAGGGACCCAACAAGCGGCAGAGCCGGGGAGACTCCCCTTCCTTCCCCCGGGGGGAGCTGCGCGGGAGCACACCGCAGGGATCTGCTGGGTTTGGAGACTCCACATGGGGTCGGGTGCCAGAGATAGAAATGCTCGGTCACAGGCCGGGTGAGCATGGAATGCGGCCGGAGACCAGGCAGACAGGAGTGACTGCTTTTCTCTGGGGGCGCACTGAGGAGCGGGTCCCTGAGTTCTCAGCTCCTCCGGGTGGAGATTGGGAGGCCATCATTTTCGCCCTGGTCCTCCAAAGCTGTACCAAGAGCTTTCAGGGAACAAAAGCTCCTGAGAGCAAACCCGAGCAGCTTGCTTAGCCCAGACGAACAAGGGCGGGGCAATTCAGCCTCTGGCAAAGACATTTGGAAACCACGGCAACAGGCCCCTCCCCCAGAAGATCAGCACGAACAGCAGGCAAGCCAAGACCAAGTTTACCGATCAAGGAGAATGGGAGAACTCCAGCGCTAGCAGAATACTGCACATAGAATTCATGGCTTTTTTTTTTTTTTTTTTACCATGATTCATTAGTTCATCAAAGTTCATTTTTTTAACTTTTTTTTTAATTTTTCTTTTTCCCTTTTTCAACCAAAATCTTATCAATCCCTTTTTAAGAAAAAACAAAACATTTTTTATTTTTCATTTTTAGAGTCATTATTTTATCCCTTCATAGTAGTTACCCTTATTTTTGGCATATATATATATATATATAAGTTGTTCTCTCTTTAAAATTTTGAGATACAGTTTCTTCTAAGAGATCAAAATATACCCTAAATCACTAGTGTATGGCTTTGTTCTAGTCTCTTGCCTGATCACATTCTCTCCCTTTTTTCTTTTGTTTCCTATTTTTAAATCTTCTTTCTTTTTCCAAACAACTTCTTATCTTACCAATTCCTTTTATAAAATCTTTTATAATTTTCATCTTTACAGTCATCTTCCATCCCTTCATTGTATCAACCCTTATTTTGTACATATATGTCTTTCTTCCTTTAAAATTTTAGGAGGCACTTTTTCTAACAGACCAAAATACGCCCAAAATCTAGTGTGTGGCACTGATCTATGCCCTAGCCTGATCATATTTGATCATATTCTGCTTTTTTTGTATTGTTCTCTTTTTGTTTTTATCTTTTTTTTCTCTTTCTTTTTTCTTTCTTTCCCTTTCTTTTCCCCTGGTTTCAGGTCTTTTCTGATTTGTATAGAGTATATTTGCTGGGGACGTTGTTAACCTGTTAGCATTTTGTTCTCTCATTCATCTATTCTCCTCTGGACAAAATGACAAGACGAAAAAATCACCTCAGCAAAAAAAACAAGAGGTAGCCAGGGACCTACTCAATATGGACATTAGTACAATGTCGGACCTAGAGTACAGAATCATGACTTTAAAGATACTAGCTGGGCTTGAAAAAAGCGTGGAAGTTATTAGAGAAACCCTTTCTGGAGAAATAAAAGAACTAAAATCTAACCAAGTCGAAATCTAAAAGGTTATTAATGAGGTGCACTCAAAAATGGGGGCACTAACTGCTAGGATAAATGAGGCAGAAGAGAGAATAGGCGATATTGAAGACCAAATGATGGAAAATAAAGAGGCTGAGAAAAAGAGAGAGAAACAACTACAGGATCACGAGGGCAGAATTCGAGAGATAAGTGATATGTTAAGACGAAACATCATTAGAATAATTGGGATCCCAGAAGAAGAAGAAAGAGAGGGGCAGAAGGTATAGTGGAGCAAATAATAGCAGAGAACTTGCATAATGTGAGGAAGAAAACAGACATCAAAATCCAGGAGGCACAGAGAACCCCTCTCAAAATCAATAAAAATAGGTCAACACCCTGACATCTAATAGTAAAACTTACGAGTCTCAGAGACAAAGAGAAAATCCTGAAAGCAGCTCGGGAGAAGAGATATGTAACCTACAATGGTAGAAATATTAGATTGGCAACAGACCTATCCACAGAGACCTGGCAGGCCAGAAAGGACTGGCATGATATCTTCAGAGCACTAAACGAGAAAAATATGCATCCAAGAATACTATATCCAGCTAGGCTCTCATTGAAAATTGAAGGAGAGATAAGAAGCTTCCAGGACAAACAAAAACTAAAGGAATTTGCAAACACGAAACCAGCCCTCCAAGAAATCTTGAAAGGGGTCCTCTAAGCAAAGAGAGAGCCTAAAAACAGCATAGATCAGAAAGGAACACAGACAATATACAGGAACAGTCACCTTACAGGCAATAAAATGGCACTAAATTCATACCTTTCAATAGTTATACCCTGAATGTAAATGGGCTAAATGCCCCAATCAAAAGACACAGGCTATCAGAATGGATTAAAAAACAAGACCCATCAATATGCTGTCTGCAAGAGACTCATTTTAGACCCAAAGACACCCCCCGATTGAAAGTGAGGGGGTGGAAAACCATTTACCATGCTAATAAACACCAAAAGAAAGCTGGGGTGGCAATCCTTATATCAGACAAATTAGATTTTAAAACAAAGACTGTAATAAGAAATGAGGAAGGACACTATATCCTACTTAAAGGGTCTATCCAACAATAAGATCTAACAATTGTAAATATTGATGCCCCTAACATAGGAGCAGCCAACTATATAAGGCAATTAATAACAAAAGCGAAGAAACACATTGACAACAATACAATAATAGTGGGGGACTTTTACACCCCCCTCACTGAAATGGACAGATCATCTAAGCAAAAGATCAACAAGGAAATAAAGACTTTAAATGACACACTGGACCAAATGGACTTCACAGACATATTCAGAACATTCCATCCCAAAGCAGCAGAATACACATTCTTCTCTAGTGCCCATGGAGCATTCTCCAGAATTGATCACATCCTAGGTCACAAATCAGGTCTCAGCCAGTACCAAAAGATTGGGATCTTTCCCTGCATATTTTCAGACCACAATGCTTTGAAACTAGAACTCAATCAAAAGAGGAAAGTCGGAAAGCACTCAAATACATGGAGGCTAAAGAGCATCCTACTAAAGAATGAATGGGTCAACCAGGAAATTAAGGAAGAATTAAAAAAATTCATGGAAACCAATGAAAATGAAATCACAACTGTTCAAAATCTTTGGGATACAGCAAAGGCAGTCCTGAAAGGAAAGTATATAGCAATACAAGCCTTTCTCAAGAAACAAGGAAAGTCTCAAATACACAACCTAACCCTACACCTAAAGGAGCTGGAGAAAGGACAGCAAATAAAGCCTAAACCCAGCAGGAGAAGAGAAATAATAAAGATCAGAGCAGAAATCAATGAACTAGAAACCAAAAGAACAGTAGAACAGATCAACGAAACTAGGAGATGGTTCTTTGAAAGAATTAACAAGATTGATAAACCCCTGGCCAGACTTATCAAAAAGAAAAGAGAAATGACCCAAATCGACAAAATCATGAACGAAAGAGGAGAGATCACAACCAACACCAAAGAAATACAAACAACTATAAGAACATATTATGAGCAACTCAATGCCAGCAAATTAGATAACCTGAATGAAATGGATGCATTCCTAGTGATGTATCAACTACCAAAATTGAACCAGGAAGAAATAGAAAACCTGAACAGACCTATAACCACTAAGGGAATTGAAGCAGTCATCAAAAATCTCCCAACAAACAAAAGCCCAGGACCAGATTGCTTCCCAGCGGAATTCTATCAGACATTTAAAGAAGAATTAATACCTATTCTCCTGAAACTGTTCCAAAAAATAGAAATGGAAGGAAAACTTCCAAACTCATTTTATGAGGCCACCATTACCTTGATCCCAAAACCAGACAAAGACCCCATCAAAAAGGAGAATTACAGACCAATATCCTTGATGAACATGGATGCAAAAATTCTCACCAAAATACAGCCAATAGGATCCAAAAATACATTAAAAGGATTATTCACCACGACCAAGTGGGATTTATCCCTGGGCTGCAACGTTGGTTCAACATCTGCAAATCAATCAACGTGATACAATACATTAACAAAAGAAAGAACAAGAATCATATGATCCTCTCAATAGATGCAGAAAAAGCATTTGACAAAGTACAGCATCCTTTCTTGGTCAAAACTCTTCAGAGTATAGGGATAGAGGGTACATCCATCAATATCAAAAAACCCATCTATGAAAAACCTACAGAGAATATCATTCTCAATGGGGAAAACCTGAAAGCTTTTCCCCTAAGGTCAGGAAGGTGGCAGGGATGTCCAATATCACCACTGCTATGCCACATAGTTTTAGAAGTCCTAGCCAGAGCAATCAGACAACAAAAAGAAATCAAAGGCATCCAAATCGCCAAAGAGGAAGTCAAACTCTCAATCTTTGCAGATGATATGATATTGTATGTGGAAAACCCAAAAGACTCCACCCCAAAACTGCTAGAACTCATACAGGAATTCAGTAAAGTAGCAGGATATAAAATCAATGCACAGAAATCAGTGGCATTCCTATACACCACCAACAAGACAGAAGAGAGACAAATCAAGGAGTCGATCCCATTTACAATTGTACCCCAAACCACAAGATACCTAGGAATAAATTTAACCAAAGCGGCAAAGGATCTGTACTCAGAAAACTATAACATACTCATGAAAGAAATTGAAGAAGACACGAAGAAATGGAAAAACGTTCCATGCTCATGGACTGGGAGAACAAACATTGTGAAGATGTCAATGCTACCTAGAGCAATCTACACATTCAATTCAATCCCCATCAAAATACCATCCACTTTTTTCAAAGAAATGGAACAAATAATCCTAAAATTTGTATGGAACCAGAAGAGACCCCGAATAGCCAGAGGAATATTGAAAAAGAAAAGCAAAGCTGGCGGCATCACAATTCCGGACTTCCAGCTCTATTACAAAGCTGTCATCATCAAGACAGTATGGTACTGGCACAAAAACAGACACATAGGTCAATGGAACAGAATAGAGAGCCCAGAAACGGACCCTCAACTCTATGGTCAACTTATCTTTGACAAAGCAGGAAAGAATATCCAATGGAAAAAAGACAGTCTCTTCAACAAATGGTGTTGGGAAAATTGGACAGCCGCATGTAGAAGAATGAAACTGGACCATTTCCTTACACCACACACAAAAATAGGTTCCAAATGGTTGGAAAGACCTAAACGTGAGACAGGAGTCCATCAAAATCCTAAAGGAGAACACAGGCAGCAACCTCTTCGACCTCAGCCGCAGCCACTTCTTCCTAGAAACATTGCCAAAGGCAAGGGAAGCAAGGGCAAAAATGAACTATTGGGATTTCATCAAGGCAAAAAGCTTTTGCACAGCAAAAGAAACAGTCCACAAAACCAAAAGACAACCGACAGAATGGGAGAAGATATTTGCAAATGACATATCAGATAAAGGGCTAGTATTCAAAATCTATAAAGAACTTATCAAACTCAACACCCAAAGAACAAATAATCCAATCAAGAAATGGGCAGAAGACATGAACAGACATTTTTCCAAAGAAGACATCCAAATGGCCAACAGACACATGAAAAAGTGCTCAACATCGCTTGGAATCAGGGAAATCCCAATCAAAACCTCAATGAGATCCCACCTCACACCAGTCAGAATGGCTAAAATTAACAAGTCAGGAAACGACAGATGTTGGCGGGGATGTGGAGAAAGGGGAACTCTCCTACACTTTTGGTGGGAATGCAAGCTGGTGCAGCCACTCTGGAAAACACTATGGAGGTTCCTTAAACAGTTGAAAATAGAGCTACCATACTATCCAGCAATTGCTCTACTGGGTATTTACCATAAAGATACAGATATAGGGATCCGAAGGGGTACGTGCACTCCAATGTTTATAGCAGCAATGTCCACAATAGCCAAACTGTGGAAAGAGCCAAGATGTCCATCGACAGATGAATGGATAAAGAAGAAGTGGTATATATACACAATGGAATATTATGCAGCCATCAAAAGGAATGAGATCTTGCCATTTGCAATGACGTGGATGGAACTGGAGGGTGTTATGCTGAGTGAAATACGTCAATCAGAGAAAGACATGTATCATATGACCTCACTGATATGAGGAATTCTTAATCTCAGGAAACAAACTGAGTGTTGCTGGAGTGGTGGGGTTTGGGAGGGATGGGGTGGCTGGGTGATAGACATTGGGGAGGGTATGTGCTATGGTGAGTGCTGTGAAGTGTGCAAGACTGTTGAATCAGATCTGTACTTCTGAAACAAATAATGCAACATATGTTAAGAAAAAAGAAAAAGAAAAAGAGATCAGGAGGGGAAGAATGAATGGGAGTAAGTCGGACAGGGAGACAAACCATGAGAGACGATAGACTCTGAAAAAGAAACTGAGGGTTCTAGAGGGGAGGAATGTAGGGGGATGGGTTAGCCTGGTGATGGTTATTAAAGAGGGCACATTCTGCGTGGAGCACTGGGTGTTATGCACAAACAATGAATCATGAAACACTACATCAAAAACTAATGATGTAATATATGGTGATTAACATAACAATAAAAATTTAAAAAAGGAAAAATTGATAAAACAAAAAATAGTAATTAAAATAATATTTAAATATGTTAACAAAAATAAAAAAATAGACTAAAACTCAAGGTAAAATTCTCTTGTGTCAATATGGGAAAAATGAACAGAAATGTTATCATATATTGTTTTTGAATAATAGAATTAGACTTTTATTAATTTTATGTGCCCTAAATCTTAAGACTTTCTACTCTGATCTTATATGTATGTTTTAATCAGAAAAACATGAGGCGCAGCATAGGACTCCCTGCTCAGTGGGGAGTCTGCTTTTCCCTCTCCCTCTGTCACTCCCCTTGCTTATGCACTCTCTCTCTCTCCAAAGAATGGATAAAATCTTAAAGAAAGAAAAACAATTAGGAAAAGTATTAAATTAATATAAAGTTTATAAAGGTATAAATTAAATATTAAATGTATGTATTTACATTGCAAATTTTGATATCATTACTTTATAAGAAAATAAATCCAGATCAATCTTGGGTCATTCTTTGCTTCACATATTTTTACTTAGGGATGAATATCATAAAATATATGATATAAAACTTAAAACAAAAAAATTAGAGATCATATCAACGAAAAAGAAAATCGATATTTTGGAAAGTAATTAATATAATTTGTGATTTGGGTTATTTATTTTTGCCACTTAGACATTTTTCATAAGAACGTTTTATGTTTATTATTCAGACTATTAATCAAATCAAGTTCTTATAAGTATTATTTATATTTGTATTTACCAAACTCTATCAAGTGCCTGGACAAGTACTCTGCAATAGAACTTTCTACAGCAATAGAAACAGCCTATATCTGTATGGTCCGATATAGTAACCACCAGTCCTTTGCAGCTTCTGAGCACTTGAAATGTGGCTGGAGTGACTGAGGAACTATATTGTTACTTTTCTTTCACTTTAATTCATTTAAATTTAAATTTATAATAATCACATGTGGGTAATGGCTACTGTTTTGTGCAGTACAAGTCCAATGGTCTTCATGAAAATCATGTGTAAATGTTCCATGTATGATTTTCATATATAACATCATAATTAACAGCCAATAATGTTTTTTTAAATAGCAATAAGTTCGATTCTTTTTTTTTTTAAGATTTTATTTATTTATTTGAGAGAGAGAGAATGAGAGATAGAAAGCACGAGAGGGAAGAGGGTCAGAGGGAGAAGCAGACTCCCCGCCGAGCCGGGAGCCCGATGTGGGACTCGATCCCGGGACTCCAGGATCATGACCTGAGCCGAAGGCAGTCGCTCAACCAACTGAGCCACCCAGGCGCCCAGCAATAAGTTCGATTCTAAAAGTCTTGCTTTATCATCACATTTCCTGAATTAATTCAGGTACATACTAGTCTTCAAAATCAGTTTTCTTATCTATAAAATGATCAACTGAATATAACGATTCACTAAGGCAATATCTCTAAAAATCTATAATTATGTGATAGATCAGTAAATATTTTTGTAATAATGAAAACATTTGTAGTTCTCGAATCCACAAATGGGTATAATGATCTGGACATTGTACGCATTACATTGGCCAATTACTCATTTCATAAACAGATAAAATAATGAGTTACTCATAGTAGATATTGATCTAACATAGTTCCTGGGACATAGTAAAATGTTAGTGATTTGGGAGTGCTGGGGGGCTCAGTCAGTTAAACATCTGCCTTCAGCTCAGGTCATGAGCTCAGGGTCCTGGGATCAAGCCCTGCATCGGGGTCCCTGCTCAGCGGGGAGTCTGCTTCTCCTTCTTCCTCTGCCTGCTGCTCCCCCTGCTTGGGCTCTCTCTCTCTCTCCTTCTCAAGTAAATAAATAAACAAAAATTTTTAAAAAACAGTTTGTCTTGGTGATACAGGTGGTAATATGATCATCTGTGATTGTTTAGAAGACAGCTAGACATGTTCTAAGCACATGTTTAGAAGAGCATGTGCTTATAGAACTTGTAGATCTATAAAAGTGATTGGAAACACTAAAATTATTGGTGCTTGTTGATGCTTCTGGCAGATACTAGGAAGTGACTGATTCAGGCAAAAATCAGTTAATTTGCAAGTAGAAATGGAAGGGGTTTCAGATCCGCTGTAGGAAAATTTCTATGCATATGGCCTACAATTTAAAATGATTGAAATTTTGGTAATGTTGGTCCTCAGAGTTGGAAAAGCCAAAGGCTTCTGAAGGCCAAGCAGCAGGAGATAGGATTGTCATTCAGTCTTTTTCAAGAGCCTCTAGTTAAATGCCAGACAGTGGAAGGCAGCTCAGCTGCAAAGAAGAGATTAATGGCACTGCTCTCCCAGCTCACTCCAAGCCTGCTGTTTCAGCTGGCCTCTCACGAATTGTGACCAGATGTGATCTGCAACTGTTGAAATCATGGGAAGCAAATAAACCAAAAGTCTCTGAGGGGATCTATGTCCCCAAAGATAACATAAACCTGCAATCACTAGGTTTAAAAAGGCAATTCAGGTTATAGACATCAATGCCCACTTTAAATGGGGCCAAAGAGAATAATGAACTGGAAACATCCTTCTACAGGGAAAGCCAGGGTCCATGGAGGATAATGAAAAAGAGGATTCCTAAAGGACAGAACTAACGTTGCCAGATGGGTAATCATGAAAATTTCTCCATGAAGAGCAGGGAGTTTTCACAATTTCTGCCAACAGAGGTTGAAAACTTCTATAAATTACTGACTAAATATGCTTTCCACTCTGCTCCCCTGTCTTACATTCTTTTCCAGTATCTTGCTCCTCCTTCACCAATTTATATCTAATAGAGTAGATAATTTGTCTTTTAATGTATCAATCACCAGGAAATGAAGAGCTATATCTTGATTGGCTACAAAGTACAGCGACTCACCAAGAACTTGGATGATGAGCTACATTCAGTAACTAGTAAGTTCTTTGGAAAGTCATTGACACAGACGTATATAGAAACTTGAGTATAGTGAAGCATTTTTTTAAGTAATAGAATCCCCAAGTCACAATCACTAATGAGCACATGGCCACACAGGACTGTCCAACCCTAGTCTCCTTTGTATCTAGTGACTATATAGCAATATTCTGGTCACTAGGATACAGAAAAGAAATATGCAACTTCTGTGGGTCCTATCCAACAGAGAAAGATGCTTGCCCTCTATTTTCTCTTCCTTCCTCTAGGAAGCTGCAACAGTGACACATTATGAATGATTCAGTTTTGACCATGTAAATGAATAAAACACCTTTAAGGCATGACAGAACAACAAAATTGAAGAAACCAGAATTCTAGGACAACCTCATGGAATAGAGCTAGCTATTCACTCTGGTCTGTCCATATGTCTACCAGGTTCATTCTTAGAATTTTTAAAATATGTACCCTCCCTCTCTTCGATCTCTCTCTCTTTTTTAACCAATAACTGTTAGTTTGGAAAATTCTAAAATGATTTTCTTGTCTTAATCATGACCATACTATTTCAACTACATACATGACAAATTCTTTCCTTATTTTGAAGTGCAAGAAATTTATAAAGTTATGCTTAGGGGTTATAATTATTCTGTATTAGATTTTTCTACAATGTTGTATGGAATTTCAATCTACAGATTCAAAGGTGGTTTTCCTTGAATTTCTAAATGTATTATGATTCTAGTACATAAGTATGTGCTCACTAGACAAGATTCTAATATTCTTATAAATGTGTTGTTTTTTCATGGTATTGGTTTTCTGTTGCTTTCAGATAAATTTACATGAAGTTCCTGGGTTAAAACAACAGAGAAGTATTACCTTTATAGATAATAAATTGGGTCAGAAGTCCACCATGTGTCATGCTGCACTAAAATCATGGTGTTGGCAAGGCTTCAGTACTTTCTGGAATCTCTAGAGAACAATCCATTCTCTCACCTTTTACAGATTCTAGGAGATCCCTGAATCTTAACTAACTTGGGACCTCTTTCTCCATCTTCAAAGCCAGCAATTCTCATATTTCTGATCTTTCCTCTCTCCTCACATTTCCAGCTACAACCTGGAAAGACCCTCTGCATTTAAGGATTCTAGATTAAATTAGGCCTAATTGGTAACTGAGGCGATTTCTCCATCACAAGATCCATCTTTAATCTCATCTACAAAGTCCCTTTGCCATGTAACATATATATTCACAAGTTCTGAGGATCAGGACACGGGTAAATTTACAGGGCTACTATTGTGTCTAACACACAGGGTTTATTTTTTCTTATTATTTGTTTCAAACATTTAAGGAAGAAATAAAAACAATTCTCCCCAAACTCTTTCTGGAAATAGCTGAAACATGAACACCTTCTAACTAATTTTATTATTCCAGAACCTGAATACCAAAATCAGGACAAAAATATTGCAGAAGCAAATTACAGCAATCCAGGATCCCTCAAACACAGATGCAAAGATCCTTGGGATACTTATAGTCCTTTGTATTGTCCAATAGTGTCTCCTAAAAGAAGGCCTGAACCAGGTTTGGGTTTTTTATGTCTTCATATTTAGCATGTAAAAACATTACTGGGAATTTTATTCAGGTAGTGTGGACAGTCTTCAGGACCTGTACAATTTTTTTGTGTGTGTACATTGTTTTTCTCTATTGAGTGTACAAAAATATTTGGGTCCTGTGATCAACAGCTTGCAAAATCTTCACTTTCTATTGTACTTTATAAAGATCAATGGGTATTTAAATTAATCTGTGTTTCTTTGTCATAGCTTTATAGTTAGGATTCCTTTTTTTTTCTTTTTCTTTCTATTTTAGCTTGTCTTCCTTATTCTTTTCTAAGTATCATTACTTTCATCATTAATTTGCTTCTCCTAAACCAACAGCAACCTGAAGACACACCAAAATTAAACCCTAAACACAATCTTTACTCCTTAGTTAGAAGGAAATATTTTATTCCCTCTCTGACCTCTTCATGTACACATGAAAACCTTTCTTGCTTAATTTGCTTATCATTTTTTTATCCTGTCAGAGCCATTTTTCTCTGCCTATACTCAGATTTGCTTATTAAATTCAAGAAATCTGGGTGCCTGGGTGGCTCAGTTGGTTAAGTGACTGCCTTCGGCTCAGGTCAGGATCCTGGAGTCCTGGGATCGAGTCCCGCATTGGTCTCCCTGCTCAGCAAGGAGTCTGCTTCTCCCTCTGATCCTCTTCTCTCTCGTGCTCTCTATCTCTCATTCTCTCTCTCTCAATAAATAAATAATCTTTAAAAAGAAAATAAATAAATTCAAGAAATCAGTCTGACTGAAATAGATACTTTTTATTTTTATTTTTATTTTTTTTAAGATTTTATTTATTTATTTGAGAGAGAGAATGAGAGATAGAGAGCACGAGAGGGAAGAGGGTCAGAGGGTCAGAGGGAGAAGCAGACTCCCTGCCGAGCAGGGAGTCCGATGTGGGACTCGATCCCGGGACTCCAGGATCATGACCTGAGCCGAAGGCAGTCGCTTAACCAACTGAGCCACCCAGGCGCCCCTGAAATAGATACTTTTTAGAGAGTGGGAGGGGAAAATCATGTTTTTTATTTTATTATGTTATGTTAATCGCCATACATTACATCATTAGTTTTTGATGTAGTGTTCCATGATTCCTTGTTTGTGCATAACACCCAGTGCTCCATTCAATACATGCCCTCTTTAATACCCATCACCAGGCTAGCCCATCCCCCCAACCCCCTCCCCTCTAGAACCCTCAGTTTGTTTCTGAGTCCATAGTCTCTCATGGTTCATCTCCCCCTCCAATTTAACCCCTTCATTTTTCTCTTCCTACTATCTTCTTCTTTTTTTTTTAACATATAATGTATTATTTGTTTCAGAGGTACAGAATGAAATAGGAGAGATCACAACCAACACTAAAGAAATATAAACAATTATAAGAACATATTATGGACAACTATATGCCAGCAAATTAGGTAATCTGGAAGAAATGGATGCATTCCTAGAGATGTATAAACTACCAAAACTGAACCAGGGAGAATTAGAAAACCTGAACAGATCTATAACCACTAAGGAAATTGAAGCAGTAATCAAAGATCTCCCAAGAAACAAGAGCCCAGGGCCAGATGGCTTCCCAGGGGAATTCTACCAAACATTTAAGGAATAATTAATACCTATTTTTCTGAAACTGTTCCAAAAAATAGAAATGGAAGGAAAACTTCCAAACTCATTTTATGAGGCCCCCATTACCTTGATCCCAAAGCCAGACAAAGACTCCATCTAAAAGGAGAATTACAGACCAATATCCCTGATGAACATGGATGCAAAAATTCTCACCAAAATACTAGCCTATAGGATCCAACAGTACATTAAGAGGATTATTCACCACGACCAAGGTTGGTTCAACATCCGCAAATCAATGTGATACAATACATTAATAAAAGAAAATCATTTTTTTATCCTAAAGTTGTTTTACTCTATAATATATGTTCAAATAAAATGTAGTTTAAATTTAAGTCACAATTGCTGATTTGCCTGCTTCCTGGCTAGATAAAAATGTTTAAACATCTATAACAGGTGTTACAATGATTATATGCATGTAGTTCCAAAAGAAGGAACCATTAACCACAGATGGTAGGGATATGGTCTTGTGTCATTGCTATTGGGGGTATTATCAGCTGTTCATAAAACCCCCGTTCGGTATACTGATAATGAAATTCTCAAAGAATAGTTTTAGTTTCCCAAAAGAAATTACACATTTCCTTGAGTGTGGTCATAAGACAAAAATTCCAAGTAAATTGAAAATTAAAAAGAAGGTTGGGCGCCTGGGTGGCTCAGTTGGTTGAGCGACTGCCTTCGGCTCAGGTCATGATCCTGGAGTCCTGGGATCGAGTCCCACAACGGGCTTCCTGCTCAGCAGGGAGTCTGCTTCTCCCTCTGACCCTCTTCCCTCTCGTGCTTTCTATCTCTCATTCTCTCTCTCTCTCTCAAATAAATAAATAAAATCTTTAAAAAAAAAAAAGAAAATTAAAAAGAAGGAGAGAGTTTAGGGTGCCTGGATGGCTCAGTCTGTTAAGAGTCTGACTCTTGATTTCCACTCAGGTCATGATATTGGGGTGTGAGATCAAGCCCTGTGTCAGGCTCCATGCTGAGTGTGGAAATTGCTTAAGATTCTCTCTCTCTCCCTCTCCCTCTACCCCTGCTCTAGTAAAAAAAAAAAAAAAGAGGGAGAGAGTTTTAAACATCTGGATAATAATCAATTGCTGAGCAATAAACAGCAAGAAAAAATAATAAATCATAAAAGACCAATATAATTGCCTCTTTTATATAATTCTAAAATTAGATGTTGATTTTAGTACACTCATTAACTGTACTGTCAAATTTTCCCTTGTATACTTTAGTTTGAATATGCATGATCACTTCCATATGGAATAAACAATATTTTAGCTGTTAAAAATAATGAATTACTATCAATGAACTATAGTTATATATGTTAGGATACGACAAAACTATCTAATAATGAGGGCAGCAATGAATGTTATGTGACAAGTTAAGATTTTTCTATAGCACTAGAAAACAATTCTGACTAATGGAGCTTAATGAGATTTGAAGCAAAATACTAATTTGTTGACAGGTGCCCCTTTTCAAGTTAAAATTCTGATAAAAATAGCTGGGCTTGAAACATATGACCACTGATATTGTGTGGAGGGTAGAATTTATTGGTAGAGAAAACAATGGTGGAAACAGAATTGTCAAAGTTTATAATCAATGTATTATGATATGAAATATAAAGGATGATAAAATCCCAGAAGGTGAAAAAACAGAAATGAAAATCTTAATAAAAAAAAAATAACAGTATCTTTAAAAACAAAAAAAAATGGTGAATGTGGAGTCATTCACTACTACGCAACAATTTTGACCACAACCTATTGAATAACTCTTTGTATGTTTCCCATGACATTACGTTCACCTGGTTTTCCTCCTCCTTCTTCAGAAAGTTCATCTGAATAGTTAAATGTCTCATTTCCTCATCCTGAATTTGAAGAGAGGAGGTCTTTATACTTCAATTCTAGGCTCTCAAGCTATAATCTCTAAAAATGGTTTTAGTCACTTGTCTTGATGCTTCTAAGTTCATATAACCAAGGCAAACTTTTTCTAAGAAGTATATTTTCATATACCTATCTAACACAATATCTACCTGAGTAGTTTAAAATCATCCCCTATACAAAGATTTTGATGGATACTTTGACTACTTTTTTTGCTCAAGGGATAGAATATTTCTGTTGCCCAAGTCTGGATCTTATTTTAAAAATGATGTATGTTTTTTTGGGGTGCCTGGGTGGCTCAGTTGTTAAGCGTCTGCCTTCAGCTCAGGTCATGGTCCCAGGATCCTGGGATCGAGCCCCGCATCGGGTTCCCTGCTCCGCGGGAAGCCTGCTTCTCCCTCTCCCACTCCCCCTGCTTGTGTTCCCTCTCTCGCTGTGTCTCTCTCTGTCAAATAAATAAAATCTTTAAAAACAAAAACAAAAAACAAAAATGATGTATGTTTTTCCAGAAGAAGAATGACAGGAAATTATTTTCCATATGGAAACAATATGTACATTCAATGACAATACCAGGTGTTAACAAGAATTGATTTTCCATATGGAAACAATATGTACATTCTATGACAATACCAAGTGTTAACAAGAATTGATTTGATCTATACAAAAATAAAAAGGTGCATGAGTACATTTTCACTTGAATCTTTTATATAATGTCATCTATCATCTATCATCTAACTATCTATCTATCTATCTTTAAGTAGACTCCACGCCCAGGTTGGTGCCCAATGTGAGGCTTGAACTCACAACCTGAGCTGAGATCAAGAGTTGGACTTAACCAATTGATCCATCCAGGTGTCCCTTCCCTAAAATTTTTCTATACAAACATGTTTACTTTTCCACTATCTGTGAGCATTGTTTCCTAATTGTGTGTGTGTGTTATGTGATTTCATGTCAGACATTATGTGTAAAAGAACAGTAGAAGCTAAGGTAAACAATATTTACTCCCAGAAGTAGGCATGTCCCTTCTTCTATCATTCTGTTCATGGTAGGATTGAATCAATCTGGTCTGTAGTTGTGCTGGATCTGGGCTTTGATTTTTCATCCCCCATCATATACTGAAACCTTCAGATTTCTCGGTTAGTTGATTTCACTGTCATTTTTTTGAATTTGAGTTGTAGCGTAATAGAGGATTTCTCCCTACCCTCAGATTTTACACAACAGGTGTTGCATACCAGTCTATCATAAACTGTCTCATTCTACACTGTTCCTTGCACAGCAGTTGACTGTCTAGTCTCAAGGTAGGACATTCTTAGCATTCCTGCCCTTTCAAATAAATGTACCTTCAAGGTACACTTCAAGGTATCAAATAAGATACCTTCTTCCTATTCAGTGCAGACTTCATTTTCTTTTGTTTTAGTATAAATCTACATTAAACATATACAATACTCATCAACTGTCACTTTGCCGATGTTCCTTCAGTCAACCTTTGCTTGAATAAAACTGATATTTGATGTTAGTGGTTTTCAAACTTTAGCATACATTAGAATAACCTGGAGGTTTTGTGACACATATTGCTAAGTACTTCCTCTAAAGTTTCGGATTCAGTAGGTTTGAGAGAGAATGTGAAAACGTGTATTTTTGTTAAGTTTCTGGTGTTATGGATGGTTGCTGATCTGGTGATCACACACTGAAAATCAGCAAACTATATATCCAGATCCCATAGGCCTCCTGTTTTAGGAAGTAAAGGTTTATTGGAACAGAGCCATGATTAGGCACTGACCAGTTTTCTATGGCTGCTTTCATGTTTTAACAGAAGAACTTAGTAGTGGAGACAAAGGTCATATGATCTGCAAAACCTAAAATATGTTCTGTCTGCCCTCTACCAAACAAAACCAGAAAACTCCAAAACTTTTGCTCTAGATGATACCTCAGAATTTTGGAAAGAAATTTTCCCTGAGTTCCTGAATGTATAAGTTGTTTTTCTACTACTTAAATATTTGAAGAAAATAATTTCAGATAAAATTCTTTGAGACTGCCTTTTCGGATTTCTTAATAACATTAGTGTTATTTTATATTATTTTGTTGGAACTGATTTTCTATCTTTAATAAGAAACTTGATATTTTGACCTGGAAGTTCAGGAAATTGATTTTTAATTTAAAATCTAATAAATTTTCCAGAATATACTTCAGAGTTGAACATTTAGGATAAGAATTCCCTCAAATCTATCTGTTGATTCCAAGCAAACCAATCAAAATCCAACAAGATAACTTGTGTAATTTGTAGAAATTAATAGGCTGATTTTAATATCTATATAAAAGTGGATATAATTTAGAATAGTAAAAAAGGTTTTAAGAATGTGTTATTGTCAAATGAATACCCTTAAAGTACTGAATACAAAATAAAATATCTACCATTTGCATCGACATGGATAGAACTGGAGGGTATTATGCTAATTAAAATAAGTCAATAAGAGAAACACAATTATCATATGGTTTCACTCATATGTGGAACCTAAGGAATAGTGCAGAGGACAATATGGGTTGGGGGGAACTGAATGGGAAGAAATCAGAGAGGGAGACAAACCACAGGAGACTCCTGACTCTGGGAAACAAACTAAGGGTTGCAGAAAGGGAGGTGGATGGGGTAATGGGGTAACTGGGTGGTGGGCATTAAGGAGGGTATGTGATGTGATGAGCACTGGGCGCTATGTTGAACTGATGAATAATTGAACATTATATCAAAAACCAATGATGTACTATACCTTGGCTAATTGAATTTAAATAAAAATAAAATGTCTTCAGGTAAAAAAAAAGAAAAGATATCTGTTGCATTTCTATACACCAATAATGAAGCATCAGAAAAAGAAATCAAGGAATTGATCCCATCTGCAATTGCTCCAAAACCAATAAGATACCTAAAAATAAACATAAATAAAGAGGTAAAAGATCTATACTCTGAAAACTATAGAATACTTATGAAAGAAATTGAAGAGGACAAAAAGAAATGGAAGAGCATTCCATGTGCATGGACGGGAATAACAAATATTAAAATGTCTATACTATCCAAAGTAATCTACACATTTAATGCAATCCCTATCAAAATACCATCAGCATTTTTCACAGAGCTAGAGCTAGAACAATCAATCTAAAATGTGTATGGAACCACAAAATATCCCAAATAGCCAAAACATTCTGGAAAAGAAAAAAAAAAAAAACTGGAGGCATCATGATTCCAGATTTCAAACTATATTATAAAGCAGTAATACCCAAATGTCCATCAACTGATGAATGGATAGAGAAGATGGAATATTACTCAGCCACCAGAAAGAATGAAATCTTACCTTTTAAATTACATGGACAGAACTAGAATGTATTATGCTTAAGCATAATAATTCAATCATAGAAAGACAAATGTCATATGCTTTCACTTATATGTGGAATTTAAGAAATAAAACAGATGAACATATGTGAAGGGGGTAAAAGAAGAGAGAGAAACAATAAGAGACTCTTAACAATAGAGAACAAACTGAGGGTTGATGGAGGGAGGTGGGTGAGCGATGGACTAGATGGGTGATGTGCATTAAGTAGGGCACTTGTTACAATGAACACTGGGTGTTGTATATAAGTGAAGAATCACTGAATTCTACTCCTGAAACCAATATTTCACTGTATGTTAAGTCACTAGAATTTAAATAAAATTTTAAAAAATAATAATAAATAAATAAAATACAGAAATAGATCATCACTTACATGCTCAGATTTTTTTTTTTTTTTTTTTTGCAGTAATGATGGAGCAAGTTTATGGGGAAAGGATATTCTTTCAAATAAACAGTAAAAGGACAACTGCATACTTATATTAAAAATAAAAAGAACATCAACCATTTCCTCATAGCATATACTACACTTTATTTGAATTAGACCACAGATTTTAAAGATAAAAACTAAAACTGTAAAATTCCTAGATGAAAATATTAGTGGCTTTGGAGTTGGCATGGTTTTCATAGATAATACGGCAACAGTTAAGTGATAAAAGTCATAGATAGACACTATATAATTCAATGTATATGAAATCCTAGAAAAGACAAAATTATAGTGACAGAAAACAGAAGGCTTGTCAGGGTCCAAGGGTACAGGGTAAGACTACAGAAGGGCATGAGGAAACATTTTAAAATAAGGAACTTTTTCATATCTTGTTTGTGGTAAAAGTAACATGACTGTAAAAATGAACAAAACTTATTAAATAGTACATCTTAAGTGAGTGAATTTAATGTAAGAATATTATTCCTCAATAAAGTTGGTGAGGGGAGGCATATATTCTATGAAAGCATAAGTAGAACTTCATTTATTAGATGATCTGATAAAATCTGTATAAAGTTAAATATATACACACGCACACACACAAATACACACACATATTCTATGATTTAGAAATGTCATTCCTAGATATACACCAAAGAGAAATGAAAATACATGACTACAGGTAGATTTTCAAAGATGTTGGTAGTATTTTTACTCACAAAAGACAAAAACTAGAAAAAGAGAATTTTTAAAAAAAGTAAAAGAATAAACATGTTGTGATACACTCATACAATAGAATATGAGTCAGCTATAAAAAAGGTATAGACAACTGATATGTAAAATCATGGACATCTCAAAAAATATGTTGTTATGCAAGAGAACTGAGGCTTTAAATAGTGTACAGTATCTTCCTAACTACATGAATTTCTAAATCTGTAAATTAGAGAAAACTAGCTTATAAAGACAAATCAGAATACTGTCGTCCCTTAGGAAGATAGACTGGGAAGGCACAAAGCATATTTTTGGAGTGAGAAATACTCTACAGTTTGATAGTTTTGTGTCAAGCATACACATTGTCCAAAGTCATAGTACTGTGCAATTAAGATTTGTACTTTTCACTATATGTAAATTATATCTCAATAAAATATTTGCAAATTATCCACAAGGGAAAATATAAATTATATTTGGTGATATACATAATATTAATTTGCATTTCAAATATTTGTATGAGTATTGGGTTTCTTTTAAGCATTTTCTTTGGCAATATTTGTTATTACCAAAATTTTATAATTCACATAGTATACCAACCCGAACACACTAAAAATTATATCTGGAGGGATATATAGAATATCTCTTCACATTACTACTAATAAAATATATGAAATTCTTTCCAAACACTGCATTCAAAATATGTTTCTAAATACAATAGCTGTTTTTAGAAGAAATAACATTCCATTTTTATATTTTTTTCTTTCTGTAGTCTAACGTCACACCTACCGTTTTATATCTCTCTTGTGTTGTTTGAACTGATGACCATATGTGAATCTTAACACCTTAATTTGGATTTTAACATCAGTATTTTGTATTCATTAGCCAATTCTTAGACTCTAAGATTGTCTTTTATGACAAGGCAAAAGATGCATTATTAATTGAGTACTCAAAAGATAAAAACAAGGATGCATTAACTTTTTTCTTAAATAAAAAATTTTGTGTAAAATATATGTGTGTGCATAGTTTATTTCATTGATTACCTTCACTCATCAATTTATCTTTATAATTGTTAGTGTAACTTCAAAAAATAGAGAGAGAGAAGATTAAAGCAGATGTTTGTATCACCAGACCCTCAGTAATTCAACAATCCACGTAAGAGGTTCTAAACAATGGAAAGTCTATAAAAAGTCCTGTATGGATCTAGCAAGCTGGGATGCAAGATTAATGACTTACAAAAACTTTTGCTGCTTCTTCCTTAAGTATAGATTATAAGCAGATTTTGAGGGACATTCCTCATGTTGGAGGCCAAATTACTGATTTTAAAAAGTGTAAGGACAAAGAAAGTGAAACTATTTACTCAATGAATCCTTTATTTAATCAAACTATTTTGTTCAAAAAAATTGCATTCCTGAAAACTGTGTGTCAAAATATTTTCATTAAAATACTTTGGAATGATTTAATTTTAGAAGTAGCAAAATAAAAGCCATATTATTTCAGAATGAACTATCATGTTTTCTGAGAAATGGGGGATTGATGGGCAGTCTCAGGCAAATTCTTCACCCAACTCTACTCTATTCAGTAACAAAAAAGGAAGAAAATGATACTATGAAATAATATCCAATTGTCTACTTTATAGCAAATCAATAAATAAAACCAATTTTGCTTTTATAACCACATATAAATACTGTCTCTGATATGTGTTTGCTATAACATCCTCAAATCAGTTTAAGTTCTGAAAAAGAAAATAGAATTATCTATTAAAAATGAAAACCATGTTCATTCTTGCTTTAAAAAAAATCCAGTGTGAAAATAAATTTGAACCATCAGTTTCACTGAAAATCTATTACAAGCCATGTGATCTCTCTTCTGGCACATTTTCTAGAGAAACGTGGAATCATTCAGTCATAATTTTAAAGTATTGAGTTTACATTTATATCGATTTGAAAGTCATCAAGCAAAGTGCAAATTATATTTTCATTAACAAAACTACATGTAAAGTATCAGAGGACAGGGGAGCCTGGTGGCTCAGTCGTTAAGCGTCTGCCTTTGGCTCAGGTCATGGTCCCAGGGTCCTGGGATCCAGCCCCGCATTGGGCTCCCTGCTCAGAGGGAAGCCTGCTTCTCCCTCTCCCACTCCCCCTGCTTCGGTTCCCTCTCTCGCTGTGTCTCTCTCTGTCAAATAAATAAAAATCTTTAAAAAAATAAAATAAAAAATAAAGTATCAGTGGACAAGTAGTTACCACAGTAATTTTATTTTAATGAAAAACAGTAGAGCCCTCATTATTTTATGTAGTATTTAAGAACAGTATTAAGCATTTTGCGAGGTAATAAATTTGCTGACTGAATAGGAGTGTACAGTATTTTAATGAAATATATCAAAGTTTACAGCATTTTTTGTCTGCCATCAGAGTAGCATAACTCTATTCCCTGGAATTAGGCCCTGACACTCACCCTGTCCATTGGTGCCATTCATGTCAGGAACTTTCCACTGTGATATATCACCATATGGAATTTGGATATATCAATGAAAGTATTAAGTAATCACATAGCAGATATTTTTCCCCAGGATAATTAAATGATATCAATGTCTTATTTTTTTTTTAAGATTTTATTTATTTGAGAGAGAGAGAGAATGAGAGAGAGAACACGAGAGGGGGGAGGGTCAGAGGGAGAAGCAGACTCCCGGCTGAGCAGGGAGCCCGATGTGGGGCTCGATCCTGGGACTCCAGGATCATGACCTGAGCCGAAGGCAGTCGCTTAACCAACTGAGCCACCCAGGCGCCCCAAATGATATCAATGTCTTAAACACACACAAAGAGACAAAGTGATTTGTATAACCTACATTTAAACTTTAAAATGTGTGGCAAAAATAACTTATCAATTACTTTGAATACTCAGGACATACCCACACTTGTAGCACAGTACTATTTCCTCTTGTTTTCTAGAGCCTGGTACCTAAGTATCAGAAGAGGATAATTATATTTGTTTTCTACTGCTGTCATAGCTAAAAACACAAATTCAGTGACTTAAAACAACACAAATTTAGTATCTCATAGTTCTGTAGGTCAGAAGTTCTAGTTGGCTCTGCTGATTTCTCTGCTCTGGATTTCCCAAAGCCAAAGTCAAGGTGTCAGCCAACTGGACTCTTCTCAGGAGACCCTGGGAAAAATTTGCTTCCAAGTTCATTCAGGTTGTTGGCAGAATTCAGGTCCTTATAATCATAGGACTGAGATTCCATTTCCTGCTGCCTGTCAGTTGGCAGATAACCCTAGCTCCTGGAGGTTTTTCTCTGGTCCCTGCACGTGGGACTTGATATCCCAAAGGCAGCAATGAATCAGGCTCATGCTTGCATTTTCTGACTCACCTTCTGCCACATCTTTTGTCAGAGAAAATTCTGTATGTTTAAGGGTTCATGTTATTAGATATCCTCACCCAGATAATCTAGGATAATCTCCTTATTTTAAGGTCCATAAATTTAATTTCATGTGAAAATTCATTTATGACACATAATATAACATAGTCACACTTTCTGGGAACTAGGGCAATGGAATCTTTGGTGGGGGGTTTTATTCTGTTTACCACAATGACAAACCACTTCAATATCATAAAGGTAAGAAGTTCTAGAATCAGAATTTAAGTGCAGGGCTATTTCAAATACACCCACTTAGAATGCCTAGTTTAACTCAGCCCTCATGTAGTACAACAAAGCTTGCCTATTTCAAATAGACACAAAGACATTCAACCACACAATCTAGTGTGATTGGAAAAATATAATTTTAATTCATATTTGAAAAGAGATTTACAAAAGTTATGTTAATGAAACAACTATTAATATATATTTGAATGTCTGTGTATACTCAGATATGGTTGTATATATGAGCAGGATTTTGGAGAAAGGTGGATAGTGATGTGAAGATTTATATCATCTACAGTGTGTATATTTGTGTGTGAGAGAGTGTGTGTATGTGTGTTTATTGGATTATATCTGAGAAAGAGTAAAAGCTTGAGGAGGTTAACTTGAGAGAGATTCTGTGAAAAATAAAAGGCAGGCTGATCAGCATGGCAAGTCCTTCTTTCCTTGCTCTTCCTTGCTCTTTTGATAAGTCACGAGGTAGTTGCATTTGTTCTTTATAGCTTTGCTACAGTGCACATGCTATTTATCTTTTCCTGAAGGCCAAGATATAGTAAAAGATATGGAATATGTGAATAACACAATTACAGTTTTTATCTATCCTCACTATTAAGGAAAACACATTTGTCATGAGAACACAGGGACTGGATTACATGCAGAAAATGATTTAAGTATAAGACAAAAGCACATCTCCATATATTTCATTTATGGTAGCAGATCAGGGTTATTTTTAACACAATTCCATTATTTGTTAATTAAACCTTGAAAACATTATGCTAAGTGAAATAAGCCAGACACAGTAAGACAAATTTTGCATGATTCCACTTACATGAGGTACCTAGACTGGCAAATTCATAGAGACAGAAGGTAGAGCAGAAATTGCCAGGCGGTGGGAGTGGGGAATGGAGAGTTATTATTTAATAGGCACAGAGATCTGGTGGGGTTGATGAAAAAGTTCTGGAAATAGTGATAAATGGTTGGATAACATATTGAATGTACTTAGTGCCACTGAATTGTTCACTTAAAAATGGTTAAAATGATAACTTTTATGTTATACACATTTTACCATGATAAAAAAAATGCTTTAAACTTTACACCAACCCTTGGAAATCACACACACACACAAACTTTCATTATTTTATGGTTCCAAGAGAAATTAAACAAGCATTTGATACTAACAATTGTAGAAAGACCACATTTGAAAATGTTTACATGCCAACAAATCTGTACCTATGGGTGAATTTTCACATAAATGTTTTATAAATAAAAAAACAAGGCTAATAAGGTTATATAGTTTTGGGGGGAAAATAACAAAATTTAACCAAATACAGTAGAAAGAAAGAGAAATATGCATGAACATAAATATATGAAATAGATTATGTTTGTTGGCAAACATAAAAGTTGATCTGTTGGAAGGGTAATAATATAGATAATTCCTGGGGCACCTGCGTGGCTCACTTGGTTAAGTGCCTGCCTTCGGCTCAGGTCATGGTCCCAGGGTCGTGGGATCGAGCCCCACACTGGGCTCCCTGCTCCGCGGGGAGTCTGCTTCTCCCTCCCTCTGCCCTTCCCCTCTGCTAATGCTCTCTCTCTCTCAAATAAATAAATAAAATCTTTAAAAAATAATATAGATAATTCTTTGGTAAAACTATAAAGAAAAGGATAGAAGTTACAAATAAGTAGTAAGAGTAATAAAGAGAACAAATTATGTGTCTAACTTTTGTCTGCTTTTCTCACTAAAATATACTTGCTTTGAGGTAGAGAGTTTCCTGTTTTATTTACTGTTTATGATTGGCAAAATAATGGTCTCCCAAAATGTTCACATCCTAACCTGAGGAACTGTAACAATTGTCCCTTATTTGCAAAAGGGACTTAACAAATGTGATTAAGGATCTAGAAATATAGAGAGCATCCGGGATGACCCAAATGAGTCTGGTGAATTCACATCTGCCTTTCTCAGTGTAAGATGGAAGAATAAAGGTCAGCATCAGTTCCAGAAGGCTCTTTGATTTTGGACCAGTGAAACTCATTTTGGACTTCTAACACTCAGCACTATAAGATAAATTTGTCTTGTTTTAAACCATTACTTTTTTGATAATTTGCTATTGCAGCAATAGGTAACCAAAACACTGCTGTATTCTCAGCATGTAGAATAGTCCCTGCCACAAATCAGCCAACTAACAAGTATTTGTTTTTGTTAAACCAGTGAATGGGAGCAGAAAATATTAAACATGGAGATACATAGATCTCCATGTATAGTATTTACAATTATATTCCCCATTAGATGGATCATAGTTATATAGGTTTCTGGTATTAACCTTTAAATTTTTTTGTTCATAAATATTTCAATTATGGAAAAAATGTGATGTACTTAAATATTTATTTTTACCATGTGAATTGTATCCTTGTACAACTCAATATAGGAGTTGCAGAATTGTCCAGTTTAATACAGAATAAAATTAAAATTAAATTAAACCTCAAATTCTTGACTTGGGAGGAACTTAAATAAAGAATAGTTTTCAGTTTCAACAAACCTGAATCAGAATCAGTTTTACATATCTTTATCCTGAAGAAGATATCATTCACTGATATCCAATTTGGGAAAGAGCAGAGAATAACACTAATTAAAATAAGATATTATTATAAAATGGCATAATGGACAATATGGTGAACCAATAGCAGCAAGATTACATTGCTTTTCATAAAATCGCCTTGACTAAGAAATTGAATGAACATTTTAATAATCAATAAAGCTTTGAATCATTGTGATGCATGTAAAAATCTGAACTGTTATTTATAAAGGATAGAAGATTATTTTATATCACAGAAGTGCAAGTTGTTTTAAAGAGCTAAGTAATGAAATTAGTTAATCTCAGTTTGAAATTTAGAACCACAGAGGTACTGCAAATCTAAGTGTGTGGCCTGTACTCTAGGAATAGAAAGGTATGCAAATAAGGTTTAGGGAAATAGAGAAACTTGAAACTTTGAAATGAAGTACTGCCTTTTTAATATAAGGAAAAATAGTGTTTCTTTATTATTTTACTTATTAAAATATGGGGGGGGAATTCACTGTGCTATGTGTTTGTCCTTATTGTGGAAACCTTAAATTTGCTACAGAGTTCTTTGCAGAGAGCTTACTGAATTGTAGATTGAAAAGTCCACATATCACAGGCTAATTGACATTTCATAACTGGTTATAACCAAAGGTTTAAATCTACTATATTAATGTTAGTGTATTAACAGCACTTCTGGGGCACATGGGTGGCTCAGTTGGTTGGGTGACTGCCTTCCGCTCAAGTCATGATCCTGGAGTTCCGGGATCGAGTGCCACGTTGGGCTCCCTGCTCAGCGGGGAGTCTGCTTCTCCCTCTGACCCTCTTCCCTCTCATGCTCTCTCTCTCATTCTCTCTCTCAAATAAATAAATAAATAAAATCTAAAAAAAAAAGATTTAAAAAAAATAGCACCTCTGTCTCAACTGAGCATTGGATACTGGAATGCATATCTAAATAGAGGACAGAAACTCAGAATTGGAAATATTAGGTGGCTCAGATCACAGATTTCACAGAAATATAATAGAATTGGGTTGGGTAATTTCTTAATTCCTTTTTAAGCATGACATTACTGTAACAAAAGGTCGAGAGAAAATTAATTTCTCATAGGTGGCATTTTCAGCATTATTACCTCTTTCACAAGAAAAGTTACTCAAATTAAAACTTATAAATCCATGTAAGAAATAATTCCCAGAGTCTGAAGACAATTAGCAATAGGAGATTTTCAGGAATGAAACAAAAGAAAACAAAATCCCATCCACTGGTTTTTGTTTTAAGACTAAATATTTTACAAGGCTCTTTTTTTGGCAATAGCTATGTAGGGTTTCAGCATTTTAAAACTTCATGGGTTGCTATAGACTATGCCACTCATTCACTCATTGATTAATCAATTAATTCATTAATCCTTCAAATATTAATTGAATACTTAAAATGGGTCAACTAGTGTTTGAGTTCTATAGAAAAATAAATGCCAGTTCTTGAGAAGGCATAAGCCATCAGTGCTGAGATCATTAGGATGAACCTCACCTAAGAAGATATAAGTCCATTACAATTTTGTTTGATTGACTAAATCCTAGCAAAGTCACCAGATAATCTAGAAGACCTATGTCAGTTCAATTTCAATCGGTCACAAAAACGTTATCACAATGATAACAGCCACTAAATCTTCTGGAACATTTTAAGATTAAAAAAATAATAATATGAATTTATTAAAATACATTTTTTTCTAATAGAGGGTATATTTACAGATTTTATAATGAGAAGACACTTACACTGAAAATTTGATTTACTCCTTCTAGGCTACACAGTTATTAAGTTACTGAAAGATAAGACAAACCCTCACCCACTCCACATATAAGCACTTAATTCTACATTTCTTTTTTTCAGATATTATCTTAAGAATTTAAGACAGTTCCACTGTCACAGCATGAACTATCAAATAATCCTGAAAAAAAAATCATCTTAAAATAAGAAACTTGGTTTTCCGAGAACCATTTAAATCTTTATATCTCAACCAATGTAAAAATGAGAAGTGACTTGACATAATTCCTTGTTGTGAAAGTTATTTTATGATCCCATCAAAAGATTAGCTATAAAGGTACAAAGATATGTTTCATGTGAAAATCTTAGTTATAAGAAAGGATAGAAGGTGGTATGTAAGCATATATTTGTAAAACATAATAATGTCAAAGTTTCTGATTCGATGTCAACATTTCTTGAAAAGTAAGCAGATTAGTATTTCTAGACTAAACTTCAATTCAGCTTGTTGCTTCCTTTTATTAGGTGAACATTCTAAACTATAATTTCTGCTTATGCCTGCAGTTGACCTCATTGTATTAAAAAGATGTTTTTTTATACATATTTTCTTACGAAGCTTTTTAGTTAAATTTGATCTCAAGTTTTTTTATTTTTTTTTTTATTTTATTATGTTATGTTAATCACCGTACATTGCATCATTAGTTTTTGATGTAGTGTTCCATGATTCATTGTTTGCGTGTAACACCCAGTGCTCCACTCAATATGTGCCCTCTTTAATACCCATCACCAGGCTAACCCATACCCCCACCTCACTCCCCTCTAGAACCCTCAGTTCCATGATCTCAAGTTTTAAGTCCTATCTTCCTGTACATCACCAATCCCAGATTGAACTATGCATTGTGTTGTATCAGGAGTAAAAATGTACAGACAACAGAAGAACCACTGGAAGTAGCCATATAGTTACAGTCTAGTGGGGAGATTAATGTTATAATACATTACAAAATTATTTTAAAATGTCAAAAAATATTGTTATAAATTTCCTGTTTAGCACTCACATTTTAATACTATGTAAATTTGGATACTCGAACTATTTTTCTAGGACTTCCCTTCTCTGCATGGTTCCCATTTACAGTTTAAAAAAATGAGAGAAAGTTGAATGAAATTTGGAGGGCAGAAGTATAAACAGCATATACTTGTTTCTGAAGGTCACTGTGATTAGATGAGCCAAGAGAAAAATTCATAGGTACTGTTGGTTTTCCACTTGTCTTTGCTCTGCTTCTTGTGTGAGGGCTAACAAGTAATACCAATGGGCTCCTATTTGCTGTTCTCAGTCTGCACCCAGCTCTTTCTTCCAACTGCTGACTGGGTGGATTATCAACTACCTCAGGCCTACTACCAAGCATAGAAACAAAGTCATTGTACTTTCCTGTTCAACCCTGACTTAAACAGTTATTGATGCCAGAAATCATTCGAAAGGAACTAAAAATTAAAGATAAGAATATCTCAGGGGTACTCTTATCTGATTCAATTTAAAGGTCCTAATGCCCTACTGTGTTAAAAAAGACATCAGAAGGCCACGTCAGTGGGAAATTATTTAAACTATCACCTGTAGACACCTGTAATCAAGTACATACTGAAACTATAGTTTTAATTTATCAAATAGGTTCTAGCATATTTGAATATCTCACTGAGATTAAGGGGTATAAAGGTGTTGGGGGAGGGGTGCTTTTAGGTACACTGAGAAGCTTGGAGAAATAAATTTATGAGATCAGGGCAAATTCTCAGGTCAAGGCCCACATTAGAAGCGAGAAAGCTACTATGACTGCCTTAAAAGAAACTTTTGTATTTTACAACCACATAACTGAAATTTCTAAAACCAAACCCAAAGATTAAAATGTGGCCTGAATACAATGCAAAGTGAATTTATTAGCATGAGTATCTGTAGTGTGAAGTTTAAGCATGATTAGTAAGTTGTGGAACCTTGAAAATTGGGGAGGGTTCTTAAGAACAGATTATGATGGCCCTTTAGATCTTGAAATACATCCTCCTTTTAAATGATATGCATTGTATAGCGCCACTATAATTTATCAACCTTTTAGATCGGTTTCATACAAATACTTGTAACAGGAAGTGAAGCAGGATGTTCTCTAGTCCTGGTATAAGCATTGGAACCTGCAGTTAAAATTAAGATACACTTAAAACCCCCATGCTTCATGAAAGCAACTATCAATTGAATCCTAACAGCTTTCCCCAGGGCTTATTAAAATGTCTCATAGTCGTCTGGTATTCTATTACATTCCTTCTGTTATCCATATAAAATTTTTGAAGAGGGAATTGCAAAGTTAATGCCAAGAAATGTGTCTTTTCTTTGTTTATTGGGGGTAGAATTCAAAGAATTACTCAAAGAAATTGGATTACTTACAATGGGGCTGAAATCCCATTTCCCAGTTGGGTATCAAATTGGGTGACAGACTTGTTGATATAAATCCATACCTCACTAGGCAAAGAAGTAGGGGACTCTCAAGATTTGGCAAAGTCAAGAGAGGGTTAAAAAATGTGTAGTGGACTGGGGCCGTATTTGCCCCCATTGGTCAGCAGTGTATGGATTTCTGTTGGTCAGATGGACAATATGGAAGGCTGAACTGGAAACAACCATAAGAACCATATTCAAAAGGGTTAAAAATAATTGTTTTGTGGAGCAACATGCACCAATCTTAATGGTGTCAGAAGTTAACAGAAATTGGGGGGATAAAAAAGGCCGAGCTTGGTCCACAAAACTATAAAGAGAGGAGGTCCCATAGGGTCCTCAGAAAATTTAGTGACTTGACATTGGAGGTCTGCTATACAGAGGTGACAAGTAAAGGGAGGTGAATAGGACATTGTGGAATAATCTTAATGGAGGAAGAAGAGTGGAGGAAAGCTACATCAAATACAAGTTTTGTCTGGAGTTTGAAAACCATGGAGATAGAGTGGGCTGGACTTAATTTGGACCACGATAAGTCATGCCAATTTATAATCCTCTTGCCTTGGGTGTGAATGGATATTGTGACTTGCTTCTAGGAAATAGAATTTGGAAAAAGTAAAGGGCTAGTTAAAAATTAAAGTCTTCCACAGAGGAACAAAACGAAATCATTAGCTGTCAATTACAAACAAGAATTCAAATTGGGAACACACAGAAAATAACTTCTCAAAGAATGGATATTAACATTGTACAGCTTTTGAAAATAAATACAATGCTACTTTAAAAAAATAAAAAATAAATACAATGCTAAAATTCTTATAACAAAATCAGATAGTATAGAATCCAGATTATAAAACTCCATATACAACTGACATAAATTTAAAAAGAAAAAATAACTAACTTTAGTCTCACAAAAATTAACTACACAATGAAATTAAAACAAAAACAAATAATTTCACCCAACATATTAGCAGAGATTAATTAACAATGCTTTTATTTTGTGGACAGTTTTTATAAGTATCACTGATGGGAGTGTAAATTGGAATAACATTTCTGGATATCACTTTTGTGATTACTTATTAAAAGCCTTAAAATACATGTTCTTATAATTTTGAGATTCTACTTTTGGAGTATATATCAAATAATGAGGCAAATGTACAGTAATATAAGGTATTTCTAATGTCTGACTTATAATAGTGACAATGTGCCTAAAACAGAGGCATGTTAAATTGGATTAAACCAAAATATAAACATGTTATTAATGTTGATAAAGGTGTAAGCTTGTTTGGAAAGCCATTTATTTTATAGTAAATTTTCAATAAAAAGTATAATGTAGCATATTTTAATTCATACAGGGATATGACTGTTTCTGCTCAAAATTACAGAGGTAAGAGGAACTAGATACCAGTCACCACTGATTGTCACACTTCCCATGTGTTTCATTCTTTATCTTCTTTATCTTCTTGGTTATTTTCTTCCCCCACTGCTGGTTCAGGTCTACATTGTTAGCAGTGATACCTGTTTTCTAAGGAAGATACTCGCATGACATTCTCTCATCCTTGACAATCAGTAAACATGGGATCAATTCTTCAGACATAAAAAAAAAAAAAGGACCAGTCATACCAAAACTAAGGGACATCTGGGATTCTTGGTTATATAAGAATATCCAAGTAGATTATAGGATATATGAAACATGTTTCAAACTCAACAAAAATACTGAAGTGAATTTGTTGTCTTTGTTGAATTTGCCAAATATATGATTAAATGCCAGTGTAGAGCCTTTTTTAGATTAATTTGCAACAAACAAACACAAGGGACATATTTTTGTTTAACTGCAGACAGTATTCTCTGAACAACATTCTGATCAGTGAAATGGTACAGGTCAAGATTATCTGTGTTCACAAAAGATAAAGGCATATTCCTTTGCTTTAAAGTGAAATTTAACTGGAAGGGAAGTGTCAATAAACTGAAAAATGGCCATAGTAGAGTTTAGCCTATGAAGTGGTACTGAGATTTAAAACCAGACTTTCCAAATACACATAAAATGACACATTGTCAACCAAAACATGATGCACTTGAACTGTTTTAACACTCATTCATTCAGATCCATATAATCTAAGCTAAGATCAAACCAAACAATAATTTCATATGGATTTAATATATTTTTTAAGATTTTATTTATTTGACACAGAGAGACAGCGAGAGAGGGAACACAAGCGGGGGGGCGGGGTTGGAGAGGGAGAAGCAAGCTTCCCACTGAGCAGGGAGCCCGATGTGGGGCCTGATCCCAGGGTTCCGATCCCAGGGTGCTGGGGTCATGACCTGAGCCTAAGGCAGAAGCTTAAGGACTGAGCCACCCAGGCGCGCCTGGATTTAAATATTTTAAGAAGACTACTAAAATTTCCAGTAACTCCTTAGTTTACAAATTCTGACCAATCTCTGCCAACACCATCAACTGACTAACTCCAATCTCTGAAACCTTTAAGAACCTTTTCTAATTCCTACTTTTGGAGATAATCCATATGTGCCTTGGTGTTTTCTCACTTGCTAAAGCAAATCAATAAAGTTAAGTTTGTTTGAACATAATGTGTTCCTGGTGGTCTTTGGCACTAAGATTGAACTAAGTAAATGGAAATAAAAAGGGGTTTCTGTTAAGCAATTGCATTCAATTATTTGAAAATTTTCCCAAATATATTCCAAAAATCAATAGGGATCTGTCATCAAAAGTATAATTAAACGTTCTTTTCACTGACAACGCACTTAGATTCTTTTTACTTTTTAACAGAAAAGAACTAGAATTCAATAGGTATTTTAAAAAAAAGATATTTTTATCCAGCCATTTACTTTTTCAATTCAGGTGCCAAAAGTTTTTATTCAGGGATAGGTATGGGATGTAGCGTGACTACGTGTGGGACAAATTAGGGATTTCTTCGTGAAGATAGAAAAAAGGTCATTAACATAGGGATGGTAAGCATATAGAATCTTCCTCTTTTTCTAGGAGCATGTTTTCAGGCATGTTTTCAGGCTATGTATGGATGGAAGTTGTGAACTGAAAATAAATTTGCTCGAAACTATCTTTGCACCTGTAACAGAATTATGTATAACGTAGTTTGAAGATACCCAGCCCTAGATGACCAGAAATGGATAATTGTAATGCTAAAACTCTTGAGCTGAATCCAAATCCAGTAGTGAACTATAGAGAGAATTTGGGGATAAATTTTAATCTATTCTAAGTTGTTGTAATAGTATGATTTCCTTTTCCTTTTTTTAGACAAGATTCTTTAGTCTGTGCTAATGTATCTATTAAAATTTTTTTAAATCCAGAATTCAATTCATCCTGTGATGAACACTGGGTGTTATGCACAACTGATGAACTGCTGAACACTACATCAAAAACTAATGATGTACTCTATGTTAGCTAATTGAAAATAAAAAAAATATCATCCTCAGATATCTTCATAAATACTAATTTTTTAAACAAATGACAGTGGTGAACTAATTAAAGGAATGTTACTTAGAAAAAATCAGGAAAAAATAAGAAAGTAGACCAAAAAGTATACAAAAAGATAAAGATTTTTGATAAAATAACAAAGACAACAATAAATTAAAATTATGGTTTAAGGATGATAACTAAGACCTTATTTCATTTCTCCAGTACCAGGGACGAAGAAGAAATATTATTGCTTGAAAATAAAACTACCAGTGATAATGAGACTAAAGTAACTTGAGATGGAAGGAATATAAAAGAAATGGAGAGATGATGGCATAATTAAGTCTCCTAGCTAAAGCTCAATGAAACACACATGACACGACCTGAGGCTAGCTGTAATCATTATTTTATATGTGTCTCAGAAACATATGGCACCCTGAAATGATGTGTCCACATATGTTGTTGTGTAATAAGTTTTCTTACTGTGCTTATGCAGATTAGTTATTCAAGTGTAGCACAGAGCATGATACCACCTGTCATTTTTCTGTGACACAGACTGTAAAATTAGTGTACTGCACATTTAATGCAGGGAAGGTGGTGATTACTAACTCTGAACATTTTACACTGGGAATGACACCCTGGCACTGTCTTTCAGGACCATCCCTAAATAGAGCTGCACTGCCATCATGCATCATTTCCATCTTGCACTCACATTCTATGTTGACCCATCCATGGCCATGAATCAAGCTTGGCCTTTTTCAAGCTTCATCAGATTGTTATAGGAAACTTCTTTGCAGTCATAGTTGAGACCTGAGAGACAGGCAATCGTCCAATAATGGATTTCATAGACTGAGGCACTTTCTTGTGTGAGTCTCTTATATTATTTGGCCAATCTATGGTATATGGTTCATGTACAATTTATGATATATTAATGTTATATTTGAATTAATTTCTAGTGGTTCTGCCCTATCTTATGATTCTGTAACCCTAAGAGCAGCCAGCTCTGGACACATGGTCACTTCATCATCTAAATCTCCTTCAAAATTGGGTCCAGGGATACACTAGAAGCTATCTTTTCAAATAGTCTATAATTCTTTTGGCAGAAACATGGCTTTTTCTTTTTCTTTTTTTTTTTTTTTAAAGATTTATTTATTTATTTAAGAGAGAGAATGAGAGAGAGAGAGCATGAGAGCGGGGAGGGTCAGAGGGAGAAGCAGACTCCCCGCTGAGCAGGGAGCCCGATGTGGGACTCGATCCCGGGACTCCAGGATCATGACCTGAGCCGAAGGCAGTCGCTTAACCAACTGAGCCACCCAGGCGCCCCGAAACATGGCTTTTTCCAGAAGCGACTTAGACTTCATTTTTTTTTTCCCTTTTAATGAAGCTTGCCATACACTTCTCTTAGATTCATGGTATTGTTTTCTATTAGAGAGATTTCTAAGTCTATAGAATCTTTTTACTCATGTAGTTCAAAGCATAGATAGGACTTTTTATTTTTTTAAGTATTTTATTTATTTGTTTATTTGGGAGAGAGAGCACATGTGCACACCAGTGGGGAAAGGGGCAGAGGAGGAAGAAGAGGGAGAGAATCTCTAACAGACTCCACACTGAGCAGGTAGCCCAACAGAAGACTCAATCTCATGACCTTAAGATCATGAGCTGAACTGAAACCAAGAGTTGGTCGCTCAACTGACTGTGCCGTCCAGGCGCCCCTAGATAAGACTATTTATACATGGTATGTACTTGATTCAGAACCTGTTCTTATACTAGACCCTACTCAAACCTGGTAGACTTACTTCTCATTTTGTAAATACATTGGTACAGCATTTCAAAGTATTGAACAGGATGTTTCCATAATTTAAAAAGGGTTACTAGGTATGTGTTCTTAGTGGTGGTAGGTGTGAAATGCAATGATAATGTGCTTTTTTTCTTTTTTCTTTAAAGGGATTTTTTATATCATAGTCAATTCCTGTGGACCACCAATCATTTCAGTGATGTGTTGGCCCCCTTGGTCATCACTGTATTTTTCTCCAATTATTAGTATTTTTTAAAGTAAGATCTTCAAAGATCCTCAAAAATTCCTAGAGGGGAACATAAGCAGTAACCTCCTCAACATTGATCCCAGCAACCTCTTTCAAGAAATGTCTATAAAGGCAAGGGAAACAAAAGCAAAAATGAACTTTTGGGACTTCAACAAAAAAAAACTTTTGCACAGCAAAGTAAAAAGTCGACAAAACTAAGAGGCAATCCACGGAATGGTAGAAGATACTTGTAAATGACATTACCGATAAAGGGCTAATATCCAAGTTCTATAAAGAACTTCTCAAACTCAACACCCCCCAAAAAATAATCCAGTCAATAAATGGACAGAAGACATGAACAGACCCTTCTCCAAAGAAGACATACAAATGGCTAACAGACACATTAAAAATGTTCAACATCATTGGCCATCAGGGAAAAACAAATCAAAACCTTAATGAGATTCTACCTTACACCAGTTAGAATGGCAAAAATTAACAAGACAGGAAACAACAAATGTTGGAGAGGATGTGAAGAAAGGGGAACCCACTTACATTTTGGTGGGAATGCAAGCTGGTACAGCCATTCTGGAAAATAGTATGGAGTTTCCTCAAGACATTAAAAATAGAGCTAGCATGCAACCCAGCAATTGCACTACTAGGTATTTAACCCAAAGATACAGACATAGTGAAAATAAGGGGCACATGCACCCCAATTCGTAGCAGCAAAGTCCACAATAGCCAAACTATGGAAAGAGCCCAGATGTCCATCGACAGATGAATGGATAAAGAAGATGTGGTATATATATACAATGGAATATTACTCAGCCATCAGAAAGGATGAATACCCACTATTTGCATCGACATGGATGGAACTGGAGGGGATTATGGTAAGTAAAATAAGTCAAGCGGAGAAAGACAATTGTCATATGGTTTCACTCATATGTGAAACATAAAGAATAGCACAGAGGCCCACAGGGGAAAGGAGGGAAAACTGAATTGGAAGAAATCAGAGAAGGAGACAATCCATGAGAGACTCTGGACTCTGGGAACAAAACTGAGGGTTACAGAGGGGAGGAGCATGGGGGGATGGGGTAACCAGGTGATGGGTATTAAGGAGGACATGTGTGGTGATGAGCACTGGGTATTATACTCAACTAATGAATCATTGAACACTACATCAAAAACTAATGATATACTATATGCTGACTAATTGAACATAATAATAAAAAAATAAATTAAAAAAACAAATAAAGTAAGATCTTCAATTTACTACTCATCTGGGTATCCTTTCCAATGCTGCGAATAGTGGTGTAGATGATAGCTACAAGAGAGATCAGGAACACCCTCTTAGACTTGCACATTGGGTTGTAGAAGTCTGGGAGAGATAATTTTGTCTGGATACAATTAAATCAAATATTTAACAGAATTCTTTATTGAGAGGCAACATTATAGGTGAATTTTAATATTTTCCATTAGTTGCCTATGTTTTATAATTTATGTATTCTAAAGTATATATTTTGCAATAAGAAAAATAGCTAATGCTACAAAAAACAATAAAAGGTGATGTGTAAAATTAAATGCATTTTTATGACTTCTTTTTTTTCATTTTTATGACTTCTAATTATACACAGAAACATTTGGGGGTAACTCTCTTTGGGGTTAACATAAGGATAATATAATCCTTGTTACAATATGATGCTCTAATTCTTATGTGAACCCAGAATTATAAGCTCTATTGGGCATTGCAAATGTAGTGACAGTAATATCTACATCAGAAGTAGTATAATACTAATTCTCTTGTTCAAAAGGGTGAAAAGGCATGTAAGTGAGATACTGTTCTCTTCAAAGATCCTTTTTTGTTGTTGATTTTGTTTAGTTAGAAAAAAATTAAGTGGAATTACTTGACTTGAGCAAATAAAATGGCTTTTCAAAAATTATTCAAGTGAAGTGTTTTCCAGGGTTGGTAATCGTAATATGGAGTGGCACATTAGGGAGTGCTGACCACAAAGTAAAGAGTGAAGGGAATCATTATCAATTAAAAATAGTTTACAATTATTTTAAAACATTAATGAAATAGTCCCAAAGAAATATGGTAATCAGAAAAATGCAAACTACTGATTACACTTCAGTTAGCAGTGAATTTGCAGCATATGGTGCAATTAAATCTTTACGGATCAATGAAAACTTAACAAAGGTGCTTTCCAAAGTCAGTGGTGAGATCACTCATGAAGTTAGAGAAACATGAAGGTCTTTCAAGTTATGGGAACTTTATAAATCCATTGAAAGTTTATTCCTTTTTATAAAAGGCATAATTTAATTTCTCTATTGAATTTCTTACAAATCATTTTAATTCATAAATTGACAGAATCTAAAAAATAGAAGTGATTAAGTTTCTGAAAAAAATCATAACTCAAATAAAAGAAAGATTTAACTTAGTTGAAACCTCCCCAAGCCACAATAGTTTTCTTTTATATGTCACTTCATTCTATATTATGTAATTTACCAGAAAATAATATTATATGCAAATCCAAATGGAATCAAGTGAAAAAAATATGAACTACAATAATGCTATTTATACCCAACTAGAGCATTTGATAGTTCTCTAAGGACTGTGTGCCTTGAGAAACTATGCCTTTATTACACTTTGTTTTATAGGTCTTTCAGTTTCTTAAGAACTGAGACATAAGGAATATTTTGAAACTAAACAGTACAGGTGATGGCATTATAAATACAGCCAATTCTATTAAATGATCTCCTCAAATAACTGTTCATATTAACTGAATTTTAGAAAGAGCATAAACGGGAAATATTATATTGAATTTTTACTATCACTGTTATATGCAAGGGAAAAGAAAATAGATACTTCCCCTGTGCAGTTAATATCATTGCAATACGAAGAAACTAGATCAATAATTTTAATTAAAATGGAGAATTGCTAACATTATTTTAAGACTAATTTAAATTATATGGAGTAGATCTTTTAAGAAAGAAATAAATTTTTAACCTTAGAAAAGTTCATTAAATTTGTAGATAACTAAGTAAAATTAGATAATTTATTAAATGTTCTTTGGAATTCCAAATAAAAAATTTCAACTATGAATTTATTCATGAAGTTAAAATTTTTTAACACTGTCCTAAACACACATTCACAAACACATGTGCACACACACACACACACAAACATCCACTTAATATTTTAATATGCCCTATAATTTGAATATTAATGTTTAAAAAGACCTCAAAATATTTAAGTGAAACAGAAAAGCATAAATATTTCCAAAGCATCATTTGAAGGAAGAAATTAACTGATTATAATGCTTCTTTACTTTCAGCACAAGTTTTATAGTGAATAGACAAAATACTGACAAACATGGTATTTTCTTAATAGTGAATTTGAATAATTAAAAGAAAGATATGAAATGAATACATTATGCTATGTAATGATATTATATAAGATAAATTATATATTCTGTTATATATTATTTATACTATATGCCATATATACATACACTATACTAACATATAGTGTGTGTATATATATATATATAGTGTATACTATAATATATATATTTGCTATATATCATATTATATATAAATGCCACATAAATACTTACTATATAGTTAATACTGAGAGGTAATACATTCTGTAAACTTGTTAAATTTGACAAAACTAAGGTATGACTCTTTTGGTGTGTTTTCGGCATTCCCACCTGTACAACAACCTTTTGTTATGTATCACATTCTTTACTAATTTATGCTTCATGCAATTTCAATGATTTCAAGATTGTATTTTAATAACAAAATTAGGAAGCTCATTCAAAAGCCTATGAGAAACAATGGAATATGTCAAGTAAAATCATTGCATATTATGTAGGAATGTGTCAATGAAGAAAGACATCTAATTCATATCACAGAATAAATTTTGGTGCACTTATTACAGAATGAAAGGATTCAAGATTATTATTATTTTTCTGAAATTGTTTGGCTGAGAGCAAATGAAAGTAGCTGATATTTCTTAAGGCCAGCATACACTTAATTCTGGAGTATTATATGCCTGTATTTCAAGGAAGTATAGCAGAATTCGTTCTTCTCATCAATGAATATAACTATTCATATGTATTTAGAAAACTGAGGCCCATTGCTCATATAATCCCACATTTTGCATAAAACAATTTTTCTGTAAATTATTCCATTTTCTGGAAATTCATATTACTAATTACATTTTGTATCTTTTTCTGAAATTTGTTAAGTGGTCCCAAAATACCTTGAGTCTTTTTTTCTTTTAATCGACAGACCCCAAAAGATTTCAATGATACAAATGTTAGATATTTTTGTTATAGTCTCACATATCCCAGAAGCTCTGTTCTTTCTAAATTTTTTTTCAGTACATTAGTCTCTTACATTAAGATTAACTATTGTCTGTCCTCAAGTTCACTAATACTTTACTCAGTCCTTTCAATTCTGATGTTGTACCCACCCACTGAGTTTTGTTTTTTTGTTTTTTTTCAACTGTTACAATCTTTAATTCATTGCTTTTTGACAGTAACAAAATATTTTAAGGTGTGGATTTACTATATAATTCACCCAGCCATTACCCTGATGGTGGGCCTTTGTTTTTTCTTTCTCTCCACTCTGAACAACGTTGCAGTGAATATTCTTGTACATATTTTTTATACTTTGCGTTTTAGATATTTTCTTCATGAGGGAAGTTATACAATGTAGTGGCTACAGCAAGTGCTTTTAGACAAACCTACTTGAATCTGAGGCCTCATTCCACCTCTCAGAAACTGTGTGAACTTAAACAAGTGACTTCACTTCTCCACCCCATGGTGTTATGAAGAGAAAATAAGATAATGCTTGCAAATCCCTTTACTTGGTGCCTGAAACATTGAGATTTTTATTCTAGTTGTTGTAGTTTTCAGTTCTAAAATTTCCATTTGTTGGGGCGACTGGGTGGCTCAGTCAATTAAGCATCTGCCTTCGGCTCAGGTCATGATTCCGGGGTCCTGGGATCGAGTCCTGCTTCAGGCTCCCTGTTCAGTGGGAAGTCTGCTTCTCCCTCTCTGTCTATTGCTTTCCCTGCTTGTGCCTCTCCCTCTCTCTGTAAAATAAATAAATAAAACCTTTAATAAAATAAAATACAAATAAAATCTCCATTTGTCTCTTCTTTATATCTTCATTTTCTTTGCAGTCTCCTCTTTTGCTTTTTCTAAGTCTTTGCATCAATTCATTTGCCTCAAGCATGTTCATAATCAATCATGAAACACTTTTATGATGACTGTTTTAAAATCCTTGTCAGATAATTCTAACATCGGTGTCATCTCAGTTTTGTCATTTGTTGACTATCTTTCATCCATTTTAGATTTTCCTGCTTCTAGGTATGAAGAGTGATTTTTATTAAAACCTAGACATTTTTGATATTAAAAGAAATTGAATCTTATTTGGTGAAGGGGGCATGCTGACTCTTGACTGCCAGGTTTTTTGTTTTGTTTTGTTTTGTTTTTTGTTTTGTTTGTTGGTTGGGCTTTCTTAAATTAGCTCTTCTTTGAAGTAAAACTGTAGTTCAACTGTGCCTCTGAATCCCTTGGGGGCCTTGTTAAAACAGAGGCTGCTGGACTCCACTCTCAGAGTTTTTGATTCAGGAAGTCTGCAGTGGAGTCTCAGGATCTGCATTTCTAACAAGTTCCTCGGTAATGCTCATGATTTTGTTCTGGGGTTAGAGAATCTGGGTAATGGGCAAAGGGGAAATATTTGAGACTGTTGATTAACATAATAAACAACCGAAGGTGAGGGTGGTTGTTAGCAGGAGGTAAAAAGGGAGAGTCCAGTACAACTGCGGAGAGTAGAAAGAGGTAAATGGTAAAAGTTCCTTAAGGGTTGTCAAGCAAGTTTAGAAATTCTTTGAAACTATTTCTGATGAGTACTATGTGTCTCTTTGAATAGTACATCCAGTTTACACTGGCCCTGGGGGGGATTTGGGCTACTTGAATTTGCTCTGACTTGAGGTAGCTACTATGTGGGACTTCTCTGGGGAACCATCCTTCAGCATATATCCTTCGTGCATTCCACTTCCCCAGCACTCACAGGTTGGGTAAGACTGTGACTTCTTTCTCTGTGTGCCTTTGTCCTGGGTAGGCTGAGAGCTTCTCCAGGTGAGTCCCCTTCTCTAACTGGGCCCATTGCCTCCAGAGCCTAGCTTCAAGTATGCACACCTCTGTCTACCGCTGTCTAATCCTCAAACTGGAGAAGAACCCTATGGCTTGGAGGGGTCCTTACAGCTCAAGGGAAACCTCCCTAAGTCTTGAAGTTCCCAGAGGAGACATCCATATCAAGCAATTTCCATTAAATCAGACTCAGCTTTTCAGCCTTTCCACACAGCTTTTCAGGACTCTTTAAAGATAAGCCCTGAATTGGAACAAACTCATCAGGCAGCACTATCTGTTAATGAAATTATTTCCTGTTAATTTGAGTTTACAAAATAAATGACTCCCGACAATCTGGCATCACTGTGATGAAGCCCACCTCCCAGGAAGGCCAGGTTCTCCCCTTAGCTTCCATGATATGGAGGAGGGAGGGGTTCCTTGTTGTTAGGTAGATATTAGCATTCGTGCTCTTCACGAATCTTCCACTGATACCAAACTGGATACAAAAGGGAATGAGTTCTGCTTACTGCTACTGTTGAGTGACATAAAAGTCCTGACTCTATTTGGCCTCCTCTGACACTACCCAGGGAGGAGGGGGAAGGGTGCCTTACTGTCAACAGGTAGGGTGTAAGTCCATGTTCCTTAGGTTGCTTTCCGTGACATGGGGAGAGGGGCAACTGTCTAACTGGTGGAGATGATCAAGACCTAGCTACAACAGCCTTGCCCTCTCTTCTACATGGAAAATAAATGATGAACATGAAGAGGACTTTCCTTCTGTCCTGATACTAGGGGCAGTGAAATAAATTCCTAAATAGCACATTTTACTTGCATAACATTTTTTGATACAGAGGCTACAGTTCACCAAAGTAACCCTTTTTATTTTAACTAAAGCCCAAAATTTTAATAAAAGCTAGAATTTTTTTTTTCATTCCAAGAATTTTACTGCAACATTAAGTTTTTTATGTCTTATGTTTTTTTCTTATTGTCTAAGCAGTAGCACAGATACTTAGTATGGGTTTCCACAACTGAGGAAAATTAAATCCTTAGAATTGAAGTGTTTAGATCAAGATAACACAGCTTTAATGACACATTTGTAGTGTACAATGAAATTTAATTTCCTTCACAGTGATTCTGTTGAAGAAACCAATACCTGTGGTCAATATACAATCTGATTTTCCTCTATATCATGTTTGCTATAATCACATGAAAATGCTTCATTTTCTTTGATTAGTATTACGTGATTTGTGCATGTATGTGCTTGTAAGAGTGAAACTGATAAATTTTGATCTTGTCTACAATAAAAATTCTTCCAAAAAGAACTTTCTTTTCAGGTATTTCAGATTATGTGAAATGAAGGTGCAAAATGCAGCTTTGTTTCATTAGTAAGTGGCAATTGGCAGGACAGTGAGTATAAAACTTGGGATGACTGGTACCATAAATGTAAAAAAAGTATTCTAGTTGTTTCATGAAAGTCCATAAAATTGATGGCAGTATCTATTCAAATGATCTCTATTATGTAATAAAGTAGCTTTATACTGTCCAGATTTTTTTTTAATTTCAAGGGATTCATAAAAGGTAATTAAATAAAACTGTACATTATATCAGATACTTCTCACTTTATTATTTTGCATTGTAATACTCTGGATATATTACTTTAAGACACTTTAACCTATCTTTTAAAAATGTTAACTGAATCATTTGGGATATTTTCTTTTTTTTAAAGATTTTATTTATTTATTTATTTGTGAGAGAGAGAATGAGAGATAGAAAGCACAAGAGAGAAGAAGGTCAGAGGGAGAAGCAGACTGCCTGCTGAGCAGGGAGCCTGATGTGGGACTCGATCCCGGGACTCCAGGATCATGACCTGAGCCGAAGGCAGTCGCTTAACCAACTGAGCCACCCAGGCACCCTGGGATAATTTCTGTATATCATCTTCCATTCTAATTTGCTGAAAATGATGATCTCCAACCTATTACAATTTCTTTGACTGATAGTTTCTGGGGAAAATAAAAGTTACTGTAGTTTAGTTCCAAGAGGCTTTTCTAGCTTTGCTTTTCTTATTTATTTATTTATTTATTTATCATTTATTTATTTATTTATTTAAAATATTTTATTTATTTATTTAAGAGGGAGCACAAGTGGTGGGGAGGGGCAGAGGGAGAGGGAGAAGCAGACTCCCCACTGAGCTGGGAGCCCATGCAGGGCTTGAAACCAGGACCCCGAGATTATGACCTGAGCCAAAGGCAGACCCTTAATCCAGGCACTGCTGACATTGCTTTTCTTAAGCTCAACATTAGCAAGTTTAAATTACAGATGACAGAGGAAAAAATATACTTCAGACTTTAGTTTTTCTCAGAATCATAACTTCATATTTTTTAAAACATTCCATTCTTTATGTAATAAGAGTGCAATGAAGCAAAATAATAGCATGAAAGGGATGTGTAGAATATTTCACCAGAGATTAGGTACTTTCTTAATACTATAGAATAAAATGATTAAAAAATCATTACACAAATTTTAATTTTACATATGTTAAAAATAGTTAAGAATCAATTAGTAAATGTGATAAAAAAATTTTGAAGATTTGAGGGTCTGACTCCCTGGGATTCCAAATTAGTATGTTTTATTTTGGATGAAGGAATTGGCTTCCCAGTATCATTGGAAATATTGATGAAAGAAGTCCACAAATTACATTTTGAGACTTAGGGAAGAAATAGGATATTTTCCACTTTGTAAAACATGAGAATTAGGATAAAATTACTTGATTTTCCAATCTAATACATTTTAAATGGGATGTCAGCTAATAGGTCTCACATTTTTATATTTTTTAAAACAGATTTTATAAAAATTTATTTATTTCTGCAAGGACTTCTATGAGCTACATAGCTTTAAATTATATAAAAACAACAATATATAATAGGTATATAAATCAGACATGGGTTCCCTCAGCTTTTTAGGTCAAAATGTTCAGGTCAAAGTGAGAATGTAGGTATCCAAAATCAGATAATTAGCATCTTTCTTGTCCTGTATGGACCTTGAATTGCTTCCATGATACACAGTTTCTAAGAAAATGCTTCTGCCTTGTAAATTTCTAATTAGATTACAAAGAAATTTAATTCAGTCCTCAGTAAACAATGCATACATAGGTTATTAAGATAGAAAATAAAATTACCAAGCCCAAACCTAACTAATTATTTAGCAATTCACCAGCATTATAATTATACAGATAAAACCTTCATTGGACCATCCTTCTTCTCTGGAGGAAGATATGATTATCAGTGGCCTCCAAATATTTCCACAATTTTGCATTTGCAAATTCAGTGTACAAGTAAACATACCCAGGCACAGGTTTAGAAAATATTTCATGTTTGAAAGTCTTTATTGTTTTGAATCAATAGAATCTGTCATGATTGGCTATTTTTTTTCATTCTTGGAATATATCTATTTTATGATGATGATTTAATAATAATTGATAAATGCATACTTCTAGTTCTCTCTAGTAATTGTTCTGCAAAAATATTTATAAGTGAGATCTAGCACTTCCTCTACTTTAAAAGAGATGATAACGCTATTTTTTATAGCCTTTAGAACTTTATGATAATGAGATCACATAGTTTGAATCTTTATAGAAACTTCTCTGTCTGAGGTGATTTGTGTGTATATGTACTGTCTGTTTCTATATAATGGTTTTACTACTTCTGATATTTGTATTAAACTCTGGTTTCTAATTTATCTAGAGCCAATATAAATAATTCACATTATTTCTATAGCAACTTACTTTTCATTTATACAGTTCAATATTTACGGAAGTTTATGTTCCTTTTATTTATTCTCTCAATTATATATTGGATAATTAATTTTTTTTTGCTTTTCTCATTACTATGCCATTTTTTACCATGTTTGAATTTCATCTCCTTTCAATTTCATATTTACATACTTATTTGTTTTCTTATTTATTATACAGCATTCAATAGTGTCTACATGCTTTTTCCTATAAGTAGCCCTTCTATGCTTTATTATACTTAGTTATTTTATATTTATTTTGATTACAAAAATAATTGGCAAAACTACTACTTTGAGGGTATTTTCTGTGTTCAAGATTTTTATTTACCCCATCCTCACTTCTGTTTGATCAATAAAGTTTACAATGTTTCCACTTCTTTTATTCAAAATACTTTAAAATAGATAATATTTTTAGGGGTTATGCAAAATTTTAATACATATCATTTAATACATATCATTGAATATATTCCACATTTTCTATCCTTCTTTGGAACAATATAAAGATTATAGCATTATTTAAACTCCCACAGAAAAAAAATGTCACATTCTCTGTTATTGTATAGAATAGGCTGGTTGTTTCTATTTTATCACAAAATGGTTGTTTCATTTGTCACTATTTAATTTAAAATATCAATACTTCTTATTAAATTGTGTTCATATTGTGTTTCTTACTTCCCATTCTTTCCTTCTGTTGCTTATAAAATCTTTTTAAAAATTTCAATCAAGATGTAAACTGTGAAAAACTTTATAGTTTGTGTGCTTGAAAATATTTATATTTGATTCTCTCTTGACTGAAAGTTTAATTTAATACAGAAGCCTAAGCTGATATTCATCTACTATAAACTATTCCAGGTTCTTTGGTCCTTATTTTTACTTAAAGAAAGCATGTTATTCTAATGCTGTTTGTTCAGGAGAAATGTTTCCCTTCCGTCTGGAAACTGAAGATTTGAATTTTGTCATTTAGGGTCAGCAGTTTCAGCACCATCTTTTTTTTTTTTTTTTAAATGTTTTATTTATTTATTCATGAGAGTCAGAGAGAGAGAGAGAGAGAGAGAGGCAGAGGGAGAAGCAGGCTCCCCGCAGAGCAGGGAGCCTGATGCGGGACTCGATCCCAGGACTCTGGGATCATGACCTGAGCCGAAGGCAGACGCTTAACCATCTGAGCCACCCAGGCGTCCCTAGCACCATCTTTCTAATGTAGATTCATATTTATCGTCTCCATACTTCTCCACTCTTCTACTGAAGACACATCTTTCTTAAATAACTGATTCCAGACTTTGCTTTTATTTTCCCAGCTCTTTGAAGGTCTGCAATTTATTTGGGGAGATTTCAACACACATATCTTGCTTTTACTTTTTTTTTCTTTGTAAGTACGTTTTCTCATAAAATGAATGCCTAAGTACCACCACACATACATGCATTGTTATACACACAGAAAACGCTGGTGCCCTGGTAGTTAACTTTTGAAAATCCAAAAGAATACATAAGCCAACTATTTATATTAATATAACAAGGTAATAGGATCTAAATCAATATATAAAAGTCAAGGGACACCTGGGTGGCACAGTCTGTTAAGCATCTGACTCTTGGTTTTGGCGAAGGTCATGATCTCAGGGTCATGGGATCCAGCCCTGCCTTGGGCTCCGTGCTCAGCATGGAGTCAGCTTAAAATTCTCTCCCTCTGCCCCTCCCCTACTCAAATAAATAAATTATTTAAAAAAGTCAACAGCATAATCTTAAAAAAGCAACAATCAAAGATTACACGAAGTCAGTGAACAATCTAAGATAATATAAAATGAAAAAAATACCATATAATTTTCTCTTGGGTTTGATTCTGGTTTGTTATCAGGCTTTTCTTTTTTTTCTTTTGCCAAACTGTGTTTTAAAACTGACAGAACCTCTAGAGGATAAAATCTTGAGAAAGTTAAGGTCCCCTCCTCCTTGCTAGCAATGTGAGTACTAGCAATTTACTCTAATTACGCAGAGGGTTAATTTTAGGGATATGTAAGGGTGGTCTTTTTCAGTTCTGCCTTCATCACATGATGTGATACTTTGGGATTAATGGGTGAAATTCTGAGTGGTTTTACCAGAGCCAGTGTTTCTAAGTTCAGGTTAAAATGATGTTCATTCTTGCCAGCATCTTGAAGTTGCTGAGGCCACTGCATAACTCTTTAACTTTCCAGAGGTTGCTTTCTGCTGGATTTCTTCATGTCTTATCCTCTGTAGGCAGAGTTTAGGATTTGGCAAATGACTCCTGTTAAGAGACCATACAGATTCTTTTGCTGACTTCTCTGAAGTTCCCTTCATTCCAATGTTTTCTCTTGAGGTACAGGCACTCGGACAGATCTAAATCTCTTTCATCCTCCAGTGGCGCTGTTGCTTTCTGCTAGGACTTCAGTCTTTTTGTCCTGGTGTCCTCCGCGTGCTGGCTTCCCCTTCTCCTAAGGAGTAAGTACCTTGCCTCGTCAGTTTCTAAAGTCTTTGCCCAGCATCCTATGCCCACCCATCATCTTCAAAAGCTGCTTTCAGTGAGTGAATTAGTATAATTCATAGAACCCTCACTGTTTTAGCCATTACCAAAATTCTTTCTGTTAACATTTTTAACATAATTACTCTAAGTCTCGGGACTGTTCTATTTCTTTTCTAGTTATTGCACCTTAAATTGCCCAACTCATTTCTTTATTGACACTCTCATACCAGTATGGTTTCGGTTTTTCTTTTTCGGGGGGGGTGGAGGGGGCAGTTATAAGAGCTAATTTTCAATAGAATTTGTTTCCTGAAAATATGCACATCTCTCCTGGAAGTTGCCTCTAGCAAAATCCCCACTTTAAATGTCTGATTCAATTATTATATGAGTGTATTTGCTGACTGTTCAAAGACATACATAGTGCATATTGGGATCCAATTCCCATGCTTTGCAAGGCACAGGTTTTCCAGAAATTTCTGCCCCCCTGACACTATTTTTGGTCAGATCAGAAACAATAAATTTCCTATCTGCTTCTGATACCCATAGGCTATTTTGGAATCAATGCCTACTTCCCAACCTTCCTTTAAGTTTCCTTTCTGTTCCAGACAACTAGAAATTTTCCTCTTGGTTATAGATTCACTAATATGTGGAAACAGTATACTTTTATATTTCATTTGGTCAATTTATTATTGTAAAACAGTATTAAGTTGGAATACTATATATGTTTAATAAACTAGATTAACTAGAAGCCCCTATAAGAAATCTGATTTAAGTGCCAACTTCTATGTTTCTTTATAAAGGATTGGCATACAAAATTAAAGTAGTTATCTATTCCCTGTCATTCTCAAAATATATATTTAGAAACAGAGATTTATTAATGCAATTTTTACTCTAATACTTAACATATAAAGCCAAAGACTCACTGTTGCTTATTATTATAATTGTCTTGAAAGGTGAGAAGAATTGGTAAATTTATCTTGAGTAACATCAATGGTATTTTGTTCTTGGAATTCCTTGAAGTTCTGCATCGAATGTTTTGAGAGACAGATTATTATTATTTTTCCATCAACAAACGTTTGTTATTTCCTAGCTCCGTGCTTATAATATACCAGTTTTAAAAAAAGAAATATGATTCTACATATAAAGATTATATTAAACTGAGAAAAACAGAAAGTAGTGAAGAAAATAAACATATACATATACAGTGTAAAATTACATTAAAATGAGACTCTCAGTTTTGGTTAAGAAATACATGTTTAGTAGCTAAGTAAGAGTAAGGGCACCTAGTCAGAGCATGCTGAAAAGATAGTAAGAACCAGTGTAAAATTCAAACTGATAAATTAGAATCCTCCCTTGTATTTTTGTATGTCAGAACTCATGAGGGGAGGGAGCTTCCTTTTATAATGGGATGAAAGATTATTGGCAATAGGAAAGACTGGGAATAACACAGAGACAGAAATGGAGACAGGAACAGAAGGTGGTAGCTGATGATTTTGCATCTCTGAATAAAATAGGCTTTGTAGAAAATTCCAACCATTGACTTTTTTAACCACGTATTAAAATTTTATTTATATTAAAATATAAGATCAAATGGTTTGATTTTTTAATTAATAAACTTAATGTTGGAGCAGTTTTAGGTTTACGGGAAAAACTGAGATAATAGTATAGATAATCCCCAATTTCCCTTTCAGCACCAACTCCCTCAATTCCCTCTATTTTTAACATCTTGCGTTAGTATATTACATTAGTTACAATTTTATTTTATTTTAATGAATGCTGTGGTTTCTCTTTGTAGTGCTGTGAAATTTGTTAAATTTTCTTTTTTAAACCAGGAAATGATTTTATATATCCATAATAGATAACACTGTAGTGTACACTGTATTTTTATCATTAGATTTAGGGCAAATCTCTGATTGCAGGAGAGATTCTGCAATATAAGGATAGCTTTTATTAAGGGACTACCTTCTGTTGGTAAGTGCAAAAGTTTTTCATTATGCAACTTAAGGATTATTAGGTCAGTTTTTAATTTAACCAAAAAAAAAGGTCTGTGCATTTACATTTTTTTTAAGACTGGTTTTTTAAGACCAGTTTTGGGTTTACAACAAAATTGAGAGGAAGGTACAGAGATTTCCCATACCATATACCCGCTGCCCCCACACATGCATAGCTTCCCCCATTATCAGCATTACTCAGAATATTTTATCTTTTTTTTAACCAAGGATGAACCCACATTGACACATAATCACCCCAAATCCATAGTTTACTTTATGGATCATTATCGATATTATATATTCTATGGGTTTGGATAAATATATGACATAGTTCCATTATTATACTATTATACAAAGTACTTTCACCGCCCTAAAAATCTTATGTGCTCCAACTTTCATCTTCCCAAGCCGAGTACCTGGCTACTACTGAATTTCTTACCCTCTCCATAGTTTTGTCTTTTCTAAAATGCCATATGGCTGTGATTTTACAATATGTAGTCTTTTCAGATTGGCTTCTATCACTCAATAATTTGCATTTAAGTTTCCTCCATGTCTTTTCATGGCTTGATAACTTATTTATTATTAGCCCCAAATAAAATTCCATTGTCTGAATGTATAGTAGTTTTTGATTTACTGAAGGACATCCTGGTTGCTCTCAAGTTTTGATGATTATGAGTAAAGTTGCCATAAACATCTCTATGCTGCTTTATGTGGGGACATAAGTTTTCATCTCATTTGGGAACATAACAAGGAACACAACTGCTGGATTATGGTAAGAGTATGTTTAGCTTTGTCAGAAACCAGCCAACTATCTTGCAGAGTGTCCATGCCATTTTGCACTCCCACCAGCAATGAATGAGAGCTCCTGCTGTTCCACATCCTCAGCATCATTTGGTTCTGTCAAGTGATCCAGATTTTGGTCATTCTAATAGTTGTATAGTGATATCTCATTGTTATTTTAACTTGTATTTCCCTGATGCAACATGGAGCATATTTTCATGTGTTTATTTGCCATCTATATATTTTCTTTGATGAGTGTCTTTTAAGGTTTTTGGACCATTTTTAAATTGGGTTATGTGTTTCCTTTGCCCATTGGCTTTTATTCATATATGTTTTGCAATTTTGTATTTTTTAATCCGAAATAACCAAAGGAGGGACCTAGTATCATCTTTTAAGATTAATCTAAAATACGAAGTACTAAAGAGTTGAGGTAGCTCTTGCTTAAGGGACAGAAGTTCTTCCCTGGACAATTGAATGACAGAAAATAGGAAGGTGATAGTCTAATGACATTTTAAAATAAAGAGGCTATAATTTTCTACTTCTTATATTGCATAGCCTTATTTTCTTAGTAAAAGTCAAGGGAAGTTAGGTCATAAACATTATACATTTTGTATATTTAGCATAACTAAGCACATTTTTGGTAAGCATATTAAATAAGTTATTTTCAAACACAACAAAATATCAGGTTTTCTATAGAGGGTTTTGGAAGTACAAGTGTCTTATATAAATTCTATACAATCCCAATAACAGAAATCTAAAAGTAAAATGAGCGCGTACACACACACACACACACACACACACACACACACACACACACACTTAAAAAAAACCTGTTATATTGCATCACAGGCAAATATGCTTAATTAGTTATTTGATCTGGTTTTTCAACAAATTATTTTCATGACCACATAAAAGACTTTTCAATCATCTTAAATAATGAAAGAACACTGAACCAACAAACCTACACTAATATCAGAAGTCAATATTTTAGTTCTTTAATTCAGTGGAAGAGGTGACATATCTTTTTTTAAAATGGTCTATTTGGGTAAATAATTCACTTTGGTTTCTTTATTCCAATTCTTTAGGGCAAATTCTCAATCACACAATAAACTTCTACAAATTAGTAAACTATGGCATGTTTATTATGAAAACAAAGAATACCAAAATGAGAAAATATCTGTTGTGTTTAATTGACTCTATACTTGAAAAAAAATGAAATGTGTGTTATAGTAGTCAAGATAATATAAATTGCTCTAGTCACTTGCCTTTCTTACTTTAAACATGTGGCTTCCTAAGATTTCCATGAAAATAAACTGAAGGGTGAGAATGTGTAAGAAGACACACCAACATATGTTAGTGGCTCCGTCAAGAACTGAGTCACTAACATACCCTTGGAAAGAAGAGCTGTATTAACCACATGAAAGGTGGCTGGAGAGCGTTGGAAATGTTCTGCTCCTGGCTATAACTTCTTCCTTCTCATAGTAGCTAGCATTAATTTCGGTAAAGTTAAAGGCCAAATCATGTTCTAAGGTCAACATGGGGCAAGGTGGTGTGGGAGTTCTGGTAATGAAAGAGTAGCAGAACATCGCACTATGGATATGCCATGACTCAATTATGTATAATATTTAGGGTAGTTAGAGTGATTATTTCACTTTGAATTTTTTACATATTGCATTTAGGGGTATAGAGAGAAATTATTTAAAGGAGTTGCTATAGCTCTAGAAAATTTATTCCATAATGATAGTAATAATTTAATATGATGACTACTTTTTTAAGGCCATAAAATAAAACATTCCAGGGGCCCCTGCGTGGCTCAGTCTGTTAAGCATCTGCCTTAGGCTCAGGTCATGATCCCAGGTTTCTAGGATCTAGCCCCACATCTGGCTCTGTGCTCAGCAGGGGGTCTGCTTCTCCCTCTCCCTCTGCCCCTCCCCCCATTCGTGTTCTCTTTCTCCCTCTCTCTCTCAAAATAAATAAATAAAAATCTTTAAAAATTAAAAAAATAAAATAAAACATCCCAAGGTCATCTATTTATGAAAATATTTTCCCTAAAAAAGAAAAAAAAATCTTGCCATTTGTGATAGCAGAGATGGACCTTGAGGGCATTAAGCTAAGTGAAATAAGTCAGACAGAGAAAGACGCATAACATATGACCTCATTTACACACAGAACCTAAAAACAAACAAAAGCAAACAAACTTAGAGACAGAGAACAGATTGGTGGTTGCCAGAGCCAGGGGGTGGGAATGGATGAAATGAGTGATGGGGGTCAAAATTATAAAAATTCCAGTTATAAAATAAGTAAGTCCTAGGGATATAATAGACAGCATGGTGACTATAGTTAGACTCTGAAAAACGGACTGAGGGTTCTAGAGGGGAGGGTGTGGGGGATGGGTTGGCCTGGTAATGGGTATTAAGGAGGGCATGTTCTGCGTGGAGCACCGGGTGTTATGCACAAACAATGAATCATGGAACACTACATCAAAAACTAATGATGTAATGTATGGTGATTAACATAACAATAAAAAATTAAAAAAATAATACTTTATTGTATATTTGAAAGTTGCTAAAAGAGTAGATATTAAAAATTTTCATCATAAAAAAATTGTAACTACATATGGTGAAGGATGTTACCTAGATTTATTGTGGCAATCATTTCACAATGTATACAAAAATGTTGAATGGGTTGTACACTGAAATGAATATAATGTTATATGTTACTTATATCTCAATAAAAGATAATAAAAACTGTTTCTTATTTGAATAATGCATCCACTGAAGAAGAAATCAAAATATCCAAATTAGCTATAAAGTAATTTCTTATATATATCACACTGGAAAAAATTTTTATAAAGATTTGGTTTATTTATTTGTCAGAGAGAAAGAGCAAGCAAGCACAAGCAGGGGGAGCATCAGGCAGAGGGAGAAGCAGTTTCCCCACCGAGCAAGGAGCCCGATGCGGGACTCAATCCCAGGACCCTGAGATCATGACCTGAGCAGAAGACAGATGCTTAACCAACTGAGCCACCCAAGCATCCCAAACCTGGAAAATTTTTTAAATATAAAATCAGTGCCTCAATTTTTAAATAATTGATGAGTTTTTCAACCACATATATTTAAAAATAATTCCTGTGTCTGGACTCTTTAATGTGAGATTTGATAAAGAATGTATGCATGATAAATTATTGATTTCAATCATTTTTCACATATATATTCAAAGGTATTCATAAATCTTATAAGCATGTGCACTGATATTTTAAAAATATTTTTAAAATATTCACATTAAGGAAAATTATTTAGTGTGAAACATAAAATCTGACTCCCACATGTCAGTGTTAATTTAAATCCTCTATTGCTAATGTTTTTTAAAATTCTGTGAAGAATTTATAAAATGAGAATAGTAATGCAATGATTTATAGTTCCATTTTCATACGATAATCACTGTGAAAATATTACTTTTGATATATCCTCTACTCATGTGCATATGTACCTCTGTGTATATATATGTAAGAATGTATGTATATATGTGTGTATGTTTTCTCTCCCTTATGAGTTAAAAGAAAGGGCCAACTTTGTTCAACTTAATTGCAGTGCAATTCATATAGTATGAGCATAGAACATGAGTTTCACAGGGAATCAGAATTTGAGAACTATTTCTGAAAATTCTGTTCCAAAATAGAGATTCAAATGTTAAATCCAACTGTTCAGGAAAGGAATAGAGTGGAATATAGAGAAATTCTCTTCAAAGTAAAAACTGAAAAATGCTCTGTACCCTAGAGGGAGCATATCTCGTGTAAAGATAAGTCAATTATAAATTATGAAACTTGATTCAGTTCCTTTCTTTGAAATTAAGCAGTCATATCAATTGATTAAATGATTTAATGAAATGTGAAACCTAACGATGGCATTTTCACTGCCTATAATGCAGAAATAAACTGAGTGAATTGCTTTGGAAATCTTTAATATGGATATAAATCTAAGAATTATATGTGCAAGAGATAAATCCTCTCATTATCTTTTCCTCTATGGGCACTTTTAATACATGTGTGATCATTTTTTTCATTTTATGCAAAATTGTTTCAATTTTTTATGCATTATATCTATCATACACTGAACAATGTGGGGAAAGGGTTTTTATTATCTCAACACAACAAATTCAAGTGATCATGGGTTTGTTATTTTAACATGGACTGCGTCTGTTTCCTTCTCTTTCTCTTTTAACTGAAACAAACAACTTTATTATTTATAGATAACTTTAAATTTTGGAAGTCACTGTGAGAGAACACATGAAAAGTTACTTTGTATAATTTACTGGAATGGGAGGTGGGCAGGGGATGGGTTAAATCGGTGATGGATATTTAGGTGGGCACTTGTGATGAGCACTGGTTATCTGTCAGTGATGAATCACTAAATTCTACACCTGGAACTACTATTACATTATATGTGAACTAACTGGAATTTAAATAAAACTTGAAACAAAAAACAAAACAAAAATAACATATATATTTGCTTTGGAAATTCAGAAGAATAAAAAAAATAATAGAATTAACTAGCAATACTACAGAGCCGTGCCATCCTACACATACAGTGGCTATGAGCCACATGATTTAATTTACTTACACTTAAAAATAAAAATAAAAAACTTTTACAGTCACACTAGCCACATTCCAGATCCTGCATAGCCACATGTGGCTAGCAGGATAGTGCAGATATAGAACATTTTCTCATGGAAGTTCCTTCTACTGAAATAGAGCATTAATAAGATTGCAAATCAGTCAGATATTTTTTGAAATTGAGTTCATTATCATAGTTCCTGAAGCTTCTGAAATACAAAAATGTGTAATCAGAATGAAAATGAGGCGAATGAAGGCAAAGATTTGTGATTAGATGTTGATTTAAAAAATTATCTGCACAATATATACAAAATTCTCTTTCCATTTAGAGTTTTACTGATTAAAATTGCATTCACGTATTTATTTGTGAAAGTTTTATATACAAGATCATTCAGTTAGACTCACCTCACTCTAATCAAATTTCAGGTTAGTTGGCTCTCACACAGTAGGTGGCAGGCCTTGCCTTCCAAAGGGTAATAGCCCACTTCAGTATTAGCAGTTACTCTTGAAACCCAGATTGGCAATTACAGCTCTAGTTTAGTGAAATTAAATTTCCTTCTAATTAGTTATGATTATTGGGTATCCATTTAGTGTGCTGTTGTTATCTGAACTTTGGAGGCTGATTCAGAATATGCAGAAATACAGAATATTAAATATAAGTCTAATGTTTTTGAATATCTTCCCAATGAAAAAAAATATTAGTTGTTACCCTTGTAATTAAAATTCAGAAATTTGACATTGTATACAAACTTGATACCATTTTATTTTAAAATTTAATTCATTAATTAGTTTTTTAATTTGGTGACATGCAGATACCCAAAACTTCAGATCTTACACTATTCAACAGACATAAGAAGTTAAACATAGTGCAAAGCATGTATATAGGTTAGTTTAATATTTCTCGGGGAAAATCTGAAAAAAAGTTGATTTAGAGCATTATAAAGATCTATATAATACAGTTTGATTCATCCTTGATATGAGACAGTGATCCCTCTCTCAGGTAGGTGAATGCAGTCTTGGAAATTTTGAACTGGGGTAGCTTAAACATTCTTTACCTCCTTGTAATGAAACTAAATCGGCTAACAAAATTCTATAATATTAATTAATTCACTGTTAGCTTCCAATCAAATGAGAGGATGGAGTGTTTCAGGAAACTTTACATATTTTTTACTTATTAGCATTTCCATTTTTGTTTAATTCATGCTGAAAATCTCACTCTTTCACCAGGAGAGCAAAGTAAATTGCTACAGAATTCAATCTGGGAGTCTGTGAAGCAATTAAACACTAAAACAGACAAGCAGTAGGGGACTCTTTCAGCTCAGGAGAATAAATTAGGAATGATGTTAACACAGTTCACTTAAAAAGAAATTTTAATGGCTAGGCTCAGATGGAGAGTTTGTGAAATCCAACAAAACCTCAGAATGAGTGTATTCCAGAATTGTACTCAAAATCTAATTAGATCTCAAATAGAATATTATGAACACATGCTTTATTTAAGTAGAATCTTGGTAATTTTTGATTATATAATCTCTCTTGTGGCACAACACAATCCAGATTAGATACGTAATCAAAGCTGTACATGTTTTATAGGTAGTTTAAATGACTCAAATTATAAATGTGAGGCAATGTATTAAACAAATGTGTGTGTGTTTGCTTATAGCCCTTTTTTTTCTTTAATTTAGCAAATACGTACTGAATGTTTACTGTATAGCTGGATCTAATCTAGGAAAACAAAAGACAGAATCCCTGGTTTTTGTCATTGATTAGAATATAGTCCATTTGGGGAGATAGTCAATTATGGAGAAAAATGGTGGAGCAAATATTATAATCTAGGCATGAAGATAATTTCCCTGAAACATTGATGAAACTACTCATAATCAGTTTTTACCTAAATATTATCTTTATCCTTTAGCTTTACACTTGAGAATGGCTCCTGCAATTATCAAGCCCCAATTCTATGACTCCACCTAGATCTCACACATGAAATCTTATAAATGAACCTCAAGTTTCCAGCCTTTTTTTCAACAAAGTTATTTTAAATGGTCATGGATTGTAAAACAAAACAAAACAAAAAAAGTCTTTCTACAATGATTCACTTAAAAAAAAACACCTAAATGGATTCCTAAAGGTTTACAAGACCATTGCTGGAACTTGACTAGTCGCCAGATTCATGTGAGGTTTTTTAAAAATACATCGATTTCCAGACCCAGAATAATAGAATTGAAATCTCGGAGAAGTACCCTTGGGATCTTTATATTAAACCAGTGCTGTATTTGAGAAGTATGATATTCTAGTTTTGAGAAGCATTGGTTAATTCCAGTTGGTACCCAGTCCAAAACCATAGCAGTATTTAAAAGAAAAGAAAAGAAAAGAAAATTTAATATAAGAAATCATTAATTCAATACAAGGGTCTTAATCTAGATAACTAAAAGATAAAAAGGGAACTCTAAGAGATCATTGACGTATAAACGGCAAACAGCAGCTACTTACATGCTGAGGGGATAAATGGAAGGAGTTGTAATGGTAGGAGTTAGTGGGACAGTTAGGGAGTCAGAGCTAGGGTCCCCACCAAGAAAATATGGAGTCAGGACAGCTAAGATAAAATAGCCTGGACATGCTGTTTTGCAGCTTAAACAGGACCATGCTAGCATTGTTTTGCAGCCTTTGCAGAAATGACTTCTGCAAAATGTCCTAAAATAAGACAATTAACCACAAGGTATTTGTCCCTATCATGGGCAAGGGGCGGTTAAGACGTAAGCCTCCAGATGTCCGCAGAAAAGACCATCAGCACAAAGAGACATCAACCTAATAGGTAGACAGAATCATGACCAAAACCCTGATTGGCACGACTCAGCACACCCTGATCACTTAATATAGTTCTGCAAAAGAGCTCAGAGAAAGCCCTAAACTCCAAGGGTAACCCTTCTGGGCCCCCTCCCTCTCCGAGGGCATTGTACTATTGTTCAATAAAATTTTGCTTTGCTGCCCACTACTCTTCCTCTTCATTCCTTCAGAGTGGAGTGGCCAAGAAGCGCAGGCACTAAAGGCAGAGAATTCCTGCAACAGTAACAATTCACATTTAAAAATTTCTAAAAGGGGCCCCTGAAGCTGAAAATTCAGACCTCTGAAGCAGAGGTGATACCGTGGCTGGAGCTACTATCTCTGAATTCAGAAGCCTCCTCCCCCAGCCCAGAAATGACACTCACATCTTTGATTAAAGGTACCAGCTGGCTGGTGTGCATATCTCTGAGACTGAACAGTGATGCTGTTTGTGCACACTAGAAAAACTGAAGACTTAATTGAACAACTGTTAGAGAAATGAATTGCTGCTCCTGAAGTAAAGAAACTCTGCTGGGCTGCTGCCCATTGAATGAGGAAGCCTACGAGGAAGCCTACAAGGAACCCATGGGAAGTACAGAGGAGAAGTAATTTTCATCTTCCTTTTACAACCTTACAGTCTCAGTCTAGTACTTCCTGTTGATATAGTCTTGCATAAACCTAGCTGGAAAAGAAGAAATGTGGCTGCCAGAACTCCAGCAAACCAAAAGAGAGTATAGAAGGGTGAGTCTGGAGCTGAGAAACAATTGCTTAATAATCGGAGCATTGACCTAGCTGATAAAATCAAAAGATGCATTAGAATCACAAGAACCTGCATTATTTGCACATGCTCTGTCCTTTAGATGCAGCTCCTGTCAAGCTTCCATCTGTACATCATCTATTCTAAATGATTCAACCATTTTACACATGTAATTAAATATGAAAGAGTTTTTCAAACCATACTATATTTGTTGTCTTTCATTTATCTACCTATAATAAAATTTCTCCTTTGGACTACCTGAGTAGGAATCTTACCTTTTTCTAGGTTTTGTCCAGTTTCAACTCCCCATAAAGGCTATTTTGACACCCACTTCACAACAGCATTAACATATATAAATACATATAAAATATAATCTATAATATGTGCGTATGTAATATAAATATATATGTGCGTGTAAATAAAGATTCTATACGTACAAACAGGGTTCTAGAGGGGAGGGGGGGAGGGGATGGATTAGACTGGTGATGGGTATTAAAGAGGGCACGTTCTGCGTGGAGCACTGGGTGTTATATGCAAACAATGAATCATGAAACACTACATCAAAAACTAGTGGTGTAGGGCGCCTAGGTGGCTCAGTTGGTTAAGCGATTGCCTTTGGCTCAGGTCATGATCCTGGAGTCCCAGGATCAAGTCCCACATCAGACTCCCTGCTCAGCAAGGAGCCTGCTTCTCCCTCTGGCCCTCCCCACTCTCATGTGCTCACTCTCTCGAAATAAATAAATAAATCTTAAAAAAAAAAAAAACTAATGGTGTAATGTTTGGTGATTAACATAATACAATTAAATTTAAAAAAAGATTATATATGTACATATATACACACATACCTGTGTAATATTTTGTATTTTTAATAGTTTGTATAGCTTATTCTGTGGCAAGATTACCACCTTTGTACCTACCTCACTGTCATTAAGCTATAGCTTTCTCAAGAATGAGTCATGTTGACTCTTTTTTCCAGGCTGAGCAAAGGTCCTGGCATGTGGCAAGGAATGCATTTATGTTTTTTAATAAAAGTCTTAATTAATATATCTAAAAGAAGTCTATATTGAAGAATTTAGATAATTAAAGAAGTCTCTAGAAAATGATGAGGATTTCACTGGCAGTATTTCTGTGGGAAGATTGTGAAGAGCTAAGGCAGTCATAAATAAACATGACTCAATCAAAGGTACACAAAGTAGGTGCATAATACCTCATGTGAAATCTGTGTTTTTAATTATAAGCATAAAGCTATGTAAAAAGTAAATTTAGGGGCACCTGGGTGGCTCAGTCAGTTAAGCGTCTGCCTTCGGCTCAGATCATGATACCAGGGTCCTGGGATTGAGTCCTGCATCGGGCTCCCTGCTCAGCAGGGACCTGCTTCTCCCTCTGCCTGCCTCTCTTTCTACTTGTGCTCACTCTCTATCTCTCTGTCAAATAAATAAATAAAATCTTTAAAAAAAAGTAAATTTAACTATGAAGAGTAAAATGCCATGATAACAAAAGCAACAATAAAAAATATTACTTTAATTTGGGAATTAGAATGACAGAAAAAACATTCATTCATAATGAAATACTTTATAAATTTTTCCTCATTAATCTATACTAATCCTTATAGGATATATTGAGTATGCAAAACAGCATATGCAATGTGCAAAATATGGTTGGTTTCAACACGAAAAGGAAAAATAATTCTGTATGCAATGAATCCTTTTGCGTGAGCTGTGAATAATTACTTTTATGGAGGTTGTAGTTAATTTAACTTTATTAATAAAATTCCCTAATGTGTAAAAAACAGGACAGGGAACAGCCTCCCACCCCAACTCCCAGCCATGGAAAGATTTAAAAAATCTAACAATTATACTACTATAATTTTTCAATGGATTTTTTGCATAACTTATTTCAATGTAAACGTCACAATAACCTTATATGGTACTTGTTAGAGATTCTTATTTCCAGAATTCTATAGCACAGATCACTTTTTTAAAAGATTTTATTTCTTTATTTGAGAGAGAGATAGTGAGAGAGAGAGCACAAGCAGGAAGGAGAGGGAGAAGCAGGCTCAGTACTAGTACTGTGGGGCTCAATCTCAGGACCCTGAGATCATGACCTGGGCCGAAGGCAGTCGCTTAACTGACTGAGCCCCCCAGGTGCCCCATAGTACAGAGTAGTTAAGGAATTTGCCAGAGCAACAAATTACTTGAAGTGGGAGAACACATACTCATTAAACCCTTTCATTAAACCCTTTCTGTTGAACTACATTCTTTTTTTCTTTTTTTTTTTTTAAAGATTTTATTTATTTATTTGACAGAGAGAGAAACAGCGAGAGAGGGAACACAAGCAGGGGGAGTGGGAGAGGGAGAAGCAGGCTTCCTGCTGGGCAGGGAGCCCCATGTGGGGCTCGATCCCAGGACCCTGGGATCATGACCTGAGCTGAAGGCAGACGCTTAACGACTGAGCCACCCAGGCGCCCCGAACTACATTCTTAATATCAGAAAAGCAACTTGTTTTAAACAGAAAGCCAGGCTCTACATAGTTCTTTAGGACAATGAAGCCGTGTGTCAGTGCAAATGGAAACAAAAAGACAATTCTTGGTGAGAAAATGAGTCCCTTTTCTCTCTTTCTCTGTCCTCAAAGACATATACAAATAATACTGAAATGAAACTTGTTCTGAAAACACTGAAAGGGATCAAGAAAAATATTCCCGTCAGAACCTAACTCAAGCATGAAACTCAAGATGACCATATTTTCAGATCCTCAGAAATCTTGCCATTCTCTAAAATGAAATGACATGTTGGAAATCATCAAATATTTTAAAACTACTTGAGTTGTTTTTCTTACCAAATTATGCTTTAGTAGAACAACATTTAACCAAATGAATCCTAAGCATTCCAAAAAGTTAAGTATGATAATTAGGAAGAAAATAATTGCTTATACAGAAAATAATTAGAAGAGAAAGTCAGGAACAAATGCATGTGGATGAACTTTGTAAACAATGAAAGTTAGGAAGTTGAACATTATTTCTGATAGAACTGCAATAGAGATGATTTTATACTAGAAACAGTGAATTAACTCAATATATATATATTGCCAACATATACTGAATTTTCGATAAGTTATCTACAACACTGCAATCTATAGATTCTACAAATCTATCTATATCATAGGTGAAAACTTTTTTCAAATGTGCATAAGGAGGGGCACCTGGGTGGCTCAGTCGTTAAGCGTCTGCCTTCGGCTCAGGTCATGATCCCAGGGTCCTGGGATGGAGCCCCACATCGGGCTCCCTGCTCCGCAGGAAGCCTGCTTCTCCCTCTCCCACTCCCCCTGCTTGTGTTCCCTCTCTCGCTGTGTCTCTCTCTGTCAAATAAATAAAATCTTTAAAAAAAAAAATGTGCATAAGGAATATATACAAAGAAATTGATTTCAACCTAATTTGCAGTGACACAAAAATAAGAAATGAATCGTCCATCAAGAAGAGAATGCAGAATATATAAAATATAAGAATACCCATACAATGGAATATTATATCATCACTAAAACAACAAATAGTTATAGGAATTAACATAGCAAAACCTTTAGAACCCAATGTTGAGTGAAGAAAGTACATTTTAATATAAGTATGGGGTGTTAAAATTTAAATAAAGTTTAGAGATACACAACAAATTCCTTACAGATTCAATTATATAATTAAACTATAAGAGTCTGATCGAGGATACAAGTGGCATGAGCTCACAGAGAGAAGGGAGAAAAGGAGATAGACGTATGGGAATGGAGCCTGTAAAAATAGGGTGGCAATCCTATATATAATTTTTACTTCAAAACATCCTAAATTAAGTAACACATTGGTAAGAATTGCTAAACCTGATTTGTTTCCGCATGAGCATTACTTATGTTATTCTCTGCACTTGTCTGTATGGTTATACCATATTTTATCACAGTACCTGTAAAAAATTTAAAAACTGAGTGCTGTAGACCACATAATTTTTGATCATACTTCTGATATAAAAGGAAATTGCTTCATGTATTAATAAACCTCTCTTCAACATAGTCCTTTTCTTTTTTGATGTTGTCGTTATGTTTTTTAATATAAATTCAATTAGCCAACATATAGTACAACATAGTCATTTTCAATGTGAGGTTTAGAACATTTTGAACAATGATTAATCACACACACACAAAAATTCAGTCGATACAATTTACTGAGTGACAATTTGTGCTAGTTATCTTTTGTGTGTGTAAAACAGTGCACAAGACTAAATTACTGATCTCTAGGAATTCACATTCTGGTGGATAATACAAATAATGAGTCATATAATCTTATACAGAAAGTACGTTTTCATGAATAATAAATTATTTTGCTATGTTGGTGTGACTTTTGTTTAAAATAATCATTTGAATTTAGGTATACTCTTTCATAACGAGAGAAATTCTCCAAAGCATGAAGAAGAAAACAACAACAAAAAGGCATTGAGGAGATGCCCCATAGGTGATTCAGAGTGAAAACTCTCACTTCCTTCTAAAACGTATTTCTTTCTAGAGGAGCTTGAACATATCTAAGGTACTAAGGATAAAGACAGTTATGTGAGACTAGGATGGAAGAATGCCAAGACAAGCTAGAAGTTGGGGCGCCTGGGTGGCTCAGTTGGTTAAGCGACTGCCTTCGGCTCAGGTCATGATCCTGGAGTCCCAGGATCAAGTCCCACATCGGGCTCCCTGCTCAGCAGGGAGTCGGCTCTCCCTCCGACCCTCTTCCCTCCCGTGCTCTCTGTCTCTCATTCTCTCTCTCTCAAAAAAATATAAAAAATCTTTAAATAAATAAATAAATGTCTTGCTTTCTTAAAAAAAAAAAAAAAAGACAAGCTAGAAGTCACTGGGACTTTCTGTATTTATGGCTCTGTCTGATTATTATACCTTCCAGGAAGAAAGCCTCTGATTCAGTAGTGCCTTCAAAATTTCCTGCCTTTCTAGGCCACAAAAGAATTATTGGAAATGTAGTTCTCATTCTAAGAGCAGCAAGAACACCAAAGTGGCAAGACACAATAGAAAGCACATATTATCTATTTGCTTTCCAAATTATATTGATCAATTAAGAAAACCATCATATGTGGTCCCTACTAGATGTATCTAGGCACAGAGTTTTTAAATAAATGAAAAAAAACTCTTGTGGAAAATAATAGAAAATCCACTAGAATCTTACAAAAATAACTCAATGTAGACAATACTGCTGATGTTGCTTATCATGTAAAATTAATTATTGAGCATTCTTTCCAATATTTTTTTGAGTATGGAGATGTTATGAATTTTATTCATCTTTAAGTAGAGTGGCTTTTGAAAAGGTCAGTTATTATATTCTCAATGTTCAGAATGCTATGGTTGAATATTATTTAACATCTTGAAAATTATGCCAATACAAATTTATTATCTCATCATCTTGGCTTCATATTTTTAAAAAATGCATTTAAAAATTTCTTTCACTATCATCTAAGGAAGAAAGTCAAAATTATAGCCTAATGTAATTCTGTAAATCCATCAGTGTGTTTACTTGTTTATTTATTTAATCTTGTAAATAATGAAAACATATATTTCACATTGATGGAGGGTGAATGGTGCAATAAAAAAAAACTCTAATGTATTCTGGATGAAATTTCAGAGGTTTCTGACACAGCACTTAGAGATTAGTGATACACCAGTGGTTACTTAAGTTGAGATTTTAAGAATGAATAGGAATTAGGCAGGTACTAATATACTAAAACCAGTGCTGTTTATAAAAACCCAGACATGAAAGAAAGAGCACGGCATACTTGCAGAAATGGAAGTTTGCTGCAGTTTAAGGGATATTTGAGAGAAGGAAACGATTAAAATGTACGTTTTTTGCCAGCCAGGAGCCAGATGGAGAAAGGTATTTATGTGCCTTGTTAGGGTGTTTATTCTAAGTGAACTTTAGAGACACTGATGAGCTGTAAGTAGTGGGGAAAAAAATAAAATAGAGAATATATAATTTTAAAGAGCATCCTTTGCAAAATCTTTGGATGTTATGAAACTTATTGTAATTATTCTGTAATATATATTTCAAATCTGAGCTGTACACCTACAACTAATACAATATTATGTTAATTATATTTCAATAAAAAGGAAATAAAAAGCATCCATAAAATATCTTGATAAGGTATTAGCAAATATAAAAAATGACATCCAGGAGAATAAGTTGGGTGTGACTTTAATTCAGGAGTTAGGGAGTGTCCTAGGATAGAGAAATGTCACCAGAATGATGAAAATGGATGAATGCAAGAATTTCTATGAAGAGAAAATCAATATGGCACATTAATTTATCAAATATTTTGAAAACGGGCAATACAGTAATTAAGTCTTTGAGAATTTTGCAGAGTTTACTGATATCTATAGAGATAGAAAACTAAAAAGTGTGGCAAAGCTAGTCACTCCTGTAACTCCCTTTGTACATGCTATGTCTAAATATTTGTGGACACCCAAGTAGTCTCTTGTAGGTTGCTAGATGTATTGTTCTAAAACTAAACACAAAGGCAGGTATATAGATAAAAGATTTTGTAGAGCATAGCAATAGATTGGAATGGATCTTGCAGTGGGTATATATAAAAAGAGAAGATACAAAGTCAAGACAGAACCCAGAGGAGCAAAATGCAATATGTTAACCATTAGATTTCCGATACCATTGGTTTAAACTACTTTATATTTAATTAATCTCAACACAGAAAACTACCATAGAAATAATGAATCTATCACCAGTGGTTGATACATGCACAAAATAAGAAAAGTGTTATGGCAATTAAGATCTTCCAGAATTAAATGTGAAATGAAATGTAGATTTCATGTCAAAATAAATGTCATTCATTCTAAGACATGTTACAATTAATATTCAAACAAATTCATGTATCTGTGTTCCTTTAATGGCATTTATAAACATCTTTTGAGATTATTCTTGGGTTAAATATGATATGCCACAATTTATTTTGTTCTGTGTAAACAAAGTAACTGGAAATAAACTACAAGGTTATATATTTTAAAGAGTTACTTACTTTTTGCACCTTAATAATGGTACACACACACGCACACACACACACACACACACACACAAATATGTCAAACCCATTAAAATATGCTGAGATGCTACACGGCGTATCGCAATTCTACCATAATAAACCCAAAACTCTGTGTTAAAATGAAAGTGACAGCACAAAAAGCCTCAGTGCAGAATTTCTTTATTCTACCTGATCTATGAGAAATAAAAGGGACAGTTTTATCCCAGAAAAATGTGCTTATGTTTCAATATGTAGGAGGTGATAGGTAATTCTAAATTCTTTGTAATCTGATTTAATTTGTAAAATAATATAGAAGTCAAGAGCGTTGTATATACAGGGAACATGTTATTACAAACATTCTTCATATGGGTGATTTTTTTTTTTTTGGTTTTTATTTCTTGAGGATATTTAACCTCTATATATTTTGTAGTTACCATTTATTTTATATATCCTTGAACTTTTTATTGATGTATGAATTACATGCAGAGGGGTGCCTGGGTGGCTCAGTTGGTTAAGCATCCAATTCTTTTTTTTTAAGATTTTATGTATTTAAATTATTTTATTTTATTTATTCATTTGAGACACAGAGATACTGCTCACACTTCCTCTCTCTCTCTTTCTCTCAAATAAATAAATAAATCTTTAGAAATAAATACAATAAATTGCATGCAGAAAATAATACAATTCAAAATATAGAGGCTGGTGAATTTTCACAAATTGAACTAACCCATGCAAAAATTACCGAGATCAAGATATGGAAAATTAACCACCTGCTGAATTTCCCTTCCAATCACTACCACACCTCCCTTCAGGATTATACTGATTTTGAACACTATAAATTAACTTAGGCTGTTTTTGACTTTACATAATGTAATCCTACTGTTTACACAAAACTTATGTTTGACTTTCCCCTAAATTTAGCATGCAAGAAATTTATCTGTATTTTTTTCGTTTAGTTGTAGTTTATTGATATTGTAGCATACAGTGCCAATGTTTGAATATACAACAATGTATTTATCCATTCTACTGTTTACAGACATATGCACCATTTCCATTTGGGGTCTAATATGAACAGTGATGTTATCAACAGTTTTCCAATGAAGATATGGGAGCATTTTTTTTTTTTTTTGGGAGACATCACTGTGAGTTTTAAAGCATCCTATAATTACAAAGAACTTACAGTATTCCTCCCTTGTGAGAGATAAGGGTTTGTATTATCTTCAACTGGTAGATTAAGAATCTGAGAATCAATTGACCAACTTTGTAAGAACACATGGAAAGTATCACAAAAAAGAGCAGAATCATTATGTGAATTCATAAAGATCCCAGGGATTACAGATATTAAGGGTTCTGGGTACCTTGAGAGGACATAGAGGGATTAGAAATGGGAAGTGATAATTTAGCTGATGTGGTGAGCAGAATTCTAAAATGGCCCTCAAGATTTCCACCCCCTGTACAATCCCCTTCTCATGAGTGAAAGTAGAACCTGTGACTACAGTGGATAAGATCCCCATGATTATGCTGTTTTATATGTCAAAGGAGAAAGGATATTTTAGAAATGTTAGATAGAGTCCAAATAACTCTATAGTGAAGTAGTCAAAAGTAAGAGTCTCCTGAACAGGACTAATCAAATCAGTTGAGCCCTATCAAACAGGGTTTGGAAGTCAGAGAGATACTTCTGCTATTGGAAACTTCTTATGGAAAAAGTCAGCCTCAGGGCACCTAGATAGCTCAGTTGGTAAAGCATCTGCCTTCAGCTCAGGTCATGATCCCAGGACATTGGGATGGAGCCCAAGCAGGGAGCCTGCTTCTCCCTCTTCTTCCTGCTTGTGCTCTCTCTCTCACTATCTCTCTGTCAAATAAATAAATAAGCTCTTAAAAAAAAAAAAAAAAAAGGCAGCCTCTAGGGGTCGAGAGCTTCAAACATATGACCACCAGAAACTAACTTCTGCCAACAATCTGAATAAAGTTGAAAGAAGACCCTTAGATGTAAATTAACATGGAGTCTGGCCAACATCTTATTGCTGCCCTGTGAGAACCTGAAGAGATGATTCACTACATGTGCTTTGACTCCTTCCCAGTACATGGAACCATGAGATGAAAAACGGGTGCTGTTTTTTTTTTAAAGATTTTATTTATTTATTTGACAGAGAGGGACAAAGCGAGAGAGGGAACACAAACAGTGGGAGGGGGAGAGGGAGAAGCAGGCTTCCGGCTGGGCAGGGACCCAGATATGGGGCTCGATCCCAGGACCCTGGGATCATGACCTGAGCTGAAGGCAGACGCTTAACGACTGAGCCACCCAGGCGCCCCGAAAAATGGGTGCTTTAAGAAGCTAAGTTTGTCATAATCTGTTATGCAGAAATAGAAAACTAATATTGACTTTGGTATAAGAAATAGTGTGGTGCTTAACAAATACCTTAAATGTGGGCGAGACTGGGACTGGACAGTGGGCACTGATAGGATTTGAGAGAGCATTGACAGAGAGAAAGTATAAATTAATTTGACAAAATGTTAGTGGAAATCTGGTTTTTGAGGATGCTGAAGACTCGAAGTCTCCAAGTGAGGAACATGTTATCAAGCAATTAGAGGAGGTGGGATTCCTGTTATGTAGTAATGAGTAAGTAAGTAAGAATACTTAGGAAAATTGTGCCCTGAAGTTATATGAAAAGAAAACCTTGTAAGGCATTAACTTGGATATTCCTAAGGAGATTTCCAAGCAAAGTATTAAAGATACTGCCTGGTTTCATCTTGGTGCTTACAGCAAAATGTGAGAAGAGAGAGATCAATAAAGGGAAGAGTTGTTAAACATTAGCCTTTCAAAATGGAAAAGATGCTAAAATTTGGAAATGGCTGCTAAAAGCATGGCATAGAGAACAGGCTAAGTGTGTGACCATACAGGTTTTGGCAAAAATTTCAGAAAGATCAAAAGGTCAGTGACCAGAGCCCATCGAAGAGATTAAGGGTATACCTCTCAGATTGTCTCAAATAAACCAGAGCGTCCCTTGGAAGATCATTGCCTCTCAGCCATTTCAGCAGGAGCCAAAGATAGAGAAAAGATTATCTCTGAAAGATTTGTAGCTGTAGCTTTTGTCTAATGAATTTAATCCCCTTGAAATCCATGCAGGCTCACAGAGTTCTTGAGAAAATTGTTTCAACAGGACTACTGTCATCTTGAACTGAAAGGGACAGAGTATGTAATGAAATAAAGCTGTCATTCTCACAAAGTTCTGTTGGCAGAAAAGAGCATGATAAAACCACTCAGCTGCAAACACATAATAACTTTCATGAAGAAAGGAACAATGACTCAGAGGGTGGAACAAGGTTCAGAGGTAGAGTAGTGAATCATGGAGGATTATTCCCAGAATTTGAAACCTAATCAGGGAAAATCCAACATTTGCCCTGCTGGATTTTGGGATTCTTAGGGTCCAGTGACTTGTTTTTACTTCTTTTTTTTTGAACCAAATGTCTATAACTGTTATTCATGCCTGTCCCACTACTGTATGTTCAGAATGTTAGGGGCCTTTAGCTTTGTCCACAGATGGAGACTGACTGTGCATCACGACCTATACTCAGATGATTTAGATAATGTGATTTTGGACTTTGAGATGATTTTCTAATGGGATAAGACTGTTGGAAACTTTTGGTAAAGATTAATATGTTCTGATAGTGGGAGGGAAGTAAAACTTTAGGGCCAGAAGATGGACTGTAATATTCAGAATGGTAAAATGGATCCCAAGATTCCTGTCCCCTGGAATTCACTCTGCTATATACCAGATGTTTGCTTATCCCCAAATTCAAATGTTGCCATCCCAATTTCCTAATTCCCAAAGTGTATAATAGGTAGGGCATTTGGGAGATAATTGGGATTAGATGAGGCTATGAGGGTGCGGCACTTATGAGTGGGATAAGGAGAGAGCTTGCTTCCTCTCTCTGTCCTGTGCCATGTGAGGACACAATGAAAAAGGAAAATTCTAGTTGAGGGAAATAACATCCACTTAATCTAGGAGGTAGGAAATTTAAGGACATTATATAAACTGAAATTATTTCAGTATGATTCTAACTAGTGATAACAATGTTGCCAATGCTTCAGACACTGTGCCAAATGTTTTGTAGATATTAACTCATTTAAATTTCACAAAAACATTATCAAGTAGGTTCTACTCTTACAGACATTTTTCAGATAGAGAAATTGAGACGAAAAGAAATTTTACATAAGTGTCCAACGTCATACAGCTAATAATTGTTGTAAGTAGGATTAAAATGCTGATAAATTATCTGCAGAAAGCTATGAAGCTCTCACCATAAAGATCAGAGACAGTTTCAGAAGTTTTATATTTTTGGCTTCTTAAGTTTTAATTTTAATTCCAGTTAACATACAGTGTTTTATTAGATTCAGGTGTACAATACAGTGATTCAACAATTCCATACCTTTTCCAGTGCTCATCACAACAAGTGCACTCCTTAATCCCTACCACGTATTCAACCCATTTCCCCATCCTACCTCCCCTCTGGTAACCATCAGTTTGTTCTCTATAATTAAGAGTATGTTTCTTGATCTCTCTCTCTCTCTCTCTCTTCTCCCCTTTGCTCATTTGTTTTGTTTCTTAAATTCCACATATGAGTGGAATCATATGGTATTTGTTTTTTCTCTGACTTATTTTGCTTAGCATTATACTCTCTAGCTCTATCCAAGCCATAGCGAATAGCAAGACTTCATTCTTTCTTTATGGCTGAAAAATATCCCATTGTTATATAGATGTAGATAGAGATAGAGATAGATATAGATTACATCTTCTTTATTCATTCATCAATTGATGGACTTTTGGGCTGCTTCCATAATTTGGTTATTGTAAATAATGCTTCTATAAAAAAATAATGCTTCTATAAACATTAGGGTGCATATACACTTTTGAATTAGTGTTTTTGTATTCTTTGTGTAAATACCCAGTAGTGCAATAGATGGATTGTAGGTAGTTCTATTTTTAACTTTTTGGGGAACTTCCATACTGTTTTCTAGAGTGGCTGCCCAAGTTTGCATTCCCACCAACAGTGCACAAGTGTTCTTTTTTCTCCAAATTCTTGCCAATATCTGTTGTTTTTTGTCATTGATTTTAGCCATTCTGACAGGTGTGAAGTGATATTTCATTGTGGTTTTGATTTATATAACCCTGATGATGAATGATCTTTTCATGTGTTTGTTGGCCATCTGTATATCTTCTTTGAAGAAATGTCTGGTTCATGTCTTTTGCCCATTTTTAATTGGATTATTTGTCTTTGGGTGTTGAGTTGCAAAGTTCTTTATATATTTTGGATACTAACCCTTTATCAGATATGTCATTTGTAAATATCTTCTTCCATTCAGCAGGTTGTCTTTTAGTTTTGTTGATAGTTTCCTTTGCTGTACAGAAGCTTTTTATTTTGATGTGGTCTCAGTTTCGCTTTTGTTTGTTTATTTGCTTTTCTTTCCCTTGCCTCAGGAGACATATCTAGAAAAATGTCCTTGGGGTCAATGTCAGAGACATCATTGCCTGTTTCTCTTCTCAGATTTTTATGGCTTCAGGTCTCACATTTATCCATTTTGAGTTTATTTTTGTGTGTGGTGTAAGAAAGTGATCCAGTTTCATTGTTTTGCAGGTAGCTGTCCAGTTTTCCCTACACCATTTAAAAGACTGCCTTTTTCTCATTGCATATTCTCGCCTCCCTTATTGAAGATCAATTGACCATATAATTGTGGGTTTATTTCTCAGCTTTCTATTCTGTTCTATTGATCTATGTGTCTATTTTTGTGGCAGTACCATACTGTTTTGATTACTAGAAATCTTTGTAGTATAACTTGAAATCTGAAATTGTGATACCTCCAGCTTTGTTTTTCTTTTTAAAGATTGTTTTGGCTACTCGGGGTCTTTTGTGGTTCCATACAAATTTTAGGATTGTTTGTTCTAGTTCTGTGAGAAATGCTATTGGTTTTTTGATAAGGATTGCTTTAAATCTGTAAATTGTTTTGGATGGTATGGGCATTTTAACAATATTTGTTCTTCCAATCCATGAGTATGGAATATCTTTCCATTTGTTTGTGTTGTCTTCAATTTCTTCACCAATGTTTTATATTTTTCAGAGTCCAGGTCTTTCACCTCATAAATTAGGTTTATTCCTGGTGCAATTTATTATTTCGGGTGCAATTTTAAACAGGATTATTTTCTTAATTTCTCTTTCTGCTACTGCATTATTAGTGTATAGAAATGCAATGGATTTTGGTATATTGATTTTGCATTACGTGACCTTACTGAATTCATTTATCATTTCTAGTAGGTTTTTGATGGAGTCTTTAGGTTTTTGTACATATACTATCATGTCACATGAAAATAGTGAACGTTTTACTTCTTCCTTACCAATTTGGGCTTGTTTTCTTTTCTTTTCTCTTCTTTTTTCCTTCTCTGATTGCTGCAGCTAGGACTTCCAGTACTACATTGAATAAAAGTGTCGAGAGTGTTCCTGACCTTAGAAGAAAAGCTCTCAGTTTTTCCCTATTGAGTATGATGTTACCTGTGGGTTTTCCCTATATGGCCTTTATTATATTATGAGGTATTTTCCCTCTAAACCTACTTTGTTGAGAGTTTTTATCATGAATGGATATCATACCTTGTCAAATGCTTTTTCTGCATCTATTGAAATGAACCTATTAATTTTGATTGCAAAACTGACCATCACATGGAATGATCTAAAGACATATTAGAAGGTAACCTTCTCATCATGATGAGATGCACCTCTGCAGAGAGGTGGAAGAATAATCTCATACGTTAGAGCTCAGGCTGGTGTACCCAAATCCTTGGAACTTTGTTATCTCAAGCAGTTCTATAGGTACATTATTTTTTCAAAAGTCACTCAATCAAGTTTAAGACTAGATCTAAATTTGAGCTAAAAGTAGTATTTGTGGCATGAAAAAAATTAAGATTTTTTTAATCTGTGACTTAAAACTCTATGATTCTATCCTATGGAATTTCAAATCATTTATGACTTTTATAAGTGATAGATACGTTGGTGTGTATCACATTTGGTCTTTCATTTAAACATGTATTCAGAATCAGCTAATGGACACTGGTGTTACAAATTCCTTCCCAGCAAAACCACAGATGGTTTGTGCAGTCAGGCTGTGCTCCAATGCATAGGAATCTATCACACATGTATGTATTATAACATACTGAAATGTTCACCGAGGTCAATTCATTATTGGGTAATAGTTCATTTTGTTTTGTTTTAACTTTGTGAGGAACTATGACAAAATTCATTAGTAATATCTTACTGATAAGAAGAGAGAACATAACTATTAACAACGACAAAGATTCTAAGATGTTGGTGCTCTGTGCATTTGCTTCCTTATCTGGGAATGGAACTTATAATGGTAGCCCCCTCTTAGAGTTCTTGCAAGCTCTAAATAAGTTAATATGTGTAATTTCATTGATCAGTGATTGACCATGGGCACAGTCTCATGAAATGATCGAATTTATTGGTTTTACATTTCAAGGACTCATATTTGATCCTTTTCTTTTATATTATATTGAAGATTCTCATGACGGCAGTATAGCTCTTTGCTACTCACAATGTGATCTGTGAACATAAGCATCAACCAGAAACTTGTTAGAAATTCAGAACATAGGACACGATCCCAAGCCTCCTGATTCATAATTTGAATTTTAATATTGTTTAATAATGTTTGGTGATTCCTATGTTCATTAAAGTTTGTGAAGTACCAATACAGTTTCTCCTTTCAATTATTCTCCCCACCACCTTATCATAACATCTCAGTATATCTAAATCATTCCACTATTACCTTATATTAATTGGCTTTTACTACATGAAGTTTTTTTTTATTTAGCTCAATTAAAATGTACAATTTCATGTATAAAGGGGATTAAGAGGTAAAACTTCCTGTTGTAAAATCAGTAAGTAACCCTGATGAAAAGCACAGGAAAGGGAATATAGTCAATAACATTGTATGGTGATAGATGGTGACTACAATCATCATGGTGAGCACTGAGTAATGTATAGAATTGTTGAATCAATATGTTGTCCACCTGAAGCTAGCATAATAATGTATGTTAATTATACTTTAATAAAAATTTTAAAAATGAAATTATAAAACTAAAGTCCAGTCTAAAATGAAGTGGATGACCATATAAACATTGAAAACATAAAATATAAAAGTAAAGAAGGAAGAGAAGAAATAAGCAAATTGCATTTAAAGGCTCATCAATTGCTTGGAATTTATCAACCAAAAAAGCGTATTCTTTCCTTTGCCATTTGATTTGTATTTATAGCCTGCAGTTTGATCAGATTAAAGGGAAAAGTACAGTGACTGTGTACAAAATTTGATTGATGTTCTGTGTAATGGTCGAACTATAGAGGTTATTGCAAAGCACTGTCCAGCACTTTAGGGCTTTAAGAAAGCAAAACAAGAAAATATGAATTATTGCAGCATTTCCCAGAGCAAAATACATCAGAGTACAACATACGTAAACCATGGTTCAGTGACTCTCACTCTACAGAAAGAGATTTAGATTTTGATGTAGATGAAGTAAAATGCCTTAGATATATTTACTTACAAAGTCATCCATAGGGTACCATGAGATGGAGTCAAGTGAGGGATCAATGATGATGGGCTATTCAGAGATGGTGTGATAGATTCCTATGTATTGGAGTACAACCTGACTGCAAAAACCATCTGTGGTTTTGCTGGGAAGGAATATGTAACACCAGTGTCATTGTAATCCTCCCTATGTGTTTCTTAGATAACGTCTCTTTTTTCTTTTCTTTTCTCTTCTTTTCTTTTCTTTCCTCTTTTCTGATCCTGACTTAGATTGGTATTACCTTTCCAACATTCTTTCACTCTCTGCTATATGGATGATTCATATATCATACACTGTCTACCTTCCCATCCTTAGCCACAAAAATGTGACTTCATTTTGAAGTAACAGGGTTTCTGGAACCTGAGTTTATATTAGTGTATTAGTAAGGATTCCACAGAGGAATAGAGCCAATAGGAAGTACAGGTAGATAGATACATAGGTAGTAGATAGGTAGATAGAGAGAAATATATATACATACATATAGAAAGAAATTTACTTCAAGAAATAATCTCATTCAATTGTAGAAGCTTGGTGAGTTCAGAATCGCATGGGGGAGGCCCACAGGCTATTAAGTCTGTTTAAGTCCAAGGCAATCTGCTGGAGAATTCCCTTTTGCTAGAGAGGTCAGCCTTTTAGTTCTATTCAGTCTTCAACTGATTGGACAAGGCCCACTCACATTATGGAGGATAATCTGCTTTACTCAAAGTTTAGAGATTTAAATGTGTATCTTGCCGAAACCACTCTTGAAAGAACATGCAGGATATTTGACCAAATATTTGAGAATTTTGCCCAGACATGTTGACAATTAGAATTAATCATCATAGTTGTTTAAAAAAGGAATTTGAAAAAGTGAAAAAGCATCTTAAAGTCTACCTGAAGACATTATGTAAAACTGGCAAGATGATACCTCAGAAGAACTGACACATAAAATAGTAGTAATTAACTCCACAATATTAGTTATTATTCTATACTGAATTTGTTAGCATTTCATCTTTCTTTATCAGACTTCATTTATAATAACTTTATATAATCTTTATAACCATAATATTTAACAATATTGATGTAAAATGTATATATGTGTGTGTATTTTCATTTCCTGTTCATAATCTCAATAAACTATACCACTTGTCCATTCACTTAATTTTTTGCTCAAAAATACTTATTAATTATTTATTTGTGTCAGACACTCTTTTAAATGCTTGGGCAACACCCAGTGAACACAATGGAAAAAAATTTAATCATTCGCCATATTTCTGAATTTAGAAAACTCAAAATTTTGCAGCATCTTGAACATTTTTATCTTGAAATTCTACCCATTACATATCCCATATCTCTTCAATATATCTACTTTTCTCCCCTTCAACCTAAGTTGCCTACCTCACTGGTCAGTTACTTTCAGTTTCTTTTCCTTGAACTCAAAAGTGCCACAGCTTGCCAACCATAGTGAATAATTTTAACATTATTATTTCCTTGCTGTCCACATTAAATGAAAACAAACAAAACAAAACAAAACAAAAAACCAAAAGCCAAAAATCAACATGAAAACCTCAAAACCAAAATCATTCACTTTAGGTCACATTTGATGATGATGTTTACTTCACTTATGATGCCTCCTCTGCAGCTTGTCTCAGCTGAGTGGAGTAAAACATTCTGGTATGTGTCTTCCTACCATCAGTTATGCACAGTATCCACACACCAGAGAGAGTAAGTGTTAAAAGTCGAATTTCAATGTTAGTCACTTGCTTCCTTCAACTAAAATAAATTCTGTATCTCAGTTGCCTTTACATCCCTCCATGACCTTTCCCCTTGCAGCTCTCTGCCCGAATTTTATCCCACTTATTAACACAATCTTCTCCAGCCACATGAACTTGAGAATGTGCATCTTCTCTCCTAATATTCTAGATCTTGAACATGCACTTCCAACCCAGAGATACTTGTCCTTGATTGACAATTCATATACATATATTCAAGTTTCTGCCTAATCATCAATTTCCTTAACTCCTAAATTTTTGTAGATATTATTATATGATTCCTCAACTTCATATTTCATTTCATAGCACTAGTAAGTTCATAAGCATATATCATTATTTGTTTCTTGGCTGTATTTTCCAATCAGACAATAAGATTCATAAAATATATAATCTGGTCTGCCTTATTTATTCCAGTGCTTTAGCAACAAGGCTTGAATACAGCATGTGTTGAATTAATACAGGAGTTAAAGATTATTTACACATAGAAACAAGTGCTTAAAAGAGAGTGTTTTTTAATGACCCATATATTCCCATTTATTCCCTATTCATACTGTATTGTGAATCTACTAATATTTTATTCTCAGGTAATGTCTTACTCCCTCTTTAAATTGTATGGATCAAACTTCAACTTCTCTTTATACTTTTTCTCAGCTTCCTATGTGTATTCTTATTGAGATTATCCTGGACACAATTTCTTGCTTGAGTTTGTCATAAAACCTAGTAAATTCATGTTTGCCAAGTGATTCCATTGCTAAAGCATCTAGTCTTACGTTATGAAACACTTCATCTCCATTTGAGTTTCCATGTCTCAATCTTCTAATTATTTTTTTTCCTTTTATGATTACCTAGCATTTATTATTACCTAAAATTATTTATGTATTCTCCAGAACAAAAGGGAAACCTCTTGAGAGCAGTAATTTTTGTTACTTTATTATCCACTGATTCTGTAGTTCCTAGATCAGTGTTTGGCACATGCTAAAAATTAATAAACAGTATTGTTTCATTGATTAACTCTGTCATGTGCCATTATATATTTTTAAAATATTTTTGAAGGCATATTCATTTAATAACAGTAGAGGGGTGCCTGGGTGGCTCAACTGGTTAAGCACCCAACTCTTGATTTCAGCTCAGGTCATGACTTCAGGGTCATGAAATTGAGCCGCGCACCTGGCTCCATGCTAAGCAAGGGGTCTGCTTGAGACTCTCTCTCCCCCTCTCCACTCTGCTCCTCTCCCTGCTCACGTTCACTCACTTTCTCTCTAGAATAAATAAATAAATAAAATCTTTAAAAAAAATAACAGTAGAGGGGTGCCTGGGTGGCCCAGTTGGTTATATGTCTGCCTTCGGCTCAGGTCATAATCCCAGGGTCCAGGGATCAAGCCCCGCATCAGGCTCCAAGGGAACCTGCTTCTCTCTCTGCCTGCCACTCCCCCTGTTTGTGTGCTCTTGTTCTCTCTCTCTTACCATCAAATAAATAAATAAAATCTTAAAAAATAAAATAACAGTAGAAAAAAATATAACAATTGCTTTCACTGTTTCAATTATTTTTTTAAAAAACTACTGATTAAGTGATAAAACTATCTTCTATGTCCTACTACTCACCTGGAGTCATAAATAGGGTATTGATAATTAGATAAAATACATTCTACTTCTGTCTGATAATAGCATGTTTAGGAAATTATAAACTAGTAAAATAAATTAAGTATACCAAGAATAGTGTCAAGCTTGTCAGGGCAGAGTGCATAAGGTTCCATGAATGTAATTCTTTGAAGTTTCAGTGACCTCATCAATAAATTAGGAATAATAAATTCTCTCTCATTTGTGGTGATTTTGAAGATTTAAAGAAATATATATATGACAGACTTAAGATATTTCTTGACATGTATTAAATAACAAATTCTACTTACTAGGATTATACCCAATTAGTGGATATGAGGATATGACATCTTGTACCAAATCATTAATATTTAGATATATAGGTTATAATATTTATTCTATATTTGAAGTATGGCTATATTTTGAATTCAAGTGTAAAATTAAACATGACCTCTGAAATAAAATGAAATTCTGTACTTTCCATGATAACCTTTAGTTACTTCAGACATGCCAGGATTATAGTTTCATTACCTACTGATATTTGATGAATCAGAGGGGAAAAAAAATCAAGAAGCATATAATTCACATGAAATGAACTCAAAAAGATGCGTATATAGTACTATATAAGACTTTTGGACAAGTTATTTTATATAGAATTCTGAGCAATTTAGACTCTAACTGCCCTTGACCTACTTAAGTACTTAACAAAGATAAAGTGAACAAAGACTATATCTTATTTTTCTTTTAAAATGAATTGTCTAAATCTTTTACTGAGCTTTGGGTACATCTGTAGCATGTAGAATGATATTAAATAAACATGCTTTGTCAAATATATGTTATTCTCAATTCCAACTTTGAATTACAAAATTAAAGAAACTATGTAAAATCCAAATTAGTTGATTAGGTTACTGGCATGGCATACTGTTTTGCAAAAGAGAGGGCTGAAACTGGTGGGGAGATAGGGGCTTCAAATGTGTACTTTTTCTGTTATTTGATACTCTTTGTCTCCATATAGTATATGTAATTAAGAAGTGGATATATTTTCCAATTATCATCCTAATTAATAATTTATCACAGTTTAAAACATATATTTGAACACATGAACCTTTCCAGTGGAAAATAAATTGCAATTGGTAAGATAGTAAGAGATTAAAAATAACATTTACAAAAATATAAACATTTGCTCCAGGAATCTGTACTTACTGAACAATATGCAATATTTAATAATATGCAGTATTACTCAACCCTGAGAAATATGTATGTACAGAATGCAATGCTCAAACTTTGCTATTTCGAAAGAGACTTTTGAAGTTCCTTCCACTAATTTACTAAGTGGCCTTGGACAAATTACTTTGCTTAGACAAACTTTGGTTTCCTCATTTTTTTAAAAAATGTATTTATTTATTTGAGAGGGAGAGCACAAGTGGGAGGGGCAGAAGGAGAGAGAGAGAGAGAAAGAACCTCAATCAGACCCCATGCTGAGTGCAGAGCCTGACACAGGGCTCGATTTCCTGACCCTGCGATCATGACCTGAGCTGAAACCAAGAGTCGGACGCTTAACCGACTGTTCCACCCAGGCACCCCTGGTTTCTCCATTTTTAAGGTATAAATAATAGGGGCACCTTGGTGGCTCAGTTGTTAAACGTCTGCCTTCTGCTCAGGTCATGATCCCAGGGTCCTGGGATCGAGCCCCACGTTGGGCTCCCTGCTCCACGGGAAGCCTGCTTCTCCCTCTCCCACTCCCCCTGTTTGTGTTCCTGCTCTCACTATCTCTCTCTCTGTCAAATAAATAAATAAAATCTTAAAAAAAGATGTAAATAATAATAGTGTCAACTTATACAATTGACATAAGGGTTATATGAGATATGCTAGCACACTAATAATAATTGAACACTTGATAGATCAGTTACTATTGCTCAAATCAATAATAAAAAAATGCTTGAATTCAATTTGTAAGTGCCAGAATCTTCTTTCAGTTTTACCTGTTTGGTTATATAGCCACCACATTTTAAAATAAGCAAATGTAATTAATTATGCAGAACATATATATGTATATATAAATATATACACCAAAGACTAGCATTAAATAATTTCTTGTAAAATATATTTTACTGAAAAAGAATAAATGTGGAGCAGGAATAAATTCTAAATAATCAGTGATTTTATTCTAAAATCTCAAATATCTACAAATCACCATCTATTTAGTCAACTAAAAGATGCTGTTAGAAATAGTAATTTATATTTCTCCTGCTTCCTCTTTATTCCCCATTTGGCCTGTAATTACATTAAGGTTGCTATCAGCAGAATACTTCCCACTGTGCATCCCTATGAAATAATTGCACCACATGGCATATAAAAGGTTTATATTCAGACTGTTATTTTGTGTTCTTTAGCAACACAAATGCACCTGTTCTCAACACACTTAGGATAAGCCATATTGAAGATAATCAAAACAAATAATGAAAAATGGTTTGCTTGATTTGGAAAATAAGGCATAATGCCTACTCAGGCATTGGCAAAGCTTTGATAGTGATGCTGTACAGAATTAACATATTTAATGAAAATTGATTTTGTTTATGTACAGAGATAATGGATATGCCTGCATAATTTCTGGGCATTGGCTCTCAGTTATTAATTATTATTTTACAATTTACCCAAGACAATTCAAGCCAAAGGTAGCATCTGTTTGGCACTGAGGTTCTACTTAGACTTAATTTTCCAGTTCAAGAGAAATAGCTACAGAGAGTCAAATAAACTATTCAAGGTCACAAAAACAGTAATCTGCCTTGATTAGAGATCTACTGCAGCCCATACAGCCAATTACAGGAGTTTACCAGCAAAATAAATTCTTGTTCATGTATTATACAGAGAAAAAAGTGGGAGAGTAGATAAAGAATTGGACTGATACCAGTTTTTTTAATACAAATCCCCTTTCCTCCAAAATTTCTAAAAAGATATTCACAATGCTATGGCAGTTTTATATTCCCTCATTATCTTTCCAACTGTAGTTAGAAAACAACAAAAAAGTAATTTACAATGCCTGTGCTATCAAATCATAAGTAATCCTTTGAATTAATACTTAGATATCTGAATAAATTTATGCATGTGACTAAAATTGAATTTAAAATTTTAGAAATTTTAAAACTTTGGTTCAGAAAACTAAGACTCTAAACTATCCAGATTGGTATACATTCTAAAAATTAGCCAATTTATGCATCCTTGACATTTGCATAGTGCTTTTGCAGTTTAAAATTCATGGTAACATTTAATTTCACTCCAAACAATAATCACAACAGAGATGTTGTTAACATTACTACTTCACAGAAGTAATCTGTAATGAAATTGGATCAAGAAATTGAGATAAAGTGAGAATATTATAAAATTCATATATTAAATAAGTGACATGGAAGGAGTTAAGTCTTTTGACTATTGTATTATAATCCAGAACCGTATATCTACTTCATTCTCTGCTAACTCTCTGATATTAATCTCGTTGTGAAGCTCAGATATGGTTCAAGCAATATTGGATGAAATTAATTGTACTGAATTCTCCTGCTCTTTCTATTATACACTACTTCTTCATTCAGATACAATTTTTTTAAAATGTAGCGTCACGATTCCAAGTATATTACTTTATGAAATTTTGCAATTTTATAGAAAATTATCTTAGGCACCAAGCAGTGTTTGAGTTCCTGTCGTTAAATGGCTCAAAAATACAGTGCAAATACTATTTTTAAGGGTTTTGTCTTCTTTTAGATAATTAAGTTATAGGACTAATTAAAAATAGAATATATCGGGCGCCTGGGTGGCTCAGTCGTTAAGCGTCTGCCCTCGGCTGCGGTCATGATCCCGGGATCCTGTGATCAAGCCCCGCATCGGGCTCCCTGCTCAGCAGAGCGCCTGCTTCTCCCTCTCCCACTCCCCCTGCTTGTGTTCCCTCTCTCACTGTGTCTCTCTCTGTCAAATAAATAAATAAAATCTTTAAATAAATAAATAAATAAATAAAAATAGAATATATCAAGATATTATACTGCAGGAGAATCCATCTAATCATAGCTTTGTGTCTTATAGTATACAATTATGCATACTCAATATACTGTCTATGAAACCTATGCAGAATTTAAAAGGAAAAACCTCTAGTGTTAATAACAATTACGTACTTTAGTTTGATATTTTTAAAGCAGTTACCTCTCTCTTTGTATATCATATATTTTGATTTTTTTAAGAATAAATGTTCAGATAAATTTCTCTAAAGACTAATATATATTATCCTGACATATATTTGAACATTTAACCAGAAAAAGGTGAAGAGAATGTATTGCCTCCTCATTGTTGTAGAGTTAAGGAAGCAGTATACTACATGGCTTTTCATGTCCACAGTATAGGTTCATATGACACCTACTATCACTTGAGTTTAATAATTTTATGTGAGCATGCCCTTTCTCTATACACACCCCACATCTTCTTTATTTATTCATACTTAGGTTGCTTCCAGATCTTGGCTATTGTAAATAATGCTGCAATAAACACAGGGGTACATACATCTCTGTGAATTGGGGTTTTGTTTTCTTTGAATAAATACCCATAAGTGGAATTGCTTGATTTCAATGGCATTTTTCACAGAACTAGAAAAAGGAATTCTAAAATGTGTATGAAACACAAAAGACTGAATAACCAAAGTGATCTTGAGAAGAAAGAACAAAGCTGGAGGGGTGCCTGGGTGGCTCAGTTGGTTGAGCACCCGACTCTTGATTTTGGCTCAGGTCATGATTTCAGGGTCATGAGATCAAGCCCTGCATTGAGCTCCACACTCATCATGGAGTCGGCTTGAGATCCTCTCCCTCCCTCTCCCTCTGCCCTTCATCCCACTCATGTTCAATCTCTAAATAAATAAATACATACATATATACATACATACATAAAATATTTTAAAAAATTGGAGGTATCACACACCCTTGATTTCACACTATACTACAAATCTATAGTAATCAAAACAGTATGGTACTGGTAGAAAAATAGACACACAGAACAATGGAATAAAGAGCCCTGTAATAAACCCATGCTTATATGGTTAATTAATCTATGACAAAGGAAGAGAGAATATACAATGTGGAAAAGACAGTCTCTTCAGTAGATGGTGTTGAGGAAATGGACAGCTACATGCAAAAGAATGAAACTGAACTGATGTTTTATATCATAGGCAAAATAAGATCTCAGTTTTTATCATATTTCTCATAAGAATTTGATCAGAATTATATGTCAGAAGTTATATAACATGATTTAATTTCTTCTGAAAATAGTGATATGAAGTTAAAAATTAAAAAAAAAAGAAGTTAAATGTATGAACAGTACCCATTAGTAACATTTAATAGAACCCATAACCTTTGTAGGTAAGGTAGAAAAGTAGTGTATTTTTAGAGTGAAATACTCCTTAGTGAAAATGTTGGAGATAAGAAAATGTGCCAGAAAGATTATCAAGTCAGTATTTTACAATATATCACAGTTAAGCTTCACTTTCTTTTCATCAAATATCTAATTGGAAACACACTATACAGTTACAAAACTCGTCAGAATTTCATGTTCATTCTATTAAAAAATCAGATATCTAAAGATAGAGAAAATATTGAAAGACATGTTTATACCCTGCTCCTTTATTATAGTAAAGGATTGTTTGACAAAGAACTGTAGCTGTGAAAAATGCCAGAATACATTCACAGATGCAAAATAGCTTGATTACACTGTCCAAAAAACAGCTGATTCAGTGAGTGTTCATTAAAGCCAGCTTCTGCAAAAGAGCTGTCAATGATTCAATTTTCTAAGGAAAGAAATTGTTGAAAGGAGATTGAAATGGGTCTAAAACTGTCACCTTTAGGAACCAAATATCCTGAGTACTAAAGGCCTACTGTGGATAACATTTAAGCAAATATTTTCCTTTTCAATTTTAACACATTCTGGACTTTATAAATTGGGGGGGTAGTTATGGCCTGTTTTTCCTGAGCATTAAATTTTCCACTTAATTTTATCAAAATTAAAGCATAAATAAATATTATATGTGTCTAGAAGGAATAAAAGGAAATCTAAAGTTTCTTCCAGAAGCTTTCTGTAGAATTCAAATTTTAAGTAATTTACTAAAGACTCATTACATGGGTCTTGATATACATAACCTTGAAAAATATAATTGATATTCTTTCAAATGGAACATTTCCTTTTAGATTTTTTTTTCTTAGTCACTCCAATTTTAGGCCTAGAACTGAAGAATCCTGCCTGAAGCATAGGACTTCGGGGAAATTGTACAGTAGAACCCACAGGGCTCCTACCTACAGATTCAAAAGCTGACCATTAAAAAGTGGAATGCCCAAAATTGTTACATTGTTCTTTGTCTACTGATTATGTTCCCAATAAGGTAAAACTATTTAAAACTACCACTAGTAGTTGGAAGAACTTTACTTAAACCTGCTTCTTTGCTTCTTCACCATATGCTAATATATATATATATATACACACACACACACACACACACACACATATATATATATATATATATATAGATACACAATAGCTAACATAAAATAGAGATCAGCCTTGAAAATTCCCTGAGCAGATAAAACTAGTTCAGTCATACAAACAAAGCTTAGTTTAGCTTATTTTGCAAGACTAACTTGACCCAGGTCATTTCTTGTTTATGCCTCTAGAAATCATAAGCAAAAACAAACTGTTCCCCGAGGTTGATATGAGGTAACACCTGACCAATTCCCTATCATTTAAGAAAATTCTAATAGTAGAGCCAATCTCTATGAAGAATAAATAGTCACTGCCTTCTCACTATATAAGTTGCTTTATAACAGTATACCCCAGAGTCTCATTTAGTGTTTTGGTTTGAGTGCTCCTGGTTTGCAAACTGTCTTTTTGGTGTGTGCATAATAAATTTTTACTAATTGTTATTTCACTGACATTGGTTTTACTTCAATTTCTGAACTTTTGACAATATAAAATATTATTAAATATATAATATTAGATATAAATATATATAATATATAATATATAATATAAATATATAATATATAAGATTAATTCTGAAAGTTATTGAAAAATTGAGATCTGTCCAATTGCAGGTTAGAGTTCAAAAAAAAAGAAGACATTTTTAGTTGTTTGTTTTCAAATGAAACAAAGAATGCCTAAGGAATATATTTGAGTAAATAATAAATCAAACTAGGAAAACCTCTCTGCAGATTCAAAATAATTTATCCTGGGTGGGGAATGTTTCAGATGTACAGAAAATAATATTACACACAATAGCCAGGATTATGGGATTAGTACTGGGAACAACTTTGAATATTATATTATTACATAAATATTTCTTATATAGCCAATTTGGTTAAAAACTAAACTGTGATCTTTAGAAGATATTTATACAACGATACTGCACTCAAATTTATGTACCCATATTTAAGTAATGCTTTTTGTATCTGGAAATAAAGATGTAAATCTTACCTTTATTTAAAAATATGACTTTAGGGGCACCTGGGTGGATCCATCATTTAAGGGTCCCTCCTGATTTCGGCTCAGGTCATATCTAAGGGTCCTGAAAATGAGCCCCAGTTGAGGGAGTCTGTTTGAGATCATCTTTCTCCCTCTCCCTTTGCTCCTCCCCCCTTCTAAAATAAATGAATAAATCCTTTTAAAAACTTAAAAAAATAAAAAATAAAAATATGGCTAGCTGAATATTTGTATATACAGTTATTTTGCAACATTGTCTTCTTTTTCCTTTTAGTAGGAAATCAATAAAAAGATGAAGTGACTGGTTTTAATTTGCTCAGATATAGGGAATTTTTGACAAAAACCTTATAAACTCAGATTATGAAGTTTAGGGAAATGTTCTTATAAGAACTGTAACTGGAATTTTGAATTTTTGAAATGTTGATTATTTCTAAAATTTCACTTTTGCACCTTCTTACTCTTCTCAATGAATTATTCTATAACAATAATATAATTTTCAAAGTATTAGACATAAAAGGGAATTTCTCATGCATCATCTCATACACACAGGAAGGACAAGCATTATTTTCTTCAATTAGAATGTGCACAAGGAGGGTGAGAGAATTTAAGATTCGCTTAAAGCAACTCTGATGCACAGAGTAAAAATAATAATTGATATATAATATAAAAATATATCATCAAATAATAAATTGTGGTCACAATCAGCCCCAAATCTCATGTTACAGCACAGTAAAAGTTTCTATTTTGCTCAAGGAAGAAGGCCACACACTTTTAATAACTTTTCTCTAAGCCATATTTTTCACATGAAAGGATTCAATGTATCCTTTAATCAATACAGGCATTTTTAACAATGGGTGGAAAGGTCAAATTATTGATTTAATTCTTGCCTTATGAGTCAGTTGTTCCAAAAATTATTCATTTCATATTTTACTGATTTTTGTAGGGTAGTAGTTGCTGCTTCTTGCTCTATAGTTCCTAAAATGTGTGTATACTTTTTAGTCCTGTTCAACTTTGCTTGCAAATGACCCAATTATTTTGAGCACTTTTCTCTTTCTTGTATTACCTTGCCAAGCACAGAAACAAACACATACTAATAGTTTCCTCTTTTCCAGTCTTACTCCGTAAGTTTACCAAGTTTATTAAGTATTTTATCCACTTTCCTAGTCATCAATAGTGACAATTTTACCAAATATAAAGGCCTCTGAATTATATTGGTCACCATTCTTCAAGATTTCAAAAGAGTTTCTTAGCCAACTGTTGTTATGTTGTTGTTGTTGTTACGACAACACCTGACTTCTAGATGCCAATGTCTGTTTTAGTCAAGATAGGGTATGATATACTGTGGTAACAAACCACTCCCAAAACCCAGGGAGTTAATCCAGAAAATTTATTTCTCTAGCATATAATGTCTCTAAGTAAGGTTGGTATGGGGAGGGGTGAGTGAGGAGAGCAAGTATCTGATCACCAAAGTCACCAAAGGAATTAGAATAAAAGATGTTTAGCCCATTCACTGCCTATTCCACCTTCAGTCTAGAAGGGATACATAATTTCTGCTCATATTTCCCTTGGCGGAGCAATTCAAATGGCAATTATGAAGTGCAAAGTGGTGGAGAAATATCATATAAAGGAAAGCAAAAGCACAGAGCATACTTGGGGTACGATATTAATGCCTTCTAGCTCTAGTCCTTTGTGCCATCTAATTTAAATCTAGTAATTTTATGAATAGAATATGCAAATTTTATGAATAGAAATGACTGTATTTATAAGAAAATGCTGAACTCAGTTCTAAAGATGAAGGAAAAACTCAGTTATCATATGTGCTGTAATGTACTGGTATTTGATGGTTATAAAAGGCCTGGTTAAATGGCAAGATGCTATATCTAAAACAATAGTACTCAAAGTGCTCAGTCTTTCCTATTCAAATTTTCAAATGAGAAATCAGAATGACTGCTAGTCATAGTATATAAACTTCTTAATTCTTTAGTTTATCTAATGACTCTACAAAGAAAATACAAAAGTGTATTTCATCCACATTCAACCAAACCCAAGAACTGTTAGAGCTTTCACATTTTCACCTCCACTGTCTCTAGGGATTAGTAACAAATACCTAAGCTTCCAATGGTTTGTATTTGCCCTGGGTTTTTAAAAAATAGTACAGAATCCTATTAGGTTCTTAAACTTTAAAATCAGGGAACCTAACAAAGTCTTGGGACTTAATCTATTTCCTTTTGCTTCAGGAAGTCAAGGTATACATAGGCAATTATTGAGAGAAGGCTCTTACCTGAGAGTGAAGAGAATTGCTGATTTTTTTTTCCTTCTGCATAAACAAAATTATGTTCACTTGGAGTGGTAAGTCTTCAGGCATTGGTTTTATATAAATTCACTTCTCTGCTGGTGAAAATCAAGGGTGCTTGTTAACTTCTTTATCGTCCCTCTTATCCTGACCAAATAATTTTATATCTCACCTTCTACAAGTGGTCTCTTTACCTTTATGGCAGATTAAACAAAAAATGCCTACTGTTTTTCCTCTCTTATCAAAAGGTATGATTTTTTTTCTCCACCTCTTAACTTTGAATGCTACACAAAAAGTTTTGGTCAATGACCAAACATTATCTGAGCAAAAGATCAAAAAGTACTTACTTGTCCATTGGGGCATCATCTCTTGCTATGATTAGGAAGACCTGCCATGACCATCCTGTGAAGAGCCATGATGTAGACTGAAAAATAATGAGAGATATGTGACACTTAAACCTGTCATCTCAGACAAAACTCAACCAAAAACTCATAGTCAAGGAGTCCATTCCCTGCTCTTATTTGCACTGATAACAGAGAACCCTTTGGTCTGTGAGGGAAAAAAAGAAAAAAATAGAACATTGAAGAAGCCATCACATTCTCTTTTGGCTTCTTGCTTGCATCTTTGCAGTGACTGAATAAAGGCTCGATGTTGACTTTTAGTTTGTCTTATTGTCTTAAATGACCACCTCAAAACCTGGCAGCTCAGGCCTCTCTCTGATACTTTTGATTTGATACAACTGAAGTGCTATATGTTGACAGCTTTATCCTGTATTCCTGCAAGTCATATACGTTTGATAATAATGCACAAATCCTATAATGAAAATCAGCATCATCCTAGAAAATAATCCATTTTTAGAACCCTGTGATAGCATACTTATCAGATTTTTGGTGTTATTAAAATTATAGTAGACACCACACATGTATATTTTGACAATGTCTTTTTCACCACCACAATGAATGATTAATACTTTTGGGATTTAGATATGATATCAAAATATAAGTCCTTAGTGTACCATGAATTATTTTTTTCATTCAATGTGCTCTTTGTAGATCTGTCATGGAAAAATAGAATATCACTTAATTCTATCTAAATTGTTCTTTCAGATTTATACCTCACAATCTGACAAATAACTTGGAATATTCTCTCTAATTTCTTATTTCACTGCATGGTTATTATTAATTTCCAAAAGATTGCCCCATGTGTTCTACCCCAGGCAAGAAAATAAAAGCTGAAGGCTTGTACCTCTGTTCAGAAGTTATCTTTTGGCAGGCAGAGGCATATAGAGTGCAAATAAAGAGGTCTTCTAGGTATCCAATATTTACCAGAAGCAAACAGTAAAGGGCTAGCTGAATGAAATATGCTCTAACCATCATCTCTGAGGGATAAGAAAGTAGTAGAATCAGCCCCCTTCAATCACCAGGCAAATAATTACATCAGAAAGATAAAGATACATCCCCAAATGTAAAGACTAAACATTATTTCAGCATAGCTCATCTTTACAATGGGAGGTGGCTCAGACACTTGGCATAAAACAAATTCAATACAGTGATCACTTGTATCCTGCTTTCTAGGATGACTACATCCAATCTTCTTTTACTTTGAAGCCTTGTCCTCCTGCCTCCCCATTTCCCTTTCTTTAAAAACAAGTAAAGCCGAAAGCAACATTCTACGGTCCCATTTTTATTTGTTTGTTTTGTTTGTTAGTTTGTTTGTTTTTTTAACAACACCAGTAGAGTCCCCACTACTCTAACTTTCTACTTCCTTTTTCCTGTGACATACAGTGGGCCCGGGAAACTCAGGGGCCCTACAACTCAGAGCTGGTAGAATGGAGAGGCCCCCCTCATCCCCAAAACTGTAATAACCTCCTGGATTCCAACACAACCCAAAGGCTTTGCTTGTCAAAACTCCCTTCCCCCTAGAATCTTCTTTAAGGAGGGTGTTTTGTGTTGAACTGCCCAAGAAAATGCTCTGAGTCTCCAGAAACCGCCCTGGAGTGAGAAACACTGGAATGAAGTATTGTCTGTATGGGGAGATTCAGATTCCACAGCCTGACATGAAATTTCCCGGGTGGGGCCAGAAAGTCTTGTGTCCCAGAGCCTTTCATTTTTAGCTGACTTAATTACCAAGCCTCCAACCCTTTTCTCCAAGCAACTCAAAGCTTGAGAAAGTCTAGTACATCCAATTGGTGTTTGTTTGGTGAAGCAATGCCTCAGCTATGCACTTTGCTTTTGAGGGTAGATATGGCATGGAGATTAACTTCACTCGGTCCTCTGACAGCCTGTATACACAGAGCTGCAATTACTGTCACCTGTCCCCCACCTTGCCCCTATGCCAGGCGTGCACTCCTTGCTGTCCTTTTGGGGGAAGTGGTTGAAGGTGTTCCAGTTATTCCCGGTTTAGTTTGGAAGAGAATATTTTTACCCTGTTGGCACATCTTTTGTATAAGCGGCACAGAAGTGCTGTCCTGGAATCTAAATATAATCCTGTTAGTGCTTTTTGCATCAGTGTCTCCAACATCTGTACTTATGTAGACATTTTCTCTGCAGTCATCTAGTAAATATTGTAGACAGTAAACATATTGTCCCCAAACTCACCATCCACCCGCTCCCCTCACAGGACATTTGTCTATTCTATCATCAAGAAAGTATTTGTTTCTAAATTACCCATGCAACTGCATTACATGTATTGAATTCATAAGTGCTTGAGTCAAACATATCAGGAATCTGCATTACTTAGTAAAAAGTTGTGGTAAAAATAAAGAAAACAGTATAAATATGGGGGGGAGGCAAATGTGTTAAAAGATGAAAGGTAAAATGATTCAATTGAGAGACTGAGTTTGAAGCCCTACAGTAACATGCAAAAGTTGTGTGACCTTAAAAAAGAATGTAGCTTCTCTTTGCCCTTTGTCAGTTTCTTCATCTGTAAAGTGAGCATAATAGTAATCACCTTAGAGGGCTGTTGTAAGACTGAAACACAGGGGATTGTGCTTGGTCCATGATGCCTTACTACTATTTCCATTTGCTGTCTCTGACATTTAACTTTTTCCTAAGTTTTAAAATAGGAAAGATAACCTCCAATTTGCATGACTCCTAGGGTTGGGGTGGTTCAACATCAAAAAGCTATGTAATATGGAAAAGAGAATTATGTCCTGAGGCCTTACAAATAACGTTGTCACGACTCAGGGGCTTATAACAACTGCACAAATATGTGATTTATGTAATGATAGCAATATTCAAAACAACTCATTTTGTAGATGTTCTACTTACATAGTAGAGATTACTACACATAGGTAATTTTGTTAATCACAAGATAATTACTAATTGATATTAATGATGGTACCTCTAAAATATGCTATAACCAATCAATGTTTCACAATAGTAATCATTTCAGAAACTATCTAAATATAAACCTTAATTATTCGCTCACATGAACAAATGTCTGACCTATATTTGATCTGTTTGACCTATATCTGAGAATAAAAAAAGAGAAACAGTAAAATAATAAAACATTATTATTATAATATAATACATGACATATTGTAACATATATGTCATAATATATAATATTATTATAATAAGAAGTATTATAATAAGACATATAAGACTTAAAAAGATTTCTAAAAAATAATAGAGGAAAATGTTAATCTAAGAAAATATAATTGAAGTCCCATTTGGAGAAAAGTTAGTTATCTCAAAATGAAATATACATATATTATGTGCCTAATATTGGTCAGTCATTTTATTAGTCAGAATCAAACATGATTATGTTTAATCTAAATACTAACTCTGTGAAGCAGGAACTATTAACTTTCTCCCTCCCTTCTCTTAGGTAAGAAGAGATTTACACTCAAATTTCAGGGTTGCTGTGTGACTATACCTGGTCAGAACCAAATCTGTCTTGGGCTTCCATAACATAATATGAATACTTAATTTTTAATATAGGCATTATATCAAAATTTTCCAGAATCATTATTTCTGATTTTTAGAGATTTTTATTCTTATATTACATAGTAATAGTACATAGTAATATAAGAAAAATTGGGAATAAGAATTTCAACAGAATGTAAAAAATACTGGGGGCTCCTGGGTGGTTCAGTTGATTAAGCATCTGACCCTTGATTTCGGCTCAGGTCATGGTCTCAGGGTTGTGAGATGGAGCCCCAAGTGGGGATCCACACTCAGTAAGGAGTCTGCTTAAGATTCTCTCTACCTGTCCCCCTCACCCCCATGAGTGTACTCTCTGTCTCTCTAAAATAAATAAATAAATACTGTTAAAAAAAAAAAAAACTGTTTCTTTTAGCAGGACTCTTATGTGTTAATCTTTGTATATTTTTTAAAGTGACTCTCAGTGATAACACCTCATTTTATTTCAATTTTAAAACCTTAGCTCTAAAGAACTGGAAATATTGACATATCCACCTATTTATATAATGAGAACCCCAAATACAAATTTTGGGTTTTATTGACTATAAGGTTGTTTTCTCTAAGTACATCGGTTGGGTGCCTGAGTAGATACTGCAGATGACTTTTGTGACATGTAATACCCTCAATAGCATTATTCTAGAACATGACCAAATGGTTTTTACGACGTAAATGCTTTATTTACAGTATTTGTGGGTAGTTAGTTCTTGTCAGAATGCTTTGCATTGTCCTGTTTTCATATATAATTTCAGTTCCACTTTTATCCATTATATATGGTGAAGTTTTAGAGTAAAACTCTGTGCCTATTTTAGTCACTTGGCTTTTCCTCAGATAGTGGCATATGTATGTGGGAGGGTACTTGCTATGTAAAATGAATACAATCAATCATAGCACATTTCCTAAAAGCAGTCTCATGATCACGTGGGAGGGACCAGGGCAAAGAGACAAGAACATCAAATAAGGATGCAAACTTTAATTTAACATCGTTCTGCAGGTGAAGAATCGAGTTGAATTCTTTTGAGAATATGCTAGATTGCTAAACTCTCTAAAAGGAAATAGCAAGAATGTCATAAGTAGAAATAGAAGTAGGATATAGAGGTAAGAGGCCCTTCAATTTTAAAATACTTTTTCCAGATTCACTCATCCATTGTTCATTCATTCTTTAACACACACACAATTCACTAAATATTTATTGAGCTGCATTCTATGCAATTAACTATAATAGGTCCTGAACAAAGATCAAAATATTTTTTTCCACTTCTTCAGGGGTTCAGAAATAGGCAACAAAATAAATTTGTTCTACAAAACTATTCTACAGCATGTTAAGGGGTACATAATAAAATGGAGGTAAGTGTGAGACTATACGTAAGAACACAACACAAATCTGTCATATTTCCACCTAGGGAGGTCTTGGGTGATGTGGAGAAGGAAGGAAGGAAAAAGGAGAAGTTAAGGACCCTTCAAATAGAAATGGTATTTATTCTATACCTCAAGGGAGAAAGCAGGGTTTTGCACAGATGGATAGGAAGAGTTTGATGTCAAGCATAGAAACCAGCGATACCTGACATGACCTATTTTTGTACATTGTCTTTGGAGCTGGGAATACAATGATTCATAACAGTTTCATAGTTCTGTTGTTATGAAGCATATCGTCAATAGTAATTGTGCCAGATAATCTCCCTTCTGCCAGACCCACCATCCATCTTTTCTGCTCCATTCTGTGGCCTGCAAAGCTTATTTCTGTGGGTTTCATCATTTTGGCACCCCTGCCCTCTGGCTTGTAAATATGTTTGGTTACAGAGAAGCCCTGGAAGGAGATTGGAATGGGGATTAAAAGGAAGATCAAGGCATTGATGACCCACATCCCAATCTCTGATCCTTCTGTACAGGTGGAATTTTTTCAGAGACTGCATGACTCAAGTGGCCACCATGGCAACCGCAACTCCCCTCACAACTTTGCCTGGATTGCATTGCTAAAGCAAGAAACAGGCCCCAGAATTTGTAGGCATTCAGATACCTCTGCTGGCAGAAAACAAAGTGAATCTTTTCACATAAATCATATCATAGGAATTCTGATCAAAGTGTTCAAACAGTACCCATTTCACTCAGAGTAAAGCTCAAGATCTTTATCATGATCAATAGGCCCTGCACTCTCCCTCTTTCCCCTCTACCAGCCCCAAAAGCACATATCATGGCATCCCCAAGTCTACCCTGTTCACCTCTCCCCTTCTGCCTCCAGTCGTTGCATTTTCCATTTGCTACACAGTTCATGCTTTAGGATCTTCCCATTTAGTGTTCCCTTTTCTTGAAAAGCTCGTCTTATTTCTCCGAAGCTTAACCCCACTCTTCCCTCCGGTGTCCCCACCCCACCAAGCAATCTCACCAGAGAGGCTTCCCCTGACCATTATATTTTTGTAGTTTTCATAATCATTACTTTTCTCTATTCTTCTCTGTAGCATTTGCCAATGAATTATTTCTTATCTATATACCAGATTGTTAGAATTCATTCCATCTTCTCTGGATAGAGGATATATGGACGAGAAATATTGGTTTTTGTTTTCCCGTTATGTAACCATTATTAATATTTACTGAAAGAATAAATGAGTGAATAAAATTTCCATTATTTATTGAGTAGAATAGTATATTAGAATCAATGCTTAACTTGTTTTCTAAATAGTATTATTTGTCCTAATACTATATATAAGAAAATATTTCTGTATGCCAAATCATACCTTTTGGTTTTTTAATACATCTTAAATACAACATTTACCTTTTGAGATCAATTTTCTTTTTGTTATAGCATGTTTTTTAGTACTTCTATAAATGAGACACCATGTTGATAAATTGTCTTTTTTTTTCCCTAAAGGCTTCTTTATTTTATATTAGCACTGAAATAATGATATAGCTAGTAGAATTCTAAGGTAACAGTTGTCTTTCCTTCCTTGACTATTTATCCTTTAAAAAGATGGAAACATGGGGCGCCTGGGTGGCTCAGTCGTTAAGCGTCTGCCTTCGGCTCAGGTCATGGTCCCAGGGTCCTGGGATCGAGTCCCGCATCGGGCTCCCTGCTCCGCGGGAAGCCTGCTTCTCCCTCTCTCGCTCCCCCTGCTTGTGTTCCCTCTCTTGCTGTGTCTCTCTCTGTCAGATAAATAAATAAAATCTTTAAAAAAAAAGATGGAAACAATAAAATATCTTTTTAAGATAAAATATCTTTTATATGTACCTACATATTTACCATTTCCAGCATTCCTAATCTTGTGTGTAGATTAACATTTTCATCTATCATTTTCCCTCTGCCTTCAGGAATTCCTTTGATATTTCTTTTGGTGCAGGTCTGCTGATAATTACCTATTTTGTCTTTTTTTTTTTTTGAATGCTATTTTCCATAAGCATTCTAGGCTGGGAACTTTTTGCCTATCAGTAAATTTTAAGAGGCACTTCTACTCTCTTCTGTCTTATATCGTTTCCAAATTGTATTCTTTCTTCCCCGTATCTCCCCTCTATCTGTATCTAATGTGTCCCTTTTATCCTCTCCCTGCTTGGAAGGTTTTCTTGCTAACACTGGTTTTTGGCAATTTGATGATGACATTCCTTGTTGAAATTTTCTTCATGTTCCTTGTGCTTAGGGTTGGTTGAACTTTTTATGTAGGTGGGTATATTTTCATTAAATTTTAAAATTCTGCCTATTAAGTTTCAAATATTTTTCTCCCCACCCATTTCTTTCAGACTTGCCGTTACACGGATATTGGGCCACTTAAATTTGTCCCCTGTTAACTGATCATTCATTAATTTACTTTCCAGTGCTTTTTCTGTGGTTGATTTCCAATAGCTTCTACTGCGATGTCTTTCAGTTCAGTATCTGGTGTTAATCCCATCCAGGGTTTTTCAGCTCACATATTGTGTTATTTATTTTGAGGTGTTCAATTTGGGTATTTTTTCTATCTTCTATAGCTCTTCTTAACTTGCTGATTTTATTTTCTTTACTTTCTCACACATATGAAATGTGTTGAATAATCTTGTCTAATACTTCTGTCATTTCTAGGTCTGCTTCTATGGATTGATTTTTCCCATCAATATGTGTCATATTTTCCAAATTTTCTTGCCTGGCAAATTTGATTGGATGCTAGACATTGTAAATTGCAACTTTAGGATGCAGAGTATTTTTGTATTCCCATAAATCCCGTGGTTTAGTTCTGAGATGCAATAAATCACACGGAAACACTTTGATCTTTCAAGACTAGCTTTAAACTTTTTTACAAGAGCAGAGCAAACTTTGTATCTAATTTTTTCTCTCACCTCTATAGTTATAGATACCCTCCTTCCTTTACACCTTAATTCACAATTCCATCTTCTTTTTTTAAATTTTTTTATTGTTATGTTAATCACCATACATTACATCATTAGTTTTTGATGTAGTGTTCCATGATTCATTGTTTGTGCATAACACCCAGGACTCCACGCAGAACGTGCCCTCTTTAATACCCATCATAAGTCTAACCCATCCCCCCACCCCCTCCCCTCTAGAACCCTGTTTGTTTTTCAGAGTCCATCGTCTCTCATGGTTCGTCTCCCCCTCCGACTTACTCCCCTTCATTCTTCCCCTCCTGCTGTCGTCTTCTTCTTTTTTTTTTTTCTTAACATATATTGCATTATTTGTTTCAGAAGTACAGATCTGTGATTCAACAGTCTTGCACAATTCACAGTGCTCACCATAGCACTTACCCTCCCCAATGTCTGTCACCCAGCCACCCCATCCCTCCCACCCCCACCACTCCAGCAACCCTCAGTTTGTTTCCTGAGATTAAGAATTCCTCATATCAGTGAGGTCATATGATACATGTCCTTCTCTGACTGACTTATTTCACTCAGCATAACACCATCCAGGTCCATCCACATCATTGCAAATGGCAAGATCTCATTCCTTTTGATGGCTGCATAATATGCCATTGTGTATATATACCACATCTTCTTTTCCATTCATCTGTCAATGGACATCTTGCCTCTTTCCACAGTTTGGCTATTGCGGACATTGCTGGTATAAACATTGGGGTGCACGTACCACTTTGGATCCCTACATTTGTATCCTTGGGGTAAATACCCAGTAGTGCAATTGCTGGATCATATGGTAGCTCTATTTTCAACTGTTTGAGGAACCTCCATACTATTCTCCAGAGTGGTTGCACCAGCTTGCATTCCCACCAACAGTGTAGGAGGGTTCACCTTTCTCGGCATCCCTGCCAACATCTGTCGTTTCCTGACTTGTTAATTTTAGCGATTCTGACGAGTGTGAGGTGGTAACTCCCTGAGGTTTTGATTTGGATTTCCCTGACGCTGAGCGATGTTGAGCACTTTTTCTTGTGTCTGTTGGCCATTTGGATGTCTTCTTTGGAAAAATTCCTGTTCATGTCTTCTGCCCATTTCTTGATTGGATTATTTGTTCTTTGGGTGTTGAGTTTGATAAGTTCTTTATAGATTTTGAATACTAGCCCTTTATCTGATATGTCATTGGCAAATATTTTCTCCCATTCTGTCAGTTGTCTTTTGGTTTTGTGGACTGTTTCTTTTGCTGTGCAGAAGATTTTTATCTTGATGAAATCCGAATCATTCATTTTTGCCTGGCTTCCCTTGCCTTTGGCGATATTTCTAGGAAGAAGTTGCTGTGGCTGAGGTCAAAGAGGTTGCTGCCTCTGTTCTCCTTTAGGATTTTGATGGACTCCTGTCTCAAGTTTAGGTCTTTCAACCATTCGGAGTCTATTTTTGTGTGTGGTGTAAGGAAATGGTCCAGTTTCATTCTTCTGCATGTGGCTGTCCAATTTTCCCAACACCATTTGTTGAAGAGACTGTCTTTTTTCCATTGGACATTCTGTCCTGCTTTGTCAGCTTAGTTGACCATAGAGTTGAGGGTCCGTTTCTGGGCTCTCTATTCTGTACCATTGATCTATGTGTCTGTTTTTGTGCCAGTACCATACTGTCTTGATGATGACAGCTTTGTAATAGAGCTGGAAGTCCAGAATTGTGATGCCGCCAGCTTTGCTTTTCTTTTTCAATATTCCTCTGGCTATTTGGGGTCTCTTCTGGTTCCATACATATTTTAGGATTATTTGTTCCATTTCTTTGAAAAAAGTGGATGGTATTTTGATGGGGATTGCACTGAATGTGTAGATTGCTCTAGGTAGCATTGATATCTTCACAAAGTTTGGTCTTCCAATCCATGAGCATGGAACGTTTTTCCATTTCTTTGTGTCCTCTTCAATTTCTTTCATGAGTATTTTATAGTTTTCTGAGTACAGATCCTTTGCCTCTTTGGTTAAATTTATTCCTAGGTATCTTATGCTTTTGGGTGTAATTGTAAATGGGATCGACTCCTTCATTTGTCTCTCCTCTATCTTGTTGTTGGTGTATAGGAATGCCACTGATTTCTGTGCATTGATTTTATATCCTGCTACTTTACTAAATTCCTGTATGAGTTCTAGCAGTTTTGGGGTGGAGTCTTTTGGGTTTTCCACATACAGTATCATATCATCTGCAAAGAGTGAGAGTTTGACTTCCTCTTTGCCGATTTGGATGCCTTTGATTTATTTTTGTTGTCTGATTGCTGTGGCTAGGACTTCTAATACTATGTTGAATAGCAGTGATTATAGTGGACATCCCTGCTGCATTCCTGACCTTAGGGGGAAAGCTCTCAGCTTTTCCCCATTGAGAATGATACTCGCTGTAGGTTTTATATAGATGGCTTTTATGATATTGAGGGATGTACCCTCTATCCCTATACTCTGAAGAGTTTTGATCAAGAAAGGATGCTGTACTTTGTCAAATTTTTTTTCTGCATCTATTGAGAGGATCATATGATTTTTGTTCTTTCTTTTGTTAATGTATTGTATCACATTGATTGATTTGCAGATGTTGAACCAACCTTGCAGCCCAGGGATACATCCCACTTGGTCATGGCGAATAATCCTTTTAATGTACTGTTGGATCCTATTGGCTAGTATTTTGGTGAGAATTTTTGCATCCATGTTCATCAAGGATATTGGTGTGTAATTCTCCTTTTTGATGGGGTCTTTGTCTGGTTTTGGGATCAAGGTAATGGTGGCCTCATAAAATGAGTTTGGAAGTTTTCTTTCCATTTCTATTTTTGGGAACAGTTTCAGGAGAATACGTATTAATTCTTCTGTAAATGTTTGGTAGAATTCCCTTGGAAAACCATCTGGCCCTGGGCTTTTGTTTGTTGGGAGATTTTTGATGACTGCTTCAATTTCCTTAGTGGTTATAGGTCTCTTCAGGTTTTCTATTTCTTCCTGGTTCAATTTTGGTAGTTGATACTTCACTAGGAATGCACCTATTTCTTCGAGGTTATCTAATTTGCTGGCATAGAGTTGCTCATAATATGTTCTTATAATTGTATTTCTTTGGTGTTGATTGTGATCTCTCCTATTTCGTTCATGATTTTGTTGATTTGGGTCATTTCTCTTTTCTTTTTGATAAGTCTGGCCAGGGGTTTATCAATCTTCTTAATTCTTTCAAAAACCAGTCCTAGTTTCATTGATCTGTTCTACTGTTCTTTTGGTTTCTAGTTCATTGATTTCTGCTCTGATCTTTATTATTTCTCTTCTCCTGCTGGGTTTAGGCTTTATTTGCTGTTTTTTTTCTCTAGCTCCTTGAGGTGTAGTGTTAGGTTGTGTATTTGAGACTTTTCTTGTTTCTTGAGAAAGGCTTGTATTGCTATATACTTTCCTCTTAGGATTGGCTTTGCTGCATTCCAAAGATTTTGAACAGTTGTGTTTTCATTTTCATTGGTTTCCATGATTTTTTTTAATTCTTCTTTAATTTCCTGGTTGACCCATTCATTCTTTAGTAGGATGCTCTTTAGCCTCCATGTATTTGAGTTCTTTCCAACTTTCCTCTTGTGATTGAGTTCTAGTTTCAAAGCATTGTGGTCTGAAAATATGCAGGGAATAATCCCAATATTTTGGTACCGGTTAAGACCTGATTTGTGACCTAGGATGTGATCAATTCTGGAGAAAGTTCCATGGGCACTAGAGAAGAATGTGTACTCCGTTGCTTTGGGATGGAATGTTCTGAATATGTCTATGAAGTCCATTTGGGCCAGTGTGTCATTTAAAGTGTTTATTTCCTTGGTGATCTTTTGCTTAGATGATCTGTCCATTTCAGTGAGGGGGGTGTTAAAGTCCCCCACTATTATTGTATTGTGTCAATGTGTTTCTTTGCTTTTGTTATTAATTGCCTTATATAATTGCCTGCTCCCATGTTAGGGGCATAGATATTTACAATTGTTAGATCTTCTTGTGGATAGACCCTTTAAGTAGGATATAGTGTTCTTCTTCCTCTCTTATTACAGTCTTTGTTTTAAAATCTAATTTGTCTGATATAAGGATTGCCACCCCGGCTTTCTTTTGGTGTCCATTAGCATGGTAAATTGTTTTCCACCCCCTCACTTTCAATCGGGGGGTGTCTTTGGGTCTAAAATGAGTCTCTTACAGACAGCATATTGATGGGTCTTGTTTTTTAATCCAATCTGATAGCCTGTGTCTTTTGATTGGGGCATTTAGCCCATTTACATTCAGGGTAACTATTGAAAGGTATGAATTTAGTGCCATTTTATTGCCTGTAAGGTGACTGTTCCTGTTTATTGTCTGTGGTCTTTTCTGGTCTATGCTGCTTTTAGGCTCTCTCTTTGCTTAGAGGACCCCTTTCAAGATTTCTTGGAGGGCTGGTTTCGTGTTTGTAAATTCCTTTAGTTTTTGTTTGTCCTGGAAGCTTTTTATCTCTCCTTCAATTTTCAATGAGAGCCTAGCTGGATATAGTATTCTTGGATGCATATTTTTCTCGTTTAGTGCTCTGAAGATATCATGCCAGTCCTTTCTGGCCTGCCAGGTCTCTGTGGATAGGTCTGTTGCCAATCTAATATTTCTACCATTGTAGGTTACATATCTCTTCTCCCGAGCTGCTTTCAGGATTTTCTCTTTGTCTCTGAGACTCGTAAGTTTTACTATTAGATGTCAGGGTGTTGACCTATTTTTATTGATTTTGAGAGGGGTTCTCTGTGCCTCCTGGATTTTGATGTCTGTTTTCTTCCTCACATTATGCAAGTTCTCTGCTATTATTTGCTCCAATATACCTTCTGCCCCTCTCTCTCTTTCCTCTTCTTCTGGGATCCCAGTTATTCTAATGATGTTTCATCTTAACATATCGCTTATCTCTCGAATTCTGCCCTCGTGATCCTGTAGTTGTTTCTCTCTCTTTTTCTCAGCCTCTTTATTTTCCATCATTTGGTCTTCAATATCGCTGATTCTCTCTTCTGCCTCATTTATCCTAGCAGTTAATGTCCCCATTTTTGATTGCACCTCATTAATAGCCTTTTAGATTTCGACTTGGTTAGATTTTAGTTCTTTTATTTTTCCAGAAAGGGTTTCTCTAATAACTTCCACGCTTTTTTCAAGCCCAGCTAGTATCTTTAAAGTCATGATTCTGAACTCTAGGTCCGACATCGTACCAATGTCTGTACTGAGTAGGTCCCTGGCAGACGGTACTATCTCTTGTTCTTATTGCTGATATCATTTCTTTCATCTTGTCATTTTGTCCAGAGGAGAATAGATGAATGAGAGAACAAAATGCTAACAGGTTAACAACGTCCCCAGCAAATATACTCTATACAAATCAGAAAAGACCTGAAACCAGGGGAAAAGAAAGGGAAAGAAAGAAAAAAGAAAGAGGAAAAAAAAAAAAAAGAAAGAAAATGAAAAAGATAAAAACAAACAAAAACAGAAGAACACAAAAACAAACAGAATATGATCAAATATGATCAGGCTAGTGCATAGATCAGTGCCACACACTAGATTTTGGGCGTATTTTGGTCTATTAGAAGAAAGTGCCTCTTAAAATTTTAAAGGAAGAAAGACTTATATATGTACACAATAAGGGTTGATACAATGAAGGGATGGAAGATGACTGTAAAGATGAAAAGTATAAAAGATTTTATAAAAGGAAATGATAAGTTGTTTGAAAAAAGAAAGAAGATTTTAAAAAAAAGAAAGAAAAGAAAAAAAAAGGGAGAGAATGTGATCAGGCAGGAGACTAGAACAAAGCCATATACTAGTGATTTAAGGTATATTTTGATCTGTTAGAAGAAACTGTATCTTAAAATTTTAAAGAGAGAACAACTCATATATATATGCCAAAATAAGGGTAACTACTATGAAGGGATAAAATATGACTCTAAAAATGAAAAATAAAAAATGTTTTTTTTTAAAAAGGGATTGATAAGATGTTGGTTGAAAAAGGGAAAAAGAAAAATTCAAAAAAAGAAAAAAAAGTTAAAAAATTTAACTTTGAAAAACTAATGCATCATGGTAAAAAAGCCATGAATTCTATGTGCAGTATTCCCCTAGCGCTGGAGTTCTCCCGTTCTCCTTGATCCGTAAACCCGGTCTTGGCTTGCTGGCTGTTCTTGCTGATCTTCTGGGGGAGGGACCTGTTGCCGTGGTTCCCAAATGTCTTTGCCGGAGGCGGAATTGCGCCGCCCTGGCCAGTCCAGGCTAAGCAATCTGCTCGTGTTTGCTCTCGGGAGCTTTTGTTCCTGCAAGCCCTGGTACAGCTTTGGAGGACCAGGGTGAAAATGGTGGCCTCCCAATCTCCACTCGGAGGAGCTGAAAACTCGGGGCTCCACTCCTCAGTACGCCCCCAGAGAAAAGCAGTCAGTCACTCCCGTCTCCCTGATCTCAGGCCGCACTCCATGCTCACCCGGCCTGTGACTGAGCGTTTCTATCTCTGGCACCCGACCCCGTGTGGAGTCTCCAAACCCAGAAGATCCCTGCGGTGCGCTCCCATGCTGCTCCTCCCAGGGGAGGAAGGGGAGTCTCCCCGGATCTGCCACTTGTTGGGTCCCTGCTGGAGGAGCAGTGGCCTGACTGGGCCGCGGATCACAGTTTATGGCAACCCCGAGCTGTGATCCCGCGTCTAGGCTCCGTCTCTGCAGCTGGCTTCCCTGCTCCGATACCTGGGAGCTCTGCTGCACTCAGGCACCCCCGGTCTTTCTGTGACCCTGAGGGTCCTGAGACCACACTGCCCCGCGAGGGTTCCACCCCCTGCTTAGCCACTGGAGCGACGTCCCTCCGCGGAGCCGACTTCTAAAAGTTCCGATTTTGTGCTCCGCCGCTCTATCACTTGCCAGAAGCGGCCGACGGAGGCCCCCTCCCCCGCCATCTATCCTCCCGAATATCGCCTCGGATTCACTTCTCTGCACGTCCTACCATCCAGTAAGTGGTCGCTTTTCTGTTCAGAGTTGTTGCTATTCTTTTCTTTGATCTCCTGTCGAGTTCGTAGGTGTTCAGAATGGTTTGCTCCCTGTTCAGCTGAATTCCTGAGACCAGACGAAATCCAGGTCTCCTACTCCTCCACCATCTTGCTCTGCCCCTACACAATTCCATCTTCTTCATTGAGGGAGATAATTAGGGTTAGCTTCAAAAATCCTTCTATTGACTTAGCCTGAAAACTCTTTTTGAGAAATAGGCTTGAGTAATCACAAACCTCACCTGTTTTATTTCCACTATTTCAGGGATCACTGTTCTGCACTGCCAAGTATGCAATGTCTGATAATTGTTATTTCATGTGTCATTCAATTTCTTTATTTCAAGGGCAGGGTAGATCCATTACCTATTCCTCTATCTTGTATGGAATTGGAAAAAGTTGGAGAAGAAAAAAATATATATAATTACATGGGAGAAAATGATTGAATAATAAAAGGGAAAGTTTCACAAAGAAAATATTAAGATCTTAACATTAAACCTCATATATATGTACTCTTAAAATATATGACACACACATACATATATAGAGAGAGACAGAGAGATGGAGAGAATTTTAAAATCTCAGAAATCAATATATTTAGTTCACAAAATATAATATTGGTTATGTAAGCTTTGAGCAAATATAAATAAGTATGACCTATTAGTTATCACATACTTCTGCAGTCAGCAGTTTGGGAATAGACATTTTCTAGCTTTTAAACAATATTTACCAATTAACTCCAATTAAATTAGTAAGCCACAAAGGAAAGCTCAAGAAATTAAATATATATACATATATTTTTTCCCTATAGACTACACATCTACAAAACTCTAACAAAAAAAGAGTGACTAATAGGCACAATTTAGGGATGCCTGAGTGGTTCAGTTGGTTAAGTGTCAAGTCTTGATTTTGGCTCAGGTCATGATCTCAGGGGTCCTGGAATCCAGCCCTGCATGGGGCTTCATGCTCCACAGGGAGTTTGCCTTAGGAATCTCTCTCTCTCCCTCTGCCCTTACCCCACAAATAAATAAATAAATAAATCTTTAAAAATCTAGATGCAATTTTATAAAAAATATAACATATTACATTACCAATCATGGATAGAAAAAAAGAAAGAAAGAAAACAGATTTGGGGGAGGAAATTTTGTTGGAATTGAATGACAAAAAAATTCTAAAAACCAAAGCATGTACTATTTTTCCTGTTTCTTTTTAGATGTCAAATTTTATTTGATATTTTGTTCTTTAATCAATATGAGTTGAGTTTAAAATTGCATTTGCTGTCAGGATATACATTTCTTTATTTTAAAAAATATAATTATCTAACTGTCACAGAACCATTTCAATGATAAGTTGTATTACTACTTCTGGCATAAAATTGCATCATTTTTTAAAAATTCAAAACAAGAAAACAAGTACCCAGTTACAAAACACAGTTAAAAGTGGCCTGAGTAAAACAGAAATTTATTTAAGTTTTCAGGTCTTAATGAGCCTATTCATCATACCAATTGCTGCTCTCCAATGTATTTTCATTTTTTTTTAAAAAGTGAGATGTGATATTAAGCTTTTCCATATATAGTTGAAATAAGAAAATATGAATCTCACTGAATATAGTCTTCATAAAATAATTATAATTTTGTAGACCATTTAGATTATTTCAATTTGTTTGGTTTTGATTTTCTTAAAGTATATTAGCATTTAAACCGATTTTACACTTGGACAAAAACATAAGTACAAGATAAGTAGGATATCACTGCATTTCTTTAAGAACATTGAATAATAATTATGTTGTAAACTTTACTAACTTCTTAGTTTAATTATGCTGTATTTTCTATAATAGGATGATAGTACTAAACAGCCATCAGTAGGGAATATGCTTTGAGCTGTTTTCTTCCAGTAATTAGTAAGGTGATTGAATATCCACCAAATAAAGTGGGAGAATTTCTAAGGACAACTTGGGAGAATGTGTGCATTAAACAAGCATAGTCTCTCTATAATCACTATGCTTTAAACCTAATTAAACTCAAGAGAATCCAATTAAATGAAGGAGAAACAATAAAGCAATAAAATGATTTGAGGATAAGTTTGATACTTGTAATCCAAAATTCTTTAAGAGTTAAACCCTATGATTAAAGTTTTAGGAAGAGGTAAATGGACTACTTGTAAAATGGCAAACTCTGAATTTCAAATTGAATTGCAAATTCAACTACTAGATGAAATCATTAAACACAACTTTGAAAAAGAATACTGATTTAAACACTATGTTTGGTTTCACTCATTCAAGGATAATCAGATTATTTGTCTTTTTCTTACATGAGCCTATAAGATAAATATTTTATAAAAAAATTTGAGCTCTGATATAGTAGTTTAAAAATTCAAACAAGATAATTCTTAATGATATCATTGGAGCATATATAATAACATTTAGAATTATTTAAATTAGACAAGGTATGGGGGAGATGGCAATGAAATAGGAGGACCCTAGACTCACCTCATCACACAAATATAACTAGATAACTATCAAATCATCCTAAATATCCAGAAACTGATCTGAAGCCTGGCAGAACAAACTCCACAACTAAAAGTAGTTTAAAAAAAAAAAAAAGAAAAAGAAAAAAATAATTATGCAAAATGAGAATAGACTTAGGGAACTCAGTGACTCCATCAAATATAATAACATTCATATTATAGGAATCCCAGAAGAGAGTAAAAGGGGCAGAAAATCTATAGCTGAAATAATAGCTGAAAAACTTCCCAATCTGGGGACGGAAACAGATATCCAGATCTAGGAGGCACAGAGAACTCCCATCAAAATCAACAAAAGCAAACCCACACCAAGACTGCTATATATGTAGAAGAGGATAATACAAACCTAATGGTAATCATAGATCAAAAACCACTAATAAACATGTAAAGCTAAAGAGAAAGAAATTCAAATATATCACTAAAAAAATCAGCAAACCATCAAAGAGAGAAAGATAAGAAATGATCACAGAAAATCTTTAGAAGCAACCACAAAACAAGTAATAAAATGGCAATAAGTACATATCTATTAATAATTAATTTGAATGTAAGAGGACTAAATGCTCCCATCAAAAGACATAGGGTGACATATGGATAAAAAAAACAAGACCCATCTATATGCTGTCCACATTTTTCTAGATACATCTCCTGAGGCAAGGGAAATAAAAGCAAAAATGAACTATTGGGACTACATCAAAAGAAAAAGCTTCTGCATAGCAAAGGAAACAATCACCAAAACTGAAAGACAGACACCTGAATGGGAGAAGATATTTGCAAATAAAGGGTTAGTATACAAAATATATAAAGAACTTATAAAACTCAACACCCAAAAACCAAATAGTCCAATTAAAAATAGGCAGAAGACATAAACCAGACATTTCTCCAAAGAAGACATGCAAATGGCTAACAGACATGAAAAGATATTCATCATTAGTCACCATCAGGGAAATGCAAATCAAAACTATAATGAGATATCACCTCACACCTGTCAGAATGGCTAAAATCAACAACTCAAAAAGCAACGGGTGCTGGTGATGATGTGGAGAAAGGGAAACCCTCTTGCACTGTTGGTAGCAATGCAAACTTGTACAGCCACTCTGGAAAACAGTATGGAGGTTCCTCATAAAGTTAAAAATAGATCTACCTTATGATCCAGCAATCTCACTACTGGGCATTTACCCTAAGAATACAAAAACACGAATTCAAAGGGATACATGCACCCCTATGTTTATAGTAGCATTATTTACAGTAGCCAAGATATGGAAGCAGCCCAGTGTCCACCAATTGATAAATGGATAAAGATGTGGTATATATTTACCATGAATATTATTCCATCATAAAAATGAATGAAATGTTACCATTTGCAATGACATGGATGAAACTAGAGAATATAATGCTAAACAAAATAAGTCAGTCAGGTAAAGACAAATACTACATGATTTCACTCATATGTGGATCTTAAGAAACAAAACAAATGAGCAAAGGGGAAAAAAGAGACATATCAGGAAAGATACTCTTAATTAAAGAGAACAAACTGATGGTTACCAGAGGGGAGGTGGGTGTGGGGGGGAATTAGTGATGTCTATTTCCCCAAATCCTAAAAATAGAGGGAGAGAGAAAGAACAAGTAACAATGAGATGATGAAGGTGAAACTGGTGTGTGTGTAAACTCGTTTATACCAAGGAACTAAGTAATATTTCAGGAATTGGAGGCATTATGCACAACACAGAATGAAGATATGGAGAGTGTAGTGGTGGAAAAGAAGAGTTTGTAAAAGCATAAAGTCTAACTTTTATATTCACACTTAACTCTTGCACTCTCAATGAGGAAAAGTTCCTCTACGCAGCAAGAGAGAAGGCTCCAAGGATGACAGTGGTAATGCACCATGATGAAAACAGCAATGTAGTTCCTTTGATACGTGAGGAAACAAGTTCTTTTATCCACAATGCCCAACCTTCACAGGCAGAATATTGGAGGATATTTTTATGGATGGTCTACATTGCTCAAGAGAAAAACCAATAGATAACTTGACTTTAATTTTTTCCATGTAAAACGCAGTATACTGTCTCCATTCTCCTAGATTTATAAACCACATTCCTCAGATTCCCTTGTAAATAAGTCTCTGGATTAAAATCTAACCTCACAATTCACTAAATTTAGAAAAAGTAGAAATGGGGTAGAAATTACCTTTCGGGTGTTGAGGCTATATAGGCAATCCTAGTTGTGAAGTATGATTGTTGAGAAAGTCCATGGCATCCTGACCCAGGGGCACAGTGTCTACTCACCATCATCACCATTGATGTGCAAAGTCATTGTAATAGCAGCAGGGATGTCCTGCCCAATGTTACAGGTATCATCCTTATGTCCTTGAACTAAACAGTCCAAAATAATCAGGCTTCCTTTTCCTCCTCCAGACATTCAACCAAAATTTCAACTACCTAATCCCTTCTGAAATCCCTTCCTACTTATAAAGGGGTTTATATTACCTGCACTGAACCCAACTGACAGAATCATTAAATTCATTAAATATCTTACATTGAAGATCAGCCAGTATGCCCCTAGCTCTCCCAAACACACACACACACACACACACACACACACAGTTGATACACATAGGCAGAGATTGTAATCAGTTCTTTTGTGCTTCACAATTTAATATGAAGGATAAAGCAGGGGACTCATACCAGATGAGCTAAAATTCTCACCATCATAAGAGTAAGAAAATGCTCTATATAAAATTGAGTCAATAGAACAAAAATATTTAGAAATATGGAGGTAAATACCCCTGAAAATACCTGTATGTACCAGTGAAAGTGTTTGATTCTGGAAGCAGGAGAAATTACAGGGACATTGGGAGGTTGATATGAAACTTTCAACAGTATTTGAATTTTTTTTAAGAATTTTTTTTTTAAAGATTTTATTTATTTATTTATTTGAGAGAGAGAGAACGAGAGACAGAGAGCACGAGAGGGAAGAGGGTCAGAGGGAGAAGCAGACTTCCTGCTGAGCAGGGAGCCCGATGCGGGACTCGATCCCGGGACTCCAGGATCATGACCTGACCCGAAGGCAGTCGCTCAACCAACTGAGCCACCCAGGCGCCCCAACAGTATTTGAATTTTTAACTTATTTACCTTAAGTGTTAGATTTAAAAAATTAAAAAGGAAAGAGAGCAGTGTTGAAATGAATATACCTAATTGTAATAGCAAACCTCGTCCTATTTAAATGCATGTATATTACTGTACACTCAATTTATAGATAGTAGCTCATTGAGATGCTACTCATAGTGATAAATTTCTCAATATATTTTAAATACAGAGATGTTATAAATAATATATGTAACACTTACAGTATGTATATAGTCAGAAAGTGACTACTTTCCAATCTAATACTATTTGGTTAAAATTATAGGTAATTAGTAAAAATCATTATAGTAAGTGTTACAATTTTAGACAACATGATAATGGATTTTATATAAAATAGAAGTAAAATGTATAAAGTGTTGAGATCAAACAACTTTTTAAAGAACATGCCCTTTTTGTATTTTCCACAATGTGGATTTGATACTCCATACTGTTTTAGAACCTAAAGGAATCAAAATGAAAGTGTTTAAAATTGAAAGTAGAGGAACAGTAGTTTATTGATTTTCATTTTAAATAAAAACCTTGAGCCCTAAAGACATCAGCCAATTCCCTTATTCCATTTCCTTTTGAGTTTCAGATGCAGTAATTGGAAAAAGTTTGTGTCTATTTGGGATAGGAACAAAAAGATGTCTATTTCCTGATTTTTAAAATAGAACTTCCTCTACTCTTGAAGATCTGTGACTACAGATAATAAAAATGCCATTAATTTACCTATATGACTCCAATCACAATTGACTAAAATTATTACTTACCTATTGTCAGTTACATAAAGTATCTTATCATTTATCTAAGATTTCTGTGTTCTAGACTATAAAGGCACTGATTTGTTTTATGTTTATTTTTCTTTCTAAAATGATGTTTGATTGTTTGAATATAGGAAATCTGTTATTTTTGAAATATGTTATATCCTGTGCTGATAAGTAGAATAAGTGATTTATGTAAGCCGCATTAATTTTGATAAACACTAGAAGTCCATGAAATACAGCTTTAGAGATATTAATATCTCCTCAATCCTCCAAGGCATTCAGGATGCCACAGCATGAAAGTTTTTGAATTAACAGTAGGAAAGTAAAAAAGTATGCTATGTGTTTAGATATGAAGAAAATAAATATAAGCATGGCATCTGGATGCTAGTGGGAAGTCATCCCACTGTGACTCTTGACTGAGAATAATTGACTGAATGAGTGGATCTGGGGACATGCAATAGATTATATTCCTGGGGATGGGTGAACTTTGTAACCTTATCATTGGTACTGTTTTTTGTAAAGAAAGTCTAAATGTTCAAAAAATTAGTTGCAAAATCTATAAAGGTGCAAAATTAATAATGGTGTAAAAATAATAAAATTTTAATATTTTGTTGGTCAACCTATTCAGTTTTATTCTCTCATATGTATTTATACATATGTGTGTGTGTGTATATATATATATATATATACACACATGCATATACATATACATACATATATATATGACATATTTCTTATTTGTAACATTCTGATATCAGTGTAATGATAATCTTGTTCATCTTCAAAGACTTGACCTCATTTTAAAATTAGCTCAGCAATCCTATCAAATGTGTTCATAAAATTTGGCAGAGATAATCTGGTAATAAGGCATGGAGAGAATGAGTGCTTATACTTTCAGAAGACAATTAAAATTCATGAAGAAATTAATAACATATTTGAAGGGACTAAAAAGTGCACAAAGAAAAAGTAAAACTTTAAAAGAATATATAATGGAAATATTGTTAGTATATCAGGTAAGGACTATAAACTGTAAGTTTTTGTCTGGGATCTTCCCCAGACTTCCCGCATGTGGAAAACTCTAGTCTTACAAGGTCTGGGGAAGATAATAGATTTTACAACCACTGAGCCACTGGAAATTTAAAGGGAACATTCTGGAAGTGAGAGAGGCACAGACAGTTTGAGATCCAAAATCTAAGTATAAATTCTATTTAATCCCTGGTTGATGGCTAAATTTTTGTATGCCATGGGAGACTCCAGGGAGCCCGGTGAAAAGTAGACAGAAACCCATACACATCTCAGGTGTCAGCAAGTGAAAGCCTTTCTGGATTGAGATGGCAATTAGCTGTTCTTGGTTCTTAAGAAGGACATGAAAATAAAGGAAGGACCCAGCAACAAGAAAACTGCAGAAAGACTAAGTCCAAAAGTCTTGAAGTCTGTACAGATCCTTAATTTACTGGTAGAGTAAGATGTGGCAGGGAGATCGCCACATAAAGAGGTCAACTTAGATTAGGCAAGATATTATCTTCTGCATATGGCAGGGGAAACAGCCTTTGTAGTTTAAGATCATTCAGTGTCACTGTCTAGTATCCCAATAATCCAGCAATTCACAGAAAAAAGTCACAGTTATTGATGTGTTACCTACAATGTCCAGTTCTCAACCAGAAAATAATAGATATGAAAGACACAGAAAATTTTCACCTATAATCAGGAAAGAAAGCAGTCAATAGACAGTAATTCTATGTGCCCCCAGATTTTGGATTTCACAGATAAACATAAAATATACAAAGAATTTAAGGTAAACATGATATGAGTAGAGCTAGAGTTTGTATTCGTTTTTTATGTTGCTGTCACAAATTACAAATTCAGTAACTTAAAACAATACAAATTTATAATTTTATAGCTTGGGAATTAAAAATTTGAAACTAGTTTACAGGGATAAAGGCAAGTTGTGAGGAGAGCTACTTCCTCTGCATGTAACAGGGAAAATCCTTTCCTTGCCTCTTGTGCTTCTAAAGGTTTCTGGGATTCCGTGGCTCTTAGAATCTCTTTTCCTGATTTCACATCACCTTCTCTACTATTCCAAGTGTCCCTGACTTCTCTCCTATAAGGACACTAAGTGATTATAATTAGGGCCTACACAGGTAATCTAGGAAATCCTCCATCTCAAAATCCTTAACTAAATCACGTATGCAAATTCCTTTAGCCATGTGGTATTCCTAAATTCTGAGGATTAATACATGGACACCTGGGGGACAATTATACAGTTTATCACAAAACCAGAGAGAAAATACAAATATATACCAAATGAAAATTCTAGAGCTGAAAAGTGAAAGTGTTCGTTTATAAGATGTCGGTGTTACCATATGTAATATATCAACTTCCATCATCATTCTTTGTGACACAGAGATCAATACAAGTGATCATCTCACATTTACCATTGAATTTCTTGAAGAGACTTTATTTTTTGGAACAATTTTAGGTTCAGAGCAAAACTGAATAGAAAGTACAGAGATTTCCCATATAAACCCTTCCCCCCATATACACACAACATCCCCCTACCCACTATCAACATACCACACCAGAGTGGTACATTTGTTAAAATTCATGAGCCTACACTGATACATGATTATCGCCCAAAGCCCATAGTTTACATTAGGGTTCACTCTTGCCATAAATTTCATGGATTTTGACAAATGTACTACTGACCTGTATCTACCATTGTAGTACCATGCAGAACAGTTTCACTGCCATGAACATCCTCTGTGCTCTGCTGAGTCATCCTGCCTTCCCCCTTCTGCTATTCCCTCTACATCCCACATCCCTGATTTCCACAGCTTTTTCTCAAGTCCAGTAGCATGAAAGTATTCTTCAATGATCTCTAAAGTAACAAATAAGTAAAAAATATACAAAATAAAACACCAAAAAAGTAAGGAAAACAACCCCTAACTCTCCAGTTATCCCTATATCGCTTTGATTTTCATATCAAAATCATTAAACTTTCTTCCTTACTTTGTTTCACTTCTCAACTCTCAACAGTATTCATCACCACTTCATTACTTACGAACCATGTGGTTCTCTGGGCTACTCATTCTAGTTTGAATTATTTACTTCTGGAAGTTTCTTCTCAACCACTTTTTCAAATTCCTCATTCACTTGACCTCTAATTACTATTTTTCCAGGCTTTAAATATGAGCCACATCTTTCCTCCATATATATTTTTTTCTTTCTTGTTGATTCCATCATCTTCCGTTTTTTTTTTTTTTTACTTGTTTACTTACACGTTGATGGCTTCTGATTAATGGATATTTTTAGACTTAAACTTTTGTTTAAGTTACCAAATCACTTACTTCTTATCTTAACTGGTTGTTCCATAAACACATAAATTTAATATATTCAGAATTGTTCCTGTTGTTTTTAACAACTAAACATGTCTTTATCCTATTTTCCCCACTTCAACAAACACCATTGTCATTCACACAGTTCAAGTAGAGATATTTTGCTAATTAGCTATGTGTCAGGTGTTTTGAATATTTGACTATTTTTGACAACATACAACTTTTTGAGTTAGATATAATCACTCTCATTTTAAAGACTAGGAACTTGTTGGTCAGAAGGCTTTATAAAACTTTCCAAGGTCACATAGATTTTACACCAAAACACTTATCCCCTCCCATGCTACTTTCAACATTGATAATTATATAAAATTTTTGGTATAACACATTTTAAAAGAAACATAATATGATTCATGATTTCAAATTCATTTTTCCCTTCAAATGAGGCATCTGGGTTTCTGGGCATTTATTCTAGCAATTATTCCATTGCTCAAAATATTTTAAGCTCCTCATTGCATAAGGGTATGCTTTGCGTTGTTCTTTTAAAGGATCAAAACTCTAGCAAGTATATTTTTTTAAGAATTATTCTGCTATGAGAAAGAACTAAAAACATTTAAAAACTATTACAATTATGGAGTTTTAATTAAAAATGCCAAAAAAATTAAAGATACAATTTAAAGCATTGAAATATTTGGCTGTGTTTATGTATGTTTGTATTCAAATATGTTTTCTTTCAGGGCAGTCATTGTGAAAGATATGTGTGCATTCCAATAATGCTACTCTGCTTTAAGTATTTTTGCTAATAATTTTTTGGAAATGTCTAATTTGATAGTTTATTAGCTGTAAAAATTATTCATAAATTTGTATTCACTTCTCATATTTGAATATAAAATTGTGTATTCTAAATTATAAGAAAGGACTTCTCTAATTAGTCATGCATTTTATCTACCTGTTTATGCACTAAACTGTACAGGGCAAAATACAATGCAATTGGGTATGAGAAACTAATTGGTTTTAACTACTAATTTAGAGCCAGTAAGGTGCTAGCTAGCTATCCTCCTGTATACTGTTAGGCAAATGAGTTCCCACTTGGCTGATGTTTTAGAAGGAATAGTTACAGGCTTTATTTGGGGATTGTACAACTTCTGCTGAGATGCTACCTATAGACTTTGAGCTTGAAGGAAAGAAAATCTCACATGTTCTCAGGAAACTGTTCTTGCTTTTTAATTTTCATTTTTTTAAAGATTTTATTTATTTATTTACTTATTTGAGAGAGAGAGAGAGAGAGAGAGCAGGGGGAGGAGCAGAGGGAGAGGGACAAGCAGGCTCGATGCTTAACTTGGAGCCCAGTGCAGGGCTGGATGCGAGGCTCGACCTCATGACCCTTGACCTCATGACCCTGAGACCATGACCTGAGCCGAAATCAAGAGTTGGACACTCAACCGACTAAACCACGTAGGTGCTCCTGTTCTTGCTTTTTAAAAAGCTGCCTAATCCAGGGGGGCCAGGTTACTCTGTAGGTTGAGCATCTGACTCTTGGTTTCTCAGGGTCATGAGCTCAATCCCTGCATGGGGCTCCACACTCAATAGGGAGTCTGCTTGACATTCTCTCTCTCTCTCTCTCTCCCTCTGCCCCTCCCCCTGCTTGTGCTCTCTCTCACTTTCTCTCTCTCTCTAAAAAGAAAAAAAAAAAGCTGCCTGATTCATTCCAGAAAGAAAGAGGGAAAATAAATCTTAATATTATATATCTTTGAAGAGATGAGGCTAATTAAAATAGTAATAGGGGAGCCTGGGTAGCTCAGTCCATTAAGCATCTGTCTCTGGCTCAGGTCATGATCCCAGGGTCCTGGGATCGAGGCCTACATCGGGCTCCCTGCTCTGTGGGAAGCCTGCTTCTCCCTCTCCCACTCCCCCTGCTTCTGTTCCCTCTCTCACTGTGTCTCTCTCTGTCAAATAAATAAATAAAACCTTTTAAAAAAATAGTAATAACAATAATTACTACCCTTTTATTATTTTCTAGTCATTCTGTGCACTTTAGAGATTTTACCTAATACTTTCCTTTCGGTACATTTTTTAGTTATTCCTTCTTCCCTATTTTAAAGGTAATCAAAGTGAAATGCAAGCTAAGAAAGTTAGCCAAGTTTATTGGTTAATAAGTGGGGAATCAGTAATCAGATCTGGGTCTATCTGTATCCAAATCCAAAGGAAAAAATAAAAGAGAGAGAAAGAGAATCAATGCTTAATTGGTTTAATCTAACATTCCCTAAATTACTTAACTATGGAAAACTTTTTCACCCCCTTATTAAAGCCCCGGAGAGGTGTCCATGGGATGTTCTTGAGGAAATGAGAGTTGCTCTTAACTTACACAATTTGAAGACAATAAACTTAAATTAGGTTATATTAGGGTTTTTGTCCAAGGTCACAGAGAAAGGTAGAACCAGAAAAGCACTGCACAGTGCTTAGAATGTAGTAGGCATTTGGAATTTTGCTTTTATCTCTATATTTAAAATTTTTCTGATCCTCAATGTAATACCTTTCCACTAGAACACACTTCTTAAATGAAACACTAGTAATAAAGAAGTACTAATGAGTTAATTCCATTAAAAAAATGGGACTTTAACTATCATTTGGGATCATATTTTTTCCTGGATTACTTATCTGCATCCCTTTATAGTATTACCTCATTCAGTTTTTTAAATGAATCTCTAGAATTCTAAGGCATTATTTCCTCTTCTTTCACAAATAAGAAGACTGAAACTAAAAGACTTGTCATTTTTCAAAAGAAATTGTAAATGAAATGTTTCCTCATTTGCAGCCAGATTTGACTTAAAAGTTTACATTCTATGATCAAATAGAGATAGAAAGTGAGTTTGAGAGCAAGGGCAAAGTAAGAAAGAGAAACAGCAGGGTTTTCTCTCGAAATAGGTGATTTCCTGTCTTCCCTAAGGCAAGAAAACAAAGTAAACAACTTCTCAACAGATACAGACAATTGTCAAGGGTTGTTAACACAGAAGGCACACTGGGCCATTATATGGAAAACTCATGAGGTTTTAGATCCTCCAGTAGAGTCAGGTAAACTTAAAATTAAGAAAGTGAATAATAATATCAAAATAATAAGAAAAGTGATTATTATTTGATCATCACCAGAGTGTGAATTACTAATGGACAAAAAGCAGTCTATCTGACTAGTTTACATTTCCCCGCTTAGCACAGTCCTTAGGACTTACTAGGCTTTCAAAGTATTTGTTTTATTGTTTGTTTTCCTTAATGCATGAAAAGTTTTGTTTTTTGGTTCCTACATAGATTTTTTCAGTAACACTTGAGTAATACAAGAGGAAGAGTAATATCCTAAAGTACTAAAAATAATTATGTGATTTATAACTTTATTCTACATATATGCTGGTTGCTGATTAAGACCCCTATATGAAATCTGATATTTTAGAATTCTGTGATTCAAAGAAAAAGACATATGTGCATAGTAATTGACTGTCATCTGATTTAGATTTTCACACCAAAGGAAGAAATAGTCTTTCCAGAAAACTCAACAAATAGACACTCTGCATTACAGTTAGGACTCTAAATGGACATTAAAAGCTAATTCAACCAGATTTCCACTAAAAAGCTGATTGGCAAAATTAGATTACCCAAACATGAATGTAATTCACATTTACATGTTATTTTTTATGTTAAAACTAATTTTATTTATTTTTTTAAAGATTTTATTTATTTATTGAGAGAGAGAGAGAGAATGGTAGAGAGCATGAGAGAGAGGAAGGTCAGAGGGAGAAGCAGACCCCCTGCTGAGCAGGGAGCCCGATGCGGGACTCAATCCCGGGACTCCAGGATCATGACCTGAGCCGAAGGCAGTCGCCTAACCAACTGAGCCACCCAGGCGCCCCTATGTTAAAACTAATTTTAAAATTCGTTTTTGGTGGGGAGAGCACCTGGCTGCCTCAGTGGGTAGAGTATGAAACTTTTTTTTTTTAAGATTTATTTATTTATTTGAGAAAGAGAGAGAGAGAGGAGCAAGAGCACCAGTGTAGAGTCAGACAGAGTCTGAAGCGTACCCTGCACTGAGCGCAGAGCTGGACAAGGGGCTTGAACCCACGACCCTGAGATCACCACCCAGCCGAAACCAAGAGTCAGACACTTTATCGACTGCACCCACCCAGGCACCCCAAAGAGCATGCAACTCTTGATCTCAGGGTCGTGAGTTCAAGCCCATGTTCGAAATGGAGTCTAGGTAAAAAATCATTTTTTGGAACTCAGAAAAACATGACACCCAAAAAAAAAAGAAAAACATGACACCCATTGCAGACATCATGAGGTCTTCCATCCAAGTTGTCACAGGTGTCAGAACAATTTTTTTCTTTATAGATGTTAAAACCTGTAAACTACAAACATGGAGGTTGAAAGTTTCTGGAAAAAAATATTAGGCACATTTTTACAATGATAATACAGTCTAGAGGAGAGTAAAAATATTAAAATGACAATTACATTTGGCTAGCATTTAAAATTAATGAAACTGATCTGTGTGAACCAGGGTAGATGTGACCAGAGCTCATTGGCAGAGGAAGGCGGTGGATGACAAGACATATTTGACCACATTACACTCAGTCAATATGTGATTAAAGAAGGGAGACACAGAGAATAGCCTAGATAGTTTCGTTGATTAAGAGCAATCAAAGCTTAAATGGAACAAATGACAATCTAAGAAGAAAATTAGGAAGACAGTTGTTTTATGATACTAATTTCTTATGCCTCTTCATTTATTTTTGAAAGACCACATACTTATTGTAAAAGACTTAAATAAATAGTGTCTGACCGTTCATGAAAGTCCCCATCTTTCTCAACCTGTGTGAATGACTGGAAAGCAACTGTGCTCTTTAAATCTTAACATATTAATAATTTGCATGAATATTTAAAATTTGATGGGTAGAACCATTTTAGATTTTATATCACCTGTTTGTTCAAATTTGAAAATTTTTATTCTCAATACTTTTATCACCCACTTTTCAGGCACCTTCAATTATGCTATCTTGTCCCCACAGAATTAAAAATATGTTACAATTTGAACTTTTAAAGAGTTCATCAATGCATTTCTCTATATTGATTGTAATCCATGACTATTAGATCAGTTTGGAAAACTCTTAAGAGTTTTCCCATATTCTAAAAGGAATGCATTTTATAAAAGTGGACAATATATACTATATTCAATAAGTTTCATCACCTAAATCAGTGGATATTAAATATTCCCTTCCATCTTAAATGAGGATAAGTTGAGCAGGGTAAAAATAGTGTTCCATGCTCCATTTGGGGATCTTAAATGGAATTTTTAGTTACAATTTGGGAGGCTGGCATTTCTTCCATATAAGAATGAACAACTCATATAAATGTTTATCTATAGAAATAGCAATATGTCTTATTTCCAATCATAAGGTGTCAGATTTCTAAAACAAAATCGTACGTGTATACTAATAGAAACACAGAATGAATAATATCTTTCCTGAGACTTGTTTCACATTAACTCCTTTGTGGGATGGGTGGTGTTAAAATAGGTATAAATGAAACAAGATTGACCATGAGCTAAAAATTGTTGAAATCAGGTGGTAAGTACAAGGTGTTTTTTAAAAGGCATGTACTGCATGGAGCACTGGGTGTTACACACAAACAATGAATCATGGAACACTACATTCAAAACTAATGATGTCATGTATGGTGAATAACATAACATAATAAAATTTAAAAAAATACATTATAACATTCACTTTTGTATTTTTTGAAAATCTTAGAAAAGATCTAAGTGGCATTTGATATTTTTATGTAATGGTTTCTTTACTCTTTGGTATGTCAGATTAAAAATGTGTTTTCTCAAAGATAGATTTTTTTTCACAAACTATAGTTCTAATATTATTACTTCTTTCAAACTCCACTACCACCACAGTACAACATTCAACAGTCCCTGTTTTTCTGAGTAGAGCTTCCACACCCACACACAGACATCCTCTGTTCAAATCAATTGAATCAACTCAGTGGCTCTTGAGATGAGAGAATGTTTCTCTGTTGGTCCATGAAGGCTTATAGTCCCTACCTTCTCATGATGCTGTGTGTTCCTTCACTTGACAGACCTCAACCCACTGATCTCCACTCAGCCTCACTGAATGGTCCTCATTGCAACGCTTTTAATCTATCCTCTTTCTGACTAACTCCATGTTTTCCTAATACAACATAAAATTTTTACTCCTTTTTCCCTTAGAATAATAAGTAAAATCACATCTTCTTTATTTCTCCTTCATAGCAATTTGAACATTTCCATTCTTAGCAATTTTCAAAATTGATTATAATTATTTGTCTGTATAAAGAGTGACTGTTTTGTTCAATACTCTATCTCATTGGAACTACCAATATCTAGCAGATGGTATGGGCACTCAATAAATATCTTTAAAACATTAACAGAAGTCCATTCAATGGCTGCCTTGGGCCAAGAGGATGTTGTATCAGAAAATGCAATTACATGTTAACTGTGGTGTAGCCATAATTGTTTGTATACATTTATTTTTGTATGGTTAGGAATTATTTATCAACGTATTACATATATATCTTATTTGTTTATCCACTAATCAAAGAGAATAAACAACAAGGCAGTGTTTAACTCATGAACCTGCATGATAGTTCACTGCACTGCAAGTTCATGAACTTGCAAACTCATGAATTTGCAAAGATATGTGAAGGCAAGCTATACAAGACAGTTAATAAACTAAACTCATGCAGTCAAATTTGCTTGGGCATGAGAAGTGCTAAGAAATAAAATAAAATATTCTAAACAGATCGGCAATTTTTTTTTAAAGAAAATTATGCTGTACTTATTGGTGTAAATGGGAAACTTTTCCGACTAAAGTAGCTTTGCAGCAAAGCCATGGACTTACGTGAGGATGCAGGACAAGTCACTATCTGGGGGAGAGTCCAGACCAGAGGGATTTCCATTATGAAAGTCAGGAGTGAGGTTGAGAGCTTTAAAAAGAGCCAGGGGGACAGTGTGGCTGAAGCAGTGACAAGTAATTGTCAAAATTTGCCAGTTTTCATAACTTTACCTTAAAGTAAGGAAGGAAAGAAGGTTGAGCCCCAAAACTATGTAATAGACTGTTATCTCCACTGTCCATCATTTTCACACACACACACATTTAATTTTCCCTCTTATTATTACTTATAAGAATAAGCTATAAATGTGACAGAGATCTTTACTCCTCAAATCCTACAACACCATTGACAGCCCTAGTGAATTTGCCTGCAGGGATAATATGCTAATGTAAATGCTTTCTTAGTCTGCAGGATGTTTGGTAAATGTCAAACAGTAGTCCTACGACTAATTTTACGGAATGTTGGTTTACTGCTGTGACCCTCATTTTTTATATGTACTTAATTGGGATTGATCTGTAAAAGATATATTTTTTTAAAGATTTTATTTATTTATTTATTTATTTATTTATTTATTTATTTATTTATTTAAGAGAGCGAAAATGAGAGAAAGAGAGAGCACGTGAAAGGGGGTAGGGTCAGAGGGAGAAGCAGATTCCCTGCTGAGCAGGGAGCCCGATGCAGGACTCGATCCCGATCCCTGGATCATGACCTGAGTCGAAGGTAGTCGCTTAACCAACTGAGCCACCCAGGCGCCCTGTAAAAGATACTTCAAACTGCCTCAGAAATACACTTTCCTTTTGTATGGGTATTGCATACATGCAAAATCAAAGACAAATGAATCCATCCATATATTTTAAAACAAAGATAAATCCCAAGATCAGATGACAGAATAAAAACTATATGGTGCTATTTGGAAGGAATTGTGTGATTTATATATTTAACAAATTAGGTTTAAGAAATAGCATACTTTAAGTAGAAATAATATATCACTAGATGTTTTACTTTTTTGTATTAAAATTATTACCTGTAAAGACTATGAATTACTGTGGAAAATCGTTTGGTGATTTCTTATGGAGTTAAACATATATGTACCGTATTAAACAGTAACCTTACTGACTACTCAAGTGCTCACAGAACTGATGTGTAAATGTTTATAATACCTTTATTTATAATTGTCAATCCCTTTAACTGGCGTATGGGTAACCAGATGGTGATTCCTACAATTGAATACTACTCAGTGATACAAGAGAATTAACTACTGCGTGAGGCACACACAGTATAATGCACACAGTGCATTATACTAAGTAAAAGAGTCAAAGTGAAATATTACATATTATATGATTCCATTCTTATGAATTCCTTGCAAAGCAAAACTATAAAGATACAAAACTGATCAGTGGTTGAGAGGGGCTGGGGATGGGTGGGACAAGGGATCACCTGAAAAGGAGCACAAGTGAGTTTTTTGAGACGATTCAGATTATATATTTTGATTGTAAAAACTCATAAAAATGCACAATAAAAATGATGAATTTTACTTTATGTAAATTATTTTGACCCCCCCCAAAAAAAACCCACAAAGAAAAGCATCTGTAACAGGATAAAGTACTTTAGAGTTAGCTGAGAATCAAGCGCAAGCAGTGTACGATTATTTCTAACTACAATCTGGGAAGAAATATGTAAGATTTTAAAGATTACTATTTATCAGAACTAGTTTTCTTTTCTACTTGGGTACAAGTTAAACTACGTTTTCTGGGCTCCCTCAGAATTTGATCTGGTCATGCATTGAATTTTACCCAATGGAATGAGCGCTGGGAATGTGTGTGGAACACCCAGGTTCGGCACACTTCCACTATCGTTCTCTTTCTGCCATTTGACAAAGAGCACACGTTGACTCTGGAAGTTGTGTGTTGTTGAAGATGTTGTTGCCAAACAACGGTACAAATTTTGTATTTATTTTCAAAAATCAAAAAAAAAAATCTCTCAGGATTGGAATTTTCTGCAAAGAGGAAAATTTGCAAGGATATGTGAAGACAAACTATACATAATATCATTTCCATTGAAACTTTAGTCCCATTAAATAATTTATATTCTGGAATTGCAAATGATGACCATTCATTTTTGAGAGGGAGAAAAATCAAGACAAAATTTTAAACTGACGGTTTGCATACTGTTGTTATAATGAGATCACTTAAGTTAATTGTAATCTTTTATCTATATTTATTTGGAAAAAACTGCAACTTCTTGTACATATTAAATTTGTGAATAAATTGTGAGGCAGAAACATGGATATTCTAGTCATTAGATTATTTTAGCCTATTATTTTATCAGTCATAAAGAAATAACACATTCAAAGAGTTTAATTCTTGTTTTACATGACACATACATATATAATCTATAATATATTTATTACTTATTATTTATAGTATATATTATATATTATTTATATTATATATAATATAATATATATTATATAGAAATACATATAATATTTTATATTATATATTATATGTATATATTTTTATGGTATATATTATATGTATATAATATTTTATATTATATAATGTGTATATATATTATATGTATATAATATATATAAAAGGGTAACATAAACAACTACTAGAGATGCAAGACTATGTTTTGGGATCAAGGAGTTCATTTATAGCAAGAATGAAGTTCAAAATAATCTGACATCAATAAGAAAGCCATGAATAGTATAATCAATTAATATTTAGGTGGGGAATAGTGTAAACGAGCAGCAATCAGATTATCCAGAAGTTGTCTCCATGTGTTAATTATCTTTGTCCGGTCAAGGCTTAGGACACTCTTTCAGATGTTGTGGATGTTCCATAAGTGTTGCCGAATGAGACAATCTTCTAAGGATCAAGGTAAAAATACACAGGACTCCGACTCAATGAGGTAGAAAGGATAGGCCAGAAGTAATCATCTCAGAAACAGAGAGAAGCCACAGCTAGTAATGCACATGAAAGTATCTTCCTGGGGCGCCTGGGTGGCTCAGTTGGTTAAGCATCTGCCTTTGGCTCAGGCCATGATCTTGGTCCTGGGATCAAGCCCCACATCAGGCCGCCTGCTCAGCGGGGAGTCTGCTACATTCTCTGACCCTCCCCCTGTTCATACTCCTTCTCTCTAATAAATAAATAAAATCTTAAAAAAAAAATGAAAGAAAGTATCTTCCTGTTCCAGCTTTCAAACTTCTTTGACTATTTTTAAGTTGGTGCTTTCCCTGATGCACCTGGTGTCCTATAGATGTGATTCAGCATTTGGTGACACTTGACTAAAATGAGTAATGAAAAGAAAGAGAATCAGGAACAGTTGCTAGTAAGAAATTGCAGACTTGATGCACAAACATGAAAGATATTCTCATCTTTCTATTTATCATGCTGTCACTTGTACTCAGATTTTTCCATTTTGTCATAATTTTATGAAATACTAATAGAGATGTATATGACTTTTCTCAGCTTTTATGCATTTATTTTTCTTCTGAAGATCTAAACCACTGTAATTTTAAACATTAATAGCTTTGTTTCACAGAGGAGGTAACAACTCAGTGAAATTGAATGGTTTGCCCAAAGTCATAGAATTAAACAAGAGGTATTTAAACTAGATGGGTATGTTGAGTGGAGGGGAGATAGCAGATTTTTGCAAGAGCCTTCTGTGCTGAGTTTTTTCTGTAGCTTTATTTGCCGTCTTGGTCCACTTCTCCCAAGATGCAGAAGCTGAAGCTAAGACGTAGTTTATTTAGAGGGGTCAATATGCATTGGCAGGTGAGAAAGGGAATGCAGCCAAGAGGAATACAGTGCAGCCATGTCTGTAGCCAGTGATATGGAACAATCCTACAGGACCACTCTGGGAAGTGATGCAGAATACATGCTTTAGATATATTGTGGCCAAGAGGAATAAGAAGAGGAATACTAGTAACCCCATACCTGTCTGGTGTTCCAAAGTTTCAAGTTTGTGGTCTAATCACTTCTTCAACAATATTTTCAAAGATGTTAATTTATTTTAGTTTTATATTATTATTGGATTAATATTGAAGGTTAGTCTATTAATTTTTACTGTAATATAAAACGAAAACATAGTATGTTTTTTTTTTCTAGGACTTTTTTTTTTTTGGTCCCACAAGTAGAAACTGTGCCTATGAAATTGGAATCAATACACTTGAACTTAATTAGCTAAATTCACTTATAAAATCAGATTGCACAGCAGCATTCAAAAATGTCAACCCTATGTGTCCAGGCTATTCAGATCCCCTCAGACTACTCCATGGAAAATCATTACATTCAAGCCATATGCTCTGATGTTATTTTAGACAGCATATATGCAATGGGTACAGAAGACAGGAGAAGAGTAGAATGTAAATCTAAGACTATATTAGAACTTTAATAATTTGAGAGAGGCAGGTATATCTAAAGGAACAATGCTATATAGGAAACAACATCTGTTTTGAAATTAAAAAAAAACCTTATAATTTCAGCATGACAATCACAAGTTGTATATTCTTATGCATTTATATTTTTTTGGCCTTGTTTTTATTACACTTAGAAAAATTACTTCAATAACCACTTTTTGAAAACAAATGAGCAATCATTATGCTTTGTCTTAGAGTTACAAAGGTGATGAAGACATACAGGGTTCCTACCTGAGGAAGTATAAGGAAGACAGGTAATAAGCAAATAAATAAATAACAGGTGATGATAAGGGCTATAATGAAAATAAAAACATGTGATGCTAGGAAGAGATGGAACTCCTTGATATTGACAGTTCAAGGAAGGGATCTCTGAGAAAGTGAGACTTAAGGAGAATGAGAGAATAAGTCAGCCATGAGAAGCACACCAGACAGGAAAATTAGTGCTAAGATTCATGGCAAAGATGAGCTCTGTGTGCTTAAGGGACAAGGTAGGACCAGTGTGGCTGAATAATTTTAAACAAAGGATCAGGGAAAGTAGATGAAATTGTAAAGTTAGGCAGGGATCTGATCTGGTATTGTATAGAGCTAAGTAATCAATATAAAAGACTTTGATTTCATTCTGAACAACAAAAAAGCTAATGAAGATTTTTAAAAAGGGTGATACATAACACGGTATCTATCATCTATCAATTATCTATCTATCTATCTATCTATCTATCTATCTATCTATCTATCATCTATCAATCATCTGTCTATCTATCTATCATCTATCAATCATCTATCAATCATCTATCATCTATCCATCTATCTACCTGCCATCTGTCATCTATCTATTTTTCTATCCATCCACCCACCTTCTAACTCAGGATTCAGCTTTGTCTAGAATATTAGGAGTGGAGAGAACTATAAGTAAATCTGGAAAATTATTTTGAGGTAGAATGAATAGGAATGAATTATATTTTGTTAAAGTTTTAAGACAGATGAAACATACTAGGAAGGAGGAGGGAGCAAGAGCAAGAAGTGGAGTAGGAGAGGGAGAGGAAAGCAGGGAGGAAGAGACTCAGGAGGAAGAAGGCAAGGAAAGAAGGAAGAGAATGACAAAGAAAGACAGAAAACATGTTTAGGTGATTGATGATATAAGGTGTATTGGTGTATACTTTGTTGGTTGCAAGCTACAAAAGCTTTATTTGAATAAATTTAATTTTTCCTGGACAATGTACAGAAACAAATGCAGAATTGAACGAAACAGAAGAATCGGGGAATTGAATACTGTTTCTCTTGACTGATCTTGACTTTACTGATTTTTTTCTGTTTTCATGTGAAGCTTTCCAAGAGGCCTGTTTTGGGTCAAATGCCTGTTCTGGACTAATGAATCAGTATGTCCAGGGGAAGGGAATTATGGTTTGATCCATCTAATCATATGTATACTTCTGTGTATAGGTGGGAAATTTTCATCTTTAAAGCACCACCTCACAGTCAAAAGTCAATCCTTACTATAGCATGGGGAATAATCAGTTCTGGATGGGAAGCTCAGAAAAGCCTCACCTAAGAAGTGATATCTGAACTGAATTTTGAAGGAGCAAATAACCAGTTCAACTCAATATGTATTGAAAACTTATTAAATTCAAGTTACTCAGCTATGGTGTTCTAAAGCATACAGAAGTGAATAAAATACAGTTTCTTCAATACAGGGATTTACAATCTAATGAAGGAGACTAACACATACACATAAGCTGCTGTGGAGTTTTTTTTGACATCATTAAATTAATCCCGAGACATACTGGGATGTCAGGCATTCTTAAAAGGTTTAGCCATTATAACATACACAGTAATGGCTGGGGACAAGTCAGCTGGATATAAATTAGCCCATTGAGCAATGATGGACTTAGCTTTGATAATGTGTCTATTCACAGTTATTGACTACATATGTAGCCAGGAAAAGACAAGGCCCAAAGGATATAGAGATAAAAATTTGGTACAACTTCATCAAGGAATTTGAAATCTATTGAAGGATATGGGCTAATTTTAATTCAGTCAAATCCATATTTTGCAAGAGTACCAAATCAAGAGCGGTATAAATCACAGATGGTTTGTAAAAAGAACTTTCACTTGCATAGTGCTCATGTGCTCGGCCTATTTCCCTTACAATAACCCTCTTAACTAGATCCTCTAGCAATCACCATTTCCAAATGAGAGAACCCATGTGCAAAGAAGTTAATGAACTTGCTCCACAGGATAAGTAGGAAGTCAATATTTAAACTAGAGGAGAGTGGCTCAGGTCTATGCTATCAAGAGAAAAACAGGAAGACACCAATAAACATGGAAAGCATAGAACATTAGTAAAATGTTTCAGTTAGAAACAGATATAATGGGAGTAACTGAGTGAGAAAGTTAGCAAAGAAGGAATTTGAGGTCAGATCAAGTAATTGTAGATTTCTGAATTGGAGTATTTTTTAGTGATCAAGTGGTCCAGTATCTGGCTCTGAAAGTCGGTTGTTGGAGAGGTATCTTTTATTTTAATTTATTTTTTTAGAGAGAAAGAGAGCATGCACGCATATGCCCCTGAGTGGGGTGTGGGGGGTAGGATTGGGGAGGGTGGGAGAGGTAGAGGGAGGCAGAGGGAGAATGCCAAGCAGGCTCCACACTCAGCGCAGAGCCAGACTCCCGAGGCTCGATCTCACGACCTTGAGATCATGACCTGAGCCAAAATCAAGAACTTGATGCTCAACCAACTGAGCTACCCAGGTGCCCCAAGATAAGTAATTTAAATAAGAATTAATGTTATTTTCTTGATTTTTCTATTTTGGTTAGAATTATCCAAGATGATGTCTGAATGTTTGGGTGATAAATTTTGCTCGTCACCCTCCAAAAATCACCTTTAATGTGGAACTTTCTTTCTAACCCATTACACCTAATGGAATGCATGGAACCCTAACACAACTGCCATATCTTTGACTCATCCTTCTCATGAACCTTGTGCCAGATATCACTGACTCAACTTCAAAATCTTTTTTTTTTGGTCTCCTTATTTGCATTCCAAGTGTCAGTGTGACAGTAAACTAGTTCAAACCAGTGATATAATCTATCTTAAAATACTGCAAGAATCTAAGTGGTATCATTGATCCAGAATGGTCTACTTTCAATGATCTCAAGATACTAGCCTAATATAGTTTCCAGGTAAAACCTATGTTAAAAAAATTGTATGCTAATCCCAGAAAATATTGTCTGATTCCTCAAATTGCATTAAATGGACCTACATGACTATGCTGCTGACCATCTTTCCTTCCTGGTCCCCCTCTACTCAACTTCAGCTCTTTTACCCACTTTGGTTTCAAGTTATCTTTATCTCCGACTTTTAGGATTTTGCACATGCTTGTCTACTTAAAGTATTTTCTTTACTACTTGCCCTCTTCTAATTTGAGTCTGAGGTTATATATAAATTCCTTAAGTAAGCCTCTCCTTCTTCCTCTCAGACTGATCTCTAATTGCTTCCATGATAATTCCTACTTTAGCCCTTTTCTATCTTTTTTAAAGATTTTATTTATTTATTTCACAGAGAGAGACACAGCGAGAGCAGGAACATAAGCAGGGGGAGTGGGAGAGGGAGAAGCGGCTTCCCGCAGAGCAGGGAGCCCGATGCAGGGCTAGATCCCAGGACCCTGGGACCATGACCTGAGCCAAAGGCAGAGGCTTAACCGACTGAGCCACCCAGGCGCCCAGCCCATTTTTATTTTGTTATTGTAATTATTATCATATATTTTTTACACCCACAGAGAAGTTACACACATATTATATTCTTTACCCAGGTTTATTTATTGTTGACATTTTACCCAGCTTGTTTTATCATTTGTTCTTTCTCTTTCAATCTGTATATACCCACTGTATATAATAGTGTGTGTGTGTGTGTGTGTGTGTGTGTGTATATATATATATAAACAAAATGGCATATCTAATACTATATCTATTATATATAGTGTATCTAGATATAAAATATACTATTATGCATGTATGTACTATTAAATATAGTATATACAGTGTGTATATATATATACACTCTATATAGTAATATATATGTATTTAATAGTATATATGCCATTATAGATATACCATTATATATTATATATATACAATCATGTATTATACATATTTACACAGTAATACACTATAAAAAGAGTGTGTATATATGCCATATACATTGAAATATATATGTGTATATATGTGTATATATATATGTGTGTGTATATATATATATATAAATAATTGGTCCCATCTTCCTTAATCATTAATCCTGGCATTAATTATCAAAGTGTACTTTCATACAAATCACGTACATCATTCTTTTCATTCTTTTTTGTAAAATCCTTTCAGAATTGTATCCATTCATCATATAAATCTGATTTGAAACTGTTACTTTTCTATGAAAAGATACTTTTTATTTTCCTTCACCAGCTATGATTCACACATACTGTATTAATCTGAAATTGCAAAATCATACTTCCTGGAAACTTTTCAACATACGTACACTTAGAAATATTTTTTCCTTGCTGTCGAACTCCCATTATAAATTTGTACTCTAAAGATCATTCATGCACATCACCATACCAAGACATGTTGTGCTGTTCTTCTTTAATGTTTAGACATAATATGCAGAGAATTTCTTATATTTTTGAAGTCTTGTTATAACACAAATTAGATGAGCAAATTTTGTTCTCCCCAACTAATATCTTCCAGTTATAACTTTTCTTTGAGGGTAAAGGTAAATAATATTTTTTGGTGATTGCTTGAACTTTTGCTATCATATTTGTTTACTTTATTTCCCTCAACATAAATTCCTTAGGTTAGCATAAGTAGCTCACTTTTATACATACACTGACACACTTGTCATCTGGGTAGCCTGGAGAATACAACAATTAATTTGGTATCTCAACTTTCTTGGGAATGGGAAACATGTACTAGAGGTATATGAAAGTACTGGAAAGCATTGAAAGGTTATGTTCAGGACTCCTTGCTTTATCCTTTATTCAATGAAATTTTAAGTCTGTACCTTAGGCTCATTTCTATCACACTAACAGACATACAGTATGCTCTTGTGCATCCTAAATTTCACATAAAAAATAAATGTGCAATTACAGCTAAGAAAATTGGTATAAGTAGGATAATGAGCCTTGAGCTAAATTGTGAAGTGTAAGTAAGAATTTGATTCAGAGAACATGGGTCAGGGGAGGTCACCGAAGGCAAAAGGAAAAAGTTGTTTTCATTCAAATGCATGGAAGTAAGGGGAAAAGGAACACATGTAGAACAGCACATTAAACCTTATTATCACCCACAATGTTGACCTTGCACTTTTCAAACCATTTTAAGTCAACTATTCAAATAAGTGTTGGTTTTTGTTTTTCTGTATAACTTACTTCATTATGCCTGACTGTGGACAGTTTTAACCTTCTGTTTCTTTGCATTCACGATCTTTACCTTTGTAGAAAGGTCCTCCCACCACATCCTTGGAAAAGGAAAGAAGTGTAATACTATAAAAGAAAGATGCCCTTTCTATTGTGTGCTTTTGCACTGCATGCTTATTAAAGAGATAAAAGGATACAAGATTCCCAATAAATTTACAATTTTCTTTCTCTAGTAATTATCTTCTCCATGCTTAATGCAGCACATTGTTCTTCTTGTATATAAGCTCCTATGGTTTTTGTTTACATTGGGTATTTTATGAAGTAATCCCCACCAGAAGAACCCAGCTACTTTTTCCCACAAACTTTGGCGACCATTGCTCCATATTTCCTAATTTTAACTTTTTGTTGTTTTGGTTTCTCAAAACTCTATCTCCAAGAGTCATGATTTATATTGAAAACAGGCATTTGGAAGTCCTCATCAACATAGCAAGATGGTCACCAACAGTTTTGCCACTCCGAAGATAATTTATTGTATGGATGATGCTTTAGTGGTATAAATAACTGTCCAAATATAACTCAGATATATACCCTGAAACTCCATAGCATATTTTATCATGAGGCAAAAAGGAGGAAAAAAACACAAATTGTTACATTTATTAGGAATGAATTGATATATTCTTTTAAAAGTACCCTTATATCCACATAAGAAAAAATGTCAAAGGACACTAAGCTAGTATATTGAGCTTGAATCAACTTAATTCCTTCCAGTTCCACTCTGGTTTCCTTCATTTCCCCTTGCAAGTTTATAAAATCTTAGCTTATATTTTTCATTGTGTAAAGTATTTTTATAAGGATATCACAAATTTCTTGGATCTCCATCTCTACAGAGGGAGTTGGGTTAATGGATTAAATTGTAAAAAGGCTGTGTTGAGTCAAAATAAGAATAGATTTTATAATTGAAAATCTGATTAACTACTGTAACAAGTTATTGAACAAAGGCAGAGAATTTTTGTCCCTAGGCAGGCAATTGAAAAAAATAATAATATATTCATTTTTGAAAAGAGACAGATAATCTATTGCTTTCCCTTACGATTTTGGATTTCACAACTATGTAAACCTATTTATCTTAATGCATGAGAGAGATAAGGCACAGTAATAGAGAATACAGAATTTAGAACCAGACTTGCAGGGTTCAATTCTTGGTTCTACCACTTCATAACTTTGTTATCCTGGTAAGGTCCCTACCCATGGCTCCTTCAAATATGGCCCTGATATAAAATGTGGACAATTACTGTACCTGCCATATAACGTTTTAAGATCATTCAGTTAAATGTGTAAAGAATGTAAAATAGTACCGACAAATACTGAGGATTTCATAAGATATTAAAAATTATAAATCTGGCCTATTCTTCAAATAGAAACCTCAGAAACAATGAACATGGTCATGGATCTAAAGAGAAAAACTTAAAAATGCATTGGGTGTAAAATTCATAGGTGTTTTATTTTTGAAATCTTTTATTTTGAGAATGCTCTCACTTAATTTTAAGATGTTCTATGGTCACATATATTTAAGCTACAATTTTTTCTCTAAGAAAATTGTAGGTGTTGCTCCATTGCTATTTGGTGTTGAACGTTGATGACGAAAAGCTTACAGATAGCTGTGGTTTTCTGCTGGTACATGACTAAGTAACTTCACTCAGATGTCCTAAACGTAAAGATCTCCAATCAAATTCAATGACATAGAGTAAAAAATAAATAAATAAATAAATAAATAAATAAATAAATAAATAAATCTGCTCCTCTGTAGATATTAAATAAGTAATCACAAATATTAGTGTTGAAGGAAAGGACTGCATGGTGTGTTAAGTGCATATAGCCAGAAGAAATAATCTAAATAGTGCTGATTCCAATATCTCATTTTTTTAAATTTCACAATGGACTTAGTGTCAACAATTGACTATAAGCTTTGTGAAAGCATGGTGTTTACCTTGTTTTCATTTCTTCTTCAAAGTAATTGGGGTGGTGCATGGTACATAGATATCTTTCTATGAATATGTGTTGACTTAATGAACAAATATGACTACTCTCTTTTTCTCAAAACTCCCTTATTCTTTGGCCTACTTTTCAAATTAATAAATTCTATTTTTTAGAGTAGCTTTATGTTTACTGAAATATTGAATGGAAAGTGTAGGGTTCTCATATACTCACACACACACACACATACACACACACAGAGTTTCTCTTATTATTGACTTCTTGCATTAGTGTAGTATATTTGTTGAAATTGATGAGCCAATATTGGCCTATTATTATTAACTAAAATCTGTAGATTATATTAGAAGTCCCTCTTGATGCTGTACATTTTATGGGTTTCACAAATATATTATGACCAGTATCCACCATTATAGTAATTTGCAGAATATTTCCCTGCCCTAAAAATCCTAAAAGATATGTGTGGTTCACCTACTAATTCATACCTATCCTTTGCTCCATTCCTCCCAACTCCTGGCAATAAATGATCTTTTAACAGTCTCCATAGTTTTGACTTTTCCAGAATGTCATAAGCTTGGAATCATAATCAGCTTCTTCAGATTTATTTCTTTTCCTTAGCAATATGTATTCAAGGTCCCTCCAAGTTTTTTCATGGCTTGATATATCATTTTATTTTATTGCTGTATAATATTCCATTGTGTGGATATATCACAGTTTATTTATTCATTCACCTGTTGAAGGATAACTTGATGGCTTCCAAGTTCCTAGGCTTATTTTTCAGCTCGCTTTTCCAGTTATTTATCAAGTGCTTTCTAAATTAGGTTTCTTAGTGATATCACTGTTTCTACCAGCACCTTACAGGTCTAGAAACAGCTCACTTGGTTTGGGGAGACTTCTAATATTCTAACTATCATCAGTAGCAATTTAAAGCATTTCCATGGGAATCACATCTCACTTAAATGTGTATGCATCATAATTTATTCTTCACAATTCTTGACAATATGAAGCTTCAAATATATATTTCCAACTCTTTTCTATATATATATATATGGACAATTATATAAAACTGAATCTATACATTAGTATTTTTCTGAGAATTGTCTAGAAGTATTCAAATTTCATTAATGGTTAATTGTTTTCCTGCTCCTTAGCTTGTAAAACTCATCACATCATTAAAACCTCCTGATATCTCCCTACCTATTTCCAAAATTCATAACTCCACTATTGAAAAGTCTCAGGGATCAGATTCTGCATACAGCATTATGTTATTGTTTATTTTATATGTTTATAAGTCAACTTTTCCCACAATACTCAAAATTTTTCAAAGGCAGAAAGTATAGCTACATTGAAATTTCTGGCATGGAGTAGGCATTTAAACAATGCATAGTTATTTGATTAATATATTTGTTAATTTATGTTCAAACTGTATTTTATCCCCAAATCAGTACTTCATAATGAATTTACTAAACTGATTTTTTTTGATGAGGTGCAGTTCTAACCTCCATGTTGATAGTTGTGTCATCTGTGGATTTTCACTGAAACTTGTTCTCAAATACCCTATTAACAATTTATCTAATTTTTGAATTTTATAATAAAACTAATCCTGTATTTTGTCAATTTTATAAAAGAATGATATTAAAAATAGCACTGAAAAAAAAAGCTTAAAGGGAAAGAGAAACAGTTTGATAGTCATACTGATAGACCACTGAGTTCCAGAAAGAAAGAAAGAAAGAAAGGGAGGGAGGGAGTGAGGGAGAATTTTAGTGTTAGAGCTGTTAAATTTTGTCAGACTTTTCCTTACCCAACTTTTAAGAGCAGACGAGGGTTGAGAAAGTATGAAAAATCTTACCAGCATAATAAAATTTGGCAGATAATTCTATTTTCTGACAACTGTATTTCAGGACCATGGTGCCAAGAATAAGTAAGTATCTGTTAGGCCTGCCACCCTGTCAGACTAATCAGGAAGAATCTGTCATTTTCTGTGTCCCTCGTTTACTTCATGTCCCAAAGCAGACCGGTAGCCTGGCTTTAGTATTTTTAAGGCAATCCTTTTAAGCTTAATATTCTAAGAGGAGTGAGCATTGTCATTTAGACACTCTGCCTTGCAGTCAGTCATACTAGGAAAATTGGTGTGTGTCACTAGGACAGTCATAAATGTTTCCCTCAAAATGTCACCACCTTATTTTTGGTTTCTCAAAAATTTCACTATGTGAGATCATTTTAAGTTAGCGTTCATTAAACCATTTTATGTTTTAATATTATGTTAATTTAGTCAGTGTTATTTTTCAAAGGCAAGTTACTTACATGATTATTAACAGAAAAAGTTAGATTACCCTGTTAAAGACTTTAACAAGAGCTACAGTATCTTTTCCATTTTCCACAATTGAAATTTCTATGCACCGGTGGTTTTGAGGTTTCAAAAAGGGATGAAATGTGAATACAAAGTAAGATGATTTGTGGAATAAATGGATTGCTGGGTTTTTCCATGTTTCAAAAGCAAGTACTATGCTTTAGAATGATTTCTCTTTATATTTTGAAACCTTATAAGAAGAATCAAGAAAATATAGAAGGTAGTTTAAAAAATAATAAAATGAACATCAGTAGGCTCAAACTATTTTAATATAATGGAATATAACATAATAAAACATAATATACTGCAATCTATACCCCAGGTGGGCTTTGTGTCCTCCCCAGATACAGTACCACAAAGCAGTACCCAATGTACGGGGTTCAGTATTAACTTTTCTCTTACATTTTGAAATAACTGCCATGTATGTCTGCATCCATAGGCTACCAAATTATATAAATTTGCCTAATAATTTTTAAAGATATTTTATAAGAATGTAGATTGAAGCTTAAATACTAACATTTCAAATTATTTCATATAATTTTGTGTTTTTACTTTAGATGCGTTATTGCTGAACAGAGATTCCCCTAAACAAATTGTTCATGTAGATTAAGTAATAGACTGCTGTTCACATTTTTCTCCATGCTTCCCTGTGGCTTTATCTGTTACTCTATAATAAAGCTTATACCATCTAACTTCTAGCTACTTGAGCAGTTGTCAATTCATTCTTCAAAAATTTGTAGTTACTTGACCTCCAAAATCATAGTTTAATGTTTTATGTATATAGCTAACACTTATTAAACTAATATTAATATGTGGCTTATGCTGTTTCATATTCTTCATGTATATGAAACACTTAATTATTTTTTTTAAGATTTTATTTATTTACTTGACAGAGAGAGAGACAGCGAGAGCAGGAACACAAGCAGGGGGAGTGAGAGAGGGAGAAGCAGCCTTCCCCCTGAGCAGGGAGCCCGAGGCGGGGCTCGATCCCAGGACCCTGGGACCATGACCTGAGCTGAAGGCAGACGCTTAACCCACTGAGCCACCCAGGCACCACTAACACTTAATTTTTGAGGAAAAAAAAAAAAGCTATGAGATACTGAATATTTTGTTCGCATTTTTCAGGTAAGAAACCTGAGACTAAGTGAAGTTATATCTGAGGTCAATTAAGCTGGGATTCCAACCCAAGAACACAGAAACAAACCTTATGCCTGAGCTCCAAAATGTCCTTGGATCGGGCTCCTGGGTGGCTCAGTTGGTTAAGCAACTGCCGTTGGCTCAGGTCGTGATCCTGGAGTCCCGGGATCGAGTCCCGCATCGGCTCCCTGCTCGGCGAGGAGCCTGCTTCTCCCTCCAACACTGCCCCCTCTCATGTACTCTCACTCTCTCAAAATAAATAAATAAATCTTTTTAAAAAAATGTTCTTGGTTCACCATGTTCTTAGTGCATTGTTCCATTGCTAAATATTTTAGTTGTCCAAACTAAAATTTAGATAGCGCCTTGAACATGAGATTTAAATAAATACTTTGATGAATGTATACTCCCACCAGAACAGATCTACTTCTTTTTATGTAGACCAAAATCGTGAAGAAAACTTTAAAAGCAAAGTGGATATTACTATACTTGACGACCTCAACTCTGCATTGTACCAAAAAGCCAAAGCCCAAACTTCAATTGCTACCTGTTCAATCTTTTGTTGATCTATTCAATTTTTTTTGCCTTTATGGTGGTCCAGGGTATAGCACAGATTTACGTGGGAGAATGGTCAGCCTGCAAACATAAATCTAATCAATTTTATAGGACCAGTTTTAGTGTATGATCTTCATATAGCACTGTTTTCTATTCTACTTTCAAGTTTTAACTAGTTTAATTACCCAATCAGTAGGAGAATAAGGATTCTTATCTATTAACTGATACAATGATCATAAATGAGATAAAGAGACATATCTATTTTTACTTCTAATTGTTATCTTTATAGTTCCAGATAATATATTTAAATTTCATTTGTCAAAATCAATTTAAATTCATTTTATTTAATTTACTCATCAATATATTTTATTTATTAAAAGGCATTACATTTAGAAAATTAAACTTAACATGTTTTCCCTAATAGTACTATTAATTATTCTTGTTTGATATGATAGAAGCTATAAATTGCCATCAAATACACAAATAATGATTAAGAGAAAAGATATAAAAGCCCATTAAAAAAATACTGTAAAATGTGGATGGCCCTATATATGACAGACCAGCTTCTGATACTAACAGATACACATGTATATATAATGCATTGTAATATAAGGTGTTGAAATAAATTGTTGCCCTAAAAAAGTGCCATTGGATCTTACAAAATTTTTATGTCATTGTGGTATTGCTTTGATCACAGACAAGTGAACAATTCGACCATGTCCAAAGCAAAATATATTCTAAATAACCATAGTAGAGTAAGATACATGCTCTTGATGAGTAATCATATCTCTTTTGATGGAAATTAAAAATAACATTTAATTTTAGATTAATATAATCCCACAAATAATTGTCTTCAATCTTTTTATTTGTCTTTTCTTTGAAGATTAATAAAGTCAATTTTCAAAAAAAGGAAGTAATTTTCCCCATTGAGTTTGCACTCATGGATTTTGATGATCTAAAGTTGTATGCTTCTGTTATTTGAACAGAGACTTCATATATGGTATAATTTTAAGTACAATTTGAGATTTGGAGAAAATATTGATGAAATGAAAATTTTATTATCATTTGAGTTATATGAAAGTGTATTCAATCAGTCAGTCATGCTATTGAATTATAGTCTCTTTATATCTGAGTCTAGAACAATAGTATGTACTATGCCAGGTTATTCTATGAAGATAAGTAATAACTTTTATAGTGGTCTTAAGATCTGACAGTCCTTAAAAATATTTGTTTCCTTCTATCTGAAAGCAAGAATATTTGAGAGACATTTTAAAAATATAACAACAGTGATGCACTAAAATTTGTAAAATGTATGTAAATCAATTGTGGATAATATGTATAAATTACCCCAAAATAGGAATAACACTGTAATATGTCTTGATTTCAAAATATTAAAATAAAAAGAATAAAATATTTCTAGGGGCTGAAGACAGTGGCAGCACCCAGGACTCAATCTTCCATATTCACTTTAAAAGTAATGCTGAAGGAAAAAGAAAAGCATATAAAACCATGCCTTCAGCATAACTTGAAGGAAGAGAATACCTGAACTTTAAAATAATATAAGTAGGGACACCTGGGTGGCATAGTTGGTTGAGCATTTGACTTGGTTTTGGCTCAGGTCATGATCTCAGGGTCCTGAGATTGAGCCTCACGTTGGGGCCCAGCGCTGAGCGTGGCACCTGCTTGGGATTCTCTCTCCCTCTCCCTGTGCCCCTCCTGCTGGTTTTCTCTCTCTCTCAAATAAATAAATAAATATTTAAAATAACATATGTAGGGGCGCCTGGGTGGCTCAGTCGTTAGGCGTCTGCCTTCGGCTCAGGTCATGATCCCAGGGTCCTGGGATAGAGCCCCGCATCGGGCTCCCTGCTCCGCGGGAAGCCTGCTTCTCCCTCTCCCACTCCCCCTGCTTGTGTTCCCTCTCTCGCTGTGTCTCTCTCTGTCAAATAAATAAATAAAATCTTTAAAAATAAATAAATAAAATAAAATAAAATAACATATGTAAAAGCAGAATAAAAAGAACAAGTCACAGCATTCAATTTCTCGTAGATCTACACCAACTCCACCCCGTGGCAGGGCAAGTGGCAAATAAAGACAGGCCTAGAAACAATGAATGAAAGAGAGAGTGAACAAGGGGTCCTAGGAATGATCTCAAATTATCACCAGAAAGACAATGCCTACAGGTATTTCAGTATGAAATGTTAACTGCATTTGGTAATTCAGTGCATGGACAAAATACTTCCCCAAAGAAGGGACTATAACAACCACATGATTTGAAATGACACCTACTGAAACTCATGGGGGATGAAAAAGTCAAAAAGGAAGGGAAAGTGCTCTTTGGCCATTAGATGTTGTATTGAGGAAAAAAGCAAAAGTGAAAATTTTAGGTCCTGAACATCATAAGAGACCTAAAGGTTAGGAGTGCACATAACTCCCCCCACCCATCACCAAAGGAAACAAAATAAACAAAAGCAAAAGAAACACTAAATTACTGACTTTTTTATACTCAGACATGACGATGCCCAAATTAAGAAGCCTATAAACAGCCCAATAACACAAACATAAACAATAAAAAAATTAACATATCTTTCGCAAAAGTCAGAAAACAAATTATATAACTTGTCAATTGAGTACAATATTCCCTAGAAATGTAGGCACAAAGCAGAAGAAAACTTGAAGACACTACTCCAAATGGACTTAAATATGCTCAAGCAAAAAACCAAATATAAAAAGTCACTGTAAATAAGAAATACAAAAACTAAGAATATAAAAAGATAAAAAAATAAAGAAAAAGAAATTTGATGAAACTCATGTAAGATGTGGAAGAGAATGCACCATTTTCTTAAGAGTGAAGACTATAATGCAGGTGCCTAAAAGAGGATAGACTCAAAAAAATTAATACGGAACATTGAAGAAAGACAGGAAAACAAAAAAAGGAGTGACAATGATAGAGAGAAAGAAAATGGTTCAAGAGAAATTAGGGAAAGTGGAAGACAGGCAAGAAGCAGTAACATATGTGTTATTGGATCTTCTGACGAACAAAAATAAAATAATAGAACAGAATATTTAAAATTATTATCTAAGAAGACTTTCTGGAAAGCGAGGGGATTACAATTTATATATTAAAATGGTCCACTGGATACTTGGGAAAATTAACCAGGGTAAACAACTTCAAGGTATATATTAATAAAACTATTACATTTTAAAGATAAAGAAAAAAAATCCAAAAGGCCTAGGCAAAGTGATGAAACAACTTATAAAGACAAAATAATTGTTCTGTGATCAGACTTTTCAAAAGCCACATATGAACAAAAAGGACTGGCAAATATAGTGGCATTTTTTTAAAATTCAACAAAACAAAGTGTAAACCAAATAATTTATAACCAGTCCACCAATTCTTCAAGGATCAAGGTCCTATGAAAAATCATAATCTATATACAAAACTATAGGGAATTCTGTTGCCATGAGAACATTTTTAGGAATCTAATATTTGATTTTGCAATTTTTTTGTTCCTACAATTATTTCAAAGTAAAAATTAAAAATAAGAAAGTAGCTTCATAAAAATATTAGAACTATTACTCTATGAACCAATAAACATGTTTTGAATGTAAAAAAATTCTCCTTGTTAATCATCATATGTAAGGGTGTTTATCTTTACCATAAAATGAGATTCAGGTTAGGTGGAGTGAGAAAAAAGAAGAAAAAGCTATAAATGTCATGTAAATACATTGTCATTATTTTATTTGAAATTTGGGGAATATATCAAAATACAAATAAAATATATATTTCAAAGGCTATCCTGAATAAACATTTTGGTGTTCTTTGACTTAATCAGGAAAGATAATTAAACTTTGATCACAAATACAGAGGAAAATAGGAATAAATGGCATAGAGATAATTTAGCTGAAATTTGTCATCATTACTGGTCTAGAGATATGCATACACTTGGAGACTAAATATTAATCCATAGCTATATTTCAATAACAATTGACAAAAAATATTTTTGGTAATTATTTGTGTATGTAGACAGGTTTTTTTCCTTTTGTTGAGTGATAACTTGTGTTCATATAAACTCAATTTTTATATGATGATGATATTAAAGAAAATATATTAAGCACACTTTCCATTGTATTTTATAAGTACATAACCAACAGAATTACGTAAAATTTTCCAGCTTTCAAACTAAACATTTTATGATCCTCTTCCAATGTTAGTTTTCAGCCAACCCTAGCAGCTGAATTTCTAAAATTGGCTCTTCTCCATGCAGCATGCTTCATGCAAATGAACCCAGATGAAAAGAATTGAAAATAGCTAGTATGTGTGGTTAACATTTGGATAACTGCATAAGCAAAGAGCACATGATCTTCATTTCCCAAAACATAATTGGAAACTATTGTATCTTTACAGAACAATATTAAAATGAGTGTTTTCTATTACTCTTTAACAATAAGATTTTATTCATAATATCCAAATGATAAACTCAATATTTAATTCACTATTAATATACGAACATATCAGACAGAAATTTAGTTCTTTTTATAAAATTTTAAAATCTGTGTTAATATGTAGATAACTGGGCTAAAGGAAACAAGTACTTGATTTAAATCCCACCCTCTTGTGATGCCTGGGTGGCTCATTCAGTTAAGCATCTGCCTTTGGCTCAGGTCATGATCCCAGGGTGTGGGAATTGAGTCCCACATGGGGCTTGTTGCTCAGTGGGGACCCTGCTTCTCCCCCTGTTTGTGCTCTCTCTCTCTGACAAATAAATAAAACCTTTAAAATAAATCCTATCCTCTTGCAAATTTATTCAGAAATAGTGCTTAACTAATTATATATCATAACTGAAATAACAAAGAGTAGAATGTGTAATAAAAAAATGCAAGTTACTGATGAATCAATTAATATCAAATTGACAAAAGAAGCTATTTTTTGAATATTAAACAACTTTTAGAGCTCTTCCTTTATACTATAACAATCAATGCCAAGTATGAACATATCCAATATGAAAATATTTTATGATATAATCATTTTATAAACAAAGCTTGCATAAACATGTGGGGAAAATATTACTTTAGGTTTATTTAGGAATGACAGACACACAATCTCACCCTTAATGGAAACCTGTGAATACAGGATTGCATTCACCTCAAAGCAATATGTTCTTGTAAATGGGAGAAAAAGAAATCTAAAACCAAATTTCAACCATTCTCATATAGGAATTATGATGAGAAAGATGATGTACTTCAATATTAGTGATTTATTCTCTCCCCCAACTTTGCTAGAGACAATCTCAGTGTATTGTGTTCAACCTCTTCATGACAATCTTTCTTTGGTTACAACCAGTATGCAAAAGACCCTATTGTAATTTATACTGGATTCACCAGAATAAGAAAACTAAAGCATATGTTTATAACTCTGTAGCTGAAAGGAGATCACCCAAACATTTTACATACTATATGCCCTTTAGATATTTACAATAAAATAATATTTACCTTTGATGTAACAGGCTTGCTTTCAGGAAACAAGAGTATAGTTCAATTTAACTGTAGAAAATTATAAGTTTAAATAACAAAGTGAAGAAAACTCACTTTAGGATAAGAAACACATAGCTTCTAGTTCACCCATCTCCATCTTTTAAAAATCATTATCTCTCTAAAGAGTTAGAATATACAAAGGTTATTCCTCAGACATGGGCTCATGAATCTTAGTAAACAAACAACTTCCTGTCAGCATTGGTGTTATTTAGTATTGGACATTTTTCACCATTGTGTTAAGCTACAATTATAGAACGTAGATTATAGAATACACGTGAATTTTTTTTTGCCATGTAAAGAGATGTATAATCTCTTGCTACCTATTTTTTCATTGGCTTGAATGAATATCCTGAGGGCACAAAAAAGTTCATACTATTAGACTTCAATGCACAACATGAATAATTATGTGTTTTTCACTAAGTAGTCATACAGTGTTTTGTTACTTCAGAGAAATTATCGGTCACTGCTAAATCAACTAGATTAATGAGTTGTTTAACAAATTTGCCAAGTTCTCAAATAGTGGTTGGGGCATGTTAGGTGTGTTCTAGAATATTTCTAGTTGTTTCCTAGACTTCTAAATTTCAAAAGTAACAAAGGGCTTTCTATTTTAATTCTCTCAATTATCAGTATTAAAAGAATATCTACCAATTATCACTATAATTTCATTAAGCAAAGTTTTATTAACAAAAATATAGGAAAAATTATTATAAAGAATAACGATTAAGTCAAACTTCATATTTATGAAACATCTAAAATAATGTTTTAATTTTTCTCACTTCATATCAGTGGTGAACATTATTTTTCATAAATAAGAATGATATATTCAACAGACTTTCTAAACCACTCATCTAGACCAAAGTGTGTATCTTTCCAACTGATATTGATTAAATATGCTAAACTGAAGATTTCATCAATGAAACAGATTTTAGAACTACAAGACACGTAACATGAAAATATTCTTTGTAATAAGCATGTTGGAATTATGATAACAGCACTTTAAACTTGTCTAGAGAAATTATTTTATCCAGCATTCAGATAAATTTCTTCAGCATCATCTGGAACCACACATTGTCTAGCAAAATTACCTTTTTTTTTTTACTACCTGTCTTCCTCTTCTAGAATGTAAGCACAAGTTTAACAGTGACTTTATTTTTTGTTTGCTTGTTTTTTTTCATACTCAGGACTGAGGAAAACATTGGCACGTACTAAGTATCCAGTAAATATGGAAATAGTTTTAACTGAATGAGAATATTAATAATGTCTCATATCATATATCATTTTTTCATTAAGTTTTTATTCATTATATATTATTGAAAATGAAAGAAACAATTGTGAACCTAAAAGTGCTATTAAAACAAAAAGTCTTAATAAAAATTATTTAAAAAAAGAAACATTTCTGGCACAATGTCTACATATCATAATTGATACATTTTTCATATCTTTTTATGTGCCAGGTATATTAGCATACCTGTATGTGTGGACCTAGTAGTCAAACGGATTTAGGATATTCCAAAATTCAGTGAATGCACCATATCTAAACATCAGAAACAACCCGAGTAGCTATAGCTCGAGATGGTATGCATTTATATTACACAGGAACTGTCACAGATTTTGTTTCTATCCAACAAGGGATACACTTCACATAAAATTGAGTGGTGTATAAAATAAAACCAACATATATTTCATATGAGAGGGGTGAAGAGACATCACAGGCAGAAGGCAGATTATTGGCAGGCAGAAGGCAAAGAAGAACAAAACTTTGATATCTGTGTTGCAGTGAGCATTTTTAAGAGTATAATGGAAGGAAACAGTTTCTTTTACAATGCAGTTAGTAATGATTCTGTACTTCAAGTGAATTATTAGCAACTAAAAATGAGAGAAGAGTGATGTCATAGAAACAGTATTAAGATATCTGATAAGGAAATAGCATCTTACCATTGACCAATGTGGTTCAAGCACAAAGTGAGATTCCTATGCTAAGAATAAGAGAAAGTCAGTCATGAAAGAAGAAAATTAGAAAATGGAACTCTTGGTTTGTAACCTTGGGACTTGCTCTGGTAAAATACCAACCGGCCCATGTACGCAGAGGAAAAGTGGAAACCAAGAAAGAGGCAAGCCACTCCAGACTGATAGTTGGTAGGTTTAATAAGAAAAAGGACAGACAGAGGAGGTTTGTGCTGGGCCCCTGCAAATGAGGCGATGTCTGCATTTGCCAGCCAGAATCTTAAAAATTTATATAAAGGCCTTAACTGGGTTCAGTCATCTATACTATCTAGATGGTCTCAGCAACACCTCACTCTCTCAAGGCTACATCTTTGGAATGGCTCCACATCTGGGAATGGTGAGTGAAATATACATTCCAAGGACAGCAGAGGTGGTAAGAAGCCTCTAATTGCTGGGTCCAATTTGTGGGTCAAGGGGAAGTCACATCCCTTTGGTAATTTCCTCCACAGGAATGCAAAAATGATTTGATGTCTTTAAAGATGTAAAACTTATCATTGTCTTCAGTTATGAAGAAATTTAATAAGAAAATGTCAGAATTCTACTGCTGAATAGTAGTAAAAGAAATAAATTAAGTTGGCAACTTATAAAATTATTTTAGATCAATAAAATAAATAGTATTAGTTTACATCATGTCCTCAGTTTTTTTTCAAATATATAATCTATCAAGTGCTTAGCATCATGTTTCAAGAAATAAAACATGTTAGGAATATGTGTATTGAGGAGTATCTGACTGGTTGTATAATCAAGACTACCCAGACCTTCCTCTGCCGTGTCTTCAGGACACTTCTACCACAGTATGCATTGTCTGTGTGAGTCTACTAATAAAAACTCCATCTTAATGTTAGCATCATAATTGATAAAGACTTCTTACAGCCTATCATTTATTATTTCGTTCCAAAATCCTCTAAATCAGCTCCAAAAGTGACCACTAAAGATGACAGAAGATGACTAAAATGAAGTTGATTGTATTTATCTCACCAAAATAATTGTTTCTATCATGGATATTTAAGTGCGTAACAGCAAAATCAAATCTATTTTTGCCCAGAGAAGTTTCAGAATCAGATTAGTCCAAGAGAAGTGACTTCGTTTATTTCAATAATCTTTACAATTCAGTCCTAGGTTTATTGTAATTTAACTCTATTATGGTTTGATTCAACCCTTTAAATAACCTAAATAATTAGATTCAGTTTTCTGAATTAGGTGATATTGTCTCAGAATCACAGTATTATGAAACTGTCAGGGATAAAGAACACAATTTAAAATATGTCTTAAATAATTCTAGGACAGCTTAACATGAACACATACATAAAATATTCTGTATAAATACATAAAGTAAATAAGAAGCACTCAATTTAAACTCTGAAAGAAGGACATAGAAAAGGGCAATTACATATATTTAAATATTTAGATTCCAATGAACAGAAATGGACACATCACTAAGGGTCTTCCAATTTGGGTTAGAAAGTAGAAAGTTGCAAAGATCCATATTTTCATTTTAACAAAGAATAAGAGCAATACAAATGACAAAATCTTATTTTTATGTATGTATGTATATATGTATTGTTTGTTTATCTTTTTTTTTTTTTACCATGGGAATGCTGAGGACTCAGAGAACCTCACGTATGTAAATTCTAAAATGAGATATGCAGATTTTTAGAGAGAGATCTGTGGGAGTTTCCATTCCTGTGGCTACTGGATGCAGTTGAAGGGCAAACATGCCATAGCGAAGGGTAAGGAGTAACAGCCCAACTTTAATGTCATTTTAATAGCCACCTGTAGTCTACTATGAAGAGTGGGATTCTGAGAGCCTTCAGTTACAAAGTGTATCCACATCTCTGTGCCAGTTCTTTCCCAGGGTCTTCAGCAGGAGTGTGGCTTTAGTGTATCAAAGCCCAAAGGCAGGGTAGGAGGGCTTGGAGAAACCTCACTCCCAGGCGACCAGGCCTTTACCTCCTGTGTAAGAGCAAAGATTATCAAAGGATGGGGCAGGGCAGGGAAGCTGAGAAAGATCTCCTCCAGGAAGTCAGGATGCTTACCACGTGCTCAAGAGCCCACAAAGGACTAGGGCCCAGCAGGAGAACAAAGAAGGGACCCACAGAGGCTCAAGGGCTTCCATCCACGCAGACTGTGCAGGCAGAAATTCAATCGGTTCAGCAGTTTTCTGCCCTAGCCCACCTATGTGGATTCTACAAATAAGAAACCCACAACATCTGGCAGGCACAACATTCTCCAAGCAGGCAAAAAAAAATCCCAGCACATTTTCTGCCCCCTCTCAGCCTAAAACAGAGTGGTGGTGTATTTCAGGCGTTCTCCCTTCCATTTATTATGGTTGGTAGCAGTGGTGTTGTGAGTGAACACCCTTGGAACATATTGTAATCATTGCTAGACAGGTTTTGTTTTTACTAATGAAGTCAAAGCATCATTTCGTAAACACAACACGCCTTAGAGCATGCCATGGAACCCAAGCCTAGAAGCAAGGTTGGGGATTTAAACAGTGTTTTCACAGCTGCTTATATGAACCATCCCAAATTTTTTTTAACACAAGCAGTGGAACATAGCTAATTACATATGCAGTCCTCAGATGAATTAATTGGAAATGGGTACTGATTATTAAGATTTCACCTATGTTATTTGTTTTAAAGAAGCCAAAATTGGCAACATTAAAACAGATAATTCAGCCTTTACTTTTTTTGCTCACTACACAGAATTCCAAATAAGCTTGGTAGGATTTTGATTGGCATTGCATTAAATTTACAGATTTAGAGTATTCATATCTTATCTATATTGATTCCTTTATTTTATGACCATGATACACACACCAACACACACTATATTTATACTATATATATATAATAAAATGTACAAATCTTGCACATATTTTGCATCTATACCCTTAAGTAATTCATTTTTCAACTGTTTCTCTAAATGACATTGTTTTAATTACATATTCTAATTTTTACTTTTGTTATAGAGAAATACAGTTAATTTTGTATAATAACATGGTAACCTACAACTTTACTACAGTTATTAATCCTGCCCCCTTCTTCCTCATTCTTTAGGATTTTCTATGCACCATCATGTCATCTTTCTTTGCAATATGTACATCATGTATTTATTTTGTCTTAATACTATGGTCAAGATCTTCAGTAAAATATAGAACACTTTTTTTCTTCTGTTTTTGCTTGATTAATCAAGTTAGAAGATCAATTCCATTTAACTGTTTTTTTTTTTAATGAGCTTTGTGGGGCATCTGGGTGTCTCAGTTGTTTAAGCATCTAACTCATATGGTTTTGGCTCAGGTCATGATCTCATGGGTTGGGAGACTGAATCCTGTGATGGGAATCTGTGCTCAGCGGGGAGTCTACTTGAATATTCTCTCCCTCTGCCCCTCCCCCTACTTGTGCTCACTTGCTCTATCTCTCTCTTAAATAAATAAATAATTGAACATAATTAAGAAAAGAAATAACCAGAAAAAAATAAAAGTACTTTCTAATTTCAAAAAAAAATGAGCTTTGCATCTCCTTGATTTTTTAAAAGTTCTATTTTTTAATGTGTTCTCTTGATTTTTCTCTTTTCCTTATAAGAATTTGTCTTCATTGCTTCTTCTTTTAAGAACACTAGCTAAGTTGGGTTAGGGCACACCCTGAAGATGCCATTTAACTTAAGCGCATCTTGAAAGGCCCTATCTCCAAGTATGCTGTGTTCTGAGATACCAGGGGATAGAACTTCAACATGAGTTTTGGAGGGTATAAAATCCAGCCCATCAGAAGTATGATATTTTAGGATTCCCTTTTTATTTTCACTCTTGTTATATCACTAAGAGATATTTACTTCTTCTTTTGTTACCCTACAATTTAAATATATTTCTTTAACTTACCATTTTATACATTCAAATAATATACAAATTCAGTTTAATATAAGGAAACGTCTAACAGTATCCTTTTATTTTTCTCCCCCAATCATTTGTATTCTTATTGTTGTGTGTCCTTCTATGTATGTTAGTAATCCCAAATACACTGCTATTATTACTGCTTGAAAACTTGAATTGGCTTTAAACAAAAATTTAAAGTGATAGAATTTTTCCTCTCTTTCTATCTGGTACACTAATAAAAAATATGTTAGACTTCTCGATATTAGCTCACAAGTTACTGAAGTTCTGTTCTTTATTCAGCCTTGTTTTTCCTCTCTCTCTCTGTTCTTCATTTGCATAATTCTAGTTGCTACAAGCTCACTCATATTGTTTTTGTAATGTTTAAGTTGCTCTTAATAACAGCTAGTGTATTTTAAAATTTCACATAGCATATATTTCCCCTCCCAAAACCCAATTTTTGTTTAAAATTTTCCATTAATTTCCTACTTATATCCATGCCTTCTTTTGTGTATTCAGCCTAATAACCACACTTATAATAGCATTTTATGACTTTCTCTACTACTTCCATCGTTTCTACCATTGACTGTTTTCCAACTGCGTCAGATATTATTGTTTTGTTGCATGTCTGTATCCTAGATATTATGACCTTTACATTACTGAGTCTGGATTTTTTTCCCCTCCTTACTGAGTAGTATACATAATATTTAACAGTAGTTACATCACATCTGGCAGTCAGATCAATTTGTGCCTGTTGTAAAAAAATATTAGAAAGTTTTTTAAGTGGCCTTTATTGTAGAACAAATTTAATATTGCTACTAATGCACGGCCTTCCCTAGGTCTACTGAATACCTTGGATGATAAATGAGGAATGTCCACTATGGATGAAAAAAAAACTGAAATGTCTTCAAGCTCTGTGTGAGATCTGTAAATTGTTCAGACTACAGCTACCTTTGCTACCTTAATACTTAGCAACATATTCGAGGGGAATATTATCCTGATTTCTAGAGCTCTTTCATTGTATGACACTTTTCTCTGTGATATGCATGTAACAGATTATAGTCATTCTCCATTGAAATTTGGTCTCTATCATATCAAGTGTGTAAGACTACCATGGTTTTCTTTGGATACCACTTCCTGTACTATTGAGGAAAGGACAGGTGGGGCTAGCTAGGGAGATATAGATAAGGGGCTATGTGATCAGGTTCACAGAAATCCTCAAAATGTGGAGGTGTGGGAAAACCATAAGGGAATAAACTGGACCACCCTGCCCTAGGACCACCCTGCCCTAGGCATGGGGGGGTGGGTGTTTTTTGTTGTTGTTGTTGTTGTTGTTGTTGTTTTTTGGATAATCACCTGTGACCAACAAAGAATAACCAGACTCTAAAAAGGAAGTAAGCCATTGAAGGTGTTATCACTAGTCCTTACTCAGTGGTTAATCAATAGAGATGTTAAAAGGATTTAAGTTCCCTGTTTAGCTTTCTATGAGAGACCAACCCTACAGGCCCTCTTTGGCAACCCTGTGGGGACCCCTCTCACTCCTGAGAACTTTTTCTATATCTTCACTTAATAAACTTCTATCGCTTCACTTACTCTCTGTTGTCAGCAAGATTCATGCTTCCACTCTGTGAGACAAGAACCTAGCTCTCCTGCATCACTATGGCCCAAAAAAGTGTTTCTAGGCAAAAAGTCCCCAAAGAGCTCACTTTGTTTCTATCCTGCTGATGATCACAATTCCATGCTGTACTTTTTTCCAGTGTCTGAAATTATTGTTTTATATTTTATGTGGCAAATTTTCTAGTTGTTTATTATGGTGAGTCAATTCTGGCTCATTGTGTTTATTTCATTATGATCAATAACAGACATTGAAAATAAATTTTCAAGCATCTTAAAAATTAAATTGAGTCACTACACTGTTTTCCTCAAAATGATGAATTTAAAGGTTTTTTATTTTATGGGTTCCATAATTAATAGAGTTAGAAAGTACCAACTATATGAGAAATGAATTTCTGTAGATTTCAAGATATGTTGATGTCTCGAGCAAAATTGAGCTTCTTTTATATTGATTTTATGGTAATTAATATAAAGTCAATAATATAATTTCACTTAAGCCTCTGTATAAGTAAATGAAATCCCCTGATAATTTGAATGCCCTCTGAGATAAAATTCTATCAGATTTAGTCAATAATTGTAAATTGGGGTAAATTTAAAATAAAGATTTAATACATTAAATATAATTTAAAATGTAAATTATTGTTTTCAAGTGTTTTCTCTTTCTGTTTTCACATATGCCATGATAAATATAAATAGTAAGAAAATTTTGTACTTCCTATTGTAAAAGAATGAAGAGTAAATCATACAACCTCCTGATGAGAGATCAATAAGTAAATGAAGAATAAAAGTAAAATGTTTAGAGAGCTAGCAATTATTTTTTAAATAGTACAAATAAAATAAGGAATCATATAGGAAACTGGATAATAAACAAAATGATAATTTTCAATATATGGTTGTAAGTTTCAATTAAAAGGTATAGTTGTAAATCCAAATTCAAAATAAGGAAAAGGGTTTAAAACCAATGATAGAAGCATTTATCTGAAAAAGTGTGAATTAAATTAAATGCAAATTAAATGCAAAGAGAATATAATAAGAACGAAGAGCAGAAGTTAATGTAATAGTTACACATTAGCAATAAGATACATATTAGATAATATATCAGAAAATAGATATATTTTAGAAAAATTCAACAAAAAATCTGAATCTCTTTAAAAGCTAATAGAATTGATAAACACCCAGCAAGACTTATTAAGAGTAAAATCACAACTTAAAAATAATTGAAAGAAAAAAGAGAAATATCATGTGGATCCTAAAGATATAAATATACATTTAAAGTTCATTATGAAATACTAGTACCTATATATGTGGAAATTTGGATGGAGTGATAGAACTGCTAGACAAAGATAACTAATCAAAGATGGTGCAAAAATAGTGGAAAATCTTGAAATATGCATATTCATTAAATAATTTGAATCTATAATTATTCAACTTTCAAGAATCTTATGGTTTTTCAAATTCTTCCAAACATCAAAGAAAGACAAAACAATCACAAACAAATTATTAAATAAAAGAGTATAAGAGAAAATACTCTGACTCATTTTATGAGGCCAACACTAAAGGCTGACGAGGACTTTCAAAGAAAAGAAAATTATGTTATTCCTAATCAAGAACATTATATAATTATAAAAGAATGTTAGCAATTAAACTAGTTATATGATAGCGGAGCAGAACAGAAAGAGTGAAAACAATCCCATTCATTTAGAGAAATTTGATTAATAATAAAAGGTATAACACATGGCAAATGTCTTTTCAATTAATGATGTTGGAACAACTGGTTATCTGTAAAAAAAATAATCCCGACCCCCAAAATCTACCACAGAAACAAAATTTTATATGGAGGGTGGTTGAAAATACAGTGAAATGATAAAACATTTGAAGAAACCATAGGAGACTTTCTTGATTACTTGGAGTAGGAGTAGAATTCTTAAACAGGTCACAAATCTCATAAAATAACTTCCCAGCAGGAAGAGACTGCTAATTTGAACTACTTCTGAGTTAAGGACTTTGCTCATCAAAATTTATCATTAGAAGAGTAAAATAGCAAGCCTCTTAGAATATAGCTGATGTTTATGTATACATATAAACAGGAATGTATGTGTGTGTAAAACAGGATTTATCCTAGCTGTCTACCCACGGAAAAATGACTTATTCCTAGTGATTATAAATAATTCCTACAAACTATGAGAAAATGCTATCAATCCTATGAGAAAAGGGCATATTTTATTATTTTTAATAAACTTTATTTTCATTGATACTTCATTTGACATAACTTCAAAGTAGATCTGTGCTTTAAGATAAGCCAAACAACAGAAATCCTAAATCTCATAAAATATTTTTTTCTTACTTTTCTGAGTAGGGCATGGGGTTTCAGGGCCCAGTGTTGATACCTAAAAGAGATAATATCAACATACAAGAATCAAACTGTATGAGATTATAATACTATGCTCTTGGGTTATATATCACCTACCTGTTTAAGATTGTAATGATAATGACTGTTCTTTTTTTTTTTTTTTTTTCTCCTGGGAAGTTGAATGTTATTTTGTTTTGTTGTTTTGTTTTAAGTAAAATGTCAGAATATATGAAAATACTGCACTTATTTCTCTTAATACACTGAAAGTAGTGGAAGTTTTTAAATTCTTCATGAGTCCAAGCTGGGACATGACTACTACTAATGAGATCCATTCAACACACTAATTCCAAGTTTGGCAACCATCAGCAAACTGGCAGCCCCAATTAAGCCTGCAGGCGTACATTTTCCAGAGTGGTAGAATCTCATTCCCATAACGCCATCTAAAGTTCCAGATGTAGCTAGGAAAACCAAATGTTCCTGGGATCCTGAGACAGCTGATAAGCGCCCAGGCCTGCTAAACCACCCAAAAGAAGGCCAGCAGCCAGGGATGGGACACTACCTGCATTTGCATAGCCAGTGATCCCCCCCAGAAGCAGCCAGTTCTACATAGCCAAAGCCAAGCAATGCAAAGGCACTAGTGGGCCAGAGACATTCTGCATTGTTCTCTTTCACTCTGACCAGACAGAAGAGTATACCAAGCCTTTCCTTTAGGTCTGTGCTGGTAGACAAAGACACACAAGCCATGAGGTGGAGTCTTGGTACCGCTGGAAACAAGGCAGCACACTCTGTGTCCTGAGGGCAAGGCCAGGGTACAGATTTTGAACAAGCATTTCACACCAAATAAATATATCAAAATAGCCTTCAAAATAGGTTGCCACTACACAATAATTAGAATGGTAAAATGAAAACTCTGTAAATTTTTAAAAGTATATTTGCTGGAATGTAGAATAACTAGTACTTTTATCATTGTTGGCTGGAGTATAAATTAGTCTTTGAAATCTTTGTCAATTAGTGATAAGCATAAGCAGCTTATCTGATCTCAGAATTTTGTCACTATATATATATATAGAGAGAGAGAGAGAGAGAATAAGTACTTTTGTGCACTGGAAAAGCAAGAATATACATGGGAGAATTATTAAGAGCAGCCAAAAATGGCAATAATCCAAATATCAGTCAATGATAGAATGGATAATTCAAGTGTGGTAGTTTTATAAAATGCAATACTATGTACTAATGTAAATTAGTGCACCCCTGCCACACATAATGCCATGGAAGAATCTCATAAACATACCACTGAATGGAAGAACTATTTACATTAAGATCAAAGCAATCCATAGTGATAGAAGTTGGTATAGTGGGTAGTTATCTGTTGCCAGGAAGGAGGTCATTGCTTTCAACATGAGCTTCTCCTCTGCTTGTAATGTTCTCTTCTCCTGCTCTGCAGAATGGCTGTAAGGTTGTGATGGCTAAAACAAAAATCATCAAGCTACCCACTTGAAGTACATAATGGTTGCCTCAAATATGCTGTATTTCAAGCCTTTTGGAAATATTTTACATAGATATTTTTTCTTATGTTGTTTATGCTCAAATTTAAAAAAATAGGGAATATAAAACTAGAAAGAGGACTTGGTTATTGGCATTAAAACTGGGAAAATTCTTTTAATTATATTCTCTGAAATTGTCCTATCGACAAAAATGAGGAACTAACTTGTTTAATAACCTGATAAATGGTAAATAAGAAATAACTGAATTTTTTTCAATCGATTTATTTTATTTATTTCTTCCACGGTATAAAAATGAGAAATAGAAGTTAAGGTTGAGAATAACTTATTTCAAATCTGAGGAAATTTTTTCTTTGATATAAAAATGAAAAATATACTATGAAGAGGATAAAATTTATTTTAGATATTACAGAAAAAAGTAGTCTGCTGAAAATGTTTCTCATACTGTTGTAAAATTTAAAATAATCATAGAAATAAAGAAATAAAATATTGTAGAAAAGAACAGTAAATGATTATAAGTTTAGAACAAATTCTCTAGAATTATACTTTTATGTATTCACTAAAAATAATCAATTTGCAAACCATTTTTGCAATCTTTTTCTTCTTATATGTTGTACAATGAAGCTGTGTTTATTTGTAATTTGCTATGGTAACACAAATACATTGTATAGTTGAGTAATTTCATATACATATACAATATACATTGTATAGTTGAGTAATTTCCCAGATGGAACATTATGTAATGCTTTTTTTACCCTGCTCAGCAGGGGGTCTGCTTCTCCCTCTGACCTTCTTCCCTCTTGTGCTCTCTGTCTCTCATTCTCTCTCCCTTAAATAAATAAATAAATCTTTAAAAAAATAAAAACATAAAATGAAGTAAAAACTTGTTTTGTAATACACTGACAGACGCTCTGTGTTGTTATCTCTAAAAACTTTTACTATTATTTCAGTGATGGGTCAGATGGGTTAGAACTCCAGCTAGCTTTTAACTGAAAATTCTAGTGGAATGTGACAAATGTTAGAAACCAGAAAAATAGGGGCGCCTGGATGGCTCAGTTGGTTAAGCGACTGCCTTCAGCTCAGGTCATGATCCTGGAGTCCCTGGATCGAGTCCCGCATCGGGCTCCCTGCTCGACAGGGAGTCTGCTTCTCCCTTGACCCTCCCCCCTCTCATGTGCTCTCTCTCTCTCTCAAATAAATAAATAAAGTCTTTAAAAAAAAAAAGAAAAGAAACCAGAAAAATAGATGAAATTTCAGGTAAATCTGCATAATTACTAGATTCCATTCTTTCTATAATAAAGTTTTTTTTAAAGATTTTATTTATTTATTTGACAGAGAGAGATACAGCGAGAGAGAGAGCACAAGCAGGGCGAGTGGGAGAGGGAGAAGCAGACTGCCTGCTGAGCAGGGAGCCCGCTGTGGGGCTTGATCCCAGGACACTGGGATCATGACCTGAGCCAAAGGCAGATGCTTAACAACTAAGCCACCCAAGCACCCCTCTATAATAAAGTTTTTAATCAAAGGCTTTAACACTAACTAAAGTCTTATTAGGATTCAGAGCCCTGTGAAAGCTCTTTATGGTAAGTTCCGTGAATGATGACACTCTTTAGAAACTTGCATTACTGGTTGCTTCCTTTGTTTTCTCATCTACTACCTGTTCCTCTGAGATTCACCTTCACTTCTTCCTCACCTTGGCAGCCAGTCATTTTCTGCAGCAACAGTGGTTTAGCACAGGTCAGTTGCCTGCCCTCACTAGACTGAATTTCCACAGACGTTCCCTAGGGTTTAAATTTCACCTCCAATGAATTACTTTTTTGGAACTTCTAAGTGTTAATAATTCCAAATCTTTTATTTTCCCTGCCCTAACTTTGACACCTGCTAGAAGTTTGGGGATACATCACGGCTTTTTTTTTTTTAACCAAATTAACTAATTAATAGCCTTAAGCCTAGTTAAGAGTTGTTTTTATTAAATTCTTTCTTAAAATATCTTGAGTGGTTTCATTCTCTTGACTGGAGCCTGACCATAAATAATGTATGTTTCCATTTTCTTTTGTTGTTGTTGCTTTCTGTATGCTTAGATTTAAATGTGTCTCTTTTAAGAAACTTAGAGTTTGGTTTTTAATCATTTATTCAGTTTAAAAATCATTTTTATTGGCATATTCATCAATTTAGAGTTAATTTTTTATTGGAGTATTCATCAATTTATTGTTAATTTTATTGTGTTTTATGCAGTGACTGATGTATTTTGGTTTAACATCAATTCTCTGAATATTTGGTAAAAGGTTATAGAAAGAAAGATATAGAGATAATAGATGATAAAGATATGAAAACATTAGATATGTTGTATATAAATAATAAATTATTTTATAAAAATATGTTATGTTATTTTACCAGCTTGGAAAAAAATTCAATTTGCTCAAACTCTAATTTCTTCGTCAACTTAAGGAGATAATATTAACTTCAAGGGGTGTTGTTTGATTTATAGTAGATAATGGTCATAAAGTACATAACACAGTGCTCAGAACATACTCAGAAATTTGATAAATATTAGCCTTGTATTTAGTTTTCTTTTTTCCCTTTCCTTCATTTTTATATCATACATAAAATTCCATCAACATGTAAAAAATTAAAAAATACTTTCCTATGACCCCTTATGTTACTCATTTCAATTTCCAGTGCAACATCATATACCTAGACAGAATAGAAAGCACAATTATTTTTTTAAGTCCATGATCTAGCTCCCAAATAAACTCATTAAGCACATATTTATATCTCTTTATCTGTATAAATAAATAATATTTGTACAAAAATTCTTAAATATTTGCATTTACTATATCATGACAATTTTCTAGTTATAGAATTTATATATGTTTTTGAATGGTTGCATGCATCATAGTTAATATACACATTTTAAACCCTCCTGAAGTTTTGATATTATAAAAAGACAAAATTATGAGTTTATATGTCTAAGAAACCTCAAATCACTTCCTTTGTGTAACATTGCAGAATAATAATTGCTGAATAAATACTGTAAATATTTAAGATTTTTGTTGTTGTTGTTCTTTCAGTAATTTTATTGTTGAGGATCCAGCAATGGGTGAAACAGCTGATGTTTCTGTGCTCTTAGAGTTACCATGTATGGTAAATGTAAACTATATCAGGTGGTAGTAAGTACTATACAACTATGGCAGGGAATGGGAAAGAGTGAAGAAATGGTTGGGCTTGTAGAAATCATTTTAGATATTAAATTATTACCTTCTACAAAGGTCTCACTAACATTGTAGTAGTTGACCAGGCATGTGGTTGGTATAAAGGAGCAAAATATTCATAATCTGAGTAAAGAGGATTCTGACAGAATTAGCAATTGTAAAGCACTCAGGAGGGAGCATCCTTGATATGTCTAAAGTACTGACAGGCTTTTGGTGGAGCTGAGTTGTGTGGTAGGCATCCTTGTAAAATGTAAAAAACAATTATTATTCTGCAATGTTACACAAAGGAAATGATTTGAGGTTTCTTGATATGTTAAAGACCTTGATATGTCTAAAGTACTGACAGGCTTTTCCTGGAGCTGAGTTGTGTGGTAGGCATGCCTTGTAAAAGGCATCCAAAGATCCCAGCCTCTCAGTATTCATAATCCTGGATAATTCCCTCCACTCAGGTGAGATTTGGGTCTAGTGACTTGCTTCTGATAATACCAAGTGGCAAAAAAAAATTTTTTAGGATTTTTATTTATTTATTTGAGAGAGAGAGAGATCATGGCCAGGGGGCAGGGGCAGATGGAAAGGGAGAAGCAAACTCCCCACTGAGCAGAGAGCCTGATACAGGACTCCATCCTAGGCCCTGGGACCATCACCTAAGCCGACGTTTAACTGACTAAGCCACCCAGGTGCCCCCCAAGTGTCAAAATTCATGGGATGTAGTTTTCCAGATTAGCTTATATAAGACTGACAGTTTTGCTGTCTGTCTCCTCTCCCCCACCCCGCTTCTCTTTCTCCCCCTTCTTTCCAACCTCCTTATTTTTCTTCCTCTTCCATCTTCCTTTCTCTCTCCCCACTCGCTCTCTCTCATCTCAGCTTTGCTTTGATGATACAGTCTGTCATGCTGAGTAGGCCTTATAGAGAGGGCCATTTGGCCAGGAATTAAGTGTGTTTTTCAGCTAACAGCCAACAGGGAACTAACTTCTACAATTTAACAGCCTCAAAGAATTGAATTCTATGAAAAACGCATGAGTAAACTTGGAAGTGGATCGTTCCTCAGTCAAGCCAAAGCCCTGGCCAAAACCTGGATTGTAGACTGGTGAAAGAACCAGAAACAGAGGACCCAGCTAAACTGTACTTGAATTGTAGACCAGAGACTGAAATAATATATGTGCATTGTTTAAGGCCATTGAATTTGGGGGCAATTAGTTATGCAGCAGCAGCAGTAGTAGTAGTAACTAATACAAGATGAATAATTGAGAGGAACAGTGGTAGTAGATAATGTCACAGAAATTTCATTAGACGCAGATCTACTAGAGGTAGAGGTATATTGCATTTTACTCAGTTCGCAGCCATTGTTGAATTTGAGCAAACAACTTTCCTGAGATGACAAAACATTTAATAAAAAAGTCCTCTCTGACATATGTACTAGATATGGAATATACATTTGAAATTGAGATACCAGACAGGAGAGTTAATTATCCTGCAATACATGGTAGGATCATTGACCACGTTGCTAATTGTGGGCAAAGTAAAAAACGGTCAGACTCTTGATATATTTTGAAGAAGAGTTCTCAAAATTTGTTTTTGGATGCAGAGAAAGAGAGGAATCCAGAGCAACTCTGAAGTCTGGTACTGATCAATCAGAAGAAAATGGCCATTTAGTGAAATACAGAGGGTGGTGAGAAGCTCAGAGTTAGATAGGATTTAAAAGTTAAATTTGAACATAGTAAGTTACAGATCATTCTGTGAAATCCAAGTTGGGAGCTGTATATACAATTCTGTTATTCAGACGGGAGGGCTAGATTGGCTGCAGTAAATATATGTGGAAGTTCATCTCATATCAATATCATTTCAAAACATGGAATTTAGGAACTCAATGTAGACATAGAAGAGGAGAATGAAGCAACCAACACTTCAAATATCTTAATTACAATGAGGGAAGAGTATAGAATAGGCTTTAGAAACTGGACCATTTCCTTACACCACACGCAAGAATAGACTCAAAATCGTTGAAAGACCTAAATGTGAGATAGGAGTCCATCAAAATCCTAAAGGAGAACACAGGCAGCAACCTCTTCAACCTCAGCCACAGAAACTTCTTCCTAGAAACATTGCCAAAGGCAAGGGAAGCAAGGGCAAAAATGAACTATTGGGACTTGACATCAAGATAAAATCTTTTCCACAGCAAAAGAAACAGTCAATAAAACCAAAAGACAACTGACAGATGGGAGAAGATATTTGCAAATGACATAGCAGATAAAGGGCTAGTATCCAAAATCTATGAAGAACTTATCAAACTCAACACCCAGAAAACAAATGACCCAATCAAGAAATGGGCAGAAGACATGAACAGACATTTTTCCAAAGAAGACTTCCAAATGGCCATTTGGAAAAAGTGCTCAACATCATTTGGCATCAGGGAAATCCAAATCAAAACCTCAATGAGATACCACCTCACACCAGTCAGAATGGCTAAAATTAACAAGTCAGGAAACGACAGATGTTGGCGGGGATGCGGAGAAAGGGGAACCCTCCTACACTGTTGGTGGGAATGCAAGCTGGTGCAGCCACTCTGGAAAACAGTATGGAGGTTCCTCAAAAAGTTGAAAATAGAGCTACCTTACGACCCAGCAATTGCACTACTGGGTATTTACCCCAAAGATACAAATGTAGTGATCCGAAGGGGTACATGCACCCCTCCCGATGTTTATAGCAGCAATGTCCAAAATAGCCAAACTATGGCAAGAACCAAGACGTCCATTGACAGATGAATGGATAAAGAAGATCAGGTATAATATATACAATGGAATATTATACAGCCATCAAAAGGAATGAAATCTTGCCATTTGCAACAATGTGGATAGAACTGGAGGGCATTATGCTGAGTGAATTAAATCAATCAGAGAAAGACATGTATCATATGATCTCACTGATATGAGGAATTCTTAATCTCAAGAAACAAACTGAGGGTTGCTGGAGTTGTGGGGTGTTGGGAGGGATGGGGTGGCTGGGTGATAGACATTGGGGAGGGTATGTGCTATGATGAGCGCTGTGAATTGTGTATGACTGTTGAATCACAGACCTGTACCTCTGATAAAAATAATACATTATATGTTAAAAAAAAAAGGAGATAGAAGGAAGCGGAAAATGAAGGGGGGGAAATTGGAGGGGTGATGAACCATGAAAGACTATGGACTCTGAGAAACAAACTGAGGGTTCTAGAGGGGCGGGGGGTGCGGGGATGGGTTAGCCTGGTGATGGATATTAAAGAGGGCATGTACTAAATGGAGCACTGGGTGTTGTACGCAAACAATGAATCATGGAACACTACATAAAATCTAATGATGTAATATATGGTGATTAACAACATAATAAAATTAAAAAAAAAAAGAAACAAGGAGGTCAACTCTGACTAAAGCCAAAAGATAATATTATCCTATGGATAATACAATCACCAAGAATTAAAGTAGTGTTAGAGAGTGAGTAATCCAGACACTTTTGTTGTGGACTGAAAACTGTGTTTAAGAAAAAAATTACTATTTTAGCATTGCTTTTTATGTAAACATTTGTTAAAAGTAGCAAGAGACAGATTTTCAGCTAAAACAGAAATTATCTTACAAGCATACTGTTCAGTCACTTTGGTGATAGACTAATTCACTATTTTTTGGTGTATGATAGTATTTGTCATATAATTGTTTTAAACACTAGTGAATGTTCATAGCATTCTGAAATACAGTTTTCTGTGTTCATACAAGTTTGGAAAGTGAAGCATCTGATATCCCCTATAGTAGAAACATTAAGAAATTCTCTATCAAAAAAAATTCATTTAAGTTAACTCTACTGCATAATTCTTAATTTTCTTGACAAAACAAACATTTCTTTTTCAGGAGACATTTAAAATATAGTTTAGAATAGTGTCTGGGGAATATTTATTTATGAAATACTTCTCCAAAGATGTAATCTTAGCTGCAATAATAATCTTGGTTCATAGAATAGTTGTAGCAATACTAATTATTGACTTATGGCACATGGATGAAAAAGGAAGTGAGCAAATATTCGCTGTCATAGTATTGTTTGATTAGTCTTCCCTCCATTATTGAGTTGTAATCTAAACTACAGGGTTTTATGAACTGCGATTTACAGACTGTCAGAATAACCTTTGTCAGGGAACTGCATCTGCCATCATAATTAGTTTGTCATTGTGAATTTACAGAGCTTTGTATATCAAAAATTCTCTTGTTACCTTAACAGCTATATTATCTTGAAATTAAATATGTCAAGCAAGAAATTCTCTCTCTAATACAGAGTAAAATTTAATTTAGACACTTTTATTGCATGAGAACTATGAACACTATAAAGTTAAGAATTATATATTTGACATAATTGCCCATTAAAGTTAGAAGAAGACATACTGTTCATTTTAAGTAAAGAATAATCACTGAATCTAATTGTAAAACATATGCTAAAGTGTGATCCATTCCAGTGTATTTCCTAGGTATTTGCGCTAATAAAATTTACCCTATTAATCATCCCTTTTACAAGGCTAATGATTTCTTGATATGGTTCTGCTGGTATCTTTGTTTATCTTGACAATTACTTCAATATCCATTATTGATTTACTCAATTAGCTTAAAATTTATTAATTTTTGTATCGATTATATACACTAAGTTCTCTTATAAGTGCTCATCTGTTAACTTTTTTAATTCTCTGAAAAATCTTTTAAGGTAAATCTTACTTTCATTATGATTCATTCTGACCAGTTGAGTAAATTGAGTTATAGAACAATTAAATAATTTATCCAAGATGGAATAGCTACTTATTTCCAAAACCTGAGTTTGCACCAGTTGTCTGACTTCAAAATCTGTGCCCATAATGACTTCACTACAGTCCTGGTTTTATTTATAATTTGATCAAATAAATTAACAATCAGGATGGTGATTAGTCATTTATAGATGAAGAAACAAAAATTCAAAAAGGATGACAGTACTAATTTCACAAAACTCCCATGGGCAAAATAAAATATATGAGAAATCTATTGAGATTTAAAAAGATGGAAAAAGGTCACTAAATAATAGTCTCCAGAGTAGTCTTGCATTATAGCACAGAAAGAAATATTATTCAATAATATTCTTAAATTAATAACTTTACTTCAATAGGAAGTAGAATTTTATCCCTATATATTGCAACAGCTAGTGCTCTCTCTCCAACTATAAGCCAAATTACACCATACAATGTCAGTGATGCATGAGCTAAAGAGGTGGGAAATATTTCAAAGAATTCAGAGAGGAGATTGGAAATGAATATATTTACATTTCTACAGTTAGTCTAGTTTTGTGTGAAAGTAAAATTAATTTTTTTAGAAATAATGAGATATATCTGATACTAGTAACTTTATCCAATAACCTTGATTTATGTTAAAAATATTAGAGAATACTTTGATGATTTCCAAATTTATTTTGATAATGTTTTAGTCAATGTTAATTACGAATACATTTTAATAATATTTTGGTTAGAAAGAATATAAATCTAAGGATCATTTAAAACAGTTAATTATATGGGGCGCCTGGGTGGCTCAGTCGTTAAGCGGCTGCCTTCGGCTCGGGTCATGATCCCAGGGTCCTGGGATCAAGCCCCGCATCAGGCTTCCTGCTCCACGGGGAGGCCTGCTTCTCCCTCTCCCTCTCCCACTCCCCCTGCTTGTGTTCCCTCTCTCACTCACTCTCTCTGTCAAATAAAAAAAATAAATAAAAATAAAATAAAAATAAAACAGTTAATTATAATATTTTCAAAATCTAAAACAGCACGTCCCACATGGTGCAAAGTCAATAACTTTTTAAAATACATTAATGGGGCAATATTATATGTAAAATTTCATGTCATATCAAATATTTGGTAGCATGACATTTATATATATATATATATATATATATATATATATATAAAATCTTGTATTCTGTAGGTTTTACATTTGGTCTAAACTTATTCTGAACCAAACTGTTATGCAGACAAAATTAATGACATGCTGCATCCTATCTCTGATATTGTTAATTTTATTTTTAAAATTACATTTGAAAGTTTACAGTACATTTGACATCAACAGACAAAAACTCAGGATGAATAAAATCAGTTTGTAGATTAATGTTAGTTTTACATTACAAATAGCAATAACAATTGACCATTGAAAATGCAGGGGTTACAGGCCTTACCCCCTTACCGTTGAAAATCTTCATAGAACTTTTGATTCCCCCAAAATTTTACTTTTTATTTATTTTATTTTTTTATTTTAAATTCCAGTATACCTAACCTACAGTATTGTATTAGTTTCAGGTATACAATATACTGATTAAAGAATTCCATACATCACTCAGTGCTCATCATCAATTTTACCCATCCCCCCCACCTACTGCCTCTCTGGTTACCATGTTTGTTTTCAACAGTTAAGAGTCAGTTTCTCAGTTTCTCTCTCTCTCTCTTTTTCCTCTACTCATTTGTTTTGTTTCTAAAATTCCACATGTGAGTGAAATCATATGGTATTTGTCTTTCTCTGATTTATTTTGCTTAGCATAATACTCTGTAGCTCCATCCATGTCATTGCAAATGACAAGATTTCATTGCTTTTTAGGGCTAAAAAATATTCCAGTGTATGTGTGTGTGTGTGTGTGTGTGTGTGTACCACATCTTCTTTATCCATTCATCTAGCAATAGACACTTGGGCTACTTCCATAATTTGGCTATTGTAAATAATGCTGTGATAAACATAGGGGTGTGTGCATCCCTTTGAAAAAGAACTTACATAACTCAACACACAAAAACCAAATAACCCAATTAAAAAAAAAAATGGGCAGAAGACATAAACAGACCTTTCTCCAAAGAAGATAAATGGCCAACAAGCACATGAAAAGATGTTAACATCGTTCATCATCAGGGAAATGCAAATCAAAACTACAATGAGATATCACCTCACACCTATCAGAACAGCTAAAATCAAAAGCACAAAAAACAAGTGTTAGTGAGGATGTGGAGAAAAAAGAATCCCTTGCACTGTTGGTGGGATTGCCAACTGGTATAGCTACTCTGGTAAAACAGTATGGGAGTTCCTCAAAAAGTTAAAAAAAGAACTACCCTACAATCCAGTAATTGCACTGCTCAGTATTTACCCAAAAAATACATTGAATCCCCCAAATCTTAACTATGAATAGCCTACTGTTGACCAAAGCTTTCCTAATAGCATAGTCAATTAACACATATTTTACGTTATATGTACTATATACTGTACTCTTATAATAAAGTAGGCTAGAAGAAAGAAAATGTTATTAAGAAAATTATAAGGAAGAAAAGATATGCTTACCATACCATACTGTATGTATTGGAAAAAATCCACATATAAGTAGACCAGAATAGTTCAAACCCATGTAATTCAAGGGCCAATTGTATATTAATAATATTCTAAGTAAACTATATTAATCCTCCAATTTAAAATCCTTCAAATTTGCATAACAAATAAATTGAACCATGAAACAGATTTAACTGAATTCATAATAGCAGAGTGAATGAAGAAGTAGAGATTTGGAAAAGCTTCAATGGTAATGTTTTAAAGAATCAAATATTACTAATATCCATCCCAAAAAGCCACAAAGAGAATTACATTATTTAGGAGTAATATCATTTCTTTACAGCACTTAATCACCTGAAGAAATATAGATCATTTTGGTTAATTGATAAATGTGTATATAAAAAATGCTCCAAACTTAAGGATAATAGCCTGCTTGTTTATTAAACTAGGGCTATGAATAGAAAAGTTGGTTTCATTATTATCTCTACTTTATAAATTAATTATTAGTATGCTTTTAAAAATATTTAACAGTCATTTTTAATAATTAGGGTCTCAGGCCATTTCATTTTAAAAATTAATCCTTAAAATTTGGGGTTTTTTTCTACTGGCTTCAATTTTTTTTTAAGTTTTTATTTTAATTCTAGTATAGTTAACCTACAGTGTTGTACTAATTTCAGGTATACAATACAGTGATTCAAGAATTCCATATATCACCCAGTGCTCATCAGAATTGCATTCCTTAATCCCTATCACCTACTTCAGACATCTGCCCACCCCCTCCACTCTGGTAAGCATCAGTTTGTTCTCTGTAATTAAGAGTCTGTTTCATGATTTCTTTCTCTCCCTCTCTCTTTTTTTCCCTTTGCTCATTTGTTTTGTTTCTTAAATATCCCTTAAAAATTCAAAAGGAAATTTCTTCTATTAGTCCTATCAACTCTGTAATAATACCATCTTTGTGTTCCAGGTATAAGTATGTGCGAATGACTCAATCCACTCAAATAACCCTCAGTCTCATTAAGACAAGAATGTTCAAAGTTGAAAACAATCCTCTGACTTCTTCTCCGTCTTCATTTTTACTGACTTCTTATTTGAAAAGACCTACACTCTCTGGAAATGGTGTGCCTATGAGTAGCATCTAATTCTAGTTGTCAGATTTTATTTTATTTTTTTATTTTATTTTTTTAAAGATTTTATTTATTTATTCATGAGAGACAGAGGAGGAGAGAGAGAGAGAGAGAGAAGCAGAGGGAGAAGCAGGTTCCCAAGGAGCAGGGAGCCCGATGCGGGACTCGATCCCAGGACCCTGGGATCATGACCTGAGTCGAAGGCAGACGCTTAACCAGCTGAGCCACCCAGGCACCCTAGTTGTCAGATTTTAAAACAAAATGGAGAAAATAGTGAAAAGAACCTAACTAATAGGGTAAATAGAAGTTGGGCTGTGACACATGCTAAAGGCATTGTTTACAAAGGAGAGAAGTTTAGGTGTGACAAATCAGAATTCTCCATGAGAAAATGTATCACTGTTTCTCTCTGGAGATAGTTACCAGATGTGAGAAAATGGATTAATGTGGGAGAAATTTAATGTGTAAAATAAATGCATTAATTGACCAAAATCATATAAACAATTGACTGTAAAGGGTATTTTAAAAGCTTTAACTTTCCCCCCGAAACTGAAGAAAATCCCCAAAGAGTTTAAGTGCAAGATACGGTAGTACTGCTACGGCTGGTATTGTTCCTAATTTAGATAATGAGAGTGATCACTACCATCACTCCTTTGAAGCTGAACTCCAAAATGTTTGCTTTTAGTAATATATAAGGAAATAATAATTAATGGTAATAATATGAGTGTATATATATATATTTGTTAATTATCAATAGTATAAGTATTTTTCTCTAGTAAGCTTCAACATAAGAACCTGAAATTCCAAGTGAGTTAATTCTGCAGGCAGCAATGGACCTTGAAAAAGAGCCCCTGCATGTCTGATGACCAGTTTTAGTCATTCATTGAAACCATACCCATTTATGCAGAGTTACTCTTCTGTTGAAGTTATGCTACTTCTCACAAATATAGACATGGAAAGAAATTTAGAAAGTATTCAGAGTCTCACAGGATCTCATTCATTTCAATCAAATAATTACTGTTTTCCTTGGAACTACAGCTGATTTAAGTGATTCTCTAAGCAAAACTGTAAACAACTGATAAATAAATCCAAGTACATTTACAAGAAGAATTTTAACCTATAGAAATAGGTTTATCTTCATATCAATTTATATTTCATATTTCCCCAAGGAATACATGGATCTTTTTGTTCTTTCCTATTTCAACTGGATTAAATATTTATTGCTCTTGTGAGATAGCTAAGTTGCACAAAACTGTATTCATTAAAACTTAAAATAGCATCTCATATATTGGTGAATTCCTCATTCAAACATATGCCTCCAGAAACAGATGAAAGGTTGATGTGTTATTATTGAAAGAATTGTAACCCATTTCTAATGAGAGGGTACCAGAAATGTATTTTATTTTAGTTATTTATTTATTTTTAAAGATTTATTCATTTATTTTAGAGAGAGAGTGCATCCACGGGGTGGGAGAGGCAGAGTCTTAAAAAGACTTAAAAAGACTCCATGCTGAGTGTGGAGCCCAATACAGGGCTTGATCTCACAACCCTGAGATCATGACCCGAGCCAAAACCAATAGTAGGATGCTCAATAGACTATGCCACCCAGGCACCCCAGAAATGTATTTTAGATACTATGGAAGCAATCTCATCTAAAATAAAGGTTATTACTATTAATATTATGTTAAATATTAAAATGAGTTATTATCTCATTATTTCCTGTGTTTACTCTCAACTAACACTCATTGCTGCCAAAAACATATTCATCTTCAAAATTCTCTAATAATGTTAGATCTTTCCCAAGTAGTAGTCCAGAGAAAGTTGTTAGCTAATTAGCCAATGAAAGAGAGAAAGAAGAGCAAAACATTGAAAACATGATGAATATATAAGCCAAATAATAGAGAAAGTGAGATTTTACAATTAAGAAGCAACACATGTTACATTATCTGTATAAATAACTTTTGCTGGGAAAAAATAACCTACTGTTAGATTTCAAAGTTTTTCTAGAAAAACTTTATTTCACACACAGGCCTGAAGTTCAGTTGTGGTATGACTTATCTTGATGGGCTAGATAGTTCAGATCAACTCTGCATGTCTCATTTTGGGATCTGGGTTGAAGGAGCATCACCAGTGGCTATCTGAGTTATCCTATGCTCACCATGGATCAACAGAGTGCAGAAGTGCAAACATATCATGTTAAACTCACCATATACATTAGCATTCCATTGGTCAAAATCAAATCATACTGACACGCCTGGCATCAATGGAACAAAGAATGATACTCTGTCCACAGTTGGAGTCAGTGAAAAAAATTACACCTCCAATGAAGGGGTTTACTATTACAAAGAAGTAAAGCAAAAGAGAGTGATAATCTAATCTAGTACATCAATGCTATAATTGAAAGGGTAGCATAGAATAAAGCAATTTCTAATTATTTTCTATAAATTCTTTCTTTAGTTTCAAAATTTATAAATTACATAATTCTGTGTATTTTAAAGTAAATGCATTTTAATATAAGACCTAGAAATCAAATTAATGCCTTAGCTTATTAACCATCTATATAACATGTTTCTTTGGAATGAGGAAATTAGTAATTTCTGTTCATATCACCTACATAGGTCATCACTGTAAAGAATTCCTCTCCGTAATTATTTAGCTTTAAGTATGAATAAAGATTCTGTTTAAGTATATGCATTTAAATCCCTATAGAGTAAAACAATGATTTATGTCTTGCTGAATCTTGTGCAATAACTGTAGGTAGCTAAAGAAACTTTAGGTAAGGACAGATGGGCATTTGTTGTGAATGAATATCTTGCTCAACAGACCATAAGAACAAATTAAAAGCTATATTTTACAGTTTTAGTTATCACATCAATTTTTCAGGCTTGCAGCTGGCAACACACATATACTCTTGTGTTTATTGTGCTAAAGAAACAACCCAACAAAACCCACAAACAACAAAAGTCCCATATTCAGTAACCCTGGCCCCAGATGGCCAAATGCCAAGTAATCTTATATGTAAATAAGGTGAAGAAATTATCTGATAATTTTAGGAAATGGGATATAGTCTTTGGAGAACTTCTAGAAAAAAATGTAAGGCAATTTGTTTCACAATTTACAGTTAGGATGACCCTGTCAATACTTGGCTATCCCATGAGCAACCCAAAGTTGTCATATTCAAAACTGTACCCAAACCCACACACTTAGAAAAATTTTATAGTCTTTAGGATTCAAAGTTTGCCATTATACACATATGAGCTTGGGCCCCAGGTGACCCAGGTAGTCATTAAGTAAAATTTAGGAAGAATATATTACTTCTCTTACACTTAAAATGGAAAGAGTCCCTTTGATAGTAAATAGAGGTGAGGATAAAGATTAAATATATTGAATTGTGTAAAGATTTATCATGGTGTCTGGTACATACAAAGATGATTTATTATTAGGTTCGTTTGACTCTTGAGTGATTACCGAGGATTTATCACATAGTAGGCCCTGCCATAAGTTTGGAAGGGTGTATTCTTCACAGATCGCTTTGATTTAGCTACAATAATCATCCCTATTTTATAGATGAATCACGAAGCTCATACATTTGTGTATAGAAACACCAAAACTGAACCCAGCAATCTGTCTTTAACCACTAATCACCAGTTCTTGTTGCTTAGAATAAAATACTATTCATCGAAAATTTTCTTTCAGCAACTATTATATGTTTATTGATATATGCTTACCAACTTACCTGTTTGTATGTGAATTTTTATCAGTTGCATACAAGCAACCATTATGTATTTAGAGTAGGCAATGAATAATTTGTGTGTGTGGTTTTGTATATTGTTTTTTATTATTCCAGAAGATATGCATTGTTTTAACTTTATAAACTAGTAAAATTTTCAGTTAGGTGACAGATTATATATATGTTAAGTAAATAGTCACATATAGAGTGTATTACTGATAGGAACTCATTCATCTGATGCACTACCTGCTATTCTAAATTTAGACATCAATTATTCTGAATTAAAACTTATTCAGTATGTTTAGAGGAAAATATATAATTATTATTTTTTACAAAATTCATGTTTTAATTTTTATTCTGTGTGTTATAATCCATTAATATCATTATTCTTTTTGATGTTCAAATTGTCCCAAATTTGGCCAATATAAGCTCCTTCCAGCTGGTGCCAGAGTTCTTCTGTCATGTTTCCATCTGGTATTTTCAGAATACTTAGCAAGCTAAATTTAAAATTATGTGGAGAAAAGTGATATTTTCCAACACATTGAGTACACCAAAGAACTCAAAAAGTAAAAAAAAAAAAACAAAAAAAACACACATTATTGCCATAGAAAGTAAGATTTGAAAGTAATTGCCCTAGTTACTAGATATTCTACAGTGTTGTGAAAATAAAATACTGATGATAGAATAATACAAGTTTAAGTTTACTCTTATTTCACTTTTCCATCTAAAAATATTAATTATTATTTCCAGCAGAAAATATTGGAATACTGAAGAAATAATGATCTAGGGGTTCCTGGGTGGCTCAGTCAGTTAAGCGACTGCCTTAGGCTCAGGTCATGATCTCAAGGTCCTGGGATCCAGCCCCACATCCCTCTGCCCCACTCCCCACTTGTGCTCTCTCTCTCTCTCTCAATCCTCTCAAATAAATAAAATCTTTAAAAAAAAAAGAAAAGAAATACTGATCTTATTTTTAAAAAATCTGAGTTAATGTTTAGGATAAAATTGCTTCCTACAGAAAAAGATTTTTACGGTCTGGTTTTTCAATAACAAAGGTTGATTATAATAATTATACATAATCAAATCAGATTATGCTATAAGAAAAATTTCCATTGATAATTAGAAAGAGTATATTGTTATTAATACTATTTACCATGGCCACTTTAGGTAAAGTAGAACTTTCATCCTTAGTCTGCTTGAAAACAGAATAAAAAGTTTCAATGGAATTGCAAATATATGTGTAATTTTTTTCTCTATAAAGCATATTTAGTACTATAAGTAAAATCTTCCCAATATTTTATTTTATTTTACAAATTTTTGTGCATTGTCTGGGAGACTGTTCTGCCGGAATCACATAGGTTGCCACGAGCAGCCACCTTTATCTGGTGGATAGGCCAGAGCTGGAGGGTCTAGGCTGACCTCACATATTAACCATCATAAACCCGATAATATGAAATGCCAGGGGACAAATTTGTTACATCATCCCCTGTTGTCTCTACACTCCATACTTCTCAATTTCCTGCAGAACTTGTTGTAATATGTGCAGTTCTTACAAAGATGTGGAGTAAACCCTATGGTGTTTTATCGTCTATTTCACTGTTCTATCATACTTTGTTTTACTGGGTTATGTTCTATTCTATTCTGTTATGTTCTATGTCCTTATTTAAAAAAAAATTCTAGGTGCAATACAGTAGCTTGGTTTCCTGCCTTACTAACGGGTAACAAAAATCTGTTTAACAATAACATGAAGGAGGTAGACATTGTTTATATTCTTGTCGATATCCTCATTAAAGGAGTATGCTACCTTTGAAAAGGCCCAAAGGGATACACTGGTTTTACAGAAGCACTGAAGAAAGAACAAAATGAAATCATATCAGGCAATAATATATTCATTTAATGTTACCCTGTTTTAAAAGTTCAAGTTGATATTGGAGAAAAGGTGAAAAAATTGAAGTACTCTTATAAGGTCATACACTGTTCTATTTCATTATAAGATCCCTATGCAAATAATTACAGGATACCTATATATTATACAAAACTACCCATTAATACCTTAACATGTTGATAACCCTCCTTTCCCCCTATTTTGTAGGGCCGAACTCTTGTTTAACTCTGCTCGGGTTTCCTCCTAATACTTTATTACTGAGCAGGATCATGTTATGGGACATGGAACATGTTATTGCATTTCTTCCTTTTCAGTAATAAACAGGCTTATGTATACATATTTCTCTATCAACATGACATTGTTATATGGAGACAGGTAATCTTTTCTTGGTCCTTTCTCAGGTCTTTGATATGCAGTCATATCATTAGGCATCAAAAATGTACAATGGAATGTACACAGACATTAAGTAAGGAATCAGCTTATAAAATACATTAACAAAACCTAACGTCCATCAGTTTGTAAAAATGTAGGTGTTTGTTAATGTATTTTATAAGCTGATTCCATATATATATATATATATATATATATATATATATATATATATATAATTCCTTATCTTCCCACCAATACACACAAACACACAAAGAAATCTCCCCGTGGATACTGATGGTTAAAATATCCTCCCTTTGAGTTAAGCCTGGGAATGTACAGAAAGTGGGAAAAAGACTTCTTGATATACAATGATATAAAAATAGATAAATCAGGGCGCCTGGGTGGCTCAGTTGGCTAAGCAACTACCTTCGGCTCAGGTCATGATCCTGGAGTCCCGGGATTGAGTACCGCATCAAGCTCCCTGCTGAAAAGGGAATCTGCTTCTCCCTCTGACCCTTCCCCCTCTCATGCTCTCTCTATCTCATTCTCTCTCTCAAATAAATAAATAAATAAAATATTTTAAAAATAGATAAATTAAAGGGTGCCTGGGTGGCTGAGTCGGTCAAGATCTGCCTTCACCTCAGGTCATGATCCCATGGTCTTGGGACCTAGCCCCACATCAGGCTCCCTGCTCAGTGGGAAGCCTGCTTCTCCCTTTCCCTCTGCTGCTCCCCCTGCTTGTGCTCTCACTTTCTCTCTCTCTCTGTCAAATAAATAAATAAAATCTTTAAAAAACAGACGAATTAATAAAAAGTGCATGCATTCAGCTAAAAAATAAAGAGAAAAACACAAAAAAATATTTACAAATATAGAACATACACTCAATATATTCATGACCAGACACTTTAGAATCAGCATGAAATGAGACTTTTAGAGATTTTTAAAAAGTTCTTTTATTTAAATTCCAGTTAGTTAACATACAGTGTAATATTAGCTTCAGGTGCACAACACAGGATTCAACACTTACATACAACACCAGGTGTTCATCACAGCAAGTGCACTCCTTAATCTCCATCACCTATCCAACCCATTCCCCCCCCCCCACCCACCTCCCCTCTGGTAACCATCAGTTTGTTCTCTATAGTTAAGAGTCTATTTCTGGGTTTGCCTATCTCTCTCTCTCTTTTTACCCCTCTGCTCATTTTGTTTCTTAAATTCCACATAGGAAGGAAATCATAGGATATTTATCTCACTGTGACTGACTTATTTCACTTAGCATGGTACTTTCTAAGCTCTATCCATGTCGTTGTAAATGTCAAGATTTCATTCTGTTTATGGCTAAATAATATTCTAATATATATATATATATATATATATATATATATATATATACACACACACACACACACAATGGAATTCCTGTATGAGTTCTAGTAATTTTAGGGTGGAGCCTTTTGGGTTTTCCACATAGAGTATCATATCATCTGCTAAGAGTGAGAGTTTGACTTCGTTGCCGATTTGGATGACTTTTATTTCTTTTTGTTGTCTGATTGCTAAGGCTGGGAATTCAGCAGTGGCAGGATATAAAATCAGTGCACAGAAATCAGTTTCATTTCTATACACTAACAATGAGCTGGAAGAAGGAGAAATTAAGGAGTCGATCCCATTTACGATTGCACCCAAAACCATAAGATACCTAGGAATAAACCTAACCAAAGAGGCAAAGGATCTGTACTCAGAAAACTACAGAACACTCATGAAAGAAAGTGAGGAAGACACAAAGAAATAAAAAAAAAAAAAAACATTCCATTCATGGATTGGAAGAAAATATTGTTAAAATGTCTATGCTATCTAGAGCAATCTACACATCCAATGCAATCAGTATTAAAATACCATCAACTTTTTTTCACAGAGCTGGAAAAAATAATCTTAAAATTTGTATGGAACCAGAAAAGACCCTGAATAGCCAAAGGAATGTTGAAAAGAAAACCAAAACTCGTGGCATCACAATTCTGGACTTCAAGCTCTATTAAAAAGCTGTAATCAAGACAGTGTGGTACTGGCACAAAAACATACATATAGATCAATGAAACAGAATAGAGAACCCATAAATGGCCCCTTATCTCTATGGTTAACTAATCTTCAACAAAGCAAGAAAGGATATCCAATGGAAAAAGGACAGTCTCTTCAAAAAATGGTGTTGGTAAATTGGACAGCCACATACAGAAGAATGAAACTGAACCATTTCCTTACACCACACACATAAATAGACTCAAAGTGGATGAAAGACCTAAATGTGAGATGGGAATCCATCCAAGTCCTAGAGGAGAACATAGGCAGCAACCTCTGTGACCTCAGCCACAGCAATTTCTTGCTAGACACATCTACAAAGGCAAGGGAAACAAATTGAAAAAAGAACTACTGGGACTTCATCAAGATAAAAAGCTTTTACACCACAGAGGAAACAGTCAACAAGACCAAAAGACAATCAATAGAATGGGAGAGGATATTTGCAAATGACATATCAGATAAAGGGCTAGTATCCAAAATCTATAAAGAACTTATCAAACTCAACACCCAAAGAATAAATAATCCAATCAAATAATGGACAGACACATGAACAGACATTTCTCCAAAGAAGACATACAAATGGCCACAGATACATGAAAAAATGCTCAAAATCCTTAGCATCAAGGATACAAATCAAAACCACAATGAGATACCACTTTACACCAGTCAGAATGACTAAAATGAACAAGTCAGGAAATGACAGATGTTGGTGAGGATGCAGAGAAGGGCGAACCCTCTTACACTGTTGGTAGGAATGCAAGCTGGGGCAGCCACTCTGGAAAAAAGTATGGAGGTTCTTCAAAAAGTTGAAAATAGAGCTACCCTATGACCCAGCAGTTGCAATATGGGGTATTTAACCCAAGGATACAAATGTAATGATCTGAAGGGGCACCTGTACCCCAATGTTTATAGCATCAATGTCCACAATAGCCAAACTACGGAAAGAGCCCAGATGTACATCGATAGATAAATGGATAAAGAAGATACTATGTGTGTATACACACACACACACACACACACACACACACACACACACACACACAATGGAATACTACTCAGCCATCAAAAAAATGAAATCTTACCATTTGCTAACAACATGGATGGAAGTAGGGGGTATTATGCTAAACAAAATAAGTAAATCAGAAAAAGACAATTATATGATCTCACTGATATGTGGAATTTAAGAAACAAAACAGAGGATCATAGGGGAAGAGAGGAAAAAATAAAACAAGATGAAATCAGAGAGGGAAACAAACCATAAGAGACTCTTATTCATAGGAAACAAGCTGAGGGTTGCTTGAGGGGAGGGATGTGGGGAATGCGGTAACTGGGTGATAGACATTAGGGAGGGCACATAATGTAATAAGCACTGGGTATTATATAAGACTGATGAATCAATGACCTCTACCAATAACACAAATTCAATTATCAGTTAATTAAATTTAAATTAAATTAAAAAATTTAAATTTAAATTAAAAATAAATCAAAAAAACGAAGTTTAAATCTCTATGGTACTCTTGCTTTTATCCTGATTTAACAGTGATTTTAGATTTACTCTAAGCAATATTATTCAGAGGATTTTTGGACACACATGAAGAGAATGGTTACATAATCCTGGTGACCCATATTTTTGAAGGTTCTGCTGTGGAATATTTCAAAGTCTTAATATGCGTGAAGTAGAACTGGGTGAACTTTTATTATTCACTCATTTCGTCATTCAAGAAGTATGTATTGAGCATCTCCACAAAATTTCAGGAGATTGGACATTTAAAAATACCAGATCTAAAAAGTATACTCATGGAAGGTGTTTTTTTTTTTTTAAAGGCAAAATATAAGAAATAGAGAAAGAAGGTGCTGGTAAATGTTAAGGAGTCTCATAAATCAGCCAGTCATAAATCACCAGCGTTCTTATTCTGACCTTGACCATCAAGATCTATACATTTGGGCTCTAGGAAGTCTCAAGAAGAAGTTCCAGGTGGAAATATTCATGTTCCTTTGGTCATGTGGTGAAACCAAAGCTAGTTTAAAACTATTAGTAAACAAAACAAAACCAAACCAAAACAAACAAACAACAAGAAGAAAAACTATTAGTGAACCAATTCTTCTCAGGGTGTTTTGGACTTAAACAGCACATGATAAAGCTCATCATTCTTATCTGAACCACAAATTATAGCCAGATATCCAGGAGACCCAGAGACATCAATTGCAGCCCTATAAATTGACTCTATCTTGCACTCCTACAATGAGCAAGGTACTGTTTTCATCCCAGATACAATAGTAAACAAAAGAGACAAAAGTCCTTGCCTACCTGAAGAAGACAAAATAAATAAGTTAAATAAATAAATATAAACTAGATAGTAGTAATGTTATGTTTAATAATACAAGAGGGATAAATATGTGTTGTCAGAGGTGATGCAATTGTTATTTTAGATCCAGTGACCAGAAGGCCCAACTTGCAAATGGTGAATAAAGATGGGAGGGAAGTGAGGGGGTGAGCCTTGCTTTTGTTTGGAGGAAGAACATTCCAGACTAAGGAAATAGCAAGTTTAAAGACCTTGAAATGGGGCACACTGGCTTGTTCCAGGAACTGTGAGCAAGCCAGTGTAACCAGAAGCACCTGTCCAATCAAGAGAACAGGGAGAGTTGAAGTAAGAGAGGGAATCAGAGGCAGGTAATATAGGGTCTTTGCAGACCCTTGCAAAAATCTGGTTTTCCTGAGTGGGATGGGAAATCACTGGAGGGTTTTGAGCAGAGCAATGTTATATTATGGCACATATGTTGCTGTGCTTAACAAAGAATAAAGGAAAGCAACAACAGAAGCAGGAAAATTTTTGTATGGGAAACTCTAACAATTCAGACACTGGATAATACTGGTTTGGACTTGCAATCCATCTGCATATTTCAAAAATAAATAGATAGTCTGGCCTCAAAGTATCTCGAGAGAGGTTTCAAAATTTAAGTAGCACATTGTAAATCACTAGTAGCCTATCATATCCTTATCTCGACCAAGAGTCAGTGGCTGGCTTCTGGTATCTCTACAGATAATCACAGAGCTGTGTCAGTGAGATATGAAATAGTTCTTTCTTACACAGACTAATTTCCTGACTATTGGCCAAGATTTTCTAATTATAAATTTCCAATAATATTTTTCTGCATTTTTGAGCCACTTATAAATCAGAAAAATCAAAAAGAAAAAAAAATCAAAAATTATATATATATATATAATCCAATGAGGTACTGTTTTAAAGAAAGATTTCAGTTAACCAAATAGTATAGCACAAATTTTTTTATAATCATGCAGAATCTGACACTTATTTTACCTTTTTGACCAGTGTCCTCTTTTCTTCAAAAACGCTTCTTTTGCATCTATTGAAATGATCATATGTTTTTACGCTTCTCTTATTGATGTGATGTATCATGTTGATGGAGTTTTGAATATTGAACCACCCTTGCATCCCAGGATTAAATGCCACCTTGATTGTGGTGAGTTATTTTTTTTTAATGTATTTTTGGATTTGGTTTGCTAATATTTTGTTGTGGAATTTTGCAACTATGTTCATCATAGTTCATCAGAGATTTTGGCCTGCAGTTTGTTTTATTCATTTGTTATTTATTTATTTATTTATTTATTTATTTATTATATATCAGTATTGTCTTTATCTACTTTTGGTATCAGAGTAATGATGGCCTTATAGAATGAGTTTGAAATCTTTCCTTCCTTTTCTAATTTTTGGACCAGTTTGAGAAGAATAAGTATTAACTCTTCTTTAAATGTTCGGTAGAGGGGTGCCTGGGTGGCTCAGTTGGTTAAGCGACTGCCTTCGGCTCAGGTCATGATCCTGGAGTCCTGGGATCGAGCCCCGCATCGGGCTCCCTGGTCGGCAGGAAGCCTGCTTCTCCCTCTCCCACTCCCCCTGCTTGTGTTCCCTCTCTCTCTGTCTCTCTCTCTGTCAATTAAATAAATAAAATCTTTAAAAAAAAAAATAAATGTTCGGTAGAATTCACCTGTGAGGCTGTCTGGTCCTAGACTTTTGTTTTTGGGAGTTTTTTGATTACTGATTCAATTTCATTGCTGGTAATCAGTCTGAAATCAAATTCTCAGTTTGTTGGCTTTCTTTACTGATATACTTGGATTCTTTTCCCTTTATTTTTTGCATATCTGTTACTGGTTTTTGATTTGTGGTTACCATTAGGTTTGTATATAACATATTCTGTATATAACAGTTTATAATAAGCTGATAATTGCTTAAATTTGAACTCATTCTTTTTTTAATGTTTTTATTGTTATGTTAATCACATGTTACATCATTAGTTTTTGATGTAGTGTTCCATGGTTCATTGTTTGTTCATAACACCCAGTGCTCCACGCAGAATGTGCCCTCCTCAATACCCATCACCAGGCTAACCCATCCCCCTACCCTCCTCCCCTCTAAAACCCTCAGTTTGTTTTTCAGAGTTGAACTCATTCTTTACTCCTCTCCCCCACCTCCATGTTTTAGGTAAATGGTGTCATGCTTTGCATCCTTTTATTTGGTGAAACTTTTGACTAGTCTTTATAAATATACCTATTTTACTACTTTTGCGTTTCCTACTTTTCTTACTCCTGCTTATGGGTTTCCTTTCCACTGAAAGAGTCCCGTTTAACATTTCTTATAGGCCCAGCTTAGAGGTGATGAATTCCTTGAACTTTTGTTTGTCTGGGAAACTCATCTTTCCTTCTATTCTGAATGATATTCTTTCTGGATAGGGTATTCTTGGCTGCAGGTTTTTTTTGTTTGTTTGTTTGTTTTGTTTTCTTTCAGCCCTGACAATATATCATGCCATTTCCAGTGGCCAGCAAAGTTTGTACTGAAAAATCACCTGATGGCCTTATGGGGTTTTCCTTGTATGTAACATTTTTTTCTTTTCTCTTGCTGCTTTTAAAGTGCTCTCTTTATCACAACTTTCTGTCATTTTAATTACTATGTGCTTGGTGTGACCCTCCTTGAATTGATTTTGTTGGGAACTCTCTGTGCATCTGGATCTAGATTTCTGTTTTCTTCTCCAGATTCTGGAATTTTTCAGCTATTATTTCTTCAAATAAATTTTCTTCCCCCTTTTCTTTCTCTTCTTCTGGATCCCTATAATGTGGATGTTATTGTGCTTGATGGTGTCATTGTGTTCCCTAATTCTATTCTCATTTTTTTATTATTAATTTTTCTCTCTCCTGTTCAGCTTGATTACTTTGCATTACACTATCCTCCAGGTCACTGCTCTGTTCTTTGGCTTCTTTTAGTCTATTTATTCCATCTAGGGTATTTTTAATTCCATTTATTGAGTTCTTCATCTTCGATTGGTTCTTTTTTTATGGTTTCTACTTCTTTGTTAAGGGTCTTGCCGAGGTCCTCCACTCTTTTCCCAGGTCCATTGAGTATCTTTAAGAGCACTACTTTAAATTCCCTTATCGGGGGGGCACCTGGGTGGTTCAGGTGTTTAAGCAGCCAACTCTGGATTGTGGCTCATGTCATGATCACAAAGGCCTGGGATAGAGCCCTGCTTTGGGCTTTGTGCTCAGTGGGGAGTCTGCTTGAGGATTCTCTCTCCCTCTCCTTCCCCCCGACCCCGCTCGTGCACTCACTCTCTCTCTCTCCCACTCACTAAATGAAATAAATAAATCTTTTTAAAAAATCCCTTTCAGGCACATTACTTATCTCTGTTTTGTTTAGGTCTCTTGCTATTATTTCGTCCTGTTCTTTTATTTGGGACATATTTCTCTGTCTTCTCATTTGTCTCACGCTCTGTGTCTGTTTTTATGTGTTAGGAAAGTCAGCTACATCTGCTCCTGAAAGTAGTGGCCTTAAGAAAAAGAGGCCCTGTAGTGCTCTGTAACATAAGGTCCCTTATTCACCAGAACCTGGCACTTCAGGGGTATCTCTTATATGTGTTTCATGTGCCCTACTGTTGTGACAGAGCCACTTTTGACTTTAGTCTATTAGTCTGAAATGGCTCTCTTTGCCTATTATGGGCAGGGTTTGATCCCTGTGTTGTTAGTGGACCAGTCTGGAGTCACCTTGGGCTTACGTTGAATCACCAGAGGTTCAGTAGCTCAGAAGTTCAGGGGAACACAGTGTTAGCAAGGTTTGCGTGAGTCTGCGGTGTGTGTAGGGGAAGGGGGTACCTGACACTGAGACCTGGCTGGAGAAAGTGTGTCTGTAGGATGCCTGGGCAGAGTACACTGTTAACAACTTATGTGGGAAGTGTCATTGCCTTGCTGGTTCCCAGAGATGTCTGTGTGTTTATGCTGGGGGATGCAGGAGGGAAATGGCACCTGCCAACTCCTTTATTCTTGGGGAAGTTTTCCAACATTCCCTGCTGCTCTAGCACAGGCTCTGAGATTAGTAAAAAAAAAAAAAAAAAAAAAAAAACTCTCTCCTGTAAATCCCAGGTGTTTTTCAAACTGCTGCTGGTGTGCTGTATAACCCTGGGGCTATTTGTTGTGCCTTCTCTCTAAAGGCAGGGACTCCACTTCCTATCACCCTGCAGGCTCTCCCAGAGCCAAGCCTACTGATTTTTAAAGTTCCATGTTTTAAGCCCCACTCATTGTAAGAACTTGCAAAATTCGGGCCTCTGGTTTTCAAAGCCAAATGTTATAGGGATTTGTCCTCCATGTGGACTCCCTGGTAGGAGAATCTGTTTCTCTTTCCTCTCTGAGCCACTCCCTCACTCTTTAGTCACCACATTTCCACCCTTCCTACCTTCTTCAATGTAGCTTCTTCTATATATTTAGTTACAGAGAGTTTTTCTGCTAGGCTTCGGGTTGTTTTCTGGGTTACTTACACCAGGGTGGCTGTTATGAAGTTGTATTGATGGAACAAGGTGATCTTAGGACACTCCTATTTTGCCATTTTCCCCAGAAATCAAATTATTTCAATTTTTTATTTTAATAAATGTAGGTCCAAAATTTCTCTCCATAAAAATTATGTTCTATTGTTTCTCCACCTATGTTTTATATAAAAAAATCATTTTAATATCAAAATACATGAGGATCATCTCATAATGAGAATTTCATTAATTGGCATACACACACACATTGCTTCAACAAACTTATTAATGCTTTGAATTTCTACAAATTTATTAGCACTTATTACAAATTTATTAATGTTTATTCACTTTCTTATTATTATATCATTTACATAGACTAAAAAGATCTGTGAATCATATCATTTTGGGGGGCTATATGCTATGCCTTGTGAGCTTATGTATTTGTATTCCACTTATAATAAAATTAAACATCCAGGGTCTTCCAGTTCATGTGGCATGCATGATTACATGAGTTTATCTACTCTGCAACCAGAATTAACTAAAAATAGATACTAAAACAGGAAACCAAATAAATGCATAAGAAAGTAGGGAAATGACAAGTGTGCTATAAGTAGACAAAATATTTGAGAGCTTTCTTGGAAATAGAGAAAAATAGTAGAAACTGACTTACAATAATATAATTAAACATAAGAACACCCAATCCCAAACAAATCTAGGACATAATATATTTTTTAAAGATTTATTTACTTATTTTAGAGAGCAAATGCCCACATGTGAGCAGGGAGAGGGGCAGATGGAGAGAGAGAATCCCAAGCAGACTCCATGCTGAGTGCAGAACCCAACTCGGGGCTCGATCTCCCAGTCCATAAGATCATGACTTGAGCTGAAACCAAGATTCAGATGATTAACCAACTAAGCCACTCAGGTGCCCCAGGACACAAGTTAGAGGATCCCTTCTCAAAGAAACTGCAAAAGCTCTGAGATTTACAATGCTGAGGGAGATTTATAAAATTGGGTCATGGGGTGCTTTATAGAATCATGAGAGATAGCATCCAATCATCTGGTGTTCAGTCATCTTTCCCCATGGCTTTAAGGCCACTGGCTGCAAAAATTCACCCTGGGGAAGAATTAAGTAGTGCTGGGAAAATTGGACAGTTATATATAGAAGAATGAAACTTGACCATTCAATTATACCATACACAAAGATAAACTCAAAATGGATGAAAGACCTCAATGTGAGACAGGAATCCATCAAAAAATCCTAGAGGAGAACATAGGCAGAAACCTCTTCGACAATGGCCACAACAACTTCTTTCAAGACACGTCTCCAAGGGAGAGGTCTCCAAGGCAAGGGAAACAAAAGCAAAAATGAACTTTTGGGACTTCCCCAAGATAAAAAGCTTCTGCACAGCAAAGGAAACAGTCAACACAACTAAGAGGCAACCAACAGAATGGGAGAAGATATTTACAAATGACACTACAGATAAAGGGCTAATATCCTATATCTATAAAGAACTTCTCAAACTCAACACTCAAAAAACAAATTTTCCAGTCAAAAAATGGGCAGAAGTCATGAACAGACACTTCTCCAAAGAAGACATACAAATGGCTAACAGACACATGAAAAAATGCTCAACATCACTGGCCATCAGGGAAATACAAATCAAGACCACAATGAAATACCGCCTCACACCAGTTATAAAGACAAAAATTAACAAAACAGGAAACAACAAATGTTGGTGAGGATGTGGAGAAGTGGGAACCCTCCTACACTGTTGGTGGGAATGCAAGCTGGTACAGCCACTCTGGAAAACAGTATGGAGATTCCTCAAGATGTTAAAAAAAGAGCTACCCTATGACCCAGCAATTGCACTACTAGGTATTTTCCCCAAAGATATGAATGTAGTGAAAAGAAGGGGCACATGCACCCCAATGTTCATAGCAGCCATGTCCACTATAGCCAAACTGTGGAAGGAACCAAAATACCCTTCAACAGATGAATGGATAAAGAAGATGTGGTACAGATATACAATGGAATATTATTCAGCCATCAGAAGTATTATTTAGCCACCATTTGCATTGACATGGATGGAACCAGAGGGGATTATGCTAAGTGAAATAAGTCAGGCAGAGAAAGACAATTATCATATGGCTTCACTCATATGTGGAACATTAACAATAGCACGGAGGACCATGGGGTAGGGAGGGAAATCTGAAGGGGGAGAAATCAGAGAGGGAGATGAACCATGGGAGACTATGGACCCCAGGAAAGAAACTGAGGGTTTCAGAGGGGAGGGTGTTGGGGGATGGGGTAACAGGGGTGAAGGGTACTAAGGAGGGCACGTGTTGTGATGAGCACTGGGTGTTATATGCAACTAATGAATCACTGAACACTACATCCAAAATGAATGATGTACTATACAGTGGCTAACTGAACATAAAAAACAAAAATAGAATGGAATGAACACAGTTTTCCTTATTTTGGAAAAAAAAGACAAAACAATAGTGATATCTAATTGTCCCCAGCTTTGATGACAGCTCCCAGCCAAAACATACCTAAAATAGATTTCTTTGTCTATGCCCTACCAATTGACATAGAGATAAATCCCTGTATTTTTCTTTCAATTATTTACTAAAATACACATATACATTGAGTGTCTACTATGTACAGGGTGCTCTAAGATCTTGCATATATCAGCAAGCAAAACACAGCCCTTGCCTTCATGGAGCTCTCATTTAGCAGGGGACAACCAAAATAAACAAAAAGAAAAACATGTAAATTGTGTCATGTGTTAGAATGTTTAGAATGGTAAATACAAAAGAAAAAGTAGTGTTTTAAAAGAGGTTTTTGGTGTGCAAGAATTGATGGTAAGGTGTCAGGTTAGGTCTCATGGAGATTTTGAAATATTGCAAAGACATGATAATTGAAGGAAGGAACCAAACAGATGTCATGGTTATGCAACATTGTAAATGTATTTAATGCCTCTCAATTATATACATACAAATGGTCAAAATGGGTTTATATTGGATTTAACCATAATTTAATAAAAAAGAGCTATCAAGCCACAAAAAAAGGCACAGATAAATCTTAAATGCATGTTTATCAATTAATTTGAATGGATTAAAGAAGCCTGTCTGAAAAGGCTACATAGTCTATGATTCCAATCACATGACATTCTGGAAAAGGCAAAGTACAAAGGTGGTAGAAAGATCAGTGATAAGCAGAGGTTTAGGGCAGGGAAGAAGAGGGGATTGAATACATGAACATGGGATTTATTTTAATGGTGGTAAAACTATTCTATATGATACTATAAATGTGGATACTTAACACTGCCTTTTTCAAAACCCTTTACAGTACAAAGAGTGAATTTTAATGTATACAGATTTTAAAAAATCATTTGGAAGGTTAAAGGAATTCCAGGATGGATTGCAAAATACTGTAAATATATAAAACAATCTCAATGAAGTAGATAGGGAGAGAAGTTGCTGACCTAAGTAACTACAAATAAGTGGAATTTAAAACTAAAGACAAGTGAAATTGTATATAAGCAATAAAGTTGCATCAAATGGTATGGGTTAAAAATGCTGATGCTGCTATGCATGTATATTAGAAGTGAACAATTAAGTGAATTGATGGTGTAGAGTTGGAGCCAAGTTTCTTACAGTTTGAGTGGAAGTTCACAGATAAGCAAGGAAAGGAGGCTAGAATGATGTATACAGTAATGAATTAAAGTTGGAGACGTATGAACTCAGATCTAGTTTAATATAGATACAGATAGTTACATATAGAAATATTTATAGATCTCTGTATATAATAATGTTAATATATACACATATATTTCCTTTCTCTGTCATCAGAGAGGACCTGGAACAAAAATACACCAGTAACAATGAGTAAACTTAAGCTCATTATTTGTAGTATCATTTTCTAATGAAAGGAAGCAGGACTCCACGGACACATGACTGATTCTAAAGTGAAACAGGAAATATACAAGGTGAGTCTGGAACAACTTTCAGTACCAGAGTAAGAAATTGCTCAAAAATAAACAAGCAAACAAAAAATGTTATAGGGATACATCAAAGGAACACAAGAGCCAACTAAAAGAACTCCCAAAGTTCAATATGAGCAACAAAATAAACTTGTTTTGAGTTATAAATCAAAGCATAAAATAAATATCCATAAGTCTATAATAATATAAATGATAAGTATTTAAAAAAAGAGACAATTCTTCTCTCAGAAGATTTCCAAATAATTATACATACTCTGCCCTTTGTCAAAAATTAATACAGCTACTATTGTTTTCTTTCTTCTAATTTTTGTCTTCTACTTTTTTTGTCTTTTGTGGTTTGAGACAGAGTGAGCAGGAGCACAGGAAAGGGGGAGGAGAGAGAGAGAGAATTCATTCTCCACACTCAGCATAGAGCCTGATGTGGGGCTTGATCTCAAGATCCCGAGATCATGACTTGAGCTGAAATCAAGATTCAGACACTTAACCGACTGAGCCACCCAGGCACCCCTGTCTTTTGTGGTTCCAACTGAACGTTTTATATGATTCCATTTTATCTCCTTCTTTAGCATAGCAGCTGTACTCCTTTTTGACTTTTTAGAGGTTCCCTTCAAGTTTACAATATACTTTTAAAATTAATCTAAGTCCAATTTAAAATAACACTATTCTACTTCACAGGTAATGCAACTGCTTTGTAATAACAAAATAGTCTAATTCTTCCCTCTTGTCCCTGTGTCCTTGCTGTCATGAATTTTACTTATACATAAGCATATCATTAGATATACATAAATATATATATATATAGCACATAGGATAAATACATTGTTATAATTTTGAAAAAATAGATTTAAATCAATTAATTTAAGAAAAGTAAAAGTCACTATTCCTTCCCTGATGCTCTTCCTTTCTTTATGTGGATCAATATTTCTGATCTATATCATTTTTTTCTCTCTAAAGAACTTCTTTAGCTATTTCTTGCAAGGTATATCTACTGGTCTATTTAATTTGAATAGTGGAATTGGGAGATACCAGATCATATATGGATTTTCAAGTGTAGATGTGGAAGTAGTAATCAGCCAAGTAGCACCTAAGATATACTATCTGATCCCTATATAATTTTCTGCACAAATTTTGATATTATTTTATTTTAAAACTATATAAAAACTGAAAAAAATATTATTTGAAGTATTTGTTTTTCAGACTGTACTAAGTGGCAAGTGGCAATTATGCCACATATATATAAGAATTTTAATTATAATTAACATATACTTTCAGTCAGATAATGCATACAATCCAAAGAAAAATGAAGTCAAATCAAACTTTGAATATACAGAGTCCTTTCTAAAACCAAAATTCAAATGCAGTTATAAACAAAAGTTAAAACAATACTAAGCACAACACACAGTTCCCAACAATTGGTACCAGACACATTTTTAAAAAGGATTTTATATATTTATTTGACAGAGAGTGGGAGAATGAATGAGAGAAAGCACAAGCAGGGAAAGCAGCAGAGGGAGACTGAGAAGCAGGCTCCCCACTGAGCAGGGAGCAGATGTGGGGCTTGATTCCAGGACCCTGGGATCATGACCTGAGCCAAAGCATCTACTTAACTGACTGAGGCACCCAGGCACCCCAATAGACACATTTTTTATTTTTGTTGTTTATGAAAATACAATGCATTCAAAACAAATAATGTATTTAAATAACAATGTCAACTTTATTTTTTTATTTTTTTTATTTTTTTTTAAAGATTTAATTTATTTATTTGAGAGAGAGAGAATGAGAGATAGAGAGCACGAGAGGGAAGAGGGTCAGAGGGAGAAGCAGACTCCCCGCCGAGCAGGGAGCCCGATGCGGGACTTGACCCGGGACTCCAGGATCAAGACCTGAGCTGAAGGCAGTCGCTTAACCAACTGAGCCACCCAGGCGCCCAACAATGTCAACTTTAAATATATAAATGGAAATATTTGTTTTATCCAGAGATACTTGAAGAATTTAAACATTTATGTTTTCTAATTCAGAGCCACAAATATACAATAATTTATTTAAATCCGTGGCATGATTAAATTAATAAATTCACAAGTGCAGATGCACTAAATCAGCATCAAACACATAATCTTAAATCTGAAATAATAGAACCAGAAAAACCATTAGCTTTTCATTTCCTTAGATATAGTCTTATGTGACAATATAGCCAGGCATTTACAATAAGTTAGCAAGGTAAAAGGAGAGTAAATCAATGATTTGAGTATAACCTTGATATATACCAAGGATTGTATTAGATAATCATAATGCACAGGCCAGGGGCGCCTGGGTGGCTCAGTCGTTAAGCGTCTGCCTTCGGCTCAGGTCATGATCGGGATGGAGCCCCGCATCGGGCTCCCAGCTCCGCGGGAAGCCTGCATCTCCCTCTCCCACTCCCCCTGCTTGTGTTCCCTCTCTCACTATATCTCTATCTGTCAATAAATAAATAAAATCTTTAAATGCACAGGCCATGGAAAAAGAAAGTTTTTCAAACGAGGATAAATAAGACATACACACATTACTTAAAACATGGTTTGTAACTACAGAAAATAAATAATTGACTTGGATATTATCTTTTTTTGTTGTTTTTTTTGAGATTGCAAGCATGCACACAGGCAATGGAGGGACAGAAGGAGAGGGAGAGAGAGAATCTTAAGCTGAGCCAAAATCAAGAGTCAGACACTTAACTGACTAAGCCACCCAGGTAACCTCGCCTGGATATTATCTTTACCTCTTTCTCACCAAAAAGCTCAGCATCTTAGTAAAATGAACAAAATGCCTTTGGCAAAGTTTTTATCATGGAATGTTGCTCAAATATTAACAAGTGAATCAAAAGAAATTCATTTCCCCCCCCATGTTAGTGTGCTTTTTGTTTTCAAATCAAAACTACCAGTTTTGTAAAGCGATTCATATATAAAATGTAGAGCAGATTATCATATCAAACTAATTCACAATATGGCAACAAGAATAGTCTTTAATGGTTACAGATAATTAACATTTGCCTCCTTTATTACCTAAGAAATGCTTGTTCTTTGCATGAGTAACATTGACTATATATGTCTATAATTAATTACAAATTACCTACTCAATTGATGATATCTGGCACAGCTGTTTTTTTCTGAAACTAATGTTTAAGCATTGAAATATTCATTGAATTCTGTAGCCATATGTATGTTCATATTTTTGCAATATGCACTAGTTTAATTACACATTGAAAATTTATTCCTTGTTAATCGTCATAAGCATTAATATTCAATCTTAATGAAATTTAAAGTCTTACACAAATATGCTACAATTGCTGTTGTGTATTATAATAGTAGGAAGATTTCACACCTATTCCACTTCCTATCCATGTAGGGTTTGCAAACTTGTTAGGTACATTAATCAAAAAATTTTATGCCAGCAGAGCCAAACTTGAGAGTCAATATTTGCCTTAATATATTTCATTATTTTTCCTTCTCTGAAAAATATGGCACTGTGCAGCAGGTACAGTTCTGTGAAGCATGTCACTAGAAATAAAACTTCTCTGATTATTATTAACAATGCAACAGAAACCTGTTTTTCCAAAGGAGAGTTAAAAAGAGAGATTGATTCAACAAGATTGAATAAGCTCTAAATTGGAAAACAAGTATGTGCAGAGATAGGGTCCTAGAAATACCCAAAAGCAGGACTTTAAAAATCAACATGGAATCAATGTGGAAATTATTAGAAATATTAGAATCCAAAAATAAATAAATATAAAATCTTCCCCTGATAACAGCATTGGACCCTCAAGGTGGAAGGCAAACATGTACTGACAAAAAATGTACACATATACATATTTTATAATAGATTTGACACATTTTGTGCCTTATGGAAAATGTACACCAATGATTGTATATTATTTCAAGTAAATAGAGTCTTGCTTTTTGGCTTGAATTTGACATATCATTCATAAAGCAAAGAAAATTATATTTTATACACTTTTATTACAAACCAAAAACATTCTCTATTAGTATCTAAATGTATAAGGATCACATTAGTACTTGAAATAAATTATATACACACAATATATATATAATAGTAGTATAGACATACATACACACGTGTGTGTGTATACATATATAAATATACGTTGATCAAATAATTAGTCAATACAATAAGAACTAAATACTGATTGCTAAGGAGTTAACTATTGATTTGTTGTACATCCAAGGAAACTAGTCTTTTGTCTTACATTTCCTCTGGGATCTTTGAAAGGCGTTAGGAAAGTTCAGCATAGATCTTTATAACTATAATAGAAATTGAATTCTGTGTCAAAGATCTACAGATGAAAACTGTAATGGCTAGGATTTTTTTTTTTTTTAAAGCTACTCTAGGTAGAATTAATGGCAGATGTGACAGATTGGACTCTGCAGAAAAGACTTGTTAATTTGAAGACATAATAAGAGTAATGGTCAGAAATGAACTATGGAGAAAAGGGAATCTAGAGAAAGGAGGATAAGGGTACAGAAACATAATTGGACAAATTCAAGTGAAATAATACACGTTAATGGAGACATTCAAGGAGAAGAGAGAGAAAAGAGAGCAGGAAAAAACAATACATTTGAAGAAAAAAATGGCTAAAATGTCCACATTAATTAAAGCTATAATTTCATTGATTCAACAAGCTCTTTGAATTCCAAGCACAAACAATATGGAGAAAATAATTATAATCAAATGGATCAAAACTAGTAGTCAACAGAAAATCTTAAAAGTAGAGAAAAAAAGATATATTTAATAGAAAGGAACAGAAATAAGAATGAGAGTTTTCATTTTAGAAAAATATATAAACAAGAAAATATATAAACAAGAGGATAGTTGGGAGAGCATATTTAGAATTCTAGGAGAAAAAAAAAAACTAGATTTCTGTACCTAGTAAAAATTTCTTTCAAAAATTCAGGTAAAATATAGACATTTTAAACATAAAAAAGCTAAAATAATCTATCATCTGCATACTACATGAAAGTTAAAAGTTCTTCAGGTAGAAGCAATAATGATATCAGATGTATCAGATGTAAAAATGCATCAAACCAATGGAATTAGAGCACCAAAAATGATAATTGTATTAATAAACACTTGACATTTTTCTTCTTATTAAAATTTTAGTTTTATAACTCATATAACAATGCTTAAACAAGATAATAATGTACATTGCTGTTTATAACACATGCAAAAGTGAAATATATGACAATAGAACAAAACAGAAAAATATATTAGAGAAATAGAAGTATGCTATTATGAATTCTTATAATATACATAAATCATCTCATGTCACACGAAGATAGACTTCAGTAAGTTAAAGTAGCGTGCTATAAATCCTAAAATCACCACTAAAATATCAGTACCAGAGTTATAGAATTATCATAGCCGAAGAAAGGAGATATAATGGAACCCCAAAAATAATCAGTTCAGAAGCAAGCATAAAAAATAAAAGAAATTTCACAGCTTACCAGAGCAGAAGCAGAGGAGTGGAAGCCACCCCAGAAGCTACTGCCAAGCCAGGAAAACCTAAGCTGTAATTGACAAATTGAAGGCTCAGTGTGAACAACTGTGTTAAAAATGCTAGGGGGACCCTGTCATCTGGCAGCCCCCACAGTTTTGTGAGATTTATCTCCAAGAGCTGAACCCAATCCCACAGTAGATATCAGAGAAAAAAACGCTTGTGTTCTCAGCAAGAGAAGGGGTAAAGGAACCTTTTTTTTTTAAGATTTTATTTATTTATTTGAGAGAGAGAGACTGAGAGCACATGAGAGGGGGGAGGGTCAAGGGAGAAGAAGACTCCCTGTCGAGCAGGGAGCCTGATATGGGACTCGATCCAGGGACTCCAGGATCATGACCTGAGCCGAAGGCAGTCGCTTAACCAACTGAGCCACCCAGGCACCCAAAGAAACCTTTTTGAAACAAGCCAGACTACTCTATTCTTCTTAACAAGGCCTGCCCTCAGGAGAACTAATTAAGCAGAGCCTAACTTGCTTGGATATTATCAGAACCTACCTCACCTTTGGGGAGGGAAATACCCACCTTCAGTCAGCCCTAGGCATACTCTCCCATGTAAGGAGGTGGAAAGAAAACAAAACAAAACAAAACTGAGAAACACTTGGGAAGTTCAAGTGCAGGGGTAAAGGATCACTAAAAACTGAGACTTAATCATAGTTGTGTGGAATGCTTTCCCTCACCTCACACCACATTACTAAAGGCCTGCTTCCAACAGCTCCTTTTACACAGTAAATCATGTCTGGCTATCAGGAAAAGATTACAAGGTATACCAAAAGGCAAAAACAAAGAAACAAAAAACAAAAAAAAAATAAGACAAAAAACCCTCAAACATCAGATCCTGACATGGTGGGAGATGTTGACATTATCAGGCTGAGAATTTAAAACAACTATGATTAATATGCTAAGTGTTCTAATGGATAAAGTAGACTGCATTCAAGACAGATGGGGAATGTAAGCAGAGAGATGGAATCCTAGTAAAGTACCAAAAAGGTATCACTCAAAAACACCATAACAGAAATGAAGATTCTTGTGTTGGGCTTAGTAGGGTAAGCTGAAGAAAGAATCTCTAAGCTTGAGAAAGTCTCAGTGGAGACTTCTAAAACTGAAAGGCAAATAGAACAAAGACTGAAAAAAAAAAAAAACAGAATAAAATATCCAAGGAATGCAGGACAATTACAAAAGTGATAACATATGTATAATGGGAATACCAGAAGGAGAAGAAAAAGAAAAAAGAAATAATTGAAACAATTATGAGTGAGAATTTTCCCCAGATAATGTCTTATACCAAACCACAGATTTTCAGAGAAGCTCAGAGAACATTAAGCAAGACAAAGGTGAAAAAAAAAAAAAAAAAAAACACAACAAAAACTGTACCTAGGCTTATCTTTTTCCAAACTACAGTCAATCCAAGATAAAGAAAAAATCCTGAAAAAATCCAGAGGGTTGGAAAAACATCTTATTTATAGAGGATCAATGTTACATATCATATCTGACTTCTCAGAAAACATGCAAGCAAGTAGTGAGTGGAGTGAAATATTTAGTGTTGAGAAAAGCAAACAAACAAAAATCTACCAACCTGGATCTGTGCCCTGCAAAATTATTTTTGACAAGTGAAGGAGAAAAACGAAAATTGAATTTGTTGCCAGGAGACCTGCTTTGCACATAATGCTAAAAGAAGTTTGTTTTTTTAAAGAAGTTCTTTAGAGAGAAGAGAAATTATTGGGTTTCTGACCTCATAAAGAAATATACTAATAAAAAGAAAGAAATATACTGCATTAGAGAAAGAATGAGTAAAAGTGAGGTAATTTTTTATTCTTAATTGATCCAATAAATAAGTTTGTGCAAAGTAATAATTGCAATGATATATTCAATTCTGTACACTTATTTATGTAAAAATATATACTATATAAATAATATATTTGAAATAGGCTAGAGCACTCTGTTATTCTTAGCGAGGCCTGCCCTTAGGAGGAATTAAATTAACCAGAACCTAACTTAGTAACTATCTCACATAGGGGAAGGGAAATATCCAACTCTAGTCAGCTTGAACCATCTTCTTGCCCCTTAAGTTCTGGGGGTTAAACCATGGACATCTTTTTTTTTTTTTTTTAAAGATTTTATTTATTTGAGAGAGAGATAGCACGAGAGGGAAGAGGGTCAGAGGGAGAAGCAGACTCCCTGCCGAGCAGGGAGCCCGATGCGGGACTCGATCCCGGGACTCCAGGATCATGACCTGAGCCGAAGGCAGTCGCTTAACCAACTGAGCCACCCAGGCACCCCTAAACCATGGACATCTTTAGTGGGACTATTATTGTACCTACCACAGCATCAGAAATCAGAAATCGTGCATGTATTCGGGATATTGTTTGATAAAATAACTTATTGTTACTTATATTTATTATATGTATAACATTTTAAGTAGAAGATACTGGTTAATTATTGTGTGTTTATGATTCATTAAAATAAATTTGCACATACACAAACTCATACAAACACACATACACAGGTCATAGATATACAGCCTCTAAGATGGACCCAAAGATTGCTGGCTCCTTCTGTTCACGTTCTTGTATAATCTCCTAATTTTGCTTGTAGACTGTAATTATTGACTCACTTGTACCAAATGGGATACAGTGGCAGTAATGGGTTGCCATATCTGAAATTAGATTATAAAGAATTTGGCTGTCATTTTGGGTATTTTTTCTTATTTTCTCTTGGAACATTGACTCTATGCAAAGCCAGATGACATATCATGAAGTCACTATGTGGAGAGGGCCATGTGAAGCTTGGAAGCTGATCTTCTGGTGTCTGCCAAAAGCCAGGTGAGTGATCTTGGCAATAAAGCCTCCCTTAGTTGAGCCTTGAGACAACTGTATTCCTAGACAACTCCTTGACTGTAGTGTCACTGGAGATTCTGAGCCTCAAACACCAAGCATGCACTCTGCTGATCCTGGATTCCTGACCCACAGAAACTGTGAGATTATAAATGTTTGTTGTTTTAAGCCACTAAAGTTGGGGTGATTTGCTATGTATCAGTAGATAACTAATACAACATTTGTATATAAAAGTGTAAAATTAGAGAAAAAATTAATAGTTTGTTGCTGCTTAATGGGTTTATGGATATCTTCCTCACTGTGTTCTTTTTCCCCCCAAATTAAAATAATTATCTGATAGGGGTGCCTGGGTGGCTCAGATGGATGGGCGTCTGCCTTCGGCTTGGGTCACGGTCCCAGGGTGCTGGGATCAGGTCCCGTGTCGGGCTCCCTGCTCGGTGCAGAGCCTGCTTCTCCCTCTCCCTCTGCCATTCCCTCTGCTTGTGCTTTTCTGTCTATCTCTCTGTCAAATAAACAAGATTTAAAATAATAATAATAATTATCTGATAATAGAAATTATTTTAAAAATAAAACTGTCTCATTGTAATCAAAAATAAATATATTTGCAATATTATTTTAATTCCAATCAGATTTTTGTGTAATACCATCTTTACTTTTGAAAGGTTCTGCTCTCAATTAATATAGACATGTAAACAAGAGAAAATAAGAAATTGGAATATATAAATATGAAGCCTAGTAATATCAGTTTTACCCTTCAAAATAAAGAAGTACTAGGACCCCTGGGAGGAAATATAAATGATATGAATCCTGGAAATTGATGTTATATATTTATATACATTGGATCTGTATTTTTGGAAGTTTTTAAACATCACTAGATTATTGAAAATTTATTACTTATGAACTTAAGAAAAAGCAATCTGGTTTATCAGTACACAGGAATGTTTTTTTTATGCTTGCTATGTAACAGTGTGATAATCTTATATTAGTAGAAAAGAATGACAGTGAGAGAGACCTCAAAAATAATAATAAATTTTTATTTGACACAATTTCAGCTAATAGCATGTGTTTACTCTGTCTGGTTTATTAATGTAACTTCTATAGTTTTCTTTTTGATAATATGTGAAAATACACAGAAATACCCACACCAAAAAAGTGTTCTTGTATTGATATAAATTTCCTCATGAAAAGTTTTTCTATTTTTATTTATTTTTTTGAAATCTTTTTAAACAAGTGTGATACCATATTTCTTCATTGTGACACCATTTAATTTTATTAGATAGCATCGACATTCTGAATACTTTGTCCTTCTTCGTGAAGCAAGTTATGTTCTTTCTTGAGTTCCATTTCATAATGACTTGCTCCAGGTATGGAATTTGCTTTGTCTCTTCAGTTCTTTGCCCAACACTTGTAACTAGTTTTATCACTTTCCCAAAAATCTCCTTGTCCCATGACAGAAGCTCCATTCCATGCTCAGTGACCAGTAATTCCCTTGTTATCTTTGGGAAAGAACACATTTTATTCCAGTATAACCTTACATTTGTTGCAGCTTTTCAAACCTTTAGTAACAGTAATTACCCTGAGACTGTATACATTACAGAATTAGAGCTTCAGATTCAAAATAGGAATCCCATATCATTTTTGTTCTTCACCTTTCAACAAAATAAGATATTTTCTGAATTTCTGGAGAAAATATTTGCTCTTTTAAGTTGCATCTGTGATTTCAATTGATTCAATTTATAGTGAAATTTGGTATTATAACTAAACACCAGTCAGTATATTTTTGAAAGCAATTGCCCTATTCACAGTTTGCCTGAATTAGAATGGCTGAAACACATTCTATGTTATATGCAAACTTTTAAAAATCAATTTGAAGCAAGAGGATAGCGAAAACATAAGTGATAAATGAGTATTCTCTCTATTACCAGATGGCTAAATAAAGAAATTTCATACTTGGTTGTTATCACCATAAATATGAAAACACTATTTTGGAGGGATATATTATACCAATTTAAGAGAAAGTGATAGACTGTGAGATAGGATATGAACATTAGATAAGCATGGAAGACTTCGCTATTGGAGATAAAGAATATTGGAGGAAGCGTGCTGCCCTTATGATATGGAAGTACTCCACAACCTTCAAAAATAAATGGTAGGTCTATTTATATGCAGTGACAGTCCTCTCAGGTCATCATCAGATACATTTTAATGGGAATTTACTTGCTTTCTCTATTTGTCACAGACTTCTTTGTAAGAAAAAGAAGAAAGCCATTTTTCCATTACTAGTGGTGTAAGCTGACAACAGATCCCCTGCAACCTTCATGTTGAATGAGGCAGAAACACAGCAACACACCACTTAAATGATTCACTGAGGGGTCTGCATTCTGTTTATATTTATCACTGTTATTTCTCTAAAATGACCTAACTTATTATTCACTGGAGAGAAAGTCCCTAATCAGTTTAAAATTGCCTTGATGTACAAGAGTACTTGCTATATGAGCAGCAGGTGTGGAAGTCAGAATGATTGAGAAAATATGTTTCAAAAACAGCAGGAAGGGAAATTAGGTGGCAGGAATCACGCTTAATTTCCTCACCGTGCTCATGAAACTGTTTATAATTGTTTCAACTAAGGTATGGAAGCACCGGCTACTAGAAAATGAACACGAACATGTTTTTATACATGGAACTATAAGAAGAACAAAATAAGAAATTCTATGAGACAGAAGTGCAGATTGCCATGTGAGTTCTTGATGGGCATGTAACCATTCTTGCAGGAGTCAGAGAAAACTAAAGAGAGGAAGTGATAGCTAACGAGGTTACCAAAATTGAACATGATTTGGCCAACATTGAAAGGTAGCCTGAAGACACAATATTTGAAAAGGCTCAGGAAGTGAGAGATGGGCTAGCATATGTAATAAGTCAAAGGTGTTTGGAGGGAGAGGAAACAAGTTTACTGGAATGGTGAATGAGGCTGTGTGTTAAGGACTTGGGATTTTTAACTGAAGGTAACTAGAACTTACTGAAGGGTTTTCATTAAGAAAGTAGAATAATCATATATGTTTTTTAAAGAATGCTGTATCTAGCTAACATTGGAAACTAGATTAAAGTGGACAAGGCTGGGTACAGGGAAAGCAAGTAGGAGGATGTTACTGTAAATTTGGGGAATGAAATGAGGCCGGTGGCAGAAGGCAACAAAATATCTGCCTGAAACAACTTGTGCATTAGCAGTGCAAGTCACAGCAAAAAAGAAAGAAGAGGAGCAGTTTTGGAAGTCAGGGTTAGAGAGAAGAAATGCTAAGTATGTTTTTGACATGTTTCATTTGTGTCATTGTAAAATATTTAAATAGAGATATGAGGAAGTATTTGATTATATGGAAGTTCAAGTGGGAGCTCAAAGATGGAGATATAAATTATGACGTCATTATAATAATATTTTTAAAAAAGGTCTATGCTGATTGGAATGATTTATTAAGGCAAGACAGTTTGAGGGGCGCCTGGGTGGCTTAGTCAGTTGGGCGGTTGCCTTTGGCTCAGGTCATGATCCCGGGGTCCTGGGATCAAACCCCATGTCTGGCTCCCTGCTCGGCGGGGAGCCTGCTTCTCCCTCTCCCTCTCCCTCTGCCTGCCACTCTGCCTACTTGTGCTCTCTATCTCTCTGTCAAATAAATAAAATCTTAAAAAGAAAAAGGCAAGACAGTTTGATATTATTGAAGTGCAGTAATAGTCTATACATAGTCTCTGAATATTAAGATTGGGATGGAATTTAGACAATTAAAATAACTAGTTTAACAGACAAGGGAGAAAAAAACACCCGTTCCATGGAAACAGAAAGAGCATAAGTAGGAAAGACAAGAATGCCTGTAAAGCTGTAGCTTCGGTAACAAATAACCATAGGTGTTTCCATTTGATAGTGTTTAGCTTCTTTATAAAGTTGCAGAAGTCATCAATGACACTAGGAGAAAAGGAAAGAGAGAATTTGAAAAAAAAAAAAAGTAGATAGAGGTTGAAATAACTCCATGAAGAAGGACAAGACAGAATTTCCTGTTTTTAGTAATTCAAATCCAAGTCATTAAAGACCATGAATCAATTGTGACATCTATCTGTTTTTATTGTCACACCAAAAGGATTTTCTCCAGCAATTCTTAAATACTTGCATGCAGTAGCATAAAAATATGTGAAGTTGTTTTGACAGGAAGGTTCAATGTTCAAAGGGAGTTGAGAATGCTAGCAAGATGGTACTCGAAGCAAAGGAAATGAAGTTCAGAACAAAGTAAAAAAAAAAAACAGAATTCTGAGATAATTGAAAGAAAGATCAGGGAGTTTCTAGACCACTGACTTTCAGTTATATTTTTTCATACATCTGTATCACCCGCCCTGAGTCCCCTGACAGAATCACCAGCCACTGGTATCTTTAAATGTTCATGTTAAGTCTGCTTTTCCTACTACTGCCTCAATATTTGTAGGTAATTTACTCAAATAGTTTCTGCAAACAAACAACAATAAAATGATATTAAGATAACACCATTAACCTACAAGTTTTTCTCTTTTCTCCACTTGTGCCAACCCTCCCTTCTCTTTTTCTACATATAGTTACTCTTCCTTAAAACTCTTTTTTTTTTTTTTTTTTATGGTGTGAATTCTGCTTGAAACTCAAAGTTGTCTTTCATGTTCTGTACTTTTTTTAAAGATTTTATTTATTTATTTGACAGAGAGAGACACAGCGAGAGAGGGAACACAAGCAGGGGGAGTGGGAGAGGGAGAAACAGCCTCTCCGCTAAGCAGGGATCTTGATGCGGGGCTCGATCCCAGCACCCTGGGACCGTGACCTGAGCCGAAGGCAGATGCTTCATGACTGAGCCACTCAGGCGCCCCTCATGTTTTGTATTTTTTAATTATACTCTAATTATACTCTGTGCATTTCTTACTGGGAGTTACTCCTGAAAACTATTACCAGTCATATCATAATGGAGCAATTATAGGGGTTTGAAGAGTTTCTAGTTAAAACAACAGAACCTTTAGTTGGCACATGCATGCTTTCTAGTAATATTATAATTAAATATTTCAACATTCTCTAGTACAATTTTGATGTATTTCATTTGTTTTAATCGTTCTACCATATAGATTTTTGTATGTGATATAAAGTAATAATGAATGAATGAATGAGTTTTCTTGTTGGAGAACCATGAATTGATCAGACTTCAATGACTGACTTCATTTTTTTGTGATTGGATCCTTAACACCTCTTCAGGTACCTGAAAATTTTATGCTTCCTCAGGATATACATGTGGTGAGGAATAACTGCTTTAAGACAGTCTTGTGGAAGACTCTATGTACATACTTTTAACTTCCACTAGCCATGCTCAATGCATAAAAAACTGCATTGTTTGAACAATGCTTTTTGGAGAGAAAATCTGAAATCTCAGACAAATGCAAACCCATCTGACAAAATGCATATGTTAAACTGTATTTTTAATATAGATTTCAATTCTGATTTAATAATTCATAGCTCTGTTTACTTAGAAAAGTTAGTTAACCTCTGTGCATATCACTTTTTTTCTCCCATGAGACAAATAAGATAATACATATGAAATATCTAATATAATTCTTTGCACAAAGTAAGCATTTATTATTTGTAGATAATTTGTGTCACTCAAAAGATATATACCAATAACATTAATAAAAATCAAAACAAATAAGAGAAGAAAGTAGATTTCTTGTAACATTTTGTTACAAGGATAATGATCATCAAAGCAAGCTTTATTTAAGGTTACTTTATATATATATTATAATTATATATATAATTTTATAATGCATATATATTTCTTTTTTTTTTTGGAGAGAGAGAGAGAGTGAGCATGCGCACACAAGTGAGAGCATGGGGAGCAGCAGAGGGAGAGAGAGAGAGAGTCTTAAGCAGGCTCCATGCCCAGCACAAAGCCTGACAGGGACTCAATCTCATGACCCTAAGATCATGACCTGAGCCAAAATCAAGAGTCAGGTGCTTAACCTACTGAGCCACCCAGGTGCCCTTAGTTTTATTTAAGGTTAAATCAAAATGTTTATTCGTGATTAAAACATTGAATGAAAATTTGAAGGTTAAACTTTGAAAGGTCTAATGCATAATAAAAGCGATAATGTAGCATTGATATTACTTATCCAAAACCTCATTTATATAAAGAAGAAGTAAGAATTAGTGTTGGGACTGAAAAGACAATGAAACATGGAACACTCTTCATGTTGCATCCAAAGTTATGAAAAGGCATTCTTCTAATATGATTATGATAACAGGAAACAACATTTACATATAGTTGAACTAAACATTTAGAATTTTTAATGATTTCATTACCTGATCATAGCTACCTGTCTAACTCCTGCATACCCACTGACATGCTTTTAATATAACATTGATTAAATTGTTCAATTGCAGAAATATAATATAGTGCTTTCTTCCAACTACATGTTTTGTGATATCGCTGTTATATATCATGTAATAATTTAGTTGGGAGAGCATTAGAAGAAATCAACAACTTTCTCTTTGACACTACTTTTCTAAATGTAGCTGAATAGAGGAAAAATATAGGTTAAATTTTTGGTGAACACTGGGAAAATTTACGGGGCTATTAGGCTTCCTTTTGACCTTTAAATAAATGAAATACACATAATTTAGAACTCTGTGTTTCTACACCTATAATTGGTGAGAGATTTTAGAGTGACTGAAAATTTCCTGTATAGTAGATATTATTAGTTAACAAGAAGGAATATAGGTTTACCCAGTTCCTTTCATGAGTTATAATAAACATATTAGATTTATTATCAGAATCAAATAGTAATTTAAGATTATTCTTGAGTTGTAATTGTACTTTAATTGAATATATTTTCTGAAATCAAAAAGTAACTTTTGCTTTGGTTGCTATTTGAAGCTTTGAAATTTTACAACTTAACATACCCCCATAACCTGTAAATTTAAAACTAAAAGCAATATTACTCAAAAAGGGCAAAGAATACATTTAAAAATGAGATGGATTTAAAAAATAATTCACATGAGCCAGTAAATTCTCTTTTTCATGATTTTGTTTCAACATTTTCCTGCTTCTGAAAATGTCAAATCATGTAATGTGCCAAAATTGTGACCCATAAGATTCTTAAGCTCAGTCTTTAATTATCTAGAACACAAGAAAAAGAGACCAAATATCCAAATAATTTTCATAAATGTACTTTGAGGTAGCCCAGGTGGCTCAGTTGGTTAAGCATCTGCCTTTGGCTCAGGTCATGATCCCGGGGTCCTGGGATTGATTCCCACATCGGGCTCCCTGCTCCACGGGGAATCTGCTTCTCACTCTGCCTCTGACCCTCCCTGCCCCCTGCTTGTGCTTTCTCTCTCTCTCAAATAAATAAATAAAATCTTAAAAAATATAAAATAAATGTACCTATGAAGCATGAGTAATTTATGATGTGTTATAATATTTACATTGAAGCAGAACATAGTAACCATGTTATAAAATAGCGTAACTTTTAAAGCACAGAAATTCATGATGCTAGAAGCAAATAATACATAGTCTAGCTAGCAGAGTGACCCACATTGCCTTCTGCAAATGCTATTAGCAAAATCTCTGTATGTAAACACAATGCTACCTTTTTAGTATTCTAAAGATAAAAGTTAAGTGTGCAAAGTAAGTAATAATCCCAAATTCTATATATGATACTTGAAATACAGCTTGAATTTAAACATGAGTTATGATACATAACATTTAAAATAATATAACATTTAAATTAATTCTACTTTCTTGTAAATAGAAATAAATATGTTCTGAGCATACGTATCTTCTTCACTAATTAAACAGCAGCATTTACGGTGTTTTTTTTTTCAGATTTGTAAATTCTAATAAAGCTTCTATCATTTACTTGCCACAACTTGTTCCAAGATACTCAGAATATAGTACTTAGTAACATGCAACCAAATAAAACTCTCAAAGACAATCTTTTTTAAGAAAATATTTTAGTTTTGTCTATATTTTTTAGTTTTTATAGAGGTTTACGTTTCTAAAAGAACAGTTTATTGTCTCATTAAGGACAAAATATAATTGTTCTTCATGTTTCCACTTTTTGTCACTCTCCACTCCATTCCTAAATGGGAGTCAACATGGCCCTTCAAAGAGGTCCACACTCCCTATGGAGGTATCCAAAGGCCTCCACAATCAGATTCTTCACTATCTCACACCACATAATTGTTTAGTACGCTCTAGATCCATTCACTTTACCGGTGTCCCTTGAACAGTGGGTGTTTGTACTACCTGTGTGGAATATTTTTCCCCAAATCTTCACAAGGGTGGTTATTTCTTGGCACTTGATTTCAACTCAGAAGATCACAAGGGAGGCCTCCTCTGATACCCACTATAAAGTAGACCCTCAGTATAGGCCCTTCATTATGCTCTTTCACATTAGTATAATGAATTTTTCCTCACAGAATTTGTCACTATATGAAATTATTTACTTATTTATTTATTAGTTCTCTACCTCTATCAGAGTAGCGGAATAATCCACACTGCTGACAGTCCTTGCCATGCAGAAACCTCTCAATAAATATTTCCCCAGCAAGTGAATGAAAGTAAATGAAAGGAAGGAGAATTAGAGTGGGAATTAGCTCTGTGGACATATTAGCTGTGTGAATAAGAAGTTGAAGAAAGTAATTTAGTCTTACTTGATTTCTCTTTGCTTTTTTTTTTTTTTTAAGATGAGGGTGCTTTTGAATTAAGTAACTTGAAAGTACCTTCTATACAGTTGTCAATTAACATATCTTGTGTATGTATTCTCTAAAAGTTTAATATAGACAGACAATTTTAGGTTGGTAATAATGCTCTTAGTCAAAGTATAGCCATATGTCATTCCTTCTGTAGAAGGTGGTTGGATGATATAAGAGAAGTATAAAATATTTTTTATAAAAAAGAGAAAATGATTCTGTCTTACACGCAAGGCAGATATGCAGTGCTCACTCTGACAAAACATACTAGTTGAGTAACATTTCATAGACAATTATCTTAAGTGATAGCCATTAAATAATTTATAGTGTTCCTTTACAAATGTAGTTTTAATTAAAATATATGAACTTGTTTCTTTTTTTAAGATTTTATTTATTTATTTATTTGAAAGAGAGAGAGAGAAAAACAGCATGAGAGGGGAAAGGGTCAGGGGGAGAAGCAGGCTCCCCGCTGAGCCGGGAGCCCGATGTGGGACTCGATCCCAGGACTCCGGGATCATGACCTGAGCCGAAGGCAGTCGCTTAACCAACTGAGCCACCTAGACGCCCTAAAAATATATGAACTTGTTGAGTAGGTCGTAACAATCTTTCTTTAGTTGTATTAACTATCCCTACTTTTTCTCCTGTCATTCATCAAGTCTTAATTCTTTATTTGGTTGAACATACAGAAAGAATTCATATTTGTAGGACATCTTTTAAAGAGTTATACATATGATTTTAAACAGAAAGAGTTAAGCATTATTCGAAAATGTAGAAAGAACGGAAGTAGATTCTCTAGTTTCCTCCTATAAAAGATTTGATTACAAATGATGAATTTGGGGTGAGACCTACCTTCGTGGATGGTCCAAGTTTACAGTTTCTGACATTTATAACCTGTGGTTTAGGAGTATCAGCCTCTCTACCAAAAGAAGAAGTTGGAATACAACTGAGTGAGCCTGGAGCCTACATATCCCCAACATGGTCTAGCCTTCCTTGCCTGTTTATCTTTTTCACTTTCTATACCCATCCCTCTCACTTTTGAGTCTTCTTGCAGTTTCTCGGATGCACCCTGCTTTGATTTTTTTATGCACAGATAATTACAAATGCTGTTCTCTCTGCGTGGAATGCTTTCTACTTCCTTCTCTGTCTCCCCACAAAGCAGACCCTCTGACTAGGCTATTGTCCTGTTCTAAGTACTGATGAAATATCACTTTCTCTGGAAAGTCATCCTGTACCCTTCCTGCCTTCACACAGAATCAGGTTCCTTCAGCTATGAACTGTCAATACAATGTAGGCTCTTCCTTCACAGCATTTCACCCAGGTTTCTTGGGGTGGTGATTTGATTACTATTGGTATCCGTGAGTAGAGTACAAGCTATATAAATAGGACAGAACCTATGACTCAGTTTCCCATTTATTCCCCAAACAAAAACTAATGGCTGGTACATAGTAAGCATTCAATAAACATTTGGGAAATGTTTGAAATAAATTACTACCTAAATAAATAAATAAATAAATAACATCTAGTCTTTCTCTGTGTGCAACTATTTACTTAGAACATGATATTTACTGAGCATATAAGTCTGCTACACAAGCATTTGAAACAAGTCATGTTTTGGGCGCCTGGGTGGCTCAGTTGGTTAAGCGACTGCCTTCGGCTCAGGTCATGATCCTGGAGTCCCGGGATCGAGCCCCACAACGGGCTCCCTGCTCAGCAGGGAGTCTGCTTCTCCCTCCGACCCTCTTCCCTCTCGTGCTCTCTAACTCCCATTCTCTCTCTCTCAAATAAATAAATAAAAAAAAAGAAACAAGTAATGTTTTCATGCCTCCTCTTTTTAAAAATACTGTTGCTAGAGAACATTGACCAAGTGATTAGCCATGATGGAAACATAGATTGTACTTAATAATGCCTTTTCTTTTATTTTCCATACCTAATAATCTCAAAATTCTGTTGATTCCTCTACTTCATGTCTTTTGAGATCACTACCCACCTTTCACCCTTACTTACTCATTCTTTAGTGCCTTCATTCAACTCTTAGTTAAGGCAATAAGAATTTACTTCTCAATTCATTCAACATCTTCCACAATATGGCATTTGCAGTTTAAGCCCTTTTGATATTTAGGTCTGGGAGTAATATTTTCCAGCATTGGCTGACAGGAGAGAGTTAGAAGGTAATGACCTGGAGGATATTTATTATCTTTATGTACTCGGTCATCCGAGGACACTGTTACTAAAGAGACTAAAGAACGGTCACGAATCTCCCTTTCTTGATTTGTCCATCCTTCCTCTCTCAATGGAATGTACTAAGGGCATTATCCTGCCTTCATTTTTGCAAGGAGAATAATCCTTCTAGGACACAGAAAATGGAGATGAGGAAAAACAGATATTTTAGTCAGCGCACTGAGTATTTCCACAGGGGTTGCAGGAGTACTGAGCTGGTAGAAGCTTACTCTTATGTAAAACAAAGTTACATAAAAGCAACATGCAAGGCACTTTGTCACACCATTTTGCACAAATTCATTTAAATACAGCAGGATATTTATAAAATGTATTAAAATTTGAGCTAAAAACTTTTCAATTTTTAGAACTTGAATCTCACATATAAGGTAGTAGCAGTTTTCAGCAAGTATGTTCACTCATTTGAAAGAATACAGTTAATTAACTAAAAGGTTTAATTACTATTTTCTTTAAATATATTATTTCTTCTAGTGAGCAGTATATTAAGAACGTGATGTCTCCTTTATTTTTTGTTTTCCCAACAGTCCTTAAAAATAACACTTTGTGTGTAGTAGGTTCTCACTAAATTGGCATGGAGTTTTCATTTAAAGAGAGATTGAGTTTGAATTCACTATACAATAAACCTTAAAAAATATTGGAACATTTATGAATAACAATTTGCCTCAGATATCAGGCAGCTCACAATTGACAACTAAGACTTTGAAGTTTGGTCTATAATTGTAGATATGTATATTCCCCTATTGACATGGCCAAAGATAAAAGTAGTTTTCAATAAACACACACACACGTATTTGCAGCAAAACAAGATTAAGGCATTTCTTTTATGCTTGCTTGTTTATGCTTATTTTATCTGCAAAGATCACTCATTTGGTTTAACAGTATGAAAAATCCTTTACTCAAAATTTCTTCCCGGATCAACAAGCATATCTCCATTGGAAGCTGGTGTCCTATCTGACAGCTTGGTCACCAAATAAAATAAATTAGAGCACAGATCTTTTTTACTCTTTACCACATCGATTTTTTTCTCATAAAAGCTTATTTATTTACAAAGTATTACTTCATCTATATCTCTACACAATTATATATTTCTGATTGAAAAATCTAATAAAAAGGTAAATTATTTCTTGAAGCCAAAGGTACAAGTGCATGTTCTCATCCTCACATAGCTCATCTAAGGGTGGCAACTGAAGAACCATGTGAATAATCACACTCCAGTAATCCCAATGCTACCTGAAGTTAGCGGCTATCTTTCCTTAATCTCTGTAAGACTGTGTCATAGACACTTTGAATTAGTGCATTAATTTTTATAAATTTGATTAAATACTGAGTGTATGTTCTATGTTAAATGAAATAGGCATATTTCAATACTAATAACTTTATCATTTGTATCATACTATTTCTATGAGGAGATGGCTACTCAAAATGTCCAATTTTATCATCTGTTTGCAGCATGTCTTTTCCTGCTGGATTTTTTTCATCCAGTTCAAATATCACTAGTCAAGTGGAGAGTTTGTTGTGTTTCTTGTGTCAGCTGTTAGCTCTTAATTCATGATTTATGAGTCATCCTTGGAACATAGAAAGCCACTCATTAAAATTAAGCATCATCACTCTGCATTGATTTTTGTCAGGTGCATAATGTGTCTTTGAGACAGATTCCTGATTCTTGTCAATGCACATTTGGAAAGCTGAGCAATAAATGGGTGGGGGGAGAAAATATCTCTTGGATAAAAATCCAATATAAAATTCTTGTCTTATTTAGATTAATGAAGAATGACAATAATAACACATATAGGTAATCACTATATCCAGCCTCCCAAAACATTTCATCATATTGAATAACTCCAAGGTGGCTTTTTAAAAAATTGTATAATAAGAGATAAAAATAAGGTTTTAAAACATTCATAGAAAAGTTGTCAGTGAGCATAAATAACCCATAAATTAATACAATAATAAATAATAATAAAACCCTGGGTCCAAAAGACCTGACCTCCCTTCTCCCCATTTTTTCCTCATTGTGCTCCAAATATCTACAACAATAGCTGACTGATGGTAGATTCCAGTAAATGTTTATCATTGTGTCACTAGTTTATTCTGGGTGTGTTTCTGAAATATAAAATACTCTTTCCTGAATGCAAACATAATTTATATCACAGTATACAAAGGAGAATAAACAGAGGACACATGACTACTAAATGTAATGTGGTATCCTGAATGAGATCCAAGGGGGAAAGAAAAGAAATTAAGGAATAGCTGAGGAAATTTGAATAAAGTATGGACTTCGATTAATAATAACGTAGCAATATTGGCTCATTAATTATGGGAAATTTACCATAATTACTTAAAAGATTATAATGGAGGAAACTGAGCATTGGTTATACAAGGCTATTTATCTTATCTTTGCAATAATTCTGTAAATCTAAAACTGTTCTAAAAATTGTATTAAAATGAGGTTTAAAACAGGAATCATCATTAATAAGTGTCCTGACCAATTCTTGCAGGGCTGCTACTCCATACATGGTGTAGAATTCTAGCATGTTTTAGATGCCTTGCTTCCCTCTTGCCTTCTGACTATTGCACTGGCCCTCAGGTGTGAGAGTAGGAGCTGTGGCTATTACCGTCTTACTCTTCTCATAGCTCATGCAAATAATGACATGGGAAAGAAGGGAAAAGAGCTAAGGAAATAAATCTTCTCAAATTCAATTGCCTGCCAATGAAACATGGAGAAATAAGGTTTTCTTTTTGCCATCAATATAGATTATGTGATTATTTTAATATATGGATTATAAATATACTACATAGAATAAAATCATCAAATTTAAATATAAAACTCTTGGTTGCAAAATAGTCATGATGCATTCAATGCACATATGTGCATGATCTAAGACTGAGTACTGGATTTATTTTTCTCAATGTTGCAGAAGTAGAAATTTTAAGTAAAATTTTGTCAAGGTTTATTCAGGAATTGAGGTTTTTTTTCTTTCCATACCTGCAAACTAACAAATTAGTTTTCTATAATATCATGAATGCTGACAGAAGACACTGGACTCCTAGGTCAGAGACAAATGACTTTATTATTCCTGCATTAGCAGTAGACACAGTATCAGTACTTGCACCAGTTCCTCAAGTTCTAATTCCCCCATGGAGACTTGAAGAGGACCAAATGGCACCTGACACATAATGAAGAGAATTTCAGGAAAGAAATCCCAAGTTTAAGGAACATGAATCTTTTATAATGAGCTGTATATTCATCAGAGTTCTCTAGAGAAACAAAACCAATAGAAGATTAGATGCAGATATAGACAGAAGATTGGCTCACATGATTAAGGCATCTGACGAATCCCAAAATTTACAGGGTGAGTCTGCAAGCTGGGGAACCAGGAAAGCCATTGATGATGTAGTTCCATCCTGAAAGGTGTCAGGCTCAAGAACCAAGACTAGCTAATGTTTCAGTTCAAATCTAAGGGCAGAAAAAAGCCAATGTCACAGTTTGAAGGTTTTTGAACAGGAGAAACTCTCTCTTACTTGCAGGAGTATCAATCTTTTTGTTTTATTCAGGCCTTCCTCTAATCAGGTGGGGCCCACCCACATTCAGGAGAGCAATCTCTTTTGTTCAGTCTACTGATTCAAATGTTCACTTATATATGGAACATGAGGAATAGCAGGGAGGACCACAGGGGGAGGGAGGGAAAACTGAATGGTAAGAAATCAGAAAGGGAGACAAACGATGAGAGAACGGGACTCCAGGAAACAAACTGAGGGTTACAGAAGGGAGGGGGGTGGGGGATGGGGTGGCCGGGTGATGGGCATTAAGGAGGGCACGTGTTGTGATGAGCACTGGGTGTTATACGCAACTAATGAATTGTTGAACACTACATCAAAAACTAAGGATGTATTTATATGCTAGCTAACTGAACATAAAAAAATATAAAATAAAATAATAAAATAAAATATATTTATCTCACCCACAAACACTCTCTCAGACATACCCAGAATCATGCTTAACTATATTTGGACTTTTGTGTCCCAGTCAAGTTGACACATAAAATTAACCGTCACAAGCCATTAGCCAGCATAAATTTTACTCCTAAAGAGACATTCTTTTTTTTTTTAAGATTTTTTATTTTATTTTTCTTTTTTCTTTTTTGTTTATTTGACAGAGAGAGCACAGGTAGGCAGAGCAGCAGGCAGAGGGAGAGGGAGAAGCAGGCTCTCCGCTGAGCAGGGAGCCCAATGCAGGGCTCGATCCCAGGACCCTGGGATCATGACCTGAGCTGAAGGCAGAAGCTTAACTGACTAAGCCACCCAGGAATCCCCTAAGGAGACATTCTTTTTATTTCATCTGAAACTGTTATTTGCTCTATTAGGAAACATTAAATCTATCTTCCAAGACTGTTCACTTTGAACGCATCTTTGGAATGACAGTCCAGACCAAAGGCAGGTGCTCCTCCCACAAGGCACAGAGGCCATGAAGACCATGGAGACCAAGAAACCACAGAGAATAGTTTACCAACAAATTTGAAGAGCATTTGTATCCACATTTAACTTGGAACACTTAAACAAAATGTGTATTCACATCTTTAATATATTGCTTTCAGAGTTTTATGTGAGACCTGAATTACAAACTTATACAGTTAGGAAAGGTTATGTAACATGCTACCCAAACTACATATGCAAGTACTAACAAAAGTTGCAAAAGTTTGAAAACTTACCAGTAATTCTGTGTATAAATGTGCCTATGGCACTACAGTTATAGAGAAGTGATTTGCTAGGGCATTTCAAATCTTAATTTTGAAACCCAATTTTAGGTATAATATTCCCATAGTGTGCTATAAAAACACTCCATCTTCTTTATTTGTATATAGTTTCCATACAGAGAGTATTCAGTTAATGTTACATAAATGTTTCATGTTTCACTCGTATCATATAAATAACAAATTAGATCATGAAATTCCATGTGGATGAATGGCCATTTCTCCAAGTTACCTGAAAAATAAAAGCATAATAAAGTGATATGCTTCCTTCTAATAATGCCCAAGTTAAAAATATTGCAGACTACATCTGTTAAGGAATACAAGTTTTGCTACCATCTTTCAACAGCTTTTGGAAGGTCTAAGAGCGTATTCACATTAGAGGAGGTTTTTGTTTGGGTGTATCTGAAAACTTAATTTAGGGAAGACTGAATATCAGCTCTGATTTTCAACTTCATATTTAATTTTCTTATCTGCAATATGTTTCCTTCCCAAACCATGAAGATGTTTTATTCCCATATAAATATATTCCCCAATACTATTTTTGATGAAATTAGATATGCTAACTAAAATGAAGTTTGTTCCTGAAGATATTAAGTCCCAGGTTCCAAGTTGTGTTTTCCTATGAGATGAGTAGTTTTCCATAGTTTCAAAGAAAGGTCTGTGACAAAATAAGAAAAGACACATGGTGTAGGCTTGAGTTGACATGTTCAGTGTGAAGCTGAACTTGCATAGAACTGACCACTGTAGCCACAGCTAGAATCAGTTAAGCCAAATGGATGTGACTATGGTGACCAGAAGAAAAAGCTATAGTCTACTCTTGTGCTAAATTTACTTCAAATTTAAATTCATTTTGTCACTAGGTCTCCAAGAAAGTGGTTAGCTGGGATCTAAAAATAACTTCATAAAAGATGGTTATCCGAACAAAGTTTCTGTTCTCATGAAAATTAGACTGGTATTGGTGAGTAATAATCAAATACATATACTATATGCAATATATCATTCTGGTGGTAGATGAGAATAAACATTCTGATGAATATACAGCAAATATGGGGATTATAATGGTGGTATTGGCATGGATGGTGGTGAGGTTTTGTAAATCTAGCCCTCTAAATAGACTGGTCTGTTAAATGACAAAGTTTTGATTTACTAGTCTCTCAATCCCTGGGTCTAGAACAACTACAAACAGAAAACTCAGTTATCGTGTAGTGCATAAGAGAATGGATATAATGAAACCCACTCAGTACATTTTGAAGGAGGTGTATTTATCTTCTACAAATGGAAAATGACATTTCATTTTTAACTTAGAAAACATGTTTAAAGTTTTTGCTAAGCAGAAAATGCACTATAGTATTTTCACTTGATCATATGTTAGCATAGCTGAAAAAAAAAAAACATGTAAATAGAACAGGCTGATTGCATAGATTAGTACTCAATCTCTTCTTACGACTCCACTTGCATTTCATCATGAAACAGAGAAGCCTTTGAGAATTGAAAGATCTCAGCTTACTCTTGGTTACATACTTACCCCATTGATGAAACAGTATTACAAAGCACCTGCATATTTTCAAAATGTTTTGCTTTACAGTTTGAGAGAGACTGTAAGAATGTGTGCGTGTGTTATGGCCACAGATAACCAGGTACAAGAACGAGAAAGAGAACATTGCAATGAATTATTATTAGTGATTTCTCAGCTGAGTTTCCTATAGATGATATCATACATCCTGTCACTACAGAAGAGAACATCTAGAAATCAGGCATAGAACAATGGGTAACAGTTTAATACCTCAAGAGTTTTCAGTAGCATTTTGGGAGGATACTGTTGCCAGGGAACAATGTGGCAGCTATCATCTAGATAACCTTGGGGAAATAATGGCTTCCATCGCATATGTAAGTCTCCCTAACATTGATGAACCGTTTTCGCACAGCTAAAAGATCGTCCCTTTTTAAAGAAAATAAGGACTTTCTGTTATTAATTTTATAAGAGAAATCACTCACCTGAAATAAATAATAATTTACATTTAGTGGCTGATAAAGAAGAGAAATTTCAGTTTTGCCATCTGTGTCAGAGTCAAATTAAAAAAAAAATACACGCAACAATAAAAGCAAACCTCAGAAATAACACTAAAACCAAACAATAGATGTAGAATTGCAATCTAAAAAGATAAATCATACACATACCAATATATACAATGCCTTCAGCCCATTACTTGAAAACCAAGTCATTTATTTTTCTGGCTAACGGAAGTAGGTTAAACTATGGTTAGCCAATTCCTGTGGAGAAATGTGCATATTTGGACATGCAGAGAATGAATAAACCTAAAAATTGCTAAAATCAGTAAAAAAAATAAATTATTGTGGATCTTCCTCAAAGTTCACTTATCTGGCTTTATCTTACAAAACCATTTTCCATCTCTAGGACATCTGGGTGGCTCAGTCGGTTAAGCGTCTGCCTTCGGCTCAGGTCGTGGTCCTGGGGTCCTGGGATCGGGTCCCGCATCGGGCTCCTTGCTCAGTGGGGAATCTGCTTCTCCCTCTGCTGCTCTTCCTGCTTGTGCTCTCTCTCACTATGTCAAATAAATAAATAAATAAATAAAATAAAAATAAATAAATAAATAAAAATAAAATTTATCCTCTCTGGTTTAATTTTATCACCATTTTGGATGCTGGTATTAGTTTTGAATGATGAGCTTTTCATAGCAAATTATGCTTTAGTTTTTTAGAGGGTTTCCACCTTTCATATTCTTTGGTTTATTATTCGAAATGATTAGACTCCCAAACTCTTTCTGAAATTAGATACATTTACTTTTCATATAATATGTAATAAAGAACATATGCATTATATATTTTATATTACATATTTGTGTATTAAATATCCTTGAGTTAGATTTTTCTCCTTTCACTCTCTCAATACCAGCTTTTGAGAAAGCAGTCTCCATAGAAAAAGTGTGACTAACCTGAGAACACGAGGCTGTGGGAAGCCCAAGCCACTGAAGAAGACATGGAATATCAGACACCGTGTGGATAGAGAGATCAGTGGACACCAAGGTTCCACCAAAAGAGTGAAGAAGCTGTATTGGACATGGAAACTCCAACACTAAGCACCCCAGGTGATGGAGGTCAGTCAGAAATTAACGACCAAACAACCCCTAGATTCTGATATACCATGAACAAAATTAAAGGTTGTTTTAGTCATTGTTTGGGGATGGTTTATTAAGCAGTAATATATAAATGAAACATACCATGTCTGATATAATGAGCACACATGAATTCTTCTGTCACAGATTTCACTGTGTTCACTCTCTGTTTTACCCAAGGGACTGAAGGCACTATCCTCCCCAGTGTCTCCTCAAAACCTGAGTCCTGGGTCTGTACAAACATCCTGATAAGTCTTGAGCCTGTAACAAAAAATACAAGACAAACAAACATATTTTGGTCTCACTTAACACACATATTGGGGATTGAATTAAGTTTTAATCTCCAGGCATTTAAATTAGAGGCCAATCTATATGGGTGTGGTGGCCAGAAACCTGTAGGTTCTTCCCTCTCCCTGGACCCAACTTTGGCTGCTCTGGGAACCCTGGCATTGCTAGAGGCCTTAAGTGGCTCAGTGTTAAACCCCTTCCTGAAGAAATACTAAGTAAATTGTTTATTCACTGTATTCTGTGTAAAAGTGTCGAAAAATTTGACTTAAATGTTCCAAAGGCACCTGAAATTCATCATGGTCTAAACTGGATAGATCATCTCCCTAAATCTGCTTACACTTTTCCATTTTTTTTCTTATCTACACGTTAAGTAAACTAGGACCAACTCCTTTCTCTTCTATTGCCTTGTCTTGATAATTCAATAACTCTCAAATTTGTCATCAATTTTTTCCTCATTATTTCCTCAATGCATTGTTGTTTTCTCCATTCCCACTATCACTGACTTCATTCTAAGATGCATCTCTTTATATATAAATTATTAAGTAGATTCATATCTGCTCTTCAATAGTCTATCATTTCACAGATATTCGCAGCTACATTAATAAGACAATTTATTATGTTGTATATGGATTTACAATCCACTAATAATTCTTCCTGACATGGAGAGTTCATTAAAGGAAACAACACATGCCAAAATAACATCTAAAAATATTACTATTATGTATGGTAGGACCTACATTCCTTTTCATAATCTTGTCCTGGTGTTTTTTGGTTTTGTTTCTTTTTTTTGTTTCTTTTCTTTCTTCCTAAACACTTTTCTATTCTAATTGTTTGCTCAAATCAAAGGGAGCAGTGATTTCTTAATTTTACAAAGTTCATTCACAACTTCAGACCTTTGCATGTCAACTTGCCTTGGCCTGAAACACCACATTTTGATTTTGTACGTTTTCATTAATCAGCCTCCATTTATCTCTCATTTCATCGAGAAAACGTCTCCGGTTCTCTGCATAATTTTTTAGTGATCATCCAACGTATTACCCACTGTAAATAATCACAACAAAGATGGAAGTGACTGTTTATCTGTTAGTTTATCTTTATCTATCCAGCATGTGTGGTAAATATTCCAGAAATATTTGCTAAAGCAGAGAATAATCAAATTAATTTACTGCCATCTTAATTGATCTCATGGTTAATGTTCTAATACATTAACTAATTAATCTACAATACTTGGAAATCTACAATACTTGGAAAGTGCCTGCCTGCCTTCCTTAAATGCAACAATGATTCTCTTTTTTTTTTCTTTGCATCTCAAAGAATCTTTAAATCTTTAAGGGATTTGGAAACTTCTATTTAAAAAAAAAACAAACACTTCTTATGCTTGGAGAAATTGCTTGCCTAAGGCCACATAACCAGTAAAAAGCAGATTATCACATTCCGGAAAGATCTGTCTACTGAATAATCGCTATTTCTGTTTTAAAAAGTGGGTGACTTTCTTTTGTCTTGCCGCATAACGAATTGCCACGAACTTAACATCTTAGAGCAATATGTATTTATTATCTCTCGAGTTCCATGATCCTCTGTTCAGGATCTCACAAGATTGTATGTATTCAAGATGTTAGCTGAGTTTGGGTCTCATCCTAGACACAGGATCCTCTTGGTTGGCAGAATGCAGTTCCTTGTAGGTAGATCTCCTGGTGACTTGTTCTTTCAAGGACAACAGGAAATGATCTCCTTTGCTTCTGGTCTATCCTTGTTGAATGCCTCAACTGATTGGGTCACAGCTACTAGGGCTGAAAACCCTTTGGATTAGTTTATACTGAACTGATTAGGGACTTTAACTCCATCTGCAAAATCCCTTTGCCAGATAAGATAACATAATCATGGGAGTGAGAGCCCATCATATTCTCAGCTTGCCTCCCCCTTCAGGGATTTGTTCAATTTGCGCTTTCCCAGCTCCTGAAGATGAATAAGGTGATACTTTGCCTCAAGTGTAGCAGCTTCAGACAGTGAGGACCAGAGGACAGAAATGGTAGGAAACAAGCAGTGGAATGCAAGAAGCTCTCACTTTGAGGCCTGTTGGAAAGGATTGAAATCCCAACTCTGGCACCTATTAGTGGGAAGTCCTCAGGTTAGTCATTTACCACTTCTGAACTTCATTTTCTCTTGGGCAAAACAAAGAAAATAGCACCTACCAGGATGAGTTGGTTTTAGGATGTAAGATCACAAACTAAGATATGTGCACAGATATCTATATTTTTTAATATATATGCACATATTTTTCTCGGACAAATAGTTTATTATTCCTTAATTCAGTGTTCATAAACCTTTATATAACATAATTACCATGAGTAACAAGTCAAATGTAAATTGTAAACTGTAGATATTTTTTTAAGATATTATTTATTTATTAGAAAGAAAAAGAGCATGAGCAGCGGTGGGGGCAGGGGAGGGGGAGGGGCAGAGGGAGAGGGAGAGGGAGAAGCAGATTCTCACCTGAGCAGAGAGCCAGATGCTGGGCACCATCCCAGGACCCTGGGATCATGACCTAAGCCAAAGGCAGATGCTTAACCAACTGAGCCACCCAGGCACCCCTGTAAACTGTAGTTTTTATCCAAGTATTTAAAACCCTAGCTTATATTTTTCCTAATATTAATTTTGCAACACTAACCTTTATTTCTTAGTTTTCCCATTATCATGAAATGAGAAAAGATCAGTGTACCATAGCAAAGGGTCTGTAAGGGGTGAAATTTTTTCAATAATTCTCATCTTCTCAAAGCATATGGAAAAGATTCTGAAAGAAGCTGATAGGAGACATAATACTTTGTTTAGGCAAGTATAGGTTTTGTTTGTTTATTTAAACACGCCGTTGTAATTTTTCAGGTCTGGGCACAACGTGTTATTAACAAGAATAGTAATTTTTGCAACTAGCTATTTGCAAACAAGGAAAAAATAAATGGTTTCTACCAACTTCCATATAGGTCGAGGACAAAAGCTACTAGACAAGTATCATGGTCCAGTTTTGAGGAATTTTCTTGAAATCAGAATAAAAATTATTATATATACATATTTTCCCCCACAAAGCATTCTGCAGGTAGTTCTGGGTGTTTCGAACGTGCAGAAAGTTTTAGAGTTAAATCATAATTTAAATCTTTTCCCAAAATTTGTTATTCCTTCCTTATATAACTCTTCTGTTTTTGTAAATTAATTTGTCTCTGGTAAACATCATAGAGATGTATTTACCTATCAAAGATATCTACCATTTTAATGGGCAAAATACATACATTTAAATTTATTGTTATTGCTTATATATTTTTTATAATTTCTCCATGCTTTATTATATTTGTTTACAATGGTTAATATTTGCTAATTCTTTTTTTAAATTAGTTTTTCCCATTCTGGTAAATGTTTTCTGACTTCTTTCTCATTTTTGCAAGTTAGAAGTTATATTACACTCCTTTTAAAAAATGCTACTGTATATTTTAATACTTATTATTTTGATAATTTGGTTTGCAATGTCTCCCATGGTGAGTGGGGAGGGCAGGCAGAGTGCTTTTAAAATAACCTGTTGTGTTTTTTCTGCAAATTATTAAATACTATTTGTTATTTAATAAAGAAAAATATTGAACATACAGAATATGAGAACTTGTAGTGACAATGATGACACTAGAGTTACCTTTTTCCCTGGATGACATATTTTAAATTAAAGCGGCCCTAGATTTTACAGATGACATAGATGAAGAGTGTGATTCAATTTCTTATCACTTCAATGCCTTTGATATTGGCCTACAAATATTGATGTTTTCCCAATGAGTTGAACAAATGTTAACAATCACTTTTAGAGTTGGAAAGTCATTGGCATTCAACATGAATTGTCATTTCTGCTTGTACTGCTGTTTTCATTTCTAGTAGCTTATGCAGTTATTTCTGTCAGCTCTAAGAGTTTTAAGGGTTTTTTTCTGATTTGGTGGTAAAAAAAAAAAGTTTATTTACATCTTCCAAATAAATCACTAAAGTTATTGAAACTTGGATTATGTGGAATGATTTCTAGGAAAGTGTTAACTATGTAGAAAGCCGATCATTTATTTTATTAACTAAGTGTTAATATAGTTCAATATAATTCATATCAACAGGATAAAGGTAAGTATTTGGGAACATGGATTATTAGTAATAAAGGGTTGGAAAATGGAAAGAAGCATTTTCTTCAACTTTCTGCAAGTATTTCAATCCCCGTTCTCTAATTCTAGTAACTTCTAATTTCTGGACTTAACTGGGTTAAAATATTGAAAATCAAATACTTTATAGTTATCTTTAAGAAAAATCTCCTAGGCATGTGTGTTCTATAATCTAAAACTTGGAAGATAATTTTAAAATATTTCAAATTCTATGGGGCTCCTGGATGGATCCCTCGGCTGAATGTCAGACCCTTGGTTTCAGCTCCGCTCATGATCTTAGGGTTGTGGGATCAAGACACGCATCTGGCTCCATGGTCAGAGGGGAGTCTGCTGGAGATTCTCTCTCTCAATCTCTCTGTCTGGCCCTCCCTCTGCTCTCTCTCTCTTTCTCTTAAATCTTAAATCTTAAAAAAATAATAACAATTTTAAAAATAAATACTTTAAATTCTACATTTTACTCTTCTTGCCATACTTCAGAATCAAAAATGTACAGCCTTTCCCTTTTTAGCCAGTATTTGAATCTGAAACCATTCTCACATATTTCGTTGACAGCTCCAGTACCTCATGTGAAATAATTTGTTGCTGCAGATTGTTTATATTTAACACTTACAATATGAACCATTTATTATTTTGCCTCTTGAACCTTGTAATCTGCACATGGTATTCCCTATGGTTATGGAAATGCAACATGTTGTACTTATTCTGACTGATCTCTTAGTGAATTTAAAGACAAAAGAATCCATTATTGTTATTTTTTTTAACTTTTGTCCCTGTTGTCTGACTTAGATATTCTCTGTGTCAATGAATTATGTTGATGAAGAATGTCATTAAGGAACATTATGTCTTTATAATCTAGAATAACATAATAATAGTATTATATTCATTATTAATCTTTATTTGCTTTTTTTCTTAGATACACTCATCTTTCTCTGCCCTGCTCTGTGGGGAAGGGCATTTTGACTTTTTCCAAAGAGCATCAGCCCACACCTTTGGCTATTGGCTTACTCTTAAGGTTCAGTCAAGGGGAGTGGCAGATCAGAGACTGTAGGTGAGAACTACCAGAATATTTTCCACTCATTTCTCTCTTGCTCCTGCAGGCCAATGGGTGATATAAAATGCTTTTCATTCTTGGTAGGTTCTGGAAATTTCAATATTCTCACCGGTCACCTTGATGCTGCCCAGGCCTCTGTGAACAGACCCTTCATTAAATGTTATTCAAATTTCTACCCAGGTGGACCTTCTAGTCCTTGCCAGAAAATGATTTAATAGATTTAGTAGAGTCCTCTGTTACTCCTTCTATCTCCTGTTATCAGGAACTGTCACAGGTGGTAGCACAGGTGGTCCCATTTACCGTAATCTCAGCTACACTTAAGAACGCTCTTCAAGTTTTTATTTCTAAAAATGTCTATATGATATTTTTTTACTTTTTAAAAATATAGTAAAAAACACGTAACATGAAATTTATCATCTTAACTATTTTTAACTGTACAGCTCAGTAGTATTAACTAGTATATTTACACTGTTGTTCAACAATACCTATTCTTCTGAAGCTGTTTCAAAAAACAGAAATGGAAGGAAAACTTCCAAACTTGTTCTATGAGGCCAGCATTACCTTGATCCCAAAACCTGACAAAGACCCCACCCAAAAGGAGAATTACAGACCAATATCCCTGATGGACATGGATGCCAAAATTCTAAGGATCCAACAGTACATTAAAAGGATTATTCACCACGACCAGGTGGGATTTATTCCTGGGCTGCAAGGGTGCTTCAACATCCACAAATCAATCAACATGATATCCCACATTAATAAAAAAAGGACAAGAATCATATGATCCTCTCATTTGATGCAGAAAAAGCATTTGACAAAATACAGCATCCTTTCTTGATTAAAACTCTCCACAGTGTAGAGATAGAGGGAACATACCTCAATACCATAAAAGCCATCTACGAAAAGCCCACAGTGAATATCATTCCCAATAGGGGGAAACTGAGAGCTTTTCTCCTAAGGTCAGGAACATGACAGGGATGCCTACTCTCACCACTGTTGTTCAACATAGTACTGGAAGTCCTTGCCTCAGCATTCAGACAGAAAAAGGAAACAAAAGGCATTCAAAAGTCAGACTCTCCTGGGTGCCTCGGTGGCTCAGTTGGTTAAGCAACTGCTTTTGGCTCAGATCATGATCCTGGAGTCCCGGGATCGAGTCCCGCACCGGGCTCCCCGCTAGGCAGGGAGTCTGCTTCTCCCTCTGACCCTCCCCCCTCTCATGTGCTGTCTCTCTCTCTCTCAAAGGATAAAATTTGTAAGCACAAAAATTTTAGAAGAGTTGTATGTATATTATGCCAGTTATTTAAAATGTTTTAGAAACATGCTATACTATGCCAAATTAGAATTAGTAAGAAAACTACTGCCTCTAACATATATCCACATAGCTGAATGCTTATTCCAAAAACACCAATTTTTATTAAAAAAAAACAAGCTTATATTGAGATAAGTTGCTTTGATGTTATCACGAATTATATGGACAATCCTTCAAGATGTGTTTTAGTAATGCTCCCATGTGAGATAAATTTCAAAGAAACTGAGAATTAACATGACCTTGCCCAGAGAATGTTCTGAAACTAAAGAAATATTGTTATTATTTATTTTTTCCTTTGAATGTTCTATTGTTATGTTAATCACCATACATTACATCATTAGTTTTTGATGTACTGGTCCATGATTCATTGTTTGCGTACAACGCCCAGTGCTCCACGCAGAATGTGCCCTCTTTAATACCCATCACCAGGCTAACCCATCCCCCCACCCTCTAGAACCCTCAAGTTTGTTTTTCAGAGTCCATCATCTCTCATGGTTCGTCTTTTATTATTTATTTTTATAACATACATATTTGCCTATATAATATTCTAGCTGATTAATTAGTTTAAAGTGGTAGCTTGGTACTTCTAATTGGAAAGAGGAAAAGATTTGATGGCCTCAGTCATTTTTCTTTTTTTTTTAACAACAGAAAAATGTTAGTTCTCCATAAGGCCTATAATAACTGAAACTATACATATATATATATATGAAAAATATAAAAGATATAAAAAATTCAGATAAAGAAAGATTTTTTGTCTCCTGGCAAAGTAAGAAATAATTAGGATATATTGTATATTTACTTTCAGTTGAACTGTGGTAAACACTTTGGCTATGGAATTTTTAGCCAGATGACAGTTTTTTATACTTTTCAGTAAGCAAATGACATTTAGAGAGGCACCCAGACATAACTGATCTTTTAACCGTGCCTTTTATTTCTATTTAGCATTAAGAAAAAAAAAGTCCTTTCATATTATTTACTTGAAAAATCTTTTATGAAATGATAAAACTGAACAAATCAGTCAGTGTGTATGAAACTGTCCCCTTGACCCTTTCCCCTGCAACGTAGCTGTAATAACCAGACAGTCCAAGCAAAGCAGACATGTGGGATTTTCCTTAACTCTTAAACTCTTTCATTTCCAAACTGCAGACATGTTTATTATCTCTTCAAACACAAACTCTTCCAAGCATGCACACAGAAAAACACTCGTGCAAACATCACCACCCATAAAATTGACACAAGCCGACATACCAAAACCAGACAAAACAAAGCAATTTCTAAAACCAGTGTGTCTTCGATATTCTCTCTGCCATGACCTGATGTATCTTTTGACCACCCTATTTGACCCTTTGAGCTCTAATGTCTCCAACATTGTTGAGCATAAGGACAGCCTACATGAATCTGAACCTATTCATGAGTGTAGTATGCCCAGAAAAAAACGTATCTACTAAGGGCTGCTATTATTTTTCCCAATTAAAACAAATATAGAGACGTCTGGGTGGCTCAGTCGGTTAAGGGCCTGCCTTTGGCTCAGGTCAAGATTCCAGAGTCCTGGGATTGAGTCCCGAATCGGGGTCCTTGCTCACTGGAGAGTCTGCTTCTCCCTCTGCCCACCACTCCCCCTCCTGTGCTCGACAAATAAATAAATAAATCTATAAAAAAAAAATAAGTATAAAAAGATAGAAAGTCATTCATGAGTTTTAAACATTTTTATCCATAACAATAGTATCCATGCCACTGAACTGAATGTATCCTCGAAATCCTTTATGCAGGCATCATTTATAATTTGCCTAGACAAGCAGCCCCAACTGACTGCCTCCTCCACCAAGACACATGCCTCTCATTTACATCAAAGGTATTCTATCTCTACACATGGGCACATGGATAAGAATTCCTTCTTTTCCTGTTAATGAAATTCTAACTATAATGACAATACGTTTCAGATAGGTCACTGAATAAACAAAGATAAACTACTTATAATTAGTATTCATTTTGGAATTAGACTGAAAAAAAATGAAACAAGTGAGAGGAATAGATAATTGCTTCATTTAGTAGAAATAGTCACATTTTAGTACCCCGGTGAGAGCACACAAATACAACCTTTCCCAGTAGTCTCAGGAAATACACTGTCCTACACAATATATTTCCCTCAGAGGAATATTAAATAAAAGAAAGCATGATTAACAGGATTAGAATATTTACTTTGTAAATAATTCTGAAATTAGAATAATCTGTAGAACACGTTGCTATGAAGAATGTAGTCTTACTGTCAGGCACCATTTCCAAATTTTAATTATTGTCCCTTTAATTTCAGCACACGGGCTAAAAGGCATTTAATATTGGTCAGCACCATCGTACAAGGACCCAGGTAAAGAGTATTGTTTTTGTAGGATTTTCATGCAAATATGGGTCACCTTCTTTAATGTGGTCCATCCTGTGTAGTTTTCAGTGGAAGAGATTTCCAAGTTCGAAAGCGACATAAGCCTGCTAAGTCTTGCTCAATTTCTGTACCTTTTACAGGTTCTGAAATAGAGTTCTCAATTAAGAGAAGCTTTAAAATTAATATTAAAAGTGAAAATTAATTAAAATTAAAGTGAACTAAGGGGCACCTGGGTGGCTCAGTCGGTTAAGCTTCTGCCTTTGGCTCAGGTCATGATCTCAGGGTCCTGGGATCAAGCCCCATATCGGGCTCCCTGCTCAGCGGAGAGTCTGCTTCTCTCCCTCTGCTCCTCCCCCTGTTCATGCTTTCTCTCTCTCTTTCTTAAATAAGTAAATAAATAATCTTTTAGAAATAAAAATTAAATTAAAGTGAATTAATATTTATATTTTTATTCCTCTGGAAAGTAGTATGAATAATTATTTATGGGGGCACTGGGTGGCTCAGTCGGCTAAGCTCAGGTCATGATCTCAAGGTTGTGAGATGGAATCCTGCCTTGGTCTCTGTGCTCAGTGCAGAGTCCACTTGAGACTCTCCTTCTCCCTCTGCCCCTCCCCCTGCTCGCTCTCAAATAAATAAATAAATAAATAAATAAAATCTTTAAAAAATAATAATAATTGGGGACACCTGGGTGGTTCTGTTGGTTAAGTATCTGCCTTCTGCTCAGGTCTTAATCCCAGGGCCCTGGGATCTTGTCCAACCTCAGGCTCCCCACTCAGTGGGGAGTCCGCTTTTCCCTCTGCCTGTCACTCCCCCACTTGTGCTCTCTCTCTCTCTCTCTCTCTCTCTCTCTCCTGTTAATAAATAAAATCTTTAAAAAAATCTGTTTATGTAAGTTTGATTCTTGTGATAGAATGATAGTAATCCCTCAGAATTCTATATAGCCCCTTTCTAAATTTACAGAACCCTGAAGTTTCACCAAGAATAAACATTACAATTCCCAACTTCTGTTGAAGCTAAACATTCCTAAGTGTACCAGTTTTTTTTTTTAAGATTTTATTTATTTGTCAGAGAGAGAGAGGGAGAGAGAGAGAGAGTGAGCTCAAGCAGGGGGAGAAGCAGAGGGAAAGGCAGAAGCACGCTCCCTGCTGAGCAAGAAGCCCGATGTGGGGACTCGATCCCAGGACCCTGGGATCATGACCTGAGCCAAAGGCAGACACTTAACCAACTGAGCCACCCAGGTATCCGAAGTGTCCCAATTCTATCCAATACACATAAATCACTTCATATGGCAGCTTCCAGGAATCCTAAGAGACAACTAGTATATGTAACTCATACTTCCTTTTATGCTGACACTTGGAATGTGTACTTGGCTGCAGTCTCCTCCTGAGTTGAATTACCAAGATCATGTAGAAAAAGAAGAAACCTGGGAATGTCCCAGTCCCTCAGGACTTTGTAGAGCAGAGCTGCCAGAACAGTCCTAGAGATCCTCTTTCTACTTCTCTACATGAGAGACAATTTTAAAAGAAAAAAAAAATCCTCTGTTACTTTGATGTTTGCTTCTTTTTTAAAAATTTTATTATGTTATGTTAATCACCATACAACACATCATTAGTTTTTGATATAGTGTTCCATGACTCATTGTTTGCTTCTCATGAGCAAACCTGATTCCAAATGGATGTCGTTATTTAAATGTTTCTGGTCTAGCTTAAACATTTTTAAAATGCGCTTATTTCTTCATATGGCCATTTTGAAAACCAAGGAGGATAATGCATGAACAAGTACGTTGTAAATGTGAAATTCACTAGAAGAATATCAGGAGTTTCTATAATGGTATATAACCTTATCTAGATTCCTTTTCAAACTCTGAGAGTGCGTCCATTGGCTGGAGAGGGAAGCTGATAGAACCAACCTGTATTTATTAGTGAAGAGATCTGTGTGGAGCATTGTACGGGAAGCAATCAGAATGCAATTATAGGACACCAGCTATGCTGTTAGGAATGCAGAACAGGTATTTGACTTTCCTAATGGAGGGATTATATAATAATTAAGCTTGTGGAAGAAGTTAGTTACCAGCAGTATCCCTTGTATACAAGAACTTCTCTTAAACATATTGATACAAATATATGTTAATTTTACAACTACATCTAGGGTGGTGAACTTTGCTTAAAAATATCATTCACCTGTGGATATTTGTGTCACAAAAAAAAACAGCTTCAATTACACACAGGATGTCTCTTTGCTTTCTTAGTATACTGAACATACCACATACCTAAGCTCTTTCTCACAAAAATTCCTTTTCTCATGGCCTGAAGTCCCACGAAGTAACATGAGGTTGGTTACTGACTGGATGAAGATGAACAAATGGACATTGGGTCCAGAAAATCACAGGGTGGTCTGGATTAAATCGGTCCATCTAAGAGTGATGGTGGTAATTAGTTCAGCTAATGAAATTAACTTCCTCTTTAATTAGGAAGGAAGATGAATTGCCTGTTCAAAATAAGTGAATGAGGTAGTGAACTTGTCCCCAGAGAAACAGAGATGATAAGTGGGAGAGAAAGAAACAATGGGGAGTTCTGAATATTGGTTAATAAGATCCTGTATGACTTACCATTCTCAAAACAAATTCTGTGTCTTTATATAGATTATTTTCTTCCCTAGAATATTTACTTTTCCCTAAAACTAAAGGAAACACACAGAGAAGCTACCATACATAAGGGGTGCGTAATAGAATGGTTATTGTCAATCAATATGGAACTTGCTTACTATGGCTTCAAGATAGGATGCGACAAAAAAAAAGATAGCATATGAAAATATGACAAATTCTCATCCAAATCTTTGAATGAAAATCTAACTGTAGTTTCTACTGATGACAGTAAAATTAATCAGGTGTTTATTGCTTGGGTCCAGAAAATCAGCCTATTGAGGGTAAGAATGGGAAGATTTTATCACTACTCCTCATAAACACTAAAAGAACAAAGAGTAAAAATATTCTGTTTCATGACCACTTTTCCAAGTAGAAGGCAATTTATAGTGAAATAAGGAAACACTGCAGAACAGCTTGCTTGCCTAAGAACACCTACGGACGTTTAGAGCCACTATGTGACAAACCAGTGTTCTTTTTTGTCTCCTCATCTAGTAAGATAAGAATAATACCCAATATCCAGTCATCTGGATCCCACTACCTTGTTAGGACATCCCATTGCTGATTACACTGCAGGTGGTTCATGCATCTGCTGCAGAAGCTCCACCTACTTCGTCAATTACTCAGTTTCCTGTTAAGTGCTCCTGACTGGTTGTCAACTTCTGAAAGGAATTCTGCATTTCTATGTTTAACTCAGTAATGTGTTTCTAAGCTTAATAGTAACCTGGAGATCTTGTGGGAGGCCTCCTGGGAGACCTGCCAGTCACACCAATGCTTGTTCTCCATCTCAAATGCCTCTACCAAGTCCACTAGCATCTCAGCTGTATCTTCTAAGGCAGCAGGTCATGCCATGTTCTGCCAAAATGGCTGCCCCTTGAGCTTCCTCAACTCTTCTGTGCTCAAGGAACCCCTCTCTCCCCAGGCTCTGCTTTGTGAGGACAAGCACCCCATCTCCTGCCTCAGCATGGAACTTGTCAATTACAAATATTTTTGCAAATCATCTACCACAATCAGACTAGAAAACACCAAAAATTAACTGTACCAGAAAAAATTATAGAATAATCTGAATGATCAAGATTTAAGACAATGTGCTGGGCCACCTTGAGAAGTGATTGAGATCACTGCATCTTATAAGGCACAAGCTCTTATATGTCAATCTTGCCACTGAGTCCAGCTGGGTGGGGAATATAAGTGATGGCCCTTTTGAGGGAATAAACCCTTGCTCTCCCTTTCTCCATAATCCCTGTGCTGATGTAGTCTGTCTCATAAACTTTCTGCTTATTCTACAAACCAAACTGCAGATTACTGACTTTCATAAGAAAATTTACAATTGAGGTTTGGAAGACTTTCATAACAAATAATAAATTTATACTTTGATTCATATAGGATTGCCCCTTTTCTCATAGAACCAGCTCTAAAAATTCAGGAAGTGGTGAAGGAAAGTGATTTGTAGGAATCCCTGTTTACTTGGCTTTATTGGTGTCAAATAGCACTAAAAATCTACCATGGTTTGTAATCTATTGTGTAGTCTTGTGAGTAGAGTCAGAGGGACTGTTTGATGGTTGGAATTCAAAAAAATAGACAGATTTGTGACTAGGAGATGTTCCTAATGCATAAAACAGAAAGGAGGGGATTAGTTTTGACTGAGATGGAGAATTCTTCCCCGTTTTAACCTCCTCACAGAACTTAAATTTCTAGTGCAACAGCACACTTCTTGTGAACTTCAGAAAGAACAATTCCTCTAGAGTTAAGAAAACCTGACCTCAAACTTTTTTTTTTTTTTCTTTTTACCTTACAGAGATGGAAATAGGATAGTAAAACTGAAAAGAATTTGAGGGGATTTTAGTCCTTTAGATGGCTGGTAACTGGAGAAACCTCCATGCCTATTTACCTTGCCGTGAACAAGATTTTCCTCCCTGATCTGACTTTCATTTGGGTCCGAGGAAACAATAAGCTTCTGCAGATAAACTCAGGTCAGACAAAGGAGAAAAAGCGACGTGATGTTAATGCATATTTGGAATTAATGTGCAGCCGTGAAGGTTAATTAATATTCAGGGAATTAAAAGCTGAGGTGAGGCAAGATGTTGTCAAGCAGCATTTTGCAAAAAGCATATGACATCCACGGAGTCTAAAAAGAGAGCATCCTGGGCATTCCATCAGCAACAGAATAGAGCTAAAGAAAACTTCATCGTTTTACTAAACACACATTTAGTAAAAAGCCTATCATTTAAGTCAAGAGTTTCTCAACCTTGGTCTTTGACATTTTGGGTCAAATTATTTTTGTGTAGGGACTGTTTGTTGTGTGCATTTTAAGATGTTTAAGACGTCACTGGCCTCTACCTGCTAGATATCAATACCACCCTTCTCTATCCGCCTGTGATAGCTGGAATCAAAAACTGACTTTAGACGTTCCCAAATGTCCCTCTGGGGACTAAATCTCCTCTGGATGAAAAACACTGACAAAAATTATACATATATATATTTTTTTAAATATATATATTTTTCCTAATTGGGCTTTTTCATATAGAGGGTAACATTAAGCCTTAGCTCTTTTTCTAATTCTTTTTTTTTAAGATTTTATTTATTTATTTGATAGAGAGAGATAGAGAGAGCAGTGGCGGGGGGAGGAGGGAAAAGCAGGCTTCCCGATGATCAGGGAGCCCGACATGGAGCTCGATCCCAGGACCCTGGGATCATGACCTGAGCCAAGGCAGCCACTTAACCAACTGAGCCACCCAGGCACCCCAAGACTTAGGTTTCTGAAAGTATGGAGAAAACCAGTCAGCAGCACAAATGACCAGTCCTTTTTATTTTTGTAACGTTTTGTGAAAGTTTAATATACATACAGAAAAGTATACATGTTTTCAATGTACAGTTAGATAAATTTTAACACATTGAACACATCCGGAAAACTTGCACCAAGATCAAGAAATAACAGAACACACAAGGAATTCCCCTTGCACCCCCTTGCACACACTACCTTAATAGGCTAATCCCTGTCCTGACTTCTAATTGCCTTTGTTTACCTTGGTACTTTTGTGACTGAAATCACATGATCAGTAGTCTTTGATGTCTGGGTTTTGCTCCCTCAGTAGTATTTTTATGTGATTTATCCACATTACTCCATGTAGTTGTAGATTATTTTAATTAATGTTTGTATCATATTCTGTAAATATAACTCAACTTTTTATCTATTCCCTGTAAATAAGCATTTGAGTAGTTTCATTTTCTTGGACTATTTTGAATAAATCTGCTGTGGATACTTTTGTACTGTGTGTGTGTGTGTGTGTGTGTGTGTGAAAATATGTTTTTTGGGTTTTTTTTTTTCCTGTACAGTACATGCCCAAGGGTAGAATTTCTGGGGCCCATGGGGGTGGGGATAATAGGCAGAAACTTGTTTTTCCTTATCTATATCCAATATACCCAATACCATATTTTTAAAAGACTATCCTTTTCCCATTGTAATAGGCTGTTCTCTTGGTTATAAATCAGGTAACCATGAATATATTGTTCTATTTATGATCTTTCATTCTGTTCCATTACTCAGTTTGATATTTAATATTTTAGTCCTTCTGCTTTGTTTTTCTTTCGAACTGCCTTGACTATTTTTTGCCTTTCAAATTACCATCAGAGTTTTAAAATCAGCTTGTCAAGTTGTAAAAGCAAAGTCATTTAATTTTGGCCTTTCTTTTTCTCTAATTTAAATGTTTATGGCTATAATTTTTTTTCTATAAGCACTCCTTTAGCTTTATCTCACAAATTTTATATAAATATCTCAACTATCATTCACTTCAAAAATATTTTCTAATTTCCATTTTAATTTTTTTAGCCCATGGTTTACTTAAAAATGTGTATTTTTGAATATAGGCATTGTGCCAGCAATGTTATAAAATTATAGATTCTAACATTTGTTTTTTGATTATTTGAAATTCTACATAGTATACAATCACATAATTTGCCAATAATGACAGTTTTGAACTCCCTTTTCCAATTCTTACGATTTTCCCCCTCTTTTTAATGGCTAAACCCCCCATGAGGCAGCATGAGGGTTTGATCATCCTATCAGACATGAGGCAGGGTTACAACCCGTGGCAGCCTTTGTAAAAATCCAGTTACCTCTGGCTTGCTCTGTTCTCCCCAGAATGTCACCCTCCTAAGACTTTTCACCGTGAGGACAAAGTTATACTTCACCTTGGCCATGAAGGGAGATCCAACTCTCTGCTTTATCATCCCCAAGCCATTACCCACTCCCCATTACATGCTCCTCTAACTCCAAATATCTGACAAGGGACACAGCCATGACCTTGCAGTAACCACCAGTCCCAGCAGGCCTTTGTTTTCTAAGCACCTGCTGATTGCAGGAGATTTCATGCTGCCCTTTTGAAGCCTGGGCCACACTTGAGCCTCATCTGTGCTCTGCCCTTCTATCAGTCAGAAAGCGTTCCTTCCCTGCTCCTATCTAGCTAACTGCCTACACTATCAGCATGTGGATAGAGATTTCCTTGAATGTCTGAAACAAAAACATAACACATAAAAATTAAAAAAATAAAAACTCTCTCAAGTCTTTGCAGGGTGGCGCTGTGTTAAGACACATTTTCAATGCTTAGCCAGGCTATTTACAAATCTGCTTCAGCCTTTATTTCCTGCTTGTACTCAGCATAAAGATCAGCCACAGATGAAAACTTTAGGGTCTTCTCTTTGTTTTGTTTTGTTTTGTTTTTTGAGCATGCACCATTCCCTGCGTTACACATGGCTTTCTAAGTTCCTAATATAGGGGGGTGTTTTACAACACCCTAATTCTCCACAGACTCTCTCTTCATAGATTTTCCTCCTAGACTTCCAGCGTATTTATTGTTTGCCTCAGCTGTAATCTTTGCCCCAGGCACTGGTGGATTATTCTTTTGCTTTTCACTGTTTTTGAAGACCGCCCTGTGCACGGAAAGCTACTTTTCTACCCTGAGAGACTTCCACGTTAGCCTAGCACAAATGCAAGCTTCTTGCTTCAATCCTCCAGACAGCCCCCAAACTGGTGAACACAGACAGATTCAGTTCTTAGAGAGCAAGGTCCGCTCTGCTCCCTCCGGAACCAGAGACCACAGTCTCACACAGGAAAAGCAGGCTTCCGTCTTCGATACATCCACTGCCAACCTGAGAGCAAGATAGGAACAAAGGTAAATAAACATGGTGCAATGCTTTCCTGAGATGTTTAAGTGACTGATTTCCCGATTCAGGGCTTGCTTTGTTGCTGTAAACCTTTGACTACTTTCCAAAGTTTTGGCATTTTTAATCTGATAGTTTTTGTTCATTTTTGGGGTGGGGGGAGACACGGAAGTGAGGAGTGGAGAGACAAGCTCTTAGAGCTACCAACTCTGCCATTTTTCACTGGTGTTATTCAAACCCCGCCCACCCCCACCTGCCGTCCACCCTCACCCCGATTAAAAGCTTTTGTCTGGGAGCGCTCCCATTAGCTTCTTCTGGAACACTACCCGTAGCTGAATACACACACACATATATACATACACATATACATATGTAGATATCATGTATATGACTGGTAACCAAGGGAAATGGAATGTGCTATATTACCAACTATGTTTTGAAATTTTCCATAATTAGATGCTATTCTTAGTTGTTCTATTTATTTTATTATTTGGAACTTTAGAAACTGGGACATGAGAAGACTTAATGTATAGCATCTTCAGCAATTCCATCCAACTGTATTTAGTCTCTGAGCTCCTGAAGGAGCTTTGAGTGTCGAAGCTGTAGTAGTCACAGAAGAAAACCAGAGCCACTCCTTCCTTCCTTCACAGAAAAACAACTGCATTAAACTGCTGAGCCCAGAAAGAATACAAAACTGAACATGCAAAATTTTGTATTTCACTTTATTTGGAATTTTGCCAAAAATGAAAGAAAACTTTACATTGACTTAGATATCTCTCTGAGAATTTTTTAAAGATTTTATTTATTTATTTGACAGAGAGAGACACAGTGAAAGAGGGAACACAAGCAGGGGGAGTGGGAGAGGGAGAAGCAGGCCTCCCACTGAGCAGGGAGCTGGATGCGGGGCTCGATACCAGGACCCTGGGATCATGACCCAAGCTGAAGGCAGACGCTTAACGACTGAGCCACCCAGGCACCCCTCTCTTTGAGAACTTTAACAGCGAGAGGGAATTTATATTTAACCTGAAATAAAGCTCAGTGTATTATCCAGGCTTTGCTATCATGTAGGGATCTCTGCTGTCTTCTTTCTTAATGTAAGTCTCTACTCTGAATGGTTAAATTGTTCAATGAGCCACAGCATAATCTAAGGAAAGAAGTAGAAGAAAACTCTTCATGATATCAATATACACCAAATTTTGTCTGTGCACTTCTAATTTAGTGGTATCTACACAGAAACTCTTATATAAGCCAACTTTTTAGGAAGAAATCATGCAAAAACGTCTATAATTAGTTTAGTAACTTCATTGCATGGCATACAAATGCCAACCTAAAATTTTATCAAAAATAGCAAATTATCATTATAAGTTCAGTGTTCAAAAAGTAGCAGTTAATTTTTAGACTTTAATATTGGAGTGTGGAAAAATAAATTGCTTCCGGTCTCTCAGCTTCTAGATTCCTCCTGTGGTCACTATAAGTCAAATATACAAAAACAAGAAGACATTCACTTTTACCTTAGTTTGGTAGAGGTGAAAACATTTGTCTAGGTTTGTCCATACAGAGCCACAAATTCACAAGCTTTGCTTTCTTTCTAATAATAATAAAATTAAAGACTTGAGTCATCTTCAATTTTTGGACTTAGAGATCATGTCCTTGAAGCAACCCCATAACCTGAAGCTGTGTACAATACAGTAAAACTGCCTTCAGAAGATTTTCAGAAGCAAATTTAAGATTGTTACAACCACAGTGTAGAGATTTTTAAATATGGCCTTAAAGTCCTTTGACATTCTTCATTTTGAGAGAGGCGTTTATGTCTTTCCCCATGAATCTAGGTCTCCAGGACGGGTTGGCCAATGTTTGATAAAAATTGCTATTGAAGCTGTCTGAGCTAGTTTTATGTTTTTTGTTGTTCTTTTCTAGGGAAGGGAAGAGAACACTTATGTTTGGGAGAATATTTTAATTTCAGATTAAATTGTCTTTTGTTGATGTAAGTCTATTCAGATTTTCTACTTTTTCTTGAACTCATTTTGGTAATTTCTGTCTTTCTCAGATTTTGGGTCAGTGGGACTCAGTATCTGGTTGCAAGCCAATAAAAGCCTGGCTGCTACTGTATTAGAACTCCACTCATGGGTAGACCTGAAAGGTAAAGGAGACAAGAAATTCTCCCAAATAAGCAAAACTTTGGTCATTCACTTTATATGGAGAGAAGCACACTGGTGAAAGAATACATACAGAATCATGAACAAATAGCAAGTTTGTCAGGAGCCTGCTCTTCCTTACTATCTCCTGATCCCACCAAAAAAAAAAAAAAAAAAAAAGATCAAGGACAAGGATGTCTGGGAACATATATGTCAATATAACTATAGGAATGGATATACTATATGATCTTTATAGTATGTGCATGATAATAGCCAGCAAAAGGCATGCACCATTGACAGTGCACTGAACAACCAGGTAGATGGAATGACATCAGAAAGACATCAGACAGTCTCTGTCATTGACTACTCCAGTGCTGGAATTATGACTGCATAAATGGAGTAGCTAAGGCAACAGAGGTGGTGGCTAAGAAAAGACCCAATGACATAATCTCCAACTAATGAAGGCAGACCTAACTCCTGTTGCAAGCACAAAAAACCAACAATTAACCTCTGATATGACATCATCTATGAAAAGACCACCTGGCCTCTAGGCAAGTTAATTACAATGGAGTCCTTCTACCCCAGAAGAGGAATCAAGTCTTCTTGACTGGAAATCAGAACTTATTCCAGAGACAGCTCTCGCCTGCAGAGCCGCAATCAGCACTATTCCTCCAGGACTTACAAAGGGGTATGGGATCGCCTCAGAACCCACTTTAGAGCAATGCAGTGTGTCAGTATTTGATTTGCTATGGAATCAACTGATCCTATCACATACACACACACACACACACACACACACACACAATCACCCAGGAGCTGCTGACCAAACAGAGCAGCTTATAAAACAGCTTATGGAACGTTCAACTAATGTGCAAATCTAAAGATAATAACTTTCTAGGGTCAGAGCACTATCTTCCAGGGGGTGATTATTCCCTAAATCAACAATCCTTCTATGGTACTGTGATCCCCAAAAGTTCAGTATATGGATCTGAGAACTGAGGGTTAAAAGCAGAATTGAAACTTATTTTTACTTCCAATGACCAGTTATGGGCTTTTTGCTTATTTCTCTTTTTTAACATTAGAGATCTGAGTTTCCTGAAGAAGAAGCCTTTTACCAGGATATGTACCAAGAGTTCCTTTAAACTTTAAGCTAAAATCAAGCAAAAGTGAGGGGTGCCTGGGTGGCTCAGTTGTTAAACGTCTGAGGTAGAGTTTTTACAATTTAATATATAAAGTATGTGGAACTGAAGAGAGCAAAAGATGGACTGTAATGGTGATGCTGTTGTGCTATCAAAATTTACCTGTCAGTTCTGAAGATCTCATTCACCTAAATACCGAGTGTTTGGGTGGATATCGTTCTACTGAGTCCCACACTTTGAAACTCTCTTTTGCCAAAGAAAGCTGTCTTATGCAAGGGAATACTCCTTTCCTAGGACACCTAGCATCAAATGACTGGTTGGTGTGATAGTGTAAATGCCTGCTCTCTACCTCAAAGGAGGAATATTCTGAAGGGCCAACCCAGCAGAGCTATCCATGGGATTGGCCAACACTTCCATTTGAGAAGACATTGCAGTCAAATCCTCCCTTTGCTCGGTCCTAGTTCCTTCCTGCCTCTATAGTTAATCCTTACAACCCTCCTCAACAAAATTTTTACATGCAAACTTCAATCTCCAGGTCTGTTTCCTTTAAAATTCTATATAATATATGGACAAAATGAGATTTCATCCAGAAAACAAAACTTGACCAAAATATCACCCTGTTATAACCAATTACACAGGAACAATTGAGCATTTTCCCTTATAGTGTACCAGATAAGACATGAATGTATTTAAAGTAATAAATGTAGGCATCATAATATGATAGATGCCATGGTTAATTACTCCAAAGTAAGAGGTGCAATTGACATGTGATCTGTTACCTTTATTCTACCTCATTATGCAACTCAGTGTTGATGTTGGTCATAAGACTCTTACATAAGAGTAAGCAGAATGTGGTTCATTTTCATTCCTACTACTGAAAAAAAATGGAAAAGTCATATGTGGTGGTTTCTGACTTATGGCAAAGTGGCACACACATTTCTGTGGGGAATTTAAAGGAGAAAATTATGAAAATACTTTAAGAAACAGAAATACTCTTGGAAGTATGAGTTACAGAAAATATTTTAAAATAGAACCAAAAAATGCAGATTTCTTTTTTCAACTTATTAAATAGCAACCCGATGTCTTAGTAAGTACACTAGGCTTCTCCAGTTATCTAACCCTTTTAAATGTCCCATTGCCTGGACAAAAAAAAAAAAGTAAAAAAAGAAAGAAAGAAAGATATTAGAGCATTTAGTTCAGGTTTTCTTAAAACAATTCTCCCAGCCAATTTTTAGGGGATTATCGTAGTCAAAAGATATTACTCAAACATTCTTGTAAATCTGATAAAATTAGAGATTATTTTATCCCCCTCTGATTCTTATTTAATAACTAAATATACCCCCCATATTTTTGCTAACTGTGGCTCAAAGCTCTTGTTCTCCATAATGAAAAATTTTCAGATTGTGCTTTCTTAAAAAAATACACAATATTGACATGATCCTTACTGAATTTATGAATATTGGAACCCAATTCATTCATTTGGTGATGAGTAATAAATAGATTCTACAGATTTGGTTGAGGAAATGCAACCCAGGTTATCCTGGAAGAAAAAAAAAATAACAAAAAACACAAAAAAAATATTGAGATAATTAGGATTGGATTATAGAGGCTTGAGATAATTAGAGTGGAACTGGCAGTGAGAAGATGATGCCTGAACTTCAAGCCTCGTGGCTCTGGAGCACAGACTGGACTCTCCCAGCTGCTGGCCAGAATCCAGAAGGTCAGAATCAGCCACCTGTATCTTTAACCAGCATTGTTGAATGGTGCTCCATTTCCCCAAGCACAAAGGACAACAAGAGGTTGGGAAGTCTTATATTTTCAAATGAAATACATGTGGAAATTTCTCCAGTAGACTCTCTCTTCCACTAGATGTTCAACCTTAGGGCAGACAGATGGTGATTCTGTTAAACAGCTTGCATTAGGGAATCCATTCTTTTGAGAAAAATCACAAACTGAAATCTTAGAGACGTCGAGCATGGTCTAGGTTATCACTATTTTAAATGATGCATAACTTAGATATGTTTTATGTCAAAACATTTTTAAAAATAAAACCATAAATTATGCAGTCTTGAAAATAGTTTGGAGGCACTATTTCTGAGGATTATGGCAATTGAATGAAAACAACTAGGCAGATTGCATTGAAATAGATTTTTTTTTGTTGTTTCTGGCAGGTATCTTGAGATAGTCAGAGAAAAGCCCTAGTTTATTATTTAATAATTATTAAAATATTTAATACATTGCTAAAATAGTAACAGAAGATTCTTAACACCTATGAAATAGTGAAAGAAGTAGGCTTGGTCAGAGGGAGTTGTTGGACTGCAAAGCAGTGATGTATTTGCAGCCAAGGCCATGGGTGATCACAGGGACTCCAGAGTACGAATGGTCCTGCAGAATTATCCTGCCTTGAGGCATATGCTGAGTCTCTACAACTTCTCATTCTTCAGTCACTGGATGTGGGCAGTTGTCTAGAAATGAACAAGAAGTTGGGCAAGGGAATTTCCTGGAGAGGATTTCATCTGAGAACTGTCAGTTTGCAGGAGTCCCAACATGCCATTTCAATAATTTACCTTTATACAATCCCAGAATCTACTTTACCACCTCCAAAACAATTTGGAGTGCAAAATGAAGGATGAAGGACCCTTTACTTTTTTAGACATGCATCATTAAAAGTTTGAGGCAACCCTCAGACTATACAGTACACACATTTTAAAATTTAAAATGAATTACTCTTTGACCTATTTTTAAGTTTTTTATGAGAGTTTATTCAATGTAATGGGTAAGAACAAAATGATTGCCCGTTTTCTTCAATACCAACAGTCTACTTTCTGTTACATTAGTAGAATATAATATTTTAGGTGTCCATTTGTTTGTAATCTATAGATATAATGACTTTTGGACTAACATCTCGGGTTACTGCAGTATAAAGATAACTTAGAATGGCATGTAGGTAATTAGATAAGAACATTTTTTGAGCAACTTAAGTGTATAGGCAATAAATTCATGATGGACTTTTTAATAATAACAAAAAGATATATATTCAGCAGATATTTTTGAGTTAGAATTGACAAAAAGGTGAAAGAGTGGAGAAGCAAAAAAAAAAAAGTACATTTGAAATTTCTGGCTTGGGTGCCTAGATATGTTGTGATTTTCTAACTGACAAATATTGGGGTTAAACAAAAAGGTTCAGGCATTTGAGGTGGAAGATTTTCGCAGGATCTTTCAAATATAAGTGGAAGACTACATGGCAAGATGGTATCAGTATTAGAAATAAATCTTGAGAGGGGCACCTGAGTGGCTCAGTTAGTTAAGCGGCTGCCTTTAAGACCAGGCCATGATCCTGAGGTCCTGGGATCAAGCCCTGCGTTTAGCCCTGCGTTTAGCCCCGCGTCTAGCCCCGCGTCTGGCTCCCTGCTCGCAGGCAGCCTGCTTCCCCCTCTGCCCCTCCCCACTACTTGTGCTCTCTTGCTCTCTCTCTCTCTCAAATAAATAAAATCTTAAAAAAGAAAGAAAGAAGGAAATCTTGAGGTATGATAATGGAATCCATGAGAGCAAATACGCAACAGGAAGAAAATGCACTATGAGAAAAGATTTTATTCCAGAGGCTTGGTGGACATCCCATGGATGGTGAAGGAAAAGTAAAACAAACAAAATAAAACTTCACAATGAAAAACAGCAACAATGAAAACTGGACAAATCCGTGGCCCAATGGGTATAATTAAATTAGAAAAAAATAGTTTTGCGTAAACCAAGAGAGTAGGAAGTATATAAAATAGAGTTTATCAATACTGAGTCCTTAGTGAAAAAGAAAAGCCTTTAAATATTTGATTGACAAAGACAGTCACCCCCTAAATAGGCAGATTTGTTCTGAGAGTGTAGTGCTGCCCTGAAGAAAGGCTAAAGTGAAATATGTCTAGGACATATTTGAACATCTCCTGCGAGGGAGACAGAACTCAAAATGTACCCTTGCACACACAATCAACAATCTTGACTACAATCCCTGTGAATCTTAATATAATAAATATCATGCTCAGGAATATGTTACTTTACATGACCACAGGGACTTGGTAAATGTAATTAAGTTTTAATCAGTTGACTTTAAGATTGGAGTAATTATCCTGGCCGAATGCAATCAAGAGCTTTTTGAAAGCAGAGTATTTTCTCCAGCTGGTAACAGAAGGGGAATTGCAAGGGTTTAAAGTGTGAGAAACACTAAACACACAGTTGCTGGCTTTGAAGATGGAGTGGCCCATGTTTGAGAAAGGATCCAGGAGGTCTCTAGTATTGAAGAGCAATGTCTGGTTGACAGCTAGCAGGGAAGATGGAACTGGATTCTGCCATCAACTTGAATGAGCCTGGAAGCAGATTCTTTTCTGGAGCCTCTTGATAATTCTTTAGCCTGGTCAAGACCTTAATGTCAGCGTTATGGTTCTTTGAATTCAGAACCCAGTTGAGAGCATCCCCCAACCTGCCAGATTTTAGACCTACAGATCTGTGAGATAATAAATGAATGCTGTTTGAAACCACCACATTTTTGATAATTTGTTTTTGCAGCAATAGAAAATGAAAACATCCTGCATACTTAGGGGGAAGAAAAAAAAAAAAACTATGCCACATTGAGACCCAGATATGTGATCATTAAAGTTAGCAGCACAGGTGTAAGTTAGGGATAAGATGTATCACATTCAGAACTTTTGCTCTGGATCAGCATTTGCATTCATATGTGCTTATGCACATCTACATTCAAAGTCTAAATTCTCACTCATTTCTTGTATTCAGGATTAGTGTTATCCCTCACTTCTGAAACTTAATCTACATTTATTTCCAATTCTTTTCTGTTCTGCCTTCAGCTCAGGTCATGATCCTGGAGTCCCGGGGTCGAGTCCCGCATTGGGCTCCCTGCTCAGCAGGGAGTCTGCTTCTCCCTCTGACCCTCCCCCCTCTTGTGCTCTCTATTTTCTATTACACATTATACCAATTTGTTGAAGTAGAGTTCTGAACCTGGATTCAAATTCCAGTTTCAAAAGCACCAACTAGGTACACTTGAAGTTAGTATTTGGTATCGTCATGGTATGCCAGTTTGCTTCTATTCATTGAGGATAGTGGCATGTGATGCAATAGATTGTACAGCCCAATAAATGAGTCAGTGTGTCTGAGATCACTTGGTCTAGTATCCAATGCTTGGGGCATGCAATAATTAGTAGTGAAATCTGATTCCTTTTTTTAAGATTTTATTTATTTATTTGAGAGAGAGAGAGCACAAGAAGAGGGAGGGTCAGAGGGAGAAGCAGACTCCCTGCTGAGCAGGGAACCTCCCCCCCCCCCCCCCCGCTAATGCGAGACTCGACTCTGGGACTCCAGGATCATGACCTGAGCCGAGGGCAGTCACTTAACCAACTGAGCCACCCAGGCACCCCAGGGAATATGATTCTTGCCAAAGATAGAAGTGTTGATGCAGTCATTTCTGATTCCTCCCCAGCAGTCATCAGACTTTGTTATTCAAATTTAAGTTCAGAGATTTTTTTGAAAAGTCTTTTGTTTTCTCGACATGTTTGACAAACATAATTCTCTTGTAAAAATTCACATAAGAGAAATTACCCTAAAAATGCAAAAATCTTTAGGCACTATCCACTTAATAATTTCTTACATATTTTAAAATATAATTTATTCAAAATTTATGGAGACTAAAGTGACTTGACACTTAAACATGCTTGGGTCCTGGCTGAGGAGAAATAATCACATATGACTCTTTTGACAAATTGTTGAACTTTGAATATGTAGTGTAGACCAGTTAATAGCATTTCATATTATATTTCTTCAGTTTAATAACTATAATGTAGATATGTAAGAGAATAACCTTGTTCTTAGGCTGAGCATGCTAAAGTACTTAGGGGTAGGGGGACATGATACCTCCAACTTAATCTCAAATGTTTCAAGAAAAAGTGTGGCACACAAACATACTCACATATAAGTGGACAAATAGAGAAACATAAAGAAACAGAGAATAAGAGAAATAGGCTGATAAAGCAAGTGACACAATTAGTGTATTTAGGTAAAAGGTCTCTAGGAGATTCTTGTACTACTTTTGCAAATTTTTGTGAAGTTGGAGTCAAATTAAAATACTAGAAATAATGAGGTATTTTTATGAAAAAATGTAATAGTGTGCATTCGATATATAACTTACTAATACATAGTGATGATTGATATAAAATTTTATTAATTTTTTGTCAGAGAGAGAGCACAAGCAGGAAGAGTGGCCGACAGAGGGAGAAGCAGATTCCCCACTGAGCAGGGTGCCTGATGCAGGACTCGGTCCCAGGACCCTGGGATCATAATCTGAGCCGAAGTCAGAGGCTTAACCGACTAAGCCACCCAGGCGCTCCCATTCCAAGATTCTTGATAAACTGTCTATAAAACGTCCATACTTCATGACCATATGTGTTCTATGTTGTGAGCATTGACTTGGAGGTGGTTAACTAGAGCCAATTCAGTTAGTCATAGGATAGAATACTAGCTTCCTGTCTAGGTCTTTGAACTCTGTGGGACTTTCCAATTTTGTATCCAATTTTGTAATAAGGTATCAAAGTATTTTAATATCATAAATTAAAATATCTGTATATAATTATGCCAGTTTGCCTTAAAATTAAACAATTTTAGTATCCTATCGAGCCATGACTCTCCTTTAATATGTAATTCTGATATCATAAACACAAATGTGTTCTAAGATTTTAAAGGCCATTAAAATCCACATTCTTTAGAACAAGAGGAATGAATTTAGCAGCACCCTTTCTTTCCTCCTTAAAAGAGTGGAGTTTTGTTATCGCTCTTCATTTTAAGTGATAGACACTTTAGTAGGCTAAAACACCACTTTGAGAAAGCTACTGTCATATTACTCAGCACGTTTGGGTTGCATAAATGCTAACTTTAATGACGCAGTATTTCCTTTGTACAATTATCTTTTATGCTGAGTGAACTGGTCATTAATTTCACTGTAAAGACATAATTTGTACATGTTAATGTATTTTTCAACTAATCTATTTGTGTGAGCATAACAGCTGGTAGCTCCTGAAAGAAGACAAGATAGTAAAAACACTACCTGAGTTCCATAATTTCTTTGATTTCTCTTCCTTATCACATAAAATCCAGCTTTAAATTTTATTTCTTTGTTATGCCATCATAGTTATTTTGTGTACCAATACCTCCATGGAGTATGAGGGTTACATTGGTGCAGCAATTACACCAGATTGCACAATAGTTTGTTAATGCTGTATTACTTTTGCATGCAAATAGCTAAAATAAAGAGCCTGAAACTCAGTCACTTTAGCCATACATCTCCAATTTAATTTATTTTTTTAAAAGTCTGCTCATCTAGATTTTTACTACAAATATTTCCCATTTTCTTTTATTTCTCTCAGTCTCAGTTGGATATTCTTGAACCCACTGGTTCATGAGTATATGAAAAAAACATACAATTTTCTTCCAGCAACTCAAAAAGGTCAAAAAGACTCTAGAGATTTTTGCAAATTCCCTGAATATATTTAAATAAAACCTTTAATATATGTTGTAGCAAAAATGAAAAAAGAGCAAATGTATGACAAATATATAATAAAAACAAGTTAACTAAATGTAATATCTTCCCAAGAAAGTGTATTTTGTGTAAAAGTCATTGGATTCCAAGATTCAAATTTACTGTAAGAATACTATCCACTTTTCTCAAATGTACTTCCTTTATTAGCAAAGCAAAGCAGAAAGAACATATTTACTTAACACCATGAGGAAACAATTGCTTCTTAAAGGTTCAATATTTATTTAGATGCCTTTCAATGCGTTGAAACACATATAACCAAACTAGTCCACATCAAATTGAGGAAAAATGAGCATATCTATAATGTCATCAGGGAGATGCTTACTGGTGAATTCAAGGATACACATTTATCAGCAGTTTAACCATGCTGAGTACTTAGGTTTCTTAACTCATTGGATCATAGCAAATTGCATTGCCAAAGAGCACTCCTGAGCACGAAGTTGCAATACTAAAGAAACAGTGATTCTTCTTCAGGTTCAAGAAAAAAAAATCATTTGTTTTAATTGGTAGGAAATAAATTACTTGTTATTTCTTTTAAGTAAAGCCTTTGTTAATGTAAAAGTATTTACGAGAAGTAGAAAGAAGAGGTATTGAACCTAGAAATGACATTTAATCATTTTTCCCTTTGTTGCCATTGGCTTTTGGCCTTTTGTGTCCACCTGGTAAAATAATAAGTAGGATCCTTATGCTTTAATAAGTAGGATCTTTATTCTACTTATTAATTTATTGCAGTTCCCCTGAGCTATGGGTGGCTGGAAGCAGATTGATGTTGCTAAGAAGTATCATGATGTTGTATGAAACAGAATTCTCATTTAAATCATAGGATCTGAGTAGAAAATACTGCCAAAACAAAGTGAGGAACACACCACTCATCACCACAACAAAGTATGTATTTATCCAGAAACGATTTCAGACATGGCAGATGGTACACAGACACGGAACCCTCAGATGGAGAGGGGAAAACATGTTGCCCTTCTCATAGTACAGTGTAAACACTCAGCAGTGGATGTGCAGAATATGGCAGACAAGAAATGTGGCTTGGATACACATGAAGATTTCTCTCTTTTATGAATGCTGCCTCTAAAGTATCAGCAATTTCTTAATAGCTCCTTTGTAAAATGTAGTTGATTTAAAGGACACACGTATTATTGACATTTTTTGAAATGTATATATTTAAACTATTTAGGGAAAGAAATTTTTTCTTTTCAAAAATTCCAAAATACCATCATTAAAGCATCCAGGTAAGAAGACAGATTTTGCACACCCCGTTCTTCCACACTCTTGACCTCATATATACAACTACCAGAAAGAAATAATATAAAGGTAAATAGCCAGTAGACAACCTGCCTAATGCTGGAGTACAAATCAGGTAGCAAGAGCAAACTCGCTCTTGCCTCACCAACTGAGCAGTATTGGAATTGCACCAGCAGTATAAGAAAGCCCTGAAATTTCCCCTCGACAAATGTATATAGCACGTAGGAGACAGGCACTGTAGGAGAAGACGTATTTGGCTTTGGATGCTAACTATATTGATTGGGCAGATAAGAAAGTCAGTGATCTGATTCTGGCTTTCTCTTCTATCTTTTCAGATGTCTTGATTCCCAACAGACATTTCATCTATTGATCTATCAATTTATCTGCAAATTTAAGCCATTATTTTCCCTTATAAAAGCATCCTCAAATACCCCTATTCTGTTACAAAGTATTTATTCAAAGCCCCTCAGTTTTCATCAATGCTTGTTCAAAGTTCTTCCAGCTTACACTCACTCTCTAGTTCTAAAGCCAGCCTTACATGTTATATTTTTGTTATAGCAACATGGCACTCACAGTTCTAAAATCTGTCCTAATTATTGCTGAAAAAAATTATTCCAAAATTCAGCAACTTAGAAAATAAGTATGGATGCCCCCTCTTTCTGTGGGTCAGAAATTCAGGAGTGGGTTAGCTGGCTGGTTCTTTCTTAGGATCTTATGAAGTTGCAGCCAAGACGTTAGCTAGGGCTTCAGACGTGCAAAGGCTTGGCTGTATCAGAAGAAACTGCTTCCAAGATGATTCACACACATCACTACTGGCTGGAGGTTACAGTTCTTTGCTGGCTATTTGCAGGAGGCCTCAATTTCTCCCTCATGGGTCTTCCCATGGAGCTCCTTGAGTATCCTCATAATATGGTAGCTGCCTTTCTCTAGAGAGAGTTATCTGAGAAAGAGAGAGATTGAGAGCAATAATGCCCCTATTACCTGGCCTAAGAAATGATATACCATCACTTCTGTTGTGTTCTGTGGACCACACATACTGACCTAGATACAACATGTGAGGGGATTACACAAGGGCATGGATACCTAGAACGGGGGATTATTCAACGCCATCTTGGAAACTTGCTACCAAAAACTCTTTCATGTTTTGTCCCCTAAGGAAAGTTGTAGACCCTTATGGATTCTTGCTTTTTCTACAATACAATAAGCACTATCAAACGTATGCTATCAGCATACTTTGTGTAATTAACCAATATGTTACTAGAAGGTTCATCTTCCCTTCCTTTGTTAAGTGTGTCTAAGCCTCCTCTCCCAGATTCTTTCTTGCAGATCAAAGAGTATGCTGGGGCGGGGGATCTTCTTAAGATACACTCATATAAATAAAAGTCTGGATACTTGAAGTGTTCAAGAACTGGTTGTTTACTCAGCCACTGGCTAGGTGCATCTACTTCTTCCTCACTGCAATGCAGTCCTTAGAATATATGAAGGTTTTGTTGCTGTTTAGTCTTTTGATCTTATTTCCGTACTTAGCATATCTAGCACTATTTTTTTTCTTCCTTGGAAATACCTCCAGATTCTGTATATTACTCATTGCCTCTACCTACTTCCCTAGTTGAAACCAGTGTCATTTCCCACCTGAACTATTCCTAGAGCCTCCTATCTGATCTTCTATAACTACAGCTTATCCTCCTTCTAACAGTCAGGTTATAACATGTTTTTTGATTATTATTTTGGTTTCTTTTACTTGTTATATAACAAAGAATAATCTTCTGTGACAAACGCTACAGTAAAATTGCAAAAGATGACTAATAACTACGTACTGGCAAATTAAGGTCATAGTTGATGGTATAAGGAGAATTTCAATTGAGTGATGCAGTCAACATGGAGAGTACTAAAGAATGAAAGATGCTTGAGGGACAAATGATGGCATGTACAGTTATCCCTTAGAAGAAATTTGGGTCTTGAAATCCAGTGGAAAATGACAGCTATTTATCCACATAAACAATGGAAAATGAGGTTTTCCTTTCATTTCTGACTAATGTTTCTCATGAATTTTAATGTTGCTGGAGAATATGGAACCAAGAAAATTTAAAATTGACAGAAGTTTCCTCTGGTTTACTCCTATTGCTTATCTTCTTTTGAATAAATATCCCTCAAATATCCTCTCCCTCTTCTTGTTTCTCTCCAAGACAGCAAGTGAAAAATAGGGCTTGTATTGGGGTGTGGGCAGTGGTGATGGCTCCATGTCTTTCAGGAATTGGAAAAAGGAGCCTTGGATCAATATGTGAACATCCTTTTTCTATCCTCTGGGTCCACCTTGATGATGTCACATGACAACCTAGATTTTGGACAGGCTGTTGGCATTTCCATCTGAAGTCCTCACCTGGGAACTCACAACCATCCTCTGATCAATGAAGTATGAGATGGGTACCAGCTACGGATAAGAGGATTGGGCCAAAATAAAATAAAATAACATAAAATTTGTGGGTGCTGGATAATTAATAAAATAATTGTGGAAGTCAGAAATCAGAAGTTAATTTCTTTCTTACCCTTGATCCATGCTTTGAAAAGTCAAACAAAACTCAAGGTCTATCTATACAAGTCCATCCTGTGGTCAGTTTCTCTGTCAATAGGGGTAGTTCTAGCACATTTTCTCAAGTGGTAAATCATGATAACTGAGCCTCATTGCACATGAATGTAATGTGTTTATCTTTTATGTATTAATTTTTTCATCAATGCACCTACTAAAATATTTTAGATTACTTACATTGCTGGGCTCCATACTAACAGCTGATGATTGAGAAATCAATGACAATATCCCTCTCCTAAAAAATGTAACTAGAGAAAAAACAAAATGGAAAGACACTACATGATTACAAATTGAATTAGGAAGACTTATTTTTTATTTTATAATTTTCTATAAGTTATCAAGCAAATAGATTAAACAAAAAAAATGATCTAGAAATAACTAACACTATATATCACTACGTATTATTCTGCTACCTGATAATTCAATAGCTAGGAAAGTGGAGCTTTTTGTATTGGTGTGTATTTAACTTATATCTTCATTTATTCTCCATCTGGGAAACTAAGTAGTATCTAGTCAATAACAGAAAAGTCACTGGTAATCCCACTAATAGACAAAGATCCATACATACACTCATACATAATGCTTCTCAAATCTTCTCATCTGTTGAAAACTCACTTGGAAAAGAGGATTTCATAGTCCAAATTCTAAGAAGCTTCTGATTCTTTAGCTAAATAAATGATGGGAGAAAAGCACTTGAGGAGGATCAAGAACCAACTCTAATATTTTAGGATATCTAATCCCATCCTATTAAATAAAATTCATCAATGCTTTATTAATTTCCTAGAGTGGCCATAACTAAGGGCCACAAACTGGGTGGCTTAAAACAACAAGAAGTTATTATTTCATGGTTTTGGAGGCAAGAAGTGTAATATTAAGCTATCAGCAGGATCACGATCCTGAAATTTGTAGGGGAGGATTCTTTCATGCCACTTCCTAGTTGATGGTGGTTCCCAGGCAATCTTTGGTATTCATGGCTTGTAGCTGCAGGTACTTCTATCTAAGTGTCTGTTGGCACATGACATTTTACATACATGTCTCTGTCTCCACATGGAGTTTTCCTCCTCCTTTAAGGACACCAGTCATATTGCTTTAGGGCCCATCTTAACTTGGTTACATCTGCAAAGACCCTGTATCCAAGGAAGGTAATATTTTGAGGTACTGGAAGTTTACATATATATATATATGTGTATGTGTGTGTATATATATATATATATATGTAAACATATACATATATAACAGGTATATATATAATGTATATGATATACATAATCTAAATGAATAATATATGTTTAATATATTATTATATAAAATATATGGGAGGGAGGAGCAAGATGGTGGAGGAGTAGGAGACCTAAATTTCGTCTGGTCCTAGGAATTCAGCTAGATAGGGATCAAACCATTCTGAACACCTACAAACTCAATAAGAGATTGAAGAAAAGAATAGCAGCAACTCTCTGAAGAGAAAAGCGACCACTTTTTGGAAGGTAGGATGTGCAAAGAAGTGAATCCAGGGCGATATACAGGAAGATAGACGGTGGGGGAGGGGGTCTCTGTGGGCCACTTCTGGCAAGTGATAGAGCAGCGGAGCACAAAATCGGAAATTTTAGGAGTCGGCTCCGCTGAGGGATGTCGCTCCAGTGGCTAAGCAGGGGTGGAACCCTTGCAGGACAGTGTGGTCTCAGGACCCTCGGGGTCACAGAAAGACCAGGGGTTTCCTGAGTGCGGCAGAGCTCCCAGGTATTGGAGCGGGGAAGCTGGCTGCAGAGACGGAGCCGAGGTATAAACCATGATCCACGGCACAGTCGGGCCACTGCTCCTCCAGCAGGGACCCAACAAGCAGCAGACCTGGGGAGACTCCTCTTCCTCCCCTGGGAAGAACGGCAGGGGAACGCATCCCAGAGATCTGCTGGGTTTGGAGACTCCACACGGGGTCAGGTACCAGAGAGAGAAACGCTCAGTCACAGGCCAGGTGAGCACAGAGTGCAGCTGGAGACCGGGGAGTTGGGAGTGATTGACTGCTTTTCTCTGGGGCGCACTGAGGAGCGGGGCCCCGAGTTCTCAGCTCCTCCAGGGTGGAGATTGGGAGGCTGCCATTTTCACTCTCATCCTCCAAAGCTCTAAGGAAAGCTTACAGGGAACAAAAGCTCCTGAGATCAAACCGGAGCAGATTACTTCGCCCGGACCCCGCAAGGGCGGGGCAAGTCCGCCTCCAGCAAAGACATTTGGGCACCATGGCAACAGGTTCCTCCCCCAGAAGATCAGCAAGAACAGCCAGCCAAGACCAAGTTTACCAATCAATGAGAACGGCAGAACTCCAGCACTAGGGGAATACAGCACATAGAATTCATGGCTTTTTTCCCATGATTCTTTAGTCTTTCAAAGTTAATTTTTTTAATTTTCTTTTTCTTTTTTTTTTTGAATTTTTCTTTCTCCCTTTTTCAACCAACATCTTATCAATTCCTTTTTTTAAAAAATCTTTTTTATTTTTCATTTTTAGAGTCATATTCTATCCCTTCATAGTAGTTAATCTTATTTTTAGTGTATTTGTTCTCTCTTTAAAATTCTGGGATACAGTTTCTTCTAACAGACCAAAATATACCCTAAATCTCTAGTGTATGGCTTTGTTCTAGTCTCCTGCTTGATCACATTCACTCCCCCCCTTTTTTTTAAACCCCCTTCTTTCTTTTTTCAACCAACTTCTTATCAATTCCTTTTATAAAATCTTTTATAATTTTCACCTTTATAGTCATATTCCATCCCTTCACCGTATTTACCTTTATTTTTGTACATATATAAGCTTATCTTTCTTTAAAATTTTGAGAAGCACTTTTTACAAACAGACCAAAATACGCCCAAAATCTAGTGTGTGGCACTGATCTATTCAGCAACCTGATCATATTTGATCATATTCTGTTTTTTATTTGTTGGTTCATTTATCTTTTTCTTTTTTCCTTTTTTCTTTCTTTCCCTTTCTTTTCCCCCAGTTTCAGGGCTCTTCTGATTAGTTTAGTGTATATTTTTGGGGGATCATTGTTACCCTGTTAGCATTTTGTTCTCTCATTCATCTATTGTACTCTGGATAAAATGAAAAGAGGGAAAAAAATCACCTCAAAAAAAAAAGAACAAGAGGCAATGCCGACTGCCAGGGAACTAACCAATACGGACATTAGTAAATGTCTGAAATAGAGTTCAGAATGACGATTTTAAAGATAATACGTGGGCTTGAATAAAGCATGGAATATATTAGAGAAACCCTTTCTGGAGAAATAAAAGAACTAAAAATCTAACCAAGTCAAAATCAAAAAGACTATTAATGAGGTGAATCAAAAATGGAGGCTCTAACTGCTAGGATAAATGAGGCAAAAGAGAGAATTAGTGATATAGAAGACCAAATGATGGAGAATAAAGAATCTGAGAAAAAGAGAGAGAAACAACTACTGGATCACAAGGGCAGAATTCGGGAGATAAGTGATACCATAAGAGGAAACAATATTAGAATAATTAGGATCCCAGAAGAAGAAGAAAGAGAGAGGGGGGCAGAAGGTATATTGGAGCAAACTATAGCAGAGAACTTCCCTAATGTGGGGAAGGAAACAGGCATCAAAATCCAGGAGGCACAGAGAACCACCCTCAAAACCAGTACAAATAGGGCAGCATACCGACATCTAATAGTAAAAGTTATGAATCTCGGAGACAAAGAGAAAATCCTGAAAGCAGCTCGGGAGAAGAGATCTGTAACCTATAATGGTAGAAACATTAGATTGGCCACAGACCTATCCACAGAGACCCGGCAGGCCACAAAGAACTGACATGATATATTCAGAGCACTAAATGAGAAAACTATGCAGTCAAGAATACTATATCCAGCTAGTCTGTCACTGAAAATAGGAGAGATAAAAAGCTTCCAGGACAAACAACGACTAAAGGAATGGGCAAACACGAAACCAGCCCTACAAGAAATATTGAAATGGGTCCTCTAAGCCAGAAGAGAGACTAAAAGTAACATAAAACAGAAAGGAACACAGACAATATACAGTAAGAGTCACCTTACAGGCAATACAATGGCACTAAACTCATATCTTTCAACAGTTACCCTGAATGAAAATGGGCTAAATGCCCCAATCAAAAGACACAGGGTATCAGATTGGATAAAAAAACAAGACCCATCAATAGGCTGTCTGCAAGAGACTCATTTTCTACCCAAAGACACCCCCAGATTGAAAGTTAGGGGCTGGAAAATCATTTACCATGCTAAAGGACACCAAAAGAAAGCTGGGGTGTCTTATATCAGACAAATTAGATTTTATAACAGACAAATTAGATTTTAAACCAAAGACTATAATAAGAGATGAGGAAGGACACTATATCATACTTAAAGTGTCTATACAACAAGAAGATCTAACAATTGTAAATATCCATGTCCCTAACATGGGGATAGCCAATTATATAAGGCAATTAATAACAAAAGCAAAGAAACACATCGACAACAATACAATAATAGTAGGGGACTTTAACGCCCCCATCACTGAAATGGACAGATCCTCTAAGCAAAAGATCAACAAGGAAATAAAGACTTTAAATGACACACTGGAACAAATGGACTTCACAGACATATTCAGAACATTCCCACTCAAAGCAACAGAATACACATTGTTCTCTAGAGTCCATGGAACATTCTCCAGAATAGATCACATCCTAGGTCACAAATCAGGTCTCAACCGGTACCAAAAGATTGGGATCATTCCCTGCATATTTTCAGACCACAATACTTTGAAACTAGAACTCAATCACAAGAGGAAAGTCAGAAAGAACTCAAATGCATGGAGGATAAAGAGCATCCTACTAAAGAATGAATGGGTCAACCAGGAAATTAAAGAAGAATTAAAAAAATTCATGGAAACCAATGAAAATGAAAACACAACTGTTCCAAATCTTTGGGATGTAGCAAAGGCAGACCTAAAAGGAAAGTATATAGCAATACAAGCCTTTCTCAAGAACAAGAAAGGTCTCAAATACACAACCTAATGCTATGCCTGAAGGAGCTGGAGAAAGAACAGCAAATAAAGCCTAAACCCAGCAGGAGAAGAGAAACAATAAAGATCAGAGCAGAACTCAATGAAATAGAAACCAAAAGAACAATAGAACAGGTAAACGAAACTAGGAGCTGGTTCTTTGAAAGAATTAAGAAGATTGATAAACCCCTGGCCAGACTTATCAAAAAGAAAAGAGAAAGGAACCAAATAAATAAAATCATGAATGAAAGAGGAGTGATCACAACCAACACCAAAGAAATACAATTATAAGAACATATTATGAGAAACTATATGCCAGAATATTAGATAATCTGGAAGAAATGGATGCATTCTTGGAGATGTATAAACTACCAAAACTGAACCAGAAAGAAATAGAAAAACCTAAACAGACATTTAACCACCAAGTAAATTGAAGCAGTAATCAAAAATCTCCCAAGAAACAAGAGCCCAGGGCCAGATGGCTTCCCAGGGGAATTGTACCAAACATTTAAAGAAGAATTAATACCTATTCTTCTGAAACTGTTCCAAAAAATAGAAATGGAAGGAAAACTTCCAAATTCATTTTATGAGGCCAACATTACCCTGATCCCAAAACCAGACAAAGACTCCATCAAAAAGAATTACAGACCAATATCCTTGATGAACATAGATGCAAAAATTCTCACCATAATACTAGCCAATAGGATCCAACAGTACATTAAAAGGATTACTCACCACGACCAAGTGGGATGTATTCCTGGGGTGCAAGTTTGGTTCATCATCTGCAAATCAATCAATGGGATAAAATACATTAATAAAAGAAAGAACAGGAACCATATGATCCTCTCAATAGATGCAGAAAAAGCATTTGACAAAGTACAGCATCCTTTCTTGATCAAAACTCTTCAGAGTATAGGGATAGAGGGTACATACTTCAATATCATAAAAGCCATCTATGAAAAACCCACAGGAAATATCATTCTCAACGGGGAAAAACTGAGAGCTTCCCCCATAAGGTCAGGAACACGGCAGGGATGTCCACTATCACCACTGCTATTCAACATAGTACTAGAAGTCCTAGCCACAGCAATCAGACAACAGAAAGAAAAAAAAGGCATCCGAATCAGCAAAGAAGAAGTCAAACTCTCACTCTTTGCAGATGATATGATACTGTATGTGGAAGCCCCAAAAGACTCCACCCCAAAACTGCTAGAACTCATACAGGAATTCAGTAAAGTAGTAGGATATAAAATCAATGCACAGAAATCAGTGGCATTTACTAATGATGCATTATATGGTGATTAACATAACAATAAAAATTAAAAAAAAAGAAATCAGTGGCATTCCTATACACCAACACAAGACAGAAGAAAGAAATATTAAGGAGTTGATCCCGTTTACAATTGCACCCAAAACCATGAGATACCTAGGAATAAATCTAACTAAAGAGACAAAGAATCTGTACTCAGAAATCTATAAAATATTCATGAAAGGAATTGAGGAAGACACAAAGAAATGGAAAAACGTTCCATGCTTATGGATGAGAATAATAAATATTGTGAAGATGTCAATGCTACCTAGAGCAATCTACACATTGAATGCAATCCTAATCAAAATGCTATCCATTTTTTCAAAGAATTGGAATAAATAATGAAACTAGAAACTAAAATTTGTATGGATCCAGGAAATTCCCCAAATAGCCCAGTTGAAAAAGAAAAGCAAAGCTGATGGCATCACAATTCCGGACTTCCAGCTCTATTACAAAGCTGTCATCATCAAGACAGTATGGTACTGGCACAAAAACAGACACATAGATCAATGGAACAGAATAAAGTGCCCAGAAATGGACCCTCAACTCTATGGTCAACTAATCTTCGACAAAGCAGGAAAGAATGTCCAATGGAAAAAGACCGTTTCTTCAACAAATGGTGTTGGGAAAATTGGACAGCCACATGCAGAAGAATGAAACTTGACCATTTCCTTACACCACACACAAAAATAGACTCAAAATCATTGAAAGACTTAAATGTGAGACAGGAGTCCCTCAAAATCCTAAAGGAGAATACAGGCAGCAACCTCTCTGACCTCAGCCACAACAGCTTCTTCCTAGAAACATCGCCAAAGGCAAGGGAAGCAAGGGCAAAAATGAACTATTGGGATTTCATCAAGATAAAAAGCTTTTGCACAGTGAAAGAAACAGTCAATAAAACCAAAAGACAACCGACAGAATGGGAGAAAATATTTGCAAATGACATATCAGATAAAGGGCTAGTATCCAAAATGTATAAAGAGCTTATCAAACTCAACACCCAAAGAACAAATGATCCAATCAAGAAATGGGCAGAAGACATGAACAGACATTTTTCCAAAGAAGACATCCAAATGGCCAACAGACACATGAAAAAGTGTTCAACATCGCTTGGTATCAGTGAAATCCAAATCTAAACCTCAATGAGATACCACCTCACACCAGTCAGAATGGCTAAAATTAACAAGTCAGAAAACGACAGATGTTGGTTGGGACTCAGAGAAAGGGAAACCCTCCTACACTCTTGGTGGGAATGCAAGCTGGTGCAACCACTCTGGAAAACAGTATGGAGGTTCCTCCAAAAGTTGAAAGTAGAGCTACATATGATCCAACAATTGCACTACTGGGTATTTACCCCAAAGATACAAATGTAGGGATCCAAAGGGGTATGTGTACCCTGATGTTTATAGCAGCAATGTCCACAATAGCCAAACTGTGGAAAGAGCCAAGATATCCATCAACAGATGAATGAATAAAGAAGATGTGGTATATATACACACAATGGAATATTAGGCAACCATCAAAAGGAATGAAATCTTGCCATTTGCAACAACATGAATGGAACTGGAGGGTATTATGCTGAGTGAAATAAGTCAATCAGAGAAAGACATGTATCATATGACCTCACTGATATGAGGAATTCTTAATCTCAGGAAACAAACTGAGGGTTACTGGAGTGGGGGTGGGGTGGGAGGGATGAGGTGGCTGGGTGATAGACATTGGGGAGGGTATGCACTATGGTAAGCACTGTGAATTGTGCAAGACTGTTGAATCACAGACCTATACCTCTGATAAAAATAATACATTATATGTTAAAAAAAAAGATGTTAGCAGGAAGGGGAAAAATGAATGGGAGGAAATCGGAGGGGGAGACAAACCATGAGAGACTATGGACTCTGAGAAACAATCTGAGGGTTCTAGAGGGGAGGGGGGTGGGGGAATGATTTAGCCTGGTGATGGGTATTAAAGAGGGCATGTATTGAATGGAGCACTGGGTGTTATACACAAACAATGAATCATGGAACACTACATCAAAAACTAATGATGTATGTTGATTAACATAACATAATTAAAAAACACATATCTAATAGGTATTTATTGCTTTTATATTATATTATAAATATAATTTATTATTTATAATATGTAATGTATGCTGTATGAAATATATAATGTATATAGTAGATATATTTAATAGGTTTATATAATATTATATATGTATATTTTTATATGTGTCTATATATACTATACGAGAAGCACATTAGAGTTTGATTCAAATGAGATTTCTAGATCTGGATGGCTTTTCAAATCCAGTCACTTTCCCATTTTTCCATTTGGAAATTAGTTAGATCTTGCCACACCATTAACCATGGAACTAACACTCCAAATCAAAGAGATCTGTTTTTAAAATAATATACATGATTTCTTTACTTCCCTAAGCCTGGGAAAAATAGCCATGGTCAGTGCCTTGGGGATTTAGCTACAACATCTTATTACTTTTTCCTCTTGATCAAAGGATGGAGCCATCAATTCTCTTAAAATTGTTTCTGTCAGTAGCTGGCTTTAAGGATGTTTGTTTCTTAAATCCAGAGGTTCCAGACAATCAAATATGAATTACTTGCAGAGAATACAGTAGGTATAAGAGCATTAGAATGTGTAACTAAGTTTACTATCCTTATAAATTGCTTTCTAAATGCTGAAATTCTTTAATTTACCGAAAAAGCAAGTAATTGAAGTGAGGTTAATATGTCTTGCAATAAATGTTTATGCAAGTCATGTAACGTGTTTAATTTATTATAATTAAATGAGAACTATATTTCAGAGATAGTAACATTTAAAATTATTATTTTTGTATTTATCGATGAAAGCAATGCATATCAGAGGAAGTAGTTTCTTTTTTTTAGTTAAAAATATATTTAAAATGTCTGAAATTCCTAACTTGATTTTCTTGGACCCGAGAGTCTCCTTATCCTCTGAACAAGGGAGGACACCGTAAAAGATCTTTCTCCTGAAGATTTTTTATATATAGGAGTATTCTTTCCATGGATGTGCTATAAATCTGCTGGCTTCTGAGAAAAAGGGAAAATATGAAACAATTTGAATGATATTATTTCATTTGCTATTCTTTATTCATGGAAAACGTTAGAGTATTTACAGCTAGAAATTAATTTTGTGTTGATCAACCCAACCCTCTTAATTTTACAGATTAATTAATTGAAATAGATATTTTACTTTCTCCTCTGTAAGCGGATTGCAAAATACATAAGTCACAGAATGCATTTTAGTCTGATAGAAAGATTGCTAAAATAGAAAAGTGAAATAAAAAATATATTGTACAGTAAAATATGGGAATTATTTTTTCATTACACTGTGATATTTCCAAAAGACATTCTTATTCACCTCTAATTCACTACAGTATTTTTCCAGAAATTTCTTCAATAATTGTTATGAAGTGAGTGACTGATCAGAACAGCTTTCAGACCTTCTATATGCACATATTTATACATAAATTAAATAAATATTTCTATTTCTCTTCCAAATATGTATTTTAGAATAACTTTAGATTTAAAGAAACGGCGAGAGTAAGAGAATCCCCATGTATTCTATGTCAGATTTCCCTTGCTGTTAATATCTCACATTTGCATGGTACATATTTCACAGCTAACGAACAACTATAGATATCTTGTTATTAATGGAAGTCCATACTTTATTCAGATTTCCTTTCTAATGTTCCTTTCCTTTCCAGGGACCTTTCCAGGATACCACATTACATAGAGTCTTCACACCTCTTTAAATTCCTCTTAGCTGTGAGTTTCTCAGACCTCCCCTTTTTTTTTTTTTAATAACCTTGACACTTTTGAGGAGTACTGTATTAGTCTGCTAGGACTGCCCTAACAAAATTTCATATACTGGGTAGCTTAAATAACAAAAATGTTTTTTCACAGTTCTGGAGGTTGGAAAGCTGAGATCAGGATGCCAACATGCTTAGATCACGATGAGAAATCTTTTCCTGACTTGCAGACAGAAGCCTCCTCATTGTGCCCTCAACTAGTGGGGACACAGAGAGATTGTTCTTATAAGACCAAAGTCCTATTGCATCAGGATTGCACCCTTATGATCTCATTTAACCTTAAATACTTCTCAAAGATCCTACCTCAAACTATAGTCATGCTGCGGGTTAGAGCTTCAAAATTTGAATTTGGGGGAACACAATTCAATCTATAGCAAGTGCTGAAAAAGTATTTTACCTAATGCCTCTCCAGTGAGATTTACTTGGTATTTTCCTCATTATTAGATTGAGGTGATGTGTTTTGGGGAGGAAGAACACAAAGTTGAAGTCCCAATCTCACTACATCAATGGAATGGACATGACTTACCAATGTTGATGTTAACCTCGCTCGCCTGGCTGAGATAGTGTTTATTAAGTTCCTTCATGGTCAGTTTACTCATTTTTCCCATTTCCATATTCCCCTCTTTGAAAGGAAGTCAGTATGTGTAGCCCTTAAGGAGTGGGGAGTTTTGTTCTGTCTGCTTGAGGATAAAATATTTCCAAGAACTATTTGGAATTCTTCTGTAGGGGAAATTTAGTCTCTTCTCTTGTATTTATATATTTATTTATTTAATCATTTATTTGTATCAGTATGGATTCATGGATATTTACTTTACAGGTTGGGTTATACTTTAATACTACTTTATTATATATTGTTTCTCGTATTACTCCAGTTTTGGTTCCTGTATCTCTTGACATAGCCCCATCATCATGTATGTCTATATGTGAGAGGGTGTGCTTGAGCAGTATTATTTTTGGCATTATAAGATACCCTAGGCTTATTTTGTATATTTATTGCCTTAGTGCTAGTACCCACTATTTTCCCAAGGAGATCTAATTTTCTGTATGTTGGATAATAGCAATTACTAGGTATCACTGTTATTTATTTTCAAATGAGTTTAATGTTTACTGTTACTTCAAATTAGTTTAGGGTTTCAATTAATTTTACTGCCTTTTTTTTTGCACACTATCTAAGAAACACTCACCAATGCTGAATGCATTATGCACTTTTATAATAATTTTGTAATTCTATAATTATACAACAATATATTTAATAATAATGATCTAGGCACTAAAAGTTTTTAAATCTCAAGGATAGATATACATATGCATCAGTGTAGAAGTTGTATTATCATCTACCTATTTTAATAAACAATTCAGTAATGTGAGCATTCTGAAATTATAGATGTTATTTGGAACTGCTTTTTATATAATTTGAAATCTCAAATATTTGCTGAGTACCTATTCAACAGACATTATTAGATATATCAAGTTTATGGAGAACCCAAAATAATGCAATTTACTGATGAAGCTGAGTTACTTACTCCTTCCCATTCTGAAGCCCTTAAACATACAGACTTAGCCATCCTGTAAGGTGGCTTTAGAAATCCATAGACCCTCCACCTAAGGGCTCACCCGGATAAAACTTATAATGCAGAGGAGCAAACCAGGATACATATTATCTATAGGCAGATGGCTCCTAAACAATGGGAGGAAGAAAAATGCTAAGCCGTCCCAGCTAAAACTTACCAATCAAGAATTCAGTCCTCTTCCTTGGGAAGGAATGAGAGATGGAAGACAGGGCAGAGATTTTTAAGGATAGTGACTCTTCATTGAAATCAAGAGTGTATTTTTTTTAAAAGTCCTTCTCTCATCCCCAAATGTTTTAATCTTTGAAGTATCTGGTAATTTATGCTCTCTTTGTTTCATATTCTATGTAATAGGGAATTAGAAAGGTGATACAATTTGCTCAGAGTCTTACAACTAAGAAAGAATGAGGGCACAAATAATATAAGTAGGAAAATATTCAGCTCAAGGGTGAGATTCACATGAACACATATAGCAAGTATACAAGAGTATTCTGGTAACAGAACACAGATACTGAAGACTTTCTCTACTTTGAGGAAGACCCAGTTGATATGATCTCTAAGAAAGTATCAATGAATAGTGCCATCAGAGAGCCCAACATAAATTTTTGCTTTTCAGGATTGCCTTTATAATAGAATCGTGTGTGTGTGTATAACATGGTCAATCTAGTGTGTGTGTGTGTGTGTGTGCGTGTGTGTCCAATTTACTAGATTAGGAATGCATGACTAAATGTGTAAATTTATATTTGGCTTATACATCACATGAAACTCATATGCAGCTTGTCCCCTTATATTTCAGTTAGTATTAATTCTACATCTCCCACTGTATAACTACACAGTGGTATGCCAAATGAGGTTTGCTCTATTAGTAAGATGTTGAAACTTACCAAATAGGCTTCCTTGGGATTTCACAAATGTACAGCTTGTTAAATTAGTCAAATTAAATCAGTGAGAAAACAGAGATGGTTGCAAAGAGTCTACTACCTTGGGAAAAGAGAACATGCCAGTTGTTACAAATTGGAATCTGATTAAAAAAAAAAAAGGAATATACTCCAAGGGAACTTATCTTGACTTACTCATTAAATATTTGTTGGAAAATAGATCCAAATATTCTTATAATCTTCAGATTTTGTCAGCCAACAAATATACATAATACCTTCCCTTCCTTACTAACATCGACAAACAGACATGGCCCAAGAGGTCCTACACAAAGTCTTGGGAGTCATAATTTTGATTTTTATCACAGCCCTGCTTTCCCAGAGGATATCTTTTATGCTAAGCCTTATTTGCATGATCTTATAAATAAAAATTCTTATTTTGTATAAAAAAACATGGTTTTATTAAAGAGGGATGAAATGCATTTCCACATATAAAACCAAGCCAGAAGCTTTTTGCACAAAAAGGAATTGAACTCTTGGGGCACATGGGTGGCTCAGTCGTTAAGTGTCTGCCCTCTGCTCAGGTCATGATCCCAGGCTCCTGGGATCAAGCCCCACATCAGGCTCCCTGCTGAGCGGGAAGCATGCTTTTCCCTCTCCCACTTGCCCTGCTTCTGTTCCCTCTCTTGCTGTGTCTCTCGCTGTCAAATAAATAAATAAAATATTTTTAAAAAAATAAATTAAACTCATATTTGATTATCAACTATTTTGGTAATACATCCTGAATGAAATGATTCTCTAAGGAACCAATTGTTTCACACCTTGTGCAAATTACTTCTTTTTTGTTTTCTATTATTTTTAATATTTATGAGCAAGTTAGTCTCCATATTTAGGGATTTATAGAGGAATACATTGTCTTCAATTATTCAGATTTATCTCCATTCTTCAACCTCAAAATAACACACATGATCGTGCCTTGTGGAACAATTTTGAAATTTTATTCAGAGCTTTTAATTATTTTTTTTGCAGAATGAGTTCATTTGAACATTATCAATTTTAATTTTTAAATGTTCATAATTTATACCTTTATTTGGTCCAAAGTATGAATATTACTATTTTGAGAAAAGAATCAAATGTTCGGAAAACACAATTCTATCCATTTGTGTAATGTGAGATTAGTCAGTCTCAAACATTAAAAATGTAAAAAGACCCATACAAAACATTTTATGTTTTTTTTAAGTTTTATTTGAATTCCAATTAACATACAGCGTAATAATAGTTTCTGGCGTACAATTCAGAGATTCAGCACTTCTATACAACAGCTAGCACTCATCACAAGCGCACCCTTAATCCCCCTCATTTATCCCACCCAACATTCCCACCCGCCTCCCTCTGGTAACAATCAATTTGTTCTCTATAGTTAAGAGTTTGTTTCTTGGCTTGCTTCTCTCTCTCTTTTTTCTTTCCCTTCGTGCATTTGTTTTGTTTCTTCAATTCCACATGTGAGTGAAATTATATGGTATTGTCTTTCTCTGACATATTTTGCTTAGCATATTTTCTAGCTCCATCCACGTCATTGCAAATGGCAAGATTTCATTCTTTTTGATGGCTCAATAATATTCAGACACACACACACACACACACACACACACACACACACACACACACACACCACATCTTCTTTATCCATTCATTAGTCGATGGACATCTGGGCTCTTTCCATAATTTGGCTATTATAGATAAATCTGCTATAAACATAGGAGTGCATGTATGTCTACCAATTAGTATCTTTGTATTCTATGGATAAATACCTAGTAGTGCCAATTGCTGGATCATAGGATATATCTATTTTTACCTCTTTGAGGAACCTCCATACTGTTTTCCAGAGTGGCTGCACCAGTTTACATTCCCACCAAAGTACAGAAGGTTTCCCCTTTCTCCACATCCTCATCAACACCTGCTGTTTCTTGTGTTGTTAATTTTATCCATTTTGACAGGTGTGAGGTGAGGTCTCATTGCAGTTTTGATTAGCATTTCCCTGATGATGAGTGATGTTGAGCATCTTTTCATGTGTCTGTTGACCATCTGTATGTCTTCTTTGGAAAAATATCTATTCATGTCTTCTGCCCATTTCTTAATTGGATTATTTGGTTTTGGGTGTTAAGGTTTTAAGTTCTTTATGGATTTTAGATATTAACCCTTTATCAGATATGTCAGTTGCAAATATCATCTCCCATTCCATTTTAGTTTTGTTGATTATTTCCTTCCCTGTGCAGAAGCTTTTTTATTTTGATGAAGTCCTATTCATTCATTTTTGCTTCTTTTTCCACTTACTTCAGGAGACATATCTAGTAAGAAGTTGCTACAGCTGATGTCAAGGAGGTTACTGCTTGTGTCCTCCTCTAGGATTTTGATGGTTTCCTATATCACATTTAGGTCTTTAATTCATTTTGAACTTATGTTTGTGTATTGTGCAAGAAAATGGTCTGGTTTCATTCTTTAGCATGTTGCTATACAGTTTTCCCAACACCATTTGTTGAAGAAACAGTCTTTTTTCCCACTGGATATTCTTTCCTGCTTTATTGATGATTAGTTGACCATATAGTTGTGAGTTCATTTCTAGATTTTCTAATATGTTCTATTGATCTCTGTGTCTATTTTTGTGCCAGTACCATACTGTTTTGATGACTACAACTTTGTAATATAACTCAAAGTCCAGAATTATGATGCCTCCAGCTTTGCTTTTCTTTTTCAGAATTGCTTTGGCTATCTGGGGTCTTTTGTGGTTCCATACAAATTTTAGGATTGGTTGCTCTAGCTCTGAGAAAAATGCTGCTGGTATTTTGATAAGGACTGCATTAAATGTGTAGATTGCTTTGGGCAGCATAGACATTTTAACAATATTTGTTCTGCCAATCCATGAGCATAGGATGTTTTTCTATTTCTTGGTGTCATCTTCAATTTCTTTCATCAGTATTTTATAATTTTCAGAGTATAGATTTTTTACCTCTTTGTTAACCAGAGCATTTTAAAGAGAGCTTGAAACATATCAGTAAAATCTGAAGAAAAATGAAATTAAGACTTTTATGTTGGTCGTAACTAAGATTAAAATATTTAATTCTTAATGTGAAAAATAATTGTACTTTCTGATGGTAGGATTCAGTGTTTGGGGTGCAATTTAATATTTAAGGAAGTAGAAATAAAAAGATATAAATTTTAACTCAACAGAAACTTTTTCTCATGAATTGTTGAAGTGTCAATGTTAAAACAGTGAGTAATTAAGAGCCCTTTGGAGTATCTCTTTGCCCTTAAAACATATTGACCTACGGTGGTGAGCTATTAGATAAGATCCATGTGAGGGCCTCAAGAACATTTGGAAAGGGAGGTGGGGAAGAAAGAACACCGGAAAGGAAAACAATTATTAAAATTACCCAAAGGTTTTCAATATAAACAAAATATATTATTTCTGACAATTCCTAAGAATGAGTATTCTAGTAAATTTTGGTTTGTTTTTACAATATTGTTGTTGGTCATGGTTTTGAGTCAGGAACAATATCATGGGACAATTACAATGTAAATATTTTAATTAATAATAAGTCCCTGGCACTGCTACTCTGTTGCTCAATGTGTAATCCACGTAGGATTGATTGGAATACTTTTCACAGTTATGTCCAATCAGATGAAATTAATTCAATTCAGATTTCTGGAGATATTTTTAGTTTCCTACCACTTAGATTTAAAAATACAGAGTCTCAACTTTGTCACTTATTTACCCATATTTTTTTCTTTTTAATTATAGATAGGATCCATTATATGTTTATGAAAAATAATAATGCTTGCTCAAAAATAATCACTATCAAATGGAATAGACTATTAAAATTGCTATTAAAATAACTGTTTAGCTGCATACAGCAGAAAACCTGGAGTACAGACGTTGCAGTCTGAGGACCTTAGTGTTCTACACTTTATATGACTACACATGTTTCAAATCAGGCCTTAGAAATTTCATAATGAAATAAAAAAAAATTAATATCCTTTTCTTATCTCAGTAATTTCAAAAAGAGGACCAGGAGATCCTATTGTACTTTGTTTTGTCTGTGTTCTTAAATGCCTGACTTTAGTTACCTTTGATTGTACTTGTACTCCATACTGTATGAATATATACTTTGCACTAAATAGTATTTAAATAATATTTGCTTTTATCAATTTAATATAAGTGAATCAATGGCACTAAAGATCTTTTAGGGATTTAAAGATTTTTAAAATATTATTTTGACTCTAAAACCAATTGATTTCACATGATCTCCTTAAAGAAACCTAAAATTTTGGGGAATAGAGTGTTCTTTGGTGATTCATTTTTAAAAACTTAAGTGTTACTGATTTTAGTGTAATTTAAATAATAAGAACATTAATTTTTCTCTTTCTACTAAGAATGATTTTGAATTAATATTATTTTTCAATTTCTATACATATTTTACACAAATCTCATAACACATACACGCATACACTCAAACATGAGAGAAAAACTCATGATCAACTGACCGAAAACATTGCATACAATTTTCACCTTCACCTAAGAATTCTACTTTTCTTTTTAGGAACAAAGCAAAGTGAGTGGTCCCTAAGTTTTCTATCTGCAAAATGAACAATCTGAATGCTTTAATTTTTTATTATTTTATTTATTTTTAATTTCAGAGCTTTTGAGCTAACATTTGAGCTCTGATATATATTTTGGTTCCAAGCCTTCGCCTTCCAGCTAAGCCAAATCTATTTATGCTAACGATCTCCAACAGCTGCACTCTGCATTATCTGAGGCTTCTGGGAGGTCTTCCAAGGGAACTCCAAATAGAGCATATTGCAGCGATCTAGTCTGGAGTGCTGAAAGCAATGTCCCACCTGCAGTAATTGCTGTGTCACAGAAAACGTGGTAGCCACACAGCAGTCTAAATTGAGAGAGAGAGAGAGAGAAGGAAGGAGAGGGAGGGACAGAGGGAGGGAGAGAGACTTCTTCTATTGTTTCATCTTATTCATCTTTCATCTTCCTTCTGTGTATTCCTTGGCTTATTAATGATAATGCAAAGTGGTTGGCTGTCACCTCAACCAACCCAACTCACCAGGGGTCCCATCCCTTTCCATAGTCCACCTCCTGCCTTTTATTGCTTCCTATGATGTGAGCAGTAGCCCATGGAAAGAACTGGAGTCAACTCTACAACATCATTGCTATTAATGAGCTTAAAAAGCACAGTCCATGAAAATACACTAGTTCTGTAGGAGAAAAAAGAGTGGTGATTTTACCACCCATCATTCAAATGATGAATGAACAGACCGAACTATTTCTGTGAGACACATGAACAGTTAGAGATGAAGAGGGCTGTTCAGAGACTGCATCAATGAAACCACCACTCATGAAAAATGACTGCAGTGTCGTCCTTTATCGGCATTAATGGTGCTTAAAATGCATTCGTGAGCGTACACATATGCTTACACTTGTACAGAGATAGGGAAGCATTCACTCTCGCTCGATATTTTTTTAACCACCAGATAGTTCAAGTGACTTCTGAAGTTCAGCTTCATGACTTTCCTAATAAAAATTGAGAAAGTTTTGTTACAGTTTGACAAACGATTCTATCTGCAGAAAACCCTTGGAACCGTAACCGTTTCTGTACATGGAGATGTGGCAAAATGCTTGAAAATAATTTAGGCAGCTGACAGACTATTTTGCCAGTTTAAGACATGGCCTTTAGCCATTTGCTTCCCCTTCTTCCATTTGAATACCTGAAACAGGAAATGACTATTACAATGATACAGAATTCCATCCGAAGGGTTATTTAAATAAACAAAACAACACGACAGAGAAGAGTCATTGTGACTTATTTATCATATAACCCAAAAGGTGCCTAGAAATATTTTCTAGACAATGGAATACTTTCAAAACTGTATGTCTTTAATGAGAACTTTTCAGATGTGAATTGATTTTCTGTATGGTTTTTCTTTTTACCAGTTTTAGAAAACTGAGTTTTTTAGAGGCTGAAAACGAACAGACCAAAATCTATGTGATTTCTATGAGTAAATGACAGGTTACGAAGGAAATAAAGTGGGCAAAATGTTAATACATGCCTAACTTGGCTTACCAGCATTTTCAAAATCAAAGGATGCTCTTTAAGTCACATGCAGATACTCTTTTAACCAGTTTGACAATTCCCAGTATTCATTTCTGCTTATTCTATACATTGCATTTTGAAGGAAATAAACTTTTTGTAAAAAATACCATTCCTTCTCACTTCTCTTAAGGCAGCTCTGTCATAAGTCAGTCATTTCTACGTGCATGGCTTCTTTCTTTTATTTTTTTTAAGATTTTATTTATTTATTTGAGGGAGAATGAGAGATAGAGAACACGAGAGGGAAGAGGGTCAGAGGGAGAAGCAGACTCCCTGCTGAGCAGGGAGCCCGATATGGGACTCTATCCCGGGACTCCAGGATCATGACCTGAGTCGAAGGCAGTCGCTTAACCAACTGAGCCACCCAGGCGCCCTGCATGGCTTATTTCTGAAGTCTCTATTTTTGTTCCATTGACCATAGTTTTCATATTTGTATCAAAGTCTCACTGTCTCAATTTGCGTAGTATCCCGTAATATGCTCTCATTTTGTTTTTGGAATGATGGAGATAAGCCACGGCCTTTTGTATAAATACAAAAGCATTCCAATTAAGAAAAAAAAATGATACTGGGATTATAATGACCCTATGGATCAATTTGGAAAGTGTTGACATCTTTAAATAGAGAGAAACACAATTGAATTTTTATATTTTGAGTTCTGAGAGCCAGCCTTTGATTTCATTAATTTTCTCTTTGTTTTCCTGTTTTTAATTTCATTGATTTCTCTTTTAGTTTTTTTTTTCTTCTTACTTGAGGATTAAATTCTTTTTTTTAAAGATTTTATTTATTTATTTGAGTGGGAGGAAATGAGAGATAGAGAGCACGAGAGGGAAGAGGGTCAGAGGGAGAAGCAGACTCCCTGCTGAGCAGGGGGCCCGATGCAGGACTCGATCCCGGGACTCCAGGATCATGACCTGAGCTGAAAGCAGTCGCTTAACCAACTGAGCCACCCAGGCGCCCTGAGGATTAAATTCTATTTTCTTCTCTAACTGCTGAATGTGGAAGCTTAGTTTATTGATTATAGAACTTTTTTATTTTCTAATATATTCATTTAATCACATCAATTTTCTGCTAAGTCCTGTTTTTGCTGCATCCCCTTACATTTTAAAAAGTTATATTTTCGGTATATTTTGTAAGTTCCAAATATTTTCAAACTCTGTAGCTATCTTTCTGTTATTACATTCTAATTTGATTCCATATGTTCTGAGAGTGTTATGGTTTAACTTGGGTATCTCCTAAAAAGATGTGTTAAAGATCTCCTCCCCATTATCTCAAAAAATGAATTGCATGTAATGTTTTTGTAGTTATAGCTACCAGAAGTTTTAAATTTCTGTAGCATCTTTGTTTTGTGTCTTCTCTCTTGATTTTGGTATTTCCCTACCTATTCCTCCTCAGTGAGAGTTCATTGTTGGTGAAGTAGACAGAGATCTAATCATGTGGATTTGAAAACTGTGTGAAAAATATTAAAAGGAAGAGGAGGCAAAGATTCAGAAATGTGATCAGGTTTACATTTCTAAAAGGTTACTGCTTAACTTAAAAAAAAAAAATTCCTCTAGCATAGATTTAGCCTATACAGTGTTTGCAAATGATCAGGTTTGCTAGAACAATGTACTGGGTTTTTTTAAAGATTTTATTTATTTATTTGAGAGAGTAAGTGAGAGAGAGCACCAGTAGGGAAGGGGAGGGGTGGAGGGAGAGAGAAGCAGACTCCCCACTGTGTAGACAGCCTGACACTGGGCTCAATCCCAGGAGCCCTGGATCATGACCTGAGCTGAAGGCAGATGCTTAATCAACTGGGCGACCCAGGTGCCTCAGAACAATGTATTCTTTAAAACCAAATCCAACTGACTTGCTGTATCTCAACACACAAACATACAAAGCAAATTTTGGGGAGAAATATAGAAGAAAAACGTGTTGAAGAATAAATGAAAATGAAAAAAAAGAGAGGAAACCTCAACACTTAGCAAAAACCAAAGACCTGTATTTATATGAGGTGGAAAGGGAGCAATATAAACATTTATGACATGTAACAATTCCCGTGGACCCACAATAAGTAGGCAAAAATATGACAGAAATTCAAAATACAAACCCAGTCTTGGATTCAATGCAGTAAAAACCCCACCAGAAGACAGAATTGCTGAAGGACCAGGAGATTCAAAGCTCCTGGAGCTTTCGAGTTTGGAAGCATCACTAAAGGGTTATGTGAACTCAGAAATTAAGAGAGATTCTCCCATGGGGAAGAATTAGTCAGAGATAGTCACAATAACAAAATCCAAAAGGGCCCTTGTAATCCTGCAAAGGATGAAGAAAATTATGATGAATGGGTGAAAGAATGGTATTGTGGGTGACGCATACCATGAGCTATCATTACAAATACAGAGCATGTAGTTTGCAAATGTGAGAGGAGCATTTGTCCTTAGGCAGCCCGGTCTTAATTGAACCTTGGGCATCTAGAAAGGCAATGGTATAAATATACACCAAGTTTTACTTATATATAATCAAGAGAGTTTTATTATTGCTGTGATTGTTGTTGTTACAACTAAGCTGCAGGATTTTGACTCCTAAATCTTTCATTTTAGAAGGGTGCCTTGGGAAAGTTAATTTCTTTTTTTTGTTGCTGTTTTGTTTTGTTTTTTAAGGGGGGGAGTTAATTTCTTAATGTCTCAGTGCATTCATACATATAATATGGGATAAAATAATACTGAACTCATAAGGTTATCCTGAAGTTTAATTTAGTTAATATCTATAATATAGTTGGAACAATGGTATGTGTTCAGCAAATGCCACCACTACTATGACACAAAAAGCATCAAGAGGCCGAGATGGGCCAATATTTGCTACCACGAGCATTTGCACAATTAGGTCCTGTCATTGAGACAAAGTTCCCCAGCTAGGGACGAGAGCATATGTTCCCCAGGCTTTTCTAGCATCTAGAAGGGGTCATGTGAGTACAAATGAAGTATATCTCTTGATACCAAGACAGGTAAAAAATGAGTTTTCCCTCTCCATCGTCGTATTTCCTTTGTGCTTATGACCCTGAGGTCCCAAGCTACAAGAAATAAGGAAGGAGTTTTGATCCCCAACTCACTTGTGCAGAAAAGTCACCTGTGAATTAGAAGACACCACATTGGACTATAATCTGATGAGAAATAACCTTATATCACATGAATTCACTAAAATTTTAGGTTGGTTACAACAATTAGTTATCAGAATTAGCTGAAAAAAAAGCTCTCTTATTTATTTTATAAAGAACTCTTGCCTAAGGAATTTTAACAGCATAAGTGAAGGAAAAAAAAAAAAAAACAGATTGACCTGCCTCCTCACAAAGTTAAAACAAAGTGCTACACTCTTGCTCTTTCTATTAGTCTATTTCCTTTCCTTGAATAATATTTTTTATAAGCTCTAGTGAAAGTCGGGAAAGCAATGTGGGTCTGGGTTATAACGTGTAACGTTTCAGGGTTGCAGCTTTACCTTGAGAAATGATATTGATTAAGGGCATTGTTGCCTTGGTTTTAAGCTACTGTGGTAGTTCTGGGATTTGTTTATTCTTTCTAAATGTTATGACTCTAAGGCTTGTCTGTGGAATTGTTTTTTATCCTATCAACAGTCTAATAATTTGGGAAAAAAATATGACACATGAGAGATTTGAGTTGGAATATTTGAGACTGCAGAGGAATGAATGAAATTCATCAGGTCCAGGGCAGAATTAGAAATTGAGGAATAGGGTGCCTGGGTGGCTCAGTTGGTTAAGCGACTGCCTTTGGCTCGGGTCATGATCCTGGAGTCCCGGGATCGAGTCCCACATCGGGCTTCCTGCTCGGCAGGGAGTCTGCTTCTCCCTCTTCCCTCTCGTGCTCTCTCTCTCTTATTCTCTCTCTCTCAAATAAATAAATAAAATCTTTAAAAAAAAGAAATGGAGGAATAGACGTTTTTCTTTTTCTTTTTTTTTTCTTTTTGTAACTTTAATATATCTGCAACCAAGGGGAGTTTTCATTCTTTGTTTGGCTTCGTTTTTCTTTAGGAAAAAGAAAATATTTTCATTATCAAAATTTTTAATTTCCTACTGAGATTTTATTTTCCCTCAAGGAATGAAATCTTGAAGAAAAGCAGTGTCCCATCTTGCTGGTACTTCACAATTTGGAGGATTTTCCATTTCTAGAATTGCAATGTTCTCACTAAACTCTTCTCTATTTCTGGCTTCAGATATAGGTGGGCATCAGAGGTAAGCCAAACTTTATTTGGAAGACAGAATGGAATTGGGAAGGGGAGTTGTTTCATTGTGTATTGCTTTATAATAAATTACTCTGAAACATAGCAACTTAAAAATATTTATATATTATATATATATTATATATATATATATATATATATATGAATATATATTATGTATTCATATAATCGTTAAGCGTCAGAAATTCTGGAGCGATTCATTTGGAAGTTGTGGTTTTGGTTTCTCCTCAGACCTGTCTCCAAAGTGGCACACAGATCATCAGGCAAGGGTGTGAATTCCAGCAGCCAGGGATGATTGGAGGCACTCTCAAAGGCTGGCTGCTATTATCCCCCATCTGACCCCAAATGCTTTATCACCTTCCCACACACAAAACACACTCACCCCTTCGCAAAGTGCCCAGAAGTTTCCTGTCTCATGACCACAGGAGCTTAAAATCTAGAATCTCAACATCTAAATCAAGTCCGAGTGTGAGGCAAGTTTCCTTTGTAATCTTACCTTGAGAATAACTTCTCAAGTATAGCTCCTGTTGATCGTTGGGTAAATAAAAAAACAAAGAAGGTAAATACATAGAAAATAATGTAAATAGAGGGGTCCCTGGGTGCCTCAGTAGGTTAAGCGTCTACTTAGGCTCAGGTCATGATCTACTTAGGCTCAGGTCATGATCTCAGGGTCCTGGAGGGGGAGCCTCGTGCCTGGCTCCCTGCTCACCGGGGAGTCTGCTTCTCCCTCTCTGCCCCCCGCCCCTCTGCTCATGGTCTCTTATACTTTCTCAAGCTGAGAAAAGCATAAGATAACTGCTGTAAGTGCTCTTATTTAAAACGGAGGAAAATAAGAGGCACAGGGACCATTAGTTATTTTAGAGAAATGATCTTTCTCCTAATGCATTTATTTCATCACTATTTACAAAATACACTTTCTGGCTCTAAAACAATAAAAACATATGGAGGATTTTTGCAAAGTATTTAATGTTCTTTGTGTGAAAAATTCTTAAACTCCAGTAACAATGTCTTCTTTATTTAATTATTAATCATTTAACTAGATATGTCTTCTGAAAGTTAGATAATGGGAGTGGTCAATAGAAAAATAAAACAGTATTCTTCTGTTGCTTCTTTTTTTAAAACTTATGTGCAGGTAAACAATTTTAACTGTTGTTTTATATTAATATTAGGTTGGGGCAAATTTTTATATGAAAAAATAATAATCAAAGAGACTCATTGCTTCTATCAAAGCTGAGTTAACCTCTAAAAATGTCTAAATTTGCTGAAAATTTAGATTTATTTTACTGTTTCTGGCTGATGGAGACTTACTGAGTGATTAATTGCATATATTGCATATATTTTTTTTAAAAAACCCGAATTGAGTACAATCCTGGGTATTTTTCTAGTGATTTCTTCTTTGAATCTCATGCCCCTGAGAAGTCTGAAAAAATAAAGTATTCTCCCCTTTCCTTTTTGTAATCTCAAAGATATGTACTTTATATGGAACTTGCCCTTTAAAAATTAGTTATATTAACATATATTTTTTTCATGTTATGTTCTTGTTCGACGTGTAATTTTTTTGAAAAGTTATCCGTACCCAGCATTGTCAAATCACATTATTTTATCCCTTTGGATGTGCACAATGAATTATGAACATAAGAGTATTTGTGCTCGTGAAGGGGAATAAATTAAGTACTCAATTGCATACAAGAGAGGTGCATATTCACTTTGAATTTAGCTAGACTTGGGCAGGTGGGTAAAGAGACTGATGTTTTGCTCTTAGTGTGCCATTTATCAACCACCACAGTGGCTCAAAGCAATTTTGTTCTCTCTTCATGTCCCAGGGGTCCCAATATAGATTTTCATTTTGCCAGCTGGAATGAGTCTGAAAACTCTCCCTGACGCTTGGTCTTGATCAGCTGCTGTTCTTCATTGACTGAGCAAGTAATCATTTTACTGCCGCTAAGATGGAGAGGTGACCTATCCTAAGAGTGACCCTGTAATTCATTTGCACGTTGTGTTTCACTATGCTGTCCCATTGAAGGAAAACAGAAGCTGCCCGGGTTAAATAATGAGGCATCTGGGTCACTGGCCACAATTTCAAATAAAATCCATAGTTTGTGGGTGAGGATAAAATATATATGGGGCTTCTCTTCAGTAGAATTCTGTGGAAGACCACACAGACACACAGACACAGACACAGACACACAGACACACACACACACACACACACACACACACACACACACACACCTTAATCTCAGGATTCGTCTTAGAATTCTTGTGTATACTTTATCTTCACCCCCAAACTGTGGATTTCATTTGAAAGTATGGCCAGTGATCCACACATCTCAGCATTTAACCCGGGTCATTTCTGATTTCCTTCAACAAGACAGCTTGATGTAAAACAAGGAGCAAATTATTACGGTTTCACTCTTAGGATAGGTTGCCTCTGCACTTTAGTAGAGTGTGTGTGTGTGTGTGTGTGTGTGTGTGTGTGTAGTTTTCAGAATCCTGCTTAGAAGTCTCATACACATTTAGTGGTTAGCATTAGGGTATAAAATTGTGTGTATGTTTATTGTTTTCTTGCTTATTTGTTTTTTCTGCCATTTATTACTGTTTCTTAAAAGTAGGAATACATCCACTTAGTTACTTGATTGGCATAAGTTCCTACTGGTAAACTATTACCACTACTTTACATGCTCATATCTTCTACTAACATTACCAAACACATCTTTAGGACCTGTTTTGTGTACATCAACATGTTAGATAATGGGAATGCAAAGATGAATAAAACCCATGCTTATTTGAAAAAAATCTGAATTACCCTATAAACAACATCGAAAGCACAGATGTGCTGAGCAATAGGAAGAAATCAAGGCAATTATATGTTTTGGTAATCACACTACATTTTTAAACTAAAATAATTTATTTCAGAATTTAAAAGGCCAGTATTTAAAACTTCACTCCTGTAAAGCCATCTCTCTTTAGTATTTTCCCTGTCTCTCAGCTCTCTCTCTTTCTCTCTCTCACTATATATATATAATCTCTTTTAGTTATATATCACCACATAGCAAACCAACCCACAACTTAATGGCGTACAACAGGAACCATTTTAACATACACATTCTGAGAGGATTTCAAAAAGGAAATAACAGGAATGACTTGTCTGGGTTCCATGATGTCTGGGACTTCAACTAGGAAAATATAAACATGTAGGGCAGGAAAAGTTGAGGCTGGTGAATCCATTTCAATCTTGGCTTCCCCCACTCATATGTCAGGCTCCTGGGTTCAGCTCATCTGGGTCTATATAACACTGGAGCACCTAAAGGTAGCCTGGCTGGGAGCTTTGGGCTGTTACAACAGGACAACATTATTCTGTGAAGGAGCCAATTGAGAAGAATGATCCTAAGGGGGAGTATTTCGTGAGACTGAGTCAGCAACTGCACGGGCTTTCATGACCTAGTTTCAGAAGACACACAGCATCAGCTACCAGGGTATTTCATTAATGGAGAACTCAGAAGCCTTCACTCTTACTGGGACGAATATTAAATTATTTGGTATTGGATTTAAAACCACACAATGCCTAAATTTGTCAATCTCTTTGCATATGAAAGTATTTCACTTTATTTATTTGTTTATTTATTTATTTATGTGTGTTTCTAATTTAAGTGATATATATTCATAACAGGCTCCAAGGTAGGTAATATATTGCCAGTGAATGAAGCAAAGGGGAAAACTATATTAACCAAACCAAGAAAATATTTTTAAATGCGTGTTGAAAAACTGTAATGATTTAAAACATGTTTAACTTTGAGTGACATCGATGAGTTCTAGACAATTCTATGGTAATATTTTAGCTCATTGAAGTCCTCACTTACAATTTAGAAAAATGAAGTTTACAATTTTGACTATGTCATAAATGGTATAATGAGATGAATTCTCAGTCTCCTTGTCTGAATCTGATAAGGCATTTCCCACTATCTATCTTTTCTCTGTGGGGATAAGTCACAATAGATTTAGTCCATTATCAACTATATTTGGAATCAAATATTCTTACCTTCCTAGACTGCTGTCCCTTTTCATTGTGAAGAGTCACTGTGCCTATTAGAACAGTAAAAGTTGATTTAGAGAACATAGAGCCTGAAAATGACAAGAGGAAACTGACCACACTGGAGAAAAAAATAAGTTTTTATCTGTTTACAATAATAGCAGAACGGAGGTATGTGGTTGCCAGCATCAATTCGGATTCAACAAGATCAGGGCACTGTGGGTCTCTGGGTTTCTTAATTTTCTCTGATTTCAAAACATGCTTACTTCTCTGCAAGTATCTTGCCCTCATGGGAAAGTCAAGGTCAGATACAGGAGCCAATGCACGGTGGACCCTGCTTTATATTCCTTTCTTATTACGGGAAGCTACTCTTTCTTAAATCCAGTTCTTATGTGTTTGTATTGACTAGAAGTGGGTCACTCTATCACTTCAGTGGACAAAATTCAGGCAAGGCAGTATTTGGCTTTTCTGGCTTCTGTAATGAGAGATATGTAAGGGACAATAGGTTTGGGGTAGAGGAAATGTAACAGTCTGTATTATACTGTGGTGCAGTAGGCAGGACAATGCACTTCCCCATAATTTTTCCACATCCTGATACCAAAAACCTGTAAATATATTATTTTATATGGCAAACAACAACAACACACTTTATAGATGTGATTAAAGATTTTCAAACAGAAGATTACCTGGATTATCTGGGTAAACCCAGTGTAATCATGTGTCTCCTTATAAGTGAAAAAGTCAGGCAAAAAAAGCAATGTCAGAGGGATGTGATAAGAAACAAACTCGACTGGCAAAGGTTGGTTTTGAACGTTGAGGAAGGGGCCAGGCACCAAAGAATGCAGATTGCCTCTGGCAAATGGAAAAGGCAAGGGAATGGATTTTCTCCTAGAGCCTCTAGAAGGAATGCAGCACTGTCTACAACTACACTGCCTACACCCGCCTACCCCACGACCCAGCAAAACTCTTTTTGGACTTCTGCCGTTTAGCACTGTAAAATAATCAGTTTGTGTTGTCTTAAGCCACTATATTTGTGATAACTTGTTATAGCAGCAATGGGAAACTAATGCAGTAATCCTATATGAAAGAGAATAGATTGATCCTCTGTTTCACAAACTTCTTTTAATTTATAACACATTTTATGCCTTAATTTATTAAAATCTCTTTTTGAAGATCTTTTCTGTAGAATATATATTTTCATAAAGTTGGTGATGATAAATACTTATGATCTGGAAATAAAATACTATCAATGCATAAATTTTCACTTTGGTTCAAGCTTCAAATTTCTCACAAAAGAATAATTTACCAAAACAGTAGTTCAACATTTTCTAGAATGGGGATAAATCATGAATAAATGAATAAGATATATAAATAAGTATATGTAACCTTAAAATTTCTAGTATAATCAGTGGAGCAATGTGGTATCATTTTGGCATAAAGGTGATGTTATTACTCCAACACCACTTATTACATGTTTTGAATTACTTTTAATGATGACATGTAGTGGGGATTGCTATGTAGTGATTTAGTCATCTGGCATGTTTAGAACTAGCTCAGAAATAGGCAAAGAAATCAGTTCAAAATATTAGTTTTATTATGACAAAACTGGATTGCAGGGAACAACCTACATATGAAGCCAGGATGTTCTTCTTTGTCCTACCTCAATATTAAATCTGTTTACTTAGTCACAGACAGAAAGGTAGAAATCATAGACTTCCTAAGTCACCAAATGGTGGTGAGCAAACCTTAAGCCTTCTTGTGAACAGTCAAATCCCAGAGATGGAACAGGAGAATCTCAGCCAAGGATGCTTGGTTCCTTCTTTCCAGTGCAGAAATAATTAATGCTCATAAAGACATTGGAATCTCAGAAGGTTCCTCATAAAAACAAGGAATAAGAGAAATGAAGTATACGGTATCAATGTGCAATATAAAGAACAGTGCATGTTACTTTATGTACAACAAACATTTGTAGGGGCACCTAGGTGGCTCAGTCAGTTAAGCATCTGCCTTTGGTTCAGGTCATGATCACAGGGTCCTGGGATCAAGTCCCGAGTCCTGAGCCTCGAGCCCTGCTTAGCAAGGAGCACCCTTCTCCCTCTGCCCGTCCCTGCCACCACCCGACTCATGCTTGCTCTCTCTCTCATACTCTCTCTCTCAAATAAATATATAAATTCTTTTTAAAAATCTGTAAAGCCAAATGAGGGTATTATTAATTTACAACAAATGATCTCTGGAAGTTGTGGATTTTCTTCTTTTGGTGGTTAATAAAAATAGAAATACTTATTATACCCTGGGATTGGTAGAATGATTTGATTGCACTATCAACCTAAAGTTTGGGAATATCATAATCCCTGTAGTTGACTTGGAGTAACATGGATGATACATTGAAAGATTAGCACTTAGTATCAAATCATATTGTAAAAGCTATACTAGATGAAGGTGATTACAGGAAAAAAAAAAAGAAAAGGAAAAAAATACATGTGGCACTAAGAAAGATCTTTACCAGAATAAAGGCCAAAAGCAAATCAAAAAATAAATCGCCATTTATTATGGCATTAAATGTTGGTGCTTAACAGGTTAACAGGGAACACTATTTAAAGAAACATATAAGTAGACTCTACCTCTTACTACTTTACATATTAAATGTTTTATTTTGTTGTTCTGCTTTTTAGAAGCTGCCAGTAATTCATATACATCTTTGACTATGTCACAAATGTCTGAGGAAAGAAAAGCACTGGTGAGTCTGAATTTCATTTTAAAGACCCCTTTGCGATATAAATTCTAGGAATGCATTGGACGTCTTTGTCATTGCCAAAATTTGTCATCCTGTGAATCGGTGTATTACCCTTTTCATATACTGCTCGTGTGTACTGTGGTTAAGTTGCCATGATTTTTTTAAAAGCGTGCAAAAATCAATATGAAGAAAGAATCAGTGCTCCAGAAGGTAATATTTATTAGAGTTTTTCTTTGTTGGTTAGTTTGCAATGTTCTCTACTCTGTTTTTATTGCCTAGTTGATTGTTAAAACAAAACAAAACAAAAAAATACTTAGCATATAATAGATATTGCTGTAGCTCATTAAGACTTAATAAGACTATTGACAGACCTCAGGCTGCAATAAATTTAAAGAAATACACTCATAACTATAGTATGGAAGAAAAACAAAATTAAAATCCTTCAAAATATTTTACCAAATTTAACTCCAAATGAGCCGGCAATAAGGATCTGAATAGGCATTCAGAATCATTCCAGATTTTTCTCACATGGATCTACAATTTTATGGGAACTGCCAGCTATCATATTTCACTTCATTTTTCTACTTAAAATTCTAAAAGTAATAAAATAATGAACAAAACATACTTACGCAGTGTTAAATCCAAAGTTTGATTAGACTGTCTAGGATAATTAAATTTTTCTTTGTAAACATGAACTACAAATCATCCATTAATTTGAACCTGCTTAAGCACCTCAGATATTAAAATAAATAAACATATATCGACTATTATAGGGTTATATAGGTGAAGTGATAAAAGAAGAAAAATGGGTGAGTGTGTTTTCTCACCTTACTGCCTCCAAATACTACATGGGAAATTTCACATAAGGTAGATAAGCCATTTGTTTCTATATTGACATTGCATTTTATTTTTATAGAAAGTGGTATTATTCATTTTACTTGAAAAAAGCTACAAAGGCACACACACATACATACACACACACACACACATATTTATATAACGTGAACAATTAGAGAATATTATGGTCTGGTGACATCTGGTTTCATCAGTCATTTTGTAAACATGATGCAAAGTATGTTGAGATAGAATGAAGCTGTATTATTTATCTGTGTTTTTCCTCGCAGTTAAAAATACACAATAAAAACAGCACTGCTTGATTGCTGATGTCTCTCCTCAATTAGCATAGAAGCAAATTGTTTTTTTTTTTTTTTTTTGCTCGAGGGGGCAAAACAACAGAGTTGTTTTCTTCTTCCTGCTGTATTTCTATCAAACACATTTTTACTGCGAACTATGTTTGAATCTTAGGCAAGTTGTTTTCATTCTTGTAAGTCAGAAATAATTTTCAATAAGGGAAATATATTAGCCACCACATGGTGGTCTAAGTGCACAATTAGCCGTTTTCTCACTCTTTCCATGTTGTACAACCAGGTGGGTGGTCCTTAAATACTCAAGTAGTTATTCCAAGGACACTGAACACACACGAGTTTGGTTCTTTTACTGGGGCTAAAGATGTATTATTTTCAGGCATGTTTGGCTTAGATGAAATGGTTTGAAAACAGTCTGAAAGTTCTAGCTCTTCGAAGAGTCCTTCTCCACTAAATGGCAAAGTCTGATAAATGATAACCCACTTGGAAGAAAGGATGCTGCTAAAATAAACATTCCCATCACCCAGGAAGAGCAGCAGGACAATAATGAAGATTTTCTTTTTTCTTAATTCTGTTGGAAACTAAATAATGGAAAAGGATAAAAAGACATAAATTTACTTTGATATAAAAATGAAGCCTGGCTACCTTGTAATAGCAAGTGGTGCACTTCAATCTGATTATTCTTGCAATAGAACAAAGTTACTGGGGAAATTATTGCATTTCTGTAATAGGCCACATTACTGATTAATTATAGTGCAAAAGAGAAGATGGGTTGTATCTATTATGTCCAGATCTTATATTAATTCTTAAATAACTTGTCCACAATTATATGGACAGTAATATTGTGTAAAAACCTCTCTCTCCATTTTTAGTTTACTCTGTCCTCAGCCCCCAGTACCCCCAACCTATGCAGCCCAGCGAAATGTTCATTCAAGCTATGTATGTAATCTGCATCTGTTCAACAAAAACTAGATGCCCTTGGAAGAATTCTGCTATTAAGAAAAATAAAAAACTGGTCCGTGTGTTCATGTGTACAATTCTTCTTGAAGGTGATTTATTCCTCTTTTACATATATAATAGCGTTTAGTATTTATGCTACATATGAACAAGATATGACAGCAATGAGTCCAATCTTATTTGCTCATCTCACAAAATTATTAAGTAGTACCCGGTCCAAAAGGAAACTGATTGATTTAGATTAAGGATGTGCGACAGAATTAATTACAAGTTACAAAACTAGCGCAAGAAAAAGAATAAAGCAACCCATCTCCTCGAAAGTAACTATGGCAATTACAAAATCATTCAGAAAATAGAAAAAAGTTTTAGCTTTTTTTTTTTTTTGCTAAGTTTATATTTGTTGTCTATAATGGTGGCATTACTTTTGCCTCCAAGAATGTTCCAGTAATTACTTATTTTTTACATATTTACAAGTAGTTTTTATTATTGTGTGATTATTAATTTGAGTTTACATCTGTATATTACTTAATATGTTGGTATTGATACATTGCAAAACAAATTGAGAATATTATAATTTTAATTCTCAACCCAAATAATATAAATTTAAAACTAAAAGCTATGAAATTAGTCAAAAGGCTTCCTTGTTGATTAAATAAATTAGATATCTGTCATTTGGTATGTTGAGCTATGCCAGGCCATAATACAACACACTTTTTAAAAATATTTAACTATTGCCAGAACTTTATGATGTAATTAATATACCTTCTGTTTCTCTTTCCTACTACTATTACCCAACAGTGTTTTTTTTTTTTTTACTGTCATTTGCCTTAATTTATATATCTATGAAATGGGAATATTAAATATAACTGCTTCATAAGATTGCCAGCCATACTGAATTTGTAATTTATCCTCTTTTAACATATTTTTCATATAGTAAGGATTTAATTAACATTAATATTGGTGTTGGTATCAATATAAATCTGGTATGTTTATCTAGTCCTTGACAAATAAGTCAAGTATCACATAGCCATGGAAGAAGTTTCAGGAGCTCAACAGAGTCTATTCTCAATTTCTAACTGGCCATGCAGGATTTTATATATTTTACAATCTTATCCTGTGACTATAGCAGTTCAGAAACAGGTTCCTTCTGAGCCATCTCTCCAAGTGCATTCCATATACAACCACATGCAGCATAATTTTTCATACATTTTATCTCTCCTATATTTTTATGATGAAATGTGATTTCTGTGAGAGCTCAAATCTGAGAATATGCATTAAGATTTCTGTTGTGAGCCTTACACAAAATCCAGGGCTTAGCTACTTTCCAAAACTTCTGACAGTTTTTGCTTTTAATGTTCATTATTTAATTCCTGGATGACTTAACTTACAGGGAGTAAATGCATAAACATAAATGACAGCTCAAAATCACAGAACAAACACACCTTTGTAACTACTGCCCACATCAAAACTTTGTTATTGGGATCTCAGAAATGAACCTTTATTTTCCTTCCAAACCTCTACTTCTCTTCCCACTCCAAAGACAATGGGGTACCTGCGTGGCTCAGTCCTTAAACGTTTGCCTTCAGCTCAGGTCGTGATCCCGGGGTCCTGAGATCCAGCCTCCCATCTGGCTCCTTGCTCAGCAGGGAGTCTGCTTCTCCCTCTACCTTCCACTCCTCCTGACTGTGCTCTCTCTCTTTCTTTCTCTCTTTCTCAGGGAAATAAATAAATCTTAAAAAAAAAAAAAAAAGAAAATGACTGTGCTAACCCTCAAAAATCCTACATGAGTTCTTCAACTTTTAGAACCTTCCATCAGTGAACTCACACATTGCTTAGTGTCTGCTTTCTTTCACTTCATATTATGTGTGTAAAAGTCATTCATGCTGTTGTGAGTAGCAATAGTGAGTCCGTTTTCACTGCTGCATGCAATTTTACTTTATACATTGATCACATTCATTTCATTTGATGGAAATATTGTTGTTCCAGTTTTGACAATTATGAATAATTATGGTATGGGCATTAATATGTATATCCTTTGTAAAATACATGTATATACATGTATATGTCACTTATCTTTTGGGAATATATCTAAGATGAAATTATTTTATCACTGGATATGCATATGTTGAACTTCAGTAGGCAATTTCAAATATTTTTCTAAAGCAGTTGTGAATTTGCATTTCTAACAAGAGTTCATCCTTTTCAAACTGATATTGGCTTTCTTCTTCTTTTCCTTCTTCTTTTTCTTCTCCTTCTCCTTTTTCTTCTTCTTCTTCTTCTTCTTCTTCATCTTCTGCTTCCCCACCTTCTCCTTCTTCTAATTCTACTTTGTGGTAGTATTTAGATATTTTATATTTAATTTGCCTTTCTCCTATCCATTGGATATATAGCTCTTCACAAATTCATTGGATATGTGGACATCTTTTTTGAGAAATACTTATCAAAATATTTTGCTATTTCTTCTATTATTTGTCCAGATTTTTCTTATTGATATGTAGGAGTTCTTTACAGAGTCCAGATAAGAACTCTTCATCTGTTTTACCTATTTAAAGTACATTCTCGGGACGCCTAGGTGGCTCAATCAGTTAAGCGTCTGCTTTCGGCTCAGGTCATGATCCCAGGGTCCTGGGATCGAGTCCCGCATCGGGCTCCCTGCTCGGCGGGGAGCCTGCTTCTCCCTCTGCCTCTGCCTCTCTCTCTCTGTCTCTCATGAATAAATAAATAAAATCTTTTAAAAAAAAATAAAGTACATTCTCCTCTGTGACAGCAGAAGTTGATTTTACTGGCTAATATTTTGCTGAAGATATGACTTTATAGTCAAAGCTACTTTAATACAAAGTATAAGTATGGAAATGATTTGAATCTGGACTTTGGAGCCAGTAAGGTTCGTCTAGTTCTACTATACTCTTTCCCAAATGTGTCATCTTTTAGATTCCGTACAGAAAATCAGGGGAACTTACCGAAGTCTCTCCTGCCTGACAGATCCAAGAGTACAAACACTGGGGGAGAGTAAGATAGGGGAGTAAGGAGAAGCTGATAACACATTTATTATTTAACTAAGGGTAGGCTATCCTTATGGGGGAGATAGTGTATTCGATGACAAAACAGCCTTCCTGAGATGTGGGGGAAAGGACGCTATGAGGGTGATGGAGTCAGAAATCATTTTGAGTCGAATTTTGAGATCTTTCCAACCTTCAACAATATCAGATGTTTGTATTTCTTTATTACCCTTCACTCTCAGCCCATTCTTCAGGGGCCTTTATGATAAAGACACACCATAGTGAGGCTGAAAGTGATCCAGAGAGCCAAAGTCATAAGACAGATAAATTTAAAGAACCAGAGGATTGGCTGCAATCAGCCGGTTGAATAGAAAAAAAAAAAAAAAAATAGCACTGCAACCTGGAACGGTACTCATATTGGAAAGGTGTCACTGAGAGTCCCAAGAGGAAGTCAAAGCCTGCCAAAGTGGGAGAGCATAACTCCTCATGTAATGTGTCATCTTTCACTCCAAGGCAGCTGGCCAGCTTTTGGCAGGAGTCACATGGCTGGCATGTAGTCATGGCCTCTGCCTCAGAATCCTAGTCTTTGCTGGTTGATGTGTTGCCATGTCCTTTATGATGATGGATCTAGTCAGCAACAGTAGCAATCTGGGTGGTGCCGTCTCCAAGAGCAACTTGATTCTCATCAGTTTCATTGGAAAATGACCCTTTCCGTGGGCATTTACATAAGTGACATGGACAGTCCAATCAGTAGCAAGGATCTGTTTCCACTTTGCAGCTCTGAAGAGGGGAAGATTTAATGGGCCAGTCTGTAGTTTTTCAAATTTCCGAGTAGCAGGTAGTCATGGTGATACACAAGCATGAGTCAAACTATAACAAGGTTTGCCACATGGAGGGCTGACCTGGGCTAGGAGAACAACTTAAGTTCTGCTGACTGGGCCGCGTACCCAAATCAATTTTTGGTTCTGTATAGTTGGGGTTGAGGTTAAATCGTGGTAACAGTCCCATAGATAACCTAGGGTCTCAGCTAAGCTAAACCACCAGTGAACCAGACCCAGCCATTTTAAGGGAATCTCTGTGAATCAAGGGCTCTACTGAGCCAGTGGTTTTGATCCATGTGGTGAAGTGGAGCTAAAAATTTCTCCAAGGGGATAGCTGTTTCTTTTTCATGTAAATTAAATAGCCACTGAGGGCAGACTTTTTTTTTTTTTTTTTTTAAATGGGCAGTAGAGGGCGGCTGTGTCCAATAGGTGGCAATGTTGCACTGGGAAATGGCTCTCAGTACTCCAACAGCCATTAAGAATTTAAATAAACCTAATTCCTCTCTCTGTTTCTTGGATAAGATGTGTTCCTCTCTGACCTCTGGGGAGGGAACAGGTAGAAGGTGGTGGTGGGGAGCAAGTGTGATATTTCATGAGCACCTCTATAAGTGGCAGTTCCTCAATAGGAGAATCTTCTCTAATACTGATGTCATGGGAGGTGCAAACACCTATCAGCAGGGGACATTAGAACAGCGATATACAATTTGCTCTAGGTTTCCACCCACAAAGTTGCTTTAGCTTTTCCTCTCTACTGTGCCCTTCAACTAATTCCTCTCAGTTGAATTCAAGTGTCCCCTTCCCTCATACAACCTGCTTGGATGGTGACTTTTTGTACCTATATCCTACAGAGCTGTATCAATTTCCATTCCTTCTCCTGAAGTCCACTAGCATTCCTGGGTGGGTGTGCATGGCCTTCTGTCTCTTCGAGGAATGAGGAGCGCTTGTCCACGCGCCCCAGTCAGCTTTCTCCCATAAGCACCTGCGATTGGGTTAGGGAGGCGTGGAGGAATTAAAGGATATAAAAATTGGTCGGGGCTTCATGAAAATAGGCATGGCACTTTTTTTTCCAGTTTTTATTTGCCTGTACACGGCTTACATGTTAACCAAATAAAGTTCTAAAGTTTCTGATCCACTCAAAGCTCTGTATTGAATAATAGCTTTCCATATTTATTCCCGTTTGGTGACTCCTTGGGTCAGAAGCCACAGTCATATCACCTTTTGGTTTGGGCCCTTGAGCTTGCTAACCTAGTTTTGTGATAATGTGCTTTTTTCCGTCTCCTCAGAGAAGAGTAAACAAAACCAAAGACGCCATCTGGGCAGCACATTTCAACCATACTTCTCAATGCTCAGCCTCCCTACACGAATTTAATGCTTATTCATTAAGAGATATGACAATGAAGACCCCATCCCCTATATATGCCTTTCCTTTAGGTGAGGGTATTCACTAGAGGATCCTAGAAAGTTGTTCTCTTCCTGAAAGCCATTCTTCTACCACCATCTCATCTTCATTGACAAAGTCGATCCTGTGAAGCATCTGAGATCTTAACTATTTTCAAGCTAACAATTTGGCCTAAAACAGCTTCATGGATGCTGTCATGAGAAACAAAACTTTTAGGTCAGAAGCAAAGGCATTTATTACTTATGGCACAGCAAGCATCATGAACATTGACATATTTGCCTCAGTTTCCCTTGCCCCCAGAGTCCCATGGTAGAGATACAGATAGACCCATATCTGCATTAAATGAGAAAAACCCAGAGTTTAGACTATCTGAATACTTTCTAAAGGGGAGTAAACATGGCTAAGCTTTACTCTAGGCAGAGATGTAAACTTTATGATACTGGACAGTTAAACACACCTGCCCTCTGTTCTGAAGGGAGAGGCTATCTGTCTGCCAAAGCTGATTGCTCTATGAACATTCTTGAAAAGGCAGTTTAGAACAAAGTTCAGACAGTGCCTAGGCTTGTAAGACATGCAGAAGTATAAGATATTAATAGAGAATTCTCTCCCAAAGACAGATATATAGAAGTAGATAATAAAGGGAAAAAATACTCCAATCCAACATACTCTTTTTCCGTTATTAAAAAGTGTTAGTTAAGAGGAGTACTACATATATTAAAATACTATGTCAATTTTTTTCTTTTACAATTCCTATATTGCTGTTTCAATATTATGGTTGATTCGATCCATATATATATATATATGGAATAGTAAATGTAAGAATTTGGTAGTTCTAGGCATTCTCATCTATTTTTGTTTGTATCAAGAAAAATATATGTGGGGGTGTATATATATATTTTTCTAAAGTATTGTATTTTAAATGTGATTACATATTTATATATATAGACAAAAATATAAGTACTTGTTGAAACATATAATTCATAATCTGTTTGAGTTACATGCTCATTGTTCTATAGACTTGCATGAAATTGCATTTTATAAAATATAGAAAGTTATTAATGATATAAATAAATACAATTCATTTAAATTGTAAAAACAACAAATGTAGACTTAAAAATATGTTGTATAACTATGTGTTTTCTCTATGAGAAATCTGACATACACAAACTTTAAAATTGTTATGCTAGGTACATGACAAAAATAGCAGTTTTAAGCGTGTGTCGACATCTCCGTTTGGAAAATTGTGTCCTGAAACACATAAAAATAGGCTCATATTAAAGAAGACAATTTGCCAATCAAAAAGAGTTTTTATGGATTGAAATATAACATCGGGTTTCCAGTTGCCTATACTGTACTGCTCCCCTTCAGAAGTTGTATCCCTGGTGTAGCTCAGAGAAGGGTCTTTTGGCCACTTTAACCATCTGGCACAGGATATTCTTATTTGCCATTTCAACATTTTAATGTATAAAGAAGGCTTATTCATCAAACTCTTTTTCCCTTAATTGTAAATATGCTGTACAGTTTATAGGAAAATGAAAAGGCAAGGTTTATAAATGAATGAGTCAGTTTGTGTAATAAAATAACAACTTCACAATGAAGTAAATATTATAGAGATTGTCAACTGAATGAGATAGAGAAGTAACTCCCCATTAGTGTCACATCTGCTTAGAGATTAAATTGCACTATTTTAGGCTACATTGAAATGGCATTTTTCTAAAGTGATATTTTACATTTCTGATAGGCAGTTGTGAATGCCTTGGTGCACTCAGCAACATTTTGTTTTCTGCAGTGAACATTTCTATTAGTGACAATTCACCCATCATTTTATTTCAGAAAAAAGGCAATGTCAACCAGGACACATGTATATACACCCTCTTTTTTCTAAACCAGTGCAATAAGAAATTTTAACATTGTTAATAACTTCTAAATTCAGGCAGATGGGACTTCAGTTTAAGGCTTCATCTGAATGCCACCTCCTAGAAACATTAATACTGAATAAAAATCTGTATTTTGAAGAAAGAACACAATTTACTATCTTATAATTTTAAATTAGATTATTTTTTAAAAAACAGGCTACTGACATCTTCAGTTATGTGTGTGTTTTATTTCTGCTAGAAAGCTTTTGATACCGTGTGTCTATTATGCAGTAATTTTTCCTTCCCTATATTATTTATAATTGAATATTTATTAGTGTTTGATTTACATTCATGGAATTATAACTACCCAGTGGTCTAATGACACTATGTTTAAATCATATTTCTAGTGTAAGTAATTTATTTAAACATCATAATTTTTTATGTAGAAATCACGCTTATTGTTATTGGGGGAAAAACAATCCCTGTGCACTCACTAAAATGCTCTTGGAAAACATGGTTGTTACTGATCCACACAGTTCTTAGTTCATGCTGTCTTCCATAGATGTTTTGCTAATAAATATAGGAGTATATACATTTTTATTGGAATTCTAAATTTTGATAGAAACTGACATTTTAGGGGTGCCTGAGTGGTTCAGTCGTTAAGCATCTGCCTTTGGCTCAGTTAATGATCCCAGGGTCCTGGGATCGAGCCCTGCATCGGGCTCCCTGCTCAGTGGGGAGTCTGCTTCTCCCTCTCCCACTCCCCCTGCTTGTGTTTCCTCTCTCGTTGTGTCTTTCTCTGTCAAATAAATAAATAAAGTCTTAAAAAAACCCCTGCCATTTTAAAGGACACATCTATTTTAAGTGTTTTCATATAATTTGGAAAAACAAATCAAATTGTGGGTTATAATTTTTAGAATGACCTATCTATAGAAAAGGAGGAAGGAAGAAGAATAAAATAAAGAGAACATGGATCCAAATCAGTACAAAGAAGCCCTTTAGAATTCTCAGGAAGACTCTCACTGTTTTTTTCCTTAATCAGCATATTTTAATGAACCCATTAAAATATTTAGAAAATTATTCATTCATTTAGTAAAACCATTCTATTGGTTAGCAGAGATTTAGTTTCTGCCCTAGTTGGGGAACTTATTTGAAGTATAATTTTCAAGCCTTCTCATTCTTTTTTTAAGTACCAACAGTGTGATAATTTTTGAAACAATATGTCCAAGCAGTTAAATTATTTCAATGAGAAAATAATGCTACAATAGCAAAGTGATTTTATTTAAGAAAATCTGCTACTAACAAAGGCAAACAAATTACATTAATATGTACCAAGACATGTAGTACACTGCTACTAGCAAATTAAATGAAGAAACCAAGTGTCTCAGTAAGACCAATTCTTTTTTGGAATCTTGAATACACACCACTCAGCTTTTCCTTTGCTATTTTAAAAGACACGTTTAGGAAGTTTGTCTATTGAAATGAGCATTTAACTTTGAAAAATACCAAATCAACTCTTTTATTTGATGTAAAACTCCTGATTTAAAAGACTCAGTCTATTAACTATCTTAATCTTCAATAAGGAATGAAACATGTAACTCTAATAATTTCAAAGTTCTAGGTTCCATTGATTAATTGGTCTCACATACAAAACTGCTTATAGTGTAAGCATTCAAGCATCCGACAATCATTTCCTTTCTCTATTGATGCCCTACCTGCTCAACATAATACTTAAATTTTACTAATTAAAACAAAATAAAACTAAACTAAACAAAGTCTGGCTAGGGAAGTCTTCATAGAATTTGAATACATGTAATTGTGAAGACAGGTCTCAGAAATTCAAGTGAACTCAACTATCCATTGTTAGAAGTCATGTCTGGCAGTATTTATGCTAATAAATGATGATACATTAAACATGAATCAAAGGCGAAGGGACTTATGTAAAAATTATAGTGTTCTCTAGGACTCCGTAAAAATAAAAGTAACTCCAGTTAATAAAAAAAAAAAAAAAAATCCAGGGTGGCTGGATGTCTAGGTTCTCTGCAATTTGTATCAGTTTAGAAATAGGAAATCAAGCAAATATATATTCACCCTCAGTACATGCAATCTTTAGATGTCAAGACCCTGTTTTAGGGATTATTGGCAGAAGAAATGTTGCATAATACAACAGCAATTTTTGTCCATTCTATTCTAAAATGTGTTTCTAATTTATCTATTTTTCTAATACACCCACTACAATTAACATGAACCGGGCTCCAATTATTGTTCATTGGATTGATCTTAACAAATTCACTGTTTAGACTCTTGTCTTCTCCCATCCCTTCTGACAGAGCAGTCAGAGGGATTGCTGTAAAATGTGAAAATGATCCTGTCATAGTCTCCAATTAAAATTTTCCACTGAATTCTAATTAAATATGAAATAATACTGAAAATCTTTACCATTTTGTCCATATGCTGCAAGAATAAAAGTTAACCCACAGAAATGATCATATAAATGGGTTAATTTTAGGGAGATATAAAATCATTTTTATATCACTCCCTTTAGGTTAAACCATGCTGAAGTAACAATAGAGGCAAAATTCTCAGTGATTTATAGCCACACATTTTAGTTTCTCATCGACATCATGTGTTCATTGTAAGTTGAATCCAAGTCTTTTTTTATGATGAGATCCAACTTTAGAAATGTTCTCATCTATACATGTCATGGTAGTGCATGCGAATGGTATTAAACTCCAATAGAACCTCTTGAATACTAATATATAATAAAATAATATTTCTTAGATATGCACTTACCTTTAGATTACACAGTTTGGAGTGTTCTCAACTATTTCTCTTTGTTTTATTCAGAAATCCACAAGCTAAAAATCTTTCTAAGTATGATTATTATGCTCCATGAAAGTAAGAGTAGGGACAATCTTATCTCCATGTACGTTCAGTGTATAACCTAGTGCTTTATTAGTACTGGGTTCTCTATAAATATTTCTTGAATGAAAAATCTTATTTAAGTTAATCTAAATATGACTTTAAGATTTTGGTGTAGGGCAGCCAGGTAAGCAGTATATCTTACTACAAGCAAGTTTAATTCACTCATTAATTATAATACTTTACTTTCTTGCATAGGTTGGGGAAATCTGCTGTGTGTCTCTTTAACATGTGGGAGAGTCAACCAATTACAAAATTTAGTTGGCTATTCCTAATGGAAATGTCTTCAGAAGAGGTCTCCTAATATTTTGTGGACATGTATACTATTAGAAAAAGAAGCACATTTACCTCTAATATATTTTTATATTTTTTCCATAAGTTATATGCATGGGATAATGATCCAATAAATGATGTAAAATTTAAATTTCACAAAATATAATCTAAAAAGATGAAATAATAAATGTATAAATTAGTGTCCTGGTAGTTTCTCCCAACTGGAACCACTGTCCTACAGCATCAGGGGATACTGGGGAAGTTGGGAACCCTATGTCCAAGAACATGAAAAAGAGAGTGAACCTTGTTGGTTGAGGTCACATCGAGAAGCCCATTTTAGAACATTTTATATTATTCTCTTCAAACGCACAATATATTATCCAATGAGAACAAATGAGATCCAGATCTAAGATTAGATTTGTGAAGTATTTTAACAGTATCGCTTTTGTCTCCTTCAATCTTCTTCCTTAATGTATGATGCACGTCATACAGATATTCATTCAAAAAGGTGAAAATGTTAATGTTTCCATAAGTTTTTCAGTGAGCTACAAAGATGTCCTCTGATGATTGAATGAAATGACACAGAAAAAAGCCTGAGTCGATGTTAATATGTGTTCTCATTAGAATGCATGGATCTCTTTTCCACTACAGATTTTGTTTCTGGCTATACACACGCGATATACATTTTTTTTTTTTTTAATGCACTCTGTAGGGTATTTTCTTAGTGGAAATTTTTTGAGAGATCACATTCTGGTGAATCACTGTGTGGAAAAGTGTTATTTGTTTTGCTCATACTGGACTTTATCCAGGAACTAATACTTCCCTTATTTTCATACTGAAGACACATAAAAGTGTTACATTGGATTTTCACCTACAGAGTGTTGTGATGGCTATATTATCATTTATATAGAAATGATGATGTTTACAGATGACTACACATTATTTTTACATTTCTATTCTATCCAACACCCAGGAAAAGTACATGATGTAAACTCAGAGTCTAGAAGAATATCAAGTTGTGTATTCTGTAAGATGCTAAATTCCCATTGAAATATAGATATGTAGTGCCTACATAAATAATCATTAGAAGAATGCATTTTGGCAATAAATCTTGAGGTATGGTGAAAACTGCATATCGACAGGTGAGTTTTGAAGAAAACACAAGGAAAGGTGAACTGGGACTGCTCTCAGGGAAGTGATTGTTGGAAAATCAGTGGATTTTGCATCATCCAAGCCCTGCTTACTTCATGAAGGGGGATAAGATTGGTGGGGTTTGAAATAAAAAGAGTTAGAGAAATAAAGATAAGACTATTGGCAACATGAAGTTGATATTAGCTGATTAATATTAGCTGATAATCCAAGAATACTTTTCCATTGAATTGAGAAATATTTATCCAAAGCTTACTGTGTCCCAAGCAATTTGGATACAGAATAAATGAAATAAGATACTTTCTACAAGGGATTTACATTATAATGCTAGGTACAGAAAACTTAACTAGGGATTTTCCTAGAGTGGAATAAGTGCTGTTAGAGATGCATATTCAGAATGCTACAAGATGACATAAGAAAGACCTCCAATAATTTTGGGAAAAGTGGCATAAAACAGAATCCTGAAAGTCAAGCCAAAGTTAGCTCAAAACAGAGCTGGGAGGAGCATTTTCAGGCAGTGGGGATAAAGTGTAGAAAGGCTGAGGTTCAGGAGAAATTGGACATAAAGTATAAATAGGAGAGTGGTGAGCAAAGCAGGGCAGATCACAGGCAGCAATATATGGATTCTCATTTGTTTGCAGGCAATTGGAAACCTTTGACAAGACGTGTGTTCCATGAAGATTAATCTTGTAGCTTGTGAAGCATAGAGAATGCAGAACAAGGTCCCTGAAGATAGAAGCCTCAGTTTACTACTGATATGTTTCATCAGATTTCTTTCTTCTCTGAAAATTTCGCAGGATTAGACTTAAGTAGATTTTTATAAGAATAAAGCAAATATCTCACATATATATCACATATATATATATATCACAAAGAAAATAACAAAATAACATCTAGCTCTTAGTCTTTGTTTTTTTTTTTTGCCCTCACTATTAATATTTAAATACATTCTAGTTTCAGAGCTGCTATATATTTGGGAGGCTTGAAGTTGTTAATCCACTATCCTCTATGTTTTGTAAGCTATTTGAAGAATCGACAACACAGGAGTCTGATCCAAATTGTTAATTTCATTTACTGACAAATCTAGATTGTTGAACTCTGCAAGGCCAAGGCTAACATAGCTTTCAGAAAATGTCACCCCAAATCTAACTTTCCTGTACATCCGCCGGCAGAGCAGTCCGACACTTAGAAGAACAAAGGACTTCTCAAATAGGTGCTCTATGAAGAAAAATATTCACTGAGGCCTGTTAGTAGTAAAGTTAGCATTGTTTATCTAAGGATATTTGTGTTAAATGTGGGATAATGAAAATTAGTAATAATGCAATAATTTAATTTAATTTAATCATTAATTGACCACCAGGATTCTAGGTGTGGTAAGAAGAAGAATACAGATATAATATAGAATAGTTAATTTTTTCTAGGCCCATATTTTATTTGTAACTATCAGTATAAATTTATGAATCTTTTTGTGTAATACTTCTCTTATCACTGCCCATGGAAAGGCTTAGAAACATGAAAGAGGACTCTTCTATGAAATACTGAGTGTTAAAGATCACTACTAGTGTGCAAATTGTGGTCTTGAAATGCCACTGTAAATAAATAGGAAACACAATAACAGGGCTCCCCATATAAACAATTTATTCTATGTTTGGGGCAGAATTTGAACAAAGTGAGTCTGGACTATTTTGATTACCAGTTAGCACAGAAATTATAATAGCTATTAGGGACTTACCAAGAAAACTAAGGAGAAAATGAAGCAGTATTCACTGGAAAAAGATGGAATATCTGAGCATCAAAAAATTTTTTTAAAGATTTTATTTATTTGACAGAGAGAGACACAGTGAGAGAGGGAACACAAGCAGGGGGGAGTGGGAGAGGGAGAAGCAGGCTTCCCGTGGAGCAGAGAGCCCAATGCGGGGCTCGATCACAGGACCCCGGGATCATGACCTGAGCTGAAGGCAGACGCCCAACGACTGAGCCACCCAGGTGCCCCTGAACATCAAAATTATTTTTACATGAATTAAACCATAGGATAACCCCAGGTTTGTAAGGTGAAAGTTCTCATTATATAAGTCTTGTTTTATAGTAAAAGAAGAAGAATGATGTAATTAGTCTAAGATCATTTCGTAATAGAGATAACTAATGAACTAATGGATCTAGCCATTGATGATCAGCTAATATCACAAGAAGAGGTACAATGAGTGTCATGCGACTTCTGTTAAAATAAAACAATATCCTCTATGAAGTAGTCTTGTCAAAAAATCACATATGGATAAGATTGAGTCTCTAGTCAAAGCTATCAATATAGATAAAAGGAGTGAACAGAGAAACATGTTAAACTATATTCTGAGATGTAATTTGCAAAACAGAGTGAAGGAAATTCTATCTGGTTTTCTCAACAAACATATTTCAGGGAAAATACAAGCAGAGAATGGCAGTCTTGCTGAGTTGAGAATATATGAGTTTTAATGTTGAGGTAGCTAAATGTGAGGGCTACAGTATTGGAGAAAAGCAAGCTACACAGAGAATGAGACCCAGATATTTGCTGAAGATTGGGCAGGGCGGAAAAATACTTTTTAAATAAAGATTTATTTATTTACTGGGGGCAGGGGCAGAGGGAGAAGGAGAGAATCTCAAGCCAACTCCTCGCTGGGCACAGAGCTCCTTCACACAGAGTTTGAACTCAAGACCCTGAGATCATAACCTGAGCTGAAATCAAGAGTCAGATGCTTAACCAACTGTGCCACCCAGGCACCCCTGAAAAATATTGTAACCCCCCCCAAAATATATATATATATATATATTGTGCTGGAATACTATATATATATATAGTAACCAGCACAATTCAGATAAGACCCCTGAAAGGTCATATCTTATCATTTGAGCTAAACTAGTTTTAGAGGGAAAAATGTTAGTTTAGACTTGCCCTGATAAAATTTAAATACAATCCTTGAAAAAATTAGGCTCATTCACAATTATCTTAATTGCTTGCCAAAAACTTTAATAATTTTAAAAAAAGAAGCAAAATTCAAACTCTCAACGTTATAGCATCTGTATTTTCAGCATCCAATAGAACATTACAGGACATGCAAAAAAACATGTGATCCACAATTGTGAGAAAACTTATGAATAGGAATGAACAATAGCACAAAGAATAAAAAGAAAAAGTGAAAGTATTCTGAAAGTTTCTGACAATACATATGGAGTGTTAAAATATAATTTGTAGGAAGACTGTGATAAGTTAAAAATACATATCATAAACCCTAAGTTAAAAAGGACCCAAAAGTATATAACATAAACCAATATAAGAAATTCAAATGGTGGAATTATTTTTTTAAAAAGCAAAAAAAGATAAAAGAGAACAAAAATAAACTTGAATACATTTAAAATAAATATCAAGACTGTAGGCCTATCCCATGTGTATCAATAATTGCATTAAATATAAATGACTTTATATTTAAAAGCTAAAAAATAAAGACAAAAGTTGTCAGAATGTTATCTACAGGAAACTCAATCTACAAAGTAAAAGGATGGAAAGAAATATACAATAAGATATCTAATTATAAGAAACTTGACTATCTAACTTAATATAAGAAAAAGTAAACATCAGGGCCCCTGGGTTGTACAGTCGGTGAGCATCCAACTCTTGGTTTTGGCTCAGGTCATGATCTCAGAATCCTGAGATCAAGCCTGCATCCAGTGCCAGCCAGGCTCCAGCACTCAGCATGGAGTCAGCTTGGGTTTCTCTATCCCTCTCCCTCTACCCCTCCCTGCCCAAAATAAATAAATAAATATTTTTAAAAAGAGAGAAAAAGAGAGAAAGTAAACATCTGGAGAAGGAATAGTACCAGATATTAGTAAGAAGATTTTATTATTAAAGCAGGATGAACTCAGCAATAAGATATAAAAATCCTAAAGCTTTGTATACCTATTAATAGAGCTTTAAAATGCACAAAACATAAACTGAACCTGCTGAAAAATAAATAGACAAAAGCAAAAAATCTACAGTTTTGGTTAGAGATTTCCACAGGCCTCTCCTAGTTATGACTAGAACAAACATAGAGAAGATAAATATGAATATAGAAAATACATGCCACAGTATCATTCAGATTGACCTGACTGACATTCAGAGAATGCTACACCAAATTATAGGAAAGTGTACACAGTTTTCAAGTACAGGTGTTATCCACATTTATTTGGTTATATTCTGGGTTATAAGGTAAGTCTCAAAATGTTAAAATGAATGAAAGAGTACATGCTTTCTGATGAAAAGGAAATTAAATTAAAAATTAAAATCTTATCTAGAATATAAGCAAATAGTTGGAAATTAAACCAACATAATTATAGACAAGTTATTGATCAAAGGAAAAAATCACAATAGCATTTAGAAAATATTTTAATTAAATAATAATAAAAACACAAATATTCAAAATACTTATAATGATAAGGTGAAATTATATAGCATTAAAATATTAAAAGACTATATGCTCAACATCAATTGTGTAAGCTATTTCATAAGAAACTGAATAAAAACAAAGCAAATTAAATCCAGTGTAAGTAAAAGAAAGGAAATAGTAAAGATGAATGATGAAATATATAAACTAAGGAACAAATAACAGAAAACAATTTTTGAAAAAAAAGTCTTGTTAAAATAATAAAACATAAACCTATGGTTGGACCAAGCAAAATTGCAAGTATAAGGAATGAACAGTCATAACTATAGGTCCTAAAGACACTGAAAGAAGAAAAGCATTATGGACAAATTTATGTCAACATAATGTACAGATTTCTTGATGTCACAAGTCACCAAAACTGACACAAAAAGAAATAGAAAGTCTGAGTATACCCATATTTATTAGTAATTGGATTTGCATTTAAAACTTTCTTACAAAGTCTGTGCCCAGATGTCTTCTCTGATGAATTCTAACAAATATTTTAGGAAGCAATAAACATTAATTCTGTACAAATTTTTTCAGAAGAAAAGATTATACAATCCATTTCTGGGATGGCAAACGCTACATGAAAAATGAGACAGAAATTTCATAAAAATACATACATATATACACATTATTATGTTTTTATTATAATAAAATAAAACTGCAATAAAATGAGATGTTTCATATATACACACATATATATGTGAACATTATTATATGAATGTAATAGTATTAAAATAAAGTGCTAAAATATAATAATAAATGTATTAAACATGCAAGACATTTATTTAGGAAGACAGCTCACTAAGAATAAAATTGAAGGAAAAAGGAGAAAACAGGCAAATTATTAAGGCAGTCTATCATCTATTAAAGAAGAGATGGAGGGGAAATTTGCATAGGAAGAACCTCAGACTACAGCACAGCTTTTACAAAATCTTGATAAGTTGAGTAGGAATTTCCTGAGCAAGAGTTGTTCATGAAAAGATTTCCACACCAAGTGCGAATATGCCTATGCGAGTGCTTATTGATCAGCCTGGAGCAGCCCAGGGTGAGCATGGCCTTTCATTCCACTGAGCTCGCTAAGGCATGTCCTCTTAAAGATTTGAGCAGTATATTTCCATGGCTGTCAAAATAAATAACTGGTTTATCCTAAGAAGATAAAGTCAGTCTAACATTTAAAAATTATATAATGGATTTCATTGTGTTAGCAGAAGAAAGAAGAAAATCCATTTAATTTCCCCAAAATAACCTTTAAAATTTTCAACAAAAATCAACCATTCATATTTAAAAAAAAAAAACTAATAAATCTAGGGATGGAAGGAAAATTATTTATGCTAGATAAATGGCATCTATCAAAACCTTAGATCTAAAATCATGCTTAATAGTAAAAAAATGTATTTAGTAAAAAAATAGTAAAAAAATAACATTTTTAAAGATTTTATTTATTTACTTATGGGGGGGCAGTGGCACAAGTAAGGAAATGGCAGGCAGAGGGAGAAGCAGTGTCCTTGCCAACCAAGGAGCCCCACACAGGACTCCATCCCAGGACCCTGGGATGATGACCTGAGAGCCGAAAGCAGTTGCTCAACCAACTGAGCTACCCAGGCGTCCCCAAAAATAACTTTGTTTATATAAGATTGGGAACAAGGCAAAGCTTTCTGCCTTCATGACTTTAAATTATTCCACTAAAGTCCTAGATAGTACAAGAAAGACAGAAGAATGTATATACAATTTAGAAATAAAATATTAAATTTTCTTTGTTCATGAGGACATGATGTAGGTATAAAATTTCATAAAGGAAAGATAAAATAAAAATTATATTAGAATATATCATTATATTTAATGAGTCCATAAGATAATAGATCAATATACCAAATCTATTGTAGTTTGTATAGAATAACCATAAACAAATAGAATACAAAAATCAATGCCATTGACAATACCATCCAGAAATACTAACTATCTAGGGATAAAGTCAACAAAATTTATGCAAATACTGTATAAATAAAACTAAGAAACATTGCTGGGAGCAATTAAAGATAACCTAAAAACTGTAAATGGACAGATGTACCATTTTCATGAATTGCAAGCCTCAATATTGTTACAATGTCAGTTCTTTCCAAATTGATTTACATAGATTCAATGCAATCTCAAGCAAAATCTCAGCAGGATTTTTTATTTCAGAAATTGACACTAATTCTATAATTCAGTAGTTTAATATTAATGATATAGAATACCTAATTTTTTAAAAAAATAAGCAAATTTGGAGGATTTACACTGCCTGATTTTAAGCCTTCCTCTTAAACCACACTCAGTAAAGTAGTATCCATGTAAGAATAGACATAAAGACCAGTGGTGTGAAATACAGAAACTGTAAACACAGGAAAGATAAGAAAACATAAGAGAGATCTTCATGAAGAAGAAAATTTAGAAAAAAAATGTGACCTTAGGTTAGGCAAAGATTTTCTTGATAAGATGCAAAAGCATTAGGCATTCAAAAATGTGATACAATTTATCTAACTTCATCACTCATTCCTGTTAAGACACCTTTTAAAAATGAAAAGTAAGCCTGAGATGGAGAGAAAATAATTGACATACATTATTAGACAAAGTACTTGTGTACACACTTTATAAGATCTCTTCAACTTCAAGGCCAACAGTCCAATAATACATGGGTAAATCTTTGAACATGCACTTCCCAAAGAAGATAGATGAATATCTCATAATCACATGAAGAGACTCAACATTAATAGTCATCAGAAAAATGCAAATTAAAGCCACAATGGAATATCACTCCATGCCATAGAATGGAACAAGACTTGTTAAGTGTTGGTGAGGACATGAAACAACCTAGTTTCTCATATATTGCTGGTTGTAGTGTAAAATAGTGTGGAAGTTTTGTATAAACTTTGCCCATATAATGAGGTAATTTCATTTCTAGGTATTTAGCCAAAAGACACTTAAACATACAGAAAATAACTTATACATAAATGTTCACAGTGGTTTTATTTATTAAAAAAATAAAAACCCTCCAAACTGGAAAAATACAAATATCTGCCAAGTGAAGGAATAAACATTGAGATGTATAAAAACGAACACTACTTAGTAATGGGAACGAATGGACTGCTAATAAACTTGAAGGCAAAAATGAAATTCAAAAACAGCCTGCTGAATGAAAGAAGCCAGATACAAAAGAACAGTCTCTAAGATTTTATATGAAATTATAGAACAGAGAAAAACTAACCTTTAATTAGAGAAAGCAGAGAAGCTGTTGCCTCAGGCTGAAGAATGAGATGTGAAGGATGTGGGTAATTGGAAAGAAAACTGTATGGGTTATAGAAATGTTTTGTAATAATAAGGAAGATGATAGTTCCAAGGTTATATCTGTTTTTACGCTTCATCAAAGGGTACACCTAAAATTTGTGTATTTTTATGGAAATTATACCTCAATAATGTTAACTATTTTTAACTTTAAAATACAAGGTAATGGAATGATATTTTTTTTGTGGCACATTTCTTGCAAATATAAAAATCAGTTTGTTGTGTCATGTTTTGGATATTTGCATATGTTAATGTATTGATTTAAATACGAGTGAAACTGAAAAAATATATATTTTAAAAATCTGTCTCTCAAGTTCATTATGAAGTCTTAACTTCAATGTAAAATTAAGTAGCTAAACCATGTTCTCTTCCTATTACAGTAGTCAACATTCTATTATTGTCACATAGAAAAATAATATAATTATTTTCTAGCAATTTGAGGTTACTATGTAAAGACAAAAAGTATTGTAAATACTTAGAACAATATTCATGATGTATTAACTGGTTAAGAATCTTTTCTTTTAGTTTTCTGCTCTACTTCTTAGTTCAGCAAAAATGCTTATTCTTCAAATAAAATTATACATACTAAATGAGTGACCATATTCTTTATAGATAATATCATCAGGATGAAACAATAAAAATGCCACAAAAGTCCCCAAACTTCTGTAGGTATCATGCTAATTTATTTGGAAAGTAAAGTCTATTTTGACAAATAATTTATATGCTTTTATTTTAAAAAATGTTTAAACAGTCATCTACCAAAAAAGAGATAAAACATCTGTGTTGGTACAGCAAAAGGAACACAAGATTTCATCTCGAGTTCAGTGAAGCTATATGAAAATCTCAATTGAATGTTAAAGAAAATAATGAGAAATGCTTTTAGGCTCAAACAACAGTTAGCAGAAAAAACAACCAAAAACAAACCCCACAATTTTAATGTAGCAGGAATCGGAAAGCCTGACAAAAACTAAAAAACTATTTTGCAGTGAGAATAAAAATGTGAAGGTGATTCTGAGGCATCCAATTAAAGTAAAGGCGCAAGAACCATGATTATGTGCGTTGAAGAAGTCATGACAGCTCTCCTGCTGAATAATTCTAGATTAACAACCCGAAGAGTTTCTTTCCAGATGATGTCTTGATACTGCCTCACTTTCTTTTTAAGCTTTCTTTTTTCCTTTCTTTCTTTCTTCCTTCCGTCCCTCTTTCTTTGTTTCTTTGTTTGTTTGTTTGTTTGTTTGTTTCTTTCTTTCTTTCTTTCTCATGGTTAAAAACACATAACATGAGATCTACCTTATTAACAAATTCTGAGTGCAGTACGAGATTGTTAACTATAAGCATGACGATGCATGGCAGATCTCTAAAACTTCTTCATCTTGCATGTATATTCATTATACATCCCCTCCCCATTCCCCCACCTCCCATAAGCCCTTACCAACAATCATTCTACTCTTGAGTTTGACTGCTTTAGATAATCCATATATGTGGAATCATGGACTATCTTATTTCCACATTTACAGTATATGTTTATTTAACTTTCTTATTTCACTTAGCAAAATGTCTTCAAATTACATCCATGTTGCAGCATATGACAAGATTTCTTTCTTTTTTATGGCTAAATAATACTTCATTGTGTGTGTATACCACATTTTTTTTTTATCCAGTCATCCATCAATGTACATTTAGGTTTTTTTATCTCTTAGCTTACCTCGTGTATTTTTATTGCACTTCCCCTGTAATTAGTGACCTAGAGCATCTTTTCATGTTGGTCTTTTTTTATCTTCTTTGGGGTGCCTGGGTGGCTCAGTAGGTTAAGCGTCTGCCTTCGGCTCAGGTCGTAATCCCAGGGTCCTGGGATGGAGTCCCCCATCAGGCTCATTACTCATGGGAGCCAGCTTCTCTCTCTGCCTGCTGCTCCCCACTGCTTGTGCTCTCTCTCTCTCCTTCTCTGACAAATAAATAAATAAAATCTTAAAAAAAAAATTCTAGTAAAAATCATCACACACATTACAGTAGCCTGCAATTAATTAACACGAATTTGATAATTTTAAAAATTTTACCTTGTTTTTTGCACTTTTAAACTTTTGATTTCGTAGTAACATATGTTCAGTTGCAACTTCTAGACAACTTGTAAGTTAAGCATATTTGAGAAAATGCTTTCCCTGATCAGAAAATTAATATAATATAGCAACTGGAAAGGACTGTACCTTGTAATGATAGCCAATGCCACAAGCAGCAAAATATTTAATCGTCAGAACAGATAAGTTTCTTTTTCTGGCCCATACTGTTCAAAAGAGTTTTTTTGTTTTGTTTTTGTTTGTTTGTTTGTTTTTTATTTTTTATTATTAACATATGCATTATTTGTTTCAGGGGTACATGTCTGTGATTCATCAGTCTTACACAACACACAGAGCTTACCACAACACATAACTTCCCTAATGTCCATCACCCAGCCACTCCTGCTTTGTGTCTCACTGGCCTTCTAGTGGTGATTCAGAAATTAAGGATTTTTTCAACCTGGGGCTTTTCCATCTTTAACAGATGACTTGGAAATTCACTCTTAAGCTGACAGAAGCACATATAGTAAAATAATTAGTGAGAGAAGGTTTGATGACCAAGACCTGAAAGTTGTGCATGTATATTCTGTTTATTCATAATTGACTATCAGTCACATGGCTGTATTTCATTTCAAGGAAGTATGGAAAATGTACTGCACAATGTGTTATTGAGGAAAATAATACAGGCTTTGGTGAGCATCTAGCAATTTCTCCCACCGGATTTTTAAGTCCATCTATTCTTTTGTTTCTTTTGGGGGGGGCAGGAGAAAAAGTGAGAATGGGGGAAGGGGCAGAGGGAGAGAGAGAATCTCAAGCAGGCTCCATGCTCAGCACAGAGTCCAATGCAGGGCTGGATTCCAAGACCCTGCAATCATGACCTTAACCGAAATAAAGAGTTGGATGCTTAACCGAGTGAGCCACGCAGGTGCCCCTCCATCTATTCTTAAATTAAAAATCATAACTATAAATGAACAAACTTAAATGATTGAATATAAATTCTAGAATCAAACAATATCAAAAACAATAGAAGAAAATGCTAAACTACAAAACAGATATAAAGATTATCTATGATAATAACAAACAGCAGATTTCTTTTTTTTTAAGATTTTATTTATTTATTTGACAGATTGAGACATAGCGAGAGAGGGAACACAAGCAAGGGGAGCAGGAGAGGGAGAAGCAGGCTTCCCCGCGGAGCAGCAGATTTCTAATCCAGAACAACTAATGTCGAGATCCATAGAATAATATATTCAAAGATCGTAAGGTAAAGACATGTTTAACAGGATATCTAAAGATGACTAAACTAACATTCTAAAATAAAGGTGAGGGACGCCTGTGTGGCTCAGTTGACTAAGCTTCCGATGCTTCGTTTTGGCTCAAGTCATGATCTCAGGGTCTTGAGATCAAGCCCTGTGTCGGGCTCCAAGCTCAGCATGGAGCCCACTTACCCCGCTCCCTCTGCTCCTATCCCTGCTCACTCGCTCTCTCTCTCTCTTATAAATAAATAAAAATCTTTTTGAAATGAATTTAAAAATAAAGGTGAAAGAAAGCTATTTAAGATATAGTAACATAAAATATTTTTAAAATGATATATTAAAATACAAAAACAAAAACACTTTATGGCTCTAGATCCCACTAGAAAAATATAACTAAACATGTACTTCACCAAAAGGAAAAATGCAAGAAAGAAATGTAAGCAAATAATTTAGTAGAGCTAAATGACATTTAATTGTGGAAATAATAAGCGGTGCATGTATTTTGAGATTATGTTACTATTATGATTATTCAATTTAAAGAGAAATTATAATAAATAAGTTAATCCAAGCCTGATATGTAAAAGAATTTCCCTTTTATTACTTTATTTTGACAAATACTGCCTCTACTCTCTATTCTCTCTTACACACACAATTTCTTCCCAGTCAATAAATAATAATTGAGAAAGCTGAGAAATTGTAGAAGTATATTCCTTAAGGCATTCATTATGCCATATACTCTATACATACAGTTTGAATATGTTGATTGTGGATTGCATGTGCAAACATATTTGTCATAGTTAAGATTGTAGGTATATTTCTACTCCAGCATTATTACACCAAAGCAGGTGAGGAGTTTGCAAATGAACTTCAACTTATATTTTCCATATGGATAGCTATTCTTCAAATGATTTCTTCAGCCTCTTAAATATATAGTACATTGGAGGGAAAAAAAAATCTTGACAGTTCATGCTGAACACATGTCAATCGTGTATAAAATTCAAGCTAACAAAATCCTCTTTTTGTGAAAAAGTAAAATGAAATAATTCTCAGAAACGATTGTTAAATGGATGATTTACCTGATATAGCATTCATCTTTTATCAAAAAAGACCTAAAACTAAATACAATAACTTTGTTTTTTGTATCTTAAAATGACAGGTATCTTATGGTCTTTATTAGCCACCACAGACTTGGCTGTAATACATCATTTTGGGAATTTACACTGAAATTATTACAACCCTCACCTGGGGCTCCAAGGCCATATACACATGACAGCAAGGAGAAATCAGGCCATATCTTTAACACTTTGCTGGGAAATCTCCTTAGATAAATATCCTAGTTTATTGCTTACAAGTTCTGCTTTCTGCCCAATAATAGAATCCAATATAGCCAAGTTTTCTGCCATATATATATATATATATATATATATATATATATATATATTAAAGACCTCCTTTTCTCCAGTTTCCAATAGCATGTTTTTCATCTTCTTTTGAACTCAGCAGAAGTACCTTTAATTTTTTACCAACATACTCTTCACGGCAATATAGATATTCTCTAAGGTAATAGAAGCATTCTTGGGGGCACCTGGGTGCTAAGTGAGTTAAGCATTTAACTCTTCGTTTTGGCTCAGGTCATGATCTCAGGGTCCTGAGACTGAGCCCCGCATTGGGCTCTGTGCTCAGCCTGAGTTCTGCTCGAGATTCTCTCCCTCTCTCTCTCTCTGCCCCTTCCACTACTTGTTCTCCCTCTCTCTCCATCTCACTTTCTCTAAAATAAATAAAATAAATAAGTCTTAAAAAAATTATCTACCAAGCTCCTCACAACACATGAGCCCTCACCAATAATGCATTGTGCATACATATTTCTACCAACTGATTCTTCAAGGCAATCTAGGCTCTTTTCTCTCAGTGCCTCGAAGTTCCTCCAGCCTCTATTCATTGCTTAATTCCTAACTCACTGCCATATGTTTAAGTATCTGCTACCAGAACCTCAGTCTCAGTACCGAAATCTATATCAATTTCTTAGGGGTGTTGTAACAAAATATCACAATCTGGCTGGTTTAAAACAAAAAGAATTTGTTTTCCCATAATACTGGAGGCTTAAGATCCAAAATCAAAATGTCAGCAGTGCCATGCTCCCTCTGAAGCTTTAGGGAAGAATCTTTGCCTCTCCTGGCTTCTAATGATCCCAGGCATTTCTTGGCCTGTGGAAGCATAACTTCAATATTTGCCTCTATCTTCAAATTGTCCACTCTGATGTCCTTTTGTATATTTTCCTACTTTTATAAGGACACCAGTCATGGAATTTAGGGCCCATCCTACATCCAGGATGATTTCATCTCGAGATCCTTAACTAATTACATCTGTAAAGAATCCATTTCCAAGTACAGTAACATTCTGAGGTTGTGGATGGACATGCCTTTTCAGGAGGACACTATTCAACATGTTACAAAGTTATAGAAAAGTACTTTAAAGAAACAACCATGAAATTACCTGTTTTAAAATGTCATATTATGTTTAAAATAACAGAGCTGATTTTCCATCCTCATTCATGTGAATTCTCCTGAGTGTGACTGGACTTATTCTAACCCATCTTAATTTTGGTCCACATGCAATCTTCTTTTCAGTCTTTTTTCTATGACATTTTCTTTCTTAAAGAATATGTTAACTTCATAACACTAAGTTAGGATTTGACCCTTCATAGAAAAAGTGCAGAATCAGAAGGGTAGCCAAGAAACACTCTTCTATGTAAGCAAAGCAGGAACTCACCTGCCCAAGAGTTAAACTATGCAACGGAACACAATTTATCCAAAAGTATGTCCTCATGTTTGTGCTGTTGCTTCCAGCCATTGACCTGAAATGAGATACCTGGAGTTACTTCTTTGGTTTTGAAAACAAAAATATAAATAATTTATACCAGCCGTGCATTACCTGTGCACTGCATGTGATGTGTCCTTCTTTATTCTTCTAGTTTTGGGAAGTTCAGGAAACAACCCCATCTAATATCCTCAAATCCTGGGTAAAAGGGCAAAACATGGGTCAGATTTCCAATGATAAAAAGAAGCCAAAGGCACCTTAACTTTCTTAGTTACTTTCAATAAGATGGAACACAGGGGCGCCTGGGTGGCTCAGTTGGTTAAGCGACTGCCTTCGGCTCAGGTCATGATCCTGGAGTCCCGGGATCGAGTCCCACATCGGGCTCTCTGCTCAGCAGGGAGTCTGCTTCTCCCTCTGACCCTCTTCCCTCTCGTGCTTTCTATCTCTCATTCTCTCTCTCTCTGAAATAAATAAATAAAATCTAAAAAAAAAAAAAAAAATAAGATGGAACACAAATGAAAAAAATTGATGGTAATTAAAGTGATTGAATTGTATGCTGGCATGCCTTTTCATGATTATGAGAAATGTTAAAATTTGCAATTGGAATTGCTCTCTATAAGAATATCATTATTATTAAGGGCATTCATGTATTGGATAATTTTCAGCTGTTCTGCTAAGTTTCAATTATATTGACAGCCATCTTTAATGTATGATCATAGCCCTAAAACAAAAATCTAGATTTTAAGATTTCAAATAAATTTAAAAACTTCCCTCTTTCCTAAAATTGCTGAAGTATATACAAAACTTACCATCTTTTCATTTGCTAAATTTTTATATTTATTATTAGAAAAAAGTTTTTCTATGATAAAAACTACTGAACATCTTATTTCTCATAGACATTTCCAAGTCATTATTCTCTTTATAGGGTAATTCAGTTTTGTTAATGTTCCACTGGGCAGTAGAAATAATATGGGAAGCTATTATTTTTTCTTTTATATCATATGGGTACCAACCTTCAATTTCTATTCTCATCAAGACTCTTTATTGTCCATTTTAAGCACGTTCTCAAAATGTCCCTAGAAGCCATCACTTTGAAGCTGTCTAAAACCAAAAGCTACATCCTCCATCTCATTGTTCTTAGACATATTGTTCTAGTCTATTGAATTTATTATTACCTATTATAAATATGGTTAAACATTGCAACATATTCAAGAAAAATGGAAATGGTAGTTCGATTATAACAGGTGGTCCAATGAAGAAAGATAAATGACTATTATTTTTTTATTTAAAAGGAAAAGAAAAACAACTTCAGGTCAATGGTTACCAAAATTAGTTAGCACAAGTATGACAAAAAGCAGGCTGTTTGTATACTTTCAGTATTTGGCACATGATACTTACTAATTATAAGGGAAAACCATAACTGTAGTTGAAAAACCTGTCATACATCAACTTAATTAAGCATACAAAGTTAATATGACCAGCAATGACATCATCTGCCTGCTAAATGATGTACCAAAAAAGGCACTCTGTTACTTCTGTTGTATTCTTATTAAAAAATTCATAATGTAATCAGGAGAAAACATAAGATAAACCCTCATTAAAGAACAGTTTACAAAACACACTTCAAAAGGTTTAACATCATGAAAAGCAAAGAAATAATGAGGAACTGTGTTGGAAGATCCTGGATTAGATCCTGACCCAGAAAAAGAACGTTAGTGGGACAATTAAATTAATTTGAACAATATCAGTAGATTAGTTATTAGTAATATATTAATTTAATTTCTAAGTGTTGATAATTGGTTACATAACTGGTAAAATTTTGAAGAAACTGAATGAAGGATATATGGAAATCCTTTTGTAATCTTTGTGCTCCTTTCTGTACATCTGAATTTATTTCAAAATGTAAAATAATAAGGATTGATGACACAAAAACTAGTGACAGGAATTAGAATATTTGAATACTATCAGAGATACCAGCAAAAACAAATTATAGTACATTTTTTGTTTTGCTAAACCATTATTTTAAATATTTAAATATTTTAAAATATGATACCAGTTATTCATCTTTCATAGGGAATTATGGCACCCACAATCAGGTAGTAATAAAGATTAGCCCAACAATTCAAGAAATTTGAATTGTAATTTATAATTCATTTGTAGTTATTAATACATATATTTATACATACATATGTGTATATGCATCTGTCTCCATATATATAACACACACACACACATATATATATATATATATATCTGCTTTCGTTCTGCTGAATGATTCTGAAACAAGTAAAAGGACATATCTGATGAAAGCTTTGGAGAAAATCAAGATTCAGTTAGAAAAAGGGAATAAACGATATGGTGACCAAGCTATTGCAGCAGGGATGCCAAAACATCATGACTATGATTCAGAATAAAATTGAAGAGGATAAACTGGTGTATATGACTCCTCCCAGAGACATAAAGGCAACTTTAGCATCAAAATCTACTCCCCAAAAGACTAACAGAGGTCAAATGAAAATGGCAAGACAGTTTGGTAGTGTGAACAGACATCAAACTGGGGCTGATTCTGAAAGAGATCTGAATGTTCGACCAGAATCAACAATGCGGGTAAGCTTACAAAGACCGGTCACAGCCACAGCACTAGAAAAGGATAAACTGAACTTTGCACAATTTCTAAATAAAGATGTCACATAGGAGGAGAGAGAATGGAAATGCTAAAATACTCCAATACTATGTCCTGATGTTCAGGTCTTTGCTTTAACAAAGGGATCTTCTAGGTCTCACTGTCTCTCTATCTCTCTGTCTCTCTCACTCTCTTTCTCACAGACACACACATCCACACCCCTTTGCAGTCGGGTAAGTTTATCAGTCTAATAACTGTTTTAAATTACAAATAAGAAAATAAATAAAGGGTGGTCAATTTCAAAGAACCAATTTTATTTCTGGAAGGTATTCACACAAAAAGCAGGAATCAAGTTTTCTCCTGTAAAACGGGGAAATGAATTTTTTGTGTAGTTGTGATTGACTCTTTTATTATAGGACCAAGAGATACCCACATTTGTACACTGGCTATGCATTTTGCTTAACTTCAAATGAAGAAATCCCACAACAATTTGGCTTTTTATAAATAAATATCTTGCAAGAAATTACATTTTTAGTGACTTAGGAAGTTTAAACAAACTCAAAGTCAACCTTAAAATATTGGAAGGTCAGTCTTTCAAACAAGCTAATTTAATTATTTTACTTGAATTACAAAGTGCATAGATTCTTTGAACTACAAAAGCTAATCTGGCCAAACGTTGCTCCACTTTTTTCCTTTCAATTTCTGCTTTATTTTCAAATGTTATTAAATAAATTAACTGGAAATATGCTTGAAAAAATTACATATTCAAGCATATGGGTTTTTATCTAATAACTATATGTGCAACTCAAATGTTATCCTTAACTAATTACAAACTTTCTTTTGATCTGGAGAGATTCACAGCCTACAATCTGACCTAACCAAGGTTTATATATATATTTTTTTTCTCTAAGCTGATGGAGATTTAGCAGTCTAAATTTAAGTTCTATGGAGTGAAGTTATAAATCCCTGAACTTAATTTTCTTTTAAAGAAAATATTTCCTCAATAGAGTTGAATTTGTCAATCAAATCTACTTCTTTTTTTCTTTTTCTTTTTCCTTTGTCCTTGAAATAACTTTTTTTCTCTAAGCGTCTACATAGTTATTGAGTCAAAACAGACCACTGCTATGCAAACTTTTTGTTGATATAAGAGGAAAAGCAAAAGAAACATGCAATGTTATAATTCATTTTCTTATAAGCCATATAATCTGTTAGGTATTTTTTAATGAATTGGTTTATAATGTTTTCTTTTTTTAATTTTATTTACTTGAGAGAGAGAGAGAGAGTGGGCATGGGAGGGGCAGAGGGAGAAGGAGAAGAAGACTCCCCTCTGAGCAGGGAGCCTGACATAGTGATCCAATCCCAGGACCCTGAGATCGTGACCTGAGCCAAAGGCAGACACTTAACCAACCCAATAGATCGCCTAAATGTTAAAACTATAACTTCTTAAAATGTGCAAAGTAATTAAAGTAAAAATATGTGCCTCAGTACTTTTTGCTCCTTAATTTTATGGCCAGGGACATCCACGGATAATAATTTGTTACATAAAGCTCTAGATATTTTCAAATATATATATATATATATATATATATACATACATACATATATAATTACATCTATAGAAATGTATAACCACACACACAGAGACACACACACATACCTGGAGAATTATAATAGTGTAATCATGCTCTTCAAGTGGTCCTGAAGCTTTTTCTCCACTGAACAGTATAAATGGTTATATTTCAGATCAATACACATATATGCACCTAATTCTTTAGTATGTTTCTTATGATAATGACTGATTATTCTACATTTTACTCAACCGTTATACTTTTAATGTTCATTTAGTTTCTTCCAAGTGTTTACAATTGTAAACAAAATCTGATGTATTCTAGATGTATTTAAATTTGGGGTAAAATATGTTTGTTAGGTGAAAGAATACGTGCTTCTTTAATGTTAACTGATACTGTCACTTTCTATTCCGAAACATTTGCATACTCTTCCCCAAGTCAGGTGTATAAAAGTGGCTGTTTATCATCAATGTCTTCAAAATATAGAAGTTATCCGACTTTATAATGTTCATTGATCCAATAGTGCGATGTTGTGTGCTTCTGTCTTCATTTATGCTTCACTATTGAGAATTTGAGGATCTTTGTTATAAATTTATTTGCAACATGTCTTTCTTCTTTCATAAATTGATTTCTTCATAACCAATCTTTGGATTTTTCTTACTAATTTGTATTAGCTCTTTATATACTCAGGTTCATTAATTTTGTCTTCAAAATTATTGTCAGTATTTTCTTTCAGACCCTACTATTTAATTTTGAAAAGTGTTTTTCATTATATAATACTTTATTTAAACAGCTCATTTTTTAATTTTTTTTTAGTTTTAAGTTATTTAAATTCTAGTTAGTTAACATATAGTGTCATATTAGTTTCAGGAGTAGACTTTAGTGATTCACCACTTATATATAACATCCAGTGCTCATCACAAGTGCCCTCCTTAACACCCATCACTCTTTTAACTCGTCTCTCCACCCACCACCCCTCCAGCATAAGTGTTTTATATTACCAAACTGTCAATTTTATTGCCAACTATCTTAATCAAATCACACAAACGAGAATATTCTTTTGTTTTGGAAAACAACTTTAGAATGTAGCCTTACTCTTTATTTTAAAATGAAATCTCTCTCTTACAAAAAGCCTATGGAGAAGGATGGGAGTGCACAAAAAGGCCACAATAGGGCCATACACACAGGAACACTTGGTTAGCGGTAGCCTGAGGACCTTCAAGATTCCTCCACATACATGATCATATAATATACACATAGGAACATTTCGTTAGCGGTAGCCTGCTGTACCTTCAAAATTCCTCCACATACATGATCGTATAATATACACTTATTCTCTTACCCAGCAAACATATTTTAAAATATGTACCCTATATAAATAACCTAAGTTAAATAATTCTGGAATGCATCAAAATTTTATCACTATAAACACCTAGAGAAACTAAAAATGGGTATAAAACTTACAGATTTTTTTATAAAATAAATATGAAAATTTACAAGTCAAATTGAAAGGCAATCGATGTCCACATCTTCCACCTGAGCAATTTAATAAACCAGGGAAGGCTTATAAAGAACCCTTTCTCCTAGGCTGGGAATTTTTGTGGGGTGTTATTTCCTGATAATATTTTAACATGAATCATTTTAGCACTTTTAGTTTTACTGGTCTGTTTGTTCAGCACCATCTCCTTTATCTCGTTTTATCTTGGATTCAGGTTTCACGTGTTTTATTTTATTTTGCTGGAGTACATCCTATAATCATTTTTTTCAGACATTTATATTTGGTAAATTTGAATTCTTATTTCTCTCTCTTTTCCAGTCATATTTTTATTCACAAATTATAATTATCCTTATTACATGAGATGTTCAACTCATTACCCTAAAAGTGGTAGGCAGAATGAGCCTCCTTATCTTCAGTTAACCTATAACTAAAGCATAGCAAATGGATTAATAGATATATAACATAAACCTAATGGCTGAGTTGAATAGAAATGAAGTCAGTTTTATTACATCATAGTTAAAAGTGGGAAAAAATGCGAACTCATCCCCCAAAGTTCTCTACTAGATCTAAACCCAAAAGTCATATTGTGAAAATATAGTTTCATATCAAACACACACCGTATTCATCATACAGAAGACATCAGTTGGATGGGAGCCCACAGCAGAAGTTTCCCAGGATAAGGACTCCTGTCAAAGATAAGGGAAAGCCACTAATGTTTTAGCACATTGTGCATCGACCAAATATCTATCATTGGAAGAATAATGGGTGAAAGAATTACATAGAGGCAGAGGCATTTTTCTAGGCTAATTGCGAAGTGACAGTGATTTAGTGGAATCCTCTTCTTGACTGTGAAATTTCAAAGAAACTTTACCTTGGGACTTTTCCAGCTCTAAGGAAATAATGTGTATGGAGAGAGTGGTACTGGCTGTCAGTTAACTTCATCTATGCCAACTGAAGCATTTTTCAGATATATACTGGGAGAAGATTCTGTAGGTGGCTGTTTACTGTTCGGTTATAAACATTTCATTACACATTCTCCAGGGCTGCACCCACGAAGACTCTCACAAAAGAAATCACACCCCACTTCATCCCTTTCCTTTCTATCACTCCTCATGTGAATTCTCTCCATCTGCTGCTCTCAGGTTGTTACTCTTGTATTTTAGCATAACTTGGCTTTATGTAAAATTATTGGTTCTTACTCTTTATTTCTGAGAACATTCTGTCAGTCAGCCTATTTGCTGGTGGTTTTCATTTGTTTGTTTTGTTTTGTTTTAATTTTTGATCCTGGCAATCTTTTCTACTGTGTTTAATTAGCTGCCTGTCTTACAACCTGTTACACTTTTATGTTCTTTACTATGCTTGTCAAAGATATTGCTTATTAAAGACAATAACACAATTGAAGTTTCCTTTAATCTTAGTTTTGTTTGATATTGAAGGGAAAATTACTGCTTCTCTTTGAAGGTGACTGCTTTCTTCCTAATTCATGATTTTATATTTATCATTGAGTTAGAGATTGCTTGACTTAGTCTCTGTTTTCTGTTTATAGAAGTAGAGGTATGCTCTGTTGCCATGAGGAACATGATCATGACCGATTGTTCCTTTGGTACAGGTGTATCATTTTTTCCTGTTTGTTTCCAGCCATTCAGAGCCCAGGCTCCTTCTTAATCTCAAGATTCATATTGGTTTCTCAAAAATAGGGCAAAGATAATCTAGATTCTGGTGTTCTAGCAATGAAAATAGTATCTAAAATAAGGCCAAATAAACTAGATGCTCCATATTTAATGGCCCAGATAAATACTGATAGTTGCCTCAGGGCAACTGTTCTGATCTTATATCCACTATTAAACAAGTTGTGCACATTTGGACCTCAGCATTCCTTTTTCTCTTTCCTCAGCTGTGTATGATTTATAGAGTGGTTTCCTCCATAGATTGGACCGTATTGTTTTCTATTGCTGTATAACAGATTGCCATATACTTAGCCGCCTAAAAACCATCCATTTATTATCTCACAATTTTATTGTTCAGAAGTCTGAGTAGGTCTGACTGGATACTTATCTTTCGGTCTCACAAGGCTGAAATCAATGTTCTTTCTGGAGGCTCTGGGGAAGAATCCCCTTCCAAACTCATTCAGGCAGTTGGCAGAGTGTAATTCTGTGAGGTTTAGGACTGAACTCCCATGTGCTCTTTGGAAACCATTTATGGTCATTCTCAGCTTCAAGAGATCACCTATATTTTTTGAATCATGGTCTCTTCATCTTCAAAACCTGTAATGGTACCTTGAATCTTTTTTGTGCTTCAAATCTCTTAGACTCTGTCTTCTGCCACCAGAAGAAGAAAGGTCACTGCTTTTAAGGCTTCCAGCTATTGCAATGGACCCACCCAGGATAATCTTTTTATTTTATGGTCAGCTGCATCATATAGCACAATAACACAATTATGGGGGTGATATCTCATCATTCACAGGTTCTGGAGATTAGGATGGGACATCTTTGAGTGGGCAATTTAGAAATTCAATCTACCATATTAACCTATAATGCTTTCTCACTTACAAAAATTCTTCCTAATATTGGTTCACCAACAGAAGCTATTCCTGTTTTTTGGCATTGATACTGATACATTTAATTAGAAGTGGATGAGAAGGGCTGGTAATAGTTTGCAGTTAAATAAGAGAAGGGCCTATTGCCAAGATTTAACAAGGAACTCTAAATTTTAGCCAAGGAGATGCCAGCAAAGCAAAATGTGCTCAACCTGCCACAGGGACACAAGAGTAAATTGTCTTTGGACATTCAAATGTGAAATATAATTTGGTATCATTTACATCAATGCTTGGTAATGAAGGGAAAAAGAAAATTATTCTATTGACTAAAGAAGAGACACCAATCACCAAAACTTTAAAATTCATAGAAATCTAATATATTTATTATCAATATTGGAAAATTGAATATTTTTAATCCTTAAATAACTTTCTAATGGGGATGATCTTTGTCTATTTTTCTATTGGTCATTGTCATGATGTTTGGTTATAACCGTCCATAACTTCAAGAAAAACGTTCAAATAATTAAAACACATGCGTGCACGCACACAGAGGACAATGTAGTTTATGTTTCCTATCATTCTGTGATTTCCCCTATTCTTTCTACAAGCTATTTTAAGCAATAATTTTCCGAATATTGCACCTTCTCTGTTATGATTCTGATAGGCTAATTTAGGAATTGAATCTAAAGTTGCATAATTCCACTTTAAGTTCACTGTTTTAATTTTCTTTAAAAAAATAAATATAATCAAGCTAACTGGATGATAGGTTTTAAAAAAATGCCAACAGTAAACCTACTTTATTGAAAATTTACTCAAAGCCACGTAGGTGATAAGTAATTGAAGCCATATTTGATAAGCTATTTGAATTCTTGCTACCTTAGTATAATAAGAATATTATGAAAATTGAGAAAGCCCAGGAAATAGCAATCTTCTTGAAAATATTCTCTCTCCAAAATGTGGAGGAAATTGCATTTATAGTTCTAGTGATAGCAAATTATGTGAATACCTCGGTGAATGTGGCAGAAGGGCAAGAAAGATAATCAATAAAAGTTTGTGAATATAACTTTGAAAGAATAAACAGGGTATTATAAAAATTTAAATTCAAGACTTAAGAAAATTGTCTTATACCTTGATGTACACAGGGATCTTTGTGGATGCTGCTTTAAAATGTGGCAAAAGGAAATGCACTCTTCAGAGATTCTGATTCATATACCCTAGAATGAGAGCTGAGCAACTTGATTATAACATTATATATCTCCAAATACTCTAGAAAAAGAACATCAGGAACCATTTTTTGTTAAACACCAACCTAAGACATTTAAAGAAAACATCTATATATTTAATACTGCTCAAATGAAAACAAAATTAACATAACATTTCCAAATCCTCACTGGTAAAACTGAAAATCTGCTAATTATCATATTATTGACCCAAATAAGTATAATTTTAATGCTGTTTGTAGTAATATAAATAAGGATAGGTATTTATTATAAAATCATTTTTATTATGAAAATAAAATGAACTAGTTAATTTTTAAATTCATAAAAATAGGAGTTGGAGAAAGTGGATGGTAAGTTCTTCTTTTTAAGATTTTATTTAATATTTATTTACTTATTTATTTATTTGTTCTTAGAATGAGAGAGATCGAGAGCTGGGGGAGGGGCAGAGGTAGAGAGAGAATCTCAAGCCAACTCAGCACTGAGCACACAGCCCAACCGGGGCTTGATCTCCTGACTCTGAAATAATGACTTGAGCTGAAATCAAAAGAGTCCGACGCTTAATCCACTGAGTCATCCAGGTGCCCCTGGATGGTAAGTTTTATACACAAATTATAAAATGCCTATTAAAGAAATAAGTGTAGAGGATAGAGGATAGAGGATATAGAAACCTTGGGGGGGGAGAGAATAGAGACAGGAAGAGGGAGGGAGAGGAAGAGAGAGAACTGCAAAAATTACAAAGCACAGAGAGAAAGACATACATTTCTAGAGAACTAGGAGCTACTAACTACTCAGTTGGTGGCAAGAATGAAACAAAGGTAAAATCCTCAGACCTTCACCACAGCTGCAAACGTCATTTGGGGGATTTCTGCTTATTCATGCATTTTAAGACTTCTTATAGCTTTTATTATAAAATTATTGAAAAAGTGGTTGTTGTTGCTAGTAGTGACAGTGACTGTGGGTGTGATGGTATTATATTATCCTTTGAACAAAATGTCTGAAGGAAAATATATTAAGCTATATTTCACCTATTTCTCTCATTTCATTAATATATTTAGAATTATACTTTTCAAGATGCCAACCTCATCACTGGTCTTTTCCTGCCACATACAATCTATATGTGCATTCTAATATATATATATATATATATATATTTATTTATATATATATATTTAGGGAGGGAGAGAGAATAAGGGGGGAAGGGCAGAAGAGGGAGAAAGAGAATCTTTTTTTTTAAAGATTCTATTTATTTTTTACTTGAGAGAGAGAGAATGAGAGAAAGAGAGAATGAGTGGGGGGAGGAGCAGAAGGAGAAGCAGGCTCCCCACTAAGCAGGAAGCCCAATGTAGGGACTTGATCCCAGGAACCCAGGATCATGACCTGAGCCAAAGGCAGATGCTTAACTGACTGAGCCACCCAGGCGTCCTAGAGGAGAGAGAGAATCATAAGCAAGTTCCATTCCCAGCAAGGAGAATGTAGAACATCAGAATATTGTAGTAAAGTTTTATGTTCCAAATATTTTATCCTTTCTTTTAATCAGTTAAAAAATAGCAACAAAACTCCAAGTGCATAGATGTACTACAGCATTCCATTAAATCACAAATATTTTTAAAATTTTTTAATAGAGGACGTGTCAATTTTATTATTCTGTATTGTTAGTCTTCTTATGAGGATTTTTAGAATTTTTTTTTTAATTCAGGGAAATTATATCTACATCATAGTACACTACAATTTTCTCCAGATGTCCCTATAAGCTATGAAAAGTATAATGAGATAGTTCACTTTAAGAAAGTCTTTATCTCTCTAATTTTGGATATTATATTTATTATTTTATGTGTTTGGATCACCTGTTCAGACCTTCAGTGTTTTATCTGAAATCCAGGAAATCAAATGTAGTTGATATTTCTGTATCGAGTTTTCTGTAAGTTAAGGAAAAGAAAATGATATAGAAGAGTGTGGGTTTCTACAGGTATCTATCCAGATGAAAAACATATTGAGATAGAAGCCCAGGATTCTTCTATTCATTCCTTCAACAAATATTTAATGAGCACTTACTATGAATCATATATTCAACTAAAACTTAAAAAAAAACTTAAAAAAACTTAAAAAAACTTATAATTTATACAAATTTATACATATACTTCACGCACAGGTATGCATTTGTTCAGTTTCTCTTGAATAAGCATATATTAATGGGCAAGGAAGACAATAAAACAGCTGTGATAAGTGGTGCATGGTTTAAATAGAGGATAAAATGTTATGCTGCTTGAATATATTGCGATGTAGTATCTAGACAGTGGAATCACGGGTATGAGTCCTTAAGAAAGTGACAATGAATAATTTGAGTTTGCCTGGTACAGTAGCTTAGATGATTGCCCCAGGTCTTCACTCCCTTCTTATAATAAAATTCTACATCATTTGCCATATGATTTTAAGGTGCCTCAAGGAGAGAATGCAAACCTTAAAGCCATACCACACTGATGAGGGAGGGCCTGGCCAGATGATTATGTGGCCAATAATAGGATGTTCACAGACATGGCATGAACTTCCGCTTAAAATGTGCTTCTGTAGCTTTAATTTTGTGCTTCAGCTTAGCTCTTATCTTTCTAACATCTGCCTTGAAAAGAGCATAACCCAAGGTGCTGAGAATCCCAAAATAAGTGACTTGTGGAGCACACCTAAACCAAATATGTACCCATAAGTGAGAAAGAAAAATGCTTGTAGTTGTATGCCATTGAGATTTGAATTTGCTAGGAAGCATTATCATCGCAGAAAGCTAAAAAATATATGCAACCATAAAATCAATATTAGAGAAAATTCTGTAATAAACCATGTGAGGAAAAAGTTGAACATTGGAAAGGGTAGAGGATGAAGAAAAATCCAGATAATAAAGTCTCAAGGCCTATCATAAGATATAATAAATATAATTGTTATTATTTACTGAATGCTTGCAGTTTGCCAAAATAGTTTAAAGTGCTTTAATATATAGCTAAGCATGATCTATTTTGATTAGTGTTTTCATTATGTATCATTTTTTCACACTATTTAACATATCTTAGATTTATTTGGAAGTCATGATAGTTATAGGCAGCATAAAATTGCTTTCTCTTTAAATCCACTATGACAACCTTTTTCTTTAGTTGGCAGTTTAATTCATTTATAATTACTCTAATTATTGATATATTTGTGTTTGAATATACTGTTGTATTGTATGTTTTATGATCTTTTCCTCTCCTATTTTTTTGGATGTACTATTTTTTTTATTTTTCCATTTTCCTTTTGGATAACTTGTTAGTTATTAGCTGTTTCAATTTTAGTTATTTTACTTTCCTTTATTTATCTAAAATGTGTAAGATATAACCTTGACTCATTAAAGGTAAAATAAAATTAACATGTTTGCACATTGCAGACAATGCAAATAGAATTCTTAGAACACTTTGTTTCAAATATTCCCCCATACCTTTTGCTTTCTTGTGTGTATGTACTTTAACTAATGTGTACTTTAATTTATTTAATAAATATATGAATATAATATATTCATATATATATATATATATATACATAACATATATATATGAACAATGTGGGGGTTAGGGGCACCAACTCCAGTGCAATCGAAAGAAAATCTGCATATAACTTCTAACTGCCAAAAAACTTTACTGATAGCCTACTGTTGACCCAAAGCCTTACCAATAACCCAAACAGTCAAGTGACACATATTTTTTTATGTTATATGTATTATATACTGTATTCTTACAATAAAGTAAGCTTGAGAAAATACTAAGAAAATCAAAAGGAGAAAATACATTTACAGTACTGTACTGTAATTATTGAAAGAAAATCTGCATACAAGTGGATCCACACAGTTCAAATCTGTGTTTTACTTATGTGTGTGTGTGTGTGTGTGTATACACACACACATATATATGTATTTAATAGACTATATACATAAATATATATAAAGCTCCATAAAACATGAATATTTCTTGTTAATTTTTTGCTCCACCCTCTTATCCGCTCAGCACATCACTCCTTTTTGCTCCACCCTCTTATCCGCTCAGCACATCACTCCTCATGCCTTCCTCTATCCCCATGGTTCTGTCTGACATTGTTTTCCAGTGCCAGAAAACCTTCCTGCAGCATTTCCTTTAATCTGGCCCTTACACAGCTGACTTCTTCCAGTTTTTCTTTCTGAGATTTTACTTTGTCTTCATTTATGAATGATATTTTCACAGGGTATTGAATTCTAGGTCGGCATTTCAAAGATGTCACTCCATTGTCTGCTGCTTCTATTGTTTCTTTTGGGGAGTCTTTGAAGGCAATTGCGTTTTTACTGGCTCCTTTTATTTTATTTTCTGGCTGCCTTTAGAATTTGTCTTTGTCTTTGTTTCTGGCAGTTTTACTATGATGTTTTGGTTTCTGGTTTATTTTTGTTTTGTTTTGTTTTCTCCCTTTTGGTTTGCTCTTATTTTCTTGTTGCATGCCTGATTATTTTTGCCTAAGACCCAGAAATTATGTATGGAACATTGCATGACAATTTAAAACTCTAATTCTGTTTTCCTCCAAAAACATTTGTTGAGAGAATCAAACAGCTGCAGTTACCTGAACGGAGACTGACATGACCTGAAGTTGGCTTTGGTTACTCTGAGTCCTGGTTTACTTGCTGTTCATCCAATCTAACTTATATCACTTTAGGGTCCCTACTGAGATGTTGGTGTGTAATCCAGGACCCTTCTCTCAAGTTGGCCTTGAATTCCAGTTTATGTTCTTTCATCCGTCCTGTGCAACTGTCCAAAACTCTGGTAAGTTCCTCAGTCTGTCCATGTCAGGTGACTTCAGCTACTCAGATTCCCATCCTCCTTAGAATGAAACCTTGAATGGCAAAGTACAGTCAAGAGGCTGCCTCCCCATCTTGGGCTCCCCTTCCCTCCAGGAGAGTTGACCTGTAGGACTTCAGGGAAATGAACTTCAAAATGAGGTGAGTTGAACAGTATATGCTATTTTTCAGTTGTTTCTGCGTAGACATCTGTCCATGGCTCATTTCCCTTTAGCTTTGGCTATGCAAAACAACAAATCCAAAATGTATAAAAACATAAAATAGAGCTCAGATAATGATAGACACATGTTTCTATATTTTGGTGAGATGTTCATTACATAGGATTGTGGAAGAGACATCCTTTTCCTTTATAAAATTAAATCCAGAGTAAAGTATAAGATTTATGGTGTGCTTTTAACATAAGCTACACTTAAAATTCTGGAATACATATTAGAAATTAAATGAATGGTTGTTGGAATAATGCAATTTGAACTGAAACCATACGAGATCCATACCTGGATAAACTAATTTCACAATCATTTGTTTCCAGACTAGCTCTAAACCGATCAAATTGATTTGTGACAAATGTATAGGTTAAGTGTATACTTGGTGCAAAGTGAAGGATTAGTGACTGTTTGTTAATGTAATTAATTCATGTTTGTTGGCTAAATACAGCCTCTCCTATTGCAAGCTCCTTGTGTCTTAGTCTCATGCCTTATTCTCAATGTATGGATTGAAGCTTAATTTCCACCTTATAGTTTTGCCTATAGAAAGTGCCTACTTAGTTAAGTGTTAATTAAAGGAATTTGAGGATAATTTAAGTGAAAATAATAAAACTGTGTTTTATAGTGTGTGGTATTAGGAGCCTCTGGATTTAAGTAACAGAAAATATGGTTTCCTGAAAATAAAATATTAGAATGATAGAGAATAAGAAAACCTTCAAAAATACAAATTTTATTACACCTCCTTTCAGGAAGGACATATAAACTGTGTGAGAAAGGAATTATTTCTTTTAGGTACTGGGGTCAGAGTGACTCATCAACTGCCTCTCACTCATGTTCAGCTGGACTCAGAATTCCCAGGAGGAAGGGACAGAATCTGATCAGACCTCATTGAGTCACGTGGCCTGACTGTCAATAATATCTACCATCTTATGTATTGCACTGAAACTCAGTAATAGGTTATTGTCGAGGAAGTATATCTGAATATATATATAACCATCGTCTTAGTCAATTCTGGCTGTTATAACAAAGTGCCATAGATTAGGTGACTTACAAAGAACAGAAAGTTATTTCTCACAATTTTAGAGGCTCGAAGTCCAAAATCATGGTGCCAGCTTTGTCACTTTCTGATGAGAACACTCTCCTGGGTTGCCGACTTCTCACTGTGTCCTCACACAGGGGAAAAGGTGAGGAAGCTTCCTGGGGTCTCTTTTAAAAGAGCACTGATTCCATTCACGAGGGCTCCATTACATGATGTAATTACCTCCCAAAGGTAAGCATGCTTATTCCATTAGGAATGTTCAGGGACACTACCTCCATAAGTTTATTCTGTTTAAATTCAAACTATTTTTCTATAAGATAATGAGTTTTATTCCAAGATAAGAGTAGCCTTAAGCCATATATGATGAAGTCACATGGAGTGTCTTTTTTACTATATGTGCCATGGAAACCTGTCCGGTAATTAATAGAATTGATAAATAAAATTAGATCTTAATATTCTGGGGAGTATCGAAAACATAGTCAATCAGTTCTAGAAGTGATAGAGTGTCACTGGAATCCTGAAATCATAATTGATCAGATATGTAACCACTGGACTAGTACTTAATTTTCTTAGGCCTTATTTTCCTCATTTATAAAATGCTACCAGTAATAAAACCCACACCAGAGAACTGTACAAAGAATTGAATGAGATAACATTTTTTAAGCTGAATGTTTGGTATATAGTAAGGACATATTAAGTTACTATATCTAAGTTAAATATTTAACTTAATATTTAATTTGCCATATAATTCAAATCAATTATTTAATTTTTAATATACTTAAATTAGCATTTATTACTATTATAGTTGACTTACTAGTACTGACAGTTGATCTGGTCACTGAGTGAGGCCGTGGAACTGTTTTCTAATGGGAGTTGCGGCCAACCAAATACACTCTACATTATAAATACCATGTTTACACATTAGCATAGCATTATGTAGTTTCAGGCAGAGATGAAATTCTGGAGCATAGGTCCATCAAGCTCAAATGTTTGATTCTCTAATACATGTGCACAGAGCTCACATGTGAGATCACATTTTCTAATTCTCTTACTGGATAATGCTATCACATGCTCGTCATCATGAGACACCAAATAGACATTCGTACTTCATGGGGTTTTTAATGGTTGTATAGCCCTAACAAAGCAGTGTGGTCCATATTACTGGTGAATTAGGTAGAAACAAATTAACTATTAAATATCAAGGGCAGTTGCTTCTGTAAGGCAGTAAAAATGTAAAAAGATACCAGCTTTAGATACAAGACCAGTATTTGAACTCACAATGAAGGTTCTAAATGCCAGTAACTCATTGAATCAGGTGAACTATTTGATATCTGACAACTTTAAGGAGGTGTTAAACCACAGGAAATTGAAACATTAAACTTTCTGGTGGTTACAAGCCATGATGGCCCTAACAAATCACCACAGGATATTTCAAATGACATGTAATAGCTCATAATTCGTATACCTGGAAGTAGAAGGAGCTGAGGTTTTTGTTGTTTCTGCTTGTGCTTTAATGGTCTCCATGTTATCTCATCCGTTTACACTTGTGCATAGAAATGTATGTAGCTACTGCACACTTACTGCATGAGGAGGGAGATTTTGATAAATTAATTCATTAGAAGCCAAATTTGTTTTGTTATGCAGGTGATCTCAGGTAAAAAATTAAGATTTCTGTTTTATTCTTTTGGTCAGACCTAATATAAACTCGGTGTCTTCTGAAATCCACACAATAAAAAACAGATTGCATTTCCTAAAACTAGGGGCACAGATCTATAAATAAATGTCTCAGGAGACAATTTTTGTACAATAGTGAGTCATTTGAAAAAAGAAAAAGATGTTCTATGCATCATCTCCCTCTACCACAGGAATGTTCCTCCATCTGAATACTGTATCATTGTTGTTTTAACATTAATAATGATAATATTATCAGCATCTTATGTAGTAAAGTTTTATAACTAACGGAACCTGAAATATTTTAATAGAAATTATACAGTTTGTTTTATGTTAATTACATAAAAGAATGATTTATGTATATATCTTATAATCTAATGTTATAAAATTTCAGTAACTATGATTAGATTCTTATGCAAATCATGCCTGAAACTTAGACACTTTCCAGCTCAAATTTATATGTTACACACTTTAAAACTCAAAGTATTTTTCATATTTCTTTGTTTTTCTTTCATACAAGACCTTGGGAATAATAACTAAAGAGTTATTTATTTATTTATTTATTTATTTATTTATTTATTGCTATGCTTTACTTAAGAGGCTTAGGGGTTTAAAGTCTGATAATTTTGGGTTTTCTGGCACCCATTCTATTTTTTTTTTCTGGCACTTAATCTGCTATGTAGCAAGAAAGAGATGTAGAAACAAGCCACTTTCAGAAAGTGCTTTGGGCAAGTGAAAGGAAATAGTGGGGAATAATTTTAAGGCTATTATTTGCAACATATTCATTTCTTATAATGAAGATTTTAAGCTATTTTTATTATTCACACATTTAAAGCCAAAAGCGTAGTATATATTTTTGTATGACAGAATGAAAAATATTGTCTCACAGTCTTCAATATGTCTTTGAATATTAATTTTAAGGGGGGATATTTTAAATAAATAAGACAAAAAAGAAAACATTCAGCAGTAATGAGTAATAATTTTTGTGGAAGAAATACCACATTATTTTTAACTGCACAGAGCAAAGTACCATTATTAAAAACAAATAAATTTTAGAAAGCAGATTGCCCTTGTAAATTTTTTCAGCACATTTAATGAAATGTTTGTTTAATAAAAAGTAAAATAGTTTAAGTCAATGAATGTGAAATCTTTCAACTTTGCAAATAATTACCTTTCAAAATATCTTAAAGCCAATCAAGGGACTTTTTGCAAAATTCTGTTGTCTATTTTCAGTCACTAACAAATATTTTTCAACCACTTAAAATATTGGCAATGTTTCTTGGATATAAATACTCACATTAAAATAAATAGAATGATTGATTTTAGTGAAGGGGCCACATTTGTATACTATGAAATTCAGTGCTCATTTTGGCAACACATATACTAAAATTGAGTAGTACAAAATTCAGCTCATGAATATAAGAACCCTTTTGTCATAGGCAATCCGTGTGAAGCACACAGCCCTAGGGCAAGCAGCTCTTTAGTGGCCCTGTTGAGAAAACAGAATTTAATCAGCTCGGGTAGTTGTGTCCACCTGGACATTTTGGAAGACCTATGGAAGAAGAAGGCTGATCACTGGGGAAGAGTGTGTTGGGTAGAGATTTACTTGCAAAGAAAGGTTGAGAAAGGAAGGAAGATGGTCCCCACGAAATAAAACAAATACAATTTTTCTTTAACATAGCAATCACGAGACTGCCAAAAGTCAGCAAGTTTATAAGAATTGTTTATCATGAAAATAAGAGCTTCTGACATTATCATATCTGTATCAATGTTCACTTATTTTTAGACATGAACATTACAGAAATCAGAGTAAAGTTGGTTTACGAAGTCTAACTTAGATGGAAGGTGCCAAGCTGCATTGATTGAAAGACCTATGTAATTAGACAGGGTGAACTGTGTTCTCTGGTTTCAGGGTGTACATTTGGGTTGGCTGACTGAGACATACGTACACTTAACTCTCCACAAAGGCAGCGAAGGAAGTTTTCTGTTTTGTTTCTCCTCAGTCTCCTTGGCCTTGGCCTCTCTGGAGCCTTTTTCACAGCACAGGGTCATTAGCTCCTTCTTGAACCACAGTGTTCCTTCAGCTTCTATGACAACATCTCCTTCAAATTGGCCTCTTATCTTTCTTGTCACTTCTCTTCTGTCTCTCTCGCTTTTCTGTCTCTCCTTGATCCCTCAGTCTCTTTAGCTTCTGTCTTACTCTGTATTTTTGCTTTGCAGTTTATAAATTTTTGTTTGTTTTTATGCCTCAATTCTCATATGATGGGCAAACATTGCACCAGACATCGACAATGTTCTTTACATAAATGAAATCATACTTATTTTCTCTTTTGTGTCTGGTTCATTTTGTTCAACATCATGTTTGGGATATCTGCCACTGTTGCTACATGCAGTAATGGATAATTTGTTTTGATTAATATATAGCATTCCATTCTGAGAAAAATAGTAGTCTATTTTACTGTTGGGCATTTGGAGAACTTGCAATTTTTTGGCTACTCTGAATATTACTGCTATGGACAGTCTAAAATATGCCTTATGGTAAACACATGTTTTTACATCTATATCTCCATGTGGAATTTCTGATTCATATATTCTGCTTTAGTAGATACAACCAGAGAGCCTTCCAATGTGGTTACACATATACTCTCCCCCAAAGTAAGAGTATTATAGGTTTTCCGCCTCCTCCCCAAACTTGGCATTGGCTTTCTTTTTCATTTTTGCCGCTCTGATGACTGGGTGATGGTACAGCGTTGTATTTGAAATTTCCTTTTCCCTCATAACTATATTAAACCTCTTGTCTTTTGCCCATGTCCATATTGGGTTTTCCACTTTTTTCTCATTCATTTGTTGAAATTCTTTGTATAGTCTGGATATACTTTGTTAGAAATGAAACAGCGTCATTGTCCCTAAGTTATACCTTACCTTTTACTCTTCCACTTGTGTCTTTTGATTAGAGAAGTTGTTAACCTTAATACAGTGTAATTTATTGATTCTTTTTCTTTTCAGGTTAGCACTTTATTTTCTGCTTAAGAACACTTTGCCTACTCCAAGACCATTGTATTTTCCTCTAAATCATCATTGTTTACTTATCATATCCAGGTCCAATTGCATCTGGAATTAATTTTTTTTATATGGTATGAAGTAGTGGTCAAGATTTTTTTTTGGGGGGGCATATGGATATCTGATTGATTTTTTGCCTTATTTATTGAAAACACCATCATTCCCTTACAGCACTGCATTGTCACCTTTATCATTAATCAGGACTGACATATAAGTCCTCTTCCTTAGAGCTGGATAGTATTGGTTTAAGAACTCACATTTAATGATGTCACAAAGTACAGTTTGAAGGGTAGATCTAATTGAGAAAACACAAAAGTAAGGGACATCACCTACAGAACACATAGTGTGATAGTAATTGGAGTGGATTGGAGAGGAAAGATGGATGCTATATATTTAAACCACAATTCCAATCTGATTTAAGAACCCAGCAGATATGGGACATGAGCAAGAAGTGCAACAAAAAAAAATTCAGCAGTGAGTAACTTCAAGATTTGTATAGCAAAAGAGGAAAGTTGGGCGCCTGGGTGGCTCAGTTGATTAAACAACTGCCTTCGGCTCAGGTCATGATCCTGGAGTCCGGGGATCGAGTCCCACATCGGGCTCCCTGCTCAGCAGCGAGTCTGCTTCTCCCTCTGACCCTCCCCCCTCTCATGCTCTCTATCTCATTCTCTCTCTCGAATAAATAAATAAAATCTTTAAAAAAAGGAGGAAAGTTGATTTTAAAACGCTTAATGAGCATGATAAGTTTTATGTATATTGTGTATAAGTTTCTGGGGAGTAGCATAAGTGGGATTGTCCAGGCACAATTTGAAGACACAATGCCCCAAACTCAGATTAGAGATCATTTTCATAGAGATGATTATTGAAGTTTGAGAGGGAAGAAATTCTGAAATTAGGGAATAAATACAGTCAAACAAGAATATCAATATAACCATTCTTGTATTTATTCATTCTTCAAAAGTAATAATTAATACAGGCAAGTTTTACTACCACGAGGATGGTTATGTATTACCTATTAATCAAAAATCAGTTAGGGATGATTTTATTTTCCATTTCATATTTGCCACGTAAACCATTATATGTAGATCAGTATGCATGATTCTAAAAGGGAAAGAATCTATTTAGAAATCTAGCACATCATTTAAATTTCAAATCCAGTTCTATTTATTACAAACTTGCCAGTGAAAAACACTACCACCAATAATGACAAAAAGTATTTTGCTTGCTATCATTCTTAGAAGAAATTGAACTGAAAATATTTCCATTCCTTAGTAACGTATAGCTTATGGGATTGATGTATGCATTATTAGAGCAAGCAGCAATTCTATTAATGTGATTTAAAGAAATCCAAGGAAGTCTCCCTTGAATAAATTAACTCCCAGTTGGATCTTTTTAAATTTCCAGCATTAGTGGTTTTCCCTGTGGTCTTTTTATAGGAGATATATACAGAGAGTTAGGCATTACATTTCCTCGGAGAGGTAACACATTATCTAGCTAATGAATTAATAGAGAACAACTGATTGCATTTACCACCACTATCCATATTTGTACATTAGATAGCTGAATTCTGAAGGGAGTACTAAAGTAGTAAACTGGGAAACATAAGCAAGAGGAAAAGACAGGAAAGTCAGAGAATTAAAAGGCAGAATTTTTCATCTGGATTTTGAAGTTGTGGCAAGAAAGTTCGTGTAAAGAGAAATAAAACTGTGTGTGTTCATGTATGTGTAAACACGAACACATGTGCACACATATGTTTGTTTATAATCCTTTCATTGTATTATGTGTGCTGAAATAAAATTTTATTTTCTCAACATATTATAAAATTTATGATATTTTTATCTACCTAAAACTTTGCTGTTTCTTTTTTTTTAGGATTTTATTTATTTATTTGTCAGAGAGAGAGAGAGCACAAGCAGGGGGAGCGACAGACAGAGGGAGAAGCAGTCTCCCCACTGAGCAAGGACCCTGATGTGGGACTCATGCCAGGACCCTGGGATCATGACCCAAGCTTAAGTGACTGAGCCACCCAGGGGTCCCAAACCCTTGCAGATTCAAAGTATGTATAAGTTAGATACAATTTGCATGTATTTGAAAGTTGTACACTAAATTGTAAACTAAAACATAAATTCCAGGGCGCCTGGGTGGCTCAGTCGGTTAAGTGTCTGCCTTCAGCTCAGGTCATGATCCTAGAGTCCTGGGATCGAGCCCCAGGTGAGGCTCCCTGCCCGTTGGGGAGCTTGCTTCTCCCTCTTCCTACTTCTCTTCCTGCTTGTGCTCTCTCTCTCTCTCTCTCTCTGTCAAATAAATAAATAAAATCTTTTAAAAATTAACTAATTCTGGTGTTGCTACTTCACCAGCAAGCAATTAATAAATTTCCCTTATACAATTTCTCTTGATTAACTCTATTGTTTTGTCATCTGTATGGCCATTTATTATAACATCTTTTTTTCCTTATTTCTTCCTTCTCTGCTAGAACTTAAAATTTTGAAGGACCAGGTTTTGGGTTTGGTTTACTACCCTTCTTCATCTATACTTTCTTCCTATAATGTTCCATAAAGCCAAATCTCTGAGATCTAAAAATCTCAGAGATCTAAAAGATCTCTGTTGATCACAACCCCCAAAATGTATATGTGTGCTTTTGAATTCCCTCTGATCTACAAATCTCTATCTCTGCCTATTTGAAATATCTCCTCAGTTGCCAAAATTGAAGACTCGTTAGAGCCCTCTGCATTTTTCCACACTTTTCAACTTCCACTCTCCTCCCAATCATCCCCAGTATAGTAATCCGCACTGTCATCCTCCGAGGTGCCAGTGCCCCCCCCCTGCCAAATTTCCCTTTTAATGCCCCAATCCCTTTTTCCTCTAATCCAATTAGTCAACAGCTCCTGTTGAAAGCCTCACACACAGCAATGTCTCATCATTCCCTCTGCTTTTTCTTTTATCCAAACCTTCATTGTATCCAATGTACATGATCGCGGTACCTTACCACCTGTTGCATTTGTTTCACCCTTTTTTATATAGAGGCATGATGCCAGTAAAAAAAAAAAAAAAAAAAAAGAGATAAATATCAGACAGCAGAGATAATAATATTTGAGGGTAGAAGAATTAATTTTATGCCATGGTGAAATATTTGGATATATTCCTGCCTGTGTTAAATTGAGAAGCAAATAATAAATCTTAAACTAAGAAGGACTTGTAGCTTTGGGGTAACGTGTGGAAAGTAGAATTTTAGCACCTCTGGAAACTTCAATTTATACTACAAGGTACAATAAGAAAGGGGGACTCTGAGAAAGAAAAAAAAAGGAAAGAAAGAAGAAAGAAAGAAAGAAGAAAGAAAGAAAGAAACAAAGAAACAAAGAAACAAAGAAACAAAGAAACAAAGAAACAAAAAAAAAGAAACAAAGAAAGAAACATAAAAAGAAACAGAAACAAAAAAAGAAAGAAAAAAGGAAGGAGGGAGGACCAGTTTGGAAATAAATATGATGGGAAGGAAGTAGAGTGGTTTAGATGTGCAGGATTGGGAAAAAAAAAAAAAAGACCAATTCTTATCCTCAATCAGTAAAAAATTAAACTGAGAACATCTTTGAGCCTTGTGACTAAGTCTTATGACAGGATCCAAAAATCATACCCACTGATAAAACTTCTGAATGAATTGACTGTTTTCAGTAAATTTTTCTTTTTCTCTCTCTTTAATTTAGCTGATTAAATATAGCCAACTATATCCTTGTGTCAGGTCTAATAAGAAAGAAATAATCTGAAAAAAATGGATATTTGGGACCATGGAACAGACTCTATCAATATTCTACCCATATCCCTCTTGCCATTATTATTTTACATCCTGGCTCATCTTTCAACTGCCAGCACCTCATTGGAGGCCCTGGAACCCACTCAAATCCTTGTGTGAGTCAGGCCAGATGTGGGAGCATTAACATTTTCTGAGAGCAGCCTGCATGCAGGAACAACATATAATGACTTGTGCACCAATGTTGCAACTTACTTGTTTCTCAGGACACTTGTTTCTAAAGAGCATGTTGGACACCATCTCTCAGGTTTCTTCAATGGGATTAAGCTCCAATTGTAATTTTCCCTATTAGATAAACTTGTACTTGCTTCTTTCCTTACATATCTCACTTATTGCCCTGTTGGTATTTCCTGGGAACACCACCCTAATAAACTACTTCAATCTTTTCATCAAGGTCTGCTTCTGGGAAATTCCAGACTATGGCAATTGGTATAGAAAATAATCCAAGAGATCCGAATGTCATGATAAAATTATGGAATTTAATCTCTTGCCAGCCAAATAACAACAAAGGACACATTGCTGGTAGTGAGTGAGGTGGCAAATTCTATAGCGTTACAGTTACTAAAACTCTTCCATGCAGTGAATGTAAGACTAACTTGTGACAAATTGGGTTATGATCCACGCAGTTGGGTAGGTACTGGCTTGTGCAACATGTCCAGCAATTTGAGGAAAATGGGGGTAATGTGAATAATATGAACTGATTGATTTTTTTTCAAAGATTTTATTTATTTATTTCAGAAAGAGAGATAGTGCAAGCAGGGGGAGGAGCAGAAGGAAAGGAACAAGCAGACTCTGTGCTGAGCCCAGAGCCAGAGGTGGGCTGGATCCCCCAACCTGAGATCATGACCTAAGCCAAAATCAAGAGTCAGATGCTTAACCGCCTGAGCCACCAGGTGCCCTGAACCTATTGATTTTTAATCAAATTCTGGACAACATTGAGACTCTGATATTGGTGGCCTCCTCCAAAAAATTTTTATGTTTGTCCTTGATTCTACTAGGAAGTTTAGGATAAAAGCCAGGAAGTTAAGCTACAAGTAGAACTGATTCATCCAATCAGCAAGAAATATAATCTGGGATTTGGATTTTAGTCTTCATGTGAGTTTGTCTATTTCTAATTTACCTAGTTTGTAGACTTTGAATCTGCAGGGTTCACCCAGACATATTACTCTTGGGGAATCGTAAACTTTAACTTTTGACTCCGTAGCCCTATGTGCCTCCTGAAAGCTGTGTTCAGCATCTCAACCACTCAGGTCATTTTGTAAATCATTGAAGTTCTCCAGAAGAAACAGTGGTTGAATTTATCTTTTACTTTCCATCTTTTGGGACTCTTGCTCCCAGAAGTCTTCATTATCTTGGAAACTCCCTGATGAGTTCAAAGAGATATTCTGTATATTATATATAATATGTAATTATAAATTATAAATATGCTATAAATATAAGATTTTTCATATTTATACCTTTTTTGTAAATATAATATTTATTTGATGGATATGAATACCTTCATCTATTCCCTTTTTTGCAAGATCAAGCAATTAATACCCAATATTAGTCAAATTTCTTTCCTAGCTAGGACATTTCAGGTATTTTCAAAACAAAAAATGATGAGTTATATTTTGACTAATACATATGCATTTTTAAAAACTTTATTGAACTATAAAAGTAATGAATGGATATAATATTTACCAAATAGAATATATGAACTTTTCCTTAAAAGTGTCCTACCTGGTGTTAATACCCATCAAGCTACTATAACAAAGGGAAATCTAAAAAACAAGGGATGTCTGGAATTTGGGCTGCAGTTATAGTGCCAATGTTTATACTTCCGTGCCACTTTGGTTTTGAGTGCCTCTCTCCCCCATTCAGCTGAAATATTTTCCTCGTAAGAAGAAAACTACTTTAATGAGCTCATATTTCTTAGAAATTACCCCAGACTACACTGATATTTTTTTTTTATTTGAAAATGTATGTTTCCACTTTTTGGCATGGCTCACAACACAATTAAAAAAGTGACTTGGGCTTCATAAATGACAGATCATCCCAAATTATCTAATTCTATAATTGGCTATGGTGAATTTTCCTCTTTCTTTACAAAAGTAAAGAAAAAGAAGTAGGGCAATTCTGAGAGTGTTCTGATGGTTTGTCCTGTCATATGGACGAAAGCCCAATTCTTATGAATTTGTAAGCCTCACAATTACCTTTCAGAGTTGGCTTTCCTTCAAGAAGCAAATTCTTATATATTCTTAAAAGAGTTTTGAGACTAGACATTTTAGGTGAATTGGTTAGGGATCATTAAAAATTAAGTCATAAATAACCAAAATATTTCTGTTCTATTCCCTATTGTGTGAATGCAACCATATTAATCATCTCTTAAATTAGAACATTAAAAATTTTTATCCTTTAGCTACTTACATTCATTATTTTATTTTGCCTTGAAGACCTAGTATGAAAAAAATGGAGATAGTGTCTGCTGAGAAATAAGATTTTTGGGGCACCTGGCTGGCTCAGTCTGTTGAGTGTCCAACTCTTGGTTTCAGTTCAGGTCATGACCTCGGGGTCCTGAGATGGAGCCCCGCATCGGCTCTGTGTTCAGTACAGAATCTGCTTGATATTCTCTCTCTCCCTCTCCCTCTCCCCCTCCCCCGTTCTCTCTCTCTCAAATCAATGAATAAATCTTTAAAAAAAAAGGAATAAGATTTTCATAAATTGCTTTTTTTACTATTACTGATTGATAGTTGGAATAAGGATTTGAATTTTAAAATTTTAATTTGAAATCTTATCAGTTATTCAAATGGGTTTGATGAAAATACAATTATCTTATATCTAGCCATACAATCCTTTTCCTTATTGAAATTTCAGAGGTCAGTATTAAAGGGAAGTTATGAGGAACACATTTAAATTTCATTGTCTCTACATACTTACGATATTTATAAAAGATACATATATTTTACTGTTACCTTCTGTTTACACTAATGAAGAGAAACATTAGTGGGAATCCTATGTACTGAGGGGTAAGCTTTTACTGATTCTCAGCTGACATTCTAAGATATAGGAACAGGAAAATTTTCTTAAATAGCTGCATCTTGATAGAAGAACAAAAAATGAATTATATAATGATAACTTTCATTTCTAAAAGCATCCCTTTCATATTTCTAATCTGTGCTATTTGAAGAAGCACCACCTGGTCCTTTACAAAGATTTGTCATAATTAACTACTAGTTGGAGTATAAATTTTCTGATTTCCTGAGGAGCAACTTGAGAATCTCTATTATTATTAAAAAGTATTCAAATTCGATGTTTAGATATTTAATTTATAGACATAATCAGAAATGCTCATAAAGCTTTTTGTAGGGTTAATAGATAACATCTTGAAAATAAAACAAGGTATAACAAATACTGATATATCTACAGGGTATATATGAGTTTCCTGGGGCTGCTGTAACAAACTATCACAAACCATATGGCTTAACACAGCAGAAATTTATTCTCTCACATTTCTGGAGCTCAGAATTCCGAAATCAAGACATTGGCATAAATTGCTCCTCCCCATGGCTCTGAGGGAGAACCTATTCCAGGCCACCCTCCTAGCTTCTGGGGGAAGCCGCAATCCTTAGTGTTCCTTGATTTGTACATGAGGGACTTCCCCAATCTCAGCTGCCGTCTTCACAATGCCTCCTCTTTCGTGTGTCTCTTTATCTTACTCTTTCTCGTAGGGCATGTGTCTATGGATTTAGAGCCCACCCAATAAGTCCATGATCATCGCCTCTCAAGATCCTTAACTAAATTATATCTACAAAGACTCCTTTTCCAAATAATGCCACAGTCACAGGACATATATTGGGGGTGGGGGGTGCTATTATTCAGTCTTTACAGATACAATATAATACAGCTTTTAAAGTTTTTGAGTAATATCAACAATATGGGAACCTGTGTACTGTAGAATATTCCACTAAAAATGGACATACCTTGTGGAGTTATTTTGGATACCAATGTATGTGTATAATATATTATGCAGTACCTTATATATAAATTATTGGAAAGCAATACCAAGAAATGATAGTCACGATAGATGATCTCAGGGCAGTGGGGATTATAGTTGTATTTATTTCCCTTTGTATTTTCCTTTGTTTTCCAACATCCACAGGTGACCGTGACTTACTTTTAAAACAATACATTATAAATTAGTGAACTGCTATATATTTTCAGCCTCATTCACTATACTTATTGTATTAATTTTCTTAATTTTAAAAATAAAGCAAACATTTATATGACATAATATGTTTAATTGTAGTCACAATAAACAGAAATTTTCATGTGTCTTGGGACCACTTTGAGATATAATAGTCCCTACAACTTTTTTCAGTTTTCAGGACTCAATATGTAACATTATCCTCCTGTTTGAACTCAATAAAGAAATAAGGAAACATGAGAGGGAACAACAGTTGATGAAAATGTAATTTATAATAATGATAAAACTAACTGGATAAAAGGGGTTTAGAAACTCTGTCAAACGGATGTGCTAACAATTTCTCCGTTAAAGTCAACTGTATCACATCTTACAGGTCTCCCCAAGGCAAAGCCTGATCCAGCAAGTTTACATCTTAGAAGAAGAGTAGAACACACCCTGTTAGAAACTTGACAAGCAACAGAGAAGCTGGAAACCACCTGCTAGAGAATGGAGTTTTTCTCTAAGTCAATCTCCCTCCCAATGACCAGAAAAGTCATCTCTTGCTCTGGGGAGGTCAATGGTGGCATATGGAAAAGCCGAAGTACAACTCCCACACTTGCCTTTCTTTCTCTTTCCTTTTATTTCCTTTCCATGGAAATATAAAATGTGAGCCATAAGCATTCTCCCTGCTGTAGGATTGGCAACTCCTGCCCCTGAGGTGAATGTGAGGATCCAGTAAGAGGTTAGTTTGTCTTCCCACCATTCATTACCAACCTCATAGAATTGATGACCGAAATCAACCAAATACATGTTTCTAAAATATGCATTGCCTTGGGCGCCTGGATGGCTCAGTTGGTTAAGCGACTGCCTTCGGCTCAGGTCATGATCCTGGAGTCCTGGGATCGAGTCCCACATCCGGCTCCCTGCTCAGCAGGTAGTCTGCTTCTCCCTCTGACCCTCTTCCCTCTCGTGCTCTCTATCTCTCATTCTCTCTCTCTCAGATAAATAAGTAAAATCTTAAAAAAAAAAATCTTTAAAATATGCATTGCCTTTCAATAATTTTATGTTTTCTTCATATTCTCTCATTACTCCCATTTGATATTGTCTTTTCTTTTTTGTACAGCTTTGTCCATTTTCTCCACATTATACAAGCAAACTTAATTCTTTCCTTTTATTTCCAGATAATTCTCTTTCCATCTTTGAAGTAACATGCAACCAGTTAGTATTTGAATTCTAAGTGATGATAGGCATTTATCCTGATCGGCCAGTACCCACTAGTTGTTAAATACTTTAAATATCTCCCCTACTTATTTCATTACACACTGTGATATTTTAATAGTTAATTAACTTAATTAGAAGTACCTTAAGCCTGGGCTTTGACTTATATCTATGATGCATCTATGTGTGTGTGTATGTTTATGCTTATTACTGTGCCTAATATGCACATGTTATATAATATAAAATGCTTCATAAAATACAAAGTGATATATAATACTAAGGCATTTAAACTCACCTGAAATTGAGCATTATTATTTTAAAGAAAACAAATTCCAAATGATACATAGGAGTTTAAAACATTCTCAGACCTGGGCTTAAGGGGGAAAAAAAAAAAATATATATATATATATAATTTCTTATGTACTTTACATAACTAGTTTTCAAATTTATGAAAAAATATATTGAGGCTAATGACCTCCAATGGAAGAACCAGAAAACAGATTACTAATCTCTCTCTCTCTATCCTCCATCTAGTTTACTTCTAACAAATACCAGGAGATCCATTACAATAGGTAAACTGATAGAGTTCACTCTTTTTGTTCCTCCATCTCAACTCACATATGCAAAGGTCTTTGCTGAGTATGTTTAACAGTCTCTGAACTTATTTCCCTTCATAGTATGGATTCAAGATCTCTTATGCTCCTCATCTCTTTTCCTAGGTCTGTCTCTACTATGTTCTAAGTGAGACAAAAACATCCTTTTCTAAACATCATACATTGTTACCATTTTACAACTTGTGTCATTTAGCAGGAAGATTTGTACAGAAAATCAATCTTGCTTTCAGAAATCCTTAGCAAGAAAAGTAGCTAGCAATGAGTACCAGAAGTGATGAATGGAGGGATAGGTAGTATCTGGGGGTTCTTTTACAGACAAGATTTGATATAAGCCAGTTGTTTTAATTTAAATAGACATGTCACAAAGCATTCCCCAAGATGTGACCCACTGGCTCCCCACATCATAATTACCTGGAATGATTGTTAAACATGCAGATTCCTGGGCTTCACTGCAAAACTGAATTTGGGGGATTGGATCCTGAGGATCTGTATTTTTCAGACTGCCCTGGTTAATGTTTGTACTTAATTAAGTCTTAAAACCACCATTTGGTGGACACTTTAGCCACATCTTTCTCAAGGTTTCTCAAGGTTTCATCTACCAGGCTGTCTTGAAATCAACTCTCCATCGTTTGTGAACTGGATGAATTCTACATTCTGTTGATGACTCCTGCCTTCCATTTAATTTTAGTATAACTTGTTTCTGACAGTGATGAAACTGTTAAAGTCTGAAAATGATTAATAAGACATTTTCAAATAGTAGGGGCTTAAAATTCTTGACTCAGACCTCATTCTGTAATCCATTAGCTCTGTCTGGAACTTGACACTTGCTGAGCTTCCTGAAGGGATTTCCATCCCTGGGTCTATCAGCACTTTGTTATAAATGAGTTGTGCTTAGGAAGGAGATTTCTGAGAAAGCTTTCAACATTATTATGCTAATGTAAATCATGGCCTATACATAGGGATTCTATCATTCTGTCCTTAGTTGTCTTCCTCAGACTTTTCAAATAATAACATTTACAATTGTTAGAACAAATTGCACTCTGTGATTCAGGAGTCCTGTGCCCATCTTTCAAAATGGTTACAAGTGTTATGTGGCAACCTAATTTGTCTTTAATCCAGTTTTAACATTATCCGTCATAATGAATCTCAACACAGACATAGTTTTAGCTCTGTAGCTCCAGTAAAACCAAGTTTCTATAAGGTATAGAACAGTTTCTATTAAGTACAACTGTGTTAAAAAGAATATGGCAACCCACGAATCTGCCCATACAATAGTCCTCCCTTATCCATGACTTCAGTTATCTATGGTCAACCACCATCCATAAGCAGAGGTTCCTCCTCCTGACTTACTGTCAAAAGGTCAGTAGTAGCCTAATGCTATGTCACAATGGCTCGGTCATTCCCCTCACTTCATCTCATCACATGGGAATTTTATCATCTGACATCATCACAACAAGAGTGAGCACAGTACAATAAGATATTTTGAGAGAGAGACCACATTCACATAATTTTTATTATAGTATATTGTTATAATTGTTCAATTTCATCATTGGTTATTGTTAATCTCTTACTGTGCCTAATTTGGAAATTAAATTTTATCATAAGTATGTAAGTATAGGAGAAAACATAGTATATGTAGAGTTTAGGCATCCATGGTTTTAGGCATCTGGGGTCTTGGAAAGTATCCTCTCCTGTAGATCAAGAGGTGAGTACAGTACAACTATAATAAATCAATTAAGGGTTGCATTCATTTTAAAATTATTCACATTCATGATTGCAAGTAAAAATAATAATCTAAAGTATATGAATGGCTTAAGATTCTACAGATCCATGTAGGGTTATGAAGTAAAAATAAGCATACTAAAATAGACACTTCAATTAAACCAACAACATTGTGCTAAAATGGTTAAAGCCTTAAAATTAAATTACACTGGAGATTTATTACTATATTAAAACAACACAAAAAGTCATTGCTAAATATTATGTTCTCTTTCTCAGTGTTTATCTGTTCAGGAACAGATTGCATGAGGAAATTATAAGTTATTATTTTTTTTAAAGTTGCCATTTATCTTTCCCAGCACTTCTTATTTTAATACTGTTTTTCTTTGTGAGACCATTGTGACCAATCATGTTTACCAGCATTTGGACTGTGCTTCACGCAAAAGTCCTGGAAGGAAATAGCTGTAATGCATTATTGGTCCTTGTGTTGCAATGGTGACCGCTCTTGAATAAAACCTCATTCGGGGTGCAAATGTTCATCACTCTAAAGATGTTTTCATTTTATTGGAATTCCAGCCATAACACTAGACACAATAGTGTATCTTTTGGGTTTATAATCTACAAAGTATGAACCACTTCATGGAAATGATATTTTCATTTTATTCTTTATGAGCAATAAATTTTAACTCATTAAGTTTTATTTTCTTTTATTTTTTTTAAGATTTTTTTTTTTTTATTTGAGAGAGAGAGTGAGTACAAGATGGGGGAGGGTCAGAGGGAGAAGCAGACTCCCCACTGAGCAGGGAGCCCGATGTGGGACTCGATCCCCGGACTCCAGGATCATGACCTGAGCCGAAAGCAGTTGTTTAACCAACTGAGCCACCCAGTCGCCCATTCATTAAGTTTTTAAAAGAATACATTGTCACCAAGTTTCTCCCCTTTATCTGATGAATAAAATATCAACTTTCAAGATAAGTTGACTATATCATACGTACAAATTTGGTCGACATCTAGATTTAACTTAAGTGATACACTGACTGTTTTCTTTTTTCTTTAAAACAGATTTTCAAATTCTCTTGTATTTTCAGCTATGATGACAGTGAACTCTTAAACTGAAAGTATGCTAAAAAATGAAATATTTTTTTCATTAAAAAGCTCTTATTGTCTAATAAAGACAGCTGTATTATATATCTGCCTCATACATTACTAATTTGGAATTTTTATATAGAGAGATCATATACATGGTCATAATATAAATAATACTGAAAAGAATATTTACAAGTGGAGGAAACTCAAGCTGCCTTCAGGAATTATTGGTGTTATATAAAACCCATTTAGTATTATAACAATAAAAAAATATGTAAGTATAAAATATCTGACCCCATTTCCATAAATGTTATGCAATAGAGCATAAAATAAATAAAATAGATGAAATCGATGTACATATGATAAGAAGCATTTTGGTGTTTAAAGTAAGATTGCTGGATTAATAAAAGATTTTTTATTTGAATCACATTATATGCTTAGTTTGACTATATATATACATACACACACATATATATATATACATGCATATACATATATACATACATATACATACATATATATGCATTTCAATCTCTCCACAACAATTTCCAGGCAACAGTTCATCAGTTTTTGTGCTGGGTTACAGATGACCTTCAATAATTCATTGGATATCTTTGTTACTCTCCCTAAAAGTACTTGAAGCATGCTTATTTTTCGCAACCGCAGTCACTAATGGGATTTTGCTTTTTTGAATCCCAAGCTTTTTAATGACTTCTGGGTACCTTGTGTTACCACAAGTGACAGAAAAATAAGTGATTTACAGTGTATGGAAATAATTATACTTACTTTATTTAAAATGATTCAGGTTGGGCACCTGGGTGGCTCAGTTGGTTAAGCGACTGCCTTCGGCTCAGGCCAGAATCCTGGAGTCCCGGGATCGAGTCCCGCATCGGGCTCCCTGCTCAACAAGGAACCTACTTCTCCCTCTGGCCCTCCCCCCTCTCATGTGCTCTCTCTGTCTCTGTCTTTCTCTCTCATTCTCACTCCCTCAAAGTAAATAAATAAATCTTTAAAAAAATAAAAAAATAAAATGTTTCAGCTTTAGAAAGATGCTATAGAATAAATTTGCTGTAGCAGTGAAATCAAAGAGGCGACTAATATAAGGTTACTATTACATGGAATCCATGATTAATGAAGAAGCCACCCAAAGAAGTAGTGGTAGTGCTACTCCAGGATTTGGGGAGAAAACTTCAGGTAATACCTTCCAAGACTTTCAGGAGAGGTGATACCGTCACAAGATCTTTCGCAAGCTAAACCTTCACATCCCAAGTTGATCGTGGCACTAGATGGTCAGGCTACATCAAGATGCATCAAGATGACGACAAGTTACTTAAAAGGAATGAACCCAGTAAACCCAATTGTAACCTCAGGAAAGGGCCGCAAAGGTCTTCTCTGTCCACTGTGGTTGCAGCTAAGAAAGGAGGCAGCATATGACCCACATGATAGCTTTTCCAAAACGATGGGAGCAGTGAGTGTGGCATAGAAAGCAGAAAAAAAGGCTCACCCATGGCAACTGTTGGCCTGCCCGTAAAATGGCAACCTGCAAAGCCTTCTAGATCTTAAGTTTATTGGTAAGTGTTTATGGATGCATCCAAATCATAAATATGAAAAATATACTAAATCAGATTTTCCCTACATCAAAAAGAATCTCAGTATTGTCTTTTTAAAAAACAGCTAATCATATTGCAGCATAAAAGCGTATCAAATCAACACATTAGACTCTAAACTTACACTGTGTTTTATGTCAGTTATATCTCAATAAAACAGGAAAAATAGCAGCTATGACATCAGCTCCACATTTTAATATTTACCTTTGCCATTTCTTGTTTGCTTATAAATAAAGTGAAATATTGTTTTTATTATCTAAAACACTACAGATTTAACAGTTTACAAAACCTGACCCTTAGTTTTGCCATCTGGCAATTACTGTGTCCCCAGCATACCTCAGTATGGATTCAACCTCAAACCTGTACAAAACCCTGGCCTACCAGAATCTCTTGAATTCTTGAAAACTTTTTCATCTACAGATAAGAACTATTCTAGGGATCTTGTCCAGTTTCTGAAAGTTGGGATATGTTGTTGTATTACAAGGATTTTCTCTCTGATGTGTCTAATTTTTTCAAATGTGTGTTTTTATTAAGCAGTCTTAATATGGGTTGTTCTGTTACCATGAAAAAAATTTTGCACAATGAACAGCTAAATTTTATTGTAGTTCAAGGCAAAAACAACAACAACAACAAAACACACACACACACACAAAACAATGTATGCAATTTTAGCCCTAAATTTTAACAATATTTGCATAGTTATAATTGTCAGCAAAATGTTTTTCAACCCTTGTCATTGATTTTGTGCAAATGCAGGAAGGCTTATTTAGAATGGCACAGAGAACCTCCAGTTCCCTGTAGATTCATTAGCGGTGAATCTCAGCATGTAACATACCTTCTAGTGGCCCAAGCATCAGAAAATACTACTCAGTTATGCTACAGCCTCTCCTGAACCCTGGTATCACTATGATGCTGATGATCTTCTCACTGTTCTCACTGCTCTTCGGTTAGATCACTTGGCTTCTGGGAGAAAATGTGGGGACCTTTGAATCCTCTTACCTTCACAAGAATAAGATTATCTATATTTCAATAATTAAAGACTTTTGGAGAGAAGGCAGATAAACCCAACTTTTAATCGATTCTTCTTACACAAATAATAGTGTTTATCAATAACCAAGGGCATAAAGAATGAAAAATACAATGAAAGACAGGTTCTTCATAAAAGTAGTTCACCTTTTGACTGGGCTGAAAGACAAATGAGCTTGTATAAATATTTTTAAAACATGAAGTAATAATTGACAAAAGTAAAAACATGGGATCAAAAATAATCCCCCCCTAAGGTTCCAGGAAATATATAGAAGTTGGATTAGTACTGGAAGAAACTGAGTCTTGAGGAAATATTACTTCTTTTGGCTATTGTGAAAAGGAAAATAAAAAGAATTATGATCTGTTTTATTATAAACATAGAAATAAAAAGAACTTAAATCTTTTTTTTTTTAAAGAACTTAAATCTTATAATGATCCAATAAGACCATTTTACACATGTTAAGATTTAAAACTTTTTTTTTTATAATTTAAAAGCTCACAAAAGTGCCTCTAAGATAACAAGGATTACAAACAGTAGGATCACACTATTGGCTGCCAATTACCATGTAGTAGTAGAGGCTTGTCTTGATGTGACACAGCATGATATTTTTTCCGGTGGATAATAAAGCTGATTTTTTTTCCTGTTTTTTGTTGGTGGTTGTATACAGTAGTAACTCAGGATCTGTGTTGTGGAACTGAAAGATACTTTGCTTTCAATCTCAATTTCTCTACAAGCTATTTCAATTCTCATTTTGTTTCCAAGATACTTAAATTCATAAACTAAAAATCTAAATTGCTTTCCTCTAATTACTGTTACTCTTTTTTTTGTAAGTCAAGGTAATATTGATAGTAATTGAAACCATTTCTTCACCTGGATATAATTACATTTATTTTTATGAGCCTTTAAAAAAACTTAGTTGCTTAAATTAGCTAATTATAAAATGATAGAAAAAACAAGTATTACACAATTATTTGGAATGTATTTGAGGAAACTCAAGGAACACTCTCAATTATATTGAAATATAATGATCCTGATACTGTTTTTGTCCAGGAAGATAAAATTTCATGTTGGACATCAATCAGTAGTAAACTTTTAGATTAACAATCTAAAATAAGAATTTAATAATTTGGACTAATGTTATTTCTATCATAATAAGGAAAAACAGGTTAGTTTTGAAATAATAAGAAACAATGAGGAAATTTTTTGTGTTATCTATGTCAGTAGTCTCAAATTTTACCATTGCATCAGAATCACCTGGAAGGCTTGTTTATTTATTTATTTATTTATTTATTTATTTATTTATTTATTTAATTTTGAGGCCCCATCCCCAAAATGGCTGATTCAGTATATCTAGGGTGGTGCATTTCCAAAATGTTTCCTGGTGATGCAGATACCACCCACACTTGGAGAATGACTGGTAGATGGATTACTTAAAAGATGATTTGCAAACATTAAACAAAACAACAATGATAAAAGTTTTGAAATGCCGTCCCTTGTTTTATATTTTCACCTATGCAATGGCAATTCTAAACAATGTCAACGTCAGATTAACTCTTCCCGTGGCATTTTCATAGTTCCCAATAGGCAACACTTCTCCCCCAGTCCCCATCCCACCTTTTTGAAAGAGAGAGAGAAAGAACAGGAAAGGAGTGGAGAGGACAAGACATGAAGAGAGACTGACAAAGACAAAGATAAATAGCAGGAACTTAAGCTTGTCTGGTGTACACCCTACTGTTTCCAACGCTTTCCTGTTTTCTGGGGAAAAAAAAAAAAATATATATATATATATTTATATATATATAACTCAAACATGGCAGCTTTTATTACACCATACATATGGGTTAGGGCAAAATCCCAAATGTAGAATATACTATCTTTACAATCCAGTGTGTACCTCAAGGGCATTGTGACTCCTTTTATATGGTGGAAGTGTGAGATACAATGATTCTTTACGTTGGTGCGTATGGCCCAGACCATTGGCTTTCTAAACATTTCACTGATACGACAGCCACAAAACTTAGTAGGGTTTTGTAGTATATGTGTCCTATTAAGGTCCTCAATGCACTTGTCATTTCCTCCTCATCCCAGCTTATTGCAAAAGGTCATTAATATAGTGGATCATTTTGCTATCCTTTGGGATGTCCAGACAGAACAATTATCTTTAGACCAACTAAGAGAGTTAGCACAGCTCTGATGCAAGACTGAATATATACACCATTTTTCTACCTGCATAAATTTGAGCTTTTTTTGATCCCCCTTTTTGATAGAGATGAAAAAGAATATAATGAGTAAATGTTCATACACCACATATCTGAGGTTAGGATAATATTCTGTACTGAAGATACCACATCTATAGTACAGCGTCTGCAATTAGGGATCCTTATTAGTGGAATCTTTGGTAGTATACTGTCATTCTCTTGTATCTGTCTGGCTTTGAAGAGGCACGTCTGATAAATTCAGTCATGTTTATGTTAAGGAGCATCACCTTTGCATCCTTTTCAAATTCTTCAGGGTAGCACCATTATCCTTTATTTATGTATAATAAAACATTATTTTTAATTTACAATCTTGGTAGGGCATTTTGGACTGCCACTTTAATCTTGCCCACTCTTACCCACAGTTTAAGAAACCAATATGTAGGTTGTGCTATCTGCTAAGCTTGTCCTTTAGGTACTGAGGGAAAAATCTCAACAGGTGAGTCTATGGACCCAGTGAACCAAGGATGAGGTAGAACAAGGCAGACTGTATTTATCATTCAGTTTCCACATATTTCCCTTTCTAACAAAGGGCCTTGAGGGTGCTCCATTTTCCCTACCATCATTATCAATTAAAACTGTATAACAGTCCACCGATGTATCAGGTATTTTCCTTTCCCAATGGACTCCTGCCTGACAAAATGGCCCTAGTCCCCATTGGGGAAGAGAAGAGGAAATCATTACTATATACACTAACCATCAAGTTTCAGGACCATTCTTTGAAGGAACTGGATTATTCTTTAGACAAAGGATTATGGGCCTAAAAAATGTCTCCAATCTATAAACCAAGCAACAGAATGTGACTTTTTTATTATGTTAATCACCATAAATTACATCATTAGTTTTTAATGTAGTGTTCCATGATTCATTGTTTGCGTATAACACCCAGTGCTCCATGCAGAACGTGCCCTCTTTAATACCCATCACCAGGCTAACCCATCTTCCTACCACCCTCCCCTGTAGAACCCTCAGTTTGCTTTTCAGAGTCCATAGTCTCTCATGGTTCATCTCCCCCTCCGATTCCCCTGCTTTGTTCTTCCCGTCCTGCTATCTTCTTCTTCTTCTTTTTTTTTTTTTTAACCATATACTGTATTATTTGTTTCAGAGGTACAGGTCTGTGATTCAACGGTCTTACACAATTCACAGTGCTCACCATAGCACATACCCTCCCCAATGTCTATCACCCAGCCACCCCATCCCTCCCACCCCCCACTACTCCAGCAACCCTCAGTTTGTTTCCTGAGATTAAGAATTCCTCATATCAGTGAGGTCATATAATACATGTCTTTCTCTGATTGATTTATTTCACTCAGCATAACACCCTCCAGTTCCATCCACGTCATTGCAAATGGCAAGATTTTATTCCTTTTGATGGCTGCATGATATTCCATTGTATATATATACAACTTCTTCTTTATCCATTCGTCTGTTGATGGACATCTTGGCTCTTTCTTCCTCGAAACATTGCCAAAGGCAAGAAATGGGCAGAATGTGACTTTTTATTAGCATGGTTCAGTGCAAACTCTCAATCACTAACAGCTTTTGTTTGTATAGATTGACCAGTTAGTTTCCCTGGTGGCTTCCTATCTATCTTTCCTCTAGGGATGCTGTTTTTCTGATTAACTACCTCTACTGGTTCTTGAAGGGTCAGGTGCCCTTGTCTGCCACTCCAATCTTGTCACTAGTAATGATTGTGCCCTCCTTGATTCTGTCAGTTAAGAACTACGACTTGGCTTCTGTAGTTGTATCTTCCTTATTGCTATCAGTAAGCCAAGTTTTGAAATGGCATCTCCTACTTTGTCTCTTAAGGAATTGCAGGATCTAACCAACATGTGCTGCTAGGATCCAGGGGAGCAAATGGAGGTCTGATCAAGGACAAGTGCAACATAAATTTGATCAAAGGAGATGAAGATATAGGTATAGATATAGATGTATAAATATAAAATTTATAGAATATACCACCCAGGCAAGGGATCCAGTTGCAGATTGATCACTAAACTTCTCTGAGATACTGGGGACCCTCTCACCAGGGCATTCCTTATTAATCTGGCCACTAGAATATCTCCTGGACCCCCCTTGAGGACATAGTCATCTGTGAGCAGTTTTTCATAGCGTAATCATTCTGCTATGTCCTATCTCTGAACATTTTGATCTATACTTCCAATTTTTGCAGTGGAATATCTCCTACATCTACTTCATTTAGTATGGGCCATTGCCAGCCTGACTTTGAGGACATTTTGGCAGCACATTTGGGCTGTGTCTAGGGTCCTCTCCTGGTGTTGTATTTTGTTAATTATGTATCTATACATCTATATCTGTATTTCCTTAAGGGTCCCTTGTGTCCTTAATGGACTCAGCACTTCACCAGACAGGTTATGTTTTGGCTTAATCCAATTATGGAACATATGATGAGAAAGGCAGATGGAGGAAGACCAGCAGATCTTGAGGAGACTGTTTTGACTCTTAGGGCAGAGGCATTTGTATTTTCTTCCAGCAAGGAGAGACTACTGTGCACTAAAAGGCAGGAATGAACCATTTCTTGAGATTCAGAAGACTCAAGCTATTGTGGCGATTCAAGAATATTGAATGCATTATCACACATGTCTCCATTTCTTATTAGAGTCCCATTTTCTCCCTTTCAAGGCTGGACCTTAGCATAACATATATATTTAGGTTGAGAATTTAAACTTCCCTAAAACTCAGCTCTTTCTATAATTAAGTTGTAAGCCTAGTCCTGAACTTTGTTTGCTCTCTAGCTGGTGGAGATGAATGTCTCCTAAGAAGCTGCCAAATTTATCATTGGCAATTACATGATGATTTGAAGTAATGATTAATCATCCTCAGCCTTTTTTTGTCTTTCTCCTCATTAGCCATCCATTTCCATTGTCCTTATAATTACTATCTCTGCTATATTTCTCAAATGACTGATAGAATACGACTGCTAGTGCATGTCCTTCCAACATACCACCATTTTGTGACCCTGGTGAAAATTTTAACAAATACACTACTAACGCATGCCAGGAACAAGCACTGCCCATGTCTGGCCCACCAGTGATGTCCTTATTACCAGCCTGCAAATAGTGATCCAGTTCCAACATCCTATCTTGGTATCTGTTTTCTCAGCCCACTGCTGGAACCATCACTGACTATCAGTTTCTGTAGGAAGAATACTCAGATGAAAATGAGCAGGCAATATATTTCTTAGCCAGTGCTCTAAAGATCAACATGTATGGGGAAGAAAGAAGGCATGATTGGACAGAGGGAGAAACTGGATTTCAATGCAGTGTAAATAAATATTCAGCTGACCCTGGAGGGATATTGAAAATGGATGGCCCTTCAGGGATGTGTTGTGTGAGACAAAGAGACTAGATCTTGTACTTCCATAAGGATCAGTCACTGGATACAGAAATGAAGAGGCAATTGAGGAACATAAATTTCTTTAGCAAAGGGCAATTCAAAAAGAGGGCTGAAAGCCTGGACATGTCATCTGGCTTCACTCCCAGCAGCTGGGAGCAAAATCCTCCCATGCTGAAGGAGAATTTGAATGATGCATTATAGTGTCCACTTTTTTTTTTAAGATTTTATTTATTTAGTCACCATACTGTATGGTGACTAACATACCATAATAAAAAAAACAAAAATATTGATTATTAATGAAAAAACAAAAAACAAAACGAAAAAAAAACCCCTATCATTTATGAAAGAATTTTGGGAAGAAAACTAGCTTTGTAAGATATATACAAGTGTTTTTTGAGAGGGAAAGAATTGGGTAATTTTCTTGTCAAACAAAAAAAAAATTGTTTTGGATAAAACAAAATGAAACTGATTGCTTAGATAGTTTCTGCTGTGTTTACTCTGAATATTCCAAATGGTTATGTTTTATACACTTTTCACAATATTATTTAATAAAGAAACTGATTATATCTATAAAAATATTTTATTTATTTATTTCAAATAGAGAGAGTGAGAGTGAGTCAGGGGCAGAAGCAGAGGGAGAGGGAGAAGCAGGCCCTCCACTGAGCAGGGAGCCTGATGCAGGACTCAGTCCCAGGACCCTGAGTTCATGACCTGAGCCAAAGGCAGATGCTTAACCCACTGAGACACCCAGGCGCCCCTAGTGTACAATTATTTTTGCACACTGTGGTATTTCTCTTCTCAGGCTATGGAGAAAAATAATTAGGGTCCCAAAAATCTCTGCTTCAAATGTACAGGATATTTTCTATGATTCTTGCTATGGCTCCCGTGCTCCAATTAGATAGTTGATTTAGTTTCTCAAGGTTGCAATAAATAAGTCTTTGAAGCTATCCAAAGGAGTTTTCTCTAACTCTATACTGCCTTGCTCCATTCCAGATCTCAAGTAGACAAAATCATGGTGCCCACTCTGTCTTCCTTTACTTATTTAATAATTGGAATTTTATTCTTTTATCTACATGCAGAAAATATTTCCACATGAGCAACAGATCGATTCTCTTCTCAGAAAACTTATCCTGTGAGTTAGCCATGTTTATATTGGATACTTCAGAGTTTTCCAATTCTGCATAACAAATTATTACAAATTTCAGAGATTGTAAAAAAAAAAAGAATTGAAAAAGAAAAACCCAGAAATGTGATACTTCTCAATATCCGTGTTTTAAGAATCCAAGTGGTGGTTATCTGGGTTGAGATCTGACCTGAGGCTTGGGGTGGTCTTCCAAACTCATGAGATTATTGGCAGAATTCAGTTTCCGTGATAGCATGGCTGAAGTCCCTATTTTCTTCCTAGCTGTTCTCAGCTCCTAAAGACTGCAGTGAATTCTTTGCCATGTGTCCTTCTCCACAGAACCATCAATCTGATAGTTTACCTTTTCAAGACTGGCAATATCGCAATTCTCTCTAGTCTACAGCAAAGTAGTCTTAGATAACACACTGTAATGATAGAAGTGAATATCCTATCATTGTTCTTTTTTTTTAAAATATTTTATTTTTTATTTGACAGAGAGATAGAGAGCACAAGTAGGCAGAGTGGCAGGCAGAGGGAGAGGGAGAAGGAAGCTCTCTGCTGAGCAGGGAGCTGGACGTGGGCCTCGATCCCAGGACCCCAGGATCATGACCTGAGCCGAAGGCAGCCGCTTAACCGACTGAGCCACCCAGGTGCCCTATCCTATCATTGTTTTATAACATAACCTAATTATGGGAATGACGAGCCCATCATATTTGCAGACCTCATTCACACTGAAAAGGAGGTGATTATACAGAAAATGTACATCATAGCACCAAAATTTAAGGGGTCATCTTAGAATTCTAGCTAGAATATTGTATTAAATTTGTCATTATTTTTCTTAACCATCTTTTTTGTGTGTGTTTTTCTTATATCCATCATTCCTTTACAAAGTTTCAGCTAAGACTACCATTCACATCCATATTGTTAAATCTAATTGCAGTTACAAATAATTGTAATTAGATACAGTTACAAACAATTGTAAACCATCATCTTCCTTGACCTCTTCTCAGGATGCAACCTCTTAATCATTCTCAAAACACAACACTCCTCTAATTCATTAAAAAAGATACATATCATTATACATTCTGAGGCTAATAGGGGTCAGTGGTAGGACAATACCTAATAATTCTTTGCTCTTCCCAAGCAATGGGTTATGAGTATTTCTCAGTAGTAGGCAAAAAAGTCTTAATCTAACCATTCATTTGATATTTTCACACTACTAATTATTTTGGAAATATATGAAACTGATCCTTGTTCTTCCACATATGTTAGAGTTATGCCAAATTCTGTAGCTTCAGTAGCTGTCCTGGGGTAGATATGCATCCCTAAAATTGGGTCTTCCAGGACCTTGATGAACAAGGCCGGAGCTGGTGATAATACATATACTATTAAAGTATACCACAAAAAGTTAAACATACTTTTAAAAAAGCTTAGCTTCAGAAACATAGGATCATAAGTGGAAGAAATATATTTAAAGAGATTAAATAGAAAAATAAATATGAAAGATCAGTATATCTTTTGTGCTGTCTGAACAGATTCATAACTCTTGCAAATTTGCCTGTCTGAACAGATTCATAACTCTTGCAAATTTGCCTGTTGAGCATTAGAAAAGAATCTCAAGGTATTTCTGTACCAAATTTTTATTAAGGTATATAAGAAACAGATCTGAAATATTTATATTTCGGGGCACCTGGGTGGCTCAGTCGTTAAGTGTCTGCCTTTGGCTCAGGTCATGATCCCAGGGTCCTGGGATCGAGCCCCGCATCGGGCTCCCTGCTCCGCGGGAGGCCTGCTTCTCCCTCTCCCACTCCCCCGCTTGTGTTCCTGCTCTCGCTGTCTCTCTCTGTCAAATAAATAAATATAATAAAATAAAAATAAAAATATTTATATTTCTGATTGCCATTAAATGAATAAATGTAAGCATATTTATTTACAAATATTACAAGTATTTGATGTCATATTTGTTATTACAAATGGCATGCAAAAGACTTACTAAAACTCTGAATCCCTGCAGCAAAAAATTCTATTAGTATAGAATTAAGTATATTTCCTTGTTGGGTTCTGATTTCTATTACTCTCTTTTTCTATAACTCATTAGGTAACTCTGCATTCTATCCATTAAAATATTTGTATTTATACACTGCATAAATTATAATTACTGGACATAGTACAACTAATATATATGATATATATCCTCATTCAGGCTGACCGGGGAAATATTAGCTGAATTACCAAGTGTGCTAATTATAGCATATCCCATTAAGCATATATAATTATGAAACCAGGCTAACCAGTAGTAGTCCTTAGAGACAATCCTTCATGTACAATACTGACATGCATTTTACAATTTAATTGCTAGTATGCAAATGATAAACCATATTTGCTTTTATAAGTACATACATGCAGACAAATTTTAACATAACACAGAAGCTGTATGAATTTACATCCAGAATATTTTATTGTAATCATTTATAGTTTTATTTATACAAAATCTGAGTGTATCTATTTGTTTATAAAGGTGGATTAATAATTACAAATCAAATGGAACAATGTTTATCAAGTATGATTCAATATCAGAAAAGGTAAAAATATAATACTTTATTATTCTATAGCCATTTAATTTTTTTGGACACAAAAACATATTTCTATTTCATTCTTGGTTAAATTTATGTTCCTCAGTGTTGTGTCTAATCTCTGGAGTTACTACAGAGCATCAGAAATACAGAGGAGGGGTTGAGGTGACATCTAAGACTTTAGTCAGAGGTTCTAGTGCTTCCGAATTTCTCTTCCTTTAGTCCGCATGGTTCTCGGTCATACTGCTTGTAAGAATGAAGAGGTAGACCAGACGAAGAGCGGTGGGCAGCAAAGCATAGTTTACTGAGTGATAGTACAAAGGTCCCCAAGAGGGAGGGACCCGAGAGGGTTGCCATTGGAGGTTCTAAATCTCTGAGATTGTTGGGGGGCTGTTATAATCTGATTAGCCCTCCATGCACCTGTCACCCAGGCAATTTTTGTCCACAAATTCATCTACCTCTCAGGTAGTTGTTTCTGTGGGAAAGGTGGAGGGTCCCTTAAAGGTGGTGTAGAATAACAGGATGGGGTCTTTTTCCTTTTCAGGGTAGTTTCCTCGTAGGACAGGGCCCCTGGCCCCTTCCTGCCTTTCTTCTGGACTATCCTCCATTACTACTCTGTCATTACTGAGGTGTCCCTTGTTCCTTCCAAGGCCATTATTTTCTCCTAAATATTGAGCCTTTCATGTGGACACAACATTCTCAGAAATTTGGGAGGTTAAACATTTTGTTTATGGTTTTCTTTTGGAGCTTTAAAACATTTAAGATGATTTTTTGAGATGTGAAATTCTCTGTAAAGAAATACATGATGTTAGGAGCTGTATAAAATAAAAAGTGTAAACTTTAATGCTAATAAACATTAACAGATGGAGCCTACATTTTCAGATCTTTTGTCTGTGAATTAATAAATCAAATTATGGGTATTCTATATAGACACTTTTATCACTTTTGTTCAATAATTCTATCTCTATTTTTCTTCAAATGTTTTTTCAATTTGAATCCATTGCTAAAATAATTGCATAACAACATTCAAATAAATTTGTAAAGTAAAATATCCTGTATCCTGTTCATTTTTTTGACCAAAACATCTTACTTCACTGGGCTTCATGTGTATACATTTTTCCGGTAAAACAAAAAAATAAAAGCATTAAAAATGATCTATTATAAACATGCATAAATAAGGATGATTTTTATTCCATTAAATAATACAGTGATTTTAATATTATTTCTTTCAAACTCTCTTCCCAAAGGTGACTAATAAGAGTAAAAAGTATATATTTCTTTATATATTCAAAAAGCATTTATGCTATTCACTTATTTTAATTATCATATAGTATTATTATTAGAGGAATGTATATTCAGACTACAAAAAAAATCAAAAAAATTACTTCTTGGCTTAAATTATAAGCATCCACTACTCACTTTTATCTTTTTCTCATTCCAAATTCATTCTCTCCACAATCACTTTTAAATCACTGACTTCCTTTTCCTGCTGTTTGCTTCTGTACTTCTAAACTTACTACCTCTTCTTGCTTTTCATCACACGTTTACATATTCTATGTTGATATTAATATGGAATGAGGTTTAAGATGTCTTAAATTCTCTATTGCTTACATGCATGTATTATTCCATTTTTCTAATTCTCCCAATAAATTATACCACCTTTTTGATATCACCATTCACTTTTTATATTATCTTGTCTGAGTAAATATTCAAATCTAAGACAGAGTATGATTACATTGCCCCTATTGAATTTTATTTTCTTCAATAAAGTTTATAATTGCTTCATTTCTTTCATCTGCTAATTTTATGCACTTATTATGAATCCATTTTAAAACATGGATAGAGATGAAAAATCTCATTACTTTCAAAGACAACAATGCTTTAAGGCTTTCCTTCTTCCTTCCCTCCTTATTTTCTTCTCTCTTCTTTCTTTATATTCCCCCTTGAGGCTGTACCTCCTGGTGTCTGCCTTTGTCATCCTACACTGCTTTCTTCCTGAGCATTTTCAATGTCCACCACTCTGACAGTTCGTCTCCTTCAGTCTTTTGCTGGATCACCTGTTTGCAAAGATTCCTTACCTTCCTCTTTCTTGGTTTACTCCCTCAGTTAGATCAAACACCTTCTCTAGCAGCTTCCTGAGGACACTCACACTGGAGTGAATTAATACTTTCCCATGACTGATGGCTTAACTTCCTATGTAATTCTGGGTTGTTAAGAATATTCTCTCAGTATTGTAAAGGCTTCTTTTCTTTGACGTTCTGTGTTTCGGTTGTGCCTTTGATGTAGTTTTGGAATGTTGGTGAGGTCTGGAGCCTACGGCCAAGAAAGAATTCTTGAGACATCTTTGGTGCAAAAAGACGATTTTATTAAGGCTTGGGGACAGGACCTGTGGGCAGAAAGAGCTGCTGCCCTGGGGTTGTGAGGGATGGCCGATTATATACTTGGCAGTTGGGGGAGGTCAGGAAAAAGAGAGGTGTCCAAAAGGACTTTCATATTCTAAAGAAGACTCTCAGGATCCCGGAGGCCTTGTTATATTTTCAAGCTAAGGTTGTTTTTCCCTCTAGCAAAGCATTAACATTAAGACAGTTGGGATCTTTCTGGAGGATTGTTATATTCTTCCTATCACTAGTGCTTGTCAATAGGCTTCAGGTCACAAAAAAAAAATTAACTGTTTACATTCCCTTCTGCCTGTGTTTCCCACATCAGTCATGGAGGGGAGGGCTCCATGATAGGGCTCCAAGAAATTGAGTTATGGGCCTCTGGAAGTTAGGCTATTGATAAGAATGCTTTTCCCTTGTAAATCACTAAGACATTGGTAAACTGGAGACTCTTGTCTTGAAGGACTGTGATCTCTTACTAGTTAACCATTTGTTTTTCCCTTCCCTTAGTTTTAGGGCAACTGGGAGTGCCTGAGGAATGTGACACAAATCCACAGGGGGGAAGGAGGAGGTTCCAGGGTGTCAGCTTGTGCTTTGTCCTCAGCTTGCTTTCTGCTCCCTCATCACTTTTAAGAAGTCTGAAGCCAATCAAATTTCCCTGCCTTGATAATTTCAAATTTCACAATGATGTGCCTTGATAGGAGGTTATAAATTCATTTTTTTTCCTTTTAGTGGGCTGTTTATTTCTGAATTCTCATTTTATTTCACTATGGAATGCTTGTATTCTTTAAGACACTTTCCTTATTTAATATATTTTATTTTTGTTTCCTCTTTCTTTTGTTGTATTCTGCAACTCATCCTCATGAGGAAACTTACAGTGAATTAACATTGTAAGTTTATTCTTACATTAAAAAAATCTTTATTTTTTTCCAGTTCATTGAGAAATTCCTCAATTTATATCTTATCATATTTTGCATGTCTCCTTTCTTACTTCTGATTTTCAGAGAGATACTCATCGTTACCTGAATATTCTTTATTTTACTGCCCAGTGTGTTTTTGTATTTTTCCATGACTCTAAGGAGAGTTCTATTTTGGAATTTTTTTTTTCTCAAAGTATATGTGTTTTTTTCCTGTAAATTATTTATTTCCCTTTTATTTGCTTTGATATATGTCTTTCATTAGAGGCTTTCCTCCAGTGTTTTGGGAATTTTCCTTGTTATGTCAGTAAGGATAACTACGTTATACTGAAATAAGAAATGTCTCCACAATCTTAGCAATAAGGTAAAGTTTAATTTATATCTCTTACTATCTGTTCATCAAAGTTGGCTTTGGGGATCTGCTCTATGTCATCATTATGTTCTCTCGGTGACCCTGGCTTATGGAGTGGCAGTTATGGATCATAGCCGATGACTATGACGGAAATAAGTCCTTGATGTTTCTGTCCCAAAAGAAAAAAAAAAGAAATCCACTCTACTCCCAGTCTATTGACCAAAGCAGTCCCGGGCCATGCTTAAATTCAGTCAGTAGGAAAATACAATCTTGCCACGTAACAAGCAGAGAAAAAACAAAATCGTTTATGAAAGCATTAAACATTGTGCAGTTGTGCCTTCATAGTTAATAATGAGACACTAAAATGCTAATTGGGTACTTTCAGAGCCCAGTGGGATTTACGTTTTTAATAGAGGGGCCCAAATATCATTTTCTGGAGTTCTTTCCCATTGGCAAATAAGCTTTTACGTAAAGAAACCCTCCAAACTCTTGCATTAGGAAATGTAGTTAGGATAGATCTATTTGCAGACATCCTGGGAACTAGGCTAGGGGAAATTGCAGAGCTTTCATTTCTATGTGTAGATCCTGTTTTCATGAGGGCGCCACACCATGACTTTCAGTGCATCTGTTGCAGGTGAATCTCGAGACAACTCCAGACAGTTAGAATTTTGAATGAGTTGAGTCTATGACCAACAGAATCTATAACTTCATCTTCTGCTTGGCACTTTGTTGTTGAGGCAAGAAAGAGCACCTGCGCTTCTAAATTATTCCTTTAAAAACCTTCCAGCAATCTTATTTTTTCAGCCTCTAGATTACCCAATAAGTACCCTTCCTATGGAACCCATTAGCATTTCTGTTTTCAGCATTTTTCTTGTTCTTCTTATTTACACATGATTACACGTTTTGATGGTTAATTTCCGTGTTAGTTCACTCAGGCTGCCATAACAAAGTACCATGGACCAGGTGGCTTAAGGAACAAGAAATGTATTTCTCACAGTCTGGCAGCTGGGAAGTCCAAAGTCAAAGAGCTGGCCGACTTAGTTTCTATTGCAGATGGCTGCCTTCTTGCTGTGTCCTCAGAGGAGAGAGTAAGCTCTTCGGTGTCTCTTCCTATGAGGATACGAATCCTATCATTAGGTCCCCACCCTCATGATCTCATCTAACTTAACTCCCCAAAGCCCCACCTCAAAATGTGGTCACTTTGGGAATTAAGACTTCAACTTATCAATTTTAAGGGACACAAACAGTCCATATCATCTCAACTTAATTAGGCCACAGGGTGCCCAAGGTATCTGATAAAACACTCTCTGTGAGGGTGTTTCTATATGAAATTAACATTAGAATGAGTAGACTGAGAGTAAAGAAAATTGCCCTCCATAAGGTGGGTATCCCTCACCCAATCAGTTGAAGGCCTGCATAGAATATAAAGGGTGACTCTCTAATAAGAAGAAACTCCCCCTGTCTGACTGCATGACCTGGACATTGATCTTTTCTGGTCTTGGGACTTAACTGAAGCATCAGCTCTTCTTAGGTCTGAAGCCGGCAGGCTTTCAGACCAGCGTTTAAATCACTAGCTCTCCTGGGTCTCCAGCGTACAGACTGCAGACCCTGGGACTTCTCAGCCTCTGTAACTGCCTAAGCCAATTCCTTATAATAAATCTCTTTCTATTTCCTATTCATTCTGTTGCTTTAGAGATCTCTAAGTAATATACAGGTAAAATTATTTAATTCTTACCTTGGCTTATCCACTTAGATTTGGGGAGAAATCCAACATTTGAAAGTGTTAATTTTGGACTATACATAGGAGATAGAATAAAATGACATCATGTCAGTTTGTTGGAGGATGATTAAATGAGCTTGTGACAGCAGGAATGCCAAATGAAGTCATTTAATGCTCTCATTAAAACATTAATATAATTTTATTGCTTTGAATGATCTAATACTGCATCTTAAGATACATATTCCCTATGGGCATGTATTACTGATAGGCTTAAAATGGTGAATATACAGTTATGCAAAACATTAAAATTTGCTGAGAGTAGTTTAGATGGTAAGTCTGGAATTCTCCAGTAAGGGTGGGGCATTAATTAGTGCGATATGTACTGTTGGATTAATTTTATTACAAAAACCTGATTTCATGGGGCACCTGGGTGGTTCAGTCGGTTAAGTGGCTGCCTTTGGCTCGGGTCATGATCCCAGGGTCCTGGGCTCGAGCCATAATAAAATCTTAAAAAAAAAACCAAAAACCTGATTTCGGGCACCTGGGTGGCTCAGTCATTAAGCGTCTGCCTTCAGCTCAGGTCGTGATTCCAGCATCCTGGGATCGAGTCCCACATCGGGCTCCCTGCTCAGTGGGAAGGCTGCTTCTCCCTCTCCCACTCCCCCTGCTTGTGTTCCTGCTCTCGCGCTCTCTCTCTCTCTCTGTCAAATAAATAAATAAATAAAATCCTTTAAAAAAAAACAACTGATTTCAATTGTAAATGTAACACAATTCCATGAACTATTCAAACATGGAATCAAGATAATCATGGCACACATAAATCTGGATAACATAGAGAGTTTAGGGAATGATTGCGCTTAAAGAATACCCACTAAATAGCATGAAAGATATATGATGCATTTAAGTCAATTTGTCAATCAGCCACTTAACATGGAATATGTAATTTTTAGAAATAATTTTTTAAACTTTGAAATTTTTTATAAATATATAGATTTAATCAAAATATTGTATTCGGCTTTGTCTGCCATGTTTCCAAGCAAGAATAACATTTCAAATATATAGGCAGTATGTAACTCAGCATGAATTTTCCTGATATGTTGAAAGCTTGATGAGTGTACAGGTTATACAGCAGCTTTCTCTAAGGTGCAAATCACCTTTTTATCCTGTCTTGTGATGCTGGGCCTGGGACTCACCGTATCTCATTTCTCCTGTCAATTGACTCCACTGAAGGTTCTTCCAATAGGAAGTGATGTTAGGAACAGAAGGCTCTTTGCTCCCTACTTCTTTCAGCATTACCCAAGCTACCTCTTTTTAGGGGGACAATGGCAGCTGCTTCCAGTAGTCGTCCATTCCAATTTCCTCTTTCTCATGCCAGCTCACAGGACCGGTCTAATTTCCCTGTATTCAGAGTTACTAGAACAGGCTGACCTGGGCTGAGGGGAAGCCTCATGAACGGTCTGAATCCCAGCCACCCCAGCCTTTTAATAATCACCAACTTCTCTTTTCCCCGCTGCAGACCTAGGAACCCTGGCTGCTTCCTGCAGTTATTAAATCTATGGTAACGCTTCGTTCCCTTTTTTTGCCGTTTTATTCCTCCCATGCATGATTAAATACTTCTTTATAGAAAATCCTTTCTGTCTAAATAACTGGACCTATTTCTGTTTTCAAGGAGGTTAATATGGATTTAAGCAGGGGCGCCTGGGTGGCTCAGATGGCTAAGCATCTGCCTTCGGCTCAGGTCGTGATCCCAGGGTCCTGGGATCGAGCCCCACATCGGGCTCCCTGCTCAGCGGGGAGCCTGCTTGTCCCTCTCCTCTGCCTCTCTCCCTGCTCATGCTTTCTCTCTCTGTATCTCTGTGTCTCAAATGAATAAATAAAATCTTTAAAAAATATATGGATTTAAGCAGTCAGATGAGGCTTAATAAAGACATGAAAAATTCGGTGCCCTTTGAAAGGTGATTAAGATTTGGGGTTAGAGAAGGGAAGAGGGTGACATGGGCTGAGAAACAATGAGAAAAACAGATTAATTAGAACAAAAGACATATATATTAGAAACTAAATTGTACAGGCGTGCCAAATGAAATGTTTGTTGATAACTCCTTTTATGGGATGTATATGGCTTTACAATAAAACAAATAAACTAAGTGACATTGTATTACACAGATATAGAAGTCCTTCAAAGCTAGTGAGATGCCTTTTAAATGCTATAATATATTGCTATTACAAGTTGATAGGCCAACAGCAAGATTTGTATAAACAGAGAAAAAAAAAACAACCTTTATTTCAGAATTTCTGCGTAGCTTTGGCTGTGGTTAGTTTAAGAAAGTATGAGTATAGGATATTTGACACTGAGAGACAAGATATTGGAGATATATTATCTACTGAGATTATAAGAAACGCAACTATGAAAAGTGACTTTATTACTTTAGCCTGATATTGGAAATGCAGTACTCCTCACGAAATGAGATATTAGGGTGGAAAGTGATTCCAGGAAGACAGGAGATGAGAGGAATGAGGAGATCAGGATTTGAATTTTGATGGTGTTGTGTTAGCAGACTCTTTAAAAGGAATGTCATAGAAGTGGGTAGAAATATATTCCTCTTTTATTATAGGAGAGAGAGAGAAACAGACGGGTAAGGGTACTAAAACGGAAGGTGTTTGTACAATGCTAGGGCAGTAATATGGACAGCACTTTGAAATGAACCACCTTCTAGGGAAATCTAAGAATATGAATATTTTCCCTAAAGTTGGAAGTTCAGAAACATCAAAGATTTATTACTGTGAAGAAAGTATAAAACAATACAGCAAAACAATGATTTGTGGGATACTGTTTATACATACATGTAAATAAAACCAATATATACTCAACTTGCATGAGTATATATTGGTTTTACATTTCTGAGGTTACCAATTTTAACTGTTTCTCATTTTTTTTGTTTTTTTGGTCACTCATTATCTTGGCAGGTTCCATAGCATCCTGGCCACCTCCCTTTATGAGATGCAGTCTGCACAGACTTGATTTGTGGACAAGGTACCTAAAGGGCAGAGAAGAGTTTGGTCTGAGCCATGGTGAGTGGCCCTCACACTCCAAGACCTTGGCACACTGGCGGGTGTGTCTTTCTCAAGGGAATTTTCTCCTCCTCCCCACCATGTTCATTGGCTCAAACACTTCCAGTATTTTGGAAACAGAAGGGTAGGATAATGGAGACAGAGATTTTCTTATATAAGTAGTCACTGACAGGAGAGAGGAGTCTCTGGCTTCATTAGAATTGGTTACTTGAGCAGCCTAACCCTCTTGCCTCCTCCTCCAGCTCCCTGGCTCCTTCATATGCGGACATCAGAAAAGCTGAGGCCTCCTTTGTACCCTCAAGGAACTGCAGAGAATGGCTGAGAGGTTTGCGCATGTTGGGGGGTTTAGTCACATGTTTCCTCTCAGGTCCTTATGCACCGTGACAACATGTCTCTCCTTCTTCAACCTGCAGACAAGGAATTAGGCACTAGTCTCTTTAATATGTGTCCACAACTCCAGCGATCCCATGTGAAGCTCCCCCTAGAAGTCTCATACTATTATTGTTTTTCCTTGCTCAGTCGCCTTGCTGATCGGAGGGCCTGGAGGTTCTGGAACCCCAGCGGGCTTGGACCAGGGAGCAACGTGCCAGACTATGCTTCATACAAGGACGGCTGTCCATGTCTGCCAGTGATGCTTCTAAACAGTCTGTCCTTATTATTTAATGTGCAATTGTACACACTGAATCCCTTAGATCATATGTCTAACTAGTTACAAGTTTTAAATTAAGAAAAATGGTTGTAGGGCGCCTGGGTGGCTCAGTTGGTTAAGCGACTGCCTTCGGCTCAGGTCATGAACCTGGAGTCCCGGGATCGAGTCCCACATCGGGCTCCCTCCTCGGCAGGGAGTCTGCTTCTCCCTCTGACCCTCTTCCCTCTCGTGCTCTCTATCTCTCATTCTCTCTCTCTCAAATAAATAAATAACATCTTAAAAAAAAAGAGAAAAATGGTTGTAAAATGTATTATGTTCTCTTCTCCTACGTGATAAATATGCCTTTATAAAGATAAAATAAAACATCATGTGTAAAGCAACAGACTATACCACATATTCCCTCAGCCTTTTTTCCAATCACTTGGGAAAACTTTGGGATAAACACTCATTGTCTTTCACTCTAGGCGGGCCTCTTTCCATTTCCTCCTGAGGCCTGACTGTTTTCCTATTTATCATCCTTCTTTCCCCCACCCCCACCCAGGGACATCCAAAAACGGCCCAAAGACAGCACTCTCGAAGTTTCTCCTCACCTCAAGTCACAAGCCAGGTAATATCTGACTACCAGGCACTGCACAGGAATCCTCCCCTCCTACTTTTGGGTTTGATAGGAATCTAAGACCATAAGGCCAAATTTGAACTTAGAATTTTCCTGCTCCTAGGAGTTGGAACATGGCAGGGAGGAGAGGGCCCCATCTGTACCAGGCAGGGGCCATCTTCCTGTCTTACACCCAGGCTACTTCCAGCACTTAGAGGACTCTCATGAGTCTAAGAAAACAGCTGTGTGTACATAAGCCCTCCCAAATAGACAAGCTTTTGGACACCCAACATACTTTGGGTTGTGCACCTGGCTCTATGATGTGCTCTGGGGAAATCTGATCCTGGCAAGTACATTGTTCATACTGTCCATACAGGTTTTGGGACTTTGTGTTGAAAATTACATGGTTCCGGCTTCTTCAAATATGGTCAAGAAGGGGTCAGGTGGGTGTTTGAAAAATATCATTAAAAACAAAATCTCTTCCCAACCCAGAAAATATCTCACAAATGTAGAAGAGAAAGAAAACAGTTTAAATACTGAATAAACATGAACCTGAATATGATGTGCATCCCAAACAATCCACTAAGAGATTGCAAAGACAAGTTCTCAAGGTCAACCATAACTAGTCCTCAGGTAAGAGAACTTGAAAACACCACTTGTCATTTACAGTTCATCCTAAACTCACATGGTAGTTGTGACCATCTGTGTTAGCTAACTGGCTTTTGCTGAAGGAGAAACAAACTTCTTGGCAAGGGGTAGTTTTGCAACTTGGAGAAAGGTGACCACAGAATTCGGGCTCCCACCTTCCCACAGAAACCAGGAGTTAGGGGTGCTATATTTCTTGATGACTGTATTTCAAACAGAGGGTCCCAGGTTCCTGAGAAAGACATCCCTGGATCCTAAAGCTGGGAAGAGGCTTATTTAGCTTTTAAAAAGATTTACACATATTTCAAAGAGACAGACTAGAGCTTAGAAGTTTTCTAAAGTAAATGCTCCAAGAAAAGCAATGGGTATCTCCTCCCTTGTTTTTAACAAGGAGAATTTCTTTTTCCTTTTACAGTTTGTATTTACCTTCCCATGGGCCTCAAGGCTTCAATGGAAACATTCCTTAGGCACAGACTCCAGGATCAGTGGGTGTGTGTCTGTCTGTATGTAGCTGTTTTGGGCACTGGGGAACGGTGGGCAGGTTACCACAGAGGAGGGCCAGAGTAAACTCTCTAAAAATTGCCTGGCTTTCTGGGCAGGCAACACACTTGTAGTTTGGGAACAGTCCTGTCTTTGGGACTTCCTCGTTCACTTGCTCAACCTCCATCCCTTCTGGGGAGTGGACAGAGTTGTCAGCAATTTTCTTGAGAATGTGTGGTACCTAGACCCTTTATTCTCATTTTGATTTGGTTGTGCTCCACAATGCAAGAAGGAAAGTTTCACCCCAAGTTCAATCACATATCCACAGAAGATAAACTGGAGAATTTTCATCCAGACATTAACCATGTCCATTTCTGAATGGCTGCTTTTTATGTGATCAGTTTCCATTTTAGCTATTTTTATGTCTTAAGAATTGAGCAATATCTTTTGTCTTTTAAGTAAGTAAAGATGGAAAAGGCCTAGAATGGCAAAATTTTTTATTGAATTAAAGACAGTTGGGAGTTGTGACTGATAAATTAACGTGTGTGTGTATGTGTATTTACTTGTTTAAGCAAATGACAACCTATGGTTGTGATAAGCAGTCCTTGATGAACTGGACCAAAGAGGGTTACATTAAGCACAGAGAAGGAAACCAGAACAATTCAGTATATGATAGTTTGGACTGTTAAGTCAGTGGAAGAGAGGGTCTGGGGGGACAGATGAAAGGGTGAGAGAATTTGTTTGGTAAGGGGCTAGGGAGAAGTTTCTGGGAATAGATGTAGTTACCTAAGACATAGTTTACTGGTGCTTCTTCTTTGACAGTTATCCTTCATTGCTCAAGAAATACCCTTGAAATGAACAAATATGCCCTTGCCATTCTCTCAGCCCCAGGTTCTTTAAAGATAATCTGGTCCTCCTTAGTATAGTTGATTTCAGAAATGTTCCTTTAGGATTTGTTTTTACATTAATCTTCTTAGAATTCATTCGTGAAGAGTCAGGCTTTATTTTTCCTGCTGCTATTTCGTTTAAACTGGTCTCTTCTTTAAGGGAAGAGCTTAAAATTCACAGCATTGATTTGTGCTATGGAAAAAAAAATATGTGTAAAAATGGAAGTCACAGGTATAACAGTAAGTTATACAAGTTGTTACTATTTCTAAAATACTAAAGTATTTAATATGTATTTTTACTAACATACCAGTTAGAAAAATATTTGTTCTAATATATTTCATGTATATGTGTATACATTTCAAAGACTTTATTTTTAGTGTATCTCAGACTACTTTATTTTATAGCAAATCAAAATATTTTATTTCACATTCTGAAATCAATATCTTTAATTAAGTTGTGTTGGCCAAAACATCTCAAGGGTTCGTGATAAAAAAATATTTTGAGAAAAAAAGGTTTTATGAATTTTTTTATATATGTAAGTTAAATGAATAATTATTCTGCATTTATACAATGCCTCCCTCCTTGCCAGCCATGCCACTTTGGGGACAAGGGCCCTTTGGGCCAGCATCAGGTCGGTTAAGGAGAGACGCTAACATCTGTAGGATGAATCCTCCTCCTCCTCTAGACCTGGTTATCAATTTTTCAATGATGTTCTTTCAAATTCCTGACCAAATGGTCAACGTTTTAGCTATCGGTAATAGATCAGTATGGAGCAATACACCAGGCCGTCTCTCCTGATTATGTTGAGACTTTGTCATATCATCAGAAGTTGTGAATACTGGGGACTCTTCCCTTCAACACGCTCTTTCTGGGTCACCCCTGGGTTAGGGTGAAGACCAGGAGTAGCCTCTTTCCAGGTCCTGCCTGTTGACCACGCAGGGACATGCAGGAAGACATGCCGCTGGACAGGACCATGATTCTTGGTCTCCTCACTTAACAAGGCATAGGAAACTCCCCAGTGAGGCCATAGATGGGAGGCAGGGGAGAGGTGAAGTAGTAGGAAAGAATACAATGGGCAAGTTGGCTACCCCCTCAAGCAAATGCACTTTTAGCTTCTAGCCTGCTCATGTTGGTCCTGGCCAGCTGGATTTTATTCTTTGTCAGAACAGGCCCATTTCTGTTGTGAGTGTTGCTGTAGGGTGTGTTTCTCTGCCTGTAGCCTGGCCTTCCTAAACCTCACCCGAATACCTGTAGTAGTAGGTTGAATCCCTTCCCGTGGTCAGACTGGAGATCTAAAAGCCTCAGGCGTGTGCTCCACTTCTTTTTTCACTGTTCAGCTCTCAAGGTCATGGGTGATCTCTGCTGGGCTTCACAGTCTGCTGATCCTGCCCCCCAGCCAGGCAGGCAGCTGATATAAATCTTCATGCAGACTTCTGGAATAACCTCTTTTCTCCCTCTCAGCTTCCTGGGCAATTCCATCTTTCAGTTACTCTGCCCTGAAAATTATACCTTCTTTAGTAGCCAGTAACTGGGATCTCTGCCTCCTCAACTGAATGAGACTAGAGCATTGCCTAGACTCCTCCAAATAAAAGCTTATCATAGAGCTTTCCCTGTGCTGAGCATTGTTGAAAGCCTGTGACCAAGAGGGCCTCAAAATCCCCCTCAGCTGACTGGACTTTAGGTAGGATTCTTCCTGACTCCAGGCTCCTGTCCTTTGCTCTGGAAATACTTTTTTAAAAGCCTCTTGCCAGTTTTATAGCCCAGGAATGTCTTTTTTTTTTTTTTTTTTTTTTCAGGAATGTCTTTCTCAAGGAGCTAGGAACCATCTCTTTGAAACGTTATCAGCAAAGAAGATAGATCCTCTATTTCGCTGTTTCAGTAGGAGGGTAGGAGCCTAACTTCTGTAGGGAAAGTGGGGCACCTGGCTCCAAGTTGTAAAACTACCTCCTCTCAGAAGATAGAAAAAGTTTATCTTTCCTTTGGGTAAAGCCAATTAGCGAGCACGGATGGCCTAAATCTCCCCACCTGCCCTTAGCTCTTAAAAACCCTATGGCCTTTTGTTGGTGGAGTCGAGCTCAGATTCTTTTCTAATATTTTTCTCTTATTGCAGTAGCTTTGAATAATAAAGTCTTCCTTGCTTGCTTTTGTCCAGTGTAATCTTTGCTTTGGCATTTAAAAAAAGGTGTCCCATATATTTCTCATGTTTATATTGTTTTCTTTGGGAGGGGTTATTCTATCACGCTTGAAGTGAAAATCTAGAAGCTCAGAGGACTTTTGCTCTACAGGAGGACATAAAATTTTGATTGATAGCTAAAGGATGTAGGTTCCAGGAAGGTGATTTTATTTTAAGCTGGATATATAGATATTACCATATCTTTGAATGGTTATGGAAGTGATACATAAAAGAAAAAGATGATCAGTCAAGAGAAAGATAATCATAGGCTCAAAGGCTTTGAGTGAAATGAAGGTTTGAGTTGCATATAAAATTAGAAGTCTGGGCTTTTGTGACCAGAACTTAAGTTCACACGTAAGCACAGCATATTGGTACAGGTGCACATATGTCGTTAGATTCAGTGGTAGAAAGTTGATGAGGTTCCCTACATGTATCTATTTATTTCCTCAGTAAATAGAAAGAAAAGTCTCTCTTTTTCTGGGATTTAAGGATGAAGGTGTTGGTATTGGACAGCTGAAGAGATCACAGACACCAGCTGCATTGAGAGTTGGGCTTAATCAGGTTTAGATTTTGACTAGGTAAGAATAAAAAAAAAACACAAAACACAAAGACAAATGGTAAAGATATGTTCAGGGAAGAGACAAGGAGGTCAGATGATGTCAAAAAATAAAAGAGGTAGAAGAGCTACAATCCAATTGTGTGTAAATCAAAAGAGGAATAAGGGATAAATCATTATGAGAGATAAGGAAAGAGAAATAATAATCTGCTGGTGGAGAAGAGCAAGCAGTATAACTAGTCTACCTGGAGACCCAGCATTATGTATGGCACAGGAGGAAATATGAGAAAAAGTATAGCAAACCAATTAAGAGTATAGGAAACTCACTACATCAAAAACTAATGATGTAATGTATGGTGATTAACCTAACAATAAAAAATAAAAACAAAAACACACACACACAAAAAACCTTGCTGTGCCTCAAGTACCCCACCTGCAACATGAGGATAATAATTATACTTACCTCGTAGGGATATTATGAGGATTAAAGATTGGCATATTAAAAAAAAAAAAGAGTATAGGATCCTGGGCATACTGCCTGGGTGTGTAGCTAGGCTTTCCCCCACTGTGTGGCATTGTGGATGTTACATGTACATGAACTTGCTGTGCCTCAGATTTCTCATATGTAAATTGGAGATAATAGTAATACTTGTCTCAGAAGGTTTTTGTGAAGAATGAGTTACCTAATACCTATAAAGCACTTAGAATACTGGCTGGTGTTTACTATGCATTTGTTAATATTTGAGAAAGTCAGACAGAACATGACAAATGATCATCTGCACAAGAGATAAAGGGACACCCAGAGAGAAGTTTGACGTTATAGATGATCATTCTAAATGGTAAATAATGGGATCCCGAAAGTATCTTAGAAGATTTATAGAGAAGAAACTGGGGAGGAACTAAGTCTTACCCAGGGAAATATAGGAGTATGAATTTGGCTGATGGTGAATCACTGGAGAAACTGGAACATGGAAGATGGTCTGATTAGAACTCTGTGTCAGGGGTTGGCAAACTTTTTCTGTAAAGGAACAGATAATAAATACTTTAAGGTCACATGGTCTCAGTTCACAACTTCTCAATTCTCCCATTTAGTGTGAAAGTGTCCATAGAAGATATGCAAACAAATTTCTTTGGCTGTGTTTCAATAAATCTTTATTTATAAATGCAGGCAATGGGTCAGATTTGGCCTGTGGGTCATAAGTTGCTGTATTAGTTTGTAAAAAAGTGGCACAATGTAGGGAACTTAAACAACGGAACTCTAATCTCTCACAGTTGTGGAGACTAGAATTCTAAGATCAAGCAAGGTGTTGGTAGGGTTAGTTTCTTCTGAGGGCTCTGAGGGAAGAAGCTTATCTGTTCAGGCCCCTCCTCCTGGCTTAGAGATGTAGTCTTCTCCTTGTGTCTCTTTACATAGCATTCTCCCTGGGTGCATTTCTGTCCCAAAATCTCCCCTTCATATAAAAATGCCAGTCATATCAGACAGGGTCTATACCAATGGCCTCATTTTAACTTGATTAGTAAATAATCAATAAATTTGTAAATCCCGATTCTCCAAATAAACTCACATTCCGAAATACTTTGGGATTAGCATTCCTACATATGAATTTAGGGGGGTACAATTCAGTCTGTGATAGCTGCTGACTCTTGCTCAAAGATACAGATATTCAGTTCTAACAATCACAACAATCACCTTCTCCTTATTATTGGTTTTTTAGGCCACGTAGGGAATAGTGCTGTTATTTCTTTATAAATCATTTTTTTTTAAGACTTGAGATGGGAATAGAAAATGGATCTCTGTCAGCGGTAGCACTGGTATCCTGTTAGCTCAGCGTTGATGTTGCTGCTTCACCTACTTATAAATGAAGCTTTGCCTTATGCTTTCATTCTGACAAATGCTATTAGGACACCATGCCTCAACTCCAAGAAGAGGCTTGATGCAGAAATCAGAGTCACTGGTTGCCCAGGTCAAGAGATTCAGGGCTGCAACAGGGCCTCAAGGACCACATAGTCCTTTGATAATTGCTGTCTGAGGAAGACCTACAGACTGCCCGCCACCAGCTGCAGCCCTGAAAGTACTCTGGTGCTCTTCTGAAGACAGCCACTTGCCTACCAGTACCATCCCCGCGGTGTGAAGTAAGTGCAGCGTGATGTAAATGCGGAACTCCGTGTGTTCCCCCTTCCGCCTCTCCACGTGCACGTTAAAAATGAGTGTAGAGAGAATGATGACAGGACGGCCTGTGTGTGTGTGTGTGTGTGTGTGTGTGTGTGTGTGTATAGCACAATGCATATTGGCTGTTTCATGGTTGCGGGTGAACATGTGATGTTGACAAGGGTGAGGTCACTTAGGGAAGGTGGGGAAGCCACAGGAAGGGAAAGACCAAACTCAAGATTAAAAGAGCTAAATTTGACTGAAGTGAAAGTATCTATATTTTTGTCACATTTATGCATGCGTTTAAAATTATGCAATAGTGTAGATATATATATGCATATACATATATACACATATACATATATATACGTATATGCATATATTTAAAAAGCTTTAAAAGGTGGTGAGGGGAATGTGAAGGTCTGGAAATGAAAGGAGCAGTTTTGCCTACTTCACAGTTTGCATCAGGCTATGTTAAGCATGCGGTTGCTTCGGAGAGTTCCAGGAAGCTTGTAAGAAGCAAAAATAGTTTTCCCACTTAACATTTTACTTGTAGTCAAATTTCTTCACAGTGTATTATAAATGATTTAGAGAAGTTATGATAATTTTCTTATGTAAGTGAAACACTGCTGTATCCTGGGGCCCCCAATTGGAATTATTAGAGTATGAAAGCAAATGTTGGCAAGTTTACAACAATCATGGATAATAAGACCCAGCAGTTTATTTAGCTCTAACTATGTGCCAGTGCTTTTGAAGTCATTTTAATGTGTATTTACTCCTTTAATCCTCTCTTGGAACCTATGAGGCAAATACTGTTTTTAACCACATTTTCAGGACACAAGAAAATTACATTGGTTTTCTAGTCTGTGCAGCAAACTACCACAAACCTAACAGCTTGAAATAACACGAATTTATAATGGCCCAGTCCCCGAGGGTCAGCGTCTGAGCAAGGCTTGACTGGATCCATTGCTCAGAGACTCACATGGCTAAAATCACGGTGTCACCATGCTGTGGTTCTCCTCTGGAGCTAAGATCCTCTCTGAACTCACACAGGTGTGAACAGAATTCTGTTCCTTATGGTTGTAGGGCCAGTGGCCCCAGCTCCTAGAGGCTAACCCTCTCCAGAGGCCATTTGCAACATGGCTGTTTGCTTCTCCTCTACCAGGCAAAAGGAAAATATCTGTTGCTGTGCTGAATCATTCTGACACTTCTTTATTCTGACCTCAAGGTTACCTTTAAAATGGTTCACCAGATTACATTAGGTCCACCCAGGATGACCCTTTTTAATTAGCTTAAAGACAACTGATTAATGACTTAATAATGGAAACAAAGTTCCATTGTATTCACAAGTCTCTCCTGCCCTCAAGGGGAGAGGATCAAACAAGGATGAACAAACCAAAGGCAGAAATCTTAGATCCATGCCTACCACAAAACCTAAGGCAAACAAGGGAGGTATAATTTGCCTCACAGAACAAGATTAATAAGTTATTGGAACTCAGACAATCTGTATTTATTTATTTATTTATTTTTAAAGATTTTATTTATTTTGACAGAGGGAGAGAGCCGAAGCAGGGAGAGGGGCAGAGAGAGAGAGAGAGAATCCCAAGCCGACTCCACCCTGAGCCTGGAGCCCAACACGGGGCTTGACCTCACTATCCTGAGGTTATGACCTGAGCCGAAATCAGGAGGGACGCTTAACCTTGAGCCACCCAGGTGCCCCTCGGGCAATCTATATTTAAATTCCACTTTGATAACCACTGTGTTGTATCAAGTAATGAAAAGGAAGAGTTTTGGGGCACCTGGGTGGCTCAGTCGGTCAAGCGTCTATACTGGGCTCAGGTCATGATCTCAGGGTCCTGGGATGGAGTCCCACCAGGGACTCCCTGATCCGCAGGGAGTCCTCTTCTCTCTCTCCCTCTGCCCCTCTGCCCTGCTCATGCTTGCTTTCTCTCTTGCAAATAAATAAATAAAATCTTAAAAAAAAAAAAAAAGAAGAAAAGGAACAGTTTCAGCTCATGAGTTTTAGCCATTACATCTAATGTCAAGAGCTGTGAAGGACATGAGATCCTATCCTACTGGTAAGGTAACTAGTTAGATTTCACAGTTTCATAAGAGCCAGAAGACACAGGACTCCTGAGTCAAAGACAAAGAACAATCTGTTACTCATAGAAATAACAGTAACCGGACTATGGGCATTTGCACTGGTTTCCTGAGCCTCAGTTCCTACAAGGTGACACAAAGAGGACCACATAATATCTGCACATGCATTAGATAATGTGTTATAGGAGGAGAAACTCTCATTTAGGGAACCAGGTCTCTTGTACTGGACAGAAGCCTGCCTGATGTTTGCCTCCAAGGGAGATAATGTCTTTATTATACTAGACAGTAAGCAAACCTGCCCTTTTGTCTATAGGGAGATATTACCTCTATTTTGCAAGGCAGTTCACTATACAGCCATCCTTGAAATGATAGTCCTCAACACAAGCTGTCAAGGTTTTGTTTTGCAAGGTGCTCAGAAACATGAGAAATCTGTGGAGAATTGTTACCCAACGCTATCCACCTGTTGTATCTACACTATCTTGGTTTCTAGTGATTTTTCCCACAATTACCTTAGTCTCTGATTAATCTTACTGATAGAGGCTGTGGCAAAATCCATTCAATTTATTCCATAAATTCTTTAGCAAACTTACTACCAGTAATATGGCAAAGAGCAGGATGCAGCCAATCTGGAGTATGGGTCTCAACCATGTCCCGCAAGACTGTTAATTGAACCAACTAAACAAATTTCACAAATCATAAGGGTCTGTCTTAACAAAGCAGGTGACTTCCTCAAGTTTTTCTGTTGACCTCCCCACCTCCCTGTTAATCAAGGAAAAGCAGGATGAGCTCGTGATTGTGCGGACTCCAACTTCCTTTGCAAGAAGAAAGTCTAAAAAATTTCTATCACCCATTATAAAACTGGTCAGTGAGTTGAGGGTGACCTGAACACCCTCTAAGACTGAAGTGTTGTCTTTGAACACTTGGGCTAAAGTCAAGAACAAATTCCATACAGTATTTTCTAATTGAATGACTCCCTCTAATGGAATATTGCCATAGCATGCACATAAATAATGAGCTGTTGTCCTCTGAAAGCTTCTCTGAGTAAGTAAAGTTAGTTTGATTTTGTTTAAATGTATGTACATATTTTTGAAGGTTACATGATCTACTGGTGGTGTTTAATTAAACACTTGTAGGTACTTTATGATTACTGTTAAGGTGCAAGTCACTGTCTCTTCAGAAGGGAGGCAAGTTAATGCCTGCTTACTACACAAGAAGTAGAGTCCCAGGGATGTACACAGTGACCTTGTAAAAAAGAAAACAAAAGTATTATTTAAAGGTCTTAAAAGTGACTCACACAGTCACTTTTTTAAAAGAGAAGTCCACCTTAATCCAAGACATCTGTTGCCCTAGTTTCATAATAATATCTTTTAAATTTTTGCTTTGTTTCAATTTAAGTGCTAGGAGATTCTTCCAAAACTGTGGGGACTGACACAATGAATTTAGATAGAATTCTTTGGGCCAGTTGGTCATTCCCTAGTGGCTCACTGGGGCATGAAGAGCTTGAACACAAATCAATTCCTACTCTATGGTTTCCTACAAGACTTTTTCTCTCTCAAGGAAATCTCTCGTGGAGAGCCAAATATCCCTCAAAGCAGTGAAAGTCCACTGGAAAAAAAAAAAAAAAAGGAGGATTTTTTTCCTGTCATATTTGAAAGGATCTAAGTGGTATGATAGACTGCAGGAGGGGCTGAGCTTTAAAACAACAAGAGCTATTGTTATTCCTCCTTAACAAGTATTACAGGCCCCATCTCCTCATCCTTCTATGAAAGCAGCCAGTTCTAATGAGTTGTGTGACATATGTCCACGAAAGCCACACATTTCCCTTCTTTTCGTACCCAGCATGGGTTCCGGTCCCTGAGGCTGACCACTGGATTGGCCAGGTTCTCCCATCTGAAGGAGCATTAGCAATAACCCAGGCCCAACAGCTGACTTTGAACCTGTAAGTTCAGCTTGGTTATGGCCTGCAAGAACCTACGCAGTTCTTCCTCACTAACAGGCAAGATTGAAGAACTATTCATTGTACAGTACTGACTATAAAATTTAGCTGACATATTTACTACACAGTCCCATGGACTTCCCCCAAATCCTGATAACTGGCTCCCAGATCCTCATATCTTCCTCATCCTCATTTTCATCCCATGTTTCTACTGATTGTTCTGTAAAAATTGTCAAGAACTGTGGAAGATCGGATACTTCATCTCCTTGAACTCTGAAAAGTTTGCCTGTTACATTTTCATGGATTCTGGCAGAAAGCATGAAACTTCCAAGTCAGAGACAAAGGACAGTTTATTATGTATACAACTAGCAGTAGCATTTGTGCCAATTCCCCCAAGTTCTAAAGTAATGGGTTGCATTACTAGGGAGGGGGGACCCCAAATATAAAAATTGAAATTTTTTATAATGGTTCATGAACCTACCTGACCTCTGTTGTAGAGGGGTTGGTTACATTGACTATACTAGACAGTAAACAAACCTGTTTTTTGCTCTAGAAGGGGATATTATCTCTATCTTTCAAAACTTTTAACTGCATAAAATCCCTGAAAGACAGTCCAGAACAAATGCAGACCATACCTTTGCTCACAAAACAAGCAGAAAGGGGGGACTCATGGAGATTTGTCTCCAATATTTGTTTACCTCTTTAAAATCACGTCCTTCGTTCTCACTGAAATGTACTAACTATCCTTAAGAGAACATAAGTTTACACATACAATATATTTTGTCATCACAAAAGTGTCACACTTACTCTTCATTAGGCAGACACTGATTTATATATTTTTACATATATTAGCTCATTTAATCTTTGGTACATCCCTATGAGGTAAGCATTATTATTTTAAGAACTGAAGTATCCCACATGATTGCAAGTTTATTCTTATGAACAGAAGCAGTTGAAATAATTTTAATATAGAGAGTAAAATATGTATAAAGGCACTGATGATTTAAAATGTTGTAATAAATTGATGAGTAAAAAAGAATATAATGATAAAAGGAATATAATAAAATTCTGTGGTATGAACAAAAGTAACCAATGGGTTTTCTGCACCCATTTGTTGGGGATTTTATTTCTCTTTAATTAAAGTTCAAAGGGAGTGATTATGTGAGGAATGAGCAAGTTGTTGTAGGAGTATTGTTTATTTTAGCCCCTATTAAGGACAAAATAAATGGTAGCAAATATTTAGTGTGGTTCAAATAAATTCATGGGAATTCTATAATAGATTGAGTATTGCATTTGATGTTAGGAATATAGAGATGAATGAAACACAGTTTCTGGGATGCCTGGCTGGCTCAGTCATTAGAGCATGCAACTCTTGATCTCAGGGTCATGAGTTCATGGCCCACTTTGTACTTAAATTTTTTTTTTGAAATGCACAGTTTCTGAACTAGAGGGGCACATAGTTCTTTGGGATAGCCACAAGTATCAAAAGATGACTATTAATATAATAAGTACAGAAGCATAGCAAAAGAAATAGATTGGCATTTCAGGTGGTTCATCCTGGAGAGTGGAATCCATCCTAAAATTTGTACTGTAACTATAACTATACTATGAAACAAGTGGGTTCTGTGGTCTGATATTATATATGGAGGCATATACAATACTTTTGTGAAAACAGTGTATCGTATAGGCATTCGTCCTGGCCTTTCTGTATACGGCATCTTTTTAATGTGGAAACAAAGTTGAAAATGAGGGGACAATTTACTTACATTTGTGCTCAATGTCAAAATAAATTTTCTGATTTTTCAAAATCTTTTCATGAATGGTGAACATGAAAGTGCATGGTATGTATGGCGTACTACAGACAGTTGTGTGGAGTTACACATGATAAATGACTGAAAGGTGAGGAAACAGTGGGCATCAAATATCATTCAAAGGAACTCAGATTTTATTCTGCAGATTAGCATTTGTCAGAGATTGGTCCAAAAACCACCTAGGTTCCCCTCTGCCTATGGAATCAAAACCCTTGGGAGCATGAACTAAATATCTGCTCCTGTGGTTAAATCCCCAGTGTAAATCCCCAATTTCACAGACAGAATGGCAATCTCTGCTCAAGGTAAGCTGATGCCATTGACTGAATGATTAGCGCCTTTTTTTAAAGTTTTTTTTAAGTTCTTATTTTAATTCCAGTTAGTTAATATAACAGTGTTACATTAGTTTCAGACGTACAGTATAATATGTAGATGTTGGTAGATGACTTTAGTTGCTGCAAGATTAACAATATGAGAAGGACAAGTTGAAAAGCAGGTAGATAAATTGGGAGGCCATTTATTCATTTATACAAAAATAAATAACCCTGCTAAATGATGTGTATACACAGTACGAAAAAAGCAGGTAGAGTTCTTTGAACTCTAAATTATTCTAGAAAATCAAAAGGTAACAGCTAAATCCAAGTGTATTTTTCTAAAAAATAAGTTCAAGGCACTATGATGGCAAATACACGCTAACCTAACAGAGACTGGTGAACCAGGGAAAGCTTGAAAGGAATGATATTTGTACTTAGACCCAAATAAGTAGAAATCATGTGGGTGAAGCCTGAAAGCAGAATAGAGCAGAGATTTTAATGTACAGGAACATCAGCACTGCAAGCCCTAAGGCAAAAAGAACATGGTCTCTGTAGTAATTCAGTATTTAATTTTTTTTTTTTTTTTTTTTTTTGCTGGAGGACTTTTTTATAGTACAATATAATTATAGAAATCCTCTTAAAAATTTAAGGATTCTTGTCATTTTATGTGGTACATTATAAATGATAGGGAACAATTTTTAATTAAAGTTTGTATTGTGAATGTGTTTTAATAAAATAATTTACAGCAATATAAATATAGTGTACTAATACATATTTTAGATAGGCAGCTTTGAAGCATTTAACAACAGGAAAGCATATTGTTTACTTTAAATAATTAAGAAAATATGAGAATAATATGGTAACAAACAATACTCTGTGCATAGATTATTGGGGGAGGTATAGGACTAGCTATATAATAAAATGTAGACTGAAATATAATTATCCTTTATGGTGTCTAACATAGATAAAATGCTTTCATAAGCTGTTGTTTTTGCTTCTTGCATTTTTATTCTTTTTTGGCTAAAATAAATGAGGGTTTCATCTTAATGTTTATATTTGGTTTCTAAATAATGAGATAGTGGAGAGGATGTTAGATAACTATTTAAAAGCACAGAGAGCAAATTAACCCCTCATGGATGCATGTATTTTATTTCCAAGAAATATATATAAATAAATAAATATAATCACTGGTTTGTTTGTTTGTTTTTTCTCTTATTAACACTGGCAATGGTTTTAAAAGTTAGGACATCTTGATGTGATGTACATGATTTTAATAAAATGAATGCTACATACAGATATGACAGTCATCCTATTGTTTGATTCCAGAATTATTATTAGCTTATTATAATTCAAAATAATCATTGTGCCATACGTTGGAACTCTTAGCAAAGCCATATGAGATTTTGCTGAGTTCAAGAGCTGGTTGCCTCACACTTGCAGGAACCGGTGCTAAAAAGGCCATTTACTAAAGGAGCTGGATGCCAGAGAAACTTCCAGGCAGGAACCTGCCCGAGAAAGTACCCTGGAAGATAAATACCTATTTTTCCTTTGCTGTTCTACTGGTACCCTTTGACCAAGTTCAAAATTGTGCCAGCCAACAATGTACAAATATTTGAAGGGCCCAGCTCTGTTTTCAGAGGAGGAAATAAAGGGTACATCTGGAACTGAGATAATAATTTGACAAATGACAACTGCACAGGATAATTTTTGTAGAATCAAGCCCCACAACTTAGCATTGAAGAAAATATAAAGTTTGAGAAGGGAGCATTGTTAAGCTATAGGAGTCGGAATGAGGAAGAAAACCTGGCAAACGAAATGGAGCAGAGACATCTAAGATAATGGAAGCAGAACGAGGAGAAATTGGTGATTTGAAAGTCAAGGGTATTTTGAAATGAGAGAGTGGTCAGTCTGAAATGATTCTGAGAAATCCAGGAAAATGAAGAATGTAAAAAATATACCCATTTCAATCAGAAGACACCATGCTAATGGGCATAATGAGAGGAAGCTCGGTTTTACAGAAGATGCATGGGGTTTGCCATAAGGGAACGTATGTTCAAATTCCCATCCTGCCATTTATTAATGGTGTGTCTTCGAGAGGGTTTGAAAAAATCTTTCTGAACCTCAGTTTTACCTGGAAAACAGAAATGTTAAAATAGATATCTCAAAGATTGTCATTAAGGATCAATTAGTCTTAAATTCGTGTTAAACGAATTTGAAATTTCTATTTTGTAGCGATCTATATTGTTTGTGCTGGTACTGAAGACTAAAAGCAAGAGTTAGAGCACATGGAGGCTATAAATGTAGAAGTATATTTCAGGAAGTTTGACATTTATAGGAAGGAAAAAAAAATCTATTTAAGTTAAGTGGGGCAGGTTGGAGGTTGGGGTTCTAGTAGCTCTAAGTTACTGAGCAAGGCAAGTATTTAAAGCAGTAGGAAACTTCTTTGCATAAATCACCAAGATCAAGAAATACTGCATGCCATTTACATTTTTTAATCAGCAGATACTCAGAGTTTAACCCGCCACAGATAATACAACATGCAAAACAGTTAACATACCCCTACCTAAATCCACTACTCTGAGTTTAATCATGCTATTTAATTGCCAAGCTTAATTTGAAAATAATTGTTCACAGCAATTAAGTAAATGCCCCAATTTCATTAACAGACTTTCTAATTAGAACCTAAACATAAAAGTGCTAATGTTGCTTCATTAGCTTTGATTTACTGTTTCTAATTCTACCTTTTTTATTATTCTCTTCTTCAAATCTGAAAATGTGTTTTAGGGTTAATTATGTTTGGTTCTTGCAAATATCAAGGGATAATTATTCCAGGATTAAAGTATAGAAATATATTAAAATTTCATTTTAACTTTTCACATTAAACACATATTGGGATCAACATTTTAAAACCTCCTTATTGTAGAATAGTTTAAAGCAATTAGTGAGAATTGCATTTGGCTTGAATTGTAAGCAAACAGGTTTTTCAAAATTGAATATGCTCCTTCACATATGGTATCTGATTATAAAAGAGAACAGTTAAAAAAAAAAGTTGGATTGTTACATAGCCCACTATTTCAACTTTCTTAAATTGGCAATTGAAGGAACTGAAAAGTGCTTAGGTTAGTAATAATATTTTAATCTAAGACAGTGCTATTTAAAATCCTTGAATATATTCACTATTGTCTTCTAATGAAAAACCTAAGGGATTGGTCAATTTTTCTCTTCTGGTTTCTGTCTTTGCCAAATGAAGAGAACTTGGCTATATTTTCAAACCATACCTATTAACAGCATGATTACATCAAAGTATGAAAAATATACTGATTCCTTAATTTGGCACTAAGATGCTAAGGGAAGCATTTAAAGCAATTGGAAACTTCAATTATCAACAGACTCTGATAATAGAAAAACCTTGGAACATTATTAGTAGGATTGTAGTTGTAGAGTGAGGGAACCAGAGCCCAGAGATTCTAGTCCAACTCCATTGTATATGGGTGCGTGTGTGTGTGTGTGTGTGTGTGTGTGTGTGTGTGTGTGTGTGTATTTTATATATCCCCCACTACATGATGGTCTACAATATGTGGGACACTATGCTAAGTTACTAAGCCTGAGATGCTGCAACAAATTATCCAACAGTTTTCACACTGTTGTGTAGATTGACATGAAATGAATAACTACAATAACATATTCTGATGCTTTTTTAGTTTCTTCAAACTGTTTGTTGTCTTTAGTATGCATTGTAATTTTTTGTTGTTGAAAGGCAGACATGATATTCTGGGTAAAAGGAACTACGGCAAATAGGTTTTTAGTAATGTAGTGGTAAAATATAGGTGGAGAGGAAGCATCCTGAAGTCCTATGACTAGATATCAGTCTTTTGGGGAGCCCTGACCCCTAGACTGTGAACTTCACCAATACTTCTCAGTTTGGTCTTTCTCCTTAGTAGGGAAAGACAGGATGACTGGAGGGGGCTAGAGTTGGGTATTTCCCCTTCCCCAGTTACTTTAATTCTGGTAAAACCCCAGCGGCTTAGGCTCTGATAAAATAGTTTCTCCTGAGGGAAGACCTTTTTAAGAAGAACAGAATCCTTTGGAGTATTTCAAAATGGTTCCTTTTCCCCTCCAACTGCCAGAAGTATGAGGAGATTTTTCTCTGAGAGTCACATTGAAGACTTTGTAGAGCTCCAGGAGGTAAAACTAACAAAAGTATGGCATCCTTTGATGACTGAGGTAAATTTTGATTTTCTATATTTGTCTATTTGTCTCTCCAGATTGGGGGGCAGCAAACTACCCTATGGCCTCACTTGTCTGCTGGACCTAAGAAGAATTATCAATATTGTTCAGTTTGTCAAGTTTTTACTTGTTGTTGGGGTGGAGTGATGATTTTTAAGCTCTTTACAGGCCAGACTGGAAATTAGAAGTCCATCTACTAAATTTTAAAGCTCGGCATAAACTCTAAGAAAGGGCAAGGAGGATGTCAGGGAGGGATTATAATTTGTGTTACAAGTTAAGAATGGCTTGTAATGACTCAAAAGAGTCGATCATGTTGACCAAAGTCAGTCCAAAGTCCATCAGATAGCATCCATATTTATTTAAGTGGCAGCAGTGGTTGCCCTGAAACTGCCAATATGGGTTTAAAATATTAAACAGTGTGAGGCACTGTCTCCTGAAGAGAACTCATGGAGGTCTAAAACTGAAATATCATCTGAGAAAGGAATACACTTCAGAGAGGGGCACTGGGAGCAGGGGAGCATTCCCTCTGTGCCCTGTTCCTTGCTTTTCCTTCCCTTCAGGCTACCAGAACAGTTGCAGATAAAAGGGTAAAAGCCAAGCGAGGTATTTGGCTCTAGTCCAGAAAAAAACAGAAAAACAAATAATTTATGAAATCTGAGTTCCATTTTTAATTTTACAGTCAAGGATATGTAAAATGAAGTAAGTTCCATGTCTCTTAATGTGTAGGTACTATATTTGTTTGTCATGTGAGATATAATGTGTGCTTGAGTTAACTGTGTTAAATATAATTTTTGAGGAATTATATTAGAAATGAGTTGGATGCCACTTTATCGACATCCCAATATATTCTTTCTCTTTTTCTTTCTTTCCTTTTTTTTTTAAGATTTTATTTATTTATTTGAGAGAGAGAGAGTGAGAGAGAGAGAGCATATGAGAGGGGGGAGGGTCAGAGGGAGAAGCAGACTCCCTGCTGAGCAGGGAGCCTGATACGGGACTCGATCCAGGGACTCCAGGATCATGACCCGAGCCGAAGGCAGTGGCTTAACCAACTGAGCCACCCAGGCGCCCTCTCTTTTTCTTTTTTAACCACTTTCCTTTTGCTGTCTTAATGGCATTAAACAGACTCTTTCATTTTATATACTCAATGATTTCTGCATAGTAGACATTCCATAAATGTTTGAGAATAAAATTTAAAAAGTGGTCTCACTAAGAATTTTTAATGCAATCCTTAGAAGTTGATTTCACAATGTGTAACTTTTTCATCTATTAATTCCAAAAGCAGGCTTCCTGATAATCAAACATTCTGAAACTATTTTTTAACAAAAACTTCCTGAGATATGCTCCTGTGTTATACCATGTCCAAGCTGAAATGATTACTACTTAATATATGTCCCTAATAATGCTTCAATTACAATTAAATCCATACCCCTAGAACAGAATTCAAACTAAAATTATTTTCACAATGATAAATATATAGTAACTACTTATAAGATTAAGAATAATTAATTTTGCTTGTGAAATTGTATTATGGAAATACATATTAAATTGTGGAGACTTAGGAAGAACTTCAATTGAAAGGCATCAGGTATTTGACTATGGAATGACTATGGAATGATTATGAAAAAGACAATGACTACAGAAAAAAAATACATACAATCTTAGCTAAAATATGAACTCCTGTTAGATAAAAATGTGAATTAAATCCACCTGGTAGAAAAATTTTAAAAATAATATTTTCTGAAGAATACCTGGATAAACAAGCTATTCAGCACAATTACAAAATAACCTAATTTGGTGCCGAACATGGCTCTAATGGGTTTTCCTTATATGGAGTTGAAATCTATCACATATATTTGGTTTCTTGGGCATTGAGGGGCATAGAATTGGTTATGTGATTGTAGTTTTCTATTCCCAGGTGATATAAGGAGTAAAATGAGACTCTTCTAATAACGGAAGTTTCAGTTAAAGAAAAGAAAATCCCACAAATGTATGTCATAAGTCTGCAAAGTTTTTCTATAAATGGCCAGTTAGTGAAGATTTTAGGCTCTGTGGGCTAAATCATCTCTGTCACAACTATTCAACTCTGCCACTGTAAGCCAGAATGATCAAAGACAATATATAAATAAATGGGCACAATTTGTTCCAATAAAATATTATTCACGAAATGAGGTGGCAGATATACCTAATTCTCGGTTTGCCAAACTTTGTAACTATATCAATCTATATCTTTTCTGGGGGAAACACTAAATATTGAAAATCCCACTGAAGAACGAATATTGGTTATTTTGTTCCATTAGCCTTGAATCACATTATCATTATTCCATCTTTTAAAGTTCTTTTGATTATTCTTTCCTGAGAATAAAATTGGCATTGTCTTCTTATGGAATTTTAATTAAACTTATATGTACTGCAGTAAATTTACATCCACAATATGGTAAGACATTTTGTAAGGGTAAGACCAACTAAAACATAATAGAAGATGACAATAAGAAAATATCTGGACAACTTTTCCTGAAAAAAATTGTTGAAAACTGTGACTTATTAGCTAAAAATAGAATCAAAATATATAATCTCAACTTCCTTTGAAGTGTTTAGGGACATAAGATAAAGAGGCAATGTTGTTTACTTCTTGAGCAATAAAAATAATCTAGCCTGACTGGTCTGTGGTCCATTCACTCTTAGATGTGTCCCTCACACTTTCCTGGCCCAGCTCTCTATCATGAGATAGGAGACCCTCAGAACTGTACTTTCCAAGCACTCACGCCAGCTGGTCATTGTTGGGTTTAGACTGGGAAGGCAAGACTACTTGGTGCATGCTTCTGCCGTGACTTATCTCTTCCCTTTTGTCCTCTAGTTCAATAGTAGTTGCTTCTGATCTTTGTGTTACCTCATTGCTCTCTGTTCATCTTGGATCTTGCATGACCAATGTAAAAATCCCTTGCATTACATTCCCACTGTTTCAAATATTTTCTCTATTCCACTTTCCTAGGAAGCCTCTGATTTATATTCACTAAAAAAGTGGTAAAAACTCTAGTTAGGCATAACTAGTTGCATCTTTATATCTACTTGCATATACTGCAACTCACCATAGGGAAAACTATCTTTTCATTAGAGCCAGGGAACTATTTAAATTAGGTTATCTTGCAATTGTGCTAAATAACTTAATTATCTGAAATTCTTTTAAGAAGTGTATTTATTTTTCTACCTGGTAGGCTTAGTTACTGTTGACCTTTATTACAAGCATAGATTTTTATATAAACTGTTATTAAGTATTGTAAAAGTACCTTAAGAATAAAGAAATTTAAAGTTTATAAAATTATCCCAATATTCTTTATCATTTCTAGTTTAATTTAAAAAATCAATTTATTAGAACATGGAATAATGCTTTAGTAACCAGAATGTAGTTTTGTTATAATACACTCTTAATTCAAGATCCCACTTTGCCTTAGGTAGCTACCTGTGTTAAAGAAAAAGTATTATGATCAACTACTTCATAAAATATATGCATGAGAATATCACACAATTAACTTCTAGTGTTGTATTTCAGGAAAAGTTAACTCAATTTGATATTATGAAGCAGAGTAAGCTCTGTCAAAGCCAGGCTATCCTAGTTGCATAGCTTAATCAATTTCTCTGTGCAATTGTTTATATCCTACATAATATAGATAAGCAATGGGTTTATTATGTGAACTAAATGAGGTAATACATGTAAATCACTTGGCACAAAATTTAGTATTCAGTAGATCTTGGTTTCCTTCCTCTAAAACAGATTCCCTTGGTGATGGTAATTCCTAACTGGAAATAATAAAATTCTAAATGTGGAATTTTTTATCCAACTAGAACTAACACCAAGTTGGTGTTTGTTTTACTCAAAGCAAAGTTATCAGGCAAATCACTTAAATCATTTTTGGATCAGAATGTACTATCATGAAATGTGAAAATATTTTTTCACATTTCACATGAAATGTGAAAATGTTTTTTTTATTTCAATCATATAAGATTTGTCTTATGAGTGCAAAGAAAGCCTATAATCTCTGAAAATATTCTCAAAATGTTTTTCTGTGATTTTATTCTAATTCTTAGCTCTTACAAGGTTATTTTAAATCAGGCAGATTAAACCTATGTATAAAACATGTTTTAACAAGGTAAAGTCCTCTGGACTTATTTTATTAAACTTAAAAATGAGTGATTTGGGTTGCATAACAACCTGCTGATGAAGATATTTTCTATCTAATATGTAATAAGTTTATTAAAAGAAAGTTCTCTAATGCCTACTCTCACTTCAGTTCTGCTCTACATAATCAACTTTAGTAATTGTATTCCAAATTAGATATTTTGAAATGAATGGCCATGGCAGATGTTTTCAATAGTCACATGGCCTATATTAAAATCTTACTTTTATGCATACCCTTGAAGCTAGCAATGAGTCTAAATACAAATACATTTAATCAATAGGCATTTGTTACCAAAGGGAAAGTGGCACAATTAGAACTAGCTTCTAATTCTCTATCTCCTCCAAAGTATTACTGAAATATTTTTAAAAGAAGTAAAAATAAAAAAGATATTTTCATCAACACTGAAACTAGGTAATAATGACCACCACATACTATGATATACTTATACAACATTTTGTAGCATTCACTTTTGAAATGAAGGATACCCACTGCCAATCCATGACATCCGTTAACAAGAAAATGGGTCATGTTGTAAGAATTAATCATCAGCCATCTGAAAAAATTTATATTTCAAATATTCCTCCAAATATGACTAAAGACAATTGTGAATTAAGAAAGCAGCCTCCCACTTTTAAAACAGTAGAGACAGAGAAAAGACACACAGAAATGTCACACCATTTCTGATCTGGCCTACTCATTGGAGGAATAAATCACTCTAAATTAGAGTTATAGAACTGAAGAGCAATTGAGGAACACAATCAAGACTATAAACTAATTAGGTTTTGCAAAAGCAAGCTAATTTACCCCTTATATCTCATATTTCTACATTCTTTCTCACCATGGTAATTGTCCCCACCATTTTTCCAATTGCTCAAATGAGAAAACATGTTGTCAACCTTGATTTTTGCCATTAGTTCATTCTATAGAACTCAGTTCTGATCAAATCCTATTGCTTTCACTTCCAAAATATGCCCCATGGCCACTGATATTGCTCCATCTCCCCTTGTTCCTGCATAATCATCTCCACAGCAGTCAGAGGAAAAGCCTTCAATCTGGTTTGCTGTTTAAATATTTAGTTTCTCTAACTAATTACTCACACAACATCCTATGTCAATTTAATATAAATAAATAAATAAATAAAGTCATGCCTCTGCTTAAAACCTTTCAAAGTAGATTCACAGGGAATACTTCTAACTCAAATCCCAAAATTACCCTGATACTGAAACCAGACAAAAACATTACAAGAAAGCTACAAAAATTTCTGATGAAGATAGATGCAAAAATGCTCAACAAAACTTTAGCAAGTTGAATCCAGCAATGTGAAAAATAATTATATACCATATCCCAGGTATGTGAGGCTGGCTCAATATTTTTGAAAATTAAGTAATGTAATCCATCACATTGACAAGATAAAGAAAAACAGCCACATGATCATATCAATAGATGGAAAACTACAAAAAGCCAAAAGCTAGAAAAACAAACAGAAAAACAAATACAAAAAAAAGAACAAGAGGCAGTACCGACTGCCAGAGTCCAAATCAATACAGACATTAGTAAGATGTCGGGCCTAGAGTCCAGAATGATGATTATAAAGATGCTAGCTGGGCTTGAAAAAAAGCACAGAAGCTACTAGAGAATCCCTTTCTGGAGAAATAAAAAAACTAAAATCTAAACTAGTCAAAATCAAAAAGGCTATTAATGAGGTGCAATTAAAAATGGAGGCTCTAACAGCTAAGGTAAATGAGGTAGAAGAGAGAATTAGTGATATAGAACACCAAATGATGGAGAATAAAGAAGCTGAGAAAGTGAAAGATAAACAACTACTGGATGACAAGGGGAGAATTCGAGAGATAGTGATAACATAAGATGAAACATTATTAGAATAATTGGGATCCCAGAAGAAGAAGAAAGAAAGAGAGGATCAGTAGGTATTTTGGAACAAATTATAGTAGAGAACTTCCCTAACTTGGGGAAAAAAACAAGCATTAAAATCCAGGAGGCAAAGAGAACCCCCCTCAAAATCAATAAAAATAGGTCAAAACCTCGACATCAAATAGTAAAACTCACAAGTATCAGAGACAAAGAGAAAATCCTGAAAGCAGCTCAGGACAAGAGGTCTGTAACCTACAACAGTAGAAACATTAGATTGGCAGCAGACCTATGCACAGAGATCTGGCAGGCCAGAAGGACTGGAATGATATATTCAGAGCAGTAAATGAGAAAAATATGCAGCCAAGAATACTGTATTCAGCTAGGCTATCATTGAAAATAGAAGGAGCAATAAAAAACTTCCAAGACAAACAAGAACTAAAAGAATCAGTGAACACCAAACAAGCCCTACAAGAAATATTGAAAGGGGTCCTCTAAGCAAAGAAGGAACCTAAAAGTAATAAAGACTAGAAAGGAACAGAGATAATATAGAGTAACAGTCACCTTGCAGGCAATACAGTGGCACTAAATTCATATCTTTCAATAGTTACCATGAATGTAAAGAGGTTAAATGCGCCAATCAAAAGACACAGGGTATCAGATTGGATAAAAAAAAAAAAAAAAAAAACAAGCCCATTGATACGCTGTCTGCAAGAGACTCATTTTAGACCCAAAGACACCTCCAGATTTAAAGTGAGAGAGTGGCAAACCATTTACCATGCTAATGGACATCAAAACAAAGCTGAAGTGACAATCCTTATATCAGACAAATTAGATTTTAAACCAAAGACTATAATAAGAGATGAGGAAGGACACTACATCATACTTAAAGGGTCTATCCAAAAGAAGATGTAACAACTTTAAATATCTATGTCCCTAACATGGGAGCAGCCAGTTATATAAGCCAATTAATAATAAAAGCAAAGAAACACATCAACAATAATACAGTAATATTAAGGGATTTTAACACCCCTTCACTGAAATGGACAGATCATCTAATCAAAAGATCAACAAGGAAATAAAGGCTTTAAATGACACACTAGACCAGATGGCCTTCACTGATATATTCAGAACATTCCATCCCAAAGCAACAGAATACACATTCTTCTCTAGTGCCCATGGAACATTCTCCAGAACAGATCACATCCTGGGTCACAAATCAGATCTCAATCTCAACCAGTACCAAAGATTGGGATCATTCCCTGCATATTTTCAGACCCCAGTGATTTGAACTAGAATTCAATCACAAGAGGAAAGTCGGAAAGATTTCAAATAAATGGAGACTAAAGAGCATCCTAACAAATGAATGGGTCAACCAGGAAATTAAAGAAGAATTTAAAAAATTCATGGAAACCAATGAAAATGAAACACAACTGTTCAAAATCTTTGGGATGCAGCTAAGGCAGTCCTAAGAGGAAAGTATATAGCAATACAAGCCTTTCTCAAGAAACAAGAAAGGTCTCAAATACACAGCCTAACCCTACACCTAAAGGAACTGGAGAAAGAATAGCAAATAAAGCCTAAACCCAGCAGGAGAGGAGAAATAATAAAGATCAGAGCAGAAATCAATAAAATAGAAACCAAAGGAACAGTAGAACTGATCAAAGAAACTGGAAGCTGGTTCCTTGAAAGAATTAATAAGATTGATAAACCCCTGGCCAAACTTATCATAAAGAAAAGAGAAATGACTGAAATAAATAAAATTATGAATGCAAGAGGAGAGATCACAACCAACACCAAAGAAATACAAACAATTATAAGAACATATTATGAGCAACTATATGCCAGCAAATTAGACAATCTGGAAGAAATGGATGCATTCCTAGAGACTTATAAACTACCGAAACTGAACCAGGAAGAAATAGAAAACCTGAACAGACCCATAACCACTAAGAAAATTGAAGCAATAATCAAAAATCTCCCAACAAACAAGAGCCCAGGGCCAGATGGCTTCCCAGGGGAAGTCTACCAAACATTCAAAGAATTAATACCTATTCTTCTGAAACGGTTTCAAAAAATAGAAATGGAAGGAATACTTCCAAACTCATTTTATAAGGCCAGCATTACCCTGATCCCAAAACTAGACAAAGACCCCATCAAAAAGGAGAATTACAGACCAATGATGAACATGGATGCAAAAATTCTCACCAAAATACTAGCCAATAGGATCCAACAGTACAAAGGATTATTCACCACGACCAAGTGGGGTTTATTACAGGCCTGCAAGGTTGGTTCAACATCCACAAATCAACCAATGTGACACAATACATTAAGAAAAGGAAGAACAAGAACCATATGATCCCCTCAATAGATGCAGAAAAAAACATTTGACAAAGTAGAGCATCCTTTCTTGATTAAAACTCTTCAGAGTATAGGCATAGAGGGTACATACATCTAGATCTTAAAAGCCATCTATGAAAAACCCACTGCGAATATCATTCTCAATGGGGAAATACTGAGAGCTTTTCCCTAATGTTGGGAGGACAGCAAGGATGTCCGCTATCACCACTGCTATTCAACATAGTACTGGAAGTACAAACCTCAGCAATCAGACAACAAAAAGAAATCAAAGGCATCTGAATCAGCAAAGAAGAAGTCAAACTCTCACTCTTTGCAGATGATATGATACTCTATGTGGAAAACCCAAAAGATTCCACCCCAAAACTGATAGAACTCATACAGGAATTCAGTAAAGTGGCAGGATATAAAATCAATGCACAGAAATCAGTGGCATTCCTATACACCAACAACAAGATGGAAGAAAGAGAAATTAAGGAGTCGATCCCATTTACGGTTGCACCTAAAACCATAAGATACCCAGGAATAAATCTAACCAAAGAGGCAAAGAATCTCTACTCAGAAAACTATAGAATACTCATGAAAGAAATTGAGGAAGACAGAAAGAAATGGAAAAAAGTTTCATGCTCTTGGATTGGAAGAACAAATATTGTCAAAATGCCTATGCTACCTAGAGCTACCTACACATTTAATGCAATTGCTATCAAAATACCATCCACTTTTTTCAAAGAAATGGAACAAATAATCCTAAAATTTGTATGGAACCAGAAAAGACCCCCAATAGCCGGGGGAATGTTGAACAAGAAAAGCAAAGCTAGTGGCATCAGAATTCTGGACTTCAAGCTCTATTACAAAGCTGTAATCATCAAGACAGTAGGGTACTGGCACAAAAATAGGCACATAGATCAATGGAACAGAATGGAGAACCCAGAAGTGGACCCTCAATTCTACAGTCAACTAATCTTTGACAAAGCAGGAAAGAATATCCAATGGAGAAGAGACAGTCTCTTCAACAAATGGTGTTGGGAAAATTGGACAGCCACATGCAGAACAATGAAACTGGACCATTTTGTTATACCACACAAAAAATTGACTCAAAATGGATGAAAGACCGCAATGTGAGACAGGAATCCATTAAATCCTTGAGGAGAACACAGGGAGCATCCTCTTCAACCTCAGCCCAGCAACTTCTTCCTAGAAATGTCGCCAAAGACAAGGGAAGGAAGGGCAAAAATGAACGATTTGGACTTCATCATGATTAAAAGCTTTTGCGCCACAAAGGAAACAGTCAACAAAAACAAAAGACAAGAAATGGGCAGAAGATATGAACCATTTCTGAAAAGAAGACATCCAAATGGCCAACAGACACATGAAAAAGTGTTCAACATCACTAGGCATCAATGAAATACAGGTGAAAACCTCAATGAGATACCACCTCACACCAATCAGAATGGCTAAAATTAACAAGTCAGGAAAAGACAGATGTTGGCAGGGATGTGGAGAAAGGGGAACCCTCCTGCACTGTTGGTGGGAATGCAAGCTGGTGCAGCCACTTGGAAAACAGTATGGAAGTTCCTCAAAAAGCTGAAAATAGAGCTACCCTATGATTCAGCAATTGCACTACTGGGTATTTATCCCAAAGATACAAATGTAGTGATCTGAAAGGGCACATGCACCTCAATGTTCATAGCAGCAGTGTCCATAATAGCCAAACTATGGAAAGAGCCTAGCTGTTCATCAATGGATGAATGGATAAAGAAGAAGTGGTATATATAAACAAAGGAATATTATGCAGCCATCAAAAAAATGAAATCTTGCCATTTGCAACAATATGGAAGGAGAGGGCATTATTCTAAGCTAAGTAAGTCAATCAGAGAAAGACAAGTATCCTATGATCTCACTGATATGAGGAATTTGAGAAACAAGACAGAGGATCACAGGGGAAGGGAGGGAAAAATGAAACAAGACGAAACCAGAGAGGGAGACAAAGCATAAGAGACTCTTAATCTCAGGAAACAAACTGAGGTTTGCTGGAGTGGAGCAGGGTGGGAGGGATGGGTGGCTGGATGATGGACACTGGGGAGGATATGTACTATGGTGAATGCTGTGAATTGTGTAAAACTGATGAATCACAGACCCATACCCCTGAAACAAAAAATACATTATATGTTAATAAAAATATTCATCAATATTTGTTGAATTAATAATGAATAAAAGACTGAGTATTTACAGAAGTGTTTTTGAAATTGGTTGTGACAATTTTACAGCCAGCCATGTTATTATAATGTGATGAAATCCAGAATATTTTCTAAAATACAGAAGAGGCTGCATGTATAACAACATTTAAAACAAAGTCTACTTGATTCTGAGTTCTATTGGTTAACTGAGCAATTTGATCATGATAAGAATCCATAATAGGAAAATTTTATTTAAATCGGTTGAAGATGAGCATGGGAATCATTTAAATACAAAAATAACTATATTATAGAAATAGCTATTAAATATGGCTACAAAATAAATGCTACATTATGAATTGATGAATAGATAAGACAACATAAAATAATAATTATAATTATGTTATTATTTTCATTTTACCTTTTCAGCTATGAACAAAAAATCAAGATCATGCCAACAAAAATGTGTCTTATGGGCAGATGTTGGAAGTGTAAGTGTCCAAAAAATTTTATTCCATAAGGAGACATTAACACTGTTTTATTTTTAAATTTTTGGCAGTAATAAATTGAGGACTAGGTTTACATTAAAGTATAAAAACAAGTACTGGTGAAAGTATGACAAAGTCATGCTTTTTAAATCACTGTGTACAGAGTGTATGGTAGTATTAAAAAACATGGTAAATTCCATCAACAGTAGAAAATAAAGTTATATAAAGAAATACTTAAAATAAAAATTATAAGTCAAGATGACAACTATGATGCTATAGGCACTATTTCGATGATTTCAATTAAATTCATCAGCAGCAGGAATAACTTTATAATGAAGTTAGTATTCTGAAATCATGAACAGATTTTACAGAGAAAAGGAAAGTTGTAATTAAACCAATGAGAGGGCACCTGGGTGGCTCAGATGGTTAAGCGTCTGCCTTCAGCTCAGGTCATGATCCCAGGGTCCTGGGATCGAGTCCTGCATTGGGCTCCCTGCTCCTTGGGAGCCTGCTTCTCCCTCTCCTTCTCTCTCTCTCTCTGTCTCTCATGAATAAATAAATAAAATCTTTAAAAAAATAAAAATAAAATAAAACAAAACCAAGGAGAAAAAAACAGTCTTTCTTCTTCAAATATGAGCAATTTCGTTTATGAGTGAAATTTATGCCCTTAATTTGGGAGGATATATGGGTTCAATATTAAGTATAGCATGTATTTGGAAATGATTTTTAGAGGGAAATACATAATAAACTATTTTTTATATATGTATTTAACAGAAATATGAACGATTAATATAATGAAAACATACACACACTGGAGAAAGTATATTAATACAGTATAGACCATTCTACCTGTAACGTATATTAAATAGACATAAAGTGCATCAAGTTGGTAGTTTCCAATTAAACCCGTGCCAATCAGAAAGTTACCGTGAGCAGTGAAGAGGCTGCAGCGATATTAGATTCTTGCTACCTCACAATTGAGGTGAGCCTGGACAGAGCTGGGTTTCAACCGACGGTAACATAAGCTAGTGAGATCCCCTTTGAATGTTGATCCCCTGCCATTCAGCAATCCCGTGGTGAAGGGAGGGTGACCTGTGGTCTAGTTAGCTCTGAGTCAAGGCCAAATTTGGGAAAGGAATATGCAAGGAGTATTTAGACCCTATGCAGAAGAATGATTGGAAGGATTTGGTTTATGAATACAAAGGCCAGAGCAGAACATTACTGCTTATTGCAGAGCTGCTGCTTAGCTTGATAATGGGGTCCTAACCAGGAAAAGTGAACTGAATGTTGGTGAATCTCTTTTCCCTACTTGTTGCCACTGCAAGCATCACCCCTCAGAAGAGAGTCTTCAGTAGGGATAGCAGTCCTTCTCTTTGGATATTTATAAGATGCCGTTGGAAGGTAGACTTCCCACAGACTTGACTGTTAGACTTGCCACTCCTGCTAACTAGAGCTCTTGAGTTTGTCTCAAGAAAACAAAATGGAGGGTTAATATGAATCACAACGTTTGTGTTGTAATTTCAAGATCTATCGGATATTATTTTATTAACTTATTTGTTATGAGTGGTATGTGAAATAAAAACCTGATGTGCTCATGAAGTGGGAGAAGGTATAGATCTGAGTGTCAGACAGATGAGGAAGAAAAAACAAGCAACAAACTGGGCTGAACTCAGAGATTATTGGCGTGCATGAATGCTGGCAAGAGATTGGAGGTGTTTTTTTTTATTTGTTTGTTTGTTTTTAAAGATTTTATTTATTTATTTGACAGAGAGAGACACAGCGAGAGAGGGAACACAAGCAGGGGGGTGGGAGAGGGAGAAGTAGCCTTCCTGCCGAGCAGGGAGCCGATGTGGGGCTCGATCCCAGGAGTTGAGATCATGATCCGATCGGAAGGCAGATGCCCAACGACTGAGCCACCCAGGCGTCCCTAGAGATAGGAGTTTTATCTCCTTATATTTCTCTGGGCTTTTAACTGGAAGTAACCAATATACATTAATTTTAGAGTTTAAAACCCAAAGTAAAAGAGAACGACAGTTCTTACAAACAATAAAATTGAAATAAAATTGTAGCTCATTAAACTTGAAATATTGGGTACTCTTTATCTTTTTTTTGCCAGCTCTTTGATCTAAAATCGATAGAGTATGCATTCAATTAATAATAAAACCATGGTTTAAAAAATAATATATAAATTGTGTTGGTTTGTGCCTAAGCAGCAATATATAACTAAAGATTTTATAATAACTTTAAGTTTGCTTGCTGAGAGTACACCTTTGTCCTAATAACATGTGAATCTATTATCTGTCTTTTCTATATTCAGTTTTTGCACAGATTTTCAGGAAAGGTATATAAAAATTAATGGACTGTCTATGATTATCAATATTCTCCAGGATAATATCTGCAAATCAGCAAATTATTGAGTATATTCCTAACATTCCATTTACATTTCTGTCTAGGGATGTCTCACAGAAATGATTTATCTTTATCCTCTGCACCAAGTATCAAGCTATTTTATGCCACTGCACCTAATGTTTATTTAATTCTTTGTTCATCATCTCTAAACATTAGGGAGTTTTATTTCATTTATGTATTTATTTTAGCTGAAAAGACTTGCCTCATCACTGTACATATCTTCTGATAGATTTGAGCACCCCATATGTAACATATTATGCAAAATTTAAAAATTGGAAAAATCTCAAGGAATTCTTTGTTGAAATAGAAATCACATTTGTCCATGCATAGTGTTTTTAAATTTTAAGGTGCACACTACTATAGCTACATGCCTGGGAGTTTTCTGTTCCGCGATGTTAGATGTTTTGGGAAGTTTTTTTCTTTTTTTTTTTAAAGTAAACAGAAATGTCAAAACATGAAAAGTTAGAATTAAGCCTAAACTTTGGAGAATTATCAAGGTTGTCTCTCTCAAAGAGATACTATTTTTTTTCATTTTTTAATACGTCCAACCAAGGTATACTTTCATTTGTACTCATTCTCAGAAAATTTCTCTTCTACTTTCCCCCTTACTCTGTTCAGTGGCTGGATATATTCATAAGTCATTGTAAAAGCTTGTTCGACATGGAGGAAACATGTTGGCTTTTTTGTTATAAGGATAGAAGGAATATCTCTGAAAATTGGGAGTGGTACCTGCATGTGCCTGATTAAAATTATATTTATTTACTTTCTTGTTTTAGGCCAGACATTATGCCAAACATTCCATATATTACAGGATTGAATTTTATCAATAACCCGATGAAGTAGTTCAATTGTCATTCTCATTTTATCAATAAAGAAACTGAAGTGTATAAGGTTAAATAATTGTGACAAAGTTTACAGTGGGGCGTAAATTCCCAGTGTAATACTTGAAGAAGCCATGGTCAGAAAAAGGGGAATCGTGGCTGGGAACACTGGAGTTGTAGTTGAGGTGTGCTTTACGTTGGGCCCCTCGTGCAGTCATTTTCTACAGTGAGTGGATAAGAGATTTCATCTCACTTATGCATGAATCTCATACTGGCCCTGGTCTGAGTTTGTGATATCAATTTTGTTAGGTTTATTCATTAAAATATGGAGGCTAAATCTAATATATTGCCAATTCCATGGTTTTCTTGTTCAATTCTTCTTCACAGCTGAAAATGGGAGGACTCATAACCAAATCAAAGCTGGGAATATAGCAGAGACTATAAAATCAATCAGATAAATATCTTTATGAAGTATAGATTGCACTCATCATAATGTCTAATTCCAAACATTTTGCCATTGTCACAACCGCATAAAAAACTCAGTAAAAATAGCTTAGTGAATATATGGCCTTCTTTATACTAGTAAGCAGTATTGATAGGGATTTTGATTTTGATTTAAACATTCAGAGCACGCATTGTTATTATGCTGTAATTAGTTTAACACTCATTTCAGGTAATTTCCTATGTTCATAATATATTATTAGTTTTGTTTAAAAATATTTTTGACTTTTTGAAAGTATTTTCGTTTACTCCACCTGCTTTTATCTACCTGGTCAGGGCTCAAACCAGACGATAATAATTGGTATTACTCAGCTGTACTAAAACATCTAGCTTTAAATCAAATTATTCATTGACACTGCTTTTGCGAGTTTCAATATTTGAATGCTTGGAGTGAGTCTCTGTTACGATGCTTTTGTCATCTAAACTCTATATGAGTTAGATATTGTTATGAGGTGACAACATTGACGTAAAGAACACAGAACTTAGAGCTACATTGCTGGTAAGCAGTGGATCTAGTATCTGAATCCGGAGAGCCAAAGTAGTGCCACGGGAAAAACATATGAACAACAACGATGTAAACAAAAACAATTAAGGCAACAAGATGCTCTCTTTATGAGGCTTTTGCACCTCCTCCAGCTTGATCTAAGTTGAATCCCATGGAAAGTTCCTTTATTTAGATGAGAGTTCGGCCTGGGTGGCCTATAATAAAACAAGGCTGGACAAACTGCCTTTGGCCCATTTCCCTTAGGTATAAATTAAAATATCCCTCCCCTTTTTCTTACCTGCTGATAGTGAGGGCAGGCAGGTGTGGCAAATGTCTCTATGGAAAAAGGCAAGGCAGAAAGGAAATGTACCAGCATCTTTGATTTGTATTCTTTCCTCTTTCAGTTCATCTTCTGTGAGAATGGCCTAGTGAGAAGAATGAGCAGGGGTGGGAGAAGATAAAAAATAAAAAAGAAAGAAAAAGAGAAAATTATTTTTCTGAACTTGAAATTAAACTTTAAATCCTGGTGGAAAGAGGCAGGAAGAGAGGGATAGCTTGGTGATTCAGGCAAGAGAGATGTTTAGTGGAAAGAACACTGAAGAGGAGAGAAGAAGGAACTGAGAAAAAAAGTAGAGACCAGAAGTGGGACAGCACTCACATTGTCACGAGGGAATGCAAGGAATGGTTAGGACTGAAGCCAGAAAGTCAGAAGTTGAAAGGATGCTTTTTTTTTTAAGAGTTTATTTATTTATTTATTATTTATTTATTTATTTATTTATTTATTCATTCATTCATTCATTCATTCATTCATTCATTTGAGAGAGAGAGAGTGAGAGTGAGAAAGAGTGTGAGCAGGAGGGAGGGGGGGCGGGAGAGGGCAAACAGACTAGCCGCTGAGCAGGGAGCCAGACTCAGGGTCTTGATCCCAGGACGTTGGGATCATGACCCGAGCCAAGGCAGACATTTAACCAACTGAGCCACCCAGGCTCCCGAAAGGATGCTTTTCTTACTGGCTTTCTCTTAAATAAGTAACAGCTTCTGGAACCGCCAGAGAGGCACTGCACACCGTAGTCTTACAGATGGTCCCTGGGGACATCTGAGCAGGTTCAAATCCTGGCTCTGTAATTTATTAGCTCTACCTCCTTCATAATTTGACTTGTTTTCTCTCTACTTCAACTTCCTCATGTTAGAAATGATAACAGATAAAATTAAAGAGGAGGCTTGTGGATGTTAAATGGAGTAGAAAGATTTCCTGTCGCTTAAGTGCCCAATAAATATTTGCTATTAGTAATATATTACTACACTTGCCTGTCCTGAATTCTTCCTCTTTATAAGAGTGAGTTATCTAAATCACACACAAACCTTTCTCCTCTGCTCCATGTACACTCCGATATGATAAGAATGATTCAAAGCCAATACACAACCTCTTCTAGGTTTTGGCTGCTTCCTTATTTTCCATCCAAAACATTCTTGGAGCAACTGCTCGTGCCACACAAACCACTTACAATTCCCTACAAGAATATTGCTGCTTCCCATCTCCTTCCCTTGTTAACTATATTCTACTTGAAGCTTTATTCTTCACTGCACGTTTACTTTCATCAATAAATTCTACCATTCATTCAACATCTCAATCAATATTATTAATATATAAAAATCTGTATTTGTTATCTATTAATGCATAACAAACTACCAAAAATGTAGCTACTTAAAAACTCACACACACATCTAATATCTCACAGTTTCTGTGGACTCAGCTTAGGGAAGTTCACTGGCTCAAGGTCTCTCCTAAGACTGTAATCAAAATGTCAGCTGGGTTTGCACTCATCCTAAGGTTCAACTGGGTAAAGATCTGTTTTTTTCAAATTCACGTGTTTGTTGGCACAGTTGAGTTTCTTTTTGGGTGTTGGACTGGGTGCCTCGTTTTCTAGCTGGCTCACAGCAAGAGGCCACTCTCTGTTCCTTAGTTCCACAGCACTGCTAATTGCTTCCTTAAAGGCAAGAGTGGGGGATGCCTGGGTGGCTCATTTGGCTAAGCGTCTGCCTTCAGCTTAGGTCTTGATCCCGGTGTCCTGGGGTTGTGTCCCACACTGGACGCCTTGCTCAGTAGGGAGCCTGCTTCTCCCTCTGCCTGCCTCTCCCCTTGCTTGTGCTCTCTCTCTCTTTCTCTCTCTGACAAATAAATAAATAAAATCTTAAAAAAAAAAAGGCAAGAGTGAGTCTACTAGCAAGATGGAGGTTATAGTCTTCTTGAGTCTTCTCTTTCTTTAAGGTCCCTTACTTGTCCAAAGTAGATGAAAGCAATTGGAACGACTATGCTATTTTATAGCTATTTAATTTGCATGTCTACCCCAGGGCTTGAAAGACATCAGAGTCTGTGCCTTTATATCTTTATGTTTGCAGCACAGTGATGACCACAGTGTAATTACTAAAAATACCTGTTTAATATATTCAGGAATTAAATCGATAGGTGTATAGTCACTTCGTTTTTGATGAATGACAAATATTTTTCTCTCACGTAAAATAAATTCCCTTCCAGCACACAAAAAGAGTGGTTTCAGTCTGTGCAGATGGTAGATGTATATGACACGAGACACCGAATAGACGAGAACAATCACGGCTCTCCTTACAAAGAATGGCTTTCAAGTTCCAGCTGAGAAACCTTGAAGTGTAATTTCAAGGGCATCTAAACAAATGTGCTGTGGTAGAAAGGATAATGTCAATAGATACCCTCATTCAGGAATCCACTACTGTTTAGTGTCTACCCGGAACTTGTACACAGGCTCTTGGTATTAATGAGAACTGCATTGGCACACAAAACATGCTTATTGCACTCTTAAAAAATATCTTGTGAAATATTGCTACTGAATAGATATTGAGGCCAAGGAGTCAAAACGGAAAACCACATTATGAGCATATACAGAGAAAAAAGAATGTGACTTTTTCCCCTCTCCACTGTATTTCTGAGAAAGTGTCAACAGTTATAAATTGTCTTATAATGGAATTGTTAAGTTGGATTACTTTATATAATTTGCCATTGAAATCCTTCAGAGGAATTACCAGTTCCTGTAGGAAAATAAGAGTAGCGATCACAATGTATTGGATTTAACAATCAGTATTTATAACATAAAACTTTAGAGTTCAAGCTGAATGTCACAATTAGAGTTTAAAATTATTCCTATCTGAATAAGGTATGAGTTTTGTACTGTACAAAGATAATTATCTAGTTGGTTCAAAGACAGTTTTGAATTCTTACATAATTAAATAAGAAAGGCTGTAGTTTCCTGAACTATCTCAAATAGTTTCCATGTTCTCATAACATTTTCCCTGACCCCCATGTAAAAAATTTGACTTGGCCCTGAGTTAAACCTGAATTACCAGGACGTAGCAACTGGCACCTTTTCCAAGTAATGCTGTAGGCGCCATATTTTCTGACTCACACCTTGGGCATCCCCTTTTGAAAGTACACATGACAGTATGCTTGAAACTTTGCTTGTGGTTCCCCTCTACTGTTGCTCTTCAGAGGAGCTTCATATCCTTGAAGCCTTGTAATTACCCTTCCATGCTTATGGTTTTTGAAGCAGTGTCTTCAGAAACTGCCTTCCTGTTGCTTTTCAGATAAAAAAGAGAGCTTTTAATTCTTCCTAAAGTCATTTCTTTATTTGAAAAAAAATTATTTATTTTATTTAAGATTAACATACAAAATTCAAGGTTCTTTTGCCATCTTAAAAATAAATCCTAGAAGAAAAGGGCTTGGGACACCTGGGTGGCTCTGTCTATTAAATGTCTGACTCTTGGTTTCCGCTCAGGTCATGATCTCAAGGGCCTGGGATGGAGACCAGAGTCTGGCTCTGCCCCCAGCACGGAGTCTGGTTGTCCCTCTCCCTCTGCTCCTAAGCCCCCTCACGCTCTCTCAAACAAATAAATAAATCTTTTTTTTTTTTTTTTAAAGAAAAGGGCTATCTGCCTTCTTTTTGGAGGTTAATTTTTAAATACAAATTAGTAAAAAGCAAAAAAAAAAAGATATTCTGTTACTAATCTGTTTATGAATGAATTTTATACCACTCAATTAGAAAATGTGAATTATTTTCAAATGTGTTTTCAAAGCCTAAATTCTCCAAGGACATCTCCACAAATGGCATATTTTCCAGTGTTCTTCAGCATTGTGCTTTAATCTATTTTCGATCATGTGCTAAAGAAGTGAAATAAATTTTCTCATTTTGCACCTGGTTTCATGTAATGAATAATACAGCCATCATTATTACAGTGAAATACAGTAATGCAGTCTATAGTTTCTCTAGAAAAATTGTGTCAGTCAACCAGATACAAGGAATGTGAACTGCTTCTTCACTAAATGAATCAGAGTTGCAGATGAATTTCAATAATCCCTCAGGAATTAAATAAATTTTACAGATATTGACAGCATTTAAATATTACTACTTATTTCTCAGCTGTACAATCTAGGTAGATATCATTTTGATGAAATAATTAAACATCTAGATTTTAGCATTTTATTTATTTTTTTTAAGTTTTTATTTTTATTTATTTGAGAGAGAGAATGAGAGACAAAGAGCATGAGAGGGAAGAGGGTGAGAGGGAGAGGCAGACACCCTGCTGAGCAGGGAGCCCGATGCGGGACTCGATCCCAGGACTCCAGGATCATGACCTGAGCTGAAGGCAGTCCCTTAAACCAACTGAGCCACCCAGGCGCCCTAGATTTTAGCATTTTAAAAGGAATACTTTTTAAAGGAAGGAAGAATTGGTATGTTGGTTTGTTGAAGGGAGAAAGAAGAGTAGCAATAAAATTTGTTTTCATTAATGAGCTAAATAGAAACTCAAAAATTCAAATGATATGTAAAATCTGTACTTAATTCAAATTTGATACAGAAATGTAGAGTTAAATAGTAAAATTTGTTTAAAGTATATTTTGGGGGCAGAATAATTTTATGCCATACTTAAGTCTAAGAAATATAGGATTAATTTTTAGTAACTCAATCATTAAATAGAAATTACTATTAAATGTAGTAAAACAGTTTATTTCTTATTATATTATTTGGTGTAGTTTTTATCACACTTTACCCATTTCCAACCGGGTTGCCCCCCTCTCTCTCTCTCTCTTTTTCACACACACACACACATACACACACATACTAATCTAAGAAGTGGTTTTTATATCTTTTTAATAGATTCTTGTAGTGTTTTCTTTAGTGGCTATTTTAGCTTAGGTGCTACTAACTTTACAGAAATTTTAGAGTATTTACTTTTACACAGTTTGCATGTTTATGATGTGATTTTATTAATGGTACTGGCTTCCCAAAATATGGGCTATTTTTTAACCTAATATATTTTGCCTTTCCTTAAAGTATTTACAATGACTAAAACAAAGTATTTCATGTTCTTAAGTTTACTTTATTGCTAATTGATCAATTTTGAAAAACATCGCAAAATAAAAAACATTGCAAAATAAAAAACAACATACTAAAACATTCAGACACTTAACTTTTATTTTGTATAACTTGTTATCATATAACTTAAATTAAAAGTTTAACAATTTAAAAAATAAAGAACATTCTTAGAAAATGTAAACTATTTCGTGGTATTTAAAAATAAAGAGGTTTAAATAAAGCTGAGAATGTAAGAAATGTTTTAGTTCTTGTTTCAGTGCATTAATTTTAAATTCGAGTTTGTAAGATATTTTGTGATTAACATTTTCATGATGTGTGTTATTTTTCAGTTGTCTGGTTTCAATTTCCACCTGAAATATGATGCTGTTCAACAATGTCATTTTAAAGAAGATTAAGTATTCTAGTGTGTGACAAAGCGAACTCAATTTTTAAATTATGAACATTGAAGTAACGAAAACAAAATAAAATGGAAACTCTATTTGTCAGGGACTAGCTACCTAGTATGTAAATCATTCACAACACACGTCTCCCTTTCCCACTACTCATTTTTTTGCACCCACTTGAGTATTTTATTACATTTAGCCATTTCTTAATTTCTCCGTTTAGAGGCTTACTAAAGAGGCACAGCACAACTATTAAATACCACATGAAATTCGAGCTAAATTTTATTTATATACCTAGTTGATTCACTTGTCCAAGATACAGAAGAAAAAAAGAAAAGCTTGATGTGTCAGGTGGCAAGATTATCAAAACTTATTTAGGTCTCTTTGGTGCTTTATTTGAATCTATTTTGTGGCCCTAAACTTAAGTCACATGTAGCTTCCCTGAGAATCTTCCAAAGAAAGAATCGTTTTGTTATTTTTGGTGGTGGTTAACAGCTATGTTTTATGACCAACAAAATAAAAGCAATGCCTTTATTAGTGATGGAGTAATGATACATAAGCCTTTGTCTGGAATATTTCCTTTTATGCCTCATACCCCAGGACATGTGTAAGTAGTGCTACCTTCACTCACTCTCAAAAGTGTTCTGTCCTGAGTGATCAATTTTTTGCACCCCTTATCATACTATTAAGCCAAGTCTCACATTTTCATTTCTAAGATGTCTCTCACAGGAACTCTTCTGTTCATAACAAAAGGTCTTCAAAGTGACTGCTGTAATGCTAAATTATCCTTGGTGAAATTGTAACCTTTAGAAAGATATGCCCACCGCTTAGAATTATAGTGTAAATACACACAAGTGGTAGGTGTCTGGCGCACAGGGAGCTCAGGGGTAGATTTATACAGATACATCGTTAGAACTCCCCCAGTCAGGAAAAGTGGTGCTTGTCCAACATCATGTCTCTGAAATCTAATCAAGAGACAAGCCAACACCAATCAAAATCTCAACAAAACTCTTAACTCATGAAAGACACTGAACAAGCAGTTCTCGGGGACACACAGGCAAGACTGATGAAGGTGTGTCCAGGTGATGTATGATTAGACCTTCTTAACTAAGTTAAAGGACAGAGTTCTTGGCCCTTTGCTTATCTTCGTATAGACTCATAGACTTAGAACACAAAGTAACAAGAAAATATGGGAATAAGGTATGTTTTCACCAAAGATTAAGTTTTCAAAACTTGATCAAATGATCACCGGATAATTGGAAGCAATCTTATTTCCTAGGGGACAAAATTCAATTAGCATTTGGAATCTTGATGAAAATAATGCAGAATTCAGAACCAATGTGCGCCTTATCCCACTATCATCATTAGAGAGTTCCATGAGGTGGAGGTCAATGTGAATTTGTGGTTTCAAAATTGAAGATTTTGAGCTATTGACAACGAGAGTCTCATTAACTTTGGTAAAAACTACATATTGCTGAACTCCCCAAAATACTACCAGACAACCTATTAATGAAACAAAAATAAATTTAATCAAACAGATTCCATTGAATGAGAGAGAACATTGTTGCAGTCCTAGTCAGAGCTTCTTAAGCTTCAGTATATGCTGAGAAGTGGGACGTTTATAGGTTTTGAAAGGGCTAGGATCCAATAGTTTAAAGGAGCCCTTTCAGGTTCAAGAGCTGATTGGGAACCGGACAAATTTCAAGACATAACTTAGGATGTGTGTGTATCATCTGAAGAGATTCTTCAAGTGGAACCCAAGAAGTGAACTAATGTTGGTTGTGTCACTCTGATAGGGTCGATATAACAAAATACCACAGATTGGGTAGCTTAAACCACAGAAACTATTTTCTCACAGTTCTGACGGTTAGAAGCCCTCCATCACAGTGTTGGTGGGGTTCTTCAGAGACCTCTCTCTTTGATTTGTAAATGCTCCTCTTCCCACTGTGGTGTTTATTCTGGGTATGTCTGTGTCCTAATTTCTTCTTATAAAGACGACAGTCCAATCAGATTAGGGTCCATCTTCATAACCTCATTTATCCTTAATTAATTAATTTATCCTCAACTAGTTCCTCTTTAAGTCCCCTATCTCTGAATACGGTCACATTCTGAGGTACTAAGGATCAGGACTTCAACACATAAATTATGGGGGGGACACAAGTCAGCTTACAACATTGATAAAGAAGCTGAAGGAAGCAGATGGTTGTTTTAGATAAACTGATGAGCTGGAATTTTCTGAAGTAAATAGTTGTGCTTTACAGTCTTATATTTCCTATGAAACAAGTTCATGTGACACAGGTTCTCATCTTTCTGAAAATTCATGCAATGTTTTTATGTTGATGAAGTGGCTTTGGTACGACTAGTCCAGGCTTTTATTTCTGCCGTCACATGGTGTGAATTTGAAGAAGTGATTTAGCCCTTACGAAGCTCGTCTTTGCAGATATTAGCAATATCTATTTCATGGAATTCTTGTGAGATACGGATAAGAAAATTCCTGCAAAAGTCTTAGCAGAGTACCCCACATTAAATGTAGGCTAGGATGCTGTTGTTGACTTTGATAATGGTACTACTGTTGCTACAGGATTGTACATCTCAGAGTCAAGTTCAAAAAAAAAAAAACACTGGGAGTTTTTAAGATTAGGGCTTCCTCTTTTGGTAAGAGTAACAGATAGCAAACTGAGGCTTTTGTTCTTGTAATTTGATTTTGTGAAATCTGATATGATTTAAGACTAGACAAGCAATTATTATATAGAGACTTATCATTTTATTTCTTTTTTTTTTAAAGATTTTATTTATTTATTTGAGAGAGAGAGAGAATGAGAGAGAAAGCACATGAGAGGGGGGAGGGTCAGAGGGAGAAGCAGACTCCCCGCTGAGCAGGGAGCCCAATGCGGGACTCGATCCCGGGACTCCAGGATCATGACCTGAGCCGAAGGCAGTTGCTTAACCAACTGAGCCACCCAGGCGCCCCATTTTATTTCTTAAATAAGTCAGTCTGACTTTTTTTTTTTGAAGATTTTATTTATTTATTTGACAGAGAGAGAGAGACAGCGAAAGAGGGAACACAAGCAGTGGGAGAGGGAGAAGCAGGCTTCCCACTGAGCACCAAGCCTGACGTGGGACTCGATCCCAGGACCCTGGGATCATGACCTGAGCCGAAGGCAGACTCTCAATGATTGAGCCACCCAGGCCCCCCAGTCAGTCTGACTTTTATTAGTCAGAAATAACTGAAATCAGAGGGGGGGACGAACCATGAGAGACTACGGACTCTGAGAAACAAACGGAGGGTTCTAGAGGGGAGGGGGTGGGGGGATGGGTTAGCCTGGTGATGGGTATTAAGGAGGGCACGTTCTGTGTGGAGCACTGGGTATTATACGCTAACAATGAATCATGGATCACTACATCAAAAACTAATGATGTAATGTATGGTGATTAACATAATACAATAAAAAATAGTTATTTCTATTTATGAGAAAAAGGAAGCTCAGAGATGCAAATTAATCTGTTCAAACTTATTCAAGTAGGGAATGAAAGAATCAGGAACTGAACCCAGACATGCCTGATTCAAAACTCCATCTTCTTAGGTAGTATTTTATTAAACCATCTATTTGACAAATACTGTAATAGAAGATATAATAATAAATTATTTTTAACCCCTGAGCTTATATTTGCTTTTTCATTAAAAGATATTTAGACTTATTTTAACTAGATAAGGAGCTACAAGAGAATCACCCAGATAAAAGCTTGACTGCCTGATTATGCATGCGCGCACTTTCCATAACACCAGGAATTTGGTCACCATTTCAAAGATACAATTGGACATGGCGTAGTAGCTGAGGGAATAAAAAATCCTTAATGCTATGGAATAAACTCCCATCTTTTCTTAGGAGCCTGGGGGAGATGCATCTATAATTGATTACTCAAGTTTCTGCTGTCCTCAGAACTGTATCATTGAAGTCATGAATTACTTGCTGAATCTACTATGTGGATAACAGTTAAATCAGCAGAGTGAGTTTATTTGTCTGTTGCATAATCTCTTTTATAAACATGCTTCTCCAAACAGAAGATATATATTTATCAAAGAAATTAGTCCAAAATTATTGAAAAAATATGAATAGTACGAAACAAATATGTACATTTATACACACACCGGATAGCATTATGGAATGGATGTGAAGAAGGCTTCACAAAATTTTCAGAGACATCTGTCTGGAGGACACATGTAAACATCTTTGAGATGACTTTCTTAAATTGGTTCACTTATTTCCTTAGGTGTTATTGTTCTGAATCCGTCTCCCTGAAGTACAAATTAACTCCAAAAAAAGTGAGTGAGGATTTGTATGCCCAACTGACTAGAGCAGTTTTTGCCAACTTTCCCTGATAAGAATTTCCTGCAGCACCTCCTTATATACCTTCTTTTAGAACAGGACTTCCACCTTTAATGTGCATATGAATCACCCAAGGATCTTTTAAAAAATTTAGTAGGTTTGGGGTCAGGGTTGAGATTCCATAGTTCTCTCAGGCTCCAAGCTGATGCTGATACTGTTGGTCTAAGAAGCACTTTTGAAGTAGCAATGCATGAGCCTGCACTGTCCAATAATGTAGCCACAAGTCATATGGTTGTTGAGCTCTTGGAATGTAGCTAGTCAGAACAGAGCTGTACTGTAATCTAAAATAGATTTTGAAAGCGTAGTATGAAAAAAGAATGTAAAATATGTCGATAAAAAGGATTTTTAAAATAATGATTACATGATGAATAGGCGATGTTTTGGCTATGTCAGGTTAAATAAAATATATTATTAACATTAATATCATTTGTGGTTTTTTACTTGTCTGTGTGGCTAACAATTTTTTAAATAAATATCTGCCTTGCTTTAGGTCTCATTTGCATAGCACTGGCCTAAATAGAGGGTAAAGACTAGATTCTGATTCAGTGTGCCTGAGGTGGGGTGGTGGTACCGTCTCATTTTATTACTGTATTTAGTATTTAGTATATATTACAGTATTTAATGATACTGATGTATCGATCTTTCCCACAAGATTGTGAATTTCCTAAAGACAGTCACTTTTCATTCTTGTATCACAAACAATTAATAGGGTTACTGACAAAGAGATTGCCACTTTGGGGTTAGATATTTAAAACACATCGTTTTGAAAGTACAGCCAGGCTGTGATCATTACCGTTAGTGATGCAATGGAAGAAAAATAACATTTCTGGAACACCAGACTTCCTAAATTTAATATCAGGTGAGCTTAAACTAACTGTAAAAACTCATAATGTTTCTTTCATTCTTGTGTTATTATGGGAATGTGTGAAGTCATGTCATAACCCCTTCTCAAATATATGATTATCTTACCTGAAACCCAAGGAATGATAAAATGCAGTTCATAGGAGTTTTGCACAGGGAATCTTGAGATGATAAATTGTCTTGTAATTCTCAGTTATGAATGACTCCACTGAAATGGAAAAGTTTACTTTCAACAAAGTAGTACTCTTCAAAGACACAGGAACTTCTTTTGCTACTGTAATCTATCACAAAATATACTGTATTATCAGGATCAATGTAATATACAATGGAGCATGCCTTTATGTGTGCACAGGTACATAATACATTTTAGACTGCGCTGAAATAGTATTATTGCTCCTTTATCAGGTATTAAGAGGACTCAAAACTTAAGTTACAACCATTAGAAATAAGACACTGTGGTTTTTCCTGTATGTGAGTCTATAGAATGTGTAAGATCAAGGTCCTTAGAGCCAAAACGCCCTATGCAATTTGCCATTTTCTGTTTATCAGTTTATCAGTTTTCCCATTTCTAAAAGGGGGCTAAGGGGCGCCTGGGTGGCTCAGTCATTAAGCGTCTGCCTTCAGCTCAGGTCATGATCCCAGGGTCCTGGGATCGAGCCCCGCATCCAGCCCCGCATCCAGCCCCGCATCCAGCCCCGCATCGGGCTCCCTGCTCCGCGGGAAGCCTGCTTCTCCCTCTCCCACTCCCCCTGCTTGTGTTCCCTCTCCTGTTGTGTCTCTCTCTGTAAATAAATAAAAATCTTAAAAAAAAATAAAAGGGGGCTAATAATAGTACTTATCTCATAGTGTTGTTGTGAAGATAAAGTGAGTTAAAAACTCTAGACTATATAGAACTGTTTGGCATATAATAGTCATCATTAGATACTGAAATGTTCCTAATTATGTTTTGAACTAGTAACTGACATACGAGGTTTAATGGCTCACAACAAAATCTACATTGTATTTTAAGTACAAGAAATGTGCATTCTTTAGTTTGGGACATTTCCACTGATAAAAAAAACTTGAAGACAGCTGATATAGTTCATTGTCTTTAAGCAAATAGCATCACAATGTTTTCAAAATTTATTCGGAAACATTTCTTTCTTTTTTTTTTAAGATTTTATTTATTTATTTGGGAAAGAGAGAATGAGAGACAGAGAGCACGAGAGGGAAGAGGGTCAGAGGGAGAAGCAGACTCACCGCTGAGCGGGGAGCCGGATGTGGGACTCGATCCTGGAACTCCAGGATCATGACCGAGCCAAAGGCAGTCGCTCAACCAACTGAGCCACCCAGTTGCCCTATTTGGAAACATTTCTTTTGAATGAAAACAATTTTAATGTTTATCATAGTTCAAGGTAAAACATAGATTATTATTTCCTCTGATAAAATTGAAAACAGTATTTTGTGTGTAAAACTTTATCCGAATTTAGAAATATATTATCTTTGGATTTTTCAAAATATATTATATTCTTTCTCAATATTTAGTCTTGATATTGTTCAATATATAGGATTTTCAGTGTAATCTTAAAGATATGGGTCATGCATTATTTATGTATCCCGGTGTGTTAACACTTTGATAATCTATTCCCACCTGTGTGACATGCTTATTTTGTTTCAATATTTTAGCAGTCCAGTGTGCAATGCATTCTATTATATTCCATATTTTAAAATTACAAAAATACATTTTGGAAGGAGACACAATAACTAAATGTAATGTGGTATCTTGGGTGGGATCTGGATTAGAAAAGGACATTAGGTAAAAACTAAGGAAAACTTACTAACACATGGACTTTGATTAATAATACTGAATTAATACTGGTTCATTCTTTGTGACAATACTACCATAGTAATGTAACACGTTAATGATAGGTAAAATTTTGGGCATGGTATCTTTATAATACTGCAACTTTTCTATCAGTTTAAAAGTAACTTGAACAAAGTTTAACTGTCAAAAAATACATGTCAAACTTCATGAAATTTCTAACACTAAAATTTTACTCTCTCCATTCTCCAGCTCCCTCACCCTCCACCCTACCCTTTTCTGTCCTTCACTGTTATTATTCATTTCAGTGTTCTCCCTAAGGAATTAAAATTATAAAATCTTAAAAATAAAATCTGCTTATTTACACTTACTCTCAAATACAGATGATACTTGTCATGTGAAGAAAACAAAATTTTGCAGTCTAACTCTGTACATATCAACAAATATTTCTAAATCTATGTAAATGACAGAATGACTAATGAAGATCTCCCCTGGACTGGAAAAATACCATCCAGTCACCATTCTAATCTACCCTTCTGCCTTTCTAGGAAAGATGTTTGATTAAATAGAATTATGAATACAGAATTTTTATCATGAGTCTTATAAAAGCTACTCATAAAATTTAAATAATTACTTTATCTCATAAATTCAGTTACTCAATTTTAACCATTTTATTTTCTTTTAAAAATTTATTTGTTAAACCGCACTACTTTGAGGTTTTATAGTCTTTGTTGATACATGAGCAAATTTTGATTCAGAATAAGGTCAAACAAATACATTTTTGCAAATGTTTTATTAAAAATATGTGTAGTGTCCTACATCAAAAACTAATGATGTAATATGTGGTGATTAACATAACAATAAAAATTTAAAAAAAAAGAATATGTGTAGTGTCTGTCTCCTTATGCCAGTACTCTAGTGTTCCAACCATTTCCAATGTGACTCTAAGAAGCAGTGGGGACAAGGCGTGAATTAGTGTATTTTAAGGAAATTACAGCACATCTGTATTACTATAATGCCTGAGTTCTATAGTGAAATTTATCCATTTAATTTTGTATCTTTTCAAAAACACTCAACCCATATAGAAGATTCTAGCACTTACTAACATTTAACAGCAAAATACCATTGCAGTGTGTATCTAATTTTATATATATGTATATATATATACACATATATATTAAAGTTATTGAAAATCTTATGTCTGCTGATTTTCATGTTTCATTATGAAGTTACAAGGTCAAACGATATGTATCTTCAAAACTGTACATGGTTTTAATTTTTGACCATCATACAACACAAAATATTCCCTAATGGAATCAGCAAATGTTAGCCAATTTTCAGACTCTTACAAAATGATTGGCTGCAGATCTAAATCAAGGAGGTTAGCAGTGATTTGTGGAAGTCAAATTTAGACCCTATGTAGCAGGGGTCCGATGAGTGGCGGAAAAGTAAGTTGGCGACAGGAAGGAGCAAACTGGTCAGGACTAGTAGCTATGAGGAAAAGCAATAAGGATACAATGGAGAGCACTGCATTTCAAGTTATCTTTGGACGGTTTTAGAGTAATTATACGTATTAGCCTTCAAGCTCCAGGGAGGATGGCTCCCAGAAAGGCAGATTACTGCGTCAGATCCTACTCATGTTTCCATTGACTCTGCCTGATTTTCCCACTGCTTTAGTTTTAAAGCAGTCTTGCTCTTTCCTTTCAGAACTTCTGTAGGAGGATGACCTCTTGTAGTCACTCCCCTCTCCAGAAAGTCAAAAAGGGTTTCTGTCATTGGAAAGTTCATCACTATTTTGGCACCAGGGCCATAAAGTATACCTGAGGCAAATCTCTGAAATGAGACTGTGGATTTAATTTTTACATTTTTAAACAACACTTTTTTGGTAAATCTTGTGTATGTTTACTGTGAAACAAAAGCAGTTATTGACTTGTTCCCTTTTATTCTTGAGATGTATACACAAAACGATGCTTTCACACATAATGTACATTAAAAGGTCACAGCTGAAAGCTGTCCCCCATAAAGCCTCAGACCTTAAGACTTATTTGGGTTTTCCTGGGAAGGAACATTCCCCACATAGCTTTGTAGCTCCCTGCCAGAAATTAAGTGCTCCTGTGTGGCCTCAGCTAAGAAAGTTCTCCGAAGCCTGTGCGGAACTCTATGGACTCCTTTTGGACTCACATCCTTTTCATGTGCTTTAGCTTTCTATCCTTTGCTGTAATACATCTTAGCAGTGAGTTTTACCTTCTACCCCCCCAAAATCACAACTGAAATGGAAACTTTTCAATTCTTTCCAAAAAATTCAGACCAGAAGTAATAATCGCTTTGCTACAATTTGAGACAAATATGCTGTAAGTTAAAAAAAAAAAAGTGAATGAATTATCAAGAATTCATCTCTACTTTTTTCCCCCATAAATTGAACTAAAGTTATCTTCACCTGCCAATTTAAACACAGTATTGATGATGCATAATTATCTTGCACTACAGCATAAAGGAAAACAAATATTGTAATGTCATTCATGTACAAAGCCTTAACCATGTCCTCATATCTTTGGCATAAGACTTAGGGACACTCCTGGATAGAATTAACAAAACTCAAACCTGGTGTTTTTCTCTTATGCTCTCACACATAGAGAAAAGAACAAAACAGGACATCTCAAGAAAATTCAGGAACATAACTATCTTCCAGAACATACTATGGGCTGCCACAAAACTATTTCTGAGAAATACAAATGTTTTTTGGCTTTTTTAAGACATGATATTAAATGTTGAAATAATTAGGGCATTATCTACTTTGTGTTTGAAGAATTTAGACAATTCAAATAGTTTGTCTATGATTTTTGCAGTATATCAAAAATGTACAAGTCAAAGAGTAAAATACAACAAGGTATAAAACAAAGAGTTTCTTCATAGGAATTTTAAGTTTTTGGAAGGGTTGACTGTTGATTCCCTACAAAGACTAAGGGATCATTCTGTTGATCAAAGCAAAGCTTAGTTAATTTAACCTACTGCCATAAAAGAGAATATAATTTTGGCATTTTCTCAAAAGAAAGAAATTGGAAAAGCTTATTATTAGAATTTGGGGTCTGAGCTGCAGTGTTCTGAGGTGAGTCTTTCAAAAGGACTAGAAACTAGCAGGGATTAGGCAAATTTTATAAAGTCCGTGACACAATAGTTTATGATCAGTAGACACAATGAGGCTAGGGTCCTGAAACCAGACTCACAAGGCAAGCAGTTGCCAGATAAACAAGTCGTTTTCCCAGAGAATTTTGTATGAACATTTTCTGAAGTAAAGAACAGTTACTTATTGGCTAATCATCCTATCTTTCTGAATAAGAATTTTCTGGAAAAAACACTTAAGTCATATTGTTATAGGAAGTGTAAGTTCTCAGTAGAGACATATAATTCAAATAGTAAAGATCATCTCTTACAGTAGAAAGTACTGGGAGACTTCAACTCAGATTCAGTCATCCACAGACACTGACCATCTAATACATGGCACAGGCTGAGTTAGGTGTCGTCTTCTGTGTGTTAACATTAAAGAGATAATCCCTTACTTCACATACCTTATAGTCTGATAGATGATGCAGGCAAATAAAAAGGCAATTTGGTGTAGGGTGACAAGTATTTGACAGCATTATATGCAGGGATACAATGGTCGCGCATTGGAAAAACACGTAACTCAAATTTAGAAGGTTCTCAGAAGGCTTCTTGGGGAAAGTAATGGCTTGGATAAAATTTTGCAATGGAAGCTAAGGGACTTGATGTAAGGAATGAAAATATAAGAACTCTGAGGACAGAGTGTTGGAGAAGAGCAACTTGTGAAATAATAGACTTAACCACAGTTAGAACATTCGTTGTTTTAAAATATAAGGAAAGCTAAAACTCCCTATCCAGAAAATGTATATAATTATATACACGTTAAATTAGAAATTCATGGGGTGCCTGCCTGGCTCAGTCAGTGGAGCATGCGACTCTTGATCTTAGGGATGTGAGTTCAAGTCCCGTATTAGATGTAGAGATTGCTTAAAAATAAAATCTTTGGAAAAAAAGATTAGAAATTTATTTATTAATCCCACGTTATAAGGTAATATTTATAATATATATCATTATATATTTTTTTCCGTTCTACTAAGATCGAATTTATGAACTATAGCTATCAAAATAGTACACATAAAAATTTTAATTCTGCTTAGATCTAATTTTGAAGTGAAGGCTACTGTTGTTTAGTTTTAATTTGAAGTTGGTGTTTCTGAAAGGTCATTGATGTGGCAATGTGTATATCATCTTTTGAACCAATCAATTCATCTTTTATAATTTGATAACACTGAATATATAAAATTCAAGAGATTCCCCTGCAATCCAGTGGACCAGCTTTAAATTCAGGAATATCAAGATCCTGTAAGACAGTTTGAGTTAAATGCAAGTTGCATCTCTTTCTTTGTCCTCAATTCATTCAGACTGTGCTTAGGATGGGCTGAAATTTTTTATGCCTTTGTGCCAACATGGAAAATATTAAGAATCTGCTTCTTACTTGTTAATTTTTTCCAAGAACTCTCAGAAGAGTTTCTTAATTTTTCTTAGTGATTATAGATCTAATTTTGTGAAAAACATTTTTATTATTCATAACCCAATTATGCAGGGATACTTCCTCTAGTAATAGAAAATTCATATTCATGCATATCCACTTTTTCCTTGTAGTTCGGTAGCTAGTGACAAACTCTAATTTTTAGAAAATATTCCATGTTAGTAAGTCCAAGGCCTTTTAATTAAACAAGAGTTTACCTTATCCTAAAGTCCAAAATACTGATACCCTTCCCCGGGCTGCCAAGAAATAAACTTTTTTTGTCCAATTATACCAAATTTGAGTTTAAATTTTCTCTTGCTCAAAGACACAACTCAAAAATTCACAAATTAATAATTTAATAACTTAATAATTCCACCTCAAGTTCAAAAACTGAAAGATTTATCTCTCTATAATCACGTCTGTTGTATAGAACATGAATTTTAATTCATTATTTTAAAAACCTTTTAAAAATACTATTTTTCTGTTACAGATGATAATTTTCATAAAAGAAGATGAGATTCTCTGAGGATCATTAATGATTTCTTAGATGTAGAATGAATGGATTGTGTTTGGAGTTTCTACCTTCACCCAAAGAGAAAACTATCATCAATAGAGCCCTGTGCGGAGAATATCAAGATTTTCTTTATTATTTTTAACTCAGTGTTTTTTTTTTCTTCTTTTCTTCTTGGCAGAGAAGTGTGCCACTATATCAAGAGACATCTATGGCCTTTAAAGTGTTTAAAAAGAATTCAAAATTTGAAATGTTTCTTTGATGCTGTCAGCATGTTCACAGTGGATGACAAGCAACTGGCTGCACTGAGAAATACCTATAAACTTCCACCCAAACGCATGCCAGAAATGGCAGCAGTGATAATTGCTAATTCTTAAGCACCGGTTTCAAAATATGAGTAGAAACATTAAAGTTTCTGGAACGGGACCCATCATCTGATGAGGGAAATGGTTCTGATTTTATTTTTTTCTCCCTTTTGTATACCAAAACAACCAAGGCATATAACTTAATCACACCCCCTCAAATTGGAGTTACTTATTTTGTTTTCACTAATATTAAGTAATTGTCAATCTGCTTTATGAAGAAGAATTTAGTTGGGATTGAAATGAAACTTCTTTTCATAGTAAATGTACGTATTGCATAATATAAAGCTTAGATAGAACATGAGGTCAAAGATAGAGGAAAGAAACCATCAGACCACGGTTGTAAAAAAAAAAAAAAAATTAAAAGAAGCATTGCTAACAAGGACTACACTGAGGGATACCTGGGTGGCTCTGATGGTTAAACGTCTGCCTTCGCCTCAGGTCATGATCTCCAGGTCCTGGGATCGAGCCCCACGTTGGGCTCCTGGCTCAGCAGGCAGTCGGCTTCTTCCTCTCCCTCTGCCTCTCCCCTGCTCATGCTCTTTCTCTCTGTATCTGTCTCAAATGAATAAATAAAATCTTAAAAAAATAAAAGACTCCATTGAGCTTATCTATATGGTGGGCATTTTAAATCTTTTTTTTTCTTTCAAGTTTTTATTTAAATTCCAAATAGTTAACATACTGTGTAATATTAGTTTCAGTTGAGATTTCTTATAATCAATATTTATAATCTGAAGATGGTATAGTAAAAATCCTGTGTATTGAGGAGTGGATGGGAGGTGAAAAACATAAGCTATGGAACAGAGAAAATCTTCAAGAAGCCAGGAGGGAGAGAAGAGGAGCTTTATTTGGTGGAAAGAGGGTGACAGAAAATGTAAACTTTTAAAATGAGAGTCCAGCAAGTTTACAATAAGGAAGAAGCCAGTGAAGAGGGAGATAACTAGAAAGGTTAATTGTTGATTTAAGATCCCTGTGATGAGGTTATAAATTTGTGGAGTGGAGATGGTTTGAAATAGCTAATAGAGCTTGAGAGGAAAAACTAACCACATAAATACATAAAGATGGCCATAAAGTGTTGAAGATCCCATTGAGAGAAAAAAACATACATATCATGGCACTAACTTCTGAGGCTATGTGTTTCTCTAATGATTTTTCTTTCATCACATCCAACAATGCAGATATTGGTAGAGAACATACAGATATTTACCAAATAGTATATTTGGATTCAAAGAATATACAATGCATGGTATGGAGTAGAAAAAAACAAAGGCCCTTGTCTTCATAGAATTATAATTCGGTTGAGCATAATTAGCTAAAATTTGTTTTAAAAACATGCAGTTCAAAACAGCAATGAATAATTGATCTCCATATTCCATAACTAGATAAAAGGCAATTCTGTGATTTAGTTTAGTTTTTGGACAACCTCCCTCTCTCCCCACTAATTTTTCATAGATGATTGCCCACCCCCAATAATGTACCGCACAAATGTACCTTCAAGTATTTCAAATGAGAACAATGCATTTTTCATGTTCATGCAACAGTACTTACTGAAAACACTATTTTGCCAAGAGGTTTGTCTATCTTGCTTTAATTGTGAGTCAGTGCTTCCTTTCTGGCTACGATCTAGATATAACCAGGAATTTTTTTTTTTTCTTTCTTAAGAGAGAACGGGGGGCGCCTGGGTGGCTCAGTTGGTTAAGCAACTGCCTTTGGCTCAGGTCATGATCCTGGAGTCCAGGGATCGAGTCCCACATCGGGCTCCCTGCTCAGCAGGGAGTCTGCTTCTCCCTCTGACCCTCCCCCCTCTCATGCTCTCTCTATCTCATTCTCTCTCTCACATAAATAAAATCTTTAAAAAAGAAAAAAAAAAGAGAGAGAGAACGGGCATGTGCATGCTGGTGGAGAGGAAGGGCGGAGGGAGAGGGAGAGAGATTCTTAAGCAGACTCCACGCCCAGCTCCCAAGCTCAAAGCTAACTGGGAAAAATTTTGGTAGCAAAGGGCTCTGAGGTGTAGTTCTAGGTTATTACCATAAGATGGTGGTAGTATTAAGTGTAGACCATTTAACCTCTCAAACTAAATTCAACCTGATTTAACCAAACTGATTTTTGAAACAACTCACAAAATAATTAAAATAGAGTCTACACAACTGTTATAGTAAGTTACTTAGCACCCTAAAAGGTATTTTTTTATTACAATATAATTAACAAAGTATTGTATTAGTTTCAGGTGTACAGTATAATGATCCAATGATTCTGTACATTACTCATGCTCATCAAGATCACCCTAAAGTATTAAAGGAGCAATTAAAATCCAGATACTCTCATGCCTCTGAGTATTTCTTACTGTTCTTGGTAACCATCATGGGTTGATTTATTTGGCACTGCAAGCCTGAACTCGGTCATCCCTAGTAGCTCTATGCTCTTGCCAATTTGAGATTTGACTAAAGCCAGTCAAATGTCAATGTCTCTCTGCTCTGTCAATGCCCCGCTTCAACAGTGGTGTTTTGTTTTGTTTTTTTCTAAATAATGATCAGACCCTCTCTGTGTGACAGGAAGATAATAGACAATGAAATAGGTTTAACACCCTGTTGCTTTTGGTAAGAATGGTCCGGTAACATCGGATGAAATTGACAATTGGATTAAATTCTCTTCATGAAAGGAGCATTTTTTTTTAAGTTATGTACCTTTAGTTCTTATAAAAACTTGTGTAATGTTATTATAATGTTATTATTAATTATATCAATAAAATATATTTTAAATGTTAAAATTCAATGCCAAGTATTCTTATATATATTATACAAATATAGGTAAATACAAATATATTTTGAAAGTTGCTATCTTATGTAATAGCAATAATAGTGAGCATTTATTATATGTTTCACAATATAGCAGGTTTGTTTAATTATTTAATTAAATGTATCTTATCATTTAATTCTCACAGTAAATGGATGGGGTCAGTTTTATAAGTCCCATTTTACAGATGATAAAGTGGAGGGTGACCATGATTTTTGAAGATTATACAGCCAATAAAGACCTTTGCTGTGTTTTAAACCCAGGTTAATCTATTTATGCATTTCTTGATGCTTCTATCCTAAGAAAATATAACCTCCTCATTCTTCATGCCTTTTTCTTTCTTAATGGAGATGGCAAAACTATATATTATTGCATTCCTCATTGATTCCATGTTATTGTCACACAGCTGAAGATCTCCTTATTATAATCTATCACTTAGCACACACAGGGTGTTCAATGTGAAACCAGTTGCTCAGTGGGCCGCTCACTCCAAAATCTTCTCACTTTGAAAACTAATTTTAAATATAATTCATGTTTCTATATTTCAATGGATTAATATAGCTGGAGAACATGATTTGAAATGTTTAAAAGCCGTTTTGTTTGCTTTTAGTTTGATTTTAAGTTTCGATTCCCAAGGAACAGATGTTGCAAAATCTCTGGGTACCATTTCTTAACATTGAAAAATATAAAACTGTTGGGGCGCCTGGGTGGCTCAGTTGGTTAAGCGACTGCCTTCAGCTCAGGTCGTGATCGCAGGGTCCTGGGATCGAGCCCCACATCGGGCTCCCTGCTCCGAGGGAAGCCTGCTTCTCCCTCTCCCACTCACCCTGCTTGTGTTCCCTCTCTCGTTGTCTCTCTCTCTGTCAAATAAATAAATAAATAAAATCTTAAAAAAAAAAAAAGAAAAATATAAAACTGTTGGTGCCATAATTCCTGGTAATCCTATAAATTAATATTTTTAAGAGGGTACAGTTTTATTAAAATGTGTTTTTTTTAAGATTTATTTATTTATTTTAGAGCAAGAGCATGCACAAGCTGGGGGAACGGCAGAGGGAGACAGAGAGACAGAATCTCAAGCAGACTCCCCACTGAGTAGGGAAACCCATGTGGGGTTTGATCTCAGGACCCTGAGATCATGACCTGAGCCTAAACCTAGAGTCTGGACACTTAACCGACTGAGCTACCCAGGTGCCCCAATGAATTTCAGTTTTCACAGTTTGATTCAGTTTTCATAGTTTGATTTGTATATATTGCAAATGTTATAACTCTACCTTTTTATCCCCTTTACCCATTTCACCCCACCCCCCCAAAAATGTTACTATATTGACTTCAAAAGTCTCTTATAAATGTCATTTATAAATATAAGTTTAGTTAAACCAGTTTAAATGCCTATTCAGCTTTAATTTTTGTTACTCTAAGCAGATCTAAATTGTGTAATTAGATTTTCAAGGTTAATATGTTGATTATAAATGTAATGTAATGAATAGAATGTGTTTTTATATGATTCTTGAGATAAAATTTCTTTGGGGAAGTCTGATTAGGAAAAGATTAATTATTCAGATACATAAGAATACCAGAATTAAGCAATACAAATTGTTTCTAGGGAAGAGGCTTCTAGGGACTTAGATTCGTGGACATTCTAGTACAGCCAAAGAAATAAGAAAATGCATGCAGCTACGGTTAGCATATTATGCATTATTATAAAGTTATATGAAGCTCCATTTAGCAGTACCTGTGCTAAAAGTCTAGATAAGCTCTTGATAAGCCCTTCATTTCTGATTCTAGGAACACAATAGCGTTCAATTTGGGCATTTTCCAGACACAAATGTTCTGGATGTGGCATATATATATATATATATATCTTAATGATGCCTCACAGGTGAACAGCATGGCTTCATTTATTGTCATGATTTTTTCTTTTTTGGAAAAAACACATGCTCTAATACCTAGCCGATAGATTGCTAGGCTAGCTAGCTAGACTGATTGATAGATTAGATAGGTATTGATGATATGGGCATAGGTACCTCTCTCTGGCTTTAGGCCAGTGAGAAGCCCGACGCAGGGTTCGGTCCCAGGACCCTAAGATCACGACCTGAGCCAAAACCAAGAGTTGGACGCTCAACCGACTATACCACCCAGGGCCCCCAACCATTGCCTATTTCTAACTCAAACTTTTCTTTCATCCTGTATTCATTTCCTACTTATGTTGTAATACGTTAACACAAACATAGTGGCTAAACACAGCACAACTTTATTGCCTGAAAGTTTGGAGGTCAGGAGTCCAAAATGGGTCTTGCTGGGCTTTTTAAAATCAAGGTGTTGGCAGGACTGAGTTCCTTTCTGGGGGAAAGAATCTGTTCTCTCATCTTTTTCTGCTTCTAGAGACTGCTTGCATTCCTTGGCCGGTGGCCCTCCTTCTCCATATTTAAAGCCAGCAAATGATGGGTCGGGTTCTCACACCGGCATCTCTCAGGTTCTCTTTCTTATGCTTCCCTCTTTCACTTTTAAGGAAACTTTTCATTACTTTGGGCCCAACCCAGGTAATTCAGAGCAATCACTCTATTTTAAAGAGAACTGATTGACAATCCTAATTCCAACTGCAATCTTAATTTCTCCTTTGCCATGTAATATAACATACTGACAAATTCCAAGGATTGGGATGCGGATATCTTTTTTTTATTCTTTTGAGGCAAGGAATGTGCTAACCAGTAGCTGACAGTCTATCAGTAGGTGTTGTGTGTTTCACATATTTTGTGATTTATTTTCGTCTCTCCTATACACATTTTTAAAAAGATTTATCCATTTATTTGAGAGAGAGAGAGCATGAATGTGGGGAGGGGTAGAGGGAGAAGGAGAGAGAGAATCTTAAGCAGACTCCACATTCAGCTCAGAGCCCAATGAAGGGCTTGATCTCACAAACCTGAGATCATCACCTGAGCCGAAATCAAGAGTTAGACACTTAACTGAGCCACCCAGGCACCCTTCTTTCACATATTTTATATTCAGTTTCCACATCACCTAATTTCATTTCCTTAATCAGAAATGAAGAGACATGTTTCCAGTAGTCTTGTATCATTAATTAACTCTGTGTCTTATAAATGTGACTTAAGTTTATTGGCTTTCTTATAGGTAAATAAACAGTGGACTAGGTCATTTATAGGACCCCTTTCTTTTTCTAAATTCTGGTATACATATATGTGCAACATATAATATAAACAATATAATTACAATCGGTTTTGTTTATCAACTCTTAAATAATGCATAATAATAATCACCTTTAAAAGTATTATGCATATAATTAAAATTTGATTTGAATAAAATGTCTTTTCTTCAGTTATATAAGAAATTTAAGTCCCTTCCAGGAGTGTTTCTCTTGAGCCAAAGTGATGAGGTAAGATGATATTATTTTTACTGTGTTAAAAATAATCCTTGAGACTTCTGCTCACAGCGAGGAAAGATTTAGATTCATTTTCCAAACTTTTTCTAGGACATTCTTTATTAAAATACCACTATTACATTTGGCAATATTAACTAATATAAGAGACTAGATTAAACATAGAGTATTTCTTTGTACGTTATGTTTAAAGTGATAATTTGGCTACTACAATAAAAATATTCAACTATTTCAAAATGTTGTGACTGCCTGGGAGCGAATAATATGATAGAAATTTAAATACCATTTAGCAAATTTTTGACACTCTGCATTTTTATAATAAAAGAATTCCCTGTGAAATAATCTCTAAACTAGATTCTGCATTAAAACTTTTCATGGATTTTACGAATACCTACAGCTAATTAACATGCATGTGTAAAATAATTATTTTGCTTTATTTAATGTGAATGTATTTCTAGTTATAATGCTCGTTTGCCATGTGTACAATTTTTTTAAAGATTTTATTTATTTATTTGACAGAGAGAGAGAGAGAGAGAGCAGGAACACAAGCAGGAGGAGTGGGAGAGGGAGAAGCAGGCTCCCAAGGAGCAGGGAGCCCGATCTGGGACTCGATCCCAGGACCCTGGGATCATGACCTGAGTTGAAGGCAGACGCTTAACGACTGAGCCACCCTGGCGCCCTGCCATGTGTAAATATTTTTTAATGAAAACCTCTCAAGCTGCCACATAAATATTACATGCTGGCCAAGTATCTCAGAAAAACAAACGGAATCATGGAATATGTGATTGGAATCAAAATTGTAATAATCCGTTCATCTGTCATTGTTAGACATCTATATGACTCTTCTGTGTACTCTTGGTTATGGATTAACAAAAACAGAATTGATTTTTTTTTAAAGTAACAAATAGACATCTTGGAATGCAGACATAATGGTGTCGCAGAGATTGTTCGTCACTTTATATTAAAAGTAATACACAAAGTCCATGAAGACCCAAACACTAAAGTGGATGGCATCTTTTAAGTCTTAAAAATGAAAGCACTGACATGAGGAAAAAAATCAGGCAGCAGTAATATATATCCAAGGACAGGGAACACACAGATAAACAGAAAGAAAACCTAGTAAAAAGTGAACAGCAAAATTATAGTTTTCAGAAAATAGAGATGCAATGTAAAATGCATGTGAACTGTAATTATGATCTAACCAAAATAGAAATACTCCCAAAATATAAAAATGAGAGGCATTTATGTCATAGTTTGTCACATCAAATCAGCAGCTCAAAAAAAGCATAAGGATATTTAAAAACATTTTTTTTGCAATTCCTTGGTTATAAATATAATTTAGTACACTTAAAACAAATATTTTAAAGCCAGTGGGGCAATTACACACACACACACACACACACACACACACACACACACACACACACGAGTCATATTAAAATGATTTGTAAAGAAATAATACCACACCCATTAGTGGAAGAAATGTGTTGCTATTTTAGAGTCCTCAGGCAGAAGTGTTGCTATTTTAGGCTTCCCCAAAAGGCAAAAGTGAGGTCACAGCACGGAAAGAATGAAAGGACAAACTATGATACCTGCATTTTCACAGCTATGCGGTGGCAAGGTAGATGGTCTGCAGCTAAAGCAGGGGAACTAATCAAACATGTACATCTGATTAATTTTGATGTGTTAGAGGGCATTTGACCTCCTGAAGAGAGAAGTCATAAATTCCATAACGAGACCTCAAATGGAACACATATAGTCACAGCCCTGAGAATAATTTTTTCTGAAAATACTTTTCTTATAGAAAAGGACTGTTTCTCTTACCTTTTGGCATTTGTTTCAAATCATAGATTTGACAGACCCCCTCCATAAAAGATCTCTCTCAAGTAACTTAAAGAAATAGAAGGCAATTTTTTCACCAAAAATGAAATATCGATTGAAAGACTAATATATTACTTGCCCACTATAATTTACAGCAATAAGATTGTTAATATATCATTCCTTCATGTCTAGGACAGTAATAGCTCTTGATGAATTGTCTGCCTAGGAATTCTTAGTCAAATAGCCATATTCTCTAACTCTTCTCTTTCTTAATTTTAGTTACTGAGAACAAAAAAAAATTAAATCGGTTATTATGAGACTTGTTAATCTATATAAAAATAAGCATTCAATTGATAAAATTCCAGGATAGTTTTCATACATTATTAAGCAAATCTGAGATGTTTTAAATGAGTGTTGTATTTACTACAGAAATTTACTTAATATATGTTCTGGAATAAATGATGACCTCAACTGAAGAGAGTTGATTTTCTATTTTCCTGATGAGATAATTTTTTAAAAGTTTTGAGATACATTATTTATTTAAACTTTTAGAGAAACAGATTAATAGGACAAATGTCTATGATAATTTTTTATTTAGATAGTCCTAACTATATAAATTCTATGTATAAACCTATATATATATAAATTTAGCAATATTATTTTTATCTATTCTTAAATTTCATATAAATATTTTACACAAACTCTTTACATGAATTTTTGTTACTGTCTTCTATTTTTATAGCTATTTTATATCATGAGATATTTTTCAAAAGTTTATAATCTTTTTATAATCTATAATTTATAATTAATTATAATTATAATATTATAATATATATAATATAATAATTATAATTATAATATATAATTTCTTTTTTCTTTTTAAAGATTTTATTTATTTATTCATGAGAGACAGAGAGAGAGAGAGAGAGAGGCAGAGGGAGAAGCAGGCTCCCAAGGAGCAGGGAGCCCGATGTGGGACTCGATCCCAGGACCCTGGGATCGTGACCTGAGCCGAAGGCAGACGCTTAACCATCTGAGCCACCCAGGCGCCTGTCATCTAAATTTCTTAAGAAAATACATATTTCTGGAAATTTTATCCATAATGTTATTTGCAGGTTATCAATTTTTATTTTTATTTATTTAATTTATTTTTTAGAGAGTTGGGGGAGGGGTAAAGGGAGAGGGAGAGAGAGAAAGAATCCCAAGCAGACTCCACACCTAACACGGAGCCCAATGTGGGGCTCAATCTCATAACCCTGAGATCACGACCAGAGCTGAAATCAAGAGTCAGACTCTTAACTGACTGAGCCACCAAGGCTCCCCAAGATGTAAAATTTTCAAATTTTACCTTGAGGTACATATTCATGATTGCTGAACCTTGCAATTGCAATTGCAAGGTGTTACCCTCACATAAAAATTTAACTTTGGCTAAATGTTTTTTCTTTTTTTTCTGTTTTATAATGGTTCAATGGGTTATATCTAAAGCCCTATTTTTTGAAAATTTTTAGCCAATACGAATATAGACACTGAGTTGAAATAAGACACTGAGAAAGCCTCATGTAAAATGAGAAACTTAATAAAATTAGAGTACAAGATGTCCTTTGTTATAGGGGTTACCTATCTTTCCTGAGGATAAATTGTCTATGGAGGATGCCGTACAGTGTTAGAGATAGGAGAGAAGGGGTGTTATTTTTGTTATATTTTTAAGGTGATCAAATTCATTTCTGTCAGACAAAAAATACATCACACTTTACATTTTAATTTTGTTTAATTTTCAAGCTTTCACAATAAATATTTTATTTAATATGTCCATATATTAGATTCAATAGAATACTTTTCCTAAGAATCTATAATTTGAAACTGGGTCCTCTGGGGGAAAAAAAAATCATCCAGGATAAGTTTTTTTCATGATGAATGTTTGAATCAATATCTGTAGGGTGAAAACTCTAAAATGTCACAGAGATAAATTTTAACAGTCTTAAATGGTTGGAGAGATATCCCATGTTCACAGATCAGAAGACTCCAATAATATCAAGACTTCCAAGTCTTCTCATAATAAACTATCGATTCAACACAACCCTATTTATAATCATACCCGGTTGATCTACAGAAATTGGCAAGATAACTAATATTTACATGGAAATGCAAAGTTACTAGAATAGTCAAAAGAAATCTGAAAAAGAGCAACAATTCTACCAGGTTTCATGGTTACTCTAAAAGCTTTAACAATCAAAAGAGTGCAATTTTGGCAAAATGTTAACATATAGATAAATGAAACAGAATATAAAGTCCAGGAATGGACTAACACGTATATATTCAATTGATTTTCAACACATGTGTCAAGGCACTTCAATAGAGACATAAAAGGGTTCACAAAGACGGTACTAAGACAATTGGATAGCCGTTTAAAAAAAGGACTTCGACCTCTCCTACATCATCTACAAGTGTTAAACTGAAAATAGATATTTGACAAAACATAAAAGTTAAAACTATAAAACTTTTGAGGAAAACACAAAACAGGAGAAAAAGCCTTTCAATACTTGAGATAAGACAAGATCTCTTAAACTGATCATAAAATGTAGAAGAATAAAATAAAGAAATGTTATATTTAAGTCTATCAAAATTATTAATTTTTGCTCTTCAATCACTGAAAAATGAAAAGGTTAATACATTTTAATTATTAAATATTAATTAAATATTAGCTTTGGGATAATTTAAAAAATTTATTACCTAATATTGGCTTTGGGAGGCCCCTAAAATTCTCATTCTTTGCTCATGAGTATGCAAAAATAATACAGCCACATTATGAAATACTTGGAGAATTGCTCATAAAGCTAAACCTACACTTGTATTACATTATAGCAATTCTACTTGTAGATATTTATCCAAGAGAAATTAAAACATATATCTCTTTTGTGCACTTATTTGGAAAATATGATAGTACATAAATGATACCTTAATAAACTTGACCTTAAAAATCAAGAGAAACAATGGAAAATAAAAACATTCTTGAGAATAAATTTTAAAATAGAATGTAAGGTATGAAAGTTAAAATAGCAATGCTACATATGTTCAATGAAATAATATTCTAGATAGAGATTTTTACAGAAAATGGAAGTTATGAGAAGTGATAACAGAAAGATTTTAGTACTATTAGAAAAGAGTAAATAAGCATGATAAAAGAACATGATGCACAATACAGAAACATGTGCAAATGGAGTAGAAACTATATTTAAGTGGTAATTTTGGAGAATTTTCCATTACCAATTAAAGAAACCAAGCCATAGATTTATAAAATCCTATAAATTCCAAAGTTATTTATCTATTTATTCTCTATCTTATTATTGTACAATTTTGTAAAGGCACATGAAAAATAAAATCTTAAAATCAGTCAGAGAAAAAAATCCATTTTTTTAGCTGACAGCTGATCCCTCAACAGAAACACAAATATAGCAAGAAGATACTATCTTTAAAACACTGAGAGAAAGTAATTACTGATACAGGATTCCATATTCTGTGTAAATATCCCTTAAGAAGGAATGAGAAATGAAGAGATTTTCTGAAAAGAAAACGGAAATAGTTTGTCAGCATCAGACTTGCTGGTGTATTTCGATAGGAAAGAAAAGCACTTCCAATAGAAATTCATCAACTTATAAGAATCTTTTATAAATCAAAGGAATATATAGAGTCTAAGGCATTCACTAAAAGGTTAGTTTTGAAAAGTGTAAATTATGTCCCAACTTCTGGCTGTAAAATAAATAAATAAGTCACAAGGATGCAAAAGTACAGCATAGAGAGTGCAGTCATTCATATTTTAATAACATTTAATGTTATTAAATCAGGGTGACGGATGATCACTACACTTTTCAGGTCAGGTCTATAATGTACAGAATTGTTGAACCATTATGTTGTACATTTGAAACTAATATGACATTGTCAACTATATTTAATTTTTAAAAAGTATAAATTATCAAGCTGGATAAAAAAGTGTAAGTGATCAAGCTAATAGTAACAAAAATAGTAAAATATAATCTAAGAGAAAGGCAAAACGTTAGAACATAAAATCATTTTAGTTAAAGGAAACAATTTGGAAGCATATGGTGACAAGTTCTTTTCAAAGCAAATTAAATCATTAATTTCCTTAAATAAAATAGGCTAACTGTGCCAAACAAAAGGAAAAAAACAAAGTTTTCGGATTGGACATAAAACATGAGCCTACCAATATTTTCCTTATAGATGAAACATAAAATAGTAGAGTACAAGTTTGAAAGTAAAAGTATGGAAAGAGACACATCATGCTAACATTAATTAAGCACAACTGGTGTAGCCAGATGAAAAGATATTGAAGTTACTGTTAGGAAAATCATGTTACATTGCAATAAGAAATAACTTTAAAGCCAGTGGTTTGCCAAAAGTTTATTTCTTGTGCTTGCTACCTGAACCTCACAGGTCCATGGCAAAAGAGAGCCCTGTTACATCTTATGTTGTTAATTTAAAGACTCAGCTCAGAAATGATCTGATTACAGCTCATTGGCCGGAGTTATCCCAACTGCATTACATGGAAACTATGAAGTGGGTATCCCAAATAGCTGGGTCGCTAATAACTAACACATAAAGATAAAAAATGCATATTGTATAATTTCCATAAATCTCTTCATAAAGAGCTCAAAAAGAAGCAAAATAAAACATATAGTTAGAAAATCAGTATAATGGGTACTTTGTGTAGAAGAAAAGGTTACAGAGTGTTCACACTGTGGTAAGTTATTGAGTTACAATTTTATTTTTGGTCATTTTATATCCTATTATATTTCAATAAAACTATTACAAAAGTAAAGAAAAAGAAAATCACTAATGAATCAGACTCACTGGGAAGATAGAATGAAAAAAGTAGTTTTAGCAAAAGTAAAAGATGTAGTTTTGAAGAGGAGAGATTTTCTTCTTAACCATTTAATACAATTTTCTTTGGAATTTAAGTATCTACTTTTAGCAGGAATCATTTTAGTTCCATGTAAAGGAAGCAGCCCCAGTGAGCTGACTCCCAGGGTGAATGTTTTGGTTTACTACCTGAAATCTAGAGATTGTTCTGCATTTGGGGTCTGCTAGATGTCAGGCACTCCAACTCCGCTATTAGCAATTTATTGTTCATTTCTATCTTTCAACAATCATTATGTATGTGTTTCTTAAAATCCGCAGCCTCTCCCCTATGGTAAGAAAGATGGATTTTGGAAGATTCAGAGATTCATGGTTCTTATACTAGCTAATTGTGTAGGAGAAAAATCAATCTATCCAAAGAGCCTATAAGGATTACCTTTAAAAGGATATTCTAATTGACTTGCTTGGGCTACATTGTCACCCATATGACTAATGTACCTGAACCACATAGCTTGGAGGAAGATGTGGCTCCATAATTGGAAGGGACAGAAGTAGACAAATATATCCCATTACAATTCCCATATAGAGACCATTTTAACCTGATTTCTATTTGATCAACCAAGCTTCTTAAAAGATTTCATGGTTCTTGCTGTAAATATACCCCTATCTCTCACTCTTCTCATTCCAGGTAACCTGGCTTGTGCTCTCATCATGTCCTCATAGACACCACCTGCCAAAGCAATCAGTGGCTCCAGGTAGATGAATTCAGAGGCATTTTATTGTTTATTTGTTTGAGTCTTCTACATTTCTCTTGTTTTTGAAAGAAAAAAATCTCTTTTGATTATTTTGAGGGTATTTGTTCCTATTGATCCTCATGCATTTATAACCATCTCTATGTTCTTAAACATCTTGCCTTTGGTTAAAAGCAGATGTTCACAATCCTCAGGAATCTGTCATACTTGCTATCTCTGAAATTTAATCAGGCTGACCCTTCTGTCTGGAATTACTTACCACTTGGTATTAATCAGTATAACTCAAGTTTGCATTAAAATCTAGATCAGTTGTGTTCCTGTGAATCAGTTAGCAAAAAGCTTCTGGTGCATCTTAGCGTACCCCTAGCATACCATACATATGTCACTTTACTGCAATTACCTTTTTGTCTTTCTCCTAGTTGCATATAAATTACTTTAGGCTGGGGTCTTTAAATGTTTGTGCCAAGACCCTGGAGAACAGTAGGTACTCAATAGCCAAAGCAAAAAGGAAAGGTGGGATTTTTTTTTTTTTTTTTAAGATTTATTTATTTATTTATTTGACAGAGAGAGACACAACGAGAGCAGGAACACAAGCAGGGGGAGTGGGAGAGGGAGAAGCAGGCTTCCCGCCGAGCAGGGAGCCCGATGCGGGACCCGATCCCAGGACCCTGGGACCATGACCTGAGCCGAAGGCAGACGTTTTAATGACTGAGCCACCCAGGCGCCCTGGAAAGGTGGGAAATTAAGAGTGTGTTTCTGCTTGACAGGCCCAATTTCATCTGTGAAACAGGAAGTTCAGTCATCGGTTGATAGAAAAGTCTATAGAGCTAGGATAGAGTGGACAAGTCTTAGGACTTTTGGAGAGCTGATAGGGAACAAAATCAATTCCAAAGAGTTGTAGTTGGGTCCTCTGAAGTTTCTCATTCCTGGGTCCTAATCAATCACACAATGTTATGTCCTCCTTCACTGATACTCCACACTCCAAAGGGAGAGGACAAGACAGGGAGCGTTGAGTGGAGGGGCTGATACAGGATAAAGAACAACATAATGAGGATGTTTCCAAGAGAGTCATTCCAATGTAACAATGTAGAGTTGGCTTGCTTAGAAAAACTGAAGTAGGTAGAGACTGAAGAAAAGGTAAAGACTGGACATATTAATGAAGTCAAACCTTGTTTAATAGATGTAAGGAAGGAAAGAGACTTAAGGATTTTTCCCTTTCATTTACCATTACGTTTTTGAAAAATAGATACATCCTTGCTTCGCCACGTACCATTCTCCACCTCAATTTATAAACGCGAATATTGAGTTTTCCACTTGCTACTATACTGAGTCTTTCCTGAAGATTACCTATAACCTCAAGTTGATAAATCCAAATGTGATTCAAAATTCTTCATTATTCTTGCTGCAGAAAAGGTCAGTATTACTTTTCCTTTGAAAATTTTCTTTATCTTTTCTTCCATGCCTGGTTTGTCTTTCAGAACTGGTTCCACCCCAGTTATAAGAAAGGATCACATGACCCCTGATAGCCAATCAGCATGATTCTACCCACTAGGCTATAGAAGTTACTCCAGGGAAGAGTATTTTTATCAAGTTAATGCAAGCCTAGGCAATGTTCAGGAGTTACTTAAAAGAATTCCTCTTCGTAATGTGTATGGAATAGATAAGAATTATGTTAGCCTGGAGCTACTGGTGGGGGGGAGACTAATTATAATCTGAAAATAAGCCAACCTTCTTAAAAATGCAGCAGAAAGCAGGGTTAGGAACATCATAATTATGTTGTTTGAACTCTAGCACCAAATCCTGCTTGAATTTGGCATTAACTGTTGACCATATAGTTATGTGAGCCAACAAATCTCATTTGTAATTTAAGCAAGTTTATGTGGAGCTTTTGTTATTTGCAGCAAGCAGAGAGTAGTAAATGTAAGTCCAACACATCCAGGGCCTTAAACAATTTTACAGATCCTACCTTTCTTAAGATTTTTATGCTTTTCTTATATGACAATGTTTAATATTTTCCTGACATTGCTCATGCCAATCCTTCCTGCCCACGTTGTCAGGTTAATATATCCAAAACCACACATTTGTTTTTAACATTAATCTGCACAAATCCTCATTGACTTCCAGTGTTTTTTTGTTTTGTTTTTTAGGATTTATTTATTTATTTTGAGAGAGATAGAGCACGTGAGCAGGAGCGGGGGTTGGGGTGGTTGGGGAAGGCAGAGGGAGAGGGAGAGAGAATCTTAAGCAGACTCCTCGTCCATTGTGGAGCCTGAGTCAGGCTCCATCTCAAGACCCTGAGATCATGACCTGAGGCAAAATGAAGAGTCCGACACTTAACTGAGCCACCCAGATGCCCAGGTGCCATTATACAGAAAGAATAATACAGCTTGGTTTGGAAACCAAACTCGGCGATCTTCCTTCCTTCCTTTTTCCTTCCTTTTTCCTTCCTCCCTCCTTCTCTTTTTTTCTTCCTTTCCCTTTTCTTTCTTTCTCTCTTTCTCTTTCTCAAAAATGTTCATCTTATCCTTTATAATAATCTTGAAGGAATGTAAATAGAATATGTTCCCTGTTTTTCCATACGGTCCACCCTCTGTCTTGGTGTTAATGGTATTCCCTGGAATATAAACGTCTTTTCTAGTTCTGCCATCTCCTCATTCATTTATTCAGCAAATATTGAAATCCTTTTAAGACCATCACATTTTCTTTTCAACAAAATTCTATTCAATCTTTAAATCCTTATCAATACTTTCTTCATAGCAGTTTTCTAAGAAGTTAAAATATGAATAATTTTGGTGTTAATTGAAAACTCATTGGACTTTTTTTTTTAAGATTTTATTTATTTGACAGAGAGACAGACAGCAAGAGAGGGAACACAAGGAGCGGGAGCAGGAGAGGGAGAAGCTGACTCCCTGCCAAGCAGGGAGCCCGATGTGGGGCTCAATCCCAGGACCCTGGGAGGACTTTTAATCTTTTTTTGAAATTTTTCTTATTTTATATCATAATGTTGGGACTTTTTTCTGTCCTAATTTCCTGGAATATGGCTATTTCTCAAGTGCAGTATTTTTTTTTTATTATTTTCTTGTTTGTATTCTTTATGTTTATAAAAAATTGCATTGCATAATGTAAGTTCTTAATAGCTGGATTTTGCTTTTAACTTATTTGGATGGATTTGCTCAATGTTTCAAATAAGTTAGGATTTTTTTTTAGAACACTTTTCTGTTTTCTTATAAATGTGTTATACCATAGTATATTGATATTAAGAATTGGCCTATGGCATATTTTCATTTTTAAAGAGCTTTTTGGGAATGTTTTACAAATTACCAACTGTAGAGGTAAAACAAACACTCCTGCATAAAATGAGGAACAATTTATTTGAAAAAGTTAAGATTTAAATTGCAAAATTAGGGTCACTTATGTTTTTATTGGTATATTTGTAAATTACTTTTTCATAAATTTGAAGAATATTCATAAATATTTTAATTTGTTAAATAATCTATAACTTGATGTAAACTTTATATTATTTTTTTTTAAATTCTAAATTTATATTATGAGATTTTAACAATGATCATCTGCTAAAAGTTGATGTCAATTATAAATCAGTTTTATTTGTTCTTGGTGATAATTATACTTCATGAGAAATAGAGAAACAATGTTTTATTACTGCTCAAGTCTTAAAAAGCTATTAAAACTGTAAAATTTTGCTTAAACCATGTTAGAAAATATTGATTTTATTTCAAAATTCCCTGTGCAATTTACATCTCATTTCATTTATCTATTAATTGAGTATTCAAAAATGAATAAGAAAAAAGCATCATTGAATGAAAGAAATCAGTCTATTTGCCTGAGACAGCCAAGCACATAGGTAGCTCCTAAGACAGTAATGTTTTTCCTTGGGCCCCTCACATATATAATTAACTTAGGGTCTGTTTGATAAGATAAACATATGTCATGATTTAAAGAATTATCGTACAGTGTTTATCAAGATGATTCAAAAGTTCCCTGGAACTACTGTTTTATTTTAGTTTTTCTGAACATAGTCAAAATCTTTGCAATTAAGACTTACTTTCATCCTCCTTAAATTTAATGATTATGACATTCAGTTTCTCCTTTTAGGAAGTCCTATAATTCCTGCCCAAGAATAATATAGGTCTAGGGTTTTAAATATGGTTTCATTTCAAACCATCTATCTTAATTAGCTTGATACAACTAAAATAAAATCATTTGGTCTCAATCTTATTTTAACCTACAACAAAAATCAAACAAACAAATAAGATCCATGAAATTGCATGCTAGCAACATCTTATTATATTTAATCAGATGTTCAAGGGCATGCTATTATTATTCTTAATATTATCAAAGAAGTTCAGAACTTTAAAATTTTTTTTTTAAGATTTTATTTACTTATTTGACACACAGAGAGAGATAGCAAGAGAGAGAGTGAGAGAGCACAAGCAGGGGGAGCGGCGGGCAGAGGGAGAAGCAGGCTTCCTGCATGAGTAGGGAGCCCGATGTGGGGCTCGATCCCAGGACCCTGGGATCATGACCTGAGCTGAAGGCAGCGGTTTAACCAACAGAGCCACCCAGGCGCCCCAGAACTTTAAAATATTTAAAACATTTTTCTATGGTGTTACCAGCCTTGGTTTGAAAAAAAAAATTGGCTTAATATTGTTTCATATTATAATTTTAACTCAAAGATGTTATGAACCAATTTAATGAGATGGATTTTTATCTTTATGTAATAAGCCTGCTGTGTCTTTTTAAAGTTTTTAGTGAATTTTGGGGAAAGTTTGTGATTTCAAGCAAATTTTTAAAAAGCAAGTTTGTGTTTTCTACATTTATATAGTTGTTGCTTGGAAATAGCAAAACAATGTATCATGTTGTCATAGATTCCAACTAACAGAAAACTACCAAGCAGATGATCTAGCAAGAAAAACATTATCTCACTTAAAAATAAGTGTTTCTTTTCATCTTGCTGCTCTTTCATACCATGTGCTGGCTTATTCTCGGGGCTGCTCACTTCATAATTTAAAGTGGTTTCCACTGTAACCACCCCAAGTAGACAAAGTAGCCTTCAGTGAAATATTCTTTCTGGAATATCTTTTTATTTTTTATTTTTTTAAAAGATTTTATTTATTCTCTTGAGAGAGAGAATGAAATAGAGAGAGAGAGAGCATGAGAGGGGGGAGGGTCCGAGGGAGAAGCAGACTCACTGCTGAGCAGGGAGCCCGACGCGGGACTCGATTCCGGGACTCCAGGATCATGACCTGAGCCGAAAGCAGTCGCTTAACCAACTGAGCCACTCAGGCGCCCCTGGAATATCTTTTTAAATTTTAATTTCCCAATACTCTAGAATTTATAAGGCTCACTATTTAACAAGGGAGACAACCTAACTAGGTAAACTTCTGAACTTGCATGTATTTTCAACTTACTACTATTTTTTCAGACCATGTATTTAGGTATTCTCCTCATATTCAGGAATAATAATTAAATAAATGTTTAAGTAATTTTGTGATATGTCAAACAGCAGACATAGACATACAGTGGAAAAAGTAATCATCCTTGATTATGGGAGTTCTGAGAATTCTTTCACTTCTTTGAGTCTTTAGGCAAATGTAAATCAGACCTTATGGGTCTAGGTTCATTGAATGTAAGGGGTAAGTGTGGGAATCAGACCTTTGAGTCCATTTCTCTGCAAATAGAGAAAAACTATTTCTAATAAGCCCTTCAGTGTAATGTCTACTCTGTCATTATTTGCCTCTTGAGAGGAAGTTTCTTCTTTTTCCATGAGGAATCCAGATTCCTTATTCAGTAGTTCTCACCAACATAGTGTTGGCCTTAATTGCACTTCTCCTAAATTTCTTCCCATTATTCTTAATTGCACTTCCTTGATGAACACTGAGTAACTGCTTGCTTTATTCAGTTTTTCTTATAAACTTTTTCATCCCTTTATTTGAGCAAGGAATAAAATTACATAATAATTCTACATTTATCCTATTTTAATATTTTCTTTGAATTCACTTAAATTGCAACTTTCAACTTTCAAATATAAATATTCTAATCTAATCAAATACCTATAAAAGCAGACTCTTTTGTAAATATAATGTCACTTGTTTCACTTACATTTCTTTTCTGTAATTAGCCCTACTTTTCTTCAATTTTTTTTCTGTTCCATCTTTAGATAATTGATGTCTGCAGTTTAAGTCAAGAAATCCAAAATGAATCACCAACTTAAGAAGTTAATTTGTTTTTCTCCCATTTCTTACACATTAGGATTTTTTCTTCCCATAATTTGTATAACACCTTCTACTCTAACATGATTTAGAAATTGCATTATAAAGCTGGAAGTTTTTACTTTTAGATTATTAGAAAATGTAAAAAAAAATCTAGAATATTATTCTGATCCTACCACCCTAGCTATAACAGTAATATTATTCCTTGTATGTATATGTATAAATATAACCAGATCCAAGCTAAATTTGTTTAAGAATTTATTCTCAATTTTATTTGACTTCATTTCAGTGTCCGATTAATAAATTAGTTTTGTGGAAGAGTATATAGACATTTTATTGCATTATATACATGGAGAAGTTTAATTCTGCTTTTTCAATATATGTGAATTTTTTTTAATAATGTTGCCTAGTAATTCTGACTCTGAATTTCTGGATGCAATGCTTGAAATTGGATCTCAGGTACTCTTCCATTGACTTCTGTCCCATAAATAGAGTAAACCTCACCCCTATCCGATGCCTGCACCTGTCTACATTTACTATGTTTTTAAGATTTTTTTTCATTTCAACTATTGTATATTGAGGTAGGTTATGTTATCTACAAACTTCATTTCAGGATAGTAAAATTGTCATTTTTTTAACCAAAAGAAAGCATTGGATCTATAGTAGGTATACTAATCATCGTTGAACCTGATTGCCAAATGTAACAGTCCCAATATTTAAATAGAGTTCAGAGCTTTATGTGCTTACAGTTACTATAGATCAGAATGGTGTCTATAATTCCCTAAGACATCTATCCGAATGTTGTCACCTTGGAGGTTGGATAAACATAAGCTCAAATATTTTATTTCTGCTTTAAATGCATATTTCCAGGAGAGTATTCCTGACTGGGACTCTCACTACTTATAGTTTTAATTTACCCGCATTTTAGCTATAGAATAAATGTAATAGTGTGCCAAAAATTTCCCTTTACAATCTGCTCTCAATTTCTCTTTCCAGATGCCTGACTACTTCCTATACCCACCCAATATTTCAATGACACTGGAGTAGTTGACAGTCTTCAAATAGCTAAGCAATTTCAAACTCTACAATTCTGCTGTTTCTTTCTTTTTGAATGTCTTTCATCACTTTCTTCAACTGGAGAAAAACTCCTTTTTAGATGTTTTTAATATGTCTGGCTTATAAATGAAAATGCAAGTTCCTCTGTGGTTTGCAAAATATAAACACATAAAAAATATCCCCCAAATGTGGAGATTTGGAATTGTGTACAAGAAATATATATACATTAAAGACCCCAAAATTTCTCTCTTATTTGAGCTTTCCAAATTCTCAGGGGTTATTATTTACTAAAAATAATTTTTTAAATAAAGGTTTTGTTTAAAAAGATAAAAATTCTTTTTGAGTCTGTTATAGGTACAAAATAAAAAAAAAAAAAAAAAACGCTGCAAACCTTGAGAAGCCAAAGTATAGGTGGCACCACATTAAAGGAGATAACAGGAGAGTTGGAGAGAGAGAGGCAGGGTTTATTCCCAACTGCTATAATGATCTCTGAGGCTTTATATGCGCCATTCTGTCCCACAACGATACACCTTTCCTCACTTGTAGAATTGCTTTCTTTAACTCTCATTCCAGAAATGAAAAGTATATATTCTGTAAAGTGCATCTTAATGTCACATCTTCTGGGGAAGCTTTCCTGGGTCGTTTTCTTTGTCAATTACAGCGTTGCTCTTTTCTGTTTCTTGCTGTACCTCTTTGAAGGCTTTCATCCAGTTTTGTAGCAAAAAAGCATTCACTGTCTTTTCCATTCTACATTTTGAACTTCATTAGGAAAGTAATTTTTTTTTAAAGATTTTATTTATTTGACAGAAAGACACAGTGAGAGAGGGAACACAAGCAGGGGGAGTGGGAGAGGGAGGAGCAGGCTTCCCACTGAGCAGAGAGCCTGATGCGGGGCTTGATTCCAGGACCCTGGGATCATGACCTGAGCCGAAGGCAGACTCAACAACTGAGCCACCCAGGAGCCCCAGGAAAGTACTTTTAATTCACTTGGACATTAGTAACTTAACAAGAGAACATTTATTTCATGGTGGCTGAACAAGGACAACAAATTCTACAACAGCTCAAGTTCTGCTAGATTGTGAACCTCATAAGGGCAGGCTTTGTGTATGTTTTGCCAGCTATGTTTCACAGATACACACACACACACACACACACACACACACACAATTGCATGGAATTTACTAATTGCTTTGGATGGATAATATTTTGAAGGTTTGAGCAATATGATTTTGTTCCCAAGATTTCTTACTACACATGTATCCATTCTTCTATTCAGTCATGGAGGCATTGTGCATGTATTATGTCAAGTAGAACATTGCAGAGAAAAAAACATTGAGAAAAAAATATATATGAATTGAATAATTCTTCCTGAAACTTTCGTATTTCCACATTATTAACCCCAAGAGAATCCAAAAGAATCATACAGAAAGAAAATTGGTTGTAGAAACATATGTGAAATTTAAGGAAATAACCCACTTCTAAACCGTATCATCAAGATGAGAAATGATTCCCAAGATCAGAAGAAAAAGAATATATGTGCATAAGAGAGGTCTTAATTTGGTAGATCTTGGGAAGAAGATCTAAATCTTGGAGAAAGCATTTGGTGAAATTCTGCTTTCACTTCAACATTGCTAAGCACAGAGGGTAGCCAGGATCCAGAGCCATCAGAATTTCCATTTGAATACTTGAGTATTCAAGTATATAATGCCTTGAGGAATTGTTGCAGCCAGCATATTACATGATGACTTTCTTCCATAATTAATACCCACTTGTTCCCTGAGACATTAATATATTCTCATCCTAATAAGTCCACATGAACAAATTCCCTTTCAAGAATGGAAGATATATATCCCCAAATTTAAGGCTACAGAAATGATTTAGAAGAATGCTTATGATATAAATAGGAGATCACCAAATTAATAATTTACTTTGGAGGAAATCAATATAACCAACTCGATATCTTCTCCAGAACTAGAGAAAAAGTAAAGCATAGCCAAGTCTACAGTGGAGTAGACAAGTCAACAAGTCAACAAATGATTGCCTATGTGGCGTTCGGTACTCCAAACTGGAAAAAAAAAAAATTATGGAAGAAGATAATCAGAGAGGCAAAGATGAAAAGAATCAACCAATCAGAGCTAATTTTAAATTTGAATGCACATTAATGTAGGACATAATCTAAAATGAACAGAACAGTGGGGAGTAGGTTAACCACTCATTCCAAAAATGCATTATAGATAGAGGTAGTGATGCGTCATATTAAGTTCCCCAAAAGTAATCCATGCAAAAACACATGAGATTTGCTGCACTGAGAGATGACTGTAACCTAAAATATCATCCTGAAATCTTAATGGAATGATTAAAAAGAGTTTAGCTTAATGAAGGCAAATAAAACTGCAAAGTACACCCAGAGTTCACTTCTGTGTGTTTGTGTGTTTCTTGTGTTACAAGTTATAAATTAACCTAAGAATCCAAACACACAATATAATAGGCTATTGGCAATTAGATTAAATATTTAAGGTTTAAAGAAAACATGTATGTGATGAGAAATATAAGTGATCCTTAAACATAGTGGTTGTGGGACACCTGGGTGGCTCAGCTGGTTAAATGTCCAACTCTTGATTTCAGCTCAGGTCATAAATAATAAATAAATAAATAAATAAATAAAATCTTTAAAACAAATAAACAAAAAATAAACATAGTAGTAATAAAGTCCTTTTTAGAATACTAAAAGCCAAAATACTGACTTGACTATCAAAAAATTGCAATTTTTGTCATCTAAAGTCACCATAAAAATTAGAATTTTACCACAACTATAAATTATTTGACACATATATACAGAGTGTACATTATCAATACATGAAATAATTTTATAAATTAATAAGAAAGTAAGTATCCTAATAGAAAAAGTCAACAAAGACCATAAAACTCAGTTCACTAAAAGAGAGCTAGATAGTGGTAATGGACAAACAAAACAAAACAGACAAAAACCATATTTATTCTACTAGCAGCTGAATAACTAAAATTAACAGATAGTGTTTTTTTATCTCCCAAACTGTCAAAAAATTAAAAGGGGATACTCCATGTTATTGATGCTTCTGAGAAACACCTATTAAAAATCTTAAAAACAAGGGTGCTTGAGTGGCTCAGTCAGTTAAGCTTCTGCCTTCAGCTCAGGTCTTGATCCTGGGATCATGGGATCGAGCCCCCGCATCGAGTTCAGTGGCAAGTCTGCTTCTACCTCTGTGCCTCCCCCAGCTCACACTCTTTTTCTCTCTAAAATAAATAAATAAAATCTTTTTAAAAAATCTTAAAAACAGGTATTGAATTAGCAACGATCAAATTTTAAAAATGTATTAAGAGTATTTAAACATGGATTCAAAGTGAAAAAATTAATTCCAAGAAGATCCTCAAAGTGTTTTTCATAATTGCAAAAATGTAGAAACATAAGTGAAGCATTAGGGTAGAAGTTAAATATATTAAAGTGCAATTTTTATGTGATGAATTATATCACTTAGCTATTCATCATCAATTTATTTGCTATCAGGTGATTACTATATGTCAACGTCTGTGCCAGGCATTGGAGATACATCACTGAACAAGAGAGTTAAGCTCACGGTCACCTGAGAAAACAGTAAACAAAAAAAGAAGAAGAAAATAAGCTGATGTTGATTGGTGATATAAAATAAAGCACTTAAGTGCTAAAGGATTAGAAAGGATATAAATATTTTCTACAAGGAAAAGAGAAATATGGCCTCTCAGACTTAAGACCATCAAAGGGAAATGATCTTGACAACTTTTAAGCCCACTTGAATCTTTCTGTGACCTTGTTCGTATTTGAAATGAGGAGTCCAAAAGAGATTTGGCATATATCCAGCAGGTGAACTATTACTCTCTATGTAGTCATTAAAATGATGATAAAGAAAGTTCACAAAAGAGTAATGCATTTAAAATTTAATGCAAACCATAATGTAAGGTATGGTTCTGTTCTAGAATAAAATCTTTCTATTTAGTTTGTGTGCCATTATCTAAAGTGAGGTACATAACCTCTATTTTGGCTTGCAAAATACACGACCAAAATAGTTTTTTCGATCTCTATCTGATTATCCAACTTCAGTCTAATACTGAGTTTTGGGGAGACCAATAAAATATTGGGAAATTATAGAATGCTTTGAGTAGGGGTGTTAAGGGGGAAGGACTATAATCAGACCATTGGGAGAACAAAATATATTTCCCCTAGGGATTGAGGGACACAGTGGATACTGCCCGATTGACATCTGAGCAATCCAAAGGTGCTACTAGTTGTACTGATACCACACCGTCAGAGAGGTGGCTGACTGAGGATGGAAAGGACTCATGGGAATTTTGGCATGAGAAATTGGATTAGAGCTTCCCATGGATCAAGCAATGGTCCATAATCAGGAGAGAAAAGTGGCTTGGGGGTTGTTTCAGCTTCTGTTCATGAAGCCCACCTGAATGGGCAAATTGATGTCAACAGATAGAAAGAAACTGGAGGTACATTTAAATGACTAATGTTGGGAAAAGAAGACATGTCTAAATTTAAGACACAGTTAACCCCCTCAGAAGAATTTCACTGAGAGATCTTCAATAATAGAAACGTCTAATAAGCATGCCAGCCTCCTCCATCACAATGGTCCTGCAAAACTTTGTGGGTACATATTGAGTGAGAAATTCCGTTAGTGCTCAGAAGTTCTTCCTTCTTTCGCTTGCCTTGAGGTAGAAGAAATATATTCTCCTGATAGAAGGAGAGGGGAATGCCCAGTAATCTTTTTTTGCATAAACAAAGCTTTAGTACCTATGCCTTTTTTATCAATAAAATATTCATTTTCCTTCACATAATCCTTAAGGCAAGCAGTGACCTATGGTTAAAAAATTATTATCTCTTGGGCGCCTGGGTGGCTCAGTTGGTTAAGCGACTGCCTTCGGCTCCGGTCATGATCCTGGAGTCCCAGGATCGAGTCCCACATCGGGCTCCCTGCTTGGCAGGGAGTCTGCTTCTCCCTCTGACTCTCTTCCCTCTCGTACTCTCTATCTCTCATTCTCTCTCTCTCAAATAAATAAAATCTTTAAAAAAAATTATTATCTCTTAGCTTTCCTGTTAAATATTTAGTGCCTATTATCCTCAGCTAATTAAGCTTCTATAAAAAAAAATCTTGGGGCACCTGGGTGGCTCATTTGTTAAGCGCGTGCCTTCGGCTCAGGTCATGATCCCAGAGTCCAGGGATCAAGCCCCACATCGGGCTCCCTGCTCAGTGGGCAACCTGCTTCTCCCTCTCCCACTCCTCCTGCTTGTGTTCCCTCTCTTGCTGTGTTTCTCTCTGTCAAATAAATAAATAAAATCTTAAAAAAAAATAATCTTGAACAGGGAAAGTGTTACTTATGTGCACACACACGTGCTAGCACACACATAGACACACACATTCTTCCTTATTAAAATAAAAGCCCATGAGACAGGTATTTTTGGTCTGTTTCTCTGTATCACCGGTGCCCAGCACATGGCATACTCAGTATATGTTTGTTGAACGAAAGTAACGAAGGTTTGTTCTTAAAACATTCTCAACTAAATTAGGAAAAATACAAGAAAACCCACAACTTTTATCAGTATTATTACTAATACTGTTTTGAAATTATCACAATGTAATTAAACAAGAGAAAGGGAGAACACATCTCTACTTCTAGCTTTCTATTTATATTTTTAAGACAAAGTGGCACACATATTAGATTTCACCAATTATATGTTTACATACTTAGAAAATTCAAAGGAATCAACTAAAGTATAAGAACCAATTAAGAACACTCATCAAGGTGATGGATTAAAAAAACGTAAATAATGTTGTTTTTTTTTTTGTAAATCCTGTTAGTGGGGTGCCTGGGTGGCTCAGTCAGTTAAGCACCTGACTTCTGCTCAGGTCATGATTTCAGTATGCTGGGACTGAGCCCCACGAGTGAGAAAGTCCATCCAGAGCATCAAGAATACTAACCAAGGCAGACAGGATATGTCATTGTTCACATTGTAGGATCATAGGTTCCATACATTGGCTAGGAACATACATGGTTTGAATAGCCTCCAAGCCTACAACCTTTAAAATTTTAAACATGTAAGCCAGTTTTCATGTGAAATATTTGTATTAATACAAAAATGAGAATTATACAAAGGATTTACTGTGAAAAGTAAACTAAAAGGAAAACAAGTATAGTACTTGGATATTTTTATTTCTGCACTGCACAAGAACTGAGTTTCTTTGGCTTTCATAGTAAGTTTATAATTCAATTATTCCATTTCATACTATTTTATGGTTGGACTAATTGAGATAAAATTAAAAAAGCTCATGCCGTATGTCCAAAATATATGTAATTTGGAGGGTATAAAATAACGTGTTTTTTAATGGCAATATTAAATGCAACTCTTATGAGGTTTATAATAATGGTCTAGTTTAGAAATCGCCAAAAATAAAAAAACAGGATTTCTTCTACTGTTTTTTTTAAGACCAATTTTTAAAAACTTTCACTATTTTTTTCTAAGCAATTTCAAAGTTGTTATATTTACTTCACAGGAAGGCTACATTTATCAGAATAAAAGTTGACTGGTATTAATCATTAGGGATCATTCAACCATTTTAATAATTCTCATTGTGTCTGACTAGAAATTTCCCAACTTAAAAATAATTTATTTTTCAGACAGTTCCTGGAGAGCTGACATTTTCTACATTTTAATTCGTTATGGTACATCACTTTTATTGACTGTCTTTATATGGATTACAGGTGAAACATAAAATGGAATTATATTTTACTTATTTTTTGAATGAGAAAAAAGCATTGTTTGTGATTAGAGGGGAAAAAAACTACTATTTTGTTAGAATTAAAAGAAAATCTCAGCCTGTCCTTTTTCATCTTCTTACAGCAAGCAGACTTGGATAAATTGACTCAAAGTACAAAGGAATGAATAATGTGAGGCTGGAGTAATCCTCTATAAGATGAATGAAAGCTGACAACTTCAATTACAATTTGAACTGTCTCTTTGTGTATGAATGTGATTTAATGGAAATCTGATATTCAATAAAACTGACTTTCTTTATGATTTATAATAGTTAGCCTTAGGTTACCCAGATGTATTTTATAGTGTAAAATGGCACTATGCCCTCTTCCAGTGATAGGCAAAATTTTCCATCAACCAAGAATCAAAGTATATGTTTTTCTGATCAAAAAGAAGCATATGTGTGACTCTATTGAACTGAAATTTTACTACACACTCTGACCCCCACCCTAAAATCCTCTCTTTTATTTCTTGAAACAACACAAAGAATCTGCTGACATTGTGTCAAATTATTCCATCCACATCCCATTTAAATGTGGATAAGGCATTTCAAATGTGGATAAGGCAGAATGAAGAGAAAGCTATCCCAGAAGACATTTTCCTGAAGCTTGATATCTTGTATATGACTCAACCTGAAGTCATAAGTATTTTTCTATCCTACTTAAGGAAGCTTATTACAGATTAAGTCTTCCTCAAGAGCACAATTAAACTGTAATGCAGGTTAAGGATTTATTGGAACTATAAATATATTTATATTCATATTTTTCTCTGGAAAAAAACTATTAGAAACTATCACATGTTGTGACTTTATCTAGCTCCAAGATAACTACCATATTCTGATTCTACATCAAAAGTGCACTTTCATATGATTTAAAAAAATAAAATAGCGGGTAAATAATAAATGTTCCAAGAAGGATATTCAGAGATTTGCATGATTTGTCTCATTGACTTTTAACAGCAATTATGTTGGGACTTACTATTATCACCATTTTAAAAATGAAGATTTTTAGATTTACAAAGGGTAAAGAACTTCCCCAATTTACATAATTAGTGAGTGATAGAGCCAGGATGCAAACTAACATCTCCATAATATGACTATATGCATGTTATAATTGGAGAAAAATTTATAAGTTTGTATATGATCTCGATTTAATTCAACCTGGTTATTGTGTTTTTGATGCATAAGTGTCTAGCTGTCTGTCTATATATTTACCTATCTATGATTGGAGGTTGTTTTCTGGAAGCTGACTCTGAGATTTAGATTAGCATGCAGAATGTTTATCACGGTGGTGCTTTTAGGTTCAAAACCCATGGAAAGAAAAGGAAGGAATAAGAAGTGGCCGGAGGAGAAGTTTGGAGGGGATTCAATTCCTATGGAGAACTAGCTGAGCCTACAGACAGATTTGAAGCTTCAGTGGTCCTTCTTGGATATCCCAACTGGCGCCAAAAGAATCAGAACTTTATTGTTCTTCATAACCAGTCGCTGGATGCAGGCATCCTGAAAAAGGCATGTGATTTTTCATTAACCAACTTAATTCAGAAGAGTGATAACAACTGAGGACTTCCTGTCAACACTATTCCCATCAAACATTGGAAATAGACCTGAAGGAGCATCTTTCTTGTTCCTCATAACATCCACCATATTTGCATGCCTAGAGATAACTCTGTATAATTATGTAGAGCTATGTATACATAACATAATTTGTGTTTTAGATGTAGATAAGTCAACATCTAGCTTGGACCACATACTGTTATTAAACAAATAAGCCTAAAGCTTTGCATTTTATTCAAATATAGGAGACGCATTTTGTCAAATAATAGTACAGAAAATAAAATAGAAATGAATTTCATATCTTAGAAGGCAAGGAAGTATGAATTTATTAATACCTTCAAAGCAGTGATAAGGAATTTAGTCCTGTCCACTAGGCTGAACAATTTCTATGGAACAAATAAAAACAGTGGATTCAGTTTCAGGGCCTAAGAGGAGAAGTTCATCTGACTGGATAAAACCATACCTTTAAACTTCACAAACACCTGTAGTTATAATTTTCTTATACGTTTTGCTCAATGAAGGAGGCTCAGAAATAGAAGATACAAGGGAGTCATTCTCAAATGCCTAAGAAAGAAGTGGTTAAAATGTAACAGTTAATTTCAGATCAGAAATCATATGATGACAAAAAACCTCAGGAATTAGACTGAGAAGTGTGACACTACCCTGATATCTACAGCTGGGAGTATCATATCCCTGGTGTGAATAAGGAGAAAATAACTCAACAGTGGTGGCGGAGATAGAGATAGAGAACTACCAGTGCTTTGGCACTGCCTGGACATTGCAACCATTAGTCTGAATGTTGTGGCAATGACAAGCCTATTTTCATATCGCTGTTTGATTGAATACACCTTACAGAAAGCACGAAAGTCAGAAACAGCAGAGACGTTCATGGATGCTATAGAAGGAAGAACAAATGTATACAAACAGCTTAGGCAATAACTACATTGAATGCACAAGAATTCTCAGAAACTACAATGGCTTATAAATACACACAGGCAGTCTAAAATGTACTTCCAGGTAGATAATAGCGCCTCCATGCGTCCTCCCTCCCCCCGGCCCAAAAAAAAGCCATATAAAAAGAAATCCTGGATAAGTCTAACCTTTCTTGCCCGTTCTCCCCATTTACCTCTGTTCGAGTCATCACCATCACTTCCTGTTCAGTGATGTAATTTTTTCTTCCATTAACTTTAATAGGCTTTATACCAATGTTAAGCAATGGGATCATTTTACACTGACTGAGTTGATGAGAAATACCTCCACTCAATTAGTTTCTCAATACTGGAATATTTTGAAATGAAGAAGAAATAGGCAATCTGAAAACTTAAGGTGAAAATGAGGTAAAAGTTTCTCTACCCTTACATTCCATGATGTTTGAAAAATTTGATATATTTCTATGGTAGCAATGGGGAAAATGTATTCTGCAAACTCCCGAGAATAGTAGATCATGCACTGTTTTTCATACATGGAATATTTGTGAAAATATCCAAGCAATTTAAAAAACTTTGCCTGGGATAAAGTTCCATATATTTAGGATTTTGTATTTTGTCATAATGGTTTCTCTTAACTCAGGGAAAATATTTTATCTAATGTAAAATTGAGATCAGAATATTATTTAGAATATTATTTATTTATAGGAATTGTGCTCATTCTTGCTAAAATTTAAGCCTCAAGTATTTCTTACTTGTAATATGCTAAAATATTGTTTGAACATCAGATTGTATTTTAATGTTTCTGAAAATTGATTACATTAGAAAGAGTCGGATGAAAAAAAATTTTAGCTATAGTAGTCAGAAGCTATATATTAACATTGAACTTCTCAAGTAGGTAGAGGATTATAATATTGCAAGAAATGAGAATATGCAAGAAATTTTACTGAAGAGATGAAAATGCTCATTTTATATAAAGTATATTAATTTCTCTTTCATCAATTAAAAACACAAATTGGTGTTATTCCTATCTATGTCCACTGCATACTTATGCTCACAAACCCTCATGCACATAAACGCAATTACAGTGTGGGATGTATTCAATAAATTTGCCCAAGTTTGAGTGAATCACTCTGAATATCTGTATGCTCCCATTTGATTCAAGCAAATCAAAATGCCAAAGAATTCTTCTTGAATGGCTGGGGATGAGGGAAATGACTCCATGTTATATTTACTTCCCTGTGAAGAGGATGAGAGTGTAATCACCTACATACGTTTTCTGTAAGTAATAGAAAAGTTGTGTTTTTTTAACTTCCACTTTGGTATTTTCATCCTTCTGTGTATAATAGGTAAATCAGAGAAAAACAGGGTAGAAAATATCAATGTCTTATCTTGGTTGTTCAGAAATTATAACACATTTTTTTTTATTCTTGGGCATTAATTCCCATGGTTTTAGAGAAATGATGCCAGATCTACAGGGTAACGGATATAATGGCTAAGGAAGCCTTCCTATCAACTAATTAAAAAAGAAGAAGAAACCCCAAAAGTAAGGTAAAAGAACAACAAAAATTTAAGGAAAATGTTGCAGGGCGCCTGGGTGCCTCAGATGGTTAAGAGTCTGCCTTCGGCTCAGGTCATGATCCCAGAGTCCTGGGATCGAGTCCTGCATCGGGCTCCCTGCTCCTTGGTGGGCTGCTTCTCCCTCTGCCTCTCTCTCTCATAAATAAATAAAATCTTAAAAAAAAAAAAAAAAAGAAGTTGCAAAAGGGAATGGCGAGTTTCTAACGGAGAAACCATTAGATGCTATTGTCTTGTATGAGAATCATACCATATAACCTCATGGCCCTTCATTCTTTCATTTACCGTAAAAGTGTTAGACCACAGGATCGCTAAACTCATTTCAGTATCTGGTACCTCTTACTCTGTCTAATCATTTGAATATCTATAAAAAATTTTTCCTACATTAGTAAAAGACACTTATTGAATAAAAATCACAATTCTTCTTTACCAAGTAGTTATGGTTAAGTCTGGACTTTACATATTTAAGTTCATAGACTTTCCAGCCCATATCTGTGTGCCACAGAAAGCACAGAGGGGCCAGTCTGTAATGATGATTTATGATCACAAGGTAACACCCAATGGAGGCACTGATCCCTGACACTGCACGTCAGCAGGTGCTTTACATTTTAAGGATCATAGTTTACTTCTGAAGATATTTTTCCAGGGTTGTAACACATGCGTATTGTTTCAAACTGTAGGTTCACATAGCCTGAGAGGACATAAAGCAGAAAGCAGTAATTTACTGGGGGCCGTACAGGACACTGTACCTACTATATATGCTTTGAAGACCATAGTCGAATTTCTCCCCAAATAGGCTGGTGTCTCTTATCCTAGAAGAATTTAAATGGGATCAGAAATCTCTCTGATATGACAGAATCTCTTCAGTAAAGAAGTTATCACTATTAAGAAGGAAACTTCCGCTGGGAGACTTGATAACCACTCTGCAGCAAAGTGATGGTCAAAACACAAATTTCTCTCAGTGGGTTAGTTGAGTGATTTCCCAGTTTTGAACAGCAATCATTACTGGAAAAGCTAAGCTGAATAAATATTTTAACGTATACTATGGTCATCAAATTTATGGCTCACATTTTATAGCCTGTTCAGAATTAAATTTATCTCTTAGAAATACTGTATGCTGTTTTAAAAATGACACAGAGAGATAAAAATTAGGGAAGGCGTTGTTCAAAGTACAATATCAATGAGAAAAACTGTAGAAAAAGTTTCTAAAATAAGTAAATACATCCCAACAGATACAAAAATATATTACGTTCAGGTTTTCAAATATATACTTAGTAACATCAAATGCTTTATTGACCGCTAATTCACAAACTAAATTAATTCAGGATTATTTGTTTTCACCTAATTTCACCTTTTGTTTGTTGGGAAAGGGAGGTTCCTGATTGAAATATATAGAAATTAGGCTTTCTTGGCCAGGTTGCAGAGAAATAGACTCTCTAACTCATTGCAAAGGTGTATGTAATTTGTCATAAACTTTCTGTAAAGCAATTTGGAAAGTACAATGCAGAAGTCTAGAAAAAGGTCTAAATCTAATGATTCCAGTTCTAAAGAGTCTAAGAATAAGGAGTGATTTAGTAACATTTTACAAGTACTCATTGTCTTTAACTTACTATTTTTAGTAAAGTTTTATTTATAAAGGCTAAAACTAAAAAATTTAATTAAAACTGGAAAAAAAAAAACCTAAGTATCCTGCAAACCAAGTCCACTAATCCACTAAAATCTAAACATTTGAATAGTATTTAATGTTATGGAACAAGATCCATAAAATATATATGTGTATATATATATATATATATAATAGACAAAATTTTATCGTGTACTTGTATATGCATACATGTCAATAAATTCATTGGTAACATAAACACAATTACATGAAATTGTATTTGACATACAGATTAAAAGTAAGCTACATGTTATATGATCTTCTGCTCCATTTTCCCTTCCCCCGGCTGCAACAAATATTCTTTAGTACTCTCAGCCTCTGTCCTTGTGACCGTTCCCCTGTAGATTACACCTGTGTTTCATATTGCAGTGGGTCTGGATGGATTTTATAGGGACTGCTCTACTCTCTGATCAGCATTGCAGGGGGAGCTTTTTCTGGATTTCCCCGATCCTTCCCATGAAAGCCTAGGTATTTCTGAGGAAAAAGCATGCAGATGGGTGGTATGCCCTATTACTGCAGTCCCCAGGAGCTACATACTCTCATACAAACTCATCTTTAGCATCCAACAATTCATCAAATTCTCTAGTTTAATGTCTCCACAGACTTTTATGGTGTCTGGCAGTTTGTGATCAAGGTAAGCAAATGTTTTTGTCCTTTGACTTCTGTTCTCTTATGAGTTCTTGCAAAGTTATTAATTTGCTGCTTGAACAATATACTTCTTGTAGTTAAGAATAGTTGCTTCTTGTTTAGTTCTTTAGATGTTCAAGATAGAATCAGAAGTGGTTAATATACTATGGAATAAGCAAACCATACAATAGTAAGTTGTTTGATCTTATTTTAGAGAAGGACATCTTTCATGTAACCAAGTTAATTTGAGAAAATTGACAGTACTAATTTCCAAAGCTAAAAATGATAATGAACTATTTTTAAATGATAATTACCTACATTATTTAAATACATGTGTGCACAGCTTCTAGTTAATTTACTATATTTTATCTCTCTTATCCCTTTGACCCTATGGAATAATTAAAGTGAGAAAATGAAGCACATGCAAAGGAAACTGTAATCTAAGGCTGGAATGTATTGTTTCAAACAGGAGTGTTCTTTTTGAAATTTAAAAAAAAGGAAAAGGATCAACTGGGAGTAGAGGATTTTTTTTCCTCCTCAGAAAGTGTTTGCTTCGTGTATTTAAGAAAATGCCTTGCATGAATTTATCTGTTAAGTCGGGTTAAAAATATAAAATTGGAAGTGAAGATTAACAATGCTGATAATGTTGAAGATGATTATAATGATAATGATGATAATTCTAGTGATAATGATGACTTAAGTTCCAGCCCTCCAAGGCAGTTCACTTACTGTGAGTTATTTCAATTTATACATTTCTCAAATAAAAATCATTATCGTCATCATCATCATCACCACAGAGGCTTATTATACCATTTTACTAGAAAATTTACATGCATTCACTTATTTAATGTTCTCCAAACCCCTGCAAAATCTCCATAATTATTCTCCACTCGGAGATATTGAGCAAGGATTTATGGATATTAGCTCGTATCCTTCAAGTTACAAGTCCAAGAAGCAGATCAAACTTTGGTCTAAAAACTCTAAAATTCTATTATTTCACCCTGTTTCTTCCTGAAAATCTGACACAATAGAAATAATATTCTATACTTAATATGTGCCAGACATTATTTGAAACCCTTGAAGTATTTAATTGACATAAAATAAATATGTATTAAATACTATTATTATCACCTCCGTTTTATAAATGAGAAAACAAAACAGAGTAATTACAGCTAGTATGGAAGAATTCGAACACAGGATGTCTGGCTTCATAGGATATGCTGCCTCAGGAACCAATATCTGGTTGGGGAGTATATCTAGATTTAGCTATAGATACCTATCTATCTATCTATCTATCATCTATCTATTATCTTTTCTAGGAAGAAGCTACCTAGATGTTTGTAAAAGTTTCAAATGTTCACAAAGAATGAGATGAAATAATTATTTCAGTATTCTAAAATCTCACCTTTGAACTTTTAAAGACAAACACAGTAAATATTTTCATGGTATTTTTTTTCTTGGCACATATCATACTGTTTTATATAGCTAACATCATATCTTGAGTTGTCTTATAACATCATTTATGTTTATTATATTTTAACTTATAAATGGTAGAAACCATGCTATCCAGTTTTACTGCTTACGGGTTTTTTTTTTTTTTTTTCTTAAAAAGAAGCCCTCAAACTATGAAAAGAACAGTCCTTACAAAATCTAGTGGAAGTCCACTGTATCCAGTGTGGTGGGGCTGAAACTAAACAGACAAGGAGATGTGTGCCTTAGATACCCCTTCAAGACAGAGCGCAGATGAGTAGGGTTAGCTGGCACCTTTGAGCATTCACTCCTTCAGGCATGCCTCGTTTTCTGAGTTAAGATCATGCTCTCTCGGGGTGTCCCACACAATGACTAATCATTTGGGGCCCTAGCCACTTTTCCTCAAGTGGAGACTCCTCTAATGCAATTTTATTTTTTTTTAATTTTATTTTAAGATTTATTTATTTGACAGAGAGATATAGCGAGAGAGGGAACACAAGCAAGGGGGGTAGGAGAGGGAGATGCAGGCTTCCTGCTGAGCAGGGAGCCCGATGTGGGCCTCGATCCCAGGACCCTGGGATCATGACCTGAGCCGAAGGCAGATGCTTAATGACTGAGCCACCCAGGGGCCCCCCTCTAATGAGCAATTTTTAGTCTGTAACTCCCTGCTGGCTGATAAAGTCTTTGTCATTCCTGCCCCATGCTTTCACTATTTTCGTGATTAATCTTGCCTTCTCCATTTTCACTTTTCCAGTGTTAATCCTCACAATATTGTCTACCTCTAACTTGATCTCAGAGACTATTTCCCAAAGGAGCCGACTGACACAGTGATCTCGGAGTGATGCCTAAATAAGGAGGTGGTAAGAAGAGGTTTTGGTACCACTTCCCTCAGGACACAAATAGTTCTCTGACACAAGCTGGGGGCCCAATTGCTTGTTTTTTCATTGGTGTTGACGTGGGAAAATGTTCTGGCAGGAAAAACATCCTAACCAGTGTGACAATTCAGACATTTGAAAAACACAGGGAACAAAGCATGCAGAGAAACAGAACTGACTAGTTACTATAAAGTTTCATTGCTACCCCTCAGAAGGATAGACCTAAAGGCCTACGAAACTTAGTGTGAAGGCCAGAGAACCTCTTTAGTAGCTCACAGAGAGGCCCTTTTCTCCAATATAAGGGGAGAAGAAAACTGAAAGGTGATTGAATACTCAATTGAAGACGGCTTATTATTTCGGAGTTAGAAAAGTGGGAAAACCTGAGATCCTGGTACATCTTGTGGGGACATTTCACTCCTCAAACACCTGTGAACCCTCAGAGACTCCAGAGGTGGCCCATCCCTGCTTAAAAAGAGCTGGCACTATCCACCATGAAGGGGAGACCTTTTAGAAGAAAGAAGTTTCCCCCTAAACATTTGTACCCACCTTCTCTCCTGTCTTCCTTGTTAATAACTAGAGTTAACACTCAGGATACCTCGATCTAGGACAGGCTGTGCCCAAGAATAATATATTGGTAGGAGCCAGCGAGTCAGAACCATGGGGCACCCATGGGTCTGGATTATAATTACTCAGTCAAGGGAGCCAGAATATAAGATTGATGAAGGGTTAGTTTGTCAATTTGGGGGTGTGTAATAAAGAATTTCCTTTACCCAAAAAGAGGTGTGGCCTTTGCCCTTGGCTACTGTTACATAATCTGTAGGCCCCAGGAATTTCCTGCCTGAAAGGAGTGTCTTTGTTTTCCTGGGAGCTTTGGTCTAAGGACAATCTAACAATGGCTTTGAAACTTGCCTCAGGAGTTCAGACCTCCAGAGGAAGTGGTGGCTCACCTCTCAGGGAGGGGAGAAGAGGGGTAGAGCTGGACACTAAAGTTCAGCCACAGAGATACTCTGTAACTGAACCCTAGTTGGTGATATTTTGAGTGTTACCACATTATAATGCTGAAAGGGTAACATGTCCCTAAGAATAATAAAAGCTTCAAGTTTGGGTCCTCACAGATTCTACCTGACCTCTGTCTTCTTTTGGCTAGTTCTACTGTGTGTCCTTTGCCTTTGCCTGTTGTAAACATGAGGCTCCAAGAATAGTAGCTCTCAGAGAGTTCTATGAATCATTAGAGTGAATTATTGAATCTGAGGGAATCTGTGAAGACCCACAAATTTATGGCCAGCTAGTCAGAAGTGAGGGTGGCTATAGGGACCCCCCAAATTATGGTAGTATCTGAAGCAAGAGTAGGTTGTGGGGACTATTCCTTCATACTGTGCAGTTTGCCCAACTCATTTGTAAGGGAATCCTTCAGCATATAGAATGTAATACACTAGCAGAGACTCCAGTGATGGGTCCAGACTCACTGCCAGATTGGCTCCTAGAAGCTTGGGGAAAACCAAATCCCAGGCTGAGTGAAGCTAAAAAGCTTTAGTGGCCATAGCAGATGGTAGAGATTGCAAAAACAAATGAGAGGAATATACATGTTAGAGTGGATATATTATCTGAAGCCACAAAGTCCACCAAATAATTCTGTTTCATGGGAAAGCCCAGAGGACACAGCATCTACTAAGGCCATCAGGGATCATTAACATCAGCATCATTAACAAGTTCAGTGGCAACTCTTGGCAGGCCAAAGCTGACAGTGAAGAAGGTCATAGAGCTTGTCTAACTAATAGCAAAATGGAGGATAGTTTATTTAAGAATACCAGAAGCCTCAGGGGGATGCAATGTTTTAAAGACTGGCAAGATCAGAGTGACAGCCAAGAGGAGTTTAAGTTTCAGGGTGTTGTGGAAACTGATAATGAAACATGTCATCTCCAGGAGAAAAGCTATGTGTACTGTGTAATGCCATCATAATGTAGTATCTGATTAAATAGCGCAATAACAATAAAATAGGAGGCTAAGAGAAGTTCCCATTGTTTTTATCTTGGGAACATATGCCTGAAAAGATTTCCAGGTCCATAGAAAGAAGGACCCAACAACATCATGGCAAGAATATGCTTTAATAATTGTACAGTTCTTTACTAAACCACCCATAACTGTTTGCTTGGAGGACAGTACAATGCTCAAAGAAAACTGTGTCATATTTCAAAAGCTATTGAACACAGGGTCTGAGTTGACATGGATTCTCAGATACATGAAATGTTATGCCCCTGCTTCCCCATAATTCTTTTGGTCCAGGTAAATAATTGAAACCATGCCAATATCTAGCATATGGTGTGGATTCACTGGATTAGAGAATTTACCTGGTGATCATTTCATCATTCTCTATATCTATAACTTGGATTGGCACACTGTGTAGTTAGCATAATCTCATTGGGAACTTGGCTTAGGGAGTAAGTGTTACCGATAGTAGAGAAGGACAAGTGGAACTTTCTAAAACTTCCCCCAGCCAAGAGAGTAAATAAAAGCATATTGTGTAGTGTAGCAAGATGGTAGAGATTAGTGAAACAATAAAGACCTAAAGAATGTGTGGGAGAGGGTCCCTATTTTATCTCCATTTGATTCACGACTCTGACCCCTGAAGAAACCAGACTGATTCTGTAGACTACCACAAGATCACAAGTAGTGGCTTCAATGGCTTATGCTGTGTCAGACATGGAATCGTATTTATGTAGAACATGACATTGATCAAATATATTGATGTTATCATGATGAATGACAGCATGATGAACAGACGGCTAGCATGATGAAAGCCTTTAAAAATATATGAATTCCAAAGTGTGGGACATAAACCCTATAAATATCAATGACCTGCCATTTCATTAAAATCTTCAGGAGTGCAGATGGTTAGGATATCACCTTGAAAACAAAAGGCAAATTGTTGCATCTTGCATTTCCTATCACAAGGAAACGTGAATACATGAAGTAGTAGACATGAACATCTGGAGGCAATACATTCTACACATTGTAGAATACTTAAGTATTAAGTATTAAGTATTAAGTACTTAATTAAGTACTTAATACTTAAGTATTCTTAATACTGGACTATAGCAGTTGATATGTAAGGCTCCTTGCTTTGGGTGAGGCCCAGAGCAGGGAAGGACTCTGCAGTAGGTCCAGGCAGTGATACGAGCATCACTTCCAGCAATATCTAAGGTGTTGAAAGGATTGGTGGTAGCAAAGATGCACTGTGAAGTTTATGGCAAGCCCAGTGGTAGGGTCACAACATAAGCCCATAGGTTTCTAGATGAAGACCGTGCTCTCTGGAACAGAAAGTTACCTGTCTTAAAACAACAATAATAAGAAGAACAAAAACAACAAAAACCCCAGCTATTGGCATACATCTGCTCCTTGGTAAAGTCAGAATGCTCTACAATGGGACACAAGTGAACTTGTATCTGGGACTACACATCAGGAGTAGAGAGTCCTTTCAGATATCCCAAGTCCAAAAGATCTAATAGAAAATTTATTGAAAGATAAAAATAAGAAATTTAGGACTGAGCACAGGCAGAACGAAAGACAAAACCCAGCAAGAGGATATGGGCAAGTCGCCAGGACTCCCCTGTCACATAGAGCAACTGCCCCAGCATTCCTACCTCACATCACACTAGTGACTATATGAGACATCCCACAAGACCACCTGAAGATGGATAAAAAGAACAAGTTGCTTTATCTGTGGGTTAGCTAAACATGTTGATTCAAGTAGAAATTTGAGAGTGGCTGTGTTGCAGCCTTATTCATTGGCAGGTTTCGAAGAAGAAAGGGAAAATCTTTCCAATAGGTGAAGCTTTGAGTGGGGAACCTGATTATCCACATTGTTTGAAGAACTGGCTGAGGTTAAAGGTAGTGGTTATTGAGCTGGAGAGCTGCTCAAGAAACCAGAAAAAAGAGATTGGAAAATCAGAGACAAGAAGGTCTGGGATAGAGACTCCCTGATGAATAGATGGGAATGAGGACAGAGTGTGAAGACTTTGCATAACATCTTAATGTGCAACAGAAAATGCCTACCATGGAAGAAGCACTACACTACCAAATAGATATTAATGACTCAGCCAGCTGACACTAACCAGATTTTGTCAGCAGCCACTTAGTGCTGGCAACTGAGCATTCAAATGATGTGGGCATCGTAACAGAGATGAAGGATATGCATGCACTCCTTCTTATCATGGTTGATCTAGCTATTGCCAACTCTAAATGTACAATAGAGAACAACACAGAGTGCCTGGTACAACTCTATGGTTTAAGGAGGTCAAATGGCTCTTAATGTCTTGGAAAGGCTATTGATTTTTTCTCACTGGAACAGTTGTTTATTTCAAGTATGGATTTGCTCTGTCTACTTGCTATGTCTCAGCTAACAGCATTATTCAGGAGCTTACATAGCATGTGCCCATAGCCATGAAATCCCATACAACTGAATATTAAAACAAAGAACCCCATTCATAAAAAAGAAAATGGAGGATTGGACCCATGCTGCATACTCTACCATTCAAAGACAGCTGGACTACTAAAGAGTTCACTGGCCTGCTAAAGGTGCATCTGAAAGGGCAGTTTGGAGGCAATACTCTGAGGATAGTATTTCATCCCACTAAAGCAGAGATGTCTATATGTTACTGCATCCTCAATAGGAAAATTATATGAGTCCAGGGCACATGAGGTGGAGGCATCACTCCCAAAGGTCTTAATTATTTTGTTTCCCATTTCTAGAACTCTGAGTTCTGCTGGGATAAAGTCCTGATCCTTGAAGAATATACCCTCTTTTTTAGACCAATAGGCAGGAAGGGAAACTTTTCTAAAGGAACTGACCCTTGTTAGCAGGAAATGGTAGGGCTATTGATACACTATCCTGGCAGTGAAGAATACATGCAAAATGCAGGTGATGCACTTGGCCATCCATTAGTTTCGCATCAGTTGTGATTGTGAATAGAAAAGCGTCAACTATGCCTGCTTGAGAGGGGCATGATTATTAAGGGATCTGACCCCTAAAATGAAGATTTGTATTATAGCCCTAGGTCAGTCAAAAGAACAGCAGAGCTGATAGCTGAGGGTACATGGAATTTAGGATACATAGTAGAGGGGGAGTACAATGCGTCACAGTCTCAAAACGACCTGCAGGAGTGAGAGCTGTAATTTGTCTCATTTCCATCTTCTAAATTTACACCTAGGAGGGGACTACTGGAATGCCAGAAGAGCTGCTCTCTGATCATGTGTGGAGAGGTGGATTACACAGGAAAATGGGGGACTATGTCGCACCCAGCACTTCCTTCAAGAAAGAACATGTTGCCAGTGTGGTTAGCTAACAGCCCATGGCTATTAATTCCTCAGCATTTGAGCTGAGGTCATACTTCTCAAGATGGCTCTAGGCAATTACAAGGTAAAACTGCACTAAAATGGGTCTTGTAATTTCCACCCAATATGCGACTCCACTAGTGGGCAGTCTGTTCTGGAGCTCTTGGGCTTAGCTGGCAGAGACTATTAGATCTGCATCAGGGGTTGTTGGCTCCTCCTGCACATTCCTACGACCTCCCTTTTCTTTTCACAAGTGCTGTCCCCCAATAAATATTTACTCCTAACTTAATCTCAGTATGTTTTTCTGGAAGACCCAACTGACGCCTATGAATTAACCATCTTTTCTAGGATGGTCCTATTGTAAATGAATAAGGTTTTCTTCTCTCGGACAAAAAATGATCCAAGACTCAAAGTAAATGATCAAACAAAGTAAGGAATACAGTTATCAGTCTCCCATTGCCACACTTTGGGATCTGTCAGTATTCATACTGAAGCCACAGCCTACTGGGACAGCACCTGGCCATTGACTGAGAGAAGCAGAGGTCCCAGAGCCCTGCCCTGTCTTCCCAAATGCAACTCCTCTACTGATTCTTCTAACAAACTCCTCTGGGCTCTCCCTGAGCATGGCTGGGATCTAAAACTCACACTACAATGGGAGGCTTCTCCAACCCAATTTATCCTTTCTTTCCCAGGAGTCAGCCCTGTATGATGGTTTGATGACTCTTCCTCTCTATTCCCAGTTTTCACTCCCCATGATCTTACACAAGCATTTCCCCCATTAAATCTCTTGCATTCTAATTACAACTTTGTGTGTGCTTTCCAAGAGCCTAAACTAACAGAACCCATTCCATATCGTCTTCAATATTTAAGAAATTTCTATATTTATGTGAAACCTCTACCCATATTTTCTCTTTATGCACCTATTTTTTTTCTGAAATTGTGTGATACCATATGCAATATTTGTCATTCTAGAGTAAGAAATTTTAAATACTTGTAAAAACTCCCTTTTCCTTATTTTATTTATTCATACATTTATGTATTTATTATAATAAAGTATTCTCTGAAACTGACAATTTTCTTCTGAACATATTCTATTTTAGATGACATTTCTTTAAAAATCTAGCATGGAAATTGTAATTTTTAGCCCAACTGTGTTTTGAGTCTGAGGTTACAATGGGACCATCAAATTCCCTGCTCTCTATTCTGTATTTACATTAATAAGGTCTAAGATCAAATTTGCATTTTTCACACCATACAATAGAATGATATAAAAGCTGCAGTCACCTAGAACTCATATATCTTTTTCACATATGCTGGTGTAAAGACTTATTTTCTTCATTCCCTGTTTCCGCCATTGTTCCTTTGAAACTAAGCATGACACTTTACATTTATTCTTATTATATTTCATTTAATTTGCTTTGGTCCATATAACTCATCAATATTCTTTCACATCCTGATTCTGTCATCTAGTACACTTACCAACATATCCTAAATTAGTTTCACCTTCAAATCCACTCATCATGCCATTTCTGTTCGGAGAACTGTATAAATGTGGAACGGGATAGGCTCTGTAACTAAGCGTTTAAACACTTTTGTGCAGATTGGTATCAATTTATTTATCAACAGTTTTGGATTTGGTCATTCTACCAAGTATGGATCCATGTAAATGGATTTTTGTTATCATTAAACCCATAGTTCACTCTGTTTTCTACAAGATTTGTATTAGCTATATTATTAAATATATGTATTTCCTACTACATTAAGTATGTGTTTGATCAAGATTCATCAGAACCAATTCTTTAACTATTTAATAACTGTTAGGAAAAAGGAGTAGTATGGGTGGTGGTGTAAAATGCTGCTAACTTTCTTTGAATTTGGTTCTTTTTCTTTTTAAAGATTTTATTTATTTATTTGAGAGAGAGAGAATGGGAGACAGAGAGCACGAGAGGGAAGAGGGTCAGAGGGAGGAGCAGACTCCCCGCTGACCAGGGAGCCCGATGCGGGACTCGATCCCAGGACTCCAGGATCATGACCTGAGCCGAAGGCAGTCGCTTAACTGACTGAGCCACCCAGGTGCCCAAATAAATAAAATCTTAAAAAAAAAATGCAAAAAGATCAACAGCACCAAGTGTTGGAAAGGAGGTGGAGTATTGGGAATCATACACTTTTATATATTGTACAAATTGTTTTTTTTTTTTAAGATTTTATTTATTTGACATAGACACAGCCAGAGAGGGAACAAAAGCAGGGGGTGTGGGAGAGGGAGAAGCAGGCTTCCTGCCAAGCAGGGAGCCCAATGCGGGACTCAATCCCGGGACTCCAGGATCGTGACCTGAGCCGAAGGCAGTCGCCTAACCAACTGAGCCACCCAAGGCGCCCTTGAATTTGGTTCTTAACTAATTTCTTATCACTTCAAAAGTTCCTGAGGGAAATACAGACACAATGAATAACAGAATACACAACTAAAACACTGGCTTAAGTTCAAACAAAAAAGTGGGCCTTTTCCCCCAAACCCAACATGCTGGTGAACTCGGTCAAGAAATCCCTTTTCCTTGGTTAGAAGTAAGCTTGGAAGTAGAACAGATGCAGTATAACTTAACTCAACTGTCCCTTTCTCACCGAGCTCCATACCCAGTCCCCAACTTTCCACAATATTTTCTATTCAGGAAAAATGAGGACAAGAATTTCTCCCAATGGCTAGGGCTGAGCATGTTTGACTGTCAACCCAGGCCTTCTTGGAATGAGAAAAGATAAGGAACTTGACATTTCTTACCTTGACAACCTCTATAGCAAGACATGCATCAAAGTGCCAGGCTCAAATTTTATTTCTCTTCACATAAGTCTTCCTACCTCATTCGTTACTGGGTCCGTGTTACTGTATGTTATCCTTCCCATTGATTCTAATCCATTGAAAGAATAGGTAGAGAAAAAAATGATACAAAGGGTAGAGACATAAAATAAGCCATACCTTCTCTCTGTAAGCCAACACTGCTCTTCCTTTAATATCCACTTACTTTATATTTTAACTCATCCATTCACTGAGACATTTCTCTTGCATGTCTTCTCTGTACACTTGACTATGATTCTGTCACATTTTTAAGATCCAATATTTGGTCTAATAGTTAAAATCCTTTTGGGTATAAATAATGCAATACCTAACTCTCAGTTTCTTAAAGAGGACAGTACAGTGCAATCACTCATTTTTAATTATTTTTCTTTTTTTTATTATGTTATGTTAATCACCATACATTACATCATTAGTTTTTGATGTAGTGTTCCATGATTCATTGTTTGCATATAACACCCAGTGCTCCATTTAGTATGTGCCCTCTTTAATACCCATCACCAGGCTAACCCGTTAATTATTTTTCTTATGTAAAACTTAGGAATTATGATTCCAATTCAACCAGACAACTGCTATTTGTCTACACTCTTTATTATAATTGAGATCAGTTATTATTGATCAGCACTCATCTTAAAATTTCTGCTCACCTAACTTTACCTAATAACATCACGTAATTGTGTGCCTGGGTGGCTCAGCTGGTTAAGCCTCTGACTCTTGATTTCGACTTGGGTCATGAGAACAAGACCCGCATCGCGACTCCACACTGGTCATGGAGCCTGCTTAAGATTCTTTCTCTTCCTCTGTCCCTACTCCCCCTCTAAAACATTAAAAAAATAAATAAATAAATAACATCACTTAAAATAGCAACTAAATTAGTATGGGTACTTTTATAAGATAAATGGACAGAGAATTTCTGTAAATTTTTAAAACTCTATTTCTCTTTAGCCAGAGGTCCTCAAAGGAAATATAGAAATTAACTAGAATCTGTTATATATGACCAGAACTCATTTTACATATTTATCAACATTTCTATGTATCTGGGGGGAAAAAAGTATGCTTTTCTAGAATTAATTTAGTGATTTTAAATTTTCTGCTTTATAAAAATAATTGGAAGTATGTTTGTTCCTTATATATTTCTCTGTTGTAAAGAAAGACAACTTTTATTAATATGTTAAGAAAAAGTTCACCACAATGTTTAAGAAGAATTTAATCTTCTTTAATTAAAATTTAATTTTGTCAGATGAAATGTGGACACATTAATACAATTTGTAAATATGACCTTTTTTCTGAAGTAAAGAATAGAGAAAGAATTAATTCAAGAGGAAGTCTAGGTAGGAAATGATTACAAATATGAACAATTAGTCAAATTGAAATTTAAGCATACTGAAGTACACTGAGTATAATGTGTACTAAGGATCAAGTTTCAGAACACGGAAGCAGAAACCATAAAAATGTTGGGTATGATAAAATGGTAGTATTCTCTCAAATGTTGCAGAAACTATCCCTTATAACATGGCTGAGCAGCCATAATTATACTTCATCACTTCAGATTAAAATTCAAGATTTTCTTATAGTTTGTTTTCCTCATCAGTCACCAACCTGGTTGGGAAGGACATATGGCAGAATCTTTAAAAGAAGTTCAACAGAGTGGGTGGAAAACACAGTTTTCCATAATAACAGAAATGTGGAGTTCCTGATATCACCTGGTACACACTGAATTTTTTTTTAATGTGTTTCTCTCCAAAAGAAAAAAAAAAAGGACTACTCTTATCAATATAAATTATATATAGGTTATTAATTATCAAATCTTCACCTGCCTTTCTTACTGCCTGACACATAGAAAAGTCTCAGTAACTATTACTGATCTACATCCTCTCCCTTCTCTTTGACCCAACACCTTTATCACTTGTTTATTTTTATCTCCATTTACTGCTTTAGGATGCTAAATACAATTAATTAAGTAATTAATTAGTTAATTAACTTATCTTATTCCTTCTAGATTCTATGTCTACATTTCAGGATAGTTGTGGCCTTGATGCCTGGACCCCGGCCCCAGGTGCTAAGCACATTCTTGTATAGCATATGCTTGTAGTACTCAGCAGTAATTCTCTCTTCAAGGTTGACACGTTGGAAGATTACTGACATAATTTCTCAGAAAGAGACATGTACATGGAGTGGACATGCAATATAAAGATCTTTGTATTGTGTTTGATGCTATTAGGGAGTATCCACAATTAAACCATCGAGTAGATACAATGACTTAACCCCTTCACTGCCTTCACTGGCTGCCCAAGTGCTGAAACAATGGGTATAGGAATGGAGAAGCTTTGGCTGCAGGGACAGATACAACACAAAGGCATAATGTATGGGTGGCCAATTGTCTACTCTAGCTACTGCCACATATGTAACCTGTCAGCAACAGGGATCTACATCAAGCTCCCTTTAGGAAACCATCCTCAAGGGAAATTTCCAGTCATTTAAATGTACTTGACTTCTACTCTAAAAGAAGCATCAATTCAACTTGACTGGCATTGGCATATATTCCCTGAATGGGTTTTCTTTCTTATCCATAGGGCCATGGCCAGAATAACCATAAAGATACTTAAATTCTTGAATCCACGCAAAATTTCTTATTAACACTGCCTAGGAACAAGAGATCCAGTTTACATTAAAGGAGCAGGGGCAGCTGGCCATGAAAATGGGATCCACACGTTTCACCCTAGTGATCCACCCAGGAATTGCCAGCCTGATGGAATAGAGGAAACCACTTCTATAAGAAACAGCTGAAGTATGAGATAGAAACTGATCGCTGGTATTGTGGGTACCATCCTTCGGGATGTAGAATACACTCTAAATCAGCCAATAGTATATGTCTCAATACTCACCACAAGAGGTGTAGTATAGAGGTATGGAACCAAAGAATGCAAGTAATACAGGCTACACTTACCATAACTTCCAGTCACCCATTTGAGTTATTTATGCTTTTTACTCCTTAATTTTGGGCTCTGTGAAACTAGGGGTCTTGGTTCCCAAAAGGCTAATGCTTTACCCAGGATAAACAGTAGGCGTTCCAGAGAGTTTTAGTTTGCCTCTTCTGCTCTGTTACTGCAGGCTCTTTGCTCCAAAAGACCAGCAGATAAATAACAAGTTGCCTTACTGATGTGGGTAACTTATCCTGGTCATAAGGACAAGGTAACACTGATATTATATAATGGGAACAAAGAAGAATAGGTTTTGGGCTCAGGTGATGTCCTAAACCAATGAATCTCTTGGTGATCCCAATTTTAAAGATAAATGGATATGACAGGAGATACTATATGAGAAAGGCATGACGTCAAGTAATTGGGGACTCTTACAAGTAAATGCTTGGTTTTCTTACCCAGGAAAACTGCCTAGCCAAGCAAAAGTGCAAGCAGAGTTTGAGGATCCCTGAGAAAGGGCTTGAGGAGGAGTGGTCCATCTCAGTTGTGCTCCTGAGTTCAGCTGCAGTTCCATACTATTATCCTGTCTCTTATTAGTGCTCCAGGAAACAAGAATGACCCAGATTCTGGAGATGCTATTCCCAGATGGAGCACAATTGATGGGGGAAAAAAAAAAAAAAGATCATGCAGATCTCAGTGCTACAGGTATTTACACTATTGGGCACGATGGTTTTCCATCTATATCTCCTCTTTGAATATAACAAACTCATGTCCATGAACTTGGAGACATGGGCTGCCAGTGGTTTAGAACTGCCTTTTCACTAGGAATTGTTTTCTGCCACAAGGAATTGCCTTGTTGCCTTGTAAAAGTTTAAGCTCTTTTCTGTGGCATGTTGGGCGTTCACAGGACCCACCCCCAAGTTGGATGATTCATTAAGACTCACAGGACTCAGCATGAAGTCGTACTCACAGCTATGACTTACTACAAAAAAAAAAAAAAAGAAAAGAAAAAAAGAATACAAAGCAAAATTAGCAAAGAGAAAAGGCACATGGGGCAAAGTCCAAAGGAAATAAGACACTTTTGAAATTTTTTTGCCAGAGGTCACACAGAAGGTGCTCACGTAATTCCCCCAGCAAGGAAATATGACAACATGTATAAAATGTTATTTACCAGGGAGGTTTATTAGAAATCAAGGGCCCAGGGTCTTTATTGGGGATTGATCATGTAGGCACTCTCTGCTTGGCACATACCAAAATTCCAGACTCCCAGAAGAAAAACTGGTATTCAGCATAAACCATATTGTCCGCATAGTTTATGCTCAGTGAACCACTTGTATCAGTTAGGGGAGTGGAACCTGCCCTGAAATCCAGGGCAGACTTGGCAGACTGTTAGTAATGAAAACACAAGTACATACCCACATGTATTCACACTCATATGCAATTAAATACATACACACACATACACATTCCTGTTATAGTCTATGTATTATCCTTGAAGCTGAATGAATTAAATGGACATGCATAGCAGTCTTTGGCAGTCTGGAACATCATAGCTGCTGTATAAAATTCTAGTTGATCCTGATTCTAAATGACTGTCTCTACATTGTACAGAGCACTAATAATAATATATCTCTGTGTGAATAAGAAATATTTAGTCTATCTTATGAGTAGGGCCAATGAAAGGATGTGAGTTCTTAAACTCTCTGATAAACGAATAATCAACATAATTGTTTTAAATGTTCGTAATTTTCTTATCCCAAAAGTATCTGCCATTGAATCCAAATTGAGCCTGTGCCTGTGTTTCCAAGTCCTGCAGGTACAAACCAGACAGTTCATTATTGAGCTGAATATAATGGAACTAAGTTTTATTTGGCAAAACCAGCCTCATTCTCTGAATAATACGTGCAATAGTACTCATTCGATGGTAGGTTACATAGGCCACTTGCATGCTCTCCTGGAGCCCTGTATGGCATTTACCATATCCTTCATAAGACTGTTTTATAATACATTCTTGGGGCACCTGCATGGCTCAGTTGTTAAGCGTCTGCCTTCAGCTCAGGTCATGATCTCAGGGTCCTGGGATTGAGCGCTGCATCAGGCTCCCTGCTCTGCGGGAAGCCTGTTTCTCCCTCTCCCACTTCCCCTGCTTGTGTTCCCACTCTCTCTCTCTCTCTCTCTCTGTCAAATAAAAAGATAAAATCTTTAAAAAAAAAAAAAAAAGCGTATGTTCTTCTTCCCTACCTCTACCGCCTATCTGGAGAGTCTGAAGTCCCTGCATTCTCAGTGCTGGCGATGTGTTCTGCCATTTACTAAGGGTTTTGTTTTGAACTCATGAAATAACTGTTAATTCCTCAAATATCAATTAAATGGGCAATTTAGGTAAGTTGGGGGAAAATCTAAGGTTGCATTTCATTGCTTTGAAGGCTGGGAAAAGGGTTTTAACTTCGATGAGCATTCCTCTTCTGGTTCTCTTAGAAAGGTACTTACTGAATATCCCTTACCAACTCTGCATTTTCTAAAAAATTCATTCCTTTATCGTAGTGGAGAAGCTGGGATCTAAATGTCTCAGAATGCCTAATTCGCAAGGTTCCAGTTTTGATTCTTCTATTGAGAAAGTGTCATGTAAGATTTGGAAGTTGGAAGAGAATCCTAAGCAATCATTCAACAGCAGAAGCTGAGAACAGGCCCATGGATGTTGTTGACGGCCAACTTGGGGCTTTACCAAAATTCCCTGCTGTCCTCAGCAAAAACACTCATTTCAACACGTCAGGAAGCTGAAATCCTTCAAGACAGGTTGTCTGTACCTCTTGTACTTCTGAATTTGCTCAGAGCCTCCCTGACCATTACTACTTCAGGTCTCCTAATGATTGTATAAGACACGAGTTGCCATACCTATAATTTGTGTAAGACTACTGAACAACGAGAAAGGAGCTACTCATTATAATTATGTTTTATGAAAAACAACGTTTCGTTATGCAGAAATGCACTGACTCTTAGAGAAGAAAAATATATTGAAGTTTCTAAAGTGAAATTGAAAGAGATGTGTTGTATTTTACAGGTTAAAAATATAAAAGTTAGACTATAGGATAAAGTGAAACAAAAAAGATCAAAAAGTTATTTTTAAAACTTGGAATTTCAGATCAGACACTAAAAGTTACCAAGTTATCATATACTAAATATATATTACACATACATATATACCAATTTAATTCTAAGAACACTGGCATTTTGTAATTCTTATTTCATCAATAACGACCAAAGATTCAAAAAAATCTTTGGAATTATATATACTGATTTTTATTTTAAAATTTTATGTGTCTTGGCAGCACTTCACCTTGAAGTAGAAACCATCTGCAGAAAGAATGAGTCATTTTATACATTTTGTTTGAAATTTTTGAGTTTTTTCTATAAATAATATTTATGTATGCAACCTAAATTGTAAGGTGTTATGTTATTTCTGATCATATCTGTATAATCACTACTTTGATGGTGGTGAAATATTCTTTCCAAAAATTATCTATTTTCAGGCACTTTATCATAAGTGTAAAACTAGCTATGGTTGATTGTTAAGACTATTTAAAGCTTAAAGTGTGAATGGCTATTCTTATATAAATTTTAAATGTTTCTCTTGTCTTCCTGCCTCACACAAAAGGTTAAGTAGGTCAATGAATTTTTCTATTTATTCACTTAAAATCTCTAGTCCAGTTTTGAAGAAGGATGGTAGTAATGATTACACAACAATGTCAATGTACTTAATACCACAGAACTTTCATTTAAAATGGTTAAAAGAGCAAATTTTATGTTATGTACATTCTGCCACAATAAAAACAAAAACGGAAAAATATCCTAGCATGTGTTGTTAACCAAGATTCAGGCCTCATCTTTCATGTCCTTCTCTTCAGTAGTACTTAAATTATATTTGCTTTCAGACAGGCAGGGTTGAAGCACAAAAGTAAGTATATTTCTTTAGAAGGTAACACTGAAACTTATAGATAAATCACTATAAATATTTTATGTAGAACAAAAGTCAACTGATTCATGATACGCCACATTATATTTTAATTTAGACAACGAATGAGCTGAATTTGGACATACACTGTAAGAGAAATGGATTGACTTAATTGTTTAAATAAGAAGAAAGGGAATTATAAGAATTTATAACATCGTATCTTGTCTACTGCCAGACAAAATCTTTTCTTGGTTTAATGGTTTTGGGGCATCCGAGCCAGCTATCCCTATTGCCAATCTATGTGTCATAAGAAAAAGCATTTCTATTTCTTCACCCCTCAGTTTTCAGAGGTTCCAGTCAGGCTTCCGTTAGAGATAAGGGAAACCATGTGAAGCAATCCCACATACGCAAATGCCAACAGCTGCTGACCTAGGATCCCATAAGCTCCCCTTCAACTGTTGCTCTACCACATACTTCACCAACTGGGACTTGTTATCTTAACGTATTTTCTCAAGAGTGAGTTACTTTGTCCAAGTAGCTAACTTATATATAAAGACATTTCTTTCTCTAGGCATTGATTCCATCCCACCTGATTTCCAAGGAACTGGTGGGCTTGTTTCTGAGAACAGTTGGAATCAATGGCTGAACCTTCCAAACTAATCTAAAAATACCTTCCTTTTTGGTGTGGGTTTGTTTTTTGTTAATTTGGAAATATACTTTTGGACTCTGGAAACTCTGAAACTCCCAGGTCGCTAGAACTATAATTATGAAAGGAACTTGCTTGCAGCTTTAATAATTAGAAACTCTTCTCAAATAAAACGTGTGTTGTCTTAAAAAGAGAGAGACAAAAAGAAAACATGACAGTTACCCACAATCCACCTGGCCCTTTACTAAAATTAGTAAGCATTTGAGGAAGGTCAAGAATATAGAAAGGACAGTTATGTTGACTTCTTAAAAAAGGAGGTTGGTGAAAAAGGCAGAGGAAGCTTTTTTTTTTTTTCCTTTCTGTTTGGAAACATTTAAATTAACACTAGAAATATTTATATCTTGAAGGTTTGATAGAAGCACTTGTGAAAAATCAGTCTTGTTTTATTTTGGAGAGGAGCTGTTTGACAGCTTTCTCAAATCCTACCATGATAATTGGTTTGTTTACATTTTATGTTCTCCTGGTAATTTATATTTTCTGAGAATTTGAAGTCAATTTTCAAATTTACTTGAATAGAGTTGAGTAAAATATTGTCCTATAATTAGTTCCCTCATATGGTTATGTGATTATTCCCTTGTTTGATTAGATTAGCTTGTGGTTTTTCTATTTAATTGGTTTCTTTCAAAGTACCAGCTATTGAATTTATTGATCAATGCTAGTATTTTTATATTCCAATTGTTCATACACATTTATATTTATTAACTAGATATTAATATCCTTTTGTCTTATTTGGTTCTTTTCCCAAATTCTTAATTTTGGCACATCATTTATTTATTTAAACTCTTTATTATTTTATTTACATGAGTACTGGAGAATGATAACTAAATTTTCAGTTTTAAATATATCTCCAAGGACTTTTTGTATTTTTAATCAATGTATTGAGGAATAATTTATGTACAATTAACTGGAAACATTTAAAGCATGCCATTCAATGAAGGATACCAAAGTTTCATCTGCAATGCAAATAATATGCAGACTTTTCCATTTACCCAAGGTTATTAGGGTTGTTTCCAATTTGGGCTTTTACAAATAAGGCTGCTATGACATACTTGCATATGTCCTCTTTATGGATGTATGCTTTCATTCGTCTTAGGTGAATACTGAGATGTGAAATGGCTGGGTATTTTGGTAGGTATACTTAACTCTTTAGAAACTGCCAACTGTTTTTCCAAGTGGTTGTATCTTTTCACATTCCCAGCAGCAGTTTGTGAGATATGGAGTTCATTGAGATGTCCTAACCAAATTTGGCAGTTTAAGTTTATAAATTTATCTGTTTTTATGGATATGTAGTGCTGTTTCATTTATGGTTTTAATTTGCATTTTCCTAATGACTATCTCAAATGTCCTTCCAGGTGATTATTTGTCATTTTTCATCTCTTAGGCTGAAGTATATTTTCAAATCTCTCATGCTTTTCTTGTGTGTGTAGGTTTACTTTTATCTTACTGAGTTATGACAGTTCTTTACACATTTCAAAACAAAAGTCCTTTGTCCGATATACATATTGTAACTATTTCTTCTATTTTTGTTTATATTTAATTTTATTCATAGTCTTAGCGGACAAAAGTTTTGATTCTGGTGAATTTTAATTTATCATTTTATGTCTTTATGATCCATAATTTTTGCATCCTACCTATGAAATGTTCACTTACATCAAAATCCTAAATATTGTTTCATATGCTTTTCTCTAGAAATTTTATAATTTTAGTATTTATACTTATGTTTATGATCCAATTTGAGTTAATTCTTGTCTATGATGTGAGGTAAAAGACATTTTTACATTTTTCCATATGGATATTCAGTTGATCCTGCAAAATTTGTTTATTTTTTTCCCTTTGAATTGTCTTAGCATATTTGACGCAAATCAATTTATCATAAATATAAAAATTTATTCCTGGACTCTCCATTTTGCTCCATTGACCTATTTATCCATCCTTAGGACAGACTGTGCCCTTATGCTTACTTTTCATTTATCTAAAAATATCTTTGTTTGCTCTTCATCTTTGAATGATATTTTTGCTTTATGTAGCATTCTCAGTTGATTTTCTTTTCTTACAGCTCTTTACATTTTCTGTTTCATTGTTTTCTTCCCTCTGCAAACTCCAATGAGAAATCTATGGTCATTCAAATTGTCATTCATCTGTCTACTTTCCTTCACTGCTCTCAGTATTTTCTTTTTTTTTTCTTTGTTTTTCTGCCACTTGGCTATGATGTGCTTAGGATTTGTCTCTCTTTTTTGTATTTAACATATTTGTGGTTTGCTAAGTTTCTTAAACGTGTAAGCATATATATCACTTGAGATGATTTCAGCCATTCTATTTTTATATTTATGTCCTCCTCTTTACTTCTGAGATTCTAATTTTCTGTATTTTCGACATATCATGCAATAGTGCCCCATATGTCTCTGAGGTTCTGGTTTTTTTCCCCAAGTTTTCATCATCTTCTTCATATTTCATAATCTATCTTCAGGTTCTTTGAGTCATTCCTCTTCCACCTTCATTTTGCTTTTATATCATCCAGGGATTATTATTAAGATGGTGTTTTTTCAACAACTTTAGAATTACTTGGTTCTTTTCTATAATTTCTCCATTGGAAATGTCCTATTTTTTTTTATCATAAACATGTTTTCCTTTAATTCATTGAGCATAGTTATAATTGCTGCTTTAAAATCCTTCTTTTTACAATTTTAACATCAGAATCAATTTGGAGCCGTCACTTGCTGAGTGTTCCATTGGCAATGAGTTACACTGTCTTAGTTTTCTCATGGCAAGAAATTTTGGTTTGTGTCTTGGACATTGTTAGTATCTATGGAAATACCAGATTCTGTTACATCTTTTCAAAGAGTATTGATATTATGTATTGTAGGATCCAGTTAACTGGCTTATATTTAACATTCCAAACACTGGCACAACTATGTTGGGCTGAAGCTTACATATTAACTCAGACAATATTTAATCTGCCTTATTCATGTGTGGTCAATGGATCAGCCTAACTTGGGCATAGTTTTTAGGCAAACTTTAAGCTCTCATTGTCTATTTCCTATCTGGTTTACTCCCTTTCTCTTCGACTCTCCTCAATTGGGTCTTGAAATTATTCTCCTGATTCCTTCAGCAGAAAAGATGGGGGCTTTCTAACACAATTCTAGGAGAATTACCGTACCATGACAACTGTTGCTTTCCCTGGGGCATACCTCCACAAAACCAGGAAACTAACTTTGTCCTCGTCACCTCATCAAAATTTCAAAACCTGTTCAAAATCTGCCTGCATTTCTACAGCTCTCAAGTAGTTGTTTCTTGTATCTTCACCAGAGTTCTTCATTATTTGTGAGACAGGTAGTTTGCTAGGCACTTGCTCCTTTATACAAGTAGTGGAACTTCTATATAAAAAGTTTTGACTATTTTTTTCAAGATTGCTGAATATGTTGTAATTTCTGTTTTTATTTTCTTTTCTGGTATTGGGGGAGAAAGCACAAAGTATCAGACTAATGAGAAACATAAGAATCAGAGATCAGACCCAGTATCAAATTCTACTAATAATTTTCAAGATACCAGTGAGGCAAAAGAGACCAGGACACTAATGCAGTTTCCAAAGTCCTTTCTTAAAACATCCAAATATATTTTAGCCCAGATTAACAATGAGGTCTCTATAGGATGAATGAGTTCATATCCCTTACAAAGAAGAGCTCATTATAGTCATGAAACATTCCCATTGTACATATCATATGGGGCATTCTCCAAGGAGTCAGGTACCAGGTTTACCTACTATAAACAATTGTGGACAGACTAAATATATCCTACTTAAAGCAATCTATACATACTCTCCAAAACACTATTAGTTGGTCTCCTAGGGTTTATTTCATTAGCATGCTGTTTTATAAGATTTAAAGTATCTCTTGATGGTGAGACACAACACGTTAATGGTTGGGTAGATATTACTTACAGTTCCAAAGGAAAGAAGGCTGCCTGGTAGCACCATGCATTGGGTTGTACCCAGGGAACAGGGTAAAAGCAAGCTGGAGCTGTAGTGGGCAACATATGCATGGCAAGTGGAGGGGATTTAGCTACATTTCATGTGGTTCCCAATAGATTGGCTAATTTGAATAATGCCCTTGGCTCTGGGGTGTAGGGGCTGTCCAGGGTTGTCTAGTACCTGGCCCTGGGGAAATTAAGGCAGGAAGATAATAGGCCTTGATTATGAGAGCCCAATAAGAGAAGTGGCTAAGTGTGGGCTTAATCAGCTGCTTAGAAGGGGAAGTGACCAGCTCCTAGTCAGAGCCTCAAAATTAGGTCAAGATGGCATTTTTTTAAAGAACTATATTACACATGCCTAGAAGGAAATTTTACCTGGGCCATCTTTATTTCCTGAGAGTATCCACTCAGGAAAGAGGGAATTGCAGACCCATTGTGTTTCCACAATTAAGTTTCCATTAGGTTGGGCGCCTGGGTGGCTCAGTTGGTTAAGCAACTGCCTTCAGCTCAGGTCATAATCCTGGAGTCCTGGGATTGAGTCCCACATTGGGCTCCCTGCTCAGCAGGGAGTCTGCTTCTCCCTCTGACCCTCTTCCCTCTCGTGCTCTCTGTCTCTCATTCTCTCTCTCTCAAATAAATAAATAAAATCTTTAGAAAAAAAAAGTTTCCATTAGACATTGAAAAGTCGGTTGAGGAAATTCCAAAATCGAAGAGGGTGTCCAATTCCTTTATCCATTCATGATATTTGGAGAATACCACCCCCCAGGGTCTCCTGAACCAATATGAAGCAGCTACAAAAGGTTGTAATCATGCTAGCTGGAGAGAGTAGGCCAGAGATCACTCTCTGTAACTCTATTTCCCTTTGCCTATTCCTGGCATGGAGAAGACCCTGAATCTTTTGAATGCCCCCAATGAGAGTGAAATTCAGATAGTTGAGAACAGTTTGAACATTTTGGTGGGTGGCATAGGCATTCAATCCTGAAGCTGCATGCACAATGGACCATTTATACCAATGACTGGAAAATAATACAATATGTGGTTGAAACTCATAAAAACAATGCCATTAGGAGCCCAGTGAGATTGAGGCAGTAGGGTCTCTTGACATTCAACCCTGACTGGGTCAGGAGACAAATTGCAAGTTAGGCCACATAAACCTGGATACTGGGTCTCACATCACTGCAATGGGAGTTATTTCCTCTTCCCTTAGGAATCCCCATTTGTTTCCTCATACTGACCCTATCAATTAAAGGTGTTCAGCTATAGGCACAGGCAAATTTAACACTAAATGAGAATAAGCATTAGGTGGATTTTAACATTTGGTGAAGAATTGATCTGGGGAAGGGGAGATGCCTAATGCCAGTCTTTCTTTTAAATAAAGCAGGAAGTGAAGACCAGTATTTTAACCCCAATCTCTCTGTGGCCTTGTGTTAATCACGATTCTCTAGAAAAACAGAACCAATAAGACATAAGATACATATAATTAGATATCTATATCTATATCTATGCACACATGGAGAGAGAAAGAGATTGATTTTAAGGAATTGACTCATGAAATTGTGGAGGCTGTCAAGTCTTAAATATGCAGACCAGGCTACATACCCAGGGAAGAGTTGATATTTCTATTTCAAGTCCAAAGGTAGGCTGGGAGCAAAATTTCTACTTTTTCTAGAGGACCGTGTATTTTTCTTTTAGATCTTTGAACTGACTGAATGAGGCCTACCCACATTATGTAGGTAATTTGCTTTACTCAAAGTCTGATGATTTAAATGTTAAGCATTTCTAGAAAATACCTTCCCAATATCTAGACTGGCATTTGACCAACATCTAGGCCCCACACCTTAGCCAAGAGGACACAAAAAATTAAGCATCTCAAAATCCTTCTCCAAACCAGTTATTTTCTAGTTTTTGGCCTCTACTCACCACCTCAAAGGAGAAATGTGAGTCAGCTGAGCCTAATGTGTAAGAAGCCAGAGTGGCTCCTCTCTGTGGCTACCTAGGATGTTTCACTAAACTTAGCATTGCCTTAGCAGAGGTTCTTTTTCTAGATCACATTCTTTTCCCAAACAGTCCCTCTGTTTCTTTGCCTTAATTTCCTGGGGTCTAACTGCTGGAATTATCCTTAGTTTTCGAAGGAGTTTTACTTTGAAATTTCAAAGGCATTTCAAAATTCCAATTATTATTTATCCAAACATTATAAATGCTATTTTACTATTAAAGCCCAGATGATGTTTGGATTTTGATTTGCTCTTGTGTATGTGTTGTGGGTGTTGTTTGCTGGTGATGATGGTGAAGACTTAGGAGCATGTACAGTTAGTAAAAGATATATTTTGTATCTGCACATCGAAATTGTGAAGTTGTAAGCCTGTAGCAGCTTGAGGCTATGGGCTAGCTGCATGAAGGAAACTCTATGAGAAGAAAGCTGAACTACCTATATTTGTGTTGAACTGCCAAAGATGGTTTACATATTAGTCTACTTGTTGGGGAAACCCACATTTTAAAAAAGTGCTAAGACAACTTATTTTATTTTTAAATAGCTGTCTGTGTTATTAAAGTTTTTTAAAGATTTTATTTATTTATTTATTTATTTATTTATTTATTTATTTGAGAGTGAGCATGCATGCACCTGTGCAATTTGGGCGGGGAGGGACAGAGGGGAAGCGAGAGGGAGACAGAATCTCAAACAGACTCTGTGCTGAGTGGGGGGCCCCATGTAGGGCTCAGTCTCACAACCCTGAGATCATGACCTCAGCCGAAACGAAGGGTCAGATGTTTCACCAGCTGAGGTACCCAGGTGCCCCTGTGTTATTAAAGATTTTGAGCACAGAATACAATCCAGTGCTTTAAAGAATATACATATGCATAATAGTGGTTATTACATGATTACCACCTTAACTTGCCTACAAGAGCATAATAGCTTTTTTTCTCCCTGCTAGAAAGATGTATGTCTTGTATGAAAGATGTATGTTATGCCTTGAGTATAATTTGAGGCTTTGAAGATATTTATTGGCCCATCTAGGAAACAATATTCATAAACATCAATTTTGCAAGGTGGGGAATTTTATCTAGATTCCCAACAGTACCTGTTAAAGAGATACTTTCATTCTATGGGTCATTTTTCTCTGCTATGAGACCGTTCCATAGTATTTATACTATTAAATTGTATCTCTTTCTAGGTCAAAAAAAACTGCCTTGCTGCTGTACATATACAGATTCTTTTATGCCACAGACAATATACAAAGCTTAATAAAATTCGACAATAAGAGTCATCTCCTCTCTAAATTTATGCATATCTGTCAAAAGCAAAGGATATTAGGACTCGAAGAGAACAAATAGGTTATTTAGACCAGGGTTAGCAAAGTTTTCTCTGAAGTATCAAATAGTGAATGTAGTAGGTTTGTGGGTTACATGTGTTCTCTGTTACATATTCTTCATTTTCTTTTCTTTCTTTTTTTTTTAAAGATTTTATTTACTTATTTGACAGAGAGAGAGAGAGAGAGAGAGTGCACAAGCAGGGGAACAGCAGAGGGAGAGGGAGAAGCTAGCAAGGAGCCAGATCCAGGATGAGTATTAATGAGTAATAAATACATTTCTTAATTTAAATTTCACTAATATTTACAATGATTGTGCCCTCTGCACATCAAACCAGGCATTTAGGTAAATATAACAATAATCGAGCAAGAGGAAACAGAATTAATATACAAATAAATTAGCATACAGGTAAATATTATTTTGTTATGCAAAACATTTATAATTTCTTCTTAAATATCCAATGTAGATACTAAAGATCTTAAGATACTTAAGATCCCAGGGTCCTGGGATCGAGCCCCACATTGGGCTCCCTGCTCCGCGGGAAGCCTGCTTCTCCCTCTCCCACTCCCCCTGCTTGTGTTCCCTCTCTCGCTGTGTCTCTCTCTCTGTCAAATAAACAAATAAAATCTTTTTAAAAAATGTAAAAACAAAACAAAAAGCAGTTCTTAGTTCAAAGGCCAGAAGTTACATGAGCAAAGCCTAATTCTTCTGGGGCAGGACCAAACCTAAAGTGATTAGGGGCGCTCCACCGGCAGTTGCTCAAGGGAGAGATTTTTACAGAGAAGAGGCAGATTCAAAATGAGGACATCATTGCTTGGCAATAGCTTAAAGCCTAAAAGGCTCTGATTGGTTGTTCTCAGACTTTCGATTTAGAGGCTTAGATTTTGGTTTGCTTTAAAAGCAGGCTGCCTTAGCATTACAGTCATCTCAGTCTGATGGACTCCTTGTTTAATTAAGCAGCACACATGTGCATTTACTTCCAGGACATCTTAAGTATCTACATTGGATATTTAAGAAGAAATTATAAATGTTTTCTATGACAAAATAATATCTACAAATGTGCTACCTTATGTGTATATTAATTCTATTTCTTCTTGCTCACTTATTATTATATTTAATTAAATGCCTGGTTTGATGTGCAGAAGGCACAATCATTGTAAATATTAGTGAAATTTAAATTAAGAAATACAGTTATTACTCATTAAACTTGGTTTTGTGTTGTCTAATTTTTAAGACCGTGCCATCTACTTCAGAAGATAGTGACAAACATGCTTAGCACACCTTAGAGTTTAACTCAATAACTAAAATGTTCTGCACTCCAAGGTAAAAAAAGTAATAGGCATCTGCACATTTTTTAATTGATCTAAAACTAAGTATTTTCTCTGATTCTCTTCTTAAACTTTGGTCATAGGACAGAAAGTAAATGGAGGGTTCTACATTTTAAATGTTTGCTAATTTTAAAGACAATATTATGAGGAAAATAACCTTTTGGTATTTGGAAATATACCACTTACTTAACATATACTTACTTGGTTAGTATTGAGGGGATGTTTATTCCTTTCTTCTCAGAAATCACTTCTATAAGAGGCCTACGTCTTAGTTCTCTGGGGCTGCTTCAACAAAATGCCATAGATGGGGTGGCTTAATGGACTTTTACTTCTGACTTTTCTGGGAGTTAGGAAGTCCAAGACAAAGGTGTGGGCCTGCTTCCTGGTATGTAGTGCCCTCTCATTGCATAATCACATGGCCTTTCCTCTGTGTGCCTAAAAACAAAGCTCTCCTGTCTCTTCCTCCTCTTATATGGGCATTAATCTCATTATATGACTCCACCCGCAGGCCCCCATCTCACATTTATTACCTCTCAGAGGCCCTACTTCCAAAGCCATCACATTGGGAGTTGAGGTTTAAATATATAAATTTTGGGGGAGGGACAGAATTAATCTATAATAGTCTGTCATCATTTTTAATATGACATGTTCCTCCTTCCTAAAGTTCACACTTATTTCACTTTTATATACAGATGATTTTATTTTATTTTTTATTTTTTTAAAGATTTTATTTATTTATTTGACAGAGAGAGAGACACAGTGAGAGAGAGGGAACACAAGCAGGGGGAGAGGGAGAGGGAGAAGCAGGCTTCCCGCTGAGCAGGGAGCCCAATGCAGGGCTTGATCCCAGGACCCTGGGATCATGACCTGAGCCAAAGGCAGACGCTTAATGACTGAGCCACCCAGGTGCCCCATACGGATGATTTTCAACTGGCAAACCTGGGCCTCACTTAGCTTAGCTTTTCTGGATCTGCTTAGAAGCTTTTGGGACATATTTGTTGTTGTTGTTGTTTGTTTGTTTGTTTTTTCTTTAAATGAGACAGTTTGCCTTTGGTTCACTCATAATGAAGGTCAAATATTTGCCTGTGAGAAATTAAAAAAATAAAAATTTCCACTAAATATTAAATAGGACATTTCTTAATTTTATGTGAACAGAATAAAGAGTATATCTTAAAGAACTAAAAATTCAAATAAATGAACTTCATGTCAGTTTTCTTTCCATAGGTAATCTGATAACTGTCTTAAAATTGCTATCATTTCATATGGCTGTGTGTTGTAGCTTACAGAAGAGAAAACTAAAACTGACAGAGGTTAAGTTCTTGCCTAAAGACACATAGCCCGTGTGGATCTGTGGGGCAACAAATAAAATTAAATTTCCCAGTGGCTGAACCTAGCAAATTTAATTTTCACTTGTGCAAAACATTCTGTAGATCTGGAGGGCATCCCTTGACAATTCTTATCTATCTCATATTTGTTCATCTTAAGTTTAGGCTTCCTCTACCATTTTGTCAACAGAGAAAAAGAGATAGTAGACTCTACAAGCAATTAAGTCACTTATTCTGGAAGTGACATGCGTTGTTTTTCTAGTTCATCCTCACATGGCCCTACTCAAAAGCAAGGAAGCGGGGAATTTGAATCTACCATGTGTTTGGAAGAAGGAAGAGGTGATAGGGTGTGAGTAAGCACTGGGTTTACACCCATAGATGTATGAGAGAAAATGCAATTTGAATCCAAGCCTGTTAATTGCAATATCATCCCTAGGAATATAAAAGAAGGTTTAGAAGCCAAATTTCTCACTCACACTCACCTCAATTTGTTAAAACAGAGCAAACATTCATCTCTAAAGCACAAGGATGTTTATATTGAGATCTAAGCTTGGAACTCATAATCGTTTAGAAATTATTTGTTTTATTCTACATAAATACTAGTCAGATACCTACTAATTGGAACTACTCCCACAATTTCTGCTATTTTTGTTGTTTGTTTGGTTTCCTGCACAGGTTCTTACTCTTGATATGTTCTTGACATTTAATGAACATCTTCCAAAAGAGTGTCCCATATTTTGTTTTCTTGGAAGAATTTAAGTTTAGTTAACAATATGTTGTTTGCATATTCATAATATGATGTGGGATTTCATTTTCCCCTAAGACTGAGGATAGTAAATTGAAATAGAATCTTCTCATGACATTATTTCAAGAAAAAAATATTCACTGTCATAGTAAAAATTTTTATTATGGCAATTATCTTCCTGACAACAATAATAATGATGTCAATTGACAGTAATCTTTATACCTAGGGAATAAAAATTCTTGTGTTGCATGTAAGGGTTAGAATCTTAACTAGGTTGATAAAATGCAAATTATGTCATGTTTTGTTGTTTAGATTTTCTTACAACAATAGAAAATCAAATATTGACTTGGAAGTTATTTTTTAAAATTCTTCATCTTATCACATTTATTTTATTATCACAAATTTATTCCTAGATATGTCAAATCACGTTTTTAATTTTTTATTGTTATGTTAATCACCATACATTACATCATTAGTTTTTAATGTAGTGTTCCATGATTCATTGTTTGTGCATAATACCCAGTGCTCCACACAAAACGTGCCCTCTTTAATACCCATCACCAGGCTGTCAAATCATTTTTGTGTCAAAAATTGGGAGGGTTTTAAATGGGGATAAGAGAGCTTAATTAACTCAACTACTAAATTTTTAAAAATAATGCGGCACCTGTGTGGCTCCATCAGTTAAGTGTTCAACTCTTGATTTTGGTTCAGGTCAAGATCTCAGGGTCATGAGATCAAACTCCAGTCAGGCTCCCTGCTCAGTGTGGATTCTGCTTGAGAGTCTCTCTCTCCCTCTCCCTCTGCTCCTCCCCCCGCTCACTCTCTCTTTCTCTCTCTCAAATAAATAAATAAATAAATCTTGAAAAAAATAAATTTTGAAAAATAATATATTTCCCTTTTCATATTCTGTCAAAATCAAACATCCAATTCAATTATTTTTCAAGTAAAAAATAGAGTGTCTCATCTCCTTGTAAACCCACACTATTTGTGCCTTATATCTGATAATGATAGTTTTAAATGATCACACAGTTACACTTGACTTTTCATTACAAAAAGCCATCAATAATATGGTGCGTAAGTGCATTCTGGTTGAATCTCTTTCATTGTCTGAATTCTGTTACTCTCCACTACTGGGTCTCTTCTTTCATGGATTACTGTGTCTGTTGCTGTCACAGTTAGAATATTTATTTGAGAGGACATTTTAGAAACTCAGTGAAAATGAGAATATAATTCTTTTGTCAGCAGCCAATTCTGGTCCTGGGGGTTCAGAACCAAACAGGCTACTGCCTCATCGTTTGGCAGACATGAGGTCTTTCACAAGACCCAAGGCAGAGAGGCTGGGCTGAAACAAATTGTATGGTTGTTTATTTTCTAAAACTTGAAGATTTACTAAAATTTTGATAGGATTTATAGATTTATTGTATTTAGTACTACATTATTTTAATCTCTCTGTCATCTATCCATCTTCTCTCTAGCCTCTCTTACTACCAGTTTCCCAATATTTTTATTTTATTTAAAAATCCATTTTATTGTGTTCTAAAATTCCATTTCTCTCTTCTATGGCCAAACTGAAAAAGGACAACTTCAAAAATCAAGAATAAACTCTGGCAAAGACAGATAAGACTCTCAAATTCTCACCATTTAGCTTCTTATATTTATTAATTCTTTGACACCAGATGGAAGCACAGTCCATTGATCTTGTGAAATCTTTTGTGCCTCACTTCGTATCCTCACTTCTGTCCATTCCAAGCTTAACTTCCATGATCAACAATCAGAATCTCCCCCTTTCTCTCAACTTTTGCCCTTAAATTACTTAGTTGGGCATTTTTGTTGAAATCTCAAGCCAAACCAAATCCAAGTATCTACCGCTAAGAGCCTGCTCTGCATGGATAAACCTAGCCCGCACACGATCTTTCTGTCACAGTAACTTCTCTCCTGGTCACTCTTCTCAGGACCGTTTATGCTGTTCAACAGTTGTGCTATGTTGCCCTAGTCCGTCTACTCGTCTACTCTCCTAGACCAATATCCCACACGTTATTCCCGTCCTCAACCTCCTCCACTCTCCTCACTCAGCTTTATCTTGCTTATTTCATTGAAAAAAATGGAAAGAATAGATAAGACTTTTCACAAGCTTTAATTATCATGTGAAACTTATTAGCTAGGATTCCAGCATCTCTGTCTATACATTCTACCTTTTCTCCAGTTACTTTACACGAATCAGTCACATTTAGACTAAAAAAGTCCCTCGAAATACATATTAACAAGGTAATCGAACAAAGTTAATTGTATATATTGAATAATCTTAACAACAATAACTAGGTAGAGTCATATCCAAATATGCATTTCATCCTTCTCATCCTGCTACTCAGAAATTTTCCCTGGCTCTTTTCATCTTTGATATCCTCCCTTCTTGAGCTTTTCCTTTGACATGTTCTTTTACTCATCTAAACAAAACAAAACAAAGCAACTCTCATAACATCTCTTCACCTTTCTTTAACCACTGCCCTCTCTCTCCTTCACTTTATAGCTTTGCTTAATGAAAGAATTAGAGTCTTCTCAATAACATAACTAGACATATATTCAAATTTTTCAATCACATAACCCTTAGATCCATTTATTTTAAGTCAACAACATCATCCTGCAAATAGAACTTTTTAGTAACTTTTCATACAGAATTTTAATATTCTAACTAATGCACACAATATAATAAAAATTACATTCTTCAAATATGCATATTTTTGAATCATTGCATAGATAGAATGTGCTCATTCAGCATTTTATGAAACAAGAAAAATAAAGCTTATAACATTTTGCAAATTTGGTAATATAATGTTCTTAATATATTTTACTTGATTTTATTTTATTTGGATTTATTGACTAAATATAATTGAACTAAAATTGAAATGATGACTTGATGACTGCATTAGTCTTAGTGTTGATAAAGAAACCAATGCACAAAGATCCACTTAAGTTCTGTGCACCATGGCGATAACTTTTTATTCATTTTATGTATGTGTCTTTGTGGTATTTTTGAACAATTGCTGTGGCTATAAATTGTTTTTAAAGTCTTGCATCTGGGGCGCCTGGGTGGCTCAGTTGGTTAAGCGACTGCCTTCGGCTCAGGTCATGATCCCAGGGTCCTGGGATCGAGCTCCACATCGGGCTCCCGGCTCTGCGGGAAGCCCGCTTCTTCCTCTCCCACTCCCCCTGCTTGTGTTCCCTCTCTCACTGTCTCTCTCTCTGTCTGTCAGTTAAATAAATAAATAAAATCTTAAAAAAAAAAGTAAAAAAAAAATAAAGTCTTGCATCTGGACCCAAATTCAGTATCTGTTTCTCATCACAGGAATGGAGAACATTGAAATACAGTAGGCAGCCATAAAGTTCTCAATAAGAAATATGAAAAACACGTTTCCAAACAAATTCTACATAAAAAAACTCATCAAAAAAATACCCCAACAGAAAGCCAATAAAAAATGAAATAAAAATTTTGTGTCACCTCGCTCTTTGCTTTCATTTTTAAATTTTAAATGTATTTTTAAAAAAATTGTTTTTAAAGTTTTATTTATTTATTTGAGAGGAAGAGAGAGCGAGAGAGAACACAAGCAGGGGGGGAGGGGCAGGCAGAGTAGAGGGAGAAGCAGGCTGTCCACTGAGCAGGAAGCCCAATGCTGGGCTGGATCCCAGGACCCTGAGATCAAGACCTGAGCCGAAAGCAGATGCTTAAATGATTGAGCCACCGAGAAGCCCCTCTTTAAAAATTTTTGAATACTTAAAATAGTTTGTGGAAAAATATAAAATACTATGTATTCTTTAGTAATTATTTTCTTGTTATTTTGATTAATTATACATGAAATATAGGATATATTTTTAAATTATAATACAAATTTAGAAGTAAGAGTCATAAAATATTGCTGGGAAATATTGTTTGGTTTCATTAAATTAAGAAGGCAAACATGAATATATCATGGGTTAACAAAGAAAATTGTCAAAAGATATGTCTTTTGAGAAGTTATTCCTTTAGTAAACACCAAAACCATCTTGAAAGAATATTATTATCCTAAAACTATATAGAATCATTTGCTAACTATGTATTTTCTCAATTATTACACTACAAAGAACTTTTAAGAAGTGAATTGTTCTGTGGCTTAAGACTTTATCTTATCAGTCAAGTTAAAATAACCCACACCTGAAGTTAGTCAACAAGTATACTTCCCTTAAAAAAATTTCATTCTTGCTAGTACATGCTAAAAATGTTTTATATAATAAATGATTTATAATTTGTATGCTTATAAAATCAACACCTGAATTTCCACGATACATGATAGAATAATTTAGTCAAAAATATTGAATTCTTAATCAGGACTGAGGAATTCTGAGTTCAAATCAATTTGATACCAATTAGATTTGTAATAATCAACAAATTTTAGAATCTGTATTACTAGTATTGTGGAATAATTATCTCAATCTTTTTTTAAGTCTTAGATTCTTCATCTGTTAAATAAACAAATAAGACAAGATCCATGATCTATAAACTAGAACGTATGGGGCAAATTCAGCCCTCTTTTTATGTAAAAAAAAAAAAAAAATTATTGGAACCAGCGCACTCGTTCTTGTATGCATTGTTTATGGCTGTGTTCATACTACCACTGCAGATTTGGATACTTGCAACAGAGATCATATGGTCCGTTAAACTTAAATATTTAGTTTCTGGCCCTTTCTGGAAAACAGCTTGCTGATCGCTTGATTAAATGATTTTGTAGGTTCCTTTTGGTTGTTACATTCCATAATAAATGCTATATGATTTGACCAGGTACACAAGTTGGAAAAGAAAAACTCTTACATTTCCTAAGAATTCATTGCTCCATTTTGCTAATCACAGATCATAATAGTATATTTTTTCCAAATACTTAAAATAACTACTTAAAATGTTGTAAATGCATGTGTCAAGACACATAATATTTTCCAATTGTATTTATTAACAAAAGAATAATTGAAGTAACCAAATAAATTCAAAATAATTAGAGAAGCCGATTCATAACACGGTTCATAACTGACACTTCACTTTTCAAAATAATAAAATACCATAAGACTAAGAGGAAGAATAGGCCTGATCTTATACATGTACATGACAATAAAACTACTTCTGTCTTGAGCTGATTCAGCAAATGTTAGCTGAATATCTAATATGTTCCTGTGTCTTTATTTTCAAGGCAGTGCTTCAGTTTTAACTATCTGGCCTTGATTGATTACATTATTGCTCAGCATATAATTATTCTGCCCATCACACTCCTGCCTCATTGGTGTTGGACTCAATCTGGTGACATGCTTTCTCTAATAGAATATAAAGAGATGCAATGCATCCTCCATCTGAGCAGTGGCTTTAAATGTGCCTGAATGGGGCGCCTGGGTGGCTCAGTTGGTTGAGCAACTGCCTTCGGCTCGGGTCATGATCCTGGAGTCCCGGGATCGAGTCCCACATCGGGCTCCCTGTTCGGCGGGGAGTCTGCTTCTCCCTCTGACCCTCCCCTCTCTCATACTCTCTCTCTCTCTCTCTCATTCTCTCTCTCAAATAAATAAATAAAATCTTAAAAAAAATAAAAAAAATAAATGTGCCTGAATGTTAGACTTAACCTCTTACATTCTTCTCCTCCAGCAAAAGAAGACTGATACCCTATGCCCACTGTTTATTTACCTGTAATCTGGAGCTTAAAGAAATATGAAGCACACCTGAATCTAGCCATCAGATTAAAGTGGAGCCACCATAGTGAGCTCTCAGACTTGTAATCAAAAATAAAAGTTATCTATTTAACTCATTGAGATTTAGGAGTTGCTTGTTACACAGCACATTAACTGAAGAACTGGTTAATACCACAGTCATGGAAAAACTCACATTACTCCTTCTATCTCTATAGGAAAAGTTCTAGCATCACAGAGTTTAGAATATTTCATGATATATAGAAATGATAATGTGATCACCATAATATGGAGCTATATTTTATTATATTCCTGGAAGTTTAGACTGCTTCATTGACTCACAGTGATAACCCAAAATATAAAGGACACATCATTCAGTTTTTATACTACCAGGATTTTTTGTTTGTTTATTTATTTATTTTTAGTGTTCAGCAATTCATTAGTTGCATATAACACCCAGTGCTCATCACAACACGTGCCCTCCTTAATACCCCTCACCTGGTTACCCCATCTCCCCCCACCACTCCCTTCTGTAACCCTCAGTTTGTTTCCCAGAGTCCAGAGTCTCTCATAGTTTTTCTCCCTCTCTGATTTCTTCCCATTCAATTTTCTCTCCCTTCCCCTCTGATTCTCTGTGCTGTTCCTTATATTTCATATTTGAGGGAAGCCATATGATGTTTTTATTTTTGTCAGAATATTTATTTATTTATGTATGAGAGACAGAGAGAGAGAGTGTGTGAGCGCCCAAGCTTGCAGGGGTGGTGAGAAGGGGCAGAGGAAAAGGGAGAGAAAGAATCTTAAGCAAGCTCCAGGCTCAGCATGGAGCCGAATGCAGCGCTCAATCTTAGAACCCTGAGATCATGACCTGAGCCAAAATCAAGAGTCAGATGCTTAACTGACTGAGCCACCCACGAACCCCTATCTTATTTTTGTATTAAAGTTTTGATAACATATAATGCTATATTAGTTTTAGGCACACGACATGGTGAGTCAACAACTCCATATATTAAACTATGCTAACATAATAAGTGCAGTCACTATAAACTATATTTAACCTCCATTCTTGGACATCCATTTTTTCCAAAATAAATATGTAGGTATGATTTTCAGTTCTAGCTCAAACTATAAGTTCTACAACTCTGCTTATGATCCAGAAATTTATATATTGAGTTTTTTTATGTTTACCATGTCTTCACTGCAAAAGCAACATGTCTAAAACCAAAACAATAATATATTCCTCTAACTTGATACACCTTACTGCTATTCATAGAATTAGTATTTCCAAAGTAATAATTTTAGACACATTTTACTAAAGTATTTTTCACCTGTTATGCAATATGTTATATAATTTATACTACTTTGTTATAAAAGTTTTTTTCTTTTTTTTATATTCTTCTGTTGTTCTCCAAACCTACCAAGAGTGCTCTATTCCTATGTGGCTGAATGTAAAAACAAGACCCAACTATATGCTGCCTTCAAGAAACTCTCATTAGCTCTAAGGGCACACATCATCTTACAGTGAATGGATGGAAAAAGATATTCCACACAAGTGGAAACCAAAAGGGTGTGGAGGTAGCTACACTTATATCAGACAAAATAGGCTTTAAGTGAAAAACTGGAACAAGACACAAATAAAGTCGTTATATAATGAGGAATGGATCAAATCTTCAAGAGAATATAACAACTGTAAATACATATGCACTCAATTTGAGACCTAAATATATTAAGCTAATACTAACAGATCTGAAAGAGAAACAGCAATAAAATATAGACAGCAATACAATAATAGTGGACACTTCAATGTCCCACTTTCAATAGGATAGATCATCCAGACAGAAATTAATAAGAAAACATTAGACTAGAACTATTTTAAACCAAATGGACCTAATAGACATATTCAAAAAATTCTATCAAATACGAGCAGAATACATATTATTATCAAGTGCACATGGAACATTCTCTAAGAGAGACCATATGTTAGGACACAAAGTAAGTCTTAACAAATTTTAAAATATTTAAATCACATAAAGTATCTTTTCTGACCACATGGTATGAAATTAGAATTCAATAACCAGAGGAAAGCTAGAAAATTCATAAATATGTGGAAATTAAAAAGTAACTTTCCTGAAAAATCAATGGGTCAAAGATAAAAATCAAAAAGGAAATAAAAAGATATCTTGAACCAAGTAAAAATGGAAACACAATGTATAAAAATGTATGGGATGCTGCAAAAGCAGTTCTAAGAGGAACATTTACAGAAATAAATGCCTACATTAAGAAGACAGAAAGATCACAAATAAACAACCTAACTTTACACTTCAAGGAACTAAAAAAGAACAAACAAAGCTCAAGAATAGCAGAAGGAAGGCAGTAAGAAGGTGTGAATGGAAATGAATAAAATAGAGATTTGATTTTTTTTAAAGATTTTATTTTATTTATTTGACAGAGAGAGACACAGCGAGAGAGGAAACACAAGCAGGGGGAGTGGGAGAGGGAGAAACAGGCTTCCAGCGGAGCAGGGAGCCTGATGCAAGGCTTGATCCCAAGACTCTGAGATCATGACCTGAGCCAAAGGTAGACACTTAATGACTGAATTGCCCAGGCATTCCTAAAATAGAGATTTTAAAAGCAAAAGACAATAGGAAAAAAAATCAATAGAGCCAAGAGCTGTTTTGTTGTTGTTGTTGTTGTTGTTTGTTTTGAGGCGGGTGGTAAAATAAATAAAATGGACAAAGCTTTAGTTAGACCTACCAAGGAAAAAAGAGAGGATTAAAATAATAAAAATTACGGTTGAAAATGAAACATTTTAACCCCAGAAATGCAAAAGATCATAAGAGCTACTATAAACAATCATACGCCAAGATATTGAACAGCCTTGAAGTAGATAAATTATTAGAAACAATCTACCAAGACTAAATCATGAAGAGACTGAAAATCTGAACAGACCGATTACTAGTAAGAAGATTGAATCAGTAATCAAAACCCCCCAAAACAGAAAACTTCAGGATCAAATGGCCTCATAGGTGAATTCTACCAAACATTAAAGAGTTAATGTCTATCCTTCTCAAATTCTTTTCAGAAATTAAAAAGAAGGGAACAGTCCAAACCTCATTTTATGAGGCCAGCACTACCCCAATACCAAACCTAAATAAGGGCACTAGAAGAAAAGAAAAGTATAGGTCAGTATCTCTGATGAATATCAATGCAAGAATTATCAAAAAAATACTAGCAAACCAAATTCAACAACACATTAAAAGGATCATACATCAAGATCACGTGGGATGTATCCTTGCAATGCAAGGAAGTTTCATCATATGCAATCAATAGATGTCATACACCATGTTAACATAATGAAGGACAAAAACCGTAAAATTATCTCAATAAATGTAGAAAGCACTTGGTAAAGCTGACATTCTTTCATGATAAAAACTCTCAACAAAGTGGGCATAGAAGAAACATACATCAACATATTAAAGGCCATATACGACAAGTCCATAGCTAACATCATACTCAATGGTGAAAGGGTGAAAACTTTTCTATAACACCAGGATTAAGACAAGGCTACCCTCTATCACCAGTCCTTTCAACATAGCATCAGAAGATTTTACCAGAGGAATTAGGTAAGAAAAGAAAAAGAAATAAAAGGCATCCAAATCACAAAGGAAGAAGTGAAATTCTCTCTGAAGATGATATGATTTTATATTCTAAATAGTCTATCAAAAAACTGTTTGAAGTCAGCAAACTTTCAGTGTACAAAATTAACATACAAAAATCTGTTGTATTTCTATACACTAACAATGAACTATCTGACAAAAAGAAGTAAAGAAAACAAATTTCTTCTACCAAAGCACCAAAAATAATAAAATATATAGCAATAAATTTAACCAAAGAGGTGAAAGATATGTACATTGAAAATTGTAAGATATTGATAAAAGAAACTGAAGAAGGCACACATGTTCATGGATCAAAAGAGTTAATATTTTTAAAATTTCCTTACTAACAAAGTCATCTATAGATTTAGTGTAATCCCTACCAGAATTCCAAAGGTATTTCTCACAGAAATAGATGAAAAAATCCTAACCTTCATTTGGAACCACAAGAGACCCTGAATAGCCAACGAAATTTTGATAAAAAACAGAGATGAAGGTATCACACTTCCTGATTTGAAACTATATTACAAAACTAATATAATCAAACAGTATGATATTGGCATTAAAACAGACACATAGACCAACAGAACAGAATAGAAAGCCCAGAAATATACCCATGCATATTTGGTCAACTAATATTTAGTAAAGGAGCCAAGAATACTCACAGAGAAAGGATAGTCTGTTCAATAAATGGTGGTGGGAAAAAGTGGATATTCTCAGGCAAAAGAGTGAAACTGGACTTAAGTTATACCACTCACAAAAATTAACTCGAAATAGATTAAGGTCTTAACCAGACACCATAAAATTTCTAGAAGAAAGCACAGGGAAAAGATAACTGACATTGGTCTTGGCAATAACTTTTTGGATATGACACCAAAAACACAAGCAACAAAAGCAAAAATCAATAAATGAGACTATATAAAACTAAAAAGATTCTACACAGCAAAGCAAACAATCAACAATGAAGAAACAATCTACAAAATAGGATAAAATATTGGCACCATTTTATCTGATAGAGGGTTAATGTGCAAAATATATAAGAAACATACAACAAAGTAGCAAAAAAAAAAAAATCAGATTAAAAATGGGCAAAGGATTTGGATAGACTTTTTCCAAAGAAGACATACAAAAGGCCATCAAATACATGAAAAGGTGTTCAGCATCAATCAGAGTAATGCAAATCAAAACCACAATGACAAATCACCTCACACCTGTTAAAATAACTATTATCAAAAAGACTAGTAATAGTAACTACTGGTGAGCCTGTGCAGAAAGGGGGACCATTGTGCACTGTTAGTGGCAATGTAAATTGGTAGAGCCTCTATGAAGACAATGTGAGGGTTCCTCACAAACTAAAAATAGAACTACCATACGAGCCAGCAATCCCACTTCTGTGCGTACATCCAAAGGAAATGAAATCACCATATAGAAGAGGTATCTGTGGACCCATGTCTATTGCAACATTTTTTTACAATAGCTAAGACATAAAAACAACCTAGCTACCTGTTAACAGATGAATGAATACAAAAAAATGCCATGTATACATACAATGGAATATTTTTCAGCCCTAAAAAAGGGGGGGGTGTGGTGATTTCTGTAAGATTCTACAATATGGGTAAATTTTGAGGATATTATGCTAAGCGAAAGAAGCCAGGCACAAAAACAAACAAACAAATACTATTTGATTCTATTCTATGAGGTACTTAGAGCAATAAAAATCATGAAGTCAGAAATATATATATGGAATATTATGCAGCCATCAAAAGGAATGAAATCTTGCCATTTGCAACGTTGTGGATGGAACTGGAGGGTATTATGCTGAGTGAAGTAACTCAATCAGAGAAAGACATGTATCATATGATCTCACTGATATGAAGAATTCTTAATCTCAGGAAACAAACTGAGGGTTGCTGGAGTGGTGGGGTTTGGGAGGGATGGGGTGGCTGGGTGATAGACATTGGGGAGGGTATGTGCTATGGTGAGCGCTGTGAATTGTGTAAGACTGTTGAATCACAGACCTGTACCCCTGAAACAAATAATATATTATATGAAAAAAAAAAAGATGAAGAAGATAGCAGGAAGGGGAAAATGAACGGGGGGGAAATCAGAGGGGGAGACGAACCATGAGAGACTATGGACTCTGAGAAACAATCTGAGGGTTCTAGAGGGGTGGGGGGTGGGGGGATGGGTTAGCCTGGTGATGGGTATTAAAGAGGGCACGTATTGAATGGAGCACTGGGTGTTATAGGCAAACAATGAATCATGGAACACTACATCAAAAACTAAAGATGTAATGTATGGTGATTAACATAATAGTAAAAAAAAAGAAAAGAAAAAAGAAAGTATAGTGGTGGTTACCAGTGGCTGGGGGAGGGGCCATGGGGAGTTATTGTTTGATAGTTATAGAGTTTCAGTTTTACAAGATGAAAGAGTTATGGGGATGGATGATGGTGATGGTTGCACAATGATGTGAATGTACATAATACCACGAAACTGTACACTTAAAAATGGATAAGATGGTAAATGTTATGCTATGTGTATTTTATCACAATAAAAAAGGAAACGAAAAGCAAATTAACTTCTCTGTGATTTGTGAAACCATTAAAATGGTAAAAAAAAAAAAAAAGACCAAAAGACCAAAACAAAAAGCCAAAAAACCATGCTTATGTTAAAAAGTTGATTTGAGAATAAAAAGAATTTATATTTGCAAAGTAAAAGCGAAGTGCCAGACACATGATGAATAATGAATTATGGTCATTACATTTATTGACAATTACACTTGTGATTGTCTTCACCTTACAATAACAGAAAAAATTTTACTTTGAACAGCACTGAAAAAATGGTGACCCTTAAACTGATATTCTTTTACTAGATGTCCAGGAACTGCATTATATCTCACATTTAGACATTAGCTCATAACATGATTCACATTTACTATCTGATTCTCACAAGTGGTTTAAGGCACATAAATGACAGTATTATCTAAATTTTAAAAATATAAACCAAACACCAGGAGATCAGAAAAAAGTGAGAAGTATAGCACCCACTTTTGGATCCCAGTTTTATTTCATTGTTCCATGTAATCCTTATGAGTATAATAAACAAATTATAGATTTTACCATTACATTAAATTTTCCCCATTTAATGTATATACCCATCAATGCAAAATTGGAGCCATGGGAACAATCATAGGAAAGTAAGCCTGCTATGAGTATTTTCTTTTAAATTATACATTTAGAAAAAATATAAAAGTGATGACATTTAATGCCTAAAGGCTTTCAGGAAATATGTTGAGGTTTTACTCTTACTTAATTTTTAATTTATTCTGTATATTTCAGATTTTTAAGTTATACATTTGAATTTATCCAAACAAATACAAACTTAAGATTTCTAACTATAATAATTTCAAATCCAAACATAGTCTTGTTTTATGAGTTTAAGAAAAAAGCAAATAGCAAAAGTTTAATTTACTTTTTCTGAATCTTAAAGATCACTTAACTAAAGTTATTTTGTAAGCTGTGATGATACCTGTGTACATGAATTGATCATGATTACTAAATAGATCATTATAAATATAACATATTGCATTGAGTTCCAGCTTTAATGAAGTGAAGACTGAAGACATATAGCTTCATATCTTACTAATAAAGATATATCAGGAAATATAAATTCAGGAAGCTGGTAATAACTCTAAATTAATTTATCTCATCAGATTTTCTTACAAATGTAGACTATTATAAAAGAAAAGATCACACACACACACACACACACACACACACACACACTTGAACAATTTTAACCTAAATCCTAGTAATTAAAATTTTCAAAGAAATTAACTGTATTTCATATGTTCATATTTATTTTTCCCTTTTATTTATATATCCTAACAATAGACGGAGAGAGAAAGGAAGGGGGGAGAAGGTTTATACAATTTAATGTGCAAAGCATTTCAGGAATAATTATGGTCAAAGTTGGAATAACATGGGTATGCTATATAAATAAATATTAGAGATTTTGGAAATACACAGCTCATATTTTGCTCATTCTACCCCAATATACACATTTATAATAATAAAAATGTTTAAAAACCAAGACTGAGAATACATTAATGAAATATTAATCACAGTACATAGAAAAAATCTTTAAAAGTGTTTATTTATTTGAGGTCATACCATCTCCTTGGTTAAGTTATTTGTTCTTTGAATTTAAGTATAAATATTTAAACTTTAAAATCTGAATATAAGTGATATTCTTAGAAACACTGTAAAAACAAAAGCAGTTGATTATATCTTAGCATACTGCAGGATATTGAAACTAAATTTATTTTTATTCTCAATGACAATCGTCAACCATTACCTTTGAGGCAATGCGGATATGAATATCATATTTATCGATATGAAAATAAATATTGCTAATGGGAGGTATTTTTTGTTGAATCTTTTTCCATACTCCTACCTATACATGTTTAGAAATTGTATTTCTATTACTCTGTGAAGATTACATTTTAAAAGTATACATCATTTTAGCCTGATAAATTTTAGCTGGATTAGCACTTAGAATCATATGATTGACCTCATGTTTCAGTTGAATATGAAAAACAGTTCTATGATATTTCTACATTGATGTGTATTAGATACGGTCACGCAAATAAGTGCAGCAAATACACTCTCATTGTGTATTGTGTATTTCATAGCAGAATATATTTTTACTTAAGTATTTTTAATGAGGCAGATATTATATTATGCAAACATTTTTAAGAGTCTCTCTGTAATTTCCCTTTTGTAATTTACATGCAGAACAAGTTATCAAGATTTGGGGTGTTGGAGATAAACTGACTAGCTCAAACTCCCCCTATACTATCTTACCTAATTGTAAGCATTTTATTGTCCCTTTGTGATGCAGTCTCCTTTTCATAAAATTGAATAATTATAGCTTTTATAGGATAAAATAAGTCAACATATTCTATTGGTCATTTTTCTTAATTGGCACAAGCAATATATCTTAGCAGGTGAGCAGAAAATGATTTATTAGTAGGCATAGGTAGAGCACTGAGTCTGAGTTTCCAGAAACAACACGCAGAATGAAAAGGAGGGGAATACACTTCTGAGAGCAATGAATGTGTCTACCTTAGCTGTCGCGTGTATTTATAAGTTTTGGAAAAAAAAAGTCGCCTGGATGTTAGTGATTGAATTGGTCTGTGAAGTACTGGAATTGTGTTTAGCACATATTTACCCCACAATAAATGGTAGCACTCAAGACTTTTATTATCAAATAATTACATCCTTATGTGCTTCAGCTGTAAATTTTTCAGCTTACATATTTCAAAACTGGACTCTAAAATCTCTTTCTCTCCACCTTCCTTTTATTCAACATGAGAGGCTGAGTTCTGTGTTTTTCTCTTTTTTGATATAGAGACTGATTTTTTTAATTTATTGAGATAGGATGGAAGTAAAATAAACTACAAATATTTAAACTGTACAATCTGATCAGTTTTGACATATTTGTATACCTCGGAAGCTACCACCACAAACAAGATAAAGAACATTTTTATCACCCACAAAGACGATTCCTCATGCCTCTCAGAAATCCTCCTTCTTCCTTCCCCTTCCCTAGGCAACCACTGACTTGGATTTCACAGCTGTGATTAAGTTTGTGTGATCTGGATTTGACTATAAAAGGAATCATACAGAATCTACTCTTTTGCCTGAATTATTTCATTCAGGATAATGATTTTGCAATTGATCCATGTTATGCATATCAATAGTTCATTTCTCTTTATTGCTGAGAAGCATTCTATTTTATGAATACATCATAATTTGCTTATCCATTCATCTGTTGATGGACATTTGGGTTCTCTACAGTTTTTGGCTATCACAGAAAATGTTGATATGAACATTCACATACAATTCTTTTTGTGAATATACATTTTAATTTCTCTCTGGTAAATAACTGAGAGTAAACTGACTGGATTTTATGATACATTTATCTTAAGAGACAGCCAAACTGCTTTGCAAACTGATTATGCCATTTTACATTCCCACCAACAGGAAAGATGAATTCTAGTTTCTCCATATCTATGCCAATACTTGCTATCATATCATCAGATTTTTCAATTTTAGCTAACCTGAATGGGTGTATAGAGGTAGCACCTAATGGTATTAATTTTTATTTCCATGATGACTAATAAAGTTTAGCAATTTTTCATGTGTTTTTCTATTTTGTGAAGTGTCCTTCAAATCTTCTGCCCATATATTACTCATTTATTTGTCTTCTTATTCCCAAAATGTAAGAGGTTTTTACTCTTCTTCTCCCAGCTTATCATTTGCATTTTGGATTTCTTAACAATGTCTTTGAAATTGATGAATTCTAACTAATCATTTTCTATGTTGCATACATTTGTGATAAAAAAATAAACATTTTTCCCCAGATGGTAAATATTTTCTCAATTATCTCATTGCAGTTTCTTTTGCTTTCCATTTTACACTTACATCCATCATCCACTTTGAGTTAATTTTGTATTCGATGTGAAGTAAAATTTTATGTTTTGTGTTCTCCACACATGGATATATTCAATCTAGCCCGATCTGCTAAAAAGATTTTCCTTCAACACTGAATTTCCTTAGCACTTTTATTAAAAATCAGCTGGCCATTATTTGAGTATCTACCTTTTTAGTCATTCCATTCCACTGACCTATACATGAAGCTTTTTTGCAACCACATAAACGCCTTGATTTTTAGTACTTAAAATGAAACAAGTTAAATCCATCAACTTTCTTTTACAAAATTGTTTTGACTATTCTAGATCTCTTGCGTTTCTTGCATTTCTATTTTTAGAATAGTCACCAAATTTTAGAGGCAACTTATCAATCAGCATAAAAATGCCTACTGGAATTTGGATTGACATTATGATCACGTTGAATATATAGATAGATCAATTTGGAAAGAACTGACATCTTGATGTATTGAGTTCTACGATCTGTACATATGATATTTTTCTCTAAGTGTTCTTTAAATTTTCTCAATCATGTTTAATAATGTTCAATATATAGGTGTTAACTGTCTTTAAATTTATTCTCAGGTATTTTATGGTGGGGTTCTGGTATAATCATAAATTGATTTGATTTAATATCACTGATATATAGAAGCATCAGTTTTTCCTCCATGTCTAGAAGAATACAATTTATTTTTTTATTATTTTATCTTTTCCTAGCTAAATTATTTATTCATTATGATAGTTACTACAAAGTTTCACATTTTTAAATAAATGATCATGTCTTCTGCAAAGACCCAATTTTTAAATAAATTTGCATTCTGAGGTGCTGGAGGTTAATATGTCAACATATGAATTTTGGAGAAAGGCAATTCAACCCAAAACATAAATTTAATGTTACTTGAAGTCTGCTTATTCCAAAAAATTAATATCAATACTTTTCCAATTGAAATTGCATATTATATAATGTTCAATAAAATAAGCTCATCCAAAAGAACATAAAACTTACATATCTTCGCTTCTTTCTGAGTTTTCTTAAGTTCTTAACTTCTGGAAACAAACATTCTGAACCAGTAAGAGCTGGAAAATGATATATTTTTAAAATTTAGTTTATATGGAATAAAGTATTTGACATTTTTTATTCAGAAACCTAATTTTAACCAATCAAAAATCTTAACTAATGAAACTTTAAAGCATTTCTTCTACTTTTCTGATGTAAATAGTCTCTCTGAGTTGATGGATCTCTATTATCTGCTAAGCCTTCAAAAGGCAGGAGAATATATGCTCTGGTTTCTCTTCAGATCGCATAAATCTTTCGCCTTTTACAAAAGGCAGGAGAGCCTGAGGATAAAGCAAACAATAATTATTATTTGGGGCTGTATGTTATTTACTATATCAAATTGTTTCTCTAAGGGAATATAGTTGGCATTAATATATCAAGTTTTCAAATTTCAGTAAGTTTTGTGAATATAATTCCCTTTTTTTCTAGAATATATTATTGTTCAAGCACTATTAAGCACCATGGCTTTCATATCTACCCTTCTAATTTAGTCAAGTTTACTGGGGTAGAGTGGGTCCTTAATCCATTTTGACTGGTGTCCTTATAACAACAGGGATTTGGAGAAACACAAGCATCGGGAGAATGCTATGTGAAGATTGGAGATATGCAGCCACAAGTGAAGGAACTAGGAGAGAGGCTTGGAACAGACTCTTCCATAGTAAATTCAGAGGGAGTGGGTCCCTGTCAACACCTTGATTTAGGATTTCAGGCTCAGAACTCTGAGAAAATACAATTTTGTTTTTTAAGCCACTCAGTTTGTGGTACTTGTTGCAGCAGCTCTAGCAAACTAATAACAATACTCAAACATTAATTTTTACTTAAAAACATTGTGCAAGGGAAGTAAAAATATCTGATTTTGTGTATCTAAGAATCTCCACATTTCCCTCTCCCTTGATTGTTAAATTGGATAAATATGAATTAAATGTTCAAACCCATTTTTTTCTCATCTAGCATCTCCTGAGAATGTAGTTCTGCAGGTCAGAAGTATAAGCCAATACAACCCAATTCCTTTATCATAACCTATTTTCTTCCTTTTCAACTCTTCATTTTTATGATTGGCTCATAAGTTTGAAGCTCTCTTCATTTTTTTTCAGAACTTTGATTTAGCCTATTAATGTTTTGATGATTATTGTCTTGCAATCTTCTCTATTGCTTCATTCTAGAACTCTAATCTGATATATGTAACCCCCACTGGATTAATTTTCTGAGGGTCTCTCATGATTTTCATAACCTTTCCCATCTCTTCCCTAGTCTGTGAAACTCCCACGCTTTGACTCCTACACCACCAATTTGACCTACAAGGGTCATTTCCATTTCTTTATTCACTGCTAATTGCTTCAACAAATACACCCTTGAGCATGTGCATGCACACATAAGCACACACACACGTACACACACACACACACACACAATAAGCACACTTTCAAGGAATAAACCTCCTTAGTGGCACCTTTCTGATATATATATTTTTTCAAATATGCCTGAATATTACGAAGAGTTTCAATTTCTCTCTAATATTTCTTTTTGGCTATGATTGTTTTCTCTGTGTAAATTAATCTGTCATTCATCTTGACCTTTTCCTTTTGTGTAGCTGATGGTATTCAAGTGTTTTCTATTTATATATAAATGTCTAAATAGAATGGTTAACTTAAATAGTTGGAGAGGCTTTTCTCTGTAGTTTTGAAATTCTTTAAACCCAAAAACCTCTTCTCCTGAATGTGTAGCCTCGCAGAATTCTCTGGTTAAGTTGTCAGTTTATTTCTACTGGCAGAATTTGCTTTCGTGTTAATGGGTATAGGATAAGGCAGGCAGCTGGACCCCAACCAGATGTTGCTATAAAGTATTTACATTGTGTGTGAAGCATTTGCCTCCTAGAGGTATTAATATTTGCTTTCTCTATTTTACAATTATGTATCCAGTATGGATGTTTAGAATCCTCTCCACTCTTCTCTCTTGGGTTCCAACTGATCACCAATCCTATTCTTCTCAGATTAGCCGTACAATTTATTTATAGAGATGATTAATAATTTTATTCTGACATAAATGTTACTGTAGGGAAAATGGTTCTGAACAAGGTCAAGTCTCATTGATGGAGAGTGAAAGATAAAGCATTGCAGGTAGGATATATGTTGATGCAAAGACCTCATTTTCTCTCTCTTTCTTCCCCCTACCCCCCACCCCGACCACCACGAACACTGCTGTTTATTTGGGCAATAGTTCAGAAGACCCTGTGTATAAAGGAACTATACAGACTTATACCAGCAGCAGATGATGCTTATCTATGTGTGACATCCCCAGTGCCCTTGGGTTTCCTACCCAAGGAAATACATACAGCTACATGTCTTAGTCTACACACCTTTGGTTCCACCAGATTTGAGAGGAAAGACATATTCTTGAGAAGTTAGTGATTTTCTATTCCTGAAATGTCCATCTTTACTGCGGAAGAACTTATACTCATAATATATGTGTTTCTAAACAGGAATAACACTTTAAACCATGGGAATTATAGGTCCTTGAACTAAAGTCAGCCTGGTAAAGTCACAGGCCAGCCATGATCCTCAGGTTTTAATCACCTTTTGGAATATTCTCTACCTTTCAGCATTCAGAATTCAGGTATTCGCTATACTGTTTCTCTGCCTACAGCTTTCTGTGGTATCAGCTCTCCTCTAGGGGGTAATTAAATTTGCCTATTAAGATCTCTAAATAACATTTAAATGACTAAAATTAATGGTTGTTTGGGAAAGGGAAACTTGAACCAATGGGAAAAAGCAAGATTTAGCAGCAATCTGCCACATAAACCAAGTTGCATACATAAGATATCTGTGCGGCTAAGACATCATTTTTATTTGACTTAATGCCATTTGATTTAGGTGTAAGAGCCACCCTAAACAGTTTGCTTCTGTATTTTCTTTTATAATTAAAAACAAACATGAAAGCAATTACATCTATGTTTTAGATATTTACTTGAACATCTTGTCATGTTTGCAATGCACATCCAACTTCTTGATTTACTTCTTCACTAAATTCATTTGTTCTCTCAGTGAGTAGAAAGTCTAAACTCAAACATTTATGCAACCGACATGTGTACAGATCATTTTAAAATTCTTACTTCCCAATTTTTCCTCAAGTGTCTATGTTTGTTGTTAGTTCCTGAATTATATATTTTTATCCATGAAGAACACTCCCATTGGCGCACATCAAATTTTCAAGTTCATTAATGGAAAAAAAATGCTGTGATTTATTTGCACCTAGTCTATTTCTCTTAATATCAAGTAGCTATAACTTTTGGACAATCTTCAATTACTAGAGATAATATTTATCAGCAAATAAATTCAAATAATTGGGAAAACACAATAAAATAATTGAAGTTGTCCTACTTCATTATTTTCTTGATTAACATGGTTTTAATTTTCTGGAGTACAGTTAATTTTTCTACACATAGGATACATGTATTTCAATGAACAAAGAGAAGCAGACAGCAAATTATAAAATTTGCCTTGTAGTTGAGCAATGAGGACACAGTGTACCTCATGTTGATACAGTTAGTCATTTTGCTTTTCATGTGGCACCTGGATCTTCATCTGTTTTATTCCATTTTTATTTTAGGGAACAAACTATAACCATGAGTACATTTTCAGTACTACTTGCCACAGAGTTGTAGAATTTTAAAGCTGGAAGAAACCTAAGAGATTAGCTCATTTAGCACATTAGGAATTTCTAGCTGAGATTTTTGGCAGGCATGAAGTAAAGTAGCTCCACAATGGAAAAATATGTAATATACAAAGATTTGTGGCTTTCCCAAAAATGTGTGAGAAGCAAACTTACCTCCTAAAATGTAGACTGCTACCAAGAACATTTATAGGTCCTGAAGGCACCCCTTTTCCTCCCGAGGTCCTAACTACCTTTCCTAATAGAGTCACATCCATTCCCATCACTGCTACTCCTGAGCCCTCTCCTCACTCTTCTGAAAACAATCCTCTGAACCTTAATCCTGGGTCTCTTTCTGTGGGAGCCTAAATTTAGAACTAATGCTGTGTTGGCACAGAAGAGCTCTCTTCAGGAGCAATGGTGAAAGGAAACTCACAAAGTGCAGCTCAGGTATTCCATTGTGGCAGATATTCGCAGAAATGGAATTTGGAATAACATATTTTTAAATGCTTGTGTCCTCAGAAATGGTATCAGTCAAACCACTGCAGCCGTGCCACCACAGTGCGAAGTAGACATTAGGACTTAAGTTAGTTCTAAGACTAAATGGAGAGATCAGATAAGGAGTTTATAAGGGGACTGAAAAGACTACACTCATTTTCCTTGTCTCTGATCTAACTGTGCACTAGGCAGCTCAGGGCAATTTCTTAGCATCAAACCAATTGAATTGTAAAGCTAACTTATTTTTTTCAAAAGCTATGCTATTCTCTAACTCAAAAATCAAACTGTAGATGACACTTTTCAGAATCCTGGACCCCTTCGAGTATGGGATGATATATTTCCCAATAATTACCTGTATTAATGAAGGAATTGAATTAAATTAAATTAAATTAAATTAAAGAATTGGATTTTTAAGAGAAATAATAAAAGAGGTTAAATATGATAAAGGGAATCCATGCTGAACCCTGCACATATGCATAGGGTCTGTTCACTCCATGACCCAGAGTTACCTGAACTTTTAAAAACTAGAAATTCCTGAGAACTGTGCCCAGGGTACTACCCACATAAATGGTATCATGCCGTGATAATGACCAGTCCCCAGGAAGCGTTTTCAATCACCTGTAACGACCAAAAAGAAACTTTCAGAATTCTGTTAATCAGAGGATATTTCTCTTTCTGCCTTACATTTTGCCCTCAGATTACACATTCAGGGAGACTTAATCATCTCATTCTGAAGTGGCATACTCTCTTGCCTAGAAACCTAAAATAATTCAGCCTTGAGATAGGATTAATTGTGTAGTCTTCGGTTATTCTTTAAAAAAAATTAGCGAAATATGTTTGTTGGTATGATTAAAATAAATTGGTAAATATCAGGTTGACTTCATGAACTTCTATAAATTAAATAGGCAGATGATATCTCTTGCCATGAACTTTAAGACAATTTCAAACTATAAGTGGAATAAAAAGGGACATAGAGTAGATTGGTTATTCAGCATCAAATAATCTTAACATCGACCCCAATTTTGACCATGGTACCTCAATTCCTCAAAAAATAGCTGTGATATTGCAGGGTGTTTTTCTAGCTCAGCCTAAGTACACATCTAAACCAAAAAGCCAGCCAGGTGCCCCTAAATCTTTATTCTTATGAACACCCTTCTATGATTGCCTATGATGTTAACTCCTGTATCAATGACAACATTCAATGCAAGTCTTCCTTATTTTTTATTAGGCTCTCAATTCTTAAGGAAGAAATATAAAACCTAGGGTAATATTGAGTTTGGTAGAATGAACTTTCTGTAAGGAAGAGGAGATGATAAAAAATTTAAGCATTTCTTTTGTTTAACTTTCATTTATTACATTTTGTTATGTATTTGTTTTATTTTGGTTACTCCTTGGTGATGCTTTTTGTTACTGTGATTCACAGAGTTTGGTGGCTTCTGCTAGTCTGGTTGTGATCATTTGTTAAAGAGTACATTGAAGTTTCAAAGTAAATTTGAACTGTAGGAACTGTGATCATCCTCAAGAAGCTTCCCTATATACTTTGATTATTGCCCTAAATCTTAACTTCAGTCTAATGAATGCCATGAGACAAGACTCTTAATTTTGTAATTTGTTTTCCTCAAAAGAATATATTTTAGTGTTGCACTGTCCCATATGGCAGCCACTAGTCATGTATGGCTATATAATTTATATTTAAATTATTTAAATTAAATAAAACTTAAAATTCTGTTTCTCAGTGACACTAGCATTATTTAAAGTGCTCCATAGTCACATGTATCCTGAGGCTACCTACTTAGCACAGAATGTCTCAACTCACTGCAGAAATTTCTATTGTTAGAACTGCTTTAATGGATATTTTCTACTACGGCATGTTAATAATCAGTGATCAACAACTGCATGTTGCAACTTATTTTGTATATTATTAATAAAATTAGAACCCAATTAAAATTCATTTCTATATGTATGTATTTATCCTTAGCTCCCTGGTTATCCTGGTTATATCTTTATTCTTTTTTTTAAGATTTTATTTATTTATTTGACAGAGAGAGACACAGTGAGAGAGGGAACACAAGCAGGGGGAGTGGGAGAGGGAGAAGCAGGCCTCCCGCCGAGCAGGGAGCCCGATGTGGGGCTCAATCCCAGGACCCTGGGATCATGACCTGAGCTGAAGGCAGACGCTTAACGACTGAGCCACCCAGGCGCCCCTATATCTTTATTCTTGCTTATATCTTGATTGCCTATGATGTTAACTCCTGTATCAATGACAACATTCAATGCAAGTCTTCCTTATATCTTCTTAGGCTCTCAATTCTTAAGGAAGAAATATAAAACCTAGGGCAATATTGAGTTTGGTAGAATGAAATTTCTGTAAGGAAGAGGAGATGATAATTTCTTTTAACAAATTAACATAGGTTATATGAGTATTAACATAGGTTTTCATCTCCATTTCCGAGCGAAGGCAAATCAAAATGTTCACTTAAGTTTGAATTGGGTATTTTCTGTTTCCTACTCTGATTTTCTCTTTATATCTTTTTTATTCACTCGTATTTTTCATTTGTTTGATTCAAAAATGATACAGGTAAAGCATACGTTGCTAATTTTGGTTTGGCATTTCAGGATATCTGATTTTGACTAACATTTTAAGATATTTAGAGGTTATCAGTAGTGGTTCATTTAATACACAAATCCTTATTAAGTGTGACAGTGAGTCAGTCACTATTCTGAACAACTACAAAAAGAAATTTGAAGAAGAGGGTAATGTGACTATCAGAAGAAGGAGCATTCAAAGCAGTGGAAAGTCTTAGTCTCAACACCTTGAGTAGGTGCAAGCCTAGTGATTTGAAAAAACAATAAAGCTAGGGTAAGCAGAGCAGTAAGTAGTAGACATGGGGTAGAAGATGAGTCGGGGATAATAGGAGCCTGACTCATGTAGAAATCTGATGGCCCAAATGTTGTAATTGGAGTTTTCCAGCAGAGGATTGGTAAGAACTGGCTAATTTTATAAATGGGCTTTCCAATACTTCATTGGCAAAAGACTTAGAGCTTGAAAAGTTATAGAAGCAGAAAAGAGAAGAGCCCTGTGGTTATTCAGAGAAGGTCTACAAAGTAGTTTGACCTGAACACTCATAATAGAGACATTGAGAAGGAGACAGATTCTGAAACACAGTTTGAAAATGGGATCATCAGAATTTTCCCATGGATAGGAAGTTCAAAGCGACAGAAGACAAAGAGAAAAGGGTGGCTCTAAGTTTTGACTGGAACAACTATATTTGATGCAGGAAAGCTAGGTTCTTGTCCCACGGAGTCGAAGAATGGAATCTTGTGGACAAAGGAGAGTGAGTAAAGTGATGGAAGTGTATTAAGCAAGGATACAGAAAAAGCGCTCAGGAGTGAGGGGAGTCCCAACAGGGTTGCCACTGAGGGCTTTTAGGGATGGTCTTTTATAGAAAGCTAACCAGGGAACTTAAATCTGTTTAACATCTCTATTGATAGCACCATTAAGTTAAGGACTAGTGATCACACCTTCAATGGCTTACTTCATTTTTAGCGTCCAGTAATTCTTGGTTGGTCTCAAGTAGCTGTTATAACAAGACTTCACCTCTGACAACCAGGACAGGAGGGTCTGGTTTGTTACTTCATCTCTGGTTTCCTTTCATCTCCCACATTTTGAATTTTGGGAGACTGATCCCACGGCCCCCTATCTATCTCTCCCTGCCTAGCTCCACCTGTCCCTTATTCATATTGATGGATCAGGTACTAAATAAAATGGGAGGGGTGCCTGGGTGTCTCAATCGTTAAACTTCTGCCTTTGGCTCAGGTCATGATCCCGGGGTCCTGGGATTGAGCCCCGCATCGGGCTCCCTGCTCAGCGGGAAGCCTGCTTCTTCCTCTCCCACTCCCCCTGCTTGTGTTCCTGCTCTCCCTGTCTCTCTCTGTCAAATAAATAAATAAATCTTAAAAAAATAAAATGGGAAAGAATAAGCAGAGTAGCACTCTCCAAACCCTCCCCACCCCTTAACAAGAGCCTGAATCAAAAGTAGATGATGTGTCTATCAAGAGAAGAATGGATGAGAAATAGGTGGAGTGTGTATGTGTGCATCTCTGTGTGTGTATACACATACATACACACAGACCCACACATACACTGCATACACACCCATACACACAATGCAACATTACACAGCCATAAAAAGGATGATATTGTGCCACTTGCAACAACATGGATGGATCTAGAGGGTATTATGCTAAGTGAAATAAGTCAAACTGAGAAAGGCAAATAGCATATGATTCCACTCATATGCGGAGTCTAAAAAGCAAAACAAACGAATAAACAAACAAAAAGCAGAATCAGACCTATAAACACAGAATAAAAAAACTGATGATTGCCAGAAGGGTGGGGGTAGGGGATGGTCAAAGTAGGTGAAGGGGTATGGGAGATACAAGCTCCCAGTTATGGAATGAAAAAGTCATAGGAATAAAAGGCATAGCATAGAAATATAGTCAGTGACACTGTAATAGCGTCGTAAGGTGACATATGGTAGCTATACTTGTGGTGAGCATAATGTAATGTACAGAGAAATTGAATCACTATGTTGTACACTTGAAACTAATGTAACATTGTGTCAACTATACTCAAATAAAAAACATTTAATTAAAACTACAAACGTGGGCGCCTGGGGTTGCTCAGATTAAGTATTGGACTCTTGATCTCAGCTCAGGTCTTGATCTCAGGGTAGTGAGTTCGGTCCCTGTGCTGGGCTCCTTGTTGGGCATGGAGCCTACTTAAAAAATAAAAATAAAAATAGTATGCTATTTCTCCAAAATAAAAAGCAAAAAAAAAACCAAAACAAAATAGATGGAGAAGTAAATTTGTCAATTTGTCAATTTCATCACCTAGAAGGTATTTAATACTGTGAGAGTGCGTGGGATTGCCAAAAGAGAAAATATAAAGAAAAAGTTCCCCCAAATGGAAATTGAGACCCTCCCCTGTTGTGAGTCCCTAGATAGGAGGAAGAACCAGTAAAGGAGACTGGGAAGACATAATGGAGGAGAGACAATGAAAACCTGGAAACTGGAGAAAGTATTTCAAGGAAAAGAGAATAATAAACTGAGCCAAAGGCCTGCTGAACTGTCCAGTAAGAAATGATATTGGATTTATCAGCTGGAATAGGAAGTGTTGATAACAGGATGGGAACAAAAGACTGATCAAAGAACAAATGATGTAAGGGAAGAGATAGATTGCTAGAAAGCAACTGAATCATAATTTTTTTAATGGGAGAAATAATATCATGTCTATGCTTTTTGGAATGAAAAGTGAGCCAGTAGAAAGAAAAGTTGATAATGCAAGAAAGAGAAGTGAGAATGCAGAAGTTTATTAAAAAAAAAAAAAAGGATTTGGCCTCAGAGAGAAAAAAGAGTCCATCCAATAATACAGGAAGACAAAAAGAACATACAGTGCACATGTTGGTAGATGGGCCCTTGTGGCAGGAACACCTAGAAGCTCTCTTCTGGATACTTCTCTCTTCTAAGTCATATAAAAAACTAGACTATTATCGGAGACTCAACAGATCTTATTGGAGATAATGAGGAGCAAGGAGAAACATATGATGTATTTTTCTAGAAAATAGGGAAATGGAATTGCTAAGCAAGATCGGGGTCTATATGAGAGCAATGATCATGATGGTCGTAATAAGATTGAAAAATACTAGTAAGAATATTTTTCCCTCCAACATTTCAGCTGTAGGAATACATTTTAGATTAGGTAAAGAATTGGATTTAAATATGGTTTGTGTTTTTTAAATAAAACAGTAAAAGTGATAAGGCAAAGGAATTAGAGTGTATCTAGAAAGTGATTATAAAACTGAAGCCAAATAAGGCAGGAAGTGAGATGTGAGGGCTGTTGAATGACAAAAGATAAAATTGTTCGTAAGCTCTGATGGAGTTTAAAGATTTATAAAGACAGAGTAAGAGGGAGCAGATGAGAAAGACAGGGCAGAAACTGGCAAGAGACTGAGGTGCTTGAGGCAGGTTAGAAAGGCAACATCAATTCGAGGGCTCAAGGCTTTTTTGCAAGAATAAATGGTTGACATAGCATAGAAAATGGCATTGGAGGAGAAAAGGAAGTAAGGAATTGAGACCCAGGTGTGGTAACTTGGGTTTTGTGCATAAAAAAATCAAACAGAACTGAGACAGGAGTAGGGCTGGAGGCAGTGATAATGAACCATGGTAAAATCTACAAGACCTGAGGGATCTGACCAGCAGTCAGCAGATGTCTGCCACAGGAAGTTCTAACCAGCAGAGATGGATGCCATGAGATTCAGAAATGGCAGCTTTTTAAGTAGGAGGGGCCGTGACGTGGAGGAAGAGATAGGCACCTATGTTGTAAATATCAATGTGTGATCATGGGTATGGAAATGTACGTGAGGATATTTCAAAATCATAAAGCAAATGGTGTTTAGCAGAATGCAAGAATGTTTGCTTCCCCTTTATTTCCTTTTCTAATCTTTATGCCTTAACTGCTTTCGTTTCTTAGACCTCATTGAACCTGTAGTGTGAAATTGTTTGGGACTAGTAGATGCTCTCCCATTGCATACTTGATAGCTTGACCTTGGTCTCAGGCTACTTTCTGAATCGCCTGTGTTGTTTCTCTGTGGGCCTTCTATCCCCCAAGCGGAAGTTAAAGGCATATTTGATAGGTCTCAATATGTATGTCTTTTGTGCAGCTTCATGGTGGGAAAGTCCATTGCTCTTAATAGTTTTACTTCCCAGGGTAGTTCTACTTTTTCTCCCTCAAATACATTGACCCCTAATCTTTTAAGCATAAAGAGGAAAAGATAATATACAGGCTATAAATATATTCAGTCAAACCAGGCTGCTTATTTTCAGACTGAACATGCTGTTCTTTTCCTACTACCTACGACTGGGGCCTGGGGGAATGTAATGTAGGTCACTGTTCATTCACAACTACACTGCAAGGATTATAAATTTTTCAAAGTAAAGTTTGGGGGATTATTTTAAAGATCCAAACTAAAAAATACTGTAATGGATTTGAGATCATTTAAATACTGAAGCTTGTTTATTAAAAATAAACCAAGTGATATAATTAATCTCAGCTTAGGTCCACTGAGAAATATACTTAATCTGATTAAACATCACCTATTATAATAAGTGTGGTCTGGGTTACTAGATTGGAAGAAGATAATAACTTATTAAATGCCAGCGAGTAGCCTTAACTATTTTACACAATTCAGTGTTTCATTTTCTCTAACAAAACCGTCTATTGAGCCATTTCAGACACTTTCAGCTTCACCTGTCCCAGGTTTAGAGCAAATGAATTTGTGTGTGCTTTTCCCAGCCTCCTCCACAGTGACTAATTCCTTACTGGCATAAACCAACAACTTCTTGTCCCAGGCTTGCACTACACTAGTGTTGACCTGTTGCTGCTAAGGATGAGACACCAAGAGACACGCTCATCACCCACGCATGTCCAACCCCGAAGTGTAGGGACTTAAGACCCACGGGGAGAATCATAGACAGGAGCTGGTTATTTTCTCCCTTTTTTCTACTAGACATTCCTGTCCTGACATGCAATACTTTTTATGGCTCTTAAAAGATGGGCCATGAAAACATGCCACTCAACTCTCTTGCTGTAGGAAGCATAATTGATGGATGGACCCAGCTGCTCACTCTGCATCTACCACTCAGGCCGCATCTTCCATAGGATGTCTTCAGCCAAAGGCAGAGAACAGCAGGACTACCAAGACCACCCATTCCTGCAAGATGCAGGACTCTTCAGATAGGTGACATTGGCTCAAGGTCAAATCTTCCTTCGAAATGTATTACAATCAGAGACTGCCTGACCTCAATTCTCTCCTTTACAGGAGTCAGGCATGCATCCTGATCTAATGACCATGCCACCTTACCCAGCTCCCTCTCCTTTGCCTTCCATAGTCTTTTCTCCCAGTAAATCTCTTGTACCTCTAATTCCATCTTGGTGTCTGCTTGACAGAGGACCTGAAATAATCCAAGGGGCACTAAGAATAGTCCAAGAACACAGACAGTAAGAAAGAAGTAGGACTGACTCACTCCCCACCCAGCAGGCCAAGACAACACTACCCAGAATGGAAGTTGGGGCACAGATAATCCCTAGCACAAAGTGGTGACCGAATAGCTCAAGATTTCACTATCAATGACCTAGTGAAATGTCTACACGGAGAAAAATATCTCAGGTGCAATGATCCAGGTATTTAAAATAAATAGAGGGAATATGCCTGCAAAGACAGGGTAGTTAGCTGGTGGCTGAAAAATTGTTTTGACATGTTTCACTCAACCAGCTCAGATGGTTGAGTGTCTGCCTTCAGCCCAGGTCATGATCCCATGGTCCTGGGATCGAGCCCAACATCAGCCTCCTGGCTCAAGTGGGGAGCCTGCTTCTCCCTCTCCCTCTCCCTCTGCCTCTCTCCCTGCTCATGCTTTCTCTCTCTTTCTCTGTATCTCCATGTCTCAAATGAATAAATAAAATCTTAAAAAAAAAAGAAGCTGCTAATGACTAAATGTGACAGCTAGAGGGTCTTTGGTAGCTTCAAAAGAAATACTCATGTGGTGGAAAAGTCAACACAGCTAAAAAGAGACTGAAACTGGGTATTTAGGGGTACAGAGCTCCAGAGATGTCAGAATGTTCAGCCAAGGAAGATCAGTTATGCTAAGGTCCAGTTCTGGTTGGGAAAACCCCATACCCTGAAACAAGGAGAGAACATCTGGAGGAATGCTCTTAAGGATGATGATTCTTCAGGTACCCATTAAATGTCAGAGCCTGCAGAGCTGGCCCATCCTTCCCTATTAAGAGATATTGAAAGATCCACCATGTTGAAAGATGCTGCAGAAGTCTTTCCCCCCACAAGGCAAGAATAGACCCTCAGAAGATTTTCTAAACTCCTCATCTGTATGCCTACCCAATAATTAGTGTTAGGTCACAGTATATGCCAGATAAGTTTGGAAACAGGCCATGCACTGAAGGAATTACAAGAATTAGCCTGAAGATATTGGTAAGAGCCAAAGGATTATCTCTGAAATTGAGTCTCAAGGATACTTGACCAAGCAGACTACTGAATAAAAGACCACAAATGTAAGAATTTTCTTAAGACAGGAGATTAAACACTCTGGCCAGGACTCTAGGAGATAGGCTAACTCACTGCTAGGTTGGCACTTAGAGGCCTGGGAAAAGTTGGTGTTCAGTGGAGTGTTCAGTGGAGTGGAAATACCTGAGTTTGCTCTGGCAGATGGGAAAGAAAGGGATAAAGTGGCTAGGGAAGTGGTCAGGATTAAAAGAATCTGTTACGTAAGGCCAGAATACCCACCAGAGATAATGCTCCACAGGACAGTCTACTGATGAGAGGGGCATCTACCTACATCATGAAGTTAGGTGGTGGCTGTCCTCTGCAGAGCACGGTTGATGGTAGGAGAGACAGTAACAAAAGCAGAGACTGGGGCTCATTAATATCTGTGAGAATGATGAACCTCCAAAGAAGTAGAAGCCAGATGAAAAGCTTAATTGGAAGAAACCAGGAAGCTTCAATTAGCATGTCTAGCAAGACTGAAGGGCAGTTGAGGAGCTTTGATCCACATGGAATTGGGTGATAGTTAAAAGAACATGATGTTCCTCAGCATAAAATAGGCACCCAATGAGGATGATGTCTGACATATGTGTAACCCAAAAAAGACAAAAATAGATGAGTAAGAGGCAGAAAATAGTTGTTTTGGTAAAAAGTTTTGTTCCCTTTTATTTCCCAGACCTAAGCCAATTTCTTAGTCCAAACACAAAGCTAAAGAACCCTTTCTACCACAGGTTCCTAAAAAGGACCCCACAACATTGTGGTAAATATAAACTGTAAAGATTATCCCAGTCTTTCTCAAAGAGACTTGTAAATGATTTGTTCAGGTGATTGTATATAGGCTTGGTATTGATATTTGGAGACCTAAACATTACCCTGGCCCCCTCTTCAGAGAAGGAATTTTTATGGACCAGGTAATAGAGTCTTGGCTAAAGTACAGATCACAGTGGGCCCATTGGATGAGAATTAGAACCCACAGGTCATTTCCCATTTCCCTGAATGTATATTTGAATTTATTTTCTCAGCAGTTGGGAAAAAAACACCGAAGAAGGCCAAATGCAAACCTCTGAAACAGCCCCCCATTCAAGCCAAAATAATAAACCAAAACCAGAGAAATGTATCCCGGAGAAATGGCAAAGATTAATACCAACATTAAACACCTACAGTGAGCCCTGGTGGTGGTTCCCAACCTATCTCTATCTAACTCACAGATTGGCCTACACAGAGACTGAATGAATGGTAGAGAATGACTGCATACCTAACAAGTAGTATTTCTGATTGTGGCTGTTGTGCCTAGGGGGGCACTATTGTTAAGGCTTATAAATAAATTATTGGGGACATAACATAGCCATTCATGGAGTGGATGCCTTTTTTCCTATTCCCATCAAAAAAAGTAGATCTGAAACAGATCACATTTACAGGGGATGACAAGAATACTCATTTACAGTTTGGTCTCAGGGGTATGTAATATATGTTGTGATCTGTCACAAGATAATCCAAAGATGTTTGGACTGTCTGCGTATCTCCCAGAATATCACACTGTTCCATTACACTGATGACATCGTGCTATTGGATAGAATGAACTGAAGGTGGCAAGTGCATTGGGAGAGCTTGTCAAGACAGCTGGGCTTCAAGGGATGGCAAATAAACGCTATGAAAATTCAGAAGCTACTTCTTTAGTGAAATGTTTAAGGAGGCGGTGATGGAGTGCTTGCCAGAATGTCTGTTGGAAGGCTTCTTTGCATGGATCCTTCCTGCTTCTCCTTTCCTTGCATGCAGAGGCACCAACAGCCTTTGTTCCTGCCTAGCTTTTCAAGAATGTTTGTATAGGAAGTAGCCTCAGAATACAAAGAAAGTATTTCCCTCCAGAGTAAAGGGCAGGTTTGTTTACTTCCCAGTATAATAAAAATAATGCCTCCACCTGGGACAAGGTTCAGTCCTATTATAAAACAGTTGGGTCCCTAAGCTCAAGATTCTTCCAATGTGGTGCCAACTCACTATCTGCACAGCATCCACCTGGGTTTGCTGGGTTGCCCTGTGGCACTGGGTTGCTTTCTGAGCCATTAAAAATAAAATCCTTTATGTATGACCTGGGAGTCTTGTGTCTTCTGATAGGATCCGTGCAAATGGGGCAGACTAGCCTTTTAGCTTGCAAGTAGGATAAAATCTCAGCTCTTTCACAGATTTGTGAGAGTTTTTGGTCAGGAGGATGGAATGATGTCAGACACAGGCTTTGGAAGAAAAAAAACGAAGACTTTGTAGATCAATATGTGAACTCTGATATCATGGGATATGAAGACTCCTTGGAATCTGGTAGCAAACACTCACCCAAGTGGTAGGTAAGGGAGGGGAGTAAGTGTCCCCCACTGTTTGACAATTAATAAATGCTGACAGGCTGAGTAGCTAGAAGTAGGACTGAAAAAAGGAGATCTGGCTGTTGCTCACTGTCCTCTGGGTGGGAAAAAGGGATTATCATGGCAATGGAATGATGAGTCCTGTAGACCCAGCCAAAGACAATGTGGCTGAAGCTGATGACATCAATGGTTTCAGCAGTAAGGTATAGAGCCACACTCATTTCTCTCTCCCATAGCTTCTGGAAGTTTATCTCAGGAAAGCAACCCTTAATGGTCTACTCTAACTACTTTGGCTGTTGGGCTAGGAACAAATGCAGTCATGCTGTCTCATCACACATGTAACTGACTTCAAATAGCTGGACTTCAAAGAGCTAGATGATCTCATTGCAGTATGGACCTCCATCATGCTCTCTGGGTTACTAAATCCAACCACTGGAACCAACCCTGTAAACCATTAGGGTCTATTTTCAATTGCCCATTGACTCTCTACTCAAGTATCTATATTTACTTTTCCATTTGACTCAAGGCATTAATCCAGGTATATAGCAATATATATTAGTGATTTCACAGACTTCTCACTGACCTGCAAAACACATGTGATGAGCAATTCTATTATCCATCGCAAACCTGACCAATGAGTTGAATCTGGACTGAAAGTCTTCCATAACCATGGTCATTGATAACTTTAATTAAAATCAGGAACAGTATTCATGCGCTTTTTCTAATTGGATGACACTCTGTGTAGAGAAAACTATCAATTAATTATGAGTTGTTTATCCCTCCAGGAATTTTCACTTAGTTGCCAAGGATAGCCGCATTCTGGAAAGACCTCCGCAATCGACTCCATAAATGTATATGCTTCCTGAGGAAAGGGATTTATGTCTGTTTCTCCACTGATGTATTCAAGCATCCAGAAAATTATCTCATAAATATCAGTCTGTAATATATATTTGTTGAATGGATCGATTGTAAAAATTGTTTACTATGAGTACCAGAAAGATATTTTCTTATTTGAGAATGACAATAAATGGGGCTGGCCCCAAATTTCATCCAGTTGTATGGAAAGAATTAGATCCACAAGCTTTATTTAATGAATAATGAACAGTATAGGAAAAGAATAAAGTCCTTTGCTGATTAGGCTCCATGAGTCTGCCTTATTCCACGGACAGGCTATGATGCTCTTCATAAACCACAAACACCTAGTGAGCATCCAGAATGTTTAATCACTCGACTGATAACTGGGAGACAAATAAATGTCATAGCTGATAACAGCTGCAAAACTTCACTGAAGGAAGACAGCACTAAGGGCTCAGCTGAGGAAGAAATCACCCAAAAAGACGTATAATGAAAGTTGATTGGAGTATAATGGAAATTAAAAAAAAAAAATGTTTCATAAGAGATACAGTATAAATGAGAAGCTTTCATTTCCAGAATGACACTGTTAAGAAGATGTTTCCATATTAAACTGAAAAATAAAATAATATAAAATAAAAATGACCCAGTTCAAACTGAAAAGGGAGTTAAATGCAGTTTTCCCTGAGCCCTTAGTTTACTACAGTGCCTAAACCTCACCTCACCTAAAACTCCACATCAGTGGTCAGGAATAGCACATAATGTAGTGTTTCCCCACTCCTCACAAAAGGGTAACCCCATGGTAAATATTTTTTTTAAGAATGATGAATAGTTTATTATGTTGCTAGGGCTGCCGTAACAAAGTACCACAACCTGGGTGAAACAACTGAAATGTATTTTCTCACATCTGGATTCTAGAAGTCTGAAGTCAAGGAGTTGGCAGACAGAGTCGCTTCCCCCTGAGGGCTTCTGAGGGAAGAACGGACGCCAGGCCTCACCCCTCAGCCTGTCGACGACCACCGTCTCCCTGTGTCTTTCCCCTCAGTCCCTCTCTATGTATGCCTATCTCTTTGTCCAAATTTCCCCTTTTTGTAAGGACACTGGTCAAATTGAACTAGGGCCCACCCTAATGACCTCATCTGACTAACTCCTTTAACAATGACCCCATTCCCAAATAAAGTCTCATTCTGATGCGCTGGGCATTAGAGCCTCAGATTTTGGTATTTTTTTTAAAGATTTTATTTATTTATTTGAGAGAGAGAGAATGAGAGATAGAGAGCATGAGATGGAAGAGGGTCAGAGGGAGAAGCAGACTCCCTGCTGAGCAGGGAGCCCGATGTGGGACTCGATCCTGGGACTCCAGGGTTATGACCTGAGCCGAAGGCAGTTGCTTAACCAACTGAGCCACCCAGGCACCCCAGATTTTGGTCTTTTTGAGTAACACAGTTCAACCCACAACAGATTGGATATTCTGGAGTTCAAAGTTAAAGTCTAAATGGATACATTACAAGGTGGAATTTGGAAATAGAAATACCTACTAAATTTGAAATTAATATAACCTGGTCTTGAACTAAGTTGGTAGGATTCTTTTTTTAATTGAAGTATAGTTGGCACACAATGTTTCATTAGTTTCAGATGTACAACACAGAGATTGGACAAGTTATACATTATTCTGGGCCCACCACAATTGTCACTACCATCTGTAGCCACACAACACTATTACAGTACCACTGACTATATTCCTTCATAAGATATTTCCAGACTGATACCGCAATAATTACTCTACTGGTTAAGGGTATGGGGTTTCAGTCAAACAAACCAGATTTTAAATCCCTGTCCTGCTAATCAAATGCTATTTGACTTCAGAGAATCAATTTTACTTTTGAGACATGTTTTCCTTATCTATAAATACAGCGGTAGTAACAGAGACTGCAAATAAGTTTACTGTAAATATTAAGTGACTTCATATTTGTAAAGCCATTACTGCGATCATTATTTTTGGTGCAGTGTTGAAGCATTTGCTAATTACTTCACTGTTCCCAAATTTGAATATGTGGGTCATAATTCATTTTCACAACCACTCATAATATTTATAAACAATCGTGTGCATAACCACCCAGATGATGACTTTCATATTTATATTTTGCATCAGTTTCCTAGGGAGGCTGTTACAAAGTACCACAATATGGGTGGCTAAGACAAGATAAATGGATTTCTCACAATTTGGGAAGACAGAAGTCCAAAATCAATGTGCCAGCTTCCTCCAAAGCCTCTAGAGGGCAATCCTTCCTTGCCTCTTCCAGTGTCTGGTATCTCTTGGCATTCCTTGGTTTCGGGCACAATAACTTTGCCTCCCATCTTCACATGATGTCTCTCTGTATGTTCTCTCCTCTTCTTGGAAAGATACCAATTTGGAATCAGGAGTTATCCTAATCTAATATGACCTCAGCTTAACTAATTACAACACCAAAGAGTATTTCCAAATAAGGTTATATTCTGAGGTTCTAGATGGACATGAATTTTGAGGGTACACTCTATAACCCACTACAGTCTGACATCCGGTCTCTCTAAATTCATGCAAAATATATTCACTCTGTTCAACAAATCCACAAAGTCTTAGTCCATACCACCATTAACTCTCAATCCAAAATCTCATTTACGCGTCATCAACTCAAAAAGTCCCCAATTTTATCATCTAAATCATCTAAATCAGGTATGGACTAGACTCTGGGTGTGACCAATCCAGAAGCAAATTCCATTCTATCTGTCACCTGTGAATAGAAAACAAGTGACCTGCCTCTCAACTATGATGGTAGAACAAGCATAAAATACACACATCTATTGCAAAAGGGAGAAAAATGAATAAACAAAGGGCTTACTGGTCCAAAGCAAATCCAAAACCCAGCAGGGCAAGTTCCACTAGGTTTCAAGGCCTGAAAATAATCCTTTGTGGCTTGATGTTCTGCCCTCTGGGCTGCTGTAGGTAGCCCCACCGGCTGCCCTGTGGATGCAGCCGACTCTGCCCTTCTGGCCCATGGTATCAGTGGCAGCCCCCACCCCCAGTCTCAGAGCCACCTTTGAAGTCATTCATCCTTTTTTTTGTTTGTTTGTTTTAGGATTTTATTTATTTACCTGAGAGATAGAGCATGGAGGGGGTGTGTGTCAGAGGGAGAAGCAGGCTCCCCGCTGAGCCGGAAGCCCAATGCAGGACTCGATCCAGGGACTCCAGGATCATGACCTGAGCCGAAGGCAGTTGCTTAACCAACTGAGCCACCCAGGCGCCCCCATTCATCCTTCTTCTTGAAGGACAACATGTTTGCAGCTGAGTACCTCTATCTCGGCTCATTTCCTGACTGTAGAATTTTGGCAAAAATACTTTAAGATATGTACTGTGTACATATTGGAGTACTGTGTACTCCATTAGATACACAAACATCCCAGGTGTCTTTATTTCATGTTAGTAGCCAGTGAGGTTCACTATCTAAATCTTATTATTATTATATTAATATGTTATATTATATATTAATTAATATATGCTAATTAATATATAATGTATTATATATTAATTAATTAGTCATTTCAAGATGGTGTTCTGATTCTGTCGTGTTTTATTGGCTAGAATACTTCCCATAGTGAGGTTCACTATCTAAATCTTATTATTATTATTATATTATATTAATATATTATATTATATATTAATTATATTAATATAGTATATATTAATTAATTAGTCATTTCAAGATGGTGCCCTGATTCTGTCTTGCTTTATTGGCTAGGATACTTCCCGTAGTAAACTATTTTTATAATTCCATCTGATTAAAAAATAAAGAAATAACTTATTTCTCTAAGAATAGGTTTGCACATTCCTGGCTCTGATTACATATGAGTAGGTCTCTTGTTATTGTTGCTGTTGTTTTTGTTGGTTTCAATTAGCTGCCACATAATGCCAACTAATACCTTGTAACAGACTCTCCCCATCTGTATAATTGCAAATGGTCCTACCAAAATAGCAGAGGCAAAGCTCAGACACCCTTAGAAATAGAAAACTTCAGATATCCAGTGGAAGAAACTGGGAAAGAGGATTCCAAATAAATTACTTAGGTCATTAACTATTTATGGGATTCTCACACCACATTTTTTTCCTTAAAGTACACTACACTCGGGGCACCTGGGTGGCTCAGTTGGTTAAGCATCTGCCTTTTGCTCAGGTCATGATCCTGGGGTCCTGAGATCTACCCCCACGTCGGGCTCCCTGCTCAGCGAGGAGCCTGCTTCTCCCTCTCCCTCTGCCCCCTGTTCGTGCTTTCTCTCTTTCTCTCTCAAATAAATAAAAAATCTTAAACACACACACACACACACACACACACACACACACACACACACACACACACAATATTCTTTTCACCCTTTGGGCAATATGCTAAATACCTTCATTGTGAAATGCCTTCTCCACACTTAGTTTTTAAATTTATGTTCTACAAAATTTGTTTTTATTCATGATGAAATGACTCAGGAAAAAAATGATATAAAATACATAAAATTAGGGAAGGCAAGCCAACATCTTATAAATAATGAGAATGACAAAAACTAGTATAAAGCAAGGAAGTAGGTTGTTCTCATTTTGATCAATACAGTATTGTTAACATAGAGAGTATTGTTACTACTATTAAATAGAGTCAAATCAGCTATATCCTGTACACAACAGAAAAAAAATAATGTGTCATGAATAAAATACGTGCCATTTTTATTATATGTATTTGGGATGCTTATAAAATTAAACGATTACGATAGAGTAGAATACGTTCTCCTTTTTCATCTGAAACACCAGAGTAAAGAAATAAATCTAAGAATACTTAGGTGCTGGTATTTACTTTAGATTATCTCCAAGGAGAGAAAAATAAAATATGCTACTCTCTGGCTATCCAATGTAGGGTGTGAGATAGTTAGGTACATAATCTTGTCCACTGTACTAGCTGGATGGCGAGAAAAACAGAGAAGATATTGGCTGCAGTAGAAAGGAAGTGGTTCCATGGCATATACAAATGGTATCATCGTGTCCATGTTTCTACTTAACGGCAGGCTTTTTTTCCACACTAAGATGTTAATTTGGGAATACATTTTCATAGAAACAAAAAAGAAAGCAGAGGGACAACAGAACGATTAACACACTGCAGCCATGAACGTAAGAGCTGTACAGAAATAATAAATAAGCAAAAAATGAGCAGATTGAGCGAAAATGCTGTAGGGCTTAAGAGGAACAGAAATAAGAACGGGGAATATTCCTGTGTAAAGATAAATAGAGCAATAGGGAATTTCACCAGGAACATGTGACTTTTAAAACAAATTGGTTATTGTTTTCAATATGGCTTATGAGTAAATTCATAAACAGAGAGGAAGAAATGGAAAAAGACCTATAAAAGAGAAATGAATGAGCTAACTGGTATTGCACGAAACAGTGTGAGTCCCACAGAAAAAGAGAAATCTAGATCAGACTACAAGAAAAATGATCTTTAAGATATTCAGGGCAATTTTCCCTAGTTCCTTGGTGAGACTAACAGGGAAAGAGCTGAGGTCATCTGCTCTAGTTCCTTGGGTAATTTGTGATTTATTGTTTTATGAAAGTGGGTTTTATTATATTTTTTTTTAAGATTTTATTTATTTATTCATGAGAGACAGAGAGAGAGAGAGAGAGAGAGGCAGAGGGAGAAGCAGGCTCCCAAGGAGCAGGGAGCCCGATGCGGGACTCGATCCCAGAACCCTGGGATCATGACCTGAGCCGAAGGCAGACGCTTAACCATCTGAGCCACCCAGGCGCCCAAAAGTGGGTTTTATTATAAAGGCTTCATTCCATCATATGAACTTGTGATGTGAACAAGTTATTTTACTGTGTTTATAAGGAAATAAGTTAAAGGGACCATCCATGTATCTCATGTATTATTTTAGACTGGTTTTCCGGACTGAATGAATCCCAATTAATGAAACGAATTCAAGATACTCATGATCAGAGCTGGTAAAACCAGGTAAAATTAACCATGGTAAAAAACCAGGTAAAACTATACTTTTTAGAGAATATTGCCTCAAACATGATGATTTCCGCTGGGGGCATTACGGACCAGCGGCGGGAGGCAGGATGCAGCATTTGTAATAGTACAAACCCAATCTTGGATCACCTTCACAAATATTGTGTTAAAACCACAACATCTGTAATGGGAAAAACAACAATGGTTTGTTAAATGCCATTTCAAGCATTTTATTTTATCATGAATGCAATCATCAAGATATCCTTATGTGATAAATGTTGTAATAGCCCATTTTAATGACGAGGAAACCGACACAGAGTTTAAGGAACTTGGCCAATGTCATAAATGTAAGAAGTGGAAGATTTGGATTTAAAATGTAGTTAATCTGTCTCTAGGGTCTGTACTCTCCATCTCGCATTATGAGAGCATCAACAATGGAATAGTTACCAACGGTAGAATATTTTTGAAAGAGCAAAACATAATTTCTACACTACCTTTGAAAATAAGAATTTTGAATGGAACATATTCTATATACATATAAACTCAACATATCTATATCTATTATCTATCTATACAAACTGCACGTGTACATAATTTTTTTCTTGTAACAATTTTCTTGTACCAATAACAATATGTTATTGATAACCAAACTCATTGTTGAATACCTTATATAAGGCCACAGCACTGGGAAATCCTGACTATAGAACTCTGTTATAAGGATTTGGCTTTCTGGGCCCGTCCCTGGAAAGGAATGCTATGAAAAATAAAGTTCAAATCTAAGGAGACACAATCAGTAAACCTAATAAGAAAGTGCCATTCATTCTCTCTTTCTGCCTGTGTTATTGTAAGAAACTTACATATATTAGATATATTTAGAAGTCTTGCATATAACTGTAAAGACAAGTACCTGGGGTTATTAGATGGTAATATCAAAATTGTAAAATAGCCTTCATTCATTCTTCTATCCTTTGTTACACATCCCCCCTTTTTTATTTTATTTTTATCTTATTTTTTTAAAGATTTTATTTATTTATTTGACAGAGAGAGAGAGAAGAAGAGAGCACAAGCATGGGGAGCAACAGGCAGAGGGAGAAGAAGAAGTAGACTCCCCACTGAGCAGGGTCCCGGGGACCAGGCTCCATCCCAGGACCCTGGGATCATGACCTGAGCTGAAGGCAGATGCTTAACCGACAGAGCCACCCAGGTGCCCCATACATCCTCCCCCTTTTTTTTAGGAAAAAAAGTTTTTGTTAAATGTTAGGAATTCGTGGGGCGCCTGGGTAGCTCAGTTGGTTAAGCGACTGCCTTCGGCTCAGGTCATGATCCTGGAGTCCCAGGATCGAGTCCCGCATCGGGCTCCCTGCTGCTCGGCGGGGAGTCTGCTTCTCCCTCTGACCCTCCCCCCTCTCATGTGCTCTCTCTCTCTCTCATTCTTTCTCTCAAATAAATAAAATAAAATCTTAAAAAAAATGTTAGGAATTCGTAAATGAAAAAGTGAGAATTCCATGTCCTAACTCCTAATGAAATCTCGAGAAGAGAAGAATGCAAGTGGGTTTATTGAGTGTGCTCTGTGTGAAGGAACTCGACGTAAACCAGCACTCACAAGGACCAACGGACACTGGTGTCCTATGAGAATCTGGTAAGGATTTTGCATTTTTAGAAAAATAGTTTACTGAGGTGAAATTCACATAACAGGAAATTAGCCATTTTAAGGTAAATAATTCAGTGGCATTTGGTACATACTATGTTGTGCAACCACAACCTCCATCTATTTTCAAAGAATTTCTATCACAAAAGTAAAATCCCTTGCACAGTAAGCGATTCCTCTCCATTCCCTCCTCCCTACAAAGCCTAGAAACCAGCAATCAGCATTCTGTCTTCATCATGATGATTTTGCATTTTGACTCTGCAGATGTGTTATAATATTTAAGCATTTCCTGAGAGGATTTTATCAGACCATACAAAATATTTCAGCACATCTATTAGAATGTCAGAATTGCCTACTTTGTAGACCATAAATAGATGCTTAAGTTAAAATACACTAGTGATTTTTTGAAACATGAAACAGACTATAAATTGGATATTTCATAAATTTGGGGCTGGAGTAATTGTTTTCATTGCATGTGCAATTTTATGAAATGTTCTTCCAATAATAGAATTATCATCTATAATTTTAAATTAAATCTGAAGTTTATATTAGATACTACTAACTTGTGACTATCTTTATGTCCTTTGAAAAGAAAACAGCTAAACTATCAGTACTCCTTCGTACTTTTGGGGTGCTAAAAAATATCTAGTATAAATGGTGAGTTCTTTTTGGTATCTGATGAGTATCAGGCAATTGCCATCATACTCCTTCATCAAAGGATTCTAGCTTAAACTGGTGAACCCAAATACTAAAACCAGAATAGCTTCTTTTCATGTGATAATCATCTACTATGTTTCATAATTATGATGGTAAAGCATTGTCTTTCCTCCGTATATGAGTGTCCTTAAGCCTACTGGAAATAAATTAAGTTCAACTGTACTAGGCTATATATTATTTCTTTTATTTCTTTTTCTATATGTGTATGAGTGTGTGTGCAAGAGTGATTAGCTTTCTCCCACAATAATTTATAAAATTCCCTCTGTGTGTGAGTTGAGCATATCATCCTTCAAATTTTATTTATAGGTTTGTTTTTCCTTGATATTTCAGTCCTTACAATCATTTTTTATAAAAACATTTTTACATGTCACTTGTCAAAATAATTCAACAATTAATCACAAATATTGCACCCTCCAATATTTTTGATAAATAATCTAATACATAAATGAAGTCACATAAAAAGGAGAGATATGCTGACCAGAAACCTAATCATTTCATAAGAGAATTTTATAATAATGTAATTAGCAGGCACAGTGGACAAAACAAAGTTTAATTCCCAGAAAGTTATTTTTCCTGAGATACATCTGCATAGTTTATAGATATTGAACAGGTAGTTTGAATGTATGTTGTATTGGTCAAAGCTTTACTTTTCTGTTTTATAACTTTTGGAGATTGACAGCCTAACTCAGAATTGAAGATCGACTTCATTTCATTCTTTGTTTTATTCAATAAATGCTCTCAGTATAAACTATTGTTATTCTCTAGGCACAAATTTAATTACAGAAAACATTACAATAGGGGACATTTAATTAACTAAACAACATGAAAGATATTGTAAACTATTGAATGAGAGAGGATGAGTGATTAGCATTCGCAGTATCAGAAATGTGTCTCCTAGACCTTGAACAAGTAATACTAGGTATATATGATTGTTCTGGGTCAATTCCTACTGGAAAATATCAGTTAATCCTTCAGTTTTTTAGGCAGGGTTTTAGGCTTATTAGAGAAGATTAATTTGTAATCCATTTTAATGTGGGCACTTTATTTAGTGGTCAGAACAACTCAGCACCAACAGAAAGTTAGACACAGCAGATGAGTGCCATTGGAAAGGAACAACTGAAGCAGGCAAGGGTTAGTAAAGGGTCACACTTTGAGGATAACAAGAATCCACATACCTTAGATTAGCTGTCCACTGGAAACCTCTCAAGAAGTAAGACCCTTAAATGTAAGTTGGTATCAAGTTACTGATAAGATCAAGGTCTTCTTTCTTCAGAAAGCTTCTAAGCTAAGAAATTAAATAAGCCTTAAACTTGATAATCGTACCATGATATGAATGTGCTGAAATAAGGAAGTATGATAATTAAACATCAAGGACAAATGGAAGGTGACAGTCATTATGGAAACTAGAAAAGAGAGCTAAGTGTGACTTTATGCATCCGTGCCTCCAGCCGACCTGTTAAAGGAAATAAGGCATTTAGTCTGGGTGGATAGGAACATTCCAGTTGCTAGAGAGACTGGCTAATCTATAAAGAAGAAAGGAATTCATTAGAATCAATGGAATATTATTTAGAATTGTCAAATATATTTATCTCCTTCTTTCTTCTATTTACTAAATTTCCTTATAACTTCAGTGATGTAGAAAAAAATTGGGAGAATATTCTCAATTTATTGGAGCACTCAATTGTGTACCTACAAAAGTCATTAATGATTTTATCTCCCGGTAGCAGTGCTATAAAATGTACTGCTTATGCATTTATATTATGCATAAAAATTGTAAGAAGGAATGTCATTTGCCAAAATATGAACATTTCATATAATATTAGTCATATATAACATATAATATTTTAATTTATACATCTATGCATTCTTTTATAAAAGTTGCCCAAACTCCAACTGATAACAGAGGGGTATTAGCAATAAAGGTTAAGCAAAAACTGAATACTGAACTATGGCTAAGAGTAAAATGTATCTGAAACATAAAATCTCTTATAAAGGCAGAAGACCCAGGCTAGAAAAAGATGGGAGAAGGGATGTCTCAACTGATAGGGAGAAATCTGCTTATAACTGAGGTAAGGTATAATATCTGCAAGGGTGGATCAGGTTTGTGGAACTAAAATTTTGTAGCCCTCTTTAAGGAAAAGATTATAGAACTGAAACTATAAAATTAAGATATGAAGTAAATATTTAGAGTGAGAAAAATAAATCATAATGAATTATGAATTTTAAAAGTTAGCAAATACTGAATGTATCACAAAATCCAAAATAACGGTCTGATGCTTTTATTATGCAACTATTCAATATATGTTTATACTATAATTTCCCTATATTTTTGGCTGCATGATTCTTATTTCTTCAAGTGAAAATATTTTGCAACATAATGTACTGTAAAGAAAATAAAATACACTATTTTTTGCTTTAGCATTAATTATTTGATTAGTTAGAAATGTATTGTGACTTCCTAACTAGTTATCAAAAATGTTGTGCTAAAATGTACTCAATACCTTGACATGCTTAAATCTTTCCACTCACACATAGATATGTTTACTGCTTGGAAGATTGCTATACTTTGTGCCCTACAAACACAGGAATTCTGATCAATCTACTTTTGATGACTGCCAATTAAAAAGAGAGAGAGAGAGAGAGAGAAACTAACAGGAAAGACCTTTTTTTGTGGAGTTCAGGAGAATATAATTCTATGCCTACAATTCTATATAACTCATGATTGGAAGAATTTACACAGACTAGTTACTGGTCTAGTACATTTAAAACCATATTTCTTCTCTACTACCCAGCTGTTTTCAAAGTGTTTACATTAAAACCACTTTTGTGATTTGGTATATGAAGTCAGGTGAGTTGGTCCTGTGCAGTCAGAAATATTCCTAGGATGGAATGGTTAACAGTAATTTAAGTATACACGAACATGAGTATGAGGTACATAATTATATCCAAGAAAACTCAAACTAAATTAAAAAATAGTGTCCTGAATGCAACTTTTTCTTAATGGAATCACTAAAAGGGGCATGACCACTCTGACATCAATCAAACTAAGGGAAAATGTAGTACAGGCAAGCCATGTGAAAGACCTATGGGTACAAAGCTATTGTAGATGCAGTGTGTTACACTGACAGATTTTATGTTTTTAAGAAATTATGACTTTATGAGTACTTAACAAGGCCCATCACAAGGCCATAGGGTCACAGTTAACAGCTACATGGACCACATCCACATAGTTCCATGACAAATTCTACTCTCCTCTGCTTAGCTCAGGCTTGTCATAATATCTATAGACATCACAATAATTCCAGCTAAGTCCATTCTTTCCTTTCTCTCTAATTTAATCTCTCTCTTTTCTTCCACCAATTAGAAGTAGAAATGGGGTGACTAACAAAAACAATTTTAATGAAGAATAATAACCTCTACTTTTTCATCTTATTTCAAATTCTACACTATTGATGACATGAAAAAAAGGAAATGGTTTATAGATGATTGGATTATCCAATCAAAAGAAAACATACATAGGACTTACACATTCTTCCATTTCTTAAATAAAGCTCCTGGAAATGGATAGTGTGAGTGAATTTTCTAAAACCAGATAATAATTGTTGAAAAGTGTTGGGTGATGTATGTTACAAAGTTCATACTAATGGCATAAGAGTATCAGATTTTGGAAATGATCCCAGGATAAAACAAAAAACTCTTATCCAACACCGGTATAGGAACAACTTCGAGTGAAGGTATTTCTGTAAATAAATATAATTACGTTAAAATGACTGCTTAAGATCTTTCTGTGAACCATTGTTCCAAAAAAGTAAACTTGGGGCGCCTGGGTGGCTCAGCTGGTTGAGCGACTGCCTTCGGCTCAGGTCATGATCCTGGAGTCCCGGGATCGAGTCCCGCATCGGGCTCCCTGCTCGGCGGGGAGTCTGCTTCTCCCTCGGACCCTCTTCCCTCTCGTGCTCTCTCTCTCTCTCATTCTCTCTCTCTCTCTCAAATAAATAAAAAAAAATCTTTAAAACAAAAAAACAAAAAAATAAACTTGTATGACTCTTTTATTACTTCAAGAAACAAAGGGAATGAGAATGCATCTCTCTCTAAAATTTTCACAAGGTTAAAGAAAAAAATTAAATCAGTACTTTTCAAAGAGCCACCCTGCCAAGGCCATTGATTAGTAGAGTCATAGATGTACCTTCCATCCTACAAAATAATAAAATTAGGAATAGTCTCCGGCTATTGCAGTAATTCATTTCCAACCTCTTTTGTTTTAGGCGCACTGAGGAGACAACTTTAAGACAACTTAAAATTTTAGGTATATGTGCAATATGTATGTGTGCATAACCACTGATACCCCTACTGTTCATCATACCCGTTGTATAATCTTAGCATACAGTAAGCATAGTCAATGTGCACACATCTATATTGATTAAAAGAGCCTTATACAGAAATAGTTTCATTAATTCATTTCCAAGTCAAAAACTCAACACACACACACACACTCACACAATATGCCTTTTTTCCCCTGAAAAGTATATAAAACACAAACATAAAACACTGTAAGAGTCACCATTGCTTGATTTTTATCTTTTTATTCAGTGAAAGTTTGATAACATAGACAGCTTTCCCAAGGCCACATGTCAAGTAAGCAGCAGAGCTGAGATCCAAAATCAGACTTGGTTGCTTAACTTATATTCCACTACATAATGACCCACTTTCAAATATTTTTTTTTTTTTCCTGGAATCGGTACACATCAATCCATGAACCATCCATGGACCTATCTTTTATATGAGTCTCGATATACCCCTCCCTCCAGAAGAATAAACATTCCAGGAAAAGAGATTGGCACTAGGCTTGTATTGTGATTTGTTCTGGCCAATTAAATGTAGGCCAGGTAACATGTATTATTTTAAGCCTATTTTTTGGCACTCTCTCTTACTGTACCAATGCTTGGCATCATCTTCTGACATGGAATTTTAAAATGTTAAAAAATGATTATCTCTTCAGGAATAATTGAAGTAGAAGAGAAGAGTGACTGAAGTTGGTAAGGCATTCCTTTAGTGTCATGGAAATTTAAGCTCAAACTTCTCTTTGATTTAACTGTGCAACTATCTTATAAATTGTCTAAAAATGTGTGCATTTTCACCATAATAAATCCTGCATGCTTTTCAAAGAATGAAACTCAAATAATCACCATTTCATAGCCTAAGATGCCCTTGCCATATGGTAAGTGCAAATGTTTCCAAAGCAGCAAACGTTCTGTCAGGGAGTCTCACTGATGTTTTGATTGGATTGTTCTATTATCTGAACACGTCTGCCAAGAGAAAACACCTGCACAGTGAGGAGTGTACAGAAGCTGCCAGGCGGCAATAGCAAAAGGAAAGTCAAGTGTATGCTGACAAGTTACCTGTCATCCTCAGATCTAGAAGTAGCTTATGATAGATACCTTTGTGTACACGATGTCTCACAACAACTTCTATACACAAGTAAGAGCCTTATGTCCTTGGGAATCCAATAGAAAATTGGACTCCAGATAAAGAACAATGAACATCCAGGGTTTTTGCAACAAAGTCTCTTCTTAGGAGATACTAAAACATAACTGGCAAAAAAAAAAAAAAAAAAAAAAGAGCAATGAATGTTCTTTCTTTCACAGTTTCTCTTTTGCCTTCCAAGTTTCTTCAAATAGATTATAGGATTTTTATGTAATTTATTCATAAAAAGGATCATTTTCTGTTTTTCTAAATGCAAGAGAAGTAGGAATTAGAATTTGGAGGAAAGCATTTCACAAGATATGCTTGGTCAGTATTAGTTGGTTTCTCAAAGTATAAAGGTTTTTTAGAACAGAACTATAGGAAAAAAGTATATTAAGACAAAAAATGAGTAAAATGGTCATTATGATGTCACCTTATTTGTGTTATTACTCTAGTTTTTCCCCATCAAGAATGACATTAAAAGTAATCACCCTGGGGATTTGAATCACCTCCCTACACACAGACACACAGAGTTAATTTTATTAAAAAATTTCTACATGTAGTTAATTTTTCACTTAAATTACTCTTCCCTGTCTCTACACAGCAGGAGCTAAAGAACAAAGGTTTACTTCTACTTTTTCATGAAAAATTTAAGTTGCTTTACTATTTAATATACAAATACAATAAGAAATTCAAATTCTACCAAAACATCAACTAAGACCTTGTCCAATGCCAGGAACCTGGGTAACTCCAAAACAGAAAAGTAACAGCTTTATACACTATCTTTGCATCTTCTTCTCAGAATTAAACTTTTAAAAAACCACTTTTTTAAATGATATGCCTGATATTAAGTGTATGTATAGCCTACATATTATAAAAATAACTCCACAAATATTCTGATACTTTTTCTATAGTAACTATAAAATAACAAGAGAAAGATATTCCCTTTGATTTTCTAATTCAATTATATCATAAAAACTCATTGTGTACTTCAAAAATAAATTAACTCAAGATGTTACTCAACACCCCATCTGCTATATTGCCTTAAATGCATTCCATGGAACCTGGATAAGTTTAAGTGGTTTTCCATCAAAAGCCAAGGGCTGTTTTGTAATGTTCGACTTTGTTTCAGAAACGACCTCATAAACTCTTTGATGATTTTTCTTTTCTTTCTTTCTTTCTCTTCCTGTATGAAGGAAAAATATACTGCAAAATGTTCTTACCTGCTGTCTTTTATGTAAATTTCTTTTGATTGTAGTTTGGAACTTTTAAAGAAAATTAAGCTCACACCACATTTTCACAATGCAAGAAGATACTTTTAGAAGAAACAGGGAAAATGCCCAAAATTGATTTCCTCTATTATTTTCTTGGTCTTTTTATTAGTAGTATATGAAAGGCATATTGTTCAAAAAAAGTTCTAAATATGTTGTTCAAAATGCCCTCCTCTAAATAAAGATCATGTGCTTATTTAAAAAATTGTGGGAACTTCCTTACCTGAGATTATTTGTTAACTGAAGTCAGTCCTATATCTAACAGAATTTGGAAATCTCTATTATTGTATATAAAATAGTAAAAATCTATCCCTCCAGGCCACTCAGATTAAATCATGATTTGAATGTCCTTTTCACTGCTAAACTAGAATATGTCTTCACTGCTCTACCAGAAGCACAGTGAATAGCATATAATACAGGCATAATATACATTAGCAAAGAAAAGGTGGGAAGGATGGAAGGATGGAAGGAAGGAAGGAAGGAAGGAAGGAAGGAAGGTCACAAGAAGAAAAGCTAATGTATAAAAAAATCAAATTTTTTTTTTTTAAAGATTTTATTTATTTATTCATGAGAGACAGAGAGAATGGCAGAGGGAGAAGCAGGCTCCCAAGGAGCAGGGAGCCCGATGCGGGACTCGATCCCAGGACCCTGGGATCATGACCTGAGCCGAAGGCAGACGCTTAACCGTCTGAGCCACCCAGGCGCCCAAAAAAAATCAAATTTTTATACACTATCAACAGTTGGAAAATAAATTTCAAAACATTCAATTTATAAAAATACTAAAGTATAAAATACGTAGAAGTAAATGTGACAAGGGACAATGCAAAAATCTCATCAGTTAAAACTCCATAACTGTGATATATAAAAGAAGACCTAAATAAATGGAAAGATATATCAATGCCGTTGAACTGGAATATTCAATTTTGTTAAGATATTAATTATTTTTTATAAAGATTTTATTTATTTACTTGTCAGAGAGAGAGAGAGAATGAGCACAAGCAGGGAGGGCTGCAGGCAGAGGGAGAAGCAGGCTCCCTGCTGAGCAAGGAGCCTGATGCCGGACTCCATCCCAAGATCCTGGGATCATTACCTGAGCCAAAGGCAGAGGCTTAACTGCCTGAGCCACCCAGGCATCCCTAAGATATCAGTTCTTAACAAATTGTTTAAACATTAAATAAACTGCCAATCCAATGCCAGGAGTCTTCCTTTTTTTTTTTTTTTTTCTTCCTGAAATTGACTAAATGGCTAAAATAAATTTAAAAACTGAGAATAAATTTTGAGGACTTGGAGTAATTGTTTTCAATACTAATTATGGAGCTGTAGGAATCAAGCCAGTGTCATTGGTGAAAGAATGGACATACAGATCAATGGAAGAAAACAGAATTCAGAAATAGGCCCTCAACTATATGCTACATTGAATTTTAGCAGTGGGACCGAGAGAGTATGCTGATGAAAGAAAAAGCATTTCAGCGTAAAGTACTGGAAAAACTTCATATACTTATAGAAGAAAATCAATGAGCTTAAAAATTAGCTTGAAAATGTTATTGATCATATGCTAAGATCCCTACCTCAACACCATACCTGAGAATTAACTCAAACTGGACTATAGAATTAAATTTAAAATTTAAATATATAAAACCAATAGAAGGGGAAGAAATAGGAGAAAATCTTTGCCAACTTAGTATGGAAGATATCTCTGCTGTAGGTCCACATCAGTCTGTGGTTATCTCAGCCAGAAATAGACTGTTTTCTTAAGTGGTTTGAAGGTGACCCAGACATTCAAAACTAGTCATGTAATCTATAGTCCATGTAATCTATAGTCCTACAGTCTCTTTGCATATAGCTGCCCAGGGGATACCATATTCAAATCTGTCAAAAATATTCATATCATTCACACAGAAAAATGAAATTTTTAAATGCCAAAGGCATAAAAAGCTTATCATCACTGGCCATTTACTGTTGATTTTCATCTTTGATAATTCTTCCTTTCTCCTTAATAAAACCTTTCAAGAAGGAAATGTCAGGAGTTCCTGAACACTTTCTCTCCTAACCAAGTCTCTCTTTGATCCCCCTCCTCTATTTCCTCCCCAGTATGCTGATTACTTTTGAAAGTAACTCAGGTGTCATCATCTGAAATATCTTCCTTGAAGTCCTTACAGATATGTGTATTCTTTCCCATAGGCTAAGATTTTCTTGTATAAATGTGCGCCATTTAGTGATTGCCATAATTTATTTTATTTTCCTTTTTTTTTTTTTTTTTTAGGTTCGCCACAAATTTCCACATTCTCTCTCTCTCTCTCTCTCTCTAAGAAAAGAGAGAGAGAGAGCGAGAGCGGGTGTGGGGGCGGGGGTAGTGGTGGTGTGGAGAGGGAGACTCAGCACTGAGTCCCTTGCAGGGCTTGTTCTCACGACCCTGAGATCATCACCTGAGCAGAAACCAAGAGTTAGTCGCTTGACCGACTTGGCCACCCAGGCGCACCTCCACGTCTTTTGATGGTAAGAACTAAAACTTCTCAGGGCGCCTGGGTGGCTCAGTCCTTAAGCGTCTGGTTAAGTATCTGCCTTCAGCTCAGGTCATGATCCCAGGATCCTGGGATCGAGCCCCGCATCGGGCTCCCTGCTCCGCGGGGAACCTGCTTCTCCCTCTCCCCCTGCTTGTGTTCCCTCTCTCACTGTCTCTCTCTCTTTCTCTCTCTGTCAAAATAAATAAATAAAATCTTAAAAAAAAAGAACTAAAACTTCTCACCCCCAAATACCATCACCTATCACATTGAATTAGGAAGTACCTGTAAAAAGTTATTAGTAGTATATTATATTGATCCCATCAGCTATTTTGCATGTATTTTAAAAATTTAAATGAAAAATTCAGGAGATGAACAGAATATTTTAATATTTAAACCACTGGTAACTGCAACTCACACAATAGTTAATAGAAAGTACTGAATACCATTCTCTTGATCTCCTCATAGTTGCTAAAAACAGTCCTTAGCACTTTTTTAATGTGAAAAAGTCAAAAGTGAAAAAAACTACTAGTTTCTATTCTATATGTAGGAATTAGAAAATTCTGGAAATGAAGGATTTCTTTCTAGGAAAGAAAATATTCTTTGCAGCACTGAGCAGACAGATTCTATTTCCTTTATATAATAATAATAATGGAATTTCTTTGGAAAAATCAATACTCCATACCAATGGACTAACAGAAAACCCTGGAAAAAATAAAAGTAATGAAAAAAGTACATAGAAAGGGCAAACAGTGAAAGAGGAAACATGGGTGGAAAAAGAGAAGAGCCGAACTTAAAAAGCAAGAGACAGGCATATAGATGAGCAGCTGCGCTGTCACTTTTAGACTTCTGAACCCAAACTGTTCCAATGTGACAGTGGATACATTTTGGCACCTACAATGTGTCGGGTGTTTATTGCTCTTATTCTATAATAATCTCTAGGACAATCTCTCACTTTTACAACGATGATACCATCTTGATCAGTGCCTCCTTATTTATTATTTATTCATTTATTTGAAAGAGAGAGAAAGAGAGAGAGAGAGAGAGAGCATGAGTGGGGGGGCGGGGAAAGGAACAGAGGGAGAGGGAGAAGCAGACTCCCCACTGAGCAGGAAGGCCAATGCAGGGCTTGATCCCTGGAGTCCCGGATCATGGCCTGAGCCAAAGGCAAATGCTTCACCCACTGAGCCACCCAGGTGCCCCTTGATCAGTGTCTCCTGTTCAACTCTTCCCCACTACAACCTAGTCTCCATACAGCAGCCAGAGCAATCCTTTAATGTTTGTTAGAATATTTTTAAGATATAATTGTCATGTAACATTATGTAGGTTTAAAATGTTGATTCAATACATTATGTATTGCAAGTAGGAAATGTCACATACTTCTTTTTTTATGGTGAGAACATTTAAGATCTAGTCTCTTGGCAACTTTGAAGTTAATAATACAGTATTGTTGACTTTAATCACTATGCTGTAGATTAGATCAGCCGGATTTATTTATCAATCAGTTGCAAGTTTGTACCCTTAAATGACATCTCCCCAGTTACCCCACCCTCCAGACCCTGGTAATCACCATTCTACTCTCTGTTTCTAGGAGTTCAGCTTTTTAAGATTCCACAGTTATATTCTATAGTATTTGTCTTTGTCTATCTGACTTCTATCCCAAGACTTCCAGTGGCTTCTCCCTATATTTATTAAAAAAATAAATGCCCTGCGAGTCTCAAATGATGAGACTTCAAATGAGAGGTTGGGCCACATCTCACGGCCACCAGCAACTTTCCTTCCTCTCCTTTTTGTTCTCCAGGCATAAAGTCCTTTGTGCCAGGCAGGGTTTTGCCTCAGGACTTTAGCATTTGGGGTTCCCTCTGCCTAAAGTGCTTCTTTTCACACAAAAGCTCATACAGTTCTCTTCTGTAAGTCCCTGACTTTATGGGGTTAAAATACCTCCCAAGCTTGTCATTCTATATTTTTTATTCTACATTTTTTTATATCCTTACTGTTACCTGAAAGGAGAATAAATTTTTACTAGTTTACTATTATTATTTATTTATCTATTATGCTATGAGCTTCATGAGGTCAGCAACTTTATATGCTTTGTTAATTTCTGCATGCCCAGTGTCGAAATAGTAATGGAATATAAGAGGAAGCCAAAAAAAATTATTTGAAGAATGAATAAATAAAAGAATCTTATGAAATAGATATTATAATTATAATTTTAGAACTGAATGGAATAAAATTCACAAAATTTAGCAAATTTTCCAAGATTATATAATCAACACTTGATCTCAAATATGCATAATTTCCAAGATGAAGTATGGTCTTAACTACTTTGCTTCTTGGCCTTATCTTTGAACAGTGAGCTATATTCACTCATAGCATAAAGAGAGAAATTGCAGTGATCTAAGAATGACAGTTTAGGAGAAATTCTTTTTTTTTAATTTTATTTATTTATTTGAGAGAGAGAATGAGAGACAGAGAGCACATGAGAGGGGATAGGGTCAGAGGGAGAAGCAGACTCCCTGCCAAGCAGGGAGCCCGATGCAGGACTCGATCCTGGGACTCCAGGATCATGACCTGAGCCGAAGGCAGTCGCTTAACCAACTGAGCCACCCAGGCACCCTAGCAGAAATTCTAAAAGGGAACATCATAAGTGGGATTTTGAAAAAAGAGGAACCTGCTGTAGAAACAGGTTGGGTTTGTGGTCAAACCAGACCTGCACACGTTGCTTCTTTTCATCTCTGTGACCTGTGACAAGTAATTTTTTTTTTTTAGTCTTGAGTCCCTAAATTTCTAAAAATAAATTCAAACCTACTTTACATGTGTTTGAGCAGAGTCAAGGTAATGTTTACAAAATACACATTTCCTAGTATATGCTGAGTGATGAAAATATGGACTTGATTTGATTAAATACAAAATGAAATTCAAGTACAAATCAGTGCCATTGTTTGTTGCTGTATTTAAAATAAATTACAGTATTTTTGAGGTGTGGTATCTGAATACTGGTTTCGTATCTTTTTCATTTTTGTGCCTTGAAATCTAGCACAGTGTGTTGTGCACTCAGTAAGTGTTTAGTGAATAAATATATGACTTGATTTTATTAGTCAATCCTAGTGATGAGAAATGATAGATCTAAGGAACAAATTTTTGTGACGAGGGGCATAGTCTTTTATGTCATACCCCAAATGTTTTATACCTACAGATCATGTAAGTGAAGCTCCAGATTAGGTGTTGGGAAAAGTAAGAGTAAATTAAGGAGGCAAGCTTTCATGATTTCTTAACTCCAAGAACCACATGCTATTTTATCCCAGGTTTCCCAGAAAACAGACCCTGAGATTAAGGATCTGCTATAATACTAAATAAATGAAGAATAATCTAACTACAGTAGAAAGAAGGAAAAAGGACACAGGACAGTCTAGACTGGAAAGAGAATAAATCCAAGGAGATGTGTTATTGCATAGACACTACTTTGTATGGGGGCTTGAAGAGACAGGGACAATTTCCTGGCACTTTCATGTTTGCCGTGAGAATATCACAACACAGGTTGTTTGGAGAAACCAAGTCTTACATAGATAGGGAGGAAAGAAGAGATTGTTCATTTGCGTGTTTTTTCCCTATCTCCATGCCACATTGTCAAAGTATCTAGTGACTTTTCTGGGATTGCATCAACTGGCCCATTGGCAGTAGCCAGGAAGCCAAATCCCATGATCTGCTGCATATCCTTTCAACTGAGTCTGAAAGTTGAATAAGGAATTAGGTTCCTCATGATGGTGCAGCAGTAGCTAAAATGGAGAAAGGAGCCGAGGGTTATGAAAATAGGCAAAATTAAAAGAAACTGAGGAACTCTGTGAAAGTTGTTCAATATATTTGCCAAGCGAAGATTCTAGCAGAGACAGAACTCCACATCCCAATATTTAAAAGCCAATTTGCCTGAAATATGTAATTTAATGGAAAAATTGTTTTTATAAAACTGGAGAATGAGCAATAATTTCCATGCCACTAGTCTGCATATTTCTCCATTTCTCAACCTCCAACCTTCAAAAGAAAAAACGACAACATGTATTTGAATGAATGAGTCCCCAGCATATAATTTTGTCTTCTGATATGTAAATTCTCTCAGTACAGCCATGGCGTTGGAAGTGCTGAGTGTTTGAAGTATATTTCTATTTTACGTGTCTCTATGCATTATCTCGTATAAGTTTTTCTCTATTTGTAGGTACTAGAAACAACTTATAACTCTTTTTCTATCTGTTATTACAGCATAATGATGTAGAGTCATGCTTTCACTATTGTTTAGCAGAAATTTAATTAGTTTATTATTTATTAGGGAATTTCCTTTTTTAAAAAGTATGAAGTCAGGGTGCCTGGGTGGCTTAGTCGGTTGAGCGACTGCCTTCTGCTCAGGTCATGATCCTGGAGTCCCGGAATCAAGTCCCGCATCAGGCTCCCTGCTCAGCGGGGAGTCTGCTTCTCCCTCTGACCCTCCCCTCTCTCATGTGCTCTCTCTCTCTCTCTCATTCTTTCTCTCAAATAAATAAATAAAATCTTTAAAAAAAACCTATGAAGTCATTTAAAGTAATCATGGTTGAAATTCTTTGTTAAAGTAATAAATATAAGTGTTAAGTTCATCAAAAAGAAAGATTGAAGCATTTTATATAGAATTATGTTTTAGCTACAGACATACTGTATTAGTGTTCTCGGAGGAATAGAGCCAATAAGATACACATATATATTTATATATGGAGATTTATTATGTGATTATGGAGGCTGAGAAATTCTATGATCTGCTTTCTGCAAGCTGGAGACCCAGAAAAGCCTTTGGTGTGAGTCAGTTCAAGTTAGGCCTAAGACCTAGGAAAGCTGATGGTGTAAATCCCAACAAAGGGCAGGAGAAGGTGAAATGAGATATTCCAACACATACAGTGAGGCAGGGAAAAGGGGGTGAATTACTCTTTCATCTGTCTTTTGTTCTGTTCAGGTTCTTGATGGATTGGATGATGCCTACCCAAATCCCCACGTGGGGAAAGGCTATCTGCTTTACTGAGTACACAGATTCAAATGCTAATCTCATCCAAAAACTCCATTACAGACACACCCAGAATTAATGTTTAACCTCGGTAAGTTGATACATAAAGTTAACCATTCCACATATTAAAGGAATTTAGCACTTGAAAGAGTTTCATATTTTATCACAAAACACACATACAGTATCATTAATACACACTATCCTTAGGTATACAAACTATTTTGATAATAATTTATTATAAAATACTGGAATTACTTAGATTTTAATTGTGAATGAGCCAAATCCTTTATCTTTAAAAAATGAGTTTTGAGATTTCTTCTTGGGACAGAGTAGAAGAGCTAGAAATACAATACTCTTTTTTTTTTTTCTTCTTTCTAGCAGGAGAGTTGGATGTTCTTGCATATATCAAATGAACTACAGGAAATAATTTACCATTGCATACCTCGGTTGCCCAATTGATAAAAAGAATATATTGTTTGTTACCAACTTAATTACATATATAACCTGAAGGTCTGTCCATAAAATAAACCCAGGCCAAACTCTCATGTTTAATAATGTCTCTGAAATGTCCATGGGCCCTGATTCTTTGAATTTGAATCATAGATAAAATACATAGATGACTTTGATTTTCTTTAACTGCAGTTAATGAGTCATAATTTGCATTTTTGATCTAGGGAGTGAAACAGAAAGTTTGGCTTTCTGGTCTCTTTACATTTAAGTAGTTAAACTGAAATGCAGGTTGGCACCTTGCAAACAAGCACAGATCAAGCCTCCATTGGACGATACCAAATGCAAAATTGATTATTATCTTTCCAAGAAAAAATAAATCAGATCCCTATGATGTTGGGTTTTGGTTTTGCAGGATGTGTTTTCTAAGATCTCTGATTAAATGGGGAATTAGGGACTCCTCTGCCGTACTGGTCATGCAACAGTGAATGAACATGTGATGAGAGTGAAAACAAAAGAACTTATATTTCATATCTAGTTTCCTTAGGTTATTGAATTAGAATTCTCTTCAATGCACACTTTACTATTAATAAACCCATTTCAGCTTCTGATTTTTTTTTTTAAAAAGTCACAATCAAGTGTAATTCTGTACTAAAAATATTCAGGAATATAGTATATTTTATGTAAAGGTGCCATTAGAGACATGTGATTCAAAGTAATTTGTCAAATGTATAAAATTTAAACTTATACTCCTGGGTAACTTTGGTAAATGCAAATGAATAGAATTGTTCCTACAGGCATATTCAATATCTTATCTCTAGTCTTTCCATATGGACTAAATGCCTTGGTCTAAATTAATTTTACTGAATGCAATTTGAACATGTGTCTTTCTAGCTCAGCAACGTTCAATCTTCCTTTCCTATATTTTTCATTAAATTTCAGACATTAGTAATTTGTAGCCATGCTATGTATGTATTAACACTGAATTTTTTACTTCACAGTTTTGGGTCTTGGTTTTCATCTATGTTTTATAAATTTGATGCTATTGAAACAAAGTTTACTTCCCTAATAACTTTATGTATTTTTCTTTTTTTAAAAAGATTTTATTTATTTATTTGACAGAGAGAGACAAAGTGAGAGAAGGAATACAGCCAGGGGAGCAGGGAGCCTGATGTGGAGACTGATCCCATGACCCTGGGATCATGACCTGAGCCAAAGGCACACTTAACTACTGAGCCATCCAGGAGCCCCTATGTATTTTTCTTTTAGTGTTTCCATCCTTATATCTAAGGCACAGAAATATATGTCTTGATAAAGTGACCCTCAGGCAAAAGATAAAAGATAAAAAAGTAAAATGACCCATTATAATTATAAAAATGAACACCTTTCAAAAGTTTTATTCATTTATTAATGAAAGAACAAGATATTAAAACAAATACAAAGAGCCTTAAAAACCCCTTTCTTCCCATTAAGAAAGACATTTTGTGTGAAAAGACAGTATTTATCATCATTCTCATTAAAATGGCCAAAGCACAGATTACTGAAAATAATCTATGCAAATTCATATGTTAAGCATTAGATATGATTTTTCAAATGATTTTTTGTTTATATGTGCCTTACTTATTTTTTTCCATTTTCTTCTGACGTATGTATTGACTCTGAGGGGAGAGAGTAATCTAATTTAAAAATACTACTACCCAATCTAGCATGTGATTATTGGCTATGATGTATCAGGCACTTTACTACATAATCAAGAAGGAACAAGCAAGACTGAATCATTTCTGCTTTTAAAGAACTTAAGCTTGCTTTTACATTATGATATCAAAACAAATAGCATGCCATTCAATTGAAACCCCTTTTTAATATCTAGCTAATTAGCTAGCTATAAATGCAGGACAATGAGATCAGATTCCAAGCACTTAGTGAAATTCAAAATTAAAGTCTAGTCTTTCTCACTAAACAAACCAAGATCAAAATATCCCAGCCAAAGAAATCTGTTTTCATGGTGATAACTTTTAAAATGCCTTTGAACATTCAGAGCTCTTAACAAATATATGTTTATTTGAAACTAGCAAAAAAAAAATGCCATTTGGGATGGGTTATATAAGCAAACCAAGACTGAAATCAATATGGTAACTCTCATATTGCAAACACTTGGAAGATAACTCAATATTTCATTAGTAAATGAGTTTTTCTTTCTTTATTTGGTGAAAAAGTTTGTTTGCTTGTTCTTCACAATTTATTCTACCTTTTTAATCAGACAATTTTTCCCTTCAGATACACATACAGATATAAAGGTTTCAAAATCCGAAGGTATAAGATTCTGTGCAGTGTGTGTTTGATACCTTTACATACACATACACACACACACACACAAAAGAGAAGTCAAATTTTAAGATCAAACTAAACTAGTGTGGATACACTAATTTGAAAGGATTTCCTCTTGTGGCAGAATCCATACAATTTCTCTTTATCAAAATCCATAAATAGGCTTTGAATTTAGAGCCAATTTTCTGATATTCACACAAAAATGTAACTAATGCATCATATCTCTTGACTGACTTCCAGTTTATTCATTCAATTTAATCTAAAGGATATGGATAAATTAGTGTTCATGATATAAGAATTTCATCTTGAATTCTGAGTGCCTGGTGAAATATATAGGATCAGGCCCGTGGATTAAAAAAACAAAAAACAAAAAACTTATTAAATGCCCTTGAACTGCAGAACCATGAAAAATATTGTTTTTATTGTAGCATTACTGAAGCTAGGGTATCAACATATATTTAAACACACACATATTTTGGAGCTCATCATTTACACTCACTCACTTCTGGAGGGTGATATAGTTAAGGTAGGCCAACAGGTGCAATAGATTGTGATAATAAAATGGTATAAACAGAAAGCTATAGGCCACTCTGTTTTGAACACTCTGAACAAACAAACAAAATTCACACCTTTTAAGAAAATTATGAACTTTTAAGCTTATCTATTTTCTTACCAAACTTTTATATAATTATAGATAATGCATCCATGAGAGCCTTATATTTTGTTTCACACACTCACTTTTTGTTTGTATTCTGATTTCACTGAAATGTTTGTAGACCCATATGAACATTTCCTATAGTTTCATTCTGTATTTCGATCTCTGAAGAATAACATAATAAAAACATAAGTATAGCATGCAAAATGTTATCTTTCTGAGAAAGTAACTTGAACATTAGTCACAGTTTGAAATACTGGGTCCATGTTTCCCAAGGAATTCCTATTTATAACTTTCAACCAAAGAAAATATATTACTTATTTAAAATTTAACAATTATATTTACAAAGAGGGAAGAAAAAGTATCTAGAAGCCAGACTTTACTACTGAAAATTGTATTATATGAAAATATTATTATTTATTTTAACTAATACACATTTTCTTCTTTAAAATTGCTAGACATGTTTATAAGGATATTGTTGGGTGGTTAAGTAACAAAGGAATTTCTAGGGCACCTGGGTGGCTCAGTCGTTAAGCTTCTGCCTTTCGGCTCAGGTCACGATCCCAGGGTCCTGGGATCAAATCCGACATCGGGCTCCCTGCTCCGCGGGAAGCCTGTTTCTCCCTCTCCCACTCCCCCTGCTTGTGTTCCTGCTCTTGCTATCTCTCTTTCTCCGTCAAATAAATAAATAAAATATTTTTAAAAAGTAACAAAGGAATTTCTAAAAAAAGGTGAGTACATTATTTTATCATGGCATTTCTAAAGTAAATAGGATAGCTACAAAAATGAAATTCCTACAACTACCTAAAATATGATATATAAAGTACAAAAATAGCCTCTAACTCTCAATAGATTTTATGCTCAATTAATTCTTGAAATTTACCAATAAAATTGCTCTTTGTGAAACTGCTACAAATATGGGAAAATAAATTAATTAGATTGTGTTTACTAGACCAGTAAAGACTTGAGGAAATAATAGTTGTGATCCTAAAATGAAGATATATGTTATAGGTGGACTATTAATTACACTCTTGCTAGAGGAAAAAAAATCACATTTCATCATGGAAGCACATATCCTCAGGCTGGACAGAGGTTTTAATTTTTTTCTCTAAATGTGTTGTATAAAAAGTGATATGAAAAATTGAATGGCCATGCGATATCACCATTTGTTTGCATCTTGGCTAAGAAACAACTTTAAATGCTTGATCATTTTGAGGAACTGTGTGAGCTCTCTGTATATTCATAAAAGAGAGCCAACTCCCTTGGAAATCCCCCAACCCTCTTAATTATCTGGCCCAATTTATAAAAATAGCATGCTGTGATAGTATCAAAGACATTGAAGACATTTAACTTTAGAAAGAATCTTGAGGGAATCATAGATATATTAATGAGTCATGTAACTTTATTAAATATACATAGATAGAAAAATATATTGTGTGAAAAATAAATATACATATGATATATGCATCCGAGAATCCCTAGGAAAGGTAAAATTATTGTTATTTCCTCAAATTCAACTCTTTTTTTTTAAGATTTTATTTATTTATTTGAGAGAGAGAGAGAATGAGAGACAGAGAGCACAAGAGGGAAGAGGGTCAGAGGGAGAAGCAGACTCCCTGCCGAGCAGGGAGCCCGATGCGGGACTGGATCCCGGGACTCCAGGATCATGACCTGAGCCAAAGGCAGTCGCTTAACCACCTGAGCTACCCAGGCGCCCTCAAATTCAACTCTTTATGAAGGTTATGTGTAAAAAAATATCTGAAATGTTGATAAGAAGAAGGAAATTATCTTAATCTTCTAGCCAATATCCATTCTCTTCATCTTCCTTATAAAAAGAAGTCTAATGTGCTTGTGTTGGCTATAGGTTGATTCATTAGTAATCACATCTTCAAGTTCCCTTAGAGTAGAGGAGATAATGAAATGAGATTCAATTCTTCAAAACAGGTTGAAAGTGTAAGTCTATGACATCTGCCTACATCCACATTCTGTTTGAATTTCTGACACAATACACAGAGGTGGAACTGTTACCATGAGCACAAAAGTCCAAACCAAGGTTGTTAGAACAGGAAGCTTAAAAAAAAAAAAAAGAGTATATAATTCTAGTGAATATTATTCAGCATTTGCAGTGCAATGCATATAAATAAATGCTTATAATTCCACTCAGGTCCACGCAACCCCCAATAACTGAAGCAACCCTTCCCCCAACAGCTGGAAGTAATGGCACTGGCAGCCTTCATCTAGGTCTGACTTGTGGCTTTTCCCTCAACTGAAGTGAGCTGCACTGTCCAAGGCAAGCTCCGGAGGGCAGCTGGGATCCAATAACCAGACGGTATGGAGATGAGATGTAAAGCTCTACCCTATACCCCAGGTTGAATGAAAGAACGTTTAAGTGATGTCCTTGCTCTACTGTTCCTATAGAAAAAACGGAAACCTTGGATACAATGGCATCATAGTAAAATTTTTCTCCTTCTGCCCAATCCTGCTCCCTTCATGCCACCACCAGTGTCAATCATGAAAGCATTTTGAAATAACTTGTCTGCATGCAAGTCTACAAGTCTCAAACTCTGGAACTACATAGGATTGAGGATATGATTGTGATGCTGGAAGGAAAGCAGGCCTTTAATAAGCATCTGCTATGCTTTCACCTTTTTAGCTTAAACAAAATAAATACACATAATGCAATTTTTAAGTCACTTCTATGCATAAGCATTTTGATTATTTTAACATTCTTAAATGGATTATGTTTGGTTGCAATTATTTAAAGATTATAACTCATAAGATGCAATGTCATGTTTTGAAAATGAATTATATAATGCGAAGAATAATAAATGCAAAATGATTTTAAAAGAGTTATCTGAAATATTAAAAAGTAATATTACCATTGCTACTGTTTTATATCAGAAATAACTTAGTATAACAAAATAAGTCTTGTTCAAGCTCTTATATATTGTATAAAAATTCTCACAAATTCTGCAAATCCCTGAAATCCATGTTTAGAGTGTTCTGGGTTTTCTTTTAAATGTAAAAATTTAAAACAATCTCTAAAATATTTTAAAACATATTTTACAGAGCAAGCCACATATAAATAATGAATGACATGTACCAGAGAAGTAAGGGAGGAGGAGGTAAGCGAAAATAGAAAAGAAAACCTACCTGAGCTTTGACATAAAATATTGATGGATTTAGGCAAAATTAAAGAGGGCTATGAAGTAGATCAGAAGTATGCACAGTACTTCTAAACCATCTTTCAAATAAGCAAAACTCCTTTTAATATAAAGTTATCCTATATTTTATAGACAAACATCTATACTGGATATTGTTCCAAAGACCCCAGGTAAGTTATCTCTATTAACTTTATGTGTGATTATAGAATTTAAATAGACTTTATGAGTTTTTTGTGTGACATAGAAAAAAATTAATCCTCAATAACATGTTTTTCCATTAATGCTATCAGAATTAATTCATCACTTAATACGTATTTCTTAAAGAAAAAAAAACCTTGATAAATAGACCCATCCTGCCTCCCACACAAGCTCTAATAAAAGCATTAAAGTCATCTGCAAATGATAGCATGGCTTCCAGTTTAATGCAATAAAAATCTAAATTGAAGTAGAGTTAGGAAGAACAGTTTCTTTTATCAGATTTCCAGAAAAATGATTAGCGCTAGTGGTCTCTTTTGTTTTCCTGTGCACCTCAAAAAGATAACTGAGCATTTATTGACTGTGAAAATAAATGGACGATAAAGCAGACAATCACAGAGTTTCTAAAAAGCTGATGAATAGAAAAAGCACATTGTTAAGAGAGGAAGAAAAACAACCTCTCTTCTTTTACCAAAAGATTTAAAGAATGGCATTGAAGCAAATACAGTCCTTATTGCAATAAACGAGTAAAGCGATAATGGTCAAGTAAATATTTGCATTGTAATTTATCGTACCAATGGCTATTTATTAAATTACACCAAGGAAAATTTATCTCACAGTCAATTTTAATTAAAACATCTGTTCACACTCCAAGGTAGGTTATGAATGATTACTTGCTCACATGGTTCTTGTTTCTGTGTATTTTTATTCCAAATAAAATGAAAGATATTCATTAGCTATGATGGCATCTTAATTTGTTTGAATCAGTTGATATGCATTATCAAATAATCAGAAGAAGTGCTAAATATCAGCCATAATGCATAGAGAACAAATAACTTTGGAATCCAGGAAGTCTCCTCCTTAGGAATAATCAAGGTAGCCTGTTCATCATATCAGTATCTCCCACTGCAGGACAAAAACCCTATGTATCCTTCTTTATTTCTCCTAAGGGAGCCTGGTGGTTTTATTCTAGCAGAATATGAGTCAACACAAATAAAATTAAAATTAACCTGACATGTAGTTTGGGAGACATAAATACATGGCTAAGTGCACGTTACAAGGGTCTTTTATTTCAAGTACTCTTAATTACTTCAATTTTTTATATAATTAAATTAGAATTTTTTTGCAACTGGGTGGTGTTAGACTAAAAATTCTTAGCCAATTCTGAAAATAATGTATTTTGAGTTGCACTGACAACCAGTAATAAATAATAATAATAATACTTATATACTTCATCTTTGGAAATAAATTAAAAATAACCAAGGAATTTTTTGATTTATGATTTAAGTATATTTCTACAGGTTATATTTTATATACTTTCTAATGTATCAGTAAATCAGTCTTGTTGAAATAAATATATATTTTGGAGTAAACTGAAATCATAAAATAATGTTTATTCTGTGAACTAAAATTTGTGAATAAAATTAAACAAGATATGAGCAATAAAGAGATCAAGTTTCTTTTAACAAAGGCCTACATGTAAATCATATAATGCAATTTGAAATCTTTGCCTACAATAATGTCCAATAATTTTTCAATCTCTTCAGCCATTTTTTTTAATTTTTTTATTATGTTATGTTAATCACCATACATTACATCATTAGTTTTTGATGTAGTGTTCCATGATTCATTGTTTGCGTATAACACTCAGTGCTCCATGCAGAACGTGCCCTCTTAAATACCCATCACCAGGCTAATCCATCCTCCCACCCCCATCCCCTCTAGAACCCTCAGTTTGTTTTTCAGAGTCCATCCTCTCTCATGGTTCATCTCCCCCTCCGATTTTTCCCCCTTCATTCTTCCCCTCCTGCTATCTTCTTCTTCTTCTTCTTTTTTCTTTTTTTAACACATAATGTATTATTTGTTTCGGAGGTACAGAGCCATTTTTTAATGTAAGTTTCTTTCCTTACTTCTTTGAACATCCCTATTTAATATTTGTTCCTCTGATTAAACATTCTTTAAAATTAGTGTGATCAGATAAGTAGAAAACAAAAAATCAACTACCAGATGTAATTATTTTTTTCTAAACTGTTTAACAGCTTAAACAATCACTCAGAACTGACAAAATAAGTTGAATCCTGTCATCAAAATGTTAATGTAATTAAATTATTTTATTATAAGTGGTAATATTGGTTCAAATTTGCACAGCTATAATCCAGGCAATAACACATAATAATTTTAACATGTTTTGATTTAGCGGCTTTTCCTCCAATTGCTGTTTGTGGTTTAACTTTTCCATACCACACACTTTCCCCTATTATCATTTATAATTAGGGTTGTCAGCAGCAACCTGAAAACACTGCAACAGCCTTCAATAAGTGCCCAGCTGAGTTTGTGAACTTGACTGTGCAAAGTTGATTTAACCAAATGCTTCCAAAATTAGGATGAGTGCATTAAGTATTTTAAAACTTGAACTAGTACTAGTATAAAAACAATAATCGGCATGTATTTCTCATTTTCTATTTACACTTTCCAAGTGGGGGCCAGATAAGAAGATTCTGTACCTCTATACAGTAACAGGAGAATTTGCCATCAGTTTATGATCTAATTAGCCTATATATATATATATATATATTTAAAGATTTTATTTATTTGATAGAGAGAGACACAGTGAGAGAGGGAACATAAGCAGGGGGAGTGGGAGAGGGAGAAGCAGGCTTCCCGCGCAGCAGGGAGCCCAATGCGGGGCTCGATTCTAGGATCTTGGGATCATGACCCGAGCCGAAGGCAGACGCTTAACGACTGAGCCACCCAGGCGCACCAGATTAGCCCATTTATATATTTATTACATGGTAACAGTTTGCCTGACAGTGAGAAGCCACAAGGTAAGAACAGTTGGCAAAGTAACTGTCGCTTCCTGTTTTTTCTCTGCTCCAGGCAACTCAAAGCTGAGTAGTAAAGTATAAACTGACCCCTCAAGAGGAAAGAACTCCCATCTTAGACACCCCATGAAATCCATAGTGTTGATCTGTATTGAATGACTCCTATTTTATTCTGTACTGGTTCAACAGAAGCTGACTTTATTTTTCTTTATTCTCTGTTTCTGAATGGTTTCACTACTCTGATATTATTTAAATTACCAGATGATATTCCAATTTAAAAGTCTTTATGGATGTAACACTTTACAAAAATAAGGAGATTTCAAATGCGACAATGTTTAAACATATAGTTTAAATATTAATCTTTGACAGTGATAAGGGGGCCATCACCAGGTTGAGTGAGACCTATCTAAAGAAGATTTAAGAACATGTTAATGAGTTGGATTGTCATTGCTAAACTCAAGCAACTTTTACAGCCTGGAACAGATGGAAATGTTATTTAAGTATATGGCTATAGCCCAGATATAAAATTAGTCCTAGGACTCAGCTTTGTTTTTATTGAGTGATTTTTAAGTTATGTGAGCACAAAGGGCTTCACTGCAGTAAGTTTTAATTTATTACATGAAGTATTCAACTACATTGCATTTTGTTTCCACAAAATGAGATATTTCAATTCAATTAAATGAAAGTTAAAAGTCTTAACACTAGTAAGAAAGAACTCTAAGTTCTATGGGCAGGTATAATATAACATAAAGGGATGTGCAATTGTTTTGTTGTGGTGTTTTTCTTTCTTCTGATGCTTCATAGCTAAACATTTGGATGGTTTAGTTCAGTGTTGAAGGGATCTTGTTTCCCAAAACACTCCTTCTTATGTAAGCTCGTGAATCCTCGGCTGTGAATTCAGCCATGACTACTACACATTTCATTTTTCAAAGAAGCACTTAAATGAACTTTGAAGAGTTCCATGGTGACTACCCAGTTCCTAAGATCCACATGCTAATTCTTGATTTAAACAAAATGTGGATCTTGAAGAAAAATATGAAGTCTATGATTCTCTGTGGTTGCTTGCAGGATTTCAACAACCAAAATTAAGTCTTTTTTTTTTTTTTAACTTTCTTCACCTAGGAAAAAGAATTAAAGGGCATTTAAGGTTGGCTTTTCAACATTGGACAATGTTGAGAGATTTAATCTTTCCTGTTTCTATTTCAGAAGCAAAATTAATGTGTCAGGTGCTCCTTCTTGGACCACATATTGTGCAATTATGTTTGGAGTATTTAGCAAATGCCTCTCTGTACCACCTCTTACATAAAACACAAGCTCTGACAAAGCTCCCCTCTCATTTATTGATGTTTTTCATTAATATAGACATATTTTTATATTCTGAGTAAATAATCTCTATGGTTTTCAGCCATCTAGGTAAGCTATATTGAAATATGGGGATGCTGATATTACAGTTATTCTCACCAAAATTGATGGCAGTTTTCAGTGGTGAAGAAAGAATATAATTCTAGACATGCTATCATGCATACATGCATATGCGTGTGCTTGTGTGTGTATTCTATTAATCTTGTTTCTGTGCAGATTTCCAGTAGCTAAATAGTGTACACAGTACAGCATAGAGCGGAAATGAAATAAAAACTGCAGAACTTTTGCAAGTCTAATGCATGTTGAATCCAGGTTTATAGCAAAATCTAGCATTATGTTCCATGGTGCCCATTACGGTGTTTTAGCACACAAATTGCTTCGATCCATGCCTTTAGAAAATAACTAATAGTTGTGTTCTGAAGCACTTAGAGCTTAATACATCAAATATTTTGAACAAAATGCTATTTTTCTTTTTTAAGAAATTGTCGCCCACACTTCAAAGAGATAACCTCAAGTTTTGGCTCAATACATGAATTTAACATAAAGATTTTCTGCAAGTGAGTTTGTTTATCTCAGCAAAAATCATATAGGGCAATAATGAACATCTGAGAAAGTGCAGCACGTCATTTAACACAATTCAATGTTGCAGCCTAGCTTGAAATGGAAGATAAAAAATCTTTTATTTTTACATCTGAACCCCAGTTAAGGTTTAGTGTCAATAAAATATAGATACACACTATGATTTATATATCCTTACTGTTAAAATTTTATTTTAAATATTTCAAATAAATACATTTTTAAAATAAAAATAACCATTGAAACACATGCCACTGCAGCTTCAGTGAAGACTATTTGAAATAATGGATATCAGAATTTAAGATAGTCCCTTAAAATAAGATAGTTCAAGAGTAGGTAAGCCAGTAATGCTGGAATCTGCACCAAATCTGTTTCTCATCTTAAGTCCTTAATGCATACATGAAAGAGGAATCTAATATACTGTTTCTCCATTTCTGTTTCCTGAAAATCATCATAGAGATTCTACTCATAATATGTTGTCTGCGATTGCAAACACCATGGGCACTAGCTACAGATATGGAGAGAAAAAACACAGATTATTGTCAGGGTCTGAAGTGAATTGGCAATTTTACATTTTTTATTGTCATTTCTTCTGTTTTCCCCCATTTCTATGACCTTGCCTTTGTGAGAAATTAATTAATTAAACTTCTGTAATATATTTAGATCCATCTCTATGCTTTAGTTTTCTAAAAAAGCAGGAAAATTTTACCAATTTTGTCTTAAAAATCTTATTTTAAAGTACCTCATATTGATCTAATAAACTATTCTATGTATTATGAATATTAAGTTTAATGACATAACCAAATACCTTCCACAAATTTAGTAAAAACTTCTATAAATTGAAACCATAAGTCCAAATCCTCTAAAATGGAAATATAAGACAATCTATTACATTTTTACTGATTTGGCAAATTACCCTAAACTTTGCAAATATTAATTATATATGTAAATTGCCCTTGACTTAATACAAAAATAATGACAATGTGTATTTAATGAACCTCATCATGATTATATATTTATATATATTAACATGGTAGGTGTTGATGACACTTAACAAGGAAAAAAATATCATTCTAAGCAATTCAGAGTTATTTTTTCAAGACAGTTAAGTTTGGTTTTATTAAGGAATTTGGGATAACCTTCCCAAATGTCTGATAATTTTTAATGAAATGAAAACATAAATCTGCAGATATTCTAGAATGATTTTTCTCTCAGCATGAAGCACCATGCTGATCCACTTCTATAAATTTGTGTCAATATTGACTCAAGATTGGGGCACCTGGGTGGCTCAGTCATTAAGTGTTTGCCTTCAGTTCAGGTCATGATCCCAGGGTCCTGGGATCGGACCCCGCATTGGGCTCCCTGCTCCGCAGAAAGCCTGCTTCTCCCTCTCCCACTCCCCCTGCTTGTGTTCCTGCTCTCACTATCTCTCTCAGTCAAATAAATAAATAAAATATTTTAAAAAATATTGACTCAAGACATCTGATTCTGACAAAGCAATGCACATATCCTAGAAAACTTTCTTTTTTGGAAATGTGTAAAAATACTTATAAAAAATATAAAACAGGGACGCCTGGGTGGTTCAGTCAGTTAAGCATCTGTCTTTGGCTCAGGTCATGATCTCAGGGTCCTCGGATGGAGTCCTACATCATGCTCCTTGTGCACTCTCTCTCTCTCTCTCTCTGACAAATAAAATCTTTAAAAAAAATTTTAAAATAAAATCTTTAAAATCTTTAAAATATATATATATACATATACATTATATATATGTGTGTGTGTGTATATACATATATATATATGTATATATATATATATATATATAAAACACATTTAAAGACATTGTTGAATAAAGGAAAGAAATGAAGAAATTATTCTCAGAGGACAAAAAGAAGCTTATCTCCAGAGATATAAGCTACTCCCTCAGCCAGAGATGGCCCTCAGGAGTCTAAAGATTTCTGTTAATTTAGAGAATTATTTTGAACAGTTCTGTGGGGGCAATAGGAATTCTGTTGCCTGCCCCAGAGAAGAAGCTGACTGGAAGCCCCACACTATTCTCTATCACCACAGGACTATAAAAGTGTGAACTGGAAAGAGGTGGAAATAACCCTCAGGAAACAGAGAAGGACATTTATCTCAACTCCACTCAGAATGGGAGGGGAAATGGTCCTTAAACACTTATACTGCGAGTTTGGGTACCATGTAGATTTAATTAAGGGTTGAATATATCCCAAATCTGTGATACCTTTGAGAGAGACATAGACATACAGAAAGGGAGCTAAAGAGAGAGGGAGAGAGAACAGAAAGAATAACTACAAACAAAGCTCCTAAGGCTAATTATTTAAACTGATTGACAGTTGTAATATTCCCTAGATCCTGACAAAAGCAACATGCACAAATTTGTTGAAGAACAAAATATGCAATGAAGGATTTTAAAGGTTCTAACAAATGGAATTTATATAACTATTATCTTGACGTTCTCTCAATGTTTGATTTATCTATTTTATTTTTAAAAGATTATTTATTTATTTATTTGGGGGGTGGTGAGCAGGAGATGTGGCAGAGGGAGAAAGAGAGGGAGAGAAAGAATCTCAAGCAGACTCCACGCTAAGCGTAGGGCCCAATGAGGGGCTCTATCTCATAACCCTGAGTTCATGACCTGAGACAAAATCAAGAGTTGGACACTTATTCGACTGAGCCCCCCAAGCATCCTTGATTTATGTATTTTAAATGAATAATATCAGGTGAATATGAATTTTGGGTTGTATGTATTTTGCATGTTATTACAGGATTTGTTTGAGCATTAGTGTGGTCATGAAAATGCCATGACTTAGCAATGCCCTTTCTCCCTAGAAGAACTTACAAGACAAAATATAGATTTTGTTAAAAATATAAAGGCCTGCGTCACCCAGCAAAGAAACATTATAAGAAATGTTCAGCTATGAGTTCTCATCTTAAAAGTGTTATAAAAAAAAAAAGAGTGATTAATTTTAAGCTAAAATTGTAGAAAATAGACTGACCCTCTCTGAAAATAACAGGAGTACAGGAAAAGAAATGACAAAACAAAGATGAAGCAGATGGGAATATTACTCAAACCTAGTGCTTTCATAAGCAATGCAGAGATAAGGTTTGTTGAAGAACCAAAGAGCAGAAATGCAGATGGTAAATAGGCTCCCTGGGTATGAAACTGCACCATGTCCAAAGCATCATCAAATCATGACATGCGCTGCCTTCCCTCAAGTCTCAGGTCTTTTAAACATGATTTGGTCACAAATTTGATTTGTTTTCTCTATTTCAAGCTTCCTAGGTCACATCCCAAGTATTGATATTTTAAGGGAACCATGTGACAAACTACTGTTCCTCACCCAACTTTAAAAATATTTAAGTTTGAAAAATCAAGACCAAATTATCCCAGTTTTTATTATTATAACAATTCACTGGTGAACACATTTTATATCTGGAGGATTTAATCATTCTTCACAATTAACATCAACAGAGCCTTCCACTCAGTCCCAGGAATAGCTGGAAAACCATAGGCCTTGCCTGAAGAAGCAGGTCTATTTTACTACTCTCTAGAAAGCAGGTCCACAAATCTGGTTTCTGTAGGAGGGCGTATTCCAAAAAAGAGAAAAGAGAGCTAAAGGGACTAAGTCCAGCATGGCTAGTTTATTCTTTGAAATCCTACAAACAGATCATTCATTCTTCTTCCATGAAAAGAATTGATTTGGGATATTATATAAGTAAACTACATTGTATCTCTCTCTCAACTAAACCACTCTGGGAAAAATTCTTCTATGCAAGTCACCAGTACCTGTGTAGAAAATATACCAAAAACAAGCAAACAAACAAAACCAGACTTCCTGATGAACATGAATTCATGAAGTAGGAGCAACTGTTGGGAAATCATTGGTCTGGTAATAACTGAACCAGTCATGGACCAAAGGTAATAAAGGACAATGCCACATCACTACAAAGGAAACAGATTAGCAGCAATGGAGTTGGGGTAATGTACATTAGAAGGACAAGACCAGAGACACATATTTAGGACTGAGCAAGCAAAGTTCAACTCTCATTTGTGTCAAAATTATTTGGGGAATTGAAATACTGAAGACAAGATGAGGTAGCTAAAAGTGTGGCTGATCATGAATAAAACAGAAATTTTGGAGTTATGGGATCAGTTGTTGCAGATTAATTTTTTTCCTAGGAATTAAAGCAAATAGGTACCAAGTGAAGTTGTTGAGAGGTTGTGACTGCCTGATGACCCATAAACTGGACCTCAGCAATCAGAAGCTACTCACTCCCAATCTTGTCCTTAGGATGTGGGTTCTTCTTGACTTCCCACTCCCAGAAGCTGCCCCAAAGACATACTTTTGAGATAGCGAAGTGGTGTTGAGACCATCTGGACAGTGTATGTGCCTGACAGCAGTTAAGGCCTCTATTTGAACCTTTAAGATTTGGTAGGTGGATACAAAGATCAACTTACCTTGCAGCCACCAAAGTCGAGCTCATATGTAAATTTTCTTGCTTATTAAATCTGTCCGGTACCAACCTGGAGTGGCCAGCCTTTTCAATCTCTCCTTGCCTTCCGTGTCCAAGGGTTAGTTCAGATTATACCCAGGAAGCTCCCAAGGAGCTTGTGAACCAGCAATAGGCTGTTTCTCATAATTGGCTGCTATGTAATTCAGAACAAACCTCCCACTGAGGTTACAGTGATAACTTAGTCAAGGTATTTTTTTAACCCCTTTGAAGTTATGGTAACAAGGCAGCAAAGAACTATGGAACCAAAAGAAAGAAGACATAGCCTAAGGGAAATAAAAATTTCCTTTGGGCTTCTTTTTTCATAACTGATTCTGCCTGAGGATGAGGATGGAAAACTGAAGTCCAAGGCCACCACAAGAGGTCTGATAAATACTCTTGCTTGAAAAAAAAAAAAAAAGGAAAGAAACATAGTATTATTAAAACCCAAAACAAAAAATATATAATTAAATGCGGTTATCAGAAACAGACTTTAAATTACCTGTTCTTAATAAATGAAGAGATATAAGATTGAAAATTCCAGCAGAGAATTATAGACTATTAAAAAAAAAAACAATATAAATTTTAATTCTAGAGGAAAAGTTTTCAGTTTTTCACCAACGAGTATGATGTTAGCTATGGGCTTTTCATATAGAGCCTTTATTTTGTTGAGGTACTTTCTTTTTATTCCTAGCTTTTTGAGAATTTTTATCATAATTGCCCATTCTACATTCTCATTCACATTAATACTGGAGGCCCCAGCCAATGGAATTAGGCAAGAAAAAATAAATAAACAAAAGCCATCAAAATTAGGAAGGAAGAAGTAAAATTGCCTTTGTTTGCAGACAACAAAATATATATAGAAAACACCAAAGATTCCATTTAAAAAGCTGTTTGAACCGGAGCATCTGAGTGGCTCAGTTTATTAAGCATCTGACTCTTGATTTTTGCCTCAGGTCATGATCTCAGAGTCCTGAGATGTGCCCTGCCTTCGGCTCTGTGCTCAGCAGGGAGTCTGCTTAAAAAATCCTCTCTCTCTCCCTCTCCCTCAACTCCTCCCCTCATTTGCATCTCTTTCTCAATCTTTCTCAAAAATAAATAAATAATAAATAAATAAATAAATAAATAAATAAATAAATAAATAAATAAAATCTTAAAGAAGAAATCTGTTTGAAATAAAACAAACTTATTAAAGCTGTCGGTTACAAAAACAACATACAAAAATCAGGTATGTTTCTATCCAATGACAATAAATTCTCTGAAAAGTTAATCATAAAAAATCCCATTTGAAAACAGTGCCCAGGGTCGCCTGGGTGTCTCAGTCATTAAGTGTCTGCCATTCAGCTTAGGTCATGATCCCAGGGTCCCATGATCGAGCCCCGCATCGGGCTCCCTGCTCAGCAGGAAGTCTGCTTCTCCCTCTCCCACTCCCCCTGCTTGTGTTCCCTCTCTCACTGTGTCTTTCTCTGTCAAATAAATAAATAAAATCTTTTACATTTAAAAAAAAACAAAAAACAGTGTCCAAAGGAGTAAAATACTTAGGAATAAACTTATCTAAGAAGGTTAAAGAATAATACATTGAAAACTACAAAACACTAATGAAGGAAATTAAAGAAGAGACAAACAAATGGAAAGACCTTCAGTATTTATGGATTAGAAAACTTAATATTGTTAATATGTCCGTTCAACCCAAAGCAATGTACAGATTCATGCAATCCCATTCAAAATCCCAATGCATTTTTTGGGGTGCTTGGGTGGCTCAGTCAGTTAAGTGTCTGCCTTCACCCCAGGTCATGATCTCAGGGTCCTGGGATCAAGCCCGTCGTTGGGCTCCATGCTCAGCAAGGAGTCTGCTTCTCCCTCTCACTCTGTCCTTCCCCACCTCTCGTGTGCTCTCTCTCTCTGCTCTCTCTCTCAAGTAAATAAATAAAATCTTAAAAAAAAAAACTTCCCAATGCATTTTTATAGGAATTTTTTAAAAATTCTAAAATTCATATGGAATCACAAATGACCATGAATAGCCAAATCAATCTTGAGAAAAAAGAACAAAGCTGGAGACATTATATTTCCTGATTTCAAAATATATTACAAAGCTATATAATCAAATTAGTATGCTACTGGCATAAAAATAGGTATATAATCAGAAGAACAGAATAAACAGCCTAAAAATAAATCCATGCATACACAGTCAACTGATCTTTAACAAGGGAGCCAAGGATGTGCAATGGGGTAAGGACAGTCTCTTCAACAAATGGTGGTGGGAAAATTGAATATCCACAAGCAAAAGAATGAAACTGGACCCTTACCTTATGCCTTATTCTAAAATCAACTCAAAATAAATTAAAAACATAAACATAAGGCCTGTAACTATAAGACTCCTAGAAAAAAAACATAGAGGAAAAGCCTCATGACAATGGATTTGGCAATGTTTTCTTGGATATGATACCAAAAACACAGGCAAAAGAAAAGAATCAAAAGTAAACAAGTGAGACTAAATCAACCTAAAGCGGGGCGCCTGGGTGGCTTAGTCTTTAAGCATCTGCCTTCAGTTCAGGTCATGATCCCAGAGTCCTGGGATCAAGCCCTGCATCGGGCTCCCTGCTCAGCAGGAAGCCGGCTTCTCCCTCTCCCACTCCCCCTGCTTGTGTTCCCTCTCTCACTGTGTCTCTCTCTGTCAAATAAATAAATAAAATCTTTAAAAATAAAAAAATAAAAAAAATATATAAATCAAACTAAATAAAGAAAAACAAAACAAAACAAAAAACTTCTACATAGCAAAGGAAACAATTAACAAGTGAAAGACACATCTACAGAATGGGAAAAAAAAATATTTGCAAACCATGTATCTGAAAACCGGCTCAGTCATTAAGTGTCTGCCTTCAGCTCAGGTCATGATCCCAGGGTCCTGGGATCGAGCCCTACATCGGGCTCCCTGCTCAGCGGGAAGCCTGTTTCTCCCTCTCCTTCTCCCATTCCCCCTGCTTGTGTTCCTGCTATCGTTTTGTCTCTCTCTGTCAAATTAATAAATAAAAAATTTTAAAAAAATCACTCCCATGTTCATTGTAGCATTATTCACAATAGCCAAGATGTGGAAACAACTAAAATGTCCAACACCTGATGAATATATAAAGAAAATTTGGTAAATACTTGCAATGAAATATTATTCAGCCTTAAAAAATAATGCAATTCTGTAATATGCAACAGCATGGAAGGACCTTCAGGACATTATTCTAAATGAACTAAGCCTATCACAGAAAGAAAAATACTCCATGATTCCACTTATATGAGGTATCTAAAATTGACAAGTTCATAGAAACAGAGAGTAGAATAGTGGTTATCTAGGGTTGGGGGATAGGGAAATGGAAGTGACTGATCAGCAGTTTAAGTAATATGATATGAATAAGTTCTAGAGATCTGCTCTATAATATCATACCTGTGACCTCAATATTGCCTTGTGCACTTAAAAATCTGTTAAAAGTGTTGATCTCATGTTGTATTCTTACCACAATAAAATATTTTTTTAAAATTTAAAAAAAGAATGAAAGGCATTCATGAATGAAGCATTTGAAGTTTAATATGTATTCTCTGAGAAATTTAAAAGGCAAAAGGGCAAAGCCATGGACTATAGCTTAAAGAAAGACATTCACTTGTTTTGGAGGGTTGTCTTGTATGTTATTGGTCTTAAATTCTCACAGAAGTGTAGACACACATAGTTTTAAAGGAACCAATATTCAGACTTTGTCATCCACATGTACTTTTATAATGTTGATTCATATGTGAAATCATGTACCCCAGAAGGAAAAGACCAGTCCTTTACCATAGTGCAAATAATTGATGTCAGTAAAACTTATTTTTTTTAAAGATTTTATTTATTTATTTGAGACAGAGAATGAGAGAGAGAGAGAGAGAGAGCACATGAGAGGGGGGAGGGTCAGAGGGAGAAGCAGACTCCCTGCCAAGCAGGGAGCCCAATGTGGGACTGGATCCAGGGACTCCAGGATCATGACCTGAGCCGAAGGCAGCCGCCCAACCAACTGAGCCACTCAGGCGCTCCAGTAAAACTTATTTTAATAAAAGTACAAAGTCCCCACATGAATATATTAAGAATTGCAATTATATTTAGTTTCATGTTTACTAATTATTTACCAACCAATATTTATAATATGTTCAAAACTGTTTTGATTATGTACATTAATTATTATTAGTCATAATAGTAATGAAAATTTAATGAAAAATACATTTTAAACACTTAAATATTTCTAGAGCTAAAAATACAAAACATCAAACTAAGACCTCAGAGGAATAAATAGAAATAAGAAAAGATTAGTAAACTGGAGAGAGATCATAAGGAAATAGATAATGGATGGGAATATTTAAGAGAGATAAGAGAGGACACAATCATAGGGGATATAATGAAGAAATTTAACAATTGTAATTAAAGCTGAAGGATGAAAGATAATGAGGGAGAATCAATGTCTAAGAATTTTCTAAATTTTGATGAAAGATATCATATTATGGATACAAGACATATTATAAAATTCAGGCAGGGTTAATGAAAGAAACCACAGTAATCAAAATCAGAAACCAGAAGGCAGAAGATTAGAATAAAAAAAACATACTTACTCCTATTTTGAGAACTTTTACTACCTCTAGGCTTGGATCTCTCTATTCTTATTTGTGTAAGAGGTAATGTGAGTCAGAGAAAGCACAATCTGGAGAATGTCTGAAGTCCAAGATCAACTCTTAGAGTCCAAGGATTAGGGAACAAGATATAGTTCTTAGATACATGTTATAGACATAATATGTCAACCATTTTCTTCCTTCCTATAATTGACTTTTACAAAAATATTTCCTGAAAGAACTTCAATTATCAATTTTGAGTTTAAATCAGAATGTTTAAATTTATTTTTTAAGCATTGTGGCTAAAATAATCTCTATCCTCCTCAATGTAGTAGAATGTTGTATATATGAAAGTGAGAAGAAGAAAAATGTTAATATATTACAAAATAAGTCTTATAATGTATTCCAAATTCAATGATATAAAATTCATTTCACTTTCTATAAAGTTGCTCTGACTTACAATGTCTAATTTTTACCTACACAGAATCAATCTGTTTTATTTGCATAGCCACATCCCTACCCATTTTCTAGAGAAATATGTCATTTTACTATTTTTAATTTATCTTTCTACCTATTTTTACTCTGTTGTGATCTATTTCTTTCTTGCTGTATTGCCAATGATATATTTAGTGATAATGTAAGTCACATACAGTAACAAAAATAATTTGGAGGAGCACATGTTCCAGTCAAGTTTTCACCTGGTATCAAAAACTGATTTAAGTCCCTTAGAAGTGAACATCTATAGTTATGTATATATATGACTACTACATTAAGTGTTATGCTTTATTTATATATTTCATATTATGAATATTGAAAAGTAAAGCACATTTCTTTATAGAGTAATATCCTGGATGGTTATGTTATAATATCAAGGTGGGATGAATATTAATACCATCACATATATAAAATTGCCAACATATTTCCTTGGGACTCTATAAGTCTTCGAAATGTCAGCTACAATTCCGTATTTGTGTCAGTTTAATGGAACTATACAGGAGAAGATACTCTTATTGTTTTTGAACATTTTATTCTTTCTATTTTCAACAGGAAACAAAATTTGTTATTTAGAGGGACAATAAATAAAATTCCAATCATACTTACTCAGAAAAATGAAATTCCTAAATATAACAAGTTGTTGATCATCACCTGACACCAAAACAATGTTACATATATTAATATTAATATTAATATTAATATTAATATAGAGATTATCTATTGGAGCAGTGGATAACTCAAAGACCATTTATCCTATGGGAGAAAATAATTGCAAAGTGAGAAAGGATAGAAGTCATCTGGAATCGTATGGAACAATAACCAGGGTTAAGTACTGTGGCTGTTTGTACTTCAATTTGTCTATCCATCGTGTCTAGATTCAAATCTAACTGTTATGAGCTCAGTTGTGTCCCTCCATAAATTCACAGGTTAAAACACTAATCCCCAATGTGACTGACTATATTTGGATATAAGACCTTTAAGGTTAAGTGAGGTAATAAGTGTTGGGACCCTAATCCCATAATACTGGAGTCCTTATAGGAAGAGAAGGACACATCAGGATCTTTCTCACCACACAGAGAAAAAGCCATGTAAGAACACAGAGGGAAGCAGCTATTTTTTTCAGGAGGAGACGTCTCATTGGAAACCAACCCTAACTACATCTTCGTCTTGGATTTCGAGCTTCTGAAACTGTAAGAAAATAAATTTTTCTTGCTTAAACCATCAGCTCCTGGCATAGAGTTCTTAAAACTGTTGATAAGGGTGGTAGGAGCATCTTTTATTGTTTTATATATATATATATATATATTTTTTTTTATACCATATCCTGACCCAGGATTTCTAAAACCCTTGAGATATCCTGAGTGATAGAGGTGATTAAGAATGTCTTCATAATGAGCCTTTTTTGATCCTACCTGAATTTATGCTAATGAGGGAACTTCAGGGTGAGACCCCTAGATAGCCTCAGCTATATTTAAGTTTTTAGAACTATTGTCAATTAAAATGTTCATGAATTTCTTGAATGCATATTGTGTGCTCTTTTGCATAGTGAATATGCCACTTGATAACTTTGGAATTTGCATATAAAGCACACTGATTTAACTTTTGAGAAATGGCTTTGATATTTACTGTCTCACTGCTATTTTTCTCACCTGGTTTTCCTTAGTAACCAACCACTATCCTAAATTTCTTAGGCCATTCAAATTGTAGTCCAAGAGTAATACACATCATGGGGCGCCTGGGTGGCTCAGATGGTTAAGCGTCTGCCTTCGGCTCAGGTCATGATCCCAGGGTCCTGGGATCCAGTCCCACATCGGGCTCCCTGCTGGGCAGGGAGCCGGCTTCTCCCTCTGCCTCTGCCTCTCTCTCTCTCTCTCTCTCTCTCTGACTCTCATTAATAAATAAATAAAACATATAAAAAAACCTTAAAATTTTTAAAAGCTTGGGAAAACCTAATGTTGTGAAATCATTTTTGATGTAGTGCTGGAGCCATATATAGCCCTGATTATCTATGCATAATTGTAACACACCTCACTGGGTCTAAAAAATTCCTTTGTAAAATGAGGGTTTTTCCAAATGCTGCTTAATACTTTAAGACTAAACTGAGTGGTAGTAAAACAAGCAGAAAAAATACTCAAGAATTGTTAAGAAATAGATAACCATGAAAGAGTGTTTGTTTTTTTTTTTATACTTCTCTTAAACAGAACTGGGTATTTGACTAGAATAACCTACCAATGTTTCTGCACTTGGCTCTTAACAAATGGAATTTCCAACTAAGATTTTTTCAAGAACATGAATCACCACTTAATAACAACAACAAAACAAAAAAACCCACAAACCTTATCAAGATGAATCAAGATAAATAGGGATCTATATTTGCAGTCAGATTCACCAAATCAAACTAAACCAAACAATATAAGAGAAGAACTGATCCACAATAAGACAAAATGAATAAATAAAGGTAGATAAAATTCACTGGTCTCATAACGTACTCTTTTTTTTTATTATGTTATGTTAATCACCATACATTACATCATTAGTTTTTGATATAGTGTTCCATGGTTCATTGCTTGTGTATAACACCCAGTGTTCGGAGGGGGAGATGAATCATAATGTACTCCTATACCTCTTACCAGCAGGACATGGTATACATTCTGGAACAATGACTAGTGTGCACTGTTTCCCTCCCCTTCTTTTCCAAATGAGAAATGTGACCATTTCTGCATTGCAGTACGGTCAGTATGGTTTCCCTAATGTCACTTCTCCTTCCATAGCAACAATGGGGGATTTATTTAGTCAGTCTTACTCAACTTCCAAAAATTTTCTTTCAGGCTCTTACTGTTATTTTTTATAGAGGGCTTTTCATTTTCTGATGGATACAACATTGTCTTGACTCTCTCTGTAGCTACTAAGATTTTTTTAAATTTATCTTCTAATTCTTGAATTATCTTTGCATGATGCACATGAAGTCTTAGGAATTATTACAATGATTTTCTAACAAGTTTCTTTAATTTCACTCCCATCCCTATGGTTTATTGTTTATAAAGCAACTAAAGTGAACTATGAAAGATTATAGCATAGATGATGACGCTTTTTAGTCCAAGTTCTGTAATGAGTCCTCCATTATACATCAAATAAAATGCAAATCCTTGGGCTTGGCCTACAAACAGCTTCTTCTTCTTTCTTTCTTTCTTTTTTTTTTAATTCAAAGGGATATGTGCACCTTTATGTTTATAGCAGCATTATTTACAATTGTCAAGATATGGAAGCAGCCCAAGTGTCCATCAGTTGATGATAGGATAAAGAAGATGTGTTATATATATATACATATATATATATAAATAATTTATTTATTTAATGGAATATTATTCAGCCATAAAAAAGAATGAAATCTTGGCATTTCCGACAAAATGGATGGAGCTAAAGAGTATAATGCTAAGGGAAGTATGTCAAAGACAAATGATTTCACTCATGTGTAGAATTTAAGAAACACAACAAATAAGCAAAGGGAAAAAAATTTAGAGAGTGAGAGAAATCAAGAAATAGATTCTTAACTACAGAGAACAAACTGATGGTTATCAGAGGGGAGGGGTGGGGGGATGGGTGAAATAGGTGATGGGGATTAAGGAGGGCACTTGTCCTGATGAGCACAGTGTGGTGTATGGAAGTGCTGAATTACTATATTGTATACCTGAAACTCATACAACACTATAGGTTAAGTAACTGGAATTAAGTAACTGTAATATCAGCTTATTCCATTTTTATGTATCCAATATCTTCCTGAATCTCTTTGAAGCTACTAATTAGAAGTCCTTTAAATTCTTTTCTATTTCCTGATTTGGCTCTGCATCATGGAAGTTATTTTGTATGTTTCATTTGAGTTGTTTTGTTTCTGAATTTGTGCTTTGATTTCCCTTAAATGTCTTGCAATTCTTGCTTGTCCATTCATATTTATGAATGAAAATTTAAAATGTTTAACATCAGGAACCGTGTAGATTTCTTCAGCAGTTGTGCTGATATATTTATGCAGCCAGGGAGTTTGACAAAGGTTTCTACGTTTGCAAGCCTGTGTGCAGATTGGCTGGTTTTATGTATGATATAGGGACAAAGCAAAAAGGCTGGCCACCTCAGCTCAAATATTTTCTTTCCTAATTCCTGTATGTTTTACAAACATCTCCTATGAATGTTCTGGGCTGGGGCTTCTTTGTCTCTGCTTTGAATGCCATCACTTCAATCCTCATCTTCCCAAAATACATCAAAATATCTGGTCTGATAATGTACCTCCAGCCCACTATCATGTACTAAAATAATTAACTATAGACACATTTAATGAAATCCTGGTGGGGGGGTTATGCTCGACCTGCCTTATTTGATCTTGTTTTTGATATTAAACTTGTCTTCATGAAAGACTGTTTACTTGGATCATAACATGACCAACTGTGTTCCTTTTTTATTTTAAATGCTAATTTCTGAGGTGAAATTGATGTACAGATCTATTTTCCAAAAAATGATGCATGATGACTTTCTCTCTGGCTCTGTGTGTCCTAACTAGGCAACTTCACTAAAATCAGAAATGCAGATGGTCTTTGCGTCTGGGAACCCAAATACCTTTCTCTATTTCCCTAAGAAATAAAAGAGCATCAGTAAAGGGACAGAGATTCGGGAAGGCAAAAGAATGGAACATCATTCGTGTTAAATGATTAGTTGTTTACCTCTCTCTTTCTTTTTCTAGCCTAGGTACTATTTGAGAGCAGTGTCTGAACAATTTGAAACTGACCAACAACACAGTCTTGGGTAAAAGAAAAAACAGTGTCCTTTCCTTGCTCTGCCATTTGTGGGTGAATCAACTTGGGTAAATACTCAACTCCTCTTGTAGAAAAGAGAAACAATAATATTATCTACTTCAAAAGGATGATATGATGATTAAATAAAGAGCTGTTAGTAAAGTGCTTTACTTAGTGCCTTTGACAAATAAATGATAAATATCATTTTATTAATATCATCTAATACTTTTGCATGTCATCAGATACAACACTGTTCTATAAACAGACCAGTTGGGCGCCTGGGTGGCTCAGTCGTTAAGCGTCTGCCTTTGGCTCAGGTCATGATCTCAGGGTCCTGGGATCGAGCCCCGCATCGGGCTCCCTGCTCGGCGGGAAGCCTGCTTCTCCCTTTCCCACTCCCCCTGCTTGTGTTCCCTCTCTCACTGTCTCCCTCTCTCAAATAAATAAAAATCTTTAAAAAAAAAGTTTATAAGCAGACCAGTTACTTCATAAATATCTATTGAATGGGAAAAGAAACAACACCCTACTGTTACATTCTTCATATCTAATTAGGCAGGGGCTCAAAATCACTGATGAGTGAAGTAAAGAAATGTAATGCCATGTTAAATTGATGGGAATGCCGATATGGCAGTTGTACTAAACAATTAAATCCTTAAGCTGTAACAGGTTCTGTAAGCCATTGGAAACTAAGGGATTGCATTGACTTCCAGTTCTATACAGCCAACATCCACAATGCTTTTATTTTGTCTTCCTTCTGAGCTCTTATTTAAATGAAAGAAAAATAATGCACAGGATTAATATCACAAAAATGAAAGAGAATGAGAGTGGACAAAAGATAACATCACACTTATGGAAGATAAGCTTGAGGGGGAAGATGATAATCCCCGAGGTAGAGTGAATGAATTCAGAGTCCAGAATAAATGAAACCAAGGGGGGAAACTCACTGACCATATAGAACCCCAGGGGAACTTTGAGCATAATGTGAGTAAGTAGTGAGGGCAGGAAGTCAAAGGAAGTCTAAAAAAAGGTTTGCTAAATGCCTAGCTATGCGACAATTGTGCCAACTCTACCCCTAAACACCTGTGTACAGCTTGATTTTATAAATGGAAGAAATATTTGAGCATTATTCTTATAAGATTGAGACATGGAGCACAGTTGTCCTAGGTAAACCTCATGCATAAGTTTCTCTCCCATTTACCAACCCTATGGTGCCATAAGCTAATTGACATTATCAATATACAACAAAGAGTTTCCAAATATTTTATTTCCTACTTGAGGGTAACAACTCACATACATATGCAAAGAAAACCCAATCCTTTTTTTAAAGATTTTATTTATTTATTTGAGAGAGCGAGAATGAGAGAGAGAGAGAGAGCACATGAGGGGGGGGAGGGTCAGAGGGAGAAGCAGACTCCCTGCTGAGCAGGGAGCCCGATGCGGGACTCGATCCTGGGACTCCAGGATCATGACCTGAGCCGAAGGCAGTCGCTTAACCAACTGAGCCACCCGGGCGCCCAAGAAAACCCAATCTTGAGGGTAACATATATATATATATATATATATATATATATGGAAAACCCAATCTACTCAGGAAAAAGTAAGCAAGTCCTTCATTTTAAAGATACATGGGCAACCAAGGATCACAATACTTTGGGGAAAGAAAAGAAATACCTTAGTCTAAAATATCAAGAAATATTGGGGCACCTGGGTGGCTCAGATGGTTAAGCGTCTGCCTTCGGCTCAGGTCATGATTCCAGGGTCCTGGGATCGAGTCCTGCATAGGGCTCCCTGCTCTGCGGGGAGCCTGCTTCTCCCTCTGCCTCTGCTTCTCTCTCTCTCTCTCTCTCTCTCTCTCTGACTCTCATGAATAAAAAAATAAAACATTTAAAAATAAAATAAAATATCAAGAAATATTTAACAAAATATTTAATGGGATAATTCACAGAGTAAAACATAACATCCTTAAAATACATTATAGCATTCTCAAATTCAATACTATTTTATCTACAAAGCAAAACAAGATCCTAGAAAAAAATAAATATTTGGAAAATTGAACAATAGAAAAAACTTTTAAAAATTAGGAAAAAATACAGTATTACAGCAGTTGTTAGAAAAATATCAAGACTATTGCTCTGGGCATAAGATAAAAGCCAAATAAATAAAAATATTGAGAAAAAACTGAATATAGAGGACAAAACTGAAGAGGAGCATACTGGATGAAGAAGAAGAATTGCAACATAATACAATTGTTTCTGAAAAGAAAACTATCATAAATATCAATGTAAGTGTTAAAACAAATGAATAAACAGATTTAAAAAAGACAAGATAAGAAAATGGAAACCTGCATTTAGTGCATGTTGGTATTTGAAAGTTCCAAGTTTTCAAAAGTGGCCTAAGGATTTCAAGAGAAACAACCAATTAATCTCCACAAGGAAAAGAATAATAGCATTAGACTTTTCATCAGGAACTTGGAAATTGAACAATTATAGAAAATCACTGTGAATTCTAAGGAAAAGAATATTTACAAAGCAAAATCATATACAAAGCTAAATTATCAAATAAGAATGAAAATAAAATAAAACTGCATTCATATTTTTAAAGACTACTCTGGCTTTAATCTAAAAAAAAAAAAAAAAAGACAGTGCAGGGGCACCTACATGGCTCAGTTGGTTAAGCATCTGCCTTCAGCTCAGGTCATGATTTCGGGGTCCTGGGATCTAGCCCTGCATCTGGCTCCCTGTTCAGTGGGGAGTCTGCTTCTCCCTCTCCCTCTGCCCTCCCCCCCTCCCCCCATTCCCCACCCCTGCTCATGTGCACTCTCTCTATCCCTCAAATAAATAAATAAAATCTTTTAAACAAATGAAAAAATAAAAAATGACAGTGCAAAGCAAGAGAGATGCATAGGCATGATACAGGACAGTGTGAGACTGGTCCATGATTTCATTCATGACAGCACACCTAGAAAGTAATGAGTCCAAATGACATGAAATACCAGTAGACCCTCAAGTGTGTGCTATCAAGAAGAATAGAGTGGATTATGTGATAGATTACAATTATGAAATCATTTCTTTACCCCTTCCTGAATTCACTTTGTTTACAACATACTATTGCTGTGCCCTTCCTCCATGGGAAAGCTATCCTGCCCACCACTGCACTGTGGACTCAGCCATGAACATTGTTTTGACCAAGGGGATGTAGGTAAATGTGACACAAGCGGAGACTTGAAAGAAACTTTACATAGAGACTTGATCTCTCCAAGAATTATAGGTCAATTTCAAAAATTTTTTACATTAATGTAATTGGTGTTCTAGAAGAGGAAGAGAGAAAAGAACAGAAGAAATTAGAAGAAATATTTGAAGTAGTTATAGCCAAAAATAGCCATTACAAAAACTTCTCAAAATTAATGATCTTTCTCATCAAAAACCCACACAAGATAGTGGAGTGAAAGTGCTGGGGAAAATAGTCTTAGCATTCTGAAAAATTAGTCTTAAAAGCAGGAGAAATGATAAGTTTCTAGAGAAACACAATTTGTTGCTTATAGAGCAGACCTGCTCTACAGGAAATGGTAAAAAACAAAACAAAACAACAACAAGCAAACACCTTCTTTAGGAGAAGGAAAATGATATAGATGAGAAATTCAGGATTATATAAAGAAATGTAGAGCATTAGAAATGGAATAAATGAAGGTAAAATAAAATCTTCCATTTTTCTTATTTTTAAGTGAGCTAAAAATAACTTTTGCTTAAAATAAGAGTAACAATATATTGGCTGATAATATATGGATAAATGAAAAGAATGACAACAATGTCATAAGGAATAGGAAGAAGGAATTAGCATATTCTGCTATAAGTTACTTGTACTACACATGAAGCACATAGTACCATTTGGAGATGGCTTAGATTAGTTAAAAATATGTATTGGGAATTGAGTGGCAATCACTAAAAGAAATGAAAAAGAGGTATAATTGATAAGCTAAGAGAGGGATAAAATGGAATCAAATCATTGCATGGAAAAGTAAAAGCAACATTTCTTTTCTTTTCTTTTCTTTTTTTAATATTTTTATTGTTATGTTAATCACCATACATTACATCATTAGTTTTTGATGTAGTGTTCCATGATTCATTGTTTGTGCATAACACCCAGTGCTCCACGCAGAATGTGGCCTCTTTAATACCCATCACCAGGCTAACCCATCCCCCGCCCCCCAGAACCCTCACTTTGTTTTTCAGAGTCCATCGTCTTATTTTGATCATTGCTGTTTCCCTACATTCTATAAACCCTGTCTCATAGAATAGAGCAATATATATGTATGAAATGAATACGTTTTTGAATAACACACAAGGTTATATAAGATTTGGTCAGCTCAAAGGTGTGAATACACTCGCCAGAGTTTTAGTTTAAAATGACTAAAAATTATTAAAAATAAATATTAGTGTTGAATGTTTAAGAAATTAAATCAAATACCCTGCATGTGTGCACACACACACACATACACAAAACCATCCAATGTGATTTGCTTAAAGCTAGAAAACACAAGAATTTTTTCCAGCCATTTTTTTCCCTAAGAGCTCAATATTTGCAGGGAAAACAATTTTCTCGGTTTCATAAACATTCATCAAATTAAATTTCTTAAATCAACATTTAAGTTTTAGTAATTAAACTACAGTCACCATAATTGAAGATCAATATTCACACTTTTATATATCTTGAATTTTGTCAAAACACTTAATTAACAGCAGGAAACTGTTTTCCTTTGACAGCATCATTTAAATGCTTTCTTCATTTACATGTCTACTATTGTTATTCTTGCATGATGAAATTACTTTTCAAAGCTAGAATGAAATAATTACATTGTTTAGGCTGAACTCTATTTGTAAATGTAAGTCTGTAAGTAGTCCTGCAAATAATTTAAAAATAATAAGAGATTGGTCCATTACAAATATTTTCTATGACATGTTAAATAGTTTCACATTGATTTAATTTTAATATATATCATTCTTCAAAACAATACAGTTATTGTTCTGTATGCAAAGTAAATTGTTATAATTAGAGTTTCTTTTGTCATCTTATCCTTCAAATCTTTTTTTTCTCTATCCCATTGTCTATAAAAAGTACATTACACAACCAATTTCCCCAGACAGAAACAAGGCCTTTTTCCTCTCCTAAAATTCTATCCACGTTCTCTCAATGGGCAAAATCCATAAACAAGTTACACGGTTCTGTAAGATCCAGCTGCCTCATCATGTAGGGTCCTGTGATTTGACCTCTGCTTTCTCTCTAGATTACCTTGTAACTATTACCAACTCATGCCCTGCTTTCCAAACATATATGTGGTATTTGTCTTCTACTGTTTGGTCTGTCCAGTCATCATTTGAAATAGCACCTTTTTTTTTTTTTTTCCTGAAAGTTCTCTCTTCCCACCCAAGTCTTTGGTTGTATTACAGCTGCAAAACTATCTGCCCTGCTTCTAACTTTTGGGATAAGCCAGATTCAAACTAGGCCAATTAAAGTTCTTCCCTTGGGGGAATAAATAAATAAATATGTATATATATATACACACACATCTATACATACACATACACACGCACACACACATAGACATTAGAACAGACGGGAAAAAAAGAAATTCCTCTTTAGTAGAGGGAGATGTATATGAGCTTCTGAAGTTTAAAACTTATGTGATATTGAGGGCTCAAATTAAGAAAAGAGCACAATTTTAATAACAAGATTCTATAAGGGTCCTATGTCCATATGGATCCGTGAAAGCTAAGTTTCATAAGCTGGACTTCAAAGATTCTAAATTAAGTCATTCTGATTTTTTTTTATTTTTTTAAGTTTTATATATTTACGTAATTTCTACATCCAAAGTGGGGCTTGAACTCTCGACCCTGAGATCAAGAGTCACATGCTCTTCTGACTGAGCCAGCCAGGTGCCCCTAGTCATTCCTATTTTAAAATTCTAAAAGTCCAGGATACTGCAACTGAAAATGGAAACTTAATGAAAGAATCGGCCTCAGTTAACAAAATCAATACCAAATTGTGAATGCCTTTCTATCATATATGTACAAAGTTAAATTTATATGTGAGGTTGAATTTAATCAGTTGGCAATAAGTTATGTTTATGATAGCTAGATAAACTTGAACCAGTTTAAAATACATCTGATAGTATTTGGTCACACATTCTAACTTGTTTTATTGAAGTATTTTGTGCACAAATAATTAGAAGACATCCTTTAGAATTAATAGCATTTAATATTAAATGTTAAAGCATTTAATATTTATTAATATGCAGTTTAAGAACAACTTAATTATAATTATATTTAATTTTAATAGTTAATATTTTATATTTGACTTATTTGAGGTCAAATCACTAATAATTTGGTGAGAATGTGCAGAAGTTATGGTTTCTGATTCTTTACTTAGTATTCTTTTCTTGTACTTCACAGTGGATCTTAAATGTATTTGTCAGCACTGCAATACAATAATTTTTAACACCCTTCTTAACAGGTCTAAACTTATTAACATTTTAAAAATATATAACATATAGAGGTTATACATTTATTAAAGTACACTTTTGAAAGATCAGTTCTGGAATAAAATGATTGCCATGAACACATGCTTATTACTGGTGGCTGTCTAAATTCTAATTTATCATGTCCCTAAAACACCATCATTTTTTTTTAGATTTTATTTATTTATTTATTTATTTGACAGAGAGAGACACAGCGAGAGAGAGGGAACACAAGCAGGGGGAGTGGGAGAGGGAGAAGCAAGCTCCCCACGGAGCAGGGAGCCTGATGTGGGACTCGATCCCAGGACCCTGGGATCATGACCTGAGCTGAAGGCAGATGTTTAACGACTGAGCCACCCAGGCGCCCCAAACATCATCATATTTTTGAGTGTAGCCCTTAAAACTCTCCAAAAAAAAAAAAAAAACTGCATTTAGCAATATATTGATAAAAGATATCTCCATATTTGAATGATTTCACTTGATTGGGCTGACAGGCTTTTCACAAGAAACATTTTTCAATATGTATCAAGATTCCCAATTTCAAAATTTAGGAGAGCTTTTTTTTTTCATTTTTTTTAATTAGAAAATTCTAGTACTGGAAAGGTCATAAATGAATACTTCCATAAATACGTTCAAGGAATGGATTTTTAAAAAGTTATTTGACATATTCTATGAAAAAACTATAATTACCAAACCTTTTATTATATTGTAATTTTGGTAATCAAGTCATATTTATTTATGGCAGTTTTAGTCCCATGATATTTTTGCTAAAAATTAACTCATCTCATATCACTTTGCAAAACACATTGAGATATTCAGAGCTTTGTTCTATATAGGGCAAAAAGGTAGATGGATGAGCTAGTAAGAAACAATGTATAATTTAATCTAATTACATACTTTAAAAGCAAGTTAGTGTTACCAAACTATGGTAAAGCATGGTATAGTGTTACCAAAAATGGTAAAAATACCATTTTAACACTGAAATAAATGTATTACTATTTTATTAAACATCAATTGCCACTACCAAACAAAATATTGTAAACCATTTCTACTTTTGTACTAGTAAACAGCATTCCCAAGCTTTCTCAATTTTCTAAAAATTAAAATTGTTTTTCACTACTAAGTATAACATAAATATATTCTCATTAAAAGTTTATCAGAATATTTTCTATAAAAATATATTATCAATTTTCGTATAATAATGCATGCTAAAAATTTCTTGATTACTGATTTTTCAGTAAATGCCTATTCTGAGGGCTTATTGATGAATAGATTTTAAAGATCACATATCATATGCTAATGAAAATCTACCAGAATATCTTCCTTTCAACAAAGACCAAGAAATAAAAATCAAAATTCTTTTTATATACCTGAGATCTTATTAACAGAAATATCATCAGGGTTTCTTTTTAAAATTATGGAAACATACTAACAATCTGACACTATGTTCACAGTTAAGTTAAATAAAAAGATTGTTTTCTGCATTTTAACATTTCATAAAGCAAGTGAATCAAGAGCATTATCTTTAACACAAAATACGTAAAATAAAATTCTGAAATTGCAGTTGTACATGACAGTTCGATGATCCTTTCCATTGTTCCAATTTTAGTGTACGTGCTGCCGAAGCGAGCATCGATGATCCTTTTCCATTATTGGCATATATGCCTTACTCTTATTCTGACATTTCTTTAATTCAATTGTTTTCCGACTTTAAACATTAATAATGAACTCATTGTTATCACCTACTTTTATGCCTAGAAGATTTTGATTTTCCAATTCACACAGTGAAGCAACTACTTTATGTGAAAACAGATTTAAAAAAAAATGTAAAAAAAGTCATTCTTCTCCAAAAATAGTTGTCAAACGTTTGTGTGAGTAAACATCACTTGAGGAGTCTGTATAATATGCATATTCTGAGGCCCCACTCAGAAATCCTAAACCATTACATCTGAGTTAGGGTCCATAAATCTGCATTTTTAAGTGAGTTCCTCAGGTGATTCTGATATCAAACGCTGCACACGACAATGACTCTTGTAATAGGAGAACTAATTATTTTTTAAGTTATACTCAAGCAACTTTATGCTAGTAATTTAAAATTTTTATAATTCACAATCCTGACAGAATGAGGACAATTTTGGCTACCCTGGTTCATTCTTATTTTCCAAACAAAATCTGATATGAATCATAATTTGTTCATTACTTCATTGGTTTGACCAATCAGTCATGGTCATTCTACAACTCTTCATTAGAGGCCTGGCATATTCTGACACTGGAGACGCAAAGAAGAAACTTCATGAGATTTGCAGTTTAGTGGGGAAAAAATCAGATATGAGATTTAAAAAAAAAAAAATAGTAAGTGACACAGAGATGGGGCGCCTGCATGGCTCAGTTGGTTAAGTATCTGCTTTTAGCTCAGGTCATGATCTCGGGGTCATGGGATGGAGCCCTGTGTCTGGTTCCCTCCTCAACGGGGAGTCTGCTTCTCCCTCCTTCTCTGCCCCTCCTCCTAATTGTGTTTTTTTCTCTCTCTCTCTCAAATAAATAAATAAAATCTTATAAAAAAAAGTGACACAGAGAAAGAGAAATACTATATGGTCTCACTTATATGTGGAACCTAAAAATAAAAAAAAATGAACTCATAAAAACAGAGGTCAGATTTGTGGTTGCCAGTGGTGAGGGTAGGGGATGAAGAAATTACATGAGGGTTGTCAAAGTGCAAACTTCGAGTTATAAGATAAATAAGTTCTGGGATTGTAATGTACAACATGATGACTACAGTTAACAATGCTGTGTTGTATATTCGAGAGTTGCTAAGAGAATCAATCTTAAAGTTCTTATCACAAGAAAAAACGTAACTCTGAAAGGTGAGAGATGTCAACTAACATTATTGTGGTAATCTTTTTGCTAATATATATACCAAATATATATCAAAACATTATGTTGCATACCTTAAATCTATATAATGTTATATGTCAATTATATCTCAATGAAAATGAGGGGGAAATACTAAAAACAGTCCAGTTGTAATATGTGCTGTAAATCAATCAGGTTTCAGTTAGGAACACAATCATTATGAGTATTATAAGGTATATTAGTTTTCTATTGGTATAATACCAAATTACCACAGAATTATCAGCTTATAACAACACAGATTCATTATCTCACAGTTTCTGTGAGTCAAGAGTCTAGACACAGTTTAGCTGGCTTCTCTGTGCAGGGTCTCACAAAGCTGTAGTCAAGATGTCAGCCAGACTGTGTTCATTTCTAGAATGTGTGTTTTCTTCCAAACTCATGGGTTGTTGGCAGGATTCAGTCCCTTACAGCTGTTAAAAAGAGTTCCTCAGCTCCTAGAGGCTGTCCAAAGTTTGCTTCCAAGTTGCTCCCTCCTTGGGCAATCCATGTCCTAACATCATGCCTCTTCAACACTAGAGGGAGAGGATCTCCTCCCTACAGAACTCTAAGAGACGTATATAATGTAACATAACCGGGGGAGAGATATCACATCGACTCTGCCATATTCTATTGATTAGAATCAACTCACCATTTCCATACACACTCAAGAAGCATGACGATCAGGGGGCAGATTATTGGGAGTCAACCTAGGGTCTGCCACATGGGCTAAAGATTTTTTAGAGGAGTTACAGCTTACACAATTTTGAGAGAAGCTTAGGAAGTGAAAATCTGAAAGGAGGAGTAGAAGATACAGAGAAAACATTCCTAATAAATTCTTCCAAAGCCCTGAGGCAGAGGAAGAAGTGGGACTTAAAGAAAAATCTGACAAACTAAACACATCATTTGCTGTAGTGGAAATATCAAGTTTCTCTATGGACCAACCCTATCCCTCAACCTTACGGGGAATACATTTTGAATACAATAATACCCAGCTTAACCAAGATGATGGTAGCATATTTTGACGTCCATAACACCCATTCATAACTACATATCTCAAAATACAGAAAATAGCAATTATCTGCTTTTATACAACATGAGGCAACCATGCCTCATATCGCGGAAAAATTAACTAACCAATTTAAAAGATACCTAAACACTCATTATCCATAACTGGGTAACATTTATTCTTTTTCTAGCTAGGTATCATTACTCTTTTGATATCCTATTAATTAAATATACTGACATATAAGGTTAACTATGATCATTATGTCTTATGTTAAATACTATGACTATGACAGTGGGAAAGAAAAATAATTGCTTAATAAACATAAGAATAGATTCATGCTAAAGCAAAAAAACAAATATCCCTACTTAGTAAAATCCCGAATTCTACAACAGGTCATGCGGCCATCACTGGTATTTATAACTTTTTTCTATTTCCAATTCCATATTCCTTTGACCTCAGAAACCACCTCAGCTAGTCATGGTTCTTCACTCAGTGGAGTGACCCAAATCCATGGCCCTATAGTGTCTGAGCAACTCACAGTCATGTCTGCACTAAGTCGTTTAATTTTCGTTTAGTTTTTATTTTAGCACAAAGGATTTCTGAGAGGGGTCCTAGAGGATCTCGTGAATGAGACATTCCCTGTACTTTTTCTACTACAAACATATATTCCTCCAGAAAGTCAGAAAAAGCCACTCCAACAGGTATGCTAACTCTCTTCTTTGCCCATTGGCTAACTGTCATGAGAATCCCCATACGGCCAATGTAGACTTTACTAACACCAATTTAAGGAAGACTTTACTTTTCCATTAATCCTTCCCCCAGTAGGAAATATTATCTCTAAAAGAGCAGCCAAACATTTCATGATAGGAAGCAAACTTTTTGCTGATGGATTCCTAGGGGTAATAGTAAGAGGAATCACTCCCATTTCACTGCCTTGCCTTTCATATGCATGAATATAGATTCTGAAAGATACAGGATCACCTATGGGTCACTGATTTAAAGCATATCCTGCATCCTGGGAAACATGACCCCAGCCTCACAAGGTATTATCTTGTGCCTTTGTTTCTTGAGGCCAGTGATAGTTAAAAGCAGGTGGTTAAGATCAAAGGTTAATAACAGGAAATTCTACAACCACAAGCCAATTTCTAACCTTCCTTTACTGCAAATGAAATTCCCTAAATCAGTAGTAATGTTGTCAGGAATATCATGGTACTGAATAAGGCATGCTTGATGTCCATAGATGATGGGTTTGACACACTTGTTAGAGAATTTGGAAAAAGATGAGCATTTGGGAAAATCATAAGTAAAATTTTCTTACAGGGAAATAATGATTCCTCTAGACTATAAGTATATTCAAGTCTTGGCAGGCTTACTTAGTTACAAAATGTGACCCATAAGGAAGTGGCATACACACTACGCAAATTGCAACATTTACCACATTACATTGAAAGAAACTAGCCAGATATGATTATTGGTACTTTCATTGTCCACAATTATCTGAATTTAGTCAAACATAAAGAACCATGATGAGTACTATGAAAGTCATAGATATTATCGGAATTAGGTCTTCCATAATTGAGAGCTGAGAAGTTAAGATCAGTTGGATGAGCAGACACAAAGCCTAACAAGGCTTCTCAGAGTGTAACACAGATGGGCAAATTGGAGATTTTGCAGGGAGAGCTGAGAATCTAAGCATGTCCCTGCCAACTCCTAGAGAAGTCTATGGAGGCTCTTGCCACAATCAAGCCTCTGGAGCCATTATTGCTCGTGAAGATCAGCAGTTAAGATGCAGCTAGAGGCTGAACTGAGGAAAGTGAAAATTCACTGAAACCCAACAGACAATGTCCATTATCCTATCTGACCACAGAGACCTACAGGGTGATAGTGGCCACTTCAATTTCATCATTTAAATTATATTCAGTGTCCAACTCTTTTGATCAATTCTAAACATGGTGAAAGAGGCTCTGGGAAACATAGTTCCAAGCTTAACCAAATTAGCAATGGCTAGGGTTACTGGATATAATCAATAAAAATATAGGACACCTAGGGCGCCTGGGAGGCTCAGTTGCTTAAGCGACTGCCTTCAGCTCAGGTCATGATCCTGGAGTCCTGGGATCAAGTCCCGCATCGGGCTCCCTGCTCAGCAGGGAGTCTGCTTCTCCCTCTGACCCTCTTCCCTCCTGTGCTCTCTATCTCTCAATCTCTCCCTCTCAAATAAATAAATAAAATCTTAAAAAAAAATAGGACACCTAGCTAAGTTTGAATTTTCTATAGACAACTTATTATTTTTAGTATAACTGTATCCCAAGCATGGCATGGGATCAATATCATAATCTATTCTGCTTTATTCCATTCAGCTCAACTCTACTTAATATATTTAATATAAACATTCCCCATGCAACATTTGAGACAAATTTATACTGAAAGAAGTATTGATTGTTTATTTGAAATTCAAATTTAACTGAGTTTCCTATATTTTATCGGACAACTATAAGGACACAATCTAGAAAAATTACCTTAAGGAAAATGGTAAATGTAACGGCAGAGATAGACAGGTTGAGATCAGACCATAAAGGGTCTCAACAGCTTGTATTCAAGATTCCTTCATTTATGTGTTCTCATTTGTCCTTCATAACAACCTCACAATTTTTGGATAAATAATTAAAATATATTTAGAGTTAATGAAATAGAGAATAAAAAATTTAGTTACGTTTACATAGAATCCTCATGCCAAATTATTTCCTTTATATTAGACTGGCTATAAAATATTAATACCCCTTAGAAGAAGCATTCACAGGAATCCTTTAATATTTTGATCCCTAAGTCCTGTATCTGCCAGAGAAGTTCAGAAATAGGTATCAGTGTTTACATCAAAGACACAATAAGTAGGTAACATATCTATTTAATTATCTCTTAACAGGATATATATTTGCCATACACACATTGTAAAAAACATAAAAATTTATTTTTTAAGATTTTATTCATTTATTTGAGAGACAGAGAGAGAGAGAGAGAGCGAGAGAGCTCAAATGGGGGAGAAGGGAAAGGAGGATCCCCACAGAGGAGGGAGCCCAACACTGGGCTTGGTGCCAGGACCCTGAGATCATGACATGAGCTGAAGGCAGACATTTAACAACTGAGCCACCCAGGTCCCCCAAAACATAAAAATGTAAAATTAAAAAAAATTGGTATGTTCAAAGAAAACCACAACTAAGTTTGGTAGTATTTCCTTCCTTGTACTTGAGAAAGCACCGAATAATCCATTTTAATCCTATTGTTTTATTTTTAGATTATAAAATGTTTCATAGTATATATTTTATAATTTTTCTAAGACATTTCAACAATTGTTCAACTTCTGAAAGTGCAGTGATTTTTCCTCATTGTCTTCCAAATTGCATATCTAAAATTTGTCCCAAAAGAGCATGATTTATCACATTATTTGTAAGAGTTTAATAGTGATACAATATATGCTTTTTCTACTTTATAAATATATTAGTTCAAAATTTATAATTTTTATGTACTTATGAATCATACTTAAGCTTTGTTTTATATGAAAAAATTACGGAATGGGACAGAATGAAACAATCCTTGTGCTTCTGTTGATTTTTATGGCCTCTTTCTTTTTTTTTTTTTAAAGATTTTATTTATTTATTTGAGACAGAATGAGAGAGAGAGAGAGCACATGAGAGGAGGGAGGGTCAGAGGGAGAAGCAGACTCCCCGCTGAGCAGGGAGCCTGATGCGGGACTCGATCCCAGGGCTCCAGGATCATGACCTGAGCTGAAGGCAGTCGCTTAACCAACTGAGCCACCCAGGCGCACCTTATGGCCTCTTTCTAAAAATACGATGTGCAATTAAATTTATTCTTTAAAATAATACGTTTTATTACTTTTAGGGTATTTCCTATAAAAATATCCTCACAGTGTGGCAGTTGCCATGTCTGGCCAAGAGAGTGGCAAGAAGATACCCCTGAATCAGCCCAAGAAGCAGGCCAAGGAGATGGATGAGGAAGATAAGGCAAGCAGAAACAGAAAGAGGGACAGAAGAAACTCAAAGAGCTAAAAGCAAAGGTCATGGGGAAGGGCTCCCCATGGTGTTATTAAGAAACGTGGCAAAAAAACAAACTATTCCTAAATAAAGCCTAAACCCAGCAGGAGAAGAGAAATAATAAAGATCAGAGCAGAAATCAATGAAATAGAAACCCAAAGAACAGTAGAACAGATCAACGAAACTAGGAGCTGGTTCTTTGAAAGAATTAACAAGATTGATAAACTCCTGGCCAGACTTATCAAAAAGAAAAGAGAAATGACCCAAATCAACAAAATCATGAATGAAAGAGGAGAGATCACAACCAACACTAAAGACATACAAACAATTATAAGAACATATTATGAGCAACTCTATGCCAGCAAATTAGATAACCTGGAAGAAATGGATGCATTCCTAGAGATGTATCAACTACCAAAATTGAACCAGGAAGAAATAGAAAACCTAAACAGACCCATAACCACTAAGGAAATTGAAGCAGTCATCAAAAATCTCCCAACAAACAAAAGCCCAGGGCCAGATGGCTTCCCAGGGGAATTCTACCAAACATTTAAAGAAGAATTAACCCCTATTCTCCTGAAACTGTTCCAAAAAATAGAAATGGAAGGAAAACTTCCAAATTCATTTTATGAGGCCACCATTGCCTTGATCCCAAAACCAGACAAAGACCCCATCGAAAAAGAGAATTACAGACCAATATCCTTGATGAACATGGATGGAAAAATTCTCACCAAAATACTAGCCAATAGGATCCAACAGTATTAAAAGGGTTATTCACCATGACCAAGCGGGATTTATCCCTGGGCTGCAAGGTTGGTTCAACATCCACAAATCAATCAACATGATACAATATATTAACAAAAGAAAGAACAAGAATCATATGATCCTCTCAATAGATGCAGAAAAAGCATTTGACAAAGTACAGCATCCTTTCTTGATCAAAAATCTTCAGACTATAGGCAAAGAGGGTACACACCTCAATATCCTAAAAGCCATCTATGAAAAACCTACAGCGAATATCATTCTCAATGGGGAGAAGCTGAGATCTTTCCCCCTAAGCTCAGGAACGCGGCAGCGATGTCCACTCTCACCACTGCTCTTCAACATAGTATTAGAAGTCCTAGCCACAGCAATCAGACAGCAAAAAGAAATCAAAGGCATTCAAATCAGCAAAGAGGAAGTCAAACTCTCACTCTTTGCAGATGATATGATACTTTATGTGGAAAACCCAAAAGACTCCACCCCAAAACTGCTAGAACTCATACAGGAATTCAGGAAAGTGGCAGGATATAAAATCAATGCACAGAAATCAGTGGCATTCCTATACACCAACAACAAGACAGACAAGAGACAAATTAAGGAGTCGATCCCATTTACAATTGCACCCAAAACCATAAGATACCTAGGAATATATCTAATCAAAGAGGCAAAGGATTTGTACTCAGAAAACTATAAAATACTCATGAAAGAAATTGAGGAAGACACAAAGAAATGGAAAAACGTTCCATGATCATGGATTGGAAGAAATAACATTGTGAAGATGTCAATGCTACCTAGAGCAATCTACACATTCAATGCAATCCCCATCAAAATACCATCCACCTTTTTCAAAGAAATGTAGCAAATAATCCTAAAATTTGTATGGAACCAGAAGAGACCTCGAATAGCCAGAGTAATGTTGAAAAAGAAAAGTAAAGCTGGTGGCATCACAATTCCGGACTTCCAGCTCTATTACAAAGCTGTCATCATCAAGACAGTATGGTACTGGCACAAAAACAGACACATTTATCAATGGAACAGAATAGAGAGCCCAGAAATGGACCCTCAACTCTATGGTCAACTAATGTTTGACAAAGCAAGAAAGAATGTCCAGTGGAAAAAAGACAGTCTCTTCAACAAATGGTGTTGGGAAAATTGGACAGCCACATGCAGAAGAATGAAACTGGACCATTTCCTTACACCACACACAAAAATAGACTCCAAATGGTTGAAAGACCTAAACGTGAGACAGGAGTCCATCAAAATCCTTAAGGAGAACACAGGCAGCAACCTCTTCGACCTCAGCTGCAGCAACATCTTCCTAGAAACATTGCCAAAGGCAAGGGAAGCCAGGGCAAAAATGAACGATTGGGATTTCATCAAGATAAAAAGCTTTTGCACAGCAAAAGAAACAGTCCACAAAAACAAAAGACAACCGACAGAATGGGAGAAAATATTTGCAAATGACATATCAGATAAAGGGCTAGTATCCAAAATCTATAAAGAACTTATCAAACTCAACACCCAAAAGAACAAATAATCCAATCAAGAAATGGGCAGAAGACATGAACAGACATTTTTCCAAGAAGACATCCAAATGGCCAACAGACATGAAAAAGTGCTCAACATCGCTCGGCATCAGGGAAATCCAAATCAAAACCTCAATGAGATCCCACCTCACAGCAGTCAGAATGGCTAAAATTAACAAGTCAGGAAATGACAGATGTTGGCAGGGATGTGGAGAAAGGGGAACCCTCCTACACTGTTGGTGGGAATGCAAGTTGGTGCAACCCCTCTGGAAACAGTATGGAGGTTCCTCAAACAGTTGAAAATAGAGCTACCATACAATCCAGCAATTGCACTACTGGGTATTTAGCACAAAGATACAAATGTAGGGATCCGAAGGGGTATGTACACCCCAATGTTTATAGCAACAATGTCCACAATAACCAAACTGTGGAAGGAGCCAAGATGCCCATCGACAGATGAATGGATAAAGAAGAAGTGGTATATATACACAATGGAATATTATGCAGCCATCAAAAGGAATGAGATCTTGCCATTTGCAATGACGTGGATGGAACTGGAGGGTGTTATGCTGAATGAAATAAGTCAATCAGAGAAAGACATGTATCATTGACCTCACTGATATGAGAAATTCTTAATCTCAGGAAACAAACTGAGGGTTGCTGGAGTGGTGGGGGAATGGGAGGGATGGGGTGGCTGGGTGATAGACATTGGGGAGGGTATGTGCTATGGCGAGTGTTGTGAATTGTTCAAGACTGTTGAATTACAGATCTGTACCTCTGAAACAAATAATGCAATATATATTAAGAAAAAAAAAAAGAAGAAGATAGCAGGAGAGGAAGAATGAAGGGGGGGAAATTGGATGGGGAGCCCAACCATGAGAGACGATGGACTCTGAAAAACAAACCGAGGGTTCTAGAGGGATGGGGGTGGGGGGATGGGTTAGCCTGGTGATGGGTATTAAAGAGGGCACGTTCTGCATGGAGCACTGGGTGTTATGCACAAACAATGAATCATGGAACACTACATCCAAAACTAATGATGTAATGTATGGTGATTAACATAACAATAAAAAATTAAAAAAAAACAAGCTATTCCTTGTGTCTGAGGCAATGATGATCCTTATTCCATTCCTGTTTAAACATTTGGCATTCCTGTCTAACTAGAATGAAGTGTTATCTTAGATCCTGTTTTACAATTAAGAATAAACTCTTGTAAAAAAATAAAAATATAAATATAAAAATAAAAATAATATATTTTATAATCTCTCTGTCTGTAGTTCTACCAAACTCAAATTCTTGTAGAAAATCAGATTTGCCTATCAGAACCACTGGAGGCAGCCTTCTGATTTGTGTGGCTTGTGCCATGCAATTTAGCCATAGTAAGATGACTTTCTTTGACCCTCTTGCTTCAGAAAATATTCCACTGACATCCTTTTGTTCTGTTGAAAAAGGATTGGCAATGCATGTATTATGTGAAACTAATAGCTCAAACTTGCCATCATGGAAAAGAAAGGATTAGATGCCCTTTGAATATCTGGCCCTAGATGTCCATCACAGGAGGACATCTTTATTTGCACTGTTACTCTGCTCAATTCTTGGTCTTTCTGTAGAAACAGATAGACAAAAATTTTAATTAATGCCAGTCAAAATGGTGATTTTGTGGTATGAACAATTTGAGGACTAAAACATATTTAAATATAAATTTATACTACATCAGTTTCAAAAATATCCAACAGATGGCAACAGGAATTGAATATCCAATTGACCTAGACTTGGGCCTCATCGCAAAGACTTAAAATTTTTCAAAATGTATTAATAGTTTAGACCAATTCAGCCCTTTTTTCCCCAATATATTTTTTATTCATGCTATATATTTGCAAGTTATAGTGATGTTATTTTGAAGGGGTTGGCTTTACAAACTTGCTATCTTCTCTTTTATAAATAATATTAGAGTGTTTATTGAGATTTTGTTTCTATATAGGAATCACTGAATCTAACTGGGGTGACTTGAAATGTTGACGGTACATCCAGTGGCATTTAACACACTAGTGTGTCTGAACTTACATGTATATACACAGAAGCATGGGAGTACTGATAAAATGTTTCTTTTAAAAAAAAATACTCATTGCTTATTTCCATTATCTTCACATCTCTATAATTTCATAATAATAGTTTCTGGGTCTTCAATACTATATGAGTTTGTTTTTAATTTCACATAGCATGGTGGCTTCGAGGGGAAATCAATTTGTAAAATATTCAGCACAGCCTTCAGGTAAGTGTGCACCATATGAATTTTGATACTAAGTACTAGGAAAATTTTTGAGGCACTTTTCATCAAGGATCATCTTGGGCAGAGAGACTAAATTGCAAACTGAAACCACATTTGCTTAGTTTCAGTAGGAATAGTGTCATATGCAAAAAAAATGCTATCCCCATTAGAAAACAATTGCAAAGGTGATGGTTTTGAGAAAGAGACAGAGGGAGAGAAGGAGAGATGAAGAAAAAGAGGGAGAAGGAGAAAAAGGAAAAGAGAGGGAGAGAAAAAGATTTTTTTTAGAGATAGAGGGGGAGCAGGAAAATGGGGGAGGGGCAGAGTGAGATGGGGAGAATTTTAAGCAGACTCCATGCCCAGCACAGAGCCCTACATAGACACAGGGCTCCACATCACAACCCTCAGATCATAACTTGAGCTGGAATCAAGAGTCAGAGGCTTAACCAAATGAGCCACCCACGTGCCCCTCTCTCCAAAAAAAAGATTTTTAAAAGAGTTTAAAAAGTGCTTAAAGAGATGGCCCAGAATGAAGGGAACCTATGTTATAATCCTACTTCTCTGACCTATAAGCTTTGGGCCTGTGGTAGAAAAAAATGCCTCCCCCAGGATGTTAATATGCTAATCCCAGAAAAAGACTCCAGCCATTTGCTAGTTTGGAAGGAGAGGGAGTCTGTACTTCCAGTTTCTGGCCTGACCTGTAAATATTGCCAGGGTTCTCAGTCCCTCCTCAAAACAAAGAAAAAGCTGAAGAAACTCCAAATCAACAGCTTTTCTTAGATATATAAGAAAACTGAGGTCAATGATAAGCCACTGTTAACAAGTTGTTGAAGGCTCAGTGTAGACTGGTTTGAGATTTAAAAACATCAGGGGCCAAGTTTGGGAGACAGGTCATACATTCATGAGTTATACCTCCAGGAGGAGTCCTACCAGGTTCTCAAGGTGAAGATCAAAGAAAGAGCCCCTCATGCTTCTTGCACGGAGAAAGGAAAATTAATCATTTTAAAATACTCCAGAACATTCTCTTCTCCTTCTAAAGGACTACCCTCAAAAGAAGCTCTTTTTACCAGAGCTTACCAACTATGGGAAAGGGAAATTCCCCCGTCTAGCCCTCCTGTCTCAACTGTAGGTAAATAAAAAAATGCTGAGAAGCACTTGTGAAGGTCACAGCCCTGGAACACTGGTTCACTAGAAGACAGAGTGTTGGGGTACCTGGGTGGATCAGTCATTAAGTGTCTGCCTTCGGCTCAGGTCATGATCCTGGGGTCCTAGGATTGAGCCCCGCCTTGGGCTCCCTGATCAGTGGGAGGCCTGCTTCTCCCTCTTCCACTCCCCCTGCTGTGTTCCCTCTCTGTCTCTCTCTCTCTCTGTCAAATAAATAAATAAAATCTTTGAAAAAAAAAGACAGAGAGCTAATCATAGGAATATGAAATGCACCCCCTTTTCCATATCTGTTCAATAGTCTAGAAATGGCTGAGGATTTATATAGTCTAGAAATAGTGAGCTAGATGATATGGCAAAAGAATCTTACCAAACTGAAAAGCAAGAAAAAAAAAAAGAATGAAAATAACCACAGTATATCCAAGAACAGTGGGACAATTATAAACAGTGTAATATATGTGTAATGGGAATAACAGAAGAGAGGAAGGAATGGAAAGACTACCTGGATTATTAATGACTGAGAGTTTTCCAAAATTAAAGAGACAAAAATCTGTAGATTTAGGAAGCTCAGAAAAGATTAAGTAGAATAAATAACAAAATACCCATACCAAGGCATATAAATTCAAACTGCAAAAAAAAAAAAAAAAAAAAAAAAACAAAGACAAAAGAAAATCTTGGAAGAAACTAGAAAGGGAAATCTCACACCTTATCTATAGAAAACAAGGAATAGATTACACTGGATTTGTTTTCAGAAACCATGCAAGCAAGATATCAAAATATTGAAAGAAAAAAGCACACACCAGTTTATATTTCTTTATTCAGCAAAATTATTATTAAGATAAGAGAAGAAGAAATAAAGATTTTCTCTGAGAATCTGGATTTAGATAAAGAAAAAAATGGTAAAGAAAAATTTAAAAGCTAAATTATAGGATGTTGTTAATCTAACAGATAATTTGTTTGAAAAATAATAACAAAAGTGTGTTTGGTTATTGAGGCACCTGGGTGGCTCAGTTGGTTAAGCATCTGACTTCTGATTTCAGCTCAAGTCATGATCTCAGGATTGTGAGATGGAGTTCCATGTCCGGCTTGTGCTGGGAGTGGAGTCTACTTGGGATTCTCTCTCTCCCTCTACCCCTCCCACTCCCTGCACCTGTTTGCTCTCTCTTTCTCTCTCTCTCTCTCAAAAAAATGTTTTTTGTTATTATAGATTAGATAGATGATAGATGATAGATAGAGTATAATAAATGACAATATTATAAGGCACTGAAGGGAGAAGTTGGAAATACTCTGCTATAAAGTACATGCACTACTTATAAAGTGATACAGTCTCATTTTGCACTTCAGTTAGTTATAAATATATGTTGTAAACTCCAGGGCAACCACACACACACACAAAGTAGGAAGGCATCTACAACCTTTGGACCTTTGGAGGCTAGAAAGTTCATAGAAATGGACTCTCCTCCAAAAACAAAATGACAAAACCTTGATTTTAGACCATGAGGACCCATGTTGGACTTCTGACCTAAAGAACTGTGAGACAATAAATTTGTGTGGTTTTAAACATTAAGTTTGAGGTAATCTGTTGCAGCAGTAATAAAAAACAAATCATACATGACTTTTGTCAAATTACTTAACATCTTTAATACAATTCTCTTCTTTTGCAAAATAGGTAGTTATACACATTCATATCAAATTCCTATAATATGTGCAGATTATTGCTATATCCAAAAGACTTCCCCTTAAAAAGAATTTTCTTGGGGCGCCCGAGTGGCTCAGTTGTTAAGCGTCTGCCTTCGGTTCAGGTCATGATCCCAGGGCCCTGGGATCGAGCCCCGCATCGGGCTCCCTGTTCAGTGAGGAAGCCTGCTTCTCCCTCTCTCACTCCCCCTGCTTGTATTCCCTCTCTTGCTGTGTCTCTCTCTGTCAAATAAATAAATCAAATCTTAATTTTTTTCTTTTTTGTTTTCCTCTCTTTGTCTTTTACTTTCCATTCTCCTTCACACATTTCTAGCATTCCTAAGTAAGACATTGTGCTTGAGATTTAAAAATAAAAACATGCTTGAAAATATTAAGATATAATAAGTCAGACAAAAGTAACTATATATAAGATTATAGTTACATTATAAAAGTGCAGTCAAAAGATACGGTAGTAACAGAGGGGGAAAAATCTAAGTCAATACTCCAAACTTATATCATATTCCCAAAAAAGCATTTTTGAATTAAAAAAGAAAACCAGGCTTCGAATAATATGAACGATTAGAATGAATAGAACTCTTTCCAAAATCTGCTTTTAGCTTTAACTGAGCAAAACTGAGAATAAAGATTTGGATTCTCTCTCTTCTTCTTCACCTTAATGGCAAAGGGGGGAAAATTGATAGAGGAAGATATTTCACAATTATTAGACAACTGAGAAGATGAATAGAAAGAGACAACAACACTCTTTACAAGTCCTGCCCAATAGAACTTTCTGTAATAATGGTAATATTTTATATTTGTGCTATTGAATACAGTTTCCACCAGTCACTGGGGCTACAGAGCTCTCAAAATGTGACTTGTGTAATGGGGAACTAAATTCTTCAATTTATCTATCTTTATTTAAAACTTAAGTACCTACATATGACAAGTAACTACTGTAACAGTTCAATTAAAAACTAATAATAATGGTTAATTGAGCATAATAAAACTCAATGACTCTTCAAATTCTTATAATCTATATGAATTTTCTAAAAATTAAATATTGATTTAGCTATATATTTCTAAGGAAAAAAATGACATATGATCTTCTTCAGTTAGTCATGCAATAGGAGGATCTGGAACGTCAGGGTTTGCTAAAGAGACACCTGATAGTATTCTCTCATCTTTTGTGATGCTTCAATGCCAGGATTAACCTGATGCAAAGTAATTTCCCCTATTTCCTTATGAAAAATTTGAATCATTTTCATTATGTTTATCATTACATTTTTCATTGTGTTTCATTACCTTTATCATTCTAAAAATGTATTTGTAATATGACTTAGATATTAAAAATTTTTAAGGGTCTATTGGCTCAAGTAGGAAATGGTAATGACCTCTTCCATTGCTATATTGTGGGTTAACATTCTATTTTTTTCAAGTATTTTGGCGGAGTATCTAATGATGAGGTAACAATTTACACTTTTATTGTAGTTTATAATTTTCATAAAAGCATTAAATAATCACTAAAATAAAATTGACACATTATCCTACAATAAATATTTAAAGTTCATGATATTGCTTTCATCAATGTCTTTTCTTATGTATTACTGGTTTCTCTCTTTATAGCATGGAAGGAATATTACTCTAGGCTGTTGGCTATAAATACCTAATTAGAAATAATGACATATAATTTATGCTAAAAGAAAAAAAAAACTATGGAATTTCCCCACAATTCTGTTAACTTATGATTGTCAACAAAATGAGTGAAAATAATTTCAAATGATCAACTGAAGGTTGTTGAATGATGAAATTGGAATCCATTATTGGAATTCTATGCAGTCTTTTAGATCCTTAGTGCAATAGTGACAAAGGTGAAGACATTCAACCCTGCAATTCCGGAGATTTTGGCCTTAAAGTTTATTTTTACAAAAAAATGTGAAATTAGTGTTCAGTGAACTAAATTTTAGGAAGTTTGATTTTAGTTTTTCTGTGCTTGCAAGAGGGCAATATTTAAAGCAGCACTCAGAATATGTCTTCACTATGCTAAAACAAGTAATCTAGTCAAACTGAGGTGACAGAGTAGTAAGGTTCTCACAATTATCGATGCATTCATTTATGTGTTTATTTACTGTGCACCCAGTGTGTGCAAGTGGTAAGTAGAGGCACACAGATGAAGCTGGGAGAGTGCTCTTGATACACTTTGAGAAATAAAAACTACATTTTTAAATAACTAAAAAAAAATAATTATAAAATAAAAATTATTCCTTGGTCCACTCTTGAAATGTTTGGGTGCCATGTGCCTAGCAATCCTTTCATATGCAGACTTATAATATATGGAGAAATCATAACATTCCTCCTTCTATACATTATGAGGGCCAGTGAATCCATTTCTGCTAGCCTGTTATTCTGTGCACTTTATAAGTGAGGATCACTAAGCTCCATGGTTGGGATATTGCAGCTAAAAATGATGGTATGAAGAATGGTGTGTAGGTAATCAGTGGATGCGTCCCTTATGAGAGTAATCATTGTGTATGCTACTAAATTTATGAATTATGTAGAGTTTTCCTTGAAGAGGATATTAAAAATAGAGAAGAAAAAAATAGACACAGAGATAAGCTTCCTTCAACTAAATTAGCAGAAGCCATACCTCCAAAATATTAGCAATCTTCCAAATGCATCAATGTCATTAATGTCAGATGTGAGAAAGAGAAGTAGAAAACCCTTCTCCATCACTATCCAATTACTCATGCACAGAGGAGAAAGCACAAAGATGTCAACTTTACTGTCTGTAATCCCAAATAAGGGAGACACAGAAATTAAAGAGAGAGAGAAAAAGAGAGAGAGTGTGTGTTGAGGGGAGAGGAAGAATGTCCCTTGGAATTAATATCGAGGACAAGGACTGGGCACCTGGGTGGCCCAGTCGATTAAGCGTCCGACTCTTGATTTCCACTCAGGTCATGATCTCAGGGTCGTGGAATCGAGCCCTGTGTAAGGCTTTGCCCTCAATGTGGAGTCTGAGTAAAACTCCTTCTCCCTCCCTCTCTGCCCTTCCCCACGACTCTGTCACTCTCTCTCTCAAATAACTAACTAAATAAATCTTTTTATAAAAATATCAAGGACATGGACAAATGAAGGAAAAGAAACAGAAATAGCATGCATCCCAACAGCTGCACACAGAGGGAGCTCAGCAGACATAAATACATATTAAAGCACCATAATAACTTTGAGAAAATAGGTTATTACTACAAGCTAGTCTGATCTCCTACCCCTGTAAGGGCAAAAGAGAAAAGCTGCTGGATGTGTACCCAAGGCACAGACTTCAACATATTTATTTATTTATTTTTTATTTTTTTTTTAAGATTTTATTTATTTAATTGACAGAGAGAGAGACAGAGAGAGAGGGAACACAAGCAGGGGGAGTGGGAGAGGGAGAAGCAGGCTTCCCGCCGAGCAGGGAGCCCGATGCGGGGCTCAATCCCAGGACCCTGGGATCATGACCTCAGCCGAAGGCAGTCGCTTAACCAACTGAGCCACCCAGGCGCCCCAGACTTCAACATATTTAGACACAAATTCATTCACAGTTACTGGATTATCATTTAACTAATGCACAATTATTGAGAAAACAGGTATATATTATTATATTCCTTCATTGTGACTCTGAGCATTTTAAATTATATGATCCAGAATCAAAGTTTTCTTATTTCTGAACGTAGAAACAAATATAGATACAAATTTTTATTTTATAATTTGGAACCTTAAAACAATTTTTTATACTTTCACAACTACATATTTAACACATATTCTCATTCTGGATTCTGAATTAGATGATTATATAATCATTTAATATAGAGATAAATGTCTCTATCATATTTAGAGATACATCTATCTATCTATCTATATATATATATAATCATAGGCATAAAATCTTGATCTATCCACTTTAGATCACTATAGAAGATAAATAAGAGTAATAAATAAATGTCAGAATTTAAATGATGACGAATGGCAAAGTAGGTAATTTTAAAAAGAGTGAGCTAATTTTGAAATGAATAGCTGATAAAGTCAACCCAAAGTTGAAAACACTAAATAATGCAAAGAAATGGTATTACACTGAAGAGAAAATGCACAATAAAGATCTGCAGTGTACCACTCTGCTCCTAATAATAATATTATTTTTGGCAGTATATCAAACTTATCAAACTATATAAAGCAAAATCTCACAAAATGTAATAAATATTAAAATAAATATAATATACTAGTATCATAAGTGTATATAGCTTAACCCATGAAAGATTTAGTAAAAAAGAGAAAAAGTTATATAAGATAATGACAGAAAGCCCAACATATACACACAGACCTACATACCTACACACACTTATGCTCTCACATACTCAGTAGTCACGTGTTATCTTGAAGTAGAACACATCACTAAATGCCCCAACATAAGAATAGTACAAACCAAATTCCTTGATCACTAAGAAATAATATAAGAAATACTAAAAATAAGATGGCATCATTTAAAACTTTACATTCTAAAAGAAGAAAGAATGAAAGAACAAAAGAAAGAAAAACAGAGAATGAACAAATGAACAGAAGAGGAAGAAAGAAAAAAGCGAGAGAGAAGGAAGGAAGGAAGGCAAGAAGGAAAAAAAAGGGAATGATTTTATCAATGAAGAAATTTTAAAAATAAACAGAATAACAAAGAAAATAAAAAGTGTTAACTAATAAAGGCAAATTTTAATTAAAATATGAGAAAACAATAATTAAAAACCATGATTTTCTGATAAACAGGAGCACTGATAAATAAATAGGAGCTGATTCTTTTAAAAAAAAAAGAATCCAACCTATTCAAGGAAATGAGGACAAAATAAAAAACCAAATACACAAAATTATAAATGAAAAAAAGTCCACAAATACAGAGAAAATTTAAATAATTATAAATCACTACTGAATCACACGTAAACAATTTTGAAATAAGGATTCCACTACTGTATCAAATTTTTAAAATAAACTTTTCAAAAAAAAAAAAAAACTAAACCTAACCCAAATTATTATGTGTTGAAAAAAAATGAAGAAAAGTTGTCAAAGAACTTGAACTGCAGAAACATCAATATGTCAAGCATAGAACAAATGCTGAGGCTGTTGAGACCCTGGGTAAATGCTTCCTCCACAGTGGAGATGGTTCCACACCTGGTGGTCTCTCTTTTACTAACATACAGGAGCCGGACTATAAACCACCGCAGCCAATGCAACCCAGTCACATTCAGAGTTTCTCCTCAACTTTCTGTGCTCGTGTCACAGATTACAAAACATAGAGAGCCAAATTAGTACTTCTTCAAATGACTTCCCTCAAAAATGAAAAGTAGCTATTGTTTTCCCAACTGCACAGAAAGTAAAGTGAAAGTGTAATTGTTATTAGATTGTTGACCATATAGTCGCTCACAGTGAAGGTTACAGGGAAGGTTCTGTCCTCTTCAGGCTGTGAATTTGCTTCCACCTTACAGCTGAAAAGGGGCAGAGGCAGGATTCACACTGAGATCTCTGCAACCCCACAAAGTCTTTGTTCTGTCTACTGTTTGTGCTACTTTAAAGAAAATGGGTTTGTTATTAAGCATGTTGTACAACAATAGTTTCTTCTCTCCCTGCACTCACATTACCCCAACGTAATAAACTAGTTTGCCAGAAGGACTATAGGCTTGATTTGCTTTGTTTTTGTGTATTTCATAAAAATAAGTGTATGGCATCCGTAGGGAAAAGAAGTAAGGCCTACTGAAACATTTTCACTAATTTGTCAAAAAAAAAAATCAGTTATGGGGCGCCTGGGTGGCTCAGTCGTTAAGCAGCTGACTCTTGATTTCGGCTCAGGTCAGGATTTCAGGGTCTTGGGATCAAGCCCCTCATCTGGCTCCTCTCTGAGCACGGAGTCTGCCTGAGATTCTCCCTCTCCCTCCTCCTCTCATGCATGCTCTCTCTCTCTCTCTCTCAAATAAATAAAATATTTTTTTAAAGTCAATTTTTCTTTTCTGAAATAGCTAAAGTATACATGTATACATCAAAAGACAGTGAGACAGGATATAGGGAGAAAAACAGACCCTTAACTTTCAAAAATGCATTTTTTAAATCTAAGTTTTAACTAGTTTTGTAATGTTGAAAGTCTATAATCATGGATGTCAAATGACAAATTGTCTTCTTTTTTTTTAGGAAAGGATTAGAAAAGTTCATTTCTCATTTAATCTTCAATATAAATGATTATAAGGTCAACAATCTCACAACAATTAGTTATTTTCCTTTATGCTGAAAACCCCTTAAAATAGCACACACCCACTCTATATTTATATATTAGAAAATCTAAAGAGTGTTAGAACTTCTCTCATCTATGTTTTTCTCCTATTCACTCCTTATTCTCTTTATGTTCAACTTATAGAATCTGAATGCTTTTTTCCACCAGAGTTATTACTATTCATCCCAGGAAGAAGCTGTTTCTTTCCTTCAATTAGACACACAGTTCAATCTAGATACTCCACCAATTATGGTGTCCTAACTTCATATTTGATGCAGTGTTCAAGGTTGTTTTCTTCATTCTTCTACTGTTAGTGTTTACAGAGAGTTTGTTCTCAAAGTGAAGACATTCCTTGTATTTGAAATTTGTTACATTCCATGAGGCAGTATCATTTAAATGCCATTTCCTTTCCTTGTTGATTATATTTCCTTTTAAATGACTTTTCTATGATGAGGTTCACATACTGAAGCAATTTTGTTTTGTTTTGTTGATAATTTCCATGAAAAAAACTATGAAACATTGATGTTAATTGGTTAACTCTAGTGACTGTAACTAGCTCACTCCCATCTTGTAGGTTTTTTATTTTTATTTTTTAAAATATTTATTTATTTATTTTACAGGGAGAGACACAGCAAGGGAGGGAACACAAGCAGGGGAGTGGGAGAGGGAGAAGCAGGCTCCCCGCTGAGCAGGGAGCCTGATGCGGGGCTCGATCCCAGGACCCTGGGATCATGACCCGAGCCGAAGGCAGACACCCAATGACTGAGCCACCCAGGCACCATCTTGTAGGTTTATTATACAGCAAGTACTCTATACTTTTATGAAGGAGTAGAGTGATATTTGTCTTAAAATGAAAAATGCAAACCAATAAACAAGTTTTTATCATCATGTGGTAATACTTAAATCAATGTTACCTATTTGTGATGCTTTTACTTTCATAGAATGATCCAAAATATTTTGCAAGAACAATGAACCCAGCCAGAGCTGATAACGTTCATTTGGCAACTAAAAAATGAGTTACTCTTCAGGTCCTCCTAAAACTGCTGAGTTTATCATTTTTTAACTTTATGACCCAGTTTACATATATCATTGAAATGTAACCTCAGGCCATGCAGTCAAGATTTTTTCTTTTGATAACTGTTTGTTAACATCTCAGCTGCCCAGTGGTTTTGGTCATTTTGGAGTTAATACGTGTTCAGCTCAGACTTGCTACATTAACCGTGTACAACATTAATCAGTTTGGATTGAAATTCAATAAATTGTTTGTTTGACTATAGAGTAGCAACCTTGTGAGGACAAAGATATGAATTGACATGTATGGAACATTTCAAGTCATTCCATTAATTCTGTAGAATTTGCTATGGCAAATTTGTGGTTTCAACTTATTTCAAATAAAATTATCTGTTCAATACTATAAGTTCTGGATTTCTAACATTAGCATATGAATTCCATTTATTACTGTCCCTGAAATATAAGGTAATAATAAATGAAAAAAATCTCAAAAAATTTGAAAGTGTTTCTGAAAGGTTTACTGGAAATTGGCTACAGCAACTCTCTAAAGACTTTCCTGGGGAAATAAATGATAGCTATCTGTCATAGGGTTTTTAATCAAAATGTTTCTAAATTCAGTGTAATCAATAATCTTTTAATCCTCCCTGGAATGCATTGTTGAATACCCTCTGAATTCCAGAAAGTCTCCTTCTATTATTTCTATGATACCATATTCTTGAATGACTGAATAATGTTACTTTACTTCAAATTTATGACTTGTGCCCTGACCATGTGTGATTGCTATTGATGATAGTGTTGAATTTGAAAAGAGAATGACAACTGGAGTCAGATAAACCTAGGATAAAATCGTACCTCCACTAACGTCTCGTTGAGTAAATCTCCATCAAGTCCTGTAGTTTTTGAATTACCTAATGTGCATGGATTATTTCAAGGATTAAATTATCGAGGTTTTTAAGGCTCATAAAAGCAATGCAGTACATATCTAAATTCAATATATTTCTTTTTTTTTTAAGATTTTATTCATTTATTTGAGAGAGAGAGAGAGAGAAACAGGATGAGAGGGGAGAAGGTCAGAGGGAGAAGCAAGCTCCCTGCTGAGCCGGGAGCCCGATGCGGGACTCGATCCCGGGACTCCAGAATCATGACCTGAGCTGAAGGCAGTCGCTTAACCAACTGAGCTACCCAGGAGCCCAAATTCAATATATTTCTAAAATCCCATCATAGTTCTTCTTATTCCCCTCTAACTGGTATTACTCCACTTCCCCGATATTGTCCAGTTCTTGAATTATATTCTTTCCAATGTCCACTTTTTCAGAGACCTTGCTGACTCTACTCTCACTGCATGCATCCATCTTTGTAACCGAGTTACCAGATGTTTATCGTAGATAGGCAAGTTGGCCTATGTGGCTCAATACAAAAAGTAAACATTTTATCAAGTCCTCAAGAGAAAAAAAAAGCACTAAAATAAACCAGTACATTCCCTAGAAGTATGGATATGGATGGGAAAATATTCTAAGAAATCTCAAATATTGCCATTTCTCCAGAGACTATTTTATGTTCCAGAAAATAGTTGTCATCTATTAACAACATCACTTCAACAATTAATGTCTTATTGGACAATCATCCTTATTCCTGAAATTCTGGTCCTTGGGGGAGGGGCTAACTTTAGGGCTCCGATACATTCACTAATTTGTCTGTTAAAAAAGTTAGCTTTCTCAGGGGCACCTGGGTGGCTCAGTCGTTAAATGTCTGCCTCCGGCTCGGGTCATGATTCCAGGGTCCAGGGATCGAGCCCTGCATCCCTGCTCCGCGGGAAGCCTGCTTCTCCCTCTCCCACTCTCCCTGCTTGTGTTCCCTCTCTCGCTGTCTGTCAAATAAATAAACAAAATCTTAAAAAAAAAGTTAGCTTTCTCTTAGCATGCATGCGCAGCCTCTCTATTTTCAGTTTAAAGGATTTTCTGTGTAAGTTCACATTCCACAAAAAAAGGTTTTGGTTATATTTAAATATTAACTGTATTTATGACCACATTCACAAGTAAGTGAACCAAAATCTTGCACTCCATTCTTTAGATTAGTCTAAAGTGATGGGAATGCTCAATTCTGCAAGTTTCTTGAAGATTCATTTCGTAACAATCTTGTGAACTACACAGGGTGGGAATCAGGCTGTAAAAACTGCCATTTTTTTTTTTTTTTCCCTATGAATCCAAATTAGTTTCTGAGCAGGTGATGAACAGACATAAAGAGGAAAGTCCTTCTCCATCAGCAAACGTCTCTAGATAGTCAAACATAATGAGAATTCATGTAAGTACAGCAATTAAGGCAAGTGAGTGGTTTTAATGCTTAATGACTGGTTTTATTTCTAACTGAAGCCAAGGCAGAATTATTGCTGTAGTATATGCTCCTGGATGACTTTTGTCAGGAGAAAGATTGTGCAACCCTCTTTTTCTGACAAAATCTGCAGAACATCTTAAATATTTGTTAGATATAAAGATGAGAGAAACAGTTTTGTTGGTGATCTGTATAAGAACAAAGCATTTACTTTCCATGACAACTCAATGAGATCATCATCATAATTATAATCATCAACATCATCATCATCGCTCCACTACTCCAGTAAAAATTTTTGATCTGGGCACCTGGGTGGCTCAGTCAGTTAAGCGTCTGCCTTCAGTGCAGGTCATGATCCCAGGGTCCTGGGATCAGCCTGTGTTGGGCTCCCTGCTTGGTGGGGAATCTGCTTCTCCCTCTCCTTCTGTCTCTCCCCGAGCTTGTGCTCTCTCTCTGGCTCACTCCCAAATAAATGGGTGGAATCTTAAAATAAATAAATAAATAAATAAAAATTTGATCCAGAAAATGACATAGCTATTTAGGATCACATATTTTAACTTTCTTTTGATTGCAACAAATGCTCATTTCTATCTAAAATGCATGTTCAAAGAATGTTTTTGTTTCCTCATTGAGAGTGGCAAAGGGGCCTATCATTAGGGTATTGGCCCTTGTGCTGTGCTAGAGTTCTCCCTGGTTTCCTCATTAGTGTCCTTGTTTTGCCTGAAGCCGTAGCTCATCTTGTTTACTTTATGATCTCTGTTATAGGATCTCTTTTACTCTTAACAGTGGAAGTCATTTGGTGATACGCAGCGGCTCTTAACATCCAGCTCCATCTATGTTTGCTCTCTGAGAACAAGGATATTTTTAATTTTACCATGCCATATAGTTGTTGGAAATATATTATCTCTGTAACTCTTCTTTCTCTAATTTAGGCTATTCAATCTTTCCAGAAATGTTTATGGAATGCCTTCTATGGGCTGGCAGTTGTCACATACGTTTAGCCAATATAAATGAAGACTATGCCATATCTTTCTCTGAAGTTCATGCCTCATGTTTGCCTGGGATCATACTGATGTTGGGGTCACTTGTATAAAATACTTTTTTTTTTTTATTCTACAAATATTTTTGTGGTTCTTTGGTGCTGTAGATATAGCAGTGAAATAACACAGACATGAACTTTGCTGTCATAGAGTTAACATTCCAGTTTTTTAATGGGGAATTGGTGGCAGACAATTGGCAAATAAAAATATAGTAAAAGGGATAATTTAAGCTAATTATAAATAATTTGTTAAAGATAGAACAATGGGTAAATAATTGGTAAGACAGAGAATGACCTTGTAAGAAAAAAAAAAAAAAAACAGTTGGCAGGACATTTTAAAGCCTTACTCAGGAAGTTGGCAAAAACCTTGTTCATGAGAAAGAGATATTCATGAAATACCTTAGGCAGAAAATTAGAGCCCAAGGAACAGCCAGAGAGATGGTATGGCTTGTCCATACTAAACAAGAGAAAAAGTGGTATAAGAAAAACTGCAACACATTTTTAAAATATACCTTTGGCTATGGTGTGAAGAGTTGATTAGAGGAAACCAAGAGTGGAAGCAGAGAGGTCAGTTAAGAGGCTCTTCCACCCGTCCAGAAGACAGGGTGATCACAGGGACAAGTGTGGTAAGAGTGGAAATAAAGTAGAAAAGAGATCATGATTTTTTTAAACAGTATGTTTATGTATTTGAGAGAGAGTGCATGAGCAGGGAGGAAGGGCAGAGGGAGAAGGAGAAGCAGGCTTCCCACTTAGCAAGGAACCCAATGCAGCTGGATCCCAGGGTCCTGGGATCAGGACCTGAGCTGAAGGCAGATGCTTAACCGACTGCGCCATCCAGGTGCCCCAAGATCATGATGATTTTGGTGCTGAAATCAGGACCTACTGGTAGATTGGTAAGCATATAGGGTGTTGGAGAAAGAAAGCAACTAAAACCTTTGATTCTTAATTTGCGCCCGGACGCGCGCATGCGCAATCGCATGTGTGTGTGGTGGTAGTTTCTTGAAATGGGGAATATCAGTGATAAGATATTTTAAAGAAAAAGTCAATGAGTTAGTTTTGAACATATTTATTTTGAGATTCCTCTTAGACTTCTGTGGGGAGATAAGTAGATGTGTATCATATCTGTCTTTCAGGAAAAATAATGTTGCGGTGGAAAGGTAAATTTCACAGTTATCCACACATAGATGGTCACTATGGGACCAGAAGTGATCATCATCTCAGGAGAGATTTATTCTCAGGAGAAATCCAAAAGTGAGATGTTAAATAAAGAAGTGAATGTCTACCCATAATCTTTCAATGGCTTCTTCATTAACTACATGGTGAATTTCAAATATGTAAGTACAAAATACAATATACATGACAACTTGATCTAGTTGATTTTCGAGGTTTCCACACCATTTTCCACTAACCTGGACAATGTCTTAATTTTGGTAATCTCTTTTAACCTGGCACATCTTCTGTCCATGATACCATGTGACCTGGAATTTTCTCCTCAAAAACCTTCACTCGGAACTGCATTCTTATTTTTCAAGATCCACTTCAAATGCAATCTTTCCATGAAATTTGCAGGATCATCATCAGTTACTATAATTTTATAGTTTTGTTTTAATATATATAAATTTATATATTATATATATAAAGAGAATTTATAAAATGTACTTATAACTATTTGTTTTTATTTATTTCCCTAATAGATTATGATCTGCTAAAGTGAAGTGGTTCTGTCTTATTTATCTTTGATGCACAGAATGCAGATTACTACTTGTACAGTACAGGTACCTTGTGTGAGAAATTACGGAGCAGATAGCAGTAACATTTTAAGTGGGTCATGTTCTTTACGTTAATCTTTAATATTGAATATATGTTCTCATTAGATACCAAATGATTTTATTGTGTGTCAAAACTTGATTTATCCCAAAACTATTACTAGGAAGTGGCTTTTTTTTTATTTTAATACCTTGCATCTCATATATCATAGGAATTGATTGAAATTATTAAGCCTTAATGATTAAAAAATTATAGCCAGCTCTGTGCAAACAATTTTCATTATTGAAGAGAATTAAATAAATTTAAATATAACTTGGATTGATAATGTGCTTTAACTCAATGAGAATGCAAATGAAGGTCACCAAATACTGGGCAGATGAAATATAATAATTCTGGGGAAGACTGATCTGAGTTAATAAGCATTTCAAGTTATATAACACTTTATGCCCTATAACTATTATCTTCTGGTATGTAAATATTTTTATGGATGTCAACTACTTATGGATATTTGATGAGTAGATAAAAATGATCAGAACAACTGGTTTTATAAAAATATGGGTTCCCAAAGTGCTTCAGGGTTTGAAAATTACTTTGCCGATTTCTGTATTTTTAAAAATACCTTTTTGTGGGGCGTCTGGGTGGCTCAGTCGCTAAGCGTCTGTCTTCAGCTCAGGTTATGATTTCAGGGGGATCGAGCCCTGCATCAGGCTCCCTGCTCAGTGGGGAGCCTGCTTCTTCCTCTCCCTCTGCCTGCTGCTCTCCCTGCTTGTTCTCTCTCTCTCTTTCAAGTAAATAAATAAAATTTTTAAAAATAAATAAATAAAAATAAAAATACCTTTTTGTAAAGATTTATTTATTTATTTGAGGGGGGCACAGAAGGAGAGAATGAGCTGAGGAGGGGGACAGAGAAAGAATCTCAAGCAGACTCCCCACTGAGCATGGAGCCCAATGTAGGGCTTCATGTCACAACCCTGAGATCATGACCTGAGCCCAAACCAAGAGTTGGATTCTCAACCAACTGAGCCACCAGGCACCCCAATAATAGTTTTGATATAAATCATTTGATATGATTCATTATTACAGTAAGTTTAAATTAAGGGAGAAAAATCATAATAGTTCACCAAGTCATTATAAAATCTAAATTATGCAAATTCTGATTCATGTTATTCAACTCAATGGCACCATAAGCAACCACAAAGGGGCTCTACAACTCTTACAATTGTCTTTTTTTTTTTTTTTACAATTGTCTTATTTTCTTATTTTGCATTCCAAAGTGTCAAATAAATATATCAGTTACAGAAATCTCTACCTATTGGAAGGAAATATAATTAATATTTTCCTATAATAATGTGGGAAACATGGAAATAAACACCAAAATAATTCTGATGATGATGATGATGATGATGACCATGACCATGACAAGGAAGGTGATGACTACCATGATGATAAGAAACAACTCTCTAGTTCCTACCAGAACTGAGGACCATGACAATGAAGGTGATGACTACCATGATGATAAGAAACAACTCTCTAGTTCCTACCAGAACTGAGGACAAGTAGCTGGATACAGATAGATTATTTTAGGAAAAGTAAGAAAGGAAGCAGAGATGGGGTAGAAGGAGAGATGATGAGACAAGGAAGGAAGAAAGATAACTGCAGATGTATTACTGAACTATGGCCAGTTGAGGCTCAGTCCCACCATGGGCCTTGTGAGGAACTGGGTGGAATATGCCAGATAATTAGACTTCCAAAGTAGGAAAGGTGGAGTTGCACCAGAGGCCAACTTCTCTACCCCTATACCCACCCTGTCCCTATTACCCGAGTCTTCCCTGAGTGTAACCCATCTAAGCAAGCTTCCTTTCATAAGGAAAAGCACAGAGACAGGAAAGTTGAGAGTCTCAGCAGGCCCATGATATGAGACATTAACAGAAAGACTAGGAACCCTCTACCATAAATGGCACTGAAATATGCGATAGGTCAAAGGCACATGGTATAGGGCATATATATTATGTCTATACTTACCTATTAAGGACAATGATGATGATGATGATGATGATGATAATGATAATGACATATAAGATTTGTGGAAACTAAATTTATGGAAAGCTTAGTAACTTGGTTAAGTTTTCAGAACTAGAAAATAGTGGAACAGGGATTCAACCTCTAGTCTAAATTTCAAAAGCTAGTGTTTTTAGCTACAGAGCTATAATTGTTTTGTTTTGATTTGTTTTGTTTCCTTTAATATCTAATGAGGACAAAGATGAAAATGGCAATAGTTGAGTCAACATGGTGCTAATTTCTACAGTCTTAAGACAATATAATTAATCACTTAAAACAAACGGGGATATATGTCAATAATTATTCACTATGTTGTTGGCTATGTATTTTCTGGATTCCAGTATTTCCCAAGTATAGAAACTTAGTTCTGATCATCATTATTTCCCTCAGGAATGTTGCATGCTGGGGATTTATTTGATGTCATAAATTGAAGCTCAAGCCATACTGAGATAATTGATAAGACAGACTTCACATAGCACTATATTATAATTTCTCCATTGCAATTAATAATTCCAGTATGTGGACTAATGAGCCATTCAGAGGTTAAGTGTGTCTTGTTTAACTTGAAAAGACTTTTTTACATTCATACGCCTTGATCCTGCATCATTAAATGCTGAAATTCTAATTCCTCCATGTATTCTAATCTTTGTTTATATAAAGCTAGTTTCAATAAAATATGTTATTAATAAGAGTATAAATCACTATAAAAATTGAAATCAGATTCAGAATTATATTGCAATAGTGGAAAAGAAATATGTTTTAAGAAGCTTTATTACAACTAAGCTGATTTATTAAACCTTTGAAATTAGGATGGTTAACCAAGAAGGAAGCATAAAATTCCTCTTTTGCACCTTCAAGTTAAAGTCAATGCAAATCCCTTGACAACCTTCAACATTTGGCTCTTCTCTTTCTCTGGAGGCAAAAAGTGACTCTAAGGTTCTCTTTCTTTTTCCTTCCTTCCTTCTCTCTCTCTTTCTCTCATTTATTCCTGAATACATACTCAGGATTACAAGAGGGATATGGGGAGTCTGGCATGAAAAAAAAAAATTAAAATAAAAATGGATATACCCTTCACCATCACCAAAATGCTCATTGTTTAAAACAAAACCTGAGGGCGCCTGGGTGGCTCAGTTGGTTAAGCGACTGCCTTCAGCTCAGGTCATGATCCTGGAGTCCCGGGATCGAGTCCCGCATCGGGCTCCCTGCTCAGCAGGGAGTCTGCTTCTCCCTCTGACCCTCTTCCCTCTTGTGCTCTCTATCTCTCATTCTCTCTCTCTCAAATAAATAAATAAATAAATCTTTTAAAAAAAATAAATAAATAAAACAAAACCTGAAATAGAAACATAAACAAAGGGGCGCCTGGGTGGCTCAGTTGGTTAAGCGACTGCCTTCAGCTCAGCTCATGATCCCAGGGTCCTGGGATCGAGCCCCGCATCAGGCTCCCTGCTCGGCGGGACGCCTGCTTCTCCCTCTTCCACTCCGCCTGCTTGTGTCCCCTCTCGCTGTCTCTCTCTCTCTCTCTCTGTCAATTAAATAAATAAAATCTTTTAAAAAAAAGAAACATAAACAAAGAGTTTATTCAGTTCCAAAAGCTCTAAACTTCTATTTTTTATTCTCTTTTCTCCTTGGGTTACAGGCTCACTATTGTTAAATTGAGAGTGCAGTGGAAGAGGAAAGTAAATGTCTGTTTTTGTTTCTTTCTCTGGATAAATTCTAATATTGTGCACTCCTAATCCTTTCCCACTTCCTCTGAGGCTATAGCATTCATTGTTAAATTTTATATATTTGTTTAACAAATTGGTTATTTCTTTCTTCATCTTTTTCCATTTGTATTGCCTTATCCAGACTGAAGTTGATCACATCAATGAGTAAAAGCGCAACTTTTATGCTGAGATAGTTACTTCAGACAAACTGAATAAGAAATCTCAGAATTTGTGATTCGGGTGGCAGCTGCTAGACACCAAACAGGATACTATTTATCTTTCTCTAAAAATTTAGAAAATGAGTTAAATTTAGATACTGTGATACAAGGAAAGTGTAAGAATGTGTCTAAGACACACACACACACACACACACACACACACACACAATCTAACTTAGCTTCTAATAATTGTGTTTTGTGTGTGTGTTAAACCAGCATGAAGAATGAATAATTGAGCAGAAGAGAACACTTATTTCCATGGAGCTTCATCAAATGCAGTGAAGAGAATCCCTGAGAATGTGATGGAATTAAAGCAAGGGAATCAAATGTATCTTTTCTTGATCTTGTGATGTCCACTAAGGGCAGACGGAGTGCTTTGCTAATGGTGAGTGCTCAGTACCTACTGGTTTTTAATCTATTTGAATTGTATCTGATTATATGATATTTATTCACTGACTATTTGTCCTATCCCTTCTCATGGCTCCAAGATAGTTTTTTAAAAAATTAGAATTGAGGGTTCTTTAGCAAACGAAGATAATAGATTTTTTTAGGCTAATAAGAGAAATAGAGTAAAGCATCTGTTTAAAAAAGCCCAGTTGAGGGGCGCCTGGGTGGCTCAGATGGTTAAGCGTCTGCCTTCGGCTCAGGTCATGATCCCAGAGTCCTGGGATCGAGCCCCACATCGGGCTCCCTGCTCAGCGGGGAACCTGCTTCTCCCTCTCCCTCTGTCTCTCTCCCTGCTCATGCTCTCTCTCTCTCTCTCTCTCTCTGTGTATTTCTCTGTCTCTGATGAATAAATAAAATCTTTAAAATAAAATAAAATAAATTAAAAAACCCAGTTGAACCAAAGACCATAGGTGTGATCTAGATATAAAGACATAAAGATAGCGTAAGTCATAAATTGATACACTGAATTTGTGAATATTACCCCCATGCATTTCTTTATACTTTAACTTATAGGTTTAGATATGGATATACTGCTATGGATTGAATGTTTCTGTTGCCTCAAATTTCATATGTTGAAGCCTTAATCCCCATTGTGATAGTGCTTGGAGATAGGCTCTTTGGGAGGTAAATAAGTTTAGATGAGGTCATAAGGACCAGGCCCCTCTAATGGGATTAATATACTTACAGGAAGAGAAAGAGGCCAGAGTTCTCTCTTTCTCCCATGCATTCCCCAAGGAAAGGTCATATGAGGACAGATGAAGACAGATATCTATGAACCAGAAATCTACTTTGATCTTGGACTTTCCAGCCTCCAAAAACTGTGAGAAATGAACGTTTGTTGTTCAGGCCACCCAGTCTATGATATTTTGAAATAACAGCCAGAACTGACAAATATAGAAGTTGGCACTGAGAAGTAGACTGCTAGTTAGCAAATAGATAAAAATGTGGAAGTGGCTTTAGAACTGGATAATGAGTAGAGGCTGAGTTTCAAGGTGCATGTAGAAAGAACGCAGACTGCAGTTAATGATGATGCCAGTGAGAGCTCAGAAAGAAGAGGAGCACTATAGAGAAATGTCCATCTTCCTAGAGAACATGTAAATAACCATGTACAGAATATCGGTAGAAATGAGGGACCCTGGGGGTGATTCTGATTAGATCTCAGAAGGAAATGAGGGAAATGTTATTGGACAACAGATGAAAGTCCGTCCTCATCATAAAGTGGCAAAGAAATTGGCTTAAATGTGTCTTAGTGTTTCACGGAAGATAGAACTTGCAAGTGATGAAATTGAATATTTTACTGGGAAGAATTCTAAGCAAAGTTTTGGAGGAGTAGCTTGGCCTCCTGACTGCTTAGTGTAAAATGCCAGAAAAGAGAAATGAGTGGAAAAAGGAATTTTTAGGTAAAAACAAAACAGAACTACAGAACTTAAAGACTTGGAAAATTCTCAGCCTGTCCTACTGAAAAAAAAAAAAAAAAAAGAGAGAGAGAGAGAGAGAGAAAGTGTGTTCTGAGGAGAGCACTGAGGTCTGGCCTAGTAACCATTGGATAAGGAGGCTAGTCTGGTGTGAACCATGGACTGATTCAGCCACTTTAGCAGGGGGCACTGCTAGTTTGAATCAAAGAGGGTGGAGATTTCGCTGGAATGAAGGAAGGCTGTGGACTTAGATTCTGCAGGACCCAATGATAAACTATTCTCTTCTGCGGCAACCTGTACTGTTCTTCAAGAAAAGGGAGGAATGGGCCCAAGGCAATTCAGAGATGATCCACCATTTCTGTTAAAAGGCCAAATGGATTTTAAGCAAACTTAGGGGCTGGGCTAGCCTCACTGTGGATCACCCAGATCTGATGTAGATGATACTCAGTTGAGACTTTGGAATTGAGACTTTAGAGTTGATGCTGGAACAAGTTAAGACTTGGGCTGTTGGGATGAAATGAATGTATTTTGCAGGCAAAAACGATGTGACTGGGGCGCCTGAGTGGCTTAGTTGGTTAAGTGTTTGCCTTTGGTTCAGGTCATGATCCTGGAGTCTCAGGATGGAGTCCCACATTGGGCTTCCTGCTCAGCAGGGAGTCAGCTTCTCCCTCTGACCCTCCCCCATCTTGTGCTTTCTCTCTCTCTCTCACACACACACTCTCTCTCTCTCAAATAAATGAATAAAATCTTAAAAAAAAAAAAAAAGATGTGACTTGAGGAGAGAGAGGCAGGGGTAGAATGCTATGGTCTGAATATATCCCCCAAAATTTATATGCCAAAGCTCTAATCTCCATTATGATGGTATTTGGAGGGGGTTGGGACTTTGGGACATAATTTGATTTAGATGTGATCAGGAAATTGAGAATTTCTGATGAGATTAGTGTCCTTCTAATAAGAGGAAGAAACAGTTCCCCTTCTCTCTTCCACATAAGAATACAGCAAAAAGGCATCCATAACCTGGAAGAGGGTTCTCAACAGAATCTACTGGTGCTTTGATATTGGGCTTCCAAGCCTCCAGGAGTGAGAAATAATGTCTATTGTTTAAGCTGCTGAGTTTATAGTATTTTGTTATAGCAGCCTAGCCTGTGCTAAGAAATATACCTAAAATATAGTTTGATTTGCATGTCTAAAATTTTATTTCAATGCATAACACTCTATATCAATATTGTTTTGTGATAATAAAAATGTTCTATATTTGCCCTGTAGTATGGTAGCCACTGGTCACATGTGCCTATTGAGAATTTTGAAATGTGGCTAGTGAAACTGATGAGCTGAGTTTTAGATTGCATTTTCTTTAGGTAAATTCTATATATTTAAATGACTATATGTGGCTAGTGGCCAACCACAGTGAACAACACAGTTTGCGTATTATTGTTTTTAAAAAGATTTTATTTATTTATTTGACAGAGAGAGACACAGCGAGAAAGGAACACAAGCAGGGGGAGTGGGAGAGGGAGAAGCAGGCTTCCCACAGAGCAGGAAGCCCGATGTGGGGCTCGATCCCAGGACCCTGGGACCATGACCTGAGCTGAAGGAAGATGCTTAATGACTGAGCCATCCAGGCACCCCCAGTTTGCATATTCCTATGCAATATCTTCCAGCTTGTTATTGGTCCCACGCAATGAATAACATCAATTATTATACCTCTTGGGGCGCCTGGATGGCTCAGTTGTTTAAGCAGCTGCCTTCATCTTAGGTCATGATCCCAGAGTCCTGGGATCGAGCCCCGCATCGGGCTCCCTGCTTGGTGGGGAGTCTGCTTCTCCCTCTGATCCTCCCCCTTCACGTGCTCTCTCTCTCTCACTGCCTCACTTTCTCTCTCTCAAATAAATGAATAAAATCTTTAAATAATTATTTTACCTCTTAGTAGTATGCTTATTTCATTTTCTAATTTGGACCAAGTCTTTCATATTTGGACCACACTTTTTTTATCCTACTATGTCCTACAGACAACTTATTATTCCTATATTCTATGCATAGTAGTTTGTAACATCAAGTTAGCCAAACTCTCAGGAACACTCCCTATTTCAAGAACTTCATTGATTTCTGGCAAACTACTTACTGAGATATATAACCTCCTGTTCAAGGCCTTCAGTGGAGTTGTTATCCTGGGCTTTCCTTTGACTGGTTTGCTGGGTCGTTTATACCGCTTCTGGGTACCATGTTAGCTTCCTGGTTTACTCTTTTATTATTTTTTTCTACATGTATCATCCTAGTCTACTCTCTTAGTTTGCTACATATCCTCGAATACTTTTCTAGGAAAACCGTAGGTAAATTTTCTGAAATGTCAAGTGAAAAAACTGTCTTTTCTTTTCTTTCCCATATTTGGTTAATATTTTGACTAATTATGAGTCATGTTCCTTCTTACTTTTGAAGGTGTTCTTTCATTGTTTTCAGCCATCAAGCCTGAGCATGTTTAATCTCTCTGATACCAGTCTGATCATGTCCATTTGTCGGTAAGCTGTTTACTTTCTAGAAGATTTTGGATATTTTATTTATCTTATTTTCTGAAATTTCACCTGGCGTTTACCTATCCATACCTATCTATACCCTTTTCATCTAACCCTTACAATGTTCTTTCAATTTGAAGCCTTACATTTTTCTTCAACTCGGGAAATTTTTCTGATATGTAATATCTTCTGCTTTTTTTTTTTTAATATATATGTACTCTCCTACAAATTGCTTCAAGGCCATTTCTCCTTTGTTTATCTTAGTATTTTTTTTTAAACTTCACATTTCAGAATATCTCAAATATCAGGCAATTCTCATGTATCCATTTATTTTTAAGAACAAAGAGAGAAGAGAGATGACTGTATTTTACATATGTCATCAGATTTTGTCAACTTTCATACTTCCCTTTAGGATGACATCTGAGACTGACCACTATGCTTGGACACAGAGTGACAGACAGGTTGTTTATAAGTAAGCCCACATTAGTTTTTCTAGTCCCCCACAGAAAATTATTTGAAATTTTTTTTTAAGATAAACAACATGAATTTTCCTTCAGAATCAAGTGCTAATTGTCAAACTATTCTATGCATGGAGACCTCCATTGGAGGTAGGGACAGAGGTTGTCACAACTCAGTATGTAGTCTTTCTACTAAATCTCCCTGTGTTGCTCTTTTACCTTAGAGAAGTACCAGAAGAATGAGAACAGGCATGAGTTTTTAGGTTTCAACAAAGGAACACAGATACATGACTCCATACTGAGAGATCCTTCTTTAATTGAAGAGGGTACCAAAATAGGCCAAGTTCAACATCCAGAGCAGTGCAATTTATAGTAAACAAGAAAGTGGGCAAAAGCTACTCAGATTATCCCATTTCCAAAGTGGTAGAGATTTGGGGAGTAAGTTTTCTGTTGTTGTTGTTGTTGTTGTTGTTGTTGTTTTTATTGTTTGTAAGTAGGCTCCATGTGGAACCCAACATGGGGCTTGAACACACAGCCCCAGGATGAAGACCCAAGCTGAGACCAAGAGTCGGAAGCTCAACTGACTGAGTCATCCAGGCACCCCCGGTAAGTATTTTTGAATAGGGAAGAGTCATTCCTTATAAACCACAATGGGGAGAAATCTCTCAGAGTCAGTATAAAAGTAAAGTGAGGCATTGTAGAGTGCTGTAGCTGAAGTCCAGATGACCAAGAATTAAGTAGAGACTATTACTCTGAAGAAAAATGGCAGAGTGAGCACACACATTTTCTCTCCTCCCTTCCTGAAAAGCAAAAATTTACACAAGGCACTCAGTGTGGGAAGGAGGTTGGATATTAGCAGACAAAGATTTAGATGGATTACTGAAGGATGAATGACAGATATAATTATAATGACAGATGCAGGAGCTCAGAGTTTAGAGAAGATAATATTGAAATGGCTATGTGAGCTGTTCATTTTTCATATCGAAGCATTATTTTCATGTTATATATCCCTCAATCCCTCCCTTCTTCATAGTGACCTCATCAGTATAAACCAAGAGCAAGTGTGAGGAAAGTGTTACTAATCAGGTTCATAGACTAGATGATTAACCTTGTCACAGTTGAGTGGATTGGTCAGCTCTACCCAATTTCCCCATAATTCTATGTGCAGCAGAGGATTTGCTCCAAAATAAAATTTTTAAAAATGTATATTTAATTTGTCCAACTCTGAGGCCCCCAAAGTATGAGAAATATTCCTTGAGTAGAACTGTTATTTTGGCAGAGGAAAGAGTGATTATCTTACTTATACTCTTCTTATACATCCTAATGTGAATTCCCCTTGACACATTCTGACCAGAAATTAGACAGCAGTAAAGTCAGAGAATATTTGCAAAAACAACCTCTCTAATCCATATGACTTGTATATAATTATAACCATAAGATAATACAAAGCAAAATATCAGAGTCTACAAATAGAATAAATAACACAGAGAAAAAAATTATCCAAGACTCACAAGAAAGTAGAAAATCAATGATTATTTTCAATGAGATCTTATTTGCTTTCATAATTTTATCTGGGCTAAGAAAAAAAATAGGACAAAAAACATTAACTGATAATTGATGAAAGAAAGTATTCCATACAAAGTCAACAAAGGATAAAGAAGACATTCCCAAATAGGGAGAAAGGGGGGAACAAAGGAAGAAAAAAAAATCTGAAAAAAGAAAACTAAATAGATATTGCAGATTAATCCAGCAGAGCCAAAACAAAAAAAAAATTCATATAATTTCTAGTTGTAGAAAATATTTCTTAGTGGAGAGAAAAGCGCACTATTAAACAAACAAACAAACAAAAAACTGGGGCTCCTGGGTAGCTCAGTCGGTTAAGGGACTGCCTTCAGCTCATGGAAGGGTCTCCCTTCCCCCCTGCTCATGCTCTTTCTCTCTCGCACACGTGTTCTCTGTCTCTCTCTCTCTCAAATAAATAAATAAAATCTTAAAGAAAAAAAAACTGAGGATAAAGAAAAATTATTAGGAGTGGAAAAGCTTACCCAAGACCAATTTTGATGAATGAAGAAAAAATATACAAACCCAAACAAATCCTCATGGTATTCTCCGACACTTAAAATAAAAAGAGGATTACAAAAGCACCCGGAAATCATGAATTCAATTACATTTAATTAAATGATTGTCAGAGTAGTTCTCAAAATAAGAATATTAAACTATTTCTCAAAATAAGAATATTAAACATGAGATAATAAAGCATTATTTTAATAATTATCAGAACATTATTTGAAATATAGAATAATATAATCATCCAACATAGCAATATAGTATAATGATAAAAAGAAGGCTTTTCTATTATGGGGAAACTCACTTACGATTTTGTGAAAAATTGCCTGAGAACGTACTCAATAAAACAAAAACAATTCAAGAAGGAAGAAGTTTGGGCTCTAAGAAGATTGGAACTAACCCTAATGTGCAATGAAAATAAACTCTAGGGTGAAATTAGACCTTAAAAACATTTAGAAGTGCTTTAAAATATCATGATTCTAAAGAAATGTAGGGAAATTGAAAAGAGGAAAGAAAGACAATGAGCATAGAGCAGTTATCAATTTCAGGGATGATTCTTCCTAAGTAACCACCCAAACTTCAGTGTCACCACACACAAATACTTATTTTTACTCACAAACCTATAGTCAGCTGGGTCATTTTTCTAGTAGTGACTGGGATCCCTTAGAACAATTGTGGGTCAAGGAGTCGAGTTTTCTGATCTTGGTTGGGCCCTCTTCAGTATTGGGGTTTGACTCTAAACTGGTCAGATATAGTGTCAGCTGGGACAACTGAGCTCTTCTCTACAAGGTCCTTCATATCCAGCGTGTTTGCTAGACTTATTCTCATGATGAACTTCTTGTACAAAAGAAAGATCCGGAAAGCACAAGACTGAGATCTGCACTCCAAACTGGCATCCATAAATTCCTCCACATTCTATCGACCATAGTGAGTCCAGACCCAGATTCAAGATTTGGGGGCATATATGTCATCTCCTGACAAGAGTAACTACAAATTCACACAATAAGGTCACTGATACAGGTTGGGGTGAAGAATTGGGAACATTTCTCATATGTACCAGGAAATAATTTAGTAAATTTGAAAGTAGATAAATATATACATTGAGAGCAATATGAAAATATTTATTTATAGATACAGATATGTGCATATGGATATCCTATGTAATAAACTTTATTTTAGGTACTAAAAACTGGGGAAAAGTTATGGGTAAAGGAAGTGTGCTGAATTTCCTTCCTTTCAAAATAAGTCAATATATTTTGTACAAGTTTGCCATATTAAGAAAGAGGGTTATAGAGAGATTATTTAGACCTATCTAGACACATATATAATACATTTTAAAATGCAAACAATTTCCTCTGAGGTTGACACGGAAGGAAGGGAAGGTGGGAAGTTAGATTTTTATGTATGATACAGTACTGTATTATTTGAATAATTTTTCTTTGTGCATGGACATGTACAATAATGACTTTTGCAAAATAAGCATTTTTTTAAACAGAGATAGTGGGTGTACACCATGTGTTTGCAACTATGAAATTCTATTATATATGGTAGGGAAGAAGTAGAACTGTGGCTTGAGGGGAAGCAGGGTCAAGCCCACGCTATTTCCAGCTGGGAAACCCTTTCCACCTCCCCAAATGGCATTTTCATGAAATTGTATATGTATTGTCTGTTGCTACTCATTATATTTTACTTAAGTGTGCTACAAGATGCTGGGCATTTTTATAGATATTCACAAGGGACATATCGTGTAATTGTCCTCATTGCTTTTGGCATTCCGTTCATCTGTTCTACTGTGGGACAAAATGAGATGAATGCTCTATTCCCCACTTTGGTGGATTCCTATTGTATTCAAAGGAGAATAAAGCAGCCAGCAATTGGGAGACTGTATTAGATTCTGAAATATAAAACCTTTTACTTATCTTCTAACATTCTTAGGTTTTATCTTTTTGGAACGCACACCCTTGTGACTTTCCTTATTTGAGGGAATTCCTGTTATCAACATAGTAGGCTTGATTTAATAATGTCCTCAAAGCATGTCTTTCTTACACTTTTTCAAGTAATTAATTTTAGTTTCTTAGATGTTTATATAGGCTATTATTCTTTAAAAGCCTGGGGATGTTAGAAGTATTGGATATCGTATACCTTTCTCTCTTATTAGGTGTATAATTACATTGTTTGGAAAAAGTTTTAATAATTGAAAACATCATATAACAAAATTAAGTCAAGGAGGTGTTATAAAAGACCTAAAAATGTCATGTGACACAAATACCAATCTTTCTAATATACTTCACCTGATTCATGACATCTAAAATGATAAGGATACTCTTTCTTCTCCATTGATCACTTTTAGCGTACTTTCCCAATTGTTATTTTAGCTTTCTTACTTCAGTCTTCATAATCTTGGGGACTCTCTAGCTCATGGCTAAAAGTGTACAATTTTATGTTTATAAAAAGGTATTAAACATATGATTAACCAGATTTCTCCTGCTTAAATATGGTAGCTCACTGTTACAGGCTGAACTGTGTCCCCACAAAATTCCTGTGTTGAAACCTTAACCCTCAGTACCTCGGAATGTGACTGCATTGGAGATAGAGCCTTTAAAGAAATGATTAAGTTAAAATGAAGTCTTTAGGGTAAGCCCTAATCCAACTGACTAGTGTCCTTACAAGAGGAAATGTGGATGCCCAGAGACACAGGAGAGACGAGTACACAGAGGAAAGACCATCTGAGACACCGTGAGAATGTGGGCATCTGCAAGCCAAGGAGAGAAACCTCAGCAAGAAATCAAACTTGTTGACACCTTCATCTCAGACTTCTAGTCTTCAGCGCTGTGAGAAAAAACTTCTGTTGTTTAAAATAGCCAGTCTGTGGTATTTTGTTATGGCAGCTGTAGCAAATAATATACTCACCAATGGGAAATCCACCTGTTTTGATTTTCTTAAGACCCCTGTGCAGGAGTATGTACAGTCCAACCTGGCCGGCATATACATGCCTGGCTACTAGAGATTTGCTTAGCTAAAAAATGAGAAGGAACTCAGAAAGAAAAAAAATGCCAAAAACAATCTTTCTCGTTTGTGTAGGAAACAGGTATTAAGAAAACAAAAATGAGCTTACTTATTCCTTGTACCTTTATCTTAGTTTCTGGAATAGGAGGTTTTGCTTGCATTTTTGTATTGACCCTAAATAAATTCCCACATCTCATCAGGAGTTTTAGAACATTGAGTAATGATCAAATATTTATTTTAAGCTACATTTCACAAGAGAGGTTTATTTTTCTTTCTCCTAATATAGCTTAATGCCTCAATTATAACGTAAGCTGTGTTTGTTTTTAATTTTTAACTTTAAAAAATAAAGCAATGATAAAGGACAATATTCGTGATCACTGAAATATTTTCTTTTGCTAAAAGTGTACTTGCGATGCTCCAGACAAATACGTTGTCCTAAGGGTGTGGAAGATTCAACAAATGTCCAAGCTCACAATTCTATTGTGATGGTAATAGAATACAATGGGAAACTTTCTGCAATCAGCAACAGCTCTGCAGGAGGGACAGCTAAATTATTTGATGGTTTGTAAGAGCAGGAAAAAAACTACTACTAATAATCAGTACGTGTTAGCACAATACACACACATCATAAGAAGCACAATGCAGCCAAATATCAACTAACAGAGAATAAGTCATAAGCACTATTCTGCTTTCAGATATTTGTTCCGTAATTCCTTGGATCCACTGTTTCATTTTGAGCTAAATTCACTCCTTTCCTGTTAATCTTTATCAAATTTCTCATTGTTTTTCGGAGTAAATTATTTTCTGTAGCCCACAGCTGTTTTCAGTACTGAAGAATTAATAATGGTATTGGCATAGGTGAGTCTGAATTTTACCAATATATGACACAAAATACTTTTGCTGTTCAAGTGTGCAGTGCTTGTAGGTCTGCTTCTATTTCCCTATTTTTGTTAATAATATTGATATAATAAATTATATCTGTTAAGAAGATGGCATAGATTATGTATCAATTCAGTTCAATTCAAGTGACATTTATTGAGCACTGATTAAAAGCCTAGGTGCTAAAAATACAAAAAGAAATAGATATGCTCCTGCTTTTAAAGATTCTCAACTGAAAGGGATAACTAAAATCTATTAGTGCAATGCCCAATTGCCCAGAATTTATAAAGTTTTAGAGAAGGGCTGAACTGGTTTTTATCTTTGCTTACTGTATATTTCCCCAGAAAAATTATAAAATTAAAATTTTAAAATATATATAGATAAACCACTATTTCATGCTTCAAGTTGGTTACAGATATTTCTTTATATGTAACCTTTTAATCAAAGACATGGAAATAATCCTTAATAGTCTACCATACACTCCCTGTACCTCTTAGAACAGCAGTCAATGAATGATTGAATTAATTAGTTCCCTATGGCCATTTTCATGCAAAGTGTTAGCCTTCTTTGAGTCACTGTGAGTACTCAGAATAAACAGAAATGAATCTCCAAGACCATTAGCTAAAACTCCAATCCACCATGAGTCTCTTCTAAATTTCCCTATCAAATTGTCATCCAGCCTATGCTTGAGAATATCCCCCATCAGGAACTCTTCAAGCAGATCATTAAATTAATGAACAACTCTAACATTGGAAAGTTCCTCCTTAATTGAGCTGAAAACTGCCTCCTCCTCATTTCCTACTCCTGTTCCCAGTTCTGCCTTATAAAGCAGTTGTTTCTTGAAAATGCTAGCCTTTTTATTTAAAGCTATCAACCCTTTATTTCACCTCCTCTAAATCAGGTTTGACATTCCATGTGTCTTTTTCTCATTCTTTTTTTAATCATTCCACACTCCTTCCTAGTCTGGATACAGTCTAGTTTGTCCCTGACTGACATGCAAAAGGCATGACTATGTACCAGTAGCAATAAGGTTTGCTGTGAATATCTTACAAGCAGAGAAACATTGAAAAGCACACCATCACTCAAGCTCTCAATGACCCACAAAAAAGGAGAGCCTGGGTCAAGCACTCAGCAAAGTGTTCCAGCAGAGCACAATTTTACATGGAATTTGACATGAATTCAGAGAATCACCCATCAGCTCTACAAAAAGGGGTGTTTTCTGATCCAGGGGATTGCTTTCTTGATTGGAGCCTAGCTAAAGAGCTTCACATATCAGTACTGCTGGAATCATTTGGGAGACTTTGCCACCCTCTACGAGGCTAGCTCAATCTTACCACCAGCTTTCTACTAAATGCCATCCAGCCACCAGTGCCATTCAAGAGACCAGTGGCTTGCTGTCCTTAGTTCCCATAGACTTGAACAAATATCCTGAATTGAGTTCAAATAAAGACATCAATCTCATGTAATCTGGAAATCATTTTTCCTACTAATTCTACATTGACTAATTTTTAGCCTCTGTGTCATTCTGCTCTCTCAAATTGAGGTTTGCCTACCCTGAAGAACCCTTACGTTTATAACACTTTCATTTTGCATATATAATTTTGGTATAAGTGCAACTTAAAGGAAAATGTTTTTAAAATAACATGACCTAGATTTCAGAAATTTACAATTTAATTGTCTCCCCAGCCTGGTACATATTTGTGGGTTTTACTCTTTCTCTGTATCTGTTCCATTCCTTCCACCAGATTTTATCAGGAGCTTACTATTTCCCTGGCATCGAGAAATACGTTAGCCCTTGACCTACAGTGGAGCTTCTATCTACACCTATTATGAATTGAATTATGTGTCCCCTGATACTCCCATGTTGAGGCTTAACCACCATGTGACTGTATTTAGAGATAAGGCTTCCTAGGAGGTGATTACAATTAAATGAGGCCATAAGGGTAGAGCCCTAATCCAATAGCACCGGTATCCTTAAAAGAAAAGGACGCCAGAGCTCCCTCTGAGAGAGCACAGAAAAGAGGCCATGTGAAGACACTGGGAAAAAGAGGCCATTGCAAACCAGGAAGAGAGGCCCCATAAGAAATCAACCTTGATCTCAGACTTCCAGCCTTCAGAACGATGAGAAAATAAATTTCTGTCATTTAAGCCACCCACCCAGTCAGTGCTATTCTCTTTTGTCAGCCTGAACAGACTAACATACCTGTCAACACACACATAGTATTTATTATGGAAATTCTTGGAGAGATAACCTTACAAGGTGCTATAAAAAATGAGATAAAGAAAGGAAAATGTAGGGGAAATAACGCACACCCTAAAAAAGAGCACATTTTCATAAGGATAACAAATAATGCATCAAACTTAGCAAACTGATTATATTTCACGGGCATTCCAAGTATACATCTTAAAGAGAGCTTGATATTAGATAACACTCCTTGTGTTGCTTAGATATTATATTTGCTTCATTTAGAGGAGGATTATGGAATTTAAATAAAGTCAGAATTAGCAATACCAGGGAGATGGGCATTATTCAAAGTTGAAAATATAGTTAAATGATTTCTCTGATATAAACTGAAAAGATATTCCATGTCAAACCTTCTTTTTCTCCCCACATTCAACTAGAATCACTGAAGTTTTCTACCTAGAAGCTTATCCACCCAGTTGCTCCTTAGATACTGGCCTGGATTTACAGTATGCTTAATGTCTTAGACTAGATTAACTCCATTTACCAAAGACCAAGATTCATTGTGTCTGAGATCATAGAGCCTGGATATATTTCCCTATGAACATGTGTCCTAGGAATGCGTAAGAAAGAGAGAGAGAGAGAGAGAGAGAGAGAGAGAGAGAGAGAGAAAGAAAGAAAGAAAGAAAGAAAGAAAGAAAGAAAGAAAGAAAGAAAGAAAGAAAGAAAAAGAAAGGAGGGAGTGGGGAGGGAGGGAGGAAGGAAGGAAGGAAGGAAGGAAAGAAGGTTTCTCTTCAGGCATAGGACCTGAATAGACATTTTTCCAAAGACTTAGAGATGGCCAAGAGATACATGAAAAGATGTTCAAAATCATGAATGATCAGGGAGAAATACAAAACAAAACCACAATGAACTATCACCTTACACCTTTCAGAATGGGTAAAACCCAAAAGACAAGAAATGTAAAGTGTTGGTGATGGGGTGCCTGTATGGCTCTGTCAGTTAAGCATCCAACTCTTGAATTCCACTCTGATCGTGAGATCAAGCCCCCTGTCAGGCTCCATGCTGGGCATGGAGCCTGCTTAAGATTCTCTCTCTCTCCCTCTGCCCTTTCCCTGCCCCCTTGGCGATGATGCTGAGGAAAAAGGAAATTGGTGCAGCCACTATGGAAAACAGCATGGAGTTGCCTCAAAAACTTAAAAATGGAAATACCATATGAACCAATAATTTCACTACTGGGTATTTACACAAAGAAAACAAAAACATTAATTCAAAAAGATATATGCACTCCTGTGTTTGTTGTAGCAGTTCACAAGAGCCAAGATATGAAAGCATTCTAAGGGTCCATCAATAGTGAAATGGATAAGGAGTAACATATATTACAAATAAATGGATCTATAAAAAATAAATAAATAAATAAACAAACGAAGATATATATATATATGTAATATGCATATTACACAGTGATAAAAAAGGATGAGATCATGGCATTTGAAAGAAAATGGATGGACCTAGTGGGTGTTATGTGAAATAAATCGGACTGAAAAAGGCAAATACCACATGATATCACTCATATGTGGAATCTAAATAAAAATGATTTAAAAACAAACAAAAGGCAGAATCAGACCTATAAATAAGAGATAAAACTGGTAGTTGCCAAGGAAGTAGGGGGATGGGCAAAATAGGCAAGGAGGAGTGGGAGATCCAGGCTTCCAGTTATGGAATGAATAAGTCACAGGAGTAAAAGGCACAGCATAAGGAATATAACCTACGATGTTGTAACAGAATTATATGGTGACAGATGGTAACTACACTCGTGATCATAGCATAATGTAGAAACTTGTCAAATCACTATGTTGTACACCTAAAACTAATATAACATTGTCAGCCATACTCAAATAAAAAATCAAGAAAAAAAAAGGAATGGATCCGCTTTCAAAGTCTAATGCAGCTTGCCTCCAACTACTCTTGCACCCTTCCTTCCTCCACACCAACAGTCTTGTTAATTTTAGGTGTACCTGGTTTAGAGTCACACCATAAGGAAATGGTTGTAACACTCTAGGGAGTCCAGGAGCCTGGGCTCGATACAGTTCACGTGTAAAGTAAGAAGGCCATGAATGTAGTAGTAATTGGTGGTCTAGAATAAATTTGTTCGGGATGATGGGTTACCGTAACCTAGTGCACACCAGCATATACTATTTTGATAGAGAGTATTCTGTGCTTGTAATGAAATTTTAAAGCAGTGGCACACAATATATCCAAAGGTTATTGATATTTCAGTAGCCAAGGTCCAGAACACCCAATATGATCCTTAATTCATATGAAGATACCAAATTTTACACCAAAAGATTGAAGGAAACAAATATTGAAACAGCCTTGTCAACTCATAAAAAGTGATCCATTTCTTGCTAAAGGCCAATAGATCCATTTCCTATTAGTCAAGAAGTCTGCTCCTTTCTACTAAGTTTTGAGGTTAACTCCCTTTGGTTCAGTGCTGTACTCCACATGGAAATAGAAATCTTTGGCCAGCGAGTCTCTGTCTTACCAAGAATCACTGACTGATCTTCCCACTCTAGTCAAATCAGGTGGTGGAAATTTCCAGTGGTTTCACCATTCAATTGTTAAATGTGTTTCACAGGCAAACAAAGTCTGCAGAAAAACCATCCAATTGACCTGCTTTTCTAGTCAGAATACTAACTAACATCTCCAATAATGACATCATATTATCCTTCTCAGCAGACACAGATTAGTATCATCAAAAACCATGATTACATCCAAGATTCATAGAACTCTCACCTAGAAAGCCTTTCACATACCCAATAATCTTTCTCTTCCTCTCATGGCACCTTTTTCTGGAATTTAATACAATTATTATTCTTATTTCATATGAACATACTAAAGATCAAAACAAAAAGATTTTTTAAAAGAGAAAACTTTTCGTTTTGATCTTTGTTTCTTCATATACAATGGTCTAATACAGTCTTTTGAAGCACTTATAAAAAAATTCTCCAGGATAAGTGATAAGACAAGCCTCAATGAATTCATGCAAATAAGTTCTGTGGCCACAATGGAATGAAATTAGAAATGGTAACAAAGAGAAATTTGAGAATTTCACAAATATGTGGGAGTTAAACAATGCACTCTTAAAAATACAATGACTCAACAAAGAAATCATAAGAGGAATTAGAAAATAATGTGAGATGGGTTAAAATGGAAACACAAAATATCAAAACTTAGAGGATGCAGGTAAAGCAGCATTTAAAGAGAAATTTATAGTAGTGACCATTCATATTAAAGAAGAATTTTTGTAATAGAAGGGGACAGAGTGAGGAGTGGAAGAGGGAGAGAGAGAATGAGAATCTTTTTTTTTTTTAAAGATTTTATTTATTTGACAGAGACACAGAGAGAGAGGGAACACAAGCAGGGGGAGTGGGAGAATGAGAAGCAGGCTTCCCACTGAGCAGGGAGCCCGATGCAGGGCTCGATCCCAGGACCCTGGGATCATGACCTGAGCCAAAGGCAGACATTTAACGACTGAGCCACCGAGGCACCCCAAGAATGAAAATCTTAAGCAGGCTCCATGCCCAGAGCAGAGCCTGAAATAGGGCTTGATCTCACAACCCTGAGATGAGTATGTGAGCTAAATCAAGAGTTGAATGCTTAACCAACTGAGCCACCCAGGTACTCCTAAAGAAGAAAAATTCTTAAATCAATACCCCAACCTTCCACTGTACACAACTAGAAAAATAAAAGAGCAAACTCTTTTAAAACTAGCATGCTACCTTAACATGCAACACCATGCATGCAAAAGCAATGCAATTATTAAGATTAGGTCAGAAATTAGTGAATTAGAGACTAGAAAAACAATAGAAAAAAATCAATAAGACCAAACATTGGCTTTTTGAAAGGGTCAACAAAGTTTGTAAATCTTTAGATAGAATGAAATGGGGGACATCACCACTGATGATATGCAAACAAAAATCAAAACAGAATAAGACAGCTGTATGCCGACTCATTTACAGAAATGCACATGCTACTGAAACTGCCTCAAGAAGAATTAGAAAATCTGAGCAGGCCTCAAGTAAGTAAACAGATTGAGTTAGTAATTATTTTTTAAAAATCCCCACAAAAGACAGTTCAAGCCCAGATGTTTCCTTTGGTAAATTTTACCGAACCTTTGAACAAGAATTAATAACAATATTTCCCCAAATCTTTCACAAATATAAGAGGAGGTAACACTTTTGACTCATTCTATATATCCAGTATGACTCATACCAAAACCAGATGAATGAACATGAAACAAAAATACAGGCCAATGTCTCTTATGAAAATGGACACAGAAAACTCAAATCTAGAAATCCAGAGCAACATATAAAAAGGATTATATACCAAATGGAATTTATCTGAAGAATGAAAGATTGTTTTAACATGTGAAAATCAATAATGTAATACGCAATACCAATAAAATAAAGGGGGAGATAGGTGAAGGAAAATCATTTGACAAAATATAACAGCTCCTTATAATTAAAACACAACTGGAAATAGAAGAAAAATTCCTCAACTTACCAAGGGACATTTATGAAAACCTGCTAATACCACACTCAATGTGAAAGCCTAAATGCTTTCCTTCTGAATACAGCATTAAGGCAAAGATGGCCACTCTGACCGCTTCTAACCAACATTGTATCGGAGGTCCGGGCCAGGACAGCCAGGTAAGATAAAGTAGTAAAGCCATCCAAATTGGACAGGAGGATGCAAATCTCCCTCTATTTTCAGATGACATGATCTTGAGTATAGAAAATCCTAAGGAACCTCCTATAAAACCATTGCAACTAATAAATGAGTTCAGTCAGATTGCAGGATACACAACAGTTTGAATTGGTCTACAGATGAAAAGTATAAACTATCAAAATTACTGCCGTTTTTTTTGTTTGTTTGTTTGTTTGTTTGTTTTGCAGAATTCAACAAGTCAATCCTAATAATGATAGGGACAGGCAAGATACCCCAAAGAGCCAAAACAATTTTGAAAAAGAACACAGTTGAAAACCATGCACTTGCTGACCTCAAACTTTATGATAACACTACAGTATTTAAGACAGTTTGGTGCTGGTAGGAGGATAAACATAGAGATTAAAAAGTAGAATTGAGAGTCTAGAAATAAGCCTTACGTGTACTACCAATTGAGTTTTGACAAGGATGCTCCACAGTTGAATGGGATAAGAATAGTCTTTTCAACCAATGATGCTGGGACTTCTGGATATCCATATGCAAAAGAATCTTGATAGGCATACAAAATATTATCTCACAACATACACAAAAACAAAGTCAAAATGGATATATACGTCAAAGTAAAGAACAAAACAATAAAGCTCTTAGAAGAAAACATAGGAATAACTCTGTGATCTTGGGTTAGGCAATGAGCCTTATTAGATATGATACTAAAATTACCTGTAAAATAAAAAGAGGGGGATAAAGATAAACTGTCAAAATTAAAATTTTTGTACTTGAACGGACACCATTAAGAAAGTCAAAGGACAACTCATGGAATCAGAAAAAAGTATTTCGCCAAAGTTGGTACACAAATACCAATAAATATGAAAAATAGTCCAACATTAGTGGTCAGGAAAGTGCAAACCAAAACCCAGTGAGATACCATTTTACACCTACTAGGTTAGCTATAACCAAAAGACAGATAACCAGTATGGGTGAGGATGCAGAGAAATTGCAAACTTCATACACAGCTGGTGGGAATGTAAAATGGTTCAGCTTCTTTATAACACAATTTGGCAGTTCTTCAGAACGTTCTTAATAAAGTTACCATATGACCCAGAAATACTCAAAAGAAATGAAAATACACATCATCACAAAACTGTGCACAGAAATGTTCATAGTAGCATCGATGATACTCACCAAAAAGTAGAAACAGCCTAATTTCTATCAATGTGGCATATATTCCAATGGAATATTATTTAGGGGCACATGGGTGGTTCAGTTGTTAAGCGTCTGCCTTTGGCTCCTGTCATGGGATCCAGCCCCGCATCGGGCTCCCTGCTCAGCAGGAAGCCTGCTTCTCCCTCTCCCACTCTCCCTGCTTGTGTTCCCTCTCTCGCTGTCTCTCTCTCTGTCAAATAAATAAATAAAATCTTTAAAAAATAAACAAACAAACAAAAAAACAATGGAATATTATTTAGCACTACAAAAAATGGGGTACTTCTACATCTGAACCTTAATGTTATTAAGCTAAGGGAGAGAAGCCAATTATAAAAGACACTGCACTGCATGATTCAATTTACACGAAATGTCCAGAATAGGTAAATCTATAAAGACAGAGAGTAGGTTAGTGATTGCTGGTTGACTAGGCATTGGGACACTCAGGAAATAACGTGTAAAGGCTACTAATTGGCATGAGGATCTTTGGGGGTGATGAAATAATTTAAAATTGTTGTTATGGTTGCAGAACTCTATATATATAAGAAAAACCACTAAATTGTACAGTTTAAATGGGTCAATGTTATATATGTAAATTATATCTCTCAATAGAAGTGTTTTAAAAATAACACAGATGTAGGGGCGCCTGGGTGGCTCAGTGGGTTGAGTCTGCCTGCGGCTCGGGTCATGAATCCCGGGTCTTGGGATCGAGTCCTGCATTGGGCTCCTTGCTCGATGGGGAGCCTGCTTCTCCCTCTCGCTCTGCTCCTCCCCACCCTGCTTGCTCATACTCTCTTTCTCTCCCTCTCTCTCAAATAAATAAATAAAATCTATAAAAAAATAACACAGAGGTAAATTCAGTTTATCTAGGGTGCCTGGGTGGCTCAGTCGGTTAAGTGTTTGCCTCTGGCTCAGGTCATGATGGATTGAGTCCTGCATGGGCTCCTGCTCAGCAGGGAGTCTGCTTCCTCCCCTCCCTGCTGCTTATGTGCACTCTATCTCTCTTTCTCTCTTAAATAAATAAATAAATAAATAAATAAATAAATAAATAAATAATTTGGTTTCTCTAATAGCAAATTATATTTATCATTTTTATTGACTCAATGAAATGTGTGGTTATAACACAAATAAGAAAATATTAATAGAGTTACCAAAGAGTAATGAAAAGAAGTGAGTCATTTTGATTTCAAACTATTAAAGATAATTATTTATTCTGTTTTAAGATGAGGACTTTCTAGGTTTTTATGGTGAAGATTAAAACTTTCATGATATAGTTTTACATGTTGGCTTTTTGATGTATTGCTATATAGTAATTGATAGTAATTGTGCATACATGGTACTATTGGTATTAATTCAGTTTTTTTGGAGCCTAGTGTCCAAACATTCAAAATACACATGATATATTACATGTACGGGAATGATACTGGAATTCCTTTTAAAAAATTAATGCTTTAGAACAGATTTTGTGAGGTGCAGAAAAGATTTAACATAGCTGGTTTAATTGTTCTTTGACAGGCTTACTTACAAGTTTGGTCCTTGACTGGTTCCTAGGGACTTGAACTTCTGAGGGTTCTAATAATTCCCAGAACAGATAAGAAAGACTCGGTATGGCTAAACTGTCTATATAAACACTGCGGATGATACTGAACATTTGCTTTCCTTCTGGGAGTCTGGAATGTTGGTACATCTATGGTACATATGGTCAACCCTCAGTGAAAACCCTGGGAACTGAGTCTCATTGTGCTTCCTTGGTATAGCATTTTACACGCTGTTGCCCCTACTCCTCACTGCTCCTTGCAATTGGGGAAATTAAGAGTGTCCTGTGTGACTTCACTGGGAAATGACCTTTGGAAGCTTATGACTGATTTCTTCTGGACTTCACCCTATGTGCCTTTCCCCTTTGCTCATTTTCCTTTGTATTATTATTATTATTTTTTACTGTATAAATCATAGCCATGAGTACAATAAAATGTAGAGTACTGAGTCCTATTATCAAATCATCAAACCTAGGGGTGGTCTTGTGAACCCTCACTACAACTATTTAACAATTATGCAACTTTGGTACCTTGATTTGTACCAAGTTTAAATGATATTTTTGGGGTGCCCAGGTGGCTCAGTCAGTTAAGCATCTGCCTTCAGCTCAGGTCATGATCCCAGGGTCCTGGGATTGAGCCCCACCTGGGGCTCCCTGCTCAGCGGGAAGCCTGCTTCTCCTTCTTCCCCTCCCCCTGCTCGTTCTCTCTCTCTTGCTCTCTCTCTCTCAAATAAATAAAATCTTTAAAAAAATAAGTAAAAATAAATAAATAAGTGATATTTTTGTGTAGTCTAAATGTACCACATGAAAATACAGTAAAATATATTTTTATTGGTGATAGTTCTTGAGTTACCAATATTGTACAATATGTACAATTCTTATATTTGCTCACACCACAAATATGGTCTAGGACTTATTTACTAATACGTGTGTTGTATTTGTCACTGGCTGTATCCCAGCCATTTACCAATTTGATATCTATTTTTAGAGTTTATGTTTTTGTAGAGATAGTAGATTATGGCTGTATATTCAGAACTTATAATTACAGACTAAAGTTTGGTCTATGATGCATTATATTTACATGGAAAAGTTTCCCTTAGGGAAAAAAAAACTGAATTGTTCATTTTTTTTCCCAAAAATATCCTTGAAAAATAGAGAAATACCATAGTATGCTTGTTTACCTTATGCACAAGATAATATGGCACAATATTCCTTCTTTTTTCCCTTTGTGTTTATCTAGAAAAAGCTTCTAGCTGATTATTAAAACTCAGAAATAAGGATAGGGGCGCCTGGGTGGCTCAGTCAGTTTAGCGGCTGCCTTGGCCCCAGGTCCTGATCCCAAGGTCCTGGGATTGAGTCCAGCATGGGGCCTGCTTCTCCTTCTGCCTGCCCCTCCCCACTGATTGTGCAAGCGCTTCCGTTCTTGACACGCTAATGTTAGAACTTATTTTTGTTTTAAATAGAAATGATAATTTTGCTTATCAATTTAATATTTGACAGAGGCAACTAGCAGCGAAACAGTTATTTATAAGAAATATGCAAATACATACATATACATTTGATCATTCCAATGACCATATATATTTTGTATACCCACATATATATTTCACATATATATTTGGTTTTCCTCTAAGGTTCCTGGCTCACAACTCCCAATTCCTTAGAATGTCTTAAGGGAAAAGAGTGTTAAAAAGTGTCCTTTTGTTATATTAATGAGGTGACCTTTGAAAAGCACCTAAGGGTGAGGGCTGGTTACCAGTGGAACCAACCCTGTGATTAGAGGGTTGGCACTTGCAGTCCCACCCCCCTGATCTCTGGTGAAGGCCGGAAACACCGTAGCTTGAGTCAATCACCAACGGCCAGAGATTGAATCAGCTCTGCCTAAGTAATGAAGCCTCCACACAATCCAGAAGGACAGGGTTCGGCAAGCTTTCATGAGGAGCCCGTGCGGATCAAGGGGGTGGCAGGACAGCTGGAGCAGGCATGGAAGCTTCGACTCTTTTCCCATACTTTGCCTTACGCATTTCTTCCATCTGGCTGTTCCTGAGTTATGTATCCTTTTATAGTAAACTGAGAGTCTAGTAAACAAAATATTTCTCTGAGTTCTGTGAGTTGCTGTTGCAAATTAACTGAACCCCAGGAGGAGGTGGTGGGAACCTCATATTTATAGTCAGTCAGTCAGAAGCTCAGGGAACAACCTGGGCTTATGACTGGCAAATGAAGGCAGGGGGCAGCAACTTGTAAGACAGAACCCTTGACCTGGGGAATCTGATGCTATCTTCAGGTATGTAATGTAAGAATTGAGTTGAATTCTCAGATACCCTGCTGTATCCAAGAATTGCTTGGTGTTGTGTGGGAAGCCCCTGACACACACATTGGAATTCGGTCCAAGAACCCAAAAGAATTTTTTTTAAGATTTTATTTATTTACTTAGGCAAAAAGAGCACATGCAAGCAGAGGGGAGGGGCGGAGGGAGAGGGAGAGAAAGAATCTCCAATAGACTCCTGCTGAGCACAGAGACTACCCAGGGCTCCATCCCATGGCCCTGAGATCATGACCTGAGCCGACGTCAAGTGTCAGAAGCTTAACCCACTGAGTTCCCAGGCACCCCAGGCACCCAAAAGAATATTATATAAGTTGCCATACCCATGTTAAAGATCACCATTATCTTTCATCCTCAGATAACTATGTTTATATAAAGTTCATTTTGTTTCAGTTTCTAACCAAAGGCTGTAAGAGTTAAGAATGCTTATAATAGCAAAGTACTGACAATCAATTTAATGGGCTTAAGTTATTAAAGGTTTATTTTTGTCACTTTAAAAGAAATCTAGAGATCATGGTTGCTGTCAACAGTGTAGCTTCTGAGTGTCTTCAGGGCACAAAGACTTTTTTTCCTGGCTACTGACTCTTCCATGTTGTGTTTTGATCTAATGCATGTGACCTCATGGTCAAATATGGACACTGCAGCTCCAGGCATCATATTCAGGTTCCAGGAAGAAAGAAGAGGAGAAGAAATAATACCAATTATTATCTGCCTCTTTTTACTAGAAAAATATATTTTTTTCTAGGATGTCCCCAACGGAATTCCCCTAATATCTCATTGACACTATCCGCGTTACCCTCCTATCAAGCTACTGAGGAGTTGGGTAAATCAAAGAACTGACAGGTGATTGACAGGGCTGTCATTATTGATGGAGACACAACATGATACCATATTCATTATATGTGGCTTGGGCACACAGTCAACCTAGATAAATTGAGGAACCTGTAAGCAAGAACTGTGGGGAATAAATATCAGGTGACAATCATATTTCCAATATATGATATCCAATTTACAATCAAATTAAATTTCAATCCACACTTTGACAGAGGCAAGGTGGGTATTGCATAGCAAGTAACATGAACTGAAGCAGTCTCCTCTCCTTACTCAGAGGAAAACCTTCCTTCATATGCCTGATTGTTCATCTGACCCAATTTTTAAACTTTCTGGAAAAATTTGTGAGGGAAATTAAGGTTAAAAACACAACTGTTTGAGGCTCTCTATCATAATACAGGAGAAAGGATGTTCAGAAAACAAATACCACATTTAAAAAAAAACATGGATTCTTTCCTAGGACTCTTGCAATAAGAAGAAATCTCTTATTTTGAAACATAGTGAGAGTATAATATTAATATGCCTAATTAGCAACTGGTGATAGTTTTCAACAACATTATAAGTGCATGTTGTTTTTCTTTTTAACATAATAATCCCTTTAGGATAATTCCTGGCATGGGATATTAAGTAAATCATTTAGTTAAAATAAAATTTGTGCCTTTTAAGATCCACATTTTGATATTCACCTAATGCAATGCTTGTGTTTCACTGGGAGAAAAATGGGTATCTTTGATTCTTACAGATGACTTAAAAAGGCAGACCAGGGGGATGATAGAATTATTGCCACTGGGGTTTGGAAAATCTATGTGATTTTACTTTATAAAAAAGAAGTAGAACTTTGATCAATCTTCAAGGGCAAAACATGTATCTTGGAGGCAATATTTCATTTACATCTTTGATGCCTGCTAAAATCCCAAAATATTTAAGTTGAAAGACTTAATAGTCCACAGAGAAAAGAGGATTATATTGCCACCATCCTTAATAAAATTTGGAATCTTTACTTAATTTACCTTGAGCAATCAGTGTACACAAAGCATGATGATTTGCCATGCTCTTGGCAATATCTGTACAGATTTGAGGGAACAATACTTATTTTATCTGTGCTATATTCTGTCCGTATCTTCACCACCTCCCCTCAAAATTTTATGCTGCCCCTCCACAATTGATCATATGGACTGAGACTGTCAGATGAATAGAACAACATAATCATTTCCAATTGATACATGACATTCGTAACCTTCTCTTTAAGGCATAGTCAACATCAGCAGCGGGACATTTAAAAGTATGTGTGCGTCCCCATCAATCTTTAATGCATAGTTCTTATATATACATCTCCCCTTGCCTGTGCTGGAGCTGATCATTTGTCTTATTTGTCTCAGGGATTTGCTTGATTTAGAAGTTGGAAATATACATCTGTAGTATTGAAAAGAGCCTATTCATAAAACGTGGAGATTTTGCCATATATTCCAGAGGAAAGTCAATGTGGCAAAGCGCACTTCGCTTTGCCAAGTGCAAAATTATTTCTGTCTTGGTGTTATTTTTGAGTCATATATCTCTGCCTTTTTATGAACAGAAGACATATTTGGAAGAATTATGTCTGAGTCATAAATCCCAATTTGCCTGGGACATGACTAATAGGTGTCTTTAACGTAGTAAGATGGTATTACTGTCTTCTCTTGCAAAAAAAATTTTAAACTCTCAATCACAAATAAGGCAAGTCAAGATTTAAATGACAAACATTAATGCTTGTCTCATCAGGAAATAAGTTACCATTGCATCCTAGGCCACTTTGTGTAAACACACACACACACACACACACACACACACACACACAATTTCATTTTTATTGTTACTTTTAAACAAAACTGTCCTGGGGCACCGAGGTGGCTCAGTCATTAAGCGTCTGCCTTCGGCTCAGGTCATGATCCCAGGGTCCTGGGATCGAGCCCTGCATTGGGCTCCCTGCTCAGCGGGAAACCTGCTTCTCCCTCTCCCACTCCCCCTGCTTGTGTTCCCTCTCTCACTGTGTCTCTCTCTGTCCAATGAATAAATAAAATCTTTTAAAACACAAAACAAAACAAACAAACAAACAAAAAACTGTCCTGCTTGATCTAAGTACATAGATGTTTTCAGAAGTAAAGGTAAGGCATAAACTTAGTAGTTGAGTTAAAAAACAAAGATGATTGGTTGATTCCTGTTTTAAACATGTAGAAATATAAATTCTACTTAATTGAAAAATGGTGCAAAGTGGTTCCATTTCACCATAAATTTTCAATGACACAAAATATTTGTTTAAAATTCTTCCCCTCTGCCAGCTGGTTTTCTGGAATAGGTTATAAATAATAGTACAATATAGAGGAGAAATCTGAAAATATTGAAAAGGCATGAGATCATAGGAGAGGGTTTATGTTAATGAGTAAAACAGACAATAGCCTTATAACTACAGTTTGTCGAATATAAAAGCTAAGCATTTAGTCACAGATTTGGGATTGTGATTGTGGCGTCCATCAGGATGTTGAAATTCAATCATGTTGTAGAAAAATTTTTGGAATCAGAGTGTGAATTCATGGAATATTCTGAGTGGAGTATCTTTGACTAGAGACCACTAAAGGGAAAGAGATTTAAAAAAAAAAAAAAGCTGCAGAGATTTTGCTGGCTGAATAAAAATCTACTGAAATGGAGCACAGAAGGAGAGAAAATTCTGAGACTTATTTTGAGATCCCATGCTTGAGGAACAGAATTTGGAGCTTTACTTTTAAATATACTTTTTTCTATCAAAGAAAGTTACCAGGTAGTTTTTGGTTTTGCTTTTTTTGTTTATTTGTTTTCTTGTTGTTATTGTTTAGAGTCAATAAAAATATGTTTTCTAATGTGTGTTCTGCAATAGATACCTTGGGTGAGTTTCAAGCTCTGTGAAAGAAGACTGTGTCAATCTTGAAGTCACTGATAGAATATCTATGGAACAAATTTGAAGTGACAGATATAATCTCTGAGATTATGCTATTAGAATCTGAAAAATCACTGATTTTCTCCATTATCTTTAGAATTTTTTTCTACTTCTCCCTTTACCCCCAAACACACACACGTACACACGCACACACACACACACACACACACACACACACACACACAACCTTTTTTGGAAGCAACAATAGGCCCTGGGATACTTCTTGAATAACAACCATTAATTCAAATATGTTACACATCTGGCAAGCCAGAAGGACATTTTTGTCAAGAAAAGCTTGCTAAGAACCAGGTCATTCCTTTAAGTAATTGAAACACAAGGAATTCAGAAAATAATTTTAGGGAAATTCGTCAATCATAAGCCAAGTGTTTTCTTGTGAAATAAAGACATTTAGTAAAGATCAATTTTGACATAATCCAGCCAACTCTTCTTCACATGCTTCCCTGTCAATTGCCCCTCATTTTCCAGAGTCCTCTGTCATTTCTGTCTTTTGAAATATTGTTATGATCTTGTTTCCTTCATTTGCTAGTACAGATATGAAGCCATGTCATACAAAACCAAAACCTCAACCATAGGGGAAAAAATGGTAAAATTGCACTTATTTTGCATCTTAGCTTTATTTCTCATGACCTATGCAACTACAGTAACTTTTACCAGCCATGTCACATCTTAATCTTACATTATCATATGGGCATCACTTTCCCTCACCTTTGCCGTGAAAATAGTTTTAAATGCATTGCCAGTGTTTCCAACTGAATATATGCAAATAAGGGATAAACAAGATGTGACTCTAAACTATACTGAATTGATTTTAACCTGAAACTTCTCTTTGGAGATTCAGTAGTAATCAGTCTTTATCTTTCCTTGGTAGAGTTGATTTTTGAAATTGGACAAATTCATTCTAGCCAATTTTGGATAATGAGATGTGTCATTAAGCTGGGTAATAGTGTTTTCTGCCCCAAATGTAACTTTACTATAAAGTAGTGAAATGGGTTTTCTTGAGTGGTTCACAAATTGATTCTATTTTCAACTCCAAATTAGGAGTCCCAAATTTGTTCTGGGCTATGGCTATTGTGAAAACAGACATATGTACATATGTATCTTATTCAAATGACTAGTGTCAAGAACACCAAAGATTTCTAAGTTCTAGTTGCCTTTGATATTTTTTATTTCATATTTTTGCCTTGCATAGTAATACAAATCCTTTAATTGAGGGGTGATTAATTAATCATTCAATGCAAAACCTGACTCATTATTTGCATCTACTTTTCTAAATAAAGTTTTATTAGAAACAGTCATTTCTTTCATTCATATATAGTGTATGGGTGCTTTTATCCTTCGATAGCAGAGCTGAGTAGTTGAGACAGAGGCAGTCTAGGACAAAACCTAAAATATTTACTATCTAAACTTTTAAAGAAAAAGTTTGCTGATCTTTGCTTTAAAAAATACTAGATAGGTAATAATATCTTTTAGAATGATACATAAATGAACTATTATTTTGTTAAACATTTATGCTCTCCTAACAATAGACTAAGATTCATGGGCCCCACTGGTGAGCTGCATGGCTCTTATGGAAAATCTAGGGAAGGCTTCTCCATTGCATGTACTTAGTCACTAAGGTTTAAAAGAAAAAAAAAAAAAAAAAGTCCATGTCCTAGATAGGGGAGAAAAGTCTCAAGTTTCTTTCACTCAAGTCTATGTATTGTAAACAAATTGGTGATCTGATTAAAAGAAAATACATTCATTATTTTTTATCATTGAAGCCATGGACTATTTTGGGGGATTGATCAGCACCAGAGCACAGATTTACCTTCACCTCAGACTCATTAGAATCTTTAATATGGGCCTATTTGATTCATGCCTTTGAAAAACTGAGAGTTATTGTCAATATGGTAAAAAGAAATTTGGAGAGAGGCAGTTTAAATATATATATATCTAAATACATATTTAAAACCTGAAAATGAAAAGGTAAGAATTATACAAGTCATACTAATCATTGTTTTTTTTAATTGCCTCATTCCAAGGAGCATTAAATAAAGCTTTTATAAAAGCATATAGTAACATATAACATATAATATGACCAAAAAACAAGTTAATGTGGAGATAATAGCAGAAGAAGAAGAAAAGGCTTATGGTGAAATTAACCCACAGAAATGTATTTTTTAAAGTGCCAGCACAGTTGTGGAAATGATGAATTTGGATATTGAGCTTCGTAGCTACAAAGAAAAGGAGTGATTGTTTATATGATTTACATAGTCTTCATTCCGGCGGGCCTGCCCATATCACTTTAGCAATTAGAAAAAATGTTTTTGAATTAGAATTTGATATTGTGCCCATGAAGACTGGCCAGACAATCTGTGGGGCAAAATGCAAAATGAAAGTTCAGGGTCAAAATTATTGGTCAAAATTATTAATCTCAAGACAGTGACAACAGAACACTATACCAATGAAGATGATTCTAAGTACAATCTGCACGATTCAACAAGTTGCACATCCATGAAGCAGACCCTGAAGCCTACAACTTACTTTGAGGGAAGTCACCAGAACTCGTCACATTGATCCTAAAAAATATCATCATCATTATCATCATCATCATGGAATGTAGCTATTGAATGCTTATTTTGTGTAGTTACTACCCTACTCAACTCAAATTAAATGATCATTTTATTCTCCCTTCAAGCCAATAAGGTAGGTAATATTATTAGTTCAATGTTATAAGGAAAGAAATCATTGCAGAACATGCCCATTAGATTGTATAGCATTTTTTTTAAATAAATGAAAACCCTCAGAATAAATTTCTCTCAGAAATGATTTCAATAAAAGATGTTCTGGAGGGGTGCCTGGGTGGCTCAGTCAGTTAAGCGTCTGCCTGTGGCTCAGGTCATAATCCCAGGGTCCTGGAATCGAGCCCCACATCGGGCTCCCTGCTCATTGGAGAGCCTGCTTCTCCCTCTCCCTCTGCCTGCCACTCTGCCTACTTGTGCTCTCTCTCTCTGTCAAATAAATAAATAAAATCTAAAAAAAAAAAAGATGTTCTGGAGAGTTAAACATATTCTAGAGCTAGGACTCAAACATGTTCCAGAAAATTCTATGATCTTATCAACATTACTGATTACCTACAACATGCTGATACATTTCCTAGGAACTACAATGTAGATACTGTGTTCTCAGTACTCCATTTGTTATTGGCTAAATGGTGATGACAGAGCTCCTTGGAGCTTAGGGTCTAAAGGAGGCTGGGGTAAGTCGATAGAAACAAATAAGCAAACAAATAACTAAGTTACAATTATGGTAACTACTCTGAAGAAAATGAATAGAATGTTGTGATTGTGGTTAATCTGAGGCATCATTTTAGAGTGGTCAGGAAATGCATCTCTGAAGGACTACTTATTTAAACCGAGATCCAAAGGATGCTAAGCTAGCAATCTTAAATTCTAGGACAAGAGTTTTATAGTCAGTAGAAGAGCTTGTGCAAATGTCCTGAAGTGTTCCAGAAACTAAAAGAGTCACAATGTGGCTGGACTATAGTGAGCAACCAAGTGGGACAGAATAAGGTTAGAATTGTGTGTGGGGGGAATCATGTAAGACCATAAATGTCTTGACAGAATGCAAAAGAAATGTCACAGAAAATGTGAAAGAAAGTCACAGAAATGTTTTATTTAGTAGACTGACATAATAAGATATATATTTACTACATATGATTCAAGCTACTATATATTGATGAGTTGGGAGTAGAGAAAAGAGTACTGGAACGAGGTAGGTATATTAGCACAACAGGCAAGAGAGGACATTGACACAGGGGACTAGAAGAGAGAAGAAGAAAAATGATCTGATTTGAGGAAAGTTTAGGATGTAAATCAAGGATTTGGTCATCAACTCAGGAGGATAGAAGAGATGGAAGGTAGCAAATGTTTCCCTCTAAGAAGAGGAGACCAGAAAGATCACGTGTTTGAAATGTGGACATGAAGAGATCGACTCAGGGATCAAATATTTTTCTTGGAACATATTCATTTGGATATTAATATGGTACTTCCAAGCATAGATATTAAGAAAGCAGTTGGAGATGTATGTTTCATGCTCACAGAAAAGATTTACCCCAGAAATACAAGTTGAATGGGTGAATGGGTTCCCTGGGGAAAGGAATCTAGATAGAAAATAATCCAGCCCTTGATGAAGCCCTGAAAATCTTCACTTTTCAGAGTCTGATACAGTGGGATACTATTCCAGCAAACTAGATATACTAGATATGCTGGGATATACCAGCAAAATAGATGAAGAACAATAACCAATAAAGTAGGAGGGAGTTTTACTAGAGTATGGAGTCATAGAATACAGTAGGAAACATGACACTTAACTGCGGCAAATTTTTTCCAAGAAAAAAATAAGTCTGTATTCTCAGCAGCCTGGTTGTTTGTTGCCAAATCTCGTGCTCTGTTGTCATGGTGATTCAGCTGCCCTCAGATCTACACTTTTCACCCTCTTAATAGGCTTCACTTATCTCATGATTTATCATTTTATTTATGATTTACTTACGGATTACGTCCTTCCTTAAGAACTTGGCTGATTGCCAAATTTTGTGTGTTTTCCTATCCCTGTAATGATAACTAACACTGAATTTCTCTGTATATATCTCAGTTCAAATTATGAGACATGTAATGTGATGCTTTCAGTTTACCTTATTGAGTATAATCACACCTTTTCAAATTTCTCGTACCAAGCCCCTTATTTGAATTAAGAATGCTGGGATTCTGGGTGCCTGGGTGGCTCAGTTGATTAAGCGACTGCCTGCGGCTCAGGTCATGATCCTGGAGTCCCAGGATCAAGTCCCGCATCGGGCTCCCTGCTCAGCGGGGAGTCTGCTTCTCCCTCTGACCCTCCCCCCCTCATGTGCTCTCTCTCTCATTCTCTCTCTCAAATAAAATAAATAAAATCTTAAAAAAAAAGAATGGTGGGATTCTAAGGTGAAAAGCTTTTTGATGCAAAAGGAAATACTTAGAAAACAAACAACAACAACAACAACAAAAACTCTTCTGAAAATGCTTCAGAAAATGTAATATGAACTATAACTTTGGTTGTGTGAAATTTGGATATAGGAAGATAATGGGAGTCATGAGGGAGGATATTTTGAACAGAGTAATTAATGTGAATTGGGGAACAAAACAAGAAATTTTGAGGGGTTTGTATTGATGACCTTTTTGAGGAGAGCCTCGACTAAGAGGAAATTGAGTTTCATTTTGCCAGTGAGTACATTATTACTGGTACATTAGTTATAGATTGTGTCATATGACAATTTGGAGGAGTCAATAATTGGTCCTTTTGGTTTCTACTGGAGTAATAAAATGTTGTCCCCATTGGATCCAGTTCTAAGTATGAGTGCCCTCTGGTGTTCATTTTCATTATATTTCATAAAAATTGCACATTCTAAAATCGGGCCTTGATATACTTGATGCGTTAACGGATCTCAACAGAGAGTGTGTAAAACCAGTATTTACACGGTAAATGCATATTGAGTTTGATTTAAATTAAAACTGGGTTGTGTTTTAACAGAACAATAGCTTCCATTTTTTAACTGAGTAAAAATGACAACAAAAATTTTAACATTACTTAGGAAACAGTCCAACTGGCCATTGGTCAATTTCCATGTATTTTTTTCATCCTATTTGATCTCTATAGGGAATAGAATGGCAACATATCCACTCTTTCATGCACATACATTAATGTGGCAAATACAGAAATCACCATTGTCTTTATTAAATCTTAAAATTTAGAAGTGTCATGATTTGGTGCTGACTTAGTTCCAAATGTTTAGGAGAATTATCAAGTGGTAGATTCATTTGATATTTTTGGTCAAAAATATAATCAATAGTGAACTGGACTAGTCTAGTAGGGTAACTTAATCAAACAAATATTTGTAGATAATATTAACTCATTAAGTATTCATTATAGAGGCCCTAGATGCCTAGCTTTGGAGTGTTCACCCAACCCAGGTTCTCTGACTGCATATTTGCAAAAGCTAACGTAGTACTCCAGACAAACAGGAGATACAAAGAAACTATACTGATATGGCACCAAATCTATGCTAGTATCTTCCTACTTTATTTTGTCCTTACAAAAATCGTATGAAAAAAAACTAATTATCGTTACTATATAGATGGAGAAATTAAGGCACAGAATAATTCAAAAGCCTGTCTTTTTATATTACTAGTAGGTAAAAGTGCAGGGATTCAGTTTCCTCTCCGTTGACCACCACACTGAAATTACAAAACAAAACAGCAATGATCTAGAACCAGGTCACAGTGCAAAAGTTCTTTGCTTTTATAGAAGACAATTGTACATAATAACTAAAATGTGCAATATTAATGTTTTAGATAAATGATTGACTTGAAATAATCATTTTGAGAAAAACTAGAGAGCCTAAACAAGAGAGGAGTAGAATAAAGAAAAGTTACCCATAAGTAAATTTAAATGATTTTGAGATAGAAATCACAATGGTTCATCAAAGAGGACTTACATCTGCTTGTATTTCCATCACCTTTCTCTCTCTCGCATACAGGAGTAAATATATTTGTCCTTAGTGGTGGCTGGGAAACCACAGGTGAAATTATTCATTGCATGGATCATAGGACAATTTAAAGTGATGGACACTGGGTGTATTTGACAAATGTCCTTTTAGAAACTTGAGTCTAGACAGCTGAAGCAGGATGATTCTGTCCCAGACTCACACTGAAATAGAAAAGGCAGTAGTTTTCAGGATGCATGAGACTAGCTCAGCGTGCTGAGGTGCTCAGTTTCAGGATTCTATCCTTAAAATACCTTCATAGATATTAGGATTCCTCCAGAGCAAAGTATCTGTGGATTTTAAAGGAGGCTTAGCAGCTGTAGGAAGCATTTTAGATGGATAGATGTTAGAGCTGCTTTAAATTGTATCATTTTGTGTCTTTATAAATATATACTTTAGAATCTCTGTTAATGAAATGCAGCTTGATATACACAGTTTTCTTGCAATGTCTCAATGTCAAGAACAAGGTGCATTAGTATTATCTTTAAAAACTTCCTCCTTTTTTTTAAGATTTTATTTATTTATTCATGAGAGACAGAGGGAGAGAGAGAGAGAGAAGCAGAGGGAGAAGCAGGCTCCCAAGGAGCAGGGAGCCCGATGCAGGACTCAATCCCAGGACTTCCTCCTGATTTAGGAGCCCAATGTAAGATACATTCAAGGATGTTTTAGAAACTGTGCTTTAGGTGTATAGTTTATGGTTCACATAAAAATTCTAGGGATCTCATTTCCTTTAACTGTTTCAAAAGTATATTTTAAAAAAGAGATTATCAATGTATTTCCTGAAGACTGGTGAAGAAAAAAAAAATTCAAAAACATGAGAAAACTGAGAATAAATAAATTGGCAGGTAGTGATTCTGAGTATAAAGCCTATTTAATAGAGAAAGAAATATGAACAATGATTATTTATTTTATTAATTCCTTTGACTATCTTGATTTTTTTACCAGCGGCTGGTATTACTCACTTCATAAGGGAGCACAGCTGTATTGTTCCTTCTGTAAATTGTAGTATATTTTGGGATTTATTTTAGATCATGAGGTTTTTAACACTAGAACTAAGGAACACAGAGCTTGAGCCTCCCTCTCACTCAGAGGAACACATGTTCTGTGGGTGGAATGGAGAGTTGCCTCTGATTCCAGTTTTTCTAACAGAGAAATGAGAAACAGCACACTTCTCCGAAGAATCTGTGTCCTGTCAGCCTGTCTCCCAGAATGTTTCTCCCCCAACGTCAAGAAAGTCAAGATCCAGAATCTACAAATTAATCTTTCTACACCAAATGTCCCCTAGGCTACATGCCGCTCTTATCTCCTCCTTCCTGATTTTCTACATCTCTGTTAAGTAACCCCCAAGACAGGGGAGGAGAGGCAATGTCTTGCCACTCAAAAAAGAGTGCTCCCAAGACCAGCAGGACAGGCATCTCCTGGGAGTGTTTTAGGAATTCGGAATCTAGGCCCAACCCATACCACAGGAATCAGAATCTGCCTTTTAATGTGATCATCCCCAAGTGATTCATATTCAAATTAAAATTTGAGAAACACTGATAATATACCCAAGGAACAAATACATTTAAATGTGAACTCTAATACCCATGGAACAAATACATTTAAATGTGAACTCTAATGCCAAAAGCCCACTGGAAGAATTCCTACCTGCCCCTTTGTACCTGATCTTTTTTTTTTTTTTTAAGATTCTATTTATTTACTTGTCAGAGAGAGAGAAAGAAGGAGGGAGTACAAGCAGGGGAGTGGCCGGCAGAGGGAGAAGCAGGCTTCCCGCTGAGCAGGGAGCCTGATGTGGGGTTCCATACCAGGACCCTGGGATCATGACCTGAGCCGAAGGCAGATACTTAAACCACCTGAGCCACCCAGGCGCCCTGTATCCTGATCTTTTGCCCAACCTGTAATCTACCCTCTACCCTGTCCCTCAAAGTTAGCTCTAGTCCAGGCTTCAAACAATTTCTAGATATATTATTCCTTTTGAAAGATTAATCCCTTGAGCTGGATCCACCTGTTGGATCCTAAAATTTGATTTAATTAGTTCTTATTTATTTCCCCCCTTTTAATTCTCTCTTGCTGGGCTCATCTTTGATCCCTCCCTCTCACTTCTGGATTTTTCTTGTATGTGATTACCTCTTTTTTTTTAAGATTTTATTTATTTATTTGAGACAGAATGAGAGAGAGAGAGAGCACATGAGAGGGGGGAGGGTCAGAGGGAGAAGCAGACTCCCCGCCGAGCAGGGAGCCCCATGCAGGACTCGATCCCGGGACTCCAGGATCAAGACCTGAGCCGAAGGCAGTTGCTCAACCAACTGAGCCACCCAGGCGCCCCTGTGATTACCTCTTTTCCCCAGTGATTATAACTTGTGTTTTAATTCCTTTTCCCAGCAACAATCCTATATAGGAATGATTCGTTTCAGGGACCAAACTGTAAAACTTCTGTCCTGCCAATGTTTAGCAATTTATCAGCCATCTAAAGCTGACTCCAATCGAGTTTGACACCTGAAGGCAACTGCTTCCACCAATAAAGCCAGAGGGACAAAGGATATTCTGTTCTGATGTGCTAAATCCACTTTTGTAAGAGCTTTTAACAATCTTGGGACAGAAACAGAAAAAAAAAGAATACACAGTGTTTGTATTGAACAAGAACTTGAACTAGTATACAAGGATTTAGACACCAAACAAGATATGAAATGTTAATTTATAGATTCACCAAAAACATTCACATAATTTGACCATGCTCTAGGCTGACATTAAATCTTTAAAACAAACAAACAAACAAACAAAAAAACAAGCAAGCATTCCCCTATGATTTGTATGGACTGATCAATGTAATGAAATAAGATACCAAAATATGTTATATTTTTTAAAAATCTGGGTATCAGGGAAATTCTAAGAAATGTGTATCTTAGGGGCAACTGGGTGGCTCAGTCGTTAAGCATCTGCCTTCGGCTCAGGTCATGATCCCAGGGTCCTGGGATTGAGCCCCGCATCGGGCTCCCTGCTCTGCGGGAAGCCTGCTTCTCCCTCTCCCACTCCCCTGCTTGTGTTCCCTCTCTTGCTGTCTCTCTCTGTCAAATAAATAAATAAAATCTTAAAAAAAAATGTTTATCTTAAAAAGGAAATCAAAGTAGAATATATCTTGGGTAAAAATATAATGAGTTTTTAACAGTCACAATCTAAAAGTAAAAATTTTAAGTGGTGCTCTGAAAAGCATATCTCCAAATAAATTAATTAAAAAGCAAAGAGGAGCTATACTATTAATGTAAACTCTCAGTTAAATTGGAAAAGATCAACAATAAATTTAAAAACAGAAACAGGAAAAAAATGAATGAAAGGATAAAACAGAAATCAATGCAATAAACAAGCAGGGGAAGAACACTAAAGTTGTTAATTAGTACAATCAATTGTAGTTCTTTGAAATATTAATGAGTGATAACATATTAAAGAATGATCATGGAAAAAAGTCTGAGAAGGGGCAAAAATAAACACATGAATAACATTAGCAATGATAATAATAGTGGAGAGAATAGAGTGGGGCATAGTAATGATGCTTAGGGGTTTAAAAAATAAAATTTGATTTATAATTTGATTTCAATAAATATATATCAAACTAAACAAGAAGAATAATGCCTAAAAATTGCAAGATTGAATAGGAGGAAATGTCCCAGCTTCCCAAAAAGAAACAATCACCAGAATTATAAGAACATTCTTTATAAGGTTGAAGGATAATTCTAATCTCTATTAGTCAGTTGGAACTGTCATAATGTGGTACGACAAACTGGGTCGCTTAAACAACAGAAACTTACTTTCTCACAGTTCTGAAGGCTGAAAAGTCTGAGGTCAGGGTGTAGGATGGTCAGCTTCTGGTGAGAGCTCTCTTCCCACCTTGCAGATGGATACCTTCTTACTGTATCTTCACATGGCATTTCATAGGTCCAGGCACCTGGAGAGAGGGCAAGAGCATTCTACGGTGTCTCCTCTTATGAAACCACACTTATGACCTCACATAACATTCATTACCTCCTTAAAGATCCTGTCTCCAAATACAGTCACATTGGGTGTTAAGGGTTCAACTTGTGAACTTAGGGGGGCACAACCCGGCCCATGGCATTCATTCCTGCCCCCTAAATTCATATGGTCAAGTGCAAAATTGATTCATTCCTCCCAACAGCCCCAAATGTCTAAACTCATTCCAGCATCAACTCTACAGTCTGGAGTCAACATCCATCTAAATACCTTCTAAAGCAGACATGGGTAAGAGTTGAGGTGTGATACCTTCTGAGGCAAAATTCCTCTCCATTTGTGAACCCCTGAAACCAGACTAGTTATTTTTTGTATTTACAAATTGTAAATACATTGTATTTACAAAATACAATGATGAACAGGCATAGGATAGATATTCACCTTCTAAAAGGGAGAAACTCAAAGGAAGAAAGGGTAACGGATCCTAAACAAGTCCAAAACCTAGCAAGGCAAATTCTGTTACATCTTAGGCCTAGAGAATAATCCTGTTTGGTTCAGTGTTCTTCCTTCCAAGTCCAATGTGGTGGCTCTCAGTTGCTGTTTCACCCCTTGGGCTATGCAGGGTGGCTCTGCCTATGGGGCTCGCTGCAAGGGCCACCAGGCTCGCCGAAATCCAAGCCTAGCCACCCGGCCCTATGGTGGGAGTGACAGCCTTGACGGTCTCTGAATCACCTTCAGGGTCAACCTTCCCCTTTCTTGAAGGATGAAGCATGTTTGCAGCCAAATAGCTCTACCATTTCGTCCTGTTCACTTTGGTCCAAACTGGCAGAGTCTCTATTGCTGAAGCCCAGAGTGGCAGTGTTTCTGCTGGTACAATCCCATCTCTATTTCTGGCTTCTGGTGAAGTAGCTGATTAGATTCATATTTCACACTCACACTAACCTCCTTACCAAATGGTTGTCTAGTCACACCCCTAGTGCTGTCTTCAGTACAAGTTTTCTCAGTTTTTTGCAATATGACTAGGCTGACAATTTTCTAGATCTTCAAGTTCTGATTACTTTCCGCTTAACAATTCTTTTTCAATTTGTCTTTCTCCTGTCATATTCTGCTAAGAGCAGTCAGGAAGACCCAGTTTACATCCAGTTTACACACTTAAGAACAGTGAAATGGTATAGTCAGCTAAATATACCATTTCATTGTTCCTAAGTTCTATCTTCCACAAAACATTAGAACACAAATAAGCCAAGTTCTATGCCATCTTAAAACAGAGACCACGTTTTCTCCATTTTCCAATATCATGTCCTCATTTCTATCTGAGAGTTCACCATAATGGCCTAAAACCTCCATATTTCTACCAATATTACATTCATAATTATTTATGAATTCTTTAAGAAATCGGAGGCTTTCTAAGAACCACAACCTCACCCCCACCCCGGCCCTTTATTTTCTGAGCTCTCATTAGAACATAGACCTTTAACGTCTATATTCTACCTGCAATCCCTTTGCAACAACCCAGGTTTTGACTGGAGGGCACCTCAAAACTCCTCCAGCCTCTACCTCTTATTCACCTGCATAATCACTTGCACATTTTTAGGTATTTGTTATAGCACGTCTATGTCCCAAAATCTGTATTAGTCAGCTCAGGCTGCCATAACACAATTCCAAAGACGATGTGGCTTAAACAATAAAAATTTATTTTCTCAGTGTTCTGGAAGCTGAAATTCTGAGATCAGGGTACCAGCTGGTTTCCAGTAAGAGCCCTTTTCCTGCTTTACAGATGACCACCTTCTTAATCTGTTCTCACATGGCCTTTTCTTAGTGTGTGTACACAGGCACACACATATGCAGACACAGCGCTCTCTGCTGTTTCTTCTTATAAGGAGATTAATTCTGTTGGACCATGGTCCCACCCTAATAACCTCACTTAACTTTAATTACTTCCTTACAAGTCCTATCTCCAAATATAATCACATTGGGGGTTAGAGCTTCAACATACGAATACTGAGGAGACACAATCCAGTGTATGTTATTATCTTACACAAACTTTTTTCAATTATAGAAGAAAAGAGGTGTTACCCACTTCATTTTATAAGTATAGAATATCTATGATAACAAAACTGAAGAAGATGACTGGAGGTATATATGTTTTAATTTTTCTAAAATTTTAAAAGAGTTTATTTACTTATTTGAGAGAGAGAGAGAGAGAGAGAGAGAGAGAGAATGAGGAGAATGAGCTGGAGAATGAGGGGCAGAGGGAGAGGGAAAAGCAGACCCCCTGCTGAGCACACAGCCAGACACACGGGGAGCTTGATCCCAGGATCATAAGATCATGCCCTGAGCCTAAGTCAGAAGCTTAACCAACTGAGCCACCCAGGCTCCCTGAGGTATATATGTTTTTAAAGGATGGCAGAATGTTGATAATTTTGATATTAGGTAATGGGCATATAGTGGTTATTTATTTGTATATATTTCATATTTTCTGCAATAAAACTATTAAATATGCAGAAAACAAAACTGGTGTTGAGTAACAAAGGAAATAAATACAGATCATTATCTTTGTTGTTAATTAGATTCTCCAGGAAATGACTCTGAAGTGGTACTTGGTAAGGAGGAGTTTTATTAGTGAATGATCTTGGGATCAATATCTATGGGAGGGGAGGATTTTACAGAGAGATAGAATGATGTACATGTGAACTACAAACTCAGGTAAATTTATGGGGAGCTCTGGAGCTAAATATTCTACCTCAGCTATCTTGTATTGGACTGAAATATCCTGGTCTTTGGTTGCCTGCCTCTAATAGTCATTGCATTTGGGCTGTCCAGGAAAGGCATGACCTTGGGTGAAGTGGATTTGAAGTTGAGGAAATCCCTGAAGGGTTTGACAGCCAAAGGCTGTCCACTGGTATCACTTCCAGCATCTGGGCAACAAGTTTTTCCTTGAAGGAGGATTGGATGGCACATCTTCATTCCCGTCACAGTCCAGCCCTGTGATTCTCGAATCCAATTATCTACATACTTTTGAGGAGCAGCTCCTACAAGACTCAAGTGGGCTTCCCTTTCCAGTGTAAATGTAATAGATGGAAGACATTCCCACTGCTACAGCTGATCTTGGCACTGCAGCAGATGCTCACCATCCCCTTCCTCCACTATTTAACCCAGATGGCTTTCATACTCAGATAATATCTCCTTTGGTTTCTGTGTCCTACCTTCTAGACTCACCCAGAACTTCAGTTCCAAAGTATTGAGCCTCACGTCATGACCATGTCTTTCTAAGGGTCAAGTAGCTGCACAAGTCCATTTAGCATCACAATAAGAAAAGGAAGGAGTAAAAGACCCCAAGTGGATTGTCTGTTTCATATGTATTATCCCTGCTCCCATTTTTTAACAGAAGTTCATTCTCTTTGTGAGGATCAGGATCTATTCCTGATGTGAAGACAATATTTTCTTATTTTCTACTTATCCTTAAACAAAGGTGTCCAAAGCACCCTTGAGGAGTTGTAAGGTTAAATGGGTCTCTTGTGTCTCCTGGTAGAAGTATTTTCCCTTTTGTGGACCACAACCTCTAAAGCTGTAGAGAACAGAATCGTGGGACAGAGAGCACACATTCTCCAAGTGGATGATGGACAGGGACACTTAAGCAGGGATACTCCGTCCCTTTCTTGGTTAATGGAATTATATATTCTTCCTATGGAAGACACCAAACCTTATAAAGGTTTTTTATTCAATGTGTATCCTAAATTCTGGAGGATCACTCCTCATTGTTGTATCACTTCTGATACTTCAGAGCTAGTGTGCTTTCAGTAAGATGTTCCAACCATCTATTAGACTGGCAGCTTCTTAGCAGTTGATATGCATTACAGCTAATTCATCCAATAGTGTTGGACTTACTTCTATTCTTCCTTTTCTGAAAAATGTGTTCTCTGATGTTATATAAGATCTTGTTCCAGTCAAATAAACCCTTTGTAAACCCTCAAATAGTAGGATTTTGGAAAGAAAATCCATACATGGAAAAGCTGTTAATACCTTAGAGTAAACCCCTGGCTCTTCCAAGGTAAAAAAGACTCAGTAGTCAGCTTGCCCGCCCTACGGTCAACTGGATCTCACAAAGAATGTTGCCATTTCAGGATTCAATATTTGTCTCTGTTGCTGTCAACTGATTTGTCAGGGACTCAACACTGATATATGCATCCCATGTAACAGAGTCCTAGTCTTACCCAATAGGTTGTTAACTTTGGCATAATCAACTTGCCTTGATCTATAGTTTAACTCAAAAATAAGTCTTGATCCTAGTTCTCAATTTGCCTGCCTTCTCACTAGAGATTAGAGTCCATTTATATTAAAGAGACTTTTTGACTTTCATATTTGCTATAAAGTTGCTTGTTAATTACTCTAGCCTTTCATATTTTTTCCTAGCATCAGTTCAGTGTATTCATCTCCATCCAATGCCATTGTCTTTATCGTTAATATATTCCCATACATTCTACATTCCTGTACATCATTCCAATTAATGTATTTCTTCCCAAGCTATACCATCCAGTTCTCCACTGGTGATCGGGCCCCCAGTTTCAGCTTGATATTGAGTGACCCAGGACCCAAATCTTATCTCATTACCTATTTTTGAGACAACTTCTGACAGCAACTCTCACAAGTTGGATTTTCTGTAGAGCAGAACTTGAGTTGGAGATTACTGTCTGGAATGCTTACTAGGGAGTAGCCTTGGAACTAATTCCTATGGAAAAAATGGGAAAGAAGTAGCATTGCAGAGGGAAAGGTTCAGCTGTGAAGTAGTCTGAATGACAGGCTCAGATGAACCCAATGGGGCACTTTGGAGTCAAAACAGCTTAACTGATGGGCGCCTGGGTGGCTCAGTTGGTTAAGTGACTGCCTTCGGCTCAGGTCATGATCCTGGAGTCCCGGGATCGAGTCCCACATCGGGCTCTCTGCTCAGCAGGGAGTCTGTTTCTCCCTCTGACCCTCTTCCCTCTAGTGCTCTCTATCTCTCATTCTGTCTCTCAAATAAATAAATAAAATCTTTAAAAAATAAAAATAAAAAAATAAAAAAACAGCTTAGCTGAGTTTTCTCATATCGGTTCAAAATGGAAAAAAGACAGTCTCCTCAATAAATGGTGCTGAGAAAATTGGACAGCCACATGCAGAAGAATGAAACTGGACCATTCTCTAACACCATACACAAAGGTAAACTCAAAATGGATGAAAGACCTCGATGTGAGACAGGAATCCTTCAAAATCCTAGAGGAGAACATAGGCAGTAACCTCCTTGACATCACCCACAGCAACTTCTTTCAAGATACATCTCCAAAGCTAGTGAAACAAAAGCAAAAATGAACTTCTGGGACTTCATCAAGATAAAAATCTTCTGCACAGCAAAGGAAACAATCCACAAAACAAAGAGGCAACCCACAGAATGGGAGAAGATATTTGCAAATGACACTACAGATAAAGGGCTGGTATCCAAGATCTATAAAGAACTTCTCAAACTCAACACCCAAAAAACAAATAATCAAGTCAAAAAGTGGGCAGAAGATATGAAAAGACACTTCTCTGAAGAAGACATACAAATGGCTAACAGACACATGAAAAACTGTTCATCGTCATTAGCCATCAGGGAAATTGAGATACCACGTTACACCACTTAGAATGGCAAAAATGGACAGGGAAAGAAACAACAAATGTTGGAGAGGTTGTGGAGAAAGGGGAACCCTCTTACACTGTTGGTGGGAATGCAAATTGGTACAGCCACTTTGGAAAACCACTTTGAGGAGGTTCCTCAAAAAGTTAAAAATAGAGTTACCCTATGACCCAGCAATTGCACTCCTGGGTATTTACCCCAAAGACACAGATGTAGTGAAAAGAAAGGTCATATACACCCCAATGTTCATAGCGGCAATGTCCGCAATAACCAAACTGTGGAAGGAGCCGAGATGTCCTTCAACAGATGAACAGATAAAGAAGATGTGGTCCATATATACAATGGAATATGACTCAGACTTCAGAAAGGATGAATACTCAACTTTTACATCAACATGGATGGAACTGGAGGAGATTATGCGAAGTGAAATAAGTCAAGCAGAGAAAGTCAATTATCATATGGTTTCACTTATTTGTGGAACATAAGGAATTGCATGGAGGACATTAGGAGAAGGAAGGGAAAAATGAAGGGGGGGGCATCAGAGGGAGAGAAGAACCATGAGAGACTATGGACTCTCAGAACAAACAAGGTTTTAGAGGGGAGGGTGGAGAGGGATTGGTTAGCCCGGTGATGGGTATTAAGGAAGGCACATACTGCATGGAGCACTGGGTGTTATACGAAAACAATGGATCGTGGATCATCACATCAAAAACTAATGATGGGGCGCCTGGGTGGCTGAGTTGGTTAAGCAACTGCCTTCAACTCAGGTCATGATCCTAGAGTCCCGGGATCGAGTCCCACATCTGGCTCTCTGCTCGGCGGGGAGTCTGCTTCTCCCTCTGACCCTCTTCTCTCTCATGCTCTCTATCTCTCATTCTCTCTCTCTCTCTCTCAAATAAATAAATAAAATCTTTTTAAAAAAATCTAATGATGTATTGTATGGTGACTAACATAACATAATAAAATTTTTTAAAAAATGGCCTGGCATTCTTACTCTTGCCACTGTCAGTCACTGGAGGACATAAACCCTTAACCCTGGGAGGATACTGTCCTTGGATGAGGTAACCACAGCTGAGGTGATCCATAAAGGGGCCAACAGCTACAGATTGCTTTCATCACTCCCAGCATTAGGTCAAAGTGAAGGAGATTGAGTGTTGTGTATCTATATTCATGACAGTCACATTTGCTTAGATACTGAAGCCAAAAATTTCATATTCTAAATAATAACTACTAAAAACATAAAACAGAGTTCCTACAAATCTGTATTTCATATCTGGATTCATTGAGGAAGTCAAGAGAGTTCAATGAGCAAACATGATATAATTCACCATTTTGATTAAAGGAGAAAACCAAGGTGATCATCTCAATTGGTGTCAAAAAATAGCTTTTGAAATACAGTATTTATCCTGTATTCTAACAAGGAATCAAACAAATGACTATTAAAAACAAAAATATAAGGATATTTATCAAAGTTGATAAACTGTATATCCATGAGAAAGCTATGGCATGCATAATGTCAATTTGTGAAATATTAAAAGCTTTTCCATTAAATTTTCAATGATATGTAATTTCTATTTGTGGCCTAGCCAATACAATAAGAATGAAAAGAGTAAATAAGATATTTACTGTAATGCCAAAATGATAATATTAGCAGACTACACAATCATCTACCTAGAAATTACAAAATTAAAAGAACCCTCACAAATAAATATATTAATTACTCCCAAATATTGTACCAATTTCAGTGAAATCTAATGAACAGTTTCTATCATAAAATTATTCCAAAATGCATATGTAATAATAACTATAAAAGGATCGCTATAAAATTATGCAAAATAAAGTCATATGAGATATCTCTGTCAGAAATTAAAATATTAAAACAACATAGTATTGTTATATCAATTTACTTATGTGTCAGTAAAGACCAGAAGGCTTTCTAAGTAAATGTAGAAAACAAGGAAATGATCAGAAACACATTTATACTCATATACCCCACACATACACACATTTACATTGTCCACTGTAAGATGTGTGAACAAAACAATTAAGGAATAGAAGGATAAATGTTAAAATTCAGAATTAAAAAAAAATATATAAAATTAAATATAAATGACAAACCAGAATAAAATAAATGCATTCTATAAAGCCATCTAAGGATGAGTATCTAGAATATATAAAGATATGTATAAGTAATAATAAAAATAAATAAAAACACCTAAGTAATAAGAAAAAAGGACAACGATAGAGCAAGCAAATCACAAAGAAGAAATAAAATAAAGCATAAACAAAGGAAATGTTTTCAGGTGTTATTCAAAATAGGGGAATGCAAATTAAAACAATACAAATAGCACTATTATGATATCAGATAAAAACAATTATAATGTTTGATATTATCAAATATTAACAATGTGGTGGGAATGTGGGTATTCTCAAAAAGGAACTGGTGGCAATGTATATATTTAGAAGCCACATTGGAGGGCTACTTAGCGGGTGCATTTATTCATACAATAAATTGTACTTGATTAAAAGACCACTTCTTAGTTTATACCTTAGAGAAATATTTATACAGATAGTCTACTTGTACTGCCAAGACCCAAAATATATTGCAAGTGAGCAGGTACATTGCAGAATAATATGTATATTATGACAACATTTAAGGAAAACTAACGAAGAAATCAGAAGTGTATTTTTTATAAGACCATATTGAAAAAAGATCAGCAATAAAAGGTCTGAATATTGATAGTGTCTGAAGAATGGAGTGAATGGGATTTGGGAATTAGAGAAAACAGAATCGGCTGTAATATTTTAAGGCTATGGATGCATGTTTTATTTGTGTAATTAAAAGAAATAAGACAATGTCTATAACAAGGAAGAAAGATAGAAGGAAACAGACCTTCTGGGATTTAAAAGAGTGGTAAATTTTAGGTCAATAATGAGAGCAATAAAATCTGGAGTAAGAAATAATTCCTTAAAAAAGAATAAGATAGGCCAAAGAAATTTATGCTTAAAGAGAATTGCTAATAGGGCATAAACTATGTAAAGACATGGGATCTGGAAAGAACATTAGATTGTTAAGTGTCTAAATTTGGGGATATCTCCCAAAATATATCAAAAGGGGAAAAAAAAGAAAAAATTATGTAATGTTTTGAGTCTTTTTGTTTTCATCTAATTAACCTGTAGATTAAAATGGTTTTGATCTAAGTGTTGAAGTCTCCTACATATATCTAAAACATTGAACATGTTAGTTTCTGCACTGTGTTGAAGAGCGCTCTGTTCATTATTTGTAAGCTGAGCTGCACACTGTGAATGAGGGGCCTACATTTGTCTAAATGTTACAGTAACCATTTAAGATAATACAAAGTTTAGTTCTACACTTCTGACGTATAGAGAAAAAATGACCTTTGTCATTTTGGCAATGTAGCCGAATTGAACAGAAATAAATATTAAAACTATATATATGGAAATTTTAGCCATTAAATTAACATTTAAAAATCATGTACAGCAAGTTATATCCTCATTTCTTTTTGGTGAACATGTATCCATACCCTAAATTAATTTCCCAATACTATATAGATTTTGTGCTACGTCCCTACAGAAAAAAAAAAAAAAAGGAAGCATCCTTTTCATCATCCATACTATATAAGTAATGATATATTCAAAAAATTAGCATCAATCAGTGGCTGTTCAGTCTCCTCCATATCCTTTTTCTTATGTTGTGACAAGAACTGCAATAGGAGGGGCGCCTGGGTGGCTCAGCCGCTAAGCGTCTGCCTTCGGCTCAGGTCGTGATCCCAGGGTCCTGGGATCGAGCCCCGCATCGGGCTCCCTGCTCCGCAGGAGGCCTGCTTCTCCCTCTCCCACTCCCTCTGCCTCTGTTCCCTCTCTCGCTGTATCTCTCCCTGTCAAACAAATAAATAAAATCTTTAAAAAAGAAAGAACTGCAATAGGAAAATAGTTAACAATTACTGATATCACACAGCACAGAAAAAATGAGCAACTCATTATTTTAGTCCTATTGAGCAGTATGTTATCCTAACAAGTTTTTAGAAGAAAAGGCAATAACCTTGTTCTTCAAATATCGGAATTGAATTTATTTTTCTTTTTATCTGAGACTGCAAGGGGCAGGATTCTCAATAAAGGGCACTTCATTAAGCAGAAATATCAATAGTGCTGTTTGGCTGTGATGTATTAAAATTCCAGGTACGCTACCAACCCTGAGTGGATGTAGAGCAACCTTCCTGCCAGCCAAGGGAGTACTGTTCAGACATTAGCCATTCTTATTTTATCTTCCTAAAATGAATGCAGAGAATTTTTGTCATCGTGATTTATTCTTTTATTCTATCCCACATGTATCTTTCCCTTCTCAGGACACAAAAGACATGTATAGATAGTCTGTTCCATTCCATACAATTTAACACGTATTATTCATTATCTGGTATACAGAGTTTTGTTTTTGCCTAGCCACGCTCTAACTCTTTAGGGTCAGAGATTGTAAATCTTAGATTTCACCTATGATACTGTGCTCAGTGCTCAGAATAAATATGAAGAACAACAAATTTATTGACCTGGGAAGGATTATGAAATAAAACTGTCCAACTTCCCTCATCTTCTCTGTGAAAAGCCTGAGAGACCAGGTAAGTTTAAGGTATTTTCTCAAGATTAGTGAGTTTGTTTTCTGACTGATTATACTCTTCCCCAAATAAAATTCAAATAAATTTTACTTTCACTTAAGAACTTACTTACATACTTTAAAAGCAGCATTTCTAAAATGTCCAAAACCATGATGCAACGATGAAACAATGTATGAACAATACAATGAAATGATGCACCATTTATTTCATGAAATCTTTACTGAAACATCCAGGATTTTCAAGAATTAAAGATTTGAAACAAAATCCTCCAAGTAGTCCTCATTAAACAGCTATTGTTCAGAAACATTATTTTTACATTCATTTGTAATTATTATTATTATTACTATTATTATTATAGTTGACATACCATGTTACATTAGTTTCAGGCATACAACATGGTGATTCAGCATCTCTATACATTATGCTATGTTCACAACAAGTGCAGCTACAGTTTGTCACCATACAACACTATTACAGTACCACTCACTGAATTCCCTTTGCTGTGCCTTTCATCTCCATGACTTATTAATTCCATAACTGAAAGCCTGTACCTCCCATTTCCCCTTCACTCCCTCTGCCCATCCCCTCATTCCTCTCCCTCCTGGCAACTACCAATTTGTTCTCTGTATTTATGCATTTGCTTCTGCATTTTTTGTTTATTTGTTTTATTTTTTTAGAATTCATATAGAAGTGAAATCATATGGTATTTGTCTTTCTCTGTCTGACTTATTTCACTTAGCATAATACCCTCTAGGTCTTTTCATGTTGGCACCAATGGCAAGATCTCATCCTTTATTTTTTTAAGATTTTATTTATTTATTTGTCAGAGGGAGAAAGAGAGCACAAGCAGGGGACGCAGCAGGCAGAGGGAGAGAGAAGCAGTCCCCACTAAGCAAGGAACCCGACAGGGGACTCGATCCCAGGACCCTGAGATCATGACCTGAGCGGAAGGCAGATGCTTAACTGACTGAGCCACCCAGGCGTCCAGATTTCATCCTTTTTTAAGACTGCGTTATATATACATATATAATGCAAGTATAATGGAATGTGTATATATATATATATATACACACACACATTACATATATTATATATAATGGCATATGTATATACAGATATGATTGAATTACTTAGCCATATATATCTTAATGTAACAGTAATGAGTACTTCTTGTAATATCATCTGGTAGAGAAATCCTCAATATAAATTTTTTCAATTCCATTTTGATCCTATCCTCATCAGTACATCTATGTTCTATCCCACATGTATTTTTCCCTTCTCAGGACACAAAAGACATGTATAGATAGTCTGTTCCATAGATGTCTAAGTCAGTGAGCTATTAAACAAAGCCCCCCAAACGCAATGGCATATGACTAATATGTTTTCTTTTTTCCTCTTTCACACTCACAGATATCTGGGTAAGTTGGGGCATCTCAGCTTCAGGCTGTAGGTCTGCAAGTCAGCTGGGGGTCTCAGTTTCCAAGCTTGAGTCCTAATCTATGTGTTACTTGTGTTCAGTTCTTTTACAGGGCTACTGTAAAAGAAAAATCACATCGGACTATTTAAACAGGCAAGGAAGACTTTGCTTAAGACTGCAACAACAGGGGAGAGAGAGTGAACTCCACTACCATGTAACAGGAACATCTAGGGATTTACAACCAAGAGGCATGGTGAGGAGTCAATGGATGGAAATTTACTACTAAGAGAAACTTGGTTAGACATCAATGATGGGTGGGAGAAGAAGAGCTTAATTTGATACCAAGGGTTGAGAGATTCTTTTTTTTTTTTTAAGATTTTATTTATTTGACACAGAGAGACACAGCGAGAGAGGGAACACGAGCAGGGGGAGCGGGAGAGGGAGAAGCAGGCTTCCCACGGAGCAGGGAGCCTGATGCGGGGCTCCATCCCAGGACCCCGGGATCACGACCTGAGCCGAAGGCAGACGCTTAATGACTGAGCCACCCAGGTGCCTCAAGAGATTCTTGATCAACTATCTTCTTGGGATTCTTTACTAAAACTGGGCTCAACAGGCCAGGGCCAAGGTTACGGAGAAGGCCTACTCAACAGGAGGGCTTAGCGGAGGATGCCTACAGTTGGGTCAAGGATGGAGCTTTCCTTCGGGCTCAAGAGGAGTCCTTGTCTCCACTCAGAGTAGCGACGGTGGTAAAAGGTTGACTTAGTATGCAAGAATAGAAAAACTCACTCTTCAGTTTTGCTTCTTAATCAGTCCATTCTGCTCTAAGTTGGTTTTTTAATTATTTTTGTTGTTGTTGTTTCAGTTTCTGCCATTGAAAGAGAAATCACCTCTGAGGCTTATTTTTGACAGCAAAGGAGAAGAAAAAATAGGAAGTAATATAGATTAATATACTTCCAGAAATTATGGGAAAACATATTAAACAATTTGGGGGGTGTGTATAAGAAAAAGAATACACAATTATGAATATAAAATTAGGCAGGAAAGTGGATTTTTTTTTAGGATAAGCAAAGATATAGCAACAATGTTTTTAAATTAAAAAACTCAAGAAAAATTACAAAATGAATATTTGTCTGTCACATTCCTTTATAATAAAATGTTTTCCTAAATGTTCATCTGCATAATTTCTGATCACTTCTTCATATAGCATATTGTAATATAATTATGTATAAAATAATAGATCCTAAGCATTCTCATCACAAGAAGAAAATATTGTTTTGTCTTTTTCTTTTTTCTTTTATATCTATATGAGATGATGGATGTAAACTAACTAAACTTGCTATGGTAGTCATTTCACAATATATCTAAGTTAAGTCATTATGCTGTACACTTTAAAGGTAAAAAGTGATCTATGCCAACTAGGTGTCGATAAAACTGGAAAAATAATATATATATTATACAATATTTCCTTTCAAAAAATTTATGGTTTAGAAAATTACCTTCTAGCTACACAACTCATTAATGGTAACTTTATGTTAGCTTTTATGATTTGTGTTAAATTTAGGCGAATTTTGGGGCACTTGGGTGGGTCAGTCAGTTAAACGTCTGCCATCAGGTCAGATCATGATCCCGTGGTCCTGGGATCGAGCCCCATGTCCAGCTCCCTGCTCAGTGGGGAGTCTGCATCTTCCTCTCTCTGTGCTCCCTCCCACTCATGCTCTCTCTCTCTCACTCTCTCTCTCAAATAAATAAAATTTTTTAAAAAATTGGGCAAATTTCAAGAAATACCTTTCATTTATAAGCTATAAGATTTGGGACTTTATTATGTTTCTAACAGAAGAGAGCTTCCATTTTCATCAGGCACCTATAAGAGCTAAACCCTCATGTTGTAATTTTCTATGACTAATGACTGGACAGATGTTCCATAAACTAGCTTTTGGTTCCGTACAGATGACCTTTGACTCTGCTTTTTGTGTCACGGCACTGGTTGAGTCAGCAAACCAACTTTGTAGAATATTTCTAAAATCCACCCATACTCTGGATGCTTAGCACAAACTTCAACAAACACGGCGCCAAACAAGAAAATGTGCTCCCTATCCTCTTTCCAAAAACCTAGAAATAATGAAAATACATCAAAAACTAATGATGTACTCTACTCTATGTTGGCTAACTGAATTTAAATTTAAAAAAAGAAAGAAATGGGATACCTCATTCAAAATTATGGATCCTGACTTTGGAGGCATGCATTGATTTTTTTTTTTTTTTAAGATATTATTTATTTATTTGACAGAGAGAGAGACAGCGAGAGAGGGAACACAAGCAGGGGAAGTGGGAGAGGGAGAAGCAGGCGCCCTACTGAGCAGGGAGCCCGATGTGGGGCTGGATCCCAGGACCCTGGGATCACAACCCCAGCCGAAGGCAGACGCTTAACGACTGAGCCACCCAGGGGCCCTGGCATGCATTGATTCTAAGGAAGAAGAGGCTATGCATGGAGAGAGGATCTGAGAAAGTACCTCACAATATTAACTAAAATGCAATTGCCTTTGAACCTAAGAAAGCTGTTCACACATTTGTCCTTTCCAATGTTATGCAGAATAACTGAAAAGGGGCAATAGTTCTGGGTTGGCTTCAGTCTACCCATGCAGCTCAATAACCTGAGAAAGAAGATATAAGAGTCACTGGCCCTTAGGAAACACACAGAGATTTTCACAAAGAGCAATAGGTACAGACTTACTTGTGTGAGTTACTGACTTAAAACACAGACACAGGATTCCCTAGAGTCAGCACTGGAGCCAAAATACTACTATCCACATCATACAACTCTACCTAGTAATACTGAATTTTTACTCCCTGAGGTGAACTTGGCGAGTGCCCGGGACATGTGTGGCCTCCAGCACTCAAGTCTCACATCCCATCTGCAAGTGTACATTCTGGTCTCTTCCTCTGATCTTTCCTGTAGGTGAGAGACTAAAGCTAGTCAGATCCGTGAGTTTTAATTTCACCTGTGACAATAGCAGGTCCAATTTCTCATTTCTTTATAATTTCTGTAGACTTCTTCCCAGCTCTCTATCTTCCTTATACATACTTTTAAAATTTCTATTTATTGTCTTTCTGGATAAAGTTGGCCAGAAAATTTTTTTAAAGTATAATAGTTCATAAATATTTTTTAAGTATAATAAGCCAGTCACAAAAAGAAAAATATTGTATTATGACACTTCTATGAGGTATCTAGAGTAGTCAAATTCATTTAAGCAGAAAGTAGAAGGGGTTGCAGGGGGGCTGGGGGCAACAGGGAGTTGTTGTTTAATAGTATAGAGTTTCAGTTTTGCTAAATGAAAAAGTTTGGGAGATTAGCTGTACAATAATATGAATATACATAACACTGCTGAACTGTACATTTAGAAATGGTTAACATGGTAAATTTTATTTTATGTGTTTTTATCATAAAAAGAAAAAAAAGTTTATCTTGTGTCTCCAAACCCTTGACCACATTGTATGAAGTGGTCACCTTCTTTTCAGTTTTACTATAAGATCAATTATCTTATACCACTTCATAACAAAGCTGCTGGATCCCTCAGTCATCCCATAAAGGCAGGTCAAAGATGTGTCCTTTCAGCACATACATTTTATAATCCCCAGAGAAAAGTACTTCCATGCTCTCCCAGGCTTCTTGAGCTCTTTAATCAACAGAAATGGTAATTATAATTGTAAATTGCCTGGAATTGTAATATTATCTATTTGTTTTAAAGGTAAATTGAAAGGGGAAAGACAGTAATACTTCAAGATCCTAGTCTGTTTAAGAACAGGCTTGAAGTTATCCCTTGATAAATGCTCATTTTGCCAGAAAACTTTGAAATATATTAGCACATAGTATTCTAGCTTTATGAGAACAGACATTGAAAATGCATTGATTCTCATTTGACCCTTTTCTAAATTGAAATCTCTTTGTGTTTACTACTCAAGGTGTTTCCAGATTGGTAAATAACTCAACAAATTCAGTATTACCAGATAGAGTTGTATGATGTGGATAGTGGTATTTGTCCGTCAAGATCTGTTCTCCCCTTTCTCCCGGACCCAGTCCCAGCCTTCCTTGCAATTAGGCATGCCCATAGAATGGAATTTTATCCAATGCATTCTAAGTAGAGGTTAATTGCGGTCCAATTGTAAGCTCAGTGCATAGAAAACTCCCAGCACTCTGCCATGCTCCTTCACCTATCTGACTGATATGGTGATGTCTGTAGAGTAACTGGAAGCCACATGTTGAAGACTGCAAAGAAGAAAGAAATAACCTTGTTTTGTGCTTGCAGCATCATGTGTTTGGGTTTCTATTGTGCAATACGTTAACTTGCCTTAAATAATTCAAGGTTAAAGTAAAGAAGCAAACTGAAGAAATTTCATTAAAAACAGACATTTAAGTATAACCCCCCCGTCCCAAATCCTACTGATCAGAGATCATTGAAAAGAAGCCCATCAAACTGTGTTATAGGCCCTGGTAGAATGTCTGGTGTGATCCTGAAAGGTACAGGGTCATCTAACTGATAGGGGTTAGGAGTGATACCACATAAAAATCAGGAGGAAGAAAGGTCAATATCTTCCACCCGCTCAAACCTGTCAACTCTGCAAATTCTAGGGATGGCAACTGCAGAGCCCTCTCATCTCATAAATAAATTTCCTCGCATGAAGAAGTTTATTGAAAAGTACTCTCAAGTTAAACATCTGTTAGGGAGTAAATTAGGATTGGGCAGAGTTTCACCAAAGTCTGATTTAAGCACATAAAGAACTCTGGAGCCAGAACAATTCTTCAGAAATAAACCAACTGAGGCAAGTAGGTCAGGCTCTTATTCACCTCCATAACCCATTGTCGGATATGGGCTGCCAAATGGGCTAGATAGCTCACTTCTCCTCAGGGTGTCTCATAAAGAAAATACTCAGTTGAGGGGCGCCTGGGTGGCTCAGTCGGTTAAGCATCTGCCTTCGGCTCAGGTCATGATCCCAGGGTCCTGGGATCGAGCCCCACATCGGGCTCCCTGCTCAGCGGGGAGCCTGCTTCTCCCTCTGCCTCTGCCTGCCTGCCTGCCTACTTGTGCTCTCTCTCTCTCTCTCTCTCTGTCAAATAAATAAATAAAATCTTAAAAAAAAAAGAAAATACTCAGTTGAGATCTGTTGACTGACAATACTTCCAGTCACTGGAGGAATTGAGTGTTTCATCCTAAAGAAGGCGACATGAGAATCTTGATGCTCTACAGTATCCATTAGAGAGAGGGTCCCTGACACAGCTAGGGAGTATGTCTGAGTGTTGCCCTAACTGCTAATAACCCACTTACTTATGTTTATTCCTGCCAAATATATGCCATAATCCTCATGAGTAGCTGTACTATTTAATTGTAATTTCAGTATTTAATGTAGAAAGGGCCTCAGCCGGAAGAAATAAAAATCGTATCCACAAGCTGTATTAATAGGTTGTGCATAACTATTGCCTAGAACAGAGTACAAATGAACATGAGTCCAAGAGGAAAATGGCTAAAAATTTGAAACTGTCCTGTGAGACACTGTCTATATCGAATCATATCTATTGTTAATCACACCCTAAGCAAGAAAAAACAGTGTTACTGTATATACTTACAACTATACTTTAAAAATTGATTACTCTAATTTTGGTATAGAAATGGAAATGTTAAAGGTAAAAATTAACTGTAAACTTGTTTTGACACGCAGTATTTGGCTTTCTACGTCATGGCTTACACTTACAATTTACATTGGTCTCTATTCCAAAATGAAATCTGATAATTTATGCATGGACACTTAGAAAAATTCAAAAATAGTTAAAAAAATGTATAGGCAGCCTCCGAGGAGTGAAATGATGGTGACAACTAGGGGTAAATATGAGTTATTCAAACTGATATTCCCCCAGTAATCTCCCTTATTGTCTCCTATCCATTTTGGAAGGAAATATCATAAAAATCATGTATGCTGATTATATTTAGATAGTTGTCAGAGTCTCAGTACATCATTGTAAATTTTATTGGGAAATATGAGCTGAGACTATTGCACTTAACTATACTTATAGTTACATAATCATTTCAAATGGAGTTTATTAATAAGTAAGTATAATCTGAGTATTTATCAATATTTATCAATAAATATTTACTATGTGCCTGGGCTTGTGTTGGTACAGCTATGAAAAGTTTAGCAATCCTGAGATATATTTAGATAACTCTAAACTAGGGGCTGTAAGTGTGGGAGTTAATGAATACTCAAACTATGTGGAGATTGAAATGACAGAATATGTAGCAGAGAGGCCAAGGCCTCGTCCATTTACTGTACCTCCAACAAAGCATTAAGTGGACAATCAACTAAGTCTGACAGTAGTGTCTGGGCAGGTATTCTGGAGTTTATTTCCATTATTCTTTAGAAAAGATATTCAGGAGTGGGGCAGAAATGGAGCTAGGCCAAGAGGACTTGGAACAGATTGGAGAAAAGAGGGTTCTGAGTGTGTGGCACTTGCCTTTACAGGCCAAGGAATAGATCACAGACTAACTCAGGCAGAGATGCATCCCCACATGCCTACCAAGACCAACACATCAGTAATGCTAGTGAGAATATCCAAAGACTGGGTGTGCTCATGGAAGTCACGGGTTGTGTAGCTGGTTTCTTTGTGTGGCTGGTTAAGTGAGGTTCAATAAGGTGAAGTAAATTCCATACTTCTGTTCATATTGAAAAGTATTGGGATGCCTGGGTGGCGTAGTCAGTTAAACATCTGTTTTCAGCTCAGGTCATGATCCCAGGGTCCTGGGATGGAGTCCCGCATCAGGCTCCCTGCTCAGTGGGGAGTCTGTTTCTCCCTCTCCCTCTGCCCCTCCCCTGTGCTCTCTTTCTCTTTCTCTCAAATAAATAAAATCTTTAAAAATGTATTATTTTTACATAAAATCCTTAACTGGTACATATTGACCCATAAAATGAATATCATTTAAAATATGCAAAAGCTATTTTTAGAAATCACATTTTTTAGTACTTTTCATCAGTTAGCTTTTGTTATATTGTGTTATGCTTACAAGCTGTCCCAACATTTCAGTGGCTTACATGTTAAGTGTCATTGTTACCTTTAACTCAGTTTTAACTCTGTTCTGTGTCTACAAACCAGAAACCAGACTGAATTAACAAGCCCTATATGGATCATGTGTTGGGATTCTCATAAGGAGGGCGAAACCAAGGACAAGAACATGTGATGGCCCTTATAGTACCTACTTCTATGCAGCACACCTAATTTCTACTTCCTTCCCGTTGGTCAAAAAGAATCACGTGAGCAAGCTTGGGATCAATGGTATGACAGGTAGATTCCTCCCATAGGGAGCACTACTTAGCATAGAGCAGCGGGCAGAGATGTATAATCCTCTGACATCTGAGGAAAGAAGAATTTGGAACAGTTTGCTTATAAATAAAAAGAAAGTAGACTTTCATGAATTTCTATAAAAGCCAAATGAAACTGGGTTCATGATAAGATAACATGTACGGAATATTTTATATTCAATGTTTGTTCTTCAAAACCCAAAGAAACTATTAAGGTATTCATATGAAACCAAACATCTTACAATTGACTTCATGGGGAATCTTATTTTAAAAGCTTCTAGGTTTCTTTTAGTTCTTGAGGTCAAAAATTGACCTGAGAGAGATAGATTCCTTGTAGGGCTCTGGGACACATGCTATATGGATTTTATAAACATCAAAGATGTTAGAGAAGTTCATTTTTCCTCTTTTCTATTAGATCAAAAACATAGAACTCCTATGATTTTTGTTCCATCAAAATCCTACTGAAAAAACATAAGTTTGGCTTCTTTGCACAGAAAGCTATCCTTTGGATAGATAAGGAGAAAATCTGAACTATGAGAACTCAGACATCTCTATAAAAAATAACATCAAAGACAATGACACTGGTAGCATTTTGGGAGAGAAATCTGAATACTAGAATTCAGAGTTGGAGGGGAATTCCTTTTCCTGTATGCCATTTTGTGCCTTTTCAATAATGCCCTGTAACCTGTATTACCTGTTCAAAATATACAAACAAAAACAAGTTAACACCTACATTGATTACATACTTCCAGGAACTCTTTTTTTTCACATCTCCCATCTTTCTATTCATTTTAACTTTTTTGCATTGATAGCAAAGAAGAGGTATTTAGTTCGTAATCAGTTGTATTTCTTTTTAAAATTCCACCAAAAGATGTATTTTTATTTTTAGTTTCTGTTCTTTTCCTATTCTCTTTTCCTATGTATCTTTTGCTATTTTTTTCTAAAACTGTTTTACTCCACAAGTATTTTCAAATACCTAATAAGTGATTAGTACAATCTATCCTAAAATTCAAAAGACTGGAAATTATTTTCAAGGAGGCACCTCTGAGTGAATGTAAATAGTGTGGGAAAATGAAAGAAAAAGGTACATTCTAAGGAAGATGATTTATTGCCAAGGTACAAATGTAAACAGAATGTGATCAGAGTGAGAAAAACATAGCTGCTATTTCATAATACACAAATAGATTATTTGTTTTGATGCCATTCTACACATCTAAAATAACTAGTGTACCAAATAAACACTGTCATTCTTTACCACTCCCTCTAAATTTGTAAATACACAATTTTTCCCCTTTTAAATAATTCTAAATGGCTGGAAAAATTCAAGTAATAATTTCCTTTTCAAGTATGTGCATTAGTGTATGATTAAATAAAAACGATAATGATATATTTTCAGGCTGAATATAATTAAGTTCATATTTGAAACTTACAAAAAGGAACAATGTGGTATATAGTTATCACCATTATTGTTTTTGGTCATGTATTTAAAGCCTGCCAATGGGAATTTTTCTTCAAACCAATTTTGCTTGTGCATGAAATCTTATGATTGCTTAGTTATTATGATGAAATTATTGTTAGTTTTATTTATACAGGAGCTGAATATATTCTAAAATAAAAGTGCTATCATTTGCTCTTAGTATATTGTCACTATGCAGTCAATATTAAAATCATCAATCAAGTTAAAAACTATAGAGGAAATATAAAAAATGATAATTTCTCAAAATAAATGTATGAGTTACTGAACATCTGCTTTAAAAATACCTATAAAATCCTCAAAAAGTTGAAACTAGAGCTACCCTATAACCCAGCAATTGCACTACTGGGTATTTACCCCAAAGATACAAATGTAGGGATCTGAAGGGGTACGTGCACCCCAGTGTTTTAGCAGCAATGTCCACAATAGCCACTCCCTCTAACCTTGTAAATACACAATTTTCCCCCTATGGAAAGCCCCAAGATGTCCATCGACAGATGAATGGATGAAGAAGATGTGGTATATATACACGATGGACTATCACGTAGTCATCAAAATAAAAACCAAAATCTTGCCATTTGCAACGATGTGGATGGAACTAGAGAGTATTATGCTATGCGAAATAAGTCAATCAGAGAAAGACAAGTATCATATGATCTCACTGATATGAGGAATTTGAGAAACAAGACAGAGGATCATAGGGGAAGGGAGGAAAAAATGAAACAAGATGAAACCAGATAGGGAGACAAACCACAAGAGACTCTTAATCTCAGGAAACAAACTGAGGGTTGCTGGAGTGGTGGGGGGTGGGAGGGATGGGGTGGCTGGGTGATGGACACTGGGGAGGGTTGCTGTGGTGAGCGCTGTGAATTGTGTAAGACTGATGAATCACAGACCTGTACCCCTGAAACAAATAATACATTATATGTTAAAAAAAAGAAGAAGATAGTAGGAAGGGAAAAATGAAGGGGGGGGAAATCAGAAGGGGAGACGAACCATGAGAGACTATGGACGCTGAGAAACAAACAGGGTTTTAGAGGGGAGGGGGTGGGGGAATGGGTTAGCCCAGTGATGGGTATTAAGGAGGGAGCATACTGCATGGAGCACTGGGTGTTATACGCAAACAGTGAATCATGGAACACTACATCAAGAACAAATGATGTAATGTATGGCGAATAACATAACATAATAAAATAAAATTAATTAAAAAATACCTACAAAATCCTAACATATTTACCTAAAATAAGAAAATCGTGTTAGTATTTCTGCACAAAAAATCATAGTGGCTTAATTATTACATCAGCTAAAAGCAACAGCCATTTATCTAGATCATAATTCCGTAGGTCAGAAATTTGTTCCAGGGTGAGTTAGGGGGTTCTTGCTTCCTCTAGTCTGGGTCAGACTCTGCTGATTGTGGTCAAGGTTGCTCATAAGTTTATGATCTACTGATCATTCAGTTATAGATGGCTGGTAGAAGATGATTTAGCTGAGATGCCATATGGTTTCCTCATATGGTCTCTACTCACCAGAAAACTAAATATATAGATATTTTTCCATGTGGAAGAGTTGGCAGAGGACTTAAGAGCAAAAGTGAACAAGCTCCAATGTGCAAGTATTTTTCAAGCAATTACCTGTGTCATATTTGCTACTGACCATTGGACATATCATGTCCAATGTCCAAGACAAGAATCAGAGTAGATGGAGACTGCTGAAGGAATGGATACAGAAAGATGTGAACAAAATAGAAATCAAGACTACCCCAATCTACCAGTTGTAAAATTCATACAATTGCCAAATATTGTAGCTGTCTTTCTTTCATTTCTCCTTCCTCCCTTCCTTCCCTTCTTCTTTTCTTCCTTCTTTCATTCCCTCCTTATTTTCTTTAATTTCATTTTCTGGTTTCACATAGCTTTATTTGGCTTCTTTACTGATCTAACCCTAGCATTTGATTTCACATGTAAATTTTTTTAAGATTTATTTATTCATTTGAGAGACAGAGTGTGTGTGTGTGTGTGTGTGTGTGTGTGTGTGTGTGTGTAGGCGGGAGGGCAGAGAGAGAGGGAGAAAGAATCTGAAACAGACTCCCCGCTGGGCACAGAGCCTGTCTCTGGACTCTATCCTACAACCCTGGGATCATGACCTGAGCAGAAATCAAGAGTTGGACACTTAGGGTGCCTGGGTGGCTCAGTCAGTTAAGCGACTGCCTTTGGCTCAGGTCATGATCCTGGAGTCCCGGGATCGAGTCCCCCATCAGGCTCCCTGCTAATCAGGGAGCCTGCTTCTCCCTCTGACCCTCCCCCCTCTTGTGCTCTTTCTTTCTCTCATTCTCTCTCTCAAATAAATAAATAAAATCTTAAAAAAAAAGAGTCAGATACTTAGCCTACTGAGCCACCCAAGTGCCCCTCACATGTACATTTTTATTTCCCTTGTGTTTAGAATACTAAGATTTCAGCCAATGAAACTTATTTTTTATTTCTCTCCTTAGTTGATTTTTATGTATAGCATTCAATTTAGTCTCTGTACCAGTGAATGACTTATTCTGAACAAGTTCTTTACACATGACAAGGGTGCAAGCATGACTTTTCCCAAATCAGCATGTGAGAAATAAATCCTGTAACTATCTCCCACTGGGAACCATTAAGCTGCTATAACAGTAGTTCAGAGTCAGCTTTCTCGCCCGTAATATTAAAGATCACCCTCCATTCCCTGAGGGATATCTTAAGTTGGGTACTATCTCTCACTTGGCAACTGTAAGGAGCAGCTCTTAGCACAAATATTTTAAAAGGCACTCTCCAATATACCCTGTCCTCCTATTACCACGTAGACTATAGCTCTTATCTCAAACTGTGTCAACACATAATTAACCTACTGAATGGTAAGTGCAGGAAGGAAATATAGTGAAATACAGTAAAAACTCAGACATTTTAATAAAATCATACTGTATTTCTAAACACTGATGTAGAAAAAAAAGAAGAAGAAGAAGAAGAAGAAGAAGAAGAAGAAGAAGAAGAAGCAAGAAAAACCTCAAACTAGATATATCCAAAAACGACATTAAAAAGATCATGCCTTGGGGTCCCCAGATGGCTCAGTCAGTAGAGTGTGTTAGTCTTGATTTCAGTGTCTCGAGTTCAAGCCCTATGTATGGCATAGAATTTACTTAAAAAAAAATCATGATTTACCAGAAAATCATTTTTCTGGCTTCAACATAAAACAATTAATGCCAAATAACTAAGCACTAAATTTTAATTATCCTGGTTTTTATATAAATCCCAGATTCTGTGCCATTAGAGGAACTGTGGATATGGGAGAAATAATACTGCAGATTCATTAATCTTCCTCATTTGTTCCTGTAAGAAATACTTTATATTTATGGGGGGAAATAACGCTAAGATATTCATAGTGTGTAGAATTTGTCATCTTTTACTTCAATTGATTTTCCACAAAGGTGCCAAGCCAATTCAATGAGAAAAGGGTAGTTTTTTTTCAACAAATGGTGTTAGGGAGACTGGATAAGCTCATATGAAAAGATTAATTTAGCACTTACTTCATATGACAATTTTTTTTAATTCAAAATGGGTCATACTCTAAAGTGTAATATCTAAAACAATAAAACCATTAGAAGAAAATCTAGGAAAAAAATCTTTGTTACCTCTAGTTAAGTGAAAAGTTCTGAGATAATAGTACTGATAGCAAAATCCATATTAAAAAAAAAGATAACTTAGAATTTTTCAAAATTAAAAAGAAATTTTGCATTAAAATTAAAATACTGAGATAAGATATTTGCAAATTATATTTCTCTTAATTTTCTAAATATGTAGAGAAAGCTTACAATTATAAGAAGACAAATTACAAATAAAAATGAGGCAAAAATTGAAACATACATTTCACCAAAATATATATATATAAATGGTTAGTAGTCACATGGAAGGAAACTCATGCTCAACATTATTAATCATTAGAGAAATGTAAATTAAAATCACAATAAGATAACACTAGATACCACTTCTTCCCACTATTCTAGTGGGAAGACAACATGAACAGTTGACAAGTATATATGGGAAACTGGAGACTTCTAACACTGCTGGTGTGAAAGTAAACTGTTAGAATCACTGTGAGAAACCGTATGACAGTTTCCTTAAAAAATAATAATAATAAGTGTAAGATATGAAAAAGTGATTCCATTCCTAGAAATATTTCTAAGAGAATGAAAACATATGTCCACATAAAGACTTATACCTGACTCAGGAGCATTATTTGTAATAGTCAAAAAGTGGAAAAAATCCATTGTTTATCAACTGGTGAATGGATAAACAGAATATGGTACATGCAAACAATAAAATACTATTTAACAGCATAAGTGGAATGGGTTACTGATGCTGCAGCAATTATGGAACCCAAAAACATTATGCTAATTACAAGAAAGCGGATCAAAAGACCATATATTGTAGGAGTCCACTTAAACTAAATGTACTGAAAAGGCAAATCTATAGAGATAAATAAGTGATTGCTTGGGATTGGGGTGAGATTAAAGATTGACTGACTGCAAATTGGTTCCAGGGATCATATCGAGTGATTTGAATATTTTATTAAAGATTTTATTTTTAAGTAATCTCTACACCCAAAGTAGGGCTTGAATTTACAACCCCAAGATCAAGAGTCACGTGCTCTAATCACTGAGCTGGCCAGGTGACCCTGATTTAAATATTTTAAAATTGGATTGTGGTGATGGTTCTATAACTGTACAAATTTATCACAACTCATTGAATTGTACATTTAAAGTGAGTGAATTTTATGGCTTGTAAATTATAATTCAATAAAGGTGCTAAAAATAAAGGACTTCAGGAATTGTGAGGATTTTTTCAAAATGGAGCTGTCAAGGAAATGAGAACTGGCATAGGCATATATGTTATTGATCTGATATTAGTAGGAAAATAAATCTTTTCTTTTCTAAAACCAGCCATGGTTCATACCATGTATAATAGCAATAAGAGAGAATAACTTTACACTGTAACTTCTGCCCTAGTTACCATTTTGCCCTTGAAACCCAGCAGACCTAGTTAGTTGCTTATTCAACATAAAGACACAGAAATTAATAGTGCTTATTGTCTCAAGTAAGCTTTCCCCAAGTTCTCCATTACAGTCTTGGCAGTATTCCTTTAATCTTTTTGGGTATTTTAAATATTCAATATTTCAAATATTTTTGAATAATTTGTCCTTTTGAGTATTTCTGTTCATTATACTTTGGGTTGTTTTTGTTTTCTTGGGCAGTCATATCTTACTTTAATCATATAGAGCTTAAAATAAAACTCTTGTTTATACTCATGCATGAAGCTATTTGGACAGGTCTTCATCACCCAGGACTTGTAGATCTTAGTTAAGAAACAATAAAGAAATTTGGTATTCTAGGGGCACCTGGGTGGCTCAGTCGGTTAAGCAGTGTCTTCCTTCAGGTGAGGTCATGATCTCATTGGGCTCCCTGCTCAGCAGATAGCCTGCTTCTCCCCCTGCTTTTGCTCTCTCTCTCTCAAATTAATAAATAAAATCTAAAAACAAATTTGGTGTCCTAAAATGTGTTATTTTGTAATGTAATGATATTCCGTATCCCTTAAAACTTTGCTCTAATCACCTTTTTATTGCAAATTGAATGAAATATGCTTGGCCATTTATCAGAAATTATGCTTATCTTTGGGTTCCCTTGATAATTACGCTAACTTTAAAAAAGATTATTCATCATGTAGAACCCCCAGACATCTCAAAGGAGAGTAGGTTTATATATTATTTTATTTAACTGAAAATCCAGTATGTCCATTCTAGAATAGAGTGAGTAGAATGATGCTCTCTGTATTGTGCTGGTTTATTTTTATATCTTTATTTTGTTGTTGTTTTATGACGAGGTAAAATTATCCACCTCTCCCTACTTGAAGATTTTATTATTTTCAAGGGGAGTATTGGGACTGTGTCTTAGCCCTTCTGACACAAAGCTGAGTGGATAATATTACTAAACAAGGAAAATGACCTTTACTTGCCCACTGCCTTCATATTCTTTTTATTTATAAATTTAACCTTATCTAATAAGATTCATTGTTTGGGGTCACAACCTCAGGAGTTTCCCAGGTAAAATCTGAAACTGATCCCATGCACAGTGAGCAAGGAGAGACCTAAGAAAGAGGCAGGCCGCTCCATATTGCGAGCTGGCAGGTTTAAAAAGCAAAGGAATTTACAGAAGAGACGTGTTTCCCTTCTCTACAAGAGTGGATCTTGGCATCCTCTGGCTCACCAGAATCTTAAAAGTTTCTATAGAGGCCTTACCTGTATTTAGTCCCATGTATTCTCAGATGGTCGCAATAACACCTGGCTCTCTCAAGGTCATGCTGGCTCTCTCAAGGTCATGTTCTCGAAAACAGATGAACTGCATTCTTGAAAAATTGTGGGAACTGTGGCATAAAGCACATTCCAAGGACAGAGAGGAGGCAAAGTTAACCTCAGATTGCAGGTCTGGCTCCCAGTAGAACCAGAAGTCTCTTTCTCGTTGACCTCCTCCAAGAGCTGTTGGTAGGTTTCTGTAGAGTGGAGTCACTTTGTAATTGTTTAATTGTATCATTCAGAGTCAACCTGAGTCCCAGGAGCAAGTAAGTAACATACATAGCTGAAGACCAAATTGATGCAGGTTTCTTGGTATGTATTTTTGACCTCACACACAGATGCTCAGAAAGAAATCTGGAAATAACAGAGGATTTTAGAAATAGCACAGTCTCTTTTCATTTCTTTTTGCCTTTTTTTTTCCTCTCGACTTGTGTGTGGTTTTGAAAAAAAATGATTTCTTCCTTTCTGATTGTTCTATTTCAATGGCAGACATTTGACCATAAAACCTAATGTCACAACAAACACTAAAATATGTTCTTTTATTTAGGTATTTTTTTAAAGAGGGAAATGGTAAAGACAAATGATAATGTCGCCGACCCAATTAAAAAATAAATGGACTATAAAAATACATATAGAAAAAAGATTAAGGGGCGCCTGGGTAGCTCAGATGGTTGAGTGTCTGCCTTCAGTTCAGGTCATGATCCCGGGGTCCTGGGATCGAGTCCCGCATCGGGCTCCCTGCTCCTTGGGAGCCTGCTTCTCCCTCTGCCTCTCTCTCTCTCTGTCTCTCATGAAGAAATAAATAATCTTTATTTTTTTTTAGAGATTTTATTTATTTATTTGAGAGAGAGAGAATGAGAGATAGAGAGCACGAGAGGGAAGAGGGTCAGAGGGAGAAGCAGACTCCTTGCTGAGCAGGGAACCCGATGTGGGACTCGATCCCGGGACTCCGGGATCATGACCTGAGCCGAAGGCAGTTGCTTAACTAACTGAGCCACCCAGGCGCCCTAAATAAATAATCTTTAAAAAAAAGATTAAACCTATTAAAAATGGAAGATAGGATATTGATATAAAATACATTTTAGAATTATACATTAAATATGATTATATTAGTACATCCAATTTTGAGTATTTATACTTCTAGAGAATCTGATACCAGAGATATATTGTAAAAGCCACTAATTAAGAAATAAGTAGATTTTGTTTTGAAATAAGTAGATTTTGTTTTAAAAGCAATGTAATATCTATAAGGGAGAAATGCTTGTTAAACTAAGCAATATTTTGGAACCAAGGATGTATTTATTCAAGAAAAATTAGTTCTATATAGATTTCATAGAAAAAAATATATATTTTAATTTAATTTTAAAATCTCAAATGTTTATTAGATTACAAAATTTTAATCTTTTAAATTTATGATAGATGTAACTTATAGGCAGCCAGAAATATAAAGGTGTTAAATACAGACAATACTCAGATTTGGGGGGATTTATGACGTACTCTTAATCTATTAACATGTGCTTGAACTTCTAGAGTGCATATTCTCTGATAACAATGACATTTAATGTATTTATATGCTTATTTTATGATTTATTTACAATTAATTTGTTGTTAATGTTACTATTTTTACCATGAAGTTGACACCCAGGTATATATACCACGGAGTACCAAAATAATTTTGTCGCTTAAATTTTCTTTATAAAAATGAATATTAAATTGGACTCTTCTTCCAAGTAGATTAAAAAAATGAACGATTTTTTTTAAGATTTTATTTTTAAGTAATCTCTACACCCAAAATGGGGCTTGAACTCACAACCCCAAGATCAAGAGTCACATGTTCTACTAACTGAGTCAGCCAGGTGACCCCAAAATAAACAACTCTTAATTTTATAGTCAAATGTATATTGACATAATATATTTATGAGTTTTCCATAACACAAGTCCTAGACCCAGACTAGGCTAGGTTTACAGAAGCTTCAAGCCTGAATATGTAAATCTTTCTACCTATCCAAATCGGATTCATCTTTTAGCACCTAGTTTAAAACAACTTATAGTCTGTGGTCTTTCCAAACAACCTCAGGACATATTACTATTACTCACATTTCTTGTGTTTCTCACTTTCACATATTCAGTAATAGACATGGCTGTTCCTAAAAGTTTTTCCCATTAAGGGAAGTAGAAGCTTATAGGAAGGTGAGAGTTGGGATTTTACTGATTGATGGCAACCCACAGGCTAATGAGAAGTTATTGAAAGTAAATAGATAATTCAATTTGGGCAGGTATCATTTTGAGAAAAAAACGAATGACATTAGAATGAGATCCACTGAGTGTGAATCATGGTCCTGAATCCTGATACTGATTGTCAGTGTGACCTTGAACAAAAGGTATTTCTTCTCTGAGCCTCAGTTATAGCATCCATAAAATGGCAATAAAAAATCTTCTTGCACTACTGTGACATTTAAATGAGATAATATTTATTTATTATTTTTAAAGATTTTATTTATTTATTTGAGAGAGAGAGAATGAGAGATAGAGAGCACGAGAGGGAAGAGGGTCAGAGGGAGAAGCAGACTCCCTGCCGAGCAGGGAGCCCGATGTGGGACTCGATCCCTGGACTCCAGGATCATGACCTGAGCCGAAGGCAGTCGCTTAACCAACTGAGCCACCCAGGCGTCCATAAATGAGATAATATTTAACGTCAAACACACACATGGTCTTTAAAATTAGTTCCTGGGACGCCTGGGTGGCTCAGTCATTAAGCGTCTGCCTTCGGCTCAGGTCATGATCCCAGGGTCCTGGGATCGAGTCCCATATCAGGCTCCTTGCTCAGTGAGGAGATTGCTTTTCCCTCTCTCTCTACTGCTCCCCCTGCTTGTGCTCTCTCTCTCTCTCTGACAAATAAATAAATACAAATCTTTAAAAAATTAAAAAAATATAATTAGTTCCTTCCATATAGGGGTTAGTCCAATGTGCATTTCTAATCAAGACAGTGAGAAAATTAGTATAGTGGGTATGATCTCTGTATGCAACTCTGTTGAATCTGAAATTCATTGTTTTCTAACAAAGCTTTCTGCTACTTTTCCTCTTCAAATGTTACATTTATTTCTGTTTCTAATGGAGATATATTTATAATCTTGGGACAAAACAGTATTTCATTGTAAGAATGCTTAGTTAATGTATAGTTGATGATAAAATAGATAGTTGCTGTAAATTCCTGAGGGCTGGAGCTTTTTTCTTTTGTCTCCAGAGATTACAGTGTTTATTACTTTGCATTCCCACTCACCCCAACACAAAATAATGCACATTGCAGAATTCAACAATTCTACATAATTCAACCATTATGTGTTCAATGGTTTATTAAAATATCAGTCAGGTCATGAGGTAAAAATATTATTTCTTAATAATCAAGATTTTTCCATTTATGTCAAGAACTATAGAACTGCTATATTCAGATTTCATATTCATATGGCAGTAAAGAAATATTAAAGGCAAGCATTAGAGTTTAGTGATTATTAAAATGATCTCTGGAGTTCAGCCACCATGACTGAAATCCTGACTCCACTGATTACTATGTTTATGATCATTATATGTTATTTAACTTCTCTATGGCTTTGTTTTCTCATTTCTAAACTGAAGAAAATAATATTATCACCTTCACACTATGAAAATATATGTGAAATATTTAGCCCTACATCTGACATCTAGTAAGTGCTCAGTAAATATTAATCCATTTATTAGTACTAATAGCTGTTATAGTGTTTATTATTGCTATTGGATGAGTAGCTGAGTCTCTTATTTCATACTCTGCAGTAGCAGTTTCTGTCCCAATTATTTCAAATTATCAGCTTATCCTAGTTTATCTGGGTATTCAGCCTTAATCTGAATCCCAAAATATTTGACATCATAGTTCTGTAAATTTGTCTTCTTCTACCACTTGTTATTGACATAACTGTTATCCTAGGATATCAGATGACAAGCTTACATTTCCTTAGACTCTCTGATTTCAGTTGCAGCTGAGAGGACAGATCCACGTGGATGTGATCCACTTTCTTGTTCATGGTGCATCCCTCAAATGACCATGGCTTGTCTTTGCTTATAGCTCTCAGTCTCCTTTTACATTGAAAAGAATGGTGGGAGTCACTGTGTATATATCTCAAAATATAGGTGGGAGCCTACATGTGTATATATCTCAAAAGAGGGGTAGTCTAGAGTGATAAGAGAAAGGAGTTTCTGGCCTTTTGATTGGAAAATTCTTGGAGGTATTCTGTATACATCTCTAGAAATCCCAGTGGAATTAAGCCATGTTACTCACAGTAGCCACTTTATTCAGGCCCTTTTATTTACACTGGTTCTGGTGATCAACTGGTACATAAACTATGTACACATGGACTTTTTTATTAAGATTTTATTTATTTATTTGACCAAGATAGAGAGACAGCGAGAGAGGGAACACAAGCAGGGGGAGTGGGAGAGGGAGAAGCAGGCTTTCCGCAGAGCAGGGAGCCCGATGTGGGGCTCGATCCCAGGACCCTGGGATCATGACCTGAGCCAAAGGCAGACGCCCAACGATTGAGCCACCCAGGTGCCCCACACATGGACCTTTGATTCATCCTCTGCTTTAAGAAAATACAATCAACGATGAATAATCTCTGAGATTTAAAACATTGAACACTCTGATTTTTTTCTTCTCTCTGCTGTCTATATCTATAGTCTAATAAAGACCTCTAAGTTATTCCTATACGATTTCTTATATTTTTTTCTGTTTGAAATCATCTCAATTTAACAATAAATACTACATATGAAATGGCAAAAGAAAGATGAAAGAAATATGATCTTTACCGTAGATATGCAAACCACCTGGTAGGCAACCTCATCTTTTGTTGTTTTAGGGTCAGAGAAGAATGAGGTAGAGTGTATTACTCTTCAAAGTAATCACTGGCCCTTCCTATGCTTCTTTTCCTCTAGGAAGATTATGCGTCTTTGTTACACTGACATCACTTAATAATGTGTCTGTAACATTCTTTGGCCAAAGAAATATAAACAGAAGTGATGTTCCTCACTTCTAAGCAAGAGTTATCATTGTTTGAATGAGAATCTCCTGGTTTCTCTCTCCTTTCCCTTTTCTACGAGATTGGGAATGTTCCATCAGCCTGGTTGGGGCCTTGATTTAAAAAGCTATGAGGCAAAATTAACCAATTATTTTTGACCAATATCGGACATATCAAAGAGACAGAGATACTTTTTAAAAAATGAATACAAACGTCTAGGGAGGAAGGGTAAAAGCCTGAACCAAAACAATTATAGTTGTAGATAAAGATAAAATGATGATTTTAGTCGTGTTTAGGAAGTCAAGTTGATTGAACTTGTTAACTCATTGAATATAGGTGTAAGGATGACAATGCTTTGGTCCCTGGCCCATATTGCATTGTATTTTAATTTTTCACATCCTTAGGATGAATTTTCCTTTGTCTTTCTGTTTCTTTCTTGCCAATGGAGTAATCTTCCTATTGCACAATTTTGATGATGTCATTCCTTTTCTAAACAGTCTCCAAGACTCCCCTTTGCCAAAGAATTAAGTTCTATTTCCTTAACCTTAATTGTCTGCCATAATTCTTTTTAATATTTATTTCCTACTTTTCAGGCCATTGTTTCCTTAAGGAAACTCTACTAGTTTTATTGTTCTTTCCACAAAAATGATTTTTGAGTTTCCAGTTAAATGCCTTGTTCCGGTCATTGCTTTTGCTTTAGCAGTAGTTTATCTCTAGTTACTTTAAATTTTGCTTACTTATTTCAGTCAGGATAGACTAGCTTCCTATGTGGTAACATATGACCCTAAAATCTCAATGGCTTACAAATAAAAGCTTTATTAACCTCTTGAACTACATATTCATCCTAGGATAGCTAAGACTCCAATATCCTCTTCATTTAATAGCCCAGGGTGATGGAAAAGCTTCTGTATGAAAAGGGTACAAACTTATATTTATTCCTCAGTATTCTGCTTGAACACAATAATGTTCTTTCTATCCATATTCTGAAGCAAGTCATACAAACGAGACTAGAAAGGAGAAGTATATCCCTCCCCAGGGTGAAGGAGCAAAAATCTATTAAAAAACATATAACAATAAGTTACCAAATCGTCAGTTTCAATCTATTCCAAATCCCGCTGATTTCATTAATCTGATCTTGTCCATCCCATCCTCAAATGTTACTTCTTTCTCAACTCTTGCCACAAATACTAATTATATAGCTTGTCTTACAATGCCCTCAGCAGGGGTCAACAGTTTTCTTAAAGGGACACAGTAAACATTTTCAGCTTCAAGTCATAGGTCCCTGTGGCAACTACTCAGCCATTGTGGTGCCCAAGTAGTCAGAAAATATGGAAAAAAAAATGGGTGAAACTGTGCTCCAGTAACAGTTTATTTACAAAAGTAGGTGCTGGTCTCCTGCAGTAGTTTGCAGATATCTTCCTTAAAGCAATGCCTCTCAAACTTGGGTGTGCATTGGAATCAGCTGAAGTGATGTTAAAACATAGATTTTTGGATGCCACTTTTGGGGTTTTCAATTCAATAGGAATGGTGGAGGGCTTGAGAATTTGCCTTTTCAATAAGTTTCCAGGTGAAGCTTTTGCTAATGGTCTGGAAATCACACATTGAAAACCATTGACCTAGAGAACAAAGACAATGTTCTATATTTCAGTGACTTGTTATTTGTGATCCACAAATGAATTCAGATAAATGAATACATGTTATTATAAAATTAAGAAATAAAAAGATGTTTATAATTATCATTTTGTTAGCATATTCCTTTCTTCACAAAAGCCAGGTGACTACAGTTAACCAGAGAATGTCCTGAATAAAATTTTACTGGCTACATGAGTGAGTTACAATAAAGTTAGCTTTCACCTTTTATAGCAAAACAGTATCCAGTGCTGTAAATATTACGCTTTTCCATGGCTCCTACACATGATGGACAGGTAACAAAATTGTTTTGTTTGTAAAGTCTCCCCAAGCTCTTTCAACTTGTCTTGACACACAAAGCTTGGCTACACCACATGCATCAACCCATTTGTATTACTTCAGTGGAACAAAAAGATTTCAGAAAGACACATTAATTTTATTCTTATTCAACAGTGACATTGAAAAGACATTCTTATTTGTGCAGTTGTCTGAGCTACTAAGCCTGCTCGTAGTTATACATATTTTTAAAATTGTGGAGATTCTGTGCTCTTGAGATTTTTGACATACTTAGATTAAATGATTACCCCAAACATTGCATTCTTGACATATAAATGATGAAGTGACTTAGATTCTTGGAGAGAAAATAAATGATTCTCATGAACTTGTTTAAGCAAATTTCAGTACTCAGTACTTCAATAGTGAAATTGTTGGACGAGGTCAATAAGAGGACATGACCTCCAGTTAACCTGCAAGTCAGACCCAGGCAATCAGAGGCTCCTTACTGCCTCCCCTGTCGAACAAATGTACATTAGGTGCACTGTTCCCATACTAGGAACCACTTCAAGGACTTGAGAGAGTAAAGTGTTATTGAGAGCATCTGGACTACATACATGACTGAACCATGGTAAGACCTCCACGTAAGCTTTTAAGATTCTACAGAGCAGGTGCCGAGATCTGCTAGTCTGGCTGTGACCTAAGGCAAGCCTTCTATGTCAGTTCCCTTGCTTATTGAAAGTGCCACCTATCAATCTGGAGCAGCTGACTCTTTCTTTGATCTCTCCTTGCCCCAGTGTATAGGGCCAGTAACGAATTTCACCCACAGAAACTCCCGAGGTTGTGAATCAACAGAAATGTGAAGAAAGATCACCATGCTTTATGTAAAGCTTGCATGTGGTTTTGGAATTTGGGAAGAGGTAGTAGTATTGTTTCCAATAGTGTTACTTTTCATTATAAGATCTTTAAAAAATATTTTATTTGACAGAGAGCGAGAGGGAGAACAAGCAGGGGGAGCAGCAGAGGGAGAGGGAGAAGTAGGGTCTCTGCTGAGCAGGGAGCCCGATGCAGGCCTCGATGCCAGGACTCTGGGATCATGACCTGGGCCGAAGGCAGATGCTTAACTGACTGAGCCACCCAGGCGCCCCCATTACAAGATTTTAAAAATCATTGTAATATTCTCTCCAGTTGCAAGTCATCACTAATAGATTCCCTAACAGAAATTAATGTAAATTACAAAAACCTTACAATATATAAACACGCAAAATTAACGAAACTAGACTACCATATAGCCTGAACACATTTTAGTTCCTTATAGAATCTGGACCATGTTCAGTCAGCAGAGAAAAAGGTAAATGGATTAATAGAAATTTCTTGGCTAAGGTTAACCCCCAACTAGCGGCTGCTTCTTGTTCAGACAACGTTTAGAGAAAGACACAACATCCAGTCGACATGGACTTTATTTTCCTGTTCCACATGATAAAAGAAACAAGCTACTTAGTGGTTTGAGAACCAGGATCCAAGCCTTTGCCTCCCAGTTCTCTGATTTTCAATAGGCCTCAAGCCCTTAAATAGCAAAGTTCCAGGTGCAAACTAACCCAGGTGCTCTCACTTTCCCAGCGCCCACACTTCACCCTCTACGAAGCTCCTTTAATGAGTGTCCTGAGAGCTATGGAGCCTTTCCGTTCATTCACAGCATTATACAATGAACGCTAGGGGGGAAAAGGAACAAACAAGATACATTTCAAATACAGGATTCAATTACTTTTCACAACTCGGCGATGTGTCAAAGGCACGCTGTGTTTTGTTTTGAGGGCGGGGAGATGACTGGGAGGGAATCCTGGGCCCCAATTGGCTGGCCGCTCGCCGCTGCAGTTGAGCTCCAGCCGCTCCGCGAGCGTTATTGATCTGAAGGGTAAACGTGGACGGAGCCACAGAGAGGGGTCCAAGCGTTTCTGAGAAGAGAGGCAGACCTCTTCCAGGAAGCAAGTGGTGTCTGTTGGCTCCCCGGCTTGGAGAATCTTCTGTGAATGAAAGGGGACGAAATGCAAGGCAGTTTGTTGCTACAGTGACTTAGAAGAAAAAAAGAGAGAGAGGGAGAAAAGGAGAAAGGGAGAGAGAAAAAGGTCTCACCTTAGGTGCAAGGCTGGGTTGTTGCATCCTGCAGTTGCTGTTTCTGCTTCCGCTCCTGCAGCTGCCGGTTCTGCCATCAGGTAAGATGTCCTCCCCCCACCCCCACCCCCCCTTTAATTGAGATTGCATCGTGTGTGATCGCTTCAGGATATACGCACAAAAATTCATACATGATTAATAAAGTGTTGCCTAGCGTAGTCAGAAGCTGAACGAGGCTGCACACAGATCTGGCATCTGAATTAGGAACTGGTGCGTGGTTTTGCTTTGAGAAACTTCAGTAAGTTCTAAACAAGTCTCTAGTCTTAAGAGGGAAAGGTTAAATTAAAAGGGGAGGGAAATAAATGTTTTAACCACTAATGGACCTTACTTAGCATGGCTGAATTTTCAAATGAAAATAATTATGTACGGTGGGTGTTCAACTGGTTATTTTATAAATGGCTTTATTGATCTATTTTTATGACAGAATAATGCTTTATTTTCAAAAAGCTTCTGTAAATACCCATCTCCACTATTTTTTGTTAAAATACAGTAAAATCCCCACATCCTTCTCCACTGATATTTATTAAGGTATGTATATTTAAAAGCTTAGTTCTTCACTAAAGAAAACTGTAAAGCCATTTAAATGCTTTAACAGCTAGTCTCCTATACAGCTCTCTGAGTTTCCTACGACAAAACTAATTTGAGACAAGTGGAAGAGCTGCTGTGGGTTATATAATATGTATTTAAAAAATATCTTAAAGGTATTAATCCTTTGGTGGTACATTGAAGAAGACGTATGTGCAATATAGGACACAGAAGCAAATCGTTTTTTCAGAGACCTTCAGTATTTTATAAATGTTTTCTCCCTTTTAAACATCATTCTACAAGGAAATCACAGTGGCTTCAGAACCTCTTTAGTTCAGAGTGCTTGATGTCTCATAGACATATTTCTCTCTACTCTCCGGAGTGGGAACTGACATACTTTTGGGTGATTCTGTGACCATTTCATGATTCTCAGTTTCTCATCAGGTATTTTGAAACTCATTCACAAACTGCTCAGCTAGAAAATTGGTTTACATACTGAGGGGGAAGAATTAAAAAGAGAAGGTTCTGAAAATGTGTTTACAGCTTTCAGTTACCCTATACATGACCCAAACATGAAAATCCAACCCTGCCAAACACGTATCAGTTTGCTTGGTCTTTTCAGCGTACTTGATTGGTTTTCAGATTTAAAAAATCCAGACACACAGCTGTCCAAAAAATTGAATCTCCTCATTCAGTGGCGTCATTTATTCACTAAGTTATCCTAAGCAATTTGAGAATCACTTTAATTTATAGGTCTTCATTATTAGTTCTAGGAAGGAAATTAACTGAATAGGTTTTTCTTATAAATATTTCTAGCAGAAGGTCTCTTCCGAATTAAAAGTCATATGGTTACTCTTCCCAAGCCATAAGCAGTTGATTGAGTAATTGTTTTGGAAGGCTCAAGAGCTCAGCCACACACAAAGTGGAAGCTTCCACTTAACTAATTTAACCTGCACTTTACCTTATTCAGTGATGAGATCTAGGGACAGTTCCCCTACCTGCTATTGAAACTACTGTAGCAAATAAAGGTTTCACGTTAACTTGAAAATCCAGTTCCAGAATATATATTCTTCTTTATTAATAGCTCTCACTTCAAAAGCTAACTTCCCAGTTTAACCCTGGAATAGTTTAGCACCTTCCCATTAAACAAACAAACAAAAAAAATCACATTTTCTTTTCTGTTGTATTTAGCAAATCTCCAGTTTCTGGATTCTTCTGATGTGTACCATTTTCAAGCGTGGGTGGGGGTAGGGGGGTGGGGGTGTGTGGGGGTTCAAGCCAAGAATGTTTTTTTTCCTACTGGACCTGATTCCTTCCAATAATCTTACTACTGTGATCATTTTAGATAATTCCCACAAAAAGAGAGAGCTGAATTATAATGGGAGGGAAGCGTCATTTGTTTTACATGTGGGATAATACATATTAAGTTCTTATCACAGCAAAAATAGTGCTTAGCTTATGGAAAAAAAAAATCCCTGCTAATGCTTCACGTGACATACTTACACCTCAGTATGACTGCATCCTTTAAGGATGGAACAAAAACTCATCTCCTTAGAGCATCTTTTGCATCTGGTATTTTCACAGAACATATTTCATGTAATAGGCTGTGATATTGATTGAAATCAATCTTTTATCATTTTGTGGTTAATAAGAATATCTGTCACTCTTACCTCTTAGAATGGATTGTGATGAACATCAAATCACTCTTGCTGATGAAATAGTACTGCAAGTAGTCTGCTGAAACTGTTCTTACATGAAATGTGAAATATTACTGTTTTCACACCTATGCCATTTAGATGTCATATCATTAAATCTGCCTAACAATTGTGATAGGAAGATGCATACAGTGATGGTTCTCTTCAGAAGTGAGCCATGTTTTCATGTAAAAATATCAAATCTAAGGATTGTGTAATAAAATGACTTAAGTAGACTGTTATAAATGTCTCCATACTTCCAAAGGAAAAGTGTAATTACAGATGTCTCATTTAAGGTATCATTTCCTTAGTCTCTTAATAAAGCTGTTTTAAAAAGTACTTATGTCCTGTATTACCATGTCAGTGTTACCACATCAAAAGATAGCATTTTGCACCAATTCATGATTTTTATATTTATATAAATATTTATATTTGTAATATATATTACATTTATATTTATAATTACATTTGATTTAGGTGGAAATTTTATCTTTCTTGTTTAACAAATATTGTTTTATTTTTATGAATTGGCTCAATTCTTATCAAGAAAAATAAATAAGGAATGAAGATTATGATTTTATCAGGAACTTTCCTTTCACTTTACTAACACATGAAAATTGAGCAATTTACTCTCTTATGGCTTTTAAAAGCATTTTAACTTTTGGCTTTAAGGTAATTGAATTTTTTTCTGAATTACTATGCTAAAAGGGTTATATATCATTACCAAACTTGAAAAGGAAAGTGTGTACGTGCGCACGCATATGTGCGTGTATTTATTTGTGAATGTGAATAATTCCACCTGTGCTGAATATCAATAGTGGTTACTCAAGTTTTTTTTAAGCATCACATGCTAAGCTGACTAATAATATGCAGTAAGTAACATTTTTAGAAAAGACTAAGAGAAAATTATGACTACTGTAAAATTGAATAACAGATGAACTTCACATAGGGTTATTATACTTTCTGTGTGATCCTGGTTAATGTTATAAGAATTCATTTATTCAATTATTGATCATCACTTAATTTAATAAGCATTTGTTACACTATTGGAAACAAGCCCTATATTTACTTTTTTTTATAAGTTTAGCTTCATTCAGGTTTGTATCACTTTATCATATTATAGCTCATGGTATTAAGGGGTAAATTAAATCTTCAGTATGCTTCAGTTATTTTTTTCATTAAGAGGTTATGGGTTTCTTACATAGCCCTAGCTCTGTGAACGTTGTATAAGTCACTATTCTATAAATGAATTTATATTACCTCGAATATAAGGGATGTGCTATTTTACAATAAAATTCTTTTTTTTAAAGATTTTATTTATTTATTTGACAGAGAGATAGAGAGAGAGCACAAGTAGGCAGAGAGGCAGGCAGAGGGAGAGGGAGAAGCAGACTCTCCACCAAGCAGGGAGCCCGATGCGGGACTTGATCCCAGGACCCTGGGATCATGACCTGAGCCGAAGGCAGCCGCTTAACTGACTGAGCCACCCAGGTGCCCCTAAAATTCTTTAAAAAAAAAAAAAGAATTTTATTTATTTATTTGACAGAGAGTGAGATAGTGAGAGCAGGAACACAAGCAGGGGGAGTGGGAGGGGGGAAGCAATCCTCCCGCAGAGCAGGGAGCCCGATGTGGGACTCGATCCCAGAACCCTGGGATCATGACCTGAGCCAAAGGCAGACGCCCAATGACTGAGCCACCCAGGTGCCCCTTGAACAATAAAATTCTTAAAATATGTATATCTCATGCTTATAGGCATGAAGATTCTGGTGAGAGAAGGTGAGGTACCAATTTGTGTACAGATACCCAATAAAGAAGGACAGGATTCATGTATCAAGTCCTAAATCTATATGTTCAGATAGCTGAATGATGCATACTTAGTTCCAAGTACCAAAGAAGTAAACATTAGGGTGTAGGACTTATCCTCAAATTAAGATGCTAGTTACAAGATGATTGATTATACCAGAAGTGTACCATGTACTTAGTAAGTCCTGTCACTTCCATTGACTATAAAATTATTATAATATGCAAAAAATGTTTTTCTCCATGTAAAGATGAGAGTCTTGTTTCATTGTCTGTATGATGATGTGAGAAGATCAAAACTTGGGAGTCAGACATGGGTATGAATCCAAATTTTGAGAATTATTCTGTGGGTACTTTTGAGTACACTACTTAGCTTTTGGATCCTTGGTTTCTTCTATTGATTTAGTATGATATTACCACATAGACAAACACTCACTAATAGGTCTTTCTCTTTTGAAATTTCCATGACTATAGCACTAGATGTGTAGAGATTAATGCAGCTAGAGCTGTGCCCCCACCCCCCGGTTACATGAAAACATGTAGTGGCCAGCATTTGTTATATGCTGTAATTTACTTGTCATGTTGGGATGGAAGTGGTCCTCAGGTCACTTATCTAAAAATAATTCCACTCACTTTTGGCAAGAATGCTTTTAATGAATAAGCATGGTTGTTTCTGGTAGTTTAAATAATCAGTGAAGTTTAGGTTGTGATGAAACTGTTACCATCATATTTCAGGAGGTTTGGAAGTCAAGCTAAAAGGAAAATAAGAGATCACTAAATAGAAAGTACCGAGTCAAGGGAAGTTTGTGGGATTATTATTTTTTTATAGAGATTTGGGCATGTGAATAGATGAGATCGAAATCAATAGACAAAAGAAAATGAATGCTGGATCAAAATCTTAGAGTGTTGGAGGAGTCATCAAAAGGCTGTGACCTCCTGTTGATCCTTGAACTGGACCCTGGCAATCAGAGGCTTCTCATCCTTCTCCCCGGTCCTTGGAATGTGCATTGTACCCACCATTCTCACTCTAGGGTTGTTGTTTCAAGGGAATAAACTTGAGAAAGTAAGGTGTTATTGAGACCATTGGACTGAACACGTGATTGAATCCCATTAAGGCCTCTACATAAACTTTTAAGATTTTGGCAGGCAGGTGCAGAGATCAGCTCATCTTGTGGGTACCCACAACAAGTCTTGTACATAGTTTCCTTTACTTGTTAAATCTGCCACCTACCAATCTTGCCCTCCATGTCTAGGAATTTCAAACCTAATCTAGAAAGCTCCTGAATTTTTGAAACAATAGAGAGAAGATTAAAATTTACAATATCCAGAGCGTAGGTGGCAGATACAAATAGAAGGTGTCATTAATTTTAATAATGCAAGTGAAATAGTATTCAAAAGCCAAATATCAAATAATTTTAGCTGACATTTCAACATTTATTAAAATAATATCTTGAATGTCAAAAAGGATTGTTAGGAAATAATCAACCAAAATGTGTTGTTAATTAACTTATCTAAAGTAATACTTTTAAACTTAATCAGAAGAGATCCAGATGCTTGGTAAATGTTGAGAAGTAGAGGAAATTAACGTTAAAAGACTGCTCATGGGAAAAAAATGATATGATGTATTTAAAACTATTTCTGAAGAGAGTGTATAGGGATATTTGAAGTAACAAGGAAATAACATTATATCCAAAAGGAAATGTCCTCCTACAACTTTGTGAGTCAATATTTATTTCCACTCCAAGGGTTGGAAAGGGCAGCCATTACTCCAAAGGATGTGATTTCAGGCCGATTTAAAAGCAAGGTTGAACTGAAACTCTACTCTTCTTTAATTACTAGCAATAAGATTGTGAGTAGAAAGTGAAAAATAAGCTCTTGGCAAGGTTTTATGTTATATTTGTACTTAGGCAAGCATGGGAAGCCAAGAATACTTTTCTGAAATAGAAGTGTCTCACAGTTAGACAGCTCATTATCTGAATCAATATCTGGTATTTGCACTAAACTCCTACTAGAAGGTCACCACTATAAGATCCTTACATAGAAGCAGTCCATTATTAGAATTGTAGCTGTTGCGACCAGAATTAGAGTTGTGTCAAGTAGTCTAGCATATACAACATAATCTCGTATATACTAAATATAAACAATATAAATTTTAACTGCAGTATTAAAATGACAGTTATTCTATAATACATTCTAATCTCAATATTTCACATTTATTTAACAAGGAATTTTATATGCCTATCATTATGTAAACCAGTGATGAGGAGAATAATGTTATAAATGAAAATAGAGGGCACATAATCTGTCCTAACTCAGAGGTTTACACATACCTCCAGATAGCAGTATTGTCAGGTAGGTATTACTTTTGAAAAACAAAAATGTCAGGCATATTCAACATATACAATAGCACCTCAAGAACAGCAGCCCATCTCATAGATATTTGGCTATATTATAAACTGTGGAATCATTTTGGAGGGAAATTTGACAGCATCCATCAAAACTCAATACCTAGCAGTTCTAATGCTTGCATTATCTTCTGCAGAAATATTTTCATTTGCTTGTCATTGTCTTCTGATTTTATTCTTTCTCACTGACTGCTTTTCCTCATTCTTCTCTGCTGGGTTCTCTTGTCTTCGGACCCATAAATAGAAACTCTCAGGCTATCCCTGGACCCAGGCCTAGGCCCTGCTCAACTCTCTAGAAACTTCCTGAAGAGGTAATCCCATCCAGTAGTATAGGTTTTCAAGCCATTTGAATGCCTCTTTCCAAATATGTCTTTGTCTCTAATCTTTGTGCTGAGCATCAGACCCTTATCTCCAAATGCCTACTCAGTATTTCTACTTGCACGTCTGATTAGGCTGCCTGGGCTGCCAGAACTAAATATCACAGACTGGGTAACTTAAGCAACAGAAACTTTTTTTCTTACGATTCAGGAGGCTGGAAGTCCAAGATTAAAGTGTGGGCTGATTGGGTTCTTGATGAGAGCTTTCTTCTTGGCTTGTAGATGGCTTTCTTTTTACTGTGTCCTCATGTGACTTCTTGGTGCTCCTGCAGAGAGAACATGGGAGCAAGCTATCTGTTCTCTCTTCTGATACGGGCACTGATCCCATCTTGAGGACTTCTCCCTTATGACCTCATCTAACCCTACTTACTTCCCAAGGGCCCCACCTCCAAATACCATCATACTGGGAGTTATCAATTCAGTGTATTTGACCCCCCCAACCAGGGAAACACACGCAGTCCATAGCAACATCTAACAATCATATTAACCATAACTTGTTTAAACCCAAGATGTTAATTTCTGTCCCCTCTCACCACAACCTAAATATATTCATTTTCTTAATTTGCTGCATCTCAGTAAATTATGTAATGATTCCTTTAATTTCTTAAGAATTTAGGGTCAACTCTGAGGCCCTGCTTTTTTCTCTCTTCTCCCCACAATCAGTGCCAATATTAAATATACTGGCTTCCTGGTCTTACTGTCTAAGTACATCTTTAATCCAGTCACTTCTACCTCTACCAGTTACCTTTAATCCAGCCACTGTTGTCCCAGTTTCTAAACAGGTCTTTCAGCTTCTACTTTTATCCCCTACTCCTACCCCAATTCATTGCACAGAAGCTAGATGTAAACACTTCAATATCACTGTCAAAGTAGTTTCCATGGTTTAAAGACAATACCTGGCTTAACCCTTCCATTTTCTTTCTCATTATGCTGAGTTCATCCCTGCCACAGGGACTTTGCGCTCACGCAATTTATCCTTTTCTTTACAACGATCTTGGTTTAAATATCCATACTTGAGAGCTACATTCTCTAATCATTGTCTGTAAATAGCATTTCCTTCTGCAGAAGAAATATTTTCACCTTTATCCACATTTAATTTTCTTTATTTTTTATTTTTTATTTTTTTAAAATTTTATTTATCCATTCATGAGAGACAGAGGGAGAGAGAGAGAGAGAAGCAGAGGGAGAAGCAGGCTCCCAAGGAGCAGGGAGCCCGATGCGGGACTCGATCCCAGGACCCTGGGATCATGACCTGAGCCGAAGGCAGACGCTTAACCATCTGAGCCACCCAGGCGCCCTAATTTTCTTTAAATAGGACCTGCTTCAGCTTACATTATATTCATTATATTGTCTATCTTCCCAAATAAAATGCAGACCACATGAGGGAAGCCACATAATAGTGCCTGGCATTTAAGAGCCGTCCATAAGTGTTTGGGTGAGTGAATAAATTACTAAATGAAAGCGTGGATATGGGCACATAAATTTACTTAAACACATACATGCATATAAATGGAGTTTGAATGATTTACGTGATGATATGCTAAGAGTGGTAACCTTCAGGGAGGAGAGTGAGACATACTTGTGAATTACCTGACTTTCTATAGTAATATATTCATGCATACAACTTGGCCTGTGAATATAATAATCACTAGTCATGCCATTTGTGCTAGTATTCAATACTGAAAGAGTGTTCTGTTAAGATTATCAGGGGAATAAAGAATATAATTTGAGTGTCAACCTACCAAAAAAAAATGGTTTTAAAGTTAAGAGGATAATTTGTATAAGTACTAGTTATCTTTACAACTCAAGAATCAATGCTATCTCACTATGTATAATGTCCCTGATTCCCCATGGTGTCCACAATTAAAATGAACCTCCCAGGATACACTAAAAAGGGGGAAAAAGGCCTTTAAAGATTTGCCTTAATTGGCTCTGAGATTCAGTTTTGTTATCTGGAGAGAACAGAGGAGAATCAGTATTAACACCTGGACTCGTGTCTGTGCAAAGTCCAGAGCTCCTAAGGTCACAATTAAATGGCTTAATCTTAAAACCCTCCAAGGTTTAATTCAGTAGGTCTCTTCAGAAGGGCATTGCTAATTCCTCCTGAATTGTTGCTGCTGTAACTGCACTCCCTTAATTTGAACAGTATTCAAGATTCCATTCTCCCTACTGAAGTTAATTGCATTATGAAAGTCGGTTTAGAGTGGTAACTTAACGTCCTCTTGTGGAGTATCTCTCTACAGAATCCTTTCTTTTCCTTTCCGCTTGACACATACCCACGTTTATGCAGGATAATCTCACAAATGCAGTGTGCCCTGTTTAATCCAAGTTTCAAAGAATATTCTTTAAACTCTTTATATGCATACCAAAGCATGTTAGCTCTCCAAAGTGCCTACAATTTTGTACATGCTCAGGCCGTCTGATCTAATAGACTCTAAGTCCTTGGAACATTAACAAATCTCTGAGCTTTTAAACAGACTGTGACCTATTCATTTAGAGGGCTACTTCAATAAACGGAAGCTCCCTTAGGTTAATGATGGATCATGGAGCTGTTTGATTTGTAGTGAGCTAAGTTGCCCATTATCCCCTAACATTCATGTGGGTCATGTTATCACAACCAAATAATGAGTCAGGCCCCTTCCCTCGTTCCTGTAGATTTCCAAGTCATTACAGGAAACCTTAGTGTGCAAGTCCATGAAGCTTTATGCCTTGTAACTACAGATGAATTATTTTTCCCAAGAGTATGTATTTCAGCTGAGGGTCAGTTTCCTCATGAGAATATCAGCTGCTTATACAAGAGTTCATCTATGTATCTTCTTGAACAGAAAGGCAGACATTCTCTTTGTTTCCCCCTACCCTCAACTAAGCATCCCTAAAACTGTCTTCACACTTGCCATCTTTCTTTGCTCCCTTGTACACATGTACACAGACATGCAGAAAGACATACAGAGAGACAAGACTGGGGCATTGAATCAGTCTTTTATTTAAAAACAAAATTACGTCAGTTATAAATGTCATATCAAGGAGCCAAAGATCTGTTTTATAATGCCTGCCATGGGACTTCCTTCCTTTCTGTGTATCTGTTTTCTGTTAGTTCATTACGGTCTCTTTAGAGGCACATGTCTGTGCTAAGAAATCTTGAAAGTTAAGGAAAATTCACTGGAAATATATTTTAAGTGCTTTTCAAAGCATTTTTGTGATGCCCTCCCATTGCATGTTTATCATAGTGTATGCATGTGTACATACAGAGACAAATGTTAAAAGCAACTTCTTCCGTCACATCTCTAAAGCTAGCTAAATGTTTCTGATAGAAGGCAATAAACCCTTTGGCATTAATCCTTCCTAAAAATGAAATACTTCTACACTATAGAGAAAGCTATATGAAATATGAATGACAGGAGAAAAACAACTTCATTTATTCTTGCTCTGTGATTTACGGCGTAGAGATGACAACCATGGGGGAGGTGAAGAATGGCGAATTCTTCTGTTTGATGCTAATTTTATAGTCCTACAGAACAAGAGAGCGTTGTACCATATTCCGGATCTATAAGTGAATTTATTTAAAGATGGTCCATTAGTTCACGTCACCATGGAGAACTAGTAAATTATGAGTGTTTTTACAAATAGACTTGGGAAAATTTCCCTAGTATTGTGGATTCACAGAGAACTACCCTGAAAAATTATTTTATTCTGCTTCCCAGTCACAAAGCTATGACTAATAACTTTAACACAGAACCAAGATATTTTCATTAATGGTTACTTAACCAATTTTTGTAAATGTATTTACTCTTCCATTTTTTAATGCCAAGGAAAGTTTTAAACTCCATGAAAATAAGAGGATAATTTTAGGCTGAAAAGGTAGAGCCAAAATTCTCTTCACAAAAACAAACAAAAAACGTACCTCCCTTTCTCTGATAGAACTTAAAGAAATGTAAAAATATTACACAATGTATGAAGGTGTTTTTGTTTTTGTTTTTTTTTTTTACTTTTCCTTTGGCTTATTACTCTTTATTTAAAACGCATTTTAGAAAACTGCATCAAAAGATTTTATCAGGACAGAAATCAGTTTGAGTATATTTGATGACCAATTACAAAAATATCAAGACTTCTCATAGTCTCTATGCCCCATCATTTATTTCTTGAAATATTTTCAACCTTATCTGGTCCCATATTAAAAAATCTAGATAGTTTAGCACTTCCAATTTTATTATAAGAATCTATTTATAGTTTTGGGATGACCACTCACCTTGTAACTTACCACTCCAGAGATGTCTTATAATTCTGATTTACCTTTGGCCTGTAAAGGCAATGGATCTTTGGTTAATACTTGATTCCGAGTTATTTACTTGACCTGAGCTGGTCCTTAACTATTCTCAGCCTCCATAATGGTGAATGGCATTGCAGGACTCCCTTGTGAAAAGCTCTTTTGGGACATGCCCTTTATGTACAGCCTTGCATTGGATCCCACAGCACTCCTCTTGAGCTCTACAACACCTCCTCTTCCAGCTTCACAGAATCACAGGGCATTTATTTCTCTGATGTTGCATAAAGCTTTTTTCTTAGCTGCCTGTGTGTATATATAATAATTTTAGACATCTGCCATTTAAAATACTTTTGAGATGACTTATTTAACATCTATCTCAGGTGCCACGTTTACATTTTAAAAGAAGCCATCTGAAGGTAATGTTTAAACCAAGTAATAATTAACAAGAGATTGGGATTCTATAAGAATTCGTGGATGCATTTTGAGAATCTGTGTTTTTTTCTTTCTTTCTGTTTACTTTTCAAAAATAACCTGTTTGATGTTTTCATCAGTTGTCATCTAATATATTTGTCTCCTAGATGATGATTGTTATTTTTCTAGTGTAGGTATACTTTTATATTTCATTATAAATGTAATGTGTGGGTGCCTGGGTGGCTCAGTTGGTTAAGCATCTGCCTTCGGCTCAGGTCATGATCCCAGGGTCCTGGGATGGTGCCCCGCATCCATCGGGCTCCCCACTCGGTGGGGAGACTACTTCTCCCTTCCCCTCTATGCGTTCACTAGCTCTCTCTCAAGTAAATTAAATAAATAAATAAATAAATAAATATTAAAAATAAGCGTAGTATATATTCATGTGGAAGAAAATCAAGTATTGCTGAGTGTGTTAAACTGGAATCTTCTCCCTTCCTGCTCACCTCTTCTCTCACTTCCCACAGATTACTGCTCACACCAGCAGTTTCCTATGTACTCATCCAGAAACTTTCTGCCAACTCATAAAAGCATGACTATAAAGAAGACTATTCTCCGTCTTCAATATATTTAATGATTATTTGACCCAGCTAATTTCTCTATCCTTAACAGCATTTTAAACTAGAATTCTCAAGTGCCCACACGCTTTTGGTCTTATCTTTTACCTCCTGAGCCATCACTTCTCAGTTTTATTTTCTGGTTTCTTCTCTTCTTCCCTTAATACCGAGGCAGCTTTCATTTTCTCCTGTCTATCTACACCCACACACACAGTGATCTAATCCAAGTTCATAGTTTTAAACACCATATGTTGACAACTCCCAGATATATAGCTACAGCTCAGATCTCCCAAAATCTAATCTCCTCTACCCAACTGCTTTGTTGGCATATGATACACTTGAATACCTAATAGACATCTCACATTCACATGTCCAAAATGAACTCTTGGTCTTCACTCACAAATATATTCTATTCTAAGATTTCACCATGTCTATTGATAAACTCCATGCTTTCATTCAAGCTAAAATTTCTCAAACTCCCTTACATCCTCTATTTCTTTCACTTTGCATATCTCATGTGCCAGGAAATCCTCTCCAAAGCACATGTAGAATTTTACCAATTCTCAGCAGCTTCACGTTGTCACCATGATTCTAGTAGTAGAAAATGCTTATCTGAATACTGCAAGAGCCTCCTAACTCATCTTGCTTCTAGACCTCTGAAGATTAGCCTCAACAGCAAGGACCATCCTTTGAAAATAAGTTAGATCATGTTACCACTATGTTCAGAATCAACTGATGGCTCCCCATTTACCTCAAGAGGAAATGCCAAGGGTTTATGTGATCTGTGCTGCCTCATTTTATTTCTGATCCATTCTTCCTACATTCTTCCCCTTGCTCTTTCAGTTCACACAGCTCTTCTCTGGGCTCTTCCTGAAACTTAACAAGCTAACTCTCACTTTTGTAGCCATTCCCCCTGACTGGAATTTTGTTTAACAGATGCCTACTTCACTAGCTGCCTTCGAGTGTCTTCAAGTTGCCCTTTCTGTACGGGGTCTATTCCTACTACTCTAATAGTAGAGCAAATTGCACAAAACCCTCAGTCAATACTTTATCCTCTTACATTGTTCTTTTTCCATGTCATGATGATTCTTTATTTCTACTTCCTCTTCAAGCACTTGGAGAGCAGGGATCTTTACATCTTATGTGCTAATATATCTCAGGAGATAAGACTAGTGTCTGGCAGACTAGCACATAGTAAATGCTTGCCATATTTATAAATAGATTTTGTATATATAGATAAATGAATGACCAAATTATTCCAGATTTCTTATATGACTTTTGTGTATTATAAGCATATGTGACCATCCATTAGCATGAGCACACATACTCACTTTTATTTTTAAGGAAAAATAAAATTATAAATAATCTTACATATTTGTTTATACTGAGAGAAATGTTGTTGGGTTTTGGAACTATGATATGAAACATCTATGGTATTTAGTTTGTTCTGGTTTGTGTGTGTGTGACTTTAGTTTTGTGGTCTCAATTGCACCTGATGAATTGAAATAAGAGATTTAACCTGATTGTTCCTGAAGATTCCTTTTCAGTGACAGTGGAGGATAGACAAGGTACAGATTACCTTAATTTGCTCTTCTTTTTCATCTAATATTCATATGCTTTACCCTGTATACTTTTAAGAGTTCAGCCACTTACAAACCAAGGTGGAAGTGTGGGTCTGCAAACAAGTGTCTACTTATGTGTCCATGTATTTGTTATTAAGTTGACTTAAAACAAATTGGAGGTTGTAAGTTCCTGGTGGCATAAGACATTTCAAGTGTATACTAGACATAGAAACACATATGTATATACATGCATACATCTAGAGAAAGAGACCGATGGGGGGGAGAAGGAGAGACAGAAATAAAATGTAAGCGATGTTTATAAAAGACGAAGAATTATCTGCGTCTATGGCCATACCACCCTGAACGCGCCCGATCTCGTCTGATCTCGGAAGAATTATCTGCATTTATATGAATTGTAAATATTTTCCATTTACAAATATTTTAATATAATATTTAACTCCTTTATTTTTCTAACTTTTTACAAAGAATCTAGGATATACCAAGAAAATAAGAGAAAGAATAAAAAAAACAAATATATTTGATAAAAACATTGTGTTATGTTAACATGAAAACGACCACCAAAAAACCCCCAAACCTTTAAACAGAAAAATTGCATTAAAGGCAAAATATACATTTTATGAAATGTCTATTGCCCTTAGGCAAATTTCCCTTTATCTGCCTGTCTTAGTCCATTTGGGCTACTATAAAAATTCCATAAACTAGGTGGCTTAAACAACGAACATTTATTTTTCATAGTTTTAGAGACTAGGAAGTCCAAGGTCAAGGTTGGTCAAGTCCAAGGTTAAGGTGCTCGAAGATTCATTGTGTGATAAGGGCCATGCTTCCTGATTCATGGACAGTGCTCTCACTGTCCTCACATAGTGGAAGAGGAGAGAAGCTCTCTGGGATCTTCATTATAAGGGCACTAATCGCATTCATGATGGCCCCAGTCTCACTTCCACCCTCCAATTCCCAAAGGCCCCAACTCCTGATACCATCCCATAGAGAGTTAGGATTTCAGTACAGGAATTTTGAAGGACACAAGTATTTGTTCTAGATAGTACTGTCTTTAATGAAGTTGTTGTTACTGTTCTTTCAATATCGATAAAAAACTGTTGAATCAGTGTATTAATTGGCTTCAGTCTTGAAAGCAGAGCTGGCTCTAAATTTCATGAGAACAAGGGATTGATTTTTAGCATGAATTTACCCAATTGATGGTGAGTTGGGGAACTGACAGTCTGGCAGGGGAGTACTGAGGATCAGAAAGAAGCCGCCTCTACCCATTCTGACTGAAGCACAAGTAGAGTGGATCAGTCACAGCTGACAAGGAAATACGGGAATCCAAAGCAGTAGCTCATGATGGGGTGCTCCTGCAGAGTTCTGCAAGAAGCTGTAGTCTCAGCTGAGTAACCGCCTCTGTGGGTCTATAACCAAGAAAATGGGGATGGGTGGGCCAGAATTTGCTGTGCATCCTTGTGGCCAGGCATCAAGAATAACAGCTAATGGAGGACAAGCCAGACCCACTTGTTCACTTCTGGGTCTGTTCACCAAATATCTGTCCACAATGGTCTTTGAGAATAATGTTTGCTTCTTCACCTGTGATTTCCAAATTGTGCTTCTAGTCGGTTCTCATGAGAACCATCTGGGAAGGGAATCTGCAAAACCTATTTCCAGCTCCACCAAGTTGATAGAACCCAGCATAGCAAGTAATTCCTTATCACATTGGCATCTAAATGTACCTCTTTGAACTTTGTTTAGCTTCCACATAAAGGAGTTAGGAAAATTGCGCTTCTACCTAACATGATAATCCTATGGTTCAACATCTAAGTGCAGTTTCCATGAAAGTTATATTTTAATGTTTAGTAGCTTATTATATTTCATCAGTCTGTTCCTCTTCTGATATAGTATGTATTAATAATGAAAAGCAATAAGAAATAAAATGTCCAACACTGCAATTTATCCAGAATGTACATGGAAAAATGTGATCTTTCATTTTTCTCTTCATAATCATAAACATATTTTAACATGACTAAAATGTCAATGACCTATTGGTATTCTCACTTTTACTTATGGATAATGCAAAATGTTTATCTGACATATGGCAGCAGGCTGAAAGGCCTAATAGTATCCCTGAAATTTCAAAATTTTATCATCATGTATTTGGGATTCATTTATATTGAAGCTGATGTTCTGGGACTTTATTTTTCATTTCAGATTTTCATTTAATAAAGATTTATTTAGTGATCTAAGTGTGCCAGACCCTGTTCTAAGGAGTGTATATATAGTTATAGAAACAACAAAGTCCAGTTTACATAGGACTTTAAACTATAGTCTTCTTTATTATTCTTTACATTTTTCCTTTATACAATATTCTCCCCTAACCCACATATCCCATTAAATAACTCCACTGGAGCTAAAGATGTTAAGATAAGGAACTTTAAAAAAATTAGCTGGTACGGTTGTTCTGGATTACTCACAATCTTGAAGTTCCCATGAAAGCAGTTGGGAGAGTGATAGTGACCATTGTGGGCTAACTTTGTCAGTTATTTGGTTACTTGTAGTTTCTAGAACTTATGATAGAATTGTGGCAGTTTTGTTGCAGAGAAACAAAATACTTATTTACTGTGTTTGAATAATCGCCGAAGCCTAAAATGAATTCCCATCGTTTTTGTTAGTTCACATTGCTTTAACATTTTTTTAATTGAGATATAATTGACATATAACTAGTTTTAGGAGTACAATATAGCGATTTGATATACGTATATTGTTAACTTTAAAAATAAAACTGAAAATTATTTTACCAGCAAAAGATGGGCTTATTTGGGAATAGCAGAGATTGCAATCTGGGTCGAGCAATCAGTCTATGGCAAAACCATAGGCAAGTCCAACAAACAAAAGGTTTAACATTTTTTTATGGAGAAGGAGGAGGAGGTTGGGAGGGGTTGTTTTAAAGTCCATTGGAGAGAATCAGAAGAGTTCAGGGTGATAATATTTTCTCATTGGCTGAGTTGCAGGGGTGGTCAATTTCTTATAGAAGATGCAGTGTACATATTTTCCTGTTGGGGCCTGTAATTGATGAGAATTTCCTGTTGAGGATTCTTCTGTTGAGTCTGTAATTGACAGTTCTTATAATTGACATTGAGTAGTAGAGCTCCCCCTTCAGCCTCCCCTTCTAGCATCCTAACACCACTTTAGTGGGGTTTACCTTTATTAATTTTCACAATAGATTGCCAAATGATCACCATATTAAGTTTAGCCACCATATATCATCACACATATAATTTGTGTGTGTGTGATGAGAACCTTTAAGATTTACTCTCAGCAACTATTAAATATACAATACTGTATTGTTAACTATAGTCACCATGCTGTATGTTACATCCCTAGGTCTTATTTATTTTATAAATGGAGGTTTGTAGCTTTTAACCACCTTCACCCATTTTGCCCACCTGCTCACCCACCTGCCTCTGGCAACCACTGATCTGTTCTCTGTATCTATACATTCATTTTTGTTTGTTGTTTTAAGACTCCACATATAAGCCACATTATACAGTATTTGTCTTTTTCTGTCTGAGTTATTTTACTTAGCATAATGCCCTCAAGGTCTGTCTATGTTGTCACCAATGGCAGGAGTTTTTTTCTTTTTTTTAAAGCTAATACTCCAATACATGTGTGTATAGCACATTTTGATTATCCATTCATGAGCAGATGGACACTTAGGTTATTCCATATTTTGGCTGTTGTAAATAATGCTGCAGTGAACATGGGGTGCATATATCTTTTCAAGTTAGTGTTTCTATTTTCTTCAGATAAATACCTAGAAGTGGAATTGCTGGGTCATATGGTATTTCCATTTTTAAATTTTCAAGGAACTTCCACATTGTTTTCCATAGTGGCTGTACCAATTTGCATTCCCACCAACAGTGCACAAGAGTTTCCTTTTCTCTACATCCTTGCCAATGGTAGTTATTTCTTGTTTTTTTGTTTCTTTGTTTTGTTTTTTAATACTAGCCATTCTGACTGGTGTGAGGTGGTATCTCATTGTGGCATCTTTTCCTGGTCTAATTCTTCTTGCTATGTTAGAAATTTCTGTTACACAAAGCACCTATGTATGTAACCTCTTTTGAAGGAAAGAATCGCCTAATTCTTTTGCAAACATTGCTACCAATGTTGTTGACCAACAACTCACCACCACCCCTTCCTGGGAGCAAAGGAAGATTGTAGTTTCAACAACATTGACATTAGGGGCCTTTGACTTAGTTTACCAAATGGAATTTGACCCGTAGGGGCAATTACTTCCGTATGGGAGAAGTTAATTGCTGGGTTTTTGCCCTCTAGTTTTTCTTCAGCTGTCATCTCAACTAGCAATTAGGGAAGCATGAGCTCATTTGGAAGTGAACTGATAGACATTGCATTGAGAAAGCTGCCCTACAGCCTTGCCCACATCTACAGTTGACTTTGTATGAATGAGAAAGAGAGTAAAGGAGGGTGAGATTAATGGATTGTTTTTTTTTATTTTTTATTGTTATGTTAATCACCATATATTGCATCATTAGTTTTTGTTGTAGTGTTCCATGATTCATTGTTTGTGCATAACACCCAGTGCTCCATGCAGAATGTGCCCTCTTTAATACCCATCACCAGGCTAACCCATCCCCCTACCCTCCTCCCCTCTAGAACCCTCAGATTGTTAGTGAAGATCCTATAGCGAGTGCAAATACAATCGCCTTGACAGAAATAGGTACTGATGAAATAATGCCACTGAAAATTGTTACATTTGCAGAGCAATAATGACAACTAAAGAAAAATCACTGAATAAACCCATTTCCTTATTAGTAAGATAATTCTCCTTCATCTGGTTCTGTTCTTCTAGGACATTCTAGTTTTCAATAATTTATAAATCTATTAATGATTAGATTGTTTTCCATTTCTAGAATATTTTCCCCATTCAAGAACTAGAAGATATAACAGGCCTAAGAATTTTGGTCCTGAAAAAGCAAAAATTAAATATGTGTGAATAGAGTATGGGTAAGAATAGTAATAAGATGATAATTAGGTACACAATGAGTGTTCCTCTAAAAAAGTTGTGCATTTTAACAGAGAACTAACAACTTCTTGCAGGAAAAATCTTCAGAATCCCTTCTCATTGCAGTATTTTGCTAAATAAAAATGCAAATTTTATTACAAGATTGTGCGGCTTTATTTTATGAGCACATTCGGTGCTTTTTCATTTGTTGAAATACTAACCTTTTATTCCATAGTGACTTTCCTTCTTCCCCTTTTTCCTTCCTTCCTACTCTTCTTTCTTCCCTCCTTTCCTTCCTTCTTCCAGATTTTCTTTTGAAGTATTTTAAGCCCTCCAGAGTCAGGAATCATTTTTTTTCTAATAAATATTTGTCCTATCATAACATTGTCATCCCAGTTTAACTTGGTTCCTGAAGACACCTCTCCACACAATGAATAATACTATTTTTAAAGGAGTCTGGTACCTTAATCTCTTATTTAAAACCGTATCTAATTTTTGAATTTTTCCTGAAAGTGTTTGTCCCCATTTATCGCCATTCTTTCAGCGTACTTCTTATTTGCCTTTGTAGATCTATTGTACAATTTTACTCACGTAGTAAGTTAATACACTGTGTCTTAACCCTTTTCTTATATAATCGGTCCTTATTTATTGAACACTTACTATTTTCCAGTCACTCATTCTATACTGAAAATAAATGATAAGATGGATGTATTTCACCCATCATAACTCCCTTTTCCTCCCTTCCCTGGTATAGGGTGAATGGCTCATTCTTTGTAGAAGTACTGCATCAAAATGTGATCGTTTAGAGTACTTGCTAGTAAAATCTGATATGATACATAGTTGAAAATAATTGTAATTTCTTACAATGTCCCTAAAATATCAATAACAAATTAATTGGCTTTCAGGAGATTTGATCTACTGAGTGTGTGATTTCTACAAAATGAATATAACCTCCTTTAATCAGGGCCATGTTGAACTTTTTCTTGGCTTTGAGCTGAAAGGGAGTAAGATGAGAAAAGGAAGCTTTCAAACTGCACCTACTTTAAAATTATAATAAAAGAGGACATCGCTTTTGTAATGGATGTGCTCATTACAATTAACATACTTTAATTACTACATACCTGGGAGAGCTATACTTGGAAACATTTTTGTTAGTGTTGAGGTCAAATTAATTAAGTACCTGAATTTTCTCAGTAAGTGTCTTGTCATTCTTTCTTGTCTTCTCTGTAATTATTATAAATTAGTTATTTTGTTTCCCCATTGTGCTCTCTGAAAGTCACCACTCTGGCTTTCAAACACAAGACCTGAAAAACAAACAAACAAACAAACAAAAAACCCACTTAACTCTTTCCCTCTTCCCTAACTGGCACAGATGAAATGGTACTGATGCTGACCACTCTGTTCCAAAACATAAGGAGGTTTCATTAATGAATGCAGAATTCTACAATTATAAAGTACAATCGACACAGCAAAAATATTTTGTGTTCGGAATCTGAAGGTCAAGGATTATTAACTACAACACCTGATAGTCATGCTATCCAGCATATCTCATGGGGAAACAGTGAATGCAAACTTAATGGAGGGTCACGTCCTTTGGTTCAAAACAAAACTAAAGAGGATGATTACATGTTTTATATGGAGTAGTTGTATTTTGTGGAAGTTTATTTCCTAATGGCTTTACTTGATTTATGAAAATAATCATATATTACAGCATTGACTACTTGATCAATGAAAAAGTAATTTTGCAAAAATGACAATGAAATTTAGGTACATTGTAACGTGTTTTGATTTAATCAAATGACTGTCAAAACATTGTACATTATGACCTTTACCAAGGAAAACCCCCAAATACTTGGCAATTAAATGTCCCTGATATAGTAAATCATTCCTACAGAGAGTATTTAAAATATTTAAAAAGTTTTGAATAAATTAAATCAGGGACACTGTGATCTACAGTTCCTGTGTTTTCTAAAATAAGAATATTTCCGGATTTGTACCAACTCTGACTTTGCAAGTTCTTAATAATTGAGTGAAAATATTTTGTTATGCAATTTGTAATGAGGAACTGGATGATCAGTCCTTTAACAATAAGAGCATTGGTTTGTAATTGTTAATTATAATATGACTTTCACATTACCATTTTTGCATAGTTTTCATTTTATTTATTTTTAAAGATTTATTTATTTTAGAGAGAGAGTGGGTGGGAGAGGCAGAGAGAGAGAGAATCTCAAGCAGACTTCACACCCCGCATGGAGCTGGACACGTGGCTCGAGCTCATGACCCTGAGATCATGACCTGAGCTGAAACTGAGAGTCGGCCACTTAACCAACTGAGCCACCCAGGTGTCCCTGCATAGTTTGCATTTTAAACCAGTAATTTCACAAAATCTGTGGCATATGGAGCATTCTCACTGAGTCTCAACTATGTGGCAAGCACTGTGCTCTGGTCTGAAGAGACCCCCATGAAGGCAGTTTATCTTTGTTTCCTTTGTACTGCTCTCTAGTCAGTGTCCTCCCAGCAAAGTGTCTGTGACACTGTCAGAAGCATCAAGAATATTCTGAATCCCATTACATGATTCTATTGGCTACATTCCTTGGTTTTGTGAGGCATTCCATCTAGATTCTAAAGTTAAAAACACAATCCAACCTGAGAGATCATTAAAATGTAGTTCATCCAGACTAGGACAAAAAAATCATTTACACAAAACCTAAAGTAATTGCTGGGTATAGAGAGAAGGTGTGGGAGATAGCTTTTCAGGAGTAAACTTTGAATTTTGCAAATAAAGTGTTTGCTGATTTAAAAAAAAAATTAAAGGACCATGAATGCTACTGAAGATGTTCATCAAATATGAAAGGATAATTATCATAGATTTAATTAGGATATTATTGGTTCTGAAGTCCCAGATCAAAAACAAGATTTGTATACAAAAATGTTGGTTAGTAATTGAGATCTTTGCTTCTTTCCTCCAGTCCCTGGGTCTCCGGCAAAACCCCATACTTGTCAAGTATTGAAATGAATTAAAGGAATAAAGGAAGGAAAATGCATTATTTTAAATTTTGTCCTCATAACAACTATATTTAGAATATTTTGTTGTGATTACAATTTACAGTATTAAATTTTTTGTAATTCTTTACCCTTATGTACCCATTTCTTTGTGTTTTCCTTCATGGGTGTTTCATCTCCCATTGAGACATTGGGGGAATAATACCTCCAATTTCACACCTCTTTGCTTGTCTTACCCATACATTCTTTGTGAGAAAATCACCAATCTATTTTAGAGAGAGAGAGAGAGGGCACCTGGGTGGCCCAGTTGGTTAAGCGACTGCCTTCGGCTCAGGTCATGATCCTGGAGTCCCGGGATCGAGTCCCACATCGGGCTTCCTGCTCAGCAGGGAGTCTGCTTCTCCCTCTGACTCTCATGCTCTCTATCTCTCATTCTCTCTCTCAAATAAATAAATAAAATCTTAAAAAAAATCACCAATCTAATAATTTTAATGAACATGTGTATGCTACAAATGGACATCTCAATCCCTGTCCAATTCCTCGAACTTTGGACTTTGCTGAGACCTAAGAATGAACCCGTGACTCCCACAGTCCTCTATTTACTCCCAATATTTTCCAAAATATTGACTAATGTTTTTAAATGTTTATTTAATGTCAGGTACTATACTAAGTAATTTACAGATATTATCACAGTTAATGCTTCAATAATCCCCTGAGTGGTAACATCTTCCATTTTACATATGAAGATACCAAATCCCTGCAAGAGTTAAAGTTAATGGCAAGGTCACAGAACTATGAAGTGGAATAGCTGAGGCTGCAGCCAATTGTGTCTGATGCCAAAGTCCATCTTCTTAGGTATGATTTATGCCTCCTCTGTTTTTCACCACAGGCAGTAATATCATCTTTTATCCAGTCATGCAAATCTGTAACCTGGGAGGCTCCCGGATCCTTTCTTCTCCTGCAGTCCCTTAGCTAATCAGTCACCAAGACTAGATAAATTGAATTCTAAGTATCTTTCAAATATATTCCTATTATTGTCTTCATATGGGCTTTAATTATTTTTCCTGCAAGATTAGCTTGTGTCCTAATTGGTCATCTTGTTTTCTGTTTTGATAACTCACCTTTGGAGATACAGCTAAAATAATCTGTCCAGGAGATTATTCCCTTGAGCACTTAGTTGACTTTGTATCAGCTTTATGGTCAAGTCCCGGGCCCTAAACATGGTATCTAATAGGTTCTATCTTCTACTTTTTCAGGCTCATTTGAAGCACCCACACATGCACACCTTTATTGCTTTCAAGATGACTCCAATTTTTCTTTGACAATACTCCTATTTGAATACACAACTTAATTATTTTCTAAGAAGCCTCCCTTGACTTCTTCCCACCTTCACAAAGAGGGGTGACATCTCTTTGTTTATGGAAATCTATTGATTTCCTTCATCTTATAACATTTGATTTATTGATTTGTCTCTCAACTTAGATTATAAACACTTAAAGGACTCAGTAGGGACTGTTTCATCTTTGAATCACAGAATGTGGTATATAATAGGCATTCAGTTATGCCTGAAGTGAACTAAAATATACTACTCTAGTTATGTAAGACAGATAATTTAAGGAAGATTCTGTTAATATGGTTAATTAATGAAATGGAACATACATTGATTTCAGTTTTGCTTTATGTTTTGGCTATTAATATTTCATATTAATCATATATATTACATAGAAGTGGTTCAGTAGAAAATAGTATATACATACTTAGAGCAGAGTAGACAATAAGGTTTTTAAAAATTTGCTAATAGAATCCATTAAATCTAAACTAATATAAAATGAAATAATTGGATTTTAAAATCAAATTTAATCAAGCATGTTTCCCATGCAACTCAATTCTAAGGATAATTTTCAAAAATCATTCAAAATCTCTGCTTTTTTTGGAATCCTAACTAGAAAGATGAAACATAAGGGTGTATATAAACAGAATATATCAAAAGGAGAGTCGACCGACAGATTTGAACATGAAAGAAAATATTAAAAATAGATACTATCTCTTCTTTTAATGAAGATAGCATATTTTCTTTGTTTTTTAAAAAGATTTATCCATCTATTTTAGAGGCAGGGAGGGGCAGAGAGAGAGGGAGAGAATCCCAAGCTGACTCTGGACTGAGCGCAGAGCCCACACGAGGCTTGACCCCATGACCCTGAGATCACAACCTGAGCCGAAACCAAGAGCTGGACATAACTGACTGTGCCACCCGGGGACCCCCCTTTTTTTTTAATTTAACTTCTAATTAGTTGACATATAGCTCAATATTGGTTCAGGAGTAGAGTTCAGTGATTCATCATTTACATATAATACCCAGTGCTCATCATAAAAAGTGCCCTCCTTAATACCCATCACCCATCTGTCCCATCCTCCACCACCTCCATCCATCAACCCTGTTTGTTCTCTATAGTTAAGAGTCTCTCGTGGTTTGTTTTCCCCCCTCTTTTCTGCCCTCCCGAATGTTCAAATGTTTTGTTTCTTAAATTCCGCATATGAGGGAAATTGTATATTTGTCTTCCTCTGATTGACTTATTTTGCTTAGCATAATACACTCTAGCTCCATCCATGTGATTGCAAATGTCAAGATTTCATTCTTTTTGATGGCTGAGGAATACTCCACCGTGCGTGTGTGTGTGTGTGTGTGTGTATGTATGTTTGTACATATACACATACACATACATATATATACACCATCTTCTTTATCTATTCATCCAAAAATACACATTCAAGAGAGTAAATGTACCCTGAGGTTTATAGCAGCATTATCAACAATAGCCAAACTATAGAAAGAACCCAAATGCCCAGTGACTGATGAATGGATAAAGAAGATGTGGTATAGGGGTGCCTGAGTGGCTCAGTTGGTTGAGCATCCAACTCTTGGTTTCAGCTTAGGTCATGATCTCAGGGTCCTGGAATAGAGCCCCTCGTTGGACTCTGTGCCCAGTGCGGTGTCTGCTGGAGATTATTTTCCTCTCCCTCTCCTGTTGCTCCTCTCCTGCTTGTGTGCTCTCTCTCTCTCTCTCTCTCAAATAAATTGATAAAATCTTTTGGGGAAAAAAAGGATGTGGTATATGTATACAATGGAATGCTGCCTCTTTATTAATTCTTTATAACGGGATATGTTTTCAGTCCTAAGAGAGAAAAAGGAGAAATAATCATCATATTTGAAAATATATAAGTAAATATCTCAAGTCAAAGTTCTGATTAGGTCTCATGGGCGCCTGGGCGGCTCAGTCGGTTAAGCGACTGCCTTCGGCTCAGGTCATGATCCTGGAGTCCAGAGATGGAGTCCTGCATCAGGCTCTCTGCTCGGCAGGGAGTCTGCTTCTCCCTCTGACCTTCTTCCCTCTCGCGCTCTCTCTCTCTCATTCTCTCTCTCGCAAATAAATAAAATCTTAAAAAAATTTTTAAAAAAAGTTCTGATTAGGTCTCATTTATACTATGGGATAATATTCATGTGCTAGACTATAGCCAGTTACTATTATATATAAAAAGATACATGTCATACATATGTTCTATATAAATTGCTATTTTTAGATTTTTTAAACTCTGTAAATAATAATTATACTATTTTCACATACCTACAAGAAAGCAAGAAAATTTTTTCTTAATTTGTCTAATACAATATTTGGAATAGATGAAAATTTGTTTTGCAGATTCACATGACAGGAATTCATGTTTTATCAGAAATTAATTTCATTTGCAAAATAAGACTTTGATTTAACCTTTTTTTTTTAAAGATTTTATTTATTTATTTGAGAGAGAGAGAATGAGAGATATAGAGCACGAGAGGGAAGAGGGTCAGAGGGAGGAGCAGACTCCCTGCCGAGCAGGGAGCCCGATGTGGGACTCGATCCCGGGACTCCGGGATCATGACCTGAGCCGAAGGCAGTCGCTTAACCAACTGAGCCACCCAGGCGCCCGACTTTGATTTAACCTTAAAAATCAACCTTTAGCAGTGATGTAATAGCTACATTTTATTTCCTAATAATTGATACATATGTTCTATGTTAATATAAATACAAAAAAAATCTAATGTTATGGAATATTTGTTTTTTCAGATTCATCCATATTAGTCATCTAGTGTCATAATATTGCTGTAAAAGAGACCCATCTATAGCAAGCATTTATTCTCATGTTAATGTGGCTACCAATTGACTTTGATTTGGTTGATCAAGACTGGCCTTGGCTAGGCAACTCGGTTTCAGGTTCTAATTAGCTAGGTTAGGTCATTGTAAATTTTTAGTCCTGGGGACTTGTAAATGACAATGACTACTTGTGTCAGAATCTTCACATGAGAATAGAGACAGAAGAGGGCAAGACTAAATCAAAAAAGAACACTTAGCATTTCTCTTCTCTTTATGGTAGCCGATATCCCATTGGCCAAGCAAGACACATGGCCAACCCTAAGTTAAGGTGTAGAGAAGAACATTCCTCCTACCAGGAGGCCAAGACAAAACTGTGGCTGTATAATTTTATGACAAGAGATTAAATAACTGAGACCACTAATTCAATATGGTAAATCATTTTAGTACTTTGTGCAGGAAATTTAAAGTACAGCCACTCCATTTTTCTCATATTTAAATGTCACATATCTTGAAGGTGATGCAAAAATTTGTGAGATATTGTGAATTATATGAAATAGTTTGGATGATGTGTCAAACAGTTCTGAGTTTACCTGACCCTTAAAATATTAGTTAAGATTGTAGATGGTAAACTAACATCCCCAAAGTCTTCCAGCTGACAAAACACAGAATTTAAAATCTACTTATGTTTGAGTTTAAAAATCAGTGCTTTTCCTCACTGTAATATGCCATCTTCTTTTCCAATAACTCATCTATCATTAGAATTCCTTTTATAGCAAACACATAATGAAATTGACCATACTTCCTTTGACTTCTTCAATAATGAGAATTCTTCTTGAGGCTGTGTGCTTTGACCTTCAAAAAAGTTGAAAATAGTTTTCATCTAGCTTCTTTTTGTTAATGCTTGTTTGAACCCTAGGAAAATACAGGGAAAAAAAAAACAACACCTTTTTTCCCCACATCAGAATATTTAGGTAATTAATAAAATACTTGTTCAATGAATTAAAGCATATATACACATGTAGACACCTACCTACTGTTCTCAATTCACTGTTCTCAACCTTTGGTTTTCTAGCACAGAATACAGTGAGAATTATGACTTCCATCCACTCAAGATACTATAATCTAGTAATATCTAATAATTTGTCCTCAGTTCATATTAGTTTATCTGGTAACCATAAATATTTATTTCTTCACCTACCACTCTTACTAATTTCTAAAATCCTTAGGTCTTTTTACCACACATTGTTATTGTTCAGTCATTGAGATCAACTTTTCAATTTATTTCAGGTTACTAGCTATTCCTTCCTACTTCATGTTAACCAGAGGCATGTCTATAACCTCTAAACTTGATATATAGTTAGCATTTATTTATTTTTTATTTTTTAAGATTGTATTTATTTATTTGACAGAGACAAAGCGAGAGCAGGAACACAAGCAGGGGGAGTGGGAGAGGGAGAAGCAGGCTTCCCACGGAGCAGGGAGCCCGATGTGGGACTCTATCCCAGGACCCTGGGACCATGACCTGATCTGAAGGCAGTCCCTTAACTGAGCCACCCAGACACCTCTAGATTAGCACTTAAATAAAATAAGATTGATGGCAGATCCCAGTGACATTTCAGTAAAACACCTAACAAGTTTTTCTTTCACTGAAAATCTGTATCATTTTGATAAGGCCGTTTATTCGGCTGCAAATTATCTAATTTTAAAAATATGTTTGCCCAATTTCTTTGCATTTTGTCCACTGGTCTCTAACCTATAGATATAATATTAACTGACAATTCTTTCTTTGCAAATCCTCTGGTGCATAAGCCTCATGACATTTTTAGGGGAAAGGTTTACTCTTATTTACATCCACTGAAATGAAATTATTTTATATTTCTAATCAAATTCTTTGCCCTTTTCATATGCTATGGTTTCTTTTTTATTTTTGACTCCTACAATAGAACCATATAATTCAGTAAGCTCCCTTAGAATTTAGAATTTGTGGGTGTTATGAATGCGGAATGTCAGAGTTCAAACCCATGCAAGTTTACTGTTTTTTTTTTTTTTTTTTTTTGAGAGTGAGTGTGCTGTGGGAGGAGGGGGAGGGGAAGAGGGAGAGGAGGCTCTTAATCAGGCTCCATACCTACTGCAGAGCCAAATGCGGGGCTTGATCTCATGAACTGAGCCAAAATCAAGAGTCAGACACTCAACCGACTGAGCCACCCAGGCACCCCCCCTTGTTTTCTTTATAGGCTTAACAAAATATCTAAACCTTAAACAATACACTATTTTAGTTTTAAAGTTTTCCTGGGTTACAGTAATGATTGATGCTGTGTGTATCCTTCTGAGGAGTGTGTGCACAGTTCAGAAAGGCAGGACATTGTAAAGAACATGGAGTCAGTAAAAAAAATACTGCCAAGTTGGACTCCTGGCTTCTCTACTCATTAGCAAATTACTTAACATTTCTGCATCTTACTATCCTAATTTGTAAAATATGAAGAATTAATGAACTACCTCATAATGTTGAGAGGATTGAAGAAGTTATACTGCTTAGTAAGTATAGAATAATGGCTGGCAGAGTGAACACTATGTAAGAGATTCCTACTAGTTTCATTTTTGAGAATTAATTATATGTTTTTGAATTTCATCATGTTGATATATGTAGCAGTAATATATGTGACAACATGATTCTTGACACCTGACAAGTCAAGTCCCAACTTTGTGATACCTCTTTAGTAGCTAACAATTATTCTTGATATTTGACTCTTCTTCATAAATTTTAGTCTCTCCTTGTCAAATTCCCGACCAAACGCAAAAAACGAAACAAACAACAAAAAAAAAACAGAAACAGTCTCAAGTCTGTTGATTTATAGATCCAGTTGAAGAACATTGATTTTTTTTAACTGAGTCCCAATGAAAAATAATTTGTACTTCTTTAATATTTCATTAATTTATTATGATGAAGTATATAATTTGGTCTTGTACATATTTTATTATATTTGTTACTAAATATTTTTTTGTGTGTTATATTCTAAATGACATCAGCATTTATACTATATTTACTAACTAGTGTTGGTCTGTAGAAACACAATTATTAAATGTTAATTTAGTACCCAGCAAACGTGTAAAATTCTCCAATCTCCTTAATATATTTAGAATTGTTGGGCGCCTGGGTGGCTCAGTTGGTTAAGCGACTGCCTTCGGCTCAGGTCATGATCCTGGAGTCCCTGGATTGAGTCCTGCATCGGCCCCCTGCTCCGCAGGGAGTCTGCTTCTCCCTCTGACCCTCCCCCCTCTCATGTGCTCTCTCTCTCTTTCTCTCTCTCTCAAATAAATACATAAAATCTTTAAAAAAAGAATTGTTAATATTTTCTAAAATTGAATAATATTATCTGTGAATTCTGAGTTTTTTTCTTCCAGTGCTTACTCATTTTACCTTCTGATTTAACTAGGATTTCTAGTATACAGGTCAGTACAAATGGTAATCGCAGGCTTCTTTGCCTCTTGCCAGGATTTACATGCCTACTGGTTATTTATTCCATCTAATTCATCAGTCAGTGAATGGCATAGGTCCTATAATATATATATCCCGACCAACCAATTGTTAGCATCTACAGATCAAGTCACCACCAACCTTTTTCTAGATTTTTGCAGTATTCTTCCTTCTTCTGCCTTTTGTTGCCTATAATCTATCTTCAACACAGCTGCTAGATTAACCCTTCATAATATGATAGGTCACTTTCTTATACCAATCTGCTCAGAACTCTCCAGCGTCTTCATGTCTTTCATAGTACAAGCCAATTGTCTAAGACGACTTACAGTGGTTTAGAAGATCCTACATAAGGAGCACCTGGGTGACTCAGTTGGTCAAATGGCCACTTTTGATTTCAGTGAGCAGGTCATGATCTCAGCCCCGCCCTCCTGCTCATTCTCTCTCTCTCTCTCAAATCTCTCTAAAAAAAAAAAAAAAGACAACTCTGCATGATTGCCGCCCCCCATTTTCATTTTTGCCCAAAACTCCAGCTAAACTTACCCTTAATTATTCATTGACTCACTGACTCTCCCATTTAACTCATTCTAACCATATTGGCCTCTGCTATTTCTTAATCAAACCACACAGACTCCCAGCTCAGGCTATTTGTATTTACTGTACTCTCTGCTAGGAACATATTTTCATCAGGTATTTGCTTGGCTTACCCTTTAACCTCCCTCAGATCTCTATTCAAATATTATCTTCTTGCTCAGGAAGACTTACCCTGATTACCCTATCTAAAAGTACAACCCTAACCAGTCACTAAATCTTTCTCAGATGTTACTTAATATATCAGGTCTATTATTTCCTCCTTCCAAAAAAAGCATGTCTGTATCCATGTTTGTGTACATGTACACACCTACCATAAAGATGATGTGGGTTTTTTTCTATTTTATTTCTCTTATGTCATCAATGCCTAGAATCGAATATGGCTCCTGGTAACATTAAAAATAGCTATTGAATGAAAGAAATGAATGGATGAATGTGTAAAGATATATATATCTCTGTCTCTTTGTAGTTGTTTGTTTCATGTTCAGAGTTTAGAACCTCCTAGTAGATGTAAAACTTTTATTATTTTACTGTAACTCTCTTTATCTTTAGTAATGCCTATTTCTTCACAAAGGCTTTTTGAATTTTATTAATGTCACCACAAAATTTCTTCGTATTTTTCTATCCTTTAGCTTTCATTTTGTTGTATATTTTATTTGGATATGCATATGCATCTTGTAAACATTATGGGCCAATGTTGTTACGTTGTTATTTTTTTTTTAAGATTTTATTTATTTATTTTAGAGAGTGTGCATGTGCCAGTGGAGAGAGGGGCAGGAGGAGAGGGAGAAAGAGAATCTTAAGCAGACTCCCTGCTGAGCATGGAGCCCAACACTGGGCTTGATCACACGACCGTGGGATCATGACCCCAACTGAAATCGGAAGCTGAAACCAGCTATGCCAGTTAGGTGCTCCTATGTTGCTATTTTAAAATCCAGTTCAAAAGCCTTAGATATTGCTGACATAATTGCATTCAGTTTTCTATCTTAGTTGTGATTTCTATTTACTCAACCTTTCTAAAGTTTATCTTTACTTCCTTGCCTTCACGTTGATTTCATTCATTCATTTATTTATTTAAAGATTTTATTTATTTGTCAGAGAGAGAGTGAGCACACAAGAAGGGGAAGCGGCAGTTAAAGCAGGCAGAGAGAGAAGCAGACTCCCTGCTGAGCAAGGAGTCCAATGCAGGGCTCCATCCTAGGACCTTCGGATCATGACCTGAGCCAAAGATAGCCCCTTAACTGCCTGAGCCACCCAGGCATACCCATTGATTTCTTTTAAAATTCATTTTCCTCTAGGGGTGCCTGGGTGGCTCAGTCAGTTAAGCATCTGCCTTCAGCTCAGGTCATGATCCCAGGGTGCTGGGACTGAGCTCTGCATCGGGCTCCCTGCTCAGTGGGGAGCCTGCTTCTCCCTCTTCCTCTGCCTACAGTCCCCCCTGCTTGTGCTCTGGCTTTCTCTCTGACAAATAAATAAATCCAGTCTTTAAAAAAAATTCATTTTCCTTTAGCACTTAAGCATTTTTTAAAACTTCTCTCTAGTTATTTAATGATTAATGGTGGGGATTTATCATGCATACCTAAATTAAAATTTCTTAAATTATCCTATATATTTATCTTCCTCCTGAAAAATAGTTATTTAGAACACTTTACTACAGAACATATTAATTTTTAATTTATAATTATTATTGCTTTTTAAAAGAGACCTATTGTGATCTTTAACATTACTGGAAATTATTATTATTGTGCTACACAGTTAAATTTTTTTTGACTCCCATATTTGCACATTTCTTAGCTCATCATTCTTTCTTGTATGACAGATATTCCATCTGGATAATCTTCCTTTCATCTTAAATATATCTTTGAGAATTCCATTTGAGAAGAGTTGACAAGTTTCATAATTAGTTCCTGTTTGCTTGAAAATGTCTTTAATATCACTACTGAAAAAAATGTTTTCTGGATATGTAGTCATGAATTAACCAATTCTGTCTTAGTGCATTGAGGATCCAGTGTCCCGTATTGTTTATTGGTGCTATGATTAGTCAGCTTTGTAAAGGATTACTTTTTCCTCCTGGAGTTGTTATAATTATCTCTATCTTTTGTGTTCTGAAGCTATATCGTTACATGAAATTATTTGCATTGGTTTTAATTCATTTCATTTGGGATTTATTTCACTTTGGAATATTTATTTCACTTTTATCATTTCTGAAAAAAAATAACTACTTTTCAAATGTCTCTGCTATCTGTGTTTTCTTTCCAATATTTTTGAATCTTCAGTTATCTGCTTTAACCACTTTTTCCCATTTTTAATATTTGGTCTCACTGTGTAACATTGCATATTACTTTAGCTACATTTTTCTTGTTCGTTAGATTTCTGTTCAGTTTGTTAAATTTCTGTTTGTTAAACAAACCCATTTGCTGTTAATACATATATCTTTTATATCTGGATATCTTATTTGCCCTTTGGTTTCCTGAGGGTTTTTTTTTCCTATTTTTCATTCTTATTTCCTTTTCCCTTTTGATATTTTTAAAACATTGGACATAAATTTTGTATTGTATTTGATAATTTTACATTTTTTAAATATGTTTGATTCTGTTTGTGCTGGCTTGCACTATGGTGGTTTGTTTCCTTTGTGTGTGTGTGTGTGTGTTTTATTTGTGATATCATATATTTTTCAATATTAAATGTGGGCATTTTCTGAGGTCTATGTTGGGGTACCTTTCCTCCAAAGAGAATTTACATTTCCTTCTTCAGGTGCCTGATGGAACTCTCAGCCTGGACTATGTCATAACAAATTCTCAATTACAGATTTTTTGAATCACCCAGTTTATTATGGGTACAAACATATATAAAGGATCTCTTTGGATACATATTTTTAAAAGAGATTCCTGTGTTTTCCTTTTTCTTTTTTCTTGTTCCTTTTCCTTTCCTTTGCTAGCTGTACATAGCATCAGGTCTCAAGACAGGACTCACTGCTGAGCCTGAAGTGTTGGGTTAATTTCCAGTTCATTTTTATGTAAAAAAATTACATTCCTATCAGACTTGTCATGTTATTCAGCACCACTTTCTCACTTGTGCCTTTAGTCCTATGAGCATGAAAAAGACTCAAGTTTACCTGGTGGCAATACCACCAAGGTATAAGCCTGATTTGATTTTCTGCTTACATACTGCTTAATTCTTGGCCTTTGACTATTTCTTGTCTTTTTCCAACTCACTGATTCATTTATGGAAAACTTTTAACCAAAACTTTAAAAACGTTTATTAAGTGGGCCAATCATGGTTCTGTCATTCTTCTAGAAGCAGATAATAAGTAGTTACCTTGAACTCAATCTCTTTTCTCACTAAACACTTGTTATTTCCCTCCAGTTGATAAAGTATACAAATATGCTACTGAAAGCAAATTACTAGCAATATGTTAGCTCTTTAAAGCAACCAGTGGAGGGCGCCTGGGTGGCTCAGATGGTTAAGCGTCTGCCTTCGGCTCAGGTCATGGTCCCAGGGTCCTGGGATCAAGTCCTGCATCGGGCTCCCTTCTCCTTGGGGGTCTGCTTCTCCCTCTGCTTATCTCTCTCTCTCTGTCCTTCTGTCTCTCATGAATAAATAAATAAAATCTTAAAAAAAATAAAGCAACCAGTGGATTGCATTTTCTAGGTATATATTTTATAAGTTTATTTTTTTAGTAATCTCTACACCCAGTGTGGGACTCGAACTCATGACCCCAAGATCACGAGTTGCATGCTCTTCCAACTGAACTAGCCAGGTGCCGCCTAGCATATTTCCGAAGCAATGTGAAAGTAATTTAAAGCCCTCACTTAGCTATTGCTTCTGTTCGGGTGTCTGATGGTAAAGGGAAATTATCCTTTATTTCAAAGAATCCTATTGCTTGCTCCTCTTCATTCCTCCCTCCTAGGGAATAAGCAAATAGACTGCTAGTATGGGCATCTTCCTCCAGCTTCAGCACCCCTCTACCCCCCACAATGATGCACATAGTCCCACACATTCATAACCTCACATGCACACACATACACATACACATACACATACACATACACATACACACAGTCATATGAGACGTAGGGAAATGAAGCAGAGATGTTTCAATAAAGAACATTTCTTGGAGGTGAGAGAGGGTAGAAGGATGATGAGAATGAATGGATGGTAGTGAGAGTGGGTTGGAGGGAAGCTTTGGTGTGTCATAGACAATGTGAAACGAATGGAACCATTTGCTCATAAAACTATGATAGAATAAAATCTTGTAGTCTAGTAGAGCTGGCTGGGACCATGAGAGAATGGGGGGGAAAAAAAAGACACAGTGTGGACTTTGCAATGAGTTTGAATGGCTGCCCCTGCAGTGTGTTCTTACAGCTTCCCCAGGACAGCAGTATCTATTCTAATTGAAAACATGACTTTGGACGGGCATACTGCTATTTGCAGAAGGTCTTTGATTCTGGCCTAGTTTCCTGATATTTAAAAAGGCATTGTTAAATATATACCACGCTTTGCTGCAGGTTGATTTTTACGTTCTGTTTTAAAGCACAACCCACATACTACACAATCCTTCCACTCTTCATTCTTCAGTGCCTTTCACTTTCCATGGTCCACAAAATCTATTACAGGGTTTACTTGGAACATAACTAGCAGTGTGCCTGTCATGAATTTCAGATGAACAGCCCTAAAATTCAAAAATACCAAATTTGTGCTTCATAATTCCTTTTATACATGAGTTACAATATTAGGCAATAGAGCTTTTCATTTTTATAGGATAAATGCTTAATAAACTACACTTATAAAGGAACTTATTCAGCATATTATATGACTATTTCTTCTCGATTGTAAGTTTATTAAGATCACATGACTTAAAAGAAACATAAAACATTACATGTGGACTTCTGGTTTATATTATTAGAATTGAAATAGGTTTTTACTACTTAAGAGAATGCAGCGACATCCAGAATTTTCTGAATCAATGTAAAAGTAATGTTAAAATTAGTTTTATTTTATTTAAACTATTTGAAACACATTAGATTAATTTGACACTTAACATTGTTGACTTTTTAATACATTTTTCAGGAACAATTATATAGGTACTCCTCTAAGATGATGAAATCTTTAAAAGTAAGGAATAGCTCTTAACAGGTTAATTTGTATGTATGGCTCGAAATTCTAATACATATTTTATTTGTTCAAATTCATATTTGTTTCAATATGAATATTTGTTAAATACATTTGTTAAAGTAAGATTTTAATTTTTGTATTTGTTTCTGTGTATCATATGCTATGGTATATGATTTTTATAATTACAAAATATAACTGAGTTAAAGAGAAAGAATGTTTATTTCAAAGTGAAAGATTTTTTTTCCCAGATTATTAACAGACATCACAGAATTAACAGAAGTGTTAGATGAGATTTCTACTAATACAGATTTTTATTGCTCTTTCATTATTATTTTTTTTAATATTTGTTTATTTTGAGAGAAAGAGAATAATACATGCCTGTGAGGGGCCCCTAGAGGGGGAGGGAGAGGGAGAGAATCTCAAGGAGACTCCCCACTGAGTAAGGAGCCCTAGGAAGGGCTCAATCTCAGGACCCTGAGTTCATGACGCTGAGCCGAAATCAAGAGTTGGACACCTAACTGATTGAGCCACCCAGCTTCCTTGCTCTTTTATTTATTCGTATTCTTTTTAGGGTTGGTGAATATTAGCCCAGTCCTTGAAATTTTTCTGTCAATGAATGGGCAAACTTTAATGGTTTACATAAAATTCATGGTACTATCCATGCCCTGAAACACAATGTCCATTAAAATTAATGTAACACTTAATAAACTATACCCTATAGTCCTACCAATATTATAAATGGATCCAACATTAATATTACCAAATATGTGCATGAATAAATTAACAGGATTTGTTTGAAGGAAAATGAGAGAAGTGCTCCAAATTCCAAAGTATTTGCTGTTTGATGTGTTACTTTATAAATTTCACATATGGACTTTTTGGTTATTATTTTATGACTGCAGATTCTACCTCTCTGCAACAATGACTTGGGGATTACTAAGGATATCAAGCCCTTTAATTTTCACAACCCATGTATGTTAGTCAAATAATTTTTGGCTTGAGTAGAACTAAGGATTTATGTTTAAATAAGGATACACAGTTTTTATACTCTTAACCAATGAAGGACTTTGAAAGTTGAGATTATATTTAGATTTGTGACTAGAGCCAAAGATGGACTGACTAAATAATCAAATCAGTATATCTTCTAGAAATTAAATGAATACACATAAAACTACAATTAAAATACCAACTGACAAATATTTGGAATCTGTATTTTTGTAATTAACAGATGTTTTAATTAAATTTTCAGGTAGTTGAGGTATTTGTCAAATTATTGAAATTTTTAGCTTGACAATAAAGGTTTCTCTGATGAATTTAAAATAAATACTTGTGTTTTCAAATGTACTTACATCATTTCACTTTCAAAGATTTTAGGTGGTAAATAAAGAGGCTTATGTCACAGGTTTCTAAGGTGAATAAAATAAATTTGGACACCAGAGCAGAAATATTAAGATTTGTAACATTTTCCTTTGTGTAGAGACCACCTGAGACAGAGGCTATCGGGAGGGAGGGGGAGATTAGTTTGGATGTGAATTTGATAAGTTTAGTTGTAAAAGAGAAAAGTTTTTCCAAGTAGAAATGTTGAGCAGGAGGAAGAAAAGAAATGATTAAAATTTGTCATGAAAATGTTCTCCTCAAAGGAATGATTAATCATATCTGTCTCTTTCCTATTTATGTGGCAACTAGCGATATGCTTGCCTTTTATATTAGCTTGCTGTTACAGAAGAATACCTTTCACCCAAATATCGGAGAACTGACATTACAGAAGTTTACCCCCACTGACTCTAAGTGCGGATTGGAGGGGGACTGAGTGAGTCCAGTTAGGGACTCAGGCTGAGGAAGGATCTACCGTAGCTGTGGTAGGCAAAATCTTGTCAGTGTGTTGTCTTGGGCACATCTAATCAATGCTACAAGTGTTTGAAAAATTAATATGTTAATTTATGTGTTTTGCATGGCAGCAAGTAAATGGTTTTACACAATAGTGGCTATATTGTATTAATCATCCAAGAAAAGTAGATGCTTTCCTCCATGGTTCATGTCAAAACTGACAAATTGATCTTTCCTGGACTGTTTGCTGAAATATTCTCCTTTGCTTTTTCAGCCTTACTAATTAGGCAAGCTCTCTGCACCTAAGGAGTGTAGCTATTATAAAGCTGTGAAAAGGAATTTGGCACTCCAAGAAGAAAGAACCCTGTAATTTTATGGGCAAGCCCTTGGTTTGAATCCTGTCGGGATGACTTCCTCAGGAGAGTTGAGTGACTTCCCTAATCCTCATTTTTTTTCTTCTGTTAATTTGGGATAATAACAGAACCAGCATGACAAAGCACTAAAATTCAATGTTATTCAAGTTTCTCAACTTCAGACAAATTTTAGAATTAGAAATGAGCTTTCAAGTAATGTTAGTAAGGGAAGAACATGGAGTTTACTGGAGATGAAGCTGATTTTATTCCATAGGAAAGATTTCTCACAACCCTCCCTGTTGTATGCTCTGACCATACAGCACTTCTTTCAAGTCCATTAACCCCTTTCATAACTTGCAATTTTTTCTCCAAGCCTAGAATGTGGTTTGTTTCTCTCCTAGTATTATAAGCAACTTAATTTCTATTTGTTCTTTCAGGTCACAGCTTAATCAGGTTTTCCCCTTAGAGGTCCTCTCTTCCAGCAGGACATTTCCATGTATTGAGTTCTTATAGGTCTCCCTACTTCCCCTCTCATAATCTTCATCATTCTTAATTATAATTACTCATTGAGATTTGTATCTCCTCTATTGTAATTTACAATACAAATGGAAAATACAGATGGAAAAGTTTCCATAAGTCATGTTCATTTTTGCGACTCTAGTTTCTGTGCTGAAATGTCTCGTATAATAGATGCTGAAATAGAAGGGAGTGGCAGAAGGAAGCATAATCTATTTACTACACTGCAAATTCTCAAATTTTTCCATTGACTAAGCTGTTGCCTCCTGTGCAACCAGCTTCACTTGTGATGAGTTATGTGTTGGTCCCTCCTAGCTGGAGCAGAAGCTGAATGTGATCATTACCAACTTATTTCAGCATCTAATGCCAACCCATCTCTACGTGGCTTTCATTTTCTCCTCCTTAAACAGAAGTCAGAGCCTCTTCTCTATGCCAGAAACCCTACTTGGACAGCTAATATTTTCTGACAGGCCTGACACCTCTAATATTTACTTATACTTAACGTTTTTCATTAATACCACTCTTTTACATGAACTTTATTTTATTTGTATATTTAAATGATCTAATCATTTTGAGCAGTATGTTTTTAAATTAGACATATCAAATTAAACACTAAAACTCTGTAGTTATATCAGGTGAAAAAATCTGAGAACAGCCAATGAAAACTGTGAAAACACAGTAATTACAATAAACTAAAAAGAAATGATAAAAATAATTATGTTTAGCTATGATTATACTAAGTCAAATTTAGACTTTTTTTCTTTTCTTGCAATTTGTATTTCCCTTATCTTAGATAGTTTATTTAAGAATAATTTGATTTAGGCGTGCCTGGTTGGCTCAGTTTCTTTTTTTTTTTTTTTAAGATTTTATTTATTTATTTGAGAGAGAGAGAGAATGAGAGATAGAAAGCACGAGAGGGAAGAGGGTCAGAGGGAGAAGCAGACTCCCTGCTGAGCAGGAAGCCCGATGTGGGACTCGATCCCGGGACTCCAGGATCATGACCTGAGCTGAAGGCAGTCGTTTAACCAACTGAGCCACCCAGGCGCCCTGGTTGGCTCAGTTTCTTAAGTATCTGACTCTTGATTTCCGCTCAGGTCATTACTTCAGGGTCTTGAGTTGGAGGCCTGACTTAGGCTCCATGCTGGATGTGGAGCCTGCTTAAGATTCTCTCTGTCCCTCTCTCTCCGCCCCTCCCCCTACTCGTGCATGCATGTTCTCTTCCCCCCAAAAAAGAATAATTTGATTTTTATATCTACTGAAATAAGAAACTTTGCAAAGCAAGAGTTCAGTTAATAAATGCTTGTTTTTATGAATTGTGTTTTTATGAATTATTTTATAAATGTCAATGTGGAGATATTCATAATCCCATGAATCTTCTTGTAATTTCCTTATCTGTAGTCTTGTCATGATTGAAATGGCACACACTGAGTTCTTAGTAACTATTTGCCTATTTGATACATAGTTCTTATGAAAATTTCATTTTAGATTTAAATTATCTTGGTGAGACAGATGAGGCATTTTAATGTGTGACTGAAACATATGTTTATTTTTGACATTCCAAGTTGACTGATGGAGCAATCTCTGAGTAGATTTACATCTGGTACTCTGTTGGCCAAGCATTTATAATACTTAATATACTTAGATTATATAAGGAAATAATCTTTGTTCCCAGACATACTTTGGTTTTAATGGCCAAATCAGCAACTATTCAAGGATCCTTTACAATCTCTGCAAACGGTTTAATGTGGAAAAATGGGCTTTCATTGAATGGGATTCTGACATATCTATTGTCTCCTGTTCTTTAACAACAGTATTACCACAGATTTAGATACTTAACACACTTTTCGTCTCACAGTTTCTGTGGGTCATGAGCTAGGGTAAGACTTAGCTGGGTGCTCTGCTCTAGAATCTCACAAAATTTCAATCAAGGTGTTGGTTGGGGTTTCAGTCTCATCTGAGGGTTGACTGGGGAACGATCCAATTCTAAACTCACATGGTTGTCCATAGCATTCAGTTCCTTGGGGGCTCTTTGATGTAGGGACTCTGTTTCTTATGTTTGGCTAGTTGACCAGTTTCTGTTCTTAGCTCCTTGCCATGTAGTCCACTTCAACTTGGATCTTTGCTTCCTAAAGTCCAGCAAGGAGAGCAAACTTTCTTAGAAGGATGAGGTACACTCTTATGTAACATTATGACAGAAAAGATATCCTTTGTTTTATTCTTTAAAATGAAATCACAGGTCTTGCCCACACTAAAGAAAAGAGATCACCAAAGGCATGAAAGTCAGGATGCAGGGATCACGGTGACCCCCTTAGTGTTTTTCTACCTCAGAGATAAATAAATTTTCATGGTGGTAGACATAATAAAGAACAACTTCTTTATAGCATAGGTTCTAAAAAGTGTAGGATGTTTCCAGACAGGATACTTACTATTAAACTTCAATACTTTAGCAACGTTTTTCACAATACTTGAACTTCACCTCCAGGGCATAATTAAAATTTAGAATCTGTCCATGTTAATACAACAGTACTTGTTACTTGTCAAAAAGGCTGATAATTTCTCTTGATCTCTCAGACCACAGAACCAAGAAGATATATTCATATCCTAGCGGGTCCATTTACTCATTTATAACGTTACAGATACCACTTCTTTCCACTCAATCTCAATATTCTTGATCATTTCACCTCTGATTTTGTAAAGAAATTTGGCACCTGAATCATCGCCTTCCTCACTCTACCTAAACTAATTTCAGACTAGTGAGATCAACAACCTTGTGATGGTAACCCTGTCCCTACTTCTCCTCAACCACAGTGACCACCTTGCCGGCCTCCCTCATGTTTCTTCAGTCTCCTCAGCCACACACATTCACTGTCAATTGTCATCTTTGCTCTATTTTATTCAACAACCTCTAGTCACAGGTGTTACTCTCTTTGAAACAATGACATCTAAATTCTATATTTGACTATACATTTTATTCCAGCTCTTTTCTCTCCAAATCGCTCGAATTCTGTTCTTCAACATCATCGAAACCTCCAGTTCTTTGAAAACTTTTTACTGTACTTTTCCCAGACCACGAGCATGAGGCTTTATTTGGATTACAGAGACTAATTTTGGAACTCACTGCTTTCTTTGCCAAATTTAGACACTCTCACCTATTAGGTAAGCTTCAGGGTGTAAAATCTGTATGATCACACTGGACTCCTCTTGTCTTTGAACTTGAGTTTCATAAGTGATAGTTAGTGGGACAATGGAGCAGGTGAATTTGCAAAGGAGGTATGCTTGGTGGTAGTACACATAATAAGATCAGGCTCAATGACTACGTGTTCTATCCTTCCCTTCTCAAAAATTATATACCCGTATAATCCCTACACTACTTTCTAACAGTGCCTAACACTGTGCAATTTACAGAGGATGTCATACATTTTCATGCTTTCATAACATTATATATCCCTTTGTGCAAGGAGTTAAATCCTCCTTTATCCCGATGGAACCTGAGTTCACCTGAGAAATAATTCCTTTACAACTAGCCCAGCAAAATTGTGGAGTGGGGTGGATACTTACCATTTGCCCCGTAAGAGGCACTCTGTTCTTTTTATCTGTCATACTTTCTATTCCAGAATCTTCCCCAGCCTCTGTCTTCTCACTGAGTATGAGTATTGTCAGGGAGAGCCCTGGCAATAGATAGGGAGTTTTGTTTTCTGTGTTTCCTTCTGCCGAAGTCAGTGGTCTTATAATTCCTCTCTTCTGGGTCTTAATTTCTCCCACTTCTCATGACTTGCAGTTTGGAACAGTCCTGCTTCTGGGAGCTTCAGGATCCTATACTACCTAATGTGACAACCCAATACCCATCCTAAGTAAAGTAGTTCCCATGAAAATAAACATTTCTCACACTATTTATGTAAAAACAGTAAAAGCATTTCCTTTTCACTTAAGCCATTCCTGACATCCTCCATCCCCATCAGGTAGGAGAACTCACTTCCATTTTTCTTTCAGTTGAATTTCTCACATAAACCTCCATTTTATCAAAGTTAACCATAAATCATGGTGACAGCAGTGGTGTGTATCAACCCCTCACCGCCTGCCCCACTCTGAAACTCCTTCACTTATCCTGGTCTAATCTAGTCAGAATCCTATGTTATTCCTTTCTACACACAGTACCCATATAGGTTGCCTGTGGCCCATGACATCAGATTATGTGGGGATTTACAGGTGACCAAGAACAGTGAATGGCAGATTCTTAAGATCTGAAATCTTAAGACCATTCCCCTCTGCTCTTCTGTCCTCTATGTCTGAAAACTCTCTTCTGCTCTTGCAGTTTTTGTACTTTAGAACTCTTCAAATGTGCCTCTTCTGTTTCTAATTGCTCTCATTTTTCTCTCTCCCCTTGTCTAGGTTTTAGAAGGTAAATAATGCTGTGTAAGAAAGACTCCATCTCTCAATTTGGTTCAAGTGTTCTCTGAATTTCTGTTTCTGCTTTAGTGCTCACTGTGAGAATAAAAATGTCCCCTGGAATATAAGAGTTTTTGGGGCACCTGGGTGGCTCAGTTGGTTAAGCGACTGCCTTTGGCTCAGGACACGATCCTGGAGTTCCAGGATCGAGTCCTGCATCGGGCTCCCTGCTCAGCGGGGAGTCTGCTTCTCCTTCTGACCCTCCCTCCTTTCATGTGCTCTCTCTCATTCTCTCTCTCAAAAAAAAAAAAAAAAAAAAAAGAAAGAATATAAGAGTTTTTTAAAAAAGTAAAAGATGGGAGAAATAACACAACACTCATATTAATAATTGCCTATGCAAATGTCTACGTTTTAGCTTTACCATTAGCCCTGAAACTGAGGCTTAGGACTGCGTTTTATTCATCTATGCATACTGAGGAATTGACACAGTGTGTTGACCTTTGGGTATGCTTAATAAATCTTTCTTGAATATAAGATACTAAAAAGATTATCAGAGATTTCTCATCACTTAAATCTGGAGCTTGTCCCAAAGGCAGTTCTTTCCTTTTGGGTTTCAATATTTTCTTTGTCTACTGCTGTTGAATAAATAAAAGCTAATGATTCAGGAAATACAAACCTCATCTGGTTCATCCTGTCCATGCTAAATTAAAGATACAGGAGCATCATATAAAGAGTTTTAAAATATCCATATAAACAATATTAGTATTAATTCAATCTATCAATGGAAGTGAGTTTTATAACAACATATAACAGTATAAAGTTTAAGGTAAGAAATATATTCTGGATATTCTTGAATTGACATATTTACTTTGATCAACTTTTCACAGAACATTTTTACTGTTTTAACAGTAAAGATACTTCATTGGTAATTTTATGTAAATATTTTCTACCCCTACTCTCTTAAAAGATACCAAGTAATTAGAAACTTTGGAAGCATTTTTTTTTTTTTGGACTTTACACAAACAAGTTATGTTTTCTCAGATATCAGAATTAGTCTTCCTCAAAGAATAAGATTTATGTTCTGTAGTTCTTTTTTTTTTTTAAGATTTTATTTATTTATTTGAGAGAGAGAGAATGAGAGATAGAGAGCATGAGAGGGAAGAGGGTCAGAGGGAGAAGCAGACTCCCTGCCGAGCAGGGAGCCCGATGTGGGACTCGATCCCGGGACTCTGGGATCATGACCTGAGCTGAAGGCAGTTGCTTAACCAACTGAGCCACCCAGGCGCCCTATGTTCTGTAGTTCTTAAGCAAGTGCTTCCCTATAGTTTTTTTATTTTCAGCAATTTAGAGCCATACGTCCAATTTTGGCCTACTAAATAAATCACTTTTTTTCTTTTTATTTATTTTTTTAAAGATTTTATTTATTTTTTGACAGAGAAAGACACAGTGAGAGAGGTAACACAAGCAGGGGGAGTGGGAGAGGGAGAAGCAGGCTTCCCACGGAGGAGGGAGCCGGATGCGGGGCTCGATCCCAGGACCCCGGGACCATGACCTGAGCTGAAGGCAGACGCTTAACAACTGAGACATCCAGGCGCCCGCTTCTTTTTCTTTTTAATATTAGATATTTTTATCTGTATCTGTCTGCCTATATTCAATTTTTTTGATGTTTTACCTTGGTTGAGCATGAAATACATGAATATGTATACTTCTAAAATTTATATACACATATATTTAAAATTGTTTTATTCAAGGGATATATCTTATTTATATACACATATTTTTTCTAGAATAGATTCTCTATAAGATCCCCTTATTTTACATTTTTACATGAGATCACATGGTTAGGTTTGACAGAGAAAAAAACATGGAATTATTCTATATTCAGAAGTCAAAAGATACTTATATCTGGTATCACATAACTGACTCTTGTAATAGAAAAAAGATAAACTTGTGATAACCTCAAAATAACAAGGACAACAGATATGCCTTCATGAATAAAATATTAAAATATCCTCTTAAATGTATTTATAAGACTGTAGTTCAAATTACATATACTTTAACTTCAAAAATCAAATGACATAGGTGTAGGATCCTCACAATTTTTTTTTTTACATAGTTTCTTTGCAATAAGATGGCTTTGAACAGTCTTATATTATTATTATTTAGGCATTTATGGTCTTTAATGACATATTTCCCAGTGCAGCTACATGCTTCAAAAAAAATTAGCAAAGCTAATATATTATATATGTGCCTCAACCTGGAGTTGAATATTATGAAGATTTGCCTGTTAGCATATCTATATAAGTTTATGATATTTATAACAAAGTAAATACATTGCAGATTGTTTTCTTTATTCCTAGTTCCATAACATGTAAAAATATGCTAAAACAAGCTGCTTGCTTTTAAAGTAAGTCCATTAAAATCTCATTTAACTCTTGTTTTTTAATGTTCATCAACGTATGTCTTTTAAAACTTGTGACAAAGGACCATAAGGATATCATTCACCTTTCTTATTCATTAAGCATGATTTGAATCCATTATAGTATGTAATAAGGTAGTTTGTAAAGCAGAGTTTGGTCTCTAAAGTGTCATTTACCTCTGCTTGAAATGACTTCATTGTGTTTACTAGACCATTCAGTATTGAATAGGGAAACCATGGGGTAGATTGAATGTGATTAGTCATTAAAACATTGAAATGAATTCTTTGTGTAGCTAATGTGAATCACTCTAAACAATTGTGTAGAGTCTTTTATTTAATTCAGTGTGTTTTTTTAATTTTTATTGTTATGTTAGTCACCATACATTACATCATTAGTTTTTGATGTAGTGTTCCATGATTCATTGTTTGTGCATAACACCCAATGCTCCACGCAGAACGTGCCCTCTTTAATACCCATCACCAGGCCAACCCATCCCCCCACCCTCCTCTAATTCAGTGTTTTTGAAATTGTGTTATGTATACACACTGAGGCAGAATGTTTTCATCCATTATGGTTTAAATATTGGCACCAAAAAAGAAACTCCCTCCATTATTATTTCTTATATTTGAGATTTATTTAACTATATATATGAGTTAATAGTCTAAAAATAAATATTCATATGTGCATGTATGCACTTTTAAGAATGAAATTTCAGAAAATAAAATAAATCCCACCTGTCATCACATCACCCAGTTAATCACTCTAAAAATTTTGATATAGGGACCCCTGGGTGGCTCAGTTGGTTAAGCAACTGCCTTCGGCTCAGGTCCTGATCCTGGGGTCCTGGGATCGAGTCCTGCATCGGGCTCTCTGCTCAGCGGGGAGTCTGCTTCTCCCTCGGACCCTCCCCCCTCTCAGGCTCGCTCTCTCTATCTCAGTCTCTCTCTCAGATAAATAAATAAAATCTTTAAAAAAAATAAAAAATAAAAAAATAAAAATTTTGATATAATGTCTCTGTATTTACAATTTCCCCTGTGCATATAATAATTAAATACTTAACAGATTTGGAATTAGACTGCTATATACTCTCATGTTTAACTCTATATACTCTCATGTTTAACTCTTTTTTTTTAAGATTTATTTATTTATTTTGAGAGAGTGAGAATGAGAGAGAGAGAGACAGAGACAGAGAGAGCACATGAGAGGGGGGAAGGTCAGAGGGAGAAGCAGGCTCCTTGCCGAGCAGGGAGCCCGATGCGGGACTCGATCCCGGGACTCCAGGATCATGACCTGAGCCGAAGGCAGTCGCTTAACCAGCTGAGCCACCCAGGTGCCCTCTCATGTTTAACTCTTTTCACTAAAGACTTACCTTAGTATTTTACCTTAGCCACATAAAGACATTTTAGTAAAATAAATGTAATTGCTAATTTTTTGAAAATTTTCAGGGGCTCCTGCGTGGCTCAGTTTGTTAAGCATCTGCATTAGGCTCAGGTCATGATCCTAGGTTTCAGGGATCAAGCCCTGCCTCTGGGCTCTCTGCTCAGCAGGGAGCCTGCTTCTCCCTCTTCTTCTGCCCCTCCTCCAGCTTGTGCTCTCTCTCTGGCTCATTCTCTGTCTCTCAAATAAATAAAAGACTCTGAAAAAATTTTTTTTTCATTTTGAAATATGTAAACTATACCAAAAAGTAATAATAATATAAAATGAATATATAATGATCACAAATTAACCAACTATATACCCAGAACTCATGTTAAAGATAGAAAATCAACAAATGCCCTTTAAACTTCTGTCATGCCATTTCTCAATTGGATTCTAGATCCTCTCCTTTAGATGTAGTTACTATTCTGATTTTTAAGTAATCATTTGTGCTGTTTCTTTCTTTCTTAAACTATATTACTTAACTTCTGAATATATTTTACATAAATTTTACATTATATGTTGCAAATAATCTGATTGTGAGGTCAACCACATTGACACATGCAGCTATAGCATATTCAATTTCATACAGTGTCATATATTATTATAAAAATATATCTCATTTTATCTGCTATTATGTCAATTTACATTTGATTCCTTTTGTTCTATTAACATAATGCTCTGAAACTGAATATATGCAAAGATTTTCTAGGACTGGAAATTGCTACAACATGAGTTTGCACATCTTAAAATGTGTCAGGTAACATTAAATTGTCTTCCCAGGTTATTATAGCATTTTACATTCCTATGAACAGTGTATAGTATTCCTACTGCTTCATGTTTTTGTCCATACATTATACCTTTTACCACTTCTAGGCAACATTTTGAGAATCAGTGTCATAAAGAAACAAAACCAAAATCAAAAGGAGAAAGAAAGAAACCACACTTAGTTTGCCTATCTTTATTTTTTTTAATTTAATTTTATTATGTTATGTTAGTCACCATACAGTACATCATTAGTTTTTGATGTGGTGATCCACAATCCATTGTTTTTGTATAACACCCAGTGCTCCATGCAGTACATGCCCTCCTTAATACCCATCACCGGGCTAACCCATCCCCTCACCCCCCACCCCTCTAAAACCCTCAGTTTGTTTCTTGGAGTCCATAGTCTCTCATGGTTCGTGTCCCTCTCCAATTTACTCCCTTCATTTTTCCCTTCCTTCTCCTAATGTCCTCCATGTTATTCCTTATGTTCCACAAATAAATGAAACCATGTGATAATTGACTTTCTCTGCTTGACTTATTTCACTTCGCATAATCTCCTCCAGTGCCATCCATGTTGATGTACAAGTTGGGTATTCATCCTTCCTGATGGCTGAGTAATATTCCATTGTATATATGGACCGCATCTTCTTTATCCATTCATCTGTTGAAGGGCATCTCAGCTCTTTCCACAATTTGGCTATTGCGGACATTGCTGCTATGAACGTTAGGGTGCATATGACCCTTCTTTCACTACATCTGTGTCTTTGGGGTAAATACCCTGGAGTGCAATTGCTGGGTCATAGGGTAGCTCTATTTTTAATTTTTTTGAGGAATCTCCATACTGTTTTCCAAAGTGGCTATACCAACTTGCATTCCCACCAACAGTGTAAGAGGGTTCCCCTTTCTCCACAACCTCTCCAACGTTTGTTGTTTCTTGCCTTGTCAATTTTTGCCATTCTAACTGGTGTAAGGCAGTATCTCAGTGTTTTTTTCTTTTTTATTGTGGTTTTGATTTGAATTTCCCTGTTGGCTAATGATGAACATTTTTTCATGTGTCTGTTAGCCATTTGTATGTCGTCTTCAGAGAAGTGTCTGTTCATGTCTTCTGCCCATTTTTTGACTTGATTATTTGTTTTTGGGGTGTTGAGTTTGAGATGTTCTTTATAGATCTTGGATACCCGCCCATTATCTGTAGTGTCATTTGCAAATATCTTCTCCCCTTCTTTGGGTTGCCTCTTTGTTTTATTGACTGTTTCCTTTGCTGTGCAGAAGTTTTTATCTTGATGAAGTCCCAGAAGTTCATTTTTGCTTTGGTTTCACTAGCCTTTGGAGATGTATCTTGAAAGAAGTTGCTGTGGGCGATGTCAAGGAGGTTCCTGCCTATGTTCTCCCCTAGGATTTTGATGGATTCCTGTCTCACATTGAGGTCTTTCATTCACTTTGAGTTTATCTTTGTGTGTGGTGTTAGAGAATGGTCGAGTTTCATTCTTCTGCATGTAGCTGTCCAATTTTCCCAGCACCATTTATTGAAAAGACTGTCTTTTTTTCATTGCATATTTTTTCCTGCTTTGTCAAAGATTATTTGACCATAGGGTTGAGGGTCCATATCTGGGCTCTCTGTTCTTTTCCATTGGTCTATATGTCTGTTTTTGTGCCAGTACCATGCTGTCTTCATCATCATTGTTTTGTAATAGAGCTTGACATCAGGCAACGTGATGCCCCCAGCTTTGTTTTTCTTTTTCAACATTTCCTTGGCGGTGCCTATCTTTATTTAACAAGTTAAATTTTAGTGGCTTGTAAAATAGTGTATGTGCATTTTCACAGCTATGTAGCACTTAATCTTATTCCATTTGTGACAGTTTTATGTGTCAACTTGCCTAGCCTATAATACCCAATTACTTAATCAATCATTAATCTAGTTGTTTCTGTGAAGGTATTTTGTGGATGTAGTTAACATCTGTAATCAGTTCAATTTAAGAAGATCACCCTTAATAATTTGTGTGGCCTTCATCCAATCAGTTGAAGGTCTTAAGAGCAAAACCAGGTTTCACAGAGCAGAAATTCTGTCTCAAGACTGCAGTATCAAATGCCTGAATTTCCAGTCAGCCAGCTTGACCTACAGATTGGATTTCAGACTCAAGATTGCAACATCACCCCTTCTCTAGTTTCCAGCCTCCTAGCCTGCACTATAGATTTTTGGATTTGCCAGCCAGAAGATGCATGAGCCAATCCTTAAAATCTCTTTTTCTCTCCCTTTTTTCTCCTTCTCTCCTCCCTTTCCTTCTCCCTCTTTCTCTCTTTCACACACACAGTTTTAATTATTTTCCTATTCAACAATTACAAATGTAGAAATTATAACACAATTCTCAGTTTTGGTACAAAAATTTTATCTCCCATTTAGGTCATTTGATTATCAGGAATAAAAAAAAAAAAGTCTTTCCAAAGTAGGATGAATTTCAACCAGGTCATATAAACTTCAAAATATAGCAATATAAACATTTACTTTTCTATGCTTGAATAAATTTCATTGTTCAGTATATGAAAGCAGTTTTTTTTCATTTTAATTTAAAGTTTTAATAGCTCTTGATTATTTTTTTCTGTTAAAAATATATGGACTGATAAATAACTCTCAAGAAGTCATCCAAGATTTACATCTTACAGTGTTTTGCAAGTAAATGCTCTGCTATTGTATAGGTACCGCACAGAAATTTCGTTTGGATGTCAGGACTGATAAGACCACACACATACTTCAAAGAGGTTTGAGAGGTTTATCACTCACAATATGAAGTTTTCTTGGAATAGCAGGGAGGCTCCAAGCACATACAAAATAGCTTGAGAGAATAGGGAAATGAGATTTGCTTCTGTGTGTGTGTGTGTGTGTGTGTGTGTGTGTGTGTGTGTTGGGGGGGGTGGCGGGGTTGGTTATGCAGTGTGGCCAGAGTGTGGTTTATCTTGTGTAGTGTGAACCTGAAATGAATACTAAAGAAGGTAACATCAGAGCTTTCTAAATACCAGCTCTTTCAGTTGTGGGGCAGAAGGAGGAGAGTGAGGGATAAGGCTTAAGAGCTCTTAACAGTCAAACATTAAAAAAAGAGAGAGAGAGACATCTTTATTACAATTGTATTATGGAACTAAGCATAGGTGAAGCCATTGTAATTTATTTTAGAGGGATTTTCACTATCAGTAATTCCTGTAGCCTTAGCTACTCTGGACTAATTTAGTACTAAAAAGAGAAGAAAGTACTTGCTTATCAAATTTTTGGAAATTTTAACAAACATATAGTGCATGTTTTACCCTTAGGACATTCATAGTCACAGGTACCATTTAAAGAGTAAAATTCTACAAGTTGATTCTTTAGATAAAATTGTAGCTTCTATTGCTGGAAATCTGGCAGACTAAATAATTTGAAATGACGCCTGATGGAAACTTTTGTAAATGTGGTCATTAAACACAAAATAATATTATGAGTATGGAGAAGAATTTGAGGGGGAAAACCCTTGCCCATTTATAAAAAACCGTTTGGGATGATAAGTGAGAAAGTTGGTGGAGCTTCGCATAGTAAGGGGGTTGGGGAGGGATGCTGATTTTTGAAACCTAGAGACTTGGGATTTAATGTCCACTTAAGGCCAAGACCTTAGATCTTTTTGATGAGTTTCCATCTCAAGTTACACATAAACGTGCAGCCTTGAAGCAGCTGACTAAAAGAAACCATGGACTAGACAAAAATTTTTTAACAGTATTCTCTTAGTATAAAATTCCAAACTCTTTGTTCTCTATAAACTTTGCTTATGGAAAAAGAAAATTTTTATTTTAAAATCTCAAAATTAGATTTGTGTTTGTTGTGTGTTTGGGATTCTAATTTACACTACTTATTGGTCTCGTAGCCAACAAAATGAGAAATTTACACAAAATTAATCTAGAATTGGTTATATTCCTGAAATGCCTGGTATAAACAAAGGGAAAGACACTCTAAAAATATAAACCTCAATCTGTTATCTAGAGATTGCTTCCAGAATAAATCTGTCTAAATCTGTCACAATTCAAAATGACAAACACATGAGGATAGGAAAAAATATGGTAACTGAGGGTCCATGACGCAATAAACAAATAATCTAATTTATGATAATAAAACAATCTGAAACAAAAACTCTTTAGAATTAGAGTTTAGTATTCAGTTTGGCACAATTAGACAAGGGTGAAGAGAGTATCAGTGAATTAGAAAAAATAATTCTAAGAAATGACTTACAAGGTTGTCTAGCAAGAGATTGAGATGTGGAGGGGCACCTGGGTGACTCAGTCAGTTAAACATCTGCCTTCGGCTCAGGTCATGATCCCAGGGTCCTGGGATCGAGCCCCACGTCAGGCTTCCTGCTCAACGAGGAGCCTCCTTCTCCCTCTGCCTCTGCTGTTCCCTGTGCTTGTGCATGCTCTCTCTCTCCCACTCTCTATCAAATAAATAAATAAATAAAATCTTAAAAAAAATTAAGATATGGAAAATGTAAGGGATTTTAAGGATATAATTTGATTGTACACATATATTTAATGGAAATTTCAGAATGAAAATTTCAAGGAAATGAGAGAGAGAGGTAGTATGGATAGAGTAAATGAATAAGAATTTCTTAGATGGGGTGCTTGGGTGGCTCAGTCGTTAAGCGTCTGCCTTCAGCTCAGATCATGATCCCAGAGTCCTGGGATCAAGCCCCGTATCAGGCTCCCTGCTCTGCGGGAAGCCTGCTTCTCCCTCTCTCTCTCCCTCTCCCCCTGCTTGTGTTCTCTGTCTCGCTGTCTCTCTCTCTGTCAAATAAGTAAATAAAATCTTAAAAAAAAATAAAAGAATTTCTTAGAAATTGGTTTAAAAATAGTCCAAGCAGGGGCGCCTGGGTGGCTTAGTTGTTAAGTGTCTGCCTTCGCTCAGGTCATGGTCCCAGGATCCTGGGATCGAGCCCCACATCAGGCTCCCTGCTCTGTGGGAAGCCTGCTTCTCCCTCTCCCACTTCTGCTTCTGTTCCCTCTCTCGCTGTGTCTCTCTTGGTCAAATAAGTAAACTCTTTAAAAAAATGGCCCAAGCAAAATGAATTAAAATAAATCCACATCTAAACATCAATAATGAGACTGCAGAAAGACAAAAAGAGAGGACACCAAGAATCAGTTAATAACTAATAATAAATACAAAAAACAACAATGAGAATGACATCAACCTTCTGAATAGAGGCATAGGTAAATGAAAACTGTCTTCGGAATCTGAGATGTAATTGTCAAAAAGGTTCACATTCATCAATAAATAATAATTAAGAATAGAGAGTGAAATAAACTTTTTAATAACCAAGTTCTAAATGAAGTTATAATTGACCTTCAGTGAACAAAAATTTTAAGATAAGCCACAGAATTGCAAAAACTCAATGCTGAGGAAAGGATAAAGGATTCAAGATGTTTTGGTGAGCAGAATTGATAAATATACAGGTAAATCTAAGCAGGTGATGAATATTTAAAACAACAATAGAATTAAAATATGTTTCTCACTTTTTCCTATCTTTCTCAACTGCCTTGCTTTCAAAAACATCTTCGTGTAAAAACTGTACTTCTGAAACAAATAATGCAACATATGTTAAGAAAAAAAGAAAAAGAAGAAGATAGCAGGAGGGGAAAAATGAAGGGAAGTAGGTCAGAGGGGGAACGAACCATGAGAGAGGATGGACTCTGAAAAACAAACTGAGGGTTCTCCAGGGGAGGGGGGAGGGGGATGGGTTAGCCTGGTGATGGGTATTAAGGAGGGCACATTCTGCGTGGAGCACTGGGTGTTATGCACAAACAATGAATCATGGAACACTACATCAAAAACTAATGATGTAATGTACGGTGATTAACATAACAATTTTTTTTAAAAAAGCCGTAGGGCATTAGTCTTTGAAACCTCTCTTTTTTTAAAGGCAGAGATAACATTTGGACTCATAGGTCTTCTTTCCATTAAACAAAGTCAGTAGATAAGATACATGTATAAATATAAGCATTGTGGAAGGTAATTCTATTTATAAGTGTTACTTAGAAAGTGAAACACTGTTTGCTAAGATTAAAAGCAGAAATAGGATATCATCAGGATATTAAAAGACAATAAACTTGCCAGCCAGAGGAAATCAAAGAGAACTAGAAAGCAGTCTAAAATGGACCTAAAATATTTGCTAACTTAAAACAAACACCTCCTTTTAGAAGTTGATGACCTGAAATCTTTTCAAAGTTTTCCCAAACCAGGCCTGTTGCTCAGTTGATGAAGGCTGTGTTGCTAATTAATACCTTTGGTGGAAGAGGCTAAGGCCTCTGATGTACTCAAGTATTGCAACTAAAAGTCTATAGAGATCAAAAAGAAGAGAAACCTGACTTTGACCAGTTCTAAACAGTAAGGAAAAAAAAATGTCATTTAATTAGGAAATTTCAAGTTCGTGTGACCACTAGTATATTGGTCGTTATTGTTTGTAATGCTGCTATTGTTTTCCTGTATTATTAAGAGCAGAAAAAAACATACAAGTCAAAATTGAAATTATGATTATAGTAGTATTTTAGCAGACAGTTTACAAAGTACAAATATAGCTTCTCCGACAAGCTCTGAAACCCTGAGTCCTCACAGTTGAATTAGCTACTACCGTCTCAGTGATGACCAAGCCATTTCCCTAGACTGCTCTCCTAATACTTACATTATTGTGTAATTACCAGTGTATGTGCTGTGTCTGACAATAAAATCCATTCAAATATTATTATGAATCAAAATTTAATTACATTAAAATTTCCTAACAGTAAATACATATTTATTATTAAATAGTCTTTCTGTTTGTACACTTCTATTAGGATTTCCAGGGATAGAATTATGTTTATTAATATGTTTATGTTGTATTTTGTAAATGGCTATATATTTTAGTACTTCAAAGTGTGTGTATATACACACATATATTTTCTAGCATAAAATAGGTGTTCAAAGTGTTCAATAAATACTCATTAAATAAATATACAGGAGTACTTGATGATTAATGGATAGAATTACCTGTAGGAGATTTCAATAAAATAGTTGTTGGAGTTCCAGTAAGTCAATTAAAGAACAAAGCGTTTGTTTTTTATCCCAAAGATTTTATTTATTTGTGAGAAAGAGAGAGCACAAGCAGGGGATCCTATAGGCAGAGGGAGAAGCAGGATCCGTGATGAACAAGGAGCCTGATGCGGGACTCCATCCCAGGACCCCAGGATTATGACCTGAGCCAAAGGGAGACGCTTAACCAAGTGAGCCACCCAGGCGTCCCAGAGCAAAGACATTTTTGAAAAGTGTTTCATGTGAAAGTTTTCTAATTGTAATACCTCATCATCCCTAGTTGAAAATAAAACTTTAGCAGCCATTCCCCTCTGCCCACTTTAGTGTATTAGTTTCCAAACCATTAATTCTAACAAATTAATACAAACACATTTATATATTAAAAGAAGATATTGAAAACACTATGTATTATGAAGGTAGAAATACAAATTATTTACAGTGCTTTTACATCAGCAACCTCTGAACTAGCCTATTCATTTTAGGGAAGAACATATTGTATTACTATATGATTTGTAATGTTCCTATAATATTTTTGCTTTCATGGTAATAGTCTAAATGTTTTATCAAATACTAAGAACTGTTCTCACTACAAATTCATTTTCCACAGAGAGAAGCAATGCATATAAGCTACTAATTCCATGAACCTAGCATATGTAGACAGTTTATTTTTAATATTGTCATGACATTTTTAACTGAAAAATAAACAGAAGGCATTTATAAAACACTATTTGAGAAAGGTTTCCATTATTATACTAAAAATATTTATATAAAATATGTAAAACTACCAACTTGTGCAATAATGTAAAATTAACATTTAAGTACATATTATACTAGACTATCTTACGAACACTTTTGACATTATTTTGTTAGGATGGGCCTGGTACCAGATTTTATATCCCTATTATTATTCAGAAACTTGTTTTATGATAAGAATCAAGTTCAAAGTGTGTGTATGTGTATATATGGATATGTGACAGTGTGTGTGTGTGTATAGATGTAAATATTTGGATCTTAAACAGTCTTATCAATAAATTGTTTTTAAATTATTATAATTTTTAAGTAGCACATATTTACCAGTGATATTTCCATTAGATTAGTTATCAGAAGGTAACTAATATGGGATGCCTGGGTGGCTTGGTTGGTTAAGCGTCTGCCTTCAGCTCAGGTCATGATCCCAGGATCCTGGGATCAAGCCCAGCATCGGGTTCAGCAGGGAGTCAGCTTCTCCCTCTGCCTGCCTCTCCCCCTGCTTGTGCTCTCTCTCTCTCTCTCTGTCAAATAAATAAATAAAAATCTTTAAAAAAAAAGGATAACTAAAAGACCTCAGAGGGAAATAAGAATTTGAGGTAGCCAAATTTTGATTGAAATTGGAAGAGTAGGAAGACAGAATGTAGGGGAATAATCTGAAAAAGACAGGACTAAATTAAACATTATAGAGTAAAATTGAACATGATGTGTGGATTTTTTTTTTTAAGGGAGGGATAAGAAGAATATATAAGTGTAAAGTTAGAACCAAAATGGGAAAAAGTAGGAGGGTAGAAAAAATCTTTTTTTTTTTCCCATAGGTTTGCCTAAGACTTCCTGAACAAAGCTGATGAGAAAATGTTGGCTATTCAACAAAGAATAACACTGCAATAACAATGTGTCTAGCACTGTACTGAGATAATGTATTATGTAATTTATTCCTCAGAAGCAACTCTATGATCAGGATTGTTATTCCTATTTTATATATGAAAGAACAGACTCACATTTCCTAAAACTCATACAAATAGTAAGGAACACAAAATTTCAAACCAGATATTTCCATCTCTAACTAGAATTTGTATACCAATGAGAGCTGGGAGATTAAAAGTTAAATGAGGTAAAATAGTAAAATCTTCTAATATTTAAACCAAAAGAAATTTTCTTGATTGTAAATGTTGCTGAGAATCTTTTATTTCTATACAGATGATAATTCCTTCTCAAATTTTTCTCTGATGACTTCCAGACATCTGTTTTTTAATTCTTGATTCTTCTTCTGCTTTTAGGAATATATTCCAAGCATAATATTATCTGATTTCTTAACTTCAGTCATGCAATCTTTCATTATTAGACCCAAAAACTCATTAATATAGACCAAAGGTTTCTTGCCGGGGGAAAATGGAACATAGTTCCTCCAGGATATCACCTACTAGTTAATAGTTTTCCATGGCCCCAGTAGGCCTCGGTGTCCTGATTTCTGTGTCTGGCATGGATAAATCCACTCTATTCTCAGTTTTCAGTGTCTTGTGTGATTAGACATGAGGTCAGTTTTAAATAAACGGTATTGTTTTCTAAGACTTGTTTCTTCTTCTGAGATATGTGTCCTTGCTGACTATTTTACATACATTTAAGACATAAGGAATAGCATGAGAATTAAAAACAGAGACAATATAATTTAAAACAGAGTAAAAATAAATAAATACAAGCAAGAAGTATATCCATGGAAATAAGTAAAAATGTGATGAGTGTCAAATATAGAACAATATATTTTCTCAGAATTAAATCCAAGTTTCCTGTTGGTGAAGAAATGAAGATTGTATGCAGTTGTTAAAAATGTGCTTAGAAAAATATCCTTGCAGAGATGATATAAGATATGTGCTTTAAATCTCTCAATCTTTGATTTGACTTGTCTTTTTTTCCCCACCTTCTACCTTCTGTTCTCTCTACCTACTGGCCACACCTTACTGTATTATTTTCTCTTGCAGGGTTGCTTGTCAGGCAGTATCTTCTGGTGTGGCTAGACCAATTTTTTATACCTATGGGTTTTTGAGATAAAGCTGACATCAGAGTTGGTGAATATGATTTAACTCCATATGGATAGTAAATCTAACACCTTGTGTTAGTTTCCTACTGCTGCTATAACAAATTTCCACAAATTTAGTACTTAACACACATTGAACAACTAGCATCAAACAACATCTAATTTTGGGGGCACCTGGGTGGCTCAGTCATGAAGCGTCTGCCTTCGGCTCAGGTCATGATCCCAGGGTCCTGGGATCGAGCCCCGCATCGGGCTCCCTGCTCCGCGGGAAGCCTGCTTCTCCCTCTGCCACTCCCCCTGCTTGTGTTCCCTCTCTCGCTGTGTCTCTCTCTGTCAAATAAATAAATAAAATCTTAAAAAAAAAAATAAAACAACATCTAACTTTCTGCAGGTCAGGAGTCCTAAAATAAAGATACCAGTATTCTGTCCGGTCTGAGTTCTGACATCAAGGTTTCATTCCTTCCGGCGTCCAGTGGAGAATCCATGTCCTTGTCTTTTTTTAGTTTCTCGAGGCATTTTCATTCCTTCACTTATGGCCCTTTCCTCCACCCTCAAAGCTTTCACTCCGTTTTTCCCTTCCTTATATCTCCTCTTTTACTTTGACTCTCTGGCCTCCCTCTTATAGGAACTCTTGTGTTAGCATGGGACCTGCCAGGATAATCTGCCTATCTCAAGATTTTTGCCTTAATTACATGGGCGGAGTCCCTTTTGCTATGTAAGGTAACATTCACAGGCTCAGGGCATTAGGACCTGGGTGTGCGTGTGTGTGTGTGTGTGTGTGTGTGTGTAGAATTATTCTGTTTACTACACCCTTATCTGTGTTTTTCCACAGCTATTTTTTTATACTCTGTAAATTTTTGTCCCTTTCTGTAAATCTTGTGTTTAAAATCAAATAAAATATAGATTCTTTTTCTAAGTAGATAAGGACTGCCCTTACTGTTCTCATTATCGGGCCGATTTCTCACACCAAGTCATCTTACAGAAGGCCTATCTGACTCAGAACCCAGGCCTGACCCTGTGATGTTGTAGTTAGAATTTGACAGGTCACAATACAAAATATGTTCGCCTGTATTAACCAGAATTATGTTGGCTACTTTCTTCTGATGGAGCTGTGGGTATGACAGACATTCAGAGTCTAGTGGATTCTTTTCTGGAACTTTAATTTTTGTTGTTGTTGTTGTTAACAAAACTGGCCAGTCAACTGCTTATCTGTTTGTCCAGTTGCTTCTGGAGATGAGGATTGATTTGATGGGGAAGGTTTTGGGCAGGAAAACAAGGATTCATGAATTGTGTGGAACTTTCTGGGACACATGAACTCTTTGGTACAGTTGTCCTTTTGGAATGTAGGTGATCATGGCAAGCCAGATATGGACGGTTCGAGAGGTACAGAAATTAGAACTAAAGAGACTGAGTATTCTAGTGACACTCCGGAGATAGTATTTAAATCATGCACTATAAAAGACATTAAAGCCAGCTAGAGAAAGTGTGATGGTACTTAAAATAAATGCAAATTACCAAACCAGTGTGTTAATAGCAATAGGAAATAAGTTGTAGCCAGTGTAACAAGTTGTTAAGAAGAAACATTGCCAGGCTATAGTTAGTGCCTGTAACCTTTTTGCTTCTTTTTGGTGGTTTTATAAATGGGAATTGGAAATGTACAAGAAAAGCAGTTAAAGGGTGAGGGCACATAATGAGTTCAGATTTTATACGTTTCTTAGAATTCAACAAGCATTTTTAAGACTATGTCACAACAGTTTACCCTCTTTTTCAACACAATGTTCGATAAATTGATCGAAGAAATGCTGATCAATTGATTGATTTTGATCAAAGTATTACTCTTAAGATTTTGGTGACTAGGACACAAATATGTGAACCTGATGATGGTAAAGGATACGGATTTATAACGAGGTGAGAGACTGTATAGAGTGGTGTCAGTTATCGAAAGAGAGGGTTCTGGCATATCCCTCAGGATCTCAAATCAGTCATGTCCATTTCAGTAATTGTAACCAGGCAAGTTATCACTTGAAAACTATAAAGTAGTCGTAACCACCAGGTTTGAGTGTGACAAAAAGCAGGGAGGCTTGGTACATACTTTATGTTACAGAGTAAAGAATCCACAGTGTTTGGACAACAAAGAGTGAAGGACCAAAACAAGTAAGTATTTTAAAGTGATAAATGTAAGGTATTGTCCCCAGATCCAAAGAGCCAACTATACAAAGGATAGGATTACTCAGCAATAGCTTGTGTCACAGAGCTTTCGGATTGTGCTTCCTAGTGAGATCAGTATCAATCAATAGTGTGATTAGTTCCTACAGAGCTAATGGGATCTTTTATTTCATAAACAGAAATAGAGAAACCAGATTGAAGAAGTGATAGCCAGGCCATGTAGGAGTCTTGTCAGTTCTGGGTACCATCCCATAGGTGCTTGGTGAAATAAGAATAAATTAAGAGAATGCAACCCATGAAATGAAAATAATTGTTGTTGAGGGACCCTTAGATACCTAACACTTCATAACTGCTTTACAGAAGTTACTTTATCTCAAAAAAAAAAAAAAAGTGGCATAGGTAATGATGACACGCCTGTGGGTGATATCAGGCAAAAGTTACCTGCTTGTCACAAAAGGGCCTCTTTGGTACAATTACACAGATGATCCAGCATCTAGCTCCTGACTGCGCACTGGGCCAGAGATTGGATGGGATCACAACAGTGGGTATATCTTTCAGGGCTGATTCAAGTTCACTAAATTCACAGAGACAGATTTTACCCAATTTGGCAGTTCAGTAGTTCTGAGGGGGAAAAAAAAACAAAAAAACAAAAAAACACTTCAATAGCAACTAAAACTGATAAGGGACCAGGACAGCATATTTTGCCACTGTGAACATCATATGCCAAATTGCAATAGAAGGTAACTTGATGCATCCATTGTCTTAATGGGTCTAGATTTTACATAAATCTATATAAATAAAAGCCCTGATTTATGATATCCTCACTTCTGAAAGGTGCTTCTATAGGTACCACCATTGTTTATATGATTAAAATTAAGGAAATGTCCCCAATTAAATCTGATATACCATTGATTAGAAGACACATGTCAGTTTTAGAAATGTTACAATGTGAATAGAATGATGTGTCCTAGAATTGATGAAATATATTACGTAGGGTCTTGCCAGCCTGAAGAAATATTTGTTCACATTAAAGAACATTTTCATATCTCTGCTCTAAAGCATTGAATCTAGATCGAACTCTCTGGTAGTGTTGTAATTTGCCTATATCCCTGTTCTTTGGTGGTAGAAGCTCCACGGTTGTGCCCCCAAAGAGTGCCTACTAGTATTACTGTTTTTGTTCTATACGTGTAAAAGCTTAGACTCCGGTAAAGAATCTTTTCCTTGGTGACAGACTCACTATATATTTTCCTTCTGGTATTAGACCTCTGCTCTTGATTATCCCCTGTTCTCTGTAGACTAGCCAGCAAAGGGTAGAGCCCAAAGAAGCTTAGACTTCCTTTTTCACCAAGTTTTGAAAGGAATGCAATAGCTATGTCATTGATGTATATTGTTTCTAAATGAAGTGGGCAAGGTGGCTTCCATTTCTTGCTTCTGACTAAAGGTAATTCAGACCTGTAGCCACCATCCCAGAGGACTGAAGGAAAACTAGTGTTGAACATAATTGAGGCTCTCTCTGCAGGGTCAGGTAAGCATCTGACACACTTACATGCTATCTATTGAAGAGGGGAAGGTCCCCTAGGTTTAGTCCGTCATGGTCACTATACATGTCCTCTCAGGAGAAGTGGGCGGGTGGTGTTTTCTTCCATCCCCAACAGAACACACTAGATTTGTGACCCTCTTCCTGTGCACCCCCAATAATCCTTGCCCCCAGGCAGTGGGCTGCGGTCTCTGACACCTCACACAATGGCTCAATTAATTTTGGTGTTCCCAGAAGACAAGTGACAATGTGCTCAGGTAAGTTTTATTTGACCTTGCAAACTACTTTACCCACAAAAACCTGATAACTATTATGAAACAGATCATGGGGTGGAGGGAGTCAGCAGCATGATGCAGAGAAATCATAAGCTGGTATCTCTGCCACATTTTTGTAAGATAGCTTTCTTGAAATACTTGAAAGATTACCAAGCAGAGGAGGGATTTGCTTTTATTCTACATATCTTCCAAAGAGTAATATGAAACCATTGGATAGATTTTCTTTAAAGACCAAATCTTAGTTTGTACAACAAGGAAACGTATGAGTTAAAATTCTCGGTAATGGGGTGGCCTGCCACAGCAGTGAGTACTATCTTTGGGTCATGATCTTAAGATCAGTTCTTTAAAGGGGTTTTAAGTGTCTGATTCCTTCGTTCAGCAAATAATGTACTGAGCATCAGTGTGTACTAGACACTCTTCTAGGTGTGGTGATTACAGCCATGGAAAAGTTTTCATAGGAGGGAAGTTACGTGTGCCATTTTCTAGGATATCTTTCTAACTTGTAAGTGCTGATGTTTTAGGTGTACAGATCTGTTTTTAGGCTGGCTATTTAGAATACCTTTGGAGAATTGTAAGGCTATTGGTTTGTAATGGTTTCCTTCTCAGGTGTTAAGAATATCCAATACATCTTTACCCCATCATTGATTCTTTTACCTGTTTTGTTAATTGCTGTCACTACCCTTCCACTTGAACCAGCTTCCCCCCAACCCCATCCTTTCATTTTAGTGGAAAACCTTTCCTCTCTTACATATCACCTGCCCAACAGAATGCATTTTGTTTCTTCTTTGCAATGAAATGAACAATCATTTTACAACAGTTTTAGCACCATTTGTAATATTAATTCTTTTGGAAAATATACCTCTCTTCTGGGCCACTTAAATGGTCACTTAAGGACAGGCTGTTGTCTCTATTTGTTATGTGTTTGTTAAGAGTTCAGGAACTGCTGGGGTGCCTGGGTGACTCAGTCGTTAAGTATCTGGCTTTGGCTTGGGTCCTGATCCCAGGGTCCTGGGATCGAGCCCCACATTGGGCTCCCTGCTCCGCGGGAAGCCTACTTCTCTCTCTTCCACTCCCCCGGCTTGTGTTCCCTCTTTCTCTGTGTCTCTCTCTGTCAAATAAATAAATAAAATCTTTTAAAAAAAAAAAGTTCAGGAACTGCCTTGCACCACTGAACAAATACCTATTTATGTCATTTTTGTATCTGTATCTAATAGAAAAGGGTAAGGATTCCTATATTATTAATTACTTTGCTCTCTGAGGTTTTAGTCTATTTCAGATAAGTCCACTAAGTGAAAAAAAGTAAAATTGGAAATGACTATTTAATATTTAATTTTTATTTTATTTTTACAAATGAACATATAGCCATTATAGTTATCATTGGTAAAATGAACTCACTTAAACGTTCATTTTTCATATTGAACCAACCAAACTTTCTGGTTACATTTAAAAAAGAAATCTTTCAGTTTTAAAATTTCTGCAATTTGAGAGTTTATCATCCAACAAAACTAGCTGGTTGTAAATCAGAGATATAAAATCACAGAGCCTATGTAAAGTTGTGTCAAGCATGAAATTAATACTTCTGAGACACTTTTATGAGAAATATATTAAATCCAATAAGTTGCTTTGTTCCAGAACCCTGCAGACTTTATGGAAATAACTATAAATTTGTCTCTTTTAACTAAAAAGAAATATTCATATTAACATTTGTATGCTGATAAGTTTTATTACACAGTATTATTACATTTTAAAAAATCTAAATATGATTAACTTGTGTTTACAAATCTTGTATTCCTGAACTATGTACAATTATATCATACCTTATAATACAAACTTTTTGTTCTTTATTATATCCCTTTAATTCTTTTTTTTATTTTAAGATTTTATTTATTTATTTGACAGAGAGAGAGAGACTAGGGGGAGTGGGAGAGGGAGAAGCAGGTTTCCGCCGAGCATGGAACCCAATGTGGGGCTCGATCCCAGGACCCTGGGATCATGACCTGAGCTCAAGGCAGCCGCTTAACCGATTGAGCCACCCAGGCGCCCCATATATCCCTTTAATTCTTAAACTTCAAAGTGTTTCAGGGGCGCCTGGGTGGCTCAGTCGTTAAGCGTCTGCCTTCGGCCCAGGTCATGGTTCCAGGGTCCTGAGATCGAGCCCTGCATCGTGCTCCCCGCTTGGCGGGAAGCCTGCTTCTCCTTCTTCCCCTCCCCCTGCTTGTGTTCCCTCTCTCACTGCCTCTCTCTCTCTCTCTCTCTCAAATAAATAAATAAATAAAATTAAAGTAAAAGTGTTTCATTGTTCTGTGATTTAACTATACAATATGTGACATGCAACTAGCAGAAAACACACTCTGATTTGTTAATTGTAACATCAAATTCAAACTAACATTCTCTAAAATTTTATTTCCTCTCCCCTCTCTTCTTTCTTTCTTTTTTCTTAAAGATTTTATTTATTTATTTGAGAGAGAGAGAATGAGAGGTAGAGAGCATGAGAGGGAAGCGGGTCAGAGGGAGAAGCAGACTCCCCGCTGAAAAGGGAGCCCGATGTGGGACTCGATCCTGGGACTCCAGGATCATGACCTGAGCTGAAGGCAGTCACTTAACCAACTGAGCCACTCAGGTACCCTCCCCTCTCTTCTTTTATTCCTTCCTCCTTTTCTCTTTTTCTTCCTCCATAATTCCTTCTAAAGTTTTGTAATTTTTTTTTCTCTTTTGTCTTCTTCCTTTTTCTCTGTCATATACAAACCAAGTCCTTAAATTTTGACATTTTAAAAATTACTTTAGGCCAGTTTCCAGAAAATTCAAAATAAACTATAATATTTACTTATCCATCCAACAAATTGTTGTTGATTACCTGTGTGTGTGCTGAAGACAAAGATCCTTATTAATGTTTTTAAAATATTGAATTTTAAATATTTTAAAAAATTTAAATACTTTAAAAATTGAATTTAAAGGAACACTGTATTCCTTTCTTTTTAAAGATTTTATTTATTTATTTGACAGAGAGAGAGTACAAGCAGGGGGAGTGGCAGGCAGAAGGAGAGGAAGAAACAGACTCCCCGCTGAGCAGGGAGCCTGATGCCGGTCTCAATCCCAGGACCCTGGGACCATGACCTGAGCCGAAGGCACCTAACCGACTGAGCCACCCAGGCGTCCCTAAGGAATACTGTATTCTTGATCCAGTGTTTGAGTCCATGTAGTGAAGCATGATGGAGTTAGAAATATGGGCTCCATAACCAGACTCTCTGGGCTGAAATTCTAGTTCTGACAGGATGACCTTAAACGTATTCATCTTCAGTTGCCCTATCTGTAGCATAGGAATAATAGTATTACCTTCCTCAAAAGAAGAATGTGCATATATATATTTATATTTATATAATTTTTGTTATATACAGCTTAATATTTGTATAACTTTACATATACATATAGCTAAACTGTGTATGTGCTTGGAATTGTATATTGAGTATTCACTGCATTTTATTTATTTATTTATTTATTTATTTATTTATTTTTTAAAGATTTTACTTATTTATTTGACAGAGAGAGACACAGTGAGAGAGGGAACACAAGCAGGGGGAGTGGGAGAGGGAGAAGCAGGCTTCCCGCCGAGCAGAGAGCCCGACATGGGGCTCGATCCCAGGATCCTGGGACCGTGACCTGAGCCGAAGGCAGACGCTTAACGACTGAGCCACCCAGTTGCCCCTATTCACTGCATTTTATAATGACCTTTTTTTCTTCAACTTCACCCCTTCCCTTCCTCTCTCCCATTGCCCTTTGTGCTTGCTCCCCCTTTTCCTCTTTCTCTTATTCCTCTTCCTCCTCCCTCATTGTTCGGAGCACATTAATAAAGTTGTATCACATAAGAATGTATATAAATTTGCCTGTGAGATACAAAAGCAACATAATGATAGCAAAAAATATTCATGACTTTATGGCATGTTAAAGTGGCTCTCAAAGCTAATAATTGCCTTCAGGAGTAAACTGGCAGGTACCATGAATCTTTTACATAAAAGACTACTGTAGGTGGGACATGCTAATAATCTCATGAGAAAGAGATTAGAAACTATAGAGAAATTAGAGTAACACAGGGAAAATACCATATGTCTTGGCAACATAACTGTTTTAGCTTCATCATGCTTATTTCTTTCTCTGGATTGTGGTGGGTAGATTCTAAGTTGGCCCTCAAAAATCCTCCTGCCATTCATGCCCTTGTGTAATCTCCATTACTTGAGTGTGGATGATGAATTTACTGACTTCATTTCTAATGAGTACAATATAGTGTAAGTGTTGATATGTTGTTTCTAAGGTTAGGGAATAAGAAAGACTTTGGCTTCTGCCTTGCTTGCCCCCTTTTGGTCTCTTGCCTGCCTTGGGAGAAGTCAGCTGCCATGTTTTGAACTGGCCTGTGGAGATGTCCAACTGGCCAGGACTGGTGACTCCGGACAATGGCCAAGAAGAGTATGCCTGCAGTCATGCGAATCCACTTGGGAGCAGATTTTCCACTTGGGCCTTGAAATTTGTGCAGATAACATGTGACACCTTGATTGTGGCCTAGTGAGAGAGACCCTGAGCCCACAGAAACTATGAAATAATAAATCTTTGTTGTTTTAGGCCGCTAAGTTTTGGATATTTTGGTATACAGCAATGGGTAACTAACACACGAGTGCTATGTGTCTTTCTTGGCATTGATCAGCACTGAAGTCCTTAAGAGGAAAGATTCTGTGTGTTTTTTTGTAAATGATAGTGAAACATATAAGGTATATGGGTTAGAATGACAGCGCAGTAGGCTACCAAGAGCTGTGTTACATTAGTGGATCAGGAAATCACATAGTAGGATTCAAATGGCTTTTAATTTACATGTAACGGAATTGACTCCATTAAAATTAAAGGCATTAGACTAGAATGTTATAGAATAAAATGGAATGGAATGGAAGAAAATCAACAGAAGAGAAAACAGAAAATATCTACTGTTTTAGAAGTAGGGTAAGTATTGTGTGTGTGTATGTGTGTGTTCGAAACCCTGGGAACGTGTACACATTCAGTGGTTTTCTGGAAGGACTTTCAGTACTCAGAGGCAGTTGTACTCACAGCCATATTTTATTAACACAATCAACAAGAACAGATGGATTAGGCTGAGTCTGGAGGAATCCGGGCACAGATTTCCTACGTTCCCCTGACCCCCACTCCCACTCCACACTCATAGCGAAGTCACACAGGACGTACTCCTCAATCCAGCAGCAAAATAGAGAAACGTGTGCAGCCCAGGAAAGCTTGCTTGACCCCCAGAGTCCAAGGTTTTTATTGGGGAAAGGTCATGTGGGAGCAACAACCAGCTTCAACTCTTGGCATTTCAAACTTCAAGAAAGGAAATCAGGCATTGAGGAGCCTAGGCTGGTAAAACAACGAGGCTCCCCGCAGCCAGCCAAGGGCCAACCCACAAATAGGCTCTGTTGAAGGCAGCAACTTCAGGCCTTCTGTGTTAATGCTTTCCACACAGGGTGTGTATACATTTGCATGCTTTAAAATGGCAGCCATTCTCTTATATCAAGCCTGAAATGGAAAAAACAAAAAACCCTTAAGAATATTCATTTTTTTAAGAATCTCAATCCATGTTTCATCTCTGAAATTTTTCTAAATGCCTGAATTTTCTACGTGGTTATTATTATTATTTGGTATTCTTCTACATGGTTATAATTATTATTATCCCCACCTTGATAGGGGAGTGTGTTAGATTCTTACAGCTATCATGGATTTCATTCTTCTTGCCCTGATAACGCTGTGCTCTGTGGCGATTGGCATTAGACTCATATCTGCCCAAGGCTCTGTTAGAACAGACAATATCAGCATATATATATATATATATATGATATATATATATATCATATATATATATGCTTTCCCTTTGAGTAGGTATTGACAAACTGTGGCTTGTGGGTAAATTTGGACCACTGACTGCTTTTGTAAATAAAGTTTTAACGGAACATGGCCACCCCCATTTGTTTACGTCTTGGCAGTTGCTGTTTTTCCAATCAACCAGACTTGAGTAGTTGCAATAGAGACTTCATGGTCTGCAAAGCCAAAAACAATACTAAACAAAAGTGCCAAACTCTGCATTAAAAAAGCAGAGTGGCTTGCACAAATATTGAGTAAATTATTCAACACCCTTAGATAATAAAAGATTGATAAAAGAAATAGATATGATGGTTGATAATAAAATTTTATTCCAGTACTGTTCTTCGTATTTCCTCATAGATACTTGTCATGCAGTTGTGATATAATGACACTTGTTTCTCTCAAAGCTTCCACAGAAATATTAATCACTATTTTGTGTAGTTTTGACTTAAGCCTCCTCTAAACCGCAAGTCTATCAGCAGCCTTTATACTGGGATCATAAGAAATAGATATTAAGAGGAAAAAAGTAATGATCTGTTAAGAATTCTTTTCTCACAAATTCTGTTAATCCAAATGTCAGAAAAAATATTTGGCAGACATAACCAGAAGTAGTAGAAAATAACAGATTTCTTGGAACAAAATTTCAATAGCATTGGGCTCACTGAGAATCCAAAAGGTTTTCACCTTGTCAATGTCATTTACACTCAATAAATAAAAGATTTAAAGTATGAATCGAAGTTAAAATGAGTGACAATAACATTGGTTAACTCTTGAGAATTAAACATTTTCTACAGGTAAGAATAAGCAAAGAAAATAATCAAAAGTTGTTCTTCCTCATGAAGGACCCTGGAATTTATCTCTCACATTCTAGTGTTTCACAAACTGCATGCTACCCTATTTACTTACCTTTTTAAAGTATATTCAACTGATAAATTATTGAACACTGCATCTGAAACTAATGATGTACCACATGTTGGCTATTTGAATTTAAATAAAAAAATAAAAGTTTATTCAAATTTATTTAGAGAAAAGATTTTAAAGATGCCTTTAACAGGGACACCTCGGTGGCTCAGTCAGTTGAACATCCGACCAGTAATTTCAGTCTGGTCATGATCTCGGGGTTGTGGGATCCAACCCAGCATAGGGCTCCCAGCTTGGTGTGGAGTCTGTTTGGGATTCTCCCTCTCCCTCTCCCTCTGCCCTCCCCCTGCCCATGCTCACTCCCTCTCTCTCTCAATAAATAGACAAAATCTTTTTTTAAAATGACTTTAAAAGTACTGTGAATATAAACTTATCACCGTAGAAGTATACCCCAAAATGAATACACTGAAGCAATATATAAAATGTTTAATTACGTATTGCTGCCTGCAAGTGCCTCTTAGACTAGAAATCTGCTTTTTTGGTACGGCAGGAAAATACAATAGAGTTCTAGTGCTATGTTACAATGGGTCTAGGAAGGGGAATAGATGAGAATGAAGTAGGATGGACTAGTAGATGGTGGGATTTTATCCAGGTTAGACATGATAACCATCTTTTAAGAACAGTTTTAGTAACAATTTGATGAATACTTAGGAAGGAAAAATTAGTAGCACTTGGTGGTGACCAATTTAATTAGGGTGGGTTGGGGAGCAAGGGAGGAGAGTGGTTGGGTAGGGGGGAATCTTTGTATGAAGTAAGAAATGTATGAAGTGGAAAAAGTTAAAGGAAAAGAGGAAGAGTATAAATATGAAATAGAAAGTGGCAAAATATAATGAAAAAGTATAAAAACAACTTTGGACCAGGACTAGTCACCCTGGCTGTTTTTTCTCTCTTTCCTTTTTTTTTTTTTTTTGTATTTTTAGCAAATTGGGCATATTTGTATACATTTATAATATTAAGTGAATATTATCAATAGCAACAACAATGTATGTCATTTTCATATCGCACTATTTTCCCAAGTAATTTCTGGAATGATATCATCTATCTTTACCTTCAATAGAGTTCTGAAATGGCAGTTCTATAACTATAGAACACTTATTAATATTATGATTTTTAATTCCTCTATCTGAGAAAATCCATTTTCAGTGAATCATCTGTTTTTAACAAGGCCTGCCTAACCCAGGTTTCTACACAGGCAACAAAGCAAGAATGAGTCATGGAACTCAGCAAAGATCTGAGGGAATGGAGTTGAACTCGTTTCTAATTTTTATTTTATTTTATTTTATTTTATTTTATTTTATTTTATTTTATTTTATTTTATTATTTTTATTTTATTTTTAGTGAGGGAGATGAGGGGACAGGGGCAAAAGGAGGGGGGTGGAGAGAGAGACTCTTAAGCAGCCTCCATGCCTAGAAGGAACCCCACGCCAGGCTGGATCTCACAACCCAAGACCGTAACCTGAGCCGAAATCAAAATCGGAGACTTAATCAACTGAACCAACCAGGTGCCCCTGAACTCATTTCTATTAGTCTCTAGTTATTCATAGTTTTGCCTTTACTAAAGGTTAAAATTCACTGGGAGAGGGTCTCTCATATATTTATAAACAGAAATGAACTTTTCCATGGTATTTTATGAGCCTTACTCCTGATAATAACATTTAAAGTGGCAGATGTATATTTATGAATGTGTTTCAGATCTTTAAAAGGTTGAAAATGTGGGTTTAATTTTGAAATTTGCTGCTCAGTGAAAAATCTATACATTTTCATACGAAATTTTCCCCAGATTTAATTTTTGCATTATATTATGTATAGCCAAGTGTTATTTATTATTTTTTAAAGCATGGGAAAATGGCATCTAAAACTACCTTTGATTTGATTCTTTCTGTTACTGGATTGCTAGGTTCTTGTCCCAGATACACCAAAGAATTGGAGACCTGAGAGCAGAATGGGGAGATAAGAGTTTATTGAGTAGATAAGTATAGGACATTTTTTTAAGATTTTATTTATTTATTTGACAGAAAATATAAGCAGGGGGAGTGGCAGGCAGAGGGAAAGGGAGAGGGGGAGGGAGAGGCTCAGCAGGGAGCGGGATGTGGGACTTGAACCTAGGACCCTGGGATCATGACCTGAGCTGAAGGCAGATGCTTAAACAACTGAGCCATCCAGACACCCCCAAGTATAGGACACTTGTAAGAGGGAAAGCCTGAGCAAGAGTGGCAATGGCCCCAAGTCGCTCTGGCTTCATCCTTTTAAGCCTGGTTTGTGTACCTGTAAATGTGGCTTTGATTGACAGTTGGTGGTTATATAACGTTTGGCCTCTCCACATGCCTCCCTCCATCATGCATTCTTTTACAGTTGTATTTATTGATATATTGTATGAGTGTCTAATGAGCTTCTGTGTGACACTGAAGGTAGTTAAGGACAAGTTGCAACCTTTGTGCCCATGCTTAGCTCTTAGAAGTTCCCTTGTGGCTTTTGAGCCAGGTCTGTGGCTAGGCCTTTCCTGTTCTGTTAGCCCTTAGAGGTGGCTCTGAAGGTGTGGCTGTTAACCCCTGGGGGCAGCACCGAGTGTGTGGCTAGCACCTGCTTTATCTGTCCTCGCTCATGCCTGACTAACTGCCTAACATTTTCATCCTTAACAAAGAAAAGACCCAGATATAATCCTTTTTTAATATAAGTGAATGTTATTGGAGGGAAGTACACAAGAGAAGTAACTGGAATTTGCTATTCAATTAATCTAAATGAGCACTCCATGATTGACCCCATATGTTTGTTTCATACTGAAGACTTAAAGTAGATCCTGTAACACATAATCTATACATACTGCTCCACCAAATCCAATCCGTAGTTTCCACATAAACTATCCAATTAAGAGCAGGTAAAAAACAAGCAAACAAATGGAAATTCTAGAACTTTTTATTTCATAGAAGGATATCAACAGGTAGCATTCAAATTTTGGACTCTGAATGAATAGGTAACCTAGATCATAGATGAAAATTTAGCTAAAAGTTCAAAGAAAAACAATTCTTTCAACATATTTTTTCCAATAAGCCATTTTCAACATTCTCCCCAATCCACATCCTGACATTCAAGAGTAGTTCTAGAACATGAATCTCCCTCACCTTACCATTCTTCCCCTGCAAATGCATTATGGCCCAAAAAGCAGGGGGAAATTAATAGGTTCAATTACTCTGGACTAAACAGTACAAAGTCTGTTAGGGGACGATCACAGTCACTTATTCCCAAAGGAAAGCTGCCCATTGCTGCTGAGAATAACAGCTAACAAAGCTCTTCAGTCATAGGTTGGAGTTAAAGTAGAGGAAAATAGTCAGTATAAGGGACGAAATGAGAAAGGAAGAAGGTTGGTTGGTGGGAGGAGATCTGAGGAATGCCACTTAACTGTAGAGCCAAAGAAAAAAGAGACCAGAAGGAGGAAGAAAGGATACATGTGCAAAAGCCTCAGCGTATAAATTACACTTACCCTATACTCCATGCACTTTGCAGTTTCAATTCTTATTGCTAAACCTGAAGAAGATTTGTATCAATTCCAGGCCATGCAAAAATATTTAATCTTTGGAATGCTTAATGAGATTGAATCTGACCAAGCTTCTTGCCACAGTTTTGAGCAGCAAAGCTTTGCTTAGAAAAATCAAGCTTCATTTCTTTTTTTTTTCTTTTTTGAGTGCAGCACTTTGCATAACATCATACAAAATTGGAATGTACACTTTATATTTATAGAGGATTCAAAATATATTTAAAAATGGAACAACTTGAGTATTTGAAATAATCAGCTGACTGATCCTTGATAATGCAGAGTTCATTCAAATATTCACTCTTTTCATCAGTGTGTCATATTTATAGTAAAGAGAGAGGATTTATAGGAATGAATAAAGTTATATAGTGTTTGCTTTGCCCAAAGAAGTCTTATTGTGTCCGTAGTTATTGTGTTTAAGCTGACAGTGAGCTGTTTCTATTACTGCAAAACTTACTGTTTACAAGCTATGAGAGCAAATATTTCTACTAAAATTTTATGGAAAAACCTTTTTGTGAAAGTTATAAATACATGTTTGTTCATGGATCATATTTTTTAAAAGCCAAAACCCAGCATTATAATTTTTTTTAAAGATTTTATTTATTTATTCATGAGAGACAGAGAGAGAGAGAGAGAGAGGCAGAGGGAGAAGCAGGCTCCCAAGGAGCAGGGAGCCCGATGTGGGACTCGATCCCAGGACCCTGGGATCATGACCTGAGCCGAAGGCAGACGCTTAACCATCTGAGCCACCCAGGCGCCCCCAGCATTATAATTTTTCTATAAATATTTTTTACTTCATTATAGAGAAGATAGATTTTGACTAGATAGATGTAATAATTTAAAAAGTATTGATTGTGTATTATAAACCAGGATCCAGGTTTTGGGTGAGGCATTGGATTTATAAAGATATAAAAAATACTTTTATTTGTCTTCAATGATAGGGTTAATTATCATCTGAAGTTTTGATAATGATTTTTTAATGTTTTAATGTTTTAATGAAGGTCTCTGATCAAATGGGTGACTCAGCATAAAACAAATGATTAAGTTTATTTTATTAGTTTGTGAAAACAGGTACATATGACCTAAATCTCCACTTAATCTGTTGTCAAACATAGGAAATGTCCCTTGTGAAATGTGTTTATAGTGAAAATATCATCTTCCGTATGTCTGAAACATTTAAATATAAATAATTTGCAGACAGCCATTTCTGCATTTTTTGTTCATTGTTTCTCAACTAGAAAGCGTGGATAAACATCAAAGTGCCGCTGCTAAAACAAAGTAGACTCATTTAGATCCCAAGGTAGACAGTAATTTAGTTCCTCCAGGATTGAAGAATATACAAATCATTGAAAACTATAATCATAAGACAAATCTCCAAAATTCATAATAGTTTTTTTTTTTTATAACTATCATAAGTGTACTCTATTATTTTAATGAGAAGAAATTCTGGACTAGCTTTCTGTCTTTGGCTTTGAAGATACAGTCTTTTTTTTTAATGTTTTGTTCTAAACATAAAATTTTAGTTTTGTGACCCTTAAGTAGTTGAAAGACATTGTTAAGTAAGAAAATCGAAGAGAAGAACAGATTTAGGAATGTACTCTTAAGTAGTTTAGTTTTTGAACTTTTGATCCTTTCGGGAAAATGACATTGTAATCAAATTATTTCAATTCAGCAAAATTTGTTACAATGCGTGCTCTCTAGAGAATGATTAAAATTTTTCAATTTGTGAAAGTGATTTAGGAGTAGAGATTGGTTTTACATGTTGATTAAAAATAGCCTATCTTCTTGAGTATGAATAAAAATTAAAGAAATTTAAAGGTGACAGATATTTTCACTTAGATATACATTATGCTTGAGTGATGCCAAACACACTATATAACTCAATCCACTTCCAATTTTTATTTGCTTTCATTGTATGTTAGTTTGTTGGGGAGGAATACCGAGCTCTTCTCCAAGGAGTTGGACTTCTTTAAGATAACAACCCTGACCTCTTGGCTACTCCCACTCCCCGACAAAGAAGAAATAATGCAGGAGTGGACAAGAATGACCCAAATGTGGGAGAAGTGTAGACTGTTCTGTCTCAGCCTCTCAGCCATTTTCTCACTTTCTTTTATGATTATATCTGCTGCTAGCACATGTGAATTCTCTTTCTTCCTTGCCATGACAAGCCCGTCCCCAGGAGAAGGGCCTCTGTTTTGTGAATTCTTTCAGTGACTTTTACTGTGTGAATTGATTAATGGGAGTATGGAGATGGTAGCAAAGCTGCAAGGTTGGAAGACCAAAGTTACATGAATCAATCATACCACCAAAGTGAATGAGAACGTGCATACGTGTTTTTAAAATTTTGGAATTGTGAAAATTTTTCCAAACATATAATTAGACTCATAAAAGAAAATATTTGATATCATTATGGCAAAATAAACATAAATAAATTTAAGGGGAAAATAACTGGTTGAGAAAAGATTTTTTGACCCATAAGAATTAACGATTTCCTAAAAAATAAAAAGAATTAATGATTTCCTTATACCCAGAAGTTTCTCCCAAATCATTCTTACTTGAGTCTCTACCACCAGTAAAAAGGGTAAGTAACATAAACAGACATTTCACACACACAGTGAATAAGCCAATGAAAGGCATTCATGCATAGACACTAGATATTTAATTCAGCGATTCAAATAATTTAAATGAAGTCATGCTTAACTAGTATACATGTCTATTCTTTAATAATAATAACTCACCTCATAAGTCCTGACACTAAATGAGAAGCAATTCCATAAAAGAATACGTCAGTAGTTCTAATGTGAAAAATTGTATGTCTGTCCTAACCAAAACACCAAAACAATCTCTGTAGAAAAATACCTATTGAGCAAGAAAAAAAAAGTTTATAGAAGTAACAGATAGATTAATATTGATGATACATTAAATGTAGTGCATTGAAAGTTTATATTAATGACTAAAGAAGGAAGAGAAGACTTGATGGGTAGTAGTTGGTGGAAAAAGGGGGAAGAGAATCTTTCTTTAGAAGATTTTTTCTTACTGTACTATTTCTTCATCTTTTTTTTTTTTTCCTTTTCCAAACAGTGGGGTAGCTCATGGCTTTCTAGCACTTAAACTATACCTAAACATGAAATTATCCCACCAAACACCTTTAAGACAACACAAAAGTTAAAGACTAGAATACTTGGAAACATGAAAGTCATGCATGTACACAAGAGACTAAGGTGTGGTAGGAGATACCAACTGCTCAGGGTTTTCTTTTTTCTTTTTTTTTTAAAGATTTTATTTATTTGTTAGAGAGAGAGAGATAGAGTGCATGGGCGAGAGAGTGAGCAAGGGTACAAGCAGGGGGAGCTGCAGGCAGAGGGAGAAGCAGGCTCCCTGCTGAGCAAGGAGCCCGATGCAGGACTCGATCCCAGGGCACCGGGATCATGACCTGAACCGAAGGCAGACGCTTAACCGACTGAGCCACCCAGGCGTCCCTGCTCAGGGTTTTCACTTGGCGTACCTGCGTATGCTAAAGTCACATGTTTGGGGTTATGTGAACAGGGTGGTGCGTAATTCAAATGTGTTCTGTGTGACATTTCTTTTTTTTTTTTTTCTAATAGCTACTTTCTTAAAAAATCTATCATTTTTTTATTACTGTTATGTTAATCACCATACATTACATCATTAGTTTTTGATGTAGTGTTCCATGATTCATTGTTTGCGTATAACACACAGTGCTCCACGCAGAACGTGCCCTCTTTAATACCCATCACCAGGCTAACCCATCCCCCACCCCCTCCCCTCTAGAACCATCAGTTTGTTCTTCAGAGTCCGTCGTCTCTCATGGTTCATCTCCCCCTCTGATTTACCCCCCATCATTCTTACCCTCCTGCTATCTTCTTCTTCTTCTTCTTCTTCTTCTTCTTCTTCTTCTTCTTCTTCTTCTTCTTCCCCTTCTCCTTCTCCTTCTCCTTCTCCTCCTCCTCCTCCTCCTCCTCCTCCTCCTCCTCCTCCTCCTCCTCCTTCTTTCTTCTTTCTCCTTTCTCCTTTCTCCTTTTTCCTTTCTTCTTCTTTTCTTCTTCTTTTCTTCTTTTCTTTTTTAACGTATAATGTACCATGTGACATTTCTAACTAGTAACCATTATCTTAATTGGTAGTTGTGTCTTTGCCTGCGAATATAATGTGAAAATATCACTACTTTTTTGCTTATTAATTTAGTATGTTTTGTATTAAAAAGCTGGTATAAAAAATTACGTATTCTGGCATAAAGTTGTGAACTGGACACTAAGGTAAATTTGTAATATATACGCCAAATTTAACACACCAGTCACAAATTATTATCCTGATTTTAAATACCCTTTTTCCCCCTACAGCTCTAAAATATCTCCCAACTCCCATATCGTTGTTTTTTATTTCCTAGAAAAATCCAGAATTTTAGAACATACTTCTCTCTGAAAATCCTTCTGATTCCAGAGTGTAGTTAGAAATATGTCCTTAGATGCCTACTAAGCTCTGTAATTATTTTAAGTGATAACATATTGTACTGTGGTTGCCAGTGCCAGCCCTTTCTCGATTCCACACACATGAGCGCATACACATGTACAGAGGCTGTGAGTTCTTTGTGGGATGGACGTGGATCATTTATTCTTGTGTTACTAGTATTTCTCAAGTAGTAGATGCTAAATACTGGTTTTGTTGAATTAATTATACAATAAAAAGGATCAAAAGATAAAATAATGTAAAGTGGTAGAGTACCAAAAGCTTTATTATTATTGCATTTATTTATTTGTGGTAGTTTTGTTGACATACTATTTATTTATTTTTAACTAGTCAAAAATCTGGATAAATATTCTAGCTGTTCTGCTTACTTGATGATTGTCCATGAACTTGCTAAGCCCACTGAGAGAGAATGAATATTCAGGGTAATTATGAAGAAGTAATGGCACCATATAATAAACAGGTGTGTATGTATTTTGTAGCACGTGTAGACTATGCTACTTACCTTTCACTTTGCCTTTTTTCCTTCCATCCTCTGCCCAGATCTCATGAAGCAACTTATACGACGTGTGTTTATTTCTGTAAAAGGAAGAAAATGTAATATTTACCTCAATGTTACTGTTATCCACAGTTCCTATTGTCCAAATATATCGGTTTTAGTCCAAAACCACTCTTTTGATTATTTTAATATTCTAATGCTCTAAATTAAATAAAATGAATGTACAAGAATGAATATATTAGATTGGTTAAAATACAGTTTTCAGTTTGGCTTAGTGGCATGGCAGACTCAAGCATCTTCCCTGTTCCTGAAATGAGATTTTCAAGTATATCATTGTGAGCTACCATGACCCCAAGATAATGTTATGGACTGTGATTTTGTGTCAGTGATATATTGATTTCAGAAATGACACAAATCTAGTTTTGATAGTGGCATCCTTTAACCTGTAACTTCTATGTAACAATGATAAATTTTACCATAATAATATACCTCTTGCTGTCAAGGCTAATCCATCCAAGCAAAACCAAGTGAGGATTTCAATGTTCCTTGTGAAAAAAAAAATGTGCTTTTCAATTTAATTCATTGCAGTAGTAATTACCCATGGGGGGCAAATATATATGTATACATATATTCATGTTCTCTCTATATATTTGCATAATATGCATAGTATCTATACATGTTTATATGTGTATATATGCAATATATAATTAATGAACAGTGTAATTAGTTTTTGATCTTTTTACCTGAATACACATTTTTGATTCTGAATTTCCCTTTTCAGTCCACAATGTTATTAAAAACAAGCAACTTTACATTCATTAGGCTTTTTACTAGGTACCAGTATTGTTGTAAGTCATCATCAAAACATCAGAGTACTAATGAAGTATTTTGAGATTCAGCTGTGAAATATATCAGGACTAAATAAATTTTTAAAACTTTATTTAAATATATTTTAAAATCTACTTAAATATATAAATAACCTTAAATAAACATTGTGCAGCTATACTGGCTGTGCGTCCTTAATCCATATTAATCAGGCATGATTTCTGCCTACCTTGCCTGGCATTTTGCCCTCACATGTGTTTCCCCCTTTCAGCTAAGTTTAAGTTCAGATTATCATAGAAATATGTGCAATGGGTTTATTAAAAGATGTAGGATTTGTAAGCTACAAACAGAAGTAGTCTTTATTATTCCTTTCTAATGAGACTTCTTCTATGCATTCTTGGGGTTGATCCTTTTACTCTTGAATGAAATCAGTGGAGAGTCCACAGCTTTTATTATGCATTGCTTCCATTATTTGATAATTTTTGAATGAACTCCCAACTTTGACCCCTGGCTGCTGGCAGTCTACTACATTTTTGAAGAATCCTTGCTCTGGGTAGTCTTTCAGAATGGGGTAAATTGTAGAGATCCCAGCCTTTGTTCCAACACTGTGGAAGTAGAGTTCACTTCTGAGTCAACTTTCCTCATGCACTGTTGCCAAAGACCACCCTATTTATTTGATGAAATGCATCATTAATAACTCCCTATGCTGCCTTCCTCTCCAAATCTATTCTCTCCCATCTTCAAACAACATAATTTTGTCAAATCACAGTGGCCTTCTTGCTGTTCCTCAAGTATACGTGACTCAAGGCCTTTGTACTTTGTACATAGTTCCCTATGCCAGAATGATCTCTCTAAACTTCCCTTGGAATTCTAGTTCTTGTTTCAGGTCTTTACTAAAATATCGCTTTTACAAATTGACTTTCTCTAATTATCCTACCTAAACTAGCACCCCTACCATACCATATCACACATCATTCCCTTTTATCTATGTTCCTATCATATTTTATCCATCACTATTTTTTAACCTATCACTACTTAAAATTATGTTATACAGGGATGTGTTTACCTGTCAGTTTTATGTGACTTTAGAACTAATCATTTGTTTCCCCTGTAGAATTCAGGGTTCTGCAAAAAACAAACCAACAAAAAACCCCCAGAACTTGTGCGTGCATTGTGCACGTGTATATGAGAAAGAGAGAAAGAGGAAAAAGGAAGGAAGGGGGGTAGGGAGAGAGGGAAGGGAAAGGAAGGAAGGAATTTAAGGAATTGGCTCATCTGATTGTGGTGACCCAAACTCAAAATCTAGAGGTTAGACCAGTAGGTGGGATAACCAGGGACTTGTAGTTGTAGCTTGAGTCCAAAGGCAGTTCAAAGATCATGCAAAAACCAGCCTAACTTCTGATAAGAATGTAATGTAGATATACTGTATAAGAGTCTGTTTGGTTTGTAAATAAGAAATAAACATAATTGAAAGTTGGAATATTTCTATACTAACTTAAATTCATTTTTACTATAATTAAGTTGTATTTCCTTTGGCTACAAATTGATATCTCTGCTATGTTTATTGTGACAATAGAATTTTATGAATAGGAGAAGATGTTTCTCCAATTTTAATGGTCATCAAAAACTTAAGTTAGATCAAGTCATTTATCTTCCCTTTTCATCTGTTGTGTCATCTATTCATTAAAAGAAAGAGCTAGATAATCTTTGTTTCTTAAAGATCGGTTATAATAGGCTGTTGTGTAAATAGTGTCTTCTTTCAGCTTTGTTATCCTTTTACTATAAAATGTGTGTACTAATTATTGTCAATGCTCGTCAGCCAAAGACCTTGAGTTACATGCTTGGCAAATTTGGGTTTATTACTCGGTGCTGCAAGAGAGACTACACACGCAGAAAACATTGGGTTTCTCATAAAGCAGGGATTGTTAGTGTAGAATATTTGTATGATTAAGGACATGGAATGAGTCCTAGAGTTATCTTGCCAAGGATTTGACTGAAAAAAACATGGAGGTTTTGAAACATTTGTTTTGAGGGGCGCCTGGGTGGCTCAGTTGTTAAGCATCTGCCTTCAGCTCAGGTCACAATCCCAGGGTCCTGGGATCGAGCCCCGCATTGGGCTCCCTGCTCAGCGGGGAGCCTGCTTCTCCCTCTCCCACTCCCCCTGCTTGTGTTCCCTCTCTCACTGTTTCTCTCTCTCTCTCTGTCAAATAAATAAATACAATCTTTTTTTTAAATTGTTTTTTTTTAAGATTTTTATTGTTTATTTATTTGCGAGAGAGAGAATGAGAGAAAGCATGAGAGGGAGGAGGGTCAGAGGGAGAAGCAGACTCCCTGCTGAGCAGGGAGCCAGATGTGGGACTCGATCCCAGGACTCCAGGATCATGACCTGAGCCGAAGGCAGTTGCTTAACCAACTGAGCCACCCAGGAGCCCTAAATAAAATCTTAAAAAAAAAAAAAAAAAAAAGAAACATTTATTTTGAAACAAATGAAATGGGTTCATTTGGAGTTACTTTAAGATACATTTTCCTAATATCTTTATGTTCTGAATCAACTTGTATTATCAATTTGTGTATTGAGTTTGAGCTTAGATAATCTGTGATACACACTATAATTTAGAGTGGCATATTTTATCTATTTTGCAACTACAGTGCAGTCCAATTGGAAAAGTTTCCTCTTAGAGCTGAACTACCAGCAGAGACATTATTTACTTTATCGCTACAGTGCCCTAGGGTTGCAGGGCATAGTTAAAGCTAAAATATAGGTAAAGCACTTGACTTGACACAATAAATATCTATATGAAATTTAGACATTACTCATCAATTATCAAATACAATATAATATTAAGTAAACAAAATGGGATTGGACAGTTAAACTGGATAATATGACTATAAAATAGAATAGAGAATATAATCCAAAGCTGATAACAAATTGCTGTAATTAATTGCACCTTGGGGCGCCTGGGTGGCTCAGCCGCTAAGCGTCTGCCTTCGGCTCAGGTCATGGTCCCAGGGTCCTGGGATCGAGCCCCGCATTGGGCTCCCTGCTCCATGGGAGGCCTGCTTCTCCCTCTCCCCACTCCCCCCGCTTGGGTTCCCTCTCTTGCTGTGTCACTCTCTATCAAATAAATAAATAAAATCTTAAAATATATATATGTAATTAATTGTACCTTGTATGGGTATGTTTTAGAAGGTCTGCTCATTAAATGACACTTTGTAATTAAAGGAAGCAAACAAGTTATCTTCAGTATTCTTATTTAATAATTTAAAAATTCTACTTATTTTGTTTATTTTATTCTTTTTGGCATAAAGTTTATATTAACAGATTATACCCCTATGTAACATTTTCCCACATTTAAAAGCCAAAGAATTTTGTTTTCTCAGAAACCATTAATGGACAGTCTCACTCTAGGAAAGAATTGGTCTCTAGTCTTAGATACAGATGATATGATAACTGGAGTTATTATTTACAACTTACAAACGTCACAAATGTTCTTCTTTTATGATAATAAATGGTAGAACAGATATGTTGTCTAGTTTCATGAACTTGATGGCTGTTTTGTGGGGGAGAGCTTGATGCTTTTTATAAACAATGAGAAAGCATTTTTTCAGATAAGGCTGTCCAGGTGCTGGTGGCAGTGGCAGGGTGTTCCGTGGACTTTGCTGACGTTCACGCTGATGTTTGCTTGCAGAAGCATAAGAGAACATTTAGATCACAGACTAAAGTGCGTTAGACCATACACATGCACTACTTCATTCTCATGAATAAAGCTCCAATCACTCATTTTTCCTATTAGCTCCAACGACTAAAAATCAGATAATAATTTTAAAAGATGTTACCATCTGGTGAAACTAAAGAATGACAAGTGTTCCCTCCCTCATTTGGATACAACTAAATTGTTAAGATTCCTGATTCAGGAACAGTCATGTTAGGAGAACAGTGAAGTTGATGCGTGCCATCCAGTCTTGAAGCAAATGGAAATTTACCATCAGGGGAATCTTGGAAAGGTCTCAGCATTAAGTACCATAAAACAGAAACAAATGGCAATTCATTCTATTTGTAAAAAATGTTTTAGAAATTAACCATTTTAGGGGTGCCTGGGTGGCTCAGTTGGTTAAGCGGCTGCCTTCGGCTCGGGGCGTGATCCTGGAGTCCCGGGATCGAGTCTCACATCGGGCTCCCTGCTCAGCAGGGAGTCTGCTTCTCCCTCTGACACTCTTCCCTCTCGTGCTCTCTATCTCCCATTCTCTCTCTCTCAAATAAATAAATAAATAAATAATCTTAAAAAAAATGCTATAAGAAATTAACCATTTTAGCCCTCCAATCAGAATCAAGGACAATCAGTAATTAAAGAAGAGAAAAAATAAAATGTAAAGTATCATCTTGAGGGATGTCACGACATTTAGAAATACAGTAGAATACATGGAGCCTCTGCCAAAATTAAATTATATCAAGCTTAACTGTAATAAGTTTTTTTTTTTTTTTTAGATTTTATTTATTTGACAGAGAGAGACAGTGAGAGCAGTAACACAAGCAGGGGGAGTGGGAGAGGGAAAAGCAGGCTCCCCACTGAGCAGAGAGCCCGAAGCGGGGCTCGATCCCTGGACTCTGGGATCATGAACTGAGCTGAAGGCAGGTGCTTAACAACTGAGCCACCCAGGTGCCCCAAGATTTTTTTTTTATATATAGAAGCTTAATTACCTTAATGACAAAAAATTCAAATATGAACAGTTTCACATTTTAGATTTGTTGTCTGCCATAATCCTAAAACAATACCTCATCAAGTCCTACCCAGCTAGGATATTAGGATACTGAAAAGTTGTTTTAGATCTGAAATTAAATTATATCTGAAATTAATAGAAAGACTTAAAATCCAGTCAGGTAAGGGTGCCAGACTCTTAAAAGTGCTCTTACCTGGTTCCCTGTGAAAATTCAATATTGGTAGTTTGTGTTTTTGAAATGCCTTGAAATTATCTTACATAAAGTTTGGTTGTGGTAAATTTATTTAAATTATTTTCTTTGAGAGAAAATTGCTGGGTAGATCTTTCAATATTAAAAGCAAAAAGGTACCTCTGTAATAAAAGGAAGAGTATTAATTGTTCATCCATCAGGCCAACTCAAGCTAGGTATTTCTTTCCAGTGCAGCAACATATTTTAGGGCAACAAAGTTCAGAATGGATACCATGACCTCTTCGGTAAGCATACAAGTTATATTAGGTCATCACTTTGTGAGCCAGACTCTGACCACGGAAAGAGAGAGATACAGGAAGTCAGCATAAGTTGCAGACATGCCAGCTCTATTGGTTCCCATGTTAGCTACCTAATGTTGGGCTTTATCTCCTTCTCTTCTTCTTCTTATTCATCACTATCTTCAACCTGTTGTATGACCAGATCAGCAGACCCATCCTCTACAATCTCCATGTATGATCTATTCTCATCTTCACTCCAGTGCCATCTGGAATCCTTATCTCCATCTGATGGGGACATTAGATGCTGTTCAGCTTCCAAATCAATGGGGAGGCTGTCTATGCCCACTTCAGTGCCTGTAGCATCTGTAGCGCCTGGTTCCTTCCTGGACCACTTGCCCTGTTATATCAGTCACATGGCGTTTGCATTTTCTGCAGATTAATTTGCATGCCTGGTGAATTGTTCAGAAATGGCTACTGAGGTGGTCCAGCCTGCTAAATCTTTTCCCACAGGCTCGACATGGATAAGGCCTTTCTCCTGTGTGGCAGCGAGGGTGGAGCTTGAGGTCTGCCTTCCACTTCACCAGGTGTATGCAGTATGGGCACTTGAACCGCATCTGGGGCAGATCATCTGGAAAGCTTCTGGATGTGACATCAGATCCTGGACCATACGGATAGCTCACAGGAGTAGAGTCCATTTCAGCATCAATTTGTGCTTGTTCTTCAGATTGGGAAATGTGGCTAGGAGAATCTGATGTTCATGCTTCTCATTTGCTTGACTTATAATGAGCAGCTTCAGGAGACAGTGACAACCTCAAATGTTTGGACATTTTAAAGGAATCTTTCCTTTGTTCATGCTTAGTCAAAGGCTGTTGAGTATCCCTTTGGGAGGCTGGATGGTAATTATACTTACTCCAAGATTTCCCACTTATTATACCTGTTCCTTGATCTGAGCTTAGGTGAGAATGTGGAGAACTGGTTTCTTCTTGCCAGCCACAGCTATAAAAGGAGGAACGTTCTATACCATTAGAATTGGCATCTTTATCGGAGAGACTGAAATAGCCATCTTTTTCTTTCTCACTAATGTCTAGTGAAGATTTAATAAAGGTCTTACATATGCTAATGACATCAGTCATCTGAAGGAAGCTAGCGGCCTGACATCACAGGATTTACACTTTACCCCAATACTGTTCATAAATCCCAGGGAAGGGCTCTTTAAAGACCAGCTTGTAGACGGTATACAGCCTAAGCAAAAAGAGTATATAGTTCTTTAATAAGTTATATTTCAAATATTTCAGTTTTATTCTTTCTATAATTTTCAGTCTTACTACAAAATAATGATATCGGAAAAGGGATACTTAATTAGCTGTATTGAGTTGTTTAATTTTACTCTGGGAATTAAGTTTTCTCATAATTATAGGATAATAGTTTATCTCATTTATTTTTTTTTAAAGATTTTATTTATTTGAGAGAGAGAGAATGAGAGAGAGAACACGAGAGGAGGGAGGGTCAGAGGGAGAAGTAGACTCCCCGCTGAGCAGGGAGCCCGACGTGGGGCTCGATCCTGGGACTCCAGGATCATGACCTGAGCCGAAGGCAGTCGCTTAACCAACTGAGCCACCCAGGCGCCCCTATCTCATTTATTTTCTTCAGTATATATGTAGACAGTCAAGCAAAAATGAAGCCCACAGAATGTAAGTGATTGTTCATGACTAAACAGAATGTCCGTGGCAGAGACTAGGGTAGATCCCGTGTGCCCTGCCTTCCAAAGTTAGGATCATCTCACCTATATTCTAAATACTTTCCCTGTTTCTTTATAGGTAAAGTTAACTAAATATAGCTTCTCTCAGTTTGTACTGAAATGTTTATGTTCTGAGTTCCAATCACCTTTAATTCTCAGAAAAAAAAAAAACACTTTATTTACTCTACAGCTATACTAATATAAAATTACTACCATATGGAAAATGCACATTCTACACTTGAAACCAATTTAGATAGTAAATGCTTCAGAGTTGTTTCCATATCTTCTCAAAATTGTGTCCCTCTGTCCTGGCTCATTTCCTGGAACATAATAAACACTCAATAACGATGTTTTTGAATGGAGTTTTTGAATTCAAAGTCAGTTCTATTCATTTCAGAATACGCTATGATACATATTTAATTTCCAGATGATAGAATTATCTACTACATTTTCCTAAGAATTGAATTAAGATTTTTTTTCTTTTCTGATGTCCTCACTAAAAATTATAGAAGCAAATAGATTATATGAATTTTATGGCTTATGTGAAACACAACCTGAGATTAAGTAGTTATAATATTGAGTTCAGTCTTTCTGCTCTCTCCTTGAAATAGTGAGCACATTTAAATTACAATTCCAAATACTGAGATCAAATTTTTATGGAATTTATTCACTAAATTTATAGCTGCAATACTTGATAATCACATTGAATTGTATGCCCGGCCCATTAAGAATAACTTTCCTTTTTTAAATCATAGACCATAGTTTAAATGACTGTGCTCTATATAGAAAATGTGAGGTCAAAAAGAAATACTGCCTTTAAAAATGGCAATATTCTAAAGCCCCAGGTATAAATTATTATTTTTATATAAAGCTTTGATATAAGAGGAAAATAATATTTTCTTTAACTATAGTAGATTGTCATTCCCCAGTGTCCAAACAATATATTTTTAAAGAAATTGTAGGTATAATTTTTTTTAATGCTACTCATTGCAGGTGGCTGGGTATAATTAGTGTTATTAATTTTGGTTCACAGCTCCTTGCAAAAAGCAGGATAGGTACATTAAAAATCCATAAATATATGTTTCATAGTGATTATATGCTTCATATTTTAGGTGATTATTATATTATAAAATGTTCCTTTAAAAAAATAAACTCTGATTTAAATGAGTGGTTGTTGGCATGATCTACTTTACCACTCAGTGGACCTAATGTTCTCTTGAGACGCTGAATCTTGATTTAATTTATTTGTTCCACATTTAGTTGAAAATGTTGAGAACATTCTAGCAAGATAAAAAAAATAATGTTTTCATGTAAAATTGCCATTGTAAAGGAGTCAGATTAAATGGACTATTGATTAATAATCTAATGTTTATATCCAATTAAATGACATTCAAAGTTCAAGCTAATTTTAGTCTTTGATGCATTTATAAACTTCAAGAAAACAGGGTATTCGTTTTGCCTTTTTACCATGCAGTAGCTTTAGTATTCAAAAGGTCCTGTGTTTCTGTATAAATTATATTAAAGATAAATCAATTCCTAGACAAAATGGATTATTTTAAAAGCCACAAACACTAGATTCATTATAATCTATTTTTTAACATTGCAGTTGTAGTCAAATACATGCAATAAGTGTAAAAGTATATAAGTATATTCTGAAATTTCTTGTGCATATAAAATGATACAACGACATTTAATGAGTACTGTGTATCTACCACCTGTCTTAAGGAATAAAATAATACATATGAAGTAAGTGCATGTTACATGTTCTGTTTCTCTCCACCATTCCATCAGATTGCATTTCTAGAGTATCATTTTAATATATTAAAGTTTTTTTAAGATTGTATTTATTTATTTGAGAGAGAGAGAGTGAGAGATAGAGAGCACGAGAGGGAAGAGGGTCAGAGGGAGAAGCAGACTCCCTGCTGAGCAGGGAGCCCGATGTGGGACTCGATCCCGGGACTCCAGGATCGTGACCTGAGCCGAAGACAGTCGCTTAACCAACTGAGCCACCCAGGCGCCCAATATATTAAAGTTTACAAAATGAACTTATAATTTTCTTATCCTCCTTCAATCTCGCTTTTTATTTCAATATAATATCCTAGCAATTTACCCATATTTACACATGTAGTTCAATTTTATACATTTTGACTGTTGAATAGTTCCATTGTATATATTGCGGTATTTTGCTCTTCCCTTGCTGTTTATTTCCTACTGCCAGTGAAATTGTTATAAAGGTCCTTATCCATATCTTTCTACACCTGTACAAGCATTTTTCTAGGGTTTGTAGAAGTAGAATTTTGTGTATATGGTATACACATTTTTAAATGCATATATATTGAAATTATTCTCTAAATTGGGTATGGTAATTGACACACTCACTAGCATTCTTTTAAGAGTTCCCATTGTTCTACATCCCTGCTAGTATTTGGAAATCTGGTGGCTTTTTTGTTTTTTTTGTTTGTTTGAAGAATGAGAGTTGTGATTTTTATGATTTTTACTTTAAATTCCCTGATTACAATTAAAGTTAACATTTTCTCAAGTTTATTGGCTGTTTGGTTTCCCTTTCTTAAATCACCTTATACTCTTTGCCCATTTGTTTCCAACTTTACTGTCAATTGTTTCATTTTAAATTTGTAAGAATCCTTTATATATTCTGTTTAATAATCTTTTATTTTAATGTTTAAACTTTCATTGAAATTATGAGAAATTTTTCTATGCTTTATGACATGTGTATCTGGACAAAGAATTATACATACCTTAAGGACATAATGAGATATATTATCTTTGCTTCTAAAAGTTTTGAAAACTTAATTTTATGCACATAGGTCTTTATTTAAGGGGTTTGTAATTGCAAAACAGATTTTAAGAAGTTATTACAGGTGGAATTGCTTGTAAAATATTTTAAAAATGAAAATCTGGGGATGCCTGGGTGGCTGAGTAGGTTAAGTGTCTGCCTTCAGCTCAACTTGCGATATTGGGCTCCTGGGATCGAGCTGGGTCAGTTGGGCTCCCTGCTCAGCAGGCAGCCTGCTTCTCCCTCTCTCTAACTCCTCCCCATCACTGCTCCTGTTCTCTCTCACTATTTAACTCTCTCTCAAATAAATAAATAAAATCTTAAAGAAATGAAAATCTGTGGTGTGTGATGTGTTCACATCCTAGTGCATGCATCACCAGATTTTAAATGATGAAACATGTCACTGGAATATTTAATATTTTAAACTAAAGTACATGCAATAACTAGCTATGTGTATGTATGTTATGTTTTGGTGAGGATGAATCTATTGAATGTGCTGTATTAAAATATAACTTCTGTAAGATTTATATGTCAGAAGACTCAAACTTCAGAACCAGTCCTCTTTGACCTATAAATTTTACCTGGTCTGACCATGTAGAAAAGAATTTATGCATACACACACCCAAAGTGAAAACCAAGCTATTTTCCAAAAGCTAAGTGTTTGAATGACAGCGAAAAAGTAGTCAATCTGACAGGTTTCCTGTTCTGTAACTAGTAATAATGATCTACCCTAGAAAATACTGGTAATATTCACTAACTCATGTCAAATGGTCTCTCACAGTCTCCCATAATCCCATGGATTATGCAGGCCCCAAACAGTGAATCTCCATATTTAACCAGATGATTGACTCATTCCACTAGATCTATAACAATGAAGACTTTCTTACATAATTAATTATTATGGTAACTAGACATATCATTCTTCTCTATAACAATCATACCCGCTGGGAATTATTACTTAAATTCTGCATTTATTAGACATTTCAAAATTAACTCCTTAGTGTATCATTAGTGTCATTCAGCTGCTTCAGTTTCTGAGGGTGTGCACTTTCTGTGTGGTCGTCCTTCAATAATGGTGAACGTGAAGCCGTCTAAGACTCACTGATTAGGTGAGCAGAGATGGACCTAGACTTGAACATTGTTATTAATCATGAGAATAACAAAGTTGTTATTATTTCAAGTTTAATTGCCATGGATCTTATAATATATTTTATTAATAGTGCTTTTATTTGGCTGAAGCAAAAAGACAAACAGAATTACCATAGTGTTAATTTTTATGGTATGCATACAAAATGTACGTTAATCCCTCTTTCCAGGATTCATGCATTCAGTTGTCATATATTTTTTTTTCCAAAACTAATGATGTAATGTATGGTGATTAACATAACAATACAAAATTAAAAAAAAAAAGAATTTAAAGATGCTATCACCAGATCTTCCAAGTAGGCAGTCTTTCCTCAAGAACTAAGAACCACCATCTTAGACCAAAGTGACACCTGGAAAGCCATGGAGCCGGGTCATGCTCTACACTATGAAGTACTCAGGTACATAAGGGCTGTTTTGATTTCCAAGACACAGAGAAAAGGGGTGGCTTCTCTGATGTATCACCAGGTGTCCCTGAACAGAGGAATGAAGGACAGGTATGCCCATGACCATGACGCGGCTCTTGTAGAAAGTGGTTTAAGGCAGGCAATGGAATCCATTTCCAGTCCTTATTGTTCAAGTATCTGTCTTTAAAATTCAAGCAGATTTTATATGAATAGCATAAATATGCCACTGTTTGTTTTGGCCTAAAAAGTGATCCTTCTCCCTCAAACCTTCCAGTAAATCTGATATCTCAGAAGGCAGTCTGAGTTTATTGACTTCGTGTCCTCGATGAAGGATAGACAGGTAATGCTAGCAGACAAGGGGTTTGAGAAGTTCTCAGGACATCCATGGTGGTCTCAGTTGTCATATATTTTTAACGTCCTTTAATCTGTACCAATTTCTTAGACATACTTTGTCTTTCATGATCTTGATATTTGTGAAGCAAACAGGAAAGATATTTGGTAGAATTAACCAAAATTAGAGTTTTCCAGATACTTCCTCATTGTTTCAGGTTAAGCATTTTATTATTTTAGGTAAAATATCATGGGAGTGACGTTGTACCCTTCTCGGGGCAACATATCAGGAGGAATGTGGTGACAGTTTGTCCCATTAGTGGCAATCTTCACTTTGATCCTTCGTTAAAGTGATTAAGGTAATGCTTGATTATTTTTTCCAATATGGAGTCAGTATTGCCCTTTATATTTAAGAAGTAATTTATGGGGTGATTACTTGAGATTTTATATCATGTTCTTCATTACACCTTTATCCTATAGTTTAATTGTACATTTTAGCAATTCATTCTACATTTATTAGGATTCTACTGTAAGGAAAAGTTTTTCTTATTTCCACATATATATATATGGAAGTTCCATATCTTATTGTCCACTCCCAAATACTGAATGTTCTTTGTGGTTCTTAGATATCATATTGTACAAGTAGAGTTTACTGAATTTTACTTGGTTAGTAAATGCAGCTAAAATTTAGAAATGAAATGATCACTGAGTGATCAGAAAGAAAATAACAATATTTTATCTAAATTTGGAACATCTCATGCCATTCTTCTGGCATGATTAAATTAGAAGTATATGATAACCATTTTGTTACACATTATTTGACAAATTATAATTCAAATAGATACAAAAGTGAATTGTGCTTCCCTTTGTATTTTGATACTAATAGCTTCTGACTGTGTTATTTGAACTAAAGGGAAATATGTCACATAAAAATGTTATCTTGGAAAAAAAATGTTATTTGAATCGCAATGCCTGGGAAGATGGCAGAGTAGGAGGATCCTAAACTCACTCTGTCTCACATTTACAACTAGATATCACTCACACTCTGTAAATAAACAGAGAATAATCCAAAGACTGGCAGAACAAACTCCACAACTAAACATAGAGAAGGAATCACATCTGATTGATTAGGAAAGGCAGAAATGGTGGTCAGATCTGTCTGTAGGAGGGAAAAGAGTTGCAGGCATGGAGAGGGCAAAGAAATCATCCCTTGCACCATGGAGCACACACAGAGAAGACAAATCCCCAAAACGACTGGCTTTGAAAACTAGAGGGGCTGAATTCCCTGAGTTTGTATAACTAGTGGTACTTAAAGCCTGGAGCTTTAAAAAGTCAGCTGACTTAGCAGTGGGCTAGGAGGGAGGGTCAGTGATAGCTGGGTCCCTGCTCTGAAAGAGATAGCAACCTGTGGAGAGCTAACACAGAAGGTAGAGTTAGCACAGTGCATGGGGAAAACAGGAGAACGATCTCTTTATACCGATTTTGGAGCATGTTGGGGCCTCTCCGGGAACAAAGAAGCTTTTCCTCCCTGCCCCCTGGCATAAACACAGTGCCTCCTGCAGGAGGAAACCCTGCACAGACACTTGCTCCTTAACCTCCCCAGCAGTACATCCCACCCAGGTGTTCTAAGGACTTGCCCATTTCAAACCTGCTGGCCTCAGCCTTGGGTTCAGAGCACATTTTGTCAACCCTGCGCATGCCCTGCTCAGCCACTTCACACAGACACAATGTGTACCTGGTACCAAACAAAAGTTAAAAGAATTCATGACCAGTAAACCAGCCCTAGGGAAAATGTTAAGGGGGACTCTGTGAGTGGAAAATGAAAACCATAAGTAAGAGTAAAGAAAATAGGAAGAACAAAAGAAAAAAATGTACACGTGTAAAAATCAGTCAAGAGAAGCACCTAACAAAAGGATGTAAAATATGATACCAAATATCTGAAAGGTGCGGGGAGAACAGTAAAGAATGAGATCAAAGTTAAGCAACCATCAGCTTAATACAGACTGCTATATGCAGAAGGTGTTATATGTAAACTGATTGGTAACCACAAATCAAAAAACAGTAATAGATATGTGAAAAACAAAAAATAAGGAATCCAAGGATATCACTAAAGAAAACCAGCAAACCATGGAAGAAAGAAAGAGAAGAAAGGGTCAGAGAAAAACTACAAAAAACAGGGGTGCCTGGGTGGCTCAGTAGGTTAAGCGGCTGCCTTCGGCTCAGGTCATGATCCCAGAGTCTTGGGATTGAGTCCCTCATCAGGCTCCTTGCTCAGTGGGAAGCCTGCTTCTCCCTCTCCCTCTGCCTCCCTCTCCCTCTGCTTGTACTCTCTCTCTCACTCCCTGATAAATAAATAAAATCTTAAAAAAAAAAACAAACCTACAAAAAACAACCACAAAACAAGTAGCAAAATGGCAATAAATACATACCTATCAATGGTTACTTTGAATGTAAATGGATTAAATACTCCAATCAAGAGACATTGGGTGACAGAGTGGATTAAAAAACAAGACCTATCTATATGCTTCCTACAAGAGACTCATTTCAGACCTAAAGACATATGCAAATTTGAAAGTGAGGGAGTAGAGAAGCATTTATCATGCAAATAGATGCCAAAAGAAAGCCAGAGTAGCAATACTTATATCAGACAAACTAGACTTTAAAACAAAGTTTATAAAAAGGACAAAGAAGGACATGATATAATAACAAAGGAGATAATCCAACAAGAAGATATAACAAGTGTTTATATTTATGCACCCAATATGGGAGCAACCAAATACCTAAAACAGCTAATAACAAACATAAACTAATCAATAGTAATGCAATAATAGTAGGAGACTTTAACACCCCGTTTATATCAACAGACAGTCTATCCAAATAAAAAATCAACAAGGAAATAGTGGCTTTGAATGATACACTGGACCAGATGGATTTAATAGCTATATTTAGAATATTTCATCCTAAAACAGCAGAATACACATTCTTTTCAAGTGCACATGGAATATTCTTCAGAACAGATCACATATTAGGCCACAAAACATGTCTCAACAAATTCAGAAAGACTGAAGTCATACCATGCATCTTTGCTGACCACAACATTATGAAACTAAAAATCAACCATAAGAAAAAATGAGGGAAAAAACACAAATACAAGGAAGTTAAATGACATGATCTAGACGATGAATGGGTCAACCAAGAAATCAAAAAAGAAATGAAAAAGTACATGGAAACAAAAATAAAAACGCAGTGCTCCAAAACCTTTGGGATGCAGCAAAGTGGTTGTTAAGATGGAAGTTGGTAGCAATACAGTCCTACCTCAAAAAACAAGAAAAACCTCAACCTAACCTTATACGGAGAGGAGCTAGAGAAAGAACAACACACAAAATCCAAAACAAGCAGAAAAAAGGAAATACTAAGTATTAGAGCAGAAATAAGTGACACAGAAACTAAAAAACCAAACCAAAACAAAAACAACAACAACAATAAAACAACAATAGAACAGATCAGGAAACCAAGAGCTGGTTCTTTGAAAAGATCAAGAAAATTGCCATACTGCTAGCCAGACTCATGGAAAAAAAAAAAAAAAAGATGCATATAAACAAAATCACAAATGAAAGAGGAGAAATAACACCACAGAAATACAATTGTAAGAAAATATGAAAAACTATATGCCAACAAATTAGACAACTTAGAAAAACTGGATAAATTCCTATGAACATATAACCTACCTAAACAGAAGCAGGAAGGAATAGAAAATTTGAACAGACCAGAAAGGAGGTTGATTCAGTAATCAAAATCTCCCATCAAAAGTCTAGAATCAGAGAGCTTCATCAGCAAATTTCTATCAAACATTTAAGAAGAGTTAATACCTATTTTTCTTAAACGATCCCAAACAACAGAAAGAGGAAAATTCCAAACTCATTGTATGAGGTCAGTATCATCCTAATACCAAAACCAGATAAAGACCTCAGAAAAAAAAAGAACTACAGACCAATATCTCTGATGGACATAGTTGTAAACATCCACAGCAAAACACCAGCAAACTGAATCAAACAGTACATTAAACAAAAGCATTCACCACAATCAAGTGGGATTTATTCCTGGGATGTAAGAGTGGTTTAGTATTTGCAAATCCATCAGTGTGATGCATCACATCAATGAGAGAAAGGATAAAAAGCAAATGATCATTTCAATAGATACAGAAAAAGCAGTTGACAAACTACAACATCAATTCATGATAAAAGTCCTCAACAAAGTAGATTTAGAGGAAACATACCTCAACATAATAAAGGCTGTCTATGAAAACCCATAGTAAACATCATATTCAATGGGAAAACCTGAGAGCTTTTCCCCTAAGATCAGGAACAAGGCAAGGATGTCCATTCTCATCACTTTTATTCAACATAGTACTGGAAGTCCTAACTACAGTGATCAGACAATATCCAAATTGCTAAGGAAGAGGTAAATCTTCCACTCTTTGCAGATGGCATGATACTACATACAGAAAACTAAAGACTCCACCAAAAACTAGAACTAATGAATGAATTCAGTAAAGTTACAGGATACAAAATCAATGTACAGAAATATGGTACATTTCTATACAACAGAGTAATAAAGAATATACAGTAATAATGAAGCAGCAGAAAGAGAAATTAAAAAAACAATCCCGTTTACAAAATAATACCTAGGAATAAACCTAACCAAACTGGTGAGCGACCTATACTCAGAAAACCATAAAGCATTGCTGAAAGAAATTTAAGATGACATAAAGAAATGGAGAGACATCCCATGCTTATGGGTGGGAAGAACAAATATTGTTAAAATATCTATACTACCTAAAGCAATCTACAGATTTAATGTGATCCCTATCCAAATCACAACAACATTTTTCACAGAAATAGAACAAAAAATCTTAAAATTTATATGGAACCACAGAAGACCCCAAATAGCCAAAGCAGTTTTGAAAAAGAAAATCAAAGTTGGAGGTATCACAATTCCAGACTTCAAGGTGCATAAAACTGTAGCAACCAAAACAGTATGGCACTACCACAAAAATAGACATAGAGATAAATAGAATAGAATAGAAAGCCCAGAAATAAACCCATAATTATATGGTCAGTTAGTCTTTGACAAAGCAAGAAAGAATATCCAAAGGGAAAAAGACAGTTTCTTAAGCAAATGGTGTTGGGAAACCTGGTCAGCCACATTCAAAACATTGAAACCAGACGACTTTGTGACATCAAACACAAAAATAACCTCAAAATGGATTAAAAACATGAATATAAGACCTAAAACCAAAAAATCCTGAAAGAGAGCATAGGCAGTAACTTCTTTGACATCGGCCAGAGCAACATTTTTCTAGACATGTCTCCTGAGGCAAGGAAAGAAAAGCAAAAACACTATCGGGACTTCATCAAGATAAAAAGCATCTGCACAGCAGAGGAAACAACAAAACTAAAATACAGCATACAGAATGGGAGAAGATATTTACAAATGACATATCTAATAAAAGATTAATAAATACTACGAACTGATACAACTCAACACCCCCAAAATGAATAATCCACTTTAAAAAAGTTGAGAATGCATGAACAGATATTTCTCCAAAGAAGACATACAGATGTCCAGTATATGGATAGATATATTCATATATATCCAGATATATGAAAAGATGCTCAACATCACTCATTATCAGGGAAATACAAATCAAAGCTACAATGAGATATCACCTCACACCTGTCAGAATGGCTAAAATCAAAAACAAGAAACAAGTATGGCAAGGATGTGGAGGAAAAGGAACCCTGGTGCACATTTGGTGGGAATGCAAACTGGGGCAGCCACTCTGGAAAACAGTATGGGGGTTCCTCGAAAAGTTAAAAATATAACTATCTTATGATCCAGTAATTGCACTACTGTGTATTACCCATTGAATACAAAAACACTAATTCAAAAGGATATATGCACCCCTTTGTTTATTGAGCATTATTTACAATAGCCAAATTATGGAAGCAGCCAAATGTCCATTGATAGATGAATCGATAAAGAAGATGTAGTGTTTATATATGTATGTGTGTGTATGTACATAGGTGTATATGTATACATATACACACACAATGGAATATTCAGCCATAAAAAGGAATGAAATCTTGGCATTTTTTTTAAAGATTTTATTTATTTATTTGAGAGAGAGAATGAGAGATAGAAAGCAGGAGAAGGAAGAGGGTCAGAGGGAGAAGCAGACTCCCTGCTGAGCAGGGAGCCCGATGCGGGACTCAATCCCGGGACTCCAGGATCATGACCTGAGCCGAAGGCAGTCGCTTAACCAACTGAGCCACCCAGGCGCCCGAAATCTTGGCATTTGTAATCACATGGGTGGAGCTAGAGAATATAATGCTAAGCAAAATAAGTTAGTCCAAGAAAGACAAACACCATATGATTTCACTCATAGGTGGAATTTAAGGTACAAAACAAATGAGCAAAGGGAAAAAAAAAGACAAACCAGGAAACATACTGTTAACTACAGAGAACAAAATCATGGTTACCAGAGGAGATGTGGGTAGGAGGTTGGGTGAAATAGGTGATGGGGATTAAGGGGTGCACTTGTCATAATGAGCCCTGGGTGATGAATTATTGTATCACTATATTGTACACCTGACGCTAATATAACACTGTGTGTTAACTAAACTGGAGTTAAAATGAAAGATACAGTATCTCACTGAGTTACATAAAGTATAAGGCATATTTTTATCATTCTATAGATGAAGAAAGGTAAGATCTAGAGAAGTAGTTTTCAGACTTTTTTTCTTTTAATGAGACACATTTAAGCCATAAGAATGTTCAAGTTTTCAACATACCTCAAAAACATTTTTAGATTATTAGGTTGTAACACAGACAAAAAGTTGTCAATTCTTGACTATAAAAAAGCACACACATACACAAACACAAAGTAAGTCTAAGTTTATTGGCTCTATAGCAGTAAAATAAAATAACAATGTGAAGATTCTTATTAGTGCCTTGGAAGTATAGATACAAACATGTTTTTAATGTTCTATGTTTTTAGTGTTTGGGGATGTCTGGTTAGTGGTTCAAAGAAGATATTTACATTCAGGGAAGTGGTTGAGAGTGAGTAAAGTTCATAACATAATAGTTTAGAAATGGTGTGTGGGAAAAGGTATGAATCTTGAAGCAAGTCAGGATAACTAAACTGTTGTTTGAAAAGAAAATTGTTTGCTCAGAAGATAACTGATGTCCTAATAAAAGACTTGTTTGCTTAGATGGATAAACTCTTTGTCCAGATACATTTGTTTACAGGAATTTCCCAAAGTAAACAGTAAAATTATTAATTTACACCCTTATCTTCATGAAAAGAATGTTTTGGACAAAGTAATTATGCCATTTTGATACAAATGATCTCATTTCTCAGTCCTGATCATTAAGCTATGTGGATTCAAGTAGTCTCATCTCAATTTCTAAGGTTATAAATGATTCCCTTGATAAAAAGGTGATGATATAACATTCTGCCTCACTCAGGAAATGATATTGGAATGTAAATCATTGAGAGGGATGAATAACTCTAATTTTTAACATAAAATGAATTATTCACCAGTGTTATTTTAAATGAAAAATGCTATTCTATCAAATTATTTATAAAAAACCTAAAATACGATGATGTAATACTCTTTTTTTAAGAATCATTGCCTGAGATGCAAACTTAAATGCCAATAAATTTGCATGATGAAATTGAATTTCCTCTTTTCTAACACCAAAGGAAAGATCTGTTTTATATGAATCTATTCCTATAATTATTATCGCTCCTTCTACATATGAACCATGTACTTTAAAAAAATCATGATTTCCTTTATGTACATATATCAAGATAATTTAGGTTAAACACATATGCACACATACCTGGAGGTGCACACACACACACACACACACACACACACACACACACACACACACAAGAATTACTGTAGAGGTGCCTGGTTGGCTCAGTCGGTTAAGCGTTCAGCTCTTCATTTTGGCTCAGGTCATGATCTCAGGGTTGTGAGATCGAGCCTGCATCAGGCTCCGCTCTAGGTGTGGAGTCTGCTTAGGATTCTCTCTCTCTCCCTCTCCCTGTGCCCCTCCCCCTTCCCATTCTAAAAAAAAAAATCTTTAAGTATAGTAGTCTGGGTTTTGCAGTTTATTACCAGTTTTTTGTTTGTTTTTGATGAGATGTTTGACGAATTCAATTCTCTGAGCGTATCTTTTTTTTTTTTTTTTGTCTGTCTGGAAAATTAGGGCTTTGAGATTTATAATCTTTAAGATTCCTTTTCTACTCTCATCATTTTATAAGGCTAGGTTGTGCTTGGGTGTATATATGTATGTGTGTGTTTTTGAAAAACTGTAAATTCTGAAATTCTGTAGAAACTTAAGGTATAATTGTCATTAGGACACAGGTCACAAGCAAGTTTTGTTTGTATTCTAACAACTTCATGAAATAAGAGTTGCTTTTTCAGATGAGCAAACTCTGAGTTTAGATAAATTGGTTTACACAAATTTCTTGAATCAAAGAGTAAAATATTTATTAGTTGCCACACATGTCTAATGCCAGGTATAAGTAAATAGTAAAGTCTATTCTGACTGGTAATGTCATAGGACATTTGGCAGATAGGGTACAGAGAAGATATTATTGTTTATATGTATATCATGAACCTCTGGAGCATTTCTTAATGTTCAGATTGAAAGATGGATGAACCCAGAAAAATGACATTTCCTTATGTAGTCATAAGTAGAGAAGCTTTTAATTTTAGTTCAGTGAATCTTTTAAAATGTTTCCCAGGACATTTCATTCAATTGACAAATATTTACATAGCACTTAATACTGTAGATAATAATTCAGTGTCCTAGTTGGCATGCCTTGGGATTCCTGTCCTTCATAAAACTATGCAAAGTTGCCATTTTTCCAGAGGAGTTTCAGTTCTTAACTGAAATAAGAAAAATGAGTTGCTTTCAATAATCTTTATAAAGATTTAAGAATGACATCTGTGAAAAATCTTTTAAATATGAAATGCTGTGAATATAAAGCCTGGGATATAAATCAAGATGCAGAATACTTCTTCAATCTTCATGAACAGGATGGCATCAACTTGATGCTCAGTTATCTTTGTCACCCGGAGCTTTTTGAGATGGAGACCTGTAAACACAAGTGCTATGTCTAGAATCTTTAAAATGTCATTAAGAAATGAGAGGAAATATCAAGGAGAATTATGACAAAAAAGATAAGGGATTACAGCATGTTGGAGCTCTGTTTGTGAAATATAAGAATGCTAGACAAATCACCTAAGCAATTGATATTTGCATGAAAAGAATTTTGAAAATTTATTTTCTCATGTGAAACAAAATTATTGTCAATCATCATAAAAAATATTGAGTGCCTCCTGTGTGTTCTGTGGGTCTAGATATTTGTTTTACACACATAGGTTATGCTATAATTATGTCTTGTTCATATTGAATTTTAATTACTGAAATGCAAAAGAATTTCCACAGTACATATGTTTACATAATGAGGTCATTTTGAAAATAATCTTTTCCTTCTCTGCAATTAATATACCAGAATATCTGACTTATTAATTTATTTATTCATTCATCTGTTTTTCAGTTACCTGCTATTAGTTCGTCATTGTTTTAGGCGCTGAGAGTATTACAAAAGACTCCATTCCCTCGTGAATCTTATCTTTCATGTTGATTCTAGACTTAAGAAACTGGGTTGGCTTATCAGCTATGACACTTCTGCATAATTGCATTTCTGCAAATGGTGTGTCAGCAGTCAATTTCCCAGGAGACCACTACAAAAATTGTTGATCAAGCAAAACTAAGTTTACAGGCATACCTCGGAGATATTGCAGGTGCAATTCCCTACCCCCACAGTAAAGTGAATATTGTAATAAAGCAAGTCAAATAAAGGTTTTGGTTTCCTAGTGCATATAAAAGTTACAATTACACTATACTGTAGTCTATTAAATGTGCATGGAATATCAAATATATACACTTTGATTAAAAAATACTTTATTGCTAAAAAATGCTAACTGTCATCTGAGCTTTCAGTGAGTCCTAATCTTACTGGTAGAGGGTCTTGTCTTGATGGTGATGGCTGCTGACTGATTAGCATGGTGGTTGTTGAAGGGTGGGGTGGCCATGGCAACTTCTTAAAAGAGGACAACAATGAAGTTTGTTGCATCAGTTGACTTGTCCTTTTCACAGATTTTTCTGTAGCATGTGATGCTGTTTGATGGCATTTTGTCCACAGTAGAACTTCTTTCAAAATTGGAGCTTATCCTCTCAAACCCTGCTACTGTTTTATCAACTAAATTTATGTAGTATTTTAAATCCGTTGCTGTCATTTCAATAATCTTAACAGCATCTTGACCAGAAGTAGATTCCATCTCAAAAAAATATTCCATTTGCTCTTCTGCAAGAAGTAACTCCTCAGCCATTAAAGTTCTCTCTTGAGATTGCAGCAACTCAGTCCCACCCTCAGGCTCCACTTCTAGCTCTCCTGCTATTTCTATCCTATCTGCACTTAACTTCTTCTACTGAAGTCTTGCCCCCTCAAAGTCATCCATGAGGATTGGAATCCACTTCTTCCAACTCCTAGTAAGGCTGATATTTTGACCTATTTCCATGAAGCATGAATGTTCTTAATGCCATCTAGAATGGTGAATACTTCCCGAAAGTTATTCAGTTTACTTTGCCCAAATCCATCAGAGGAACTTCTATCTATGACATCGTATGCGATGTATTTCTTAAATAACAATACTTAAAAGTCAGAATTAATCCTTGATCCATGGCTGCAGAATGGAGGCTGTGTTGGCTGGCATGAAAACAACATTAATCTCATTGTACACCTTCATCAGAGCTCTTGGGTAGCCAGGTGTATTGTCAATGTGCAGTAATATTTTCAAATTTTATTTATTTATTTTAGAATGAGAGCACAAGCAGGAGGGGCAGAGGGAGAGAGAGAGAGAGAGAGAGAGAGAGAGAGAGAATCTCAAGCAGACTTCACGCTGAGCACAGAGTCTGACACAGGGTTCCACCTCACCACCCTGAGATCACGACCTGTGCTGAAACCAGGAGTCAGATGCTCAACCGAATGTGCCATCCAGGCACTCCAATGAGCAGGAATATTTTGAGAGGAGCAGTAGATCTCAACTGTGGGCTCAGCATATTGAGTAAACCATGTTGTAAACTGATGTGTTGTCATCCAGGCTTTGTTGTTTCATTTATAGAGTACAGACAGAATTGCTTTAGCATAATTCTTAGGGGTCCTGGGAGTTTCAGAATGATAAATGAGCACTGACTTCACCTTAAAGTCACCAGCTGTATTACCTCCTAACAAGACAGTCAGCCTGCCCTTTGAAGCTTTGAAGCCAGGCATTGACTTTTCCTCTCTAGCTGGTGTCTTTGTGTGGTAGAAGGCTGTTTCGTCTACACTGAAAATCTGTTGTTTAGTGTAGCCTCCTTCTTTAATGATCTGTGTTAGATCTTCCAGATAACTTGCTGCAGCTTCCTACCTCAGCACGTGCTGCTTCACCTTGCACTTGTATGTTAAGGAGACGGCTTCTTTCCTTAAACCTCATCAACCAACTTATGCTAACTTCAGACTTTATTTCTGCAGCTTTCTCACCTCTCTCAGCCTTTGTAGAATTGAAGAGGGTTGGAACCCTGCTCTGGATTCAATTTTGGCTTAATATTGGGAATGCCATGGTTGGTTTGAGCTTCTATCCAGACAGCTCAAGCTTTTTTCACATCAACAGTAAGGCTGTTTCCCTTTCTTATCATTCCTGTGTTCACTGGAATCATAGTTTTCATTTCCTTCAGGAACTTTTCCTTGGCATTCACAACTTGGCTAACTTGTTTGGTGCAAGAAGCCTAGCTCTTGGGCCTGTCTTGGTTTTTGACATGCCTTCCTTACTAAGCTTAATCATTTCTAGCTTCTGATTTAAAGTGAGGGACATGAGACTCCTCCTTTCACTTGAACACTTCACAGAGGCCATTTTAGGGTTATTAACTGGCCTAATTTCAATATTATTGTGTCTGAGGAAATAGGGAGGCCTGAGGAGAGGGAGGGAGACATGGGAATGACCAGTCAGTGGAGCAGTCAGATCACATAGAATGTTTATTGATTAGGTGTGCCGTTTTATATGGGTATAGTTCATGGCACCCCAAAACAGTTACAATAGCAAAATAGCAAAGATTATTGATCACAGATCAACATAACAAATATAATAATAATGCAGTTGTTGAAACTATTACAAGAACTAACCAAAACATGACACACAGTGAACAGATCCTATTGGAAAAAATGGTGCCAATAGACTTGCCTGATGCACGATTGTCACAAACCTTCAATTTGTAAAAAATGCAGTATTTGGAAAGAGCAGTAAAGTGAAGCACAATAAAATGATGTATGCTTATATTGAATTTGCTGCTATAAAACATGTGATGTTAAATTTTGTGTGTGTGTGTCATTTAGGCCAGGCCGCAGTGCCTAGGTGTATGTTGAGTTATGGATGTTGTTGGAAATAATCACATATCATTCTGAATGCGATTACATTTGAATCAGTAGACTTTGAGTAAGCAGATTAAGCTCCATAATGGGGGTAGGCCTCATCCAAATAGTTAAAGATCTTAAGGAAAAGACTGTTTTCCTCTGAGGAAGGGGGAATTCTGCCAGCAGAATGCCTCTGGACTTGAACTGCAACTTCACTTCTTCTCTGGGTTTCTAGCCTGGCGGCCCATCCTGTAGACTTTAAGACTTGGCAGCCTCCCTACTCTCGTGAGCCAATTTCTTAAAATAAATCTCTCTCTATATATATATAAATATACATCCTATTGATTTTATTTCTCTTGAGACCCTGTCTGGTACAAGTGATAACACCATCTTGACAGACTTTTAAGAGCATCTCAGAAAGGGGAAGTCAGGGACAGATGTGTATAGCATTTCATTAGAAATGATTTCTTAATCTGAATAATTTTATTTTTAATTTTTATTTTTTAAGATTTTATTTATTTGAGAGAGAGAATGAGAGATAGAGAGCATGAGAGGGAAGAGGGTCAGAGGGAGAAGCAGACTCCCTGCTGAGCAGAGAGCCTGACATGGGACTCGATCCCAGGATTCCAGGATCATGACCTGAGCCGAAGGCAGTCGCTTAACCAACTGAGCCATCCAAGACGCCCCATTAATCTGAATAATTTTAAACAAGTGTTGCAATTCAAGGCACTAGTTCGGAATGGGCAGAATTTATGGCACAGTAGCTCTGGATCAATGGAGGTATACGTGAAAAAGGTATTGATAGGCAACCTGCTAGTCCTGATATGTGCACTATTTAGTTGGCTCAAAGTGTTCAAGGAGTAAATATCTCCTAGAATAAGCAGGAAAGTTATTTTGCCTAATCTCAGGGTTTTTTTATTGCTGTTTTTGCTCAAAAATGGGAAGAAAAAATGTTTTTCCAGAATTGTTTAGAACTAGCTTGGGAGAGTATGTCATTTCAGTTCTAAAATAAGAGGTTGGAGATAAAAGAAGTAGACGAGCACATGGCTTTGGAAGAAAGAATCTATGGTGGCCTCTTAGAAATCAATCCAAGTATCTCTGATACTGCAAAGCAATCCTATTAGTGAATTACATGCTGGGTCACAAGTCAGAATTCCAGGTTGCCAGTTCTGATTCCATTCCATCCTAACTGTAGGATTTAGTAAGTCTTTTAACATCTCTGAGTCTGAGTTTACTCACCTTCCTTATGGTATCCTGGCCAAGATCTTACTCAATTTTAAAATCCTATTATTTCCACGTTGTTGCAAATGGCAAGATTTCATTTTTTTGATTGCTGAGTAAGTATTCTCTTGTATATATACATCTTCTTTGTTCATCTGTCGATGGACATCTGGGCTCTTTCCATAGTTTAGCTATTGTGGACATTGCCGCTGTAAACACTACATTTGTATCTTTGGGGTAAATACCCAGTAGTGCAATTGCTGAGTCATAGGGTGTTAATGCTAAGCGAAATAAGTCAATCAGAGAAAGACAATTATCATATGATCTTAACTGATTTGTAGAATTTAAGAAACAAAACAGAGGATCATAGGGGAAGATAGGGGGAAAAAAATCAGAAAGGGAGACAAACCATAAGAGACTCTTAAGCATAGGAAACAAACTGGGATTTGCTGGAGGAGAGATGGGTGGGGGGATGGGGTAACTGGGTGATGGACATTAAGGAGGGCACGTGTTGTAATGAGTACTGGGTGTTATATAGGTTTGATGAATCACTGATCTCTATCTCTGAAAGCAATAATACATGTTAATTGAATTGAAATAAAAATAAAAAAATAAAAATAAAATAAAATCCTGTTATTTCCTTAATGGATATTAAAAATACAGAATACATACTTAAGTATTAGACTCCTCAAAGGATGTCTGATGAAATGATGATGGAAATGAACATTTGAGACAAACTAGACTATAATAGATTTCTCAGTACGTAGTGACTGAAGCACTGAATATAGAGATAATTATTTGAAGCTACCTTTATCATAGTCATTTAATATACAATTGTGTAGCCCTTCCATTGACCACTATAAGTAAATAAGTCAGGAAATAAATATCAGGCTCTTGTGACTATGAAATTCAGTCATTGAATGGATGAGCAAATCTTTGCAACTGGAAAAGGTGATGTCAAATTCTATTGTTAAAGCAAAAAAAAGTTTACTCTGCTTGGCTAATACTACTTAATTCTACCTAATAAGGGGATTATTATTTTTGTAGGAAAACAGGAAAATATCAGGTTCTAGCAAGAAACTAAAACAACTATACATTAAACGGATGTTAGAGAACTTAATGTAATGTTTCATGTTTACTTTTATAATTCACAACTTTCTATTTTTTCATTCAGGAATAATTTTTGTTTTATTGATTTTCTGTGTGGTGGGATTCAGGGGTCCATGTACACTATTGTGGCTACTCATAGGGATTGTGGGCGATCTTATTTAAAGATATTTTGTCAGAACGTCTGAGATACTTGCCAGAACAGTTTGAAGTGTTTTAGAAACAATCTTCTTTATTTCGGTTACATGCTAGATAAATAAAAGTCTATAATGGATGTTATAAATAACGCGCTTATTTAGTAAAATTAACGTTGCACTGCACGGCATGCCCTTTACCTTTACAGTTCAATGGCACTTGGATGATGGGGCATTCCTGCCACAGGTATCAGCTGCTGCCTGTGCTATCAGTCTCCCGCAGTAGTTCTGTTAATTATCTTGCCAGAGTGTCTGAGGCAGATAGCAATCTCTCCTAAAGAGCAGACAGATTTAAAGAGGCAGAATTAATTAAAATTGATTCACACATTCTCTCACCTATAGGTCTGCTGGGAGCCTTTCTTTCTTATACCCCTCCCCATTCTGTGATGTTGTACAACACAGTACAGGTGGGAATCCCTACCATGGGATACTAATTACGGAGCTTGAATGGGATTAGCCATAGTGATTGGCACGTAATGCATGAAAGGATTTTAAAATTTACTTCATTTAAGGGATTTCATGAGGGACCAATTCTTTCTTCTAACTTTTATAAGTGGTTATTGAGAAGTTGACAAAGCTGAAAATCCAAGGTCACTTAGGATTATTGGAAAACTTACAAATGAATTACACATTTTAGTAGTCAATTGTTCAAAATTGTATGCTTTAAAAAGACGTGAAGTACTGGAAAGAAAGATAATGGAAGTGGATCCATGTATATTATTATTTTTAATGAAGGAATAGGTATTATAGAATTTATACCTGAACATAGGAAAATAGCTAATAAGAAAATAATAGTCACATTTTTTTATACTATATGTAACTAACCATTACGAATTTCTATCAAAAAATGAAGCAATATTACCTTGATGCAAAACAGTCTAATCCTGAACACCATGGGTTATGTTTTCTTCACTAAGGAAATAGTTGATATAAATTCTAAGCTGCTGTAACAACAGCAACAAAAAAAACCAAAACAGTTAAGCAAGATAAATACTTACTGACATGTGTCCAGTTTGAAGGTATCAGCAGTGTAAATATAATCTTTGGTATAGCAGTTCAGAAGAGTGTGTTGCAGGGCTGATAAGTGTGCCATCTTCAGGGCAGCTATTATCTACGAGTCCAGATCCTACCTTCACATCTGCAAGGAGGAGAAAAGTTACATGTGGGAATATTACCTCCAGGAAGGCAGGCGGCGTGCTTTCTTGCTTTTAAGAGCTGGACCCTAATCTTGTACATATCACCTTTGTTCATATACCATTCACCAGCCATTAGCCACGTGCTGCTGCCCAGCTAAATGCCCATTTTGATGGAGCAGAGGATGGATATCTGAGAGCAGATAGCATCCGTAGGAAATGAAAAAAATAAAAAAAAGGATCAATTAGAATCAACAAGTTGAAAAACTTCATAATGGCCTGAGTTTTCTTTATATTTCTCATGATTTCACATTTTATATATTAAGTATCCTCATAAGAGTTAAAATTTAATATGGAATATAAATAATGATTTGGATAACAAAATAAGTCCTGTGAAATATTTTTACATATTAAAAGATGTTGAAAATAATATTTTAGATAAGATAAAATAAGCATAGGAAGACATAAGGAATGGAATAGAGAATTAACTTATTATTATATTTATCTTTTCAAATATTCTTTATTCCAAAAGTTGACTTCAGTGTGTCATTCCTTATAACCAAATGTAGGTTTCTAAAGAGAATGTATGCCTCCTTGAATGTTACAAATATAATGTGTAATAGTGTTATTACTATACACATAATAGTGTTTTAATCACTATTTGCTATTTTAACATGTGCTTATTCTTTTAAGAAACATGTCTAAACCACTGAACATGTGTGAAAATTCTGTTAGGAGCTTTGAGTAGTACACAAGGAAGTAAGACAGTCAGGACCCATTACTTCAGGGTACTTAAAAATCTGTCATTTTAAATTAAGGGATTTTTCAGATCAGCATCCAGTTTTCTTAAGGAAGCATTAGTGGAATTATTTAGTTCAAGAATTACAATTCTAGGGGCCCCTGGGTGGCTCAGTTGGTTAAGCAGGGCATGATCCCAGGGTCCTGGGATCGAGCCCCATGTTGGGCTCCCTGCTCCACAGGAAGCCTGCTTCTCCCTCTCCCACTCCCCCTGCTTGTGTTCCCTCTCTCACTGTGTCTCTGTCAAATAAATAAATAAAATCTTAAAAAAAAAAGAACTACAATTCTAATGAAAACAAAGATGTACTATTACCTCATAGATAAACCTTGTATCCTTTCTTGCAGTTCTAACTTGCTTATCCAAAGATGTAGCGTAACAATTTAGAGCAAATTAAATGAATGTTATCCTCTTTGATAATGTTTGTGGGCTACATATGAACAAGTATATACCCCAAAAATGAAAGTAAAAAAAACCCAAAAACAAAAAACTTAATACCTTAGAAATATAATCTTACTGAATTTCCTATACATATGGATAATCACAGTTTGAAAAATATAAACCTTGGGGGACTCATGGGTGGCTCAGTCAGTTATGCATCAGCCTTCAGCTCAGGTCATGAGGTCCTGGGATCAAGTTTTGCATCGGACTCCCTGCTTAGCGGGGAGCATGCTTCTCCCTCTGCTTGCTGCTCCTCCTGCTTGTGCTCTCTCTCTCTCTCTGACAAATAGATAAGTAAGTAAGTAAAATCTTTAAACTGTATATATAAACTTTGAGAGTATCCTATGTTTGATACAAAAGGGGAACAATATCAACAATGCTCTGAATTAAAAAAATGTTTCTAACAAAAGTGGTTTATTGCAAAAATTAATGTATATTGGCTTTATTTTTTTAAATTTTATTTTAACTGGATCTGTATATATTTGGAATAAAAAGGATTGGATTACACTGGGATTTTTTTTTTTAAGATAGCCATGATTCAGGGGATGGTAAAATTTGCGTTTATAGCTCCTTGCAAATTGGGGCACTGTCCTGAAAACAGATGTGGAGTAAGTGTTTGTTAGCTTTTCTTCAAAGTAGTATTGTTTGGGGAAATTTATATTTCCATATGTACCCCGGACTTTGTTTATTTCTGGAGCAAAGAAAATTGATAGCTCTGTCTTCAAAGTAACCTGATTATGGAGACAGGAAAATAAGAACAGATTAGTTGCCCTTCAGTGTGGCAGTTGTGGGGTAAAATGTAGAGTTTTGCAGTGGAATCAATTCTAGCTACAGAAATACAAGATTTGTAGCTATAGGAATCTATCATTGGTTGCTGTAGGAATATATGATGGCCAATTTTTCAAATTTCACTCATTAATTTCATTTATACCACTTTTAATCATATAAAAACATATCCCTTGATTATAACTGGTTAATAAATTGAAACCACCTAGAAGTAACAGTTGCTTATTTTTCACAAGTCTTCTATTCCATAGGGCACATGTCTATCAAGTTACATTGGTTTAATAAAGTTAGATAATTAGCACTGAGAAGAGGAGGACAGTGTCTTTGTGATTTTGGTCTTCTGAGCAAATCATGCCAGGATGACCGATGTAGTTTGAAGCTGTCAGACTCGGGGGCAGAGAGGGAGAAGCAGCATTAGCAACACTGGGATTCATTTTACTTTCTGCCCCCCAGCTGCTTTCCACCCCACACTCAATAACTTGAGGATATGACTTCCCTCATACAAACTGGATCAAGAACACAGAATGCCCAACATCACTCAGATTCACTAAATTGGGACGACTCTATAGCAGAAAGCTTCTTTCCAATATCTGGAAAACTATACTTCATACCCAAATAAAAATGTTACTCTATAATTTATTCTGTTTCAAATCTTTTTTTTCATGGCACTATGCTATGACATCATTTTTTTTTAATTCCCATCACCTATTTTAGCCAATCCTCCCCGCCCACCTCCCTTCTGGTAACCATCAGTTTGTTCTAATTAAGAATCTGTTTCTTGATTTGTCTATCTGTCTGCCTTTCTGTCTGTCTCTCCCCCTCTCTCTCTTATCTTTTCCCTTTTCTTGTTTGTTTTTTTTTTCCTTAAATTCCACATATGAGTGAAATCAAATAATATTTGTCTTTCTCTGATCAACTTATTACACTTAGCCATTATACTCTCTAGCTCCATCCATGCCATTGCAAATGGCAAGGTTGCATTCTTTTTTATGGCTGAATAATATTCCATTGTGCTGTGTGTGTGTGTGTGTGTGTGTGTGTGTGTGTGTGTGTGTGTGTGTGTGTGTATCACATCTTCTTTATCCGTTCATCAGTCATTGGATACTTGGGCTGCTTCCATATCATGGCTATTGTAAATAATGCTACTATAAACATAGGGGTGCTTGTACTCATTTGAATTAGTGTTCTTGTATTCTTTGGGTAAATAATAGTGTGATTGTTGGATTTTAAGGTAGTTCTATTTTTAACTTTACCTTTTAATCATAAAATATCACGTTTAAATTTTCTAGTTTAAAATATAACATTCTTATGAAATATTTGTAATTATTCTGATGATAGAACCATAACATTGCTATAGTCTTTGTCCTTTTACCATGTGAGAGTATTACTGAGAAAGAAAATATTTGATTAAGAAAGAAATTCTTTTACATATTTTTTAAACAAAAGCTCTTTTTTTTAAGATTTTATTTGTTTATTTGAGAGAGAGAGAGAGAATGAGAGATAGAAAGCACGAGAGGGAAGAGGGTCAGAGGGAGAAGCAGACTCCCTGCTGAGCAGGGAGCCCGATGTGGGACTCGATCCCGGGACTCCAGGATCATGACCTGAGCTGAAGGCAGTCGCTTAACCAACTGAGCCACCCAGGCGCCCCTCTTTTACATATTTTATGAAAGTATTTAGTCCTGATTTCTCCTCTTACTATTTTTTTAATTATAAAGAAGACTATCATAATTGGGTCATTTATTTTGTTAATTTGAAGTGTGCCTTAAAGGTTACTATTTCAATAATTCATGTTCTTCTTTCGTGCTCATATTACTTTTCTATTTGCTACTGTAACAAATTACCATAAATTTAGTAGCTAAACCATTGCAAATTATATATTTTTGTAGTTCTGCAGGTTAAAAGGTTGCCGTGGGTCTCACTGGGTGAAAACTAAGGTGTTGGCAGGGCTGTTTTCCTTCTGGGCGTTCAAAAGATGAATATTTTCTTGCCTTTCCAGCTCATAGAGGCCTTTCGCATTCCTGGGCTCATGGCCCTCTTCTTTCATCTTCCAAGACAGAAATCTTTCATGCTTCAGTCCCACTGAAGGGGGGACTTTTTCTCTGGCTTTTCTCTTCCTTACATCTTTTTCTCTGGCTTTCTTTTTCTGCCTCACTGTTCCACTTTTAAGGCCCTTGTGATTAGATTGGTTCAACCAGATAATTTAAGATAATCACCGCATTATAAAGTCCTTAACTTGATCAAGTATATCAAAGTCCCAGGAAAAGTACATTCAATGCATGTCTTCAATTTATCAATCAAAAGAGAATTTTGAAGGTTTTATTTTTTTAACTTCAAACAATAATATGACTAAAAAGTCTTGGATATTGTATCTGAAGCCAGTATTTTTTTTTTTTTTTACAAATTGCATAATGGCAAAATAAAATAACTACTATTAATAATAAGATACAGTGTATATGTTGGAATTATAATGGAATAAAGTATTTACCGCCCCTTTCTTCATAAAAGGAAATTCCTTCAGCACCTTTCATTTATAGATAAAACAGTACTAAGTTGGTACTATTATTTTTCCAAATTACAAATGGAGAAGCAGAGATCGAGAGGTTAACCTACTTGACCACATTAATAATGATGAATTAAGAATTATGTCTATATTTGCAAATTAGATGTTCTTGATATTGTTTCAGATATATAATGTTGTATTTCTTCATACACTTTTCAACCTTTCAGCATAAGTATGCTTTCTTTTTGCTCATTGTTTTAAAAAAGTTAAAGATTGGAAAAGAATATTATTATAGTACAAAACTTAAACCGTAGCTCACTTAGAATTTGCTGAAAACCTCAGAATTTATCATAATCTTCATGTATTAGCCTCATACAGTTGAACAATTAATTTACAGCTGATAAGTACTCTGCAACCTATCAGTTATAGGGAACTAACATAGAAAAACACCAGTGCTCCCAAACATACATCAGATTTTGAAAACTAGTAAATGTAATAATGGGATGAATAAGTATCTATGATGAAATGTTAATAAAAAGCTGTACTGGGGAACTTTGATTTTAAATTTGTCACACATTAAATATTTTGTGACTGAAACTAGTAACCATAGAAGTGGAATGGGTATAAGTAACTGATTATAAGGAACATATAACACAAAAGACACTAGAAAACAGTGCAAATACGTACCTTAGATTCCAATTCGCTTGTTCTTCCAGACAGGTCTACCATCAAACCTCAAGGTCTCTGATAGAGATTATCCTCTATCCAAAACAGGCTCGGGGTATTTATATTCACAACATAGAGAGGAGTCCTCTGGGCCCTGTTTAACCTCCTGCTTCTCTGCAGCTAATATTAGAGGGTCTCAAGTAGGAGGACAAGATTTAAATATCCATGTAGATATATAACTTACCACTACAAATTCCTAATCAGTGTCTTTGACTTTTCCGTCTTCTCTCCTCGCAGCCATTTTGCACATGGCGGGCAGGCTTGTGCAGCTGCTGTGACCCACGGCCCTCCACCTCTGTGTCCTCCCTCTCTCCTCAAGCCCTGATGATTCCCCTCTTCAGGGCTCAACTGAGACCCCTACCACCTGGATTCCAGAATCCTTGTTTGACCCACCATCTGGATTACTCACCATTCTGTGCTGTTCTTGGCTATTGACTTGTCTAAGCCCCCATCTAGTGTGTAATCTCTGTGATTCCAGAGACACTGTTTTCAGTAGTTATTCTAGTTTCTAGAACAATCTACAACAAATATTCACTTAGCAAACACATGGACACCCCCTCTTGTTGACTGGTGCACCGTGTGATGGCTTTATTAGTCAAATATCTAAAAATATTCACATCGTTTGCTGGTTTTTTTTTTTTTTTTTTTTTTTACTGATTCAGTTGCTTCCATTAGATAGTTTTCACTATTTCGGTGTGGTAATGGATGGTTGCTAGGTTATTTCTGTCATTGAGATTACCAAGTCGTATTCAGTGCTTTTGACCTTAAATAGTCAATCTGGATGATTATGTTTGAATTAGGCCTCACAAGCCTAAGGACTGCTTAATAATATACTTGAAGTTTATAAAAAGAATGTATGGATGATGGTAAACAGCTGTTCCTCCTTTTCGTTAAGAGGAAAAAATGAGAAAATAGGCATAATAATTGCAACAGACAGGATTCAAGTTAGATAATAGGGCCTTTGATTTCTCTGGTCTTTTGTTAGCAAAATGAATTTTGCTAATATTTCTTAAAGTTAAAATTTAGAGGACAGAAAGAGAATTAATACAGGGTACTTATCTCCTGTTCAACTACAAAAAATATATATTTCAGCTATTTCTCTTTCTACTCCTTCTGTTTCAGTTTTACTCCTGTACTCTGCATTATGCTTCTCATAGCAATTGGCTTCTATACTTCATCTACTTCCAATTTCTCAGCACATAATGTCAAAAAATATTTATTTTTCTTTTGCAGCATATTAGGTCATCTCCCTGATGCAAATGTCCTAATGGTTTTGTTTTGCATTAATAAAATCCAGACTCCTCACAAAGGCCCATAAGACTCAATGGGATCTTCTCTTTATTTCACCAACTCATCTCGTACCTTATTCCTTCACTCCATATATTCAACCCATTGAATTTCTTTCTCTTCCTTGAATGTATCAAGCTTGTTCATATCTCAGAGTCTTTGTAATTGATATTTATTCTGCCTGAATGTACGAGGTCTTAACACACCTGGCTCTTTGTTGTCATTCTGATCTTTGCCAAAACATCACCTCTTCATGAGATACTTGATGCCTATTTTATTGTAGCTCAGGCTGCCTCCCTCTGTATCCATCCATATTAACTTCTTTGTTTATCTTCTCTACAGAAATTAACACTATACAAAATCATTATGTGTTTAGGTGTTTGTGTGTTTATTGTTGTCCTTGTCTGTCTCCTTCAGGAAAATGTGCTCTCCAGGAGAGACACCTTGTCTGTTTTCTTTACTCCTGCATCCCTAAGACCTAAAACAAAGAGCAGGCATAGCTTAATAAACAATACATGTGGAAATTCTCATGTTTACAATACCACTAGATTTGAGAAAGAAATACAGAAGAAAAAGGCATAATGTTTCATGAAAATCATTGTTAATACAGCTTTTATACATTTTGGTTTCTTTGGAAGCCCAATTATTGAAGTCACTCTACTGTTAATTAATTTAGTACATGGTACGTTGTTTCTTTTTTTCCCTGTAATGTTCTATATTAACAAATATTAGAAGAATCTCCATGGGTATTTGACTGCAAACATTTTCTCTAATGGGACTACCCATGGAGAAAATTTTATAAATTTATGCCTAAAACAATATTAATTATACCTGCCGTGCAGCCACAACAAAATAAATAGCAGCTGTTGCTGTAATATAATACATTTAGTTTTTAATAGCTAGTAGTAGGTTTGCTGCTTTTTCTTTTGAACATCTCTAAGTGGAAATGATAACAATTAACTTAAACTATACAGCATCTGTGAGCTGACTTGGTTTAGTCTTGTAGCTGATCGCTTTTCCAAAAAAAGAGAGTCTAGCATCTGCCGGCCAGCAGTGTAGAGAAAACTGTGCAAGCGGATGTCTATGTACCAATAGTCTTGGAGCAGTGGTTATGAAATGTTTATGTACGTATAATGACACTTTATTATCCCATAAACAGTAACTGTGTATAGTAGTATCTTATCATAAGTGTTTTGAATAAAATATGACCAAAATATTACTGGGAAGTGTCATAAGATTACTGGTTGTGTTTTGCTAGCTGGCAACATACCCAAACCAAATAACTTCAGAATTATCAGTGAGCACCGGACACCGGTTGTGCAGCAGATACATTTGAATGATCAAGTGAAACTGCTTGCAAACACCTTCCAGATGGGTATAGGAAACATTAATATTCTATGCTATTGTTCTGTTCTATTTTAAGAATGATGATAAGTCTTCCAGAGGTAACAGCTAACTGTTTATCTATAAAATAACAATTTATATGACATTTAGAGAAGTGATATTAGTTAACTTAATATGTGAAAATAACCGTGAATATGAAAGACTCCTAGCAGTATGTTGACATGACAAAAAGAGACCAACTGAGACCATGTGTTCTGGGGAGACAAAAATAAATTACTTTTTTTTTAAAGATTTTTTTTTATTTATTTATTCATTAGAGACAGAGGGAGAGAGAGAGAGAGAGAGAGAGAGAAGCAGAGGGAGAAGCAGGCTCCCAAGGAGCAGGGAGCCCGATGCGGGACTCGGTCCCAGGACCCTGGGATCATGACCTGAGCCTAACGAAGGCAGATGCTTAACCATCTGAGCCACCCAGGTGCCCCATAAAAATAAATTACTTTGAAGACTTTATACATCTTAGTCATGATGTAATGATTTTATCTTTGTGAATTTCCATGCCACTCAAATATTCTCAAAAGGGGACCACGAGGCTCTCTTGATCTATCTTACAAACATTCTTAGATGAGTGCTATCTTCAAGAAATTATATTTCCTTCTCTCTTACTTCTTCTTTGAGCTATGACCCAAATTTTCCATTTTCTGCAAATTAAACCATTTGTCTCTACTTCCTTCTCCAATTTTAATACATTAACAATTCTCAGCACCTCAAGTCATTTATTATCCCAACTTTCTGAAATTCAAGGTTATTTTATTTTATTAAAATATTTTATTTAGGGGGGCCTGAGTGGCTCAGTCAGTTGAGCGTCTGCCTTTGGCTCAGGTCATGATCCCAGGGTCCTGGGATCGAGTCCCACATCGGGCTCCCTGCTCTGTGGAGAGTCTGCCTCTCCCTCTGCCTGCCGCTCCCCCTGCTTGTGCTCTCTCTTTCTCTGACAAATAAATGAATAAAATCTTAAAAAAATAATAAAATATTTTATTTATTTGAGAGAGATAGGGAGAAAGAGAGAGAGAGAGAGTGTGCACAAGTAACGGGACAGACAGAGAGGGAGAAGCAGACCCCCAGTGAGCAGGGAGCCCAACGTGGGACTTGAACCCAGGACCCCGGGATCATGACATGAGCGGAAGGCAGACACTTAACTGACTGAGTCACTCAGGCACCCCGAAAGGTTTATTTTAAATGTTTAGTTTTTATTTCAGAGTTATAAGCCTATCTCCATGTTTTCTCTTCCTACTTTTTTTTGAGTATATATTTTCCTAACATTAAATATCAACTAAATGTTAACTACCCTTTTTGTATATACTCAGTTGAGACCTTTCTTCTGTGCTGCAAGGTGTCCTATCCATCCAGGTGTCAAATGTTTACCTTCACATCTTGCAGGTACTTCACTATTGTTTTTTGGAAACCTAATTCTTTCTTCCCATACTTTCCCAATCGAATTCTCACCCTGAATTCTCTACTTTAACAGTATCATCAGTATCCCTGATTGGACACTCTAGTATATTTAACATTATTTCATCTCTTAAACTGCCCTAGATAGATTAGTCACGAATTCCTTCTCATTCTGACCTAGAAATACCTATTTGGATGTTGGCTCTTTTCTGTATCCCCATTACCACACCTTGTGGCTTGTTTTTTTTTTTTTTTTTTTTTTTAAGATTCTGTTTTTAAGTAACCTCTGCACCCAACATGGGGCTCGAACTTACAACCCCTGAGATCAAGAGTAGCGCACTCCACTGACTGAGCCAGCCAGGCATCCCTATTTTTTTTTTAATCCTTTAGTTTTATCCCATTGTTCTTGCCTTAATTAGGTTACCATATCCTCTTATCTGGACTACCGCCTTGTTTTTCTAATTGGATTCTCTGCCCATTGATCTTAGCTACCTAATCCAATTACCTTTGTGATGGAGAAAGTAGATAAAGTTATAGCCACAGTTTAAAGACTTCCAATGGCTTGGAATTTTCCATAGTACAAAGCCCAATTTCCTTTACATGGTATTGAGGACCCTCGATAATTTGAACACAGTTCTCGTTTTCAGTGTTAGCGCCTGTGGTTCTCCATGTTCCACCCCCAGTTTAAATAGTGCTTTTCTATAGTTGCTTTCCTAATCTCTGCAGGAAGAAAAAAGTTGCTTCCACAACTTAAATACATCTATTATAATATTTAAATATGTAGTTATAATACAGCATACATTTTTCCCCATAGGAAAAATGTGTGCAGTAGGTTAAGAAGGTTTATCAGAGGGATATGTCCAAGACATAAAATGGTTAAGTACTCCATAAAAGGAGTATGTGGTGAATGAAAGAGTGAGAAATTGATAATTCTTATGAATTGGGAAATTGCATGCGTATTTAAGTGAGTATATGTGAGTGTTTATGAAACTCAAAAATAATGGTAGATAACATAATGATTAAGCACTGTTTGTAGTAGGATGCATACATATGGTAGGATAGAAGTATGCATTTCTGAGCCAGTGTCAGGTAGAGAGGCTATATCTCAGTACTCATTTTCATGCTCTACCAGAATTCAATGTTGCCTTTTGTTTCATGAAGTAATCACCCTAAATATATGTAAAAAAAATGTGTATGACATACACAATAGATATTTAAAATCCTTGCCTTCCCCAGTTGGATTTCCTGGGGTACTAGATGTACTCTGCTCATACTAGTAATACCAATTTGATCAACTTAAACATATATATTATCTTGTCTCTATGTAGTAAATCTGTAACATTTCTTCCTCCATTTTATAATCTGGTCCCTATTTTAGCATTTGGATCTTTAAGACCATTAAATCATTCACTCTAAACTAAAGAGAACTTTGGGAAATATCTAATATTCCAATTATGTTATTTTACACTTCATCAAAACATAAAATCCTGCACCAGCTTTGCAAAACATTCATTAGGCATTCTGTGAATTGAAGAGATTCAAAATAATAGGCAATTTTCTGACATCAGCACCATATGTCCCTTTCCAGTCTTGTTTCTCATGTGATCTTCAGACGCGTTTCTCACTGAACTGCATTACCTGAAAGTGCTAGGCCCTCATGCCTCTGTGCCCTGGATTATGCTCTTGCTTCTGACTCTACTTCCAACCTCCTAGCAAATTACAGCTCACATGCCAGTGTATCAGTTGTCTGCTCTAACACACCCACCAGAGCCAAATACTGCACTGTTAACTATTCCTCTCAAGTGTCTTAAAAGGGTTCTGCTTAAAACCCAAGTCAGTAAATTGCCTTGCTTTCCCATATCAGGTATGCCTTCACCACAGTCATTCTGTACAATACCGCTTTGTGTCTGCCTCCCAAACCAGTGGATTCCAGATACTGTGGCTCAAGCACATAGAACCTTGTATGAAGGCAATCCATAATTGATGAACTGAAGTCAAAGCGCCCCTAAAAACTAAATCCTTGAGAGAGATTATTTTTGTTTTCTTACATTCTTATATTATATCCCCATCACAGTGTAATGAAACAGCATTTCTTGAGAAAACGTTTGGTGGAAGGCACCTATTGACTGTGAATTTAATATTAAAATTTACTACATCATTAAAATATCTGTAGTGTCTACTAATATTTCTCTAGAATTTCATTTCTCTACCTATAATACTCACCATTGAGTCTTCCATATATTCTAAAAACAGGTTGCCTTTGATCTTAAAAGTGTGCTTTTTCTCCCTTTGGATTATAAAAGATAGCCCAAGCCTTTCATTAAGTGTCTGGAAATAGTGTCCAAAGGAAAACAAAATGCATCTTTATTTCCATTCACACACTATTCTATACTGAGCCGGTCAAGGTTATGAGGCCTTGCTTTTATCTTGAGCTTTTTTTTTTTTTTCCGCCTCCACTCGGGTCTCACACATGTTTCACTTGGGTGCTCATTTTCTGTGCGGCCAGTGTTATCTATATTTTGGGAGCACTTTGCTGTATCCAGTCTAACCATTTGTCTCATGTATTCCATCATCTTCTTTCATACAGAGCCGCTTCCAGCCCTGAAAGTGTCTGAGCACTCTCTCCAATATTTCACTTAAAACAGCATGACATTGGAAATCAATTTGTCCGGTTATATAGAGAAAATAGAACTTATGCTCATCAGCACGTTTGTCCATTTTCTTAAAAAAAAATATCTTTATTCGTGTCTTGTGGTTTAGCTTTACACACATATTATTTGAGGACATTTAAAAAATAGTTTGTTCCTTGAAAATGTTTTAAGCATTTATTTCTCCTAAACCATTCCAATGGCAAGGATCTTCACTTTGGCATTTCATTAGTTTTGCTCTAAGTGATTATAGCAGGCGGGTGTTTTTTATGGGAAACTGTTCTTCTCTTCTAATTTATCTAGATGGAGACAAATGCTTCTGAATTACCAGAATACAAGAATTTGGAAAATGTGAACATATCCTACTGCCACAGGTTGTTACAACTTTCTTACTGAATTAATTTTGAAAAATAAAACCATAATTAATAAGAAATTATTGATTCTAGGGGCACCTGGGTGGCTCAGTTGTTAAGCTTCTGCCTTCGGCTCAGGTCATGGTCCCAGGTTCCTGGGATCAAGCCCCGCATCCGGCTCCCTGCTCCATGGGAAGCCTGCTTCTCCCTCTCCCACTCCCCCTGCTTGTGTTCCCTCTCTCACTGTGTCTCTCTCCGTCAAATAAATAAAATCTTAAAAAAAAAAGAAATTATTGATTCTAGCTCTTCCCCCTAAGCAGCCTGAGGTGACCTCTGAAAATGGTTCACTATTCGCTTGACCCAGAAAACTCTACGAAATCATGTAAATCAAGAGGTTCAAATCTTCGTGTTCACTTGAAGAACACACGTGAAACTGCCCAGGCCATCAAGGGTATTCATATCCGAAAAGCCACCAAGTATCTGAAAGACGTCACTTTACAGAAGCAGTGTGTGCCATTCCGTTGCTACCATGGTGGAGTTGGTAGGTGTGCCCAGGCCAAACAGTGGGGCTGGACACAGGGTCGGTGGCCCAAGAAGAGTGCTGAATTTTTACTGCACATACTTAAAAATGCAGAGAGTAATGCTGAACTTAAGGGTTTAGATGTTGATTCTCTGGTCATTGAGCACATCCAGGTGAACAAAGCCCCCAAGATGCAGTGTAGAACGTACAGGGCTCGTGGTCGGATTAACCCATACATGAGCTCTCCCTGCCACATTGAGATGATCCTTACTGAAAAAGAGCAGATTGTTCCTAAACCAGAAGAGGAGGTTGCACAGAAGGAAAAGATATCCCAGAAGAAACTGAAGAAACAAAAACTTATGGCCTGGGAGTAAATTCTGCAGAATAAATGCAAATAACAATAAAAAGAGAAAAAAAAATTATTGATTCTGTTCCATTACAAGGCAAAGTTAGAAACACTAGGAATTATAAATTACTTGAGTCACCTATTTTGTAACACTCTTATTGAAGAGTAAGAGGACTAAAAATTTTGAAGCCACAAGAACTCTATATGAGACTTCAGTTATAATTGAAGTGCTTACAATACCCATTTGAGTACGGTATTAATTTATTTGGACATTTGCTTTGAATGCTTAAATATCACCATAATTCTAACAATCACAAGTTATCGATTATGGTTAGAACCTCTCTGTAAGAGAAACTTATGATAATAGACATCTTCATTATTTTTTGTATTAATTTTTATGTGACCTTGCATTTTGAGTTTTAACTTATTCTTCCCCTGTATTTAATGTTAAAGTACACATTGCTTTAAAGATTTGGAAGCACTGAGAGACGTGGGCTAGGGTATTAGAATGAAGGTAGCTATCAGGAGATGGAAGTGAAATGCAAGTTAACCAATACCTCACCCTAGTTATGCAATTATCACTTTCTTAAAATTTTCTATCAGGGATTCTGGTAGAACTGCATTGGGAAGGCTGCTACGCGTCTGTGTCTATCAGATAACGAATATATGTTTTTGTTTCATATAGTCATAGTCTGAGTTGTAAAAATTCTTTTTTTTTTTAAGATTTTATTTTATTTAGAGAGAGAGTACATGCACGAGCAGGGGGAGGGGCAGAGGGAGAGGGAGAGAGAATCACAAGTAGACTAGGCTGAGTACGGAGCTTGGTATCACAACCCTGACACCATGACTTGAGCCAAAATCAAGAGTCTGACACTTGACCAACTGAGCCACCCAGGTGCCCCATTGAGTTGTAAAAATTCTAATGTAAACATCTGAAGCTAAATTTTCATATTGAAGCTCTCCATAGAATTTTATAAATGTACTTTACACAGAACTAGGTAGTGTGCTGATTTGATATATTGCCTTATGATACTGGGTTAAAAGATGTATAATAAATAACAATTTAATTCATTGCAGTGACAGGTATTAGAAATTAAATGAAGAAGAGTAGATAAACATAATACTTATGCTTATTAAATTTCCAAACAATAATGCGTGGCTTTAAATATATGCAGTCTCCTGAAACAAGTCGGCATGAATAGATACATGTACACCTGTAACGTTTAACTGTTCTTGTTATTGGTTTTCCAAATCACAACACTAAATTCTCTGCTTTGGTAAAGTTGACAATATATCCATATTTACACCATTTTTGACAGATCTCTGCTAAATCAGGTCTACACATAGGAAAAGAGTGATATTTTCTCTGTCTTCCTTATGTCACTTTTTAGCACTACTCATTAGTAGAAAAGGAAGGTGACCTTATTTATTTTTAAATTGTTGCTATTGTTGTGGCATTTGGTGGAGTGATAATTGGATATCTCCAAATACCCTCTGAAGACCAATTAACAAGAGGAAGATAATGCAGTGTGCCAGTCTGTGTTTCAATTAATTGTCTACTTTAAGTGATACTAGGTATAAACATAACTTCCATATATGCAAAATGTGTCCATACTATATTCTTACATTATACTTTGGAAAATCTACTAAAATATTTTCTTTCATTTGGCAGATGAACCAATTATTATATTTCACATTTGGGTCAATTATTTTATTTCACACACTGTAAATATTTTTGACCTTTTAAATTGCTGTGTCTTTATAGGAGTACAGCTCTGTTGCTAGAACAACAAATTAAACACTATTTTAAATTGTATGACTTTGACGTTCCTAGGGGGAAAAATATAATTTTGAAAACAGATCATCACACATAGATCTTTACCTTTAACACAACTACAATTAAAAACATCCCAATTCAGTGCTTATTCGTTTGTTTGCTTAACTCTTTATCTGAAAACTTGATATGATGATGCTAATTTTTATCTATGGAAGAACAGTGAAGAGGTATTTGAATAAGAATGACATGACAGGGGCGCCCGGGTGGCTCAGTCATTAAGCGTCTGCCTTCGGCTCAGGTCATGATCCCAGGGTCCTGGGATCCAGCCCCACATCGGGCTCCCTGCTCTGCGGGAAGCCTGCTTCTCCCTCCCCCACTCCCCCTGCTTGTGTTCCTGCTCTCGCTGTGTCTCTCTGTCAAATAAATAAATAAAGTCTTAAAAAAAAAAAAAAAAAAGACATGACATTTGTGACATGGTGAAGTGAACACACTGTAAAGCAAAAATAAAGTTTCATTTCAGGGTAAGTATAGGTAGGTCAAAGATGGGTCAGTAATTCTAGAAGAAGACCTAATATTTAGATATATTTAATATTAGAATATATACATATAGTTAGCTATACAATAGTTAATTACTATGTTAACTGTGTTCTAGGTTCTTTTCAAGTTTTCCTCACACATAGATTAACTTAGTTTTAATACCAACCCCATCAGGTATGTACCATTATCCCGGTTTATAGATGACACAGAGACCAAGTATCTCTGAGCTTTCCTGGGTTCGCACAGGTAGTAAGTAGCAGAACACATGTTTTTTAACCCTGTACATTTCAACATTATTGTAAAAGGGACATTTCAAGTCCATGATAAAAAATGACCAAATTAATAAATGTTTTTTTAGTGGATTGCCAGATTGTTTGGAAAAACAGAAGTTAAATGCTTACCTGATAGCATGTGCAGAGATAGATGCTTAAGATTTAACTATAAAAACAAAACTAGGGATAGCTATTTATGAAGTTTCTGGGAGAGGCATGTCTTTTAAAGTGATACACTAGTAGTACCTATAAATTATAAAACATTCTAAGATGTCAGGAAAAAAAAAGCTTTCTCAATAGAACAATGGGCTAAAAAGTATAAAAAGATGAATTTTTAATTACCAGTTAGAAATAACAATTAACCAAATGCAAATAAATGAATATTTTTAATGATAAAACTGGATTTGTAAATGTTAATTAGGAGCATTAGCCAAGATTTGATGACAAGGAGTCTGTTCTATAATACTGGTGTGATTCAAGGCAGTATATGTACTGGTAAGGCAATTTGTCATTCTAATGTCAAAACTATTAAAAAATACACATACTCTTTGAATCATAGATTCTACTTCTAAGGAAGTATTACAAATACATTTCAAATAAGGAAAGGTCTAACAGTAGAATCCCGACTTAATAAACTCCTGAACGTGACATACCATGTAAGAAATACTTCGGACAGTCAGAGACAGTTACAAGTCAGCTATGGTTAGTGTGAAATAATGTCAGCTATTAAAGGGTTTGATTGTTTTAATACAGATATTGTATTTTTTCATGAGGTAGAGTTAAAAATCACTGTAACAGAGAAGGATTTTAAAAATGTCTTGCTGACTTTAATATGTTAATATATACTTAATAAATAAAATATAATAAAGTTAATATTTTAATATGTAACTACTATGGGCCATAAGTAAAATAATCAGTATACTGCTTTATGTATAATTATCTTTAATTATCTTCCCCCAAATATTAACCTGAACATACAGTCTTTGAAATAAGAATGCTAAAAATCTAGATGAGTGCAACCCGAAGAGAATGGCATTTTGTCTTAATATATTAACATTCAAGGAGACAAATGTATCTGATCTTTTTTGTATCATTTTTGTTACAATTTGTTATGCCAATACTTCCACCACCCAAGAATATTCTCTCATAAGATTTTATGCCTAATGGAAATAGAACCAACAGAATGTATTTATATAGAGAGATCTATATATTTACATATATATACACACATTTATACCTATGTATCTAATACCTGTATAGATCTCTATGTCTCTATTTTATATAGAGAGATATAGATAGATACAGATGATAGATAGATAGATAGATAGATAGAAAGAAATTTAGTATGAGGTATTGGCTTGTGTGATTATGGAGGCTGACAAGTCCCAAGATCTTCACGGTGAGTCAACAAACTCAGACCTAGGGTCTAATGTGTAGTTCCAGTTTGAGTCTGAAGGCCCGAGAACCAGGGGGACTGATGTCATGGTTCCAGTCAGAAGGCCTGCTAGCTCAAGAGCCAGGAAGAGCTTATGTTTCAGTTCAAGAGCAGGCAGGAGAAATTCTCATATTCAGCAGAGGATTAGCCTCTTTGTCTTGTTGAGACCATCAACTGATTAGGCGATACCCACCCACATTGGGCAGAAAAATATGCTTTACTCAGTCTACACATTTAAAACTTCATCTCATCCTAAAACATCGTCACCCAAATACCCAGAAGAATATTTGACCAAGTATCTGGGCACCCTGTGGCCCAGTCAAATTGAAAAATAAAATTAACCATCTCATAAAAGAATGTGAATGTGTGTGTACCAGTGTATGTATGTGTGTGTGTGTGTGTGTGTGTGTGTACATATATATATGTGTATAATATGTATATGTAAAATAATATATACCATAATATGTAAGGTGGTATAAAATATGCAAATGTCGTTTTTTAAATTGGATCAATAGATTCTAAATATGTCCATTAATATGCCTGTTATTTAGTTCGAGCAGCCTACTGTGTTGGTTTGATAGTGCCTTCATTTAAATGTCCCCACAGTAGAGAATGAAGATTTCCTGAGTAGAGAAATGTTTGCAAGTTATCTGTTTGACCATCCTCTATAGAGAAATGGTTGAGGAATCCATTTCTTATTTATTCTTTCTTGGGGACCTCTACACAGCCTTTTTGAAGATAAGGCCCTCTCTGATTCTTTATTAGCTTGCTTTCTTTAGAGCAAACCATGTGGTTGGTTTTCTTACTCCTTATGACAGAGGGCCGAGCACACTCCAACCCCTCAGGTTCTTAGAACCTCTGTCACACTGAAGATAGACCTCTTGTTTTTGCTGCTGTTGTTTTTGTTGTTAAGATTCCTAGTTTGTCTTCAGTCAAAGTAATGACGTCTTAGATGGAGATCTTTGTGGGTGACTCCCTGATACCCGTTCCAACTCACGTCATGGTAAGTTCATGCATCTGCTAAGGATTGACGTAGGACCGAATCTTTGACCCAATGAAGGCAAGTGTGGTGTAGAAGGAAGAGTGTTTAGAGGGCTGTGGGACAGAGTCACAGCTCCCATGAGGGAGATACATGAAAGCATCGCTCCCTTCTTCCTCTCAACATTGCCATATCTGGATATTACTTTTACATCTTCTGGCGTCATCTTTATCACACTGAGGAAGGCTAGCTAAGCATCTTTTACACATTAAACATTACACAATGGAGGCTAAACATTAGCCCAGGGAGTTCTTAAGATGCTACATCAGCCAGTTCTGGAGCCCACCCTGCATCTAGATATCATGCTTGGGAATACAAACAAACAAAACATCAAGAATTCTTATTTCAGGCAGTTTGATTTGAAGTTTTCTGATATTTGCTAATCCTAACACATATAATGCTATTAATAAAAAGAAAATATGGGAAATAACTGACTTTGTTTCCACTAGGTATACCTTAAATCTCTCTAAACATGAAGATTTAAATTAATGATATAAAAGTCTCTATATAGTTGCTACAGATTTTCAAAGTATAGATAATCCCTGGACCTAATCTTGGGTATGTGTCATGAAAACTGCTCTTCTTCATCAAAAGTCCTCTAGAAATTCTTTCAAGTGGGCTTATTTTAGACAGGATGATACACTCCAAGGAAAACAATGGATGCTTCCTACATTTGAATATTCCCAAAACCTTACAGATTAGATCTCTTTTGAGTTATGCTAAATGTCATTTTCAAATATTTTCTAAAATCTTTTCTTCTACATAAATAAGATGTCATAGGAGATTTTGAAATTAGAGTGGAGAAGGCACTTGAAATCTTATTGTTTCTGAAGTATGTTACACTTTGCTTTTATAAATAGGGCTATTTAAAAAAATAGCAATATTTATTTAATGTGTTATTTTTCAAGACAGATCATCTTTCTTGCATTAAATCTCATATACTTCGTTTAAAGAGACCAAAGTTCTGGAGATAATACAGTCTTAGCCTAGTGAGTAGTAATATACAAATGTTCTTTGAATTACAAAACTGTTCAACTAAATCCTTTCCCTTCCGGGCTCTAGGGAGATGGAATATTAAAACATCTGCAGAAGGAATCAATAATAGATTCTAGGATATACATGATTGTGTTTGCCATATCTTTGCTCCAGTTAGAATATATCCCAGATATGTCAGCTCTAAAAAACTAATTTATATGAAGAAACAATTTCCTTGAATCATATATACTATATAAATGTTATATTTTTTTAGATAATGGCCAAAACTAATCAAATTAATATAAATGCTTCCATTCATAAAAATCTTATTTTACTGTCACTTTGAAGACTTCAGTTACAGCTAATGTCTTTTGTCGTTCTTATATAGGATCTAGGTATTATGCTTTCCCTTTTAAATAAAGTTTCAAGGAAACCTATTGTAAACATCAAATAAATATTTAATAATGACTTCTAACAGTCACTACTATAAACAGAATGAGAATCACAAACAGTAGCCTCTTGAATAACCCACCTTAAGACCTAATTGAAGTTGAGTTTTTCTTGTACCTAATGAATATGTAAGTAGAGAGAGTCTATTCAGCATAACTACATGATTGTGTGCATATAAAAGAACAACACTCTGATCATGTAGGAAATGAGGTTAATGCTGAACAAATTAGTGAAGTAATTCAAGCAAAGAAAATCCCCTAGAAGAATAGTAAATGAGATCCATGTTATATAAATAAGGGGCATAAAATTAAGGAAATAGAACTTCTTTTCCTGAGAAATACAGTGTTAGTTCAGTTTCCAAGTATGTAGGACCGTACTGCAATGTAAGGAATCTGCATATAAATAAGGACATTTTGTTTCTTATTAGAGACTGGGAAGAATATTAATATCAATTATATATGAACTCATTCCTGTTTGCCCAAAGCAAATTATTTAATATTGCAATTGAGAAAACATAAATTCAATTTAAATATGACATCTTAAAATATATTAGTCCATGATGAAGACATCCAATTTAATGTCATTCCTTTCTACATCAAGCAAGGTCTAGTAGCATAATGTTATCCCTATTTCATATATTTGAAAGGTTTAAGGAACTTTCTTAAGGTCAAAGAGAAAGTAAATTTCAGCATCACGTTGGGAACCTAAGTGCGCACAATTCCATTTTATTAGTTCATACTAGTATGAAATACTTAATAATGGAGGCTAAAAGGGTCCACTGAGGGTGGGGGAAGGGAACCTAAAACAATAAGTACAATTTGAGAGGACAATCACTAGAATTATAATTTGGGCAATATGACCTATTCCTTGAAAGTAAAATAAATTCAGTTACACTATCAAAAATGTTTCCTTTTACCTTCTAAATTATTTTTCCATATAAAATGAAAAAAAAAATAAATCAGGTGTATAATAATTTGTACCCTGAAGCTGTTGTGGAGCTCCAATTTTCAAGGTCTGACTGAGCACGTCTTTAGTGATTCTCCCCCAAGAAACACTCTTGAAACATCAGAAATAGAAGTATTTCAAAAGGCAGCAAATCAAACCACAACAATAACAACTGAGAGTGACAAGAGGGAAGAACAGCTATAATCTCTGGTGCATTTTAGGGAGACAGAAGTTGGGGAGAACCACACTGTAGGATCCGAAGAATCAAAGGATCCTACTCAGGACATTCACAGGAGAAGGCTCTTCTAAAAGCAGGCACGGTTTCTTATTGCAGAAAAATCCTGGACTGGATAAATATGGACAACTCAGCCAGGAAGAGCACAGAGATGAGAGTGATTTTCTAAAAGCGTTTTGAATGACATTTTCTGTATTTCTCCACAAGTCTGCCTCTGCATTCCCCTCCAGTGCCTCCCTCCCAAAATGTAGAGTAGAATAAATTTCCTCCAGATGAAGCAGGAAAATACGTTCTTTCTTTTTAAGTTTCAAATTCAAACAACTTTTATTTAGGGAAAATATGTCTTAATGAATTGATTGACCTTCATGGGAAAAGGGAGGACTTTCAAATTGGAGATTGGAGCGCAATATATGAACTTTATTTTAAAAAGGTGGGAAAGCATGGAGTGCTTTTCTGACTCCAGCTCCTATAGGTACTCCAAGGTGAAGCCACTAAAGCAGTGTGCATCATCAACATAAAACCCTGGTGTCACCCCTGGCCGTCAGTGACAAAAGGCCGTGATTAAAATGCTGGACAGATTACAATGATCCCAAATATATATTTCTTCATTAATTATGGAATTAAGTTTCATCAGAAAGTTGAGGAAATTCAGCACTAAGGAGAGTGAAACACAGATCGGATCCCTTAGGGAATAACTAATTCAAACAAGAAAAAGGGATCTTAAAGAGATTTGAATGAGTGAGAGGCAGGAAGATGGTCCAGTATTAGGCTATCTTGGAACAAGACAATAGGGAAAAAAAAAGTTAGAATTTTATAGATAGGTAGAGATAACTATAGATAAAGATATACCTAGATGTAGATATATAGGTAATAAATAGGTAAGTAGGTAGCTAGCTAGTCAAATAGAAATGATCACTAAAATTAAAATTAAGGAAGAATATTTAAAGAAAAATGCAGTCGGGGCCCCTGGGTGGCTCAGTCGTTGGCCGTCTGCCTTCGGGTCGGGTCGTGATCCGGGGTCCTGGGATCAGGCCCCTCGTCAGGCTCCCTGCTCGGCCGTGGGGCCTGCTTCTCCCTCTCCACTCTTCCTGCTTGTGTTCCTTCTTTCACTGTGTGTCTCTCTCTGTCAAATGGATAAGTAAAATCTTAAAAAATAAAATAAAATAAAGAAAAATGCAGTCTTCCAGTCCAAAGCTTCACCCCACCCCAAGAAGGACAAAAGAAAATAAACGTCCTCAAAGAGATATATTTGTTTGAGATTCCTGAATATATTAAAAATCTGTACATAGGCCTTAAAGTAGAAGAGGAGATATTCTGGGGATTTGGGCTGGTGAACATTATTTTAGTTGCTAATTTAGTTTGAAACTTAATCCTCAGTCAATTTGCTTTGTAATTTTTTTAAATTTTATTTTATTATGTTATGTTTATCACCATACATTACATCATTAGTTTTGATGTACTGTTCCATGACTCACTGCGTATAACACCCAGTACTCCATTCAATACATGCCCTCTTTAATACCCATTACCGGGCTAACTCATCCCCCCCCTCCCCTCTAGAACCCTCAGTTTGTTTCTCAGAGTCCATAGTCTCTCATGCTTTGTAAAATTTTATAATGGCCTGTTACTAGTTATTCAGAACATTAAAAAAAAACAAAAACAAAAAACAAAAAACAGAAACCCTGGAGACATCAATGAGTTCCTGATGCTTGGAAATATCTTTGGAAGGGGTGGTATATTAACATGTTCAGGAATTAGTCTCTTCTCTTTGCATTTTCTAGTTTCTCCACGTCACTGGTATGCCAGCCACTGTCTTGCAAAGATACTTCTTCAGTCACTTTTGAAAAGTTGCTAGGAAAATTGTACCTAATTTTTTAGCCTTGGAAAATCAATCTCTGCCATGTCAGCTCACTCTAGGCAAAAGAAGAAAAACGTGGCTACATGCCAATATTACACAAACCATTTTGATGATTTTTTAAAGAGCCATCTGTCAATTTAATCGCTTTTTATTTTTCATTTAACAAATTATATGCATTTAGTGTCACCAGTCTCTGACCTAATTTCATCCCTGTATTCCAACCACTCGTGGGTGGATTTCCATATAGTTAGGTTTTCTTTAATTTCTTTCAACACTGTTTTGTACTTTTTGGAGTGTAAGTTTTGTACTTCTTTTGTGAAAATCATTCCTAGGTAAAGTATTCTATTTCTTTTGATGATATTGTAATTGGAATTGTTTTCTTAGCTTCATTTTCAGTTTGTTCATTGCTATATGCAGACAAACAATATCTGTGCAATGATATATCCATCAACCCTGCTGCTCTCATTTTAAGTGTTCTATATAAAAGATCGTGCTATTTGTAGATATAGTTTTAATTCTTCCTTTCCAGTCTGGCTGTGTTTTATTTCATTTTCTTGCCTAATTTCCCTGACTAAAACCACCATACATTGGTGAATAAAATTAACAAGGCTGAACATCCCTGTCTTATCCCTGATCTCAGCGTGAGAGCATTTCATCTTTCAACATTAAGTATAACATTGTCCGGGTTTTTATCAGGTTGAGAAGTTCTCTTCTATACCCAGTTTGTTGAGTGTTTTTATCATGAAGGAGTATTAGATTTTGTCAACTGCTTTGTCTGCATCTACTGAGATGATTGTGTCCATTCTCTTAATATGATCTAGTATAAATAACTAGCTTTAGGATGTTCAATGAGTCTTGCATTCTTGGGATAAATCCTACTTGGTCAGGATGTAGAATTGTTTTTGTAAATTGATGGATTTGGTTAGCTAATATTTTGTTAAGAATTTTCGTGTCTATATCTCTAAGAAATTTGATCTCTAGCTTTCTTTTGTTTTTTGAATTTTGCTATTGAGGTAATACTGGCAATATAGAATTAATTGAGAAATAGGCTCTTCATTTCTATTTTTGAGAAGAGTTTGTGAAGAATTACTACTAATTTTCTTTAAGTTTTTGAAGGAATTCACCAATGAAGCTAATCTGGGTTTGGGCTTAATTTGTATGAAGTTTTTAAATTATGAATTCAAACCTGGGATTTATTATATGTCTAGTCAGATTTTCTATTTCTTATTCTGTCAGTTTCAGAGTTTTTGTTGTTCCAGAAATTTGTTTAATCAAAATTATTTAATTTTTTAGCATAGAGTTGTTCAGAATATTCCCTTATATTCATTTGATTCCTGTAGGTAGCAGTGTCCCCTCTTTTATTCCCGATTTTAGTGGTTTGAATCTTTTCTCATCTTATTTTTGGTCAATGTACTTAAATTATTTTTCAGTTTTGTTTCTCTTTTCCAAAAAAAACAACTTTTGGGTTTATTGATAGTGTCTGATTTTCTAGCCTCAATTTCATTAGTTTCCTCTCTAAATTTATTTTCTTCCTTCTGCTTGCTTTAAGTTTGTTCATTTTTCTGTGTCTTAAAATGGAAGTTAGTTTATTGATTTGAGCTGTTTTCTTTTCCTTCTTAATATAATCTTTTGCAGCTATAAATTTTCTTTAAACCCTAGTCTGGCTTCATCCCAAAGGTTTTGGTGTATGTGTCTTCATTTTCATTTGTCTTCAAGTATTTTTAAAATTTCCCTTGCTATATTTTCTTTGACCCATTGGTTATTTGGGATAGTTTTGTTTAATTTTAACACATCTGTGAATTTCCCAAATTTCTTTCTCTTACTGATTTCTTATTCCATGGTGAGAAAACACACTTTGTATTATCCAATCCTTCTAAATATGTTGAAGCATGTATTATGATATGTAATTTATTCTGGGCAATTTTTTCTGTGCTTTGAGAATAATGTATATTCTGCTGTTGTTGGGTGGAGTGTCTTCTAGATATCTGTAGGTATAGTTTTTAATGTTGGCCAAATCTTTCCTTTCATATGTCCTGTACAATTGTTCTATCCATGTTGGATGTGGGGTGTGGCATTCTTGTGAGGTATGTACATATATGTAATTGTTATAGATTATTGATATGTTGACCTCTTTTCATTACAAAAAAAAGAAACCCATTTATCTCTAGCAAAAAAGTTTTTGTTTTAAAGGCTAAATTATCTGATACTAGTACTATCTACAGCTTTCTCATGGTGTTTCTTCTTTTAACATTTTTTTCTATCCTTTTACTTTCAATCTGTTTGTATCTTTGATTCTTAAATGTGTCTTCTGCAGAGAGCACATAGTTTTTCAATCCAGTCAACTCTGATTTTTGATATTATTGTTTAATTCATTCACACTTAATGTTATTATTGATGTTTGGATTTATATCTGCTATTTTATTTTTTCTATATGTTTCAGTTTCTTTTGTTTGTTTTGTCTTAATGCTTTCATTTTTTAATTAAGTGAAGATTTTCTAGTGTATCATCTTAATTATTCAAGTGATTTCTCACTATATTTTGAGGCATTTACTTAGTGCTTGCTGTAAAGCTTACCATATATGTCTTAATTTACCAGAATCTACTTCAGATTTACTCGAGTGGGAATAGAAATTTTACTTCTCTGTACCCTTAACCCATATTCCCACTTTTTAAATATTATTAGTGTTATGGAAATTGTATCTGTATATCTTGAAACTCAAAATACATTCTTATAATTAAATACTTTGTATAATTTTAAATCTTTTCTTAAAAGCTGAGAAAAGGAAAGGAGAACAGTTAATTGTTTATAGGGCCTGTTGTATTAACCTTCTTATTTACTGCTCCCGGTTCTTTTCATTAGTTACTGTGAATTTGAGTTACCATTTGGTGTTATTTCCTTACTTCGACACAGCTTAGTTTTCACCTTTTTATTTTGTGCTGTAATTGTCGAATTTATATTATATATTATAGTCCCAACAATGCAGTTGTTTACATGTTGTTTTATATAACTGTTTTTTAATCAGTTCAATCAAGAAGGAAGAAATATGCATGTATACTGTCTTTTATTATTATATAATCACCTGTTCTGATTGATTCCTCTCCCACCAAATCTCTGTGCCTCTGGTCCAGAGATGGGTATGGGGATAGTGGCATGCTTTTCTTGGAATGATAACCTTGCTTAATGAGCAAGAAGTTGGGTGAGGGAGGAGCCTCTGGTGTTTTTTTCTTGTTTCTCCTAGGGTGGAAATTTAATGCTAAGAGTGAGTTGGAATGAGGGCCTTCTGGGTCCCAGTATTCTCAGCTTGTTGCCTACTAGGTGGAGCTTCTACCTTACAAGTTGGAACTCAGTGGAGGAAGAGATTCCGGACCTCGTGACCTCTCTTGTCTAGAACAGAACCTCTGCATGAGATGATGGGAAGTGGCAGTGTCCTGCCCCTCCTAGGAAGATTCTGTAGCCCTGGACTTAAAAGCCAGGGGAAGATGAAGTCATGTATTCTTGGCTTCATAAACCACCGAAAATAGATCTTCCCTTATGCTAAACTCGCATGGCGAGGAGGGAGTAGGGCAGGTCTTGGCTCAAAGGCCATAGACTCTGACTTTTCTTACACAGATTTTTTTTTTTAATAAATCCCCCCCCCTTTTTTAAAGAAAACTATGGTGCTTATTTTATTTTAAAAGATTTTATTATATGACAAACAGAGACACAGCAAGAGAGGGCACACAAGCAGGGAGAGTGGGAGAGGGAGAAGCAGGCTTCCCGCGGAGCAGGGAGCCTGATGCGGGGCTCGATCCCAGGACCCTGGGATCATGACCTGAGCCGAAGGCTGATGCTTAACAACTGAGCCACCAAGATGCCCCTTCTTATACAGATTTAATAGATTTTCTAGGTATATATATATGTATATTTTTCACTTAAAGTATGTCTTTAGGAAATTTTCCAGAGATTGTAATATTTTTTATTATTTTTCACCATTTGTCATTGTTTTTTGCTGGAGTGAGGGTCCGTAGAATTCCTCACATGACCATTCTGGCAGTCTACATTGTGTTTCTATAATTAGTTTGCCATATAGAAGTTTTATGCTTGTTTCATCATATGTTTCTGTTTTGCTGTTCAGAAATACCAGAAACATTTTTGTTTTGTTTTTTTTTAAATACCTCTATATAAAATGATAAATTAGGTTCTTAAACATAACATTTGTCCAGGAAAAAATAGGTGGGGGGAATGGCTATTCATACAGATTGTAAGTAGTATTATGGGGCTCAGAATTTTTTCCTCAATTTCAGAGAAAATAAATTTCTTAAGTTCAAACAAATTGTAATAAATATATTTTGTTGTACTAAAAAATAAGTAGTTCTTAAATAAAGCTTTTTTTCTTTTTTGTACATTAAATCTGCAATCTTTTTATGAAAGTAATTGTAAAATAAAATTAGATATAAAAATTCTTTTAAACCAAACTAACATAATTATACTGTATTTTGTATTGACATTTGATGTTAAATCACTTTAACCTTGATTTCTTCCTTAAAAGACATATTGAGTAATGAATACTAACCTATAGTTTTCCTTGTATAAAACAAACAATAGCACACTAGAATTGGTGAATGAATAGCAGAGCTTTTCTAAAACCCACTACATTTATTTAGGGCAGTTGTGTAACATGAAGACTTTTCTTTTTCTTCTTATAGACTTGAAAAAAAATCACTTAGAACAAGAAAAAAGTAAAGTGCCGAAAACTTAACACTCTGATATAGAGTATAATGTGAATTTGTAACTTACTGCTTGTGTGTTATGCTTTCGAAATAACATACACATTAGTGTGTTAAGTCCTTATTTTGTGGAATTTCATGGTTTTACTCCATTTGAATTTATATTTTTTAACATGATAGCCCATTATGGCAAAAAATGCATTGTTTTTATGTGAGTTGATGACATTTCAAATAACATGTCCCTTTAGAGTTACATATTATTGCATGTTCGTCATAATTTAAGAGATTACCATTCTCCAAAATCTCTGCAAGTTCTAGGAGCTATGCCTCAAACAAGAACAAAATTTCTCTTACATGTGAAGTACCTACTTTATCAACATAGGGGGAAGAATAGCAGAGAGAAATGTTTCTTTTTGTCTTTATTATTTCAGTTATTTGGGCATAATAGTATCAAAGTAGAAGTGTCAATCTGAGGAAGAGCCATTTTTCTTAGGGCTGAACCAGACATTGTCAATATGGCTGTACTTTAAGAAAATATGTTTTCCTTGAATTTATTAAGGCAGGTGTCCGTAACCATGGGATACAATAATAAATCAAACTGGAGGAAAGCAAATGTTAGACAAAGTAGACTATTACCACTGACCTTATATAATGTAATGTCTGCACTCCTAAAGGGTTGTGAAGCCCATAGTCATTCAGTCTGCTGAGAGACATTGCACTAGGACCTTGTTGTGCCTCCTTTGTAGTTCTTTCCTACTCTGAGCAATTTCTGGCTGCTACTCAGTATTTCACATTCTCACTTCTCACTGGGGATCTCTGCAGCTGTGTTCAATCTATGATGTCCTTGCAGTACACTTTTCAGACTCTCCAGAAACTACATTTATTCCCAGATGATCACAACTAAGGCCCTTTATGCCATTTAATCCATTCCCCTAAGTATCTCATTTTATCTGGAACTGGACAAATTCTTTCTAATAACTTTAGGCTGAATGGGGAGAAAGGAAATTAATGGGAAAAATAATACAATATATTAAATTATACTGTGGCTTGGCATCTGTATAATTCTCCATGGGCTGAATGACTACATGTATTTTTCATTAAATAATATTTCTGAAATAAAACTAAATATGATTTTTTGAATTTGATAGTTGTTTATGTTCTCCTATATAAAAGTTTTTGTTTGTTATTTTTGTTGCTAATTTTCTAACAAAAGATTAAGTAGGTAGAGTCAGAGTATGGAATTGGTTTATGCGTGACATTATTCACTTCTCAATACATCTAAAAATGAAAATAGGCATATCAAAAGATTAGAAGGGCTCAAAATAACATATAAGATAAAATATATTCACTAGTAAAAGAAGATATATAATACCTGCTGCTTTTTATAAAAACCAGAGGTAGGCTGCTGGGAAATAAAAGAAACAGATTTAGTAAAACCTTGGAATGAGTCTAAAATTTTACTATGAGATGCTTCTGTCTTTATGTGTCCTGGAAAAAAGCAAAAGTGTACTCTTAACTATACATTATTTCATAAAGAATATATTACTAGAAATTTCTCTAAATGATTATACTGAGTTAAATTTCGAGGAAAGTGTTGCTTCTATTGAAGATGGGCTGTAATAACAGTACCTTAAAGTTCTATATTAAAATGCACACCAAATTCACTCCCCTACTACTTGGAACAACTCTGTGGAGCTTTGAAAATTCTTCTTGTGTGGAAAAGGATAATATGAATATAGCAAGATTATGTTGCTATGACAACTATGGCTTCTCTATTTCTAGTCTTCCTTGCATTTAAACTTTCAGCCTTTGGGTTGTATTGCCATTTCCCCACCTTAATCTATCTGATACTTGTGTGAAAATGCTGACGAAAGTATAACAAGGAAAAAATATTCATAGCATTTTTTTAAATATTATCCCTCAATAAAAAGAAACTTTAAAGTAAAAAAAAATGCTGACACCAACAGACCAAATATTTTATGTCCAATAATATCACAAATATATATGTGTATATAAGGAATATTATTAAGAGTATACTCTTTGTTAAGGAATTGGTCTTAAAAAAAGCAAAGGCAACAGCAAAATTAAATACAATAATTTCTCTTGTAAATACATTTTAACAAATAATACAGGAAGGATTTTGTTGGATTCAACCAATAGATTATCTCATCTCGCTTAAAAAATATACATATATACATGAACATATATCTATATATTACATATTATTTAATTGACCTAAATATCTTATTGTGGAATTTATATATATAATATAGATTATATATACACACACACATCAATTTTAAAGTATGAATTTTGTTGCTAGTACTTTATATAAATTGTCATATATAATCTCTATAATCATGTATTGGAATGAAACTATTTAAATTTTTTAGATAAGGAGTTCCAGACTCTGCAAGTTTATGGAATTTATATAATTTAAGTAAAATGATTAAATAATTATTAGGTAATAGAAAATCACAATTTGAATCTATCATATATATTTTGTAATTATTCCAAAATAATAAATTTGGGACTTGGTTTAGTACTTCTGTCATTAATCTTTTTAGAGATTTCCTGATAATTTTTCATATAGACATTTCTTCAGATTGATTTTTAATAAAGAACAAAAATGTAGACTGAAGCCCAAGCTTATTCTTGAATAATACATTTATCTTTCAAGCAAACTACAAATAAATTAATCTTTTCAGTCACAGATAATTCAAATCCACTGATATTTAATCCATTGATTTTTTTAATAGGGATAGATGGGTCAATTTCAATTTCTTTAGTAGTTCTAAAAATATTTGTTCCTTGACATGATTGGTAAAGAGGACAGTTCTTCTATCCTAAAGTGTGTGTGTGTGTGTGTGTGTGTGTGTGTGTGTGTGTGTACCTGAGTAGAAGACTACTGTAGAAGTATACACTCTGCTTCCAGGAAATTTTAGGACCAAAAACTAGAATTCAAAAGTACACTCAAATGTGGATGAATTATCTATATTTTAAGTATCAGAAGTTTTCCATATAAATTTATTTTTCTCCCCATGCTTCTTAAAGTTCTGTGTGTATATGTATATGTTTGCATATATACATACATGCACACACATAAATACATATTTCAAGAAAATCTTATATAAGTTTTTAACTAATTCTAACCCATAACCCAGTATCATTAAAAGACTTAATCTCTCATGAAATCTCACATACATTGTGCATGTTTAATCAGGAAGGAAGAATGAGGCAATAAAGTAAAAATACTACCATTATTAGAGCTATACTACATTTACTATGTGGCTACTTCATATCACATAGGATTGTATTATGTTGAGTTAGCTGTGGTAAGTAGCTATATCACCTTTGACAAGTGAAGATAATGGAATTCAGAAAAGATAACTAATCCCACCAAGGGCACACAATATGTACATTGCAGATCCAACAGTTTAGACACTGATGTAACTGAGACAAAGTCTGTATTCCCCCATTAGTTGAGTTGAATTCTTAAATGAGTCAAGAATAGTCAAAAAGGAATTGTCTATCATAATTATAAATTAAACTATTTTTGTTAAGGTAATAGCAGTGTCTGGTCTTTATGAAACCCATGCAGCCATTGCTCTGTTGAGAACTGTACACATTTCTCTTACTGAAGGGGCATAACAATACTATGCTGTACCTATTCAATGTATCTCCTTTAATAGTTTAGGAAACCCTGGCTTACCATGGTTAACTTAAACAAGGTAACACACGTAGTAAGTGGTGATGCTGGGATACAAATCCAGGCAATCTGACTCCAGAACATGTTCTACTAATGGCAATAAATATTGTTGGGTTTTGAACTAAGAGTACCTAACTTCTAAGCTATAAGCTCTGCCTCTGAATTTCTGTAGGATTTTGGATAAATTACTGTATTAGGGTCCTCTAGAGAAACAGAACCAATAGGATGGTTATATAGTAGAAAAGAAAGAGGTTTAATTTAAAGAAATGGCTAACATGCAAATCTGAAGGAGGCTAGCAGGTTAAAAGCTCAAGAAAATGTTGTAGTTGGAATGCAAAGGCAGTCTGCTATAGAACCAAGAAGAACCAACGTTGCAGGTGAAGTGAAGCGTCTGCCAGGGAATTATCTCTTGTTTGGATAAGGCCAGCCTTTTGTTCTATTTAGACCTTCGACTGATTGGATAAGGCAAACTCACATTATGGAGGGCAATTTCTTACTCAAAATCCACTAATTTAAATGCATACCTCATTTAAAAACATTATCATAGACGTAAACATCCAAAGAAATATCTAACAAAGTATCTGCACCATGGCCCAAACAAGTGGACACATAAAAAAAATAATCATAACAGTTACTTAATTTATTTATACCTCATTTCTTACCTTTTATTACTAATATAGCATTTGTTAAATGAAATAAAATGCACCTAGGATAAATTAACCATTTTAGGTTAGCAATTCAATTGCATATAATGCATTCATGACGCTATTCAATCATCACCTCTGTCAAGTTCCAAAACATTTTCATCACCCCACAAAATATGTGTACCGCTAAGCAGTTAGTCACCATACCCTGGCAATGACCTGTCTGCTTTCTGTGTCTATGGATTTATCTATTTTTGAATATTTCATAGAAGTGGATTCATACAATATGGGATACTTAGAGTCTGACTTCTTTCACTTTACATATTGTTTTGGAAGTTCATTCCCATGATAACATTGTAGCATGCATCAGTACTTCATCTTTACAGCTAATTTTTTTTTTTTTTTTTTTTTTTGAGAGAGAGAGAGAGAGAGAGAGAGCACAAGTTGGGAGGAGAGGGAGAAGGAGGAGAGGAAGAAGCAGGCTCCTGCTGAGCAGGGAGCCTGACACAAGGCTTGATCTCAGGACCCTGGGACCATGACCTGAGCTGAAGGCAGACTCTTAACTGCAGAGACACCCAGGTGCTCCTACAGCTAAATATTAATTACAGTGCACATGTGTGTCACAATTTGTTTTTCCATTCATTTGTTGATAAGCATTTGATTTGTTTCTACCTATTGGCTCTTGTGAATAGTGCTACTGTGAACATCCATGTACAAGTATTTCTTTTAGTACCTGTTTACAGCTTTCTTGCTATATACCTACTACTAAAATTACAGAGTCATATGATAATTCTGTATTTAAGTTTTGAGCAACGGCCAAACATTTTCTAATGGCAGTACCATTTTAGCAATGCACAATTGCTTCGCTATTCTGATTGTAATTTTTTAACTTTTCATGTTAGTGTGTTGAATTTCATTGATTGATTTTCGAATATTAAAGTAGCTTCTCATTCCTGGATTTAGAAATCAGAGTGTTCTGATATCTCCACATCATCTCCCAACATTTGTTATTTTCCTTTTGTCTGATGCAGATGGAATGATGCCCCTCACCAAAAATGTCCATCTCCTAATTCCTGAACCCTGTTCATGTCACCTTACATGGCAAAAGACTTTCAAATGTATTTAAATTAAATTGAGAGAGGAAAATTATCGTGAATATTTAGGTGAGCCCAATGTAAATACGAAGGTCATTTAAAAAGTCAGAAAAGAAATGTGAAGACAAAAGCAGAGTGTCAGAGTCAGAGAGAGAATTAATATTAATTACTGACAAAGTAGATTTCAGAACAAGCAGGCTAGTCAGTAATAAAGAAAGGCATTACATAATGATAATGGGGTAAATTAACCATGAAGAAATAACAATTATATATATACACCTCAAAAGAGATTATCAAAATATATGAGGTAAAAACCGACAGAAGTGAAAGGAGAAATAGAGAAATATATGGTAGTCATTGGAATATTCATTACCACTCTGTTAGAAATTGATAAATCAATAAATAAGAAAATCAGTAAGGGTACAAATGGCTAACACTCTTAATTAACTTGATCTAATTGAAATGTATAGAATACTCCATCCAACAACAGCAGAAGACATATTCTTTTTAAACTCAAAAAAACACATTCTAGGTTAAATAGCTTAACAAACTTAAAAGAATAAATACCATGCAAAGTATGTTTTCATACTACATTTGAATTGAACTAGAGATTAGCGAAAGAAAAATAGCTGGAAAAAATCCCCAAATATCTGTAATTTAACAATGTATTTAAAAATACCTCATGGATAATAGATGTCCAAAGAGATATTAAATGAATTTATGACTAAATGAAAATACAACTTTTCAAAATTTGTGGGTGGTATCATTGGATGCCTGTATTAGAAAAAAATGAAAGATCTAAACTCATTCAACCTTAGGGAATTAAGAAAAATTAAATTGATTCTAAAGCAAGCAGAAGAATAGTAATAACAAAAACCAGAGGAGAAATCAATGAAATTGAGAACAGAAAGACAGTAGCGATAAAAACAACAAACTGACTATTCAAATGATTAATAAAATTAGTATGTTGCTAACTAGGGTAACCAAGAAAAAGATGTTAGGGAGAGATTACTGATGTCAGTAAAGAGGGGTTATTCGTATGGATTCCCTGGACATTAAGATGATAATAAAAGAATGCTATGGGCAAATCTGTGCTCACAAATTTGATAATTTAAATGAAATGATCAATTCATGAAGAATACAAGCTACTCAAATTTACACAAGGAAAAATAGATAACGTGAATAACTCTCTATATATTATATAAGTACATAATATATAAAAACCTTACAAATAGAGAAAGTACCTGACACAGAGGGTTCCAATGGTGAATTCTGTGAAACATTTAAAGTATAAATAATATCAATCTTCAACAATTTTCTTCAGAAAACAGAAGCAGATAGAATACTTTCCAACTCATTCAGTGAGGCCAGTATTATTCTAATACAAAATCAGATGAAACCACTACAAAAAGAAAATCACAAACCTTATATCTCATAAACATAGATATAAAATTCTCAAACTGATTTTGCTAAGCAAATCCCACAAGGTAAAAAATAATTAGCCACCGTGACCAAATGTCACTAAATCCAGGATGAGAAGTTACTTTAATATTAGAAAATCAATGAAAGTCAACATATTAACATGGAAAGTTAAAAAATTACATGATCATAAATATTGATACCAAAAAACACTTGACAAAATCTGACACTTATTCATGATAGGAAATTTCCACAAACCAAGAATAGAGGAGACTTCTTCAACTTAATATAGTCCATCTACAGAAACTTATAGGTCGCATCACATTTAATGATCAGAGAATGGATGGATGTCTAAGATCAAAAACAAATCAGGTGTATCTGTCACTATACCTATATTCTACTGGAAATATCAACTGGTACATAGCAACAAGGGGAATAATAAAGTATTCAAATTTGAAAAGAAGTAATAAAAGAGTTTTCATCCCCAGATGACATGATTATTATGTTTTTATTTTATAATTGCCCAAATTGTTCATTTATATATGGACTTCCTCTTTTTCATATATTTGTTCCCGTGTATTTATTTAAAGTCTTCAATGGATGTCGCCAATAGAAATATAATTTATGACATTTGGAGAATATAGGGTATCTGCTCCTCTTTGTAAATTAAAAAAATATATATATAAAATTGACTAGATTATCTCAGAAACTCCTGCTGATCAAAAAGTGGATTTCTCTTGTCAAATGACTTCTTTTTTTTTTAAGATTTTTATTTATTTATTTGAGAGAGCGAGAATGAGAGATAGAGAGAGCGCACATGAGAAGGGGTTGGGTTGGAGGGAGAAGCAGACTCCCGGCTGAGCGGGAAGCCCGATGCGGGACTCGATCCCGGGACTCCAGGATCATGACCTGAGCCGAAGGCAGCCGCTTAACTGACTGAGCCACCCAGGTGCCCTCTTGTCAAATGACTTCTTATGCAGTGGTATTTTCCTCCACCTTACCCCAATACTAGTGCATAGGTGCTGTAGGAGGCAGATGCATAATGGAAGGAACATTCTGTTTTGTGGTGGTAGCAAAGAGGGATTTATTCATTCTAAAGCAATGGATTAGCAATATTTGGGCAGAAGTTGTAAACAAATTATTCTGTACATTTTTAAAACAAGTCTTTGATCCTGCCAAAACTTGAATAGAACTACCACCCTTCCCCAAATGAAAGACTAGAGCCAGTTATTTACTGCACTTAATTAGATAATGTGTGAAAAGCTATGAACTTAGAAATCGGTTTATATTCAGTTCCTTTTCTTCCTCCAGATTAGGATTTCTCAACAGTTTTTTTACAAATGTAAACTTGGGGGTGTAATTTCTTTAATTTTCCTCAGTTTAAAAAATTATGAAAAATACTATGATGTTCCTCTAAAAATGTTGGGAATTCAGGAGTTAACAAATAACTTTACCTAAATACTGAATAATTAAAAACAACACAGAAGACCATCATGTATCAGTCAATAATAGTGACTATCAGATACCAGGTACTTTCTAGGCATTTGATGTTCATTAGATCATTTAAATTTTGCAAAAACTGGAAGAATGACATTGTAGGGTTATTTTCATTTTAGATTTTAGGAAACTGAAAAACAATGTGTTTAAGAAACTTGTCTAAAATCACACAGCTAGTCCATACAGGCGCTAAGAATAACACTCAGGTGTAGTGTGTCTTCAGAGATTTAATTTTATATCAGCTAAAAGTTTGGGAAGCCTCTGTAGGTGTTGTCAGATGGGCATACGGACGCTCTGCCAATCTTCAGACCTGGGTGGGGCACTCTGTTTCAGCATATGATAGGAAATAGAATATACCTTTTCTGCAGGCTGGCCAATTTTGAAACAGAAACAGAATATGCTGAATTAAGTGTTCCTTTGTTACTTCTACCAATCTAACTAATCAAATAAAGTCACTCCTGTCAAGGAAGAACTAGTTAGGTCAAGTATGTTTCTGGAAAACAAATTTCTCCATAAGGAAATATGAGAATTTGGGTGAATGCCCCCTCAACTAATAATGAGGATAACTTATAACTTATGATTGTATTTTATTTGTGATTTTTACCATGCTACACAATAAAATGTTCATTTTATAGAGTTGGGCTTATGAGGGAAGAGGAAAGGCCGACTTTACATGGAAATGATATGTAGTTCATCAGTTTAAAGTTTTGTATTGGCAAAAAATATGACATCATGTGTGCATAAAAATGAACCAACACAGCACTCATAGATGTTAAAAGAGGAAAAAGTGGGAGAAATGAATCACAGCTTGACACACAGGATGATTATGCTGAACTAAAAAAAATAGTGATTCACAAAGAAAATGGCAATTTTATTTCAATTAAAAAAATCCCAGTTCATATAAATATATATATTTTTTAACTTTACTGGTTTTTTACACATTTCTTTTGAAAATATCCATAGCAATAAAGAATAAAAACTAAAAATGAAATTCATACCACATTTTCTTTCTGAAACTATTTAATTGATATCCTAAAACTAAACAGTGATGACAAATGATTTAACCTTTTTACTCATTCATAGAACTATGTGAATAACTTCAATTGGAATAAGCTAATTTCAGCCTTACTTGAAAGTTCATTTAAGGTCTACTGGTATTTAAAATTGTGTTAGTTATCTAATGTTGGTTCTTAATAAGGGTAACTTTAGTTACTTCTCAGTGATTCTCTAGTTTTGCCATGATATATGATACATAAATTATTTCAGGTGACTTTTAATGATCTATGAAACAAGTTTTGTTTTATTTTATCCCTGTTGAAAGACTATTTTGAAAGGGAATGTATTGGTTTCCTGGGGCTGCTGTAACAAAGTCCATAAACTGGATGCCTTAGGACAACAGAAATTAATTGTCTCAGTTCTGGAGACCAGAAGTCTTTGCTGAAGGAAGCAACTTGCTTCCTAATGAGGGCTGTAATGGTCTACCTGTTTCATGACTCTCTACCAGGTTCTGATGGTTTTCTGTTAAGCTTTGGCATTACTTGGCTTGTAGGTGTATTACCCTGACCTCTGTGCTCATTTCCACGTGGAGTTCTCCCTGTGTGACTGTATTCAACTTCTCCTTTTTAGAAGGACACCAGTCATACTGGCTTAAGAACCTAACATACTCCAATATAACCTCGTCTTAACCAATTATATCAGTAATAATCCTACTTTAAAATAAGGTCAAAGTCTGAGGCCCTGCTGGGTAGGACTTTATTGTGAGCTAAATTGTGTTCTCCCCAAAATTCATATGCTGAAGTCATAATGTTAACCCACGACCTCAGAATGTGACTGTATTTAGAGTTAGGGTCTTTAAAGCAGTAATTAAGTTAAAATAAAGTTATAGGGTGAACCCTAATACAATATGATTAGTATCCTTCTAAGAAAAGTAGAGTAGGGGGCCTGGGTGGCTCAGATGGTTAAGCGTCTGCCTTTGGCTCAGGTCATGATCCCAGAGTCCTGGGATCGAGTCGTGCATCAGGCTCCCTGCTCCGTGGGAGCCTGCTTCTCCCTCTGCCCCTCTCTCTCTCTCTCTCTCATGAATAAATAAATAAAATCTTAAAAAAAAAAAAGAGTAGGTCACCGACACTCATAGAGAAAAGACCATGTGAAGTCACAAGATAAAGGTAGCCAACTACAAGCTAAGGAAGATGGTTTCAAGGGAAACCAACCCTGGGAAAACACCTTGTTCTCTTATTTTGAGGCTCCAGAGTTGTTAGAAAATGATTTTCTGGTTTTTAAGCTACCCAGTCTGTGGTACTAACTAGCAAACTAATATAGCAAACTAATACAGATTTAGTAAAGTAATATAGACTTCAACATTTGAACTTTTGGTGGATTTTGGTGGATACAATTCAACCTTCTCTCATGTTTCATTCTGTTTGTCCTTCAATAGTTACTATATATATATATATATAATATTTAAATATATATATATTTAATATATAAATATATAATATATATGTAACATGTTATATATTAAATATATATATGTTTGTATATATGTAAATATATATTTATATATCTAAAAACTATATTAGCTATATTAAAACTATGTTAACTCTTCTCTCATTTTCTTTCTGTTTTTCCTTCAATATTATCATTATATATATTTATATATAATATATATAAAACTATATATATATAATATATAAAACTATATGGTTATTTATACTGACTTACCTTTAGTTATGGTCAGTACTAATTTCATGTTTAAAACAATTCACCTATGGCATTTTAATTGTTTTAAGAGGCAGATTGTTTTAGCTGAGCAGTGTCATAGTTGTATGTAAAAACTGAAGGATGTTTAAATTAGCAATTTCTCATTGAAAATTAATTCATAAGGCAAACATAGATACAGTTATTGCGATTTAGAAGTACATTTAATTTCAGTATAAGGAAAGACCTTCCAAGAATTGAGCAGTCATAACGCCATTGCTTGTTGCGTAGAGAAGTAAACTTGAAATATTAAGAGATAATTGAATATTCATTGACAAAGCTTGTCAAGGAATGCAACTGAGTTTTTGTGGAAAGTTAAATTGGATTGTCTCCATTCATTTTCCAAGTCAAAGATTTTAGCCTTTTGTCTTAAAATAAATGAAAAAAATGTGTATTTTAATTTTTCTATTTGTATATATATTTTGTATTTCTATATATTCTGATAATCACTACTGATTTATCCATCTCCCTACCTATATGACAGTAATATTATATCATTAAACACACACATAGACACAGTTATATTTACATAAAAATGTGCATATCTTCATGAGCAACAGTAGGATTTTTTTGGAATTGCTATGTTTATTACAACAGCCACGTGAGACACATACAGGTGCTCAAATCAGTTACGCACCAAGCTGCCATGGACTGGATTCCTGCCTAGAAGACATGTAGGGCATTTAAGCAATATTGTTATTAAATAAAGTTTCAGCTGGACAACATTATAATTCAACATCTGTGTGTACTAGAAAGTGATCGCCTCCAAAATTCTAGTTAACATTGAAATACTAATCTTTTAATGACAATAGATGCTTACTGATTTCATAATCTGTAACATCCATATTCATTTTTTTTGTTTTATCCCCATATTTTAAATAGACTTGACTTTCAGATACCAACTACATTTGGCCTACAATCGCTCAGAAAACACTGGTTCTCAAACTTGGTTTCACATGAGGATCACTTGTGGAGTTTTAAAAAAATTGATGACTGGGTCTTATTTTCAAGGATTCTGATTAATTAGTGTGTAGTGAGGACAGGCATAGAATTGTTAAAATGTCTCCAAAGGATTCAAAAGTGCGGCAACATTTACAAACCAGTCTTAAGAGATGCTTTGATGAAAATGAGGTAGAGGAGAAAGGAAACTAAGCAGATCTACGGGAAGAAGTGAGAACACTTGATTCAGGAGAAAACAACTTCCCGGTTCTTAGCACTGATATCTTTTTAATATTTTAATTGTGAAATGGCCAATAAAAAGTGAAGAATTTGGCTACACATATATGAGAAAATAATTTTTAGGGACTGCTATTTCTTCTGGGTTTTTAATTTTTGCCTTTGTCTATATTAGTGTATTTTTTTCCTATAGGGAATTATTTTTATGTGTAAATAGAAAAGTTACTTCAATTCTAATGGAAAACTTTCAGATGACCAAAATTTTACAGATCATCCTTCCTACATTTGATTTTTCCCGATGACTTCCCCCCCCCAGTGTGAGTTTCCACTCAGCTAAACACCAATTACTTAAACATTAGAATTCCTAACTGTAATATGAACAAAGTATTTTCAACAGCTTTGTTCAAATCTCACAGATGGCCTTTTGTGCTTTTTTCTGAGTTCTTTATAATTATGTGTGACACTCTTCTTTGAGAATTGGTGTGAATGTACTAAAACATTATATTTCAACTTGAATTCAAACATGTTCAACATGGTTTGCCTTAAAATCTGCAGTCATATCCTGTGTTTATGTAGCTGTACAGCTAAACCTAATTTTTCTTAACATTGTTTTATGCCTACTGCTGAAACATTTTTATAAAAATATTTTTATAGACTGACAAAAGTACATAGCTCATGAAAAACCGATCCCAAGACAAGACAGTTTGTCTCATTTAGGATAATTATTTTCTAAATATCTACTCCAGAGTTTTAAGAATAATCAAGTTTAAAGAATGATAGAAAGGCATAATTTTGTTGTGCCTGTTTGTTCTTTATTTAAATATCTGGTTATAACTTATCCTTTAGATTAATATAGGCAATATACAATGAGGTCCACTATTTCTAAAGATGTGTTTTCTTTGGGGATTAAAATATAGATGAGTAGGCTGCCTTCCATTTATCTGCATTTTTAAAGTATAAGTATGTTTTTCTAAAGTTTAATAATAAAAATGAACATTCTGAAAATTAACATTTACTATACATGTTTTATCATTTAAAGTGACTTTATATATCCTGATTTAATTCTAACAATAATTCAGTATTTTAGGTAATGTAGTTACAAGTTAATAGATGTCAAAAGTAAGTCATAAAGAAATGAGAAAATTTGTAGAAAGTCATAGAAGAATAAGTGAACACCTGAGACTTGAACCTTACTAGCCCATTACACAAATGGAAAGTCTGATCCCCTATACTGCTCAAATGGAGAAAATTTTAAAGTACTGAACAAAAACTTTACCAAAAGGTATTCCACTTTCAGTAATGGCAGAGTAAGTGTTCAGACCAGGGCTTCAGCTGAGGATAACTAGAAAAACTAGAAAAAATATTTTAAAAGAATATTTCTGAAGGCATTGATGAGTGTGGTAAAATTATAGTCCCAAAGATGCTTCCGCACCCTAGTCCCTGGGACTGTCAGTATGAGAAGATATCATACCCATGCATTTGTTCAGGTAAACGGACATAATTAAGATGTAATTAAGGTTACTAAATATTGACTTTAAAATAGGGGGATTATCCAGCTACACAATTTCATCCTATGAGCCGTTATGTTAGTCCTTCTGCAGAAGCAGAAGACATAGAGATTTGAAACACAAGGACAATTCATCGTGCCTTTGCTGGCTTGAAGATCCAGGGGACCATGTGGAAGGTATAAGAAGAAAATGACCTCTGTCAATAACCACTGAGTTTGGAAAGGATCCTGAGACTGAGAACCAGAGCCTTGACAACACTAGGATTTTGGGTTTATGAGACTCATGCTGTTCCCCAACTTCTGACTCACAGAAACTGTGAGAAAATAAGTGCATTTTTAAGGTGCTAAGTGTGTGATGAATTGTTGCAACAGTGCTAGAACATTAATACAGAGAACTGACATAGTGATGAGGAACTGCTAGTCTAAATTTTAGAGAAGCAATCCATTATTCCAGTATGCTTTTACCTTGGGCATATTTAAAAAAAAAAAATTTATGTATTTTAGGGGGGAGGGGCAGAGAGAGAGAGAGAGAGAGAATCTTCAACAGATTCCCTCATGAATGGGGATCCCAATGAGGGCCTTGATCCCACGACCCTGAGATCAGAATCTGAGCTGAAATCAAGAGCCAGACACTTGGGGCGCCTGGGTGGCTCAGTCGTTAAGCGTCTGCCTTCGGCTCAGATCATGATCCTGGGGTGCTGGGATCGAGCCCCACATCAGGCTCCCTGCTCCGCGGGAAGCCTGCTTCTCCCTCTCCCACTCCCCCTGCTTGTGTTCCCTCTCTCGCTATGTCTCTCTCTGTCAAATAAATAAATAGAATCTTTAAAAAAATAAAAAAGAGTCAGACACTTAACAGACTGAGTCACCCAAGCTCCACTACCTTGGGCATATTTACAAATCTAGAAGAGACTGAGACGAAGCAATGCAGTAACACCTACATCCTAAGGAAAGTGTAAGTAGAGCCTTGTTCCTACCATGACTGAGGGACTCCAGTAAAAATTTAAATTTTGGATGGTGGGCCTGAGGAACCATACCTTAGGTTTAAGCCTGGAATAAGTAAAAGAGTCATCATGTGAGTTCTAGCATAGCTTTCTTTAATCAATTTGGATGTGCCAAGGAATCTCATTCTCTAAAATTGGGTTAAGTCAGTAGATCTTAACTGGTGGCAGTTTTTTGTTTTTGTTTTGTTTTTTCCCCCCCCAAGGGACATTTGGCAGTGTCTGGGGATATTATGGTTGTCACAACTAGGGGAAGGGGATGACATTGCTTTCTAATGAGCAGAGACCAGGGAGACTATCCAGTCTCCTACAGTACATGGGATAGCCTTCCACAACAAATATTTATCTGTCCCCGAATGCTAATAATCCTGCAGTTCATAAACCCTGTTTTAAGTTGATCCCAGATAGCTGCTGCCTACAGATGCCCAGGAGAAGCAAACACAAAACTTCTCTGGAATAATTTAATGTTATGCTAGTCCTCAAGGTATTACTACAAACAGTTTTATGAATAAAATATCCAGTCTGAAGTAAAAATTAATAAAGCAGTTGAGAAGATAGGACAATATGAATGACAACATAAAGAAATATGACAATCAAAAGAGACCAAGAGAATTTCTTGATGAATAGGCTCTTCTAGACTTTATCTACATTACTGTACTCAAAAGATAAATTAAAAGGTTAGGGCGCCTGGGTGGCTCAGATGGTTAAGCGTCTGCCTTCGGCTCAGGTCATGATCCCAGGGTCCTGGGATCAAGTCCCGCATCGGGCTCCCTGCTCCTTGGGAGCCTGCTTCTCCCTCTGCCTCTCTCTCTCTCTGTCTCTCATGAATAAATAAATAAAATCTTTTAAAAAAAATAAAAGGTTAAATACCTTGGTAGAGAACTAGGAAATATAAAAAGTCACATAGCAGAATTGCCAAGTAGAATAATAAAAGTATTAAATAGAATTACTAGAACTAAAAAAAGTACAGTAACTAAAATTAAGAATCCATTCAATGGGTTTGTAAGTAGGGTGGTGAAGATAAAGAGAGAATTAATGGTGAGGAAGCTCTGTATCAAAGAAGCACGAAGTAAAAAGATAAAACTCACCAAGAGATATAAACTATATTGAAAGTAGAATTAAAAGAACTTACAAATTTATTTGGAATCTCATAAGGAAATGGGAAAACAAATGGGGCAGTAGCTGTGTATGAAGAGATCATGACTGAGATTTATTAGATATGAATTAAACAGTAATTTAGAGATTCAAAAAACTTCAACTTTTAAACAAGTTCAAGGAAATTCACAACTACACAACTACTACTTGCAATATAAAAATGCATATAACAAAAGTAAAAGATTCTAAAAAACTGCATAAGAAAAATGATATACTACATTCCGATGAACCATTGAGAACTGACTTCTAACAAAAGAAGCCATAAGACCATTGAACATGTTCAGTGTGATAAAATGAAAAAAGAACCCAACCACCTAAAATTCTCTGCCTATCTAAAATACCCTCTAAGGATAAAAGCAAAATAAATTCATTTTCAGACAAAACAAAAAGGAATTTATTACTAGGAGACACAAACTTAAATAAACATGAACTCAGAAAAACATTGTATTAGTATTTTAAAGGAACACTAGATTCCAAAGATACTCGAAGCAGTGAAAAGGCATGAGATGGTAAATATGTGGGTAAATATAAATGAGTACTGACCGGATACATAAAGTCATATAAATAATATACACAGAAAAATAATTTATAAGTTATGGATGCAGTAAATAGTGTTCTAATTTTGTTATCTGGCAGGATGAGTTATAGTTCCAAATGAACTAACTTGCACTAACTTCTTTTTTAGCTAATAATAAAAAATAAATAGGGATTAAAATCTGAATCTTCTACTTTCAAAAATATTTAATCAAGGAAAATATGTACTAAAACAGACTGATCAACATTCAAATAATATAAGCAATTGATGTTCTCCTTAATGTTTTGTGTAATTCTACTTAGTACTGAATGGAAACATTTATGAAAGACCTGTTCAAGATCTGTCCATTGAGTTTTCTATTTTGCAAGTTTCATCTTAATTCTTAGTAACATCCCTGATAACAGTGAAAATGGAAAGCTGCTGTTCATAATCCATCTAATAAACAGAAGATATATTTTTAGATGCAGAATGGTGATAACCTCTCCCATTTATCCATTTCATTTTATTATAATAATTAGTTAAAAGACACCTAAAAATACTTTGAGAATGCTAAAGAAATGTATATTCACATAATGTTATTTATTTTTAATATAATAAGAATATTTATAAAATAAGACAATGAGTAAACATTCATGGAGTTTTTATATGAATGCATAGTCTACTGCTTCAGCAATCACTATAGGTCCTGTTTGTATTGCACCTAGAATGAAGGTCTGAAATTCTTTGTTGTTCTGGGAGGAAGAGTATCCTCAATCTCTCCAAGAATCTATTCAGATATTGAAATAAGCAAAAAACATTCATGAGCTTTGAAGTGTTTTCTTTGTATGTTCAGATATCACAACACATCTAATGGAATGGCCAAAACACAAAAAACACTGAGACCACCAAATTCTGGTGAGGATGTGGAGCAACAGGGACTCTCATTCACTGTTGGTGGGATTGTAAAATGGCTTGGCCACTTTGCAAGACAGTTCGCTGTTTCTTACAAAGTGAAACATACTCTTACCATAAGATCTAGCAGTAGTGCTCCTTGTTATTTGCCCAAATGAGTGGAAAACATATATCCACATAAAAATGTGCACATGGATGTTGATGGCAGCTTTATTCATAATTGCCGAAATCTGGAGGTAATAAAGATGCCCTTCAATACGTGAATGGATACATAAACTATGATATGTCCAGACGATGGAGAAATATTTCATAACTTAAAAAAATTGCTCTCAAATCGTGAAAGGCATGGAGGAACTTTAAATGTATGTTATTAAATGAAAGCAGCTGATCTGAAAAAACAACATACTGTATAACTGCAAGTATATGACATTCTGGAAAAAGCAAAACCATGAAGATTATAAAAGCAATAGTAGTTGCTGGTGTTGAGACAGGAAGGAGTGATTAATAGGCCAAGCACAGAGGATGTTTAGGGAAATGCAACTATTCTTTTTTTTTTTTTTTTTTTTTTCAGGTCAGCAACAAGTTTATTATTAGACTGGCAAGGTCACAGACTGGTGCATGGCTAAGTGTTTGGGCCAACTTTCCTTGACTTTCTTTCCACGGGCTTCTGCTGTCAAATTTCTCTACTGGTGTTTGCATCCATTTGCCATGGTTGGTTTGTCTTTAACGGGGGAGGGGGATGGATGGAGTGAGGAGGGGGAAGCAAAGCAAAAGAAGTAACACGGAGTGAAGGCAGGTTCCCTTTAGAGCCTCTCACAGTGACTCTGGGCAATTCACCTGATCTGTGATAGTCATTTTCTCAATGTCAGTATCATTAGAGGTCAAGGATATCTTTTAGATAGGTCACCGTTTCTGGAGGGAGGTAAGGGTTTCTCCCCAAGATCCAAACATGATCCATGTGAAAAAGCCAGACAATTGTGGTGCAGGAGTACACGAGGGCGTAGTTCTCATAGTCGGTGGCCAGGACCCAGTATGGAGCTGAGGGCATCAACCAGAAAAACTTAACTCCCAACTTGGCAGGCTCCATAAGGTTGCCCTGGGTGGCTTCGCCTTCAGTTTGGTTCACGGTTCCATCAGATCTCAACTCCTGGTTTATCACTTTGATGTTTCCGTTTTCCATTAGCGAGTAGTTGGCTTGGATGCAACTTCCCTTCTCAAAGCTCACTGGGATCTTCTTAATTTCGTACCATCGTCCAAGATACTTATTCACATCAAAATCCTTCTGCACTGGAGGGCTCGGGCATTTCCCAAGGAGGAAGCCTTGTCCATCCACAGCGCTGAAGAGGCCGACCAGCACAGGAAGCAGCAGCTCCCTCACCATCTTGGGGCTGAGGATGGAACCTTTTTTTCAAGATGAAGGCAGTTTCCACATGCAAACTCATCCAATTTAGGATGCCTTCTCCTGTTGACTGGCTTCTCCCAAGCTATTTTATCGAAATGAAACTATTCTATATGAGGCTATAATGGCAGGTATATGTCATTTTACATTGGCCAACACCCATAGAATACACACCACCAAGAGTGAGCCTTACTGAAAGACTTTGGGTGACTTACAGACTTTAGGTGACAATGTTGTGTCAGTGGAACTTTCTCTGTGCTCAAATTTGCTGCGAACCAAAAACTGCTCTAAAAAATATAGTCTATTGAAAATAAAAATTTAAAAAAATCATTTTTAAAATGAGTACATGTTATATATCTTTATGCTTTAAAGGAGAATCAGAATTTGGGGCACCTGGGTGGTTCAGTCGGTTAAGCATCCAACTCTTGATTTCAGTTCAGGTCATAATCTCGGGGTTGTGAGATCAAGCCTCATGTCAGGCCCTGCGCTAGGCAGTCTCCCTCTGCCCCTCCCACCCACCTCTCTAAAAAAAAAAAAAGAGTGAAAATAAAAATCTGTGGATCTTTATGTTTTGTGTCTGCTATCCACCTCATGAGCCTAAGAGAATATACATCTATTAATGTCTCAGACTTTGCATATTACTTCAGAAAATTCACACAGAATGAATAGATAAGAGCCAAGGATAAAACAGAATGAGCTACCTTAATTTTAGTGCCGTAGTAAACAGTTTTCAGTTTCCTGTGCCACAGTAAAAATGTAATTTGTCCATTCCTCATGGTATCAAGAGGCAATAGTGTAAGTTTGGATAGCACTTTACAGTTGGCAGAGCATGTTCAGATAATATTTATTTATTTTTTACCATAAGCCACTAAATTAGAGGGTGTAAGTCATAGACCTATTAGGGTGGTCAGAAAATTTAAACTCAGAAAGAGTTCATATGTGATGTCATACAGCTAAGAATTGTGTTCAAATCTGGAATTTCTTTTCTGTCTTACTATTGCACTTCATAGAAACAATCAAAAAAGTTGATATATGTCTCATAAAAATTGCCTTAAAGATCACAGAATCCTAACATGTTAAAATTAAGTTGGTAGTATTTTATATTACTGAGAATGTGATGAGCTGAGTCTTCTCATAGGCACCTGATGAAACTAAAATTGGTTAAATTCTATCAGAAATAAAAAAAAGAAATCATTTGAAAATAATTACAGAAAACATTTTTAAGTTCAAAGTCATTAATACAGTAACAAGATATTTTTTGCTGCATTATCACAGCTGAATTCATGATAGCAAGAAAAGAGAAGCAATCTAAAAAAGAGGAATGATTGATTAGGTGAGCCATAACATCTCTAAAAGATAGAACATTATGTAGCCATTTAAAATTATATTTTGAAAAATTTGTTGTGACATCAAAATACGAATTTTGTGGGGGAGATATGATGTGTTAACGGTAGATAACTCTAAACTCTCCATTATAGTGATTATGAATTCAGACCCCAATTCCAGAGTGCCTGAGTTCACAGTCTGTCTTGGGCAATTGCTACCTTTGTGATGCCAAGGAATTTACATAAGTTTATGTGCCTCAATTTGCTCAACTGTAAAATGGGGGAAAATAGTAGCACATACTGATCATGCTGTTGTGAGAATTGAGAAAATAGACATAAAGAGCTTAGAAATGTTCCCCAGACATGGTATATTTAATGCTCGAGTTTTATTGTCATCATCCTATGAACTAAGTGTATACTTATTATATTTCTTCTCTGTCAGATTTCATTTCCAGAAACTGTACTTTGAAAAGCCAAAGGAAATTATCCCTAAAATCACTTTCCTCCTTCCCCTTTCCCACTTGTAATTACCCAAATAAATCTTAAAAAAGAAAATGAGAGAAAAACAAACCACCTTTTCTTCAAGTTAATGCCTCTGAGTTGAGAATCAACAGTGAAGGTTTTAAAGGCACTGGGCTTCAAGAACAGTGACTGTGTCAGGGAGGGTCCTGAAGTTGTAGATCTCTGTCTAGGATGAGGGTCATTTTGTTGTCTTATCTGTCCATGGGCCTTCACCGACATCTTCGCTCTTAGCCCTGGACTGAACTGTTTTTATTTAGTATTCTCATAGATGTTTTTGTATTAACTATTAGACCCCAGTTTATTTTTTTTAACTTTTTTAAGATTTTTTTTTTTTTTTTTTTTTGAGAGAGAGAGAGAGCACAAGCATGAGCTGGTTGGGGGGGCAGGAACAGAGGGAGAAGGGAAGGCATACTCCCCCCACTGAGCAGGGAGCCCTACCAGGGGCTGGATCCCAGGGCCCCGATATCATGACCTGTGGCGAAGGCAAACGCTCAACCACTGAAACATCCAGGTGCCCCTAGACCCCAATTTAAGATAAAACTCTTTTTTTTAAGATTTTACTTATTTATTTGACAGAGAGAGAGCACAAGCAGGGGAAGCAGGAGAGGGAGAAACAGGCTCCCCGCTGAGCAGGAAGCCTGACTGGGCTGCATCCCAGAGCCCTGGGATCATGATCTGAGCCACCCAGGTGCCCCAAGAATAAACTTGTAATTAACCCTCTTCCTTCTATTATTTTGGGCACTTTATAGGAAAACACATAGACCTATAATGTAGTAAAAGTGATTTTCTATCCTCTATTTGTAATGCAGTATACTACATACATAAGGAGTGTGGGAAGTATGTGTTTCCTTTTTTTCTTCCAACACCTTTCTACCTTTTGTACTTTTGTAAATTTTTGAGATTTTCTGCAATGAGCATGCCTTATATTTGTAATAAAAAAAAAGGCTATAAAATTAAAGCCATATAAATGTTTTAGAGGAAAGAATTAGCAATTACCTTCTTTACAGTAGCATTATATTTTCTGATCTTTCTCTGAGTTATTATAAAGATATGTTGAATTATATTGCCCCTCAAACACGAAGTGCTTTTCAGTGTTTACAAACTATATTTAAGGGATGCCCTCAGTGAAATTCAGCTTCATTTAGGGTGATATTTTACAATAACTCTGTGCCAGAATGGTGCAACAGGAATAGAAACATCAGAATTATACACTTTGCTCAGCTACGACTGAAGGTACGTAAACACATATGGGCAGAAACGCAAATCTAGCATCGATTTAAGAGTTTTCCCATAGAGAGCAGTTATTTTCATCTGTACACTCATTCTTCTTTCATACTTGATATGCAAGCACACACTATTTCCTGAGTGAATATGGATATACATCTGCTCCGAGGGGACATATGTATGAAGGAGCTAAAAACAGCAGCTATGTGTACTCATATTTGGCAAGACATCTGGGTGGATTTATTTTACCTAATTTAACTGCAAAATGTATATGTTTCACTTGAATTTGTGAATACTTAAATCGATTGCAGGCTCTTGATTCTTCCTTGGCTTTTATGCCCTATTTTTAGTAGTTATAATTGAAAATATAAGGGTAAGTCCTTGTGTATTTTAACTGTACACATTTAAAGAAACTTCACTTATGTGTTAAAACCATGGCCTTTAAAATAAAGAGCTGGTTTATTTTTTAATTTTTTAAAAATATTTTATTTATTTATTTATTTGTGAGAGAGTGAGAGCACAAGCGACAAGCAGAGGGAGAAGGAGGTTCCCCGCTGAGCCGGGAGCCCGATGTGGGACTCAATCCCAGGATGCCTGGGATCATGACCTGAGCCAAATGCAGATGTTTAACTGACTGAGTCACCCAGGCGTCCCTACAATGAAGAGCTGTTTACAATAAAGTGTGCCACAACATATCTTCATTACATGACTCTGTGTGGAGTTGAACTTAGCTTGAAGGTGAGCATGATACCACCACACACTCTTAAGTCTTTATGTTTCATGTCTTTTACTTAAGACAGAACCATGCTGACTGTATTCCAGGCAATGTGGTTGTTGCTGCGGGTACAGGGATGCATGGAATGTGTTAGTGACTTCTAGGAGCTCACAGTGTAGGAGGCAAACAGATAAATAAGTATGGCCCAATCTGGTGGGCTCTGTAATACATATTACAATTGTGTCACAAAGGTGAGAGGAGATACTCGAGGGTATAATCAAAAGCCAAAGGAGGACAGACATGCCATTGAATACCTGTCCATAGAAGAGCCACTTTGGTGGCAGCACAAAGATAATTATTTGATTTTATTTCATTTTACTTCATCTTATTCCATTTCATTCCATTCATTTTTTTTTAATAAATTCTAGTGCTGGGGGTGCTGGGGCAGCAGCCCATGGGGAGAGAAGGCTGCACAACCCCAGTGTCTTGTGTGTTGTAGAAAATGAGGCTACTGTGCTTGCATCAGCCAGGATAGGCTCTGAGAAGATGATATGAAACCAGTTTCCCTAAGAGGAAGCTCTAGCACCCAAGGAGCCTGTTGTCCATTATAGGAGATACACATGCAAACAGATTATTAGATGAAGAACAAAACTGTCTTCAGAGGGCTGGGAGAAGCACAAAGGATGGAGTTGCTACCTTCATGGGCCGGGGGGTGGGGGGCGGTGGTTGTCAAAGTACAGTTTAAATATATGATGTCTCTTGGTTTTAGACACGTTAATGTCAAAATTTCTTATTTTAGGATTGAAGAAGTGTTGAAATTAAGGGTCCTCGTAACGAATGTGAAATACCTCTGCAGATAGAAAGGAGGAAAGGTTTTCTGGGTTAGGGTAATGGTATATGCAAAGTTGTGAAATCGAAGAAAGAATATTGGGCCTTTCTAAGAAAGACAATTACTTTGTTATGGAATTGCGTGTGTAGATGTGTATTTTAAATGGTGCACAGGAATATTGATATATATGAAAGTTTCATTATGAGACCAAAGTTGTGTAATAATAATATATTTTCCTAGAAGTCATTTAATTGTTATTAAAGATATCTCCATTTAACTTGAAACACGTATGAGATTTTTTAATGTTTTAAGTATTAAATCCTCATGGTGGACATTTACTGAATTAATATTGCACACGATATCTCTAGTATATTCTATTTATTTTCATTTTGTATTTTAACAAGAAAAACAGCCATTAGAAGTACCAGGTGTAGGAACGTTTTGGGTAAGAACTACTTATGTAGGCTTTTCTCTCCCTATTATTCCATCTGGAGAAAGTTCACAATCTGTAGCTATTTGTCCCCATCCCAAAGTGAGAAGAGGAGAAAGAAGGTCTCAAATGGAAAAGGTGTCTTTTCAGAATGGGAGACGACATTTCTTAAACTTGACAAAAGTTTTAGTACTAATACGTTGATAGGCACTATACCATTGAATCCTCCCAAAAGTTATTTGAAGTAGATGCTAATATAGCACCTGTAAGGATGAGTATATGAAAGCTAAGTCTAAGAAAGAGTAGCAAGTTCAAGGTCACAGAGCCAATAAATAGGGGAGGGAAGAATCTCAGAACCTGCTGCAAACCATATAGAGTCTGCTAAGCTTTAAAGAGGAATAGTGAAAATAATAGTTCAGGAAATATAAAATACTCACCTTTTCCCTGTCCTGTACACTTTCCCTGAAGAAAGGTATGTAATGCCTTGCCTCCTCCTGCACTAGGCAAAGCAAATCCAGAAATCATGGTCTATAAGGGAGGAAATGTTAAGATCCTAGTGCCCCAAGACTGCCCTCATTTCGGATAACAGCTGTAGGTTTGGAGGCCTTAGGATCACTCTTGCTTTAGATCAGCTGGATATGAATTTGACAGTCCCTCTTAACCAACCTTAGGTTTGATAATTCACTAGAAGGACATACAGAATTTGGTGAAAACCGTATATTTACGCTCACACTTTATTTGGGGAAAAGATACAAATTAAATTCAGTCAAGGGAAGAAACTTACAAGGCGGGACCCAGAAAGGGGTGCAAACTTGGAGCTTCCAGTCATTTTCTCTCTGTGGGATCATGGGAACTTTTACCTCTTTCCAGTCAGATATGTGAAAATATGTGAAGTACCACCAATCGGAGGCTTTGGTGTCTAGAGCTTTAATTGGTGCTTGATCAGACACTGCCTTCTTGGCTGACTTTCACCTTCTAGCCTCTCCCAGAAGTTTAGGCTCATACCTTTAGACCTTAAAATCCCCCATCACAATTTACATTGTTAAGACTGTCTGGCAGCTAAAGTTCTAGTAAAATGAAGACATTCCTATCTGGCAGGACTCCTATCCAGAAGTCTAGAGATCACCTCCCAGTAATTGAGGACCAACATTTGTCACTACACAATGTCCTGTGTGTTTAACCTAAACAAAACAAAACAAAACAAAACAAAACACCTAATATTTATAGTGCCTTTTAAAAACCTTAATTTTAGTTCCTTGAACAACAACAACAACAACAACAACAACAAAAAAAAAAGAAACAGTGAAGTGTAACCTACAACAACAAAAGTATTCTCTTCTATCCCCAGTACCAGCAGCACTAGAATTTCCAGGGTATTTTACTCCACATCTGTGTAAAGTGCTCACCGTCCACAAAATACTAGAGCTCTCACTTTATCTGTAGAGATGAGAGTGGGGTGGGTGATGGAAAGAGTATGATTTTTTGGGGGGAAAGGGGGGTATAGAAGGAGAGGGAGAGAGAGCATCTTAAGCAGGCTTCATGCCCAGTGCAGAGCTAGGTGCAGGATTCAATCTCACAACCCAGAGATCATGACTTGAGCCAAAAATCAAGATTTGGATGCTTAACTGAGGGAGCCACCCAGGTGCTCCAAGAGTGGTACGATTTTTAGACTTGTATTTACCAATTTATTTTTTCAGGACAAAGCACAATATAGCTTCCTCTAATCTACATTGTACTACAGGGTATTCATATTACTTTCTAAAGACATAAACTGATGTTCTTCTCAGGAAATGGAAGTTGAGTATGATGAATTTGAGTAGTTTTCACAATAAATGTATATCTAATAAACATGGATTAGCTAAAATAGCCATTATTAAAATGCAGGATGCAGTCGGAAAGTGAATACATTCCTTGTGTCTAGGGCCCTGCTGTGAATTAAACATGCACACGATTTATGAAAAGCCCCCATGATAGAGAACTCTCTCAGTTTAAAAGAATTCTATCTAAGGAATATGCTTATCTTTCCTCAGTGGATGTAGATACTCATTTTTAGGCATGACCAGGAACAATGTTAACATTCAGCAGAAAGGTCTAAATTGGATGGATATTAGAGTACTGTACAGGGCAGAGCAGGAAATAGTTCCCACGTTGCAAACATCAGGAACAACCTGAAGCGTTGTAGCAAACAGGTCTCCTTAGAACAATAGAACTTTACCCCCTTCTTGCCCCCCGCCACACACAACTTAGCAAATAATCCAAACATTTATTCCAAACAAAGATAGCACCTCTCCAAGAAATGAATTCTGGAAAACAGATTTTCCCCATATTATTTATCTACCTCCCATTTCTAAACTTGACAGCTGCTTTGGGTCACATTTGCACATCCTTTCTTTTTAGAGCATGCATTCCTGCACCCTTATCCACCCTTCACCCGTCTATCAGTAAAGGCTCCGCTACTCTCTTCCCTCTGATGTTCATAGTACTTTGGTTCTCACTCCTACTCTTCAGTTTTCTCTGTGTTGTCCATCGAGTCGTATCTATGTTAATGAATCAGGTTCTGTGCTCTGTTTTGAACTCTGAGAGACAGGTCTTCTCTCTCCAGCATACATCGCGGTGCTTGGCACGGAGTCTCAACACAATCAGTGACTGCTGAATCTGTGAACAAGGGAGATACCCAATACTTTCAAATAAGTTTTCCTCGGGGATGCAGATGCGTTCTTCGGATGGAATCGACCTATATCATTCTTCAGTCAGCTGAACAAATGCTATCAAATTATAATTCATGAAATCATGCTTAGGCAGCTGAGGTAATACCATCAAATTATTTTTCAGAGAAACTGAAAAGATAAGTAACAAGATTCTTAGATTTACCGATTAACATACAATGTCTGAAGTAATACTGTAATTTTAAGGCTTAATTTTTGAAAAACCCTGAGTGTCTGTGCTGATGACTGTGGAGGAATATAAAACTCTAGATAACAGATGTACCGGATGGCAAAGCTGATGTTATAGCAACCGCAAGTTTGGAAACATCACTTGTACTTTGCCCAAACACAAATTCACTTCCCGCATGCATGGAATAAACTTCCGGGGAAGAGACTTCCCAAGGGCTAATGGTTAGGGCCAGCATTCCACTTCAAAATGAATTTTGAGTACTCAAGTACTCAAAAAATTCCAGGTTAAACCCAAGAGTTTGATTCCAAATACTATGGAAAATAAATTATTTTGGCCTGAGTCCTTTTTTTGGAACAGGTTTTCTGAAATAGATGGATCTCAATATGATTACATCCAATTTAAAATAACAGTCCAGGAGCATCTAGATTAGTTACCCAAAAGTCTTTTGTTGGTTAAAACAAATACAAAAGTAAAAATAAATAAAAATGGGGTTTTGATCCTGAGAAACTTATAAAATATATTTTATATTTATAATAACATTAAAAGGAAGAATAAGTATGCAACTCTAATCAAACAAATTTTTATCAGGGCAAATGAATATATGAAATTTTGTACATAATGGTTTGACATCATTTTTGTTTATTTTTTATAAAGATTTTTATTTATTGAGAGAGAGAGAGAATGGTAGAGAGAGAGCATGAGAGGGAAGAAGGTCAGAGGGAGAGGCAGTCTCCCTGCTGAGCAGGGAGCCCGATGCGGGACTCGATCCTGGGACTCCAGGATCATGACCTGAGCTGAAGGCAGTCGCTTAACCAACTGAGCCACCCAGGGACCCTGTTTGTTTAGAGAGGGGGAGCAGGGAGGGACAGAGGAAGAAGGAAAGAGAAAGAATCTTAAGCAGGCTTCAGGCCCATCGCAGAGCCCGATGCAGGGCTTGATCTCTTAACTCTGATATCATGTCCTTAGCCAAAATCAAGAGTTGGATGCTTAACCAACTGAGCCACCCAGGTGCCATTGACATTACATTTTATGTCAAACATTTTTTAAAAACATAATTGTGTTTACCATTATAAAATGTCTAACCCATCCAGATTTCATGGGGTAAAAATGGAAGCATTCTTGTCAAGGTAATAATAGCCTAGCATCATTTACTGAGCATTTACTATGTATCTTTCACTGCTTGAAGTGACTAGGTTAAAATACTCATGCAGACATAGGTGTATGTACATAAAAAATTTTATGAAATAAAATTTAATTTGAACTCAAAAGTCCTGCATAATAATGAGTGAATATTAGAAAATATGGACCTTAAATAGCAGCTTTCTATTCAACAATTGCAAGTTAACTTAAGCGTTAGATTGTGGATTTGGTTTTGTGATGATTGGCTCTCAAGTTTTCCTTCAGAGAGTACAGTTATTTTTGTTCCATCAACATACTCAGTTCAAGTGTTTTTTTTTTTTAATCAGTCAATCAATTATTAATTGTTCCTGTGTTATGTCACAAACATTTTTTTAGGTTTCCCTGAGAATTGAATAAGTTGACAAATTGTTTAGAAAAACCAATTAAAAACATCCTCTAAGAATATGTATATGGTAAATCCCATATCCATTTAGTACAAATTCATTTACTGGGAATTCTTCTAAACATAAAAATAAGATTTACATATTATTTTAATGATTTATAACAAAATCTGCTTATTAGAAAATTCGCAGAAACTTAACGCAAGCTTATGGAACTTAAAGGCAAGACAACATTTAACACACACTTAAAAACAAGTAACTATATATTTTCCCCCCTAAGGATGAATTTTGTTTCTTAAAGAGGAAGAACTATTTGAAGTCTATGCTTTTTTTTTTTTTTTTTTGAGGGGTGTTGCTAAACCTTTTAAAATATTGTCAGGTTACATATGGAATGACAAACCTGTAGGACTATTTGAACATTCTGTGATTTCATATTAACTCCTTGCTTTTTGGTTAACCAGTTAATTTTCCACCATGGTTTGACCCTAGAATCCATTGCAGATCTTCATATCATGTTTCATATGACACTATGGCAATGTTTATATTTATTATTTTCTCCTTTATTAAAGTTTTATTCGTTATCATTAATTTTTCCTGGGATTTTCTTAATTTTACAAATCGTTGTTTGGGAAAGTACTAGGATAAAGAATACTGTGTGATGCTCTAATGGAGAAGCAAACAATTTAAGATGAAGACCCTTAATTCTACGTGCTAAGAGTCTAATTGACACAAGACATTCATGCATAGTGACCAAATAGATATTAAAGAATAATAATAATAACAAATAAATAGGGATGCATGGGTGGCTCTGTAGGTTAATTGTCTGCTTTTGGCTCAGGTCATGATCCCTGGGTCCTGAGATCAAGCTCTGGGTCCTCAGGCTCCCTTCTCAGCGGGGAGCCTGCTTCTTCCTCTCCTTCTGCCGCTCCCTCTGCTTGTGCTCTCTTGCTATCTCTGTCAAACAAATAAATAAAAAACTTTAAAAAATAATAAAAAATAACAAATAAATAATATTTCTACTTTTTGATGGCTTATTTATTTTTAATTGTGCCAGTAACTTTCAAATATATTATAATTTTTAACCCTCACAACAATCCTGTGAGGTTATCATGAATCTGGTTTTGTTTTGTTATGAGGCTAAGGGCAGAATCCAAATAGGCATAGCTTTTCCAACCCCAAATACCATGTCCTCTCCATTAAGGTTGTCAACTAGAAAAGGCAAAAGACCAGCTAATTGTGAAGGTAGAATTTAGAAATTCTCTTATTCTGTGATGGAAAGGTGTAGATTGCCTGTACCATTCCTGACTGTGTTTCTCTTTTGCAAATTTTTAATGTTTAATTGCACCTGAAGTCAGAAAAGGCCATCATTACACTGTATGTATTAGGTAAGAACCCTAGCCCCCAAGAGGTTGAGATAAATAGCATTAGGAAGGAATTTCCTAATTCCAAACAAACAAAAAACAAAAACAAACAAACAAAAATAACAACTTATTGATCCTAGGTAGAAATCTTATTCCAGAAATCTTTCTGTAGCTCAGTTGGCCACAGCCCTTATCATCTCAGCTCGTCTGGCTGACAGTGTCCTTTTTCCTGTGTTAGAATCTGAACAGCACATGTGTGCAAGGATAATTTTATTCCTTGTGATGAATAAAAAATGTATGGAAAGTCAACCCTTGCTTTAAATAAACCTAAATGTATTTTATTTCTCTTTACTCAAATGCAGAATATATTTAGTATGAAACATACTCACTTCTCAAAGTCAGAACTAGGAGCTTGAGGGTTTCTGAGGTAGACGATCGGTATTTTTAAAATCAATTTGAGTTCTGTATTGATTAGGAGATAAAATTGACTATGAAACAGATGCAAAATAATGTAAATTAGATGGAATATTATTTCTCTTTAATGTAATAGTCTAGGTTTAAGCAATCCAATAGGGTTAGTATTTTAGTTCAGGAACCTGGGCTGCTCTATTGTGTTGAAGTGCCTTTCATATGGTATGACTTACGATATAAGACGCGTGATGTAAGGTAAATCACCTATGCCAAATTGGCCAGAAATCCTATGTATAATCACACCTGAGTGCAAGGAAACTAGAAAATGCAGACTCTACTCCAGTTGGCTTTCTCCCAATGGAAAGAAAAAAGAGGATCAGTGTTTCTATGAGTATCATAGAACTACACCTCTCAGTCTCTGCCATACACTCAATCACCTGAGCTCTCAGTTTTCCTCTGAAAAAAATTGTAAACTTTATGACTACTTTGCTTCAGTGGTACTCTGTCAACACTATATGGATTTCCACTTTTTTGATGGGTTATTCATTTTTAACTTACCTCTCTTCTATTCAGTGAAGGTGGGGTCTGTACATTAGTTCTTTGAGTTTTCTTGAGAATGCCTTATGACCTAATGTAAGAATAATTTTCAAAAATTATCATTTATATAAGAGAAGAACATACATTTTTTTAATTATGTGGTACAGAAATACACATTAGGTCTATTAATAGTGCAGTTTAATGGGCACACATTAAAATCTCTATCGTTTTTCCTGTTTGATTACAAAATTAATGAGTGATAGATTGTTAAATATGTTAAGATCAAGGATGGCTCAATATCTCCCTGTAATTTCATCAATTTTTTGTTGTACATTTTTCTAGGCTCTTTGTTAGGTGCACAAACACAAAATTTCTGTATATTTCGGTCCAGTTTTACATGCTTTGTGTGCCAAATATAACTTTTTAAATTAAAGACTATTTGTCTCCTTCTGGTTACTTGTTTGAATTATCATTTCCCATTCTTTTTTTTTTTTTTTTTTTTGGCCCAACAAATTTCATGAGGATGGGGTTGCGTTTAGGAATCCTCAGTGTATTTCCTTGTTTGTTCCCTTTCTCCCCATCAACACTGGGGCCTGGCAGAGGCTGACCAGCTTTCTTGATTTCTCCTTTGTTGGACAGAAAACCGTCCCCCACCCACCTTTTCAAAGTTGAGTGGCCCTCTTTGTGTTTCCGTCTCAGTTGAAGCTGCTTCTTGCTGATGCCAAAGATTTCCTCTCTCTCCTCCTTTGGCCAAGCATCCAAGGCCCTTGGTTGTGAGCACAGGGGAAATGGCCAGAGTGTCAGCTGTGAAAATAGCAGATTGCATGTCAGTTTCCAGGGCTGCCCGCTTCACTTTGTGTTGTGAGGATTTCCTAGAATGTTTTGCGAATTCATTTTATAAATATATTTATCCATTATTTCTAGGTGTCTTTAAATTTTCATTTCTAAGGGATCTGCTCCTTTTTAATGTCATACATAGGAATGTCCTTGGATTATTTCATGCTTTTGCTACTCTCAGATAACAGCAAACTACATTTAGAATAATTACTCTTACATTTATGATACATATTTTTGTTTTGTTCCCTATCTCTAGTCAGTATCCTTTACTAAATTCAGAAATAAACCTACCATAGGTTTTGATAGAGGATGGCATCATCAAATGTAATCTAATAACTCCAGCCACATACCCCTGGCCTCCACCACATACTGGGCCATATTCCCTCTGTGCTCCAACCACACTGGCCTGAAAATTATCACACTTCCTTCTACCACAGTGACTGTGCACATCCTATACAGCTGTAGCCTTTGCCTAGAAACATTTTTCCTTCCGTTTCACATATTTCTCCAACCTCATTGTGGCCAATACTTTCTCAAAAGAAACATCTCTGACCTCCCTTATATTTTCAAATCACAACTATAATTTCTCAGCACAACTGAAGGGCTCTGAGAATAGCAGTTAATTCATATTTACGTGTGTGTGTGTGTGTGTGTCAGTGTGCATGTGTTTGCTTTGAATGAATGTTGTGAAGGCATGGGCCTTGTGTATCAGAGTTAACTGTGTATCTCCCTTATTCACCATGGTGCCGGGTGTGCAGTGAATTGTACATAGGTATTAGTTTCATAAATGAAATACTGTGTGAATCTACTTGAATGACAAAGTGAGAGAATAGGTCTTGATAATATTTTCATTTTGATTGAATAGCATATTCTGTTATTGCTCTCACAGATGTGTTTGTTTACAAGAGACTAGTTGTGAACACATCTAACATTGCTACCTCAGCATAATTTTACACCAACCTCCCACTCTATTGAGAGTGGATTGGCTTTATTGTATCAGTGTTATAGCACTGCCCAATAATTGGACAAGGACTAGATTATTTACCCAATGACTACAGTTTCCCTGAAGGAGCGTAAGGTTATTTTTTTTTTTTTTGAGACTATTTGTTTTAGCATCTGCCATACTTTTACGATCTAAAGATAACCCCCAAAATAAACTTATAACTAATTTTAATCTAGAAGAAACCAAGCTCTAACATGAAATAGGAGACAACAGAGGATGTAAAATTAAAGTAAATGTTCTGGGTTTTCATTTTAGAAAGGATGGGTGCATTATATTTCAGATTTGAGCCCAGAGTAAATAAATACTTTATATGTCATAATGGAGAAACCAATTCTTTTCAATGAAATTTTCAAGAAAGTTTAATTTCCTCACAAAACAGTAATTTTTTTGGAACTGTCGCTTAATGTGATGGTGTTTTTTATTGATGATGTTTGTTTGATCGTTTCTATTATCAAGAATGACACTGATGGTTCAAGACTTAAATGCACCATTTCTTCAATGAACTTAATATCTAGACTATAGATGGAAGATGGTACACAAAAATGACTAAAAAGTGACTTTGGAGGACATGGTAAATGTGGAAATTAGGGTGTAATCATAGTTAAAAGCTAACTATCATTTCAATAGAGATGTTTCCTATTAGTATTACACAGTGAAATTTCAGAAAAAAATTTATAAAGAATTTAATTTGCACAAATGATTACATTAGCACAGTTAAGGAATATTAACAATTAGTCTGTATGTTCAACATGAATATGATCTTGCAGAGTTTTAATTGAAGGGGTTTATGCATGTTTAGCAGGTTTAATGTTGTGTCTTTGTCAATGACTCTGTTGTGTAATATAGGTGGGTGTGATTAGGTTGTAATAAGGCCATTTCACAATAGGTGCATCCAAAATGAGGGTCCAGATGTGTGGTAAGTGCAAATGGGATACTACTGAAGAAAAATGTTATGGTGTAGAAAAGACTGTCTACACTTGGATAGTTGGGTCTAGGAGAGAGTCTTAAAATGAACCCATCTTGTTCTTGCTTAAATTCATTTTGTTTTCCAGACACTAATGGGATATTAAAATGGGATTTTTTTCCCCTTTTCAGAATAGTGGTGAAAAACACTATTCACCAAGGATATGATGAGACCACATATTGTAAAGAAATTAAAACCTTGGTTTCTCTGGCTTTGATGCCTGTGAACAGCACTTAAAATGCCAATAACTTTTGGCTCAATATTTCAAATGGTGGAACTCTAATGTAATGAAAATTTATATGCAGAGATGCTCATTATAGCAATGTTTACAGTAGCAATATATTCAAAACAAGTATTTTTCCATGGATGAAAGACTAATTAAATAAACTATGATGCATTAAAATAGTTGAACCTTATATATTCTCTAATTGAGATATATAACATTCGTATATATGATAGAATTTACATTAAGTGAAAAGCTGAAATATTAAATGGGATTTGGAAGACAAAACTGAAGAAAATAAATCATAGAAAAAAATGAATAAGGTATAGGGGCGCCTGGGTGGCTCAGTCGGTTAAGCGTCTGCCTTCGGCTCAGGTCATGATCTCAGGGTCCTGGGATCGAGCCCCACGTCTGGCTCCCTGCTCAGCGGAGAGCCTGCTTCTCCCTCTCCCTCTGCCTGCCACTCTGCCTGCTTGTGCTGTCTCTCTATCTGTCGAATAAATAAATAAAATCTTTAAAAAAAAATGAATAAGGTATAAAAATTTGTATTGTTGGGGCACTTAGGTGGGAGAGATGGTTAGTCATCTGACTTTTTTTTTTTTTTGATGTAGTGTTCCATGATTCATTACGTATAACACCCAGTGCTCCATTCAGTATGTGCCTTCTTTAATACCCATCATCAGGCTAACCCATCCCCCCACCCTCCTCCCCTCTAGAACCATCTGTTTGTTTCTCAGAGTCCAAAGTCTCTCATGGTTCGTCTCCTCCTCCAATACCCCTCCCTTCATTTCTCCCTTCTTACTGTCTTCTTCTTCTCTTTTTTTTTTTAACATATAACATATTATTGTTTCAGAGGTACAGGTCTGTGATTCAACAGTCTTACACAATTCACAGCGCTCACCATAGCACATGCCCTCCCCAATGTCTATCACCCAGCCACCCCATCCCTCCCACACCCCACCACACCAACAACCCTCATTTTGTTTCCTGAGATTAAGAATTTCTCATATCAGTGAGATCATATGATACATGTCTTTCTCTGATTGACTTATTTCGCTCAACATAATACCCTCCAGTTCCATCCACGTCGTTGCAAATGACAAGATCTCATTCCTTTTGATGGCTGCATAATATTCCATTGTATATATATATATACCGCACCTTCTTTATCCATTCATCTGCAATGGACATCTTGGCTCTTTGCATAGTTTGGCTATTGTGGACATCGCTGCTATAAACATCTGGGTGCACATATCCCTTCAGATTACTACATTTGTATCTTTGGGGTAAATACCCAGTTGAAGCATCTGACTCTTGACTTCTGCTCAGGTCATGGTATCAGTGTTGTGAGATCAAGCCTGACGTAGGGCTCCATGCTCTGTGCAAAGTCTGCTTGGGATTTTTTCTCCCCATCCCTCTGCTCCTCATGCTCATGCTTTCTAGCTCTCTCTCTTAAATAAATAAATCAAACTTTATAAAATTAATATTGTTTACACTAGTACCATCTGTTCTATATGATTTGCTTCCATTCTTTGAACTTTTTAGTTTGTGTATATGTTCTGTAATGACTCTGTTATTCTTATGGGATATGAATGATAAAATATTTAAAATCAGAGTATATGTTTTAAATACTAAAATTGAAAAATATAAATACATGTTCTTTTCATTGAAGATAGCTAAGGGAATAATTGTAAGTTAAATCTGTTTCATTATTAATAGAAACATTTAAGAACAACCTATGTATACATCCTTTAAAAGACATAAAATATGTAGAAGTTAAACGGGATGGGCATCTGTATCTGCCATTAACTAATTTAGTTAATGCTTTAGAAGTAAGCAGCATTAGCCAAGTACACTTTATCTCAAAAGAAGTTTCTTTTGTCCAAAATGCATTTAAGGCTTTGAGATACCAATTTTGGAGCAGGCATTTCCCAGCTATGCGAAGTCTCTCCAAAATTAAATGACATAAATAGCACGTCATATCAAGTTTTATGACAATCATTCAAGGAAAAATGCAAGTAAACCATAATGTATGGAAGTACCTTTCCATTCACCTCATTATAGCATTTTGATAAAGTATACCATTAGGATAGGAAAAAAATAATGCTGAAGAAATTTTCATCATTTTCAGTCTTATTAGCAAACATAAAAGTAATGATTAAATACCAAACTATGTGGTAATGTTTGCTTTTTCCGTTTTATTATATCTTTTTATCCCTCTGTGCATATTAAAAAGAAAAGAAGGTAATTATCATCTCCCTTGGTGGCATACATAGCCTTATTTTTTTCAGCTGTGCCATTTATTGAATTAATGGAGTGCTCTCTATTTTTTCCTTCCCCAAATACTTTAATATTGGAAGTGTTTTAGTAATTCCCATTTTGAGTTGCACAAATTGAGGAATATATATGTGTGTTAGTGTGTGTGTGTCAGTATTTTTTTAATGTAACCCTTTTTTCCTCCAAAAAGATTTCTTTGACTCTGTATTGTGAAATGGAAGCTAGAGAGTTTATACTGCTATCAATTTCTTATAGAATCTGAAGCTGAGAGCTAGGTGACATGATTTTGGATTTGTTATGGAAAAGCAGTATGTTTTACTGACCTTGTTAATATCCTTGCTGCTCAACCATTCATTAATTTTGTAGCCCTGAGCAAGTATTTTTAAACTTTCTGCACTTAAATTCCTTCTGTATTTTGGGGAAATATAAATTATTAACTGAGAGAACTGATGTAAAGGATATATACACACACACCCAATATATGTAATATAGATAATATATATATATATATAGTGTATAATATATAACACACATAAAGTTAGGCAGATCCATGTGGTATACAAAGATTAATAACTTATTCAATTAGATTTTTATAAATTATATTCATTTAATTAATAATTAATTCAGTTAGATTTTTTGTGTAAAACCAAGGAGACAACCTACAACTTTTTTTTTTAAGATTTTATTTATTTATTTGACAGAGAGAGAGCGAAAGAGGGAGCACAAGCAGGGGCAGTGGGAGAGGGAGAAGCAGGCTTCCTGTGGAGCAGGGAGCCTGGTGTGGGACTCGATCCCAGGACCCCGGGATCATGACCTGAGCCAAAGGCAGACACTTAATGACTGAGACACCCAGGCGCCCCCCATCTTTATTTCTAACATTATATTGTTTATACATGGTATAAGAAAAATGAAGTTTTGTGAACCCAAAGTGCAGTTCTGAGACAAAAACAAAACAAAACAAACAAAAAAAAACCTATAATGAATGGATCAGAAAATTCAGCTCTCCAAAAGGTGAAAGCCACAGTATATATCACTCATCTGATAATGCACATTCATCATCCACCTTAAAATACTTGGATTCATAATACTCTGAAGAACATAAAAGATGTTGACAACCTTATCATTAATGATAAAATATTATTTGTAACTTGTTCCAGGACTCTAAATATAGTCTCTCTCTATCAGTTTATGTAATTCTGAATTTCCTATTATTTAAAATTATAAATAATCTAACTTTTTTTTTTGTAAATTGCCATATATACTAATATTAGCTGTGCAAAATCCAGCCTTAAAGTAAGGTTTACTCTTTCCCAGTTTCTTGCCTGTGAATTTCTTGCTGGAGCTTTGGAACTTTAGTTATATAACCCTAATAATTTATGTGATTTCCCTAGGGATTATTTCAAAATAGTTCTACCTTAGCTGAAAACACTTTTGACTGCAAATAACAGAAAGTAACTTGAACTGGATTAAGCAAATGGATTTTATTACAAGTACATAGATCCATTTCACAGTCTCCAAAAGCAGTAGCACTCTGTAGCCAGATACTACTCTCCCCATTTCTTTGTGTATCATTGTTAACATTTTCTCTTAGCAGCTTCTTTCTGCTGCTTCTACTACCTTTCAATATACTTGGGGGAAGATGACCACAGAGTTTCCAAGTTTAGAAATCCTCAGTTGCAACACTATTGGAATCTAATGATGAAAAATGTGGGGCACCTGGGTGGCGTAATTGGTTGAGTCTTTGACTCTTGTTTTTTTTTTTTTTTTTTTAAGATTTTATTTATTTATTTGAGAGAGAGCACAAGCAGGGGGAGCGGCAGATGGAGAGGGAGAAGCAGGCTCCTACTGAGGAGGGAACCTGATGCGGGGCTCGACCTCAGGACCCCAGGATCACAACCCCAGCCGAAGGCAGATGCCCAACTGACTGAGCCACCCAGGAGCCCCTGACTCTTGTTTTCAGCTCAGGTTGTGATCTCAGGTTTATGAGATCCAGCCCCATATTGGGTTCCACACTCATCATGGAGTCTGCTTCAGATTCTCTCTCCCACTGCCACTACTGCTTATACCCTCTCTCTAAATTAAATAAATAAATCTTTAAAAAAAGAGAGAAAGAAATGAAAAATACTGTCAAATTTCTAGTGGAGAAATTTTAAAAACCAGAAATTAAAACCCACATCAGTGATGTGGAGAGCACATGGCATAAAGAAAACAATTTTGAGAATCTACTATATGCCTCTTTTAGGTGTGAGGACAGTTCTCGAGGAAAGGAGGGTATGCCATGCCGAATAGCCACTCCAGAATACTTCTACTGTATTAGCCTTAACTATTTGTCCATGAGTCTTAACAAAAACAGCATATACACATTATTGCATTGATTTTATTTTTATGTTCTTTGTGAAGAACCACTGCAAAAACAGGGGGACATTTAGGATAGAAAGAAGGTTCCAACTTTTCCTATGAAAATTATGCTTTCTTAAAGTATCATTGTCTTTTCTATGATTCTCAGTCCTATCATTTCTCTTTACACACACACACACACACACACACACACACACACACACAAACACACGTTCTTTTATTTTGACTCATTGATGTAGAGCAAGAATACAAAATTAACCCCATAGAGGGGGAAAAGGTATAAAGATGAGGCTCAGAGAATTCTGAGGATACTTAATTTTTTGCCATATTTTTCTTAGCTTTGACTGTCATTTTGGGGATAGCACTTCTGACAAGGGCTTGATTTAACTTTTCACTTAGACACTCACTCTGTCTATAATTAATTTTGAGACCTTACTCTTTCAGGAGAAAAAGGTTCTAAGTATTGTAAAATAACATTTTAAAATAGTTTTAACAAGGAGTCCAAAACTCTGGTGAAGGACTGCTATCCTGGGATAATGTCATACAGATGCTGTAGGATGTTAGTACCAATCAAATTCAGAGAAAAGAGAAATCATGCAAGGCTCTACTGCTCAGAAGGGGAGGGATGATATTTCCAGCTGGGAGTTTAGATAGATAAGGATAATGTGGTATCCAAGTTGGGGAAAAGATTATCTGAAGACACACAAAAGCACAGTGTGCATTAGTCTGAAGCAGAAAGATCCCTTTGACTGTAACACAGGTGCTTGTACACAAACCGAGGAAAGAAAACCTGGAAATGGTAGTAAGGGTTACAGTGTGCATAGATATGTGGTTTTAAATGGCAAAGATGTGGGTGGTTATCCTGTGAGAAATGGAAAGCTAATGAAAATTTGTGAGCAAAGGAGTGAAATAATAGATAGGAGAGATACAGTAAAATTCATCTTCGTTCTTTGGCAAGTGGGGTTGAATCAGGGAAGGGGGAATAAGAAGAAAAACGATTGTTGCAAAAGAAAAATTCATACATGCAGCAACATTGTTTATTCTTACTGCAACAGGAGGTAATAAGGTTTTAGGGAGAAGATGATGAAGTTTGGAGCACGATTGGATAATATTATGTCCCATAATATAGTTGGAGCCCCTTGACCCAGCCAAGATGAAGTTTAAACTGCTCCAAAGATTTCTACAAGGAATATATACAACAAAAAAATTTAGAAAAAGAAAGTAAAGGCTGCTTTTTATTGTTACCAAGCTTGTGTTCTGATCTGTAGGATAAAGAGCTTTGATAAGCTGGATTTGGAAAAAGGACCAAGCCAGAGGGAAAAGAAAAGAGTTTTTCTTACTCCATAGGCCGTCCTCATATATGGGAAGGTATCACGTGCTCACCAGCTACATGAGAAGTCCAAACAGATCTATGAGACAAAGAGAGATTGATTGATTGTGAGAGAGGGAGAATTCTTAGGACATTGCACCAGTTAGTCCTTCTGGGTGTGAAAAAAAGAAGAAAGACCAGAGAAGGAGGTGGTGAATAGTAGTAGAACTTGACCAACTTGACCAGGCAGGAATTACAGTCTGGGTAGAGGGAGATTGTCAGAATTTGCCTTGTTGTTCCTATCAATATAATAGTACAGGAGACAGAAGTTCCTAAACACCTTTCTTACCATCGTCAGTGGGTGCAGGCCTTAGGCTGTATAAAATATATGACTAATAAAATAATATTCAACATACCTTGAGCAGTCGATGTGTGCTTGCGCAGTCTAATGGTAACTCATTCAATTGTTATTATTATCATTAATTATATGGGAAAATTGAGGAACATAACAGTTAAATAACTTTCCACAGATCACAGAGTTAGTGGAAGAGGTGAGATTCAAGGGTAGGCCTTCTAGCCCCAGAACATGTACTTAACCATGATATTTTATTATATTACCAAGGAAGAACTGGGTGGGAAAAATACCCTCCTAAAACTCTAAACCACCTAAGAAATGCTGAGCAAAAAGCAAGCCTCCATCATCGAATCACTACCAAAGAATTTAATTGTTCATGCGTGCCTACATTCATGATGCTTATTTTGTGCCAGACGATAATCTTTAAAATGAAGATGCTAAAATGATTTAGACAAGCCAATTCCTTGTTTTCCAAGAGTTTGGATTCTGGAAGGAAGAAGTCCAAAAATAAGTAATTTCAAAGAGTGTCAAGTACTATGAATAAAACAAAAATTTTATTCATTTACCCGAAAAATATTTATTGATTACCTGCTATGTTCTTGACACCCTGAGACAGTGGTAATACAACAGTGAACAAAAAACAACAAAATCTAGCCCTCAAGGAGCTTGAAGTCCTGCGTGAGAAAGTTCAGAGTGAATAAGCAATAAACGTTCTATCAGACCTCAGTAATAAAATGGCAGAAAATAAAATAGGGAGATTTTAGGAAAGATGGGACCACAGTGAGGGAGTTGATATTTTATTTTATTTATTTATTTAATTAATTAATTTATTTATTTTTAAAGATTTTTATTTATTTATTTGAGAGAGAGAATGAGAGAGAGAGAAAGGTCAGAGGGAGAAGCAGACTCCCCGCTGAGCAGGGAGCCTGATGCGGGACTCGATCCCGGGACTCCAGGATCATGACCTGAACCGAAGGCAGTCACTTAACCGACTGAGCCACCCAGGTGCCCTTATTTTATTTTTTAAAAGATTGTATTTATTTATTCATAAGAGGCAGAGAGAGAGAGGCAGAGGGAGAAGCAGGCACCCCGCTGAGCAGGGAGCCTGATGTGGGACTTGATCCCAGGACCCTGGGATCAGGACCTGAGTCGAAGGCAGATGCCCAACCATCTGAGCCACCCAGGTGCCAGGAGTAGATATTTTAAACAGCATTTCCCATCAAGCCTCCACTAAAAACCTAACATTTGCCTGGTAACCTTTAACATTTGAAACATTTTACCAAATTTGTATGAGTGATGTTATAAAGAGTACTAGAAACAGATCCTGTTTTAGGTTGGGTAGTGAGGGAAAACCTCCTCAGAAGATAATGTTTAAACTGAAATTGAAATGAAAAATCCTGGTAAGATCTGTGAGTAAAGGGTTTTCCCTAGATTGATAGAGAACTAGCAAAAACAGGCAAGGCTTTGCGATATGAAAGATATTAAGAATCTAGAGCAAATCCAGAGTGGCTGGATTTTGCTTAGGGAGGATGAATGTAGTTTTAGTTGAAGTCAGAGAGAGAGGCAAAGTCAGCTTATGTAGGATTTTCCATGATACTGTAAAAACTTCAATTTTATTTTTAGGACAATGAGAAGTCATTGAAAATTTTAAGCTGGGAAGCGACACTGTGTTCTGGTTTTGTTTTTAAAAACCACATTGCTCTAGAATGGGGGTAAGATGGTGGTGCTTAAGACAAAGACTGTAGTATTTAAGATTGTGGATTTGGAGAGCATTAGGGTAGTTCAGGTTATATTTAGAGATACTGCTCTTTATGGATTATAAATCAAGGAGGTTGTCACTCATAAGGAACATTTGGGGAGAACTTGGGAGAATAACATTTGATATATTGTATATGGGGCACTTGGGTGGTTCAGTCGGTTAAGCCTCTGACTCCTGGTTTCAGCTCAGGTCAGGATCTCAGGGTCATGGGATCACGCCCCACATCAGGCTCCCTGCTCAGCACAGAGTCTGCTTGAGATTCTCTCTCCTTCTCCCTCTGCTCCTCCCCACTGCTCATGCTGTCTCTCTCTCTCTCTCTCTCTCAAATAAATAATCAAATAAAATCTTAAAAATATATATATATTGTATTTGGGGGCGCCTGGGTGGCTCAGGCATTGGGCGTCTGCCTTCGGCTCAGGTCGTGATCCCAGGGTCTTGGGATCGAGCCCCGCATCGGGCTCCCTGCTCTGCGGGGAGCCTGCTTCTCCCTCTCCCGCTCCCCCTGCCTCTGTTCCTGTTCTCTCTGTCTCTCTCTCTCTCTCTGTTGAATAAATAAATAAAATCTTTAAATATATATATATATATATATATATATATATATAGTATTTGATCACTTTGAGATGACTATCAGACATAGAAATGGATGTGTCAACTGGGAAGTTGGTTATGGGAGTCAGGAGCCTCTAGAGAGGCTTGGCTGGCAAAATCTGGAAGTTTGGGGCATATGGATAGAATTAAATCCATGAGATCTAATCAGATTAACTATAGAAAGGGTGGGTGTAGAAAAGGTTAATAGGTTAATGACTAAACTCTAAAGAAAAACTCAGGAAAGGGAAGAAAGGAAGAGTATTCAAATTGAAAGGAAGAATCTGAGCTGCATTTCTCCTCCTTATGTAGAAACAAGCAAGAAAATGTGAGGAGAGATGTCCTGAGAATATTTTACAACTTTCTACTCCTTAAAAACTCCTTTCAGCTACAATATCAATGCTCACAGTGATGGGTCGGCTTATGTGTCATGTGTCTGGGTATTCAAATGTGGCATTACTAGACTGAATATGTGAATGATGCCATCAACAGTCTAGGTTATTTTTATCCGTTTGTTACTACCAATATTGGTTCTATCCTTAGTGTAGTAAACAGAAGATGGCTTAAAAAACAATAGCTTTAGCCATTCTATCTGTGATATCCGGATTCAGGAATACTCAGCAAGAAGCAGCCCTTCTCTTGTGGTTTCCACTTAGGAGATAAGAAACTTTGCCAGAAGTTACTCAGCCTGTTTCACTGTGCAATTCACAAGCCAGAGTTAATAGCATAGACATGTTTGAAGTAATCCCTGGCAATGGGTAAGGTAATATACTGAGAGCAAAGCCAAGTCCTACTGGAGTTGGGACTGCAGGCAGCCACCTTGAACACATCCCTCTGCAGGATGTGTTGGGGAGGGTTCCTAAGCAGCACCAGAGTTCTGACAGGAAATCGGAATGCAAATGCGTGAAGGGATGCTCAGTAGGTAACCTGTAGCATTCAATGCAGATCATCTGTCCACTGATGTTTGAAGGACACGGGAAAAAAAAAAAGAAAGAAAGAAAAAGAAACATGTTGATGAAAGAAGAGCCCTGAGGATATTTTTTAGAGCGTTTTAATTTGTCAGCATGTCATTAGTGCTCCCAGACGAAAAAGCGTACACCAAGAGGTGTGGTCTTCTAGTTCATCTAGATGCATGAGATGAGCATAATACAAGGACAGTAGACATTAATATGATTCACTCTACTCTCCCTTCTTTGATGTTTGTTGAAGCTCATTGGGCCATTTTCTGATTGTGATGTGGCTTTTCATTCGAATATAGCTATGGAAAGAGAACATTCTTTCCAAAACAGCAGTGTTTATATCCCTTATAATACCTTCTGCCTTACACCTATATTTACATTTTGAGTTTGATTATGTATATTAATGCTCATACGATTGATCATATTTGTGTATTTTGGCAAAAGGTCTCTGGCACCCTTCACGGGACCAGATCACAGGCACTGAACCATGTGCTCCATCCATAGGGCCCTATTTAGTACCCCACAAGTCTTCCCCAGGCACCACTCTCCTCCTGTTTGAGGATTTTTGTTTTGTTTTTGCCTTTTTTTTTTTATTAATGCTACAATTCACATGTACTTTAGAGATTTTATATGGCGAAGCCTTTTCGATATTTTAATACATCAGTAAATCTTAGATAGGACCCATGGGGAACCCTTTCACACTAAGTTCCACTTTCTAGTGAATTGTATTAACACAGATTTATTGGTATCATTTCTAAATAATTTTTCTAAACTGAACCCTCTATGACAAAGATAACCACAACTCTAAACATATATCTGCAATTATTAAATCACTAATGAGTTTTAGGATCTAGAAGATAAATACAAGTGGGCGATTTTAGAACACTTTGTGTTAAAGAGAAAAACAAAACAAAGCACCGGTGTATAAGTAGGTCTGAATCATCTCCTTTTATTGCTCTTTTAGCTTTTGATGCACATGAGAAGAAATATGTAAGTGCTCACAGCCTTTTATTTCTTTCTTGTTCGCATCACTGCTCTAGAGGCAATGCACCAAATTATTTTTCAGATCCGTACACTCATGCATTCCGTCCACAGCATACACAACTTACTTTCTGTCTTAATAGGAAATGCATATCGAACCCCAAGAAATACAGGCATCACGACTACTAGCTGGCAGTCTTAGGTCATTATTTCTTTTTTCTTATACTGTTTATATCTGTACTTTTTATATCCTGAAGATAGAGAGGAGCTACCTCTAATGGAAATAGATAAAACCCCTCTTCCTTCTCCCACCATAAAGCATGTATAAAAGGTTGTTTTTAAAATGGTCTAATCTTCTCTCTATCTCTTTCTCTCTCTTTCTCTCTCTCTCTCACACACACACAGTATACATCTATACATTATACATCTAGGGATTGCATGCAACTAGAGGTAATGCTTTCCAGTAACATACTTTGTAGGTGAGCATGGCGATGATTAAAACTTGTGTGATAAACATGCTTAGGCAGATTCATCCTTTTAGTCATCCATGAAAAAGGCATGCTTGTGATTTTTCATATGAATATCACAAAGTTATTTTCAGGCTCTAGGGAGTTACCATAGATAAAAGAGTCTAGAATTGTGTGAGTCAGTAAAATTCTGTTTTCCTGGTAAAACGCCTTAATTTATGTGCCCATTAAAAACGTGTGACCTATGTGATAGTTTCCAGAATTGAAAGTGAGTTCGATTGTGTTAGTCTGCTCCCTTGCCGTAAAAAAAGCCACAGACTATATGGCCTAAATAACAGAAATTCATTTTCTTACGGTTCTGGAGGCTGGAAGTTCAAGATCAAGGTGCCATCTGGATTAATTTCTGCTGAGGTCTCTCTTCCTGGCTTGTAAATGGTTGCTTCTCTCTTTATCTTCACCTGACCTCTTCCTCCTTGTATAGGGACATCAGTCCTATTGGATTAGAGTCTCACCCTTATGACCTCAGTCCTTAAAGACCTTATCTCCAATTACATTCACATTGGGGATTAGTGCTTCAACAGGTGAATTTGGGCAGAGGGGGCATAAGTCAGCCTTTAATACCAGTGTTTTGCCAAAACAATTGAGACTTTCTTAAAAGTGAGTAGTTGAATAGGTGACAATAGGTGTGCTCCTCAGGATACGTTTCCTCTTATATAAAGCAGGGTCTTGCTCTGAACTTAAAATGTAGTATCTCTGCATCAAAGCCCTTGGCACTGTCACCTGAAATCAACTGTTCTCTATAATTTAATATAATTTGCTTTAACTGCTCCATGTGAAAAAAACATAGTAAGACTACAGTAGCCTGACATGTCATCAAATGACAGTTTTTATAATTGCAGCCTAAAAATATCCCCTGTCTGAGCTGCCACGCGGATCTAACTCTGGGCCCAGAATCAGTAGTCCAGGTCTAATGGGATGTGGCTTTTGAGTCACTTCAATCTGTATTATAAGATGGGAATGATTTTTAAGGTTTTCTTTGAAAGTTAAATAGTTGGTTTGTGTGCCAGGGTTCTGATATAGACGTCCTGCTAGTTTCTTTCAATAGCAATGGAATTCCTGGCATTTCAACCTTGCAGTATTATGGAGAATATGGCATAAAACACCACATGCATACCTATTTTAAAAACACTAAAATGAGATGCTGTTACTGTTGAAATGTGAAATAAAAGATTTATTGGGCTGACAGAAAGGACAAGAGGAGCACTCATGCTAGCTGAGAGAAGGCTCCCCTTAAAAAGAAGCTTACTTTCTTTTAAGAAACCTATGGAATCATGGAACACTGCATCAAAAACTAATGATGTAGTGTATGGTGATTAACATAATGAAAAGAAAGAAACATGGTTATTAAGTTACCCATGGCTACGTGAATAGAAAATATGTACCGATCTACACTCTGATGAATGTAAAAATAAAAATGAGTATTTTAAAAATCACTAGCCTGTGAAAAGGACTGAATATGAATAATATGTATCGACACAAAATAAATGCTAATGGATACTTGACAGAACTTGATATGTATTCCTGACAAGAATAGAGAATTTCTGTTCTCTCAGTAAAATCAATAGGCTCTTTTACTTTGCTGCATAAGGAAATAATGGTGAAATTAAGGGGAAAATATGTTTTTGAAGGACTAACACTGAAATCATTTTTTTTTTGGTGGGGTTTAGAGAGTAGTAGTATTTACAGATAAATTTATATAATTTAAAAGCCAGCTAAAAGAACCAGTATTTACCGGGTAAGTTTGTTGGATTATTATTATTCATAACATTATGGTGAATTAAAATAGTAAATACACAAGTTGAATTCATAAAGTCATCCTTGAGAAAATAGGGAGAAATAAAGCTTTACTAAGATATGTATATAGCATATAGGAAGAAAAATAAAATCTTCCTGAAGATTAATGAAGTAAACTTGAATATATGGATAGTAAGTTTTAAGATGTCACTAAAAAATATTATCCAAATTCCAAGTATTGTGGATTTAATCTCTAAAAGTCCAAGTGATTTCAGTTAAGTGTCAACAAAAATTGTTAGTTTATTAAAAAGAATAAACAAACAAAAAATTGTCAGGAAGTTGATATAAAACTTAGAATAGCAAAGATTTAATTCTGTATTATAAGTAATTTAAAAATACATTATAATATTCTTGGGGCGCCTAGATGGCTTAGTCGGTTAAGCAGCAGCCTTCGGCTCAGGTCATGATCTCAGGGTCCTGGGATTGAGCCCCATGTCAGGCTCCCTGCTCAGGGGGAAGCCTGCTTCTCCCTCTCCCTCTGCCTGCCCTCCACCCTCTTGTGCTCTCTATCTCTTTGTCAAATAAATAAATAAAATCTTTAAAAAAAACATTATAATGTTCTATAGAAATGAATGATATTAATAATGGGGAATTGAGTTAGGGGCATAAGAGCCAGAGGAAACTATATGGTTTTGTAGATATAAAAACCATTCTCTAAGAGGTTTATTTGAAAATGTGTTATAATTCATCAATAATCTAAAAGAACAAGTACTGAAATAGAAATACGGTTGTGGAAAAAAATTATAAGAAACATATTTCAGAATACAGAAGAAATGATTACATAGTAAGTGTATCATCTAAACAACTAGGGGAACAACAAAGTATTCAGTGATTTTGTTAAGTAATTATTTGGAATTAATTGGAGAAATATTCTCACACTTAATGTATCAAAATTAACTTTAAAATAATTTTAAAATCCTAGTATAGGAATGAGGCCATCCATATCAATAGCATGATCAAAATAGGGAATATTTTATTAGGTTTTAGGATGTAGAAGGAATTTCTAAGGAGGAACTAATGGATGAAGGTTGTAAAGAAAATACAATCATTATCAGAAGCAGTTTGTCATTGTATGTCTAAGCTTTAACAATGTTTCTTCTAATTTATTTGGTAATTCTAATATTGCAATTGTTCCTTAGGTAAAAATATCCAACATATAGTTATTTTATATTGAAATAACTAAGCATTTTAAAATGGTGACATGGATAAGTAAGTCATGAAACAGTAGACTATTATGCAACCATCAAATTAGTAGTCTAAAAATGTATTTTATAACGAAGCAAACGCATAAAATTTGTATATGCATACATAATATATACACTATATAACTTCATTAGACACATTTTGTTTGACAAATTATACAACAAAAGTTTGTCTTTTGGGGTGCCTGGGTGGCTCAGTTGGGTAAGTGTTAGTTTCGATTTTGGCTCAGGTCATGATTTGAGGATCGTGAGCTCAAACCCCACATTGGGCTGTGTGCTGGACAAGGAGCCTGCTTGAGATTCTCTCTCCCACTCCCTCTGCCCCTTTCCCCCCCCCGCCCCCGTGCTCATGCCCTCTCTCTCTCTCTCAAAAAAAAAAAAAAAAATTGTAGGGTATCCTATTAGGTAAAACTGTTGTTTTATTGTGTGTGTGTGTGTGTGTGTATGTGTGTATATATATATATATATATATATATGTAGCATACGTGTGTATATAGAACATTTTTAATCAAACTTTATATTGGGCTTATGAACGATATGTGAATAATGTTCATTTATTCTTTTTGCTCAAATTTTCTAAAATATTTGTAATTTTTAATAGAAGAGAACACAAAATAAGGTGTTCACTTGAAAGAGATAATATAAAACCTCAATCTAAGCCCACTCCTCCTTCCCTTCTTTTTATTATTTCCATGACCATTGTATTGTGGCTGGGTGACTGACATCCCCTGCTACTCCACCACACACACACACACACACACACACACACACACACACACACACACACACACACACAGCCGGGCACCACGCAATCATGCTTTTTCGTCCAGTGCTCTCTACCTCACACTTACTACTGCACATGCCTTGGGAAAGGTTCTATATAAGAATTTTTTTTTAAGATTTTATTTATTTATTTGACAGAGAGAGACAGCGAGAAAGGGAACACAAACAGGGGCAGTGGGAGAGGGAGAAGCAGGCTTCCCGCAGAGCAGGGAGCCCGACATGGGGCTCAATCCCAGGAACCTGGGATCATGACCTGAGCCGAAGGCAGCCGCTTAACCGACTGAGCCACTCAGGCACCCCTATATAAGAATTTGAAGAATAAATGGATAAAGGCAAAATTACATTGTGTGTGTCAATTAAATGGAATCAAGCTAGGATGTTTTTAAAAGGTAGAACACACTTTGATAAGAAATCAAAACATGGAGTAAGTCCAAAGAGCAGAGAAGTATTTAGTGTTTCATGTAAATTCAAATCTCAAGCTCACTTTAATATACTATCTGCAGTTGAGTCTGTTATTAATCTTTGGGAATCAGTAGAAGAACATTAGAAATGGCAGAAAACATGCTGGACAGAAGGCAATAACTTATCCTAGGAGAAAATGGTAAGTTTAACCCTAGTTTGTATTAAAATTTTACAAATTCAATACTGAAACACATTCTGAAACAGCAGGAAACACATGAAGCAATTGTTAGAATCACACAAGTTTTCTAATAAATCCATTTATTTTTTCATAATGTTATTAAACCACTACTTCCAAAGAACACTCCCATCATGGTGGAGCATGTATGATCACTGATACCCTTTTTGTTGCCCCCTCACATTTTGGGTTCATGGAAATCATCAACTAATTGTGTTTGAAATCCTTTGAGATGAGCACACTGACAGGTTTTCTTTTCTTTTCCTTTCTTTTCTTTACTTTTTTTTAAATTTTTTGAGCTGGCAAATAAAATATTTGCCATCGTTGATGTTTATTTCATTTTTTTCAAACTCCTTTAATATTGTACACCTGACATTCCCCTGAATTGGGTTGAGAAGGTTAAATTAAACAGAAGTCTCACCTCCAAGAGCCTCAGGATCTATTCAGGAGCCAAGGAAACAATGAGCTGAAATGCCATTCATGGAATATGTTATTATGATAGACAAAGTGAAAAGCGAGAGAAAATATTTATTTATTTTTTTTTCCTTTCTTTGTTCTTTCCCTTCTTCCTTCTTTATCATTTGTCTTTTTTCCCCTTGATCCCCATAATCTCAAATGGCTTCTGCCTGGGGCATTCTCAGGCTTGACTTCTTTGAGGAAAGATTTGTTAGGTGTTGTTCTACTCTGTGCAATGGAAATCATTATATTCAAAGTTTAAAATGTTTTAGTTCTATAATTAAAACAAGCCTTTCAATTAGGTATTATGCTCTAGATTTCAGCAGGAGTAATCCAGGATTCAAATAAATTACATTCGAAGTTGTATTGAAATAAATTGTGTTACCTCTTGTGCATATTGCAGGTACTAAATGAACCCAAAGTCGAGGATTTCCCCCATCAAATCACAGCTGCTGTGAAGAGCTATGCTATTATACTTGGGGAGGGACTTCTCACCATATCTTGGTGAAAAGATAGTGAACTGTGAGCCAGACTATATTACTGTTAGCTAACATGAAATGTAGTGGGTTTAATAGGAACTAAGGAACACAGATCCACGTAAAAAATGAGCAATGTGGAATGAAGCATTTTTTTTTGTCCTAGTCAAAAAATGATAGTTAAAAAATGTCCTATTCAAAAAATACATTTTTTTGTGTTTCCATTTAAAATGTTCTATGTTCAGCTATACACATATAATTTTAAAACATTTCCTGACCTTACTGAATTTTCTACAAGTTATACATGTGCTATTGCCGAGAAAAACAACAAATAAACAAAAACCTAAGTCAGACCTAAGAGGTTTTAGTAAAATACCGTGTCTAGTTAAAAGGAGATGAACCTCACTGCATTGCTCAGTGTATCAGTGGTATTGAGTTTAGGTCTGGGCCTCACAGCTGGAAAGACATTAACAGCCTTGTCCAGTGCAGAACCAAAAGGATGTTGCGTGACCTGGAAACTGTCTCTAAGAAATGGTGGAAAGACTGAGACTCTAACAGGAGAGGGCAGTGTACTGGGGAGAGTGTGCACGGTGAGAAGAAACAAATCCTAAATATTGACAATGACTAAAATATACCAGCCAATGATCTTTAAGAACCTTATAATGGCTCTAGGGGTAAATATCAAGCTCAGAGGGATCAAGTAACTTGCCTGAGTGGCACCAAAGAAAGGTTAAATGACTTTCTTCATCTTACAAAAAGGTTTTGCAGATTGTCTATCTTTGGACTCAGTCCATTTTGATGTGGTTTGAAGTGGTGGGTTTGGAGCAGACAGCCAAGAAAGAATTCTTAAGATGTCTTCAGTATGAGAAGGTGGTTTTATTAAAGTACAGAGACAGGACCCAGTGGGCAGAAAGAACTTCACTAGGGTCATGAGGGGTGGCCCATCATATACTTTCAAGTTGGAAGGAGTTAGGGATAGCAGAAGCCTTTGGGAATAAGGTTTCCAGGACCTTGAGGGGGCTAGCTGTTGTTGGGAACAGGTCATTAACTGCTGTTTGGTAAACTCTCAGTCACGAGACCCTCTGGATATATATCAGTGGGCCAGATGCTTGGAGGATGATTCCTAACATGTATCTTGGGGGGGGTGGAGATAAAGGAAGTTTCCAAAGGGATTTTTATATGTTTAAAATAGACTCTCAGGGGCGCCTGGGTGGCTCAGTCATTAAGCATTTGCCTTCGGCTCAGGTCATGATCCCAGAGTCCTGGGATCGAGTCCCACATCGGGCTCCCTGCTCAGCAGGAAGCCTCCCTCTCCCACTCCCCCTGCTTGTGTTCCTGCTCTCGCTATCTCTCTCTGTCAAATAAATAGATAAAAATCTTAAAAAAATAAAAAATAATGTAGACTCCTAGGATCCTGGGATGGTTGGGCTAAGATTGTCTTTTGCCCTTAGCAAAGGGTGGATATTGAGGCAGCTCGGTTCCCAGGGGAAGGTCACTCTGCCAGTTTCAAGGACCTTATCAATGGGCTGTAAGTAGTAAGGAAATTTAATTTTTTCTTTTGCCTTTGTTTCCCACATACCATTCTGGTTCTTATGATACATTCTTCTTCTCTCCCTGAGTTTATATCTAAACGGGATGTCTCTCCATCAGATGGGGGCTCCCAATTGTGGGGCGATGATCAGGTAGAGGCTGGTGGCACAGGCAGTGAAAGAATTCACCTGAGATCAAACAAAGGAGACAGAAGTTTATTGAACACAGGACAAGGGAGCCATGGTCAGGACCATAGAGGAGAGACTGTCACAAGGTAGTGTGTGGGAGCTGTTTTTAAAGGGGGAAGATGAGGAGGTATGGCAACTTATGGAATTCTCCCTTTTTTGGTAACTTTGCCTAGTTGCTAACCTATGGATATTTAGAGGTGGGTCGCCTGATGGGCCCATCTGTATTCCATTGCTCAAGCCTGTTTGCCCAAAAGTGGCCTCTCTCTCTCTCTCTCTCTCTCTCTCTCTCTCTCTATATATATATATATATATATATATAATATGATATAGATGAGGTGAAATAATTTGCTCTAACTATGTACATATATCATACACATTGTAGTATAAAATAGTAGTATAAAATAGACTATACTATATACATTATCTATACTGTTGTTTCTGTTTGGAGAACTCTGATACAGATATAGATGAGATCTATCTATATCTGGAGAGAGAGAGAGAGAGAAAGAGAGAGAGGGAGAAATTACAAGGAACTGATTCATGTGATTATGGAGGCTTGGCAGTCCCATGATCTGCATCTGTAGACCGGAGAGCCCTGAAAGCTGGTGACATACTTTCAGTCTGATCTGAAGGCCTGAGGACCAGGAGTGCCAATAGTGTATATGATGTTCTGAGGGCAAGAGGAGACTAATGTCCCAGGTCAAGCCATTAGAGAGAGAATATTCTCTTCCTCTGCCCTTGTGTCTTCTTTGGGCCTTCAATGGATTGGATGGTGCTCAGGAATTGGAGAGCCAATCTGCTTCACTACTTTACATAGTTTATTGATTAAAATGCTAATCTCTCCTGGAAACACTCTTACAGATATACTCACAAATAATATTTCACCAGATATCTGAGTATTCCATGGCCAAGTCAAGATGACATATAAATTAACCATCATGTTATAGAATTTAATGAAATGCATTTTATTTATACTTATTTGTACCCATGACTTTGCTCATAATCTATGTGATATTGAAGAATCAAATCCATGTTGTATTTCTACTTTGATGCTAATCCCCAAACCCCATTACTTCCAACTCAGTTCCTAATATAGGGACAGTTTTTTAAATAGTATTTGAGTATAACTGAATATTTGCAAACTAAGTGCGATTTTTGGCATGTACCTGTCCAGTTTGAATCTCATGTATTATTCTAATTAATTCAATCTTGTTTTGAGTATAGAGTCCTTGCAGTTTATACAATAATCCCTCTGGAGCCAAACATAGATAGAATTCTTAGTTATGTATTTCCACTTAATGTGGGAAGGTATCTTCCAATTTTAATACCTTTTATTTTTTGTCTGTAACTACTTCATTGTAATTAGAAAAGGATCTCAAAGATATACTCTGAATATTGTGTACCTATTCCATATATGACATCTTTGTAAGGGTTCTAAGAACAAGTACTTTCTTGGTACATTAATTATAATGTGACATGCATATATTCTCAGTAAGCTGAGTACCACAGGTACTTATGATGGCCATATGGATACCGCTTAAACATTTTCCATCACACAGTTCTTTGTCCAAATATTCTCATTCCACCCTATGTGCCCATTCCAGAATCTCTGTAATTTCAAATGTTTGAAACCAGGAAATTTTGCAAGTTCTCTCAGGATATTGTTGAATATTCTGAAGGGAAGATACATATTGTGATATATTCTAGAATATTAGAGATCATCCACGGTGTTAACGTAATTATGTATAGAGTTGTTGTTTCTACTTGTATCTGGACCACCCTTCCTTTCTTTTTTTAAACATTTATTTTAGTTTAGGCTGTGAATATTTTTCACAACTCTAGTTACAAAGCGATCTTTATTATTGCACTTTGAAATCAATCATTTAACACCTGCTCCAAAAGTAAATAAATCTTAATTTGCAGTTCTGTTCATTCAAAACACCCTCTTCCTAATTAAATCAGGGTGGGATTTTCAGTCATCATCCAATTCTAACCCAAGTGCCAAAAGCCTTAAAAATATGAGATTTCAGTAATTAATAGCATGGAGTATTATGCCTCCATTGATAGTGTTTGTGTTTACGTGTTATGGTTTTATATAAAGTTATACAACATCCCATCATTTTTGGCACTCTTTTTTCATCCAATGCAACAAGAAAATATTTCTTCCATTTGCTTTTCTTGAGAAATTCCCTTTCAGTGGGATAATTACACACTCTTCTGATTTTCAATGATGAGAAAAACACGCAGGTTGGCAGATGGTATTATTGGTTATTGAGAAAAGAATATAATAGAAATGCTCCATTACTGCAGGATCCGCTATTAGTTGGCCAATGGATCCAAAAATCTGCACAAGATGAATTCAAAGTAGGGGTAAAAAGAGTTCCTAGTCCAAATAGTTTACTATCATTTTTATTTGAACGCTGTGAGAATAATTTGAATATGCATGTAATTCTGTAATCAGTTTACATTATTTTATATCATTATACCCATATAATTTATTAGGATATTTTATTTATCTAGGGCTTTACATCTTGATAGCATTTCCACATACCCTACCTCACTTAACTCTCATGAAATTCCTTACAACTTTTGGCACTCCCATGCAGCAAAATGGGCAAGTGTACGTAGGAGAGAACAATTCAGTCAAGGTCACATAGCTGTAAACTTGCAAAGGTTACCTGAACCTTTGATTGAGTCACCTGTAACTTCTGATTAAACAGCTGCATATCTGGGGCGCTTGGGTGGCTCAGTCGTTAAGCGTCTGCCTTCAGCTTGGGTCATGATCTCAGGGTCCTGGGATCGAGCCCCACATTGGGCTCCCTGCTCAGCCAGGACCCTGCTTCTCCCTCTCCCACTCCCCACTGCTTGTGTTCCCTCTCTCGCTGTGTCTCTCTCTGTCAAATAAATGGATGGAATCTTAAAAACAAAACAAAACAAAACAAAAAAACCCGCTGCATATCAGGGGTTCCCGGGACTGCCTCCTCAAGTTTGATAATTTGCTAGAGTATCCCACAGAATACAGGAAAGTGCTATACTTACTGTTACCAGTTTATTGAAAAGGATACAACTCAGCAACAAGGCCGTGGAAAAGATACACGGGGCAGGCTGTGGTGGGGTGTTTCCACACACTCACCAGCACCTCTGGATTGTGGCCAGCCCAGAAACTCTATGCATCTAGTTGTTTAGGGAGCTGTATGAGATTTCATTACATAAGCATGTTGAATAAATCATTGACCATTGGTGATGGACTCAATCTCTAGCCTTTGTCTTCTCCCCAGAGGTTAGGAGGGTAGGGTTGAAAGTTGTAAACTTCAGACATTTCTGCTGATGAGTCCTCATTCTGAATCGATTATGGTTCCACCACGAGTTGCCTCATTAAAACAAATCACCCTGATCACTGAAGAAATTCCAAGGGTTTTAGGAATTCTGTACCAGGAACCAGGACAAAGACCAAGTATCTTTTTCATTATACTACAGTATGGCACACTGGTCATTTAGGAGCCTTCAATACACAAATGAATGATGCTAATAAATGTGAGGGTACTGTATCTGCAGCTGTTATGAAAGAAACATAGCTCCATTAAAGGATCATTTTTGTTGTTGTTGTTACAAGTCTGTATTTTTAAGTATGAATGACCTCATTAGATATTTCTTAAGTGGTAGGTGAGAGTCACAGGGAGACTAATTAATTAATTAATTTAGCAGGAGGCAGATAAGAAAAAACACATTTTAAGAACAAATTTCTTGGGCGCCTGGGTGGCTCAGTTGGTTAAGCGACTGCCTTCGGCTCAGGTCACGATCCTGGAGTCCCGGGATCGAGTCCCGCATCGGGCTCCCCGCTCAGCGGGGAGTCTGCTTCTCCCTCCAACCCTCCCCACTCTCATGTACTCTTTCTCTCTCTCTCATTCTCACTCTCTCAAAAATAAATAAATAAATCTTTAAAAAAAAAAAGAACAAAATTCTTTCCACAAATTCAGGTGACATACTGAGGAGAAAATTCAGGGGACAGAAATAGGTAAAGATACCCTCTGGAGACTTACTGAGAGGTGAAAGGCAAGTACTATAGGTTAAACATGATACTAGAAATTTTATATGTATTACTGAATTCAATCCTGAAAATTACTCAGTCACTTTTATCCATCACCCCCAACCTGCTAATGAAGACACTGAGGCTTAGAAGAAGCAAGTGTCTTGTTCTTAATTAATTGACTCTTCAACAAATGGTTCTGGGGTAACTGGATATTTATTTGCAATATGTAAAATAGGACCCTTCCACAAAACTCTCAAAAAATGAACTCAAAATGGATCATAGACCAAAATGTAAGAGCTGAACAATTTGAAACTCTTAAAAGAAAACATAGGAGTAAATCTTCATGAACTTGAGTTAGGCAAAGGCTTCATAGCCATGATACAAAAAGAAAAAAAAGGCAGAAGAAAAAAATAAGTAAATTGTATTTCATAAGAATTAAAAATATTTGTGCATCAAAGGACACTAATAAGAAAGTGAAAAAACAACTCCCAGTATCAGAAAAATATTTTCAAATTGAACATATGGGAAGTATATGCATAATATAAAAAGAATTCTTACAACTCCATAATAAAAAAAGAAAACCCTCTTTAAAGATAGATAAATGATCCAAAGATATTAAAATGCCCAATAAGCACACAAAAAATGTTCAATATCATTAAGTGTTAAGGAAATTCAAATCAAAACCATAATGAGAAAACCCTTCTCACCCACTAGGATGACTATCAGCAAAAAAGAAGACAATAACAAGTGTTGTGAGGATTTGGAAAAATTGTAATTCTTGCACTTTACTGATGGGAATGCAAATTAGTATGCTGCTTTGGAAACAGTTACATAGTTCCTCAAATGTTAAATATAGTGTTCCCTTATGACCCAGCAATTCTACTCTTATGTATATACCTAAGGGAAATAAAAATATGTACACAGAAACTAGTTCATAATTGTTCATAACAGCATTATTGCTAATAGTCAAAAAGCAGAAACAATCCAAATTCACACTGACTGATGAATGGATCGACAAAATGTGTTATATCCACACAGTGGAATATTATTTGACATTAAAGAAAGAACTGAGGCATGTTACATAAAGGATGAAACTTGACATATGCTAAATGAAATAAACTAGTCAATCACTAAAGGCCACTAATTATTGTATGACTTGATTTCTATGAAATTTCTAGAAGAGGCAAATTTATAGAAACAAAATAAATTAATAGTTTCGTAGTAACTAGGGGTGGAGCATAAGAATATGACTACTAATGAGGATGGGGTTTCATTTGGGTGATGAGAATGTTCTACAATTGTGGTGATGGCTTTACAACTTTATGAATATATTAAAGCCATAGAATTTTATATTTTAAATGGGTGAATTGTATGTTTTATAAACTGTACTTAATAAAGTTTAATAAAGCCATTATAAAAATTATAGAATATGAAGCCAACTTTATCAAGTTATCAAATAACCAGATAAAATATGTGTGTAGGGGGGCCACCAAATACCTATGCTTATCATTAAAAGTAGAAATAGTCCCCTTGGCAAAATTAATTTTGCATTTGACTTTTTGAGCCTATTGGAGAAAAAAACTCATGCCTTAAGTCTATTCACTGAGAAACACTGGCATTGATTTGATTGAAGGTTAAGGTGTAGTTTGGTATTGATTTTGATTGAAGGTTAAAAGCCATTGACTCAAGTTATGTGTATATTTAGGCACATGCGTATGTTTGAGCTGCATTGTTTATGTAGAAGTCTAAACTGATTGAAAGCTCAGACATAATTCTTAAAAGCCTAATACCAATTATTGTAGCCCTTCTATACACAGCCCTCTAGTTAAAGGGCAGGGGGAAAGTTTTTCTATTATAAATTCATTGATATTTTTTTGAGATATTTAGTAAGTCCAGATTCTTCCAGATTTGTTTGTTTTTGATTCTTCCAGATTTTTGAAACCCAATAATAAGTTGCAGCTCATATTTTCCATGTTACCTGGAATTATATTGTTTAGCTAAGTAAAAGTAAAGTAAAGTTAGTTTTCACTTTGACTTCATGATCACTTTGATGGCCATGCTCATATTAATGAGTGTATGCTAGACCGTCAGCTTTTAACACACAAATATTTCTTCTTTCCCTTACTATGTTACTTAGGCATAGTGCTTATTCATCAGTTTTGCTGGTCAGAAACCAGGGACCTCAGACCCACAATGTAATATCAGAATATTTCTAACTGTTTCTTGCTTTCTGTTTGAAATCATTGAAACAGTGGGACTGTTAGTAAATTACATGTTGCAGGATGTACATTGACATCCACAGCACTGTCGTCAAGTGCAGTCCTGTCACTACCTTTGATTGACATTGACCTCATGTTAATGAAGAAGGATCCAGGTGAGTGACTAGAGAGTACCGATTCTGTACCTTTCTCATGGGGGTCTTAGGGCAAAGGGATCTCAAGTTCACTTCCTGTGGCTAGATGCTCTGCATTGTTTCAGGTAAAGATGGGATCCCTAGAGCTTTGGTAGCATGCTGAATGTTGGAACTCTCTCTGCTTGTTGGGTATTATCCTAAATGAAACCTTTTCCCCTACTTTAAATCTGTCTTGCACAAGTTTCATTGCAAGTTGTTTGTCCAATTTCTTCTTCAGCAGGGAAGGTGATAGAAACTAAAGAAAGGGGGAAAGATGTTGATTTATTTTAGGCACTTAGCTCAATTTGCTTTTACTTGTTTGGGAAATTGCTTTTTCAATGCAGAAAAATGTGTTGCAGTGAAGTAATTCCATGGGTTTGATGACATTGCAGTGTGTTTCTTCCCTGTATCTGTTACAAGAGTAAATGAAATGCACGGACGGCAGGATTACCATTATTTACTTCCTTTTATTGCCTCTCTCTTTCTTACCTTCTAGATTACATGTGTGTTAACTGAAGTTACGGTTCACACTTATTTAACAGTATTGACTGAAATAACCCTGCATCTACTCCAGTGAGGACTGATTTAGCTACAAATCACTGTTCCAGCTCTAAAATCATTAATCAGCCTTAGGCAAGATCCATTATGTGGGATTTCAGTGTAGAAGAAATATTAACAGCTCCTTGGAAGAAACGTTACCTTCACATTGGCTGTGACTCCCTGCTGGAGCAGCAAATTGCCCTCAAGTAATAATTATAATACATTAGTAGAGGTTTAATTTCCAATAAGTGCTGTCTGTTTAAGAAATGGCAATCTCACCATGGCTCAGAGAACAATAGATCATGTTATCAGCAAGAATAAACCTACATGGAATTAAATGAAAGATAATAAAAAATTCATTACAGTTTGAAAACTGTAGAAAAAGAGAAGCCGATGTGAGTTTCTCCATTGCATTTTTTATAAAAAAAAAAACAACTTCATGTTTCTAGATCATCTCACTGGGTGACGCTAGACATGGCTGTGAATTTTTCTTCTTTAGTTTAGAGCAGAATTGTTAATTTACTAGTTAACATCTAGTATGACACGATAGCAATAGCTTTTTTCTGAGAGACAGAGGCTATTGAAAAGACTAATAGAACTCTAGGGAAAATTCACTCTTGAACTAACTATGCACAGTGACCCACTTTGGGGATCCAAATTAATATTTCAGGAAATTTTTTCAAAAGTATAGAAAAATTAGAATTTTGTAGGAGAAATTCTTATTGAGAGAATTTACTATAAACAGGCAGTAGGATATTTCTATGAAGTTAGACCTGTAATGATTTAGAAATATAACTGGTTTTTAAAATCATCTGTGTTCCAGGAAGGCTGCAGATCTCCATTTAAAATTTTGAATAGGGACACCTGGTGACTCAGTTGGTTAAGCATCTGCCTTTGGCTCAGGTCATGATCTCAGGGTCCTGAGATCCAGTCCTGCATCAGGCTCCTTGCTCAGCAGGGAGCCTGCTTCTCCCTCTCCCTCTGCTGCTCCCCCTGCTTGTGTGCTCTCTATCTCTATCTCTGGCAAATAAATAAATAAATTCTTATTAAAATAAAATAAAAGTTTGAATAGAACCTCTGTTGGGTACAGGGTACCAAATTAGGGATTTTTCTAGTGTATGTTGCATTCCACCTTTAGTATAAATTGTAAAATACATATATTAATGAGACTTGCTTAACTTTAAGTGCAATGAATTTTATTTACAATGCTATTTAAGTTTTACCAAACTCTCCATTTCTTCCAAAATTATTAACTCTCTAGGCAATGCCTATGAATACTGATGTAATAACAGGGATAGTCTGAAGTTTTGATGTTCGAAAGTGTCTTGTGCTGAAGGGGTCTGTATTTTAAAGGCATTTTTATTTTAAGAGCTGAACTCCGTTCTCATATCGAACAAGTTCTAGCACACTGCATAAACCAGATTATGTATGTGCCGGTGCATGAAAATTGTTCTTCAGGTTCAGTGAACTATTGATTTAAGGAATTCAAGGTGATTCCATTACTGGGTAAAGAGATTCATATTTTCTTAACACAGTAGAGTTTGTAGTTTGATTTATGTGTTCATGAATGTATATGTTTGGAGATTTTTTTTCTCTTACACTGTTTGATGGATTTCATGTCATGCCATCAGATATGGAAACCAAAATAAAAGAAAACTGTTCTAAGTAAGCTCTGCCCCATTCTATAGTAAATAATGCATTAAGATTGATTTGTACAAAATTTATCAAAAGTGAAAAAAGATAACCTCTTCCTAATTCTATCTACAAATCAGATTAGAAATTAGCATAAGAATTATCATGTATCCCAAAATCTGAAACAATTTCAATGTTTCAAAACTTACATTTAGCAACATTTTTGGAAAACATATTGTGTGCGTTTAGTTATAGGTATCTTTGGAATGAGGAGTGTACAGAATTATGTAGATAATTTAGCTGAAGTCAGACTTTAGCTCTAAAACACCCACAAATTGCCCCTTTTATAGTAAAATATGCATCATCCCTCAAAAATGACTCCCTAAATTCATTAAACTAAGGTGATATGACAGATCATGATTTTGCAGCCCCCATTTCACCCAGCATGCAATGATCCCCACTAATTACCTGAGAAAATATGAGTCAGGCATGCAACTTATCAAAATGCTTATACACCATGAAATTTTTTCCTTAGGTTAGAAGGATATGAAACACAATTTTACTGCTTCATGCTTATTGTTAAACTATGCCATTCAGTAATAAGAAAGAAATATCTAGACGTTTAAATATATATATATATATATATAGTTTTTACATAAGTAGATCCCTAAAGGTTTAATCACTTTGCTTAATAGTTATTGCTGTTGTAACACAGAGTAGTACAAAGTGTATAATTTTGTAGCACTCCTGCATTACAGTGTAATTTTAGAGGTTGCCTATTTAGAAATAATTCAGGTGATTTAATCATGCAGTAATTAATTACAGTTAGTGGATTTCTCAGACACCTTCTACTTCAGTGCACAGCCCATAAGCATGTTTTTGAACATGAGTAACAAAATATCAACCTCAAAATTTTTAAATTTACATTTTAAAAATATAATGGATGTAAAGGAGTCATACTTCTCATAGAGGAGTGTTAAAATACTATGGATCAGAGAATGTATACATTTGGTATATATTAAATGTATCATGATGTGATCTCAATATGAAAACTTTTAAGGGTAGAGAGGGTGAGGGTCAGTGAAGGGTGCATTTCAGGAAGAATGAGAAAGAGATGAGATTAAGAATGCAGATAAAGAGTAAGAAGTACATCCTGTCTAACTCCAAAGGGCTCTCAGTGGCTGTTCAAAGTGTGTTTTGGAGGAAAAACTGAATTAGCCAATGTCCTAACCAACATATCCTAAAAACTGATTATTAAGGACTCCACAGTTGTCACATGGTTCAGTTATGGTTGTTGAAAGAATGGTGAATATAGAGTTAAACAACTGAATTTCATTCCAGAACCTGCCATTTTCCATCTTTGTATCTTCAGGCAAGCCATCCAAGTGCCCTGAGCTTTTTTTTTTTTTACATAGAATACTACTACTTAAACTCATAGCTGTTATTTTTCTAAAAAAAGAGATGACATAGTGAATAATATGAATAATATAAAAAATAATGATGAACAGTAATTACAATAATAATAGTAAGTTTTCTTTAACACTCATTGAGTCCGCCTGCTGTTTTTCATTCATTACATTACCAAAACTATGTGATATAATAAATGTTACTGTCTTCATGTTAGAAAGAAATAGAGAAAGATTAAATTATGTGTCCAGATCACACGGTTAGTGAGTAAGGTAGGCAGGTAGGCACATTCAGGTCTATCCAGGTCCAGAATCTAAGCTGGTTGCTAAAAAGTCTCTATTGCTCTCTCCACTCCCTGTTGGTTGGGTATTGTTTACATACTTCTAAGATAAATCTTACAGAACAATGTTATTCCCTGTTTACCATCTACTCCTGAAGGTGCTTGCCTTCTGGTTCACTGTTCACTAAACATCACCTGGAGTAAATGAGGTGGTGAATGCTTGCAACCTAGGCAGACACATGGTCTGGTGTTGTATTGAATCTCTATGTGGCAAATTCACACAAAAAGAATCTTTCTTGTTTTATATGTAAACACTTTATTTAACAGAAATAGTTCTTATTTTAGTTTTTATAGGTTAAGTGGATAGCTCTTAATTTTACCTTATTAACATCTTTCTGCAATGTCTTCCAGAGAGTAGCATCTAGAAAGTGTATTACCATCTGGAATAACTAGGTACTAGGGGGACAAAGGATGATACTTCGTATGCCTCCATGATCTTAAGTTATTATAATTATCAATTAAACTAAAATTTGAATTAAATGATATATTCTCTGGATGATTTTTTTACTCAAATAAATTGCCCAAGAGATCTGCTCTATGCCCAAGTAATCCCATCAGTATGATCAGAAAAAGCCAGTATTAGGAGCCAATATATTAGGAGAATTTAGTGTGGTAGATAATCTATATACAGGCTTACCCCTCAGTCACACATCTTTTTTACTAGAGAATCTTGGAAAAGACAAATCCAAGGTTTAAATTTTTTTATAGTGTTAAATCTATACATGGTGAGAGAATGTAACATTAAATTTGTTAAAACGCATTTTCTTTTAGAGGAAGAAAAGAAGCAGAAGATGTTTTTGTTGTATGCAAAATTCCTAATTCTTTTTTCATAAATGTAAGATTTCATTCTGGTAGGAATATACATGCATAATAATTCCAATTCACCAATTTTCCAATTTCATTTACCAATAAATCTATTCTGGCTTCCTAAAATTATATGTAGTAGTTTTTGGTTAAAAGAATGATGACATCGTTGCAATCATTTAGGAAATGAATTATTGTCATATGCTTTTAGTATGCCTGGAGGCATATATTTTAAGACACTGTAGTTATGGATTTTCATTGTAACACATAGCTAGCTGTTACTGTGAACATGCCTGGGCTGATTGCCCTATGGATAACCTCAAATATACTTCCATAAACTTGGAAGTTTAACAGAGATATATTGATTTCTTAATTTAATGGAAAATGTCTGTGTAATATAAAATAATGGATTCATTTAATGTAGTTACATCTAAGAATACAGATCTAAAACTCATGCCTTACATGTACTTAAAGTGATTAATAATCAGAAAAGAGGTAGAGAGAACCTTCCCATGGTAAGATTAAAAGAATTAGCTCTTAATATTTGGAATCTCTAACTACTGAAACTATGCATTTTTATTGTCCTTTCCTTCTTCATTTGAAGATAGTAAGAAGGGAAAAATGAACAGGGGGAATCGGAGGGTGAGATGAACCATGAGAGACTATGGACTCTGAAAAACAAACTGAGGGTTCTAGAGGGGAGGGCGTGGGGGGATGGGCTAGCCTGGTGATAGGTATTAAAGAGGGCACATTCTGCATGGATCACTGGGTGTTATACGCAAACAATGAATCATGGACCAGTACATCAAAAACTAATGATGTAATGTATGGTGATTAACATAACATAATAAAACTAAATTAAAAAACTAAAAAATAATAAAGTATGGTTAGCTTGACAAAAAAAGAAAATATTTAATTCTAAACAAGTCCAAATGTTAGGAAAAATATGTTTGTTTGATTTTTACTTCTGGATTACCTCCCTTAATTATTAAGCAATAGAACCAAAGGTTTTTAAGGTGACTTCAAAGTACGTTTTCTGTTTTAATTTTAGAGCTTTCTTTCAACACTACATAGAATGGCATATTTTGAGTGACTTCAGAGGATAGAACTAATGTTCTCATCATACATCATCCATTTCATTCTTTGTGAATCATTGCTTCCAATGATTGATAAAAACAGGGAGTGCCGATTATTAGTTTGTTTCAATCTTTAAAAGAAACAAAATACTTTTAATCTTAGACAATTTTATCCTTTTAAGTTATATAACATCATTAAGGTTATTATTTCTGCAGATTTGACAGTAGCACTAACAGATTTGTTAAACAATTTGGCAACATTTCATTGCTAAAAGCAATCCCAAGAAAATGTGCATGGAAGTTGCTTGTATGGGACACCTGGGTGGCTCAGTCATTAAGCGTCCGCCTTCAGCTCAGGTCATGATCCCAGGGTCCTGGGATCGAGTCCCACATCGGGCTCCCTGCTCAGGAGGAAGCCTGTTTCTCCCTCTCCCACTCCCCCCCCCCTGCTTGTGTTCCTGCTCTTGTTATCTCTCTCTCTGTCAAATACATAAAATCTTTAAAAAAAAAATTAAAAACTTGCTTGTATGCACTTTAAAGAGTTTAACATCTAAGAAACTTATTTAATATTTCTTTGTACAATAAATGTTGTTTTGTTGAGGATTGTTTAAACCAAGTGTATCCATTAAGATTGATTCAGGATTAAAAACTAATACCCAGTGATTGTGGCTAACTGAAGAAACAGTTATGCAGGGGTATTCACAGGAGTGAAGGGAGAATTTTCCAGGCAGCCTTTGGGAGGGATCAGGTCAGGCACATCAACAGGTACTGTTGGGGACCTCTTAGTATTCTCTCCTTGTCTGTGGCTCCACTGAAGATTCCACAGTCTCTAATTAGCCTAGCTCAAGACAGGGGTCTGAACATTTGGCTCAGGAATCTATGGTTAGGGGACATAGTCAGGAGCATCAATAAAACCAATCTATAAATCAGTATAAATCTGTCACCCAATCTGATTTAAGTTTGCATCTGCCATCACACTCAGATGCCATTTAGGCACTTTATTTGGTCAGTGTTTCTATTTTTAATCAGGATACTGAGGTACCTCAAAATTATTGGGGTGGAAGAAACTTTTAATTATCTAATCTCTATATCAAGATATCTGATAGGTTGTATAGATGCACATATGATGGATGAGCCTAGTCTCTCAATGAGAGAACTATTATTATTATTTATAGTTAAAAAGAAGTAAAATATACACCTAAGTAGTAGTAAAATTTTTTGAAAGATTTTTTTGACTCCCCAGAAAATATTAAATCCAACAGTTCCCTTTGTGTTATGCACCTAGCTATTATGGAACTTACAACACTGTGGATGTTTATGTGGTTTGCGTACCATCTAGAGTTGAGCACAAGGTCTAAATTTGAGGACAGTATGTATTACTGCTTTACATTTTTAGTACTTAACAGAATGCTTGACAATATGGTAGAATCCATCCCTTGTTAAAAGGTTGGTGTTCAAAATGTTTTTTTTTTTAATCTGGCTGGAATCACCATTGAATAGCATATTCTGAGTGTCAGTTCTGTATACAGCCCTGTGGGGGCACAGTGATAAGCAAATGGGGGTCTATATACAGCCCTGTGGGGATACAGTGATAAGCAAATGGGGGTCGTCTTTGCCCTTAAGTCTGGGGGCGGGGGGATATAGACAGTTACAAAGCCCTACAAATAAGTGCAAAATTAGTTATACATTCTCTGACAAAAAGTTATATCATGATGTGAGCATTCATGAAAGGATCTTCATCGTTCTTATCTAATGATTCTTGATAGTAGTGAACAAATTGCTTATAGTACTTTAATTTTCTGGTGGGTTTTGCATCCATAAGGTTTACTCACTGTTTCACATTAATTTATTTATCCCATATTATAAAAATTGCACACCTTATGTTTCAACAACAAAACCAACAGTATTGGTTGCATCATTTAAGAGTGTGTGCATTTGGGGGGAAACAATTACCAATTTAGAAGTTGGCATAAAATATAATTTATGAAAATAGTGCTATCTCTAAATATATTTTATTCAGTGATTATGTTATCTTATGCTGCTTTGCTGCTTTCTGTGTCCTTTAATGTATCTAAAGATCATGCTTTAATAATAAAGCAGTAAAATGTAAAATTTAGTAAAATTATAATAATTTAGTCTCAATGTCCCCAAAGCACATAAACTTGCTTGCTTGAATTTTAGCATTGTTTGATTATAAGGAAATGAGCTTTTAATAGTCTATAGGTATTTATGTCTCTAGTTCATGGGACCACACAAAATTGTTCTATTTTGCTAGTGCTTTTACAAAGAGAAAATTTGTCAAAACAGTTTTCTCCTACATAGACATGGTCTCATAGACCTGATATTATTGGATAAGGAGATTCTAGTCTAAGGGATCTTCCATTTTTATTTATTTTCTATGAACTTGCTCACTCAAGTGCATTGTTTAGAAGTATCCATAAAATAATTGTTTTTTTCCAATATCAGTTTCAGAGTGTGAGTATGGGATAACTCTTTTTACTTATTATTTTTTTAACTTTATTTATTTATTTGTCAGAGAGAGAGAGAGAGAGCACAAGCAAGGGGAGTGGGAGAGGGAGAAGCAGGTTCCCCGCTGGGCAAGGAGCCCCACACGGGGCTCAGTCCCAGGACCCTGGGATCATGACCCAATTTGATGGCAGCCTCTTAAATGACTGAGCCACCCAAGTGTCATCTCTTTTTCCTTATTAACATTAGTTTTTAAAAGGACCTTTACAACAAGTGGTCAAGTTCATTGATGGAGAGGTGATGAAAGAACTCTAGAGACTGAGTTCATATTCACTTACATAAATAGTTTCTAAAGGTACAGTTAATAAGTATACTTAATTATCTATGGTTTGGGGGCATCTGGTGAACTTAGGTAAATTAGATACCCAGGTAATCTACACATCTCATTTTTCCTTATAGTTAGAAGTAAGCTCCCTAGCAAAAACCCTGCAAGGTCCATTATTTGCAGTAAAACCCATTGCATCAAAAGTACATTAATAAGAAATCTGTGTTAAAATTGCTCCTGGATATGAAATTTTCCATTACTCAGTGAAGAAATAAAATGATACAAAGTTGGGGCGCCTGGGTGGCTCAGTCGTTAAGCGTCTGCCTTCAGCTCAGGTCATGATCCCAGGGTCCTGGGATCGAGCCCCACATCGGGCTCCCTGCTCTGCGGGAAGCCTGCTTCGCTTCTCCCTCTCCCACTCCTCCTGCTTGTGTTCCCTCTCTCACTGTGTCTCTCTCTGTCAAAATAAATAAAATCTTTAAAAAAAATGATACAAAGTTAATTTTAATCAAATAAGCAATAGTTCAGGAAGCATATTTACCAAGGGCAGCCTTTTTAAAACTATAGTCTTTTAAAAAAACCAACAAGATAAAAATGAAGTGAAAGTACTTTATATTTATTAAGTATTCCAGGTAGAACCTTTATTTTGCCAAAAGTTGTTACTGTACTTAAAATTATGATAGGTGTGTGAAACAATGTAATTGTATTTTTTTATTTGTTTTAAAAGATATAATCAAGTTTGTTTTTAGTGAAAACACTATGAAATGTTCTTAAGAAGGAATTATCCAATTGACAATATAAAATCAAATTATGTGTTGCATAATTTACACTCTAAGTACAATTATGATTACAGAAGAACTGGAGGCAGCACGATGAGAGCTGGAGTATTGACAATTGGCTTATTGTATAAAGAATTTATGAAATATGAAAGACTGGTTTATAATGAAGATTATATCAGTCCAAGGAGGAAAGTGAAACAATGTCCAGAGTCAAAAATTATGAAGACTGTAGCTATCTTGGAGAGAAATTGGGGATGGAAGTATGTTGTAGGCAGTGCTCAGAAATGGCATTAAGTATGGAATATAATGCAATATTTTGGAATACTTTGAGAATTAGGGAAATACATTCAGACTTAATTCATATGATTAAAACTGTGTTTTAGTAAGCAGTCATGGAATATGGTAAAATTCAGACCCCACAAACTTAAACTGAACATTGATCCAATCATTTTCAATCTAATACGTCTGTCTTGCAACATATGCTTGAGATTTATCTATCTTTTTGGCTAAAGACAGTCTTTGGTTATGATAACATGTACACTATCATAGATGGGAAAACACAATTAAAAACCAACAGTAACTAATTGTCTAGCTTCATTTGTTGCAGAAAGAAGGGGTGGCTCTTCCATATACATATATAAAAATTGTTTCAGTGAAGGTGTAAGATGCAGGAAGCTTCCTAGATGAAACAAGGTGGGCAGAGGCAGTGACTATGGCAAAATAGACACAGAGCAGAGGATGTGATTTTTTTTCCTATAAAACGCCAACGTGTATCCTAAAAAGAAAAATAAAAGGGGAAAGTGAAGGTATTGTGTAACAGTCACAGAGACTTACTGTTACTGACCAAACACTTTTCCTCTGCCTCCTTGACTCACAGTTAGCTTGCCTTTCTTTGCAGTCTTTCTGAGAATGTTGCCTCCTAGCTAAATTTTAGCCGGTGAAATGTAAGAGTGGTAAGCAGTATTTCCGAGCTTCGCTCATAAACATCTTCTTCTATTTGTGTGCTTCTCAACTTGGGGAGATTTTTCTCCCTAGGGGCTTGTGGCAATATCCAGAGACATTTTTTTTTAGGATTTTATTTATTTATTTGAGAGAGAGAATGAGAGATAGCACGAGAGGGAAGAGGGTCAGAGGGAGAAGCAGACTCCCCGCTGAGCAGGGAGCCCGATGTGGGACTCGATCCTGGGACTCCAGGATCATGACCTGAGCCGAAGGCAGTCGCTCAATCACATGAGCCACCCAGAGACATTTTTTAATTGCATCTAATATGTAGAGGTTAGGGATGCTGCTAAACATCCTATGATACAAAGGAGAATCCTCATGACAGAGATGATCTGATCCTAAATGACAAGTCCTGAGGCTGAAGAACACTGCTCTGTTCTATTTGCCCTATTGCTTCCAGTGTATTTCATGTCGAGAACGAACTTGAAAACCAGATATTAAGAAATTTGTGAGAAAAAAGTAAAGTTCTGTCATTACACTTCTTAAAAATATTTTAATTATAGTAGTAATCCTAACTTAACTAAAAGAGAAACAGATTAATTTACTGATATGCACATGACTATCATTAAGGCACTTCCTCCAGTGGAAGGTGGCTGGAGGAAGAATCTTAAGAGAAAAATATATTATAAACCTACTACAACACAAATTAAAGATTCCACTTGATTTAAAACATTGAGAATTTTAATTCTGAATGATATTTAGAGTATTGTAATGAGAAATGGAAAGAAATAAACACCCACATTACTCAGGTGAGTGCAAATTAAAATTAAAAGTCTACAGGTTATTTTAAAAATATATCAAAACTTGAAAAGATACGTAGTCTAGTTGGAATTCATATCAAGGAAAGATTTATGATCAATGGCGTAGTAATATTTATCATAGGGAATACCCGTAAAATACCACAATTTCTGAAAATAAGATAGCTTAATAACCCTGTGTGGAATGTTATCAATATGATGAAATATTTTCAACCATTAAATATCGTTGGTATTTAAAAATGTCATATCATACTATATAGAAATATATACATTTCCACTGAAAAGGATTTATAACCCAAAAGGAGAGCAGTGGTTATGTCTAGGTGATAGAATAGTGAGGGTTTTTTTTTTTAATTCTTCTGTATTCTAAATGTTATGAAAAATTGTTATTTTGGTAATCATAAAATCTTATTCTGAAAGGAGTCTTTAAAAACCTGCTAAGTCTACATCTTGCTCTAAGTATGAGGCCTCCAAAAAGCACTGCAGGACTTTGCTTGTGGTGCCTCCCACCACTATTTACTTATTTACTTACTTACTTTTGGAACTTTGCCCTGCATTTTACCCTTGCTTAACTCCTGTCACAAACATTATGGCCAATGGTCATATTAAAAGTCCAAGAAAAATGGCTTAATCAATAGTGAAAATCAATGCATAGAAGAATAAGAGAGGTGATATAACCAAATATATAATGTACAATCTCCTACACTTCATAATCCTGACCTCTTTCTGCACCATTATAAAATTACTGTTAGAAATAGGCTTAGCTGTTCTACCGCAAGACCCAAATCACAGTGATTCACATAATAGAAAATCTATTTTGCTCATATAAGAAGTCTTGTTCATCCATGTTGTCACAAATGGCAGAATGTCCTTTTTAAAAGCTAAATAGTCCATTGCACAATACTACGTTTTCTTCATTCATGGGTTTATGGACACTTGGATTGTTTCCGTATCTTGGCTGTTGTGAGTAATGCTGCAATGAACATGGGAGTGCATGCATATGTTCAAAATTATGTCTCTCTAGATCGATCTATCATCTATCTATATATCTACTATCTATCTTTCTATCTGTCTATCATCTATCTATCTTCAATTCTTTTAGATATATATACCCACAAGTAGAATTGTTGGATCACATGGTAGTTCTTTTTTTAATTTTATTTTAGGAACCTACACACTATTTTTCATAGCTGTTGCACCATATTACATACCACCACCAAGGCACAGGGGTTACAATTTCTCCATATCCTCATGAACACTCACTAATGATAAATGGAGTAAGCCAGTCACAGAATGACAAATGCAGCATGATTCCACTTGAGATATCTAAAATAGTCAAACTCAGAGAAGCAGAGAATACAGTAGAGTTTGCCAAAAGGTAGGGGGAAATGGAGAGTTGCCATTCATGGGCATATACAATTTCTGTTATGTTACTTGAAGAAGTTCTAGAGAACGACTATACAACGTGACATTTAGCAGTTAGCAATACGGTATTGTGCCCTTCAAAGTTTGTTAAGAGGGTAAATCTCATCTTCAGTGTTCTTACCATGCACAAAGAAAAACCCAACCAATAAAATATTAACAGGGGGACACAAGGAAACTTTGGGAGGTGCTCATATATTTATTATGATTGAGGTGATGGCAATGTGTTTGCCTATGTCCAAACTCATCAATTTGTACACCTTAAATATGTGCAGTTTTTTGTGTATCAATTATATCTCAATAAAGCTGTTAAAAAGAGAACAATGAGAAAGAGGAGAAAGAATAAACTGGAAGGATATGGTGACCCAGTTTTTGTTCTGGGCTGCATGCTGAAATGAAAGACCAGCAATGCCCATCATGTTTTTACCCTTATAGTTAATTCTACAATATCAACTCTTCCTTTGCATTCAGTCTGCAAGTGATAAGGGAAAGACAAAAGGCAACCAGTTCTTGCAGTATGAGCCTGTGCCAAAAAAGAAAAAAGAAAAAAAAAAAAAAAAAAAAAGCTTTGCTGGTAATCAACAAGACCTTGTTTATATTTCATTGGTCAGACCTGAGGCACATGGTCATCTTTAGTAGCAAGAAAGACCAGGAAATGTAGCATTTTCATTGCGTGTATTGTCACCCCTAAACTTCCTTAGGAAGAAGGAAGGGGCAAGTATAAATTGGGTGGGCCACTAGCTGTATCTGCCCAAAATACACATACTATGAATCTCCAAGACCTCCTCTTTTTTCAGCAGTCTTCTCCCTGTCAAACTTTGTCCTTACAGTGTCTCCAGTTAGCCTTTTAAAACTATTAGTGTTTCCTTGAGTTTTGAATGTGCAAGTTTGTCTAGCAGTAGTTGCTAAGTTGTAGCTTCATCTTACAGGCTACATAAATAACTGTATTTTGACCAATCCACAGATCTGTTTAAGGAGAAAATATATTAGTATGCTGTGTTTGAGAATGTATTCTTAATGAAAAATGGCCAAAAGGGTAAATGCAATTTTATTTTCATCAGCCAGAGGAAAAGAGCCAGTGTTATGATAACATATTTGAAGAGCTATACCAGTAATAAATCCTGGTGCCTCAAGTTAAACAATGACTGGTGGCATGATTGAAAAATATTGAGGTACCTAAAAAATCTGAATACAGAATCAAACCCTGTGTGTGTGTGTGTGTGCGTGTGTGTGTGTGTGTGTGTGTGTGTGTGTGTGTATAAGAGAGAGAGAGTGAGAGAAAGGGAGGAAGGAAGAGGGATTGAAAAAGAGGAGGAGAAGAACAGCACCGATGACAGAGAGAGACAGAAAATATAGAAGCAAATTTAAAAAGATTAAACAAAGGTTTACTTTTTCTAAAATACAAAGTAAAAGCTAATAATAATAAAATAAATTAGACTAAATAACAGAATTTAAATGACGGGCAAAAGGTGGGGGATGTTCATTTTTATGAAAATGGAAAAAAAGACAAAGTAGTGTTTCCATATTTGCTGAGCCATTATGGACTTTTAAACCCTGCCTGATTTGAGCAATTAGGATTTTTTTTCTTAATATAGTCTAAATTTTCTCTTTTCTTATAATACACAAAATGAAATAATCATTTTGATATTAAGTGCATTTCTTTCTAATTCTTGGTGTAACCTAAAGGTACATTTGAATGGGAAAAGAAGTAAAAGCAAATGAAGTGTTTATTGTCAATATTTACATCAAGCCTGGGACATACTTATCTTTAGAGTACACTTCAGATCTTCAGAGCAAATAGGTAAATAGTTTCTTAAATTTCTAGGAAGCTTTTTTTTTAAGATCTTATTTATTTATTTGAGAGAGAGAGAGAATGAGAGATAGAGAGCACAAGAGGGAAGAGGGTCAGAGGGAGAAGCAGACTCCCCGCTGAGCAGGGAGCCCGACATGGGACTCGATCCCAGGACTCCAGGATCATGACCTGAGCCGAAGGCAGTTGCTTAACCAACTGAGCCACCCAGGGACCCCTCTAGGAAGCTTTTAATCATTAAATTAGAGGTGTTGATAAAAGTCAGTTCATTCTGGACATGCTGGGGCTCATCCAGCTCAGAACATAACTGTTCATGGTCACCTAAATTAGAAAGTATCACTTAGATCCTTAGAGCAGAAAACATAGTAATGCAGATTGGATCATTCTGAACATACACAGCCTCAAGTTTCAGAAAGTGGGCAGAAAGAGCTCAGAGCCCAATGTGGCTACAACATATCACTGTCAGTCCACTTATTCCTAATGACGGGTGGTGAAAACATTTGCCAAAACACTCACATTAATCCCATTGCTTAAGGCAGGTGTCTACTTAGGATAAAATTCCAGTGTGTCTTCCTATCCATATAAACTTCCAACTTGCATGCATACACAAAGATTAGAATACAGAAATGGAAGAAGAAAATGGAGGGTAATATTTCATTGAGAATTCACAAAAGGAAATCAGAGTTAACAGAGCAGAAACCCTACTAAAGGGGATTTGGTCTTAAGTAAAATGCCAAGATATATGATTCTTTTCTTTAGAGAGACACAAAATCCTCCTTGAAGTGCTATAGAAAGCAGAGAAAGTGCGTATTATTTAATTCTGAAGTTTCTGCAGCACATTCTCTGTGAAAGGGCCATGTATGTGAGCAAGCTTCCTGATTGAGGAGTGAGCAGAAGAGGACATGACATGGTCGGTGCAGAGACAGGGTGATCAGCTGAAGTGCAGGGTGAGGCAGGGAGTCAGGAACAGCATCTGCAAGGTCTTGTAGGCATTTTGTTGTTTACCTTGAAGAGCTACACAAAACCACTAGCTTATTGTAACTTTAATAAAATGTTATGTATTTAATGTGCATGTGCATGTATAACTATAATACACACATTAATTATTTTATTTGCCATTGAAGAGTTTTAGATAGTTTGTATGGCCAAATTTTTGTTTTGAAAATACCACACTTGGTGATGTTTGTAGAACATACTGAAGGCAAGAGAGCATCAATTTAAAAAAGGACCAATTAGGTGACTTTTCCAGTAATCTAGATAAAAAATGATTGAGGCTAGTCAGGGATGGGAACAGTATTACACCAAAACAAAAACAAACAATACAAAAAATAAATAAATAAAACCTGACTTGCATATAGGCTAAACATGAGTGGCAACAGAAGGAAGCATTCAGATTTAGTCCCAAGTGTGTGACCTGTACCATCATATTTGTATTGGTTTCATTTTTTGAGTAAGAAATATAAAAAGGAAAAAAAGAAAGATGTAAAGGAATACCAGATTTGGGAGGTTTGACTGGGGGTTAGTCCTTGAGATGCTGATTTTGAGGTTCCTATAAGGAAGGCATCTGAGTAGAGATGGGTAATATGTAATTGAAGGATGAGTCAGAAGACATCTGGGTAGGAGATTTATTTTTGAATTTTTAAAGTATTTATTTATTTTAGAGAAAGAGAGAGTGTGTATGGGTGGAGGGGCAGACGGAGAGAAACTTGAAGCAGATTCCCTGCTGAGAATGGAGCCCAAAGTGGGGCTTGATCTCACGAGTGGGCAGGAGGTTTAAAATGGTGTCAATTTCAGATGATGATGAGATTGTCTAAGTAGACTCTCTCTGACAAAAGAGAACTAGCTTCAAGATTAAACTGGCAGAATTCTCATCATTTAATACCTGCTTGAAAGGAAAACGCCAAAGGTCGAGAAAGTGTTCTCTGAGAGCTAGAGGAAAACAGAAATATTGGGCCAAGGAGAAATACTTTGCAAGAAAAGAAGATGGTTCAGATGGTCAATAGCCACCAAAAGGAACAGGAAGATGAATGAGAAAAAAAAAAAAAAACAATTTCGTGCAACATATCAAAATGAGATAACTAGTTGTTTTAGTGTGAAGAAACCTTTCTAAAATGGGAGGAGTGGGGTGCCTGGGAGGCTCAGCCAGTAAAGTGTCTGCCTTCAGCTCAGGTCATGGGTCTTCATGATCTCCGGGTCCTGGGATTGAGCCCTACCTCAGGCTCCCTGCTTGGCGGGGAGCCTGCTTCTCCCTCTGCCTGCTGCCCCCCCACCCCCCGGCTTGTGCTTTTTCTCTCTCTCTGTCAAATAAATAAATAAAATCTTTTTTTAAAAAAATGAAGTGGAAGGAGTATGTCTAACTGATAAAGGCATGTCAGTTCAGACATCCCCTAAGTGATGTTTTTATTTAGGGATGTGGGGAAGAGAGAGATGTATCTGAAAAGGGGATTTTTTAAAGGGGTTTTTCGCTAAGATGAGGATGAACTAAGCATTAGAAATACCGGCAGGAATCATCTTGTGAGAGGATGAAGTGGAACATACATGAGAAAAAGTTGATAATCCCATAGCCTGGTGTTGCTGATAACATGGGAAGCAAAGCACAAAGGAATGAGAAACATGTCCTTACAGACACCATTACCTGTGTAAACAGATTTCAAATTAAAAACCAAATAAAACACAAAAACAACAGGTCTCCTATGGTATACTCTGAAGATCTTCAGAGCCTTATCCCTAAGATCTAGAGTATATTTGAAATTTCTGTGTGTTAAGTTTTTGTTATTGTTATTAAATTAAATCTGTTTAGAGCATACATAAATAATGTATAGAATTTAGCATAATATCTACAATAGCTATACATATTTAAGTTGCATAGTTTTTTTTTAAAGGTAACTTTGGGATATTGAATGAATCACTCAAATATTACAGAAATCAAGTCAATCGGGGAGCCTGGGTGGCTCAGTCAGTTAAGCACCTGCCTTTGTTTCAGGCCCTGATCTGAGGGTCTGGGGATCGAGCCCCACATCGGGCTCCCTGCTCAGTGGTGGGTCTGTTTCTCCCTCTCCCTCTGCCTCTCTGCCTGCTTGTGTTCTCTCTCTCAAATAAATAACTAAAATATTTTTTTAAAGAAGTCAAGTCAATCAGTTTTAAAGAATTATTTGACCTACTGTACAAAAAAAAAAAAAAAACCCTTTCTCTCATTTCTAAAATTTGTGATTATATTGAGCTAGGTTCTTTTTTATTTTTCAAGTAGTGTAAAATGACTGTCTGAGAGCATTTTTCCTTATTTAAATAATTTAGGCAAAATTATGTATAAACCCAGGTTGAATTTCTCTGGTTTCAGAGTGTAATCCAGGCATCGGTATCATCCAGGGTATCCTTGATCCCTGTCTCTGTTAACCTTAAAAATAACTCAACACTTCCCACATGCATCAGGATACAAGTCCACTCATATTAAAAGCAGGGAAACCATTGTTGATTTCTCTTTTGACAGATTGAAGAAGAGAAAAAGTACATGAAATATATTTCCTAATGCTCGACAACTGTAAATCTCATTAGACATTTCTTTCTGTTCGGTATTTCTCATCTGGATTTCATTCTGATAGTTGTACCATCTTCTGGCCTTACTCTTTATACTCCTTTCTTCTCTGTTTGTTTGGCCTGCCTTATCTTACATCTTTCTCCCATGGACTTTGGGGAATACATTTTTCAGCCAGAAAAATTGGTTTTCCCTACGAGAAGCTTGGCTGAAATAAACTGATGCAATCAATATGTTGAGAAGAATATAGAAAGACATCCTCTTGGTGGGCTAATCGTGGGGCCAGGAGCTGTGGATTGGTGGATGATTGTGATGGGAAGCAAGCTATGGTTTATTTCTCTCGGTGCCGTGTTATTGCCCATAGTTTCACGGAAAGGCTGGGAGTTTAAAAAAAAAAAAAAAAAACTGTTCTGTGAGTAATATTGCCATATCATGTAGACATTTAGCTATGTTAAAATGAAATCCATTTCAATGAAATCTAAGCTGTTCTTACTAAATTCATAGCAGAGCAGCTCAAATACTTATTTGAACTGCCTAGATTTGCAACCTGCTTATATAACCTTAGACACATTGTTTAACCTGTCTGTTGCTTTTGATTTTCTCACAAGTAGAATGGAGACAACAGTGTTACACATTTGTTAGTGGTTAAAGGAAACAAATGTGTGAGGAACACAGTAAATATCTAATTACTGTTAATATTACTATTGCTGAGAACATAGTGTAACCAAACATATAAGGCACTTATTAATAACAGAAGACAATGCTTATAAGCAAATGCTGAGATCATGCTGTGTATGTTAGAGATGAGATGAATTCAAAACTCAAAATTTACTGTTGAAGTACGAAAGTCCATTTAAGGGCACCCGGGTGGCTCAGTCGGTTAAGCGTCTGCTTTCAGCTCAGGTCATGATCCCGGGGTCTTGGAATCGAGTCCCCCTTGAGCTCCTTGCTCAGTGGGGAGCCTGCTTCTCCCTCTCCATCTGCCTGCTGCTCTGTCTACTTGTGCTCTCTCTCTCTCTGTCAAATAAATGAATAAAACCTTTTAAAAAAGTCCATTAAATATTTTAATTGTATTTTAATGACTTTTAATACTATGTCAATGTATGTTGATCAACATATGAAAAAAGATTTTATGTCTTACAGTTCTACCTTCTTCAAAAATGAAGACAGTGAAACTCCGGTCACTTATATGACTTGTATAAAAAGGTCACAAAGCTGTATGACAAAAACTGACTAGGTTAAGAAAAATGTAGCAAGGTTTAAAATATTGAAATATGACCAAACTGAGTAATTCCTTGGTTAGTTTGGGGTTATATATGTAATTATGTTACTTGAACAAATATTAAATAATAAAAATTCTATACCAAAAAAATTGAATGGTATAGATTTGACTTTTTTATTCTGAAAATTTGCTATAGTAAATAATTTTCAAAAGCCAAAAACTTCAAATAATAGGAACAAATAACAATTCTCTTTTGGTAACATTTTATGTGCATAGCACACTTCACTGTGTATGCTTTACATGTGTTATAGTTAATGCCCTGGCTTCACTGATGAAATCGAATTTAGTTTTTCTCTCTCTTATTCTCCCCCACCCCCTCCTTTTTACTAAAGTATTACCCATATCTGTTTTTGCCTTCTTTCAGCCAAGTTCCTGCAGAAAAAAAAAAAAAATATTTGGGCGTATTTGATTGTAATTTGTTTAATGTTTTAACATTAAATCTTCACTGAATTAAACATAATGATCCTTATACCATGACTCTTTATGTATGATCCTAAAATCTATATAGATGAAAATAGGACTTCAAAGGAATTACTAAAAAGAAACCTACAGAGATTTTACTACACTAAAGTAAGTAATGAACTGTCATTTTAACCAAATATTCTAAATTAGCAAATGTTACGAAACAAAGCAGGAAACAAAGCATTATTACAGTGAGCACTCATATGAGGCACTAAACTTATTCTCAGAATAAGTACTTGTACTTGTGAACAGTAGTTTGCTTTAGAGAATGTAGATTATTTACTATTCTTCATAGTAGACTTTGGCAATGTAAAGGAGTAATTTCCGATTAAAAAAAATATCCAGTGATGAAAAAAGTAAACTACAAATAATGAAGTATGGGATTTTAGGACATAGGTGGGCTGTCATCGTTACCAGTTGAATGGCTGTCTTCAAATCATGGGAAGACCAAGCTGTCTTATTTGCAAAATGCAAAGACTAACACTCTGGTAGTTGTCAAGAGCAGTATGTGAGATTCTATGCATGAGATAGACTGAGTGAATGAAAAGTATGGGATATGTATGACTCTCTGAGAAATAGTTATTTCATTTCCTTCCATTTTGTGTCACTTAACTGGTTCTCATAGTTCAGTTAAACATGCTATAATTTTTTGTTTAGGTCATCTCTGATTTTTTTATTGCTGTAAAGATGAAATGAGCATAGTTGGGCATAAATTCTTTTTCCTCTATTTAGAATGTTTCTGGCTAACTTCACAGAATAAAAACCTGATCCCAGGTAGAAAAATATTTTTTTCAGGATTGTTAATGTAATTATAAATTCCATGTTACTTATTAATAGGACAGGAGATTACAAATGGTCAATTTTAGAACAAAGAGCAAATTGTTTTTTTGCCATTGTTTTCCCTGACCTTGTAAAGAGATTTACAATCTGTGTTTTCTCCCAGTGGGGGAAGAGTGACTCTCTAGTTATAGTTATGCAAATATTGACAGCATTCAGAGTTGTTTCTCCTTTTGTGCCCAGCAGTCCGATTGCAACATATGAACAAACACTTCCCTGTGAAAAGATATGGAATCCTGTGCCAGAACTGCATCTTTAGGGAACAGCTGACAACAAATTTCATGAACTTTTTAAAAGACATATTGCTAATTAGCAACATTAAAATAACCTGTTTATACCTTGGCTTTATGCTATTGCTATAGAAATGAAACATTCGTGTAGGTCAACTGATATTATTTTCTCCTTTTCTGACAGTTTGACTTTTTTTTTTTTAACAAAATGTTGGCCAAAATATGTCACTTTCTTTTACAGGATTTATGTTAAGGTGCTAACAACTTTCTTCTGTTTTATTTCATGTCCTTTGGTTATGCCTTCCACTCCCACACAAATGCATTCCCCAGTTCCCCTGTATCTTCAGGATTCTTGCACATGAAGTTTTCAGGCAGCTACTCCCCTCCCTTCCCACTTCCTCTCTCTGCATTTCTCTCTCCCTCAATTAAATCTTGGTATTGCATGCCTTAATCCCTTAAGGCTCTGGTCTTCCCTGATGCCACATGACAATGTCCTTTAAGGTAACAATGGTATTTCTTAAACATAAGTTTTAAATTTTAAAGATAATCTCTTCCTCAAACCAAAGAAGTAGTATTGACAGTTGATTCCATGTTGCTCTTCAGCCTTTTTCACAGTTCATATTCAGAATCCAACTAAAGAAATATGTGGAAAAAAAAAATAACTATAGTTTAGTTAATTAGTATTAGCAAATAATTAGAAAACCAGTTTATTTTAGTTAATTTAACTATATTAACTATAGAAAATTAATTATAGTTTATTCTTTAAAAGTAAAAGAGTAGGGATGCCTGGGTGGCTCAGTCGGTTAAGCATCTGCCTTCAGCTCAGGTCATGATCCCAGGGGCCTGGGATCGAGTCCTGCATCAGGCTTCTCGCTCAGTGGGGAGCCTGCTTTTCCCTTTGCTTGTGCTCTTTCTCTCTCTGACAAATAAATGAATAAAATATTTTTAAAAAGTGTATTTAAAAGTGAAAGAATAATTATTGTTAAATATTATTTAAATGCCCATTTCTTGTATAGATTGAAACAATTTTCTAATGCTAGTAATTAAGTTTTAGGAAAGATATCAGGGAGAGTCAGCAAGTTGTGGAAATGAGTGCCCCGGGAGCCCAGGAATCTACATTTCTGGCCAGGGTTTTTACACTATGTGGTAGAGTGACTTGATTCCATATTCTGGTTCTTTGATGTATAAATTGAGGAATGGGTGACATGATTTCTAAAATTATTTTAAGATCTTAAGTCTATAGCTAGGGCATATTTAAAAGCAAAGTCATCTTAGCTAGTCCTTAGGGTTAAAAACTCACTCTTGCATAGTTTAATGCAATACAGTATTTCCTAAAAACATTATCTGCACTCAGAATGTGTACTTGGAAATTTTCTTAAAATTCTGCATTAGAGTAGCATCAAATAGAATCAACTGTGATGAAACTTTTAAGGAAAACAAAATGGATGATTTTAACAGAGGGATGGGTACTAATTATGAGGTCCTAGCATTCAACCCAGACATAAAAAGACAAACAGGAAAGAAACTAATTTCTTTCAGGATATTCACTTGGCTGCAGCTAATTCTTTTTAAGTATTAGATTAAGTGGTGGAGTTGTAGCTCTGAAATGATCATGTATTCACATTGATTGTACCATCTCATTAGCTTTCTATTTGTATAAACAAGGTTTCTTTGCTTCCTCTAATTGCACATTAGAAGTATCAGGCTCTACTGGGAAGCAGAAATCCAAATTCTAAAACAAGGTCTATAGAGATGTAGTTGCAAAGAATTTAGAAAGCTGCCCAATTCAGATTCCTCAATTCCTTAAAGTAATAAAAACTTGAAGCTGTTTTTTTTTTTTTTTTTTTTTTTTATGCTGTTTTTCCTCCTGGAAAAGCAAAGTGCATTTAATCAGTGCATTTTAAACAGTTATTACCACATCAAAAATCGTATTTAATTTTTAAAGGGCCACTGCAAACCAGTGGTATTATTTAAAACCTCATATTTTAAAAATGTCTAAATGGAAACATTGTATTTAAATCTGTGAGTAAATGAGGTGCAAACTATGTTTAAAAAATACATCAATTGGGGCACCTGGGTGGCTCAGTTGGTTAAGCGACTGCCTTCGGCTCAGGTCATGATCCTGGAGTCCCGGGATCGAGTCCCACATTGGGCTCCCTGCTCAGCGGGGAGTCTGCTTCTCCCCCTGACCCTCTTCCCTCTCATTCTCTCTATATCTCATTCTCTCTCTCTCAAATAAATAAATAAAATATTTAAAAAAATAAATAAAAAATAAAAAAATAAGTCAATTAATAAAACATAAAATAAAATTAATGTGAAAGTGGTATTGAAGCTTGAAGGAGAAAAATTCCCTCTCCATACTTTTTTGAGTCAGTAGACAAATTTGCTAGATTGTCTAGTGTCTTGGTAGATGGTGCTAGCACATAATTGGTTAGTATCTGTTGTAGCTAATATATATTATTTCTAACATAACAGAGTGATGTGAGAGAATTAAAAAGTAATAATTACTGCCAGTCAGGTATCAGTCTTTAAATAAGAAACCAGTTGGCAGTTTTAATGTAGTGAGGAATATGAATTCTCATCTGTTATACATCCTGCTCTATAATTTAAGTGTCAATGCATAGTAATAAATGATTGGACCTATGCCAAGCTTTATAGTTAGAGCAACGCTGAAATAGAGCAACTTTTGTAAATACATTTTGTGTGTATTTTTATTTTTAGGTTAGGTGTATTTGCATATCAATGTACCCTTACTTTTTTTAATCCAGTGTTTATGTTAGTGATTGTAAAATGAATTTCAAAATCCTATTTTTCAGTGCTTTTGAGAAATACATCTAATATAATTGATTATCTTTTCCTTGAAAGCATATAAGAAATGAACCCATTTAACTCTAGCGCTTTTTTATTTTTTTATTTTTTTTCTCGTTTACAGTGGATTAGATCCTGGTCAGCAGTAAAGTCCTATAAAGACCAAAACTGGAACACGTGATAATATTTCATGATAGAAGTTCGGTATTAACTGTAACTTAGATAATGGGTGTTCAGTTTTAATATGTTAAAATTTCTGACTTGCACAACTGCACAATTGAGGTAATGTAAGGTAATATTTCTGGTTTTAGAAATTCACTGAAGTATTAAGGATAAATATGAATGATGGCTGTAACTAAAATTTTAGTAGCTCTAAAACTATACTAATGTATGTATATGCATTTGTTCACAGAGAGACAGTCTGTGTGTATACATACATAGAGACCTATCTACCATCTATTTCCTATCTACTACCATCTACTATTGAGAGAGACAGAGAGAGGAGAGACACTGTGATAAAAGAAAACTGCACAGAAGTCAGCAGCTGGTGAAAATGTGGTTATAAAATGTATACAGGTGTTTTCTGTTTCATTCAAGCAATGTGTTTGTTTAGTTTTGAAATTATGAAAAAATTACATATATATGAATAAATATATAAGTGTCTATTTTTTTTTTTTTTATTCTGGTTCAGGTTTTCAGACAGTGTATGCATTGAGCTAGAAAATCCCACTGGAAGTTTTCCAAGTATAAAATTCTTACCATTAAGCAAATAGAAGCCACACTACCACAGTATTCTCTGCTTTGCTAAATGTCTTTCATAACAACACTGTGAGTCAGGTATTCTATCCCCTAATCACGTGTATAATCCACGCTTTGAGCTGTAAGTAATTTCCCAAAGTTAATAAATGGCAGAAGTAGACTTGATTGGCAATTGCAGATTCCCGAGTCCTCTTTGTGTGCTTTCCCCCATGTGTGTATGGTATCAAACTTCTACCTCAAATAGTACAATTAAAACATGGCTGAGGTTTGTTCCATTCAACACATGGGAAAAAAATCCTGTTTCATGCTGAATATAGAGGATATTAAACAGATTTAGGTCTTTGTTTAAATATGTCATTCCAGTTTTATTCCCATCGATGTTTTAATTGAAGGACCTAATGTGAAAATTGTCCCATTGGGTAATAAAGAAGCTAGATAAATTCAGGTTACCCTAATTGATGATTTTATTAATGGAGATATATTTGAACCGTTGAAATCTAAATGAAAAATATAAAATAATCACCTCTCATAAGCCTTTGCTTTGGAGAAAATAGTAGTATCAAGGAAGACCATTTGCTCCAATGAAATGTACCTAATTTATGGAGAAAAACAGCTCTCACTTTTGCTACATAGCAAGATTTTTTTGTTTTTTCCCTGACTGACTCATTCAGCAGATCTTGACAGAATCATGAAGGAGTTTTATTAAGGGGCTGGGCAATAAAGATTCAATAGAACTCTTGAGACATGGTGATTTTTTTCTGATGTGGAAGGATGTCTTCTTTCCTAGAGACTGGGACCAACTGGGATTATCCTGTTTGCTGCCTTTGCATTACCTCCAAGACAAGCATAAACTAAAATGAAAGATTGGTGAGGATTGCTTTATTTCTTCCAGAATAAGGACATTTGTTTTATTATAAGTGATTTCTTATCATGCTTTCTTTTAGTCAGAATTGTAAATTCTATTGAATTTAAATAGATATCTATAATATATCAACTTTCTACAAACATACTACAGAAACAAATGTGTAACTTTTTGTATTAAAATCACAGGCTAAAATTACATACGCAAAATGATTATACAGATAAGCTATATTGGCCCCATCTTAGTGGTTCAGAATGCCTGATTGAGGGACATAAATCCAAGGGCAGTGCCAATAAAAAAAAAATTATATATATATATATATAATTTAACATATAATTTAATATATAATTTAACATATAATTTTATATGTACATGTATATATATAAATAGTATATATATAAAATATATAGTATATATAAAACATATATATACTGTATATTATATATTATATATTATATATCATATTATGTATATTATATTATATATTATATATAATATATTTTATATATTATATTTTTATATATACATATATATATATATATATATATATATATTTAATAAGGTCTTCCTAACTTTCATTAACCCACAAATAAGCAGAGAATCATGAAATAGGCGCATGTTCTCTTAGGGGGTCTCCTGCACTAAAGGAGTTTCCAAAACATCACTTATTGCTGTGTTTATGTTGTTTACATGTCTGTATCTAGTCTTTTTTTAAACCTAATTTGGGTCTCAGGAGTGTAAAGAAACTTGACTTACCAGTCCTTGAAATTCATTATGGAGACAAATAATATAATTTAGTGTTTTTAAAGAAAAACAGAAAGAAAATTATATTTAATATGTGAAAAAAAACATGCACAGAAAACAAATAAGCAGGGATTTTCTAATCTAGACAGGAGATTCTGGAAATATCCTAAATGTTTTAAATTCTTGTTAGCAGTTGTAAAATTTTATCCAGTAAGCTCTGATACCAAAGATTTCTACCCAAATGACCCCCGGATATGATCAGGATTTTAGGGGATAGAGCCTAAATCTTTTTCTAATGAAGTAAAACAGTGTAGAATGAATAAAAGTGTGATTTTTATATCTAGAAACAATACTTATACAAATGTCTGAACATCAGCAATGTTCTCATCGGATATCTACAAGTAGGTAAAGCAATTTGGATTATTCCATTTTTTAAATGAGGCGGAAATCCCACTGAGGCTCATAGTTGCAATGATTCAGAGTTTTTCATTTATTTACTTACTTGAAAACACACCATACAACCTAGTGGGGCAGATGCAAAAAGTAGTAAAAGATGATGCCTTTCCTCAACTCATGAATTGCAGACCAGGGACTAGAGTTGAGATTATCCTTCCTAATCCAGATCCCTGTTTTCACTAACTGAAATCTACTATGCTTCTCAACTGAGATTTTATTTATTGAAATATTATTTTTTGAAATTTATTTTTGAAATTTTATAAGCATTACAGTAATATAGGATGAACTAATTCTATTAGTTTTGAATTTAAAATGATTTCTTCATTGCTTCCATGCTTGTATGTATTAAACCAAGGTGCATGGTGCTGTTTCTTTGACTCTCTCTGAAGCTCTCATTCTTTTAAAGTTTGGTACTGAATGGAAAGAAATAGGTTGTCTCTTGTATTCTGGATAATTGCATTTCTGACTATGGCAGTTGAAGACAAGGTTAGCTCTTTGACAGCCACCTCCAATTCTAAGCATATATCGGTTTTACTCTGAACTAAAACATTCCATGTGTGTATAAATGCATAAGTACATGTGAGTTGTGTCTCTTCATATGTATTATATAATTTTGTCAATTTTAGCTGGGCACATGACACTGCCCAGTAATTATCCAGCATTTTTGTGCTGTCTCCTTCTCTCTTGAGAACTGTATCACAACTTTTTATTTTTTTGTGAAATCTCCAATTCTTTCTTCCCCATTCTCATTTTCAGCTGATTATATCCAGCCGCTTACCACCATCTATGTCTAATACTTCGGTTTTCTGTCTAATTTCTCTAGCTGAGCTTCCTGAGCTCTCATCTGAGGCTGACCTCTCCATATATGTTTGAAAAGCCAACACTTCCATACTCAAGGACATTGTTTTAACATTTTTCTTCTTTCTGAATAGTATTTTCCATTTGTGCTGAATGATTTCATTGACATGTTTACATGCTATTATTCACTTATTTACAAAATAAAGTGAACTAAAGGTGAAATAAAATAAAACAAAATAACTTTTATGCCCCTACATTTCTTTCAGCTCTGCAGGAAAACACCTAAAACAGTTGCTTTTAACAGATTACTTTTAGTTCCTCTCCTCTCATGTTTTTCTTTTTTTTTTAACTTTTATAAAAAAAAGAGTTATTTATTTATTATTTGAGAGAAAGAGAGAGTGCATGCATGTGTGTGTACAAGCAGGGGGAGGGACAGAGCGAGAGAGAGAATCTCAAGCAGACTCCCCGCTGAACGCGGAACCTGACCCAGGCCTTGATCCCAGGACTTTTTAGAGTTGGATGCTTAACTCACTAAGCTACTCAGGTGCCCCTGATGTTTTTCTTTCACTACTTTCAATCTACTTTCTTTTCCCCAATCCACTAAAACTGTTCCTGTAATGGATATCATAGTTCTTCACCACCTGCTGTTACCATTTCTCAATATTCATCCCAACTTGGCCAATGAAATAGTAAACCACTTCTCATCCTGACCGCCGGGCTTCACTTAGCTTCTAGATCACCACAGCCTCTTGATTTAACTTCTTCTCACTTTTTGATGTGATACTGTCTTAGGACTTGGTCCTTGGTCCTCTTTTCTATGTATACTTCCTTTATTGGTGATGTCATATAGTCTCCAGGCCTGACCTAGATGATTCTTATATAGTATATAAGAATAAGTTATATTCTTATTATATATGTATGTATATATCTCTATTATATATTTTTGTTACTATTAGATACATAAACAGGTATGTGTGTGTGTGTGTGTGTGTGTGTGTGTGTGTGTATATATATCCCCAGCCGAATTATCTACCCTGAACTTGAGCTCCATGCATGCAATAGCTTACATATGTTATCACTGAGCTATGGAAGAGACAGTTCAAAATATGTATATGGTAGGCAAAACAGTGACCCCCAAAATGTCCGCATCTTAATCCCCAGAATCTGCGGTTATGTTACCTTACATAGCAAAAGGGAATTTTCAGATGAGAAAAGCTAAGGGCATTTATGGGGAGATTATTTTGGATTATTTAGATGGGTTCTATATGAAATCATATGGGTGCTTAAAAGGGGAGAATGTTTCCAAGCCTCATGGAGATGTGGCTACTGATGAACGATCAGAGAAGCAACTTTGTTGAATTTGAAAATAGAGGAGGGGGTCCACAAGGCAAAGGATGGAATTGCCCTCTAAAAGTTGGGGGCTAACTGAACATAATAATATGTGATGATTTAAAATATAGAGAGAGATACAGATATAGATATAGTGAGTATAAAATGAAAAAATAATTAAAAATAAAAGTTGGAAAAGGCTGGAAAATGGATTTTTCCTTAGAGCCTCAAAAAAAGAAAAGCAGACCTACTGACACCTTGACTTCATCTCAGCTAATTCTGAACGTCTTTTCCCCTCCATAACTCTAAGATAATAAGTTTGGATCATTTAAGTCATGACGTTTGTGGCGATTTTTTATGAGAGCCTTCAAATACAATATGTAAAATTAAAACATTACCTACCACTTGCTACTGGAATGAGTGACAGGTCAGAGGACTCATTTGCAAACCCTATCACTAACCTGAAATACTAGGTTTTATGTTCATCCTTTGCAGACCCTAAGATTTGAATTTATTGGAACAAGCTGAGTTCTCTTTCAGTTTCTGATCCATCATGAGTCTTAATTTTTTTTTCTAATTTGTAAGTGTGGAATGCTCCTCCAAATTATGTTTAATTAATCTAAATGTCATTGTACTTGAAGGACAAGTTAAGAGAAAAATTGTACATAATATTTCTTACCTTTTTTCATCAAATATTGTTACTTTCTATGTTCAAAATATTATTTTATTTCTTCCTTATCTTTAATTTGCCTTATTTTGAATGAACTTAAGTTTGTACTTTAGGGAATTCTGTTATAAGTCATTATGGAATAAATTTAGATTTATAATTTATTTGTTGGTTATAACTGGCGGAAATATTTCCCTATCAACTTAGTTTAAAAATATGGACTATCTAACTAATAATACTGTGAACAAGAGAATAATAAAAATTCACGTATCTGTAGTAATTAATTGGAGGCCCCAGAGGGATTCATTAGTAAATGATATAAAATTGTGTACAGACTGAGGGTTCTAGAGGGGAGGGGTTGGGGGGATGGGTTAGCCTGGTGATGGGTGTTAAGGAGGGCACGTTCTGCATGGGGCAGTGGGTGTTATGCACAAACAATGAATCATGGAACACTACATCAAAAACTAATGATGTAATGTATGGTGATTAACATAACATAATAAAAAAATAAATAAAAATGATTAAAATACAAAAAAAAAAATTGTGTAACAGAAGACCCAATGATTTCTATGCCGTAAAAGAAGAGCTTTGTTTTTTGTTTTTTTTTGGTTGTTGTTATTATTTACTATAGTAAATTATTAATTTTTGCTATTATCTAGTTTCACTTAAATATAATAAAAAATACACAAATCCTAAATAAGGTGTCATAACTGTTAAATAGGTAAGAACTCCAGATTATGATATGGAGTTGTTGTACCCCTAAAGTACCCTATATGGCCATTTTCAGTCAATACTTGCACACATCTCTCCACTCAGTCTAATCATTACTCTGAATCTGTTTTTAGTTTTTAAAATTTCGTATGGATGGAATCCTAAGTACAACATCTTTTCTCTCTGGTACTTTTACTTAATAGTTTAATCTATATTTTTTCATCAAGAAATAGTTTATTTTATTGCTATATATAACAGAAAAGATGTATTCACTCTGCTGTTAATGGACACTTCTGGTCATTTCTAGTTTCATCTATTGTAAATAAAACTTCTATAAACATGTATATATATTTTGTGGGGAGCATATATGCACTAAATTCTCTTGGGTTTACTTTAGGAATAGAATTGCTCAGTCATAGGGTAGGCTCACGGTTAGCTTTGGTGGATAAGGCCAAACAATTTCTCGAAGAGATTTTTTTTTTTTTTTTTACCAGTTTACCCTTCTATTAGCAATATGTTCAAGTTCCATTGTTCACATATTTCCTAATATTTGGTATTGAAAGTCCTTCTTTAAAAAATTAATATCAGTTACTCTTGTACTCATAATATTTCTTGTGTTTTTAATTTTCATTTTCCTGATGATTCAGTGATGTTGGGCATATTTTCATATGTTCCTTGGCAATTTGGAAATTTATTTTCTGTATTACCCATTCATGTATTTCATACATTTTTAAAACAGGTGGCTCATCTTGAATATACTTTTAAAAAGAAATATCCAATTTGAACTCATTTTTTCCCTCCAAATATCAAGAGGTTATTAGAATAACCACTTTTTTTTTAGTTTAAAATTATGCAGAACAAATATATAGAATATAGTAGTTGGATTAATATAATAAAACTCTTGAAACATAAATATATTTTTAAAGATTTTATTTATTTGCCAGAGAGAGCACAAGCATGGGGAGGGGCAGAGGGAGAAGCAGACTCCCCACTGAGCAGGGAGCCGGAAGCACTACTAGATCCCAGGACCCTGGGATCATGACATGAGCTGAAGGCAGACACTTAACTGACTGAGCCACCCAGGCATCCCAAAACATAAATATTTCAATGCAAAACAAACAAACAAACAAACACAGAATACAGAAGAGCCATGGAGTATAAGAAAAAAAAATCACATATATACACACAAACATATTTTTATCAACAGAGGCTTGAATACTAAGCTCCAAAATATAAAACAAAAATAAATTTGACTGACTTTGGTTGAAGTCTGAGGTGATACTGACCAGTATTTGCTTGACTTCTCTTCCACAAGTGATACTTGAGAAATTTCCAAAGCAGTGCTCTGTGTCTTGGTGATTGGTATATTCATCATCACTACAATGTCCTGTATAAAAGTAATTAAGTGGGGTCTCCTGGGGGGCTCAGTCATTAAGCGCCTGCCTTTGGCTCATGTCATGACCCCAGGGTCCTGGGATCGAGCCCCATATCAGGCTCTCTGCTCAGCAGGGAGCATGCTTCTCCCTCTCCCGCTGCCCCTGCTTGTGTTCCCTCTCTCGCTGTATCTCTCTCTCAAGTAAATAAAAAAAATATATTTTAAAAAATTAAAAAAATAAAAGTAATTAAGTGTAATTAAGTCATACACAAGAAACATGGTTAGACCATTTAAGATTCTGCTTCCCAAATGTAGAGCATCTTTAGGGATTTCTGTGTGGCAGAAGGAAGGGGATTGTGAGATGAGAGATGATACTGAGCATAAATAAAGGCAAATGACAGATCATGTAGATCATGTGACTCATGGTAAGGACTTCCAGTATAATTCCTCAGTCAAAAAGGCAAAAATAATTTCAAATGTTAGGTCCTTCTTAAAAGATGGAGTAACATATACAAAGACAAAATGGATCTTGTTTACTTGGAGAAATGCAGGTAATTCAGTATGGCAAGATATTAATGGAATATGGAAGGTAGATTATAAGTGAAGTAATTATGTGTTATGTAATGAATGTTTTGAATAAACTAGCTATCCCAGGTGCCTTTAAATATTTTTAGAGGTGAAGGGAGTATAAAGAAGGAGCATTGAAAGTTTTTGTAAGGATGTGACAATCTACATTGCATTTTAGAGTGATCACCCTGGCATGGCTTTGATCACAGCAGATCTGGACATAGGGATATTGGTGAGGAAGCTGTCACCAGCATCTAAGGAAGAAGTAATATTGAATTATCCACAGTGTTGTCAGGATGGAAAAAAAAATAAAAGCAAATTGAGATATATTCATGAGTTAAAATTGTCTAAAGATAATGAATGGTTGGTTGGTTGGATAAAGTCAACTGACATAAACAGTTAATCATGGTGCTAGTAAATGAAGACAAAGACTTTGGCAAGACAAAGGGAAATTAGAGAGGATTAGTTAATTTTTTCAAGATTTCAAGAGAAATTGCTTATTAGGAAATTGAATATTATAATCTGGAGCTTAAAAGAGAAGTACTGGATGGAAATAAAAAGCTTAGAAACAATACATTAGTGATATTTCAAACCACAAAAATGGGTAAAAGTATCCAAGAGAGATTGTGTGTATTTATGTATGTATTTAATACATAATGACAAATACAGTGAGAATAAATTTAACATGTTAAAGAAAAAGCAAGATCAGAATGGGGTACAGTGAGTTAAGTGCGCCAAAAAAGCCTGGATAGGTTAAAACACAGCCTGATCACACAGCTACATGTGGACCATGGTGTAGAGTTGGGATTATATCCACAGAATGTTATGGAAGCTATTGAAAGGTTAGAAGCAGGGTTCTGAGAGTATCTAATCTGCATTTTTCAACAGTTATTCTGGCTCTGACTGCTTTATGGAACATTGGAGGCAATGGGCTGCATTACAGGCTTCAGGCATGTTAGGAAAGTACTGCTCTGGCAGAGGTGAGAGATGACAATGGAGGACAAAAGGGTTAGTACTGGATTGATATGAGATTCTGGGTTTATTATAAAGGTAGAGCTAATAGGACTCGTTGATAGACCTGTCAGCATTTACGAATTCTGGGGGTGAATTCTGGGGTTTTTACTTTTTACTCAGAGTTACAACATGAATTACAGTTGCACTGGGGGGCCTTATGAAGAGCAGGATTGTTGGAAGTTAGTATAATTAAGAATTTAATTTTTAAATTCCTTTTTATCACCTCAGTGAAGATGTTAAAAAGGTAGTTGAGTATATACAAATTTGGAACCTAATGAAGAGCTGTAGGCTGGTGTTACTAATTAGAGACTACATTTAGGAGTTATTTAAAGCCACGAATCTGGGCAAGGTGACCCAGGTAATGGATATGTATAGAGATGAGAATAGGCATGCATAGCTCTGGTGAAAAGAATAATGATGACTATGGCAATGCCATTTATTATTTATAAGCCATAGAAAAAAATCTAATCTGACAGAATATACCATTCCCTCTAATATCTACAAGTAAGTTCTCTTTTCTGAGTATTTGTAGTTTTACAGGAGGTGAGTATAATGCAACATGTGTAGTGTCCCCCTCATAAAATTTCCATCTAATATTTGGTTCTACTTTGCTTTTCGGCGGGGGGCAACCTATAGCCTTCAGCCCCCTCCCCCTGACCTCTTCTATCATGAATAATATTAGTCTTAATGCTCTCACATACAGAATTTTCTAGGCAGTTCTCAGGAAGATTCAAATTTCTCCCTGGTTATTCTGCAGATGATTGTCTTTTACTATCTGACCCCCTTCTTTTCTCACCCGAAGCATTTTATCTAATTACTACTCACAAACACATACATTTTTGAGGAATGTTTGTGTATTTTCAGAAATATATTTTGACTAAATATGTTAATTTCATTCTAATTTGTGCTCATGAAATCCTATATTTGATATAGCTGTGTGACTGAGAAAAAAGGTTTAAAAATTAAGTCTAATAAAATGTAATTTTCGCTACATTCTTGAATGCATCTGAGGAATTACTGCAAGATGAAATTATAGAAAATGGTGAGGGAAGAGGAAATACGAGACAGGGCAGATTTTATGGAATTTTGTGGGGGATGATCTAAAATGCAGCTCCTCAAAATACTGTCTCATAATTCACGAACCAGTTGTAGGGTGTATAATTCAGTTTGACTGATATTTCTGGTGATATGCCTCACTTACTTTTTGATAATAGTGAGTTAAAGAATGTCAAGAAGGAGGCTCCCTTTTTAATATATCATATGTAATTGTAACTTTGGAAAACACTGGTGTGGATTACTGTTGTACCGTTGGATGTTATTATTATATCATCTCTTAAGTGCAGGGCAGGAGACCATTTACATAATGAATTTATTCATCTACTCACTCTAAATCCTCACTGTCTTGTTACGTTGTTACTGTCTTATCTCAGAATATCTGTTACATCCTGTCTTTATTACCTTGGCCATATTTCACATTTTAATCTTTCTCTATTTCATGGTTTCTATGTAAATGAATTTCATCCTAGAAGTATTCAGCAGGCGTTCAGAGCCTAGATTTTTTTTTTTTAAAGATTTTTTTTATTTCATTGACAGAGACAGCGAGAAAGGGAACACAAGCAGGGGGAGTGAGCAAGGGAGAAGTAGGCTTCCTGCCGAGTAGGGAGCCCGATGAGGGGCTCGATCCCAGGACACTGGGATCATGACCTGAGCCAAAGGCAGATGCTTAACTAACTGAGCCACCCAGCCTAGATTTTAATCATCTACCATTTTTGGACTATTATCTTACATTCACTGCTGTAACTCTACTTGATTGCTAGCTCTAAAAATCTTCATTGCTATGGACTGAAGTTTGCATCCCCCAAAATTTGTAGGTTGAAACCCTAATCCTCAATGTGGTCACACATGTAGAGTGAGGACTTTAGGGGGTGATTAGGTCCTGGGAGTGGGGGACCTCCTGATGGGATTACTGCCCTTATTTTTTTTTTAAGATTTTATTTATTAGAGAGCGAGCAAGCGAGCAACAGCATGAGAGGGGAGAAGGTCAGAAGGAGAAGCAGGCTCCCCGCTGAGCCGGGAGCCCGATGCGGGACTCGATCCCAGAACCCCGGGATCATGACCTGAGCCGAAGGCAGTCGCTTAACCAACTGAACCACCCAGGCGCCTGGGATTACTGCCGTTATAGGAAAGACGGTTGAAAGCTTGTTGCTGTTCTCTCTTTCTACCAAATGAGGATACAAGGAGAAACCAGGAAGAATGTCCTCACCAGACACTGGATCTATTGGTGCTTTGGTCTTGGACTTTCCAAATACCAGAACTGTGAGAAATAAATGTTTGTTGTTTAAGCCGTCCAGTTAATTGTATTTTGTTATAGCGGCCCAAACTAAGACACTGATGCTTCAGTGTTGGAGAGGGAATTTCCACAAGATCTTCAAAACTTGGGACTTAGACCTTGGAGAGATTTCTTCCTTCATAATTTTTAACAGTTTTTTTGAGATGTCACATACCATATGATTCATTTCAAAAATGTATGTGTATCTCAGGGAAGGCTGAGAAGGCAACATTTAAGTCAGGGCTTGAAATTTGAATTAAGCTAGCCGTGGCTTGCTTTTACTTAGAGTGAGATGGCTTTCAAAGCCCTCCTCCATAATCTTTTAAAACCATTCTGGGTGGGGTGGCATTTGAGGATGTAAAGGAACTAAGTCTCTCTGTATACTCTGAGGAACGTGTCTTACAATTGCAGCTTTCTGCTCTAGAAAGATTGATAATAAATATGGAAATCCACTTAATATAAATATTAATTGTAATAATCACAATAAAAACATGCACTGTGGATATTGGCAGTGATTGCTCCTCAGATGTCCTATTCAGATAGGCTAACATCACAATGCTGGTTTGATTTGTAACCTACTTGCAGTGGCTGTTGAGGACCTGCCATTTCCCTTCTCAGTAACTTCTGATATCAGTGTTGTAAAGTGGCTCCGTGATGGGTAGCATGCAGGGAGGGATGGTTCGTTACCCTAGATCATCTCATACTTGTTATCTCTCTCGCGTGAATAGAGGGCACAAGATGAAAGAAGTTAACAGGCACAACCACCCTGGTAGACATAATAGTGCAGTGCTTAATGAGCAGAGCATCCCCTTTCCTTTAACTTCTAAATGCCTGTAGCAATTATGTTATCTTTGTAATAGTTCTTTTGCACATGTATACATATGATTTTGTGTGCAAAGAACATTTCTAAAGGTGTAGGGAATTGATAAGCAGTTGACCCTATATAAATGGCACTATGATTATTAATATGCAATTTAAATGCCCCTACTATTCCCAAGCACTTCTTTATTGTTTGTTTATACAATGCCATCACAAAATATGCATTCAAAAATTAGATATCGCTATGTGTACCAAAAACAACAACAAAGAAAACTTAATAAAAGGAACAAGCATATGCCCAGTACCAAGCTTAAGTCAGAATATAAACCCTTCCTTTGAAGGCACCTGGGTGCCTCCTCAGAACAACCTCGCTTTCCTGTCCCCTCTCAGGGTAAGCACTAATCCTGACTGTTACGAATCATTTTCTAGCATTTCTGTATAATGTTTATCTGAAAATGTGAATATCACAAAGCAATGTATGTTTTAGTTTTTCCTTTTTATTTTTAATATTTGTATACATGGAGGCATACTAAGAGTATACTTTTATGACTTAATTTTATATACATTGTCTTGATATTTATCTGTTATACAGATACACACACATATATGTGCATATGTATACATGCGCTAAAAGAGACCAGATGAATATAAATATAGCATTTATAGTTTGCATTTGTATACATATAACTTTTATTTCTACATTAAAACAGTGCCACAATAAATATTCATGCATGTTCCTGGTGAGAATTAAGGTTCTCTTGGAGTGGATGTCTGGATTTTATCATATGATTCCTCTTAGTTTGACTAGGTCATGCCAAAAATTGTTTTCCAGGGTGATTGGAGCAAACTTATACAATCATCATCTCATGAGGACTAAGGTCTTCAACATGAAATCCTCATAGTAAAATGTTAACTACCTTTTATTAACTACTGGAAATATATCAGACACTCTGCCAGGCTTGTGAATACAATATTTCCAGTATTTACAACAACCATTATTATGAATAGGCTTTGTTATAGTTTCTTTATAGTTTGGCATTGTCATATTGTTTCCAAATAAACCTAAGTTTTTTTTTAAATTCTGTTTTAGAAAGATAACACATTATACAGTCAAATGTCAACTTACCTAAATGCCATATGGTAGTTCTTATTTGTGAGATCGTAAGTTTTCACAATGCTAAATGACACCGAGATAAAACACAACTCTGTTTTCCTACTATTTATTCTTTTATTTTTTCTGCTGCCCTATTTGGATTATTATGTAAAGAAATACGAGTTTCTTCACTCTCCTACTCTCACATGTGTGGCAACACAGTGCATGGAAAGAAAATTGTCATCAGCAAAGGAAAACATCCATCTGAGTCAGAATTCTCCTGCCCTTGGGCAATCACCTAACCTTTCATTGACTCAGCCAGTTCATCTATAAAGGGAAAGTAACAAAGCCTATTCATAATAATGGTTGTTGTAAATACTGGAAATATTGTATTCACAAGCCTGGCAGAGTGTCTGATATATTTCCAGTAGTTAATAAAAGGTAGGTAACATTTTATTATGAGGATTTCATGTTGAAGACCTTAGTCCTCATTGTACCTGTTAGCTTCTTTGACAGTCTCTTTTTTCCTTGCCACTCATTGTCCGGTTTTATATTATACTTCTATAAATAGCTTCACAACTGGGTAAATTTTCCATTTTATTTTTAAAGATTTTATTATTTGAGAGAGAGAGAGCATGAGCTGGGGAGAGGAGTGGGGAGGAAGAGGCAAAGGGAGAGGGAGAAGCAGATTCCCTACTGAGCAGAGCTGAATCCCAGGATCCTGGGATTATAACCAGAGCAGAAGGCAGATGCTTAACTGACCGAGCAACCCAGGTGCCCCAATTTTCCATTTTAGAGATTAAAAATGTATTTTCATAATCGGCTTTCCTTTGAACTATGTATATGCAGCCTGACTCCCAATATTTTCACTTTCTCTTTCTTTTTCTGATTCATAGATTTTTTTGTTGTTGTTAAGCTCAAGTAATTGACAAGAAAAGGAATTCTCAATGATACATAATGTGTCATGGTTACCTTATGCAATTCCAGGAAGGGTAAAAGATAGTTGTCAGAATTTCCCCTTTTATTCTGCATAAATGGCAGACCGTGCATTGAAATGGTAGATAAGGGTGCCTAGGTGGCTCAGTTGGTTGAGCATCTGCCTTCAGCTCAGGTCATGATCCCGGGGTTCCGGAATCGAGTCCTGCATTGGACTCCCCACTCAGCACAGAGCCTGCTTCTCCCTCTCCCTCTGCTGCTCCCCTGCTTGTGCTCTGTCTCTCGCTCTGTCAAATAAATAAATGAAATCTTATAAAACGATTAAATGGTAAATAAAATAAGCCCTTCAAGAAGCAACTCCAACTTACAAACTTGGCTCTGAAAACTTTGACCATTGTGTTTGGTCAAAATCATACAGTCCAGCATGTGTCAACATGAAATGAAATTAGACTTCTGGGTTTTAGTTACACCTGAGCATGTGTGAAAAACTAGTGGGTGGGAAGCATTGTAAAAAGGCATTGGTAGGGGCTCAAGATAATACAGCCAGATTTTCCTAAACCCAAAACAGTGACCTTAAGAGAGCATCAAACCCTAGTCAATGGGGCAGAATGGAGTTGCTAGGAGTCAACTCTGTTTGGTACCCAGCTGCTTTGACGGCTGTGTAGGTTGTCAGGTAACAGAGTGGACCAAAAAGTATATTCAATCTGTAGTAAATCCCTGTAGGAGATATTGCTGGTAGTCTTGAGGATATTAGATCTCTACTTCATGAATCAGTAGGACTGAGCGTGATGGTGGAAAAGTCGCTGCGATCACTGGGTGAAGACTTATGATATTTGAGTTAGATATGCCTTACTTGGTAATGCCCAGGGGCACCTGGAGGAGGGTGTGTGGACTTCTAAGGGACCAGAAGTTTTGAGCAGCAAGTGGTTGCAAAGAGCTAATTAAATTTCACTTTTGAAAATAACTACATTTATATACATAATGGACTCTAGGAAAATTTGTGTTAACCTGGAGTATGAAGGTTAATGGCATATTATAATTAGCCAATTCGTACACAATTAAAGGTCAACTGTTACACTGCTATTTCTGACATATAATTCCATATTTTAGGTAAACAGTTGCCCTGAAAACCAAAAAACAAAAAGCAAAAGCACTTGCAACAGCACTTGTCAAAACTTACCTTCTGTTTCTACATTATGGTGGCAGGTAAAATGAGCTTCTTAAGAACTACTACAAATTATGATAAAGTAAATTACTGGCAATTCACAGATGTTTTATTAAGAATTCAGAGTTAGAGGGGCACCTGGGTGGCTCACTCAGTTAAGCATCTGATTCTTGATTTTAGCTCAGGTCATGATCTCAGGGTAGTGGGTTGAGCCCCATAGAGGGCTCTGTGCTCAGCGAGGAGCCTGCTTCTATCTCTGTCTCTCACTGTCTCCCTCTGCCCCCCACCAGCTCTTTAAAGTAAATAAATAAATCTTAAAAAAAATAATCCAGTGTGAGAAATGAGCTTTCAAAATGTTGACTAATCAGAGATTGTGATATACTTAAACCAAAGTCTGTTGCTAAACACAGACACATACACACACATTAATATTGGTTCATTTTCAACTTAGAAGAAAGGAAACACTTATAATATTAGGTGAGACCTTCTGTAGAAACATGAGTTGAGGGATTATCTAGGAATGAAATTTGATAAAATATTAGTTAGAAGCAGTTGACAAAGAAATATGGTAATTATAATAGAAAATAGTAGAATCAGCATTAGAAAATTTAGTAGGAACTTGATATTTACTAAAATGTGTCTCTCCCAAATTCATATGTTGAAGCCCTAACTCCCAAAATGACTGTCTTTGGATACAGACAGAGCCTTTAGGAGATACTTAAGGTTAAATGAGGTCACAAAGGTAAGGATCTAATCCAACAGAACTGCTGTCCTTATAAGACGGGCAGGAATCCCCAGATATCTCTCTCTCCCCTACATGTGATGACACAGGGAGAAGGCAGCCATCTGTAAGACCTGTTTTCCCCAGAAACACACTATACCGGTACCTTGATCTTAGATTTCATAGCCTTCAGAACTCTCAAAATAAATTCCCATTGTTTAAGCCATCAAGTTTATGTTACTTTGTTATGGCAGCCCAAGCAACTAAATTATTAGTTTAAAAAAAAATTAAGATTTTATTTATTTGAGAGAGAGAGAGAGAGCACAAGCATGGGGAGGGGCAGAGGGAGAGGTAGAAGCAGACTCCCCACTGAGCAAGGAGGGAGCCAGGACAAATGAGGGTTGATCCCAGGACCCTGGGATCATGACCTGAGTGAAGGCAGATACTTAACCAAGTAAGCCACCCAGGCACCCCCAGAGTACTAACTGATTCACTTAGTTACATAGCTCATCACGGTCAGAGCATGGTTATAACTCAGAACTGTTTTAAGAACCACTCATGCAGTTCTTCTCCGGGAATTGAAATGATACCCAGTTTATGCCTGAGCGCTAACCTACCACTTAATTCTTAGGGCATGTATAAAAATTAGAAGGATTGATTGATTGATTAAGCGATTGATTGATTTTCAGCAGTTGTATTCCCACTTACCCCATCCCTCTTCTCTGAGAGAAAAAGACCAGAAAGTACATTCTAATGTGAATTTTTCTACTTCCTTAATCAGGATCTTTTATTTTTATCAATGGATGCGTAAAACACATATGCGAGTCATCTCCTTGACTTTGTTACAATATATGTCTCTCTGGGTAGAATAACCTCTTCCTTTAAACCAAGAAGGGTTTTGTTTTTTGTTTTATAAGTTTGCTGAAGCTATTTCAATTCTTAGAATGCTTAATGTGCTTAACTTTAAATTCTTTTGGCAAGAACTTTAACATTGACTTGTCTACATCACCAGTGATGTGCTGAATAAGTTGTAGGTATGATATTGCCGACAATTTTGTGCCAAATCAAACCTACATTTCTTGTATAATCACACATAAGTATCCAAAAATGTATTTATGAAGAAAGAAATTTTATTTCCCCTTCATCTGAGCTTAATTTTACTGATTTATTGAAATACAGTGTTTGCAGGAAAAGGAAGCTCTCTTTTTAATCAGTGATAGGCAGACCACACAAAATTCAGGAGTTCAGTTAGGACCCCAAAAAAGTAAATCATGATAGCAAATAGACATTAATGTGAAACCAGATAACTTCCCAGAGCGAATAATCGACGTTATTACAGTATAGACTTATGGGCTGAGAAAACAATTGGGAGTCATTATTAGATGCTGGGTCTATTTCATCTAGTCATAATATTGTTAAATATTTGCAATCCCTTTCATTCTCCCTAGCACTTTTTGCCCCCAATGCTAGGAGAGTCAGGTATCTCTGTGACCTTACGTTAATTTGATTTAAGCATCAATACAAAAGCTTCATAGGCACATTGTGAAGTAAAGTGATTTATTTTTCCATTATTACTTCTGGGAATTATGGGGCATCCTGGACATAAATTCCAAATCCCGTTCACTTGCACAGTAACAAAAAGAAAAGTCAATTCTAGAGACAAAAACTCAAATAATAAGGTAGGGATGAAATTAGATTGTGTATAACCATGAAATTATCCCTTTTAAGGTAGAATTTTATCTGTACTTATTTTTATATAACTGTTTCAATTTAACATTGGAAAGTTCAGTAAATAGATGTTTTCAAGTGACCCTTAGGAAGCAATATTTTGATGATGGAAATCTTAGTAAATTACATTCATTTCAAAAGTTATTTTTAATAAAATATAACAAAATGATGAAAACTTTGACTAGATATTTTGATGAACTCTCTACTGCTACACCTTACATTTCTAGCATTCTCATATTCATAGCTTTCATGCTCACAAATAAGGTTAACCTGGTGCCATAAATATCATGAACTTTATTCTTTTATGAGTCAGCTACTTTTCTTTTTAATACCAAGGTCATGGATTTCACTCTCAAATCCCTCTGACTCTTTTTCAAATGAATGTCATTCCAGGGTCATATGAATCACAGAAAATCAGAGCAAATGAAGCAGAAAGATATAGAGAACATGCCTCCTAAAGAAGTGGCCCCAAATGCTTTACCCTCATGCCAATGAGCAAATTGTGTTATTCTAGTAGCCTAGGGACATGAAATATTTATACATCATTTAGCTCCAGAGTAAGCCATGAATGTTAAATCACTTATTTTTTACGTAATGTTTTATTTATGAATGGGGGAAGGGTAAACTACAAATTATCATCTCTATTAAAAAGTATTTAAAATAATTTACATCAGTTTGCTCTGTTATTGATGTAATACTGGTAAATGATATACTGCTTTTTCCTCTTGTGAACAGTGAGTTTACTTAGATATTTATCTGACAAATATTTGAGATCTTACTGCATCCCAGATCCTGTACATAAAGCTGGGCTACGAAGATGGAGGCCACATTTGTTTCTGATCTAGCAGGAAACAGTGTTGTATAAATAAATAACTATATCCATTCATTCACCAGAACACGTATTGAGTTCCTCCCATGTCAGGCATTCAGGGCACAGAGGGGGCAACAATGAACAAGGCTGAGAAGGGCCTTCTCTTCTGGGTTTATATTTTAGTGTGAGGAAACAGATAAACACATACAAATAAATTTTTAAAATATGAGAAACAAGATCATGTGGTTTTGGATGGCATCTTTCTGGAGACAATGCTTTACCTGATACCTGATGACAAAAGGAGCTAGCCAAGTAAATATCAGTGAGAAAAACATCCTAAAAAATAAACAACAAAAAGGAAGAACGGTCTAATAGAGCTTTGGTTAGTGCAAAGGTCCTACAACAAGAATAAACTCAGTGTCTTTGAGGAAAGGAAACCAGTCCAGTATGGCTGAAGCAGAATAGGGAATGGTGAAATAGAGTAGTGGGGGGTGGGTAAACAGGGAGCACCTCAGAAAGAGCTTTCAATTAAAATAAAAGATTTTAATCCAATTTCAAGTGGAGGCTACTTGAAGACTTTAGGCCAGGAGTGCATTGATTGATTTACATTTTACAAAGATGATTCTGGTGGCTGATAGAGGATGTATGAATGATGCCAAGAGAAACAGCAGGGCGACTATTAACAGTTGTCCAAGCAAGACATAACAGTGCTTAGATAACGGTAAAGATGAGAAGTAGATGGGCTTTGTATGTTTTTGCTCATTGATAAGATAGGGGTGTGTGAGGCAAAGGGGAAGTTAAAAAATACATATTTTTCAGTGTTGTTGGCATAGTATGGAATGATCAGTTAATGTTGTGGGAGGAAAATGAAAACACTTTTCCCATAGAAAATTACAGTTGAACTATTGAAAATTCAACAGCAGCATAAATAGGATATTAAACTAAGGTACAGGGGTGCCTGGGTGGCTCAGTCTTTAAGCGTCTGCCTTCGGCTCAGGTCATGATCCCAGGGTCCTGGGATTGAGCCCCGCACCGGGCTCCCTACTCTCCGGGAAGCCTGCTTCTCCCTTTCCTACTCCCCCTGCTTGTGTTCCTGCTCTTGCTGTCTCTCTCTGTCAAATAAATAAAATCCTATCATGGTCAGATAATTCTGGGTATTCCAATGTCATGAGAACAAAGAAACAGAGATGAGACCAACAACATAATTGGAACAAGATTGTGATTATGCTAAGAAGTTTGGACATAGCCTATTGGAATTCAGAATATGGAGAATACATGTTTTTGAGATTATTAAAATACATAAAAATAATATTAGAGTTTTTGTAATTATTTATAGTTTTTAAAGGCTTCTTACATATACTGTTACACTGGACAATACTGTGGAGCCAGAGAAAAAATAAATGGCATCCTCTCTCACAAGGGATGCCAACAAAAAGAGAATCTGCCATGGAAGTTGGCAAAACTATAATGAATTTCTGGGCAAAGTGTGATGGAGAGGATCCATATCAAAAGAATCAACTGGGGATATGTTTTCACTGTATGGTTGTCAGCCACAAAACAGCATAATAGTAAAGAATATTTTGTTATAACTCCCTTTTTTATTTATTTTCTGCCTCTGCCGCCCCCTTTCCACTAGAATATAAACTAATGATGGAGGAAGTTTTTGTCCATTTTGTTCACAAATGCATGCCCATGCACCAAGAACAAAATCTGACATATGGTTGGGACTCTCTATATATTTGATAAATTAATTAATGTCTTAATCTGAAAAGAATGAAGAAAGAACAGGATTTCCCCTGGTTTTATTTGCAGAAATTAAGTAAAAGATTGACCTCAGTTAAGTCTTCTGGATTCATGGGTTGAATACTTATGAATCATTGAAGACTCAGAAATGATATACATTTGAGGGGCTCACCCACAAAATTCTGAGTCAGCTGTATTGAGGTGAATCAGATTTAAGTGTTTCATGTTCTCGTACTGAGGCAGATCATCATGGGCACAGAGCTAACCAGAATGGAGGTATTCCATGAAGACAGAGTCAGAATATTGAGCTTAACAGCTGAAATTTGACGATGTTCACCTACAAGGATTTTAGTCCTTGCAAAGTGAAAAGCAAAAAGTTATTTCCGAATCTCATAAACTAGCATATGCAGCATGCTTGACAGCCTGGTGACAGTTTGGGTCTCTGTTGGTTGTCAGGGAAGTCCGCAGGCTGCCTCATGATGGTTGTGGGCAGTGGCAAGATGGCTACTTCCATGTGATCTGCAGTTCAATCAATAGAAATTTAAAAGAAAGGTTAGATGTCATCTCAGAAAGAGTAAAAATTTTTCCCACCACATTAGTAATTATTGGCAATGTTGGAAGTAGGACTTAGGTTACGCAACTATATATCACTCTGGGAGTATGAATTGAAATGTCATTCACTGCCTACACTCCTCTCTGCTTCTTGTCATGTGCTGGGCTGCTTGTAATTTCTCTCCCCACACCTAACCCTACTGCTCAGCTTTCTAACTTTGGTTCATATTATTTTCACTTCGTGAAATGCCATTCCCATAATTTTCAACTTCTTTAAAGGTAACTACTACTCATTAGTGGACAGTTTGGCAGAGCTGTCTCCTTCTCTAGGCATCCTTACCTGACAACCATCCCTCCTGAGAGGGTGGGTACTCTACTTCTTGTGTAATTCTTTGAGCACATCTCTAGCGTCAGGATATATCTATTTATGTGTTAAGCTCTCCCACTAGACTCTATTTCTTCATGATTGTTATATTGGCTAGTCTTAATCCAGAACTCAGTGTAGTTTCTCATATATAGAAACTGATACATAATTTATCTTTATTATTATTATTATTACTATTGTGTGTGTGTGTGTGTGAGACAGAGAGAGAGAGCATCAGTATGAGCCCTACCCTTTGGTTCTGCCATCAGGTCTTATTTCTTAAAATATAATGTTTTCTGCCAAAGGCATTTTCAGGAAAAATAATAATAACAACAATTTGAAGTTGAAAAAGTAGCACTATACAGGATTTGATTTATATAGTTGATACTGCTGTTATTTTTTTTCCTCTCTGAACTGACCGAGGAATGAGTTTTCACGAGTATGCTCAATATGCTTTGACGATTGAGACTTTTAACCAATTACAATTAAGAAGATAAACAACTTTTATGTCAACTAGAAAAAAATAAAACATACCAGTTTGTTCATTTTTTTGCAAGAAGCCTTGATGAGACCATGCTCCTTAATCATCTGCTGATTATGAAAGAGGAAGCACAATCTGCACCATTTTGATGTTCTGGCTAGGCGATTTACTGTACTTTATTCCCTGACTGAAATTCAGTACTTCCATCCCATGCTTATGCCACACTTTAAAGCATCTGCTGCTCGTCATAGTAGATGTTTTAGTTTCCGTTTTGGGTTTCCCATTCTTCTTTCTTTGAAATGATTATCACAAGTGTACTGAAGGATTTTTCAGAGTTAACATGTAGCTGGTAACACGTGGTTAACATCCACCTCAAGGGTGGGGGATGGTTGGTAGCGCCTTGAGGTGAGATTAGTACAAAGAGTTTCTGAGCATATTTGGCAAAGAGTGTCCCTTACCAGAAAAGTTATTATCAATGATATCAACTTTTATAAAGTTTCTTTTGAAACAATTGTGACCTTATGTTGTTTACTCAATGATGGGTAGTATGTGTCTCAATACCTCTATTTTTGGTCGAGATATAATTGATTTATAACACTGTGCTACTTTCAGGTGCCGAACATTATGATTTGATGTTTGTATGTATCGTGAAGTGCTCACAATAAGTCTAGTTAACATCTATTACCATGCAGGTTACATTTCTTTTCCCTTGTGAGAACTTTTGAGATCCACTCTCTTAGCAACTTTCAAATATATGGTACAATATTTTTAACTGTAGTAACCATGCTATGCACTACATTCCCATGATTTATTTATTTTATAGCTGGAAGTTTGTACCTTTTGACCGCCTTTACCCATTTCATTAACTCTCCACCCCCCACCTCTGGGAACTGCCAGTATGTTCTCTGTGAGTTTGATTGCAGCTGCTATTGTTTATAGAGTCCACATATAAGTGAGATCAAAGGTATTTGTCTTTCTCTGTCTGATTTATTTCACTTAGTATAATGCCCTCAAGGTCCATCCATGTTGTTGCAAATGGCAAAGTTCCCTCTTTTTATGGCTGAGTAATATTCCATTGTGTATATCTCTTTTTTGATATAACAAAATTATAACATTTTGTGACTCAAATAAATACTCTACGTTGATATTTATAAGTAAAATAGAAACATTGTGTGTTATTTTAAATATTGTTAAACATCTAAAGGGTGCCTGGTTTTGTGTTCATAAACAATTTCTGTTCATAAACAGAAATTGTACATATGCATATGATACATTAAAGGTTAAGTAATATATTTATTGATAGATATATGATTGTTGCCTATCCGAGTAGCATAAAGAAAGAAATATCAGTGATATTTGGATTATTTTAGTGACCTTCATCCACATAGCCAATTAATTAGCATTTTAGCTCTGATATTTTAGTCATTCTTTAGCATCACCATCCTGAGCAAAACCAGTATCAATTTACTGAAATATGCATCAGCTGCTCCCCTCTATTTCACTTGTCCTCCTCCAGAGCTCTACAAAGTGCCAGTCTATTTATTTACTTTTAAAAACAGCTTTATTGGGATATAATTCATACACCATAAAGTTAAACCACTTAAAGTGTAGGTTTTAATGATTTTATTCTATTCACACAGTTGTGTGGCTATCACCACAGTTTAGGTTAGGGATATTTTTATCACGTTCTCCCAAAAAAGGTAGTCAGTCACCATCCAAACCTCCTTCCTGCCCTTAGCATTCACTAATATTTTTTCTATCCTTACAGATTTACTTATTCTGGGCATTTAATATAATTGTATTCCTACAACATACGACTTTTTGTGACTTTTTGTAACTGGTTTCTTTCAGCATAATGTTTTTAAAGTTCATATCCACATTGTAGCATGTATTAATAATACATTTTTATTGCTGAATAATATTACATCATATAGGCATACAACACCATATTTATCCATTCATAGTTTCTTTGGGTAGTTTATACATCTGAGCTATTATGAGTAATGTGAATGTGAACATTCATATTCAAGTTTTTTATTTGGACGTATGTTTGCATTTCTCTTACCATATTTGGCAGTGGGATTGCTAGGTCATATGATAATTCTGTTTAACATTTTGAGGAACTTCCAAAATGTGTTCCAAAACATCTGCAATATTTTACTTTCCCATTCAAAATGTGTAAGGGTGTCAATTTATCTGTATCCTCACCAGCACTTGTCATGATCTTTCCTTTTTTTTTTTTTAAGATTTATTTATTTATTTATTTGAAAGAGAAAGAATGAGAGAGACAGAGAGCACATGAGAGTGGGGAGGGTCAGATGGAGAAGCAGACTCCCTGTTGAGCAGGGAGCCCGATGCGGGACTCGATCCCGGGACTCCAGGATCATGACCTGAGCCGAAGGCAGTCGCTTAACCAACAGCCACCCAGGCGCCCATTATCTTTCCTTTTGATGATAGCTATGTAATGAGTGTGAAGTGGTTTTGATTTGTGTTACCTAAATGCTACTGACGTTGAACATACTTTTATATGTTTATTGAAAATTTGTGTATTTTCTTTAGAGAAATGTCTATCCATTTCTTTGTCAATCTTTTCTTTAATTGGGTTTTCTTTTTATTATTGAGATGGAAACTTTTTTTTACATGTTTTAGATAAAATTGCCATATCAAATGTATAATTTGCAAACATTTTTTCCCATTTTCTGGGTTGACTTTTCACTTTGTGATGTCTTTGGGCACAAAGGTTTTAATGTTGATGAATTCCAAGTTATCTGGTTTTTTTTTCTTTTGTTGCTTGTGTTTTGGTGTCCTATTTAAGGAATGCTTGCTTAATCCAAGTGCACAAAGATTTATTCCTGTCTTTTTTCTATATGTTTATAATTTTAGCCCCATCTGTTTATGTCTGTGATCCACTTTGAGTAAATTTTTGAATATGGTTTGAAGAAGGATTCAAACTTCATTTTTTGAATGTGGATAATTAGTTGTTGGAGTATAATTTATTGAAGAAACTTCTATCCCCATGAATTGTCTTGGTATCTTTTTTGAAATCAGTTCACCATAAATATAAGGATTTATTTCTAGAATCTCGGTTTTATTCCATTGGCCTATATGTTCACTCTTATGACGGTACCATGCTGTATTGTGTACTGCAGAGTAATAAGTTGTGAAATGGGGAAGTGTGAGTCCTTCAACTTTCTTCCCGCCCTTTTTTTTAAATTTTATTTTATTATGTCTTCCCCCTTTTTAAGATTGTTTTGTCTATTCTTGGGTTATGTGATCGTCTTAACAATTTCTGCAAAAAAGTCAGCCGAGATTTTGGTCGGTATTCTGTTAAATGTGTAGATTAATTCAGGGAGTATTATAATCTTCATATTAAATCTTCTGACCTATGAGCAAACAATGTCTTTTAGTTTACTCAGGTCTTCTGTAATATCTTTCAACAATATTTTATAGTTTTCTGTATATAAATTTTAAACTTCTTTTGATAAGATTATTCCCATGGAATTTATTCTTTTTGATGGTATTTTAATGAAATTTTCTGATTTGTATGTTCAGATTGTACAGTGTTAGCGTGTAGAAATACAACTTATTTTTGTACGCTGATCTCGTATCCTATAAACTTATTGTATTTTTTTATCAGTTCTAATAGATGCGTGTGTGTCGGGTGGGGGGATGAGTGTATGTGCATTACTTAGGATTTTCTATATAAAAATCATGTTTTTTGTTAATAAAGGGAATTTTAAATCTTCTTTCCAATCTGAATATCTTATATATCTTTTCCTTGCCTTATTGTCCTGGCTGGGACTTCCAGTACAATATTTCATAGAAGTGGTGAGAGTGAACATCATTGTCTTATTTTTAATTTTAGGGGAAAGGCTTCAGTCTTTCACTATTAAATATAATACTAAATGTGTATTTTTTTCATAGCTATCCTTTATCAGATCAAAGAGTTCCCTTGTATTCCTAGTATCTTGGGTATTTTTATAATGAAAGGGTGTTGGATTTTGTCAGATGATTTTCTGCATCTGTTGAGAGGATCGTGTTTTCTTTTACCCTTTATTCTATTTAATAATGCATATTATATTGACTGATTTTCAAAAAGGTATTAAACCAAAATTGTATTCCTTAGACAAATCCCATGTGGCCATAGTCTACAATCTCCTTTTATATGTCGCTGGATTTATTTTGCTAGTATTTCATTAATAACTTATGTATCTGTATTCAGAAGGTATATTTGTCTATTGTTTTCTTTTCTTACAATGCCTTTGCCTGGTTTTGCCATCAAGGTAATATTGGCCTCATAGAAGGAATTAGAAAGTTCTCTCTTATTTTTTGAAAATTTTAAGGATTAGCATTATTTCTCCTTCAAATGTTTGTTAGAATTCAATAGAGAAATGATCTGAAATTGAACTTGTCTTTGCAGGAAGGATTAAAATGACTAGTCCGATGCTTTTATTTATAATAGGTTAATTCCTATCTTCTGTTTTATATTAAGTCAGTTTTGGTAGATTGCAGATTCTTAGAATATTTTTTTATTTCATCTAGGTTATTTACTTTAGTGGTACACAAGTGTTTATAGCATTGTTTTATGATCCTTTTTATTTCTTTAATGATTTTATTTATTTGAGAGAGAGAAGACAAGTGGGGAGGGGCAGAGGGAATTAGAGTTCTGGATAATAAATTTGTGTTACTTAAGCAACTAAGTTTGTTGTAATTTGTTACAGCAGCAATAGCAAACTAATACAGTACATTTGCTATATCCAAAAAATAATGTAGCTTTACCAGTTATCTCCTTTAAGTATTTTGCAGTATCCATTCCATTCCATCATCTTCTTTTCACCATATGATTTTACACATTTATTTTTTGTTTGATTTATTGCCCAAATAATATTTTTTTTCTAACTTAATTAGATTATGGTTAAATAATGGGCCTGTATAACACTATCTTAATGACCCATGTGGCCTATTATTTGATCATTTACTATTTATTTCATGTTTCATCTACTGGAAGTAGAATATTATACTCTAAAATAGGAAAGATACAAATATTCTATAAAGCCGGAAGTACACTGAGTTCTTAATATTTTCTATTTTGATTCACTATATTTTTGTTAGTATTATTTTTTAAAGAAAGTTTGTGTTTTCGCTCAAATAATTGACAAAGGAGCATACTGAAATCCAGGAAATATAATTATTTTTGTATACGAATTTATGCTTCTGTTTAAGCTCTGTTTTTAGACTATGTTATTAATGCATACACATTTAGAACTGTTGTATCTTCTTAATAAATTAAAATTCTAATCATTATATATACCCTCTCTATTTTTCACTTATTATTTTTCCTCATTACAAAACCTTATTACAGTTCTTCCTCACTAATAAATTCATTGATACATTTTAAAAGTATATTTCAGTACCTAATTTGTAGTTTCATGTGGAATGACAATTCCGGGTATCTATTCTTTAATGTTGATGAAATAAAAACCCCATTTTGTGACTTGCATTCTGACAATTTAATTTCATTTCCTATTATCAAACTTAAATATAACTAAAAGAAAATAAAACACTGATTAATATGATATTCACCAAAATCTTGAAAGAATTTGAAAATATCATCATTAGTAACATAATTTCCTAGGTTCTTGCTACCTAAAGATGATATGATTCTGTTCAATATCCATGGTGCAAATGGATAGGATTTTGCTTCCATTTTAAATGTATACGGTAGGGCACCTGTGTGGCTCAGTTGGTTGAGCGACTGCCTTCGGCTCAGGTCATGATCCTGGAGTCCCGGGATCGAGTCCCGCATCGGGCTCCCCGCTCAGCGGGGAGTCTGCTTCTTCCTCTGACCCCCTTCCCTCTCGTGCTCTCTGTGTCTCATTCTCTCTCTCTAATAAATGAATAAAAAATCTTTAAAAAAATTTTAAAAAAATAAATGTATACGGTAATTTTTTAAAAATTAATTTACTCTGATTTTCCCGACAAAATAAGAAGTGCTTTGCTATTTCTAGAGCATGCCACAATGCAAACAAGGGTTAATTTACAATGTTGATAAAGCAATCCTGTATACATTCATTAGGGAGAAACAGAACACTAGTAAACAGAAGAGAAATTATTTGTTCAGAAAATCCTGAATTAATTTGTAGTAGGTTTCAGTGTATCAAGGGAGAACTCACTCCATAGAAGAATTAAAGACCAGGTTTTAGTGAGAAGCATAGAATAAAGGTTGAAAATTTGCTATTACATACAAGTCAAAGGAGTTGAAGTATATGTGTTGGTATCATAAAAGAAGTAATGAGAAAATAAAAAAGATTTAAAATATCAAAAAAGGAATTGTATAAATTCTGGTTAATTTGTGTAAGATACAAAGTATAAAAGTGTTACCTAGAAATGTGTTATTCAGGACTCAGAGACAAGATCATAAAAGTTAAATTGAAAAGCCAGATGTCCGTATAGTTATGACTCTGGTCAGTGTTTAATATAAAATCAGCAGGAGCTGACATACTTTGGACCAAAGTTAACAGAACTTGCTCTATGGTCTAGGCAATCCGGTCAGACAAGTTCTCACAGAATTTGTGCCTCTTTTTAAAGCAATTATGCAGAATGGTTTGGTAATGTTCAACATATAAAATGTATAACCTTTCTTCATCTGAAAAGCGGCACAATATATGAAAGGCATAGAGGTAGAACAAAGAAAAGAAGCCCTCACTGATATCAATGAATCTTTTCTGAGTCTACCATTAGAAATCTGGCTCACCCAAATAGGAAAAACAAATAATGGAAAATGGAGAGGGCTTTAGATTTCCTGCATAAGATACTATTTTTTTAAATGTATCTTTGAATAACCTACAGAAGCAAGTATCACTCCTCACTTACTGACCCCTTAGAATTAGATACTGAAGAAACGTGAGATTTTTTCAATATGTAGGGTATTATTCAGACACCAAAGTACTCAGTTACTGAGTCCTGCTACCAGGTGGGCAGCACACCATTCAAAGTTCAGACATGGTGGGACAAGAGCTTTCTGAAGGATGCCCTGGGTACTGACAGAAGCTTCCTAGGGCTCCCCAGTGTAAATCCAGAATGCTGTCTACAGTTGCCATCATGAGCACATCCCTGACTGAGGCTGCTGTGGGGCTCAGCAATGTAGGATTCCTAGCCCTGGGGCCCAGGCCTCTGGAAACATGCTGATAAAGGTCCACAATAGCCTGAGGATGTAGCTATTCTCAACTTGCCATTGTAACAGAAAAAAAAAGTAAAATGCTATATAATCTAGTGGATTTATCTGTGTTCTAGAAATCGTATTGCAATCATTATTCTAATGGAAAAAGATACATTTTTCTGAATTCTGCAAACTAAATATTTTTTAACTTAGAATCTGCGATAGAGAAAAAAAGCACTTTAATTTTAGAGGCAGAGAAAGCTGAAATAAAAAAAAAAATAGAAACAAAAACAAACCGCTCAGATACCTTTTAGGAAACTGACCTTATTAGGCAAGTTGGTTAACATCTGATTCTCAGCTTCTGCATCTGTGATATGGGCATAATTTATCTCCTACATTCAGCTTAGCATCAATAACATACTGATGCTTATGAATAGTATCAGCTATTGTTATCACCTTTAGATTCTATACTTTTGGCAATTTATGGGAACAGTGAGAGTAATTTCCTGTAGTTGTAAAACTAGTATTAGGTCAAAGCTTGTGCTTTAGAAAACACAGATTACAACTGAAATTGCAAGTTATCCTGTAATTGGGTTATGGATAAACTACTTCTCTCTGTTGCTCTCCTTGCATGAAATGAATTAGTTTCTATGTTCAGACAGAAGTAAACAAGGGTAGTGTCTATTTAGTGGGCATTGTTCATGCAGAATCTGGATGCCAGTCAATATCAGGTTGAGAAATTGAAACGGGAAGTTCTGAAAATAATATCTGGTGCTGATAAGATATAACAGGATTGGGCAAAGAGTCAAACCATAGGTACAAAGCAGAAATGTGGTAATAGGCAGAACTCAGATGCAAAGATGCATGTACCTTTTGGACCAAAGCCTCAAGAAAAATGTTAGTCATTAAAAAGCAAGGTAAAATTTTCCTAAATGTATGCTCTTCCCGTTCTTTCTATTCCTTCCTTTTCTCCCTTCCTTCTTTTTATCATACCAATAAGAAGTAGTTATTATTGATATTCTTTGAAGATTTCTCTATTTTTTGGAAGATCTCAAATATACAGAAGAGTAAAGAGAAGTTTTTTTTAAAAAATTCATAAAATTATTATCAAATGTTAGCTAGATATGCTTCACTGATTTTTTCCTAAAGAATTTTAAATATAATCATAAGCACCCTGATTTCACACCCTCAAATACTTCAGTATTCACCTCTAAAATATAAGGATGGCCTCTTACATTCACAGTTACATTTTATACTTATTTCTTAATGCTATCTAATTCATTGTTCATATTCAAACATCCCCTATTTTTTCTAAAATATCTTTTATACATTTTTGTTTAAAACGGACACATGGGGTACCTGGGTGGCGTAGTTAGTTAAACATCCGATTCTTGGTTTCAGCTTAGGTTGTGATCTCACGGTCGTGGGATTGAGCCCTAAATTGGGCTCTGCGCTTAGTGTGGAGTTTAATTAAAGATTCCCTCTCCCTCTCCCTCTGCTCCTCCTCCCCATGCTTGCATGCTCTCTCTAAAATAAATAAATCTTAAAAAAATAGAACAAGACACAAACAAGGATTACAGATTACATTTTGTTGCTTTGATTCTTAATTCTCTTTCTCCATTTTTTTCCTGTAACATTGAACTGCTGAAGAGAGCACTTTAGTTGACATGTAGATGTTTATTCAATGACAGTTTAAATACCTTTGACACCAATACTTCACAGGTGATGTTGTGCCCCACCTATTTTTCAAATCACACAGCATCCAAATCTCTGGTCATCTCACCCGTAATGTTTCCAAGACTAATTATTGGTCATGACAGTGGCAACCAGATCCCTATGAAGCCTCACCTTTCAAAAAACGTATGATCTATGAGATGATAGATAGTGTGTGAATATCTAGTTCTACATTAATGCTTTACCCAAAGATTTCAGTATGTGTGGATGATCCACTTCCTCAGAAGCTAAAAATGAATTTCAACCTTGCCATTCACCATGCATACATTAATTAGCTAGCATTCTTATATAAAGAAGACTTTTCCGGGATGCCTGGGTGGCTCAGTTGGTTAAGCGACTGCCTTCGGCTCAGGTCATGATCCTGGAGTCCCGGGATCGAGTCCCACATCGGGCTCCCTGCTCAGCAGGGAGTCTGCTTCTCCCTCTGACCCTCTTCCCTCTCATGCTCTCTCTCTCTCATTCTCTCTCTCTCAAATAAATAAATAAAATCTTTAAAAAAAAAAAAAGAAGAAGACTTTTCCTTATCAGTTAAGCTGTTTGGTTAATTTGAAATGTAGTTTGTACAGGAAAGGCAAGATAATATTTCTTTTCATTTATAAATTTTTAGAGTAAGAAAATAAGTATAATAGTCATCTCTAATTGTGGCTTTTTTTTGCTAGTTTTTTAGTTTATTTTATATTGCTTTGTTTTTCTTTATTTTTATTTGTTTGGTTGGTTATGTTTTTCCCTTTAAATACTTAGAAGGATATGTTTTTGTTTTTAAAGATTTTGTTTATTTATTTGTCAGAGAGAGAGAGCACATGCAGGGAAAGTGGCAGACAGAGGGAGAAGCAGCCTCCCCACTGAGCAAGGAGCTCGATGTGGGACTCAATCCCAGGAAGCTGGGATCGTGACTTGAGCCAAAGGCAAATGCTTAACTGACTGAGCCACCCAGGCGCCCCAGAATATAAGTTTTGTTCAACAGGGAACTCAAGAGTAGCATAAGGACCCATTTGTGAAATCTCTGCTACTACCTAACATTTCCAAAGAACTGGAAAACTTTATTTTCCCAATATTTCCAAATATAAAAGTAAGAAAGGTTTTGGCAATTTTTTTATGCACAATGAGTGATTATTTCCTTTGGGTAGATAGGAAGATATAAAAACAATTTAGCACCACAGAGAAGCATTTGACCTGAGCCTAACACAAGTAGTGAAGCAAAAATATATTGTTTTCAGTGATTAATTATAATTAAGAAAGAAAAACACAAAGCTGGGATTAGCTAAATTGAGATACATCCAACACTTTAATGTAAGGACATAATCAAATAAAGGTGATGAGAGAGTCATGAAATTTTTGTTATTGCACCTGACTACAGTCTTGGTTTTACAGAATTACAATTCTGTAATGGATTAGCCAGGAAAGGAGGTGCAGACACCAAAGGTGCCTTCTACCGCATGATCTGGTCTTTTGCTACATCTCTGTCAACTCCTTTTCATAACTCTCTTCCACACCTAAAACATGCTGACATGTTTTGGATTTTCTTAAATTCACTAGTGTCTTCCCAATTGGATTTTCACAAATTAATTTATCTCTTTGCAACTTCAGAGCCTTTGCAATGCTATTTTTCCCCCTCAGATACTGTTTCCACAGTCCACTTTCCCATTGTCTTCTTTAAAAAAAAAAAGATTTTATTATTTGAGAGAGAGAGAATGAGAGATAGAGAGCAGGAGAGGGAAGAGGGTCAGAGGGAGAAGCAGACTCCCTGCTGAGCAGGGAGCCTGATGTAGGACTCGATCCCGGGACTCCAGGATCATGACCTGAGCCAAAGGCAGTCGCTTAACCAACTGAGCCACCCAGGGGCCCCTCCCACTGTCTTCTTTACAATTGATCTCATCCATGATGGCTCGGGTCAAAATAACTCCAAATGGGGAAATCTTTCCTGATCCCTCAGGTGAGGTCAGGTTTCCAACTTTATTAAATAGCCTGCTGTTCTCCTGCATGGCATCTACCCAGAACATGCAATTATGTAGCTGTTAGTGCTTTTGAATAATGCATGCCTACCTCTCCCTGTTCTCAGATGGTAGGGCATGTGCCAATTTCACTGTTGTTTTGCCAGAAGCCCAAAGGAGCCTGGTGTATCATAGGCATGTAATAAATGTGGGTTGAATACATCAGTGGAACCAGATCTTTCATCTCTATTGGTAGCATCTATATTGATTCCTACTTTATATTTTACACTTTACAAAATATGTGAAGAGCAAGATAGGAGAGGAGACAGACTCTCACTTCCTCTATGTCTGCTTTAGACTTTTTTAAATCAAGTATATTCTGTTTTGTAATTAAAATGTAAAATAAATCTAATAAAAGATGTTGAACTAAAGTTTTGTAGCTACACTCTAACATTCTGGGAGTCTATTTATTTCCTCACATGTGATGCACACCATCCCCAGTGAATTAAAAGAAGATATTTAGCCAAAATATGCCTCAACCCTTACTCAAAGCAATTGCCTCTCTATATCACTCAGCATTGCATTCACACTCATCCTTGCCAAGTTATATTTTATTTTGTCATATATGTATTTTGATCACGTTTAATCCTTTCTGGAACAAGTCAAGACATGCATAAATACATACATAACACTTTAGAAACAGCATGTAAAGATGTTTTGGCAATTGCAGATCTATACTGAATATTTTCAAATATATAGGTTAAAGCACTGGTTTATTTACTATGTACCGAAAGAGATTTGTGTTGCATAAATCATTACAACCTTGTCAGAGCACTTGAGCATTCTGACTTTCAATGTAGCTGTGAAAGCCTGCAGAGAATCCCCACTGTGTGGCTGTATAGGGTCACAATTGTCTAAAAATAATATTTATATATATATTTCTGTGTACATCCTAAGATTCAATAAAGATGCATTAAAGTCAATATCAATATTTACATTCACTGTATTTAAAAATATTATTGTCCCTTTATCTGATGATTCAATTTGAAACTTAACCAAAACTTATTTTTGTTTAAAGTCTTCACATTTCAATCAGCCAAGGGTCAAGAGTGATAGATGTTTCAGGCTTTCCACTTCTGTCTCCTATTTACAGAGGTTCATAATTCAAACAGAAAATTAGCTCTCGGATGAAGTGTGACATGTAGATTTTATGGATGCCATCACATTAAGATGCTCATCACCCACCTGCCCCTTTTTTACTTCACCTAAACCTGAAAGAATATGAATGGTGTGGAAGAGGCTACAGATAAATTAAATAAGGAAAGTTATGATCTGCCAAATTCAATTTTCATTATCTATAGCTTTTTGTAATTTAATTTCTTCCAAATTATTTCTCTATCTTAAACTGGCCAATATTTTTGTCATCTAACCTTTAAATAAAGCCTTTTGGGAGTATATCAGGTTTGAGGACTATTTTTTTGTTTTTTGGCTTGATTGCTTCCAGAAAAATCTATGGATATTATTGAGTTGTACTGGAAAATCTCACACATAAACAGGGGAGAAGGGCAAAAAAGACAAAGATCTAGTTAGGTAAAATGGTATAGTGGAGAACACACCAGACAGAAATACTGGATTATAGTCTTGATCCAAATACTCTAATATGTGTGACATTAAACATGTAACTTAAATTCACAGCACCTTAACGTTATGATACAAAAAGGGTAGGCTCATCCAGTGAAGTTTATATTTGTATAAAGGGGGCACATTTTAAGGTGTTTTTATACATTACTAAAAATTTTGTAACTATCTCTGAAGATGCAGGGATTCCATTCAGACCTTAATGTCATGAAGAATAAAAATCAGATTTCCCATTTTAAAAGAATACATGACTTAGAATAGAAATTAGGGGCTAGAGCAGAAGTTAGGACCAGAGATGAGAACCCAGACAAAGACACATCTTCCGTTTGCCCCTCGAGATCCACTCTTCACCAATGTGTGTCCCAATCTTTTCCCTAGAAGGCTGAGATAAATGTTTTGCATTCTGTGGCCTTCTAATACCCAATTAGATTCTGGATTCAGCCAGTGGGAAGTAGTGGTAGGAGATTTGGCAGTAGACATGGAGTCAGCTAAAAATAATTATTTATTTGGCTGTATCCCTCCTGGGTTATTTCTTTTCCAAAAACCCCTTCTGTCAAGCCACCCTCTGTGTATTAATAGCCTCTCTGGTTTCTGGTAAGTGCTCTCTCCTTTCTCTTTCAAGCTGACTAGTGGTAAGGGCTACTCCAATGTTAATATTGTCTGGGGTACTGCATTGTCTCTGCTGACTTCCCTCAATCCTGCCCTAAAAATAGTTCCTGGATTAAACATTCCAAATATAGCAGATTTAGTGATCTACCTATTTCCCACTGGCACCCGGACTCACACAGAGATCAAGATGCAAGGGCAACACCAAGAAAGATTTCACACCAGAGTTGGCAGAACTTGGTACTTTACCAAATAGGTGGAATGAAATAGATACATGAGTTGAGGTTGATTTTCAAGTTGTGAATGGTTTTGCACTCAGAATTAAATATAGAAGGAGTAAAAAAAAGAAAGAAAGAAAGAGAGAAAGAAAGAAAGAAAGAAAGAAAGAAAGAAAGAAAGAAAGAAAGAAAAAGAAAAAGAAAGAAAAAGAAAGAAAAAGAGAAAGAAAGAGAAAGAAAGGAGTACAAAATTTAAGTGTGTATAAAATGGATTTGGTTTTGGGTTAAGTTTGTGCCACAATAGCTTGCATATCTAGGATACAGTTAGAAACATGGATCTGAAAAACATGAGATATTTTAGATAAAATATGTATTTTCACATTGTTAGAATATAGCATGTAAATTTAGGAGAGCAATGACATTTTTCAACAACAATGAGCACAATATAGTAGTTGAAGAGAAGAGACAGATAGTAATAGAGCTTAAATTAAAAAGCTTGGGTATCAGGTATATCTTGTATACCCTCATCTCTCAAATGGAATAACATGTAGAATTGTAATAATATTAATATAATATAATGCATATAAAAATCACTTGCCACAGTATCTGAATCATAGTAAGTGATCAAAAAAAAAAAAAAACTATTTTCTTCTCTTCACCTTGAGGAAGAATTGGGTCTGATTATTAATGAAGTTATTAAGAGCAAATTCAATATACTAGCGTAGTAAAACATATGAGAAAAACTGCATTGAAAGTTAAAAGAAGACATTAAAACTGAAAATTAAAACCCAGTGTTTCACTGAGCTGATTGGAATTGTAAACATGTTGAAAACTTTAATTTCTTTTCTTCTTCTTTTTTTTTTTTTAGATTTATTTATTTGAGAGGGAGAGAGAGAGCACACAAACAGGGGAGGGGCAGAGGGAAAGGGAAGGAATCTCAAGTAGACTCTCTGCAGAGTGTGGAGCCCAAAGCAGGGCTCTATCACACAGCCCTGAGGCCCTGACCTGAGCCACCCAGGCATGCCCCAAAGACTAAATTCTATACTAACAGTAGTACACAGGAGACCTTAGTCTCTCTTAAAAAACAAACAAACAAAAAAAGATTTATTTATTTGAGAGAGAGTGTGTGCACAAGTGGGGAGAGGGGCAAAAGGAGAGAGGTAGAGAGAGAGAAGTAGACTCCCTGCTGAGCATGGAGCCCAATGTGGGGTGACCCCAGGACACTGAGATCATCAGCTGAGCCAAAACCAAGAGCCAGCCACTTAACCCAGCTGAGCCACCTAGATGCCCCAGAGACCTTATTCTCTTTTCTTAAATGAACATGTAGCAGATTTCTTGAGATTGCATAAAATATAAGATCACTTGAGAACTTTTGACATAATTAGAATGTAGAGTGGTATTAAAACTGCATTGTCCTTACATCTGTAGGAACTGGATTGGTTTTATTATTTTTTTAATCAAGTATTTTCCTTATATGCATTCATATTGAAATCATACATAATTGCTAACCTCCCTTAAGATTCTAAATGTATGGTGATCTAGATGGAATAAACACTTACTTCTTGTTTACCTGAGATCTAAAATAGGTGTTCCATTTGCTGGGAGGCTATCCTTCAAGATAGGATTCAAGAACTCAGTCTCCTTCCATCTGCTAGCAATATGGTCTTTTCTTTCCAACCCTCAGCATCACACCTTATATTCAAAAACAGCTCATCAAAACATTTTCTTAAATAAGGGCAGTTCTCTTCTTAAAAGAAATTCTGATTTTATTTGCTTTCATTTAGCATTCATTGCCACTGTATCTTTGTGGCTACTTAGATTTCTGTACATGTAGAATTTTGCAGGCATTTTAGAACTTTTACATTGTAAGCAGTGAGCTAAGAATTGAAGATATAAGGATATGTAATATATAACCACTATTCTTAGAGTCTATCAGAGAAGGCAAACACTTAGACCAGAAACTTTAGTAAGTATTACAAGTGCTACAACAGAAGTATCTTATGAGTGCTGTAAGAATACAAAGAGGGAAGTTATGTATTAGTGGTGATTCCCCAGGATGCCAAGAGGAAGAAAAGATTTCCTAGCTTAAGGAGTGACGTGAATGAAGCACTAAAATAGTTTATGTGCATAAATATGAGCTAGTGGTTAAGAGGGCCTCTATTATCTTGGCGTGTGTGGCTGAGATGAGACCCTGAAGACTGTAATAAAAAAGATACTGGGCGCCTGGGTGGCTCAGTTGGTTAAGCAACTGCCTTCGGCTCGGGTCATGGTCCTGGAGTCCCGGGATCGAGTCCCGCATCGGGCTCCCTGCTCAGCGGGGAGTCTGCTTCTCCCTCTGACCCTCTTCCCTCTCGTGCTCTCTATGTCTCATTCTCTCTCTCAAATAAATAATATCTTTAAAAAAAAGAGAAGATACTAATACCTTGGAGAGAGTAAGGACCGGATGCATCTTCAAAGCTGAGAGGCAGGCAACCACTACCCCCACTTTGGTGGTTCTTCCAGGATTGGGACAGATCAGATATCAAGTTCTGTCTTGAACTTATAGCTGTGCCCCTCTGACTTCTTGCTGTTCTCTGATTTGGGATGGTGTGTCATGGCTGAGATAGCATTGGAGCTCACCCAGATGGGGCAAGGATGTGGATACTACATGTGCATTGAATTCCTGGCATCTCCCAGTACTTCAAGTAGTACCCCCAAACAGCTGAGGAGCACCTGGGTCCTGCAGGTCCAACCAGAAGAACCACAGGTCTTGTTCCTGAATTCCATGCTGATGTTCCTGAATGACTTGCCAAAGAACAGCTACCTACTGCTGAAAAACTCTTTGGGTGGGGGTGCTAGATTCAACTTACCTGACTGCTAATTAGTTGACCCCAGGGCTCGGAGGCCGTCTTGCATTTCCAGACCACCGAGATTCACTTGTGCCCTGGAATAGCATGGAGGAAGGCATCCAACCGAGGTACATGCTGGGCATCCTCAAATGGATCTGCCATGCTCTGAGGCCCCTCTCAGAAGACATCCTTCACTGGTGGAATTCAGCACCTGCCAACAACTGCCCCTTTGGAGTTGCAGCTCTTGCTGATCATCCTGTTGGTCAAGGGCATGGCCATGATGGAGTAGAAATGCAAACTGTTACCGATGTCCGCTTGATCAGATAAAAGAATGAGCCTGGCCTTGCCAAGCTCATGCTGGAACCCAGCCCACTGCACATGGACTTCGTGGCCTGGCTCCTTGGCCATAGCGTGCCCAAGAATAATAAGGCAGAACAGCCCCAGTCTTCTCTCTACACCCATCATTCCAGTAGGGAGGAGGGGAGGAACCACCAATGGTCCCTGGCCAGGCCTTAGCCGTGCCTGGGGTGAGGACAATTATGAGGTCTCTCTACTTCCTGCCAGGTCTTCACCTAGGCCTTCATACCTCCCTTCAAGGGTGGAGTTTGGGGAGAGTTTACTTTACAGGGGAGCTCTTCTTGGCTTCGTGTTCTGGAGAGACAGCTCAGGGAATGGAGTTGTGCAGCCCTTGAGAATATTGTAGTAGGCAAGAGGCCTTGGACTCCCTTTGCAACCTCAGTACAGTGAGACAAACAGTCCTTGAGCTTCCTGTGAAGAAAACCACAGCCTGACCAGTATTCAAGGAACCCAGAAGAGAGAGGGATGTCCTCACCTCCAGCCACTCTCCTGGGAGTAAGCAGCCAAAGCTGATAGTGGAGGAGAGTGAGCCAGGGTCTGTGGCCACCCTACATACCCTGGGGCCCTCAGATGAGAAGGGTATTTCGTCTCCTGTTATGTTTGAACCTGTGCAGCAAGATGGGTAGGCACAGGAAGGTACCTCACTGCCACATGGCCCCCCAAAACACTACAGGACATGTTGGCAGATCCCTTGTCGATAACATAGGAGCATCTTGACAGTTTTACCCTTTTTTTTCTTAAGTAGGTTCCATGTCCAATGGGGAGCTTGAACTCATGACCCTGAGATCAAGTCGAGTGTTCTACCAACTGAGCCAGCCAGGAGCCCTGATGGTTTTACCCTTTTGAAGGTCTTTAAAAATGCAATAATTTTACTTAATAGTTACTTAAAACATATATAACATTTTGGTTTTAATGATGCTGGTTTCAGGATTTGTAATTTTTTTCTTTTAATCCTATGACTTTTTTTTTTTTTTGGTAATGCTTTTCCCTTTTAAAGTGTACTTTTGCTGATTGTTCATGTGGGGAAAGGAAGCAACATTCACTTCTGAACGGTCAGGTTTCTTTGTAGGAATCCATTACTTGATGGGTTTATTTTTATTTTTAAAGATTTTATTTATTTATTTGACCCAGAGAGAGACAGAGTGCACACAAGCAGGGGGAGCAGCTGAGGGAGAGGGAGAAGCAGGCTCCCCGCTGTGCAGAGAGCCCAATGCAGAACTCAATCCCAGGACCCTGGGATCATGACCTGAGCCGAAGGCAGACACTTAACCGACTGAGCCACCCAGGCGCCCCTACTTGATGGTTTTAAATAGGTTTAATGCTACTTAGCATATGCATTTAAAAAAGCAGATATTTACCACCTGTGAATATTTACTGTGTATCAGTAACTTTATAATTGTTATATACCTTATCCTCACAATCATTTGGGTAGATGCATCATATGTGTCTAGTTCACATACTCTGAATTTCTTATATTCTAGGACACGGTCCCCATATGCTTCCTTCCCTCTCACGGCTGTAGTGAATCACCTGTGTTACCTGGTGAGGCCAGACTCTCCAGCAGTGAACTAGATTCTCCTGCCTCTCACATACTCAAGGACCTCTCCTGGCATCCTCCCTCTCTCCTGCCTTACCCCTATCACCCTCTATGACCATTTCCATTAGCATAAAATCCCTCTCTTAAGGCCATTTCCCATTTAAACAGGAAGTTCATTTCTTGTTCCTCTTTACAGGAAAGCTCCTTTAAAGTGCTGTCTCTAATATCTAACATTGTTTATCTCCCATTCTCTTTGGAAACTGATAAGATCATACTTTCATGCCCACAATTTCACCAAACCTGTTTTTATTAGAGTCGCATTGCGGAATCACAAGGTCAGTTCTGTGATCCCTTTATTTGGCTCCCAGCAGCATTTTAAACACTCCATCACTCCCTCCTCCCGGAGCATTTCTTCTCTTGGCTTCTGGGTCAGAGGTCAACTCATTTCCCACAGCGCCTCAGTATTTATTGCTGATACATCTGATCTCCCTGACATTCACTCTCTGAAATTCCTGGCCCTCCATCGTTAAGGCTTCTTCTCATTTGTAGCTGTGTGTGTGATATACATGCTTATTTCTACTGTCTACCTCAAAACTCAATAACATTTTTTTTTTATTCTTCTGCCACTGGACATTTTTACTTGTGTGTCTCGTTGATATCTCAAACTTAACATTTCCAAAACTGAACATATCACTTGTACCAACATCTTAGCAATGATTATTTTAGTGCAGTTAAATACTTACTTGTGCGAGTGTGTCCTTTTTTGAAATAGGTATGTGTTTTTTTTTTTTCTTGGCCACCCCACTCCATTCCTGCCTTTTTCTATGAGAGAATCCTGGCTCTTTACATTTCGTATGCACTGCTTCTGTGTCAGCTTCTTATTTGAAGAAATTTTTCTTCTTCTAAAGTGGACCAAGTGATCTATAATCCTTTGATTCGCAGGCAAACGGAATTTTCACTCAAGTCAATAGGAGCTGTGCTTGACTAAGGAGAAAGTGATCAGACTCTTACATCTAACCTTTGTTTTCTAAGTTGAGCATATGTTTCTTCTGGAGGTGGTATTATGTCAATGAAAAACTCAGAGTCAATTATCTTCAAACAAGATCCTTTCTCCAATCAATAAAGAACATTTTCCTGTTTCGATTGGCAAACATGAGTTAAATGTTGGCACAGCATTCAAATACTTATCACTCTGTTAATGAGGGTATTTTTTTTTTTGTAATCCCAAAGGAACTGGCATCACAAAATGCCAAATAGAATGTAGTGTATTATGAGTGACAAGAGCTTTTAGCTAGCAGTAATTGAAATGCACAGCTATTGACATGAGAATATATTACCTGTCATCTTATAAGGAACAATATATTTTGGAAAAAATACAGTGTTCTAGTTAATTCCTATTTGATCATTTTATTCATAATATCCTCTCACCTGACACTTCTTTTTTAAAATCTTCTGCATTACTTTTATGGTTTCATTCCATGCAAGGCTTGATTATTACATTAGGAAGACAATGAATAGGTGATAAGTTGACCTTGAATCTGGAGCAGTGAAACAAGAAGCAAGATTCCTTTTGCTTTCTTTTTGTTTGGTACCTGTTTTAGTTATTTGTAGGGTAATGATACTTTTCCTCAATTGTTGAATTATTCTAACATACTGGGCTTATTTTATTTCACATGGTTAATCTTGGTAGAATAGCAAGATTAAACAGGACCCTGAGTCCATCTTCCTGATAGTTATAAGAGACAAAAATTCTTGGTTGAATGGAAATGTCTGGCACTTATTGAATCAACAAAATCAAAGCAGGTCATAGGTGAGAGAAGTTTTGCTATTTTAAAGAATAACACAAGCCTTTCTGCTTTCTGACAGCTAATTATTTTGACATACATCAGTAAATTATGAATTCTTTAATAGTTGGAAGTAATTAGAAGTTATTTTCAATGACCATCTTATTCAAATGCTAATATTAAATGGAAAATGCATACTTTGAATCTTTACTTAATGGTTGATTTGCATATATGGTTATTACCCTTTGAATGTTGTTGTTTCTAATATTTCAAATTTTATTACATAAATACTTTAGTATCACTTCTTAATGTACCGCTTTATTTGTCCTGTACACTCTCATGTCAGAACCTCCAAGCACAGTAAGTCTTCCTTCTCTTAAATTTATGTTTTATTTATTTTTTTCCTTAGGGTTGGTCTGAATGTGTTATGTCAATGTGTCAATAGAAGTATAGCACTTAAAAACTTGAAAAAAATACCCGCTCAACAAAGTTCTTGTTATGCTGTAGGTTCACAATAAAAATTCTTCAATAACCATATCTACCCTGCTAATAGTTTTCATTTTCAAAATGTTAAATATAAATCATTGTGTCATGTTGTGTGTATTAATAACTTTACATGGTACATATTATTAGAGGGAAGACCTTATGAATCTATCAGATATATAATTTTGTTTGTATTAAACCTACTGGAATTGGAATATTTGAAAGCCCAAATGTTTGAAGTAGATGTGAATCCTGCATATTATGGGTTGTTTTCCAAACATATCAAGCAAAAATGGACTTCCAGCTTAGTCCACTAAAATATACAATTATGTAAAATATGCAATTAAAACATGAAAAAAAAACCCTAAAAATTATCAAAGGAAAGCTAGCATTGCTTTAAAAAAAAAAAAGGTTTTATTTATTTATTTGAGAGCGAGAGAGAGAGAGAATGAGTGTAGGAGGGGCAAACAGGGGAGGGGCAGAGGGAGAAACAGACTCCCCGCTGAGAGCCCCATGTACCATGATCCCAGGACCCGGAGATCATGATTTGAGCCAAAGTCAGATTCGTAACCAACTGAGCCACCCAGACGCCCAAAAGCTAGCATTGTTAATAATTATTTTAAAGATAGTAATAAAACCATGGGGCGCCTAGATGGCTCAGTTGGTTAAGCGACTGCCTTCGGCGCAGGTCATGATCCCAGGGTCCTGGGATCGAGCCCAGCATTGGGCTCCCTGCCCGGCGGGAAGCCTGCTTCTCCCTCTCCCACTCCCCCTGCTTGTGTTCCCTCTCTTGCTGTCCCTCTCTTTCTCTCTGTCAATTAAATAAATAAATAAAATCTTTAAATAAATAATAAAAATAAAAATAGTAATAAAACCAAATGTATATTCATAAGAGAACATGAATTTATACTATAGTGACACATGGAGTAATATAAAAATATAAAATGTGAAAATGAATAAACTACATCAACACTATACATAATGTTAGAAAAAGTATTGAGTGGTGAAAATGTTACACAAACCACATACAGTAATGCACCCTTTTTAAAGAACTCAAATGGAAAAAAAAAAAGTACACACATACCTATTGAACCTAGAGATACATGCATATCTGCTAAACTATAAAAAATGAAGATAAAATTAGAAACAGATTTTATTACAGTCATCACTCTTAAGGGTGGAGTGGACGCCACTGGATGGGACAAGAGAAGAGTAGAGAAGTAGCTGCAACCAGACCCTGTTTCACGTGCTTCACATAGAGTAACTCATTTTGGGCTCATAACTACCTCATACAACAGGTACCACCGTCACCCCCATCATACAGATGACGCAAGTCAAAGAGTCTGCCCGTGGTACACAGCTATTACCACAGGACCCAGATTTAATCCAGGACATCTGGGTCTAGAAGCTGTGTTCTTCATTATTGGAACAAAGTCTGAAATCTCTATGATGTTCAAGTTACTTTTATTATTATGCCAGTTTAAAAAAAATGGGTTAAAATCAGAACTAAAATGTAATATGTGGCTGGAAACTGCCAAATTCCATAAGAATCATAACAATGGTCTATTTCCAAAGTGGTGTCTTTTTTGAGAAAAGAGTGTACAATGTGCAATTCTATTGGGATCTCTCTGTTTACTTGTTAAGAGCAAAAGAGAGTGCACTATAAATATTCTAATGAAAATAAAATAATATACATATTTGATACTTATATACACATACTTATTAATGTTCTAATGAACTAATGTTCATCTTGACCAAATTTTATGCTTTCTTTTTGGGTAGTTCTATCAAAATTTCATATAATCCCAATGGTGTTTGATTCTAAATTGTTTTTTTTTTACAATATTTAAATAATCCAGAAATAGTTTATAGTTTTGGCACAAATGAAAATGCCTTCTCTATCCAAAACCATAAAATTTCAATGATAAGTTATGTAAGCAAATTTCAAAAAAAGGAGGATATATTTTTACTGTGATTTACCAAAATATACCATAAGAATTTTTTTCTCTTATTTTTTTTTTAATTTAATTTTATTATGTTATGTTAATCACCATACATTACATCATTAGTTTTTAATGTAGTGTTCCATGATTCATTGTTTGCGTATAACACCCAGTGCTCCATTTATTGGGAGAATGACCAGAAGGGATCATTCTGGGCTCGAAATCAAATATCAAATAATTGATCAATTTTTTTTTAATTTCTTTGATGCTTCATAGTATGTTTTTATTTTGTAAAGTTACTCTATGGAAGAGTTAATTCCTTATAAGTTACAGGAAAATGCCTAATTTTCTATCCAGGGATATTAAAGTCACCCAGACTAGAAATTATCAAAAAGAAAAATTGTCAATTAGAAACAGAGGGACACTTGGTGTCTTACCTTTTGTTTTATTTTCCACTTGCTTTGGTAGTCTCTACTATCAATTTTGCCCATTATTAAATTTTATCAGTGTTCTTTCCTTTACCCAAGATTGATTGGGTGGTAATAAAGGATGACTGTGAAGTTTTCAGAACAGGCAACTGGATAATGAACACTGTCATTTTCTGCATCAGGGAATGTTTAAACTGGTTTAGGAATGACATGTTCAGGAATGTTGACCTATAGGTAGCTATAGGATAACCAATTGATAATATCCAGTAGGCTATATGTGGGTCTACATCTTATGAGAGAGATTCTAAATTTTGACGTTCAAGCGTAAGAACAAATGAGAGCAGATAAAACGTAATTGGGCTGCAGACAGATCCAGCACAAAGGAGGAAATAGCATTGATATTATTAGTTAGATTATTGACTTAGTCCAAAGAAAAAAAAAAAGTCAATGACTTCCAGCTGTGTACATTTTAGTGAATCACTTAAGCTCTCTAAAAATCAGTTACCGGGTGGGGGGATGGGTTAGCCTGGTGATGGGTATTAAAGAGGGCACGTTCTGCGTGGAGCACTGGGTGTTATGCACAAACAATGAATCATGGAACACTATATCAAGAACTAATGATGTAATGTATGCTGATTAACATAACAATAAAAAATATAAAAAATAAAAATCAGTTACCTTCCTGTGGGGGGTGCAGAGGCGAGGAGGGGAAATGGAATGATGACACCATCTCTGATTACACATAGGGCCGTATATATATATATGTACAGTTGTGAAGGTCAATTAAGATAACGCAGGTGGAATTTCCTTGTAAATTACTAACTAATGTGTAAATTATACCTAAAGTGTTGTACAAATGAGATATTACTATAGTTGTCATGAAATACAGATTATTGGCAAGCTTTTATCTACTTTGCACAAAAAACAAACCCTGGTTTGTTGAATTTTTGAATTCACTGAGCAATACTTATTTATCTTTATATTTACAGGGATGTGCCAGATTTATCATTTCTTCCTGAAGTCCACTTCACTCATGGAACCTTAAAGTTGAGGTGGGACTTCAGGATGACATCATCCAATCCCTTACTTGTATACACACAGAAGACACAGATGTAGTTTAGGTTATTGATACGATTAGAACTCAGGTATCCTAATCTGAAGTTTAGTGCTCAAATTTACACAGTGTGAAAATGGTCAATTGATTGGGAGTAGAGCCAGCTTTTCAGAACCTTCTCCATTCCTAATCACTTTATTCAATGAACTCACTCTAGTGTTTTCTATTTTTTTATTCTTTGTACTGTATTTTTATTTTGTAAAGTTACTCTTATGAAAGAAATAATTCCCTATGTACAGTAAATGTCAACTATAGGTGAAAGACTATACAGGAAATATTTAATGATATTATGGAAATCTGCATTAGTTACTGAAAGATGCCTCTTAGATGAATTATTCGTTAATGTATCGATTCAGTCATTTGTGCCTTTATTTGTTTATTCATTTAACAAATATGTATTGACTACCAATTATTAGTGGGGCACTATTTTAGGTGTTTGGGAAAAAAATTCTCTTAAGATAAAAGATTGGCAAAACACAAAATAAATAAAATAAAATACATGAGGAAAGCTCTGAACCTAATCTATGGAGCTGAGTCCTGAATGATTAGTCAGCCATGGAATGATCTGGTGGGTGTGGGGATGGGATGAGTCCAAGCATAGGGACCAGAGGTACAAAGACAGTATGTGCAGTTGAAGGGTGAGACCACTGCACCTACTGTAAAAACAAAACAAAGCACAAAACACACACACACAAACAAAAACCGAGCTATTTAAATATAATCTTCTCATCTCTGTAAACAATATGTAGAGCCTGATTAGTTAGAAAGGTGTGGCTTACTTTGCCCGTAAATTGCATGACTTACTAAGCTTAAATTTATGTTTAAGCTGGATTTCTTAAAAGAGTTGTGTCTTTATTTTTGTTTTTTAAATGCATACTATTTAAACTATGTTGATATCAATATAACATGTAATATAAGGAGGAAAAAATGTGTAAATATGCAACAGGATTTTAACCCAAGAGAGTAGTTTTGATTTCTGGATATGTAAGTTTCTAGAACAAAGAATGTATGGGGGGGGGGAACCTCTTGTTTTGTCATCGCTGTTTTGTTTTGTTTTTTGTTGTTGTTTAATCCCATACTAATAGAAAGATTAATTCAGCAATTATCCAACCTTGATGTGGATCAGGATCACTCCAACAAATGGGTAAAAGTAGAGGCCTAGGTTTTATCTCAGTTCATGAAGCTCGGGCCCCTGGATTTTTTTTATTCATTTCAAGGTGATTTTAATTGCACCAAAGTTTGGCAACCACTGGTGACTGTATTTTCAAATGAAACATAGTAACAATTATTATAGAAAATACAAATTGTAGGTTGTCTGATGTCCAGTTTGGGAAGTAGAAGACACACTAATGAAAGAGGATTTTCAAGATACAAGTAGCTGTTGAAACAGAAACCTTAGTAAATTCCATATACTGCTAATAGCAAATCCGAGGTTTAAAATAGGTAACACTGTGTGTTATGATATCAAATAAGAAAAAGTCATAGAAGGCATGACTCACATTTCCCTGAGTATGAAGTAAGTATACTTACATAGTTCCCTTTTAAACCCCTGTTTATCGGGGCACCTAGGTGGCTCAGTCTTTAAGCGTCTGCCTTTGGCTCAGGTCATGATCCCAGGGTCCTGGGATCCAGCCCTACATCGGGCTCCCTGCTCAGCGGGAGGCCTGCCTCTCCCTCTCCCACTCCCCTTGCTTGTGTTCCCTCTCTCGCTGTCTCTCTCTATCAAATAAATAAATAAAGTCTTTAAAAAAAATAAACCTCTGTTTATCTAGGTGTTTTATTCAATGAGGAGATGGATAATTGACAAGTGACTATGTAGATTAAATTTGGTCTTAGGCTCATCATGACCGGGTATATCAACTTTTGCAATAGAATATCTATTGCAATTCCAGACATTTTTCCTTGAGATCATCTGCAGAAATGACTGTGTACCTGTGTTTGACTTGGATATGACCTACAGATAGATGCTCAAGATGTGTCAGATATGCTTTTAGTGTTTTCTGAGATCATATGTGAAGGTCTATATCCAATTCTATAGCCTACATTAATCAAACCATAAAGATAAATTTCCTGCAGCAGAGAGAACCACCATCATATAAAATGTAGGTTTATGAAAAAAAAGCATAATTGTATTAACCATATTTAAAAAGTGGATTAATGTGTTTTACAAGAGTTTATAATATCATTTTTTTGCATAGACTTTTCATTAAAATATATTGACCTCTTTTGTTTAATTGTTTGAATTTTAGTTAAAATTTGGGGGATAGGGCATAACTACCTGTGCAAAATATGGTGGGGAGGATTATTTTATCTTTAGGAAAATTACTGTGTTCTGGATAGCTGAAAACTGTACCAAACTGTTACCATGAGTTGCCAATTCAAGGTAGCTATGGATCATTAACCTAGGGAAGGCTGATGGAAAAGTACATTTAGCATTAAATTTTAGAAGCATTCAGAGAGAATAGAGAGCATCCAGTGCTTATTCTCCCCCACCAACATGTGCCTGAAATAAATTTCAAATATCCAAAAGCAATAAATCATTTTTGGCCCTATAAAAATTAGGTCCATATAAATACATGGTTTGCTCCCCCACCCCCTGCCATTTGCATCAGTAAATTAAAATGTTCATTTCAGCTACTTCCTGCACAGGTTCAGCAGCTGAGACTTGAGTTAACAAATATTTACTGAGTTCATACTTTGTGCCAGGAATTCCTCCAGGCACTCTCTTCTCAGCATTTACCCAGTGCTGAAAACTTAAAAGCAAGTAATGTAGAGTCAGTACTTCAAGGAGCTGAGTCCCCGTGTGGCTAGGACTGAGCTGAAATATAAATTCAAGCTGGCCAGTGTGTGGAGGGCTTTGAATGCCATCCTCAAGAATTTGGGCTATATTTGTCAAGTATCAGATTTGTATGTAAGACAAATGAAGTAACTACACTTACATAGCTTCCAGTTAACCCCCTACTTATCTAGGGTTTTTTTTTTTTTTTTTCAATGAGTAGATGGATAATTGAAAAATGGCTATGTAGATTAAACTGGTCTTAGGCTCATCAAGCCTTTGGCATATCAAGCATTTTCCTCTTTGAGTATCAGGTCCTCTCTATTCGCAGTCCTTTTAAATTGAATAGATATTAACACATACCTCACTACAGGAATGGCATGAGCCTCAGACTTGGCCAATTCAACCACACCTTCCCCTGGTCTTTCTAATGAGACATATAACAAATCAAGTATTTATAGATAATAGATTGCTTGGAACTCTCAGATAATAGGCATTCCATCAATATGTTGATCAATTACTAAATTGATAAAGTATACCTGAGAGCACCACTAGGAGAACAAACAGAAAGAGGTAAGTAAAACCAAAGCATTTGAAAGACAAATAATGGATGAGGTCCACATACTTGGATCCAGTCATACCTTAGGTTGAAATTTCTTCTGAACTCACTAGACCCAGTGAATTCCTTTTTGGCTATTGTTCATTTAAACTAATTGGAATTAAATTTTTGCCATTTTCAATCAAAAGAACTGTGACTAATTAAAATAATCCGATGAAGAGAAATAATTAAAATGTATTTTTTAAACCTGATATGGGGGCACTTGGACTAGATCAATAAATAAAAGCAAGCAGAGAGTTTTGACATAAAATTGGAAGGATGTGATGATTAAATTCGAAGATAAGAAAAAGAAAAGTAATTATTACTTCAAAGATAGTAACTGAAAGAGGGAAAACAGAAGAAAGGTGGGGTGGCTTCTGGGTAGTTAAAGAGTGAGGAGTTTGTTTCAGTAATACTGTGTTTTCGTTACCCATTTGAAGTTAATGTGGGATTTTAGAAAGTATTATTAATATAGTCCTGATACAAAGGAGAAATATTAGCCCCAAATCTACACATTTAGGATTTGTTAACATAGTTGGCAAAATGAGTGCTTGGAAGAGAGTCAAATACACTAGAGTCTCAGATGCCGAGGAAGGAGGGAGTCCCCCAGCAAAAGGTTGAGGAAAGCTTGTGAAGGGAAATAGCAAGGGAGTGACACACTAGGAGAGCAAGTTCTTCAAAGCACAGGATTAGCTAGGAGGGAAATCTAAGGTCAGTGTGCGATACCACCATCCAGTTCTTAAAATCTGTACACCCAGGTGATGACAAGATCTGGGGTTATCTAAAGATGAATAACACCATACAATATCTATAATCCTATGCATATTATAGAAGACTCAAGCTGAATAGAACTGAAATTCATTCTCATGATGGGGAGTATTATTCTGGAAGCTAGGATATCAAGTGAGTTAAAAATGTGTGTATTAAGAAAAGCATGTATTTTGAGGTATTTTGGAAGTTGGAAAATAAAAACTTAAGACAAGGATAGGATATGAAGAACAGAAACTTTTCATAGATTGTCTACATTCAAGAGAATGTGTATCAAAAAGAATTTTACCACATATTCACAGTAATAAATACACTTACAAGCTGGTAATATATTCTCAACTGTAAAATGAAGAGTATGTCATTTTTTAAATATTGTCTAGGACATAACTTCTGTGATATTACTTCCTACAGGCATTTGTTTCATTGAGAAATCTAAGCACGTGATTTTTAAAGCTAAGTTTATTTTAGCTCAATACTCTTTCTCAGTTGGCTATGCTTCAGTATCGTATTTTACATAGTGTGGGAGTATGGCAACCAAAAAAGAAGAAGCAATATTCCACCTTTCAAGCAGTTGGTGTTACATTATTTTATATTACTTTGTGGTATACAATGTGATAAATGACCTATGCAAAGCATTTGTGAGAGATTGCATGTGGGTAAGGGGGAACTTAGAGATGATAAACAAAACTGCATTAACACAGGGCTGGAGTCACTTAGAAAAGGAAAGCAATAGATCAAGTTTAAATGGGCAACATTAATGGGAGTTATGGGCACACATCTCAAAATGAATATACCCCAAAGAATTTATAGAACACCTCTCATAATTGGAAAAAGACAGATTTTACAATTATCCTCGGGACAAGCCGCCAATTGAATAAAATACATAGCTTTAGTGTCAAGAGAAATGTATGAGACCAAAGAGAGACTTAGTTGAAATTGAAAAGAAGAAAAGAGGAGGAAACATGGAAACAAAAATGCAGTACGACAGAACAGCAAATAGGCCCTCATCGGAGTAGAATATATTGAAAACATGTACAAGGTAGACTATAAAAAAAGTTTAATTGTTATTTAAAAAAAGTAAGTATTTTTTTCTAGAATAAAACACAATATGATTGTAAGCATTCTTGTCACAAAAGTAAAACTATTAGATCTTTGGGATTGTTACTATTTTGAATACACTATAAAGATTAATATTTACCTTTGCTTGTCTTGGATTTGTTAAAAATCACTAAAGAATATTTGGTGAGGAAAACATTCTCTATAAAGCAGTATTTAGCAATTTCAACTTTGTAATCAGTTTTGTATTAAATATTTGCATATTTTGTGGAAGAAAATTATAATCTTTAAAAGATCTAAATTTGGGATATTTTTTAAGTCACTGGATATATCAGATGGTAATTTCATGCACCACTGTGTAATTCATACTTATTTAGGTGTATCAGATGTATGAGGGTTTTATTTTTTTTCATTTTCTTCCCTTTTTTTGCTTTTATGAGGCTCATGATCTTCAGAGTCAGTCATTTAAAACAAAAAAGGCTACATATTCTGCTACCTTAAAACTGATGTAACTGCATTCACTGCCAGTGTTAACTCAAGTATCATTTACATGCCTTAAGGAAGAAGAGTCTCATTTTCTTGAACTTTTTATCTTATAATAGTCTTAGATTTATGGAAAGTTGAAAAGGTAGTATGGAGAGTTCCTACGTACAGCAACCTCAGTTTCCTCCGTATTCGACCCTTATGTTAGTATGGTGCATTGGTGAATTCGAGAGGCCTATCAGAATCTCCACTAAGTGGGCTAATAGTGAGTCAAAACCCAAAAAAAAGAGATGTGGGTTAGATCTATATATTTGGCAGCCATTATCAAAATGATGGTAAGTAATATCATGAGATAAGGTAAAATAATCTGGGCTGTCAGTTTTATAGAGAAGAAAAATGTGAATATATATGGGGGAGAGAAAGGGATTGAGAACAAATTTTGAGTACCCAACGCTGAGATACCAGGAAGAGGAAGGAGAATGAAGATTAGTGCTGGTGAAGCAGTAGAACAGTACGTGTAGGAATTGTTCTGAAAGCCAAGGGCCCCTTCAGAAGGGAATGGGCAATTCTGTTAAATGCATTGGAAGAAGGATGCTGATCAACCATCAGATTTGTCAAGATAGTGGTCCTTGATGACCTGTGCGTGAGTAGTTTCACAAAATAGTGTAATTTGTAAGAAAAAAGGAGAGTGACAGCAAGAATAGAGGACAAAGTAACTGGCTTAACTTGAGAAGTAACGTACCTCAAAAGCCTGATGGATTGCAATACCAACCATTTATTTTTACGTCTGCATATTGGTTGTCTCTGGCTGACGTGTGCGGGGTTAGCTCAGTATCTGTATCAGTCCTGTTCTTTTTTTTTTTTTTTAAGATTTTTATTTATTTATTCATGAGAGACAGAGAGAGAGGCAGAGAGAGAGAAAGGCAGAGGCAGAAGCAGGCTCCCAAGGAGCAGGGAGCCTGATGCGGGACTCGATCCCAGGACTCCAGGATCATGACCTGAGCCGAAGGCAGACGCCCAACCATCTGAGCCACCCAGGCGCCCTGTATCAGTCCTGTTCTTGACCTGGTAAGACTCCAGGCTTCCAGATGGGTTCAGCCTTGTTTTGCCTATCTTCATTCTAGGGCACAGGCCGAAGATCCAGCATTTAAATAGCTCATATGCTTCTCAGGTTACCTCATAGGAATTCAAGAAAGCAAGCAGAATGACAGAAGAGATTTTAAAGCTTCTGCTTATGTCTTGTCCATTAGCATTCCATTAGGCAAAGCAATGTGTCCAAACCGAATATGAACAGGGATGGGAAATGTGCACAAGCAAATCTTTAGGCGGTACTAAGGATTCATATAAAAAAAAAATATAATGAAATCTACCACAGGACTATTCTAGCAAGTAAACATTTTTTTTTCCTCTTTGAAATTGGAGTGTAATGGCATGACTGTGTCCTAATGAGAGTGATTCTATAGAGAAGGGGAAATATCAGAGAGCAGGAGAGGGGTTTATTAAGGGAAGTAAGAAGGGATATAATCCAGTATAAAAATTAAAGGGCTCCCTGAGTGGGAGCAGGGGAAGTTAACACACTGTGGTAGGAAAGAAGAGAGAGAATAGGAGTAAGATCTGGGTAGGATAATGGATTGGTGGTCATCTGACACGGTAGTTCTTTCACAATTAAATCTCTTATATTCTTTCTTGCCCATCGTATTGTCTGGCTCTTACTCCTTCTGCCTCTGCATAAGGTTTTCCGAAAATATGGCATTGTGGTCTTTCTGTTAACAGGGTATTGTCTTGCTGTAACTTATGTTGTAACTTCAATCATTCATCTATGCAAATTAAACCCACATCAGGGGGCACCTGCGTGGCTCAGTGGGTTAAGCGTCTGCCTTCGGCTCCTGTCATGGTCTCAGGATCCCGGAATCAAGCCCCATGTCCGGCTCCCCTGCTCCATGTGGAGCCTGCTTCTCCCTCTCCCTCTGCTGCTCCCCCTGCTGGTGCTCTCTCACTTGCTTGCTCTCTCTCAAATAAATAAATAAAAATCTTAAAAACAAACAAACCCAAATCAGTACCTCAAGCCTTGATCTCCCTCATGTACACTCAACCCTTGCAGGTCATGTTGCTAGACAGCTTCAGTGGCAAATTTTGCTGACTCCTCAAAGAGCATATAAAAATGAGTTAAGAAATATAGCTATTGTATTTTCCCTTCATATTTTCTGAATAGTATTCTCAATTTACCATTCTGTATGGCCTGGAATCTCAGTTTATATTATCATGACAATTATTTAATATGTCAATTAGTAAGTGATCTAGATTTGTTGATTTTAACATGTTCATGATTTTAAAGTATTCATGTTAAATATTATAATTTCCTGTCTATTGCTCTTCTGTACCCTAGTTTGGAAATGTAATATAAGTATGCATGTGTATAACTTAACCTAATTGAATGAGTGGTTCCCCCAAAGGAAATATTACATATTACTAGCATATCATTTTAATAATATTAATATATATTTTATATTATATAAAATAATATTGTAGAATATTATATATTATATATTGTTATATGATATTTAGTGAAATACATTATGTATTACATGTTATATACAATACATAGTGTAGTATATATTATGTATTTTAAAGATTTATTTATTTGGAGGGGGAGAGGCAGAGGCAGAGGGAGAATGAGAATCCCAAGCAGACATGGGGCTCAATCCCAGGACCCTGAGATCATGACCTGAACTAAAATCAAGAGCTGGCTGCTTAACCAACTGAGCCACCCAGGTACCCCTATTATGTATTTTATATATGTGTATATATATCCAAAGACATTAGATCTCTCTAAAATGTTTTGACAATAACTATTATGTTTTGATAATAGCTATTAGATATTGATTAATAGAAAAATAATGTGTTATTCTAGATCCACATTAATCAGCTCAGAGAAAACAAGTGGTAAAGAAAAATGGGTAACTGTGGAAGTTTAATAAAGAGAGAATTGTTGCAAACCTGAGTAGAGTTAAGGTCGACCAACACATACTGCTGTTGTGTCCAAGCCTAGCAATAAGGAAACAAGCAAAGGATATAGCCATCACCAGATTCGGAAGATCGTAGCTATAGCACAGGCTATTGGACAAGAGTACTGGCCTTCATAAAAGTGTCACATCTTAGCCTCTGTTGAAATAGAATGGAAGATCCAGGACATGCGTATTCCAGCCTGCCTCTCATCTTGCCCTGTTAGCTCCTTCCAAAGCCTCTAACTAAACAAACACAGTGGAAGTCAGTGAATGAGAACCCCATTGATACAGTCAATATGGGTCTCAAATCAGCATGGAAATTGTGGAAAATTGACATAAGAGATATTAAGCAGATCAAGGGTCAAACTATTCATTTATTGTTTAAGGTAATTATCAGATGTCATTTGGTTATGAACAATTTGTTTCTAAATTTCCATACCTCCTTGCAGAATAATTACTTTATGTTTTAAAATACTTTTAAAATAATTTTGAAAAAAAATTCCATAGAGACCAAAAAGGCACAAAAAGTAACAAGGCAGATTTGAAAAATAACAACAATGACAAAAAAAACCGATTGAAAAAAAAATGTAACAAAAATATCACTGAGCAGGTTTAAGAGCAAATTATCCCCAGGTGAAGAGGCAATTGGTAAACTGAAATGGAGGTCAGAAGGAAGTTTTAAAAGGCAACACAGAGAGACAATGGCATTGACTATTCCCAAAAGAAGTTAAGAGACTTAGAGAATAAAATGTTAAGATGTAACATGTAGGGGTTCCCGGGTGGCTCAGTCAGTTAAGTGTCTGATTCTTGATTTCTGCTCAGGTCATGATCTTAGAATTGTTGGATCAAGGCCCATGTTGGGCTCTGCACTCAGTAGGGAGTCTGAGAGTCTCTCTCCTCCTCTCCCTCCGCCCCTCCTCCCCCAGCTCGTTCTCTCTCTCTCTCAAATAAATAAATCTTGGGGTACCTGGGTGGCTCAGTCGTTAAGCGTCTGCCTTTGGCTCAGGTCCTGATCCCGGGGTCCTGGGATCGAGCCCTACATCAGGCTCCCTGCTCCGTGGGAAGGCTGATTCTCTCTCTCCCACTCCCCCTGCTTGTGTTCCCTCTCTCATTGTGTCTCTTTCTGTCAAATAAATAAATAAAATCTTAAAAATAAAATAAAATAAAATAAATAAATCTTAAAAAAAAAGATGTAACATGAGGGAAGAATGAGGCACCGGAAGTATATTTTAAGAGATTATTATTAATAATTACCCAGAATTGTTTAAAGACAATGATCCATAAATTTAAGAAGCCCAACAAACCCTGAGCAGAATACATAAACGATTTCCAAGCCTAGTCAAATCATACTAATACTGCATAAAATCAAAGACAAAAAGAAAATCTTAAAAGTATCAAGAAAGTGAAGAAAGAGCAACTTTAAGAACATGGCATTTAGGGCGCCTGGGTGGCTCAGTTGGTTAAGCGACTGCCTTCGGCTCAGGTCATGATCCTGGAGTCCTGGGATCGAGTCCCACATCGGGCTCCCTGCTCAGCAGGGTGTCTGCTTCTCCCTCTGACCCTCTTCCCTCTCGTGCTCTCTATCTTTCATTCTCTCTCTCTCTCGAATAAATAAAAATAAAATCTTTAAAAAAAAAAAAAGAACATGGCAGTTAGAAATATCTCTATGATGATACGAGGCAGTGGAATTTTAATAGGCAAGATTTTGAAAGAAAATATCCTCCAGTGTAGAATTTTGTACATGGAAAAGTCTTTCAAAGAATGACTAGACAATGCTATTTTTAGAAAACAACAACAAAAACAAATAAGAGAAGCTGGCCCTACCAGAAGATCTTAATTAAAGAAAATAACAGACCCCAATGGAGGGGTCCAAGCAGCTTGAAGGAAGAGAGCCATGCATGTTTGTAATTGAAGTGAAAGGTAGCTATATTATATAGTAGTATTCTCTTATAAGTATTTTTTTCATGATAGAATTTAAAAAAATATAACAATATGTCACAAGTCAAAGGAGTTAAATGATGTTAAAAATCTTTGTTGTTACAGTGTCTGTTAGGAGGGTAAAAATGATGATGATTAGTAAGCTATTATATGTAGAGTACACGTATTTTCTTTTTTAGGCCACCTAATAAAAGAAAACTCACAGAGTTTATAGAGAAGAGAAAGAATGGAATGACAAAAAGTAATCAAGACATAAAAGGAGATGAAAAAAGCCGTAGAGAAATATCCCAACCAAAACAAATCAAGAGCACAGAGTGAAATGATATGTTTCTCGGTCTATACCCTCAGAATTCCATGCATATATGTACGGGACACAGATGAGAATATTCATAATAGCACTGTTCACAATAAGCAGAAATTCAAAATAACTGAAATGCCAATCCCCAGTAATAACGTATAGGTAAGTTACAGTTTATTTTTAAAGCAGCAAACTGTATAGCAATAAAAATAAGTGAATTACAGCTTCAAAAAAATAAAAGCATCATCTTTAAAAAATAATAGCATAAGAGTGGAAAATCTCTAAAGAAAACACAGTATGATTCTACTTATATAAAACTCAAAATTAAGAAAAACTAAACAATATAGTTTAAGGATATATTAGGGCAGGACTAGAATTAAAAAAATATATATATTAGAATATGCTTCACCCTAGAGGAAATGAGTCAATTCTGATTGAGAAGTGACATTTCCCATGGGAAGCTGATAATATTCTATTTCACAAATAAGACTTGGCTACACATAGTGTTTATCATATTTGTAAAATTTCACAATAACAGCTCAGTACATTGTTCTTCTTGATATCACTTAAAAACAAAAAAAGCTATGAAAACTTTTTGGAAACTACTGAAGAGTCCTCTTTCTTAATAATTCTCTTTTTCAAATTAAATATCCTCAGGTTCTGTGGCATCTTTTTTCTTCATCTAAACTCTTCCCAAATCCCAGCACTGTTCTGATGCCACTCTTTGCTCTGGTTGACTTCTGTTTTACATAATATGTCAAGAACCTCAGCACTCCAAGGCAAATAAGCTCCTCAATATAGGGTAAACAGAACAATGGAACTGAATTGATTTAGATAGTTGGCTTCCATTAAGGTAATCTCTTATTATTTCATCATCTTATTTTAGCAAATTCAGCATAGTTTTGACTCACCTAGGCAATTATGCTAAGTTAAACCCATCAGTTTCTCTTTAAGTCAATTCTTCTACCTGTATTTATATATGTAAATTTAAAAATATCAGTAACAGTTTTAAAATGTGTTTTCTTTGTTGCTGTCATTCATGGCTCTTTGGAAACGCAACTTGAACCAATTTTTGTCCTGCTATTTTTCCCAGTTTGAAGTTTTCTTTATATTTAATACGTATAGTTTCAGTGTCTTCACTAAAGAGATTGATTAAAATGTTGACTACAACTGGGCATAGAACAGAGTCCATAAAGAGAGCTTCGGAGAACGCTTTCTCAGTTTAGAACTTTGGTTAGAACCCCTTTCCGGATCACCAACCTTCCCCGAATCTCCTGTAGAGGCTCCTGTTGGTGTTCCTCTCAGATGCCCTGGGATTCCTATTACTAGTTCTGTGTGCCTCTGTGCTTGCTTCAATGTGTATGTTTTTCAGTAACGGTCCAGTTGTTTCCTCATCTACGGGAGATGCCCTACCAGCAACAGGAGCTTCATTGCTTGAACAGAGCCAGAAACACTTCGGCATGTGTACTATACCATTATCATGCTGACCCACAGCACATAACTTAGTTTAAGAGTCCGTGGGGCACCTGTCTGGCTCAGTCAGAAAATCAATGTGCCTCTTGATCTTGGGATAGTGAGTTTGAGCCCCATGTTGGGTGTAGAGATTAAAACGAAACAAAACAAAACCCCCAAAACAAGAATCTAAAACCCACTTGTCCTGCCTCCAGTTTGACAAACTCAGATGATATTTTGTCCATCCTTTCTTTGAATATAATATAAGAGAATTGCAGTGGCTTTTTTGAACTCAAGACGCAGTAGTATGCTCAAAATTTCTTTGGGCTAAACATTAAGTAGTAATTTACAGAGAAATACTGATAAGGAAATGCAAACTAAAACCACAATGTGATTTGACAGTACCATGCCCACTAACAAATAAGATACATTTTAGAAATTTGATTATAACAAGTGTTACTAAAGATGTGAGACAATGGAAATTCTCCTACACTCTTGTGGGAACAATTTGGGATTATTTGGTAAAGTCAAGATGTAGGTTCCATGCTGTTCAGGAATTCAAGCCTTGTACATACAGACTTATACATTTATTAGGAGGCATATATAAGGAAGTTCAAAACATTAATTTTAGTGAGGAAAAACTGGAAACTATTCAAATGACATTAATATTAGAATGGATGAATGTATTTTGTCATATTCATAAATGAATCACTGCTCTTTGTATCACTGTGGATGCATTTCAATAATAGAATATGCAGTTGAGGGGAAGAAAGTTACATAAGAATAGATAAAATATGATGCCATTTACATTAAGGAAAAAAACATGTATAGGTCTGGTTAATAAATTCAGAAACGCATACGTATGCTGTAAAGTAATATAGAATATAAAAATTGAGCAAAAAGCGAGCAAGAGGGCCTATAGGTAAAGGCAGTGGGACAAGAATGCACTGGAAGTTTGCAAGATCTGGGGGTGTTCTTTCTGAGGCCAAGATGGTAGGCAGATGTATCTGTTTTATTTTTTAAACTTCAAGTTATACAAGCATATTACCTATATAACTCTAAACATCGTAATAATTTTTAAAAGAAAATAAATTTAGGGGCGCCTGGGTGGCTCAGTAATTAAGCGTCTGCCTTCGGCTCAGGTCATGATCCCAGGGTCCTGGGATCGAGCCCTGCATCGGGCTCCCTGCTCAGCGGGAAGCCTGCTTCTCCCTCTCCCACTCCCCCTGCTTGTGTTCCCTCCCTCGCTGTGTCTCTCTCTGTCAATTAAATAAATAAATAAAATCTTTAAAAATAAAAAAAACAAAATAAAAATAAAAGAAAATAAATTTAGTCAGGAATGGGAATAACTCCTTGTAGTCCTTGCTGCTTTATAAATGTCATAGGAGTTTAATCTCTTCTAAGGCATCATATAATGTTACCCAGAATAAAAGCTGAGCTTAGGTCATATGTAAAATGTACCCTCTTTTCTTCTTAATGTCTATATTTCCCCATTTCTCGTTGTTGCCTGATAGGCACCAGCCAGTCTTGCTCTCATAAAATTTACTGTGAATTTCAGTATTCTCAGAAAGAATATTTTCAAGATATAAAAGTGTTCAGGAGAGAAACTTGCTGAAACTCTTCCCTTTCCAGTTTTCTAATAGAAATGTCAACCCATACTTATTTTTTCGTAGGAATTTGGCAAGAAAACCTAAAAATGTAATCAGAATATTTCCATTCCAACCTTTGGACTATGTCGCCCTGATCTTTCTTAGAAGAGCAAAATGCATAAACAAAGGAATGGATTTGATACATACATTAAATGATAAATCATAACAAAACCATAAACAAAATTTATGTTACCAATCCAACATAATACATACTGGCAAGGCAGCTACTCTGCATTATCACCATTATTAAAGAAAGAAACAATATTTTAGGACTAAAAAGGGAAAAGGATATTAAATCAGAATAAAAAGAATTCCTTCCCAAGAAAAATCAGTTGTTGACCTCATAATGTCTGACATGTTTGAATAGATTTATTTTCATCATTTTTTTAAAATGTATCATTGAACTAGAGACAGTGACACCCTGGGAGGCATACGCAGCAACAAAAGGGAACCACTCTTCATAAGCTCCCTGCTTTGAATTAGATGGACATCACAGCTATAAATTGTGTCTAGAAACTGGAACACATATAGTGAGGGGGTTGGGAGTTTTAATGCTAATGTTAAGCAGTGTAGTTTGTAGAAGTGAAGGAAGTTCTAGGCCTTTGTTATGTCCCTATTTGTCTAGACCAGAGAGAAATAGAATGCATGCTGAGATAAACGTGATCACTCACAAAGGAGTTCCTTGGTTAAATCATTTTATTTAAAAGGCACTCACCACAGGAAAACAACACCATAATTTCACCTAATTGAACTCTGAACCTAAAATTCAGCAGTACAAGAGAAGGAATGATTCAGGACAGAGAAGATCAAATCAAATTAAATAGCAGTCTAATTTCCCTTCTGGAGAAATACATATTCAAGCAATAGTTCTAAAAAAAAAAAAAAAAAAAAAGAGGGAGGAGAACAAGAAACAGCTAATATGTTCTAGCCTGTTTCTGAACACACATTGGACTCCGAGGTTTTGGATTTCTAGAAGCAGTGGAAACTGAAACTGGTTTATTTATTTATTTCTTATAAATTTATAGTCGGGTACCTTTTCTGAAACCATATTCTATAAAAGAGTGAGACCTGTTTTAGGAGCACTTACACATAGTTTAAATTGCTGCAACATAAAAGCAACTGGCTCAATTACTAACTTGTATCAGTATGCCGAGAACATGCCCCTCCCATTCCATTAAAGAAAAACATGGAGAGTTCATACCAGGATTTTAGACAAAGGTAATACAGACTTGCAAGGTACAATTTTCATGTCCCTTCTGGAACATGAACCATTTTAAAATAAAAATCCTTGAAAAACTATCTCAAGTGAAAACATTGATACTTAGGGCCGTGGCTATTGAAGCTTTGCCTATTGGTTGATTGGTTGATTGTCCTTTACAGAAATAGGTGGAGAGAAGCAGACAAAAGGCTTCATTTAAAGAGAAATAGGTAAAGATAGTGAAAAATAAAGAGTGACAAGAAAATTTGATAGACTTTTTAGTTTTCCTGATACCGGGCTACACAATACATGCTTCCATCCACTAGCTGGGTTTTTATAAATGCTAATACATTTAAATGAATTTAGAGTTATGTCCCTTGTGTTATTGGAGCATACGAAAATGTTTACAGAGGTTAATTTGGGACTACATAGGGAAGCAGTTTCCCAGCTGTAATTTAGGTTAGTGGTTCCTTTTAGGGTGTGAGGCAATCAAGTTTTCTCTGCAGTAAAGAAAATTTTAGGTCGTGTCACAAATTATTTTGAATACAGCTACTTTTTTTGATGAGCATGGTGTAGTTGATTCTGAAGCTAGAAACAACTTGGAATAATATCAGTACTTCAGTATGTTTCCTATTATTTGGGCATCGTTGCTAACCATCTAATTTACCTAAATTATCTCCTGGTGTCCTCTGGAATTGAAGATGCAATCTTACACTCACCATTCCACTAACTGCCTATAATCTTGGGAATTGTTTACATTGTGTCTAGTTTCCTTCTGGGCTGCCTCCCCACCACAGCCTACACATTCTGGAGCTGCTTCAGGCTTATGATGTAGGAAGTTATTAAAATATGTTATGACTTTAAATTTAGCCCATATAACTTCGTGCCTTCCAGGCTGTCCACACTATGTAATACCTGGAACAAGATATTATTCTGCAGTGATATAGTTATTCAGGGAAAAATAATGGTACGGCTTTCTCTTGTAACTGGAACAGTACAGTGTCAGTTCTATAACTGAAGTAAAATCAGTAGTTGCTAAGGTGTACTGAGTACGCTTGCTCGGGGTCAAGCAGTCTCCTACACTTTGCATGTTCTATGGGATTATCTGTGTTTTATAGATGAGGGCTGAGTGGGCTGAATAACTTTTACATCATAGAACTAATTAGGGGCACAACCTGGAGTGCTCCCCAGGCTGCCTGGCTCCAGGGTCAATGTTCCTCCTACCATCATCTGTCCTTTTAAATGTTAAGACAGGTAGAAAGAGAGACAGTCCTTCTCTCTCTCTCTCTCTCTCTCTATGTATATATATATATATATATATATATATATATATAATTTATATTGCATTATATTACATATATTTTATAAATATCAGTATCATTTTGTAAATATGATTCCAATGAAATACAAGTAGAAGGCTTGGATTTTACCTTCGGGAAATGAGGAGTGACTGAAATAGTTTATAAGTTCAGGGACTTGATCAGATTTCAGTTTCAGAAAGAACACTGCCGAGACATGGAGAATAAGGTTAGGAAACATCTTTACCGTGGCACACATGGTCTCTACACCCCAGCGCTCATTTCCACCTCCACTCTTGCCCTCTAATTCCAGTGCTCGCTCCATTGAACCATCTTCTGTTCCTCCAAGGTGCCAGGACCATGATCCCCTTGGAGCTCTACATAGGATGCCTCCTCTGCCCTCTTTCCATACCACACCCACCTTTCCTGGCTGCCATCTCTCAGGACCTTGCTTGAGGGGCATTTCTTCTGATTCTGCCTCTTTTACTTCTAAGGCTGAGTTAAGGATCCTGCTTAATACAAAACACTCTATGGGACATAACAGTAGAGCGAGTACATTTTAACATACCTATTTCTCCGCTCATGGTTTAATAAAGCCACTGGATGTGTCTTACTCATCCTACATTCTGGGGTGCTGTTCTAAATTTCTAATAACGTGAGGACAGACACTTTGGTACCTAACACCAATATGAAGATGCCTTCTCTTCCCCCACCCATCCATGCTCCTACCCTCTCTGGACAGGGTGATGTTTCGGGGACATATATGGCTTAGCTCTCTGAGGTATGAGAAGGAAGGCAGTGGTGAAGCCCAGAAACCAGCAGGTGATATCTCTTGATGGGTGGCTGGACATGGATGGTGGTCATGCCATCAGAAAGTCTCTTGCCTTCAGCACTGAAACAGAGCCCAAGACACCCCTGCTGTGACAGGCATTACACTTGTAAGTTTATATATAATGGGGGAAGTAGGAGGTTCCCAGGGGACTAGCAAAAGGGATGGGGGCTTTGAGGATCTCTGGGCAGTGGTTGTTTCCCAAAATATAAGGACGTCATTTTCAAAGCCACACAGAGGCATGCCAGCTGAAGATCAGTTGTGCTCATATCCCCAGTTCAGAGTGCATAAAAGCTCACATTTAGGGAAGGATGGAAAAGAGGAAGAGAATGAGGAAGTGGGCTGGGTATGCCCATGGGGAATAACAGGGCCAGTTTTGCTAGAGAAGAGAGACAAAGGGAAATGTGAGGGAATGAGTTCAGAAAAGAAATCACGTCACATGGCCTTCTGAAGGCTATCGTGAGTTATTTAGATTGATTTTATTATAAGTGCAATAAGCTACCACTGTGTTTTATAAGTATACCATGTGTGTGCCCAAGTGTATTTGATATTAAATCATCTAAAAAAACCGGAAAACTTTTAGCTATGATAATCTTGGTAAGAAGAGACTGAACATGATTTGAATTTTCCCGTTAAGGAAGATTACAAACAGGTTTATATTCAGTAACGTATTAGTAAATTCTGGAGTTAAATGCTGCAGTGCAGTTTGTAAAATGGCAAATAATATGGATCATAGTGAAGAAGCAATGTTTAAATATGTTTTAAATTCCCACGTAGTCCATTCAAAAAAAGACACATAGCAAATGTCTCCCTCAAAAAATATCTATTAAAAACAACAGAAAATCCTCAAATTATACTTAAACACACTATATAAGTGTTATATTTCCTAGTGTCTGTCATTTAAGGTTAGACTATGAATTTATATTACAGAAAGTGCTTTGGGAAAAATGATAGCTTTACAATGTAGTTGATTTTTCAATTAATGTTTCTGTTTTCTTGACATAATTTTCTAATCCAGGAGACCTAATTCCTACCTTTAAGGTTTTCTATGAAAATTTGAATTAAGAAAGTTTTCTTGTGACCTCTCTCCTTGACTTTGCCTTCCCTCTGTGAGAGGGTACTGCTGGGAGCACAGTCTCTGAGCTTTCTCTTGCTTCTAATTTTGGGAAAAGGAGGAAAGCAGGGGAAAGAGGAAAGGTAGAGCTTATAAAGTTTATCAAATATTGCACAAGAAACTCCCTATTAAAAAATGTCTTTTGCACTTCAAGGAGAGTCAGCATTGCTCAATCCCACCAGTGTGACACTTCACTGGGGAGCTAGTTTCTTCCAAAAGGAAATTCTATTTCAGCAGCTCATTCAGGGCACACGGTGCATCTGACAATACGCACTGATACCCCACAGCCCAGCACAGGAAGTTCATGTTTGGGATTTTTGGGAGAGAAGATATAATCCCCAGTTTCAAGGAGCTTATCTAACATTTTGCTCATCAGAGATCTTAAGGAGTAAACAAGAACATTTGAAGGAAAAATAAAGTAATGGTACATGGCCTATATAGGGCTAAATAGTCTGCTCAAATAAAGTCATAGTATTTAACAGTACAATTCACCTGAATTATTGACACCAAAATTATAATTTTCAGAAGTGATTTCTTTCTTTCAAAAGTCAATTTGTGTTAATATGTACCAGTCAAAATTTTATTCTGGTCATTATTCCCTGTTTCATTTCTTTATTTCTCATTTTTTTTTAAGATTTATTTATTTATTTGAGAGAAAGTGAGAGCAGAGGGGGGGCAGAGGGAGAGGGAGAGAATCCTCAAGTAGACATCCTCTGAGTGCAGAGCCTGATGCGGGACTTGATCCCAGGACCTGAGATCCTGGCTTGAGCCGAAATCAAGAGTGGGCCACTTAACCAACTGCACCACCCAGGTGCCCTCCTTTCTCTCTCTTTTCAACATGTATTTCACCAATTGGATATTTGAATAGTGACTTATATCTAAATGTTGTTCAATGTTAACGTAATGAATTTGTTCGATTTGGAGAAATCCTCTCCAAAACTGAACTTACAACATTTAAGTTTTATATTAAAACCCCCAACAAGTCTTTGAGACCTGGAAACTGGATTTAAAAATTTAGAAGAGTGTGTGTGTGTGTGTGTGTATATATATATATACACACACAAACATATATATGTATATACACACAAACATATATATGTGTATATATATATATATATATACACACACACACACACACACACACACACACACACACAAACACACACATATAGAGGTATATAAATGCACTGATTAACAAGAGAGAAATGTTGTGAAAACTTTTTCAAATAATATTCTGATAATAACTCCAGGTTTTGAATTAGAGGAGCAATAAAACAGCTTTTAGTGGCTCCTATAGGAATATCTACCTTTTGTTAGTACATGTTCCAGCAGTACTGCAAATTTTAAAAATTTCTTACATCAGCAAAACAAGATATTTTGTGAATCTCGGAGAGGGACGTTTTGCATCAAGACAAAATAAACATCACCGTTTTGTGTTCTCTATTTTCATTACTCAATTTTTAAAAATACAAAGCATTTCAGTTTATAAAACTGTATGGAATCACTTGAAACCTGCTGACAGTCCTGAGGATGTGAAACAGTTGTTTTCACCTGTTGTGTCTCTGGGAAATGAATGAGGATAGCATTTAGATATGTTTCTGAATTTGTGCAAAGAAAGGTCCTTTTAATAGAGCACCCAAGAAAAATATAGTCCTATTTCTTGAATCTACCTTTATGCTTCCAGGACAAGTGAGGTACAGAATTTACTTAGAAATCAGATGAGAAGGGCGCCTGGGTGGCTCAGTTGGTTAAGCGACTGCCTTTGGCTCAGGTCATGATCCTGGAGTCTCAGGATCGAGTCCCGCATCGGGCTCCCTGCTCAGCGGGGAGTCTGCTTCTCCCTCTGACTGTCTCCCCTCTCATGCTCTCTCTCACTTTCTCTCTCTCTCAAATAGATAAATAAAATCTTTATTAAAAAAAAAAAGAAATCAGATGAGAAGAAAGAAATTCTGAGTCTTAGCCCTCACACTATTTAATTGAAAAACAAATATCATTTCTCTGTATGTTAATGTATAAATGGAATTGACATTAACTTGAGACATTTACAAATCCAGTATTACAAGCCTTGCTTTTTACAGTTCAAAAATGAGTTCAGAGTATGGATTTGAAAACCTTGTTACCGGGGCGCCTGGGTGGCTCAGTTGGTTAAGCGACTGCCTTCGGCTCAGGTCATGATCCTGGAGTCCTGGGATCGAGTCCCACGTCGGGCTCCCTGCTCAGCAGGGGGTCTGCCTCTCCCTCTGACCCTCTTCCCTCTCATGCTCTCTGTCTCTCATTCTCTCTCTCACAAATAAATAAATAAAATCTTTAAAAAAAAAAAAGAAAACCTTGTTACCGTCTGAAAAATTAAAAAAAAAATTAATCCCTAGTGAAAGTAATTAGAGGAAAGGAAATTTCCATGCACAATTATGTTCTACCAAATGCTTCTGTGAAAGGAATAGAATAAGTGTGGTGTTTTCTTGTGTTTAAGTAATGAGAAGAGACAGTCCCTTTGATTTAATTACTTAATACTGGCATATTTCTGTCAAATAAATTTTCAAGAAAGAAAAATATTGTCCCACCAGTAGTTACTTCAGTATTAAACGTTAAAGAAAAAAGACACTGCATTTCATCATACATACTAGACCTTTCAGCAACTTGATTTTGTTTCAGTAAGTTAGACTTGCAGGGCATGATAGGGTATTATATGGCATTTCCTTGAATTTGCTCCTCTGAGAGATGAATCACATTTAAATTATTAGAGACCTAAGTATTTATTATTTAGTTATTTTATGTTATAAGAACCCAGTGTGCTCTTAGCATTTAATCTTTCTCTTTAATCTGTTTTAAGAATATTTGTCTGAAGAACCTTTATTCAACTTTCTATTGTCAGTATCTCTCAGGAATTATTGAATTTGGGTACAGACACATTTACTGTTTAACACATAAAATTACATGTCATGTCAGAATGGAGAGGGACTGTCTTCATTTTTTACAAATATTTGAAGCAACTCTAGCTGAATCTCAGGACAAGGCAGCTGCAAGTGCAGACAGAATTAGTATCTCATTCTGTCCTCAGGTTTACTCTGCATGCATACTATCCCCGAGATGCTCACATCTTTATTTTAAAGAATCATAAAACTCTTGGAAGCTCTTAGCGGGACATGCAATTGACAGCTTGGGGCTCAAATAAATGTAATAAGTTCTCAAAGAAAGTAAGCAGTGCATAAAAGGAAAAGTACAGTGCAAAGCATTTTTATTGTATTTCTTTAATCTAATGCTGACACTCTGATAGTAAACTCTCATTAGCATAGTTTTTTAGGCATCTTAAATTCCAAAAAGATTTATGTAGGGTTCAAAGAGCCATTAGAATCTGGAGTACAATCCATTTATTTTTTTTTCCAATGCCTTAGTAATAAATCAAAGCCTTTTACATTAAATTGTTATTTTAACATTTATGTAGAATATTAGCTAGAAATAAAGTGTCTTGCAAAATGTTGCATGTTATAAACACTGAAGAACTTAAGCAGTGATCATTTATCTAAGTTGAGGAATAGGGAATTATTGTTCATGTAAGGTTTACTCAGGTAAGCAGTGTGGCTGACAATGGCAAGAGTAAGTCCAAATATGACATTGGACATAAGTGTTAAGAAATGTACTTAACAATATGTAAGGTATGCTGATGCTACACTTGTCTCTGTATAAGTACATACAGAAACATTTACTAACTACCAATCGCCAATCAATAACTAATCCAAATTTTGACATATAGGATCTGTTCAATCAGTCTTTACCAAAGCAGACATAGTCACTTTCCATTTCTGCACTTGAAAAAAATGAAAAGAAAAAAAAAAAACATTATCTTTGGTAATTATAACTAAGGAGAGTCAATTGTAGCAGAAAATATAATCACTCCATGAAGTAATACTTGGTCAAAGAATTTTCTAGGCTTTGAGAATTTTTTTTTTTGAGAATGTATATAAAGATTGCCCTAGACAATATGTGATTTTAAAAAGACATGAGAAAATTGGGAGGTGCCAATTCAATGGTGCCTCTTTAAGCACATTTTCTGCACAGTGGTTGAAAGTGACCTTGACATAGCATGACCAACTCACAACCTTGGAATAATGATGCCAACTAGGGTATCTTTGAGAAGTTTTCTTGATATATAGCTATTACAGTTAGCTTGAAATAATTATTCTTCAATATTACAGCAATTACATTAAAAACATTAGAAGTTGTATTTAGAAAACCCTCTTTGGTCATAGGGGCCATACTGACTGTATGGATTAACTCGTCTGCAGTCCCCTCACTTAGTTCCTTGGTCACCTCTCATTTGTCCTGACATAGTATTTATGTGTCCCAAAACCAGCGAGAGGAAAATGGGCAGAGTTATAGGCAGAGTTACGTAGGAAACAGCCTTAACAACGTACAACACACAGTAGAATGTACCGCTTGGGAATGTCTCCTGTCAAGTGTGTTATTAAAACACACCAGAAATGCAACAACAATATAACAGACATCTACAGCATCATATTATCCAGCAGTGCTCCCCACACCAGTCCTGGGTCTAAACTATTGAGTATTTATACTAATTAATTTCACCTAATTAGGGCCTAGATTCTGGAAGTACATCTGTTCACTTTGCTTGTCAATAGACCACAAAAAGAGAGGAAAAAAAAAAAGATCCCGAAAAACCTCATTCTTTTTGGCTTTTATGAGAATCACAGCCATGTTTGTGTTACAGAATAACGAATTAAAAGGCCCATAACTTGTACAGGGGCACTTGGGTGGCTCAGTTGTTAAGCATCTGCCTTCGGCTCAGGTCACGGTCCCAGGGTCCTGGGATGGAGCCCCACATCAGGCTCCCTGCTCTGTGGGAAGCCTGCTTCTCCCTCTCCCACTCCCCCTGCTTGTGTTCCCTCTCTCACTGTGTCTCTCTCTGTCAAATAAACAAATAAAATCTTTAAAAATAAAAATAATAATAATAAAAAGAAAAGGCACATAACTTGTACAAATACTTTCAGGTTGTTCCTTTAGTATGTCTACTTGGCAGTCTGCCCATAAAATCTATTCTATTGGGTTTTCTCCTTTAAGTACTGTCACCGACTCTTCTTGAATGGAAGCTGGAACCTAATTTAGACATCAGTCCAACCCACTCAGTTTACAAATAGGGAAAGTGAAGCCAAAGAGGCTAATGACTACTTTCACAACTGCAGAACTTTCAAAAACAGTCACCTATAGTGATCCAGATCCAAGATCTCACCTTTTCCTGACGTATTTTGTTTTCCAAAGCTCCATTCTTACTTATTGCTTCATAGATTATTGTTGTGTCTTGATGGAAAGCAAAATGTAATTTAGAATACATCTAAAATAACAAAAGGGGAAGCTGGATGGCTCAGTTGGTTAAGCGTCTGCCTTCGGCTCAGCTCATGATCCCAGGGTCCTGGGATTGAGTCACGCATTGGGCTCCCTGCTCCGTGGGGAGTCTGCTTCTCCCTCTCCCTCTGCCTGCCACTCTGTCTGCTTGTGTACCTTCTCTCTCTCTCTCTCTCTGTAAAATAAATAAATAAGTAAATAAGTAATTAAGTAAATAAATAGATAAATAAGCAAATATAAAATAAAATAACAAAAAAATGTTAGTTTCAGAATCACCAAAGATACAGAGGCAGTACAGAGGAACATGAGGGACTACAGAACATTCCGAGCTTGGAGGATCCTGTCTCTACTAGCTGCGCTAGACTTGCCATGGCTGTTGTCAACTCTGATGTAATTAATCAGGGTGTTGTCACACTGGAGTGATAAAACATATACACATAACTGGAAGAGAGGTTTGCAATGAGGGTTCTTTACTTTCTTCCCTTAATTTCCTAAGGAAAAGAAAAATTATATGTTTTGGGTAACAAAAACATATCATTTCCATTTTGGAGGACAGCTGATTTCTAAAGTTTTTATTGCTTTGTTTCATACACTGGCAAGTCCGTCGATTCTTTATTCAAGTAAATGAGTTAAAAAAAATAGCATCAAACTGAGGGTTCTAGAGGGGAGGGGGGTAGGGGGATGGGTTAGCCTGGTGATGGGTATTGAGGAGGGCACGTTCTGCATGGAGCACTGGGTGTTATGAACAAACAATGAATCATGGAACACTGCACCAAAAACTAATGATGTAATATATGGTGATTAACATAACAATAAAAAAATTAAAAAAATAGCATGTAAATCTATAAGGAGTTCATTCCTAAAAACATTTTTAAACAATTATTTTTTAATCATCTACTGGCGATTACTTTCATAACTTTTGAATATATGTGCATACCTATATTTACTTATAAATCTCCAACAAGTTAACCTTGCATATGAAAAGGTATAAAGATTTATTTAATTTCTTCTATCCCTCTCTTATTCTGTTCAACACGTTTGATGTTTCTGTCAGTACTGTTCTTCTATTGGTTATCTCTGTAACATTAAAAATGTGCATGTGAATAACTTTTTTCATCATTTTGTGAGCTTTTGGTGATTTTTTTTAACTCTCTGAATTTTTTCCCCAATTTTTCCCCTTTTAAGTGTTTTGCCAGTTACACCTTTATTTTCACAATATCAATGGAAGTAACATTTAGATTCCTTGTAGCAATCCTAAACAAGTAATATCATTATGACAAAAAGTGAACCACAAACAATGGAAAACAGGGTGCATGGTTTCACAACTTTGCATATTGAGTTTTTTGGTTGTTAGGTTTTGGATGAAAGAATATAGATGGATACGCTTCCTTTTCTAGCTGCTGATTTTCACAAACTTGGCCCCAGCATGCCTCTGTTCATTGAACTCTGTCTTCCAGGAAGTTTCTTTGACTTTAGTTTTTCCTTTTATTATTTTAAACATTTATATTTTAATCTCTAATAAACCATTATTTAATTTAGGAGAGTTCTGGAATATTTCTTAATATAAAGGATTAAAATATAATTATTTTCTGCATCTTTTATTATCTCTCTTTCCTCTGGGGTCAAATATTTTGTATGCATATCTTGGCATTTTTCTGATGTTTTGTAATTTATTAATTTATTAAAAAATGGGGACTGCATAACTAGCTCATCTTCCTGCTTTTGAGAAAGTAAAAATGTTTCCCACTTTGATCTCTATATTCTGATTTTTTTTCTATGTGTGTTACTTCTTTGAGAAAAAAGAAAATCAATCCATCCCAGTTTCCAATTTCCAGAAAGTCACCAAACTTTCACTTCCTTGACTGATACAGGTTTTTCTTTTATTGAACATCTGTATATTTATTTTATTGTTAGGAGAGACCAGCCATGTCAATTTCATTTTGTTTTCTATTTTCTCATTTTCACCTTAATGAATGGAGCTTGTATTTTTTTTATTCTCAGGATTCCCTTTCATTTTTGCATTGTCACCTCTTATCAACATTTAAGTTACAGCGATGAAATAAATGTCTTTTTACACTGCGTATTTTATGATTTCAATTTTAGAACACTATATTTCCTACTTCTTATCAATAAAAAGATGAATCCATTCATGTTTCCATTCATCTTAAGATATTTCTATTTAATAAATATTTAATATTTGCCATTCATGATAGTATATAGTAGGATCAAAGCATGAGTAATGCCCAGTTCTCACCTTAGAAAAGCTCACATGGACGTGATTCTTATGCAATACTTGACACACTGCTAACTTGAAATTTTATGCTCTGTATGCAATTTAGAGATCCTACATTCCAGATTCTATTTAGGTCCCTCTTGACTTCCAGTTCCTTTGGCAAAAATCACTATTCTCATCTTTCTATATAACTCACTTAGCTCAAAGTTAGAAGTGAATTTTTGCCTATATGTATTAGATAGCCTTCATATTCTGGGAACTCTCATTTATAATGTAAAATTCCCATCAGGCTGAAAAATAGGATAAAGAATTACTTTCAATTCCCTGAGGTTAAAAAGAAAAAAAAAAAAATCATAGATTGATTGTCTTTTTGGAGACCTAGCTCTGCTTTTAATCTGTATTAGTTTGTTTTAATTTATATAATAAATTATTGTTTTATATAAATAATTATTTGAAATTAAATTACAGTAAGTTATAATTATTCATTAGGTTAGAATATTCACCATTGTACTGATGAAGGGAAATGAGATATTTGAATAAAGAAGGACTTGTGCCTGCGTGTGCATTAGGAGAACAAGTTTTCCTGGCTAACTGGCCTTTGTCTAAGATACCTATAACATTTATGGAACTTAGCCCACAGATAGCACTTTTTGAATATTGAATGTCTCCAAATGTGACAGCTTTTATCAAAGTCACTTTGAAACTCAAAATAGTTACAAAGAGACTGACAAATGGCATTGTTTAAAACCTTTATTTTTTGGGGTACCTGGGTGACTCGGTCGATTAAGCATCTACCTTTGGCTTAGGTCATGATTCCAGGGTCCTGGGATTGAGTCTTGCACCAGGTTCCTTGCTCAGCTGGGAGTCTGCTTCTCCCTCTGCCTGATGTTCCCCCACTTGTGCGTGTTCTCTCTCTCTGACAAATAAATAAATAAAATCTTGTAAAAAAAACGTTATTTTTCAAACAGAGGAATTTATTTTTCAACAAATTTACTTAAGTTTTCATCAGTTTTGGGTTTTGTTCATTTTTAAATGCAAAAAAAAAAAAGAATGACTTGAGATGTAAGAAACAGCAAAAACATAGCATTACCATCTTTTGTGTCTCTTGCTGCAGCAAAGTACCAAGTAGCCTCACCTTTAGTGTACCATTTAGAAGACTATTAGTTATGCACAAAACACCATTCTGCTCTAGGAAGCATATAATTCACTTTGCAGTTTAAGACAAAATAAAGAAGGCGATTTCCCAATCTTCAAAAATCAACAATGTTCTATAAGGTGTAGAAATCAACAGTTCCCTAAAGGACTTTAATATAAAATAAATTAAACATCTTTATAAGGAAGATAACCCCAAATTTGACATTTGCAGCACATTACATCCTTTTGTCAGTCTTCTTATTTTAGGATGATTCTTGGAGGAATTGATTTTATTTTATTTTTTTAGGTGCCTCTGAGATATCTTGAATTTGCAATATTATTTTTGCTGTTACTGTTTTTGTTTTCAACATCTCATTAGTCATATAATACATATGGTAGGTGGGGAGACAAATGTTCCAATTAGGTCTATATAAATTAAGAAAACTGAAGTAATTTTAAAGATACCTTTATCAGCCTCAAGACTCCTTCATCCACACAAATTTTCACAAAAGTGTGGCTTTTCACTGGCAAATACCCTGGAGAGTAACTGGTATAGATATAAGTACTGCATAGTACTTCAAGGTCATATTTTTTACTTTCGTCTCCAACAATCTACTTAATGCAAGATAAAAGACAAGCTTTGCTTCAGAAAACAAACAAAAATAAAGTAAATATTTGATTAGGGCTTAAAAAAACTTTATGGACTGTATCATATATGATATAATATATAAAAATATGGAAGCAACTTTGATGAATCACCTAGAGATGCTACATAGTTTAAGGTCAATAATACTTGGGAAACCCTATTGTCAAAATATGTAATGAAGTACCAGTGGCAAATGCTAGCCTGGCTTGTCTTTCAGTTCTTTCAGTGTTTCCTTTGCAATTGTATGCACAGCTGTCTCCATTTTCATACTGTTAAAATTTACAGAAGTACTGAGAGAAAAACAGAAATTTATCCATGTGGAATATTACAAACAATTAAAAAGAAATAAAAAGCTAGCATCACCAAACGCCTCTCTTTTATGAGTATTTGGTTGGTTCTTATTTTTTGGAACAAAATAAAAGGATTCATAGCACTATTCCAAAATGGTTTATATAATTTTGAATTGGAAATCTATGTACTTTGGCATTTTTCTGATATATGTTCATGAAGTAAAGTACAACAGAGTCGAGAATTTTTACTCTGCTGTTGTTTTCCCTTTTGTTATTTGATTTCCATTTTATTGGGATGTTTATACAGCCTAGCCAAGGGTTCCTATGACCTTTAAGTTGTTTTACGGGATAAAGTTACTTATCTGCCAGTTTCACTATCAGGACTAGAAGAATAACCTATTTATTTTTATTTGAACAACAAATCTACAGCTAGTTTCCCAGTACTCAGAGCTTTAGGGCTTCAGGGAATCTGAGAGGGGGGGTGGTCAGGAGCCAAGGGAAAGAAAGATGGCAGTGTGGATGGTCACTCAGTCACTTAAGCCATCAAAAACAAACAAGCAAGTGAGGAGTGGCCTCTCTTTTTCCTTTTTTTCTGTTACTAAATACCATTTCTTCAAATACCATTTCTATCACTTAGATGTCCGTTGCTTTACTGGGGTATGGAGGAAGGCTTATCTCAATTACACTTCTCCCTTCCCTATTACATTAAAAAAAAAAAAGATATCTAGTCACGGTTTTGTAAAATAAGGAAAATCCTTCCTTTTTCTTCATCCCTTTCTCCTTTTCAAGCCTTTGATATACAAATTACACGTTCCTATTCTAAAGATTCTTCTAAGTATGTTAATGAGAGATTTTAAATTTCTCTTCAGTTTCTGGAATTATCATCTCCTTGTGTACAAAGTTTTTTCTCTCTTTGTTTATTTTTGTGTTTTTATTTCATATTGCAGGGCTTCTCGATCTCTACTCACTTTATGCTATCTCTTTATATGTAGGAATGAAGCTACACAAAGGCTATATAACTCTTAGCGGGTGAGGGTTGTCCCCTGCAGACTTCATTTTGTAGTTGGCAGATCAGGAGCCAGTCATATCCTTGGGAGTCTTCCCAAATGCTGGAAGAAAATGGCTTAACACACAGTAGCTACCTTTGTCCCCAAGTATTTATTTTAATGTATTTTGTAAGTCCCCCTCCCCCCCATCCCTGCCTCTTCCCAGTCATTTAACAATCTTTTTAGTCCTTTGAAATAAGTGCTAGGCTCCTGGATATCTGAGGTTCCAGTCACTCACTTTCAATTAATCCCTCTGTTAGAGCATTCATTTCTACCTTTTCTAGTAATTGCTACCTCTGATTCAAAAGCCTTTCTGGTTTGTTTGTTTTTCAGCTTTATTGAGGTATAATTGAAAAATAAAGTTGTATATACTTAGGTTGTACAAGGTGCTATTTTTTAAGGTGCATGACCATGATTTAAAATATGTATATACTGGAAATGAGTACCACAGTCAATTTAATTAACATATCCATCACCTCACTTTTTTGTGTGCGATGATAACAAATAAGGAACTACTGTCATAGCACATTTCAAGTATGCAATACAATAGGATTAACCGTGCCGTATATTTGATCTCCAGAATTTAATCATCCAAAGCTGAAAGTTTATATCCTTGACCGACGTCTCCCCATTTACCACACCCTACAGCCTCTGACAATCATGGTTCTACTCTCTTGTTCTGAAAGTATGACTTTTTTAGCTTCCACATATAATTGAGATTGTATTGTATATATATATAATATCTTCCTGTGTCTAGGAGCCTTTTCTGTTTTGCAGAAACTTTCTCGGCTTTAATCCTGTGCATATACTCTCGGTCCTGGCCTCTGCAAATCATTCCATCTCTCCCATGAGCTTGTTTTTGAAATCCCTGCTTCTCATGTCTCCTGTTTATTCTCCTCATGATTATGGGGTTTTACCAATGTTTTTCCTTTATTTTAATTGTAGTGAAGCCCTAGGAACAAGTGGAAATAAGCTTAGCCCACCATTGAAAACTTGGAAGCATTTTACATTTTTTTAGGACATAAATAATTTTGGCAAAAATATTTACTTTACACACTGAATAATAATAATAAAAATACATAGTTAAAAGTTAGTATCAAGTCTATGTTTCCCAAAAGAAAAGATTGAGAAGAATTAACTTAATCCAAGTACAGTCAACTCATGTTCATAATGCAAGCTTCTAACTTGGTATATTACTGATTTTTTTGTAATTTATGTAAAATCATTAAGAGATGCCATTGTCAGTGATTGTGCTGTGGCTATAGTTCAAGTTAGGCTCAAAGAAAATAATGCAGATGAAATCCTGCCTTGAACTTTCTCTAAGTATAAGAAGAGATTGCCCACTGAAATTGACTTTTATATATTACATCTATATTCTTGTTAATTTTTCCTTTCTCATTCTCTCATAGCCTCTTTTTGCTGGTTTATATGGTCACTTCCAAATCCCTCTTTTCTTTGAGAGGAAAGCTGAGAATGCCTTTATCTGGTTTGGTCACCTGAAAGAATTACAACCATTGTTCAAGTTTCCATTCCAGCAGGACCTCCTGGGCAATGCCATCATGGCCTCTCTCCGTAGAATAGGGTGTGTTTCATCCACTGTCCTCTTTACCTACTATGGAAATTCAGTCATTATATTCTCATATTTCTCTCAATGTATTTATAAATTTTTGTAGGGAAGAAATGTGCTTTTAAATCATTGACTCTTGTTTTTTAACTTAGTGCTTCTCTGCTGGGTTATATGAAAATATATGTATTAAGGAAATCATGTGCATATCAGTTGCCTGTATATTGTCAAAGAAAAATCACACCGGACAAGTTATATAGGCAAGGGGGATTTTATTAAAGACCATTGCAATAGAGAAGAGAGATTAAACCCAATGTCTCTGAAAAGAAAGGTGGGAGGATTTTAAACACCGGATTGAACTATCGGAAAAACACTGGGGATGTTGGGGAGGAGGTTGGTCAATGTGATTCAGCCAACGGTATCTGTTAATTGGCTCTTAAAAGTTAGGTTTCTATCCTCCTACAGAGAATGGGCAATGGGGCTCTTTCTTTATGATTACAATTCAAGGGGATGGTTCCCAGTCCTTGAGAAAGACATTTGTCTTACAACATTGGCAAGAGGCTAGGAGAAGATTTACATCTGAAAAGGGTAGTGAACAAATTTACAATTGCAAGTTTTCTAAAGTAAATGTTTTAAGGAAAGGGAGATCAGAGGGCTTATAGTCAGAAAGAAACCTGTCTAAAGTCAAACTGAATGGAATATTAAGGCTGTCTCTGTCAATATTCTCTAATATTCTGAACAAAAAGCATATATTTCTTTTAAACCCACTATATATGAAATTCAGCCATCAATTAAAATTCTAAAACAGCCAGTGGTTATCAGGTAATAAAATACTGGACCTGTCCATACCTGTTCTCTCAACATAAAATAGCCTGGATGGAAGGATATCTGGTTACATACACTAAATATTAAGGGTACCCATAGCTGGCTCTTGAGAAAACATTTTTGTGCCTTAAGTCACTACCTTTTCTCACTTTCTTGTAGAGATGGGATATCAATCCATCAGGCTGTACTTGAAAATGAATATCACAATTTTATTTAATAAATATTTTACACATTCCTTTGTGCCAGTGCTAGGGATTAACTTTAAATAAAACTCATTCTCTGACTTCATGGATTTTATAAATCCATCCCTCTTTCAATCTGCCCACAGAGTTGCTTTCAGGAGGTGTGAATGTGCTAGGTCTTCTGCCTTTATCAAAAGCAAGTGCACTTGCATGAGTGATGCCCTTACCATTTTTATCTGTTACTTCTCTCATTCTGTCCTACACCCTGTTAAATTTCATTTTTGAACTGAGTGCTGAAAATATTTCTTCCCTGAAAAACTTTTTCCTAGGAGATAAGGAGAATATGGTTGTTTCTCTGTTATGCTTTGATATGCAAAAAGTTTATCAAAAATCCAATCAGACCTTTAGCAATTATAAATCCAACATATATGTGTCATTTTTCTCACATTTTCTTAGTTTGTATTGTAATGTTTACCTTTCTTGGTTTTGTATTTTTTATTTTTCATTAGTATCATATGTGTTTTTAGCAGTGTACCTGAAAATCTGTATGACGTAATGTGAAGTCTAAATATATTATGTTAAATACACAAATGCTTAAATAAATAGATGCTTAATGAAATGTTGAATTAAGATGTGGGTTTATTTTTTTAAGATTTTTTTTTTAATTTGTCATTGAAAGAAAGAGAGAGAGAGCACAAGCAGGGGGAAGTGTCAGGCAGAGGGAGAAACAGGCTCCCCACTGAGCAGAGAGCCCAACATGGGGCTCAATCCCATGATCCCAGGATCATGACCTGAGCTGAAGTCAGACACTCAACCAACTGGGCCACCCAGGTGTCCCGAGATGTGGGTTTAAATACACATCTATTTTAAAGTCTATAAAAAAATCAACTGTTGAAAATAATCAAAAGTTGAAAAAGAAGTTTGAAATATTGGGGACAGAAACAACAATAACAACACCCCCCCCAGCATCCCTGGTTTACTTTATATTTAAAACCCATGACTTTAAAAAGGACTTTCTTTTTATTTATTTATTTATTTTTAAAGATTTTATTTATTTATTTGACAGAGGCACAGTGAGAGAGAGAGAGAACATAAGCAGGGGGAGTGGGAGAGGGAGAAGCAGGCTTCCCGTGGAGCAGGGAGCCCGATGTGGGGCTCGATCCCAGGACCCTGGGATCATGACCTGAGCCAAAGGCAGATGCTTAACGACTGAGCCACCCAGGTGCCCCTAAAAAGCACTTTCAATGAAGACGACACTGTATATTTTTTGAGTTTCTATATTTTGCATTGTTTTGTCCTTCTGGCAGGACAAAAGGTTGGATATTCTTCCCACATATCACCCATTTGGAGAGTATTTTTAAAGAAATGGCATTTTCTTTTCCATAAGCATACATACTGCTGCTTTCATGGTGTGTTTGGTTTACTGTGAAGACAGGATGCAGATGAAGCTTCCAAGGAAAGATTCAATCTTGGAGCTATTGGATTTATATCATATCTAATTGTTTTCCAGGGAGAAAATTTGTGACTTTATTTGCTTTTTAGTTGTATTTTGTAATTTATAAAAGAGTACATGAAATGTGTCTTTCATATCAAATTCAGAGAGCTCTCTCTCTCTTCCCTCCTTCCTTTTCTCCCTCTCCCTCCCTTATCCATTCATCTCACTCTGTTTCCCCCTCTCTGTGAGAGACCAGGTGACAAGAAGATACATTTAGGATCGAACTAGGTGGATGGGAAGGAAAATGGTACTATGAGTTCAAGAGACTGAACAGCAGTGGGAATTCTTATTCAGTCTTTTCAGTACAGCAGTATTCTACGATAGATGAAGTGATATATCACCCATTTGAGATTTTTTTTAAGATAAATATGAATAGAATACACTCTTCGTGGATAAGCAACATTTTTTTTAAATTTTAACTATAGTGTCCTATCACTATAATTAAGTTCTTGAGAGTGGGATAGCTAGAACACTGCAATTAACTCATTTTAAGTGCATTTTTAAAAGGTTTTTGTTTGATTTTTATTTTTATTTCTTTTCTATGGTAAATAACGCATGTCACAGCCGAGAAATATAAAATAAAAAAGACAATATCTACATGCAATTCCATGAGGTCAGTAGCAATAATAACCTACTTTATGTTAACAGACATCATGACATCGTTAAATACTCTTTGTAGCAAGAATTTCCTAGACAAAGACATGCTGGATAATGCTGTGCTGCATTTAATGACATCTTTAGTTTGCGGTAGTTTTAGATTTTTAGTTTTATTCCATAGTCATCTCTATGTAGTTTTAGATTTTTAGTTTTATTCCATAGTCATCTCTATGCCAATAATTGATTCATTAAACAAATATTCCCAATGTACTCTTTTTGTGATATACAAAAATACTTACCTTTTAGAGCAGTTTTAGATTCACAGCAAAATCGAGTGGAAGGTACAGAAATTTTCCATAGGTCTCCTGCCCCCATGAATGAATAGTCTCCCCCATTGTCACCATTTCCCACCAGAGTGGGACATCTGTTCAAACCCAAATTTGATGAACTTACAGTGACACATCATAATCACCAAAAGTCTCCAGTTCACTCTTGGTGTGGTGCATTCTAGAGTTTTGACAAATGCATAATGACATTTATTCACCATTATAACATTAAAGAGATTGGTTTCACTCCCCTAAACATCTTCTGTTCTTTGTCTGTTTATTCCTCAGTTGCTTACCCCTGAACCCTGGCAGGGTTGATTTTTTACTCTATCCATAGTTTTGCGTTTTCCAGAATGTTATATGGTTGGAATCATATGGTGTGTAGCCTTTTCAGATTGGCTTCTTTCTTTCTATATGTTCTTTCCAGTTCTTTTCATGGCTTAATAGCTCATTTTTTTTAATTTAATTTTATTATGTTATGTTATTCGCTATACATTACATCATTAGTTTTTGATGTAGTGTTCCATGATCCATTGTTTGGGTATAACACCAGTGCTCCATTCAATAAGTGCCCTCTTTAATACCCATCACCAGGCTAAGCCATCCCCCTCCCCCCTCCCCTCTAGAACCCTCAGTTTGTTTCTCAGAGTCCATAGTCTCTTATGGTTCATCTCCCCCTCCGATTTCATTTTTCCCAGGTATGTGTGAGCGCTGTGAATTGTGTAAGACTGATGAATTACAAACCTGTACCTCTGAAAAAAATAATACATTATATGTTAAGAAAAAAAAAGGTAGGAAGCTCACTCTTTTTAGTGTGGAATGACGTCCCATTGTCTAGATGTAGCAAAGTTATTTATCCACTTACCTACTGAAAGACATCTTGGTTGCTTCCAAGTTATGGCAATTGTAAATAAAACTGCTGCAAATGTCTGTATTTGGGTTTTTGTATAGACCTAAGTATTTAACTCCTTTGGGTAAAACCAAAGAGCCTGATTGCTGGATAGTATAATAAAAGTATGTTTAATTTTTAAGAAGCCACCAAACTGCCTTCTAATGTGGCTGCACCATTTTGCATTTCCTCCAACAATGAATAAGAGTTCCTGTTACCCCACGTCTTCACTAGCACTTGGTGTTGTCGGTGTTCTGGATTTTGGCCATTATTATATGTAGATAGTGATATCTCATTGTTGTTTTAATTTGCATTTCCCTAATGACATATGATATGGAACATCTTTTCATATGCTTATTTGCCGTCCATGTATCTTCTTTGGTGAGGTGGCTGTTCAAGGCTTTCACCTGTATTTCTAACTGCCTGATGTGCAGTTGTCTCCTTCCTCCTGGCTGGGCTCCTGCTTGTCTTAGTCCGCTCGGGCTACTATCTTGGAACACACTGACTGGATGGCGTAAACAACGGACTTTTATTATCTCACATTTCTGAAGGGTGGAAATTCAAAATCGAAATGAGATCAGGGTTGGTTTCTGATGAGGCCTCTCTTCCTAGCTTGTAGATGGCTGTCTTCTTGCTGTGTTCTCACATGGCCTTTTTTCTATGTTTGCCCAGAAAGAAAACTGGTGTCTCTTCACCTCCTTATAAAGACAGCAGTCCTATTGGATTAGGACCCCACCCTAACCACATTATTTAACCTTAATTACCTCCTTAAAGCCCCCATCTCCAAATGCAGTCACATTGGATGTTAGGGCTTCAACAGAGTAATGGGGGGGGCATAATTCATCCATAACAGTGTCTAATGCAGACAGGTTTTATGCCTTCTGAATCCACTGATGCTGAGTGTGATGTAGAGTGGTTTTGGGAAACTGAACATTTGGTTCATCCTAAGATAGATTCCCTGAGGGTGTTGGAGTAATGTTTATTCGATTTATACTTATATCATGCGATGGTGATAAAAACTGAATCATTCTCCTTTCACTGGTTATCAAGACCATTATCATCTCAACTAAATGAAATGTTTACTATGTGTTGGGAACTATATTAAAATCTTTCCTGGATTTTCCATTTTAATCCTCACAATAATCTAAGGAGGTCATCCTAATATTATTGGTACTACACAGAGGAAGTCAAGCCTCTAAAATGTCATAGTCTTTGCCCAAAGCTACATGCCAGTGTGTTGCCCAGCCAACAATTTACTAACATAACTTAGTTTATAATTTGGTGCAACTTTTACCTAAATAATTTTGACCATCTAATATATCTACACTTTAGCCAAATGTATCCCAGAGATAACTTAGATTTGTTATGTCTTCGGATTTATTACTCAACACGTTGATGATTTCCAACATTAGAATCACTGGGTAAGTATTATTGGCTTATTAGCATGATCAGAGATTAACTTTGATCTAGTAAGTACCTTCTGTATTACACATGTTTACAGGTATTGGTACATATCACACCGTAACTAGTTAAGATAGCAGAGATCACTGCTAATTTGTAGAATAGAAAACTATGGTTTCAATAAATCAAACAACTAGCCCCATTTCACCGAAATAATTGAATGGAAGACATGGATTATTCAAATACTTCTACTCATTTTTCAGATATATTTAATGTGCATAATTACACGTTTTTTTTTTTTTTTTTTTTTTTTTTTCTGGATACTGGGGAAAGAATAAAAAGCTCTACTTGGCTAGGGGGCGCCCAGGTGGCTCCGTCATTAAGCGTCCGCCTTCGGCTCAGGTCGTGATCCCGGGGTGCTGGGATCGAGTCCCACCTCGGGCTCCCTGCTCCACGGGAAGCCTGCTTCTCCCTCCGCTTCTCTCTCTCTGTCTTTCACGAATAGATAAATAAAATCTTAAAAAAAAAAAAGAAAAAGCTCTACCTGGCTAAAGAATAGTGAAGACAGAATGGGCAGAAAGATGGAATTAGGAGGCAGAGCCCATATATAGGGCTTTACATGACGTTGTGACAAGGTTGGATACTATTTTAATTGCAAAGGAAAACCAATAAATATCTTAAGCAGGAGAACAATAGAATTGGATTTAAGCAGTTCATGACTATGTTGTAGACTGGTTGGAGAATGGTCTATGAGAAGAAGAATATCAAGAAAACCATCAAGTTTGCAGGATGTGGACAAAATAATGATGGTTATTTGCACTCAAATTGTAGTGGTAAGTATCTCGAGTAGTCAATTCCGGAGATACTTTGGAGTTAGAATCAAATGGGTGCTTTGAAGCTCTTGATGTGAATGAACTACAAGAAAGCAAGCAATTAAGTGTGACATCTTGGATGTACCCTGAGAACCAAGGGGAATTAAGTGACATTTACTGAAAAGGGGAAGCCTGAGAGGAAGGATAGTTTTTGTAGGAGAATAGGATTTCTGAGGCGGACATGTTACATTTAAGCTGTTTATTAGGCAGTTGGATTTGTTAAATTGGCAATGGAAAATGTCAGTCAGGAGTTCCTAAACAAAATCAGAGCTAACGACACAAATGATATTTAAAACCATGTCACTAGGGGCGCCTGGGTGGCTCAGTTGGTTAAGTGTCTGCCTTCATCTCGGGTCATGATCCCAGGGTCCTGGGATCGAGCCCCGCATCGGGCTTCCTGCTCAGTTTGGAGTCTGCTTCTCCCTCTGCTTCTGCCTATCTCCCTGCTCATGCTCTCTCTCTCTCTCTCTCTCTCTGTATCTCTGTGTCTCAAATGAATAAATAAAATATTCAAAAAAATAAAAATAAAAAATAAAATAAAATCATGTCACTAGATGGAATCAGTCAGAGAATGAAAGAATTAGAGGAGAGAATGAAGAATCAAACACTTGATCTAGGTGGGAAAAACTAGTAGAGGACATGGAACATTTTACTGAGATGTGAGTGAAACAAAGGAAAGAGGAAATCATGAATTCCAAGGTACAGAAGGGTTTCAAAGAGTTATGATTAACTGTAAAATGTGGTTGAGAAAGTTGAATGAAAGGAAGACCAAGAAATGACCACTGTGTTTGGTAAAATGAAGCTGTGCGTGAATTTGTTTGAAGGTGATTTCAGTGAAGTAGTTGGGTTTAAGTCCAATTTGGACAAGAATGGAGACAACAAAGTTGTGGCAGCAAATACAGTTAGAATTGTCAAGAATTTTGCTATGTAAGAAACCTACATATGAGAGTCATAGTTGAGGGTACTTTGAAAAATATTTCCCTTTAAATTAAGCTGTGTTTGGGGCATCTGCATGGCTCAGTCATTTAAGCATCTGCATTCAGCTCAAGTCATGATCCCAAGGGCAAGGATCCAGCTGGTGTTGGATCCACCTGGTGTTCTCTGTTCAGCAGGGAGTCTGTTTCTCCCTCTCCCTCTGTCTGCTGCTCCCGTGCTTGTGCTTTCTCTCTCTCTGTCAAATAAATAAACAAAATCTTTTAAAAAATAAATTAAGCTATGTTTGCTCCTTTATAAAATCTGAAGATTGTCAATCATTACCTGATATTAATTATGAAATCAAAGTTCATTTGTCTCATAATGGTTTCTGCTTTGGAGATTAACCATGACACCAATAAGAATAATGTTAATCTATGAAATATCTGTATATATTATAAGTTTAATTTTTTTAGAACTACATAGCCACTACTAGATGAATTGCAGCTATTACACTATGTCATTACTTTCTTATTCACTGACAAACCCATTATATAGAGAACGAATGACCATATAACATTGATTTGTTTTTTCACTCAAAAATAAATCAACTTTCTTGAAGGACAAAAAAATAAGTTGATTAAAGAATATTAAGTGTCTTGGCTATGATGCATATGAATTGGGATTTGAGACACAATATATAGCAATGGTGAGAGATCCAATGATGGAAAAGTAAATGTTTTATTCCTTCATCTCCATCCTTCCTAAAATAAAGAAAAAAAGAAAGAAAGAAGGAAAGGGAAAGAAAAAAAGAAAGAAAGAAGGAAGAAAGGGAAGAAGAAAGAAAGAAAGAAAGAAAGAAAGAAAGAAAGAAAGAAAAAGAAAGGAAAGAAAGAAAGAAAGAAAGAAAGAAAGAAAGAAAGAAAGAAAGAAAGAAAGAAAGAAAGAAAGAAAGAAAGAAAGAAAGAAAGAAAGAAAGAAAGAAAGAAAGAGGGAGGGAGGGAGGGAGGGAGGGAGAGGGAGCGAGAAAAGAAAAAAAAATGTCCAAATTTGGGTTTCTCAAAAGCAAATCTCAAGACATGGATTTGGGATCAAATAGTTTTAAGGGGAGGCAATTCTAGGAAGCACTGTGAAGCAGCGGGAAGCTGAAGCAGGGAGGAGGCTAGCAATAAAGGGTGCGGAGATGACTATTATGAGAAACTGGTTCAGTCCCTTTGGCCACCTTCTGAGATAAACTGTGGAACTTGTCTCAGAATTTTCTCACTGAGGGATGAGGAATCTGGGATACTTATTTATTGCCTCCTGCCTCCCAGTAGTTGCCCTGCCCCACAGCTGGTCATAGGATGTGGTGATAGACAAAGAAGCTTCCATTCCTGAAGAGACTGCCTAGAGGAGAAGCTAAAGGGATATGGAGAGACACTGACAGCGGAGCTACAACCACCTACTGTGTCAACCTCTTCTCAAGTCTTTCACATATATAGTGGGGCTTTAAGGGGGGGAAAAAAGCACCAAAATTAATTTCTCTAATTTTCTAGAGGCTTTATAAAGCACTAGATACACTGCTTTTATTGTATTTCTAGATACATAAAAATACACTGTGAAGATTCAGATTATATAAGGTAGACAAGATATGGACGTGATGCGGGAGCATTAGAGGAGAGGTGTTAAAATAATGTTCTCCACACACTCAACTTTCTTTTTTTTTTTTTTTTTGAAAGATTTTATTTATTTATTTAAGAGAGAGAGAGAGAGAGAGTGTGCACATGAGCTGGGGGGAGGGGCAGAGGAAGAGGGAGAAGCAGGCTCTCTGCTGAGCAGGGAGTCCAACAAGGGACTCAGTCCCGGGACTCTGAGATCATGATCTGAGCCGAAGTCAGATGCTCAACCGAATGAGCCACCCAGGCGCCCCTCTACTTTCATTTATTACTTTTATGGCAGGAACAAAAGTGAAAGCAATCAATATGCATAAATAAACTGTCTTGGGTATGTTCTCAAGACCATGCATGCCAGCATGTTTTTTGTTAATTGATATATTTTGTGTATACCTGAAGTCTTTAAAGTTATTAAAAGTTATTAAAGTTATTAAAAGAGTATATTGAGTGGCAGGTTAAAAGGAAAAACAGTAAGTGGACTATTAAGTATTTCTTTCTAATCAGTCATAGATTCAGGAAGTGCCATGACATTTATTAAACAGTCTGAAAGAAAGTTCAAATTTAAGATCAAATTAATTAGGCAAGTTGATTGACAGAATAACCCAAATAAATTATTTCAGTCCTTTAGACCCAGTGTAGTTATTTGCTTGTAAAAACTACCCTATATAAGGTTAATCATAGAGACAGATGGGCAGGTTGGAGGAAGGGGTGAAGGTTTCCAGGGGGGAAAAATGGTTTTCAAGAGCCATATTTTCAATCACTGAACCATCACAATCACTGAATCCTTCATTCAGTCCTCCACAGAGTCTGTTTCTACATTTCCCTTAACACATCCAGACTAGTTCCCTATCTAAAAACTGAGTAAACTATAATTTATATGAGTTAACCCATTATTGAAACATTGATCAAAATATGTATGTCTCCTAAATAGGCTATATTAACAGCCCTGGAATAGGTTGCCACACATTTTAGTTTTGTCCCAAATTTAGAATGCAACATAACTAGAAAAGGGAAGTGCTGTTTCCTAAGATTATCTTCAGGAAAATGGTATAGTTTAGAAAATATGAGAGTAGGGTATTATCTGAAAATATTCCTTTAAAAACAAATTTTTTCCTATTATTAATTTTTTTTTCATGGAACCTCCATACTGTTTCTCAAAGTGACTGCACCAATTTACATTCCCTCCAGTGGTGCACAAGAGTTCCCTTTAGTTCCTTGCCAATATTTGTTATCTCATGTTTTTGATAACAGCCATTCTGATAGGTATAAGTTGATATCTCATTGTGGTTTTGGTTTGCATTCCACTGATAATGAGTGATGTTGAGCATCTTTTCATGTGTTTGTTGGCCATCTGCATGTTTTCTTTGGAAAAATGTCTATTAAAGTTATCCTCAGATTTGTTGTTGTTACTGAGTTGTATGAGTTCTTTGTATATATTAGATATTTGCCCCATATTGGATAGGTGATATACAAATATCTTCTCCCATTCGGCAGGTTGCACTTTTATTTTATTGGTGGTTTCTTTTGCTGGACAGAAGCTTTTTCGTTCATTGTAGTTCCACGTGTTTATTTTGCTTTCATTACCATTGCTTTTGCAGTCAGATTAAACAATATATACATACACATCTTGAAGAGCAATGTCAAGGAACATATCTCCTATGTTTTCTTCTAGGAGTTTTATGGTTTGGGGTATTACATTAATCCACTTTGAATTAATTTTTAATTAATTAGTAATATACATTATTAATTATCAATAAATTAATAACTTAATTTAGGGATTGAGCAAAAAAAGGGTGAAGGGGATCAATTGTATGGTGACACATGATAACTAGACTTATCATGACGAACACTTTGAAGTTCCTTGGAAATATAGAATTATTATGTTCACACCTGAAACTAATATAATGTTATACCAATTATACTTTAATAAAGGAAGAAGTCCATTCTTTGAGGAGAAAATGGACTGACAGCTAATTAATGCATTTATACTCTCAGAGTTCTGAATCAACTGTAACTTCTCCAAAGGCACATCTCTGTGTAAACTATCAAGTATACATGTATTATGTAAAAAAATCTCTTGTATTAAATAGGGAGATCTGGTAAATAAGGACTAGACAGTCACAAGACAACCTTAAAAAATAATTTCACACTAATTCTCTCTGTGCAGTTTTATTACATGACTGTTTTAATGTTTCAGTTACAATAATTCTAAGGTTAGCTTTCTTTAGGACATTGTTTTTTACATATAATCTATATAAAACAGTTCCTAAATGGACATGCATCATTCAGAATAAGTCAGTGTGATTTAAAATGCAAAAGTTGTCTCCTAATGCATGACCATCTGAAGGACTTTACAATCCCATTTTCAATATGAATATGTAGAGATAGGTAGATAGATATATTTAATTCATCTATCTATTTTGCAGATGAAACCTGAATAAATTACCTTATTTGTTTTGTATTTGCTTGAGATCAGAGTAATTAGTCTTGCTTTTTGTAATACTCCAAAATATGTAAATATTAAAATTATAAGTGGAGCCCTAGAAAATAAACTTAATTTGACATTCCATACAGAAATTTCCATTATATTATGAAATATGTGTGTACATATAGATAGTAGAAATTCTTTCTTTCTAGAACAACACATTACACTTTCTTCCTTCTTGTAGCAGTGATGCATTTTACGAAATTGAGATGTTGGGCTGTTATAATGTTATCTAATGTAATATGCTCTGTGATTTATGGTGGTGTTCAGCATAACACCAATGGAAACATTAAAGAACAATCTTTTTTCTCCAGGTATGCAATAAAGGTTTCACAATGTTTTACCAAAAGGGTATTATTTAAATTACCTAAATTAAACAATGATTGTTTTGTTTGCACATAGAAATTTACGCAAAAAAAGTCTGAAAATGCCAGAGACTTTTCACAGATTTTTTTTTACTTTTACTCACTGCTGCTATTGTTTTCATAATTTATACTCATTAATATGAATCTTTGTTTCATTGACTATAGAATTAATAACATGAATACATTTAGCAAAACAGTAAATTTCTGACACAACAAATCTAGATGGTGTTTTACTGACATTATAATTTAACTCACCCACATACTTACTGAAACAAGTATTTCATATAATTACTTACCCATAAAGATTTTTCTCTGTTGCTCTGATAATTTTCTTACACTTTAACAAGTATATAGAAGTTCAAATAGGCCAACTGAATGAGAAAAACAGAATGAGTATAATTATATTGAACATATTTATACATCATTTAAAATGTATAAAAGAAGATATTTTGTGGATTAAAATGTAATTTTTTTAAAGATTTATTTATTTATTTGACAGAGAGAAAGACAGCGAGAGAGAGAACACAAGCAGGGGGAGTGGGAGAGGGAGAAGCAGGCTTCCCGTGGAGCAGGGAGCCCGATGTGGGGCTCGATCCCAGGACCCTGGGATCATGACCTGAGCTGAAGGCAAACGCTTAACGACTGAGCCACCCAGGTGCCCCTGAAATGTAATTATTAATGATTGTCCATGTGCTAGATGTATCTTTATTTTTATGAATGTTTACCAAATGATCTAAAATATATGGTCTGAGACTACAAATTAGAGCTACTGGTAGCCTTATTTCGGTCTTAGTGTAGAGTTTGTTATGACCCTGCTATTCTTATTTCCCAAGCATATCCTGAATTATCTAGGGATCTAGATTATAGCAGTTTTATCTGTCTTTACTTTGCCCTGCATGTCTGTTAGTATATTAATTCTTGTCACACAATTTCAAACAATTTCATGGCTTGAAGTGGCAAAAGCATGGCCTGCCACTGTGGAAGCTAAGGATAGTTCTAGGTGATTTAAATGCTGTTGCAGTTGCTTTCTGTCTACATATTCAGGATAACCTAAGAGCATTCTTTACAGACAGAGTGGCCCCAGCATTGATGAATATTGAGCTCGCAATGGAGAAGACTTCTTCAAGTTTTGTTTTGTTTTGTTTTGTTTTTTTTAAGATTTTATTTGTTTATTTGACAGAGAGAGACATGGCAAGAGAGGGAACACAAGCAGGGGGAGTCAGAGAGGGAGAAGCAGGCTTCCCGCTGAGGAGGGAGCCAGATGCGGGGCTGGATCCCAGGACCCTGAGACCATGACCTGAGCTGAAGGCAGACACTTAACAACTGAGCCACCCAGGCGCCCCTTCTTTAAATCTTTTGAACTACATTGCTTGGAATGTCTCTCCATAACAACCTAAAAATTTTAGGTTTAGCAATCTGTCCTCTCTCTTTGCACACATGTTCTGCTCTCAGGTAGCTAGAACACCTTATAAAACCCATCACAAAATTATGTGCTGTACAGGAAGACAAGTGAGTGAAAAACTATGTTGCATTTTGTGTGCAAGTATGTGTCTAGACTGGTATGGTACTTTCTGCCATTTCTTACTAGAATACAGCTTACGCTTAGCTTCTACTAATTTAGGAAATGATGATCACCTGTAACCTCTCCTTCCAATGGTGGCACGTATGATTTTCTATTCATATGGTCATTGCATGGGAGTGAAGCAGTAACACTTTATGAGTTGTTACACTACAGAGGATTTTTAATGCACTCACTACTTACTCAAGGATGGATGATCTAAGCTTCTAAAATTATGGATACTCTTTTAAACTTTGTATAGAAGGTGACACTTCATGAGTTTATAGGGGGAAAGCTGGTCTTGTTATATAGTGAGAGGGTCCAGAACTGTTCAGTAGACTTAATTGCTATTGCCAAATAATTATATCTCATTACATATGGAACTGATCTATCCCCATCATTTATCTTCTTGTCATTCCTCTGACTGATTTTTCATCAGATTTTAAACAACAGGAATCTGTTTGTGAACATTGTCTAATTTCATACTGCTATGCATGAGTGCAAGACAATTGTGATTAGTAGGAGAAAACCTAAAGAAGAGAAGAGAAAACGGACCCATTTTTGCCTCATTATTGTCTTGTTTCACTACTTCTACATGCTTTTCTTTTTAATTCTTTGGTTTTGGGATGAAGAGAAAGAGAGGAGTCTTGATTTTTTTTCAGTTTTATTGAAATATAATTAACATATAACATTGTATAACTTCAAGTTGTATAAAGTAATGACTTGATACATGTATATATCGCAAAATGATTACCACAGGAAGATTAGTTAACACATTCACCACCTCATGTAGTTACAGCGTGTGTGTGTGTGTGTGTGTGTGTGTGTGTGTGTGGTGAGGACTTTAAAAACCTGCTCTTTTAGCAACTTTCAAATATGCAACACGGTATTGTTAACTATAATCAGCATGCTGCACATTACATCCCCAGAACTTAATTTATCTTACAACTGGAACTTTGTACCTTCCGACCACCTTCCGCCTCTTCTGCCACCCTTCACCCCGTACCCCTGGCTCTGTTTTCTGTTTCTATGAGTTCATTTTTAAAGATTTCATATATAAGTATGATTGTACAGTATTTTTCCTTCTCTGTCTGACTTGTTTTACTTAGCATAATGCCCTCAAGATCCATCTATGTTATCAGAAATGGCAGAGCTTCTTTCTTTTTTATGGCTGAATTCCATATATATTTATATTTGTTTTCATATGTATGTATGTAACAGTTTCATTAACCATTCAACCCTTGATGGACACATGTTGTTTACATGTCTTATAGTAAACATGGGGGTGCAGATGTCTCTTTGAGATAGTGATTTAATTTTCTTCAAATATATATCCAGAAGTGAAATTGCTGGATTATGTGGTAGTTCTATTTTTAATTTTTTGAGGAACCCCCATACTGTTCTCTGCACCAGTTTATATTCCCATCAACAACAGTGTACCAGGGTTAAGAAGGAGGTCTTCAGATTGTGGATTTGTGCTGAGGCACTAAAGTATCTGCTGATGGATGCCAGGAGCAGCTTGTAAAACTCAATTAATTAATTAATTGTATTTGATGTACTTTATTTTTCAATTTTAGGACTAAAGATCTGTACTAGCATAGGACTGTGCCTGAGCTTGGAAATTGTGAAATTCAACATCATCGTTTTAGGTATAAGACAACTGATGTACAGCCATTAAATGTGCTTAGCATGACACAGCTAGTTTGAGGGAAAGTGTGAATGGATGTGTAGTATAAGTGAATGGGTGGTAAAAATGAGCCTAGAATGTCAGTGCCTCTTCCAGCAATTTTTTTTTCTGCATTGTAGGTTCTCAGAAATGAAAGCCACAGCATGTATTTCTTGGGTATAACTTTAATATTAACTTTTATTTTTCCTTTTGGAGTTCAGTATTAGTAACACAGCTGACTTCAGTGTCCATATTCAATGGATAGTAATCTAAGAGATCATAGTTTAATTATTTTTTAAAAGATTTTATTTATTTTTTGACAGCGAGAGAGGGAACACAAGCAGGGGGAGTGGGAGACAGAGAAGCAGGCTTCTCGCGGAGCAGGGAGCCCGATGCGGGGCTCGATCCCAGGACCCTGCGATCATGACCTGAGCTGAAGGCAGACGCTTAACGACTGAGCCACCCAGGCGCCCCAGATCATAGTTTAATTATGAACAATGTTATTATTAGTGTAAATGACTGTTTTGAAATAGTCACCAAATATTCTTAATTCACTCATGAACTGGTGAACATTGACTGGAAAATTTAGATTCCCACTATCCAGTATCTGTGTAATACCTGAATTTGCCCTGTTTTTTGATCTGGTTTTTATTTAGTAATAAACAGGAAAAGAGGTACATTATAGCATTTAAGAAAATGTTAAAAAAATCTTAAAGTAGTATACATACATAAAACCAGAAGAATTCACATGCTACCTTCCTGGAACAAGGTCCACCCATATATTGTTATTGACAAATGTGTATAAGTTTTGTCTTTTTATGTGAGTAACATTAAGAAGTTGGGTGCTGATTTACATGTTTTGTGTTATCTCATTTGATCCTGCCGTAAACCCTATGTTGTATCCTGGCACAGGCATTTTTAACCCCACTTGGCGCTTAAGAAATACAGCTAGAAGAGAACTTATTTTCCTTATGTCTCATAGTAAGCTAGATGTAGAGGTTGAGAATGAACATAATTCCCCTGGCTCCAATTTTATTGCTTTTTTTCCTTAATTGAAGAATTGTAGGAACTTACACTCAGAGTTTTCTTTGACCTTCTTAAATAAATTGCTAGTAAAATCATCTTATTATTTGAGAAGACATACATAGGCAAATGCCTTATGAGCAAATCATATTTATTGCACTTTGCCTATTTAGATGCTACTGTCAAAAATTATCAATGCTGATGAACATAAAATTGGAGTCAAGCATCTATGAATTCTACACACACGTTTGGAGAGTGCTGTAATCTGTATCATAGGCATCATTAACTTAAGCAATTAAGTTCAATGTCCTAGTTTCTGTTGACAAGTGTTACTATTTTTAGGATTATTCTTCATGTCTTACATTGCTTCATTGCTCTTGCACCTCATGAGAAAAAAGAATTGCATTTATGTTAATTCTTTTTAAAATTACCCACTACAGCCAAAGGGTGATAAACATGAACTCTCTCAGTAATTAAATCAGAGTGCTACTCTTAAGGAAGTTCCACTTAGAAAAAATCATTGCTAAAGGGTGTAGCTTTAAATGCAAACCAATCATTAATTTCAGGGCCATTTCTGGGGACTCTCCTGGTGATTATAAATCACTAAAATTGGTTTACGACTGCACTAATATACTGTAAAATAACTTAGAAGAAATCATGGTGGCACCACCATTTGGCAATTGGAAACCCTTTCTCTTCTTTACACACTTATTTCTACCAATTATTCTCCAGGAAATTATCGGATGGATTTTAGTGGCATCATGTATAATTATTATACTAACATTAAAAAAATGATTTTGATTTTGAAAACAAGGTGGAGTTTATGTAATACGAAGTTGTATGTCAGCAGGAGCATGAGAGTTTATACTAAGGGAGATAGTAATATTATCTTTTCTTACTCGAACTTGCAGATAAGAATTATTTGCAGTCATTAACATTGATTCAACTTTATAAATTAAAACCATGATTAAAGAAGAAACTACCATGTCTTAAAAGCAATAATGTAGTCATTTTTCTAAGGCATGCACCACTTTCAAAGCTTAGCAAAGTAATCTATAAAAGTAATGCAAAGGCAATGAACTTCATCTTCAGCAGCTTTGCTAACTGAGCAAATAAAAACAGATGCCCCTGAATCAGTTCTAATCAATTCAAAAGTAATATATCAATGTGTTATAGCATGTTGACACTGGGTTTAGGTCCTAGAAGAGTCAGAAAAAAATCCTCATTCTAGTCCTAATTTTGGCAGTCTATCTTTGGAAAGGTCCCAAGGCTTAGATCCCAGTTTCCTTCACTTGTTAGAGGCCAGGATTACATCTCTAAGATACAGGTCCTCGGTCTCTCATTTGTAACTTTGGAGGCAAATGGGTTTTGAAATTCAGACATTTTCTGCATTTTAAAATGCTAGTAAGACACGGACAAGGTATGTTACAGAGCATCACCACCAGGCTGTGGGGCTGCTCCCTGCCATCACATTATTACTTCTACAGGAGACCATGAACGACCTCACTAAGGAGACACTTTCACTCTCCCGTAGCCTTACATCTGATCAGGTTTTACCACCAAGAGACTTTGTGTCAAACTCTGAACAAATATTTTCACCTCTGGTACATTTGGGATATTCGAATTTTAGGAAAAACCTGGTGTCTCACACCACACGGCTTGACAATTCTAAAATGATGTTTATTTGAGATGCTAGGGCTTTACATCATTCTGATGAACATTGAGCACTTCATCTCACACTTCACGTGCAAATGAGGAGGCAAAAGCATGAAATGAGTTTTTGGCAAACTGCCAAAGCCTTGCAGCAGCTGCGTGTCCAGGTGGGACTTTATGGGGCTTTGACAGGGGAAGTGTCATTCAAGTGCCTGACACCATTGTCGTCTTATGGCAGGAGGTGGGGCATTTGATGGCTTAGTGGGCATGATAGCTACAATTAATTCTGCTAGGAGAAATGGCTTTTATATGGTACTTACTAGTCGTTTCTAAAAATACAAACCTAAATATCAGGAAACAAATGACTTCCCTTGGAGACCAAGAGACGGAACATCTCTTCTCCCTGACCAAAATAACCTTACCAGGTGAGTGAGATCATTTTTTACATATTAACTGAGGAGTATTTAAAATATGGAGACTGCACGTCATGAGGCACAGGTGTTTGTAATTAATTAAAGCATTGAAAATAATTGTGTGTGTGCGTGTGCGTATGTGTGTGCCATATATATTATATATATATATATATATTATATATATGGCATGTGCCTATATCCATAAATAACTAATGTGCCATATGATAATTTTGCTTAACAGAATTAAGACTTCTTTTTTCAATTCTTGGGTCTTTCCATTAAGTGAACTTGCTTGAAACTCTTGGTGAACAGATGCCAGGGTTGTACAACTGAACATGGTTTTGTATGACAAATGTATTCTTTAGATTTAAATGTAAGTGGGATCATATTTTAATTTCACCAGAGTAACAGGATACTAAAAGTAATCCTCTGTGAATCATTTTATCCTGAATATATATAATCACTTCTAAAGTACTATAGGCTTAGAATTTTACAAATGGATTTCATTTTTAAAAAACTGTAATTTGTGTATTAAAAAATAGCTTCGGAGGAAGTTCTTTATACCACAACTAATAAATGTGAAGACAGCTGCTTTCAAAATGTGATAGATAATGTTCTTTCTTTCCTGGCTCCTATTTAATAATGGTCATGGAAAATTTTAAATTACCAAAAAAAAAAAAAAAAAGAAGAAAAAAAAACCCACAAAAAAACAAACAACATAAAAAAAACCCAACCTCTTAAAATGGTTTATTTGGAATTAAGCACAAATCATAATTTCTACAACATTGCATAATTTTCTTCCTAATATAATATTTAATTGATGATAGAGAATCTGTCTCCCTCTCTCTATCTCTTTCTCTATACATAATATATACATTATGGTATCTAATACCATGTATAGAGGGACATACTTAGACTATCTTCTCTGATATTTTGGTAATTAAAAATATAAAATTGCTCTATGCTGAAAAAATAAACACTTTGTCAATCAGCATGCACATGTTTTGTTGTTCACTTGGAATATTGGCTTAGAAACAAGAAATCACAGTAGAACATCTCATTGACATTCAATAGGAAAATAGTGCTGACAGAATGTTACAAGAACTAGAGTGGATCCAGGCCAAGAGAGTAAATTGAAAACAGTCTGATAGCTGTCTTAACATTTTACAAGGCAAGCAATATGATCAAGTTGTTGAGCTGACATCATAAAATCATTTGATACCAAGATTGGGTTCTGTTTCAGAGATAGACTTTTTATAACCTTGCTACTTTGATTAAATGGTGCACCTCTGAAGCTTTGGAGTAGAATCTATACACAGATCTCATACATACAACCACTCATTTCTTCACACACACCTTTATGGATACCCTCAAGGACAAATGAGCAGACTTTTCCTGGAACTAAGTTCCAGCATCACCCCATTTATTTGCCCACTTATCTGTATCTTAGTTTATAACTGTCTCATATTTATACCAAACTCTGACACATGTGTTCATACAATACATCATCTTGACAGTACAAACCTTGTGAACAGGCAAAGGAGATGGTCTGCTGCACCCAGTGACACAGGAAGATATTTTACTACGGTTTTCAGGACAATCTTCTACTCCATCAGTCCGTTATTCACTCACAAGTTCATTCATTAAGTGACAACAAAATCAAAACTGAAATGAGTAGCACAGCCATTAACTTGGTACTTATTTATTGAGCAATTACTGTGTGCTCAGCATCATTCATAGTACTGTGGAGCTATGGCCTCTGCTCTCACAGAGACCCTGCATCAGTGATGTATCTCTCATGAGAATCACCTACTTTGTGTATTTTCAAGGAAGAAGACTTCTAAGTGTCCTTTTCCATGCATTTAATGAAATATGTATATAAATAGAAGCAGGCACTGCTTTGGTGTTATAGAGTATCAGTATGCACGTGCATCATTTGCTCTTCTAAAGAACTCCCCCCACCCCTGATATTTTGGTATATGCAAACTCTACTTAGAGCTGTTGTCCAGATCTCTTCCTGTGTGTTATAATATCATTCAAGTTGCCACATATGTTATCATAAAATACATTAGTACAATGCCTAATGAGAGATCTGTGGTACTCTATTTTAATGTACATATACCAGGGCTACTCCTCAAACATTTTGATATCTGAAAACAACTAGACATAAGTTTAGTTTTCCATAAATGTTTTGACAAAAAGAATCAGTGTGAAATAGATTGGAATTAAACAAAACAAACTGGTCCTTCAACAAGGATGGTTTGAGAAGTAGGGATCTGGACAAGTGTTTCACAAGTAGGTGTGATTTTGCACCTCCCTTCTCCCTTGGGGACATGTGGCAATGTCTAGAGGGATTTTTGGTTGTTACTACTGGGAGATTGGTGACATCACTGGAATCTAGTGGGTTGAGTCCAGGGCTACTGTGAACACTCTGCAACGTACATGATAGGTGCTCCCCCCCACCAAAGAGTTTTCTAGCCTAAGATGCTAATGGTGTTGATGTTGAGAAAACCTGCCTTAAAACTAATCAGAGGAGTTTGGAGTTTATCGTATAGAGACTATACCATCTGTGTTCCTGGTTTTTGAAGAGAGAGTTTCCCTGAGAAACATTTTTAAACAATTGCTAAGGAAGTGGTATGAGATGAGGCTCAAGAGAGTTGATCGGCTGAGAGTGTTGCAGTAATTCAAGGGTGAAGAGATGGTAGTGAGCTAGAGAGAGGAAAACAAATATGAGCTGTGTGAGGTGGCGTGAGGGTGAAAAAAGAAGGATTTTTATGCCTCCCAGTTTACCAATCCCTTGTGGTCATGGGAGTGGCAGTAGACTGTTGACAGGACTGGCAGCAACTTGGAGAGATGGGATAGGGAAAGATGAGCCATTTTTTTGGATGTCTGTCTTATTGTATGCTGCTCAGCATCCTACAATACGCAGTGCAGCCTACAACAAAGAATCATCCAGCCCATAATGTCCATAGTGCCAGTGTTAGAAACCCCGGTGTTATGGACTGAATGTTTGTGTGCCCATGAATTCATATGTTGAAGCTTAACCCTTAATGTGATGACATTTACAGATGGGATCTGTAGCAGGTAGTTAGGTTTAGACAAGGTCGTAAGGGTGGGACCCCAGTGTGATGGCATTAGTGCCCTTGTAAGAAGACCAACCAGAGAGTTTGTGTTCTCATTCTCTTTCTCCCTCAACCTCTCTGCCCTCCAGATCTGTGAGAAATAAATTTCTATTGTTTTAACCATCTAATCTATGGTATTTTGCTATGACAGCCTAATACACTGGGCTTAGACAATTGCAGACAACCAAATATAGCCATCTTCCCAGCCTTTAAGAAAAGTTTTGAGAAGTGATACTACCATGTTAACCTCCTTTGAGATTATATACACGTACTGTTTTTATTTGGAGTTAACCTTTCTCCTAAACCAATCAGAGTTGATAGATTTAAGTTTGTTTCTTTTTTCTGTTTAACATTATTCTTCAAGCCATCTTTAGCAGGTGCTTTATTAACATCACAGTTTAATGGCAACATGCTCAGCCAATTGATAGTTGGATATAAAAAACATTTCCTTACCAGTATTTAAACCCATTACCTTTAAACTTTTGCTTGATGTGCATATTACTAAAGTTTCGGCCTGCCCTAATGCTCATTTTCTATTAATGGCACAGTAAGAAAATGTCTGTGTCTCAAGGTCATAATAAAAGGTGCTTATTTGGTCTGCAAGATTGGGAAGCAAAAGCCCCCGGTATGTCAGCACTGATGGGGTCAAAACCCAAGGGTTAGGGCTTTAATCTTTTTAATGAATTTTGAATATTCTTTTTAAAATTCAGTGTTATTTCTATAGATCACCCAAAAGCCATTTATATCAGGAAAATGATAAAAAAAGAAAGCTAAGGAGAGGTCTTTGTGCAGTCAGGTGGACTCAAAGCTGAGTTAAGCATTGGAGTGTGTAGCTTAAAATTCATATAATTAACCTGCAATGTAAATAAACAAACAAACAAAAAAATAGTTAATGGTGCCCAAGTAAGTTGAGTTTTTGATAACTAGTTTAATGGCTTTAGCTCTACATTTTTAGTTATGCATGTTTTCTAAATTCAAATGTTATGTTTACATAGTTTATATACTTAGAATTTCTAAGAAAGAGGTAGTTTTAGGTAGGACATTCAGTATGGCCATACTTTTTGAAAGTTATATATGATATTGGCTGATGAAAAACATTAGCACAATTCTCAACAAATAAATGACTACATTAGGACCTGTAAAAATATTATTTCTAGTATCTAGCAAATAGAAATGCCTCAGCTAGTTTACAATAACAATTCTAAAATTTATGGAACAAGTGCAATATGATAATTACTATTTTAACCTCTTGATATTTACTATATTAAAAGCCACATAGTAGCTGTACAAACTAGATATTCTCTCACTTTTTTGTGTAGGGAAAGAAATTAAGACAAAAAACCCAAGATCAGAGGTAATATCTAGGCACTGAGGGTTGTGATGGAGTAAACTTCAAAGTGAACACAAAGCAAAATTTTGCTGCTTGAGAACAAAGGTTATATATTTTCATAGCCTACCCTCCCCCCTCCCCAGTTAATGTTGTCATCCTAGTGCCTGCAGATGATTTAGTAAAAAAGGGTTGTGTGGTCAAATAAATTCTGGGAGCATCCCACTTTATATTTGTCTCTTGGAAAATCATAACACATTAGCTTACTAAGGCTTACTTCTCCAATTCATAATTTAAAAAGACTTTATTTTCCCATCAGCATACTACATTTAAGCTTTTCAACTCATAGTTCTCAAAACTCTTTTATCTCACACACCAAACAGTAATATCGAGAAGAATCTGTGTTTTGAATCTACAGATAATACTCTGAAATATATTGAATTAATGAATGTTATTCTAGAAGCATTGTGTGTGATCATTAAAAGTGCAGTAGGAATGCTAAAATGGTCTGGTTTAAAGAATCATAAAGTACATATGTTTATAAAAGTTATTAAAGGTAATGAGATTACATAACAGTAAATTTTAAACCAAAAGTGCTCACTGTCCTTTGGCTATGTAAGTGCCAATTACCCTGTTTTAGTTTATAGTGTTCTCTAACAAACCACCCCAAAACTTAGTGGCTTAAAAAAAAGCAGAACTGCAAAACCAATAGGAGTTCATATCTGTGTGTGTGAGTGTGTTTGTTTGTTTATGTATTTATTTATTTAATATGTACACATAAGATTTATTATGAGGAATTGGACTTGGCTTGCACAGTTTTGGAGGCTGAAAAGTCCCACGATCTGCCATGTATAAGCTGGAGACCCAGGAAAGCTTTTGATGTGGTTCAGTCCAACCCTGAAGGCCTAAGAACCAGGGGAGCCAATGGTGTTAAGTCTCAGTCTAAGTGGGAAACTATCAATGTCCCAGTACATCAGGCAGGAAAAGGGGTGAATTCTCCTTTCCTCTGCCTTTTGTCCTTTTTCAACCTTTGAAGGAATGGATGAGGCCACCCACCCTGGGAAGGGCAGTCTGCTGTACTGAGTCTACTGATTCAAATGCTAATCTCATCCAGATAGATCCTCACACACACCCAGAAATAAGAATGTTTAGCAACCTTGATCCAGTGAGACCTAAATGTAGCCATCACTTTAACAGTCACTCCTGTGCATCTTCTGTTTCCTGGAGTCCTGGCCTCTCTCACAAACTTGGAACCCTTCACTCCTCCACATGGACACTTCCTCTCATTCTCTCTCATTCTCTCTCAATTTCAATCTCTGTCTCTGTCTCTCTTACTGTCTCTCCCCCACCCCCACCCCACCATGTGGCATCTCCTTCTTCAGTAGTCTAGCTCAGACATACAGTGTGGTGGCAGCTCTCCAAGAGGAAATGAATGTTTAGATTAATATGTGTGTGTATAGTCATTTGTTGCATATACATGTACCATCTATTCAGTGCTTTTTAGCAAATTTTAGAATCAACAGTAAAGAATGTTTTAATGGTTTGGGACATGTTTAAACCATAAGGGGAATCAGACAAGCAAGACTTCTTAATGCACATTTTATGTGCTTTTGCTTAGTTCTAAAAAAGTTTCACAAAAGCAAGGACCAGAACTTCTAAAACTTCAAATATGAGAAATATGAATATTAGATATGTATATATTTTTGAAATGAATATATGCACACATATATTAATCTAAACAAGCACCTAAAAACTCCTCTAATTTAACTTTATAAATTTTATTTAGTTTTATTATCTTTCTCAAAATTCTTAAAATATACTAATAGCCCCAAAGTTTTCAACTGAGCTCCAAAAAATCCTTAGGGTTTTCTATGAAGATATGACAGGGACTGCCATACTTGAATTCTAAACCAAGAAAGAAAGAAAATATTTTTAAAATAGCTGATGAATGCAGAAAAACACAAAAGAGAGACAGAGTGCAATACCCAGGAACATATATTTTATTTGATAATTCAGTAAGGGATTTTTAGGATATGCTTCTTTAGGGCATCAAATAGTATAGTGATTTGCCCTGTATATTTTTGTACTATGATTACCATAGTTTTACTTAATGCCTTTTTACTTTATATATTTTTTTATTATTGAACCAAATAATGGCATTGTGCAATGCATAAACTGTCATTTGATTTTTTAGAGGGGGGAGGGGCAGAGGGAGAGGGAGAGAGAATCTTAAGCAGACTCCACACCCAGTGCAAAGCCTGAACTGGGGCTCAATCTCAGAACCCCCGAGATCATGATCTCAGCCGAAATCAAGAGTTGGATGCTTAACTAACTGAGCCACCCACCACCACTTATTTGATATTTTAAAATTTTTATTGCACTTGTAACAAATAGGTCACAATTGGTTTAACCATACTGCAAGAGATTTTTAAGCTTTACAGTTTCAATTTTCATCAATTCTAATACTTTGGGGATCAGTTCTAGGTTTTAGTTATACCAGGTTAATATCAATTCACATCTGAGACTTTGTAAGCCAGAAGTCATCAAAAAATTTAACAGTAAGAAGGACTCAACATACTATAGATTTACAAGTCAAATCTGGATCCGTGCTTCCCTATGGTGAAATTAAATCAAGCCTTAATTCAGCAGAAATTTAAATTACCAGAATCAGAGATTGAATAAGTTATTTTTGAGCTCTGGGAGGCCTGCTTTAAAAAAAAAGAAAAAAAAAAGCTGATATATCCTAGATTGATTGAACCCAGGTTTTTCAAAAATTGCTGACTTTGGGCACCTGGGTGGCTCAGTCGGTTAGCGACTACCTTCGGCTTAGGTCATGATCCCAGGGTCCCAGGATTGAGTCCCACATTGGACTCCCTGCTCAACAGGGAGTCTGCTTCTCCCTCTGACCCTCCCCCCCTCTCATGTACTCTCTCTCTCTCATTCTCACTCTCTCAAATAAATAAATAATTCTTTTAAAAAAATTGCTGACTTTTTCTTATTGCATAAGGACAAAACATGACATATTTGTCATATGATCATCGGAACTGTCTATACCAACACAAATTAGATGATGACACCCCTCCTGCATCATAGTTTCCCAGGTAAAATTCCCTTACTAGGAGCAAAGGAAGCTTTCAGAAAGTACAGAAAGTGCAGTCCTGTTAGAAAGGCAGCATGTGATTGTGCCAAGGTGGGAATCAGAAAGCCTGGTGAAATATGTTTGAGAGAACATCACTTAATTTTTCTCTCCTTCTTTTTCTCGCTTCTCTTATTTTTTGTTTCTTGTTCTGGACCTCTTGTGCAGCTTCATGTACTTTTATCTCAAAGTCTCTGAGATAATGACCACGTTCCACATTTATGTGCTTTCCACATTACAGTAGTCGAGAGAATCCCCTGACCCCCTCCGTTCTCAGGATGTCTTTGTCCTCAGCTCTCCTTGGTGGCCCGAAGTCGAGAGACCCTCTGTGACAAAATTCCAGGTGTAACCTCAGGCTTTCAGTCATGGTGTGGGAGGAGCTGTGTCCTGGCCATTTGGGAAACTAGAGAGAATTGGGGTCTTAGCTACTTCTCATATAGACTTTCAGCCGATCTTTCTATCTTTACACTTATGTGTTCCCTTACATTGGAAGGTACCAGCTGCCTCAATTCCTGAGTCTTTTCTGGATTCTTTGGTGTAAATTGGACTTCCTCTTTGTACCTATGCCTCCAAACTAAGTATTATTTCTCTGATGCACTCAGTCCTTTATCATTGTTCTTTCTACTTTCTAGTGTGCCAAATTTTGTTATTGTTTTCTATCATGTTCTTTGTAATCTTGTGGGTGTATTTTTTTAATAATCTGTTTTTTAGGAAGGAGTAGACATAAAGGTGTTCACACCACTATTTTTAATCCTCAGGTTTAAATGTCTGAGTATTTCTTTAGAGCAGAAAATTTGCAAGATAATTGAAAAGTTAACTTATAACTTGGATAGAAATCTATACCTACATATACTTATAGAGTTATTTTACTTTAGAAAATTAAGAAATTTACAAAAATAAAGAATATTCCTATTTAACATATTAGGTGTTGGGTCTAGTACTCTTTATGTTGATATATATGAGCTCTTAGTCTTATCTGTATTTGTATTTTATACTGCTAATATTAGAAACTCAGGACAATACTATTATTTTAATAAAAATACTATTATAACTGAAATAATTTACATATTTTACATAATATATTACACATTAGAATATATGCATGTTCTAAGTTTAGAATGGTATTCACCCTCTCCCCTCCCAGGTACATGGATGAGGATTAAAGTGAAAATATCCAGTAGTTCATCTTAATGGATGTAATGGATACAACAGAAATTCAAATTGAAAGTATTTAAAAATTAGCAATGCAATTTTTTTGTCTTCTGTTTATAGTTCTTAGGATATTACTAGTATATCATTCGATTATAGAACATAAGATGGAAAAGAGTGGAAGAGTTAAAGAAGAGATAAGCACTAAGATGGCATTATAGCACTGATAACAATTCTCATCCATCCTCTCCCGCTGAAAAGCCTGACCTCCAAAAATGATTGCATTGTGATTTTAAACAGGAAAATGAAATTGAATTGTATTATTTGTCTTTAGCGCATTATATTCAGACCTTCCAAGGGGTGGGAAGATGGGCGGCAGATGATAAGAAGAGGAGTAATTATTCTTTTTTTTAAAAAGATTTTATTTATTTGACAGAAACAGACACAGCGAGAGAGGGAACACAAGCAGGGGGAGAGGGAGAGGGAGAAGCAGGCTTCCCGCGGAGCAGGGAGCCCGATGTGGGGCTCGATCCCTGCACTCTGGGACTGAAGGCAGATGCTTAACTACTGAGCCACCCAGACGCCCCTCTTTTTTTTTTTTTTTTTAAGATTTCACTTATTTATTTGAGAGAGAGAGCGCACGCATGGGCCAGGGGAGAAGCAGAAGGAGAGAGAAAGGGAGAAGCAGATTCTCCTCTGAGCAGGAAGCCTGTTATGGGGCTCTATCCCAGGCCCCTGGGATCATGACCTAAGCTGAAGGCAGACGCCTAACCAACTGAGCCACTCAGGCCCCAAGGAGTGATTATTCAAGAATTTGGGAAAAAAAGTTTCCAAAACACACACATATACAAAGTCTTTCATGACATGTGCATATGGATGCATGCATAGACTCTGGAAGAAATATTAAAGATCTGTAATGAGGAATGTAAATTAAAAAAAAAGTTCAGACTTAGAGCACTTGTTCAGAGAGAAGAAAATAGGTAAATTGCTTTGATAATCCAATAATAAATATATCTGTAGATTAATACAAAGAGTAAATAATAATTTGAGAGGAGCTATTTACTATTTGATTTGCATAACTAGAAAAATTGAAAAGGTATAGTTATCCCAAAGTTTTTTTTTTTGCTGGTGATAAAACTTTGAATTTTAAAGTATATTATTTTTTTTTCTCAGTTTTAAGATGGCCTAAAAAATTCATTCAGCCTTTTTTGGAAAAGTTCAATTTAAAGCATTAAATATAGCCATTTTTTTTCACCAGAAAAGAAGTTGCGCTTTAAAGTTCAAACTTAGCAAACTAAGCATTTTAATGAGGCAGGTATTTCTATTGGGCCAAGTTTATTCAAAAAAGGAATACTTCCATGCTTTTAGCAAAATGTTAGACATCTTTAAATTCTGCCCTTCTAAAAATATCTAAAGCCAATATATTTTAATGGACTTTAAGATAATTTCTTATCTTTTCTTTCAAGTGAGTCTATATAAAATTCATCTAGGTTAATGTGGGAGTTAAATATATGAAGAAGCAGAATTGTGACAAAATGAAAAGTATATATGCCCTTATAATTATTTTCCTAATGTTACCTTTTCCTAAAATTCTATTGCCTGGAATAAAGATGAGCTATTTTCAAAGTGGAATTTTATTAAGAATCCCATTCCTGCAAGATCCATCTTTCAGAAGGGACTTACTTTTGCCTGGTGGTTTAAATTTTACTTAAAACTGACATCTTTAACTGAATGATAGCTAACAGTTTGAAGCAGGAATGACAAAAGTCTAAATCAAAATAGTCAGTTATTGCAGTGGATGGAGAACTTGAATCCTAACAGGTTAATTTCATTCTCTTTAGTGTTTTATTGTATGTTTGATGTGCCCCAGTGTGCTGATGCTCAGAAGAAGTTTCTTCAGGTAACGTGTTTGACAGTCAGCAGTCTATAATTCTTCAGAGGGTCCTTTCATGCTGACCCCATATTGTTAGATCCTGGAATAGAGCCATCATTTTGCAGTAGAGAGCCAAATTTTTCTCCCTACTGCCAGTGTCAACCAGCAGCAGGGTAAAGATGACTAATGCCTCTAATGTCTTGCCCCAGTCTAAAGGGGACTGTGATGGTTAATTTTGTGTGTCAATTTGACTGGGCCAGGGAGTGCCCAAATATTTGGCTGAATATTGTTTGAGTGTGTCTACGAGGGTATTTCTGGATGAAATTAACCCTTTGAATCAGTATACTATGAAAAGCACATTGCTCTCCCTAATGTGAGTGACCTTCATCCAGTCAGTTGAAAGGCTGAATACAACAAAAAGGCAGACTCCCCTGAGTGAGAGGGAACTTCCTCCTACCTGACCGCTTTGAGCTGAGATATTTGTCATTTCCAGCCTTTGGACTTGAACTGAAATATTGAATCTTTCTGCATGTCTAGACTGCCGGCCTCTGGAATGGAGCTATACCATTGGCATATATATATTATCATATATGGATATATATATATATCTGGAAAATCTTGACTTATACAAATTTTGATATTGTGGTTCTAGAGGAACAGAATTTTAAGGGTGAGTCTTCTGAATTGGTTCTGGGGTTTCTGGAATTCATTCTCTAATCTGATTAGATTGAAAGATTCTAGGGGGACCTGGTTGGCACAGTTGGATAAGCGTCCAACTCTTGGTTTCTGCTCAGGTAGTGATCTCAAGGTTGTGGGATTGAGCCCTGTGTAGGACTCCACGTTGGGTTTGGAGCCTGCTTAAGATTCTCTCTCCCCGTCTCTGCACACCCCCCCTCTCTCAAATAAATAAATCTTTAAAAAAAAAGAGATTCTAATGACTCTATTTCCAATACTAAGGAGCATGCTGATAGTCTGTGGTGTGATCTGGTAATAGAGATACTTGAAATATAGATAACTGCTAATCAACCACTGGTAGCATTTTTCCCAGACTAATGAATATAAGGATAGTGGCTGCTTGCCCCTAATGTCATTGGACAAAGAAGAAAAGAAAAAGATGAGCTCAGGGATTTGAATTCCAGCTTTAGTGACCCATAAATGACCTGAAGGCTTCTGTATGTGCCCTGAGGAAACCCTTGTCTCCTCCAACCACAAGGCTGAGATTGCTGAAAATCAAACGTAGAATCTCACCCTGGAAATGTCTGAATTACAACACAAATTGAACTCCCAGCCCTGCAGGGTCTCATGTTAAAGTGAGTCATTGAGAAGGAATGGAATCCTGAAAGTTGGAATAGGGATGTGAGGGAAGACCTTATGAAGCTGGGAACACTGAGCTTCTAAATTCTGACGAGTCTTCTTGTCTCTCCACCCTTAGTGTAAGCAACCTATCCTCTTGTCTGAGATTAACCTGACATTGCCTGAGGAAATGGAATGGTCTCCTCTTAGGCCATGCCAGATAATGCTGATTCTCCTCAGGACCCACCGCCTCCATCCTTCTTTGCTTCTAGATCTTTAACTACACTCAAGTCTGAACAGGCCCTTAATGGTGAGGTACACAGCATGGCCCACGAGAAGATGGGCTTCACACCAAAAGAGCAACTTAAATTTTCTAATTTACATAAGCAGAAGTCTAGGGAAAATAAACAAGAAAGGAGATTTAAGAATGTGGGATAATGGTGGAAGGAATATAAAGTTGGGTCAGGCCAAAATTATTGTAATGACCTCAGTAAATAGAAATTCTGCATTTAATGTTGTAGCTTGGGGAGTTAACAATTTGACTGTTTGGCTGAAATATGGACCAAACTATAGTTTGGTAATATGGACCAACTCCCATGGTCAGGGAGTTGAACATGCAGGACCTGCCCTGGTTTAATGTATAGGAAGGGATTCAAATGCTTAGAGTTCACAATGTTATAATGGATTTGTTATTTAAAACCTGCTCCCACATCCGGGGAGGGTCCACAAGACATACCTCTCACCACAACTCTGAGAAATAAATTGGTGAGGGGAGCCCCAACATTCTTAAACAGCTCTGTAATTATTCTTCTCTGTAGGCCAGACCTTATACCTGGGGGACTGCAAAACCTGAATGTAATAGAAGTAATTGGATCCCAGAGGGGCAGGGGCCAAGTGGTGTTACTCAACTTCCAAAGGCGAGAAGGGCATGGTTACTGTGATGGATAGCAGTGTCAAAGCCATGGTCAGAATGGTCTAACTCATGCAGATCTATAGCATTGGCTAATCGATCATGGTGTTCCCAGAGGTGAAATACATAGAAAGCCCACTAACTTCTAATTTGATCTGTAAAAGCAGAAAATTTCTGGGTCAAGTAAATAGAATTCTAACTTGAATTTTAAAAACACAGTCATGGTCAGAGCTAATCTGCTGGGAATTGCCAAGTGGAAGCCACTAGAACTGCCTATACCTAGGAAAATAGGAAACCAAAAGCAATACCACATTCTTGGAGGGACTATAGAGATTAGTGCCACCATTAAGTAAGATACAGTGGTGGTAATTTTCACTACATTTTTTTCATTCACCGATTTGACCAATGCAGAAAACAAATCTTGGAGGATGCCAGATTATTGTAAGTTTAACTAGGTGGTGACTCCAGTTGCAGCTACTCTCCTACATAGAGTTTTAGTGCTTGAGCAAATTAACATATTTCTTGGTATACAGCTATTGATATGGAAAAATGTTTTTTTTCTAGATGCCTGTTAGTAAAGAGTACTACAAGTTTGCTTCGAGCAGGTCAAGCCAGCAAGACACCTTTACTGTCCTACTGCAGAGATATATCAACATTCCCGTCCTATCACAACTTAGTTCATAGGGAGCTTTTTCATCTCTCCTGCTGCAAGCTATCACATTGGGCCATTGCACTGAGACTTTATGTTGATTTGACCTGGTGTGCAAAAAGTAGCAAAAACTCTGAATTTATTGCTAAGACATTTGCATGTCAGAAAGTGGAGAATAAATCTGACAAAAATTCAGAGGTCTTCTACCTCTGTGAAATTTCTGAGTCCAGTGGTGTGGCTTAAATTGAGATATATCTTCTAAGGTGAAGGATAAATTGTTGTGCCTGGTTTCTCCTAGAATGAAAGAAGAGGCATAATGCCTGTGGGTCTCTTTGAAATTTGAAGGCAATATTTTCCTCATTTACATGTGTTCTGCCCATTTAGTAAATGGATTAAGAATTGCTAGTTTTGAGTGGGGCCCAGGACAAGAGAAACCTCCACAGTAGATTTAAGCTACGGTGCAAGTTGCCAACCTGATACAATAGATCCAATGATGCTTGAAAGGTTAGTGACAGATAGAGATGCTCTTTGGAGACTTTGGGATGTTCTTATAGGTGTATCACAGTCCAAATTCTTTAGGACTTTGGAGAAAAGCCCCGTCATTTGCTGTAGATAACTACTGTCTTTTTGAGAAAAACTCTCGACCTGCTACTCAGCCTTAATAGAGACTGAATGTTTTACCATGGGCAACAGTATATCGTGTGAACTGAGCTGCTCATCATGAAACTGGGTGTTGGATATCTCACTCACCAAGCCATATAGTTGCATGTGCCTAGTAGTACTCCACCATCAAATGGAAGTGATGCATATATGATCAAGCCCAAGCAGGCTCTGAAGACACAAGTCAGGTATATGAAGGGGCCCAAAGGCTCATGGTCCACACTCCTACTATACCATCACATTTCTCCCAGCCTGCAACTATGGTCTCATGGGTTTTCCCTACAATCAATTAACAGAGGGGGAGCAGACTTGAGCCTGGCTCACCTATGGTCCTGCACAATATGATAGATGGTCCTACATCACATGAAAGTGAGTGCTGTAGCACTACAGCCCCTTTCTGGGGTGTTCCTGAAGGATGGCAGTTAAAAGCAATTCCCCCAGTTGGGAGAAATTCTAGCAATGCATCTGGTTGGTTGTTCACTTTGTTTGGGAAGAGAAATGGCCAGATGTGTAATTTTATATCCATTCATGGGTTATGGCCAGTGGTTTGGCTGAATGGTCAGGGACTTAGAATAAACATGACTGTAAAATTTGTGACAAGGAAATCTGGGGAAATGTTATGTGGATAAACCTCCCTGAATGGGCAAAAACATGTTAAGACATATGTGTTCCTTTTGAATACCTACCAAAGAGTGATCTCAGTGGAGGAGTATTTTAATAATCAAGTGGATAGAATGATCTATTCTGTTGGTGCCAGTTGGCCTCATTTTCCAGCAATCCCTGTTATTACCCAATGGGCTCCTGAATACAAGGTCATGGTGGCAGGGATGAAGGTTATACATGGGCTCAATAACATGGAGTTCCGCTTACCAAAGCCAACCTAGGCACGGCCACTTCTGAGTGCCTAATCTGCCAGCCATAGGAACCAACACTGAGTCCCCACATGGTACCATGCCCTAGGGTAATCAGCCAGCTAGCTATGGGGTGGCAGGTTGATTGCATTAGACTGCTTCCATCATGGAAGGGCCAGTGTCTTGTTCTCAGTGGAATGGATGCTCACTCTGGATACAGTTTCACTTTGCCTGCATATCATGCTTCTGCCCAAACTACCATCTGTGGACTGACAGAATTCTTTATCCTCTGTGATGATACTCTACACAGCATTGTTTCTGCTCAAGAAACTTACTTCACAGGAAAATAATTGCAGCGATGGGTTCATGCTCGTGGAATTCACTGTGTTTACCCTGTTCTCCACAATCCCGAAGCAGCTGGCTTTATCCCAAGCAAGGTGACTGCACGGGTTAGACCTTGGGACCTTGGTCTTCTCCAGCCTTTGGACAATTTCCCATGGTAGGGAAAGGTATAAACAGAAAGAAGTGGTTTGTGGGGAGTGTAAAAGGCAATAACTAGCATGTATAATAGAACATTCTCAGCCATACAAAGAGCATCTTGCATGCACTCCCATGTCCAAATAGTCTGTTCTCCAGAAATCATATATTAACTAATTTAAGTAGGAACCAGCTCCTCAAGGGCATACCATTGCTTCCTGATGTAGATGGTTTAACTGTTCATCAATATCCTCTGCCTTTCTCTACCTAGTTTAACTTGGTCATAATCATAGAATTTGTTTTGGCCAATGCAATATGAGATGTGGTATGTATCATTGGGAGGACATAGAGTATGAGGAAGAAAGATTGCTTTGTGTCATAAGCTACTCTGATTTGAAGACCTGAGTTGCTACAATATAGCCTGGTCTATTCTGACTGACATTGCTATGTTTTCTAGGTCACCTATAAGGGTCAACAACTCTAGTTCAATATGAAGCCAAATGAATTATCTTTTTGTGTTTTCAACTAAAAATTAATTAATTTAAAAAACAAAATCTGTGTATGGAATGTATGCATGTCACATGTTTACATTTCTATGGTGAATAAATATAGTTTTGGTGCATAGTCATTTTAAAATATGGTAGAGGATATTCGATAGTGAGATAATTGTCATAAGAGATCCACAAAGTAGTGATCTGAAAAGGAAAGGGGATTGTATCTTACTGAGGAATTAAATTAAAGCAATCATAGAGAACTAGTATTTGAGATGAGTCTGGAAAAATAGGTAAAATTTAAAAATGCCAGAAATTGTAATCTAAGTATACAAAGTTTCAGGTACTAGAAATAGTGAGAGCACATTTTAGGAGTGGGGCAGAATGCTTCGGTCTGGCTGGTAAGTGATGAGTCAGTCTGATTTAAGTACAGTATATACAGAATCAGATATGTGATCCAGGGCCATGCTGGACAGCCATGCATGTCAGGACAGGAAAGGAGTATTTCATTAAATGGGCTGTGAAGCCATGATCAATGTTTGAGGAAAAGAGAATCACATATTGAGAAACCTGAAAAATATTATTTGCTAGTGCTAATAGGGCTTAAATTTTTAAACTGGTGAGAGAAGTGAAGAGGTTAACAAGGTCAGTAGTAAAGTGAAGAAGCCTGAGGACTGAGAGCCGCAGCTTCAGAAAGAGAACATTGAATACAAAGTATACTGCACGGGTAGAACATGCAAGGTTGGATGACTGGGAAAATAAACTGAGAAAGAAAGAAAAGGAAAAGGAAGAAAAGGAAACAGAAATGGAAAGGAAAGGAAAGGAAAAAGAAAGCAGGAGGGAGGAACGGACCAAAGGACAGACGCTGACGTTTGAGCCATAGATGACTAAGAAAGATTAAGAGAGATTGGTTTTCTTCGTGGGTGCACATGGAGTGAGTTTGTTTTAGGCCATATTACATTTAAATGGTTGGTGATATATTTACGGAGAGATGTCAGACAGTCTGCTAAAAATGGAAGACACAGAATCTGGAGCCTATGGAGCATATATAGCTGTAGAATCTGCATAGAATAATATTTGAATATATGAAAGTAGATGAAATTCCCATGGAGAAGACAATGAAGAGAGAAAAATTTGACATAAAATCAGCACCGCCACTTTGGATAACAAAACCAGAAATTAAAAGAAGGCTGTCACTGAAGGAGTCCAGGGAAAGAACAAAGAAAAAGACAACCCAAGAAAGTATTTCCAAATCAAGAGAGAGTTTAACAACATGAATTGCCACCAAGAGATCCAGATACCTTGTGCTAAATCCAATTAGGGGGGATTTTCCCCAGAATTGCCAGAAATCTCATTGAGAGATCAGTTTCAGCAGACCCATGATGGCAGAAGCTAGATTTCCCTGGGGATATGGTGTATGAATGGGTGGCACAGATGCTCAAGAATATAGACCATTTTTTAAAGAGGTTTTGCAGTGAAATAAATAGGGAGCAATTGGAAATAATGTGAGCAATGGAAGGATGAAGATCAGGCTAGAAGACGCCTGGGCATGTTTGTAGGCTGAGGAATAGGAACCAGCAGTGTGAAAAGAAACAAAATCATAACTGAAGAAAGACTTTGGAGGTAGTGGGAAAAGATGGAATCAAGAAGGTTGCACAGGCTGACTTAAGGAAGTAGAAGAGAGATTATTTTGGAGGGAAAAACAAAAGAAAATAATGAAGCACTTCTAAGCTATTTGGAGTAAGAACTAGTGAAGTTATAGGATCTCCTGTAAGATGGTCTTGTAGTTTAGTGAATAGAAAACAGTTTCATTGCTGAATCTAACAAAGGTGTGCAGAAAATCTGAGTTTGGAGGACAGTGGAAATGAAATATAAAGAAAGTGGCCAGCAATGAGGCATCACTGAAATTTGCAGGACTGCAAATAGCAAGTCATTTTCCCCAGCAAAGCTTAAATAGACCAGAGTCATAGTAAACAACACACACAGTTGAGTAGTATTTAAAAAAATAAAAATAAAAAAAGCAGGGGCTTTTGAGTCAGACAGATTTGGAAATGCTATTTGATGCTTTGACTTAATTTGCCATGGGTGTAACCTTGCTCAGCTTACATACTCATGCTGAGCTTCAGGTTCCTAATCTGTAACCTGCGGGATAATACTTCTTCCCATTTGTGTTGTTTTCTTATCACTTAGGTCATATGCATAACTATAGTGCTTATCTAATATTTAGTTATCTTCAAATGATGACTATGACTTTCCACCTTTCAAAAACAATGGCTCTCTCACTGTGAAAGCTTTCTTGTTTTAGGCAGTTGATAGCAGGTGTAATTTGAGAAATGTAATCCTTTCCTGATGCACTCAAGGATATACCGCATTAATTATTATTAATAGTGACTCACAGACGATATTGGACTCTGAAGTATTAAGTCCTTGTAGCCAATTTGGTTGCATCTTATGGACTTAGACATTGATTAATGCATCATAAAAATGAGCCTCAGATTTGGCAGGAAACACATTTTGGGAGGTATCAAATCCCTTTTGCTGTAGGAGTCCATAATCTACAACCTGCAGTTCAAATCTGGCTATCTCTTTTTGTAGAGAAAGTGTCACATATGCAATATAGCTGCTGCATTCAGTCGAGTGTTGTAGATGCCTGCTTTGACACTGCAGGGACTGAATGGAGCGGTGGCAACAGAGGTCTACTGCAAATCCTAAGATATTTAATGTCTAGCTCCTTAGAAAAAAAAAAAAGCTGGCTGACCCCATTCTAGGTAATAAACTAATATTGCTAGTAAAATAGTGCTGGGATGTCATAGGTCACCAAAGCCATAGTTAGCATTTGTATTTATTCATGAACAATCTCTGTCCTTTATAGTGTGGTTAGATAATACATGGACTATGTTCTTCATTCTTCTGGAGGTTGAATGAGGGTAAATATTACATTTCCTTTCTGTACTGTTTACTGAAGACCTGACCATAAACAGAGGCTCCAAAATTTTAATATTGTTCCTGTTTACTTTTTTATTTATCACATTCAAAGAATAAAATGTTAAACATTATATATGCAAACTTCAGAACTGCTAAGGGACTAACAAAAAAGATTAGTTTAAAAAAGCAATTAATATATATTACTAAGAAAATATCATTAAATATTAATATAATAAAATATTAATGTCTATCAATGATTCTACTCCCCCCATTCAGTTTCCCATTAAGTTGCAAACACAGATAAAGTTCAAAATTCTAATTGATAAAAGTGGAAACTTTTATCAATTAGATACTTCTTGTAGGGATTTTTCTTTTTAATGAGCTCTGTGTTACGAGAAGCAGATTAGGGACATGAAACAAGCCACCCCTTTTCCTCCTCCCATCTCCTTCCGAGATAAAGAACTATTTGTTAAAAAACATATGCTCTGGTAAGAAAGAGAAAGGATAAAGAAAGCGTGCTTTATTGCTTGTCTTACAAATAATGCTATAGAGCAAAGGCATCTAAAAGGTAGAGAGCAGAATTGCACAACAAATAATTAACCCAAACCAAGTGCGATATATTTATGTGTACCTATAATAAAATAAACGGATGGTCCTTTTAATTTAGTTCATGTCTAGCTGCCAGATATTATATTATATGTCTTAGTCACAGATATCATTATTGACAAATGACTACATTGTCCTTCTAAAACATTGACCAAGAAGTCCCTTTGCTAAATTTTAGGATCACTGAAGGGCTACGTTCTACTTCCCCTTGAGTTGACATCATTAATTAAAACCCTTACGTATTGAGCTCCTACACACCTTTGTACATGGTGTCTTTTATCTCATGTTCCAGTAAATACAACTCCATATTTCTTTCTATGCTTTAAGCCAGTTTGAATTAGTGAGACCACATGACTGTGTTATCCATACAAGAATGCATGTAATAAAATGTATATTGGTTTTAATGGCCCCTCCATAATTGTTCTTAGAGTTAGTTAATTCTAACGTATTTCATGGATTCCTTATAATGGAAGTCCTTATGCATAATGAGGACTTCTGAAGAGCAAAACCTGGTTCATTACAAAAAGCCACATGCATATTTATCCATACCTGTCCACGTATGGAAGTATGTCCCAATCTGTGTTGTGGAAACGTAAGTTTCCATCATATCAATGCAAATCAACTTAGATAAATATAAATAATTATTATTTGTAATTAAGTGAATGATAAATATCATCATCTTTATTCACGTAGTATTTTTTGCTTTTCTCTTGAGCTAGTTCTGGCTGGGACTGCAAAAGTTTCCTTCCTCATGCAGGAGCTTGCTCAAGTGCTCTTTTTTTTTTTTAAGATTTTATTTATTTATTTGACAGAGAGAGACACAGTGAGAGAGGGAACACAAGCAGAGGGAGAAGCAGGCTTCCCATGGATCAGGGAGCCCGATGCCGGGCTCTATCCCAGGACTCTGGGATCATGACCTGAGAGCCAAAGGCAACGCTTAACGACTAAGCCACCCAGGCGCCCTCAAGTGCTCTTCTTTAATCTATAGACAGACTCCTATTTCTGCTCTCAAATCTCATAGCTAAAATGTAATTTAGTTTTCGTTTTAGCTCTTTTTCATCATAGAAGGTAAACTTTAACAAAGTATGATTTTTATATTTCTTAAGTCGAAAAAGAAAAAAACTGCATGCCTATCATTGTATAAGCACAAATATACTACCTCTATATAATGTATTGTGTGTGCTATATTCCAGGAGCTGTAATTTACACCCACACACACACACACACACACACACATAGCATTTAAATCTCACCACAGCTCCATGAACTAGATAGTACATCCATTCTCTTTGCAGTAAAACAGTGATTCCATGAAACATTAGACACTGTGCCTTGAGGCATTCTATCATTCTGGCTCCAAAGTTAACAATTACCATAGATTGACAGAGTTAATTAAAAATGAATATGGATACAGAGAAGTCTATAAATTGGAGATGAATGTTGGTAACATGAGAGAATCCCACTGTATGTCTTCAGTGTTCATGCTAGAGTAGAAATTGTCATGATCTCGGGCGCCTGGGTGGCTCAGTCGTTAAGCCGTCTGCCTTCGGCTCAGGTCATGATCTCAGGGTCCTGGGATAAAACCCCACATCAGGCTCCCTGCTCGGCAGGAAGCCTGCTTCTCCCTCTTCCACTACCCCCTGCTTGTGTTCCCTCTCTCGCTATGTCTCTATCTGTCGAATAAATAAATAAAATCTTAAAAAAAAAGAAAGAAATTGACATGATCTGGAGGGGAAAAAATGGTAATGAAGAGATAGATACTTAAAAGAAAATGTAGATAGGTTCAGTGGAGCAGTATAACACTTGGCCTTGGACAGGGGTCCCTGCCCTTAGCCCTGTGCCTCATGGGGCCTCCCTCCAGTGCCTCCTCCAAGCCTGATAGTATGTCAGGACAGGGCACAGCAGTCTTGTCCCACATATGACCCTGTTGTGAAAGCGTCAACCTCGTAATCTTTTGTCTCCCTCTGGCTGACATGGAATAGCTGGTACTGGTAAAGCCATCTTGGCAGAGTGTGTCCCTGGAGATCAGCACCGAGGAAGGTCACCCTATGCAAGTTGAGGTCCGGGCCTCATGGCAGGAAGTCCTCCAGGGTTGACTGAACCTGTTCTCCACAAAGGCTTCTGAAGACCATTACTTAGTAATCACAACAGTATTTATTTTCTCTTGCTTCCAGTCAATGGGATGACTCATGTTACTTAGGGTTAGTCTTGTGCTGTATTGAACAAGGGACAGGCATGCCTTGTCCCAATGAGAATGCTCTTCTTGCTCTGCTTTAGTCTCTGCCTATCCTCCCATCTCATGTGGTGGCCAGGTGAGGAGTCAGGGATGAGGTCAACACTCAAAAGATCACATTCTAAGAGTTCAAGGATTATGGATTACTAGTCCAAGAAAAGGCATGCTTGGAATATGTCTCCTTCTACATTATGCTATAAAATTCCAAGCACCAACTTAACGTGTCCAGAAAAATCTTTAACATTTCTTCTACCTAATCTAGGAAAGAGTTGTATTCATTGTTTTCAGTATCAAAGTACAGACACAAGTTTTGAAAGAGTAACTGAAAGTCAATATTCATGGACAATACAATGGGTAGTAAAGATACAAACTTTATTAAGTACGTAGAATTAGGAAACTGCAGAGGCAAGAAATGGACTCCAAGGAACCATTGTGAGTGATACTATTGTGGCAGAACATGGGAAACTAGCCAGTAAATGGTGCATCTGAGTAAAGGATGCAGAGATGGTTCTTGGACCTGAAGATGAAGAAATAGTGCTTGGACACTGGGAATCACATGCACTGTTTTGGAAATAAACAAATACTGTGGTACCTCTTTACCTTTATTCTCAAGCGTTATCAATAAATCACTGTACCTCAGATGAGCCCATAGATTTTGCAGAACAGCTTTTAGGGCCATGAAATGAGCTGCCTGGACCCTGTATACACCCTAGAGGTAACTGTAAAGAGCTGGTGTAGGGAATGATCATGAAAGTTGAGGAAAGATGCTAGGAGGCATGGCGGGCCCAGCTGAGGTCAGAGGCCAAGAACTTGTAATGGCATTAATCTATAAAGTCTTGAGATATTCTCTATCCTAGCACCCAAATGCTTGATTATGAACCAAGAAAGAATCATCTTTGCTTAGTTTCTAGTAAAATGAAAGTAGAGAAATAAAGGACAAGGAGAGAGAGAGAGAGAGAGGCTAGAGACAAGGATCATTAACTTCTATATTGTGGTATCACAACTGGATGGGGTAAGGGCTTAAGAAGAAAAACTAATGATCTAGTGTCCTTCACAATTTATAGCAGCAGACACATATATCTTATTTTGACGTGGCTTTGCTGGCCACTACTTTTTGTAATGTTTCAGCAGGTTATTTATTTTAAAACCATGCGCAAAGGGGGTTTATTCCCCAGATCTCATTGACCTCTATCTACACTTTTGACTACCTTGATTCCTTCCTTCTGAAACACCTCTCATTTTTTTCTTTTCTTGAAAAATCCTATTTATCCTCCAAGATCTACTTTAAATTTTTAAACATTTGTGAAAAACCTAATTCTCTTTGCTGTGTCTGTTAATTTCTGCATCTTTGTATCTCTATAGAACTTCTTTTATATGACTTGCAATATTTTATTTCAAACATTTGCCAATTTATCAGTTTTATCTTCAATTTTGTACATTTTGTACATTTCAGGACAGAAATGATATCTAATTTATTTTCCTATTTGGTATCTACTCTATTCTCAACAGTTTGCTAAATGAATAATAGAATAAGTACTGGAAATAAAGCATGGAAAACAAAACAAAGCAAAACAAAAAATGAACCTACTCTGTCTCTTTTTCCCTTTCCCTCTCTCTGCTTTTTACTTCTTGAATAACAGAGAAAAACAAGGGTGGTATTGTACTGTGCAGTTCAATAAACTTTTAATATATGATTCTATATATATGCAGTTTCAAAGATGACAAAACTTCCACAAACACATATGCACAAAACATAAGAGATACACTAACTTGAGATGAAAATTCAGATTGCCATTTTGAATAAATGCATTTATACTGACAATTAGGAAACTTAAGATTTTGAGAAGCACAAGTAATAAAACTAGAAACTCTAGATCATTTCTTCTTTCTTAGATTAAAAAAAATTAGAGAGAGAGAGAGAGAGAGTGCACACTTGTGTGCATCTAAGGGAGGAGCAGGAAGAGGGACAAGCAGACCCATGCTGAGTGCAGAGCCCCATGTGGGGCTCGATCCCATGACCCTGAGATCATGACCTGAGCCAAAAGTTAGATTCGGCCGTTTGACTGACTGAGCCACCCAGGCGCCCCTAGAGATTTTTGTTCTTTTTTTTTTAAATTTTTTATTGTTATGTTAATCACCATATATTATATCATTTGTTTTGGTGTAGTGTTCCATGATTCATTGTTTGTTCATAACACCCAGTGCTCCATGCAGAATGTGCCCTCTTTAATACCCATCACCAGGCTAACCCATCCCCCCACCCTCCTCCCCTCTAGAAACCTCAGTTTGTTTTTCAGAGTCCATCATCTCTCCTGGTTCGTCTCCCCCTCTGACTTACTCCCCTTCATGCTTCCTCTCCTGCTATCTTCTTCTTTTTCTTTTTTCTTAAAATATGTTGCGTTATTTGTTTCAGAAGTACAGATCTGTGATTCAACAGTCTTACACAATTCACAGCGCTCACTGTAGCACATACCCTCCCCAATGTCTATCACCCAGCCACCCCATCCCTCCCACCCCCGACCACTCCAGCAACCCTCAGTTTGTTCCTGAGATTAAGAATTCCTCATATCAGTGAGGTCATATGATACATGTCTTTCTCTGATTGACTTATTTCACTCAGCATAACACCCTCCAGTTCCATCCACGTCGTTGCAAATGGCAAGATCTCATTCCTTTTGATGGCTGCATAAATTCCATTGTGTATATATACCACATCGTCTTTATCCATTCATCTGTCGATGGACATCTTGGCTCTTTCCACAGTTTGGCTATTGTGGACATTGCTGCTATAAACATTAGGGTGCACGTACCCCTTCGGGTCCCTACATTTGTATCTTTGGGGTAAATACCCAGTAGTGCAATTGCTGGATCGAATGGTAGCTCTAATTTCAACTGTTTGAGGAATCTCCATACTGTTTTCCAGAGGGGTTGCACCAGCTTGCATTCCCACCAACAGTGTAGGAGGGTTCCCCTTTCTCCACATCCCCGCCAACATCTGTCGTTCCCTGACTTGTTAATTTTAGCCATTCTGACGGGTGTGAGGTGGTATCTCATTGAGGTTTTGATTTCGATTTCCCTGATCCCGAGCAATGTTGAGCACTTTTTCATGTGCCTGTTGGCCATTTGGATGTCTTCTTTGGAAAAATGTCTGTTCATGTCTTCTGCCCATTTCTTGATTGGATTATTTGTTCTTTGGGTGTTGAGTTTGATAAGTTCTTTATAGATTTTGGATACTAGCCCTTTATCTGATATGTCATTTGCAAATATTTTCTCCCATTCTCTCGGTTGTCTTTTGGTTTTGTGGACTGTTTCTTTTGCTGTGCAAAAGCTTTTTATCTTCATGAAATCCCAATAGTTCATTTTTGCCCTGGCTTCCCGTGCCTTTGGTGATGTTTCTAGGAAGAAGTTGCTGTGGCTGAGGTTGAAGAGGTTGCTACCTGTGTTCTCCTTTAGGATTTTGATGGGCTCCTGTCTCACGTTTAGGTCTTTCAACCATTTGGAGTCTATTTTTGTGTGTGGTGTAAGGAAATGGTCCAGTTTCATTCTTCTGCGTGTGGCTGTCCAATTTTCCCAACACCATTTGTTGAAGAGACTGTCTTTTTTCCATTGGACATTCTTTCCTGCTTTGTCAAAGATAAGTTGACCATAGAGTTGAGGGTCCATTTCTGGGCTCTCGATTCTGTTCCATTGATCTATGTGTCTGTTTTTGTGCCTGTACCATACTGTCTTGATGATGACAGCTTTGTAATAGAGCTGGAAGTCCGGAATTGTGATGCCGCCAGCTTTGCTTTTCTTTTTCAATATTCCTCTGGCTATTCGGGGTCTCTTCTGGTTCCATACAAATTTTAGGATTATTTGTTCCATTTCTTTGAAAAAAGTGGATGGTATTTTGATGGGGATTGCATTGAATGTGTAGATTGCTCTAGGTAGCATTGACATCTTCACAGTGTTGGTTCTCACAATCCATGAGCATGGAACGTGTTTCCATTTCTTTGTGTCTTCTTCAATTTCTTTCCTGAGTATTTTATAGTTTTCTGAGTACAGATCCTTTGCCTCTTTGGTTAAATTTATTCCTAGGTATCTTATGGTTTTGGGTGCAATTGTGAATGGGATCGACTCCTTGATTTGTCTCTCTTCTGTCTTGTTGTTGGTGTATAGGAATGCCACTGATTTCTGTGCATTGATTTTATAGCCTGCTACTTGACTGAATTCCTGTATGAGTTCTAGCAGTTTTGGGGTGGGGCCAGATGGCTTCCCAGGGGAATTCTATCAGACATTTAAAGAAGAATTAATACCTGTTCTCCTGAAACTGTTCCAAAAAATAGAAATGGAAGGAAAACTTCCAAATTCATTTTATGGGGCCACCATTACCTTGATCCCAAAACCAGACAAAGATCCCATCAAAAAGGAGAATTACAGACCAATATCCTTGATGAACATGGATGCAAAAATTCTCACCAAAATACTAGCCAATAGGATCCAACAGTACATTAAAAGGATTATTCACCACGACCAAGTGGGATGTATCCCTGGGCTGCAAGGCTGGTTCAACATCCGCAAATCAATCAACGTGATACACTACATTAACAAAAGAAAGAACAAGAATCATATGATCCTCTCAATAGATGCAGAAAAAGCATTTGACAAAGTACAGCATCCTTTCTTGATCAAAACTCTTCAGAGTATAGGGATAGAGGGTACATACCTCAATATCATAAAAGCTATCTACGAAAAACCTACAGCGAATATCATTCCCAATGGGGAAAAGCTGAGAGCTTTTCCCCTAAGTTCAGGAACACGGCAGGGATGTCCACTTTCACCACTGCTATTCAACAGAGTATTAGAAGTCCTAGCCACAGCAATCAGACAACAAAAAGAAATCAAAGGCATCCAAATCGGCAAAGAGGAAGTCAAACTCTCACTCTTTTTAGATGATATGATACTTTATGTGGAAAACCCAAAAGACTCCACCCCAAAACTGCTTTTTGTTCTTTTAATGAAATATCAAGAATGCCTATGTCCTGAAATTCTAATGTTACTAATTTATTGTTAGAAAAAAAAAGGTACACAAATTCTAGCTTTAACGAGTTTCCTAATATGTAAGCTATAAAATATAGATTCAATATCAGTAATTTAATGGAGTTTAAGTTTGTTAGTCCTGTGGTTAAGTTTCTAGTTTTAAAGAGGAGCTTTAGGGCGCCTGGGTGGCTCAGTTGGTTAAGCAACTGCCTTTGGCTCAGGTCATGATCCTGGAGTCCTGGGATTGAGTCCCGCATCGGGCTCCCAGCTCAGCGGGGAGCGTGCTTCTCCCTCTGACTCTCTCCCCTCTCATGCTGTTTCTCCCTCTCTGTCAAATAAATAAATAAATAAATAATCTTAAAAAAAAAGAGGAGCTTTAATTTTAATAATGTGATTTCCTTCCACATGTGGAAGAAAAATTTGCTATAACATTTTTTTTCTGTAGTTTCCTGGTTGATAAAGTTAACTTCATTTTGTAAATATTTTAAACTCACTGTGAGTATAAGGATTTTTGGGTGAGTAAAATGTGACTTTGTTATCAGAGTGATAATTCTAAAGTATAGAATTTACATTCTATAGACATGAAAACAAATTTTTATTTTTTTATTTTTATTTATTTTTATTTTTTTATTTTTTTAAAGATTTTATTTATTTATTTGACAGAGAGAGAGAGAGCACAAGTAAGCAGAGTGGCAAGCAGAGGGAGAGGGAGAAGCAGGCTCTCTGCTGAGCAGGGAGCTGGATGCGGGGCTCGATCCGAGGACCTCAGGATCATGACCTGACCCGAAGGCAGCTGCTTAACCGACTGAGCCACCCAGGCGCCCCGAAAACAAATTTTTAAATCTGAGAAAGCAAAACTTTAAATATAATACTATATAAATTAATGTTAAGTAAGGGAAATATGTAAGCATTATTTGCAATTATGAATGTTAATTCCAGTTTTCAAGCAATCTTAAATATTTCCAAAAATCTAAATACATTTTTTAATATTTAAAAAAATATTTATTGGGCACCTGGGTAGCTCAGTTGGTTAAGCGACTTCCTTCGGCTCAGGTCATGATCCTGGATTCCCGGGATCGAGTCCCACATCCGGCTCCCTGCTCAGCAGGGAGTCTGCTTCTCCTTCTGACCCTCTTCCCTCTCGTGCTCTCTTTCTCTCATTCTCTCTCTCTCAAATAAATAAATAAAATCTTTAAAAAAATAAAAATAAAAAAATATTTATTTATTTGAGGGGGGAAAGGGGCAGAGGGAGAGGGAGAGAATCTTAAGCAGACCACTGCTGAGTGCAGAGCCTGAGGCAGGGCTTGAGTCCAGGACCCTGAGCCCAAATCAAGAGTCAGAGGCTCAATCAACTGAGCCATGCAGGCACCCCTAAATACATTTTATTTTGAAAATATAAAATGTTTTAAAATTATTTTATATTTAGTGTCTTTATCTTTTTTTCATTAGTCTGTTAGAATTAATACTCTTTTAATGATGCACATTATTTTCTTTTACTGATACGTAACCTCACTATAGGTATTTTAGAAAATTAAATAAAAAAGAAGATACACATAATTCAGCGATGGAAGCAAGATATTTTTTGTACATAAAAAATTGTTCTCATCTTCTTTTATCTAGTATTTTTTTGTCCGTTTATTTTTTAATACCTCTCTGATGATTCATTACATTTCTATATTTATATCTTGTTTTCCCTTTTTTTCTAGTTGATATAATGAATATAGCATGTTTCAATTTTGTTAACATTACCTTATGTATTTGTAATTATAGATGTAGAGTTTTCTGATTACCACTACCAAGAATTAGAGTATAGCAATTAACTTCTTAATAAAAATGAAAACTAAAATACTTAGTTTTTATAATTTATTTTACTATTCCTGTTAGACTTTTTTGATGTAATAGAACCATTATATCATTCTTCAGATAAAGCAAATGGCAGGGTGCCTGGTTGACTCAATCGGTTAAGCATCTGCCTTTGGCTCAGGTCATGGTTCTGGGGTCATGGAATGGATCCCCACATTGGGCTCCCTGTTCAGCAGGGAGTCTGCTTCTCCTCCCACTCTCTGCTCCTCTCCCCAATATACTCTCTCTCTCTCAAATAAATAAAATCTTTTTTTTTAAAGCAAATGGCATTTATTTTATATATCTGTATTTAGAATCATTCATACTTATTTCCTTAAGTGTATTTGATTTTTTTTCTCTTTTTGTACCATTGTTTATGCCTAAGAGTTAGAATCTGGGGTTAACTGATACTCACTTGTTCATGTTTTCAGGATAGTGACAAATTATTTGTCAGTGACCTGGACCAATTTATATTTGTGCCAGTACTATAGGAATGTTCAAATAGTTCCCCATTTTCTCAACACTGGTAATTTATATATATATATATATATATATATATATATATATATATATATATATACATATATATATATATTATTGATTTTTTGCCAGCTTAGTTGTAAATTGTATCTTAATATATCCTTACTGTGTTTTGATCTCTTTACTAGTAAGTTTGGCTATCAGTAAATAGATTTTTAAAGTCCCATTTATATTACTGTTTTTTTCTTAAATAAGTTTATGAGTTTCAGCTAATTTTATAATAGAGTGTATTTTTCTAGTTGTATTTGAGAGTTACTTTATATAATTGGGGTAATGATTATTTGTTATATCTATGACAAATACTGTTTCTCAGCCTGTGCCATGTCTTTTTATTTTATTATTTCTCTTGGTGAACAAATAATTTTAACTGTGTTAAAGAACTTTATTAGCCTGTGTCTGTATGGGCAGAATGTTTTAGTATATTTCTAATAATTTCCCGTCACAAGTTAATAAATACATTTTGTTTTGTCAAAAATTTTATACTTTGATCTTTCACATTTAAGTGCTTATTCTACTAAGATTGATTTCTAATCGGTGAGGTAGGGATATGGTATTTTTTTAATCAGCATTTTTTAAAAAATTGCTCACTACTTCTTATTGAAAAGTCTGTGCTTCCCTACTAGTTTTTCATATCTGTTCTGCTATATATCAGGTTTTCACACATGTGCATGTGTATATGTGTATGTTCTCATCTCTTTCATTCATCAATTTTTCTTTACCGTAATTCATATAACTGTTATAACTAATATCAAGCCTTAGTCTTGAATAGGACAAAACCCTGTGCTTTTTACTTCTTTATTAATGTCTGAAGTATTCTCACCCTTTATCCTTTTATGTCATTTAGTATCACTTTTATTTATGAAAAACCTTATTTCTTTTGCCTGGGATTATTTGAATTGGTAGATTCTTGGAACTGATTCAATAAGCAAGAGATGTCTCTACATGTATTTAGTTCTTACTTAATAGTTATCAATCAGGGCGCCTGGGTGGCTCAGATGGTTAAGTGTCTGCCTTCGGCTCAGGTCATGATCCCAGGGTCCTGGGATCGAGTCCTGCATTGGGCTCCCTGCTCCTTGGGAGCCTGCTTCTCCTTCTGCTTCTCTCTCTCTCTCTCCCTCTCTCTCTATCCTCCTCTGTCTCTCATGAATAAATAAATAAAATCTTTAAAAAAATAAAAATTAATAAGTTAAAAAAATAGTTATCTATCAAGGTTGCCAATTACATCAATAAAGATTTTTTTTTCTTTTTTTTTTTAAAAGGCTGAGTCCTTTATTTTACTTTTTTTTTAAAGATTTTATTTATTTATTTGAGAGAGAGAGAGAGAGAGAAACAGCATGAGAGGGGAGAAGGTCAGAGGGAGAAGCAGACTCGCTACTGAGCGGGGAGCCCGATGCGGGACTCGATCCCGGGACTCCGGGATCATGACCTGAGCCGAAGGCAGTTGCTTAACCAACTGAGCCACCCAGGCGCCCTACATCAATAAAGATTTTAAAAGACAAATTGAGGCATATTAAAAATTTTAAGAGTTTATTGGAGCAAAAGTTGCTTCAAGCTTGGCAGCGCCAAACCAGAAGTCGTTAGGAGCAATCTGTCAACAAGAGCAAAGGGAGAGACTTTAACAGAGAAAGTGCAGAAGAAAAGAAAGGACATTACCTGATTGGCAGTAGCTTAAGCTCGTTGGCTGTTGGTCATTGGTTGTCCTTTGGCTTCAATTTCTTAACCTTGAGGCATTCATAGGCTTCGTTTTTGGTTTGCTCACATAGAGCCACATCAGGCTAATGACCTCCTTGTTTAATTAATTAATTAAACAAAGGTGTCACACCTTTTTTGTTAAATTTATTTTTAGCCATTTAATGAATACTTACAAGATAAATGATTTTTAAATTGCACTTTTTAACTCTTGTTGCAGGTCTATTGCAATGCAATTATCTAAACATTGTTCAGAAAGTTTCCTAAAATCTTTTATTAATTGTAAATTTTCAATGGATGATTTGATGGATGAACCTTTGAGCTTTTAGAGTAAAATACAGTCTCATCTCCAAATACTTTTAGGGTTCCTCTTTTATGAGCCTATCTCTGCTGTTTCTTTTTCTTATCTTTTTATCTTATTGAATTATATAGGGTACCCATTATGTTTTGAGATTTTAGACCAGAACCCATTATATTTGTTGTAATTCAACCTTCAAGATTTCTTTGTGGTGTAAGTTGTGAGTTCTTTTCTGCAGGGATTTATTGTCATCTGGAAGGTGTTATACACCCCAATCCACTTCAAATTCAAATTTTGATGTAAAAGTTGATTTTGAATCAAATAATGTAAATGAATTCTTCAAACTCAAATGAGAGCCTGCCGTCAGTCACACATCCTCAGAGCAGAATTTTTTTTTTTTTAATATCTCCAGAACAAATATAAAGCATCTTTGTTTCCTAGTTTAGTGAAGCCATTTTTTTTTCAAAGGTTTAGCCTTCCTGGAGTCCATTTTCTGCAGTTTTCTCTAATTCGCCTCTAACTCTGCCACTTCAGAGCCTTCATTCACAGAACACTTGGGCTGCCAGCTTCTTAGAGACTTAATTAATCTCTTGTCTACCATACTAACTTACCTCCCCATACTTGTCCTCCAGCTTTGCTCCTCACTTGAAACACTTCTTTTACTTTCTTTCAGATTCATCCATTCATTTAAAAATGCGTTTGTTTCTGTGTGCATTATCATTGTTTTTGTTTTTGTTTTTGTTTTACTAACGTGTTCATATATTACAGTAAAATTTCTATTCCTCCATTTTATGGGAAATCCTTAATGTTATTTTAAATGTTATGATACTATCAGTTACCTTAATTCAGACAGACCTATTTTTATCCTATTCTGTTCTTTTAATGATTTATCTTTTTTAACTTGGCCTATTAGTCTCTTTAAATTTATTGAGTGAAAATACTCTTGTCATTTGAAAACATCCCTTCATTTATTTCTTTAACACGTTGTTTTTCTTTATATGTTCTTATGATTACTGATTCTTTCTCAGAACTTTTCATGTATTTTGAATACAGAGATTTCAAATCAAGCCAAATATATATTGCAAAAGTCAGTATGTTCTTTGAAACGTGGGTGGTACTTCAGTGGTACATGATCTGAAGTTAGAATGCTGGTGACTATGATACCCATCCTCATATTCATTATTCCATGGGTGTAGGGGACATCAAGGTCCTGGAGAGTGCCTATAGGAGAAAACCTGTCTTTTTCTTTCTTTCTTTCTTTTTTTTTTTTGCATCAGCCAACCTTACACATATGGTTTTCTATTTAATTGGGCCTCCTTCCTGAGTAATAGCTGTATCAGGAGAGAACTTGGCCACCAGCAGATGTCCCATTGGTTTGGCTGTGGTTTATTGGTGGACCTCATAGTGCTTTGAAAGTTCTGGAAACAAAGTCTTTAAAGAATTTCTAAGTACAGTGCTCCACAGATGCACCTCAGTTCTTCAGTCTTTTAATTTGTAAGATATTAGTGGGATTTTATCAGAGTATTCTACCTGTTTTTTATCATAACATTTTTTGGGAAGATAATTATTACAAGTGTCTTAGGCTTATTTGTAAAATAGACACATCTCATATTTTGGCAGAGATTTGTCTCTATCCCTTTCATCACTATCTGGCATAATATAGGTTTTACCTCTTTTTAAATCATTTTTTTCACTTTGGTAGGGGCATTGGAAATAAGACATATGTCTTTGTCCAAGTTCCAATTTTTGCAGTGAGTCCTGTCACCCAACATTTGGTAACTACTTGTCCTCAGCTGATAGTAGTTCTAGGTTTTCCTACCTTAGCTGAGATGGCCTCATGAATTGTGCACTTGTAGACCCCTGGGTCTTTCTGAAGTGCATGTCCGACCTGTTTTGTTGGTTTGTTTGTTTGTTTTTTTCACTCTTCCCTCAGCTTATGTTTTTCTGGTATCATTTATTTTCTTTTTTTTTAAAGATTTTATTTATTTATTTGACAGAGAGAAATAGCGAGAGCAGGAACACAAGCAGGGGGAGTGGGAGCGGGAGAAGCAGGCTTCCCGCCGAGCAGGGAGCCCGATGTGGGACTCGATCCCAGGACCCTGGGATCATGACCTGAGCCGAAGGCAGACGCTTAACGACTGAGCCACCCAGGTGCCCTGGTATCATTTATTTTCATTGCTGTACATCTTGATCACTACCCTGCAATGAAGTAGGTTAGCTACTGATAAGAGGATTTATCTTTATGCCAGAAGCAGGTAGAAGGACACATTTGCTCATTACTAGTAAAATGGGTATATGGTCTTCTTGATTTGTCACCTAAGAGCCTTTACTAAGTACATTTTTCCTGACTCTAGTGTTCTCCTTTTTTCTTAAAGTGCATGGTACTGCCCTACTGTGTTTTCAAATATTTAGGTACTCATAACTCATCTTAGTAATACTGATCTGTTTTTGTGATTGTTCCTCTTGATTAAGTTAGATATATTATTCTTAATCATGATGATGATATAATAAAGAAAACTTGACTTGCCTTATCTAACATCATACATACTCAACATACAAATCTTATAAGTTCAATATTTTTTTGACTACTGAAATTCTTACGTTATCTATACTCTAAACTTAGTTTCAAATTGCAAATACCTTCCACAATCGCTAGCATAGCTTCCTTTTGTTTGTGAAGTTCAATTTTGAATACATTAATTTTAATTAAAATTTGTCATTATTTTGCTTTGTGCTCTTAACACTTTTGTTTAAAGAAAATTTTTATTCCTATTTCATAAAAATATGTTCCATATTTTCTTTTATATTTTTAAGCTTTTATTTCCCTACACAGCTGAAAGTTATTTTTGTGTATGATCTGATAAAAGAAACAATTTTTCTTTCTTCCTTTAACTCTGAAAACTTTAAATATGTATCTTTTCCAAAATGTTCTATTATTTCCAGTTCTTCAGAAACAAATTTTCCATTTCATCGCTTCAGCCGATGTTCATTCATGTGTTTTGCTTTCTTTTACTATTTTTTCCCTACTATGGGAGTCTCATTCCTTAGATTATGAAAGAATACCTTAAAGACATTTTTGTGTTTGCTCACCTGAGACTCTGATGGTTTCACCAGTGCCATAATAATTTGGGTTGGGGTCCCCATTCCAAACATGTGTGTGAATCTGGACCTCATATACCCACGAAGTCCATGCTTACCATCTGCTTTCTTAATAATGACCTGTCTCTGTGATTCCTGGTGAGCAACTAGTATTGGTGCAACTACACAGAACTGATGTTCAGAAGTTTTTCTAGTTCCTATTCCATAGATGGGGCAACCATTTTAGTACCCATTGCATACAAGTGTCTCATTCCTAGTTCCCTTAGTTCATATAGCCTGAGGTCTGGATACCCTTAACAGAGCTGGAATTTAAACCTCAGTGAAACCATTCATGCTTTTATTTGTCTTGGATAATTTCCTGACTCATCATCCTCTTACTTTATTGCCAGTTCCTTTCTTCTGTCAAGTTTCCTTAAAAATTGACCAGGCATAAGATATTTTGTACCAGTAGTAATAATTTATGAACGCAGTATACATTAGAATTTATTAGGTGTTTCCTTTAAAAATTGCCTAAAGCTTTACTTAATTAGGATTTTTCTAAAGATTATTGGAGTCATAATTCTGAAACTTCAGTCCTGTAACTTTATTCACTGAAGCACAATACAGTTGTAGGTTATCAATGGTCCTAGTCTACAAGGAAGATAAAGAATCAATTTAAGTTACATTATTAAATAATATCTATCTAGGGGTGCCTGGGTGGCTCAGATGGTTAAGCATCTGCCTTTGGCTCAGGTCATGATCCCAGAGTCCTGGGATCGAGCCCCACATCGGGCTCCTGGTTCAGCGAGGAGCCTGCTTCTCCTTCTGCCTCTGCCTCTCTCCCTGCTCATGCTCTCTCTCTGTATCTCTGTGTCTCAAATGAATAAATAAAAATCTTTAAAAAAAGACCTAAATAATATTTATCTATATCTCTAAGCAAGTTAAAATTATGTCTGTCCTGGGATGCCTGGGTGGCTCAGTTGGTTAACCATCTGCCTTCAGCTTAGGTCATGATCCCAGGGTTCTGGGATTGAGTTGTGCATCAGGCTCCTTGCTCAGGAGGGAGCCTGCTTCTCCACGTGCCTGCCATCCCCCCTGCTTGTGTGCTCTCTCTCTCTCTTTCTCCTTGACAAATAAATAAATAAAATCTAAATAAACAAATAAATAATTAAATTGTGTCTGTCCTATATTGTCTTAAACAATATTTTAAAATTATTTCATTGTGTTTGATTATATTTCTAGTATTATCAGGGCTATACACACTGTCTTATGTGAAATAGACTCATGAGGAAATTGTTTTATTCGAGTAATGTTTTCTCCTCTATGGAAGGAGATAGGAAGGTGGTCTGTGGTAGGCTGAAAAATAACCTCACAAAATATAGCCATATCCTAATTCAGGAAACCTATGAATTTCACCTTATATGGAAATAAAGGGTCTTTGTGGATGTGATTAAGTTAAGGATATTGAGATGGGGAGATTATCCTGGATTGCCCAAATAGCAATCACATACAGATCTTCTGGGGCAACATTTTAATGAACCCAATACAATTTGAAAATATCTTAAGTCAAAAATTCATTTAATACCCTAACCTACAAAACATCATAGATTAGCCTAGCCTATCTTAAACACACTCAGAGTCTTCCATTAGCCTACAGTTGGGCAAAATCCTCTAACACCAAGCCTATTTTATAATAAAGTGTTGAATATCTAATGTAACTACTGAAAACTGTACTGAAAGTGAAAAATACAATGTCTGTGTGGTACAGAATGATGGCCGGTGTATCATTCGTTTACCATCATGACTGGATGGCTGACCGGGACCTGCATTTGCAGCCATTGCCCAGCATCATGAGACGTTCCTACACATCTTGCTAGTCCAAGAAAATATCAAAATTCGGAATTCAAAATATGGTTTCCACTGAATGTGTATCACTTTCACACCATCATAAGGTAAAAAAATCATAAGTTGGACTGTCCTAAATCACAGACCATCTATAGATAGCCTACTTAAAAACAAACAAACAAATGAAAAAACAATGAGCTTTTTGGGAGCATCTGGCTGGCTCAGCTGGAAGAGCATGCTACTCTTGATCTTGGTCTTATGAGTTCGAGCCCCGCTTTGGGTGTAGAGATTATTTAAATAAACAAATATATTAAAAAAAAAAAAAAAACATGAGGGCGCCTGGGTGGTTCAGTTGGTTAAGCGACTGCCTTCGGCTCGGGTCATGATCCTGGAGTCCCGGGATTGAGTCCCACATCAGGCTCCCTGCTCAGTAGGAAGTCTGCTTCTCCCTCTTACCCTCTTGCTTCTCGTGCTCTCTATCTCTCATTCTCTCTCTCTCAAATAAATAAATAAAATCTTAAAATAAAAAACATGAAACATGGGCATAGTAATAGGATGTACCTGCAGAAGAAAATATATTAGTTCTTATTAAATAATATATATTTCCACATGCTCTTTTTATTGTTTTAGTGTATGACACTTGACTAAAAGATCAGGCAGCTATGGCTGTGTGCACATGGTGTTAAAGGCTAATTTTTTTAAGTATGATGAACTTTAGTAAGAATAAGTGACAATAAATGTTTTATGGACTGTCTTAAAAATTCTTCAGGGCACCTAGGTGGCTCAGTCTTTTTAAGTGTCTGCCTTTGGCTCAGGTCACGATCCTGGAGTCCCAGGATTGAGTGCCACATTGGTCTCCCTGCTCAGTGGGTAATCTGCTTCTCCCTCTAACCTTCCCCCTTCTCATGTTCTCTCTCTCTCTCTCCCAAATAAATAAATAAAATCTTAAAAAAAAATCTTCAGAATCAGACACCAGACATGTATTTTCTAACTTGTGTGAGCATCTTTTTTCGAGTCACTCCTGGTATATTACCCAGATAGGAACATTTCCAACAGAAACGTAAGATGCGTTTTCAATACTATACTCTGTTAAACCTAAGACACTATTTATTTGAAAAATATTATGTGATTAGGGTCAGAGATATCAGTATAAAATAGAGTTTTCCTTAAGAGAAACTTTTATGAATATATGTGTATACATACCAATATTAATACATATATTTCCCAGTTCAGCCCACAGAAAAGGCTTAGAAACAATGGCCCTCCCATAGGACCAAGTATACTTAGTGTCCAGATAGTGGTTTCTAAATCATTCACCAGTACAAGGGACCAGGATCCCTGGAAATATTGCTGAGTCTAGGGCTGAGGCAAGAAATATATAAGATTAGCATGAATTTGCTCTGAGTGCCAGAATATAAGGACTGCTCAATCAACAAATTATATGGTATGTTAAAAGGTCACAAAAGCAAGTGAAAGAGTTCACAAAGGCCCACATTGGAACAATTTGAGCACCAAAATAAATGGTGCAGTATTGGATTATAACACAAAGTACAAAATAAATATCCATGAATTCACACTGTTGTACACAAATTTCTGAATGAATTAATGAATGATTGAATATACAAACAAGCAAACAAACTGGGAGAACAGAAAAATCTTTCTTGCAGAAGAATTCCAAATAAACCTCGCAGATATTTTCCCCTCAAGGAGGTGGAACTTAATTCCCTGCCCCTGAGTGTGGTCTGTGTTTGTTGACTTGCTTCCGGAGGCACCCTATGGAAAGGAACAGAAGTCAAGCTGGTGTCATGCATCCTCAGTGTGAAGTTATGAGAATGACACTACCTTATATGGTCTTCCTCCAAAACCCAGTCTAATGAGAAATATTAGATATCCATCCCCCTGGTCTAGTCATGAGAAACAAAATCAGGCAAATTCCAATTGAGAGACATTCTGTAAATGTCTGATCATTACTCTTCAAAACACTCAAGGTCATCAAAAACAAGGAAAATCTGAGAGCCTATCACTTTCTGCAGAAGGCTGAGGAGACATAAAGGCAAAAATCAATATGATATCCAGAACAGAAAAAGGACATTGGGAGAAAAACTCATGAAATCAGAATGTATCAATATTCATTCATTTGAGTCCATATATCACAATGTATCAAAAGTTCTGACAAATCATTGTAGTATAAAATGCTAACAACAGAAGAAATTGGATGTAGGGTTTATGAGAACTCTGAAAAATCTTTGCAGCATTTTTTCTTAAGATTTTATTTATTCATTTGAGACAGAGAGATAGAGAGAAAGAGCATAAGCAGGGGAGAGGTGGAGGGAGAGGGGGAAGCAGACTTTCTGCTGAGCCAGGAGCCCAATGTGGGACTCGATCCCAGGACCCTGGGATCATGACTTGAGCCGAAGGCTGATGCTTAACCATCTGAGCCACCCAGGCACCTCAATCTTTGCAGCTTTTAAGTAAATGTGAAATATTCTAAAATAAATATATATTATAATTTTTTTTTGACATTACAATTTTATGTATGTTTGTTTTTGCAGCTCTGCTTGACTCTATTTGGGAATACAGTCCATTTGGAAGTCAATAGCTTGTTGGAGTTTTAAAGGATGCCAGCCTTGTCAAAGGTAGGTGACATTTAACTATCATTAACACACATCTTTCAACCTCTTAATAAATAATTAAAAATTCAAATTCTTTTAAAAACTTTACTTTTAAAAAATTTATGAGAAATAAAAATATTCAAATGTTTATATACTTATAGGCAGTTGGCATAAAAATGGCATGACCATAAAACTTAAGTAATCATTTCTTTTAGCAAGAATTCTATCTGTTTAAGCTTCTTCACTGAATTTTTCTCACACCGTTTCAATTTACATGCAGATTTGAGAAGACCTAGTGGCTATGTGCCTCCTTAAGAACAGAAATTCATTTTCTCCTTTTATATTTTTATGACACATTGCCTACTCCCTCATAATTAGTGGGTATTCCTTTTGTTCAGTTGAATATGTCTCGTTTCAAAGACAAACTTCAGATGAAGCTCTGACACAGGAAACAAAGAGACACTGTCTCAAATTTTCTTGCCTTTATTAATATTTATTCGGCAGGGTCTAGCTCAGTTGTTTCTTGGGCAGGTAGTTGTAGGCCGCTTTTCCTTTGCTGATGGCAGGAATCGGAACTCTGAGATTTAGACCCTTATAGTTAACCTTCTGGAGACAGTAATTAAAGCACTGCCTTGACACTCCCTGCTTGGTAATTGTAGCATCTGTTCTTAGGTTCTAGTCAAAACAAGCTTCATATTCTCAGTTCTCAATCAGTGATCAATTAAGATTAACCATTGATATAATAGCTCAGAAAGAAAAAGTTAAAGAGATAAGGCAAATGTAATTAAACGAAAGTGGCTTTATGGATCTTGCTGTGATATTTATTCAACTCTCTGCATACTCATATTTAATAAATGAGAAACTAAACCATTTCTTTTTGTTTTTAGCTTTTCTTTGATGAGATATATTTATTCAAAAAGTATTATAATTTTTTAAAAGTATTATAATTTAATCTAGTTTTATAACATTATCAATTAATTTCAAGTATCAGATTTGAGTAAAATCTATACAGATTTTAGATATAATTTTTCATGATTAAAAGTTTGAAATGAAATTAACCGTTTGATATCAAGTACGAATTCCTTTTGTCATCTCTTTTATCTTTCAATTTGTTATCATCAATATGCAGAATTTCCATATGGAAAAATTTTACTTTTACCTTGTAAAATCTTCACATTTTTATAGAAAATTTGGATACTTTTAAAATTTCTGATTTCAGATAATTTTGGATTAGGGCTTTCATTCCATATCTTATGTTCAGATTAATATGTGAGAGAGCTTCATACTTCAGAACTAATTCCTGTAACCAGCAACTTGTCCTTTTTACAAAACCATGATTTTACTAACCTAAATATTATCTATGATACAAGTATGAGTAATCAAAAATTAATATCACACCATACTAATTATCAATGCATGATTTTACATCTTATCCTTTAAAGCTTAATGAAGCATTAAAACATCCAAAGAGCCAAATAAAAAGGAAGCACACTCTTCTCAAATGTCCTTTGGTTCTCTCTGTGCTATAACCAAAGTTAAAAGGACTATATAGAAATTTGATCATCATTTTATGTAAGAATAGTTTAAACATAGCAACTTGAGAAAGGATAAACTTAAAGTAGTGAGAATGTTCACTTTTTTCAATGAGGAAATAATTCAAATGAATGCAGAAAACATTTGTAGAGAATGGTTTGAAATTGCTCTCCTTTTAATGTAAGGGTTTTCATAAACTTCAAGTAAGAAAATAGACCTGAAAGTAATCTCTATGGTATGATATCCAAGAGCGTGGATGAAGAGAGTGATATCCAAGAATACTGAAGGTATAGGTTTCAAGCCAAGCTTAGTATTAAAATATTTGTCTTTCATTAATTCAATTTTGGATAGAGTAATGCCCTTGGGGCCGGTTTAAAAATCCTATCATCTTCTTTCATAAATTCTTTTTTGAACATTCAAAGAAAGAGCAATTTCTCCTCCAAAATTTCACAAAATTTAGTGTTTGTCCTGTTATTTGTCACTTACACTCATGATTGCCTAACAAGTAATTAGAATAACTTATTATAACGCATCTGAAAATGAAAAACAAGATGAAAGAAATCATTCTTCTTTTCCTACAATCAGACAGCACTCTCTGATTATTTATAGAATACTTTTGTGTTCCAATATAAAAAATGCTATGGTTGTAGAGAAGTTGGCATAGGATTTCTTCTGTATTTTATGGTGGAAAGGGAATGAAAAATATAGAAATGATGTATTTGAACTGGACTTTAAAGGTAAATTTTAAGCCATTTGGACAGTTAGAAAATTCAGTGAATATCAAGTATGAGGACAGTTGGTAGATAAATCTAGAAGAGTGGGTCCAGTAGATGAAAAACCTTGAATGAAATTTAAAAACATATCTGGTCTGTGGGATTTATGTTTTAGAACATATGGAGCTATCTTTGTTGTTGCTATTTATTTTTGAATGTGGAGAAATAACCTGATCAGTGTGTGTGTATGTGAGTATGTGTGTGTGTGTATGTGTGTGTTTAAGAAAACAATTGCTGGCAGTATATTGGGGGGTTATATATATATATTTGCCCAATCTTTAGGAAGTACCAGTTTCATCTTACTTGTGTCTAGATCCTATAATTTCTTAGCCAATTACTTGTATGTAATCACTATGCAAAAGGCATTTGTTTATTTAGAGATATATTTAGTTTAAGGTTTTATCTAAATCACATTCTTCAGGATTCCTTTAATACTTCATTTCATGAGGCCAAGGAAGCAAAGTGTGGTCACAAAAGGAAGGTTTTGGAAATGAATACAGAGACTGACACAGAGGTAAACAAATGTAAGATCTGTCTTAAAAACAAAAAACAAAAAACAAGAAACAAAAAGTCTTTAGGGCACTGGTATGAATATCAGGTCCTGACACTCAGGGAACCATGCCTCTCAGCAGTGATGAGGTGAAAAGGAAACTGAAACACAGAGGGAGCAACAGATCTGCTCAGCCAGGGGTGGATTTGAGCATTTCTGGTTTTAGTGCTCATAACGTCCTGCTGAGTTGACAATAGGGTTCAAAAAATGAATTGCAGAACCATCTGTTTAAAAAAAGAAATGTAGTTTGTAAGGTATTACTAGAAATCAGTTTGTAAATTATGTTAGTGAGGTTTTCCCCTGATGGGTTATTGTTTGTGCTGCAATTAGCACATTTGGAAAAAAAAAAGATAAATGCTGGGATATTTCTAATTTTAGGTAACTGTCAAAGGCTAGTCATTGAGACATGCCTGTTAGGATTTCACAATGGACTTGTCATTGGGAATTATGAGTCATCATCTGCACAAAAAAATAAGCAGAGAAAAGAAAGGAAAATACAGAGGGAGTTGACTATTTCTTCTTAGACTTTGCTAGACTTCTTATACAGAAGAAAGAATTGTTCCAATTACTCATGATCGCTGCAGGTTTCCAGGATTATTAAAACAAGTTTATTATAAGTGATAACAGTAGAAGAAAAACAAAATTTAAAAGAGGTATGTCGATCTTCCATGAATTTTCCTTTATATAATTTTTTTTTTATTTCTTTGTCAGTATTTCGTTCAAAGAACCATAGGCCACAAGATGCTCTTAAAATCTTGCACACAAGAGACTGAAAGGTCACTTAACATGTGTTTTTATTGCATGGCACAATTCTTAGTTAATTTTAAAGGTCACTTTTCTTCTGTGAACCTAAAGATGGTGTTCTTTAAATAAAGAAGAAAGATATAAATAAATGGAAAGTTTTTTTTTTTTCCTAGCTTTAAAGTGATCTTGTTTATATGTCATGCTGCTTTGATGTTATGTGACAGGTCATAATCCAGGTCATTGTGCTATCATTCAGGTTAGCTTAACATTTCTTTAGGACATAAGCAAGTAAAACTGTACGTGGTCTTTGTTCTAATAAAAAAAAAAAAAAAAATCCTGCAGGAGAGACGAAGAGAGTGCTTCGTTCTGGTCTAAGGGACGACAACCCATAATTTACTTTGCAGATGTCTGTGTAACTGAGGCAACAGGCAGAACAACCACACATTTGTAGCTGCTCTGGGGAAGGGATACCAAGAGGCTCATAAATCATGGTAAGGATTAAAAGCAATGAGCATTCATCTTCTTAACCTCGTAAAGGCAATATCGGAAAGCCAAGGATGAGAACGTATAGAGCATGGAATTTTGTGCAGGGATAAATGGTGTCAGAGATTTTAAGGCTTCTCTCAATTAGCACTGCCCTGCCATTTGCAAGTCAGCAGAACATAATTTTAAAGTTGATTTTAAAAAGCCTCCTTCCATGTCAAAATAAGTGATAAGATATATTTCTAGGGCATATGAGAAATGGAGTCACCTTATATAGAAATGTTAATCATTTTCTTAGATTGAAACATGTTTCTTCTTGGACAGCCGATGGAAAGTAACCTTAAAATATCTAATCTGGAAAGACTTCATTATTTAGCTAAACATTTTTAAATAGTGAAATGTCATGAGAAAATTCTAACTTCACAATAGTCAAATGAAGGAGATATAGACAGCTGAGTCTCTCCTATAACATTTAGTAAACAAATGGCCTGTTACTAATAGTTTATATTTGAGAAATTACTCTAATCAAAGGTCTTTGGATGCAAATGAGTGAATCGTACACAGTGAGAAGTTTCACTTTTTGGTTGAGGATAAACACTTTAATAAAATTTTAAAGCTTTTGGGCGCCTGGGTGGCTCAGTTGGTTAAGCGACTGCTTTCGGCTCAGGTCATGATCCTGGAGTCTCAGGATCGAGTCCCGCATCAGGCTCCCTGCTCAGCAGGGAGTCTGCTTCTCCCTCTGACCCTTCCCCCTCTCATGTGCTCTCTCTCTCTCATTCTCTCTCTCAAATAAAATAAATAAATAAATAAAATTTAAAAAAATAAATAAAAAATAAAATTTTAAAGCTTTTGAAAAATACCAATTTATTAATTTTTTCAGCATTGTCTAAATCAGTTCGTGATACAACTGAACTTGGCCATTTTATGAAAACACAAGGAAAGTGCACAGAATAACAAAATCACTTATTCAAGGATAATTATGAGCTTATTAAGGAGACACAAATAGATTATTCCAGTTTCTGATTCCCTGGTTTAATATCAAATATCCCTTGGCAATGATTTTTTTTTAATGTAGCCGATACTTAATTATCTATTTCAGTTAAGGGGAGCTATGGTGTGACTAATCCAGAGTGGCGGATAATTAAAATATATATTTATGTTTGGCATTGAAACATATTTTGTGTTTATATTTGAACATGATTTCACCTGACATTTTAGAAAGTCTCAACTGCCCTTCTTTGAAAACAGAGTAACATAGCAGACATTCTAATTTGGGCTGCTTCTGCACCGAGTGTACCATATTCTACACCCCGTGCTTGGGACAAATAACCTTTCTTTGCATTTGGCAGGCACTATGACACTACTCCAATTTAGTTCAAGTATATTTTTAGCTAACACTTTTCCTTCCTCTGGAATGGTGATTCAGTACCATATGCTTTGATACAAGCTTATATGATGATTTTTGAGTCAAACAGCTTTGTTGTAACCTGTATCATTGCTTGGTTGTTCCTTTATCTGTTTTGTAACAATACTGCCCCGTCTATTTCATTAACAGTTCAAGAGAAGGAGGGTACAGAACTTTGGGACTCGTGAGGCTTCTCTCCCACATAAACTAACACTGATACAAAATATATGGTGGATACTTACTGTATATTGTTGGACTAAAAATAGACCAAATCATTTTTGACTTCATAATACTACCTGCTATTTAACAACAAAATCGTGGGTCCCAGAATCTGCTAAAAAAAAAAAAAAAAAAGCTACCAGAAAGCAAATATTTGCCCCTATGTCTACATATCTGGATTATTTTCTTAAATAATTATAAATGGGGAAAATAGATTGGAGAGAAATGATAGTATATGTTAAATAGATCTCAGTAGCATTTTAAAATGTTTTTTTTATTATGTTATGTTAATCACCATACATCATTAGTTTTTGATGTAGTGTTCCATAATTCATTGTTTGCATATAATACCCAGTGCTCCATGCAGTACGTGCCCTCCTTAATACCCATCACCAGGCTAACCCATCCCCCCGAACCCCTCCCCTCTAGAACGCTCAGTTTGTTTCTCAGAGTCCATATTCTCTCATGGTTTGCCTCCCCTCCGATATCCCCCCCTTCATTTTTCCCTTCATGCTATCTTCTTCTTCTTTTTTTTTAACATATAATGTATTATTTGTTTCAGAGGTACAGGTAATTTTATATTTCTAAGGCCTCAGTAAAATGGGTGGCATAAGACAAAAACAAATTCACTTTAAAAATTAGTAACCACGTTGGTCCTTACATTCTAGTAAAGAGAAGGAAAAAAAGTAATTAAATTACATAATTTTTAGTTTATATTAAAATTATAGATAAATCTGTTTATAAAATTCATAAATGTTATGCAGAAAATAAGCCAGGATGAGGGATAGGAAGTTTCTGTGTTGTAGAGGAAAGGAGACCTAGTATTTTGCCAATTTTAAACGCATATTTAGAGAAGATTTTCCCAACAAAATAATATTTGAAAAGACTTGAACTCCTGCTCTTTGGGAGCTTGAAGGAGTTCAAGTCTTTTCACAGAGCAAGCCATGAAGTTACAAACACACAGGTAGATGATGTACATATGTCAGAAATAGTTGTTCATCTTAAGATATTTCACTAAAAGATTGATGAAGTAATTAGTAGAACAATGCAAGAACTAACTTCAGAAATACAAGGGAAACAAAGTTTAGGAAAACAATCACTAAGGATATATTGAAAATGATGAACAAAAAAAGCCCACAGAAACTGAGTATAAATCTTTTAAACTTTTGCAATGGAAGTTAGCTGCCTTGAAATGGAAAGGATCCATGGATTTCTGGCATCAAAGAAATACAGAAGAAGGAGAGTATTCCACTCCCTCCAAATCTCAGGACAAAACAAAGAAAGGCAGAATCTATTTATTAAAAACCACAGGCCAGACACTGTTCTAAGCATTTACAAATGCTATATAGAAATACTAACTCACATAATCCTTATAACAGCCCTCTGGGATGACACTATTATTTGATTTATTTTATCCTATATTATAGATAAAAGAAATGAAGCTTGGAGAAGTTAAATAACTTGGCCAAGTTCATACTACTAGTGAATGGTTATGCTGGATTCCAATCTAGACAATCTAGCAAAAAGTCCATCCTTATAACATCTACAATTTGGTGCCACATCTAGGAAGACCTTTATCTATCAGCACCTTAAGCTATCTAGGTGACCCAACAGGGCCCAGTGGAGTAGATACTACTTTGTTGATCATATGGTTAAATTGTGCATTTCATTCTATTTTGATGACTTAAAAATTTGTTTTTTGACTCTGAGTTTACATGCTCTGGGAAAAGTGATGAAACAGAATGTAGATTTATTTTGAACTGTGTCACTTGGTTATAATCTTACTTTGGTAATTTGATGTGTGTATGACAAATGTTTTTTACGACTGTTGAACCATGAACCACAAACATGTCTTTATTTGCTTTAGAATAGCATAGAAATCCCAAATAAAGACAAAGTGTTATTACACCTAAATAATCTGCATGTCCCCCATTATTTTAGCTGCATAATTGGCTGTAATAGGATCTATAAAAGTGGTGTCCACTACGGAGCTCTTACAAGAAATAAGAAGGCCACACCATTGAAAGTTTACCAAGGCTATAGGATTAGGAGAAGTTGCAGAAGTCCTGAGAGTGGTTTTGGAATAAGATAAAAAGCCATAAAGAAACTCAAAGAAGTAGTAAGAGTCAATGAAATTCAGTGTTGCCCAATGGGCTGCATATAAAGATACAAGGGATATGATTAAGAAATTGTGATGGAGGTTTTCTGACCACAGAAAATGAAACACTGTTAGACTTCTAGAACTGCCAAAAATGGTTGGATCCCAACTTAATTACTTGGATACTCTAAAGTCTCTATAAGAGCCAGAGCATGACAACAGTGGAAATTAGAAATTAGTATTTCAGGTATCTTCCCACCTAAGCACCATAGCTAAATATTGAGATGTTTTTATAGGGTTAGAAGAAGTCATGCTGTGTCCTTTATGTAAACCAACCAGATGGTTCCATCAGATTTATGGCAGATACAAATATAACCTTTCCTATGTTCTTACATTGCTCTGATTTTCCAAAAACTATATCTTTGTGATAGCCAAAGATGAGATAATCAGTTTACTTTGAGGCTTCTCATAAGATAGTTCCATTAATAGGATATACAGTAATTCTGTTTGAAAAGCCCTTGTACCTGCATCTGATTACCTATATTATCAAAAGTGTATCTTTTAACTTCATCTATCTATGCTTAAACAATGGTCATTTATTAATGTTATATATTATTATAAGAGTATGCATTATTTACAAATAGTGTTAGCCAGTGCCCCCAAATGGTACGAAGGCATGTTTCCTAAGCATTCTTTTCATAACTGCATGGAATGCAGTTTCACCCATTATATTTGCAATAAGATTTATTTATTTTTTAAAGATTTTTATTTATTTATACATGAGAGACAGAGAGAGAGAGAGAGAGAGAGAATGGCAGAGGGAGAAGCAGGCTCCCAAGGAGCAGGGAGCCTGATGCGGGACTCGATCCCAGGACTCTGGGAACATGACCTGAGCCGAAGGCAGACGCTTAACCATCTGAGCCAACCAGGCGCCCTGCAATAAGATTTAAATATGTAATGACAGTGTTATATCTGTTTTCAGAACTGAGATGACATTTCTTGTAAGCAGACTTTCCCTCAGTTTAAAATTTTATGAGGTCCCAAAACTTAAGCAGTGTGTGAAAATACCTATCAGTCTCTTTGGGGTATTGTTCATTCAGTCTTTCATATCCCTCCCTAGGCTTCCCTTTAAGATAAAAGGGGCTCATGTGATCTTGTAGAGTTGGGAGCTAGAGGGCTTCTTGGAACAGTGATGATCCTGGATTGTGGCAGAACTGACATCTGCTGAGTTATGTTCAGTCCAGTTGCTTCCGTGAATAGACTTGTTAACTATGGTTGATATTTTTGGCTAATAAACGCGTCCTCTCTTCTTCTCAGTTCATCCAGGTCCTTCCTTTGTTAACTATTCTGCTTCAACCTCACAATTCTTCTGAGGTTGCAGATTTTGAGTGTGGCCACCTTGTTGCCTTTTGAGTGCCCAATAGCCCTGAGTAAAGACTCTTTTTCCCTTCGTGTGTTTAGCTCTACCCATTCAATGACGTTTCATATATTCTCCATAGCCTGATGGAAGCTACTACTTAAACTGTGGACAGACACAAGGTCCTTGGAAATAACAAATTGTTTGCACATAACACATATAGTCCCATAATCCTGTTAATTGAATTAATATTGCAAAAATACATCCTCCTTTTCTAGGTTAATAATTCTTTCCACACATGAATAGCCTGTTACTACAGTCAATGTTCAAAGATTTTCAATAAACATTTTTAAGGAATGTTTACATCAAGAGTGGTAGGCTCCCTTAAAGTTTTTGCTGCATATGATGAGACAGATGGAGAAATTCATTTCTTTAAGCATGATATTTATTCCATCTTTCTATGTTATTTGAAATCCATTCTTCCCCTTGCCCCTAGGGGATGCCTGTCATCTAAACACATGTTTGAAACTAGATAGAAAGCATATGTCTGTGTATCCCATGGGTCTGACAAAAGGGGTGAAATATAGATAACTGCATCTTCAATTGTGCAAAAGGGAGTTCCCTTTTTGCAACTGATATTCCTTGCATAGTGTGCGATGCAATGTGTTGTAGTCTTCTGGTGGTTCAATTATCATTGCATTTCATTTCATAACTAGATGGGTCTTCTTAAAGCTAAGGAATATTGAAACTTGGCATAAATATCTCGGGGGTGTAATTGTATCTAAAATCGAATTCTTCAGCCTTCTCACAGGGTGCTCCTTGTGTTTCAGAGCAGCAATAGGTAACTCTAGTGATAAATTTATCCTGACCTTATACATCTTACAAAGCTCTTCATGGTCCCATTTTTGTTTTGCAGCTTTATTTAGGGCCACTCTTCACCCTTGTCCTCTGCGCTAACACATACACACTACAAAGTCTCAGCTATAACCCTTCTCTCTTACAGAGCTTTAACAAGCTCACACTCTGCCCAGAACTCCCCTCCCCTGCTACCCACTTGCATATGCCTTCCCTCCCTGAGCTATCCCACTGCTCATAATTTGGCTGTCACTCTGTTCTTTGTGTCTCTCTTATCTCCAGAATATGTGGCAGGTTCATTAGTTTGGCCATCCCATTACATTGGATTATATGTGGTTTATTTGTCTGCATCTGATATTAAACTACAGGTTTCATGGTCTCCTGACCTCATCTCAAGCCCTGGCCCCATGCCTTCCAATGTTCTATTCTCAATCTAGTATGTTCCTATTACACTGGCCTTCTTCCAGTTCCTCGGTCTCCAGCCACCCCACCCACTCAGGGTATCCATATGCTTTAAAGCAACACCTTTATCCCTTTCCATCTGTAATGACCTTGCAAAATTTTACCCAAATTTCAGATCACCTAATGGATACTCATTTGGGGAAAATGAAGGTTAAAAAAAAAAGAATCTGAATTAGAGGAGGTGAGCCTAAATCATGAGCAACAATTATATTGCATTCTATGTTTGGCTTATAATTTGGGTTTAGAGGAAGGATTATCAGTGACTTAAGGACCTAGAAGAATTAGGTTAGTTTCAAAAGTATATTAAATACACCATAGTACTTTAAGAGGGGTTCAAAGTTCGATCATATAAAATTATGCATTGCATCACTACAAAGCAATAAGATGATGGAAGATGGGAGTAAACATCAGTCACCTTATATTCAGAACTGTGTTATCAAGGGATACATTATCATGCTGGCTGATTCACTCCAGTACACCAGTATAAATCTGGGGTTCATTAAGAGATAACAGAAATCGTGGGGCACCTGGGTGGCTCAGTCTTTAAACGTCTTCCTTCAGCTCAGGTCATGATCCCAGGGTCCTGGGATCAAGCCCTGCATCAGGCTCTCAGTGGGAAGCCTGTTTCTCCCTCTCCCACTCCCCCTGCTTGTGTTCCTCCTCTCGCTATCTCTCTCTGTCAAAAAAAAAAAAAAAAAATCTTTTTAAAAAAGAGAGATAACAGAAATCTCTATGTTAGGCAGAAAGTTGATTTTTATAAAAAAGTACATGTTTGAAATATGTTAGGTAGGGTGGGAGGGGCAGGTACTATCTGGACTTCCTGGAATGAGACTCAGAACACCATCAAAGGAATGGCCAGCCAAAGGATTTTCTCCCTTGGGACAGGAAGGAGCATGGGAAAAAGGGACTGACAGCTCTGGAATCATTCCATCTTAATCAAAATCTGTGGATCAAAAATCCCCACAACACAGCTAGCTGCAAGAGCACATGACCTTCAGTACAACCCAGGTATCAGGAAGCTCCAACCGGAAGGGATGGCTTAGAACCATGCCCTCCTGTCACATCTGCACCAGTAAATGGGGTGATTTGACATCATCATCCCCTCTTTTCCTGCTTAACTTTGTTCACAGCTGAATCCAAATATCTCAGAACATATCTCATTGACAGAAAATAAATCATGTGAAGTCCTACCTTGACAAAATGTGGAAAACAAATTTTGCTCTGTAGCCTCTGCCAGACTCACAGCAACACTAGAAGGAAGTTGCTTCACAGTTGCTCAGTGAACCAGTACACTTTATAGACTGATATTTAGTGTTAAAATATATTTTTCAAATGTTAATCTGAACCATTCAAAATTGCTATTTTTGTGGAGCAAAAATGAGTGAATATTGGCAATTTTTTATTATTCAAATGATATGCAAATAAATACCAGTTATGAAAATAACAACAAACATTGGTTATTGATAATCAGCCATTGGATAGTGATAAAATGTTACTTGTAAATTTTGAATTTATACTCTGAACATATATAAACTATTGCTCATAAAGAAAGAATATTTATACAAGTATAAATAGATCAAAATATTATTGTGTTTTGATTGCCTTCTTTTTACCTTGGCAAAGGGGGATTCTGCCCCAGGGTTACAGCCATCGCTGAACACAGGACACCTGACCTGGGGCAGATGCCATCAACAGCAGTTTATTAGGCATGTGTACTCACAGTACACATGGATACTGTGCCATATGGGGCCACTCAGGGGTTGTACTTGGGAAGAGTAAACAAGTGAGGGCTGTGGGAGGCAGGCTTGGTAATAACAAATGGATTAGATGATCTCCTGTTCCTGCAGGAGGATGTGATTGACTTTAGTGACTGATCCCGTGGGCTATTGGGAAGTGACATTTGCTTGCCTGGTTCCTGTGATTGAGACAGTTGTTTGGCTAGAAGACCTTATTCGCGGGCACACGATGGGGAGGGGAACTTGCCATTAAGACTTTCAAAGCCCTCCTGGTCAAGGCACACACAATACCACAGTACACACAATACCAGGACTTAATTTTAGGCCTTTTGCCACAAATGATGGTATGTTTGAACATTTCATAACGTGAATACAATGCTTTTATAATTTGGAAGTAAATATAATTGACAAAATAAGTTTCAGACTTCTTGTAGGAAACCTTTTATACTGCTCCAAGCTTTAAATTTAAATTAACATTAAATGAAATTATAAATTTAGTTCCTGTCTCACTAGCCACATTTCACATGTTCAGGTAACCACACGTATGTGGTTAGTGACTATTGTATACACTACCATTGAAACAAAGAAATGGACACTCAGATAGTTATGTTTCTAGCCTAGGGGATGCAGAGATTACAGCTTGGTTCTAAACTTGCTTAAATGATCAAATATTTACATTTCTTGTTTGGGATCATATGGCTAGTTGGGCTAGCGATGGAGAAAGTGATACCTCTCTGCAAGAGAATACATTGGAGGAAACACATACATACTTTGGAGAACCAAATTAAAATTATGTAGAAATAATTTAGATGAAGTAAGAAATTGAATCTTCTCTACATAATTTAGAAGTTTTATTCTAGTTTTAGTAATAAGGACATCTTGAAAATAATGTGTCCTCCCTAAACTTTAAACCTATTCTCAGTGCCAAGTATAGTGCCTAGCAAATATTCATGTGTACATGAATGGAATTTATCATATGCATCCATCCATTGATTCATTCATTCATTTAACAGTTTTTAGCAATGCAGTCTAAGCACCAGTTTGGTTGCCTTGGGATAAAGTTGAATGAACCTGATATATTTCTGCTACCTTGTGGTAAGGAGCTTGGGTCTTTTCTGTATGATCAGTGGTTGTTAAGACTGTATTATGAAAGGGAATGGCAACATGACCAAACACAAAATTACTAACTTCTGAGGACAGCAGAGGAGGAAGAATTTAATTATAGTACAGGGATAGGAGACTGATGATGTACAGCTGCACCCTAACAGACTCTAAGCCAAGGGTGGGTGGTAGTCCAGCAAGGCCAAAGAAATGACCCAGAGGCAGCAGTTGAGACACACGTCTGTTGGGGGAACTTAGGTACAGGGAGTCCAGGAGCAGCAGACTGGACAAAGTATCTGCTGCTGGGATCTACATGCAGCAAGCTTTTATAGCATAGCAGCTCAGCCTAGGGACTATCTGCAGCCTCTCCCTCCTTGCATGGCCCACATTCCAAAGAGATCAAAGCCTGCCATCAGAACTCTTTTTGTTACAAAGGAGACACTTTGGGTTTGCCACTCATGGAGCGCCTGAACTTGAATGCCGAATAACATGTTCTTCTACCTATTCTGCTTGATGGGAATATAGAGGGAGGACAGGATCTCTATAGTCTCAAGATAATGATCTTCAGGAACATTCTGGGTATGCTTTTGCAAGCTAGCTATCCAGCCAGCCCATACCATATAGCCCACCCCCCACACCCTGGATGACCCATATATTCGTTACGTGCCCCTCTTCCACAATGTCCCTGGGGCCAGGTATGCCAAGGTACATTGCAACCAAATCCCACAGCAACAATACAAGCTGCAGCATCCAAATAATACAGCACAAATAGCTAAGAAACTATAAAAAAAAATTTCTCCGGGGAAAGCCTGTAGTTACCACTAGGGGGAGTTCACTACATACCCAACAGTTGGTCTTATTCTGTATAGAAGTGCAGTCAGGGCCCAATCAGCAAACAGGTTTCCCATGGAGAATCTAAGGTCAAAAAGTAAGATGTTTAATAGGCACCAGAAAAGGCAAGTCATGATTGTCTAATAGAATTCAGGTGGTGGTGTTCTGGGCTAACACCACCCCACTGGTGGCTTATCTCTAGGTTTATAGCTCCAAATTGTTTGCCCTCCTCTCTGTTATGAGGTGGGGCAAACCTGAAAAGGATAATGGAGGTATTAACAGTACTCCATAAGGTGATCATGATAGTGTCCTTTTTTAATGAGAGGCCTGAGGTTTTGTACCTTCATTTGCTTCGGTGGAGTGGGGTGGAAAAATGGAGTGATGATTAGGTTCTGTTTTATCCTTATTCCTGATGGGGCTGAAAACCCAAACCATCGTGGACTTGTCTGCCATTTCCAGGGCCATTTAATTGTATGTTCCCATATAGATAGATCTTGTGGCAAGGACAATAAAAACTAACATTGTGTCCCTACCTGTGGCAAAGAACATCCTTCTTGTCTGCTGCCTCCTTGTATTCTAAGGGTGGCATCAGGTCCTTAGATGAGTAGAGAGTAGGCACTGGACCAATTGGAATGTACATGTTCATTTAATATCCGTATAGCTGTTGACAGGTGGTTTGTCTAAAAGGCCCGTGAACAGGTTTCTTGTCAAAGTTTTGTTTCAGCAATCCATTCATGTGTTCTATCAATCTACTCAGGTTAGAATTGTATGGTAGATGGAAATGCCAATAGATGTCTTGAGCTTTGGCCTTCTCTTGCATTTCACATCCTGTAAAATGGGAGTCTCGGTTACTGTCAGTGTCAGTGGGTAGCCTGTATACGGCACGCTCCTGTTCCAGATCACAGATGGTGGCCTTCTGCATAGCACGCTTCCTGGGGTAGACTTGCAGGAGTTCCGAATAAGTTTCAGCACATGTCAAAGCATAACGTCAGCCATCAGAGAGGAGCAAGGGACTGAGGTAATCAATCTGCCATCTCTAAACAGGGTGTTGCCTTCTTACTATCTGTCTAGTATCTCTTGGCAAAGGTCACAGTCATTCCTGGGCACCGTATGGGCATTGTTGGCAGACAACTACAATGTCTTTGTAATGCAGCCATAAGCACCGGTTTTTAGCAATAGCCTACTAGGTCCATTGCCCTTGATGTCCCATCTTCTTGTGTAGCCAGGTGGCAGTGTCTTCTGCTGGCACATCTCCTGGAAGAGAAGCCATGTGGCCAGTCCTTTGTAGGCTGCCCAGCTATCTGTACATAGAACAGTGAGATCAGGCTCCTGGAGCAATGCCAGCCATGCTCACAGTTCGGCCCATGGAGAGTCTATCCAGATAGTTCAGTGGAGGGTTGGATGGCAATGGCAATCCCAGTGCAGGGCTTGCTCCTTGCTGACCCATTAGTGTACCAGGCATGCTCAGGAATTGTCTGTCTCCTTCCTGCACAAAGGATGGCAGCTGTGATGGTCTACTGCCTCAGGGAATGGTTACCTTTTAGAGGTGACGTAATCACCGGGCCTAGAATGGAGTGGAACTCCACACCACCAGGCCTCTTAGTCAAGAGAGGATGTTGTTGCAAGTAGGCATGCCTTTTGGCTGCAGTTTAGGTTTGGGCACTGCGTGATTTGGGCTTCTGGAACGTATCCTTTAGCCATCCTGCTATAGGATATGGAGCGTGAACAGTCGCTGGGATCCCTTTGGGGATGTTTTCTACTTTCTGGAAGACATGATAAGTAGCACACAGCTATTGTCCTAAAACACTGTATTATGTCTCAGCTCCTTTCCACAACTGTGACCAGAAGCCTAATGGTACTTGTTTGTGCCCTTGCTGTTACCACAGGCCCCATCCAGACCTTTCTGGGAAACTGGCTACATCCAATTCGCATGGCTGTCCCTGTACGAGAACACCTAAGGCTTGGATCTGTTTAATGGCTACCGTGGCTTGGTCAAATGCCTCACATTCCTTTGAGGACCAGTCCCATTGGACTTCCTTTTTTTTTTTTTTTTTTTTTTTTTTTACGAATAGAGCCGGGCAAGGGATAAACGGACATGAGTACCCTAAGAGACCTAGGAAAGTTGGCAACTGCTTTGAGGTGTTAAGACATGGGTATGCCTGTATTTTATCAATATCAATGGCCCCTGGCTGCAGGGACAACTTTTGTCTTACTGAAGGAGGTAACACCTGAGTACTTGACTGATAAGCCAGGGCCCTGAATTTTCTGTCGGTCCACTGTTCATCCTCTTTCTTGTAATGCTCCAGCAAAGCCTGCAAGGTGTCTTGCAACACAGGCAAGTCTTCACATTTTAACATTACATCATGAGCATACTGTGCCCATCTCACTGATGTGGGGAAGGAGAAGAAGGATTGTTTAAGGCCATCATCCCTTGACATACTTTGGGACCATGCAGGTAGCCTTGGGGGAGACTTGCAGGGTTTATCATTGTCCCTCCTACATGAAGGCAAATTGATCTTCATTATCAGAAACCTGTATTTGTCAATGTCTTTTCTATGAATTTCCTGGAAGATGAAGTACTTTTGCAGGAACACATTTTGGCGAAAGTATCAGGGTAAAACAATGACTCTGTAAATAACAAAAAACTTAACAATGCCCATAGTTAAAGATCTGGTGAGAGTTTCTTATAAACCTGCAAAGAATAAAACATAGAAACTTTGTTTCTCTGGGCAGATAAAGAAAAATAAAACGACTTTGTTTACAATTTCTTGTCAAGAGGGACGCCTGGGTGGCTCAGTTGGTTAGTGTCTGCCTTCAGCTCAGGTCATGATCCCAGTTTTAGGGGTAATTACTATTTAAAAATTTCCTTTGTATTAAGGGTCAGAAAACCTGGGGCATTTGTCTGTTTTCTCATCACTTCCTAACTGGGCTTTGTTGCAAGTGCCCAGATATTAGGGGCAGTTTGTGCCCTCCTACCTTTGCAAAACAACACACCAGAATCTCTAATTTATTATCTTGTTCTCCTATCTTGTCCACCAGTCCTGAGGCCATCAGTCTAGGGGCACTTTCATGCCCTTTTCTAATCTTAGCTAGTCTTTTAACTTCCAGACATGAGCCTCAGCCTCCATCCTAGCATTGGTGGTCAGATGGACTGCCCTTAGTGGAGGCCAGCCCACTGTGGCTACCATATGCTTCCCTTCATTGCCACAGAGCACACTTCCTCCCACAAGTACATTAGACTGGTTAGCATTTTCAGGGTGTTCCCTGAGCTCCTGAGTACTCATCGAGCATTCTACAAATATCTGACATGTGGACCACCTCCCTCCCCCACAGAGGGCAATGGCCAACTCAAGAATTCCCCCACAGATTTCCCTTTTCCCCTTTCCAACATTACGGGTTTTCCTCTGGCCTCTGGGCTGGCTTGCTCATTGGGTAGCCACACCCACCTAACTCTAAGCCAAGGGTGGATGATGGGCCAGCGAGGCTGAAGAAATGACCCAGAGACAGCAACTGAGACACACGTCTGTTGAGGGAACTTAAGTACAGGGAGTCCAGGAGCAGCAGACTAGACAAAGCATCTGCTGCTAAGATCTACATGCAGCAAGCTTTTATAGCATAGCAATTTAGCCTGGCGACTATCTGCAGCCTCTCTTCTTGCATGGCCAGTGCTCCAAGGAAATCAAAGCCTACCACGGAACACTCTTTGTTACAAAGGAGACACTCCAGGTTGGTCATCGCCAAGCCCCTGACCTTGAGTGCTGAACATGTTCTTCTACATACCCTGCTTGATGGGAATATAACAGGAGGATGGGATCTCTACATTCTCAAGATAGTGATTACACAGGGACATTCAGGATGTGCTTATATAGCTAGTTATCCTGCGCTTCCCATACAGAGGACATCCTGAAAGAGTTAGGCATTGAGACAGAACTTAAAGAATGAACAATATTTTGACAAATAAATTTAAGACAGGATTGCATAATGGTAGAGGAATGAAAGAGTGAAGGAATTTTAGGAAATGAAAAATTATTTGGAAGAGGTGAATTCAGGCTTACAGTGTTGTATTTGCCTAGAAAGAATGCTAGAAGGTAAATCAGGTCATTTGCTGTTACCTTCAGTGATGTGTCTTTGCAGGGCACTTGTTCTGCTCCTCTCTTGCATACCCCACACTGAATTCTGGAGTGTGAAAATATTCTTCAAGGCTCTGCCATTGCTCCTTCTGCAAGACTATCTCTTGGTCACAGCTTTCAATAATCAGAAATGCCCTCTGTTATAGGCTGAATTGTGTCCCTCTCCAAATTCATATGCTGAAGTCCTAACTTCTATTATCTCAGATGGTGACTGAGGATAATGTCCTTAAAGAGGTCATTAAATTGATGAGGTCATTAAAGAGGGCCCTAATCCAATAGGCTTGTGTGCTTATAAGAGGAACTTTGGGTGCATACAGGAGCAGAGATACAGGGACAAGACAGTCATGTACCAGCCAAGGGGAAAGGTCTGGATAAGATCCTTCCGTCACGTTCCTCAGAAGGAACCAACCGTGCTGAACCTTGATCTGAGACTTCAGGTCTCCAGACTGGGAGACAATGAGTTTCTGTTGATTAAGGCACCCAGTCTGTGATACTTTGCTATAGCAGCCCTAATATACCATCCCGATGAACTTTTGTGAGTCATAACAAGGAAATCCATTGAAGTGGAAGCCAAGCAGTTTCATATGCAAGGGGAAGAAGGCAGGAGTGACTAGAGCTGAGCTCTGGCACACCCTGCCCACAGGGTCAATCCTTGAAGAGTTTACTGCTTCTCTGTAAAGACTGTAAGGTTCTATAATTAGAGGTATTAGTATTATGTCCTTCCTATGTTTTTACTATAAAAGAAATCTCTACTTATAAATGATAGGATGTTAATAGTATTTAGTAGTTGTGTGAGGTTTAAAATGTTTGTATTTAGTAGGAGAAAAGCCGGCAAGCTGTGCTCATCCCCATATATTTTAACAATTGCTGATTAAGGAAATCTTAAAGTTGAGAAATCTGCAGAGGACCATATTTTTCTCCTTTACCTCTATGGATTTTCTGTCTTTGCAGAATCTCCCCTTATGAAGAGTAGATATTTATTAACACTTCTTATTTCTTGATTTTCTTCTTCTCTGACCTATATCCTAATATAAGGTGTCTGGTTATGTAGGAATTTCTTGGTTTGATTAAAGTATTACTATTCAGTGCAGTGAGGAGATGGCAGTACTCTATGGGATGTAGACAAAATGGATTGCTTTAAATCTAGGGCAGTGCAATTGGGATTATCAGGGAAGGAGTGTAAAGCAGTGATATGAGCGAGTAAATGCTAACTTTATATAATATTCATCTTCCCTTCATTGCAGACAAGTTTGGCTTGAAATTTGTGGTGTGAGTTTTTCTTGTGAGTGATAAACATAACATCACAGCACCGTCTATTCTCTATGGTTGAAAATATTTTTCCATGTAGCTTTTGCACAGCAAAGGAAACAGTCAACAAAACCAAAAGACAACCAACAGAATGGGAGAAGATATTTGCAAACGACATATAAGATAAAGGGCTAGTATCCAAAATCCATAAGGAACTTATCAAACTCAACACCCAAAGAACAAATAATCCAATCAAGAAATGGGCAGAAGTGGAGCCTGTGTGGCTCAGTCAGTTGGGCATCTCCCTTCGGCTCAGGTCATGATCCTGGGGTCCCAGGATCGAGACCCACATCAGGCTCTCTGCTCAGTGGGGAGTCTGCTTCTACCTCTCACTCTCCCTCTGTGCTCTCTCTCTCTGTGTCAAATAAATAAATAAAATCTTAAAAAAAAAATAGGCAGAAGACATGAACAGATGTTTTTCCAAAGAAGACATCCAAATGGCCAACAGACACATGAAAAAGTGCTCAACATCACTCGGCATCAGGGAAATCCAAATCAAAACCTCAATGAGATACCACCTCACACCAGTCAGAATGGCTAAAATTAACAAATCAGTAAATGACAGATGTTGGCGGGGATGCGGAGAAAGGGGAACCCTCCTACAGTGTTGGTGGGAATGCAAGCTGGTGCAGCCACTCTGGAAAACAGTATGGAGGTTCCTCAGAAAGTTGAAAATAGAGCTACCTTATGACCCAGCAATTGCACTACTGGGTATTTTCCCCAAAGATACAAATGCAGTGATCTGAAGGGGCACATGCACCCCAGTGTTTATAGCAGCAATTCCACAATAGCCATACTGTGGAAAGAGCCAAGATGTCCATCGCAGATGAATGGATAAAGAATATGTGGGGTGTGTGTGTGTGTGTGTATATATATATATATATAATGGGATATAACCAGCCATCAAAAAACCGAAATCTTGCCATTTGCAATGATGTGGATGGAACTAGAGGGTGTTATGCTGAGTGAAATAAGTCAATGAGAGAAAGACAAGTATCATATGATCTCACTGATATGAGGAATTTTTAATCTCAGGAAACAAACTGAGGGTTGCTGGAGTGGTGGGGGGTGGGAGGGATGGGGTGGCTGGGTGATAGACATTGGGGAGGGTAAGTGCTGTGGTGAGTGCTGTGAATTGTGTAAGACTGTTGAATCACAGACCTGTACCTCTGAAACAAATAATGCAATATATGTTAAACAAAAAAAAGATAGTAAGAAAGGAAAAATGAAGGGGGGAAATCGGAGGGGGAGACAAACCATGAGAGACGATGGACTCTGAGAAACAAACTGAGGGTTCTAGAGGGGAGGGTGTGGGGGGATGGGTTAGCCTGGTGATGGGTATTAAGGAGGACATGTACTGAATGGAGCACTGGGTGTTATACGCAAACAATGAATCATGGAACACTACATCAAAAACTAACGATGTAATGTATGGTGACTAACATAACGTAATAAAATAAAATTAAAAAAATAAAGAAGTTAGAGTGAGAATGGGGACCACGCTGGTGGTGGTGATAGTAATAGTAATACTGATATTAATAGATATTTTGTTTGTTTGCCCATTAAGTTTTTGTATGCCTTGGCTAGGTGATTGTATATTAAAATTCTTTGAATTTCCAGAAAAAAGAAGAAAATATTTTCCATGCAATTGAAAAGAAAAAGGAAAGCAATATATTTGCCATATTGTTCCAGCTACTAAGATTGTAACAGTTATACTCAGTGATAATATTATTTAAAATCATAATTTTTGTATCTCCATGGGCAGACTCAAAGAGCATCAAAGAACTATATGAAATTAGCATTTGACATACATTTAAAATAGCAAAAGTGCTTCACTGCACACAAGGCATCGTGAAGTAGTCTAATAAAATTAGGACTTTTTACAGTTATATTTACAACTATAAATTTGCATCTTATGCATCTGATATTTTAAATAAAATAATGTCCAATTAAAATTTAAAATCCTTACAATTATTTTTGTGACCATATCTTTAATATTTAAATTATAACAAAAATTATGTCAATAGTAGAAAGGTCATTTTAATTTTAATGTCATTATATGACAAAATAAAAAATTGTTGTCGGGGCGCCTGGGTGGCTCAGTTGTTAAGCATCCGCCTTTCGGCTCAGGTCGTGATCCTAGGGTCCTGGGATCGAGCCCCATGTTGGGCTCCCTGCTCCACGGGAAGCCTGCTTCTCCCTCTCCTGCTCCCCCTGCTTGTGTTCCCTCTCTTGCTGTGTCTCTCTGTCAAATAAATAAATAAAATCTTTAAAAAAACTGGTTATCAAGTGTCCTTTCTTTTTAAGATTTTATAGAAAAGGCTGCTGTTTTAATGGTAACTGGGATCTGTTTTAATCAGGTATGGTAAAGCATGCGGAAATGAATGAAAATGACAGTCATAAAGGAAGACATTTTTACTCACAGTTCCTTAGAAATGGAAGGCACAGCACCTCATGCATGACCACATGCGGAAGCATGGAGTTGGTCAGGAGGTAGAGGGAGCAAGGGAGACATGGGGGAAAAAGAACATATGAAAATCTTTTACTGTTTCCACAAAAAGGATGGGTGAGACAGAATAAGCAGGTTTGGGATTAGCTAGTTTGAATAATTTCAGTGGGCTTTGAGATGCATGGGCTTTCCTTATTCATCTAGTACCTGGCCTTGGTTGGCTAATGGCCCAGAATGTAGGAGCCCAGTAAAGCAGGTGGTTATTGGTGGGCTTTGGTTGGCTTGCATATGAAAAGTACACTCCTTATAAGTTGTTTGCTATTTTTAGAAATGAGCTAACTACGAGGGGCAGTACCTCCAGGGTCAACAAGCATCTACAAACAAAATATAGAAAATAAATAACATAGTTCGTATAACTGCATTCACTTGATTTCCTTTATAAAACAGTGTGATTTTTAAATCTATATTTTTTATATAGTTGCTATATTGAAAAAGTAAAAACACTGAAATAATGGTAAGGTAAACTGGAACCAATGAACTAAATTCTTATATTGTGCTATATTAGACATAAAAGACCTTCCATTTTTGATTTAAATGATTAAAGTCACTTGAGCTGAATAATTTAAAATAATGAAGGAAAAGCAGACAAAGAATATTGTCAGATTTTGTTTGAAGACTTACTTAGCTGTCAGTTTCAGTACTTTTCTGTATCAGGTTTGTCAAATCATATTAAATCGAAACACTACATTGGTACATTTCTTTGTTATAAAGTACTTTCCTCAGAGTTACATCATTCCCAATTCTAGAATATATTACATGATTTTTGTTTTTGCCATTAAATCTTTACTGTGTTGGATGTTGTATCAGAATCAGTTATCGAAACCAATTGACATTTATATTACCAGATATGTCTTTTATATGAAATAGATGATAGATTTATGTAACAAGTTAAATATATAATTTTGTGAAAAACTAAACTTTAGTATTCAGGATTTCATGCCAATTTTAGACATTGTTCTCAAATGCTCCCATACTGTCTGATGTTGCCGTGAGGTGTTTATGTGTATGGACAACAACACACATGCATATGTTTGGTTTCGCTAGCCCTAAGGGAAATAGTTTTTACCTTCTTCAATGTTATACCTGACTTTTAGCCATTAACCAAAGAATAGTTCTTTCTTTATAGACTTTTTTTCATCTCTAATATCTATCACTGACGTTTCTGCAACTCCTAGACTCAGTATTTGGCTCAGCTTTATGTTTTTTTTTTTCTTTCGATTGTTATTTAATATATTCCTTGTATTTTTTGTTTTATGTATCCTCAGTATTCAGTTTCATTCATCTGAAAGCAGAATTATAGTAATTCCCTTTATCCGATTCAGAACACCTCTGCTTTTTATTTCTATCGCTCACTGCCATATGTGACTTACATTTTATTTCCACTTTTTACCTTATTATCCATCATGTACTCTGTTTTAACAGTCAATATTATTTCTTGTTTGATTGCTTGATCAAAAATCTGTGCATTTTTCTTAACATATATTTCCTCTTAAATAGTCTCATTCACTGTTTGTCCACAGACACGGCACTATCTGACACCAAAATTAGGTCAGGAAATCCTCACAAATACTTGATTTCTCCAAACATCCAGATCTGGATGTAGAAATTGGAAATATTAGCCTCCTCACTGTATAACCGATGATTACAAATATGTTATAATTTCCCATAGTCAGTATATCTGGTGCTAAGTAAGGCTTTTCAAATCTGCATCAGAAGGATACAAACTTTCAGCTATAAGATGAAAAATATCTGAGGATCTAATATAAAACATGGTGACTATAGCTGATAACAGTGCATTGTATAATTTAAATTTGCTAAGAAAGAAGAACTTCAATGTTCTCCTCTCCCCCACCCACCAAAAGAAAGGTAAGTATGTGAGGTGACAGATACTTTAATTTGCTAGATAGAGAGAATCCTTTCACAATGTGTAACTGTATCAAATCGTTACAATGTACATGTTAAATATCTTACAATTTTTTTTAAAGATTTTATTTATTTGAGAGGGTGAGAGAAAGAGAGCATGAGCACGGGGAGGGGGCAGAGGGAACAGAGACTTCCCGATGATCAGGGAGCCCAAGGCAGGGCTCAATCCCAGGACCTGAGCCTGAGTCACACACTTAACCAGTTGAACCACCCAGGTACCCCATCTTACAATTTTATACATCAGTTGTAGCTCAGTAAAGCTGATATTTTTAAGTCCCTACAGGAATTTAAAAGAACAGGAAGTTGTTGGTCAAATTGTTAGTTTTCACTTTTCACCCTTTGCCTCCTCAGTAATTCTAATCTTATCTCTACTTGTATTGATTTAGATTATGACAAGATTTTTTTTGGTCTAAACTCTAAATCTGGAAAGCAAATAAAGGGATAACATTGGTCAGTGGATGAAGATTTTTATGTTTAGGGCCACAATGTCCTGAAGGAACTAGTATTGGGAAGAAAGGAGGCAATTCCAGGACTATAACTAAAATTATGTTTCAGAGGAGAAGGAGGGGTTGACCTGAAACAGTAAGAAGAAGAAGATCATGGGAAGAAGCAGAAAAGTGGGTCTGGCTGGGGTCCCCAGTAGAAGAGGTCTGATGAGGTCTGGTGAGGAGAGACTGAGGGCAGGCATGGGCAGCAGCTATGTGAAGCTAGTCGTGGAAGGCAGCTGTCTTGCAGGTCACTCTATAAAGGTTTCCCAACTGAGTGCTGGAGACGTGCTGATATTGGACAAGAACTGCTTGCAGCTTATTGTCACCCTTGCTCTGTATCTCCCTGTTGCCCTGGTATCCTTTTAGCAAAGTACTTCTTAAGATTACAAATGCATAAGTAAATAAAAAAAAAAGTAGAAAGGTGGATATTAGCTCCATTATTTTGGTATGATTTGTCTCTTATAACGAAGGTATTTTCCTCTATTTCCTGGAAAACTATAAAATGATTTCTTACATTCTGTAAATGTTTTCTGAGTTCATGTGAATATATAAATTGAGCTATAATCTTACTTAGAGGTATCTTTTAAACTTTGGGGTGAAGACACCGGGAAAAAAAAATGGAAGATAGAACTACAAAAATAGTATTCTGAATTTAATTAAATCAAAGTAATTTGTTGAGAAAATCTGAAGGATTTAATAATTCTATGATGTAATAGAAATAAAACATAAAAATAGAGGAAGGAAGCAAGATTTTTCAAAAGACCTTAGAGAGTATATAAAAATATTCTGTAAATAATCAGTAAAAATAAGTGGTAAATTTTTGTGCAGCTAAACAATATTCATGTTGAGTAACTTTATTGATATATTAACTAAAAGAAGTACATTGATCTTTCTTTCTTTACAAAAAGTAAACTTGCACTATACATTTTTCTAATGAGTAAATTTTTATCTCCCTTAATATTCTTCAAATATTTTATTTAATTAATTTATTTTTTAAAGATTTTATTTATTTATTTATTTGACACAGAGAGACAGTGAGAGAGGGAACACAAGCAGGGGGAGCAGGAGAGGGAGAAGCAGTTTTCCCGCCGAGCAAGAAGCCTGATGCAGGCCTCGATCCCAGGACCCTGGGACCATGAACTGAGCCTAAGGCAGACGCTTAACAACTGAGCCACCCAGTGCCCCTTCTTCAAATATTTTTTTTATTATTTTTTTAAAGATTTTTATTTATTTATTTGAGAGAGAGAGAGAGAGAGAATGAGAGAGAGAGAGCACATGAGAAGGGGGAGGGTCAGAGGGAGAAGCAGACTCCCTGCCAAGCAGGGAACCCGATGCGGGACTCGATCCCGGGACTCCAAGATCATGACCTGAGCCGAAGGCAGTCGCTTAACCAACTGAGCCACCCAGGCGCCCCCTTCTTCAAATATTTTAAACTATGTATGCAAAGCTCTGTAAGATTGTAGTACTGTATTATTGTGTAAATTTAAAAAAATGGAAGAAATATAGAGCATGAATTTGAATAAACATGTTTGTGAAATATAAACCATTGGTAGAATTTGTACCAATTTTTGTGAAGTTCACATATATCAGTAGTCATCTGGATGACCGTATTTTCCATTTTTTCACCCTCTGTGTTTATGTTGTTTTTTGCATTTTGGTTACCCTGGCATTCTTTTGATGATTAAGTATATGTCTATATATTATTTTAAAACAAGTGCTCCTTACTCTCTGAAAGCCTTCACAGATTTGAAGAGCTAGACAACTAGTGTTGTTTAGTCTAAGTTCATGGTGATCACTTATTCTTCCAATTTCAGTGTGTATTGTCTACGTTATTCATTAGATAATTCTCACAATGCTTTCAAATCCTTTACATGTCTCAAACAGAATAACCATGATGCAATGAAAACAGTAGTGTCAGCAGAGAGATTTCAGATCTAAAGCCAGCCAGAGATGGGCCTGCTCTATTAATACCCCAGTTTACTTACCCACAGTTATCTTTCAGATAAATCTCATGTGGTCAACCTGTTATTAAGAACCACCTGTGGAATCTCTCCCTTTTAAGAAGTCAATTGTTGATACAATGTCAGGAATTAAATGTTACTTTAGTATAAATACATTTTACAATATATATTTTTACTTTAAAAATGATACGTAAATTTTTTTAGATAAATGAAAAATCGCTAGAAAACAAAAAGAAGACAATAGGTATCACTCACAGCTCAACATCCAAAGATAACATACAATATTTTGATTTGTAATTTTATTTTCCATGTGTCCCTCCTAATTTTTAAGCTTAGCAAAGTCACACTCCATCAATTAGATAAATCATAACTCATACAAATAATTGCTTATTGTTGAACAAATTCTGTTTCTACTTTTGGAGTTCCTAGCCTTATATGATTCCTGGTGTCTTCTGCTATTCTTAATTTCTATGCCAGAGACTTTCCCAGTCTTGAACAGGTCAACTTCAGTTCTGTGTTAAGTTTTCCATATTGCCATTTCCTCTGCAGGTAACTTTTCCAGCAGGTGCTCACCAAGCTTGTTCCCTTACTGTATCTAAATCTCTGACCAGATGTCTCATTACCACTGAGGTCTTTTATCACTGTGCAATTATAGAGTAGCAAACCCATCAACTATCTATTCCCTTCCATTACTTTGCTCATTTGCTTTGCATAATCTTTATGTGAGCAGAAACCAGGTCCACTGCTGTATTCCTATTACCTAAAACAGCTTCTGGCACAGAGTGAGTGTTCAATAAATAGTTACTGAAGGGGCTCCTGGGTGGCTCAGTAGGTTAAGTATCTGCCTTCAGCTCAGGTCAGGATCCCAGGGTTCTGGGTTCAAGCTCTACATTGTACTCCCTGTTCAGCAGGAAATCTGCTTCTCCCTCTCCCTCTGCTCCTCCCCACCCCCAATTCTTCTCACTCTCTCTCAAATAAATAAATAAAATCTTTAATAAATTAATAAATAAATAGTTACTGAAGAATAAGTGAATATGTTTGTATATAATTTTTGTTTTCTTTGTGTAGGCTTTGTTTCTCTAATTAAATTAAAAGAAATTTGAGGGTAGCAATAGTGTCTTCCATTTTTATACATCTCCTCTCATACTTGGAAGAATGGTTTGACAAGGCAAAATTTTTAACATGGCATAGTCTCAATCAGTAGTTAATATTTTCAAAAACTTTTCTTTAAAAAGTCTTTTCCTATTATAACTATAATGATTACTTTTTTAAAAAATACAAAAAAACACCTGTATACCCTAAAAAGAGCAAAGAGATGAGAAAGAGCAGTAGTTGGAAATGAGAGATATGTCTGAGTGTCTTCCTTATATACCTTCTGAAAGTCTCTAGATAATTTTTTTTAGGAAAGTTGAATGAAGTACGAGCTAAGCAAATGAACCATTAAATTGTCGGAGGGTGTCCATCACTGAAAGAACACTCTGGCCATATGGATGAATTGACTGCATTAGTTTGGACATTTTATGCTGGAGATATATCAGTTCATCATCTTCCAAGGTGAATGGTATTTGTTGGGAAAATCTCCGACACAATCATATTTATCACCTTGGTAGGAATTTGAAGATGGGATATAAGTTTAACATATGACAAGAAGTTAAAGAAAGAATATTCAGAGGAATGTATTTTAATAGCTTGATAAGGAACAAATTACATAATTCTCATATTGACAAAATTAAACCTTAATAATATGTTAAAAAGTTGTCTAAACTGTATTTCATTTTAAAAAATATGGAATGTGGAAAATTACTGCTTGTTACAGATGATTTTATAGGGAATGGATTCAGTTACATAAGGAATACATTGGAAATAATCGGTTTGCTTTTTTTTTAAGATTTTATTTATTTATTTGACCGAGAGAGAGACAGCGAGAGAGGGAACACAAGCAGGGGGAGTGGGAGAGGGAGAAGCAGGCTTCCCGCCGAGCAGGGAGCCTGATGTGGGGCTCGATCCCAGGACCCTGAGGTCATGACCTGAGCCGAAGGGAGTTGCTTAACCAACTGAGCCACCCAGGTGCCCCTGATTGGTTTGCTTTTAAGAAAGTTTTCTTCTGGTTTTAACTAGTTTTGTTCCACATAAAGACATGTAGAGCGGTATACTGCTTTTTGGATTAGGTTAGAGATTTTTTTTTTTGATAATAAATCTAGACTAGGTGGACCAAGGAGAAAAATGATCAGCTAATATGCCTAGCATGGGAGATATATATATATATATCTCCTGTGGAATGTAAATCAGGGATCCTGGTTCTTTTAGAATTTGGTTTTCTCATCTATAATATGAAAGCCTAGTAAATATCTGTAAGTTTAGTATTCTAACATTTTGTCTTTTATAGATTCTTTTCTCAAGTAGTCACTGTCCCAATAGACATCAAGATTTTATAGGTAATCAGAGAAACCGCGGGGGCCGAGCCCAGCTAGGAATGCAAACAGCCTGAAAACCCAGCTGAAGTCTCTGGGCCCGGGAGTCGGACGCAGAGCATCAGCTTCTTCTGCTTCCACCAGCAAGTCTTCCAGTATGAATCCCATGGAAGCCAAGGCTGCAAAAACAGAACCTGAGAAGAAGTCACAGTCAACTAAGCCATCTGTGGTTCATGAGAAAAAAACCCAAGAAGTAAAGCCAAAGGAACACAAAGAGCCAAAGAGCCTATCCAAGCATGCATCAGATACAGAAAGCAAGCATGTTCATAAGGAAAAAGCAGCGTCCAGATCGAGTGAGCAGCTGACGTCAGAGAAATCAACAAAACCAAAGACTAAATTACAGGATGCAGTTTCTGCCGGCAGGGAGGGCATTGTTGCTGGGCTAGCTGCAGCATCTGCCACCCCAGCTAAACAGAAAAAGAAAAGAAATCATTAATGTCGACTGTACCAGTTGAATCCAAACCGGGTAAACCATCTGGAAAGTCAGACATGGACTCTGCTTTGGATGACTTAGTAGACACCCTGGGAGGACCTGAAGAAACTGAAGAAGATAACACAGTGTATACTGGACCTGAAATTTCAGATCCAATGACTTCTACCTACATAGAGGAATTAGGTAAAAGAGAAGTCACACTTCCTCCAAAATACAGGGAACTTTTGGCAAAAAAAGAAGGTATCACAGAGCCTCCTCCAGACTCTTCGAAACCCATGGGGCCCAGTGATGCCATAGATGCTTTGTCGTCTGACTTCACCTGCACTTCTCCTACCCCTGGTGGAAAGAAAACTAAGGAAGAGAAATCCACAGAAGAGGTTTTAAAAAAGGTCAGCCGGCCACGGTAATCAAAAGTCCTGCTTCACCCCAAGAAAAGAAAAGAAAGTTGGAGGAGCAGGACACAATGAGCGATCAAGCACTGGAGGCTCTTTCAGCTTCGCTGGGCAGCCGGAAGCCAGAACCTGAGCTCGACCTCAGCTCCGTTAAGGAAGTTGACGAGGCAAAAGCCAAAGAAGAGAAACTAAAGAAGTGTGGTGAAGATGAGGAAACCGTCCCATCAGAGTACAGATTAAAACCAGCCACAGATAAAGATGGAAAACCACTATTGCCAGAGCATGAAGAAAAATCCAAGCCTCTGAGTGAATCAGAACTCATTGATGAACTTTCAGAAGATTTTAGCCAGCCTAAAAGTAAAGGAAAACAATCTAAGCCATCTGAAAAAATGGAAGAATCTCAGGCTGCTGCCCTAACTCCTGTGAGCGAGGCCGTGCCTCGGACTTCCATGTGTAATATACAGTCGGCACCACCCAAGCCACCCACCTTGAAAGGCATGGCGCCAGATGATGCGGTAGAAGCCTTGGCTGGCAGCCTGGGGAAGAAGGAAGCAGACCAAGAAGATGTAAAGCCCATGGCGGATAAAGTGAAGGAGAAAGCCAAAGAAGAGGATCGTGAAAAACTTGGTGAAAAAGAAGAAACCATTCCTCCTGATTATAGACTAGAAGAGGTCAAGGATTAAGATGGAAAACCACTCTTGACAAAAGTGTCCAAGGAATCGCTTCCACCCATGAGTGAAGACTTCCTTCTTGATGCTTTGTCTAAGGACTTCGCTGGTTCCCCAAACTCTGCATCTCTTAAATTTGAAGACGCTAACCTTCCTGCTGTCATCTCTGAAGTGGTCTCCCAAACCCCAGCTCCCACCACACACTCTGCCGGCCCACCCCCTGACACTGTGAGTGACAACAAAGAACTAGACGATGCGTTGGATCAACTTTCTGACAATCTAGGACAAAGGCAGCCTGATCCAGATGACAACAAACCAATAGAGGATAAGGTCAAGGAAAGAGCTAAAGCCAAACACAGAGACAAGCTGGGAGAAAGAGATGACACCATCCCCCCTGAAAACAGACACCTCTTGGATAATGGGGAGGGCAAACCAGCAAAGCCACCTGCAAAGAAACCCAAGGACTCAAAGAAACCTGAAGATGACAAAGACCCCATTGATGCCCTGTCAGGCGATTTTGACAGCTGTCCTGCACCCACAGGAGCCTCAGAGAACACAGCAGAGGACAAAGTCAAGAGAACTGCTCCCAGCACCAAAGCAGCCAAGAATGGAGGTAAAGCAAAGGAGTCCGCCAAGGCAAAAGAGGAAACTTCCAAGCTAAAAGCTGATGGAAAAAATACAAGTTAAAGTTCACACTATTTGGTATCTGCCTATAAAATCTTCAGGTGGATGGTGACTTTTGAAGGACAAAGGTTTTGAACAACAGCAAATTTTTCTGGGTGGCTTCTAGACAGTGTTACTTGTCGAATCTTGACATCCTAAACATTGGTTATTCTTTTCCCAGAAAGAAAATGATTTTGTGTGGTTCATCTGTGTTATTGTACTGAGTGTTGATAAACTTTGAATTTTTAAAAAATGCCTTCAGTTGGGAGAGATGGGAACTTTATATTTCTACGAGATATATTTGATAGTTTCTTAAAGCAACACACAAAAAAAGGAAAAACCTTTGCAAACTTTTGCACATTCTACATACAGTGCCTGTAAATCTCATTCATATTTTCAGTTAGCACTTAATTCTTTTGTTGTGGTTAGCATTTGGAAAACAATGCTTTGAACATGTTGAATGTCCTGATTTCTCATGATCCATTTCCTCTTGGGCTTTGGAACTGTACTTGAGATTTCTTTGGGTTAATGTTTATAAGTCCCCCAACCTAAAATATTGTACATTGGGCACATTATCTCCTCTTGGGCTGCTAATAAATTGATAACCTGGACAGACAAAAAAAAAAAAAAAGATTTTATAGGTAATCATTGTTTATGAAATTTGCATAGGTTTCACTGACTTTCATTTATTTCATTATTTAAATTATGGCGATTAGTGAATTTAAATAGGATGAAAGCAATAACCAAATATAAGCATAGGAGACACTAGGTGATGTTACCTACAAAGTTATTATAAAACAGCTTTATTTTTTATAGTAATTAATAACCAACAAGGATGAAATGAAATATTCTGTCTTGGTTGGTTAAAAATAAATCTGAAGGAAATATGCTATATATTAACTCTTGCTGGAAAAAGATTTGTGTTTCTCCTTTTGTTTGTTTTGGTGACATTGCACCCAAATTTGCAAATACTAGTAATCTATTTTGGAGTTAGAAGAAATAAAATGAACCTTGGCTGTTTTCCATTACTCTTGGGACTTATCTCTGATAACCTAGTCTCGCACATGGGTATTCATGATGGAAAATTCTAGAGGAGACTTAGTGATCAGAGGCACCTTCAGAAACTATTATTTCAGGAAAAGCTAGTATGTTTTTGTGAGGTTTAAGCTTGTGCACATTGGGCAAAACTCACAAAACTCACTGAATCCCAAAGTGTATTTTAAATGTACTTTGTGAATATACTTAGTGAATTTAAAGGTACTTAATGAAAGTGTCTAGTGAAAAAGAACAACCTTTTCTTCAAAAGATAATCTGGTATAACAGAACAGCAGGAAGGCCATTTTGGAGTATACATTTTTGCTTAGATCTAATTTGTACACAGGATCTGCCTGTGTGAACCAAAATATCAGAAAACTATAGTTGGTGAAAAATTTGCCCTAGATTCAAAGTTCTGACATTTTAAAAATCCTGCCTAAATTTATTAAATCTAGTTACCTTATTTTTCAAAGGAAGGCTAGGATTTTTATTTTGAACTATTTGAAAATAAAGTCATAGTAGACAGTAATTTTTCTGAGGATATTCAAGGAAAGTCATGGCAGACTGAGTTTAATGTGTTTGTCTTTGGTTTTGTTTTGCTTTTGCATAATGAACACATTTTGTTCTCTTTTAAGTACCCGGATGCCAGTAATTGCATATCATAAATGACAAAACTTAAATATTAAAAAAATAAGTGTGCACTCCCTTCTAAATATCAATCTTTGATATATTTTAATGAATTATAATTTTTATTGAAATGTGACTTTCAGTTTCTTACCTTAAGACTTATATCAATATCCATTTTCTAACAAATAGATACCTACTTACATGCTGTTTTAAATGTTTGCAATTAGCCCACTAAATTTTTAGGTGAAACCAGGAAATTTCTACTCAGGGTATCAGTTGAAGTCAACAAATTGGTGGGCTTTCTCTCACCCAGCACATTTTGTGAAAAGCATCTTTTCTTCCGAGAGGCCATCTCTGCCACAACTTCACTGTGGTATTCTTTTTTTTTTTTTAAGGGAAGTTCTTTTTCTTTTTTTTAAAGATTTTATTTATTTGAGAGAGAGAGTGAGAGAGAGAGAGCACACGAGAGGGTGGAGGGTCAGAGAGAAAAGCAGACTCCCCGCTGAGCAGGGAGCCCGACGCAGGACTCGATCCAGGGACTCCAGGATCATGACCTGAGCCGAAAGCAGTCGCTCAACCAACTGAGCCACCGAGGCGCACTTCACTGTGGTGTTCTTTCTCTGTACCTTGGGTCTCCATCACTGGCTACTTTGTATTATTTGTGTCTTCTTTTCTATAGGCTCTCCCTTTTCCACTGAACTATGAGTTTGATTAGATCAGAGACAGTATGTCTCTATTTACTATTTTATGTGAAGTAATTAGCATTGTACTGGGCACTTAGTAGCAGGTTAGTAAATGCCATTTTGTGTTTATCTGTTTGTTTTGAATAAAAACATGTTGAACAAACATTTGCTATAGTCTATCAGGGATTGTTCCAGAAATTGAGAATATAAAGACTAGAGGAACCACATTTCTTTTTATTGTATAATGGGAGAGAGAATATATTAAGTATATAAATAAAGAAACAGAGACAAAGAAAGCTTCCATTTTGAAGGATTTTAAATAAAGCTGTTTCTCTACTAAAATTTGGTGGAGGTGGTGGATTAGTCATTAAAATAATAGAGTGAAGGTAAATCATAAGGCAGATTGTGAAAAGTCTGTTTAAAACAAATTATATTATCTTCAGAAGTTGTATCTGAAACAAGGAAATGTTCACTATAAACACTCTCCTCAGGAATACCAGGGCACCATGTTTCTGCAGGCTCTGGTTTTAAAATATGAACCTGTTGCGTATGATTGTATTTCTTTTTCATTTATATAGTTAATGGCCTCTAAATCACTCAATGGGTAATAAGAACCTAAAACATAAACTTGCGAGAACGCTTTGAAATATTAACATAGTTAATTGGATTTATAGTATCATTTTCTATGATAAAGAGCAAACAGAAAGGCTTTTCCTCCTTTTTCATTCCTCAATTACATTAGAAAAGACCTTTCAAAATTATCTAAATGATAGAGTCTGTCTATTAGCATTTTTAGGAAAAGGAAAAGTAAAATAACACTCAGATAATGATTTATGATATATAGGATTTAATTATATTAGTAAATGGATGTGCTATGTGATTTTAAATCCATAATTAACAACAAATGGGGCTTTCTTTTCTCCACCAATTCAGTCCTTCTAGTAACTAGATTTTTAAGGCAGACCAAGTCTTTTATGCTTAGAGAATAGAAGTCAAAGCCCCACCATAATACATTCGCTTTTGATATTATTTATTTAAGTACTCTGACAGGTGGCTAAACTTGCACTTCACTATTTGAGCGTGCACTTCTCTTTCATATATTATTAATATATTTATCTGCAAATGATTGTTTCCTATATTGGTTTAGACTGTTTGCTAAACAAAATTGAATGAAAATTATTTCTCAACTTGAATATTTAAAGTCCAATACCAATGGAAATTTCATTTTTTCTTGGCAATTTTCTTTCTTTTTTTTAAAAAAAATATTTTATTTATTTTTTTGGGAGAGAGAGAGAGAACATGAGAAGGGGGAGGGGCAGAGGCAGAAGCAGGCTCCCCACTGAACAGGGAATCCGACATGGGGATCATGACCTGAGCTGAAGGCAGATGCTTAACCGAGCTTAACTGAGCCACCCAGGTGCCCCTTCTTGGCAGTGTTCAAATAAATTTTGACTTTAAACTGGATTCTTCCCTATCAGGAACATATTACAAAAAATAGTGACTCTCTCATGGTGCAAAACATGAGTCAAATCCATGACGTGGATTAAACATGTCTTATCATGTTTACAGTGATGTGAACTTATTTAGAAAATGCCAGAAGATACAACTGATAATGCAAAGGTTAACCCACTTTTACCATTCTCAGAGAGCTAAGTTTTCTAACCAGAGTGGGTTTGTGGATATGATTCAAGATGTGAAACTTTTACATTATCTTTGCAGCACTATTAATTGCAACCAGTACAGTTGAAAGAGTCGAAGCCCTAAGAGTTCTTGTTGAATGTGAGGTTTTTGTTCGCTGTCGTTTTGTTGTTGTTCTGCATTTTAGCCCTGAGGATGGCCCAGTAGGCTCATTAGTGTGTGTGTGTGTGTGTGTGTGTGTGTGTGTGTGTAAAAGAGTTGAAATAGGCGGATAAAGCCTACTCGGTAGGAAGAAGACCTGCTGGGCCTTGGGATAGATTTTTGAACAACCACTCAATCCACCTCAATATATTTCTATACTATGTGTGTACCATCTTCTCCAATTATAAAAATAGGTAAATAAATGGTTGATTAGGACTCTAGTCTGGAAAATATTTGAAGTCAGAGATTAAATCATCTATAATACACTATAAAATTCTAAATAACTAGTACGGGGTACCATGTATAGTGAGTGTTAGGTAATTACTGTATACAGTTTTAATACATAAATTTGAAGATACATGGAAAATCACACTTTAAAAATACCTCAATATGTTAAGTATATTCTTTTGTGTGGTATCATATACAGTTAAATATATTGATTACATATAAGAAAACAGAATACAGTTTATGGTCGATTTAATCTCATTTTCAATGATACTAAGTGTAGGTGGGAAGTGGGAAAAGCAATGGAAGAGGTGGAGAAGGGAAATGGGACCAAATAGCATTTCACAGGTACCATTGTCAGTATTACTGACTAAATAATTAGGGAGGGAGAAGAAAAGAGACCTGACTGTTTACTTTATAAAATGTGTGACACCCCTGTTTCTTAAGGCATGAATTTCATATTCAATTTAGATTAATCATTTCTTAAAATCAATTTAATTACAGTATGCAAGGCACTATTTAATAAATAGAAACAATCTTACTTGATTTTATTCTTAAACTCAAACTGTCCTAAGGACAATAAGCTCAAATAATTTATTTAAATTATAAGATTCTGAAACACATATACTATCAATCCATTTATGTAAGTATAGACTTATGTGGAAATTAATATTACAGTTAATGAAAAATAAGCAGGATTTCTGAACATGGTAAGTAGATAGCTGATAGACTACTAAATGCATAATAAGTCAACCTCATTTTACCTCAAATCTTTATAAAGATAGATAAGTAGAACAGTTATATGAAGAGAGGCATAATTTGAAAAGCAATTATACAGGTGAATGCTTAATTTTTTTTCCATAAAATATATAGCTAAGGATTTAACATTTAGATGGAAGGAAGTTTTTCATTACTATTTTTATTAGTATATTGATGGCTCAGAGGAAAAATAATCTCTAGGAAATTCTGTGAGTAATATATGAAATGTTATTTTTGCAAGATCAAAAAAATTACAGTGAATAAATTTTTCTAGTATTTAAAAGTGATCTGAGCTCAGGCAATCCAAAATAGCAGTATAAGAAGGTCCTGATCTCACCTCCTCGTATGGACACACCAAATCTCACCTCCTCCCATGAACACACCAAACCTACAGCCACATATGGAACAGTTCTCCTAGAAAAAGAACTGAAAACTAGCTCAAGAGTTTTTTCACAATAAATGATAAATAGCCACATCAAGATGACTAGGAAAGGAAGAATCGTGGTCTTGTTAAAAGCCCCACCCCCACACAGTGATAGGGAAGGATCTCACAAGTTTGGAACTTTTCCATGAAGAGCAGGGGGTTGGTACCTCCCATCAGGCACCCAAACCTTGGACTTGCACCAGAGACTGGCTCTGAGAACCAATGGTGTTTATGTCCAGGAGACCCAAAGGACTGTAGGGACTTGAGATGCTCCTTTTATAGGGCTTGCATACAGACTTCCTTGTTCCAGGACCTAACACAAAAACAGGTCTTTGAAAAATACCTAGGGGCGCCTGGGTGGCTCAGTTGGTAAGCATCTGCCTTCGGCTCAGGTCATGATCCCAGGGTCCTGGGATCAAGCCCCGCATCGGGCTCCCTGCTCAACAGGGGGCCTGCTTCTCCCCCTCCCACTCCCTCTGCTTGTGTTCCCTAGTTCACTGAGTCTCTCTCTGTCAAATAAATAAAAAAAAAATCTTAAAACAAAAAGAAAAATATCTAGGCGATATGTGAAGAAGATTCATTTTATAATCATAAAGCATCTGCTGGAGGGACAGGCACCAGTCAGGATTTTCTCCAAGGATAGAGGTACTCAGTGGATGCCATTTTGCACTCCCCTTCTGTCTTGTTAGCACTGGGGGACCTGCACAGACACAGTAATCTCCTGCTGCCTCACTAAGCCAGCAAATAAGGGCAGTCCACACAGAGGACATCCCTCGATCACCTGGCCCTGGTGGCCAAGGGATCTTGTGTTCTGTGCCCCTCAGGTCTGTGATAATTGGAAAACAAAACAAATCAAAACAAAAAACTGTTCTTATCAGGCTACCATACTCAGGTCTTTGCACAGACAGCAGACTAAAACACCTCCCACCCCCAGTCTACCAGTGAAAAGTCCTGTTTATTTGTCCTGGAACTTCATCCTACGGGACAGGCTTCAGGTTTGCCATGCATCTTGAGACTATGAATGTGCTCTCAGGGAAAGTTGACAGGGAGATGCCATCTTTGCACCCTTCTATGACCTCACTAGAGCTTGTTGGCACCTCCAAAAAAGAGCTTATATATTCTCCTAAAGCCTGATTTCTGTAACTCTCTCCCAGGAATCTCTCCCAGATCTCCAGATTTGGAGGCTAGCAGGGTTTATGATTGTGATCCTACAAGACTGTATATATTTGCATACTTTAGAAGTTGCAGTCTGAGGAGTTGGCTTCCAATCAGCCTGAAACTATGTGCTTCCTGAGATCCCTCCCTTTAGAATACTGACAGGTCTTGGCATACTATCAACAACTGGGGCCTATCAAGAATAAATCAAGCTTCTTAAACAATCATAAAATTGAAGATAGCTTTAAGAGACTTAGGGGACAAAAGCAGAATAACATTTGCAGTATAGGAGATGCAGAAGGAGAAAGAGAGAGAGAGAAAGGAAAAGAACCATTATTTGAAGAAAAAGTGGCTGAAAACTTCCCTAATCTGGGGAAGGAAATAGACATTAGGTCCATGAAGCACAGGGAGTTCCAAATAAGATAAACCCAGAGAGATACATACCAAGACACATTAAAGTGTTTTAAAAGTTAAAGATAATCTTAAAAACAGCAAAATAAAGTCAAATTGTTATGAACAAGGGAACTCCTAGAAGAATATCAGCTGATTTTTTTTTGGCAGAAACTTTGCAGGCCAGAAGGAAGTGGTGTGCTGTATTGAAAGTGTTGAAAGGAAAACAAAGCAAAACAAAATCTTCCAATTAAGAATATTCTATCCGGCAAGGATATTATTCAGAATTGATGGAGAAATAGATATTTTTTCCTGACTTGCAAAAGCTAATGGAGTTCCTTACCACTAAATCATCCTTATAAGAAATGTCAAAGGTATTTCTTTAAGCAGAAAAGAAAAGTTGGTAACTAGTAACAAGAAAAAAGATATGAAAGTAAAAACCTCACTTGTAAAAGTTAATGTAGAGTAAGGGTAGTTGATTAATTACTTATAAAGTTAGTATGAAGGTTAAAAGACAAAACTAGTAAAAATTTAATTATAACTGTAATAATTTATTAAGGTCTACACAAAATAAAAAGATGTAAAATGTGACATAAAAAACACAAAATGGGGGGGTGTTGAAAATGTAGAGTTTTAAAATGTGTTCAAACTTAAGATGTTAACAGCCTAAAATACTGATGCATTTAGGTTATTACATTTGAATCTCATGATAACCACAAAGCAAAAACCTATAGTGGATACACAAAAGATAATGAGAAAGGAATCTAACCATAACACTAAATAAAGTCATCAAACCGTAAGGGAAGTGAGCAAGAGGAGAAGAAAGGAACAGAGAGAAACTACAAAAACAGTCAGAAAGCAGTTAATAAAATGGCAATAAATACATACATATCAAGAAGTCCTTTAAATGTAAATGAACTAAATTCTACAATCAAATGAGAGTGGTTGAATGGATTTAAAAAAACACAGGACTCATCTATATGCTGCACACAAGAGACTCACTTCAGATATAAGCTCACACATAGAAAGAAAGCGAAGGGATGGTAAAAGATATTACATGAAAATGAAAATGGAAAGAAACCTGGTGTAGATGTGCTTATATCAGACAGACTCTAAAATAAAGACTCTAATAAAAGATAAAGAAGGGCATTATATAATGATAAAAGGGTCAATCCAACAAAAGGATATAACATTAGTAAATATTCATGCACCCAACACAGGAACACCTAAATCTATAAAATAAATATTAATAAACTTTAAGAGAGAAATTGACAGTAATACAATAATAGTAGGAGATTTTAATACTCCACTTACGTCAAGGGATAGATCAGCTAGACAGAAAATTAATAAGGGAAAATAACCTTAAAAGACACATTAGACCAGAGGGACTTATTAGATATTCCATCAAAAAGCAGGAGAATACATATTTTTCTAAAGTGCACATGGAATGTTATCCAGAATATATTACATGTTAGGCCACATAAGTCTCATTAAATTTAAGAAGAATGAAATCATATCAAGAACTTTTTTTTTCTGACCACAATGTTATGAAACTAGAAATCAATTATAAGAAGAAAGCTAGAAAGATAACAAAAAGTGGAGATTAAACATGCTGCTTAAAACCAATGAGTCATTGAAAAAAAATCAAAGAAGAAATTAAGAAAAATACCTTGAGACAAGTGAAAATGGAACTACAACCAAAATCTATGGGATATGAGGTGATTCCCAAGCAGTGTTAAGAAGGAATTTCATCACGATACAGCCCTACATCAAGAAATAAGAAAAATCTCAAGTGAATAATATAACTTTGTACCTAAATAAACTAGAACAAGAGCAAATAAAGCCCAAATTTGAAGGAAATAATAAAGAGTAGAGGGGAAATAAACTAAGAGCTGGTTCTTTGATAAGATGAACAAAATTTATAAGGCTTTAGCTAGACTCACTGGGCAAAAACAGAGAGGGCTCAAATAAATAAAATCAGAAATGAAAGAGAAGTTACAACTGATGCTACAAAAATAAAAACCATCAGAAGAGACAACATGAGCAATTGTATTACAACAAGTTGGACAACCTAGAAGAAAAGGATAAATTTCTAAAAACATATAATATTCCAAGACTGAATCATGAATAAATAGAAAATCTTAATAGAACAGTTACAACTAGTAAGGTCAGATTCAGTAATCAAAAATCTTTCAGCTAGCTTCAGGGGCACACACACAGGAAAATTGCAGGCCAGTGTCCCTGGGGAACATAGATGTAAAAGTCCTCAACAAAATATTAGCAAACTGAATTTTGTAGTACATTAAAAGGAACATTTGGCATAGTCAAGTGGGATTTATTTTAGGAATGCAAGGATGTTTCAACATCCACAAATCAATCACCATGATACACAGCATTAAAAAATAAAGTATAACAATTATATGACCATTTCAATAGATGCAGAAAAACCATTTGACACAATTAGATATTCATTTATGGATAAAAATGCTCAAGAAAGTGGGTATAGGGGAACATACCTCAACATAATAAGAGTCATATATGAAAAGCCCATAGCTAACGTCATATTCAACCTGGAAAATCTGAAAGCATTTTCTCTAAGATCAGGAACAAGACAAGAATGTTCACTCTTGCCACTTTTATTCAACATAATATTAGAATTCCTAGCCAGAACAATTAGGCAAGAAAACAAAATAAAAGTTATCCAAATTAGAAAGAAAGAAAGAAAGAAAGAAAGAAAGAAAGAAAGAAAGAAAGAAAGAAAGAAAGAAAGAAAGAAAGAAAGAAAGAAAGAAAGAAAGAAAGAAAGGAAGAAAGAAAGAAAGAGAAAAAGTTGTTACTATTCGTGGGCAATGCAATTTTATATATAGAAGACCCTAAAGACTCCACCAAAAACTGTTAGAACCAATAAACAAATTCAGTAAAGTTGCAGAGTACAAAATCTATATACAAAAATCAATTGTGTATCTATACGCTAACAACAAACTATCAGAAAGAGAAATTAAGAAAATAATCCCATTTCCAACTGCATCAAAATAGATAAAATACCTTGGGATAATTTTAACCCAAGAGATAAAAAACCTTGACACTAAAAACTATAAGACATGGATAAGATAAACTAAGAAGACACAAATAAATGGAAATATATCCCATGCTCATTGTTTGGAAGAATTAACATTGTTAAAATATCTGTACTACCAGAAGCAACCTACGGATCAGTGCAATCCATATCAAAATTCCAATGGCATTTTTCACCGAAATAGAACAAACAATCCTAAAATTTGTGCAGAACAACAAAAGACCCCATATACTCAAAACAATCTTGAAAAAGAACAAATCTGGAGGCATCACACTCTCTGATTTAAAACTATACTACAAAGCTATAATAATCAAAATAACAGTATGGTAATGACACAGAAACAAACATAGATCAATGGAATGGAATAGAGTGCCTAGAAATAAACCCATGCATATATGGTCAATTAATTTTTGACAGAGGAGGCAATATAAAATGAGGGATGGAATGTCTCTTCGATAAATGGTGTTGGGAAAACTGGGCAGTCACATGCATAAGCAAGAAACGAAATCACTTCTTTATACCAAACACAAAAAATAACTCAAAATGGATTAAAGACTTGAATAAATGCAATACCTGAAACTTAAACTCCTAGGGAAAAAAAGAAAAAAAAAACAGAAAACAAAAAACAAAGGTGATAACTCCTTCACATTGGTCTTGGCATTTAACTATTGGATCTGACTCCAAAAGCAAAGGCAACAAAAGTGAAATTAAACAAATGGGATTACATCAAATTAAATAGCTTGTGCATAACAAACAAAACCATCAACAAAATGAAAAGGCAATCTACTGAATGGGAGAAAATATTTGCACATCATATAATTCATAAGGAGTTAATATTCCAAAATATATAAACTCAAAAAATAAAAATCAATAAAAATAAAACAACAACAACAACAACAAAAGAACTCAAGCAACTCAATAGCAAAAAAACCAAGCAATCATATTAAAATATGGGCACACGGGGCGCCTGGGTGGCTCAGATGGTTAAGCGTCTGCCTTCGGCTCAGGTCATGATCCCAGGGTCCTGGGATCGCGTCCCGCATCGGGCTCCCTGCTCCTTGGGAGCCTGCTTCTCCCTCTGCTTCTCTCTCTCTCTCTCTATCCCTCTGTCTCTCATGAATGAATAAATAAAATCTTAAAAAAAAAATGGGCACACGATCTAACTAGGCATTTTCCCAAAGAAGACATACAGATGGCCAGCAGTCACATGAAAAGATCACATGACTAATTAACAGGGAAATGCAAATCAAAACCACAAGGAAGTATCATATAACACCTGTTAGAATGGCTATTATCAAAAAGACAAAAAAGAGCAAGTGTTGGAGAGGATATGGAGAAAAGGGAACCCTTGTGTTTTGTTGGTGGATGTAAATTGGTACAGCCACTAGGGAAAATAGTATGGGTGTTCCTCAAAAAACGAAAAATAGAACTACCATATGATCCAGCTATTCCACATCTAGGTATTTATCTGAAGAAAATAAAAACACTACTTAAAATTATATGCACCCATATGTTCCTTGCAGCATTAGTTATAATAGGCAAGATTTGAAAACACCCCTAAGTGTCCATTGATGCATGAATGGATAATGAAGATGTAATATATATATATAAAATACCCAGCCATAAAGGAAATCTTGCATTTGCAAGAAGGGTATTATGCTAAGTGAAATAAGTCAGAGAAAGACAAATGCCATGTTATTTCACTTATATGTGGAATCTGAAAACAAACAAACAAACAAAATAATATGAAACTAAACTCATAGATACAGAAAACAGATTGGTGATTACTAGAGGGGAGGAAAGTCAAAGGGTGGACAAACAGGTGAAGTGGTTCAAGAGGTATGACCTTCCAACTCTAAAATAAGTAAGTCATGGGATTACAATGTACAACATTGTGACTATAGGCAGCAATATTGCACTGCACGTTTAAAAGTGGCTAAGGGAGTAAATCTTAAAAGTTCTCATCACAAGAAAAAAATGTAAGTATATGGTGACAGATGATAACTAGACTTATTGTGGTGATCCTTTTGCAGTATATACAAGTATCGGATTACTATGTTGAATGTCTGAAACTAATATAATGTCATCTGCCAATATTACTTCAAGATGATAGATGATAGAAAGAATCTGGAATTTATATTTAGCATATCTTGTTTCTTGGCTAACATTTCAGTTCCTGGATTTTTTTTCCAAGTACAACATATATCTTTAAAGATTAAAATACAAATTCTTAGTTTTGGAATAAAGAGATTTTGGGAAAGCTGAATGAAAAAGTTTAAGGGAAAGATCTCTGGTGACTTCCCATTTTACAATATTTATGGTTTTCTTTATGTAACAAAATGGACTTAACATCATCTGCATTTTAGTTTGAGTCATAGTAAATCTAATATCAAGTAGAAAATATATTTTTTGTTTAATGCAGTATCTTTATGCATTCCCTCTACTGAAAATATATTTATGTTAACATAGTTTTTAAATTTCTATTCACCTTGTTAAATGCTTTCATACTAGTTTCTTATACTTTTCACCTAAAGATATGTTATAGGTCTGCAAATGTTGTACTAAATAAGGTTCTATTAATGGGTGAGTTATTTTTCCTATATCAGATGGTAAAATTAAAACCTATGCTGTTCCATTTGTATTATAAAACTTAAAACATTTCCCTAAAGAGAATTTAAATAATATAAAATAGCAAAGTATGAAAGTTAAAAGTTATGCTAGATCATATGGCCCAAGTGAACATGCTATGGACATTTCAGGGGCTTTGGACAGTTTGACTTTTAAATTCAGGTAGTAGGGCTTCCTGCTATGTTCAGGATACTCTCCGGCTTCACCCCTCACCAATAGGGGATGAGTCAAACTGTTCAAAATAAAGTGACTTCTAGATATCTAAACACTCTTTAAACAACCAATCAAAGATTGCTTCTGGGGTCTGCTTGATGGTAGAGATTGGACTCCATCTATCCAATCTGGACTTCCAAGCTATTGTAAAAGTTTATTTGTCAAGATAGGAGAATGGAACATATTAATAATTTATTTGCTTTCACTGTTTGGACATATGCTATGTGACTCTTCATTTGTATTCTTGCCTGAGTCCTGCAGATATCAGAGTTGAGCCTGCTTTGGAGGTATCTTTCTGTGTTAGTAAATACACAAAACATAAAAATTGAAAACAGTTTATCTGTAATGATATATACCTGAATACTGATCTATGCATTATATAAAACCTTTAATGCCCTGATGTTTTACACATCATCTTAAATTTATTATACTATGCAAGTTTTCTGTCAATTCCTGTTTGTGTATCTACTTATTCACATGGCCACAATGGAAGTAATCATTGTTCATCAACATAACCCTACCAAATTAACTCCCTTTCCTATATTATCCTTTACTATCAGTTTGCTATAATGTTTGCAGTCACCTGTGGCATTTCCCATGGTTAGTTTTCTAGCACTACCTATATTTATTTGATCACTCTGTTGTACATCTTCTTCAAAACCTAGTTGAATTTATCTCTTTATCACGCCACCCTGCTGAGAATCATTCACTGCAGTCTAATTTCTGCTGTTTCTTGGTTGATTCTCCTGACATAATCTCCTCTTCCTCCAGCAGTGCATCTGTCCAGGTATCTGCCAAAACTCTTTGAAAATAGAGTTCTCATCTTTTCCTTTGTGGCCTCGCTGTAGTCAGAGTTCTTTCTTTTCTTACCAAACTGCTGCCACTCCATCCTCTGACTAGTAAATCAGTGTTATTACCTCCTTCCTGTTCTTCGGGGAACAACCATGAAAGAAAATAAACAACCCTCTTCAACACCATGCTATACCTTGTGACTTCTTATTATTAAGAAGTCTTCTTTAATTAAACAGCCCAAGCATATTCCAATATTGTGTATTATGTAAGAAGAGGAGCTCTGAATTATAATTCTGTTGCTTCATCGTTTAGTCGCTGGGTCACTTTGAGCCAATTACTCAAATTCACTATGTCTCAAGGCATGATTTTTCTTTTTGTTCAAATCTGTGGGTTTTTATCATTTCTTACATGCCAATCAGTGACTTCTTGAACTAGTGAAATATTATTATTATTATTATTTTAAAAGATTTTATTTATTTATTTGAGAGAGCGAGAATGAGAGAGAGAGAGAGAGAGAGCACATGAGAGGGGGGAGGGTCAGAGGGAGAAGCAGACTCCCTGCCGAGCAGCAGGGAGCCCAATGCGGGACTCGATCATGGGACTCCAGGATCATGACCTGAGCCGAAGGCAGTCGCTTAACCAACTGAGCCACCCAGGCGCCCAGAAATATTATTATTATTGTCAAAGATTTTATTTATTTGAGTGAGAGAGAGAGAGCATGAGCAAGGGGAGGTGCAGAGGAAGAGGGAGAAGCAGGCTCCCTGCTGAGCAGGGAGCCAACCTGGGGCTCATGGGGCCTGATCAGGGACCGTGACCTGAGCCAAAGGCAGATGTTTAACCGACTGAGCCACCCAGGCATCCCAGATAGTCCCATATCATTGAGAAGAATATAGACAGAGACTGATACTGAGAAAAAGAAACCTGAGTTCTAATTTATAATATATTCACACCAACTTACACTATATTAGCCTTAATAAGCATGACCTTAGAAGTTGACAAAGATAAAATCCATGTGTGTATACTAATTTAGGAAGGTCTGTAACATATATAATCGCATTAGTTAGGACATTAATTCCTTTATAAAGTTAAGGACACTTTTTGCACATTCAAATTTTTTCAAAATTTTTTGCAATTAATATAAGGCAGATCTAGTTTTATTTTTATTTTTTTAAAGATTTTATTTATTTATTTGAGAGAGAGAGAGAATGATAGAAAGCATGAGAGGGAAGAGGGTCAGAGGGAGAAGAGACTCCCTGCTGAGCAGGAAGCCCGATGTGGGACTCGATCCTGGGACTCCAGGATCATGACCTGAGCCGAAGGCAGTCGCGTAACCAACTGAGCCACCCAGGCGCCCAAGACAGATCTAGTTTTATATCCTATCTTCTCTCCCCAAATTTAATAACATTACTTCTATATATTCATTCATAAAGGTTTTTGTCCTTGCGCTTTCTATATACTTACCAAAATGAAAAGTATTTAACTTAGATGAGCACATTGTGCACTTTTATCCATTCAATAATATGTGTTAAATACTTACCATGGAAGGTTTAAAGTATTAGGATACAGCAGTGAAAAAAAGTCAAAATGCTTCTTATAATTTAACATATTTTAGTAGGCTGTAGGCAAACAATATGTTAATAGGTGCTAAGTGCTATGAAGAATATAAGCCAGGCTTTGTACATAAAAAGTGATGCATCAGGATGTGGATCTATTTATATAGAATCTGGGAAGCCTCCTTGAATAAATTGATATATGAGCAAAGATGTAATTTAAGTGAGGAAATGAGTCATATCCAAAATTAAGGGACAACATTTGGAAGAGGGAATATCTAGTACAAAGGCACAGATGTAGGAATATCTGTGCAGTGTTCAAAACTCATCAGTCATTGTGGCTGGAACACAGTAAGAAAGGCCGGAAAGATTAAAGTTGTTGAGGGTAAAGAATTCCAAGGACAGATTGGGTAAGACCTCAAAGGTCCTGATAATGACCTTGGATTTGGATTACAAAGATCCTTGTAAAATAGAAAGTCATCGGAGGGCACTGAGCAAATATGACTTACATTTGAAAAGTATTGCTCTAGTTTCTGAGTGACGAATACAGTATAAGAAGACAAGTGTGAAAACAAGAATTGGTACGAGGCTAGCATAATAATCCAAAAGAAGTTGAAGGTATTATGTGCCTGGATCATGTTGCTGGATATGGTAAAATTTTGAATCTATTTTGAAGATTAAGCCACAAGGGCATGATAGAATGGATGTAGTAATGCAATAAATACAGTATCAAAGATCACAATTTAATGTGATTCCATGATATGGGAAACACTGAGGGCAGAGGTATTGGTCTAGGGGAGGAAATCAAAAATTATATTTGGGAAATGTTGAGATGTCAATGCATACAAGTAATCCAACCAGGCATATCTGGTAGCCAGTTGGATATGCATGTCTGAATTTAGGGAAAATATTCAGGTTAGAAACTAAAAGATGAAAATTGCAAGAATATAGATCATATTGAAGGCCACAGTATAGGATAAAATCTCCTAGGGATAAATATAAAGAAGATAAAGGGCCCAAAGACTAAGTCCTGGGGCATTTTACATTCAGAACTAGTAAAAAGTGAGATTTGAGATTCTGTCCTCCACCAAACTTTTGTCAGTCCCCCACAGAGTCTTTGGTTTTTCCAGCCTAGTCTTGACAAGAATCCTGCCAAGTCAATTTAATGGGAATACTTCCATCTTTGATATCTGATCACCCTTGATATCTGATCAAGGTCTTCGTCCCCCAACTATGATGTATAAGTCCTTGACCTGCCTTCATTTAAGAATTGTGTTAAGTCAGATTTTCAAGAATCTCTCTAACTTGAAGTCTCCTTTTAGTAATTTCTATCCACGGAAACTTGTCATTCTGCCCTTTGTCTACAAATCCCCAGCTGCCTTGGCTGTATTCAGAGTTGAGCATCATCTCCTTCCCATAGTGTATTTACCTCTATTGCAATAGTTGTGAATAAAATCTCCCTTACCATTTTAACAAGTTCAGAATATTTTTTAACAGACCCAGCAAAACAACGTAAAATGAAATAATCTACAAAATTGGACAAAACTCAGAGAGAGTGAGGCTCAGGATAGTGATGTTCTGGAAATTAAATAAAACACTTCAGAAAATAAGGTGTGATTGATTTGTGTTATGTGGTGCTATTAGAATAAGGGAATGACTAAGACCTACTGGGATATGAAGTCATTGGTGACCTTAAACAGACCCTGACCTGAAGGAATGGGGATAAAATATTTGGAATTTGTTCCAGGGAAAATGATAAAAGATGAACTGGAGGCAGAATATAGGAGTTTTATCTAATACTGGAATAGATATAGTCTTGTATGTGGAGTGGTGTTGGATTAAAGAAGTATTTAGCTTGGGGCGCCTGGGTGGCTCAGTCGGTGAAGCATCCAACTCTTGATTTCAGGCTCTGTACTGGGTGTGGAGTCTGCTTAAGATTCTCTCTCTCCTTCTCCCTCTGCCCTCCCACCACCCCACTTGTGCTCTCTGTCTAAAAATAAAAATAATAATAATAATAATAATAATAAAAGAAAGTTGTTATAAAAAGGAAGTATTTGGCTTGTTTTGAGATAGAACATAGTATTACAGACTACATTCTTACCTCTGGTAGTGATTCTGTAGGAACTAAATAAAATAATGGTGATGGAATTAAGGCAGACTGTTATAAGAGTAGAAAGTTTGAGTAGGAGAGAGGTTATAGGATCCCATGCATAAGGAACAGGTAGGCTTTGGACTTAGAGAAGAACATGACAGTTTCTTCCATTTTGCTAGAAAGCAAGGCAGAGAAATACACACACACACACACAGATATATATATACACAAGCAGGGAGTGTTAGATGGGTTATTGGGAGAATGTGTAACTTCTTCAAAGTACTTCCTATCAAGGAAACTGAGGACTCAGAAATACCTTGAATTTAACAGCTGGAATGTAGATATTCTAACTTCATATCTCCCAAATAATCTGAGAACCATTATCCTTCTTAAAAATGGAAAAGAATAGTTCTGTCAATTAATCATAAAATGGAAAAGTGAAAAGTGAAAGAGTAAAAATTTTAAAGTATCATTTATAGAAGTGCAACCAAATTAGGAAACCAGTAGTCTCCTATGACCTTCATAGTTCATGATTCTTTTAAGCCAATTACATAAGATAAAAACTTCAGAATCTAATACCCAGATCTTTAAGGTGTTTGCTTATAAAATAAGGATCCTTTTACAACTTGAGATTCATATGCCATACTATGTCAGGGCTAATGCTTAGAAGCAGCAGACTGTGCTCTCTGGGGCTCATTAATTTTTCATCACAACAAAAGCTCCTATGCCTGAAGGCTCTACCTTGTCTTTGATCTTTTCACCTCTGCCAAGGCTAACCCAACAGTTTTCATTCTCTTGTGTTAAGGGTTCCTGTGTCTTCCAATAAGTAAATACATACATCTATACATACATACATACATACATACAAGAGACATGTGATCTCACTTGTTTATGCCAAGTGGGAAAGAATTGCCACACAGCTTTGAGGAGTTACCCCAACTCTAAAGTTTTGGCAGAAACAAATTAGAAATTTCTCTGAGATTATGAGAACTTTTTGTACTTCCTATCCTCAAAAGTGTCTAGACATGTTCACCTTGATCACAAAGTCAGCATCTCCACAGATGTGACTTTCTCATAATGGTAGAGGGAGGAAAGTTTAGAAATAAATGAGTGGTGAATATATATCAATTAATAATTAATAAAATTAAATATAGAGGAATAATACTGGAAAATAATCATTTCTCACTGAACTGTTATGAGTTGAATTGTGTCCCTTCCTCCACATTTGTTTGTTGAAGTCCTGACCCCCCAGTATCTCAGAATGTGACCCGATTTAGAGATAGGGCTTTAAGAGAAGTAATTGACTTTATAAAAGGTCATTGGGGTGTGCCCCAATCCAACAGGGCTTGTGTACTTAGAAGGAAATCTGGATACAGACATGCATAAAGGGAGGATTTAACGTGGGCTGGGGAGAAGACAACTATCTGTCAAGAAGAGAGGCCTGGGACACTATTCCTTCATAGCCCTCCGAAGGAACAAACCTTGCTGACACCTTGATTTTGGACTTCTAGTCTCCAGAATGGTGAGACAATAAATTTCTTTTGTGCAAGCCTTCCAGGTTATGGTACTTTGTTATGGCAACCCTAGCATATTCACATAGGACCCATTTAATTTTCAGTTGAAAACTATTTGTTTGCGTTCCTCTCCATGGTACGTATAATTTGAGGTATTCTGTAGAATCACATGCCTTTTAGAGTAGTGAGTTTACCTGCTTGTTTGATGATGACAATTGTCCTACCTGCTCACCCTCAAAAACTTTGATTCCATTGGTTTGAATTGGAGTCCAAGAACGAGTACATTTATTAAGAACTTCAGGTAACCATCATCTTCAGGCAAGTTAGGGAAATTGTAATTTACTGAAACTTGTATCAATAAAGTAAACAGTTATAAAAATTCCAGATGTGTGAAAGAAAGAAGAACTGGTATATTACATGATAAATTTCTAATTATTTCCAATATGTTAAACATTGTAAACATTTTACTACTTTGGAGAAGATATAAGAGCATGTATATCTGTATCCATACCTAAAATTCTATCTATCATATATATATGTTGGACACAATGTTTCATTATAAATTTTACATTAAAGGAGGAATTGTGATAAAAAGGTTTTATTGTTTCAAAACTATATATACAACGCTAAAGACATCACTGGTATCCTCAATGGAAGTATTAAAAATTGGAATACAAATGCCCTTATAATCATCTTATTAAAAGTGAAATAAGTTTTATTTTCATAAAGGAGGTGGGTAAATCATTAATGATAACAATTGAGATTTCTTACTGTGCTTTCCAAATACTGAATATTATATTTGGAGAATGAATTACATACAAATTGAAGGACAAAAATATTTCATATATTTAACTCTGTTAGGTGGTTTATCAAGAATATATTTGGAAGCCCCACTATTAAACATACAATTTTGAATGATATACATGAACATGTGATTAATAACTGTATGTCACAAGTCACTAAAGTGAGAAATTTAAAGATTAGTTGGAGAGTTATTACTATATGGAGTACTCTCTTTATGAAAGCATAGTTATATAGTTACAAAACCACAAAGGTCCAATATGCCAAAGAGGCCAAGGGGATAGCCAAAGTAATCATTTACTTTAGCTCTTGAATAGGCATGTATTTCCCAGCTATTCAGAAGAACCAAAGGCTGGGATGCCGGGGTGGCTCAGGAGATTGAGCATCCTCCAACTCTCTTGGTTTCAGCTCAGGTCCTGATCTCAGGGTCTTGAGATCAAGCCCCATGTGAGGCTCCACACTCAACATGGAGTGTGCTTGAGATTCTTTCCTCCTCTTTCTCCCTCCCCTTCTGCTCCTCCCCCACATCCATGCTTCTCTCTCTTTCTCTCTCTCTCAGATAAATAAATAAATAAATAAATAAATAAATAAATAAATAAAATCTTCAGAAGAACCAAAGGCTTTTTCTCTGTGAGATTCTTTGGGTACAGAAGAGTAGAATTTCTATTGTGGAGGTGTTGAGGTGTTGAGTCTTAATTCCCAAATGAAGCAAAGCCATTGCAACTTGAAGTATCCTGAAGACGAATGCTAAAATTCAGAAATTCTAGTCTATATTTTGGAGGTCTAGAACAACTGACTAAGAAACATAAATTTTTCCCCAAAGCATTACAAACCTTACTAAACCAAAACAAAACAAAATAAAATTCCTGAGGTTGTTCAGGGGAAAAAGAGTCATAATCCCATTAATAATTTGTAAAGATTAACCTGGCTATCTTTTACATGTCCTTTGGACGGTGGGGGCAGGGGAAACTAGTTACAAATATGAGTTATATATTTAATCAGTAGACATTATTGAGACATTATATTATATGCTTTGAGACATTATATCCCTGGTTTCATTTCATTCCAACAATATTTACTGAGCAACTACTATGCACCAACATTGTCCTAAGCAGTGACAATACAGTGTAAAAAAAAAGGAGACCAAATCCCTTCCCTCACTGAACTCACATTTCTAATGCAGGAGAAAGAAAATAAATTCCTTAACAAAAATTAAAATCAATGTCAGGTAGAGGTGACTCAAAACAAATATAAAGCAGTGTGAGAGAGGAAGTAGAATGAGAACGCTTAGGTGGTTTCATCACGGTATCTCATCAGAAGTAATATCTGAGAAAGGACAAGTCAATGAGCCATGGGGACCGTGTCACAGGAGGATTGTTTTCAGACCAAGGACTTCAACAACACAGGCCCTCCCTGAACATGCTAGGCAGCTGGTACAGGAGTATAAATGGAGATCTACGTACTATCTCTCTCAATATTTACAATTTTAACATTTAAATACAAGCTGGCCTCTCAAGGCCTCCCCCCACCCCAATCCATTTACACCTCAAACCAGTTTGAGCCAGAGGGGTCACATGGATCTGCAGCAACTGGGAATTGAAGGGTCTTGAACCTGGGACAGAATATCCCATCAAGCTCCCCAGGGGGCTTCTGCGTGTCTCATTTTTCCCACCCAAGTTTTCCAAGCCATTAAAAGTGTCTCTAATATGACACAACATTAGTAAAGGTGAGGAAGTAAGAGTGGCTCTACATCCACTTTGGGGATTTGGGGAAGCTGAATTGAAACCAAAGCCTCCTCTCTTTTTCTGGCTTACCAGTTCAGAGACCATGATTTTCTCCTCTCTGCCCTCCCTCCTACACACACACACACACACACACACACACACACAGACACACACACACAGACACACACACACACACACACAGAGGCACACCTGAACAAATGTACAGAGTCTCACATATTCTCTCACATTTACATTCATGCTCAGCCATACACCCTCACACATACACAAATCCACACATACTCACACTCTTATTTGCTCCCAAACTCACCTACACACAATCACAACACTCTCACACTCACACTCTCACATTCACTCATATCCCTGTACATCCACATCCCCCCCACACACATACACACAGCATCTATCACTCACCTTCTCTCCCACAGAACACGGCCACAAACTCCATCATACCTTGTCAAACAGGCTCTTACACTTACACAAACGCACACACAGTCACACATACCACTTTTTTGCTATCACAGACTTGCATCCTTTGCTCTGCTCATCTCAGTTCAGGTTGGGGGTGACCATCTTCCCATGATCCCCATGTGCTCATTGCCTTACTGAATTTTCAAGAACTAAAAAACAAAAACAAACAAAAAACCCCCTCACATTATTCAAAAAGAAAAAAGAAAGGAAACACTGTGTTTCAGTTGTTTGTGATATGGGGTTTTCTAAAGCATAGGGCTTGGGGAGAGGGGTTATCGACCTCTGGCCAAGGTATGTAGACGGAAAAGCTTCCAGGTCCTAAAGGAAGAGAAAGCTTTGGCTGATTGGAGAAAAGATAAGATGGCCAGTTGAATAGGGTTAATTTAGTCAAAATAAGAATAGAAACTGTGATCCAAATTGTGGCAAGAAGGCAAATTGTGTGAAGTCCTGTGAGCTACAGTAAGGAATCCGAATCTGAATTTTATGATGATGGCAGTTAGAAGTTGCTGATGGGTTTTAGTAAGAGAATGAATTAATCTGGTCTGCATCATGAAAAGCATAAATTCCAGGGTCCATATGTGGATGCAGAGAGAATTAATGGACTATTACAATTTAGGCATAATTGTGTTTGGGGATTATATTGATAGTAAAGGTTCATGGTCAGCAATGGATGCATTTGTAGTACATATACTACGAATATATATACTTTTAGGATATATATATATATATAGTGATGAAATGGATGTAGGAAATTCAGGGAAATCAGGAATGAAGAATGATTTATAGACTTTTCACATGACGCGCCGAGTACATGATCATGCCATTTACTGAGATTTCATAACGGTACTGGAAATAATTATGGGAGAAATAAGAATGGAGTTCTGCTGTGACATGATTATTTGGAGTATCTGTGAGACATCTAAATTGGAAACATAAAATAACTATTTGGATATTTGATCCAGGCTTTAGGTCGGGCTGGAAATATAATTGGAAGACAAACGTAGAGAACTGTGTCTTGTAAAAAGAAAGAGTCTTGTCACAAGAGCAGAAATAGAATAAATTTCACTAACATGAAGGGAAAGAAGTTTAAATTAATGGCTACTGCTACAAAAAGTGAAGGAGGATAAAAGCCTTCCAAAATGAAATGAAAAATACATTTAAATACTTAGGAAAATATTTGAATTTTAATGTAATAGAATTTTGTTGCATAATCATTGCCATGGACTGAATTTTTGCATCTTCCCAAAAATTCCTAGGTGGAATCCATAACTCCCGATACAATGGTATTGCAGGTAGAACCTCCGGGAAGTGGTTAGGTTTAAATCAGTTTATGAGGTTGGTTCCTTCAGGATGAGATTAGTGCCTTTATAACAAGAGGAAGAGAATGAGGGCTCACCCATTCCAAGGAAAGGCCATCTGAAGGCACAGCAAGAAGGTAGCTATCTCCGACCTAGAAAGAGGGCCTTCACCAGGAGCCCAGTCTTTCAGCTGGACTTCAGCGTCCAGAACTGTGAGAAATAAATGTCTGTTGTTTCAGCCACCCAGTCTATGTCCTTTTGTAATAGCAGCTCCAGCTGACTAACACACATGGAAGAAAGTTAAAAGATTAAAATAGGAACATTTAGGGGCAATTAGTGAGTGTATTTTTTTTTCCTAAAGGGTATGTATTCTGAATTGGTTTTAAAAAAAATTATCTGCCTTAGGGCACCTGGGTGGCCAGTAGATTAAGCATCTGACTCTTGGTTTTGGCTCAGGTCATGATCTCATGCTCAGTGTGGAGTCTTCTTGAGATTCTTTCCCCCTCTCTCCCCCTCCCCCTCTGTTCTCCTTCTAAACTAAATAAAATCTTTAAAAAAATTACCTGCCATTTTTATTATTACCATAAAATTATACCTACTTTGAAATTATTAAACAGTAGAAGGGGTAACATTAAATGTATCTAGTAAGTTAATTTATTATAAATTAACATATTAATAAACAATTCAATTAGATGATTTATAATTCAATAGCTTTACTTTTAAGAACGTTATGCAAATATTCTAAAAACTTTATTTGTAGTTTAGATGCGGGTACAGTAGCTTTCCTGTATTTCTCATCCAACATTATATATACATAGATAGAATATGTATATAATTTGTACATATATATATATAGGCAGAGTGCATATATGTACATATATATATGTATGTTTTTACTTTGATTGATTTAACCACTCTTTCACCCATTTATTCAACAAATATTTTTGAATAATTACACACCAGGCACTTTGCTGGTACTAGATATTATTATGTATTTTCTGTAAACATTATTATTTAGAATCCAGCCAGTACTCTACTGGGTATATATATTTTTGCTTATATAACTTAACCTCATATTGTAAAACATTTTTGTATCTATAGTACTACTATGAATACATTTGTATTTTTGGAACATTTTACATTTAGTATCATTTTCATTGAATAGTTGCTCAAAAAGGAATTAAGAAATTGATCATGAGTATTTCGGGCTCTGTGTGAACATTGTCAAAATCCTATTCAGAAGCATTGTGCCGTTTACATACACATATAAGCAATTATGGAGTGGTCTGTTAGAGTTCCATGTTGCCGACCTTGGTTAATATATTTTGCTAATTAGATTTGGAAACAGACACTATTCATTATTTTGTCTCATGTTTCTCTACTTTTAGTTTGAACTATTTTCTTGATTTATTCCTATCTGTACTTATCTTTTGGTAAATTCTATGTTTGTGGTCTGCCTGGTTCATTTACTAGAATCATAGCTGTTTTCTTCTTACTTTGTTTCTTCACTTAATCATGTATCATTCTCTTGGCATTTCTACTGAAACAAATTTCCCACCATAGATTCTGGTCATGATTTTCAGTCTTTTCAATCTTTCTTACTAATTCCCCAATTAATTAAACTAACAGTAATTATACAGAGTGAGTTGGTTCTTTTCTGCTTTGGTGGACACTCACCTGGTAGTAAGTTTTTTCATTTATTTTCTTGTACTTCGTTGTTTGTCTGAAGAATGTGCTGTGTCTTCTCTAGTGATTTTGCAGGTGTTCTGTGTTTATAAATGTTCCTATGGGCAGATTTTGTTTTTAATTCTTCTAGAATCCAATGGATGATATTGGTTCTAGTTCAATTTTTTATGTTAATATCTCCTGAGACTCCATTTTTCACAGGGGCAAGAGGCACCTGATTTTTTCTTCAGTGACCATTTTCCCACCTTTGGCTCAGGGGTTATTTTTCTAGCTGCAGTTTGAAACACTGAAAGTCTCTGTCTTCTTAACTCAGGCTTGTGCAGAAAGCCCACTTTCAACAACCTTCTGAATGATGGGCATAACCTTATATCCCAGAGTTCTGCAAGCATTCAACAGTAGCTCTTATAGTGTGTATGTATTTCTGATTTTATTTTATTTTTAAATATTTTATTTATTTATTCATGAGAGTCAGAGAGAGAGAGAGAGAGAGAGAGGCAGAGGGAGAAGCAGGCTCCCCACTGAGCAGGGAGCCCGATGCGGGGCTTGATCCCAGGATCCTGGGATCATGATCTGAGCTGAAGGCAGATGCTTAACCATCTGAGCCACTCAGGCGCTCCTTTATTTCTGATTTTAACTCCTCTCCTTTCCCCTCTCATGTCTCTGGCTTTGATTCCCTCTTTGTTTCTGATGACTGGTTTGTGATTTTTGTATTTCACTCAACTACATGTTTTTAATGTTTTTTGTTTTATATGTCTGACTTTTTGATGAAGGACTTTCCTATAATATCCTTAACAGATTTTTTTGTTGTTATTGTTCCAGAATGCTTAGTTGTTGGAGTTGTTTTTGTCTTCTGTTGGACCCCGAAGAGTCATAAGCTATCATTTTTTAAGTGTTTGATAAATATTCCTTATGATATATTTTAGTTTCTTTTCAATGACGCTTTGGTCTGTCTGGAATGAATAGATGTGTATGTAGTAGGAGGTCATTTTTACAATGAGGTAAGGTTTTGGGTTGATTTTTCCCAACTGTTAAAAAATTTTAGTAGTATTCATTGAATACCCTTTCCTCACTCTTTCTTGTACTACTGATATTTTTATATAATGTTTCATAAATTTGTGTAAAAATAGAAAAATATAATGGTAAAAACTAAAAAGGCCATCAAGATCATCTCCTACTTAACTGCAATTGAAATAAGTGAATAAATAATAAGCTATAAATAGAGGCAAAATAAATAAAGCAAAATATGAAATTTCCTATCATCCTCTAATTTATACATTCCCAAAGGTTTATATGTATCATTTAGATTGAACTAAAAAAATTATTTTCACAAAGGCAATCATAATACACACATAGTACACACACTCTTCTGCACCTTACTGTGTTCACTAATATGTCTCAGAATATATATATATATATATATATATACACATATATATGTATATTTTAGCCCTTAGATAGATAGATAGATTGATAGATAGATAGATAGATGATGAATTTTAGCCCTTAGAGACCATTCTTTCATTGTTTTGTTTTGTTTCTATTTTGTTTTGTTTTTTAACCTATGGATGACCCATATTTTAACTGGTTGTCCTCATTTAAACACACTTTTCTTTTTCTAGCAATAGCGAAATTATTATCCTGTACTCACTTCTTATGATCATCAGATCAAAATAAAGCATATTGAAGTATTGCTAAATATTGTCAACTCCTTTCTAAAAATTATATCTATCAATTTAAATTATCAACCAAAGATTATGGACATCCTCATTTCTTATACCATCAATATTACTGGATATTATCAAATTTCTTAAATATGTCTCCTGTAAGTGGAAAATTAAAATGCCATTTGTTCTAATTTACAGTTCTTAAATTATGAGTAATTTTTGAGTTAAATTTAGTTTTTTATTTTTATTTAAAATTTTTTTTATTAACATATAGTGTATTATTTGTTTCAGGGCTACAGGTCTGTGATTCATCAGTCTTATACAATTCACAGTGCTCACCATAGTACATACCCTCCCCAATGTGCATCATCCAGCCACCCCATCCCCTCCTACCCCTCCCCTCCAGCAACCCTCAGTTTGTTTCCTGAGATTAAGAGTCTCTTATGGTTTCTCTCCCTCTCTAGTTTCATCTTGTTTCATTTTTCCCTCCCTTCCCCTATGATCCTCTGTCTTGTTTCTCAAATTCCTCATATCAGTGAGATCATGTGATACTTGTATTTTTCTCATTGACTTATTTTGCTTTGCATAATACCCTCCAGTTCCATCCATGTTTTTGCAATTGCAAGATTTCATTTTTTGATGGCTGCATAATATTCCATTGTATATATATACCACTTCTTCTTTATCCATTCATCTGTGATGGACATGTAGGCTCTTTCCATAGTTTGGCTATTGTGGACATTGCTGCTATAAACACTGGGGTGCATGTGCCCCTTCAGATCACTACATTTGTATCTATGGGGTAAATAACCAGTAATGCAATTGCTAGATCGAATGGTAGCTCTATTTTCAACTTTTTGAGGAACCTCCATACTGCTTTCCAGAGTGGCTGCACCAGCTTGCATTCCTACCAACAGTGTAGGAAGGTTCCCCTTTCTCCACATCCTCACCAACATCTGTCGTTTCCTGACTTGTTAATTTTAGCCATTCTGACTGGTGTGAGGTGGTATCTCATTGAGGTTTTGATTTCGATTTCCCTGATGCCGAGTGACGTTGAACACTTTTTCATGTGTCTGTTGGCCACTTGGATGTCTTCTTTGGAAAAATGTCTGTTCATGTCTTCTGCCCATTTCTTGATTGGATTATTTGTTCCTTGGGTGTTGAGTTTGATAAGTTCTTTATAGATTTTGGATACTAGCCCTTTATCTGATATGTCATTGGCAAATATCTTCTCCCATTCTGTCAGTTGTCTTTTGGTTCTGTTGACTGTTTCCTTTGCTGTGCAAAAGCTTTTTATCTTGATGAAGTCCCAATAATTCATTTTTGCCCTTGCTTACCTTGCCTTTGGCAATGTTTCTCAGAAGAAGTTGCTGCAGCTGAGGTTGATGTTGAAGAGTTTGCTGCATGTGTTCTTCTCAAGGATTTTGATGGATTCCTGTCTCACATGTAGGTCTTTCATCCATTTTTTGAATCTAATTTTGTGTGCGGTGTAAGAGAATGGTCCCGTTTCATTCTTCTGCATGTGGCTGTCCAATTTTCCAAACACCATTTTGTTGAAGAGACTGTCTTTTTTCCACTGGACATTCTTTCCTGTTTTGTCGAAGATTAGTTGTCCATAGAGTTGAGGGCCCATTTCTGGGCTCTCTATTCTGTTCCATTGATCTACGTGTCTGTTTTTGTGCCAGTACCATACTTTCTTGATGATTACAGTTTTCTAATACAGCTTGAAGTCCAGAATTGTGATGCCACCAGCTTTGCCTTTCTTTTTTAACATTCCTCTGGGTATTTGGGGTCTTTTCTGGTTCCATACAAACTTTAGGATTATTTGTTTCATTTCTTTGAAAAAACTTAATGGTATTTTGATAGGGATTGCATTGAATATGTAGATTGCTTTAGGTAGCATAGACATTTCACAATATTGTTCTTCCATATCCATTTCTTTGTGTCTTCCTCAATTTCTTTCATGAGTATTCTATAGTTTTCTGAGTACAGATTCTTTGCCTCTTTGGTTAGATTTATTCCTAGGTATCTTATGATTTTGAGTGCAATTGTAAATGGGATTGACTCCTTAATTTCTCTTTATTCTGTCTTGTTGTTGTATAGAAATGCAACTGATTTCTGTGTATTGGTTTTATATCCTGCCACTTTACTGAATTCCTGTATGAGTTCTAGCAGTTTTAGGGTGTAGTCTTTTGGGTTTTCCACCTAAAGTATCATAACATCTGCAAAAAGTGAGAGTTTCACTTCTTCTTTGCCAATTCAGATGCATTTTATTACTTTCTGTTGTCTGATTGCTGAGGCTAGGGCTTCTAGTACTATGTTGAACAGCAGTGGTGATCATGGATATCCCTACAGTGTTCCTGACATTACAGAAAAAGCTCTGTTTTGCCCCGTCGAGAATGATTTTCACTGTACGTTTTTTATAGATCACTTTTATGAGATTGAGGTATGTACCCTCTATCCCTACACTCTCAAGAGTTTTAATCAAGAAAGGATGCTGTACTTTGTCAAATGCTTTTTCTGCATTTATTGAGGGGATCATATGGTTCTTGTTCTTTCTTTTCTTAATGTATTGCATCACAATGTTTGTTTTGCAGATGTTGAACCAACCTTGCAGCCCAGGAATAAATCCCACTTGGTTGTGGTGAATAATCCTTTTTAATGTACTATTGGATCCTATTGGCTGGTATTTTGGTGAGAATTTTTGCACCCATGTTCATGAGGGATATTGGTCTGTAGTTCTCTTTTTGATGGGGTCTTTGCCTGTTTTGGGGACCAAGGTAATGCTGTCCTCATAAAATGAGTTTAGAAGTTTTCCTTCCATTTCTATTTTTTAGAACAGTTTCAGAAGAATAAGTATTAATTCTTCTTTAAATGTTTGGAGAATTCCCCTGGAAAGCCCTTTGTCTCTGCGCTCTTTTTTGTTTGGAGATTTTTGATTACTGCTTCAATGTCCTTAGAGGTTATGGGTCTGTTCAGGTTTTCTATTTCTTCCTTGTTAGTTTAGGTAGTTTATACTCTCTAGGAATGCATCCATTTCTTCCAGATTATCTAATTTGCTGGCATATAGTTGCTCATAATATGTTCTTTTAATTGTTTGTATTTCTTTGGTGTTGTTTGTGATCTCTCCTCTTTGATTCATGATTTTATTTATTTGGGTCCTTTCTCATCTCTTTTTGTAAATTCTGGTCATGGGCATATCCATCTTATTAATTCTTTCAAAGAATGAGCTCCTAGCTTCATTTATCTCTTATATTGTTCTTTTGGTTTCTATTTCATTGATTTCTGCTCTGATCTTTATTATTTCTCTTCTCCTGCTGGGTTTAGGTTTTATTTGCTGTTCTTTTTCCAGCTCCTTTATGTGTGGGGTTAGGTTGTGTATTTGAAAACTTTCTTGTTTCTTGAGAAAGGCTTGTATTGCTACATACTTTCCTCTTAGGACTGCCTTTGCTGCACCCCAAAGATTTTGAACAGTTGTGTTTTCATTTTCATTGGTTTCCATGAATTTTTTAATTCTTCTTTAATTTCCTGGTTGACGCATTCATTCCTTAGTAGGATGCTCTTTAGCCTCCATGTATTTGAGTGCTTTCCAACTTTCCTCTTGTGATTGAGTTCTAGTTTCAAAGTATTGTGGTCTGAAAATATGCAGGGAATGATCCCAATCTTTTGGTACTAGTTGAGACCTGATTTGTGACCCCAAAATGTGATCTGTTCTGGAGAATGTTCCATTGGCACTAGAGAAGAATATGTATTCTGTTGCTTTGGGATGAGATGTTCTGAATATTTCTGTGAAGTCCATCTGGTCCAGTGAATCATTTAAAGTCTTTATTTCCTTGTTGATCTTTTGCTTACATGATCTGTCCATTTCAGTCAGGGAGGTGTTAAAGTCCCCCACTATTATTGTATTGTTGTCGATGTGTTTCTTTGATTTTGTTATTAATTGGTTGCTCCCATGTTAGGGGCATAGATATTTAAAATTGTTAGATCTTCTTGTTGGATAGACCCTTTAAGTATGATGTAGTGTCCTTCCTCATCTCTTATTATCATCTTTGGTTTCAAATCTAATTTGTCTGATATAAGAATTACTACTCCAGCTTTCTTTTGCTATCCATTAGCATGGTAAATGGTTTTCCACCCCCTCACTTTAAAACTGGAGGTCTTTGGGTCTAAAATGAGTCTCTTGCAGACAGCAAATCAATGGGTGTTGTTTTTTTATCCAATCTGATAGCCTGTGTCTTTTGATTGGGGCATTTAGCCCATTTACATTCAGGGTAACTATTGAAAGATATGAACTGAGTTCCACTGTTTTGCCTGTAAGGTGACTGTTACTGTATATTGTCTCTGTTCCTTTCTGGTCTGTGTTACTCCTAGGCTCTCTGTTTGCTTAGAAGACCCCTTTAATATTTCTTGTAGGGCTGGTTTGGTGTTCGCAAATTCTTTTAGTTTTTGTTTGTCCTGGAAGCTTTTTATCTCTCCTATTTTCAATGACAGCCTGCCTGGATCTAGTAGTCTTGTCTGCATATTTTTCTCCTTTAGTGCTCTGAATGTATCATGTCAGTCCTTTTTGTCCTGCCAGGTCTCTGTGGATAGGTCTGCTGCCAATCTAATGTCTCTACCACTGTGGTTACAGACCTCTTGTCCTGAGCTGCTTTCAGGATTTTCTCTTTGTCTCTGAGACTTGTACATTTTATTATTAGATGTTGGCGTATTGACCTCTTTTTATTGATTTTGAGGGGGGTTCTCTGTACCTCCTCACCTTTGATGCCTGTTTCCTTCCCCAAACTAGGGAAGTTCTCTGCTATAATTTGCTCCAATATACCTTCTGCCCCCCTCTCTCTTTCTTCTTCTTCTGGGATCCCAATTATTTTAATATAGTTTCATCTTATGGTATCACTTATTTCTTGAATTCTCCCCTCATGATCCAGTAGTTGTTTATCTCTCTTTTTCTCAGCTTCTTTATTCTCCATCATCTGGTCTTCTATATCACTAATTCTCTCTTCTGCCTCTTAATCCTAGCAGTTAGAGTCTCCAATTTTTATTGCATCTCATTAATAGCCTTTTTGATTTTGACTTGGTTTGATTTTAGTTCTTTTATTTCTCCAGAAAGGGATTCTCTAGTATTTTCTATGCCTTTTCCAAGCCCAGCTAGTATCTTTATAATCATCATTCTGAACTCTATTTCCGACATCTTACTAATATCTATATTGATTATGTCCCTGGCAGTCTGTACTGCCTCTTGTTCTTTTTTTTTTTTTTTTTTGAGGTACGTTTTTCCATTTTGTCATTTCGTCCAGAGGAGAATAGATGAGTGAGAGAACAAAATGCTAAAAAAAAAAAAAAAAAATGCTAAAAGGGTAACAATGACCCCAGAAAAATATACACTAAACAAATCAGAAGAGACCCAAAACCAGGGTGAGAAGAAAGGGGGGGAAATATGATCAGGCTGGTGAATATAACAGAGGCACACACTAGATTTTGGCTGTATTTTGGTCTATTAGAAGAAATTGCCTCCGAAAATTTTAAAGAAAGAAAAACTTATATATATACTAAAATAAAGGTAAATACGATGAAGGGATAGAATATGACTGCAAAGATGAAAATTTAAAAAAATATTTTTAAAAAAGAATTGATCAGTTGGTTGATAAATGAATGAAAAAAATTTTAAAAAAAGAATGTGATCAGGCAAGAAACTAGGACAATGTCTTTTACTAGATTTAGGGTATATTTTTGTCTTTTAGAAGAAACTGTATCCCAAAATTTTAAAGAAAAAAAAAACTTATATATATATATATATATATATATATATATATATATATATATATACACACACACAAAGGATAAGGTTAATTACAATGAAGAGATAGAATATGAATGTAAAAATGAAAAATTAAAAACGATTTTAAAAAAGGAATTGATAAGATGTTGGTTGAAAAAAGAAGAAAATTTTAACTAAAAAAATAGAAATAGAAAAAAATAAAGAAAATTTTAAAAATTAACTTTGAAAGACTAAACATCCTGGGAAAAAAGCCACCAATTCTATGTGCTGTATTCCCCTAGCACTGGGGTTTTTGCAGTGCTCATTGATCAGTAAACTTGGTCTTGGCTGGATGTTCTTGCTGATCTTCTGTGGGAGGGACCTGTTGCAGTGATTCTCAAATGTCTTTGCCTGAGGTGGAATTGCCCTGCCTTTGCCCAGGACCAGGCTAAGTAATCTACTCCAGTTTGCTCTCGGTATGCTTTGTTCCCTGAAAGCTTTCTGTACAGCTCTGGGGGACAAGAGTGAAAATTTTGGCCTCCTAATCTCTGCCCCACAGGAGGCAAGGACTCAGGCCCCATGCCTCAGTGAGCCCTCAGAGAAAAGCAGTCAATCCCTCCTATGTTCCTGGTCTCCGGCTGCACTCCCGTGCTCACCTGACCTGTGACCAAGCGTTTCTGTCTCTGGCACATAACCCTGTTTGCAGTCTCCAACCCCAGCAAACTCCTGAGGTGCACTCCCTTGTCGCTCCTCCCAGGGGAGGAAGGGGTGTCTGCCCGGATCTGCCACTTGTTGGGTCCCTGGCTGGAAGAGCAGTGGCCCCACTGTGCGGTGGATCACAGTTTATGGTAACCCTGAACTGAGAGCCCACTCCTCAGCTCCGTCTTTGCAGCCAGCTTCCCTGCTCTGATACCTGGGAGCTCTGCCACTCTCAGGCATCCCCGGTCCTTCTGTGACCCCAAGGGTCCTGAGACCACACTGTTCCAGCGTGGATTCCATCCCCCCACTTAGCCACTGGAGCTATGTCCCTCAGCAAAGCCGACTTCTACAAGTTCTGATTTTGTGCTCTGCTGCTCTGTCACTTGCCAGGAGACAGATGAGGGAGGCTCACTCCCCCTGTGGTCTATCTCCCCAAATATCGCCTTGGATTCACTTCTCCTCACATCCTACCTTCCAGAAAGTGGTCCCTTTTCTGTTCAGAGAGTTGCTGTTATTCTTTTCTTTGATCTCCTGTTGAGTTTGTAAGTGTTCTGAATAGTTTGATAACTATCTAGCTGAATTCCTGGGACCAGATGAAATATAGGTCTCCTACTCCTCTGCCATCCTCCTCCTCCCCTAGTTTTTTTTTTTTTATTTTTTAAAGACTTTATTTAATTTGTCAGAGAGAGAGTGCACAAGCAGGGGGAACAACAGGCAGAGGGAGAAGCAGACTCCCCCACTGATCAGGGAGCCCCACACGGGACTTGATCCCAGGATCCTGGGATCATGACTTGAGCCAAAGGCAGTCGCTCAACTGACTGAGCAACCCAGGCATCCCTGAGTTACACTTTAAAAATTTGAATTAATGAGACTCAAAGTTAAATAAAATAATACACCACATATTTAATTGAAAAGAAACAGAAACAAAAAATACTGTACATTTTCCAATGTCATTTCTAAAATTTTGGTATTTTAAAGTTGATATTTAAAGTTGCCTTTAGTTTCTACTTTTGCCTGTTCCCTGTACTTGCTTTATCTAATTTTCCATTTTTGTAAAAAATTTGGGAAGTCATCTATTTTTTTTTAAATTTTTTATAGTTATGTTAATCACCATGGGAAGTCATCTATTTTTAATTCACAATTATTTCTTTGCTTCATTTTATGTATCAATTGTTTCATTATTTTAATTCATTATTTATATTATTTTCCTCATAATTTTTCTAATGTACTCCACAGGAATATGATTTTCTTCTCCACATGCTGCAGTTTTACAGCAAAGTAATTTCCTAGCTTCTATGATTATCACAGTCACATGCATCTCATTCACTCACTTGAAAAGTATGAACCAACTCAACTGAGAGATCCTTAGTCTTTATTCTTTCTTTCAGCTACTCTTTACTCACACAATAATTGTTTGGATGATGTATGATTGAGTTTTTATTTGTTATTTGAATTAAGAAAGCATAGACAGACAACATATTAATGTTGGAATATATTAATTTTTCCATGCTTGTATAAGATTGTATAAGATACATAATAACTGCAATCTGAATTTTGTCATTAAAATAAGTATAAAGTATTATATGGCTGATGATTCATTTAAAATTTTATAATATAAATTTTATTATATACTTCAGATAAATCAAATGAATAAAAGATGGGTAAATAAGAAAATTTGTTTTGGGGCACCTGGGTGGCTCAGTCAGTTAAGCGTCTGCCTTCAGCTCAGGTCATGATCCCAGCGTCCTGGGATTGAGCCTCGCATGGGGGCATCAGGCTCCCTGCTTAGTAGGGAGCCTGCTTCTCTCTCTCCCTCTGTAGCTCCCCCTGCTTGTTCTCTTTCTCTGACAAATAAATAAATAAATAATCTTAAAAAAAAGAAAATTTGTTTTATGACCTATTATGATGAAATGTCTTTTTAAGACAAATATTAAAATATGAATGGTGGATAATTAATATTTAAATTACAAAAGAATACTTGTTATACTGTGAAAATTCTTAGACATGTAAAACAGTTGGGGTACTAATTTTGATTCTGAGGGTACAGTTTAGCTTCATACCATGATTATAGCAATAAAGTTAATGATATCATTACAGTCACACCAACATTTTTATAGTGCTATTAAATCGATATACTTACTCAAGGTGCATGGAAGGGAACAGGTTTTAATAGATTAAATAAAATGATGTTTTCTGCCATTTAGTTTTTTTTTTAATTTGAGGAGCATGATTAATAATAATGGAAATAGATTAAAAGGAGCAATTGAATGGAAGCACTTTGGAGCCTCACATTAAATATAATTTTAATTTAAGTGTATAAAGTGAGTGTTATTAAAATATAATTGTAAACTAACATGCAACATTAAAACATCTAAAAAGATACATTATATATTAAATTTGAAAAGGATAATATCAATTTTGTGATGTTACCTTCCTTTAAACCTCAGACCTACTAATTATGTAGCAGCAATTGTGTAATAATTAAATCCCCAATAGTTGGCCTGTCAGCTAAAATCTGTGATACATTCAAAGGGTTATTTATTCCTCTTCTAGAGGGAGAATAGGTCATACATAGTAAGGTGTTGTTATGGGTTGAATTGCATCTGCAAAAAGAATGTGTTGAATATTCCCCAGTACCTATGAATGTAGCCTTTTGGGAATAGGGTTTTGTAAATGTAATCAAGTTAAGATCAAGTCATTAGGGTGGATCCTAATCCAACACGCTTGGTCTCTTTATAAGACAAAAAAAAAAGATAGAGATAGGCTAGGTAAAGGCAGCCCTGTGATGGTTGAGGCAGAAATTGGAGTGAGGCATTTGCAAACTAGCTAACTCCAGGAGTTGCCAGCAAACCACCAGAAGCTAAAAAGAGGCAGCAAAGGATTCTCTTCTAAAGACTTCAAAGAGAGCATGGTTCTAATGTCTTTGGTTTCAGACTGCTAACCTCTAGAACTGTGTGGCAATAAATTTGTTTTTTTCAGTCACCAGATTGTGGTATTTTTTTGATGCAGCCTTAGGAAACAAATGCAGACATGGGACTTTTGGAATATATCTCCTGGCAAGGAAAGGGGGCACTTGTTTGGCAAAGGAAAATGCCTTGGCTTTGTATGAATTCTACTCATGCCCAAAGTTTCAGAATCTAGGACTGATTTTGAGGTCTCTAATTGCTTTCATGTCAGGGGAAAAACTTAGAATTTTCAGGAGATAAATTAACCATGGTTTTCTTTTACCTTAGAAAGAATCATTTCACAGCAGAGGAGAGAGAGAAAGGATGGAAGGAAGGAAGGAAGGAAGGAAGGAAGGAAGGAAGGAAGGAAGGAAGGAAGGAAGAAAGAAAGATAAAAGCCATAAATAATTTGGTTCAGATCAACTGGGTTGAACTCCCAGGCTCACTCAACAGTGTTGTGCACCTTCTTGATCTACTTTGCTATGATTACACTTGTCTTTTTTACCTTGAAGCTCCAGTGAAAGTCAACCACACAGAGATCCTGTACTCTTGGGTGACATGTATCTTAAGATGGAGAAAATATGTCAGGATTTTGCATAAATTATGTCAGAATTGAAATTTGCATGAGCTAATTCATTTATATCATGAATATGACTCAAAGCAGACTTAACCTTCATAAATTTCAAAGTCTTAAGACAGAAATGTTCTTTCCACTCAAAAACTTTTCGAAATAGAAGGAGCAGGTCATAGAGGTACTAAAAATGTAGATAATTTTATCAGATAACTCTACCATGTTCAGATCTGTGCTATTTAATTTAAGAATAAATATTACATGGTACAGTATGACTTGCACTCTTGAACAGCACAAACTGAGTAGATACAAAGCTAACAGATAAAGTGTGTGTTAAATGCACTAAGGAATTCATAGGACTTGAAAAAACCTCATTTGAAGTTTTAGATATCTCAGCAATGATGTGTAGGAGTTGATTCATATTGGCTTAGGACAGCTGATTACTAAATTCGCAGCAATTTTTCAAGATGGGTGTTAAACAGCCATTATTAAAAATCAATTACATATTTATACCTATTATATAATATATATAATATCTATCTACATAATTATAAATTAATTATATGAAACATTAATTATGTAAAACTCATTTGTTCCTAATTGTTTTACCGTAGTAGCCATTGTCTACATTTTGAAGGATATTTTGTATCTATTGCACATATATGGCAGAAATACTATATAATAAAATGCTATTATGTATTTCTTGTCAACTCTGTATGCTGTACAGTGATGTCAGGTTGGTAGTTTGAAACTAACCATGCTGGAAATTACAGAACAAAAATTGGCAAACCTTGCTAATTTGTTTTTGTTTTGCTTTTTTTTGCCCAGAAGAGCCCGTTGTTAAACATTAACCAGCACCCAGCACAGCACTGTCTATAGTGTGCTGAATTTCTCAGCTTGCATGAATATTATTTACCACTTCTCCTTTTAAAATCTCTTTCTTCACTTAGCTTCCATGATATATCACATCCCTCACTTTCCTCCTGTCTCTGTGGGTGTTCCTTTTTCACAGACTACCAAACACTAGAAATGTTGGTCTCAGTCCTGGCACTTTTCTCTTGTCCTACTCAATATAGGTAATTTCAACCCTTTCTATGCTTTTAAATGGTATTTATAGGCTGATTACTTCTATATTTATGTCTATGTCTCAACCTTCTGTTCTGAAATCCTTAAATTGTGTGTTTGGATTTGTGCAATTGACATTCTCTCAAGTTTAGTTTACAGCCTGGGTCTCAAACCTTACCTTTTGTTAAAAATCACCTAGAATGTTTGTTAAAATTCAAACACTGGGCCTCAAACCCCAGAATTTCTGATTCAGTATCTCTGGGTTTAGGCCCAAGAATATTCATTTCTAACACCTCCCCAGGTAATGCAAATGAGCCAGGGCCCACACTTTAAATGATACTTGTTTACAGATATTAAAGCCTGTCATTTCTAAAATGTACTCCGTTAACCAGCTACTCTCCCTTAACCCATCTCAGGAAATGTTAATAAACTTACTTCTTTTACTTTAGCTGGTATCATGCTGGTGCCAGCCTCCAACCACTTTTAACCGGGACAAGGGCCCTGGCTAATTTACTGGATGTTTTACTTCTAATCTTGCCTCCTAAAAACATTTCATACCACAGCTTTTAAAAACCTCATCAACTTTTAAAAACCTACATTTGACTTTTATTTAATATTCTAAGGTTTCTCATTTTTTAAATTGAAGTATAATCAACATACAATGTGATATTAGTTTCAGGTGTGTAACACTGATTTCAGTAGTTCCATACATTACTTATGCTCACCATGATAAGTGTAGTCACCATCGGTCACCATGCAACATTATTATAGTATTATTGACTACATTCCCTATTCTGTACTTTTTCATTTCTGTGACTCATTTACTTTATAACTGGAAGTTTGTACTTCTTAATCTTTACCTATTTCACCCATCCCCCCCCAGCCTACCCTCTGAGCAAACCATCAGTTTGTTCTCTATATTTGAGTCCATTTTTGTTTGTATTTTTAGACTCCACATATAATTGAAATCATAGGGTATTTGTCTTTCTTCATCTGACTTATTTAATTTAGCATAATACCCTCTAGTTCCATCCATATTGTTGCAAATGGAATGCCATTCTTTTTTATGGCTAAGTACTATTCCATATATATATATATATATATATATATTCATGATATATGGATATACCGTTTCTTATCCATCCATCCATGGATGGATGCTTGGGTTGCTTCCATATCCTGCTATTTTAAATAATGCTGCAATAAACACGGGGGTTAAGATATCTTTTTGAGTTAGTGTTTTTGTTTTCTTTGGGTAACTACCAAGTAGTGGAATTACTGGATCATATAGCTTTTTTATTTTTAATTTTGGGGGGAAACTGCATCCTGTTTTCCATAGTGGTTTACATTCCAATAGTGCAAGAGGGTTCATTTTTCTCCACATCCTCACCAACACTTGTTATTTCTTATCTTTATGATACTAGCCATTTTGATTCTTGTGAGGTGATAGCTACTGTGGTTTTGATTGCATTTCCCTGATGATTAGTGATGTTGAGCATCTTTTCTTATGTCTGTTGGACATGTGTTTGCTGTGTTTGTATATCTTCTTTGAAAAAATGTCTATTCAGATCCTAAGCTCATTTTTTAAATGGATTGTTTGGGTTTCTTTGGTGTTGATTTGTGTAAATTATGTATTTTGGATATTAATACCTTATCAGATATACCATTATATTTTAAATAAAATCTACACAGTTCTCCATATCTAACACCCTTGTTTACCTCTCAAAGCTCCCTTTTTTTTATACCTCCATTTCTTCACTTGACTACTGTAAGCCTCTTTGACTATGCCAAGCATCTTTCCCCACTGAAAATCTTCTCACAGACGCTTTCTTCTCTTTTTGTTGTAGGGTTTTCATTTATATTGATAGAATTTCAAAGACAATTTTAAATACACAGAATAATCTTATATCAAGCATACTTAAGTAGTATTTTACTATAATACATAAAAAATATTATTCTTTCAATACAGAAATCCTATTTCATCTTAAAATGCAAACTGAGCTAAAAACTTAATGTGGCTTCTTAATTCCTAATGACTAAAATGAAGGCAAATTCAGATTTCCCTTCCCTATCACCACCATGGACTGCAAGTTTTATTGAGAGAGCAGAATTCAGGGAATAAATTATGTGTTGACCACTGCATTTTTCTTACAGTGAATATGCATTTAAGAAGTTACAAAAAGTGTCATTTTCTACTTTTAACTTCATTTCATATTTTAGATCTATAATTACATCTCATATTCAAAATGTTAAATGTCTTTCTTATTTGGGGTAATGCAATAATTTTAAATACTAAATGTTCATGGATTGATTAAAACTGCCATAGCAATACCAAAAACTGTACCTTCTTTCAAAATGATCGTATATAGGTCCACAGTGCTAAGCAGGCCGTCTAAACAGGTGATAAACTAGGCTTTGTTAGCCAGGGCAGGATTGAATTTCACTTAAAATAAATGGAAATCATTGGTAGATTTGGGACAGAGAAATTATATCATGTAATTTACGTTTTAAAGAATCATTTGATTGGCTAGGAAATATGGAGCAAGAATGGAGGGAGGATGCCAAGTTAAGAAATTATTGCAGTATTTCAAGTGCAAGATTATAGTAGTACTAAGAAAGAAGAAATAAAAGGAGAGAGGGAAAATAGGATTTTAAATTACAGTTGGAAAAATATGCAAAAAATTGATGCAAAGGATAAGGAACAATGAATAATTATAATCTCTATATTTTTGTCTTGAGCAACTGGTGTTCTTTGTCAAGAGAAGACTTGAACAAGCTGACTTTAGAAGAAAAGTAGATCCACGTTTCTGTTTTGGTCATGGTGATTTTTAGCTTTACATGCTTATTCATGTGGCAATATCAAATATAAATCTAATACCTGATGAATGGCTAGAGCGTGCTATATACCGTGTGGCCACTCAGAAGGTCACTTGGCTTCGAAGACCTAAAACATAATACAGAGTATGCTTGTAAAATGATTATTAGCTGATTTTAATGAGCTTCGAAAGAGGTTATTATTAAAAAAAGTTATTATAATTTTTGAGTGATGTCATGGTCATGATAATTGTGAAATATCTGTAACCATTTTCTGTGATTAAAGAGGAAAGTTGAAAAGGGTATTTAGTTCATTCTAACTTCAATGAGTTAGTATTATAATTTTATTCTTTTACAACCAGGCAGTTTTTTAGACATTTTAAAAATAGATACATTAAATCATTAAGGTTAAAAAAAAAGGAAGGAGGGGTTGTCAATAAATAAAACTGCAACCTTGTCCATATCAATGAACTGAAAGGAATGTTAGTGTCCTCATGCAGCATTGATTCTTCTTCTGTCTGACATGGCCAATATTTTTAATTTTGCAGAATGATTTATATTTTACACTGCCTATTGCTCATTAAAAGAAGTTAGGTACCTACATCTGATATCAAATGTGTATCTTTCTGTTTAGCCTTTCTAGTATTTTCCTCCATTAACAAGGAAACAGTGTTGAGTGAAAAGTTAATTAAAATCAGTTTCCAAATTGTCTCATTTGATGATAGCAAATCACATCATTTTCAAAGTTATTTTCTGATTATGCATCTTTCATTGACAAGTCAAAAGTAGAGTTGGTTAGACACACTGGTGTAAGTTTTTATGGAAGGAATCTGTAGACACCTAAGGAAAGGTATTGTTTTTGAAAAATACTTGTCTATCAAGCGGAATTGGTATGGGACGCTCCCACTCTTAGAGTTCAGCATGTCTGAAACTTTCAAAAACTTTGAACCCTCCAAAGGTCTGCATGCATTTTGTCAGGGGAGCTAATGGGGTGAGAAATGCTGTGGTATGCTTTCTGTGAAGAGGCATGTTCACACTGCATTCAAAACAAGGAATTTCAGATTTCCTTAACTTGTATGTGAAAGGGGTGCATAATTCTGCTCAAGGATTATTGATAACTTTTGTTCATTCTGTCAGTGCTATTTATTTCTTGTCAAGCATTATATTGGATTTTCATATAAGATAGTAATAGGAAGAGGTGTATAACATCTGAACAAAAAAAATTAATAGAACAATATATTGAAGGCATTATACACATTACCAACTGGAAACCTTTGTTTTTTATCTTTAGAATTTTTTTCTTTTTGTTTTGTGCTTTTTATTTCTTTTTTGGTGTCATATAAAGATGTTGAAGTAAATAAGAATTCTTATTGTGACAGTAACACAGTTGTACTTAGTACCCAGGTGACATTTATTGAAAAAATGATCATCATAAGGCATTTATAGATACATTGTTAGAGTTGCTGTTGCCTAGTACCAAAAGGGATCCCAGATTCTTATATTACTGAGACCAAAATAAGTATCTTGGAAAAATATAGGAAATATATATTCTTTGCATCTAAGATCAGCCTATTTTCTTTTACCTTTATTAAAAAAATAAATATTAATTTTTGAAAACTTTAAAGGGACAAATGATTTTATACTTTTAAACATATCTTAGTGTGCCTCATTCTAATGCGTTTGGAACCATAGGGTCAAAGGGAGTTTAAAATTAGTGTAAGGATTCAGGGATTTAAGCATACAGAGGATTAAGTCCCTGGTTATTGTTCTGCATTATTTAAGTTACTTGATTGTATCACAGTAATTTACTGGATAATGGCATTTTAATCTATACTTCTACATAACTTGATTATTGTTGAATGACCTTTTAAGAAACGGAATCTCATTACGATTGTCTGGCTTAGAATGTGCCTGTCTTATTTATTTTGGGGGGAGGTCAGAGAAGGATAGAGGAAATTGAACTCACTCATTGACATAATTTTTATGCATTGACTAATGTTAAAACTGTATGGTATATTAGGGTGCCTGGGTGACTCAGTCCGTTGAGTGTCCGACTCCTGGTCTCGGCTCAGGTCCTGATCTCAGAGTGATGGGAATGAGCCCCATGTTGGGCTCAGAGCTGAGTCTGCTTGTTCCTCTCCCTTTCCCATTGTTCCTCTTTGCCCACCTCGGTGCATGCACATGCAATCTCTCTAAAATAAATAAGTAGGGCGCCTGGGTGGCTCAGTCGTTAAGCGTCTGCCTTCGGCTCAGGTCATGATCCCAGGGTCCTGGGTTCGAGTCCCACATCGGGCTCCCCGCTCGGCGGGAAGCCTGCTTCTCCCTCTCCCACTCCCCCGGCTTGTGTTCCCTCTCTTGCTGTGTCTCTCTCGGTCAAATAAATAAAAAAATCTTTAAAAAAAATAAAACAAATAAGTAAATAAAATATTTAAAAAACTATGATATATTAAAGAAGCTCACAGGATAAATATAAGGATTTAAATTTCCCTTTTTATGTGTTAATTTTAAAACCTTTTTTTCATTTTCTAATGTTTAAGTCTATATCCTCTAATATCATTATTTTAAATGAAATGGCTTTATTTTTTAAAAGATTTTTTAATTTATTTTTTAACAGAGAGAGACAGTGAGAGAGGGAACACAAGCAGGGAGAGTGGGAGAGGGAGAAGCAGGCTTCCCACCGAGCAGGGAGCCCAATGCTGGGCTCGATCCCAGGACCCCGGGATCATGACCTGAGCCGAAGGCAGACACTTAACGACTAAGCCACCCAGGCGCCCGAAATGGCTTTATTTTAGATATGGTATAGTAATTGGTAAACTTGTTTCCCAGATATACTGTTGTTTTTTTTTTTCAATTTTGGTGGTTTAATTTGTCTTCAAAAGTTGGGAAGTACATGGGAAATTCATGATTCAGGATTCATTCAGTGTGCATGTGTGTGTGTGTGTGTGCGTGTGTGTGTGTTCACAGCAAATAACCCTAGAACATCATATTATATTTGAGTTTCAGTGACATTCCAAAGTAAACTGAATTTAAGCTAAACTTATAGATTCACATTATTTTCACTATATGTTTTTCCTTTTAGTAGTTGTATGATTTTTTTTAATTTTATTTATTTTTTAAAGATTTTATTTATTTATTCATGAAAGACAGAGAGAAAGAGAGAGAGAGAGGCAGAGAGAAGCAGGCTCCCAAGGAGCAGGGAGCCCGATGCGGGACTTGATCCCAGGACCCTGGGATCATGACCTGAGCCAAAGGCAGACTTAACCATCTGAGCCACCCAGGCACCCAGTAGTTGTATGATTTTAATAAAAAAATCCCTATTATCATTATTTTATCTCTTATGGCCCCTAATTTGGTTTGAAAGCTAAAAACAATTCAATCCCATCACTGTTCTACATCTTCTGGAAATCATTCAAACCTTACCTCCTTCTTTTATATATGCCAAAGTCCTGGTTTGCTTTTAAAACACACCAACACATATACATATACAGTGTACATGTGTGTGAATATACATATATGTGTATGTATAAGGAAAAAGTAGTTTATTATTTTAGAAAATGAAAAGCCTCTAAACCAAAACCAGATTTGGAATATAATAATTTGAAATCCCTCAGTTGATAGCTAATTTTACTTAACCTGTCCTAGTTAAACAAGTTGCATTTTTTCCTAATAATCGTGGATTAATGTATACAACATAAGTGAGATAAAAATAACTTTGCTTTATTGTAATATATCTGTATCATGGATTGTGATCATTTGAGAATATATTTTAAACCAAATGCAAGCATAGAATCAAATCCCTTTACATTTTCTGGTTCATGTTCTGCAAATTGAATTGATTGATAAAGCTCCAAGGCTGCTTGTCTTACATTTACAATATGCCATTTATTTGAAAACTGTCATATGAAACTTTTTAAGCACCAAGTTTTACACATAATTGGTGCTACTTTTTATTTTCATGATAGTTTTAGTATTTAAGAAATCACTATGGGCTCATTTTACATATGACAGCCTAAGCCTCAGACTTCAATAATTAGTTATTAATTATTAAGCTTGCCTTGAACCTTCTCCACAAGATAATTCATAAATGCACGGCATTGTGATATTTTAGTGTGGTTGTGTTAGCCTGATAGAATTTCTATGGATAGGAAACAAATCATAGGAAAATCATTTGAAATTAAATGATAATCTTCAGCTAGACTTCAATTTTAAATAAGAAGATTGCTCCTATAGATATGCAGACATGCTATCCAACATAGGACTTTTTCACTAACTCTTCTTTTGAACACATGACCATTGTTTCACAATGAAGGAGTCCAGAAAAATAATGTCTGTTTAAATGAACATGAATTAAAGTTGACTTGTGAAATTCTTATGCCATTACTAAACAGTGAAGAGAAAGCATTCAGTATACTGTCTCACCTACACAGTGTTGATAAGTAATTTGTGTTGGGATTGTTCACATCCCAACTAACTAAAAATGATTAGACTAATGATTCAGTTACAATATATAGACTCAAGTTTGGAAAGAGGCATGATCTTTACACCTTGAGTGAAACACTGATGTTGCTTTACTTCTCAACCACTTCCCGTCAAGGATGACCTGTGTTACGACTCCAGACACCTTATCCATTCTCAAGACTCTGCTTCACTGCTTCACTGTGGGTAAATCCCATTATCCTTTCCCAGTGGATGGTTACAAATGGTGTGTTGTCTTAAACTGAGATGCCTGGCTATACCCACACATTATCACAACAATAGTAACAGAATAAAAAGCAGGGAGATCACAGAAAGTCTCTTGTGTCACAATGAAACATCAATACAAGTCATTGAGACCTCAGTCATATCTGGGACTCATACTCTTCATATTGCCTACTAATAATGCAAAACCATAAAAGGAAAAGAAAAAAAAAAAAGAAATGAAGGGTGCCAAAGTAGAAAAATATGTAAAAAGGGTAAGCAAAACCAGGGCCAAAAGGGAGTAGTAATATTATAGATTATTTTGTGTAGTTTTCTTTCATTCACCAGTGTTTTCTTTACTGAAACAGTCTTTTACAATTTAATGAATAAATATAATAATATAATTGTCAGTAACATACTATGAGAATGACATTTTAAATATAGCCATTCAGTTTGTCACTTAGGAGACTATTTTAAAAAATACCTACTCATTATTTTTAGACTTCCTTGGAGAAGAGATCTCTTGCATTTCCTCTTTCTACGTCCATGAACCAAGCATTTAAAGTTTTTATTGCTAACCCACAGCTGTAAGTAAAAATATGTCTATGTTCACAGTCACAGTCATTCTCAGACACATCATATGCTGACGAAAAATGCAGACTCCACTTTTATAGCAGTTCCATTCTCCAAAAAATGTACACAATGAGATATCAGTACTACTTAGTTGTTGGAAGCAATAATTCATCGTTTCTTTTTTGGTGTTTGAGTTGCTTTCTTTACTATGTAATTATTTTGCTACAAAAATATTTAATAAGGAGACATTTTATAACTAAAATTATACTTGGAATCATGGAAAACACAACATAATTACTTGAGTTTGAAATCATAGTTAGAAAGCCAGAAGAAATCATGGAAAGCACAACATAATTACTTGAGTTTGAAATCATAGCTAGAAAGCCAGAAGAAAATTGTCCTGATTCTCTAAAAAGACATACACATGAAAAATGTAAAAAAAAAAAAAAAAAAAAAAAAAGGCGATAAGTCATTGACTTTTGATGGTATATTTGGACCATATTTTTTTTTTTTTCAACAAGCCTGGATTCGAATGCCAACTATTAACAAATGTCTTAACTTTGAATAAATTATCAAATGTTAAACAGACTAATTTTTGGAGTGTAATTATTACATGAAGTGTTTTTTTGGACAATTTTCCTGATAATATAAAATGTTTGAGGTTTTAGTGTTGTTTTTACTATGGGATCCTGAGTTTAATCACAGCTATAATAACTCATCTTTTATTATAGTAGTTGTGATTTCATTTACTATGGGAGACAAACTGATTATCTTGGAATTTTAAATTAAGGGATAAACATCATTATTTAAGCTAATCTGATAATATTCTAGAGGTATCAAATAATGAATTAATATATTTTAGGAAACAAATTTTTAAGACAATTTGTTTTTATTAAAGCAGTAATAAACATCCATGTTTTCATATTAATATCTGGACATTCTTTTATTTATATTTCTTTAAATTCTTCTTTCTTCATAATTCAGGGTTACATTAGGATAAAAATAATGAAACATAAAATATATACCTATCTGTTATGTGTGTGCTTGTAATAAATGGAAAACAGTAAAAAAGATGTTAATTAAATGAATTTAATTGGAATGATTAGAAGAGAATGTTTTACAAGTTGAAGTTACTGACTGGTTTTAGTTTATGCAATCAAAATCCACAATTAAGATGTTAGAATAATGTAAAAAATATATTTTAAGCAATTTTGTAGATTTTCAAGCACATCACATCAGGGTATGGCCACATTTCTATTATTCTAGCAATTTTATATCTGGATCATACAAAATAAATACCATCAATGAAAGGTTATATGAGTTACCTTCTAGAACAAATTTTCAGATAAATATATCAGCATCTAAGCTTTAAAACTAGCTCTCCAGCAAGGGAGTTCCCATCAGTTACTTCCCAACAAAGAATGAAAAAGTAAAAGCAGAATAAATGTATGTGTATATATTAATAAATATGTACAGGTATACTTCGGAGCAGATAGCAGATATTATCAAATCATTTACAGAATGAATAATAGACCCACTGTATACAGTTATGCTTTTCTGAACTGCAAAAAAGCATGTGGCCTAGAGCTTGAAGCACCAGCTGAAATCTAACCTGTGTCAGCTCACAAGGATTTGCATACTTGTATCTACAAGCTTCTGTTCTAAGGTGCTTTATGGCGCCTGAATAATGCCTCATAGCAGATGTCCATGTCCTAATCCTCATAACCTGTGAGTATATTACCTTACATGGGAAAAGTCACTGTGAAGATGTGATTAATTTAAGGATCTTGATATAGGAAGATTATCCTGGGTTATCCAGGTTGACCCCATATAATCACAAAGGTCCTAATGAGAGGGAGGCAGAATGTCAGTGTCAGAGAAGGTGATGTGAGGATGGAAACAGAAGTTAGAGTGATACGGGGACACAAGCCAAGGAAAGGGGGCAATCCTAAAAGCTGAGAGAAGAAAACAGATTTGCTCCCAGAGACTCCAGAAGGAACAAATTTTTGCTGATACATTGATTTTAGTCCAGTGAAACTGACTTTGGAATTCTGACCTCCAGAAGTATGAGATAATATACTTAGGTTGTTTTAAACACTCCGCTGGTGGTAATTTGTTAGGCAGTGGGACCTAGTACAACCTTAGAGACTAGAATTGACTTGGATGATAGAGGAGGTTCAAAAGGATATCGATTTCCCATTTTAAATGGACTGTGGCTATCGTAATTAATTGTGGATAATATCTGTCCCAGCATTTTGCATTAGCAATAGTAAATCTGGATCAAACATACATCTTTCTGCACGTTGATTCATACTTTAGTTTTCTCATTTATTATAGTTCATGGAACAGCTCAGTTCCCACTTCTTTATGGAGTTTTTTCTATTATTTGTACGCCTGAAAGAATACCATGCACAAAACTTCATATTTTGAAAGACAAAACGTCTACTTTGCCTCCATCAAGGTTGATAGCTTTCAGTTCTGAAATGTCAAAGAACTTCTCCATTTCATAACGTAGAAATTGATAAAATTGGTTGTTCATGTATTTTTTTACCCTGAATCATTCACTGAATATACTAAACCCAGTTTGACCCATTAAATCATTTACACATTACAGCAATTTTTTAAAGATTATTTTATGATCTTGAATTCTATAAACATTTTATTGAAACATAATGAATTTTAAGGTATTTTTTAAATGTAAACAGTAATATTTTCCCATTTTTTGTGCCTTTTGCCAAAGTAAAGAGTCAGTTTTTATTACTAAATAATATACCCTGTGACTGTCCAAAACATCCTTGGCTTTAATTCTACAAATTTAATAATAATAGAGTTAACTTATATATCCTAAATTAATATTGGAGGTTATAATTTTTATCCTTTCTTTTATTGGCTTATCCATGGTCATCAAATTAACCTGATCCTCAAATTACATTGTGCTTTGTAGACATAAGCAGTGTCAAATTTTTTGTCTTAATTAAATCTCTACTATCCAGATGAACTTAATTGCTCACTGTCCATCATTGGCACAGATAAATCAGAAGTTTGTTGTCATTTTTACATTACCATATTTATACTATTTTTAAGCTGAATAGTAAGACTACTAGATTCAAATTTACTTCTCAAGTGTTATTTTTGACATTTTGTGGATTTTTAAAAATGATAATTCTCTTTAAGTATAAAGAATTCCTTGGGAGCCTGGGTGGCTATCAGTTAGACCTCTGACTCTTGATATCAGCTCAGGTCAAGATCTCAGGGTCCTGGGATTGAGCCCTGTGTCAGGCTTCATGCTCAGCAGGGAGTCTACTTGAGGATTCTCTCTCCCTCTCCCTCTGCCCCTCCCCGCCCCAAAATAAATAAATCTTTAAATTTAAAAAAAAAAGAATAAAGAATTCCTAGCTAGATACAGTAATATGGTAGATATAATTAATATTTCAGTTTCAGGAGAGGAGTAATTTATTGGTTTTGTATCACAGTTTTTTGATAAAATCAAGAATGAGCAGTGCTGTCTGGTAGAATTTTCTGTAAAGATGGAAAAATTCTGGAGTGCCTAGGTGGCTCAGTTGTTAAGTGTGTGCCTTTGGCTCAGGTCATGATCCCCGGGTCCTGGGACTGAGCCCTGCATCGGGCTCCCTGCTCCGCGGGAAGCCTGCTTCTCCCTCTCCCACTCCCCCTGCTTGTGTTTCCTCTCTCGCTGTGTCTCTTTCTGTCAAATATATAAATAAAATCTTAAAAAAAGATGGAAAAATTCTTCTGCACTCTCCAGTATGTGAGTTATTGGCCACATGAGACATGGAGCATTTGAAATATGCCTAGTGTGAATATGGCCCTAAAATTTTAATTACATTTAATTTAATTTAATTTCAGGTTCAAATAGCCAGTAATGCCTTGTTGTTACTGTACTAAAAAAATGTAAGTCTTGAAAGAGAATTGTGAGCTATGTTTTAGATCTGGACTCTTGCTTAAACTTGATACTCATTTAGCTAGTGCTATTGGACACAGTCATATCAACTCTCTGAGCTTCAGTGTTTCTATTAAACCAATAACAGTTGTTTTTTTTTTTAATTGAGCATCTCCTAAATCCTATGAACTGTTCTAAGTGATGTCAATACAATGGTCATTTTGTCAGAATTGATATCTCCAAGAAAAATGATGCTAATAATACTATAATTAATTGTTTAGGTAAAATTGTGAGAAAGACTCTGGAGAGAAAGTACAAAGTCTAATGAAAGCATATGAGACTGGAGACCTGACTAGGCCTGATGGGTCTGGAAAAGCTTTCAGGAGGAAGTTATTTTTGGATTTAGCTTAGAATGAATGTTAAGACATTTTTATGTAAAGACAGGTACATCTAATTTGCCATGTACTCTGTTAGTTACTAGACACTGAAAGGGATTTTACTACCCTTAAAAAAATTTATGGAGTATCAAACAAACAATTTAAGGATTGAGCTATCATCAATCCCAAACAAGTGTTGCGTTAAGGAATATTTATGACAAAAAAAAAAAGATGATTTTTACATTCCAACGTATTTGGAAAAGCTGGATTTGACAAAGATAAATTTCTATGTGCTAAATTATTGGAACCTTGAATATATTTAAGGTAAAACTTATTGGCACCTTGGTTTATTGGAATCTTGGGTAATGCAAATCTTGGAGAACAACTTAACTGAGAATTTTCTCCTAAATTTTTGTAACCATAGAAAACCTTTCTTTTCTCCTCTTTTTTTCCCCTCCTCCTGCTCATCCCCTGTCTTCCTCCCACAGCCCCACTCCTTCCTCCTCTCCTTTCCCTTCTCCTCGTTCTCCTTCTCCTTCCCCAGTGGGGATTCTTAGCACCATAGCTTCCATCATAGCGTTCTCCAAACATTATTTCAGAAACTGTAATTATATTTACAATCATGAAATATGTAATTTTAAAGTGGGCAATGGAATTAGAAATGTGAATAAGCTTAGAAAATAAATCTTTTGTTAAGTGACATTTTGTAAAATCCATGATATTGTATAGCCAATATAATGACAGGATGCAAGGAGTGTGAGATGGCATTATGATAGATTGTGTTGATGATTATCCTATTTAACCAAAAATAATAGAGGTAAAAGATCATTTTGGAGTAAGATGGTAAGGTCTGTTTTGAATATGTTTTATTTAATGCTCCTGTAGCATACCCAAATGGAAATATCTAGTAAGTCAGTGGAAAAGGGGATCAATGTAGGACTAGAAAGGAAATTAAAATGGAGGAGGAAATTTGTATTAGGTATATATTTTAATATGTTAATATAAGGATATTTATAGAGAAAAATATATGGAGAGATAGTCCTGGTAAACATCAAACTCTAAGACACCCAGACTATAATGATTTGAGGGAAAATTTTTCATCTGATTTGACTGCTTTTTCTTCTTCTCTCCATCATTTCCCCAAATTCTGTCTATATTTTAACAAATCTTAACATTCCTTAGAGATTGTATATTTTAAGAAGCTTTATACATAGATAAGGGGTCATTTCTGATGCACCCATCTAATTCCTTAGTCCTTTGAGAGGAATTTATTGCACGCTTACTATAAAGGATGTTTCTAGGCCTTGATATACTTATATCCATGAAAAACAATTGGTGACCAGAAAGACTCAGAACATATAGAATACATAGTCTAGTTGTCGAAACAGATTACTTTACAAGAGAGCGGAGCTACATACTACTTAAATTTCATTTTAGTTTTCAAAGGTTGTGATTCCAAAACCTGAGTTTTATTTTTTATCTTTATTTTTTAAAGATTTTATTTATTTATTTGAGAGAGAGAATGAGATAGAGAGAACATGAGAAGGGGGAGGGTCAGAGGAAGACTCAGACTCCTCGCTGAGTGGGGAGCCCCATGCAGGACTCGATCCCAGGACTCCAGGATCATGACCTGAGCTGAAGGCAGTTCCTTGAGCAACTGAGCCACCCAGGTGCCCCCAAAATCTGAGTTTTAATACTCCTGCTAAACTCATTACCCATTTGAATTTCAAAAAAAATCACTTCCAAAAGATAAAACATGTGCCCAGCCGTTAGTTGAAGGATACCTACACTGTGGCCAGACTGTCTGCATTTGAATTTCTTCCCACCTAGTAAGTTTTGAGTTTCCTTGGGAAAGTACTTAATTTTCTTACTGCTCATTTACAAAATAAATGCTACTATATAACTTGTTTTATTGCTTTGTTGTAAAGCTTAAAATATATTTATTAAATACTCTACAGATTTTGTGACGATAGGGGATCAATAACTATTATGTTTATTTTAAAATTTTATTTTTATACTACTCACCATTTTATATTGTGATTTTTCATTTACATATCTGTTGAGTTCATCAGATTGTGGATTCCTTAAGGAAACAATGTATTCATATGAACTTTAATATTTCTGATATTGTATCAGCTATTAACTGGGCATTGAATACATGTGTGTTGAACTAATGAATGATTGCACAAACATATAGCAGAATGATAATGAATGAGATTTGAATGTGTGATAATGAAAAAAAGTTTTTTTGAAAAACTCTGAAAAACGTGAGCTTATTCAAGAACTGGGCTTCAATTCAAAACAAAACTAGTCGGGCCACCTGAGTGGCTCATTCGTTAAGCATCGACCTTCAGCTCAGGTCATGATCCCGGGGTTCTGGGATGGAGCCCCGCATCGGGCTCCCTGCTCCACAGGAGACCTGCGTCTCTCTCTCCCACTCCGCCTGCTTGTGTTCCCTCTCTCGCTGTGTCTCTCTCTGTCAAATAAATAAAATCTTAAAAAACAAAACAAAACTTATCAAGGACAGTATAAAAAGAAAAGAATGGAAGAAGTAATTTAAGCATAGGGATAGAGACCAACATAAGGGATATCAAAAACAACAAAAAAATATTTTTCTCTATGTCAGAAAATGTAAAGTATAAATTGTTTGTTAAACATCTTGTATCTTTCTATTTAAATATTTTTGAAAATGCAGTCAATTAAAACAGCAATGATTTTAGAATGACTAAAATCTGGAACACTGCCAACACCAAATTCTGGTGTGGATGTGGAAAAACGGGACGTCTCATTCATTGCTGGTGGGAATGCAAAATGGCACAGCCACTTGAAAGACAGTTTGGCAATTTCTTACAAAAGTATTCAGACTGATCATATGATCCAGCAATCCTGCTCCTTGGTATTTATCCAAAACTGTTGAAAATGTATGTCCAGGAGCGCCTGGGTGGCTCAGATGGTTAAACGTCTGCCTTCAGCTCAGGTCATGATCCCAGGGTCCTGGGATCGAGTCCCGCATCGGGCTCCTTGCTTAGCAGGGAGTCTGCTTCTCCCTCTGCCTCTGCCTCTCCCCCTGCTTGTTCTCTCTCTCTCAAATGAATAAATAAAATCTTTAAAAAAAAAAGAAAGAAAATGCATGTCCACACAAGAACCTGAACACAGATGTTTAGGGTAGCGTTATTGATAGTACCAAAACAGGGAAGCAGCCAAGAGATCTGTCAGTAGGTGAATGGATAAATAAACTGTGGTATTTTCAGACAATGGAATATTAAGGCTAAAAAGAAATGAGCTCACAAGTCATGAAATGACATGGAAGAAATTTGGACACATAAAGCGAAAGAAGCCAATCTGAAAAGAGTTCACGGCATGATTCTAGTAATACGACATTCTGGAAAAGGCAAAACTATGGAGACTATATTAACTATGATTTTAAGGCCACTGCAAGCATGTATCCATAGGAATATGTCTTAATATCGTATGTTCCTATTTGTTAATATAAATAGGTCATGTTGTCATATGCCAGGAAATGTTTACTTTTCACTCTCTTTTACTTAAAGTCAACATACTACGAAGAAATCTCTAAAGAATGCTTAACATACAGGAGCTTGGAAGTGAGCTACTTGCCGAGGAAAAAAACAGTCCCTAAATTTAGCTTCTTGGTAGACAAGAAGCACAAAACCAAATCATTGCTGGCTGCCCCTTTATATTCAATGGTAAACGATTCCATTTGCCATTATTTCTAGTGTGTGATAGCCACTTATTCCAGGTATAGAGTCTCAATTCTTAGTAATAGTTTATTGCAGCATACCTGTGCAGAACTAATATATGCTATAAAAAAAACAGGAAGAGAGACAGCTGTGGTCTTGCAGCTGATTTTCAGTAACTGTAGCACTCAGGAAAAAAGAAAAAAACTGAGAAGAAGGAAAAATGCTAGTTTAATAAAACTGGACTTTTATTTTATTTTTTTATTTTTATTTTTTTTAGATAGGGAGAGAGAAATGAGTGGGTGTGGAGGGGCAGAGGGAGCACGAGTGAGAGAATCTTAAGCAGGCTCCACGCCCATCCCGAGGCAGGGCTCACTCTTACAACCTTGAGATCATGACCTGAGCTGAAAGCAAGAGTCAGGAGCTTAACCGACTGAGATACCTAGGTGACTGAGATACCTGGACTTTTGAAACCTTCCCATGATTTTTTTTATTTCAGTCTACTCAAATGGATGTGAATTCTTATTCATTTTCCAAATTAATTTTCCAAAACCCTGATATTTATGCGTGATGATGTATTCTTTTCTCTTTTCTCTTTAATTTGCCTAAGATAGCCACCAATGTCCTGTTCTTCTTTGCCTGAGAGATGTATCACTGAAAATTCTTTCATCTCTCTGCTATGAGCCATGAAGTTCAAGAGATCTTCATGAGGTTTGAGTGATCACCATTATTACCAGGAGCACTATTTGAATAGCTCTAATAGCTAAAGTTTCTGGAGCATGCAAAGAGTACACTGGAAGTCAGTGGGAGATTACTTCCAACAAATTAATTTAGCAGAAAATCACTTCCCTACTAGGACTGCAAGAATTTGAAGTATTTTCTTAAGTTGTAAAATGATCTTGAAGATATGTAAAAGACCAATGTAAAAATAGTCAGCCTTTATCATGATAAATGGTAGGTATTGTAACCAGTATATTACCCTGGGATAATTCTGGACGTATCATTGCATTGAGCTCTTTTTTTATTTTTTTAAAGATATTATTTGTTTATTTGACAGAGAGAGAGAGATAGCGAGAGCGGGAACACAAGCAGGGGGAGTGGGAGAGGGAGAAGCAGGCTTCCCGCCAAGCAGGGAGCCCGATGTGGGGCTCGATCCCAGGACCCTCGGATCATGACCTGAGCCGAAGGCAGATGCTTAACGACTGAGCCACCCAGGCGCCCCTGCATTGAGTTCTTATTAGTGTCTTTCAGTCTTTAATATCTCATTATTTGGCCATCAGTATTAATTGGATACTCTTCATCTCTCATTCAAAGATGCTATGACTTTGAACAGTCCAATTAATTATACAGAGTGACTGTTTCAATGTTACAGACACAATTTAGCAATTTGCAAATTTGTCAGAAGAACTACATATAGATATTGCAAAGACCACAAAATTAAGTAGATTACAATATGGACAACTTACCATGAAGTGTCTTTACTTCAAAAAAAAAAAAAAGAGTAATCTCTATAGAAATTGTTTTTGTTACATTGATCTAATAAATTCATGTTTAGTTTCAAGTGTTTACTGAGTCAAAATATAATACTAGATATACCCACTACTACAATGAAAATAAATAATAGAATGGTACTGACAGGAGAAAGGGAAAATAAAAATAAGAAAATACTAAGCATCATAGAAGGGTATGAACAAATAATTATAACTAAGAATTTCTTATTTTTTAAAGAAACTTTTCCGTGGAGGGTCAGTTAAAAGCAACTAAAAGAAGTTGGGATTTTTCTGTTAATTCACAGAAAAAAAATTTGTGGCCAAAACAAGAGGCAAATTAGTAGTTTCAGAGATTATAATAAAGATATTTTATGTGAAGATTGGTAATAGGTTGGTTTGTTCTTGAGTTACAATTAAGATATAATGTGACAAAAATGATGTAAGCTTCAAGAGAACCCTTTGGAATCTTGAAGAACATGCAAGTTTGCTTTGAGATATTTGGGATTGCCAACATATTCTTAAAGGAAGGTTATTCTTTCAGCTTAATAAGGGATTTCATTAAGTCTGGTAAGTAGATTTGCTAGAGAAGAGAAGAAAATGCTTTAAAATCAAGACAGACTTTGATCACTCAGCTAGTCACTCACCTGCATTGGACTTCTAAGCTTTCGGCTTTTCTTTACCTTAGTTTCTTCATCTGCTCATGTTATAAGGCCTATGGAGTGCTGGACTCAGGGCCCAGCACATAGTAAGTGTCCAAATAATTTAATTGAAAGCATGTACGTATACACGCACACACACCTACACATACAAATAAAGTAGTTTATTTAGTCACATCAGTTAGTTGGCTATAATCATTTGTCATTTTGCACATGACATAATTGTGGTGGTTTTCTAGATCTCTCTCTTTCTTCCTCTAGAAACCTTACAATATTTATTTGGAATACAAGCATTTATCACACATATATTCCAAATTAAGTTTAATGTTTATACTTTATGTGAAAGAAATTATAAACTCATACTGAAATTGAAAGAATTTTCACTATAGATAAAAATATATCTATGCAATGTAAAGATGCTTCTAGAATATTGTAGAACATCTCCTTCCAGAACTGGACTAGAAGGAAGCTATAATATACAGAACTTGCTCTACGATGTTCTAATGTTACCCCTAAACTCATTCTCAGGCTATAAAATAAATAGAAATTGGTGATAATTTAGTAACTACTATAGTAGTACCTACCAGCAGTCCCTCAATGTCTGTCATCATTCTTTCTTATAGTAGTAGAACCTCAAATTTCAGCTCTGCATTTGGTTTCTCAGATTAAAGACTGTATTTCCAGTTTTATGTGAAGACAGGTGTGGCCATCTGACTAGTCTTAGACGCTGAAAGGAAAGCAGGAATATTGGGTGAACAGCTTTGGAGCCTTTGTTAAGATAGAGATGATGCATCCTTTGTTCCTTTCCTTCTCCCTTCTTCCGTCCTGCATCTTGCAATATTATGTAATGGATTGACCTCTAATTGCTATCTTGGACCATGAAGACAAGGATTGTACACTAGGGATGGCAGACAGAAACCAGAAGATATCTCCGTACGTGAGGGCTTTTTGGGGAGCAAATTTGCTATGTCTTCCTTGGCTAACCTGAATCTATCTACATGTTTCCATGAGAGATGAGTTTTGTCAGTTTGGGGTGTCTGTTTCTCAGAGTTAAATATAATCCTGAATACTACAAATAATTATGCATGCTGGTCATTGTTTTCTATGTCTTTTATATATTTGATTATATACATTTATACTGTAATATATAGTATATCATAGTCTTTAAAAAAGTATTACATTATATTGGGCACCTGGGTGGCTCAGTTGGTTAAGCGACTGCCTTCGGCTCAGGTCATGATCCTGGAGTCCCGGGATCGAGTCCCGCATCGGGCTCCCTGCTCAGCAGGAAGTCTGCTTCTCCCTCTGACCCTCCCCCCTCTCATGTGCTCTCTCTCTCTCACTCTCTCTCTCAAATAAATAAATAAAATCTTTAAAAAAATAAAGTATTACATTATATCTTTACACACAAGAATACTGGTTTTGTTGCTTTAAATATTTAGAAAACTTCAGGGAAGAAATAGTTTCTTGAAGTTCTTTAAATGCAATTTAGCAAATGAAAGTCAGTTTACCTACTAACTATCTTGTAGGCACTTACTGTAGTAGGAATACAAAAGACAAAGAAAAAAAGAGCAAATAGAACACAAGCTCTGTGTTAAATGGTTTTAGTTTTATGACTAAGAGATGTAAGGTAGTTCAGATGGAAATATTCTGTTTATTCTCTGAAGAGTACAGTCTTTCTTTGAATAGATGACAGTTACTTAAAAGCCTATCCAGATGGCTATCTCAACAAGGGAGCTGAAGAAGAGGGAAGGGGGAAGCACGGAAGAGAAAGGAGAGGGAGGAGGTGATGGGAAAAGTGTAAAGAAGGTGGAGAAGAAAGACCAAGAAGCTGGGGAAAGGGAGAGGTTGAAGCTGATTTTCAGCCGAAGCAGTAGGGGTAATTAGGTCATATGTTTCTCATCCTCTAATATGTGAAGCGGGGTGGGGAAGATGAAGGGAGAGAAATTATGAAATATCGGGATGAGTCTGCTTAAGAGGGGGATGCATCAGGCAAAACATCCAAGCTCTATGCTGTGGTTTTGCCTAAAAGTCCCATTTTTTCTAATTTTTTTAAATGATATAATACAAGGGAGGAATGTCTGTGTCTGATCAACTGCGGTGTGAAAACATAGTAGACTACTTGTAATGACAGAAGACAGTCGTCCAAACACAGGTGGATTTACTATAGTTACATTTAGATTCATCTGAATGGCCAGGAAGCTAAAGGAATTCATCTTCACATTGATATTTATATCATCTTCATATCAATATGTATTTATATCAATAAATATTTATATTTGAGGCTTACTTTTTTAAAGATAACTAGAATATTTGGGATATATTACCCTATCATTTTGAGTTGTATTTACCCTAGGCAGCTTTCCATTGTATGAAGTCAAATAGCAAAGTATTTATAAATATAAAAGGAGTATAATGGACCATAGGTATGATTCAGTATTTTATTATTTTTTATTTACTTATTTATTTATACTTTATAAGTATAAATATTTTACTCCTTGATAGCAAAAAAAAAATTAATAGCATGTAAAAGAAAATAGATTTGAAACAAAGATGGGACCATATTGAATAAAACAGCTTAAGAGGAAAGTGGCTTTTATATGTCGTAAAGAATAGTTTTATAAATTTGTATGTGTAGAAATTACATTTTCTAGAAAGTCTGTGTTGATACAGGAACATGTGACTATGTGGCTAAATTTAAGCAACATACCTGGTGTGTGTGGGGGTTCCCCAAAGTAATTTGATTTTATGTGATTGCTAAATGAGAGTGTTCTTTCCTTTAAATAAACTGATTAAAATGATATTATTTTATTGTTATTTTCATATATAAGTAATACATATTAAGAAACTAAAAACTTTCTCCATATGAAAAAATACAATGTACAATCTTAACCAATACATTTTAGTTGTGCTAGCTATATAATGTATTCAAGCAAGTATCTTTGTTCAAGTAAACTGTAAAACTATTTTATCGTCGGTTGTTACATTATATTTCATATTATAAGTGGATTTTACATTTAATAACAAAATATTTCAAAATATTTGTAGAGCACCTACTTCATATAATAGCACTGCTGTAAAGGAATTGCCAGATCTCTCAGTGATCTGTTGCAATAGAACAGGGTAAAACAAAAAAGTTCCTATGATAAAGTAAGAGCTCTTTTAATAAAATAATTTCACTTCTTGGAAGTTATTCCAGAAGTATAATCTCACAAATTATGCAAGATGTACTTATATGGACACTTATTGACATACTATTTTTTAAAGGAAATACAAAAACACACACACATATATTAAAAAAGCAAAAAAAAAAAAATCCTCAATAACTACCCCCACAAAACCAAGCAGTAACAAACCTAGAAGTAGCCTAGGTCTTATTATTAAAAATAACTTATGAGATGCATATAATGAAATATTATGATTTCCTTTAAAATGAATTAAGTAGATCTAGATATGCCAATGTCCAACATTCTTATAGGTTCTAACACCAAGTGAAAAAGCGCTTCACATATATTACTGAATTCTTTATATTAATGACATATAAAACATGAAAGGAATTCTTATTTTTAATTTAATTTTCTGGGTATTATATTTGTCCTGTATATCTCATATTTTATATGTAAGATGAGGTTTAATAGTTAATTTTTTTATGTCATGTATCAGTTGTCTTAAATCATTTATTTCTTTTTTTCCTCTGATTACATTATTTGTGCTTATATTATGGTTAAAACCAAATCAACTAATACAGGTTTTCTATAAAATAGGATATAAAGGAGAGAGACAGAACAATGTAAGGAACTGAGTGAGTAAGACTAGGTCAGAAGGGCAAGGGGACAATTAGCCAAGAAGAGGGAATATTTTGAAAAAGAGGAATGCAATCATGCAAAGAGCACTGCATACTCCATAAAGTTAGAAAAGAAAGTGTGCATCAGCTTTTGTTTAGTAACAAAGCACTGCATAATTTAGTGGGTGAAAACATGAATCATTTACTTACTTCCTGATTCTGTGGTCGGCAGTTTCACTGGGCTCAGGTGAGTAGTCGTTCTGGTACCACTCATGTTTCTATTGTCAGTTGCCACTCAGTTGGGGTCGGCTGATTTTCAGCCGAAGCAGTAGGGGTAATTAGGTCATATGTTTCTCATCCTCTAATATGTGTGCCTGGGCTTTTTCACCTAAAATCATTCACAAAGTTCTTAAGAGAAACAAGAAAGAAGACAAGCCTCACTCTGAATCCACTGCTTACATTCTGTTAACTCTGATCCCTTTGGATAAAGCGAGGCAGAGGTTCAAGCCCAGAGTCAGACTAAGACCGCATTCATAGATACATGGCAAAAGGATGTGGATGCAGGGAGAGAAAGAACTTGTGATCATTTGTACAGCCTACAGCTCGGTACTCTGGCCTGAAATTTTCTGGGGCCCCATACAAGCATAATGCTGTCACCTCCTTTGATACCACCAAAGTGTCATCAAATCAAACAGACCCATCCCATACCTTAAAAGTGACAGGATGGAAGTCACTGAGCCATAGCTGTTCTAAAATTCCTCAGATCAGTATTGCTAGGCTTGCCCAGTCTGGAGGCATGAATTTTTCTTGAAAAATTCCGGTTCTGCCCCCTCAGAGTGGCTTCAAGTCCCTTGTCTTCTGTTTCTTAGGAGTGGTTCTTGAATCTAGCAATTCTCAAAGTAATGCTTGGACATCTGGGATACCCTAAGACCTTTCAAGGGGTCCTGAAATAAAAACTATTTTTTTAAGGATCTATTTATTTATTTGACTGAGAGAGAGTGGGAGGGGGGAAAGAGAGAATGCGAAGCAGACTCCCCGCTGAGCAGGGAGTCCAACATGGGCCTCAATCTCAGGACCCTGAGATCATGACATGAGCAGAAACCAAGAGTTGGATGCTTAAACAACCGAGGCACCCAGGCACCCCGAAATCAAAACTATTTTCATAAAGACATTAAGAATTATTATTATTCTTGGGGCACCTGGATGGCTCAGTCATTAAACGTCTGCTTTCAGCTCAGGTCATGATCTCAGGGTCCTGGAATCAGCCCTGCATTGGGCTCACTCCTCAGTGGGGAGCCTGCTTCTCCCTCTCCTCTGCCCCTCCCTTTCCCCATGTGCACATGTGCTCTCTCTCTCTCTCAAATAAATAAATAAAATCTTTAAGAAAAGAATTATTATATTTTTTTTACTGTATTCATAGTTGCACTGATGGTGCAAAATCAGTGGTGAGTAAAATTGCTGGCACATTAACACAAACCAAGGCAGAGCCACCAAATGGCACTAGGAGTATTCTTCACCACTCATTCATTGGAAGAAAACTAAAAGCCAATATGACTTTTTCCTTGAAGAAGCAGTAAACATCATTAAAGTTATTAAATCTTGACCCTGTGTACCCAATGTTTTAAAATACTCTTTCATGAATGCAAGTGCACATAAAGACATCTACTACCCACTGAAGTGTGGCAATTGTTTGAGTTGTGAGCTGAACTAAACAACATTTTCCCAGGGGTTCTAATTTTTACTTGATAGAATAATTGCCAGACTGTCATAATTCAGACTGGCTTATTTGGTGGACATTTTATCACAATGAATGAAGCAAGCTTGTATATCCATTTCTGTTAACATCCCCTTAAATGAAGCAAATCACGAGTGGACCCAGAGTCATTATGGAAAACAAGATTCCCAGAGGGAGAGATGGATACAAGAAGGGAAAGAATCTAGGATTTTTTAACCTACCAAAAAGTGATATTGATTTTGAAATTATTCTTACCATTATTTTCTAACCTTGTGGACAGCTTATTCCTTCCAAAACTGTGACTGGAATTACTTTCCATAATTGAAGTCAGTTTTCAAAAACAATTAAGTATCAACTTCTTTTTTGTTATTTTGTTAAAATTTATTTTTATACGTTTTAAAAATACTACCTACACTAAAGAATGAGGATTCTAACCATTTTTAAATTTGGCCATTGTTTTTTCATATTGTTTTCATGGAAACGTGCATAGTCTAAAATAACTAAAATTATATTTGCATTGAATATTTTTATTCATCCTGTATGTGAGTTGACATATATTTTAGTAATAGAAATGGCTGATCTGAGACTTGTCTGCTGAGGCAAGAACAATGTATTAGTTACTAAGTAAGCAGGCTTCATTTTGATTATATGGCTCTAAGTAATGTTATTAATTTTATTGAATAAATCTTTTAATTAACTCAGGAAATGTGTTAAAATGGTCTAAATGTTTTTTTCCACTATTCTATTTCTATTAAAAATTTTATCAGTAGAAAACGTAAATCCAAATAAACTACATTCCACTTGACTTCTGAAATTTATAATTGAAATATAACAATTATATGTGGGACTTTAGTGTTAGAATTGTTAAAGTGCAAGTGCTTTATGTTTGTTCACTGAATCAGTGATTCAATAAGAAGACTACATAATAAGGCTGTTCATTCGAAATATATGAATTCCCCAGAACAATGTTAACATTTAGAAAATTTTGAGTCCATTGAAAAATTAGTTCTTACGAAAACCTTGTAATTCACCCCTACTCTGCTAAAATTTTAAGCTACCAAAACTTCTTTGTTCTTGAAAGATTCTGCTAGTGACTATCAATTGTTGTGTAGAAGTATGGCATATATAATGTAAAATCTTTAGTGGAAATAGGAATTTGACTTTGCCATATTGAGCTTGTTACTCTTTATTCAAAGCGCAATGTCATAATATTGCAATATTTTGAATAAATGAGTTCTTCTGCCATTAAAATAGTAATTGAGGGGAGCCTGGACTGGCTCAGTCAGTGGAGCATGCAACTCTTGATCTTGCTGTTATGAGTTTGAGCTGCACATTAGGTGTAGAGATTACTTAAAAATAAAATCTTTAAAAAACAAACAAACAGGGGCGCTTGGTTGGCTCAGTTGGTTAAGTGGTTAAGCGTCTGCCTTCAGCTCAGGTCATGATCTCAGGGTCCTGGGATTAAGCTCCACATTGGACTCCCTGATTGGCAGGGAGCCTGCTTCTCCCTCTTGCTCTGCTCCTCTTCTCATGTTCTCTCTCTCTATCACACACACACACACACACACACACACACACACACAAATAGATAAAATCTTTAAAACAAACAAATGGTAATTGATTAAAAGTTAATCTCATATGTCTAAAAATCAGTCAGCATATTTTTGACAACCTAATAAGTGCAAAACTGAATGGCTGAGTTCCTTTCATGTATCTATATTAAGTATATGTGTTGATTATTTAAGCTTATTTATACAGATTTTAAATAGATTTTAATTCTACATGTTCTTGCCTACCTGAATTAACTCAAACAAAGCATGTAATTGTAAATGTGAAGTATGTCCATTTATGTATATATATAAATTATCTAAGTTTGAATTTGGAGACTAAATATAATTAATTACCAGGCTTAGGAAATTTTTACTAAATAATATTTGAAAAGTAAAATATAGAAAAATACTAGTGATATATGAAGAGAGAGAAAAAAAATTAGCTACAAAGGACAGAATACTTAGATTCAGTTGGAATTATTTTTTCCGAAATAGTGACATTAACATATCAAAAAATTCTGAAGAAAATGAACACGCTGAAAACCGAAAAAACAAAGCTAAATGAAATAGTAGAAAGCCGCTAGAGTAATGTGAAGATAACTGTGTGTGTGATATGCATACCTATATGCTATACTAATGTAAAGAAATGTTATTATTATAAAACACAAGTTTGCCTTAAGCCCATGTGACATAGCTATTATTCTGTAACTTTCCATCATGGCCAGATTCTCTGAAATAGAAACATGAAACTATTGTGTCTGCCTCTGCACGGCCCATTTAGTCACTTTGCAAAGCAATATAATCTCATTTCTCCCCCACCTTCCACTGAGGCCTCTGTCAACAAGTTCACTATGACTTCATGTTGGTGTAGTCTATCGTGCATTCGTGCATAGTATTTTATTTTTTTATTTATTTTTTTAAAGACTTTTATTTATTTATTTGACAGAGAGAGACACAGCGAGAAAGGGAACACAAGCAGGGGGAGTGGGAGAGAGAGAGGCAGGCTTCCCGCCGAGCAGGGAGCCCGATGTGGGTCTCGATCCCAGGTCCCTGGGATCATGACCTGAGCTGAAGGCAGGCGCTTAACGACCGAGCCACCCAGGCGCCCCGATCGTGCATAGTATTTTAGACCTCTGCTCTTTCCTCTGTAAGTCTGATCTCCCAGTGTTCCAGTGTTTCGTCCTAGTTTTCTTGTAAATTCTCTAGCCAGTCATGCTTGTTCAAATTTTCTGCCTTGTTTTTCTGAAACCTCATGCACTTTGAGTTTAACACTTTCTCCCCTGACTTTTCATGACAGACATAATCCCTACAAGACAATTTAACCTCGCATAGTTCCAACAATTATTTAAATTCTGGTGAATTTCAAATCTATATCTCTACTCTCATGATTTTCTCAATGGGGAAATTCTAACTGGATAGGAATAGTAGACAGAGTTAAACAAATACGATTTTGAATAAGGTATCAAAGCATACCAAGAGCAAAGAAGGACTTGTCTTTCTAGAGGGATGGCTGTTAATATAATAAAAGAGCTAGAATGACAGCCGATGGCCATAGGGTTGTGTGGGAAGGAGGATTGATTATTCGTTTGTTTGTTTATTTGTTTATTTATTTAAAGTAGGCTCCACACCCAGTGTGGAGCCCAGTGTGGAGCCCAGTGTGGGGCTTCAACTCATGACCATGAGATTAAGACCTGAGCTGAAATCAAGAGTTGGCTGCTTAACTGACGGAGCCACTCAGGCACCCCTTGAAGGAGGATTATTTTGATGATAAAGGAATATCAAGCAGTTTAATATTTTGATGAAAACAGCTAAAGGGAGGGAAGTATAGAAAATATAATAGACTATGGACTACAGATAGCATAATAACTACAAAGGAAATTTATAAAAAAATGTATAGGAGCCTAAAACACAGGTGGGAAGAAATGGCCTTAGGCACAAAGAAGAACATCATTCCCTCAAAGACAGAAGGATTAAATTAAAGATGATTGTTTATGTAGAGCCCATAGAATCAACCAAGGAGTAGGCATGGATTTCTCATCCTCAGCACTGGGCATCGTCTTCTACTTCTACTTAATTTTTCTTCATTTAACTATGCCACATTTTTCTTCTCAATAATGAGTATAATAAATGTACCCAATTCTTTTTTTAGGTGATGTTTATTAAGAGTACATAAAAAAGGGAAAACCTACAAATAGTGAAGATATTTATAAGCAATATAAGCCACAATTAAATGGCTATGATAGTAAATAAAATGTAGTTTTTAGTTTATATTTTAGTTTATATTTCTGGTAGCATTTTTATTCACCAAATTATTTTTATGTGCTATAAGCCTATTCACAATAACTTTCTGTGAAGATAAAATAACAAGGTATAGATCAACATTAATTTAATAAGCATTGCATTTATTAAACACATACCAATTTGTACAATAAGATTCCAGATTTTATTGGTATTATATATTAAACATAATGGTTAACCCTAATATTAGCTGTCAGTGGTCCTGTAAAAGAAATCGAAAAATATGCCCACATTTCTGAATTGCAATCGAACCTTGAATTCTAATTCAGTTGGCTATACCATATGGACCCAAGCTGAGTTTTTTTTTTGTACATGTTTTTATAGTAATAGTATATGAATATGGTAATTGATATTTCATTTTAAACACAGCAATGTGTGTGTGTGTGCTTTATCCCTATTAGAATTAGAATGGTGGAAACTAGCTGATTCTTATGCATAGTAAAGACTGGAAACGTTGATCAAGGGAATACTGATATTTTCTTCAAAAGATGGTGGAAACTTCAATGTTGATGTGCATCTGGGGATAGGGATGAAGGAAGACATTTTGAATTAAAAATAATTATGGTTTAAAAACATATAGTACATTATCATGTATATTCTATCATCACTTGTCAACTGAATAAGTAGACTGCCTTTAGAGAAGAAAACGAAAAATTGCAATTAAGAAAACATTGAAATACACGATTAAATCATTATCCAATTAATCTAACCTAGTTGTCACCTCAACAAATAGATTGATGAGCTGCTTCCTTAGTCTTCATGAAAATGCACATAAACCTAACCTCCAAAGTCATTATTTTCCCAGGAAGCTATATAAAAACCTGTGCTCTTGTACTAAAGATAACATAAATTGAAACTGTCTTGTCTGAATTTCTAAAATATAGCAACAAAAATGTTAGGTCAAAACTATGTAAGTTAAAAAATAAGTGCACTCTTCAATAATATTAGTGAATGAATTACATTGATTTGAACACTACAACTTATGCAATTTTTAGTTGTCCTCTGGGGGGAAATAAGATTTAAAAGTAGGGACATAGAATAATCTTTTGAGCTCTAATTGAGCTAACCAATATCTCCTTTGGAAAGCTTATGGTTTAAAATCACATGGTTAAATGGTGATGGGTATTCAGGAGGGCACTTGTGATGAGCACTGGGGGTTTTATGTAAGTGATGAACCACTAAATTCTATACCTGAAACTAATATTACACTGTATGTTAACTAACTGGAATTTAAATAAAAACTTGAAAAAAAATAATAAAAACATAAAATCACATGATAATCTGCAGATTTGGTGAACTGTCAGAAAAATGAAGGTATGAAGCCTATCTCTTATCATTTTGGAGGGGCAGGAACTTGAGGGCTTGAAATCATTTCTACGTGTTGATCTTTATCCATTATTTGTTTAAATAGGAGAAAAGCTCCTTGTGAAGTTGTTAGGGAAATGGGCTAGTTGAGCTGGCTGAAGGTTGAATTCTTCACTGCCATGGGGAATGGGGAGGAGCAAAACTGATTATGTATACAGGTAGAAGAATCAATTGCTAGTTAGAATAAAGGGTCCAGTAGGAGTTGGAAGCCATGAATTTGCAGTGATGCTAAATCACCCGTTTGTGTGATCCATTTCTAGGAGAGGTGGAATTATGTAAATGGCATTCAGGGGTAACTAGTAATTTTGTAGAAGTTGTGCAATTATAAATACTGAAAGGCAGATAAGCATCCATGTAAACAAAGAGTTTTTTTTTTTTTAAATTAAAAGATAATTTATGGAGAGGTTTAAGATCAGTGAAAATTCTAAGCTGTGTCAGAGTAAATGACATAAATGAGCCTGAATTTATCATGTATAACATTGACATAATTGAGATGAGATAATTCCTACCTCGTTAATATATTATAATTACCAGTACAACACAGTCACTGGAATATGGGTTGTCAGGTTTATAATAAATCTATTGATGGAAAAAAGTTTATACTATAAAATATATTTCATCTATTTTTAAATTATTGTAAAAAGATTTTTATAAACAAAATTCAGTATTTTATTTTCTCCTTTTTTATCTTCATTTTTAATTATGTATCTTTTCTGACAAATTTATTTCCAGACACTTTTTCATAATTAGGGACGGCAAAATTCTCCTTTAACAGAGTGTCTTCATTTCAAAAATGATGTTCTTGCTCTTTCGAGTCCATCTTTATTATGCCAGACCCACTTTTCTTTCTAACTTTCTTATCTATTCCATTTTTTTATAACCTTGGCCAACTGGAAAGGCAGATTGGTGTGGCACATTCAAAGTCTAGCACCTGTTATGCTACTCCTTCCCTCATCCTTCTTTTGAGCAGATGTTGTCTCTCCTCTCTTAGAATTTGTTTCATGAAATCTAACATATGCCACCTCTTCTCTATCCCAATGTATTTTTTAAAAAATTGTCTTCTAATCTAGCATTAAACTTCTTAATTGGAATGAACCCTCTTATATCGTGCCATTTTTACTATTCATAATCCAAATGAAATGTCAATTTTAGTTCTAGTGAGTGAAATTGTAATAATAACAATAATAATGTTATTATCATATTTTGCATAAAGTAATAATCGAGTCTATCTTTTTATCATACGTACTATGTACCAGCCACTATTCTCAGCATTTAACTTCCAGGTGTGAAAAATAAGACTAACTGCCCTGACCCAGACATTCTTTATCAGAATTACCAGATCTTAGCCTCAAAACCTTTAGTAATACCATGCTCTAGGCAATCAATATCAATGGCACAAAACCGGTATTCAGGCTTGGCCTACCCTCCCCTTCAAATATAAAATGTTTGCTCTATTTCAATGGTCATCACACCATTGAGCTTTTATTAATTTTGTATAAGAAACATTGAGTAGAGTTAATGGATTTATCTTCACTTATGAAATAGAAAAAAAGGAAATTCAAACCAAGATTAAAGCAGAGAACTTTACAATTCTCCATTAACATGGATTTTATCACAAGAAAGAGCAAAGATCCATGACTGTCATCTTGTACCTTATTTTTTCAAATCAAACAATAAGCTTTGTAGAATACATTAGTTTTCAATCAGTTTTCTATTGGGGAAATAAACATAAGTAAATAAAAATGGAGTATAGTCTTCTGCTTTTGTTCTTGCCTGGGAGCATGCTGTGTTATGATGGTGTACCTCAAAGAAGTGGACTTAAAAAACACAGTGAAAACATATGTTAAAATTTTCTCTAAGAGAAAGAGAAAAAACAATTTTCTAAGTGTCAAGGTGGCTTAGCTACTATGGAAATCTTTAACACAGAGAACAGCGTTCCAAGACTATACTCCCTGTTCATTGAGAACTTACATAAAGGACTTTTACTCTCTTAATTTTCCTTGCACAAAAGATACCTTGAAATATTTATAGGTAATCCCTATAGATGTATTTTAAGTACTGTATATGTAAGTAGTTTTCTGGAACTTTGCATTAGTATATTGGGATACATAGCCTATAGTTTATGGCTTAATACTTTTGGTGATAGGTAAGTCAGTATAGCATATTGTAGAATACTGATAATAGATATTCAGCTAACTTACTAATTATCTACAATTCAGCGATGAGGCTATAGTAAAAATACATGCATACAAGTTTATATGGAAAGACTATATTTATATATGTGCATATAATATTATTTTATATATAATCATATGCAATATATAATTATAAATAACCCATACATATTATATATAACTATATATTATATACATATAATATACAATTTGAATCTTACAATGCTCATTGGCAGCAAGCTGAAGTTTCTGATTGCTTCTATTGCTCCAGGTCATAAGGTTGCAGATATTTTGAAGAATGTATTAAAAATGATTTTGACAGCTGGAAACGTGTACATTGGATAGTTAACCTACATTGGGATCAACTATTTTGAAGAGTTAGACCGGGGAGAGAGGACAAGTATTTAGAATACTTCTGCACTAGATTAGCTCTCACTAGAGTGTTCCAGAGATTGGTGTTAATAACGACTGCCACCCCCAAAAGTCTCTGAAATTCTAAGTATCTGTGGTTTCTTAACTTTAAGCGTTCAGTTTATTTAATCACAACTTTTATAAATGGAGATAAAAGTGGAAATCACACCATTCTGCTATGGGTTTTACTTACCTCTGCTCACTTATTAAAGACAGTGTTCTCCCTGATCCACATCACTGTCAATATCGGTAACTCATGAGACTTTACATTCAAAACTGTACGAAGACCCAAAATAAACTTGAAATAAATAGATTTATGGAACGTATTGGAGGACGAGAAATTATATGTCATTCAAAACTCACAATCTTGTGGAGAGATAAAGAAGGGCCCAGGCAATTTCCATGCAATAGGGCAGGTGGAAGGAAGATGTAAAGAGCCTGTCATATGTGATGATGTGATTGAGTGTGTAATCTAGATCTGGACAGAGAAAAGGAAGGTTTACCAAAGAAAGGACAAGTAATTGTTTTGGTGTGTCAAGTAAAGTGAAAGAAGAGAAAAGATGAGAATTCTAAATAGAGGGAACAATAGATGCCAGACTTTGTAGAACAAGGCCAACAGTGGATTTGTTGCCGTGTACTGTGAGAATAGTTTGAGAAGTTGTAGATGGCTAAGTGATGGATGATGCCAGACATGGTAAGCAGAGAGAGAATCATGACACATGTCAGGCTTAGGCAGAGAGCCATGAGGAAAGGTAAAACGGATTTTAAAATTATGTAGTGTTATAATCAGTGTGGGATTCAGAAATGGCATTCTTACTGTAGAGTACAGAAATAATTAAAAAGAAAGAGAAAGCTTAGAGTTGGAGAATACTATAATAAGTCAGACAAGTTATGGTCATGTATTAACTGTGATAACGATAGTTAGATGGACAAGAGTAAGTGGATACTCAACTATTAAGACCCTTGAAAATAGGATTTGGTGATTCCTTGGCTGCGGTTGATATGGAACAGGGGACATAAAGAAGGCCACAGGATCGTAGTTTAGGAAACAGGATGGATTATAATTGGTGCCTCACACTAAAATATGCAACGCTAAGAGGAGATGTTCTGAAGAGAAAGCAGGGATAATTAGTTAAAATCATAACTGTTCAGTTTCAAATGTCACTGACTCCTTCAAGGGGACGTAGATTAGGAGGCTTTTGGGCATAACGTATGCACTGATGTAATAATCTGCTGAGATTCAAACTGGATCTTTTTTTCTAGTGCTAGTCCCTAAAACAAGAACAAGATTGAAGCCTTTTTTTTTTTTAAGATTTATTTATTTATTTGAGAGAGAGCACACACATACACACACCTATGCACTGCTCACCTGTGAGTGGGGGAAGGAGCAGAGGGAGAAAGCCTTCAAGCAGACTCCCCACTGAGCATGGACTTGGAGGCAGGGCTTGATGTCATGACCCATGAGATCATGACCTGAGATCATGACCTCAGCCAAAATCAAGAGTGGGAGGCTCAACCGACTGAGCTACCCAGGCACCCCAAACCTTAACTTTTCCTTCTAATAAGGCTGCTGTAAAGATTAAAGTTAAAGTAAGAAGAGATTGGAGTGCCAGTGTGGCTCAATGGGTTAAGCCACCAACTCTTGGTTTCGGCCCAGGTCATGATCTCAGGGTCCTGGGATAGAGCCCCAAGTCTGGCTCTGTGCTCAGTGGGAAGTCTGCTTGAAGATTCTCATTCCCTCTCCCTCAGCCCCTCCCCCAGAACTCTCTCCCTCTCTCTCTCTCTCTAAAAATAAGTAAATCTTTAAAAAAATCTTAAAAGAGCTTATGTTGGAGTGCCTGAGTGGCTCAGTTGGTTAAGCATCTGCCTTCAGCTCAGGTCATGATCCCAGGGTCCTGGGATCAAGCCCCGCATGGAGCCCTGCATCAAGCCCAGCATCAGGCTCCCTGCTCAGTGGGAAGCCTGTTTCTCCCTCTCCTCTACCCCCCTCCCTTGCTTGTACTCCCTCTCTCTCTCTTGCTCTCTCTCTCTTTCTGTCAAATAAATAAAATCTTTAAAAAAATAAAAAATGAAAAAGCTTATGTTTATGAAAGCATTTTGTAATTTCCAGCTTCCATATAAAGAAGTGTTATTAGTGTTGGCTTTGCTTTTGTTTTTGTAGACTTATAATTCATTAAATCAGTCTATGCAATAGTGGGCTCCATTCTATCACTATTAAGTCACATTAACTGATTGTAACTGAATTAAAAAAAATATTTCCCACTCTGCCTACCATTTTTCCATTTTCTATATCTCAGATAACCCTGATTAGGATTTGAGTTTTTATTTTATTTTAATTCATTTTTTTACCATTCAGTTCGTATCTTTGGCTTGATGTAATATTTTGGTTGAAAACCAGCACTTTGTTTTTGCATTGTAATATGTGAGAGCTTTTGAGGTTTCAGAAAAATGTGTCAACTAAATATTTTCAGAAAACCGAATTAACATTGTGAAGATTGTGGAGAGTTTTGCTTATTTTTAAAGTATTTTTTGGTCCCCAGTGCTATAGGATGAATTTACTGTGGAGGTTTAAACAATGAAGCTAGTAAGATACATAACCAGCCTTATAAAATAAATTGCTACTACCTTGTAAGCAAAATGATTGTTATATGTTTTTGACACATAAAGTGATGTGAGGTATTTAACTTTAGACTATTCTTCATGGATAAACATTAATTTTCACATTTAATAGTTTATGATATCTTATAGTTGTTGAAACACCATGGGTTTACTAAGAATGCATAGGGCAAACATAGAGATACTGACACTTCTTAGATGCATGCCTCTAATTGCAAAGTTGTTTCCTCAAACACACACTTCCTTTGTAATTATTCTTTCTTTGCTCATTTCTACAGGTATTGTAGTGTGCAATATATCATGTTAAAGGTCTAGTCATTACCTTGATGCATGAGATTCATTTTACTGGTTAGAAAGGCATGGCTGTTACAGCTGTTTTAATCAAATACATAATTTAGGCAAGTATGTAAGAACATTTTTTTCTATACATTAATGTCCTATGATGCCGCCTCTGTGTATTTTAGCTAATAAAACAAACAAACACATAAAGAGCAACAAGTCAGTCTGCTTGATTAGAAGGATAAAATAAACTGGGAAGTACAAGCCAAGTTCATAATTTTTATATCACTAAAATGAATATTGAAGCTTGTAGCATATAAAAGGTATAGAGATTGTAGAGTGTACAGGAAGAACTGAAAAGGGAACTGAGGACTTTTATTCTAGTCCAAATTCTACCCTAATCTATATAAGTGAGCTTCTATGTGCCACCCATCTGAATTTTGTCAATTAAAAGTGAAGGATTTAGATAGCCAGACCTCAAAAACTTTTAAATTGTGATGTATACATGTATATATTTCGATCATATATGTGTGTGTCTCTCTCTCTATATATAAACATATATGTATATATACACAAATGTATTTTGCACATATATGCATGAATATATATTTTACATGCCTTTATATAAAACATATAGAATTATAAAATATGTATCATCTCTAAGGCTAATGACAGAACTTTCTAATATGTGCTTGAATAGATTGGATATTGTATGCAAATAAGTATGACAAAAATTGATCCTATGATTATTGTTCTGGAAAAGTACAGATGCTCTTTCTCTCCTCCTCAAACTTTGGCATTCACCTACCAGAAGGACCTCAAAACAACACTCTAAATAGGTATTACTATATAAGCATTATGTAGTAACATGATATAGTTGAATATTGTACAGTATTACACTTAATTATGCAATCATTAAAATTTAATGTCATTTAAAAAAATCAGAGGCTAATGCACCTAGGCATGCCTCTAATGACTGACTCAGTAAAAACAAGAACAGTTTCAAGTACCTAAGTCCCAATCATATCTTACCACTGTAACACATTTCCTAGTTTCTTTACTTATATTATACTAGCAGTGAAAATCTAGTGATACTGATTATGGCGAACTCATGGACTGTACTAAGTCCTTAACAGAAAAGATGAATTACCATGCTGCCTCTTGGTCTTCATATGGCTGTGTGCACATTACTTCTATTAAGATAGTGCCATTTATGGTTGAGATTTCTGTAAAATCTTTCATTGGTGGTATCTGAATTCTAATCATAGATACTATGGTTTGTACCCTGGTCAAATGCATATTGTAACTCTTTTAGGGATTGTGGTTGCTTAGATTTTCTCTTTTTAGAAAAATCTGTGTCACGAACATATTAGAATGACCAAAAACTATAAATGAATCCCTTATCTGTTCAGCCCATTGTTACACATTGAACTGCTCAAAAAAAAGTAAAGTGTCTCTCCAGAGATTGTTTTGAATATTAATTCTCCGGTGTTGAATCCTTAGGTACAAAAGCTTACTTCAGTACAGAACAGTTGTGTAACCCTGGTGATGTTATTTAAACTCTTCAAGGCTTCATGTCCTCATATGTTAAGGGAATGCACTATAGGTCAGCTTCCTAGCACTGCCTTAACAAATTACCATCAACTGGGTGGCTTAGAAACACCACCTCTAGTTCTAGAGACCATAAGTCTGGTGTCAACAAATTTGGTTCCTTCTAGAGGCTTTGAGTGAAGAGCTGTCCCCTATGCCTCTCTCAGTGCCCTTGGCAGTGAATCCATTGCTCTGGATACTCATAATCATTCCTCCTTTATTTGAAGGTTAGCACAGGTTTTCAGCTGAGTAACTGCCTCAGCCCTTTACCTCCTGCAGTCTTTCTTTATTATATCCCATCTCTTTTCCCTTTCAGTCTGAGTTGGTGGTGTTTTGGCAAGTATAACATTCTCAAAAACTTTGCATCTTCTGTGTAAGTGGATGAGCTCCACAGCATTAGAAAGAAGATTATGCAAAAGTCCTTCCTAAATAATGTAGCTCTACTACTGTAAATGTAAAATGGTTAGTTGGAAACATTAATCACACACCTAATCTTTGCAGCAACAGTTTATCCAGCCACACCCTTTACCCTCTCTCCAGAGCAGCCTTTGCAACAATATCCTTTGCAATCTGAATAGGCTAAGAATCTCCTCAATCAAGTTCTGGTTCCTTCCTGCTTAACAGTTTCTTCCTTAATTTGTCTCCTTCCTCTCCTATTTTGCTACAAGCAGTAAGGAGAAACCAGGCTACATCTTCATCACCTTCCTTAAAAATCTTTCTGGTAAATGTCCAAGTTCATCACTTATCGCCAACAGTGAATCCCCTATGAGTAGGAAACAATCCAGCCAAGTTTTCTGACACTTTATAAAAAGGATCACCTTGCCTTCGATTTACAATAACATGTTCTAAATTATATTTTGTGACTCACCAGAAGCACCTTTATCGGTCATATTTCTACTAACACCTGTTCATAACAATCTGTGTTCTCCAGAATGAAAGAAACTTTCTCTGTGGTTCTCTTCATTTCCTTTCCTCACCAGAATAGTCATTAACATCCATGTTTCTTCCCGTCATCTCTTCAAGACAACCTTGGCTTTTTCTATTATGTGCCCCCAGTTCCACCAGCCTCTATCGATCACCTAAAACCAAAGCCACTTCTTCATTTTTAGGTATTTTAAGTATTTGTTACAACAGTCTACTTCCTGGTAGCAAGATCTGAATTAGTTCCTTTAAGGCCACCAAAACAAATTGTCACAAATTAGATATCTTAAAACAACAAATTTATTCTCTCAAAGTTCTGGAAGTCAGAAATCAAAAATCAAGAGTTGGCAGGATTGGTTCCTTCTGAAAAATCTGTCCCATGCTACTCTGTAGCTTCTAATAGTGGAGGTAACCTGACATTCCTTGGCTTGGAAACCCTAGACCCATTGCTCTAATCTCAGCTTCCATCTTCACATCTCCTTCCCTGTATCTCTGTGTCTCCACATGACCTTCTCTTCTGTGTGTCTTTGTGTGTCTTCTAATTATCTCTCTTTTATAAGCACACTCTCATTCGATTCAGGGCTTACCCAATTCAGGATGGTCTCACCTTGAGATCCTTACTTTGATTAGATCTACAAAGATTCTTTCCAAACAATATCACTCTCATATTTTCTGGGGGATAAGATTTGGACATATCTTTCAGAGGTTCAACCCACTAGACACTATCATCATTAACTGGTTGTATAATAGTTTGGAAGTTGAATGAGGTAGTATAGTATTTAGCATATGATGTACCCCAATAAATGTTATCTATAATTAATGTTTACTACCAGTTTAGTTTCATGCCACCATATTCCTACCACAGCTGTCAAAAGCATATAATAATAAAAATATGAAACTACTGTAAAATATAATTCACCTGTGTTATAAAGTAACTAAATCATACTGTTAAACATAAATGCTGAATGAACTCAAAGAAGAAAGACATCAGTGATAGGTGACTTTTTTAGTAAATGAATATTCTTGTAGAAATAAGGAGTAGGTTCTGTGGGTCTTAGTGGAGGGATAAAATGTTGTGATTGAGGTGAGGGGCTCTGAGTTTTAGATCTTAGGTGGCACTTATAGATGTAATTAAAAATTTCAAATTATGGCTGTGTTATGGAAGGGATTTAACTCACAGAAGAAAATTTCCAGTGGTGTCCAAAAAATGAGACAGGGTTAAAACATTTGTCTGACAATTTGTCTGCTTAATAATTTAGTTTGCCAAATCTTCTCGTTATGATTAGGCTTGACTAGAAATAACAAGGATCAGAGGTAACAATAGCCTGACGGAATAGAACTTTATTTCTTTCATGGAGGAATTCAGATATATAAAAATTGAGTGCAGTGTGGTGCTCTGGTCCACAAAGCACAAAATCCATTACTTTTATCTTGTTCCACCTTACATAGCCTCCATTCACAAGGTGAACTCACTTCCAAGTTGGCCCAGCCAGCACAGTCATCTCATTTGCATTCTAGTCATTGGGAAGGATTAGGTCAAAGAAGAAAGGACAAAAGTGATATGCTAACTATCATTTGAAAAATGTTACTGGAAGCTGCACATAACTCCACTTACTTCCCGGTGGGCAGAACTTTTTTGCATAACTACACCTGCAATGAAACTAAAAAAAAAAAAAAAAAAAAAAAAAAAGGTGCTATCTGGACAGCAAGATAATCTGACGGTCTAATGATATCAAAGAAGTGAAGAAAATATATGCAGTTTGTGCCAAGAGCTGTTTAGAAACTTAGATACCTGAACACATTTTATTTATTTATTTAACTTACTTACTTATTTATTTATTGCATACGTCCAACATTCAACTTCTCTTCTAAAGGGAAAAAAATCCTAAATTCTCAAGGGATTACATCATTCAATTCAATCTCCAAGATCTCTATGTGATAGACAGCCCTTCTATCAGGTCAGATGTACATCTTTTTTTGTACTGTGACTTTGGTAAATAATGACCTCCAAAAGAACATACAAATAAATAAATAAATAAACAAACAAACAAACAATTAAAAAAAAAACAACAATAGCAGCAAACTAAATTTAACTTACTAGGCAAGGAGACACACCAGTACAAAGAATTAAGAGTACTTAACGAAGGGGAAAAATTAGAGGTGTCTAAATGCTAGAAAGGACAGAAAGTATTTTATGTTATTTCTCCTTAGTTATGCTAAAGAGATTGAAAAAGTGTTGTCTGGCTAGGAAGGAATGAGTCTAGGAGTCTGCATAGAAATGATTAAAACAAGAAGCATTATTCATTGGTCAGGCCAGTGAGCTGGCATAGTGGGGTCAATTAAAGATCATTGTACTCATAATAGCTTTTCTTGGTTATAATGGTTGTGATAAAACACAGCAGTCAGTTTTAACATTGTCTATTCCAGTACTGCTCTAGGTAGACACATTTACTTTATACATGTAAATTAAAATTCAAGTTATATGTCCCTAACACATTTGGTATACAGTTGCATTGAGATAGTAAGTAACCCATTTCAAAACCCACATTCAGAAAAAGGAAGGGGAAACACAAAGCAGTCATTAGTCTGGGAAAGAATTGAAGGCTCCTTGCACAAGCAGTGTAGTTAATTCCTGTTAGACCATCTGTTAATGGCTGGATTTGCTTTCTGGCAGGAGTTGCCTTTTTCATTGTCCTCTATGGCCTCTGGATCTCTCTTTCTGCAAGGTTTATTTTTATCCATTATACTCTCTGTCCACATGTGAAGTTGGCAATGAAACAGATGTCCTTTTTAGAGGCTGAGTGACTTTAAAATGACAATTATATTGATGTGGTTTGTTGGCCTAGGGCTTGTTTTGAAGGGTTGCAAGCTACACTTGTAATAGTTTTGTGTTTATTTTTTATTTTTATTTTTTGCAATATAAATTCTCAAACAAACAAAAACCTTAGAACACTTCTTACACATTTGCTCTGTGTCACATCCATTTGCTTATTTTTATAAACCTGTTCAGTCTGAAACTTAAGAATTTGAAATGTTACCCTACTTGTAAAAATAGATAGGCAGGTTAGCAGACTGATTGATAGGTACAGACACACAAATGTACCAGCAGACACCCCAGATACTGATCCAAGACAAAAGAAAAACAAAAACAAAAACTAAAATTTTATTTATTCTCAGAATACCTGGTGCTCTTGCTCTTCCCCTAGACCTCAGTCCCTCGTGGGGCCATGAAATAAAAGCCAAATAAATGTACCATGAGTGTACAGAGTGGTCTATACCACAGGATAGACACTCCAAAATTATGAATCCCGAAGATTAGATAGGTGCTGACACAATTCTCATCCCTTCCAGAGTTAAGAGAAACAGTTTATCTTTTATTCTGAAATGTAAACAGACCTTCTTTTAGGGAAGGAGGAGAAATTTTGTAACCAAGAATGTAAACCTTGCCTCCTCCAGAGATAAGAAAGGCTTTATTATACTTTGAATAGGAGCAGATATCTCTGGTGAAAGGAGAAAAAAGACTCCATATATCTACCACCTTAAAAATACAAAGAGCAGATGGTACTGAGGGAAAAGAAAAGGAGACATTTTCTATCATTACGGTATGCAAATTTCTGTTGCTGAGGCTGTCTAGACTGAGCAGAAACACCAGAAAACCCAGAGCCAACTGCCTTAGAGAACCACCCATCATCATCTTGCTAGAGGAAACTTGTGTCTGGAGACATACATGGTTTGGGTCCCAATCACAGTGCCATCTTTTAGAATTTTGTGACTGATAACTAGAGATAATTTTCAAGGGGTTGGTGGTGGTGTGAAGCAGGAATCCAAATCAGATGTTTTACCCAGGCTGATTTGTGTTGTTTGGTTGAGAACTCCTAACAGCAGGTACTGGAAAGAGCCCTGAAGCACAGCCTCATCTCCTGCGGAGGCTCTACCTTGAGAGCCTGTGCTTAGAGCAGTTTCCCTGTGAGGTAGAGCAGCTGTTGACTTTCCAACCCAGCAAGGTGCCATATTACTGGACTGTTGTTCAGGGATGTATGTTGCCTCCAGAGAAAGCCTTCCTTAACAAAATTGTATTCCTCTTCATCTCTCTCAGCAAGTGCTTATCTGTATGCTAAATTTTTCTCTTTCTTATCAGACTTTCCTAATAGTGGCAACAGGGGTTAATATACAATATAATTTTGATTATCTCTGTATTCGTTTTCTAGGACTGCCATAAAATCGCTCCCACAGCCCGCCTGGCTTCAACAGCAGAACTTTATTTTCTCATAATTGTAGATGCTGGAAGTCCAAGATCAAGGGGTCAGTGAGGTTGGTTTCGTCTGAGGCCTTTCTCCTTGGCTTGTAGGATGGCTGTTTTCTTTCTTTGTCTTCCCATGGTCATCTCTCCCTTCTTAATTTCCTTTTTTAAGGACTCCAATCATATTGCTTTAGGGACTATACTAATATACTCATTTTAAATTAATTCCCTCTTTAAGGACTTCATCTCCAAATGCAGTCACATTCTCAGGTACTGAAGGTTAGAAACTTCATCATAAGAATTTTGGAGAAATCTATTTCAGCCCATAGCAATTTCTGATAATGTCTTCTCATACAACTTCACCAGTACCTGATCTGTCTTATGAGATAAAAGAGACTTTTAACCATATTTTGCTACTGCATTATAAATCCATAATGTGAGTCCTCACCATCTGCTATTGGACAACTTCCATTAAACCAATGACACATGTTCTGTCACCAACCCAGTTGGAAATTATTAAAAAATTGATATTACTCAAGATTAGTCTCATATGCGAACGGCAAAGACTCCTATTTAAAAGCAGTGTAAATAGGGCACCTGGGTGGCTCAGATGGTTAAGCATCTGCCTTCGGCTCAGGTCATGATCCCAGAGTCCTGGGATCGAGTCCCACATCGGGCTCCCTGCTCCTTGGGAGCCTGCTTCTCCCTCTGCCTCTCTCTCTCTCTCTGTCTCTCATGAATAAATAAATAAAATCTTTAAAAATAAATAAAAGCGGTGTAAATAATGCAATTCTCTAAAGGTTCTTAAGTAGGCAGCACAATCTCCTTAACTGGTTCAGCTCCATGTGTCCCAAGGGACACAGGTCCTTTTTAATCTTGTTCCTTCTTTACTAGTGGCTCTACTTCCGAGTTTGACATTATGTCTGCCCTCCAACCACTGGAGAAGGTTGAAGGATGAAGGGACTTTGCCATTCTACTTTCAGAGAGTAGGTGTGGAATCTGCTACATAATAATTCTACTTGTATTCTATTGGCTATGTCTTGATAACAGAGCTCCACCTATCTGTAGGGAGGCGAGAGAATGTTGCTTTTTTTTTTTTTTAAAGATTTTATTTATTTGACAGAGAGAGACACAGTGAGAGAGGGAACACAAACAGGGGGAGTGGGAGAGGGAGAAGCAGGCTTCCCGCTGAGCAGGGAGCCCGATGCTGGGCTCGATCCCAGGACCCTGAGATCATGACCTGAGCCAAAGGCAGACGCTTAACGACTGAGCCACCCAGGCGCCCGAAGAATGTTGCTTTTCTTTTGGGTGAACACATGCCCAGCTGAAGAAGGGAGGGTGGATATTGAGTGTTGAGAAGCAACCAACAGACTGTGATACACTGAACTTTATATGCATGTGGGAGAAGAGAGAATAACAATGATTATTCTTTTTTTTTTTTTTTTAAAGATTTTATTTATTTATTTGAGAGAGAGAGAATGAGAGATAGAGAGCACGAGAGGGAAGAGGGTCAGAGGGAGAAGCAGACTCACCGCTGAGCCAGGAGTCCGATGTGGGACTCGATCCCGGGACTCCAGGATCATGACCTGAGCCGAAGGCAGTCGCTTAACCAACTGAGCCACCCAGGCGCCCAACAATGATTATTCTTTTTAATGCCACACTGACCCAGAGAGAATTCAAGGAAATTAAAAGTGAGAATATAAAGTCATCTAAGAAGAAAAAAACTAGTGGAGATATTGTGGGTTGTGTGGCAGACAGTGAGAGTGACTAGAGGAATCTTTGTTTCCAACCAGATTTCCTTAGGCCTCATTGCCTCCTAGTGCTGATCTCTGCAGCTCATCTCTGAGCCCTCATTGTCCCTTTGTACACCAGAAACACCAAATAGAAAAATGACCTTTTCTTCCCTAAAAATATTAATATGGTTCTTTTGTTCCAGTGATATTTTGGCACAGATCCTTTGTGGAATATTTCAAATATATATATATATTTTGGTAAGGAACAATAGCAGCAGTACACTGAGAAACTCTACAAAATGTAAAAACCAATCACTGTCAACACAAACCAATTTTAACTTCTGTGAAGATGAATCCAGTAGAAAGTGGAGGACAGAAATGAAGTGAGACTGGGGGTTGCTGGGGTGGCTCAGTTGGTGAAGTGTCCGGCTCTTGATTTCCACTCAGGTCAGGGTTGTGAGATTGAGCCCTTAAGATTCTCTCTCTCTCCCTCTCTCTCCCTCCCCTCCCCACCCCTGCTGGGAAGGGAGTTAGGAGCTCTCTGGAGCACAAACCACATAACCTCATTGTATCTTCCTTCTTATTCACTGACTTCACGGACTCATTCTCCTATTCTCCTAGTACGTGAAATGCTGCGAGTACTTCAGGCAGGCTCAACACTCTTTTCTCATTAACACCACTTGAAATAGGGTACCTCAAACAGCCCATATATTTAAATATCATCTTTGTGTCAATGCTCCATACATTTATTTTCCTAGGATTGGCATCTCCACTGATCTTTAGACTCATGTATCAAACTGCCTACTTGCCATTCCCACTTTAATATGTTAGGGGCATCTTATATTTAATATTTCCAAAATAAAAATATTGATTCCCAGCTCCCGATAACAAAAATATTCTATCTCGGTAATGTTAGTGCAGGCCCTCAGAGAAAGAGAACCCAATAGGAGATTAAATGTGCAAAGATTTTATCAGAGAGGATTAGTTTCCTGTTGCTGCCTTAATAAATTATCACAAACTTGGTAGTTTAAAACAAAATCAATTTATTCTCTAAATATTTTGGAGGGCATAAGTCCAAAATCAATGTGTTCTCAGGGTCCCACTACCTGCAGACACTGTGGACAAATTCCGTTCATTTTCTCTTCCAGCTTCTAATGGCCATTTACTTCCTTGGCTTCCTTGGAATATGGCCACACATCATTCCAGTCTCTGCCTCAGTGGCCATACTGCCTTCTCCTCTTTCTGTTTTTTGCTCCTCTGTCTGGCTCAGATTCCTCTCTGCCTTTCCCTTAAAATGACACTTGTCTTTAGATTTAGGTCCTATCCAGATAATCCAGGATTATTTCTTTATTGCAAAATCCTTATTATAATCACATCTGCAAAGATCCTTTTCCAAAATAAGTTAACATTTACAGTTTCCAGGGTTTAATATGTGGAGATGGGAGTCACTGTATAACCTGCTACAGTCTACTCTCTGGCCCCCAAAATTCATGTGTAGCCCATACAAAAAATACATCCAACATATCCACAAATTCCCAGAAGTCTCAACCCATTACAACATAAGCTCTAAGTCCATAATATCATCTACATATCGTGAGGTTAAGAATCAAAATCTTAGCATTTAACTCCTAAATCAGATATGAATAAGACTCTGAGTATGATACATCCTGAGGTGGAACTTTTCTCCATTTGTGGACCTGTCTAACTAGAAAACAAATTACCTGCTTCCAACACAGTGATAGGACTAACATAGGAAGACAATCCCATTCCAAAGGGTAGAAATTCTAAGTAATACAAAGTCATCAGTCCCAAGCGAGTTTTAAATCTAGCAAGACAAATTCTATTAGGTTTTGGAGTCTGAGCATAATCATTTGTGACTGGTAACTCCACTGTCTGGACATGTGTCTCCACCTTTTGGGCCTGATGATCTGTCTCTGCCTCGGTCATTCTTCCATTTCCTCAAAAGAAGACACATGTTTGCAGCTGAATAGCTGTATATTCTTGTTGCCTGAATGTAGAATTTTCGAAGCCCAACAGCTTTGTATCATATCCCGCAGTCTTGTTCCTTCTGGTCCATGGTGGTCGGATGCCTGCTGATATAATATTCTCAACAACTTTGTGAATCTCCTGTGTATGTCACAGTAATCATACCAGTAGACAAGGGGGTCCCCATCAGATCATTCCTGGATAATCTCATCTCTATTCCTGGCTTTTGCTAAAGTCTTTGAATTGATCCATAATTTATAAAATTTCAACATAAGGTTGTCCAGCCTCACACTTGGATCTCTCTCCAGAGTACACTTTCCTGATAGTGAATTTCCTCATTTTAGCATCCTTTGCAATTTGGATGGGCTGAAAACCTCTAAAATCATCAATGGCTCATTGCTTTTTGAACAGTTCATTCCTCAATTTATCTTTTTCTCTCACATTTTACTCTGAACAGCAAAATAAGTAAGTAAATGAGGATGCATCTTCAACACTTTGGAAATCTCCCTAGCTAAATATTCAGGTTTATCCCTTAAAAGTTGTTCTTTCCATCCGACAGGAGAACACAATTCAGTCCAGTTTCTACACACTATATAACAAGGCTTGTGTTTCCTCCAGTTTCCAATTATATGTTTCTCATTTCCTTCTGAGCCCCTTCCTGCAGTGTATTTAACATTCAATGCCCCTTATTCTGTTTATGAAAATATATTTATTCTGTGAAGCATTACACACTCTCTCTACTGCGCTTGGTAATTCTATCTAAACCTTCACCAGAATTGACTTTAGCATCCATACATCCACCAACAATCTTTTCAAAGCAATCCAGGAATGCTTCTCCAAACTCTTCTAGCCTTTACCCATAATCCAAGTCTAAAACTACATCCACAGATTTCAATATTTGTTACAGCAGTACCCCACTTCCCAGTGCCAAAATCTGCATTAGTTTCCTATGGCTACCGTAACAAACTACCATGACAAATTGGTGGTTTAAAACAAGAGAAGTTAATTTTCTTACAGTTTTGGAGGCCAGAAGCCTTAAAACAATGTGTCAGCAGGGCTTCATTCTCTCTAGAAGCTCAGTAGTGTTACCAGTGGGTGGGAGAGGCTGCTTCCAATAATTTGGGGAACTCCTCCCACAGGTTAGGAGGGGGAGTTTTTGACCCTACAAGATTAGTACTGAAATCATCATGGCACCCCTTCTCCATGGAGTTTGGGGGGGCGCTGTACCCACAATGCAAATGCATTATGATGAGTCTAGGCTTACCCTGGGGCAGAGGTGGAACAAGAGACCAAGAGACCACTGGGCTGTTGATCTCTCGGGGCCCAAGGTCTTGGAGGGCCACAAAGTCAAGAAGTTGTGCCCTCAGGCTTCCAGTGTGTCCTTTCCTCTGCTCCTGTCTCTATCATTCCCCTTCAAGAACTTGGGACTCTGCCTCTGGGCATTCCTTCCACTGTTCCTGCCGAGGTTCTCCCTAACTGTAGCTACTCTATTCTGCCTCTTCCAGTTTCTGTTGGCTGCCAGCATTTCTGGCTTCTCTGGCCCACAGTCACATCACTCTAATTTCTTACTTTTGGTAAATCGCTTTTTCCTCTTTTCTGTGTCTTCCCCTCTGTGGACTATCTCATATTGCCCTCTACCTTTCTGGTATAAGGGCCCTTGTCATTGGATTTAGGACTCAGATAATCTAGGATAATCTCCCTGTTTCAAGATTCTTAACTTTTTAAAATCTGCAAAAGCCTTTTTATTCCTCAAAAGTCACATTCACAGGTTCCAGGGAGCAGGACTTGTGGATACCATGTTGCAAGCCATCATTCAACACGGTATCTATAGGAGATACCTGTGCAACAGAAAATGACCTACCTGCAGGCGATTGCAAATGTAATCTGACCACAGCCAAAATCTCTCTCTAATTGTTGCGGGAATTCTCTGCCTTTAGTGCCCGCAGTCCTTGGTCACACTGCTTCAAACAATGAAGGGGGAGACCAGATGGAGAGTGGTGGGCAGCAAAGCAAAGTTTATTGAGTAGTAATATAAAGTTCCCAGAGCAGGAGGGGGCCTGAGAGGGTTGCCCTCGGAGTTTCTGAGTTTAGAGGTTTTTAATGAGCTCTTTTATGTAACTATCTTAAGCAATCATGGTGTGCTGAGTTGTGCTGATCAGGGCTTTGGTCACGTATCTATCTACCTATTAGGTTAATGTCTATGTGCTGAGGGTTTTTTAGCTGACATCTGGGGGCTTATGTCTTAACTGCCCCTTACCCATGGTAGTGACAAATGCTTTGTGGTTAACTGACTTATTTTAGGACATTTTGCAGAAGTCATTTCTGCGAAGGCTGCAAACAGAATGCTAGTGAGGTCCTGTCTAAGCTGTAAAACTTAACAGGATGTCAGTGCTGTTTTATCTTAGCTGTCCTGATTCCATATTTTCTTGTTGGGGACCCTGACTCTGTCCAGTTAACTCCTAACAAAATGGTGGAGAGTGGTTGAGAAATTTGTGAACAATATAAGGAAGATTTTCCGTACTAGTCTCTCAACCACACTCGGTCTACTGCTATCTCAACTCCTACCAGCGTTACTTCTCATCTGGATGACTGCATATAATTCTTCTTCCTACTTCCATATAATCTAAATTATGCACTGCACTTTCTATGGTGGTTTTAATGAATTCTAATTCCTTTCTCTGTTCAACAAAGACCTGACTGAGATGAACCCTAGATCCCCTCTCTGATCTCATGACTGGAACTGCAAAGGGATAAATAAATGTTTATTTATTTAATAGTGCTCCTTATGTGCCAACTATGGCTAATCACTTTGAAAATATAATATTAATTTAATCTTCAAAAAAGCATTGTCTACATTTTACAGATGAATAAATTGAGACAAAGTGAGTTTTAGTTTCCTGTCTTTTGCAAGGTCAGTAGAGGTGCAAAAGCAGTTGAGAGATAGATTCAATGATCAAACAGATGGAGATCAAGTGCCAGGTTTATCATTACTGATGAAAGTTTGGAGAATGGAGCACATGTGTGATACATGGTTTCCTAATACTCACATTAGAGTAAAATTAACCTACACAACTTTAGGCTTCTCAGCTGACCACCCTCTGTTCAGACAGGCTGTTTAGTAGAGAAGAGGACTTAGAGGAGTTAGTCATTCATGTCCAGGTTCCTCCCACAAACACTGTTCAGTGTCTCCCTTACTTTCCCAGACCAGACTGAATGAAGACATAGGATGAAAGACCCAAAATAGTACCTTCACATGGAAACACGAGGAGTGATGAACGCATGTTTTTGCCTGACAATCCCCAAACTTGTTCAGTACCTCTTTGTGCCTTTAATTATGGCCTCGTGCTGAATTCTCAAGTTCTACGATGAAATTCCTTCAAGTTTTGGTCCATAGTATTATTTTTATTAGGGGAAAAAAAAAGAGCTCACTGCTTAATAAAAAGTGGCCTGTTTTTAAATTTAAACAATATTTATAATATGGACATATCTACTTTAAGTTCCGTGCTATTGTTAGTCTTATTTGATTGGTTTATATTGACCATGATATTTATGGAGTGGATGTTTGAGTTTTTATATTATTTCTTATGTTTAGCTCTGTCCTGCATAGGGACATTCCAGAACTTTTTTTTCAATTTTATCAGTAATAAAGAAACATTTTATATTGGTTATCTAGGACAGACACTGATTCCACTTGTAGTGTATTTTATGTAATATATTTGCTATTTAAGCATGTAATTATAAAATATTTAATCTACGGGCATAAAGATGCATCAATACAAAAGAGAAGTTCTATTATTGACGTGGAGTAAGGGGAGTAAGACTCAGGGAAGTTTCTTGCACATAAGACTCAAAATAATTTAAATAAAACGGGTGAATTTGAATTTTGATGAGGTTTTAAAAATACATGTGCATGCAAATGGCTGGTATTCACTATATATTTGTTGAATAAATGAATTACTAATGAATGATAATAAATGACTTGGAGTTTATTTAAGTGTTTCTATTTCATTTTGCCTCTGGGTTTTGAGCCTCTGGGTTTTGAACAATCAGTTCTTACTACTTGGAATGACTTTCCCAGATTCTCCCTATTTATCCTTCAGGTCTCCTTTTGAATGTCACCTCATATGGTAAACAATCCCTGACAATACCAGGCTACCTTTGACAACACTTTGCACATCGATCTGTCATAGAGAAAGTTGCAGCACCCCATTCCTAACACCACCGTAGAGAGACATCACTCTGTTAATAGAGTTGCAATTCTTTATAATTAACTCTGTCATAGAATTTTGCAGCATCCCCACCAAACAAGGTCTAATCCAACTCTACCTCTTTAGTAACTAAACTTTTTTCCACATTAACATTTGAGTCATGTTTTTCTTTTTTTTTCTTTTTTTTTTTTTTTTTTTTTAAAGATTTTATTTATTTATTTGACAGAGAGAGACAGCTAGAGCAGGAACACAAGCAGGGAGAGTGAGAGAGGGAGAAGCAGGCTCCCCACTGAGCAGGGAGCCCGATGTGGGACTCGATCCCAGGACCCTGGGATCATGACCTGAGCCGAAGGCAGACGCTTAACGACTGAGCCACCCAGGCGCCCATTGAGTCATGTTTTTCAAGTTAAGATATTAAGGTTGCTATTTTTAAGTTCCCACAGTGTGGGGGCATAACTTATATTTAAGATTGTAGATTAAACAGTACTATGCTGCAATGATCTATATACAGCCTCATGTGATGCTTTTCATGCAAGTAAGGTTTGCCCTTGTGTTCTTGGCCATGATTCTGTCTTTCCCACTGTTAATATAGCAACTAACTGTCAAACCAGCTGCTGTCCTAAACCTAAAGGATACCATTTTTTAAGGAAGTTTTAATAAGTGGCTTTTAGGAAAATATATTTGGAAGAATATACAGAAAAAGCCTAAATGATGTATGTCTCCAAGGATGCTAGAATCTATATCGATACATATATCTGTCTATGTTTTTATATATGGTCTTTAATATTTATTTTTTATCTCAAAACCAATTTTTACAAATTCATCAAATATTATAAATCATGTTATTATAGGTTTTCTTTAAAAAAACATAACATTCTTTTTATAAAGGAATAGAGTTTAAATCAGCATTCTCACCTACATTTTATTTGCATACCAAAGAGTACATTCATATCCTTGCATACCGATATTTCAAGCCAAACTCACTTCCACTTGAATATCATTTGTCCTTTTACTTAAGACAAATTATGAGCACTACTTATTTTTCAAACTGAAATTAGAGCCTCAGTATGACCATACATGGATTTCAGACTCCTAAGGATTGTATGTGTGTGTATAATGTACACAAATATGATACTTGGCAATACATAATTTTTTTTTTGTAATATACAATCTATTTCAGCCTGTTCCTATCTATAAGGTCTTTTTCTTACTTGAAAAGTAAAGTGAAGTAAAGAAAAGGTGGTATTGCTAAGGTCATATTAATCTATAATAAATTAGCTTTAATGTGCCAAATAGTAAGTCCACCCCAAAATCTCATCACTTTTCATTTTATGTATTCAGGTAAATGAGTCTGGGAGACAGAGAGCCACCTCGAAGGACATCACTCTTGAAAGCCCAAATGTAGCATAAAGGAAATGGGCATTAGTTGGAGCTTACAGTAATCTCAGAGGATCTTTGTAGGTATTAGCTTGGTCATAAATTGACAAAGAACCTTGTTTGCCCTCAGCTGTCAAGGATCATAAGAAAAGATATTTAAAATGCTTTGAAAAACTTTAATGGATAGCCATTTGTTTAAACTCCAGCTGTGATACTCTGCTTGTATTATTTCCTTTTTTCAGAAGTATTACAAAAAATATATATAAGCCATCTAGCTATAGATTTTCATAGCTACTCAATGTTTCTGTAATCCCAAATATTGATAAAATGGCATTTGAGTTATCAGAAGAGTTATTTTTAAATTAACATCCCTTCCCAAAACATTTCATATTTAGATGGTGACATTCCATGTAGAGTTAAAGCTACTGTAATTTTAAGATATTTTAAAATTAATTCTATTTTTTTAAAGAACATGACTACTGTACATAATATGTCATAAAATTGTTTTTTTTTGTTGAGATGCTTCAAATTGGTACTCATTAAAAAAGACATCGTATCAAAAAATAATGAATGCAGACATTAAAATATCCTCTTTTCCTTGTCTTGGAATTTGTAATCTTGATTAATGTTCTTATCAAATCTTAACATGAAATATTTTTCTAATCTCTATAATCTCAGGAAACTATTTATATGTTGGACATTAATCATTTTTTATTCTCAAATGAGTTCTCATATTATCTCTAACTATTTAAATACTTCTTAAAATAACATGATTTTATTTTTGATAAAATATCTTACTATAAATTAATAGAATTTAGTTTTCTGGTATCTTTACCTGTATTTGTTTTACTTGTGAAAGAGTACTTTTTTTAAAATTTTATTTATTTATTAGAGAGAGACACAGCGAGAGAGGGAACACAAGCAGGGGGAGTGGGAGAGGGAGAAGCAGGCTTCCCGCTGAGCAGGGAGCCCAATGTGGGGCTCGATCCCAGGACCCTGGGACCATGACCTGAGCCGAAGGCAGACGCTTAACGACTGAGCCACCGAGGCACCCCGAAAGAGTACTTTTCTATTATATATATATTTTGATACTCTAGGACATAAAGTAAAACTCACATGGATGGAAATACTTATTTTTGAAGCCAAATTTAAACTTCCTATGTGTTCTAAAGTCTGATCCCATAGTGATGTCAACTTCCTAAATCCTTGTAGAAGTGATTCTCTGCAGATGCATGCAGCTCTTAGTAGATTCCAACTGTTGTTAATCAAAGTTAAACTTACTAGAATTACTTCAGTAAGGAAGATATCATCCTGAACAGTTTGTTTCTTCAAATGGAGGAGTTAGGGAAAGAGTATTCATAGGATTGGTTTTAAAGCCTGGACTGGGGGATTTTAACACTGATTATGCAACACTGATAATTTGCTGCATGAGGCTGAAGTTATCACACAATGGCCTTGGATTTCTGGGCAAGGGGTGAGGTTGGATTTTTGAAATGAATGTTTTGAAACAAGTTGTTATCTTGCAAGCTGCTTAATTGGTTCATGCCATATATTATAGAACCTAGTGGTACTTTGACCAAAGTAGTTAGAGGTTTTGTTTTGTTTGGTTTGGGGATTATTTAACACAGGAACAAAAAATTCTGTTTTTGGTCAATTATCTGCCCCTCCCCCCCAGCTTTTAGCATTTTTCAGCCTAAGCTTAAAGTATGACATTGTAATGAGATATAATCAGTGTAGATCGCCACCACTGTATAATGTATGTGTAATGTATAGAGTGGTCATGTGGTAAGTTTTTGAAGGTAATTATTCCAATATCTGTGTCAGGGTTTTCTATTCTCTGTGCTGGAAGATCATTTTTTGGATCATTTGACTGGCTAACAATTGCACAGGAACATTGAATTCCCTTTAAGTCACTCATTTGAGCTTTGCAACACTGCACAGACCAAGAGAAGGATTATAATCAGAATTTGTAGTTCACTTCTAAGGAAAAAGCCAAGAGAGCTCAAGTTAAATTAAAAGAACATATCCTTTCCACCAGTCCAAAGACCCCATAAAAGGCCATTTGGGAATATTAGCCAAATTACTTAGTTTCATGATTTTTTCTTTCATAATTGTTTAGTAATATTCAGTGTAATAGATAAGTCTATAGGAATGTAAATACAATTTTCGTACCCTAAGGCAGCATAAACTCTACCTCAAATAAGCACTATTTGCTCTGTAATTGCCCTATTGAAACACTGACTAGCCACCTGGGTGGCTTAGTCAGTTAAGCAGCTGCCTTCCACTCAGGTCAGGAGCCCAGGGTCCTGGGATCCAGTCCCTGGTCGGGCTCCCTGCTCGGCAGGGAGTCTGCTTCTCCCTCTCCCTTTGCCCCTCCTCCTTGCTTGTGCTGTCTCTGTCTCTCACACGCTCTCAAATAAATAAATAAATAAAAATCTTAAGAAAAGAAAAGAAACACTACGTATCCACCTTCATGAATCTCTTTGACAGTCTATGGCCTTAGCGACAAGACCTAGTTCTACTCTTCTCTGACCTGTAACATGAAGTAGTCTACTTACCTCCATGACTCATAAAACATGAAACAAGAACTTTGGAGACAGAAATTGGTATTGCAAAATTTCCTGTCAGTAGTTCAAGTTTGAGAATTCAAATGGAGGTTGTTTGGCTCTTTTGAAAAAGTTAAATTATCTAAAGAGCACCCTCTCTCCCTTCTCCCCCTCCACTTCCCCTCCTAGTCTCTCTCTCTCATTCCCAATTATGAGAAGGAAGGGTCAAAATAAATTCCAAGTTCTATCTGAGACATCCTAAGACAAACATCACTCTATTGAGAGAACACACCCCTTACTCAATTTGTAGATGCTGCCAATAGGCTCTTCTGCCACAAAGACAATGCCAGTCATTAGAACTATCAGTAGTCTGTTTTCAGTCAAAGCCACTCCAGCAAAACCAAAACTAGTTTAGATTTAAAAGACAGCTGGTATGAATTTTAGTAAAGCAAAATCAAGGAGATTCAGAAGCAACAAACCACAACAACAAAAGGGAACACATACTTTTAGTCAAAATAACTTAGGAATGTCAAAGTTCAGAGTTAATGAATATTTTGGAGTTAAAGGGAACTTCTGTTACCTAGGCACAGGATAATTTGGCCGGTTTATAGAAAGGAAGCCCAAATTCTAATCTTAATTTCTCTAAACAATCCAACTCATAATTTGTACTCAAGCCTTAATGATCATATTAAATTACGAATGATTCTTTCCATATTGAGTCAACTTTGTCAACACAATTTAATATAATTCATTGTTTCTACTAAATTACTAATTGTGTATATTATAAGCTAAAGTAAAAAGAATTCACATTTCCAAATTTTTCACAATTACAGCATGCTCTCAAATTTGTCTTTTATTATGTTTTTGGCTATTAATAATTTTTTAAATTAACCTCAAAATTCAAATCTGCCTATGTATGTAAACATACAAAAGCATATAAGTATGCAAATAGATGGTATAATTAAAACTTTTAATTTTATATTTAAAGCATACCCAATCTCATCACAGTATTAAAAGATACAAAGTATATGCTATATTATTGATTTTTTATCTTAATGAACAATAGCTGACAAAATATTTTATATACTTATTGCAATTGCTCTGTGAAGATTGCACTGGACAGAATTAAACAGGAAAGGAAGACTTTATTGAAGACTTGTAATAGAGGTCCAGACTATTGCAATAGAGAAGAGAGATTGAACTCATCTCTGTTGAAACAAGGCAGGAGAGTTTTTAAGAATTGGGGTGAGCTAGTAAAGTGCTGGAAGACCTTAGTTTGGAAGCTGATCAGTGTGGTTAAATCAGCTATTTACTGATTGGTGCTTATGAGTCTTAGGCTCCTTTCCTTTCACAGAAATTGGCAGATAGGAACCCTATCTCTCTTGATTAGATTTCAAAAGGATAATTCCTAGGCCCTTGAAGGAGATATTCCTCAGTTGTTAAATCTGCAAGAGGCTGGGAAAAGATTTATCCAACTAGAAGGTAGAGAAAGAATATTCAACCAAAAGTTTTGTAAAGTAAGTGATCCTAGAAAAGGGAAGTCAGAGAACTAGAATCAGAAATAAACCTGCCTAAAGTTCAGTCAACCTGAGGGAACATCAAAGCTATCTTGGAAAAGTTAGTTTTTTGATTTGATATAAATTTCATTTATTGCTAAATTTATCCAATTTGAAACAATGATAGCCTATGGGACCCATAGCACTCATGTAGATAATTTGAAATATTCAAATCATTAGAAATAAAATCTTAGTCTTATTACCTAATGTATGTTGTACTAACATTATTTTAGCATTGTTCTACCATAACAAAGAAGAAATAGAGCTATTTCTAAGCTAAAAATGAGTCACTCTAACTTGCTCAAAAAGTCACATTTTAATCAGGGTTATTGTATGAATTATCTTTAATATAAATAAACCTCTGTACTTACACATAAAAACTTCTGAACACATGAATTCATGCTAACAGCTCTAAAGAACCGAAGCATTATCAAGCTCACAGTTAAATTCTTCCTTCTGAGCTACAATTTTAGTAATGGATAAAGCTACCAAAGACAATTTCTTTTGGAAATTCTATAATATTTATCTAAACTCCATATCCCTAAAGTGAGTATTTAGTACCAGAACAAAGTTTTCTAAGACAAGACAAGAGAAGAAAAAGTGAAGAATTTAGAGAGAACTGTCTTCAGACAGATATGAAATAATTACCATAAAAGTCTAATTTTCTTAATGCTCATAGTTTGGGAGAAAACATACAGATGAGAGGCATAGAGGCTGGGAGAGAGAGTGTGCACTTGTACTCCAAATAAGCTTTTTTTTTTTTTTTTTGCTTATACTTAGTCTCTTACAACCATTTTTATATGAAATGTTTCCCAAAGTAACCAATGGAATTTCACATTTTCTTGATTGACTTGTGCTAGTTAGAGAAATATACACATGAATTAAGAGATTATTTTGGCCTGGAAGGTTTAGTTGTTAAAGTAAACCCATGAGAAGTAACTGCAATGCTCAGTAAGAAAAGAGCCCTCAGAAATTGAAATATTATCAGCAATATTTTTCCTACTCTCCAAGTATATCCTATACTTTAACCAAATGAAACTATTTGGTGATGTCAAACATACAGGTACATGCTCCCTGGCCATGTCTTTGCTTGTGTTCTCTCAAAATGACACCCCAAGCATGATCTTCTCCATCTCTACTATAGTTATCCTAAGATTCTCAAAATTCATTGTGATTGACAATTTTTTTCCTAAATCACTTTGGATTACTCTAAGTTTATGTCCTATTCTGTGTAACTCACTGGATTGGTATTGGCACATTGGTAGTATTTCCCTCGTTCTTCTTAACATCCTAGTCACTTTGTAGTAGTTAATAAATCTTCCCAATAATAGTGCTAGTCTTCTGAGAGCAGGGATTCTTTTTTTTTTTTTAAGATTTTATTTATTTATTTATTTATTTGAGAGAGAGAATGAGAGGGGACAGGGTCAGAAGGAGACACAGACTCCCCACTGAGCAGAGAGCCCGACTCAGGACTCGATCCCGAGTCTCCAGGACCATGACCTGAGCCAAAGGCAGTTGCTTTACCAACTGAGCCACCCAGGCACCCTGAGAGCAGGGATTCTTATTCAATTTCATGTCCTCACATTTTTGTAATTATTTATTCAATTATGAATTTTATTTTTTTATTTTTATTTTTTTTAAAGATTTTATTTATTTATTTGAGAGAGAGAGAATGAGAGATAGAGAGCACAAGAGGGAAGAGGGTCAGAGGGAGAAGCAGACTCCCTGCTGAGCAGGGAGCCCGATGCGGGACTCGATCCCGGGACTCCAGGATCATGACCTGAGCCGAAGGCAGTCGCTTAACCAACTGAGCCACCCAGGCGCCCTCAATTATGAATTTTAATACTGAATTTAGCCCAAGATTGATTCAGTCTCAGCTCTTGTTATTAATATCTATTTTTTAATATAACACAAAATTCTGATTTTACTACATTTACCTGATAAAGGAAGGCTTCTGGTTAAAGATGGAAGGTTGTATAGAGACATACTAGCTCTTACTGCCTACTAAGAAACTCATTAAAATATTTTATTAGTGTTATGAACCACTTAGCAAGGAATTTGGAGAGGAAACATCATTAAAACTTTTTTTTTTTTTTCTGAAGATGCAATGCTGGTGCATTAAGTAAAGTTTACCTAGTGGACCTGAGAAATTTAAGTCTTAAAACAGCAGAGGAAAAAGCCAAGAAACCTCAAAATGCAACACTCAGTGCCTCTGGAAAAGAAGTGACAGTGGGCTTATAAGAGAATTAGTTGAAAAGTCATCTGTATAATCTCCATTAGATTCTCTGATTCTCATCTTGACTTCATACTGCTATATGAAAGTCCCTCCCTATTCTGGACAGGAGACTGAAGGTTTATACTTTGGAGAAGTTTCTCTGGTGTCTGTGACTTAGAGGAAACCAGATATATTTGAGAATAGATGTCCAAAGTGAAAACAAAGGGTTACATTAGAAATGTATACACTGAAAGTTGAGTGCCCCAAGTCCATTACCTATCCAAACCTGATAACTATAATGCAGGGTATTATAGTCTCCATAGGAAGAGTTTTCTACTAAGATACAGCCAAATTCTCACCCGGGGTGGGCGGGGGGAGGACAATTGACCCGGACACCCAACATCTGAATAATAAGAAATCTAATAAAGGAAAATAGAGAAAGTGTATGGGAATAAAACATCAAAGAACAAGAAAGAAATAAAAAGTCCCAGAAATACATGAGTTTTCATATTGGAAGAGGTCACTGCATGGCTAATCCAAAGGTTGAAATTGCTCTCTTCAGTAACAAATACTACCTATTTGCAAAATATTTTTAAAAGATTTTCTGAATATAGTAATTTTGATGCTTTTAAAATATTGAAAGTAAAATGTTTATGGACCAAAGATATAATTTTTAATTGACTACTTGGGTATTTGAATGTGTGCATAATAGTTTCACATATTCTGAAGGAGGAGAGTCAATAAGTATACTTTTATTTCAATTCAATTCAATTTTGATGAGCATATATAAGAATGACACTTTTCCTCAAGGGAAAGATAGAATAGATTGCAGTTGTGATCAACTACATCAATTTTTATTCTCTTATGCTAAGATCAATTACCTTTTTTTTCTATTCAAATGAACATTGTCATAATTTGTCTTCTTTATTATCATAGAGGAAAAGAAGGGGAGGCAACTCAGTATCATATCCTCCAACATTTCTTATATAACACCATCTTGAATCTCATTTACATCCTTTATGAATATATTTATTGTACTGAGAGCTGATTACCTTATGTTTTCTAAGTTGTTTAAGGCAGTAAGACAGGATTTTTCTAACTTATAAGCATATTGATTTTGACAGTTAAGAGAATCTGAGATTTCTTTATTAATTACTCTGTTTACATAAAAATGAGCTTTATGTCATTTGTGCATTCTTATGCACATTTGCAAAATTACAGGGCAGTTATATGAATTGCTAAAACAGTAAGAGATGGCTAATTTAACAAGATGAACTACATCATTATTCATATATCATAAAAAGGTATATTAGACTTAGAAATTATAATAAACTATTAGCTTTAAGAATGTGTGCAGTTCTTAAAATTTATGCCTATCTGAAAATAATTATATTATGAAATCTATAGTAGTTTATATTTTGTTCTATGCATATTGTATCATATTATTATGTCATAAGTACAGAATACTGTGACAAGTCAGTGTTGAAAGCATTCTATTACATTACACTGTATACATTACAAATAAGCTATGTCAGGAAAGGCATTTTGAGTTGATTCCATTCATTTCAGGTATTTTAGAGAGATATATGGTAAAAGAGTCTTTGAGAATAAATAATTTAGAAAGGACAAAGAAATTTGGCTATGTTAAGACTTTCTAAAGAAATAACTAGTATGATATATGCTAAGTCCCTTGTGGGGCTTAATCAGTTTATGTTAATGTTGCTTGAAAAATAATGATTTGGCATAAGTCTGTTAACTCAAAAGTTTCTTTATGCCTCAGCTCTTCTATGAATTTATTCTTCTTTTCCTTTGTCCAGCTCTATATCTCTTAAAATTTTGCATTAATATTAAAATTTTTAGCATTTCTTTTTTATAATTTTTGCATTTCTAAAATTTGGGTGGGGCTTCATATTTAGCACACATCTCAAATACCTTCTGCCACAAAAACGTCATGACAATCCCTAGAAAGGTGTGTTATTATTCCCAATACATTATTAAAGGAATAAATGAGGGCCAGAAGCTTAAGGTTGCACAACAGATAAAAGGAAAACACTTTGACTCACAGATCAGTTAATATTGATTTCAGTAACATTTCCATGATTTCATAGGTTCCACTGCTTTTATTTTCCAGGTCAACAAGTCTTTTAGTCATGCCAAGGAGCTGTAGATCTATTTTTTTCTTGTCCAGGGGGGATCCAGAGTAACTTGAACCCTTGAGATAATGGAAATTTTGGAAACATTCTTTATCTTTCTAGCTAAAAATAGCTAGGATGCTAATTTCATATCTACTGACCGTATCTCTCCCGCACCCCTTTCCCAACACACAGAGTAACTGAACATTAATTTTACCCCAAAACACTTTATCATAGAATGTGATGACTTTTTATAAGTCATATTTTACCAGTTTGGCAGTTTCTTTCTTAAACGCAGCAAAATAGTTGTGTGTGTGTGTGTGTGTGTGTGTGTTTTATGTTTTCCTAGGACCATTGTGAGTTTTTACTACAATTCTGTAAACCCTCCATGACTTATTTTTCCCAGCTACTGGATAGCCATCCGTGTTTCTCAGGCTCTCTATGGTATTTACTTTTCTTTTTTTTATTTTATTTTATTATGTTATGTTAATCACCATACATTACATCATTAGTTTTTGATGTAGTGTTCCATGATTCATTGTTTGCGTGTAACACCCAGTGCTCCATTCAATACATGCCCTCTTTAATACCTATCACCAGGCTAACCCATCCCCCCACACCCCTCCCCTCTAGAACCCTCAGTTTGTTTCTCAGAGTCCATAGGCTCTTATGGTTCGTCTCCCCCTCTGATCTCCCCCCCTTCATTTTTCCCTTCCTACTTTTTTTTTAACATATAATATATTATTTGTTTCAGGGGTACAGGTCTGTGATTCAACAGTCTTACACAATTTACAGTGCTCACCATAGCCCATACCCTCCCCAATGTCTGTCACCCAGCCACCCCATCCCTCCCACCCCCCACCACTCCAGCAACACTCAGTTTGTTTCCTGAGATTAAGAATTCCTCATATCAGTGAGATCATATGATACATGTCTTTCTCTGATTGACTTATTTCGCTTAGCATAATACCCTATGGTATTTACTTTTACAATGCTAAGTGTTTCTTTAGTTTCAATATGATGCCAAATAAACAGGCAAATCTATAAAATAATAGATGAATTTATTATGTAAAAAGCAATCAGTATGCATTCTATTGTATTAGACTAGTTTTACAAGTTATTTCAAGTAAAAGTTACTCATCAAGCAATAAATGTAGGCATATATAAATCATTACACTTTGCGACCTAGAAAAATAAGTATCATTTCTAAAGAGAGTTTTTGTAGCTCTCAGTAGTAACTCAACACCAAGTGAATTTGGATCAAATGTTGTATAATTCTCCAAAAGTATGATGTAACTCAAAATTTTGTTGCCATTGATCTTATTGTTAAGTTTAAGAAGTATTATTGACTCATATGAGGAGATGCTTCTCAGTTGCAATAAGCAGCAAAATGTATACAAGAAAAGTTCTTTTGAGTGTAAATACTTATAAAATAATCCTCCCTTTGTTTTTGGAAATTGTACTAATGGTCATTTAGGTGATTTAAATCCTAATTTATAGTTCTTTATTTATATCCATCTGAACCAAAAGTTTATTTTTCTCTAACTCAATAAACTATATGATTTTACTTATCAAAACTACTTTTGCTATGTATGTCTACTGTAGTTGAGTTATGATACTGCTTGTTCAGTTAATGGTAGCATTCCAAGACATTCATCATTAACCAAACCAAAAAATACTGCATAAATATTTGCAATGAAATAGTTTTGGGGCAGGCTGTAGTAATATATGTGATCTATATTTATCAGAGGAAAAGTATGAATTTTAAAAATGAGGAAAAAGTCCTTCAGCTGATTCCCTTCCAGTACCTTAATGCATTTTATCCTGAATTTCAATAGCTTCTGAATAGCAACTGATTCTGTCTACACACTCAGTGGTTTTACATGTACCTGTTATGACAACTCCATTCTGGAATGATAAGATTCAGGACCAAAACTAAAGATACTAAAATGTAAATGTCAAGCATGTTTTTGCATTAAAAGTAGTGGGGGGTGGAATTAAGTGTTGTTAATTATAAAATAAAATTGTCTAAACCTTAATAAATGTTATACCCTCAAAACTATTTTTATCCATTAGTGAGTGAAATAATATTAGCTTTATAAATTAATCTTCACAGAATTTCCAGCCAATTTTAGTAGATTAGCAGCATGACATAGTACAAATTTCCAGATGCAACAGATCACCTTTAGTATTATCATGCTCACTAAATGAAATGAAGCATATGTGAGCTCTTAGTGTTAGGAATTTAGGGTGCCATTCACCCTCCTCCCTTATGGTTTGAGAAGATATGACACAAGTGTCACTAGTCAAATGAGAAGTGAAATATGACTTCATTAAGTATTATTGAAAACTGAAAGCATCGTATTGGAAATTTGTCACAGGGAATGAGGTATTGAAAGGAATAGACTGTATTGCAATGAAGATGCTCAGTGAAAGTGGGGGAGAAACAGACCTTTGCTATGCAGTTGCAAAATATTTAGCTCAATTAATTCAACGAAAGTAAAGCTCATGACAACTTTATATAATTGTCCCTGCTCGTTCTCAAGCTAGCTGCAATTAAGGAACCATTTTGCCTTCCTTGCACTGGAAGCCATCTTATTCTACTCATTTTAGACTAAAGTTAGTCTTGTTCATACCAGGGAACATAATGAAACTGTATCCTTGATAACCTTGTTGAGATACTGAATCTACTATATTTTTGTAAAATCTGTACCTACCACTGGAAAAAATCAAAGAACATCAATATGTTCTTGATATGATTGAATTGCTGCATGAACCCAAACTGAAACCCACATATTCACTCTGGATACTCGCTTAGGATACAGCATTAAAGAAACTGGTAGAAAAATTTGGAAGTTGTATACTGAAGTCTGCTTACTTCTTCGGTAAGATTTCACGATACCTGTAGTGGTAAGTTATAGGCCAGTGCATTATATTTAATGACAGCCAATTCTTCAAATATTAATTTCTATTTAACTGTCACACAGTGCATGTTAACTGATATATATTTTTCCCTCCATTAATATGCTAGCCACCCTAACCTAAGCTAGTATCATCTCTGTGCTAATTACTTATAATAGGCCCTTTTCTTAACTAATTCCAAATCTGTCCTACAATTCATTTCTTGAATTGAATCCTATTTTAGGAATACTAATCTCATCATATTTTGCCCCAGCTTAAAATCTATCAAAGTTTTTCCAAATTTTTCAAGATAAAGGACAGAAACCTTAGCATCCCCCACAAAGCCCTTGAGTGACTGGCTCCGTTTAACATGCTCAAACTCATTCTTCTGTACTCTTTTACCATCTTCTTTGTTCTAGCCAAGACATTCTTTTTTTTTTTTTTTTTTTTTTTTTTGCAATTCCTTGAGGGTACCTGGATTCCTCTTGTAATACATGCTTGGCACATGCTATTTTATTTATCTAAAATAAATATAATTGCTTTTAAAAGCCAGTTAATTTACCTAATGAGTAGTACACAAAGATGCTTATAAAAAGATTAATGTTCACACAGATTAACTACCGTATTGATAAAAGTTCTAGTCAAAGCCTTGGTCAAGGTAGCTGTATTTAAGACCAGTTGGTAATAAAAAATAATCAGATGAGAACCCATGGAAGACCTAGTGTAAACTCAATTTCTTGTTTGAAAGTAACATCTCGAGTTATTTTGCATTACTGATAAAAAGGTAAAATCATTACTTTACAATTTAGAAACAGAACTCTTTCTCTAATAATTTCAATTATGATGGCTTAAATTGTGTTATTTACAAAAACAGTGTTTTAAAATTAATATAATTTTGCTTTTAATATTTACATATATAAGCATATAGTGTGTGTTGTACACTTATTTGAGATTTTTTCTACTTTAAATCACAACTATTTTCATGGCATTTCTCTGAGTTCAGTAGTTCATCGAATATTTCAATTATGTTCTTAAATTATCACCTAGAATAAATTACACTTATTAAATTCTCCTGCAACTAAAACCAAAACTCTTAGAGACTATTTCAACCTGCAAAGAATTTCTTCCTTATTATTAATTGTACTCTGACCTATATCATTGTGCTTTACCTTGAATTATTTCCTAATTAGATTATTACTTCCTACTATCCTTTTTTATACTTCTTTCCAGTTCTTTACTATTTTCCAAATAGAAGTCTAATTTGTGTGTGTGTGTGTGTGTGTGTGTGTTTTCACTCCTACTGTTTCTCAGCATGGGTCATCTCTTTGTTAATCTTGAAGGCCTTGTTAATTGTTACATCTTCTCCCAGAATTTTGCCAGTTGTTTTCCTTTTAGATGTTTTTCTTATTGACGGCAGAGCAGGTCAGATTATCTAGTTCTTGGTCAAGTCCTTCCTGTATACATGACCTGTTGGTTTATAATTGCTTTCAGTTTCTAGTCTGTTTTCTCAAAGTACACCAAAGTTTCCTACTGAACTTGGCCGTATTTTATCTCTCTAATAAGTCTGACATAATCTTGACCAGCACAAATCTAGGCATATAAAGGATGGCTAGGGTTTTTGTTTTTTTTAATATGCAGTATTTTTCTAGTAAGAAAATACTTGAAAGGTGTTATTCAAAGAATTTGAGGAAAATGATTGAGGATTCCATAAAATATTGACTTTTCTAAAAGAAACCAAGACATTATAAATCCTGACCAAGGGAGATATACATGATTTGAAAAATGTATTCCTTCCCCAAAAATGATTCACAAATTTATTTACATGAAAGATTCTACTGTTTGTCTATTCGGTAGCCATCACTCAACTACACTCATCTTTTTTTGCTCACGGTTATCAAGGGGTCCGTGTTAACCAGGAATGAAGGTTAAAGTCCAAGCCGATTATGATGATCTACTTTTCCCTGATGGTGATTGGCTGAAGAATGGGCATGTAGTCCAGTGAACACACTGCTTAGTTTGGCAGAGTAGACAGTAAGTCGGCTTCTGATGTCATGCCAGAGTCATGGGAACAACATTCTTGAGGACATGTTTTAAGTACATTAATAACTCCTACTGATTGAGTCGCTTTACTTGGGAATTTTCTGTTATTGTACCTGAAGGCATCTAAATGGACACAGTATTTTAGGGAACACTATGATTGATTACACATTTTGGTTAATAGTAGTTAGAAACTAGTTACTAGTAAAAGATGTTTTTATTCACTACTTTACCTTCTAAGACAGGTGTTTCACATACTCTGACAGTAGCTAGGAATGATTTTGAGTGTTTGAAACTAACACAGAGGACAGATTTAAGTTTTAGTCATCAAATTCAGGAAGTTGACTGCGGAAAATTTCATGTTTGAAGATCTAGTGCTCTGAGATCATAGGAAGATTATGGCATCTCTTCAGTTCTTCAAAGGGAGTGATAGCTTTTGTGTAGCAGAATTGATTACATTAAATTTAAAGTATATTTAAGAAGTAAAATAAAGCTGCTTCCTTACAATCAGAAATCTTAGAGACATGTGTTGATTTTTTTGTTTGCATTTTTTTAAGAATCCTATTATACAGGAAATTAAATATGATATTCTCTCCAGGATGATAGTTTTATGGTGTTTTTTTAGAAAAAAAAAAGTGGGAAAAGTATATTCTAAGTGTATTTAAAGAAAGACTAACTTTTCTTTTGAGTTTTTGCAGTTTCATTAAATGCTCTTTACATACTAGAAGATAACATCATATTATTTCCTAAAACAAAGCAAAATGTTTTCTTGTTAGCTTTAGCATATGTAGCAGAAGACAAGCTTTGTCCTCAGATATTTAGCACAGGTTTGAGGGATACCTAATTATGAAAAAAAAAAGGGGGGGGAATAAAAATACCTCAATGAGGGCGCCTGGGTGGCTCAGATGGTTAAGCGTCTGCCTTCGGCTCAGGTCGTGATCCCAGGGTCCTGGGATCGAGTCCCGCATCGGGCTCCCTGCTTCTTGGGAGCCTGCTTCTCCCTCTGCTTCTCTCTCTCTCTCTCTCCTCCTCTGTCTCTCATGAATAAATAAATAAAATCTTTAAAAAAAATAAATAAAAAAATAAAAATACCTCAATGAATTACTTTAAAATTTAAGTTATGTAATTGATTTAACTATCTGACAAAATATGAAATTTAAATATATTTGTATAATTCAATGTTTGTTAAGTTCAATGTTTGTATAATTACTACTGATTAATAATTAATATGTATTTGGTTTTAATTTTATAAATATAGAACAGTTTGTCTTAATATGTTTCTATAGAAACAGAAGTTTTGAAGGAATTATATTTCACTTTTTCATGTAGTATCAATATAAATGGAGATTTAAATTAATTTCATATATCTGATAACAATTCATAGAGAAATAAAAGGCTGATCTCAATGTATATATATATATATATAATTATATATATATAGTTCATGGACTTGTAGGGAAAAGTAATGTGTTCATCAGCCTCATTTTTAGAAATATTTGTTTTTATGGATATAATGTGTTATATGAAAACAGTGGTAGATACAAATCCAGAAGAAATCCACAATATTTAACACATTTTACATTTGTTGAATACAAAAAGCAAAATCATAATATGAATTTTGCAAGCATTTATGAACCTTCAGGTATGGTAAAAAAAATAGGCGAATCTTAGAATAACAAAAGTGCCATAGTATAATTTTTATTTTCATAGAGAGATGGATTCCTGTGTTTGCCTGATATGAACATCAAAATACGAAACATAAACACATAAACAAGCCAAACAGAGGAGGTAAAAGGATATGGAAACTTCTGACTATACCCTAAGTATGGACAAACTTGTAACCCAAAATATGACTTAGGGTCCTTGGGTGTTCTCTGTTATCCCAAAGTAACTGCTTTGAGGTCAGATTTAGCAGTAGGTTTTATTTCAAGTAATACAAATCTAATTCTGAAGCTATCACCAACTAATGTGTGTTTTATTAAGTATTTGTGGGAATACAGAATGAAAGACTGTATAATACCAAAGACAGCAAACTTTATCAAATATCCCCCACAGATATTGCTAATCCCTGCTTCCCGGCTCCTCTCCCTAGTTCTGAGTTTCCTTTTCCACCAGCACCTCAGCTCTCCAGCACTTTCTTCTGCCTACCCAAAGGAAAGACATAGACATAATTAGGTCAAAGAGGCACCTGGATCAAAGGTGAGCAAAAGAAAGGAAAAGTTGTTGGAAGAACAAAATAAGATTTCACTGTGTAAAAAGATTAAAAGCAAAATAAAAAAAAAATATGCAAACAAAAGAGCATAATAGTCCCTCTAAATTATTAATTTTTAAAAAAGATTTTTTATTTATTTTTCTGACAGAGAGAGACACAGCGAGAGAGGGAACACAAGCAGGGGGAGCGGGAGAGGGAGAAGCAGGCTTCCTGTGGAGCAGGGAGCCCGATGCGGGCCTGGATCCCAGGGTCCTGGGATCATGACCTGAGCCGAAGGCAGATGCTTAATGACTGAGCCGAAGGCAGATGCTTAATGACTGAGCCACCCAGGTACCCCAGTCCCCTCTAAATTATTTTCTAGAAGTAATTCATTTAGAAATGTTTTTCTGAATTAGATGCACTGAATATTATTTCAGGATATTTCAATTAAAAATAACTGCTGGATATTTGTTGAACAAAGAGTAAAATTTTCATGCCCTCCTGCCCTTTTCTTTTTTTGCTAATCAGGATAATAGCTTGGACTAATATTTCCTTTCTTTATTTTTTTTAAGATTTAATTACTTTACTTAGAGAGAGACAGGGAGAACATGAGCAGGGGGGAGGGGCAGAAGGAGAGGAAGAGAGATAATCCCAAGCTGACTCCAGGCTGAACATAAAGCCCTGTGTGGAGATCCATCTCAGGACCCTGAGATCATGACCTGAGCCAAAATCAAGAGTAGAACGCTCAACCCACTGAGCCCTCCAATTGCCCCGGTTTCTTCATTTTCCATTTGGCCCTAACAAACTGAAGTTATGGGATCGAATGATGATGTTGAAGCATTTTCCTTGATGAAGGAAGTAGTTAAAAATAATAGCTACAAGGGAGTTGCTGAATTTTTGTAGATCAGTCAATTTTGAAATCAAAGTTATGCTGGATTTCTTCAAAAGAGCTTTTCTTCAGAGATTTAATATGACCAGTTAACTTTCTCTATGCATCCATAGAACTTCTTTCCTTTTCTCGTGTTGTGACGTTTATTAGCATCTATTTATCATATGCTTCCTTAGATATATTATTTATCTCCTTAAGGCATATAAACTCTTTGAAAATGACATAGATATCTGATTCATCTTGTGTAATTCAGGAGCTGGGCATCTAGAAGTCATTTAATAATAGCATTGAATAAATGTCTCTCAGTGAAAAAATTGCTTTCTAAATATTACAAACCAAATATATCATTGAAAAAATAGAAATAGTATGATTTTACAGGAATGGTAGCATTTTTCAGCTAGACCCAATTTCTGTAGATATTTGAAGAGATGAGATCCCGAGGCTCACTTTTTTTTTTCCAATTTATTTTCCATTGATAAGGAAAAACAAGATCTTCACCTCGAAAATTGTATATGCTTGTACTCCTAGAATACTACCCACTGGCCATATCTGTTATTGGAAGGAGGAATATACACATTAATAAATAAAAAATGAAATACACAATTACTGTATTATAAATACAAATATTTGAGCTTTGAAGTTGAATAAACTCAATAATATTGAAGAAAGGGAGTTAGTTCCACTGTTCACATTTTAGTTTGAAATGTTACTTAATATTTTTGTATTTAGGAAGTAAGTAAATATTTTTCTATTGTTGCTTTCTGTCCTTGGTAACTGTTTGCTTTGATGTCAGTGTAGACAAAAGTTTGAAAGACTTGAATTTTGTTATTGACCAAATCTCATCTATTTTAAAGCACTCCCTTTGACAAAGATACACTCATTAAAATTCTGCCCATCATCACATTCACAATAGAGTGATTCAACAAATTCACTGACCAAATTCATAAAAATATTACATAGAGATGGCAGATGAAAAGGTAACATTAATGAATTATTCTCACAAAATTCTCTGAAACCATTCATTCATTCATTCAGTTGTTGAGTAGTGACTATGTGACTAGCACTCTTCTAGGTACCAAGAACTCACTTCATGGTTATGCTACAGGGGCATCTTGGTATGATGCTCCCATTCTTCTCCATTTACTTTCTCATCCATCGGTAGCCTTTTTTTACTAATGTAAGCCTCTGAATTTCCTGCTGTAAATTGCCACATAGAAAAACTCCCATGTGGAATCCCAACCACCAAATGTTCATCACAAATCTATCATGAACTAGTGAATGATTTCCCAGGAGATACATAAAATTAGATTGTGAATCAGATCTCCTTGTATTATATATGTATGATTCATTCACCTAGAAATCTTTTGGGTTACTATTTTAACTCCTTAACTACAGTTTATTAAAGCATAGTTTTTTTTTTTTTTTTCTTTCCATCACTCCTATTTAGGGTACATGGGCTTCCCTTTTTCCTCTTCTCTTTTTCGCTCCTCCTACACCCTCTTTAACACATAATGGAGAATATTCTGAAAACAAAACAGAGCTATATAATTTCATTTCTTCTGGACAGTACAATACATTTTTTGGCCCAAAGTAAAATATCTTTATCTTTTTAAACCTGGACTGTATTAAATTAGAAACCACAAATACATTTCTTGGTATCAGTTTCAACACCTGCTTTACTGCTAATCACAAACCATGAGCATGAGGGCAGTGCCTTTATACAGCCAGAGGATAAAAACACTATTTATGAAAACCATCTGATAAAAGTAGTAACATAGGGCGCCTGGGTGGCTCAGTTGGTTAAGCGACTGCCTTCGGCTCAGGTCGTGATCCTGGAGTCCCGGGATCGAGTCCCACATCGGGCTCCCTGCTCGGCGGGGAGTCTGCTTCTCCCTCTGACCCTCTTCCCTCTCAAGCTCTCTATCTCCCATTCTCTCTCTCTCAAATAAATAAATAAAATCTTTAAAAAAAAAAAAAAGTAGTAACATAGTTGGCAGAATATGAGAAGCCTACTAAGGAATATCTATTTTCCTTTGTCTAATTTACTCTTATTATCTAATACTAGATGATCAGGTTTTACTTGGATTGATTAAAAATGATGCAGGTATTGGCTCCATTTCTACTCAATGCATTTTGTTTAAGTCAATATAATATTTCAGTTCCCAAAAGATGTATTATCTCTTTGAAGGATTATTTTAACAACAGATGTGCATATAGGCATATAAGTGCAAAACTTATGGGCTGAATGTTTGTGTCCCCCCCAATCCATAGGTTGAAGCATTAAACTCCAAAGTGATGGTATTTCGAGGTAAAACTTTTGGGAAGTGTTTAGGTTTAGATGATATCATGAGGGTGGGGTCCTCCTAATCAGATTAGTGACCATATAAGAAGAAAAAGAGACCAGGTCTCTCTATGCCTTGTAAAGATACAGGGAGAAATTTGCTGTCTGCAAGCCAGGAAAAGAGCCTGCTCTAAGTACTGAATCTGCCTCCACCTTGATCTTGGACTTAGCTTCCAGAACTCAGAAATAAATGTCTGTGTTTAAGCCATAGTGTACATGGTATTTTGTTACAGCTATTCAAGCTGAGCAAGACAGCTATGAAGGCTTTCTGCCATTATAATCTCTAGCTTCCCAAGGACATCTTACTTTTGGGACAAAAAAAAAAAAAAGCAAAAGGAGGAGCTTATTAAGTCTCATGTTTTACATTTTTGGAGATAATTTCAATCAGTAGAGAATAGCTATGAGAAAGGCTTTCTAGAAGAACAGAAATGTCTTCTTCATGACTTTTAACAGACATCACACAAATATTTTTCATATTTCACGTGTATAACAGGCCCAGTTGGCATATAATTAAATGGTTGTTTTCATTCTCTAAGATAAGTGTTTCTCAAATGAATTAACTGCCATTTAAAGATCAAAATATTTAATAAAAATGTAAATACACCTAGAAAAACATATGCTGATAAAGGCCATCTGCATTTCTCCATTAACTTTGCATATTGATAAATTTAAGAAACTTGCAAGGATATTTCCATTATTCATTTACAGACTCAGTTAAGTGTTACATTTTAATTATTTAATTTTAGTTATCAATTTTCACAGTCTCTAAAATGTTTCATTTGAAAATACATATCTGTTTAACTCAGAGTTTCATCTATTTATATAGTATAATTTTTAAAAATTTATCTAAATGTCTTCTAGGTACAAACATAAATGCATAGAAATATTTGTCTGAATAATATGTTTATCTTCTACATTAATAGCTACTTTGTCAGTTCGGAATTTTGTGAACCATCAGTGTTAATAGAATTCAGTGATTCAATTTATATGGACTACCATTAATTTATTTATTGGCATGGGAAAGTAGCACATGAGAATCTTGCTTAATCAGTCTTGTTGTTACCATGGGTGGGACAAATAACATATTTAGTTAAGGGAAAATGAATTTTTTCTGTAAACACTTTCTTCTTTCTTCAGTTTTTGCTGAATTCAGTAGTTCTCCACAATAGGTGTCAGACCACGTAATAATGTATTTGAAGAAAAAAATAGGAGAATATTTTTATTAATCTTTGTTTTCACTCATTTATGTATATTGTGTTGCTGAGTTATCCAGATTTATGACACTCCAGACAGTAAGTGAAGTATTAGAATAGACCTGAGAACACCGGTCTTTGTCAAGTTCTCTCAGGGCAGGGTCTGCCTTTCTGTTTTTAGTATTAAGAAAATCTACTCATTAATGGGTTTATAGACAACTTGAGAAAACTGTCGATGTACCAGCACAGAAAACTATTAAATGCTTAGATTTGTCAATGCACCTCAACAATATGGAAGGAGCTATCGCTAACAATATCGATCATGTGTTCAAAACCCACATTTAATGAAATATGCACTAAAAGACCAAACAAAAGTACTCCTGAATTTTCATAAAGTTAGAATTTTTTGACAAGAAAATATGCATTTTATTTAAATAAGAACTTCTATTATGACAAAACCTTTGTTATCACTTTCTCTTCTACACATTCTATTTTATCCTCTGTAGATGTTTCACATTGAGATGCAAGTAATGTTAGTTTTGTGTTTGTTCTATACCTGAATAAGAAATTGATCAATGTTTACCTGTTAACAATAAACATAAGTATACTAATTGGTTACTGACTTATATGTCTCCATGGGGGATGGAGCACTTTCTTGGATCAGTCCAAAGCTTTTTACTTGAATTAGTATGAAAATAGTTCCTCTCCCCCTCTCTCTAATTATAAAATACAAAAAGAGAATAATATGGTTAAATATTGATGACATTGACAGTGATTTTTTCCCATTCCTTCATTAAGCAGAGAAAATTTTTATATTAATCCGAGTCTCTTTTTTACAATCATGGTGATGGTTATTATTTTATGAATTATAGTATCTTCTATTTGAAATAGTGAGTTTATGTTTGATATGGAAATTCTGTGAGTAGATGAGTTTGAGATCTATGCAATCTCTTTCAATTATGTCAGTTTTAAAATAGTTGTCAACTGCCCACCTAGATAGAAACACAGGTATAAATTAATGGCAGAAATCAGAAATAATTGACAGTAGCCAAAAGAAAAAAATAATGCACTCCTCTCTCATGGGAATGCCCAACCTAGACAGTTGTGTAATTCTGCTGTTTTTGTCTGTTTCTGCCATTCTCACTCTCGGCTTATCAGAAATAACTATATTATCAGTTTGTCTTCTTTTAAATAGCAGAAGAAATTAAAAAAATGTAGACACGTGTTTAGAAAAGGCCCATTCAACCAAAGTCTTCCAATTGCTCAGAAATTAAACTAACTAAATTAACTTCCCTGAAGCTGTTTCTCTTAATTATTTTAGTTGCCACTGATATATTTTTCCATTAAAAGCAATCTTTTTTTTCTTATAGCATCAATTGACACATATCCAATATTATCTTTAGTTATTTGTGTATACAGTTCATGTCTCCAAGAGAGTCACTCGGTCCTTGAGATCTGAGACTTCATCTCTTAGTTAAAATAGTATTGAGGTTGTTTAGAGTGCTGTTAATGATATACGTCCCAAGATATGCTTGGAGTTCATCATGGTTTGACACTTATTTGCAATATGATCTGAATCAATATACCAATATTTGTAAAGTACTTAAGACTCAGTCTCATGTATATACACATGTATGTGTGTGTGTGTAAACCCATTATGTATGTATATGTAATGGGGATAGTTTCCTAGAACTGCTATGAGGATTTTTTAAAAAATGTTTATAAAGCGTTTATAAAGCGTTTAGTGTATTTAAACATAAGAAATATTTTTGAGGGGTCGTCATTACTAATTTTATAATTTTCCTTTTCTAAATGTTACTATCCCTTGATAGTCGATATTCAGTAACTATTTCTTAATAAATGATGGATATGTGTGTATATTTGCCTAATATAGATAGTGCTTTATAATAAATAAACACCATCTGCTTTAGCAAGGGAAAAATAGATGACATTAACATTTGGGACAAATTCTGCAAAAATCATGTGACTTAGTTTTACACAAGCCATTTTGATGGTGGCAAATGACCTAAAGGCATAGTTTGGCTGGAGAGAGCAAAACAAGGAGATGGAAACATTGAAAGAGGGATGGATAGCAGAATATGTGAAAAGAGTTGGACTTACGTAATGGGAGATTGGCTCATCAGAATAAGGATACAGACATATGGTCAGTGATAAAATGGTCAAAGGAAATTTAACCATGAGCAAATCTAATATTCAGTTTGACTTGTTTGTTTTCCAATGTGTAGCCTTCATCTATCTTCCCAGATAGGTAAAGTTTGCTATACATCAAATATGAATATTTTTATTTATTTGCCTGGAAACTCTAAATAAATTGGGTTAATATAGATAAATATTATATGTCAGCTGTAAGAGAGAGCTCAGCAGTTGCTGTGATTGAGAAATTTGAGGGACCCTGAAAATGGGTCAGCCTGAGCATTAGTAAACATAATGCTAAGGCCAACCTGGGCCTCTCCAGAAGGTGGGAGAAAAGAGTCAAGAAAAGTCTATCTAGGGGCGTCTGGGTGCTCAGTTGTTAAGCGTCTGCCTTCAGCTCAGGTCATGATCCCAGGGTCCTGGGATCCAGCCCCCGCATCGGGCTCCCTGCTCTGGAGGAAACCAGCTTCTCCCTCTCCCACTCCCCCTGCTTGTGTTCCTGCTCTCTCCGTGTCTCTTTCTGTCAAATAAATAAATAAAATCTTAAAAAAAAAAGGAAAGAATAGTCTATCTAAATCCAAAGGGCAATGTGAATTCAGTTGACATTCAGGTTAAATATACATTGTAAAGAGAATGATAAACTAATTTTAAAATGACAACTTGGTTGCTTCCAGTAAGTGGTATAATGATACATGTGTTCATCTAAATATTATATGACTATCTTTTTCTAACTTTCAGTGTCATATATATCAAGTTTTAAAATGTGCATGGTTTTATTGGTTGTTATTAGAGGTTTTCATATTTAGGCAATATTGCTATTCCACCTGCCCCCCAAATTTACATAAATAACATAAATGGATTGCCTTGATTTTATTAAGCTTAAAACAAATACATTTCTGAATTTGGCTTTTGTTTATATATAATCAGTCTTAGGCTTTGAACAGGAATGATTTGCACTTAACAATGCTGAAAAATTTGTTTGACCATTCTAGTTACTCGGGTTTTAAATTTGCTTAAATTAATATTAAGGGAATGATCAATGGTTTGCTGTTTTAATAGGACATCCTCAGTAAGACAGTAATGTGGTATGTGAACTGATGATCTGTTTAACTGGTGGGATAATCCAATTCAATCCAAAAATTATTTCTGCACTTTCACCAATTTCTACTGGGTAATCAGAAAATTAAGGCTCCTTTTAAATTCTTTTTAGTATAGGGTTGCATTTGTTTCCTGTTTCAAAACTCTGTTCATGTACACCATCGTAAGGGATCCAATGAGGTGCCAAGAACGCCAAGACTGTGGAAGATTGGGTACTGGATAATGATCTGGATAAGATCTGGAACCAGGATCTTTTTTCTTAGGACAGTTTTTTTTTTTTTTTTTTTAATGTACATTGATATGGGAGAACCAGTGTGCATTTAGAAAGACAGTTTATTTAAAAATATATTGCTACATTTTTAATTTAAAAAATACACGGGTGCCTGGGTGGCTCAGTTGGTTAAGTGACTGCCTTCGGCTCAGGTCATGATCCTGGAGTCCCAGGATCAAGTCTTGCATCAGGGTCCCTGCTCAGCAGGGAGTCTGCTTCTCTCTCTGACCCTCCCCTTCTTGTGCTCTATCTCATTAGCTCTCTCAAATAAATAAATAAAATCTTTTAAAAATAAATAAATAAATAAAATATGCCAAAAAAGATGGTATTTTTTTAAATCAAAAGGCTGGGTGGATGCCAGTATTTAATATGTGAAGTTCTATAGACAAAAATACCCAATGACTTAACCAATGTTTATTATCATTTAATTGCTTTTATTAGGACTTTAGAACATCAGGATTCTTCCTAGGTGACAATTTCAGTTCACTAAAGACAAGAAAAGCTGTATTCTGATTTCCAGTGTTGCCAGAGCCCATTTAAGAGGATTATTACATAGAATGAGAGAATCCCCCCAACAGTAAATTACCTGCAAACAGGAAGATATTACCCGTGTAATCTCTATTTCAAAACGCAAATTTGTTTACTAATGAAAGTAATTATGAAGCCCAAATGGAGCAGACATCTAAAATCATTCACAGCAATGAACTTAACTATACTTAAAATGAATGCCTGGCTAGAAATCATTCTTTTTATAGGTTTATATGGTCATTGCAAGACAGCATGGTACATGTATTGAATAAGGGCAACTGGACAGAGAAGTTTATGGTGTGAGTCCCAGCTCTGTTGGAATTCAGTTGGCCTCAATTCATTCAGTTAAATTTCCAGTGATTTAGCCTCCCCCTTTGTGAAACATTGATATCCCTAATACTGATGATAAAGATCAAGAGAAATAATGCTAGTGAAACTGTTTGAAAATTATGAAACATTACATAGATGATAGGTTTGTTTTGTTTAGGACTGTGAAGTATAGTGGGAAGATTTTAAAAAGTTTTTAAATACCTTTAATATGCATCTATAAACATGTTTCTGTCTCTTAAAAAAGGATTTTTTTCCCCAATGTAATTTATCTGAAAGTGCTGCCTCGGGAGTTGGGTTAGCTGTAACCAGGGCTAACTACGAAATATGAAATAATACTTCTCGATTCTTTCACTATTCTTTCCTGCATGGCCAGCCATCTCATATGTCCTGGGTATCCTTCAGAGAGCTTTGCTTGGTGCCAGGACTGAGAACAGATCATCTATCCTGCTATCAGGAGTTGTCTTCTAATTTATATGTGCTTTCTGAAATAGTCTTCTCTCTTCTGTTTGAGTGTTCAAACATCTAGGATGTGGCAGAGAGCAACTTCCCCAAACTATGGATTCAAAACTTTCTTTCCCCACCACTGGTGGTAGTGGTAGTGGTAGTGGGCAGGGTGGGGACGGAGAGGAGGATGGCTGCAGGATAAGGTTGATTCCCTCTCAGCAAAGATTCCTCCAGTCCTTTAAGAATGCCCAGCTGCCCGAGGCTCTGGTGCTTGTGTGCTGGAAAATTATTTCTTGCCTTATTTTGTCGAACTCATTTTCACTTTTTCCTCACCTACTCCTTAGGAAATAACTGTAAAATGATCCATGTTTGCCTTTGACAATCCGAAAGCAACCACTCTGAATTCCTGAATATAGGAGCAGGGTCTACTCTCAGACCTCAAGTTTCACACCAAAGGACAGTGCTTTTCAAGACTTGAATGTAAATTTCATGACTTCCCAAGGGAATTTGCTAGTTGGTCTCTCCTTTGTGTTAGTGGTTGGTCATGGGCTAAAGGTTTCAGTATCTGCAACTTTCCAGCATTCACATTTATATTTCCTTGTGAATTACTTCTGTCTGCATCCAGGTAACCCATGTACAATCCATATACCAGAGTTGTAAGCATATGATGTATTTTGCTTCTCAGAAATAGCTATAGTTTAAATGTACATCACTAAGATAGATTGATCTTCAATAACGAAAATTTTCTATGTATTTGGTGTAGAAAAATTAGAAAATTTGGATAAGCAAAATTGATAAACCAAATACAGAAAATAATTTCAAGCTTTTGGAGTATATTCTGAGACTTTCATTTTGCATATATGAGTGTATTTTCTTACAACAGTAATGAATTCTGATACTATCCACAATTTTGAAACTTGTCTTTGTGGTGAGTAATATATAATACCTATGCATTTACAAATATTAAACTCTTAAATAAGAAGATATCAATTTTATAGATTGAATAAATCCCACTGTTTGTATATACCATAAAATTTTTAACCATTCCCATAATGCAAGAACTTTAGGAACTATCTTTTTTTTGCTCCTGTAAGATCATGTATTTGTTCCTATAAGTAATAATTATTAAATATACAAAACTATAAGGCCATACAGGTAAGTCTTAAGAGTAGTTAAATTAGGGTCTTTGGGCAGATTTCAGTAGGTTTATTCATTCTCTGTAATTTTGTGGAAAATGTTTGTGTCTGTGCATAGGTAGTTTGTTCCTAAAAAGGAATTCTATATTTCATCAAATTTTTAAAGATTTTAAAAGTCAATTATGTGGCTTTATTTTTCTAGAAAGAGCATCCAATTGATATGAGCAAGTAAGCATTATTGGGAAGACCATGATGGTGTAAGACTTCTGATGGCTTTAACAACTTTTATTCTCCATCTGTGTCTTAGTACTCCAAAACCGTTGCACATACTCCATCTGTCATAATAAATGAGGACTTTTTTGATACCTAGCCTGGCAATACCACTATAGAATGTGTATTGCGTTGTTTTGCGGGACTGATTTTTAGTCTCTACTTTATGTTGAGTTATTATATCAGAATACACTTTGATCTATTCCTAGTCTTTTAATCCTTAGTAAATTGTTACTAATTCTCACACTAGGTAGACTAACTCAACAGTTTTCACATGCCTGTCTGTCACTAGTTCTAGTCCCATTTAGTATAATTCGCAGAGGTCAGAAGGGAGAAGATGTCCACATTGTTCTGCTGCACATCACATAAGTCTTTCCCAAAGAGCCCCACCTCCAGTGTTTCTGTTAATTTCAAACTGATTCTCTTCAGTGACTAGTAACCATTAATGGTGTCCAGAACTTGATTTTATTTCCCAACTCAGGGTAAAGAAGTCTGTGGGTGAGATTTATAACATTGCCTTCTAGCTTCTATTTTTTCTCTCATTGGTATTCTTTACAGGGCTCATAAACTCAGTAAGTCAGCAGGCTAATCCTTACAGATTTCAACTTTTTCTTTTCTCTGTAATTCTATTGCTGCCAGAAAGCAACTTCTGCATTTTTGTTTTTTCCCCTGCCTTTCATTTTATTTTTTTCCTCTTATAATTCTCTATATCATTGTGTCTCCTAACACTAGACAACATATAAGAAGAAAAAAGGGTCAGAAATATGAAAAGAACAGAAGACAAGGAACTACTAACACAAACTACTGTGTAACAAAAGACTAGTAGACAAGAATGGTTGATTTTATCACCAGCAAACAGTAGGTATAAAATAATGCAGCTTTCTCAAAACTTAAATGCAGAGCTAGATAATACAGGGGAGAAATCTGCTGGATTTCCAAGTATAAGAGCATGACTAAAAATATGATCCCAAACACCAACCAAGGCTTTAAATAACAAATATTTTGATGAATTTGATTTTAAAATATCTGTTACTTGGGCGCCTGGGTGGCTCAGTTGGTTAAGCGACTGCCTTCCGCTCAGGTCATGATCCTGGAGTCCTGGGATCGAGTCCCACATCGGGTTTCCTGCTCAGCAGGGAGTCTGCCTCTCCCTCTGACCCTCTTCCCTCTCGTGCTTTCTATCTCTCATTCTCTCTTTCTCAAATAAATAAATAAAATCTTTAAAAAAATAAATAAAATAAAATAAAATATCTGTTACTTGATAAGTCGGAAAGTAAATAGGGACATCAAAAATCAAATTCGATATTGTGGTGAGATAAAATATAGTTTCATTCACAGAATTCTTCCTTTCTTTCCCAAGTGAAATGTTTGCTGGATTATTTTCTTTCCAATTATTACTATCTAGGTCATTGAATCTGGTAGTAAAGAAAGATGCTATTTGTAAAAAATAGTCTAGAGCTTTCATTTCTACCATATGAGTATAAATCATAGAATTCTAAATTGAACATATTTTTGAAAATAATTTATTCACATTAAATAACTGGAAAGATCCTTGCCCTTGTGGAATATATATCACTAAGTGATTGTAATAGATTTCTATAGGGGAAATATCTTAAAATAATATTTGATATGAATATATTAAAGGCCATCGCTAGTATTCTAATGTTTATGATGATGCTGCAACATTGACTTTTTAAATGTTTGTAAATTGGTAAGACATACATATGCAGCCTTGAAGGCTTAGATCTTAGAAAGTATGATGGCAGGATGCCTGGGTGGCTCAGTCAGTTGCATCTGCCTTTGGCTCAGGTCATGATCCCAGGGTCCTGGGATCAAGCCCTGTGTCGAGCTTCACATCAGGCTCCCTGCCCAGTGGAGTGCCTGCTTCTCCCTCTCCCGCTGCTTGTTCTCCCTTTCTTTCTTTTTCAAATAAATAAATAAAATCTAAAACAAAAGAAAAGCATGATGCCATCCTATTAAATTATTAACTAATTAATTTTAAAATGGCATATGATACACCATTCTGAAATGTTATAGTTTTTGATTCAACTCCCCTTATCCTCAAATGAGAAGTAATAAACTTGAGCCAATGTGATAAAACACCTATTTTTATTTCAGTCCTGCTAAACCAACTTGCTATTTTAAAAAACCCTCTATAGGCTAAGCTCTTCCAGTTGAGTTCATTGGCTTGACAGGGCCACCATCTTTGCTTCACTTGTCCCTATCCATCAATGCTCAAAGTAGTACTTTAGCTTACCCTCGTTCTCATTTTTTTTTTTTTTGCATCCATTGTCCATCAATCAAATGTATCTAAAGAGCTGGCCTTTATTTATTTCTATCTTTGTTATTTTGTATTTTTCTTCATTAAAAAAATTCAGTTTAATTTAGGAAGCTCTTATATTATAGAATACTCTTTATATTTCTGCCCAGTTTCAATGCCACTGAGGTTTTACAGCTACTTGGATGTAATATACAACTGTGTAAGCACCTGAAAATGGTTGAAGTTAAAAATATTCCTCTATAAAGCCAGGCTCTTTGTTTAAATTCCTTATCTTGCGCTTCATATTAAAAACTTGTTTAACATGTAACTCAGACAAAGCCTCTTTTGAGAGTATAGTTTACCAGCCTTTAGAACCCACTATTCTACTCTGTGAAAACCCAATCCTCTCTTTAGATGATCTTCCCATTACCTACAAATGTAAAACCTAAAGCAATTTAAGTTGATAATTCAATAATAATAAATTAGATTAAAATTAGCCTTAACATTAATTCACAGCATTGTGACTGTCTTGACTGCATCCTTAGCCACTTGTCTGTCTACATTTTGATTTTAAACTTACTACAGCTGTGAATGATTATCAGTGATTGTACACACAAAAGTGGGAGGATATCAAGCAATATTTGAGAGATAAAAATTAAGTAATTTATTTTCTCCAGCTTTCTTTAGTAAATAAAATCACATTATGTAATAATATTCAGTTAAGCATTGGACAAACCCTACGAAGATGCTTCAATATTGAATAAAAATGTACAATGAACTATCTTATGTTACTCAAATTTAAAAGAGAAAAGTAACCCCTTCTGCTTTCCTTCAAAACCGTATTCCACTCATAAGTTTACTTCCTAGCACATGGCTAACTGTGTATTTATAATAGGACATACATTTCAATAAAAGTAATGGAACTACCATTATGTATAAATACAATAAGGTCAAACTCTTTTTTTAACACTTTTTTTAAAGACTTTATTTATTTATTTATTTATCTATCTATCTATCTATCTATCTATCTATCTATCTATCTATCTATCTATTTGAGAGAGAGAGAGTGCACAAGCAGTGTGGAAGGGCAGAGGGAGAGGGAGAAGCAGAATCCCCGCTGAGCAGGGAGCCCATGTGGGGCTCCATCCCAACACCCTGGAATCATGACCTGAGCCAGAGTTACACATTTAACCAAATGAGCCACCCAGGAACCCCTTAACACTTTTTTTAAAGATCTTATTTATTCTAACAGAGACAGGGAGTGGGGGAAGCAGCAGAGTGATAGGGACAAGCAGACTCCACACTGAGTGGAATCCAACATGGGGCTCAGTCTCAGGACTCTGTGATCATGACCTGAGTTGAAACCAAAGATGGATGCTTAACTGACTGAGCTACCCAGATGCACCAAGGTCAAATTCTTTTTCAAAAAAAAACTGTTGTAACTTCTACAGTCTTTAAAAACAATATTTATCAATAAAAAATTTTTGTTCAGTTAATAAATTTAAGTCTTTTATTGTGATACCTGCAATTTATATAATTTCTTGAGTAGAATAAAATCAAAATCCTAGTAAATCAAGTGTCTGGAATCATAGAGTTCACTATTTTCTATATTTTCATCTATGATTTTAAACTGAGTTAACTACGTAGTTCAATTTATTTAAACTAAATTAATCGAGAGCTTATAATGTATAAATATATATATATGCTAATTGTACCCTATATTAAATTTAAAAAAGAGCCCTTGATTTTAGGAGTTTTACAGTCTAGACCTGTGTACACACTCATTTATTTGTTCATTAGTTAACTTTTTAATGACCTCCGGGGTCAGAAATTCTTTAAAGTTTAGCTAGACTAGGTTTATATGGATTTTAAAACAGTGACATGCAAATGAAAATGCAAAGTTTTAGGAATGCAAAGAACATATTTGGTAATGTGTAAATCATCAATCTTATCTGGTGTCCTAGGAGCAGAGAGAGGTAAAGAAAGAAAGACTTTTGAGAAATGCCTTGAATGTCAGGCTTCAAGCAGAAATGTATTTTTTTCTTGCAGCTATAGAGCGTAGGAATAGACTAAATACAATTAAATGATTGCTCATGCATATATAGTATTTCCATGCATATAAAACCATGAAGAGACAGGATTTTAATCTGGAATTTGCTAGCCCTCTTACCCTGAGTACTCAGTTTTAGTTGTGTCACCTGTAAACTGGTACTAGTGATGCTCTAGTCATATTGATGTCATATTGAACCAGAAGAGAAGGGAACTGAAATTATGTGGAAGAAATCAAATTCACTAAGTAAAATGTAACTTAATAATGTGAAACCAAAGGAGTAAGTCTATAAACAGAATTGAAGTGTGAAAAAGACATATGTAAATAGAGAAAAAAGAAATTATAATTTCAGATTGATAGAAATTCAGATATAATATGCTTTACACCATTAACAAGAGATTACCATTCTTTTAATCTGAAAGTGCCTCCACACAATGGTCCCATATAGAGGAGACAAAGGCGTTTATTGAGTGCCTGCTGTCTGCCAATCTCTATGCTGACTATATTTCCTACCTTGCCATCACTGACCTGTGTGCCTAGGGTCCCATCTTGTTACTGCTGAATTCTGTGTCACTGATGAGTGCCTGGCATAATGGACATCTCATCTGTATTTGTTAAATAAGTAGATTAATTCAATCCACATACCATCCTCCTAGGTTGATACCACTAGTACCAGTTTACAGGTGACACAACTAAAACTGAGTACTCAAGGTAATAGGGCTAGCAAATTCCAGATTAAAATCCTGCCTCTTCATGGTTTTATATGCATGGAAATAATATATATGCATGAGCAATCATTTAATTGTATTTAGTCTATTCCTACGCTCTATAGCTGCAAAAAAAAAAAAAATACATTTCTGCTTGAAGCTTTAAATAGCAAGCAGAACCTAAGTCAAAATGAATGCCTTTTTCTTCTAATCAGATTAGTGTTGCACTGACTTGGTTCAGCAAACAAAACAACTTCCCACACCAGAAATAAATGAAACAGAATACATGATTTCAGGAAATTGACAGTAACCTCTTTGCCATCCCTAATGTTTCAGAGAGAGGTTGTCACTCTCTCTCCTCTGCTTCAGAAGCTCTCAGGCATAAAAGAAGCTGTGAGGGTTATTTCAGCCAAATGACAGGAGCCAGGGCTAAGGGCAGCCAGGTGAGATTGCCCAGACTTTTCAGAGCTGGAGTGGTTTCTGCCGCCTGTAATCTTGGTGCCAGACCAGACCATGCTGTCCAAATAGCGTCCTCCACAATAACAAGGTTCAGATTTTGTCCCTCACCACAGAGCTCTCTAGGCATCAGCTTCAGTTTTGTTTATTGGAAGATGAAGCATCCTAAAGCAGAGCCAAAGCTCCAAAGGCAGAAAGCTTAACCCAAGTACATGACCTCCACCTCAGCAAAGCTACAACCAGTGCTAGTGCTCATAGTAACACTAATGGTACTGTTACTACAAATAATGCTACAAATAATGGTGATAATCAACCATCATATGCCTCAAATAATGTATAGGTTGTAAATAAACAATAATAGCATTGGGGCGCCTGCATGCTCAGTCCTTTAAGCATCTGACTCTTGATGTGGGCTCAGGTCATGATCTCAGGGTCATGGGATTGAGTTCTGCATTGGCCACCGCATTCAGCTTGGAGTCAGCTTGAGTTTCTCTTTCTCTGCCCCTCCTCTGGCTTGTGCACTCTCTTGCTTTCAAATAAATAAATCAATCTTAAAAAAAATAATAGCATTAAATATTTATCCAGGACTAAACATGGCTCTGGTAGCCACAACATCTTTTATCCTATGGAAATTAATCCAAGGTAGATATTAAGCTCACTTTATAAATGAGGGAATTCCATCTGAAACTGGTTTTCTGTATTATTCCAAGTAAGATAACTAGCAAATGGAAATGGGAAACTCAATTCCAACTTTCCTCAATTCAGTTCTTCGTTGTTGTTGTTTCCTACCCAGGTACTTAGAGGTGATCTGAAGTAAACACACTCTACTCTGTAGTGAGTAACATTTCAAAGAATCATTAAGACATCAAAATCTCCAGCTTTAAGGGTTTTGACTTTCCACTGACCTTTTCCAGCAGGTTGTAATATACATGAATAGATCCCTGTAAAAAGAGCTCATAGTGGGCAATCGACCCCAGAACAACGTTCGACTATCAAGCAATGTCAAGGGCCCCTGGAGTGAGTGCCATGTTTCATGTTCAACTTCCCTGTGATGCACGAATTCCCAGGTTGAAATTTCCGGCCCGAGATATTTTTAGTAAATGTTGGAAATATTATTTTTATATTGCTAAAACCTAGAATCTATTAGCTGAGGATTGCATTCACATACTTTTGTGTGGAAGGTGTTATATATTGATGACATTTTTAACAGTAATTTAGGTGGTATTTTCTCTCAGTTTGTGGCACTAATGAGAGAAACAGTTTGTCTTAAATTTGGACCACAATGAACCAATGCCTGAGGTAGATTTGAGGGTAATCTGGGGAGAAAATAAACTTGTCATTTTAGAAATTCTTTAGAAATTACATAAATAAAGATGAAAATGATACACTTTTCAAAAGTGGAATAAAAGGGATTTGGTGAACCAGGAACAGTTGAGATGGATGTTAATCTTAAGTAAATTTCTAGAATGTCAAATTTTTTAAAGTACGTGTAAAATCTTAAGATACAATGCAGTTATCACTGAAGCCAATGTTGGTGTCAGAAGAACATTATGGTAAAGAGTTCCATTCTCCTTTTTGATAGAATTAGTAGCCTACACAATTTTGAAGTTGCTCTGGTTATGTGTAGTGCATCTTCATCTCAGTAAACCTTTGACAAAATTTCTTCTAATATTCTCTTTTGAAATATGGAGAAATGTGAATTTACAATTAAGTGATTTTAATTGGTTGAGCAAGCATACTCAATACTCACCACCAGTTTATGAAATTATAGTCATCAATCAAATGTTAGTAAATAAAATATATTTTTTAAAAATTTATTTTATTATGTTATGTTAATCACCATACATTACATCATTAGTTTTTGATGTAGTGTTCCACGATTCATTGTTTGTGTATAACACCCAGTGCTCCATTCAATAGTGCCCTCTTTAATACCCATCACCAGGCTAACCCATCGCCCCCACCCAATCCCCTCTAGAACCCTCAGTTTGTTTCTCAGAGTCCATAGTCTCTCATGGTTCGTCTCCCCCTCCGATTTCCCCCCTTCATTTTTCCATTCCTACTATCTTCTTTTTTTTAACATATAATGTATTATTTGTTTCAGAGGTACAGGTTTGTGATTCATCAGTCTTACACAATTCACAGTGCTCACCATAGCACATACCCTCCCCAATGTCTGTCACCCAGCCACCCCATCCCTCCCACCCCCCACCACTCCAGCAACCCTCAGTTTGTTTCCTGAGATTAAGAATTCCTCATATCAGTGAGGTCATATGATATATGTCTTTCTCTGATTGACTTATTTCGCTTAGTATAACACCCTCTAGTTCCATCCACGTCATTGCAAATGGCAAGATTTTATTTTTTTTTTTTAATGGCTGCATGATATTCCATTGTGTGTGTATACACACCACATCTTCTTTATCCATTCATCTGTCGATGGACATCTTGGCTCTTTCCATAGTTTGGCTATTGTGGACATTGCTGCTATAAACATTAGGGTGCACGTACCCCTTTGGATCACTACATTTGTATCTCTGGTGTAAATACCCAGTAGTACAATTGCTAGGTCGTAAAGTAGCTCTATTTTAAACTTTTTGAGGAACCTCCATACTGTTTCCCAGAGTGGCTGCACCAGCTTGCATTCCCATCAACAGTGTAGGAGGGTTCCCATTTCTCCACATCCTCGCCAACATCTGTCATTTCCTGACTTGTTAATTTTAGCCATTCTGACTGGTGTGAGGTGGTATCTCATTGAGGTTTAGATTTGGATTTCCCTGATGTCAAGTGATGTTGAGCAATTTTTCATGTGTCTGTTGGTCATTTGGATGTCTTCTTTGGAAAAATGTCTGTTCATGTCTTCTGCCCATTTCTTGATTGGATTATTTGTTCTTTGGGTGTTGAGTTTGATATGCTCATTATAGATTTTGGATACTAGCCCTTTATTTGATATGTCATTTGCAAATATCTTCTCCCATTCTGCCAGTTGTCTTATGGTTTTGTTGACTGTTTCCTTTGCTGTGCAAAAGATTTTTATCTTGATGAAGTCCCAATAGTTCATTTTTGCCCTTGCTTCTCTTGCCTTTAGTGATGTTTCTAGGAAGAAGTTGCTGCGGTTGAGGTTGAAGAGGCTGCTGCCTGTGTTCTCCTCTAGGACTCCTGTCTCACATTTAGGTCTTTCAACCACTTAGAGTCTATTTTTGTGTGTGGTGTAAGGAAATGGTCCAGTTTCATTCTTCTATGGTCAACTAATCTTTGACAAAGCAGGAAAGAATGTCCAATGGAAAAAAGACTGTCTCTACAACAAATGATGTTGTGAAAATTGGACAGCCACATGCAGAAGAATAAATAAAATATCTTTAATAGATTCATATTTATTAATGTTAAATAATACATTTAACATTTGCATTAGCAACTTACATGAAGATAGCAGTATAGGTTTAAGAATCTGTAGCTGAGACAAATCAGGTTAGGACTCTGGTGCCTTGGATTTTAGAACTGTGATGCAGAGAATTTCTCCATATTAGAATTATATATCCTATTTAACAAGGCACAAGAGATCTTTCCACATTAAATTTCAAGAGGACCAAATTAACAATTACAGGACAGGGAAAGGACTGGTTTCACAGCATTTCCTGTGAAAAAATACCAAATGTACTAGCATTAATTGACTGCAAGCTCAGTGTAAGCCAACAGCATGATATGAATACAAAAAAAAAAAAAAGTCATTTGAGCTGCATTAATGTCGGAAAAGGAATGCCATGGACCTTTTCACAATGTCCGCAAGACATTAGTGCTAGCATGTACTTTAAGTTCAACGTTCTGTCTTATTTTGTAATTAGCAAATTTCAAGATCAAAATTAGTAAGGACACTGGCAATTTTAAAATCTATGTCAATTAGAGAAATGAGTCATTTTGGGAAAGATCATATTAAAGAGTTTTGATAACTTATCTAAATGACTCTCAGACTAGGTAGTGAGGAAAAGATGAAGAGAATTTTAAATTCGGATGATACACACAGACACACACACACACACACACACACACCTATCTATTCAGGGAGGAGGAGCTAGCACATTGCCTGTGACTGGTTGTCACTGGAAATATCTACAAAGATCAGTGATGTTAATGATATGTCTTACATTTATATAATATTTTTGATGTAGTGTTCCATGATTCATTCTTTGCATATAACACCCAATGCTCCATGCAATACGTGCCCTCTTTAATACCCATCACCAGGCTAACCATCCCCCTACCCGCCTCCCCTCTAGAACCCTCGGTTTGTTTCTCAGAGTCCATAGTCTCTCATGGTTCGTCTCCCCCTCCAAATTCCTCCCTTCATTTTTCCCTTCCTACTATCTTCTTTTTTCTTTTTTTTTAACATATAATGTATTATTTATTTCAGAGGTACAGGTCTGTGATTCAACATTTATATAATATTTTATACCAAAATCAAAATAACCTTGGGAAATACATGTTGCTTTTTATGCTTTTCTTTTTTTTCTTATTGAGATATATTTAACAAACAAAATCATACTATATTTAATGTGCACAATGTGATGATTTATATATGTATATTTTGTGAAAGGATTCTCACTGTTGAGTTAATTAACATATCCATCACCTCACATATCTGCCTTTTCTGCAGGTAAGAATACTTCTACCCTCTTAACAAATTTTAGTTATACAATACAGAATTATCAATTATACTCATCATGTTATACATTAGATCCTCAGACTTTATCTTATAACTGAGAGTTTGTACCTTTTTACCAACCCTCCCCTATTTCTCCCACCTTCCAGACCCTGGCAACCACCAATGTACTCTATGTTTCTTTGAGTTCAACTTGTTTTTAGATTCTACATATAAGTGATGCCATACAGTTATTTGTCATTCTCTGTATAGCTTATTTCACTTACCATCATGTCCACCAAGTTCACCATGTTGTTGCAATGACAATATTTCCTCCTTTTTAATTACTATCCTATTGTATATAAATATCACATTTTCTTTATCTAGTTCATCGATTAGTGGATACTTAAGTTGTTTCCATTTCTTGGCTATTGTGAATGATGCTACTATGAATATGGGAGAATAGATACCTCTTTGAGATAATGACTTCATTTCTTTGGATATATATACCCAGAAGTGGGACAGCTAGATCACATAGTAGTTCTAATTTAGTAGGTTTTTTTTTTTAATTTCTTGAGGAGACTCTGTACTGTTCTTCATAATGGCTGTACCAGTTTACATTCCCATCAGCAGTGTACAAGGGTTTCCTTTTCTTCACATCTTTGCCAGCACTTGTTATCTCCTTTTTGATGATAGACATCCTAAAATGGTGTGGGGTGATATTTCATCCTGGCTTTGATTTACATTTCCCTGATGATTAGTGATAATGAGCATCTTTTCATGTACCTTTTGGCTATTTGTATGTCTTTTTTGGAAAAGATGTCTATTAAGATCCTTTACCCTTTTTAAAATTGGGTTGTTTCTTTTCTATTAAGTTGTACAAATTCCTTATATATTATTTATCTTAGCCTCTTATCAAAGAGGCAGTTTGCCAATATTTTCTCACATCAAGTAAGTTACCTTTTCTTTCACTGATGGTTTACTTTGCTACGCAGAAGTTTAGTTTGATGTGGTCCCTCTTGTTTATTTTTTTTCTTTTGTTGCTTTTGCCAACTTTTGGTGTCAAATCCAAAAAAAAAAAAAAAAATTGCCAAAACCAATGTCAGGGAGACTATCACCTGTGTTTGAGTTTTGTTGTTGTTGTTGTTGTTGTTAGGATTTTTACCATCTCAGATATTATGTTCAAACTTTTAATTCATTTGGTATATAGTGTGAGAGAGGGGTCTAGTTTTGTTCTTTTGCATGTGGATATCTGGTTTTTTCCAACACTATTTATTGAAGATACTATTCTTTTAATGTATATTCTTGGTGTCTTTGTCAAAAAGTAACTATATGCCCAGGTTCATTTCTGGGCTCTCTATTCTGGTCCAATGATTTAGGTGTCTATTTTTATGCCACTACCATTCTTAATGTTCTTGAGAGCTTTGTAACATAACATGAAATCAGGAAGCATGATGTCCGTTTTGTTCTCTCTCAACATTGCTTTGGCTATTTGGGGATTTTCTGTGGTTCTATAAGAATTTTAGGATTGTATTTCTCTATTTCTGTGAAACATGCCCTTGGGATTTTGATAGGGATTGTATTGAATCTGTAGATTTCTTTGGATAGTATGGACAAGGTAACAATATTAATTTCTCCAATCCATGAGCATGGAATATCTTTCAATTTATTTGTGTTGTCTTCAATTTTTTTCATCAGTGTTTTAGGGGTTTCAGCACAGAGATCTTTCACCTTCTTTGTTAAATTTATTCCTGAGTATTATATTGTTTTTGGTGCTATTGTAAACACAACTGATTTTTCTATATTGATTTTGTATCCTGTAACTTTACTGAATTTATTAGTTCTCATAGATTTTGGTGGAGTTCCTGTGTTTTCTATATAGAATATCATCTCATCTGCAGAGAAAATTTTACTCATTCCCTTCCAATTTGAATGCCCTTTCTCTCTTTTTTTTAACTGATTGCTCTAGCTAGGACTTTTAGTACAATGTTGACTAAGAGTGGCAAGAGTGAACATCCTTACTTCCCCCATTGGATGAATTTGAATGCCATGTGTTTGAGTTTCCTGGTCTTATCTTCTACTTGATATAGTCCAATGTTGAATCCCTCTATTAAACTTTGCGGTTCTTAAGCTTTGATTTCGGTTTGGTACTTTTAACCTATTTTCTATCTCTTTGTTGAAAGTCTTACTTCACACATGTATTAGTTTCCTGACCTCGCTGAACATCTTTCTGAGTGTTGCTCAGAATTCCCTTTTTGGTAATTATATACCTCCATTTCCTAAAGATTGGTTTCTGGAGATTTATCTTATTCTTTTATTTGAAACATATTCTTTTGTTTCTTCATTTTCCATAACTCTTTGTGTTGCTTTCTGCACATTGGAGAAAATAGCCACCACTCCTAGTCTTACTACACTAGTTTTGTGTAAAAGATGGGCATTATGAATCATCCCAATCCAAGCTCTCAGTTGCCTCTCAAACCTTTGTGATTGTCCATGCCACCATCTCATCATCTTTGTACTTAGTGGCTCCAAGTATGTGAGTATGAGTTAAGACCCATCGGCGTCCCAAATGGGGGGATCAAAGTAGCACCTTGATGCAGGCTTATTAGAAGCCAGGCTCCCAGTCAACAACTGGAGATGGATGCAGTCAAACCCATGCAGGAAAGACTGGGTAGGCTGACACAGTGTTTTGTGAGCTCTGCTGTGATAGCTGAAGTGAATGCTTGCATGCCTGTTAACAACTACATTTTTTGTTTACCTAGTACTATGGGACTCATGAGTGAAATCCACATTGGCTGTCAGAGTTAAGCGATCTGGAGGCCAATCCCTCAGGTAGCAGCTTTAAAAGTTGGGGTGGTAGGGCGCCTGGGTAGGCTCAGTTGGTTGAGCAACTGCCTTCGGCTCAGGTCATGATCCTGGAGTCCCGGGATCGAGTCCCACATCGGGCCCCCTGCCAAGCGGGGAGTCTGCTTCTCCCTCTGACCCTCTTCCCTCCCGTGCTATCTCTCATTCTCTCTCTCAAATAAATAAATAAAAATCTTTAAAAAAAATAAAAAAAAAAAAGTTGGGGTGGTAGATGTCTGCTTCAAACTCTTCAGTGTCAGGGAGAGGCTGGGAGTTGAAGGTTCCCTCCTAAATATACAGAGTTGTGTTGAGGGGGAGAGGGTTTATGGTAAGAGTGTGTCTCACTTTTCCTACCTGTTTTGATGTGGGTTATTTTCTCAGTCATTCACTGTATAGGAGCCACTCAACTAATTTCTGGATTTCTCTCAAAGAGAACTTTTCCATGTGCATCTGTATATTAGGTGTGTCCATGGCAGAAGGGAAATTCAGGAGCCTCCTACATCACCATCTTAGGCCAGAGTGGAATTTCATGCTTTTTAAAAATGAAGTCTGTAGAGTGCAAGAAGTTAGGCCATTTTCTCATGTTCGCATATCTAGTAAGTAGCTCTTCTATAACCATCCCATCTGTAACTCTCCTTTATTAGCACAGATCTCTTGTAGCTATATAACTGTCAGCTGTGGGTGGTTGTTGCAATAGATGAAATCTGAGTCTCATGTTACTTTAAATTCTCATAATGTATTGAAACATTTTATTTTTATTTTTTAAAGATTTTATTTATTTATTTGAGAGAGAGAGAATGAGAGCTAGACAGCACAAGAGGGAAGAGGGTCAGAGGGAGAAGCAGACTCCCCGCTGAGCAGGGAGCCCAATGCGGGACGCGATCCCGGGACTCCAGGATCATGACCTGAGCCAAAGGCAGTCGCTTAACCAACTGAGCCACCCAGGCGCCCTGTATTGAAACATTTTAAATTGTATTATAGATTAAGTGGCCAAATTAATTTCATTATGGATTGTCAGATTAATAACTACATTAATCTTGCCATTGCTTTATTATTGATCCACATACTTAGTACTGATATATGGCATTTTCATCATTGGGGTAAAAGCAGAAACAAATTTCAGTTTTTAAATTCTTTTTCTAAAGTGGTTAAAATAAATTTATGGTGTAGGGATTTAAAGTGATTAGTATGTACAATACAACAAGAAAACCAGTACTATTTCTGTGGGGTTCATAAAAATAATTGAATATGTATATGGCAACTACACATTTGTGAATAAGCTATCTTTGCTATCAAGGACCTGAAGCCCAATTTTTGCTTATGACAAGGCAATTAGTTTTGGATGGCTTCCTCTAGACATTTTTCCCCGCTCATGTTAGAACTTTATTTCCTTCAACCAGAAGACCATAATTTATTTTTCAAGCCCTTCAAGTTGTTTTTCAGGTGATTTCTTATAGTTAGCCTTTCCCAAGGAACATTGCTTTGGGTATTTACAAAGTATGAACAGTTTCAACTTATCCTCTTGAATGAATAATGATGGAGTGCATTAAAGAGAAAATTAACCTACAACATATGCCATGGTAAATTGAGCAATTAACACTAGATTTTTGTGTTAAGAGAGACTTTACTGTTGCTGGATATTCCTGAAAAAATGGAAATGACTGTCAAGTATGCCCAAGATGTGTTTTAAAAAGACTTGATACTGGGGTGCTTAGGTGGCTCAGTCATTTAAGCATCTGCCTTGGGCTCAGGCCAGGTTCCCGGGATCCTGGGATAGAACCCCACGTCGGGCTCCCTGCTCTGCAGGAGGCCTGCTTTTCCCTCTCCCTCTGCCTGGTTGTGCCCTCTCTTTCTCTTTCTGTCAAATGAACAAATAATATCTTAAAAAAAAAAAAAAGACTTGATACTTATATATGCATAGTTAGGCTTTTGACTGACCCGTTACCGAGAGAGAGGTTTGCCGCTTATTTTTTTCCTTTCGTCATTCTTTATTCTGTATTTTGTATATGTGTTATATTTTCTCCTTAACCTACTTTCTTTGATTTATTTTTTATCTGATTTAAAATTCTTGAAAGATGGAGGACTGTGAGTATGTAAGAAACGGTGAATATATAGAAAACTTCCCATCTTACACTATATCTTATCTTGAAAATACCAGGGGATGTAGAAATTTGATAAAAATCAGAAGTAGTGGGGCTATCTCCTGAAGTCTCAAAAACAAACAGTATCAAACATTACTGGACGCTGTGGGATTTGTTCATGCCTATTTTCCTACAAGACGTGGAGAGACATAATGCGTTAATTAATAGTATTACCAAGATCTCTGAACACACTGGGGGATTTCTAAGAGCTATGTAGCAGTTCGATCCCCTCATGATGCAGTATTAAGGAGAAGAATCTTCTCCTACCTTTTCCTCAGCAGGGGTTCCTCTCTCTGTGTAGAACGAAAAGATTTGGAGGAGAAAACAGTACGATTACATGAAGAATTCTGCGTTTGGTTCTTGGTTCTCTATAGAGTTCTGATTGCCTGAGAGTGAAAATATCGTATCAAAAATGTTTGATGTAATGAAAGGTAAAAGCTGTGCTACTTAAACAGCTTTTATCTGAAATAGTAGCCTCCTCGATATTGCTCAGGGTATTTACCACTTTTACTCCGTAATTACACCACTGTTACTGTTCACCTGAAGTAGCACAGGGAGATGAATAAGTAAAAATATGGTATTAGTGAAAGAACATACTTTTTAGAAAAATTTGTCCCAAAAAATAGCTTTTTATTGTGGATCCATAATGAAAACCATGTTTGTTGTTTTTGTTTCTTGTCTTTGTATCACATCTTAATATGTCCAACACAAGCCTTTTTACCACAAGTCCAAAGGGAATTCCGTATAGATTTGTTTTGCTAGCTCGAAAGCATGCTCATTTATCTTTTCAGTAACTACTCAAATACAACATAGCCTATAAGTCTGGCCATTCTTTATATTGAAAGATTATCTGTTTGTTTTAATGGACAGAGAGACACCATGATTTCTGATTATTGAGAAATTAAGTAGTTCTTAAAATGGAACAATTTACATTAGCTGAAACTCGAAAAGTATGCAGGTTATAGTAAGACTCATCCACACAGGTCAATAGAATGTTTTAGATCTGTAAACTAAATGACAGACTGCATGAGAAACTAGATCCAGAAATTAACTTTAAATAAAATCTCTCATTTATAACATAATTATAAGGAAGTCAAGGAATTGACTATTAAGACCTAATAGATTCTGAATAACGGTTTTCTTGGGAAATTGTAGGATTTTCATTTAGTATCCCAAATCATTATGAAGAAAAAATGAAACATAGACACCAACCCTTCAATAAACTGAGATGGAAAATCTCGTGGTGACATTTACTATTAGCATTTATAACAGTTTAAAATATTTTAGAAAATTTGCAAAACTAAGATACAAAATAGAATTATTATCTATAGAATTGTTAACTTAATTTCTCAAAAAAGCCTTGGTAGGCACTCAATAAATATTTGGGAATACAAGAAAGAATAAGAAAATGAGTAATTTCAGGGGCGCCTGGTGGCTCAGTTGTTAAGCATCTGCCTTCGGCTCAGGTTATGATCCCAGGGTGCAGTGATCAAGCCCCGCATCCAGCTCCCTGCTCCACGGGAAGCCTGCTTCTCCCTCTCCCACTCCTCCTGCTTGTGTTCCCTCTCTCGCTGTGTCTCTCTCTGTCAAATAAATAAATAAATAAAATCTTTAAAAAATGAGTAATTTCAAATAAGTGAAAATCCTTTGAAGAACATTTTCTAGTTCTGAAATTAGTAGAGTTTGAAAAACAGTATGTTCAGAAAATGACATTAAATATACCATCCTGTAAGGCTGAAGAAACTAGGTTTGATAGGGAAGGCTGAGGAAAGAAGCATTTTTCTTAAATGTGCTAATGTTTAATATACATATACATTTCAAGTAGTCCCAAGAAATTTGTTCAAAAGACACTCTGTAGAAATGTAAAAATTAGAGTAAGTTCATTTCAATGTATTCCCTTCTTTGGAGTGTTCAAAATAAGATAGTTGAACAAATGTCTTTGAAAAAAAATATATATATATACTTATATACATACATACATATATACATGTACACATATATATGGAGAATATAAGTGATAAATAATTTCAAGTTTTAAGGAGTCCCAAAACATTATTAAGTAAACTCTTTTGTATGTATATATGTTATGTCTCTCTCTCATTCTTCTGCTCTTCATTTTAAAGGGAAAATAAATGTTCAATAATGTCCTGATATTGGCCGTCTGTTTTCTTTCATCTGTTTTTCAAGGACCTGCCAGAGGCATGTAAATTTTGTTTACTAAAATCATTGAATTATATTTTCACTTTTCAAAATGATGTAAAGCCAGATTCTGTTGTTGTTGTTTTTTTTTTTATAGTTACGTTTATTTACCTCATTTTTTACTTTGCATGTTCTCTGGATCCAGTTTCTTTCAAGGTTATGTTCCTTAATGATTTCTTTCTCACAAATCATTAGTTTCATCTGCTCCTTCTCCTCACTCTCCAAATTAGCTCAATTATTTCTCCTTAAAGAAAAACAAAACAAAAACCACCCCAAACCAAACATTAATAAGCACCACTAACATTTATTTGCGTCCTTACTCTGTGTCAAGCATTTAACCTGAATTAACTCACTTACCATTCTCAGTAATTGTATGAGATAGCTATCATACCTTCTTTGACTGATAAAGTCACTGAAATACAGAGAACTTAAGTAACGCTCACAACACTAAAAATTGTCAGAGTTAGGATTTGAATCCAGGCTTAGATGCATTTTCTGTTCGTTGAGTCACTTAGCTCTGCTTTACCCAAGGCAAAAAAGAAAGAAAAAAGAAAAAGTTGCGTTCAAGATTCCTTTCCATACTGTGCTATTTTTATACTGTGCTGTGAAAGTTTATCACAAACATAGTGGCTTAAAATAAGAAACATTCATTATGTCACAGTTTCCATGGGGCAGGAGTCCGGATATAGCTTGGTTGGTTCCTCTGCTGAGCAAACACAAGGCTGCAGTGAAAGTCTCATGGGACATTGTTTCTTTCTCAAACTCTACATCCTCTGTCAAGGTCACACGATTGTTGGCAGCTTTTAGTTCCTCGTAGTTGGAGGCTTGAGGCCACTGAATTTTTGCTGGATGTCAGCTGAGGGCTGCCTTCTGGTTCTAGATGCCACCTTAGTCTTTTACTTCCCCTGCACGTGGCCTTGCATGGGCCTCCTCCCAACATAAAAGTTTACTTCTTTCAAGTCAGCAAGAGAATTTCCCTCTCCTGTCATCTAACAGGGAGTCACATACCATAACATAATTATGGAGTGACATCATCTGCCATATTCTCTTGGCTAGGAAAAAATACAGGGACTGAGGGGGAAGGGATTGTATGAAAGTGCAGTTCACTGGGGAACATCTTACAATTTTGCCCAACACTCAGATCTCTCTACCCGCCAAAGCTCTGGGCCTTTCTGTTCACTTGCTACTTCAGCCTCTAAAGAAGGAGGCTCTATTCGCAGTCTTGGGCTTTTTCAACTTCTCTGTGAGTTTCCTCCTATTTAAATCTGGCCACAACTCTTAGTTTGGTAGCATGTTCCGTTTTGTTTTTAACCTACATTCTATTTAACCTTCCTCTAGCATTAATTTTATGATATTATTTGACCACTCTAGAGAATTGATTATCAAAGGCAATTTTATTCTAAATTGAGTGTTAATTCGTTGAGCCTGGAATACATTAACTACTCAGTTTTATTTGAAAATCTCTCTAAAATCTCACTTCTCTTATCCTGGTTTATCTGTCCTTCTACCATTTCTTCTCAGTTTTCTTTACCAGCATCCTGGTGTGGATTCAAGTTTCCTTCCAAGACTCTGTGCCTTCTTTTTCTATTTCCTTGGAACTTACCATATCTAAGAATCCCTACACTCTAATCCCTAAATCCAGATTCTTTAAAAGCCCACCACAGATCTGACCCAAATCCAGTTCAGCATCTTCTCTGTTAATCCTGTAACATACATTGACTGACTTCTATTGCCAGATATAGATAGTCAAAGCTTCTGTGATTTTTTTAAAGATTTTATTTATTTATTTGACAGAGAGAGATAGCGAGAGCAGGAACACAAGCAGGGCGAGTGGCAGAGGGAGAGGCAGGCCTCCCGCTGAGCAGGGAGCCTAATGCGGGGCTCGAACCCAGGACCCTGGGACCATCACCTAAGCCGAAGGCAGACGCTTAACGACTGAGCCACCCAGGCCCCCCTGTATTTTTTTTTTTCGATTTCTCTCTTTCCTATCTCTATACATACAGACACCAAATCCAGTAGGTCTACCACACAAATGGTTCTTCAGTCTTTTTCCATATCATTCAGTCACTCTTCTCACTTTTATATGTTTACCTTGTACATATAAACACTACCTCAAAAAATGTTAGGAATTTTTTTCCACATGTAAATATTCAGTTTTATTTTTAGTACATGAACACAAACAAAAGTCTTCCCCAGTCATCAATAACTGGATGTGTGGCTCTCCAGGACTACATATTGGCATGGTACATCCACAAGTTACCTTTTTTTTTTTTAAGATTTTATTTATTTGAGACAGAGAGAATGAGAGAGACAGTGAGCACATGAGAGGGGGGAGGGTCAGAGGGAGAAGCAGACTCCCTGCCAGCAGGGAGCCCGATGCGGGGCTCAATCCAGGGACTCCAGGATCATGACCTGAGCCGAGGCAGTTGCCCAACCAACTGAGCCACCCAGGCGCCCCACAAGATACCTTTTAATATATGTGTGTAGGACAAAAAAACAAACTTCTAAGCCTGGTACGTCTTATGGAAACAATGTTTAACAATATTGAATATTGACTCCATTTGACAATTACCGGTAACCTTGTATGAAAAATAGTAGAGCTGAAAAGTCTAATCATGTATTTAAAATAAAAGTGATTTGGTAAGGTAGAATCAGTCACTTAAGTCTCAAATAGAAGTTTAGGAAGTATAAACTTTTTTTTTTTATAGAGTTCGTGGGCCTCAACTGTCTGTGATTTGATAATATGTGTAAAGTAATGTCTGTTAAGCTTTTTTTCTTTTTTCTATCAAACCCAACCTCCCACCCCCAATTCCAAATGGCATAAATTAAACCATGGTGACTGTATTATTAGATTAGAAACTCATGCTTTCTGATTATAGTACATAAATCTATTTCTATGTAAATGTCCATACTGCCAGCTAACATATTAAACCACCATAATCTGTTTACATTTATTACAGAAACGTATTTTTGGAATCTATTATCAGATTGGAACTAGAAAAACCTCTCAAGGGCAGGTCCCAGGATGAGATCATTTTGCTTACGTAAAGGCTGCTAAAAGTTTGGAATCTGATGTATAGCCTAGAGAGAAGAGTGACCCAAAGAATTTTAGCAGGAGCTGACTCATAATAGAATAGTAAGACAGAGAAGAGTTAGTTATAGGCTTTCAAAACTTGAGTGGTCGTACGAACAAGAGGTTAAGGGAAAATTCTCTATTCCTTTGTTTTTGCCTGGGATCAGCCATCTATGACCTTCCAAAGGAATAACTTATTTTACACAGATAAATCTTGAGCATATACAGAAAGTGTCAGTTTATTTTATGTAAATTGCCTCCAAAATGCAATTGCAATTTTTCATAGAAAACACACTTACTTTACATACACATAGACACATATATAGAGACACACATAAACGTATATTTTATCTCTCAGTCAGCGGTCCTCTGGGGAAACTGCCATTTTAATACAAAATAATAAAATACAGTTCATGGAGAACATTACCATTTTAATGAATGCCCCTTTTTTTTGCTTATTTTTATAATAAAAAAATGACTCTGTGTGTGTGTGTGTGTGAGTGTGTGTGTGTGTGTGTGTGTGTGTGTGTGTGTTATGGGGAAAAAATACAATTCTTCCTTGGTAGGTTTAAAGACATTACACATTGACCTTTCATTTCACTGGAGTCCCTGAGTGTGGGGAAAAACCCATCTGACCTCATTTGGCACCAATTAGACAGTTCTATTGTATAAATGTCTCATGTCAACCAGAAAAAATATTTTTCTCTATTCTTTTGTGCCCTTTAAAAGAATGATATCCTTCCTAAAAAACAAGGAGAAATAAGCACTGTGAAATGAAATGGTCACTTAATAAAAAAAGATTTTGTTTTTCCCTCATCAATGTATTTTTTTTCTTTACTAATCAAGAAGAACAAGATTCCAGGATTTCTTAGACGATATGATTTGTTTCAACACTTTTGCTGCTGTTCATAGCTGAAAATTAATTTTACAACTAGACTTTGAGACAATGTATACAGAGCTGTGTTAAGTGAAATGCAGCTTACACTTCAGCGTCTTGAATATTTTGAAACATTAAACCTTGCCCTTTCAATCTGATCAGTATCCATGGTAGAGATAGAAAAATGACTTGATAAGCAGTATATTTTCTCTGTCAAATATAGATGCAGAATTTGCCAGGGTTTTACAAGTACAGTTTTTCATAACTGAAAAGGAAACATTTATTCCTTATGTCTGTTTCTTGTTCTACAGTTCAGTCTGTCTAGGACAGTTTGGGGCATATATTTGATGCAATATTTGTTAGATGCCTGGAATGTTAACATGGTTATTCTTTGTATTTCATGAGTTGTAAAGCCAACTGTGAAATTAAAATCCTGCAGAAATAGATAAGTCCTTGATTAAGGCTTGAGTTTTATTTTGCTTTGTTTCCAAATACTGACATTAAGAGGGAAAGGGAAAAAAAATTCCTAAATGCATATAATATTTTGCAAAAATGCAATATTTCACAGTGATATAAATGATATTAACCACCTGCAAAGGATTTATTACTGCCCATTCCCTGTAGGATCATCTTCAGTTTGAATTTCTCACTCATTAATCCAATTTATTTATCTTGATGAGTTCTAGTGCTTGTGATTACCTCTGTTTTGGGGTTAGTTACACAAGTGAAATGCTTCACTCAGATTAGAGAGTAGGTTTCCCTTTCTAGAGTACTGATCAATGATACCATAAATTCAGATCTTGCAATTTGTTTTGTGTAGTTAATGTGATATGATAGAAATATAAATTAATGTAAATTTTGATTACTTTCTGGATGCAACATATATATTTTCTCATAATAGTGTTATGTAAAATCAACATGATAAAACTCTTATTATTTGTGTTTATAAATACCATCTGATTAGACTTTTCTCTCCAGACTTTTCAAAACACTTTCTAGCTTTTTGTTTTGTTGCTTAGTATTATGACTTTTCTTTACTATGTAACATAAAATGAGTACAGTTTTGAGTGTAATCAAAAGAAGCTTATTTTATTTTGCTCTGACTTATATTTTGACATTATTTGTATATAAGTAGTTAAATGATTTTTGGATTTTTGCCAAATTCTAAATGATATATATTTAGGCCATCAGCAATTGTAATCTTCCTACCCAGAAAAATAACACTAACATTTTCTTACGGGTTAATTTCTGCTGCTGAGGCACGTGCCCTGGTTTTCACTGACATTGAATTATCTTGTACAGCTATAAATCTTGAGTCAATTTTCTATGAATGGCATTTTACAGGTACAGGGTATATTAAGCCTGCCTCCTACTTAGATAATGGTCTTCCCACCATGCTTTGTTAAGTTAGCTACCTTCGGTATATGTTGTTTAATGTAAACTGACCTCTAATTTTCCTATAAACTGTTACATTTGATTACAAGCTATAGTGAAGGGAAACCTCATTTTCAGATTTGGGATAAAGACACTCGCTGTGTTCTATTATTAAAAAACATAATAACAAATGAGGACTTAAAAATAAATAAAAGGGTATACCCAATTATAATTATTTCAATGTCCTCTTTTAAGCTGAAAATAATGAATATAAATATACATAAATATATTTTTCCTGCTATTTAGAGTTAAGCAGTCAGATAAAACATTTAAATATATTTTATGAAATAATACTATTTGATGATTTATTGCAATATGAAAGTTTAAAGTTTTCTCATTCTTTTTTGTTAGATTAGGGCTTGAAATCTACTCTTAGTAAAGGTAATCTATGGCCTTGATAATTTAAAAACTTTTCAAAATTTAATTTACACAGACAATATATATACCACATATATATACAACAATATGTATACCACATCTTCTTTATCCACTAATCAGTTGATGGACATTTGGGCTCTCTCCATAGTTTGACTATTGTTGATAATGCTGCTGTAAACATTGGGATGCATGTACCCTTTGAATCTGTATTTTTGTGTCCTTTGGGTAAATGCCTAATACTGCAATTACTAGATTGTCGGGTAGTTCTATTTTCAACTTTTTGAGGAACCTACAAAGTGTTCTCGAGAGGGACTGCACCAGTTTGCATTCCCACCAACAGTGTAAGAGTCTTCCCGTTTATCCGCATCTTCACCAACACATGTTGTTTCCTGTGTTGTTAATTTGAGCCATTCTGACAGGTGTGAGGTGATATCTCCTTGTGGTTTTGATTTGTATTTCCCTGATAATGAGTGATGTTGAGCCATCCAGATATCTTCTTTGGAAAAGTGTCTTTTCATGTTTTCTCCTCATTTCTCTGGATTATTTGTTCCTTGGGTGTTCAGTTTGGTAAATTCTTGATAGATTTTGGATTCTAACCTTTTATCAAATATATCATTTGCAAATATCTTCTCCCATTCTGTAGACTGCCTTTTAGTTTTGTTGATTGTTTCCTTCACTGTGCCAAAATTTTTATCTTGATGAAGTTCCAATAGTTCGTTTTTGCTTTTGTTTCCCTTGCCTCTGGTGACGTGTCTAGTAAGAAGTTGCTATGGCTGAGGTCAAAGAGGTTTCCGCCTGTGTTCTGTAGGATTTTGATAGTTTCCTGTCTCACATTTAGTTCTTTCATCTATTTTGAATATATTATCCAGCCATCAAAAAGAATAAACTCTTGCCATTTGCAATGATGTCGATGGAACTAGAGTGTATTATGCTAAGTGAAGTGGTGGAATTTACTGAAATATTTCCTGACTTCCTATTTACTACTAATTTTGTAGTAAAATTTGTATCTCTGGTTTTTTTATAACCTGTGATTTCTTTACAAAAATGAAGGAATAAACTTTCTTCATTCTAAGATCATCAATGCAAGAATTGTCTTCACTGAAATATGCCCATTATTGTGAATTTTGTGTTTTGTGTTGAGAAATAAATTCATTTTATGCTTATGCAAAATTATCAAAGTGATAAAACAACACTTAATTTGACTATTGTAGGAAAAGTTACAATAATAGTATGTTTATTTGAACTAAATTATTAGGAAGTTTGTTTGTGTTAATTTGATGGGCCTCATGTCTTTGAGGTAAACTACTATTAAGTACATTTACAGTTGAAGAAATAAAGGATGCAAAAAGGCAATTAATTTAAACTTAAAGCAATGCTCTGGAATCTAGACTCTATTTTTTGTTTGTTTGTTTCAAGTTTTTGTTTAATTTCTAATTGGTTAACATTTAGTGTAATATTGGTTTTAGGAGTAGAATTTAGTGATTCATCACTTATGTACAATACCCAGTGCTCATCACAAATGCTCTCCTTAATACTCATCACCCACTTAGCCCATTCCCCAACCACCTCCCCTCCAGCAACCCTTTTTTTTCTCTGTAGCGGAGAATCTCTTATTGTTTGCATCTCTCTCTTTTTTTCTCTTTCCCCTGTGTTCATCTGAGACATACAGATACTAGAATCTAAGAGATGCTCAACATCAAGCATGATCAGGGAAATACAAATCAAAACCACAAGGAGATACCATCTCACCCCTGTCAGAATGGCTCAAATTAACAACACAGGGAACAGCAGGTGTTGGTGAGGATGTGGAGAAAGGGGAACCCTCTTACACTGCTGGCGGGGCTGCAGATTGGTGCAGCCGCTCTGGAAAATGGTGTGGAGCTTCCTCAGAAAGTGAAAAATAGAACTACTCTATGACCCAGCAATTGCACTACTAGGTATTTACCCAAAGAATACAAAAATACCGACTTAAAAGGTCACATGCACCCTGATGATTATAGTAGCATTAGCAACACAGCTAAGTTATGGAGAGAGCCCAAATGTCCATTGACTGATGAATGGGTAAAGAAGTTGGGATCTAGACTATAGACTTGATGTATAACACATTTCTGCTCCCTCTTCTCTCCATAATTTATTTTTTCTCCTCTCCATAATTTAAAACAAACACAAACCAATACTCAATTTTGTATTTATTATGATGCAACTTCCTGTCTTATTTTAATCTCATTTCATTATTCCTTCATTTTCTGCCTTTCCCTGATCTTATACATACAGACCACCAACCTATTGGAGATAGGTTGCTTGATTCTTTCTATAGAAGCCCATTTCAAATTTAAAGCTTTACACCATTATTTTTCATGTTTCATATTAAGTAACTAATGCCAATAAACAAAATTTATAATCTTCTATTTGGATTTCTGATAATAGATGAGCATTTATAATCAAATAAAGGCCAATAGATAAAATTTCCTTGATTTTTTTTGTTGTGGTTAATGAAAATGTGAGTATTCATTAACCTAAAACCACCCTAAAAAAAAAAGCCCTAATGAAAAACTTTAAAAGTCCGTGTAAATAAGTAATCTTTCTCTAATATAACTCAGGATGACATTTTGCATATCATGAGTAGTTTTAAAATATTTTTTAGAATAACAATATGCCTGCTTAAACGTTTGTATTTAATATAATTTTTAATTGCAATACTTTGAATCATATAATGAATAGAAGTAGACCTACTTTATTTTCTATACTTTTAAGAGGGAAGAAGCATGTGACATTTTTTATGAGTGTAGAGCTGTTCTAATTCTGAAGTGTTTACAGATTTGAGGCTGAATGCACCACTGTATAAGTTAAGCTTTCTGAAGTGATAAACATCTAGTGAATGATAAATCATCGTGCCATTGCTGATCAATTACAAATGTGACTGTATTGTAGCAAGCAATTGTCTCTTGCCTAAAACTGATTACTCTTATTACCTGACAAGTTACTTCACAATTTTAAATGAGAACCGAGGACCAAATATACAGATTGGTTGCACTCTTAGGGTGATTGATAAGGATTTAATTATAAATCATATTTTAATTCAGTTACTCTGTTCAACCAAGTATAACTTATGAAATTTAATGTATAAAATATTAATTCATGCTATAATTGAGTTTGTAGTTTTACAAGGGCTCATTGCCCCAGAATGCGGTGGGTGACATCAAAAAAGATAGCTCACTAACCTGCCCAGCAAATGAGCCTAATAAATAAATCCTACATCATCCATATAAAAAGTCTGTGTCTGCAGTTTCTTCACTGCTCATCAAAATATAGCAGAGATAAAACCAAAATAAATCTGACTTCAAGTTCTTTAGAAAGACAAATTCAAAGTTAAAATGCACATGGACTTAATAACTGATTTTTCAAACTGTGTGTGTGTGTGTGTGTGTGTGTGTGTGTGTGTGTGTGTGTGTCTCGGGGAAGTTATCATCATCATCATCAATTTGTATTTATTGAGTTCCCACTGGGCATTCGGCACTAGAGCAGACAGAGCAGAGAAAATAATGATTTAAAATATTTCTGGAGTCCTAACCTTCACAAGAGTATTATTTCATACATTCATAAATAAGATTAAATCAAAGCAGATTACCATTTATATTTTTAAACCAAAATACATTTATGAAACTTCGAGTATTTTTTTAAAAAGATCTTTTTTCTGCTTCTGATAATATTTTCTTTTAAAGAGTGCCCTTATGTCCATGAGAAGAATCCTAAGCTGATGCCTAGGAGAATCTTTTGAAGGCATATTGTTATGCTTCTCTTTCAGTAAATCTAAATGGCCTTTTTACTTTTCATTGTCTGCTATGGTTTTTAAGTGCTTTTTAAGTTTTCCTGACTCGCATCCTACACAGGAAGCTTCAGTGAATATAGAATGTGTGGTTGCAGTCAGGAAAGTCACACTCATTAAAATGATATTCTGAGGTTGCCCATTTATTTGCTATTTTTGAAATGCATATCGAATTTGCTTATTATGTAAAAGTCAAGGACTGATTGTTCTGTCAGGACTGGAGACACAGCTTTTGATCTAAAATTTAGCTCTCTACATTCTTCTTCCATCCTATCATCATCATAAGGATTCTCTTATTCTTCACTTAACCTATGCTTGCTTTAAAGATACTTTGTTACTGCTATTCTATAGCAAGAAGGGTATGTGAATAAAGACCTGCTCTGAGCTACTAAAAAAAAAAAAAAAAAAGAGTTAAAATTAACTCAGCTTATCCATCAACAAAATGCTATTGAAATATAAACCTGTAAGAGAGTGATGCTTTTAATATTGAATTTATTGTTCTGTAAGACAATAATTTTCTTCTTGTCACCTATCAGTCATGTGGCCCTTTTACTAAAATTAAAGTTTCATGGAATGAGGGTTATTTTATTATGAACCTTTGGTCAGAACTGTTTATTTACTATTTATTTTGTACGAGCTAGTATGGAGCAACACATAAGTATTTGGAATAATTTCCTTGCCCTCTCTGAAATTATTGTATAGCTGGACTATGATACCCTGCATTATTATTATTCAAAATATGTTCTGACCCTCCCTTCAAGAAAATAAACTTATAGCATCTTAGATGGGGGCTCCTCCATGAGCCTGGATGCTAGAGTGAAGATAGTGACCAGTGATGGACATGAGCTGTAAGCAGGAAATAGACCTTTGCTGTTAAAAGTCCCAGAGTTTGGGGGCGCCTGGGTGGCTCATTTGTTAAGTGTCTGCCTTCGGCTCAGGTCATGATCCCAGGGTCCTGGAATAGAGCCCCATATCGGGCTCCCTGCTCTGCGGGGAAGCCTGCCTCTCCCTCTCCCACTCCCCCTGCTTGTGTTCCCTCTCTCGCTATGTCTTTCTCTGTCAAATAAAAAATAAAATCTTTAAAAAAATAAATAAATGTCCCAGAGTTTGTATAATTTAGCCTCGCTAATTAATACTGGGAGAAAAGGTAAAAGATCTCATGTCAAATATTTAACCTCAAAAATCTCTTTCTGATAGAGTATTAAATACTAAGTACACGTATCTTCAGTAAATAATTATCAGAGATTTGATTTTTGGGGTTTCACTTGTTGGTTTGCATTCCACCTAGGTATGTTCCGCTTTAAGAATATTCAACATATGATAATTCTAATTTATAAATAGAAACTTGGGATCTTTATTTAATAAAATGCTTTATTGAATTTATTTTAAAGAGTAAAAAGCCATTCAAGTTTTATAAGAATGAATGTACATATTTTTCATAAATTGGACAAGCCCTTTGCAATTTTCTCATCCCAAGGTAATCAAAAAAGTGACTTTATATATAGCATCTCTTAATTATTTTAATAATATATATCAATTTTATATCTCTTCTACCTGAAACATAAAATCACCTACAGTTAATTCCTTCACTTTTAATGTGTTATGTTTTCTGGTCTCCTCTCAGGCATCAGCCGATTCTGTTTGTTGTACTTTCTATTTTTTCTCAGTTCTCCACTTTTTTCTGGTCACACGTCAGAAACTGACTGAGGAAAACTAGTCTCAATCCTTCCTCCTGGGGACCCAAGTGGCTTTAGTTCTGAAGGAGCTGCTTTAGTTTAAGGTTGAAGCCTTGAGAATACGGTACCCCAAATATCTGCTTACTGCTCAACAGATGTAAGCCTCAGTACATCTCAACCTCTTTCCTCTACCTCCTCTTGTCTTTCTTCCTCCCCTTCCTTCTCCTTCTTCTTCTCCTTTCCCCATCTCTTCAGGGAATCTAAAATGATCACAGTGAAAAAATAAATAAATTAAATTAAATTAAATTAAAAAATAAAATCACAATGGAAAGGGTGATGTTTTATCAGTTCATATGTCTTTTGTTTTAGCATGAAATGAAAATCAAAATGAATGATTTATAAATACAGTTTACACATATGTTTGAAGAACATTTTATTAACCTAATCACCGTGTTTCTATTAATTTCCATTTCCATAATTAAATTCATGATTTTACTTAGTTCTTCTGATCTACCATCATACTCTGTTATCACAACACTGAGCAGTGAAGCCCTGTGAAGCCAACTATATTCTTTTTTTTCTTTTCTTTTCTTTTTGAAGTATTGTGGACACACAATGTAATGTTAGTTTCAGGTGTACAACACAGTGATTGGACAAGTCTGTACTCCATCTATATTCTCGAGAGCTGGGTTGACTATTCCAGATAGAAAAAAACTAAATGTCCCCAGGATGCTACTAATATCTGTGTAAAGTCTTTTGTGTTTTATCCCTTCCTTTCCCACATCGGACTTTGATCTTGAGGTATTTTCTTAGTTCTGTTGTCTCCTTTCTAAGGAGTAAGAGAGGTCAATGTCCTAGCTATTCTTGTGAATTTTTTGTTTCTTCTGTATTCCACTCATCATTCTCCCCTGTTTCTAGAGTATCATATGATCCCATTTTTTGTTCTAATTCATATAATTGGGGCATCCATCTGCATTACTTATCCTTCCTTTAACTCACGGTGCTGAATTAGCATCTCTAAAATATTTCTTGATTTGCTTTAAATCCAAGTCTAAGTCAGTCTGATGTTTCCTTTGCTGAATAACACAGATTGTGGGTGTAATGAAATGTCTATTTTCTTCTGAAAATTGAGGTTATGGGGAATCAGTACATACAGTTGTCATAAATGTTCTTATATTTTTTCTAGGCCCTCAAAAGTAGGATTTTTTTTCCTGATAGCAGAGACATCTTAATATATATTGGTGTATAAAGCCATCAACTTTTTTCCTGTTGGATATATATATTTTTATGATTGATTTACACAGGCCTGAGGATCTTCAGGTATAAATAATTAAAATAGTTTCAATGTTTGGGAAATATGTGCATATACAGATGTAGTTATACAAGCATATATGTGTGGACAGACAAGGCAAAATGAAAGGGGGCCCTTCTAAAGGCAAATAGCAAGGTTGGCCTTGCTGGTCCCCTGGAAGAAAATCTACCCTGAATAAAAATCAAATCTGACACAGCCACGGATAGCCTAAGGGCTGAGAGGACAATGGCTTTGGGTCCAGTTTGAAGCCTATTACTTGAATTGCCTCAACCCATACGCATAAAACTTTTGTGAGCATTCACTGGAGGAAAAAATACTGTAATACTTTGGGGGCTGTGCAATCTTCAAATGGAACTTTGGTAAGTGATACTAATATAGGACTAAGAGAACCTCCCCCTGCACATTCTCATGAGGGAATGAACTTTGATTCTGAGCTGACAGTTTGATGCAACAGTGTGCACACATTCCTGAATGGTAGGTCAGCAAAGGCAGCGTGCAAATCCTTGCAGGAGACAAAAAGTCAGGAATTGGTAATGTCGGAGGCAGCCTGGACAAGGCAAATTGGCCAGGTTTATTAGCGGGCTGTGTGATATCTCTATAGACTGTGAAATACCAGAATCAAATTTAGCTGTATGCACGTGTTAACAAGAATCCCTTTGTTCCCACTGGCTAATGAGACCTAAACACATGAGGACTGCTTTCTAATGTGACTTGATTTGACAGTCCGCTTGGCACATAGAAGCGACTCTACTGATTGTTTTCAAAATGAGGACTATTTCAGTCCTTTAATTTCCTCAAAGCAACTGAAAGAGTTTTCCCCTATTAAGGTATTCTGGACTTAATAAATTAAGATGGAAAAAAGAGGAATTTATAAGGACAGGTTCAGAAAGTGCAACATTGGCCTTTGTTTCTTGGATGATTTTGCGACTTACTTAAACACTGAAGTGCTGTTCTGGACCAAACACATTGACTAAAAGTGAGTTTTGTTGTGTGCCAATTATAGGTGCCTTAAGTAGCCTCTTCTCTTTGTGCATAGAAACGAAATCTAAATTTGCTTCTGGCCACTTTGCTGGGGATATATTATATCATTAATTTTATGATAATCATGTTAGCACCACTAATGGTATGAACAAGGATATTTATCGCCCAGATACTTATTATCCTTTGAGTTTGTCCTGTAGCTACAAGGTACAAAGTAGATAATAATTTTTAATAATATATAGATATCCCTCACTTTTCAAAAGTTTGTCTTAAGCCACTTTGCTCTTATGAAAGATCTACATTTAATACCTGTTTTCACCAACTGAAAGAAATTCAAAGATTTCCACTTTTACAAAAAAAATTGTGAAAAACCAAAAATAGGGGCACCTGGGTGGCTCAGTCAGTTAAGCGTCTGCCTTCAGCTCAGGTCATGATCCCAGGGTCCTGGGATCCAGCCCTGAGTCACATCAGGCTCCCTGCTCAGTGGGGAGCCGACTTCTCCTTCTCCCTCTACCTGCCACTCCCCCTGATTGTGCTCTTTCTCTCTCTCTGTCAGATAAATAAATAAAATCTTTTAAAGAAAAAAAAAGAAAGAAAATCAAAAATAGTGTCCAGCATTTGTTTTGCAGGGAGCCTTTATAGAGGCAGTGTGCACCCTGAGCAGGGAGGGTGGCCCCACCCAGCTCCTCCCAAGGGCCCTACATTCTGTATCTCAGCATCAAGCCACCAGAGTTTTGAACTGTGTCTGTGCACATCTGGGCTTTATCTTGATATATTTTGTGCATGCATTAGTAAGATGTGTCCTAAGGTATCAGTTAAGGCTAAAAGAAGTAATGTTGGGGGTCTGGGAATGTCCAAAATTTTTTCCATTAGTGTAAATTAATGGCAATTCCCTCTTTGCTTTATACTATTCTGGCTTACAAAAGGTTTCAGAGGAACATTCTACTTTCAAATGGTGGAGAGGGGGAGTGGGGGAACTTGTATATAAAAATTTCTCATTTTATATATTTTTTTAAAAGTTAAAACAACCAATATTATAGGAAGTACTCATCCAGATTATAGTCAGTTCAACAAGCACTACAAATATATGACATTCTATGACTTTCTCTTCTTGGTATTTATGATTATATTAATATTTCTTTATGTGTGTGTATGTATATATATATATATACATGCATATATACATAAATATATGGGTGTATATATTATGGATAAAGATTTATTTTTCAATTAACAGATGTAAATTTTATGTGTAATAAATTCACTTTTTCACTCTTAGAGATGCTACCTTCTGACTTATACTCTCCATAAGCTTCATTCACTGTCTTCCTTTCATTTCTTATTGAGTAAATGGAAAACCATATAAATACAACCTCATCAATCTGACATACAATCTAAACTCTCTGCATATGCTATTTTTTCTACTATGATAAAGGGGTAAATGATTTTTTTCTCTTATATAAAATATTCACCCAGAGATGTCTGCTTTCATCCACTCAAGGATTCAAACATACTATATATAAACATACTATAAATTTAATATTTTCCTTCTTAAACCAAAAAAAAAAAAAAACTCATTTAATCTGGCTCAATGACCTCTCACGTTTATGATCTTTCTTCACTTAGTTGTTTTTTTTTTTCCCCCTCACCGTGCCTCACATGGTTTTTTCTTTGTGCAAGTTCACCCATGGTATCTCTCCCTCTTTGCATAGGACGCCATCATTCAGCCATATTGGATTAGTGTCCCACCTAATGTATTGGGAGTTGGGACTTTAACATGCATTTTGATGGGGACACAATTCAGCCTATAATACCATCACTTTTAAAAAACCTGATTACTCTGGGCGTCTGGGTGGCTCAGTTGGTTAAGCAACTGCCTTCGGCTCAGGTCATGATCCTGGAGGCCCGGGATCGAGTCCCACATTGGGCTCCCTGCTCAGCGGGGAGTCTGCTTCTCCATCTGACCCTCCCCCCTCTCATGTGCTCTCTCTCTCTCTCTCATTCTTGCTCTCTCAAATGAATAAATACAATCTTTTAAAAAATACTCATTACTCTGAGTTTATGTACAGGCTATTTAGATCCACATTTATACATATTGTCTATTAACATTGCAAGTTTGATATGTAATGCACATCTCAAACTTAATATATACAAAATGGAACAAAGAGCACCTAGGATAGCAACCTTCATCTCTTGAATAAGTTTATTGCCATGGGGTGCCAATACCTTACACTTTCTGCCATCAGCCCCCGCTCCATCATATATTCTTCTTAAAGGAGTCAGAGTGATAACTTCTAAATAAAATTTATATAGCCTGATCAATCAATCTTTTTTGCCTGAGGCTAAATGTTCATAGAAAACAAGACTTTATGGGTGCCTGGATGGCTCAGTTGGTTAAGTGACTAACTCTTGGTTTCAGTTCAGGTTGTGATCTAGGGTCATGAGATGGAGTCCTGCGTCACTCTCCTCGCTTAGTGTGGAGTCACTTAGGACTCTCTCTCTCCCTCTCCCTCTGCCCCTCCCCACTGCTCTCTAAAATAAATAAATAAATCTTGAAAGAAGAGGAAAGAGAGAGAGAGAGAGAGAGAGAGAAAGAAAGAAAGAAGAAAGAAAGAAAGAAAGAAAGAAAGAAAGAAAGAAAGAAAGAAAGAAGAAAGAAAGAAAGAAAGAAAGAAAGAAAGAAAGAAAGAAAGAAAGAAAGAAAGAAAGAAAGAAAGAAAGAAAGAAAGAAAGAAAGAAAGAAAGAAAGAAAGAAAGAAAAGAAAGAAAAAGAAAGAAGGAAGGAAAGAAAGAAAGGCAATCTTAAATTCATGTTATGTCACTCTCTGGTCAAAAAACCTCCAAAGGGCATTCATCTCACCAGAGTTATTGTCAGAATTATTTTAAAGATTCATATACCCACTCTGACTTTAGTTTCCACTTCTTTCTAATTTGGCTTTGCCAAGGTATTTATGAAAACATTGAACTTTTTTCTCTCCACGTAGGCTAGCTTCAGAACTTACTGTCTTGATAAAAAGTTTTAATACCCACCCTGGGCTTTCCTGGGGCAAAAACCTCAAGAGTCCTCAGGCAATGGTTTGCAACCATGGTCTTCCTCCTGCCCAAGAGATACTTTTCTCCAGAAAACTGGAGACATTTGGCAAAAAGTCTGTGAACAGTTTCTCTTGTGACAAGTTTGGAAGGGGTGCTACTAGCATGTAGTAGGTGGAGACCTGGGATGCTGATTATAGGCATAGTGAACCCCCACAACAAGCTATGCAACCTGCGATAACAAAGGTGTCAATAAACATTGTCCTAAGAGATGGAATGACTCAAAGGAGAAGTGTTCTAAGAGGAATGTAGTATATTTCTCTTAAGTATTTGAAAATATATTGTTATATTTGTAACTTGTTATGTGTTGACCTCTCCACCTCTATTCCCATACTTCTGAATATGAGGGGAAGAGACTATATTTTCACCACTACAATGTTCAGTGTTTGGAACAGCAAATGCTGCAAAGTAGGTACGCGACAAGTATCTGTTACATATTATGTATGGAGACAGAAAAGAGATATTGGCATTTGGTAGAAAGCAGCAAACAACTGATTTACAAAAAAGTAAATAGAGCATTCCACCCCCCCAACTTGACAACAAACCGTATATAAATTTATCATTATTATTATCAGTTTGGTATACTTGCAGCATCCCAAATGCAGAATAAGACACCATGAATGAAAACATTCAAATGAGGGGCGCCTGGGTGGCTCAGTCGTTAAGCGTCTGCCTTCGGCTCAGGTCATGATCCCAGGGTCCTGGGATCGAGCCCCGCATCGGGCTCCCTGCTCCGTGGGAAGCCTGCTTCTCCCTCTCCCACTCCCCCTGCTTGTGTTCCCTCTCTTGCTGTCTCTCTGTCAAATAAATAAATAAAATCTTAAAAAAAAAAGAAAACATTCAAATGAATAATTTCACAAAATTATATACTCTTTTTAGTTCATAAACCCAAAGCGAAAAGAAAAGCCAAAAGCATAAGAATACATGAATTAATGAATAATGATGAACAAATATATTAATGAATAAATAGAAAATACAATAAGAAAACCAGAATATGAAGGTACATTTATTTTTAATTCTTATTTCCTAGAGTCATCTAATCTTTTAAATAAATGGCTTTATTTTGAGATAATTGTCAATTCCAATTCGGTTATAAGAAATAATAGATTCCATGAATCTTTTACCTAGTTTCCCCCAACATCTTGCAAAACTACAATAAAATGTGACAATCAAAATATCTTGACACAGACAAGATACAGAACATTTCTATAATCTCCAGGGATCTTCATGATGCCCTTTTATGGCCATTCTCACTTCTGAAAACCTGCCTCTCACCCCCTTAGCCCACCCTAGAACCATTAATCAGTTTCCCATTTCAACAATTTTGTCATTTTAAGTCTGAAGATTATTATATAAATGGACTCTGAAATATGTAAACTTTGGGGGTTGGCTGTTTGTTTTTTTTCACTCAGCATAATTCTCTGGAGATCCACGATAGTTGTCGCATGCATCCATAGTTTCTCCCTTTGTATGTGCTGTTTAATATTCTGTGATAAGGATGTATTTCATTGTGTTTAGAAATTCATCTGTTGCAGAACATCTGGGATTTTTACAGTTTTTGGCAATTATACATTGAGCTGCTATTAATGTTTATTTACAGGTTTTTGTTTGATACATGTTTTCCTTTCTCTGAAATAAATGCCCAGAAGTCCAGTTTTCAAGTCATATCACAGTTCCAAGTTTAGTTAGTTACGGGTTTTTTTTAAATTATTTATTTATTATTTGAAAGAGAGAGAGAGAGTGGAGGGAGGGCAGAATGAGAAGGAGAGGGAGAGAATCTCCAGTAGAGATTCCCCGCTGAGCACAGAGCCTGACTTGATCTCAATACCCTGAGATCATAACCTGAGCTGAAATCAAGGGTCAGGCATTTAACCCACTGAGCCACCCAGGCACCCCATGTTTAATTTTATTTTCTAAGAAACTGCCAAACTATTTTCTAGAATAGTTGTACCATTTTACATTTACACCAGCAAAGTTTGAGTGATCCTGTTTCTTGGGAATCTTGCCAAAATTTTCTACTATTAAATATTTTATTTTAATTTATATAATTTTATTTTTCGGCTCTATTGAGGTGTATAGCAAATTGCACATACTCAATGTATACATTTTGATGATTTGGGGCATATGGATACATACATATGTATGTATCCATCATCACAGTCAAGGTAATAAACAAACATATTCATTACCTCCAAAAGATTTCTTGTTTTCCATTGCCCCACCCCCCACATTTTTTTCCTTTGATAAGAACACTTGGCATGAGATCTACTCTCTTAATAAATTTTTTAGTGAACAACCCTGTACTGATAACTATGTTAACTGTAGGCATTATGTTTCACAGAAGATCTCTGGTCTTATTCATCTGTATAACTATAACTTTATACCCATTGAATAATAGATCCCCTTTCTGATGAGTATATAGTGATAACCTGTTATTATTTAAATTTATATTCCCTAATGAGATGGGAATTATTGCTTCTTTTAACCTTTTTTTTTTTTTTTTTTAGATTTCTTCACTGAAACTACTTGGTCCTGGAAGCTTCTTTTGGGGGAGAGTTTTTAATTATACATTCAATTTCCTTAGAAATTTAGGGGGCTATTCAAATGATCTCATACTGGATAAGTTGTAGTAAATTGTATTTTTCAAAGAAATGGTCCATTTCATCTGAGTTTTCAAATGTATGGATTTAGAGTTGCTCATAATATTTGCTCATATTTTGATGACTGCAAGTTCTGTTATAATATCCCCTATTTCATTCATGATATTGATAATTTGTGTCCTTTATTTTTTGTCTTTGGCAGTTTTGCTGGAAGTTTGCCAATCATTTGAATGAATGTATCAAAGAATCCATTCTTACATTTATGGATTCTGTTTTCAATTTCACTGATATCTGCTTTTATGCACATTATATCTTTCCTTCTGCCTGTTTTCTTTCTGCCTGGGTTTGTTTTATACTTTCTAGTTTTTGAGGAGAGAGCTTAGATGATCAATTTGAAAATGTCCGTCTTCTAATATATTTATTTCATGCTGTACATTTCCCTCACAGCAATGCTTTAGCTGTTTCTAACAAGTTTTAATATGTTGCATTTTCATTTCAACTCAATTCAATATATTTTGTTATTTCCCTTGAAACTTCCCTTTTAGCTCATGGATTATTTAGAAATGTGTTGTTTAGTCTCCACCTGTTTGGAGATTTTTATGCTATTTCATTATTGATTTCTAGTCTGATTCCTCTCAAACAGCACACTCTGTACAGTATCAACAATTTGAGTAAAGTTAACTTCACTGACCAGAATATGCAAGTATATATGTCTTGCCATGTTATACATATCAGCTAGATCCTGTTGGTTGGTGGTAGTGAGTTCTATTCTGTTTAGATGTTCTATCAATTGTTGAATATAGTGACATTAATTGTGGATTTATCTATTTCTCTCTTAGCTTAATCAGATTTTGCTTCACATAGTTTTGCAGCTCTATTTTTTGTTGTGTATAAATTTAGAATATCTCTGTTCTTGTTGGATTGATCCTTTAATCATTATGCATTGTCTTTCTGTCTTTGTAATTTTCTTTGCTATAGAGTCTTCCCTATGGGATATTAATATAGCAATTACTATTTTGACTAATGTTTACATAATATTTTTTCTATCCTTTTAATTTTGACCAGCCTAAATCATTATATATGAAATGAGTTTCTTGTAACATATACATCATGTTTTTAAATCCACTATACCAATCTCTATATTTTAATCAGTGTACTTAGATACTTTACACTTAACATAATTATTGATATTATTAACATGTTAGGGCTGCCATTTTATTTTTGTTGTGTGTTTGTTCTCTTTCTTTCTTTCTTTCTTTCTCTTGTCTTCCTATGGGATACTTGAATATATTTTAGAATTTTACTCTGATATATCTATAGTGTTTTTAAGTGTGTCATTTTATATAGCTTTTTATTGGTTGCTGTGGGTATCACATGATCTATTCATAACTTATCACAATCTACTGGTGTGACATTTACCAGTTTAAATGAAGAAATCTTACATTCTTTTATGTCCCTCTAGTTTCCTTCACATATAATATCATTGTCTTAAATAGGTCCTCTCCATGTATTTAGCAGAACTCCAGACAATGTTATACTTTTTCCTTCACCCTCAAAGATTCTTTAGAAAACTAATGAGGAAAAGATAAATGTAATATATTTTCACATACTTTTTTCTTTATATTGTTGCTCTTCACTCCTGATGTTCAAAGATTCTTTCCTCTATCATTTCTTTTCTAGTTTAAGATTTTCCTTTAACCATTTTTGAGGTTAGGTCATAGTTTGCCCTCACCAAAAATTATTTTGATTAAAAAATATTTGATTTCTCTGTAATTCCTGGGATATATTTTACTAGATATAGAATTCTGAGTTCATAGTACTTTTCTATCAGTACTCAAAAATTTTTCTGGCCTCCATGATTTCTTTTTTTTAAATTTGATTTCATTTTATTATATTAGTCACCATATAGTATATCATTAGTGTTTGATATAGTGATCCATGATTCATTGTTTGCGTATAACACCCAGTGCTCCATGCAATACATGCCCTCCTTAATACCCATCATCGGACTAACCCATCCCCTCTGAAACCCTCAGTTTCTCGGAGTCCATAGTCTCTCATGGTTTATCTCCCCCTCTGATTCCCTCCCTTCATTTTTCCCTTCCTATTATCTCCTCCAGTCCCATCCATGTTGATGTAAAAGTTGGGTATTCATCCCCTCTGATGGCTGAGTAATATTCCATTGTATATATGGACCCCATCTTCTTTATCCATTCATCTGTTGAAGGGCATCTCGGCTCTTTCCACAGTTTGGCTATTGTGGACATTGCTGCTATGAACATTGGGGTGCATATAGCCCTTCTTTTCACTACATCTGTGTCTTTGGGGTAAATAACTAGGAGTGAAATTACTGGGTCATAGGGTAGCTGTATTTTTAATTTTTTGAGGCACCTCCACACTGTTTTCCAAAGTGGCTGTACCAACTGGCATTCCCCCCAACATTGTAATAGGGTTCCACTTTCTCCACAACCTCTCCAACATTTGTTGTTTCTGGCCTTCTCAATTTTTGCCATTCTAACTGGTATAAGGTGATATCTCAATGTGGTTTTGATTTGAATTTCCCTGATGGCTAATGATGATGAACATTTTTTCATGTGTCTGTTAACCATTTATATATCTTCTTTGGAGAAGTGTCTGTTCCTGTCTTTTGCCCATTTTTTGACTTGATTATTTGTGTTTTGGGTGTTGAGTTTGAGATGCTCTTTATAGATCTTGGAAATCAGCGCTTTGTTTATAATGTCATTTGCAAATATCTTCTCCCATTCTGTGGGTTGCATCTTTGTTTTATTGACTATTTCCTTTGCTGTACAGAAGATTTTTTTATTATTATATTATGTTAATCACCATACATTACATCATTAGTTTTTGATGTAGTGTTCCATGATTCATTGTTTGTGTATAACACCCAGCACTCCATTCGTTATGTGCCTTCTTTAATACCCATCACCAGGCTAACACATCCCCCACCCCTCTCCCCTCTAGAACCCTCAGTCTTTTTCACGGAGTCCATAGCCTCTCATGGTTTGTCTCCCCCTCCGATATCCCCTCCTTCATTTTTCCCTTCCTACTATCTTCTTCTATTTTTTTTTTTAACATATAATGTATTATTTGTTTCAGAGATACAGGTCTGTGATTCATCAGTCTTACACAATTCACAGTGCTCACCATAACACATACCCTCCCCAATGTCTATCACCCAGCCACCCCATCCTTCCCACCCCCCACCACTCAGCAACCCTCAGTTTGTTTCCTGAGATTAAGAATTCCTCATATCAGTGACATTATATAATACATGTCTTTCTATGATTGACTTATTTCGCTTAGCATAATACCCTCTAGTTCCATCCACATCATTGCAAAAGGCAAGATTTCGTTTTAACTGATGGCTGCATAATTTATCTTGATGAAATCCCAAAAGTTCATTTTTGGTTTTGTTTCACTAGCCTTTGGGGAGGTGTCTTGAAAGAAGTTCCTGTGGCCAATGTCAAAGAGGTTATTGCCTTTGTTCTGCTCTAGAATTTTGATGGATTCCTATCTCACATTGAGGTCTTTCATCCATTCTGAGTTTATCTTTGGGTATGGTATTAGAGAATGGTCAAGTTTCATTCTTCTGTATATAGCTGTCCAATTTTCCCAGCACAATTTATTGAAGAGACTGTGTTTTTTCCATTGCATATTTTTTCCTGCTTTGTCGATCATTTGACCATAGAGTGGAGGGTCCGTATCTGGGCTCTCTTATTCTGTTCCATTGTTCTATATGTCTGTTTTTATGCCAGTACTGTACTGCTTTGTAATATAGCTTGAAATCGGGCAACGTGATGCCCCCAGCTTTGTTTTTCTTTTCAACATTTCCTTGGAGATTCAGGTTCTTTTCTGATTCCATACATATTATAGAATTGTTTGTTCCAGCACTTTGAAAAATGTCATTGGAATTTTGATTGGGATGGTGTTGAAGGTATAGATTGCTCTGGGTAGCATAGATATTTTAACATTGTTTATTTTTCCAATCCATGATCATGGAATGTTTTTCCATGTTTTTGTATCTTCTTCAATTTCTTTCATGAGTGTTCTGTAGTTCTTAGACTATAGATCCTTTACCTCTTTGTTTAGGTTTATTCCAAGTTATCTTATGGATTTGGGTGCTATTGTAAATGGAATAATTTCTCTAATTTCTCTTTCTACAGTTGCATTGTTAGTATGTAAGAAAGCAGCTGATTTCTGTGCATTGATTTTGTATCCTGCCACATTACTGAATTGCTATGTGAGTTCTAGTAATTTGGGGGTGAAGTCTTTTGGATTTTCCACATAAAGTATCATGTCATCTGCAAAGAGAGAGTTTGTCTTCTTTGCCAATTTGAATAAATTTTATTTCTTTTTGTTGTGTGATTGCTGTTGCTAGGACTTCTAGTATTATGTTGAACAATAGTGGTGGGAATGGGCATCCTTGATGTGTTCCTGATCTTAAGGGAAAGACTCTCATCTTTTCCCCATTGAGGATGATAGTCACTGTGGGTTTTTTATAGATGGGTTTTATGAAATTGAGGAAAGTTCCCTCTATCTCTATACTCTGAAGTGTTTTAATCAGGAAAGGATGCTGTATTTTGTCAAATGCATTTTCTGCATCAATTGAGAGGACCATATGGTTCTTCTCCCACCTTTTATTAATGTGCTCTATCACACTGATTGGTTTGCGAATGTTGAACCACCCTTGCATCCCAGGGATAAATCCCACTTGGTCATGGTGGATGATCCTTTTAATGTACCGTTGGATCCTATTAGCTAGGATTTTGTTGAGAATTTTGGAATACATATTCATCAGGGATATTCGTCTGAAATTCTTTTTGTTGGGGTCTTTGCCTGGTGTGGGGATCAAGGTAAAATGGGCCTCATAGAATGAGTCTGATAGCTTTCCTTCTGTTTCTATTTTTTGAAACAGCTTCAGGAATATAGATATTTATTCTTTGAAAGTTTGGTAGAATTCCCCAGGGAATCCATCAGGTCCTGGACTCTTGTTTTTTGGGGAGGTTTTGATCACTGCTTCAATCTCATTACTGGTTATTGGCCTATTCAGGTTGTCAGATTCTTCCTGTTTCAGTCTTCGGAGTTTATAGGTTTCTGGGAAGGCATCCATTTCTTCCAGGTTGCTTAATTTATTGGCATATAGTTGTTGATAATAATTTCTAATAATTGTTTCTATTTACTAGGTGTTAGTCATGATCTCTCCCTTTTCATTCATAATTTTATTAATTTGGGTCCTTTCTCTTTTCTTTTGGATAAGTCTGGCCAGTGGTTTATCGATCATATTAATTCTTTCAAAGAACCAGCTTCTAGTTTTGTTGATCTGATCTACTGTATTTCTGGTTTCTAATTCATTGATCTCTAATCTCTGCTCTAATCTTAATTATTTCTATTCTAATGTTTGGCTTAGGCATCATTTGTTGCTTTTTCTCCAATTCTTTAAGGTGTAGAGTTAGTTTAAGGTGAATTCAGGATTTTTCTATTTCTTTAAGTGAAGCTTGGATGGCTATGTATTCCCCCCTTAGGACTGCCTTTGCAGTATCCCATAGGTTTTGGACCAATGTGTTTTCATTCTCTTTGCTTTCCATAAATTGTTTAAGTTCTTCTTTGATTTCCTGGATGACCCAAACATTCTTGAGCAGAGTGGTCTTTAGCTTCCAAGTGTTTGAATTTCTGCCAAATTTTTTCTTGTGATTGAGTTCCAGTTTTAAAGCATTATGGTCTGAGAATATGCAGGGAATAATGTCAGTCTTTTGGTATTGGTTGAGACCTGATTTGTGACCCGGTATGTGGTCTATTCTGGAGAAAGTTCCAGTTGCACTCGAGAAGAATGAGTATTCTGTTGTTTTAAGGTGGTATGTTCTGTATGTATCTATGAGGTCCATCTGGTTCAGTGTGTCATTGAAAGCTTATGTTTCTTTGTTGATTTTCTGCTTAGATGATCAGTCTATTGCTGAGAGTGGAGTATTGAGGTCTCCTACAGTTAACATATTATTATCAATATGACTCGTTATTTTGGTTAACAGTTAGCTTATGTAGTTGGCTGCTCCCATGTTGGAGGTGTAGATATTTACAATTGTTAGATCTTCTTGTTGGATAGACCCTTTAAGAATGGTATAGTGTCCTTCTGGGTCTCTAACTATAGTCTTTGGCTTAACATTTAATTTGTCTGATATAAGAACTGCTACCCCAGCTTTCTTTCTGCTATCTCCATCCCTTCACTTTCAGTCTGGATGTATCTTTAGGTTCAGAATGAGTCTCTTGTAGACAGCATATGGATGTGTCCTGTCTTTTTATCCAATCTGCAACCCTGTGCCATTTTATGAGTGCATTTAGGTCATTCACGTTGAGAGTGAGTATTAAAAGTTATGAATTTATTGTCATCATGTTGCCTATAAAGTCCTTGTTTCTACAGATTGTAAATTTCTGTTCTATATCACTTTTGGGGACTTCCTCTTTTTATAGAACCTCTCTTAATATTTCTTGCTGGGCCAGCTTAGTGGTCACATATTCTTTCAGTTTCTGCCAGTCTTGGAAGCTCTGCATCTCTCCATCCATTCTAAACGACAGCCTTGCCAAATAAAGTATTCTTGGCTGCATGTTCTTCTCATTTAGTACCCTGAATATGTCTTGCCAACCCTTCCTGGCTTCCCAGGTCTCTGTGGATAGGTCTGACATTATTCTGATGTTCCTCCCTCTGCACGTAACTAATCTCTTCCCTGTAACTGCCCTTAAGATGGTTTCCTTGGTTCTAAGATTTGTGAGTTTTACTATTACATGCCGGGGTGTTGGCCTGTTTTCCTTGATCTTGGGAGGGGTCCTCTCTGCCTCTATGACACAAATGTTTGTTTCATTCCCCAGATTAAGGAAGTTCTCAGCTACGATTTGCTCAAATATATCTTCTAGTCCTCTCTCCCTCTCTCTCTCCAACCCCTCAGGGATCCCAATAATTCTGACATTGGAACGTTTCATGGTGTCACTTATTTCTCTAATTCTGTTTTCATGGATTTTATGCTGTTTCTCCCAGGCCTCCTCTTTTTCCTTCTTTTCTATCAATTGGTCTTCTAGATCACTAATTCATTCTTCTGCCTCGTTTACCCTAGCTGTTAGAGTATCTAGCATTTTTAAGTTCTGCCAGATCAGCTCTCATTTTTGCCCTTAGAAACTCTATGTTGCCGTTAATCAATTTCTCCATTCTAGCTGTCATCTTCATAACTGTTACCTGAGTCCATTTCCGATATCTTGGTTATATCTGTATCCATTTGTAAATCTGTGGCAGAAGTCACAGTCTCTGAGTCCTATTTTGGGGGTTCCTCCTCATAATCATTCTGTTGAGGGGTGGTTTAGGGAATGTACACAGTCCATATTATTGACCACAACCCAAACAAGATGCACCTGTTTTATAGAGACCTTAGGTTTTTGGCCTCTTGTTCTCCCAGCCTGTCTTCTCGGGAGGGGCCTGCCACGCTGTTACTCAGGCAACCCTGTTTGGGAAGAGTTGTCCTGTCCCCCGAGTGGGGGGATGGGCTCAGTGAAAACCAGTTATTTGGTGCTCTGGTTCTCTGGTGGCTTTCCCTGGTGGCTTTCTGCATCTCTTCTGAGAGTCAGAGCAGAAGAGACAGTTTCCAAACCTCTGACTCAGAACAGAGAGATCACAGTCTCTTCTTCAGTGAGCTCTCCAGGCCACACTCTTTCCGTTTCTGTCTGTGCCGCTAAAACAGCCACGTCCTGGGTTGTTCGCCCCTCAGCAGCACTCCCAGTCCTCGCCTCCAGGTCGGGGCATGTCTCTGCCTCTTGTGCTTCTAAAACCACGTGCACACCCCTGCACCTCCAGGTTTCAGTCTGGGTGGGGGTAGGGGGCTGCCATAAAGTCTTTTCCCTGCCACTACTGGTCTGCGAGTCTGCACCAGGTCCCCAGTGTGAGAGGCTTTTGTGCTCCAGTGATGCAGGATCCTAAAGTCTCCCTCCCCCCTCCATTTATCTTCTGATATCTGCCCACGAAATCACGGCTCCCTGCTTCGTAACTCAAAACCAACCACTGCTGATATTGTGTTTGTAGAGATCCATATATATCCTCTTACATCTCAGGCGGATTTCATGGGTTTTCAGAGTGGTCTGGTAAATATCCAGCTCAATTCATGGGACCAGTTGGAATAGGGTCCCCTACTCCTCTGCCATCTTTTCAAGTTCCTCTGTGACTGTATTTGTTAATGCGACCTAAAACTATTTCAGTACAAATGTGCAGTGAGCTTTATCAGAAAAAAATGTTGACCTTAGGCAAATTATTAAACCTGAACCTCAGCTTCCTTGTACAACAATTTAAAAGATTCAGCAAGTCATCAGGTGTTTGGAGAACCCAATTTGGCGCCACACCAGTAGGGCTGAAGCAAGAGTCACCAGTGAAGATTCCTATTGTTTCTTTTTAAAATAGTTCAGCACAAACAGCATGTACAAGTGTATAAATTGCCTTTAGTCTGATGGCCTCTATGATTTCTGATGAGAAATCTATTTCATTCATCTCAGTTTTTTCTTATAGGAAAGATATCATTTCTCTCTTGATTATGATTTTTTTTCTTTGCTTTTATTTTTCAGAAGCTTGGCTATGATGTGTTTTTAGGTGGATTTATTTGATTTGTTGTTAGGCTTCATTCGGCCTAGTGAACCTGGAAGTTTATATCTTTTGCCAAATATAGGAACATTTTTTCTTTTTCTTTTTTTTTTTCTTTTTTTTAAGCACCTTTCCAGCCTCGCCTTTTTTCTTCTCTCTTCTGGGACTCAAGTCATATTAATGTTAGATATTTTGTTATAGCCCCACAGGCTCCATTCATTAATTTTTTTAGTTGATTTCCTCTGTGCTTTTTAGATAGCATAATTACCATTGTTCTGTGTTCCAGTTCACTGATTCTTTCATCTGCCATCTCTATCCTGCTGTTGAGTCCATCCATTGTGTTTTTGTTGTTGTTGTTTTCAGTTTAAAATTGTAGTGGTCTTCACTGAGATTGTGGGTAGAGTGGAGGTTGACTTCATTACCATCATCAAGGATGAAATCCCAGCCCCTTCCTAACCATTTCTGGCCCAAAACTGTGACAGGATGATTGGGAAACCTCATTATAGCCTGATAAGTGTAGAACTCTTGAGCCCCCACTTGGCCTCTCCTGGCATGGATGATCCAAGGCAATAGTTTGTTCATTTGTTTCTTTCTTTATTGTTCTTTCTTCCTTTCTTTCTGTGTTGTTTTCCCTATATACAAGTACTTATTATCTAAGATTTTCTGTCTTAGCTGACTCTTTTATGGTACTTTGGATAGAGAGCATGGGTGTTTGTTGGGCTTTCTCCGTACCCATTGGCATATCTGGGATACCAGCTTCTTCAGCTTCAGTCTGGGTTATATAAGGCTAAAAGAACATCTAGAACACACATCACTGTGCCATTTCCTGGAGTCTGAAGTCGCTAGTTAATCTGCCCTTTTTCTCTCCACCTTTCAAGGGTCTACTATGTTTATTTTATATATAATGCTCAGCATTTTTAGTGTACTCGGTGGGAGGAATAGGAAGACATACACATACTCCATCTTTCTGGAATCAGAAGTCTCATCAAGTCATCTAACTGTAAAACTTGACATATCTCTACGAGTTCAACATTCCAAAAGCTGAAGTCATTTTATATGTTAGGAAACCTACAGCAGTGACGTGAACTATCTTGTCCAGGGCCCAAGAGGAACTTGGTAACAAAAGGTTATAAAATCGGTGAAGATTTATTTTTCTTCAATACCATTCTGTTTTTTTTAAATCTAAGAGAAAGACAACTAAAGATGATAGTGTAATTTTATTAAAGTCAGTTATCATCACACAGATTCAGATGTAACATATGTAATTCTTTTTTCTTTGTCTTCTTCTTTATCTCCTACAGTAGCTTTGGAAGGCAAACACTTGATTACTAACACCTTTAAGAAACTGTTAGCCCTACAGACCAGTGCTGATACCAGGAGATATACCTAAGCTTCTGTTGTCTCTTATACTGTAGGAAATAAGCAGTATCCTCTAAAGCCAGTTAGACTCTATTGGAACAATGGCACAATTTGTTTATTTCTTCAGATTCTAGAAGCACAGTATAAAAGCTAAGGTCATCAGACCTGGGTTTTAGTTCTGATTCTGTCTGGAGTTTAACCATGGTTATTATGCAGACTATGAACTCCTCCAAAAGTTTCCAATAATGACTGTCTTGAGGATTATTAAAATTATTAAATGAAATAATGTATGTTAAGCCCATGCAATAAGCTGTGTACTCAATAAATGCAGATATCAGACAGTATAGTCATGTTAGGGGATTTTTAAATTATCTGGAAACTGAAACAATACATAATGTGAGAGGCTTTCTTTTTTTTTAGATACTTATCATCTATAGTCCCTGCTGCTGACCATTGACAAGCTGTGCAGTTGTGCAGCCTGTCATTAAAAAGAATTTACCTTAAAAAGTAGAAATCCATCATATCCATTCATTTAGGTATACCCACCCCCATAATCCAGTCAACATCTTTGTAAAGAACATCTAATTTGACAGCATATTCACTCAAAATAATCCATTTTAGTTCATAATTTCTAAACATGTGATTTATTTTTACTAACTACAATATTTAATCTTTTGTCAGTAATGTATTTCTGTATTTTATTTTTTTGAGGCAAGCGGGACATATCTACTTCTAAATTCAGTGTAGTTTGGGACCCATCCTTGAAAAGTTTCAAAAGATATGTAATCCAATTATTTATATATTTATTATTTTTAGCTTATATTTTATAAATTGGCCCTTTATGAACATAAAAGTTTTGGGGACATGTCATATTTAGATTATAAACACCACTTATAAATATTGCAAAATTTAAAAAAATGAATATATATTTTAAATGTATATTAGAGCCTGCCTAATTACAAAAATAATTTCAGGAAAATTTAATAAGTTCTTAAACTACAATAAAATAACATAAAATAAAGAATATTTTAAGAAAGTTAAAAAAAGAGGGCTGGGAATAAAGTAGAGGGCTTTCTAGCTATAAAATATGCAAATAATCTAAGAATTACAACCACATAATTAACTAGAATACCATCTGAGTTGCCAAGGAAAATAATTTTCATTTTCATTACTGGGTGGGAAGGAACATCTGAGACTTCAGATGGCGAGTAAGGGTGACTTTGCCCTATTCATGAAAATCAGGACAGCACATTTCAATGTGATCGAATTAAATAGAGCCCAGGGAGCAACCATGTCGATAAAAGATAACTATGATTAAAACTTGTGTTATTTAGACATTGTTATTGACACCATAAGTATCACCATGTGCTCTGCAAGCTGCAATGTGCCCTCAAGGTGGTCATATGGATAACAAGATCCATTTTTTCTCTCTATTAGATGGATGCTATGGGACAGTCTTGCCTGAAATAGAAGGAGATTTCAACATGCCAGAAAGGAAAGTGTCAAACTGGAATGTTATCAAATTAGAGATAAAAGTTTTGGTCAGATGAGCCACAGTAGCATGATTTATTATGTTTTTTGCCTTTGTTGCTTTGCTGTTGTTTGTTCATTTATTAATGGCAGGACCTGGGAGCCAGAGGATTTAAGATAGGCTTTTTATTTGGTTCATTCTATTAAAAGCTTGTTGAAGTGGTTTACTTTGGAAGAACATTGACTGGCAGAAACTATCTAACAAAGTACTTGTTGGTCCTTGGGGGAACTCACTTGGAATGAGAATCCCTTGATGACCTACTCCAATCTTAAAACATTATAAAGTGAAAAATTATAGTTTGAGGCTCATCATTGGATCTGATAGCTCACCCACATTTGCACTTTAAATGTTCGAAGATATCCATAACTTTATCCACCCTTTCCTCTTTTTTATTTTTTTCTCCTCCTTTTCACTTTCTCTCTATATATATTATGTTTTTTTTAAGAGTTTATTTATTTATTTATTTGAGAGAGAGAGGGAGAGCGACCAAGCACAGGGGAGAGGCAGAGAGAGAGGGAGAGGGGAATCTGGAGCAGATTTCATGCTGAGCATGGAGCCTAACGGGGTAGGGGGCAGGGGGGCTGCTCGATCCCAGGACCCTGAGATCATGACCTGAGTCGAAATCAAGAGTCAGCTGCTTAACTGACAGAGCCACACAGGCGCCCCTCTCTATATTATGATTTTAAAGCATATATTTCTTTGTTTTTGTTCCGTTAATCCTCTAAAATCTTGGGCTATTTAGAAACACATGTATTCTTGTGCTTCTTCTAACCTGATAGGCTTATATAACAGTGTTAGAGAACAGGGAGTGTTTTTTAACACTCTTGTTACTGGAATTATATTTTATATAATATAGTATATTTATATGTCAACCTCAATATATAAGCAGAACTGACCTTTGTTTTTCCATGTGACCATATGAGCTATGGTGCTGGTACTACAGACTTGTTAAGTGACTCCCATCGGTGCTGTTACTGAATTTGTTCTATCACTTTGTAAAATTGATTACCTTTCTCTATATCTGCTTTTCTCTCATTTACAAAATGATTTTTTTGTATGTTGTGAATATTTGCCCTTAAGACATTGTGGTAGACTGAATAATGACCTTCCTAAAATGTCAATGTCTTAATTCCCAGAACTTGTAAATGTTACCTTATTTGGGAGGTAACCACTTGATGTTGTCAACTTAAGGATTTTGAGATAGAACAATGATTCTAGATTATCTGGTTGGCCCAAGGAGTCAGAGTGGGAGGAAAAGGTGACTACGGAAGAAGAGGTTTGGAATGATGATGCACTTTGAAGATGCAAGGCGGGGCCATAAGCTAAAGAATAGAAGTGGCCACTAAGAAGCTGAAAAGGGCAAGGAAAGGGATTCTCCTCTCAGAGTCTCCAGAAGGAATCATCCTTGTGGACACGCTGACTGTAGCCCAAAGAAACTGCTTTCAGACTTCTGACCTCCAGAGCAGTTAAAAAACAAATCTGCATTGCCTGAAGCTAGTCGGTTTGTGGTAATTTGTTATGACAGCAATAGGAAACTAATACAAATATATATTTTTTAAAGAAGCAAAAAAAAAAAGGTTTTGCTGAAATATAATTTATACAAATGACATATTTAAGTAGTGTAGTATGTTTACAAGTTGTGCAACCATTACCATAATCTGATTTTAGAACAAATGCTATTTTCCTCAAAAGAAATCTCATGCCCATACTTAAGGATATATTTGTATTAAAAATAACATAATTGTTGCTTAATATAGGGGCAGCATCCCAGTGATAATTGGTTAAAATAATTTATCTTTTGTTAGGAGTGAGTAGAGATGGGGGTAAGGGTGAAAGTAGGTAAAGACCTTTGAGGAAATGTCTGTGGTCCTGGACCATTTACAGTAACACTTTTCCATCTAAAACACCCATTAATAATAAGAAATCCAGCTTAATTTTGCAATAGAAAGGAAATTTAGGCAACATCACATCTCCTTCTTTCCATGCATATTGCTTATTCCAGAAAGAATCTCAGATGACTTCCAAAGATTCTAAGATAAAAGCAAGAAAAAATTATAGAAATTAAACTTTCATTACAAAGTATAGCTGGGAATTGAGCTGAAACTGCACACTATAGTGACCCATATCAGTTAGCTGAGTTGGAACAGAATTTGTTACCAAGCTTTTGAAAATTGATGAGAGAGAACTCTTTTTTCATCACAATCTTAAATGGCCTTGATATAAAAATAAACTAATTGTTCAGGGAAACAAGATACTTCTTGGTGGAATAATTAGAAAATAATAATCCTGATGAAGGCACTGTAATAAAGTGGAATCATGCATCCACAAATTTTTATTCAGCCTATCATGCGTCCGACATGAATACTACATGCTTGGGATACACCAAAAAAGAAACAGATAAAACATTCTGTACCCAGGGCATCCAGATTTTTCCAATCAGCTCACTCCAACGTCCTCTAAAGGGACTTAGAATGAGTTACTTAAGGCACCACCCCACAATCACAACTTAGCAAAACCAATTATAAAGACAAGCTAGACCATGTCCTTGAAAATCATTTAGCATCACAATTCTTATAGTAAATTTTGGCTGACATTGATTTGAGATTTTATTCCTGGCAGATGCCAGAAATACAGTTCTTCTATGTAGCCATGAGAATTGAGAGCCATGTTCCTTAGGAATAGCCAAGGTGGGGTTAGGGTTATAATCCTTTTATGAAGGCTTAAAATCTCAGTAAAGCTATCAGGGTGAGCTGGGGGCATATCCACATTCAGGACGCAAATTCTCTTTAGAAAATTGTTTTGAATCAGCTTCACCCATAGAACTGTGGTGAGCAAGGATTCCAGATCCACTCTATAAAGTAACTTAGTTTTACTCAGAAATAATGTTCATATTAGCATATAGCTAAATACACTTGGATGGAAATAGCATCTTAATGAAACACCCATAGAACTTTACATTGAAGAGTGATATTGTATATTTTATTTAAATCAAGCAATTAAAAAAAATCATGGCTAAGATTTTAAAACTGTAAGATTTTTAGTGCAGGGACACGGTTTGTTTAAGTTTTTTTCTCATCATTTTATCCTTAATATTTAACACATTGTCTTATGAAGAACCAAGGTACTTGATTTTCACACATATCTTTGAAATAACTTGTTAAAAATAGGCTAATTATTTTGCCAGTAGGTAGAAGAGACAAATCTCATTCAACTGACCCCAGAACACAGAGTTGTAATAATTATATTTTACTGAGCACAAATTGTATGCCAGAAACTGTAAGTGACTTCACTTGCTATTTAATTTCTATGATGTGTTATCAGCAATATTTTACATATTAGGTGAATACAACTCAGAGAGGTAAAGTAACTTTCTTGATGTCACACAGATGATTGTTTGGCAAGGAGGTTATTTAAAATACTTATATGAAAAAAAATAAAAATAAATAGATAAATAAAATAAAATACTTATGTGACTTAAAACATCTCATTTTTAACTAGCTGATTTGCCCCAACCTCCTCCTTCCCACCCTCTCTCCTCAACCCCCTCTCCCATTGTTTTTCTTGAATCTCAAGGCAAAATGTATTGTCAGTGCCCGCATGTACTAGGCACTTCACCAGGAACCGTTCATACTGATGTTACACGAATATTTCTAAAGAGACAAGCTAACATGTGCCAGAGTTTTGGCTTGTTATGCAGCTAGTTCAAAGAAGAAAAATATAAACTATTGCTGGTGGGCAGTTTGCCTATAAGACAGTGAACCTTTACCAAGCTGGTATGAAAGGGGTCAAAAAAAGAGGATAAAGACAGTGAAGATCATGGCACAGAGACAGAATTATTGCAATTCAATTGGACGTTGTGTAGATAAATGGCTGTTTAAAGAAGTTAGCCACTGCCAGTGTGGATCCATCTAGAAGGCAAGGGAAGTAATTATGTAATCTAAGCAGCTCATGAAAGAGGACCATTCAGGCTGCTTGGGCATGAAACTGAGCAAGGAAATTGGCACAAATACTAAGAAAAAAGAAAAGATAACCAAGATTAAGACCCTAGCTGCAAAGCTAGAAAATATGTAGCAGATAGAAAAAAAATTAAGTAGTCAACATTTATTAGAACTAATGAGTGAATGCTAGTATATGGGACTGAAATGTGGAAAGTGGGAGATAGGTGAGAGTTCCCCAGAGTTCTCAGATTTCCCTTCTTCAGGGTGCGCTGGCTGCAAGGACACATGGGCCCCAAGATCACTCTCTTCCCAAGTGCAGCCTGCATCTAGTGAGTGATCAAAGGGCGCATAGAAAGGCCCAAGTATTTGAAGCCAGCTAAAGACCACTTGATGAATCATTCTGCATCCAGAGCTTTGCCTAAGTCTACATCAGCACCCATGGCCCTCTAACTTCTACTTCTGCTCAATACTGCTTCCTCCCTCCCTTTGATAGACAATCCTTAAAAAACAAAAACAAACAAAAAACCCAAAGGCTCTCACCTCAAACACCATCTCTGTCTGCTTTCAGAGAATCCAGCCTGCAGTAATGCCTATGTATGCAGTTGAGGCTTCATTATCAAAATTGGAAATACCAAACGGAAAAGTGGTAAAAAGTAGTACATTCAGTTTTAGGGTATTGCATTTGAGGGAACGATGGGTCAACTAGATGAAGATCTCTTGTACATGGAAAGATATTCAGGGCTATGCCTCAAGAGTAAAGGGTGAGGGGAAATTTGTACTTGAGAACTCTTTTTAAAATAAATCCAAAATATCTTTCACATTTTTTATATGCCATAAGTATATTTCATAGCCTATTTTTCCAAGACTCTAATTAAAAACAACAAAAATGTATTCTGCTTACTATAAGGAGATTTTAGACATCTTTTCATTGTCTCTTTGAATATTTATAAATTAATTCTGCTGTGTGACTTGGCATTGTCTAATATTGTTGATGGCTTACAGCAGACAAGTCCAATCTGAAGTCAAGATTCCATTCCCTGAGCAGCTCTCCCAGGATGTGGCATCCCTTATGTCAAGCTATTTTCTTTATTGCCCAATTTATACATAACTGACAAGGTGTCCCAATTGCCTGGTTATGATATCCCTGCCTCTTTGATGGGAAAGTGATTATGTTTTAAGGGGCTTTCTACACACACATTTGTCAGGTTTTAGCTGTTACTTATATCCTCAGTTAGATATAATTGATGCCCCAGGGTAACTTGTACATTTAAATGAGAACTGTTAGTGATTATTCACATCATATCATCAATAAACACAGGAAGAGATACAAGAAAGTTTATTTCTTCACCTTCATATCTCCTACATGTGTATTTGAGTGCTGAATGGCATCCTCAGGCTGCTTTATTTTCTATTTAGCCCTTTTATGCCTTTTGGATTTCACATTTCATTAGTTAATAGTACTGGATTTGTGCCAAGTAAATAATATATACATGTATGACTTTGCAGTTAGACTTAAGAGCGCATAAAATGAGAGCATCTGCTACTAATAATCAAAAGAAAATGACTGTGTGGTTGTTCCCGTACACACACACACACACACACACACACGTGAGCTTTGTCTTAAGGCGATGTGGAGAGATTGCTCCTATTATAAATGATACCGAGTAGTTAAATATTTGACAGGAAGAATTAATGTAAAGAATGCTATGCCCTCTTATATCTAGAAAAACAGGCAAAGATATTTAAAAGAATGTGATCTGTAGTAATGGAGACTGTGTGTTCTAGTTTGCCTAGAATAGTCCTGGTTCCTGCCTGTTGTTCCTACACAATCATTTATAGCAACCCTTTAATTCTCCAAAGTATCCTGGCTTGCTTATTAAGTCCTATGGCCACCTTATCTAGAATACTTCTAGATTATTTAATAATCTAGAAGTATTTAGTCTATCGCTATGCTGGGTAGCATGCGACTTATCACAAACTTTTTATTAAATAATTCTAATGTATGAACCAAATTATTATTCCTAGGAGGAAATAGTGGCTTGAATGCTTCTGGGATTGTTATGAAATATTTATTATAATTTATTTTGGAAAAATATGGCATTTATCACTTAAAAATTAAAATGGTCTTAAAATATATTTTCTGAATCTGATGTCATCAACATGGTGGCAGCACGATCCCTGATCCAAATGTAGGCGATTCAGGGTTGTTGATAGTTTACTATGATCATGGCTTTGTGGGGACAGCACACTTCAACTTCAGAGTTCTCTGCTAAAATGGTTGAACATCATTGAAATATAATTTTATATTTTTTTAACATTTTATTTATTTATTTGCCAGAGAGATAGAGAGAGAGCACAAGTAAGCAGAGAGGCAGGCAGAGAGAGAAGGAGAAACAGGCTCTCCACTGAGCGGGGAGCCCGAAGTGGGGATCGATCCCAGGACCCCGGGATCATGACCTCAGCCGAAGGCAGACGCTTAACCAACTGAGCCACCCAGGCACTCCAAAAGACCATTTTCTAAAGTATTGTCTAGGCACATAAGATCATCAGTCATGAGCTGGTTTCTGTGGCACAAATCCTTTCAAATTACCCATGATTCTGGAGTGCTTAGGTGATGAGGATATTAGTGATGATACATTTCATTGCTTTTCTTTTTGTTACTGCTGACTTTATAATGTAGAAACCATGACATTGGTAATAAAAATTGTATCTCTATAGTATATATTGATTCAAATTTCTTCCATTAATTCTTTAATCATCACTTTCCAGATAGAAATATGCTCTATTCCTGGTTTGTGTATAATAGTTTTCAAGATTTTAAAGTAAATATTTTACTGACATCATAAACACCCTCAAGTTCCAATGATTGGACCTTCATGAGTCATTAATGTGAATAAAAGTAGTTATTTAATTTAGACATAATCAATAAACTTAAGTAACAGATATTTTCAGTGAAATGACTTTTTATACTGAAATAATAATAGGTTTGCATTATGTAGACAAGAGCCAATTTTTTAAATCACTCCAAAGAGTTTGACCTTTAAAAATTTTTTTTTTAAGATTTTATTTATTTATTTGAGAGAGAGAGAATGAGAGACAGAGAGCACGAGAGGGAAGTGGGTCAGAGGGAGAAGCAGACCCCCCACTGAGCAAGGTGCTCAATGTGGGACTCGATCCTGGGACTCCAGTATCATGACCTGAGCCGAAGGCAGTCGCTTAACCAAGTGAGCCACCCAGGCGCCCTAAAAATAAATGTTTTTTTCATACATTTGAGATGCACCTTTCTCAATGATTAGTCTTCCTGTCAATTATGACACTTAAATCAAACTTATTATCTTCCTGTATCTAATTAAAAATATTTTACCTTAAAGTATTTTTATCCACTTAAAAAAAACTCTAGTTTTCTTTCTCTTCTTTCCTTCTCAGACAACTGTTGGCAAAAGCAGTATACACTTCTTGTCTCCAAATCCTCAACCACACTCAGATTTTAACATTTATGATCCAGATTAGCCTTCACTCCAATGTTTAAAATTATTCTACAAAGATTGACAGTCTCAGAGAGAGAGACAGAATGTTGTGTGTGTGTGTGGTCCTTAAGTGATTTGACATTTCTAGAGTATTTGCCATCAATTGATAATTTCTTTTTCTTAAAAGTTTCTCCTCTTCTCCATTTTACTTTTATTTCCTAAGTCACTTTTTTTATTTGCTTTTCTCTGTTATGCATATTATTGAAAAACCTGTGTCACAACAACATTTTTACTCTTTTATAAACTATCCTCCTTTGAGGATTTCATATACTCCAAGACTTGACATTCCATGTGGATGATTTCAAGATTTTTAGACTCTCCTAAAGTGAGAATTGCATGTCCAACTACTTCATTGACCTCTCCATCTAGAGTCCTTCTATGCAACTTAAATTCAATACTCAATCTACATTAATTACATGTTTTCCCAGTATCCTAGGATGGCCCTTTGGAGGATTCCTTGATGACACCTTTTTTTTTTATTTTTTAGCATACCCTATGTATACTTGATCGTCAACTTATATAAACCCCATTATGCAATGTCTGGTTTAAATGTTTCCTAATCTCTAATTTCTTGACATACAGACGAATTTGTCTATGCCTGTGTTTATATGTGTGTGTGTGTATATGTATTTTCCCCTGTAGTTATACAATCTAAAAACAATGTACATTTCTTTGTTACTTTCTTTTTACTCTCGCTTTATTCATTTTTATTTTTTGACTGTTTGAATTAAATTCCCTTTTTTACAATTTCAACTGCAATCATATATAATATCTGAAATTGACAAGATAATATCTTATATCTTATGAATTCAATTATTTAATTTGAATAAATTAACATATATGTTATGCTTGCATAAAGCGAGTGAAACATGTTTCAGGAGTAAATAAACCCCATTATTATAAAATTAGACAAGTTATTCACATCTTTATATTCTGCTGTATTTTACACTGTATTTTGTCACTAGCTAAAATTTAGTTAGCTATTTTGTAGAAAGTGATTTTCTCTGTCATAATTTAATGATACTTCCCCTGGTGCTTTAGTCACTTTTGTTTATGCATCCACACTACATATTTGATGACAGTAAATGCTTCTTATTATCCTTGTCATCAAAAAGAACTAAATAAGTTCTGGGCATGGCATTATAACTGGTTCCAGGTGTATAGGGTGTCCTTGAAAACTGTTTGTTGAATAAATGGATGAATGATTTTTTTTTCTCTTGATAGTCTCTTGAGGACGAGGACAATATTTTTATCTGTCATAAGAGCCACAATATTCTAGCACCTAACAGTTTTCTAAGAAGCTGTTTTATTTAAATAGTCCTTGGTAGAAAATCTTGTTCAATAAAAATATTGAAACTAGTCTCTGAAATAAAAGGCAGGATTTGTGAAAGCCAAAGTTATTTTATTTTTTTTATTTTTATTTTTTTTAAAGATTTTATTTATTTGACAGAGAGAGACAGAGCGAGAGAGGGAACACAAGCAGGGGGAGCGGGAGAGGGAGAAGCAGGCTGAGCTGAGCAGGGAGCCCGATGCGGGGCTCGATCCCAGGACCCTGGGACCATGACCTGAGCCGAAGGCAGAGGCTTAATGACTGAGCCATCCAGGTGCCCCCCAAATAGTTTTTTTAAAGACAAACAAAATTTTTAAAGTTTTCTACTATTGTGAATGAAATTAATATTAGCTATCATTTTATGGCCATAGTTCATGATGTCAAAATACTATTTATCCTATCCAAAATAATCACTTTTTATTATTGATTCATGTAAAAGGTGTTATATAAATATTATCTAATTGAAAGTGTACTGTGTGTGTATATATATATATATGTCTATAAATTATTTACCTTGGAAAATAACTTTCAAGGAAAAATTGATAAACGTCAAGAATACTGTTAGTTTTCTACCTCAGTTCTGTACATCAGCACAATATTAAACACATTCAAAAGATGAATGAGTTTTGAACATGACTTATAGATTCTGTTTGGAAACAGCGTTACACATACAAAACACAAAAATCAGAATCCTAGTGGCCACATTCTTGCATTTGAGAAGTGTCTCATAACATTTCACAACATTATGGTGAAATATGTTATACTGAGAATTGATTTTTATTGAAGAAAGTTAAAAATGTATGGCTTCAAAATTGTGATTCAGAATTTTCAGTTGAAATCTGGAGTAAAACAGGGCTGGAAATCAGTTCTCTGAAAGTGACAGCTGTAACAATATGGTAGGGATATCTCAGAGTAGTTCATGATTTTGACCTTTGGAAGGTATGGACTTAAGGGGAAATTTAATTTGGAACCACAGATGGAAGAAACATCCACTTTCCTTGGCTCATATTAGAGAGGAATTTAGAAAGTCGAGAGGAGCCAGTTGGAAGTTTCGCACGGAGGAGAGGAACCAGTGTATACTTATTGTGGGTTTTTAATAAATGTTGTTGCCATATCTGTAGCTCTCACATAGCCAGAGTGCACACCACAGACCCAATGGCACCCAGACTTTTACTTTGTGGCTTCTGGCTGTCCACATCTTTAACGCAAATAGATGTACCTTTTAGACAATGCTATTTTTGTGTGAAGTAATTTCATTTTCATCCAAATGTCATTCTCTTCAGCTTCTATTCACTCCTACTACCATTCCAACTTATAAAAAAAATGAATTCCATCTACTTTGGCTTAAATGAATATATGTGGATTTTAAAATGTGGCGTTATAACCTCTCAAACTATTACTGTCCTTTGTACCTATGTATTTCAGTGAAAGTCTAGCTAATTTGCTTAGGATTTATTTTTCTAAAAAGTGTGTGAATTTTTCAAAAGAATAGGAAAAAGAATAAAAATGAACCTCAGATTATTGCTATACTATCTCCTTTCACCAAACTAAAATTGTTTCCTACTCTAGTATCAAAAAAGAAGAAAAGAAAAATGCCTTTCTCCCAAACAACAAAAAAACAGTTTGACAAAGTGAATAAAACACAACTACTGATTTCTCTGCCTAACAACTTGAACAACAGGGCTTAGGGGGTTGACTCAGAGCTCAGAGTCCTAGAAATTTAGACCTGAAGTGGGAGAAACATCAGAAATCCCACCTGACAATCTCTCTCAGTCAATAAGAAGCTGAGACCAAGAGACTTAGTAACTTACTCAGGTTCATAGTACCAGTTAGTGTTAAACATGGGAATATTCCCACATATTCAAGGTCTTTTAAAGAAGTTCTTTGTATTACACTATTCCACTTTTTTAAATTTAATTAGGCAACATATAGTACATCATTAGTTTCAGATGTAGCATTCAGTAATTCATTAGTTGCATATAATACCCAGTGCTCATCACATCACGTGCCTTCTTAATGCCTGTCACCTAGTTACCCCATCTCCCCATCCACCTCCCCTCCAGCAACCCTCACTTTGTTTCCTCGAGTTAAGGGTCTCTCATGATTTGTCTCCCTCTCTGATTTCCCATTCAGTTTTTCCTTCCTTCCCCTATGATCCCTCTACACTATTTCTTATATTACACATATGAGTGAAACCATGATAATTGTCTTTCTCTGATTGACTCAGCATAATACCCTCCAGTTCCATTCACTTCAATGTAAATGGTAAGAATTCATCCTTTTGATGACTGAGTAGTAGTCCATTGTGTAGATATACCACATCTCCTTCATCTATTCATCTGTCGATGGACATTTGGGCTCTTTCCACAGTTTGGCTATTGTGGACATTGCTGCTATAAACTTTAGGGTACAGGTGCCTCTTCCGATCACTAAATACACTATTCTACTCCTTATGTAACTATTTAAAAAATATTTAAATGTGTTTTTTAATAGCCACATTTTATATTTTTTTACAAATTTGTTCAGAAGTAGCCTACGTATTCCAAAAGATTTCTAAGTCATACCTTACCTCTTCTTTGCAACAAATCATTCACTGGCTCCCCATCTTATTCAGAAAAAAGTCTGGGTCATTCTAGTGACCTACATGGTCAGAGATGAACTGTTCCACCCCCTGCTTTATTTTACCCCATCTCCTATTTCTCCCTCCCTCAGCAATTCACTCCAGCTATGTTGGTTTCCATATTTTATGGAAACATATAACCATGCTTCTGATATCCCTACCCTCAAAAACAGTATCTGGGTCAGAGGAGGCCATCAGACTTTTTGTTGCTAAATTCATAAAATGAAAAAATAATTATTAGTTTTTCCAAAAAAATAAAACATATATTATATAAGGCCAATAGGGAGTGTCAATCAAAGGCTTTCTTTGTTGACATGGAAGAACTACACATTGAGTTATTGGCAAAAAAACAATGAAATCTTGGAATATTTAAAATCTTTCCAATAATTGAATAAACCACTTTCTGTTTTATTCTATCCTATAGCATTCCTGCCACCTTCAGTCATTAGTGTTGGCAGCCAAGAGATAGTTATATCTCTTTGTCATCACTGTTGTAACCACCTGATGGTAAGAATGAGAACAGTGAATATTTAACATTCTTAAGAGGATATAAGGTATATTTATATTTAAAATCTCTATGTACTCTGTGGAATTTAGGTCAATATTTGGAGAAAAAATAAATAAAAATAAATATTTGGAGATAAAAACTCATTCAAAGCTTTCAGCTCCTGAATCCATCACTGGAAGAAGAGTAGATAGGCAAAATGTGGTAGCCACATTTTATGGAGCATTATGCAACAGAATGGAGCAGCAGATCAGTTGCATCCATTGATGTGTATATAGAAACATGGATAGAAGGAGCCCTGGGTGGCTCAGTCAGTTAAGTGTCTGCCTTCAGGTGTGGTCATGATTCCAGGGTCCTGGGGTTGAGCCCTTTATCAGGCTCCCCGCTCAGTGGGGAGTCTTCTCCTTCTCCCTCTGCCCCTATCCCTGCTCCTGGGCTTTCTCTCGCTCAAATAAATAAATATAATCTTAAAAAAAAAGAAACATGGATAGAACTTTAAAAAAGGCTAATTATCAAAAACATAAGAAAGTAATTATATATATGACATGTGTACATATGTATATATATATATATAAATATTGGGTTTACTGAAAAAGAAAGGTAATTATATATATATGTGTGTGTATGCATCTATGACACATACATATGAATACAATTATATATAAGCAGATATGTAAATATGTAACCTTTATGTATGTAAATTTAAAAACATGGTTAAAAAAGCATGATTCAACATGGAACACTACATCACAAACTAATGATGTAATGTATGGTGATTAACATAACAATAAAAAATTTAAAGAAAAAAAGCATAATTCAAAATGGATTTTGAAAAATTTTCTACAAACGAAACAGTAAAAATAAATCAGAATTTTTACCAATGATCGGAGAAAAGGACAGAAAATAAAAATATAAAAAAATAAACGAGGGGCGCCTGGGTGGCTCAGTTGGTTGGGCAACTGCCTTCGGCTCAGGTCATGATCCTGGAGTCCTGGAATCGAGTCCCGCATCGGGCTCCCTGCTCAGCAAGGGGCCTGCTTCTTCCTCTAACCCTCCCCGCTCTCATGTGCTCTCTCTCTCTCTCTCTCTCATTCTCACTTTCTCAAAATAAATAAATAAATCTTTAAAAAAAAAAGAATAAACGAGTAAAGGAAAACATATGAAGGACAAATGATGACATTGTGACCTAACCTGAGAAGTGTGTGATGAATTAAAATCAATTAATCAATCAGTTCAATCAGTGTTGCCAGTACAATTAGGACATTCTTAGTTTTAAGAAAGAAAACATCAAATGTATATTACTGTAATTTTACACTATCACAGTTATTTCTATTAAAAACAGTACTGTTGGCTTGGATGGCTCACTCAGTAGAGCATGTGACTCTTGATCTTGGGGTCATGAGTTTGAGCACCACCTGTGGCATAGAGTTTACTTAAAATAAAAAAAAATGAAAAACAGTAGAGCAAAAATTGTATTTAATAATATTTTCCATTTTTTCTCTTTTTGAATCACATACTAACCAAATGAATTTGATGTGTATTATACCAAAGTTCTAATACAAATTTTGTTCCCTTTTTAGTAATTATTACTTTGTAATTAAATATTTAACACAGACAGTGACTTCCAAATTTATTGGTGCCCCCCAAACAAATGGGGGAAGTTTCCTTCTTCTTCCCTTGAAATATTGAACTATTAAATTTAATGATTTTTCCAGAAATTAAAACATCAACTACTGGGGCCAGCTTATTTTAAAATTCTGCTATATGATGTCTGCTCAAACCAGAAATATCATAAAATATAAGGGAAATTCTAAATAGCCAAGGGATAAGGGGACAAGTAAAACAGATGTCGTATTAACTGTTTAATTTTTTTAAGATTTTATTTATTTATTTGAGAGAGAGAATGAGAGATAGAGAGCACGAGAGGGAAGAGGGTCAGAGGGAGAAGCAGACTCCCTGCTGAGCCGAAGGCAGTCGCTTAACCAACTGAGCCACCCAGGCGCCCCTAACTGTTTATTATATGCATGATGATTTACAAAGAAATGGTTTATTAGATTATTCCTAGAAAAAGACGTAATCTGAAAACTGAAGTGATATTCCTTTATTGCTAGTTAAAACAGCGATATTCTCCTTTACACATTAAACTCTCAATTCAATCATATAGTAAACAAATATATATTAAGCACTTTGGGATGTCATGTACTTAGTTTCTAGGCACTAGAGAGACAGCATTGAAAAAGAAATGTTGACAAGATCCCTCCCTTCAGAGAGTATATATGAAAGTTAACAATAGGAATAGGCTTTTAGAAAAAAAAAAGTAAATTATTTTGGAAAAATTAATAAGCAGTTTTGTTAGTTGTATATACAAATACATATATGTGCATTTTAAATTTATACATATATACATATTAAAATGTAAACTATATATACATATAAAATATATATATAAATTTTGAATTTGGTTAGTTTATTTTTTTAAGATTTTTAAAGATTTTATTTATTTACTTGACAGAGAGACAGCACGTGAGCACAGAAGCAAGGGGAGCAGCAGAGGGAGAGAGAGAAACAAGCTCCCCCCTGAGCAGGAAGCCCAGTGTGGGGCTCAATATGGGGCTCAATGTGGGACTCGATCCCAGCACCCTGGGATGATGACCTGAACCAAAGGCAGACACTTAACCGACTGAGCCACCCAGGTGCCTCAAATTTGGTTAGTTTAAATTTGTCTCCTAAACCTTATCACCTGAACTGGAGGAAATAACTAAATGGAATTGATTCTTGGAAAATTGGGAGGAGATGTGAAAACATCCTGATTCCATTAAAAGTTCTCTATCCTATAAAACCCTTGTTTTAGGAATGGTATATTTCTTCCATAGATTCTCTGGTTCAGCTCTCTATAAGTCGAAGAGCCTTACCGTGGATAGGTATCACACCTTTTACTGCTGACAAGGTCAGGGCTCAGAAAAGACACAATTGTTCTGTAAAAAAACACCAGGTTATTTAATTTTGTTGGTAATTTCAAACCAATAAAAGCTCCAAGTAAAGATTCTAATCTTAGTCTTACATTACATAATATTTTAGAATATTTTACATATGAATGAATCAGTATTCAATGAATTTTATACCACTATTTTTACAAAAAAAGATAAAACTAGGTAAACATATAAAGTAGAAGTGTTGCCATAAGTTGTTGAACACCAAATAACAAGGTTTTAGTTTTTCCTTTTTCACAACCAACAACCCGGGGTAATTTCATTGTTTAAAATCAACATCTCCCATCTATTTTTAGATAAAAGATTTATTTCAAATTTGAAGATAAGAAACAGGAATTACACAGAGATTAAATGATTTAACTTAAAATCAACAGTCTGTTATCTCCACGCTAAAATCTCTTCCCATCTTCATCTTCAATCCAGCAATCTAAAATGATGTTTGGAAAATATTTTAATCCCGTTTAACGTACTTAATCATTGAAGGTAAATTATGAATGTAAATACAATTTGTGTGTCAGCAGTCAGGTTTAGAAGCAGCTGAAACATAGTAAGGAAGCACTTTTTCACTATGTGTACTATTGATTACCTTCGATCAAATCTAGGAGTGTGGAAGGAATGCATATAAAGTATTCAATTGTGATTGTACTCTTATCAGATATCAGTGTAAATACACATCTTCTTTTAAGAGCTTCACATAATTTAATTGGTATCATTCAACTCATTCAGAAACATACACACACACATACATGCACAGGCATATGTCACATAAACAGGAGTTTATGGAATAATTTGCTTCTCAAAAGGCAGTATTGACATTTTGTATGCTTTCATAAAACTATCTGTTCCCTCTGTGTTCATGCTTTCACAGTATTATGCATAAGAGTAAAGTCCTGCTGCCTTGTCTTTAATATTTATTTGTCTGTTGAACAAGGTAGCAAATTTTATTGCTTATTATGTTTACTGTGGGGGCACCTGGGTGCCTCAGTAAGTTGAGTGTCTGACTTTTGATTTCAGTTCAGGTCATGATCTCATGGGTCATGAGATCCAGCGTTGGGCTCCCTGCTCCGTGGGGAGTCTGTTTGAAATGCTCTCCCTCTGCTCTGCTGCCCATATGGGCTCTCTCTCTCTCTCAAAAATAAATAAATCTTAAAAAAAAGAAATGTTTACTGAGAGCAGTTTTCTGAAATCATTTGAAAGCTCTTAAGTCAGAACTACACTCTTCAAACAGATTAGTACAACTTAATTTTATCTATTAATAAAAACTCAATTTCTCTAAAACAAATAACGTGTACTTGAAAATATAGACGTCAAATTAATTACAACAAAATAATATCTATCCAATAGTTTGTTTAGAAATATTTCATGTTTAGTAGTTTCAATACTTTTTTTTCTACTTTGGAGCTTAATTCATTACAGCAAGTTATAATAAACCGCAAACTAAAACCTCTCTGATTTGGCAAGTATCCATCACAAATTGAAAATAGTTTCACCTTTAAAAATATTCATGATCTGGGGCACCTGGGGGGGCTCAGTCGTTAAACATCTGCCTTCAGTTCAGGTCATGACCCCAGGGTGCTGAGATCGAGCTCTGCATCAATCTCCCTGCTCAGCGGGGAGCCCGCTTCTCCCTTTCCCCCTGCTTGTGTTCCTTGTCTCACTATCTCTCTGTCAAATAAATAAATAAAATATTTTTTAAAAATAAAAATATTCATGATCTAAACCAAAATCATATTCAATTGATCCTAGTTCAGCAAGTAGCACTTATCCATGATGTAGTTATGACACATATTTATTAACCCATTGCGACTGAATGGAATAGTTAATTTGCATGTTCTAGCCACTAAAATAATATTTTAATAAATATATTTGTATATATACCCAGAGGAATTAATGCTTTTATTTTTGTAGTCTAGATTACTAAATGTGGTATTGCTGGGTTGAGTATAAATTTATAATTTTGATATAAATTGCAGATTTATTTTCAAAAACAGTGTAGCAGTTTGGACTCCACTAAATGATGTTCATTTCTCTGATTATTGTGCATAATAATAAACACTTGCATCTTTAACCAAAGACGATGTTTGGAATAAGGAAACTTGTAGCTTTCATTTGTAGAGTCTTATTCAGGAATGAGGTGAATCTAATATCACATTATTTTCATGATTTGGGTTTCTTCCCTTGAAATTTTTATCCATACATTAAAAAAAAAAGAAAATGAAACAAAAATTACATCAAATGGAACAGGAAAGAAAAACTTTGCTCAAGACTAATAAAATAGGAAAGAGAGATTGATTTCAACTTTGATAAGATAAAGGCAGAAGAATTTTTAGGCACTACGGTGAGCTAATTGAAAAGTAGTACTACAGGACATTAGTAAAGAGAATAGTCAGTGTGATTAGGCCATCTGTGTTTAATAATTGATGCTTATTGAAGTTAGGTTCCTATCTTCCCACAGAGAAGGGAGAAGACTTCCCTCCCAACTTTATTGAGATATAATTGACATACTATATTGCATAAGTTTAAGGTGTAGAACCTGTTGATTTGATACATATATATTGCACAATGATGGCTACCATAAGATTAGCTAGCACCTCCATCCTGTCACATGATTACCATTTCTTTTATGTGGTGAGGACATTGAAGATAATACTTTCTAAGCAACTTTCAATTATATTATATAGTATTGTTAACTATAATCACCATGCTCTACATGAGATTCCCAGAGCTTTTTAACAAGTCCATCTTTCTTGATGATTACATTTCAAAGGAGTGGCTCCCAGATCTCTAAGAAAGGTGCTCCTCTTGGTTGTGACCCTGGCAAGAGGCTGGGAGAAGAATTATGTCTCAAAGAGATAGAGAAAGAATTTGCAACTGCAGGTTTTCTCAAGTAAATGTTCTAAGAAACGGGAGCAAGAGTTCTATAATCAGGAAGAATCTTGTCTAAAGTTTAGTCAAGGCAATGAGAATCTTAAGGCCATCATGGCCACTGTTACAAAATAGCTTGTGCCTGTGTCTATATCCTCTGAGGACGATTTACTCTCCCCTCAACCACCACCTGGATGACAAATTAGTATCTCCTAGTCCTTGCCCTACTTCTACATTTTGCTCTGATTGATCTAGCCTAGCTAGCTGAATACCTACCTACCTACCTGCCTAATTACCTACCTACCTATCCATCTATCTAATCTTTTCTTTCACCTACTTTTAAGTCTAGACTATTAAGTATTTACTAAGAGTGTAACACCTCTAGTTCAATATCTGTACTTAAAAATATAAAATTCATGGTTTCTTACATGGTTGTTTCCATTTCTTAACAACTCTGTTTTGATTCTATAGCTACTAAATTGAAATACTTTCCCTAGTGTTGTCCAAAGACACATGGAAAACACAAGCTCCAACTTTTCTAGTTTTTAATACTAGCTTCCTTCTTAGTTTAAATATGGAATTATAACAATTACAACAGTTGGATGTTATAGTTGGAATTATAACAGCATAGCCTTTTTGAATAGCAGAAACCATATTTCCATCACCCACAGATTTCCTTCAATTACTGTTATGTAGATGAGAAGTCCCATAGTGCAGATTTTCTACCTTTTTTAGGAAAACTTTTCTTTCTACCCCAATGATTTTAAGGACTTTTTTTTTCTTTTGTTTGAATTGAGGATTTGTATCAGGGTATTCTGTATTGTGTATCATTTTTCATTAATCTTCTCTGGGACTTGATAAGCACCTTAAATCTCCAGACTCAGAGAAAATGCATCTTTTATTTGATTTTCCTTTACTTCATTCCTTTCTCTTTCTGGAACTTCTTCCTCCATGACCTGTTGTTACATCTGCCATATGATACAAAAGTCTCTTAGTATTTCCCTATTACTTTCCATCCTTTTTAAAAAAATTGTTTATTTTTTTAATTTTTTTAATTTAAATTCAATTTCGTTAACATATATGGTACTATTAGTTTCATAGGTAGAATTCAATGATTCATCAGTTGCATATAACACCCAGTGCTCATTCCATCAAGTGCCTTCCTTAATGCCCATCACCCCATCCTCCCACCCATCACTCGCCCCCCAGCAAACCTCAGTTTGTTTCCTAGAATTAAGAGTCTCTTATGGTTTGCCTCTCTGTTTCATCTTACTTTATTTTTCCACCCCCTTTTATACTTATTCAATATTAAGTGCTATTTATTCTCTCTGATGCTGCAGAACATCAATTCAGGTTTTAGTTGTGATTATCCTATATTTTCATGTACTTAAAGACCTTGTAAATTCAAAGTTTATTAATGCTAAATATTAGGCTTACATACATGGTCCATTTCCTCTGGGTAAATGTGGCCAGTTCCTCCCGACCACCCGGAATGTAAGCATTTCAGTCCACTATTGTGGCTATCAGCAGGTGTTCGGGTCAATAGGATCAAGCAGGTCTGTCCAAAGTCAAATGTCTAACCAATATCTATTTCACCGGTGGCAGTTTGCAACCCAAGTGCCCTTAGAAAACATGAAATTTCTCTTTATACCTCCAGGAAAACCCTGTTTCCTGCTTCTGGTTTTAAGTCCTAATCTTAAATCTCTTCTTAAAGAGAATCCTAATCTCTTCTTCCAGGAAGAATGAATTCTTTCCTAGAATATCCTGAGGAAACTGTACATTTAGATATACTTTCTATATTCTACCACCTTACCCAGCAATAGAAGAAAAAGGAGTCACCAACATCCTACCCCTTCCCTTACTTTCTGGATTCCAGATTACCACAGATTACCATTTTAACATTGAAAATGTCTCCTGGAGTGGGATGGAAAGGATCTTCTTCACTAATGTTGGAATTGTTTGTTTGTTTGTTTGTTTCAGAGCAAGGCAAGCAGAGTGGTCAGATTTTTGAAATACTGATTCTGTTCGTACAATAAATGGATGTGTGATAGTTTTCAAACTACTTAGCATAAACCCAACAGGGATATTTCTAATACCCACGGTTATGATAGCGCTTTACTTTAACCCATGACAATTTCAGGCCAGAACATGACATCAAACAGCGAGCCTTTCTCTAAACAGCTCCTGCCAATATATCTCAACAACATGTCAAAAACACAAATTGTGCACAAAACTGCAGCTCACTCACATCTGTCATTAACTTATTGTCCTTCTTTTCTCCCAAATCTCATCCTGCATTCCTAAGTGTAATACTATAAATAGAATAGAAAAGAGATGCAGACAGAAATATAGATATGAAGCTTCACTTTTCCTCAAATAAATTATGATGACATTATTTTGAAGGGGCATCAGGTAAACTATGCATATATAAAAATTTCATTCAACATTAATACTATAACTGTACATTTACATTCATATATAATTTTAAAAATGGATCATATTTACCCTAGATGTTTTTCACTTCTCTATTAAGCAGTAAGATTTTTGCTAATTCTCCCCATCCTTTAATCAAGACAAGTAAGATTTGAATAGGAGACAGGGAGACACATCTATGTGTTGCCATTGAACTCGAAAATGAATTTGGCTTTTGCATAACAATCAAACATTTTAATCATGGAATCCAAGGAGATCGTATTATTGTACAGTAAAATCTGAAATTACATCTAAGGGTACCCAGAGAGTCATAATTATGTAGAACTTACACATAAGCCCCTGCACCATCCAAGATTCATTTAATTGCATGGGTCGAATATGAGCATTCAACACTCAGACTAACCACTCAAACATGAGCTAAACCAGAGAGCTTTCACATAGAGAAGAGCTATGTCCTAGAAAAAGATTTGAGGGTGTTTCTCTAGAAACCCATTCATAATGATTGTTTTGGTAACAGTTTCTCAGAATATACCATTATAAACAACCTCAAACCCAAATTAATTTAAAACTAATCTAATTATATTTTATGTAGTGTATATTCGGTACACAACATTTTTATTCTAAATTTTATTAAATTAATATTTATATTCTGCAGAATTTATATTTGGAAATATGAATTGGTGTTTATATTATCAAATTTAAGCCTTTTTCTGAGTTAATTTCACAAAAATAGTAACAGAGCACCTAGTGAGATATTAATGAAACTGAATATTATTTAGCACTCTTTGGGTTGTAGGTAAAAGACAAAAACAACCAGACTTATGGCAAAAGGAAAATATTACCATAAGGTTGTAGGGATGTGTCATGTGACCCAAAGGCAGAAATATCTGGAAGGTAGAACAAAGTCTATCTAGAAGGTAGAACATGTATCTGGAAGGTAGAACAAAGTGTTAGAACCTAAACCAGAGGCTCTTGGTCTTTAATGTGCATTGCTTTCTGTACCTCTTCTTCATTCTTCTCTCCTGGTTTACCAGATTCTTGGTGTCTCATTTACATAGTGTTTTGTATGATAACCTCAGGCATGAGTAGGAGGCCGCTTCCATTGCCATGCTTGTTCAACTTTCAGATGCTCCCTGAAGGCACACCTGGTTATTAAAACAAATTGGATTTTTTTTTCTATAATGTCTCCTGAGTCACCGAGAGACTTTCTAATTCACAGGGACAGGAAGGTAGAGCCTCTAGGATAAACTGCCTTATATCTCAAATGTGTCAGTATCACCAAATCCAAACTATATATAAACAATGGCTTTGTTAGAAGTGATTCAAAAATCCTTTTCCTTTCAAACAACCAAATTCAGCCAAATATGTGGTCACATCCACTCAAAGGGTCAAATTAACCCTATTGCAAATTATTGACTCACTGATTGATCTAAGAGCAGAAAAGAATGTGTGATTTATTTGTTGAAAATGCTGTGTAGACTAAGTTCTTTCTGTGAGAAGATTTTTGTTATATTCATCATTCTTGACATCTCGCTTCACATTTCTTGTACACATCACAAAACATGGATATTACTTTTTGTTCCTCACCTTGACCATTTAACATTATTGCAGAAGATGAAACCTGACTCTGCTTTTCTTTAACCTTGTGTGTCTAGAATTCCATTTTGTACTTTTAGGTTTGTATAGTAGAAGTGCTATGAGATAAAGAATGGCCCATCTACTTTAGGCGCCAGCCAAGACAGATGACTTGTCTTAGATGATACATATTTTTTTCAAGCCAATTGAGTTCTGATTAATTGAAGGAGGAAAATTATTGCAAAAATTGCTAGCATGCCATTTATTCTCCTTCTGTTTCGCGTGACTTGCCTTTGTGGGAATTACACTTTTGATATGATTTCTAGCTGTATTGTTTTGTCCAGAGCATTACATCTAAGACATTTTGATTCTGCAGAAATTGGGAAACAAGGTGTAAAATAAAATGCAGAAAGAAATCTCTGAGGCTACAGAAAATAAACAACTAGTAAGGTATATTATGAAGCAATCTAAGAATGTTTGTATCATCAATATGGTATAAAGTTTCTTATTAAGGTATATGATAAATTATAACATAAAGGTAGAGATAAAATTATAAAGATAATTCGAAGAAGAGTCTATGTGTGTTTATACTATATGTGCCTACACATGGGCAGGAAAGTCACCTCTGTGAGGTACACTGGAACGTCCTTCTCTGCTTCATTCAGAGACAAGAAAGGGCCTAAAGCATAGGGGCTCTCCGTGAGTAGCCGATGAGTAAAGGAAGAACTTGACAATCTTTTAATGCCCTTTTCAAAATTTTCAGTGTACAGTGAAAGAAAAAAAACAACACAATTTAAAAAAGACTTCTTTACAGCTGAAAATTAACTTTGATAATAAGATCAAAATTTTAAAAACTAGATTTTTCCTTCAAATGCAGATTGATATGGGGTTTGCATAACTCCGTATAAGACTAATAATCCATGCATTCAATGGATATTTAGTAAACATTCCTTAAGAGTTCAACAAAGTACCGACAGTTTTATTGTTAATTCTCTTAGTACCCTGAAATAATTATTCATTTTCTTATTTTTACATGTGGGAACAAGGCTCAGCATATCTCTTCCAAAGCTACACTGAATAAATCAAATATTTGCCAGGAATCATGTAATTAAAATATTGAAGAAATGTATATCTAGACTTCCTACAGTGTAACCGTTCATATACATGAAATTCTGAAATTAGGCTATGAACAAAGAAAGAACATACACACCTGACTTACAAATCTTCACTTATTTTATAAGTCTTGGAAAAAGTTATTCCTCCTGAACCATGACCAAACCTTTTTTTTTTCAGAAAAAACAATTTTTCCAGTTTTTAAAAATAAGGGTTATGATGGTTATCAAATACACTTTCCTCCATTATTATTCAAGTAGAGGAACATTTATTTACTTGTAAAATATTCTCCACTGCCTTTTCCATTTTGAGTGAGAGCTAATTGATTTTTTGGTGACTTTATTCCACGACTTTATAAGATAAATAACCTATTTTTTCAATGCATGCTGTTTCAGCCTCGGTAAGAGGCTTTAAAATTCAATTATTCATTTTTTTCATTACTTAACTTTAATTGTACTCCCTTCCATTCATTTTTTTAAAGATTTTGTTTATTTATTTGAGAGAGACAGACAGAGAAGGAGAGAGAGAACACAAGTGGGGGGAGCAGCAGAGGGAGAGGGAGAAGCAGGCTCCCCACTGAGCAGGGAGCCCAACTTGGGGCTTAATCCCAGGACCCTGAGATCATGACCTGAGCCGAAGGCAGATGCTTAACTGACTGAGCCACCCAGGCACCCCCACTTCCATTCATTATTTTCATTTCTCAGTTTGTTGTTGTTTTTTTTTTCCTCCTTTGTCTTTATTCTTTTATTTTCTTTTTCTCCCCCAACATCTCTTCTTTTCTCCTGGCCTTTTTTTTTTTTCATCCTTGTTTCTTTCTTTTCTGTTCTGCAGTTTTTTAAAGCAAATCTTTAAATAGAATGTAGTTAAGTCGTGGCAGGCTGACTCTAAGCTGTGTCTCAATCATACCCATCTCCTGAAACTCACACCTTTCATGGAACCCTCTGCCTGTGAGTGTGGGCTGACATAGACACTTGTTTCTAGCCAGGAGACTATGGGGAAAGTTTCGGCATGTAATTCTCATAATTAGGTTACATAAGATAGTGACTTACACTTGCTAGCAGAATCTCTCAACTGTCTTTTTGGCTTTCACGCATTGATGTAATAAACTTCCCTGCCATAGGGACCCACACAGTCAGGACCTGATGGTGGCCTTCAGCTAACAGAAAGCAGAAACTGGAGCCATTAATGCAATCTCCTCCAAGAAACTCCATTGTGCCCAAAAGCAGGGGGTTTTGAAGTAAATCTTTCCCTAGTTCAGTCTGAAAATGAGACAACATAGCTAACTAATATCTTAATTGTAGGGTGTAAGAGGACCCAGCTAATCTGTGCCTAGTTTGTGATCCAAAGAAGTTATAAGCTAATAAATACCTATTGTTTTATCCTAAGTTTTGTGGTAATATTTTAGGCAGCAATAAATAACACATAAGCTTTTCTGTGCTACTTGCTACATTTTCACTTATATTGTATTTTTAAAAGATAAATAGTCCTTCAAGGGCATTTTTTTTTTTAAAGATTTTATTTATTTTTGACAGAGAGAGAGAGTATACAAGCAGGGGAAGAAGCAGGCAGAGGGGAAGGGGGAAGCAGGCTCCCCACCCAGGAGGGAGCCTGATGTGGGCCTCGATCCCAGGACCCTGGGATCATGACCCGAGCTGAAGGCAGACGCTTAACTGTCTGAGCCACCCAGGTGCCCCTCAAGGGCATTTTTTTTTTTAAGATTTTATTTATTTATTTATTTAAGAGAGCGAGAGCACATGAGAGGGGGGAGGGTCAGAGGGAGAAGCAGACTCCCCGCTGAGCAGCAGGGAGCCCGATGCGGGACTCGATCCTGGGACTCCAGGGTCATGACCTGAGCCGAAGGCAGTCGCTTAACCAGCTAAGCCACCCAGGCGCCCTGTCCTCAAGGGCATATTTTAAAAATCTGTTTGATAAAGGCCAAGAAAAAATGTTCATGCATTGCCATGTTTTAAATTTTTAATTCTTTTTTGTACTCAGCTTGAACATAAACTTGATTATCAATAAAAAGTATAGTCAGTAACTCAGTTTATATATTAAGACACATATAAAATTGACAATACTTTTTATTTTAAACGGTAGAATATCATAGTTTATATAGACCCGATTATGAATTATGTGTGCACCACAACTGATTCTAATTACATTCTTAATTCAGAAGAATATTACTTTTGATCCTATATTATAATCGATCTAAACTTATATGCGTGTTATTACTGTATACACAACGGTACCTTTCATGCTGAGATTGAATTTTTGAAATTTTTGATATCATGGACTGGATGAAAATCTTGAATTCTTAATTGGAATTAGCAAATTTTCTGTTTGAAACACAAAACAACCACGACTGGGATTAGGATGAGGCAAGTGAGGAGTCTCAACGCCTAACATCTAGGGAGACACTTGAAGAGCCATACAAGTGTAAACTTTGCATTTGCTCATTTAACTGGCAAAATCTTTTCCTATTATATAGTCAGTAATTGACTACCATTGCTTCATCTTTTGTACATGTATCAGAGATTGTAAAATAAAAAAGAGTGTATTTAATTTAGAAGGATTTTTTAAAAATATAGACTTGCTCACAAAGGAATATATAAATCTATCTTTTGCAGCTGCATACTTTACAGGCAGTCTTGGGGCATAACTTAAAAACAACTAACAACTTTTAAGTAGGTGGTAATGCCTCTCCTACAAATTTTGGTCTTACATTTTCCATGTGACATCATTGTCAAACCCATGGCAGATATCGGACAAATATTCTGTTCAAGTTTTATATTCATCACCACCTTTCTTAGTAAATACAATTTCATACATTCTCTTTCACTAAACATGTACATATTTAACTTATTGATGCCAAATGGATTATTGTAATTTTTTAAATGTGTAACCAAACAATAAAATAAATACAGATTTACTTTTTTAAGATTTATTTATTTATTTGAGAGAGAGAGCAAGAGCATGAGCAGGAGGGGCAGAAGGAGAGGGAGAGAGAATCTCAAGCAGACTCCCTGCTGAGCAGGGAGCCACAGATAGGGCTCGATCTCACCACCCTGAGATCACGACCTGAGCCAAAACCAAGAGTCCCATGCTCAACCTGACTGGGCTACGTAGGTGGCCCAAACAAATACAAATTTAGATCTTACAGTAAAAGAATAAGCCATATGGAAGGAAAATATCCATCATGAACCTTATGTGTTCTGTTCATATTAGTTTCTTTTTCATGTGTCTCTATAATTTGTCCTCTACTTCATTCATCTATTTTGAGTCATTTGTAATTTTACACTTTTCCCACTGTCCACTCCAGTGGGCAGCCTGACTGCTTAAATTATCCCCTGACCCTTGGGTTGCAGATAACTGCATATGTACGTCAGACACCTGCCCACCATTACTGGAGACCGGAGAGAGTACCTACCCATGTATGTTTTGTTTTATCAGCATGTGTCCTCCACAGTGTCTTTTAAAGTGCAGAGCATTTAGAAAGCATCAGGAAAAGAGATATGTGTTGCCATGGATCATCATTCACAATTAGCCCTGGTGTGTTAAAGTGAAAACTGCTTTAGGCACGTATGTCTCACAGACCACTGTGCAGAACCTGTTAGTACGAAGTTCATTTATTCATAGGAAATGCCAAACCATTTTAGAGTGTTTTATTGCAATTATTACTAATAATCCTTTGTTTAAAAACCTGGTCCAAATATGTGAAACTAGACAGGGTGTCATGATAGCAGGCAAAAACATAGATTTCTCCAGCCACCTAAAAGATAGTTTCTGATGTCCATAAAGTGAGTCTTTTTTACGCCTATTTTCCAAAGAAAGTATCTTAGAGAAACTCACATCGAGATTAATTAGTAATATAGCTAATAATTGAACGTAGGTTATATAGGTCCAGACCCACTTTCTTTTTAGGATTACACTGCTCCACAAAAACTTGAATACTATTTAGTAGATGAAAGTTTATTGCATATTAGTTTTTCTTTAACTGTAGCTCCTTCTACAATATCACATTTTCACAGCTTCTCATGTATATGCATTGAAAATTATCATATATAGCATATGTAACAAGATGCAGTATATATTGTGACTGTCTCATAATGAAATATATAATCAGAATTATGTCCTTTGGGAATTAATGAAATGTAGCCAACATTTTTCTTTGCCTTTTAGATTTAGAGAAATCATACTTACTAAATTAATATGAACAATATATAAGACTGTTTTTTATTACCTCAATATAATGGAATAAATTGTAATTTACCATCCAAGTTTAGTTGACTTTATTAGTTCATAGGAAATTAATAGGAAAATTAATAGGAAAAAAATTAAATATCATTAGGACAATTTTTAAGTAAAATTTTATAACATCAGAGAGTATCACACATAGTTTCATCAAGACATTACTTGTACTAACTCTGAAACCTAAAACCTGCTAAAAGTAGCATGTGAAGCTGACCTATTATGTAACTGTCATGGAACCTAAAACACTCACTAAAACTGTCATGCTTCTTGTTCAATTTATATTCCTTTTCAGGTGTTTTCAGGGTCTAGTCAGAATGCCAGAATTTCTATGTGTGATGAAACATCTTAAGTACGGATAAATATTTATACATATTATAAAGGTGTCAATATTTATCTATAAGTAAAAACATAATATATATCAAATTCATATATACGGCTACTTTTTTGCCAGCTATTTTAAATAACAAGAGTTCAGGAAATTTGAAGTGGAAAGATTTTAATTTATCTGTAACTTGTGCTGTTTAGCATCCTTGGAGATAGACTCAAAGACCTTGTAAACTCATCCAAAGAGACTTAGACAATGTTTGTACATTTATTTTGTTGCAATTTTAACTTATTCTGGTCTCTTTAGATAACATAATGACCCCTACAGCTACCTTCCCCTCTGTTACTTCAAAAGCAAAATTATTTAGTCTTTGAAAGTAGGATAGGAAAATAGACAACGAGAGGGTGAAGTATATGTTTCATAGTCCATCAAAAATTATGTATATTAAGATCCAAACTAGAAAGAATTATATCGTTGAATAATAATAATGTATATTATAAGGAAGATATTCTACATAAGTGAATTTTCATTTTTTTTAAAGATTTTATTTATTTATTTGAGAGAAAGAGAGAGAGCACAAGAGGGGGAAGGGTCAGAGGGAGAAGCAGACTCCCTGCTAAGCAGGGAGCCCGATGTGGGACTCGATCCCGGGGCTCCAGGATCATGACCTGAGCCGAAGGCAGTCGCTTAAACAACGGAGCCACCCAGGCACCCAATAAGTGAATTTTCAGATAACATGAATTTATCCGTTCAAGTGCCAGAATCTAACTGAAAAAAATTATGGCTAAAAAGATTTCTAAAATGCCTTACACTCCCCTACTTCTCTTTCAGCAGAGTCAGGTGATTTGTGTCTTGTCATTTGTGTAACTCAGCATTTTGCAAGGAGGGAGAGTTAGATACTCATTTGAACACTGTCTACATTGTCTCATTTATTTGATTCATTTTCCCATCCTTCTGGCTGACACAGGTTCAGTAGTTAGGCCAGGTGGTAGAGCCAACAAATTTTCAATAGAATGTAAAGTGTTGGCAAAATCAACAAAGCTCAAATCTTAAATGTCATACTAGCATTTTCACTGGTCTCATTATTTTACTTTATTCAATTAAATGAGAAGTGAGTTGGCTTGTGCATTACTGATTTCTGTGATCATCTGTTTCATTTTAATTGCAATATGTAAAATATCCTCATCTTTTATAAAAGTAAGCAATGTTGTACTGTTCTACCATTTGCTGCTTCGCAATTAAGTTAATAAATATTCTTTCTTCTTATCTCTTTATTAGTGAAATACTCTGTTTTTCAGTTTTATATTCAAGTACTCGCATGCCAACCGTTAGAAGAAGTACAATCTCGATTTTTGCAAGGTCATTCCAGTTGTAAGTTTTAATATCCAACTAAACTGGTGTGCTGCTCACTTGTGTCCAGGATCGGGGAGGCACTCCCATATCGCATCAACCTTAGTTGGGTATTTTATCAGAGCATCTGCCTTTCATGAAGGTCACTGGCCAAGGTGTGTCTCAGAGAATTTGTCTCAGAGAACTCTCTGGGCAGAATGACCTGCCCTACCCACACCACCTTCCCAGAATATGTTCAGTGATGCAAATTTCTGCTAAACAAGCCAGGACCTTCATAATCCAAGTCTTCAGTAGTAGAACAGGTTGAAGAAGGTTCTGGGATCTATTAGGAGTGGTTGGTGAGAGCAGAAAATACTAGCTCAACTGGAGCTAGTTTGTTTGCCACTGAGAGTATACTTGGCTGAGAAAGACAGGTTGCTGATACAGGAAGAAAACCAGCTTCAGCGGAGCTGTCTGGCAAGGCTTGATAGCAGAGCTTGGGAGCAGGCTTCAAAGTTCATTGTCCCACTGGTTGTTAGTGGGATCATTCTGCTGCTTCATCGGGCAGTACAAGTGTTAAGGATAAGGGAGCATAGAGACCTGAGTAAGATTACAAACACTGAAAACTGACTTCTTGAGTTGAAATTCTGGCAGTATAATTAAGCTCCCCAAACCTGGGTGAGCAATGTAGTCTTTGTCTCCTTTTTCTCATCTATGAAATGGGCATAATATATGTAACTACACTCATAGGATTATTGTGAGACAGAAATTGTTGAAATAAAGTATACAACAGTACCTGGTACATCATAATTACTAAGTAAATGTAATAACAATTGTAAATATTTGCTCACATGTAGCACTCCTAGTGTTAATGTTCATTTGCAGAGTGAATGGTTATTTCTGCTCATGGCGAGTGAGTGATTCTTTCAATGCATATCACCTACATGATGAATTGCAGGTTATGAATCTTTCATCAAGAGCATGGATTGTAACCAGTGGCTATGCTATTGCTTCTTTGGTACGCTTCTTTGGTACCTTCTCAGGATTTGTTTATGCCAAATCAGATATACCAACACATGCAATATTCACAAATTTTTGAACTGATAAACACATCTTTATGGCCTTTTTTTTTATTGATTTATCTCTACTCCCCCAAACTTCAAATTATTCATTTTCCAAATTAAGATACATTATGAGGTTTCTTTTATCAACCATCTCCTGAATCTTTCCCGATTATCTAAAGATAATGCCTAACATTTTGTAGGATGAAGGGAATCATTCAAATGGCAGTCAGAAAGTACAATCATGCTTTTCAAAATAATTTAATTTCAGAACACTTAAAGTTTGATTAATACAACCTCAGTCTAAATTACTTAGATAATTATTAAAAGTAATGAATGTGGATGTGGTCCAAACTCTATAGTCAATTCCAAGAATAGTTGTTGTCATATTGAAGACCTGTAAAATAATATGATCCTTTTACAGTTCTCCATATTTCATTATGACACATGTTAATTTTAATATGAAATACATTCGCTTTGCAAGGTGCTTCTTTGTCATGATGAAAAGAGCCAAGCAGGCAAAAAATTAGATACAGGGATTTCTCTTCATACAAGTTAAGTTTTACACCTTTTTCACCAGATTTAGGAAATCTGATCTCTGTAGTTCTTTCTAAAGCTTTGATGGAAGCCACACAGTGAAAGGACTCTCATGTCTTTTTAGTTAATCAACAACATGAATGAGTTTGGGCTGACTTCTTAATTACTGAAATGAAAGGATAAAAGTAAATTATTTAAACTGCTTACTTTAGAAATATTCTTCAGAGCCTCATTCCCTATCTTCAGACACAGATTTTAAATCATTTCATGTGGACCCCAACATTCAACTTCCATGATTAAAAATTAATTGTAAATACATCTCTCCTCTTATAGCTAAAGTAGGTTCTATATTGTTTCAGTTTCCACAACATGATTGAGTTTACTAAAAAATAAAATATGAGGGGATTTTTAATTTTCATGATTTTGAAATGTAGGTATTATTCAAGGAAGAGTTTTATTGTGAGATACTTCAGGACAGTAGGACTCAGAAGTTGGTGAACTTCTCGTAATCTCTGATTTTATTATTTTACCGAGTCAAGATTAAAAAAAAGATTCTTATGGGATTCTCTTACATTGGATCTCATACAATTCACTGTAAAATCTAAGTTTGACTATTTGTTTTAAATAAATCGTATTTTCTAAAGGCATCTGAAATTTACCTCAAGAAATAAAAATCATAGATGCATATAACTATAAAATCTTGCTTTTGAATTTCATTCCAGTTTATCAGATAAATTCACTTTTGGGACTGAGGTACAATTTACCTCCAGACTAAGAGACTCTTATTAGAGTATTCCATGTAATTCATCATTAAGATCTATATCCACTGTTTAAAATTAATTAATTTATGTTAATTCCAGTGTAATTAACATACAGTGTTCTATTAGTTTCAGATGTACAATTATATAGACTCTTGTGTTTATATTTCATATTTACGGGTATTCAACACATTACACAATATGCAGATGAATAAAATGCCTAGGTTACTGAAAATAGCAACACAAAAATAGTAAAAATGATACGTATAAACTTATATTTATGTTTAATATATTTGTTTGCCATAAAATCTATTCATTAAAAAAAGTCAACAGTCAGGGCGCCTGGGTGGCTCAGTCGGTTAAGGGTCTGCCTTTGGCTCAGGTTACGGTCCCAGGGTCCTGGGATCAAGCCCCACATCTGGCTCCTTGCTCAGCAGGAAGCCTGCTCCTTCCTCTCTCACTCCTCCTGCTGTGTTCCCTCCCTTGCTGTCTCTCTCTCTGTCAAACAAATAAATAAAATCTTAAAAAAAAAAAGTCAACAGTCTAAGCCTAAAATGTAAGTGTGCCAAAACTTCAGTCAATATTAGTCAAATAAATCTTATAAATTAATTCTAAGAATGGTTATAAACAGTAAAGTGGGAAGAATATGTGGTAAATCCTTTTTAAATTATATGAAAAATTCCAAGAAATTCAATTATAAAAATTATATTTGTTTTTTTTACAGTTTGTATTGTTAAAATTACCTTGGAAATATTCAACTGGATTTTCTTTTACTCTTTTCATATAAAATTCCATGTCCTGATTCCAAAATGAAGATATTATTATTAATAATTATTATTACTATTATATTATTACTATTAATTGCTATTATAGTAGGAATAATTGAAATAATACGTATGATATGCGTAATACAGTACCTGACATAACACATTCTCCACAGGTATTATCTACTATTATCTATTCCTTTTTATGGTCCTAAGTATTTATAACTGTGGCTACAAATTCAAAAGAGTTTACATATAAGTCCCAAGTTAATTCTTATTGATGAATAGCTCTGATTATACCACATTAGTGCTATGATTTTATACAACATGAATCAAGGAAAAATAGAATGCCTCACTGAAATAGATTTATATTTCCTCACCTTTTAAGTTCTTATTTTAAGTGGAAGGAATATAAATGAGTAGGTACAGTAAGGATGAGGAAACAACCTCTAGTCCTCTCATTTTGTTCATAAACAAAAGCGAAACAACTCATTTTGGGGACAATCCTGGCACAAACTGAGAAGAGGCGATAAAAGATTAATTCTGTCAAAGCAACTTCTTTGGGCAGTAAATGCAAAGAGAGATAAGGCACTAAGAATTGTCATTGTTCAAATGGAAATATACAAGCTATATCATAGTTATGATAAGGCTTAATTAATGAGATTATGCTCATAAAATATCCAGAACTCTAAGTTCCTTCTTAAGGAGTCCGGTGCCATTGTTTTCATTTACTGCTTGAGGTGTTCACATAATGTGAGACATGTAAAAATTCTTTGTAGTCTATAAAACTCCTGGTAATAGGTTCGTTAACTTCCTGTCGATTGTGAAAAATATTTCCTTTCTTTGTGAAAAATTCAGAGCCTTTTACTAACTTTTTATAAGATGAGTTTCAGTTAAGGCAAGGATTTTCTCAGGGCCAGAAACTGCGAATTTTACCTAGAATAAACACTGATCTTTACTACTTTTTTTTGAATAGCGAAGCATTCCTAAAATAGCAGAAAGCTCCAAGTCTAAAGAAAAAAGAAAAAACAAGATACATTTGGACATATTAGAAGAATGATAGAAAATGAAGTTTCAATAAAATTTTATAAATCCTTCGATGTATGAAATCACTGGAAACAAATTTAAAAGTCATCACCTATGCATGGTTTCATTATACACCTTTTCTCCAGTTTCACTTAGGTAATTACATTAATCTGCTAGAGCTTTCATAACAAAATGCCACAGACTACATGGCTTAGACAACGGAAATTTATTTTACTCTTCTGAAGGTTAAAAGTTCAATATCAAGGTATCAGCAGGTTTCGTGTCTTCCAAGACTTCTGTCCTTGGCTTGCAGACAGCCACATACAGAGAAAAAAAAAAAACATATGAAGACACAGCATCCCCACACATGTCCAAATTTCCTCTTCTTACAAGAATTCAGATTGGGGGCGCCTGGGTCGCTCATTCCTTAAGCGTCTGCCTTCGGCTCAGTTCATGGTCCCGGGGGTCTGTGATCAAGCCCCGCATCAGGCTCCCTGCCCAGCTGGAAGCCTGCTTCTCCCTCTCCTTCTCCCCCTGCTTGTGTTCCCTCTCTTGCTGTGTCTCTCTGTCAAATAAATAAAATCTTTAAAAAAAAAAAAAGAATTCAGATTGGATTTATGGCACAGCATAAGGGCCTCATTTTAACTTAATTATATCTTTTTTTTTAAGATTTTATTTCTTCATTTGAGACACAGAGATACAGAGAGAGAGAAAGAGAGAGAGCGCATGAGCAGGGAGAGAGGCAGAGGAAGAGGGAGAAGCAGGCTTCCCGGCTGAGCCAGGAGCCCGATGTGGGGCTCAATCCCAGGACCCTGGGATCATGAACTGAGCCGAAGGCAGAAGCTTAACCATCTGAGCCACCCAGATGCCCCTTAACTTAATTACATCTTTAAACACCCTATCTCCAAATACAGTCACATTCTGAGGTTAGAGCATAGGGGTTAGGGTATAAACATATGAATTTGTTGTGGGGGCACAATTCAGTCCATAACAGTAATATAAAATGATTCAGAACTTAAAGATATATTTTATTTCAAAGTTTAAGAAAAACACTTAAAAAAAAATATCCCATACTGATAAGTGGGAGACTAGTCTAAATAGGATCTAAAATACTCAATCCTATCTCCAGTCCACTTAAATCCAAATGAAATTAACAAATTCAGTACCATAGTACTATTGCTAGTACTGCTACTGGGTGTGGGAAATAGTTCAAAGGAGGAAATACTTCAAAGTTTCCAGCTTGCTGCTGATGTCTCGGTGAGTGGAAGCTGAGACTATCTCTCTGGACTATGCATGGGTATCAGGACTGAATATCCCAGGCCCTAGAGCTTCTGTGTCCTCTGAAGTCACCACTGGCTGGCTTAGGTTCTCTCTTCCTTTCTACCAACCGAGGCATTTTTCTGTCTTTTGAACTTGACTATATATTTAACATTTCATATATTATATTTTATCTAGCATGTTTTATATGTTTTTAGTTTTTAGCAAGATATGGATTATAAGTACTAGTTTAGTCTTCCATGTTGTCCTAAATCTGATTTATCTCTTTTTTTCCTCCCTCCTTTCTTTCTCGCCTAGGTTGTTTAATATTATTTATATTTTCTGTTCAACTTGAGTAGTATTGAAGGGCAAAAACAGATGCCTTGTATCATAATTTGTGCCTTCTGTTTTTCAAATTACTTTTAATATGTTATTCAATACACAGGTTGTCTTTGAATTAAAGAAACCACTAGTGGATATCACGATCACTGGATTAAAAGTTTAGTGAATTATTTCCCACAGTGAAAATCTGGTCTTGAATCTAAAGGTAAATTTCATTTATTGGATGATGGGCATTAAGTAAGGGCACATGATGTGATGAGCACTGAGTATTATATGCAAATGATAAATTATTGAACACTACATCTGAAACTAATGATGTCCTGGGGCGCCTGGGTGTCTCAGTCGTTAAGCATCTGCCTTCGGCTCAGGTCATGATCTCAGGGTCCTGGGATCAAGCCCCACGTCGGGCTCCCTGCTCAGCGGAGAGCCTGCTTCTCTCTCTCCCTCTGCCTGCCACTCTGCCTACTTGTACTCGCTATCTCTCTGTCAAATAAATAAAAAAAATCTTAAAAAAAATTTAAAAAAAAGAAACTAATGATGTCCTATATGTTGGCTAATGCATGTACTGAATGGAGCACTGGGTGTTATATGTAAACAATGAATCATGGAACACTACATCAAAAACTAATGATGTAATGTATGGTGATTAACATAACATAATTAAAATATATAGATAAAAATTAAAAATTAAAAAAGGAATAAAAGTAAATTTCACTTATTAAAGAAAAATATGAAAAAATACTTGTTCATAGTATAAAGCACAGGCTGTTCGGCAAAGAGAAAATAAAATGAAAATGAAAAAATATTTTCAAAATTTTGTTATCAGACACAAAATATACTTGAAACCAATCTATAGCATTCCTTTTAATTTCAGTGACAGGAATGGAAGATAGGAATGTAGTGGCAAGAGGTCTCCTTATGCTATCATTTCCATCCTGAGAATGTCAAGTTGTTAATGAGTAAAGTGGGATCCAGAAAAAGAAAAATAAAACATTTAAACAATAAGTAAAATTCCAGATTCCCAGCCTTTCCCACATATGGCTTTAATTTAGAAAATACCTTTATGTAAATGGTGAGTCAGATGACAGAATAAAAAAGCTACTTTAAAACATATGAATATGTATGCAATTATCCATACTGAAATAAGTAGAACCAATCAGTTTTATAATTTGAAGTATCCTTCCAGGAAATGTTTGTGTCCTGATGATGATGATTTGTGTTTTAAATGAAAATTAAAATTGGCAGTCTGCCTTCAGCTCAGGTCATGATCCCAGGGTCCTGGGATCAAGTCCCGCATTGGGCTCCCTGCTCAGAGAGGAGTCTGCTTCTTCCTCTGCCCCTCCCCCTGCTCATGGCTCTTTCTCTCTTTCTCTCTCTCTCTCAAATAAATAAATAAATCTTTAAAAAAAAAGAAAATGGAGTAAATTCCTCTGAAATGGATAATATGAGAACAAGTATATATAACAAGTTAAAAACAACATGCTTATTTGAGATAGATTCTATATATTTAGGGAGAAATTCTACCTAGGATGCAAACAACCAGGTGTAGTAGATTCAATAACACATGAATACAATGACTTCAAAGTGAGGGCTAATAGCATAAAGAAGTGGGGAGTGGGTAGATAATAACTATGATATTCTGTGTATTCTGTGTTAGATATTCTGAAGAATGGGAAAAGCTGAACCACAGTTACATGTATGAATTTTGTGTTTTCCCAAAACACTTTTATTTTTAACCAAGCAGTGATAATAACACCAACTAAATGAGAAATGGGATGAGAATACTGAGACGAAGGGAGGTTTGCAGATTCACACATATCATAAAGCATCTAAGTGGAAAGCCAGGATTTAGGTTCCCAGTGCTGATGCTGTCAACCACCAGTTGGTTGAACCAGTTGGAGAAAGACTCACCAGTCTTTCTGATACACCTGCGTGTGCACCCACTCCCTCCCTCATGAAATGTATATAAGGAGATCACATTTAATGTAATGTACAGTGTGATGCATAAGAAATAGCCTATAATTATTTAAAACACTTTGATATTATGTAAGAGCTGCTCAATAATTTAAAAGCTGTCATTTTCATGAAAACAAAACCTAGTTATTTTTAAAAGATGATATTTCTACTTGCCAAATAATACTACCATGTATTTTGCAGGTAATAAAAGTTAAAGAATTAAGAGCAACACACAATATACAGTTTGAATAATTAAAGTTGGTTATTGCCTCTACCTTAACATCTTATGAGACACAGATTTTTTTTCTAAAAGTAAAATCAGAAGTATATATTGTTTTACCCTCTTCAATTCAGACATACTATTGTTTTCTTATATATTTTATAATTTGGACTAAATTTTACTTTTTTTTTAAAGATTTTATTTATTTATTTGACACAGAGAGAGACAGCAAGAGAGGGAACACAAGCAGGGGTAGTGGGAGAGGGAGAAGCAGGCTTCCCGCGGAGATGGGAGCCCGATGCGGGGCTCGATCCTAGTACCCCGGGATTATGACCCGAGTGGAAGGCAGTCGCTGAACCAACTGAGCCACCCAGGCGCCCCTGGACTAAATTTTAAAAAGTTTTCCAAATTATACAGATAATATTTCTGTTCTCATTAGAGTTGGGCATTCTCTTTCTTTTTCCTTTGGTTTACTAACCAGAGTTAGAACTGCAATTTCTCTACTTCATGCATTTCTAGCAAACAGTATATTGCACACTGTTTCTCTAAATGTTTATCCTCTAAAATACAGTGTACCTTACTTGTCCAAGATAGTGTGTGTAAATTCATAAATACATATACACACACAAATCTAGATGTGTATGCGTGTATGTGTATGTACGTATGTGTATGTGTGTGTGTGAGAGAGAGAGAGAGAGAGGTGAGAGGGGGCACAGAAAAAGAGATGTTGCTTTGAAACCTCTATTCAAAACCATCACTGGGTTCATTTTGAACGACCATTAGTGGATTTAAGGCAATGTTTATGATTCTAACAGACTTTCCCTCAAGTCCCCTTACACATTCCCCATTCCCTCCCTACCACATATATGTTAATCATTCCCAAGGAGGGACTGAGGATTGTTTCACTTCTTTAGATGGTCTCAGAAAGCACTGAATTGATCTTATCTAAGCACAAACTTTCTGTGTAATGGTTGGGAAACTTAAAATTTTAAGAAACAGGAAATGCAACTTAAATGTAAACAATTTTGTTTTTTTCACATGGTACATCACATGGTACATCTACCTCCAGGCTCCAACTCTGTTTTCTGTGTTTCTCTTTGTTTTATCCACCACCATACACCATATTTTGAGATTTTCATTAAGGTCGACCTGGTACATCCAGAGAATAAAAAGGTCTTTCCTGCCACTCTCTTTTAAAGAGCTAGAGAAACGTATACAAAAACAATAACAGCACCAAAACAAACAAACAAAGAAAGCATCTGTTCCTCTACCATTCATTGGTAGAACTGTAAATAGGGACCATTAGGATTCGTCAATGTCAATCAGATTTTTTCCTCTGCAGCATGATACAGTATATTCTACCCTGAATCAGTTGATGGACTTTCCAGAAGGCCTGTACATTTTGAATATAATGAGGTCCCTTAGGAAAAAAAAGGGAATGACTACTTGGCGGGCAGCATAAGGTATCTGAAATGAGATATTATTTAATGACATTAAGGGGTTTGAAATAAGTTTGTCTGCATCAGTCTAGAACAAAACAGCCCAATTTAGTAATTGTATAGATCAAATAACCAATGTGTTATTTTTTTTTTTTTTTAATTTTCACCTGGTCATGTTGGATTCCAGAAGTCATGACCTATTGACCAACATTCACTATAGATTTTGAAGTACTGAGGAATTAAAACAGATTACTTATAACCAATCAATAGAACAAAATTATTCAGCTAGTTTCTCCAAGAATAATGGATTTTCCTCCTTTATTGCTTTTCTGATCTCTCCTTCCTGTCTCTTCAAACATAAATACAATAGTCATGCATTAGTAGTGCTAAGATATGCCACAACACAAAGCAGTTTCAGAGACACTGGGGGTGGTGATGGGAAGGCAGTTAAATTGACTAAAATTTCCTAACTACAAGTATTTCATTTTTGTTGAGAAATTGCAGACATGTATATAACTGGTGAGCTTTTTTTAAAAAATTTGTAGCTTAGAAATGAAAATGCATAAAAGTAATATATATGATTTACTTTGCATGTATCTCAGTCTACAATATGATTCAAACAAATCCAAATTATGTACAACAAAAAAAAGTATAGTGGCTTTTTGAGATAATGAAATCCTTTCTTTTTCCCAAAGTCAATGGAAATGTAGTGAGTTGAAACAATTCAGTATCTAAAAGAAACTTTTACTTTTATCTAAGTTGCCGATAAGTACTTCTCTATTAGAAATATCAGCTGATCAGTAGGATGTATGAAATATATTCTATGCAGAGATTAAATTGTTCCCCATAATCCAAATGTTCACTCATTTCTAAAATAAAATGGAGGCATACTTTAAACCTCCAGAGGAAATATGAATTACTAAGATTTTTACATATTTCTCCACTCAAAAAAATGGGATTCTATAGTGGTGGCATACAAGAAAAGTAGTTGTGCATGTTGAAGTGGATTTAATTCTGATGTAAAATGTTTGGCACTCTTTCCAGTATCCTGTCATCTCTAGTTGAGTCTAGGCAGTCTTCCCGGAATAATACTGTCTCCCAGACAAAAACAAAAGACCACCCAAATCATCACTAACTGTACTGTCTGTCATATGAAACTGTTCCTGAGATACTGTGTTCGGTATTTGAACTTCTCTATCCCCACTGTGGGTTGATGAGCTCCTTGGTAGCACAGACTATGTATTGTTTAGCATTATTTCCACAGCACTAGTGATACAGTATTGGATATGTGTGTCGTGCATGTGAAATGAATGTGGAAAATATGAAAGAAGACGGGAAGAAGGAAGGGACTAATTTGATTAAGAATGACTCATTTTTTATAACTAATATCATGTGACTTATTAAATGTAAAACAAAAAGAAACAGTCTGTTCCAAATATTTTCTTCAGCAGTTTTAAAGCCCAAAATAACTTAATTTTACAAGAAAAGTAAAGTTGGACCACATTTGGGGAATATTAATTCCCCACATATGTTTAAGCCCAGCTACTGAAAACATTTCTCAGATAAGTAGCTGTTTTTCAATTACATTAATTTTAAGAAGATGTATATGGACCATGGTGAGTTTTATAATTAACAATTGATGCAGCTGAAAGTTAGTAGGTAAGTGCCTTGATTTTTAGATAATAACTATTCTTGCTTTGAAATGTTCAACAATTTTTAACAATGTCCCAATGGCTTATAGAGTCCACAGTTTGGCAGTATCATTGAACTGTGCCTTCCTCCACCAACACCATATGCCATCCATGAGGTTTTTTGTCCATGCAAGTTCCCTGTCCTGGGGCAACCTCACATCTGCAGGCAACTCCATGGAATCTCAGAAATCTCGATCTGGCTTAAAGCATGATCACACCAGGCCTCAATGTTCTCTGCTGGGTGTTCATCCAACAGGCACTTCAGGTACAGGGCCTACGGCCTGACAGATTTGCAAGGAGCAATAAAATATTTAAGTCCTGGAAAAAAACAAACAAACAAATGAAACTGCAAATTTGAGATTAATGTTTAATTAAAAGTGGAGAAAGCATAGATAGCATTATATCAGTTGGGCAGCACACACATTCTATTTAATCTGAGATGTAATAATGTATTAACATGTTTAATGTATCACTGATTTAGCCTCTAAAATTAAGTCAGCCCAGTGAATAAGGGAATTTTTTTGTGGCCCTGTTTGTAAGCTCCTCAATCTTTAGTTGCACTAATTGTATCCATATGTATTTTCTTTTGCTTTCTATATCTTTATATTTTACCTTCTATAGTATCTTAGGACCCCTTGAGGATAAGAAACACTTCTTAGTCTTGCCCAGAGTTAGTTGAGGCTATTGTCAAGACACCAGTTGAGTGAATTTCTATTTTAGCACATATTTTCCCAACTTGCATTATATAGGTTGTTTTCATATCACTCTTTTTCAATTGATTGAGAGTTCCTAGAAAACAGAAATCATGTCTTCCATCTAAACTAGTATCCTTTAAAATGAATAGATTTCCAATGAATTAATTCATTGTCAAAATAATGTGGCTAGAAAAAAGTGGCTAAACATTCTTTATCAGTTCTATTTCTAAATAAGAAAATTAAATGTGAGGGGCACCTGGGTGGCTCAGTCATTAAGCATCTGCCTTTGGCTCAGGTCATGATCCCAGGGTCCTTGGATGGAGCCCTGCATTGGCTCCCTGCTCAGCAGGAAGCCTGCTTCTCCCTCTCCCACTCGCCCTGCTTGTATTCTCTCTCTCACTGTGTTTCTGTCTGTCAAATAAATAAATAATATCTTTAAGAAAATAGAAAATTAAATGTGAGCAAAAAGAATTTTACTCTTTAAAGAGAAGGTTGAAATGTAATTATGATAAAGCCAGTACTTAAGTATTCCAGAAGTTGAGGAAATTTTAACTCAATTGTTAAAATATAACAAAATTGCATCTTAACTGATTATTTTAGAAATCCTGATTTCTACATTAATTGACAAAAAAGTGTGTTAGAATCAGTCATTGTAATTTCTGTTTAAAAAGTACCCCATGTTTCTCCTATTTTCAATTTTCTTCCCCTCATATATTTCTCCTAACATTCTAAACTTCTGCTGATTGATGCTATACATAATGGTACCCCATTGATATTTTGTGTGTTGCATTTTGTCACAGACCAGTTCGTTTACCTACACTATCCTCTGCCCACAACTCTTGTCTGATTTAATTTGTCATCCTTGAAATTTGGTGGCTAGCTTCTCGAGTAGCTAGGAAAACTTCAGCCTAATAGAAACTATTCAGAGAAAAATTATTGTGAAAAGATTGCTCTCAGTTCCCAAACTAAGGGTCATTCACAGTAGCATGACCTTGACAAATATCTATAAGTCAAAGAATGTCTTGCCATAAGCGATTTGGGGTGACAGGCCTATAACATATTGCAAACACAGATTGGATTCCCAGTGGGGCCCAGTGCAGCACACACTTCTTGCTTCATGCAGGCAATAGCAGGACAGTTATAGTTAAGGAAGAAGAAATTTCTTTGTGATATCAAGAAAGGAAAATCTTGTATTGCAACCAAGTAAGTGAAAGATGATCTGATAGTCAACTTGCTATATCACATTTTAGGTCAAAATCTACCACCACATACCTCAGAGGGCATTCACTGATACTTATAACATTAAAAGTGATGGCTTTCTTTCTTTATATATATATATATATATATATATATATATATATATATATATACATATATATATATATGAGAGAGAGAGAGAGAGATTTACTTGAGAGAGAGGAGAGAGGGAGAGAGCACACACTAATAGGGGGAGAGGCAGAGGGAGAGAGAAAATCTCAAGCAGATTCCCTGCTGAGCATGGAGCCCGACAAAGGGCTTGATCTCACAACCCTGACATCATGACCTAAGCCAAAATCAAAAGTCAGATGCTTAACCAACTGAAACACCCAGGTGCCCCTGATTTTCTTGGTATAAGTAAATTTATGGAAAAAACCGTCCTGGACTTTGGGATCTAAGCATGAAATAGGATTGGATCTAGTCTTTTTGTAAGGAATCAAGACCCCAAATGCCTACTTGGACTTCATTGAACTGACTGGAAATAGAGTGAGAGAGATAATCCTGTGCCCTCTTTAGGATGTGTGCTGTCTTCACCATCCAGGCACTTCTATTCTGGTCAGGCCCTCATTGTCTGAATATCATAAAAATCACACACTTCCTTGAGGGCTCTTAAATTTCAGGGACTCTGACCCTTTCTCAAAATAATATTTTTAAATGTATTAAAAGAAATACTTTGGATTTTTTAAAAAAATAGATTTATCTAAAATAAATTTATCAGTATTTGAAACATGAGACATAGTAAGTAATATATGCATGTCAATATATTTTTAGAAAAAGATGACCTAGAGGGGGACCTAATAATTACTACAAGTGACTCTAAATAGTATTTTGAGATAATTGCAATAGCTGTAGGTGAAATGAAATAACTGGGATTGTTTTAGTGTTAAAGTCCCAGGCATTGACACTGGTGCTATGGTTAGTTGCCTAAATATTTAATTGAGGGAAGCACTAAATTTCAGTTGGACATTAGTGAGAACAAAGATGAGTTTTCCACACAAGATCATGAACCCCCAGTTGTGATCCATGGACCCATGGAGTGGGAGACAAGCTCTTCTCATTTAGATTCTCATCTAGAACTGATTCTCTTCCCCAATGCAGCCATTCACCATTCAAAATCTGAGCTATGATTATGTCTCTAATAAGTGAGATGTGATTCACTATCAAGCTATTCAAATGTTCAAAACCATTGGCACATGAGGATTCGTGATCTAGCTGTCATGGTCGTTCCCAGTCATCTCTCCTAACAATAGCCTCTGACAAATACCTCCACACCATAGTCGATAAAATTAAAACTAAATTGAATTTCTGAATTTTTCTTTTACAAACTGAGTGTTTTTATATCTCTATATCTGATTGCTCTATTTATGAATATAATTTTGCTGTCACTAAATCTAGTAAGTTTTATTACAAATGCAAGTTAATTTACTAAAGATACTATGGAATTAATAAAACAGTATGGAGATAGGTTATGAGCAAAATGAGGAAATAAATATTTAATTTAAAATTTTAAAAAATGGGGCGCCTGGGTGGCTCAGTTGGTTAAGCTACTGCCTTCGGCTCAGGTCATGATCCTGGAGTCCCGGGATCGAGTCCCACATCGGGTTCCCTGCTCAGCAGGGAGTCTGCTTCTCCCTGTGACCCTCTTCCCTCTCGTGCTCTCTATCTTTCATTCTCTCTCTCTCAAATAAATAAATAAATAAAATCTTTAAAAATAAATAAATAAAATTTTAAAAAAATGTTTAACTTCACAAATGATTAAAATATGAATGAGGCCTCATTTCATTACTATTTGATTAGAAATGCATGTTTGTGCATATGCATACATATACACATACCTAATTTTATATTGACAGGGATGTAAATTAATAATTACATTGAATAAACAGAATACAATCAAACTATATGTAAAATAAACTTAGACATTTTGTTTTACTAATACCACTTTGTTCCATCAGTCCTGAGGAAATAATAAGAAACCAGTAAACATACATGTGAAGATGTTCAAAGAAATGTGGTTTCTTAAAAGGAATGACAGGAAACAACCATTCTTTCTAATAGCAGGGAAATAAGTTAAAACAACAGCAACAACTAGTGAATGGCATATTAAAATGAGAAATATCTAACACAGTGGTGAGGAACACATTATATAGATGTGTTGCCTGGCTTTGCATTCCAGGTTTACTATCTCATAATCATGAGACCTCGAGTCAGTTACTTAAACTCGCTAACTCCAAGTTTCCTCATGTGTATAAAGTAGAGTTAATAATAATACTTAACTTGAAAGTTGCTGTGAAGATGAAATAAAGAAATGTGAAGCACAAAGTAAGAGCTATGTAGGTTTTAGCTATTATTACGATTACGATTTTTTTATCATTACTATGGCTATGTAAACACGATAAAGTTTTCAAATAAGAATGTAGTAAGATCAAAATAAAAAAACTGTATCATTACATCTCTGATAAGAACATGGATGCATGTACTTCCAAAAGGAATGGAATTACAAAAAGGCATGGATATGAATAGGGTGATGAGATTTTGTTTGATTTTTAACATCTATTATGGGGCCTGACTTCTATTTAATAATAAACTCCTGACTTCAAATTCTTTAATAATAATAGCTTCTCTATGTGAATGGCTTCTCTTGAATTTTCCAGAATGGCAATACTCTTGTTGCAATTGAATTCTTTTTCTTTCTTTCTTTTTTTCTTTTTTTCTTTTCCCCTACTCTTCATTTTTTCCGTCTTTATTATTTTTTTTTCTGATGTTGCTTTACACACAAATAAACATTAGTGTGGTTTGAAAATAGTGCCTACAGACTCTGTGAATGATTTTAGAAGGAAATATCTTGAGATGGAACACTCAACTTTTTTCTTTCCCAAAGACTTAACTCCTGGATCCAGTCATGGTCTAGACCAACTACTATTTGACCATGTCTTTGCTTTTGGGTGCATATCTAAAGAAACACAACATTGATATAAAACCACACAGTGATATTATATAAATTCTATTTGTTGGTCAATTCAAAATTATGTAGAATGAGAAAAACATTTGTGGAGTTTTTACAGTATTTCTCAAGTGGTTTTGGAAGGTTGTTGACATGAAAGTTTCTTCTCTAAATAGAGCCTTAACATATTTTACATAGTTGTATATGTAAAATACTGAGAGATTGGGTTGTTGTTTGAGGGTAAGCCACCTGCCATGAAGGCTATTTATTTTATGACCACATATGTTATTGTTGGTTGCTTGGAAGAAAGCCACCATTTTTTTGCCTTCCTTCTCTCCTAGAACTATTCTTTCAACACCTGTGTGGGACATATGCAAATTTAACAACGACAACTCAACAACTTGAAAATAAACATCAGCCAAATGATTATTATTATTTTGGGGGGATATATTTCCTCAGTGTTTGATTTATGTTTGCACCATTCAAAATATTGACTACATTAATTTGCTTGAACATTGTAAAACAGTTTTGCCTCAGGCTCTGACCTTATACGCCAGGATGAGCTCGGTGTGAATTTTTGCAGTTGAATTATAAACCTCTGAGAAGTTTTTATTATGAAAATGCTGACACTACCTCAACTGTAGCAGTGTGTATGATCTGGCTACAACTTTGTTAAAGAAGAGATAACAAGGAAAATAGCTATTAAAAATGAGTACATCTTGAAAGTAATATGACAAAGCATGGGGGAACAGCTAGAAAAAAATGACAGGAAATCAATTAATAAGAAAAATGAGATAACTGAGAGGATAAGGAACCAGTCTTTTTGATATTTCCTTTTAAGCCAAATTATGCATATGAACTCTACTCTTCAACTTTTGTGAGGGAGTTATATGCACTATTTTGTATGGAGGCTATTGAAAGATGGTCATCTCAGAGTTTGTGATAAAAATGTTCTGTAGTTGGGGCGCCTGGGTGGGTCAGTCGTTAAGCATCTGCCTTCAGCTCAGGTCATGATCCCAGGGTCCTGGGATCGAGCCCCACGTCAGGCTCCCTGCTCAGCGGGGAGTCTGCTTCTCCCTCTCCCTCTCCCTGCTGTTCTGCCTACTTGTGCTCTCTCTCTCTCTGTCAAATAAACAAATAAAATCTTTAAAAAAAATGTTCTGTAGTATGTGACACATCTGATTGTTTCAGATTTCTGTTGAAGTGCTAAGGTTTTATCATTTATACAATAAATTGAATTATTTGTTATAATGCTCTTTGCTTTATATGTATATAGTTTTACTTAAGCAGAATACATGTATACATATTTTTTGTGGGATATAAATTTAATTGTGTATGCACTTGTGATAATTTACTTCACCAAAATTAGACTCAGTTTTTGTTGTGCTATTATCACAAGAGAAGAAATAAGCTAGGTATCTACTTTAAAATTAAATTCTATGGTCAGAGTTATCATCTCCTTCAAAATATTTCCCCATAAAATTTGAATTTTACTAAATGATATGGAATATATCATAATCCTAAGGCTTAAGCATTTCACATTAGTCAGTTCAATGTCTTTCTCATTATATATTTGTATTCCTATTCTCTAATGAGTAAAATAATTATTTATTGTTTTGATTCTTTATCTTTAACTACTCCCTTAACTCTCTAGCATTTGCACAATTCTAGCAAGTCACTGTTTTAAATCTTTGATTGTTTAATCAACAAATTTTATAATTCCATATTTTCTTCCCCTTTGCAAACCATAATTAATTGTTACAGGTGTCAAAGTAGATCTGAATAAATACCAGGAAGTATACACACTTCCATGTTTATATGTCTATTAGGACTTGATTTTACACCCACAGGATATATTTGTAATCATACTTGAATTTGAAAGGGTTGTTTTTGAAAATTAGTCACAGTTATTATTTACTGGGCACTTTTGCCCAGGCAAAACACTTAACTGTTTAATTAACTTTATCTTATTTAAATCTCACCATAACTATGGATTTACAGATGAGAAACCAAAGTCCAGAGCAGTGTCATAATACACCTAATACACCCAAGATACACAACTATAGATCGACATTGTCTGGATTTTAATTGATATCTGTTAATTATTTTCTTTACTATAAGTTTTTGAAAAAAATCCAAAATTTTGATTAAATATTTGAATAAGATATTATGGATGGTTTATTAAACATTCATCTCTCAATTGTTACAAAAACTAAAGTTGTTTATTCTGGAACAGTGAAGCATCTTTTAGGTTCACAAATATAATCAACCACAGGTGTTTAATATATAAACATCTTAAAATAATTGTAAGTATGCAATTATAATTTTATGCCTCTAATGTGTTTATCTTTGGAGCACCTGCATTCCTTAATATCAACACAGAAATACTGTACTCTTTGGCATAAAAAAATGGAAGGATAATTAAAGACAAAAAATGAAACCCTGTCTGAGGGATTAACTCAATGACCTGATTGATCTTTTACATCTTTTATGATGTTAAAATATCTCCTTTGAAGGTAACAACTGGTACCTGCCTTGTTTTAATCCTCAGAAACTTAAAATTAACTCTGTGCTAGAAAGATTTACATTTTTAAGTAGTTCCACCAACTCTACTAAAAAGAACTGGGTACAGTATAGGTAAGCTTGATTTTCTGTTTGTTTGTTTCTCATGTCTATCTTCCCCAAATAAAAGTTACTGAAAATGTATTTAAAATGTGGGTTCTAAAAAATTTATCCTAGCCTGGGGAGCTTGGTGTTAATCAAGTTCACTGAAATTAATTCATTGGAAAGACAAATATTGTATTATCTTCTTTATATCTGGAATCTAAAACAAAATAAAAAAAACAAATAGATATAGAAAACAGATTGGTGGAGCACCTGGGTGGCTCAGTCCTTAAGTGTCTGCCTTTGGCTCAGGTCATGATCCCAGGGTCCTGGGATCCAGCCCCGCATCGGGCTCCCTGCTCCACGGGAAGCCTGCTTCTCCCTCCCCAACTCCCCCTGCCTGTGTTCCCTCTCTCACTGTGTCTCTCTCTGTCAAATAAATAAATAAAATCTTAAAAAAAAAAAAGAAATGCTTTAAAAAAGAAAACAGATTGGTGGTTGCCAGAGGAGGGGAGTGGGAGGATGTAGGTGAAATGGGTGAAGGTGGTCAAAAGGTTTAAACTTCACTTATAAAGTCAATAAAACATGGGGGTATAAGGTACAGCATGGTGGCTATAGTTAATAATACCATATTGTGTATTTGAAAGTTGCTAAAACAATGGATCTTAAAATTCTCATCACAAGAGAAGAAACTGTAACTACATATGGTGATGAATATTAACTAGACATATGATAATGGTCATTTCATAATGCATACATACATCAAATCATTATGCTATAACCTGAAACTAGTATGTTACATGTCAATTATATCTCAAAAAAATTTTAAGATGACTAACAAGAGGAGAGCTAGAGCCATGTGATGCAAAAAGATCAGTTTCAAAGAAATAAAGCAGTATTAGATAATCCTGTTTTATTATTTATTTAAACTACTGTCATGATATTAAATTTCATGTGCATGCGCACACACACACACATTTAAAAGAGGTTAGATGTTTGCTCAAAATTCTCATATTTCAAACTTATGAAAAATCATCATTGAACAATAATATACTGTTTTCTGATTTTTAAAAAAATCTATATGACAAAAACATAAAGGTTAATCCATTTTTATTTTCATATACCACCAGCAATGGTGTTTGATGGTGTCATTTTGGATTTAAAAGGATACACATGCTAACTTTTGGAAGAAATATTTCTAACTATGTATTTTTAATGGTGCTAGTGCCCTGTTTCTTCGATCTGTTAAAGAACAGCTTTGCTCACCTTTAGGGTCTTCTACTACCAATCTCTGTGTATGTTTTATTATTAATTTGCCAGAATTTTGATCTGAGGATCTTTTATTCGATCAACTTCAAAGATTACCTCAGCAGAGCCTGAATTAATTACACTTGAATAGTTTGTTCTCCAAGGCCAATACCTTAAAAAATACATCAATGCTAGTAAAAAAAAAAAAAAGTCCTTTGCATATCTTAAATTACCTGGAGTTCAAGGGATAATATGAAAGAAAAACAGCAACAAAGCAAGTATTTTAGATATATATATATATATATATATATATATATATATGTATATATATATATATGAAAAAGCACCAATAGTTTAATTATTCTTAATTTCAGCCCATACACATACTTGTTTGCTTGGGTTCAATAAACTAAAACCTAAAAATGACAATGTTTATATATCCAATGTTCCTTTGTGATAGATAAATTGCTCATGATTAGAATAATGGCTACTGATATTCTCACTGTCTCATTTTGATGTTTCAGAGCTGGGAAAGTGTTTCTGAAATCTGAAATAACCAACTTACTTATAAAAATAAAAAAGGTTATTTTTCATTACTATGATAATTTAGACCAGACCCAGTCTTCAAAAAGGTATTAGCAATCTACGGGGGCATGACATGAAAATTATAAAATCTGCAACAATATATTTTTCCCATACATTTTTTATTGTTGCAAATAATAATAATGATCAGTTGCTTATGAAGAATATACATACATCTAATTTTTTAAGAATCACATATTGAGCATTTGAGAGTCAAAATTAATTAAATGAGTACTTCTCAGATTATCTGGGTGAAGGACATTTTGCTTGTTTTGTTATACTTTCCTTTTTTAAAAAAAAATTTTTAAAGATTTTTTTTTTTTAATTTATTCATTTGAGACACAGAGATACAGAGAGAGAGCATGAGCGGCGGGGGGAGGCAGAGGAAGAGGGAGAAGCAGGCTCTCCGCTGAGCCAGGAGCCCGATGCAGGGCTCCATCCCAGGACCCTGGGATCATGACCTGAGCCGAACACAGACGCTTGACCACTTAAGACACCCAGGTGCCCCTCTAATTTCCTATTTATCATGAGCTAATATTTGGTTCTATATAGTGTTCAATGAGAGAAGTCTACTGATCCCTGTAACTTGTGCTGTTTGCCCTAAACATGTAAGTAAGTACATTCAAAATGTACATTTGTAGGTAGAAAAAAATATTCAAATGGAATGAACCCATTGATACTGACTACATCCAAAATTTGATTTAGGAAAATACAGTATGTGATGTGATATATTAACATGAGATTATTTAATATAATATTTTAAAAATAAAATATAACATTTGGAATATTACATGCTCAGCCTAGTATAAATGAAGGTGATAACTTTTCCTTCAGAAATATCATTATTTAGCTTTAGTTTATAATAATAAATAAAAGTATATGATTTATTCCAAAACAAATAATCCTAAAATTTGTATGGAACCAGAAAAGACCCCGAATAGCCAGGGGAACGTTTTATTTATTTTTATTTTTTTTTAAGATTTTATTTATTTATTTGACAGAGAGAGACACAGCGAGAGCAGGAACACAAGCAGGGGGAGTGGGAGAGGGAGAAGCAGGTCTCCTGCTGAGCAGGGAGCCCGATGTGGGACTCGATCCCAGGACCCTGGGATCATGACCTGAGCCGAAGGCAGACGCTTAACGACTGAGCCACCCAGGCGCCCAACCAGGAGAATGTCTTAAAAGAAAAGCAAAGCTGGCGGCATCACAATTCCGGACTTCAAGCTCTATTACAAAGCTGTCATCATCAAGACAGTATGGTACTGGCACAAAAACAGAGACATAGATCAATGGAACAGAATAGAGAGCCCAGAAATGGACCCTCCACTTTATGGTCAACTAATCTTTGACAAAGCAGGAAAGAATGTCTAATGGAAAAAAGACAGTCTCTTCAACAAATGGTGTTGGGAAAATTGGACAGTCACATGTGGAAGAATGAAACTGGACCATTTCCTTATACCACACACAAAAATAGGCTCTAAATCGTTGAAAGACCTAAATGTGAGACAGGAGTCCATCAACATCCTAAAGGAGAACACAGGCAGCAACCTCTTCAACCTCAGCCGCAGCAAGTTCTTCCTAGAAACATTGCCAAAGTCAAGGGAAACATGGGCAAAAATGAACTATTGGGACTCCATCAAGATAAAAAGCTTTTGCACAGTAAAGAAACAGTCAACAAAACCAAAAGACAACCGACAGAATGGGAGAAGATATTTGCAAATGACATATCAGGTAAAGGGCTAGTATCCAAAATCTATAAAGAATTTATCAAACTCAACACCCAAAGAACAAATGATCCAATCAAGAAATGGGCAGAAGACATGAACAGACATTTTTCCAAAGAAGACATCCAAATGGCCAACAGACACATGAAAAAGTGCTTAGTATTGTTCGGCATCAGGGAAATCCAAATCTAAACCTCAATGAGATACCACCTCACACCAGTCAGAATGGCTAAAATTAATAAGTCAGGAAACGACAGATGTTGGCGGGGATGCGGAGAAAGGGGAACCCTCCTACACTGTTGGTGGGAATGCAAGCTGGTGCAACCCCTCTGGAAAACAGTATGGAGGTTCCTCAAACAGTTGAAAATAGAGCTACCATACGATCTAGCAATTGCATTACTGGGTATTTACCCCGGATACAAATGTAGGGATCTGAAGGGGTACATGCACCCCAGTGTTTATAGCAGCAATGTCCACAATAGCCAAACTATGGAAAGAGCCAAGATGTCCATCGACAGATGAATGGATAAAGAAGTTGTGGTATATATACACAAAGGGATATTATGTAGCCATCAAAAGGAATGAAATCTTGCCATTTGCAATGACGTGGATGGAACTGGAGGGTGTTATGCTGAGCGAAATAAGTCAATCAGAGAAAGACATGTATCATATGACCTCACTGATACAGGGAATTCTTAATCTCAGGAAACAAACTGAGGGTTGCTGGAGTGGTGGGGTGTGAGGGATGGGTTTGGCTGGGTGATAGACATTGGGGAGGGTATGTGCTATGGTGAGCGCTGTGAATTGTGTAAGACTGTTGAATCACAGACCTGTACCTCTGAAACACATAATACATTATATGTTAAAAAAAAAAAAAGAAGAAGAAGAAGATAGCAAGAGGGGAAGAATGAATGGGGGGATATCGGAGGGGGAGAGGAACCATGGACTCTGAAAAACAAACTGCGAGTTCTGGGGGGGGGATGGGTTAGCCTGGTGATGGGTATTAAAGAGGGCACGTTCTGCATGGAGCACTGGGTGTTATGCACAAACAATGAATCATGGAACACTACATCTAAAACTAATGATGTAATGTATGGTGATTAACATAACATAAAAAAAAACATATGATTTACTTATTTAGGATTCTTAAACTAAAATTAGGAAATTTTCAATAATGATACTTAAAAATCAAATGAAGTAAATAAGTGACACAAGTATGAATTTAATTGAAATAATTATAATTTATCACAAAAGTACTTGTCTGAATCATCTAACAAATGATATGTTCTAAATAATTTATGTATCTCCCTCCCTCCCTGGGCCTTTCCTCCTTTTGCCCAAAGGTTTATTTTCCTATTTCATTCATATAATTCCTACAAACACACCTTGTTTACACCAAATCCCAAAATATGGACTCTAACTTCTCGCCTTTCTCAAAATTCTTTCAATGTAGTTCCAAAATTTCTGAGATCCACATACTCCCTTCTCCTCTGTCTATTTCTCCTCTTCGTTTTTCTTCTCATTTTCCTGTCTTTTCAATTCTTAGGTTCTTCTATCTGGGTGTAAGTGAATAGAAATTTTGGTTAGTAAACAATGAGGCATTTAAATGAGCATAGAGTTTTAAGACACCAGCTTCAAGGTCACTGAGTGGTAATTACTGAACACGTGTCCTGAACACCTGTACTATGCACTTACAAATATTTTATTGTCTTTCACAAATATCCACAAATTGGAATCACAATGAGAATCAGTTGTTGGAGATGATTGTCTTTAAAAGGAATTTAAACAAGGCAGCAAACTTGAGAAGCAACTTGGCTTGATTTTTGCAATGAAGCTCTGTCGCTGGTTGCTAGTCTTGCTCCAGCTTTTTTCTTCTCTCGCTCTTTAATGTAACTTGATTGTGCTGAAACTGTTAGGCAATATGCTTGAATAATTCGATTGAGACAAACATGAAAGAAAAATGCCATAACTTCAGGGATTGGACTAAACAAAGCTACGGAATGAAAAATTTCTTTGAACTCTTCTTTTGAAAAAAAAAAATCACTGGATAAGAAGCAATTAAACTAAGACCACAAATGAGGAATAGTTTTTGTTTTGTTTTGTTTTGTTTTTTAAGAAAAAGAGGGCAGAAAGGATAGTCCACTGACAAGGAATAGCAAGCACTGAGTCTCCTGGAAAGGAGGAACATTGGTGTGTATCAGAGATTGAAGCCAGTGTGGCTGAAACCCAGAGACCCAGAGATGTATGGGAGCTTGAGGAGGCTAGAGATTGAGGCTGAAATTGTGGTCCAAGCAGGGGAGAGTCCTTGAAGTTGTGAAGCAGATAATACAATGAAATATGACATTTGAAAAATAAGCAAATCACTCCATCTAAAGTTGGGAGGACAAATTAGAGAAAGGTAATGTGTCAAAATGTAGCAGCAGGAGGCTTTTCTGTGATCCAGGAGAGGGACTGGTGGGTCTGGTGGAGAAGAAAAAATGGTGGACTTGGTGGGAGATTTATGAAGGGAAATTTGTTAAAGCTTGGGATGATCTGGATCTAGGCTGTGAGAGGAAAAGTAATCTAAAAGATAAGCACAAGGCTTCTGTTTGATTATTTGGATGTTGACTGTAGCATTCAGTGAGAGACGGGTGTTGAAATAAAAATTTTGGAATAGGCAAATAAAAATAAAAATCCAAATAGAAATTTTTATTAACTAAAAAGCAAGTGTTGGAATCTAGTCTCTAATATCTTCTTAATCTTTTTTTTTAATGTGCAATCATGACATATCCGTAATGATGCTCCAAAAAATTATACTCTTCATACATAGACAAAATAATGTTCCATTTACTATATGTGCTCCTTCTACCTTTTTTTTACTTCAACATTTTAAAAATTAGGACATATCTAACATTAGATAAACTACATTATTATTGTAGTATTTTTTTCTTTTTCTGTGTTCTTTTATTCCCAGAAAGCTGTTCTTTTTAAGATTTATTTATTTTTTTGCGAGAGAGAGAACATGAGTGTGCACGTGCGAGGGTGGGAGAGGGGCATAGGGAGAAGGAAAGAGAGAAGCCCAAGCTGACTCTGTGCTGAGCCTTGAGTGTGGATCCGCAAGGGGCTCAGACTCAAGATCTTGAGATCATGACCTGATCTGAAACCAAGAGTCAGATGCTTAACCGATTGCACCACCCAGGTGCCCTGCCCAGAAAGCTGTCTTATTAATGACATATCTTAGAGAATATGGCAATTGAGAACCAAGAAAATTATTTATTCATCAATTCATTTGAATAATGAGAAGTTAGCTAGAAATCACTAAATCTATTTGGTTAGATACTGGTTCAAAGAAGAAATTTAGTAATAGTATGCCTTCATGTTAAAGAAAATGTGTTATTTTTAAGCAATGATTATATCTGGGATGGTTTAAAAACTATCCATGTGTTCATTATTATATGGTATGTTTGGGAACATATTTTAAAATATTTTAATCACAAGGAAATGAATCCGTTTTTTTCTGCTTTTTTGAACAACGTTCATTTAAAAATATTTTGTTAAGTAATATTTCCCCCAACGTGCTGAATTAACATACCTCTACTAAGATTATTAATGTAGAGGGAATTACAATGGTCAATGCCATTGTTTTCTGTGGTTGAAGCACTTTTAGCTTAATACAATTATTTTCTTTAATAAGATCAATTAATATTTATATGGATACACTTTGTGTCACACACCAGCCTAGGTCTATTCCTTATATATATATCCTGCTTTACAGATAAGGAAACTGAGACAAGGAGAAGTGAAGAAATAAACTCATTTTTATGCAGCTCATAAGTTGCAGGATAGTAAGACGTAATGAAAAGTTCCTGTTGGTGCACCTTACTTTTCAAGATATCTACTTTAGGGCCAAAACATACTGATAGTTTTCCAGACTCAGTAATTTTCTAGCCCTTCTTGACCAGATTCCCTACTTAAACAAATCGTGTCCCTCTCTCACCTATACCTTATGTGAACCTGTGCACTGTCCATCCATCGCCGTAGAACCTGTGCACTCCCCACCCATCGCCGTAGAACCTGTGCCCTGTCCACCCATCGCCATAGAAGCTGTGCCCTGTCCATCCATCGCCATAGAACCCATGCACTGTCCATCCATCGCTGTAGAAGCTGATCGCTGTAGAAGCTGTGCACTGTCCATCCATCGCCGTAGAATGTCCATCCATCGCCGTAGAAACTGTGCACTGTCCATCCATCGCCGTAGAAGCTGTGCACTGTCCATCCATCGCTATAGAAGACTGCCCGTCAACTGAACCTTCCGCTGGTGTTAGGAAGCACTGAATCCTACAACTCCACGCCTTCCCCTTCCAATGTAACTTCAGCTGCTTCCAGTGAAATTTCAACCTAACCCATTTTAAAACAGGGATCCAAGACAAACAAATAAAAGGAAGGGCCAGCTTTTCATCCACGTCCTCTAGTTACTTACTATGCAGTCTTCTCTCCTGCCTTGAGTGACTATCCTCTATGTATTTGCACTTCTCAAGTTTCCAGTATTTCATTAGCCTTAGAAATTGTTTCAATCTTTCTTCCTCCAGTATTCAGCATTTATGCTAAGATTATTTCCAAAACATATGACAAGTTTTCCTCATTTTACCCTACCTCTCTGCAGCATCTGCCTTTCTAGGTCCCTTCCTCTTTCCTGAAAGTGCATTTGTCATCTGACCTTTTCCACCTTTCTCTGCTGTAACCCACGGTGTCATTGCTACTTTCTGCAACAGTTTCTTAACTGTTCTCCCTTCCATTAAATGCAAGCCCTCTCTTGCCAGTTTGCCACAAAGCTGCCAGAGAGCACGACCTAAAGCACATATCTGATAGTACCTCCTGTCTGTATGAAAATCACCAGGATGGATATATTTTACCATTTTTAGTTTAGTTTATTGTCTGCTATTGACCTTTATACATTGAGAGATGAGGTCTAATTTCCCTTTCCATGCATTTAGACGGGATCGAGGGAGTAACTTCTAATGAATAGCATGTGGCAAAAGTAACAGTGCATGACTTCTAAGGCTGGGTGATAAAAATGTGATGCCCATCATTGGAATTCAGCACCCACCTGTAAGGATTCTGATCAGAGCCCCAACTGAGGTCTCAGTTGACAGCCAGAATCAACCGCCCAATGTGGGAGTGCAGGAGCCTTCAGATGATGCTGAGTGTTGATGCCAAGTAGGCAAAAATGAGTTGTTCCTGCCAAGCCCTGTCCAAATTGCAGATTCGTAAGAGGTAAATCTTTTTACTCTGTAAAGCCACTAAGCTTTAAAAGACACACACACACACACACACACACACACACACACCAGACACACACACACACGATGTTTAGCTTAATACAATACTCTCTAGAGCATCCTTAGCTCAAATTATATTAAAGTCTAAAATTCCCTACAGACAGCATGTTTATTCAGATCCCAAGGCTTTTGAAAATTCTATTCAATTCTTTCTGGAACTCTCCCCAACCACTCCACTTCTGTGAAGCTATTATTTAGGTCTCAAATGATGATACTTCTTCTAAGTGGCTTCTCATATCCCCCAGTTTGCATTAGAATTCCATTCTTTCTTTTACCTTAACATCATACATAATGCTATATAGATGTTGGATTAATACAGAAGTTTTCATTGCATTGCAATTAAAATATGTAATGTAACAAAATATGATAAAATATAGCAAAATGTCTTTGTTATCTTTCTTGTAGAAGTCAACCTTAGTAACTAATATTAATTTCAAAATCCTAAATAGAAGCTGCCAATGACAAATAGAGTGATGTTTGCTCTGCTATGTTTGTGTTTCCTATCCTTTGGGGAAATTAAGTTGGTTGATGATTCCATTCATGAACTGTAATCGTATCATTTTAGACACCTAGGAAGTAGGTACAGTACCGGCATTTTATTGTTGCTTTTGAATTGTATTAAAAATAAACCATCTCCTTGAGACTCTTTGAAGTCCAGAAATGCTCTTCCCCTAGATTTGAGTTATGGATACAGACCTGGGTTTGTATATGTGCTGCCGAAGCGAGCACAGACCTGGGTTTGTAAACTGAATCTCTATACCGTTGGTCACTTTCGTCAGCGCTTTCATTATTTTCCATCCCACCTCCACTTTGACCACCTTAGCTCTTTTCCCCATGCAGCTGTCTCCAATCACACTCTGGAGTGACCGCTGCACAGTCTTTTCTTTGCTCTCCTAGGAGTTTGATCCCTCTAGGTATTCCTCTGGCAAATTGTTCTGCTTCCTCTTCCGGGAAGAGACCCCTCTTCCCGGGGTCCAGGGAAGAGCTCTACATAGGGCTCTAACATTCATAGTTGTTCTATGAATCCCAAATTAATTGACACTATGGTTCAGCGATACTTTTTTTTTCCAGGTTTTTCCTCAGTAAAAAGGGAAGTCAGTCATGTAATCACAACTGCATTGCAATGTAGTATTTTCTTTGGGTATTCACAGAAAAACCGTAAAGAGTTTATAGTTTCATTACTACATATAAGTCCCAAGTTTTAAATTTCATATTTAGGGTGTGGAAAATTATAGAAAGAAAGGAAAAATAAAATGTTGAGTAAAGTTGCATATAATGAGGTTAGATTTCTGCCTAACATTTTTATTGAGAGCATTCTTCTGGTCACTGAAAATATGAAAGATTAAAGAAAACACAGTATTTCATAATAATGTTTTGTTATTTTTCTGATAAACGATAGATTGTAAGTCCAAATTCCGAGTGCATAATAATTTACGAATCAGCCACAGTTAACACAGAGCTACCAAACTTAGAGAATGTGAAAAAAAAGCCTCCAAAATACTACTGGGTAGATTCTTTAGCAAGCATAACAAAAGTAATATTCCAAAAATGAGTATTCTGGTCCCATCTTAAGTTTCTCTTTTTATTTTCCTGTTATATTTCATTCATTGGGGTTAGTCAAAAATGTGATATCTAGAAGTGATCATGTCCATACAATCGAGTCAAAATAGACTTTTCTGCATGTATTTAAACACAAATACCCTTTGTGTAAGACAGAAAAGGACTACAGGGCTTGCAGACACATTATTTTCCCTCTGATTTGAAATATATCCTGAAATTGTTCAAGAACTCTGAAAATACTCCTGGGAGTCTCTTGGTATTAAAGGTTTGAAATATTAATGATTAAAAATAAGCCAAAATTGGAAAATGAGATATTCTTGATATTAAAATGACCTACCCTACAAAAGGTATATTACCAAGTTTAAGCTCTTGGGACTTCATGGAAAGATACTGAATTTTTCATGAACCTGTTCAAGATTTGTTCATTTAAATGTTGAGCATATATCTGCTGATAGACCTGTGCACATTTGTTTAGAACTGAAGCTTACATATAGTTTTTGCTTTGTGTAACTATTCATTTCCATAATAAGACAGTGCACTAGACACTAAATGGTATATAGAACTTTTTTCAGTTACAATATTTATTAATATGGAGGCGAGGTGTGAATCAAAGTTGCCCAACTTTTCATTAGTGCTGTGTGAATGTGATGATTTAACCTGATGTACAAAGAGGTGAAGCATTATGAAGCGTTAATCTGAGTGAAGGTTGGAGTAGTGATTCTATGGGAAGAGAATGCAAAGTAGCTGTGTGTTTAGTGGATATTTGCTAACCCTATTAGGACATATCTAATTTTCCAGTCTAAAAGTCTTTAGACTTGACTCTGGCACAACCAGCAAATGTCTTTGAATGAGTCACATCTATTTAACCTCTCTGGGAGTACTCTGAACTGATATTGAATGTCTTTTTAGCTTAAAGGTATATGTAAGTCTTAAGTACTTAATTGTGGACATACTGGACATATTTTATAATTTAAATTTAGTCCAGAATTCTTATTTATATAACTGAGATGGTATGATTAACTCATATGGCTTATTCATTCTATTAAAGTCTTTGAAATATGAAATGTTAACCTTTTATTTCTCTGTATGCCAATTTTAATAATGAAAATTTGACTCATTCTTTTGAAAAATATAAAAATATTTAAGAATAAAGTGATCCAAATCATGTTTTATAGGTAAATAATATTTCTTTTTTTTGGTAAATAGTATTTCTAATAAAAGATAAATGTAACTTTATTTTGGAATACTTATACTTGAAAACCTGTCATACGTCATTACCAAAGCCAGGTTCATAAGTCCTTATTGAGAGAAGGTATTTTGTATTCTATGGAGCACAATTAATAATCACTTAAGGAATTATGGGTTTAGCTGAAATATAGGACTTGGTTTTTACAAAAATAAAATGTTGAATCTTGAACATTCCTCTGTTTCATTGTCAAAGATTTATCCAAAATGACTTAAGCATTTTGTCTTTGAAATAATGCCTGGAGAACTGATATTACATTGTATTTTCAATATTGTCTTCAATCTATATTTCATCAGATTTTCTTCAGAAATGTGAAATGAGTTACTAAAGTAGAACTGAAATCTCAAAGCTTACATTGTAGAATGGATTATTTTCTTCTATATTGGTTCAATTCTGTTTTGATTTTCTGTGACTTATGTGTTGTTCAGATTACCATACATTAGAGCTCAATGTTAGCTTTATATGGAAAATTGAACAAATAATTTTAGACTATAAAAATGTTAAGGCTGGCGTTATGTCTTACTGATAAATGTATTTTCTCCAGTGCCTTATGCAGCATATGTCATTAATAGCCATTTATACTTGAATTAATTAGCACTAAAATATAATGACAGATCTTTTCAATTAAGACTTCAAAAAATACAATTCTTCTTTAAAACACAAAATACCCCCTGTATGATTGCTATCACCAGGATGGTGACATAGGAGTTTTCTGAATTTCTCTCCTCCCATGGATGCACTGATATATACAGGTACACACTAATCAGTTCTTTCTGAGAGAAATTTAGAAAACCAGTTGAGTGATTCCTACACATCAGGTGGTTGTGAAAATACCCACCTTGAAAGAAGTAGAAAAGCCTGACACACTTTTTCCATAAACTTTGCTCCCAAAACAGGACCTTACCATTGGATGGTAACCTTCAAATCCCAGCTTCTCCCTAAGGAGCATAGGATTTAGATCACACATAACAGCAGCTCAGCTAAATGCTTTTTCTCTAAGATCAGCAAGAAAGTAAGAAAGCCCATTGCACCACTTTTATTCAACATAGCACTGGAATTGGAATTCCTAGCCAGATAAATTATGTAGAAAGTGAAATAAATCATCCAAATCCGAAAAAGGAAGTAAAATTGTCTGTTTGCAGATGACTGATATTATATGTGGAAAGCCCTATAGACTCCGCCGAAAACTGTTAGAATGAATAGATAAATTCAGGGAAGTTGCAGGATACAGAATCAAAATACAAAAATCAGTTGCATTTATTTGTGTTATTAATATAACAAACCATTGGAAAGAGAATTAAGAAAACAATCCCATTTTAATAGCATCATAAGGAATCAAATATTTAGGAATGAATTTACCAAGGAAATGATAGATATGTACACTGAAAACTGATGAAACAAATTAAAAAGGACACAAATAAGTGGAAAGATATTCCATGCTTATGAAGAACTAATAGTGTTAAAACGTCCATACTACCCAATAGAGCCTACAGATTCAATGCATTCCCTATCAAAATTTCTATGGCTTTTTTCACAGAAATAGAAAGAGCAATCATAAAATTTGTATGGAATCATAAAAGATCCCACATAGCCAAATTAATCTTGAGAAAGAACAAAGCTGGAGATACCACAGTTCAAACTGTATTACAAAGCTACTGTAATCAAAATTATAATGTATTCTCATGAAATCATCAAACACATAAAAATATAGATGAATGTAACAGAATAGAAGGCCAGAATTAAACCTATGCATATATGGTCAATTAATATTCAATAAAGTTGCCAGGAATATGCAAAGGGAAAATAATATTATCTTCAATAAATGGTGTTGGAAAAACTGGATAGCCATACACAAAAGAATGAAACTGGGCCACCATCTTACACAATATACAATAATTAACTCAAAATAGATTAAAGAATTAAATATGAGATGTGAAACATAACATTCCTAGAAGAAAACCTAAAGATAATCTCCTTGACAATTATTTTGCCAATTAACTTTTTGGATTTGACACCAAAAACAAAGGAAAAAAGAAACAAAGATAAACAAATAAAAATAAAAAGTTTGATCATATCAAACTAAAGCTTCTGCACAGCAAGGGAAGTCATCAACAACAACCAAAGGCAACCTCTGGAATGGGAGAAAATATTGCAAAACCACACATCCAATAAAAGGTTAATATCCAGAATATCCTACAAACTCATACAACTAAATAGCAAAAAAGCAAATACCCCAATTAACAAATGGGCGAAGGACTTGAATAGACATTTTTTAAAAAGATTTTATTTTTGCGAGAGGGGGAGAGCGAGAGAGAGAGAGAGAGAGAGAGAGCAGGAGCTGAGGGGGAAGGGCAGAGGGAGAAGCAGGCTCCCCACTGGCCAGGGAGGCCTACACCGCGGGGCTGGATCCCAGGACCCTGGATTCATGACCTGAGCCGAAGGCAGACACAACCCACTGACCCACCCAGGCGCCCTGGACTTTAATAGACATTTTCTCAAGAAGACATACAAATGGCTACCAGCTACATGAAAAGGTGATTGACATCACTAAACATTAGGGAAATGCAAATGAAAACCACAATGAGATAGGATCTTACACCTATTAGAATGACTATTAACAAGAAGAAAAGAGATACCAAGTTTTTGGTCAGGATGTAAAGAAAAGAAAACCCTTCTACATGGTTGGTGAGAATACGCTGTGGAAACAGTATAGTGTTTTCTCAAGATATTAAAAATAGAAACACCATACGATCCAGCCATCTCAGGTATCCCAGCTATCCAGGTATGGATTCAAAGATATGAAATCATTATTTCAAAGAGGTGTCTATAATCCCGTATTTATAGCAGTATCGTCCATAATAGCCAAGGACTGGAAACAACCTAAGTGTTTATTGATACATGAATGGATAAAGAAAATATCGTATTTGCATACAATAGAATATTTTTTAGCCTTAAAAAAAATGACATGCTGCCCTTTGTAAGAACATGGATAAACCTGGAGGGCATTATGCTAAGTGAAAGAAGCGAAACAGAGAAAGATGAATACTGTGTGGTATCACTTCTTTGTGGAATCTTACAAAAAAAAAAAAAATTAGAATGGTGGTTGCCAAGAATTTTGGTGGGGGCTGGGATTGTGGGTTAGATGTTAGTCAAGTGGTACAACCTTACAGTTTTTTATACATTAGATAGATTAGATCTAGAGATCTAATGTATAACATGGTGACCATAGTTGCTAATATAGTTGTAAGTGAAACTTGCAGAGAGTGAAGTGTTCTTACCAAAAGAGAGAAAGAGGGAGAGGGAGAGAGAGAGAGTAAATATGCGAGGTGATGAATATGTTAGTTAAAAAAATTAGAAATCCTTTCACAATTTATACATATATTAAAGCATCATGTACATTTTACATATTTTACAATTGTATTTGTCAATTATACTTTAATAAACTTTAAAAATACCTCCTGTATAATTTGGATGTAAATTAGTGTTAATGACCTTATTGCAAATATAAAAATTGTATGTTAAATTAAACATTAAGATAAACTTGCAAGTTCAATTGATATGTCACTGATATAATGCTGTCCCTTCTCACAGAGCTATACCACCAGTCTCCCATCTCCACACCAAAGCTAAGTTGTACATTTATCATCGATGTTCTAGGTCATTACATCTTCTTATTATTCTTATTCAAAAATAATTTATTTAGATTATGTAATAGGAGAGTGGTGAATCTGGACAATTTCCTTGGTATACAGTTACAATTTATCTATACACTTGCTAATGCACACCTATAACTACGTTTTGGGCCAGATCCCACTGGATAGCCCCCAGAACAAAAGATTCCCTCCATTCTCATATATATATATATATATATATATATATATATATATATATATAATAGTTTTACCTCAGGAGCTCAAGAAATGATACATATTTAATTGTAACTTTCATGAATATTGTGCCCTATAAGAAGGAATTCTTTTAAGAGAGAAATTCTTTTGGAGTACCTCCATCAAGAAATAAAATAAAGACAAGTAAATCTAAGAGAGCATTTATAAGGGATTATAGACACCAGGAAACTGAAAGAAAAAAAAATAGGAAGATAATTCAGAACTAAAACTTGTATCAGTAAGCCTTTACCACAGGAGACAAGACTGAAGAGAAAAGTAGAAATACTTGACTTTATCAAAGCTAGTAGCTTGGTAAGGGGGTCCTACAGAGTTGGTGCTCAGCTGTCTGGGCAAAGAGCTTTTCCTGAAAGACTGGCCTCGAGTCTCAGAGGGCATGATAGGATGATAACACTGGTTCAGATGGAGCTAAGAAAAGCTGGAGGTTGGCACCACCTATCATTGCTTGGGATATACTGCGTGTGCTGGAAGGAAAATAAGGAAGACGTTCCTTTCCCCTTTTCCAAAGCTATCTAACTGCTCCCAATCATCACTGGCTAGAAAGTCAGCTGGCAAGAGTCAGGAAATGAGGTTTACTATAGATCCATGATCCTGACACCACAGAATAGACTATGGAAGAGTGAATATAGAGATGAGAGATTAGAGTATGGGCACCTTCATTTTCTACTCTTTTGACAGGACTATATTAAATTAAATGATCAGAAAACTGCGTGCCTGAAATTTATTAGCTCTGCCCCTTGCTAAAATGCCTGAAGAATTATGATTTAATATTTAGCCTCAAATGAAAAACAATGAAAGAAGTAGAAGTGGCATTTTAGAATAAATGAAAATACATGCATACATATCTAAGAATCCATGTATAACTATAATTTGGTAAAATAATTATTTAGTGGTATTTAATAAATATATTTATAAATGTTGGAAAAATTTCATAATTTTTCTTATTTGAGCACTCACTGTATAATATACTCTTTAAAACATTCCTACTAACTGACTATTTAATACAGACATAGAAAAGTGTTGATTAAAAAAAAAGTGTTGTTTAGGAGTATGATAGAGAATTTGATACAAATACATAGAAATAAAACATAACGAATGTCAGTGGTGGTACTTTTAGAGCTTATTATAGAAACAACATTGACCGTTTTAAAAAATTAGATGAGAAAATATTCGTAAAGATATTATCACTATACCTATACCTATAAATGATGGTAATAACTATGGATAAACCTTTTTGTATATAATGTAAATACAATGCAAATTTATAATGACCCATGAAAAATATTCTGCATATTCACACTTAATTTTAAGAAATTAAATACACAATAAGCAAAAGATTTTTATTTGTTTCTTTATTGTAATTCAAAGGCTATAAATTTGGTTGGAATTAATTTAAGCTATTTAGAATGCATATTTTCAGATATTTATCAATAATGTTTTAATTAACCCTCTTGTAGCCATGGTGACAAGTAAGGTGGAGTTGTGTTAATAGTGAGTCTTGTAATTGTTCTGATACAAAACAATTTTAATAGGAAGGTCTTTACTCTTCCACTATGATTTAGTTGTAACACAACAAACTATGAACTATCAGAAAAAAATAAAAGCATTACATAAAATACATTTTTAAAACACTATTTTTTTAAAAATAGTAATTACCAAAATATAGACCACAAAGATATGTGTGGCAAGGTTAGATTGTATAATCGAATTTTAGAATAATGCATCAATTCAAACATGTGTGACACCAAACCATTATAGAACTGCTCCTTAATTTAGCCATTAATTCCAACATGTGGGCCCTAATCACAAAAACTTAATTTAAAGTAGTTTTAAATCTTGAATTTGAAATTGTGCTGAGTTGGAATAAAGTTGTTATTTTAATATCAAATAGGAGTTTAGTTTTGAAAATGTGGCTTTCTGGGAAAAATGTATTTGTAGGTCATGAATAATCTAAATATAAAGGTATTTATAATAAACATCTATGTTAACATTTTCAAACAGGAGCTTTCTAATATTCTAAATGGCAGCCCAAAATAAAAAATAAAACAGTGTTGCTTTGTGTGTATACAATTTAAAAAAGAATATGTGAAATAATATTTACTCTTCCAAGATCAGACTGTTCCAGAAATGTCTGTTCTACTCTAGTCCAGTGTAGTCCAGTGTAGTCTACACTACTTGGTTCTGTTCTTTCCATCCTCCAGGTATCCCTCTTCCTCCTCCTCTTCTTCCTCTTCTTTCCTTCTGTTTTTATCCTTCTTTGTTGATCATAACCTATGGTATGAAAAATTACTGCTCTAGGTATAGGTTAACAATAATTACCTTAGTAATGTCATTACTTTTATTCTAGTATAACTAATATCCAGTGTTATATTAGTTTCAGGTGTACCAATATAATGATTCAATAATTCTGTACATTTCTCAGTGCTCATCAAGATAAATGTACTCTTAATCCCCTTTGTGTATTTCATCCATTCCCCCGTCCACCTCTCTTCTGGATCCATCAGTTTGTTCTCTGTATTTTGAATCTGTTTTTTGTTTGTCTCTTTTTCTTTGTTTGTTTCTTTTTCTCTGTTTGTTTCTTAAATTCCACATATAAGCAAAATCATATGGAATTTGTCTTTCTCTCACTTATTTCACTCAGTCTTATACCCTCCAGTTTCATCCATGTTGTCATGAGTAGCAAGATTTCATCCTTTCTTGCGGCTGAGTAATATTCCATTGTGTGTGTGTGTGTGTGTGTGTGTGTGTGTGTCTGCACACTTCCATAATTTCGCTATTGTAAATAATGCTGTAAATAAACATAGGGATGCATATATCTTTTCCCAAATTAGTGTTTTCATTTTCTCTGGTTAAATACCTAGTAGTGGAATTAGGGGATCATGTGGTAATTCTATTTTTAATTTTTGGAGGAACACCTGTACTGTTTTATAGGGTGGCAGCCCCAGCTTTCTTCCCCACCAATTGGACACAAGGGTTCTTTTTCTCCACATCCCTGTCAACACTTGTATTTCTTGTGTTTTTTATTTTAGCTGTTCTGACAGGTATAAAGTGATATCTCATTGTGGTTTTAATTTGTTTAACTGATTATTAGTGATGCTGAACATCTTTTCATGTATCTGTTGGCCATCTGTATGTCTTCTTTGGAAAAATGTCTATTCAAGTCCTCTGTCCATTTTTAATCAGATGATGATGATTATTATTATTATTTTGGTGTTATGTAAGTTCTTTATATATTTAGAATATTAATGCCTTATTGGATATATCATTTGCAAATATCTTCTATTCAGTAGGAATGTTGTCTTTTTGTTTTGCTGTTTTGTCTTTAACTGTGCAAAAGCTTTTTATTTTGGTATAGGCCCAATAATTTAATTTTGATTTTATTTTCCTTACCAGAGGGGATAAAGCTAAAAAATACTGCTTCTACAGCTGATATCAAAGTAATTACTGCTTACGTTTTATTCTGGGAATTTTATGGTTTCTGGTCTCATATTTAGGTCTTTAATCCGCTTTGAGTTTATTTTTGCATATGGTGTAAGAAGTAGTCCAGTTTCATTCTTTTGCACTTAGCTGGTTAATTTTCCCAACACTATTTTTGAAGAAACTGTCTTTTTTCCCACTGTATATTCTTGTTTCCTTTGTTGCAGATTAAATGACCATAAAAGTGTGGGTTTATTTTTAGATTCTCTATTCTGTTCTATTTATTTGTGTGTCTATTTTTGTGCTAGAACCAGATTATTTTGGTTACTACAGGTTTGTAGTATATCTTGAAAAATGGGATTGTGATACCTCCAGCTTTGCTTTTCATTTTCAAAATTTATTTATTTATTCAGGGTCTTTTGTGTTTCCATGCAAATTTGAGATTGTTTTTTTCTAGTTTTGTGAAAAATGTTGTTGGTATTTTGATAGGGATTGAATTAAATCTATACATTGCTCTGGGTAGTATGGACATTTTAAAAATATTGGTTCTTCCAATCCATGAGCATGAACTATCCTTCTATTTTTTTGTGTCGTCTTCAATTTCTTTCATCAATGTTTTATAGTTTCCAGAGTACCAATTTTTTATGTCATGGGGTAAGTTTTTTTCCTGGGTATTTTTTTTCCTTTTGGTATAATTGTAAATGGGACCATTTTCTTAATTTCTTTTTCTACTACTTCATTTTTAGTGTATAGAAATGCAACTGGTTTGTGTATATTAATTTTGTGTCCTGCAACTTAACTGAATTCATAGTAGTTTTTGGTGGAGTCTACAATTTTCTGTTTATAGTATTATGTTATCTGCAAATAGTGAAATTTTACTTCTTATCAATTTGAATGTTTTTTTTTTCTTTTTCTTGTCTGATTGCTGTGGCTAGGACGTCCAGTACTCTATTAAATAAAAATGGTGAGAGTAGACATCCTTGTTTTTTCTTGATCTTAGAGAAAAAACTTTCAGTTTTTCACCATTGATTATAATATTAGCTATGGGTTTTTCACATCTGGCCTTTATTATGTTGAGGTATGTTCCCTTGAAACCTACTTTGTTGAGAGTTTTTAATCATGAATGGAAATGCTTTTTTGTCTATTGAGATGATTATATGTTTTTTATCCTTTCGTTTGTTAATGTTATGTATCACGTTGATTAATGTGCAAATATTGCACAAATATTGCACCTTACCATCCCTGGAATAAATCCCACTTGATCATGCTGAAGAATTTTTTTTTTAAATATATTTTTGGATTGAATTGCTAGTATTTTGTTGAAGATTTTTGCATCATATTTATCAGAGATATTGGCCTATAGTTTTGTTTGTTTGTTTTATTTTTTGAGGTATTTTTTTATTATTGTTATTATTATTATGTTCAATCTTTACTTGGTTTTGGTGTCAGAGTAATGCTGGCCTTGAAGAATGAATTTGTAAGCTTTCCTTCCTCCTCTATTTTAAAAATAGTTTGAAAATAATAGATATTAACTCTTCTTTAAATGTTTGGTAGAATTTACCTGTAAAGCCATCTGGTCCTGGATTTTGATTTGTTGGGAGTTCTTTTTTGTTTGTTTGTTTGTTTGTTTGTTTATTACTGGTTCAATTTTATTGCTGGTGATTGGTCTGTTCAATTCTTTTTTTTCTCTTATTTGTTTTTTTTGTTTTGTTTTGTTTTTGTTTTGTTCCTTTCTGATTTGGTTTTGGAAGCTTATGTTTCTAGAAATTTATCCATTTCTTCCAGGTTTCTAATTTGTTGGCATATAATTTTTCATAATATTCTCTTATAAGCCTTCATATTTCTGTGGCATTGGTTGTTATTTCTGCTCCTTCATTTTTGATTTTATTTTTTTGAATCCTCAATCTTTCTCCCTCTCTTTTTATGAGTTTGACTAAAATATTTATCAACTTTGTTGATTTTTTCAAAGAAGCAGCTCCTGGATTCACTGATCTGTTCTATTTTTTTTTTGTCTCTATTAATTTATTTCTTTTCTAATCTTTATGATTTCCTTTCTTCTAGTAGCTTTGAGTTTGTTTTTATTTTTCTAGCCCTTTTAGGTGTAAGATTAGATTGTTTATTTGAGATTTTTCTTGTTTCTTGAAGTAGGCCTATATTGCTATAGTCTTCCAACTTGGAACAGTTTTTGCTACATCCCAAAGATTTTAGACCATTGTATTTTCATTTTCATTTGTCTCCATGTATTTTTTTTATTTCCTCTTTGATTTCATGGTTGTCCCATTCACTGTTTAGTAGCATGTTATTTAGCCTCCATGCATTTGTGTTCTTTCCAGATTATTTTTTGTGATTGATTTCTAGTTTCACACTATGTTCGTTGAAAAAGATGCATGCTATGATTTCAATCTTTTTGAATTTATTGAAACTTGTTTTATGACCTAACATGCTCTATTCTGAATAATGTTCCATGTGAACTTGAAAAGAATGTGTATCACCCTGCTTTTGACTGGAATGTTCTGAATATATTTGTTAGGTCCATCTGGTCTAGTGTGTCATTCAAAGTCACTATTTCTTTGTTGATTTTCTCTCTGGATGATCTATCTTTTGATGTAACCAGGGTGTTAAAATTCCCTACTATTATTGTATTACTGTCACTCACTTCCTTTATGTTTGTTAATAATTGCTTTATGTATTTAGGTGCTCCCATGTTGAGTGCATAAATATTTAGTTATCATATCCTCTTGTTGGATTGCTCCTTTTATCATTACATAGTGTTCTTTATTTGTCTCTTGTCACAGTCTTTGTTTTAAAGTATATTTTGTCCGATATAATTATTGCTACCCCAGCTTTGTCTTCATTTCCATTTGACATGCTACAATAGTTCATATTAAGGAAGATAATATATTGATTGTGAGAAGCAATATTGGGATGGATATTCTTCTGCAAATGTTTTCCAAAGAACTAGAATCATATTAATTGACCTGAATCCTAAATTTTTGGTTAAAGTAAAAAGGACATGAAAAAATGAACAAAATGCCTTATTCTGCTCTGGTAGTCTGTGCATCTAATGTCTGTTAGTTTGCCCCTCTAATAATGGATTATTCACTTCCTAATACAGGACGTTCAATTTACCTTGAAATTATAAATATGCTGGCAGTTCTCTCTATATAAGTATATATATAGAGAGTGCCATGTTCTCTGTTTCAAAATGGGCAAGGGAATCATAAAAGTGCAATTAAATGAAAATATATGCAATAGGGCTCTTACTATGATACTGTATTCTAAGAATTTTGGATTCCATGCAAAATATATGTTCCTCCTGGCACGTCTTGGTTTGTTATGCTTATATTCACTTCTAAAACTAACAAAAGTCTCCTTTCACACCTATTGGATTAAAAAGTTTTTAATTACCTGTCTTACATTAGCACTGGCAAGATAATCTTCCCAATGCCTTTTCTTTCCTTCCCACAGTCTTCCCCCTTTTCAAAGTAGTTCTTTTAGTAAGGTCTACCAGAGCTTCACCTGCTTCATTATTGTCTCCCTTTCGGGGCTCAAAATGCTCTCGTGGATTTTTTTTTACACTGAGAATTGTTGGAATGGTATATAAGACACACAAGATTGTTAATTTTCTATTTGAATTCTCATAATTATCGAGCCCTAAAAAATGATGGATTTTTTGACTATATGTCCAGCTGTTTTCTCCAAGAAAACTTAATGTGTTACACAGGCTTCTCCAGAAAAAGACATACAGGTGACAAATGACAGCGTTTGTGAACTGTTTAACACATGTAACTCTTGGAGAAGTTCTTCCCGTTTGCAGCAGGTGTATAACCGTGTTGTGTTGCTCAGGAATGGAATCTATTTTAAACATCGCCTGGAGAGGCTGGTCTGCTCTTGTAGCTCCTTCAAGAGTTGGCATTCAGAACAGGGTCAGTCGAAAAGGTTGCTGGCTCCATGCCTGAATCTTCTGTTATGTTTAGTTCAATTAGATTCAAATATACAAAATATGCCAGTGACAAGAGAAGGTCAATCATTTGGAAATTATATTAACCATATCTTGGAGGTAATTTTTGCTGTCTAGTCTAACTTTATTATGAAACCAAAAATTAAGGAGAACAATATAATAAACTTTTGCCATTATATGGAAAAAATATATTAGAATCAAGTCAGATACTTATATATAATAATAAGGCATCCTTGGTGTTATAAACTGTCTTGCTCAGCATGTTACCTTCATCATCTTGTTTCACAAAGTGAACTCTCTTTCTAAAATCTATGTGTACCCTGTCAATATCATGAATTATAAAGTGTTTTTCCCTTAAAATTTTGGAAGACAAACAGATGTAAATGGGAAACACTTTGGGCAGATCACTTGAAACATCAAACCACCAGCATTAATTTATTTCTTCAAATTCAATATGCACCACTCTCTTTTGTCTTATTTTGTTATTCCTTTATTTTGTACTATCCCTATCCATTCTTTCTGCCTGCTATCATTTATTCCAATATAGGAGTCTAAAAGTAGAGAAATATTACCAAAATTAGTATTTTACCAGAAGAGTTGATTTGAAGGAAGATTATATAAGATAACTTGTTTTTTAACTCAAAATATTGATCTGTTTTTGTTTATTATATATAGTAATCATCACATATGTCATGTTATACTGATGTATTTTGACTTAGTGAATATGCATACATTCATTTCTCCCATGATTTGTAAGTAAAGTTTTAGGTTTTAACAAACAGATTCAGGCAAATCATATAGCATTTATGCAAGATGATGATCTAAAATGCAAATATGTAAATAATAATATATTATTTCTGGAGTATGGTCTGACATTATTTTCATATGCTTATAATCCATTTTGAATGCATCCTCATCTCTACAGCATGTGCTACTTGTACATGGTGTTTCTTAATAGTTTTTGATTGGGATGTCAGGTTTTTTTTATTTTTATGAACATTTATATCAAGTAAAAGTATAATAATAACACTTTGTCTTTCAAATCAGATGAAAATATTTAGTTTTTATTTATATTTTTAATGTATAATTTTAATTTCTATATTGAGGTATTTGTCTGAGTTTCCTGTCTTAGAAAAGCATTGGTGGAAAATAGAGAGAAACACACACACACACACACACGCACGCACGCACTCACAGATATATAGATAATAGATTCAAGGTAGCGTAGATATAGCTCCCCTGTGGTGTAATGTTTATTGTTGTTTTATTTTTTAATTTTTCTACATAAAACATATTATTTGGGATAGTTAAATATCCTAAAGTTATATTTAAAGGTATTTTTTGCAGACAAATGAGTTTGAAAATCTACAAATTTGTTTTTTTTTTTAAGGAAATGGGTAGCTGTCATGTTTACTATTTTCTTCATTTAAAATTTTCCACATCAGCTTGTAAAAAATGTAGACATTTTATACACTCTTTTTTGTATAAAGTAATCCATAGTTATAATACAAATGTAATAATAAAGGACACTGTGAGGACTATGGATTGACAATTATTTAATTGATGGAATTTTGACACTTGGGTGCACATCAAAGTGTGCCTACCATGATTATAGGACAGAATAGTGTCAACCAACTGAGTTCCAACTAAACTTCTGTAAAATATGAGTCACATTTCTGTGTGTTGTCTTGAAATTTATAGGCCTTATCTAGTTTTTCTTGTCCCAGTTTATATCATTCACTATCAAAAATATAACCGTGACACTGATAAAATGTTGCTGTTCATGTTGTTCAAAAAATCCTGCACCTTGGGAGAGTCTCTCTATAAAACACCATTCTGACTCTGAAGAAATGGCATTTGGTGTTTGATCACTCGCATTAATATTGTTTTATTTTTATATCAAACAGTAAAACGGCAGTAACATTGAATTACTGATGACATTTTTATTAGCAAACCTTGGACTTGAGATGATGCTTCTAGTTTACTGGACAAGGTAGCAAGTTAACAAGTTAGAGTAGTTGAAACATTCAGGGGCTTGTACATGAGCAAAATTGCCTTTTTGCCACACCCACGAGGTCCCTAAATATCATTTAAGATAGCCACATACAGAAGGAGCTGGATATTTCTTATAGTAGAACCTCAAAAAATATATATTGAATTGAAGGCGTAGTTACTAGAACTCCAAGAAAGAGACAGAAAGGCTGAGAAAGACAGAGAAGGAGAGGGAGTTAGAGAGAGAGAGAGAGAGAGAGAGATTCTCAAACATGAAGATAAAGTATTTCTTTTTTTACAAGGTATTAGAACCATCCAGAAATTAAAATAACCATTTCCAGCACTATATTCCAATAAAAAATAGTTTCATTGGACACTAAGAAGAACCAGCCATTAGAAATTTGTAATGTTATCTTATTAACAATTATTTTGGTCTCATTGATGTTCTCCCAAAGGTCACTGCTAGATGCAGTGGTTCTGGGTTCATTAGGCAGTTATTGGTAGGAAATAAGGGCATTTATATTGAATGTACCAAATGCTTTCTATCATTTATAGTTCTTTAAATTTTTGTTTTGCCACTATTTCCAGGAAATAACTTACAGTTCTATGATTTTATAACTCAAAGTTGCTTCCAGGGTTATATAGGAAATATTTCCAAGTAGCTTTTTAAAAAAAATACTGTTGTTACATACAACTCTCTGGAAAATAATTACAATTCACAGAAGAGGTTTTCTGTTGTTTTGAATTAAAAAAGAAAGACATATATTTATTAAGACAAAATATCAACTAAACAAATTGGAAACCAAAAACAAAATAGTGATTTTTGTCTTTTAGTTATTTAATATAATGCTATTTATGAAATGCAGTGAAATGCACATTGTTCTGTAGTTCTTAAGAATACAAATGACTAATCTTTACAGATTATGTTTAAAGGGCTTATAGCAAAAAAAGTGCCTATATGAATTAATAGTTTAGGGAATCTCGAAAATATATTCTGAAATAGCTGTATTCTTGCTTAGGTTCTTGCTTTTCCAAGAAATTTGCTTGTTTTTTCATGTATGATGTAAATTCTCACACCTGCCCACTTATTTCATTCATTTTAGTAATTATTTTTGATATATAGATGATGCATTCTTTTTTTTAAAGATTTATTTATTTGAGAGAGCATAAATGAGAGAAAGAGAGTACATGAGAGGGGAGAGGGTCAGAGAGAGAAGCAGGCTCCTCACCGAGCAGGGATCCCGATGCAGGACTCTGGTATCATGACCTGTGCCGAAGGCAGTCGCTTAACGAAATTAACCTACCCAGGCGCCCCTAGATGATGCATTCTTAAGGGTGGTTGACTTTATTATTACAATGGAGCAGGTCAAACAAAAGTTTTGTTTTTATTTCCGTATATAGTAAAACTTCAAATTTTTTGCAGTTTTTCTATTCTGTTTATTTAGGCACTACTTTTAATAACCTATAAAATGTATAATTTATGATTAAAAAAACAACATACTTGATTTTTATACCTCTACAGGGAGAAAGGGATAAATATCCCTCATGGTGCAGTAGTTTTCAATAAAAGGTTTACTTTGTGAAATATGGTTTTTGTATGTATCTCTTGGTACCTACTAAATAGTTGTTTTAGCACTAGCATTTTTCTTACATGCTATTTTAATGATACTATATATCTTTTTCATTTAATTTTATTAATAGTATTAAACATAAAATCCCCTATTGAACAGTTGTTGAAAACCTATTAAATTAAAAAGAAAGAAATAACCATTAAAATAATTAAGAAAACCATAGTTATTCTTCATAAATTCTCTACACTCTATGTTTAATCACATCCCACCCTACAGGGACAAATTTGAGCCAATAGATGTTGTTCTACTCAAACCTCTCAGTCCAATTTATAAGGTATAATCACTATAGTCCCCACTAAAGGGGACTTTCCTCTTAAGTGTTAATTTCCAGATAATTCTGTGACATACTGATATAACACGAATAAACATTAAAATGGAAAAGGGTCTATGGATCACAATTTCATGGTTGTGATGGAATAGGTTCTGTACATATATAATCAAAAGAGGTCATCTCACCTGGCATATATATTTAACCCATACACACACGCACGCACACACATGCATAGTTTCCCGGTATCATTAAGATTATCTTAAGGATATCCAGGTTCCTATGTTATCAGAAATGGAGCATTCCTATGAAACCTTTCATAAGCTGAAATGACATAAAAAAGCAATCCCCATTAATTTATAAGGAAAAATTTTTGAGGACGCCCCAGACCCCCAAAATGACCTATTTTAGGCTGTTCTGATACTTTACACACATCTTGCTAATGGATGCACAAACTAAGTAGAGCTAAAGCACAGATGCTCACAGACAGAATTCAAAGCTCTGGGGACATGATGCTAAGATGACTTAGTGTGTTTCCCAGGGAAGGAGCTGGGCGGGACCACACTCAAGGCTAAGGGTATGCACTGCCTCTGTAAGAATTCATTGCAAATTAATGCTGAACACTTTTCAGTCTTCTCTCTTTTTCATAAAAGCAAAAATCGTCTTTAGATTTCTTTTAGTTATCAAAAACAGGTACTAATTGAAGTCATTCTAAAAGTGAAGTGACCTAGCGTGAACTTGCAAAAAGCAGGGGATACCTATGTAGTCTTGTTTTCCCAATGTTCTGTGTGGAATTGAAGTCACAAAATACGGCATTGTTATGTGAAAACAGTAAAAGAACATGCTAATGTGACCATTTCAGTGTGATTTACTATTATTACTTCATTTTATTTATTCATAAATCTACTAAAGATAAGTTAGCATTCCACCCGTTTCTTACAACAGGGTTGAAAAAGTAAAAGAGATGTGCAAATGCTTTGTGCATTCTTCCTCCATGAATCATCTTGGCTATTAAAGAATTATGAACTCTCATTTTTGTGACAATAGTTTGTAAACAAAACAAACTACTTTCGCATGAATCTGTTTTCTAGTGAATGGAAGGAGTAAGAATATGAACAGGGCAATCTGTCTGATTCTAATGTAATATTAAGAATATTGGAAAAACAAAGATAACAATATTATGTATTGTCTCTTAACAAAAAGGTAGCCCAAATTATCTTCCTTTACTATTTGCTCAGCAATTTGCCTTTTGTCCTTGAAAAGGACAGAATAAAAAGCAGGAAATCATCTCTTTTCAACTTTTATTCATGTGTGCATTGATATATGTGTTTGTGTGTGTGGATTTTCTATATATTCTTAGTAACAAATTAAGGTTCTGATACAAAACAGCCAAATAGTTTTGAGTAGTATATATATATATATATATAATATATATATATAATATATATATTATATATATAATTTTTAAGATTTTATTTATTTTTTGACAGAGACACAGCGAGAGAGGGAACACAAGCAGGGGGAGTGGGAGAGGGAGAAGCAGGCTTCCCACCGAGCAGGGAGCCCAATGCGGGGCTCGATCCCTGGACCCTGGGATCATGACCTGAGCCAAAGACGCTTAACGACTGAGCCACCCACGCGCCCCGAGTAGTATATTTTATGTTTGAATTTCCAAATTATTGTCTCAAATTGACTTTCCGAATCAGTATATCTATAATCACACTCTCATTCACTTATCAATAACTATTTTTTTTCACAAATTTTTCATTAACTTTTGAGATGTCACTTGGGAAGATTAAAAATTAACAACAAAAAAGAGCTTATTATTTAAAATATAGCATGGATATAAAATAGTGTAAAGTGTATACATGTGGGGGAATCAAAAGACATCAGCTTACCTGGCATTAAGACTTTGGTATTGTTGACTCTGCTGACAGATTAAATGCAAAGAATATCTGGAGCACAGATTGACCTGTAGATAAAGAAGGGGAAATTACTATAAGGGCAGACATTTCAGATGTGGGCTGAAATGTAGGGTAAATCAAACAAAGCTTTCTAAATGATCAAAAGTGAAGATCTAGAATTATTTTGGGAGAAACACCTGAATGTTTACAAATTAACAGGGAGTTAATTTGCCAAAATCCCAAACACCATTACAAAACATATTTTGCCAAATAACTGAATAATTGGCATTCCATGTGAGACTTCCATGAAAGTCTTATGATTTGAAATTACTTTTGTGTCCTTTTAATATGCAAACAAAGCCCAATTCTGATTTTAGACATAATACCCAGTAATTTTTTTTTGCAAAGCAAATAAATTTAAATTGCATGTGTACTTGATCCTAGAAATGATAGCAAGATGATTAAATGGAATGAGTATCAGTATGTATTTTCACTCCAAAAAATGAGAATGGAACACACCATATAAAATACAATTCCAGGGAAAATTGGAATTGCATTACTATAAAGAAGAAAGAAAGCCTCTCACAATGACAGTGAACATACCAAGGGAAAAGATTTGCCAATTTGCTAGACAGGGGTGATAATTGCTGCTCTAAATCTGATAGTGTGAAGTTCTTTAAAAAACTAGTAGTTTGATTGAAGATCTACTCAATGAGGAATTATTGTGCCTGTAATTATGAATGGACAACTTGAATATCTCCTCAGAAAAAGCAGTTTTATTATTATACTATTAAACCAGGTTTATATATAGTGAAACAAAAGCTGTTTCTTTGATGAATTCATTGTATCTTTAATTATGTTGTGTTTGTTATGGAACCTATAATTTTCATTAGAAGAAATAATTGGAATAAAGAATAAGGTTTTGTGGGGTTTTCTTTCTTTCTTTTTTTTTGGATATGATAAATTTGGCACATAGAGGTGGTGTCCAGCGTTCATCTCTCATATCTGATTAAGGGATTTGTGCTTTTCCAGGGCACATTCAGGCTAATTAAAATCATGCTTATGTTTTCATTAATGGGAGCAGAACAGTAATTCCTCAAGCTTATGATAAAAATGTATACTACATGATATGAAATTGAGTCCCTCTTTTGAATATCAGAGGTCAGGAGAGTAAAGGAGTCAGTCTTCCTTTATGAAAAATGGGTAATGTGTTTATTTATTTATTTATCTATTTATCTTATCTTATTTTTCTCCCAGAGCATAAAGGAAAAATGTTTATACATGCAGAGATAATCTCATTTTTCCTTTGGAAAAATACTTTACCCACTAATAAATGTTAAAATAGTAACACTGAAATTGTGCAAAGCTCAGTTTTCTTATTTTTTAACAGAAAAATCTAATGCCTGTACTATGGTCTAAAATGTGAACACAACATATTCTACTTCACAATTACATTTGGCCAATGTCCTTTTCAGATCCCTCTTTGTTTGCATCTATGTTTTTAAATAAAAATATTGCTACTTGTTATTAAAGTTATATTATTAATAGTAATAGTCAATAACAGCTACCATTTATTAAGAACTGAATATTACTGAAGCTTTCCTGAATGTGTTACTGAAATTAGCTAAAGATCTTAAAGGTAGGGACTGTTCTATTTTACGAATTTCAAAAACAAAGGTTTTGAAAACTTAACTCACTTCTCCCAGCTTTGGAGTTCTCACTTCATTCCCAGCAAAATGGGGCCATTATGGACATATAAGTGTTAATGTTGGAAAGTCAACACAGGCAACCCAAGGACTGGAGAATCCTAACCTTTCCACAGGTTTTGTTTTAAGATTTTTGAAGTCTCTTGATGTTTTAAACAAATGAAAGAGAATACATTATAAATAATTGTATAGACTGTCTGTTGTACTGAAGTGTCCTGTTTTCTCACACAAAGGATTGTTCTCAGAGAAGCTAAATTATACTAGTTGAGAAAATAAATAAATAAATAAATAAATAAATAAATAGTCAATCAATCAATCATACTAGTTGAGGTTTCAAGTGTGGCTGTTCTTCAAAATTCTCACTATGAGTAATTTGCAAATTAACTTCAAGTAATTCTGGGGAAATCCCCCCCAAAATGAAACAAAACATTCCTTGATCAAACTATTTCTGAAATGCCCAAAATTAAGACACTATTAATATGTTTCTAATATTGAAAGAAAATTGATATGGGACCTTATTCATCTACATAAACTGGTTCATTTGATTATTTAACCTCTGGATCTCTCAGTATCCAGATGATTCCCTCCCCTTCTCCTCCCCCCCAAATAATATATACTTTGCCTGTTCCACTGAAGTAGAATACTTACCATATTGGGATTAGAACAAATTAAGGAAAGCCCAGACTTCTGGACAACTCCACTCTAGATCCATCTAAGTCCTTTATAATTCACTGGAAGGCAATTGGGATGTCTTTCTATATTAACCCAATTTTCCCAGTCCTGATTAATTTGGATATGTTAAAATATACAAGTCACACATCAAAAATTAAAATGGAATAAGAATGCATATGGCTATTGACATATTATCTATGAATATTATCTTAAAAATTGGAAGTACCCAGTCTTACTCTTTTTATTTCTACATGTGTTATATTGAGTCAACACATAGAGTAGGGGAAAGGACTAGTCTAAGCCAAGTCATTAAAGGTCAGTTGACAAGGTCTTCTTGGCATTCTATTCATTCATATAATTAACTGCTTTGTATTGAATACATATTATGCGCCTGGCAGGATACTGAGCACTTGTGATAAAACAAGAAGTAAACTGTGCTATTAGTACTAAAGAGACTCAAGTATCTTGCAAAGGATGATGTTCGTTTTCTCATGCTGTGTAACAAGTTACCACAAACTTTGTAGCATAAATGGACATCTGTTTATTATCTTACATTTCTGTATACCAGAAGTCTGGGAAGGCTTAAATGTGCTCTTTAGTTACAGTGTCACAAAGTGGAAGTCAAGGTTCCACCCAGGCTGGCCTCTTATCTGGACAATCTAGGGAAGAGTAGGATTCCAACCTCATTCAGGTTCTTGGCAGAAGAAATTTCCCATTGTAGTAGGACTAAGTTCCTCTTTTTTTTTTTAAGATTTTATTTATTTATTTGAGAGAGAGTGAATGAGAGATAGAGAGCATGAGAGGGAAGAGGGTCAGAGGGAGAAGCAGACTCCCCACTGAGCAGGAAGCCCGATGTGGGCCTCGATCCTGGGACTCCAGGACCATGACCCGAGCCGAAGGCAGTCGCTTAACCAACTGAGCCACCCAGGCGCCCCCTAAATTCCTCTTTTTTTCCTATCAGCTGGGAGTCTCTCTCAGATAGAGGTGACTTGTAGGTCTTTTTTTTTTTTTACAGGGTCTTCTCTATCTTTAAGCCAGAAACAACCTCATTTTTCAAATCTTTGACCTCTTCTTCTGTCCCCTATTGGAGAAAATGCTCTTTTTTAAAATGGTGCATTAATTCAGATTAGGCTTACCAGGATAATCTCCTTATTTACAATTAATTGTAACTTTATTTACATCTGCAAAAATTTATTTTGCTATTATAAAAGAGTGAGGATCCTTGGGATTATTGTAGCATTCTATCTACCACCGACACAGATGGGAGTAGAATACAGAGAATAGAGAAGTTAGCTTTTGCAGAGTTATCTTTATACTTGCATTTGATGCAGCAAATATCTCAATGCAAACATCTGAACATGTGTAAGACTGATGAATCACAGACCTGTACCTCTGAAACAAATAATAAATTATATGTTAAAAGATAGTAGGAAGGGAAAAATGAACGGGGAGAAATCGGAGGGGGAGATGAACCATGAGACTATGGACGCTGAGAAACAAACTGAGGGTTCTAGAGGGGAGGGGGGTGGGGGGATGGGTTAGCCCGGTGATGGGTATTAAGGAGGGCACGTTCTGCATGCAGCACTGGGTGTTATATGCAAACAATGAATCATGGAACACTACATCAAAAACTAATGGTGTAATGTATGGTGACTAATGTAACATAATAAAATTAACTTAATTAAAAAAATAAATGTTAAAAAAGCGAGGGGGAGATTGTGGGAAAGAAGGGGACCATACTTCTCTTTTCCCAACAGAACCTAATTAATAATCTATGTCTGAATCTGTTATTCCATATTCTGTTTCATGTTATACTCTTGATCCCTAGGTGTTTAGTTTTTGTTGCTGCTACTATTTGTGTTGTTACTGTTAGCCAACCACTATGTATTTGATGTTAACATTATAAAAGATTTACTTTCCCTTCGGGAATTTTGCAGGAAGTTTTTAATCTTTCATCAAGTGAGTGTCTAGGTATATCAGTTAGGGTTACACCAGAGAACAAGGACCAGCAGGTATATATATTAAGAATTTTATTGCCAGGAACTGGCTTATGAAAATGTAGGAGCTGGGTAGGCAAGTTCAACGTTTGTAGGGCAGGCCATCAGAGGGCAAGCTGCATCTCTGGAGCACAGGCAAAGCCATTGTCTACAGGCAGAATTTCTTTTCTTTCTTTCTTTCTTTCTTTCTTTCTTTCTTTCTTTCTTTCTTTCTTTCTTTCTTTCTTTCTTTCTTTCTTTCCTTCTTTCCTTCTTTCCTTCTTTCCTTCTTTCCTTCTTTCCTTCCTTCCTTCCTTCCTTCCTTCCTTCCTTCCTTCCTTCCTTCCTTCCCTTTCTTTCCTTTCTTTTCAGGGAAGACTCAGCTACCCTCAGGTAGACTTTCAGGTGATTGAATCAAGCCCCACCCAAATTATCTAGGAAAATCTCCCTTACTAAAAATCAACTAATTATGAACTTTAATCACATCTGCAAAATACCTTCACAGCAACACCTAGATTACTGTTTGATTACAGAGCTGGTGACTGTCACAGGGCCAAGTTGACATAGAAAAAACACCATCACTAGTTGTCATTTTTACTTTTAAACCAAGTGATTTGCTTTATTTCCACAGTGTCATTCTACCATGCTCTGTTGAAACCAGTACTTCTTTATTACATTGATTTCCTCAAATGCATATTAGAATGTCAGATATATCCTTGCAGAAGTGTGTGAGCAAGTGCTTGGTGGCCTGCTACATGACTTAATGATCATGGTATTTTAGAAATAATCATCCACTTACATTTTTTTTTCATGAACAAAATAGGTAGACATCAATAGCACAAAATAACGCTATCTCTACATATTTTATAACCTCATTTTGCCACTACAGTAAATTCAGAGTCAACTCACATTTCAAGTTCTAGAGCTATTCATTGGTGTCCACAGTCAGGGTAGAAAAATGGTTTCAGGTCAAACATAAAATGCCACATTCCTGCATATTCTTTCTACTCGGTGCCATGTTTGCCCATATTCTGAAGGAAGACCTTGAACATGGCATGATGTATAAAGACAACACATATTTATTTGGCAGACTTCTATGGTTACCTTGGTTCTCTAAGAGAATCTGATGTTTTTCATGTAAACTTAGATTCCAAGCCTTTCCTGAGATTACTTCAATTCATATATCATGCTATAGAATGACAAATTGATACTTTCTTTTCCCTGGGTAATTTCTACATGTACAAATAAGAGGAGAAAGAAAAGGTCATTCATTTATCTACAAAAATGTTCAGTCAATAAACTTTTCTCTAAAAAACAATGGCTTTGTCTTAAAAATTTCAAGATAAAAGATATTAAAAACTCATAGCAGAGCTATAATCCTTTTTAGTGATTTTTAAATGTCATTTCATTTGTAATACCAACAATTGCTGTCACTGTCTTTAATTCATCATTTATTCATAGAGAATATAAAGGCCTGGAAAACTGAGAAGAAAAAATTATTGGTTTTAATTGCTATATGAAAGAGCATATTGACATTTCTTCTTGTTTTTAAATTTAATAAAAATCTCCCAATTACTTATATTTAAGCAAAAACTCTAAGTCTTTTTCCAAAGCTTACAACCCTAGGTTGATTTTCTCCTGAAGAAAAAACATATTAAAGAGCTATGCTTGTGTATGTTTATAAGCTTAGAATTCCTTTCTACATTATCATAAAAAATCATAATTAAAGTCACAAGGAAGGTCATCATTGTCTGGACAGAGTATACAACCATATTTTTATGATGGAGAATGAATGACTTTGGTCTACTTTTGGAAATGCTATAAGATATACTATGTGATTATTCTAACCTATACATTTTACCTGTGGAGAAAAAAATATAAATATAAATTTATTTTACCGCAAGTCAGGATAATTTTATTTTAAAAGAGATTGGATTTGACAAGTGTTTAACTGAAATCAAAATATTACTCTACGTAAAGTATAGAAATTATTTATACTATTTTATAAGTATAAGGTTTTTATATTTATTTTATATATCTATAACCTTATTTTATAAGGTTATAGATATCACTGTTATTTCATAATGTGTTCTGTGTAAATAGGATTTATCTAAATTTCTTCTATACAAAACACAACTTGACTAAAAGAGATGCACAGTGCTATAGCACTATTCAACACATGACTATTAGATTAAGTTGCAATTGCCAATAACTATTCAAGCCAGCATTGGTATAGTTTGAGTTGATAAACTAAGGCCCGTGGGTCAAATCTGACCTACTGCCTATTTTTGTATAGACCGCAAAGATGTTATATTTTTAATGGTTGCATTTTGAATTATTGTAAGTACCTACAAAATATCCTTAATTTTGCCTTTTTTGCTATAAACCCTAAAACACTTACTATCTAGTCCTTTAAGAAACCACGTTGCCAAATTCTATGTCAAATGAACGTAGAACAATGGAGGGTCAGCAAACCTGAAGTCTAGCTTATGGTTTTTAGTTATTATCCGTGTGACCTCAGGCAGGATGCACTTAATTTATGTTAGCCTTGATTTCTTCATCAGCAAAATGGACATAATAGTATGATTTGCTCACCTTATACATACAGTAATTCTCAAAGGAAGTAATACGAATGTCATCTCTTTGAAAAGTATGTAACACTATAAAAGGGACATATTAGGGAATCAGAATACACATAGAGCTTGACTTCAGAGTAGGTTCCAAGTAACTGATGAATTTCAATCCTAACGAGCTAATTCCTAACACCGATTTGAAGAAAGTTACCCTAAGTTAATCTAAGTACTCTACCTAGCAAAAACTTTCTATAACCTAGTTCTTTCTAAGAGTTGAGGTCCTGCTAAGAAGTAGCTGTGGTATATCCCTATGTTCCTGATTAGCTCTTACCTGCTTCCCTCCTGGAAATCTGCCTCCATTGCCTGTTGGCAGTGACAAAATTCCTGATAATAATTGGTTTCTTCTTTAATGTCCCTCTTATGGGATCTACTCTCTTTGTGGTTCATTGGTTTGGAGAACACCCACTCCTCATCTTGCTCTGCAATTCAGGCACAGTGTCTTTTATTGCCAGGATATTTCCCCTCAAATCAGCTTTGATAGGTATGTCAGTGTTCCACAGCGCTCCCCGCACTAACTGGAAGGCCTATCTTTCTTCTGACTTAATCTCCTCCTCAATAGTCCTGGAATACTGAGGGGCCATGGCATATAGTATGGGTGGGCAAAGCCCCAACACTGAATTCTGAATAGATTAGGGCAAAAGTTCCTATTATAAGAATCCCCCTTTACCTACACGAATACCATAAATCTCACTTGTTTGCTTAACAGCAATAGTCAAGAAGTGTAATGTAAAACCTAAGAATGAAATCCTTCTAGTGAATGTTTCCACGTCTTATACCAGGTCACAAAACCCAGTGGCACAACAGGTCTACTTTGTCTGAGAACCATACCAGCAGAAATCCCTCATAAAGCTGCCCATCTGTATTAAATCAAGCAGAATTATTTGCATTACACTACTAAAATTTTGTTTTATCTTGATGTCTTCTACACAGTCAAGAGATTACGTCAGCTCTCAGCTTAGGGTAATATAAAGACACCCTCCAGTTCAACCAGCTGTGGGGTGCTTCTGTGTCCCTGAGTCACTTATGCTCACTACCAAACCTCAGACCTCCTGGGCATTAAGTATCTACCCCTAAAACATCAGGATTTTAACACATCTTTAACAACTTTGACCAGCCTGTGTTTTTCCCTGGCTTTTCTAAAATTGAATTGAGTCAATGAACCTGAGAGGGTTGCCTCCATATAGATCCTTAGCTAAGATGTTCATTCAAGGACCATGTGAAAACTCAATTATATACAATGGAATATTATGTAGCCATCAAAAGGAATGAGATCTTGCCATTTTCAACCACGTGGATGGAACTGGAGGGTATTACACTGAGCGAAATAAGTCAATCAGACTTATTATATATGACATGTATATATGACATTCTTGATATGAGGAATTCTTAACCTCAGGAAACAAACTGAGGGTTGCTGGAGTGGTGGGGGGTGGGAGGGATGGGGTGGCTGAGTGATGGACATTGGGGAGGGTATGTGCTATGGTGAGCGCTGTGAATTGTGCAAGACTGTTGAATCACAGATCTGTAACTCTGAAACAAATAATAAAATATATGTTAAAAAAAAGGGAGAGAAGAAGAAGGTAGCAGGGGAAGAAAGAAGGGGGGGAAATCGGAGGGAGAGACGAACCATGAGAGATGATGGACTCTGAAAAACAAACTGAGGGTTCTAGAGGGGAGGGGGTGGGGGATGGGTTAGCCTGGTGGTGGGTATTAAAGAGGGCACGTTCTGCATGGAGCACTGGGTGTTATACACAAACAATGAATCATGGAACACTACATGAAAAACTAATGATGTAATACATGGTGATTAACATAACAATAAAAAATTTAAAAAAAACCTCAATTCAGAAAAGTCTGAATTTTTCCATCAAGTTGCTCACTTTGAAGGCGAAGTTCGCCAGAACAAGGATCACAGTCTTCCTATTAATTGTAAGTATCAGAGAGAAAACATAAAATTTACCTCATAATAATTCTGAAATAATTAGAATTACTTCAAGTTATTTATAAAAGGGTTACTCCCATTCTTATTATATTTTCTATGTATTAAAATTATTGCTAAATGATCATGCTTTAGAGTAAGTTTTATAATTATGCAAATTTATTCTTAATTAAAGTGACTAAAAGCAGAGTATAGCAACTTAGTTTTACCACAATCCATCATCTTGCAGCTAGTTGTATGTTTGTCCTCTGTCGTTAATATAATGAATTGTATGCTTTAATTATGAATGAAGATGTAAATTATTAAATATTAATTTTCTCAAGAAATGTTTATTAATAATATATAATTCTTACATTTTCAGATCCATAGCACTGAGTTTAAAATTAGTTAAAAAAACCAAATGTTAAAAATGACAATTTTATGAAATGAAAAAGAACTCATTTTTAAGTGGAGAAGAGTAGATACGCAGTAAGACTGAAAAACATTCAATTTAATTCTGAAGTTGTTTTGTTATGATGAAAGATGGCTTGCATAAAATGGCACCTTAAAATAACCATTGTTTTCTCCATTAGAAATCAAGCCTCTAATCTTTGGTCTTTAGATACAAAAAATAACACTATGTGATAAAGGTAAATGGTCCCTGCTTTGTAGCCCCTTTGAGATAACTGCCCTGAATGAAATAGTTCTGGTGTGGTGAATTGTGATAGCTTTTCATATACCCAAGCAGGACAGAAGCATCTGGAAGTCTCATTCCTTAAGGAGTTTTCTGTGCTGCTTTCAAATAGAATAGTAAAATGATGGAGCAGGTAAACATCTGCCAGTTAAAGGAAACCAATATTTTGTTCAATAGGGCATTATACTGTGTGTTCAGCAAATATTTACTGAGGGTCTATTTTGTATCTGGTAATTACATTAAACACTGTGAGAGCTATCAAATAGTACAGGTCCTTTTACATAAACACATAATGTGGAGGTTTGGAAAGAAGTCAGATAAGCCCCAGGAATAAAAATCTAGAGATGAGGAAATTATATTCTGATAATAGAGTAAAGAGACTAGCTGTTTTCTTTGAAATGATTGGAAGTCACTTTATGGGCCCATCAAGGTGAATTTTTAATTATAAGCAAAAAATTTACATTTTATTCAATAAGCAACTGGGGACTAAGGAGCTTTACTTGACAAATGAATGATATGTCAATTGTTAAGCTTTATAATGAATAATATACCTTCAGTTGTTCTTAACCACTATCAATAGGATATGTTGGGAAGTGGGAGTAATAGCTTCTGGAATCAAGTTTATTGGCCGGCTAACCTCTTTGTGAGGACGGCAATAAAATAATATCAACATCCTATACTACTACAGAGAACACAACTGCAGTCCAAATGCTGAAATGTAGTAAGCTGGACTAAATCGTCATGGTAGGCCTATTATCATTTAGTCAGTTAAAGCCAAAGCCAAAGAAAACACACTGCGTTAATGATATTTTGGGTATGTTGGGGTGGGGAAAGCAGCCGGTATCGGAAGGAGCCCTTATCTTTTACACAGCACACTGAAATGTTTACAGATGGAATAATATCAGGTCTAGGATTATTTTCAAATGTATCCAAGAACAGAGTGAGGGAATGTAGAGGAAAGAAGATTGGCCACAAATAGCCAAATGATGAAGCTGAATGATATGAACGTAAGTGTCTATCAATATTGTGTCCTTTACTTTTTATATTTGTGTGAAATTTTGTAATAGAAATTTGGAAAATAATAGAAACTAAATGGAAGGAAATGGTCTCTATTTCTACTCCAATGCCCACCACAAATCTCAGATTTCACCCCTTCAATCAATGACCCTTCCAGAGCTCCTTCAACGATGAAAAGCAGATTACACAAAAGTATGGGAGGGATTTGCCCAATACCAGAATATTTATATTTTTTTCTGCCTAAGGCTTCTTCCTATAAGCCACACCCCTACATCGTAGCTGATCTGTTTCTGTATGGGATTGGAATCACTTTTATTTTTTAAATTTTATTATGTTATGGTAATCACCACACATTACATCATTAGTTTTTGATGCAGTGTTCCATGATTCATTGTTTGCATGTAACACCCAGTGCTCCATTCAATATGTGCCCTCCTTAATACCCATCACCAGGCTAACCCATTCCCCCAACCCCTCACCTCTAGAACCCTCAGTTTGTTTCTCAGAGTCCATAGTCTCTCATGGTTCGTCTCCCCCTCCGATTTCCCCCCCTTCATTTTTCCCTTCCTACTATCTTCTTTTTTTTTTTTAACGTATAATGTATTATTTGTTTCAGAGGTACAAGTCTGCAATTCAACAGTCCAGCACAATTCACAGTACCCACCATAGCACACACCCTCCTCAATGTCCATCACCCAGCCACCCGATCCCTCCACCCCCCACCACTCCATCAACCCTGTTTGTTTCCTGAGATTAAGAATTCCTCATATCCGTGAGATCATATGATACATGTCTTTCTCTGATTGACTTATTTCGCTTAGCATAATACCCTCTATTTCCATCCACGTCATTGAAAATGGCAAGATTTTGTGTTTTATTGATGGCTGCATATTATTCCATTGTATATATCACATCTTCTTTATCCATTCGTCTGTTGATGGACATCTTGGCTCTTTCCACAGTTTGGCTATTGTGGACATTGCTGCTATAAACATTGGGGTGCATGTACCCCTTCGGATCACTACATTTGCCTTTTATTGATTTTACCCATTCTTGATGAAAGAGGACAGAGTGAAAATGAGAATACAGCTAATACCACTTGTCTACCATAAGGAGTTGGTACTGATGTTTTTCAGTTGATGCAACTTTCAGTGTCATCTCAAACTGACCTATGAGAGAATCAGCATCCACTCTGAAAGAAGTCATGTATCTCTTTAACTTAAAATATTTAAACCTCAACTTTATGAAATTAAGTAGGTTGTAGCTAACCCCTTCACCTTTATTTATATAGGCATATACCAAAAAAAAAAAATGCAGAACAAAAAATTGGAAGAGGAAGGGATAAGTAAAACAAATTAAAGATTATCCTTTTTCTTCATTTTTCTCTAGCGTACACTTCTTACATACAGGAACTAGTGAGTTAGCCCACCAAAACTCCAATGTCAATCAAGAAAAAAATCTTTAGTTTCTCATGATGCATAGCCTTCCTTTAAAAATGTGTAAATAGGTTTATGTATATTATAATGTTTTTTCTATTAAAATCTACAAAAACCCATGTTAAAAATATATTGATATAATATGTTGATGCATCCATTTGCCAATTTTTTTAATTTATATTTAACCAATACATTAGTATCTACATTTTTCACTATTAAAAGCAGTGACATATACACAATATTTTCTCATTAAACATCTTTAGAGTCATCCAATTTATGTATACACAATTTGACATTTTTGTTACAAATGTCAAAATGGTTCCCTTGAAATTAGTCGCAGTTTGTCCAACAGCAATTTATTTTTATGCTTTCTAATATAATTGCCAAAAAGTGGATGATATAATCTTATTTTACATCTTTAATGGGAAAAAAATCCTCTGGATTCACAATGTAAAACAACAGTATGACCCATTTAGCCTACATCCAATCGGACATAATCATTACAATTAAAAACAAAGTTTTCATTGTGGTTTACATAGTGTGTATATTGCCTATTTAAACAAAAAGTTGCTAATATTTATTGAGCCATTATTTTCTATCAGTTACCTTTTTGGTACTACATGTCTACTAACTCATTTAATCTTATTCCTTCATATCCATGAACTCATTTTACACTATTTTATCCTCCTTTCTTATCTGAGGAAATGAAGGCAAATGTGGTTTAAGCAACCAGTCCAAGGGTTCACAAGAATTGTTTGCTCCTGTCGTGCTGTGCTGTTGTTTTAATCCTAGGGAGTGAGCCACCCAATGTCCTGCTATTTTTATCACAGTTTTTGCCACTGCACCATTATTACAAAAACTTAAATCTATGTATTTGATATACATGGGATAGTAAAAGTATTATTTCAGACTACTCGCCCATAGTCCTGGGATATGTTAAAGCCCTGTATTCCTGTGGATTGTTTTAATTCTTTTTTTTTTAAGATTTAATTTATTTATTTGACAGGGAGAGACACAGCGAGAGCGGGAACACAAGCAGGGGGAGTGGGAGAGGGAGAAGCAGGCTTCCCGCGGAGCAGGGAGCCCGATGTGGGGCTCCATCCCAGGACCCTGGGATCATGACCTGAGCCAAAGGCAGACCCTTAACGACTGAGCCACCCAGGTGCCCCTGTTTTAATTCTTTTAATAAGGAAAATAGAGTCAGCAAGGCAGATAGAATTTACCTATTCTTTATGTTGTGGCAAATTATTGACTTTTGCCGAGAGTGAAAAAGAACAAGTTGACATGAGGGGAAACTGGATATTACAGTCAGCGTAACTGAGGGTGGAAGGAAACATGGTATTCAGAAGTTAATGGAGTCACCGTGAAACCCAAAGAAAAAGTCCAATTTAGTAAATAAGTAAATAAGAGTAAGAGGGAGATCCTTTACAGAGCCACGCTGTACCAATATCAGCTTTATGGTGCTATATAAAGTATTTTCAGCTTAAGGCCTGTCAAATGCAGTTAGAGTCTGAGAAAGCTCAATTATTTTTCTGTAATATAGGGTTACTTGCTGTGGTGTAGATGCTGAAGGTATGCTATGGTAAGATTTCAGTACACATTAAAGAGAATTTAGAAATAAATGGACAATGATATATGTGTATCAAGAAATAATTAAGCATTTCACAGTGGTCATTGTTTATACTTTATTTCCCTATTTAAATTTTACTGAACTATTATCTAGATAGGTACTAGGACATTAAGTTTAAAGATGTCTTAAACTGTGATTGAATGAAGAATGTTGTGTACAATTTAAGAAACTGTTAAAAATATAAAGTAGGGGATTTTATTCCATCTTAAATATGGCTTCTTTGGAAAATAGGAAGTAGAGTTAGAGGCGTGCACACTGTTATCTTATTATGGATATGATATAGCACTAACAGTTTAATTACAGTCATATTCTATTAAGGAAAAATTGAGGAAGATGTGTAGTTTTGCAACTTTATTGAAGTGTAACATATAAAAAAAGCTGCACATATTTAAATTGCAAATTGGATGAGTTTTGATGGATGTCTACAACTGTGAAACCACCACCATAATCAAGATATGGCAAATTTTCATCATCCCTTTGTCATCCCTTGTTGTTTCCCCCTTCACCATCAATCACTTTCCTGCCTTCTGTCACTTTGGTTTAATTTCCATATTTTAAAAGTTTTCATAAATAGAATTATATACTAGTTCCTTGTGTACTATTTGTGTCTGGGTCTTTTTAGTCAGCACAAAACCTTGTGGTTTTTGAGTATATAAGTAGTTTTTCTTTTTAAATTGATGAGTAGTATTTCACTGTATGAGTATACCTGTTGGTACTCTGGATTGTTTCTAGGTTTTTGCTATTATGAATAGAGTCAATCATTTGTATATGAGTCTTTGAGTGGACATATGCTTTCTCTTCTTTGGGGTAAACACTTTGGAATGAGATAGCTGCATCACACAATAGGCATATATTTAACTTTTTAAGAAACTACTAAAATGTTTTTCAAAGTGGTTGTACCATTTTATATTCCCATGAGCATTATGTGAGGGTTATCGATGTTCTGTGTCATTGTCTATACTTGGTATTGTTAAGTGTGTTTTTTTCCTTTTTAATTTTAACTGTGTTAATAGATGCATGGTAGCAGAAATGACTTTAAACAATGAAGCAGACAGTTTTGAATTAAGAGGTCCATGTAAATAAGGATTTTTTTTTTAGTTACAGTTTTTAGTGAACAGCAAGTTAATTAGATACCGTTTTTCACTTCACTGCTTCCAGATCTTTCTACCTTCCACAACTTTACAATCACCAGAACTGCCCTGCTTTCTGACTCTCCACAGAGGGTCAAAATATCTGCTCAATAAAGAAATAAACACACCTTTCTTTTTTCTATTAAGCAAACTGTTCATTACATAGTATTTTATATGTATTACTTTAATAACTTGTGTTTTAATCATTGCTAAAAATATGCATGGTTTGGAATTTATATCCATAATTCTAGACATCACTAATTTTCAGTGGTTTTAAGTGAATTTGATATGAATTAAATCTAATAATCTTAAGGCTGTGTATATTATTTACTTCATTTTGTTTACACTCAATAATCATATCTACAAGATACAAAGTAAAATAAATCTGAGCTAACAGGAGGGGGTAAAATACCAAACAATTGTGTCTACTGAAACCCATTTGTTTTCTTTTAATTGTGTACTGTGCTTTTTGTTTCACTTTAAAATAACTTCATACTAAAGTGTAAACATGTAATGTATTTTGTATTTTTAAAACAAAAATACAAAATATGTTAATGTTTTATGTCCATTTTTCAATTATGTTTTCTAATTTAAATCTCAATCATTTTAATTAAACCACCTTTCATTTTTAAATGACCAGGACAATAAAGAAATAGGCTAAGGATACATTCTAGATGTGATGTAATAACAATGTCCTTTAAAAGGGATGGATTATAGTTTTGTGTTTTTTTTAAAGGATTTTTACTTATTTATTTGACAGAGAGAGAGACAGCGAGAGAGGGAACACAAGCAGGGGGAGTGGGGGAGGGAGAAGCAGGCTCCCCTCCCCCCAAGCAGGGAGCCTGATGCGGGGCTCCGTCCCAGGACCCTGGGACCACAACCTGAGCCGAAGGCAGATGCCTAACAACTGAGCCACATAGGCGTCCCCGGATTATAGTTAGTTAAAAAAAATAGCAACTTTTTTCATGTATTCCATATGCAATTTCAAATCAATGACTCCTGGCTGATTCTTAAGTTGCTTGAACTATGAAAACAAAATATCTTTCCCATAATGTCATTTATAGAATAAAATAAAACTGTCAGGGGCATGACAGGGTGGGAAAGGGGAGAAAAAGTGTATTTGCTTATAGTATTTTCTTCTTGGCTGAATATGTAGGAAGGATACCCAAATTATTAGCCAAATAGATAACATAATTTAAATAGCTGACTAAAGCCTTAGAGATAATATATCTAATTTCCTCACATTTTCCAATGAAAATTTTGACTGGAACCTTCTTCTTAATTTTTTAAAAAATGTTTTAAAGATTTATTTATTTATTTTAGGAAGAGAGAGATGGAAAGAGAACGGGAGAGAGTGGAGAGAGGAGGGTCAGAAGACGACAGAGAAAGAGAGAATCTCAAGCAGACTCTGTGCTGAGTGTGGAGCCTGATGGGGGCTCAAACTCATGACCCTGAGATCATGACCAGAGCCAAAATCAAGAGTCAGACACTTGACCGACTGAGCCACCCAGGCGCCCTATTAAATGGAAGCTTTTCAAAATGGCTCCAGGTTATAAAGCTAGTGGTGCCAGAATTTTGACTCTCATCCAAGCTTTCTGATACCCAGTTGAGCTTTCTTTATTTCCAGAAGTTCACAGTATTTCAAATTCATGAGTATGTGCAAGTGAAGCTGGCCTCATTCATGTGAACTGTCCTCAAAATGGGAACAGTTGACCTTAAAGGCTGTTAAATTCAGCCATTCCACCCCTATCCTTACACATAAGCAGAAATAGGTATAATATATGAGACTGTTATGTATAATACATGAGAATGGTAGTACACAGCAAACATTCCTGAGTTAGAATTAGCTCAGTGTTGCTGCTGATAGGTCAATTTATTACTTTGTTAGAATGTTTTTTTGTTTTACTTGTTTATTTTTAAAATTTAAAACCATTAACATTAATGTTCTGGGATTTCCTTTCTCCTGATAAATCACCAAAAAAGATGTAGAGAGGTAATATTTGAATCTGAAGTCCATAGAGAGAAAGATGAGATTAATATAAGAATCATAAGACCAAGATCTACATAATTATCTTAATATAGTAATAGTCAAGAAAGCTTTCTTGATCTTAACTATTATTATATGAGAAAAATATGAGAAATGTAAGTGGAGAAATTTCTGTACATATCGATCACAATCTTCCTACCATCTCAGAGTATTTTTTGCCTTTATTACATGATAATCTCAATTCTCACTCTTTAGGACAAACCCAAGTAAATGAAGAAAGAAAGGGTGCCTTCCATTTAGATATCAGTTTAGAGTCTTTATTGACTACAACAAGACTCAGACAGACGTGTTTTTTAGATATGGTGGGGAATAATAACCCTTGTCTGCAAAAGAAGACATCAGATTTTCCACTAAGTATCCAAGACCAAAGGACAATTATTGGCTCTTTTTATTCCTAATTGCCCATCATTAAAATATGAATAAAACACTTCTTGTAATTTATATCAAAAGATTCCCATAAAAATCAAATGAGATAAGAGGTGGAAACTTCTTGGCAAAGTTTAAGGACTGAATTAATTTGAGTTATCATCATTCTTTTCTTTTAGACAGAATTTTTATTAGAAGCCTTGAAAAAGTATGGTCACAACATTTCTCTGGAAGATTATGAATGTGTCTGATAATTTTGGTAGACCATATGAAATGGTGGGATTCAAGTGAGGTTTAAGAAACTTCTAGATAATGCATAAACACACTAGAAATGAATTCCTCAGGTCCACAATTCCTATAAGCTTTGCTGTTACATTACTTTTGCTGGAGAACTGAAATATCAGAAATCATCAAAACTTTGGCCTACTATATAAGTAAATGTTCTTGACATAGACATGTATTAGGGTAGGGTCATTTTCCTGTTTAAAAAACAATAATTACAGTTTTTGAGGAAGAGAGAGAATGAATTGCAAAAGGGATTTTTTTGTGTGCTAATGAAATTACATCATTTGTAAGATCTAGATCGTTTATTTTTTATGCTACAGAAGTTTTTTGTTGTTGGATTTCTTTTTCTACTAAAATATACATAACTTTTTACTGTGGCTAAACTTTCACAGTATAATATTTTATCAGTTACAAGACATAATTTTTTAAAGATACAGATGTGTTTTTTCACGTTACAAAAACAAGAAAAGCATTTCCTATGCTTTTAGAAGCAGGTTTTTGTTGGTGGTTGTGGTGGTGGTTTTAATGTTTGGAAATTTCTAAGCACGAAGATTTTACTGTTTGAGTGACCTGAGTTTTAATTTTAGATTTGCTCTGTACTGGCTGTGGGGCACTGATAAATTTAGTAAGTTTCTCAGAATCTTAGCTTAATTAATAAAAATTTAAAAAGTAATAATAATATCTGCTTAATAGGATTGTTCTAAGGATTTCATGGACAACAGCTACAGTTAAAGTGCATGCAAAACACATGACACATGGCAGGCGTTTTTTATGTAGTATCTATAATTACGACTGCTGTATCTTCTCCATACTCCCCACAAAAGAGTATTATTTTAGTTTGTTACTCATGAGTGTACTTCCACATAAACGCTATGATCTGTTAAAAAGACTACAGCAGAATCATTCGTATTCTCTGTAGAAAATGTTTAAGGTGAAAGACGCTTGGAGCCTATGAGAACAAGAAGATGCGTCATTTAGAAGTAGCATCAGTGCAATCGTGTGCAGCTGGGACTTTGCAGGTAGAAAGCATCTAAGACAAATTTAGCTTAACTTAGGGTACATTTTTGTTAGAGCATTGCGTAGTTTTTCAAATAGCATTTTAAGTTAGCAGTGACAAAACTTACAAGTGGATAGGGTTCAAAAAATAATCATTGTCTTAATTAAAAAGTTTTAAGAAGAGGTCACTATTTAAGATCTTCAGAATGAGGCTTAGACCAACACGAGAACAGAGTGCTTTAACTGCATGACCACCCAAACATGAGAACCTGAGAATCCATCAGATTTTCATTTATAAGTGCTGTGTTAACAACTAGTCAGGATCCTTACAGAAGAATTTGCACTTGTGTTTCCTGTTAACTATTTATTTACAATTTATGTGCATCAATTTTGATTTAAGCAGCCTCTTTTCTACTAGAACACTCTAAGGCCAGTCTATAATTGGATAATGGATTTCCTGCTTAGCAGCCGCAGAAATCACTCTCACTCTCCTAAAGTGTATTGACTGGGTTTCTTTGCCTTCAGCTCTCCCCCACCACCAGCGGAGGGAGCAAGAGTCCTCCTCTGCAAGGGACACAAGCTCAGCCCTTGTCCTGGGGCTTCTCACCTGTGCTTCTATTTTAAGTTCAAGTGTCTATCCTACTATAGTGACTCCGTTCCACTGAAGTTTTATTTTGTCCAATAAATTCCATCAAAGAGCTTGTATTTTAATGAAATCCTTTTAAAAAATTTATTTGGGAAACAAATTCTCTATAATGCTTTGTGTATTCCTTTATTGAAATTTGACATTTTTCTAAGATATATGTTAATATTAAAATATTATGATGCAAATGCAGCCCCCCCTTCTGTCTGTCTTATACACACATATCAAGGGAATGCCATATGTCCTTAGTGAAACCTACTTGGAAAAGCAGAAATGTTGAACATATCACACAGTACCATTGTGAGAGGACATTTGTCAGTTTTCTCCCTGGCAATGAGATTTTTCTCACCCTCAAGACATGCAAATGACTTTTCTCATCTGTTCTTTTTATGTTATTTGAATAATTTTCCCCTATAGAAATGATGGCTGTCAAAATTAACCATTTGGGGCCTCAGCGTTTAGTTATGTGACCTTTTTGAGAAATTAGATCTGTCCAGGGAGGTGGTAACTTTTAAAGTACGAGATGTTGAACTTCTCAGGTGGTCAGTGAATAGGTATCAGCAGGTTGTTAATGGCACATGACTATATAAAAATGTTTAACAGTTTGGATTCTCTCCTATTCTTGCTTGTTTTTGTTTTAGAAATCACTATTTCAACTGATAATAGAAGAGATGATTCAGTTAGGTGTAATGTTGTATTCTCCTGTTACTCAGGTTAATAGTATAATGCAAATGTTTTTGTAAGTCTGTTGGTAACTTAAAATGCTATATGAAAAACTAAACAAGCAATGCTCTATTCTCCATGCCTTGGCTTGAGTGTTTGCATCTGTAAGAAACTGCCAAACAAGCTTATTTAGTATGAATACTTTTAATAAATCAGAGAGTTGCAATCTGGAGGGCTGTGATAAACCTCTAAATTCATTTTACGTAGACACAGGTTGAAGTATGTACCAGGCTTAGAGCAAAGACAAATGCAGCTCTCTCTTTTATCACAATGCTTTAAACATTTTTTCAGCTTTAGGCTTTTCTTACAAATCAGCTCTATCAGGCTTTTAATTGTTTCACTGTACCTGATCTCTAACAGGAATGCATCTTGCAAAACAGCAGGAGAAAGCACATTTGTTTAAGTCCTCCGATAGCTTAACACTGTGGCTAATCTCCTTGCAAATTATAGTCATAGTTGTAGTTCATCCATTAGGCTGGAAAAGACAAGATTCCCAAATGGCCTTGGAGCCTTTTCCAGTTCCCAAGAGACCCACTGATCCTCCGCGTGTGTTGCCTGCGCACGGGGAGTGTTCCCCGCTAATCAGGTCAATGATTATCGCCCGGCTCCAGGGACCTGACAGGAGCCTATCACAGCAGTTAGGGAGCCAACAAACGCAGCATGCTCGCGGAGGATCTCCCGTTAGGAAACACCGCTTAGTCCTCATTTACTCACTGGAACCTCTGAGGATTTCAGCTTATCTTTTTGTCCTCGTAGACAGTGAGGGGCTCAGCATAAACAGGAAAAAGACGCACCGCAGGCAGCTACTTGGAGGGTGTTGATTGAAAACTTCGATCTCTCCACCCCGTTCACGGTTGATTTGACTGATTTCTCACCTCGTTCAAAGAGAATATTTCAATTAAGGTAAGTGCTGCTAGATCTGAACTGCATCGCACTGAATTTCTGCATTGAAAGTTCTAACCGACTAAACTGACATTCTGCACTGCAGCAAGTCACTGTTTATGTCAGGAAAAGGCTCAGTTTATAAGCAAGTGTCCTAGAATGAAAACCGGCATTTGGGGATGATGATATTTCAGGGCAGTTTCTTTTGGAATACAAGCTTGCTGCCTTGCATCAAGAGAAAATAAAGGGAAATAATGAAAAGAGAGTTAATTTCTCATTTTACCTTTTTAGTAATCTAGAGAACTGTGCGGCGCTAAGGTAACTTGATTTTGATTGAAGTGTTTTGTTGATGTCATATGGTAAAAATCTCTGAGTCGAAAAGCTTCAGAGTTAAATTAGATGGAAAGAAAATTTGCAAATTAGAGTTGAGATTTTGCCCAGCTTTCTACTTTACCAATGTTGCTGGGCTCCCTCTGGGTTAAAGGATTTAGGGCTAATCCCTGGATGTTTTAATGGTGTCCATTTAGAAATTAAAATATAAATGATAAAGTTTCTGATGTAGCTGTTTAAAAAAATAAACCAAAAATAATTAATATACTACTGATATGATTTATAGTTCTTATACAAGAGACAGATTTATTTTGTGAAATAGATTAATAAAAAGGAGAGTAAAGAAAAAATCACTTCTTTCTAAAATGCTTATGTTTGAAAGGAGAATTCTTCAATAAGAGATTATATTCAGGTGTTTGTTGAAACCTTGGCTTTTATGTTTGAGGTTGCTCTTTTTTATTAAACTAAAGTGAATTGAGGTTAAGCTTGATTGTACATAGTTTAGGACAATTATCTAGGTAAGTAGGATAAACAAGTCTACATTATTTCTTCTACACCTATTTTTCTCATAAGTTTGTTAAGACTAGAGAAAATGGAAGAATTTTTTTTTCAAAGTTAGGTTTAATTATCTGAACTTTTTCTTTTCCACTTTACTTTTCACATATACTCTAATGGTTTTATTCCATATTATGGTAAATTCCTATGTAATCAAGAATAATAAAATAATTCTATCACTATAATTATATATGATGGATTGATTAGCTTCCTAGGCATGTGAGTGAATAATGGCAACCACTTACTTGTTATAATGTAGTACTTCAAAATAATTTTTCATTTCAAATAATGAAACATTATTTAAAGTATAGGTACAAATCATTATAATACTTATACAAACTGAATTTCAATAACTAATCTCTTATGCCAAGACACAATCTAAATATCTAATAAATATCAGCTGCTTTCGTGTAAAGACTTATAATGATATCCTAAATGTGCTTTATAGAATGAGCACTCATATTTCATGAAATGGTGATACCACCTTCCTCCTATGGATATGTTGATATGTAACATTTTATAAAGATGTCAAAACACTATCTTAATTGGCTATCCTTCTGAAATTCTGTAGAGAGCTTTTCAGGCTGTTGTTGATGTTATTGATTCTCTCACAGGAATAAAATATTTGCAGGATCCCCATAGGCCCTGACATGTACTTGCTGGTTGTCTGTATGTTGTTAGCCAAAGTCTGAAGACATTTATCTACCTCTGTTGCACTGAGACTTCTAACTCTTATCTTCAGGGAGTTGGTTTCTCAACTGATTCGAAGATACCTGAGAGAAATGTGTTGACTATAGTTAATTGTTACTGGGTTGGGGAGCTTCTTCCTTTATTTTACTTTTTATTTTCTTAGCAACACGGTTAAACCAAAAGATAAAACCAAAAGAGGCAACATTAAAAAAATAAGGCAGGGTGCCTGGGTGGCTCAGTTGGTTAAGCGACTGCCTTCGGCTCAGGTCATGATCCTGGAGTCCCAGGATCGAGTCCCGCATCGGGCTCCCTGCTCAGCAGGGAGTCTGCTTCTCCCTCTGACCCTCTTCCCTCTCGTGCTCTCTCTCTCTCATTCTCTCTCTCTCAAATAAATAAATAAAATCTTTAAAAAAAATAAAAAATAAAAAAAAAATAAAAAAATAAAAAAATAAGGCAATGTGGGCTATTACCAAACTTGTACATTGCTTGAACTAGCTCTGTATTCTTGTGCCCAGTTCAAAATTGATGGTAATATCCTACCAATGAACTTTTATTGGATGTACTTTCTTGATGTATATGACCATTGAAAGATGTGGTGTATATAATGAAATACTTAAGTCTAAAAAATGAAAGCAATTGTAGTTCTTATTCAAGAAGTTATGCCTAAAGTTTTTAAAGGGATTTTATCATTTTAGATGTTGTCTTACTTTTCATTATACAGGCTGAAAAGAAAAATGGAGAAAATCTTGGGTACGATTGAGAATTAGGAGCTGTAGCACCTAACTCCTCAATCAGATTCCCATTTTTGTTTTTCTTCATTTACTATATTATCCCCAAGTGCCACCTTACCTCTAGATTCTATATTGAATCCCATTTTTCATTCATTTGACAGTAATTTATTCCTTCTGTGAGATCAGAAAGCAACTTATAGGATAAATTCACTTAGAGTAGACAGTTTCAAAATATAAACCAAAAAGTCTGTTAAAACTTTCCTTATGATTTATAACCTGCTTTTCAATATGTGGTAGTTTCAATAAAAGACAATGGGGAGAGGCAGTGTCTTACAGGTTTTCTAAATACCAAAGAGCTGGGATACAAACTTTGTATGTACGATATTCTAATCATTAAGTCAAAATTATGACATCGAGGTTATTTACCCCAATTCTCTAAGGAGGAGATGGGGGTTGGGAGAGGATAGGTAACTGAGGCAAGGGCAGACCATAGTTAGTGGACTTGTGATTCACCCTCAGATCAGGCTGTGTTTAAAGCTAATGTTTATGCTCTAACTTTTTTATCACCTAATATGTGGTGACCCTTTCCAATGTTTGATGTGACACTCATGAATACTTTAAGGTGATTTATAAGATAGTACAGTTTAATTATATCACCTTCAAAATAGTTTAACTCTTGGCTTACTCAAAATAAGTGACTTTATAAATTCCATAGTTGCCACTGTTTGAAACAAGCATATACTTTGTTCTTTTTGGTTCTAAAAGAGGTCAGTGCGCAAGTCTTTGCATCAAGCTGATTCTGATTACCACAGACAGATAAAGCTCTCTACTCTATGGATAATCAGCACTGAAATTTAGTATCAGGAGGAGCAGACGTACTTTCAGAATAAAATCAAATTATAAAGTAGTGATATAAATTCAGTGCCACTTATTTGAAATGAGATAAAAAGGAAGTTAAGGAGAATTCATGTTCATGGCAAAAGACATTCACAGTATTAGAAAAAATAAAGAAACAGTTGGAACTGAATGTTGGAAAGTGGACTAAAAAAATATTTAAATGTACACAAGTCTGTTCTACTGACTTTATATAAACCTTCCCATGTGTACACAGAGATTTGCTATCACTAATTATGCTGATTTGTGACAATATTATCAAAACCAAAATTATGTCCAGGCTGTGGCAAGAAAAGAAGAGCTCTTACAAAATTAGGATTGACCTGGGAAAATCTATTATGATTAGCTGTGATATCCAAGGACACACTGAGCTGGTAACTGGAACTTAGGTAGCATAGTTATAAGATATCATCATTTATTATGCTCCAACATGTTCTCAGACATTTAAAAAGATAACAGAGGGCGCCTGGGTGGCTCAGTTGGTTAAGCGACTGCCTTCGGCTCAGGTCATGATCCTGGAGTCCCGGGATTGAGTCCCGCGTCGGGCTCCCTGCTCAGCAGGGAGTCTGCTTCTCCCTCTGACCCTCTTCCCTCTCATGCTTTCTATCTCTCATTCTCTCTCTCTCTCAAATAAATAAATAAAATCTTTAAAAAAATAAAAATAAAAATAAAAAGATAACAGATATTGTGAATAATGGATTCAATAATGATTAGAAATATGATCAATAAATATATATATGCATAATATCCAACTGCCAGCCAACTTACTTTCCATTCTCTAGTTTTTTGGCAAGTGATTGGCTTATCCTAGTTGCATGTAGGAATAACAGAAAAAATAAATATATAGATAATCCCCTCTATTACTATTCCAAAAGAATGAACATGATCTGTAAAGAGTAGTATTGCAGAGGAGTTTGTTATGCTCACAATGCATAAGTCTACCCATCCAGAAAATATGACTGTGTGTCTAGGTCCCACTAGGCACAGTAGATTTGACCAGAGATGTAAGAAATTCATCTCTAGAATGGCCAATGGCTCCCATGTGGATTACACAGGAACTATGCCAATATAGGATGCTCACTGTTAGATGACCAATACCTGATTTGGTGACCTTTACTATGAAATACATGTAGATAATAGCAGTTAGTGGGCAAGAGCAGACGTTGACAAACATAGAGATGGTAGTCTGCAGAAACCATGAATAAGCTGAAGTCATGATGTTGTTAGGGAGGAATGAAGAGGTTAATTCCCTTAGATAAGTTAGAAGAGACACATTTGCTGACTAACAATGGCTAAGCACAAGAAAGAGCGCTCCCTTGTGGAGGGGCAACGAGTCTGGGTTATCCTGGGTGATATTTCAGACCGTACAGTGGTCATACTTTTTCCTGTTTTCCACATTTTTCTTGGTGGTTGCAGTCCCATTTACTAACTTAAGCTGAGTAAATCTTTGTTTCTTACAAACTAAAAGATTATACCTGGCCCAACATCGGAGGTATTCATGGTCTTGTTAGAAAATGGGTAAGGGCAGAAATATGTATTGGCTGTAAGTACAAGTTCTGGATTCAACTACCTAGGTTCAAATGACCACTGAGGGTACTTCCTAGCTTTGTGACCATGGGCAAATCAGTGAAGGTGTCTAAACTTTGTTTTGTGTGTGTGTGATTTTTAAAATGGTTCATATAATGATAGTACTGTAATCCTGTAGCACTGCTGTGTGAAATAAAGGAGATAATTGTTATAATGACTCAGGTGATCAGGAAATGATAGTTATTATAAACAAAACCTTGTTATGAGTCCCTCACTTTATCTGTCAAGTGAGGAAAATTAGGGATGGTATCTCTCCTTAGCAACAATGCACACCTGGACCTTACCAGAAGCTCCTGGAACCACTTCTTGATACTGTGTTTATTTCAGTATTTGAATTTTAGGAACATGTAATTTTTTTCTATTGGATTTAGACAGATGAGTGGTTGCTTCTTGAAAGAAAATAATTCAGTAGACAGTTTATAGAAAACCTTCTATTTTTGTCAGTGGTTGTTTGCATGCACAAAACCAGAGCTGAATAGTAGAGCATAAAGATACTGTAGAGGCTAGAAAGTTGGAAATTTTTGCTGTTTTATATCTTGCAGAAGTTTACTGACTCCTTGTTTAAAAGAGAAACTAATTCATGTTGCATGTTTTTTTTTATTATAAGCTTAATAAATATTTGGTGAAATATATTTTAAATGTTTTGAAGATAATTATCTAAATGTCTATTTCCAGATAGATTCAAGCTTATTTCCTCTTCTCCACGAAATCATCCATATTTTACTATGGGATTTCAATCTTCTAATTATAAATGTTAAAATTTTGCATATATATGCAAAAATATTCCAAATTTGCATCAATTGATTCAAGCGATAAGCATAGTGAAACCGTAGTTTTGCAAAGGAATTCATTGTTTTCTATCCTCCAAACTACACATTCTTGTATTTTGGCATATATAGGAATCAATGACTGTGTGTCTTAAAACAGCAGTTTCCTGGGTCTCATATCTGGAGTACTGATTTGGTAGGTCTGAGGAAGAACCCAGGAACCAGTTTTAACAAATGAAGGTTATTCTGATAAAATCAGAATATATAGGAATATGGCCTAATTACTGGGTTTTAAACAATTTCCCAGGTAATTCTAATATTTAGACAAAGGTGAGGATTATTGCTATAGATCAGCAACGCCAAACTTGAATGGGTATGCAAATTTTCTGGGGCTCTTGGTCAAATGGTTCTGGAATGGTGCCTGAGACTATGCATTTCTAACAACCTCCCAGGGGTACCAGTGCTGCTGGTAGGTGAGAAATGCTGTTCTCATTCTGGCCCCACTCTGCGCTATTGTTGCCCTGGTGGGTAAATTTTCAAGGACCTAACATAAGACATGACTTACAGCTCAGCTTACCTGGGTCAAATGTTGTTGAAACGTCTCAAGAAACTCTTTCCTTTGCAAAAAGATGATGGGAAGTTCTGAGCCAGGTTAGAATTGAGAAACATTTTTTTAATCTATTGTGGATTCCTACTGACCCACTCTGGAAATAGAATAATTGTGCACTTTTAGAAAGCAACATTTTTAGTTAAGCATTGCCAGAATTTAATTATTTTCAATTAAGTTATTGTTGGGGGTAATTGTCGCTTTCCAACTCTACTGCCCAATGTGTAGAAATTTTTGGCTTTAGCACCACTTAGGATAACTCCATACCAAAGTTCCAAACTTCTCAGAAAATTCTGACTTCTTGGATGGCATTTCAGTTGTCTTCATCCTAGGAATGCAGTCCTGAGTTTTCATTATTTGTCAGTTAGAATTTCTTCTCTCCCCAAACTAAAATAGCAAGGATATTGATTTCAGCTCTCTCCTCTATTTAACATTTTTTTCTATTTCTAACTGCCACATTTTCTTTTTATTGCTCAAATCTACAAAACACTAAGGGAAATATCATATTTCATTAATATAGACACAAATTGTGGAGAATTGATATTATCATTTTAAATTACACACCTGCCCATTTTTATTTATTTATTTATTTATCTATCTATTTATTTATTTATTTATTTGACAGAGAGAGACACAGCAAGAGAGGGAACACAAGCAGGGGGAGTGGGAGAGAGAGAAGCAGGCTTCCTGCTGAGCAGGGAGCCCGATGCAGGGCTCGATCCCAGGACCCTGGGATCATGACCTGTGCTGAAGGCAGACACTTAATGACTGAGCCAGCCAGGTGCCCCCAAACCTGCCCATTTAATTCCCCATTAATCCTCTATATTTTTTTCTTCTAGAATGTTAGCATTGAATGAACCATACACTTGTTAATTTATTTGATTAATATTTGTCTCCCCTCTCACATTAAACATTAGAATGTAATGCCCACAAAGACAGGGTTTTTGTTTCTTTTATTCATAGCTGCAACCCAGTGCCTAGAATGGTGCCCAGTATAGAGCAGACTCTCAGAAAATATCTATTGAGCAAAGAATGTATGGATGTTCTAAATGAATCAATAAATTATGTGGTCCTTGTGTCAGGATTGAGGCAATTACCTAAATAACCATAGTTGTGCTTTTGCTTAGGACTGTGTAAGATTCAAGCACATTTCTCAAAAGGCTTACATTTAATCCATTTAATTTACTCAATCCATATTGTGTACCTCTTAAGTGTCAGGTACTCTGCTAGACGCTAGGGACAAAGGTTGATGAGCTCTAGTTCCTGTTCATAATGTATTCTGCCTATTGGTGGGGACAAGGTGTGGGGAGTCAGACAAGAGAAAGGGCAGTTACAGAATTCTCTGGTGTTCAATCATGGAAAATATGTACTGGGTGTTATTAATCACAGAATAGCTACTGAGTTAATTCTGAGGCACCATGGGATACTTCTGAGAAGTTATCTGAGCTATAAATTGAAGGATACCTTGCATTTCGACAGACAGAAGAGGCAGGGTGGTAAGCTCCTAATAGAATTTATATTATGTGCCAAAGCACAGAGATATGATGAAAGAATCTCTACCATCTTCCAGGACCACATTAGTTTCTTATAACATGACAATGTAATGCTCCATGTGTAAGAAGAGGCAACATCATGTTTGCCTTGTGTGAGGAGTTTAAATCTCCCAGAAAAAATGGAATCCCGTTAAAGCATTTGAGAAAGGAGAGACAGATATATTGGTACTCTATTCTGAATCTTGCATTTTATTTTTCACTATTTCAAGTTGAAATATATATGTATATATACATATATAATATTTATGCATTATATATATTTATTATGTATTTTATATATATATAATATATATATTCCATGTTTCTTTATATATATGTGTGTGTATATATATATAAAGAAATATGTAAATTAAAAGAAAACCAAAAATACACCAGAGGAGAAAATTCTTTTTTGGTGGGACTCAAGGGAGAAAGACACTCTTAAAATGCTGTGCCAAGGACAGGTGAAAGTTCAAATGCTGAAACCAAATAAAGGGTTGAATGAGGATGAATTTAGTCAACTGCGTATTCATATATAACATTCAGGGACTCTATTACAGGATTAGGTAAACACATTTATTTCCATTTCCAAGTTCAGGAAAAATGGCAGACTATGGATGGCCATATCCGCTAGTATTGACATGGAACAAAGTTCATAATCTCTTTCCTCCAGGTTGTAATTAACAGAAAAGGCCACCTTCTTGCCTCTACCCCTGGATAATCAAACTCAAAATGAACTATTCAAACTTAATATCACTCACATTCTTAGGAGGATAGCATTTTGACCCTTTCATTTTAGAAGTAGAATGCTAGGTGTTACTGTGGCAGAAACACTGACTCTTCTGTTCAGTACTTTGTTGTTGTGAACTGTGGCTGACATTAAATAGGAGATATCTTTAATCACAGATAAAAAATCACTTTAATCTCTTAACCATTCTACCCAAAAAGCACACCCTCCCTTTTTTTCTCTTTAATGTTCATCTGACATGTAACACTTATTGCCTGATAATGGGTTCTTCAATGGGCCCATAAGCTCTGTAAAGATAAAAACCTTATTTTGTTCACTGCTGAAGCCTCAGGACCTAGATTATGGACTATGATATAGTTAGTACCTACAACATATTTATAGGAAGGAAAGAAAGAAGGAAGAAATGGAGGAAGGGAGAGAGAGATCAAAACGTCTTCCTATCTTGACCCCCAAACATTTGTGTTCTCTCTGCACAGTCTCAGTAAATGACACTGTAACCTATCCAGTGGGTCACATTAGATACCCAGCTCTCATCTTTGCCTTTCCACTTCTCACATCCAACATATCCATTCTAGTTCTTCCAATTCTGCCATCTAAATCTCTCTCACATGGGTTTTCACCTTTGCCTCTCCACGGTTCACACCACCTTCATCAGTTACTTGCTTATGGTCTCTATGTTACACTTTCCTTTCATAAAATAATGCCCCTTACTGCCAGAATATTGACCTCTCTAAATACAGACTTGACTTTATTATCCCTGTGGTAGAAGCTTCCCTTGTAATGCCCCATCTCTTTTAGGATATAATTTAAACCTTCATGAGGCATCTGTTTGTAAGCAAGGTCTGGACGCTGCATCCTCTCGAGTCTTGCCTAACCTGTACCAGTCTATTTTTCAGCCATCTTTTGTTTCCTTATCACTGAGATTTCATGTTTTCTGCTTGGCATATTAATTTGACTTTTTGCCTGGCTTAATCTCTTGGCCCTTAGGACCAAAGATGTTACTTCATCCAAATAAATTTTGGCCCCTACCAATCTAGTTAAAATGCCCCTCCTATCAATTTCCATAACATACTCTATGCCCCTTTCTTTCCAATCACAGAAACTCATTACATCATTTAATAATGCTAAATTCCAAACTCTGATGGCAGGCTCTCTGCCTGTTTCATTTTACTACTGTATTCCCAGTGACAGGCACTAAGGTATACAAATCATTTGTGAAAAGGGACAGGTAATGTAATTCGCTGAATTCAAAAACAATCATTTATTCACTAGCTTCTCCCTTCCACTTGGGCAGTTAAATTCCCGCCATTCTGAATAGAATTGTGCTCCTCTATGTCACCTTTACAAAATGTCAAAAAACACAAAAATAGGGTAACAATTAAGTAAATTCAAAAATTTGTCATGCCTGTAACCACTGAAATTTGTTTAATGCATTTCATACATTTTATCCACCTTATGGACTATGTAGATATCTTTTAATGAACAGTTAAAATTGTTCACACACATTTGGTAAAGGTCACCTATTTTCAGTCAGCACCTTTCTGTGTAATAACTGGGTGATATTTCTCATCCATTTGTGATCAATAAACAACATGCATATTTTAACTCAAAAGTCCATTCTCTTTAAAAGTATCACTCTTATAGCTTCTTATTTCATAACTAAGTGATATTTAGTGCAGGGAAATTACACTAACTCTTATTCGTAGGGCTTTTGATCTTTGGAGGAAAATAATTGGTAGAACAAACAATAGAAATGGCCTATCCTGGAGAATCAGTAGTCAGAAAGCACATCCTGAATAGATATTCTTTGGTGTCTCATGTTTAAGGAATGATTAGTGTTATATTTAATATTACCATAATTAAACTGTACTTTATTACTTGTCCTTTAGATGAGGTGAGGTGAAATGCTCTAAAAATCAATATAGAGTAAACAACGGCATTAATTCTGGAAAATATTTCTTTCTCAGATTCTTAGAGGCAATACTCCTTGGAACCATAATCCTCAAAAAGAAATCACAGTCTTTGCAGAAACAGTTTAGGTCATCTGTGTCTAGGTCTCTGGATTTTTCTAAAAGCCTTCAACAAGGCACAAATGACATTTTAAATAGCTTGTCAGGAAAACAAGTGATTTTTAATGCAGATCCACCAAATATGTTTTTTATCAGTGTCCCCAAAGGCAAACATTTGAAAGGCAGAGAAAAACACAATACCAAGATAAATACTGTGACTATCATCTAAAGAGGAGCATAATATTAAGATAATAGAGAAGTATCTCATCAGGAAAAAAAAAAGAAGAGTAAACAGGTTTAATATCCCACAATTCTATAATTTACTCAGAAGTATAATTAGACATTGGGATTTTTTTTTCCTTAACAGATGCGAAGCCAATTTATTTTAAAGACATTTTAGGGAAAAAAATCCCCCCCCAAAACAAAAAAAAAGAACAGACCCATTTATGCTCTGGTCAGCAGACATGGGGAGAGGAGCCCAGCACAGTTAAGCAGCAGTGAATGCAAAGTTAACACAAAAACTCTTAGGCAAAGTAATGAAAGTGTTACACTGATTCCTTCAAAGAAGTAAAGCCTGTCATGTAATGATTTATGTTATTCTTGGTCTTGATCAACATACCAACTTATGAAGCTACCAGCCCCTATTACCTGCTACTCCCTTCTAGACTTTCTTAGTCCAGGTTTACAGACTTTTGGGTTATCTGCCCCTCACGACAAAGTAGCCCCACATCTATAGACCTAGAGCCTTTTTACTGTCTTTTGTTTGTGGTAGCAGTATTCTGCTCAAGAAGTTTGGTGATTTGTTTAAGTAACAGCAGTAAAGTTAAAACGTTTTACTTCTCAAAGTCATTCGTTCATCTTTGGAGGAACCTGACTGGGAAAAATTCCCCCATTTTAGGCAAAGTTCTCTATTCATAGGTACCATACTCCTCAGAACCATATAAATCAATTATTGATTCTTTGACTATATTCAGTTGGTTCTAAAAAGTGGGATTGTAAATTAATTAGCAAATCAATAAGCAAGATAACAGTCTTCTTCTATATGAAAACTCCCTAAATTTATCAATGGTACCCAGGCTCTGTATCCTTGCTGCTTCATTGCTTCCTATACAGTTAGTGTGTGGGTTCACACACCTCTCTTGTCCTCTTTGGACACATTGCAGCTTGAGGTTACTGAAGGACCATTTGTTCTCTTTCCTCTGACCCATACGGACTAACAAAAATTAGGCCCCATTTTCCTCTCTGCCTGCTTTCCAAGAAAATTAAACCTTCTCAGGGTTGGTTAACATATCAAAATTTTGAGGGTCGGTAAAGAGCGTGACCCTGTTAGTGTTATACTTACTGAAAGGTTAAATAGGTTTTGCATTCCAAGAGGAAATTCCAGAATTAAAAACATTTTTGTTCTCATGGAGGCATTACCAATGAAAGTAAAAGATATCTTTGAAAAAAATCAGCCTTGAGACTTGGATATAAAGTCCTTGCTGGATATAGCAGAATTCTTATAGTGAGGTAGTAATAAAAAGTAGAACTTCCAGAGGTCCTGCAGCTACAAAACTAAGTCTGACAAGAGCATAACAACACATGCAAATGGAAAACGCACAGCATTCAGGCTGCCAGACATAATTTAAAAAGCAGAAACAGTTTGTTAGGCACTATATTCTTTTGGTGTTAGTTATGCTTCCTCTATAAAAATAAAAATATTGAAGAATGTCAGGAATGCCTGTTTGTAGTGTTTTCCACTAGGTAAATTGTCAGAAAATGTAACTACCATCTACATATCATGTTCATAAAAGGTGTTCATTTGGTGTGCAAGATGCATTTGAAGACAATTTCAGCCTTGTTAATAATTATATACAATGAGGATGCCTGGGTGGTTCGGTCAGTTAAATGTCTGCTGTCAGCTTGGATCATGATCTTGGGGTCCTGGAATTGGCCCACATCGGGCTCCCTGCTCAGAGGGAAGTCTGCTTCTCTCTCTCCCTCTGCCTCTCCTCCCTGCTTGTTTTTTTTCTCTCTCTCTCTTTCAAATGAATAAGTAAAAAGATTAAAAAAATAATTATATAGAATGAAAGTACAAGGAAAAGAATAAAAATGTTATAGCATTATTCAGTTAGGCAACATTATGAGTGCTTTTCTTTGGGGGGATTTACTGGGAAAGGGTACAAAAGGGAGCCTTCTGAGGTGCTAGAAATGGGCACTTTCACGTGAATGGTGAATTCATAGATAGTAGGTAGACAGACACACACACAGTGTAATTTTTTAAAAAATTAAAGAAATTATGCTGTATGCTTAGCTAAGAATTTTGTAATTATAAATAAATTATCTTGTATTTTTTTCTTTTCAAATATGGATTGAGACTGATTTTTATTATGATAGAAATAATACTGATTTTATTGGGTTATTTTTTGTCATAAATGAATTTTATCCTACGAATTTACAAGTGAAGAGCACCATGCAAAGTCTTTGATAGTCTTCAAACTGATTGTACACAGATACATAAGAAGAGAAATGAAGAAGTATGTAAGAATTGTCTGCAAGAAGCATACAGATTTATAAACCTGAAAATTCATTTTTTGATAGTTTAGAAATTTTAAAGGTAATGATTTTTTGTATGAGATCATCTTGGGAGAGTTTGAAGCAGAAATTAAATAATTGCCCCAGACTTTTTACTGTACAGATGTATTTTAGCAAAAAGTGATAGTAACATCATAATTTTAGATGAGGACTCTGCAATAAGGGCACTTTCCTGATACATGATTTCATAAAAACCAATAAGAGCCAATTTAGAATACAACAGAAGAGTTGCCTAAACAGATTACGAGTAACACTGCTGAAATCTACTTCTCATCCTAAGCATCTCCCTAGAGCTCTCTGACAAAATCTGCACTTCCCAATATTATTTCTGCCCTTTAATTTGGGGTGCTAAAGTCTCTAGTGTTAGAAACACAACTAGTGGGACACCTGGGTGGATCAGGGGGTTAAGCATCTCACTCTTGATTTTCGCTCAGGTCATGATCTCAAGGTCCTGAGATCCAGCTCCAGGCGGAGCTCAGCACTCAGTGGGGAGTCTGCTTGAGCTTCTCTCTCTCCCTCTGGCCCTCCCCCTGCTTGTGCTCTCTCTCTGTCTCTAAAATGAATAAATAAATCTTAAAAAAAAAAGAAATGCAACTAGCTGTTTCTTACTAATCAGTATCTTGTCATGGTTATTTCATCTGATTGGCATTGAGAAAATGAGACTGATGCACTCTGAACACCAAGTGTTAGTGGAAAAAGGAAAGGTCTGTTGTGTGAGATAAAGCAAGAGAAGACCCAGCAAGGAACTACAGTGTGTCCCAAACTCACTGGTACTTCACCCTGAGGGAGATGACAGAACAGAGGAATAAGGGAAAGGATACAGGGAAACCTAACCTAGGCTCTATTAGGAATGGTTAAGCCCGATCTGCGGGTTGGAGTAAATTCCCTTATTCCCTATGCAGATATCCATTTTTATAGGAACATGTAAGGAGATTTTGGAAGCTGTGTAAGGTGCCTACTTGAGGTCAATTCAAGTGACTGTAGATGTGGCTTGCCTACCAGATGCTACCTGGAATGGAGCACTACAGATAGTAATAGAGGAAATTCTATTTTTTCCTTAAAAAAAAAAAAAATATATATATATATATATACATAGAGCCTATGTATATAAAAGTATATGCATATGTACATATATATGTACATACACACACATATATATGCATATAGGTACTTTTATTCCTTTAAATACATATTTACGTATATACACACACTTTCTGCATTTCACCAGGACTTCTGCAATATAATGTGCAAAGTGAGCTGTGGCATGTTCTTATTTATGTTCTTATTTAATCCCATCTAGACACCTAGAATTAAATCCTGCGATGGATGAATATTTTTCTTTTGTTATTAATAACAGGTTAATGCTGAGAAAATGTGATTGAGTGTGTGTGTCTGTGAGTGAGAGAGAGAGAGAGAGAGAGAAAGAGAGAGAGATACCATGCAGAAAAAGGAATGAGAATTTTATCCCCAGGATTTTATTCCCTCATGATAAGCTAAATTCAGGAACAAGAAAGAAAGGGAAAAACTGGCAGATCATTCTCCATTTTGCAGAGAATTATGGAAGAAGAGCAACCCTCACAAGTAACAAATCTGGGGTGCCTGGGTGGCTCAGATGGTTAAGCGTCTGCCTTCGGCTCAGGTCATGATCCCAGGGTCCTGGGATCGAGTCCCGCATCGGGCTCCCTGCTCCTTGGGAGCCTGCTTCTCCCTCTTCTTCTCTCTCTCTCTCTCCTCCTCTGTCTCTCATGAATAAATAACTAAAATCTTAAAAAAAAAAAAAAAGAATACAAGTAACAAATCTGGTGGCCGTAGAGTAAGTGTCAGAAGGCTTTTTCTTTCTTTGTGTGTAAAAGACATAAATTATATATTTTAATATCTAGTCATTTGTTGTTTTGAGAATTAAATGAGATAAGGTGTGGGAAAGTACCCATCATAGTACCTGATGCATAATGATTGCTCAAGGAAAAAACAATAATTGTTCTTCCTTTGCCTTTCCCAACCTTAATGGAGTCACCAGGAAGCACGGCCAAGACTGCAAAGTACAGCTGAGAGGTGTAGTGATGTGAAATTAAAATAATGGGTTTTGCAGTTCAACAGATTGAAATTTCAGTCTGACTCTATGACTTACTACCTGTGCAGCTTTAGGCAATTTTCCTTACTTTTTGTTCTCTAGCATACAGGTAATATTCATGACCTCAGAGGGGGTTCTGTATCAAGATGCCCATAATAAATGGGCTCAGCAAAGTGCCTGGCTTATAGCAAGAACACTGCTGGTGTAGATGTGATTATTATATGAACTGAATGTCCCCATATTTTGCTGGCATTCCCCATGTATTCTCTCAGGCTCTCTAGGTTTCAGAGTTAATCAGGATCTTTAACTGTGGCTCCAGCTACAGCCTTGACCCCCAGGGTCAAGGGTCTGCTAATTTTAAGCTAAGAAAGCCACAGTTTGCCCAGACAATGAAAAATTAACTTGTATTGAGACCCATGGCAACTCAGATGTCTAGGCCTGAGATTATAAAAGAGGATCTGATTTTCATCACTACTGCCTTTATGATGGCTCGGGACCCACCACCTTGATCACCTCACCTGAGCCCCTCAAGTCTCCCTGGGCTTTTTGTGAAAGCTCCCAACATGCTCGTTCTTGGTCTCAGAAACAAGACTCTTGGGTTTACCCCCCTGACTTCCTGCCTTCTGCCAGCCAAGACCCCTATTCCTAGTGTCTCTTGGGAGATGGCAGCTCCTCTGAGCAATACTGTCCCTTGTCCTGGTCTCCATTGCTCACACACTTGCAGCTAAAGGAAAAGAACACTATCCTTCCCTTTATCTCTTCTTACCCACAGCTTGAGCATGGGCTTTTCCTTATGCCACAGAGCACTTGCAGTCCAAATGGCAAGTTTTTTCATAAAGTAAAGAAATAAGGGAGTATTTATAAAGGTAATAGGAATTTAGAAAACGTTTTTTCATAAAGTAAAGAAATAAGGGAGTATTTATAAAGGTAATAGGTAATAGTATTTATAAAGGAAATAAGGCAGGGAGTAAGATCTAAAAGACATAAAAAAAAGTGACAGGCAATGTGTCAGCTCTCAAGCCCACAGGCCTGGTACCTGAATATGTTGTCTCTCTTAACCACCCCCCTTATCACTGGCCAAAGGTCAGCTTTCTTTTCCCAGCTGGACTACATTCAAATAGATCTTCTGAGACCAGGGCTTGGTTCCAGTAAAGTGTCAGAGATATAACTCCAGACTCCATCCTCGACCTGATTGATTTTGGAAACCTCATTTTCATTTCCAGATTCTAACACATGTGAGAATGTCCACTTATTTCAGTTTAAAACAAACAAAAACAAAAAACTTCTTTACTTCCACCAACTAAGCTATTCTTAATAGAAAAAGTAGAAGAAAATAATACTGCATAAAGTCAATCTGTATTAGCAATTTCTAAATAACTCCTTGTGTAGGCTGTCATTTGTCCAAGAAGTTGAACTGAGCCAGGTTGTTAGTCTCTTCTGCAGGGAAAGGGTGCAGTGGAGTCTGCTGGTCCATTCAGTAATCCTCATGGGTCTTTGCTTCTGGCAAACAACTACATGAAAAATCATACAAACATGGATCTCCCTGAGAATTTGTCTAACAAATTTGGCTGCTTAAATAAATTTTTACGCAGACAAAGCAACAACCTGAAAAAAAAAATTTAGCTCTAATCTTTAATAGCAGAAAGATGAGCTTCTTGTTCTAAGTGATGCACATTCAAGAAGTAGGTTGATATCCACCACAAAGTACAACTCTAACCCACAGGTCTCTCTTGAAACCACTTATAATCCTCAATGCTTGGGAAAGTGGCCAGCAAAAAGAAGGAATGAGTATATGTTGTTGAAAACATAAAGGAAATGGGAGTTTTCCCACCATTTAAAATTTACAGCTTCTAAAACCACTACGTTGGAATTTGGTTTCAACCAATTTACCCCATTACATCTCTTTTTACTTTTGGTTAGAAATCTGAATGTGTTTTCTCCTAGAAATGTTAAGCCCCACATTTGGGAAGTTATAATACCTTTAGTTCACATTAGACTTTATACACACAAATTGGGAAGAACATTTAGTATTCAAAAACAAACAAGAGACCTATATGTAGGACTTATTATATGAGTCAGATAAGCTAAAATATGTTTGTTAAACCTACCATTTTTCCCAGTAGACATGCTTGAAATCTTCTGTTATCTCATCTCTGGTAACTTTCCCCCCTATACTTCTTCCTTGTACCATGTTTCTTAGTTGTGCCTCTTGATTCCTTAACTCTATAACCTCATCTGCATATTTGCTGTTTCTCTCTTAAAGTTAAGCCTCATTCTTGTAGGGACTCAGCCTCCTTGTCAATATCCTGGCCTCTAGTCTCTTCTCTATCACAACCAGTCTCCCCAGCTATGGTCCATGTAAAATACAAATTTAACCTTGCCACTTTCCCACGGAAAGCCTCAATTGGCTCTCTGTTGCTATAAAATGAGCCTTCGAACATGGAATATGGGGACACATCCCCAACTTCTCCCCTCCCCTTTCTCTCTTGGCTTCCCCTTCCCTGTGCTGTGCTCTTCAGTCACTGTGAATCATTTGCAGTCACATGAATAAGCATGTCCGGGTACCTGCCCATGAACTTACACACACCCCTAATGGTATTTTTGGCCCTTGTGCTGTCCACAGTGCTTGAAATGTGTCTGCATTTCTCATTCTTAACCTTGTGCTCCTCCGTAACTTCTCTGGCTAATTCCTGCTCTCTCCTAGAAACTCAGAACTGACATCACTTTCACCAGGAAATTCTTCTTCAACTCCAGCCATCAGCCTAATTTGACTGTTTTACTACAGAGGCTGTATTGCTTCCTAATTTTCTCTTTGTGAGTTTTTGTCACCTGTTAGGTTATAAACTGTGTAGGCCCAGGCTATGTCTTAAGTTCGTTTAGACCTCAGTGCTTTGTGCTGTGTTCATCACATATTAACACCTGAGTACTAATTTTGTAATACATGAACACATGAATGAAAGAATGTGTTCTTTAAGGACTGTTGATATGTATGGCCAAGTTATAAATGCTGAGTAATGATTTCGGGGACCTCTCCCATTTTTAGTTGCTGACTACATATTTTGGACCTTTTTGAATTATACCATCTTATGATTCATCGATTTAATAGTGGAGTGTCCCGTGTGTGTCAGAAACTGGGCCAGATCCAGCGTAACTATAAGTTAAAATAATCACCAAAAAAAGTATATAGGTACAGGTGGGGAAAGTGCTTTCGAAAGAAATGTGAATGGCTCTGTGAGATACAGAAAGGAAGGGCCTGGCCTGGTTTAGAGACAAAAGAAGCCTTCTTGGAAGGACCTGTGTTTGAACAGAGATCTGAGGATGTGTAGTTAATTAGATGGAGATGGAAGGAAGATGGTGCCAGGCTGATGGAGGAGATGGTTTATGCAAAAGCAAGTGGGATGTTGGTGTGCTCAAAAGATGGCAAGATGGATGCCTGGGTGGCTCAGTCAGTTAAGCATCTGCCTTTGGCTCAGGTCATGATCCCAGGGTCCTGGGATCGAGCCCCACATCGGGCTCCCTGCTCAGTGGGGAGCCTGCTTCTCCCTCCCCCTCTGTCTGCCGCTCCCCCTGCTCATGCTTTCCCTGTCAAATAAATAAATAAAATCTTAAAAAAAAAAAGATGGCAAGACACCAGGGTGGGCAGAACATACACGGAGATGCACAGCTGTATGAGAGGAGGCTGTGACAGTTTTGGAGATAGAGGCTTGGAAATGGGGCAGAAATGGGGGGAGGAAAACTTACGTTACTTCAGAAAAACACCAGGAGTCCCCCACATTGTGGTGATGGAGAGAAATGGGCATGAAGACTGATTTTCAGAGCTGGCGGTGGCAGCAGTGGTGGGGGGGTTCTTTCACTGAGAAAGGGATGGATCAAGATGAACCAGTTTCTGTGAGGGACCAGCAGAGGAGACATCTGCCAGGCCTGCTTTGGACTGTTGATTTTAGGTGACTTTTAGCACCAGAGTTCTACCATATGACATTTTGGGAATCACAGATGTGGACAGAATGTGAAGAGAGATGAGAGAAGGAACTCACTGCCAAACCATAAGAAATTCTAACATTTGCAGCTCTGTGAAGACAAGAGAGAAGAGAGGGGTCATCTTCAATTTGTTTTTTCGTATTTTGAAATTTCGTATGTTTATTCGTATGTGGTTAAATTGTAAACTTTGTGAGAAAAGAAAAAAGGCTACATTTCCTTTTTTTTAATTTATTTTTTATTTTTATGGTTTTAAAGATTTTGTCTATTTATTTGTCAGAGAGAGAGAGAGAGAGAGAGAGAGCACAAGCTGAGGGAGCGGCAGAGGGAGAGGGAGAAGCAGGCTTCCTGCTGAGCAGGGAGCCTGATATAGGACTTGATCCCAGGACTCTGGGATCATGACCTGAGCCACCCAGATGTTCCTTTTTTTGAATTTAAAAAAAGTGCACTTCTTTAATATGGTTACACAGCACCAAAACAATGCAGCAAATTGGAATTCTTAGGTTAAAAAAATAAAAAGGAAGTATGATTTGAATTGAAATGAGAACTTATCATCTAAGAAATCAATATAAAATCTAACTTAAAAATGAAAATTATGTATCTATATGTAGTGTCATTTTTTATTTTTTTAAGATTTTATTTATTTATTTGACAGACAGAGACACAGCGAGAGAAGGAACACAAGCAGGGGGAGTGGGAGAGGGAGAAGCAGGCCTCCCGCCAAGCAGGGAGTCTGATGCGGGGCTCGATCCTGGGACCCTGGGATCATGACCTGAGCTGAAGGCAGACGCTTAACAACTGAGCCACCCAGGTGCCCCTAGTGTCACATTTTTTAAAAAATACATTCATTCTGAGGGAGAAGTGAGGGATATTTTTTAGTAATGCTTTGCTTTTAAAACTCTCTCAATTTGAATTAAGTACAGACCAGTGGCCATCGCCCAGGACAGATCATGATGACTCAATATGAGGATTAATTATAAAAGTATTCATCCCCGTTATCTAATTATTCAAATCTTAATTGTGACTCTGCTGGTGGGTGGATTCTCAGCATCTGTGCCTAAGTGAGAGGCATCTGTTGCCAAGAGGTTAAGTGATGGAAAGTGTTGGCTCACCAGCTGGGAAGGGAGCAAGCCTTAGAAAAGCACACAGGAGCTGGTCTGGTGATTTAGTCCACTGGGCTGGGGGCAGGTGGGCAGAGAAAGTGGGTGTGCTCTGGAGGCATTCCTTATCCTCGCGGAGGATGGAGGATTGCCAGCCATTACTTGTCTTGCTATTGGGTGCTACCACTACAAACAGGGAAAAAAAATAAAGAAAAAGATACAAAGGTATTTCTATTCCTTGTCCTTTGCAAGGGGATAATGTTATGAAAAGGAATGAGTTACCAGCAAATTTTAAACAAATGTGTTTTTATAAATTCATTAGGATCATTGATGGCTTCTAACATAAATATCTTCTTATAAGTATAGATAATAAAATAATAGATTCCCGAGGCGCCTGGGTGGCTGTCGTTAGGCATCTGCCTTCGGCCCAGGTCATGATCCCAGGGTCCTGGGATCGAGCCCCTCATCGGGCTCCTTGCTCGGCGGGAAGCCTGCTTCTCCCTCTCCCACTCCCCCTGCTTGTGTTCCCTCTCTCGCTGTGTCTCTCTCTGTCAAATAAATAAATAAAATCTTTAAAAAAAATAAAAAAAATAATAGATTCCCGGTTGGTAGTATTGATTTTGACTTTAGTAGTCTATAATATATAGTATCTCCGCATCTCATATATTTATATGCTATTACTGATTTTGGCCATATTATATAGGAAGGATTCTATTAATAATGCTATCTACTTAAAATATATTTATTATTAATATTTATCAACCTTTCATGTTGCTTTAAAATCTGTATTGAACTCTAATCAATTGTTAGTGAAAGGGAAGCAGTGGATAAACGATGACAAAACTGATTATAACTTTAAGTATGTCAGCTTTTGACCCCAGTGTGGATTTGCTTTTGCTGCGTGTCCACAGTGCCATAAGGTTCAAGTTTTTATTAATTCGCATTTTGGAAAGTGCAAATGAAAGAGTGTTTACATTTATTGAAGTCAGAAAATGTGAATTTACATGAAATGTATATACATCTTGCTTGTGAGTGTAATAGGAGCGATTTCAACTTTTCGCATTGATTTCACAGAAGAAAAGTACATTTCAACAAAATTAAAAGAGTTTGGGGAGCTCTTTTAGCATTGCATCTTCATGCTCCCTTGTTATTGAATCACAATAAGAAATCCTGTTAGTTCTCTTCTGCTGAGCAAATTGCTTTCCACAATTATGGTTTATGTTTTAATGGGGATAGCTTCACATTAGGAGAATTATTCCAAACCAGCATTGCCTCTCAATGCCGCACAGAACAGCACCCTGCCTACTTTACAAAATCCATGCCTCCCATGTTGCCTCTAAGGAAAATATATAAATAAATGCTTGCCAATCTTGCTTCTGAGAGAGGTTTAATTGAGGATAATGAAACATCCCTAGCTCCAAAATGGGACTATGATGGCCACAAAGCCCTTTAAAATGCTAATGGGCAGCAGGCATTTATAGAAGTTTTGTGAGATTAGGCCTCCTGGTAATAGTGTAGGCAGGTGACAATTTGTCAGATTTACTTGCAGTGATCAAACCTATCTTCCCACTTTCTATCTCTGATGCCCACTTGAATGAAGGATTTAGGATGATATAATGTTGACACCTTCCACACTGAGCATCCTGCCCTTTCCGCTGTAGGGCATCTGCATACCACCCATTAAAAAAGGGGGAAATGACCACCAAGAAGCAAAACTGTTAATTATATGCAATTTAATGTTTCTCGGTCCCACTTCCTGTCCTCATTTCAGTTGTATTTTATCCGCAGAATACCTCTATCACTTTAAATCACAGTGACAACATGAACAGCACGTGTATACTTTAACCAAACAACTTACCAATTCAAGTGGGTTGCCTCAGCTGTAAGACATGAACTCAGAAGTGAATAAAGCATGGCACGGCTTCCCTAGAATGGAATAAGAAATCACTTTGACAGAGCCTAGATTCTGGTCTGGGTTGCTAAATGTAGATTCTCCCCCCCCTTTTTTTTTCCTCTTTCAAGGTCAATGTTCTTTATTTTATGTGGAGTATATCTTAAGTGACAGCACAGGAAGAAATGGCAACAGCCCAAGTTAATGCATTTCGGGTCAAAATGGGCTTCAAAGTGAAGGGAATCAGCCCTCTTGAGATATTCAGCTAACATTCACAAAAGGAATGTTAAATGTCCAGTTGCTTATTAAACAAAGGGAACAACTTTATGTTCTTTTGACTGGGATACAGCACAGAGGCGTGGTTTAGAATGATTTCCTGTTGCAGCCTCTTCTACCTCAGGGATTTATAAGTGGGAGATTTTCATTTCTGAGTTGAAAGTGTTGGTCTGTGGGATTTGAAATGACAAGTTCTTTCCCCACCTGTATCACCTGCCAGCAACTTGAGCACCATCTGCCAAGGTGCCAGTTACTGGTCTATTGTCCTTAGGGGACTTCACCTGTGTTTGTGTAAGGGTTGCCTAAGGATAATCATTTGTAGATCACATGCACTTATTTATTGGTAACACCACTAATTTATAAAAAGAACACCTGAAAAAAAAGGCGAAATCATGAGTTAGCAACTAAAAATCAAGACCATATCCTGATGATTCATTTGTATATGAGTTTCTTCTCTTTTATTGTAAAATTCCTAATCTGATTATCCATTTTGTTTTATAGGCTTATATTTTAAATAAATTCAAACATTCCAGAACACTTATACTTGATATGTAATAGCTTCCCTAAAACTTTGGTAAAATGATTGTCTTCAAGAAATCTACCCAGATGATTTTTCATTAATACATCTTGTATTATTAAAGGCTTCTTAAACATAACTTTATTTCTATTTTACTCCAAATTAGGATAAATATTCAAGTTTCTATCAGCTGTGTCATTAAAAATTAATTTGCTCCTTCAGTGTGTCTCATGCAGGTTTATAAAAAGCTATAGATTGTGTCCACGGAATGGCCGCTATGTCTCTCACATTAACTGTAGAAAAGATACATGAATAGATTTTCACTTTCTTGATCTATGTTCAGCAAGCTTTGACTCTGTTTGTAGATTGACTTTAAAAGTTTTCTCTATGAAATCAAATCAAAAGGAAGTGGACAAACAACTTGACATTATTCAATTTCGCTTCGGGGTTTTCACTGCATGACAATAATTTTGACTTTTAAAAGTTCCACATACATGTGTATGTTTTAAATTGACTTTGAAAGAGGAAGTGTTAACTTTTGCCTGAATTTGATGCTTCGTCTGCAAAAAGGCAGTATAAAATTAAGGTTTCTCATAATGTGAGGCACTTAACTCTGCCAAAAAGATCCTACTCAAGGGCACTTAAGATCAGAAGATCCCCATGAGGGGATGCCCAGATGAATGTCTATCAGGTTTATTTAGAACCAAATGAATGACTCAAGTGTGTTTCCTCAAAATGTTCAGGGAATTAGGAATGCATTCAATTTGACTGGGATCTCCTATCTGTTGCTGTAAAGTCCCTCAACGTTATTTTATATTATGCTTAGTGAAAACCACAAAGCATCCACTTCCTTTTGTGAGCCTTAGAATATACAAATAGTTGTATATAGATAAAAATCTCTTTTGTATAATGAATGTAAATGACACTGATCCCTCAACAGCTCCTTCATTTCATATTTCAGTGATAGATTATCAGTAAAACTCTTGTAGCGGTATAAAATAAATACCTGGCTGCATTGTTCGATATTTCTTTTTCCCATGGAGCACTTTCAGTTACCTTGTAAGAAATAAGCACCAGCATTCTCTCATTTACACACCTAAATTTGCTTGAGATGAGGAATGGTAAATAACATTGTCCATGTTACATGAAGAGAGACTTACTGTGAATGTCAAGCAAAGATCTCCTTGATTCTATAGTACACAGCTATTTCTTCCAAACAGTTTAGGGTTCGGGTTGCATGCCATAATCATGTGTGCTATTTCTGCAAGAAGCAGTTTTGTAATAAGCCTTGATATATGCATCAAAGAGAAGGAAGATTCTGTTCTTTTCTTTTTTTTTTTTTACAGATGTGCAAATGGAATATTTTATTTGCAAGGGATAGGAGGGAGGAAGAAGATTTATAAGTAAACAGCTTGAGATAAACTGAGTCTTGATAAAATAACATAATGAAACAACCAACATGCATATCATGAATGTTGACTATGCATGAGGCATCATGCTAATGATACTAGGCTGTCAGGGAAGACTTGAGTTGGCTCCGTTCTCTACTTGGAAAAATGACAAAGGGTGGGCTACTGATTAGGGGTGACATTCACAGCAGAGTGATGAGCATGGCCAGTTCATACCTTGACTCTGTCTAGTTCTACACATGTGAAGCCAGTATGAGGACTCTAAGTAAGAAGACATAGTGTTCAAGAAGACTTTTTCCCCCCTCTTTTTCTGGTTAATTATCTCTTTCTTTGAGGGGTGGGGGTTAGAATTGACTATGTTCATTTTTGTGCATATACGTGTATCAGAAGTAATCATTCTTTACTTGCTTTGGGCAACTAGTTGAGCATTTACTAGTAATGGAAATTTTAGATCCTGGGGAAAATGTCTTGCTATAGCCGTTGAGGAATGGATGAAGTAGTAGCTCCAGGCAAGGGGTATTTATGACCCTGAAATTATATTCTGCCTTGAACTTCAGCCCAGGGGAAAGTGGACATTATAATTATTTTTAAGTGACAATTCAACAGCATATATTTTTGCAAATGAAAAGCTATTTTTAGTTTCAAAAAGAGGATTAATTTTATCATACATCCACTGTGTTCTTTCAACTTAGGACTGCATCAGGAACAAGAATGATTTTATCAGCTCTTTAGGAATGTATTACATGCTAAGTGTTTTAGTTATGTTGTCTTATTTATTCCTCCTGCAATCTTAAGATTAGGCATTATTACCCACTTTATAAATGGAGAAACTGAGTTAAGAGACATTCAATGACTTGTCTAAAATCAAACTCTTAGTGATTCACAGAGCTGGAAGGTCAGGGTTTCATGCCTTTCTAATTCTACACTTCGTGGTTTTTGAATCACTAAGCTATTTAGACTTCCTTTCTAAATTATCCATCCTTCATACATTAAATTAGAACATTTTTAAGAAGCCATTAATAATGCTTTCTATTCTAGGCATTGTCATGTGGTGTCCTCCTTAACTATTGATTCCCTTACTATTATTCATTTTTGAGGGTGGATTTCTGATTTTTTTAACCTCTTTCTTGATCTTTTCAGTTTAATGTCCTTGCAGAATACCTTTTATCTTTCTGATTTGTTAACATTCCACTTGAACTCCAGTCAGTTCTGTTTTGCTTAACTGATTTAATTTGTTCTGTGGGTTTGAGTGAGCATCTCTTTCTGAGGCCCCACAGTACTAATACGGTGTCCCTTTCCTCCCATCATGAGGCCAGGAAGTGACATTGGTGACTAGCATGAGATATAATGGGTACTATGGAAGAGTAAAACATTTTGGTTTTATTATTATATTTGGTTTTATTAAGTTTGGTTTTAATATTTTCACAAGACAAAAACACCTACCTCCCCTGCTTTCTGATCTAGCTACCACCATATTGTTCTTTCCTTTTACCACCAAGAATAAAGAATAGTTTCTACTATAATTTCTGGCTTTCTGTCCCATTTACTTTTCTTTTTTTTAATTTTTTTTTATTTTTATTATTTATTTGAGAGAGAGAATGAGAGACAGAGAGCATGAGAGGGAGGATGGTGAGAAGGAGAAGCAGACTCTCTGCTGAGCAGGGAGCCCGATGTGGGACTCAATCCCCGGACTCCAGGATCATGACCTGAGCCGAAGGCAGTCGCTTAACCAACTGAGCCACCCAGGCGCCCTGTCCCATTTACTTTTCAACATAATTAGCTTCATTTCTGTGCATCTAAGTCCAATAAGGATACTTTTGAAAATTCCAGAAAGAAAATTTAATCACCAAATATTAGACCAGATATTCTTTAATCCTCATCTTGACTTACCACTCTCTTCTTGAATGTCTCATTTGCTTGTTTGTCATTACCCAACTTGCTTTTCATTTTCTTTCTACACTTGTATCCATTTCTTAATTTCCTTGAGCTCAAATCCCTCCATTCTCCGTCTGCAACATAATTATCCCCATGCCTCAGTATCTTTGTACTCAGCACATCCGTGGCTTTATCTGCCACCAGGACCAGGGACTCCCAAACTCATTCCCGCACCAGTCCATCACTCTCTGGGGACTGTGTGCTAATATTCTTCTAGACTTTTCCATATCACATGACTCAAATTCAGCCTTTGTTAAAAGTAACTAAGACTTCACCACAAACTGCTCCTTCTCATCTACATCTGATTACTAACTTAGAGAGACAATCATTTGCCCATGTGGCTTCCATTTTCTCTGGTCCAGCTCAGCCAATCAGAAACACACCCTGCATCAGTCTTATAAATATGTATCACTTTCACTTTTCTTTTTACCCAACTGCTATTACCTTGGTTCATAGCCCTCATCTAGGCAAGAACCTAGACTATTAAAATAACATCCTAACCAATATCACTATTTTTTTTTTAGAATGCCCTCACTCCTTCAGTTTCTCTTATTTTCCTGTGGTATATAATTTCTAAAAACAAAAATCTTAACCACAATCCTGCCCTGAGTAATTATCTTTAATACCTTTCATTCCAACAGATTAAATGTTTATCCTTTTAGGTAGACACTTGTGTGACTGAACCATGTACCAAGATAGGTATTGAAGAAGCAAGGGTGGCACTGAAACAGTACCACCCTTATAGGCTAGGTGAGAGGAGCCTTAACCAAATAGCCTGGCAAAAAAAAAAAAATGTAAAATTACAACCCAACACATATTAAGAGTATATACTAAAGTGACCTGAGGAGCCTGGGAAGTCAGGCAAGGAGACTTAAGTTGACAAATGAAGAGTGATAGAAGCTAGGTTAGGAAAAAAACAAAACAAAACAAAACAAAAAAACGGAGGAAACAAACAAAAATTCCTTAAATATGAAGAGGCTCAGAAAATTTAAAGAAATGAAAGGCCAGTACATTTGAACACAGAGAACACATAAGAGATTATAACTGATGATTCAGGGCTGTAAAAACCAAAAGTCTGGTCTTTTTCCTAAATTCAAAGGAAATCAAATGCAAGATTTAAGGCAGAAGGGAAAGTGATATGATTAGAAAAAAGATTGGAAGATGCCATGGTGAGTGTGGGGAAGCAGCATAGAAGGTATGACAAGAGCCTGTGATGGCTCAGGGTATGAGGACTGTGGTTATTATGGAAAGAAGCAGCAAGACTTAAGGGATATTTTAGGAATAGATTCTTAATTTGTGCTTAAACATTTTAAGATACTTGTTAATGGGTTGTATGGAGGAAGAGAGGAATCAAAGAGAAGGAGATAGCAAGAGTGACATTAGAAGTCTAATTTGCAAAAATGGATGAATGTAGATACCACTCATTGAAATCAAGGACCAGGAAAGAGGACAGGTATTGAAGGGAGGAACAGAGCCAAATGATGATGTCTGCTTTTGTGCCATTAGATTAAATGTGCCTATGCAACATAAAATATAATGATACCAAAGCATATACAAGGATAGTTAAGTATATGCAATAAAACTGAAAATTTTATATTGTAAAATAACATATAAATAAAACCAAGATTGAAATATAAATTTTGGAGATGTTAGCACACAAATGGTAATTAGAACTAGTTATAAATGTGATTAGATATGGAAAGAATATAGATCTCAAAGGAAAGAAAGCCAAAGACGAATCTCTAAGAATTTGATTATTTAATATTTTTTTAGAGATTTCATTTATTTATTTGACAGAGAGACAGCAAGAGAGGGAACACAAGCATGGGGAGTGGGAGAGGGAGAAGCAGGCTTCCCACTGAGCAGGGAGCCCGATGCAGGACTCATCCCAGGACCCTGAGATCATGACCAGGGCCGAAGGCAGACACTTAATGACTGAGCCACCCAGGCACCCCTTATTTAATATCTTTATAAAAGATGATAAACCTAAGACTCAAAGTCGAGGGTAGGAGAACAGTAAGAGGAAAAGCAGGAAAGTATCATGAGACACAAGCTAGAGGAAGAGTTTCAAGGCTTAAGGGAGATATCAAGCATCATTAATGGTATGGAGAAAAAAAATCCGGCCAATGTTTATTAGATTTGTCCACTGTGGATATATGGGTGACCTTATCAACAACTTTTGTAAGTAATAGGAATCTGAAACAAATTAGAATAAGTTGAGAATGTTAGAGAGAAAGAAGTGGACAGAAGCTCAGACAGCACATATGCTTCTTGATACTTTTGCCTGTGAGGGAGAAGACAGGATGGAAAGAGACAGAGGGTCTTTTTATTTATTTATGTAATTTATCTGAATGGGTTTATATATACAGAGGAAAGACTTAGCTAAAAACTCAATGTCAAATATATAAAAGGGAGAAAGTGTAGTTCAAGATGCCCCAAATTATATGCTGTTAGATGTCTAGCAAAATATGTGAACCGTATAGGCGAAACAACCATCTCTAAAGCAGAAAATTGTTATAGATTCTGTGGGTAACTGCACTGTATGTCCTAAGGGCCTCAAATTTAAAAACTTTGGTGAAAGAATTGTTTTACATCAGAGAGTAAATGATTCACCTGCCATAAAATGAAATTCTAAAAAATTAAAGGCAATTGTAGGTTTAGGTGAATCTGTATGTTTGAGGAAGAAAGGTGAAGTAGTTCCCAGTGTATAGATCTAATTTTCCTACTAAGCAGTTAAAAAGATCATCTCCTGAAAGTGTAGCTCAAACTTGGAAGTACTGAGGAAAGTACTTAGAAGTACTGAGAGACCGTAGGGTGCCTTCGATAGAAAAAATAGCAGGATTAAGCTGTGAAATAATTCATGATCTGAGTTATTCCTATGTCATTTATGATGTGAAGAGATGGGGCAGATGTTATGAGAGGGGTAAAATCTCTCAGAGTTTCCATGTTTCTTGATAAATGAGGGAAGTGAACAAGATCCAATCTTTTAAACATAAGCCATCCTCAAATATCCTTCTGCCTTGGACTCAGAGTCTTCTAAGCCAGGCTTTCCATGCAACCACCCTAGTTTCTCTGCATCCTGAATTACCCCCTATGTTTGCATATGTTAGGTCCTTCCTCTGCTTAATAATGCCTGTCCACTCTGTTTGGTGAAATAATGCTTCTCATTCTTGAAGACACGTGTCACATAATTTTCCCACTCTTCATACCTCCCTAGGTGTCTAAAGTCTATGAGTTTTCAGGTACTCAGTTAATAGGTGGAAGGACAAATTTGTTCAGTCCCTTAATGTAAGTGTGACTCTATTTTAAATTTGTTTCTGGTGGCCTTGTTCACTTCTGTAGTACTGTTGATTTTCCTACAATGGGAATACTAATGATCAAATTGAGAGGCTTGTAAAAAAAATATTCTAGCACACAGGAGCTAGTTTTATTGTGTGTTTTGTTTTTGTTTTTGTTTTTGTTCTTTTAGCTTTTAGCTGAGTAACAATCTTTTAAAGTTATCTTATTGCATTTTTTGGAAGAACCATAATTTGAATTTTAGATGTATATTAAAATAATTAACTTCTGAAACATTTAATTTGTCTTCCAACTTTAAGGTAACAAGCAAAATACCATAGTGTATATTTAATTTCAGTTAAATACTTTTAAGACAAAGTTGAAAAATCTTTAAGTGTTTTCTATTTATAGTACTCAGTCTCTTCTTATTGGACAAATGCAATTAACCTGCTTCAAAGTCTATAAAATTTCATAAACCTATTTATGATAACAACACAAATAATCACATTCACCAAATTAGTTTTGCTTTGTTATATTCATTAACTTTGGAAAAAATATCACAGGGAATAGATGCCCAAGCACATAAAGAGGTGAATTCCATTTTGTATTGATGAATGTATAAATCTGAGATGCTATATTAGTCATTAGCTCCCTTATTGCCATGGTTTATTGACTGCCTGTTATATGCTGGTTGTATACAGTTAAGGTACCTGTCGTGTATTAAGGATTTCTCTAAATTCTCAACATTTGTAAGATCATTTTAACTCTAAGAAGTGTTACTTCCCCCATATTCCAGATGGTTAACTGTGTTTCAAGATCATATGCTTGAATTTGGACTCAGACCTGTGTGAGTCTTCACCACACAGTTTTAACCATTGTGCAAGACTGTCTTTTCAGAGTGAAACCATTAGAGATTTCCAAATGCAAATAATTTTGTGTTTGTTTGTGTTTGTGTTGTTAATCTAAGGGTGCCTGGGTGGCTCAATCAGTTAAGCATCTGCCTTCAGCTCAGGGAATGATCCCGGGGTCCTGGGATTGAGTACAGCATTGGGCTCCCTGCTCAGCGGGGAGTCTGTTTCTACCTCTCCCTCTGCTCCTCCACCCAGTAATCTACTCTCTTGCATGCCTACATGCTCTCTCACTCAAAAAAATAAAATCTTTTCAAAAATAAAGTGTAACATATTAAGTCGAATTTGAAAGTAGATATGTATAAACTAAAAAGGGAAAGTCCTTCAATCCCAAACTCATAATGATTTTAAGACTTTTTTTTCTATTTTCCAGCATTCTAATTGGTATAAAAGACCCACAAAACAACATAGGCTGTGTCTGAGTATTGTGAAGTTAAAATATTCATTAAACCCAAAGTTTGCAGTATTTGGGAGCAAAGGACACCACCATGGGCTATCATAAGTGTCAGAATTGGTACAAATTTTCACAGTGGCAACTTGACAAAGTATGTTAAATGTTGACACGTATATCCAGCAATTTCTAAGAATCTAAAGGAAATAATCAGAAAAATATACAAAGATGTAGGAACAAAATGCCCACTGCTTTGAAGTGCTGTTTATAATGGGGAAAAAATGCTTTTAAACATCCAAAATATTTAGACAGTTAAAAAGAAATTTCCTGCAAAAATATTACTATTTATAGATATAGATATTTATAATTTTGAGGATGAATAATATCCTCTATAAAAATAATGCATCACAGTAACCCAAAAAAAGCTTTAAGGCATATGTGAATAATTAAAATCAATGATATCTCAGGACATACATGGTGTTTGAGTTGTATCTACTGTTCTATGGAAATTTTTCATTTGGAGAAGGTGACCATCCATCTGAAGTTTAACTTTGGTCTCTGATTTGAAATCTGAATAGAAATTAGCCAGAAAAAGAGAGGTCTTAAAATTCGGCTAAGCAGAGAGGAATCACCAATTAAACCTAAAATGATGAAAGAAAGCCTTGAGAATTTACAATTACATTTTGGTGTTTGTGGAACAGGCTGTAGAAGCAAGCCACAGCAGAAAGATGTAGTCAGAAAAAGATACAAGAGTCAAATCATTTCCTTTCTTTCACTATCAGTAGTGATACCAACATTGTCTTTTTTTTTAAATAATTTGAAGATAGTGAAATGTTATTTTATTTTCAGAATGAAGAGTTGACAGAGCTGTGTTTATTAGTGCAAGCCACATTTTTATCAGCCAAAATAATCTGTCCTATTTAAAAATGTACAAAGAGTTGGAAAAGCCAACAGGAAAAATTCTAGATAATGTTTTTAGAGAAAAGAATATGGGAAGCAACACCTCTCTACGTACTGTGTCCGCAAATGGTTGGCTATGTGGTAGGTGGGCGGTTTTTCTCACTTTTTTTTCAGTCTCACGGAGCAAGGTTGTGCTAGGACTGCAGGCATGATGGCTATAATCCAGCCATGTGTGTGATTAATTTCTAAATGCAGAAATCAATCTGTATATAGCTTTAATCACTTTCAAAGCTATATACAGATCCAACAGAAAACTAACTCCAAATTAAAGTCTGCACTTGAATATGGATTTTCTGTGAATAGTTGTACTTTCAAGGAATTCATGGAATTTTCTAGGTCGATGCTATATCTGCTTGTTGTGCGGCACAATTTAAGCTTGGGATTCATCCTCCTCTCCCCTGTGAGGCAAAGTACATGTGTGATTCCCATGACAAATTAGGGGAAGTTTCCTCTGTTTTTCTAATATATTCCCATTTTATTTAAAAAAATAAATACAATTGGGGCACCTGGGTGGTTCAGTTGCTTAAGCATCTGCCTTTCAGCTCAGGTCTTGATCCAGGGTCCTGGGATTGAGCCCCATGTCAGGCTCCCTGCTCAGCAGGGAGTCTGTTTCTCATTCTCCCTCTGCCCCTCCCCCTGCTTGTGCTCTCTCTCTCACATAAATAAAACTTTAAAAAAATAAATACAATTAATAACAACAAAGCAAAGCCATTTCTGTGTAAAAGAAAATAGATTCTAGAGAAATACACAATTTGGGGATTTGTTGATTTGGTTTTGACCGTGTGATTTATATAAACATTTCATTAATGAGTATTTCTTCAGAGGTGCAGTGCACTAAACTCTGAGGATGTGGTAATAGACTAGAAAGTCAGATTCTTGTTTTACAGTATTTATACTCAGTGAAGCAATAAACAAGTGAATATGTATTATATTAGGTTATTATAAATACTATAGAATAAAAATAAAAGTTAGAATAAGGAGATAGAGTATGAATATATGCCTGTGTGTAAGATTCAGTGTTGAGGGAAGGCTTTCTTCATCAGGTGGCATTTGAGTTGAGATCTGAGGGAAGTAGAGGGACAAAACATGAAGATATCCAGGCAAAGAGTGTTCCAGAGAAATATGGCCTGAGGATAATGAGAGAAACAAAGGGAGGGTGGTAGATTGTGAAATAGAAGAGGTAGAAAACAGCAGATCCTACAGGGACTCTTAGTTTGGATTTTGTTCCTGGCAGACGGGGAATGGTATGGTCTGACTAAATAATTGCTTGAGGTTTGGTTGGATGAGAGGGAACGTGAAAGCTGGGAGACCAGGTATGATGGCAGTCAAGGCAGAAAGTGATGATAACTTGGAGTAGGGTATTTATAAGAAGAGAGGGAGTCAAGTAGAATTACCAAGAAAATATTTGAGATAGCACCAACAAGACCTGCTCCTGGAAGAGATAAGGAAGGGAAAATAAGATGGTATTTGGCATCTCATATGAGAAAGTACGTTGCTGGTCATTTAAGTGAGCAAGCCAGGAAGAAAACAAAATATGTGATATTTGAACAGAGAGTGTCACTTAATAACTGTGACCATCCAAACATACTATTTCAAGTATAAGAATGACTGTTTCCTAAAACATGTTGACTAAAATATTATGTTATAATCAGTAAAAACTTACCTTGAAACAGATTTTCAAAAACGAAAAAAGGGAAAAAATCAGTGAAGGAATTTAGGTGGTTTGAAGTCTTCGATTTAGCATGAAATGTCAAAGATTTGTTGCTACATTTAGATATAACACTGTTGTACTATACTGTGGCGGCCACAGATACATCACAAGCACTATAAGACAGGTGTGTGTGTATGTGTGGGTGTGTGTAAAATATATACAATTATTTGGGGAAAGTATATAAATCAAGAAGTAAGATATGTCCCCCCAATCTCTCAGCAATCCATAGAGACACGCTAGGATCAGATACAGCTGGGCTGTAATCACTGCAGGAAAGACTGGATCAGAGAGACCCCCACTCTGATAATGGTTTGCAGATATTAAGGGGGTGGGACCAAAACATTTAGGAACTCTAGTAGGATTTGTGCTTCCTGGTTGAGGAAATGGCCCAGTTAAAGGGAGAAAGCTCTGAGCTCTGAATCTGGTATTATGTGCTTTTCCTTCAGGTGGTTCAGGAGAGCTGAACCACTTGCTTGCTAAATCACTGAAAAGGTGAAGAAAACGAGCCCTTAGGGGCATCCAGATTTGTCTTTCCTCATTCTGATTAGACTTCATTCTCCCACGGGCATTTTCACTTCCTATTGAAACTTGACCTACATAGATGCCACTTCTATTAATTCCTTTTTCAGGAGTGTCCCATTCAACTTATAAATCCTTCGCTGCATTTTCTTCAAAAATTATCACCATATTCTCTTTAATTTTGTTATACAAACTGACTTTTTAATTTGATATTTAACAAAACTCAAACTTATATATATACACATTTTGTCCTTTTCTCTGGTTTTCCACATAGTTTTGTATCAACTTTCCCTTTGATTCTGAACTTTTGTGTGCTTCCAGATTTTACCAGAATAACCTAATAGGCATAGGAGAAGCTACAAAATTTTTGCTTGTATTACAAACATGTTTTTCCCTCAAATCTGACATTGAACAAATTGTTAACTACTTGTGCAGAAGGAAAATTTGGCTGTACATTATATTTTCCTAATTGATGCTATCACATAATGGGTAGCAAAATATTGACAGTTGTTAAGCCAGTGGAAAGAGAGTCTATTCAGCCTAAAATAAAAGAAATGAGTTTATTTTCTATATAATTCACAAATCCAAGGCTTTTTGTCTTTTATCTGAAATATCTAATTAATTGAGATGTAATTTTTTATATTAAATGATAAATCAGTTAGTACATATTTAAATTAATCAATATTTAGTTGAAATTTTCAATTTAACTCTAGGTAATTAGATATAGACCATTTATAACAATAACATTTATAGGGAGAAGAGAAGACTAATAAACTAAATAAATCATTAGGGCATGAGATGGTTCCCAATGTCTTATATTCAAAAATAGTAAAATTTATTTCATAACTAACACAACTTATGATATTTGATTAAAGCTTCCAGCTTTGCAAAGTGAGTTGGTATCAGGTGCATATGTGGTTATATGTATATAAAACATACTTTTCATATTTTTTATTTTTAATGACCAAAGTGTGGGGGCTCTTGTTAATTACCAATCCACATTAATATAGCCTTTTTACTTGGTTCAATCTTTACTTGTCCTTAAGACAAATGGTATTGACTAATTCCTGTTGTTCACTTAATAGAACAGGTAGAACTCCATTTATATTCATTATGGTCTGGATTAATTATCCCATTCCTTACCTAGAGCTATGTCAAAACGGATTTTCCAATTCATGATTTACATCTGATTTCTCATTAAATTCTAGACTTGCAGTTTTGATAGAAAGGAAGACAGAACTTAATTCTGGTCTTGACAAGCATTTGGAAATGCTATAGATCTTGAACTAATTAAATAAAATAATTTTCTTATATTAATATGTACACAAAATATTAGGCACATAGAAATGCTTCTTGCTTGCATATTTGTTGGTCCAATAATAATTTACTATTAAATCAAATGAAATTCGAAGGAAGATTTTTTTTTTTTAGTGATTGCAAGGTACAAGATGCTGTCCTAGGTGCTGAAAGAAATACAAAGAAAACGGACACTTATACATGTGTTTAGAACAATGTAATGAAGAAACCACATGATTTAGTTGAAGTTGGAGCCCATTTTAGTTTTGAATTTGTGATTAAACTTATTTTTAACTTCAACTTCCTCATCTGTAGACTGAAAGTAATATGGATTGTTGATCTAACCACCTTAAATGTCCAGTGAAAAAATACATATATATATATTTATATATAATATATATAATTCATGTATTATATATTACATATATTATTTAATATATATATATATTAAAGTATTTTGTGAATTGCAAATTATGACACCAACACTTCCCTAATGTATTTCACAGAGCACTAGCCCTGCTATGGATTCAACAGCAGCAAATAAAAGTGATTCCTGGTCAAATACTTGGGAAATTCGGCATGTTATCTCCATTTCACTTGGAGTGACATGTTGCATATTAACTTTTATAGGCTCAACAATTTTGTTTAAACTAGAATTCTCTAGATTTATTTAACTGAAGTCCTTTATCATATGATACCTATTAGTGCTGCAAAAAATTATTTTACCACGCAAAATACTGAGGAAATTATACATTATGTAAATGTTAGTTGTGTCTTTATTTTTATAGTCTAGTAGGAGTAACAATATAATTATATGAATAGCTACAGCACACAGCAGACTTTCAGTATAATAAAAGCAGTACAAATGATATCTTGCCATCTCATAGGAAGGAAATATTAACTGATGTTGTGAAAATCAAGCAATTCTTTAAAAGATTTCATTTAACTATTGTAGAAGATTAGACTTAAGATTCCCTGAAGTCCATTCCAGCAGTAAGATAGGTATCTATGTATGTATTTGTATATACACACACGCATCACTAAAACTTGCTAAATAAAAATTAGAAAATCAAAATGTAATATGTATATATTAGAGAGCAGAGCCTGGAAATGAACAGACTGGTCAGGTAGAATGTTTTGTTTTGTTTTTGTCCTGTGTGCATGTGATATTAAACTCCACATTTTAATATGACATGCAGAAGAATATGCACATCAAACATAAATGTCATTGGGTCTGATTATTAAATTCCGGGTACTGTCTGCATTGAGCTTGAAGAAAGATGGATTGTAGAGTCATAGAATTAGGAGAAAATTTAGTTCAACTCAGTGCCACAGAATCTAATGGACTAAAAATTCCTTTCATTTTGTTACATAAAATGTGCACTGAGACATGTTTAATAATAACAGCAGTTAAATATATTCACTCTCACATTAGGAATAATAGTAAGTATGGGAAAGAAAAAAGAAAGTACATTCAATAAAGTATGAGGATAATACCAAACTCTATACTATTATCTAACCAATAGACATTCCCTTTCTTCCTTTTATGAGGATGATAATTGTGTTCATGAACCACATTCGTTCACGTAGCCAGAGGATCCAAGAAGGATAGTCAAGACAACATGTGAGGCATATAGGAGAGGAACATAGAGTCTACTTCTTCGATGAGGATGTTGAGATAAGGAATTGAAAATTAAATTAAATGACTCTATCTCTGGATTTCTTGTTTTGAGAGATCATGTATTTTATGATTTTAAACATACCGTTTTGGGTTTTATTTTTATTTATAGCCCAAATTATCCTAGATGGTGAAAGATTAAAGAAGAAAATATCTATTCCTTTCCCAGATGCTATAAAATAACTTCATATAACATGTTCTTTTTTTATGCATTTAAAAACTCTGGGACACCAAGATTACATTATTTTACCTGAAGATTAGGAAATAAACGGCAAGCCTCACATGGAAAAGGAAGCTTAAGCTATTTCATTCTGACTTCCACTCTTGCCTTCAGACCACAACCCTTCCTTAAGGTTTTGTCTCTGGTCGCTCTTCTTGGACTAATTTTGCAGAGTTTCTCTTCAGTGGGATAGATAAGCAAATGGTATATAACCAGACCCTTCCCCTTTCTTGAGCAATAAATAAATATATGTAACATGAATGTAAACAGAAAAGGCATACAGTATAATGGAGTGGTTAAGCATGAGTGGTCTGAAGTAGTTTTTCCAAGGACTGTGTGTCGGTTCTACCACTCACCAGCTCTGTGGCTTTGGGAAATTCATTTGAATGTCAGTGTCCCAGGTTCCCCATGTATAAAATTAACAAACAGCATGGACATGCAGAATTATTGTAAAAATGAAGTACTTGTGAGAGTGCCTGGCAGAGAGGGAGCACTATTACCCAGGCAACTGAATGTGTATACTATACGGTATAGAAGGCTGTTCTTTGCTTTCGCTCATTCAGAAAGTCTAAATATATTCCAAAGGATATATTTTAAATCCATGTGTATTGTACTCATATTACAAGGGGAAATAATTTTGCTCATAAGCATGGAGCAGTCAGTCACTGATATTACGCTGAAGCAACATCTTACAATAACAACACTTAATAGCCATATAGCACATTTATTCTAAGTAGCTGGAAGCACTTAACAGACATTATCCAATTAATCATTGCAGATCCCTCTGTGGTAGGTCAGAGTTATTATCTTGGTGTTAGAGATAACGATACTGATATACAGAACCAGTGAGCAACTTATAAAACCTGAATGATTGCTTCAGCGGGAGTCAGGAACAGATGCAAAGGTCAAGGATGCTGTTAAATGCACCATGCTAGTTCTTGAACTAGACATCCTTAAAATACTTTCTTTTAAGTACTATGTAAGGGTCTCTAACTTTAACTGTTAAAACTGGCAAGGATAAGCCTGTGTGTACCTCTGACAGCACCTATTGCTAAGCATGTATCTACTAACATTTTGATTTGAGATTCTCATGAATTCTAACGACTTAGACTGGTGGTTAATTAAAATTTTAATTAACTGTAGCTACTGAAAATGAATAAAATAAGATAAATGTTAATTTTATGATTCAATCTAATTGAAGGTTAGAAAAAATATCTTACTATTAAGGTTATTGTTATCATAAGGAATGTGCTACCAGTTCTCAGATTCAGTGAATTAGTGGTTTTACTGCCAGAGGGTAGATTATACAATGTTCAACTAGATGTATTCCTTCAATATAGAAAAGTCAGTCCAGGAGTGTTTGGGAAGAATGATGATTTGGTGGAAAGCACTGATTAAAAAAGAAGCATATATATATTCCTCATTTTACTTACCACCTCTCATCTCTGCTAACTTTGAACACAAAACAACCCTCCCCCTACACCATACAATGTGAGCACATACTCAGCCCTGAGAGAGACTGCTTATCGTGGGTATAATTTCAACTTTAAGGAACAGTAGATGCAAATTATTTTTGTTCCAGGTGTTATTTTCCCAGAATCAGACTTTACTGTGAGATAGGTCAAGGTCATTGTGTTAAACAATTCTGTATGCATTCTGGAAGTCAGAGGTCTAAATGGGCTATATAACAGTTTGACGGGAAAGGCACTATGCAAATCTAATGCACGGTGTCATCATTATGGATAAGACTTTTCATTTTCATACTTTTAGGAGGTTTGTCATCTATAAGAAAGAACTTTGACTCTGTAAGTGGGTTAGTGTGATTGATATTTTACTCTGCAAGAGAGCAGCACAGTAATGAGTTTAACCTATAAAGTGTAAATTATAGATCTCTCTATATTTATAAATATGAGAAGAAGATAAAGTAAAAATGAGGAAATAAGAATGTGTGTGTGTGTATGTGTGTGTGTGTGTGTGTGTGCAGAGAGAAAGACAGAAACAGAGATAGAGGCAGAGAGAAAAAAAAAAAGCAGAAGTAGAGTGAAATAGAGAGCCAAAGAGAGACACAACAGAAAGATGCAGACAGAGAGACAGGACAGACAGACATAAACATGTGGAAAGGAAAATAGATAGTCTGTGCTTTAGACAAGAGAAATAGAAATGGGATGGGCAGATAGGCAGAGGGGCAAATAGAAAGAAGAAAAATAAAAAGCATCCAAAGTAGCAGTACTTTATTTTTGTCTGACATAAGAAAGGATCCTTATTCTTCCTTAATGGAGTGTAGTTATTGTCCATGGGAGGTCACCAGGGAAGATGTGTGCCACACAGCAAGGACTGCTGTCTCTTTGTGGTATTTATTTGTGCAGTGTATGCTCCATGCACACATTATTTACCTTGATTATTCTTTGAAGGAATGTATTTGACCCTTTATTTTATATATGACATACATCAAGCTCTTTGTACCACATAACTCAAAACAGTACTTGAATCGTGTGCAACACAAATAATATGTGTCCATATTTGAGAGCTGCTAGGAGAGTTAGGATGGAAAGAAGTTGAAAAGCAAAAAAGCACACAAACGAAAGCCAATTTTTGCTCATTTGCTTTTAATTTTAAAGGAATGAAAAGGACATAGGAGAGAAATAAGCATTAATATTGCCGTAAATCTGTATCCATCTGTCTTGATTCTGTAATGCATGCTGAATAAATTGTTTTAAAATTAAATGACGTCTTCCTTCAAGTAGCTCAAGATAGCCAAGTCTATCACTGTATAATTAGTCAGGGAATTGAACTCTAACTATGAAACAGAATTCAGAAAAAAATGGGCACTATCAGTGGAGACAAGTAGTGTAATAGTGGTAGATGAGACACGAAGAGAAGACTCAAAAAACTTTAATTTGCCATCCATTCAAAATTGCTACATACTTACAAAGAGACATACCACCCCCATGCATATAAACACATATAGCAAACATGACCAGATGAATATAAACATACAGCATTGTCATCCCATAAAGTTAAGAGGTACACTTAATCAGAACAAGGATGCTATTGGTACAGCACCCACAATGAATACTTTAAAAACAAGGAAAATTCTTCCACCCTCCTCTGAGTGTCCCCAGCTTCTCACCTTAGTGCCATGAGAATTCTCTTGTTCTTGTTCAACTGCCACAAGTGCATTTAAATGTATTGGGAGGAAAATAATGACTTTTAGAAACAATGGGAAACTATCCATTTTAATGATGGTGTTGTGAGGAGAGATTGAGGAAAATCAATGATTGAGAAAGTAAAGGTTGATGTCACCCTTTGGGTCAGATATATATTCATGTGCCAGAGGAAAGCTATTAGAAATGGAATATGAATTTTTAAAGCTTAACTGCAATGTCATTAATGAAACCAGACCCAGAGGAGTCATATCAGAATACTTCATAAAAAAAAATATCCAAACCTACATAAAATGAGAAAAATCTAGTTTTCATCATGATATCATTACCTGTTTATAGCACTATAAATTCATAGTATTTCTATGTTCCAAAGTAGATTTAAAAAGATTTAAATGACATCTTTTAAAAATATGGCCATGTTTTATTTTCTTACGGTTGATTCCAGACCTACAGAAGAGAAATGGGGCATGCCAGAGCCATTGAGTCTAAAGAGCTATATATTTGAAGAACTTGTCATGATAAACAAAAATCAAAGCTTTTAAAGTTATAACTCCCCAGAGTATGAGGAAACCAAGGACACCAATACCATTACCACAGTCAAAATCTGTCGTGGCATGAAACTTTTCAGTCTGCTTTGGTTTGGCAGTGTAAGGTCATTGCAACTCCCTTGGGTATCTTTCTTTCAGCAGGGCATTGGCTCCTCATGAGTAATTTACTTGATTGGCATGTATATAATCTGATGCTTAAAATCATCCATGTGACCAGCAGCCACAGAATATAAACAGAGAGATTCTAAAACATTGTCCCACAAACTGTATCCATTCCTGTACGTGTTTTCTCCTGCTGATTGAATGGGTCTAATCTAAACTAACTGAGGTCTCCATTTTCTCATCCATGTGTTCGTCTCATGCCATTAAAGGTATGTGACTATTAAGGGTGAATGAGGATTTTTCGACTAGTTTATTATTCTCAGTCAGAAATCATTTATTGTCTTTCAAAAGCATTTCCATATAAAACATAAGAATTGAGGGCCAACAATTCAAGTTTCTTATGAACCTCAAGATATTTAGACAGTATTACTTATCCATTAAAAGATTTCTGAAATTTCATTCAAATTAACTTTTGCAGTCATTTCTTTTACTTTTTAAAATTGATATGTGCAAGGTAAAGATCTGGTAATAAATCAGCTAAAAGAGAAAGAAGCTGTCAATGCATGCCGTTCAATAACAAGGTTGGAGGGGAGAGAGAACAGGACGGGATGCCTTGACAATGGTACCTGCAGAGGGGAAAGGAGAGAAAATACCGCTTTTCAGCTGTGAGTATGGTAATTTATTATCCAGCTACCTCCATGATGAAAATGACTAGTTTTCTACGATAAAACCTGTTAAGATAATGAAAATATGCCTATGATTATATATATTTGTGTTAAGAATATGTCATCATTTTAATCAGAAAATGGTGCATGGGTGTAACTTTCTTGAAAATCAGTTTTTTTTTTAAATGTAGCATCACTTTTTTTTTCCTCCATATATATTAATCAAAGCCATATTAGCTCCTTACACATACCATCCCTTGTCTATTTTCTCCCTCAAATTCACCACTGCTCCAAAATCTACTCTACGAAACCTATGGACCTTCTAGAGCACTTCTATGTTCAAAAGCTTAGAGAAACCAATGCCAGCAATATAACTGTGAACAAATTTTTAAATAATGAAGTTTCATTTTATATGTAAACTTTGAAATACTGCAAGTAAAGCAATTATGAAGAGTCACAACATTTCAAAACTGAGGGGGCATCATTATAAATCTTGCCTTTATTATTTTTATGAAGTGATAGTACATTGGATTAAATAAAAAACAATCATTAGGGCTAGTTTGTGAATAGGCAGTGAATCGAGCAGTTAAGCATATCAGAATATACGTTTGTGATCGTGTCTCTACGTACATTTTTATTTTAACATGCATTGTGAACTTGCGACCCAAATAAGTATACCCTGCAATCATGGTATTAAAATTGGGTTTACAAGGGCCGGTACTGGAAAATAATGGAAAACAAGCTGCTGGTGTAGCGCAGCAGACAGCAGATTTAGAAATACTCTCATTGAAGCTGCATTATCACTGTATGTTTAAAGAACACATTCATTCAGCTTCTTATTTGCTCCTGTGGGAAATTTAACCTCCCATTATGTGAATGGAAGGTCTTAATGAATGTATACTTCAATAAAAGGCAGCTCTGTTATACCAACCTCAGAATGGCTTGCTGTAGACCAATTGAAAACACATGTGCATCACTTAAAATGACATCGTGATAAATGTTCAGTAAATATTATTTATTCTGTTATATCCAAAAATAATGAGAGGAGGATGCATGGAAGAAATAGATAAAGCCATTTTTCTTTCCAAATTGTGCCCATGACCAGTACTATGCCAAACACTTTCACAAGGTACGATGGGCTGCTTCCAGGAACCACAGCTTAAGCCACGGTTATTAGTGTTCAAGTTTAATGGTACTAAATAGACTTTCCTAGGTGAATGTAGGTGCCTAAATAATGTGTTTTTTTTTTTAAAGGAAATTCATCCCAAATTGCAAAGAGGAAAACTATGAAACAAACATACAAGAATCCATTGTAAAGTTGTAGTCTCCCTCTATTTTATAGATCAGGCCAAAAGTATTAATTTGAACACAATATAGTAAGTTGTAATAATGTATTTTATTTACATCTAGATATTAGTTTTCATGAATACAGAATAAACATTAGTTTATTTAAATCTCATTGTAATATTTATCCTGGAGGGAAACCATTGGAATAGAGTGGATTTTAGACTCTGTGCCACGAATTTATTTGGTTTTTTGTCCAAAGAGATTCACATTTAATTGTAGGTGAGATTAAAATAAGTATACTAAAGACTTAATTGTAATTAATGCCATTGAATTTATTTTTGATTCAAAAATATTTCAGCAATGTTTCCTAGGTTTTTGTTTATTTTTAAACTAAGCTATTGCACAAACTAGGAAAATATATTCTATTTATTGTCATATAATAATAAAAACATTTATTTGACATTTAGACCTTATATATTTTAAAGGTTAGAACAAAATACAGGGGATTTTTTTTCAGATATATGAATGGTAACCTAAATATCTTTCCTTCTCGTATATTTCTTGGCAGGTGATCTGTATATCCATCGTAAGATCATATTTCACCAATGACCTTGGTGGGACAATTCAATTTTATTTGGTGAATGTCAGGTCAAATGCATCAAATATGACTCAGGGTATGTTACTTTCATTTCCTGGTGCATGTATAGGTCTGAGGATCTGTGAGAAAATATTATCATTATATGACGTTCTTGAACTCTAGGAACACCCACAGAATTACTCTTCTCAGTTGAGACATAATGAGCTTCTCTTTATGACCAGGTTCAGTTTTCCTTCCTCATGGAACAGGTAAAAGGAAAGAGAGAAATTGCTCAAGATGCAAATTATGCAGACTCCTGTGACCCAGGTGAACCAGACCTTATAAACTGCCTGTCAGGGAGATGTAAATTTTTCAGAAGCAACTAGATCACTTGACTCAAAGGAAGTTATTGATTTTCCTGCAATGTCTCCCATGCAGAAATGAAAGACAAGTTTGTGAGGAAGATACATTCTAATCTCTCTTTTGTCAAACTGCCTTTTTTGTCTATTAATCCTAGAGTTCATATAGCATAGAGACATATTAAAAACATGTTTTCTTTTCATCATTTAAAAAAAAACAAAAAAGGGGAGAGAGAGGCATTCAGTAAGGACATAATAGAGAAAATTTCAACAACATGGCATCCCCATCTATACTTTAATCGATACACATTAACACAAGCTACATTATGCATATGTAAAAAACGTTTGCCATCCTAGTGAAAAATGGCACAGCAATTAAAATGTCAAAAAGCCTAAGAAGACAGTGCGAGATTAAGTGCAGTTATAATTTTACTTTAAAACTTCTCAGTTCCCTAGTGCTCATTGGAGTGTTTGTTTTTAATGATTTTAAATTTTGAAACACTCGCAAAACTTATCAGGTACTTAGTATCTTATGTAAAAATTACATATATTTTGATCACCTTTATTCTTCAGCCAAATTATATGATGCATGTGGTCTTTTACAATTTTTCTCCTCATGATTTAGATTAAAGACAGAAAATACTCCATTATTTATTTTTCTTCCTTAAACATAGGTGATGTGACCCCATAAAAGAAAGTACTCAAAGAAGGACCCCCTAACATTTATTATTTTTTTCCAGTTGAATAAGACTTCATAGGCAAATACCGTTCAATAATAAAAATCACATTCACTAAATTGTATTTGACAAGTCTCTGTCAATTCTCTCTGCCATATTTTTTTTCCCCATTAAGGTACAATTTAAATTTACCTTCCTTTTATGAGTTGAACCAGTTAAGCTCAGATTGTTTGCTGGCTATCTCTGAGTAAGCTCAGGTGATGTGATGACAAAGAGGGAGCATGCTTGTCTACTGAATACGGTTGGAAACGAGCTTCTGATGAGGCATATAAGGTAAAGAGCACAGTTCTGAGGCCATGCCACATAATCACCACTTTCATCATTCTTAGTGAATGCATAAGTGAAACCGGGAATTGAATATTTAATGCTATCTTTTTTCCCTTTTTTGTCAGTAAGTAAAGATGCAAACCTGCACAGCTAAAGATGCAAACCTGCACAGCTCCACCTCAGGGAACCCCAAGGGGTACATTTGTGCAGGGACTAAACCATCCACATCAAGCACCGAGAAAGCAGGGTAATGAGACCTTGACATGCTACCGACTGACATACAGGTTTTATTAGATTAAAAGCTCTGAAATGCCCATAAGGCAGAATGAGTCGTTGCATATTCTCCAATTCTAGAAGGCAGAAAAATGTTCTAGTCCATAAAACAAGTGCATGCAGCTCATGTCTGTAAATCTTTTTTTAACCAGTATTGCCTTGTTTCCTCCTATTGTAGGGAAATATATTTCCTTAAACACATTAATAACGCTTATATAATATTTCTTATTTGATACCAACGTCTTTCCTTCTGTAAAACTTTCAACTTTATTTTGAGAGATTTTTGAGTGCTTTAAAACCTGCTATCTTCAGTGATCTGCTTTCAGACCTCAAACCTCAAAATACATCATTCCAAGAAAATCATGGTTTCTCTAAAATATAAAGGGTTCTTAATTGTTAATGCTGTGATTGTATGGTAAAAGATCTTTATATCTGCTTAAAACTGAATTTCTGACTATGCATGTTTCCTAATATTTTGGATCAAGGTACAATTTTTATTTTTTACTTGAGAATTAAGATTTTTCAGCTCTTCAATTACATAGTGGCCTTCTTTATGTTTATAGTAATTGGTAATCTGACTTAACCCCAAAGTTTTCCCTCCAACTGTGGTCCACTTCGTGCATATTCCTGGGGACTGTGATGGTGATAGATTTTACTCCCATAATTTGCCCATGGCATATAGCATAATTGACCTTAGCATAGGACATGATTTAATCACACAAGCCCTTTAAAAGCAGAGTTTTCTCTGGGTGGGAGCAAAAGGGGAATCAGAGAGATTTGATGTGTGGTAAGGATTCAATGAAAGGTTCTTTATTGTTTGAGATGGGAAACACCTGGCAGAACCTGAAACCAGCCTCTAGAGGTTGCCAGTCTAGTCAATAGCAAGACAACAGGGATCTCAGTCCTACACAACCACAGGAAAATGAGTTCTACCAACAGTCTGAGGGGGTATAGAGAAGCAGGTCTTTCCTAGTCCAGCCTCCAGGTGATGACATAGTTGGCCAACACTTTGATTTCAGTCTTATGATACCCTGAGGGGAAGACCTAGCTAAATGCACCAGACTCCTAACAGAAAGGGCTTGATTGTATATTCGTGTCCTTTTAAGGGGCTAAATTCATGGCAATGTTTTACATAACAATAGACAAATAATACAGTGTTACATAGATTGAGGAAGTTCAGTGAGGTGCTCTATTTCTTGAATTTTCTAAGCTATTTCTTAAATGAAAAATATCAGTTAATATATACAGAACATTTACTGTGTGCCATGCACTATGTCCCTATCTATAATGGATATTCTAATTTGGTCTTTACAGCTACAGTGCAAGAGGGCTCTACTATAACTCCCACTTTACAGATGAAGAAACTGAGTCTTGGAGGGTTTGACTTTCTGAAGGTGAAAATGGATACTAAGTGTCAAATCCAGAATGTAAAACTAAGCACTTTGATGGGAGAATCCACATGCTTACCTCTCCCTTCAGGACTTCATAGAACCTTAGAGCCCAGAGAACCAGTTACAGATTCTAATAGGAAAACAAGCAGTGAAACCTGTGACTGGAATGAAAACATCACTTCTTGTTAAAGATGCAGAATTTTACCTTTTAAATCAGCATCTTCACTTTGTCAAGAACAGGAGGTGATTCATCTGCACATTAAATTTAAAGGTGCATATACATTTCTTCTTTGAGATTATGGCCTTAGACAAGATACTTCATCCTGACACCCATATTGTTTCACATTTCTATAAAACAGAGATAGACTAACAAATATTTTTTTTTTTTTTAGGAATTGAATAATGCCCAAATGTCCAGCACATTATCTGCCACATAATAGGTAATTAACAAATAATAGATGTTTTAATTTTTTCAATGAGGGAGGTAAACAAAGGAGGGTAAGGCCTAGAAACTTCTTAGTGCTTCTTTCTCTCTGGAGCCCAGCATGTAGGCGCGGTTCCTCCTACCAGAGGGATCAAGTCACCTGGGTGAAGGGTCAGGCAAGATAGAAACTCCAGAATGTGATAAGAAAGGCTTGCCATACCGTTAGCCTATGAATTAGTGTTCTTATGCAATAACAACATGGAGTTAACTGTGTGCTTGCTTCTCTCTCTGAGGATAGAAGCTTACAGGTGAAATTAAAATGGAATATTGTGCTATTTTCCCAAAAATGCAAGAGAAATCTCTTTGCACTATTAAAACCTTTTTGTTCATAGCTATGTGTTTTCAAAAGTTGAGACCGTCAGATCAGTGCTGTATGAATTGGAAACATGTTATAAGTCTTTTTATATGGTTAAAGAGTATATAACAAAATCCTAGTAATTAAATATATTGACTTGAACTGTTTTCAGTTGCACTCCTTTAAAAGCTATTTCCCTTTATTTTTTTTAAACTAAATCACAGTCTCTCTGCATATTTAATCTTCACTCTTGGAATAGCTTCTGAGGGGGAAATTACTTTTAAAATAATTTTCTCTACAATTAGGAAAATTACAATCTTCTAATGTTATGTATTTTAGCTAAGGTCTAACAAGCTTTTGATTTGGGAATTACTTGTTTCACTACTTGGAAACCAAAATTATTAGCAAGGGAACAAAGCAAAACAAGACAAAGGGCCAGCCCTTTCTCTGATTTAAACTTTGGAGAAATGATTTTAGCCTAATACAAAAATTGCTTAGGAGATTTAAACTCACGGGATGGTTTCTGAACTTCGTATTTATTCAAAAAAATAAATCCTATCGCATGCCTATGATGCTCTAAGCCATTGGTTCCCAAAGTGAGTTCCTTGACTTAATAATGTCTCCTACTTATTGCTTATTATCCCTTTTTCAATAGTGCCAAGTTCTTACATTTATTTTTATTCCCTTCAACAGAGTTCCTTTCATCAGTTTAGAGACAGTATAGTGTTCATGAATAGGGTTTTGGTGTCTGATTGCATATATTTGAAACCAAAACTACCATTTAAAGGCTGTGTGTGACCTCTGGCAAGTTATTTAACCTGTCTGTGCCTTGGTTTCCATATGAGTAAAATGGGTGTGTGCATGTAGACATTCATACAGAAATAAATACTAAGTGGATTAATTCACATAAGGCACTAAAATACAGTAAGTGCATAACACGCAATAAGTATACAAAGTATTAAAACCACAGTTCCTTACTAAAGAGGTCCTTTCATTCTTTGAGCTAAAGCCAGGACCACCCTGTGTGGTTGTTCAGTGTGTGCATTGCACAATGGCATCCTGTGGAGGGAACCTCTAAGGTTGAACTGACATCTCTTCTCCCATCACCAAGCCATATGCTTGAGCCTACTATAGCCAGTCTGTTTTTCTGATTTGTCTATGTAGGGGTACAACTTTTTTGCATACTAAGGAACTAGCAAAGGTACAACTCTATTAGAAGATCTAACTAACCGCAGCTCTGTCTCCCTTAACGCTTAGGCCTGAAAAGGTTTTTGTCTATAATTTAGTAATAAAAAATACCTGAGTTTTTCTTGGCCATTTCATATCTGGAAGAGATTTTAGTTTTCTTAAGTTCTTAAAAATCTACAGTTGTCTCTGATAACGAATGACAAGCATAGCTATACATAAATTATATGTATATTTAAGTTATGTTTGTTATGCATATTAACAGTTATTGAGTACTGAATACATAGTATGGTGGGATGTAAAACCATAAGGATATTATATTAGGTACTTGCCTGTGAGGGGATTACTTTCTTTTCAGAAGGCAAGACTGCTACATATAAAATAGTAAAACAAATGAGTTTTAAATATGTAGTAAATATTAACTAACTTTGTGAATAATTAATGATATTTGTCAGGTTAGAAAGCCAGAGTAGACAGGGAGGCCAAGCCTATCAAGAAAGAATGGAGAGGACAGATATTACAAAAAAATTTTACAAACAGAACATATTCATAACTGAGTTGATATAGATATAAATACGTAGAGATAAGGGTATCTCTAAGATTTTTAAGTCAAAGGTCATCGGTGTGTGTGTGTGTGTGTGTATGTTGTATGTTTCTGAATGAAACATTTATTGAATAAATTAATTTATAAATGAATTATTTAACATTAATCAAAATGGTTTTGTTCACTTACTGACTTGTAGCCTATTGAGTTTGGAGAATATCAAATCAGAAGTGAGGTAGGTATAGACATTCTACTGAAACTCAAGTCAGAGAGTTTCCTAGAGGTCACAAGGCAGAAGAAACAATAGAACTAGACAGTCACGGAAAACATTGCTTATTTTGGGTTAACTGAGTGATTGTATAATATGGGATTATTTTTGCAAATTCTTGTTAAAGATGGCTTGAAATTGGGTCTAGAAAAACATACAGGACAAGGCACATGAAATAAATACAGGAAGCATTATGTTGGAGATCATGGCAGGACTTTAAAAGGGAGATATCCAGTAAAGCTGTACAGCATAGTTTGGAGGAGCAAACTATATAACGGAGCATGCAATTTGAAATCAGACATTGTATTGGGTTGAATTTTGTCACCCCAAAAGATATGTTCATGTCCTAATCCCTGGTGCCTGCAAAGGTGACCTTATTTGGAAATAAGGTTATTTGCAGATGTAATCAAGTGAATATAAGGTCATACTGGATTAGGGTGGGCCCTCAATCTGGTAATTAGTGTCTTTAAAAAAAAGAGAGAGAGGGATATTTGGATACAGAGATGTGGTAGGGCCACAGTGGGAAGAAGGCCACATGACAATAGGTTATGATGCTATAAACCAAGGAACACCAATAATTGCCGGCAAACACCAGAAGCTAGAAGAGAAATTTGAAACAGACTTTCCTTTGGGTGCCTGGGCGGCTCAGTTGGTTAAGTGTCTGCCCATGGCTCAGGTCATGATCCCAAGGTCCTGGCATCAAGCCCAGCATCCGGCTCCCTACTCAGTGGGGAGTCTGCTTCGCCCTCCCTCTCTGTCCCTCCCCTACTTGTGCTGTCTTTCTCTCAAATAAACAAAATCTAAGAAAGAAAGAAAGAAAAGAAAGAAAGAAAGAAAGAAAGAAAGAAAGAAAGAAAGAAAGAAAGAAAGAAAGAAAGAAAGAAAGAAAGAAAGCAGCAGACTTTCCTTAAGAGCCTCCAGAAGGAACCAACTTTGCCGTCATCTTGATACTAGATTTCTGGCTTCCTAAACTGTGGGAAAATACATTTTTCTTATTTAAAGCCACCAAATTTGTGGTAATTTGTTATGGCCATTCTAGGAAACTAATACAGACATCCTCAAATGTATTTCTATCTCTGCTGTGTGATAATAGTCATTTCTCAAAATCTTAGTACTATGGTGGTAATTACTTTGCAATTTTTAATTGTATCAAATCAACACATTGTACACCTGAAATTTACACCATGTGATGTGTCAGTTATATCTCAAATAAAGCTGGAAAAAAATAAAATAAATGAAAGTGAATAAAACTGAACCAAAATCCATGATCATTTCAGTGAAAAAATATAGACAGGGGCTACACATAACACACAACTCAAAGCTGTGAGCGTAAGTGAGACAATGTAAGTGAAGAACTTAAAATGATGTCTGAAATACAGCAAAGGCTTAATAAAGGGTGGTTTTTAGTTACAGAAGTAGCAGTAGTAACAGATGGATGAGGCTCAAAGGTGTAGGCAGTTGACATAAGGAAATCCAAGCAAGCATCATACTTCCAGTCACAAGACAAATCTTTAAGTGCTTGCGCTGCTAGGTTTGTAGGTGGTGGTGATGAAAAGAGAGCTATATAGGAACAAAATCCCAAAGGAGCTGACGTACCAGTTAGGAAATTAAAGAGCAGGGAAAAAGAGCACAATTTGGGTATGTGAGGGTAGAATTCAGGAGTATGAGACAGCCAGGATGGAAAACCAGAAATCATATGTCGCTAAGATAGTACCGTGGATATCTTTAATACTGCTTGATAAGTGCTTTTCATAATAATCTCTAGGGGCGCTTGGGTGGTGCAGTGGGTTAAACATCTGACTCAGTTGTGAGATCAGCCCTGAGCTTCGAAATCAGCGCAGTCTGCTTAAGACTCTGCCCCTCCCCGCTGCCCTAGCTTGCACACATGCATGCGCTCTCTCTCAAATAAAATAAGTAAATTTTTAGAAAAATAATAATCTCTAAAAAAGATCAGCCACCTGTCATGAATAATCAATGCCTGTTTCTAGTGATTATTGTTTTTTTGTTTTTTTTTTTTTCTTGATAGAGCAAATCCTGATGACCACAGTTCCCTCTGTGCTTGGTAGGTTAGATGGGACTTCTTCCCACTCAACTCCATTAATAGTTTACCTTAGATTTTAATGTTGAGTGGTGGAGGGCAGGGAAAGAGAAAACAAACATCATCAAAAGATAATCAGAAAGTATTATCGACTGGGTGAAAAGTTGGGGACATATGCCTAACCTGCTACTTGAGATAAAAAGAAACTGGCAATTGTCCATGAAATGGAAATGGTTCACTAAGAAAATGGCCCTGGAATTAAAATTGATTGAAAGGTCTTTTATGGAATAAAAATAGAATCACAAATAATAACGGATACGGGCATAAGATATTACCTAATTTTTATAATAGATGAATTTCTGGGAAGCTTAACACTGGATGCACAAAGTTAAGTTTCCATAAGAACACATTTGGAGAAATAATATTGTAAAAATGTACCTACAGATACATTTATTAAACATACACATTTGCAGTAAACATCATTTCTGGACCTCCCTGAAGTTATGGCTAAGCTAGCCCTATTTCTTATTGTCTTGGCTTGTTTATGTGGGTGTGTAAATAGAAACTTCACAGTCTCCCAGGACGTTGTTGTTTTCAAGTGATACAAAGTAAAGATGATGTAACTGTTCAAGGAAGGACCCCTTTCAGCACTGCTTTATTATAAGAGCAAAACTACCTATCTTCCCACTGTGAATACATAATTAGTTTTATCTATATTAAGAAATATTAAAAGTAGACATTAATTTAGGGGCATTTTCAGTGTTTTAAAATGTAGTTGAATAAAAACACGTATCTCCCTCTCACACATGATTAACTTTCTAGTTACTAGTTTTCCATGCCCCCTTCATTCAAGTGGGGTAGATAAAGGCCTATAATAATGGGAAAATGAGGTAAACATAATTGAATGAGGGCCGTAAGGTGAAAAGTTACAAATAATTTTTGTTACCCAGTTATTGTGTGTATGCCTTCTTTTAAAAAAAAATTACACAGCTAAACTCTTTAAGTCCTTTATTCAATCTGTTGTTAAATTATATGGATATTTGAAAATATAATACTAATTGATACAAGGGAAAACATGAAAATACCTATCACAAGAACGCTTTTCTGGCTCCCTCAATAGCAGATTAACACTTTTAAGGTAATGTTATAGGGACTTTCAGTTGAATACTTAATATAAGGTTCATCATATGTTTGCTGCAAGATTGAACACTTAAATAGACCGTAAACAGAATATGCATTATAATGGCTGGTAAAAGTATTTCAAAGGTGTTTTGGGGTTGCTGCTTACTTCATTAACAAATAATGATTGGAATTCTAGTGTTAGAATTATATTGAATGTTTTGCATGTCATTAAAATTGTTTGCAGCCACAAGAATCATATTTGGGTAAAGCGTGCACTGTGTAATTCAGGCACATTTTCATGCTTGAAAAATGTATAAATGGTAAGAGGGTTTTTAATTTTTTTTTGTTTTATTTTGTTTTGTTAGTATGATGAAAAGAGGTTGGCAATCACTGTGTCTATTGAAAGGCACTGAATTGGAATATATTCAGATTGAATTTCTGAGCTATGGTGTGCTTCAGGAATTTCTATAATTTTATTTTATTTTATTTATTTTTATTTTTTTAAAGATTTTATTTATTTGTTAGAGAGAGAGCATGTGCGAGAGAGAGAGAGAGTGAGCAAGGGTACAAGCAGGGGGAGCTGCAGGCAGAGGGAGAAGCAGGCTCCCTGCTGAGCAAGGAGCCTGATGCGGGACTCGATCCCAGGGCACTGTGATCATGACCTGAGCCGAAGGCAGATGCTTAACCAACTGAGCCACCCAGGTGTCTCAAGAATTTCTATAATTTTAGGCTCAACTCTTAGATCTTCTCTTTCCCTGCTCATCTGTGAGTTAGATAATTAATTCCTCCATCAATACATTATTTCACTTTGTCAAAAAATGTTTATTTCGTACCCATTGTAACCCTACTATACGACTGCTTTGAAATGGTTCAACAAAATACTTTCTGCTATAATTTACAGTGCGTTAGAAATGAAATACTTGACTAAATATTTTCAAGCGCATTTAGCCACCATTCCCTTCCCCTTCTTCCTTTGTCTCTATACCAATACATATCTAAGTGGTCTAAGAAAGGGGTAGATAAGTGTATTTATTTTTAGGAAGAACTTGAGAATATCTATCTATAACACATTGTGGGTAAAAGCATCACAATGGGAATAACAAATCTAGTTTTACTTATTTGGAGGCAATGTGAATTTCTTCAGTACCTGTTGAAATCAAGATGACGGCCTGAGTCACCATTTTTTTTAGTATTTTAGTAAATAACCAGACACCTCCCTTATGAATAAGCTGAAAAATCTAACAGAAAGAACAGAGACTAATGAAAAGGCAATGGGATGCCATCGTCAATTCTCTAATAATTAGTTTATGAACTTGGACAAATTTTGATAACTTAATTTTATATATTGTATGTGTATACTTATACACATGCATACATAGTATTTTTACATAATTGTGTATATATGATTTTAATATATGATTTTATAACAAATGGTAATAACCATTTTCTCACAAAAGATGACTTCCTTGACATGGGGTTGAAGAAAATTGAATTTATTTTTTTTTAAAGATTTTATTTATTTTGTTTGACACACAGAGAGAGCGAGCACAAGCAGGGGGAGTGGCATGCAGAGACAGAGGGAGAAGCAGACTCCCCACTGAGCAGGAAATCTGATGTGGGGCTCAATCCCAGGACCCTGGGATCGTGACCAAAGCCGAGGGTAGATATTTAACTATGAGCCACCCAGTGGCTGCAAAAAAATTGAATTTAAATTACCATGTTCCCAGGGCACCTGGCTGGCTCAGACAGCAGGGCATGCAGCTCTTGACCTCAGGGTAGTGTGTTTGAACCCCATGTTGCAGGAAGAGATTACGTAAAAAATAAATAATAAATAAATAAATCACCATATTCCCAGAGTCCCTCAACTCTTTAGATAAAGAATTTGAACTGCTTAGAATTTTAGCATCTTTTTCTGTGCTTCACTAGGATTCTACTCCTCTTTATATAAACATAGGCTTCCTGCCTGGAAATTCAGTTAAAGTTTACAAGGTTGCCATTATCTAGTTTGATTTAAAAACTATATATATATATATATATATATATATATAGTTTATATGACCGGATAGTACTAAAATAACTTAGTATAAGTTGTCAATTTCATGAAACTTGAATAACACAATAATTTCAATTGACACTCCAATGCATACATAATAAGAAAAGTAAAAAATATTTACCATCTATATCAAGGTAATTTGAATGTAAATTATTAGCTTTTGAATAAAGTAATATCTGTTTCTTTTTTTTTTATTTAAAGATTTTATTTATTTGACAGAGAGAGACATAGCGAGAGAGGGAACACAAGCAGGGGGTAGTGGGAGAGGGAGAAGCAGGCTTCCCGCCGAGCAGGGAGCCCGATGCAGGGCTCCATCCCAGGACCCTGGGATCATGACCTGAGCCGAAGGCAGACGCTTAACAACTGAGCCACCCAGGCGCCCCAGTAATATCTGTTTCTAATTTTATATTTTACTTTGTAAAAAAGTCCAAAATTATTAGCGTAAAATATGAAAAGGTTGCCATTTTTTTTTTTCAGTTGGAGAATAGCAGTAAGGATAGTCACAAGGTAAGACCATCAGAAGTCTTTAGTGATCATCACATTGGGGTGCATACAACAATAACAAAAACAAGAAAGGAAGGAAGGAAGGAAGGAAGGAAGGAAGGAAGGAAGGAAGGAAGGAAAGAAAAAGAAAGCCTGATGTCAAGAAGCTTGCATTCTAGCAAGAAAGAATTCTTAGGAAGGAAAATAGATACATGTGATAGTGAGTACTGATCACAAAAGGAAAGCTAGAACAAGATTAATAAGGGACAGGCTATTTGAAAGAGGGTATATGGGCCAGGCATTAATAAACTGATTTGAGAAAGGGTTTTCCTGGCAGACGGCAGAGAAAAGTCACTGTCATAAGCCTTACCTGTTAAAGAAACAGGAAGAAGGTCAGCAGAACTAGAGCACAGGTGGCAAAGGGGAAAAAAAACAATCAAATCCAGAGACATGGGCACAACCTTTGTGAATCTTATATCCCGCTAGCTACCATGAAAAATTGCAGAATCTCTTACTCTGAGTATGATGGGATGCCAAGGGAGGGTGGCAAGCCGGGGAGAACATAATCTGATTTACATTTTTAAATAATTACTGGCTTTAGTAGGAAGAAGTTATTTTAAGGTGAAGAGCAGGAGACAATTTAGGAAGCTACTGTAGTAATTCAAGTGAGAGAGTGATAGCCTGACTTAATGTGGTCCCTAATGGGAAATGTGGAATGGGATGAGAGGTGGCCCCATATGTTTATAAGGGAAGGTCAACAGTTTGCCAGTTAATTCTTAGATTAGAAGTAATGAACAAGTTCTTTAAATTTTAAAGAAATATAGATGAAACCTCAACGTTGTTCAAAAGCTTGTAGGGATGACTTGGAAGAAACAAATAAAATTGTGGCAGAGGAGAGAGTGGATAATTGAAGGAGAAAAAAATTATATATATATGTCTCTACATTTACAAAACATTGGATACTATATGATAAAATACACTATGTAAGTTATCAGGATTTTTCTTTTTCTTAGCTGTGTTTGTAATTAATTTTTTCTAGGAATCTAGATAAAACATTAAATTGTATGTTTAAAAATTTTACTTAAGCTAATGTTACAATTATTTCATAATCAGATTAAATATTTAAATAACTTTTCTCTGAAACTTTCTAGAAATGACAATTTAGATATTTATTCAGGTATTCATTTATGTCTTCAAATGGAGAGAATATTAGCTGAGAAACAATTCTGTGTCCCTCCATATACATTCCAAGGCTCTGTTTGGGACGTCAAAATAGTAAGATGAAAAACATTTTCAGTGAGGAATTTACAATCCTGTGAAATGGGTATATAAGAATCTCATGTTTTTGATGTCAGGTAAATTTAACTCAATTTAAATAGAATTGAAATGCATTTATCTACATTTTCCATAAAATCTATCTGACATTTTCTTCTGAATCTATATATTTAATTACATAAATTTAATTTTGGCTGTGTTTTGAACTTTCTGGCACATACATACATAACTGATATCAGACTATTAGTACTGCTATGCAGGAGAGAGATTGCTGCTTTTACCTTATGAAAGTGTTGTGAGTTGAAGAAATATTTATATAATTAGTAATTACTCTAAATAAGCAGAGCATTATAAATGGTTAAATTTGGATATAGGGCAGGTGCCTCTTTGTAACAAATAAATACACTGCACACTTCAATCCCAATTTTCCATTTTACCATTAATGCAAAAACTTTAATTACATTTTGGTCCATCGGGCATTGACCATGAGGACAAAAATAATTGAAAGAGTTTATGTCTTGTCTCCATTATATTTGCATATAAAATTATAAATATTGCCATTACCATTAGTAGTACATTAATTAAAATGGTATAACCTGCCAGTGAGATAAACCAAAGATCCTTTTCAACTATTAGTTGGATAAGATTACTATTAAATCTGCTTATTTTTTGGAAACGTATGGGACTTTAGCCAATAGATGTGACTTTCAAGATTTACTGCGATTTAGATCTTAGAAATCAAATATATTTTTGAATCAGTAAGTGGATGCAGAAGGAACATATTATATTTTCTAGAGAAAATAGTTCATTATTTCCAAAATTTTGCTGTTACTAGGGTAAAGGCACAATCTTATAGATCACAATCATGGATTTATGCATGAACAGAAGTGATCTGAGAACAACCTAGTAAAAATATATAGATGCTCAAGTGTAGCCTAATGAAAAATCAATAAGTCAATAAATATTTTTAGAGCCTACAATGTACCATTTATGGTCCTTTCCTTGACAAAGGTCTTCCTTTGGCTCTGTGACAACCTTTTCCCATTGTTGTTGTGTTTCGTTTTGTTTTGTTTTCCCTACTACTCAGGAGGCACGTCCTTCTCAGAGTCCTATGCCAGTCCCTCTTCCTCAACACAGTGCAGACTCTACCTCCTTGTACTGCATCGTGTAACTCTGAACAATCTCATTTCCCCCATGGCTTTAGTTGTTGTCTGTGCTGTGATGAGTCCCAGAATGTTATCTCCTGCTTACATTCCACTTTAAAATATCAGACCTATCACCTCCACTTGCACATTACAGAAGGCATCTCATGTTAAGCATACCCCAAATTCAAGTTTTATACTTTGACCCAGACTCACTCCTTCTCCAAAGTTCTCTGCTTCCGTTTAGGGCACTACCATCCATTTGGTTTCTCATTCCACAAAACCTGGAGGCAGTGTTTAAGTGATAAAATCTAGAGCCAAACCACCAGACTTTGAATACCAGTTCTACTAAATGGCAAAGTGATTAATGTTACTTAGGGCAAGTTATTTAATATCTCTTCACTTCACTGCTGTTATCTATGGTATTGGAATAATAATAGTACTACTCCATATGGTTAATGTGAGAATTAAACAAACCTACATATGAAACACTTAAAATAATGATAGGCAGTAACAAGTGATATCTAAGGGTTACGTGTTGCTTTTATTATTATTAATTTTACTTTATTTTCCTTGACCCAGGGACTTGATATTCGATTAACTACTATTTCTCCCATTTCTAACTCCTAAATATTTTCCAATTCTCTTCTCTTTGTTTTCGCCATCTTGACCAAATTCACCATTTTTGATATTCTAGTTGCAGATTTATTCATATCTGTGATCTGCTTAATACTGTTTAATAGCTTTTCGATATTCTTAGGGAAAAGATGAAAATATTCAATAATATAAAAACCTTGCTGTGCTCACTTCAGCAGCACATACACCAAAATTGGAGCAATACAGAGAAGAATAACATACACGATGACATAAAAGCTTTGCTGACCAGCCTGGCCTAAGTCTACTGTTCTTCAATATCTATCCATTACCTGTTGCTCACTAAGCTCTTTACTCCACATACCTTCCAGTTCCACTAAGGAACTAAGCTTCTTTAAAGATTTTATTTATTTATTTATCAGAAAGAGAGAGAGAGAACACAAGCAGGGGGGAGCGGCAGGCAGAGAGGGAAGCAGGCTCCCTCCTGAGCAGGGAGCCTGATGCGGGACTTAATCCCAGGACCCTGAGATCATGACCTAAGCCGAAGGCAGAGGCTTAACCAACTGAGCCACCCAGGCGTCCCAGGAACTAAGCTTCTCCTGATAAAGTCCTCTATTTACTCTTCAGGTCTCAAATGTGACTTCTTCTTGGGCATGTCCCTAAATCGCCACCTCTCTCAGCAGATTTGCTCCCTATACTCACATGGATCTATACACTTTCCCTTCTAAGATGCTACTACCATTCTAATTAAGTAATTATTGGTGTAACATTTTGTTCACATCTGTCTCAAAGGTAAGGTCGATGAGAAAGAGAGAATCATGCCATTGGAATTAATCACTTTATCCTTACCAGCCAGCACATCGCTTTACCATAGTAGATGTTCAATAAATATCAGTTAAGGAATAAATGTCTGGCACTCTGCCCTGCTCTCATGGAGATCATAGTTATGGGAAGTGGAGATTCAGCGAAAACAAGTGTTAAGTGTTAGGAAGTGGATATACAAGAGTCATGTCGCCCACTAAGGGGGTAGTCCCTAACTTCATCTGGGCTGATAAAGAAGGCCTCTATAAGGGGCGCCTGGGTGGCTCCGTCGTTAAGCATCTGCCTTTGGCTCAGCTCATGATCCCAGGGTCCTGGGATCAGGCCTGGCATCGGGCTCCCTGCTAAACGGGAAGCCTGCTTCTCCCTCTCCCACTCCCCCTGCTTGTGTTCCCTCTCTCACTGTGTCTCTCTTTGTCAAATAAATAAAATCTTAAAAAAGAAAAGAAGGACTCCATAAGAAAGCTGTGTGCTTTGAAGATGAGATGAAAGTTGAGTGAGTGTTGGCTGGATGAGAGCGCTGGAACAGGAGGTGGGCAGGCTGAGGGAACAGCACCTGCACACTCTCTGAAGCAGGAGAAAGCATGATCTGTATAGGGCAGGTATCCATGAATTGGCAGCCAGTTCATGGGATGATGTAATTTTGCCTGGAGAGCATGTCCTTGGTGACTTGTGTGTTCCAAGCCTGGGGGGCTCTCCCCAAAACATTCTGTTCTGATCAAGACTTTGGGCAATTTTGTCAGTAAAAGAAAGACAAATACCATATGATTGCTCTCATATGTGGAATTTAAGGAACAAAACAAACAAAGGAAAAAAGAGACTAACAAAAAAAACAGACTCTTAACTATAGAGAACAAATTGGTAGTTACTAGAAGGGAGGTGAGTGGGGTTTGAGTAGAATAAGTGAGGGAGATTCATAGTGCGGTCCTCGTGATGAGCACTGAGTAATGCATAGAATTGTTGAGTCACTATATCATACACCTGAAACTAGTAAACAGTGTATGTTAACTATACTGGGATTAAAATAAAAATTTTAAAAAAGACTTTTGTAGCTTTCTGACTCCTCTGAGGTGAGAGGGGAGTTCTTAGTTCACAAAATAGCATGTTGGGGACCCAAGATCTGATCCAATTTGAATAAAAATATTAACAGTAATAAAGAAATGTGTTGATTTTTGCTGTAAGTTTGCAGAATAAAATAACCTAGCTTATATATGCACACACAAAAATACACATAGACACACACACGCACACGCACACGCAGAGAATGGCCTAAAAAAATACGTACCAAGATATAAGATTGGACGTATGTGAGAATGAAACTATACCTTTTTACCTTCTACACTGCTCTCTTGTTTGAAATTATCCACCCAGTGTACCTTTTGGCATCACTCGTGTGATCAAAACTTTTAAAATATAATTAAATGTAAAATGAATATAAATTAAAATATAAATAAGTAAGCAGAAATATGTATTTAATTTAATATGCATAGTGCGATAATTATGCTAAAATATGCAAAATATATCTTTAGCTGAGAAATCATCACATGATTTATCTTGGAAAAGGTAATGTGGGACGCGAGCATGACACTAGAATTATGAGCTGATAGTTGTATGATTTTAATCACTAATAGTTAAGTCTTGATTTTCTATGCTGATATATTTGTAGGTTCCTCTGCTTCAAGCCATCTCAATTAGCCGTGCAAAGGGGTGAAAGTTCCAGGGATTTGTTTGGCAACATGTTTCTGAAAGGCCGTTTGGTACAGCTGCCTTCCATTTGTTTCATCAAGAGACTAAGCAAAACTAAAGTAGTTCTTCATGATGAACTGGCAGGAAGGTGCCAAGATCATTTTATTGCTTAAAGACTTGGCAGTAGGAAATGTTAAAATATTATAATCTCTCATATCTATGAACTCAGACAGGCTTTCAGTGGATGGCTTGCAAGCTTGTACGTGATTAAGATGCAGCCACATGGCCTTGGCTTATATTTTGGGCTGATGGGAGGAAGATAAAGAATTTGGATACTTTTAAATATATTAATAGTAATTTCTTAGGAAACCTTTGCTGGTTTGAGCCAAATGTTATTCTAAGAAATTAAGCTGTCTCCATTTTGATGTTGGTAAGCACTGCAATCCCCATTGATCAATGGGATTTCCTTTGCATTTGGGAAAGAGGGCTACATTTATTGAGAAATTGTGTGCCAAGTAAAATCCTGAGATAAACAACTTTATGGAAGGCAAACTGACGGTTTACCATACATTTCCAGAATTTAAAGAGCTGTTGTGGTTTGCTTTCTTTTCATGCAAATTGTGGAATGGATGAAAGTGACACAGAGTGATGGCACCATCTAAATGGAAACACGATGTAGACAGTTACTGCAGATGCCTTATCACAAGGTTCTGCAACACACATGCTTCCTGCAGACTTCTTGCAATTGAAGCATCCGGGCTTTTCTTCACGACTGATGCTAATTTTGCCAATTTATGAGTGGCTTTTGTCTGTGAATACTACTACAAAAGAGCATGTGTTAACTGGTCAATGCAGTCTTTTTGTTTTTGTTTAATATGAAGACTGCTTTGATAACTATATGAACCAATAAATTACCAAAATAAGGATCAAATAAATAAATCACAGTGTTGTTAACCCTCCAGAATTATTACTGTTTTTTAATGGAGGGATGTAAGGGGAAAAAGCAGTTGACACCAAATTTACCAAAACTTCAAAGTTTTAGAAGAAAAGTTGTAAAAGAGTATCTGGTTACCTATTTTGTCTATAGGATTTCAGTTTATGATTGATATTAAGATGAACATTTGTTAATTGACAAGATTTCCATCGGTAACTGGTCTCTCTGTGTGCATAGATGCATCCTACATATTTATAAGTTAATAATTGAAAATAAAAAGGGATTTGTCATGTCAAAAATTGGAGAAGAATAAATTGACAGTGGAACGAAGTATTAAATTGCAGCTTTTGTCTGCATGGACATTAAAATTAAGATCTTGTAGAAATGGCTCAAAATCTGTTTGATCTTACTCATATTCAAACATACATTTGATGTGTTAAAGTTAAACTTAATTTTAAAAAGGATTCCATTGAATTCAAAGACAATGAAGTAAAGAACTTTCTGCTAAATATAAAGGCGCATTTATTTTCATTTTGTTTTAATTTTCCCAAGTTTAATTTATTTTAAAACATCAATATAGCCACTTTAGGAGCAATTTTTAAGAAGGAAAAGCAACTAATATTTTCACTAACATAAAAAACAAATGAATACTTATAAAAAATTTAAATGTATCAGTTCAGAATCAGTTTGTAAGTGTAATTGTTTTTAATCTCCTTATATTTTGCATTATAAAATTAAGTAAAATAAAAATTTTATACTTTTCTTTATGAAGAAACTTCCAAAACTTTCACATTGCAGATGAGTTACATAAACTATTTGGTAAATGAGCAACCTTTAGAACTCACAATTCCTGAGCCAAACTAAAACACTAAATTATTTTGTTTAAATTGTGCATGGAAACAATAAAAGACCGCAAGCACTATTTTTACTATTAGAGGACAGGGAAGGTTGAGTTGAATTTAAATAGCAAATAAAAGTTACCACAAAGGGAGCAAGCTTTTAAAATGTGAAATATCTCTAGCTCTTCAGTGGAAATCTCATTGCTTCCCTATAAATAATTTTTCCATCAACACACATTTATTTCCATTTTTTAACTTAAATCTATAACTTAATAAAATATCCCTCAAACTATATGTCTCTTTTATTCTTTGTTTAAATAAAATTGCTGGTATCTTTCAAAATTATCATTTTATAAAATGCACAGTAGTATATAAAGAGAAATAAAAAAGGTTATTCAGAGAAATTATAGGTACATCTACAACCTAACCTTAATGCAAGTTCATTGCCTGTCCATTGGGCCCAGTTTTGTTCAAGCAATTATTAGACTGCTTTATTTATAGCACCCATGTGCCTGTTTTAGGCAATGGGTTCTCAATAAATTACCAAAATAAAATAACAGCCCAAGAACAGACCTTACTTTAAAAATAGATGCCACCAATTACGATGGAAGGAGCATAGTTAGGTGAAGATTTAAATTGCACCAATTGCTCCTGGGAAATTGATGGGACAGATTGAGAGGAACACACATCCATGAATGTGCATGGTTATTTTCCACAATTAAAATCACAAATGTTAAGGGGAACTTATAATAAAGGAGAACAGTCATTGAATCTAATTGTCCATAATCACTGAGAAATACACAGTAGTATATTTAGTAAATGTCCTAAAGCAACAATCAGACTGCCAGAGTTGGGGGTGGGGTGGGGTGGGAGAGAGAGAAAATGTATGACTGAGTATCATTCCCAGGAGACTCAAAAAACAACGTAAAGATTCAGAATCCTATCAATTTTATGATCTTGTTTAATATAATTTGCACGCACAATCATGCACACTGGACCACATAGAACTTTTAACTAAAATCGGAGTGCCGATTAATATACAAAATATGAGAAAAAAAGCCTAAAATTCATAGGGTATGTATTGTCAAAACTTAGAAAAGTTGTAAAGCCGGTTCTGAGTTGTAAGAGGCTTTTAGAAATAGCAAGTATAACTTTGCAGATTATACTGGAAGTTTGGGTTAAGGAGACTCATATAGTGATGTTCATAATTAAGACTAACAAATGCTTAGATTTCAGAATGATTCATAAAATTCTGATTTTTTCTTTAGTGGTGTGAGCTCATGTCATACTGCTGACCATTTCTTGTCCTCTTGCCTACAATTACAGAATCAGTTCTTCCTGCATGGATAAGATTTTAGGATCCAAATGATACCGCCTGCATCACAATAGCAGATTTTTCTCCAATTTTTGTTTGTCTTTCCAATGTATTTTTTTCCTCTCCAACTCCATAAACACAGTACCTACCTAGGTAATGTTCGCCCCTAGGATTTAAAACTAAAAGTAATTGACTAATATGATACCACCATGGTAGAAAAATTCTTCTGTGAATATGAGTAAAGAAGTCATATCATCAATGGGAATATTAGCTTTATATATTGTTGTTATGTATATGTAATTGGAAATGGACATAAGAATGTGCAGAAATAGACAGATACAAGTCCTTCTTTGTACTGATACTCTGGGTGCCAAATATAGGCCTTTAAAAAGGTGTTTGGTGAATATACTTCTTGTGGAGTGGTGTGATTAGTCTTTGATGAGCCCTGACCCATATTAGAGCTGCTTCATATGGGGACAGCACAGAGCTAGCCCCTCCTCTGCTCTCCATGTTTACAAGAGCTTCTCTTGAATCAATCTGGGAGGTATGGTTTTGCCAGGAAATACAATTTTTTAAGGTGATAAGTCCACTTGGAAAGCTCTTCTCCCTCCAAGTGTCTGTATCGCCAACTCCCTCATTTCCCAAATGTGATTGCCAGCATCTTACCTTCTACTTGAACTTGTGTCCTCCTCTCCTAGCATCACACCTGCCCTCCCAGGCCCTTTTACCTAATGTTTTATTTTTCTTATCTTTTTCAGCATTTGTCCCTTTCAAATACACCATTTATTTAACTTACCTATGTATTATACATATTGGGTTGTTGTTTGGGGTGTTGTTGTTCTTGTTTTGTTTTGGTTTTTTTTTTTTTTTTTTTTTTTTGCTATCTCCCTCATTTAGGAGAGGACTGTTTTCTGTTTAGCTCATCCTTGTATTCCAAAGTACTTAGGAGAAAAAGCTGGACTATAATAGGTACTCATTAATATTGTTTGAATGAATGAATGAAAAATATCAAAATCCACGTGCATTTTAAAAATTGCTTACTAGATGGGAAAGAAAATTACTTTATATGCTTAGATCTTTAACTTGATTTGTGTTCATCTTGAAATGTGCTTTCATAACTATGTAGTCTGTTATTAAGGTGTTAAGGAAAATACACTTTAAAAAATTTGATTTAGTTATTTTTACTCTGCCAGACCGTATTATTTTAAAATACAAACAAAAAGCACTTTGGGGTGTTTTTTATTCTTTTGTCTTGGTTTGGTTTTAATTTTTCCCTTCCTGTGTGTTCAGCCCCTTTACTGTGAATAACATTCTCAGTTAAACAATCCCAGAGCATAGCTTATGGTTACAGAGCTGCCCTGGCATTCTTTGTAAAATGAAAGCTCAGTTAAAGACACAACTTCCTTTTATGGTGCAATTTGTTTGCTCTTAGCCTGGATCGCTTTCTTTGCCATTTGATTTCCTCAATTGAGCAATTTATGACAGATTTTTAAGGCCTACTGTCCATTACAAACAGCAGGTTTTAAAAACTCCATCATCATCATAAGCTTAATGAGTAAATGGCTGAAAGCTCTGCAGCTTGGTGGGGGGAGTGTGTCGGCTCTGACTCTGACAGCCAGCTTGCTGTTGCTGTAATTAATAATGAAATGTTACATCTCTTGCTTTTTATGTGGATACAGGGAAAGTGACAGGGCTTATGGAGAGAAATAAATTTACATCATAGCTTTATAAAGCATCTATAGCTTTAGAAGCTCAATGCATACAAAATTACTATAAGATGACAGTTTCCAAAGAAAGTATTTACAAAAATATTTAAAGCTCTAGGCTGAAGAATCAGAACATTGTAAGAATTAAAAAAGAGAGAGAGAGAAAAGACACTTTCTTTTATCTTGTCCCTCCTTCCCTGCTGCTTAATTTTTTTTTTCTATCTAGCAGCTTATAAAAAGATCAAAGATATATCTAACTTGTCTCCCTGAGTGAATCTATTTCAGTCAATGTCACAGCCCACTCAGTGTCACACAGCTCACTCACTTTCCAACAGTGACAAAAGTTCCTATCACTTTCCCCTTCTCAGCAATTCCGATGGGTACCCCAACTGCACCCCCCCATTTTAGAAAATATTTTATTGCAACAAGGATGAGCTATGCAGTTCTCTGAATGAGTCCTGTACAGTGAAGCCAGTGCCATTGACTATTAGTCATGTTTATTTCAAGCTAATAATCTACAGGTCAACATTTTTAGCCTCATTCTTCCTCCAGGGTAGTACATCTGGACATTGCATTCTCTGCATATTAGAAGCAGTATGTGGAATCCTGCCATCTTCCTGTTCATGAAATCTGAAGGCACCACAACATCAAATTGGTCATGTCAGCTTTGTAAATTGCTGGAAATTAACTGTAGACTCCCACGATAAGACAAAGGGTTATTTGAAGTTAAGGAAATCAGATAATACTAGCTCTATATAATTATTTCTATATTCGATTATTCTTTCTTGATTTTCCCTGTATAAAGTCACATTGTTGACATGGCTATTCAGGAAGTGATTGTGCTCATCTTAAGCCAGACTTCCATTTCAAATCAATCTGAAGACCTTAACTGTGGATAATGAATAATCAAAATGAAATTAACTATCTAGTTAATCAATATATTAACAATTAGTAATTAACACATTTTAACATAAATAATTAACATTATAATATAATAAGATAGTGTTAAAATAATATTTTATGCTGAATCAAATAATCTGATTGACTAGGCAGACTAGCATGCTTTATTCTACTTGTTTTTATTATTGACATGGGTATATGTTTAGTTATACGTATGTGCATAGATACTCATGTATAAACCCTGCAATAGACTGAATGTTGTTTTCCCCCAAAATTCATATGTTGAAAGCCTAATCCCCAATATGAGAGTATTTGAAGGTGGGGCATTTGGGAAGGCATGAGGTCATCAGGGTGGAGTCCTCATGAATGATTCTTATCGGAAGAGACACAAGAATTCTCCCTTTCCCTGCAGGAGGACAATTCCAGAAGACAGTGGTCTATGAATTAGTAAGTGAACCCTCACCAGATGCCAAGTCTGCAAGTGCCTTGGTCTTGGACTTCCCAAACTCCACAACTATGAGAAATAGATGTTTGTTGTTTAAGTCACTCAGCCTTTGGTATTTTTGTTATGGCAGCCCAAACAGACTAAGAGAATCTCATATAATATGAACAATTTAACCCTCTTATTAATTCAAACCAAACTGTTTCTTTTGTGTTCAGGATTGTAATTATAAGTAATTTCATAGATAGGAGTTGTCTTTGTTCCTTTTTTTTTTAAGATTTTATTTATTTTTCAACAGAGAGAGAGAGAGAGACAGCAAGAGAGGGAACACAAGCAGGGGGAGAGGGAGAAGCAGGCTTCCCACCGAGCATGGAGCCTGATGCGGGGCTCCATCCCAGGACCCTGGGATCATGACCTGAGCTGAAGGCAGATGCTTAATGACTGAGCCACACAGGTGCCCAGGAGTTGCCTTTGTTCTGACAATGGGATTTATTCATTATTACTTTATTTAGGATTTACAGGTTAGAAGTCCATGGAAAAGTTAAGAACTAGCTTAGAGTGTGTAACTAAAAATACTTAATTTGGACTGAATTACAAATAAGAATCTGTTTTACCTCCTCTGCCTCATAGGTTTCAATTTATCTTAACTAGTTTCTAAAGTGTTGGAAGTGCCTAGCTTTGCGCAGTGGCAGTATCGTAGCCAATGAGGTTTATCCTAGGCACGATTATTGCTAATTAAAGTGTTGGAAGTGCCAAAATTTTCCCATAAATTTCTGGAGTGGATTTAGTGCAATGTGTGAGCTACAACTTGAAATTGCTAGATAGATATGAGAATTCACTAATGATCACTCTTTACTGTCTGACTAAACCATACTCTCCAAGACAAACTTGCCAAGTTAAATGATCAAAGATACCTTCAAAAATTCTTTTGAAGACACTGATACCTTTTACTTACAAGATACTAGTGAGAATGAAGAAGCCCCCTCAGAAATATTAAATAACCAAAATCCTTGCACTCATTTCTTATGAATCTGCAGAACAACTTTATATTGAATATCATCAATCTCTAACTCTTTAGGCCAAATTTCGGTTTGTGTGTTTGAGATGGTCATCAAAGTATTCAAATGAATACCATTATTTCAGAGTTCTATAGATTTTGAAAATGAGAAAAAATATTTCCTGGGAAGAATATTTTTTTTAGAAGGAAACCTGTGATAAGTGAAAATAAAACATATTTGATCAATACCATATAGCCTTTGAGCAAAACATGGAGCATTGCAATATAGGCAAGCAATATGAGGCATTTCCAAATCCACAGAATTTGATTTAATTGGTAGCTGGAAGGAATCCTACAACTGAGTTGCACAGCCAAGTCCAATGAAAGCCACATGTAACCATATAACCTAAATACCTGCCACTCTCCCTTTTTTTCAGTAGTCCCCTTCTTTCAGAGTATTTGAGGAAAAAGAGTGTTGCCTTGATCGAGGCTTACTTTTCCATTTTTCTTGTATCTGACTCCACATGTCAGTCCTCCTTGGGACTTTGCTTGTTTGACCTGGTTGTAATCTGGAACTTCTTCACTCCTATTTGCCTTAAGCAACTACTGTCTGCTGCCTCTCTCCTGTTGTCTTCATTGAGTTTGTTAATTTTCCTCCCCTGTTTACACACAATACCTCTTTGCACATGGCTGCTGTGTATCAGAGGTCACTAAAGTCTGGGAAATAAAAATAAGAAGCCAAAATCAAAACTACTTTAAAATGAAAAGATCATGTAAACACCACATTAAAATTGCCTCACCACTGTACCCTATTTCCTAGGTTTAACTCCCTGCTTGCAGGTCTGTCCCCCAAGCTCTCTTTTCTCTCTTCTACTTCACTCCCTTCAGAAGATTTCCCCTCTTTATTTTCTTCTCCCAACCAGACTGTCAGATGCCTCAAGTGGAGGCTTTGGCTCAACAATCCAGTGGGGTTGTAGCACTTCCAATCAAGGTCTTCAATGTGTGTGTGTGTGTGTGTGTGTGTGTGTGTGTGTGTGTGTGTGTCTTTCTATCTATCCATTCATGCTTCTCTCTCTCTCTCTCTCTCTCTCTTTCTATCTATCTAGATGTGTTGATTGAAGGAGTAGTATAAGGAAAGTTCTTGAAGGCAAGATACCCTACAAATATTTTGCAGGCAGGCGCATCATGGAGATACATGTTTTACATTTTTGTAAAGAATGGTTTAAATTCTCTTTTCCATAGCTTTCTGACACCTATTATACCCATCTCTCCTTAAGAAAAAGGGGCAGTTTACAATCCCTTTCAAAATAGCCCAAACTCCCCACTGCTATAGTAGAGAACCAGTAAAGAATCTGGGGTTGCAGTATTTCTTGATAGTGGGCCAGATCAGCTTCTCAGGCAGGACTTGCCACCCAACAAATATTTCTGTAAATTGAAAGGAATCAGTAGATGAATTCCTCTTTCCTTGAGTCTGGAAAATCTGAGGGTGCTTCTTTTAGTTACATGAAACAGATGGAAAAATACTCCCACATGCTGCCATAGAAATAGTCCCTTACAAATCAAATTTGGCCGCTGAAAGTGTGTGCATGGATGAGAGAAAAGAACCAGGCTCAGGTTCGTTCTTTCTCACCAAGGAAGCAGATGACCTAGAATAGTAGGAGTAGAGCCATTTAATCACTCTGGAGAGGAATTTTGCCATTCGGGTTCTAAAATTCTATGACCATTTTGAGACAGGCATGCAGAAGGTAAACTGCTGATACTAATAGCGAAAACCAGTTTATCCTATCCCATCAACTATCTACTCAAGTTGGGTTGGGACCATAGTCAGGGCCACACAATTAGTTATCTGAAGTGCCTACATACCTAATTTTGATGAAATGTTTTGTATGTATATAGATATGGTAGTGGCATCTAATAAATTGGAAAACTAATACCCCATCTAAATATAGTAGGCAATGCTGGACTCCAGATGCCTGCTTTTCCACTTTTCTCAGAGATAGTGATTTTTTTTGAACTTTCATATAAAAACTCTCAGGTAGAACATATATCTACACAGAGATTTGTGCAAATGTTCATAGTAGCTCTATTAATATTAGCCCTAAAGTAGAAAACCCTCAAATATCCATCAACAACTGAATGAATAAATTGGATAAAATGGATAAAATAAATGGATATTATTCCTAAAATGAAATGCATTCAGAAATAATAAGGAATTAATGATTCATAAACTCAGTGATAGGGATCAATTTCATGAGCATTAGGCTGAGAAAAAGAAACCAGAAACAACTAATACCTATAATGTCACTTATATAAAATTTAGAGAAGATAAATCTTATCTATAGTAACAGAATCTAGGTCAGTGGTTGCCTGTGGTCAGGGGCTGGGACGATGAGGGCACAAGAGAACTTTTTTCAGCGGTAGAAATATCCTTTCCCTTAATTGTAGAAGTGGTTATTAGGGAGTAGACATTTTTGAAACTCATGAAACTATATAATTAAATATAAAGTTTAATGTATGTGGAATTATACCACACTAAATTATTTTTATTTTTTAAATTAAAATTATAAATAACTTAAATTTTTTAAAGACAAACATGGTAGGTACTTATATTTATATATGAGTCCACTAAGCCTCAGTGATGTCTAGTGGGATCCAGAATTAAAACTTAAGTCTGCTTCAATTTATCTAACTTTTTCTTTTTGTATTCAAGTTTTTGAGTATAAAAACATTTGTCCTTGGATGAAAAAATAAAAACAAACAAAAGCTTTATTTTTAAGTTCTCATCCTACCTTTTTTGCTTCTTCCAAGTAAATTTCTTGAAATAATAGTTAACATTTATTAAATCTACTTTCGGGACGAACCATGAGAGATGATGGACTCTGAGAAACAAACTGAGGGTTCTAGAGGGGAGGGGGTGGGGGATGGGTTAGCCTGGTGATGGGTATTAAAGAGGGCACGTTCTGCGTGGAGCACTGGGTGTTATGCACAAACAATGAATCATGGAACACTACATCAAAAACAAATGATGTAATATATGGTGATTAACATAACGATAAAAAATTTAAAAATAATTCTACCTTAAAAGGGATAACTTAATGGTTATACACAATCCAATTTCATCCCTACCTTGTTATTTGAGTTTTTGTCTCTAGAATTGACTTTTCTTTTTGTTACTGTGCAAGTGAACGGGACTCTCATTGGAATTTATGTCCAGGATGCCCCATAATTCCCAGAAGTAATAATGGAAAAATAAATCACTTTACTTCAAAAAAAAAAATCTACTTTCAGAATTCATCCCATCTCTTTCATGCATTCTAACATCCATTTCGACTTTTTTTATTGAAACTTATTCAGAGGAAAAAAAGTCACTATTAAGCCAGCATCTCCAAAGATCCTCAATTTTTTCAGTAATTGCTTGTGTTTTTTTAAAGATTTTATTTATTTATTTACTTAAGAGAGAGGGAGAGAGAGCACAAGCAGAGGGAGAGGCAGACGGAGAGGGAGAAGCAGGCTCTCCACTAAGCAGGGAGCCCAACACAGAACTGGATCCCAGGACCCTGAGATCATGACCCGAGCTGAAGGCAAACGCTTAACTGACTGACCCACCCCGGTGTCCCCACTTTTGTTTTTTTCATTGTTGCTGTTCTTTTGTTTTGTTTTGTTTTGTTTTGTCTCTTCAGAGACTTTTCTACTCTGGACTGAAGATTTCAGGTTCAGAACTTCAGATTTCTGTTTCCTTCAAATGTCTGGGATTGCCTTTTCATGATGCTTTTGTTTGACTCTTTGAATTCCTCTCTGAATCCAGGCTTCTACCAAAGGTTTCTTTTTCATGTTCTTTTCAATTACTTCTCTACTAATACTTTCTATTTATCTCTGACCTTTTCTTGAGGTCATCCAACTGGTAAAATGTTGTGTCTTGACATTGTTCCACAAACTCACCATATCTCAGATGTAACGTACCATATCTCCTACCCAAGACACTTGGAACCTCAGATTTAATCTTCAGCATGCTACCCAGTGCCTCCTCCCTTGTATCTATCACCCCATTCATTTTAGTGAAATCTTAGTGTATTTCCTTGAATATATCTCTCATGTCCACCATGTACCTGTAATCGTTCTGGTAAACAGTTTATATTTATGATTAGTCTTAATTATTACAATTGTGTTCCACTTTTCTCTAATTTATCGTACACATTGCTGCTAAGTAGTAATACCACTAAAGCATAACTCAGGTTTTATCTTTTATATGCTTGCCAGTTTTCAACGGCTACCAGGAATTTTTTTTTAGATTTTATTTATTTGAGAGAGAGAGAGCATGAGAGCCGGGAGGGGCCGAGGGAGAGACAGTCTCCCCACTGACCAGGGAGCCCAATGTAGGGCTCGATTCCAGGACCCCAGGATCATGACCTGAACCAAAGGCAGACGCTTAACTGATGGAGCCATCCAGGTGCCCCTCAGTGGCTACCAGAAAATCTAATTTAAATCAAACAAAAGCAGCTAAATGAATATTTCTTGAGAACTGAAAAAGACGATGCATGTCCCCAAGGCCAGGCATGGATAGATAATAGAGCATGCCCAGTGTCCTTACCCTGACATTCATAGACCTTCTAATTTTCATTTCAGCCAGCATTTTTGTCAATTTTATTGCCCACAGATAATTTTCCAAGCACACTTTGAAATAAGCCCATTGGGATCATTTCGCCCAGAGCTTGCCCAAGTTTATAGTTTTCTAGGATTTTTGTTACTACTGGGAATGATGATAATATTCAACAAATGCATAAAAATTATGTGTCATTTGTAGAGTGCATAATGTAGGCCATTCTGCCTAGCATTTTGCACACATGACTTCATTTCACCTTCACAGCAATTCTGTGAAGTTGGATTTGTTATGTCCATTTTACAGATGAAGATATGGAAGCTCAGAGGTGTTACATAACCTATTTTGGTCACACAGGTAGCAAAAGTGAGCCAGTTTAACACATACAAAAACCTTACACTTCTCACTTTGATATGCTGCCTTGTATCCTGCCCTCCTTTCCAGCTTTGCTGTAATATATATATATATATATGTGTGTGTATATATATATATATATATATATATATATAATTCATTCATATCAATCATATAGGATTCAGTCCTCATCGGACATCATTACAAATCTTTGTGCCCTCCAAGTTGGAAGTTATGATTCCTTATCCTCTCAAGGAGATTTTACAATGTAAACTTTTTTGTCACTTGTCACTTAGAGCTTACATTCTACTCATTTGTGCACAGGTTGCTGTTTTTACAGCATGCTAACTAACAACTTGAGAACAAAAATGCCTCGTGTATCTTAAAGTTCACCTTTACATGGAGAAGATAGTAAATATGTATAAGATAACTGGATGTGCAAATGTGCCTACTTCTGGCTTCCTAAGAACATACTCTAGAAAACTTAGTTTAGAAAAAAGTAAAAGCAGTCTTAACTGCTTTTGTTCAAAAGTAATTCTTATTTGTAAGTACTAATGCCTCCTGTAAATTTAAAGGACTATGTTCTCAGTGAAATAGAAGAAGTCAGGAAAACTCCTCAATGAGAGAATATCTTAGAGGAACAGTATAATTTTTAAAAATACAACTCTGTTTCATTTCTATGATTTATCATTTATCCTAATATTAAATTTATGTTTATAGTGAAGGCTATTTATAGGAGGACATACTTGTTTATCCTAAGGGATCATGTGTTAAACATGTTTGGATGACACCTTTTCCTTTTTGTCATTATGTGGCATAGGAGAGATATTTAAATGTACAAAATAATATCTGTATTTAACAGAATTTATGTTAAGTATGAAAAGAAAGAAAGAAAGAAAAAGAAAGAAAGAAAGAAAGAAAGAAAGAAAGAAAGAAAGAAAAAGAAAGAAAAAAAAGAAAGAAAGAGAAAGAGAGAAAGAAAAGAAAGAAAGGAAGAAAGAAAAAAGAAAGAAAGGAAGAAAGAAGAAAAACTGGGGACCATTTCTCATAGGATTACATTTTGCTTGGTTGACAATCATAAAAAGGCTCTTCACTATGTAAATTTGTCAATTTAAGAATAAACTGCATTATCTTACTGAGTTTTAGCACGCACTGTCAGCATCTATTAAAGTCCAACCTCCACCTTGCCCTTTTCCTCTTCTAATTGGCAGTGGGAAAATAATTTCTGGTCAAGATCAAGAGCTCATCTGCCCATCTAACCCTGAACATCAATCCAATAAAAGAGCAGATCCCATTAGCATCAGACTTGTGACTAATCAATGCGAAGGTCCAGTGAAGAGCAATAGTGCACTTTGGCTCTTCCATCAATCTCTGGCACCTCAGAAACTAAGTGTAATGAAGAGTAGGTCATAACCTATAGCTTTCATAAAATGTCCCAGTAGGGATAGCATATTATACATATAAAATGGCAATGTCAGGTCATTATATCAGACATTTTTAGAGTCCGTGTCACTGCATATCTAATTCTTCTAGTAAACCAAGATTCAGACATATAATGATTGCTTATATTACCTTCATAATATCTCACTTAAAGCTATTCCCTGGGTTGCATATAATACTGCCGTCTTCCATCCAAAGAGAGGTAATGATATACCCCACAAAATATATGGCATCATCCCCAGATAATACGAAGTTTACCAGTGCTAAGATTAATTTGCAGAACCATGTATTCTGAAGGTGTATGAAACAATTTGAAGCTTTAGAGTGCATGGAAATTGTGAAAGACATGAATATTGCTCAACTTTATGGTCCTAAGGGGGAGAAAAATTAGATTATAGTTAATGTTCTGTGGTTCAAAATACATTAAAGTCACCCTTGAATTTCTTTTTTGAACACTGTTTCTCCCACAATACTTTTCCGTTTAATTATTTCTTTTTCACCTACTTTCCTCTTTCATTTATTTCTTACATCTTTCTCCCTTTTTGTAGTGTCCCCTTTACATGTGCTTATTTGAAAAAGCACAATATAGTTGCTTTTGATAAGCTTAGAAAGAATCTCTATGGAGTGCTATGAATATGCAATACCCCTACCCACATACACACATTTTGAGAATTTTTATCCTTCCCTGTAAAATTAGCCAGAAGTCCCTCTTTTAACACATGTTCTTTTGTTCTTTCTTTCTTTGATTGAATTTTGTTTTTCCCTTGGCACATCTTTTAACACTGGAATGAATCAATGCATAGGAAACATTAGGCAACCTGTTTAATAGCCTTTTTATATTGCAATGGGGATAATAATAGAAAACGGTCATTTTCTTAAGATCTTGACAATTAGCAGTTTGGCACTTGCAAAGCCTGTAACCAGTCTTTCTGATGCATTAACCACTTCTGCAAGTGGCTGGGGCAGAAGTAGGGGTGAGGCTAAAGAAATGAGAGACTCTGCAACTATATTCACTAATAGAATAATTGCCCACTTTATGAACAGAATGAATTCTGGAAGTGTGTCAAGGATACACAAGAAATACTCAATAGCAAAGAACTTGAAATTTGTATAGTACAACCAATTTTCCTTGATATTTATTGCTTTTTATATTTTACTCAAAATATATACAAGTTATTTGCAGGCAAGATAAACTGGATGATTTCAACACAATTTGCACAACCTTGAGAAATGTAGACTGATGCCCTTCACGAGAGGTATAGAATTTCTGCCATTCTTTTAATCTCAAACCAAAGAAAGATGTGATGCGGCCAGTAGGTTTTTCTTAGTGCCTCATAATACCTAACGGTAAAAAGTAGGTGCAGAGTAGAGCACATTAGTTTTAATGTCTCTACAGGATGGAAGGACCACTTAGAGAACTGATGGCTCCAGGTTGCCTTTAATGTAATCTGGTGTGTCCCTGCAACTAGAATGGCTGAATGCATTTCCCTAAGTGCTTCACTTAGCACCAAGGAGAAACTTGAAGTCTTTGGAGAATGAAACCCATTATTTTAATATAGATAAATAAGTGTCTACTTTTATATACTCAGTTCTATGCATACTTTAATTCGAGACAAGCCTTATTAAAATGTGAATTCTGGAAAAATAATATAAAAGCAGTTCATACAATTTGTTCCTCAGAAACAGAATGAAATGAGTAAGAGTTGTGTTTTCTGTTTTCTTTGTTGTTATTGTTGTTTTTGTTTTTAATTGCAATGAAAGCTGAAACAAGGGAAGTCCAAATTCTCATTGTAAAATTCAAGAAGTGTAGTCCAGACCCAGTATCATTTTGGAATGAATTAAAGGAAAATTCAAGAAATCAATCTCCTTGCAGAGGGGGTTGTAATTTGGCAGAAAGTGAGAAGAACTCTCACAAACACTGATGTTCTTGAACTGAGGAGATAGGGGTGAGGCATGCTGGTACCGAGGTGACAGGGATGGTTTACCTGGAACTCATTTCAGCATGAATACAGAGGAGCCTCAGGCCCAGGACAGAAAGGTGATGGAGTTCCTCACAGGGGCGCCTGGGTGGCTCAGTCGGTTAAGTGTCTGCCTTTGGCTCAGGTCGTGATGCCAGGGTCCTGGGATCGAGTCCTGCATTAGGCTCCTTGCTCAGCGGGGAGAAACCAACCTGTTTCTCCCTCTGCCTGCCACTTCCCCTGCTTGCGCTCACTCTCTCTTTCTCTCTCTGACAAGTAAATAAAATCTTTAAAAAAAAAGAAATTATTAGTAGAAATTGAATAAAGTCTAAGATAAGCCACTGATTCAGCTGAGACTAAAACCAACAAAGAAATGACCGAACAGGGCAAAATCAACCCAAGCCAAACCAAACCAAAATAGCATGGCGATATCAGAACTCAAATCTTGAAAATATAAACACTTCAAAAAATAACCCACACATCTGGAAACAAGGAGAAATATAAACCTCCCACAGAAACATTCAAGACACCCTTTTCAATGTACTTTTATTTTTATGTGGCTTTGTTTTTGTTTTTGTTTTTGTTTCATTTGGGGAGAAAAAATACAGTAAAAAAATTGCTAATGATGTCATCACAGGACCACATGTTAGTTACCCTCTTAGCTGAAGATCAGAATAAATATCTCAGAACAGGTTGTTCTGAGGGGGATAGTCCCATAGCACCTACAGTGATAAGAAGTGAATACAAAAAGAATGTCCCTTCTGTGAGCAAAAAGCAGGCTTACATAGAACTTCACCCAAGTAAAGATCACACCCAGGGGAAGATGACTTTCAGAAAGATCAATAGAGAATAGAATCTATATATTAACTAACTAAATAGGAACAAAGAAAAAAAAAACAGCATGGCAATAAAAGTCCAAGGACACATTCCAGGAAGCCAGAGAAAATTGTGCCAATTTTTGCTTTCAATAATATGGAATAAAATATGAAAACCATGGATAAAGAGATCAAAGTTTAGAAGGAAAGTGTAATGAGATGGGAAAGATATGTATAAATCTAAAGAGGTAAATTGGTGATAAGTTCAAATTATTGCAAGAATTAAAACAATTGAAGAAATCAGGGGAAAAAATAATGTAGCTTATTGTTTAAATGCTTCAGTTTGGCATAAGAGAAAGACACATTCAGATAATAAGTCTGCCATTTATTCCATGGATGACCATGTCCATGTTATAAAGACTTTCTAAATATTTGTATCCTCATCTTTAAGATTAGGATAAGAGTACCTTATTTAATGAATGCACTGAGGATTAATTTACTGCATGAAAACCACTTAGCACAGTGCAAGAAGCAAAAACAATGCATTTTTTTATTTAAAGATTTTTGGGTTTTGCATTTTAATTAAGCTTTTAATTTTTAAGAGCGGTTTTAGGTTCATATCAAAATTGAAGGAAAGGTACAGAGATTTCCCATATACTCCCTGCCCCCACATATGCATGGCCTCTCCCATGATCAACATCTCCAACTGGAGTGGCATATTTGTTATATTTGATAAACCTACACTGACACATTGTTAGCAACCAAAGTCCATAATGTACTTTATAATATAATCTTGGTGTTATGAGTCCTATGAGTTTGGACAAATGTGTAATGACATGTATCCTTCATTATAGTATCATACAACATATTTTCACTACCCTAAAAATACTCTGTGCTCTTCCTATTCATCCATCCCCACCCCACCCTCTAACCCCTGGCAACCACTGATCTTTTTACTGTCTCCACAGTTTTGATTTTTCCAGAATGTAATATAGTTGAAATCATATAGTAAGTAACATTCTCAGATTGGAATCTTTTACTTAGTAATGTGAATTTAAGTTTCCTCCATGCCTTTTCATGGCATGATAGCTCCTTTCTTTTTAGTGCTGAATAATATTCCATTGTCTCTGTGCCACAATTTATTTATCCATTCATCTACTGAATGGCATTTGCATTGCTTCCAAAATTTAGTAATTATGAACCAAGCTGCTAAAAACATCCATGAGCAAGGTCTCTGTGTGGGCATACATTTTCAGCTCCTTTGAGTAAACATCAAGGAACACAATTGTTGGAAGGTCTGATAAGAATATGTTTAGATTTGTGAGAAACTGCCAAACTATCTTTCAAATTTTTTTGCATCCTACCAGCAAAGAATGAGAGTTTCTGTCGTTCCACATCCTCATCAACATTTGGTGCTGTCAGTGTTTTGGACTGTGGCCATTCTAATAGTGGCAGAGTAGTATCTCATAGTCATTTTAATTTGCATTTCCCTGATGACTTATGATGTAGGATAATGTTGGCTTCATTGAATGAGTTAGGTAGTATTCCTTATGCTTCCATCCTCTGAAAGAGATAGGAGAAAATTAATAATTTCTTCCTTAAAAGTTTGCTAGAGTTCTCTAGTGAAGCCATCTAGGCCTGATGCTTTCTGTTTTGGAAGGTCATCAATTATTGGGTTGAAATTCTAATAGATACAGGTCTATTCAGATTGTCTATTTCTTCTTGCGTGAGTTTTAGCAAGTTGTGTGCTTTATGGATTTGATCCATTTCATCTAGGTTATCGAATTTGTGGGCATGGAGTGTTCATAGTATTTCTTTATTTTTTAAAAGATTTTATTTATTTATTTGACAGAGAGAGAGACACAGAGAAAGAGGGAACACAAGCAGTGGGAGTGGGAGAGGCAGAAGCAGGCTTCCTGCGGAGCAGGGAGCCCAATGCGGGGCTCGATTCCGGGACCCTGGGACCATGACCTGATCCAAAGGCAGACGCTTAACGACTGAGCCACCCAGATGCCCCTGTTCATAGTATTTCTTTATTATCTTACAAATGTCCATGGGATCTGTAGCTATATTCCCTCTTTGATATCTGGTATTAGTTATTTGTGTCCTCCATTTTTTTTCTTAGTTACCCAGGCTAGAGGCTTATTGATTTTGATTATTTTTCCAAAGAACTAGATTTTGGTTTCAATGATTTTCTCCATTGATTTCCTGATTTCAATTAATTGATTTATTTTTTTAATTTTTATTATTTCTTTTCATCTGTTTAATTTGGATTTAATTTACTCGTTTTTTTCTAGTTTCCTAGTGTAGAAACATAGATAACTAATTTTGGGTTTTTCTTCTTTTCTAATATAGGCATTCAGTGCCATAAATTTCCTTCTAAGCACTACTTTTGCTGCATCCCACACATTTTAAAAGGTTGTGTTTTAGTTTTCATGTATTTCAAAGTATTTTTAAAATGTCTCTTACCCATTCATCTGTCGATGGACATCTTGGCTCTTTCCACAGTTTGGCTATTGTGGACATTGCTGCTATAAACATTGAATTGTATGTACCCATTCGGATCCCTACATTTGTATCTTTGGGGTAAATACCCACTAGTACAATTGCTGGGTCATAGGGTAGCTCTATTTTCAACTTTTTGAGGAACCTCCATACTGTTTTCCAGAGTGGCTGCACCAGCTTGCATTCCCCCCAACAGTGTAGGAGGGTTCCCCTTTCTCTGCATCCCCTCCAACATCTGTGGTTTCCTGACTTGTTAATTTTAGCCATTCTGACTGGTGTGAGATGGTATCTCATTGAGGTTTTGATTTGGATTTCCCTGATGCCGAGCGATGTTGAGTGCTTTTTCATGTGTCTGTTGGCCATTTGGATGTCTTCTTTGGAAAAATGTCTGTTCATGTCTTCTGCCCATTTCTTGATTGGATTATTTGTTCTTTGGGTGTTGAGTTTGATAAATTCTTTATAGATTTTGGATACTAGCCCTTTACCTGATATGTCATTTGCAAATATCTTCTCCCATTCTGTCGGTTGTCTTTTGGTTTTGTTGACTGTTTCTTTTGCTGTGCAAAAGCTTTTTATCTTGATGAAGTCACAATAGTTCATTTTTGCCCTTGCTTCCCTTGCCTTTGGTGATGTTTCTAGGAAGAAGTTGCTGCGGCTGAGGTCGAAGAGGTTGCTGCCTGTGTTCTCCTTTAGGATTTTGATGGACTCCTGTCTCACATTTAGGTCTTTCAACCATTTGGAGTCTATTTTTGTGTGTGGTATAAGGAAACGGTCCAGTTTCATTCCTCTGCATGTGGCTGTCCAATTTTCCCAACACCATTTGTTAAAGAGACTGTCTTTTTTCCATTGGACATTCTTTCCTGCTTTGTTAAAGATTAGTTAACCATAGAGTTGAAGGTCCATTTCTGGGCTCTCTATTCTGTTCTATTGATCTATGTGTCTGTTTTTGTGCCACTACCATACTGTCTTGATGATTACAGCTTTGTAATAGAGCTTGAAGTCCGGAATTGTGACGCCACCAGCTTTGTTTTTCTTTTTCAACATTTCTCTGGTTATTCGGGGTCTTTTCTGGTTCCAAACAAATTTTAGGGTTATTTGTTCCATTTCTTTGAAAAAAGTGGATGGTATTTTGATAGGGATTGCATTAAATGTGTAGATTGCTCTAGGTAGCATTGACATCTTCACAATATTTTTCTTCCCATCCATGAACATGGAAAGTTTTTTCATTTCTTTGTGTCTTCCTCAATTTCTTTCATGAGTATTTTATAGTTTCTGAGTACAGATTCTTTGCCTCTTTAGTTAGATTTATTCCTAGGTATCTTATGGTTTTGGGTGCAATTGTAGATGGGATCGACTCCTTAATTTCTCTTTCTTCTGTCTTGTGGTTGGTATATAGGAATGCCACTGATTTCTGTGCATTGATCTTATATCCTGCCACTTTACTGAATTCCTATGAGTTCTAGCAGTTTTGGGGTGGAGTCTTTTGGGTTTTCCACATAAAGTATAGAGAAGATATGGTATATATATGCAATGGAATATTATGCAGCCATCAACAGGAATGAAATCTTGCCATTTGCAATGACGTGGATGGAACTGGAGGGTATTATGCTGAGCGAAGTAAGTCAATCAGAGAAAGACATGTATCATATGATCTCATTGATATGAGGAATTCTTTATCTTAGAAAACAAACTGAGTGTTGCTGGAGTGGTGGGGGGTGGGAGGGATGGGGTGGCTGGGTGATAGACATTGGGGAGGGTATGGGCTATGGTGAGCACTGTGAATTGTGTAGGACTGTTGAATCACAGACCTGTACCTCTGAAACAAATAATACATTATATGTTAAAAATAAAAGAAGATATTAGGAAGGGAAAAATGAAGGGGGGGATTTGGAGGGGGAGACGAACCATGAGAGACTATGGACTCTGAGAAACAAACTGAGGGTTCTAGAGGGGAGGGTGTTGGGGAGATGGTTAGCCTGGTGATGGGTATTAAAGAGGGCACGTATTGAATGGAGCACTGGGTTTATACTCAAACAGTGAATCATGGAACACACTACATCAAAAACTAATGATGTAATGTATGGTGATTAACATAACATAATAAAATAATAATTAAAAAAATAAAATAAAATGTCTTTTCAATTTCTTCTCTGACCCATGTGTTATTTAAGGGTGGGTTCAGTCTCCTCTTATTTTGGGATTTTCCACCAGTTTTTAATCTGTTAACTGAATTCTAATTTCATTCCACTGTTGTTTGAGAACAGACATTGTATGATTTCTATTCCTTTAAGGTTTTCATGGCCTGGAACATCATCAATCTTGGTAAATGTTCTATGCAAGCTTAGGAAGAATGTGTATCTGACATTAATTTGGGAAAATCTTTAGTCATTCTTGCTTCAAATGTGTCTTCTGTTCCTTTCTCTCTTTATTTTCCTTCTGGCATTTCCATTACATGTATGTTATACCTTTAATAGTTGTCTTACCATCCTTGGATATTCCCTTCTGTTTTTTGGTCTTTGTCTTCTTTGCTTTTCAGTTCTAAGACCCTATTGAGATATATATATATATATATATGTATATGTATATACATTCTAACTGAGAGTTTCTTTTCTTAGCCATGTCCAGTCTACTAATGAGCCCATTAAGGGCAATCTTCATATCTGCTACAGTGTTTTGGGTTTGTTTTTGTTTTTATCTCTAATATTTCTTTCTGTTTCTTTTTTAAGAATTTCTGTCTCTCTGCTTACATTGCCTTCCTGATCTTACATGCTGTTTACTTTATTCATTAGAGTCCTTAGCATATTAATCATAGTTTTAAATTCCTAATCCAATAATTTCAACATCCTTGCCATGTCTGATTCCGGTACTGGCTCTGTCTCATCAAATTGTGTTTTTTGCCATTTGGTCTGACTTGTAATGTTTTCTTGAGAGCCAGACATGAGGTACTGGGTAAAAGGAACTGCTATAAATAGACTTTTAGTAATGTGCTGGTTAGGTGGGAGTGTGGGAGGTAGAAGAAGCCTTCTATAGTCCTCTGATTAGGTCTCAGTCTTTTAGTGAGCCTCTGTCTCTGGACTGTGAACTTCACAAGTGTTTCTCAGGTTTGTCCTCCCTTTAGAAGGCACCAGATGGCTAGAGTAGAACATGGAGGAACAGAGCCAGCTGGAGTTGAGTAATTCCCTTTCCCAAGTAAGTTAGACTCTGATAATATCCCAGTAGATTAGGCTCTGGTTAACTAGTTTCCTCTGAGGGCAGACCTTGTTAAGAAGACCAGAGTGTGCTGGCATATTTCAAAATGGTTTCTCTTCCCTTCCCCCTGCTGGATCCCTGAGGGGATTTTTCTTAGGTATTTTCTATGGGAAACTGGTGATGCTCCTGTAGGTAAATGTCACAATATTGTATGGGGACTGTATGCTCTTTGGAGTTTTTAACTCTTGGGCTTGTCCATACTGAGATGCTGTAGTTAGTCAATTACTGTTCAGGTTTTCCTACCCTGGTACTGTTTCCTGGGGAGGTTTCTGCTTATGGTAAGCTGTGACTCCCTGCATTCACCTGTCTGTCTCTCCAGTCTTGAGGGCAGCAGTTTGCCCTGTGTCCTCTCAGATTTTACAGATCCAAAGAGTGCTAGACTTTCCATCTGTTCATTTCTTTACTTTTTGTTAGGACAAAGTGGTGGCTTCCAAGCTTCTCGTTTAAGGAATCAGAAACTGGAAGGTTTTTTCCCAAGTTTTTGAATGAAGTAAAGAAAAATCAATCATTGTATGCCCAATAAATATCTTAAACCTGAGATATCTCAATGAATTTGTGTTCCATTCATAAGTGGAAAAGTGTAGTGTGTGTGTTGGAGGAGGGGAGGTTCCCCACAATATAGATATAATTATAAAGTCTGAATTCTAAGTTTGGGGTTAAGTGAATTATAAACCTACTGTTTTGCTGTGATAATTTTATAATTTTATGCTAATTGCCACCTCAAAAGTGGAATTATATATATTGTTTTTGCTAGTCAATTAACAAAATATTTTAAAGCAGTTTTCTGTCCCTAAATACTTTTTCTTCTGTTATCTCTTTTGTGATTGTCCAGAAAAAAAATAAGCTTATGACTATAAAGTTATTGAATTTGATAAAAAAGAAACCTGTGCATTTGAGGTATAGAAGTGGTATGATCAATTGAATAAAGGGAATGACACCTAAGAAATAGAAAAAAATACATTTTATCACATTTGGATTCAGATCCTTTTACAGTCAAGACAATCAGTCTAATGAAAGAAAAGTAAGCAAAACCATGCAGGAAGCTATTACATCTGATTACCCTTCATAAATGATTTTCTTTTTACACTAATTTCTTCACATTTATGTATATTAAAGAGCAAAAAATACGTTTATTCGTTAAGATAATAAATCATATAAAATCCATGAAAACATTCTTTTGTATTTTCAATAAAAATATGTCAAGATAGCATTTTATTAGAGTGGTTTATTTCTGCTTATTTACTTTTTAAATTTATTTTTTGCTTATGAACTTGAATAGTGAAATGCTTTAAGAACCTCAGATGTTATTTTCCTCATACGCAAAAGACTTCAACCATGGATAAAATGTTGGCCTTTTATTCTTGAGGCATTTTGGCATGTGCCTGTGTTGTGAAGAGCACCTGGCTAATTTAAGTTCCACTGAATATGTATATTTGTTTTGCCTGTCATGATATTCCTTTTAGTTCTCAATCCTGCTGTCAAGGAAAAAGTTAACTTTGTGTTTACACAGTCCAACACAACTATGACGATACTCAATAAAAAGATGTTTAACCTCTGAGAATTTGAATCCATAAGAAAATAGCATCACTGGGAGTTTTAGCTACCCGAAAAAAAAATGATGACTCTGTACTGTACAAAACTGAAGGAAAAAAACTATGTGAGACTTTTTCCCCTTGATTTCCTAAGGGTGCAAAAATAATCAATAAGAGACAGCAAGGCAAGTTTGCTACATCTTAGCTTTGTTGTCAGAAAAGCAACCTTTGTCTTTGTGAAATAGAGTTTTCCTGTTCAAATGCAAATTGGTCTCCCTTTCAATGGAATTTTTATTAACATCCTTTATTTTGAGAGAAATACTGATGTTTAACCATGATAATCTATAACCTCCAAGCAACCTAGGGACTCTGATATATACTTGAATTTATAGCCATTTTAAAATCAGAATGTATATCACATTTCCATTTTCCCCCATAAATATTGGCTGTACTTTGTGTGAGTGAATAAAAAAGAAAATCACCGCATAAATACTTTGTGGAGATTGGTTGTCCTTGTGGCTGTGAAGACATAAAATGTTACAACAAGAAGCTCTAATTTATTCATTCAAAGTCAAGTGCTCCTTTCAGTGCAACTTAAGAAATAGAAGATTTAGTGGTGCCCAATATGGCACCATTCTCTGGTGATACGGGTAAACTGAAGGCAAAAAAAAAAAAAAAAAAAAAAAATTAAAACATTTAAATTAAATGCTCCCAACTTCATACCAAGAACACAGGGGATTTGAAATTGAACAACTAGTATTTGCCTTCCTCCTGACATCCTGATCTATCCCTGATGCACTTCACTGTCTCTGTGCTTACAGTATTGTTTAGAAACCAATGGATGCACCAACGAAGTAAAAAGGTGATCTTATTACTATGTTCTCATTCTGACTGTTCCTCTTCTCATCATTTTCACTGTCAACACTCAACTTTATGACTTCATTTGTAACTCCCCAACACAAAACATTTGAATGTGTCCTGCTAAACTAATTCATACCATTTCCCCCACATGTAGCAAATATTCATCCTCTCTTTATTATAGTGAGAAAAGCAGTTAGGGTGATTGGAGTACTATATTCCTAAAAGAAGCTACATGTGACATGTTCTGAGATAATGATGTAAGAGACGGTGGAAAAGAGGAAGTATTGAATATAAAGCAGATGAAAGTTTGTGGATAAGCCAGAGAAAGAGAAAGAATATTGTTTGAAAGTATAATGATGAAAGTTCCTTGAAATTTTAGGATCCTAGACAATAAGAAAAGGCAGAAATTCTAAAAAAAAAAGTTTTATACTGTTTTATTTTTGAAAGGTATACAAGTAAAGAGAGTAAATGCATAATTGGAGGCTTTGAAGTCAGTCTGACAATTTTCAGTTTTTGAGTACATTTGCATCAGCAAGCCACTGCCATTGCTTTAATTGTGAAGTGGTGTATATATATAGTAGTCTAGGCCAGAATCACAAGACATAATTGTGACTTTTAGTGAGATGGTGGTTGTAGAGATTGAGTTAATAAATGGACCTGAGGTATATAGAGGTTAAATCAACAGACCGGGTGATAGATTGAAATTGTATTTTGTGGGAGAGAAAGTGGTAAAGAATGATTCACTTAAGCTTAATTTAATTGGTTTGTGGCATTTACAGCTTCTTAGACGTAGGTACCATCCACATGAATAGGAATCAGTAAAGCAAACCTAAGTTTAAGTTGAAAAATCATAAATTTAGTTTTGAAGTATTTGTGGGTTCTGTGACTTTGTGCATCCAAGTACATCTATGAAATAAATAGACATACTGGACCTATGTCTTAAGAAAAATTTGAAAAAGCTACAGGACGATGGCTTGATTCCACATGGTTCTGAGTTGGGGTCCCTAACTATGAATCATTTCTCTCCCATTTTCTATATATATGACTACAGACAAATTATTGAGATTACTGGGGTTGCGGTTTGCTAGCTATAAAATAGTAGTAAGGGTGGTACTTAAATGTATTGAATCATAAGAAAGTTAAATGATGTAATATAAGTTAAGTTTGGTATGCTAAAAGTACTCAGTAAAGAGAATTTGTGATTATTGGCAATAATGTTATTACTTTTACACTCATTAGTGTGCATATGTGTCTACCTTTCATGCTGTAACCTCCTCAACATCAGGGATTTTGCCTCATTTATCTTTGTTGTTCTTAAATCTATGGATTTAAAGTGAATAACATTTTTACTCATCGTTTTAAAACTGGGGTATGCCCAGCTTTTTAAATCAAGGGCCAATAACCCATAATAATGATATACTTTCTTAGGGAATAGAATAGTCCTTGGATTCTAAGCACACATTCTATAACTTGATTTTATGCTCTCGTTCATTAGGCATTTTTATGTATTTATTTAGGTCACTTCAAATAAATAAACTATGTAGAAGTTGGCTCTGTGTCTTAAGCTTCTTTCATATTCTTCGGAGGCTCTAGAAAAAAATTAGTATATACAAGCAGCTCAATAAATATTTCATAGAATTGTAGCATGTTAACACCCACATGAAAATCAGGGTTTCCTTTTATTGTGTGCTGGTGACCAAACGTGGTCCAGAGAGGCTACCTGACTCGATTGAGTTTACAACCAGTAGCAGGGCAGAGCCAGGGCTAGAATCAGACCTCGTAACCCCTATCTCGCACTCCACTATACGTAACATATTGCTTCTCTGTTTATTTCTTTCTTAAACAAAGCAAAGCAAAGCAAAGCAAAGCAAAACAAAACAAATATCAGTCAAGTCTTAAAGAGCAGTAATGATGGAAATATCCACTAGCATTGAAAGTAAGTGTTGCAGATGCTCCAGCAGAGCTGAGCCGCCTTGGTGTCAGTCACCCTATTAGTTGCTGCTGTAACAAATCATCACAAGTGTAGTGGCTCACAACAACATTCATTTGTTATCTCACAATTGTGTAGGACAGAAGTCTAGCATGGTGTGGCTGACACTCTGCTTCAGGCATCACTGGGCTAAAATCAGGCTATTGGCCAGGGCTGCCCTTCTCTTGAGCTCAAATTCTTTCCCTGAACTCACTGGTTGTTGGCAGAAGTCGGTCCCTTGCTGTTGTCAGACTGATGTCCCCATTCTCTTGACACATGTCCTCTTTCCATTTACACGGTATCAAGGGCATGTGGTTCGCTGATGCTTTGAATCTCTCTGGCTTGCTCCTCTGCCACATCTTTCAGACTTCCTTTTTTGCTCTAAGGTGAGAGGAAAGGTCTGCTGTTAAGGGCGTGTGTGATTAGATTGGTCCCACTCATTTAATCCAGGGTAATCTTCCTATCTTAAAGTTAACTGATTAATAAACTTATATCTGCAAAATCCTTTTTGTCATGTAATGTAACTTGTTCATGGCTATGACACCGGAGGGTCAAAATCATGAGGGCCAAAATTCTGCTTATTCAAGTCCCAACCCATGGTTACAATAGCAATAAAAAGCAAATGGTACCAGCCCTGATATCAGATTTGCTGCATTTCTAATTTGTCAGTCAAAAGCAACCATGTATCATCCCAATACTATAGCCAATGTGTAGAAACTGAACTGGATATCTTATGAATGGAAGATACAAACAGAAACAGACCAATAAAAAGCAAAAAATAGAAAACAGTGTCATGAAGCAGTGGATGGCGGTGTAATGCCTTTTGAGCTCCTGTTTTTATAAAGCAGGTCCTGATCTTATTATATATATTTTTGAAGCTGAGTAAGAATATATATTTATAGTTATGTGAATGTTCTAAAAACATTAAAAATAAATGACAGTTTCTAAAATGAAATTAAATCATCCAAGAACAAAGCTGTACGCCATAAACATAACTGGTAGAAACAGACAATGTGGTTAAAATGCAGAGCACTACAAAGTCTGTGTATAAAAGGCAGTCTTAAGAGATAGCTGAAAGTCATGTTGTCAATATTTTCAAGAGCCTTAAGACTTGATATTGTTTGAATGCTATCAAATAGCATCTATGTAAATAAAAGAGTGTTTATCTAGGTGGTTAAAAGGGAATGTAGATTACCCTGGGATTTACAGGCCGAAACCAAGATGTAAACTCTTAATCTGTTTGTTCCTGGATTGTTAGCCTCAAGATTGTTCTCCAGAGATTTGCAGTTGCTGCAACAAGCAGGTAATGCTTCAAAATCTTCACCTTTTTGTTTTCACCAAATCCACTGGGTTGTTTTCTCTGGGAATCATTTTATTTCTTATTCACAAAGGAAGTTGATTTGAATTTTTACTTGCTTTCTGCCTTTAAGAGAGAGATGGCATGCAATTTACTAATATCCTGGATTTTTTCTTACGTGGGCCAGTATGAAGAAAGAAACTGATATAATGTGCCTTCAAGTAGACTACTGATGCACATACTAATTCCGTGTATGGAAACCACGGCACTACTATTCCCCCAAATTGAGCAACAACACACATTACACACATACCCATAAAACCTTTAGCTACTTTATTTTTTGAAACAGTATCAGAATGTTCATGTTTCAGTTTCTTTTTTAATTCTCATTATAGTAAGCAAACTGCTTATTAATCTAAGAAATCACCTTTACAGTTCTTTTCTTAGAAATCTAGCCCCCTGTGACTATTTTCTATAATTAGACACATTTTATAAAGTTATCTAAAGCACCAAGGCATGATCAAAGGCAAAATAGGATATGCTTTGAGTAAAGACTAAAGATACATTTTTATGTCACTAGGATATGATCATATAGAAAATAATATTTTATATCATGTAGGAATAACAAGAGAGGAAGATTTAAATTATACATCGTTCACACTCTAGGAAAACAAAAGACATTCAGAATATACAAAACAGGTAATTCAATTATGCAGAGAATTGATAACAAGGGATAGAACATCTGAGAAGCCAATTGGGTACAATAAGGAAGCCTAACAAAAAACACCTACTCTTGTGGCCTAAAGGGACAAAGGGAGGGATGTGCTATTTCCAAAAATCTGGGGCCAGGTCACCCAGTGAGAGCTGGAACCAAGAGGCTCCTTCTTGGAAACTGGAGCCAGCCACTGAAGATGACACTTGATGCAGTGTTTGAGGGGAAGAAATATCAGGCTTTTCCCTCTTGTTCTCAAAACACACTCCAGGAGTGCGTGGGTGGCTCAGTGAGTTGAGCAACCGACTGTTGGTTTCTGCTCATGGGTCGAGCTCCACATAGGGCTCTGCGCTCAGTGGGGAGTCTGAATAGTCTCTTCCTCTGCCCCTCCTCTCACCTGTGCTTGTTTTTTTTTTTTTTTCCTCTCTCTCTCTCTCCAAAATGAATAAATAAATCTTTAAAATAGAAACACACACACACACACACACACACACACTCCCCACTACCTCTGTCTGAAGCCAGGGAGAAGAGCTAACTGATAGGGTGCTTGTAAATCATCTTGAAGTGCATCACCAAATAAGCCAAAGAAAAGAGAGCAAGAATTAGGTTATGAATGGTGGGGAGGTCATGCAGGCTAAGAACCCAAAAAGCCGTATCTAATGGACATCAGTGCCTACAAGCTACCTACATACTCCCTAAAACCTACCTCTGGCACATTGTTTAACATGACAGTGTAGTCTTTATTCTTGATACAAAACAATATCTTTCTCTCTCTCTCTCTCTCTCCATTCTCTCTTTCTGTCTCTCTCCTTTTCCTTCCTTGCCCGCTCCTCTGTCCAAACCTTAAGGATGGTGGAAGGAAAACCACGGTTCAGAGCTTTGAGATTTGTTTTTACTTTCTCTTCCTCTCACACGTTTCTGCACCCATACACACAGATAGCATCTCTTAATCTCTTGGTGACTCAATTTACTCAGCTATAAAAGAAAATAGTGTCATAGAAAATAACCCATTTAATTTTTAAAATCCATAAAAATCTAGATCATAAATTTTTATCAAATACTTCTTTTTTCCAAAATACTTTCTCCTAAGTAATGGTACACAAGTTAAACCAGGCTAAAATACATAAGAAATTACGTTTAATAAAATGATAATATCTAAAAATCTGGAAATATTACATACTGTGAAATGTTAGCATTGGTTACTCTGGATAGTGAGATTATAAGAGTGATTTGTAGATTGACATGTTCTCCTTGCTATGTTCCTAAAGTTTCTAAAATGAAAATGTATCATTTAATAGGGAAATAGAGAAAAAAACATACTAATAATTGTATTAGAGCATAGTATTTGCATTTTTGTGTATATGTTCTTGATTTTATTGAAATATTCTTAAGAGACAGTAAGGGCGCCTGGGTGGCTCAGTCCTTAAGCTTCTGCCTTTGGCTCAGGTCATGATCTCAGGGTCCCTGCTCCGCGGGAAGCCTGCTTCTCCCTCTCTCACTCCCCTTGATTGTGTTCTTTCTCTCGCTCTGTCTCTCTTAAATAAATAAAATCTTTAAAAAAAAAAGACAATATATAACACTTCATATCATAAATACTAAACAATGGAGAGATAGTGCTGAAAACTAGTGCTAAAAATCAAACAACAATACGTCGGGTATTTGTTCTTTTAGACCGGGATCTTCTCCTCTCCCCAGGGAGAAACGTCTGTAAGAAAGCAAAAAGTAGTGAAAGATTATTAAAATAGGAATGACCCCTGAATGATCTCAGAGGACAATATAATAAAGAAAACAGAAAAATGCAGAGAGAATGTGAAATTATTCTGTTTTGATGTCTATTTAAATAACTGCTTCTTTGGTCATAATTTAATCTTAATATTAAGTAACCACTGTTATCCTTTATTGAAAGCTCATTATGCTAATTTCTTATGTATATTATCTCACAACAATTCTATGAGGTGAAAATTCTATTAAATTGTTCCATTACAAGAAATGGATGTTTAGAGAGATTTACTGAGAAATAGTAGAGAACATGCATGAAGTTACACAGCCAGAAAGTTATGGAGCAGGTGATCAAATCCAGGTTTTAACTTCAAAACTTTGCTTTGGCCCCTAAACTGCATACTTCCCTGACACAGCTGCTAGAAAACTTGGTTAATTATTTTGATATATATTGATGGATTTTTTTAATATAGTTGAGGTTCGGTGGGATGAGGTCTGGATTCGACGACCAAAAAAGAATTCTTGAGACGTCTTTGGTGCAAAATGGTAGTTTTATTAAAGCTCGGGGACGGGACCCATGGGCAGAAGGAGCTGCTGCCTGGGAGATGTGAGGGGTGGCTGATTATATTCTTGGGAGCTGGGGGAGGTAAGGGAAAGGGAGGTTTCAAAATGGTTTTTATATGTTAAAGAAGACTCACAGGATATCAGGTGCCATTGTCAGTTAAGATTGTTTTTCCCTCTAGCAAAGCATTAACATTAAGATAGTTGGGAGCTTCCTGGAGGAACCTCACATTCTGAAGCTTCAGGTGTCTGTCAATGGGCTGCAGGTTATAGGGACATTTAATTGTATCTACATTTCCTTCTGGAAGCTAGGTTATGGATAGAAATGCTTTGTTCTTGTAGATCGCTAAGACATTTGTAGACTGAGGGAGACTCATGTCTTGCAGGATGTGATCTCTGTAAGTTTACTATTTGTTTTTCCTTTCCTTAGCTTTAGGGCAGCCCGGCATGCCTGAGGAATGCCACATATATCCCATGGAGGGGAGGGGGTTTGTGGGATGTCAGCTTCTGCTTTGTCCTCAGCTTGGCTTCTGTTCCCTCATCATATATTTTGACCAAGCTTTGCTGAGCTTGGAGATCAAATAACATAGTACTTGAAAGTTTTTCAATGCAATCCCGAATTGAGAAAAAAAAAATGAAGAAGAAGAAGAGGAAAGGAGAAGGAGAAGAGAAGGAGAAGGAGAAGGAGAAGGAGGAGGAGGAGGAGGAGGAGGAGGAGGAGGAGGAGGAGGAGGAGGAGGAGGAGGAGGAGGAGGAGGAGATAGACCATACAATTAATCTTTAAGAATAAGGTTTGGCCTTATTATGAGAGACTCTGGACTCCAGGAAACAAACTGAGGGTTACAGAAGGGAGGGGGGTGGGAGAATGGGGTAGCCAGATGATGGGTATTAAAGAGGGCGCATGTTGTGATGAGCACTGGGTGTTATAAACAACTGATGAATCTTTGAACACTACATCAAAAACTAATGAGGTACTAAATGTTGGCTAACTGAACATAATAAAAACAATTAAAAATCTGATGAAACTATAAAAAGAGATTAAGGTTTGGATAGCTCTCTCCACCTTTTTGTTTAGGTAAGTTTGTTTTTAGGTTAGTGACTAATGTAATCATCCAGTTAGAAAATATAACTGAATCTATAGCTTCTTGTATGTTGCAAGAGTGGTTATAACTGCAAAAATTAAGAAAGAGAAATATGCAAAAAAAAAAGAAAGAGAAATATTTGAGTGTGTGTGTCTATATACATGTGCGAATGTATCAAAAAGAACAGATCCTTGTCCTGAGGGGAAATCCTCCCAGGCATATCAGAAATTCTCATATCAGAGTGTCTTTTAGGAAAAGCTAGGCAAAGCACTTCAGTTGAGTTAAAGTCTACTTTTTTTTTAAGAATAAAACATTTTGATTTAACATGTGCATTTAATCTCTTTTCACATTACCTAAAAAAAGAAATAGCAGAGCGGCTTAATCTACCTGATACTTTTGAATGACTTCTAAATACATTAATACTTTATAATCTTTTAGGGAATGACCTAAGGAAAAACAAATTAATAATATGAGCAACATTAAATTATTTTTACCTCTCATTGTAACTTTAAAATGAAGTCTTGAATTAAAATCTGTGTAATCCTGGCACTTACATGTATGTTTACATAGGCAAAGACATTTATTCCAAATAGTTCTTTTGTACTTTTATACTTTTGTACTATACAATTATAGTACTTGTGTGTGTATTTATACATTTGAAGTTTCAAATATATCTGACGGCTTTGTAGGAACTTTCTCTTTGTTTCTGATGGGTGAAAAGCAGGGCATCTTCCAGCCAGTAAAAGCCTAAAGTATCTTACTGACAGTACATAAACAAGATGTGTATTACAAAAATGACTTTTGGTGTGGCACAATTACAACACAAAGTGTTGGAAAATACGAAGCATCTCTCGACCAAAATTGAAGACAGATGGTGAACAAGTATATTATATAAAAGTGCAACTGCACAGGGAATATTCGAGTGGGCAGAATGTGATTATGTAAATGAAAAATTCACTTGTAACCAAGAGTGCCAAATACATAGTGAAACTCAATTGAATTATTCAACAAAGTATAGAGAATGTTCCTGGATTTATGATCATAGCCTAAAGGGCTGATCTCTGGGAAAATGAGAAACAGCTACATATGATCCACATTCCTCTTACCTAACATTTTTATATTTCATTTATTGTAGAATAAAGGGTGATTTTTAAAGGTATATCTTTCTTTTGTATAATTCCATTTTATCAGTGTTATTTTGTCAAATCAGTACTGTCATCTCAGAAACTAATCTGACAGGGGTGTCTGGGTGGCTCAGTTCATTAGGCATCGGCTCTTGATTTCAGCTCAGGTCATGGTCCCATGCTCCTGAGATCAAGTCCTGCATCAAGCTCCATGCTCAGTGGGGAGTCTGCTTGAGATTCTCTCTCTCCCTTCCCCTCTGCTCTTCCCCACACACCCCCCCATGCACATGCACTCTCTTTTAAAAATAAATAAATCTTAAAAAAAAGCAAGTAAAAACTAATTTGACAATTGAATACACATTTGGAGGTAGTCTGAATGTTACCTCCACAGTGGTATTACTTGAAAAGATATCATGAGTAAAGGACAGTGGGTGATACACTGTGATACATACTGTGAATTTTAGGGAATATATACTTGATCATCTAGATGACCAAAACATTGTCCACAGTTCCTGGCTCAGAGCTCTCAAAACCCTTGGACTTTTCTGTGATGAAAGCCAAAAAGGTGTCTCTTATTATGTTAATGAAGAGACCTTTGGAAAACACCTAAGGATGGGGGCTAATTGCCAGGAAAATCAACCATGTGATCAGAGGATTGAAATTTTCAGTCCCCCCCACCCCTTCCCACCTACTAACCTCCAGGGAGAAGAGAAGGACTAGACATTGAATCTATTGCCAATAGCCAATGATTTCCTCAATAATGCCTATGTAATGAAGCTTCCATAAAAACCCCCAAAAAAGGGTTCTGAGAGTTTTCAGGCTGGTTAACAGGTGCAGGTGTGAGAAGAGAGGTTCTCTTAGAAAGGGCATGGAAGCTCTGAGTACCTTCCGACATACCTTGTCCTACTCATCTCTTTCATCTGGCTGTTCCTGAATTATATCCTTTTATAATAAACTGGCGCTCTAGTAAGTAAGATGTTTCTTTGAGTTTGATAAGCTGCTTCGTAAATTAAACAAACCCAAGAAGTTGGAAACCTTGATTCACAGCCGGTAGGTCAGAAGTACATTGGTAACCTGGGCTTATGACTGGTGTCTGAAGTGGGTGTGGAAGAGTGGACAATCTTATAGGACTGAACCCTTAAGTTGTGGGATCTGATGTTATCTCTGGGTAGATAGTTCCTGAATTGAGTTGAATCGTGGGATACTCAGCTAGTGTCCAAGAATTCCTTGGTTGTGTGTGGATAAACCCTCTCCCTCTCACCACCCATCCAACGTACTTCAAAATTGGTGTCAGAACCATATCACCCATCCATTCAAGAAAATAACAGGAATATAGTGATTTAGGGAACATTTTGAGGTACTCAGATCATATGATATAGTTCAGTAGATACAGTTCAACTATCTGTGACCATCTATGATGGATTCATGGTTGCATGCTATTGATAATCAGAGAAATCTCTTTTAACATCTTTAGTAAATAAAGTATACTTGTTTGTGATGTAGGCACAGACTCAAACATTAAGAGTTCAATGTGTCCATTCTTTTTTTTTTCTCTTGATTACTATTAAGAACTGTGTGAGGTCTTACCCTGCTCGCAAGCTAACAAGTTAGCCTGCCACAGTTTCATGGATGCAGGTAGAAGGCATGAGTTTCATGGGTCAGAGACAATGTACGTTGTTACTCACAGTGATGGCAGTAGCCATTGTATCAGGATTTTCTTGTGCCATTCCCGGAACCTTGAGTCTCATAAGATGACGTGAAAAGAACCGAATGACACCTGCACATGCAGTGAGTTGAATTAGAAAACTAGAATCATTTATAATGGGTAGTAAGTTTTGTTCTGGAAGGAGATAGCATCTCTGTCACCCAAGACTGTAAATACATATGCCCTTTGCTACAGAAAAATACTTTGTCTCTATCTTCCACCCTTGAAAAGATGATCCAAAAGAGCAATCAGTGCCTCATTTGCAAGATGTGCAGAAGCATAAGAGAGGATGAAGATTTGTCTTCCTTAAATTCAAATATCACAAACAGTAACATAAAGTATGATATTCTTCCTCTTCCAAAGCTGGGAGTATTTTTCTACACGTTTTAATAACGCTTCTTTTTATCAAGTATTTGACTCAAGATATTCTGTTAATTGCTTGGTAAAATTTATAAACTTTGTTCAAATGTTATATTCCAAACTCTAAAAATAATTCTCTCAAGTCAGCAATGTGTTTATACTTTTAAAATTAATGTAGTACTGGGGCGCCTGGGTGGCTCAGTTGGTTAAGCGACTGCCTTCGGCTCAGGTCATGGTCCTGGAGTCCCGGGATCGAGTCCCGCATCGGGCTCCCTGCTCAGCAGGGAGTCTGCTTCTCCCTCTGACCCTCTTCCCTCTCGTGCTCTCTATCTCTCATTCTCTCTCTCAAATAAATAGGTAAAATCTTTAAAAAAAAAAAAAATTAATGTAGTACTAATGTATAAAACTTTCATGTTCTCCAGGGAGTTACTGAAAGGAAAACATTAATTAATGCTCCAATCCCTTCCAAATTCATTATGAGCCTAATATTCTAACAGAGAAGTCTTCTACAGCCTGTCATCATTTGTCGCCTGTGTTATCACTCAGGATGACATTTCTTGGGCAATAAAATATCTCCATCTCTAAGTGTTGGAGTTGCCCACATGATGAGTTTCTGCTTTGTTCTCTCAGTCAGACCCCAGGTGTACAAAACTGAATTGACTATATGCTTCAGGTCATGACTCACTAACATCATTCCTTGACACAATACCTCTCATTCTGTATATGATTTCCCTTCACCCCTCTTCCATGCCTCCATGTGTATAGAAATACTTACTCTATGTGTATCCTTCCAATCCTCTTTCCATAGTTTGCCTTATTGTCATAGAAATATTGGTATCATTTTGATTATTCTTGATTCTTACATTGCAGAAATTACTTTTTTTTAAATATTTTTTTTTCTCTTTCATGCTTTTCACTCAACACTACGGTTGTGGGATCTAGCTATGTTGCTGCATGTAAATCTAGTTCATTACTTCTGATTGCTTTATAGTATTTTATACCTGTAACATATTTTACATCCCTGTTGCTGTGGTGATGAACAGCTATGTACCTACCTCAATTTACTTATCTATGAACAGCATAGTGATAAAAATCTTCATGTATATAACCTTACGGGGAAAACAGGTCATAGTTTATATATTCACTAATTGAGATCAGTACCCTTTACATTATCAACTGCTTCCTTTGTTTCAAATCTTCTTCCTGCTTTTATTATGAATTTCTTGGGAATTATTGTTATATATTAAGGTTTTTAAATATAATTTTCCTTCACTTATCTGAGGTAATTAATCTTTCCATTTTGGTATCACATGCAATTGAGGCTCTTTATATTGAAGAAAGCCCACTACCTATCAATTAACCCAAAGTTTTAAGCCTCTAAAGTAGATCTATTTCAAAAAGAGGAGAAATATGGTACTGTGGCATGTCCTAGAGGCTAGCTTTGACATACTTCATGCACTTCAACTTGGCTTATAGCAGACTGGGACTCAGTACAATGGGCAGCTGGGAGAAAAGGAAAAATCCAGGACTATACATACCCAAGTCCAGGGCAAATAAACAAGAGAAACTCTCCTGATTGCCCCTCTTACCATCCAAGTTTGGCCAGAAGGCTTGCTTATGAGATGTTTAGTTCTCTCAATTCAGGATTTTATTTCTATTAATATGCATATAACCTCAGTAATGATGCCTCTTACACCACATGGCCACTGTGTGGTACACCTGGGGAGTAGGAAAGAAATACATAGACCTACAAAGTTATCATCTAGTAGAAATATAGTGTTTCTTAATGCAAACTGTGGCAGAGGCATTCTTTTTCTGGAACATAAAGAACTCTTGGATTTTTTTGTCAACTCAGGCCAATGGAAGTGTAGAGGTCTTAGGATAGGCAGGCTGAACCACACCGTATCTTAATTTCCTCATTATTAAATATAGATAATTAAAAAGAAAAAGTAAGATTTTTCATATGCATTAAATGACTAATCGCATGATGTTTTTAAAAGAGTGTCCAGAATACAGTCAAATCCAATAAACATTAACTCTTACTGTATTATAACATTATTACCTGTGTTAGTTAATGAAAGATATTAGGACAGTTGGCATCCTAAAACATAGTTGATTACCTACTTCATTCTATATGTCAAAATAGGTTTCAAGAGGGTCCAAGATTTACCTAAGAAGGATATGAGAGTACTTGATGAAGCATCAGGAAACAGACACAACACCCAGAAATCTTAATAGAAAGAATAACAAATTCAACCATGAAAATTATAAATTTCTGCTGTTATGGGGTACCTAGGTGGCTCAGTTGGTTAAGCATCTGCCTTTGACTCAAGTCATGTTCCCCAGCTTGTTCTCTCTCTCTCTCAAATAAATAAAGTCTTAAAAAAAAGAAATTCCTGTTGTTATAATAATTCATAAACATTAAAATACATATTCTAACGTAGAAATATTCATCTGATGAATATTATATAGTACCTGAAAAGCTCTTAAAATTTAAAAAGAAAGAGATATGTTGTCCTGTGATGGGTTGGATTGTATGCTCTCCAAAAAAGGCAATCAAGTTAAAATGAGGTCATTAGGGTAGGACAACATAGCTGATGTCCTTATAATAAATAAGGGGGGAGTTTGGATACAGAGAGAGACACACATGTACAGAGGGATGACAACGTGAAGACATAGAGAGAATGTCATCTATAAGCCCCAAGTAACTCCACTGGCTACCAGAAGCTAGGAAGGAGGCAAAGAACATATTTTCCCTCATAATCCTCAACAGAAACTAACCTTGCTTAATTTCAGACTTCTAATCTTCAGAAATGTGAGACAATAACTTTGTTGGTTAAGCCACCCAGTTTGTGGTACTTTGTTACAAAAGCCATAGGAAATACATGCCTCATTGAAAAATTAACAGAAGCAGTAACAGTTAATTATAAATGAAAACCAAATGCCTTACATATAATGTAAGATGAGAAGCCTCTGAGATAATTTATAAAGTAAAATTAAAACAATTTTATATATTTTTTCATCTATTACTAGATTAAAGATCAAAAAGTTTGGAAACAAAGATTTTAGAGGATAAGGGGCTACAGGTTCTCATATACTTTGGGTGGGAGAATAAAACAATGTGTTTACTTTGGAGGACAATTTGGCAATAAAAGCTAATATTTGAAATACACACATTTCTGTACCTATCAAGATAGAGGTTGGTTGTAAAGGCTTTCAGGATACACTTTCTTCCATGGCAGCCCTGATAATAAAGCTAACTTTTAAGTTCATTTTCTTCCTCTCTTCATCTCTCTCTCCCTCATTTAATCTGACTCCAAATGAAACAACATCCCTTTCCAAATAAATACTTTACAAAGACTGTTACGTACAAAAATGAACATTCTCCAAGCTTACATTGCAAACCATTTATGACGATACTAATTTTTATATGATCTATTTCAAACATCCACAAAGAAACTGGCAGTAGTTACTAGATAACCAAACTTTTTACAAATATTTTAATATATTTACAAAAATAACAAATAAATATTTTGTATGCTATACCCAGTATAGAGTGGTGCTATATCTATTTACTTGCAGGGTTTCTAGGATTGATTGATTAGCTTCTCGATCTATAAAGCTGTAGGTTTGCCATTAAATTTTCTCATAATATTCCATTGTGAGTTCACCTAAAGTGCGACTTTACCAGAGACTGTTTCTTTGTTTCATTTCAATGAATGTTGCCCCTACAAATGCATTATTGATTTTTCTTCCAAACCATAATGATGCAAAGTGCAATAGCTTCACAAATTTACGTTTATTGCTGAAAACCCGACTTGACAAGCAGGTGTGGCTTCCTTTAATTACATTGCACCATTGTTCCATATACTTTTATGTCACTGATGTTGCATTTGGATTAAACATTCAATCTGAAATGTTACATGAAATTAATGGAAAATATAACCTTCCAATCAAAGGAGAAATGGAAATACTGTTATTTTTACTGCTTTCTACACTTAACCTTCAATTCAGAATCAGTGAGTTTGAAAGCGTAGAATTATCCAGTTTTTTGAATAGATTTATTAATCTGTAAAGCCATCTAGGCTTCTGGATTTTATTAATTGTTTAATGAGCAATAAACAGATAACTGCATAAGAAGCGGTAAGGACTCTGCTGGCAACAGAGAGGGAAAGCAATGCAATTTATGAAATTAAAGAAAAGCTCAGCACCTGTCCAAGTCAATATGCATCTATGTGTTCACACCAGCAAATAGAGGGCAGTTTGTTTATCATTTGAGAAAATCTGTGCTGGAGAGCAGCTGTGTTAAGTGCTAAGATCCCCCCTGCCCTCATCATTCGGTTAGCTGAAACAATGAAATCCACTTGCATCATCCCCTAGAGTTCATGATAACGTATTTTTCACCATTTTAAGAGCATGACAAGTCCTAAGAGAGAAAGAGACAGGGTGAAAGAAAAAAAAGAATAATAAAGAGAGGACAAAAAAAAGATAGAAATAGTGTTAGATCTGCTGCCTTGAGACCGGATACATCAAGATCCAAGTTCAGAAGCTGTCACGGAATTATGGCTATTGTTTTACTTTCTCTGTCACCCATCTGCTGTCTCTAAGTGCTGAAAGTCAGAGCAGACATCTGCTGAAATACAGCATTCATTAATCATGAGAGCAGGGAACATGCATAAGGCACACTAGGGACATTACTTCAGAGCCTCTAATGATGTAGGGCAGTGCGGATTAGTGTCTATTCCTCACACTGGGATGTGGTGTGTTTTCTACTCTATGTGGAAGGGTATCTATCCTTTCAAAGCAATCAAAGGACATTATTTGAAAGCTCCTATCTCAATTACAAAGAATAAATGTTACAGATGGAGAAAGCTTCCTGGGCATCACAATGTCTTAATATAGGGTCCAAAATTTGTTTGTTTCAAACATTTCATGTATTTGAAAGAGAATTAAGAAAACAATGGTTTTATTGATGTGGAAAGTCTGACATTTCATATCCAATTATCAGGTACCTAAAAATACCTTTCTGCTGTACCTCTTGAGAGGTACTATTTAAAGGATCTTTGACCTGTTGACCAAATCTTGCTTACTGCCTTGTTTTATAAATATAGTCCTATTGAAACACAGCCACACCCATTTAGTTACGTATTGTTGATGACTTCTTCCAGGCTATGGTGGCAGTGTTGGGTACTTATGCCAAAGACCTTAAGGCCCACAAAACCAAAAATATATTTTTTAAAAATTTTATTTATTTATTTATTGAGAGAGAGAGAGAGAGCATGCAAGTGTGTGGGCGAGGGAGGGGGAGGGGTGGAGAGAGGGAGTGGGAGAGAATCCCAAATAAGCTTCATACTCAGTGCAGAGCGAGTGCAGGGCTGGATCTTAGGACCATAAGATCACAATCCTGAGCTGAAATCAAGAGTCAGACGCTTAACTGATTTTGCCACCCGAGGGCCCCAAAGCCAAAAATACTTTTTATCAGATTCTTTACAGAAAATATTTGCTGGGGGCGCCTGGGTGGCTCAGTCGTTAAGCATCTGCCTTCGGCTCAGGTCATGATCCCAGGGTCCTGGGATCGAGCCCCACATCGGGCTCCTTGCTCGGCGGGAAGCCTGCTTCTCCCTCTGCCACTCCCCCTGCTTGTGTTCCTTCTCTCACTGTGTCTCTCTCCGTCAAATAAATAAATAAAATCTTAAAAAAAAAAAAAAGGAAAATATTTGCTAATCCCTGGGTTATAACTTTAGTATAAATCTGTCTGATATACAGTTCCCAGTTTCCTCATCTACATTTTATATAAATTCCATTATTTGTATGGAATTTTTTGGAAATAATATTTTACCACTTCTTTAGACTTATGAGATTAAAAAAAAACAAAACAAAAAACACTGAACAAGTGTTTGTGTCCCCCCCACACACACCCCACCCCGGCCAAACCTCACTTTTGGGCAATTTCTTTTCTATTCTATTTACTTTTATTTTATTGTTTCCATTTGTATTTAGTAATCTTTATAAAAGTGGAAAATTCTTCTAGGCATACTTAAAGTCTAATATAGATCTGGATGTTGTCCACAGGAACACTGGAAGCACTAACCTTCCATGTTCTGGGAAAATGAAATAGTCAATGTGGCAATATACATTTTCTAATGAGACCTTGTATTAAGGTTTAGAAGTCTGCAAATAAAAAGACAATAATAAAAACAGTTATGTTCCACAATCTTGCAAATCAATCTAAATTTCTTATAATAACACATAAATATACAACACATACACACAGAGGATATTATCACTGTTTTAAATATGGGAGTTAAAATATTCCAATAATTACATCAGCATCATTTTTATTATCTCCCTAGGGAAAGGACCATATGGGTAGAAATGTCAGTTTTGTACAATGATAGGCTGCAAGTGCCTAGATAAATATAAATAGATGCTGAATAAATATTTGTATGTTAAAGAAATGATGAAAAATTTGGGGATCAATATAAGTAATTTAATTTAAATTTTCTTTTTGTACTATATTTACAAATTTTTGTGAAGAAGATATATCTGATTTTCATAATAAAAATCATTTACATAAATAACAATGGTAAAATTTGGAGATAATTCTCTAGTAAAATATTATAACAGAAGAAATCAAGAATAAATTTCACATGGCACAGGTGTTACCTTGATAAATAATATGTATCCCTCAACTGTTTGAATAATTGACTATGAATAAAACATATTTCAATGAGTGAAATTAGAGTAGTGACCAAAAGAAGAAAAACCATTTATGTTCCTTGTGGTATAAGAAAGTCAGGAGAGGGGAACCTGGGTGGCTCAGTTGGTTAAGCAGCTGACTCTAGATTTCAACTTTGGTCATGATCTCAGGGTCGTGAGATCAAGCCCGATTGTGGGCTCCTAGCTGGGCGTGTAGCCTGATTAAGATTCTCTCTGTCCTTCTCTCTCTCTCTCTACCCGCCTCCACCCTGCTCCAGCACTCACTCACTCTCTCCAATAAATAAATAAATAAAAATAAAAAAGCACTGACATACAGAGGTATTTAAAGACTTTTGAAATTTATTTATTTTAGAGAGAGAACAGGGTGAGCAACGGAGGGCACGGAACAAGCAGACTCTGTGCTGAGCGTGGAGCCTGATACGGGGCTCAGGCTCACCACCCTGAGATCATGACCAGAGCTGAAATCAAGAATTAGTCTTAGCCGACTCAGCCACCCAGGTGCCCCAGTATTTTAACAAATCAACAGTGTAATACAGTAATTTATAACTTAAACACCTGTTTATAAAATACAGTGGGTCCTGAAAATAAAAAAAAAATAATAATGTAGCTTACAATAGGTAAAACAGCTAGATAGCAAAGTTCGTAAGACTTTATAGAGAGATGTAATATTTCTGGAGATTTACGTTTGAAGCTTTGCGATAAGTAACATCAAGAGTTAAACTCAGAGAAAAATCTGAGGTAATTCTAAGGAAAAATAATGTCAACTTCTTGCTATCTCAGTATTGTCTAGTGTTGTGGCATTAGAGAATGTTGTTGCTTACTGTTTCTCTTCTATAATAACTCTCCTTCCGTTTCTCCCCAACCCCCATATTTTTCGACTTGAAAAGTAAAATCTAATCTCTTTTTATGATTCTGAATATATCTCTCATTATCTCTCAAATAAATTGCAAGAAAAACTTCTCTTGTTATTTCACTTAAAGTTTAAAAATCATTTAAAAAATGATTAGTTGTGTTACTCCTAGGTATTTACCTAAGGAAAATGAAAGCATATATCTGTACAGACTTGTACATAAAAGTTCATAGCAGCTTTATTTGTAATAGTCAAAAACTGGCAATAATCCAAATGTCTGTCAACAAGTAAATTAATAAACAAATTGTGACACATCCATAAAATGTAATACTATAAAGTAAATTTTACTTAGCCATAAGAAGGTAAAAAATGGTTAATAAATACAATCATTTTTTTAATTTGAGAACATTTTTTTTTTCCAGGAAGCTAATGCTTTAGCATTGGATTCTACATTATTTTCAAGAATTAACAAAAGGTTCCTAGCCAGGGTAGTAGGGCCTTGCCAAAGAATGCACATTCTTTTTTTTTTTTAAAAAGATTTTATTTATTTGACAGAGACACAGCGAGAGAGGGAACACAAGCAGAGGGAGTGGGAGAGGGAGAAGCAAGCTTCCCGCTGAGCAGGGAGCTCGATGAGGGACTCGATCCCAGGACCCTGGGATCATGACCTGAGCCGAAGGCAGACGCTTAACAACTGAGCCACCAGCACCCCAAGGACGCAAATTTTGAATCATGAATGCTTCCTGGTAAATCCCATTTGAATCTGTGACTCAGGACTGGAAAGGTGACAGCACTGGATGCCAGTAAATAAGTGTCTGTAGATCACACAGGCAATTTTATTCTGGTTATCTTTGCCTTATGTCCCTTTCTTTGCAAAGTTTGACCCAAAATTTGAGGTTGTTAATCAGAGATAAGGAAGCAGACTACAAGGTCTCTAGCATCATGGACAGGTCAGTTTTGGATGAGAAATCCAGCAGTCTGAAAGGGTACCCCCCCTCCTCCCCATTGCTACGGCCTCAGAAATACAAATGATGACCTATCCATCCAGGCCATTGCCAGAGTAAAGGAAAGAAAGTGAAGAAGAAAGGATTTCATTAAGTCAACATAGTGAAGTGTTCGATTCTTGATCCATTTTCTTGAGAGGAATCCGTGCATCTTGATGTCAGTTACTCTCCTTCAATTTGATGGAGGTCTCCAGCATCTGCACAGAACTAGATACCAGGTAGAACCTTCTTCAGCTGGTGAGATATGTACTCAAAGCTCAAGTCCCTGAATTTTGGCTGTCACCTGGTTAGTGAAGAAGACTTGGTCTAGTCCCTTCCAAGAAGATCCAAGGGCAGACCTGTTCTTAGTGATTCCAAATCAGAAGGGTGGGAGAAAATTGGAAATTTTAGTTTGGAGATTAGCAGCCAGATATTTGAGGAATTTAGAACAATTCTGTATCCAGTTCCGTTTATAGGTATATAACAAAACCTCCAAGATAATTAATAAGATTATAATTTAAAATAGCCAAAGGTGAGAACAGTTTTTCTCTTTACACTTATCCCCACTTTTTAAATCAAAGATAACCCTGGTAAAACTAATTTGTTTGCATTAAACTTGGCCTGATTATTTCCATAACTGCAAGAAGAATAGTGATTAGTCATACAAGTTCTTTAAGACTGCTTTGTTAGAACTTTTCATAAGGAGCCTCAGATTGAACTCTCAAAAGCTTCTGAGGCCAGAAAGCCAAGCCAAAGACTGGCCATTAGATTTACCTGTAATATCATTTCAGTCAAAGCCTTGGTAATATAATCAATGTTTCCAACTGTGTCTTGTTACAAGAACAGATTCTTATTGAACTTACACAAGTAGCTAACAATGTTGCAATGAAAAAAATACTTCAGATTTTCTAAATTCTGGAAAGATCAAGAAGGGAGAAAAGGTAAATTGTATCATCATAGAGAGCTTAAAAAAAGGGTTTCCTAAAATCTGGGAAAACAAAGAATCAAGTAACTAGCAGTGTTTCAAAAGAGTCATAAATATTACGATCATTGTCTAAGTTAATTAAGTGCCAGGTAATTTTTTTTTAAGATTTTATTTATTTATTTGAGAGAGAGAGAGAGAATGAGAGATAGAAAGCACGAGAGGGAAGAGGGTTAGAGGGAGAAGCAGACTCCCTGCTGAGCAGGAAGCCCGATGTGGGACTCGATCCCAGGACTCCAGGATCATGACCTGAGCTGAAGGCAGTCGTTTAACCAACTGAGCCACCCAGGTGCCCAAAGTGCCAGGTAATTAATATTTGTCCTGCTTGAATCCGGGGTCCCCACTAGTTCTGGAAATTCTTACCTAGTTCAGTTTTATAATCTTAAAATTATCAGAAATTTGTACTTGTCAGAAGTCCATAAATTTTCTTAAAGATAAGACACTCTTGCAGGAACATTTTTGTAGAAGCATCAGAGTAAAACAATAACTCTCTGAATGATAAAAGACTTAAAATGACCATGGTTAAAGATCTGATGAAAGTTCATTATAATGTAGCTGATAAGAAAAATTGGTTACTTCTGTGGCATACAACATTTTAAGATAATAATAAGAATGGCTGATAACATTATATGAGGATATATCAGAATTTTAAGAATTTCATATAATTTTTGTAATGCTTATATGAATATATACCTATACAATATAAGGGAGACAAAGTTTAGTATTACTTCTTACTTGCCAATGATTTTCATGTAATTTAACATATCAAATACACATAATTCATTTAATCCCCCTTTTAGAAGAGAGAAAAATTTTTTATTCAAATACAATAAACCAATAGTTTTAAAAGTTTAAGGTGTACAATATAATGATTCAACAATCCTACATTTCTCAGTGCTCATCAAAATAACACTGTATTGTTGGATTACTATAGCTCTGTAGTATATCTTGAAATAGGGATTGTGGTATCTCCAGTTTTGCTCCTCTTTTTCAAGATTTTTTTGGCTATTTGGGTCTTTTGTGGTTCGATACGGGTTTTAGGATTATTTGTTTTAGTTCTGTGAAATTTGTTGTTTGTATCTTAATAGGGATTGCATTAATCTGTAGATTGCTTTGAGTAGTATGGGCATTTTTTTTTAAGATTTTTTTTTATTTATTTATTGAGAGAGAGAGAGAATGGTAGAGAGAAGTCATGAGAGGGAAGAAGGTCAGAGGGAGAAGCAGACTCCCCGCTGCGCAGGAAGCCTGATGTGGGACTCGATCCTGGGACTCCAGGATCATGACCTGAGCCGAAGGCAGCCCCTTAACCAACTGAGCCACCCAGGTACCCCGAGTAGTATGGGCATTTTAACAATATTGGTTCTTCTAATCCATGAGCATGGGATGGTTGTCTTTCCATTTGTTTGTGTCATCTTCAATTTCTTTCATCAATGTTTCATAGCTTTTGGAATACAGGTCTTTCACCAACTTGGTTAAGCTTATTCCTAAGTATTTTATTATTCTTGGTGCAATTGTAAGTGGGATTGTTTTCTTAATTCTCTTCCATATCAATTTTTTTTCTAACTGTTCAGGGGCTTCTTGAATATCTCATATCTCAAAGTGAGTTTTAAGTCAGAAAGACTTTACTTAGAATTTGAATTTTGGGAAATTTGTCAAAAATATCAAAAGGTTTGAACATCTGTTGAAATAGCATCACAAATTATTATGAAATAATAATTATCTATTTAACCTAAATGATCAAAAAAAGATTTTGAAGGCAAATACAGAAGGTTACATAGTTGTTAGCAAAACTTAGCTTTTAATATTGAGAAGATTCAGTCTTCTTAAGTAATCAGAGACATAATTAAGATAATATGAAGCACAGGACATTATTTTGGTAAAATATGAAATACTTGTTTTCTAGGCAAATTACTTCAAGGGCAAAGACAAACCCTTCATAAAATCTTATTACAAAAAGCAGAACAATAGTCCAAGAAAACTTTGTCATTTTAACAGAGAAAACCATAGCTTAATTTTGTACTAGCTTATTTTGATATTCAAGCTCATTCACTTAATTAAATTCGTTCTAATTTTAGCCAGCCCTGACTACACACACACAAATTCCTTTCCAAAGATTTATTTTGCACAAGCTTTCTACAATTTTCTTTTTCTTCATTAAAGTACACATTTTACTTTGCTTACGTGTGGAGATGTTTCCTTTATTATTTCTGGTAGCTTTAATTACATACATTAATTAGAATTCTTAACCCTTCGAAAACTTTCTAGCGAAAACTAAGAAGTAAACAACTGTGAATTGTTTGTTATAACATCATTCTTTAGATTGGCAAATTTAGGGATATATTTAATAATTTCTAGAAGCATATGTTACAGGGTTTTTTCCTTTGGTGCAGTGGTTCTTGGTCACGCCAATTCAAAGAATGAAGAGGTAGACCAGACGAAGAGTGGTGGGCAGCAAAGCAAGGTTTATTGAGTGATAGTACAAAGCTCCCGGAGAAGGAGGGGACCCAAGAGGGTTGCTACCACAGTTTCTAAGTCTAGGGGTTTTTATGGGCTTTGTTGGCAAACTGTTTTAATCTTGATTAACCCTCGGGACACCTGTCATCCAATCAGGTTTTTGTCATCTATCTATCATGTGGGAAAGGATGGAGGGCTCCTTCCAGGGTGGTGTAAAATCCTTTTAAGTGTGGTTTCCTCTTGGGGTGGGGAGGGGGCCTGTCCCTGCCTGACTTTCTTCCAACTGTCCTTCATCACATATATCTTTTTCAATTTTTCCAACGTAGCACCAACATATCCAAATATCCTTTAGTTTCTCTGTAATAAAAAGCCGAAGTAAATAAACAATAAACGTATGTTTATCTACAAGCATAATCACCCCTACAGTTATCCAAGATGCAGGTAGCCTTAGAGTGAGCCCTATAATAAAGAATAATAATAAATATTTCAGTATTTTATCTTATTTGGAAATGATCTAGGTATTTAATGACTACCTATCATCTAATTTAACTTAGCAAAACTCTACGGATTTAAGCAACCAGAAAAGATTTGGGAGAGCTATTTAATTAGACATAAATATTGCTGAGAAGTTCATTATAAACTTATTATCTTATATCTATTTAATTAACTTTTTCTTAATAATTATATTTAAATTAATCATGAAAATTTCACAAGACATTGAACAGCTAACCATCTAGATTTATCCTATTTGTCCACAAATTCTCTAAGAGATAACATGAACCTATTTGACCTTTAGTAAGCCTAGGTAGAATAAAAGTATTTTATTTAATGCTGATAACTCTAAAGACATGTCTATTTTAATTAAACCAACAAACTTAACCTGGTTTTAATATTGAATGCTTTCCCAGATCATGGGAACCTAAAATTCATTTGGATTTAATTTCTATTATATTTCTGAGAACTTAATTTTATATAAGCACCTAATTTCCTTTAATTAAATAGAGCTCCTTGCCAATTAATTTTGACAGTACCACTTGGAGGCAGGAAATATCACATATCTACAACATATATAGACACATGAACATACAGACAGACACAAAATGATACTTTATAGCTTCCATTTTAAAATTGCTGCAACAGGGGTGCCGGGGTAGCTCAGCTGGTTGAGTGTCCTGGGTTGTGGATCATGGGATTAAGCCCAAGTGGGCTCTGCGCTCAGCAGGGAGTCTGCTTTAAGATTCTCTCCCTCTGTCTCGCCCCCCCCACTCCCCCCACGGGTGCCCTCATGCATATTCTCTAGTTCTCTCTCTCACTCTCTTAAGAAAAAAAAAAAAAAGCTGAAAAATTACCCCCCTGAAGTTTGGTCTAGGTAAGAGTTCTGAAGAAACCCTGGGTAGAACATTTACTTCTCAAAGGCATAGGGGAAAAAAGTCCTAGAAGGACTTTTGTTCCCCAGAGGCAAGAACTTTTGCAACACTTACAAGCCCTGATCCTGTAAAGACTACATTTGATAAACAAGGACAACTGTTTTTAATTGCTCAAAAATTGGGTTGCCACCTAAATGATATCAAGACTGGCGTACCCATCCCCCTAGGTTGAAATGTTTTTCCCTCTGGGTACATTTAGCTTAGGGAGAGGACTAAACCTTCCTACAGGGTCTGAATATTAGCCTCTAATTTGATCAAATTTCTGATCATAGAATTATTAAATCTTTTCAAATATCTTGTCAGGTTTCAGCTGGAACGAACAGTAAATAGTTCTGGCAGTATTGAAAAACCTCATGAATTTTAGTTTCACCTTGGTTGTTTAAGAGAATAATATAATAGCACTTTACAGAAAGTCTCTCAGAATCCTGTCAGCTTTGGGAGGGGCTGATGTGGTGGGAGTTCTCATTCTGGAGTAGATATTGGGGCATTCAAACTGATTTTTGCATAGGGCTTTTGAGGATGATCTTTTTTCTGGTATCCCAGTTAATTGTGATGGAGACACCAATCCTTGGACCCACATTTTGATGACAGACCCTTAGGAGAGTGTAATGTGGGAGGTCTACATGTTCCTTTTATGTCTTTAATTTTTCATTAGCTTTTTGCAATGCATCTTTCAATGAGGTTATTTTGGAATCTTGAAACCTTTTGGAAGCTTTTACATGACAATTAAAATAGCCCATTCTATTTGTTTGATGTGGGAACCCTTACTTTCAGGTGCACTTTTTAAATAAAAGGTCTTGTTTAACTGGAATATTCCCCATAACAGCCGTTGTAATTATAGGTGGTCTTTGGCAAAACTTTGCTATTTTTGTAAATATCTACAGCTTTCAGGACCACAGTTTGTATAAATAAAATAAGCAGATGTTCCAGGTTGTGCACTCAACTCTTTGGATATATAGGATTGCATTTCTTTTAGTTGGGCCTTTGGGTTTCTCAGAGCCAAACTAATACCTGAGAAGGACATGCCACAGGGTCTTAATGATGAAGGATAGTTGGAAGAAAGGCAGGTAGGGACAAGGGCCCCTGCCTTAATAGGGAACCACCCTTAAAAGGATTTTACACCACCCTGGAAGGAGCCCTCTACCCTTTCCCCCGTGATAGATAGATGACAAAATCCTGATTGGCTTATGGGTGCAGCGAGCATTAATTAGATTAAAACAGCTCACCAACAAGCCCATAAAACCCCCTAGACTTAGAACCTGTGATGGCAACCCTCTTGGATGCCCTCTCCCTTCAGGAGCTTTGTATGATTACTCAATAAATCTTGCTTTGCTACCCACCACTCTTTGTCTGGTCTACCTCTTTGTTCTTTGAAGTGGCGTGACCAAGAACCATGGGCATCAAAGGAAAAGAAATCCTGCAACATGACAGTATCTCAGAATTGCATGTAAATTTTCTTGAGATTGGTGGGCAACCTAGTAAAGATTATGTCAAGCAAGATTACCTTCCCTTAGGAAAAAAGCAGGGGGTTTTATGGGGCAGATTACCTCTCTCTAGTGCTGACTGGGAAATTCCAGCCTAACTGATTTAAAATTCCACTTCTGAGAGAGGTTGAAACTGCAATTTAGTCTTGGTTGGCTGTCCTGGGGTCAAGTTTTTGGTTTCTTTTCTTTTCTTTACTCTTCTTTGCCCCTTCCTTCCTTCCTTCCTTCCTTCTTTCCTTCCTTCCTTCCTTCCTGTGTGCAGTAGAGAGTAGCATCTAGACCTGTCAGAGAGCAAGGATCAATGAATGCCATAAATTAAGCTCATAGAATAATTATCACCTTGAGACATCTTTGTCTTACTCCTAAGAGGCAACAGAAATGGGTTTACTGTCTCTGCTTCACAGTGTTAAATTCATGAAATACAAGAGTTAGGATTAAGGTTTTGCTACATCAGAGAGGGTAAATTTCCTTTTGATGTGGGCTTCCTGGGACCAAGAGAGATATAGTAGGGAAGTTTGTCATTCCCAAGGCATACCAAGAACTACTTTAATTTCTGACAAATGGTTAAATATTTTGCAGAAAATCGTCTCTGTTAAAACCTTCAGAAAATTTTCCTAGAGTCAAATTCTTGAACCATCAGATTTGCCTAGAATCTTTAAGTCATTATGGATTGTAATGAATTTTATATAGTATGAAGGAGAAAATTTTAAATGTAAAGTTAAATCACATTTAAAAATTATGTTTTTAAGATAATGAGTTACATGAAGGCAAGTATAAGTTTATTATTGATATTTCAATAATTTCAAGATTACATAAATTATTTTGTCACTTCTTTAATATGGAAAAGAAGGCCTCCCTTTGTATTATTTCAAATGAAAAGACCATTTATTTAAAAGATGGGGTAAGGGACTATAAATACTCTTAAAAAAAAACAAACTTTAAGAAGTGCCCTTGAAAAATTATTTAATAGGCCACAGGCATAATCACCGCTAGTTATCCAAGATGCAGGTAGCCTTAGAGCGATCCTCATAATAAAGAATCATTTGTAATAACTAACATAGCTGTCAGTCTAATAAGACATCTAACAAAGACAGACCCTTTCAATGTAATTTATAGGAAATAGACCTTTTATCAGGAGCTATTCTTAGAAGCACACACGGCCAAGATTAAGTAAATAACAGAGGAAACCACAGGTTTGGCTATCTCTCAGCTTTGGAGACACATTTAATGGGTATTTCACACACAAGTATACCCTCCTTTGATATATGATCATTTTTAAAAAATCTCCCTTCTGCTAAAAGGAATGTTTGACTCCAGAGACTCATCGTCAGGTTTGAAAAGTCTTTAGAAAGCCACTTTGGCTCTACAAAAGTTTAGGAATGATGGACAAATATAAATTTTTAAACGCTATGCCCGAAATCCAGTATATGGAATAGAACACACCTCTGGTGATGTCGTTTATAACAAATATGTCTTCTTTTAGGTTCACATGTTTCCATAGGGTGCTGACACCTCAGAATAAGTCTGCTATTCTTGCTGTTATAACAACACCATTGGTGCTGGGGCAAGTGGTCCCAGCTTGATAGCTCAGTATAGTTTTTCCTTGTACTTTAGGCTTTGTTTCATGCCTGGGGGGGAGTTGTTTCCCATTCACTTAAGAACCAGAGTCCTTCAATCTCCTTACATTACTTCCATTGTGATATAGCACTTTAAAAGCTCCCTGGCTGACAACTGTGGCCGGAGGCTGGGATCTGCTGGGAGCGGCATCAGGCACTGAAAATAGTATCTGTTCATCTGTTCACTAAAGGACTGCAGTGTTATAGAGTCCTGGCATGGATTTTTAGGATTATACTGCAGTAGTGTGAGTAGTGTGAGTTAGGAAGTTGCACACTCGCACACGTTCTAATTGAATGATGAATTTTATAAAAAAAATCCGTGATTTCATCATGTATATGGGCCACAGACATGAGAACATTTTTGTGTCCCCACAATTCAAATCTACTTAGCCTTCTCCTCTGGCTCACGCTGGCTTGCATGCCCAGATCAAGCTAAATGAGAAGAAGCCTGCACAGCTGGAATCCACCTTACCTTCCTCTCTGTAGGACACCTGCTTCAGGTCACCTGGCCTGTCTAGCACCTTGCTGGGTGGATTTGCTGGGGTGTCGTGCGATTTCTTAATTCTCATCCATTATCCAATTCTCTTAGCACACTAACCCTGCCAGTTTTTGCATTTCCCCCCTTGTCTCTGCCTAGAAATTATTTGTCTCTTTTCACATCCTTGTGTGTGAATACAGGGAGTCCCCCAATCTCTTGACTGAAAAGGAACTAAGTTGACCTGAAAGCTTGAGTTCACTAACTTTACAGAAGCTCTAAAGGAGTCAAAGTAAACTTAAGCTGCCCTAATATTGAAATAGCTGCTTCACTTTGGAAAAAATAATTTGGAAGCCAGGTCTGCAAGCTTATATTCCTTCTCTTGCTAGGATTTGAAACCCTTGGTGCTTTCAACTATTTATGCCTTCACTCATATAGGGGCAGAATACAATAGCACTTAAAAGGATGAACTCTGGAATCAGACTGTCCAGATTCAAACGTGCATGCTATGCGTTCATTTGTGGACCACGGCCATGTCATTTAAGTTCTTGTTCTTCCATTTCATTTGTGAAATGGGCATAATAATAGCACCCCCTTCACAGAGGTGCAAATGAACATGCATCTGTAATATAAATTATTACTATTGTTATTAATAAGAACTAAAGGGTTTGGAGAGCAGAAGGGATAAATGGCCAGGCTCATGCAGAGGTGGATCATGTAGGCCCTGTTAAGCTTATGTATATCGTATTAAAAATCCTAATTTCAAGATGAACTCTTAGCAACTTTCAAATATATAACCCTGTTGTTAACTATAGTGACCATACTGTATGTTAAGTCTCCAGTGTGTAGTGAGAAGGCTTTATGTTGTTAATCACAGATGTTTCTACTACGCTATGATATGTGAATTTCTAAAAAGCTTTGTATTCTGTAGAACTTATATTAAGACAACAGGATTCGGGACGCTTGGGTGGCTCAGTCATTTAAGCGTCTGTCTTTGGCTCAGGTCATGATATTGGGGTCCTGGGATTAAGCCCCAAATCATGGGGCTCCCTGCTCAGTCAGAAGTCTGCTTCTCCCTCTGACCTCCCCCCACCGCCCCACTCATGTGTGCACTCTCTCCCTCTCAAACAAATAAATAAAATCTTAAAAATAAAAAAGCAGGATTCATGGGGAAAAAAATAAGATTATGTGCAAACCCCCAAACTTGTGAAGTCACCCCTAGCAATCATCATTCTCATGGAAATAGTAGCAAAAAGAAACTACTAATAAGTAAATTTCCCTTTAAATATAATATTTTATTTTAAGGAGAAAGTAATTTGATGACAGGGATAGAAGTAAGATTAAGCCTACTTAGAGAGAGAGAAGGGGGTGGGGCTGGACATAAAAGTGGGAGAACACATCATGCTAAGAGAGAATATGCGTTCAAACAAGGTCAAAGGAAAGAAAGAATGTGAACGTGAGGGAAATGGGGATCATATTCCACACTGCCCTCCATGGCTGCAGTTAACTCCAGCCTTATTACAATATTTTGTGTTTGGCTGTCATTTTTGGTCATGTGAATCATTAATGTGCTGAGGAATTAGTTTATGAAACAACATACTTTTCATGTTATAATCACGTTCTTCTCTACTTACCAATCATTTACAACCAATCCCCTGACGTTATAGACACACATTCTAATGTAAGAGAAGGGGAATGATGTCCAGAGATTAGAATTTCTGAACGATTACTCTAGTAGCGGGTCAAATCTCGGAATTTGGACACCTTTAACACCAAAGGGGAAAGGGTAGCTGGAACCAGGCTGGTGGTAGTGATGATGATTATACCCAGATGTCCAATATCGAAAATCCCTAATGAAAAATTGAAAAGACACTTTCTTGAAGACATAACCTTAGGTGTCAATGCGCTCTAAACTGAGTTTTGATACTTCACGTCCCCACAAAAGGGGAGGAGAAAATTTTCACGGAATAAGAAAGCAAAAATACAACCTAATTACATATACCAGACTAGGTTTGGGAAGTCCGAGTTCCTGCCATCCATCTTTTCTATCCATGTTTATCTCCCCAGCTGTTCTGCATTTGCCTGGGCTAGGATTGCCGTGGGTATGGGAAGAAGCGTGGAAGAAATGGAAAGGTTAAGAAATTAGAACACTTTGAATGTTGGCATTAGTGATTTAAACTTGAGAACAGATGAGGAAGATATGTGCACTCTGCCTACACAGGCTTTTTGAAAATAGTGGCAAATATTCTCTGATCTCTTGGATGTATTGTCATATAGACATGATACATTCATGTTAGATATTTGGTTTTGAATGTTAAGAATAAGATATTTAAGTAGCAACCACAGTTTGTGATTTAAACTCTTGTTTAAAACAGTGCTGTCCAATAAAAAATAATGCAAACCACAAATGTGAGCTGCATATATAATTTTAATTTTCTAGTAAACACGTTAAAAAAGCAAAAAGATATAGGTGAAGTTCATTTTTATTCTCGTTCAACCTAATATATCCAAAATAGTATCATGTCAACAACAAATGAATATAGAAATTGAGATATTCTATATTCTTCTTATTTTGGTATTAATTCTTTGAAATTTGGTATATAAGTGAAAAATCTCAAATCACCACATTTCAACTAAATAGCCACATACGGCTAGTGGTTACCATATGGGACAATTTAGGTTAACTTGTTATGAGCGTTATTTTGCCAGAATGAAAAGCTGCAATTAAATATATGCCTACTTATGTTTTTGTCAGTCTCATCCCTTCACACAATAAAAAAATATCATATCCTCTTTTATTTCCTTTTTGGGGAGTATTCTTATAGAAGGCTTTCAGAGTATAACTTTTGGATATTTCCCATCTCATATCTTATTTCAAGCATGATTCCCACATTAAATGTTTAAATTTGAATATTTGTGAGGAATTCATTATAATTTTTGTTATGTTTTTTATGACTGGATGAGTGTTGAACTGCCTCGTAGCTGACAAGTTGACAAGATGCCATGTTTCATAGATGTTTAATTAAACATATATTGATTTTTATTTTGGTTCCCTTGTTTTGGAAGCATTGTATACAATTTCTGGCCTCCAACATTTTTGGCTCTTGAAAAATTCCAATTTTAGGCTGTAGGCATCAAGCCCTGATGTGCCAAATGCACAAAACTGTGCTGGCTCAAGCCACATGCTTCCCGTGCCTGCTCACAGAGGATGGGCTGTTCTTGTTCCTTTAGTTCTCAGTGCAATTGTCACTTAAACCTGGCTTTTGCTAACTTAGGGTTTGCCATCAGGGATAGTCTGTCTGTTTGGTTTTTTTTTGTTGTTTGTTTTTTTTTTCCCACAGCATTGGTAAATTTGGTCTCATTTGTGTATTTGTTTTTTATTTGTTTTAAATTTTTTTAAAGATTGTATTTATTTATTTGACAGAGAGAGAGAGAGGGTTTTTTTTTTTTGTTTTGGGGTTTTTTTTCTGCTTATTTTTTTTTCTTTTTCTCTAAATGTGTGATTCTCAATCTTGGCTTATTTTGCTTCTTCCAGGAGATATTTGGCAATGCCTGGAGAAATTTTTGATTGTCACAATTGGGAGGGGAGGATGGTACTGTCACTTATTGAACAGAGGAAAGAAATGTGGCTAAAAGTCAAATGCACAGAATAGCTCCCCAGTAACAACTATTCAACCCCAAATGTCAAAGGGTCACACTGTGAAACCCTCCTCTAACCTAGTTCACGTTAAAAATAGTGATCTGTGTTTTATCCTTAAAATGATTATTAAATTGAAGAAAAAATTGCTTCTGTTTATGATACACCTTTGGCTTCATCGTAACTAAAGCTTTTCTCAAGTCTGTAGAAAACTTAGTTTATCCAAGTTTGCCGGGTGCATAGCAGTGACCATTTAGCAATGCAAGTCTTTTCCAGGCTTTCCTTTTTATTTCTTTAAATGTTGGCAGACACAATGAGAGTTTTGATGACTACCATCAACTCATTCTGTCAATTTAATGTATCTTTGTTAATCTGTTTTATAGGTCCCTTTAGATGGAATGTAATACAGCAGAAGCCTTTTCATCAAAAGGATTAATGCCTGCATTTTCATTTCTGCAATAAAACACAACGTTAAGTGGTGGAGGCCACAGACACCTCAAACCTGGATTCCACAATTCTACATTAAGTGCTGGAGTTTTTATTACTCTGCTGTTGGAAAGCCTTTGCCAATGCTTACAAGGAACTGTTTATCCCTGCTTCTCTGGGTCCTGTTTGATGGAGGTCTCCTAATACCCCTTCAACCACAGCCACAACAGACTTTAGCCACAGAACCAACAGAAAATGTTATCCACCTGCCAGGGCGCCGATCACATTTCCAACGAGTTAAACGTGGCTGGGTATGGAATCAATTTTTTGTGCTGGAGGAATACATGGGCTCCGAGCCTCAGTATGTGGGAAAGGTAATGGCGTTTCTTTTGACAACCACTTGATAGCAAGGGGGATTATGCATTTTGTATTGTGTATGGATGTTTTGCACAGGAGTTGAACAAACCAGTGACTAGAACACTGGGATTGAAATCCGAGAGACCTGGTTTCTCTTCCTGACTCAGTGGCCCGGTTAAGCTTTGGAACATCATTTAATCACTCTTTACCTCAAATTTCCCTGGTTTATTTTAATGAAATTAATATATATTTTGTTCCTATTCTTTCTTTTAATTTTAACATTATTTGCTAAAGACAAAAAGTTAAAATATTAAGTGTCATTAAAAACGTTATAGCACATTATTGCTCACAGACATTCTGGAACTGTTTACCAAGAAGACAGAGAAAAAATCCCCAGGCATAAAAATTCTCAACTGCTGTTGATATCCTTGAATGACCAGGATGTCTTCCTTTCCCTGCCCCTTAAGAACATGACATACCATTTGAAATGTGGTTTTGAAATATTTGATGTGGCTTGCTTATACTTTATAAATTATTTATTTATTATATGTTTTGCAAGCTATTTATGAAGCTATTTATGGCAAAAATAATAAGTGTTAAAACCCAAGTACATACACCTCAATCTTCAACACAGCATGTCAATTTTAAATCTTATTTTAAGTTTATTGAAATTTAAATTTTTTCAAAAAATAATTGATGGTAACTCTTCATTTCAGCACATTTATGCTTTACTGCTATTTTCCTTACATAAAATTTTTGACCCGTGTATAGAATGGATATAATTTATCATTGCCACCAAATTATTATTTTCCCAGAAAAAAATGAATATTTTATTTTGCTAGTTAACTGTTTTTAAATCTTCTAAAAGATTTTGCCATGGTTTTAATAAAAACATATATGCTTGAAAACAAAACAAAACAAAAATACATGCTTGAAGAGAGTTTAGAATAAATCCAAAGAGAGAAATAGGAAACTATAGTATGAGGAGTCCTAGGAAGCTGATCTAGAAGATTGTATTTATTGCACATTAATGTCCTCAGAGCTCTCTGGAAGCCTAAATTAATGAGAGTATGACGAGTCTTATGATTCCAATGGTAGGTCAAAGGAAGCAAATCCATTCAAGATTTAAATTATTTGCACTATATTTTTAGAATTTACCTTTTAGAAATGTGTTTAAAAACTATTGAATAATAGAGTGGAAAAGGTCTTTAAATAGAACCTTTGTTAAAAATGAACACATGGCCAAGGTTTCCCTGAGGTATATGGGGCCCCAGGCATTTGTTTTCTGTGGGATATCTATCTCTATATAAAATTTGAGTCATGCCAAGTCAGTCTTTGTGTACCATTCTGGCAGTCCAATTTTTAGTGATTTTGTAAAAAAATACACAATATCATTAAGAGAGGCAATCTCCTTGACAGACCGCCTACTAGGAATTAGGGCCTGGTCATGGGGCTCTGGGACAACTCCATAGGTATTAGTCCTGGAGCTCCCCAGGGTATCTGATAAAGCCAAAATTAAGTAGAAAGTCAGAGAGTGCCTTCAAGGGGAGAAATGGATACAGTGCAGCCCATGGCAACACACCAGATGGCATTGCTGCCCACAAATAGACCTGGAAAAAAGATGGGTCTCAGAAAATTTTGAGGAAAGCACTCTAAAACATGGAAATCCCGATGTCAGTGTACATTGCTTTTGCTTATATGATTCCCCTACATAATCATGAAATATAATCTTTATGGTGAGATAATTTCATGTTGTTATGGTACACTTGTTTTTTATGAGTTAATGTGATATAGGGATCAAGTTTTGAAATGTAAGACAAATGGATGGGTAACACAGCTCTGAAATTCTGCCTCATGGGTATTAATATTCTTAGCTCTGCTTATGATGGAAACTAGACATCACATTGAGGTTCCTGGCAAGTGTATAATGAGAAAGTATTCTCTCTGGTTTTGATTGAAGCAGATTCATAGCCTTTAGTTGCCTGAATCTGAAGTGAGAAGATTGTTGAAAAATTAATGAAACTGACTTTTATTCTATCTTAGAGTAGCATTTCACCTAGGAATTGCATATCCAGATTTTGTTTGATACTCTGGAATCATACCGTTGTAATTACTACTGTAGAATAGAATTCATCCAATTCATTTCAAAGATGAATTAGTATTTATATGTAGATTTTAAAGGAGTAGATGTAAGATCTATTATTAAATGAAAACGACATTATTTTCAGTCACACATTTGTAACGTGTGATGAAAGCCTGTGGCTCTCCCACAATACATGTTCCTAATGCAAACGAAACAATAGTAGCCATGGTTTCCTCTCCACATGGAAACTAACTAAAGTTTAATTAAGTTTGTCTTGATGCGTCTAGATGTGGGAATAATAATATGATAACATCGGGACCAATTCAAGCCATTGTATGTATGTGTGTAAACATATAGAAATATATTTATGCTTCTGCTCTTTTTAGAAAGGCATTGAGACAGTTTGCAGAAAAATAAAATATTATAAATAATATAGAATTGAAGGCTAAGGAAGAAGAAAACTGAAAAAGTGCAAAGCATAGCGTTCATAGTGGATTAGTTAAATACGCAGTGGGTTAGTAAAATAAAACTAAACTACTATAATTGAGCCTCAAATTTAATTTTATGGTTTATTACAGCACCAGCATCTATGGGAAACATTAATTTGTACAGTTCTTATTACTGACAGTTCCACTTATTGAGAAGAAAATTCTATGTCCCTAGCTGCAAATCTAAAAGAATTTATACATGTGGGAATGTGTAGTCAGGATCTAGATCGCTTAGATGTCAATGTTGACATTCTTGCAAGAAAAACCACACTGTGGCATTGCTTATAATGAATATTACTTTATTTTATATACAAAGAAATCATAAGAGTGTCCAGAGATAAAGCCAATAATTCCCTCAAATAGACATTTTGGATTTACGACAATACTTGGATAAGTGTAAAATGCATAGTAATACAGAAATTAATTTGATCAGCAAAAATTTTAATTCAGATGCTATCAGTTGCTCATAGTTCCCACTAAAAACAAAAACAAAACAAAACAAAACAAAAAAACTTCATATTATTAAAGATACACACACACACACACACACACACACACAATGTACACAACACATACTCGCAGAGTAAGCTGGATACTTTCACCAACATATATAACTGGGTGCCTACGTCTGGGCAGTACTACATTATATCATAGCCTCAAAGTGTGCATCAAGAAAATTCTGCCCAATTATCCTCAAAGAATAATTTAGGAAATTGAGTTATCATTTTGGATGATCTTTCTTAGCAGTAATTCTTAAATTTAAATTGTTTAAAATGGGGTGCCTGGGTGGCTCAGTTGGTTAAGCCACTGCCTTCGGCTCAGGTCATGATCCCGGAGTCCTGGGATCGAGTCCCGCATCGGGCTCCCCCTTCTCTGTGGGGAGTCTGCTTCTCCCTCTGCCTCTGCCTGCCACTCCCCCTGCTTGTGCTCACTCTGTCTCTCTCTCTCTCTATGTCAAATAAATAAATAAAATATTAAAAAAAAATAAATGCAGTATCCTGCATTTTAAAAAAAATTGTTTAAAATGGCAAGAAGATTAAAAAATGAAACATATATAAACCCTAATTCTGGAAGCATCTGTTCATTCAACATATGTATATTTTTTTTTATTGAGTGCATTACAATTTGCGAAAGTGTTAAGCCTGGTAGGGATCAATTTCATTATGAAGGTCTCTAGATTACAATTATAACTGGTAAGCTTTACTTAGTGCTTACTTTGGGCACCGTTTTAATTGCTTTGCATTCATAAAATTATGTAATCTTCAAAACAGCACTATGAAGAAGATTTCTAGTAGTCCCATTTCACATACCAGAAAACTGAGACACAGAAGAATCAGGTAACTCTCCCAGGACCCAACAGGCAGTACATGCTGAAACTAGGGTTTTAAGTTACAGAGTTTAGCCCCATTACACCAGAAAATACCACAGTTTGTTATCTTACAAGGATATTAAGTGCTAACAATCATTTCAATACTCTGTTGAAAGTACTGTAATGGAGATCCTATTAGGGATTGTGGAGACAAAGTCAAGTCTTTGACTATGTCCAGAAGATGGAGCAGTTTAAGAAAGCCTTCACAGATGAGGGAGCACCTGAGATGCATCCTGAAAGATGAGTCCATTTTTCTCAGAAGAGAGAGTCTGAGGGAAAGTTTTATAAGTACTGAGGCTTGAAAATTCAAGGTGAGGCTTAAATAACCATATTTCAATATAGTCAGAGAATGTGAAGCCAACTGTTTAGGGTAGGTAAATACAGAAAGTATTAGCAAGGCTCAATTCTGATACCAAGATCAGTATTATTTTATTTATTTATTTATTTATTTATTTATTTATTTATAAATTGAGGTATACTTGACATATTATATTAGTTTCAGGTGTTCAATATAGTGATTCAATATTTGTGTATATTACAAGATAATCACCACAATAAGTCTAATTAACATCTGTCACCATACATCATTACAAATTTTTTTCTTATAGTTAGGACTTTCAAGATTTACTCTCTTAGGGGCATTTGGGTGGCTCAGTTGATTAAGTGTCTGACTCTTGGTTTCGGCTCAGGTCATGATCTCAGTGTCCTAGGCTGGAGCCCTACATCGGGCTCTGTGCTTAGTGCAGTCTGCTGGGAATTTTCTCTCTCTCTTCTCCTTCTTCTCCTCCCCATGCTCGTTCTTTCTCGCTCTAAAATAAGTAAATAAGATTTTTTTTAAGATTTTATTTATTTATTTATTTGATAGAGAGAGAGAGAGAGACAGACAGAGAGAGAGAGCAAGACTGTGCAAGCAGGGGGACCTGCAGAGCGAGAGGGAGAAGCCGACTCTCTACCAAGCAGGGAGCCTGATGTGGGGCTTGATCCCAGAACCCTGGGATCATGACCTGAGCTGAAGGCAGACACTTAACCGACTGAGCCACCGAGGCACCCCAGTAAATAAAACTTAAAGAAAAAATTTACTCTCTTAGCAACTTTCAAATATTCAATACATGTTATATATTACAGTATTATTTTTTCTTAAAGGTGTCACGATCCACAAAGATGTCTTGGTTGAGGATTCACATGGACAGAGTTGCAGTTGTAGAATGAGCACTCAGAGTGCCATTTAAAATACTCATTGGAGGTGGGGGACAGGCATGGAGATAGGGAAAACATATAGGAGAGGGTTACGGTAGGCTTGTCCAGGAAGTAATGAAGAGAATGGGATATTAGAGATGAAAATTTGAAAGGTAGACATATTATAAAATATTTCAAGGTCTTTGAGTAATGGGAATATAAAGGATGAGACAAAACATTAGTGGATAATAGCATGTAGAGAATGTAGGATTGGGAGTAGTAAATTAAGTGACTCAGATTTCTGACTTTGTTTTCCTGGTATCCAGTATAGGTCTGGGACTAGAGTAAGAAACAAAATGATCACTGTCAGACATTATGCATCCATAGTTACTTTTATTTTATTTTTTTAAAGATTTATTTATTTGAGAGAGGAAGAGAGCAGGGGGAGGGGCAGAAGGAGAGGGAGAGAGAGAGAACCCTCAAGAAGACTCCCCACTGAGCAAGGAGCCCAATGCAAGGTTCACTCCCGGGGTCCCGCAATCATGACCTGAGCCGAAATCAAGAGCCAGCCACTTAACCGACTGAGCCACCCTGGCAGCCCTCCTTAGATGTACCCAGGTGAAGTATCTCATAGATATTTACATATGTTAATCTAGAGTTCACAAAACAAGCCTATGTTAGAGATACAGATACAGGAGTAAATGGTATACAGGTGGTAGTCAAAATCACACAATTGGGTAACACACTCCAGGAAAAATTGCAGAGAAGGTATGTGAACCCTGACTTTTAACTGAAAAGCGAGTGAAGTAGACTTAGATACATCTATTTACTGAGAAGCAAAACACAAATATTAAATAGTGCAGTGGAAAATAAACTGAATGTTTTGGGTGTAACAAATGAAATTCATGGGTCAAATTAAATAATGACTGAAAAAGCCTCTTCTGGTTTTGTCAATGAGCCAGAGGCGACCTTTGTCAAAATGATTTAAAGATTTTCTTTAGACCTTAAAGAAAGATGAAAGGAATGTGTACAGCCAATAGATTTCAAAAGTATAGTTGAAAGACATTGATCTATGCCCTATTTATGTGCCTGGTTTGATCTGATTGGCATCCTGTTAGGGTTCTCCAGATAAACAAAAGAAACTGGGTATGCATGTATATGTATATGTATGTATGGAGAGTCAAAGAGAGAGAGAATTTTATTTTAAAGAATTGCTCCCCCATGATTGTGGAGATTCAAGTCCAAAATCTGCAGGGCAGGCCAACAAGCTAGTGATTCAGGGAAGAATTGCAGATATAAGTCAAGGCAATGACAATAGAATTTCTTTTCTTTTCTTTTTATTTTTTTGTAATTATATGTAGAATTTGGTTTGGGATTAGTAAAATAAATAATAAGAAGAAAAAAGAAAGAAGAGAGAGCATGATAGTTTATTAACTATTAATTAAAATAGATCTAATGGCATTGTAAAAATAATTTGCCTATCCAGAATTTCTTCTAAACTAATAAAATATTTAAAAATAAAGTAAGCTAACACAATACTAGGATGATATTTTGATTCATGTATATAACCCTTTACATAAAAATGTAAATTATATTACAGAGTTATACTAACACTTTTAAAATGCATTTTCTTGGCTTGACATTTTATCTATTATCTATCTGGCTCATGAGTCATGTAGTTCTTTTATTTGTTTGTTTGTTTTGTTTTGTCATGTAGCTTTTTGAAAAACCCATTTTCATGGTGCAATTTACTCCTAAAATTTGAGCTTTTGATATCAGAGTAATTCTTGTTCATTTGAGAGTCAGTGTTCATAATATCAACCCAATCTTTATACAAAATCGAATGCATCCTCTTGACTCTGGCCTCACTTACTTACCTGAGAATCTTGCAATGTATTCAAGTACTCTAAATCAAGATCTTTTTCCTAATCCATTCTGCTGTCAAATGGCTTAACTTTGATGCTAATCAAAGCATCATTAGCTATGTGCTCTTTCTGTAGCAAAAAAAAAAAACAGAAGGAGCTACTCTCGCTCTTTTTTAAAGCCTTTTTAGGTAAACCTGATATTTTATTGCCCACCTTGGTTCTTAAACATATCTCTAGTTTCATAGTTTCTCTCAAAAACTGAAGCTGTGTTTGAAATAGTCATCTTGGATATGATTAGATAGCTATACATTTAAGAGGAAAATGGACATGGAATCTGAACAAATAAATAACACAATATACTAAAGTTCTTATCAAACAGTTAATGCCCATTGTATGTCCGTTCTTCTCTCTCCTTTACAATTTATTTCTTGCTTCTAGCATACTAGTTATTCATAATATCTTTAAATCAATATATGAATAAATAAACCTTTGACCAATATAAATAAATATAAAAAATATATATAAACCAATATATGAAACAATAAACCTTTATGGCACAGCTATCTTTAAATCAATATATGAATCCCTAAAAACAGTATTTCAAAAATAGCATGGACAGCATGAAGATTTGAGACTTACTTTATTTTTTTAATTTTTTATTGTTATGTTAATCACCATATATTACATCATTAGTTTTTGATGCAGTGTTCCATGATTCATTGTTTGTGCATAACACCCAGTGCTTCATGCAGAACGTGCCCTCCTCAATACCCATCACCAGACTAACCCATCCCCCTACCCTCCTCCCCTCTAGAACCCTCAGTTTGTTTTTCAGAGTCCATCATCTCTCATGGTTCGTGAGACTTACTTTTATTGTTTTTTCTCCTTTTTTCTTTCTTTTTCCTTTCTTCTCCTCCTACTCCTGCTGCTGTCTTTCCACCTTCCCTCTAATTATCTTTTCATCCTTCTGTTTCTTCAAACCATGTCTTTGTATTATATGTGGATGTTGCCTGATAACAGTTACTTAAAAGCTAGGATAAAGAGTTAGGAGAATTTGATTCTAATTCTGGGTCTTTTAATAATGATCCACATGAAACTACTTAAGCACATGTGTGTCCATTCATATGACTAATAATATAGTGTTACATCACATACCCAGATTATATTTTCATCAGAAAGACCTTAAATGCATTTGTTGCAAACTTTACAATACAGTTAATTGTGTGTGCATGTGTGTATATGTGCACATATGTTTAGGCATTTTTTTCCTATAAAATACTAGTTGGATTCTTTGAAAACAGGGCTCTCTGTGGCTAACATTGATGAACTCCTACAACTTGTATACTGTATCAGGTGATAAGACCTACGACCCAATGTAATGATTGGAGAAGTACCTGGAAAGGCCACCCATATGAACAGGCTAACAGAAAAAGAGACTGCAGAGTGATCTAAATAATAAAGATTTCGAATTTAATGTTCTCCTCTTCTATCAAGAGTGACTTTGTGAATATATGTCACAGTTATGTCACCCAAACATATGCTTGAAATATAAATGGATTATTTTGGTACACTTTTAATATAATATATATGTATGTGAGAATCATTCCTCTTTCTTAACTCTGAAAAAGGAGAAACCACTGTCATAAAAATACCATCTCTATATATTTCATTATTCATGGGCTACCACATAATTCATTTCTACTGACATTTAGTCAATATAAATAACATATGAAATTACTATGATAAAAGCATATCTTTTCTGCTCCTGAATTTCCCATAGAGATTGCATAAGGGAGATTTTCTATAGAGCTAATATCAGTGCAAAACTTTAGAGTAGACCTTTAATGCATACTCACACTCATTAAAGCATGCTGTTGTTTCTTGTTATTGTTTTATGTCAACCATCAAGAACTGTTAGCCTTGAGATGCCTGGGTGGCTCAGTTGGTTAAGTGTCTGCCTTCGCCTCAGGTCATGATCCCAGGGTCCTGGGATCGAGCCCCTCATTGGGCTCCTTGCTCAGCAGGGAGCCTGCTTCTCCCTCTGTCTGCCGTTCCTCCTGCTTATGCTCCTTCTCTCTGATAAGTAAATAAATACTATCTTAAAAAAAAAAAGAACTGTTAGTCTCCCACAGTTTCATGGGTGTTAGAAGAAAACTTGAGATGACTGGGTCAGAGAAAATGGACATTATTTCTCCCAGCACAGCAAGCAGCATGAGCATCTGCATAATTGACTCAGTTCCCATTGCCCCATGTATCATATGGGCAAAAAGAGACCCAGATGGATGCCAGCACATTCAGCCGGTTGCATTTATCGAGAGGAAGCCTGATAATGCCTGCCCTTTGTTTGGGAGGGAGACATTACCTATGTTTTACTGGGCAGTAAGCATGTCTGTCCTTTACTTTGGAAGAAGACACCCTATCTCATCTTTTCAAAGTTATTTGCTGTATATACTTTCTTGAAAATATAGTCTTGAAAAAAAGGACATTTAGTGCTTTCTGTGCAAGACCTGTGAGATACGATGAAGTGTCTCCCAATGCTTACAGGGCATTGCCTTACTAAGGTGACACCATGCAATGTGGTGACATAGTAAAATTAGAAACAATTTAAAAAATTTAGGCAAGCTAACTGAATTGCTTTTCCAGTAGTCAAATGATGGCTTCTTCTCTTTCTCCCTCTCTTTTTTTCAAGCAACTTAAAAAAAAAAAAATCATTCCTCTCAGAGCATGTATTCTCTTTCATTCTGAATATGGACTTAGAATTTTAAATATAACAGAGGGTCAAACTCAAGTCTAATTCAGGCTCTTAGTGATGTTAATCTGACAAATTAACTATCTTCTCAGTAAGTATAACCTTTGCAGTGTACCTATGTATTCTTCTTATCTAGATGATAGGAGATAACTTATTTTTCAGCTGTTGGTATGAATAATTGTTTGGGAGATAGCCTCATAATTATACTGATAGTCTCACTCCTTGATTAAAATGTCTGAATAACTTTTTCCATTACAAACTGATTTATTAATGTAAAAAGTGGAGAGTTATATAGAATTAAATTTCTCTGTATTTGACAAAGTATTCAGTGCTACTGAATTTTGAAATGACCAGAGATTTATAGGATGTTATGGCATTTTATGCCATTTATTATAAAGGATTTGAGATTGTAATTCATAATGTTGTTTTCAAAGTGCTGGGCATTAAAAGAGGACAATGGTATTATATAAAAGGCTCTAAATACAACTTTCTGTTGAGTAGACTTCGACACTAAACAAGGAATTGTTAGTATGGAAGGATGGAGTTACAGTTGTATTGACCATGTCAGTTACTGTTTTAACTTTTGAGGCCATCCCCAAAGGACAAGTATTGTAGCTTTAAAAAGCAAAATCAATTAATTAGTCAATAACAATAATAATAATAATAAGTTAATAGACAAGGAAAGTGTACTTTGAAAATAAAGCCAGATAATAAGAAATGATTCAAAACCAACCCTCCAGTAATTTTTTCTTTGATTAAAATATTTTGAGCATCAAATAGGGAAATATTTAAAATATTTTTATTATCCACTACATGATTATGAAAAAAAAAACTTTTAATTTCTATGCCCAACATGGGGCTTGAACTCACAACCCTGAGATCAAGAGTCTCATGCTCCACAGACTGAGCCAGGCAGGCCCTTGAGAACATTTTTTCTTTGTTTCACAACTGTCTACAAATTAGAACTGTGAATGCTTTCCTTAAAGCTACAGTTGCCTTCATGTAGTGCCACTGCATTCACTTGACTGGAAACACACAGAGTGTTTGTGCAAGCTTTCGGGTGTCCAGCATAGTAATTTTATGCAAATTTTAAATTGTGCATTTCATGGAAGAGATCTAGATTGCATATTTTAGAATGCCAATGTTTAAATGAAAAGTTTAGAAGTATTAGTTATGACATATACTTTTATCAATATGTGCAAACATGCACTCATTAATTTGTCAAGAATATTTCTAGTTTTTGCCTCCACTGATTAGATTGTTCTGTAACATACAATCTTTGGTTAAGTATCAAACTTTAGTTATTATATGGGGCATTGAATATATTTAAGGAATAATTATCAAATTTTTTTATTCAATCTGTTTTGAAGGATAGTCTTATTTGTATTTCCAAGGTGATGTCTTTATTAATGGCTATGAATACATACTACTGAGTGAAATTTTTTGGATCAAACAATGATCAAGAGTAGCTATTAAATTAATAATTATGTAACTGAGTAGGGAAATATTCCAGTTCAATTAAGTAAAATAATTGTTTATGGAAAAAATAATTATGTATGCTCTCAATACATGATGCTTCCTGGGTGAGAATTTTGAAGAACAAAGAAGATATAGATAAATGGATAAGAGCTGGGATTGTGAGAATTTTAGATGAGTAAAATGTGAGCTAGAACTGAGTGAATATTGTCAGGAGTGAAAATTAAAGGTTTCAGTATGCTCCCCTTAAGTACCAGGTTTCAAAAATCCAGACCTACAAAATCTGATGATTCTTACTTGCTGTTTTGAGATTATAAGAAAACAAGTCTCCATGTACCAATTGACTGGGGTTTCTAGTCCTTTCCATGTGACTTGCACATGTCATGAGTCAGTATCCCATGCAGCTGCTTCTGCAAGGAGTGATGGTCAGGCAGCAACACTGTCTTCATCCCAGGACGAACTGGCCTTGCAAAACAAGTCTCTGCTGACTCTCTAAGGCCAGGGTTTCTCCACATGATGCAAAGCAATAATCCACTTGGGTTTAGGGTTATGCCTGATGTCAGAGTAAAATTATTAATAGCACCCATTTTTACTTTCAAAAGTATTCTTGTTGGATGACAAATTATATGGCTACCTTAGTGTGTACATCATTTAGAAAACTGCCTGGACCTCAAAGGCTCTGACCACATTGTTATGGCTCTACTAAATCACACGCATACACACAGCTATTTTGCCCGGGGCATGCCCATTGCAGTTGATTGGCAGAGTGTCTAGAATCGGCTGCATTCTAGGCCTAAAATAATATCATTGTCCCTACTATTGGTTTTGACACAGAATTTTCCTGATCATTATGGTGATTTTTCCCTTAGGGGCACCTTTATTCTTATGACCATTTGGCCTTGATCAAGGACTCTTCAGACCCTGGACTTACTTAATCATATTAATAGCCTCCACATTACTGCCAGAAAATTATTGTTTTTTTTTCTTTTTTATGAACTTTCAGATGAAATAGGTAACTAGAAGAAAAGTTCAATCTAATTTTAACAGTCATTATTGGCTAAGACTTGGGCAAACCCTGCCAAACCAAAATGTCTTGTTAGCAAACTTTGCACTCACATCAGTGAAGTTCTAACCTGCATATCTGCATAACTGAAGTACACCATGCTATTTGTTCTTTCTAGAACTAAGAAAAAGTTTGGTCTAAAGGTCAATCCTAGTCTTCTTCTGGGAAAGCAGAAACTAATTTGAAAGTTTCTAGTTGAAAATTTTCTAGCTAAAGTATATGAAAATCAAAACTCTGCCAGTTACCTACTAATATTATGGTGGGAGATAATTTAACTATAAGTTTGCATGCTCCTCCAGCTCTATGAATTATCTCCAACTTTTATAGAATTTGAGTCAATGAAGGTGGAATATGAGATAATAGAATGGAGATGGCAATTCTGGAAAAGTTTTTTGAAAAAGTAGGATTTCTGGGGTTTAGTGCAAGAGACCTATATTAGAGCTCTGAGGTAAAGTACAAAGGAAGACTAAATAAAGTGTCCTTGATCAAGGTGGATCGTTTTTGCAAAAACTACATTATGATAGATGAGCAGGACCAAGTAAAGGACAAGGATTTTTAAAATAACAAGTTTTAGTCGTCCAAGTTCTAGCCCAATTTGATTACCCTGATACTCTTGGAAACTACTCCAGCTTCTGAGAAATGACACAAGGTAATTTTCTATAGCAGTGGAAGGTTATTCTTACCAGCTATAAAATAATAATTTTGGTGTTAAAGAGTCAGGGACTGGAGTGCCTGGGTGGCGCAGTGGTTGAGCGACCCATATTTGGTTTCAGCTCAGGTTGTGATCACATGGTCCTGGGGCTGAGCCTCGTGTAGGGCTCTGCACTCAGCACAGAGTCTGCTTGAGATTCTCTCTCCCTCTCCTGCTCATGTTTTATCTATCTAAAATAAAACAAATAAATATTTAAAGAAAAAAGATAAGAACATAGGCATTGGAGACTATGGCTTTAGTTCAAGGCTTAGGAATGAAAAGAATGGGATACATTTGAGAACTTGTGAGGTATGTGATAACAGAGTCAATGCCAGAGGTGAGATATAATATTAACAAGAATTGCACTATCGTTTAATATTTTCTAATTTCTATGTGGAAAGTATTCAGGAGTTATTCATCATCAATTCTCTCTGTACACCCAAGAGGGGAGTACTGTTGTTTTCTGCATATTAAGAATAAGAAAGTAGAAGTGAAGTTCAGTCATTTGTCACAGGTAACATAAAATTGGAGAACTGGGGTCCAAAAGTAGGTCTCCCTGACTATGAAGCCAGAATAGTAGTCACTGTGGTAGAGGGGAGGTGTGCCTGCCTGTTAAACATTTGACGTTTGACAGTGCTTAAAATGCTTTCTGACACATAAAGCGTGTTAACAGAGAGTAAAGCAAGCTCACAAATGAAACAAGGCTTTTGGTGAAAAGCTCTGGGAAGGCACATAGCATCACACATATTATTCATTCTCCTGATGTCACTTTCAAGGAGATAAAGAGATGCTGTTCAATGGGCTGTAACTTAAGACATATGTTAATTCAGTCCCCGAAGAAGGACATCACAATTACTCAATTATTGGATAAAGAACATCCAAGGGAGTTTATGTTTCAGTAGAAATGAAGAGCTTTGGAGCAAGCCTTATAAGGCACCACTCGTTTTTTCTAGATGAATCAGAAAGGCAGAGTGGTACTTCAGATGTCCTTCTTCATTTATCTGGGATGATTTTTTTTTTAAATAAGAGAGATTCTCATATTTCTTGAATGAAAAACAAACTAAAAATATAATCATTAAATAAATAAATGTATTAGAGATAAGAAAACCTTCAAATATCTATTTTAAAATGATGCAAGCATAAAACATTTTGCTATGTAAATTTTATATGGCAAAATATATAATGATACATTTCTAAGAGGTTTTGAGCTCTGTTTTGAATTGTCCCCTGGTTGGAACTTATGTTGTTAATTTGCTATTTTTATTTTTATTTTTTGCTTATTTATGTGATAGAGTCCTTAAAAACTAATTCTCATGCTCCAACAAATTTGAGATAAATTTAACAAGTGTAATAAATGTTTATTAAAGATTCCACAAAGCTTGACAAGGAAAGTGATGTGGAAAACACCAAACATATATACCATTTGTCAAAACAAGTTTTGAATACAATTTATTAGTTGTTAAGGAAAAACGAATCTTGCAAATCAAAACAAAATCAGTAAAATTTGTTATTTTCTTGTCTCCTTAGAAAGCAACGTGGTGAAACAGGCAAGCAAAAATATTGCTTCAATGTCTGTACACACACACACACACACACACACACACACACACACACACACAAAGTCAAAATTAAATTTCAGGTCTGCCCCTCTACACAACTGGTTATATGTCTTTGTGAATGGAAGGAAGACCAGGGGCAGGCAGGGTGGGCTGTCATAGGTGAACAATTCCCAAGAAAATATTCACAAACACTGGTTGAAACACAAGATAATCACACAGAGTTTTCGGTTGCCGGTTATGTTTATTGAAGTGAAACCAATGAATTGTAAAATAAAACAAGACTCCTATTCCTTCATTGTTGTGAGGATATGTGGGAATGATGTAGCAGAAATATACTTTAAACCAGATGATGGCAGATGAAGAAAATCAAAGAAAAATAAAATTTAATAGATGGAAGTGTTGATTTTTACTTGTATGTGCAGGGTGAAGTGCTGAGGATGCTTCACGCATCACTTCCTTGACTCCTCACAAGTTTTTTAACCACAAGGTTATGAAATGTATGAAGCTGTGACCCACGTGTTTAAATCCCAGGGCAGAATTGCAGTTAAAAGAAAATATTCGATGTGATAAGAGAAATTTCATAGTATTCAAATCCTTTACTTTCTGTTCTTGGAAACAATTAACGAAACACAGAAGCCCCTAAAGTATTCTTTTAAAACTCTTACAAGTTTCTCTCTAAAATCGTCTATGTGCTTTGCTCAAAATAGCTCTTTTCAAACCACACTCTTCCCAATCTCTGAGAAATGTTTTCCAGCTCTTGTTCTCGTCCACTATTTCCTCTCACCGTCTTTTTGTCTGATTAGGCATCACAAATACCCAAGAAATGGTTTCCTGCTTCAAGGTCAAACATAAAGATCAAAGGAAGAGAAATGAGTGAAGTGATCCAGACCCGCATTATCTCTGTAGGGTAAGAGAGGAAAAGATTAGAAGCTCTTTTACTGTAATAATTTATACCTCGTCACATGTGTATTATTATTACAGAGATGACAAAACAACACAGAGAAATGATGTAGGTAGCCAAGGTACACTGCTCTTTAAGTGGAATAGAGTAGCCAGGGATAAACCCCCTGCCTTTTTGAAATTAGCCATGTTGATTTGGTCTATTTCACAACAACAACGACCAGAAAGTTGACATAGAATCATCTATGTCTTCCCAATTGTATATTCTTTATAGTATACTATGTGTAGTGATATTGGATAATTATTTATAGAACAAAAAATACTATATTTCATTAAAAATGGAACTCAATAAGTTTTTTCTTTATTTTTAAAAGATTATTGCTTAGAATCTAGGTGAGTTTCTCCTTGAATTGACTTTGTCATGGTAAAAAAAAAAATAGTAACTACAGGCTTAATTATTAAGTGTATCCCATGTAAGAAGCTCAGAGTTAGAAAGTTCAAATAATACCATGAGAGGGACAATGGGAGGGACTCTCTTCAGGTGGATCAATCTTCAGGAGGAGTCATTCATGTCTCTGCTCAATAGCTGTCAGATTTTATTTGATCTCCTCTTTACCTAAAGCAGGAGTCATGTAGGGTTTATCACCATTATGTGGAGTAACTGTTACAAGAACAAGAAAAGCAGTCTCTCCGATTCCTGCCTGACACAGCATGAGCAGGTCTTGGGTTAGGCTATGGGCATCTACATTTTTAACAAGAAACCCTCATGAATCAGATTTAGATGTCTACGATAATCATACTTTGAGAAACTTTGCTGTAGAGTTCAGTAAGAACAATGGTGATAAAATTGTCTCTTACATGTTAATTTTAAGATCAGTGCAAATGGGGCAGACTGAGGATCTCACAATATTTTTGGTTTGATGGTTGAACTCTCAACAGGGAATTTTAGTTTCCAAATCATCATCTTTTTCAGAAATTCTCCACAGGAAACAAAGTATTGAGAACAGACTGTAATTTCCTCAGTTGCTCATAATGCACTATGGAAAAGAGTTTGCAATTGTCACAGTAATCCAATACCAAGTTAATTCCAGGTGTGTGCAGCTTAAAAGGGTGATAATTGGATAGCAGATGAACTAATATAGAAAGTAGAAAATGCATGTAATGTTTGTTGAGGAGTGTTTAACTGCTGAGATGTACAATAGAAAGTTCAACTCAATCTTTCTATTAGAAAATCGTAACACCACTAGTCAGTAAATTACTAAATTTGTGTAATTTATCTAAGCAAATATGTGTCAACCTGTACTGTATGTCAGGTTGTGTGTTGGACATACCATAAGGGGTTCACACTCAAACGTTATTTGAAATTATTTAAGCACAATACTAAATGTTGAAAATTATTATACAAACCTAGGTTACAGATGTGAGTGGTTACAGAAATGAGTGGTTAATTCCAATACAGTGGTGAGGTGGACAAGGGAGATAGGAAGGTAACTTAGGAGGGAGAGGTTATACAAAACCCAGGGTAGCTTTATATATAGGTAATAACTGACCTTAATTTTTGGTAATAGGAACTCAGTATTTAAATCAACCTGTGAGGGAGCTGAACTTGGGCAAGGAAGAAGGAGGAAGAACTCAGAATTACTACTGGGTGACATGATTTGGTGTGTAGTGGTGCAATGAAATAAAGCTCAATCAATAGAAATAATTTTTAAAAAATCATTTTGCAGGAGTTCCTAAATTCTGGGCCCCAGGCTTGTGTGGGTAATAGATATGGGCCACTAATCCTCAGCATATGTATATATCAATACCAGCCAGAGATATTTAATTCATAAATTTACTAAACCAACAGAATTTATTGACAATGATTGAATCTATACTCTGTAATGAGAATTATATGCAAATTACTATAGAGTTAATTCAAGCATAAATAAAAGCAACAAACTATAAATTGTATACTTCATGATGTATAACTCATAAATAATGGAAAAGTATTTCAGTTTCTGTTTAGAATATTAATAGATTTATCTTTCTCTTAGATATGCAGATTTTCATTGTTGCATAGACGACTGGTACCACAGTTCTATGCTGGGTTGGCATTTCCTTTTTTCATGCTCCTTACTTGTATTTGCAGAATCTTCCTACCAATTCTGCCTGAAAGTGGTTCTGAAACTTTTATCAATACTTTCTATAACGGCTTTTTATTTTATTTGTTTGTTTCTTATGCTCTGCAAAATTTGGCCTAGCTCTTTGCCATGTTAACCTAAATGCTTCATATGGTAATATGTGCATACTCTCTTTCCTTCATTCTACTCTTATATCTTCCTTCTATTTCTTCCTGTCTCCCCCTCTCTTTCTCTCCCTCCCTCCCTCCATTTCTTCTTCCATCCCTCCCTACCTCCTACTCCTTCAATTCCGTATCTTAGGCATTCAGTGTTTTCCCTCTTTGGCTTTGTTGTTCTCTCTGATGAATAGATAACTCCTTTACCAAGAAAAATTATGACTAGATTTTATTTTATTTATTTTTTTAAAGATTTTACTTTTTTATTTGACAGAGAGAGGGAGAGCAGCAGAGGGAGAGGGAGAAGGAGGCTTCCAGCTGAGCAGGGAGCCCGATGTGGGGCTCCATCCCAGGACCCTGCCTTAACCGAAGGCAAACGCTTAACTGACCTAGCCACCCAGGCACCCATGACAAACTTTTAAACTAAAAACACATTTCCTATTACAGTAGCACCATCATAATCTTCATATGTATTAGCACCTTTTTAGTGTCAACTGTCCAGTATGTAACTCAAATCCCTCCCAAAAGAGGAGTTTGTTGTGCCCAAACCATGATCATCAGTAATCTCTTGACTTCTTTTTGAGGCTTCGCCTCTGCTTGTCCTGGTTTTGTGTTGTTTTGTATTGTTTTTATAATATATAACTTCATTCTGTTAAATCTTGTGTCTCTACAAATTGAAAACAATAAACACAGTCGGTTCATCATATATTTATCTTTACAGCCTTATGATGAAAGAGGAAAGAGATGCCTTCCTTGCCAGATCTAGGTTCTCTCTCATACCCGGTGCATGGCCAATGTATGTCCAGGGAGAATGGGGTGCAATAATTTATCTACCCTATGCCATATGATTACCCCTGAAAACAAGGGCACCCCAACTAGCAACGCTCCCCAGAATGATATTTATAGAGAGAGGCAAATTTGAAGTCTCTCAGAGGAATGAGGATGAAATGGATGAACTCTAAAACAAAATATCCATTACATGCTACAACATTTTTTATCATACTAGTTATAGCTCAGAGGCATTCAGGCATTCATACACATTTATCCTGTCATCAGTAAAAAGAAAATGCTAGAAGGATATTGAGTTGTTAAAATATGAATGAGATGATGAGAATAATTTTAGAGAAGTTGGGTTGGAGATGATGACTCATTAGAAGTTCAGTGTATTAATTGGACTTTGGAGTTTGGTCAGACTTAGAGATACGCATTTGGAAATCAACAGCACAGAGGGGGCAGTTAAAAACTGTAGTAGACACAAATATCTGCAAATGGCAGAGATTCAGCATTGAATCTCTTTTACCTGACTGAGTTCTTGGCACAAAGACATAAATGTTTGGTGAATAGCTGGGGCAAAGAGTGTAAGAACTCAACTTTCAAACTTCCATTGATACTTGCATGTAATATATAGACATACAAACTTGGATCAAGTTGCTGAAATGTTGGACACCACTGAGCAGAAAAATCTGTGGACTGTGCCTGAGTAGTATATATTTTCCGGATTTAGGCTTAAGGTTGTTGGGGGAGATGCCAGCCAAAAGTTAAGAAGGGGCTGCCGTGAGCAGCTGTTCCTAAAGACACTCTCAAATATCATCTCTTCTTTGCTTTGGCATCTGAGCAAGTGGGATTTCAACATTTATACAAGTGGCTTGCTAGCACTGTCTTGAATAAGTGTGAGAAAAATGAGGAGATGTTCTCCAATTTTTGGAAGATATTTCCAAGGTGAAAGCACTTTTCTACCTCCCAAAATAAAAGAAACAGTAAAAGAGTGAATCATAAGGAATAATTTTCTTTGAATGCAGATAATTTTGTAAATCAGATTTTGTGGGAAACTGTCTGACACTATGGTGGTTAGTATCTTTCAAACATGTGCCGCTGCACCATGCCCTTTTCATGCATATTTTGACTTTTGATTCTTTAGGGTAATATAGCCCCATGACAGATTAAACAAAAACAAAAACAAGCAAACAAAAAAACCCAGCTAAGGAAGTTAAATGACCTTCCCAAGTTTATAAAGCTAGTAAACATCAATTAAGATGAGGATAGAAATCTTTGGATTTGGGGTTCAGAGCTCTTGCCGCCTTATTGGAACTGCTTTATTGCTTGGTTACTTTGGATTGACTATTGCTAAATTGCCAGGAGGCTGTCAAATAAACATTTTTATTGAATAGATAATGTACTTATCTATAAAACTTGTCAAACCATTCAAATGACCATTTGTTTTCATAATTGTTCAGATTGTTGGTTTGATTATCAATGTAGTCAGAATAGCTACACTATTCAAACAAGTAAACAGCCAGTAGTTTTCTCAATATTGTTTATAATTTCGTGGTTCTGTTTTGGCATTCTGTTATATTGACATTGGCAAGACTGCTTTCTAATACCAGTGGATTCTCTGAGTGTATTTGTTTCCTGGGGTGGCTGTAAAATAATACCATAAATTTAGTGGCTTAAAATAGTGCAAGCTGAATATTTTATAGTTTCATTAAGTCAGAAGTCTGACCTGAGTCTCAATCAAGGTACTAGAAGAACTTCATGTCATCTGGAGGCACTGGGGAGCATCTGTTTCCCTTCTGTTTTCCAGCTTTTAGGGACTGCCTGCATTCCTTAGCTTATGGATGCCGTCTTCCATCTTCAAAGCCACCAGTAGCCTGAAAGTTCTTTCTCGGGTTATATTATTCTGATTCTACAGTTTCATAGTCAGATCTCCTTCTTTGACTCTCTTAAGAAACCTTGTGATTACACTGAGCCCACTCTGATAATCTAGGATAATCTCCCCATCTCAAAATAATTTAATCATATCTGCAAAATCCCTTTTACCATGTCAGGTATAGTAAAAAATTCCAGTGATTCGAATGTGGGCTTCTTTAGAAGGGAGCATGCATATAGTACTGGGTTTTGATTTTCCAGGCATTTTCATATTTTATGTCTGTGCTAGTATATGATATACTTGTGCTGATCCTACTTCCCAAAGTAAGGTCTTTTTATGCTCTCAATTCTCTCAGTTCTGTTGTAGAGTTCGTCCACAAAAATTACAGGTGAGAACCATACTCTCCAAAATCAATACTCATATCCTAAGTAATCAAAAATATAATCATCTTAGTTTGGGAAATATAACTTTATTAAATCCAGACAGAGTTATCTCAAAGCTGTCCTTTGATGTCTTTGGCTGAGAGATACTAGTTTACAAAAATCTATTATTAAAAAATTTTCATGTGAAATCTTGATTAAGGGAAATTTTATAGGGACTTAAAACATCAATTAAAACTTGATTAAATTTTACAGCCCCTAAAGGCTAGTAATATATATATATTTTTTTCCTTCCAGATGACAAAGAAAAATGCCCTGTATGCATAAGGCTCATTAACAATGTCATAGCTCTAAAAATCTGCATACAGTAATTATTCCAAAATATCTCTTGGAAAAAAAAAAAAACTCTAAGCTAAGCCAAACAGAACTCTAGCTCTCTGTCTTTCTGTGAATGACTGTTCATTAGAGAAAATATTTTCCCACTAAATGACTTTCTGAAATGGGCTCCATTTCCTGATTTTGACAAGGTTCCTTCTTGGATCAACTCATCATCTGGTCATTTTCACACCATATTAGAAATGAAACCTGTTATTGTCCAACATTTCTGCCTATAGTCCCTGGATACACCAATATGCACTTACCCACTGCTTTCATCTTCCACACATTACATGCATTCAAATCGAAGCATTCAATCACTATAAGCAGTAGGTGCAGTGTGGAGTAGTAAGCCAAGGCTCAAAAAATTGATATTTTCCTCCTGTAAGAGCACATGCATCAATTGATAAACAGTAAGCCAAAGGAAAAAGCATTTCCATTATTAGTTCAGTGCACCAATCATACCATCTAAGGTACTTTTTTTCCCCCCACGAATGTGTAATAGAAGCCAGGTAATGGTCCTTATATGTCAATGCCGGCTGACTCTATCCAAGAGTAGGTAGTTGTTTCTCGTTTAACCTTAATTGATAGGAGTGGTAGATGCTCAGAATCAATCAATGAATTTCTGTGGATTCAAAAGGCGATTCTCATATAATCCTAATGAGTTCTGGCAACTGGTATTCGTATTGCTTAACAGCTATCATAAATATACTGAAGAGTTGTGACAGTGGTCAAGTTTCCCTTTACAGTTTTGGAAAGGTTTTAGTTTTCCATAACGTTAAATCAAGACCAGATTTTTAAAAGAATATTTTTCCGGGTACTGTGTGTGTGTGTGTGTGTGTGTGTGTGTGTGTGTGTGTGTGTGTGTGTGTGTGTGTGGTTTGTGTTGTAAATAGAAAAAAAAAGAAGTAATTCTTTTTATGTAAAAAAAAAAATTTATTTCCCATCAATATTCAATTCTAAATTGAGGTCAGATCTAGAATGCCTAATGATTGATTATCTAATCTTCTGATTTTGTGTTGGTAATTGAGTTTTTAGATACATTTTAGCCTTATTACATTTGCTGTTCTCATTGTATTAAATAATAAAGCAATAAATATTATGTAGGTCTTTACAGTTTTCACAGCATGTTAGCATGCTTTATGCTCATTACTGCTCTCTGTAAGATTTGATGTTGGTAAGGCAGGTCATATTATGTCATACAATATGGCTAAGGCCAGAAAAATTAACCTATCTACTCAAGGTTAATGCTTCTAATAATTTATATAAATTGGATCTTTCCCCTTGATCTGCTGATGACTAATAACATGGTCTTTCTACTTTATCTTGCCACTTGACTAGGTCTTTCTGTGCCACAGGGGAAAACACTGCAACTCCAAGTCATTCCAATTTCCCATTCCATTCCAGTGTTCCCAAAACATAGAGAATGAAGCCTAACTTTTTAGCAGTCAGGATGCTGTCTAACCTGATACTGGAATCCTCATGAATAATTATACATGAGCGGATATTGGAAATGTATATGAACTGCCTGGTATCATTTGCCTATTTAGAATACTGAGAAGTTTTAGATTATTAAAGTTACCTCTATCAAGAGTGACATTCTATACTCCAATATAACTTTAATAATTTGTTTTTATCCTTCACAACCCATTTTTGTTGCTTATTTGGAAAATTGACAATTGACTTATTTTTTTTTTCCTGAACACCTCCTCCAAAGTAAAATATCTTTCTAACTATGAAAGTTTGATTTTCTGGAAGGCTTACTTTATCTTAGCCAGACGGTGAATAATGTTCTTTCTACATAAAAAAAGACTAGAAAATATCTTTTATAAATTAATGTCTTTGCTGTAGTGTAAAGCCAGAAAGAACAGGAATCTTAACCTTGTCATGGGATCTCTACTTTAGGTCATGTGTCTGCAGGTGTCCTACTGTGGTAAATTCTTTCCTTCCACAGGCACTTGGACATGCACCACATGACACATGATTTTACCTTACAACAATGAAGAGTCATTTTCACTCCAGAGAAATAATCAGAAGTCTATTACTGAAATCATTTTCTAATATTCCACTCAACAACTTTACTTAAATGTATATTGAGGATTTACAATGTGCCAGACAGGTAGAAATCATTCATGCTCCATTGATAGGAGCTAGGAAAGACACTGTTATTAATGAAAGCATCACATGTATTTATAATTACAAACTGCAGTAAGTGCTGCAAAGGGGATGTCAGAGCTCTATGAGAAGGAACTCAACATGGGCCCAACTGGCTGTCATACTGAGTGGGAAGGTGAGAGTTGTTCTTGCCACTTTATTAACTATCTGAATCCAAGTAGTTTCCCTCTTCCTTCATCCTCAGGTTTCAATATCCATCCCTGTTATTCTTGCCTTCAGGGGAATTGTTATACTTAATGATACTGGAATAATATTAGTATTCTAATTGCCATAATGATAATAATAATTATTATTATTGAATTAGAATTCTTACAGAGGCATTTTTTTTTTTTTTTTTTTTTTTAGATAACCAGCAACATTATAGTAGATATTTCTATTCAGGGCAGATCCAAATTGGTGTTTATAGAGAAGTCATCGTTCTAAAATTGACAGAGAAATAAGAGATATCATATAAATGCCCCTCTATGAATAACCCTGTTCTACAGCATTTTGGAAGAAGATTTAAAGACTTTATTGATTCTGACAAAATTGAGATAATAGAAAACCATGGGCAGGGCAGTTACTGTGAAAGAATTCAAACATGATTCTAAACAACTGTGGTGAAAACACATTTGGAACAAGAGACTTGCTTCCAACTTGCCTATTTCACCCTTATAATGCTGAGACCACATCGTGAGAAAATTTCCTGGAGGACATAAATTACAGCTACCTTTTCACTTACAGAATTTAGGTATCCCAGTGCATTTGGCAAAAAATACATTTCAAAAATTTCTACATTTATACTCATTATAAAATTATAACTCTTTTGTCATTGAAAATGTAAAATAATAGTCTAAGCCTTGAACTTTTGTGTGTGTGTGTGTGTTTTTTTTTTTTTAAATAAGATATTTATATAGCCTGTCAGCATGCGGTAAAAATACTTATTTTAGTAATAGAAAGACTTTGGAGAAACTGTCCCCATTTTCCTGATTATTGTTTGTTCTCTTCTGACCTATGATGGCAAGTCTACACAGCTGTCCTGTATGCCCTATTGCACCTTTAACTTCTACTCTCAGCACTCTGCACTGAAAGTTCTTCCTCTTTATACATTGCTCTCTTTCTTGAGATCCTGGGTCCTGGTAGGCAAGGAACAGGATCACCATTCTCAAAATTGAATCCTTTGTGCTCAACATACAATAAGAGTCAAGGGGCACATGCTGTAGTAACACCATTCTTTCATTTCCTTAGGTTGTAGAAAATTCTCCCACGTTCCATGTCAGTAATTGTAAGATATACTTTTTATATAGTATAAAATATACTATAATATAGATATAAATATATGTAACATTTACATCTATAATATATGTTGTTTATGTTTATCCATCTTTCCATGAGATTTATCCATTAATATAGAATCCAGAAAGAAAATTCCCTGGGTTAAGAAATTTGTATTCTCTGTTAGCCAAGGTTAGCCATGTGTTACTAATTCTGTAAATTCTAGATTCTGAGAATTCCAAATTCAAAGAAATGAAAATCTTAAAATTGATGGTAATTATTTTTCTTCTTCTTTTTATATATGTGTGATTAGTCAGGTCTTTCGTGGTGGTGTTTCTTTTGTTTGTTTCTGTGTTATCCTCAGTCTTCATAGCTAGGTCAATGGGTTATTTGTTTGTTTGGTTTTTGATTCAGAATCAATTAAATTGGCAGAATTGTTGAAAAGTATTTACTCAGTATATACATGCTTCTTTCCATTGTTCAGCTGGATTTTTATGACAACATAAAATAATTGATATAAATATCTAATAAAATTTTCAAAAAACTCCATCTAGAATAATATAAGGTAGCACAAGGCAGTGCATGCATTCGGACTTTCTGTGTCCTAATTTAAATATGCTTGTATACACAATGGAGTTTTAAAGTTATATTGTTGAAGATGAGTAGTTTTATTTTCACTAGATTTTTAAAAAGTGTTCTGTGTCCTTTAAAGTGAGAAAATGCTAATAATTTCTTAAATTGAAGATTATTGTCTGCTATTTTTTATCTAAAGTGGAGCCAAAGAGGCATAAGCAGTTTTATACTGCAGACCTAAAGGATTATTGTGATATATTAGGTGATGTAATCTGGAAGAAAAAGGGACAAAACACTATAATGTATTATGTAAGGAAAAAAATGGGTAATTATCTTCTGTATGATAGCCACTGCATAATGTAGTTTTGAAGATAGTAACATTATATTTTCATTCACAAAAATCTTAATCACCATTAACCCTCCATTTAGTTAATAAATTTGCCTCTCCCCAATACTCAAAAATTACCTCCCCAGACCATTTGGAACCTATACAGATCATGGGTGACTGTAGCGCATGATACAGATCACATGACTACTTCTGGCCAATGAGCTACCATGGGAGTGATACACTTCAGAACTGTCCAGTGATTTTTCACATATTTCTTCCCCTGCATCAGTTAACCTGAAAAGCATGTGATAAGAGGGCAGAGCCAAAATAGTTTCCAGTTTGAGTTACTGCATGGAGAATTCTTTCTACAATGCCCCAGACAACATTGCCAACTCAGTGTGAGTTAAACCTTTGTTGTATTTAACCTCCTATATTTATGGCTTAATTTATTAGCAGAGATTACCCAAGCCTGTTTTTAATATGCTTTTGAAATCATGTTTTATCTTAATAGTACCTTTAATTTCTTCTCCACCTCTACTTCCATAGTAGTATGCTTTTTATATGGTGTTTATTCCATCTAGCTTTGTAGAAAGCTATTTATACAAATCATGGAGAATGAAAGCTTTGTGAGTCCAGAGACCCTGTTCTAATCATTGGAATTTATAACAAAACTAGCAAAATTTTTATTTGTTTATTCAACTTGTATTTTTGAGTACTTCTATATGCTAATTATTAAGCAAACTGGAATCTGTGTAATTAAAAACTAATGCAGTATTGAAATGGATAATACCCAAGCAGAGTGAATCCTTTAGAAAGTTCATTAGTGTGAAGAAGAGGCAGTTCTACAAAGTAGAAAAGCACATGCAAAGGGCCTGATTCATGCAAGATCTTGATTTTGATAGAAAATGAATGCTAAGGGTGCTTGGTAAGTATTAGGGATAATGGAACAAGATGGAATCACAGAGGTCAAGAGTAGATTGTGCCTACTGTGCACAACAAAGAATTTGATGCAATGCAATATGTAGTTTTAAAAGTTATGGAAGGGATTGAATGGGGTTGCAATATGACCTAACTGCTATTTTTTGAAGTTCCTCTAGTTGCTGCTTGAAATTATTATTTGAAGATTGGTTAGACTGGAAGGAAAGAGACCAATTAGATTATTTTGTAGTACTTTGGGCATAATGTAAATGAGTGTTTGTTTATGGTGAGAATTGAGCTAAAGACAAAAATATCAAGTTCATATATTATTTGGATGCAAATCAAACAGTATGTACAGGTAGTAATTTGCGCTTGGAGAATCAATAGAAAAGAAAAATCAAAGGTGAATTCTAGGATTTGGCTTTTCAATTAAATCAAAGTTATGTAGTGTGACCAAGCAAACTGTAGGATAGAAAGAAGCTTTATAAGCTTTAATATTTAGAGATTATTTAAAAGAGAAAAATAACCAAATCCAATACCTTGCTGTATCAGTTTCATTCATTATTTAATAAAATGATACTATATCCATAATAAGATATCTAAGTGAATAGCCACATGCCTGTTGTAACTACTTGCTCCCATGACAGCCAAATCATCTAGCTGCACTTAAGATTGATCAAGCCAACACAATCGATAGAATTTTTTCATTCATCTGAGACCATTGGTTCCCATATTCATTTGGAGTGATGTTTTTATTTCCTATTCTCCAGTGCATTGCTCTTTTTACTCACATTTTCCCCCCCTGTGGCATGTGATTTGCTGTCTTGATAAAATGAGATCCTGAAAAGGATCACTGCGTCCTTGGTCACAGCTCCCTGGGCCATTAGTTTAGCAGCTTTACATAGTGGCTTCTGGGGCAAACCCGCTTCTGTGGCTTGCATCAGCAATTCTGAACAGGTTATAGGAAAAAAGTGGCCATCCTTGGGTAAAATATTTCCATCTCCTCTTACTACTTCTGTACCTGATGTAAGGGTGACTCTTTCCCTACCTCTATATCAAGGAAAGATGTATGTAAACCATTCTTAAAAGCTTTGTTATAGGCTCATTTTCACAAAGGTATACCATGCAATATCAGTCTGTACACTTCTATCTTTTCAAGTCATCTTGTTGTCTCAATCTTTTGCCAGTCATCCGCTTTGCTGGAAACTTTGACTGCTTGATCCATATTTCCACCTCTGGCAGATCCCATTTCTTCTCTTCTTTCCCCAAGAATAATACCACCCCCAGCCCAAAATAACAAAATAGCACTTAAAAGAGAGAGAGTAATATTACCTACCACATAGAAACTTTAAGATTATTTAAATAAACACTTCATGTAAGGACCTTATCAGAATCCTAGTGCTATGGATTGAATTGTATGCTCCCCAAAATTCATAGGTTCAAGCCTTAACTTCTATAACCGGTAATTATATTTGGAGATAGGATCCTTAGGAGGTAATTGGGATTAAATGAGGTTATAAGGAAGGGGCTCTAATCCCATAGGATTGGTGGTTTTATAAGGAGAATGAGAGAAAGAGAGAGAACGTTCTCCAAGTACACACACACTGAGGAAGACCATGTGAGGATATAGCAAGAAGGAAGCCAGAAAGAGAGTTATTTTTTTTCAAGAGAATACTAAATCGTTTATTGATTATACATGATAATGGATGGTACACAAGCTTTAATCCCATCTATAATTTTATCTGATACCATAATTCAACTTAGATATATTGCATAGGAGGGGCCAACAGAGTTCTTACTAGGAAATGAATCTGATGTAACCTCGATCTTGGTCTTCTGAACCCCTACAATTGTGAGAAATAAATTTCTGTTATATATCACACCTAGTTTGTGGTATTTTGTTAAGGCAACCTGAGCAGACTAGTCCACTCTTTTATATAGTAGTTATCCCATAGTGTGTTATTATTACTTTCCTTAATCTTGTACCTCTGAATGTATCTGAAACTCACATCAGATCAAACTGTGCTTATATTGTGCTCCCAGAAGATTATCCCAGTCTTTATCCTAAGTGCCCATGTATGTGCTGATGTTGCTTTTTGTCTGAAATGTTATGCATCATTTTCTCTGCTTAATAAATGGTACATTTCTAATGACCAAAACTAGGGGCCAAGGACAGATAACCTTTGACACTCAGCACAAGCATTTCTTAATGATTCTTTAAATTTATTAAATGTATTCTTTAGTGTATATGTATTTGTTTACTTCTTCATCCCCCACCTAAACAGAAGGTATAGAAAGGCAAGATATCATCTTAGGTGTAGGTCTTTCTTCAACATACAGAACAAGACAATAGCATGGCAGGGCAGGATATATATATTTCATATATCTATATATACATACACATATATACACTTCCATATGATTATATATGTTATTATATATAAAATGATATATCAAAATGATAAAATCTGGAAACATTGAACTATTTCTTTTTTCAGTAAATCATTGAAAAATTTTTGTGCTTAACACTACCAATAGCCATAGTGTTTAGTAGATCATATTTCGATAAATGTTACCACTGATTCACTGGTTTTCTAAGACTTGAAAGTTCTAGCTGTGTGGAAGATACTTAAAAAAAAAAAACTATTTCGGGGGGGCACCTGGGTGGCTCAGTTGTTTAAATGACCGACCCTTGATTTCAGCTCAGGTCCTGATCTCCAGGCCCTGGGATCCAGCCATGTTCTGTGGGGAGTCTCTTGTCTCCCTCTCTGTCTGCCCCCCCCACCTCTCTCTTTCTCAATAAATAAGTATATCTTTAAAAAATATATTTCAATGATCTCCATATGATGATCACAAAGAGAGCTCCTTGCCTACTTATACAATGTCTCACAAGAAGCATAGTCTCACTCCAATTCAGTCTAGTTTCTAATCTCAGGAATATTTGTGCATGTTCTTGTATATTTGTCAATTTATTCATTTACTCAAAAAATATTATTAAGTTCCAACATGTGGTCAATTCACAGTGACCCAAACAGGGAATATCACTGTCATCATCGAATTTATATTGTTTTTTGAGTTATATTTACCTAGTTCATCCTCATCAGTGCAACGGAGATCATATAAACTTTCTTACAAATTGTGTTATGATTTATTAACAGTAAGGGTTTTGAAATGGTAAAGCAATAAACGCGTGTAATAGTCTTTTTGGGGTGAGCTCTCATAAGACATTTTTAGGGTACACTCTCATCAACTTATCATAGAGAGGAAAGAGGAAGCAATTTGAGTTTTCAAAAGTGTGTGTGTGTTACTTTTGGATTTAAAAACCGAAGCATTTCAAACTAGCTCAATCAAGGAAAGCAAAGATATTTATTGGAATAACACTGTACTTTCTTACTATCCAAGAAAAGCAGATAACCTGGGCAAAGTAATGATGAAAGGCAAAGCAAGAAAAAATAAAAAATCATACCAGCTTCAGTAATCCCTGCATCTGTTCATTCTCAGTCCCTTGCTCTAAACTTTGCCTTTTATTTTCTTCTCTGTATGACATTCTTCACCCCAAAGTTTGCATCTACTCCATTCAATAGAAGGACATTTCCTGAGATTAGTCTTTTTATGCTCTTGTCCAAAATTCACAGAAAATAGAATCATTCTGAAAATTTAAGAAAAAAGTTATTGCTCAAATGGAGATTTAAGACTTCATTCAGTTGATGCACAGTGAGGAGCATCTGGAGACCAGATAATTCCCTCAGCAAATGGACATGAGTTTTTATTGAGTAAGGAGAGAGAGGGGGGTATGTAGCCTCATGGTTGAGCGCAGCTTGTAGTTTTCTTCATCTTTAACTGCTACTATAGTTGTAGTTGGAACAATTGGATTTTTGTAGTTTTTGTTGTCTCTTGTTTTGGATCACTGGTCCGGTCCTTTTCCAAATGCTCTCAGCACAGTTCTTATTAGAGCTGTTTCTGTGTGCCTTCAGGGTTAGGTATACGTCAAAGTTCAAAGGAAAAAGCATTAAAGAAAGGAAGGGTGCAGGGAAAAGGGGAGAGAAACAGGAAGAAGGAAGCTAAGACCAAAGCAAGGCAGCCTAGGTCTAAGTTGTCCACTCTTGATCCAGTCAGATTCAGTTGGTGATAGAGGTCATCTGGTGGAAACAGATGCTGAGGTCTTCCTTGGGAAGAGGCCGAGGCATTTTTCGTAGAAACTGAAATAGGCTGGCAGAGGAGTCTAACATAGAAAGTAAACTAGATCAATAAATGTAGTTCCAATAACTTCAGTTACTGAAGGAAAACACTGATTTCTTTGGCTAACACGGTGACATGTCAGTCGGAGTTGTCTCTAAGTGCAAAGGTTTACTTTGTACAAGAGTAGAAATCACTGAAGTGGAACTGGATAAAACCAAGTCTTGCTGTGTAAGATACCCCTACACTGGGTGAAGGTTATCAACTAGAGAATATGTAACATCTCATAAAAATGATTCTATAAAAGGGGGCAGCAAAAATTACAAAATATTTGGCTTAGACAAGCCTACATCCACCTAATTACAACCACTCAATGAGTATCACAAAACTGACTTGTTTACATTTTTAAACGAGGGCATCTCCATTATCATTGGCCACCCAGAAAGATCACATCCTGTAAAATGAGGAAACTCTCATGGCTTCCTCCATTTTGGAACAGACTCAGTGATCCCAAAATATCAGTGAGCAGCAATTTCAAAATAATGACATTCATAATTAGTCAGCTTCAGTCTAATTATTATCGATGGCCCTAGCTTAATAACAAATCATATATATATTTGACTCTGTCTTACATAATGAGATAATAGTGGATTTCACCAAATAGGTGGATGTTATGAAAATTCTTAAGTCCACTCACCTTTAAAGAACAAATTACATATTACAGGCATATGGTAGGAAAATCTATCTTTTTCAACTAAGTTTGTCAGCTTTTCTTTTTTTGACCATCTATGAACATTCAGTATGATATTGTAAGCTGAATGAATATATACCGTTTATTTGCTTCAGAAATCTCTGGTGTAACTATCTGTCACAGTACTTCCCTGTAAAAGAACAAAGTAAGTCAAAAAGAAGAATATATGCAACATTATGCTGGAGCTCTATAAAGCCACGGATGTTATATCATGATTATGTATTTAAGTAGCTGAAAGTCATTTGTAGTCTTAATATGCATGGATGATATAATAAAGGACATGATGAACATGGGCCTCAAACCATGTCTGAGCAAGAGATAATGGTGACATTTGTCTAAATGTTGCATATATTCAACACATCTTGACAGATTTTATTAATGCAAATGATTTTCAGAGAATCAGTGTTCAGTTTCAGACATAAAAAATGTAAATTTTCATTTCTCTAGTTGAATTACATTTCCCTCATGCTATGTTAGCACTAATTTTAAAAGGAATTGGTGCAATATGTATATCTCTACCTTGTGGTAAGCTATTGTATTCTGAAATTTGAAAGTATTACTTTCAGAGCAAAAGTATGCAACATAAAAATGTGTACTAAACACGCACTGAGTAAATATTTCTTTATTAGGAAAAACACAGTATGTCAAAGACCATCTTTTTGCAATGAAGCTTAACTGCAAAGTTAGCTAATGTCATCTCCTAATTAAACAAAATCAGCTGTCAGAAAATTAAACAGATTGATTCACAATTAATGGTTGAGCAAACATTCTTCCAATTTGTTTCCTGCTTTAAGTCTTTGAGAAATTTCGCATTATTTTTGCTTCCTTACATTTACAAGGAAGGTTATCAGGATATTCATGAATAAGCTTATATTTATAGGATTTCTGTTTCAGCTACATCATTTGGGTCTTATGTATGCATATTTAAAATTTGAAATATTCTGCATAAATGTGCTATATTTTGAAGTGCATGTCTCATACATTTTTTTTCCTGCTGAAATTCAATACTATCAAACACAGACATACTTTGGGGGTTGTACCATGAGAATCTGAAAATGCTCATAAGGTGCTTACTATAATTTGTTTAAGTGATTAGTGGCAGACCAGTTAAGACAGGTAACTTGGAAGGCAAATTTTGAGGTTTTAAATGATTTAAACTTTCTTACATTGTGAATTTGTTTTTACCTATGCTTCTGTTTACATGGTAGGATGACTCTATCACATGCTGTCATTTAACATTGATTTATTCACAGGTAGCACAAGCGTGACCTGAACTATCTTAAGTTAGTCAGTTATTCTTTTTATTTTTAAGATTTTACTTTATTTATCTGAGAGAGAGTGAGAGCGAGAACCAGAGCGAGAGAGCATGAGCAGGGGGAGGGGCAGAAGGAGAGGGAGAAGCAGGCCCCCTACTGAGCATGGAGCCCGATGCGTGGCTATATCCGAGGGCCCTGGGATCATGACCTGAGCCAAAGGCAGGCGCTTAACCTACTGAGCTACCCAGGTGCCCTGTCAGTCAGTGATTCTTAACCTGTTCCATTATTGGAAAGATTTATTTATCAACCTTCATTATACATTCACGGAATAAATGTGCACATGCATGTATACATATACACATCCTGTATAAATTCTAGATGTACAAAGTCATTTAATATAACTGAGATAGATTATGTGTGTGTATATCCAAAAATGTATCCTGAAAATCTATATATTTAAATGAACATATACTCAGTGAGCTTTCATTGTTATCCAAACATAAATGGTATTATGGGATATTCCAAGCAAATATAAGACCAGAGCTCTGCCCTTATTTTATTTGCACACGATTAAGGCAATTCCTTTCTCAAGATATAGAATCCCTTCTCTTTTCATTCTTCTTGATTCTTTTTAGAAGCCAATACTGAAAAAAGAAGTATATGAAAATAAGAGAAAATTAAAATGCAGTTTGCAAAAGGCATCTGTATCTCATACAAAAAGCTTTATTACCTTAATATAAAAATCAATCAGCCTTTGAAAAAAATCAATGAAATGTCAAAGCCCTCTCTCAGAGGATCTTATAACTAAATTTGTTTGTTTGATTGTATATTTTGGTGCTTTATCCTAAAAATAGCTAAGAAAGGGGAACTTAACCTGCATTCCTTTTATGGATGATGTTTCACAGTCAATATGAGCAGACATAATACTAGAGATTCTTAAGCATCTCATGTGTTATGGACCATTGGCATTTAAGAAGCACGTGTGATCCTCTGGATCTGATATAAGCTCTTAAACAGGTAGGTCCTTCATTCTGTATTTGGACATACCCATTTAATGTGGCCACCTCTCGTGACATCTTGTAACTTGGTGTACATTGTGGCAAAATTCCCATGTGAATTCATCTCTATCAAATAAAGAGATGAAATTTGTTATTTTCATATAAGATCAAGTTTCACTTAGTAAATAGTTTTAAAAATAACTTGAAACCAAGTTACAGTTAAACTTTCATATACATTTTTTCATTTTCCATAATCCACATGAAAAAGGGCGAATATTGTTATTTTCATGCTACACAGAGAAAACAGTTGAAAGTAATGAAATAACCTACTGTAGGTCACATATCCAGTAAGTAGCAGAGGCTAAACTGAAATCAAGGTTTTCAGGCTCCCAATTCTGTTTTTGATTTTTCTATAACCCCACCGAGTAAATACAATATATTAAAGGTACTGAAATATCTTTCATACTTTTATACTACTAGAGTCCATTTACAATACTCTACAGAATTACACATGGACATTTCAGCAGTTCTGTAAATCATCAGGGTGAAAGCTTTTCACCTATTACTAGCTATCAACTGAAAGTCAAATAAATTTGACTCTCTTAAAAATAGAAGAAATTTAATTTGTAAGTTGGAGAGACAATGATGAGCTATTTCATTCCACTTGAAGAACACAATTGAAATTTAAAATATATTAATTCATCTTTTTTGTCTTTCATATCAGAAATCATTTATTCTCCTTGTCACTATTATAATGCAAGTTTTCTAGTCTACCAACTTTGTAAATTTTTTGAAAACTGTATTACAGTAAAATGTTAAAAACTTTTCATCTCTCTTTTTATCTCTCTCTCGTTTAAAAATACAATGCAAACCATGGTAAAGGGAATTTACATGTCATTGTAGACCCTGTGTAGCATTTGTTGCTTAAACAGAAGTTCCAAAATAAATAAATAAATAAATAAATAAATAAACAGAAGTTCCAACAGCAGATATTTTCAGATATCTCTAGATGTGTGGACTGATTTTTAACAATTAAAATAACAATTCTAAAATATAATGTTTATTTTAATTATATAAGTACATATGTAAATTTTGAATACAATTAATTTTTTTAAAGCTTTACTTATTTGTTTGAGAAAGAGAACTATGAGGAGGGGGTAAGGGAGAGGGGAGAGAATCTTTAGCAGATTCTGTGCTGAGTGCAGAGCCTGACACGGAGCTCGATCACACCACCCTAAGATCATGACCTGAGCTGAAACCAAGAGTCAGACACTTAACCTATTGAACCACCCAGGTGCCCCTGAATGCAATTAATTTTTAAACCATTAATCTATACTTTGATAATAGAGTTGACTTTATTGAGATAAAAACCAGCCAGGACTATAAACTCTAGTAGTCCTTTAAAATAAAACATATTTGAAGAAATGGTTTTGTTTTCCAAACTTTAGCTTTTTAAATTTGTTAAACAAATATATGGTTAGCATTTATAAAGTGGCAAATATTGCACCCTCTTTGATAGTATGTGAAATAATGAGATTTAAATTGTATATAGAATATTAATCTTTGTTGGCATATTTGTTTATTTTATATTTTTTCAGGAAGGGATAGTGTCTTGTAATTACATATAATTTAACAGAATGAAATAAAATAAAATTAATTGGAGGAGGACATCAGAAAGGAGGGAAAATTAGAGTAAGAAAAATTCTATGGAATCTGGGACTAAGTTGGTATACAAAATTCAAGCCAGAAAGAATTACTCTCTAGAAGTTGCTTCACATGAAGCTTTAAGTTTCCTATTTACCTGCATATGGAAAATACAACACAGTTATATGATCAGGCTTTCCAGAAAAGTCTGATATACACACACACATACACACACAACACACACACACACACAATTGTTCTTGCTCAGTAGAAACACAAACTGTTCCTCTTAGATAAGAAAATATCTCCCATTAAGCTTTTTGAAGAGGTACCCAGTATTGAAAAAAATGACCACCAAAAATATCCTTACAATTAAGAAAAAAAAAGTCCTTACAGTAAAAAGTCTGATAAGTTTTAAAAAGCATTTTCTTATAAATTCCTTTTAGGTCTTTGTAAAGGCATTTTGCAAAAGCATTTCTATAAGATCTCAATTTTATGTGTTAGAGTATTAATGCTATAGGCTGATCTGGCTTAATCTAAAGAAGAATTTCCAATATCCAGAGGAAATGGTGGCCCTGCTGTTTTTCCGGAAATCCTTCTTAAATGCTGTTTATCTTCACTGACCTTTCCGTATGTACTGAATAGAAGCATACTTGTGGTTATTTCCCCCTGAAAAGGAATTAAAGTTCAGCGAGTCTTATTGTGAGTTAATTGTAAATCATATATTTAAAAGATAATCCAGGACCTGGTAAGTACACATTTGTGAATTGAAGGTCACTTCACCTCTGCTCATACAGAAGCTTCAAAAATTCCTCAATAGTAAACGTTCCCTCAAAGGCTATTTTGTTTTTTGGGGTTTTGTGTTGTTGGTGGTGGTGTTTTGTTTTGGTTTTGGTTTTGGTTTTGGTTGCCAAATGATCCTTTATTGGAATATTTTTTTCTGTAGTTCTTAACTAGCTGCGCATTCCACTGCACCACTATTGATGCATCTATGATGTCACAAGGGTGGTGGCCATCAACATGGCAGCCCCCAGATTAAGCAGTCCCCAGGATCTCTTTAATGGTTCCAGAGATTTCTCTGGCTGGAAACTGCTGCCACATCTGTGGAGCAATGTTGACAGTCACTTTTGATAAGTGCTATTTCCACGGTGCTTAATGTTTTTCTGCTTCTTTCTGTCTCTTGGCGGTTCCTTGAGGGCTTTGATACTCAGGGCAGAGGCAGAGGGTACCAATTCAGTTGGGCCTGTCTGTTCGGTGTGGTCAGGGTCACTGTCACCCTCAGACCCCTCCAATCATGAGTTGCCTCAGCAATGTCATCACCAAACTTTTTTGGAGACAGACCCAGAGGGCCAATTTTTGGAGCCAGGGCAGACACGGCACTGACTTCCCCACTGGAACACCTCAGGTATAGGACTTTGATCTTGTTGGTTTGAACTTAAGTGTCATGGGAGATGGCATGATGGAGGCAGCTGGTGTCAGATAAACCTGGATCTGGGAGGACTGAAGACCGTTACACTTTCACCTCCTCCTAGTGGAAAGCCAAAAGCCCCTCAAAGCCTTTTAGCACATGAAAGAATAGGTAGTAGACCCCAAAATTCTGAAGCAGAAAGACACAAAATTTTATATTTTTCCTATGGGGAAATGGACACCCATTTATTTATATATACATGTAAAGAAATGATATGCATACAATTTTAGGCAGTACATTAAGAGAGAATTACAGCTAAATAAGTCAAATAATAATAGAATATAGTTAAATATTAATAAATAATGGAAATACAGTTAAATGAAATAAGTAATAAATAACAGACTGAGAGTATTGCTGACCTAAGGCAAGGGAAATTTCATTATTGGGCACAATTGAGAATAGTGAATTTGTAATAAGCTGGAGACAGACAATACTGTATCTTATCTATGAATGGAAAAAACAGAAAGTGGGAGTAATAACGCATGAGCAGTTTGCACCATTTTATTGCTAAAACTATCAAGGAGAATTAAAGGGGCAAGAGATTAGCTAAGATATAATTGGTTCTGGGAACAGAAGCAGTAGAGTTCCATGAAGCAAAGAGCACTCATGATTTGGGCGAAGTAGGGCATTCACCCAGAATAAAAGCTTTGCTAAGTCAACCCTGGTTAAATCCAAACCTCATGGAATAACACATAGTTAAAAGGTTAATCGCCGTCAATATTTAGTCCAATCTTCTTATGGTCAGAGGAAAAAGGAGAAAAAGATCTTGATGTTTATGTGAAAACTGGCATGGAAAAGGGTGAAAGGAAGAGAAAATTTTACAAACAATTAATTTTATTAGCTTAAGATGCAGTCACATATACGCATCATTTCAATTTCAGAAAATGTTAGGCCAATGCTGACCCACCCTCTAATATGAGGGTAAAGTAATAGTTTAAAAAATGTAAAAAAAAAATATTCAGGATGAAAAAGAACATAGCATATAAACTTCTCACTAATACATTTAATGTTCTTAGCCAAAGGGACTACTTAATTATTTTTAATTGATAAAGAAAAATGGGGTTAACCTTCATTTCTGGCAGTATAGGAAACAAAAACCTCCCTCCTAGAACACCTAGCATTAAAAATAAGATATTTTTATTACTTATTTTTCTACTGCATGCTGTTGAGTTGTTGTTGCTGTCAGGTAAATGCTTGGAAAGAGAATCAACAAATAATATTGCTCTAGAGAATTACTCTTGTCCTAGAATTGCATTTGCCAGTTGTGTCTGTTCTAATTACCAAGATGTGATCGCATGGGCAAGAGATTTTGGGGGGAAAGTCGTGTAAGAGATCAAGCAGAAGGTGCCAGAGAAGAGAGGGAGAGCCTCTGGAGTATGGTGCCGTTCTGACAGCTGTGAAGGAAGAAGAATGTGTAGGAAGATCCTTATATGACAACACAGTTCTAAAAAAAAAGGATCATTGTTTAGATGGATGGGGAGTTGAGCCAAAGTCCTAGGAGCCTGCATTCTGCAAGAAGGGTCTGGCCCTAGAAGTTGTAGTTTTTTTTGTTTCTTTTTTGTTTGTGTTTTTGTTTTAATTTTGGCACTAGTAGTTCTGTCTTGCTTAGTTTTTATCTGGAAACAGCCTGGGGGAAGTATGGCCTACCTGGTGTGTCATCAAGAGAGCAAGTGCAGGATCAATCAGTCAGCTCAGCTCCCTGCATCAGACTCCATTGAAGGAGACCAGACTCGTGCACTTTTATGGCTGTCATACCCATTTAGTCTAGAATTTGACTTAATGGGCTACACACAGGCATGAGATAGAAGACAAAGACATTGGCTCCAGCGTCCCAGCAAGGTCAGAGTTGAGATCAGTACCCCAGAATAAGGGTAAGACTTTCAAAAATTAAGAAAGTTCCACCCCATAGAAAGAGATGGAAGATAAGCATGCCTGTCTTAGAAATTGCCCATTGCAGGGCACCTGGGTGGCTCAGTTGGTTAAGCGACTGCCTTCGGCTCGGGTCATGATCCCGGAGTCCCGGGATCGAGTCCCACATCAGGCTCCCTGCTCAGCAAGGAGCCTGCTTCTCCCTCTGACCCTCCCCCCTCTCATGTACTCTCTCTCTCTCATTCTCGCTCTCTCAAATAAATAAATAAATCTTAAAAAAAAAAAGAAAAAAAAAGAAATTGCCTATTGCAGAGAAGGGAAGAGAGGTCTCCCCACAGAATACTTATTCATGGGCTCTCTTAAAATTCAAGTAAAAATAAAAACTTAAAAATTCGTCTCAGTTTGGAAGTGATCCCAGATACCTGGGAGAGGCAAACCCAAATCACCTGTTGAATGTCGCTTAAGCTCGGGCCTTGAAAATTCTCTGATAAAGTTCTAAGGATATGAGTTCCTAACAGAAACATCACAAAGTACAAACCAGTCACCCTGAGAAAGTTTGCAGAAAAAACAGTGTGTGATTGAACCAGCAGTGGTTATGAAACTCGAGAGTTTTAATATTGAAAACACATTTTAAAGAGTTTGTATATTACATGACAGGCAGAGTTCTAAGTGCTTTAATAACTAACTCCTTCCGTTATCATTTCTACCACATATTCCACAGTATATGTTGCATGCACATAACATGCCAGGGAACTGTGGGAACACAGCAATGTTGGGAACACAGCAGTGAAGGAAACAGAAAATCCCCGGCCTTCATGGGGCTTGGCTTTGAGTGAATACAAATTCCATATTGGCTGCTATTTTACTATTCTGTCCCTTCCTGCCTCTCTTTCTCTCTCTCTCTCTTTTTATCTCTCACCACACACACACACACACACACACACAAACATTTTCTCGGCAATTGAACATAAACTAAAAAATTTAACAATGATAAAAATCTAGAAGAGCCACAGTGTGACATCCCGATATGTCCAACGGTTGTTGGAAACCAGCCCACACTTTCTCTACAGTCTGGCAACGGTGTGATCTCGTATAAATGAAAGAAATAGAGGAAGAATTTCTAATTCACCAGTTATCTTATCCCAGCTGCCCGGTTAGTCCTCAGTATTTTCAACGAGTAGCTCTATAAAGATGTCCTTTAAAGATTCTCAACCTACCATGCAACAGTACAATTAAGAGAAAACAAAGTATTTATGATTCAGAAAAGATTGTTTTCTCATCTCTAGATTTTGCATACCAGTTGGTGCAAACACTAAAATGTCTCATTTTTCCAAAATAGGAATGGTAGAGGAAACCATTACTACTTTGTGGTCAGTGTGTATCATCTTCATTTTATATTAATGCATGAGAAGACTGAACCCAGGCTTTGCCTTTTATTACCATTATTGGTTTTCTTATTTATCTCTATATACTTCATCTCATTAGATTTTTCCTTTTCGATCTAAGAATAGAGATTTTTCTAAAATACTAAATTCCATGAATTTGAATGCAACAAGTTGTTGAAGCTGTTTCTATTCTCTAAATGAGTTTATGATTCATAGACCAATTTTTCCAATATTAAATAATGCAAGAGAATACAACAGATAATGATACTAATGTCAGTAATAATAACAGAGACCCTTTACTGAGAGATTAATGCAAACTTGTTACTGTGCAAGCCCTTTGTATGCATTATCTATTTTAATAACCCTATATGCTAGTTACTGTTAGTGATCACATTATACAGATGAGGACATTGAGAAATAGAAAAGACAAGAAAGCTAATGAAGGTAATAAAGGATAGAGCCCCAAACCAAAATCTGACTCAAAGCCCAAGATTTCATTCCTTAGTTTGTAAATATTACATCCATAGGTCAACTTATTAAAGCCTTGAGACATGCGATTCAGTACCCCAGTGTTGTCACATTTAAATTATGAGTAATATTTATGTTCAACAGGCTGGAACATAAAAGCAGAAGCTGCGATAGAGGGTTATTTAAGTGTGTTAATAAGGATTGAAGCTGTGAAAATGAATGACATCCTGAGAAAGCATTTCTATTAAGAAGAAAAGGTGGGTGAAAACACTGACATGAGTTATCAAGTAGGTGGGAAAGGAGGAAAGCCTGCAAATGGAACTGATGAGGGCATCAGACAGGTAGAAGGAAACTCAGGTCAGAAGCCAAAGAAAGACTATTTCAAGGAGAAAATGGTAAACAGCATCAAAGGCTAGTATAAAGAGGGCTGCAAACGTTTCCATTGGATTAAATCAGTCTGAGCACATAGGTAACCTTACAAATGTACTCAGATGAAGGGAAGGGACCAGATGTTCTAAGTGAGCTGAATAGGTTTTAAAATAACCATGACAGAGAGTGGGAGAACAAGTTGAGTAGATGCATAATTTTAGGTTATTTACAAAAAAAACTTGGAGTAGGGAATCATAAATTTATTTATTACTTCAAAAAGTATTAAATAATCCCAGTGAGCAAGGTGCTGTTCTGGGTTTGAGGCACATTTGGGTATAAAAACAGACAAAATCTTCTGTTCTCTTTGAAATTCAGGTCTAGCAGGGTGACAAAGAAACAATGAGTACCATGTCAGCATTGTAAAAACTGTTAACACACTATGTTGGAAAGGAACAATGTTATTTAAGAAGAACAAGTAGGCCAGAGTTAGATCAGGAATTCAAACTGAGAATGTGGTATACATGAACATAAGATTGGCAAATATACTTAAAATTTTTGTGATATTTGAGCGAGGATATCGCCTGGAGCAAGTGAGAATTGGCCATGTGGGTATCTGGGAACAGCACTCTAGGCAAGGGAATAGCCAATGCAAGTTCCTTGAAGTGCAGGGTAGTCTGATTGGAATCCTGGGAGCAAGGAGAGAGTCATAGGAGCTCAGGGTAATGGAAAAGTGGGAATGGGCTGTGAGGGTCAGATAACAGAGGGAATTGAAGGTCATTGCAAAGATTCAGCTTTTACTAAGTGAAATAGGAGCCGTTTATACTGCCAATGATATGCACAGTCCCTCACTTCCTCCAGTAGTGTTCTGTCTGTGGATTGTACCCACAGAGAGTTGGCTTCACAATTGGTTTTGACAGTTACCACAAAAACAGTGACAGAAGGATTAACTTTTGACAGATGTCTTATGAAAATGCAGGACCATATGTTCTCAGTTTGATATTAAACATAGGGAAGAAAAGAATAGGTGGAAGAAAGGAGGGGAAAATGGACTGGCTGGAAAATTGATGAGGATGTTGGTAGTCTTCATGCACTGATGCAACGATCAATATGTTGCATCAGGATCTGGAATTTGAGGGTTTTTTCAGCATTGGACTCTCCTGGTTTTTCTTAGTGAATCATTGTGATTTCTAGAGCTAAATTACTCTTCGAGGTTCTGGGAAAAAGAGGAGAAACAAAGAGATAATTCTGAACCAAAAATGTCTTACTAGAACCTGAGTCTTTATTTTATTTTAAAAGGAAACTAAATATACTTCTGGAATTTGGTTTAGAGTAAGAGTAAATCTTTTTTTTTTTTTCCCTCGCCTACTGGCCATTCATTCATTCATTTACTCAGAAACAAAGAAAACATTTATTTACCTATTATGTATAAAGAATTAAGATAAGTGTTAGGAAATATTTTCTTGAAGAAGCTTTAGGAAACTCACAGTCCAGTGATGAGAATGTCTTGTGTATGAAAAGTGGAGGATAATAATGATGTGTAGTCAATAGAGACAAACACGGCAAAGACATGAGACTGCACTAGAAGAACTGGGCAGAGCTTCTAACAGAACACAGTGTTGGATGAAGATGATTTACCAGGTAATGTAAGATTGCTCATAATATTTTGATTAGGAAACCCATCTTTCAGGACCATAAACCAAAGGCAAATCAATATGGCAGTGAACTCATTGTTCTTAATTTTGTTCTGAGTAAATATTAACCAAAAGAGAGAAGAGGTAACTATGATAATGTGTTACTTATATTGAAATACACAAACACAACACTTGTTAAGAATAAAATCAAACTGATCTACAGAATTCTGTAAGGGTAAACTCTTTTATTAAAAATAAAATAAAGTATATTCTCATGTACCTTGTGCAGCTAAGGAAAATTTGTGTTTCTTTGAATGGGTAGAAAAGAACTAAAGTTGCTGTATCCTAGATCTACTGCTCTGAATTTGAGCTGATTGGATAATACTTTTCTAGAAAATCAAGTCCTGATTCTATGATTTACTATTCAAGTTATTTCTTTATTATCTCCACACTTATTTTCCATGTTGTAGTAAAATAGTTTACCTTATTGAAGTATATGTCAATTACCCACTTTGTGAGCCCTGTCAATGCAACACTGAGATTATTCAATGAAATGATTCTTTCCTGAAGGGTTCAGAAGGATGACCCACTGTGAATGCAACTGAAGCCATTTCAAAACTTGATTCCCAATAATGTTTATTCTGACATTTTCTCCTTAGTTTTCCTTATGTAATAGACCCACGATTGAATGAAATTGTTAGCTTCTAGTTTGCTGGATCTATAAATGGAGTCTTTACTATGAATGTTAATAATTGGCTTTTAAGATTGCTTCAATTACTTTGGTGTGCCTGGGTGGCTCAGTTGTTTAAGTGTCTGACTCTTGATTTTCGCTTGGTTCATGATCTCGGGGTCATGAGACTGAACCCTGCATAGGGCTCCATACTGGGCATCGAGCTTGCTTGGGATTTTCTCCCTCTGCTGCTCCCTGCCCCCCCCCCCACTCTGCCCCGGTCTCTCTTAAAAAAAAAAAAAAATCAGTTATTTTGATAATGGGACAGCAGTGCAAGAAAAATAATGACACTTTAATTAACAATGAAAGCTGACTGCACTTACTAATTCCAGTTAAATACACCTCTGATTCTCTCCCTAATTCAAATATTATTCACATGAATACTTGAAGAAAATGTGAAGATTACAGTTCTTTTAATACACATTTAATATACATGTATCACCTTGAAAATGTTATATATTATATAAGGCAAAGGTTATTCATAAATTTATAAGAACAAATTCCATTTTCTGACTGGCAATAAGGTCTTTTAACACTCATGTATAGTAACCACACAGATATCATTAAAATGAAAAATATTCACTTTTTAGGCATATATACACTAAATCAAAAGCTCATTTTTGTTTAAATATTTTTCTTCAACTACCTTACTTTTGAAAGTACAATTTATAATGTTCAAAACAAGGCCAATTAGGCCAATATCCATAAGTTATAAATGCATTCCAAACTTTTTCTTAGAACACTCAATAAGCAAGTGCTTCTATTTATATCTATTTTGAGACCATTTTCAGAGAACCATACTTTAGTCAGGAAATCTGAGCTTATAAAAATATTCATTACATTGATTATTTTCAGTATTACTGTGCACACTGAATTTTGTCTCTGCAGGCTACTGAAATATTTTATTTCATGATGTGTCACCTCGCTAATGAAAACTTGTGAAAGGTTATGGCCAAATTTTATATAATATCATGTATTAAAAAATCTTCATATTCGCACTTTCCTAAAATACTACTTTTGCTCAAACACATTAGTTACAGATACTCAAACATACAACTTAAAAATAGATAATTGGTAATTGGTTTGATTGGATTTTAACTCTATAGCAGAATGGATATGCAGAATAAAGCCAATAAAGAACTAATTATCTTATATTTAAAACACATGTTAAAATATATCTTATATTTTGTTAGAAAATATAGTTAAACAATGAAAATGGTATTATTAAAACACAAGTTTTGAGTCTTATCTGATTTGCAACAAAGAGGGTAGCCCTGTGTTTTAAATGCAGACAGTTCCTTTTAAATTTTCTTGCCTTTTAAAATTCTTTACAAGCTGGTTGTTTCATTATTTATTAGAGAGTTCATGATAATGTTTTCTTTACATAAGGTATTTATTTAGGAAAAAATACAACAAAGAATGGCTCAATCAAAAATGTTTCTTTTTCATGCTCTATTTATCAATTGAATATTTTATACTGTAAATTAAATCAGTTTAAGATTTTATAGAGCAAATTAAATCAGTTTAAGAATATGATTTACATAGATGTGATTCTTCAATTTTTACAAACATAAATACTGTTGCATGAAGGAAAATATCTGCTAAATCAGAATGCATGGATTAGAAATCCAATTATAATCTCTTAAATAAGTAGAGATTTATTTTTCTTATGTAAAAAGAAGCCCAGAATTGGACATCTTTGGTCTGGTGTAACAATTGCAAGATAGCATCAAAATGGCCTTTTGATTCCCCAGTTCTTCATCGTAAGCTTTCTGCTTTCTTCTCCATGCTCAGAAAATAGCTTCTGTGGGCCTAGTCTTTGTGTTGGCAAGATATGGAAAAGATGAAGAAAAAAAAAGTAGGAAGGATGCAAGAAAAACAGTATAAGTACATACCGATGAGTCTGTCCATTTAAAACAGTTTTCCTAAAAACCCCAAACATTGTGTTCAAGTTTGGAATCCCATATCTACCCTGCTTCCAAGTTATTGGAGGTGGGCATTTTAAATAGGAAAACTGCTAGCCAAGACACAACCCACTGATCATTGGTTCTATTAATATGGAAGGATTCTATTAATAAGGAGAAAGGAGATGGATATTGGATAGACCACTAGCAGTGACTGCCATACTCATTATCGACTTTGCAATCAGATCCCCAAAGGCTAAGATACCATTAAAGAGATTGCTAAAAGGATCATTTCATGCAGCTTCAGGGGCATTTGAGATAGCATATTTCACCGTATTTTATGATTTAGTCATTTATTGAAATACTTACTGAGTAATCATGGACTGAATGCTGCAATGATTAAAGGTGGAAAGTGGAAAGTGTGGAGTCATTTACACCTGCATTTGTACTCCCAGTCTTGTAGCCACATAGGATTGGGCAAGTTATTGAACATCTCTTGGTATTTCTTTTCTAACTTAGAAGATGGGAGGAATTTTAGAGTGAGCACATTATTTTGAATGCAGTAGATACAAAATTTTTAGATGACTTTTCATTTTTCTCAAAATGCATGTAATCAATAATGATTTTCAATGACTGAGTAAGATATTCAGGAGAAAGAAAACTGAGTGTCAATGAAATTTTGACGTCTTTTTTCTAGTAATGTAAGTATACAATTCTGAGTTAACAATCTGTTGATTTTAAGAACTACGGCAGGCTTTGTTTTAAGCTGAGTAGATATTCAATAGAGTGTAAATGTACTTTTATAGCTGAAGAATATAGTAAAATGAATTGCACATTGACTGTGTTTCGAGGTATGGCAGGAGAAACATTTTTGCATAGTTCTGGCCATCACTTAAAGAGTAAATGTGATTATCTTTGCTTCTTCTACGTGGCAGGGATGCAAGAGTCCTCCTGGTTGCTGCAATATTTCCAGCCAATAATAACAAGCACATTGTGACTGAAGATTGAATCAGCAATAATTATGTCACCTTACACTTAGAAACGGTCATGGTGATAAACCGATTCTGAGTTGTTACAGCAAGAATCAAGAATTGGCTCCTTGCTTTTTGGTCTAAGTTAACTGGGTAAAGTGCCCACCCGTGTCTAGTCCTCAGGCTCTCTTTGAGACTTACACATACCCTTTCATTTGTTTTGTCTGCAAAATTCATTTGGGCTATCAAATATGAGCATAAAAGAACAGAAGAACATTAAGCATAAGAAGAAACAGAAGGCAAGAGTTTAACCATGACCAAGCCTTGGTTATAATAGCAAAAGAGCAGATCAGCTCAGATAACAATGGAGACTTGAGTGGTTAGAAGGAAATAATAGCTAATGCTTAATAGTGCTTAATTTTTACACTGCACTCCACTCCTTACTTCTGCTATTTTATTTAATCACCATAGCTGTCATTTTTATTCTCATTTTACACAAAAGAAGTTAACAATGTTGTTTAAGGTCATAACACCAAACTCAGGCAGTTTAACTCCAAAGTCTGTGCTTTTAAATGATATTCTATATTCTATCTACATAAAAACAACAAGTAAATTAAAAATAAATTTAAAAGGAAGCCTTACACTATTGCTGAGTCCACTGCTTTAAAAAAAAAAAAAAAAAAAAACCTTGATAGATGGACCTAGCCACATTTATGACTGGAAAATCCCACAGCAGGTGGGCACCTTTGGTCAGACTAGCAGTTCCAAAGAGATGCCTTTAACTGATACTGTTCACTAATAGTAAGATTTATCACAGACATTATAGAAGTCATTTAATGGCTACAGTGCTCTTGGAGACATGTTCTGAGAATATATGTTTCAGGCTGCTGCAGTTCTTTTCAGATCAAATCACATTTCTTGTGAAAATAGTGTAGTGTTAACTGATGGATCATCAAACCTGAAGGGATAGTTCAATGGGTTTGTATTCTGAGCCGGAAAAAAAAAGTCAATTTTTATTTGCTCTTAGACTCATGTTTTGAAACAAATAATATTAGATGCAATGGGACTGTTAGAGAAAACTGCCTCAAGTTTGCCTGTTAAATATCCATGCTTCATTTATAAGACCAGGATAAAAGTATGTGAAAAAAAAGCATCTAGAGATTATTGAAAAATGACTTTCTCATGGTGAAACAATAGGTCTGCATTAATTGATACCTGAAAAAGAACGGGTGAGTCTCAGCTAAGAAAGCATAATAAATAAAAGTTAGTTTGTTAAAAAAGAAAGAAAGAAATCAATAGCTACTATTGTTTTAATAAAGGAATCCCTGCAAGAGTCCTGTTGAAAATTGTAAATGGGAGAAGCACTTCAAAGTACGGTGAATGGAACTAGAGGTCCGTTAAGACCCCTTTTAAGATTGTTTAAGTATTTAATTTAGTATATGTGATGTTTTAAAATAATGTTTTAGATATGTATAAAATACAGTGAATATAATATTTTTCTTTCTTTATGTCCTATTTTGAAGGAAGAAACCTTTTGACTTCCTGTGAGAATATTGTGCTGGGTAATGTACTAAAGGGTGAATTAACTTCTCAGGAGACCAACTGTGGTTCACCAGAGACGTTCACTCCAATAACACAAAAGAATAGATTGTCTCTATATGTTTAATTTTTTAAAGATTTATTTATTTATTTGAGAGAGAGAGAGAGAGAAAGAGAACGCCCAAGCAGGGGGAAGGACAGATAGAAAGGGAGAGACAGAATGACAAGCAGACTCCCCGCTGAGTGCAGAGCCCAACATGGGGCTCGATCCCAGGACCCTGAGACCATGACCTGAGCTAAAATCAAGAGTTGGGCGCTTAACTGACTGAGCAACCCAGGTGCCCCAATTTTCTTTCTTTTTTTATGTAAGAAACTATTTACTATTATTCTTCTTTAAATGCTGGCCTGGCAATATTTTGTAAAGACTTAATATCAATGAGATTTTACTCAGACAATTCCAAATAAGTAAGCTGATTTTCCCAATATTTTGGAGAAAAAAATGTTTTTGTATTTAATGTGATTTGATGTTACAATTATGTCATAAAATTTTTAGGTCTTATTTCAAGCAGGAAATTATTTGAGTCCTCCTGACTATATAAATTTGGCTTGGAATATAATATGAAAGAGAAAATTCGTATTGGTGCTAATAATACAAACCAAACACGATTTATGGTGGAGAACTAGAATTGCATTGTCATTGGGTGTGTGTGTGTGTGTGTGTGTGTGTGTGTGTGTGTGTGTGTGTATAATTTTAAAGCTTAAACTTTCAGATTTCATAAAGAAGGAACATTCTAGTTTTGCCCCTTTTCCCCGTATTGACTGTTGTTGTTGTTACATGAAGAATGTTATCATTGTTTTTTTGTTTTTTGTTGTTTTTTTTTTGCTGTGTGTATAAGTAGTGCTTATTCTAATTAAATAGACAGGGTTAGGAAGGAGGAAAATTAACAGTTATACAGGACAGTGATGAGAAAGTAAGAATAAAAAACAATTTTCACCCTAATATTGAAGTTCTTTTCTCCTTCACACCTAGGTTTTATAACTTCAATCTACATGACCAAGAGAGTTCAAAGCAAGAACAGTCTTTTTTATTTTTTTTAATTTTATGTTTTAAGATTTTATTTATTTGAGAGAGAGGGAGGGAGGAGGGGAGCACAGAGGAAAAGATAGAGGGAGAAGTAGACTCCCCGCTGAGCAGAAAACCCAATGTGGGAGTCAATCCCAGGACCCTGAGATCACAACCTGAGTGGAAGGCAGATGCTTAATCAACGGAGTCACCCAGGCGTCCAGGAACAGTCTTTTTTAAAACTTACTTTTATAGGATGTTTTCCTGTTAAGGAAACATATCCACAGCCTTCAAATCACTTGTATCATGTAATAACTTTTAAAATTTTTATCCCCAAATTGAAAACATTATCACAATGTGTGAGATAATTGTAGATTTTATAAGTATTCATATATAATCAGGTACATTACTTATTTATAACCTATTAGCTTGGGAATTTATATTGGTTTACCTATTTGCAATATAAAGAGAAATAGCTAGAGGAACCTAGCTCTGCCAGGAGTCGGCTTCTCCCTTTCCGTCTGCCCCTCCCCCCATGCTCGCTCTCTCTCTCTCTCTCTCTCTCTCTCTTTCTGTCTCAAATAAATAAATAAAATCTTGAAAAAAAATGAGAAATGACTATTAAAAGTACACGTGTTGGGCACCTGAGTGTCTTAGTCGGTTAAGCGGCTGCCTTCGGCTCAGGTCATGATCCTGGAGTCCCAGGATCGAGTCCCACATCGGGTTCCCGCTCAGTGGGGAGTCTGCTTCTCCCTCTGTCCCTCAGTCCACTCTCATGCTCTCTCTCACTCTCTCTCTCTCAAATAAATCAATAAAATCTTTTTAAAAAAGTACATGTGTTATTTGACATTTTGATATCTATTGAGAGAGAGAAAGAGAAAGACTTGTGTCCCTATAAAAAAGAAAATTGTACTCAATGAACCAACTATACACAAGTATTTATTGTGTGTAAAAGTAGGGAGCTGAGAATCTTTTTTATATTCAAGTGACATAATTCCAGTTATATCATGGCTTTTCTAGTAATTTATCACATAGTTTCCCATGGAGAAATATCACTTTTAGTCTTATCTATCATTGTTTACTTCAAAACTGTATAATGTATAGAGACTATTTATGGGCAAGATAAATTATATTGCAGCTTTAATTTTTCAGGTTTATAACTCTCACTTGTGACATAGAAAATGAAAAGATTTAAAATCCATTTCAAGCATGTAACTATAATTTCATAAAATTTTATATTCCACAATATATAATGTGTGATAAAAAATGTGAAGTACAGAAATTATTCACCAGTACAACCTCTTCATGACTGTGGGTTTGGGGCCTTTTAAGTAGGGTTAAATGTTCAAGGGAAAGTTCCCTTTTCTTTATTGAAAAATACACAAACTAGTTTACAGTGAAATTAAAACTAAAATAAAAAAGGAACTGCGTTATTTAGACTAAGTCAGGACACCTGAGTTTTGTTTCCATGCTCTCAACTTTTGAGCAACAATATACTAGACAAGTATTTCGATATTCCAAGCCCCAGGCTCCTCATTCTCAATGCTAAGGAGGAAAGGGTTATTAATGATGTCAAAGAAGATAATCCTTATAAAAATAATTAGTACATTTGTATAAATTATTCAAATAATATTAGTACAATTATTAATAAACAAATGATCCCATTTCATTTTACTTATATTCTCAACACACATACCCAAGTCTGATAATAAACTCATGTCTACTACTTTTCACTCTATGTTATTTTCCCGGTGTTGCTAATGGAGCTTGAAATTGATGGAGTCCTTTCTAATCCTGGCATCAATCTATATTCTCCATCCCTGATGCTTTTTAGTGCTACTGATTTTCCCTCCTATAAATGCCGAAACACATTTATGTATGAAATCTTGATGAAATAGTTGATGGGTTTTATCTTATCTGAAACAATCAGAAAACTAAGGTTTGTTTTTTTTTTGTTTTTTTACTTTTAAATGTTTTAAAGTTTATAAACACAAAATATTTTGATTTATTAAACGTTATAAGGCACCTTTCAGGAGCCAACTCGCCTGAAAATAGCAGCAGATGTTTTCACTGTACATAATGGAAAGAACTCTGGGCAGAAAGTTGGATAACCCGGCTTCTATTCTGATTTCTATAATTAATTAGCTCTATGATATTGAGGAAATCACTTAGCCTTTCTGATTCTCAGTTTCCTCAATTGTGGAATGAAATAATTAAAACAATGTTCTCTAAGGTACTTTCCAGTTTCAAAGGCCTGATTTGATGCCATGACAGAAGCCATGCATGAAGACCATTTTTTCTTTTCTTTTTAAATCTCCTCCCTACCCATGCAAAATACACTAACAATGTCTTTGGAATATCTGATCCCAAGTATATTTTGGCTTAATTCTTGCCTATGAGCAACATAATGGGCAGATAGAGTGATCAGTATCTTCAGTTAAGGATTTATGCAATGGTCTGACCAGTTCAAGAGTTGTGGTAGAAATTGTTCTAGGAGGGATGCCTGAGTGGCTCAGTCGGTTAAGCGGCTGCCTTTGGCTCAGGTCATGATCCCAGGGTCCTGGGACTGAGCCCCACATCGGGCTCCCTGCTCAGCGGGTAGCCTGCTTCTCCCTCTCCCTCTGTCTGCCGCTCTGCCTACTTGTGCTCTCTCTCTCTCTCTCTCTGTCAAGTAAATAAATAAAAATATTTTTAAAAAAATAAAAAAAAAGAAATTGTTCTAGGACACAAAAGATACAGCTTAAACCTTAGGTAGGCAGCTTTTTCCTTTCCTTTCTTTTTTTCTTTTTTCTTTTTTTGTATGTGAACTGATATATATCTGAGCTGACTGTTCAAATGCCTTATTATTCTTCTTCCTATGAACAGAGCCAATAAATTTCAAGCATCATTAGCAGCAAATGTGTACTCAAAACCAACAAATGATATGCCAACTTCTCAGAGAAGACTTCAAGATATTAAATGAGTGGAAACCTTGTTATTTCTGCAAGCATAGAGGGATCATAGAAGCAAAAGTACTCAACATTTTATAAGGCAATAAATGCAGCCTGTTTTAAACTAAAATACATTATTTGCGTGTGTTTTTTTTTTTTTATGTGAGAGGAATCAAAACTTGGAATTAAAGGAAAATTATGCTCAGCCCAAAGTGTTTCCCCCCAAAAAGGTAGGGGATTGGGCTTAGGCAGCAGTTAAATTGTGGTACCATAAGGTTCAAGCAGAGAATTTCAAAAGCACTGTGTGGATTGCTACTTTTCCAGTGTGTGATTCTGAGTTGGGGAAGAGGCCTGGGAAGTTACTGCGAAACATGGTCCTGTTTCCTTCTTTCTATATCTTGCTTAATGAGTAGCTGCTAAGTGTTCATTGTAAGAAATTCTATGTTAAGGATAAATCCTTAGAATGCCTGGCTTAGAGAATACTGGTATGGGATGCTATACAATGAATGAGTCTATGCATTTGATTAAAGTTTAATTAACTTTCATTATTTGAATGGCAGGAGCAGAGACCTTTGACACAATGTAAATGTCTGTACAGAATGAGACAACACAACTCATCTGACTTCCCACAACAGTTTACTGGATGAAAGCTCTGCCCTGGATCCTGAGCTCAGCATACAGAGATCAATTGCTCAGGTTTCCCTTATTCCCAGATTCAGATTGGCAGATATTTCACTTTGACCTAATATAAGAAGCAGAGTTGTTTCAAATTGCACAGAAGATGAAGAGGTAGCAATAGTAAAATCCGCTGCACATTTTTTTAAAGATTTTATTTTATTTTATTTTTGACAGAGAGAGACGGGAGAGGGAACACAAGCAGAGGGAGTGGGAGATGGAGAAGCAGGCTTCCCGCCCAGCAGGGAGCCCGATGTGAGGCTTGATCCCAGGACCTGAGCCTAAGGCAGATGCTTAACAACTGAACCACCCAGGCGCCCTTGCACTTTTTTTTTTTAAAAGACTTTAGATGTAGAAGGACAGATTCCCTACCTTTCTTTCTTTCTTTTTTTTTTGTGTGTGTGTTTCTTTTTTTGACTGACAAAAGCAAATTCAGAGTAGGAGATTTATGAGTTCATTCTATGAGGAAAAGTCCAAATGATTTCAGGAATTGATGTGATGTTGTCAGAAAGACTCCCTCTCTCCTTCTTTTATTTCTCTCATTCTCCTTTTGTATGTGGACTTAATTTTCTCCTATTTTCAAGACACCTCCTTTATGTTGTCCAGGGCACAGGGTGAGGTGGAAACTATCGAAGTTGTCAGCTACTTCTTTGACTGGAAAGGCAGATAATAACATTGGCAAGACCTGCAATCTCTGCCCATAGTGTGGTCAAAGGGACAATGTGAAGTGATTGAAATTATTACTAGATTCAAAGGGTGAATTTGTATGGGATCTTTTATAGAGAGAAAGGAGCAGATGTATTTACTAGAAATGGTAGAGTTAGGGATACACGCAGGAAAAAAATGAAACAAGCAAACAAATTAAATAATGTATCAGAAGATTGAGGCACTGTGACATAATGATTTATAAGAAATATGTATTTGGTAATCAGATGATGAAATATATATTTCTCAGATATATTTGTTCCTTATCCACAGTTCCTAAAAATGCTCGAGAGTCATAAAGATGATATGAGTGTCTCGTTATTAATGAAGGTGACTTTTGGATCCCACCAAATGACACGGGCTAGTTGCAGGGAGGACCAACCAGTTGATTAGAGGGTTGGAACTTTCAAACCTACCCCCTGACCTCAAGGAAGGGGATAGGGGTTGGAGACTGAATCAGTCAATGGCCAGTGACTTAGTCAATCATGACTATGCCATGATGGCTCCGTAATAACCCTAAAAAACTGGGTTCAGAGAGTTTCTGGGTTGATGAACACATGGAGACTGGGGAGAATGGCACCCTGGAGAGAGCATGTAAGCCATACCTCCTCAATGTATCTCTTCATCTGGCTCTTGATTCATATCCTTTATCATATTACTTAATAAACTGGTAAATATAAGTAAATGTTTCCCTGAGTTCTCTGAACCACTCTAGCAAATTAAAAGAACCTAAAGGGTAGGCTGTTGGAAGCTCCAATCTATAGCCGATCAGTCAGAAGCACAGGTGTAGGAACACCTGGGGCTGGCAACTGGAGTTTGAGGTGAGGGTAGGGAGGTAGTCTTGTAGGACTGAGCCCTTAACCTGTGGAATCTGATGTGATCTCTAGGCAGGTATTGTCACAATTGAGTTGAATCCTTAGACATCATTTTGCCATTTGAGAATTGCTTGGTCTTGCATGTGGGGTAACACTACTCCATGCATTGGATTCAGGAACCTTAAAAGAATTGGTGTCAGTAGAGGCATATAACCAAGAAATCAAAATTTCTTTTTAATCAAAAGTCATGATTTAAAAAAAATGAATTAACAATAACATTAGATTTCTCTAATTACTTATGAGTACTAGTTTTCCATTGCTGCACAACAAATTCCCACAAATGGAGCAGCTTAAGACTCACAGTTGTGCAGGCAGAAATTTGGCACAGAATAATGGGGATCTGTGTTCAAGGCCTCACAAGATTGAAACCAAGGTGTCAGCTGGGTGTCAAGCTCTTTCTTGAGGGGGAGAAAATCAGCTTTCAAGCTCATTCAGACTGTTCGCAGAATTTATTTCCTTGCTATAGACCTGAGGTCCTCTTTATACTACTAGTGGTGATGTGGGACTGCCCTCAGCTCCTAAAGGTTGCTCCACTGTATCAACAATTCTAAATATGACTGCTTTCTTCTAAGCCAGCTGGAGCATGTGTCTCTAACTTCCTCTTTCTACCCCTGGGGTGGGGGGGAACTTTTAAACTTTTAAAGATCTCATGTGATTAGGTCTGGCCCACCCAACATAATATAACTGTAAGAATTAAATTCATAGTCTTCACAGTCCTGGGGAATATTCAGGGAATGTACCCTAATGGGAGAGAAGCCTTGGATAATATGGTAGAATCCTGCCTGCCTACCACACCATATTTTGAACTTCAACCATAACTGAGAATTAAGGCTTGATGTGGATTCAATTCTGTATCAAATATGCACAAGTTTTATGATCTAAAATAATACAATGAAGGGGCGCCTGGGTGGCTCAGTCGTTAAGCGTCTGCCTTCAGCTCAGGTCATGATCCCAGGGTCCTGGGATCGAGCCCCCCGCATCGGGCTCCCTGTTCCACGGGAAGCCTGCTTCTCCCTCTCCCACTCCCCCTGCTTGTGTTCCCTCTCTCGCTGTGTCTCTCTCTGTCAAATAAATAAATAAAATCTTAAAAAAATAAAATAAAATAAAATAATACAGTGAAGCATGATTGAACCCTGATTCATCTCAGAAATTCTGTATATAGCTTATCTTAATCAGAAACCAAGGATATATATATAGAGAGAGAGAGAGAGCGAGAAAGTTATTTAAAGTAGTGAAGGAGATCAGTAAACAAACTTTTTTTTTAGATTTCGGAAATAATGCAACTATACATTCTATAATATTCATGTCAGTTTTAGGAAAATGTGCTACACATACATATACACACACAGTTCTATGGATTCTATGAATTATTAGGAAAATTTAATAACAAAGAAATTCAGTTTCTTCCGAAAAGTAATTAAACTTTGAGAGATTTATTCATCACTTAAGGACTCAATGTCAAATTAAGCATCTGCTTTTATAATCCTGAATTCCTTTAAAAAAATAACTTTGACCTTTAAAACTGCAATAGCTTGAAATCGATTTATTGCTCTCAGGCATCCAATAATATACATTTGCTAAAAGCAGTCAAAATTGAGGTTCCAGCATCTGTGAGAGCTGTTTGCATTTTTTTCTAAATTTTTTTTATCCCTTACTTTTTTTCCTTTTAAAGTCAAACTCAAAGTGGAACTATTATCTCTTTGAAAGTTTCTTGGGAATCCTGTTATTCTTAGTGGAAAACGAGTGAACCCTGAGAATGATTTCTTCTTTAATGTGGTTATAATGGGAGATTTTAGAAAAACATCTCAGTTAACCTGTATTTAGAATCAAGATGCAATTTATTGCATTCCTTACACAGAATAGACACCATTTCTATTTCTCATTAGCACATTTCAATTTAGCATTTTCATACTATTGGGCAAAAAAATGAATATTTCGTGTATAAATTATCATGCAAATAAGATAATATTTATGACACTGTTATAGGATATAAGTCTGAGATATGAATTCTTAACAGTAAAACTGACATGAAACAGCTTGACTCACAATACCAAAAAAGCAACCGGTTAAGTACTTGGATTTATTTTTTTCTGCATTTGTGGTATTATACTTTCAAAATCCACTTAAAGTAGTTATTGTAAAGTGTGGAAGGGAAATAAAAGACTTCAATGAGGTGGTTTGTGCTTTAACACATAAAACAATCCCCACAGTAATGCACACTACAGAAAATGGGTCACCTTCAAACCACCTTTGAAATAAGCAGATAAGGTAATTTTCAGATTATGTTCTTAGGAGTGTTGTTTTATAGAATGCATATCTAGTTGGCCTTTTATTCATTTTGCAAAAATGTGCATGTGTGAGCACATGAAAACACATACAAATATTCTGTCTGTGCCTCTCTTTTTTCCTGTGCCATACACAGATATGCACATATCTAAATGTTCCCACACACATGAACATATCTGTTTATTTGATTATTAGTTCTTGTGAGAAGGCACACATGTGCTCATGACTATTTCTTAAATGAAATAAAGTTATTCCATTATGTTTTTAATATAATGGATTTCTATATGCTTCAAAGCAAATTATGGTATAAACAATGTGTAGAACCTTAGAAAAAATTAATTTTCATCGAAATATTTTGATATAATAGTAAATTATATTTTTAACATAAATTTGTTCACCTTTTTCTAGTTGAGTATTAATTGTTCCAAATATGTAATTGACACTTAGTATATTATTGAGATGATTCCTAATTATAAATGTAATATCACTTTGTATTTTAAATAAAAACACAAATATAACGTGCTTTTTAATTATTACAGTATATGTTTATGAAAGCTTCTGCTTTTTTCAGGCAATTTTCTAAAGTTTTCTAAATTTTCCAGTTTTCAAAACTGTAGAAAGACAGTATTTTGTTATTTTCTTAAAGATTTATTATTTGTTATTATTTAAAGATTATTTGAGAGAGAGAGAGAGAGAGAGTGAGGGGAGGGGAAGAGGGAGAGGGAGAGAATCTTAAGGAGACTCCCTGCTGAGTGCAGAGCCCGATGTGGGGCTTGATCTCAAGATCCTGAGATCATGATCTGAGCCGAAATCAAGAACGGATGCTTAATTGACTGAGCCACGTAGGTGCCCCAAGACACAGTGTTTTGAATGAATATCTTTTTTGCTATGATCCAAATTATTCCCCACTGGACTCCTGCCTCCTTAAAAGCAAGTACTGTTGGGCGCCTTGGTGGCTCAGATGGTTAAGCGTCTGCCTTCAGCTCAGGTCGTGATCCCAGGGTCCTGGGATTGAGTCCCGTGTCGGGCTCCCTGCTCCTTGGGAGCCTGCTTCTCCCTCTGCCTCTCTCTCTCTCTCTCTCTCTGTCTTTCATGAATAAATAAATAAAATCTTTAAAAAAAATAAAAAAATAAAAGCAAGTACTGTTATGTTCTCTATTCCAGTGCCTGGTGCAATCACTAACAGGCAGTACAAAATGTTCTTGAATAAAACTATTCTCATTAATGTGTCCATAATAATGCAAACTGGTTTTGCTCAAACTGTGTTAGTATTACAAAACTAACACTTGGATAGTTGGTATATGTAGTTCTGACCAAAAATTCAATGTTTGCTTGTCTTTTCCTCTTAAGGGAGACCCAGTTTTGAAAGTTAAGGGAGGAAAATGACATTATATGGCTTAAATTAAAAGAGAACTGATTTAATTGAAGTGCTAGTCTCAAGGATACATGGAGTTAGACTACCTGATTTGAATCTTAGCTTTGTGTCTATTTGTGTCTTGAGCCAACTCAGTTTCTCTATGCCTCGACCTATGCATCTGCAAAATTAGGGTGATAAGAGTAGGGTTTGCCTTATAGGGTTGTTCTGAGGATTAAAGTGGTTTTAGACATATAAAACCTTTAGAATATTGCCTGAAAAAATTAGAAGCTTGATAGTGTTTTCTATCATTATTTTGGATCCAATTAGTTTTCTTGTATCTATGAATATAAATTAATGTAAATGGAAACAAATATTGCTATACTGGGCTCATTTGAATGTAAATGGAGAGAAATAAAGGGAAATAGACATTGTGAAATTAAATTCTCTACAGTATCCTCCAAATTTTATCATATAAATGTTAGAATCCACATTTTATGTATGAGGATTCTGACATCCGAAGAAATTTAGTAACTTATACAGTAACATCCAGGTAAGAAGTAACAGGTTCGGGGTTCTAACCCCAAATATGTCATGCTCATGATCATGGATTTCAATTATTCCATGTTTTACATTAGAGGTAAGATTTGGTTCTGTCTGATTTATTAGAGTTATTAGATGCATATACAAAGAAGTTAAGATAGAACATGTAGATTTTGAAAATTAAATTTTACATTTTGAACTATTAGAATTTCATTATAGAGAGTCCATTTATCCTATTTATCATGCTAGCATATCACTGATTAGTTTGAGAACTAAATAAAGCTTCTAAGATATGTAACTTAATGCCTGGTATTCAGTAAGAGCTAATAATAAAAGCAATAACATGGAGAAATAGTAACAAGTAACAATAAATTAATGACTGACATCTAACTATAATAATGTATAATTATTATTTAAAACTCATTTTTGAAAATTTATTTTGAATGTAGAATAAATCATACAAATCTATCTAGTACTCTGAAAAACAACCAGGTTTGAAATCATACATAAATTCACTTTTGTTTCAAATAGAGATTCCATTACTGAAAATTTGATAAGAATATTTTATTGTCAGGGAATGTTTTGTTACCTAAAACCTGGCTTTGTGAAAAATGTTTTACAGTTTTGGAAATGTAGGGATGAAATTATTTTAACCTTCTCCCATATTTTTTTCTCCCAAATCCAGGCACCACGCCAATGACCTCTCAAACTTCTCCAGGAGTACCTATTAATATGTTGTGACACTCTCAAATGATATAATGTAAACTGGGTGAGCTGAAGTTGTAAAATATGACAATCTAAAAGAAGAGTTAGGATACCCCTCATATGTAACCACACATGCAGTGTTCAAGGAGGAAAAGAAAAATGAAAGAGAACATCGGGTGAAAAGCATATTTTTTCTCTAACAGGATGTATAATATATCCTAGCACATCAGCTTTTGTTGCTCCCAAGCATTGCAAATAGTCTTTTTTCTCTTTGCTCTGCCTTGGCATACCTCGGGGGAGGTGTGGGCCTTTTTCAAATGGATTTCTACTTCCTCAAATAGAAGGTGAAATACTTCCAGATGATAAATAGCTTTGGGTCTGTAAACCAGGCAGGGGAGTTCTCAGTTCACTTTGTGCTGTTAAAGGGAATTCCCAACCTTGTCAAGAGGTATTCCTCCTGCTCAAATGGCAACAATCAAGCTAGGAAGAACAAATGAGTCCCCTCAGGGAGTAGAACAGAATAGAATGTCAAATATTCTTGGAACTTCAGTGGCGTCAGAGAGAAATTTTGCATTATAACTATTCAGGCAGAGTTATAGATCATCTTTGGGTCCTGTCTTCTTTTGTCAATGAGAAACAAACTGAGGGTTCTAGAGGGGAGGGGGGTGGGGGGATGGGTTAGCCTGGTGATGGGCATTGAGGAGGGCACGTTCTGCATGGAGCACTGGGTGTTATGAACAAACAATGAATCATGGAACACTGCACCAAAAACTAATGATGTAATATATGGTGATTAACATAACAATAAAAATTTAAAAAAATTAAATAAAATAAAAAAAATAAAATAAAAAAAAATAAGCAATGCCTCCAACATAATCCAATGGCTTTGTAGCTAATACAATGGCCACCGTGATGTTTCTGAGAACAGAATAAGCATGAATGGGATATTAAGCAACTACCAAAAAGGAAATACTAAATATTTTATAAGTACACCAAGGAGAATATAGCAAAAGTAGTTTGTTTTGTACATAAGGAAATTATTTCAGCCAAAGAAAGATGCGTAAAATTTTCTCATACCAGTTTTAGCTAGTTTATCTGATGGATTTTTATGTAAATAAAAGCGTTATAACATTATTTCAAATCACATGCACTGACTGGTGAACCATCATATTAAACCATTCTGTGGGTTTTGTAATCATTCGAAAACTGATAATGAGTATTACAACTTACATGCCATTATTACACCCAAATTGGTTGAAGCATATCCTGTACAAGGAACCTTTCCCTTGCATTGAATGTGTTTATAGAGATGACAGGCAGAGATGGTATAACTCATGTTACAAGGATCTCTATATTAAGTAGGGCATACTTTTATGCTGCCACATTTGCTAATATGTATTTTGAGACTAAAAAGATAATCTAAGGCAGAACAGTAAAGACTTAAAACACATCTCAGGAAGCTTCCTGTTCCAGCAGACAACTTCAGAACGGAGGCCCAGTTCCCTGAAAAAAGATAATGATAGCTAAATAAGTAAATATTAAAATGCATGATCCTTCTAAACTTACAGAAATTAAAGACACAAAATCCAAAAGCAGAGTTTGAAAGTTGCTTCGATCTATGCTCAAAACAGAGAAAGAACTAAAAAAGATATTTGAAGAGACAAGTGGGGAAAATTGAATAGGGGTTGGTTATTAGGTGATGATAGGTATTTTAAGTAATTTTCTTAATTTAGATAGTGACATTATGATTACATAGGCAATGGGCCTTATTTTCATGAAGTTGATGCTTCAGTGTCAAGTAGTTAATAATTACAATGTTCACAACTTTAAAAAGTCTATAAAAATAAAGCAAAACACTGTGAATGTTAATTGTTTAATCTAGATAGTGAGAATATAGGTTTTCATTGTATCATGAATTTTTCTGTTGTTTTGAAGTTCTATTTAAAATATTCTTGGTAAAGGAAGATGGTGTAGTGCCCACACATTTTCATTCCTCTCCTTAGATCATCAGGGAACAAAAGTATGAATCCATAATCTTGATGAAAATGATGTGGAGGGCAGGTTTTAAAACAGTATGTGATATACCATAGTACCTTATGGGCACATGATTGGTAATTGGCAAGTACATTCACCAATCCAGTATTTGTTGAACACAAATTTTGGTTTTCAGGCAGAAACTAACTTTTCAAAATCAGAAATTTCTTCTTCCAACATAACTCATATGCGCCCCATGCCTAGTAACCACCCCCTATCCTGGGAAATAGCAAATGAAAATGAAATCACTGCTGGACACAGTGATGTAGAAAGCATTTTCTATTTTATGTGTATTTTCAACTCAGAGAAAATAAGAACAAATCCCTTATTTTGTGCAGCAGTTTCTAAAATAGAATCAAGGAGATGCTAGTAAACACTTAACTTTAGACTAGCTTTCTCAAAACTTTTAAACACTGGAATTCAGACTTGCTTACGCTCTGAAGCTGGTCCTCAGGATCTTTTTAAAGCCTCCCTTGGCATCTCATTTTCAAGCTCTGTCTGAGATGACTTGGAAAACATCAGAAAATAACACCGCTTCCTCAAAACAACTGCTTGGACAGTGCAAATTTCTACATCCATCATTTATGGAACTATTTCTGGGAGAAATTTTAAATGTCAATACTAAAAGATGATGTTTTCGGAGTTGGCTATTTCAGTCAATACGATAAGCACCTACACAGAAACAGCTTTTTAAAAAATAATTGGAATAAGAAAAAATTCTTGTTTTAATTGTTATCAAGGAAAATAATCTTATCCTTGTAGAATTATTAGCTTTGTGTAATATGTAGCTTAAAGCCCTGTGTAAAATGACATCACGTGATTTGTCACAGTGAACACAGCCCAAAGGTAAGGCAAGTCAGGAGAATCCTCCTTCTGAAACCCTCCATCCCTCTTTATGCAAAGAACACTAAGAAATAACTTCACGGTTTTAGCTAAGCCTGAATTCCACTGCCGAAAGATTTAAGAAATGAATTTCATCCACAGAGATCAATTCCTGGAATCATTGAAGTTTCAAATTTTTTGATTCATAAAAATTACGATGTTTTTGGTCTTGATAATTACCCTTTTAGAGAACTAAACAGGAGAACCCCCCCCACACACACACATATTCGTCATAATGTTTATGAAAGGATAAGCAACGCCCATTAAATCCTTCAAACTTCCATGAGTGAATATAATGCACACATTAAAAAATAATTTTGGGGGCGCCTGGGTGGCTCAGTCGTTAAGCGTCTGCCTTCGGCTCAGGTCATGATCCCAGGGTCCAGGCATCGAGCCCCGCATCAGGCTCCCTGCTCAGCAGGAAGCCTGCTTCTCCCTCTCCCCCCCCACTTGTGTTCCCTCTCTCGCTGTGTCTCTCTCTGTCAAATAAATAAATAAATAAAATCTTTAAAAAAATTAAAAATTATTTTGAAAAAGGGCGCCTGGCTGACTCAGTCGGTAGAGAATGTGACTCTCAGTCATGGGGTTGTGAGTTTGAGCCCCACATTGGGAATAGAGATTACTTTAAAAAATTTTTTTTGAAGAATTTCAAGTGATCATAAAAATTGATCATTGTATTTCATTATTTAAAATGTTGATTTTTTATATCATGTTATATGTATATATAGTGAGAGAATATTATAAATATAAAAAACACACATAATGTGTTTTCATATGTATGGTCTTTCAGTTATATGTATTTTTCTTCATAGCAATTTATATATAAGTACTGAATATAACTGAAAGTGTACTGGAAGAATAAAAGAAGTAATCTACAATACCCACATCAGGCCGTCATTTATTTAATATTAGAACTGTTGTTGGAAAACTACCTACACTTTAAGCTAGTCATTCATGTGCCAATTTAATCAACATTGGTTAACTAATTTTAAATATTGCCTGACAATGCAGGATATTGGAGGGGTCTCCTGTGAGATATTGTCAAGTAATGAACTGCTCTAAAAATTCTAATCCTCTCACGAATTTTACATCAATCAACTTCATTTTCAGTTCAAAATTTTAACATATTCTCACATATTTCTTCTGAGGTTTCAATCTCTACAAAATTCAGCTTAAATTAGAAGGAAAAGGTAAAAGAATAAGGAGAAACAGCAACTGAATTTAATTTCGATCTTGGATAGAGCTGAAAACACATTTGCTTTTCTATTCTTATGTCAATTTGAAAAGAAAACAGTTCTGATTTTAGCTAAATGAGGATTTTTTTTTTTTTATAACTCTACTTGGATCACATTGTAAAAACCTTCTTAGAATTTTCACTCATTTCCCACAGTATTACCACATATTCTTTTGAGCCATTGGAAAAATGGATGCAGTTTATAAAGTCTTTGCTTTTGCATTGAGCTTTTGCCTGCCTCATATCTTTAGATAAATTTAAAAGAAAAGCAATACCCACTGTGTTGAATATCTTTAATAATATGGTTGAAATACGTAATTTGAAATTCTTAAGTTCAAAGTACATTTATCTACAGCTTGATTTTACACTTGAAACTTCCTGTGCTTCATAAGAGTTTGTAAAAAAAAAAAAAATAGGGGGGAATCTTCCTCCTGTCATTTATAGCAATTTTCCTTAGACTTGAGTATAATATGCGGAAACTTTAAAGAAAAATCAAAATCCTGTGCCTCTTTTTGTTTTCTCACTCTTTTAATTATAACACTTACCCAGGTATCAATTCTTTGTTATGCTTTTATACAAATATACTTTCAGAGCAAATTTTGAAGTAAATACAAATTCACAAAATGAACACATTCATTTTAATAACATTAATTTGAAGGATGATGTTATTTTACTGAAGTTAAACCAGAATGTTGAATTTAAGAACAAAGATGTAGCCACTGTTGTGTGTTTGTGTGTGTGTGTGTGTGTGTGTGTTTTGATTTTACTAATACTAACACACAGCCTATTTGCAAAAGGATATTTATTTGAACCCACATACAAAATGTGGGTTGAAATATTAAAAAAAATACAGAACACATTCTTACTGCAAGTTTTGCCAAGAATGTTGTGCTTATATGCAAATTTTGAAGCATAGCCCAAATGACTATGGACACTAAAAGCTTCACATTTTTTCTTTGGCTGGTTTGTTGAATGGAAGGAGCTTTTAAATGTAAAAATGTGGACCCCTGAAATCAGATGACCCTACCCAAATGAGTAGGAATAGGTTAAAACATTTTAGATCAGCATCTGAATAAAAAAAATAGCATTTATAAGACTATATATGCTATATAATTTAAATAGAATGTGTATATTATTTATAAAATATGTATTTGTAAGAATATACATATTCTTAGAGAATTATAAATAATGTAATATTTATATTATATATATACATTACTGGATACTTCATGGATTTCGAAGACTATGGTCATCTTCTATTAATTCTTGGACCCCAGGGGCACCTGGGTGGCTCGGTCAGTTAAGTGTCTGCCTTCGGCTCAGGTCATGATCCTGGGGTCCTGGGATCAAGCCCTGCATTGGGCTCCTTGCTCAGCAGGTAGCCTGCTTCTCTCTCTCCCTCTGCTGCTCCCCCTGCTTGTTCTTTCTTTCTCTATCAAATAAATAAGTAAAATCTTTAAAAAAATAATTCTCGGACTCCAGTTTGGAAAACAGTGACCTACAGTATCACAATGATAATTTATCTTCTGTTTGGTCCTCTCCCCTGTGTTATTTATGTATATCTTATTACATGCTATAATATAATGAATTATAAATGTGTTGAAAAAATTAGCAGAAGTTCAAAACTTTTCTATATTGCAAGATTTCAAATATATGGAATGAATTAGAGCAAGTCATTTGTCTGTGAATCTGAAAGGATAATTGGTGATTCTATCCAACATTTGGCTGAGTAATACTGAATAACTCATTGAAGGACGGTCTGTTAAAATGAAATACTCTACTACACATATCTGAAACCATCTGGTGTGCCAAAACTATCCTCTCCTTTCAAACAAAAAGGTTCAATGTTTTCTGAGTTCTTTTACCTTCTCTCTCACTGAATTCAGGTCACTGTTTTTTTTTTATTCAGTATATTCAGGAAGGTTTCTGATTTGTCATTGAGGAGCTCATTTATGTTTATTACAACAATTACTTAATGTGAAACAAATGTACTTAAGATTAATGCATTTCGTTTTATGAAAATTTTATCCCCAAAAGTGTATAAAAGAAATAAATACAGATATTCAAATTAGTTTTATTTATGCATGCTCTTATATTTGAGGGCTGTACTTAGACAATCTCTGTAATACATTGAGAAATAAGATGGATTGACAGAAGGACAAATGGAAGGGTAGATATATGATCTATATATGAGATGAGTAAAATACAGTTGATCGTTGAATAACATGGGTTTAAACTTCATGGAGGTTAAACCTCACTTTTATGCATTGTTTTCATAAATACATAAACTTATGGTATCAATAAATACAGTACAATTACTGTAAATGTGTTTTCTCTTCTTTATGTTTACTTAATAACATTTTCTTTTATCTAGCTCACTGTATTGTAAGAATACAGTATATAAGGGGAGCCCGGGTTCTCTGGGTTGAACGTCCAACTCTTGGTTTCGGCTTAGGTCATGATCTCAGGTCTTGGGACTGAGCCCTGCCTCGAGCTCCCCACTCAGCACAGAGTCAGCTTGGGATTCTCTCCCTCTCTCTGTCCCCTTCTGCCCCTCTCCTCTCTCATGCCCAATCTCTTTCTCTAATTTAAATAGATAAATAAAATCTTAAAAAAAAGAATACAAGATATGATACCTATAACATACAAAATATGTGTTAATTGACCTATTGTTCATATTTTTGGTAAGGCTTCCAGTCAACAGCTATTTGTAGTTAAGTTTTGTTGGAGTTAAAAGTTATACACAGATTTTCAACTGCATAGGGGTCAACAACCCTAACCACTGCATTGTTCAAAGCTCAACTGTCAATTAAAAGGTAAATGATAGGATCTCTGGGATTTATATGTATATATAAAGGTTTACTATGCATTTTTCTACTTTTTTGTGTCTTTAAAATGTTTATAATCAAAAAGTTAGTAAAAAAAGAAAAGAAAAGAAGAAGAAAGAAAAACAATGAGAAAGGAACCATAAGTTTTTCTTTAACTTTTCTGATAAAAAAATTATACTGCAAGAATTTTTAATATGGGACCATCCCTTTAATGGTGTTCTCTGTCTCTCTGTCTCTTTCTCTCTCCCCTTCAAAGCTCCATTCTGACTTAGATAAAGGAGAGGGCACTGTTAAATACACCCTCTCAGGAGATGGCGCTGGCTCTGTTTTCACCATTGATGAAACTACAGGGGACATACACGCAATAAGGAGCCTGGATAGAGAAGAAAAACCTTTCTACACACTCCGTGCTCAGGCTGTGGACATAGAGACCAGGAAGCCCCTGGAGCCTGAATCGGAATTCATCATCAAAGTACAGGATATTAATGATAATGAGCCAAAGTTTTTGGATGGACCCTACGTTGCTAGTGTCCCAGAAATGTCTCCTGTGGGTGAGTAGGCAAATCAAAATTTTGTCAGGTGCTATGGGGCCTTTTCAACATTTATTTTTTGCAGGTTGATGTAAACATCTTATCTGTAAGCCAGATCATTCTTCCACTACAGAAGACACAATTACTTTCATTTTTATTTTATTTTTTTTGTCCTTTCTGCTCCATTTTAAATATACTAATATATACATTCATGTCTAGGATATATAACATTTTTACTATTTTCCAGTCTTTGCATTTACCTGAACTCACAGAATTCCTTTGTAATTAAGTACAAAACTCAATTTGTACTAAAATTCATTGTCATTACAATTCCAGGTGCCTACATAGTGCTAAAGGTAACTACCATACCACAAATACCAGATAGTAATTCTTGGCTCAAAGTAAATCATCCAAAGCGTGTATAACATACGAGTCTGGAAGTGGTCCAGCAAGGAGTGTGTTGCATCCTTTGTAGCTATAGATAGAGATTCCTGAAGGATGATATTGTTTTCTTTTTGATTACAAGTAACACATAGTAGTTATGCCACCAAAACAGGAAGCAAATATTATTGTGATCACATTATCAGAATAAATTTACAATTAGCAATAATATCACTACCATTCTTAAAACTTAAATTTGATATAAATTCACACTTCAATATCAACCTAAATTTAAAAGTTCTGTGATATGTATTTTGAAGTCAATGAATTAAAGATGATAACTTTAATGATAATTTTAAATAACTTTTATTCTGAAGTCACCACTGCCAAAGCCTTATTCTACTTCAAAGTAACTTCTGGTGTCTAGCACATTTGTAAGATAAAGTTACCCATAACTCTGAGGTTACAACTTGAAACTCATATTGTGAGCCATTGCTAATTTTCCTATCTGACATTCCTCAGAGAGCATCTGCTGACTCTACACCCATCCCAGACATGCATTAACTATACCGAGGGCAGAAGCAGGTTAGTGGCTTTAAGAGTTGTCACATGGATTTACCCCAAATTCACTTGAAATTGTCTTTGTGACCTTACCAGGTATTCAGAGATCATATTCTCTCCATGACTTGACAAATCAGCTCAAAGTAGTTTACTTAGATTTTAAACATTAGTGTACAGATACAGGGCTGCTAATCTGTTATTCAATTCTTCCTACATTTTTTGAGCTGCTTTTTTTACATGGTGCTGATTGCTAGAGATTTAGAAGTACAATGCGGAAGAAGTATATCTTAAAAGTAGCCCCTGAAAATGGGGAGAGCTAGTTTTTTAATTGTGTCTTGATTTTACTGGGAGAGAAAAATGAAGATACTGTTTTGAGAGAAAGTAAGGCTTTTAAGAAGACAAGGCTCTTTTGTAACCAAATGGTTTAATCCAGGGCTTACTTCATGTAAATTGGAATATTTACATGAATTTATGACCCTCAGTGACTATTACAGAAACAACATCCTTAAAGCAGACATACACATCCCTCTACATTATTAGAAAATTCTGTCTTATTAGATAAATAATCAGGTCTTTTGTTGTGCCAATTTGGATAAAGGGAAGGACTGCAGCATCTGAACCCTTATATAAAGGAGTTCACAGCTAGCATCTGAAGAGAGAAATAAATCTGGAAAATCAGGGTAGGTAAGTGAGGAAACAAAGTGAATCCAGTTTTTGCACTATTGGTGTGAGGCATAATTTGCTGTAGTGTCTTGAGGTATCAGAAAGATCTAGGGAAGAATAAGTTCTTTAAATGTTTTGCCATATGATATTACTGAAATTTCTCATCAGTTATTCAAGAGACTCCACTAAATACTTAAACTGATTTTCAACACATCCTTCCTGCTTTTTTTTTTCTTAATAATGGAGTATTTCTTTTGAATGTGATACCACATTGCATGCTATGGGTTCACCCAGGTATTATTGGACTACATTTACATGACATCTTTTTTTCCAAATATATCCTAAAAAATATAAACGCCACTTATGAATTAAATATTAGAAATTAAATATCTGCCACCTACTACTTTTGCCATTCCCCACAATCCTTCCTCTACACAGAACCAAAAACACAGGAGACCCAGTTCGGCTTGTGGCATGTGTTATTTCTGGTTTTACATGACCAACCTAAATCTAACGAAAAACTACTGTGCATCCATCCAGGCATCGTATTTATGTTCCTAAGCTCCTGAGCTCCATTCCCAAGCATACCCTCCTTACGCTATGAAAATGGTCCCTGCTGGCAATCGCTTAGTCCAACGATTATTCCTCTCTCTATCTTCTTTTCCCGTATCCCTTCTAAGCACTTCCTGCCTCTGTGTCATTTACTTTGGAATATCAAACTTACTTTTGGTGAAGACCAGATGGAGTTCACCATGTTGTATTAGACTATATAGCTCTGTCACAGCACACCTCGCTGTCAGTTTTATAGATCTGTGTTTGAGTCTTCTTTAGCAAATAACTGTCCCTTCCCAATAATTGACAGTGTTATTATTGACAATGTTGGAGAAGAAGCAACCAATTTACAAATACATGGAGTAAAATAGCTTACTTTGTAATACAAAAAAAAAAACAAGAAATATTGGGACATCAAAACAATTTCTTATCCACATGTCAAGTTAGCAATAATAGATTGTGTGTCTGAAAATATGATAAACGATTAAACATGGAGCGGATGTTGAGCAAGGTGGGTAAAGATTTCAGAGGAAGATCAACATTTAAGACTTCTCAGACTATGGAATATATTTTGTTCCAAAAAGTCGAAGAAAATCCTAGTGAATCTATGAATTGTTTAAGAGAAAGGTCACTTCGTTACTAACTTGTGCTGCATGCAAATATGCCATGGAAGTAATATTCACAGATAAAGTGCTTTTACTCTGACCCGAGGAAATTACTTAATGATCCAGATATTCCCCAACTTAGACTTTCTCCTTGGGGACAAATTTGGACGTTATGAATGTGGTCTTAATTCTTTAAGATCACTACAGTAACAATGAATTACAATAACGATCTTCTTTAATACCGGCAGTTATGCATGGATATGGCATGCAGTTTCAGTAACTTTTCCTAGACAGCTGACAGGTGTAACATCTTTAAACCCTTATTCATACTTGTTTTATCTTCCTGTGCCTGAACTGAGCCAGTTTCTGGCAGCTGATTGGGTTATTCATAACTAGGTCTCTATGACACGTTTTATAAATGCCAATTGTGAATCATAATTTATGTAGTAAGACCTACCATTTCCGGAGCAACAGTTAGGGGCCAGGTGATCCACCTCAAGATTTGTATTCCCTGTTTTATTATTTAACCGCTGCAATAATTTTATGCAGTATTGTTTACTATCTGACCTTCATTTTTATATGAAAACTGAACTCTAATTCCAGAAAGTAGGTATGACTCCCAGTCTCTGTAGAACAAAGTTAATTGCAACCAGTTATACCCTTTAGTGGTTTCTAAAATGTCTTTGGGCCTTACATTTAACTTTCAATCTCAGATGAGCTGGTTAAGACCTTGAAATGCTTACTTTTATTTTATTTTATTTTATTTATTTTATTTTATTTTATTATAAACCTGAGGATGGGAAACCCTGTTTAAAATAAAATCTGAGGACTAGGTATCTCTTACTCACTGACTTAAAAGAAAAAAAATAGTATAAGTGTAAATAAAATAAGACACACCTAAAGAGAATTACACTGCTGGCTATTAAAAAATTAATATGCACCCTCTTATTTTTTTTTTCCATGAACTCTATTTTGTTTATATGAAGTTTGGGGGAAAGTGCTAAGATGAAATTTTTGGTGGAGTTTTTTGAAGGTTTTTAAACAGAGAATATTTTCCACATGGCCATACTTAATTAGTCCAACTCCACGAAGGAAATAGTGAAAATGATGACTATACCTAACATTAACTTATTACACCATTATTATAATTTAGAAACTTATATGAATTTCCAAACTCCCTTGCTTTCATGGAAGTGCCATAGAGCACATAGGGAGACAGATCAAGAAATTGCAAAGCAGATACATTATCTTACCATATGAGATACCCATGGCCACAGAGAACAACTTAACGTGGTATAGTAGGAACAGTCTCATTGGTCTCTTTCTGTGCCCTATAAGCAGAATTTTTGCGAGGAAACTGGAGACAGAATGTTAGCTGTTTTCTACAAATAAAGATATTCTCTATGTATAACCAAAATGAGATTATTAAAATCAGGAAATTAACATTAATCCGTTATTGGGATCTAAACTTTAGACCCCATTCATGCTTTATCAGTTGTTTCCATAATATCTTACTAAAACAATTTTCCAGGTCAAAATCACATGGTGCACTTAAATGTTATATCTCTTTAGTTTCCTTCAATCTGGAGCAATTCCTTACTTTTTCTTGATTTTGTGGCAGGTTTGAGGATTCTTGGCCAGTGATTATTTAGAATGTCCTCATACTGGGTTTGCCTGATGTTTCCTCATGTACAACTTCAGGATATGCTTCTTTGTTAGGTACATCACAGACATGATGCTATAATCTTGTTGAATCTTCTCAGGTAGAACAGGGTTTTGATTTTTCCCAATAGTAAGAATGCTAATTTGTATTACTTGACCAGCATTGTGTATTAGTTACCTGTTGCTGCACAATACATTAGCCAAAACATAGCAGTGTAACACAACAAACGTTTATTATCTTACAGGATCATGGATACCCAGGAGTGGCTTGGGTGGGTACCTTTGGCTCAAGGTCACCCAAAAGGTTGTATCCAAGCTGCTGGCTGGGCTATGGTCTGATCTAAAGTCTTAATTGGGAAGAGGTAGGGATTTGCTTCCAAGCTTACTCCTGTGGTGATTGGTAGACCTCAGTCTCTTGCATGTAGACCTTTCTATAGGGTTACCTCACACCATGGCAGCTGCCTGGCCCCAGGAAGACCTATCTAAGGGATAGCTAGAGAGAAGAACATCTCTGATCAAAGCCACAGTCTGTATTTATAACCAATATTTAAAGTGACATCCTCTAATTTCTGCCATATTCCAACTGTTATAAGTAAGTCCAGTCCACATTCAGGAAATGAGATTATACAAGAGAATGGAACATAAGGTATCTAAGATCATTGAGGGCCTTCTACCACAGTTTACCCTCTGGACCCCAATGATTCATGTTGCTCTGTCATGCAATATATACTCAACCCCTTATAGGACCCAAAATTTTTTTCCCTCATTGCATGAGTCCAAAGTCCAGAAACTCATCATACAAATCAAGTGCAAAAGCAAATGAGATTCCTTAGGTTTATTTCCTCTTGATCTCCAGACTCGTGATGCTAAAGAAACTAGTTGCGGTTACCCCCACCCCAACACCTAACTCAGAGTGGTGAGAGAGGGATGAGAAAACTCCTGAAGACATTTCTGTTAAAAAAAAAAAGAGGCAAAATGCACTAAATAAAAGAGTTACTGGTCCATCACATTCCTGAAATCTAGCTGGTAAATACTAACAGCCTTTGATTAGGTTCAAGGCTGAGAATATTTGCCCATGGCTCTCAGTTATACTGCCTGGGCTCTTGGTTCTACCTTCTGAGTTAGCCTTCATTTTTCTATGTAATGCAGCATGTACTTGCCTCTAAGCAGCACTCTTGGTTGGCTTCCTGCCAATAGAATTCAAAGGGTTCAAAGGCCTATTCTCACTGTACAATCTCCGACTCTCTTTCTTCAGTTCACACTTTTGATGTTTCTACATATAAAACTCTTTATTTTGCCAGTACTATGGGTATCCCATGAATCTTTTGGGGATTCATTGAATTAGACAAAAAAAAAATCCCTTCAAGATAAATCCTCTCTACCTTGGACCCTATGGAGGTGCCTGAATGACAAAGCCTTTCCATGAATTAGAACCCTTATTGTTTGCTAGAAAGGATCTTTGAGTCATACTTACCCATTTATCTCTTAAGAGAGAAATTTGTCTGACTAGACAGCAAGCAAATGGACTATCCTTGATCTTTCTAAGATCTTAATAAAAAATTTTACTGTCACCGCCATGGCTTTTTCTTTTGACCATGCTTTCCCATGTGACCTGGATTTGATTTTGGCCTAGAAACCATTTCTTAATTTTAGCATCACTTGCCATCTGGAAAGACTAGTAATCTTTAAAACCAGTGAGACCTGGATCCTTCTGTTCAAAAGTCCCTAGGTCCTTTTTCTACTGTTCAAATAAATGCAGGCAACAGTTTTGCTAAATTTTCTGCCACTGCATGACAGTGATCTTCTAGTTACCAGTAAGATATTCTCAGTTTCCTGCAAGTCCTCACATGCAGCACCTTCCAAGTCCAACATGCAATAAAGAGGGTGTTCAATGCCTTTTATCCTGACATCCCCCTCAAAGCCCACACTGCCTGACTGCAAAACCATTGCCACCTTTTACATGTTTGTTATAGCAGCACCCCACTACCAGGTACGAAGTTGCTATTATCTACGACTGCATAACAGATTACTACAGGATTTAGAGGCTTAAGACTGCAAGTATGTATTATCTCTTGATTTATCTGGGTCATGACTTTGGGCTCAGCTTAGCTGGGTGTCTCTGCATTAAAGTCTCTTGTGGATTTAGAGTCAAGCTGGCAATAAAAAAATGTTGTTTCATCTGAAGATTCCCCTGTGTGGGGGGGTATACTTCCAAGCCCAGTCATGTGGTTGTTGTCTTGGAGTTGATATCCTGTTACTTCTGCTATATTTTATTTGTTGGGATCAACTTGATAAGTCCATTTTATTCTCCAGGGAAAGGAATTAGCCAAAGGTGTGAATATTTGAGACAGTCATAATTGAGGTCCATCTTAAAGGTTGTCCACATTAGACAATGATTCCACTATAAAGCTAGTCTTTATCGCTTTGTAATTATTACATATTTTGTCAAAAGTTTTTTTTTTGTCAAAAGTTATTTTGAAATTAGGGTGATAACCTGGTCCTCATCACACGTTCAAATTATCCATCTATTAGTAAGGGCTCTCTTTGATTCTTAAAGAACCTAATGTGTTTTTGGAAGCGATTATCTCTGGGTTGTATTTTCCATATGCATTAACAGTGTTTAAATCAGCAGTCCTTCATCTGACTTGGATTTCCTTCATAATTTGTTGAGCTGAGTCCAAATTTTGATATGAGAGGCTAAAGATGACCTATGAAGTTGTTGATAAGGGACATTTTTGCCAAAATATTTGTTTTTGAAATTTCTTTTCCACACACACACACACACACACACACACACACACACACATACATATATAAAACAGACCTCTGTTGTAACATATTCAAATGCAGTATGTGGGTATTAAACTTAGGAGTCCAAATCCCTGCTCGACTATTTCCTAGGTGTGAGTATTTGCATAGGTTATCTGTCCTCATTGTGCTTTGGTTTCATTACCTGCAAATGAGGACTGAAAATACCTAATTCCCAGAGTTACTGCAAGCAGTAAAAGAGAAAATTTATGTGTAACACTTACCACAATGCCTGGATAAATGCGATCAATAAATGGGGATGGATCCTATTAATAATTTGATGAATGTTCTCAGGAAACTGGTAAGAGAATGCCTAACTTGTAGAGGTCCTAGCTAATTACCTCCTCCTTTATTTTTCCATATAGTCCCTCCCTCTGAAACATGAGCTCAATATTGATGATTGCTTTTACTACAAGCTCTACCTAGTCTCTTTAAAAACCTAATAGTCTTTCTATCCCAATTTACATTTTCCTAGGTGTAGAGTACTCTCCCATATTAATTTGTGGTGACAAGCTGTTGGTTTGTAAGAAACACTAATTATCAGATTACACTTCCACTTTCCAATCTGCTGGGTGGCTTTAGCACATTTGATGAGATTGAGCTAGGCCTGGTGATCCGTCTGGTGTAGCAGTGAAGTGTCCACAGCACACAGCGTGGCAGAGCTATTTTCAGGGCCATAGGATGTTATGACTGTGTGTTCAGGGAGCATTTTATTCCTCCGTTTGAGTCCTATGTTTTTATTAGCAGTACAATTGCAAAGGTAATACTATTGACAGCTTGTGTGTGGCCTTGAGAGAAGTGTATGAATTGTTTTAGCAGCAGCACAGTGACTCCCTAAACATAAACCATGCTGCATTGATAGTTATTTTAGCAGCCACTGATCAGCAATAAATGTTAAAAATTAACAAGAAGTTCCTTTTTTTCCTAACCACCAAATGACTCTAAGCATTAAATATATGTTAGCAGGATTTGCTGCTTGGCCACTGAGTGGTTCAAAACATTAAACATATTTTTAAAGTATTACACTTTCCCCAGCCTCCAAGTGGTTGTAAACATTAAATATGTTTTATAAAAACTGCTTTGCCAGCTACTGGCAGGATAGCTATGAACATCATTTTTCTTTAAAGTTGCCTTCCAGCTGCAAGACTGTTTTTTTTTTCTCTTATTTGCTCTATTCTATTTATTTTTTTGTACCACACAAGCCGGTAAGAGGGAACCTTGGCCCAATTGTCTCTTATGATAAGTGATCATGGGAGCACTGTTGTACCCATAAAAAACCATGCAAGCATTAGGAGTTCTCAGAGGTTCAATTGCTTGTGCTGGGGATTCCACATAGATGTCAGCTACATCTCCCAAAATCATTTTCGTTTCTGCTTTCCATTGTGCAATGCATGGAGTTATGAAGATGGGTAGGATCTAAGCTTAGTATTTAGGAATATAAATATAACCTCAAGCAGCCAGACGCAGATGGATTATGCCCATTGATCAAGGTGAAAATATCCCATTGAGAAAACAGGCTCCAAGACAGGCAAAATGGCAGGACTAGTAAGTGAATGAGATCTTTAACCCAAACATGAGGAAGGACTTGAAATCTCTGTCTGGAAATAGCTCAGTGTGACAACTGCATGCAATTCCGACAGTGGAGGGCATGTCCCTATATGAAAGTCTATCCAGGAATTAGTCCAGAAAATTTGTTTATTTGAACCACATTCACAATGAAAATGAAGTGTGGCACTTGAGTCAACTGAAAACATGAATCTTCTCTGTCACGCCAGGCACAGCAATTCATCATCAAGCCAAATGAATTACCCAGTAAAGCTTTTATTTCTACCAGGTCCAAGTGTTTTCCAAATCATATAAAATTGTCTTTTGCCAAAAGTTTTATTCTAGGTATATGTTCATCAGATTTCAATATCTATGGAATACCCATTATGTACCAGGCACTTTTAGGTACTGAGATTGGAACAGTTACAAAAACAGACACAACTCCTGCCCTCAGAAAGTTTCATTCCAGAGATCTAGTGCAGGGGCAGGCAACTATGTTCCATTTCAGGGGAAAGCAGTCACACTTCATCTACATATCATCTGTGCCTTTTCACACTATGGTGGCAGTGTTGACAAAAACCTGTATGACCAACAAAGACTAAAATATTTACTATCTGGTCCCTTATAGGAAGTTTGTTGAGCCATGAAATAGTGGATTCAGTATTGGAGGAAGTTAAGATAAGGTCAATATTTTAAATACATGTATGAGAAAGAGGAGTTTATCTCCTCAAGAAGAAACGAACGAGAGAAAGAAAGAAAGAAAGAAAGAAAGAAAGAAAGAAAGAAAGAAAGAAAGAGAAAGAAAGAAGGAAGGAAGGAAGGAAGGAAGGAAGGAAGGAAGGGAAAGAAAGAAAGAAAAGAAAGAAAGAAAGAGAGAGAGAGAAAGAGAGAGAGAGAGAGAAAGAAAGAAAGAAAGAAAGAAAGAAAGAAAGAAAGAAAGAGAGAGAGAGAAAGAGAGAGAGAAAGAAAGAAAGAAAGAAAGAAAGAAAGAAAGAAAGAAAGAAAGAAAGAAAGAAAGAAAGAAAGAAAGAAAGAAAGAAAAAGAAAGGCGCCTGGGTGGCTCAGTTGGTTAGGCGACTGCCTTCGGCTCAGGTCATGATCCTGGAGTCCAAGGATTGAGTCCTGCATCAGGCTCCCTGCTCGGCAAGGAGTCTGCTTCTCCCTCTGACCCTCCCCCCTCTCATGTGCTCTCTCTCTCATTCTTTCTCTCAAATAAATAAATAAAATCTTAAAAAAAAAAGAAGAAAGAAAGAAAGGAAAGAAAGAAAGAAAGAAAGAAAGAAAGAAAGAAAGAAAGAAAGAAAGAAAGAAAGAAAGAAAGAAAGAAAGAAAGAAAGAGAAAAAAAGAAAGGAAGAAAGGTAGATATGGTATGGCCAGAGGTAAAATGAGGAGTGGAAGCAAGTCCCACACTAACTTAGGCTCCCATTTAGTTTGTGCTGAAAGGAATGGTTTGACTTGATTATAAATGTTTAAGCATTGTCTTAAGTATTAAAGGTTCATGATATTGTATTTTTTATTTCCCTGCAAAAATAATTCTTTCAATTATGTAACCATATATATATATTTTTTTTTTTTTTAATTAGAAAAATTTAAAGCTGAAACTAAGAAGGTAGAAAAAGAATAACCTCTAGATTGGGTGGAAACATTCCTTATTTGATGTCTTGGGATTCATTAAGTTCTTTGCCTCACTGGGATATAAGCAGTAAAAGAAAAACTCAAAATTACTGGAAGCAAATTTAAACCCAAAAACCAGTCTTAATGATTGCTACCCAGTAAGTATTACAGGAGACTTTCTCAGAAATTTAGTTTCAGATGACTTTATCAAGTTTGGCATTATTTTCAATTCTGACCAAGAAACTGAAACTTGAAAAAAAAATCAGCAGCTACAATTTTATAAATAATTAACAAAAATGAATATCAAAATACGGTACAATTTGTTTAATTGGCAACAGTACTAGAAGAAAAAGAAACATGTCAATTGAACTGTCATCTATGCTAATTTTGCCTCTGAGAAAAACATTGTAATGGGATAATTTCATGAAATGCTTTGATGGCAAGAAAGTGCCAAAATATGATTAGATCCTGCACAATTCAAATTAGACAAGATAGCAATTGGTGGTAGCCTGAATATGGAGAGGTTTTGTTTCACGCCTTTTTCTTCTCTTTTTCCATGTGTTTAATCAAGGATATTTTGTTTGACAGTGAAATGATTTATACTAAAAACATTGTTATCACAAGAATTTAGTAGAAACTTCACTATAAAAGGAGAAAACACACTTCCATGTTCCCAAATCTCTTAAAAAATATAATTACCATCTGAAAGAATTTGTCATCTTCAAAGACGTAATTTTTTTAAAGATTTATTTATTTATTTTGAGAGAGTGAGAATGAGAGAGAGAGAGAGTACATGAGAGGGGGGAGGGTTAGAGGGAGAAGCAGGCTCCTCGCTGAGCAGGGACCCCGATGCGGGACTCGATCCCGGGACTCCAGGATCACGACCTGAGCTGAAGGCAGTCGCTTAACTGACTGAGCCACCCAGGCTCCCAAAGACGTAATTTTCTTTTTTTTTTGTAACTGATGCTAAGTACCTATTTAGCTAAAGGCCATAATTAGAAGCAACTCACCCTTATGATTATGTTTATATTTATATTGTCGAATATATTCACTTGGTATTTAAACCGGGTTGTCTTTTATTATTTTTATTTCTACTCAGTCAAAATGGATATTCTAGAATTTTAAATGGTCATGTAAATTTTACTACCTATATGTCTTTTTCCTAGTTCTTTAAAAAAATAATCTGGTATATACCTAAACTAACATAGAGTTCTGAAAATCATAAATACACATGGGATTATGAAGAATTCATTTTCTGGTAGTTCTTAGCTTTGCACAAAAGGTTGCTTAAATACAATGTGTAAAAATTCTCTTTTGTATTTTTCAAATATGATTTATGTGTCACCTGAACCATAACAGATCCTTATTCCATATCACCAAGAACACTGTCTTCCTATGTTAATTCCTAAAAACAGAAGCAGGTTTAGAGTTTCTAAATGTGGGAGAGCAATTAGAGTTAAATAGTATTGAGTCTTTTCTTATAATAATAAGATTATTTTATTTGTTAAATACCAGGAGGAGGAAGACTTTTAAAGATTATTCTTTGGGTGCATATAATTACTTCACATCAGAGTGGCTTATGGAAAGTATCTTATAAAGCACTAGTACAACTGAAAATATTGAGGTTAAAAGAGTGATTGTTGAACACTTGTGATAAATAATTGTCCTAATTCTAGAAAGGCAGAATATTACAGGGAAAACAAAATAGACTTTGTAATACCAAAAATCTGGATTCAAACTTTGATGAAGTATGAGGGAATATTTAGAAAAGAGTCTCCTTTTTGTAAAGCTTAGATGGAAAGTACTGTTTGCCACTAAAATTATTTTTATAAGGATTGAGAGAGATACAATTTGTAAAAACAACAAACAAAAAACTAAACCTTAGAAGGGTTTCAATAAATTCTAATCATTCCCTCCTCCCTTCCCTCAGCAGCTTTTTCTATGGGGTTTTAGATTTGGGGAAGGTAAGAGTCTGACTAATTTTCTTTCTTTATCCTTGTGATTATTCCTAGTGAATCAAGTAAGAAGGACATTTCTAGAAACATCTCCTTCCATGAATACATATATATTTTTTATTAAATACCATTCATCCAAAATATTTGAATAAAGTCTCAGAACATAGGTAATACTATATGACAGGTATAAAATATCAGGAAATACTACACAAAAATAAGTCTATTGGATGTTAAAAGTAATGTCTTATAGTTCAAATTCATAAAAATGGACTGCATAAATACATTTCAAAACTATCAACCAATGCAATCTAATTTTCATTTATAGAACATTACACACAAACTTTCATGATAACATCTTAATCAGATTTACATGGAACATTTATGAAGAAGGACTATGTATTCTAGGCTCTAAAACTATATAAATTCCGTAAGATTAAAATCTGAGATGAAGCAATGGTCTTTACATTGTTTGGGATATTGTTTAAATGAATGTGTACCTTTGTGAAACTCAATAAATTGAACATTTAAGGTCTATGCATTGTACTGTATATAAATTCTAACAAATAACAGGGAAGTAGGTAGGTAGATGGATGGATAGATAGAAAAGTAAATAAAAAATAAGAAAGTCAATCAATCAACGCATCAGTAAATAATGTATAAAAATACTGTGTAAAAAAAGTTAAGCCCTGTAAAGGTGAGTAACCCATATCTTTTATTGGCAAAAATGCAAATGTTACTTTTTGTTTGAATCCAAAAATAACCCCCATATCAGAAGTAGAAGTAATGGAATTTGGTTCATACTATAAGATTTGGTCAGGGAATTTATTACAGGTGATCTTCCTTCCTATTCACAGAAAATGTTTGTGTTAAGTCTTTGCTTTTAGAAGAAAGCATTCAATTTAGCTCTATAAATTATGAGTTCCAAAATAAGTGCTTTTAAGCATTAGAGATTAGTAAGAAGAACAGAGCCTGAACATTGAGGCAAACATAAAGGATGGAGATGCCCCTATTTTCAGAAGACTTGTAGAATGATCACTAAAAGGAAAAATCACATAAACACAGTTTTTTCTCTGCAATTATTTTAAGTGTCTTCTAAATTTTGCACAGTAAACTATTTATTGCCATCTAATATTGTTCAATATTCCTTCTTTGTGGGTTTATTTTGTTTTATACTATTTCTGTTGGTTCTGGTTTATTTTGTCTTACTCTATTGTATTCTATGAGAATATTGTAAGATTAGATTGAAGATACAAAATATTTGAAATTTCTTCTACTTGGTCACCACATGAATGGGGCTACCTTACACAGTGTTCAAGTCTTGAGATTAGCTTGTTCGCACAAACTCAGGTTGTGAGATACAAGATAGCACTGGTTTACATCTGGTTCATCTTACTCTGACAGTGTAGGCTTTGGTGATATTAATCTTCTGGAGAACTCTTGTTAAACTTTATAACATATGTTATAGTTGGGCTTTTGTTTCTTGTTCATTCACTCTGAGGCTTTCAAATAAATCTTTATATTTGTAGGGAGAAAAAATTTGCTGCTGGAAACAGTATCTGTATCTCTCTGGATTCCTTTTTCTTTTCAAATTTAGCCTCATAATTTATTAAAATTATATAAACTCTCAATGTTTTTAAAAAGATGTTTAAAAATGTAACATAACTAGCATTTTTTTTTTCCATGGGAGATATAGTCCAAGTAACATTCCTGCATTGCTGGAGATTGAAATCTTTGCTTATTCGTATATGCAGTACATTTTATATATTCGACCATTTGTCTTTTTCTAATTACTTTTATTTTAGAACTCATTTTTGGAACCTCTATTGTATGGGAAAAGAGATTGGCATTTGATTAAGACAATACGAATTTCCACCTGAACGGCCATAGGCAAGTGATTTGACATTGGCAAGCATCTGTTTTCTCTTTTTGACATTGTAAAATGGACATGCATAACTCTGCTCTATATGGATTAAAGAAATTAATGTGTAAACATCTAACATAATACCTGAAAATAATAGGACCAGAATATTTAACTCCCTCAGCCTTCCTATCTGCCACAAAACTTCTTGGATGTGAATATCCCAAGGGAAGACATGATATAACCCCTGTACTCAATAACATGGATTTCATTGTTGTGTTCTGGGGCAAGTACTTCTTCCAAACAAATCAGACCGTATCAGTCATATAACTTTCTTCTGTGTATTATAAATTCCTAATATTCTCCTGTTTGCAGGAGAATCGAGGATAAATTATTTGCTCACAATCATAGCCAAATAGTACCTAGAGAATAAAAGCCACTAAAATAAGCCAAGCATCAGTTCAATTAATAACTGATCTCTCCTTCTTTCAGAAATACATCAGTTGTTACTCCAGTAGTAAAATCTCTCATTTTACAATACTAAAGCAGATGCTCTGACAGTTACAAGCAACATACAGAGTTTTAGACTGCAGTCTCACTTCTGAGTTTTAGCTTGTGGGCTTAATTTTTTTTAAATCATTTAATTTACTAATAAAGTTGCTAACTTGGTAACTGTGAAGCCATGTATTTTTCTCCCCAATGTGGTAAGGCAGAATGAGCTAGCAATAGGTTGTCTTCATTTTTGAATAATGATTCAGCATTAATTTAGATATACAAAACGTACACATACACACACTACTCTGAGGGGAGGGAGGTGGGGAAACAAAGTAAACATGCTCAGAAACACAGAAGAAATATGTAACGTCTAATTTTAACTTTAAGAACAGGAGGGAGAGGAGTGTCAATCATCTAAAAAATATTCTAAGTGTTTTGGTTTAGGCAACCTATGTAGTTAAATAAGTATTTTGTTGCCAGTCAATATGCTAGAATCATAATTACAGCAATGAAAATAATTATTTTCATTGAGTTATAAAAAATATCTGTGTGCTCAACAGCATTATCTGTCCATTCCTGTTAAACAATATGCTGGTGAAAGGAGGACAGAGGTAGACCTTATTTTACATTTTAGAAATTTTTTCTTATCTCTGTCAACCTATGTGATGAGTGTTATACCATTCCAACGTTATTAATTCATTTGTGATTGCTCTCTAATTGCTTATTATTTTTTCTATAGCTCTAGTCTGAGAAATATCATATTGTGACTTTTACAAAGTCTCTTAAAATTTCTGTAATGCCTAATCTTTAGTATTAAATTTAATAATGTGAGACTATTCATACAGATATCAAACCATATGTATTCATACATATTCCAAACCATAAGAGCGTTAATAGAAAATATTAAATATTATATAAACAAATAATTTTATTATATAATTATTATTTATTAAATTATTCATTTAAATTATATATAATTATATATATATATAGCATTTAAAAATTTAGACTCTGTCCAGTCCTTACCTCATTACATATACATAAACATATATATAATGATAAATAATATAAATAATATAATGCTTTTTAAAAGCATCATGATACTATAATAGAATAGCTATGAACTGAAGCAGCTTTACCACCACTCGCCTAAAAGGTACAGCACCACAATTTTTTTCCACTTTCACATTACACATAACCAAAATTGTAAATTGGAAGACCTAGACACTCCTTTCTGTGATTCCTCCGTTAACTTTTCCCGCCAGTTCATCTCCAACAGGGATAAACCCGTCCACTCCCAAAGGTTTTCAAACCTTAACTGAGGTAACCTACGGTTGGTTGTACTGCAATAGAGCCTTACCTTCGTTTACATGATTAATGTAATGCAAGAAAGTGCTTTCTTTCATTATCAAGGATATCTGCTTCAAAGGGATTTTTCTTTTACCACAGAGTAATAACTGGAATGTTTTTCTGCTTATTTTTATTTTACATTTAAATACATATTTATTATTTCAGTTTCATCAAGTAAAGTAGAATTAGAAAGGGAAATTATGAAGTAATTTCAGAAAGAAGGTAGTAGACTATGTTTATATACTTTAACACTCTTTAAAATATTTGTGGCAAAAAATAAAATAAAATAAAATAAAATATTTGTGGCTATGTCAAAATCTAATGATATTTCTTTTATCATATAACAATGTTATTATTGTGAATGACAATGCATTCTAATATATTTAGAAATGAAATTTTACTTTTTAATTAAAAAAAAGTCACTGATTTGATATTAGCACAGCCTTACCTGCATGTTTTAAATTAATATTTGCCTGATACATCTTTATCTTGTTACTTTCATTGCATTTGAAGTTTAGTTTCATGTAGATAGCATACTGTTGGCTTTGTATTTTGTTTGTTTGCATCCACTCTGTCGACCTCTATCTTTTATTTGGTTTATTTAGACCATTTATATTTAACTTAGCTATTGATATGTTGTGACTTAAGTCTGCCATTTATTATTTGCTTTCTGTTTAGGTTTACTAAATTTCTCTTTCCCCTTTTCCTCTTTTTTTTTTTTTTTTTTTGCCTTCCTAGAGGGTATGCAAACACTTTAGGATACCATCTTTATTTTAATGTTTTTAAGTATATGATTTTATTTAGTTTTCTTAGTTGTTTAGCTAAAACAATATACATGTCCCATCTTTATTTTAATGTTTTTAAGTATATGATTTTATTAAGTTTTCTTAGTTGTTTAGCTAAAACAATATACTTGTGTAAATTATCACAGTCTACCACTATTGATGTTGTAACATTTTGAGTGCAATGTAGGAAATTTAATACCATGTAGGTCCATTTACCCTTTCAACTTTATTTTTTTAAAGATTTTTATTTATTTATGAGAGAGAGAGAAGACAGAGAGAGCAGGTGAGGGAAGGGGCAGAGGGAGAGGGACAAGCAGACTCCAAGCTGAGTCCGAAGATTTTAGTGGGGCCATCCAAGGATCCTGAGATCATGACCAGAGCCGAAACCAAGAGTTGGATGCTTAACCGACTGAGCCACCCAGGCGCCCCATACCCTTTCTACTTCTAAAATACAATTATCTTAAATATTTTCTCAACATTCATTGAGGACCTCACCAGATAATGTAATCATTTTCACTACAACTATTAAATATGATTTAATAAGTTCGTAAGAAGTATGATATCATGTTTATCCCTATTTTTACTTTATTTTATTTACTTTATTTATCCTGTCTAAATGAGATGGATTTTTTTGAAGTTCCAAACCTCCTCCTTTCATCGTTCTTTTTCTGTTTAGAGAACATCCATTAAGCATTCTTTAAGAGTAGAACAGATTCTTTTAGTTTTTCTTCAATTTACAATTTCTTTGCTTCCCTTTTACCTCTGAAGGATATGAATATTGGATATAGAATTCATAGTTCATAGTTCTTTCTCTGCTGTACTTCAAAAATCTTGTCCACTTCTTCTGGCCTTTATGGTTTCAGATGAGAAATCCGTTGTCATTTAAATTATTGTTCTCCTATAAGAAATGTGCCATTTTTCTTTGTCTGCTGTCAAGATTTTGATTTGCTCTTCAATTTCAGAAATTTAATTATTATCAGTCTTGGCATAGATTCTTTAGGTTTATCCTATTTGGATTTACTCAGTTTCTTGAATATTTATTTTTATATCTTCCTTCAAATTTGGAAAGTTTCAGTCATTATTTTTTAATGCTTCTTCAGTCCATATTCTGTCTCCTCTCTTCTGGAACTCTGATGATAGTGACTATAAGCTCTTTTGTTATTGTTCTACAGGTACCTGAGATTCTTTTTTCCTTCCAGTCAATTTTCTGTTTGTTGTTCAGGCCAAATATGTTATATTTGTATGTCTTCAAGTTCATTGATTCTGTCCTCTATCTCTACTTTACTGTTGTGCCCATCTACTGAATGTATCATTTCTATTAGTGCAAATTTTGTTCTATAACTTCCTTTAATCATTGCTGGAATTTTTTTGTATTATGTTATGTTAATCACCATACATTACATCATTAGTTTTTGATGTAGTGTTCCATGACTCGTTGTTTGCGTATAACACCCAGTGCTCCATTCAATACATGCCCTCTTTAATACCCATATTTTTTTCAAAAGAATGAAAAATAGCAAATTTTAATATTTTATTTATGTCTGCTTTAAAATGCTTGTCAGATGATTCCAATCTCTGATTCATCTTGATGTTGATAATCCGTTGATTGTCTTTTCTCATTTAAGTTGTGAAATTCTTGGTTCTTTGTGTAACAAGTGTTTTTTTTTATTATGTACTAGATATTCTTGATATTATGTTATGAACTCTAGATTCTATTTAATCTTTTTTTCTTTTTTTTAAGTAAACTCTACCAGCAATATGGGGCTTGAACTCAGGACCCCAACATCAAGAGTTGCAGGCCCTACTAACTCAGCCAGCCAGGCACCCCTCTATTTACTCCTTTTTAAAAAGCATTTTAAAAAATATTTCTGTTGATGCATAGTGTGAAGACTGGGAAGGCGTGCATATTCAGCTTCCTGTTGGGCCCTACTAATGTCTCTTTACCAAAAGTGGGTGCTGACTCATACTGCTTCATTGCTGACTAATGAGATGGAAGTTCAGCTGCCCCCTCTACCACTAGTAACTTCCTGGTGAAAGTGGGGCAGTGACTCACACATCTGTTGCTTTCAACTGGGAATATATACTCAGTTCCCTAATTCAGTCCACTGACATAAGGGAGGGGGAAGTAGGAACTGAATCACACCCCTTGTTGCTTCCAAGGAGTAGGGAAGGTGCTAGGCCAGGCCAGAATTGGTTCTGATAATTAGGGAGACTATTGAAAGTTCTTGCTTTTTACAGTACTCAATTTCATGGCTCAAATAATGCATGCCAGCTTATCACCATGGGATATATGAAAGACAGTATTGCATACTTGTTCATGATGTAGACTCCAGGGCAGGGCCTCAGTCCCAGTTTCACACTGAAATATGAATATATTTATGCATATAAAAAAATTCAGGTGCAAAATTAGATGTGTCACCCATCTGTGTCTTAATTTTCTTGTCTTTAAAATGGGAAAACTGAGAGCTCATAGAGAGGTTCTGACAAAACAAGAACAAAATGTCAAGCAAAGTATTTAGAACAATGCCTGGAAACTTGTTAAATTTCTTTAGATGTTAACTTTAGTTACACAGAGGGTAACATGTATCCAGTTTTGCCCCACAGTATTATTTTCATTGTTGTCTCAACATAATTAATAGCGCACTTGTTAACTCTCAAAAGTGCCCCAGTTTAGACAACAAATTATATAATCCACCTACTTATATTTTGTTCTTTATTGCATAACAATCATCGATTCGCTCAGTCCCTCAAAATTCTTCAACTCTGTTTATGTCATTAGCCTTTATTCTCCTGAGCACAGTATAAAACAGTCAAAGGCTATTTCAAACAGCGAATTAGAGCAGAAATATGCAGTTCAATTTCCTAGGGATATAAGCCAGGGAGGTCTTTTGCCATCGTAGAAGAAGCAGTGAACTGGAAGTCAGGAAAAATGCATAAATATACTCAGAATGATGTAACTTTTTTTTCCCTCCTCTCACCTGATACAATTAAAGTGCTCTGTGGCTCAGTTTCTCCTTTGTAAGAAGATAAGGTTGGACTAGATAACTTATAAAGATCCTTCTAAAATGATTCTGAGGTTTTATACAGACATAGCTATTGATACAGGTTTATAGATACAGATATGGATAATGTTATAGATAAAAATATACATTTGGTCCCTAGCCTGCACTGTATCTGGAGACTTTAGAGGAGAATCCATTTCTTTGCCTTTTCTACCATGTAGAGGCCACCTGTATTACTTGCTTATAGCCCTTTTCTCCATCTTTAAGTCACATCACTCCAATCTCTCCTTCCATGTCACTGATCCCATCTACAACTGTAACTGTGTCTTACTCATATAAGGATCCTTGTAATTATGCTGGGCCCACTCAGATAACCCAGGTTCATCTTCCCATCTCAAGATTCTTGAATAATTACATTGGCAATGTCTTTTTTCCATGTTAACATATTAACAGTTCCAAGGATTAGGAGGTAGACATCTTGGGAAGCCATTATTCTGTCCACCACAACAGATACTCTTCCATTTCCATACTTGAAAATAAAATAATCTCCTAAACAACAAAGAAGCTAGATTAGAAAATCAAACTGGCCACACCAGTCTCTACATTGAAACTTGAGAATGGTTACATCGTACATTTTGATTCCAATGGAGAGATTTTCTACCTAATGCTCTTTCCATTGTATGCCTTGTCACTTGTCTCTCTTACTTTGAAGTCAGAGAACACTAACGAGTTTGCAAATATATAATCTAAAAGTTTTTGTCCAAAGAGTTCTTAGAATTCCACTATATCTAAGTACACAATTACTAATTTAAGTTTAATTTAGTGGAACAGTTGAGCTTCTTTTAATTTTTTTTTTTTTTTTTAAAGTAGGCTCTGTACCCAACATGGGTGCTTGAACTCATGACCTTGAGATCAAGAGTCCTTGCTCTATCAACTGAGCCAGCCAGGCACCCTTCAGTTTCTTAATGGGAATGACTAATTTTTCTTTTCTTTCTTTTTTTTTTTAAGATTATATTTATTTATTTGTCAGAGAAAGAGACAGAGAAAGAGCACAAGCAGGGGGAAAGGCAGACAGAGGGAGAAGCAGGCCTCTTGCCAAGCAGGGAACCTGACCCCGGACTCAGTCCCAGGACCCCGGGATCATGACCCGAGCCAAAGGCAAACACCCAACCGACTGAGCCATCTGGGCATCTCTCTTTTCTTTTTTTTAAAGATGCGGTGAGATTGGGGGGCGCCTGGGTGGCTCAGTTGGTTAAGCGACTGCCTTCGGCTCAGGTCATGATCCTGGAGTCTCGGGATCGAGTCCCGCATCGGGCTCCCTGCTCAGCGGGGAGTCTGCTTCTCCCTCTGACCTTCCCCCCGCTCATGTACTCTCTCTCTCTCTCATTCTCTCTCTCAAATAAATAAATAAAATCTTAAAAAAAAAAAAAAGATGTGGTGAGATTGGGAGGGAGAGGCAAAGGGAGAGGGAGAGGGAGAGAGAATCTTAAGCAAGCTCCATGCCCATTTTGGAGCACACGTGGGGCCTGATTTCACAACCCTGAGATTGTGACCTGAGCCAAAATTAAGAGTCAGATGCTCAAGTGACTAAGCTATTCAGGGACTCCCCTGCCTTTTTTTTTTTTTTTTTTTTGACTAGTCGCATTTTTTAAAAAGATTTTTACTTATTTATTTATTTGAGAGAAAGAGAGCGCACATGAGCAGAGGGAGGGGCAGAGGGAGCAAACGAGAATCTCAAGCGGACTCTGCACTGTGCATGGAGCTCACCATGGGGCTGGATCCCATAACCTGGAGATCTTGACATAAGCTGAAACCAAGAGCCCCATGCTTAACCTACTGAGCCACCCAAGCACCCTGATTAGTCACATTTTTTAAGTTTGTTTTTTAGCATAAAATAACATCATTCAGTATTTGAAACATCTGGGCTCAAAAATTAAAGAAAAAAGAAATTTCCATACAATGAAAACTTTTAGGTATACATGGTGTTTAAATGACTCATTATCTTAATTTCTATCTTTTTATAAATGTTGAATAATCTCAGAAACCATTATCTTGTTCCAAAAATTGTCAAGCAAGGTGCATTTCCTTTTGATGTTTAGATAGTTAGGTTATTTCAAATTTTTCTCTTATTATGTTGCTATCCTAAAGCTTGCCTTTGGCTGGAGCCAACTACCTGCAAATTTTTACCTACAAATAGTCATAGAAAGACATTGCAAATTAGTGCAGCTTCTGGTAAATAAAATAACCTGCAGCTAGCTTGCAGGCAGCAGTGAATAATAAAATAGGTGTACTAAAGTTCATTTCAGAACTTTAGTCCCTTTTGAAGTGAAGGGAAAAATTAATAACTGGGGAGTCTGTGACTCTCTCATGAGCATGATAGATTATTTCAAATACAAACACAGGCTTATGGACCATTTACAGACAATTCTGAAATTTATGTTATAATCTCAGATGATTTGTTTTTTTTTTTTCAAAATAAGTATAAAGAATAGTAAGAGAGAGATTGAGAGGGAGTCAGAGACACTGAGGGAGAGAGAGACAGGGAGACAGAGACATTTACAATAATCATTCAAAAGAATAATAGATTTAATTGGAGTCTAAGCTGGTTTCCTACAGCTTATTTATTCTCAGGGGTATGTGTGTGTGTGTGGGGGGGTGATGGCAGGTTTTTATAACTCAACCATTTTTTTAAATAGTTGTGAACTTCACAAGTTAAGTGAAGAAAACTTGATAAGAGTTTTTTGTATGTGGAAAAATGTAATATTTTCACACTTATGTCAAATAAACATAAATTTTAAAGGTTTTATTTTTTCTCAAAAATAATTGAAAATAAAATGAACACATTTAAACAAAAGCAAGCTCACACTCCCTCCAGGATGATGTTTAAAATCCTAAGGAAGTTTGGTCTGATTTGGAATTTGAGACTTAACTTTCAATAAAACATAGCTATTTATAAAGCTTCCTATACTTTTATTTAGCATGAGTACATAATGAAATCATTTTTTCAGTAGCTTTTTCTCAGATATTATTAATGATTACAGAGAAAGGAAAAATGTGGATTCATTAGGTAAAACTGGCAAAGCATATCCAAAGTAGAAATAGTTTCGTTAAGTACTTAGAATTAATATTTGAATAGGTATTCAGGTTTTCAGAGTTAAAAACCCCAATGCATACTTTCATTTTTTCCCATTTTATCTTAAATATGGTTATCCATGAATAATCATTGTTTCATATTTGTATACAACCCCCTTCTTTGTACATTTTAGTAATTGAGATGCATTATTTGTGATTATTACTAAAATAGTTCCTGGTAACAAGAAACTAATTTTCTGTTATGATGAATGCAAAATGCTTTATTTTTAATAAGAGGCAAGTATTTTATTGAATGAAAGAAAACAGGAAAAAATCATGTTAAATTTAATTGTGACTCTGCTATAGTTGGAAACTTAACTAAAATGTGTATTTTTGCCAAACTTTCTATTAAGCCCTAATCAAATATTTACATTTATTTGCTTATTGGCATTTAAAAATTATGATTATCATATATGGTTGAGGAGATTCAAACATTCAGAATATATAAAACTCAAAATGTGGCTCATTTGTCTTACTCTTCATGTACTCTATACATTTTATGATTGTGTGTTTGCACAGAAGATATGTCAAGTATGTATATATATTTCATCATTTTAGTAAAATTCTTATCAAGGTGTGCATATTATTTACACAATGTTCTTTTTTTTCTTTGTCAGTACATACACAGCTAACTCAATTTTCGGAGGGTTGCATATTTTCTAAAACTTTGATATACTGTAATTTATTTATCCATATCCTAATTAAGTTGTTTCCAGGTTTCATTATTAGAGTGTTTCAGTGACCTTTTTCAAAATATATCTTTATGCCTACAAAAGAATAAAAATGTTTCCATATGCACCTTGAAGTGTAATAGTTACAGTAGAGTGTATATACATTTTCAGTTGGGTAGATATTTCAGGATAGCCCCAAATTTTTCTAATACTTTCTACTCACTCAATTGTTCCCATTCTAAACCTGGTGGAAGAAGAGAAGAAAAGAAAGAAAATAAAGAAAAGAAAAATTCTACTTTCTAGGATCTTGAAAAGGGACTTGTAAAAAACATAGAGTCGGAGAGAAAAGGTATAATTAGAGGAAAAGTGTAGTTAGCAATAACTGAAGTTACTCTCTTGTCAAATTTTGACCCACTCTTTTCCTGCTTAACGAGCTTCCCATTTTCTTCCCCTATCACATTATATAAGGCCTTCATGACCTGACTCTCGGGAGTTATACTGTTCTATCATATTGTCCTGTTGTGCACCTAGATCATCATACAATTCTCAGAACTTTATGAGCACTGGAAACTCCTGTTCGGCCATCTTATTGACATCACTCCAACCTGGGCCCTTTTAATCTTCTATGGTTATGCTTTTAATTTTCTTTGCTGAAATGATTTGCTCCATTCACATGCCAGTTGATTACCACAATGTCTCAAGTACTCCACTGAAGTGTATCCTCTTTGCTAAGATTTTCCTGACATCAACATAAAGCAGATTTTTCATATACTCCTTTCTCATATCCCATTCCTCTACAATTAGCATACCCCCAACACAAGGCTTATCAGGCTTTGTAGATATTTTAGTTTAAATGACAGTATCCTTTATTCTTCTTAAGAGGCATAAACTTCATACTTTATTTACCTTCTTATGCTTATTGCTTAGCACATTTGCTGAGACAAGGTATATGCTCAGTATATGTCTGTTAAATAAATAAGTAAATAAATGAGAAAAATAAATAAACGAATGAATGAAAGGAACTAGGAAGTGGAAGACAGACTTAAAACTGTTCAAACATTTTCCCCCATTAATTCAGAAATATGAGAAAGAAAGTCAAGGGGGAAATGTTACATTTTGATTTACCAGGAAAGCATTAGTTTGATCAAGAATTATCTTCCCTTGCTCTACCCCTTCAGACTTGTAAAGCTTTAAAGTTTGCTAATGTCTGCATAACCATGACTGAATAAAATAAGAATTTTTAAGAACACAGATGATGTTTTTTTAAACAATTATAGGAAATGAAAACAAATATGTTAAATTATCTCATGATCCAATCATTGAGCAAAGACCATCATTGTAAAAACTTAACACAGTGTATAGTAAACCATCCAAATGTGATTGGAAGAGGTAGAAGAGGGAGAGGGAAGGGAGGACAAGAAAGAGTAGAAGGAGGGTGCCTGGGTGGCTCAGTTGGTTAAGCGACTGCCTTCGGCTCAGGTCATGATCCTGGAGTCGCCGGATCGAGTCCCACATCCGGCTCCCTCCTCAGCAGGGAGTCTGCTTCTCCCTCTGACCCTCTGACCCTCTTCCCTCTCGTGCTCTCTATCTCTCAGGCTCTCTCTCTCTCAAATAAATAAATAAAATCTTTAAAAATAGAATTATTAAAAAAAAGAATGAGGAGAAGGAGAAGAGAAAGAATGGGGAAGAAAAGGAGGTGGAGAAAGCTTCTTCCTTTCCCACTAAACCTCTCCCCACCAGAAACCACATGCATTTATACATATAGAAACACACATATACACTTTGTATGTCCTTGTGTGCCTACATGTGTATGTGTGTGCATGTATCCTTTCCTGATTTTTTTTAAGGATTTATTTATTTGAGAGAAAGAGAGCATGAGCAGGGGGAGAGGCAGAAGGAGAGGGAGAAACAGATTCCCCATTGAGCAGGGAGCCCGATGTGGGACTCAATCCCAGGACATGGAAATCACAACCTGAGCTGAAGGCAGATGCTTAACCATCTAAGCCACCCAGGTGCCCCAGTAGTGTGTCTTTCCATAAGAGCATGTATTTTCTCATACTTTCAGAAATTTGAGTAGTCCACTGTGGGACTCCACCACAGTATAGCTGAACAGTCCCCTGTGGATGGACACTTTGTTCCCATTTGTCTTTAGATACTCGGACATATAATACATTAGAATTTTAAAATTAGTTTTAATTTATAATAAAACAATTTTACACTTACTTGAAACTTTAGAGTTTAAAAATAACATATTATTTAATCTTTACCTTAGCTCCTTGCTGTAAATAGAATGTGTATAATGTGGCACAGAAAAGATGCTTGATAAAGATTTCTAGAGAAATGAAGGGATAAATGAATGGTTACATGTACTTTCCGGAGGAGTTAATTGAGGATCAGCAAATTTTAGCAATTGTCCTCATGCTGAAAGAAGATATTAAGTAGTAAAAACAGGAGTAGAATCCATGTCTTTGGAGTCTTTATTTATTGACTATTCTTGCTATCCTAGTTGAGAATTTATGAATTTACCCAGGTATCTCAATTACCTGGTCAAAAAATTGATATTGTATAATATTTGGCAACAACATTTTCATATCGATCAACTTAATGCAACGACTCTAAATATAGAGCACGCTGAATACCATTACACGTAAATAAAAGGCAGCTTCTCAGGCAGCAATCTATACTCAGGCAATGACTGTATTTCTAGTAGAGTGGTAACCTGTTTTAAGGTGATAGTGTATATCATTATTTGGAACAAATTGACAAATGATTGCTAAGATTTTGTTATAAAATAGAAATCATCTCCCCCAGCATGAACTCTGAAATATAGAGATCATTTGTATTCCTTGTTCCTCCTCTAAAGGAGGAATCATTCATGAGATACGAGTATCCTTTTATATTATTAAAATGCTTCTGACAAAAGTAACTCTCTAGGACTAATACGAATGACTTATACTTATGAAATGTACAAGTAAAATTAAGATGCTTATTGTTTTGGTGTTTGTGTGTGTGTGTGTGTGTGTGTGTGTGTGTTACTCCAGTAGGGAATTGTAAGTAAGTAAAAACTGAACGTGAGAAAGTTGAAGTGACATAATGTGTTTTGAAGAAAAACACCCCATGACACAATTTGCTGTTTTCAAGCAATCCTTTTGTCAAATAAATCTTATGGCTGTACCTAGAATCCATAGATAGTGAAAAGATTTAGTGACTGCTTCGTGCTTTCTGTTAGTTTTGCCCTGTATCTGATTACACAAGTCTCACATGACAGTACCCTGCCACGTTTGAGTTCAGTGAATAAGCTGATGAATAAACTGATGATCAATAAGTAATGAATTTTCCCTGCCTTACTGCTCCCCTCCACCTCCTTTTCCCGACAATTGCCATATATAATCTTCTCCCCAAATGTCTGTGCTCAGGTCCATTACCATCTCTTATTCTTAGGTCTATATTTTCTACCATCTAACGTATATGTCTAGAACAACCTCCCGTTTCTCAGAATTTTCTTCCTTCTACCTGCGTTAATCTACTGCTTGTTTTGTTAATACAGTATTGAGTCAAAGGCAATCCCCTGGGGGTTTTTATGTGCTGTAGAAGACTTGGTTCATTTTCCAGCAAAAGTTGTTTTTAAACCCCTCCTCCCACTTTGCGATGATTCTTGATATGCCCCAATTAATCTTACTTAATTACTTAGAAGTACTGTTTGTTATAAGTTTGATTTACTTGATGTACACTTTGGAATACTAAACAATATTACTCATATCCTGCCCTGTTCCTTGTGAGAATGCAGTCTTTGGGGCCCAGTGGGGTTTTTATTTTAGTTATACATAACGCTCATTAGGTTATACAACTTTTTGGTCTCATATTTAATTTTGATATTTAAAAATATAAATAATTGATGTTCAAAGTAATAAAATTAATGATAGCATACATAAATAAGATGGCATTGAATTAAATAGTAATAAATTGGGGATACACACCATGGTGTTTTATTTATTCAGAGTTAAATTGTCTTGGTGATCGTGATCTAAATATTAAACACTTCTGTGTGTCAAGAGAATATTTTCCATTTGTTTATATATTAGTTACTCTACCCAATGAATATTAATAATAGCCTGCTAATGTTAAATATACTATTTTCTAAATTTTCCCTAAAATTGAAAATAACTCTGACAATGCATACACTACATATAATGATAAAGAAATGAGGAGTTTTGTTGCACATTTTACATTTTATATTTATTTGTAACCCACATAACTACTCTGGGGTTAGAAAAAGAACAGCAAAAATAGTGAAATAATGGCAGAGAATATTCATGTTTGATGAGAATTTGTGCATGACTTTGTCTACTATTGCAACACTTAGTAGTGTCTCTTTTATTATTTTGTTGAAACAATATAACAATTATATTTTGATAGCAGATAGGGCAGTGGAAACAAGTGAATAGAAATTACAAAGTTTTGGATGTCTCAAACTTTACTGGGTCAGAATTCTTTTCACAGAAATACCTGAATATTCTTTATCCAAAAATATAATCATTATTTCATTGCACAATTTTGATTTTAATAGCAATAATACCTTACACATGTTACTTACTTGTGAGTAATACAAAGGTATTTCTTTATCTAGAGATGGAATTATTTAATTTTTGAGGAGAAAATGGAGGCAGTGAAACATTGAAGTTTGTTGCTAATTTGGCTAATTAATAGAGAAATTATTATTAAGACTAAAGTTTCCTGGAGTCTAGAAGAGTCTAGACTTCACTTTTATTAGTCTCTGTCTGAGTTCCTATTTGCTAGTTAGTTTTGCTGGCGCAAATTATATTTGTCAAGAATATAAGACAACTATGGGGTGCCTGGGTGGCTCAGTCGGTTAATTTGACCTGTGGTTTCGACTCAGGTCATGATCTCGGGGTCTTGAGATCAAGTCTCATGTCAGGCTCTGTGCTTAGCAGGGAGACTGCTAAAGATTCTTTCCCCTTCCCTCTGCTTCCTCCTGTGCTCCTTCCCCTGCTCATGTCCTCTCTCTCTCAAATAAAGAAAGAAAGAAAATCTTTTAAAAAAAGAATATAAGACAACTATCAATACTTTAAATAAAAATCACTGTCATATTATGACTAAAAGTGTTTTGATTTTGTGTTTTCCTATTTGTCCTTTGTATATGGTATACTGGGAATTGTTTTTTAAAACTCAACACTGGTAGACAGTGGACATCAATACACCTGGTAAAAATGTAGTGATTCCAAAATTGAAGAGTTAAAAACAACATCTTTCATCAATCCCAGGGTGCACATTTTAAGTGTTTATCATTTGTGCTTTCATAACATTATTTTGATTTTGAAAATCTCTGTGACACTTTCACATTTAAATCAATCTGACTGGTAAATGAAACCTTTATTAATTAGGTTAAGAAAGAAAAAAAATACCATTTCATTTCTCCTGAAGGCTATTATTAGTAGACAAATCAAGAAAAAGTTTGGAGATAGAAATCTGATCATAATTGGTCAAATTATTTGGTAGCCAAAAGAGCAGTTTGTTTTCAAATCAATGTATTAGTGTGTTTAAAAAATTGGACTTAAAATTGGGGGGAAAATTAGATCACAATGTAGCAATGAACTTGTGCAAAAATCTCATATGCATAGCTTTTCTTTTTTTTGCTTTTTTTCCCCCTTATTTTATTTGCCAATCTACAGATCAGTCCATCTCTGGCAGATTTATTACACAGTGAAGAAACAAGTGGCATTTTGCTTCTTTCAGGAATAACATTGTTCAAGTGCAATGATGAGTGAATATTTCTTTCATTCATTGATCCATTAGTTCATGCAAACTTAACTCCGAGCCCTTTGGGATCTGAACTGCTGCTGATGTTAAGTTTATTCTCAAATTACTTCTTTAAAAGTCTATTCTAGGTAGTTTCTAATTAGATACCCCCAGATGGTATGAATCAAGCAGCTGTAATCCCAGCTGGGAACAAGTATGAAGAAAATGCTCTTTTTTTTTTTTTTCCATTTCTTAGCTTTATTTCCCTGTCTCACAACTTTCAATATTCTCACCATTTTCACAGGCTTTTGAATACTGTAAATCACTGGATCATATGCTCTGGAATACTAATAAGATATCTTGTTCTAGCAGAAAAGATGTAGGGTCTATGGATGTAGTGGACCACCTGGACGTTTGAATTATTCCATCTGAAAGCTATTTAATAGAAAACGTGCCCTGTATTAAAAGTAATACCAACAACTCGTTACATACTTAAGGCTCAAGACTTTTTGGAGCATACCTATTTTTCTCAGCTCTCCATGGTCTTCCCAAATCCTTTTAAAATCCATTAGGCCTTTTAGGTTATGGGATGTCATTCAGTAATCCACTAGTTTGGGTCTATCTTAATGAATATAGAGACATTTGAGATAATTGTTTCATAATTAAAACAAAGGTATTATTAACTACTAAAACCACAAATATCAAGAACCTTGTTGCACAAAGCTGTTAATTCACACATTATTTCATTAGTCCTAACAACTGTATCTTGTATCCTTACTATAGTATATTCTTACTCTACAGATGAAGAAACCAAGGGTGAGAGAAATTATGTAATCTTCCAGTAGCAAACAAGTAATGTGGTAGAGCTGGGAGTTGTCCTAAAAAGAGTGAACAACATTTATTGAGTGTCTGTAAAGGAGTCAGACAGTGTGCTAAATTCTCAATAAATATGTTATATTCAGGACTGCCTTATAATGTTTTTCCAAAGCTGGATATTTTGATCTAAGACAAATGTCAAGTAGATGGGATGATGGGAAATGGCTGTGAACCAGGACCAACTCTGGCAAACCAGGATGTAAGATGACAATGTTTCCCTCTTGTATAAAAACTTTTAGATACATGTGGAGTGGGAAAAAAGACTCAGCAAGGGTGCCTGGGTGGCTCAGTTTGTTAAACATCTGCCTTTGGCTCAGGTCATGGTCCCAGGGTCCTGGGATCTGGACCGACACTGGGCTCTCTGCTCAGCGGGGAGCCTGCTTCTCCCTCACCCTCTCCCTGCTGCTCCCTCTGCTTGTGCACGTTCTCTCTCTTTCTCTCTCCCTCTCTCTGTCTGTCAAATAAATAAATAAAATCTTTAAAAATAAAATCCAAAACTCTCCTCAGCAAACACAACTTTCAAGAAAATAGTGTCGCCAGGGTTTTATCAGAGTCAAACACGTAAACAATGAACTATCCTCCCTACTCAGGGTTATTGGTCAATCCCTTTCAAGGTCCCTTTTCTTGCTCCAAACAAAAGTGTGCTCCACAGCTCACTAAAGCCAGTCCTCCTTTTCCACCCTCCACCCATTAAGTTAGTGATTTGAGAGATATTTCGACAAAACCAAAATTATTGCTTATATTTGCTATGTTACTAGCTGATAGATTCTAATGTCATTAACTAACATTGAAATATCAGTGACTTGAATGATATTGTCCTAAAGAAAATAGTTTGTATTCAAAATGAATGATTCTGGATAGAATTTCAGGATGACATTTCGGGCTTTGGGATTTTCCAGGCTAAATGAGGTAGTATCATCAGTCATATTGGCTCATGAGCACATTTCCAGATAGCAAATCATAATGACCTGAAATTGCACAGTTTTTTTTTTTGTCTTTTAAATATATTTGATTAGTTTGAAAATTAAGCATCTATTAGTTCTGATTATACATGCTTGTAATGGAATGTTCTCTACCTGCCATCACAACAAAAATAATTAGTCTAAACTCCTCACTACCCCAAATAAGCCCAGGAAAGAACAGTAGAGAAAAAGAGAGAATGGAGGAAAGTAGGAATCAGTTAAGTACAAGATGAGAGGGAAAACATGGAAAAAGGAGAAATCGTTGTAATATCTTGGAATCATTAGTGCATTCTAATCTCTCTCTTCCCTCCCATCCCACTATCTCCAAATACTTGGTTGACATGCCATTTGCTTCCTGGCTAGTTGGACAATAAGAGGTGTGTTATGAAAAGATATTTATCACCATGTGTTATTTTTCCCCTAATCACAGATTTTGCACGTAATTACTCTGTCACTACATTCTGGAATGAAAAATGTTTCATCTCCATGTCTCTGAAAATCCTTTTATAACTAGGAGAGAGAAAAAGTATATAGAGTTAATCTTCACAAGTTGAAACTACATTTTGTTTTGTTTTTCAGAGAGAACTTTTCCCATTTCATGACCACAAAGACAGCCACTTGTATGTTTGATGTTGACTGGGACATGAAGATAGAGAACACCTTCCCCTGGCCCAATTTTGAATATCCTTAAGGCTTCCCACTTCCCCTTTGTTCTCTAGGAGTCCTTTCATTACCATAAGGCTCTTATTTGTTACATCCATTCTGAAAATCAGTGCCGGGAGAGTGAATTCTGACTTGTCTAGCATGACATGATCCAAACTATAATTTATGGATGAGCAGAACATGAAGGAGGGAAATCAAGAATAATTAAAGAACCAGGAAAATGTGTCTGCTTTAAAAGAAAGAAAATAAAAATTAAAGGAATAATTTATACGACAAATGTTGCTAGGACCCAAAAATGCGATATAGAATGTGGATTTTGCTATTTTCTGGATTATTTAAAAGACTAGTAAAATTACACTGAAAAGATAAAATATCGAACAGCAATAATCAGTTTATTAGCAAGAAAATGAAAGACGTCAAAAGTAAATATGCAAGACTCAATTAAGAATTATTATGTATGATACTTTTAAAAAGCTCTTGAAAAGATTAACCAAAGACATAGGCATGTGTCTTAGAGAAGAGGGACACGAATGATCAATAAACCTGAATTACCATATAGCCTGGCACGATCGCTCTCCTGCCTCCATCTCCCACCCTTCTCCAACTCTTGACATCCATCCAGATGGCTCCTTAGGGCATGCAACCCATCATGAGCAATAACTAGTATGCCTCAATCATTTATCTCTTATTTTCTTCATCTTCTTGCTCAAGCCAACACTGGAGTCTTCCCTGAGAATATTTCTTCCCTGAAAATTCCTGTCAAGTGATGACTGATTTTTTTTTTTTTTTTTTAACTGAAACCTTTGTAGAGGATCTCTGGAGGTGAGAATGAGTGCTTCATTTTCCTTCTTGTCAATTCCAGACCATTTTTTTTCTCCTGTTCTCCCTAAGTCCCCTCAAAACACTTGAAAATTTACCCTAAAGCCCACTCTTAGTCTCTTTCCAATACTACCCGTACCATAATTCTTGGTAGTTTCAGTATCAATAGGGATGATAGATGATTATTTTAAATCTCTAGCCTCATTTTCTCATTTCCAGGGTTTTCATCATTAATATTTCCAGTTACTGTATTCTTTGCAACCCCAATTTCAAGCTACTCAATTCCTGAAGATGATTCTTCCAATTTTTTTTTTTCCCTGTAATAACTCAATTCTAATACTCTCCCCCAACACACTGGAAACTATTATTTGTTTATTTTAATTTTCTTTTATTTAATATCCCCTACCTGTGGCTTTACATCCTTTCTTACAACCATCTTAAATTTTATCATTGATTGTTATTATCATTCCTTTGCATACAACTTTAAGTTCTTTGCCCTGACTCTGGTTAAATCCACCTCTCTGCTTCCACCATACCCACAGTAGTGACAGTGTAATGTGGTTGGAAGAAATATACAGCCATGCTGACGTGTCTGCTATAACCACGAACTTCAAATGGTACCATTGGCTGTCCCACCAGATTCCCCTGATCCATTGAGTCCGCTTCTAAGTCTAGAAAATTTTCTTATGTTATACTGTTTCCTCAAACCTCCAACACTTTCTCCTTCAAACTCTCTCTCAACTGATGTCCTAGCTCAGTTTTAACTGAGAAAATAAAAGCAGTCAGAAGAGAATATCTTCCCAGAATTTCTACTTCTGTAGCAACATCTGTACACATATTCTTTGCCTTCCTTCCTGCAACTACAGGTTAAGACCAACCCCTCCACTCACAGCTTGATTTCCAAACACTTTTGCTTACTCGAGGACATCATTCAAGCAAACTCCCTCTTCCTTCTCTTTTTTTTTATGGAACCAGGGATATCAAATCCTGCTTCAGAACCTCAAGGAGCTTACTTAATTGTTGGAGTTAATTAAATGCTTTTTATTAGTCCTATCCTTAAGACTTCATTCAACCTAGTTCTCAAGCCATAGCCTAGCACATTCACATATGCTGGTAACGTTGGTGGTTGGAATGACATTGCTGGAAAGGTATTGGTGGCTAAGGAAAATCATACCAGAGAGAGAGGAGAGAGAATTGTCATTATCCGGAAACTGGACTAAGATATTCATTGCTTCTAGTCAACAAGTCAAGATGCCTTCTGAAAATGTCCACCACTAGCTAGAAGATGAGGAATGTCACGTTGTCTATATAGACCTCATCTGTAGAATTTAAGCCACATCAACAATTATGTCATTGAATTGCCTAAAGCAACCCAAAGTAGGGCAGTTTGATTCCCAGGGTACTTCAGTAGGATCCCAAGTCAGTGGGTAGTGTGTAAAATTCAATTTGCATTTCTCAGTTGTGGTCTGCAAGAAGCCTGGTAGCTTCCCGAGCAAAAATATGCACAACACATCAAAGAGTCTGACATATGTTTTTTTTTTCTAAAAAAAAGGTTACAGATCAATCTGAACTTTCAAGCGAGATGAAAGATTCTAACATCTAAAGAAAGATGACAAGATGTGTATTTTCATGACAAAATATAATTTAAAACCTCTTCAGATCCTCCCCCACAAGATGCCAGAAATCGTTTCTTTTTTCCCCCAAAAGCATATTATTGGAGTCATAATTCACATTCAAGAAAATGGAATAGAAAGTCAGAAGGATATAACACTCTACTTTTAAGTGTTCTGAATGTGTTTCTTGGCCTGCTTTTTGTTATAGTCATGGGGCAGACTACGTGCTTATTCTTACTCTTACTAATTAAATATTAAATATTGCAGAACAATTCCCAGGGATATAAAAAGTATCAGTTATTGCATCGGGGTTACCAAACTGATGCTCCTAGTTCTTACGTCTAAATTTCATTCAGAAATGCAAAAATATGCACAGAAAAGGCTAATCGAAGAGGAGCCAAATTGGTTACAATGAATAAATAAGTGGAAATATTTCTTATAACTGACAGTACCATTTTCTGTGGTGGCAGTAGCTCCTATGAAAATGTAACATTTTACTTTTCATTGTGAACAAATGTGGCACATTGTCAAGAAAAAAAAGATTCCCAGAGTTTTGATGGAAAAATACTCCTAGATGGAATTCAGGATTCACATTCAGAAACATTCATATCAATACCAGAGGCACAAGTCATATCACACCAGAATGTTGTTGTCAACTATAATTAGAGGCTTCTCTCATTTTCTATTATTTCCCTTAAAAATGAAGGGTCTATTTGTTTCAGTCAAATGTTTCAGAAATACAATGTTTTAGAAAAGACTTGAGAGGCAGTTTACTTTATACAGAGCCACTGTTGAATATATTCATGATTTTTTTTAATTGTCTTTTTTTTCTTTTTCACAAGAGAAAAAGCTGTAAACTGGATTGTGATTTTCAGGAAGACTCCACATATACTAAAGCAGTGTGAATATGGCCTCAGGGACATTCAGGATTTGATCTCCCAATCTTTGCTGCTGTAGTAATGCTATAAACCTTTTTTTGTTGTTATTGATTTACTTTTTTGTTGTTCGTTTGTTGTTTGTGTTTTGTTCAGTTTCTCCATACAAATAAAAAGATAACTGAATTCTTAATTAAATTGAATACATTGTATTCCTCAGAAAGACATGCAATTGCATACCCGATGATATATGGGGGTTTTAATTGATTATCTCAACCAGTAAAAGCATTAGTGCACCATGGCATAGTATGAATTTCTAAATAATATAGTTATTTCTAGTATCAACGGAAAATTCTGAGAACAGATAGCATTAGTAAAATCTATGTAAAAAGTGGCTACATTTGAATAATTGTGGATAGTAAGTACTGAAAACAGAATTTTCACGTCGATCTCAAACTTAATTAAGTCACGTAAAAGAAAGCTATTAAATCCTTGCATTGTCCAATATTAACGTGCTCCAGAAGGTCCTATCTTCCAGCTATATGAAATAACCACAGAGAGATAGAATGTGGGTTAAAGACAACAGTGGGACAAATCAAAGTTGTTTGATCCGGGGCACATAGGTGGCTCAGTTGGTTAAGCATCTGCCTTTGGCTCAACTCGTGATCTCGGGGTCCTGGGATATGCATCAGGCTACCTGCTCAGGAGGGAGTCTGCTTCTCCCTCTCCCTCTCCCCCTGCTCATGCTCTCACTCTCTCTCTCAAAGAAATAAAAGATTTATTTAAAAAAAAATTTGCTAATTCTTCTCTGGCAATCCAAAACTCTTCACTTTCTCCACTGTGAATACAGTGTACATCTAACATATCATAACTACTTGCAGCGTATCTGCATGGTCTCACAATCAGCTGTAAGTCCTCAATTCTGTACAAGAGAAACTTTGATTCACCCATGTCAATGGTGATTAAAAAGATACTGATCTAAAACTCTATCCAATACCGTGAGAAATGCTTTCATAGAAAGCAAGAAGCATTGTAATGGCTAAAAAGTACACTGAAAATCTCTGTGACTTTTAAGAACTCTCTTTGAAGTAGCACTCTAGACTTATAGAATCATATTAATGAATAGAATGACCAACTGTAAAAAGCAAAAGATTTGTAAGCATGAGGATTCTAGAAAGACTGCACTATATTCTCTACAGAATCAGTAAAGAAACCAAAAACATTCTAACTTACAGAAGACATAGGAGCAAAGGAAATTTAAAAGCTAGCCTTAGGTATCCTTAGATATTTGAAGATCTGGAAGGAAGACTGTACTATTTAATTTTGTTCTGGGGGACAAGCCAAGACCTACCAGGACTAGAAGGAAACTACTCTCACCTACCCTTCAGAGTAGAAAGTTCGCTGAATGGTGGTGGGGTGGGGTTGTAAGTTGGAGCAAGATCACATTCAGTGTAATTAATAACTAATGTTGAGGGGAGATTAATAAATATATATATATAAATATAAGATTTATCTTTATCTATCTATAGAGAAAATTGTTACTTTGTAACAATTTAACAACACTAAATTGTGTACATGCAAATGCTAGAGACTGCTTCTCAAAAATCATAAACAAAAGATTCTTGCATTCCAATTCTTTTGAATTAGACTACTTGGAATGTGTCTTCCAATCCCCAAAATCTCTAATTGATATACCAGAATTTAGCATAGCTATTTGATAGGGAAAGAGAGGGCTGTGATACAGGCAAGGCATTGGAAGCATAATTAATTAATTGGCTTGGTAGAGAAAAAGATGCTGTAAGAGGATTTTGATAGCAAAATCCAAGCAGTGGTTTTCCTTCCTTATATTCTCTCTGGAAGTATATAAGTGGATTTACAAAAGAAAGACTATGGTAGGGCAGATTATAGGTAGTTTTCCAGCAAGAATATAGAAAGGAACATTTATAGAAAGGATATAGCAACAACATTTACGCTTTTTTTCCTGGTGAATGAGTGTCTCTGTTCGCTTAAGTGTGACTGAGCTTTGTAGGTGATGACATTCAATTTGAAATACATGGCTTTATAACATCTTATCTTCTAGGTTGACCTGTAAAGTTTCTTCAGATAAAGAATTGAACCCACGAATTATAAGAAAGTTTGATATCAGCACATTCATCTGTATATTCGGTAGTCTTTTTGGTAAGCAGATGTAGATTCGATGGTCCATAAATCAGCATTTCTGGAAGAGAGATGATTTTAGACCTTGAGAAGCAAGGTTCATCTGAAAGTGTTCAAAACAGAATTTCTCGTTTTTCCTGAAAGTAATCCTGTAGCATAAACTCATTCACTTGCTCTTAGATGCCTCTTAGAGATCATATACTCTGAAGTTCTGTGGTAATCTTCTGTGAAGCTTGTCTTGTGAATCCGGGATAAAATGCACAAATAAACACTTCCTGAAGAATTTTCAGTTTACTAACAATAATTTCCTCGGAGACTTGTGTAAGCTATTTCAGAACTATGGGCAGGTGATACCAAATGCAGTAAATAAGCAGTGGTTACTCAAGCAGAGATCACAGAGACTTTTCTCTTTTATTCCACCAAGTTGTCAGTTTGGGGTACATGAAATCACTACAGCCAGTTTGGCATTTACAAGCTGCTTGAAAAGACTTACATTTTTCCCCTTCATGTTTAGAAACAGTTTGAGGCTTTTCAGGGAGTCCTCTGAGGAAACGCAGGTAAGTGGGAATTTTATAATTAGCAGAAGCCAAAGGAAGGAAAACCAGCAGCTTTACATGGGGAAAAGCTTTGAATGCGCTTCCTTGTCTCTTCTTAATGGCCCCGAGGTTTCTGAGATGGATTTTGTTCATTATGAGGTCAACAGAATGCACAAATAACAGACCTTCAGTTCATATTTCACAGAGGGAAATATGTAGTGGCAGATTTTTTCCCCTCAGTCATATCTGAAAGAGAACAAGGAAGTGGCATCACTGAGGTACTAGAGAACAGAAAGGAATGTCTTTCTTTTTCATCCGGTAATGGGACTGACCCCAGCACACTTTGTGGTGACTCACAGATGCTGCTTCAACTAATTCAAAAAGGAGCTTCACGGAGGAGACTGTAACGGTCCCTCACACGTGGTTTTGTTATCATACAGTTTTGAGTCCCTCTGTAGCAAAAAAGTGTCCCTCCGTAGCAAATAAAAGAAGACTAAGAAGAGAATTGCTTTAAGAGGAACTAAATTCAAGTTTAAAAAAAGAGTACATCCACTTCCTTGTGGGAATAAAGTAAACAGATTAGTTTTAGGACCAGATGGAAGAGATGCAGGATCATTTTTGCTAAACTTACCTTGACGTTAGGGCTAGTATATGTATGGATAATGCTAACCATATATAAATTTATCTCATTTATAATTTTGGTGTTTAAAAAAGAATTTAGGATAGTAGCACTCAAAGCCAAATAATTCTGTACTTCTAAAATGTGGGGTAACATGCCTTGTGTCTTACGTTTATTTTCTTGTTCCTCACATTTCCTAAGAATAACGTCCTCAACAAATGCTGTTGATCAACTTTATGTCCCTCAAGGACAGACATAGATGAAAGATGACAATTTTAATGCTTTAGAGGGAAAGGTTTTTCTGTATGTAAGTGCTTCCTAAAATGTGAGCAGCAGATGTAGAATTAGGGAAAATCTGCAATTTGCAAGCATTTGCTGCAGAGGAGGTTTTCCTTTGCTGAAGCAAATTTGACTAAACATTCATGATCCTCATTCTTTGCCTCACTACTATTCCTGTGTTATCCAGTTCCTTCCTACATGCTTTTGGATTGTTAGAGACTCAGAAAAATGAGATAAAATTATAGGAGTGAACACAGCACACAACTTCAAACTCGTGAGGATACCATTCGAAGATGGCACGTTGTTTCTCTGAATGACTTCTTATGCCAAGTCACAAAAAGGCTACCTTGACTTTGGTAATTATTTTTTTTAAAAGATTTTATTTATTTATTTGGGGGGGTGGGGCAGAGAGACATGCAGACTCCCCACTGAGCAGGGAGTCTGATTTGGGGCTCCATCCCAGGAACGTGGGATCATGACCTGAGGCAAAGGCAGATGTTGAACTGACTGAGCCACCCAGGAACCCCTGGTGATTATTGATAGATTGTTCCAGAGTTACTGAAAGTAACCCATGTTCTTCTAAGACTTCAGAAATTTTCTGATGAAACTAAGCTATCTGATTTGAGAGGCAACCCATTCTTTCAGTTAAAAGCTTTCTATTTATTGTGATTGATAATATTTTTTACATGTCCACTAGCATGTACATTCCACCAGGGCTGGGGCATTTGTCTGGTTTTGTTTTATTCACTGATGCCTTACAAATGCCTAAAACAATGCTTGGGCATTATTGGTCTCAATAAACATTTGTTAAGTGAATGGACAAATGAGTGAATGAATGAATGTCTTATACAATATTCTGAACATTTTTGCAGTCAATGTTTGATATATGTATCCATAGTTATATGTTTTAAATAATGTATATCATAATAGCACTAACAGGGAAAGAGAAACAAAGTAAAATGAATAAAACATGTTCAATATTTTCTCATTTACTTCTTACAAAATGGGTATGAGGATATTTGCGTTAACGTCATCATTGGGAGCATCTCATGATGGTAGATATAGAAATCTTTCTCTCCTTAAATATTTGAAGCAAAATCATTCACAAGTCCTAGCATTAAAACCCTGACCAGCTCTGACAATGAGAATGTTTGTCAGTGCTCGATTCTCATGTGGCAGGCTTATCATGATATTTCAATAGTAAATATAATATTATTCAACATTTTAATGCATCCAAATGATTCTCCACAGATAGTGTTAACTTGTAGATTTAATAAATTGTCTATTTATCAGGGGTCTGTTTTTCCGTGACTCCAGTCCATCTGTAGTTGCTTCTGCGAATAGAGGAGTGACATCTAGTGGTGACAGTAAATACTGCAAATGGCTAAGGTTGAGAGCATGTGGAATTTGAGGGTCAATTGTGGGAAGCCCACAACTTTGCTAAGAAAAGCTAAAAAGAATTTGCATGAAAGAAAGGAGAAAATAAGCAACTTATGAGTTGTCACATGTTCAATGGAATTGAAGCATCATTAACATGTTTGGTTTATGTACAAATTGTCAAACCTGGCAAAACAAAACAAAACAAAACAACTCACTCAAAGAATAGGCTTATACGAAATAAGGATTCAGAGAAAGACAAATACCGTATGATTTCACTCATATGTGGAATTTAAGAAACAAAACAGACGAACATGGGGGAAAAAGAGGGAAGTAAACCAAGAAACAGACTCTTAACTATAGAGAACAAACTGATGGCTACAGAGGGGAGGTGGCAGGGGGATGGATCAACAGGGTGATGGATATTAAGGAGGGCACTTGTGATGAGCACCCGGTGTTGTATGTAAGTGATGAATCACTAAATTCTACACCTGAAACTAATATTACACTGTATATTAACTAACTGGAATTTAAATAAAAACTTGGGGAAAAAAAGAATAAGCTTATAACTAAATCATCCACTTGAATTTTCATGTTTTGGTAAGGAATATTTTGTAATCCATCACACACTCTAAGTAAATATGACCACACATTTCAGCATAAGGCATAGCAAGAGAAAAGTTAATATGGAAAAATAGCTCAGTTGTGTTCAACATTACTGTGTGGGGAAATGAAGCCCACTTAAAATAGAATCATTCCTACTTTGGAAAATAAAGGAGCATTGGCCAAGCAACATTTTTCTTTTTGATTTGTAAATACTTTGGATTTTATTTTTTCAATGGAAGAGATCCCTGTAACTAAAAAATTATATTAATGCAGTTGTTATCATCTCTTTGTGGGTAATTATCATATTGATTTAATGGTATTTTGTGGGCTTTGAAATTTAACAGGAGCAAACAAGTTATGCTTGCATTACTGGTGACAGGGTTTTGGAATATAGATGAGGTTCTGTGGGGTGGAGTCCCGAGCCAACGACCAAGAAAGAATTCTTGAGACATCTTTGGTGCAAAATGGTGGTTTATTAAGGCACAGGGACAGGGCCCATAGGCAGCAAGACCTGCTGCCTGAGGGTTATGAGGGGTGGCTGATTATATACTTGGGAATTGGGGGAGGTAAAGAAATGGGAGGTTTCAAAAGGATTTTCATATGTTAAAAATGACTCACAGGATACCTAGACCTTGCCATTGTCAAGTTAAGGTTGTTTTTCCTTCTAGTAAGGTATTAACAGTAAGATAGTTGGGGGCTTCCTGAAGGAACATTACACTTTTCCTGCTTCAAGTGTCTGTCAATGGGCTGCAGGTTATAAGAACATTTAATTGTATCTACATTCCCTTCTGGAAGCTAGGCCACTGATAGAAATGCTTTGTTCTTTAAATTGCTAAGACTTTTGGGCGCCTGGGTGGCTCAGTTGGTTAAGCGACTGCCTTCGGCTCAGGTCATGATCCTGGAGTCCCGGGATCGAGTCCCGCATCGGGCTCCCTGCTCAGCAGTGAGTCTGCTTCTCCCTCGGAACCCTCCCCCCTCTCATGCTCTCTCTCTCTCTCTCATTCCCTCTCAAATAAATAAATAAAATCTTAAAAAAAAAAGTTTAAAAAAAAATAAAAAAATAAATAAATTGCTAAGACTTTTTTAAATTTAGGGAGTCTTGCAGGATTGTGATCTCTAGAAGTTAACTATTTGTTTTTCCTTTAGGGCAGCCAGGAATGCCTGAGGAATGTCACATACAAACCTTCTGGGGGTGGGGGGTGCTTGTGGGGTGTCCCCTTCTGCCTCTCCTCAGCTAGCCTTCTGCTCCCTCATCACTGGTAGGCAGGAGTTAAAATTTTTGTTTTTCAAACATCTTAGATGTATCTCCGTTGATGAGACTTTGTATAACTGAGAAGAATATAGGCTATATGTTGGAGATACTGATAATCAATAATGAAATAACTAGAATTAAATTTTTAAAAAGTTCTAATTTGGGTAATTATGTAAATTCCATTTGAATTAAGATAAATGACAATATTATGATATAATTTATACCAAAAGTGTTTTAAAATGCTTAGTTAAGAATAAGAAACTGGAATAAAGTTTTCTAGTGTGTTGTGATTAATAGTGAACTAACAATTTTCTAAACAGTAATTTTACAAGTGTGTATTAGAGGAAATGAAACATTTAAAGATCTCCTTTAAATAATATTGTATTTCAGTATATCTATTTTCATATTATATGTGAAAATGCATCTTAAAGATATTAAAAGAATATTTTCAGTTAAAGGGCAAATTCATGACTTTCATGAGGAGCTAAAATAAATGTTAAAGATTTTATTTATCTCATTATTGAAGAAGGGACCACTAAGATGCTACAACTGTAAAAAAAAAAAGAAGCATAAATGTATATGCAGCAAAGTAATGTTAAAATGAATTTGAAAAATCTGGTTTATCCACAGGGCAATAATCAATTGTACTCCAGCAGCCTTAAGTAATTTGTATTTCTATGGACAAGAAATATTTGCATTACTATCTCTTTTCTCTAAATTGACTTCTGTTTTTAACAAGATTGCTTAAAATAGCCTAGCCAAAGATAAAGTCTACACCCTTTAAGATCAGATAATACCAGAAGGCCTCAGCATTTCATTGAAAGGTCATGTAGTAATCTATTTTGCCTATCCCAAAGCCTAAACTTTTTCCTTGCCAAGTAGACTTAATAGGCTTATCATTTGCAAAATTAAAGATACTTAATAGTTTTTACTCGGTATCTCGCACTGAAAATAATTTCAGTTTACAAGTATGTAAGTAACTATACCTCAGGACTCTAGGAAGCTCTTGGAATAGAAACATTTTGAAACTCAAAGAAAGATTAAACATTTTCACATAATGGCCACTTAAGAGCTGTAGTAGCTTACAAATAAAACTGTAGCCAAAGCATATTCTATTGTATATTTTCCCACTTTACAAGTGAAAATGGAAAACAATCTCCTACTTTTCTTTTTTTTTTTTAAAGATTTTATTTATTTATTTGACAGAAAGAGACACAGCGAGAGAGGGAACACAAGCAGGGGGAATGGGAGAGGGAGAAAGAGGCTTCCCGCCGAGCAGGGAGCCCAATGTGGGGCTCGATCCACGAGGACGCTTAACGACTGAGCCTCCCAGGCACCCCAGTCTCCTACTTTTCTAATGTAAAGATCATTGTTCTGATTCATGCAATAATAATGACAATATTCCTATGATCAATGAGCACCTGCAATGGAATGCACAATAAAATTAAAGATAAAACAGAAATATTAGTACGAGATAACTTTCTCATTAAATGCCAAAATTTGAAATATGATCGCCTCTTTCTTTCTAAAACTAATCTCCAGACACAAAAAAGTAGAACTTTAACAAGCTCTTTCCTTTTTTTGTTACGATTGAAAGAGTGGGTTTATAGTATAATGGCTTTAGAAAAAATTTTATATTAATTTTTATATTATAATAGCCTTGGAAAATTATTTTTTAGTTTATTTGTTTCAGTCAATGAAAATTCAAAATATTGCAGCCACATCAAGAAACAAAATAAATCTTCTGGCAGTGTAATATTAGATAAAATATCACAGATTATGGCTCATACTTGGCTTGTTTGCTTATTCTCCCCTCACTTTTGGTAACTATGGTTGTTCTAAGCTGACAATTTAGGTCTTATGATAAAAAATATATATGTTCTATGAAACATTCTACACAAATACAGCTGAGCCTAGATTTTGATCCTCCTAATTAGAAATAATCTCACTCCTAAATTACAACTCTTAAATGTTTCTCTTAAAACATGCCATTTTTCATGTTGTTATTTATTTTCACCATGGCCAGTCTGCAAACTCTTTGAGGGCAGCTTGGCATTATTGGATGCAAGTTCATGAATCTATATTTCAGTTTTGTTTTGGCTCTTATAAGCTCTAAAACCTTGGGAAAGTTATGTAATCTTTCCCAATCACAACTTCTTCATATAGAAGATGTGAGTAAAATATCTTTCTCCCAGTAGCTCAAAAGAATTAGATGAGACAATATTTTCAAGCTGATAGACTGGTTTTCAATTAGTAGGTGCCAAAAAAGAGTTTCTTTTCCACAGAGTTTAATATTCTTTTGAACATAGTAGGGACTCAATAGATATTTATTGAATAAACCCCTCAATAATATGCAAAGCAAATTCAAATCTCTCAATATTTTTAATTTGGTATTTCATTTGGTATTTGATTCTACCATGTCTTGAGTGAGGCCAAGAATATATTACAGTGGTTGAGCTACTGCAACCATATTGGGCAAATCTAAATGGTGGCTTGTTTTTCATTTTTTCTCATAAATTGAGGAACCATTGAACCTGATAGCACATCTCTGTTTAGAAAAATAGGCACTGAATGCTGTGCTTACATATTCAGTAGCCTTGGGTGTTCTATCAAAGAAGAAAGGAGAAATAAAGTTAGAGATTACCAGAATGAATTGAGATGATATTAGGTGATTTGGCTATTTTACAGGCTGGTGATCAAGCAGATTCTGGGTTATATAATAGAGGAAGAAAGTGTATCTTTCTTTGACAATTTATCTGCCATGAAATAATGGGTAGAATGAGAATCTATGTAAATATGAACCCTTATTTCTATTTTGAAAATACAATCACCTTCTTAAACTCTTCAAGTGTTATATTTCAATTAAAAATGAGCATAAATTAAAGGCAAAGGTCTATATTTTTACTTACCCAGCCATTTTCTCTCATTTTCCCTTCCTCTAAAATACATTAAAAATAGCTTAGAGGTAGTTTCAGAAAGTGATAGTAAGGGAATAGTAAGTATATTCTATTAAATACTACTTCAGTGCCAAGTTTCTTTAAAATATATATATAACATTAATGATATCATTATTAAGACTTTCTAAAAATCATTATGTAACTATATCTTTAAGGATATATTTCTATAGATATAAATATCTATCTATCTATATATAGATAGATAGATATAAAATTAACTGCCAGAGAAACAAATGAGTTTTGCATGTATAAATTACTTTCACAGAAGGAAAAATGAAAAACCTAAATAATTTATCTTTCATTCCTTAGTGACTCAGAAAAACTCAGTATCTTAGAAAAACTACATTTAATAGTTTTTATCTTTCTAGCCACATTGGAATGAGCCTTAAGATTCTTTCCAAAAGTCTGAGATAATTTTCAAATAAGGCAGAAGCTTAATATGCAAATCAAGCTTAGACATAATCTACTGTGTGTCAGGGGCACCCAAACATCTGTAGGTTCTCATTCTTAGGTGATGACTATGGGAAGAACTATGGATTATGGAGGAAACAAAAATATGAGGTGTAGAGAATATCTAGTATGAAAACAAATAAACCTATACATTAAACCATTAGTGTTATCAAAACTTTATCCTTTTGCAGCTAAACACTCATCAATTTCTTTTGTCTTTGCATTTTTAGGAAGTGTCAAAGGAATGATATATGAATGATATATGTGCCTCTTCTGGGAAAGAGACTTCCAAGAAGTTCATATAGTAATGAAACTAAACAAAATTCTGTTTGGGAGGCATCGTTCACTATTTTTGTTTCAGTAACTTAAAAATTTTTGTGCAGGGGCACCTGGGTAACTCAGACGGTTAAGTGTCTGCCTTCGGCTCAGGTCATGATCCCAGGGTCCTGGGATCGAGTCCCGCATCGGGCTCCCTGCTAAGTGGGGAGCCTGCTTCTCCCTCTGCCTCTGCCTCTCTCTTTCTTTCTCTCTCTCTCTCCCTCTCTCTCTCTCTCTCTCTCTCTCTGACTCTCATGAATAAATAAATAAAACATTTTAAAAAAATTTTGTGCAGAATTAAGGCATGCATCCTATTTCTGCTAGGATAGCCCATTTTAAAAATCAATTAAAATCATTTAACTTTACATTAGTCATATTTCTATAGAAAATATTTCACACATATTAATTAGAAGAGAAGTGACACAGTTCCCATACTTTGAAACAATAGTTTCCTAGTGTTGGGTAAGTCGGGTCTTTTTTTTGTCAGAAAAGGACTAAGTTGCATGTCATATGTAATGCCTCCATATACATAAGTATTTTCCTTCCAAGTCTCGTTCCCTTAAGATGACAGACACTGTCACTTTCCGTTTATATAAAGTCCATATTGAAGTGGCTTCTGACACGAGAAAATGAAGATAGAATCACTAACAGTTTTGCTTTTTCTCTAACGGAGTATTTACTGTGCACCTTGTAGATGCAACAGATTGTGAATGGATATTAAATGGTTTATATCTAATAAAGATGAAAGGGATAAGAGTGATAAATTTTAGACAAGAATAATGGGTGATGTAATTGCTAAACAGGCAACGTTGTAGGGAAATGCAGAGGAGAGCCAATTGTACCAATCAGGATTCTCCACAGAAACATACCAATGGGATATATGTATCTTATATTACATATATTTCATATATATAACAGTATATATATATATGAAATCTATCTATCATCTATAGAGATGTATTTTAAAGACTTGGCTCACATGAGTGTGGGGGTTGACAAATCTGAAATCTATTGGGTAGGTCAGCAGTTTGGCAACTAAGATGGGAGTCGAAGTGGCAAACTTCAGGCAGAATTTCTTCTTCTGCAGGAAACCTCAATTTTTGTCTTAAGGCCTTCAACTAAATGGATGAGACGCACTGACATATTGAGGGGAATCTCCTTTACTTGAAGTCAACTGATCATATGTATTAATGAAATCTACACACTCTCTTCATAGCAATGCTTACAGTAGTGTTTGATAAGTAACTGGATATGGCGGTCTAGCCAAGTATAGAGATAAAATTAACCATCACACTAACTAATTCCACGTTGGGAGGGTGGTAAGAGTGGGTATTTGTTTAAAGACTAAGAAATGTTTTAGTTGTGTGATTAGTAAAACAAAGAAAACATGTGTGCAATTAGGCAACACCTTGTTAGGGATAGGTAGACCAGTGCAGAGGGGATGCCTGTGGCTGAAGCACAGGATGAATACAGGAAAGGTAGTATAATTCAGCCTGTGAATGACTGGAAAAGTCAGTTTTCCTGAATGCAACCAGTAGCCATGAGAGGTTTTCAGCAAAAAATATCATAATTAGAAATCTTTTCTGGGAAGATAAATCTAATATTATTTTATAGCATAGACTGAATAGAAGACTAAAAATTAGTGGGGATTGGGGTTAAAGGTTACTTCTTACATTCTAAGTGATAGAAAATGTTTAACAGAATAATTAATAGTAATAGCATTATGGAGAGAAGAAGGCAAATATAAAAACAAAACCAAAAAATACCTAAGGGATTGAACTGCCAAGATCTGGCCAATTAAATGAGAAAAGCAGAGACAATTACTGAGATTTTTGAAAGAAACACAATGAATAACCCCTCTCCTGACCTGAGTTTTGACCCATTTGTGAATAGATTCAGGAGGAAGGCATTTGGAAACCAAAATGCCCAATCTATTGCTAATAAGGTTGGTATTGAAGAGTGTAGGTTATAATCTGTAGAAAGGGAGTTTTTCAGATATGAAATCCCAGATTTAGACAGATTTAGCCATTAGCAGGGGTAGACAGGGTCACAACGTCTGCCATTACCCCTCCTCTCTAGTATGCTAAGTGGAGGAGTCAGCATTCTCCTTCCTTGGGGTGGAGGATTGAGCAAAGGTAGGGGGTATGGAGTGAGGTCCTACAATGAAACATCAACAGTAGGAAAGACACTCCATCCACCCCCTCCTGTGATAGACTTTTCACAGCATGAATATTTTCAGGGGGTGCCATAAATGAAATGTCATTCTTTGTATTTTTAAATTTGACTTCTATTTGCAACCGTGTGTGTTTATGTGTGTGTATGTGTGTGTTTAAGGGTGGGAAGAAGTGGATAAAACATGTTAGAAAAGGAAAAACAAACAGACTCCTGGGTGGCTCAGTTGGTTAAGTGTCTACCTTCAGCTCAGGTCATGATCCCAGCGTCCTGGGATTGAGCCCCACATGGGGCTCCTTGCTCAAGCCTGCTACTCCCCCTGCTTGTGCTCTCTCTTTCTCTCTGTCAAATAAGTAAATAAAATCTTAAAAATCAATCAATCAATCAATAAGGAAAAACAAAAATAAAAGACCCAAGGACTTGGGGGAGAATTAAGGAAGACTTTAGTACTTTTAATTAGCAAAAATATATAAATTTTAACTATAAAGTGTATACTGTACTACATCATAAAAAATTGTCTCTACAACACCAATGAATATGAATATGACCCTAATTTATACTTGCATATTCCTCTATTCACCTATCTATTCAATAAGTTGTTTTGAACATCTATGAGTGCTAGCAATGGGTGATGCTGGCCTTAAGAGAAGCATTACTGTTACTGCTACTAAAAGATAAATTGAGGCATATTAAAATTTTAAGAGTTTATTTGAGCAAAAATTGATTTGATTCAGGCAGCGCCAAACCTGAAGAGTTTGAGCCAACACGAGCTGGGGAGAGACATTATACAGAAAAGGTAGAAGCAAGGAAAGAAAGGACTGATTGGCTGGAACTTAAAGCCTAGTTGGCTGTTTGTGAATATTGGTTGTCCTTAGGTTTCAGGTTTGTAACCTTGAGGCATGTACATGCCTCAATTTTGGTTTGTTTACTTAGGCCTTATGGCTTTGGTGCCACATCAATCTAATGTCCTCCTGGTTTATTTTAACACTGGTAATAATAATGATAATAACACATGAACAGTAATCATGATGATTATATAAGGGTTCTGCCGACAGGAGTTCACAGTGTTGTGCGATGGACAAGCCACACACCCCCATACATGTGATGATCTTTGTATCCTGTTTAGCAAAGTATCTGGCAATTAGCAATATAAGATGAGTTTGAATAAGCTGGACTCGGGAAGATCAAAATTATAGAACAGTTTTATTTTTTCTATCTCACTGTCTTCAAACAAGATCCATTGAAACATTCGTCTTTCCTTTGGATTAGAACTTGAATATCAAATGAGTCCCAATTGTGGTTTTCCCAAAAGGGTCCAGTTGTCAAAAAAGTTATTTTCATTTGACTCAGATCTTCCCTTTTCTCACAGATCAGGCCTCATTGGAAGCCATCTTTGGGAAAGTAGGAAGAATATAATTAGTTTCTTCTTTCTTCCTTGCTCTACCTAACATCCTTCCTCCTTCCCTACCAACTGACAGTTGTTTCTGGCCCCTCCTAAATTGGGCCTGAAGTGGGGGCAGGGGGAGGGATGGAAGGAAGGAGGCGAAGATTTATAGGAGAGCATAACTGTAATGTTGATTGATGCTCTCTGGGTAAAGCTGACTCGAAATTCAAAGCATTACCCTCTCCAGTATGGCATTTCTGCAGTTGGCAAAAGGTACCCCAGTGGGGATAATGACTCAGTTCTTTAGCCCACGAAATGCTTCATTTTGTTAACATTTGTTTTTAAGGGTACCACTTACACAGTGTCTCTCTGTAGGGTTTTCATGGTCTTTAGACATTCTTTTTATTTTTTTATTTATTTTATTTTTATTATTTTTTTTTGAAGATTTTATTTATTTGACAGAGAGAGACACAGCGAGAGAGGGAACACAAGCAGGGGGAGTGGGAGAGGGAGAAGCAGGCTTCCCGCGGAGCAGGGAGCCCGATGTGGGGCTCCATCCCAGGACCCTGGGATCATGACCTGAGCTGAAGGCAGGCACTTAACTGAGCCACCCAGGCATCCCTAGACATTCTTTTTATTTATTTATTTTTTAATTTTATTTTTATATGTTATGTTAATCACCATACATTACATCATTAGTTTTTGATGCAGTGATCCATGATTCATTGTTTGCGTGTAACACCCAGTGCTCCACGCAGAACGTGCCCTCTTTACTACCCAGCACCAGGCTAACCCATCCCCCCAGCCCTCTCCCCTCTAGAACCCTCCGTTTGTTCTTTTTAAATGAAATCCCTTTCAAAACAACTTGAGCATGATTCCATTTTAGAATGTCCACATCTGGCGGTTGGGATGCCATGCCTCTACCCTGCACCACAGTCTGTGGAAGAGAGCGCCCTCCTGCCAGAGCTCTCCCTTCCGTATGTCCCATACAATCCCCTTTTTATCAGTCCTCCTTCCTTTAAATATTTTTAGGTGTGAGCATGAGATTTCTCTGAGTCCCAGGCTCCTCAGTACAACAGCCAAGCCTTTCCAAGCTTCCCTTGAGCACCATGGGAAGAGAAAGAGACAAGCTGGAACGCTGCAGATTGTCCTTCTGTGCTGCCTGCACACTGGGGTCATCCACGGGCCCTATAAGACACAAATGCTTGTGTCCCACTCCTCTACATTGGGCTTTAATGTTTCAAGTATTGGAAGCATCTTTAATGATTCCACTGTGTAGTCAAGGTTAACAAAGCGTCTCTAAAGACACCTTTCCTACTGACATCCCCGAGAATGCTTTGTCTTTAGATAACCTGGGGGTGGCTAATGGTCCACTTGTGGCCCACTGGCTTTGGATTACCCTTTGGGCCGACTTCCCACAGGTGGTTGCAGATCTTTACAAATAGGAAGAGATTGACAGCTTTTATCCTCAGCTTTGGGAATTCATTCAAAACTCTGAGAAAACAGGAGTTCCATTTAAAGTCCTGTTGTGTAAATCTTTGTTGAAGTGAGCTGAGTAATGCAGAGATGATGGATAAGATTCAGAGTTATGTAAGTTCCTAGGCAAAAAGATGAGCCTGCTTCACAATTTTCCGGTCCATTTCTTTTCAGTGTCTCATTTTGTTTTTGCTCAAAATCATACTATATAGGTCCCTGGTTTTAAATAGAATATCCACCTTACCATTTACTAAGATCAAAAAGTATCAAAACTGACCATCTCAAAATGACACAACTTGATTCTTAATTTTTCTCTTGGGATACGTAGCAACTGATAATTTTTTATAAATATATTTTTGGAATTAATCTCTCTTTCTCTCTCTACCTCTATCTTTCTCTCCCTCCCTCACTCTTTGACTTTTACAATGACAACTGCACAAAATCTCTGCAAACTAATTTTCTTTATAAGTCTGAGTTTTGTTAGACAATGAGTTTTTGTAATCAGGGTATTTAAAATAGTTCAATTCCTGTAATATAACAATATTTTCCAAAGGAGTAACATTTTTTTTTCCAGGTAAAAAAAAAGAACAAGTCTTTTGAGATTGAATTAAGCTTGAAAAGAAAATGAAACATGAATTTTACAGAGAATGCAGTACCTCTCCCTGGCAGTTAATGGAAGTAGAATTCCTTCCTACTACAGTTCTTCCTTCTGTCCCTCTCGCATCAGCTCCCTTTTTTCTGATCTTCTCTCCTTTAAAAATTTTCAGGTTTGGGTCAAGTGGTCTCTCTGAGCCCCAAACCACACATGATGATCAATATCTGAGTAGTCATATAAAGCACTTTATATAAAATAATTTTGCTTTCATTTTCAAGCTGAGATGTGGTTGTGAACAAAAGAACAAAAGCATGTATATTCCCTCTCAGGAAATATAATTATAGATGAATGTTTTCCATGTGGTTAGAATAAACTGTGCAACGTTAAAATGTCATGCAACTTTAGTTCATAATTTAAAATTATATTTTATTAATTTCCATAAAGAGCCTCTCCAATAAGAACATAAACTCTGGATGACTTCAAGCATTTTTTTTTAAGATTTTATTTATTTATTCGACAGAGACATAGTGAGAGAGGGAACACAAGCAGGGGGAGTGGGAGAGGGAGAAGCAGGCTTCCCGCCGAGCAGGGAGCCCGATGTGGGGCTTGATTCCAGGACCTTGGGACTATGACCTGAGCCAAAGTCAGACACTTAACGACTGAGTCCACCCAGGTGCCCTTCAAGCATTTCTTAATAGTTCTTCTGTATCTTTTGATATAGTTTATGTATAGTAGCTTTTAAATATTAATAAAAATTGTTAACAATAGTAACCTATCAGTTCATACAACATACCCTCTGTTAACAATTGAATTGAACCTTAGACTAAATGTTAACTGGTGATCAATAATAAGAATGTTAGTAAGTCCTTTAAAGTAAATATTGAGTCTGACCTCTAATTTATAGCCTGAGAGTGATTTTATTTTACTTTTATACAATGTATTGAGATTTGATACTTCTTTTAATACTAGAATTTAGCTTCTGACTTTAATGACAAGCTCAGGATTTTTCTAAGAACTACTTAAACTAAGATAAATAAAGGAATGGCCATGAATGGAGAGAAATAGTTATTCTGTCCACCTGGGGCCTTTAGAGGGTAAGAGGGTACCCTCTTTAGAGGGTAAATTTGATAATTGCTTAGGGGAAAGAAGATAACACATACATTATTTTCATTTCTTATAAGTTGTCTTTGCCAAATATTTTTTTTTTAAATATGACAAGGCTTATCAGTAGTTTGTTGCATGTGACAAAATGGAAGCCTTCAAGAAATATGCCTCCAGAGCATTTTGGTTCTAGAAGTTACCAGTTGGGTTTGCACTGTTGAGTCCTCTAGTTTCCATATTCTTTGGCTTCTGAGTATTGAGGCCTCTGGAAGGGCAAACACTTAGGACCTATCAATCACCTTTCCCTTAGCACAGAAGAGGGGATGCCTTAGTTCTTGATAAACTTCAGTGTAGGGTTCATGTAATGAGACTTCTTAGAAGGGGGCACTTTGCCCAGCTGTGGCCCATCCAACATCCCAGCATCTTCTTCTTTGGGGGGAAAAAATACTGCTTTTCTCTTGAGAGCTACCTCTTCCTCACTTTCTTTACTTCTTCCGCTTGGTCCCAGCAATGTCAGCTCCAGAGGTAAAACAGATTTGGCCAATAAGCTCTAAGTTCAGGGATGCCGGGCAACACATACCAAAGTATCAGAACCAATCAGTTCCAATGCTAAAGTCGATGTTAGAATTATTTTGTACGAAAAGGTCATTTTCTTTCTCCTGAAGTGGCCGAGAGAACAAATATAAACCTGGAGCCACAGGCAGGCTTGTTGTCACTATGTCTGCAAAATGAGACACTGCACATGAGAACAGAGCCCTGAGATTAAAAAGCACGAGTCCTGAAGACATCCTTGGAACCTCGGGATCTAGTAGTATGCTTGAAGACAGACCACTCTTGACTTTTAGGCTATGTGAGTCAATAAAGTCCATTTCCCACTGAAGGCAGTTTGAGTTGATTTTCTTTCACCTGCAGCGGGAAGAGTTCTGAATAATGCATCCATGATGCTCTGCCTGCAAGTACATACACATTTTCCCAACGGCAACTCATTTAGATAAGTGGTGGCCTGGGTGTTAAATGGGGAATAACTGCTAAGCATACTCCTATAGATAGTAAAATAGTTGAGAAGCATGGCTTTTTCCAAACTGGGACAATTTAGTTCTGAGTCAAATAATAGCTATTTTCTCTCTATGACCAAAAGAGATATCCATTTGACTCCATAGCATTTGAAATCCCATACCAATCAAGTACCACTTGAAATGGGTGATGAAAAAGACATTTAAGGTCATGATTCCTAGGTTCCATTCTATGATGATGCATCACCAATGAGTAACAAAATGGGAAAATCTCAGGACTAAGCAATGCTTCCTCCCCCTGCCCCCTACAGCTAAATTATCTTTTATTCTGAGATTATTTCTTAATCTGGGGGGTTTAGAAATGTCTCTAAGGGAATGAACCTATAATTTGTAGTAGATTTTTGTAATGTTTGTTTTGCTTTGTTAACTGTCCTTATTCACTAAAATAAAAATATGGACCATTACGTTACTGGTCCCAGGTTTTTATTCATATTATAGTTGCTGCTGTTATTATGAATATGATGAAATGACACTGGTTTAAGAAATCTCAAATTAGAGGACCCAGTGTTTTATTGCAACCAAAAATGTGCTTCTCGATTCTAATTGCAATGTGTGACGACTCATTACATCTCTCACTACCGGACAGCACAAAATTGTGAGCCCAATGTAAAGTTTATAAAATTGTCTTTGCCTGTTTTCCTGGAGATAGTTCAGATTTACCAGTATTCCCCTCAGCATTGCTTGATGCAAGGAGTTTGGAGTAGCCCCTCACCTGGTGCGTACCTTGTGGAGCATTAAGTAAATGTGCTGAACACAAGCAAAGTGTGATATAATAACTGAGGTATGGACAAAGACTTCAAAATTGTGAATAATCATTACTGGAGTTATGACATATCCCAGATTCAGTAGTTAAGTACAATCAGGGAAGATGTTGGAATGATGGACTAAAGCTTCTCCAGAAACTTGGAGAGTGGCAATGTTCAGACAGGAGTTTAAATTATTGAACAACAGAAGGGTTGTTTTTCTTTATTGTTTTTTATGTGGTCTGTTTGTTTTAAGAAGAGTATATAGAAAAATAACAGGCACAAGCAAAAGAAGGAAGATGATTTTCCAACACTGAGTTCATGAAAACGGTTAAATCAGAGATATCCTGGTAAAACCCAGAAAATGTGTACCCCTTTTTTGAATACCCTAATTTAACCCCTGCCCCTAACTTGGAGAATATCTCATAAGCAGTTATAGGAGACAAGAAAACAACCAACCTGCACCCACAATCCAATTTCAAAAGCATTAAAAACAATAACAGCCTTTTCTAGGGATTTATTGGTGATAAAGGAAAAGGAGGGAATGACATTGCATGGAAGATTAACACACCTTCCTGTTTTCATGACTGTTGGGGCGTTTTGTCTGTTCTCCTGGTGCCGGCAGGAAGTGCTTCTCCGCTTCTTGATTTGAGGCTTGGTGATGTGACTTGCTTTGGTCAATGGGATGTTAAGAAGCATGGCATAGCAGAGATTTGATGTGCACTCACAGCTGGGTTTTTCTTTTTATGCTCTGCAAAATGCCACGAAGAGAACTTCTGCCAGATACCTGTTTGTACATTAACTTGGGCCCCAGAATAAAGACCACTGGATAAGACCATAGCCCAACCCACAGGTGGCAGCCAAGTGTAGGTAGACATACAGATTGAAACAGAGCCTCTAGGAATGGCCCAGTTTAAATCAGTAGAGCCATAACCATGGGAGTAACAGCATATTGCAGTTTGCAAGTGAGTTCCAGGGTATTTGTTACACAGCATTATTGTGACAATTGCTGTTACAATTGTTATTACAGAACTTCCTAAGAATTCCCTTTAAATACTGTCTCTGCAAATGTTCAATCACCTTCACAGCTGCACAAATCTGCGCTCTCTGTACTATTAGATGCAATGATCTCTGTATTTCCCCATGCTGGAATTATATTCTTCTATCCAACTACCTTTTTAATTAAATAAAATAAGTGAGAGCCTTTTCAGCTTTGTAGATTTGTATCACAACTTTTCCTCGACCTGGATACTTGTAATGCCATCATTAGAGAAACACAAAGAAACCATTCATCTTCTCAACATCAAGGGAGGGAATATGTAATACTTGCATTTTTCATTAATTGAACCAATTACAATGTACTCAGCACTCTTCTAAGCTATGGCAGGTATAAACTCACTTGATCCAAACTCCTACCAATACACCAATTTCATAGCAAAAACCTGAGGCTTGGAGAGGGGGTGATATATAGATAGTAGATAGATAGATAGATGATGATAGATAGATAGATAGATAGATTTTTTTTTTTTTATTCTGGGCACTCAATTTATTTGGGTAGAATATGTTTACACAGATAATCTTCCATTTTCTAGAAGGGGGCAGACAGTAGAATCTACTACAGAAATGTGAAAATAAAATCCCAAGCCAGGAAGAGCAGCAGATATTTTATCCTGAATCCCATTTTTACCATATACTGACCTAGAGGCCTTGAGTGGTTCTAAGATTGTGGTAAGGAAGCATGCAAATGGGTATTCTTTGGTTACCACCTGGGATAGAGCTGTGATAGGAACTCCTAGATACAGAGTAATCATATTTTACTTTCAACTTCAAATTGGTTGCAGCAATCACAAGCTTTTCTGAAGCTATTTCCATCAAGCTTACATTGCATGATGCAGATTATCACAGTACCCACCTGCTGTCCCCTCCCTTTGCCAACATAGAAGCAAATTATATTTCATGTGCTTGCTTTGCAGTTTCACATAGAGTCTCCACTTAAATCTTACCCAGTGTTCTCAAGATTAGTGAGAAAATCATGCCCTTGTTCTCCTTTCCTTTCCCATCTGGGTCACTGGCTTTATGCTGCCATAATCTTTCTCCACCCTTCCTCTCCAGCCCCACCCTCCTATGCCCACTCAGACACAAAATGTCTTTGGCAGAAAGGTTTTCATTTGAATGCCTCCCTATTTGGGCTTAAAAATAAAAACACAATTTTAACCCCTCATTCCCGTTATCATCTTCTAACCCACAGCTATATTTCGGGTCTGCACCAATTCAGGTGTTCTGGTACATGGTGGGATGCTGTTGGGATCAGTCTCCCCAATAAATAACAGTATTGAAGTACATTATCTTTACATAAGACTAAGGTTGTCTTTTGTCATAGCCAGTTTACCACTTTCGCTGCTGATTTTCACAGGTGCTGGGCTCTATGCAGACAAAGCCATCATTTCTTCATATTTGTGAAAAATGACAAGGGGCAGTGGGGGAAAGTAGGGGGGCTCAAAGGAAATCTGATTTTGGCTAAGAAGTGTTGCATCAGGTGGGGAATATTAACACTGGGCACACCTGTAGACTCAGATAGTGTCAGGCCCCAAAGTTCGTATCAAGTTGCCTAAACTCTGTGATTTAATAAACACAATGATAATGAAGATTTCCTTTTGGGAACTGGAAAAGAAAACAAAGACCATCTGAAGAGTTATATTCTGTAAATCATGCAAGACAACAGAGTCAGAAAGTGACTCATCTGTGATTATTATTCATCACCTCTTAACACCTCTCCTTCCCTGGAGGGAGAGGTGAGAAGAAAAACTTCAGACTTGTCTAGTCCCCTCATTTCAGTATCTGTGTATTATTCTATAGCTAATAAGGTGTTGCTATCTCCTAAACTATGTGTCAAAACCTCATTATGTTGGAAACAGAGCATTACAAACTTCAGTCTTTGCTAAATCTATAAAAACAAATGCCTGCTCAATTAATAGATTTGGCAAGAACACTAAAAGGAATGGCTGAACTTACAGAAAACTCTGACCTGTCTGCTTCATGTAATTATATACACATCTGGAAAACATTCAATTTCAAGAAATTAACTTAGTCTATTTTTGAACACTGATTCAATTTTCTAAAATTACCTAAAATACTAGGTTTTAAGAGGAGCTAAACATTACTTGAATTTTAGATGATAAAATAACTTTAGAAATACAAACGCCTCATATGGTAACGTGTTTATTTTATTTATTTTATTTTTTGTTTATTTTTTTTGCGTGCGTTTGCATGCACGAGCAGAGGGGAGGGACAGAGGGGGAGTGAGAGAGAATCTTAAGCAGGCTCCACAGGCAATGCAGAGCCCAACAAGGGGCTCGATCTGATGACCCTGCGATCATGACCTGAGCCAAAATCAAGAGTCAGAGGCTTAACCGACTGAGCCAACCAGGTGCCCTATGTTTATTTTAATCATTAAACATTCACTTACACCTGTTGTCTTATTTTTCCATTGCATTCTTCTTTTTTCTCCAAATATTAATATTGAGAATCTAATATTTACTAGGCAATTCTCTAGACACCATGAATTTAGAAAAAAAAAAACATTGAGAATGCTCTCTTACATCCTAGGGTACATCAGGGAAACACTGACCAAAAAACTGATAAATAAATGCATATTAGATCAGAAGGTTACAAGTGCTATAAAGCAGGCCAAAGGGAGAGGGAGAAGGAGTGACTGATTGGTAAGTATTTTATTTTTTTTGTTTTGTTTTATTTTATTTTTATTTTTATTTTTTCCAGATTTATTGGGATATAATTGACATATAACATGTAACATTGTGTAAATGTAAGGTGTACATATGGCTGTATATATGAATGTATACATGCATATATAACATACACATATATATGAGTATATATGCATATATATGAGCATGAGTATGAGCATAAATGCATATATATATGTACATAGATACATATATATATATAGTGAAATGATAACCACTATAAAGTTAACGAAGACATCCATCACCTTACAAAGTTACCTCTCTTGTTTCCTGATAAGAACATTTCAGATCTTATAACTGAAGGTTTGTACCCTTTGACCAACATGTCCTCATTTCTCTCACACCCCCTTCCCTCTAGTAATCACCCATTCTATTCTCTGTTTCTATTAATTTGACTTTTTTAGATCCCACATATAAGTAATACTACACAGCATTTGTCTTTCTCTGACCTATTTCACTTAGCATAATGCCCATAAGGTCCATCCATGTTTTTGTAGATGGCAAGATTTTCTTCTCTTTATAACTGAATAATATATATATTATATATTATATATATATAATTCCTTTGTCTTTTTAAATCAGATTATTTGTTTTTTTCTCTAAATTGTATGAATTACTTATATATTTTTTGTATTAACCCTTTATCAGATATATGGTTTGAAAATACTTCTCCCATCCTGTAGGTTGACTCCCCATGTTCTTGATTGTTTCCTTTGCTGTGCAGAAGCTTTTAAATTTGATGTAATCCTACTGTTTATTTTTGCTCTTGTTGCTCAGTGGTAGGTATTTGAAAGATAAGGCTCAAGGAGGTCTCTCTAATGAGATAGTATTTGACCCAGATTGGAACGAACAGTCCATTGGTATATTTAGGGAGAAGTGTTTTCTAGCTCAAGAAAGCAGAAAAATGCAAGGACTGAGCGAAGAGTACATTTGACTGGAATGGGGAGGGTCAGAAGGAGAATGACAGAGGGGATCAGAGTGGCTACCGGAACCTGGCAATTGCAGTCAGTTGCAAAAGCTCTAAAACTTAGAGTTAGAAAATTACAGAGCAGATTTGGTTACATATAGTCATTTTCCAATCTACCAGGGAAGAAAAGACAGACTCTTGTAAAGTCAAAGATTTCTGTCTATTTTATTCACTGCTTTATTTCCAGTGCCTGGTGACTGCTTAGTCAGTACTTTATAAATAGTTGGGGCATTTCCCTAATAAAATTAGGCTATGGTCACAACTGTGACCCATTCACAACTGTAGTCACATTCTCCCATCTCTTTTCCTTTTTAAAATTATTTTATTTTTACTTTGTTTAATTGTCTGTGTTTTTAGTTTGAGTTTTAAAGCATATACTTTGAATCAAATAGTTCCAAAAGGCTGTAAGACAAAGTAATCCCCTACAAAAATGCCTGTTGTCTTCCTCCTTCACCCCATTCCTGACTCACTGATACCTCCTTAAAAGTACTCTCCCCCCATTTATCTTTTGTTTCTAAAGAAGAATTTTACTGACTTTCAGAGCATACATTATTATGACTATGCAAATACTTGCTTGGTTTCCTTCAACTTAATACAGCTTTGAATTTTATTGGGGGGGGTGTCCTTTGTACTTTTTCCTATGTATGCATCCTCAATCTCATCCCCCAGTGAAGTAAATCTCATCTCAATACCTTAGCTACTACTGGGCGCCTGGGTGGCTCAGTTGGTTAAGCGACTGCCTCATGATCCTGGATTCCCAGGATTGAGTCCCGCATCGGGCTCCCTGCTCAGCGGGGAGTCTGCTTCTCCCTCTGCCCCTCTTCCCTGTCATGTGTTCTCTATCTCTCATTCTCTCTCTCTCAAATAAATAAATAAAATCTAAAAAAAAAAAAAAAATACCTTAGCCACTACCTTAATTTATAGTCTTTCAAGAAGCCTTCCTCACTCTTTTCTGCTCAATTGTAATCTGGTTTGATTGTTCTCTAGAATTGCAGCATCCACCACCTCTCTCTGATGTTTGCTCTCCTTTTTGCTACAACTTCTGACCTTCTTCTGCCTTAGTTAGCTTCCTTATTTTGGTTGAACACATGTATGTATCCCTGTGAGAGAATACATAGTAGGTAAAATTTGGGGGATCTTGTGTCATACAATAGGAAAAAATAAAAGGCCAAACACCATTTAGAGACACATGGCAAAAATGTAAAAGTGAGGTTTATTGGTGGAATTTAGGGCAGAAGACCAGCAAAGCAGACTGTAGTTCTAATTGTCCAACCGAGAAGGGGGCTGAGCTTTGACTAAGATGGTTGCTTCCCGGAAGTGACTACAGAGACGGATCCCGGATATTTTGAGAATTCCCAATTTGAGTCTTGCTTTGGGTCTATTTTCATTCATCTTGCAGGGCTCTTAGGGACACATATGAATCAGAAATTGATGTTTTTATTTTTAGGAAATAAGCTGGGAAATACTCTGTTGATTATTCTACATCCCATTTTTGTTCTCCTTCTAGAGCTCCTATTATTCAGATACTTGTCTTCCCATTTTTATCCTATTTCTGTCTTTTTGCTTTCTTTCCTTAGAGGTTTCCTCAACTATACTTTTTAACTTTTATGACTCATTTGTGTTTTTATTTGTTGTCTATCTTGGCTGATTGCTGGTCCTAGAACACACTTTGAATAGCAAGGATCTGAGAAAGAGCCTCATTCTGGCTTCGTAAGCCTTTACATTTATTGATTACTTGCAAATTTCCTTCATAACCCAAAGGGTGCAAACTTGTAGGACATACCCTACAGAAAGCAACAATATAGAGATAGAATTTAATAATACTGCTTAGTTTTAATAGTAATAATTTTAATAGATTCCACATACTTATACCTTAATGTGTTCACTTGTTTATTCAATAGCTATTTCTCAAGGGCTTATAACAGGGCAGGTATTATTCTAAGTGCTATACATACCATATCTAATAGAACAAAAAAAATTCCTTTCATCATAAAGTATATGCTATATATTCAAATCATAAAGATACTAGTACTAAGAATATACAGATAGAGCAAAATTGTTAAGGAAATAATTGAATGACTGTTGTTTGGAAAACCTCACCATGGATATAAATGACTGAAGGGCTGTATTATTTGCCACGTCTGGATTAGGTACAAATCAACTGAGGTAAATAAAAACACCTGGTTTCTTGCGAGCTCAGAGTTGCTGGAAAATTATACGTGAAAGTGGTTGGTTGAAGTGAAGTTGGAGACATGACAAAGAGAATATTCAGAGAGATACACCAGTGATCGTTTGCCAAAATTTGATGGCAAAGCAGGAGCTTTATTATGTAGGTATGAAATCAGAAGGCAATGAAGCAATAGTTTCAGGGATATAAATCAAAGTAAATTGAGATATCACTTTTAAAGTCAGTTGGGAAAACATGTTGGAGAACTAGAACAGTTCCAAAGAGTTTCTGACAAAAAAAAAAAAAAGTTTATTTGAAAATTGGAATCTGAAACTATTTACCTTGATTTAAAATGGTTGGAGATTTGAATGAGCTCTTATTATGTGTGACATAGATCCACACCAGTTAGAAATAATCCATAATTCAACATAATTATAAGAGGTGAACTTTCCCTTGTTTTGCCCACTTTTGGAATTGGAATCTTAATTAACATGATTCCTACGTCCCAGGTATTTAATATATTGTATAGAAACCTTGTTTTTCTTTGATGTTGGAGTTGAGAAGACCCAGATATTTTCCTGAAATGACTCAACCTACTTTTTGTAGTGAAAAATACACCACATATGCTACAATGTGTACCACCTCACTAAAGATTTGGTGAAAACCTTGAAGAAGCATGACCAACGTCTTCTCCAGCAGAGTCTAGATCAAGCTGTCAAGTTCATTTATAGTATATTTTCTTTATAATTCTATTATATATGCCATGTATTTCACAATATTTACTGAGCAATTGCTCTGTGACAGAGACTTCGCATGGCAGAAATTACGGTGAGGAAGAAGAGCATGGAGCCGTTTGTTCTCAGTGTTGCATGTGCTCTGTAGGCTGTGACGTTCAATTATCTTCTCAAGGATTTCTCGTCTTTAGGTGCAGTTTTGAAAGGAGACTGTGCATTGGCGCAGCCCTTTGCTACTCTCACTACTTAGCACTAGTGTTGCTTTTCTCACCGTGTTAACTCTGAGGCACTTCAACATCTCTCCACTCTTGTTGTAATGGTCCTGGGGATTGGAGGAGGTGGGGCTTTAATCGGTTTTCAAATATTATTACTATTTTTTATTAGAAGTCCAAATTAGAAGTGATCACCCACAGTGAAGAAACAGAAATATCATGACTCTTTCTGTGTAGTGTCCGCCATACAGTTTTACAGTGGTAGAGAGCCTAGGTCACCACTGATTTCTCATGCATCTCTGTGGTTTTACTGTAATAAATGGTGAATAGTGAGTAATTTAGTATTTTAAAACAACAGTAAATTTAATAATGAGTAATAATATCTATATAGATAATGCTAATGTAACACAATATAAAGTTATGTGAGATAGCCCATGGGAATTTAATTATCTAGAATAGCTATTAAAGGGGCACCTGGGTGGCTCAGTCGTTAAACATCTGCCTTGGGCTCAGGTCATGACCCCGGGGTCCTGGGATCCAGCCCCGCACCCGGCTCCCTGCTCCGCAGGAAGCCTGCTTCTCCCTCTCCCACTCCCCCTGCTTGTGTTCCCTCTCTCACTGTGTATCTCTCTGTCAAATAAATAAATAAAATTAAAAAAAAGAATAGCTATTAAATGGATTAGATACTTGTCTTATGTAGATTGTATCATTATATGGTTGACTGTTGTCGGAAACAACATCTAACATATCGAGGGTACTTGAATGGCCACTAAATAGTATTTGCTTTTTCTTCTCTTCTTCCTTTTCTCTTCTCCTTTCTTCTTTTATTGTCTCGCTCCTCTCTTCATTAGATACTGCATATATTATGCCCTAAGATAGATATTAGAACTCATAGACATATACTCTTGGATTCGTGACTATATAATTTGGTGCCAAATAAAGTTATGACTATCAGTAGCATACATTGGAAATAAAAAGTATGCACTTAACATTGTAAATTAACTTTTATAAATCTTTAAAAGTGAACTCTAACTTTCTATAACTTTTATATATATTTTATTCACATAGTTATGCAAATAAAATGTTAAATAATAATTCGAGGATTAAAAGATTTCAGACAAATTCCCTTTTCTTGATTTTTTCATCTTTATAGTGGGAAGTATGATGAATTATTGTGAGAGCAAAAATGGATAATATCATAATATTAAATTTGTAATAAAAATGCAGCACTTAGTATGATTCAAAATTAGTTAATATTTTAAAATATTAGAATAATGCTAATAATGATAGTTGCTAAATAGTCCTTTTAAATTAAACTTCCAAGAACTTTTTTTGTATAGGTCATCTTACTTACATTTCTTTAAGAAATATCTTCCTAGATTATTGGACTGCCATGTCTCAGATGCCTCTGAAAACTCTGATTGCTTTGCCATTAGAAATGCTCAGATATTTGGGGCCCTTTGAATTTTAAATGAGTTCAAATTTTGAAATGCTCTTTCTCTGCTAAAGAGTACATATCCTTGATTTTTACAAACACAATAAACTCGAAAGCTTGTAACATAACCTACTCACTAGCAACTCTTAATTAAGGTCTTGGTTGTTCCTATGCAAGACCTACTTTTATTACATTGTATCAAGTGTCTACTTTTTAAGTGGCACTATGATAAGTTCTTTGGTTATTGTGAGAGATGAAAAGATAAACCGGACTTCCCCTGCCTTCAAGAGATCTACAAACTAAGAGATGAAACCAACTGTGTACCTAAAGATCTATAATGTGAGGTGGCATGCAATAAATACTTTAAGTAAATAGTGTTGTGGAAACACAGGGGAGTAGAAAATGAATTCTATCTAGCTAGAAAGGTCACAGATAAATCCATGGTGGTAAAATACTTAAATTTAGATTTCAGGGATGGGTAGATTTACAGCAAATATAGAAAGAGTAAAAGGGAAGAACCCCCAGTGAAAAGAAGAGTATGAATTAAATCATAGAGTTGAAAGACCGTATCTGGGAGGTGAGAAGTGAAGTTTTCCTGGAAAATAAGACAAGAGAGTTTGGGCCATTGAGAAATGCCTTTTCTATTATAGATTCTTTCCATCTCTTACGTCAAATCATGTTTCTTTGAATTCCCATGATAAAATTCAAGTTACATGGTGAACACCTCTTCCTTCAATTTTCATGATTACTTTTCTCCAGTCAGCTCGACATTGTTATTCACATGTCCAGTTTCTTTGGTAAAACTTCAAATTATCACTTCTCAATTGTTTCTTCAAGAAATTTTAATCTACATTTCATGACCGTAAGTATAGATTCCTCCCACAATTTCTTCCCCAAATAAACAAACCTTTTGATTAATTCTGATTATTTAAATCGTTATTAAATATTCAAAACAGTACTTTTACTACATAAGGTCATACCTGTCATTAAGAAGAAACATGTCAGTTTTATGATGACTTTAACAAGAATACCAAAGCTATTATAAACTTTAAGTGGCATATAACTTACTCAATTTTCTTTATGCTTTTAATGATGTTTCCTATAATGTAATTACAGTATATAAGTATTTACAAGTTCAGTCTTTTGAAAGTATTTGGTAATAATAGAGGACAGGAAGAAGCATTCTAATACACTGCAAAAGTTACATTTTAGGGAGCTTTTTTTACTTTTTTTTAAAAAAGATATCCCTGACATATGCTTTGTAATTTCAAATTTTTATCTTATGAATTATTCCAGAAATATTTGTAAAACTTAATATAAAAATATTTTTGTTGCAAACATATGTACATGTAACTAATTTATTTATGTTTCCATGATTGTTTCAGAGTTGGCTTAAATGCAATAAAAATTTCCCATGTGATTCCATAGTCTTATCTGTCAGTTTAATTTTTAGATAACTCAGAAACTTTGAGGCTTATACGATAGGCTCGTGCTTCTGTCCCTAGAAACTTAAGATAGCCTTTGTCAGTAAATTTTCATTCAACATAACAGAAATTCTGTGCTTCATTTCTCTTCAGTAACATCAAGGTATCACTTGGGAGATTTTTTTTTTTGTTTGCAGAATATAAAAGAGATCAATAACATAAGCTCTGAGAACACCAGAAGCTTTCTAGCTGTCCAGAGTTATATTTAGCCAATATTTTTGACCAATGAATTTCAGGTCCTGGATTGACACTGAAAATTTCTCTCAACTAGATTTATAAAGAAAATCTGTGACCATTAGTTGACAGGGTCACTGAAAATCACAATGCCTGACTGCGTGGTTTTATTTACAAAAAAATTTTTTTTCTAGCTCCTTATTGGGGAACATTTTAGTTGATCATGTTTTCTGGCAATTCCTATTGAAATAACACAAATTTTATGCTGATTTTTCTCAAACAAATTTTTTTTTTTCAGATTTAGTCACAAGCATTTTGCATCACATTGCATTTTCCAATTATTCTATGAACAGAGAACAGGAAAGTGAAAGTTCTATTTAATTTTCTTTCTACTTTTTCTCTAGCAATATTCTAAATTGCGACTTTTTATTGCCATTTTCAGAAGAATTATATTGACCAAAACAAATGAACAAATAAACCTTGAAAGTGGTAAGCTACCACATGTTTACTATCTCATGGATTAATGGTCTTACTTTCCTACAGTGTCTGGATAGCAGGGAGTCTCAATAACTTGAGCGATCCGTCAAGCTTTCAATAGTTACTTTGTCTCACACATTTTCAGTCATTTATCAATCTTAGTTGATATTTTCTTGATTTCAAAATGACAGCCACATTATGTTTATTTACACGTCAGTTGTATTGTGGATTACCTTGAATTGCACTCGGTGTCTCTACCGAGTTTAGTCTTTAAAGGTTGTTATGACAACCTGGTGTTTCTAGGTGAATGGTGAGGAAAGATGTGGAATTCTGATAATCTGCTGAGAATTGTCATAACCCGTATTGCGTCGTGTTCATGCGACAGCTTCTGAAATAATCTAAATATACTGAAAAACACGTGCCATCTCCTAGGTATAGGACCTGGGAAAAATTCTTTTCTGCCATTTCTTGATTACCCAAGCTGTGAAGGTAATAATCTATGTTTGAAAAAGAGCTGGTATTAAAATACATGGGTTGTTTGTCAGAAGGATGAATGTATTATAATTCTTCAAGAACACATACATATGTATACATATTTTCCATTTGGTCCGTTGGTGACTCATTTTTTTAACAAAGTAAGTTATATGTTTGGCTGTCTATCATTCCCGTTAGCAGGGCAGAGAGTGTGCCAGAGGTCAGAACTCAAATCCAACACTATATAGAGGCCTGAAAGCCAATTCACCTTCCCTCAAGCTATCTGCTAGCTCGCAAGGGAGGGAGTTTTTTTTAGCCTGGTGCATTCTTTTCCTGGTACACAGGTTATAGCCAAGAGCCACCAACTGCTAAATGGAAGTAAGGTTGGAGGGCCTGTGCAATGCTAACTAGAGTACGTTCCCACACTCTGTTTGCTCTGAAGCGTGGGTGGTCTTACTGTTTGTACCATCACACACAATTACCTGAAGGGAGCCTGCCCACTATCTACCTTTACATTCAATGATGTAAACCTCCCTTGGCAGGGCTTGAGCCTCCCTAGGGTGGTAGGATTGGGCTCCCTTTCCTCAGAGGCTACGGTTGGGAGCAGAGACCCTCTGGGCTCCGAGACATTTCTAATGGCAAGAGGTGGTGTGTTGTCAGCAGCTCAGTGGGCCCCTGGGGAAAGAAAAAAAGAGCAGCAGTGTGCTAACAAAGTGATGCAGTTTCCCACATTGTCAGTATGGAGCTTGGGAGAAAATCCCCGCTGCTCTAAAAGACTGAGGCATGTTTCTGGAAAAGTGGGGTTTTTTTTTAATGGAAGAATGAGCCGTCTGTGATATGCTTCATCAAGAAGGCTCCATGCATTAATAAAATACCTAGATACTGAACCACGGTTTCTGCTCTTGACTCAGCGCTGGGACAAACCTGCTCATTTCTGTATTTTTTTCTTCCCATCCTTGCTATATTTTTTGGTTTAGTCAAATTTGTTAACTAACCCCAATAGTATGCCCCAAAAAGGAATGTGTGAAGAGCAGAATGAGGACGGTGGATGGTGGAGGTCCGTTCCATTTCTTTCAGCAACTCCATGAGAGCTTCATGCAAACTTAATCATCTCCTGTCTTTGGCACTGCGCTCTCCCTACGCTTCACTCTGCCCCTCCTCTTTTACAACAAGGAAAGCCGGATAACTTAAAAGTCAGCCAATTAGTAAGAGATAGCAGATTAATAAGTGCCAATTGTTGAAAACAGTCACTTTTCAATTTATTTACTATATAGATCCATTTTCCTGCACATTTTAACTCACTTGAGCAAACATTGTTAACCATCTATGCTCTATGCAGTCATTCTTATATATGGGAGCTACTGGAGGGATGAGGAAGAAACACAGGTCATTCAGAAAGAGAGAGTTACACAGATAATATAGGATTTCTTTATATGCTCTGAAGAAATAAAGATAAAAAAGCAATCAGCTCTTTCTCAGTTTCAGAGGTTGGTCAGGAAAACCTTTTGGAGGTCTTGAATGAATTTTCAATTGAAAAATGAAGTAATGCTCTTTATATGATTTGGATAAAGATTATAAACAGATTTACCAGTGTGTAAGAAAATCAGGTCACATTTCAAATTGCATGTTTATTTTGGGGTGTGTGTGTGTGTGCATATGTGTGTGTCTTAAATGTATATCTCCACCTATTAAATACCTACTGCATTTTATTAGGTGTGTATGTGTGTGTGTTTGCTTATGTATTTTAGGTATATTTTACACTTATTAATTACCTATTATATTTTGTTTAATATCTATTTCTTTCACTCATCTGCATGTACCAGTACCTAACAAAGCACCAGCCCCAAGCATTAAATAAATGATTTCTTGACTGAATAATTAATTAAAGTATGGAACTCTTGAATCTATCCTCTATGGTGTAAGACCCTTATTCCTGAATTATAGATAATGACAAACAGAAAAAAATCTTATTTGCGGCTAACTATATGCTTAAGAAGACATTTCAGTTCCTCTGTTTCTCTTATGAATTGATTGCTTTATAAATCTACTTGCCTTCAAAACCAGTGGTGGGGAAGTGTGCTATAATTATTTTGAAATGTTACATTTGTCTATTTTTTTTTAAAGATTTTATTTATTTATTTGAGAGAGAGAATGAGAGAGAGAGAGAGCACATGGGGGGGAGGGTCAGAGGGAGAAGCAGACTCCCCGCTGAGCAGGGAACCCGATGCAGGACTCCATCCCCGGACTCCAAGGTCATGACCTGAGCTGAAGTCAGTCGCTTAACCAACTGAGCCACCCAGGCGCCCTGTCTATTTGTTTTTTTTTTTATACAACAGTGGATATGCAAATACACAGCACTCACTAAAAATACTCTTTTTTTAAGTAACTTTTGTAAAGATTTTATTTATTTATTTGATAGAGAGAACACAAGCAGGGGGAGCAGCAGAGGGAGAAGGAGAAGCAGGCTCCCCATTGAGCAGAGAGCCTGTTGAGGGGCTCGATCCCAGGACCCTGGGATCATGACCTGAGCCGAAGGCAGACGTTTAACCAACTGAGCCACACAGGCGCCCCTCACTAAAAATACTCTTAGCAGCAGACAGACTACACACATACATTTTGTGGTGAACATCTATCAAAATTACAAAAAACATTTGGAATTCCTATTTTTGAAAAGTTGAGTAGTTCAAAAAAAATGTGATGTTACTGTGTTGCACCAAAAATTCAATGACATTGTTAGACCCAGATGGCATTCGATGCAGCTGGTAAATATAAGTCGCACTAGGTAGCAAGAGAGAAACAGCACAGATTCTCTGGGTGTGTCTGGGCTCACAAGGGGATACATATCTGCATTTGCCCCTTCTTCTCTGATGTGCCCATTTCTTAATTTGTTGTGCATTTCTGGACCCAATTTTGTTCTCTACTCCCACTCTCCTGAATTTTCCTTTTACCGTGGCCACTTTTTTCTTTCAGATTCTATTAGTGCAACTCCTGAATCCTGTCTTCTGCCCTCAACGATAGCTTAAACTAAAGACTTCCTGCAAACACCCATTAGAATGATCCACCCATGCTTGAAATTTCACACTTAACTTGAAAGGTAATGATCAAAACTGTTCTAAGTCATTACAGTGTAGTGCCAATGGGATATCTCCTAGCAGATACTGATGTTCAAAAGATAGGAACAAGAACAAGAGGTAGGAAAATGTTGGTAAGTAGCTGGTAACGGGTATGGAGTGGGGATATAGGTACCAAAGGCCAACTTGATCTACTCAATCCTTTATCCAGAGCAAGAGCAATTCTATGTGAGGAATTGCTGCTTGTTTATTCTTTCTCACCATTACTTTATACCATATTATTAAGCTTTTCGGTATAATTAGTCCATTAATAAAGTTGTTACTTAAGCAAATTTATTGAATCAGACAGGTCTACTAAGGAAGAAAACAGACATTTGCTTTTTTCTAAAGCCTTTTCAGGAAGCAAAATAGTTCTTTGAGGATGAGAAGGACTGTAGGTCAGATCATTTAGAACCATTTTCCGCTAGAGTTTCCAAAAGTTTGCTCACTGTAGATAAATTTACTTTGGTACAAACACTTTTATAAACATATATATATTTATGTCCATATATTTAAATCAAAATAAACATTTTTAATATATGGCATGAGCTTCTGCCATAGGAAGAATTTGTGTCTTTTAATATTCTGGTGAATAAAATTAGGCTAGAAGAGGAAGACTTATTTCTTTCCCAATCCAAATTAATCTCTGGACTGAAGTAACTGGCTGCATATGATTGGGGAACCTGAGGAAAGTGACAACAATGAAATATGCCACTTATTCCCACTGCCATCCTACAATCACCATCCATTCCATAGCTATAGGATTCTCTAACGGGGGGGGGGGGGGTTGTTGCAATCGAGGAAAAATCATGTTAAATCAACAAGACAGCTCATCACCATGATTGATAACCACATCACTCTGAGCCTTGCCAAATATCTATCTGACTAAACCCAGAAGCTTTCAATCATTGGTTTTATATCATTAAACAAAACAAGTAAAACTATTAACATTATCACAGGAGTCATTTCAAAATATTATGCATTTTGAGTTCAATGGAATAACCATTCTTACATTTTGCCAAAAATGGTAAGAATTCAAATATGATTTTATTAACCTGAAGTCAAAGAAATTATAATGGATTTAAAACTGAATGTCCTATATCAGATTGGCATAATGATCACAGGCAGCTAAATTTCTCTGCACAGAGTTGGAACAAGTCCAAAAGAACTCAAATTAGTAGCCATCAATTAAGCCTAAATTTGGAGATTTTCCTAGTTTTCTCTTCTGTCTTGCCTCTCCCTACCTCCCTCCCTTCCTGCCTTTCTCCCTTCCTTTATAGTTTTGATGTGATCCAGCCACACTCTCAACTTGTTTTCAAATAATTAACAAGGTACATTTATCAAGGAGAATTAAATAAAAATAGAAACTGTAACGATGGAGTATTGATTTGCTTGAAGAAAACTTTCACTGTCCCAAATAGAGATAGATTCAGCTACTTTGGCCACATCCAAATACAGATGACGTAATCCAAAGATTGACTTCTGATGTTGTTTAGTCTCTGGAGTGGCCCTGCAGTGTTATTTATTATGAAAAGGGCCATAGAAAGGGAGGCAAACAGCCATTAATTGTGCCTGTGTTTATCTCATTGGCCCCATCATTCACCTGCCCTCATAGTTTGTCTATGTAAGAAATATTGAAGGAGTGAAGATTTTCTTTAATGTTAGGCGGACCAAAGAACATTGTGTTGATAATGAAGGATTTAATTTCTTCTCCCAACTGTGATAATGATAGATAATACTGTGAGGGGTACTTCATTTAACATTCTCTACCTCTTTTCCTCATTTCAAAAAACAGAGGATAAAAAATAGATTTTTATCTTAAGCAACTTCTAGTTAAACATAGACTCAAAGCTGAGTCTATCAAGGATGCAACTGTTAATATTTCCTGTTGAATTTTCCCAAAACAACGTGGGGCAAAAAATTCCACATTTGTAAGTTGACTTTGTTTTAGGTGTATAAAGGGGATTAGAATGTATTATTAAATACCTAAGGAGACTGGAATACATTAGCAAATACCTAACGATGTATTTTCTGGAATTCTTAATCTCCTCCTAATTCCATTTTATTTCAACTGTTATACCTTAAAATGAATGATATCTTATGTTTAATATAGAGCTGTACATTGCAATTACGATACACCTAAACAACTCAGGATATGGCCAGTGTGTCATTCTGTTGGGATATATGGACATATTACAACTTTTGGACTTAATGTCATCACTTACTGGAATTCTAGTCTACATTCTATGAATGCATAATGATAGTTTATATAATTTGGATAAGAGTGACAGGAGACATATCAATTGTGAAAAGTCAGATTTTTCTCTCAACTTGCATCTATTGCATATTAAGTGTAATTTTTTTTACTTTAAATTTTCTATTTTTCTTTTTTTTTCCTAAATAGTGCTATTTACATTTACTGCATAAGCTATACTTGACAATGTCTTTTTATTTTTGGTGCAGTCTTATAAAAGGAGCTTTATCGAGCTATTCTACTTTTTAAATATATAAGGGATCACAAACATTTTTATATTTTGTGTATTTCTCTGTTGCAAAAATCTACATATCCCAAGTCACTTTGTCTCTAAAAAATTGTGCTTTAGGGGTGTCTGAGTGTCTCACTCGGTTAAGTGTCTGCCTTCAGCTCAGGTCATTATCCTTGGGTCCTGGGATGGAGCCCACGGTGGGCTCCCGGCTCAGTGGGGAGTCTGCTTGTCCCTCTCCCACTGCCCACCCCCCTGCTCATTTTCTCTCTCTCTTTCTCTCTTTCATTCTCTTTCTATCAAATAAAGAAAATCTTTAAAAAAAATTGTGCTTTAATGGATGTGGAATATATCCATGTTTATTAACATGCAAATGGAGATAAATGTAAAGCATGCAATTCATTTTTAGTCCTTCTCCATTGAGTTCGAAGACCAGTGTAAGTTAGAATAGTAGAAGCACAAGAGAAATATACCAACTGAAATCTCTACTTAACCAAATAATTCTCTGAAAGACTACAGCTCATCTATCCCAGGACCTGGGATCATGACCTGTGCTGAAGGCAGATACTTAGCCGACCGAGCCACCCAGACACCACAGTTATTCAATCATTTAAGCAACCATTAATTAAATATCTCTGGTGCATGCTGTGCTGGGTGAGGTGCCCTGGATGGGGCTATGAAAGAGGGAAGTAAATCTTAATTATTAAAGTACAGTAGTTGTTTAGATCTTGAAAGAGAAAGAAATACACAGAAATAACACACATACACACACAAGTGTCAGTGTTTATTATAATTAGGCAAAGCGAAAACTAAGGTGTTTCTGGAATGATTCATTTAATTGCCAGTCATTTAATCTTGCTTTCCATATTTCCTAAGACAGATGAAGCTTTGAGATTCATATTTTGTTGGCCAAATATAGTTTGTACTGTAAGAGGAAGTGCCTTAGACTACACCTGATATTTTGCCTCATTTTGTAGGCAATAAAAGTCAAACATTGCCCGAGTTGGGTAATTGATATGCCAAGAAAAGCAACTCTGGCCTCTGATGCTAGCACAAAAAGGGTTTTAGGCTATCATCATCTATATAAAGAAACTGTAGTAGGTGCTTTTATAGATATGGTTACTTCCTACAGCAGTGGGAAAGAGAAAACAAAAAAAAAAAAAACCACATGTTTTCTTTTTTTGTGGTGTCTAGAATGCAAACGAGCAGGAGAATATGTCTTCCTGATTTTGTTCCCCCATTTAAGATGCTGGTGACGTGTGTTATCAAGGCCGCACACATGTGAATACAGGGACTAGGAAGAGACTTCTTTAGTTAAAATATTTTGTTGCACATTACTTTTGGTAAAAGCAGCTTCAGGAGTTTAGCTTCAAAGCATACACTGGTGATATTTTTCTTTTAAAAGATAAGCCTCACAAAGGCAATGCTGGCCTGTCTCTTTACAGGTGCAAACAACTACAGCTTTGCTAAAACCAGCGGTGACAGGGAGGGGAATGTGTTTAATAGCTAGCGGGTCTCCTGATCAGAATTGCAACGTTCCTCTGCAGGGAGCCAGAAACCAAACCTCTCTGCGCTCCACTCTGTTTTGCTAACTTGTGTTCATATTTAAAAGAAAAATATCCCTTACACACTCGGAGGTTCAGAAATTAAGACTGTATTTGTAATGATCCAGTTTTATTTTTTAGAAAATACCAGTTTCATTTTTCTCTTTTTGTTATTGAAAAACTGGTTAAGAGATAAAATAGAAAAATGTGATGTACAGTGAGGCACGTTGATCTTATATTTTCCTCACTAAAATATGAGTAGCATCTTCAATATATTGATTTTCCTATCAGAAATATATAATCGGATACTCTTTTCTAGTTTAAATATTTAATATATTTAGAAATAAGCTAATTTTCTAATATGTATCCATTTGTATTTGCGAGGATATATATGTGCTTTTATTTATAATTTTGAAAACATGAATTAACTAGATGACCATTAATGAAGGATTAGCTTTACAAAATCAGTGTGAGTTCATGTGATTAAATATTGTGTATTTATTAAAAGTATGTCATATAATAATATTTAAAAACTGATTATCCCTATATATTATTGAATTTTAAAAAGCAGGTTACAATATACTATGAATAATGTCTCAATTTACTTAAATCTGAGTAGAAATGACAATAAAACTTAAAAGTATTATCAGACATGGCTTCTAGATTTGGGGTCTAGAGTGACTTTAATTTCTATGAAGACAAGTGACTTCTATATTTAGATAAAGCATTATAAACTATTTTCTAGACTGAGGAAAAATTATAATAGTGAAGAATATTATCTGTGAGCTGACACATGAGATTTTCTCACTTAATTAGTAATCATCTTCTTAAAGCTTGAAAAACTAAGTCTCTATTACTTGAAGAAATAAACATTTAATAATCTGATTTTATATGAAACAAAATTATGAAAGAAAAAAATGGAAAACATAGGTCCTCTCGTCCTATCTCAGATCTGCTATACAGCTAGGTTGACATCAATTGAGAACCTAAACTTTGCGGATACTGTAACTAAATATTTGCTTGTAAGATACTGCCCCAGGCGTAATCTGGTCCTCTTTTTGCACTCTCCTCATTGTATCTGTTTTTTACCTTACGCGCTCATACTTTTTGTGTAGACTATGTGTTCAATTAATTGGCTCGTTGAGTAGTGGTAATACAAAAATGCTGAATGAAAATCTGGGAGAAGGAGCAAAACAGGATTTGTGGCAGTCCCCACTTATGCCATCTACTCCCAGCTCTGCTCAAAAGTAGTTTTATTCCTAGCTCTCATGGCCCCACAATATACAGTTAATTACTTACAGGAGTTCATACAGGTTCTAATTAAATCAATATAAAGGACAGTCTCACTCAAACTGATACCGATTTTTCTACAACTCAAGAATTTATTTCTGGGTGCCAGCAATGACATTTACAGCCTCATGGGGACCAGGGGAGGCAGAATAAGAAGTACATGGTGAGAAACCATGTTATACAAGGAATAGTTGAAGAAGGCAGATGTGTTCAGTTGGAAAAAGAAATGATAAGGAGGAATACGAGTGCTGTTTCCAATATCTGAAGGTCATCATGTAAGCTCTAAATCCTCAGTGTCTCCAGAGAGCAAAATGGGGACAATTTGATGAAAATCACAGGAAGTCAGGTTTTAACTATGTGGAGACTATGTTTTTAACCAGCAGAAGTATCCCCTGTTACTACTGATGCTCATGTAGAGATAGCATCTGTTTTGTCGGTCATTTATTAATATCTTAGCACACGGACTACCTGCCATCTTTATATTCATCTACCTGCCTGCCATCTTAAATGCTGGTGAAGTAGAACTAGTAAAGAACTGGACATTAAAAAATTAAAGATAAGAAGAATTGATTTCTTCCTAATACTATTCTAAGGAGTACTCTACAATTTCATTGTTGATAGCTAGAGATTTTGCATTGTGATAAAAAAAATCTTTTTAACATTGTTTTCTCCAAATATTGGGAGCTATTTTGTCTGTTGTCAAGAAATTTTGTTAAATGTGTAGATTGAGGACCTTGAGGGAGATAATAGTACACATTTGACCCCATTCGCTTTTATCTTAACTTCCTCTTCACTGATGCAACAATACAACTCACTTTATTCCCAAGCAATTCCCTTTTGGATTTAAGGGAATAAAGTGCGTTTCTACTTTCCAGTATTCTTGTCTAACACTTTTTTCATTGGACAGTTTTCTTCTAACATTTTTCCCTTCAAAACCCATTCTTCAAGTTCAAAATTCAGTTGCCGATGGACCACAAGCCTTTACCAACTACTCTGATGATGAAGATCAGTCTCATCAAGACATTTTTCCTTTGATTTTGTTAAACATGTTTTGGCTGATCTATTGTTCTAATTGTCCCATGACTCCTACAGTTTGATTGCAAACTTCTTAAAGTCAGAGAATATAACATACATAAATTGGGGCACACATTTTGTTTTTGCCTTGGTTAGCACACCAAGTTGCTAAATCTTCAAAAATGTAATAGGGGCACCTGGGTGGCACAGTTGGTTAAGCGTCCAACTCTTGGTTTCGGCTCAGGTCGTGATCTCAGGGTTGTGAGACTGAGCCCCATGTCAGGTTCTGCACTCAGCATGGAGTCTGCTTGAGTCTCTCTCTCCCTCTCCTTCTGCCTCTCCCACCTGTGCCCTCACTTCTCTCTCTCTAAAATAAATAAATAAATAAATCTTCTTAAAAATGTAGTAGGGAGATATTAAAAAAAATGGATTCTGAGAATTTCCAGTGATTGAGTAGGAAAATCTGCATTTAAAACATAAATAAAGGGATGCCTGGGTGGCTCAGTCATTAAGCGTCTGCCTTCGGCTCAGGTCATGATCCCAGGGTCCTGGGATCGAGCCCCGCATCGGGGTCCCTGCTCGGCGGGGAGCCTGCTTCTCCCTCTCCCTCTCCCCCTGCTTGTGTTCCCTCTCTCGCTGTGTCTCTCTCTGTCAAATAAATAAATAAAATCTTTAAAAAAAATAAATAAAAAAAATAAAACATAAATAAAGGGCGCCTGGGTGACTCAGACGGTTAAGTGTCTGCCTTCAGCTCAGGTCATGATCCCAGGGTCCTGGGATCGAGTCCCGCATCAGGCTCCCTGCTCCTTGGGAGCCTGCTTCTCCCTCTGCTTCTCTCTCTCTCTCTCTTTCCCCATCTCTCATGAGTAAATAAATAAAATCTTTAAAAAAAATTAAAAAAATAAAACATAAATAAATAAGACACTTGAGTGATAGTAATGATCTGCCAAATTTAGGAATTAATAATCTGGAAGGGACGGTATCACTTTTTCTTTTCATTCCCTCCACAATCACCCCACCCCAACATTCACACATCCATATATACATAAGTATCCATGTCCACACATAGCACATATGTGTGAACCATGGAGATTAGTCACTTGGATAAAAGAGGCTGTTTTGTTGAGAGGTAGGGAATGAGAAGAGAACTCGATTGGTTATGAGAAATTTTGATCCTCCTGTGATGGGACTAGAAGAAATAATGGAATATTCAAAAAAAGGTTGTGTGAGAGTCTCCTGGGTGGCTCAGTTGGTTAAGCCTCTGCCTTTGGCTCAGGTCCTGGTCCCAGGGTCCTGGGGTCAAGCCTCGCATAGGGCTCCCTGCTCGGTGGGGGGTCATGTATCCCTCCCTCTCTATCCCTTCCCCTGACTCGTGCTCTCTCTCTCAAATAAACAAATAAAATCTTAAAAAAAAAAAAAAAAAGAGAGAGGCTGTGTGGGAATCTAGGTGTTAGAAAAGCATCTCTGTGTCCCCTGAGAAAAGACGATAAAGAGGGCTAGAGAGTTAGTCCTTAACAACTTTACGTGCCTCTGGAAAGAGCCTGGCAACATCCTACCTCACTGAGGAGTGGAAGTTTTCTGGTTTTTCTCAAAATGTCTTCAGTATGAGAATCATCATATCGTACTTGTTAAAGATATAGCTAAGCAATCACTTCCCAATAATTGGTTTTAGAAGATTTGGAATGGCATCTTGTAATTGACTGTTTTATTTTATAACTTTATGTATATATATATGTATATATATACATATATATATAATTTTCAGCAAATATTCATTGATCACCATATTGCTAGACACTATTTTAAGCACAAAAAATACACACAGCTGTGAACAAAAGAGACAAAATATCTGCCTAGAGAGAATTTATATTTTACTAAATCTGTTTAAGTGCATTCTAAACTGTAATATAAAATGCATAGCTTAACTGTTCAAATAACTTTAAAACATTGGTCTAGGGGCGCCTGGGTGGCTGAGTTGGTTAAGCGTCTGCCTTTGGATCAGGTCATGATCTCAGAATCCTGGGAAGGAGTCCATAGCCCGTATTGGGCTCCCTGCTCAGTGGGGAGTCTGCTTCTCTCTCTGATTCTCCCTCTGCTTCTCCCTCCGCTCCTCCCTCTGCTCCATCCCTACTCGTGCTCTCTCTCTCTCTCTCACTTTCTCTCTCTCAAATAAATAAATAAAATCTTTAAAAAAATAAAAAAAAATAAAACATTGCTCTAAAGTCATGCCCTTTGTGTAAGCTGTTAATATTTGTAGTTGCCATTGCTTTACTTAAAGGAGTCAGGGCTATAGAGAAGGCAGCTTCCATGGTTAGGGGTAGGAGGCATTTGATAGGGGAGAGGGCTTAAAATCCTTCTACATATAGGTATTAGAAGGTTCTATGATACTGTTACATATAGGTGGGGCTGTTAGGCTACATGGTACTTAGGAAAGGTAGGTCATATCTATGATTTGAATATGGGCTTCAAGGCCAATCAGATCTGCAAACTTGCCCCAGTGTTGTTATTTGATATATGAACCCTGAGAAGTATTTTAGCCTCTCTATTCCTTGGATTTTCATTTTGAACTGATGAGAACATCATCTGGAGATTTGTACTGCTATTACTATTTTGCTGACAAGGAAACAGAGCTTAAAGGTGCTAAGAATGTTGTTGAATAAAAGATGGGTAGCTAGCTAGTTAGCTAGCTAGATTCCTAATGAACTCTATATTTTTGAGCAATATACAAACATAAAAAAATTCTTGGCTTCAGCAGTTACATCATACCACGAATTATGCAAGCCTAAATGTTATTTTAGTGGTATTAACATTGATTGTATGGTATTAATATTCATTGTTTAAGCTCTAAATAAGATGCCACAAAAAACTGGTAGAATTAATAAATACAGTAAAATTACATGATACAAAATCAATGTCCAAAAATCAGTTTCATTTCTGTCCATAACAACAGACTATCCAAAAAAAAAAAAAAGAAAGAAAACAACCCCATGTGCAATAACATCAAAAAGAATAAAGTATTTAGTAATAAACTTAGCAAAAGAGATGAAAGACTTATACATTGGAAGCTGTAAAACATTGATGAAAGAAATTGAAGAAGACACACAAAAAATGGAAAGACATCTTGTGTTCCTAGACTGGAAGACTTAATATTGTTAAGATATCCATACAACCGGGTGCCTGGGTGGCTCAGTTAGTTAAGCGACTGCCTTCGGCTCAGGTCATGATCCTGGAGTCCTGGGATCGAGTCTTGGGTCGGGCTCCCTGCTCAGCAGGGAGTCTGCTTCTCCCTCTGAACCTCTTCCCTCTCGTGCTCTCTATCTCTCATTCTCTCTCTCTCAAATACATAAATAAAATCTTCATAAAAAAAAAGATATCCATACTACCCAAAGTGATCTGAGAGTCAATAACAGCCCTATCAAAATCCCAATGGCATTTTTTATAGAACTGGAAAAAAATCCTAAAATTCATATGGAACCACAAAATACTCAGAAGAGCCAGATAATCTTGAGAAAGAAGAACAAAGTTGGAAGCATCACACTTCCTGATTCAAAATATCTTACAAAGGTACAAACATTAAAACAGGCAATATATTTTTAAAAGCTCATTTCCATATTTAAAAAATTAGAAATAAAATTTTTGCACCAAGTATTGCCAGAGAAAATGGAAGAGCTTAGTTACTCTGCAAAGAGTTCCTGTGTTTCCTGTAGGTAGTCCAAAGTAGTGGCTACAGGCTAAGGCTTTGTTGTCAGCTGCCCGAATTTTCACAGCTCCACAGTTTACTACATGCAATTTAGCATTTGTAAAAATGGAGCTAATTATAGAAGGTAGGATGGTTTCAAGGATTAAGTGAAATAATGCGTATAAAATGTTCTTTGCGAAATTTAACACATTGCAGTAAATCCGTATATATTAATTGGCATATTGCAACCTTTTTTTAGGAAAGAAGAGGGCTCTGCAGAAGAGAATAATTTTCTGATTTCCACAAAAGAAATCATAAAATAAACTTAAGTATTCTTTGAATATTCATTCTTAAGGGCAGTTTTCTTTTGGTTTGTTTTTACTTCTTTTTTATTCTTATATTCTCAGTACATAGTATACTATTAGCTGTCACAACCACAGTCACTTAATTGATACCCTATAAATGAAAATCTATGGAATTTTTCTTCTTCCTGGAGGGTAAATGAAGAGGGCCCCTGGTGATGTGTATCTTTAGAGCCAGTCACTAGATAAGTGGGTTGGGGTCTCTGAGTTTCTGTGTTCTGGAAATTATGGAAGGCTTAAGTCTGCACCTTAGTGCAAAATCTCACCCTTCAGAACTAAGAGATGGAAGCCTTGAGACACTGAAGCTTTGCTCCTGAGATAGAATATCCTAAGAGATGGAGTTCACTGGGACCCTCAAAAAATTAAAAAAAAAAAAAAAGGAAAATGTGTAAAATATCCTAGTGGGAAAATGATTCTCATCAACACAAAAGACTTTGGTTAGTGCCCTAAAGTCACATACAGGAAAGAATCCATACTTCTGAGCCTCACTCCAAAGGAAGGAACCATAAGGATCTTTAGACAAGGTAATGAAAGGAAACCGAGGCAGCAGTAAGTATGACTTTACTTGAGTCACAGCTACTCATGGGTGGGAGTTAGGGAAGGGACTAAACTGCTATCCAAACCCTTAAAGACGTGGAACCTTCTGCTGAATGTGGCCTCAGGTTCAGGGGACTAAGAGGAAAACTTAAACTGAATCTCAGTTCCAGCGTGCATTAAGGACTGGTTCTGACAGTTCCAGCGTGCATTAAGGACTGGTTCTGACAGTTCCAGCGTGCATTAAGGACTGGTTCTGACAGTTCCAGCGTGCATTAAGGACTGGTTCTGACAGTTCCAGCGTGCATTAAGGACTGGTTCTGACCAGCTGCCGGATTTTTACACGCAAGGACGTCAAACCCTTTCCTGAAATTTATCTTCTCATAGCTTCTTTTTTAATGCCACTAACCCATAAGTTGTAATTATGCCCCCAAATTGCCCTTTGCCAAGTTTCCAGTCTACCTTTTAAATCAAACATGAATCGAATTTGTGACTTCATTATTCTGAACACTCTTGTTCTCCTGGAGCATCGTCTCCTGCTGTCTGCCCACTTTTCATTTGGTTTCTTTTCTGCCTCCTCAGCTGGGTCATAAAATAAATTCATGAGTAACCCCATCTAGCTCTAACTCATTCTCTCTTAGACTTTTAATCCCTTTTTATCTTTTAATCTGCACTCTATTTTACGGCTGGCTTACAACTTGAAAGCTCTTTAAAAAATACTATATATGAAAAATCTCATATAATGATATAGTCACCAAAATATTGAAAAGGAATCATTTTAGTGTAATGGAAGAAGCTTCATGATAAATAATGGAATTGAAAACCAAGAGCGATAGGTTGCATTTGGAAATAATGGCATAGTTAATTCTATTTTTGTCATCAAACTTGTATTTTCAAGTATCATCTATAGTTTTATTGCTTTAATTAACAGGAATGCCTCCAAGTTATTGACATATATTGTGTAGGTAAGTTCAGTGTTCCATACAGTATGCATTGCAATTATAGTTTAGTGGTATAATAGTTTCTGTCTTTATTTTTGTGTGTTACTGTGAAAAATTCAAAGTGGTTAATAAACAGATTGCTATTCTACAAAGTAATGGTGATGTATATGCTATTTTTCTCTTGGCAATGAGTTTTAAGATTCATGTCCAATTGTTAAAGTTTTTTACAAAAGAAACTATATATCACCATGAGAAAGATAACTATAACTCCTTAAAATTTAAATTGTAAGTTTCATTCTCAAGAGAGAATCATATGAAATGAAAATTTCATAGAAAATGTATGTGAAGTGAACAACGTTGATAAATTAATTAAAGTTTAACTTGATCAGGGATCAATTTAATTTAGTTCCTCTGTCCAAAATCACAATATGTGTTTGTATAGTGGAATCTATCTATTCCAAAACTCACATTTTATAAATAAAGAAAATGAGATAGGATTATTTGGCTTAACCATTGTCATTTGTATGTCAGTTGGGAGAATTTCTGTTAGAAAGCATATGAAATCCTACTCCAAAGATACAAATGTAGTGATCCAAAGGGGCACCTGCACCCCACGTTTATAACAGCAATGTCCACAATAGCCAAACTATGGAAGAAGCCCAGATGTCCATTGACAGATGAATGGATAAAGAAGATGTGGTACATATACAAAACATAATACTACTCAGACATCAAAAAAAAGGAAATCCTGCCATTTGCAACGATGTGGATGGAACTAGAGGGTATTATGCTAAGTGAAATAATTCAATCAGAGAAAGACAATTTTTTATGATCTCACTCATATGTGGAATTTAAGAAACAAAACAGAGGATCATAGGGGAAGAGAGGAAAAAATAAAATAAGTTGAAATCAGAGAAGGAGACAGAGACTCTTAATCATAGGAAATAAACTGAGGGTTGCTGGAGGGGAGGGCGGCAGGGGGATGGGGTAACTTGGTGATGAACATTAAGGAGGACACTTGATGTAATGAGCACTGGGTATTATATAAGACTGATGAATCACTGACCTCTACCTCTGAAACTAATAATACATTATATGTTAATTAATTGAATTTAAATTAAACAAAAGAAAGCATATGAAATCTAATAAAATTTGAGTTTTGTTTAGCTACAGCACATCCTACTCTGACAAATTGGGTTACAATGAATCTAGCAAAACAAGTAGGATTCTGGGACGCCTGGGTGGCTCAGTCGGTTAAGCGTCTGCTTTGGGCTCAGGTCACGATCCCAGGGTCCTGGGACCAAATCTCGCATCGGGCTCCTTGCTTGGCAGAGAGCCTGCTTCTCCCTCTGCCTGCTCTGCCTGCCGCTCCCCCTGCTTGTGCTCTCCTTCTGACAAAAAAATACAATCTTTAAAAAAAAACAACAAGTAGGTTTCTGAGTCTTCTCTTTTTGTAGCAATTACTAAAACCAAACCTCAGGTTAAATCATTGTAGCAATTAACCACAGCAACATAAAAGGAACAAAACCTTAAAATAAAACCACAGTAATTTACACACTAATAACATTCCTTTCTCTATTAGCTAAGATTATTTAAACAATAATGACTATAATTATTCTTACTTCATAGCTATACACACTGTCTATCACTCTACATGTGGATTCTTGAGCATTTTTGCAAATAGTGCCATGTCATGTGGTCATAATGTCTTTGAGTTTGTGAAATAATCAATAATCGAGCTCACTTGGTTCCAGGTAGTGTGAACTGCTATTTATTACAATAATTTTCCATAGATGTGACCTCAGTATAGTTCTTGCTTTTACAAAAGTTTATTCTTTCCTTCAAACAGTAGAATTATACACTCTTCTGTAGACTTAGCAGGGTTTGATGTGTCAAGATGACTGAAGTACAAGTAATTGATTTCTTGTATTCTTTTGGCACTGGTTTTTAGAGTTCTCAAGGCACTTTTGATTTGAAGCAGCTCTTTTGATTTCTGTAATGGACAGCAAAGCAGCCTCACTGTCATAACTGTTGACAGGAGGGAACCTTTGAACCTTTTGCCTCGGTGAAAGGATATTAAGAAGGTTTCATTGTGAACTTCTAACATCAGCTAGTCAAAAATATTTTCTATGCCCGACTTATTTTTTTAATTTTCTCATTCAAGAGACATATATTAAGTATCTATTATGTACCAAGCTCTACAGTAGGTCCTGGGGTTCCAAAAAGAACTGTAAAGAGTCTTTATTCTGTATGTGATGCTTGCTGCCTCGTGGAAAGAGCAGAGCCGTGAAACTAGACACTCTGTGGACATATGGAAATGAGTTTCTGAAAGAGGAGCTATGAGGCCAGAGCTTAATTTGGGCTGCAGTTCGCCTGGGTGAAAAAGGACATTTCTGACATCCATGATAAACCTGTAAAGAGCAGGAAATGAAGTAGCACTCTGTTGTAGGGAAGTAACATTGTATTGAGGCAGCGGAGAAGTGTGGCTAGAGATGAACCTGGAAATGTAGGTAGAAGCAGATTCCCAAAGAACATGAGGGATCGTGCTGAGGGCAAAATAAAATTTGCAATTTGAAAAACAAATGTGGCATAAATATATAGGGTGGATGGTAGGTTATTATGGTAGGCAACAGGGAGATTTTTAAATATTGTAACACTATAATTCAAGCGGGAAACAATAAAATTTTGAAGAAAAGGAGTGGCAGAATGGAGGGGACAAGCATATTTTAGCAATGCTTAGTCAGGGAAAGAGACTGCGCTGGGTATAAGCCATAAATTATTAAAATATTTAGAATGCAAACAAGAAATTAGGCATATCTTGGTCCAGTTAACTTGCAACTTTGTTATGTCAGAAACTGCACAATGTAAATGATGATCTAGTCGTTGGCACCCAGAGGTTGATAAGGAATGAAAGTGTCGAGTTAGGCATGCAGATTGAGAGAAAACCTGACGTGCATGAACCTTTGAAGGCCAGGGAGAAGAAAGGGAGCCTGTAGAGAAGACTGAGAAATGGTGATCACAGAAGAAGGGGCAGAGCCAAGAATAAATAATGTTGAGGAAACCAGCCATAGTTGGTGGCAACCTGGAGAGAGAGATTTGTATCAACCTCTTACATGCCTCCAGACAACCTCTTACACTCCTCCAGGTGAACATGAGGAGCACCTTGCACTCTTGGCGGGAAAGACTAGTAAATCAGAAGCAGTATTGGAAAGCTGAGGGAATGCAGTTTACTGGATTACGTGAAGTGGCTTGGGTGTAGGCAGTAGTGGAAGAAACCAGAAGGAGATGATATGCATATAATAGCTTAATTTATATTTTGCAAAACCTTTATGAAATTCAGATATATGTTTTTATTTACTTTTTATTATGGTCAGTTAGCCAGCATATAGTACATCATTAGTTTTGGATGTAGTGTTCAACGATGCATAGTTGCATATAAACCCCAGTGCTCATCACAACACGTGCTCTCCTTAATACCCATCACCTGCTGACCCTATCCCCCGCGCCACTCCCCTCTGCAACCCTCAGTTTGGTTCCCAGAGTTCAGAGTCTCTCATGGTCTGTCTCCCTCTCTGATTTCTTCCCATTCAGTTTTCCCCTCCCTCCCGCTGTGGTCCTCTGCTCTATTCCTTATGTTCCACATATATGATTTTAATTCTTAGATGAGAGGCTCAGACTTGTTACCCCTAAATTAATTAGCAGAGCTCTGATTTTTGTTGGACAGTAGGTAAAACAGACTTCCCAAAGAGAAGGTTTGGAGAAGCTGAGTAGTTAAATTTTAGAATGAAAACATAGATGGATTTCAGACTTCGAACAGTCTTGAAGGAATTCAGATAGCAAGTAGTGATTCATATAGCACACCATTGAAGGATATGAACAGAGCAGTAATAGGTTCAAAATCCTATAACCAAAAGATTAATCTACAGTAATGGGAAAGGCATTTTGAAAAGCATTAAGATTGGATTTTGTTTCAATTTGCACAACCAATTATTAGAATTAGAAGGAAACAATAAAATATTACCCCTTCATTATAAAGTTGAAGAATTTTAACAACAACCACTTTGATGTGGGCTCCTTATGTGTCAGTTATTATGCTAAGCAATTTACATGCATTAACTCATGAGTTAAAGCATAAATGAGTTCCATGTGATCCCAAGTATTTATATTCCTTCTTTAATTTGAAATAACTGGCTTAGAGCGTTTAAGTGACTTGCCAAAATTTTGTTAATTTGGAAGCAATAAAAAAAAAAAATCCCAATCCAAGTCAAAGTAAAAAGTCTCACACAAAAAGGAGTTTATGGTCTCAAATCATCAAAATGCTTGGAGGTTGAGCTTCAGCCAGGTTTGATCAAGTCTCCTCATTTTCTTTCCTGTGGTTCCCAAGTTTAGGGCCTCTTGTGTCTCTAGTCACATTTCCCCCAGGGTGTTGAAATGGCTGTAGTAATTTCAGACATTTGCACACCAGCTTCCGGGGAAGAAGAGAAAGAGAGCATTTCCCAGAAGTTCTCAAAAAACATCTCTGGTATTATAGGCTGGAAATGGGTTACCTTTACACTTCTTAAACATTCATCATTAACCAGAAAAAAAAAAATGCTTGTATTTATCAGTTTAAACTTGAGCCAACTGCCGTCATGGGAGTTAAGCTTTTTTTAACATACATGAAAGTTTGAGGGAGATCGTGGTATATGAATACCTATACAGACAGTTTTAAGATTAGATGGGATTTGCTCGGGGAGTGGATTACCATACTATCCACTTAAATTACATTATTATTCTTACAGAATTGAAATAACTTGCAAAACAATCATATATCTATTTAATTACAGAGCTAGTTCTAGGATCCAATTCTTCTGGTTGGCACACACACACACACACACACACACACACACCCCTACACACATCCTTATACAATCTGTATTTTTTCTTTTACTAAAGCTAACTAAGTCAATGGACAGGAAGCTAGATTCAGATAAATAGATTGATCAATAGACATATAGATACATGATGGATGGGTAGATGGAAGGATAGATAAATACAGAAAATCTCTCAATAGCTTTTATATTAGATGACTTTGCCCAACTGTAGGCTAATGTAAGTATTCTGAGTGTGTTTAGGTTAGGCTAGGCTAAACTATGGTGTTCAGTAGGTCAGGGGTATTGAATGTCTTTTGAACTTATGAAAAGTTCAACCTATGATGTGTTTATCAGGATGTTAACTTCACTGTAGGCTGAGGAAGATCTGTAGATGGGTAGATAGATAGAGATCTTTTTTTACCCTTAACATGGCAGAATCATCCAATCAAATAAAAACAAATATTTTAAGAGCGTAGAGTGTGTGTTAAGTAACTAATCACATTAGTGCTTCTTAACATCTTGGCTAACTGCATTTAATCAAAAGCAATTTTTTTTATCCTTCGGAATACAATACCACACTGAAAAAAATACAAAGCTTAGAGAATTATACCTGAGAGCCACTGAATGAATGAATTCCAAACTCATATATTTCATCATGTTTTCTATGGAATTTCCTGACAGCATTGATGAAAGGAATTTCCAGTTACATTGGGCACATGGAGGCAACACTGTATCATCACTGGTAACTGGAATTTAGTGTGTCACTGGGAGCAGTCATTTGCATTTTTACTGGTGTATGTGGTATAAAGTTCTTGGCACACAATGGAGAGATAAAGCGCTCATAAAAATGGATTCACTTATCCATCAAAGTACATTTGAATCACAAGGTGTAAATATGTTATAGTCTAAAATATTTAGCACGTATCTGGAACGAAAATTTTATAACCTTCGAGTGCTTTTGGGTCCTTGGACTGAATACCAAATCCTAAGTGGATGTCAAAGCATTGGGTGTGCCAAGGCCTGGTCTGTGGCCAGGCTGAGCAGAGTCAGAATTGAGAGTGGTATAAGCCAAATTTCCTGCTCTTACCATAGAAGTACAGTTCAAGAGGGCATACAATCCACCGTGGGGGATTTTCATGGCATCTACCTTTCTAATCTTTTAAACGTTCTGATTACTTCAGGCAGATTTAACAAGTGTACAAACTTTTTCTTTCTTGGGTCTCTAACAAAGGGGGACAACAGAGTCATTGTCTACTTGTTTGTATTGTAATGTATTCTAAACACAGTTTCCAAAATTATGTTTGTCTCACATTTAGAAGATAAGGTATAATCCTCGTATATTAAGATGCAGGACTTGAGGACAGGGATTGGGCTAGTGCTACGTACTTGAGTCTTGTCACCCCACGTGTGGAGCAGGAGAACAGACAGTAAGTATGTCTGCATCTCTGGGTCATACATTTAAATATGGAATATTTAATATGGAATTTCCACTATGTGGAAAACTTATTATAATTTCCTTATCAATATTAACTCATTTAATACTGCTAGAAGATGGTTACTATTTTTTCACCTTCTTTTCATATGAAGAAACTAAAACAGAGAGGTTAAGTAATTAGCTTGAAGTCACACAGTTGGCTAGAGGTCAACGTAGGATTGAAACATCGGCTTTAAAGCTCCAGAAGCAAAAACAATAACCGTGATGGCAAGTAGCGCAGTCTTTCCTAATTGGCGAAACTGTGTAGGACTTGGCTTATCAGACTCATCTACAAAGATTTTAAAACTTTCTGATACCTGGCACACCCAAAAATATTTAAATTAGACTTTCTGATGGAGGCCCAGGAATCAATGTTCTCAGTAATCCCTGTAAAAGCTTCGTATGCAGCCCTTGTTGAAGATAAAAAGGATAGAGGAGCCATTTATAACTTTAAAGGGCCAATATAGGAAGAGAATCCATAGAAGGAAGCTAAGAGCCAAGAGTTCATGAGTAGTGCAGTGAGTTCCAATGCAAAATTGATTAGAGACCTAGTTACTTTAAAGACTAAACTCACCTGCTGTGCATCCACGTTCAATTTTACTTTATAATTAAGTGTAGCTTTAACAGACCTCGTGTTTCAATGTGTAATAGTATTTGTAGGATACTAGTAGATAGTATTCCTTTGTAGGATCTTTTCACATGCATGGACAGACACACACACACACACACACACACACACGCACACACACACACCTGATTTCTAACTTGATTCTAAAAAGCCTCTCTGCTTTACATTTCTCTGCTGCTGGATGCCTTTTTTATGTAATAAAATGTACATTTATTTTCCAATTCTCTTTGGAAAGAAATGTCAATGTATTTGTCATTCTACACCTTTCTAACTGGAATTGCATTATTTCTTGGTTATAATGCAATGTATCCATAAGGCAAAAGCCGAAAGAAAGTTATATGTCTCTTTTGATATGATTTGTCTCTCTTTTCCTATTTATGGTTCAGTCTTGAGAAGGGTTAAAATTATTCAGCAAAGAAACATGTATTAACTTCCCTTAAGTTTGCATTTCATATTGTGGCTAAATCTTGCTTATGGGATTTTTTTTTTTAATGTAATGTCACTCATTTTGGTTCTGCTTTCTTAAGTGAGAAAGGTGATGTACTTTAGAAATTCAAGATAAGTTAAACTCACAACATAGTGTCATAAAGTACTCTAAAGGCCATAACTAACTGCCAGGTCTCCATTTAAAGTGCGGTATGTATAGTATGTGTGTCTTTTGGGCGTACATATGAGTACTGCATGTATCCAACTGCTAAATATTTATTTGGGACTTATGTCCTGGCAGACTGGATGTAAAAAGAATGAATATGGAATGGCTGATGATGTAAGAGGTTTTGTAGTCCATGAGAAAAAAATACATAATGAACTGAGTTTCAAAAAATGAAAATGTATTAAGACTGTTGGGAATACAGGGGAGTGTACAAATTATGTCTGCTTGGGAGGAGAAAAACAAGCATTCACGGAGGTGACCGTGGACCTGGGACTTCAAGGATGTATAGGATTTCTCCAGATGGTGGAGGCAGAAGCGCTCCAGGTAGCAGGAGCGCGTGGGCAAGAATACAGAGGCATGAAAGAGCCTCAGCTCCAGAGTAGCTAAGTACCTTTCAGCCTTGCAATTAGAAAAGTGAGGGTCCAGACCAGTTGAGACAGTTGAAGGATGATAAAAAGCAAAGAACATATTGAATGAGTAGAATATTTTTATACATCTAGGAAATTAAAAAATTATGGGGCAGGTGCCCCATAATCCACTTATATTTTCAATGTGTTTCTAGCAAGTATTTTTAACCCCCAAATGTAAAAAATACATAGAATATAGAACTATCATGCTGGAGGTGGATTTATCAGAATAAATAGTTATGCAACACATTGCTTTTTATGGTTGAGAATAGTACCTGGTATATGGTATGTACCACTGAACATTTGTTGATTGAAAGAAGAAATGACTCAATCAGCAAGTTAATATCTACTTGGGCAGAAATTGTGACTTAGGGCTCAGTTCTACTCCCACCTCTCTACCATTTTATATAAGCCCAATCTTGTTGACATAAAGGACATTCTCATATGAAAAAAAAACTGAGGGGCGCCTGGGTGGCTCAGTCATTAAGCATCTGCCTTTGGCTCACATCATGATCTCAGGGTCCCGGGATCGAGCCCCGCATCAGGCTCCCTGCTCGGCGGGAAGCCTGCTTCTCCCTCTCCTACTCCCCTTGCTTGTGCTCCGTCTCTCTTTATCTCTCTCTCTGTCAAATAAATAAATAAAATCTTAAAAAAAAACCCTGAAATCATCATATTACAACTGTGAATTTACAAAATGCAACTAGTTTTTCAAATATATTTTGACGTATACATACATGCACACTAAAAATTCTATACAAATTGGTTCTCATATTAACTCTAAAGTATTTAGGTATTTTAGTGAAACCCTTATTTAGTTGCAGTTTATATCAAATGGACTTCTCCTGAAGACTGTTCCTTCTAGGTGATATTTCTATAACTCTCACTGTTCACTTTTCCTGTCCCTTGCTCTTGTACATATGTGCACATATATATAATATTAACTTATATAGAGAGTGACTGCCTGAAATTTAGAATTTAACTATTACTATAAAATAACCTTTTTTCATAATAGCTGTATTTTTAAAAATTACATGAATTAATTTACTACGGATCAGAGCAGTGTTACATGGAAAATTAATTGGTTCAATATTCTCAATTGCATATTGTACTCTCTGTCTCCAGCTGGGTATAAAGGAATGATTTCTCTGTGAGTTTCATTCTCTCTGCACTTCAACATTTGGAGTGGTTACATTGTCACTCTGAATTTGGATGATAAGAGAATAAATCCCAAGATGACTGCTACGTACCAGCAGACTACTCCAGTTTTTGCAGCCATCATTGACTATATTGTTTCTTTGTTGCATATTAAAGGTGTTCCCAGGTGTAACCTCCTGCTCCCACCTCTTGGGTATTTAGTGTTTAATAGGGTCAGGAACTCCTGTACCATCCAAGCACTGCAGAAGGTATTATTTTGAGACTTACATGCTCCAGATAATAACTGAGTCTGCCCAATGAAGGGAATCTCCGTCCTTTGCATCAGTTTGTAAGATGTCATGGAGCATCCAGCAAAACAAGCTGATATAATGATGTTTAATTGTGTCCTTGTAAGCACCTATAGAGGCAGTTCTAAGAGCTCTCAAATAACGTATGGTTCTTCGTGAATAATCTTTTCACTAAGCTGAAGATAATTTCTACTGTAACTGAGTGGGCACTCTTTTTTTTAAGTTTTTATTTAAATTCCTGTTAGTTAACATACAGTGTAATATTAGTTTCAGGTGTACAATACTGTGATTCAACACTTCCATACATCACCCTGTGCTCATCACAAGTGCCCTCCTTAATCCCCAACAGCTATTTAACACATCTCCCCACCCACCTCCCCTCTGGTAACCACCAGTTTGTTCTCTATAGTTGAATCTGTTTCTTGCTTTGCCTCTCTCTTTTTTCCCTATGCTCATTTATTTCTTAAATTCCACATATATGGGGCACCTGGGTGGCTCAGTCTATTGAGCATCTGCCTTTGGCTCAGGTCCTGATCCCAGGGTCCTGGAATCGAGCCCCATGTCGGGCTCTCTGCTCAACAGGGAAGTCTGCTTCTCCCTCTCCTTCTGCCCTGCCTGTGTGTTCTCTCACTCACTCACTCACTCTCTCTCTCTGTCTCAAATAAATAAGTAAAATCCTTTTTAAATAATTCCATATATATGTGAAATCATATGGTGTTTGTCTTGACTGGCTTATTTTGCTTAGTGTAATGCTCGCTAGTTCCATCCATGTCACTGCAAATGGCAAGATTTCATTCATTTTTATGGCTGAGTAATACTCCTGTGTGTGTGTGTGTGTGTGTGTGTCTGTGTGTGTGTGTGTGGGTGTGTGTGAGAGAGAGAGAGAGAGAGAGAGAGACATACACACACACACACACACACACACACACATTTTCTTTATCCATTCATCAGTTGATGGATTTTGGGCTGTTTTCATAATTTGGGTATTATAGATAATGCTGCTATAACCATATGCTCAATAAGAAAGACAAAGATGAATCATATAGTATCATTCCTTTTACATTTTTGTTTTTAATATTAATATGAAACTTAACTAAGTATACAGAAAAATAGTTTCCTCCAAAAGGAGTTTTAAATGCTTTATGTTAATCATTTTAAATTTAAACTCAAATATTTAAAAGACTGTATTAAGAAATATTCCCTATTTTATACATCTTTGTCTTTTTTATTGAACATATGGTGTGAGTTAGGTTATAATTTATAAAATTTGTCACAAAACACTTCTTAGCAGATAATTTTTCTTCAAATATACCTTTTTTTTTAAAGATTTTATTTATTTATTTGACAGAGAGAGATACAGCGAGAGAGGGAACACAAGCAGGGGGAGTGCGAGAGGGAGAAGCCAACTCCCCGTGGAGCAGGGAGCCCGATGCGGGACTCAATCCCAGCACCCTGGGATCATGACCTGAGCCGAAGGCAGACGCCCAACAACTGAGCCACCCAGATGCCCCCAAATATATCTTTAAAGAAGAGTAATCCACAGCTTTTTAACTACAACATTTCTACCTAGGATTGGGGAATTATTTAATATTTGCCGACTTTGCCTATACAGCCCATTTACAATGCAGTGATGATAATGATCCAGGTCATACCAGAAAAATCACCGTGTGACAGAAAGGAGGAAAGAGGGGAAGTTAGTCTTGCAACGTTCATTCCTACAACATTAGGGTTAACATAGTTTTGATGACTATCTAATATAGGTTCTTAATTCCTATTTGTCAAATAATTATTAATGATGTTGTAAGTATTGATAATGATCATGATGGTGATGGTGGATGATAAGGGGCATTATCATTCTTGACATCTCAGAAATGTTTGCCTACTTTCCTTCTAGAAGTTTCCTTTCCTGGGAAAGACTGTTGAAATAAAACCTATCATTCATCTCTTGATATAGCTAGAACTCACCAAAAGCATTCTTAAGATAAAGCATTTGGTATTGAATGCCTACTCAATGCCATTTGCTATTGAATGTCTACTAAAAGTTATCATTTTTAATTTTTTTTTTTTACTATCCTAGCAAACAGACAAAAACGTAGAGAGGAAGAGATGTTTCATTCTCTTAGTTTGCAAGTAAACCTTTAAGATTTAGTTTGTTCCAGTTTTGTACTGCCTGAAAGGAAAAGCCTGAATGAATAACTAATTGGAAAGGAGAAACCTTTGTTCCCAAAGTTGAGCAGTTACTTTGAATGCCTCCAAGAATAGGAGCGTTCTGTCCATCCTATAACTTTGGGTGTACGCATCACTCCCTTTGTGCTCAGTAGAGATTTCCTTCTAACCATTAGCAACATATTGATTTTATTTATATCGAACTTGATAATTTTTGTTTTACTTTGTTCTCAGCTCAGTATAATAATGCTGAACACGATATGAAGATATAGTCAAAAATTTCTTAGGGAAGACTGAACTGTGACCATGAAAATATAAGACAAGGATACAAGAAAAATCTCCCTTTAACTTCTCTTATTCAAAACATGAGAAAAGATACAGAGAATTTGGGTTGTCTTTAATGTTTCCCTATGTCACTGTATCCTTAGGTTAATTCGGTCTTGAGGCCTAGAGGTGCTCCTGGAGCTGTAATTGCAATTACTTTTGGTTCCTCAATTTCTCAAATATTCTGTCCTAATTAAAGTCTTCCTACTGCTAGTATGTAGTTGTTGATTTTTAAAAAGCAACGCAAATTACTTACAGCCTCTAGAGTAAATCTTCAAACCTTTTAGTTTTTCTATTGATAACCTAATCATGAAATTAGAGCATCTATAGTAAGCAAATGAGCTAATGTAAGCAGTGTCATGTTTCCTTTGGTGTATAAATCAATAAAGCTATCATGATGACTTTCAGTTCAATCATCTAGCTACTGGAAATGAACATAGCTTTTAAAATAGATTTTTAAAATATGTATCATTTGCACTAACAGCTATATTGTTGCCCAACATTTTGGTTACCATAATTACATCATTCTCAGAGGCACCATATATTCTCAGAATCACTGAGTAATGCCAAATTCCAAAAAAAAAAAAAAAAAAAAAATGGAGTCCAGCAGATTAAAAACCATGACCTTGAGCTCTGTAAAACAAAGATGCTAGAGTCATACTGTCTTATTTTCCAGGTGCATATGTGCTCCAGGTCAAGGCCACAGACGCGGATGACCCGACCTATGGAAACAGTGCCAGAGTCGTTTATAGCATTCTTCAGGGACAACCTTATTTCTCTATTGATCCCAAGACAGGTAAATTTTTTATTAGAGACAACATTATCACCACCCCTTTCAAATATTTAAACTTTAATTAAATCTTGGCATGGGAAGTTACCTATTCTAAAACTGCAGTAAAGATTCAGAGTGCTGTACATGAAGCAAAGGAAGATAGGATCTTCCTTTGTGGCTGCAGAACCATTTCCTCTGGATTGACCCCTGTGTAAATGTAAGCCATTTCACATACATGTGTCAAGTTCCAATCCCAAGTTAGAGATTCCCTATGTGATTTGCTGTAAATTTTCAAAAGCCTGGGCATTTTTTTCTTTTTGATTCTTCCGCATATAATAGCATCTCATTTCAAATTTTCTTGTTTAGGTTCGATTATATGGAGTGTGGGGCTTTATCAACATGCCGTAGGATCACGGAGCCTATTGCTGTATTTATCAAAGTTATGGATAATTGATTTGGATTTGGATGAATAGAGACTTTTGCGTCTAGCAGAGCGGAAAAAAGGGTTGACAGACTTGAAACACCAAGATCCCTAATTCTTCTGGTCTATGCTTTTGAAACTAGTCTAATTTTTAAGTCAAAACATTTGAATGGCGGTTTTCAGAGCCAAATATATAAGAACCTTTGAAAAGTATAGAAAGGGCAGGATATTATGCACATAGAAGATGTTGTGTTCCCTTTCAAATAAAAGGAGGTCCCTCTTCTCTAGAGAGTCTGTTTTTTGAACACTAGATAGTTTTTAAGGAGATCCGGCCATGCTGACCATCAAAATAGGTATTCCATATCACAGTTAAAACAGAACTCCACAAAGACAGCTATTTTATAAACTCTTATATGGCACATTATCTTATATTTCTGAATGAATTCAATACTATTTATTACATTAGGTTACAATAATGAAATAAATTGTTAATGTACTAATGTTACTTTTTAAATTTGTAAATAAATTTTAAGGAATGATATCAATTTGAAAAGTCTTAATTTCAGACACTATGTATTCAAACAGGCTTAACATTTCAAAATTAACATTTCCCCATAAGTATTTGCTAAAATCTGGCATACCAATTAGATGCAGGTTAATTAATGATTAGCCAAGTTTTAATGTCACTTAGAAACCGAAAGTCAACTAAATAGGAACAGAGAACCTGTGAAAACTTTCTGCAAATGAACCTGTTATTCTCTCATTTTCTACTCTTCTCATTAAGCCCATAGAGGGACAAAAATCAGCAAAAAGTTATGGGAATAAGGCAGGAAGTTGCTTCCTTTTGTAAACCTAAAAAAGAGTAGTTTGTAATAAGGACAGCATCAATCTCTTAAGAAGAGAATCTAGAAAGGTTTGTTTAGGACATAAAAGCTCTTTTGGTTTGGAAAGAGGGTCAGAAACTAAAAGAGTGTTAAATGTGAAAACTGAGTGTATGATGGAGAAGTTACACCTATACTCTGAGTTATTTTCAAGAAGTATGACAATGAAGATAAGATATTTGACAGTATCTGTGTTAAGGAACTTTGTGGTTGTTGCTTAACTGTGGGAAATCATATATATTTGTAGAAAAAAAAAAGAGAAAAGTTGTTGAGGAAAGAATTTGGGGAAGATGTTCAATGACGTTTATGATGGTACAAAATTCCAGAAGAACGAAGACAGTTTGAACAACAGTCTGAATATATAGACAAATATTGAAGGGAAATTATCTAAAATATAATAAGTCCTTTTATTAGATGAAAACATTATGGATTATTTCTTCTTCTATGATTACCCATCTTTTCTGCATTTCCCATAATGGATAATCTAACTAGAAACAGAATTAAGAGCAATATATGTGTCTTAGATCTCTTCGGCCTCTGAGAAGCGTTCCTCAGAGTCAGAGGGGAAAGAAAAAAGAAAAAGCGGTGTGTGCAGAGATTGGTGGAGGGGAGGTTGGGTATTAGAGTACACTTAGTTGTTTGTAGTGATTAATTCTATAGAATAGGTGAATTTATGTACTCAGAATAAGTGTGACAGAAGAAAGAAGAAGGAATTAATATTGATGAAATAACTATAAATGTAGTCAGTATCTAACTGAACAGTAAGAGAAAATCATACAAAGATGAATTTAAGCATAGAGAATAGATTAAGAATATAATCATTATAGTCAAATTAATACCAGACAGACAATAATTATATGAGTCAAAACATTTTCTGTCCCCTTGGCTTTACTTGTTCAATATCAACTTGAGATGAATTCTAATGCCTTTAGAAAGTATTATCTTACAGGAGAGTGTGTATATTCATAATATGCCTTTAATAACTATGTATTTATATTTTATGTAATGCTTATTATTTAGAACTAAATGTGAAACAATTCTGGCATAAACAATGAAATAGATTTTTTGAAGCATTGATTTTCACTGGAGACAGAAGTCTTGATACTAACAATGCCTCAGACCACTAGACAGGAAACGAGTGGATGATGAGGCACTTCATTAATAAAATGATAACTAGTTCTTCATGCACAGAAACCATTAAGAAGACTTTTTGTCAAATTTATCACTTTGTGGTACATAAGAGTCAATCAAAAATCAAGGATAATTGCAATTTCTCAGAAATAGTCTACCTTTGTTCCAGCCATATAGCTTCCTTTTATGATTCTTTTTGCTGTTATTAAATAAAATGCATGAAAAACTAATATTATCTAAAATTTTCCACACTGGAGTGTAGAATACACTTTAAAATAATTTTTAAAGGAAGAGTCCCATCAGAACTCCTGGTGCCTAAATATTTATGAAGAGATAAATATAACCATTTATTATTCATTTGGAATGAGAAAATAAAACATATTTCCTTAGTGATATTGCCTTTTGACAAACATTCCTAAAATCTCTACCCAAGACAATATAGGAAGCTTATTTATAAGGAATATAAATTGATGCATTCTATGGAATAAGCTTGGAAATAATCATTCTCTTTAAAATTGGCTAATTTGGCAATTATTTGGCTTAACTAGAAATTATTTACTGTGAATTAAAGTTCACATACTTTCATATATACATATACTTCAAATGATTATTAAATATTTTAAAAAACTCAAACGTGATAAATCTATAAAACATTTTTTAAAGATTTATTTATTTGAGAGAGAAACAGTATGCACCAGAGAGGGGGAATGGGTGGAGGTAGAGAGAATCTCAAGCAGACTCCCCACTGAGCACAAGACCCTGAAATCATGACCTGAGCTGAAATCAAGAGTCAGATGTTTAAGCAACTCATCCATCCAAAGTGCCCCAAATCTATGACATCAAATAACATTTATACTCATTATACTTATTATTTATAAAACATTAAAATGTTTGTCATATTAGCATATTATGTATTTTTATACTTAATGCTTTTATGCATTAGAAAAACATCCATAATCTATAAAACGTTAAGCATAGGCATTATAATACTTTATCCAGTGCATGAAATCAGGATGCTAAACATCTCTATAGGATTGATAATAGAATTATTTAGGAAAACAAATATTACTACAAATGATCAACCTCATGTTTTAATTTATATTTAAAATTCTCTTAAAATATTTAAATTGTTCCCTAAATAATTTCAAAAACTAGTCTGAGTGGGTAACTAATTATTGCTATTTTGTGTATCATGTGGTGATGATATGTTACATTTATCCAAATGATCTGGCCCTTAATTGAGAAAGCATCATTATGTACTTTACCTCAACATTTTTTTAAACCTATAAACTTTAAATGTTTTTGTTGTGATAAAATATACATAACATAAAATTTACCATATTAACCATTTTAAGTGTACAGTTGAGTGGCATTGAGAACATTCACACTGATGGGGCACCTGGGTGTTTCAGTCGGTTAAGCATCTGCCTTTGGCTCAGGTCATGATCCCAGAGTCCTGGGATCGAGCCCCATGTCAGGCTCTGCTCAGCATGGAGCCTGCCTGTCCCTCTGGCTGCAGCTCACCCTGCTTGTGTGAAAAAATGTGAAAAAAAATTCACATTTTTTAAAAAAGATTTTATTTATTTATTTGAGAGAGAGAGAATGAGAGATAGAGAAAACGAGAGGAAGGAGGTCAGAGGGAGAGGCAGACACCCCGCTGAGCGGGAAGCCCGATGCGGGACTCGATCCCGGGACTCCAGGATCATGACCCGAGCTGAAGGCAGCCGCCCAACCAACTGAGCCACCCAGGCGCCCCCAAAAATTCACCTTTTTATTCAGTGGCTACTGCCATTCATCTCTAGAACTTTTTCGTTGATATATTTTTATTTATGTGCATTGTCAAAAATAATGTGTATTTATAAGTTTTTATTTTATGTATTTATATATGCCTTTTATAGAATCCATATGAAAACAATTGAGTGAGGCTCGAGTTGAATGCACAAGCTACATTTTTTTCCCTTTTGTTCACCATTCTGCTATTTCATGCTCTGTGATTCTGTCATAGCTTCTGTTTAGGGAAATCTGACAAATGTTGCTGAGAGAACTGACAATTTCTCAAGACTTTTACTCTTTAGGTCTGACTATCACCTTTTATTCAGGAATTATAATCTCCAGGTCTGTGTCTTAAGTGAAACCTCCTCTCCTATTCTGAATAACATTTATCCTTTCGGGTCTTTAACAATGTGTTGATGTTTTAAAGCCCCAGAGTATAATTAAAGCATGGGTTAGAATATATTTTGAGCTGATTTTGATACTACTGTATAAATATTTACAATGTTTCATGGCTTAAAATGCTTCTGATATTAATTCAGAGTAAAGTCTGAGAGATTTCAGACACCTTAGTGTGGAGGTGCTGGTGAAAGAAAGAGTACCTTCTTTTTCAAGGTCAGAATAAGAGTGTTTACATACACAAAGTTGTCATGCCTTTAATACATTTTGCATTTAGACAAGGTCTGATTATGGGCACAGCGAGAGCAAAGAAAGCAATAGATGCTGATAAATATAAGGCAGGAAAAAAGGTCAAGGAAATAGACAATTATTAAGCTATTATATCACATATTACCTATTTTGTAATATTTTGTGTATGTGTAGTAAAACTGCATGGCTAAAAATGTGCTCCCGTGAGTCATTCCCTTTTATTCTGCATCGTCTCACTTCCTGAGAACTCTGTGTGAACTTTGCTTGCCTTATTTTAGAAATCATGGAATGCACACATCAGCAGGTAGAACTGAGAATGTTTGGCCTTAAAGGGAAAATACTCCAGGGGCATGTGATACAGGACTTTTGGAAGTTGTAGAGCTCTTATATCACAGAGAAAATGGCTCTGTTCTGTGCTGCTTGAGAGGAAAAGGGCTATAATAACTGGTATGAGTTACAGGAAAAATTTTGGTTTTACATACTTAAAAGAAGATGTCAGTACTTGCCCCTAAATAAGAGGAGTGCCTCACGAGATTGTGAGTTTCCCATTAGTGGAAGAGTTAAAGCAGATGATGAGGGATGAGCAAGTGGTGCTGGATCTGACTGTTTATTCATGTGATGCATGTTTATGTGATATTAATGAGAAAGCATCATTATGTATTTTACATACATAATGGCCTCACAGGTGTTTTGCTATTAGGATACCAAGATGAATCAATAGATCCTCAGATGGATCCCCATGTACTGGAGGGAGGCCATCAGGTCCTCAGAAGATTACAGTTGAATTTTATAGGACAAAATACATAAAATGCTAATATGACAAACATTTTAATGTTTTATAAATGATAAGTATAATGAGTATAAATGTTATTTGATGTCATAGATTTGGGGTGCTTTGGGTAGATTAGTTGCTTAAATGTCTGACTCTTGATTTCAGCTCAGGTCATGATTTCAGGGTCCTGTGCTCCGTGGGGAGTCTGCTTGAGATTCTCTCTACTTCCACCCATCCCCCCTCTCTGGTGCATACTGTTTCTCTCTCAAATAAATAAATCTTTAAAAAATGTTTTATAGATTTATCACGTTTGAGTTTTTTAAAATATTTAATAATCATTTGAAGTATATATATATATATATATGAAAGTATGTGAATTTTAATTCACAGTAAATAATTTCTAGTTAAGCCAAATAATTGCCACATCAACCAATTTTAAAGAGAATGATTATTTCCAAGTTTATTCCATAGAATGCATCAATTTATATTCCTTATAAATAAGCTTCCTATATTGTCTTGGGTAGAGATGTTAGGAATGTTTGTCAAAAGGCAATATCTCTAAGGAAATATGTTTTATTTTCTCATTCCAAATGAATAATATAGTTAAGGTGTGCTATAGGTGGGAAGAGGGTCTCTAAATTTTCTCCCTACTGAAGATAACCTGATAGCTCTTCTTGTCCACAAAATACATTTTTGGATCATTAGCAACAAAATTTTTAAAGTTATACATTTCATCTGTGTAATAGATACATTTTTGTTAATATTTTTAAAGAGTGCACTAGCTTTTAAAAACTCCATTTCACATTTTAGGCTAATTTAAGACTGTAATGAAAAGAAACTTTTCATATAAATTGCTGTAAAAGTAGGTCTTGTACAAGTGTTTTTTTTTTTTTTAAGATTTTATTTATTTATTTGAGAGAGAGAATGAGAGAGAGAGAGAGAGTACATGAGAGAGGGTAAGGTCAGAGGGAGAAGCAGGCTCCCTGCTGAGCAGGGAGCCTGATGCGGGACTCGATCCCGGGACTCCAGGATCATGACCTGAGCTGAAGGCAGTCGCTTAACCAACTGAGCCACCCAGGCGCCCCTGTACAAGTGTTTTTAAATATAATTGACCTGTGGAATTGAAAGAAAAAACAACTTTACATTGTCAGTGCTAAATTCAAGGTTCCCATCTTTAGCTATAATTATTTTTTTTATTCTACCATCTAGTAGCAGTTCCTAAAAGACTTGAGCATTATGATATATTGGCTAAGAGTCCAAGAAAGATTTGAAGATGCTATGCTCCTACCTTAGAAGTGGAGAAAGAAAGCCAGGAGACAGAGAAGAAAGACATCTTTTGGAAGATAAAAAACTGCAGAAAAGAATGCATCTAGCCACAACTTTGATTTTGGCCCTCAGGACCCATGTTGGACTTCTGGCCTCCCTAATTGTGGGATAATAAGTTTGTGTTGTTTTTAGGCCCCTTAGTCTGCGGCAATTCGTTACAGAAGCAATAGGAAACTAAATCAGTATAGAATTTTAGAAAGAATGTCAAGAAAGTCCTTTGAAAAGGGCTTGGAGAAAACATATGAAGGAAGTAGAGGAGCTCTTCATGAGTAAACCATGAGAAGAACATTCCCCACAGAGGGAAGAGATTGTGCAAAACTTTGGTGACCGAAAAAGGGGGTTGTGAAAGATAAGATCAGAGTTAAGTGAGAAGGTGGAGATAATGTGAAGTTTTCATTCTGAGTGACTTGGATTTCAGAGTAGAGGGGAGTGTTATATGTTCATGCTCTCACCTCCCCACTATGAGTTCTCTTTTAAGAACAAACTAATGACCCAGGATTTCTTTGGACTCTAATCCTCAGTGAGCAGAGAATAAAGCCATTCATCCATTGTTTCTCTTTCTCTTTCTCTCTTAATAGTCTCAAAATAATAATTAGCATTTTTCCAGCTTTATTGGGAAATAATTGACATACAACATTGTGTAAGTTTAAGATACTCAATGTGTTGATTTGATACACTTAAATATTGCAAAATGATTACCACTGCAGTGTTAGCCAACACCTCCATCACATCACATAATTCCCAGTAAGAACTTTTAAGAGCTACTCTCTTAGCAAATTTCAAGTATAGAATATAGCAATATTAACTATAATCGCCATGCTGTACAGAGGATCCCCAGGAGGTATCCACCTCATAACTCGAAGTTTGTGCCTTTGACCAACATCTCCATTTCCCTTACTCCACAGCTCCTGGTAGCCACCATTTTACTCTGTTTCATGGAGTTCAGCTGTTTTAGATTCTACATATAAATAATATCATAGAATATTTCTTTTTCTCTCTCTTATTTCACTTAGCATAATGCCCTCAAGGTCCATTCACACTGTTGCAAATGGCTGGATTTCTTTCACTCTCCTGACTAAATAATATTCTTCTGTGTGTTTGTGTGTGTGTGTGTGTGTGTGATATTTTCTTTATCTAATCATCTGTCGATGAACATTTAAGTCATTTCAGTATCTTGGCTTTTTATGAATAAAGCTATAATGACCATGAAGTGCAGATATCTCTTTTGAGATCCAGTTTTCATTTCCCCTGGATATATACAGAAAAGTGAGATCATTGGAAAATATGGTAATTTCATTTTTAATTTTTTGAGGAACCTTTACAGAATTGTCCATGGTGGCTGCACTAATTTATCTCCCCTCCAACAGTGCTCAAGTGTTCCCTTTCCTCCACATCTGCCAACACTTGTTATCTCTTGTCTTTTTAATGACAACCATTCTAACAATTGTGAGGCGATGATCCTTTGATTTTCATTTCTCTGATGATTATTGATCTTGAGCACCTTTTCCTGTACTTGTTGGCCATTTGTATAACATTTTTTGGAAAAAAAAATCTGTTCAGTTCCTCTGCCCATTTCCAATCAGATTGTTCACTTTTTTTTTTTTTTTTTTGTTACTGAGTTGTATGAATTCTTTTCTATTCTGGATATTAACCCCCTATCAGATATGTGGTTAGCAAATATTTTCTCTCATCCCATAGATTGTCTTCTCATTTTGTTGATTGTTTCTTTTGTTGTGCAGAAATCCAACTTCAGTTGGATCCCACTTGTTGATTTTCAAGATGTCTCCCAGAGGGTTTACTTGTCTTTGAAATCACTGTGTCACTTCTTATTTTCCCCTCTCTGGTCTTAATGGAACCATCCTTCCCCATAGCAGCATGCTGCAGCCACCTGCACTCTTCTGGTATGCTTTGAAGGGACCATTCCTGCTCTTACCAAGTACTTTCCTGCTTCCCTCCCTGGGATGTTCCTTCTTCGGTTTTTCCAGGTCTGTCGCCTCCACTTCTCTAAGACTGCAACTCTAAAGCCTTTTCTCAGAGACGACTTTTCTGACACCACTGTCAACGACACTTGGTTTCATTTCCCTCATAACGCTAATCACCATCTGAAATTAGCTTAATTATGTAAGTGCTTCTTTATGGTTTCCTCGACACTCCAATAAACACATGCCCATTAAATGTACATTCCATGAAGGAACCTTGTACAGAGACTGTATCAATTATCATCCAGATGGAAGCAGAGGACACCGAGTTGGGTAATTTGAGATTAGTTTAATAAAAAGATTGCATTTTAAATTGCAAGCAGACTGAAGGGAAACCCTACAGGATGTGGAAGAATCTGGAGAAAACATAACAGGTGGCTCTGGTCACTACACTAAGGCTGAAGGAATGAGAGGGGCCTGGAGACCCATGCAGTGTGGTAAGGGGCCAGAGCAGGAGACAGTGTGGGATGTAGGGGTATCCATGCAAAGAAAAACCCAACCTCGTTCTCCTTATACCATTCAATCTCTTGCCAGTTGGCCTATTACAACTGACAACCAGAGAGCAAAGTCTAGAAAAGTGAATAAAGTGGATCTAGTGTATAAAGTGGCAAATGGAAGAGAGTTCGCCATTATACTATCAAACTTAATAACAGTGCCTGAATGAAACATATATTTTAGGACAAATGCTGACTGAATCTAGTGTCCTATGTCTCAGTCCTGCAATTCAATCCTCAACTCAAGAAATAGCTCGTGTAAAACCATATGCTGGATTAACACATGTAACATTTTATGATTTTTCATATAGAGTATTGCATTATTTTCATCTCAAAATGTTATCAGAGTATTTAACTCATTTTTCAAAATAAGCTGAGATCCACCAAGACTAAGGGGCTTGCATACAACATAAGGGTCATCGCAGAGAGAGAATTTATCCCTCGGCAGACTAGTGTCTTTTGATGTATTATTTTAAGTTTATAACTCTCTCGACCACATATTTTCATTCATATTGGCAGAAATAAAATCCCACTATTTTTCTCTTTCTTTTATTTACTCTAGTATCTCAGTTATGTATGCTGGAAGGTTCACCAGGTACAAGACATTCAAATCATACCAGGATTCAATGTATGCATGCCTACCGCTCTTTTTTTTTTCTATTAAATAGGATTTACTTCAGAATTATACCTAATTAATTAAATTTTGTGGTATTATTACTGTGGAGTATTTGGACTGTTCAGCAAAATGAATTTCTTAGGCTTCAGCTATTATCATGCAAGGCTATTGCTGTATCTTTATATACAAATACTAAGAAATAGATATGAACACATGAACTTAAACCTAAGACCCGAAATAACAGAATGTAGCATTTCCTTTTGCTGGTTACATTCTATTCTAGGAGCATTTAAACTCAGTTCTTGGCAAGGTTCCTCCTTGCTCAAGATCATGCAATCTATTTTTGTTTGTTTGGCTTTAAATATTAGGCAATTGGTAAACAGTGGTGGTCCATAAGAAGAGTAATTTCTTGGAAAGGACACTATTTTTTACCAGGCTTATTCAATAGATTACAGTGTTTTAAGATTCTCTTCTCACATTTGAATTTTGTAGTCTGCCTGATTTCCCAGATTCTGCTTTGAAAAAAAAAATCTGCAAATATCATATTTTATTTGTCTGAGGTAGTGGCTCTTGAATAGAAATGGTGGTGGGGGAGGGGAAGCACATCATGGTCATCAGTGGTTTTCTTTGGAACTACATATGCAACCCTTTCCTCTCTCTAAATTCTAACAGATGACTTCCAGTCAAGCTGCATTACACTAAAGGAGGGCTAGAAGCAGCAGATAGGTCACCTATCAGACACAGGTGATGTCATGATGATAACTGTAACAACTTACCATAAAAAAAACAGCAACAACAAAAACTAGTCTTAAATAAGTGTGATAATGCCTGTGTGTTCTCTTTTTCATAGCATCTTAATGTATGTATATACAATATATATAATATTAAGTATAAAAATTATATTTATACATTTTCATATTTGAAGTGAAATGAGTAAAGTAAAAATTATATATAAATGCATAGAATTATAAGTATAAATAGATACATGCATATAATTTTTGTATTGGAAATGAACTAAGTAAAGATAGATCTGGTCAGCAACAGGACAATAGAGAATGCATATGAATTAAAACCAGGCATTTCTCTAGAAAATATGAACATTCTAAGGCAGGCAGAAGTCATGTAACTTAAGCCGTGGGACCAAGTCACAGAGGTGGCAGAGATGAAGAATCTTAGTTAAGAGACTTGGAAATGAAACATCAAGGATCTCAGCTGAAGAGAGAAAAACAGAGTGAAATAATAGAGTGTCAGTACCAATGCATGAATAAACAGCAGTAGCAAAAAAGTGGAGCTTGTTTTTTTTGCAACCATTTCCTGCCGAGGGTCAGAAGAAATCCTAGATTGTAGTTAAATCTAAATTAGCAACAGAACACCATTTGGTAAGTCAATAGTGGAAAGTACAGATAAAATGCAGATGTATATTCAGTTTATGATTTGGATGTTATACTTTGTGTTGGTTCTCAATATTATATTTGTTATTCATATATGCTACTTTATTTAAGAAAGAGGACTATCAAATATATATAGGTTTAAGACAAATGCTCTGCAATTTCTCGCTAAAACCATAGGCTATAGGTTGGAATTTGGTATAAAATTTATTCATTATTTTATTTGCAACAAATCCAGAAGATCTTAGTTATTTCACTATGAATAAATATAAATTAGTTCTATACTTGGGCACAAGAGCAGAAAATGAGTAGGATATTTCAATATGCATATATACTGCATGATTCATGATTGTAAATTTAATTATTTATATACTCATTCATTCATTCATTCATTAAGTCAGTCATTCAACTAGTCAGTTGGTCAACACATTCTTATTGAGTTCCTTCTAAATGGCAGACACTGGGGCGCCTGGGTGGCTCAGTACTTAAGTGTCTGCCTTTGGCTCAGGTCATGATCTCAGGGTCCTGGGATCAAGCCCAGCATTGGGATCTCTGCTCAGTGGGGAGCCTGCTTCTCCCTCTCCCACTCCCCCTGCTTGTGTTCCCTCTACCGCTGTGTCTCTCTCTGTCAAATAAATAAAATCTTATATAAATAAATAAATAAATAAATAAATAAATAAATAAATAAATAAATGGCAGACACTGACCTAGATGCTGGAGTAACTTGGTGACAAGAGAGACAAGGTCTCTGCAGTGGCAAAGCTTAATGAGATCTAAGTGAAAAATCTGTGCCTAAAATAATTAAGAGGCATCCTGAGAGATGACATAAAATGCATGGAGGAGATATTTTGTGTGTTTAAAAAGTTAAGTAACAAATGCATTTTAGAAAATAAAAATAAGAATGGAGAAGAAAATAGCATTCTTTAGAAACCTCACACTAAGTGTAACCACTTAACTTTTTAATGTATATTTAATCTATGTTGTTTAACAGTTTCATTGCCTTTTGAAGATAGAAACATTCTGTATAAGTCATGTCTGACTTGGTTGCCTTAATGAATGATGAACGTCTTTTAGAGCTGACACATTGTTTTTTGACCATATTCCACAATGCTACACAGCATTTTTCATTGTATGGCTGTTCCCATAATACGTTTAATTGTATCCTAACCATTGGACAATTTGAGTGTTTCGCTTTTTAAAAGATGCATAATTTTGTTAGCATGTTTTTGCTAGTGAATCTAGATAGAATCTTTTCTTATTCCAGACTATCTGATCTCAGAAAGCACAATGTTTGTAATATTTATCTTTTATTATTTTTTTTCCCTTAAGGTGTTATTAGAACAGCTTTGCCAAACATGGACAGGGAAGTCAAAGAACAATACCAAGTCCTCATCCAAGCCAAGGATATGGGCGGACAACTAGGAGGGTTAGCTGGAACGACAATTGTCAACATCACCCTCACGGATGTCAATGACAATCCACCTCGATTCCCCAAAAGTATGTTCTTTCCTGTTGAGTTTAAATTAGCACAGCTTAAAAAAAAAAAATTCTCACATTTCATTGAATGTTACAGAAATTATAATAATTTTTCAGACACTTCTGGTCTTTAGGAAGCAGACACCAATAGATAAAAATTAAAAGACTTAAAAGAGTTTCATTTTCCATTGGAATCATGCTCAGTATGACTTTAATATAAAACAATACAAGTCAGTAATTGAACAATGAGTCTTATGTTATTGATTTCTATTCAAGTAAAATATTCACAATAGGTTGAAATCTTGCTCTAATTTTTTATTTGAAACAGTAATATAAATATGAAAATTCCACTGTAACTTAAGGCTCATATTTATGACACATATGACACCATATTATTTGCTCTATCATGCAATTAGCATAAGAATTCTCTGCCTTTTCTTTAGCTAATGTATGTGTTGAATCATTTCCATTTACTTCCATGTAAGTATCAGATGACAATACAGTGATGTTATTTACATTACTTTAGTCTTACTTTATTTTAGTTTGCAATAGGTGAAAATTGTTACAGTTTCTATGATAATAGAAAGGTTCACACCTGCATTTTCTCTGTAACTCTGTGCTTCTTACTGAAAATGAATACTTCTCACCTGTGTTACATCTAGTTTTCTTTTGCAGTATTACATTTAACACCAATCAGTACCTGTTCAATTTCTGGTACATTTTCAATGATTAGTTCAGTGTTCCTAAGACTTAGAATACAGAAACTGAAAGTCTCTATCACTGGTTACACAAGGGACTTGATTAAATCTCTAGATACTCATTTGCGTGAACAGTATAGAGAACCAAAACAAAATGATTTTCCTCTTTCAATCTCAGTAGGAGACTTTGAGTTTATCTTCTAAAGTATGAAACACAGAATATTTAACTAACTGGATATTTTATTCCTTTAACTCTATGGTTTTTCATATTTTACTACTTTATCATTTTCTCTTAAAATCATCAACATGTATTTTCTCATAGAAATATTTTACTTAGTGATCAGAAAGTCAAATGGCCAAATGTTATAAGGAGCAATTAGAAGTCATCATAGTTTAGCAAATGAAATATATGTGACAAATGACTAGAATAAATATGCTATAATTAATAACAGAGAGTCTTATGGCAACACTTCCTACTTTGCTATTAAAGGAAACAGATAAAAGATAAGTAAATATTAAAAGAGAAGAAAGAAATAGTGCATTTGATTCTCTAACATTTGAGATTATGTTCCCAACTCAAAAAGTACTGATTATTTTTATTTTTATTTTTATTCCTTTTATTTCTTTATTTTTTACTTCTTATGTATGACAAGCTCTAATAGCCAAGTGAGGAGGATAGTTTGGGAGACCACTCTACTTTTATATAAAAGATGTCACTGAGAACATGGGTCCTGTTCTGCATTTTGAGCATATAAAATATGTTAGTCTAAGGTATAGGAAATAGCAGAGATATTCCTACGTAGTGTCAATATTCTTATTCACAAGGATGATAGTGAGGCTTTTCAGATGAGGGATATAAAACCCAGCCAGTGGAAGGATACAATTTCTGCTGGTATAGATAGAGTGGTTGATAAAAATTGGGCAGAGATCCAGACAGATAGTCTGGGGTACAGGGAAATGAAAATATCTCCATGAGAAAGAGGCTAGATTATACGTAGAAAGACAAGATGATGTGCTCAGTTCCTGTTGAGATATGAAGATGATTTCTTGATCTTACCTAGTGAAAAGAGAATCTGGATAAAGCAATATGCTTGTTTGCGATTATTCAAGGTTGAATACGTAGGTGTGAGGGTAACTAAATGAGAACCACAAGGAAAGAATGTGGGAGATAAGCTCCCTGGGACTTCTGGAACATTTCCATGCTGTGTCAGTAACTTTATCATTATCTTATTCCCTATTCATCACGACACTCTGAGTTATTTTCCGCATTTTACTGTTAAGAAAACAGTCTTAGAGAGGTTAAATAACTTGCTTGAAATCAGCAAACTGAAGTAACAGATTTTTTTTTTGCGCTCAAGTTCAATTCCTTCTAGTTTAACATAATATTAAAATGGAAACTTACTCTTTTACCTGCCACTCTAAAACCATACTTTTTTGAACACCTGCAAAAAAGTCACATAACATATGTTGAATTGTCAGCATTCATAAGCAGAGAAATGAGAGGGCAAAAGAAATATATTGAGCAGCTCACCATGATCAAATTATTTTCTACTTGTATTACATGCATTTCTGAACTATAGTCTGAAAGTATAACAGGTGAGAGAGATTTTTGAATCATGAGAAAGGAGAGGGTTTTCACATTTTTGCATGAATAAGAAATTAATCCCCTTGCAATTTCACATGCCATTGTGTCAAGCCCTTTTTACTGTATTGTCATTTTGAATTACATCCTTCAGAGGAAAAGACAGAATATATTTATAAACAGAAAAGCCATCTCTTTAGAAGTCAATGCTCTTTTTGCAAGAGTATTTCTCATGTGAAGCAGTTAAACTGCAAACGTGACATAACATTACAAACTGAAATGATTGCCTTTTCAATGTAAAAGTAAAATATATATACATATTCTATACATAAATAACTTATAAGAGAATCTGCACAACTAACTGTATTTGCTCATGCCTATTAAGTGATTATTCTGAAAAAAAAACAAACAAAAACAGAAAACTTCCTTCAGATGAATTTGATGAGTTCCATTTTCTCATTGCTTAAAAAAGCACAAGGTAATTTCTTACAATGTACTAATCATAATTCATTTTGGCTTTGTGTGTGTACATATACATATGTGACACTGTTAAGTACCCATTTTCATCCATTTCCTTCTCTAAATCCGTTAAGAGATAAAAAAAAATTGAATGGCATTTGCATTCGTATCATGCATGTGTAAGCAGTTTACTGTTTTATTGTTGCAAAATAGATGGTTCCTGAGACATCAGAACTTCCTGCCAATATGATATGATGATGGTGACAATGATATTGACTAGTAAGTTGCTATGTGTCATGTATTATGCCAAGTGATTTGCATATATATTCCCCTCTTGCTTTTATGACTGTATAGGATTTTCTCAATTTTAGAAATAAAGTAGCAAGGCATATTACTAAGAAAAGTTAATGATAGAAGTAAAGTTTTTAAAAGTTAAAAACTTGTCCAAGATCATGTGGCCACTGGGTGAGAGAACCAAGCCTAATCTTACGTAGTGACTTCAGGTTTCTCTTTGTCCCTATCCCTCCAAAGGCAATTTGCTTTAGATGCCTGTGTTTGGTCTAAACTGTCCTAGAGATAACCCAGAAAACTGTCCACAAACAGAGAAATTGAAATAATACCCGCCATGTTAGAAGAGCTGTACCTGTAGTCCTATAAAGACAAAATATTTTGTTTGCAAAATCTTTTCCATATCGTTATAAAACTACCATCTACCATGATCAAGGTTATCTGCAGAGGATCTCCATCTGTTAAAATAATCTACAGAAAAATGCTGATGTTTTCCATTACTTGAATTTTAAATGACAAAACCATCTAACAAGCTGATCTAAATAATGCATTATGAGATCATATCAATTAAGTGATGTGGTTAATTCACACTAGGCAAAATATTCATGCTTCTCCCACTTGGTCTCTTTCTTCTGTATAATAATTTTGTAATGAACACAAGAACAATTTAAATGAAAGAAAGCACTCCTTATACAACATTGGATGAAAAGAGACTTCATTTATAGGACATATAAACAGGGGTTTGCTTCTTTTTTTCTTTTACAATATAAGAGAGTAAGATAACTTTTTGTAAGGTAAATAAGTTCAAATGTAGAAAATAGGACATTAATAATTGTTCTAAGAAAATTTCTTAGAAATAAGTAAAATATTTTAAAGTAATTCTGTTTTAATAAAATACCTACCAAGCATGTTTATATTGATTGTTGCTAGCTCTAAGGATTTTGATTCGGTTAAAATTCAATAAAACATGATTTGCATAATAATTACCATATAAGACATATAATTGTATCCATATTATATAGTTTGTTAATTTAATGAATAAGACACTCATAAACATTAGACTTTACCCCAGGAAAAGTTGTTATTGTCCTGAAGTTAACATAAACATAAGTAAAATTAAAGCATTAAATGCATCAGCCAGAATGTCTACTGCATAGTGAACAATGTTTGATCTTGTTTACACAAACTACCAAAGACTACAGATCTATGCATAAAAATATGTATATGCATTTATATATTTTCTATTATACATTCATGATATAGAAAGCCTACAGAATGCCCAGGTTAATTATTGAATCATTAAATAAATAAATGCTGATAACTATATATTTATTTAGTGTAAAATATTGATGTGTTTTAATTAAAATGTATTATTTTATTTTTTCATCCTGTCATTATTTTTGGCATCCAAGTTAAGATCGGCTTTTTTTATTATTTTGAAATGTATAATACAGTTATTCATTCTTAAAGCAATATTTATTACAATATGTAACTTATAAAGATTTTCATCAGAATCAACATAAGCCCAATTATAACCAGATGGGGTCACAAAGTCTATTTCTCTTTACCGTTTAACATCCTTAATTAGAAAACTGTAAGCTTTTAGACTGAAATTTTCTTGGAAAAAAATATAATAAGTCTTTATGAATAAAGAACTAAAGGTTAATTGAATTTTGACAGGTAACTCAGATCCAGCCGTAGAAAATGTACCCCCTTACATTCTTCCAGGGGACCAAGGGGATTGTCATGCAGATGACTGAGATAAACCAGTTCTATGATTTAAGATAATTTATACAAATTATATACAATCTGAATGTGTACATGTAAACAGTATGGAAGTTTATGACTTTGCACATATGTTGTATATGTAAAGTTTTATAGAGTCATATAAATTTACATATATTTATATATATATATAGAGAGAGAGAGAGAGAGAGTCTCAGAATTCTTAAATAACATCATGGAGAAAATATGTCCCGACCTTTGAGTGCAAAAAAGGCCAATATGTGTCTGAACGTGGAAACATGGTCAGGATCACTTCAGTCTTTTTCACAACCTCTGTCTGTTACTGTCAGGATGTGAATTGTATAGAACTCTCATATCCCACCTTCCTTGGAGACTCGCTACTAGCCTACTTCCTACCTGCAGGTCAAGTGCAAATAACTAGTAATACCCCAGCATGTTCCTAAATCATGTCTCTGGGCATGCAACAAAGGCCAAATTTCTGCTTTTAGCACTATCTTCAATCTGTTATCTTAAGGGCCGGAATGGAAAAGAGAAAATGCTGACAAGTACTCTGAAAAAAATACTAGAAGAAGCATGATTAGAATAATGGGTCTTAAGTGAAATCCACCACTTTGTTGAGGATAACTTCTTCAGCCTCATTGAAATATTTGAGATTGGGATGGTGGTTTGTGTCCATTTGGTCCGCAAGGTTAACACCATAATAATATATTATTTAGTACAGAAGTTTTGACTGTAAATATAAGTTGAGGCTTAATTGAAAACAGGTGAAGGTTTGTGTGTGTGTGTGTGTGTGTGTTTTAAGATTTTATCTTATTTTGGCATCATGTAATCCACGATTCAAATGTGAGACCTTGCCTATGGTGTAATAAAACTCATAGGTTCCTAAACAGATAAGTAAGGCAATGAGAAAGTTTTCCCACCTCCACCTTTCAGCCTTCCTGCAAAAAATTAGAGGAAATAAAAAAACTTCTTTTGTGACAATTTCCTGTCAGTCAGAGCAAGTAAGTAGATGCCAGCAACAGAATTTATCAGATTTAAATAATAATAAACCTCTAGGTCTCTGGCTGCAATGCATACATACCTCTTACTCATTCAATCTTCCATTCACATGTCCTTAATTTGCTTTTCTGCATTTTCCTGCTAAGACTGCATTATCAGTCTCCAAGATTTTTTCCAGGTGGTACAATTGCACTACTCTTTACAGAATATAGTAATGATTTTAGTGAGGACAACAGCTAATACTTATTGCACATGTACCATATAAAGGTCCCATTAAAACTGCAGGTTAACTTCTTTAATCCTCATGAACAGGTGTTGTTTATTTATACACATTTAGAAGAGGAAAGTGAAAGAAAAAGAGATAGTAAAAGCTGAGCCAGGTATTTTGTAGATACATGTGTGATGGTGCCAAACATAATTGGGGAACATATTAGAGCTGTGATTTTTAAATATGCACATTTATGAAAATATACCTTATTGCTTCCTACACCGGAACCGTTAGGTAAGAGTGGGAGCCGTGAATGTGAACATGGGACATTCAATCTACTTCTCCGCTAATCAAACTGAAAAGACATTCTCTCCAAGATTGTGAGTGTTTTTAATGTTTTTGTAGAACAGAGAGATCCTAGGCTTTGGGAAAAGTACTGATGGAAAGCTCAGTTTTGCCATTAACTCACTGGGGCCTGAATAAGCTAAACAAACTCTCACTGTCTCATGTTTTTACAACATCAAATTAAGATAATAAATAGGGGGACTGCATATCGTGGTTTGCTTGAGACAGTTGCAGTTTCCACTTGTGGTCCCAAATTAATTACAAATAGTGATTCCTTTTACTTTCAAAAGAGGCTCTGTTTGGCTAGTAAATTAAATAGACATCTTAATAATAATATACAGCACTTCTGGGCGGATTAAGTAAAATAATACAATTGAAGTATCAGCAGTAACTTTTTTTCTTCTCTCCTCCTTCCCACATTTTCTTTCCTCTCTATTTTCAGCCTTATCCCCATTTCTCCTTTGTAACTATCTCTCCAACTAGAGTATGTCATAGGACCTTTTATATCATTTCTTTGTCTTTTGCTTCCCTTTTATCGGAATTTCCGATTAATGTATGGTCAAACATGGATTGAAGAGAGAAGTAGCTCAAGAAATAGCTCGTGTCTACATTTGTAGTTGAATTTACCTCCATAAAAAAAATCTTAGGACTGGTTGTATATCTTTCATACACACAAAAAATCAATTTCAAAATCTCTAACTCCATAGAAATATTTAGGAAGTGAATATAAAATAATTCTATCACCAAAATAGTATTATCTTTACCCATGGACATTTGCAATGACTATTTTGATTTAAATACAATATTCTAATTTCATTTTACTTTAGCCTGGATAAAACACAGTTGCAGGATTAAACTAATTTAGGAAGTCTCTAGTTGCTTGATACTTAACAAATTATTACAACTCTCTTTTATGGACAAGTAAAAAAGAAATTCTTTTTCATGTGAAGTCTTAGTCTTATGCTATTAAAAATATTAGGGGGACCAGGATGCCTGGGTGGCTCAATCAGTTGAGCGGCTGCCTTCGGCCCGGGTCATGATCCCAGGGTCCTGGGATCGAGTCCCTCGTCAGGCTCCTTGCTCACCAGGGAGCCTGCTTCTCCCTCTCACTCCCTCTGCTTGTGCTCTCTCTGTCAAATAAATAAAAAATCTTTAAAATAAAATAAAATATTAGGAGGACCGTAGGCTGTCTTTATAAGATTGGGTGATTCTTATCTAGCCTGATATCCACTGGCTTATTCCTAAATGAATTTACAGTAAACATATTTTATCTTAAAACTCTTTTCCCCAGATAAAGTATATATGCTCTGATTATTAATATCATTTCCCCAGTTTTTTAAAAAAGCTTGTTTGTTATTTTTACAGTCTATGAAAATCACATTAATAGCCAAAATAAAATTCTTGCAACTTTTATATAATCATATATATAAATACACACCCATATTTATATACCCTTGTTCTTGATTTTTAAGAGATAAGAATTGAATAAGGTATCTTTACTTTTTTCAGCAAACAATGAACTCTATAAGACAAATATCTCAAGGTATAAATAAAACCACAATGAAACTCCCAAATAGGAACATGATCAGACTAATTATTGGCATGACTAGGATATGGTGAATTAATCTAACTGGAATTATTGGGAAATATTTATGAAGAACATAGCATTTGAGAAGAGATATGGCATAATAATTTAACAGATTGGAAGGAGAGGCGTTTGAGCCTGCACAACCCTGAAATGCAAACCTATATATGTATGTATGTGTGTGCTTTTCAGTTGAGGGGCAAAGCAGATATCAACATGTTAGAAAAATAACTTTGATAACCTGGTGAAGACTGAAGTAGAGACTGGATGTGGAGCAAACCGAGGGCAGTTGTTTGGAATAGATAAGTAAAGGCAGAACTGAGAGAGATTTCAGTAGCAGGAATGGAAAAGACTTTGTGCCTTACTGCAGTCACAGGACAAATAAGATAAAGAGCATGTGAAGACATGATTTAAGTAGGAAAATGGTTTATCTGATAATATGCTGAAATTGAGTGGAGATGAACAGGAAATGGTTGCAATATAGGGGCACTCGAAGTCAGAGTCAGAGAAACATTTTTTTTAAGTTATTATGTTCGGTTAGCCAACATATTGTACATCATTAGTTTTTGATGATGTAGCGTTCAACGATTCATTAGTTGCATATAACACCCAGGGCTCATCACCACACGTGCCCTCCTTAACGCCCATCACCCGGTTTCCCCATCCCCCCATCCTCCTCGGGGAAACAAACTGAGGATTACAGAAGGGAGGAAGGTGAGAAACATTTTTTTTTAAAGATTGATTTATTTATTAGAGAGAGCAGGCACGCATAGGGAGAAGGAGAGGGAGAGGAAGAAGACCCCTGCTGAACAAGGAGCCCAGTACAGGGCTCTGATCCCAGGACCCTGGGATCATGACCTGAGCCTAGCAGACACTTAACTGACTGAGCCACACAGGCACTCCTCAGAGAAACATTTTTAAAAGATGTAAACATAGAAGTTATTAATGAGGTCTGAGGTATGGATAAAATTATAAGATTCAAGAAGAAATTACTATTTAAATTTTGAATATAAGAAAATTCACGAATGAGAATGAATAAAGCTATAAGGAGAAACTGAAATACAATGACTGCAAACCTTTAATACCCAGATTTATGACCATGGTGATCATTTGTAATCCTCAATGTGAAACATCCTAAATTCAACATATATTTCACATGGTTGAAATTTCTGTATTTCATACTTGCCTTGTTATTAGCATTTAGTCAGGCAGGAAATTGAACTTCTTCAGTATTTCTGTATGAGAGTTCAACAGAATATAAGCAATAACCATGGGCACAATACATTTTGTACATAAGAAATCTAGTTTATTAACAGATATCAGACGCAATAAATTATAGCATTCAATGAATAATATTTCATTGATTGCTAGTTTTATTGAAGTGTATATGCAAAAAAGGCTATATCTTTTTTTGTCTGTTTAAAAAAATTTAAAATTTTATTGTCTTCCCTCAAGCAGCTCCGTGTATAGTGGGGAGAATAAGTTAATGTAATAAGAGCTAGTGAAGAGCAAATGTGTACCAAAATATTTAGATGGTGCAAAAACATAATGTGTTATTTAAAGGATTATATGCATAGAATTGTGAAGAAAAAATGGAAGTGCAAAGACAAGAACATTTTTCATCAAAAATGGCTTTAAGCTGCCGTTGAGAGAAAGAGGAATAGAATTTATACACAGAAAAAAAAAGAATTTATACACAAAAAGAAGAGGAGTAGCAGACCAGTGAGACAATTTAGGCATAAGCAGCAAAATAAGTACAGCAGTGACAGAAAATTTAAACAGTTTTCTACATGTATGATGTACGAATATATGAAGAATATTCAGAAATCATATTTGCAGGTCAGGGAATTGGATGCTATTGAAAAAAATTGTTGTGGCTAAAACAAAGCAAAATGTTATATAAGAAGAAACTATTATCAAATTTCACATTTCCAGACTACCTTCATAACCTTTCAAAAAAAAAAAAACTGTGAGAAATGAAACATTTGGGTAAATAAATATTCCCAAGTGAATTTAAATTCCAGACATTTTTCAGGAGCTTAGTTTATAAGGTGTCAAGTTTATTTAAAATGTGTAATAAAAATTCCAGTGTTGCATATTTTTGTGAAACTAGTGGCCAGTATCACTGAAAATTATCTACGTACCATATTTTGTTAGATGGATCAGAAGTTACATGGACAAAGACAAAAGAAAGGTTTACATATGTAATGGAGGTTTAAGGGAATATTAAATGTACTCCATAAAATGAATGAACAATGGAATGTTACTGATGGACTTGAAATGTTATGAACACTTGCCAAGATCTCCATCATGTTTTCTATTATGTAATGGTGGTAGTGGTTATGTAGATCACATACATTAAAAATACATATTTTTGAGGATCAGAAACACTTCTGATTCTGGCAGTCATTGAGTAATACAAGTGGATTATGTTTCATAGTTCATTTGGAATTAGCTTTTTGGGATTTCCAATGCAATCTCTTGAAAAAAATCATGTTATAAAGAGCAATTAGTTTTGCAGGGAAATACAGATATGTTTATTGGATCTATAAATTAGCAGAACTATAGTATTAAAGATAATAATTTGCACTTGAAAAATTTTATACTTGAAAGCTGGGAGCTATGTAATAAGGAAGGTATTAGTGGAAGGACAGAAAGAGATGTAATAAATGTCCCTTCCTTTCTTGGGTGCAGAAGCAGAAGTAATTTTAATTTTAGAGCCACAATGCTCTTTTCTCTATGTCTTCAGTGATTCTACTCTCTAAGCATCAAAAAAGCAAACTTTCCCCAAGTCTATCCAACCCCAATTGACACTTAATTGGGATTTACTTTTATCATTGTAGCTAAAATTGAGAATAATTTGAATTATTTGCATTTTAAAAGAGTTTATTTGTTGGGGGACCTGGGTGGCTCAGTCAGTTAAGTATCTGCCTTCAGCTCAGGTCATGATCCCAGGGTCCTGGGATCCATCCAGCTCCTTGCTTGGTGGGGAGTCTGCTTCTTCCTCTCTCTCTACCCCTCCCCCACCCCTGCTTGTTCTCTTTCATATAAATAAATAAAATCTTTTTTTTTAAAGCTTATTTGTTAAACTGATATTGTCTCCATTTGAATGACATTCAGGCAGTGAAACCAGGTGGAGTGAAATGGGCAGACCAAATGAAGGACTTTAGATCAGAGGTGCCACTTGATTGGTTCATCTCACTGTCTTTGAGTGACTGGTTGTATGCACCCTCATTTCTTCATTTGTAGACCGGTAGAGTGGTGTGCTGGAGCTGACTGTACTGATCCTCAGAGCCAACTGTGCACATCTCCCAGCTCTGTTCAGGGATGTCACATTGGCTTGAAATCAGGCATGCTGGCTGTTCTTTCACCCTAAAACCTGAGAAACACTAAAAATCTGGGCTTATCCCTATCTGTTCTCCCTCCCTACTCTGATCTGGTTGTTAAACATTTCCTGAAACATTACTGACTGGGAATCATAATAATAGTATCTATCGCATACTCTCAATGTGAAGATAAAATTAGTTAATAAGGGGAAAGTGCTTAGAAAAGTACCTGGGAATATAAATGACTATACAAATAATTGCTATGATGATGATGATGATGATGATGATGATGATGATGTGTCTATTCTACTTAAAGAATAAACTCTTTATAAGTTCTTTCTTTCCTTCATATTGACACTCAAAAATTTTTCCAAAAGTTCATATATGTCCTTGCACCAGTCTTCTCAATGATAGAAGAAATGGAGTTTCTACCTGAAAGTGATAGGAATGACCCTGTCTGTCCATGCAGTGCAGCACAGAGAATGGAGTGCAAGTTGTGGAGGACAGACAGCGTAGACATAGGAAAGCCAGTTAGCAGACAACTGTAGTGATACCGACAAACTGGGTGAGTTATTTAATCCATGGTGGTGGTACTGATGATAGTGGTGAAAAATGGCAGCATGTGGTTAGATACCAATGATTTTAGGAGGTAAAAAATCAACAAAATGAATTTGCTATTAAGAGGGTGATTCCAGCTTGTGGAACTGGAGGAGTGGTAAGATTATTGCTGAGACATAAACTATTAGGGCAGCTCTTCTGGGGTCATGGCAAGCCTATGAATTCAGTTTTGAATACGTCAAGGCTGAGATACCTTGGAGATGTCCAAGTGAAATTTTGCAGTAAGATAATGTTTTGCCAAGGATGAATGAAACACAAAATATGTATATAGGCTGGAATTAAAATAGAAAGAATGTTTAGCATAAAGATAGATGAAATTAACTAGATGAGGAAAGGCTAGATAAAGACAGTTTGAAACAAAAGTTCTTAACTGTAATTGCAAAGCAGAACAGGAGGGAGTTTAATAAATTCTGTGGTTCAGGTCTAAACTCAAAACAATTAAATTGGAATATCGCAGGTGGCTCCTGGGCTTGGGGGTTTCTTTTTGTTTGTTTGTTTTGTTTTGTTTTGTTTTTTAACCTTCCATATAATGCTCTTAGGCAGTCAAATTTGAGAATCATTTATCTAGATCCTCTTGAAAATACCAACAAAGGAAGCTAAGAAGAGCAAGCTCCGTGGTGGGAGAAAAATAGAACTAGGGTAGAGCGCCACAGATGTTAAGGAAAAATGAACTTCAGGATGCCTGGGTGGCTCAGTCGGTTAAGCATCTGCCTTCAGCTCGGGTCATGATCCCAGAGTCCTGGGATCGAGTCCCACATCGGGCTCCCTGCTCAGCAGGGAGCCTGCTTCTCCCTCTGCGTGCTGCTTCCCCTGCTTGTGTGCTTTCTCTCTCTGACAAATAAATAAATAAAATCTTTTAAAAAAAGGAGAAATGAACTTCAGGTAAAGATAGGATAACCAAAAGTGTTGAACGCTACTGAGAAGTTATCACTGGATTTAGTTACAAGGATGTCATGGAGATCTCAGGGAAACTGTTTCAACAGAGTGGTGAGTTCAGAAACTATTTAAAGCTGCTTATGGAGTGATCGTTAGATAGGAATAGGTAACAATGATTATCTTCAAGAAGTTTTGTTGGAAAAGGAAAAGAAAATTAAGGGGTTCACTGGATTTTGGAACAAGGGAAAATTTTTATAATATCAAATATGAGCATTTTGTGTCTTCTTGAGAATATCTCAACTGAGAAGAAAGTATTGAAAGCAGAGAAGATAGACTATTTAATGAATAGTACAGTATTTACAAATTGTTGGAGTTTAATAAGAGGAAACAAGAGAAGGACACCTCAGGATACCTTGGAATTGGAAAGGAGGGAGGAAGAAGTTTATAGATATAAGAGGTTAATATTGAAGTTTCCACTGGAACCTAAGATACAATGGATACTGCCAAGTATGGTCCCAGAACAAAATTCAGAATTTACATAGAAATGTCCACATGCATTTAAGATTTTTAAAGGCCTCAATCACAGCAAGGCTATTTTTACCCTTTTATATTTTTTATAAAATGAGGGGGGGCTTGGAGGGAGAATTTTGCACAAAGGATTTCTTTGGAGAAAACCATGCTGAGTTTCCAGCTAAAAAAAGTAAGAGTGGGGCACCTGGGTGGCTCAGTCGGTTAAGCGACTGCCTTCAGCTCAGGTCATGATCCTGGAGTCCCGGGATCGAGTCCCACATCAGGCTCCCTGCTCAGCGGGGAGTCTGCTTCTCCCTCTGACCCTCTTCCCTCTCGTGCTATCTCTCATTCTCTCTCTCTCTCAAATAAATAAATAAAATGTTTAAAAAAAAAAAAAAAGTAAGAGTGGTACTACCCTTCCCTTACCTCTCAGGTCTTGTGAGAGGAGCCTTCCTTCACCAAGGACCAAAGATAAAATCCAGTATATGTTGCCATATTTTTTCAGAAAATGGGAGAAATCCATGGTCTAAGGCTTGCCTTATGCTTAAGAAAGTGAAAGTGTCCTCAGAAAGACAGAGACCGAGGAACAAGCTTTTGTTTGGGAAAGTAGTTATATGACAACAAAAGGAGGGTTTAGAAATGTGTAAGCAGAATGACCAATCCAGAGTCATTTTAAGTTCTGCCAAAGAGATTTTCCTTGCAGTGAGAATCAGTATGTGGAATGGATTGTTGGGAGATCCAGAGGCTAAGGGGAATGTTACATCAAAGCAGAGGTAATGCCTTTGTCATGGGTCTGTAGTAGGAGAAGCTCCCAAAAGCCTCCCCAAAACACCATTGGAGCCAGGGGTTTAGACTCAGAGAAGCAAAAACTATCCGTTCTAGTGAAAACAGCCCAACAAACCTAGCTTTGTTTCCCCCATGATGAGGTGAAAACTTCTGACAAGTGGATAATGAGACAGACAGACGCCCTCCACACCACTCATATCCTAAATCAAAGTCCCATCTGCTACTGCCCCAGGTTGACTTGGAGGTAGGGAGACAGTCTTACCTTTGTATCATATAATACGTAATAATATATACTGTATATAATTTTGTGTAATACAAATTTGTATATATAAGATCTAATTTTGTATAATGTCATATGTAACAATATGAAGTATTGGGAATTTCTAATTTCCAAATCTAAAGTTTGGGAATTAAAGTGAACAGAGTACTCTTATTTAAAGGTGAACAAAAACATTGGCTCACCGTAGTCTTCATCCAAGAAAAGACAAGGCTTATCCTCACTGAAGAAAGTCTAAAGGAGCAGTGGAAGACAAAGAAAAGAAGCAAGCTTTTATTACATCTTGCATGTTTCGTTTTTTCAGCTTAACAGTAATACTGATGTGGGAGTATTTGAAAGTTCAGGGAGCCAAGCTATCTCTTATGTGATATGAGTTTATTATTTTCTGTGAAATAACAAGACAAAGTTGCCAACTGAGATGGTCTTTAACTTATGATGGTTCAACTTACTTTACAGTGGTAAGAGCGATACATATTCAGTAGAAACCGTACTTTGACTTTTGAAATTTGCTCTTTTCCCAGGCTAGCTCTGTGTGGTATGATATTCTCTCATGACACTGAATTTAGGCAGTGAGCCACAGCCCCCTGTCGGCCATGCGATTGTGAGGATAAACAATGGATACTATTTCAACCATTCTGTTTTTCACCTTCACAACAATGTTCAATGAATTACATGAGATGGTCAACACTTTATTATAAAATAGGCCTTCTGTTAGATGATGTGGCCCAACCGTAGTCTAATGTAAGTGTTCTGAGCATGTTTAAGGTAGACGAGGCTAAACTATGATGTTTTTAGTAAGTTAGGTGTATTAAATACATTTTCAACTTACAGTATTTTCAACTTATGATGGGGTTATTGGGACCTAACCCCATTGTAAGTTGAGGAAGATCTGTGGTAATAAAGCAGAGATTTGTGGAAAATAAATTAGTTTAAAACAAAGGTCATAGCAAGTAATAATAAGTTACGTTTGCAAATGTGTATGCTTTGCAGCCAATCTTGCAAGTGCATTTGAAGTTAGGAATCAAAATTTATAGTGGTATCAACTGCTTCTCTTTGGTTTTCCTCAGTCAGTGGCACCTCCTTGACAGAAAGAGTAATTATCATTAACAAGGGTTGAGTTTTACCAGACAGCAGGGATCACATGAGCAAGATAGTTAGGCCACAGGTTAATATGATTATTGAAATGACAAAATGTGTTTCAGTTGGTGAGGAAAAAAAAAAGCAACAGAAAAATGATAATGAATTACTGGATGTAGAGAGTTCAATATAATGATATTAACTAACATTAAAGTTATTTATATTTGATATTAAATTGATATTTATTGTCTCGCTACATAAATATATATTTATGTTACATAAATCGGTCATAGTGGTGGTAATTGAACAAACAAAATAGGAAGGTAGAAGATTATGACAATTTTTGGCTCTGTGATATAGTTTCTACTATTTGGAATGTTTACTACCAGCTGACCTCACAGACCCAACATCATCTAGTTGACTCAACTCAGATTCTCAGTTTAAATGTCATAAAAAGTGCATAGAATTGTGTCACTTTCCTGATGTGACTTAGCAATTCTACTTCATTTGTGGGATTGTTCAATTAATAACTCCCTCAATCACTAGGTAATAAATGCCATCAGAATATATATAGTTTGTTTTGTATTTTGTTTCTGTTTTTTCTTTATCATTCCATGGAGGAAGCTACTAAAAATGGCAGCTGAATCACATATTAATAATCTGAGTTACTGGATGGCTTGACCACCAAAGGAAATTTAAAAAAGACAATTCAATATTGAGCTCTAAATTTCTGTGTTGTGTATGGCTGCCCAGAACTAGAAAGTTTGGAGGAATGAATTTCTCATATCTCTAAGAAAAGAAATATTGCTATTATTATATAGAATTTATAAAATTTTATACAATTTATAAATCCATCAAAATATTGGATATTGTGTATATGGCATTTCATTTTCATGGATGTGGTTAAGTAAAGTCTAGACCAGGCAATTATAACCTTTGTAAAAAGATACAGTAATTTGGCCAATACAGTAAAGCTCTTGCTTCCAAATACTGGACACTTCTAGAAATTTGTTCATCCTAGACCCATCCTAAGAATGAGCAGGACTGGATGTCTCTGTCATTACTGAGAGATTCCATTCACCGTATGCTTAGTACGCTTGGCCAACATCTACTTTGAATCCAACTCTGTCATCAGGATGGTTTTTCCTTGTGGACTATATTTCTATTACTTTAATTTGGACATATTGAAAATAGTCACAGCTTCAGGCTTTTGGGGAAATAGAGGGCATTTAAAACATTCTTCAGCTACCAAGATATTTTTATTCTTGAATTCTTCAATTCTTAAGATATGGGAAAAATGTTTCAGCTAAAATGAAAATGGCTTTTCAGAACTTCTTTTAACACCTCCCTTTCTTTATCCCCACCCCCATATCTCTGTAGGCAGTTTCCTGTTGCTTACTGCCAATTCTACAGGAAAATAGTATAACACAGATATGGAGATTATCTATAAAATTACTATTTGAAGAGTAACTAGTATGATAGATATTACTTAGGAGTTATGTGAATTATTATATAAGTGACATCATCATCATCATCATCATCATCATTCCAATTTTACAGACAGGAAAAAAAGGTTAAATATTTTGCCCCAGGTCACAGAGCTAATAAGAGGCTATAACCGGTTGATAATTTCTGTAAGGCTCCTTTTTACTCATACAGAAATGTTGTCTGCTTCCATTTCCTTTTTTATTTTCTTTAGATAAGGTGAAATCATTTTGTGTGCTATTTTTATATTTGCTTAAGAAATTAAAACAAAGTATTGGTAAAGCAATATTTTATTTTTATGTGATTAGATGGTAAATCACATACACACACATGTGTGGGATCACTATTTGAACAATTAAATGAGTTGAATCACTGAATCAAAAGTTTAATGGTAATATACCTCATTTTCTAAAGTTTAAACATAAATGTAATACTTCACGCAGTTATCTATTTATGTGGTCTCAGGTAATATGTTGTCATGTTCCTAAAATTGTTTAACATTCTTAATCAATTTGAAATAATTTCTACTTAAACCTTCCAATATTTTTATTTTTCTACTATTTTAAAATATACATTCATTACCTCCAAATTCATTACTTTTTGCATATAGTACAGTAAGTTCTCTGTGAAGTTGATATAAGAAGTCAATGTTCAACTTCTTATATACTGTTTTGAGTAGCTTCAGTTATTATAATAAACATAAAATAAAATGTATTTCAAAAGAAATGTAATGGATTATTCCATTTTCTTTATACTTGCTATTCTTATTACTGAATGTTACAGTATTATATAATTCATTCACTTAATATATTTTTGGGGTCCTTTAACTTTTATTTCTGAGGAGATTATAACATGTTAATTCATGTTTTGTTAAGTAAATATATCTCTTTTGGTATTTGCATCAATACTTGGAAATTTTTCAAAGAAAAAGAGGTAGGAAAGCATATTGTATATCCTTTTTCCTTAGGTATCAGTGAATGCCCCCGGCCACACACACAAACCCAGTGTGAGTCCTAATAACCAAAATATAATCAAACTATATATTTGTAAACAACATACTTCCTGAAAGGAGACCCATTTGGCCAATAACTGAGTAATAGATACTGTTACCTTTGGGATTAATAGGGAGCATTATCTGTAAGAAGTTTTAGAATTTGATCTCTGCAATTCCATCTGAGTTCACTGCATGCAATTTTCTCCTTTTCCATGGGAATGTTTTTTTTTCTTCTTTTAAACACAGCATGTATATTTGATAAGTATGTAAGTATATATTCTTATCGACTCTAAGCAATTCCTTGTCACCTGTTTTATTTCTTAATCTGTGTTGTACAGGTAGTGCCGTTAAGATGTTTCACATCCGTCAAAAGTAGGACACGTAGAAGATGATGGCGCTGTAATTACATAGCACATCAAAAGCGATTCAACTTTGGCAGAGCTGAAGATTACTTCTGTTTTGAATTAATCTGAATGACCCCAGCTTTATTGCTGTCAAGTTTCTAGAAATAATAAAATGTCAAGTCACTAGAAATAAACCGACAGAACCTAAAAAATGACATGACAAATGCATAGTTTCTCTGACTTGCTCCATATTCTGTAGACTTTATTACTAACTACAGTATTTTATTTAGAAATCTTGTCTTAATCAATGTGTCTTTCACCTTACTAAAATATGTCTGCAATATAAAGAACAGAAAGTTCAGTGCTCTGTATATTTGTGTTTTATGTACGCTAAAATCTCCATACACAAAGAAGATGTAAGTTGTGAATCACTGTTTCACTTCTACTATATCTTAATTTTGGTGCGGTATGTTAGTGAATGCTATTGAGTTTGTCTTTTCTGAAGCGTGCTAATATTTGAAGTAATCACAAGTTTTCCAATACCATTAGATGATTATAAAATGCATAGGCTTACTGTATGCGGACCACTTTTTTAAGAAACTGTTATTTAACTTATATTAACATAGTACTACAAGGAATAGCTCTCTTCACATTTATCATTACTGGCTTCATAAAATATTCTTTTATAAAACACAAAACTCGCATCTCAGCATATCGTCCTGGAAAGGGGAGCTCTCATTTATAGTCTGCATTATCTGATGTCCTTCAGACTACCTTTCAGATTTAAAAATTCTTCTCACATTGGAGGGTCTCAATTCTGGCTAAGTTTTTTACTTACACTAACCGTAATCTATTGGTGATGATGCCAGACTAGATTATTTCCCTTGATTTTTAGTTCTTTTAATTTGGCTTTTAACTTTTCAAATGAAAAGCTAATTTATAAAGTGAATATGTAATCTGAATCTGCTCCTATCGAATGGATCGGAGAGAGTAAGCAGAGATATCACAGGCCCTTTCAGTTGGATATCCATAATGTCCTACAGATTCCATTCAACCCACCCCCAGCTCAGTCCCCACCATTGCCACCACCTTGCACTGCTGGCCATGTCGGAAATTTGAAATCCACTGCACATGGCAGCTGCCTATTCCTCTCAAATCTCTGTCTGCCAACTCTGTTTTTGATAATTTTTTTTATCTAAAGTTTCCTAATTCAATATCCTGTTAGAGGAAGATGTGCAGTACATTATTCAACATAGACCTCCATTACTCTATTTTATCAGGAAAAAAATTCGAGGCCTTTCTTAACACATACTGATGTACCATAACATTGGAATATGACTAATTCTAGTATTGATTCAAAGGTTTTGGTATTTCTTCGCATTCTTTATCACAATCACAGGACAAGAGGCAAAGGATGTGGACATGTTTTTGATGAATGATGCTTCCATTTAATAGGCATTCAGAAAGGAAGAAAAAAAGGAAATGAAAAAAACACATGTATGAGAAGTTTTGTACAACCTTAAACCTTGTCATGTTAAACAAGAATCCAGGCATCGTTGGGGCGCCTGGGTGGCTCAGTCGGTTAGACATCTGCCTTCCACTCAGGTTATGATCCTGGGGTCCTGGGATCCAGCCAGGCATGGCTCCCTGCTCAGTGAGGAGCCTGCATCTCCCTTTCCCCCTGCTACTCTTCTTCCTTGTGATTTCTCTCCTTCTCCCACTCTCTGTCAAATAATAAAATCTTAAAAAAAAAAAAAAAGAATTCGGGCATCATCATATTTGCTAGTATTCAGAAGTGCTTCAATTGGATCAGGGTTTAATGTGGCTAATGTGAAATACTTACACTCTCTGGATAAAGTAAGTAGCAAAAGTCACTTTAGGTTCTGTTTATGTAGTTATGGCTTTTTGAACTCAAATTCCCCTTGGATATCTGTCTTTACCTTTATTGTTGACAATGTGTACACATTGCAACCTATGATTTTAGTCTTCCTCTTTGCTCTGGTTGCCTCAAGTCCAAACTCTAAACCCTGCAAACTTTGAGCATCTCTCTATGACAGCCACTGTGTAAGTGTTTAGGGAATAAAATCTAATGAAACGTAATCCTAACCTATGAAAAGTTGCTAACTTGATCAGTTAATATGACTTCTTTAACCAAAATTCTTTTGTAATGTGTATGTAACATTCCATTATTACCACTTGGATTATTATTCTTATTATTTGCCTGTGTTCTGATTTGTTTATTTATTTAACTTTTAAATTTGTTCTTTTAGAAAGATTTGACATATTCCCCTTTGAAGGAGGGTATCCTGTTAAGTAATTATCAAATTATTCAAACAACTATTTTTGGATCACAGTAAAAATGTACTTTCCCTTTTACATAGAATCAAACAAATTTAAGTAAATATTTAGCTCTTTTGAGATTAAATAGATATTTCAATGAGGTAATGTCCATTGAATGTAAATAAGGCTTATTTTAACATTATAGGAACAAGTGGTGGATACCTGTTTTATGGGGGGGGGCATGAGCAGTAAATGACAGGGTTTAACTGCTACAAGGGCTAATGAAATTACCACATTTTGAAACTGTGAAAGAGCTACAAGACTTATAAAATAATTGGGAATAAAAAGGAAAGTATTTGGCAAGATCTCCACGAGGTGTGATTGGCTATTTTTTCCTCCTATTTCTTGAAGCCAATAGCTGAAATATTGAAATGTAGTTTGATGAATGAACTTTACCATTCAAGAAACATATTAAAGGCCTTCCTAATTTAATTTCTACAACTGTAGCTACAAGTTCTAAACAAATTAATTACCCTGGTTGCTTTAACCATGGTAAAGTATAATCCAAACTACATTAATAGAAATTAAAACTGGAAAGCAGATATCAAAATTTAAATTTTGTATTTTTGAGTTTAGTTTTGCCTTCACATTTTTACTTCCATCCAGAGCCTTCCTTTCCTTATTTTGATTTTTAAGGGATATTACAAATTTTCCTGATTCAGGTATATTTTATATAGATTGAAATTTTTCTAAGTTTTTCTGACTCAGTATCAGATTCATGGTAATATATGTGCTCCACCTGGTGGTGAAGAATAAAGAAAAAAATATATATTTTTTAAAAAAGCAGGGGCAAATAGAACTTTATATCCTGATTTTAGATGTGTGTGAAAGCACCTTGTAGGATACCCAGTAAAAATCTACTCAACGCTAAACATAAGTTGAATATTAGTCAATAGTATAATATACTTAAATTCATTATGGATTAAAATTTTGGTTAACCAAACACATAATCATTTTACAGGCTGTTTTTAACTTAATGATTTACACTTACTGGGTAAATACAGTCTATAAATGTATGGAATATATATATAAGAAAAATATGTAATATCTATATGTATATTAAGAAATATAACCTTAACTTTCTATAAATATCTAACTATCAATCATCTATCTTTATTTTATCTCTGTCTTGTATCCTGGATTCTATTCTATTGGTACCAATTAATTACATGGATTCTCCTGCCCTTCCATTTGATAGTAGGTACACTTTGAAGCTGTTATTATGTACAATACTTCCTCACAGTAATATAAATTTCACACACTTTACTATTTACAATTTCCAATTAAAATTCTAGAGCAGGACCTATTGAAGTGAAAAGTGATGTTATTTTTCCCAATCATAATTCTTAACTTGACAGCAAACTCCATTTTGATTTTGCACTATTATGTTCTAAATTTGATTAACTTTCTACATAGTATATTTTTCTCTCCTAGTAATCTTTCTATACTCTTTACTAACTCCACTGTCAACATGAATGATACATTTCTTGTCAGGTATCTTCCATCTGAAAGTTCCTGAGTCTTCTCCTATTGGCTCAGCCATTGGAAGAATAAGAGCTGTGGATCCTGATTTTGGACAAAACGCAGAAATTGAATACAATATTGTTCCAGGAGATGGAGGAAATTTGTTTGACATCATCACAGATGAGGATACACAGGAAGGAGTCATCAAATTGAAAAAGGTACCCAGAAAAGTTTTTGGAGAGTTGACTACCCGCTATTAATTAAAAAACAAAATGACTAAAAGTTGAAAATGAGAGAAATTGTAATTTTCTTCAGTTAGCAATATTTTAAATAAAAAAAAGCCCAGGTGACATAAGTATTCACTTCTTCAGGCACTTGTATTCTGCAATTCAACAGATATATATATTTTTGGTGAAACAGGTCTATTAATTTGATTAAATTATTAAAAAATTATTTCCAGACTTTAATTGTAATTAATTTTTTTTTATTGTTACAAACTTAAACAAAAAGATTAACTTAAAAATAAGATCTAGAAGTAAGGGGCGCCTGGGTGGCTCAGTCTTCAAACGTCTGCCCTCCGCTCAGGTCATGATCCCAGGGTACTGGGATCGAGCCCCGCATCGGGCTCCCCGCTCAGTGGGAAGCCTGCTTCTCCCTCTCCCACTCCCCCTTGCTTGTGTTCCCTCTTTCACTGCGTCTCTCTCTGTCAAATAAATAAATAAAATCTTTAAAAAAATCTAGAAGTAAACTCTAACCCCATCAAGCTTGGTCTTGCCCCTCTCATGACTTTTCTGAAAATATAAATATCTAATTCACACATTGTTGGTGAGAGTTTATATCATAGTGGAAGAATCCCTATGTCAATAACCTGTACTACTGAGGAATGGAAGAAATGAGCAAGGGTAATGCTGGGCTTGAAGGGGTTTTAAGGAGATAAATGAAAAGAAATATTAATGAGAGAGAGAGAGAGAGGGATGGAGGAGGGGAGAGGGCAGGAGGGGGAGCGGGAAAGGATAAAGAAGAGAGAGAGAAAGAGATGGAGAGTGAAAGAGAGGGAGGGAGGGGGGGAAAGGCAGAGTGTGATGGGAAGCCATTTAGTAATATTAAATAGACTGGTACAGAAGAGAATTGCAGAAGGGGAGAGCTTAATTCAAAATATTAGCGAGGGGATAGTCTGTCTTTCGTTGGGTTGGCATGAAGAAGGGGTATGCAAATATGAGCGACAGAAAAATCACAATTACGATTGGGGTGTGTAGACTGTTTCCATAACAGTGAAACAAATTATAGGAATTTTCAATAATGGAGTACAGGCAAACTAGTGAAACTCACTTAATTTAGTACTGCTTTCCCCTCTCCAGCAAAGTATGTTCTATTCCCCCAAACCGCAGTATATCATACACATTTAATAATTGTGATTATTTTAGCCTACAAGAAATATTTTTGCAAGTCATTCCCATTAATTAGGCTGATGTTTCTATATTTGCTCAGCAGCTCTGAATTTTAACAGAAATAGTACATATGGCAATAAAAATAATACTGAAAAGAAACACAATTTCCATATAGATTATTTATCACTTTTTATTTCCACTATTGCACATAAATTGAACCTTTTCTAGAAATTACTTTAACCACATGATCTCATTCAGCAAAATTGTGCATTTATGTTGAATTGTCAAAGTATAGTTTAAAAAGTATGTGTCAAATTCTTTACATTTTTATTGTTTGTTCTTGTTTTGCTTGTTTTTCTCTTTTCTATTCAGTAACAAGTCACTAAGAGTCTTATTACTTATTTTTTCAGAAAAAATAACTACATTTAAATGACTTACAAATGTTAATTTAAAAGGAACAGATATGTATTCTCTTAATACTGAAAAAATAATAGAAAATATTTTACATTAACCGTTCATAAAATTTAAGTATGAAATTAAGTAAGTTTAAAAAGTAAAACTGAGGTACAGAAGAGTCAATATTGTATATACTCTATTTTTGAAATTTGTATATGTATGTGTATTTATAGCTATTAAACTATATTTTATATTTACACATGTTTTATATTTCTATTTTTATTTACACACATTTACCATCTCTGCCAATAAAGGATTGGTGTCTAAGTGTCAATCTGGAAAAATGTGTGGCACTCTTATTTACTTTTTAACACAATTGAAAAGAGAGGGTTGTGCTAACTATAGTGTTTATATTAAATCAAAATGGCTTAATCCGTTGAAAGTAGTAATTTTTAAAAAAGAAAGTAATGATTTAGTTATATAAATCAACTTTTTGTAATTATTCACTTACACATCTTCACTAAAGCTGTAAGAACAGACCTTTTCCCTTTTTAGCTAATGAAAGATTCATAAAAAGAGTCATGTCATTTATTTTTTTGAATTTATTTTATTTAATTTTTGGAGAATTTTCTCTCTTAACTAGATTAAAACTGAGATTTGTAAAATTATGACATAACATTATTAAAATTGACTTATATAATATAGAAAAGCAGTCTGAAAAGTTTATCTCTAAGTATACAAAATACATTTTTCTTCCTGCAGTGGATGAATAATTGTCCATTTTGCGGGCATAATAATTTGTCATCTAAATAAAGTTCAGTGTCCATTACTAACATTCACTCCTTCATTCAGCAGATATTGATGGGGAAACCACTAAATCCAGGAGCCTACTCTGATTCTGGGAATAGAGCAGTAAACAAAACAGACCCATTCCCTCTACTCAAGCAGCTTCCACTCAGTTGGGGAAGACAGATGATAAACCCAAAAGCACTGTCCGCAGTGATAAATTCAAGCTTGAGAAATGTAAAGCAGGGTACAGGGATACAGGTAATATGGAGAGTGGTGGCTTCTATAATGGGGTGGTCACAAAACGTTTCTCTGACAGGGTGAAATTTCAGCAGAGACTTGAAGTAAGCAAGAAATGAATCATATAGTGGTTCTGAGTGATGCATGTTCCACAAAGATCCAGCAGCTACTGCAAGGAGGCCAGTGGGTTGAATAGAGCCAGTGAAAGGGTCCGTAGCCGGAGATAAGGTCAAAGATGCAGAGAAAGGGTGCATCATGGACAGCCTCATAGGCCTGGCCAAGAACGTGAATTAGACCATGGTATGGGAAGTCTAGGGTGACTTTAGATCTAAATTACCCTTACTGTTGTGAAACTAGGATAATGTGGTCTTCTGAGGAGAATAATGACTAGGAAGTGAGGATAGAAATAGACCAGTTAAGGGGCACCTGGGTGGCTCAGTTGGTTAAGCGTCTGCCTTCGGCTCAGGTAATGATCTCGGAGTCCTGGGATCAGCTCCACATCGGGCTCCTTGCTCAGCAGGGAGCCTGCTTCTCCCTTCCCTCTGCCCCTCTCCCCTGCTTGTGCTCCCTGTCTCTCTCTCAGATAAATAAATAAAATCTTAAAAAAAAAAAAGAAATAGACCAGTTAAAAGACTATAGAAATAATCCCAGAAACTGTTGATGGAGATATGAACCATGAAATTTGCAGTAATTGAGGTTGTGAGAAATGGTGAGATTCTGGCTAGATTGTAAAGGAACAGCCAATACATATTTTCATAAATATTCTGATCATCTGGCAAATTACCCAAGCATTTGGATAGATGTGTTCTTAGTGTTGTAATTTGTTTTAATCTCTCAGTGAGGAACCAACAGAAGCAATCCCTGTCTATTAACCTCCAGTTCGGTTGGGAAAGAAAATTGCAACTTTCAGAGTACATCTATTAAATCTTAAAAAAGGGAAATACCCCAGGAGAACACTTCTATAACAAAATTTTAAAATTACCTATCACTTGTACCTGTCTACCTACTTATCTACCTACCTAACTATCTGCTGTGTATATTATATTTTGTGGGTGTATACAAATATATGTGCGTAGATACATGACTTAATTAAACATGGCAGTATGATTTCATTAAAATAAAATAAATAGAAAAATTCTGCTGCATAAAGCCCATGAAAAACTAAAAATTAATTTAAACAACTGCAATATTTTAGAGGTTTTTTTTTTTTTTACTCTTGGTGGGGGGGTGGTGAAGACTGTATTATAAAATTATTTATGCATATATTCCATAAGTTGTCAGGAAAGTTTACCTTGCACTTAGCTTTAGGAGTCCCAGAAGAATTGGATGTGTAATAATAAGTAAGTATGCAAACATTAACAGCTGTGTTTCAATTATAGGATGATCTTTAAATTAGTGTTTTGAAAACTTTCCCTTCAATACCTCAGCATAAAATTGCAAAAAGGAGTTTTCAGGTAAATTCAAATTCTTATAGGAATTATGTTGTTAATGCATTCAGAAAGTCCAAAAATATATACTCTACTCTCGATTATGTAGCTGTTTGTTAAATGTAAGTTATTTTAATTGTTTGGCTAATATTAGCATATGATGCTCTTTGTTTTCAGAGTTTTTCTTTTCTTAACTCATTTAATAATCAATTAAAATACATAAACTTCTCCAAAGCACATACCCCCATTATTGTTTTATCTCCAAAATCTTTATTTGCCCTCCCTTTATTATTTCTCCTCTCTCTTTCTGAGGAGAGTCAAAGTGGATAAAAATGATGGCCAGGTTTATAGGAGTTGAGAAGAATGGCGGAAAAAAAAAACATTTTTATTAATTAATTTATTTTTTTCTTTATTTTATTATGTTAATCACCATACATTACATCATTAGTTTTTGATGTAGTGTTCCATAATTAATTGTTTGCATATAACACCCAGTGCTCCATGCAGAACATACCCTCTTTAATACCCATCACCAGGCTAAACCATTCCCCCACGCCCTCCCCTCTAGAACCCTCAGTTTGTTTTTCAGAGTCCATAGTCTCTCATGGTTCATCTCCCCTTCCAATTTCCCCCCTTCATTCTTCCCTTCCTGCTATCATCTTCTTCTTTTTTTTTTTAACATATACTGTATTAATTGTTTCAGAGGTACAGGTCTGTGATTCAACAGTCTTACACAATTCACAGCGCTCACCACAGCACATACCCTCCCGAGTGTCTATCACCCAGCCACCCCATCCCTCCCACCCCCCACCACTCCAGCAACACTCAGTTTGTTTCCTGAGATTAAGAATTCCTCACATCAGTGAGGTCATATAATACATGTCTTCCTCTGATTGACTTATTTCGCTCAGCATAATACCCTCCAGTTCCATCCACGTCGTTGCAAATGGCAAGATTTCATTCCTTTTGATGGCTGCATAATATTCCATTATATATATATATATATATATATATATATATATATACACATATATATATATACCACATCTTCTTTATCCATTCATCTGTCAATGGACATTTTGGCTCTTTCCACAGTTTGGCTATTGTAGACATTGCTGCTATAAACATCGGGGTGAACGTACCCCTTCGGATCCCTACATTTGTATCTTTGGGGTAAATACCCAGTAGTGGAATTGCTGGATATTATGCTAGCTCTATTTTCAACTTTTTGAGGAACTTCCATACTGTTTTCCAGAGTGGTTGCACCAGCTTTAACAGCTTGGATTCAGTTTATGAGCCCTATGATGGAATGTTATTTCACTGTGTCACTTTGAATTAAGAATAGCATTATGAAACTTTATAAATCTTCTCAAGGCACAAGCTATTGGTTAAAAAAGAACAAACCCACAAAAAAACTACTCTTACTCTACAGTTACGTCATATTGCATTGAGCAAAATTTAAATAGAAAGTGCCCTATATGTTCTTCAGTGCTAAAGCATTAAAAACACTAACAACACCAGAATAATAACTTTTTAAATTTTCCATCCCATCTAAAAATTAGGAGATGGGCTACATTTAAAATGAGAGTATAAGGGGGCGCCTGGGTGGCTCAGTCAGTTAAGCCTCTGACTCTTCATTTTAGCTCAGGTCATGATCTCAGGGTCGTGAGATGGAGCCTGGAGATGGGCTCTGAGGTGGTCATGGAACCTGTTCAAGATTTTCTCTCTCTTTCTCTCTCTCTCTGCCCCTTCCCCAATGCTCTTGTTCTTTCTCTCCCTCCCAAATATGTAAATAAATAAAATGAGAGCATAAGACATCTTAAATCCAGCAATTTTATTTGTTTGTTTGTTTGTTTGTTTGTTAATTAATTAATTTATTTATAGAGGGAGAAAGAGAGAGAGCATGAGAGAGCAAAGGGAGGGGGAAGAGGGAGAAAGAATCTTAGGCAGGCTCCACACCCAGTGTAGAGCCTGATGTGGGGCTTGATCTCACAATTCTGAGATCATGACCTGAGCCAAAATCAAGAGTCGGGCACTTAACTGAGAGCCTCCCAGGCACCCTTCAGCAATTTTATTCTTAATTGAAAAGGTAATTGAAATATACTTTACTCAGTTGTTTCTTTTCTATTGGATAACTGAGAATAAATATGTATTTATTATATACTTACATACTTATTGGATATAGATGTAAAATTACATGAGTTAAAAACATTCAAGGACTGAAAATAGAAATATATTCATAGAAGCACTGTATTTTTCTTGTCACTATTAAAAAAATTAAAGCAATTAAAATAGGGGGGTGAATATTTAAGTTATGCAAAACGACAATTTTATTATCTTGCGTAATTTCTCAAATAGTTCTCTACCATTTCTATGAAAATATCTATTGTTAACTAGTTAATAAAGATAGTGTAAGTTTAAAGTAAAGAACGATGAAGTGATTTCTTTATTTTTAATTAAATAAAACTTTTTGATTTAAAGAAGAATTCTTACTATTTGATGGGACTTGGAAATATTATTTCATCCCAAATAAACATAACAGTCATCACACTGAATCCAAAGTAGAATTCTATTTTTCCTTAAAAAAAAAAAAAAAAGAAAGAAAGAAAGAAAGAAAGAAAGAAAATGCTTTATTCTTCACCAGGATTCTCCAGTAAACAGGCTAAGCTCTCATCGGGTCCCATGGAACCGTTCATATATTACTTATGCCCTGTTAGTAAAACTCCTTTTCTTTTTGCGGTTAAATGGCCAGGAAAGAAATTCACAACAAATAATTTGGTAGGAGAGCACCATCATGTGGTTAATTTTTGAATAACTCTAAGGAAAAAAAATGAAAATAATTTCAATAACTTATTTATTGTAACCATATACCTTAATTTATTAAGTTTAAAACTCTCCTATTTTTAGCCAGTCTGCATGCATGCATAAGCTTAAAGAAAAATAAATGATGTTCTTTATCTTTCTGTAAATATTATGTCCCAGTTTTTGTAAGTATTTGTCATCAGCTCTTTAAAACATCTTACCTAACTTGTCCAATCAGTCTCATAAACTCTAAACTAACTCCCGACCTGAAATTACCAAAGTAGACTGTTTTGCTTCCTTGCAGGCTTTTAACACTGTGTGTTCTATAGTCTGTTCAAACTCAGAATGACCAAAGTCAAATTCCTTCTCGTTTCCCAACAAAAGTGCTCCTGTTCATACCTGCTCCTTCCTACATACAGCTCCACCTCCTCTCCAGTTTCTTAACCCCTAGACCTAGGCTTTTTCTTATGCTGCTTCTGTTGCCATCAGCCTCCTCTTGTCAAATGGGACATGAAGCCTGGCCACTGATTTCTCCTGAACGTGGGTTAAAATTTCCCTCTTCCTCCTCCTACTGGGTTGACTTGCACACTCTTGGTTATTCCTCCTACCACTGCCATGGCTGTTCTTGGAGGATGACACCTTGTCTTCATTTAACTTAGCCTTCCCTCTGTTCATCTCACTCTCACGCTTAAATCCTTTTTTTGTTTCCATCATTCATAAGCTACGGCGCGAACAGGGTATTTTCGATTATCATCTCCTGCACACACACACGTTACATTCCACCTGTATCAGATTCACTGCAGTTTCTACCAAATATGCTATTCTTCCTCTTGCGTAGAAGGCACTGCCCCACATGAGTATCTTAATTGATTCCTTCCTTTTTAAAAATTTTCTCCCATACCTCACACCAAAGACTTCCATGGGTCCCTCAGGCAAAGTTGCTCACTTCTTCCTTCCTTCCCAAATGTCAGCATTTCTGTCAAAACAGCTATGATACGGCATTCATAGTTTAAACACATCTGATTATTTCTACTATATTTTAGCTGCCTAAAGGCACTTTATCATATTTATATTTGTGTTGTCAAGAGAAAGGAAATGCTTGAAATATACAGGGTGTTTACATTTTTTGTTGACTAAAGGACACATGTCTCATGTTGATTTACCAGTTTAATTTATGATGCATTATTTTTTAGTTCTCAATACTAGGTAAAGTTAAACATATTTTATAAATTATATACAAATAAGAAATAAACTCAGAGAAGAAAGAGAACTTTTTCAAAATCACACAGCTTGCAGTAAATTATAGTACTTGTTGGAAAAGCATATTAACTGTTGTAACTATTATTACAACAATATATGTTAGAAGTAAAACATGAGATTGGTTATTCAAGGAAGCTCAAGAGATAATTGGCCTCCCTATATAATCATGACATATACTGTGTGTGCTTATAAAACATGTATTTTATTTAAGTTACTGTAATCTTTTTTCATTTTTAAGGAAAACCTTATTCCAAATCCTCAACTAGAAGCACTAGAATTTCTTTCAATATTCTTTTTTGTTTTGTCTTACTGAATTATCGCTGAATTAGTTACTGAATTTGTTCCAAAAGGTATTGTCACTAAAATAGGGGCATAGAACTGATAATGCCCATGATTCTTAAGTTAATTCATTAAAACTATCAAAATTTTGGAGTGCTACAAAAACCCGGAGTGTAACTTATGCACGGAAAAATCAAAGGCATTTCTAATAAATAGTTCTGTGACAAATTTATTTAGAGGTAACTTTAATGAAATGTATGTTTCTTCACTTTAATGATTTTATTTAAAAAATACTTTCCTGTCTGGTCATTCCATTGTTTTTAATTTTTTTTAATTATAAAACTGAGATGCTGTTGAAATTTGTCAAAAACTAAAATTCTGGTTTTAAAAGGGCTCACATTGATTTTTTTCCCTTTGTTCTGGCATTCTCACCTAATAATGTAACAACTTTTATCCCTCAAATAGTTATTTCACTAATTTTTAGTAAGTTGCTGAGCTGAATTCCTTCCTCAACGGTGATAGGATACACACAAACTTTCCCATCTACTCCCAACACACAGAACACACATGTCTCCCAAGTTTTACATTTTTCCATAGCATTTATTGCCACCCAACATGCTACATATTTTGCTTAATTCTCTTACTGTTGTCCATCAAGTCCTAGAAGTCAGCAAACTCCTTGCAGGTGGTGAATTTTTTCTGCTTGTTTCAGTTTCAGCAACGATAATGATGTCTGGAACATGGCAGGGTGTTCAAGAAATATTTATTGAAAGGCAGATTAAAATGTCTCTGGAATTTTGCCTTTGCTCACCTTCCATCAGGCTCATTTCCTCCTGACTTCCCCACGCCTTGTTCTTCTCATTTCTGTTCCTAGCATTACATCCTCAGAAATGCACTTCCTATTTGCTCTATGTTTAGTTATGTTCCCTTCTGTCCTTTATCTCATTTTCCTCATAAATCTTAACACTCTCTCAAAATTATGTACTTATTTTTTGTTGTGGCTCTTCGTGTCTATAAGGCTCATGATAAAGTGGACTTAATTTAACTTGTTAACCACCATATTCTCAACTCCAGACATTTGATTCAATCAATGTGGATTTGAGTTGATTTGAATAAATCAAAAAAGTAGGTGCAGATATCATCTATGGATGATTTGCTATGTAATCTGAGTAGTGGTAGAGTTTTAGAATAATTTCTTATGGAATGGAAAGTGCTAGTAACAAATAAATTGATTATCATGTTGATCATCAAACTAAGTTTTGGGAAACTTAATTTTCCTTTAAGATGATGCTTGATCTGAAAGTCTTATCTTTGTAGTGCACCCTGGCATAAGGAGCTTATTGTACAAGATCTTATCCCTCTTGTCTTTTCATCGTGGTTCTGCCTGCTATAAATCTGTTTTCTGCTTGTCTTGAAAAGCATCTAACTTGTTGTGGATAAAGATACAGCCATCACTCATTTGCACTGATTGAAAATTTTCCCTTCCATTGACTAGTAAGAACTATTATATTGTTGAGAAAGTAGTCTTATCACTAAAGGATACATTCCGTTGAGTGATGACTGTCCTCTGTTGGCAAAATAATACAGACACATGTTAATCATAAAAATTGAAGCAATATAGTGGAGTAAAAAGTAAAGAGCGATGAAAACACAGCTCTCGAGGGTCAGAGAATGACATAAAGGTCCTCCACTGAAATCTCAGGGTCTTTAGGGCTGACATCAAGACGTATGTTGGGGTGCGATCTGATTTGAAGCTTAGAGATGTTTTCCAAGCTTACTGGTTGTTGGCAGAGTTCATTTCTTCGTGGCTTTATGACAGAGGTCTGCATTTCTTGCTAGTTACTGGCCATGTTTCAGTCTCAGCTCCTGTAGGTGCCCCTTAGGCACTTGCCAGGTGGCTCCTACCCTCCCAAGTTTACTTCTCAAAGCCAGGGGGAATTTATGTGTACTGCCTTTCTTTTAACAGTTCACATAATTAGGTCCTGCCCCTCAACTAAAATCTCCCTTTTAGTTAACTCAATATCACGGGATGAAGACCCTTCGTTACAGTTGCATCATTTATTTTTCTATAAAACTTGAATTCCTGGGGTGGTATCCGATGCAATTCATGGGTGGCTCACACAGTCAAGGGAAGGGAATTATACAAGAGTGCAGGTCACGGGATAGAAATCTTGGAGACCTCTTGGAATTCTACCAAAGCTGCTGTTTTTCAAATTCCTCAAAATATATATACATCTACACTTCCACTTAGCATTATCTAGACGTATGTTGAGGCCTGAAAGATCCTAGGGAGCTATTGTTTTTCATTTTATGCCGAAATTGCTTATTCCTCTTTCAAATGAAAAACACCATTTAGCGATTAATATTTTATGTACTTTTCCATGACGGGGACCTGAGCAAAGTAAGAGCTGAGAAAGTGTCTAAAAATAAAGATGCAAAAAGGTGACCTTTGCCCAATTCCTCCTTTATTCTCTGAAGGACAATTAAGTATATTGTATTCTGCTTCTCCAGAATTATATCTCTTACTATACAGCTCCCTACAATGTCGACTATTCCCTGCAAATTCTACTCTTACTAATTTTCCTTTCTTGAAACACCCTTAGGAGCAGGGAGTTACTCAATTAAATTCTTTTTAATCAATCATTTTCTTACTTCTCTAGAAAGATTCATAAAATCAAATGGGCCCCAAGCAATGCTATAAAGGTTTCTATTTATTGTGGAAGAAGTAAATTAGCTCAAATTCATAATAATGGAATTCTGCCATAGACTATGATTAATTTCCTAAGAATAAAAAATAATCCTGTTTGTTCTATTCCTATTTCAAATATTAGAATTTTTGTTGGTTATAAAGTTAGATGAATTTTCCTTCTTCAGCACCACCATCCCCAACCCCCAAACACAGAGGGTAGTCAGCCAGATGGTTTGGATAAAGTCAACTAGAGAGAGGTCAGTATTGATTCTCTTTGCTGTTTCTGAGCTATTCAGTTTTATAAAATGGCATTGCCTAGGGGTCAGGGTCATGAAGAAGTAAGGCCATCTATGATAGTATTACGGCATTTCTCTTAGAATTTTCTCCAGTTCTTTGATCACTGCACAATACAAGTTTTTAGTCTCAAAATAATCCATATGTACAAAAAGTTTCATTTAACTCCCTGACCACCAAATATTCGCTGGCTATGCAAGGTCAGAAGTTCTTAAAAGGCATAGACTATGTCTGATACCCTCATATCAGGACCAAAAAAAGTGTGGAAAAGTTTCCAGAATTCTCCTTCCATTTCTGGGCTTGAAATGGACTTTGAAGTGGGAGTCAAGTCCATTAGCTGGGTGTGGCATGTTATAATCGAGTAGGTAAATAAAATGTAGATCTTGTCTAGAAAGAATTCTCTGAATTGTGCAAATAATCAGAAGCATTTTAATGTCTAGGAGAAACTAGAAAGGGAAGAGGGAAGCAATTGGTATTAGCTCCTATATTCTAAGAAGTTAACTCTAGGTCCACCAAAAGGAGTACGTATAAGGCAAGGCAGCTCAATTAGCTTTCTAGGCAGAAGGATCCAAGGTGTTAAAATCAAAAGTCTTACTTTAGAAGATAGGGGTCACCAAAAAAAAAAGAAAAAAGGAAGAAGAAGAAGAAGATAGGGGCCACTATGATGGAAAATTATCTTATTTAACATTCATAGAGCATTTAGAGTTTACAAAAATTCTTGATGTTATATTTCTATTCATATAACCAATAGCTGTAATATCAAGCATGGCATGTTTACATATCATTCTTTACTGTTACTGGCTTAAAGATAAATCAAAATTCCTAACAGGAAAGAGAAGGGAATGGAAGAAAATCAATATTGTATTGATTTAATAGGTAAATAGGCATGAGGCAAGTAATTAAAAATATGGAAAGTAAAATAAAACATTGAGTGCAAAGCAGATAAAAGCATGAATAAAAATCGGGTGCATTAGATCAAATAAGGGAATAATTACAGGGAAAATAAATATGGATTCCCCTGAATGAAAATTATGGTGAACAAAACTTAAATGCCACATCTAGGAGGTGTAACTGCTCTAATAACCTCCGTGGGAGTGTTTGAGGATTTCACAGTGATTTTTTAATTTTCTTTTTTCATCCTCAGAGAAAATGCATAAAATGACAATCTTGTCCTTATGAGAGAGATATACCTCCTTTATTTCCCCCAGGTGTGCTGAAGCAAAAAACAGATGTGTTGACACAGCAATTAGCAAGTCACTGGAGTCATACGGGAGGGATTTAACTTAGAAAACAGAAACTTTTAAGGGTCCCTGAAAATCTCTGTTAATGTTAATTTCATGTTGTCTTAGTTTTTCATAGGTGATTAGAAGTTAGAGCCATTGACCTTAAAGTTTGTATAAAACACGTGGCAACACCATAAATCCAGAATATAATATTTTCAGTTACTAGGAACATAAAACTAATATTCAGCATAAAATTGAAAAGAAGTAGTAGTAAAGTTAAAATAGAGAACCAGTGACTTCATGGAAGAATGACTTCCAAATACTCTGTCTCACAATTTTCTTTAATTTGATCACATATGTTCAAAGCAAAATATCGGTACAATATCCTGACGATGCATTACAGTGCCTAATTATATATATAATCCTGAGAACACCAGAGACCAAAATGCTTTGTAAAATTACAGCTATGTATGTTTTAAATCCTGACATAGTCCCTTTTTAATGAAAAGACCTAAATATTCAATAAAGTTTAATAAAAGATGATATTGTCAAGATAAGAAGAGTGGTCCAGGAAAAAAATTTATTTTGTTATACCAAATTTTTAACTGGAATATACGTTGTCTTAACGATCCAATTTCAATTTTATTGTGTTTTAATTACAGCTACTTCCACTAGATGTCAGTATTGTATAATATTAGAAAATGCTTCCCTTAAAATTTCTCTGGCAGTTTTAACTGATCATATAAAATGAATAAGCCCTTCTTAAGCATGTATGTGTACATAAATGCCATTTTAATATATGTAACTGATTATCTCTACAAGTTACCTAAAATATTATACAAGTGGGTCATTCTGAAAATGTTCCCTTACCCACTAATTAAAAATTTCGAAACCAACACAAAATTGGTATTAACTTGCAAATGCTCTGAAACCATGTTCACCATCTTTGCCACTTTCTCTATGAATGTACCTCTTCATTTTTGATGTGTCCTCATTACAGCCATTAGATTTTGAAACAAAGAAGGCATATACTTTTAAAGTAGAAGCCTCCAACGTTCACCTTGACCACAGATTTCACTCCGCCGGCCCTTTTAAAGACACGGCCACAGTGAAGATCAGCGTGCTGGATGTGGAGGAACCCCCGGTTTTTAGCAAGCCACTCTACACCATGGAGGTTTATGAAGACACTCCAATTGGGACCATCATCGGTGCTGTCACCGCACAAGACCTCGACGTAGGCAGTAGTTCTGTTAGGTAAGAAAAGGAAATATTTTTATTTTCTGTGTGTCAGAAAAAGGAAAAAAAAATGCTCTGCCCAAACCTGGATGAATGATTTTGTTTGGTGATAGGAGACTTGGAAATGCAATGCCTTTGCATGATAAGTATTAGGTGAAAAAGCCATAGAATTTGAACAAAAACATCTGCTATCAATCCCTGCAACAGGGTTTGACGGTGGTGTGATGTTGGACCTGGCACTGAAGCTAACCAGGCTCAATTTTTTTATTTATAAGAGGCATTTTGTAATACAGTCTCAGAGGTTGATTTCCCATGGTTAATGATAGTAAGATACTTTCATAGTGCCTTAAAAAAGAGTGGACGTGTACTACATTTTTCAATTACTCTAAAATTTCTCTTACTAAAAGTTAGTGTTCTTCTTTTTCAAACACTAACTTTTGGTAAGAGAAATTTTAGAGTCCACATTTTCAATGTGCAGTTCATTTTTTCACTCACAATTATGTCTGCTGATGAAAAGAGTTAGAGCCAGTCCTGGGGTAGGATGAATTAAGGAATTGCTCAAAGCGCAGGCTTTACAAAGAGCTCCTAAGGATAGAAGGATAGAAGGCTACTGGGTAGTGAGTCAACAAAGCCATCGATAGAGTAAAAAATAATCTCTTTCTCTCCTCCTACCCCAAACCCATACATTCCATTTGCACTACTTTCTGAAACACAGTGGGATTTCCCGTTCTCTCGCTTATACATTGATCCTGCAACATACTTTTTTAAAGATTTTATTAATTTATTTGAGAGAGAGAGGTGAGGAGGGAGTGGCGGGGGGAAGGACATAGAGAGAGGGACAAGTAGACTCCATGCTGAGTGTGGAGCCTGATGTGGGGCTCGATCTCATGACCCTGAGATTGCCAACTGAGCCAAAATCAAGAGTCAGAAGCTTAACCAACTGAGCCACCCAAGTGCCCCGGATCCTGCAATGTATTTTGAGACTTACTATGGATTCAACTATGTTTCTTCTGTACATTTAAATTCCTTGCTAGCTGTCCATATCCCACATGTATACAGGTACTGGGAAACCAAAGAGAGAGAGAGAGAGAGAGAGAGGGGAGACAGAGAGAAATACGTGATTTGTTCTGAATCCTCCACCACTAAGGGGTTGAACCTTCATATAGAAAATCAGAACAAAGATAAGTAGGCTTTAAATACAAAAACACTATTGACATAGGGAAAATATATAGACACATAACTAGTAAGATTTTATGCCATGGGGCAATAACAAAAATGCGTAAATCATTCAGTGGTGACCTCAACACATTCATTCATAGCATATAGGAAAAATATCTCAGGAAAGGGCTCGAGGGCAGGCAGGCTCTGCTCTTTGCATTCACCTGAATCTATGTCCCAAACTGATCTGAGTATTCCCCTTCTTGAAACATGTCAGTGGTTAAGAGAGAACTCTAAAAAAGCACACTTGTCTTGGGAAGGAGAAGAAAAAAAGGCAATTACTGAGAGCTCCTACATGTCAGGTCGAATGCTGGCTAATTTACTCATTGGATTCAAGTTGTTGTTCTACATGTCCATATTACAACATGTTTCACTCTCAGTTGAACTCCAGAAACCCATATTTATTACCAGTGTTTGTAGGGGCATTCTCAAGAATCAGCTCCATTAGTAGTTGTTATATATTAACCTGTTATCATTCATCAATCCTATACTTGAGACCCTGAGTATGATGTTGATAATTGTGAAAGTGGGAAATGCCTGGTGAGTAGATTTACAGGTAATTTCAAGAATATGAACAGTTATGGAAGAAATATGGAAGGCTGTAAAGAAAGTAATAAGAAGGTAAATAAATACGGGTTGAAACTATGGTTCAATAATGAGAATTTTAGAACACAGTGAACATGCTATGTTGTTTAATTTACTGTATGTTCTATCTTTGAAGATAGATAAAAGCATGTTAGAGTCAAAATATTAATAAAATATTGTTTTAAGGCAATATGTAAAAAAACAAAAAAATCAGAGAGTTTATTAGTAGAACTACCACCTGGTAAAGGTAAGGTGAGCGTTACAGACTTCCAAAGATAAGAGCATGTTTAGAGTTAAGACCCTGGTGTGAGGAATAAAGGAAGGCTACATTCTTGAGATACTCTTGAATTACAGGACTGATTTTTTTTGTGGGGGGAGACACAAGCTAGTGTCTGACAAGAGCTACTTTATGTGGGATAAAGTAAAATCCCTAGTCTTACTTATAATGGGTAGCAGCCTGACTCACTAAAGCTGGAAACACAGATGGATCTAATTGATCCCCGGGAGGGGTTATCAAACAACAGAGCTGCTTTTGAATCAACATGAAAGCTGTCTTACTTCCACGTCCTTGGAGTAAACAATAAGCTTGAATCATTTCAGTTGAGGAAATATTTGGTATGAATCATCTTTTTTTTTGGTCTGAAAAGATGTTGGCTCACTTAAGAATGATAGTAAAAATATGTTGTGAAAAATAAGCATCAAAATGTGAAATTGCTTGACATGTTTAGATACGCTCTGTTTTGTTTTCCTTTGCTTAACTGTCTTTTCACAGGGTTGCTGTGCGAGGTATTAATTTAAGGCTATATTATTCCATGCCAGTGGGTATTTTATTAATATCATTATTGTATTATCACCGAGCACAGCAAAGAACCAGAGTGCAGTGGCATTAAGCAGGGATTGAAGCAACTTTGGAAGAAAGGTTAGGAGTAATGAGTCCAAATGCAGTTGACCTTTGAACAATGTGGGGGTTTCAGGGCGCTGACCCTCTGCATAGTTGAAAATCCGCATATAACTTGACTCCCCCAAACCTTAACTACCAGGAGCCTACTGTTGACCAGAAGCCTAATGGATAACATAAACAGCAGATGAACACGTATTTTGTATGATATGTGGATTATGTACTGTATTCTTACAATAAGTAAGCCAGAGAAATAAAAATGTTATTAAGAAAATCAGAAGGAAGATAAAATACATTTACAATACTGTACTGTATAGTAGAAGACCCTTGTATTAGTGGACCATGCAGTTCCAACCCATGTTGTTCAAGGGTCAAGTGTATACCACGTCTAGTCCCCATCCCAAGCTTAATTTCTAGTTATTGTTTCCTTTACTCTTCTAACCTTTGTCATTGGATACACGGATTTCTTGCTTCTAATCTTCTAATGCTCTATATCCTTTGGCTCTTATTATATAAGTCATGGGAATGATTTCTTGTGCATCAAATGAGTGGAATGAGTGTGCCCACTACCAGTGAGTTGGGGGATTTTCACCACTGTAGTCTCTTAAGTTTAGAAATGAAATTTAAAATATGTGGGGTGCCTGAGTTGGTTAAGCATCTGACTCTTTTTATTTTATTTTATTTTATTTATTTATTTGTCAGAGAGAGAGCACAAGCTGGGTGAGCTGCAGGCAGAAGGAGAAGCAGGATCCTTCTGAGCAAGGAGCCCAATGCAGGACTCCATCCCAGGACTCTGGGATCATTACCCAAGCGGAAGGCAGATGCTTAACCAACTGAGCCACCCAGGCATCCCAAGTGGCTGATTCTTGCTTTTGGCTCAGGTCATGATTTCAGGGTCGTGAAATAAAGCCCCACAGCAGGCTCCATACTCAGTTCGGAGTCTGCTTCCCCCCCTTTCCCTCTGCCTCTCCCCCTGCTCTCGCTCTTTCAAAAATAAGTCAATAAAATCTTTTTTTTTTAATGATTTTATTTATTTATTTGACAGAGAGAGACACAGCAAAAGAGGGAACACAAGCAGGGGGAGTGAGAGAGGGAGAAGCAGGCTTCCCGCAGTGCAGGGAGCCTGATGCGGGGCTCGATCACAGGACCCTGGGATCATGACCTGAGCCGAGGGCAGACGCTTAACGACTGAGCCACCCAGGTGCCCCAAGTCAATAAAATCTTAAAAAAAAAAAAAAGAATTTAAACTATGTGAGCACTATTCATTTACATTGAGAATTAATATTTGTTTTGAGTATGAGTGATTCATGTTACAGAGAGATTTCAGTGGATAATTTTGCTCATTGTGCCATGTTTCTTTTTTTCCAAAGATGTAAAAATCTTCATTATCCTGGGAATTTTAAAAGAAAACTCCACCGAATTTATTTTATGTATAAAATGAGAAAGTGAACAATTCAATTCTAAACTCAATCTCTTTAAGAAGTATTGGATGATAAGAGACTGATGACACAAAGTTAAATCTATTTTGTGCATATAAACTACCACATATAAGTTCAAAATTACAGAATTTAATAGAACAACTGAATAGTTCCTTTTTCATGTTACTTTCTTGTGTGTAATGATATTTCTAACCAAAACCTACCACTAAAATTGATTAATAAATAGAAAATCATTATGAGTTATCATAAGTAGAATGTGATATTTAAAATAACTAATGGCTCGTTGTTAAAATAGAAGTGTTTATCTATGTCCCACTTACACTTAAATCCCATATCTGGTCTGTTCACCACACTTTTGGAAAATTTTCTATAATCAATTGGAATTGATTTTTTTTCATCACGGATTAAGGAACTATCAATGTAGCTGATTTTCATTTGCCAGCCTTTTCCAATACATCAAAAATCTTATTATCTGGGCAGAAATTTGAGCTCAAGTATAAAACACCCTTAGGGAGTGAGAGGAAAGAGGGGCCTGGCTTATCAAGTGTCATCCTATAGCAACATATATAATTTATTTTAAATGTTAATAGGAAAAATTCATAATTCAAAAAACTGCCCACTCTCAGACATGAACACAGTCAACCTCTACTTCAGTGTCTAAATTCCACACTCCCTTTTTCGTTGTCCCTAAATTTCTTTGAAATATTCCAATACCAGGTTTTATCTAGGTTTTCTTCCCATACCTACCTCATTTGTACACAATATCTCTTTTTTCACTTAACATTTTTCATCTCTTTCACTTATTTAGCAGATTTTTGTGAGGATTAAATGAGGTATTGGTATAAAATATTTTATTTTAATGTCTTTAATATTTTTAGAGCAGTTTAAGTTTACAACAAAACTGAGAGAAGGTACAGAGATTTCCCCTGGACCCCTCACCACCACACATGCATAGCCTCCCCCATTACCAACATCCTCCATCAGAATGGTACATTTGTTCCAATTGAACCTACATCATAATCACTCAAAGTCCATAGTTTGCCTTAGGATTCACTCTTGGTTCTGTACATTCTGGGGGTTTGAACAAACATATAATGACCTGCACCCATAATTATAACATCACATAGAGTGTTTTCACCACACTAAAAATCCTCTGTGCTCTGCCTAGTCATCTTTCTCCCACCCCCACCCCTGCCAAGCCCTGGAAGCCATTGATCTATTTATTGCCTCTATAGTTTGACTTCTCCAGAATGTCATATAGTTGGAGTCATGCAGTATGTAAACTTTTCAGATTAACATCTTTCTCTTAGTAACATACATAAATAACATAAACATACACAAATAACATACATATCTTTTAATGGCATACTATGTCCCTTCTTTTTTTATTTTTATTTTTTTAAAGACTTTATTTATTCATTTGAGGGAGAGCGAGAGTAAGAGCTAGAGAGAGAGAGAGAGAGAACATGAGTAGGGGGAGGGAGAAGCAGACTCCCTGCCAAGCAGGGAGCCCAACAGGGGACTCAATCCTACGACCCTGAGACCATCACCTGAGCTGAAGTCAGATACTTAAATAATTGAGCCACCCACATGCCCATAGGTCACTTCTTTTTAGTGCTAAATACTATTCTGTTGTCTGGATGTACCAAAGTTTATTTGTCCACTCACCTAACTAAAGAACATCTTAATTACTTTCAAGTCTTGGCAATTACTGATAATGTAGTATAAAGATCTAGGTACAGGTTTTTATGTGGAAATAAATTCTCAGCTCCTTTGTATCATTACCAAGAAGTGCATTTGCTGGATCATATGGTAAGAGTATGCCTAGATTTGTAAAGAGCTACTAAACTATCTTCCAAAGTGGTTGTACCATTTGGCATTTTCATTATCAATGAAATGCTCTGTATCCTCACCAGCATTTGGTGTTCAGTATTCCAAATTTTGGACATTCTAAAGGTGTGTAGTAGTACCTCATAGTTGTTTTAATTTGCTGACTGAACAGCTTAGTAGAACATCTTTTCATGTGCTCATTTGACATCTGTATATCTTTGGTAAGATTTGTTCAGGTCTTTGACCAATTTTTAAATTGTTTGTTTTCATATTGTTGAGTCTTATGAATGCTATTGTTTTCCAGTGCAATCAGAGTAAGCAGGGATTTCTAGTAAAGGTGTTGTCTTTCTTTAATATTGTCAACTACAGAATAGATCCCATTGTAAGCAGGAGATTCTGATGGATGAGTAACTTAAGAAGATCATATCTAAAGCTTACATATACTCAATTATCTCATTGGGAGTAGATTCTGTTGAGTTTCTGGCTAATGACTACCCAGAGAGATCAAGGAGAGATTGTAGATATGCAAATGAAGTCATTGATAAACATATACAATTCAGATATAGCATTAAGTGATATTCGGCTCAGAACCAGCACTAAGAAATTTGGAAATGCGATTCACCGAAACTCAACTTTTCTCTTTCCCTTTGTTCACACAATTCTATTCCCTCCATAAAATAGTTCCTCACCTTATACTTCATTACCTTCATCCTAGACTTCTGCCATCTTAGGTGGCAAAACCATATGTGTACTTATTGTCCATTCTAACTCACTTTTTCCTCCCAGTATTGTGTTTTTCTTATCTTTTATATTCACTAAAAACATCAACCATATTGAACTCTATCATGATGCTTACCATTTTTTGCTTATTGAATAAATATGTATTCACTTTTTTTAAAAGATTTTATTTATTTATTTGACAGGGAGAGAGACAGTGAGAGAGGGAACACAAGCAGGGGGAGTGCGAAAGGGAGAAGCAGGCTTCCCACCGAGCAGGGAGCCTGATGCGGGGCTCGATCCCAGGACCCTGAGATCATGACCCAAGCCGAAGGCAGTCGCTCAACCAACTGAGCCAACCAGGCGCCCCTGTATTCACTTTTTAACTACCATCTCCAAAATGGAGGAAATGAAAAGATACTTGAGAGTTGGTGATATTTCCTTGTTCTCTTATGTACTACATGCAAAATTTAATTTGATTTTAAGATTCTCTCGGTAAATTTATCTTAATACATAGTGAATGTAGAATGTGTATGTATGTGTATGTGTGCATTTGTATTTTTCCAAATTGACTATAAGCAGATCTGATATATAAATATAATTGGTCTTGGGCACCTCAGTGGCTCAGTCAGTTAAGCAAACTGCTCTTGATTTAGGCTCAGGTCATGATCTCATGGTCCTGAGGTCCAAGCCCCACGTTGGACTCTGTGCTCAATGGGGAGTCTGCTCCAGCAAGCTCTCTCCCTCTTCCTCTGCCCCTCCCTCTGCTCTCTCACTCTCTCTGAAATGAATAAATAATATAATAAGTCTTTTTGTTTTTTAAAAGTTTGAAGACCTGGGTGTTTAGGGCTTAATCTCTGCTGTCTTACACAATACCTTTAAGGTATACTTTTTTCTTTCTTTCTTTTTCTTTCTTTCTTTCTTTCTTTCTTTCTTTCTTTCTTTCTTTCTTTCTTTCTTTCTTTCTTTCCTTTTTCTTTCTTTCTTTCTTCTTTCTTTCTCTCTCTCTCTTTCTTTCTTTCTTTCTTTCTTTCTTTCTTTCTTTCTTTCTTTCTTTCTTTCTTTCTTCTTTCCTTCCTTCCTTCCTTCCCTCCTTCCCTCTTTCCCTCCTTCTTTCCCTTCCTTCCTTCCTTCCGTCCTTCCTTCCTTGCCTTCCTTCCTTCTTTCTTTTATTGTAAATGGTTTCTCAGTCCTTAGCTTTTATAAATGGAGTTAGTGGAAGCAAAATATCATAAGTACATTTGCAAGTAGATGTCATACAAAAATCAACTTTGGACAAATAATTCTCTTTAGGGTCCTAAACATATCACAGTAATAAAAAAGTTAAATAGGGCAAACTCCCCAGATATTAATGCATTAAGCTGCTACTGTAGTGTCTAAATTCCACACCTCCTTTTACTTTTACCCTGAGTTTCTTTGAAATATTCCATACTATCAGATTCCATCTGCTTTTTCTTTCCATGTCTACCATTTGTACACAATATCTCTATTTTTTCATTTAACATTTTTTGTGTTGTTCATACTGTTATTTTCCCTGCATCCTTCAAATGATCTAAAAGTTGACAATATATCTTTTAGTGGTGCTTAGTCCTAGCTATTGTTAAATGTCAGTTGTCTCCATTTAGAATTAATGAAGTAATTTGTGAAAGGTAGTTTCTGATAAAGAGACTAACACACTAGTTCTTTTTCTTAAAGTGATCTTTAAAAATGCCTCCTTATGTAGAGTCCGGTTTCTCATTTTGTATAACTCTAATCACTCTTTTGTATTCTAGTTCTTATTATTTAGCAGAGAGCAAACTAATTTTGCATTTATGGCCTGTTTTCTTAGAAAATACTGAATATTCAGATAGCAATTGGGAGAAAACATTTTATCCATAAACCAAAAGGTTATATAAAATATTCATTAAGATAAAACAGTCAGTCCTTTTTGAGCACTGCTTACCTTAAATCTTTCCGTTAGCATTCACAATGTGAATTTTATTATATATATATATATATATATATATATATTTGCAAAAAACACATCTGATTAAGGACTTTTCTCCAAAATATACAAGAATTCTTTAAAGTCAATGATGAAGGAGATGAAATAGAGTGTGAGAAACTATTTTAATTTAAGGGAATGGAATTATGTGAACAAAGGTAAAGAGAAAAGTTGAGTTTTGGTGAATTTTACTTTCAGATTTCTATTTTAGGTTGTGTAATTTATCAGTGACTGGATTTGTATGTTTGTAATCTCTCCTTGATCTGCTTGGGTAGCCATTAGCCAGAAACTCAGCAGAAGCTCCCTCCAGTAAGACAGTTGAGTATATATTAACTTCAGATATGCTCTTATCCAGTTATTCATCCACCAGAATATCCCATTTACTATTGGATCTATTCTGTAGTTGGCAACATTAAAGAAAAGCAACACCTTTATTAGAATTCCCTGCTTATTCTGATTGCACTGGAAATGAAAGAAGCATTCCCTCTAAATTTATACCAATGGAATGATTAAGAATAATTTATTTGAGATGTTGTTTATTGAGAACTTAACTTTCTATGAAGAATGAGAAGATTTTTTGTGAATAAACTCATTGCTTTTTTCCTCAAATGACAGATCCATTGATAATCAGTAAAATAGGAGCTACTGCAAAGAACATGTACCAAAAGGACAAGTTTACTTTTATTTGCTTTGGTGGCAATTAACTATCAACCTATAGTGACATCATTTTTAAAAGATTTTATGTATTTATTATTTGAGAGAAAGAGATAGCAAGCGAGAGAGAGAGAGAGAGAGAGTGAGCGCTCAAGCACCAGTGTGAGCAGGGTGTGCAGGAAGGGCAGAGGCAGAGGGAAAAGCAGGCCCCACACCGAGCAGGGAGCCTGATGCAGAGCTTCATCCCAGGACCCTGGGATCATGACCTGAGCCGAAGACAGACATTTAACTGACTGAGCCCCCCAGGTGCCCCAACATACGATGACATCATAATAACTAATTTATTCCTTGCTTTGAGCTGAGCACTTTGGTCAGATTTGTTTAAACATCACAACTGACATTATTCTACAGAAAGAGAAACTGAGGCCCAGGAAGATCGAATTATGTCTTCTGTAAGAATGAGAATAGGATTTAACCATAAGCAGCCAGATTCTAAAAGTCAAACTAATTGCTCCCCTTCTTCAGTGTAATTGAGATACTCACCTAAGTTTTTGAGTTGCTTTTTAATTTTAAGATTGCTGAAAATATAATTAAAATATCATGGTTTTCATTAGCTTATTAAACAAAATTGATAGACATATGTACAAAGTTCTCTGAGCTAATAAAAAATGAATTCTCTAGCCTAAAAACAAATTCATCCATATTATGAGAATCAATGGTTTATCCCTTTTTATTGTTGGACTTCATTGTAGGACTGTACCACAGTTTTTTATACATTCCTAATTGATGGGCATGTGAGATGTTTCCAGTTTGGGCAATTATGAATAGAGCTGCTATAAAATTTCAAAAAAAAACAACAACAATAAAAACCCCAAATTGATAGAAAGTCAAAACAAGTCGGTAAAAATATACAATATTTAATCCTTAAAATATGATAACTATGGACCATATTATATACTTGGAAGTATTCTAAACATTTTAAAGATGTTTCCCTGATTTAAACCTTACAACAAGTTTAACTAAATCTGAAAAATGTTTAAATTATTATTTTTTAAAAGATTTTATTTATTTACTGAGAATGCACACACGAGAGTGAGTGAGAGAGAAAGAGAGAGAGAGCAGAAGCAGGGGCATAGGGAGAAGCAGACTCCCCACTGAGCAGGGAGGCTGATGCGGGACTCGATCCCAGGACCCCAGGATCATGACCTGAGCTGAAGGCAACAGTTAAGTGACTGAGCCATCCAGGCGCCACCTAAATCTGAAAAATGTTTATTGAACTATGACAATATTGACATTTGTTAGGATGGAAAAGCAAATACCAAATTATACAGTTGTTTTATTAACATTTTGGGGGGTATGTATTGAAATAAAATCTTATTATTTGAGATTCAGTACCTTTTATTTTTTTTAACCATGAAGTTCTTGTAAGATTTAGACATAACTGAGGAATTACTGACAAAATTCAATGGATCTGTAATACAGACTTACAGGTCTAATTTTTATGTGGATTGGATCTTGACAGTCAATGATGAGTTTGCTTTTATTTTTAAACAAATTTTATATTAGTGATTCTAGTGATACACTCAAGGAAATCTCAATAGCTAAGTGTCCAGATATTAGTTAGGGTGATAAATTATTTTGAAAGCTATCTTACTATGTTTCATGATAACTCCTCAAAATGACAAAACATCCAAGTTGCTTATATATACTTTTTCACTGACTTTTTGAGTTTACCTTTTGCTGGTTCCAATTCTTTGCTTTATCTTGAAATGCTGAGGAGTACCCCATATCAGTTACACACATTTTATAACTCATTCCTTTCTGTGATTTCTTTAATTGCTGTTAGAAAATAGCCTTTTCTCACATTTATTTGAAATTTTTGCTGGTTCCAGTTCTTTGCTTTATCTTGAAATGCTGAAGAGTAGCCTATATAAGTTACATTTTATAGCTCATTCTTTTCTATGATTTCTTTAATTGCTTTTAGAAAATAGCCTTTTCTCACATTTATTTGAAATTTCATATTATTTTGATTTTTTTTTAATGATCAGTTACTTCAAATATTGCAGAGGTATGAAACACTCTCCTTAGAAAATATTATAAGACTATTTGATGAATTGGGGCATCTGGGTTGCACAGCCGGCTAAGTGCCCAACTCTTGGTTTTGGCTCAGGTCATGATCTCAGGGTGGTGAGGTCAAGGCCCACGTTGGACTCCACATTCAGCACGGAGTCTCTTTCACTCCGTCTACCCCTCCCCCTGCTCTCTCTCTCTCTCAAATAAATAAATAAATCTTAAAAAAAAGGAAGAGTATTTGACAAGTTAGGAGAACGTGAGTAATTTTCAGAGTGTAAATGAGCTAAAGAATAAACAAATTGCAAGGAGGAGATAAAACTCAGTTATTAGAAAAAAATGGGAAATAAAAGCTGTCTTTCAAATATGATGTCTATCTTCGAGTCTTAAATGGTAAATGACAAGTTAAAATGGTACCTTTCTTCAGAGACACTTGGCCACAGCTACTAGAGAGAGTAAATAAATCTGACTGTGACTTGGAACAACAGGCAATTGATTCAGTTCAAAGAAATAGTTTTGTTGAAGACACCTGAAAAAGACTTCAGAATTCATTTGTTTGCATATTCAGAGATACAAAATAAATAACTCTGTGCTTGAAATATGATCAGGCTATTATTAACAACAGCCAGATGTTCTTATAAAATGATACAATTCATACATAAAGTACAAGATGCTAAGGATAGAACAATAAACCCGGTGATGAATCCTTCCTACTCTCTAGAAACTTTCTGTGTCATCCACAAAACAAGCTACAATTAGTTTGAGAGAGACTGTAATGCCAATTAAAATTGATAAATTAGATAAAAGAAGTATGAAGATAAAATTTTGTAATAAGGAAGCAATAAAGCTGCCTGGAGGGATTTGGTAAGGCTTCAGGGGAAGAAACATGAGTGAAGGGACAATCACATTATTCACTTATTGAGTCATGTAGTTCTGTCCATATGTTTTAATACATGAGAAAACGGAGACTACCTGTTTAATATTGAAGCTCTTAGCTGCAGACCCAAATTTGGATCAGTATTTGCCTAAACTTTACTTTCTTCCCATTAGAGCAAGCTGCTTCAGAGTTTCTGAAGCATAAACCCAAATCCGGGTATAAAACTTTGGCAGAAGGTAAAGTTGGCATCCAGATACATAAATGGATACAAGTCAGAAGATCATATGGGACTATTTAGAAAGGACTTAAAAAATGAGAAAATCATGGGGTGCCTGGGTGGCCTCAGTCCACTGAGCATCTGACTTTGGCTCAGGTCACGATCTCAGGGTCCTGGGATTGAGTACCACATTGGGCTCCCTGCACAGCGGGGAGTCTGCTTCTCCCTCTCTCTCTGCCCCTCCCCCTGCTCATGCTCTCTTTGTCTCTCTTTCTCAAATAAATAAATAAAATCTTAAAAAAAAAAGACAAGAAAATCTTAAGTAACCTGGAAGGAAAAAAATATACCAACTATAATTTTAATAAACTGTAGATTCTGATGCATTTATCTTTCTTTAAAGATATGTTTTAATGATATTGTGTGCTTCCAAAAGGAAAATTTGAAGACAGAAGGGTTATGCCTTTATTAAATCATTATAATTTATAAAATGTTTAGTTTAACATCAAAGAAGCAAAAGAAGCTCTCTAAACTATCTATGCTATAACTAATTTTACTAAGAGGAAAGTTAGAATGGAGAGGAGGATTAGGAAAAAAAACAAACAAGAGGAACTAATAGGAAACTAGCAACTACTATTTAAAAAGTTCTAGAGAAATGTTAGGATTTCTAAGAAAAAAATGTAATTGTGATTCTTGATGAAGGAATTATAATCTTAAGTGTTGCTGTATGTGGCATAGGTGCTCAATAAAATGTGGAAATAAATTTAACTGAATTTACTTTCATTTAATTATCTTCCCCAAGACAAAAATTAAAAAAAAAAAAAAAAAAGGAACAATCCGTGACTAAAAGAAGACAGGGGAAGAGATTTTGATTATTATCACATTAACAAGAGAAAATTTCCTACCTTGACCTGAATCATTACTCCTAATCTTTATTGCTTAAGGAATGAGATGTAATACTTTTAGAGTAACTCGCTACCATCAAGTACTTTTTACAAAATGTGTTTGAGAATTTAGTTTTTCCATTAACTGTGAGAAAGTTATTAGGCAAATTAAGACACAATTTTAAGGAGAATGCTTACCTAATGAAGAGAAGAAAACTTTTTAAGGCATTTCTGAAAACTCATTTACAGAAAAGTAATAAAATTGTACTCTGTCAAGTGGTCTGCACAGATTAAGTTAATGCTTTAATTTTTGATTTCTATTCAATTGTTAAAAGAGGTTTCTTAGCAACACTGGCTGCATACTTATATGAACTATACATTTGTTTCATCATATATAGATCATAAACACATTTTTAAAAAATTTAAATCTCATCTACTTACCAGATAAGCATAAGGTGATTCAAATTCTACATTTCAGGGTCTTGCTCATTTACACTGGTGAGTGAGGCCAAAGTAGACAGTCCATTGTTATATAGTGGCAATTAATTGCAGTTAAAATATCACTGTAGCCGTAGATTGGCTGTGGACTATGGCAAACCTAAAGTTAAGGTGGGATCTACACTTTGGGAGGGCGTATCTCCTGAAAATGATCTAGACATTTTAGGACAGGGTCATGTCTTCTCTGAAAATGTCTAGGAAATGTAGGAGTTCCATTTTCAGTTTCGTTGACGGTCATTTCTTTAATTGCTCTCTTGCGCAGAACATCACAATTTAGAGTGGCAGTTGTTGCCTCATCGTTACGGTTCAGTCAGGCACAGGGGTGGGTCAGTCACACAAAGACAGGACATCAGGAAAATGCCAGGACCTCGTACTAGAGCCACAGTCCTGCAGTCTGATCGGCTGTGGGAAGATGCTGAAGATGTTTAGCTGAGTAGAAAATGTTCAGATAAGTTTCAGTAGTACTCCAGAAGAAGGCAGGAAGCTTTTTGAGAGGATCACATCCAGAGAAGGGACGTACCAAAACTTACGAGGTGACAGAGCTAAAGATTAGATACCAGAAAATAGTGAATAAGAGACAAACAAAAACATCGTTGGGTGAAATAGGGCCTGGCTGTTAGTGCCCGTGGACTGTGTTTTAGGGGTTTGTGTGGGAGCGTTGTAGTTTAGGTATTTTAACGTTGCTATTTGGAAGTACATGACTTTGACTAACTTTGGCCTTGTGTTGACCTCGCTGTGATTCCCAGGCTAGAGTAATGGTGATAAATATATTGCTCATTGAGCCTTTTGATGAGCAGAGCCCTTTCACATAAAATGTTCTATTTAAAATTGGTAAGACTACATGTTGATAATCATAGAGAAAACATTGATGACCTGGTTCAAAAAAATCAGCTCTAAAACTTTCTATGTGAACTGGGGCAGATTCCTTAATGTCTCTATGCTTCAGTTTTTTCATCGGTAACATAGGAAGATGAATAATACTTATTTTTAGGGCTTTTGTGGGGCTTTAATAAGGTAACATATGTAAGCATTTAGAACAGTATCTGGTACATGCTAAGATTTCAAAATGTTTATTACTATGATCGAAAATATGTGTTAGAAAAAGATTTTTTCACTCTATGTATCTGCTACATAAAGATTTATATAAATTCAGTTTTTTTAAATTAATTTTCTTGAATTGTTTTAGTCCACATAAAGAAGGTAACATCTGTTATTAGCAAATAGGTTAACGAATAAAGAAGATAAAGAGACATTATTAGCTAAGTTCACTGTTTTGTTTTATTTTTTTAGAAAGTTGTCTTGATATATAGAGTAATTATACAACAGTGGCTCTTTTATATGTGTTTGAGGAAAATACTTCTGTACAATTGCCCCATTGCCAATTACAAAATTGCCCCTTAGTTTCCGTAATATGATTTTTTCCTATCTGCGGAAATAAAGATTCTACCTCTGTTCTGGCCTAAGTTCTTTGTAGCTCTAGCCAGAAGCCTCCCCCACCCCCAGCTCTTCCCACAGCCACCATGAAGGAATCTTCTACTGCTTGTAAAGGTTTTAATATTCAGCAGGTTAAGGAAACTCATGGTCAGCTTTAGAATGTTAGTCTCTGCTGAGCTTTCAAGTTGTCAAGACCCTAAAATAATATGAACAGCAGGAGTACTAAATCTTTCATTAGTTCCAGTTTCCCCTTGAGCATACTGACTTTGCAATAAAGAAGCTGTCATTGAAACTCTTCTTTTTTGCAAGGTGGGTAATAGCTTCAGGGAGAAAAATAAGGAACTGTGTCAAGTTAGCCCGACTGCCATTATGATTCCTGTGTAATCACGGCATATTTGCTTCTACTCTTTTATATGCAGGTACTTCATAGACTGGACGAGTGATGGAGACAGCTACTTTACAATAGATGGAACCGAAGGAACCATTGCCACTAATGAACTACTAGACAGAGAAAGCACCGCGCAGTATAATTTCTCCGTAATTGCGAGTAAAGTTAGTAAGTATGGCATGGACAGAATCAATGTTACACTGCAGTTCTTCGGATTGAACACGCTCAAACGAGTCCCTGCTGAGGTCTTTTTTCATTTTTGGACTGACAGCTGAGTGGTCTCCTGGGGAAACTCAGAAACCTGTTCCTTTACCTCATAGCATAAGTCCAGAGAAATTTTGACAGTTGCCAGTGAGCCCTGTTTGCAGGCTTGCACGAATATCCAGCAGTGCATTTCTTGTGTGACCTCATCCCTTTTCCATGCTCTACCCTCAACCATCCTCCAGCTTCCAACTTCTCTTCCACACCCGACCTCCGTATAGAATCTTATTGGCAGCTTCAGAGGCCGGGCAGGAGGAATTAATTCTCACACAAAATCGCCCATTCTGAAATCTCTTCTCAAACTGCAGAGAATATTTTTAAAGTCACCGCTCTTCTGTCCCTCTCCTTTTCTTAGAATGTAATTGTAATGTTTTGTGGTTTTTTTTGTTTTTTTTGTTTTGTTTTGTTTTTCAATGAACGTCACTGTGGAATATACAGGAGCTCTAAGTGCTCTTCTTTAAGGAGTCACTCAGAATCGATAGGATTGTTAGGACCGATCCCTGGTGTTGATTTCTGGTTGTTCCAGAGGAGAATCCTCTAGACTGAGAGTGACAAAGCTCTCAATATGTTTGACTGGACAACCTAGGATACTGTTACAACTTCCTAAGTTGGGGGGGAATGGTAACATTTGGTTATCAATATAATTGCACAAGAAAGTGCATCTTCCCATCCACCTGCTTATGGTCTCTTGAAAGATTTGGGGAAATCCCTTCTGAGCATCTTTCATTTTGTTTCTTTCTCATTTTATTTTGTTCATCTGGCACACATACTTCTGCAGCTAATTTCATTTTTCTATGCAGGAAAGAGCTAACTGTGAATATTTCTGTTGAGGGGTTTTTGTTCAGTCTCAATTCAGTGGGGTGTAAATATTAAATGGTTTTGTTTATCCTCAACAATTGCTTCAAAACACGAACAGTCAGACACCTATTCCCAGGCCTTAATGATATCTTTAGCTGATTTCATTATGTTGTGGTTATTCTGATTACTAAGGGTAAGACTAACATAAAAGAACATGTGGCTTTCACCTTGTTTATTGTACCACTGACCTGTCATGTGAGTAAACTGACTACCCTGAGGCTGCCATACTAGAGAGGTCACACATTGGTGGTCAGGTTGACCATCCCAATTCAGCTCAGCCTTCCAATCATACCTGCCAGTGTGCTGCATATGTGCATGAAACCATCTTGGAAACTCTAGCCCAGGCCATCTGCTAGAGTCATACCACAATGCAACCTCCATCAATGCCACGTGAAATGAAACATATACTTGGACCAACCCTGCCCACATGCTTAACTCACAACATTGGGAGAAGGACTAAAATAGTAATTAGTTCAAGCAACTACATTTTAAGGTCACTTGTTGTTAAGCAGCAATAGATGACTGCAGAACTCAAAGCCACCGCAAGTTGGAACTGTGACTCCTCGCTGATGGAGATACAAGTTCTCCAGCCTGTTAGAGTGGAAAAGACAGAGGGAAGTACAGATACATAAGTCTTTCTTATCTGCCCCCATATAATACTCCGTTGCTTGCCACTGCTTCTAGGGCTAAAATGGACTGGCAGTAAAGGCAGTTGCCCAAACACTGTCTCCTTAAGTGATCTTTGAGTTATTTGATGTGGGGGGCTCTGGACATCCCATCTACATGGGAACTTGATATGGGAACCCATGTGGTAGACCTTCCAACTTCTTAATTCCAGGGTCCCCTTACATAGAGGACAGTCTTCTTAGGTGAGTTTATAACATGATTTTTCAATTTTAGCATTCTGTTGTGCCCACTGGACCCTGAGGACACTCACACATCCTTGTCACACAGAACAGGGACTTCCCAGGCTGGTCTACTGAATGGTTTCTCTGTCCGGCCACCTCCTTTCAAATCTGCCCTTCTTGCTCAGTTAGGCTCTGAGAGCAGATCATGCAGTCAGCTGCCTGAGCAAACATATCATCAGGAGAACAGAATGCCACTCTCCCCTTTGCGGAGGACACCCGTTTTCTTTACGGTGTTTTCCTGGTCTCCTTTCACACCTGGCATCTTTTCTCCCCTCCTATACTGCATCCTATTGCAATTATGTTTGTTACTCATCATTCCTTTCATGTTGACTTTCAATTATTTCACTCAACCACAATGTTGGGGGATAGCTTACCCATATTGTAGATAGAAAATAAATTTTGGTTTTCTAAGATCTTTGGCAAATGTGGTGAAAATGAATTAAGCTATGGAGTGTAAGACTTTCCTGAACCATTCACTTTAATTGCTTGTACATTCTAAGTGACAATTAAGCAGAGGTAGTCTCTTCAAATAACTTTTGTTTGTCAAAGACATATTGATCATAACAAAAGATTATTTTTTAGAAAACTATCTAATCTGGGGCACCTGGTGGCTCAGTCAGTTGGGCGTCTGCCTTTGGCTTGGGTCGTGATCCCAGAGTCCTGGGATCAAGCCCCATATCGGGCTCCATGCTCGGCGGGAAGCCTGCTTCTCCCTCTCCCTCTGCTTGCCTGCCTGCCTACTTGTGATCTCTCTCTCTCTCTCTCTCTCTCTGTGTCAAATAAATAAATAAATAAAAACTTGAAAAAAAAAAGAAAACTATCTAACCTTACCTAAACCTTCCTATTAATACACACATACACAAAACACGCATATTTTTTGAGTTGGGAATAGTAGGTTTCCGTACCTTAACTCAGGATGAAAGTGTGCAGATAGTTTATTAATCACTTGTAGCTCAGGAAGGTCTCTTTCTCCCCCCGCAGCTCTGTAGACTACCCAAACCATCACAATGGTGTGACGGCACTGAAAGTAGCAGGTCTGATACCTCTAGTCAGATACTTGCTCTTCACCCACTTAGACAATGAAAGGAGGGTATGCACTTTTGCTGTGGAAGCAAGTGTCACTGATCCTCCATTTTAGATTTTTCAGGTTTAAAGAAATCTATTTTTTTAGCTATCAATATGATTAGGGCACATGCTGGCTCTAGTTTTTACCTAAATGCAAATTAGGAAACCCTAGTGTGTAGATTCTCATTAGTTAGGTTGGCCCTTACTGGGAAATATGCAGAACTGGGACTTAGACACATAATGGAGATATATACATATATATCTCTCTCCACGTATATAAGCTTATCCATATATCCATATATATGTACATATATATATAAAATCTTATACAATATAAGAGTGATATCAAATTAACATTTCTAAAATAGGTACCTCTGTTCTGTTCCAGTACCTATTCAAAGACCATTGTGTAGATTTTAGGACCCCAGGGAAATCTGCTGGGGTAAACGCTATGTATCCATGTGAAAAATAAAGAGGCTAAACACATACCACATGATAATTAAAGAATTACAATAAGAATAGCTTATTATGGGCTTTATTTGGCTTGAATTCACAGAGTTTAAAAGTAAAATTTATTCATGTTCTAATGCATAAGGCTGTTTTCATTGATCAAACTAGCCAGCTGAGCAGGAAACACTATCTTCATGGTGAATGACTGAGAAATAAGTAGTTTACACTTGTACTGCCAAGAAGAAACAATTACGTAAGTATACCTTATTGCAGATTGAACTAGTATGTGTTTTGGCCTGACCCTTACATAAAAATACTCAGGCAAATGAAATGTTACAATGATTGAACAACTTCCAATTAATTAAAAAGCAGTCATTAATCAGTGTTGCTATAGTTGGAGATGCAAATAATTTTATTAGACTCCTAATAATTCTTTTATGCATTACTGCTTTGCTGTTTTTATGATACTAAACTTGAGAATTTTAAAAAAGATGGAAACCAAAAATTCACTTCATTCAAATTATCAGAAACTTTCAATACATAAATGTTTCCAATTTCCTTTTGGCATTACTATAACAAATATCATTAGGCAAAGATAATTAAAAATATCTACACTACAGCCTTAGAACATATTTTATATAATTACAAAATAAACAAATGATGCCAGAGACAATTCTTCTTTTCTTGGTCAATAGTTATCCAGATGACAATGGATTGTTTGCATTTATTATGAAACAGGTCAAAAATCACTAAATTGATTCACTAACTGCTGTATTTGGGGAAAATACTTTATGTAAATATATCATTATAAGTTGGGATTAAATTGTTGGGTAATTATTTTTTGAGGTTATTTGGTATATAGAGCTATTTTGTTAGGACTTCTTTTTACTTCAACATAATGCAGATGATATCATCTTCATATGTACAGAAAAATTAAACTTTGGCATTACTATCCATAATTCAGGCTAAACATAAATTCATACACTTCTTAACTTTGTATAGAATATCATTTATGTGCAAAACACAATTTGTTGTGAGTTATGAGTAAAACGAGACCAAAGTCTATGCTTAAGGATATTAAAGTTTAGGAACAGTTAGAAATTGACCAAAATAGAGAATTTTAGTAAGTTATAACCATGTGAATTATGCTGAATTCCAGGGACTTTGGATTTAAGGGTGTTCTTATACAACCTCCAGGGGGAAGCTGCAGAAGATTATAAAGGACCAGAGTGTGGCCATTAAATGATAAAGGGTTTAAACACAAAGAATTAGATTTTGTGATAAAATTTTCCAAAGAATTTCATCTGCCTGCATGCCACATAGCCATGAAATGATGTTCTTAGATCAAATGAGAAGAAAGTATCTAATTTTTCTGAAACAATAGTAAGTAGTAATAATAATAATAATAATATAAACTAATAGACTAAACAATTCTATTCGCTTCATATATATTCAATCAAGATGAGTAGTATGGTCCACACTGCAAGCGTGCGGAAATAGAAGCTCAGAGGTATTTCGTTCGTAGCTCCATGTCACACCGGGAGTGGTGACCAAATGAGGATGGAAGTCCTGGGCTCTCTCAATCCAAAACAGAATTTCCCAGGGATAAGTAATCACTTGCCTAAGCTTATTAGATATATTTTAAATAAGTTATTAGTTGAACTAGTCAAGGTGATTTTCATATGCATAGAGTACAAAATAATAAAAAATTATACATTTATTATGTACATAAAATTAAATTGAAATTTTGTTAGTCTTGACATCTATCTATCATCTATCTATCTATCATCTATTATCTATCTATCTAGGCTTGTTAGACTGCTTATCTATCACAATTCTGTCGTGAATTTGAATGTTTCAGAAATTTGTATACCGACTGACATCTATTAATTACTCATACAAAATCACCTTTTTAAAAAAATTTTTAAAAGATTTTATTTATTTATTTGAGAGAGAAAGAGCAGAAGAGGGGGCAAGGTCAGAGGGAGAAGCAGACTCCCCGCGGAGCAGGGAGCCCGAAGTGGGACTCGATCCCGGGACTCCAGGATCATGACCTGAGCCATAGGCAGTCACTCAAACAACTGAGCCACCCAGGCGCCCCACAAATTCACCTTTTTTAAAATCAAATCAATAACGGGTTTTATTTGCTTTCCAAATACAAATTTAATTTGTGGTTAAAGAAAGTCACTTGAGAAGGATTTTTAAAATCATCGAGAGTTTAAAATAAAGTGAAATGTCACCTACAGTCTTGTTGACCACGGGTGAAGAATTCAAGGAAAATATGCCGACTATCGTAATGCCAGTAGGTCATAATCCACAGAGGTTTCTGGTTTTATCAGCTGTGTTGAACCCACTTTCTTCTCAGTTTAGTCTGTTTTTGAAAGAATATTTGTTCATAGATATGTTCACTTTGCTAGAATGCACTAGGCTCTGTGTTAAATCCTGGAGATTTTAAGATGAATATGAAGTAGTTCTTGCTCTAAAGGAAATCAGAATATCTAAGGCTTTATGTTATTGCAAATATTTAAAATTAATGATAGTTTCCTCTTGTGTTTTCATTGGGAAAAAAATTGGCGATATTTTTAAAGGTTCCTTTTTCTTTAGAGATCAGTTTTTGTCACCAACAGCATAGAAAGTAATATTTGACTTTAGCATAGATATATATGAATAATTTAAATCCTCTTTATGGATTGCTCATCTAGATACAGATCATACTACTGTAATTGAACAAAACTATTATTAGATATAGTTTATCTTAACTTGTAATTTGAAAATGAACTGATTTAAAGAAAAAAGAAAAAGAAAGCTTGTGTTACTTTTTTGTTGTATCTTGCTCAGTTTGCACTATAATTCGGCTTTTTGTCATAAAGAGCTAAGATTTCATTCTTGAAGTTATTGTAGTTGCAATTTAGTACATGGTCACAAAATTGAATTTTTAACACTGATAGTTATTCAGAAGCAGATGTCATCTTTAAATAAGGAAGCCCAACAGCTCCGGCATATTTTAACACACTAGGAACCCTGTGTCAATGCTTTAATGTTTTCAAAACATTTTCAACTACATTTCTCATTGGTGCTTGGAAATATTCTATTATTTGGCCAGTATTTATTGAATATTTAATATGTAACTTAAGTAACCCCACCCCTTTAACACTTGAATGTAAACTGGGCTTTCTCATGGCATGGTGGTCTCGATAGCAGCGCGGGTATTACTCTTTGGAAGTAAGTGATTATCACGTACCTGGGTAGATCTCAGAAGGTGTGCCTTCTTCTTCTCTGAGTTAGTTGGTATATATCATGGTGCAGTGACAAGTATAGTAAGAAGATTTGGATTCCAGTCGGGTCTGGCAAAAAAAAATGTAGGGCAAGTTTATACCAAAGTTTTCTCATCTCTAAGTGGGCAAATAGAGATCTGTAATTTTCAGACTTGTAGATCATCAGGATACTTTGTCAAATGAAATCTTAGGTGGAATCTCAATGTGTACTACATTGAAGAGAACTGTGGATAAAGCCAATGATTTTTCTTTGCCCCTATAAACTCCTTAGCCCTGAGGAGAATGGCATGAAGGATGTAAGTTCATATTAATTCTAATTTCCTATTTAAATTTAAAACTTAGTTTCCCATCTGTGAGCATGAAATGTTTTCTGTTTCTTTGTGTCATCTTCAATTTCTTTCATTGGTGTTTTATAGTCTTCAGAGTACAAGTCTTTTACCTCTTTGGTTAGGTTTTAATATTGCACTGTATGTTAACTAACTAGAACTTGAAAAAAAACTTTTAGAAAATAAATAAGGGGCGCCTGAGTGGCTCAGCTGGTTAAGCGTCTGCCTTCGGCTCAGGTCATGAACCCAAGGTCCTGGGATTGAGCCCCACATCAAGCCCCCTGCTCCGCGGGAAGCCTGCGTCTCCCTCTCCCACTCCCCCTGCTTGTGTTCCCTCTCTCACTGTGTCTCTCTCTGTCAAATAAATAAGTAAAAAATCTTAAAAAAATAAATAAAATTTAGTTTTCCTAGGATTTATTAAAGGTTACAATGCTAGTTACTAGTGAACCATTTCTAAAAGAGGTTTCTGATGACAGGTTCCAAAAATGGGCATACCTTTGTGTCTCTCCCTTCCCATATATTCTTCTGACAGTGAGGCTGACATTCCTTCCATCAGGAAGTGGGTTGGATCTTCCCCTTGAATTTTGAAGTGGACTGGTGACAGCCTTGACTAATGCAGAGGAGATGCATTTCTATGTCACTGTGTTAGGTCATAAAGGCAAGGATTTCTGTCCAGATTTCTCTCACTTTTGAAATACTTGCCCTTGAACTTTAGCCACCATGCTGCGAAGAAACCCAGTCTCCATAAAGAGACCATGAATGAGTATTCTCGTCTCTACCTCCAGTGAGACATCTTAGCAGACCACCAGCATCAAGTACGTGCTATGTGAATAAATGAAACTTTAGATGAGAAAAGCACCAGTTCAGGAAGAAATGCCAGTCTTCTTTTCATTTTCCCTCCCTTCCTTCCTTCCTTCCTTCCTTCCTACTTTCCTTCCTTCTTTCCTTCCTTCCTTCCTTCCTTCCTTTCCTCCATGGTTTAGGTGCATTTTATTTGTTTTCTTCCAAGATCATCCTACAAAAGAACTAATGTAAAAACCAAAGCCCTGGCAAGTGGGTGAGAACAACCTCCTCTTTCCCAGAGCCCTCTGCTTGTCCCTGTGTTCCTCAGTTGTGTCACTGCTCCCGTGCATGTGGGTAGAGAGCTTACTACTTCATCTCCCACCTAGCCCAGAGCGGGACCTACCACCTAGCACCCCCTGCCCTCAGTCCCCTTTCACACATGTTGGTCCTGGTTACAGGCAGCCATGGTAAGAACTATCGGGATCGAGTAGGAGTTCTGAATCCCAGAAGGCCATAACCAGGGCTCAGCCCGTGATATTTCTTCCTCTAATTCAGTGCCCTAGGAATGCTGTTGGGCCCAACACCTCCATCACAGAAGCCAGCTGCACATTCTCTGGCCAAAGAGAACTAGAGCTTCAGGCCTTAGCCAGAAGCTGGTACAGGTAAATACAGTCAGACTTGAAGGGGAAGTGACCATCCTCCCACATGAAGAACTGCCATTGGATCTGGCTGGTCCAAGCCTTGAAGTTCCTGATGATTTGCTTCTTCTCAGCCTCCTTGCCCACCCAGAGTTTGTTGGGGGTGATGTAGCTAGAATGGACATGGTACTGGGGACAAGCCTTCATGATGTCTTGTGGGAAGTCCTGTCTCCTCTTTTACCAGGGTGCAAAGTCACCTCAACAGTGGGTATGCCTGCAGTTGGGCAGGATGCCTCTGACTCGCCCCGCACCTTGTCCATGCAGATGCCACACATGAAGCCCTGACTGTCCTGCTCCCTCTCAAGGTCCAGGCCCTGAAATGGGACCATGAGCTCCCAGGTAGCATCTGCCTTGGGCTGAGAGTCCTGGGAGTAGCTATGATTCCTGTCAGCAGATAATGGAGACAGAGAATTCCAGAAACTGTCACCAACCTCCTTGCCTTGCTAGCCAACCCCTCCAGATCAGCTTCTGTGCCCCAGCAGGCCCCTGCTCAGCCCCAATCCATAGGTACAGAAGGCAGGTAAATGGGCTCGGACTTGCACTCCAGGCTGTGTGGAGCTATGGATGCAGATAGCTGTATCTATCTCCACAGGAACAGAAGCCTCCCTGGAAAGGCTTGGATAGTAGCAGTGAGCAAAGCACTACAAAGTGCAGCTGGACCCCTAGTGACAGGCCCCTTGGGCAAGATTTCTGCATGGTGGTTGGGAGCAGGGGCAGCTCCCAACCACCATGGGCATTGCCATGAGGCCCTGCTAGGTCCATTCCAGCTCAAGCCCTAGTGAGAATCTTTCTTTCCTTTTAATATATGTATTATATATATATATATTAATATATTTGAATATTTTTTATGACCAGGTGTAGTTATCTATTGCTACATGATAAATTATCATAGAGTTTCTTTGGGTTAGGGATTCTGAAAAGGTTTATTTATTTGAAAGAGAGAGAGCAAGAAAGAGAGAGCAAGCGTGAGTGGGGAGAAGGGCAGAGGGAGAAGCAGGCTCCCCCCTGAGTGGGGAGTCACACTCACGGCTCAATCCCAGGACTTCAGCTGAGATCATGACCTGAGCAGAAGATAGACACTTAACTGACTGATCCATCCAAGCATCCCTGAAAGGGTTCATCTAAAAGGAATGGCTTAATATCTCCTCCAAGAAGTCTGGAAGACTTGAGAGGTGGGGACTGGAATCTTCTGAAGACTTCGGAAACCCAAAATCACTGAAAGCTTTTGCTTTCTGCAGCTAAACCAGCTCCAAGGAACAATGTCAGCCTTATTGTCAAAGAAGAGGATATTTGAGATTCATTCAGGTTGTTGTAGCACATGTCACTATTTTGTTCCTTTTTGTTTTTGAAGTAATTGTCATTGCATGGATATGTCACATAATGTTTATCCATTCACCAAAAGATAGACATTTGCATTGTTGTCAGTTTTGAAGTGTATACATAATACTTTAATGTGCATTTTTATACAGGTTTTTGTGTGGATGTTTATTTCATCCTCTTGGGTAGATACCTAGGAGGGGATTTGCTGCAATATCAGTTCATGTTTAATCTTTACAGAATGTTCCAACCCATTTTCCAAAGTGATTATACAATTTTCTGTTTCCATCACCAGCAGTGCTTTCCATCAGCAAACCATTTTATTTCTCTGAGCGATGATTTGTGAATTTCTGTTTGTAAGTCCTGCATCTCTTTTGCTAAATTTATTCCCAAATATTTTATTATCTTTGATTATATTGTGAATGGAGTTTGTTTGTTTTTTTTTTTTTTTTGGTCTCAGTTTCATTCTTTCCAATCTGGATACTTACATTTTTTTAAATTTTATTTTCATTTGATTGTACAATGGTGAATATATGTGGCAAGAACAGCCGTTTCTGCCCTGTGCTCAATTTTAGAGAGAAAGCACTGACTCACTCTTGAATATGATGTTAGCTATAGGCTTCTTGTAGATAGACTAGATCACGTTGAAGATCTTGCCTCCTGTTCATTACTTTTTTAGAAGACTTTTTAAAAATTATGAATGGATGTAAGATTTTGTCAAATGCTAATTCTGAATCTATTTGAGACGGCCATGTGTTTTTTAGCTTTCTTCTATTAATATGGTGTGTTGGATTGATTATTCTTGGATATTGAACTAACCTTATATCCTTAGGATAAATGCCATTTGGTCATTGTGTAGTAATTTTATAGTATGCTCTGGAATTGATTTGTTAATATTTTGTTGAGGAATTTTTGTACTTATGTTTATGAGTGAGATTAGCCCATATTGTTTTTTTTTTTTAAAGATTTTATTCATTTATTCATGAGAGACAGAGGGAGAGAGAGAGAGAAGCAGAGGGAGAAGCAGGCTCCCAAGGAGCAGGGAGCCCGATGCGGGACTCGATCCCAGGACCCCGGGACCATGACCTGAGCCGAAGGCAGACGCTTAACCATCTGAGCCACCCAGGCGCCCTAGTCCATATTGTTTTGTTTTGTTTTGTTTTCTTATGTTTTTTCATTGCATTTGGTAACAGTATACATAAAATGAATTGGTGTTTCCTTCTCCATTTCCTGAAAGTTTGTAAAGAATTGGTATTATGTGATCTTTAAATAGTTGATAGAATTCCCCCAGTGGGGTGCCTGGATGGCTCAGTCAGTTAAGCATATGCCTTTGCCTCAGGTAATGATCCCAGGGTTTTGGGATTGAGGCCTGCATCTGGCTCTCTGCTCAGCAAGGAGCCTGCTTCTCCCTCTGCCTCTGTTTGCCGCTCCCCCTGCTTATGCTCTTTCTCTGTCTCTGTCAAATAAATAAATGAAATCTTTAATCTTTAAAAGTAAAATATTTCCAGAGTTCAAAAAAAAAAAAATCCCCCAGTGAAGGCATGTGTGTATGCGTTTTTTATTGGTTGTGAGATTTTTAATTACAACTTGATTTTATTCATTTTTTTAAGGTCTATTAAGGCTTTCTATTTCTTTTAAAGGACGTTGGTAATCTGTGTCTTTCTAAGAATTTGTTCAGTTCATTTATGTTGACTAGATTTTTGGCATATATTCATAATATTCCTTATAATATTTTAACTCATTTATGATAAACAGTGATTTATTTTTCCTTCATTCCTTTTTTTTTGGTAATTTGGGCTTTACATTTTGTTTTCTTAATTGAAACCGTACTTGAAAATACTACTAATAAGGCAATTCTAACTCAGACTGACTCAGAAAGCTAAGGGAGCTCACTGAGATATCATCAAGGGATGGGGAAAGAAAATCTAACAAAACATTTTTGAAGACATAGGGGATAAAAACAAAATGATTTCTTGATTATATTATGTGAGCCAAAAACTATTAATAAGCTGGTTATTAAATATAAGCAACATGCATCGATAATAATTGGAATTTAAATGATTTGGCTACAAAGAACACAGCAATTACGTAAGATTTTGGTTATTTAAAATTTACTAAATTTAGGGATGCCTGAGTGGCTCAGTCGGGTAAGCGTCTGCCTTTGGCTCAGGTCATGATCCCAGGGTCCTGGGATGGAGCCCTGCATTGGGTTCTCTGCTCAGTGCGGGGTCTGCTTTTCCTTCTCCCCCTGAGACTCCCCCTGCTTCTGCTTTCTCTCTCTCTGACAAATAAATAAATAAAATCTTTAAAAAAATAAAATAAAATTTACTAAATTTATATTTGAAACAGCCCTCTACATATTCAGTGATAACTAGTTTCTACGTGGCAAAAATGTTGGTAATAATGCCCAAACTAAGTCATGATTAAACAAATTTCATCATAGATGTCCCAAATACAGATTAGATGAGTCAGAAGAAAAAGGGTCATTATTTCTTCAATGTAATTTTCTGAATTATATGCATAAATAAAAAATCTATATTACTCTAACAAATTATATTCTCTTGTGAAAAGTTCAGTGCTTAAGTACAGGAGTTCTTGAACAGAGATGTTACTGCTTCCCCAATTGGCTCGTCCCTCTGCCCCTCCCCCGCTCATGCTCTTCCTCTCTCTCTCAAATAAACAAACAAAATCTAAAAACAAACAACACGCACAAAACTTTCCTCTTTATATGACCTCAGGACTTGTACTTTATATATCATGTAAAATGGAAAGCGGAGACTGATTTTTATGTTGGCAGAAACTTGAATAGGCTAAGTAATTCACATGAATTCCCTAAACTAATCTGTAATATTAATTCGTTGTCTATTTTTTTCAATAGCTAAATAAATTTCAGTTATTTTCTAATGCACGATGTATACTAGAGTTTAAGAGCATGAACTTGGAACCAGAACCCCATCTTATTACTTCCAACTTGTGATTTTTGGGAGTCACATTCCCCTTCTGTTCCTCAGAGTTCCACATGTAATAATGGGGATAATAGTGTCAATAATAGAGTTACTGTGAACCCTAAAAGAGTTAATCTACGTGACATGTTTTAGAATATAGGTACACTGTAAGCATTACAAAATATTAGGCCTAGGTTTTTTTTTTAATTTTGTTGTTATTTTTTATAATTTCCAGGATTTTACAAAAGCAAACCAAGTTTAGCCAAATTGTTGACTTTTATCTACATATTAGGCTATAGGAGTAATTAACACCAAAAATGGATACAGAGATAAATAACCTCCAAGAAGTGCACTTTGTAATAAGAGTGATGTAATTTACTAGAGGTGATCTAACATTTTGTAAAACACCACCACTTATTTAATATAACAAACCTATGAATTTGGAACTGTTAATACTGTGTGTTTCATATGAAGAAACCAAATTAAAGGTAGATTAAATAACTTCTGAAAACAGCCAACATTTTCTACCAAATAAGATAATTCCCTGTGGCCAATATTAATTTCTTTTGCCAATATTAATTTTTAAATCATACTTTCTGCATCCTTCTCCAAGATTACCAATACACCTTCTATAAGCACATCCTCTATTACAGAATATACCAGTCATCCCCACTTTGTGTTATCTGTGTGTGTACTGGTCCACGATGACGGATTTCACTGTGTCATATGTGAATATGTGAACATTTATTATGATACTGTTTATAGTGCCTATTATTTTCTAATAAATTTTAGCACAGCAGGATAGTGGAGAGTTGGCAGAGTCAGTCGTGTGTTGAAATTTTGTATGTTTCTTTAAAAGAATCCAGATAGAGGTCTAAAAGAATACTAATATTATGAATCATCAGCAGCACTGCAGATGAAGGATTTAACACATAAACCAATCAATAGAGAAGGTATGGTGGCATACACATGGTATTTGAATTTCCATAGTCCTGGGTTGGAATCTGAACTTCCCATTCCCCTAAAGGTGTGACTTTGGGCAAGGTCCTTCAACAATATGGGACAGTTTATCCATTGGTAAAATTTCATATGGTAAAATTTTATAACAAGAAAGGTAAACTGTGCATTGCTATGCCTTACTAACTTAATTTTTTTGAGTCTTCTTCAACAAATGACAGGGAAGCAGATAATGTATCAAGAGCTGGGGTAAAACTTGTGATGGGATTTGGCACTTTTTCAAACCAACACTTTTTTTTTTTTAATATACTGTAGGAAGAAAATCCTTATTCCTTCTTTTCTTATCACCAGCAAGTCATTTCAGGGTGTATCCTAGCTTTCCATAATCTATGTCTTCTACTTCCTTAAGTCTGTTTTTTAAATCTTTATTTATAAAAAGCCCCTTCTCCTTCATTTTCCTTGTAATTTATCATCCTTTTCAGGAAGAATCATTTTGAAAGAACTTTTTAAATATGTAGATGATCCTACCCAATAAAGTTTTAATTATATGGACACAACATAGAAAACATGCTTTATCCAGTGAAAATTATCACTATTATTGAAGGTTGGTTCTGTGAACTCTGGTATGATAGCTACATGTTTGATAAAATACTAGTTGGTTGACCTTAACTTTGGTGGTGAGTGAATTTCAGGATGAACACTGGTATGGGGCACCGCTAGTGCTCTGACAGCAAAACACTGACATACTTACCCATCCTTTCATCATTTATACTTGGCACACTGCAGAGTTTCCCTTTAAGGAAGGATCATTTAACTTCTTTATAATGACTGATAAAAAAAAAATTAAGGGATGCCTGGGTGGCTCGGTCAGTTAAGCCTCAGACTCTTGATTTCCACTCAGGTCATGATCTCAGGGTCCTGGGAGGCAGCACTGCACTGGGCACCGCACTCAGCAGGGAGTCTGCTTGTCTCTCTCTCTCTCTCTCTCTCTCTCTCCCTCTGTGCCCTGCCTACACTCACACACATTCTCTCTGTGAAATAAATAAATAAATCTTTAAAAAAAATTAAAAAATGTTTAATACTATTTACTATAAGAATGATAACTGACCAGATTTTGCAACTGTGTGTTCTCTTTTTATGTTTTCAACAGGTAACCCATTATTAAGCAGCAAAGTCAACATATTGATTAATGTCTTAGATGTCAATGAATTTCCTCCAGAAATATCTGTGCCGTATGAGACAGCTGTGTGTGAAAATGCCAAACCAGGACAGGTATCTTATCAATATTGTTAACAAATAGCATATAAAGACCTACTATTTGCATATGTTTCAGGGTAGAAGACCATAGATAAATGCATGTACACACACATCGATATCTAGATCAATCCCAATACTGATAATGATAGATAGAGAGAGAGAGAGAGAGATAGATAATTTTTTCCCTGGATCATATATTTTCATAAAAGAAAACCCACAAGAGATAGTAAACTCATAAATTAAGGGTGAATTTATGGATGTAGAAGTAACATCTCAAGGGATAAAGTGATGATGGCTTAGTGAATATTCTTCGTATGACTAAACAGTCTAGGATTGCAGATCTGCTACGTTTTCCACTCCTTTACTGTGGACATTTTATAGAATCTGTGACTATAAACCCAGTAAGCAAACAACTTGAGAGTACATTCTTCTAGAGTGTTTCTTGCTTTGCTCACGTGTTTTATGAATGGGTACAGAAAATCTCTGTAGCCCATTAGAAATGTAAGGCTTCTTTCTCTGGTGGCCTTGAGTAGAACATCTGGGTTATTCAAAATCTCTGAATTACACTTTCCTTATTAAGTCAATATTGCTCTGGTTCTAGTGGGAGATGTCATGAAGGAGGACCACATGCTTATGAAAGTTACTGTCAAAATCCTAGATTTAATGTGAGTGGTGCTGGGTAGCCAGTTTTTTTTCCCCTAGACTATTATAGATGAATGAATAAAATAATATAATGTTATAATGTGACATGATGATATGATATGATATGATATGATATAATGAATGAATCAAGCATGAGAAAATGATGAAAGTATGTCATGAAATAAGAATATGATTAATTCAATACTGTGCACCTAGGTTCCAAAGGAAAAATATGTCAGTATGCTTGGTTCACTTTGTATTTTAATCACCTTTAAATAGCATAACTATTCATTTAAGTAAATTTGAAGTTTTAATTCTCACTGAAAATAATATTTAAAACAGTATCTTTATTGGAAGAAGTTACTCCTAAATATTCAGTATTTGTTTCAATTTGAATGTTTCATACTGCTTTGTAGAAAATCTGTCCCATAACCCTAATCTTATGATGTCCACTAGCTATGTAGCTATTAAATTAAAATTAAATAAAATTAAAAATCAGTGTTCTCATTCATACTAGCCACATTTTAGTTGCTCAATGGCTGTATCTAATGAATGGCTACCATTTTTTGTCCATATAAATATAGAATATTTCCATCAGTACAGAAACTTCTAGTGGATTGTGATGCTCTAATCCTTTCTCTGATAATTTGGGGAAAGTATTAAATTTATTAAAACCTGACTTATTTAGTCAGATTTTCCACTTGATAAATTTGCAACCTTAATTTTGAATAGACACAGAAATGCATTAAAAAGAAATTTTAACCCTTTATCACTTTAAATGTACCCACAATTTACATGGGATAAATCCAGTGCCTTCTTTAGTGTCTAAAAGAGTAGATGCTGCATAAATGTTTAAACAAATAATAAACCAATTTGGTTATTTGAGAAGTTACAAGAGGTTTTCTGAAATCCCACACCCACAACTTAGCAATTTCTCACTTTCCAGATCCCTCCACCCTCACCCCCCGAAACTTAACTCTCTATTTTTTTAGATAGTTAGGGATATTAATCATTTTATATCAATTAGACTCTTGTAATGAACGAAACGAAAGTCCTTTCGGAAATAGAACTCCATTTGACGCTTCTCTGCTTGTCTAACAAACTAAAGAGTTTGAAAGGTTGGGAAAAGTAGAAATGACCCAAGATAACTTGGTTTTCTTACATCTGGGCAAAGTGGTAAGCAATCTGTGGGGTCCTTGGAGGCTCTTTTTTTATAAATACCTATTGAGTTTTCTACTGGGCCACATTTGTTACTCGCATTTTCAGGGAGTGTGGTATGTGAGCATTTTCTGCTCTTGACCCCAGGCATTCTGCCCATTGTCTAGGAACTATGCCTAGGAACTGTCTATCACTCTGGCCTATAACTGAACATGTATATGTATGTATTTTTATATGTATGTATGTATTATCTATCAAGAGACAGAAGAGAGAGAAAGATGATGCTATCTAAATCAACAGTGATATATATAGTGAATTCCTGAAGTATGAGAGTTTTTTTTCCCTTAGGGCAATGACTCCCAAGTGTCAATTCCAGATAAGTGCCTGTTTATACCAAAGCTTTCGTCTCTGTCTGCTGTTTGAAAGGACATTGCTTCATTCTAAAGTTATGTTCTTGGAATTTTTTGATGTTAAATAACTTTAATTTGGTAAATGATTATGCTTGCTGATAGTAGTTAAAGGCAAAACAAAACAAAATACCTGGCAACCCAATCCCCTAATAATTTACAGAAAACTTATGGATGGGACATAGTGATCTGACTGAGCCTACGAGTTTATGTGAAGTTACGTAAGTTGAAGTTTTATAGAATTGTGACTGATTCACAGTAAACCAGGGAAACAAAATTCTCATTAGAAAGCCAATTTGTCAAATTAGAAATTACTAATACAGCACCAGGCCCTCAAAGTCACAGTAGATACACTTATATGTGAGTGTGTGATTTTGTATGCATGTGTACATGCACACAACTCTATGGGGCATAGATCATGGTAATAAGGTTGAGTTTTAGCCATGGAATGAAAACAAAAAGTAGTAAGTAAATCACATATAGAACACACGATGTATGCTTTTGCCCACTGTGACAAAGACACAGTTCTTGACATTAAAGGTCTTCCTTTGACAAATTCAAATTTTGTCTAAGAGAGTGATCACCTGAGCACTACTCTGCTCTCACTCTCTTCTATACACATTTCCTGAAATGCTTTCTGATGCAAAGCCATTGGATATGTTAATAAAATACAATCTCAAAGCTATTATAATTTGCTTATCTATGTAGTGAATTATCAATTTCACAGTTTGGCTCTCAGAAGTTATTTTTACTCTCCAAATTCTTAAGGGCATTTTCTTGAAGTATCAGAATTTTAACTGCTAAACACACAACATATGGAAGGTGATTTAGGAAAAATTTTGAAACCGGGTTGTTATAGTGCTTACTTCTTTAAAAAACTTTATGAAAATACATTTAATATTGTTGCTCATTGGGGAAAAACAAATATAAGGACAAAACCAGATATACATCCTTTGTATTTCTCTTTCTCATCATTTTATTTATTTATGAAAATAAAACTCATTCTCACAAATAAAACTATACTAAAATTTTGCTATTGCAAGGGCTTTTAAATAATCAGAGATTTTCTTTCCAGTAAGCATTTTCATATTTAGTTTAGAAAGCATTTATTTTATTTAGTTTAAAATGCAAGCAAGTGCATTTTAATTTTATTTTGCTTATTAGTGAGAATTTTCAATGGTGTTAAGTTTTTTTAGTTATGCAGATATTGATTTGGAATTGGCTCATACCCGATGATTGTACCTGCCATTATGAACTGTAAGTGTTTAGATATGTGTTTATAAAAATTATTTGTAAATAATTGGCCCACTGATATGAATCCTAAAAATGTCATTTCTATCTCCTTGTATGCATCATTGGATAAACTTATGAGCCTGGTGTATGTAAAGTTCCCTTTGAAACTCATGACTGACTTCAAGTTTTATCTCAACTTTGTTTCAGATAATTCAGATAGTCAGCGCTGCAGACCGAGATCTTTCACCTGCTGGGCAGCAGTTCTCCTTTAGATTATCACCCGAAGCTGCCATCAAACCAAATTTTACAGTCCGTGACTTCAGAAGTAAGTTTAACCCCATAAAAAAGAAAAAAAAAAACCTCTTATCATGTAACTTTGTAATAACACACAAAGGTAGAAATCAATGTTTTTCTAAAAGCACTCAAGTTCCTAAAATATGGAAATCCATATACGAAAAATACAAAAATCTATAGCTAGCAATAAATTAAATATTTAACCTATATAGATTGTATCTAATGAGGCCAATTGCTTCCATTTATAATGTAGACAGTCCCTTAAAGTGTCAAGCAAAACCGGCCTATCTGGGAAATTGAGTGCTTTCTATGTTTTAAATATATCATTTGTTCCACATGCACATTACTTGTACAAACAAATAGGTAACTTCTTAGTGACTGGTTTATTTGAATAACACAGAGTACAACACAGGTTAAGAATACAGGCTTTGTAATTAGAATGACAAAGGTTTTCCTTCCCACTCCCTTATGTCCTCAATGGCAGATTCTCAATGTATTAAGTTAAACTAAATAATTTTAAACTCGTAGTCGAATTGAATCAACCTCATAGTATTTATATTAAATAAAATAATGCATGCAAATCCTTTAACACAATACCCAAAGTGATTTTAGTTGCCAGCTCTACCACCATATCTGCACTTTCGTATCTACCACCACATTTAACTACCATCACCACCACTGTTATTGCTCATAATACTATCACATCTGCTACTGTTATACTCACTACAAAAATACAGTGGACACTAGATTACAAATATTAAAGGTAAGTACTGGTCAGTTGTTCTGAAATTATTAGTTCTGTGACTTGTGGATATTTTATCCCTTCTAAGTTTCCATAGTTATGAAATTGGGATTAGAATCACCAGAGTTCATAATATTGGATACTAAAAAGCTAATTTCTTGCTAAATTCTATGCTTATAGAACAAATGAACCAGTTGTGATGAGATAATGATGATGGTGATGATGATGGACAGAAGTCAAAGGATGTCTGAGTAAATTTACTTTTCTGCAATATTTAGAGGAAAGAAAGCAGACATTTTGTCACAGAAAGAAATTCAGCAGGATTTGCTCCATCTGATAATGTAATGCTAGGGATGGCAGTAAATGCAACAGGGTCCCAAATATGAAGAGCCTTATAATTAGAGAGACCACATATTTTGTTATGAAAATTAGAACACTTTGGAGATTAGAATTGGACAATATTAGTAATTTTATTAGAACAGTTCACATAAAATAGGACTACAAGACAAATCAGACTATGTGGTCACCCTAACTACAAGCCATTTGAAAGGATTATAACTTAAATCCAAAGTCTTCAGAAGTCTTTGAAAGGTTTACAAGAGCATAATATGTTCAGATTTGCATTGGGAAGATCAGTTTGGTTGTAGTGTGGAAAAGATAATAGGAGGATATAGGATTACTTCTGACGCTATTGCAAGAGTGGGTGAGAGAGAATTAAATTAAGGTAATGGCTAATGGAGACATGTGGATAGAGATAGAATCCATTGGGCTTGATGCTAGATTGCCTAGATTCCATGTGTAAATACAATGGAGAAGAAGACTAATCAGATTTCCAGATCCCTGGCTTGGGCAACAAGGCTCGGTGGTCACATCATTCAGGAACATAATTTGACTGTTTTCCATTGTATCTTTGCTGGAGAAACTGTATCTGATTAATCATGGTAATATGAATCAGATCATTTTGCCTCATAGCATAGTGTTTTCTCACAGTTTGAATACAGTTTGCTATTCATATGCCATTTACTATATTCTCTCTTTTATCTTAAGTTATATTTTAAGTGTAAGTATAAGTTTTTAAAAACTGAATAAAAATCTTTTTTCACTTCACATATTTACCTTTTGAAAAAAAATTTTCCCCCTGGGGATTTAAGTTCTACTCACTTAGCAAATTTTGATCAGCAAGAGTCACCATGTTATGCATTAGATCCTCAGGCTTTTTTCATCTTATTAAGAATTTGTATCTTTTTACCAATCTTTCCCCATTTTCTCCATACCCGGCCCCTGACAACTGCATTTCTACTGTTTTTAGAAGTTCCTTTTTTTTTAATCTTTTTTAGATTCCACATATAAATGTTACCATGTACAGCATTTCTCTTTGCCTGGCTTATATCACTTAGCATAATGCTCTCCAGGTTAATCCATGTTATCATAAATGGCAATATTTCCTTCTTTCTTATAGCCTAATAATATTCCATTGTGTGCATATATATTTATAGTTTGTATGATATATATTAGCTTTACCTGTTCTTCAGTAGAAACTATTTTAAGAGTGGACATGAGGTTTAATATCTTTTTCTTCCACCATGAACAGCACAATGAATTTTTTATGGCCATATATCAATAATAAGAATATATTGAAAATACAGTAATCCCCCCTTTTCTGTTGGGAAATATGGTCCTAGACACCCATTGGATGCCTGTAACCAAACCATGGATAGTACTGAACCCTGTATATATACCATATATATATATATATATATATATATATATATATATATAAATAGATAGATAGAATCTTTTACTATACACACATACCCTATGAAAAAGTTTAATTTATAAGTTAGGCACAGTAAGTAATTACAAGCAATAATAATAAAATAGAACAATTGTAACAATATGCTCTCATAAAAGTTATGTAAATATGATCTCTTTCTTAAACTATTTTGTATTGTACTCACCCTTCTTCTTATGATGATGTAAAATGATAAAATGCTTAAGTGATGAAATGAAATCACCTTTGGACCGTACATCAGAAAGCGGATCATCTGCTTCCAGGCCAAGGTTGACTTGGGGCAACTGAAATCAGAGAAAGTAAAACCGTGGATGGGGGGAGGGCGCTACTGTAAACATAAAAGAATAGGAGGCCTTTTGATATGATACGTTCAGGAACATTGAATCCATGACTCCTCAAGTGCAAATATATCAGCTTCTCCAACCCCTATTTTTATTTCAATCCTGACTGTTCCTTTTCCTCAGACTCAAGTATTCAGTCAGCTGCTGAGGATTTCAGTGTGAATTCAATTAGCCCCCATTTTTTTATTCCTACTGTCATCATAAGCACCCGGCATTACTAAGTCTCATTGGGAATATTATAATCGACATTTGGCATCTTGATGTTTTGTTTTCAATTTGAAAAATTTCTTCTATGTAATAACAAAGTCATCTCCCTATGTACAACAGTGTATCAAGTAAAGTTTTCTCAACTTTGTCCTTCTATTGAAATGAGTCTAGAGAAGCTGCCTAATTTTTAGTTGCTGAATCTAGAATATACAAAGAGATGAATGGAATATTACTGAGATAGTAACATTTTTTCTGAAATACCTGTATTTTAATGAGGAATATATATTTTTAAAATTAGTTTCCATGATTCCAAAGTGGATATCATATATGGCTATAATAAATTAAATATTAATACGTTTTTTAAAATAGCAAAATATTTCTAGGAGTTACTTTAATAGACACAAACAATGAAATGGTATTATGAATAAAACCAAATTCCCACTTATATGTGTAGAAATAAAAGAAGTAAAGAACAAATGCATGCAAAATAATACTTTCAATAGGAGTATTAATTGCATTTATATAAAATTTAAAATATTTATTGCTTTGGATCATTCTAAGTAGATATTGCTATGTTGATTTTGTCAGAACTAAAATGAATTATTTTTGTACTTATATTAAAATAGTGATTATTATAATTTATTATGTCTAAAATTTTTAATGAATCTTGATGTTTTTAACCCACTTTATTTTCCATTTTTCTTATACTAACTAATGTACAAAAGTAAAAGATATTATATATACATATACATGTATAAAAGTGAATGATATATATATATACATATATGCATATGTAAATATATATGTATAAAGTATACATATATATTTTTTTACCAGATCTATATCATAGATACTGATCTGGGAAAAATAAAAAATCAAATGCTAAATTGATATTTGTTGTCTTTTAAAGAACAAGTTCATAGGTGAGATATTTTACAGACTCATGCTTTGTAATCTCTGCTCTTCCATCATGTAAGAAAACACCCACAGATGTATTTTTTTTCTCAGTGAGATTTCAATGTTAGAAAAAAAAGCGTCAACAGACACACACAAATGGGTCAACACAAAATACTTCTAGTCTTATAAACAGTTTTATATTCTTTCTGAATTGAAAATTTAATACTTACACCAGACAAGATTAACGTTTCTTATTTTCTTAAGGATTATTTTGATTCCATTTGGCAGCTTGCATCATAATAAAAGAAAGAAATAAAATTTGGATGCCTTTTTGCTGATGCAAGAAGAGCTTCCTACTGTTTAACCGATACCAACTTTCAGATTTGAAACAAAGCTTTTAGTAACCCTCTTATCGCAAATGTCGTGTTTTGTAGACAACACAGCTGGAATTGAAACCCGAAGAAATGGATACAGGCGCCGGCAGCAAGAGATTTACTTCCTTCCTGTTGTAATAGAGGACAGCAGCTATCCCGTGCAGAGCAGCACCAACACTATGACTATTCGTGTTTGTAGATGTGACTCTGACGGTACCATCCTGTCTTGTAATGTGGAAGCAATTTTTCTACCTGTGGGACTCAGCACTGGGGCTTTGATTGCAATCCTACTGTGCATCATTATACTCTTAGGTTGGTTTCAATATTAATCACATATTCCCTCTCTCTCTCTCTCTCTCTCTCTCCATCTCTCTCCTCTGTGCCTCTCTCTTCACACTTTACCATGTAAATCAGATTTTTCTTTATTGAGATGTCACATCTGGATAGAAGGGAAATTATCTATATTGAATGATATTTTTATTAATGTTAAATTTCTATTTACTATCTCATGTCTATATATTATTTGGAATAGATAAATAGCATCAGAACACAAAACTATGTTCAACCCCTTGGGGATTTTAACTAATAACAGTTTGTTGCACTTGCCACAGTGAAATTTTCTCTAACAAATATCCCATTTACAGCAGTGTTTTTTTTAAGTGTTTTTTTAAAAATTAATTTTACATTCCAGTAATCGTTGTTACCTAATAAGATGTTATATAAATCTTTAAAAATATACTAGATGATCAGTAGCTTTCAAATGCCAGTTCAATAAAGAAAGAAAAGAGAAAGAACGGGAAAAGAGTGAGAGAAAGTGAAAGCACCCCCAAATTTTCTTTTTTTTTTTCTTTTGTTTAAACTGCCAGCCGAAAGCAGTTCTTATTCCAGTTCTCACATCTCACATCAAAATTCTAACCATTCCCCCTAGAACACAACACACTGAAATATCTAGAAGCACTGCCAAGGAAAAAGGACAGAGGTAATACATTCTGTAACATCTCTGTAAGAATTAATATAAATCTACTTTAGGGGTTTCGTTCTTCCATCAATTCTGTTCAGCTGGCTCCCTTCACTTATTAATTTACTGGCAGATTCACAAAAGCAGAGAGCTTTTCTGTTTTGCCAGTCATTTCTTTAAATTCAAATGGCAACAGATTACAATTGGGCATTGTGGAATCTGTTTATATATGCTTCACAAATGTAGATACATATCTTTATCTTAAGATAGAAAATAACAACAACAACAACAAAAAACTAGAATGTAAAGCATCGAGTAAGGCCTTATATCATAGTTTATGGAGAACATTCTCCAAGTCAGAAACTCATGTTAGTTTGGAGATTGAAGTTCTAGTGCAATTTTAATGGTATAGGTATTAATTCCAAATAAGTAACTTTGGTATCCAGAAAAAAAAGTTTCCTTTCTATCTTTATAATTTATAAGTTATCTCTGGCATATGTGCTGATGATATGAACCTTAAAAGGGAGGATTCAGAATAATATTCTCACATCTGAAATTGAACACCAGCAATTAGATGTTTAACCTCAAATCCAGTGTCACTTTTTAATGCTTCTCTCTTGTCTAGGAGCTACCTGAGTCCCAGATCACATCAACCTAGCATGACTTGGCATGTTCTGGATGCTCACCTCTGGCCTCTTTGGCCCTTTTACATTGTAGCGAGTAATCTGGCTCAGGTCAGCAGCAGCATGTGCCATCATCTGTCAGTCAATCCTCCAGATGGTCACTGAGGGTCCACAGTGTGCTTGCACAATTCTAGCATGTGAACCTTCCAGGATACAGCAGGGGATGGTGGCAGTATTAGTCCTGCCATGGGGTGTACTTAAACCCCAACTATTCCTGGACTTCCTTAACCAATCTCAGACTCCTTCAGATCTTTCCATTTATTCTTAGCCATTTCCATAGCTTTCCTGGGATGAGGGAAATCAAGAGCATCTTGTGGGGTCTAGGTATTTTGTAGGGGGTCCTCAGGCACATCAGCTAGAAGTGCCTTCTCAGTCATAGCATCTCCAAAGCCATTTTACATGCAAGGCATCTATATAGGCTTCCAGTTTCTCCCTCACTCTCTGGATGAGCAACAGTCATTTTAGTGTTTGGATTTCTAAATGCTGGGGGGAGTGCAGAGGGCTAAACATTTCTTCAAGGACTATTGTACAGAAGCTCTACCTATATCTCCTCCCTCCTTCCAGTTGGTTAAACTTTAATTTTGGAGGAAGAGGGAGTAAATGAGTTTTCATCATCAACTCAATCTTCTCAAATTTCTAATCGTATGACGAAAGTTTTCCGGACCCTGCTGTAGTAAATCAAACACACTTTGTCTTTCAACCTGTTACCACCTCTGTGGAGGAGAGGGGTTTTTATGAGGAGCAAAACTGAGCACTGACTTCATCATTTGAATCTGTGCCCATTCACTTCTAGAGGAAATAAACCCTTTCCTTTTTTTTTTAAGATTTTATTTATTTATTTGAGATAGAGATAGCAAGAGAACACGCAAGCACTCACATGCAAGGACTCACGCTTGAGCGAGGGGGAGGAGCAGAGGGGGAGAGAGACGTAGGCTCCTTGCTATGCAGGGACCCTGACACGGGCTCAATCTCAGGACCCCCAGATCATGCCCTGAGCTGAAGGTAGACACTTAACTAACTGAACCACCCAGGCGCCCCGAAATAAATGCTTTCAATTTAACGGATTGCTGTGCATCAACTAGGAACAAAAATAGATTTACATTATGAGAGTATATAAATTATTTCAAAATTTTATCATGCTTCATGAACGTAAACTGAACACTAGCATTTGTTTTGGAAAATATCTCAACATGGCAGGACACAGAATTGAAATAACTAGAGGTCTTGGTTGACATGATATATAAAACTAAGGCCCTTATATTCTATACTCTTCTTTCCTTCCTTTCTCCTTTCCTTCTTTCTTTTCTTCCTTCTCTTTTTAAAATGTATTGCTTTTAAAAGTTATTGTCACATGAAGATTTGGATTTATTTCATTAGAAATGTAAGTGTTGCAACTGGGAAATCTAACTATGAATAATATGTTATTTATGGGCTATAATATTCAAGTTTTATTATACAAACACTATACACTCTCTATATGCTTAGAACAACCATTCTTTTGAAAAAATTTGTAACACACACTTTTTAACTGATACCATAATATTAAGATATAATATAAATTAAATATAAGACTGTAATTGCTTGATTTTGTGAATAATTTTGCTAAGATTTGTTAGCTACAATTTCAAAATGAAATTGCATAAACATAGATATGATACTTATTGTATAATATGTTTACTTTGAAAATAATGTGTTGGCAAGCCCTGATCAATTTTATGGAGATGTGAACTACACCTTCTCAACTTGCAATTGTTGTCTTGTTCCAGCCATAGTTGTGCTGTACGTAGCTCTGCGAAGGCAGAAGAAGAAAGACACTCTAATGACCTCTAAAGAAGACATCAGAGACAACGTTATCCATTACGATGATGAAGGGGGTGGGGAAGAGGACACCCAGGCTTTCGACATTGGTGCTCTGAGAAATCCAAAAGTGATTGAAGATAACAAAATCCGCAGGGATATAAAACCAGACTCTCTCTGTTTACCTCGTCAGAGACCACCAGTGGAAGATAACACAGACATACGGGATTTCATTAATCAAAGGCTACAGGAGAATGATGTGGACCCAACTGCCCCACCATATGATTCATTGGCAACATATGCGTATGAAGGAAATGGATCAGTAGCAGACTCCCTTAGCTCTATAGACTCTCTCACCACAGAAGCAGACCAGGACTACGACTATCTGACAGACTGGGGACCCCGCTTTAAAGTCTTGGCAGATATGTTTGGTGAAGAAGAGAGTTATAACCCTGATAAAGTCACTTAGGGTGGAAGCGAAGGATAAAACACAACCAAAATAAGACATTTAAGAAAAAAGAAACACAAATAGAAATCACAGACACACACACACACACACACACACACACACACACACACACACACCAGGCTTTATAGGACACAATCCTTTGATTATCTGGTTTCTAGCAAGTTGCCATATTTATCAGATTGTCAGTTTTGTTTTATTCTGCCGACGCAAGATAAATCCTATTATGTGTACTTGCTTGGTTTTGTTTTGTTATTTTGGAAACACACTGAGACAAGCTCAGGCCTATTAAATACAATTTACTGACATGACAACATAGAACGAAGATAGCTATGTGGCATCACGGTGGAAGAGTGTTAGATTTTTCTTAATTCCACTAAAGTGCCTCTTGAAACTCTTATCATTTAAAATGGTGTATAACGCACTCCGCTGTGATGGCATTGCAGGAGCCAGAGACGCAGAGGACAGAAAACAAAGACATTGTCTTTAAGTCAAGGAACAATAGCAACATGCTGACTTCTAATTCCTTTTGAGGAAAAGAGAAGAATACTTTCTGAACTCCATCTTCTAATAATTCAAAGTTTTTTTTTTTTTAAACCGTATGCCAAAACACGTTTGTTTTTCCTACCCTTTCAGAAAATTGAAATAAATGTGATAATATGAAATTCATTATGTAAGTCCTGAATTTTAAAAGCAATGTTTGACCTTAACATTAGTTCACATGAAAGGTGTTCAGGAAAATGTTCCTTTTTTTCCAAAAAAAAATTTAAAAAAAGGAAATTAAAAAAAAATTCCCTCTTGATAAAGAGAGGCCTCAGGGCTGAAACTCCACATTGAAATAAATATTGGTTTTGTCTTCATACTGTGCTGGTGTGTGGAAAGTTGGTTTTGACAAATCACCAGATTATGAAAGTTTTCATTCACAGATAAAATTTTTAAGTTGTGTTTCTATGAAATTTTTTTAAGGAAAAAGTGCCATTAATTTAAACACGGGAAGAGAAATTCATTGCATAGCTTCTCAGAGTTTCTTATAAACTAGTGATTTTCTTTGTCAACTAAGATAATAAAATGCATATCAAATAATACAGGATGGATTTATAACATGTCTAAAATATTTATTATATATTACTAAACAAATGAAAAATCAGGGATTTCAGAAAAATCAAACCAGTTACTAATTACTAAAATAAACACAAATGCAAAATCCGGCAGTTGATTTATTTATTGAATTAACATGGACTTCAACTTCGTAAACATTATTATTATATTAGATCTCACAGTTGCTGCTTCATGCGATCATCTACAATAATTCCACTATAAATGATTCCATACAACTCCTGTGCTCTGTAAATAAATCTTACTTTTTAATTTGATGCAGATTTCTGAGAACTGTTACATTTTGTAAGCCTACAAGTAAACTACACTCATATACTTTACTCTCCAGTGAACTGTACACTATCTAGAAATGCACTTAACAAAACAGATAACTATGAAGTGATAATATATTTTCTTAATAATATAATTATACAAGTGACTACTGAACTATTGAGACTATCTATAGGAAAAAATAAAGGTTGCTTAAAAGATCCATCCTGAAAATGTGGTCAATACCTAGCTGTATTTATGAAATATTTATGAATATATTTATATTTGCAAAATTGCAAAAGAATTCACACATGGGAAAAATGGGTAGAAATATGGATAGTATAGGCAAATTATAGTCAGTCCTATTCATTCTTAAGGCTTACTTCAAATATATGTAAGTGATAATTATGAGGTGGCAATTTGGCTGTTTGCATTTGCAGTTCACATCCCTGTTTTGGTGCCACAGAGTTGCACACTTTCCTTGTTTCCCCAAACAGGAACAATTACTGACCTTCTTCCTCTCAGCACCCAGATTTTGCTTGTGTCTCATCTCTGGGAACCACATTAGAATATTCATGTAGTGTAATAATTTGCAGCATGATATGCTTTGGGAAATATTTATGTAATTTTTAAAAACCTGGCAATGTTATAACCATGCTGGAAGAAAAAGTGAAGGCAACTTCTGGGTTTGTCCTAGCAACACGATTTATTATGCAGTGATGTATGACCCCTTGAAGAAGGTTAATATGCAAGATCACTTCCAGCTGACAACATGATTCTTCTCAGGAGCTACTGCATTTTGTATCTTGCTCTAACTGCTCTGCATGTAGTCATATATAGGAAGCGATGATGGTGCAAAGAAAACTTGGGAAGGGCAGGTCATTGCAAACCCCATGACTGAGATGCTAAGCAAAAAGGTGAAATTGGTGAGTCTTGCTTTTACCAAACTAATAAGCTTTTGTTCTGTACTTCTATCTTTTATTTTTGCTACACCACTGCAGTAGGTTGTTAAAGCTGCCATGACAAAATACCACAGACTGGGTGGCTTAAACAACAGAAATTTATTTCCCTTGTGGTTCTGGAAGCTAGAAGTCCAAGGTCAAGGTGTCAGAAGAGTTGGTTTCTTCTAAAGGCCTCTCCCCTTGGCTTGTAAATTTTCTTTCTCCTTGGCTTGGCCACTTTCTGTGTCTTCATATGGTCTTCCCTCTGTGCTAATTCCTCTTTTTCTAAAGGCACCAGTCATACTGAGCCCACTCACATGACCTCTTTTAAACTTAATTAACTCTTGAATGCCCTATCTTTAAACACAGGCATATTATGAGGTACTGGTGATTAGGACTTCAAAATATCAATTTTAGGGGGACCCAATTCAGCCCCTAACAGCCACACAGATATTAACAGCAAATTAAAATATATACATATATATATGTATATGTATATGTATATGTATATGTATATGTATATGATTTACAACAAACGAACAAAGAAATGTGAAAAGAAATAACTTCAAATGGAAATAATTTCAGGGACAGTAGGAAATCAGAAGAGTGATATGGTGAAAAGAGGTCTTTCAGTGCTCATAAATTGGAATTATTATGGGTTATCTTTTAGACTATTTGAAACTTACAAAATCTTTTTCAATTTTTTAAATTTTTAAATCTTTTTTAATTTTTTTAAAATTTTTAATAAACAGTCCCTGGCCTTCATTCAGGAATTAAACAATATTTAAAAAGGCTTAGAATTTACATGGGGAATTTTGGTTATTAATAACAATCATACAACACTTCTTAATTATGTTACAGATTTACCTTTGCAGAAATATATATGTACATATTATATGTAACATATGGATGTAATATATATAAATATATTAAATGCAACGTTTGTGCTCAAAAAAGTATTAGATCAATACATAAGAGTGAAACAGTGTAATATACTAAAAATAATTTAAAATTGCTTTTGTAGCAAATTCTGTCACTAATTGGAAATGTACTATGGGGCAAGCACCTTTGCCTCCATGGTCTATTCTCTTTGGAAAATTAATTTGTTGCCCTTGGTGTTATCTAAGTTTCTTCTGTAATATCTTGATGCTTAAGTTCTAGCTACAATTACATGAAGTCTATTAAATCATTTGCATATTGATTACATAAAATTATGAGAATCATAGAGATCTTCAAGATAAAATTAAAAATCTTTGAACTATGGATTTGACTAATTATGCATTGGCTCACCAGGTACCACATATGGAGAACAGGCAAATATTTCTTAAGTCATAATTGTCAAAATTCTTCAGCAAAACAATGGTAGAATGCATAGAAAGAGAAAGATCCTGAGCCAAAGAGGAAAAACAAGTGATGGGAAGAAAAGATTAGAAGGGTGTGTCTGTCATTCCTTGTCTTTAAGAGGAGGATATTATACAAATCCTTGAAAAGGTTTAGTGACTAATGTATTAAAATGGGAATTTTTAAAAGCAGGTATAAAAAGGCAGGCATATTTGAAGTGGGCCCCAAACTATGACTAGGTGTGAAAAGAGTTACTAAGATGTCAGTAACAACATCAACCTGCTTCCTAAGAAAAAAAGGAGTGGGAAGGAGATAATTTTACAACCCCATGTTTGAAAACTTCTCTTCCTCCTCCCCTAATTCATAGTTTAGCTGGCTACACAATTCTCGTTTGGATTTTTTTTTTTTTTTGGAGGTGTTTTCTATCATACTCTGGCATCCAACCCAGCTGATGAAATAAAGGGATGAATGTATCACTCCTTCCTTTTATGTGATATGAATTTTTTCATGATGATATTCAGACTTTTTCTTATCTTTTGTGTTATGAAATTTCACACTAATGTATCAAGATGAGTCTTTTATCATTCTTAGGACTATACACCCAGGGTGTCCTTTCAAGATGGAGCCTCAGATTCTTCAGTTCTGGGAGATTTTTTGTATTTATTCTCTGATGGGTTCCAACCCTGTATTTTCCTGTTCACTCTTTGTGGGATTTTTAATAATTGGTTTGATGTCCTGGGTTTAAGAATTAATCACATTATCTTTTAACTGTCACTATCTTATATTTTATCTTGTTTTCATGATTACCTTTTCATCTCTGTCTTCCAGTTCTTTTGGGTTTTTTTTTGTCTTCCTGTTCTATTGATAAACTTTCCAGTGATATTTTTTTCTGATTTCAGGATCTTAGTCATGTTGTGTTGTCCGGTTCTGTCACCTTCCTGTTACTCTGCTCTTGTTTTTAGATAGTTTGTTTCTTTACTCCCTCTGATAATGTTAATTTTAGCCCTTTTAAATAACATTTTTCCCCTCCGTAATGGTTGTATCAAATAGAGTAGGGGAAAGAGAGATATAGACATTCCTTTTAGTTAATTCTATTTTGATTCATGTCTCATTCTAGTTCTCTGCCATATTTGATATGTCCTAGTCCTAACACATTCCAGGACTATGATGAGAAGACAAGTTCTCTACTGTGCTGCAACGCTGGTTCTCTGGTCTGCAATTTTATACCTAGTTTCATTCATCACCATTCCATTAGTCTTCCAATAGTTTACCCAAAATCCTGGCCTGCTAATAGGCAATATGCCATTTCTCTTTTGTTGTGGGGATGCAGACATACAAACACACACAAATAAATACACATGCACATATGTATAATTTAGAAATATTTTTCTATAGAGAAACGATATTTGCATCTCTATAGAGAAATAATATATGCATATTATTTATAAATATATATATTCCCTTATCATTAAGTTACATAATCATTATAACTTTGTATCAGCATGAAAGGAACTTACATATATAAATGTAATCAATCATAATGACCCAAAATTTGAAAAGAAAACTGGTAATTTTTTCTTGTATCCATTATTATAAGGCAGATGAATTTAGTTTATATATGTACACATGCACATATACATACACATATACACACAAATATATATATATGTAATTAGATGGTTGATAATTCCAATTTGTAGTAAGTTTAGATTTTCATTTAACTCCTTTATTCAAGTCCCTTATATTTCTTAGTATAATGGATTTTCCTAACAGCCATATTCACTAAATTTCTCAAAAGAAATTTAATAGGAATTTAATTGTATTTTTTAACTTCACTTTAAAGAAATAGAAGGTAAGAGTATCCAAACAACTTGTGCAAAACCAAAAATTAGTAACCTAATGGGTGGCAAAGCTCTTAAATTGTGAAGTTTAAGTAAATCTAATCTTGACTTCTATTTTGGGGTTCTTTCTACTCTTTCTCCAACTCTTACACTGTTACATGTAATATTTCATTGATGAATGTAATTAACACAAGCTCTTGGATATTCTGGGCCATATTACAACATATCATTGTACTTCCTTATTATAAAGAAGAAAGAACCTGAACATTGTTGATTCTCATATCAATATCTTACTCAAGAACCAGGGTTTTAAGACACAATACTATCCTACAATACAGTAAAAATATTATACAATTGAAAATATTGATATTTCTTACCAAGAAGCAATGTATTTAAAGTTATATCAATGTGGACCTCTTTATAAACATCCACATTAATGATCTAAGTACAGCCTTAACTTTTCCAAAATTTTCAATCCAATTATGTCTTTTTTCCTTCTTTTCATCCTTGCATATCTTAGCCCTTATTATCACTTAAATTTCCAATTTCTAAATGCAATTTACTTATGCCTCTCCCAGTCCATTGTCCAGTGAATATGGTATTTGCCATGATTGAAATTCCAATAAGTTGTCATGGAAATTATCTGAGAATTATCAGTCCACCCTTTCACCTCTTCTGCTGTGTCAACATTTTTAAAAATGTGATAAAAAAATAAATAAAAGCCCTTGGAAAATGAAAAAGAAAATGTGATAACACTAACAGAAAGTGCTGCTAATCACCGAAAATATACTCTACAAATATATGCTACAAACATTTAATGCTCACAGTAACTTGAGGAGTTATTATTATCTTTATTTTACATGAGTGTAAAATAAGTTTAGATATGTAAAGTAACTTGACTATTTAGACACATTTAACACATGGTGGGGCCAGGACCTTAACACCATTATCATATGCACACTCCAACCCTTTACCCATGGTATATGGTATACTTCTTTCTCCCACCTCCATCACTTATAACTGAACATTTAACAACCTGGATACTTGTTTCTTTTTCTACCATGCTCTCTTTAAGTAACTACTCATTTCATAATTGAAAAAACCCAGTGATAACTTGCTTTCATCTTTCTGCAATATCTGTAGAGTTAAGCTTAGTTTGTCTGTTTTAATGTCTTTCATATGTAGTCTTTATATAGCCTACTCCCTCTCACTTATATGTAACTTCTTATTCCAGCACTGCAAAACCTACTTTCCAACCTTTGCTATTTATTTACTTAAATGTTCAATTCCAATACATATGTATAGTATGTCAGAATTGATAACCCATATTCTCATGCAAGACAACATTATCAGAGTTGTTTTACCTTTAGTCTTGCAGACCCTACCCATTTCCAAAATGACTTGCTCCTAGTCTTTTCACCCCCATCCCCTTCAGTAAAGTTGTTCTCTCTATTTGTTAAGCAGATTATTTTGTTACAGTTTTCATTCAAACTTTGGATCCTCCAACCTTCTAAAAAATATTTTTAAATTTTCATACATTAATGTTTACTCTTTTTGTCATAAAGTTCTATAGATTTTGACAAATACATGGCATTTTGTATTCACCATTACAGTCCCATATAAAATAGTTTCACAAATTAAAAAAAAAATCCCCTGTACGTCAAAATTCTTAAAGAGCTCCCTCCCTGACTCCTGGAAACCACTGCAATGCATACAGTCCTTATAGTTTTGCCTTTTCCAAACTATCATATAAATGTAATCATACAGTGTATAGCCTTTTCACACTGAGTTTTTCACTTAGTAATACAAAATTAAGGCACATCCATGTCTTTGTGTGGTATATATAAATAATAGCTCATTTCCTTTTATCTCTGAATATCATTCCATTGTATGGATGTACCAGAGTTTATCTATACCTATCAGGGGACATTTTGGTCGCCTCAACTCTTTTGCAATTATGAATAAAGCTGCTATAAATATTTGTGTACAGGTGTTTCTATGAACATAAATTTTCAAATCACTTGGGTAAACAGGAGTTCAATTGTTGGATTGCACGGTAAAACTGTTTTCCTTTGAAAGAAACTGCCCGTGTTTTCCAAAGGGTCATTTTGCATTTCCTCCAGCAATGAATGAGGGCTTCACAGCTATTCATTCTTCCTAACATTGGCATTAGTTTAGATTTTAACAATTCAATACAGTGGTATCTCATTTCTTTCAAATTCACATTTCCTAATGACAAAGTATGTTTAGCATCTCTATATCTTTATAGGCCATGCCAACTATATGTCTTTTTTGTTAGGGTATTTATTCAGTTTTTTTGGTCCAAATTTTTCATTGTTTTTATTTCTTTTCCTATCCTTTGGTTTTAAATGATTTTGTATATTTTGGATACAAATCGTTTATGAGATATACGCTTTACAGATATTTTCTCCCAGTATGTGGCTTGCTTAAAGTGTCTTTTACAGAACACTTTTAATTTTAATATAGTTTAAGTAATTAATTTTTTCTTTCATGTGTCATGCTTTTGTCATATTTCAATGTATTCACCAAGCCCAAGATCACTTAGGTTTTCTCCTATGTTTTCTTTAAAAAGTTTAATTATTCTATTTTAATTTTAGGTCTATAATCCATTTTGAGTTAATTTTCATAAATGCTGTATTGTGTGTGTTGTGTATTTTATTTTTTAGCATATGGACTTTCAGTTGTTCTAGCACACCTTGTTAAAAAGACTATTCTCTAATGAATTGTCTTTACACCTTCATCATAATTTGGATGGTTATATTTGTGTGGGTATGTTTGTGGACTCTCTATTCAGTTCCATTGATCTCTGTGTACACTTTTTTTGCAAAATTAAGCTGATTTGATGACTATCACTGTGTAAGTCTTGAAATCTGGGAGTGTAGTTCAACTTTATTCTTTAATGTTGACTATTCTAGGGTTTGTTTTTTTTTTCCTTTCTATATGAACTTTAGAGCCAATTTGTTTATATCTACCAAGCTAGCTTGCTGGGATTTTGATAGAAATTGCATAGACTCTATAATTCAAAATGGAAGAATTAACATTTAACAATAATGAGTCTTCCAATCCACAAACACACTTTCTCTCCTTCAATTTAGTTGTTCTTTGATTTTTTTCATAATGTTCTTGCAGTTTTCTGCATACATTTCTCATACATAATTTATTAGTTTATATTTAAATATTTTTTGTGTTTTATAAGTAGTATTTTTTAAAATTTAAAAGTCTCGTTGTTGCAGATATATAAGAAAGCAATTGACCTGTTTAAATTGAACTTTTATTCTGTAATCTTGCTATATTTGCTTATTATTTCAGGAGTTTTTTTGTAGATGATATGGATTTTATACATAGACATGTCATATTCAAATAAAGGAATTTTTATTTCTTCCTTTCCAATCAATATATTATTTATTTCTCTTTCTACTATGATGTTGAATAACAATGGTGATAGCAGACATCCTCCCCATGTTTCCAAACTTAGGGGTGTGTAGAATCCCTCACCATCATGTAACGTTATATAATTATTTTTGAAGAATTTTTTATCCAGTTGGGAACATTTTTTTATTTCTGTTGCCAAGATTTTAAAAATCATGAATGGCTTTTGGATTTTGTCAGTGTTTTTCTATATTAAATTTTCTTTATAAAATTATTTTTTATTGATATGGTGGATTACATTGATTAAATTTGGATGTTGAAACAGCCTTGAACCTTGAATGAATCGTACTTGCTTGTGGTATGTAAACATCATCCTAATATCAAAATTGGAAACTTCATTGAAATAGGAGAAAAATACAAAAATCTTAAACAAATGTTAGCATATCAAAATTCAATTATATATAAACTATAGTAGTCTCTATTTTTCCTTATTTTAAGACATTTCTGGTTTTGATATTGAGGTAATCTTGGTCTCATAAAATGAATTCGGTATTATTACTTCTCCTTGTATATTCTGAAAAAGATTGGGTACAATTGGTATTATTTTTCCTTAACTCTTTGGTAGAATTCTACAATGATATAATCTGGTCCTGATACTTTTGTTGTTGTTGTTGTTGGAAGATTCTTAATTATGAATTTAATTAATTTAATAGATATAGGGTTATCCAGGTTATTTTTCCTTGTGTGTTTGGGTAATTTGTTTCTTCAGTTGGTCCATAATATCTAAATTATCAAATTTATGAGCATAAGAGTTTTTCCTAGTATAGTAGTTCCCTCTTATCTCTGGTTTCACTTTCCAGTTTCAGTTACCTACAGTCCAGAGACAGATAAGCCTTTTCCAGATATATCCTCAGAAGGTCAGTAGTAGCCCAACACAGTGCCACAAAGCTTACATCATTCATTTTACTTCATCTCATCAGATAGGCATTTTATCACCTCACACCATCACAGGGAGAAGTGAGTACAGCACAGTTTTGAGAGAGAGAGGAAGACCATGTGCACATAATTTCTATTGCAGCATATTGTTGTAATTGTTCTTATTTTATTACTGTTGTGGTTAATCTCTTAGTGTGCTTAATTTATAAATTAAACTTTATTATAGGTATGCATATATAGGGAAAAAAACAGTTTTTGTAGGGTTTGGTACCATCTGCAGTTTCAGGCATTCACTGGGAGTCTTGGAATGTATCCCTCATGGTTGGGAGGGGTGTTTCCATTTTATCATTTTGATACCTATATATCTATAGTGATGAACCCCCTCCTCTTATTTCTGGTTTATGTCTTCTCACTTTTTTTTTCCTGGTTAGACCTGTTAGAATGTTGTCTTTTGATCTTTTCAAAGAACCAGGCTTTGTTTTTATTGACTTGTCTATTTCTTATTTTAAATCATTGACTTGTGTTCTAACTTTGTCTTAATTTTAATTCCAGTATAATTAACATATGGTTTTATATTAGTTTCAGGTGTATAATATAGTGATTCAACAATTCTATGCATTACTCAGTGCCCAGGATGATGTGTACTTTTTATTTTTTAAAGATTTATTTATTTATTTGACAGAGAAAGACAGTGAGAGCAGGAACACAAGCAGGGGGAGTGGGGGAGGGAGAAGCAGGCTTCCCGCTGAGCAGGGAGCCCGATGTGGGATTTGATCCCAGGACCCTGGGATCATGACCTGAGCCGAAGGCAGACACTTAACCACTGAGCCACCCAGGCGCCCAATAAGTGTACTTTTAATCCCCTTCACCTATTTCATTAATTCTTTTCTTTCACTTATTTTAAGCTTAATTATTTTTCCCATAGTTCTCTAAGATAAAGCTTTAGTAGTTTTGATCTTTCCCCTTTCTAATATATGTATTACATGTCATATATTTCTCTCTGCACACTATTTTCACTGCAACTGTTCAACTTTGATAAAAATCATTTTTGTTTTCATTTAGCTCGCAATATATTTTTAATTAATTAATTTAATTAATTTAAATAATTTAAAACTTATTCAATACATGTACTACTTTAATGTGTTACTTAACTTCCAAACATCTGAGTATTTTTCCAGTTATATTTCTACTACTGATTTACTTTAATTCCATTGTGAATTGAGAACATTCGTGTGATTTTTAAAAATTTAATATTAAAGTGTACAGGCCAGAATGAGGTCAATGTTGGTGGCTATTCCATGTCACCTTGAAGTGATGTGTATTCTATTATCTCTGAATGGAGTATTCCATAAATGTCAATTGGATAATGTTGATTAATAGCACTGTTTAGGTTAGGTCTATCTTTACTGATTTTCTTCCTGCTTTATCTCACATTTACTGACAAAAATATGTTGAAATCTCTTATATAAAGAATAGATTTTTTTCCTATTTTTCTTTTAATTTCTATCAGTTTTTACCTCGTGTGTATTTACTATTATAGGTTTCCTTGCGGAGTTAACTCTTTTTTCAATGCCTGGTAAATTCCCTTCTTTATCTCTGCTAATCTTCCTTGTTCTGAAGTCGACTTTGTCCGATATTCATATAGTTCCTGCAGCTTTCTTTCAATTAGTATTATCATAGCATCTGTCTCTATCCCTTTACTTTATTCATCTTAGAGTCTTTATGGCTTTAAAGTAATTTCCACGTATATAAAAATATCATTTTGTGTGTGTGTGTGTGTTTAATCCTCTATGATAATGTCTAATCTTTAACTAGTATATTTAGAACATTATACAGGAACCATTATATATGATGGAAGGTGTTGGAGAGGGGGAATGTTCTATAATTTTCTGACTAAATCTCAGTGTTTTAATAAGATTGTATCCCAAGTGTGAGACCTTCATAAGTATTTGTCCAGTGTCATACCTTTTTTTTAGATCATCCTGCCCCATGCCCTTCAAGTGTTTTTCAATCTATTTTTTGAAAGTTTTTAATTTGTTGCATGAAAAATTTCATCCCATGCTGTTATATACTCTCATATATTGTTGCTATAATTTTCTCCATATAAGAATATGTAGTTAATATAAGGAACCAAATTTGCGCTTCATTGAAATAAACTAGAATAAAATTTAATGGATGAGACCTTAAGAAAAACAGATGAAATCTTTAATTCTTGTATTTTTCCACATGAATTTTTAAATGTGATTGCTTATGTGTGTGTGCGTGTACACTTACATACATATACATCACTCAAAATATTGCAAATGGTGTTATCTATCATTTCTTAAATGCAACATTATTAAATGAAGATAGGATTTGATGTTTTATAACTGCTATATACATATTTGTTCAATTCCAACAATATAGCATATCAAATTATCATTTAGGAAGGTAATGTGAGAATATTTTTTTTAAAACAAGTCATTAAGCTGATGGACACAAAGAATGAGTAGAGCAAAAGTCCAGGCTTTCCTCATTATAGTTTATACTAAGCATTTATTATAACATCCCTTAAATTCTTAAAACAGTGAAAAGGTCATATGCAAAATAAAATGTTAAAAATACTTTAGGTACCCAGCATATGAATGTTCCAGCTATAGACACATAAATGGAGAGAAATGTGAAATCATTACCTTAAAATTCTGGTTCATTATGGCATCTGTAAATTAGCTTGATAAGGTAAAGTCACGTTCAGAAAACATATTGCAGATATGCTTAAATCTTCTGTTCTTATAAGGATGTTACATTTGGCTCAGATCATTTGTTCTTTTACAAATAATACCTTATATATATTCAAGTAATATGAATACTCTACAAAGCTTAGGAAAACCTTCTGTAGAAACAATCATGTAGTTCTTCAATTAAGAAAACTATTTGGAGATTAGTCTAATTCTTATTTTCATATAAACATTTAGTGATAACATAATGTGTTTCAGTCACAGCTATATGTCATCATAGCCTTCATTTCATCCACACAATCCCTCTGAAATTATTATGTCCCATTTTATAATGCAAATACAATTTCTCAACCTAATTAAATATCATACCTGTAGTCACATTGCCTGTAAGTGACAATTCTGAGGAGAAAAGTAAAACCAAGTTAAAACAACAGCAACAAAAACAATAGTTATAAAATCTCCCAATTGTTTAACTTGCAAATAACTATTTCTACATAAATGTAAAGAAATATATTTGCTCTCACGTCAGTTTTTTTTTCAATATCAGAGATGCCTGACTTCTGAAGTAGACCATTCTGTTGAAAGAATTCTAATCTTAAAGAAAATCAGTACATCAGAAAAGTAAACTTCTTTATTATTGCACTGCAGATGTCATATTTCACCTGGTAGTTCACTGAAAAAGAAAATACATTTTCATCAAATTTTTAGTTATAGCATTTGCACCTTTATTTTTTTTTCCAAATGTGGACACTGAGGCACTGAGAAGTTATATAATTTCCATGGTCTCAAAGCTAATAATTTTCAGAACTCTGATACAGACATTTGTTAGACTGACTTCAATGGTTAAGCTCTTTCCATATCATTTCTCTGTCTCCTCTTGACATACCTAAGCTTGATGATCCTTTACTTATCTCCAGCCTATTTCATTTTCCGTTCCATATGGAAGTTGTTTTAAAATTATCTGCTAAGTTCATTTCCAATCACTGCCACACAGCATTCCTCCTCTTATATAGATCTCTGCAGGAATCCAAGCTTCCAACTTTATGGAGTGACTATTAATTCTGTTTGTTCTACATATTCTCACCAATTCTTCTTCCCTTGTCTCATATCCTAAAGGGACTATTCACACAATATTCAGGAATGCAATACTACAGTGCCTTGCACAGTACATAATATATAGACATTATGTTCTAGAAGTGTTCTGGAATTGGAGGGATGAAATTCCAATCAGTATAAGTTTCAGGTCAATATACTTTTTATAATTCTTGTTCCCATACAAACTGACATATTTATCTTTCGTTTTCTTTTGCCTATTAATCAAGTTGTCAAGAATTTCAATCTACTCTCAGCAATAATAATACATGTTTACATTCTCTTGGGTGCCTTCATTGTCATTCATTCATTCTTTCAAGAAATATTATTATTTGTGGATCTAATTTGCACCATTTAGCAACAAAACTACATGGGAGAGATTTATACTTATATATTTTTTATATGACAAGGGCAGATTATATATTATAAAGAATTTTGAAAAAAATTGTCTGTAGTTTTTAGAAGTACTCATCCCCCATCATAATTAATATATATCCAATTGTTCTTTCTTTAAATTACCACGAAGTGAAAAATGAGCCGTCTAAACATGCTTTAGTGTAACCCTCTCTCTTTTCCAAGCTATCAGGGTCTGGTCATTATGATTACTTAATAAATGTCACTAGAGCATTTAAAAATAATTTTGTTCTGGGATTCGTATTAAATTGTTACAGTCTGCATCAGCAAAATGACTGTTTTCATAGTTGTATAAAATGCGAGCTCACTTATCTAACCAGATGTCAAGTTCATTTTCAAAATAATCTACAATAATGTAATAATATTTCAATTTAATTATTTTATATTTATATTTTTCAACGTTTTATCAAATTAGCTGGCATCTTTATTTTTGTTATTTTCAAAATGCATTTATTCATACAACAAATATTTACTGATAATCTACTCTGGCTACACACTACACTAAATGTTGGAGAAATAAAATTATCAAAACATTCATATTCCCTGATACATGCTCACACACACACACACACACACACACACACACACACACCTCACACACATCACATATCAAATAAATATATAAAACTGGCACTCCTCTAAGTTTGGAGTCTTCAGAAAGGGAGATTCTCTATCTATACTTTATTCTTATGATGAATTGACCAATTGTGTGTTTTCCTCTGTGCATAGATCTCCTTAGAATCCATAAAAGTTAATTGGAAACATCATGCAACACAAACATTATTTATGAATTATATAGTTGCATAATTAATGGGTTCTACTTTCAGTTAATTATTTCAATCCTGAACTTTTGTTTTTGCTTATTACATATAGATTTCGGTGACCCTTTCATTCAGAATAGGGTACCAATTGTATCATTTCATATTATATCCAATAATGAAAAAGAAAATAAATTTTAGGAGGACAAGTAAAACAATCAACTGTCTGATAGTTGCTTTTGTGCACAGATCCAAACTTTACTAGATTGGAAAAATAGTAAACAAAGCAAAGGATTTTGGCAAGAATATCTGAACAGGAAATTACTTGGCTAGCCTATGAAGAGAGGATGATATCTGATAGCATCTCAATTGTCCCCAACATCCAAGTTTCCCTTTCCTTATGTGTCAACAAAATTGTCCAAGGAACTCTTTTATAGTGGTAATATTTTTGATCAAAACTATATTTATTTGTCCAGTGACATTTTGAAATCTAAATTTGAAATTTAGATAGAGGGGCGCTGGGGTGCCTCAGTTAAGCATACACTCTTGATTTTAGCTCAGGTCATGATCTTGGAGTCTTAAAAAGGAGCCCCATGTTGGGCTCCATGCTCAGCACAGAGTCTGCTTGGAATTCTCTCTCTCCCTCTGCCCCTCCCTTGCTCCACCCCCCTGCTTACACACACTCTCTCTAGATAAATAAATATATATTTTTTAAAGGTAGACAAAAGCACCTATTTAGCCTAAGATGAAGTAATAAAGTTTTAGTTATGGAGTTGCAGACACCAGTATGCTGGGTATTTTGAAGAGCTGAAATTTTTTCTATAATAAGCAAGGATTGGCCTGGATTCCTGATATGTGATAAAAGGCACTTGTACTGACTCTGCATGAAATTTTTATAATGGATGAATCTGGAGAATTGTAACACTAATGACACCCAATGATATATGCATCCCTAGATCCATGCCCTGGGGGCCTCAGCATGTGACATAATGTCACCATTTGGAAGTTTAAAGATGTAAGGCAAGCTGGGACTTGAAAAATACTTGGAAATTGGGACATGCCCTTTTTTTGTTGCCTTTTGAATCTGATCACCATATAAAGATTCTTGGGTCAGTTCCCTAAAAACATGCAGCCAGTAGCAAAATCACCAGTATTATAAGAAAGACTATCATGACCACCTAGCCCAAGGTGAGTCTTCTGATAATTTCCATCTCATGAGTGACCACAGGAAATCATTTAAAGAACCAACCAGCTGCGCCCAGACCAAATTGTTGACCCATAGAATTGTGAGGAAATAAAATGTTGTAATCCACTACATTTTAGAGGAGTTTGTGATGTAGCAATATATTGCAAAGACTTACATTTGGATAGATTGAGTCACAAGTCCAATATGACTATTGTGGAATAAATGTAATACTAAGTAGTATCTGCATATCACTTTATACATAACACATCTTCACAGTAATTGTTTTATTTGACCCCATTACCTTCTAAATTCTTACTGCATTTTTTTTTGTTGCTGTTCATCTGTTTCTTGCCACAACATAGTCCTAAATAACTAAGTACAGTGTATGACAAAGATAGAAAAAGCACTCAGTGGACCACTCAGCAGAATCACAGATATGTGCCAAGCTTCAATAAAATACATTTATCATTTTTGGCAATAATTAGAAATATTTTGGCAAATAATTTGCAGGATACTGTTTGAGTTTATTGGTAATAAAAGAAAAACTGAATGTTTTATGATACAGACTAAAGATATTTACATATGTCAACACTCAAATATTTGATAAATTAGCTCTTAGCTATTGCGGTAAGCTGAAAACTATCCCCCCGCCAAAGATATTCATAGACTAATCTATGGTACCTGTGAATATTATTTTATTTGTAAAAAAGCTTTTTTTTTAAGATTTTATTTATTTACTTGACACAGAAAGAGAGAGGGAGAGAGCAGGCACAAGCGGGGGGAAGCAGCAGAGGGAGAGGGAGAATCAGGCTCTCCGCTGAGCAGGGAGGCCGATGTGGGGCTGATCCAGGACCCTGGGATCATGACCTGAGCTGAAGGAAGCCACTTAACCGACTGAGCCACCCAGGAGACCCAAAAAAGCTTTTACAGATACAATTAAGCTAAGGATCTTAATATGGGGAGAGATCCCTAAATTCAATGACATGTATCCTTAGAAAAGAGAGGTAGTTGGAGATCTGAAAAACACAGAGGAGAAGGCCATGTGAAGACAGAGTGAGTGAGGTTTGAAGATACCAGCCTTGAAGACTGGAATGATATGGCCAGCCACATGCAAAGAAATCAGGCAGCAACCACAGAATTGGGAAGAGGAAAGGAAAAAATTCTCTTCCAGTGCTTCTTTAGGGAGTGTCTAGACCTTAATTTTGGAGAAGGGAAATTAGTGTTGGACTTCTGGCCCCAGTAACTATGAATGTAAATTTCTGTTGTTTAAATCTACCAATTACGGGCAATTTGTTATAGTAACTATAGAAAACTAGTGGAGTTGTATTCTAATAAAACTGTTCATCAAATTTGGAATTATCTTTCAAATTTACTTTTAAAAATTTCCAAAATGAACACAACTAATGGCTCATTCAGGTAAGTAAACAACATCTTGTGACCATAAAATGTTAATAACCTGGATTATTCACTATTGTTTCAGCATCTATATAGAAAATGTATTTGATGTCTTAGATTCCATTTCAATGCCTATCAATAATAAATTCTGAGTAGGAGACACATACAGAGTGGTGAGTCCAGTGCCAGGTCAATTATAGCCATGATATTATTACTATAGATTTTCAGTAGTATTTTTTTAGCGTGATGGAAAGCAAAAATAAAATGGAAAGTTTTCATTGGGTAATTGACATATTTTATTTATATTTGGAAATTTTACTCTGGCTGGTATAAGGAAAATATTATATTATAAGGAAAGAGTAGAATCAGGGGAAAAAATTAGATTGTTACTGTATACCAGGTAAGGATGATTACATTTAATGAATATACCATGAGTAGTATTTGTCGACAGGTTTTGAAAATATGCGTGATTTCTGGCTTGGGGCTATTAATAAAGACAATACTTAAAAACCTATTTGTGTTCTCTGTTTTCATTTGTCTTGGGTTAATAACCAGAAATGGAAATGGTAAGTCATAGGGTAAGAGCATGTTTAGTTTTATAAGAAACTGTCAAATTTCCAAGGTTTTATACTATTTTACAATCCTAATACTCTCCCTTCTTTGAGATTTCAATTAAAAAATTAATAATCACCATATTTTTGTCACACAGCTCATACAAGTTCTGTCATTTTTTTTTCAGTTTCAACTTTTTTTATTTCTGTACATCAGTTTGGATGCTCACTCTCTGATTTCAAGTTTATTGATCTTTACTATTTTTAGTTATTCACTGTTTATTGTGTTTCAAGTTTTCATTAGGGCCTATATCTGCTCTCAAGAAACTTCAGCGAATTTTTAAATTATTTAATAAATTAAATTATTCACTGGGAATTTCATTTATTCATAGTTTCCATTTCCTAATTGAATTATTCTATTTTTAATTTCTATATTTTTAAAAAATTAAAGCCTGATCACATTTTAATATTCTTTTTATATACTAATTGCACCATATTTGTCATTTATGGACCTTTTCCTATCATCTGGTCTATCTCCTGGTTATAAATCAAATTTTCTTGCATTTTTAAAACTTTGGTAATTCTGATTGTCTGTGGAACCTAATGAATACCACATTTTTTACGTCTAGATTTTGTAGTCTTCCTTAAAAAATGTTGTGTTTTATTCCATTATGCATTTATTTGGAGACGTCACATATTTTCGATGCTCGTGTTTACAGACTGTTACGACAGGTAAATTGCCTTTACTTCAAGACTAGAATAGTATACTACTAACCTAGGTTATTTCAGGGGTCTCTACTGAATAACTATGGTGTTCCTAAGTGTCTCTTAATTTTGACTGGGTAGAATTCAATGCCTTATGTGAGCTCCCCTGGTTGTACAACTGAGAATTACCCAATAATGATCCCTGGCCTAGTTTTGTGAAGTCTTAATCTTTGCATATACAGTTTTGTGTTGTGGTAAAACCTGATTGGAAGTCTTTTTTAGATTCCTGGAAGTCTTTTCCTCTCAACTGCCTTTCCTCTGGTACCTTGGATTACACAAAGTTCACCCTATTTCCATTCTCTGACTTCTGAATTCCTCTTTACTATGTTCCAGTTCCAAAAGTGCCTCTAAGCAGAAAACCTGGATGATGCAGGAGTTTACCTCATTTTGTTCTCCTTCCAGCAGGGATCACAGTCTTGCTTCTTCTTCTTTTTTTTCCCCATGTGTCTGAAAATAGTTATTTCTTGCATTTTGTCTTGGTTATAGTGGTTTATGGTAGGGGGGCTCATCTGGTACCAGGTACTCTATTGAGGCTGAAATAACAAATCTCTGACCTAATGTTTTTGAACAAGTAATGAAGAATGGATCCTGTGCATGGGGAAGGGGGTTAGCCTTAAATAGGATCCAGAAAGTCTAACCCAGAAACCTTGAACACTTACAAAACAAACATATAATATTTTCTTATAATCTTCCTCTGCTGTCTTGTTTTGTTTTTTCAGAGGTGGGGGCTGGGAGGGTCTCCTACTATTTTTTTTCTTTTTAAATACTTCATTTATTTATTTATGAGAGACAGAGGGAGAGAGAGAGAGAAAGAGAGAAGCAGAGGGAGAAGCAGGCTCCCAAGGAGCAGGGAGCCCGATGCGGGACTCGATCCCAGGACCCTGGGATCATGACCTGAGCCAAAGGCAGATGCTTAACCATCTGAGCCACCCAGGCGCCCTCTCATACTATTTCTTACCACAAGCCTTCTAACGGCAATGCTAATCTCCTTTTTTGCCTTCCCTTTCAAATCCAATATCAAATTGTGTAGCCATCTATGTTCTTAACATATCTGCCCCTTTCTCTGCTTTTCATTGTAACTGTTTTAGGAAGCTCTCATTACATCTTGACTAGTTTATATATAATAAACTCTAAATTTATCACTTGCTTTATTATTATACTAACAAAAAGCATGGCTAGAATGTAATGACTTAAAAGAATATATTAGTCTGCTCAGGCTGCCATAACAAAAAGCCACAGACTAAGTGGCTTAAAAAACAGAAATTAATTTTCTCACAGTTCTGGAGGCTACAAGTCCAGTCAGTTTAGTTCTTGGTAGGGACTCTCTTCCTGGCTCACAATTCTAGTTCTGTCCTTACATGGCCTTTCCTCAGGGCCTGTGTGGATGGGATGGTGGGAGGTGTGGGAAGAGCCAGCTCTCTGGTGTGCCATCTTATAAAGAGACTAACTTGTCAGATCAGGGCCCCACCTTTAAGATCTAATTTAACGTTAGTCACTTCCTTAGTACCCCTCTCCAAATACACCACACTGGAGATAAGTTTTGTGAAGTGGTACAACATGTGAATTTTGCGAGGGCGTGGGGACCATAATCAGTCTCTAATAGACTACTACTAAAATTAAATTTATAGCACCATTAAAAGTATCATTTTAAAAACTAATATTAAAAGTTAAGACTTTCAATAACAGCTGTACATATGAAAAGCAAAATCCAAAGTTTCTTCCAATCTGTTCTATGGTATTTCTTTACAGTTTTGTTCATTGGTTGGTGGCATAACAAATCATCTCTTCCTATAGATTTAGGGCACGATAGCATACTTCCTTTCACTTTGCAAATCTATCTATTAGATACACACATATTTACAGAGATACAAAGACATATAATATAAAATTATAGGTATATTATATTAGTTATATATTATAGATACCTAATATGTAAAATCTATGTCTCTATATACCACTACCAGAATAATAAACTGATTAGGCTATAACTTTCAGATAACATTGGGAGAGGTAGAAATCAAACTATCTTTCCACGTTTACAAAACAAAGCCTTATAAATTGACATTCATAATCAGAATTATTTCTACATGTTTCTTGTTACCTGAGCTCTGTGATAGATTAATACTCAATGAATGTGATGGACTTCATTTGAGTTCTACATAATTTATCATTGCCTAAAAATTCAAGGATATGACAGAAGAAAATGCTGAGAATATAAAAAATAAGCATGTGCTTATCAGGCATGGGTCTTATTCAGTATACCAGGAGAAATTTTATAGAACAGAATTATATGTATCGCATAGCATTTTTTTTCAATAAAAATGTGTAAAATAGAGAAAGAAAAACATTAAGGAACTTAGAACAGTATCTCATGGAATATATTAAATTCTAACCATCAGTTTAAGAAACTACAAAACTAGAAAAAAGTACAGAAAATAATAATGAATATATTATTAGTACAAATTTTCATGAAATTTTATGTTAATTTCCTCATAATGTATTAGAATAAGGACGGCAGAAGTTAAGAAAACAATCATGATTAATCAGAATTTATCCAAGAAGTAATAAATTTCACAGATAATTTTGTATTTTACAATTTTATTTCCACTTAAATCATTTGTGATAATTATAAAATCACACACTATATATGTAGATACTGATATTTTTCATAAAGTGGTAATAATGCGATTTTACACAGGTAGGAGTATGGGCCCCCAAAACATGTATTCCTTAAAATATATATATATATATATGTAAAATATATACATATATATAATATAAGAGAGTAAGAGAGAATTCACTTGTTAAGAAATGCAACTGATGCTAATTAAATGTGTTCTATGCACAAAAGAAACTGATTACCAAACTTTCATTTATTCTTGGTAAAACACTGATGAATTATTTAGCTGAGAGCATTATATGAAGTGTTACACATTACAAACTAATACTATCCCATTAGTATGTTTTAAATTCTGATCATTGTTTCCAAATGCTGATTCTCTTTTTCTTTTTATCCCCCATCAAGTTATTAAAACCAAATCAGGAGGGTGGTGGCTGCCAGCGACTGTGGGGCAGGGTCTGGGATTGGAGCCTGAGCCCCGGGGAAATGTGCTGTGCTGAGTGTGTAACATGCAGAACTGCATAGAGATGTCACGAGCCTCTTTTCCATGCAATGCTCTCAGCAGCTCTATTTTCCAGTGGGAAACTTGAGGCCCATTGTGACTAAGTGACTTGCCTGAGTTGACACTGGGAGAGCCCTCTGGTCTGTTTGGCCACACCTATCTGCCTGGTGATTGTGAGAAACCAAGCCAGCAGTCATGAGGATGCCTCTGTGCCACCAGGGTGCCGCCACCAGGGACAGCAGGCCCAATGGGGATGGAGCTCAGCCTGTGGCCACCAGGGGAGGCCTGACGGTACTTCCGCACTGGGCTGGCCGTCAGAGGGGACCCCTCGGTCACCTTCAGCGAGGCCACACTAACCTCAGAGGAGGTCTGCATCCACATCACACACAAAGTCAACATCACTCCACGCTGCTCCAATCTCTGTTGTCTGCAGTGCCCAGGCCCAGGTCTGGTTGCCTGTGATCACATCTTAGAGGTCTGGGAGATGAGAGCCTGACAGTGGCACTTCCACATGAGGTTTTTTTTCCTGGAACTGGCACGGCATGAATCCTCAGGACACGCTATGTCTGGCTGTGGGGCCACAGAGGCCAAGTCTTCTTCAGAACACACAGAGCAGGGGTGCTGCTCCTGAACCCAGCCTCCTTTGAGTACCTCTTTGAGCAGGGCAAGCATGAATTCATGAATGACTTTGGCATTCCTGCGAGAGCTATTGCACAAAGAGGAGAGCCACCATCTTAAGGACCAGAGCATGGGCATGACATTTGATGCACCTCTGCCACCTTGCTCTCTGCAATGGTGTCCGCCTGGAGAAGGTGGCCAAGGAGATTAGCTTCAAAGACTGCATCCCACCCTCCTTCAGGCGGCAGATCTGGCCACATGATGTGTAGACACCACTGCGCTGGTGGAGCATCTCCTGCACTCTGTTTGTGCGGGCCCTCCAACCAAGACTTGTCCCCCAGCAGGTCATCATGGTCAAGTACCTGCTGCACTCGAGCAGGCGGCACCCTGCATTTCAGGGTGCCACCTGGAGCATCTAGGCCGGGTTGCTGGGGGAGCCCTGCTATATCCAGGATAGTGGGTGGGCCCTTCCAGAGCCTGGGCTGGAGTTGGCCACTGGATCCCCCGCTTGTGCGGTGCTAGTGACAGGTACTGGTGGCATCCACGGGCAGCCAGGACAGGCAGAGGGTCCCAGTGATGATGGCAGCCCCAGGAATCCCCATGCCGGCCCATCTGGGAAGAAAACCGAGGCCCAAGAGGTAGGCGACCAGCCAGCGGACAGGCCTCAGGAAGCACCATGGGCCTACTGCTATGACTTCCGGGATATCACCCATGTGGTACCGAAAGAACCCTGCATCAACATCCACGGTCAGGACAAGTGGTTGGAGCTGACTCTGCCTTCCTGGGCTGTGGCCCTGTCCTTTGTATGGCTGGTGGATGGCTATTTCCGCCTGACAGCCGACTGGAGCCACTGCCTTAAGGGCTGGTGATGAGCACCCAGGCTCATCCCCGGAGCCCTGCCAGAGCCTTTCATGCTGCCCGAGCTACAGCCCAAGGATGGCCTCTACTTCATCCACTGGAGCACCATGCACCTGAGCCGCTTCACCCTTACAGTGGCCCAGCGTGTCCGGGCCACCAGCACACAGCACTTGCACCTGTGTCAATTTCCCACTGAGTGGCAGGATGGGTCCTCCACTATGGAGGGCTGGGACCAGTCCTTCCCCAGCGTGCGGGAGCTGCGAGCCACCCTGCAGGGCTGCTTGCTGTGGGCAGTTCACAGCTGTTTCTTCCCGCACTGCTGCTGCCTGCCATGGCCAGGAGAGATCTCCAAACTCATCATCATGTGGGGGCCTTAGGCCAGCACTAGGCCACCCAACCTCAGCCAGCTCAGCCACCTCACCGGGTCTGCCAGGATGATATCACCCAGCTGTCCCACTTGGGCCAAAGCACGAGGAACAATGTGTATGAGGGCATCTTACAAGTGGGGGACAGAGGGACCAAGGAGGGAACGACAGATGGTGGGGATCCCCCTACATCCAGTGGGGGCCCATGGGCAGGAGCTATGATTGGTACTCAGGGTTGTCACCAGGACATCGCCTTGGCCTTCTACAAGAGAGCCAGCCTTGTGAGCCAAATCTCCCACCTGCACCTGGCCTTGGTGCATGGCATCTGCATGCACAGCTCTGAGAACATTCTGGTGACACAGTATGTGGAGCATGGGCCTCTGGATGTGTGGCTGAGGTGGGAGAGGGGCCTGGAAGGTGGCAGTGGCCCAGCAGCTGGCCAGCACCCTCAGCTACCTGGGCGGGTAGAGCAGATCCCCTGGACAGCCCCCAAGTGCCTGGCAGTGCCAACAGCCTAACCACCGCAGCCAATAAATGGAGCTTTGGTGACACCCTCCTGGAGATCTACTTCAATAAAGAGGTGCCTCTGCAGGGCTATGCCCCTTGGAGAAACAGTGCTTCTATCGGAAGCAGCATGGGCTTCCTCGGCCCTCATGCCCAGAGCTGGCCCCGCTCACCAGCCAGGGTCTGACCTGTGAACCAGCTCAGTCGTCCTCCTTCTGCACCGTCCTGCAAGACCTCACTGGGCTGCAGCCCCAGAGTGAGCCCCACCCCATTCCTGGGGCCCCTGCTTATGCCAGCACCGTGTACCTGAGCTTTCTGCACAGTGACTGAGCATGTGTGCCGGTTTCTAATTCACTTAGGGGCATACAGATGCCTTCTTCTTATTTGCATTCTTTGGACAAATTAGACCCTTGCAATTTTTTTGCTTTTGTTTTTTCTCTTGATGAAATATGCCTTATCCTATCAAATAAATAAATAAATAAATAAAAGCAAGTCAGGAGTAAGATGTCTAAATGAAGGCCAGTACATCTGGAGAAACAGCACAGATATGTTAGATAAGAAAGACTTTGAGCTTTCATTAAAATTCTAAATTTTATCTAAGCTCCTACATAACAAAATACCTAGTCAAATTTAAATATCTATTAGAGTTATCTAAATTAAAAATTTAGACAATGTACTCAAAATGAGTAGCTACAATACAAAAGAAACATTCATATATAGATTATTGGATTATTGGATGTGTCACTTTTTTACATAATAGAAATGTTTTATAGTTACAGCTCTTCTTTGTTGATACTGACATCAAATTGGTTGTAAAAAATTGTTTCTTGACATACATACTATCCTTCTGTCCACCAGGATTGATTTAAACATAAACTTTAAAAGAGATGACAAAAATATTTTCATTTTAGTTGCTATTAAGCAAATGCTGAATATATTTCCTTGTACTATTTTTATATTACTTATATATAGATGCACACACATACATCTGTTCTTTTGGTAATTATATATGGTAATGTCACATTCAGAAGTGTCTATTATTTAAAGAGGAATAGCTGTTTTCTTCATACTGTCATATAACATTACTCATGTATATATATATATATATATATGATACTTTGCAAAAACAGGCAGTGTCACAGAGATTATAAGTTCATTTTCCTACCTCGTATCCATCTCCTCTTAGGAAATCGCTGTGCTTTGCTTGTGAACTACTCCTTCCAAAGGCTCGGCACGCTGGTTCAGTTGTTGCTGACCACATCATATTTGTTTGATGACCAGGCCATCCAGCTGTTACTGACTGGTGAGATCACATTCCCATGCAGATTTCTGGAAGGTGGGGAACAGACTAAAGCCATGAACAAAACTAATTTAAGATTTTTGTTCAAATTAAAAAAAAATGTACTCGGGTTTTATGTGGTATGATCTTGGAAGCAACTTTCAGCGATGGGGTCACAATGGAGGATGAGATTCCCTGCTCACAGAACCAATTAAGAAAAGCCACACAGAGAGATAAAGAAGCGGAGTTGAATCTTGATGCCATTTTCAGAGTCTCTAGACTTACCAGGAGCTAGTGATGCCTGTGGATTATGTATTTTAAGAGCCCATGAATTTCCTATTTGGCTAAAAAGATTATGGATCGGGTTTTTAGGAGTTTTCTATAGATGAAGAAATTTTAGATTAACCAAGGTAAATGATTTGTCCTTTGTCAAATAGTGACAGAGTTTATAACTAAACTTTTGTCTTTTTAGAGCTTTCTCAGTTCATGATTCTAAATATTAGTTTTAATTACATTAATAGATCAATGTTATATATGCAAATGCTAATGTCACCTCTATAATAAACTATTAACACAATCAGAAAGTTGTTTTATGAAACCTAATATTATTTGTTTCATTTTGTCTTATAATTTTCCTAAAATATTGATTAATTTGAAGTTCCATGTGATTAGGAATAAAATTATATGGAATCTAAATTTCACTTTATTAAATTATGCCTACTAATATACTACAGAAAGTTAGATTTTTGTTTGTTTGTTGGTTGGTTTGTTTATCCTTTGAAATTGCTTAACATTTTAATCAGAGAGAGGAAGAGAGAGTCAAGTGTTCTTGGTATTAATGACAGCTATCCAGTCATGTCACCTTGAGGTAAATCAGCTAGCCATTTTGGATTTCCATATCTATGTATAAAATAAGAAAAATTGACCAGATTATCCATAATTGATTTTGTAGTTTTATTAAGTTTAGTATTAAAACCAGCATGTTATTAAGACACACACACAGCATTGCAATCAGCATGTTGCTATTTCAGAGCTCTCAAAAGCTGGACATATTTTATTTGGTCTCTGATGTAGGGCCTTCAACAAATCTTTGCCAATGTTTAACAATTTGGAGGATTCACATAGAACTAAAGATTTTGCACCGCATAAAGAAAAAAATGAAAAATGCAGAAATCTGGCTTCAGTGGAACAGCAGGACCATATGCGAAAAATTAACCGAAGCTAAATAGCAGATGTGCCATTTAGTTAGGGCCTGTGTTCTGAGTCACGGTTTGCATAGCTTCGTATTTTTTGAACTTACTACTTATTTTTTTTAAAGACTTTATTTATTTATTTATTTGAGAGAGAGAGAATGAGAGATAGAGAGCATGAGAGGGAAGAGGGTCAGAGGGAGAAGCAGACTTCCTGCTTAGCAGGGAGCCCGATGCGGGACTCGATCCCGGGACTCCAGGATCATGACCTGAGCCGAAGGCAGCCGCTTAACCAACTGAGCCACCCAGGCGCCCTGAACTTACTACTTATTAATAGGGTGTGAAGAGTGGCCCCTTTTTAGCCTCAGCATTTCACTAGTTTCCTTTATTGCCCGGATCCTAAGGACATTTGCATTTGTGACCCCTTAGATATACATGGATAAATATGGACAGCATTCTTTTTTTTTTTTTTAAAGATTTTATTTATTTATTTGAGAGAGAGAATGAGAGGTAGAGAGCACGAGAGGGAAGAGGGACAGAGGGAGAAGCAGACTCCCTGCTGAGCAGGTAGCCCGATGTGGGACTCGATCCCAGGACCCTGGGATCATGACCTGAGCCGAAGGCAGTCGCTTAACCAACTGAGCCACCCAGGCGCCCTATGGACAGCATTCTTTATCAATGCAAGAGCCAGGCACATAGTTGCAAAATTGTATTGTAAGTTGGATTTTGATAAACTTTCAACATTAAAACTGTGTGTTGAAGGGTATACATTGTGGCTGCAGTGTCTAATTAAGTGATGGAAATGGACAACACTGATGCAAAGCTGTTTACAGTTTAGAAAATTAGATGTATCTGACAGTAAGTGGTGTGGGCAGAACAATGCACAGGGAAGAGCGTGGCATTATATTATGTTGATGTAAACTATAGAGAAATAACAGCAATAAAAGAGACCCGCTGTGGTATAGAAAATGGAGATTAACCAGAATACAAAATTGTATGTACAATTTGATTACAACTGTGTTTATTTTTTTATTTTTTAAAGATTTTATTTATTTATTTGACAGAGAGAGAGAGCGCAAGAGCAGGAACACAAGCAGGGGGAGTGGGAGAGGGAGAAGGAGGCTTCTTGCCGATCAGGGAGCCCGATGTGGGACTTGATCCCAGGACCCTGGGATCATGACCTGAGCCAAAGGCCGACGCTTAACGACTGAGCCACCCAGGCACCCCTACAACTGTGTTTAAAGTACTATACTAAGACTGTGGCAAAAACACAAAAATCATAGGATTTGCTCTGTTTGGATAATTTTATTTCTTATATTAAATTTCATTTAATATTCTCTATTTTATGATAAAAGGGATCAAATTAAAATATAAAGTAGGTCATCTGATTTGAGAATAAATAGCCAGCATTCTATTTCTGAAGTATATCACAATGAATTTAATTCATTGTATAGAATATTACAGACCTACTATAACACTCGACTACATTCATGACAAAGATATATACAAGAAAAATATTCTCAAGGCGACTTATGTTTCAGAACAGTATTTTCCAAAAATTTTTATACATGAATTACACAATAAAACTGTTTTTTTAGTATTTAAAAGTGAACAGTATGCATCCATTTGTAAATTATAAACTTACTTTGCCGCTAATTTATCTATGAAGTATTGGTAACGCTTACCCTTTCCTTCCTTAAGATTAAAACTACATATTAGCAGATCTAATAGTTTATTTATATTCATACACCATTGTTCTAGAATCCAGAGGACCTACCATGGAAAGGCTTGTGCAAAACTTAGAATCTACCTGAGAAAGACATATAACTAAGGAATTACAAGAAAAGTATCAAGAATTCCATGGTATAATACAAAGCCTGAATCATTTATGTGGTGGTATTTGAGAAGGCAAGTAAATAAGACATTTTTTATTCATTCAAGCTCATGATCATTTCAAAGATAGTTACAAGAGAAATGGAAATGTTATCATGTTTATTACTGTTAAATTATTGCATCAGTGATGTGAGATGGGTCTGCGGTTTCTTTTAAGCAAGACTTCCAGAGACATTTGGATAAATGACCTTTGTCAATTATAATGCATTCAGATATATATATATATATATATATATATATATAATGCATTCATATAATGTCATTTATAAATGCATTCATTTATAAATTCTACAAATCCAAGTTCACAAATAAGCCTGGACTTAGTTCTGCATTGGCCTGGAGAGTCTAAAGGATATAAATGAGCACTGGGATTATACCTGGGAGTACTGCTCATATTCTGCTCAACAAACATTTATTGTTACTTACAGTGGAAACCACATGCTTTTAATAATGGACACGTTGACTCAAAGAGATCCATTGCTGCTTAGTTTCCAATTTTGTCCAATTTTCAAACACTTGATTCAAATTTCATGTGCTAAAAAACTTAACTGGGTCTACTGTACATTACTGCATTTGTAACTTTATTTACAGGCAGACTATCTTATTAGCTGAAAATAGTTTATATTCATATATAATCCAGGCATATCAAGGACTATGAGATATATTGATACCTATAGCAATAGATGTGAATTAAGGACCAGATTAGTTTTCTTAAAAACTGAGAAGTCTATTTTTGCCTGTGGTGTAAGGAAATGGTCCAGTTTCATTCTTCTGTATGTGGCTGTCCAATTTTCCCAACACCATTTGTTGAAGAGACTGTCTTATTTTACAGTGGACATTCTTTCCTGCTTTGTCGAAGTTTAGGTGACCATAGAGTTGAGAGTCCATTTCTGGGGATGGGAGGGATGGGGTGGCCGGGTGATAGACACTGGGGAGGGTGTGTGCTATGGTGAGTGCTGTGAATTGTGTAAGACTTTTGAATCATAGTCCGGTACCTCTGAAACAAATAATACAGTATATGTTAAAAAAAAAAAAAAAGAAGTTAGTAGGAAGGGAAAAATGAAGGGGGGGAAATCGGAGGGGGAGATCAACCTGAGAGACTATGGACTCTAAAAAACAAACTGAGGATTCTAGAGGGGAGGGGTTGGGGGGATGGTTTAGCTTGGTGATGGGTATTAAAGAGTGCACGTATTGAATGGAGCACTGGGTGTTATACACAAACAATGAATCATGGAACACTACATCAAAAACTAATGATGTAATGTATGGTGATTAACATAACATAATAAAATTTTTAAAAATGTTAAAAAAAAAGAAAACTGAGAAGTCAAGAAGAGCAAAGGGGATGTAAATAAATTCTAAGAAAACCAGGGTTTATTTCCTAATTGAGAAAACAGAGGGAAAAAGGGAACTTCTTGTAAGATCAAGGCAGCAGGTCACTGAAAAGGGAAAGCAAGTGCTCTGAAATGTCTGTGTGCATGTGAGTGTGTACAACTATACATGTATACATCTGAGCATGTGTGTGCGTGTGTGTGCGTGCATGTGCGTGTGCGTGTGCGTGTGTGTGTGTGTGTGTGTGTGTGTGTTTCCGGGCTAGACAATAAGCTTATACACATCCAGTCAGTTCTTGGTGCCATGCTATGTGCTGGTAGGACTCCAATTCATTTACAAGAATTTCATCACAGTGTCTGCTCAGGGGTCCTGCTCAGGGCTGACTTTTTTGTTATGTTTTTAAGTGCAAGTTGTGTTTAATTATTTACCAATTTATTTCTGTTCCCTTTATAAACTCTGCATGAAGATAATCTGGTGTTTGGTTAAGTAACAGCCCAGGACCAAAAAGCGCAATTGAAAGAGAAATATGAATGAATTAGCTTTATTTCGATAGTAGAAATACTCTGCATTTGACAATAGCAGTGTTAAATAGGTTTTCAGGAGTTAAGACCTAAGAACATCAGCACATAGGACTTCAAAGTTCACTTAACCAATAAAAATATTAAGTCTGATTCTAGTCAAAGCTTTCTGTTCATCATTCATAACTGATCATTATGATGAAAAACTTGTCATTAGTAAATTAAACTGTAAAACATTCAAAAAGCTGTTCTTCAAAATAATTTTCATATTGAAATGTAGACAAAATACACCAATTGGAAAAGTTGGGTATACCATGCATACATTTTATTTTAAATAAAATAAATAACATGCATTCATTTATAAATGATAAACTGGCATTGCAGTTAATTTAAATATGAAATAGTAGTAAAACTTAATCCTTTCTTGCTTAAGATTAAAACTACATATAAATAGAAAATCTAATCATTTTGCAAGGTTTTTGTTTTGTCAAATGTTTTTATTCATAGACCATAGTTCTAAAATCTAGAAAACCCACTATGGGAAAGACACATAAGCAGCTTAGAATCCAGCTGGGAAAGACAGTTATGATCTCTTGATGAGTAATAGAAGATCAGTACGAGATGCTGAAGACAGTGGTAGCAGTTAGAATTGACTTGATAAGGAGATGAACATTTTCCTGGATAGGCTTCTTAGGCTTGGCTTACCATTTCTACTCTTTTGTTGCCTCCACCCCCCTGCCCTTTTCTTTAAAACTTTACTTCTCATGGGAATGATTCATTCTCAGATGCCCCCATTATCCTCCCTCTTTATTGGGTTCAGCTAATAATATATTTACACAATTCTTCTTAAAAAAGAGAACTCTTTGTTAACCTCAATGACATTTGTGAAGGAAATCATGTATTTTAAACACTGCTGCAAGAAATAACCCATCCCTCATTTTGTGTAATTTGAAAGTTATCATTTTTACATATTTACATATTCATTGTCCTTTAGCATCAACCTCACTTAGTGAATATACAATAAATGTATTTTACATTGGCCTTTGATCTGGTTTCTCAACTTTTTAGGAATGCCAACCATTCTATAGACAGAGATAGTTCCTGAACAAATTGTGACACAAGGACTTGTCATTAAGAGCAGATCTTTCCAAATAGTTTCTTTATAATTAATATTCTGGAATATATTATAAAATGTCATGACATAATACTTTGGTATTTCGAAAATATTTGTTGAGATTTTTCATCATGAATGATCATGTATTACTTTGTTGTTTATTTTTTTAATATGTTATATTACATTACTTACTTTTAGTATATAAACCAATCTTGGATTCCTAGGGTTAAATCCAACGTTATGCAGTCCTTGGACAATCCCAGCATTTCGAACATTTTTACAAACATCCAACACATAAAATATATAGAAATATAATATTCAACAACACACACACACATACCACACTTCTTAGGCAGAAGTGTAAATATAAAAATCTGTATTTCACTAACTTCACTTTGCTATCACTCACTGTCTCATGTAGAATGTAACGTTTCTTTAGTGATTTTCAAATGATTTCATAAAATGCACTGTAAAATGTAGGCTGAAGAGACACATTACCTTTCTAGAAATTTTTCCCGAATATGACATGAAATAGTAGAAAATATAAAATAATTTCAGGGTATGACCATATCTTTTTATTCCCAGCAGCGCTCTGAATCTAGCATTTTTACATTGCTGAATTGAAGTAGAATATTAAAAGGCGATGTACCAAAGTGACATGTTCATCATTCTAAATTAATTTAATAATAATTTGGAATACATTAGGAGAAGGCAATAGAATAAGTATTAAATATTCCAGTTTCACTCTTGTAGAAGATATCTTTTTTTCTATATTTAGTCATAACTTAGATGTTTATCTGTTTTCAATATCACCATCAATTTCCCTTTCAAGGAAAAAAGTATGATATAAAATAAGTCACTATCTTTTAGCATAAAAGAATTAAGAGTGCTCTTTTCGGTATTAAAAACTTGTAACATAACAGTGATGCAATATTATAAAATATAATAAGGCACAAAATGTAAATATCAAGAGAAATACAATTTACAAGATACAGATACGTTAGTGAAATTTTGTGAAATTAATTCTGCAAGAAAATTGATTGAGGTAGTTGCTGATTTGCTTGATTAATAACCCCATGGACTTCTGAAGTATTAAAGTGCTTGGAAGCTAAGCGTCATCAGCTAAAGGATTCATGATCAAGGAGTAGAGTTGTTCTTTGGTTGCTTTTAAGTTATATAAAACATCAAGTTCTAAGGAATAAAAAGCAGAGAGTTGCTAAATTCTGGAAAGATGAATATTTCCAAGTCTACCTGGGTTAAGGAAAGCTTCTATTACTACACTGCTTAAGAGAAGCCAGAATTTGCAAGACATGAAGGAGTAACTAAGAACTGATTCCCTCCCTAGGGGGAAGAATGGAGGAAGGAGGTAGGTAAAATGGAAGAAAGAGGAATGGTTTAAAGTACAACTTTGGGGCGCCTGGGTGGCTCAGTTGGTTAAGCGACTGCCTTCGGCTCGGGTCATGATCCTGGAGTCCCAGGATTGAGTCCCACATGGGGCTCCCTGCTCAGCAGGGAGTCTGCTTCTCCCTCTGACCCTCTTCCCTCTCATGCTGTCTATCTCTCTTTCTCTCTCTCTCAAATAAATAAATAAAATCTTTTAAAAAAAATAAAAAAATAAAGTACAACTTTGGGAAGGAAGCAAACTAGAGATATTGAAAAGATTGAAGAAAGAAGAGAAGACTAAAAAGATTGAGTGTGAGGAAGTATGCAAATCAATGATCTTCCGAAGGTATCAGTTGTAAGGCTGATCTTTTCCCTTATGGTTCAATAGGCATTGTCAACTAGATATCATTTTGGTTCCCACTCCTCATACATCACAATATTTGGGAAGTATAACCTTTTAATAATGATCTATTTAAGCTTCCATTAGGTATGTGTTTAGCGTGTTTAAGAGGTCATGGTAATACATAGAAAGAGTCCAGAGCCTCGTTACTAATCATGGGAATTCTTGCCAGAGAACTGAAGAAAGAAAAAGACTATCCCCCAGAGAAACCAGCAAAAAAATCCCCAAAACAAGGACCATAGGCTTATTGCACACTTAATATTCTAAAAATAATACAATCAATAACACCATGATTGCTGAGATAAGCATCACAATAAAATAAATATATATTTAAGTATAATTAATTTACTTACACAGCACATCATCTGTAATAGCAACTTCAAACAAACTCTTGATGTATGGAACATTTTGATTAGAATACCGAGGATATAACATGACTCAAATTTGAACCCTCACCTTTGTTGTGGGCAAAGGAAAGAGGACTTCTCTGTAACTAAAATAATGGTTTCTTAAATCTAACACTGAATATACTGGCTTTCAATTTTTTTAAAATGTATCTTGAACTCAGGATCCAAGGCACTAATCTATTTTGTTCATGTGTTCATTAATAGTCTTTTTTATATGAAATATTAATACAGACTAGTGTCATTTATTTAAAATTCATGAGTGCAGTGCCTTTAATCAATGATCTCCCTAAGAAGAATCCTAACATTTCTCTGTCTTATTAAGAATTCTATAATTTGGGGCATCTGGATGGCTCAGTTGGTTAAGCAGTGACTCTTGATTTAGCTCAGTTCATGGTCTCAGGGTCCTGGGATCGAGTCCCACATTGGGCTCTGTGCTTAGCGGGGAGTGTGCTTCAAGATTCTCTCTCTCCCTTTTCCCCCTCTCCCACTCCTTCTCTTTCCCAATCTCTAAAATAAATAAATAAATCTTTTTAAAAAATAAAAGAATTCTATAATTCCATTAGGTGCCATTCCCTTTTAAAACTCTATCTCATTCGTGGAGAATGAGAAACCAGCTTCCTACTGGCTGCATCTTCCAAAATGCATTTTCCAAACTACATGGTCTTGTCAAGGATCCCTAAATTCAAAGTAGACTATTTTACTTTCCCTGCTCCCATCTTCCTTATTCTCAGATGCCAGAAGGTGGAAGCTACCTACTAGTACCTCTGGATTCTGCTGTTGTTCTCCATACAGCACAGAGCATCTGTGTCTTCTATTCATTCCCTGTCCAGTCTAGACAATAATAGGCTAAGGTCTGGCACGGGATAGTTTGTTACAAATAGATTATCTATACCACCAGTCCAGTGATGTCTAAGTACTCCATTGTTACAATTTTTTTTTTTTTTTTCAAAGGTCCAGAGCCTTCTTTGGAACTTCCAAAATTATGACAGGGTGTCCTAGGTATTGCTAAACTTAGTACTCTCAGACCAATCTGGTCTAATTCATACAGATTTATAAGTTCCAGATTGCCATTATCTTTACTGCTTTCATCTGCCATTGTCCAGCTTTTTCACTATATTTTCTTATTTGCTAATAATTATAAATTTCTTTCTCTCTCCCAAGTTCCCTGTAACATCTAGAATTTGGTTTGTGCATGGTTCTCTTTCCTCCATTAATCTCCTCTTTTGCAATTTTCTCTTCAAGCAAATACCACAAATCTTTCCATAATAAATCGGTTTGCTCTGTTTTAGGAAGAGATTTGTACAACATTCCCAAATATCCTATGCAAAGTTTATTCACTTTATTTTCTGAAATATGCTCTAACTCCAGCACAAAAATCTTGACTGATACCTGGAGGGATCTAACTTAATGCTATTTCCCCTGCCACTGCTGGGTTCAGGCCTTCTTTGGGTGCCCAGTGCCTAAGCAGCCTTGGGGCAAGATAGCAACTGTGCTTCTCCAGAAACAATTCGGAGAACTTTATAATTCAGATATGTAAACTACCCTCATGGGTTCCTTCCTATAATATGTTGTACAAAAAATTTCCTGAAGGGGTGCCTGGGTGGCTCAGTCGTTAAGCATCTGCCTTCGGCTCAGGTCGTGATCCCAGGGTCCTGGAATCGAGCCCAACATCGGGCTCCCTGCTCCGCGGGAAGCCTGCTTTTCTCTCTCCCACTCCCCCTGCTTGTGTTCCGTCTCTTGCTATGTCTCTCTCCCTCTGTCAAATAAATAAATAAAATCTTAAAGAAAAAAATTCCTGAAGGGATCAGAGTGATAAAACTACTCAGAAAAGCACAGTTCCAACTTTCTAGTTGGATCATCTCTTCCTGATACCTATATTTGTCCTACTGGCTGCAATGCTGTGATTAAAACTAGCTCCAACACATCCTTTTTCTGAAAGAGTTATAATCTAGACACCATTGCTGCTTATTTCTATTAACATCCCCAGCACCATTCTCTCTAGAATTAGCTGACTTAAAGGAACCCCCTTACTTGGTTCTACAGAGAGTTTTAATTTCAGTATAACTGGATACACGGCCTAAGTTTAATATTCCCATATATTGAGGCACTGCTCCCACAATTCCTTAATAATGCTACTATGGACCAGGATATCTAGTTACCACTGCATCATCAGAAATCTTACTACATATGAGATTGAATACAAAGAGTGTTCAAAGGATAATACAGTGTTTGGCCTATTTCCATTAGGTCACACAGAGTTCACCTCAGATGGTTCTCTAGCCACCTCTGCTTTCTTTGGTCCTTTTTCTAACTCTCTTCTCCCATGATCCTCTGGGTTTCTGTACCTTAGTTGTCCTCCTTCCCCCACCTCCCACCCCACACCTTCCCCTCTCTTATCACCTGTCTTTCTCATTTCTGCCCTCTGCCTCAGCTCTATCCTGGATGAGGAAAGTCAGAATTTCCTATACTGTGGGTCCCGGAAGGCAGCTCTCATCCCTTTGGATTTTTCAGTTAAAATAATCTGGATGAAAAACAAAACTTTTCTTGTTCATGTTGGTCACAAGCCTCCATCTAATTATTCAATTTGGTTTCAGTTCTTAGAGAAGGCAAAAATTTGGGTGAGATAAGAAGGATAAAACATCCTTTGGTCACATAGCCATTTTCATTATATTTTCTAAAAATGAGGTAATATGAAAACACTGTAGAAATAATGATGTTAACAAAAGCATTTGTGACCGCCTGAAGTATCCATATTGTATACAGAAAATAAATTATTTAAATTAAGTGTAATTAGTATGTATCATTATTAATCATAGAAGTCAAGCAAGATTTTAGTTTTTATTAAAATTGTGAAAAACATGTTTAGACTAAAATTTATAATCAATTATCAATTTAGAAGATGTCTGATGTAAAAATTATAAATTTTATTTTTTTACTTATTTATTTATTTATTTGACAGACACACAGTGAGAGAGGGAACACAAGCAGGGGGAATGGGAGAGGGAGAGGCAGGCTTCCCGCCGAACAGGGAGCCCGATGCGGGGCTCGATCCCAGGATCCTGGGATCATGACCTGAGCTGAAGGCAGATGCTTAACGACTGAGCCACCCAGGTGCCCCAAAATTATTAATTTTAATATGCTATTCCATTAATTTTCTTTTTATTTAGCAACTTTTTATTTACCATTTAATATATAGGATGTACATAAGAATGGTCCCTGAATTTATGTCACCTTAAATAATTAATTGAGCTAGTGTTTTAAATTAGGTGAATATTTTTAAGTTAAAGGCATGTTTTTTTGTGTCAGAATTATATTTAAGTGTAATACATATTTTTTTGAGTTTTATAACTTTGTATTAAGAACATAAAAATAGCATTTCATTGAAAACCATTTTATTAACACTGAGGTACAGCAGGTGATTTTATTATGAAACTGGTCAAAGATTAGAAATTCTTCCAACAAAAGCAAAGAAAAACAAGAGAGACTTATATTTTATTTTAATTGTTGGACTTCGTAATATATTATGGTCGTTGTTTCCATCATATTAGAAATGTAAGCTTTGTTCTGCAGATTCCTTTAGAAGACTGTTTTCCTTCTTTTGGTTATAGTATTGTGGGTTTCGGATTAAGTTGCAGCTATGTGATGTGCTGTTAAATAAAAATTCAACTATCAGTAGGTTTAAAATAGAAAGTCACTGCCTGACTCCAGGCTATCTGCCCAGTAATTGCAGAAAGAACTTCGTTAGGTCCATGTAGAATGAATGAGCACAGGCTCTCTGAAATGCTGTGCAGACTATCCATCCAGCTGAGAAAAGACTTTGAAGATGATTGCCTTAGGAATTCTTGAACACACAGCCTGAAGGACTGACTCTAATTCAAAGAATGCAAACCTTCTTAATTTTTATGAAGATAACTACTAGAACCACTGGGAAGTAACTACTTCCTACAGGACATAATTGGCATTTTAAAAATATTTTATCTGACTGAGTTAGCAATACAGGTTGAAATAGAAACCAATTTACACTTGTTGGAGTTTTATAACCACATCTATGTTACATTTAAAAGTAAGAAATATAAGGATGTTGTCCTGAATTGAAAGTTAAGTAGTAGCATAAGCCAAAGATAAAAAATGAATGGTCAATGTTATGATGTCTTCTCTTATCACTTGTTAATCGTATATATATATTTTTTCAATTAGGTAAATCAAAGAACAATAAAGGAAAAAGTTTAAATAGTAAAGATTGTAAGACCACAGTTTTCATAGAAACTCATAGTTATGCCCCAGTCTCCAAGTTGTCTTCTTCCTTACAGAATCTTTGATTATTTTGTGGATAAATAGCTGCAACTGAGGTGTAACCACACTCAACATGTGGTTAAGTTCTGGTCAAGGAGATCTTAGTACAAACAGTGAGAAAAACTTGGTCTCTAAGGGAAGAGAAATGACTTTTTTGTCCTTTTCTCCTCCTTGTAGCTGGATAGTATGGACTTAATGGTGAAACTCAAAAAGCTTCTGTGGAACTACAAAGTGGAGGTTCTATATAGAATTGAGTAATTCAATACAAGATGCCACACTCCCCCTTCCCTAGATCATCTACTTCAGATTGTTTTGTGTGGCAGAGAAACTTCCACTGTGGGTATTTTGTTTATCACTCACAGGCAAACTTAATCCTTAAGTAATGCAGATTGTATATGTTCATGCCCCGCTCACTCATTACATTTGCCAGTGAATTTTAATATAATAGTTTTTTTAAAGATTTTATTTATTTATTTGACAGAGTGAGACACAGCGAGAGAGGGAACACAAGCAGGGGGAGCAGGAAAGGGAGAAGCAGGCTTCCTGCGGAGCAGGGAGCCCGACATGGGGCTCAATCCCAGGACCCTAGGATCACATCTGAGCTGAAGGCAGATGCTTAACGACTGAGCTACCCAGGTGCCCCTTAATATAATAGTTTTTAATGGACATAATATTAAACTGACTCTTTTATCATTGTTCCTATTTATGGAGTCAATCCTTGGCCAGTTTGAATACAAGCCTGTATTCCTTCACTTTTCTGAATATTCCTTTCAAGAAGCAGTCATTGAGATTCTCATCAGAACACTTAGGTTCCATACTTTAGAATAAAGGATCCCAACACATGATAAGGTTTGAAAGGTTAAACAAAGTTACACCTGTTACTTCAGTTGAGAGGAATATTTCATAATGTGATGCACTAGGAAGCTGAGTCTCCACATTCTAATTAGTAAAAAGCAGCCACTTGGAGGGAGACAGAGTTCACATTTCTGTCTTTACCTTGAAATTCTCAATAGTCTATCTGCTGATGAGAGAGACAAAGAGAAGTCAAACTAGACAGCCAACATGAACGTGAAGTTCCTTTGAAATCAAGTCTTCTGTAGCTGGAATTTTTATTTAATTAAAATCCAAAAACTAAATGAGTTTGTCTTGCGGTTTGGTCATGACAGATTTTCTACACAGCAGTGGTTCTGAAACTGGAGTGTTTCAGCACCTGAGGGCTTGTGCAAACACTGATTGCTGGGACCTGCCCCTGAGTTTCATTTAGCAAATCTGGGTGGAGCCTAGGGATTTGACACATTCCCAGTGTCAACCAAACCAATGTGAGTTCACTCCTTGGTGAGTCAGCCACTATAGCAGGTTGAGCTGTCACACAAAGAAAACTTCTATTTCCGCAAATGAGATCACAGGGAATGGCTTCCACAGCCGTGACTCCCCAGATGAGGGTGAATGGGTTCTTTTTGCTTAGAGTTAGGATGAATATTTAGATAGGGAAGCCTTGTCATCATAAGTGGAGGCGGGCAAAAGATCGCTCATGTGCCTTAAGGAAACATGCCTATACATACATTGTATGTTATGGGAATGAGGCTGAGGCTCTTCTCTGGGTGGAGATTTTAGTATTATAATGAGATCAAGATAGTTGTCGGTCACTCTAGAGTTCATTCAATAGTCCATCTGTGTAGGCACGAGTGAGGGGTTTGGCTCAAAAGGTCTAGGTGACCTGGGCCATTAGGAGATCTTGTCAGGGAAATTGCCATCATCTGAAGGGTGGTTTTGGGTTACATTTGCCTGGGTTAAGTGGTAACCAGGAAAGAAAAGCTTAAGGAAAAATGTAAGACAAAGGTTAGTGAGGCGGGCACTAAATGTCAGGTCTTGGGATCTAACTGATGACACCAGGTGATGCCGATAATGCAGATCCATCGACAACGGTTTTAGAAATTTTTCTCTAAAGCTCTGAGGATTCATGTCTAGTAACCCAAATGAGTGTAGATTGCAGGATAAAAGGGAGTGCAGTTGTTATAAGTCTGTCTTCCATAGAATTCATACATTGAGATTCTAACCTTTCATGTATTGGTATTAGGAGGTAGAACAATTGGCAGGTGGTTAGGTCATTAGGGTAGAGCCATGAATGGGCTTAGTGCCCTTATGAAAGAAAGCCCGGTGAGTTTTCTACAAATTCACCATGTGAGGACACAGAGAGAGGATAGTCTGTGAACCAAGAAGTGGGCTCTTACCAGACACCGAATCTGCAGGCGCTTTGATCTTGGACTTCCCAGCCTACAGAACTATGAGAACATTTCTGTTGTTTAAGTCCCCCAGACTATGCTAATTTATTCTAGCAGCTCAAAGATAGTAGTATAGAAAAAAAAAAGTTTGTTACTACTACCAAAGATTATCCTATAGTGTTTTTGAAAATATGTGGCGGTCGTGCCAAAAATGGACTGAATAGAAGTCGACCCATTTGTATTCACAATGAAAGCCTGAGTTTAGGTGCTGGCATCAGATAAGACAAAGTCAGATTAACCTAAAAAAAAAAGTATAGAATAGAATGACCAAGATGACCCCCTATTGCTGGCTTGAGGTTACAGACAAGAATGGAATTAAGGCCTAGGTAGGGTGTAGGGTATGAAGATAAGCTTTCTCTAGAAGGGTGGGTACAAAATTTAAGCATGCATTAGAATCATGTGGGGTGCTTTGAAAAAATTCATTTTGAAATCCTCACCTAAACCACTGATGAAATTTATGGGGTGTGATCTCAGTTCATTTTTAAGCAAGAATCACAGGTGATTTTGATGCAAATGACTGAAGGCATTGGGAAACAGTGCTATTGGAAACAAATAAACAAAACAACAACAAAAACCCAACTTTTAGAGGCAACCCACAGTACTTGGCTCTCCATTCTCTCCCAGCAGTTGAATCTCTGTTAGTGCCTCCTTCTTCACATCTTCTTTCACTAACTTTCCTGCCTCTCTGTTAAGGACCTTGTGATTACATTGGGCCCATCTGGATATTAAGAGGAAAAACAAACCAAATAAAAAATGGGCTAAGATCTGTGTAGACATTTCACCAAAGAAAATATACAAACATCCATGCACATGAAAAGATGTTCAACATCATTAGGCATTAGGAAAATGCAAATTAAAACCAAAACAAGATAGGGTGCCTGCGTGGCTCAGTTGGTTAAGTGACTGCCTTCGGCTCAGGTCATAATCCTGGAGTCCTGGGATCGAGTCCCACATCAGGCTCCCTGCTCAGCAGGGAGTCTGCTTCTCCCTCTGACCTTCTTCCCTCTCTTGTTCTCTATCTCTCATTCTGTCTCTCTCAAATAAATAAATAAAATCTTAAGAAAAAAACAAAATAAGATAGCACTTTCCATTGACAAGAAGGACTATAATCCAAAACACTGTTATACCAAGTGCTGATAAGATATGAGGAAACCCAAACCTCCATATGTTGCTGTTAGAAATTTAAAATGTACATCTTTTGGAAAACAGTTTGACAGTTTCTTAAACATATATTTTTTATATGATCCAGGATTCTATTTCTAGGTACCTACCCAAGCCAAATTAAAATATACATTCACACAAAGATTTGTAGCAAATGCTCACAGGAACAAACTGCAAAGATCCACATAGTCATCAACTGGTAAATAGAAAAACAAAAGATAGTCTACCAATACAGTAGTATGCTCTCAGCAATAAAAAGAAACAAACCACAAATACATGTAACAACGTGGATAAATCGCAACATTAGGTAAGAAGGAAATATCAAATATGAAACTATTTTAAGTAATTATTTTGTTTTATTTAAAATATTTTAAGTAATTTACAATGATGGGTATTAAAAATTTAGATAAGGACAGAAAAATACACTAATCCACGTCAGAAGAACCTAAAGGTCATATACTCCAAAAACAATTTGAAATGGGTTCCCCAGCATCCTGCTAAGAGCAGCTTTTCCAGGAAACATATTAAGAAGCTTAAATTTCTAATCCTTCAAACTGACTGGGTGCTTGAAAGCTGGAAATACCACAAACCAGTAAATTGAAACTAGTCCTGTATAACATAAAACCCATGGAGAGAAACCACAATTAAGAAAGTAAAAGATTTAGAAGTAAGGCTTATTTTTAACAAGTGCTATCATGTTACAAAACTGGCAGACAATGGAAAGAGCTGAACAACAACAACAACAACAATGTCTTTAGGCTCTTGGGGCTCCTCACTTTTCTATTACAAAAATATTTATTAGAATTAATTGTTTTTAATATAGACATACTGTGAAGCATACTAAAACAAATCTTTTAGTTTTACTTCCTCTTAAATACCTATGTTTACTTGCCAATACCCATGCTTTGATTTAGCTTGAAGCTTCATGATGTATGAGTTGTATAACCTGACATGCCTGGGATTAAATTCAGATTCAGCTAAATGAACTAACCCAAGGCATATAATAATAATAACAATAATAATAATAAATTAGCCTCAATTTTCTCATCTACTAAAGGAAATAGTAATGTTCACTTTGGCAAGGTCTTTATTTTGGGGGGTTGAAGTACATATTTAATAGTCTTCCCAACATTATATGTGTTTAGGGTAGGCAGAATTCTAAAGGTAAGCCCCACCTCCCAAGATTTCTGATGCTTGCTTATTGAACCACACATGAAATTAGGTGCTGCTATAAAGGGATTTTTTAGGTGTAAATCAAGACCAAAGCCAGTTGACCTATAAATACTCTACAATACAGATGGGCCTGGGCTCAATTAGGTAAACTCTTTTAAATGGTAGCAAACAAAAATGCCAGATTCAAAAAATAGGAAGGATGTGATGCGCCATCACTGTCTTGAAGAGGGAAGAAGCCATAGGATAAGGAAGCATGTGGGCTATAGCAGGGAGCATGGTTTCCAGCTGGTAGCCATCAGGGAAGTTGGGATCCCCGAAATCACAAGAATTGGATTTAGCTAACACCTGAGTGAGCTTGGAAGTGGAATCTCCCTCCAAAGCCTCCAAGTTGTGCGACACTAAATGAAGGACTGAGCGGTGCCTTCGACTACAGATCTGTGATAGAGTAAATGGATGTTGTTTGAAAACCCCTAAATGTGTGGCAATGTGGTATGCAGTAATAGAAAACAAATGTAATGTTTAATAAAATAGAGTTCCTCTCTCCCTTTTGTATAGATAGACAGAAACAATGATTACTAACTTTTTAAAAACACAACACGCTACTATGTGTGATGACCGCATAGTGCTACCATCATTTTTTATAAAATAGTAAAACCCCTTTATAGAGCTCTCTTTTAATTTCTTATAACGGCTATATGAAAAATATTCACAACCAATTTTAATACCTGTTGCACAGATGAAGTCATTCTTATAATCAGAGTAGTTTAATATAGCAAGTTCTTCTGGATCCTTAGTTAGCTGTTTTTCCACTGGATGATAAAACCTCTACATTTCAGTAAATACAGGAAATTTCAAAATGGAGGTATAGACTCATAATGTAAATATTTAGAGTCATGGTGAAGCAAAATCATAATTTACCTGGGAAGTTTTTTGAGTAGTTAGAACTGATTGCTGGTTAGATAAATTGTATTTGTCTTAAATCAGGCATGTGTACATTGTAGAGATACATCGAGCCAGAATACAGCTGTTTCTAATCCATTCCTACCTACTCTTTCTTCCTATTTGATACATTGTTCAAGTGGCAGTCAAAGAGAATACCTGAGTCTATGCAAAGGTCTAGCTTGGTATAAATTTATAACCTAGTGAACAATTTTCAGTATTTCCATAAATACAAATATATATCTTAAAAAACTGCAGTAATGTTGATCCAGGTATAATTAATTCTCACTATCTGAGCAAGTTCTTTGGTTTGCCTTGACTGATCTTGCCTTGTCCCTATCTGCTGCAGCCATTGTCACTATGACTGCCTTGACTGCATATGCCTCAGCCTCTCATAGAGAAGGTCTTGAGTTACTGAGACCAAGGTTCAACATATCTGAAGTAATTGATGGCCACACTAAATCCCTGGAAATTAATGGATAAGGCATGTGTGAAAAACAAGGAAGGAGGAATGCAAGTCTGAGAGAGCAGAATGTATTGAGAGTGAAAAAGGCTGAGACCCTTGAGGGCAACCTGAGGATACTGATGATGCCCAACCAACCAATAGGAAAGTCAAGAGAAGGGGAGTGGAACAAGACCACCAGAGTGAAGATAAAGAGCACGGTGGCCATTTGACTAAAGGTAATAAAGAGAAAACAGATGTCTTTGGGGATACTCATTTTCCCTCCTACCTTTCTGGTTTGTTAGCAAAGATTCTACCTTTAGTAGAGCACATCGCTTTCATGGAGTTAAAAAAGGACCAGGGTACTGATGATGATCCCGGCATTCAGTGCCCGCCTGGGCAGGGGAGCCCCAACTAAGATCACAAGGAACCTTCAAGTACAAGGTGCCCAAAAAGAAGCCACATTCCACATGGAAAATGGTAATCTTGAAAGAAAGAATGCTGACCTCAAACAACCTCTGGTAGGAGGTAAGAAATCATGAGTTTAACTGAAATATTCCAGAAGATACAGTAAATGGAAAACTGGTGTTGAAAAGGAAATGTACTTTTAAAATTAAAAAGAAGTTTGAGGAAGACAATTAAAGTGAAGACCCCAGATCATCTTTCTCTGCACATTAGGATTGCACCCGGGGGATGTTTCCTCATCATCATAGACCAAATCTAGAGTTATTTATCTTAAGTGGAAGCTTACGTCAGAATTAAAAGAACATATTTTTAAAAGCTTATCTATCACTGGTCTAGTAATAAGGATAAATGGTTTTGGTTCTATAATTGCTGTTAACCAGTTGAGAAACATTAGGTAATTTACTTGTTACTCTTTTTTTTTTTACAGATTTTATTTATTTATTTGAGAGAGAGAGAATGAGAGATAGAGAGCACGAGAGGGAAGAGGGTCAGAGGGAGAAGCAGACTCCCTGCTGAGCAGGGAGCCCCATGTGGGACTCGATCCTGGGACTCCAGGATCATGACGTGAGCTGAAGGCAGTCGCTTAACCAACTGAGCCACCCAGGCACCCTACTTGTTACTCGTCACATTAGTGTTTTATTTGTAAAATGAAATGTTTAGTTTATAGATGAAATCTCTAGTATCTATGTATATATTTTCCTATATAACATATTTTGGGATCAGATTGCCTAGGGTTAAAGGTGGGAATTTACTTTTTTTTCTTATTGCAGGAACTTGGGCCAGTTATTTAAATTCCCCTCTCTCATTTATCTCCTCTGAAAAAGGAAGGTAGTTTCTACTTCATGGTATAGAAATAAATAAGATGGTATATGTATAAGTAAACAATGACTACTTGGAGCATACTTATCCTTTAACTAGAAGCTCATATATTTTTATAAATTTTAAAATATGATGATAAAATATAGATGTTCAATGTTCTCTTCAATAACAGGCAAATTTATATAGCATAATATAATATATATCCATACAATTAATGATATATTACATGCATTTTTCTAGTATATCCTAAATTTGTATATTGCTTATGTTAAGATTTGTTTATGTGATACCAGTTCTCAGTGTGAATTAGAAATCAACTATTTTTTTAAATTTTTAAGTGATTCATTTTCTGAGAAAGTATATAGTAACCTCATCATGAATGATCATGTTTACTGGTTTTCAAATATTTCATTTTTTATGATAAACAAATATTTATTTACTTTTAAGGCTAAATGAAAGCCATTCTTAAAATTTGTTGTAGGTAAGGGTACCAAAAAAGAACAATGAGAACTTAACATCAACCCCACTAAATGTTTTTCCCTACTATAATCTGTTTGACACTATTAACACAAAAAGTATCCAGCATCATTTGGTATGCATTTCAGATGAAAATGCTATTAGTCTCTTTTCAAAACTGAAAACAGTTTAATCACAAACTATTAATGTACTTTAACTCGGTTTGCTATTGGAGAGGGTAATTGCTCTATTTTATAATCAGTTAGTAAAATAGTTACAAATAGCAGAATTGAACGGAGATGGACGTTTTCTCTAATTTCATGAGATATTGTTTAAAAGCTTATAACTGAGAAAATAGATAATTGAATGACATTTTTATTGTTAGTACTCACAGCACCAAATTATTAAAGCATCAGCCTCAATAATCAGAGTAAGTATAGGGGCGCCTGGGTGGCTCAGTCGTTCAGCATCTGCCTTCAGCTCAGGTTATGATCCCGGGGCCTGGGATCAAGCCCCGCATCAGGCTCCCTGCTCTGAGGGAAGCCTGCTTCTCCCTCTCCCACTCCCCCTGCTTCTGTTCCCTCTCTCACTGTGTCTCTCTCTGTCAAATAAATAAATAAAATCTTTAAAAAATAAATAAATAAATAAATAATCAGAGTAAGTATAAAGGGCTTATATTTGCTTTTCACAAAGCTTGGACATTTATTTAAAAACATCAAACCTGGATAGAATGGTCAAATATCAATATGTATATCTCTCAACAGACATTTCCACAATATTAGAATGACTTAAAAAGAAGCACTAGAAAACTGACAATTGGAAGCAATGGAAAAAGATTATCCTTGTTCATAAAAATGCCAATGTGAATGTTAACTGAAAAAAATGACCTTAAATTCATTACCTTTGTTTTATTTTTTAATTTTTTTTAAAGATTTTATTTATTTATTTGACAGAGAGAGACAGCACGATAGGGAACACAAGCAGGGGGAGTGGGAGAGGGAGAAGCAGACTTCCTGCTGAACAGGGAGCCTGATCCCAGGACCCTGGGATCATGACCTGAGCGGAAGGCAGATGCTTAACAACTGAGCCACCCAGGTGCCCAAGTCATTACCTTTGTTTTAAATTGAAGAAATATTTACTTCAATCTCTTCTGTTTACCTTAAATGCATTAACTTATTACCGAATTTTTTACTTCATTAAAAATATTACCCTTATTTGGTTAGTTATCATAATAGAAGTGTTATGGTTTATCACATGATGATAGGAATAGAAATAGCTGAAATAATGATAAAATCTTTTTGAAAGCTTGACAATTGTTTTGTGAAACTGAGCAAATATAAGCAGAGTTTAATTGGTTTTAGTGAAGAGTGTTTCAAAGAAAGTGAATAAAAAAGGTGACTGGGATTTATGGGATATATAAAGAAGAGAAAATGAGGGTAGAAAGATAATTTCAGGCAGGTCATGAATATCAGATGAAGGAATATAGATTTTATTAAGTGGACATGGGGAGAAAGTAAAGTCTTTTGAGAAGGGTAGAGATTAGGTTATTTCAATATTTCCAGTAAGGATGAGAAAGGACAATTGTTGAGCTCCCTGTTTTCTGAGGGTTAGAGGTTACATACTAATAAGTGGAAGGTCTGGAATATGAGCTAAGGAAGCCTCCCTTCCCTCTCTTACACTGCATTGCAAAGCAATGTAGAATGAATGGAAAGAGAACCGATGTTTAGATTCCTAGAAATGTCCAAGTGAATGAAAGGGCTGCTTTAGGAAATGAGGTCAGGAAAGAGAGGGAGTGCTGATTTTGGGTTTTAAATATTTGTACAGGGAAAATAAGAATGAAATGATGTAGAAGTGAAGAAGCTGTCATTGTTTGCTTCCAATACGTGAAGCATGTAATTCTTCTTCCAATATATTTTTAGAGGCTGATAAGGATGGGAAGTTATAGGGCACAGAAAAAAATAGTAGTAAACCTCCTGGAAACACAGAATGTGAAGATGTTAAAAAGTAGAAGTCTGGCATTAAGACAAAATTAGTCCCTGTGTCCTAAGCTGCAATAAACCAACATACAATTTTTTTCAATGACAAGGTTGAAAAGGACAATAACTAAAAAAATGCTATTTTACTTGTAGATTAGAAAGTCACTTTTGGCAGTTAAACATGGAATTAGGTGTCAACATATCACTCAAAATAAATGAAGAACTAGTTGAAGTTTGATAAAATGAATTTATAGAACTATACATTTTCTTTAACATACTTGAGCAATTTCACCAAATGCTAGAACAAGAAAAGAGATAGTCAAAGATATCTGATGCTTTGGAATGACTTGTTAACCATTTATTGAATCAACTTTAAGACAGTTGACTTGTTGATGGAAAGAACATCAGCTTGTCATATTCACTGTTAGTTAGATGAAGGAAATGAAAGATAATAACTAGATAACCTTATAAAAATGTTAGTGGTATTTACCATTAGAAATCTACTGGGAGCTCCTCTCTGGAAGATGCTTTTAGCAGGGTATATCTAGTCTCTATGTATTGCTTAATGGAAACCTAGAAATTATGGATTTACGAGGCATGGCTGACAGGCAGCTGAGGTATAGTTATATAAGCATATTCCTATTTAATGAACACTATACAAAGAAGGAGTTTTGAAATCAAAACAGCTTTTTTTGATGTGACCCATTATTCAAAACCTCTTCTATTAATAGGTGATCACAACCTGTTTCAGTAAAGGATAAAGAGACATTTTGGGGTGTCTTTGTGGCACAGTGGGTGAAGTATCTGACTTGATTTCAGCTCAGGTCATGATCTTGGGGTCTTGAGATCAAGCCCTGTGTCAGGCTCCACGCTCCGCAGAGAGTTCGCTTGAGATTCTCTTTCTCTCTCTCTCTCTCCCCCTCTGCCCCTTCCCAACAGTGCACTCTCTCTCTCTCTCAAATAATAAATAAATAAATCTTTAAAAAAAAGAGAGTGGGAGACATTCCTAGAACACTTTTGGTTCCTCTAAAGAAAGAAAATTCTTCTGTGTTTGTTGTTTTTCTCTTTGATTTGAATCATTAGCAAAGTTTGGTGTGAAAATGCCTGTGCTCCTGATTTCACAGTTAACCTTTCTTTTAACACAGGTAATTATCTGAGAGTCTTCAAAAATTAGTATCAATTTTTATTCATTGAGAATAAAGGCAATTACTTTTATTACCATTGTCAAAATTACACATACTGGGAAAAGTGGAGTATCCTTTTTCTCTACCTTTGTCCATTCTTTGAAGAATTACCCTTTCACTGTGATTTCTTATTTAAATGTTCATGTAATATTTATATTTGGTTCAATTAATTTAGAATTGCTTTGCACATCCCTTGATTCAATAAACCTTATCCAAGATAAAACTACGTTTCACTGAATATCTAATACGTCCATGGCATTTTACATACATTGGCAGAAATAAACCTCAGAGCACTCTGTGAAAAGAAAGTTTGATTGATTTTACCCATGAGACTAATGAGATGTAGGAAAGTTAAGAAAAAATAATTTAGTTACTCTCAGCAAATCTGAAATATTTTTTGCCCTGGGGTTATATCTTCCCTCCTATTTTGCAGTTATTAGAAAATATTGCATATTAAGTCAAAATCCCCCATGGTTTAGTCTATGGTCTCCCCTTCATTTCACTTCACCTCCTACAGTTTTTGGCTTGGTTTCATTTTCATTTTTTCTTCTTCTCTACCCTGTCAAATAGGTCATTTTTGTATTCTACTTGTCCCACCTACGCATACCTTTAAAAATGTTTTGGTTTCATCAGATAATCACCTGACATTTCTCTAAGGGCAAAAATGTAATTTCTAGGGAACTATGGGCTTGCTTTAGATCGAGCTACTATAAGTAGCAACTAGATTTCCCTAATTTGGTCCTTTCATATATCAAGAGAGCCTAATTATGTCACTGCAATAATTATCCCATCGACCTTAAATCTCAAAGATTTAGTGGTTAGACAATAAGTTTTCCCCCTGTGTCTTTACTCCAGGATCCAAATACCATTAACTTCTTTTTATTTCTTTTTTTAAGATTTTATTTATTTGCGAGAGAGAGAATGAGAGAAAGACAGCATGAGAGGGAGGAGGGTCAGAGGGAGAAGCAGACTCCCAGCTGAGCAGGGAACCCGATGTGGGACTCGATCCTGGGACTCCAGGATTATGACCTGACCCGAAGGCAGTCACTTAACCAACTGAGCCACCTAGGTGCCCAACTTCTTTTTTTTTCTACTGGAAAATAATGGTTCTCCACTATTTCACACATTTTGTGATTTACCCGTGTAACACACAGTCATGTATTAAGCATTTATGAACTATTAACTCATTGCTAGGTGATTTGCTACATTATCAGAATTAAAAAGTGTATTCATTTGTGTGATATGTTGCTCCAATGTGTTCAAATGAATATAGCAGCTCATTTTAGAAATACACACACACACAAACATATATATATATAGAGAGAGAGAGAGAGAGAGAGAGAGCTTTGGTTTTAAAAATTCTTTTTTTTCAAGATTTATTTATTTATTTGAGAGAGAGAGAACGAGAAATAAAGCAGGGGGGAAGGGCAGAGGGAAAGGGAAAGAAGCAGACTCCCTACTCACTCCCCATTGATTGCAGAGCTCGACAAGGGGCTCAATCTCAGGGTCCTGACATCAGGACCTGAGCTGAACAAAAGTTGGACCCTTAACCAACTGTGCCACTCAGACACCCCAGTTTTATTTATTTATTTTTTATTGTTATGTTAATCACCATACATTACATCATTAGTTTTTTTTTAATATTTTATTTATTTATTCATGAGAGACAGAGGGAGAGAGAGAGAGAAGCAGAGGGAGAAGCAGGCTCCCAAGGAGCAGGGACCCTGATGCGGGACTTGATCCCAGGACCCTGGGATCACGACCCGAGCTGAAGGCAGACGCTTAACCATCTGAGCCACCCAGGCGCCCTACATCATTAGTTTTTGATGTAGTGTTCCATGATTCATTGTTTGTGCATAACACCCAGTGCTCCACGCAGAACGTGCCCTCCTTAATACCCATCACCAGGCTAATGCATTGCCCCACCCCCTCCCCTCTAGAACCCTCAGTTTGTTTTTCAGAGTCCATCATCTCTCATGGTTCATCTCCCCCTCCTATTTCCCCCCTTCATTCTTCCCCTATTGCTATCTTCTTTTTTTTTCTTACATATATTACATTATTTGTTTCAGAGCTACAGATCTGTGATTCAACGGTCTTGCACAATTCACAGCGCTCACCATAGCACATATCCTCCCCAATGTCTATCACCCAGCCACCCCATCCCTTCCACTCCACCCCCACTCCAGCAACCCTCAGTTTATTTCCTGAGATTAAGAATTCCTCATATCAGTGAGGTCATATGATACCTGTCTTTCTCTGATTGACTTATTTCACTCAGCATAACACCCTCCAGTTCCATCCACATCATTGCAAATGGCAAGATCTCATTGCTTTAAATGGTTGCATAATATTCCATTGTATGTATATACCACATCTTCTTTATCCATTCATCTGTAGATGGGCCTCTTGGTTCTTTCCACAGTTTGGTTATTGTGGACCCTACTGCTATAAACATCAGGGTGCACATACCCCTTTGGATACCTACATTTATATCTTTGGCGTAAATACCCAGTAGTGCAATTGCTGGATCGTATGGTAGCTCTATTTTCAACTTTTTGAGGAACCGCTATACTGTTTTCCACAGTGGTTGCACCAGCTTGCATTCCCAAATACTCATGAAAGAAATTGAGGAAGACACAAAGAAATCAGACACCCCAGTTTTAAAAATTCTTAGTAAGAAAAGCAGAGTAGATTTAGGTACTAATGGGGATTTAACCAATATACACATATATTAAACATATGCATATGTCTTCATGTGTTTATGTACAAATTATACATATGTGTATTATATATGATATAATACATATATCTTCATGTTTATGTGTACATTATACATATGTATAACTCACATATATAAAAGCATATTCAAAATATGTATCTATGTATGCATTATATACATGAATTATACCTATATACACAATATATGTAAGTATTTATAATGTATAACAAATAAAAGGCAAAGAGCAATGTAATGATAAGAATGTGAAAACTTGACCTTTTAAAAAATAAACTAAAATGTATGGTACGGGTGAAATATCACTTTTCAGCTATTAGGTGATTCACCTTAATTTGCCCACTAACTATTCCAGATATTTCAAGAAACAAGCAATTTCATCAAATAAACTACTGAAGAGTTTTACTACTCCTTCATCTTCTAAGCAGAGATGAGCAAAACTCAGATCAGCAAAATCAATGCTCATAAGCTGTATTTTAAAAGTGCTTAAAAATTAAGCCTATGCATAAATCTACTTTGGGTTAATATGTGAGGCTCAATGTTAATATTATGGGCTGAGTTATATTCTCCAAAATTTAATATGTTGAAGTCCTAAACCCTCAGTACCTCAGAATGGAGATGGGATCCATAAAGAGATAATTATGTTAAAATAAGGTCATTAGGGTGAGCTTTAAACTAGTACAACTGGTGTCCTTAAAAGAAAGGGAAATTAAGAACGAGACAGGCACGGGGGGAGGACCATGAAAAGACACAGGAAGAATAGGGCTATCTGCAAAGCATGGAGAAAGGTCTCAGAAGAAATCAATCTTGCTGACACCTTGATCTTGAACTCCAGCCTCCAGAATTGTGAGGAAATAAATTTCTGTTTTTTAAGTCTGTGACATTGTTATGGCAGCCCTTACAGACCAATGCAGTTGATATTTAAGCATTTTGTCTTTACACAGTATGCCTATTCCTTAAAATATTAATTTTTCTTGCTTTGTCATAAATGTTAACTTGTCAAATTAATAATATGTAAGTTACAAAATTATCTTTACAGTTACACTGCCTGATGAATTCTGTTCTAGAAAGAAGTATAGTGTGCTATGTATTGGAAAAAAGTATTTTATATGATATTACAAATAATGATAATATGAAAAATAATGTGTATATTTGTACAAACACAAATCTAGGTACTATTTTATAACTAAATACATACTTTATCAGATAACAGATAGCATTTTAAAATTTGACTTCAGTTTAGGTACAACTAACATGAGAAGAAATAGAGCTAATGATCTGAAAGGCATCCGTACTAATTGCTCTGCAGCTCAAATATCCGGAATCAAAAGGTGACCTAATTCGTTAAGTTACAATCCTTGCATGTAGCATCATGCAATTTAATTAACATAGGAAAACAAGGCATTCTAACAGAGAATATAATCACTTAATAAAATCAACAATGGTAAAATCATGAAAAATTCTAGTTAAATTTCTACCCAATTAGGGATGCCTGGGTAGCTCAGTCAGTTAAGCATCTGCCTTTGGCTCAGGTCATGGTCCCAGCGTCCTGAGATCGAGCCCCACGTTGGGCTCCTTGCTCAGCAGGGAGCCTGCTTCTCCCTCTCCCTCCCTGCCTGCCACTCCCCCTGCTTGTGCAATCTCTCTATCTTTCTCTCTGACAAATAAATAAATAAAATCTTAATTTTTAAAAAATTTCTACCCAATTAACTCAACTTAATTGTTTTAATAATTTGGCTTTTCTTAATATACATACATGTATTTTAGAGTGGCATATGTATATATTCATATTTGTATATATATGTGCATTTGTATATTTACATTCATACATAACTGTGTTTGTGCTGTCTAGTAGTTAAATACAAAATGAATAGATCTAGGTTTGGCTCAAGTCTGCAAGATATTAATAAAGAGAAACATTTGTTCATGAAATAATTTGGGAAGGCATTTATCATTTATCTACCATTAACATTGCATTATTGTGGAAGCTGTGTCATGTCTCCAAAGTTATTAAAAATATATGCATTTTAATAACTTCTCTGGGGATGAAATTAAAAACTAGTAGCCAAAAATTAAGACATTTAACTTTTTCCCAAGTTGATAAAAAAACTTTAAATATGAATAAAATCATATCAATGTAGAAATAAATGGCACCATAAGAAAAATGTAGTGCAAATGTGCATTGCCAGTTGTTTCCTTTGAAATAAATGCAGCTAATATATTTAGTAGGACCTTAGCAGGAGTAAAGTGAATAATTCAAATCCCATCTGAAAATCCAAATGAAATAATATGCTTAACTCCATCTCATGAGCAGTTTGGCAAATTTTCTTTGAAATACATTGTAAATAATAATCCTGCCTTATTAGCCATTTTTGGGCCTTGTTGTGCTTGTAAAAATAGAAATACCCAACTGGTCTCTGAAGCCAAACAAGAATGGGTAACCCCATGAAGCAGTGAGTTTATCAGGAGATTCTCAAAAAGCAGCTATAAGACATCCTATCTTAAGCATTTGGACATCTTATATGGGATATTATAAAAGATACATACACACAGATATATATGATTGGCAGATCAGAAATGAATTATATTTATAGATATAATGCCCTTAAAAGCAATTGGATCTGATTGTCTTCTTTTTCCTTAGCAGGAATATAGTTTAATCAGAGAAAGAATTGGTCAAATAAAATATTTTCAGCTTGGGGGGTTGGGTGGAGATTTCTTTCTTTTGGAGTGAAGTAAGCACTAGAGTACATAACTATGTCCTTTTACAGGAGATCAAAATTACAAACGGTCTTATCATGTCAGCAAAAGAATGCTTTCTATGTATGTTTCCTTTCCTGTTTCAGGTACTGTGAGGGAGAAGGTTGGGGTGGGGAATAATTACTGAAACATGCAGGGAGATATTTTGGAACCAAACTTTGAAAAAAGAGATGTGTTATTCTTTGAATTGAAGTATCTATGACTAGTGAATGAGAAGACTTATAAGAATATTTTGACAAGCTCTCATGAATCTCCAAATTATAGGCCTTGGGGATGAATTTTGATTACATATTGGATTTCAAACTAAGTTGGAGAAATTTTAATCAAAGCTTTTTCTTAAAATTGAGCTTGGAATAAGTGGATAGCACTAAGGAATTATTAAGAAAATTTCAAAATTTTTGCTTAGAAGGTATACTGCACAATTTCAAAATGTCTTCTCTGTAAAAATGACCTCTGTTTTAATAATTCCTATGCTCTGTTTCAGTGATTTTTAATTTTTTTAAAAGAATTTATAGATATCTTTATCTCAGTTATGTCAGGCACTCATAATAAGCACATAAGGCCAAGATATTTACTGCCATATATTGGGCCTAGCTAAAGGAAAAGCACAATAGAGAAGAAATATTAATATTAATGATAAATTTTGAGTTACCAAACCAAACCCTAAAAGATTTTCCCATACTTCCAAAAGGATTCGAGGTAGATTACAAAAATGCATGTAATACTGGACCATTAGAGATTGTCAGGATAGAAGCAGTAGAGTCCTATTAAACCAGTAAGAGCCTGAACATAGAAATGTATGCAATGGCATTTGGCACAGTTTTTAAATTTGGATAGCAAAATTAGCTTATAGCTTTCTGGCAGCCAAAGCACAAAGAGAATTGGACTCAGCTACAACTTTCAAAACTTGTAACAAGGATGTTAGTTTTATGAACAAGTTTCAAAATTCATAACTTGTTCATAAAATTAATATACCACTACACTGAGGAATCATAAGGAAGGAAACGGTGCAATTCTGACTTAAGATAGAGATGCAGGCAGAAGGAAAAACAACACCGTTGCCCAGAGAAAAACAAGACAGTATTGAATTCACAAGTTTTCTCTAGAAACCTATAAATAACTGAAATTACTTTCCCTTATAACTGAGTCAGTTGGCTTCAGGGAGAACTGCTCTTCTTGATAGTTTTCAGCAAATCAGCTTGCCAAAGGAGGGAAAAAATAAAACAAATACTTACATATTTCTCTTTTTCATAAATTCCATTTTTTTAAATTTATAAAACTTCATTTTGATGACAGTCCATGTGATTAATTTCTCTTAACTATGAGTAATTTCAGTTGTACATGTAAGTAAATTAAATATCAGGTTTTTTTTTAACACTTTTCAAAAAAGTAAAAAGTTGTGTCTCTCATTGACATCTGAGAAAGTTAATTCTGGTTACTTCTTTAGTAAAAAAATCTTAGTGATTTTACATGATGTATCGATAGCCTTCTTATAATAAGCACAATAAAGTTTTCTATGTACAGTTATAATAGTCCTCAATTAGTACAATTACACAACCACAGAACATTTTTCCAGAAAGCAGTTCCATGTAGGAAGGAGCTACTTGTGCTGCTGTGTGATGGTCAGCATGATTTCACAAGAAGATTTGGACTATATCTATAGCTCTAAAGGTTGAGTTTGAGTTAGATTCAGTTGGACAGTTTTTAAAGTACAAATTCTTTTTTCACGACTTTTTTTTTTTTTTCCCCACAACTGCTAATTACAATTCTGCTTATTAGGATTACCTTGTAAACCAAGATTTTTAAATAACTAACAAGATTAAGTCTGATGCCTATAGCTTCAGGACAACAAATTGGAAAACACTGATTAGGGTTTAAAAAAAAAAGGTGGGAAAGGCGGGGTTTTTAATTCTGTAAGAAAATATTTTAAGATATTTTTTCCTCCCAAATGGGAAGTTTAATAAAATGCAAGTAGCATGGGACCTAGATGGCTCAGTAGGTTAAGCATCTGCCTTTGGCTCAGGTCATGATCCCAGGGTCCTGGGACTGAGTCCCTCAGTGGGGAGTCTGCTTCTCTTTCTCTCCTTTTGCCCCTACCCCCAACTCACGCTCTCTTTCTCTCTCAAATAAATAAAATCTTTAAATAAAATAAAATAAAATCCAAGTAGCAAGTAGATTATATTCTCAGTCTTGGAGTTGCTGTAGTCTGTGATCCAGTTAAAACATATCCACTTGAAAAAAATCAAAGCAGAAGATAAAGTTGATACCATAAACATACTTAAGAATAAACCTACTCAAATCTACCAAGATCAAAACAACCTGAAACAAAAAATTTGAAAACAAGTTTGAAAGTTAAAATATAAAAAGAAGTAAGTGAACAGATTGACTACTAAATAAATTTTATTTCTAGATACTACAAACAAATGGAAAATGTAATAAAAATATAATTCTATTTATAATTCCAACAAAAACATGAAATACTTAGTGAGACATTTAATAAAATATGTGCAAAACATTAAAAGTTATAGAAAATGGTTGATATAATTTAAGATCTAAATAAATGAAGACATATACCATGATCATGGATTGGAAGAATCAATATTGTTTAGATATCAAGGTCTCCCAAATTGGCATAAAAATCAATCAACACTAATCGAAATTTGTCTAGTAGAGGATTATCCTTGTCCAAAGAGATGTTTGACCTTTAGTCTCAGCTCCTGTGAGGTAATGTCTAAGCCTTTGGTATTTCCTATCTGATAAGAATATCTTTGTTTAGCTGGCGGCCTATGGCTTCTCTGCCTAATCTCTACTAACAATGTGATTTATAGTGGAGAACATTGAGCCACGTGGTATCAGTTTGACTTCTAAAATGTCTGGAGACCAAGGTCAACTACATGCATGAGCAACCATTTCTATGTGATCTAGCCCTAGTGAAAATCCTTGACACTAAGGTGAGCTTCCCTGGTTGTCATAGTCCACTTATATTGCCACACATTATTGCTTGGAAAAATTGGTTGTTCTATGCAAGACTTCACTAGGAGCTCTATACTTTGGTATGTTCTGGACTTTGCCCTATGTGCCTCTTCCCTTTGCTGATTTACACCTGTATCTTTTTGTTGTAATAGACTACCACTATGAGTTGAATCTAAGAATAATCATGTAGACCATCATCTCTCATTGGCATCAGAAGTGAGACATTGGGGACTATACCAGCTATAGAACAGTGTCCCAACCCCATTCATGTTCACCCAGAACCTTTGAATGTGAAGTTCTATGCAAATAGGGTCTTTGCAGATATAATCAAGTTAAGATAGTCATACTGAATTGTAGCAGGCCATAAATACTGTATGAATGGTGGCCTTATAAAAAAGGAAAATTTGGGACAAAGACACAAATTCACAGGAAGAATGACACATAAAAATGGAGGCAAAGATTGGAGTGATGCATCTACAGTCCAAAACATTCAAAGGATTGCCAGTGACAACAAGAAGATAGAATGAGGCAAAATGATTCTTCCATAGAGCCTTCAGAAGGGTTAGGACTGTGTTGACATCTTCATTTTGGATTTGTAGACTCCAGAACTACGAAAGAATAGATTTCTGTTATTTTTAAACCATGCCGTTTGTGGTTACTACAACGATCTTAGGAAACTAATATAAAGACTCCCAAATTTTATATAATATATATATTATATATAATTTTAGCACAATTCCTTCAAGATTTTTATAGAAACCATTTTATTCTAAAATATTTATAGAAATGCAAGTGTCCTAAAATAATCAAAGCATTTTTACAAAAAACAAACAAACAAAAAAAAAACAGCTAAAGGAGTCACACTGATTTCAAGATATTTTGTAAAGCTACTTTAATCAAGACAGCATGATATTGGCATACAGATATACATTCAGATCAATGGAAGAGAATAGAGTCTAGAAAAAAGACTTACATGTATATATAACCAGTTGACATTTTATTTTTATTCTTTATTTTTTATTTTTTAGTTCAGTTGACTTTTTATAGTATTATTCCAGAGGAAATCAAGGAAGAGAAAGATAGGCTTTTAACTAATAGTTTTGGAAAAATATGATAGCAATTTAGGAAAAAAAATCAACCTTTGCTTGTCTTACACCATATATAAAAATTTACATGACATATAGATCTAAATATAAAAATCTAAACTACAAGATTTATGATGGGGGAAATGCATAGGAGAAAATCTCTGTGTCCTTCAGTAAAAACAAATTTCTTCATATGCAAAAAGTAACAAAACAAACAAAAAAAAACAAAAGAAATAAATGGAAAAACTGATCTTATAAAAATTTAGCACATCAACTATTTTTTTTTAAGATTTTATTTATTTGACAGAGAGAGACACAGTGAGAGAGGAAACACAAGCAGGGGGGCATGGGAGAGGGAGAAGCAGGCTTCCCGCCAAGCAGGGAACCTGATCTGGGGCTCAATCCCAGGACCCTGGGATCATGACCTGAGCCGAAGGCAGACTCTTAACGATTAAGCCACCCAGGCGCCCCTAGCACATCAAATTTTGAAAGACATCTCTTAAGACAAAAATAGGTCAGAAGTGGAAGAAAATATCCTTAATTTTTATATTTGGCAATGGATTTTTATCCAGGATAGATAAATAATGCTTACATTTCAATAAGAGCACAACAATTTTAAAAAACACAAATGGGTCAAATTTGACATGAAATTTCACAAAAGAGTATATATGTTAATATGAATAGCCAATAGACACATATAAAAGCGCTAAACATCTTTTGTAATCACAGAAAAGCACTACATTTCTACAACACTACAGTGTGATACACTATGCACCCATTAGAATGTCTGAAATTAAAGAGTGATAGCGAGGCCAGAATGTGGAGTCACCAGTTTATATACATTGCAAGGAGGAGTGCAAAGTGATATATCGGCTGTGGAAACTTTTCAAGTTTTTTATAACTGTCCGTATACACTAACCATTCTACCAGTCATTTTACTATTATATTCATACACAAGTTTGAACATGAATGTTCATATTAGCTTCATTCAGAACAGTCTCAAACTAGAAACAAACCAAATGTCTACCAGCAGGCAAAAGGGTACACAATGTTCTATAACCATACGATGGAAAGCTACTCAGCAATAAAAAGGAATGAACTACGGTCTCTAGGCCACAGCAGGGAGGAATTTTAAAATAATTCTGCTGAGTCAAAGAAGCTAATATGTGATCTTTTCTATGCAAAATGCTATAAAAATGTAAATACATCTACAGTGCATAAAATACTTACATTCTTCCAAGTAGTGAAATAAATCATTGTCTTTACATAGTCTAACTTTAAGTTATATGTCTCATAAATACATTATAAATGTATCATTAATATACATATGAAAATGACTGAATAAGATGACTATCTCTGCATATATTCATGGATATCAAATTTGCTTTTTACTCATTTGGAATCTTTACAGTTTGGAATTAAAAAAAACTCACCAACTTTCATCTGTAAAATCAAATTCAATAGAGTTACTATAATGTACAATAATTGACTAAAATTACTACTTTAAAGGTACTTTATAGGTTTTTCTCAAGATAGACACTAAGAGCTAAGCACTTCTTTTTTCTTATAGGATCATAAAACTCTTAACATCACTTTATCAATTTATAATGATTTTCTGACAGTAAAAGACAGAAAGGGAATAGCACTACAACCCTAATGACAGTATTCAGGGCCACTGAGAAATTTTAATACTTTTAAACCAAATTATGGGATTAAAGAGGTCAGTTGGAGCAAACTGTTTTATACTCTAGTTTATACTTCTTAATTTGAGAACCTCATGAAGTAAAAACTATCTTCGAAGCAGTTATAAAATGTGAAATTTGTCAGGCACTGCAATGAAATATTATTTTTAATTTATCAAGTAAAATTTTTCTCTTCTTTATGTGTTTCTTCAGTAGATTATTATAAAAAATCTAAACTATATATACCTCATTATAATTTTCTCATTTACTTTAAGATTGAATTTTTCATAGATTTTTCTTTCTATAGACATAAAATTAAGCAAGTTTTAAAATAATGAAAAATATATGTTGCTATTAATATATTCAACACATTTTGAATGTTAAATCCAGTAAATAAAAACATTGAATTAGGGCACCTGGGTGGCTCAGTTGGTTAAGCGACTGCCTTCAGCTCAGGTCATGATCCTGGAGTCCCAAGATCAAGTCCCACATCAGGCCCCCTGCTCAGTGGGGAGTCTGCTTCTCCCTTTGACCCTCCCCCCCAAGCTCACTCTCTCTCTCAAATAAATAAATAAAATCTTTAAAAAAACACATTGAATTAAATTAAATAAAATTAATTAAATTAAATTATTCAGTTTAGTTAAATTATGTGTCAACTTCCATTAAGTGTTCTTAAATATTCTATTTAGTGAATTTAGATAATCTAAATCTTTAAAAAAAAATAGTTTCAGTAAATCTTCAATGCTGATTATATTATGGTCAAAGGCCTTGGGGAAACATTTGATTTCTTCTACATAAATTTTCATTATTTCCTATATATATATATATATATATATATATATATATATATATATATATATATATATAGTTTTCTTGCTTGCATACTTCAGCTGAAACATTTCCCAACTTTCCTCTTTCATCTCACTCTCATTTTGAAATGATATATTATAAAACATTATCTGTTTATATATTTATGTGTATATTCCTGATTATATAAATTATACATGCTTACTGAGAATAATATTGAATACTCAGAAAAACTAGAAAATCAAAATCTATTATATCAATAGCCAATTATACTTTGTTAATACATGCATAATGATATATGATAATTTTCTGATAGCAAAGAGAAAAAGAAGATAGAATAGCATATACTGGTTTTTAGATTCCTACTTGCTAATATAACAAATTACCAAAATCATACTGCCTTAAACTACAAAAAATTATTATCTTACACTTCTGGTGGTCAGAAATCAAAAAACCCAAATGGGACTAAAATCAAAATGTCAGCAGGGCTGCATTCTTTCTGTAGGCTCTAGGGGATAATGCATTTCTTGCCTTTTCCAGCTTCTGGAGGCTGCCTATGTTCTTTGGTTTGTGGTCCATTTGTCTCTTCAAACCCAGCAATCTCATATCCCTGACTCTTGCTACCGCTATCACATCTCCTCTCTAACTCTCTTGTTTCTCTCTCCTGTGTTTTCAGGGCCCTTGTTACACTGACCCCATTCAGTTTATCCAGGATGATTGCCCTATATAAAATGTTTTTAACCGAATCACTTCTACAAAAACCAGTTTTGAATATACGGTAATATAGTCATGGGTTCCAGAGGTTAGGATGTGTACATTATTGGAGACCATTATTCTGGCTACATATGCAAAATAAAAATAATCATTGGGATTAATATAATGATTAAGAGGTTTAAAATAGAGGGTGCCTGGGTGGCTCAGTTGGTTGAGCGACTGCCTTTGGCTCGGGTCATGATCCTGGAATCCCGGGATCGAGTCCTGCATCGGGCTCCCCACTCAGTGCGGAGTCTGCTTCTCCCTCCAACCCTCCCCCTTCTCATGTGCTCTCTCTCTCTCTCATTCTCGCTCTCTCAAATAAATAAATAAAAACCTTAAAAAAAAAGAGGTATAAAATGGAGCTTCTAGTCAAATTTTCTTTTTGTTTCATGTTTTAAAATTTAATCATAGTTGCTTTCTATTGTTAGCAGCCAAAAATCCTGACAGATTTGAGTATTTCTTCGTCTAAGAATAAATCCCATTCTCCCTCCCCAAGTGTTCTGTAAAATTTTGTCATGCACACCATATTGTGTCAGTGCTATCTGGAGAATAAAATTAAGGAGTGTTTTTTATACAGTCATTTATAAAAATATAGCTAAAGAGAGTGATGGTGACATAATGGTAAAAATGGAAGGAAGCAAGGAAGGAAGGAAGAAGGGAGGAAGGAAAGAAGGAAGAGATGGAGGAATAAGGAAGAGAAAGAGGGAGGGAGAAAGATCAAGTCCAAGTCATTAGATCAAGCATTCCTAAAAAATATTTGGAGGGCGTCTGGGTGGCTCAGTCATTAAGCGTCTGCCTTCGGCTCCGGTCATGATCCCAGGGTCCTGGGATCGAGCCCCGCATCGGGCCCTCTGCTCCGCGGGAAGCCTACTTCACCCTCTCCCACATCCCCTGCTTGTGTTCCCTATCTTGCGGTGTCTCTCTCTGTCAAATAAATAAATAAATAAAATCTTAAAAAAAAATATTTGATAAGGAACAAAATTTCCTTCAGAAGTATTTGTGTTATGGGCTATAGTTCCTCTCTCTCTCTCATCTATCTTTCTCTTAATTTAGCATCTATCTAACATCAGTCTCTCCTGTAATACTTACATTTATAAATATACTAATGAGATATATCTTCCCATTCAGAAGTAATACCATTAAAAATAAATGGCTCTTTTTTTGCCACAAAGTTTCTCAAACACACCACACACACACACACACACACACACACACACACACACACACTCACAAATACATAAAATCCCTTCTGTCTGAAAAGCAGTAATATAAAGTTGCTCTTTGAGAAGAGAAAATGTGAAAATAGAAATATGAACATCTTTTAAGGAAAGAATTCAAATTTAATTAAATAACAACTGTAAAGCTAGTCACCTGAATATAAATGCATTTTATTTGTACATATACTGTGCTGTCAGGGAAACAGAATATATGGTTAGGAAAATAAAAGCTTTGCTTAGCTATCACATTGAATTAAAGATCCCTTGTAATAATAATTTGACCATATTTTCTTCTTCTGAATAACAAGTAAAAGTTTTTCCTTATTTTTTCTTGCCATAAAATGAAAAGAGATATTTAAAATACTCTCTGTGTGAAACAGTTTTTAAAATAGATAATTTTACCAATGAAAATGATCAACTTTATTGGCCTACATATCAATATTTGTGGAATATGACTTGGATAACTAAGAAAAAAGAAACAATAAAATGAAGCTGGTGTGAGTTAGTGATAATTGTTAATTATCTCAAACATAAAATTCCAAGGATTTTACTACTGGATTAGTCATTGTTTTTCTGCTTTGTTATAAAAGCTATATAACATCACCATCTATGGTGTATTATTCCTTTACTTATATGTTTTTCAATTAAGATATTTAGGTTGTTTACATTTTTTTTAAAAAATTTAACATAACATTAGAGTTATTATGTATACACATGAATCTGTGTCTCCATATGCCTTTGGTAGTATTCCTAGCAGAGATGCAATTTCATATGATCTGTTGAGGGAATCCTCTTCAGGAAAAATCTCTATGAGAATGAAGAAAGCAATATAGTTATAGTAAATGGGTACAAGATAAGAAAAATATAGTCTCAGATACATCACTCTTAGTCTTATTCACAGGGAAATCTGGAACATAAATCACATCATAAAGTTGCCTTTACTTTAAAGCAATGTGGCTGGCCTTTTGTATTCTGATATAATTCAGTGTTGAAGCAGGATGCCCCCGGCAAAGGAAGGAGTCCTCCAGAGTAAGGAAGTTCTTTTCAGACTATAGGCAATGTTCCTGATAAAGGGGATAGCCATGTCATTAGCAGCCAGCACTTAACCACTGAGAAACCGTGGATAGGGTACCAACAGGCATTTACTACAGCTCACCTCTTGTCCTTCTTAGATTCACTTTTTTCTAAGTTCACTGTGTGCAGGCACAGCTACCCTAGGATTCTGGATCCTCACAATTCATGGGGACAGTTAAAAAGAGGATTAATGAGATGAACTATAGCTCTCACTGCTGCAGTTAGTCCTGAGGCTTTAACTGGTAAGGACATCTCACTTCTCTATCATCCTTTAAATTATACTGACCCTTGACTAGTATTTCTGTTGGTCAAAGCAGCCTTGGTTGGTGGAGACCCACAGAGGTCTGAGACCCTAATTACCATGAATTTATAAGGTGTAGTTGTTCTACTTGCACACTGAAAATGAGAACTGAGCATGGGATCACCAAGAAACACTGTGGTTGATCACCTGAGTGCCAAACGTACTTTTCCATGTACATATTATCTAACAGTGAAGAGTCTTACCTTCCCATAATGATCAGGATCAATTGCATCTGCTGTTTGGTAATTCCTTTTTATGCCTCCTAAATCACTGGCATGAAGATTCCAAAGAAAACGGATGGCAACCATAGGTTTAATGAGATTCTTAGTCTCCTATTAGAATGTACAACACAAATTCCTAAAGTGATAGTGAACATTTTTCTTGCTACCTCCACTCCTGGACCCGGGATCCACACATTGTACCTCGTGGGGATGGCACCTACTAATCACCATTAGTTTTAGAATTATACAGAATCGTGAAGCATAGCTTCCTGTTCAATGTGGATATAATTAAATGTGCATCTAATGGAATCCATCCACCAGCATTCTTAGAGTCTTTGTTAGTACCAGTAATCTCTGCTATTACTCTGGGATGTTACCTCCTTTTTAATTTACTGTATTGGCCAGGGACAGTGGTAGTGTATTGTGGATGTTCCAGGGACTGCCATTTGGCTTTTCTAATGGCAGAACTAATGTACGGGACATAACTGCTAAACATGCCCATTCTGAATTTATTTTAAGTCAGGAAAAATAACCATTGTTGCCTGCTGGTTTCAGTGAACCTATTCTGAGATGGACCTGAACCATAGCTTCATTAGCTATGTGCCACTTCATAAGCGGGGGTCATGGTGGTGCTTGGGTCCAAGAATTTGAGCGTAAACTCAGACCACATAATCAGTAGTCCCTATAAGCTGTAAGTATTGCTCTTTCGCAAAGTATGGTTATTTTAGTAAATGGCTATGTTTTAGGAGAGAAAAAACTGGGAAAACATGTCCATACCCTTGCCATGGTATTGCAATGTCTTTCTTCATGGAGATCCAGCATCTTCTTTAGTAGATGAGTTCTATGTCTGAGAACTATTACCTGAAAACTGCCCAAATACGCAAATTTTTATTAGAAATTTCAACATATTCTTTTGTCTCAGTATGCTTTCCAGACATTCTGATCTTGCTGTACATTACAATAATTATGCTCACTTTGATTCTGTTAGATGCAGTCATTTGGATTTTGCTATGCTAAGATTCCATCTTTCTCATGGCTACCAAGCATCCAGTTCTGTAAAAGCATCTCCTACTGTCAGCTTAATCCTATAGAGACTTTTTAATTTAAATGTAACTCCTTTGTTGTGAGATTGTAATGATTATCAACCAGTCACATATCTTGAAATACTGCATATGTTAATGAAGACTTCAAAATTTACATATTTGGCAAGGACATGTTCCTCTTCCATGAAATGGAAATCTGTATTTCCAACTATTTACTCAATATTTCTACTTGGATATCTGGTAAACATTTCAAAAGGAAACTATCACATATTGAAATCATGATATACTTTACCCTTCAGAAGTCCTCCACACTTGACCATCTCAGTTAATGATAATTTCATCATTTTAATTTCTCAAACCAAAACCTTTAGAATTATCTTTAATACTTCTCTTTATCTTTTACCTCCATATCATTATTCATTAGAATCTGTTGGGAGAGCATCAAAATATAATAGGAATCCAATAACTTCCCTTCTTCCCTTCTCTACTGCCATCGCTATCTCTCAGCTGAATTATTTAATACCCTCCAATTGGTCTTCCTTCCATATTTAGTACCCTTCACTTCTCTCAAGTTTACCCTTAAACAAAAGCTAGGGTGATCCTGAATTTCATTTTTTAAAAGATTTATTTATTTGTTTTAGAGAGAAAGAGAGGGCATGCACATGAGTGTGGAGAGGGCTGAGGGATAGAGTTTTCAAGCAGACTCCCTGCTGAGTGGGGAGCCTGATGCAAGGCTCGATCCCACTACCCATGAGATTGTGACCTGAGCAAAACCAAGAGTTGGACACTCAACCAACTGAGCCACCCAGGTGCCCCAGATCCTTAAAATAAAATCATCTATGTCACTCATCTACTTAAATTAGTCATTATAATGTCATAATTAGAATAACTACAGTTTCCTATTTTTGTGCATCAGTCCTGTTTACATCTGGTTTAACATTTTCCTTTATTTTTTTAAACAAAACTTATTAACAATTGTGCTACAATAAGCCAGAAGGGATTTGATAGATTTCTGTATTTTTACCTACTGTCTTTGTCTTGTCTAGTGTTTGAAAATGTTTGTTCATAGAACAGAATTTCCAGTTTTATACCTGATTAAATTTAAGACATTCAAGAATAGCATGTCTGTCACTTACCAAACTTTTCTAGACATAGCATAAGAAACAATTCCTCTACAAGAACAGCATTTAATGAATTTGATGATAAAATAAAATACACTGAGACAAGAGTGTTTATGAAAAGCCAACTTTACATCTTCATGAATAGATATGGAAAAAATATTCCCTCTAGCTTCAAAGGCCACTTAGCACGTATGAATACATGAGGGTACCTGTAACCAGGTTGAGTAGGAAATTATAGTATATATATATGTGAAATCAGTGCATTGAATAGAAGATAATGGGGCCCCAGAGAGGCTCATTCAGTTAAGCATCCAACTCTTGATTTCAGCTCAGGTCAGGATCTCTGGGACATGAGAGTCAGCCCTGCATCAGGCTTGCCCTTTGTGTGGAGCCTGCTTAAGATTCTCCCTCTCCCTCTCTCTGTGCCTCTCCCCACTGCTCTGCTCTCTCTCTCTCTCAAAAAAATAAAAATAAAAGAATAGAAGATAAGGGGCTCTGCTACAGAGAAAATTAGGAATGACAAAGGATGATGCTGGAGTGGTTTTGTTGTTTCTTTTTTGATATGTAGAATGAAAAACACACACATACACACACAAAATCCATTGACTCAGATTTTCTTACAATGATTTAACATCACAAAATTGTTAAATGAGTGTTGTTATGAAGGGTGGAGGAGGGGTGAGGAATTTAAGGATTTTATGATGATTGGGAAAATAAACCAAACTTCAGTTTGCCCTAAGAATTGCTTGCACATTTCATTTTGCCAACATTGACCTTGTAATAATTGTTCAGCTGTTAAATTTTTTTTTTCAAGTATAATCTTTTTTTTTTTTTTTTTAAATTTTAAATCACAACATACTTGGGGCACCTGAGTGGCTCAGTTGGTTAAGCATCTGCCTTGGGCTCAGATGCTTGGGCCTGGGTTTGATCCCATCAGTCTCCCTGCTCAGTTGGGAACCTGCTTCTCCTTCTCCTTCTGCCTTTCCCCCAATTCATGTTTGCTGTCCTTCTCTCTCTCAAGTAAATAAATAAAATCTTTAAATAAAAAAAATCACAACGGGGCACCTGGATGGCTCAGTCATTAAGTGCCTACCTTCGGCTCAGGTCATGATCTCAGGGTCCTGGGATCGAGCCCCACATTGGGCTCTCTGCTCTGTGGGAAGCCTGCTTTTCCCTCTCCCACTTCCCCTGCTTGTATTCCCTCTCTCACTGTGTCTCTCTCTTTCAAATAAATAAAATCTTTAAAATATAAAAATCACAACATACTTCATCTACTTTAAGCCAGCTGGTAAATGAGCACTTATTTTTCACTTCTTACACACCAAAAATTCTTTTAGATGCACAGGAAAAAGGGAAAACCATACAGAATCCATGATCCCAAACAGTTTAATCTACATTTAATAATCTGTATGGATCTAGAGGTAGTATACAGAACTTAAAAAAATATTACTTACAAGTAATTTCAACAAGTACTAACACAACAGCTGTCTAATAGAAGCCCATGGACTGGACAAGCCCATGGACTGGACTACAAAAGAACCAGTGGGCTTAAAGTTAGGTCAAATCAAAACTTCCCAAACTGAATACAAAGAGAATGAAATAATCTTTAAAAAGACAGCACAGAATCCAAGATGTGGACGATTTCACAAAGTCTAACATATATGTAGTAGAATACCAGAAGAAGAAAAAGAGACTGGAAAAAATATATTTGAAATTCTGATGGCTGAGAAACTTGCAAAATTAATGACATGCAGTAAGTCGCAGATCCAGAAAACTTAGAAACACCAAGCAGGATGAATACCAAAAAATAAATTAATTAAATTATGCCTAGTCATATCTTAGTCAAATTGTAGAAAATCAAAAGCAAAATGAAATATTGCAAAAAGGTAGGCTGGGGGATACCTCATCTATAGAGGAAAAAATAAAGGGATTAGAAGGATATTCTCATCAGAATCATGTCAGCATGAAGAGAGTGGATTAAAATAATTAAAAATTATTGGTGGGGTAGAAAAAATACCCCACCAAACAGGAATTCCATATCCAGAGAAATTACTTAAAAATGAAGTATAAATAAATACTATCCTAGATAACACAAAAGGAGGTTATACATTAATAGCAGACCAGCTCTGCAGGAAGTGTTAAAAGAAGTTCTTCAGAGAGAAGAAAAATTATATAGATCAGATTTTGGATGTACATAAAGAAAAAAATCCCACTGGAGATGGAATACATGAAGATAAAATACAATGGATGTATTTTATTATTTTTAATTGAACTAAAATGCAATTGATTTTTGAAGTAGTAATTGTAACAATGTCCTGGGTGACCATAGCATAAGAATATGTTACATGAAGAACAGTAATGTCAGGAGTGATGGGAGGAAGGAATTGGATACCTGCACTAGATGTAAACTGGTATAGTGTTATTGAAAGGTAAGCTTCATTTAAAATAAATGTATCCTGAAAACTCTAGAGAAATAACTGAAAATAATTTTAAAGGAAGAAAAATTAATACAAAGTCAACAAGGTTTCAGTGATGAATTAAGACAAACATTTAAGGAAGAGCTGATATCAATTCTCTACACTCTTCCAGAAAATAGAATTAGAGAGAAAAATTTCTTACCCATTCTAGAAAGCCGGGAGTATCCCAATGATAACACCACATGAAGAAAGAAAGACTACAAACCAAAGTTTCTTAAGATAGATGCAAAGATCCTAACAAAACATTACCATGTCAAATCCATGATATATTGAAAGATGTATACCTTAACAAGTATAACTTAATCCAGGTTTAAGGTTGGCTCACATTCAAATATTAACATAATCCACCAATCAACAGACTAAGGAAACATTATTTGATCATGGTATTTGACAAAATCAACACTCATGATTTAAGAAAAAATGTCAGTAAAGTAGTAAAGGAATCTTCTCATCATGATGAAAATCATCATTAAAAATCCTTCAACTGATATCATACTTTCTATTAAGAAACTAAAAGCATTTCCCCTAAGACCAAGTACACCACACCTATTCAATATCACACTGTAAGTCCTAGCAAGTGTAATAGTGATAATAAAGGAAAAGAAAAAGAGCATATAATAAAACTATCTACATTCACAGAAGACATGATGGTCTGTTGAAAATTGGAAAGCATTGACAAAGATGGAAAAAACAAACAAACAAATTATACACCTGTAACTAATAAGCAAGTACAGAAAGGTAACAGAATATGAGGCTAATAAAAAATTCAACTGCTTTTCTATATAACAATAATGTAAAATTGAAAATTAAAATTTGAAATTCAAAAATACCATTTATGATAGCATCAAAAAATGCTATACTTAAGTATAAATCTAACAAAATATGTAAATGATCTATATGTCAAAACTATAAAATGCAGATGAAAGAAATCAAAGGAAATCTAAATAATTGGAGAAATGGTCAAAGTTCATTAAATGAAATATTCTGTATTAAGAGTTTAATTCCCAATTCAATCTATAGATTTAATGCAGTTCTATTCAAATCCAGCAAGCTACCTTTGTAGATAATGACAAATTGACTCTAAATTCCTATGGAAAGGTTTAAAAACAACATTAGCCAAAACAATAGAAAATAAGAACTAAGCTGGAGAACCCACACTCCTTGATTTCAAGAAGCTCTATAAAGCTACAGTAATTAAGAAAGCATGGTGCTGATGAAAGAATATATCTTTAGATCTATGGAACAGAATAGGAAGTCCAAAAATAGACCCACACAAATATAGTCATTAAGTAATATTAGATTGTAACCCAAATTATAACATGATATTTTATATTTATATACATAAATTATTGAATAAATAAATTACTGAGGGAGAAGAAATAAATCTCTTTGCAGAAGATATCCAAACAATTTATGTACCACCCTCAAGGAGGTGGAGTATAACACTCTGATTCTTAAGTATGGGTTTTCATAGTGAATTCCTTCCAAAAAGGAGAGAATGGAAAGGAGTGGGGAAGAGGGGTTTTATAATAAAGAATCCTGACAAACACTACTTTTGCCACAGAATTAAGGTCAACATCAAAGGTGATAAATTGTAAACAAATATTCTGACTTCCTTTTTGATGTTTTACTGCTAACATCTCTTAAGTCTAACTTACAATTCTCCTTCTGGGAAAGTTGATAAGAAAAGCTTTGGGGTCCTTCCTTTGGGCCAAGTGGATGATTCAAACCATGGGAGCCCCTGCCCATGTGGAAATTCTCACCCAGCCCCACCCCTTAACTACAATGAAAACTTCAAACCAGTCTGTTTTCCTGCACCCTCAAGGCTTTTTCTGAGAATTGTGGGAAAGCTTCTCCCCAGAGACCTTGCTTATATAAGTAATATAATTTCTGTGTTTTTAAAAATTTATTTACTTATTTTAGAAAGAGAGAGAGAGAGCATGTGGGAGCATGTGTGGAGGGTGGGGAGGGGCAGAGGGAGAGAGAGAGAGAGATAATCTCAAGCAGACTTCCTGCTGAGCATGGGGCCCAACCTGGGGCTTGACCTCATTACCCTGAGATCATGACTTGAACGAAAACCAAGAGTCGGACACTTAGCCAACTGAACCACCCAGGTAGCCCAGTATAATTTCTCATTACCTTTTCGTGTGTGTGAAATTATCTGTCTACATATTGGAGCCAATTTTTGGCTGTGGGATCCATCCTACTTCTTCAGGGTGTCACAGCATAAGTAAGGTTGCTAAAAAACAAAATAAAAACAAAAAACAAAAACAAAACTTATAACACCAGTCTGTTCATCAGAAAAATATCATCACGCACTTCTGATCAAGGGACATTGTGCAAAATATCTGATATGTATTCCTCAAACCTTTTAGGTTATGAAAATCTAAGAACTGTCACAGCCAGGAGGAGCTTGGTTGACTTGATGACTAAGTATAATATGGTATCTTGGAGCAGAAAAAGCACAACAGGTAAAAACTAAGGAAATATGAATAAAATTTGGGCTTTGATTAATAATAATGTATCAATATTGGTTAATTCGTTGTATCAGTAATGGTTAACAGCAACACATGTACCATATTAATGTAAGATGACAATTCAAGAAATTGGGTGTGAAAATGGAAACTCTTCCTCTATTTTGGTCATCATTCAATAAATATAAAACTGTTCTAAAGTGAAAAGTTCACTTAAAAGTAAAGTAAATGAGACTGCCCAGAAAAGAATGCGGAACATTTCATCTGATGTTCATTCTTAGTAGATTACTTTGCCTCACACAAGTGATAAATATGAACCAATCTTGTAATGATCCAGGCAAACATAATTTTCAGTAGAATGTATGGGCTGGCACTGGTGAGAAGTTGAAGAGTCAGGGTAGCTGCAGTGAGAAATACCAAGCAATAGAGAAGACAGAAGACTGGAGAATCAGAAGAGGCAGTACAATGCTGGTATCATGGCAACCTTCTAGGTTTCAAGATTCTAATACGTGAGAGGGAAACTCTCAATTATTTAGGAAATACTCTTATTTGTGGAAACTCTTATAACAGATAGCAAATATTGGTATAATAAGATGCTTAATTTTATCTGTAATATTGACATTTTATTTTTCTCACAAACTCTTTAATGTAAATTGATAAACATAAAAAATTGTGTGATTCTTAATATGCAACTAATTGCTGCTCTATTTAGAGCCATTTTTTAAAAGTTTGAAGGCAAATTCAATTAGTTAAGTTAAAAACAATTGGAAAAGTACTAACATCCAAGTAGAAAAGGGGGGGGAATACATGATCTGTTGGTTCAAAAATGAACAAATTCAAATCTCTAATAAACATGCATTGACCTTACTACAAACCTCATCAAAAAGGAGAATTAGAAACCAATACCCCTGATGAACATGGATGTTAAAATACTCAACAAGATACTAGCTAATAGGATCCAACAGTACATTAAAAGGATTATTCACCACAACCAAGTGGGATTTACTCCTGGGCTGTAAGAGTGGTTCAATATTCGCAAATCAATCAATGTGATACAGCACATTAATAAAAGAAGGACAAGAATCATGTGATCCTCTCAACTGTTGCAGAAAAAGCATTTGACAAAATGCAACATCCTTTCTTGATTAAAACTCTACACAGTGTAGGGATAGAGGGAACATACTTCAATATCATAAAACCATCTATGAAAAGCCCACAGCGAATATCATTCTCAATGTGGAAAAACAGAGAAATTTTCCCTTAGGTTAGGAAAATGACAGGGATGCCCACTCTCACCACTGTTGTTCAACACAGTACTAGAAGTCCTGGCCTCTGCAATCAGACAACAAAAAGAAATAAAAGGCATTCAAATTGGCAAAGAAGTCAAACTCTCACTCTTCACAGATGACATGATACTTTATGTGGAAAACCCAAAAGATTCTAGCCCAAAATTACTAGAACTCATACAGCAATTCATCAACAAAGGATACAAAATCAATGCACAGAAATCAGTTGCATTTCTATACACTAACAAAGAAACAGAAGAAAGAGAAATTAAGGAGTCGATCCCATTTATAATTTCACTCAAAACCGTAAGATACCTAGGAATAAACCTAACCAAAGAGGCAAAGGATCTGTACTCAGAAGACTCTAGAACACTCAGGAAGGAAATTGAGAAAGACACCAAAGAAATGGAAAAAAAGATTACCTGTTCATAGATGAGAAGAATTAGTATTGTTAAAATGTCTATGCTACCCAGAGCAATCTACACATTAAATGAAATCCCTGTCAAAATACAATCGACATTTTCACAGAGCTGAAACAAATAATCTTAAATTTTATATGGAACCAGAAAAGACCCCAAATAGCCAGAGGAATGTTGAAAAAGAAAACCAAAGCTGGGGGCATCAAAATGTCTGACTTCAAGCCATATCACAAAGCTGTGATCATCAAGACAGTATCGTACTGGCACAAAAACAGACACATAGATCAATGGAACAGAAGAGAGAACCCAGAAATGGACCCTCAACTCTATGGTTAACTAATTTTCAACAAAGCAGGAAAGAATATCCAATGGAAAAAGAGCAGTCTCTTCAATAAATGGTGCTGGGAAAATTGAACAGCTACACGTAGAAGAATGAAACTGGACCATTCAAATGGATGAAAAACCTAAATGTGAGGCAGGAATCCATCAAAATCCTAGAGGAGGACATAGGCAGTAAACTGTTCAACCTCAGCTGCAGCAACTTCTTGCTAGACACGTCTCCAAAGGCAAAGGAAACAGAAGCAAAAATGAAGTATTAAGACTTTATAAGATACAAACTTCTGCACAGAAATGGAAACAGTCAACAAACTAAAAGGCAACCAATGAATGGGAGAAGATATTTGCAAATGACATATTAGATAAAGGGCTAGTATCCAAGATACCTAAAGAACTTATCAAACTCAACACCCAAAAAACAAATAATCCAGTTAAGAAATGGGCAGGAGACAAGAATAGATATTTCTCCAAAGAAGACATACAAATGGCCAACAGATATATGAAAAAATATTCAACATCCCTTGTCATCAGGGAAACACAAATCAAAACCACAATGAGATACCATCTTATACCAGTCAGAATGTCTAAAATTAACAAGACAGGAAACAGCAAATATTGGTGAGGATAGGGAGAAAGAGGAACCCTCTTACACTGTTGGTGGGAATGCAAACTGGTACAGCCACTCTGGGAAACAGTATGAAGGTTCCTCAAGAAGTTAAAACTAGGGCTACCCTGTGATCCAGCAAATGTACTACTGGGTATTTATCCCAAAGATACAGATGTAGAAACAAAGGGACACCTGCACCCCAATGTTCATAGCAGCAATGTCCACAATAGCCAAATTATGAAAGAAGGTGAGATGTCCTTCAATAGATGAATGGATAAAGAAGATGTGGTATATATATACAACGGAATATTCCTCAGCCATCCGAAATGATGAATACTTAAAATTTAAATTGATATAGATGGAACTGGAGAGTATTATGCTAAGTGAAATAAATCAATCAGAGAAAGACAATTATCATGTGGTTTCACTCATGTGTGGAAAAAAACAGTGCAGAGGACCATAAGGGAAGGGAGGGAAACCTGGATGGGAAGAAATCAGATAAGGAGACAAATGTGAGAGACTCTTAATGGGAAACAAACAAACTGAGGATTGCTGAAAGCCGGTGGTTGGGTGCATGAGGTAAATGGGTGATGGGCATTAAGGAGGGCATGTGATGTGATAAACGCTGGGTGTTATACACAATTGATGAATTATTGAACACTACATCTGAAACTAATGATGTATTATGTGTTGACTAATTGAATTTAAATTAAAAAAATTCTGTTTCAAATGCCTGCTTGCAATGCAAAAATGATGTATCTGTTTCTAACTCTTCCTATTAAAAGAATTCCAAGCCTGATATTACACAGTTTTGAAATTGTTTCGGAAAATAGATGCTCTTATAAACAGCAAGAGGTATAAATAATAAACATTTTTTTCTGGAGGGTATATTTTCCACGAGTACACAAATCCTTAAAATCATGCATGCCTTTTGATATTGAATTCTAAATTATAAGAATTTATATTAAGAAAATTATTAGAAAAGTGAGATTGGATATATATTTAAAAATTAAAATAAAACTCAGATCTACTCACATTAAAATATAATACAACATCCATTGACTATATTAATGGTAGGGTGTATAGCCATTCAAAAGAAGCATTATCATATGAATTTAAATACAAACATGATATTTGTGAATAGAAAAATATCTGAACATAATGATGATAATGATAACTGACATTTGCTGAGTACTGACATAGTGCCAAACACTTTTGTAAGTACTTGACATATATGAAATCATACACTTCTCTCTTTCTGACACCTCCACAGTTAGGTAAGTATTTCATAGAGAAGAAAACTGAGGCACAGAAAAATTAAATAACTTCTCCAAGGACACATAGCTAGGAACTGTGGCTGAGGTACTAAATCTAGCCATTTTGTTCTGGATGCCACGGTCTGAATCACTATCCTAATACCTCTCTAGATAGACTGAGGATGCCCAAGATGATTCAATTTGTATTTTAGAGTGAACAACAAATGTGATATATGTCACTTATGTCCAGGGAACAATCTGTCATCAGTGCAAAAATGGCCATTGTGCATTGGTTACACATCTGTAAGCAAAGACTTTCTAACTCCAGCCCAAGGAGAAACTTCTTTTACTCATTGATAATGAAGGCTCTGAAGTGGACCAATGAGATATATTTTATAAAGACAGAACAAGCAATTTTTGGTTCCAGTATATCATACATCATATGATTTACTTTGATTTTTGCAATATTTATTTTGTCTCTGGCTAAAAAGAAAATTTCATCTTGTCTACTGGTTGTCTAGGAGCAGTATTTGATTGTTAGCTGAACTTCTGCCAGATACTTTCCTTCAACAAAGTAGAAAAAAATGTATTTTTGAAGCAATTGTTTTATAGTTCAGTTAGCTGGGTTCTTAGAGAATTCTTCTGGGCTAGATATAAAGAAGTGTTTGGTCTAATAATAAGGACTTTCCCCTCTCTTGGCCACAAAAGCACTTGGTGAATAGACAGATGCATTTTTAAATCAATATTGAACCTTTTTTTTTTTTTTTGTGGAAGTGTTTGGGTTTTTGTTTTTCCTCGTTTGCAAATTTCACATTTACATAAATTTGAATATGTTTTACAACACATTGTTGAAGTGTAATTGAACAAAATCCTAAGTAGAAAATTCCATTTATAAGTGAAACAGTACTTCAGTTATCTATTACTATGTAAAAAACAAAACAAAACAAAAAACACAAAAAAACCCAAAGCAACAACAACAAAAAACTATCATAGAAGTTGGTGGACTAAAACAATACCATTTTGCTACATCTGAAGATTTTCTGGGTCGGGATTTCACCTGGGTGATTGCTTAGCTCCATGTGGAGTGCATTAGAATTCTAGGTAGTGTTCAGTGGACAGCTTGTCTGGTCAGCAAAATCCAAGATGACATCACACACAAGCCCAGGGCCTTTGCAGGATGGCTGGAAGGATAGGCTCAGCTGGGACCCACTTTCCAGTCTGACCAGGAATTCCTATTCTACCCCTCCTTCAGGTAGTCAGACATTTTACAGGACCTCTAAGGACTGCACAATTCAAAGACCGAAAGGGCCAGTCATCTTAAATGCTAGGCCCAGCACTGAGTTGAGGGAGGTAAGGAAAAGGGAAGTTTCAGAAGGATTTTCTTTCTCTTTACCCTGATGCAGGACTCAATCCCAGGACTCTGGGATCATGACCTGAGCTGAAGGCAGACACTTAGCTGACTAAGCCACCCAGGTGCCCCTCAAAAGGATTTTCATATGCTAAAGACTCATGGGATACCAGAGGCCTTGCCATTGTCAAGTTAATGTTGTTTTTCCTTCTAGGAAGGCATTAACCTAATATAGTTGAAGCTTCCTGGAGGAATGTCACACAAATCCCACCCAGGAATGAGGGAGGGGGGAGGTTACGGGGGGGGGGGGGTGCTTTGTCTTCAGCAAGCCTTCTGCTCCCTCATCAACATCAGTTCACCAAAAGCTATGTTTTTTCATTCTATTGTTTGTAAAACACTGGCAGAATGTCAGAGAGTAGGTGGTATCTAAGTTATTTATTGTTCTTTTCTTACAGGGTACTCAAACATAGACTTAGGAATTCTTGGAATTCTTTGATCTATACACATTTAAATACATTCAAGATGCCTTTATTATTTTCAGCTTTGACTACAGTCTGAAAGAGGAGATTTTATAATGGCGTGTCCACAGCAAACCAATGAGTCTCAAAAATAAATTCTCATCAGTTTTAATGAAAAAAATTAACAAAGCCCAAACCATAAACAAATGTTATCACTGAGTTCCTATTTTCAACACCAAGAGTGAAATCACAGTCTTTTGTAATGATTATTAACTTATAAACCCAGATGTGCCAAAATACTTCTCATTTCTCTTGGAATACAAAAAGTCATATTATTTATTTTTCTTGGCAAGTAGGCAGTAAAAGGCACTATAATAACTATACATGGTGTTAGAAATACTTGCACAATTAATTCACGTGGTAAATTATATTTATGCCTAGGAAGCTGTTTACCAACAGAACATAAAATTGATCCTCTTGTAATTTTTAAGTTTAGTTTTATTGAGGTATAATTGACATTTAAAATTGTAAGATATTTAAAATATAAATTGTAAATTGTGGTGATTTGATATATATATGATATATATATATATACATATATATCATATATATATATATGAAAGTGTTCCCCTCATCAAGTTAATTAACACTTCCATCACCTCGCATATAGATCTTTTTGTGTGTGTGTGAGAACACAAATTCTAATCTCTTAGCGAATTTCAGTATACAATACAGTGTTATCAACCATAGTCACCATGTTTTACATTAGATCCTCAGAACTTATTTATCTCATAGCTGAAATTTTACACGCCTTTACCAACTTCCCCTTATTCCCTTACTCCTAGCCCTGGAAACTACTTTTCTACTCTCTCTTTTTTATGAATTTGAATTTTTTTCAGATTTCACATATAAGTGATGCCATGTAGTATTTGTCTTCCTCTGTCTGACTTATTTCACTCAGCCTAGGGCCTTCAAGTTCCTTCTGTGTTGTCCCAAATGTCAGGATTTCTTTCTTTCTCATGGCTGATTAAAATTCAATTGTATATAGATTTATATATCATTGTCTTCTTTATCCATTTATTTGTTGATGGAAACTTAGTTCATTTCCATATCTTGGCTATTGGGAATAATGCTGCAAAATCTAGGAATTATAGCCAAGATAGTAACTTAAACAGTTTGGCTCTGGATGCCACTGATTTTTGTGCGTTGATATTGTATCCTATAACTTTACTGAATTTATTAGTTCTTCATTTTATGATTTTATTTATTTATTTGACAGAGAGAGAAAGAGAGAGAGAGCACAAGCAGGGGGAGTCAGAGTGGGAGAAACGGGCACCCTACTGAGCAGGGACTGCCCCCTCACCACCTGAAGCTCGATCCCAGAACCCTAGGATCATGACCTGAGTTGAAGGCAGACACTTAACAGACTGAACCCCCCAGGCACCCCCTGAATTTATGAGTTCTAACAGCTTTTTGGTGCAGTCTTTAGTGTTTTCTAGATATAGTATCATGTCATAGGGAAATCCAGCTGGATTCATATTCAATTTTTAACTTACTTCCTTCACATCATATATGAATTTAGGTGATTAGACACTTTCCCTGCAAGTGTCAATGCTAGAATATCAAGTATATACTTTTTTAAAAAAATATTTATTTTTTTTTGATGTAATGTTCCATGATTCATTGTTTGGGTATAACACCCACTGCTCCGTTCAATACATACCCTCTTTAATACCAATCACCAGGCTAACACATCCCCCCACCCCTCTCCCCTTCGGTTTGTTTCTCAGAGTCCACAGTCTCTCATGGTTCATCTCCCCCTCCGATTTCCCCCCCTTCATTTTTCACTTCCTACTCTCTTCTTCTTTTTTTTTTTTTTAACATATAATGTATTACTTGTTTCAGAGGTACAGGTCTGTGAATCAACAGTCTTACACAATTCACAGCGCTCACCATAGCACACACCTTCCCCAATGTCTATCACCCAGCCACCCCATCCCTCCCACCCCCCACCACTCCAGCAACCCTCAGTTTCCTTAGATTAAGAATTTCTCATATCAGCGAGATCATATGATACATGTCTTTCTCTGATTGACTTATTTCACTCAACATAATACCCTCTAGTTCCATCCACGTTGTTGCAAATGGCAAGATTTTTTTTTGAGGACTGCATTATGTTCCATTGTGTGTGTGTGTGTGTGTGTGTGTGTGTGTGTGTGTATACCACTTCTTCTTTATCCATTCATCTGTTGATGGACATCTTGGCTCTTTCCATAGTTTGGCTATTGTGGACATTGCTGCTATAAACATTGGGGTGCACATACCCCTATTTTTGCTTCATTCTCACCAAAGTGGATTATTAGATATTTTTAAGTAAAGTTAACTAATATGATTGGTCAAAATAGTACTCCATTGTTGTTTTCTCAATTTCCATCAATTTAATTATTGTTGACTCTATACACATTTTTCCATGTGTTTTTAACTACATATATAACTGCATGTGTGTGTGTGTTGTGCACAAGAAATTTTACAAGAAATTATTTTAATATTTCTTATCATCTTTATCTTGACTCCTCTACATTTCAACAAATTAGCCCTCAGTCTGTCCTATCTGTTTAAATTACTTTCTTAGGTTGTCATTTGTATATATATATTTTTAAAGATTTATTTATATTTTAGAGGGGGCAGACAGGGAGAGCAAGAAACTCAAGAAGACTCTCAGCTGAGCACAGAGCCCCATTCAAGCCTTGATCTCATGATCCTGAGATCAAGAGTTGGATGCTTAACCGACTGTGTCACCCAGGTGCCCCAACACTTTGTTTTTCAAAAAATATAATTGTTATTGTAGTAGTTGTTCTTATTGATTTTTAAATGGTATTGTTATTGTCCAGGTGTTAAAATAAAAGATGTATAATAAAATTCATCAGTGTTTACAGTGAGACTTATAGTTTTGTAATTTTCATTTGAAAAAAATCAACACTTAAGGTTACTCATTTTTAAAAAGTCCTCATATTCGTATAGGCATGCAATTTGATTTTTTAAATTCTGTTCATCCTAGGACTTACTTTGATGTAAGAAAGTGGTAGATTTAGAGATTATTTTTAATTGATGAAATTATTCTCAGGCTCACAATTACAGATTCAAACACCTGTGCTTGTATGCTCAGAATTTACTATGTTTTACTTCGATACAAAATACAAAACTATAAGTACTGCAATAAACGCTGGTATGCTAAAAACTTGTGTGCTATGATTAAGCCTTTCTTGACTAATGCCCTATAATTGAAATTTATCCATTTATTTCAATTGTTTTCTAAAATCATAATTTATAATTATCTTTTAGTTTTAAATTCTGCATTCCAATGCTTTACTTGTATTTAAAATGGCAGTTTTGGGGTGCTGGGGTGGCTTAGTCGGTTAAGCATCTGCCTTTGGCTCAGGTTATGATGCCAGGGTCCTGGGTTCAAGCCCCATTCGCATTGGACTCCCTGCTTAGTGGGGAGACTGCTTGTCCCTCTCCTCCCCATTTGTGTTCTCTCTCACTATCTCTGTCGTTATCTGTCTTTCTCTCTCAAATACATAAATAAAATCTTTAAAACAAACTTAAAAAATAAAATGGCAGTTTTTCAGTACCCAGGTACTTTGTTCATCAGTCATTTTTAATTCTGATCTTAACTTGCATTAGAAAACAAGCAAGTAAGCAAGTAGGCTACCTCTCAGGGCTAATGCCACAGGCTAGACGTTTTTAAAGTTGAAGGGATCCAGTGTCCTAGAAATTATTACCGACTTTATATTTATAAAGATTTTTCATCCAATTTGGGTCCTCTGGAAAAATCAATATCACAATGAAACTTATTCTCCACTAGGTTTACTCATCAGAATCCTTCTCATTGTGGGCAACCTGACTTTAGGTGATTACAAGTTCATTCCATCCAAGAAGATATGATTAAATGAAACAATAAATGATGGATGTAAAATGGAGATTTCTATTTTGGATGACATGGCTTCATGGGATTTATACAAACATTAAGAGGCCACAAACATATTTATTTCAAAAGTTGAATATTTAATTCTAAAAACCGTTTAGAAATTACTTTTTTCCTCCAGGTGTTGGACTAATACTCACATTTAAAAAAATGTCTGTTTCTTACTTTGTTTTTAATTCAGGGGTTCCAGTTATGCACGTGTGGATCAATGCCAATGCCATCCCAAATAAATAATGTTGACTGTCTGGTTCATTCCCCATGATACTTGAAGTGCAATGCTGCATTTGGGTTGGAAGCTCATAAATCTTTGAGGTTGAGTGTAGAGATTCCTAAGTGCACTTTGTTCTGATAGCATTAAAGATGGGATTTGAGGCTCTCCCACTACAGTATTGTAGTTTATCTGTAGTCGATAACTATTGTAAATGACAGCGTACTTGTAATCTACTCAGGTATTTAAGTGTTCTACCCTGGACCAAAATATCCACAATGAAGGAATTCCTAAAACAATGCATTTGAAGTTTGGATAAAAGAGATTTGGTGTTTCAGAGTAGTGGTTCCTCCAAATTGAAGTGCTGTATTTGCAAACTCTCCCACATTCATTAATGATTTTTACAAAACAATGTTTTTCCATTATTTATCTCCACCGAGGTGGGGATACTTAATTTCACTTTTTTTCATTCCAAGTTGTGATTGAACAAATATATTTTATGGCATGTTACTGCATATCATTGTTTTGGCATACTATAAATTTCTCACCTGACACAAGTGTTGAAATTGTGGCCATTTTCCTTCAATATATTTGTAACTCATCAACTAACATCCAACCATTTATTATTTAAACCTCTTCTAATTCTAAATTTAGTTTCAAGTGAATTATTAACCCAGAATTACAAATCATGAAGTTCTAACAGAAGATTAAATAAAAGATTAAATAAAAGCACATGTGTTAAATTAAAACTTCCTTTAAAAAAAGAAAGGAAGAACACTGTTTCATAATAATTTTCAGTTTACCTTTCTGATAGACTATTAGAAACTTTGAGTTCATTACATGTCATGGATTTAAATTTGAAAAAAATTTAATACAGTTTCCTAAGGTCATTTTTATTAAATCAGAGCAAAAATAAACCAAATTGCATGAGACCATCAGAAATTTATCATCAATTTCTTAGTTATTGCAATTTGCATCACAAATTTTTCAGCTTATGTTAACTCTCTTTGTTTTTTCTGTTTTCGTCTTTGTTTTCTTCTAAGACTGAAAGTAGCAATGTGCCGCGTTAGTTAAGGACAATTTATGAACAAGTAAACTCTTGTAACAATAAGAGTGTAATTTAATCAATTATGACTTATATGTAAGAAAGCTTTATATTGTGGGAAAACTTAAACAATAATGTCTTTGCAGATATATGAGTGTGTTTATGTTTTAGAAAAATATAATCCTAAATTTTTTTAGAAAATTTTTGTTGGTTTATGGTTCTATCCAATGGAGCAGGTGTTACTGATACACATAAGTATATTTAGAAATGAATTAGAAAGATGGAAAACAAGTGTGTTTTTGGAGTAGTCTTTTAATATAGCAGGTAACATTATTCATATTCAAACAATTTTTATCAAAATGTAATATGTGTAGGGGCGCCTGGGTGGCTCAGTCATTAAGCGTCTGCCTTCGGCTCAGGTCATAATCCCAGGGTCCTGGGATCAAGCCCCTTGTCGGGCTCCCTGCTCAGCGGGAAGCCTGCTTCTCCCTCTCCCACTCCCCCTGCTTGTGTTCCCTCTCTCACTGTATCTCTCTCTCTGTCAAAATAAATAAAATCTTTAAAAAAATTAAATAAAATGTAATATGTGTGTAGGGAAATGCACATGTCTTCAATATACTAGTCAACTAAATTTGACAAATTGAACACACCTATGGTAATGAACACTCTTGACATTGAAATTAACATTGCCAGTGCTTTAGTGTCACTATGCAATTAACCATGGGTAACTATTATCCTAATTTTTAATCTGCAAGATTAGTTGTGCTTGCTTTTGTGCTTGGTATACATGGACTTAAGTAGAAAATCTCAGTTTTCTTTTGCTCAATATTATGCCCGTGAGATTCCTCCATATTGATGCATGTTATGTACATCATTTATTATCACTGTTATAGAAAGTCAATGTACTGAGTATAGTAAGTTTATGTATTTATTCTGTAGCCATCTGACTGCTAAAAAAAATGCACTTGAGACTACTCTCATTTCTCCTTGCTTTTTAAGAATATTTTGTTTTGGACAAATTTCCTTTGTGGGAAGATTTTAAAAAACATTAAATTTCTTTAATAGATATAGGAATATCTATATTATTTACTTTTTCTATTTATTTAGTTTTTGTCTGTTCATTTCATCACAGGTGTCAAATTTATTGTCATAAAGTTGTTCATGTTGTTTCCTTACTATCTTTTTAATATTGGTAGAATCTGTAGTGATATCACCTTTCTCATTCTTAATTTTTTTTTTTGTAATTTGTGGCTTTTCTACTCTCTTTTTTTCTTTTCCTCTGTCTGTCTAGGAATTTATCTTTATTTTTTTAATCTTCACAAAGAACCAGCTTATAGTTTTTCTATTGCTCTTCTGTTTTGTGTTTGTGTGATTTTTTTTTCCAGAATTTTGTTATTTCCTTTCTCCTGTTTATTTTGGGTTTCCTTTGCTCTTCTGCTTTGGTTTATCATGGTGGAAGGTAAAAGACATTTCTTCTTTTCTACCATGGGCATCCAGTGCTAATAAGCAGAACTATAGTTGCAGCCACTAAATTTGTATATGTTGGTTTTCATTTTCATTAAGCTCAAAATACTTTCTAGTTTCTCTTTTAATTTATTACTTGATTTATGTGTTAGTTGGAATACAGTCATTTTGTTTCCTAATATTAGGTATTTCCCAGATGTGTTTCTGATATTTATTTCTAATTTAATTGTATATGGTCAGAGAAAAATTATATTATTTGAATCTTCTAACATTTATTGAGGTTTATGATATGACCCAGAATATTGTTGATCTTATAAAATGCTCCACGTATATTTGGAAAGAATGTTTATAATGTTGTTCTTTTTTTTGAGTATACTATAAAAGTCATTTAAGCCAAGTTGATTGATAATTTTGTTTAATTCTCTCATATCTTTACTTAGTTCCTATTTTATTGTTCTATTAAATATTGAGAAAGAGTGTTGAAATATTATACTATTATTGTTGATCTGTCTATTTCTCCTTGAAGTTCTATCAGTTTTGGTCATGTATTTTATTTTTATTTATATATTTATTTTTGATGTTGCATGGGAGTTTTGTTTGTTAGCTTTTCTTTTTCTTTTCTAAAATTTTTTTAATTCCAAAAAATAAAAAATAAAATCATTTTAATTCCAGTGTGTTAACATACAGTTATATTATTTTCAGGTATACAATACAGTGATTCAACAGTCCCATATAACACTCAGTGCTCATCAGGATAAGTGTACTCTTAATCCCCATTACCTATTTCACCCATCCACCACCCACCTCCCTTTGGTAGCCATCTGTTTGTTCCCTATAGTTAAGAGTATCTTTTTTGGTTTGTCTCTTTTTTGTTGTTGTTGCTGTTGTTCATATATTTTAAATCTTTGCTCTAAGCTGCATAAGCAATTAAGATTTCTATGTATTTTTGAGGAATCAACTGCTTTTTTCCTTATAAATGACAGTCTTTATCCCTGGTTATATTCTTTGTCTGGAATCTACTTTTTCTGATATGAGCAGTTTTATTTTGATTATTATAAGCATTTCATACCTTTTATTTTTACATAATGTCTGTCTTTATATTTAATGTGGGCTTATTGTAGGTAGCATATGGTTGGGTCTTGCTTTTATGCAACATTAAATTTTATATTATTGTGGTGTTTAGGCCAAATACATTTAGGGTGATTATTGATTTATTCAATTATGTTTAAAATTTTAGGAAATAATATAAAATAATGCATAATATATTGAGAACTTTTATAACTAAAAATTAAGAAGGAAAACAATTAAATGTTGAAAGATTTGAAAAGCCACTTCAAATGATTTCAAATGATGAACCGAAAGAAAGCTTGAAAAGAAAAAAGATAATTTAAGACAAAATAATGGAGAAAAACTATCAAAAAAGCCGAGAATAATTTCTGACACTGATGAACAGAAGATTAAACCAAGTTGATATAACCCTCTGGAACATTTTTTTAAAAGATTTATTTACTTATTTGAAAGAAAGAGAGAATGAGAGAGAGAGAGAGAGCACATGAGAGGGGGGAGGGTCAGAGGGAGAAGCAGAGTCCCCGCTGAGCGGGGAGTCTGATGCACGACTCGATCTCGGGACTCCAGAATCATGACCTGAGCCAAAGGCAGTCGCTTAACCAACTGAGCCACCCAGGCGCCCCCTCTGGAACATTTGTATCCATAAGAACAGAGTCCTGAAATATGTAAAGTATCAAAATACATGGAAAACTGTCAAAATCTATATTTTTAAAATGAATATATTCTGGTAACATAAAAATGTATAATATCGAATGACATTATTAGCAAGCTTGATTATATAGACTTAGATATGATTTTTACATAAAAATAAATGAAATATTTGTTATAAAACATTCATTGGATGGTCATGCATATTGAAAAGACTCTAGGCCATAAATTCCCAATAAATTTCAATAAACTATTTGAGAGTAATTTATAATTCAGATGTCCCATCTTCTATAGTATTTCAGAGTTGTTTAGTAAAAATAATGTCATTCTCTTTCATAACTGCATTATAACCATCTTCATAACCCCAGTATAACCATCATATTAGGAAATTAACTTTGACATATTACTATTATTTACTCCACCAACCACATGCAGGTGTCTCCAATTGCACCAATAATGTTCTCCATATAAAAGAATCCAATCAAGGATAATGAGTTCCACTTATTTGTCATGTTTCTTTTGTCTTGTTCCCATATGAAAAAATTCCTAAGACTTTCTTTGATTTTTGTAAAGTGGTTTTAGAAGTTATCGGCAGTTTTGTTTTACCTGTTGTTTGTCATATAATATTTAGATTATGCATTTTATTCAAGAATATCACTTCATCTTTTCAAGTGGTATATAATTTTGATTTTCACGTTGAATTTGGTGAAGTCAGCCAAGTTTCTCCACTGTAAGGTCACTGTTTGCCCCTTTGTAAATAAAAATAAGTGTTTTTGGGGGGACCTATTTTGAGATTATACAATTTTCCACTTTTCATGGAAATTTTGCCCACATTTTATGCATCCAGTGATATTTTATGACAAAATTTATCATTTTTGTCATCGTTGCCATATAGTGATTTTCTTATTCCAACATTTGTTTACATTTATTAGATTCCCTTTTACTAAAAGAAAGAGCATTTTTTTCCCTCACCATTCGTATACATTTAATTTATTTGTCACTAAACTACATATAGCCATCCTTCTTAAGGAACTTTGATTCCTTTTATGGAAGAATGGAATTAGTGTCCAACTTCTCAGTGCTTGTTATGCTCCCAGTTCTCACTTTTTCAACGGACATCACTAGGACACACACCCACACACACACAGATTAAATTGCCTTTTCCTATCTTTTGAAAGCCATGAGTTCACACTTATATCTCCAATTCCAGTTCCAGTTCAACACCAGGTGCTATAATCTAGCTTCCTCCCTTCTCACTTCTGTATTCCTGACCATGGAGTACTATAGCGACACTTGCTGTTTCCCCAAAGTCATATGTTTCACAAGTAAATACTCCATTTATTTCCAAAAATTTGAGCTTTTTACCCTCCTGGTGTGGGTTAGTCATCTAAACAAAACTCACCTATTTTGAAACTTCTTTGCGGTGATTTGTCTACTAGCTCACTTTTGGTATCTAATGTCATTCAACTTAATATTTTATTTTATTTATTTTTTAGCCAAAACTTAACATTTTAATCCTCTAATTTCATGTATATTTGCTACTGAAATTGTAAAAATCTTATTTATCCTATATATTATTCTTTAAAAAAACAATTGAGGTATGGGGCGCTTGGGTGGCTCAGTCAGTTAAGCGTCTGCCTCTGGCTCAGGTCATGGTCCCAGGGTCCTGGGATCGAGTCCTTTCCTCAAGCTCCCTGCTCAGTGGGGAGCCTGATTCTCCTTCTGCCTCTGTGACTCTCTCTGATTGTGCTTGTGCTCTCTCTCTCTCTGTCAAATAAATAAAAATAAAAAAAAAAAACTGTAAAAAAACGATTGAGGTAGAATATCTGAAAAATTTCAGTATAATTCTTCCATAGTTTAATATATTCTAAAAGAGGGTGGTCTGAACCCTATAAATACTCTTAACTACATTAATCGAATGACATCATATTACTAATAATTGTTTTCACCTTTCCTACTCTTACTGTATGATACCAACCTACACAACTCCAGATTCAAATTGGATCTGAGTTACAATCACAAACTTCTCACACTAAATTGATAAGGAAAGCAGAACTAATAGTTATTCTTTACCTGAATAAAAGGTGTAGAATGCCAACCATGCAACTGTACTAAAGAATATACAATTTACATGCCTAATATGTGGGGAAAAGCCCACAGTTGATTAAGCTAATTTTGCCCTAAATCAATAAATGTGGGGGAAAGTAGCAAAAATAAAAATAATTATTTTCAATTCTAAATAGTAATGAAATACAATGAAACAACAAATTTTTATTCAGTTTATCACTTTTTAAAATAATTTCTTATTTTCCCCAGCTTTTAAAAAATAATTATCACTCCCTTTGATCTTTTATTAATAGATGTTTCTTTATTTTTCAAACTTTCATAGAAGGAATTGTGGGTTTTTTTGTTATATTAATAAAAAAATTGACCTGTGTAAAAATATCCTTAGAAGAAACATGTGAGGCAAATCACAGTAAGACATGCATGGTTTCAAGTGGTAATTGGTGCAAAGTTGTCTCAGAGCCTATATCATAGACTAAAGTTTCAGTGAACTATTAATATGGAAAACTTGGGAAAATTGGGTAAAAAATGGTCAAATGATAAAAATATACATACACACTTATATGGTGACTTATTCTAATATTTTGTCTCTGCTTATTTTCCATTATAAAATCAAAATAAATGTTAAATAATTCTAATTATTTGGTTGCCTTCATTACTCTTGAGAGGTTAGGAAATAAATAACAATTAGGCCAGTACCATCCTCTGAATAAGTGCAGGGTGCCAAAATAAACTTATAAAAATATCCAACAGATAACTTACCATGATCATTGAAAGTTATTACTAAAATGATGTAAATGTGGAGAAAAAAATGAATGATTTCTAATATGATCTCTAAGACCTTTTGCAATTCTAAGATTCCCTAATTAGGTGATTACATAATTCTAAGTAGTGAATGAATTTCAAATTTGGGCCAAGTTATTTATTACTATTATATAGTTCGAAGTCATAAGTGAATTTGCAGTGTCAGTTCATTTTATGTTTGGGGTGCTGTATACTATACTATTTCCCATAGTTACTCTTTCAAATATTATAAAACTAGGATATGGTAGAATTGTGATTGAAAATTTAATCTTTCTCTTCACTCCACACCATACCTCCAAATACTTTTGTTCATCTCCTTGCCTTTATTATTGGTCACATAATTATTAACATGTGCAAAGGAAAATATTGGCAATATTTATAAATTGTTGCTTATAAAGTTTTTAAATGCTCACTATTTTTCATAGACTGACTTTTCCAAAGAACAGAATCTGAAGCAGAAGGGTTTTACATTTATACTTTACTCAAGTGTGCAGAAACAAGGGGGTTTTATCACCACACCTAAGGATGGAAGCTGGTTGCCGTGAGAATTGGAAGATTGGAGCTTTCAGTTCCACTCCTCTGACCTAGGAGGAAAGAGGGGCTGTGGGTTGAATCCATCACCAATGGCCAGTGGTTTAATCAATCATGCCTGAGTCATGAAGCCTCCATAAAAACCCAAAAGGACAGAGTTTGGAGAGCTTCCGAGTTGTTGAACACATGGATATGGGCATGGAAACCCTGCAACCCTTTGCTGTACGCTGTCCTAAGCTTGCATCTGGCTCTTCCTGAGTTATATCTTTTTACGATATACTGGTGATCTAGTAAGTGAAATGTTTCTGTGAGTTTTGGGAGCCACACTGGCAAATTAATCCAGTAAAGGAGGGGTCATTGGAACTTCAATCAAAGGGCATTTGGTCAGAAGGACAAGTAACAATCCGGACTTGCAAGTGTCATCTCAAGTGTGAGTGTGTGTTTGTGTGTGTGTGTGTGTGTGTGTGTGTGTGTGACTGGGGGGGAGGGCACTTTTGTGACTCTTGAGACCTTAGACTGTGTAATCTGATACTATCTCCAGGTAAATGCCAGAATTGAGTTGAATAGTAGGACACCAAGCTGGTATCAGAGAACTGCTTGCTAGTGCTGGGAATCTACCCTCCTCCCCACCAAACCCATACATTGGAATCAGATTTGGAAGTTGAATAATTACAATGAAAGATACATTTTATTTTTCCAATCTGATGCCTATATAATTAATCCCTTTAACATACTATTTTTAAGTTGCTGAACTAAAGGAACCCCCAGGCTCACGATATTTGAATAAAATGTATGACTAAAAACGTTTCTTGTATATTCTTAAAGTAACATATTTGAGTAAGTCTTATTTCTAGGATTGCAGTATTTTATTCAAGGATCCATAAAGAATATTTGAATTTCCCTTATATTGTCAAACATATACAACATATAACCTACATAATAACTTCCAATTTTTAAGTTCTAGACAAGATTGTATTGCTTATTCTATTTAAAACAAATCTATTATGGGGACGCCTGGGTGGCTCAGTTGGTTAAGCATCTGCCTTTGGCCCAGATCATGATCCCAGGGTCCTGGGACTGAACCCTACATCGTGCTCCTTGCTCAGCGGGGAGCCTGCTGCTCCCCCTGCTTGTCTCTCTCTCTCTCTCTCTGACAATAAAATCTTAAAAAAAATCAGAAAAAGAAAAAGAGAATGCTTATCTAAAAAAAATATAAAAAATAAAAAAGCCTATTATGGTACAAGACACATGGTTTAAAATAACTTGCTGTCACCAGTTTGAGCCATTTGTTCCCTAGCAGACACTGTTAATAAAAAGCTTCCTATTACATGTTAAATAAAGCCTTAGTGAAGATTGACTTTTAGATAAAGGAGAGATGACCTGATTAAAATTCATAATAGACAATGACAGTAACCCTTCTTACATTCAGTGACAAACTCCCCCTCAAGGGTAATTTTGAGAAGCAGGTATGCCTGGTTTACAGGAGCTATTTCTTCCCTTTAGTTGCAGTTAGAATGTAACATTGTTAAAGGCTACAGACAGGTTCAAGTGGAAATTTTACCTTTGCTGGAGTTGTTTGTGTAGCTAAAATGTCCACAGGCTTAATCTCTTGTTTAGCAATGGCCACAGAACTGTAAACAATTACCTTCCAGACACAAAAAAAACCCCAAACAACAGCGTAATAACAACAAAAGAGCCTTCTGGCTAGTAGTATTCAAAATGTCTCTTCTCTGATTTACTGAACCTCCATGTGCCCCAATGCATTATCCACAAACCTTCTTGATAAGCCTCACTGCCCATATGAAAATGGATTGTAAACCTCTGAGTTCAGGTGAACAAATTGTTAAAAGCTCAAAAAAAAAATTCTTGATTTGCCACAATAAGTATGATTTTATGTAGAAAGAGTAAAAGAGTCTTTCAATAATCTGGTGTGTCCTTTTAACCAGAGGTAGCTGACACTGTGGAGGCTGCATGCCCATCAGACTCATGTCTATGTACCACAGGGCCACTTACAGCAGACACCTGTGGCTCTCTGGTGGCTTTATTTCTAGGTATGTGCACATGTACCATCTGCTCCAGGCAGGTTTGGAGTGTCATACAATTAATGGCCTGAGTCCTGTAGGAGTCATCAACCCAACACAGGGAGAGATTTGGCTTCCTTGCCCCCAGGAGGGTAACGCTGAGGTGTGTGCTATATCTGTCTGAGCTTGCTAACATGACCAAGTCTCATTTACCAATAGCAATAGCCTGTTTCATAAGGCACAGTTCATTGGCTTTCTTCCTATCTTATCTCATTTTCCACTCTCTTCTCTTGCTACTGGTTTCTTTTTTTTTTTCTTTTTCTTTTTTTATTTATTTTTGACAGAGAGAGAGAGCACAAGCAGGGGGAGCGGCAGGCAGAGGGAGAGGGAGAAGCAGACTCCCTGCTGAGCAGAGGGCCCGATGTGGGACTCGATCTCATGACCTGGGCCGAAGGCAGACGCTTAACGACTGAGCCACCCAGGTGCCCCTTTCTACTGGTTTCTTACCAAATAAGTTATTTGCCCTCCAGTCATTGTTGCATTGTCTACTTTTGAAGGAACCCAGGCTAAGAAACATAACTCCTTCTTAAATCGTTCCCCTGTTTTCTACTAATGCTATTTGTCCTCAGGTACTCATAACCTGACTGAGAATTAGAGGTACCCCTGATCGTTAAGTCCAAAATATGTTTTTCCCCCTGTAGCATTTAGAACAAATCTTTTAATTCTTATGTTGAACATCAGAAGAACTAATTGACTTTCATTGGAGAGATATGTTATAGAAAGGAGGTATCTTCAAAATCTGAGATCCTATGTAGCATGATAAAATGTTCACACTATTCATAATATATATGAAATGAGGCTGACTGAGGGGACAAAATATTACAGCATCCTTCTCATATTCAATCCGCACGATCCTTGAGTGACATGGCAGTTTGAACTCGTTCCTCCCTGCCCCTGTCCCACCACTGTATTTTCCTTCCTATTTTAGTCCTATCCACGGAACAAAGAATTGATTGTTTGATTTGATCAAGATGAAAAATTGAAAGTTATTTCTTTGTAGTTTCTTCAACAGTAGAGGGAGCTTTTAGCTTGTATGGAAGAGAACAGTATTTCTAATTTATTTTTTGGTAGGGAAAATCAGAGAAATGAAACATTATGATTTTTTCAAAACATGTTTTAGAATTAAGCAGTCTCTGATTCCATTTTCATGAATGACATGATATCTTTTAATTTGTTACACATTTAAAGGACAATAGAAAAAGAACTATAGCTTCCTACTGACTTTACTAATGTAATCTGGTCTCATTATTGGATTACTAAATGTGGTTTATATCCTGGAACAGTCTGAGAATATTTTAGAGATCTTGGAATTATGTTAAAATCATCAGCTTCTCGTTTCCTAAGGAAATAGAGCTTAGGCAAATGGTAGTGAAGGAAGCATACGATGACCAAATATATTATTCAATGAATGGATGGATAGATGGATGAGTAAAGAAAGTGTGAATTAGCTTAGTCTTCAAAGAGTGAGGACAATAATCATATGCATACATGCTTTTGTATACATTCGGAATTCAAAAACCTTCTGAATAGTCAATTAACTGGAAGGAAAAGACAAATTCTTATATCAAATCTTTTATTTCTAAGATGCTTAACTGCAGAATGGGAATATATATTGCTTTTTCTTTCCAGCTAAATAATTTATTGTCTCATTAACTACCTAGATTTGATATTGTGTATGAACAGAAGTCACTAAAATCATACTCAATGACCTGATATTATAAAAATGCAGACTGGAGAGGGAGAAAAGGCTCCAGGGGAATTGTTTTTTTTTTACAGGAAGCCACATTCGTTCCTTGACTATTTTTGTGATATAAATTACACGATCCTTTGTTTAGAATTCCTCTTACACAGCATTCCTTTCTGTCATTATTTAAAGAGGCAGGGTGGCATAGTGAGAACACCACAGCTTTGCAGTCATAAAAACATTGGCTCACAAGGAAAGAATATTAACATTTATTGAATATATGCTATGTCTTACACTCCTTCTTAGGTGTGTTACACTTATCATCCAGTTTACTTTCACCCTCAGAACACTATGATTCACCATAAATCATGGGTCCAAGCATGCTTTGGAAATAGTCTCTGGGTTAGTATACAAACTCTACCACTTCTAGGGTGTATAATCTTGAGAAGGTCACTTAACTTCTCTGAGCTTCAGTTGTAAAAACTGCAAAAAATAATAAAATGGTGATGATGATAGTAACTACACTGCAGTGTTATTATGGGGATGAAATCTGTTATTTCTGAAATGCTTAGATTATTATTGGGCAAATTATGAGAACTGAATAGTGTGAGTTTCTTCAGTCCACAATTTGAAAATTAAAAGATTATTAGAGGGATAATGGCAACTGTGCAAATGGCATATTTGTCTAATGAGTGAATCATGCCTTAGTTAGCATTTACATCGGGCTTTGTTTGAGTAGGTAGGTATCCCCTGTTCTTATATTATGAAATCATGAGGCAGTAAACTATCCAATATTCTAAAGACACAAAGAAGCAAAATAAGAATTAAAGCTCAGTGCTTGTGACACGGAAGACAGGGAAAGTGTATTTGAATGGAAGATGAATGGAAGAGTAAGTTAATAACATGTCTGAGTTCTGACTCTTTCCGTTATATCAAGTTGCTTCTAGCTCAGGTAGTATGTATACCAATTGAAGAAAAGCCTTTGATCTCCTTTGACAAGTCATATGAGTGGTATCATCTGTCCTGTCAACCACAACCCTGTTATGGGTCTCTCATGGGACAAATGAGGTGGGTTATGAGAAAGTACTTTAAAAACTGTAAAACTCCGTTTTAGGGGTAGGCTGTTATTTGGCAGGTGATTTGGTGTGTGTTAAAAAACAAACCTGGATTTGAATCTTTCTAGGTTTGTGACTTTGTTAATTACCTAACTTTCTAAACTTCAGACAACTCAAGGGTAATGACTGTAATAGTTCCTAATTTGCACTGAGAAGTGAATGAGGCAGGATAGTATCTGTGAAGTAGTTAGCTTACTCCTTATTGTAGTGTTTATCAATACAGTGAGTATTCAGTATCAACTAGATGTTACTATCAGAATATTATTGATTTCAATAATTATTGTTGTTTTAGTAAGACATATTCTTAGGCAGCATTTTTTCAGACATACATGCTAGTAGGCCCTTATCCTATGACCGTGGCAGATGTTGCTCACTCACTGTGATTTGTCTTTTCCTGCTGTGGTGGACAACCATTACTGACTGGAATGGTAGATGCAATGCAAGTTATTTGCCATCTTTCTCCCTTACAATTATTTTCACGGATGGTACCAAATATGGAAAATGAAGATAACGAATGATTCAAATGCAATTTTTTAGGCAAAAACTAATGACAAGATGGTGGCATAGGAAATCTTAGCCCTCTTTCCTCCCAGAAGCACTAATTTAACAACAATCTACAGACCAAAATAACTTTTGGAGAAATTCAGTTTCCTATTGACAGATTGCAGTACTCCCCACACCCACCTCACCTTGAGCCCAAAGCTGACTGTGAACAGTCACACTGAAAGAGGTAAGAAGAGTAATTTGATTTTACCTGTTAGTTCTTACTACAAGCTGAAACAACAATACTGAGAAATCATCTTTGCCTGTGACTTCTTCCTTGAGGAGAAAGAGAGTGGAGCTTAAATCCAATGTCCCAGGCCTTTAGTTTCTGTTTTACCTTACCCAGATGGCTGACAGAATTGGCATAGTTTGGATACCTGGGGGCCACTAAGAACAAAAGAAAGTAGGGGGCAGCTTGCTGCAGTTGGCATTTCTCTTGAAAATTGGGAAAAGTTATAGAACCTGAAGCTGCTGTCCCAAGAGGGAGAGAAAAGAATGGAATGTTCTCCAACATCCAAGCTTGTGGTAAATCAGAAACCAGAGAGTGATAGTAATTATACACCCTTGAAAATAAATCTGTCTAGTTCATATTCCCCAGGCATAAGACCAGAGAAGACAAAGTGGTGACTATACTTATATCACACAAAGTAGACTTTAAGTCAAAAATTGTCACAAGAGGAAAATAAGGTGATTATATAAGGACAAAAGTTTTATTCATCAGGAGGGACGCCTGGGTGGCTCAGTCATTAAGCGTCTGCTTTCAGCTCAGGTCATGATCCCGGGGTCCTGGGATTGAGTCCCACATTGGGCTCCTTGCTCAGTGAGGAGCCTGCTTCTCCTTCTCCCTCTGCTGCTCCCCCTGCTTGTGCTCTCTCTCTCTCTCTCTGACAAAATAAATAAATAAAAATCTTTAAAATACATCCTTTTAGCCTGGTGATGGGTATTAAAGAGGGCGCATTCTGCATGGAGCACTGGGTGTTATGTACAAACAATGAATCATGGAACACTACATCAAAAACTAATGATGTAATGTATGGTGACTAACATAACAATAAAAAAAATTAAAAAAAAGTTTTATTCATCAGGGAAAGGTAACAATTATAAGTATATATGTACCCAACATTAAGTACTCAAATACATGAAGTGAACATTGACAAAACTGAAAGGAGGAATTGATAACAATACAATAATAATAGGAGACTTCAGTACTCCATGTTCAATAATAGAGAAAACATACAGAGAGAAAATTAATAAGGAAGTAGTAGACTCAAAAATACCAAATGGACCAGGTATACACAGAACATCCACTCAGTAGCAAGAGAATACATATTCTTCCCACATATCCACAGAACATTCTCCAAAATAAGCACATGTTAAGTCACAAAACAAGTCTTAACAATTTAAGTAGATGGAAATCATACCAGGTATCTTAGGCCACAGTGGAACATAACTAGAAATCATTAACAGCAGAAAAGCTGGACAAATTTACAAATATGTGGAAATTAAGCAAAACATTCTTGAATAACCCACGGGTAACAGTAGGAACCAAAAAAGATATAAGAAATATATTGAGACAAATGAAAACCAAACATGGCATACCAAGACTTATAAGATACAGCAAAGTCAGTATTAAGAGGGAAGATTATAACAATAAATGGCTACATTTAAAAAGAAGAAATATCTCAAATAAACAACCTAACATTATACCTCACGGGACTAAAAAATAAGAAGAAACTAAATTCAAAATTAGCAGATAGAAGGAAATAAAGACTAATGAGAAAACAGAGAATAGAGAAACAATAAGAAATCAATGAAATTAAAAGCTGATATTTGAAAAGATGAACAAAATTGACAAATCTTTAGCTAGACTAAAAATGAAAAAGAAGACTCAGATATATAAAATCAGAAATGAAGGAAGAGATATTACAAATGATTCCATAGAAATAAAGGGATACATTCCTAAAAATATACAATCTATCAAGACTAAATCATGCAGAAATAGAAAATTGGAACAGGACCGTAACTAATAAAAAGATTGAATCAGTGAAAAAAACTCTCAACAACAACAACAAATCCAAGATCAGAGGACATTACTAGTGAATTCTATGAAATATTTAAAGAAGAATTAACACCAATCTTTCTCAAACTCTTCCAAAAAAAAAAAAAAGAGGGAACATTCTCAACCTCACTTTATATAGACAACATTACTCTGATACAAAAATCAGGAAAAGACACTATAAGAGAAGAAAATTACAGGCCAGTATCTCTGATGAACGATGATTCAAAAATCCTCAACAAAATACCAGTATATTAAATTCAACAGCACATTAAAAGGACCAAACATTGTAACCAAGTGGGATTTATCCCTGGGATGCAAGAATATTTCAACTTAAGAAAGTCAGTTAATGTGATACAACATATTAAAAAAATAAAATGTTAAAAGCTCATGATCATCTCAATAAGATGCAGAGGAAGCATTTGACAAAATTCCACACTCTGTCATGATAAAAAACACTCAAAAAGCAAAAAGATTATAAAGAAATTACCTCAACATAATAAAATCCATATATGAAAAGTTCACAGTCAACATCATACTAAACAGTAAAAAAACTGAAACCTTTCCTCTCACATCAGGAACAAGATAAAGGTGCCTTTCTTACTACTTATATTCAACATAGTTCTGGAAGTACTAACCAAAACAAGGTAAGAAAAAGAAATAAAAGTCACCCTAAATAGAAAGAAAGTAGTAAAATTATCTCTGTTTCAGATGACATGAACTTGTATGTAGAAAGTCCTAAATATTTTACACACATACACAAATACTTAAAACTAATTAGCATAATTTGGTTAAATTATATGGCACTGAAATGAGCATAGAAAAAAATCAGTGTGTTTCTATACACTAACACAAAGTATCCAAAGAGGAAATTAAGAAAGATTCCCATTTACAATAGCATTAAAAAAACAAAATGCTTAGGAATATACTTAACCAAGGAGTTGAAAGGCTTGTGTACTGAAAACTACAAAACATTTATGAAAGAAGTTAAAGGAGACATAAATAAATGGAAATATATCCTGTGTTCATGGATTGGAAGATTATAATTAAAATGTTCATATTACCCAAAGCAATCTACATATTCAAAGCAATACCTATCAAAATTCAAAAGGAATTGTTTTACAGAATTGAAAAAAAATCCTAAAATTCGTATGACATCCAAAAGACCTTGCCTAGCCAAGACAATTTTGAGAAAGAAGAATAAAGATGGAGCCTCCTCATACTTCCTGATTTCCAAACATATTACAAAACTATAGCAATCAAAACAGTAAGCCATTGCCATGAACACAGACAGACAAATGGAGCAAAATGGAAAACTGAAAAAACCACACATAAATGTCAAATCATCCTCAACAAGGATGTCAAGACCACACAATGAGGAAAGGATAACCTCCTCAGCACATGGTGGTGGGAAAACTGGATAGCCACATGCAAAAGAATGAGATTGGTCCCTTATATTCCACCATATATAAAAATAAAATCACAATGGATTAATGACTGATATTTAAGACGCAAAACTCTGTGACTCGTAGAAAACCTAGGTGAAAGATTCATAACTTTGGCCTTGGCGATAATTTCTTGGATGTGATACAATAAGCACAGGCAACGAAAGCAAAAACAGACAAATGGGATTACATCAAACTAAAAAGCTCCACAGTGAAGGAAACAATCAACAACAACAACAAAAAGGCAATTTATAATATGGGAAAGTATATTTTCAAACCATATATCTGACAAGAAGTTAATATCCAAAATATATAATGGGTGCCTGGGTGGCTCAGTCATTAAGCGTCTGCCTTCGGCTCAGGTCATGATCCCAAGGGTCCTGGGATTGTGCCCTGCATTGGGCTCCCTGCTCAGCGGGAAGCCTGCTTTTCTCTCTCTCACTCCCCCTGCTTGTGTTCACTCTCTCACTGTGTCTCTCTCTGTCAAATTAATAAATAAAATCTTTAAAAAAAATATCGAAAATATATAAGGACCTCCTACAACTCCACAAGGTGTAAAAAAAGAAACAAATAACTTGCAAAGCAGGCAAAAATCTTGAATAAATTTACATTTCTCCAAAAAGCATATGAATAGCCAACAGGCATATGAAAAGAATTTAATATCACAAATCATTCGGAAAATGCAAATCAAGACCACAATGAGGTATCACCTCATACCAGTTAGCATGGCTAAAACAAAAAGAGAAAAGATTCAGGTGTTGGTGAAGATGTGGAAAAACTCGAACACTTGTACCTTGTTGGGACTACAACATGGGTGTAGTCACTATGGAAGACAGTGTGGAAGTTTCTCAAAAAAATAAAAATAAAAGTATCACTTGATCCAGCATTTTTACTTCTGGGTATACACACAAAAGAATGGAAAACAGGATCTCAAAAAGAAATTCACACTCTCATGTTTGTTTTAGTATTAGTTATAATAACCAAAACATGGAAATAACTGAAATGTTCATAACAGGTGAATGGATAAAGCAAATGTGGTATATTATTCAGACTTAAAAAAGAAGAAATACTACTATATGCAACAACAACATAATGAACCTGGAAGACATTATTCTAAGTGAAATAACCCAGTCACAGAAAAACAAATACTTATATGAGTTGCCTAAAATAGTCAAACCCCCAGATATACAGAGTAGAATGACAGGTGCCAGGACTGGGGGAGAGGGAAATGAGGAGTATATAGCAATCAAAACAGTAAGCCATGGATTTTGATAGGTATATGCTAGATAAATAAGTTCTAGAGATCTGCTGTACAGCACTGTGTCTGTAGTTGACAATGCTGTACTTTGCACTTAAAAATCTAAGGAGATACGTTTCCCATTGTGTTTTTACTACAATAAAAAAGTAGTATGTATTAACTGAAATTAATAGTCATAGATATGCTAAATAATATATCAAATTTGAAAAAATGAAGTGTTTAAAACATTCATAATTTCTTTAACCCTGAAGGTACAAATTTTTTAAAAATTTTATGTTAATCACCATACATTACATCATTAATTTTTGATGTAGTGTTCCATGAGTCATTGTTTGTGAATAACACACGGTGCTCCATGCAGAATGTGCCCTCCTTAATACCCATCACCAGGCTAACCCACCACCCCACCACCTACCCACTAGAACCTTCAGTTTGTTTTTCAAAGTCCATCGTCTCTCATGGTTCATCTCCCCCTACGATTTCCCCCCTTTCATTCTTCCCCTCCTGCTATCTTCTTTTTTTTTTTTTTTCTTAACATATATTGCATTATTTGGTTCAGAGGTACAGATCTGTGATTCAACAGTCTTGCACAGTTCACAGCACTCACAATAGCACATACCCTCCCCAATGTCCATCACCCAGCCACACCATCTCTACCAAACCCCCACCACTCCGGCAACCCTCAGTTTGTTTCCTGAGATTAAGAATTCCTCATATCAGTGAGGTCATATGATACATGACTTTCTATGATTGACTTATTTCAATCAGCATAACACCCTCCAGTTCCATTCACGTTGTTGCAAATGGCAAGATCTCATTCCTTTTGATGACTGCATAATATTTCATTGTGTATATATACCACATCTTCTTCTTTATCCATTCATCTGTCGATGGACATCTTGGCTCTTTCCACAATTTGGCTATTGTGGACATTGCTGCTATAAACATTGGGGTGCATGTACCACCTGGGATCCCTACATTTGTATCTTTGTGGTAAATACCCCGTAGTGCAATTGCTGGATCATATGGTAGCTCTATTTTCAGCTGTTTGAGGAACCTCCATACTGTTTTCCAGACTGGTTGCACCAGCTTGCATTCCCACCAACAGTGTAGGAGGGTTCCCCTTTCTCCACATCCCCGCCAACAACTGTCATTTCCTGACTTGTTAATTTTAACCATTCTGACTGGTGTGAGGTGGTATCTCATTGAGGTTTTGATTTGGAGTACCCTGACGCCGAGCGATGTTGAGCACTTTTTCATGTGTTTGTTGGCCATTTGGATGTCTTCTTTGGAAAAATGTCATTCATGTCTTCTGCCCATTTCTTGATTGGATCATTTGTTCTTTGGGTATTGAATTTGATAAGTTCTTTATAGATTTTGGATACTAGCCCTTTATCTGATATGTCATTGGCAAATATTTTCTCCCATTCTGTCGGTTGTCTTTTGGTTTTGTTGGCTGTCTCTTTTGCTGTGCAAAAGCTTTTTATCTTGATGAAATCCCAATAGTTCATCTTTGCCCTTGTTTCCCTTACCTTTGGCGTTGTTTCTAGGAAGAAGTTGCTGTGGCTGAGGTCAAAGAAGTTGCTGCCTCTGTTCCCCTTTAGGATTATGATGGACTCCTGTCTTACGTTTTGGTCTTTCAACCATTTGGAGTTATTTTTGTGTGTGGTGTAAGGAAATGGTCCAGTTTCATTCTTCTGCATGTGGCTGTCCAATTTTCCCAACACATTTGTTGAAGAGACGGTCTTTTTACCATTGGATATTCTTTCCTGCTTTGTCAAAGATTAGTTGACCATAGAGTTGAGGGTCCATTTCTGGGCTCTCTTATCTGTTCCATTGATCTATGTGTCAGTTTTTGTGCCAGTACCATACTGTCTTGATGATGACAGCTTTGTAATAGAGCTGGAACTCCGGAATTGTGATGCCGCCAGCTTTGCTTTTCTTTTTCAACATTTCTCTGGCTATTCCATACAAATTTTAGGATTATTTGTTCCATTTCTTTGAAAAAAGTGGATGGTATTTTGATGGGGATTGCTTTGAATGTGTAGATTGCTCTAGGTAGCGTTGACATCTTCACAATGTTTGTTCTTCCAATCCTGAGCATGGAACGATTTTCCATTTCTTTGTATCTTCCTCAATTCCTTTCATGAGTATTCTATAGTTTTCTGAGTACAGATCCTTTGCCTCTTTGGTTAGATTTATTCCTAGGTATCTCATGGGTTTGGGTGCAAATGTAAATGGGATCGACTCCTTAATTTGTCTCTCTTCTGTCTTGTTGTTGGTGTATAGGAATGCCACGGATTTCTGTGCATTGATTTTATATCCTGCCACTTTACTAAATTCCTGTATGAGTTCTAGCAGTTTTGGGGTAGAGTCTTTTGGATTTTCCACATAAAGCATCATATCATCTGCAAAGAGTGAGAGTTTGACTTCCTCTTTGCTGATTTGGATGCCTTTGATTTCTTTTTGTTGTCTGGTTGATGTGGCTAGGACTTCTAATATTATGTTCAATAGCAGTGGTGATAGTGGACCTCCCTGACGCATTCCTGAACTTAGGGGGAAAGATCTCAGCTTTTCTCTATTGAGAATGGTATTCACTGTGGGTTTTCATAGATGGTTTTATGATTTTGAGGGATGTACACTCTATCCCTATACTCTGAAGAGTTTTGATCAAGAAACGGTACTGTACTTTGTCAAATGCTTTTTCTGCATCTATTGAGAGGATCATATGATTCTTGTTCTTTCTTTTGTTAATGTATTGTATCACGTTGATTGACTTGCAGATGTTGAACCGACCTTGCAGCCCAGGGATAAATCCCACTTGGTCATGGTGAATAATCCTTTTAATGTACTGTTGGATCCTATTGGCTAGTATTTTGCTGAGAATTTTTGCATCCATGTTCATCAAGGATATTTGTCTGTAATTCTCCTTTTTGATGGGGTCTTTGTCTGGTTTTGGGATCAAGGCAATGTTGGCCTCATAAAATGAGTTTGGAAGTTTTCCTTCCATTTCTATTTTTTGGAATAGTTTCAGGAGAATAGGTATTAATTCTTCTTTAAATGTTTGGTAGAATTCCGTTGGGAAGCCATCTGGCCCTGGGCTTTTGTTTTTGGGAGATTTTTGATGGCTGCTTCAATTTCCTTAGTGGTTATAGGTCTGTTCAGGTTTTCTATTTCTTCCTGGTTCAATTTTGGTAGTTGATACATCTCTAGGAATGCATCCATTCCTTCCAGGTTATCTAATTTGCTGGTATATAGTTGCTCATAATATGTTCTTATAATTGTTTCTATGTCTTTGGTGTTGGTTGTGATCTCTCCTCTTTCATTCATGATTTTGTTGATTTGGGTCATTTCTCTTTTCTTTTTGATAAGTCTGCCCAGGGGTTGATCAGTCTTGTTAATTCTTTCAAAGAACCATCTCCTAGTTTGGTTGATCTGTTCTACTGTTCTTTTGGTTTCTATTTCTTTGATTTCTGCTCTAATCTTTATTATTTCTTTTCTCCTGCTGGGTTTAGGTTTTATTTGCTGTTTTTTCTCTACTTCCTTTAGGTGTAGGGTTAGGTTGTGTATTTGAGACCTTTCTTGTTTCTTGAGAAAGGCTTGTATTGCTATATACTTTCCTCTTAGGACTGCCTTTGGTGTATCCCAAAGATTTTGAACAGTTGTGTTTTCATTTTCATTGGTTTCCATGAATTTTTAAAATTCTTCTTTAATTTTCTGGTTGACCGATTCATTCCTTAGTAGGTTGCTATCTAGCCTCCATGTATTTGAGTTCTTTCTGACTTCCCCCTTGTGATTGAGTTCTAGTTTCATAGCATTGTGGTCTGAAAATATGCAGGGAATAATCCCAAACTTTTGGTACTGGTTGCGACCTGACTTGTGACCTAGGATGTGATCAATTCTGGAGAATGTTCCATGGACACTAGAGAAGAATGTGTATTTGGTTGCGTTGGGATGGAATGTTCTGAATATGTCTGTGAAGTCCATTTGGTCCAGTGTGTCATTTAAAGTATTTCCTTGTTGATCTTTTGTTTAGGTAATCTGTCCATTTCAGTCAGGGGGGTGTTAAAGTCCCCCACTATTATTGTATTGTGGTCAATGTGTTTCTTTGCTTTTGTTATTAATTGCCTTATATAATTGCCTGCTCCCATGTTAGGGGCATAGATATTTACAATTGTTAGATCTTCTTGTTGGATAGACCCTTTAAGTAGGATATAGTGTCCTTCCTCATTCCTTATTACAATCCTTGTTTTAAAATCTAATTTGTCTGATATAAGGATTGCCACCCCAGCTTTCTTTTGTTGTCCATTAGCATGGTAGATGGTTTTCCACCCCATCACTTTCAATCTGGGGGGTGTCTTTGGGTCTAAAATGAGTCTCTTGGAGACAGCATATCGATGGGTCTTGTTTTTTAATCCAATCTGATAGCCTGTGTCTTTTGATTAGGGCATTTAGCCCATTTACATTCAGGGTAACTATTGAAAGATATGAATTTAGTGCCATTGTATTGCCTGTAAGGTGACTGTTACTATATATTGTCTGTATTCCTTTCTGGTTTATGCTGCTTTTGGGTCTCTCTTTGCTCAGAGGACCCCTTTCAGTATTTCTTGTAGGGCTTGTTTCGTGTTTGGAAATTCCTTTAGTTTTTGTTTGTCCTGGAAGGTTTTTATCTCTCCTTCAATTTTCAATGACATACTAGCTGGATACAGTATTCTTGGCTGTATATTTTTCTCATTTAGTGCTCTGAAGATATCATGCCAGTCCTTTCTGGCCTGCCAGGTCTCTGTGGATAGGTCTGTTGCCAATCTAATATTTCTACCATTATAGTTTACATATCTCTTCTCCCATGCTGCTTTCAAGATTTCCTCTTTGTCTCTGAGACTTGTAAGTTTTACTATTAGATGTCAGGGTGTTGACCTATTCTTATTGATTTTGAGAGGGGTTCTCTATACCTCCTGGATTTTGATGCCCATTTCCTTCCCCACATTAGGGAAGTTCTCTACTATAATTTGCTCCAATATACCTTCTGCCCCTTTCTTTCTTTCTTCTTCTTCTGGGATCCCAATTATTCTAATGTTGTTTCATCTTATCGTATCGCTTATCTCTCCAATTCTGCCCTTGTGATCCAGTAGTTGTTTATCTCTTTTTCTCAGCTTCTTTATTTTCCATCATTTGGTCTTCTATATTGCTCATTCTCTCTTCTGCCTCATTTATCCTAACAGTTAGTGCACCCATTTTAGATTGAACCTCATTAATAGCCTTTTTGATTTCGATTTGGTTAGATTTTAGTTCTTTTATTTCTCCAGGAAGGGTGTCTCTAATAACTTCCGTGTTTTTTCAAGCCCAGCTAATATCTTTAAAATCATGATTCTGAACTCTAGGTCCGATATCGTACTGAAGTCCGTATTGAGTTGTTCCCTGGCAGTCGGTACTACCTCTTGTTCTTTTTGCTGAGGTGATTTTTTTCATCTTGTCATTTTGTCCAGAGGAGAATAGATGAATGAGAGAACAAAATGCTAACAGGTTAACAATGTCCCCAGCAAATATACTCTAAACAAATCAGAAAAGACCTGAAACCAGGGGAAAAAAAGGGGGAAGAAAGAGAAAAAAAAAAAGATAAAAACAAACAAAAACAGAACAAAACAAAACAAAACAAAAAAACAGAATATGATCAAATATGATCAGGCTAGTGTATAGATCAGTGCCACGCACAAGATTTTGGGTGTATTTTAGTCTGTTAGAAGAAAGTGCCTCCTAAAATGGTAAGGAAAGAAAGACTTATATATGTACAAAATAAGGGTTGATACAATGAAGGGATGGAAGATGACTGTAAAGATGAAAATCATAAAAGATTTTATAAAAGGAATTAATAAGATAAGAAGTTGTTTGAAAAAAGAAAGAAGAAGATTTAAAAAAAAAAGAAATAAAAGGGAGAGAATGTGATCCGGCAGGAGACTAGAACAGGACATACACTAGGGATTTAGTGTATATTTTGATCTGTTAGAAGAAACTGTATCTCAAAATTTTAAAGAAAGGTCTACTTATATATTTATGCCAAAAATAAGGGTATCTACTATGAAGGGATGGAATATGACTCTAAAAATGAAAAATATTTTTTTTCAAAAAGGGATTGATAAGATGGTTGAAAAAGGGAAAAAGAAAAATTCAAAAAAAATTTTTAAAAAATTAACTTTGAAAAACTGATGAATCATGGTAAAAAGCCACGAATTCTATGTGCAGTATTCCCCTAGCGCTGGAGTTGTCTCGTTCTCCTTGATCGGTAAACTTGGTCTTGGCTGACTGTTTGTGCTGATCTTCTGGGGGAGGGGCCTGTTGCTGTGGTTTCCAAATGTCTGCGGGAGGCTGAATTGCCCCGCCCTTCTCAGTCCGGGCTAAGTAATCTGCTCGGGTTTGCTTTCGGGAGCTTTAGTTCCCTGCAAGCTCTCAATACAGCTTTGGACGAGAGTGAAAATGGTGGCCTCCCAATCTCGGCCTGGAGGAGCCGAGATCTTGGGGCCCCGCTCCTCAGTGCGCCCCCAGAGAAAAGCAGTCACTCCCGTCTCCCTGGTCTCCGGCCGCACTCCGTGCTCACCTGGCCTGTGACGGAGCGTTTCTATCTCTGGCACCCGACCCCGTGTGGAGTCTCCAAACCCAGCAGATCCCTGCAGTGCACTCCCACACCGCTCCTCCCGGGGGAGGAAGGGGAGTCTCCCCGGATCTGCCGCTTGTTGGGTCCCTGCTGGGAGTAGTAGCCCGTCTGTGTCACTGATCACAGTTTATGGCAACCCCAAGCTGAGAGCCTGCACCTCAGCTCTGTTTCTGCAGCCGGCTTCCCTGCTCTGATACCTGGGAGCTCTGCTGCACCCAAGCACCCCCGGTCTTTCTGTGACCCCAAGGGTCCTGAGACCACACTGTCCTGCGAGGGTTCCTCCCCCAGCTTAGCCACTGGAGCGACATCCCTCAGCAGAGCCGACTTCTAAAAGTTCCTATTTTGTGCTCCGTGGCTCTATCACTTGCCAGAAGCCGCCGATGGAGGCCCCCTCCTCCACCACCTATCCTCCCAAATATCGCCTCGGATTCACTTTTCCGCACGTCCTACCTTCCAGAAAGTGGTCGTTTTTCTGTTCAGAGAGTTGTTGCTATTCTTCTTTTCGATCTCCTGTTGAGTTCGTAGGTGTTCAGAATGGTTGATCCCTATTCAACTGAATTCCTGAGACCAGATGAAATCCAGGTCTCCTACTCTTTCGCCATCTTGCTCCTTCCCCCAGGTACAATTTTTAAAAAGATTTTATTTATTTATTTTAGAGAGAGAAAGTGTGTGTGAGTAGGGGAAGAGTAGGGGGTGGGGGAGAGAATGGGGGAAAGAATCTCAAGCAGACCCCACACTGAGTGCAGAGCCTGACGTGCAGCTCCAACTTGGGGCTCAATCACAGGACCCTGAGATCATGACCAACAGACTCCAAGAGTCAGACACTTAACCGACTGAACCACCCAGGCTCTCCAAAGTTGCATTTTAGATGGAGAATTGAGGATTCCACCAGTAAGTGTGAGAGAGTGATGATTTTATATATTTTTTATTTTATTTTTTTAAAAGATATTATTTATTTATTTGTCAGAGACAAACAGAAAGCACAAACAGGGGGAAGTGGCAGGCAGAGGGAGAAGCAGGCTCCCCACTGAACAGGGGGTCTGATGCTGGACTCGATCCCAGGATCTTGAGATTATGACCTGAGGTGAAGGCAGATGCTTAACCAACTGAACCACCCAGGCATCCCAGAAAGTGATGATTTTAAAAATGTTATCTCATTCAATCCTCTTTTATACCTAGAACTATTGTTTTTGAGAGTAGGAAACTGATGTTTGGAAAGGTAAGTAACACATTCAAGGTCACATGGTAATTAAGTATTGGAATCAGTGACCTAAGCTTCACAAGCAGTAAAGCACAAAGTAGCAAGTCCTCATGTAACCTCAGGATTCCTAGGGAGATGAAGAAAGTCATGCCTACTCACCAAGACTTGAAAACTCAGTTTAAATCCAATCTCCTTGTCTGCAGTCTTATCTACATAGTTCAAGTTTTTACTTTCTTTACTTTTATTTTCTCATTTTAATAATCTTTTAATAACTATTTAAATAACTATTATGGATTTCCTTGTCACAATCTAATGATGAAATAAGAGTTATACTCTAATGATTATAACACAAGGAAATGACATAAATACAATTAGCTATATTAAAATATTCTAGAAGAATTCAGAGGCAGGAAAGGCCATTGTAACTTGCTTGATCAGAAATAGCTTCTTATTTAAAGTGACATCTGAGCTGAGCTCAGAGGGTGTCAAAGACAGGAAAAGAAAGGATTATGAAACAATGAGGTGTACTATAGTTTTACTAGAATAATTGGATTCATACTGGGGAGTTCTGAGAAATGAAACTATATAAATGTATTAAGGAGATACTGGACACAGTTTTGAATTCCATATCCAGATTTTGGATTTTGTGGTTGGAGTTGATACTGTGCTGAGCAGTTCAGACTCACCCTTAGGAATGAGAATTAAATTTCCTTCTGCTGGGGGTGTTGGTGGCACACAGTACTCATCCATCAAGCTCCTTCCTGAGGCAGCTTTAATCCAATGACTGGTTATTTGGCGGTAAAGATTTGGTTCCTTACCACAATTCAGGATAATGCTGATGAGTTAACTCAGCTAATGTGACTCATCACAGCCTAACTTACTTTGCCCCGTGCTGCTAGTTTTCTGGGAGTCCTCCTTAATAGAAACCAGGGCATTATAGGGGCGCCGGGGTGACTCAGTCGCTAAGTGTCTTCCTTTGGCTCAGGTCCTGGTCCCAGGGTCCTGGGATCGAGCACTGCATCAGGCTCCCTCCTCTGCGGGAAGCTTGCTTCTCCCTCTCCCACTCCCCCCTGCTTGTGTTCCCTCTCTCACTGTGTCTCTCTCTGTCAAATAAATAAATAAAATCTTAAAAAAAGAAAAAAAAAGAAACCAGGACATTATAGAATGTTTAAAAACAAAAAGTACATTGGAGAGTTTAGTACAATTGCTTATCTTTTAAGATGGCTGAGTTCAAGCTTTTACTCTGCTTTTTTTTCCCCCAAAGCACCAATAAAATTATATCAAAGGATAATCTTATAACAGAAAAAAAGCAATAAAAGGGGACCCTCAGTTTAAAAAAGATTTCTATAAACGTCTGCAAAACAGAAAATCTGAGAGAACAAGTACTATGAAAAATAAAGCAAGAAAAAGAAGTATTTCAAGATAAAAGAGGAAGGGACTCCAGTGGGAGAGAAGGCAGATTGTTGTGAAAACTGAAGGTAGAAATTCCTCCTCAAATGAAATGTGCATATTAAATGTAAAGTGATATTCATTAAAATGATTAAAATAATAATTTTCATTGAATGGGAAGAGGGAAAGAGATGAAGTTTTATGTCTGTGAACTAAATCCTCCTCTTTCATAGGAGAGCATCAAGATGCTATGCTAAATTGATAAATTAGAAAGTATTATTTAAGTAATCTCCAAATCAGGAGATATGTCCAAACAAATATTGCTGAATCTGAGAAACTGGACTGGGAACAGAACATGGAGGAAAAATCCTTCTCTTTTAGCACAAGCTTCTCTGAACCATTTTATATTACTTTTTATTATGTGCCTACATTTCTATGATAATATTTAAAACAAGGGACATATTAATACAATAGCAATAACTGATACAAATAGAACACCTGATTGGGGAAATGATTCAAATTGATTAAAGAATTAGGAAATCACTAAAAGTTCAGGCAAGTAATTATGATAGCAATGGGAACAGACAGTATCACTATCATTTTTCAAGGTCAGGTGAATGACAAAATAGGAGTAAAGGCAAGAAGAAATAGTGCTCAGTAAGAGTAGCAGGTTTGAAAGATCAATGTAAACACTTTTGTTTAGATGCATGTAGAACAGATGCTAAAATATGATCAGCAGGCGACTGGAAATGTGACAATGAAGTGTGGGAAACAGTTAAACTGCAGATCCTATTATGTTACTTTAAAGAGAAAAAAATCTTGAAATATTCATCATTGTGTTTGTGTACACCCTACTCCTTCCTTTTTCATTTGAAGGGGTTCAAGTACCTTAAAAATGCCTAGAATTATCATAGTGGGAATGCAAAGAAAAAGACACAACTTCTATATAAAAAAATAATTGTAACCAGGCTCTTGACGTCAAAATAATACAGACAGAGGGGTTATGAATATCCAATTAATCCCCTAAAAAACTTTAGAAAGAGCATGGAGAGGAAAAGAAATCTTCAGAGGCCCATGTAAGAGTAAAGGAGGGTCATATGGGATCTGAAGTGGGTAGAGAAGATACTGGATCATAACCATGAAGGAAACCTAGTGTCAAAACTGAAGCATATAACCTGAGGGCTTTGGGTGAGAGCATCAAATGATAGTAGAACCATATGCAGCCAGACAAGTGGGAGACAAAGTAATAGCTTGACCATATTAAATCCCCATTCAAGTAAGCAGCTTACCTTCCCTGAATAGAGGCTAGGGGACTTCACCTTCCTACAGAAAAAAATGCTTTCCATCAACCATTTCCCATATATCACCAGAGACTCTTTCAACAGAAAGATGTGCTCCCATGCTATGATTTTTTTTTTTTTTTTTTTTTTTTTTTTTTTTTTTTTTTGCCTTGTATGAGTAAATGCCTCTTGGCCACAGCCAGACATTTGAAAGCATCACCAAAGCACAGAGTCCTTGACTTTTGAAGGGGGTGAGGTATGATGAGCTCTGGAAGGTAGTGGGCCTGGGCCTGGGGAAAACACACTCATTCTACTACACAATTCCGTGGTTAATCTTACACTGAAATATTGTCACTTGATTTTCCAATATCTACAAGAGTGGTCTTTCTCAAATTTATTAAAGTCTTAGTGGAAAAGAACAATTCTTGTGTAACAACCTCATGTCCTCACATAGAATGAGGTCTATAATGAATACTTAACCACAATTATTGACTTAGAATTGTAGGTATAGAAATGGGGAGAAACGTTAGTCAAAAGGTACAAATTTTATTTATATAAGGTAAATAAGATAAATTAGTTATGATGTTTTAATGTGCAACATGGTGACTTTGGTTAATTAATAATACCGTATTGTTTACTCAAAATTTGCTGAGAGTAAATCTTAGATATACTCACCACGAACATAAAAAATGGGACCTCTGTGTGGCGATGGACGTGTTAACTAACCTTATTGTGGTAATCATGTCCCGGCATAAACATATATCAAGACATCAGGTTGTAGTCCTAAACTTACACAATGTTATATGTCAATTATATTTCAATAAATCTGGAAAAAACCTTATAAATTAGAAATGTTTCAATATATTCTTTGAGCTTTTTAAAACTCCTACATACAGTTATACTCCATTCCAAAAAAGACTGATTTAAAAAATTAGTATAAATACATGAAAAAAGTATTAGTCTTAAAAGGACTCTTTCCTCCTTTCTTCCTGTTTTCCACTTACTTTGCTTAGTAGCTCTCTCTGTGAGAACAGGAACTTCTCTTCAAACATAAAAAATACCCAAGGAAAGAGAGAACATACAAACCAGCTTGAGTTACACTCTGAAATATTTCAAAACCTATGCTCATCTTTTTTTTTTTCTTCTTCTTCTTTCTTCTTTAGGTATTCACTTCCTTGGTACTTCATTTTTCAGTCTTTCTTTGATTTATATTTAAAAGCCTGGGTAAGATGAATGCATTTGGAACTTAAATATTTTTAACGCAGACTTTGCTAGCAAAGGGATTAATAGGGATCAGTAGGGAGAAAGCTGCAGTGTTTGCTGACATAGTTTTAGGAGCTGAGCCTGCACCAATTCATCCTAGATGGTGCTAGCTGATGGGGTGCGCTATGCATGTGAATCTCCTCTGTCAGGATTGGTATCAGAAAAAATGTTTGAGAATGTTTTGTTTGACATTTTAATTTTAGATTAATGGATGACAAATATGTCTCTCTCTCTCTCTCTCTCTTTTTCTTCTTAGTTTAGGAAATGTTGGTCTCAGGAACATTTTATTGTAGTTCTAATACGAGAAAGAGCAAATGTCAATTTGTTTTGACCCCCAATTAAGACCTATCTGCCCTTTCATTCAATCTCTTTGGGAACTCAAAAGAGGCCTCTGAGATCAATATCTTATACTAACAACTTGTTATGATGTGTAGATCATGAGCTCTGAATTTAGTATGAATTACACTTCTATCTGCTGCCTACTAAGTTTGTGAATTTTGTTTGTTTAATCTTCCAAAAATATGATGGATATTAATAGTGCCAACTATAACATAGAATTTTCAGTACTGAGACAAATTAGTTAAGGCTCTAGTTCATAGCCTGACCATCTCAACACTCAAAAATCTTGGTTTGGTACAACTATTATTTTAAAATGAAAACGAAGGTTGGAGGAAAATTGTTATAAATAATAATAGTCGACAGGACATAATACAACTTTATAATCCTGGGTAGAATTAATCCATGTTTGTGACCCTAACATTTTGGATTAAAAGATGGAAGCCATGCTACAAACATGAAAAATATTGGGGCGCCTGGGTGGATCAGTCGGTTAAGTGACTGACTTTGGCTCGGGACATGATCTCAGGGTCCTGGGATCAAGCCCCGCAACAGGTTCCCTGCTTGATGGGAAGCTTGCTTCTCCCTCTCCCACTGCCCCTGCTTGTGTTCCCTCTCTCGCTGTCTCTCTCTGTCAAATAAATAAATAAAAACAAAAAAAAAACCATGAAAAATATTTAGACTTTTATATGTGCTGGATTTTAAAGTCTTTGAGGTTGGTGCTAATGCGTAACCAATGCCGACACAGGTCATGTTGTGTATTAAGAATTCAATAAATACTGCGAAATAGATTTGGCCTCAGATAATATGTTAATGTTGATAATCTAATGATTTCTGTGTATTGCTACACCATTAGATTGACAATGGACATTAGCAAGATCAGTATCATAGCTATGATTGACAAATCATCTTCTCTGTAATATAATACCACCAACTTTGAGTTATTATTTTTTTAATGTTTAATCTATTTTTATTTTTTATTTTTTAATTAATTAATTAATTAATTTTTATTATGTTATGTTAATCACCATACATTACATCATTAGTTTTTGATATACTGTTCCATGATTCATTGTTTGCATATAACACCCAGTGCTCCATGCAGAACATACCCTCTTTAATACCCATCACTGGGCTAACCCATTTTCCCAACACCCTCCCCTCTAGAACCCTCAGTCTGTTTCTCAGAGTCCATAGCCTCTCATGGTTCATCTCCCCCTCCGATATCCCCCCCTTCATTCTTCCCCTACTGCTGTCTTTTTCTGATTCTTTTTTTTTTTTAACATATAATGTATTACTTGTTTCAGAGGTACAGGTCTGTGATTCAACAGTTTTACACAATTCACAGTGCTCAACATAGCACATACCCTCCCCAATGTCTATCACCCAGCCACCCCATCGCTGCCACCCCACCCCCACTACAGCAACTCTCAGTTTGTTTCCTGAGATTAAGAATTTCTCATATCAGTGAGGTCATATGATACCTGTCTTTCTCTGATTGACTTATTTCGGTCAGCATAATACCCTCCGGTTCCAACCACATCGAAGAAAATGGCAAGAATTCATTCTTTTGATGGCTGCATAATATTCCATTGTATATACATATATATATATATATATATACACATATATATCTCATATCTTCTTTATCCATTCATCTGTCAATGGACATCTTGGCTCTTTGCACAGGTTGGCTATTGTGGATATTGCTGCTATGAACATCGGGGTGCATGTACCCTTTTGGATCCCTACATTTGTATCTTTGTGGTAAATACCCAGTAGTGCAATTGCTGGGTCATATGGTAGCTCTATTTTCAACTTTTTGAGGAACCTCCATACTGTTTCCCAGAGTGGCTGCAATAGCTTGCATTCCTCCAACAGTGTAGGAGGGTTCCCCTTTCTCCGCATCCTCGCCAACATCTGTTGTTTCCTGACTTGTTACTTTTAGCTATTCTGACTGGTGTGAGGTGGTATCTCATTGAGGTTTTGATTTGGATTTCCCTGATGCAGAGCGATATTGAGCAGTTTTTCATGTGTCTGTTGGCCATTTGGATGTCTTCTTTGGAAAAATATATGTTCATGTCTTCTGCCCATTTCTTGATTGGATCATTTGTTCTTTGGATGTTGAGTTTGATAAATTCTTTATAGATTTTGGATACTAGCCCTTTATCTGATATGTCATTTGCAAATATCTTCTCCCATTCTGTCCGTTGTGTTTTGGTTTTGTTGGCTGTTTCTTTTGCTGTGCAAAAGCTTTTAATCTTGATGAAGTCCCAATAGTTCCTTTTTGCCCTTGCTTCCTTTGCCTTTGGCAATATTTCTAGGAAGAAGTTGCTGCGGCTGAGGTCGAAGAATTTGCTGCGTTTGTTCTCCTTTAGGATTTTGATGGACTCCTGTCTCACGTTTAGGTCTTTCAACCATTTTGAGTCTATTTTTGTGTGTGGTGTAAGGAAATGGTCCAGTTTCATTCTTCTGCATGTGGTTGTTCAATTTTCCCAGTACCGTTTGTTGAATGTCTTTTTTCCATTGAACATTCTTTCCTGCTTTGGCAAAGATTAGTTGACCATAGAGTTGAGGGTCCATTTCTGGGCTCTCTTATCTGTTCCATTGATCTATGTGTCTGTTTTTGTGCCAGTACTATACTGTCTTGATGATGACAGCTTTGTAATAGAACTGGAAGTCCGGAATTGTGATGCTGCCAGCTTTGCTTTTCTTTTCCAACATTCCTCTGGCTATTCAGGGTCTCTTCTGGTTCCATACAAATTTTAGAATTATTTGTTCCATTTCTTTGAAAATAGTGGATGGTACTTTGATGGGGATTGCATTGAATGTGTAGATTGCTCTAGGTAGCATTGATATCTTCATAATATTTGTTCTTCCAATCCATGAGCATGGAACGTTTTTTCCATTTCTTTGTGTCTTCCTCCATTTCTTTCATGAGTATTTTATAGTTTTCTGAGTACAGATTCTTTGCCTCTTTGGTTAGATTTATTCCTAGGTATCTTATGGTTTTGGTTGCAGTTGTAAATGGGATAGACTCCTTAATTTCTCTTTCTTCTGCCTTGTTGTTGGTGTATAGGAATGCCACTGATTTCTGGGCATTGATTTTATATCCTGCCACTTTACTAAATTCCTGTATGAGTTCTAGGAGTTTTGGGGTGGAGTCTTTGTGTTTTCCACATAAAGTATTATATCATCTGCAAACAGTGAGAGTTTGACTTCTTCTTTGCCAATTCAGATGCCTTTTATTTCTTTTTGTTGTCTGATTGCTGTGGCTAGGACATCTAGTACTATGTTGAATAGGTGTGGTGATAGCGGATATCCCTGACTTGTTTCTGACCTTAGGGGGAAAGCTCTCAGTTTTTCCCCATTGAGAATGATATTCACTGTGGGTTTTTCATAGATGGTATGTACCCTCTATCCCTATACTTTGAAAAAGAAAGGATGCTATACTTTGTCAAATGCTTTTTCTGCATCTATTGAGAGTATCATATGGGTATTGTTCTTTCTTTTATTAATGTACTCTATCACATTGATTGATTTGTGGATGTTGAACCAAACTTGTAGCCCAGGGATAAATCCCACTTGGTCGTGGTTAATAAGCTTTTTAATGTACTTTTGTATCCTATTGGCTAGTATTTTGGTGAGAATTTTTGCATGCAAGTTCATCAAGGATATTGGTCTGTAATTTGATGAGGTCTTTGTCTGTTTTGGGGATCAAGGTAATGGTGGCCTCATAAAAAGAGTTTGAAAGTTTTCCTTCCATTTCTATTTTTTGGAAGAGTTTCAGAAGAATAGGTATTAATTCTTCTTTAAATGTTCGGTAGGAAAAAAAAAAAAATGTTCGGTAGAATTCTCCTGGGAAGCCATTTGGCCCTGGGCTTTTGTTTGTTGGGAGATTTTGATGACCGCTTCAATTTCCTTAGTGGTTATAGGTCTATTCAGGTTTTCTATTTCATCCTGGTTCAGTTTTGGTAGTTTATACAACTCTAGGAATGCATCCATTTCTTCCAGGTTATCTAATATCCTGGCATATATTTGTTCATAATATGTTCTTATAATTGTTTGTATTGCTTTGCTGTTGTTAGTGATCTCTCCTCTTTGATTCATGATTTTGTTGATTTGGGTCCTTTCTCTTCTCTTTTTGATATGTCTGGCCAGGGGTTTATCAATCTTGTTAATTCTTTCAAAGAACTAGCTTCTAGTTCGTTGATCTGTTCCACTGTTCTTTTGGTTTGTATTTCATTGATTTCTGCTCTGATCTTTATTATTTCTCTTCTTCTGCTGCGTTTAGGCTTTATTTGCTGTTCTTTCTCCAGCTCCTTGAGGTGTAGGGTTAGGTTGTGTATGTGAGGCCTTTCTTGTTTCCTGAGAAAGTCTTGTATTGCTATATACTTTCCTCTTAGGACTGCCTTTGCTGCATCCCAAAGATTTTGAAGAGTTGTTTTTTCATTTTCATTGGTTTCCATGAACTTTTAAAATTCTTCTTTAATTTACTGGTTGACCCATTCATTCTTTAGTAGGATGCTCTTGAGTCTCCATGTATTTGAATTCTTTCCGACTTTCCTCTTGTGTTTGAGTTCTAGTTTCAAAGCATTGTGGTCTGAAAATATGCAGGGAATGATCCCAATATTTTGGTACTGGTTGAGACCTGATTTGTGACCTAAGATGTGATCTATTCTGGAGAATGTTCTATGGGCACTAGAGAAGAATGTGCATTCTGTTCCTTTGGGATGGAATGTTCTGAATATGTCTGTGAAGTCCATTTGTTTCAGTGTGTCATTTAAAGCCTTTATTTCTGGGCGCCTGGGTGGCTCAGTTGGTTAAGCGACTGCCTTCGGCTCAAGTCATGATCCTGGAGTCCCCGGATCGAGTCCCACATCAGGCTCCCTGCTCAGCAGGGAGTCTGCTTCTCCCTCTGACCCTCTTCCCTCTCGTGCTCTCTATCTCTCATTCTCTCTCTCTCAAATAAATAAATAAAACCTTTTAAAAAAAATAAAGCCTTTATTTCCTCGTTGATCTTTTGCTTAGATGATCTGTCTATTTCAGTGAGGGGGGTGTTAAAGTCCCCCACTATTATTGTATTGTTTTCATTGTGTTTCTTTGCTTTTTTATTAATTGCCTTATATAATTTGCTGCTCCCATGTTAGGGGCATAGATATTTACAATCTTTAGATCTGCTTGTTGGATAGACCCCTTAAGTAGGACATAGTGTCCTTCCTCTTCTCTTATTACAGTCTTTGTTTTAAAATCTAATTTGTCTGATATAAGGATTGCCACCCCAGCTTTCTTTTGTTGTCCATTAGCATGGTAATTCATTTTCCACCCCCTCACCTTCAATATGGGGGTGTCTTTGGGTCTAAAATGAGTCTCTTGAGAGAGCATATCGATGGGTCTTGTTTTTTTATCCAATCTGATAGGCTGTGTCTTTTGATTGTGGCATTTAGCCCATTAACTTTCAGGGTAACTATTGAAAGATATGAATTTAGTGCCATTGTATTGCCTGTAAGGTGACAGTTACTGTATATTGTCTGTGTTCCTTTCTGGTCTATTTTGCTTTCTGGTCTCTCTTTGCTTAGAGGACCCCTTTCAATATTTCTTGTAGGGCTGGTTTTGTGTTTGCAAATTTCTTTGGTTTTTGTTTGGCCTGGAAGCTTTTTATCTCTCCTTCTATTTTTAATGACAGTTTAGCTGGATGTAGTATTCTTGGTGCATATTTTTCCCATTTAGTGCTCTGAAGATATCATACCAGTCCTTTCTGCCCTGCCAGGTCTCTGTGGATAGGTCTGTTGCCAATCTAATATTTCTACCATTGTAGTTTACTGATCTCTTCTCCCAAGCTACTTTCAGATTTTTCTCTTTGTCTCTGAGACTGGTAAGTTTTACTATTAGATGTCGGGTTGTTGACCTATTTTTATTGATATTGAGAGGGGTTCTCTGTGCCTCCTGGATTTTGATGCCTGTTTCCTTTACCAAATTAGTGAAGTTCTCTCCTATAATTTCCTCCAATATACTTTCTGCCCCTTTCTTTCTTTCTTCTTCTTCTGGGATCCCAATTATTCTAATGTTGTTTCGTCTTATGGTATCACTTATCTCTCCAATTCTGCCCTTGTGATCCAGTAGTTGTTTATCTCTTTTTCTCAGCTTCTTTATTTTCCATCATTTGGTCTTCTATATCACTGATTCTCTCTTCTGCCTCATTTATCCTAGCAGTCAGAGCCTCCATTTTTTATTGCACCTTTTATTGCATTAGTAGTCTTTCTGATTTCAACTTTGTTAAATTTTAGTTCTTTTATTTCTCCAGAAAGGGTCTCTCTAATAACTTCCATGTTTTTTCAAGCCCAGCTAGTATCTTTAAAATCATCATTCTGAACTCTATTTCCAATATCTTACTAATGTCCATATTGATTAGGTCCCTGGCAGTCAGTACTCCCTCTTGTTCTTTTTTGTTGAGGTGATTTTTTCTGTCTTGTCATATTGTCCAGAGGAGAATAGATGAATGAAAGAACAAAATACTAACAGCGTAAGAACGTCCCCAGAAAATATACACTAAACAAACCAGAAAAAACCTGAAACAGGGGAAAAGAAAGGGGAAGAAAGAAAAAAAAAGAGAGAGAGAGAGAGAGGAAAAAAAAAGAAAAAGAAAAAGATAAAAACAAAACAAAACAAAAAAATAGAATATGATCAAATATGATCAGGCTGGTGCATATATCAGTGGCCCACACTAGATTTTGGTCGTATTTTGGTCTGTTAGAAGAAAGTGCCTCCCAAAATTTTAAAGAAAGAAATAGTTATATATGTACAAAAATAAGGGTTAATATGATGAAGGGTTTGAATATGACGTAGAGATGAAAATTATAAAATATTTTATAAAAGGAATTGATAAGAATTTGATTGAAAAAAGAAGAGGATTTAAAAAAATAAAGGGAGAGAATGTGATCAGGCAGGAGATTAGAACAAAGCCATACAGTAGAGATTTAGGGTATATTTTGATCTGTTAGAAAAAACTGTATCCCAAAATTTTAAAGAAAGAACAACTTATATATATATGTACCAAAAATAAGGGTAACTACTATGAAGGGATAGAATATGACTCTAAAAATGAAAAATAAAAAAGATTTTTTAAAAAAGGGATTGATAAGATGTTGGTTGAAAAAGGGAAAAACAAAAATTAAAAAAAAAGACAGTCAAAAAATTAACTTTGAAAAACTAAAGAATCATGGGGTAAAATGCCATGAATTCTATGTGCAAAATTCCCCTAGCTCTGGGGTTCTGCCATTCTCCTTGATTGGTAAACTTGGTCTTGGCAGGATGTTCTTGCTAATCTTCTGGGGGAGGGGCCTGTTGCCATGGCGCCCAGATGTCTTTGCCCAGGGCGGAATTGCCCTGCCTTTGCCGGTCTGGGCTAAGTAATCTACTCGGGTTGGCTCTCAGGAGCTTTTGTTCCCTGCAAGCTTTCCATACAGCTTTGGAGGATGACAGTGCAAGTGGTGGCCTCCCAATCTCCACCCCAGAAGAGCCAGAACTCAGGGGCCCCGCTCCTCAGTGAGCCCCCAGAAGAAAGCAGTCACTCCCGTCTCCCTGGTCTCCGGCTGTACTCCGTGCTCACCCGGCCTGTGACCAGCATTTCTAACTCTGGCATCCGACTCCATGTGGAGTCTCCAAAGCCAGCAGATCCCTGCAGTGCACTCCCACGCCGCTCCTCCCAGGGAAGGAAGGGGAGTCTCCCCAGATCTGCCGCTTGCTGGGTGCCTGCTGGAGGAGCAGTGTGTGCCACACGGGTCACAGTTTATGACAACCCCGAGCTGAGAGCCCGCACCTCGGCTCCCTCTATGCAGCCGGCTTCCCCGCTGCGAGACCCAGGAGCTCTGCCACACTCAGGCACCCCCGGTCTTTCTGTGACCCTGAGGGTCCTGAGACCACACTGTCCTGCGAGGGTTCCACCCCCTGCTTAGCCACTTGAGTGACGTCCCTCAGCGGAGCCCACTTCTAAAAGTTCCGATTTTGTGCTCCGCGGCTCTATCACTTTTCAAAAGCGGCCGACGGAGGCCCCCTCCCCCGCTGTCTATCCTCCCAAATATCGCCTCGGATTCACTTCTCCACAGGTCCTACCTTCCAGAAAGTGGTCGCTTTTCTGTTCAGCGAGTTGTTGCTATTCTTTTCTTTGATCCTCTGTTGAGTTCGTAGGTGTTCAGAATGGTTTGATCCCTCTCCAGCTGAATTCCTAGGAGCAGACGAAATCCAGGTCCCCTACTCCTCCGCCATCTTGATCCACTTTGAATTATTCTTAAATGAATTATTTGAACTCTAAAAATTACTGAAGCAAAAGATTTTCAGGAGAATGTATGATATATGTAGATAGCTATCCAAATTAATAATGAGAAGCTTTTCTCCCATATACTTGGCCAACTCTATATTTCAGAACAAATGATGTATTTCAAGAGGTAAATATATGATTTTTTGTTCAAGTAGTGATCAGCATGAAGTGGAAAACAATATTACTCCATTCTAGCACTGTGACCTAAAATTGAAGATTAATAACTGTCCTTATTTTCCCTCTCAAAAATGGCTTTGATGTGACTATATTCCAATATGAGGGACATCAAATAATTTATATGGACTGATCTTTTTTATTATTTATAGTGATTTTTTAGCAATTAAATTTGTGATGACATTAAGATATTGGTAATAAGTTTTGATTTATTGTAAGACTTGCTTATTTTGAAGTGATTTTAATTATCACATGTGGTATTTTTAGATAGATTATATTGTTTCTGCTTAAAAAATATTGTAGTTCATTTCTGATATGTGGACAAGGGACTACCTTATAGTAACAAAACTGAATATGCAGTTTCATGGGCAACCAACATTGCAACCTAAAATAATTAGGAAACAGAAAGAGGAAAATGTGCCAAAAAAAACTTCTTCTAAGAGTTCTATTGTCCAGTTGTGTAAGCGTGAATTGTTAAGACTGAGCCTTGAACCTCCCTCACCCTCACATACTACAACTAAATTCTCACTAAGTACATTGAGTTTTATCTCCAAAAATTTCTCTCCAGTGCATCTGTTTCTAAAGTATAAAGCCAGAACAGACTAAAATGTCTCTTGGGTGAACAAATTTCAAATCCACTTTTTTCTTCTTCTACTATCTTTAAGGAATTCAAAACAATATTTTTAAGTGGAAATATGAATATCTCTTATCATACTTTTGTTCAAAAAGAAAAAAAAATATGATCAGCTTCATTCATTCATCAGAAAAAAAATCATCAGCTTCCTCCTGGTCTTAGTTAAAAGTTCAAAAATTTTACCATGGTTTTTGAGGTCTTGAATAATCTGACCCCACCTCTTAGTTCCAGTCCATACAATTTTCTTTCATCTTTCTTTTCTCTTTTTTTGAAATTTCCTTCAAACAAACATGATCCCTGTCATTAGAAAATATTTGCAGATAATCTTTCATTTCTCTCAAATACTCTTCTTTCTTTCTGCCACAGCATTTTTGGCTAGATAACAATAAAAAGTTCTCAGCTCATTTGTTTTCTTCGTGATAACTTCTTGAATGCCAAAATTATACTGTGTAACTTATAGCACCTAGTATTTTCCTTTAATTGTACTTTAAAAAATATTTACTTATAAATGTGTTTGTGAAGTTGTTTGATTAGTATCATTAACTGCTCCATTGGACTTTGGACTCAAGAAAAGAAGATGCTATGTTTATTTTCTCACTATTGTATCTTCAGTGCTATGGATTGTGCCAAAAACATAATCAGCTCTTAGTATATATGTGTATATTTTTTAATGGGATGACTGAATGGATAATTGAATGAATGGATGAATAAACTACTAGAGTAGAATGAAATGTTATTTACAAATTATTAATCCACCTTGTGTATAAAACTTGCTGTGGCTAAGAAAATATGTGTGCTATAACAACATGCCTGTTCCAGGATGAGACCTCTAGAGCATGATGTCTCAGCCTACTGTTTTGTGCTTTCTCTCCTGCCAAGAGAAAATATAGCACAGCCAATCATGATCCCAGAATGTGGATACATATGGAGAGGACTTGAACCCAAACCACAGTTAGAGTCAAGTAGCTGATCTGAGTTGAGCTCAGCAGACCCAGAGCTGACAACACATACATAAGTGAGAAACAAATTCTTTGTATAAGCTACTTAGTGTTCAGGTTGTTTTCAGGATTAGATGAATAATTTATAATTTTAATAATAATTTATAGTGGGAAACAAGGCCATTTATTGAAATTAGACAATATAGTATCTTAACATTCTTAATTATATATATTTAATATTTATATATAATTATGCTATATAAATATAAATACCTGTGATATATATAATATGTAAATAAATTACTTCTTGCTATCTAAATAAGAAAAATATTCTGACACTCATTGAAATAGCTTAATTAAAACTTAGAAAAAATGTGCTGAATTCTTTTACACTTGTCAAGAAGATTGTTTTCCTTATTTTAACTCCCTACTTTTTTCAAGTTACAGCCATTTTAATCTTAGCACTGCTTTATGCTTTGTAGCTAAATATATGCATTGGAAGTTAAGTCTTACGGATTACTTGAAATTCCTGTTTTCATCTTCTCCACCATATACCTCTGTTTGGCAGAGAAATATCTGTGAAACATAAACTAAGGCTAGATTTTATTTTCCCATGTTCCCTTCCAAAAATTGAGGAGTAATTGAAACAATAAGCTTATGTTCTCTAGCTCTCACTGTACGGCTTTAGCGAATTGCTATTACTTTTTATAAGAAGGCAGACTGTACAGCGGTTACCCACAGGGCATGTATTTCTGATGAATGGCAAGTGTGGGATGCCTCAGTCATTAAAAACTCCGGGCAGAATCTATTCCTAGAAACGCATGCTGATGCTCACAGGCAGTGGTGCATAATAGTAAGAAACGAATAAGAATTATCTTTTTTTTTTTTCCTACAGCACATTCATTTCAAGTTTTCCATAAGGGTATATTTTAGGTTCACTGGTTTCTAAATGCTGTATCATATCAACATCTAGTTTATTAGTCTCTTTTCAGACTTCTTTGAACTGCAAGAAACATAAACGTTATCTAATCCACTTTTATAAAATGTTTGGGGACTTTAAAATATACTGATGCTCAAACCCACTCCAGACAAACTCTTGTTGATGTACTTGGGCAGAAATATATATATTTTTAAAGCTCTCAGTTTAATTTTAATATGCATTCAGGTTTCAGAGCCTTGATTCTAGTTTAATCCCTTTATTTCATTGAGGGGAAAACTGAGGCCCAGAGAAGTAGTTTGATTTACCCAAGAAGACCAAGGAAATCACTATAAATGTTAGTAAGACCCACGCAGTTCCATAACATATTTCTTCTAATATAAGTGAAAAAAGTATCCTCTTAATCAGCATCATTTTACCTATGACTTTTTTTATCCATATCAGCAAATATTAGCTCAAAGTTTAAATTCAAGCTTATATTACTGTTAAACATATGCTTTCTTATCTTACCAGATAGATAGATAGATAGATAGATAGATAGATAATTTGAGTTAGTAAATATATTTCAGAAATACCAGGTTCAAAATTAAAATTATTTCATGTCTAAATATAATGTGAAGCCTTTCAATGATGTAATATGTATTCTTATTTTTCACTAATATAAACTTGGATTCAGTCATATTTATTGATTACAGGGCATCCCCACATAATAACTGGGAGAGCTCATAAGCAGGTTTATTGCATTTGTTTTACATATGATGAAGACCCTGAGGAAAAAAAGTAAAAATAGAAAACAAAAAAGGTGAAGAGGATTGTTTACAAATACAAAGTAATAGTCACAATTGTGTGATTTTGAATTAAATATATATATATATATTCACATGACTGTAGAAAATAAATCTAAGTAAATATGGAAAGGGAGTCTGTAAGAATATATATTATTTTCCTAAACTAACCTCTTCTAGATTAACAGGGCTATAACTGGTGGTGAATTGAAGTATTTTCTAAATAGATTTTACCAAATCCTGCTGTAGTCATGCTTCTCTTCATAGAGTTACAATATAAGTAAAGCAAAAAACTGAAAATAACTTATGTATTTGACCTATGGAAAAATAAGAAAACAAAGAGATTTAAATACAAAAATCCACAATTAACTTATATTTTCAAAATCCCCCTTTCTCTTTCAAAAGAAGAAGTACTGTAATTTAATATTGTGTAATATGTATATCATGGAAGATTCTGTTTTCCACATATCCTCTTTATACGCTTATTAGTCACCAGGAATACAGACATCAACATCCCAGGATACTGAATATCTCTACTAAGTGCTCCCTGGGGAAAAGCATCGATTTGCATTATTGAATAAATGGATCATCTTATTAATGATGTTAATATTGTTAATAACACCACCACTATCTAGTGCTATCTAAATCCTATGGCTGGAAGACCTAGAAGTGTCCAAAAAAATCATTTCCTTTTTTGCTATGTTTCTAAATGTATCTCTCGGAGGGCTGGGGCTGTCTAATGACCCTTTTACAGCAACAAGGTCATTTTTAATGAACAAAAGTTAATTAGGCCCAAATGTATCTCTTTTGGTGCAACTGGTGCTATCACAATTTGAATAGTCTCAGACTTCTTGGCATAGGGAGGAAAAATTAGAAGTGTATCTCACTAGCAATGTCAATCTAGTATTTTTAATGAAAGAAATTCCACTGGGAGTGTAGGGAAAGAAATATGAAAGGCCTAGAAATTATTTAAGGGGAAAGCGGACAGGAAATTTGCAGAATGAGTATAAGAAAATTAAACAGTGGAAGTAGAATATATACTAAAAAATGATTACCGAAGGCAATTGAATGTGAGCGTTTAACACAGACTCCAAAGCATCACCAACAGCAATTGTTGATGTACTAATTAAACACACACACACACGTACACACAATGTTTAAATAGAAGCACTTCAACAGTCTCAGTTAATCCATATGTCAGCATAACCTTGGTCAGATTCAACTGAGTTTATGTTCACTTATTACTACAATATGTTAACAAGCTTGTCTGTTTCTTCTAAACATTAGTCATATCATTTTTCAATTGTATCTACAGATTGACCCAGCAGTTATTTGCCAAAAGAATACGATTATCTATTCATAAGAACTAGGGAACTAAAAGAGAATGAAGATGGATTTTTATATCATAATAGATGTGGAAATGTGAACTAGTTTATGACAATAGATTGAACCATATAAAATTGCTCTTTTTAGTCAAATATTGTCAATTATCAGCAATTCTGTGTGATTCAGCACACGAAGGGGGATAACTGATTTTGAGAATGATGGAAATACAGAAAGACATATCAAAATCACCTAAGATTTAATTCTATAAGAAAGACATATCAGCACATGCCTTGACAAAAATCATTTCATAATAAGCTTTCTTTCAATGAGGTTGTAAGTAGCTCCTCTCACCAACCCAGTTCTGCTATGACATCAAATTTCAAGTATTCTCCAGATTCCTCTGATTCAGCACCTGGTACACTGCCCCTTCTTCCCCTTATCTGCAGCCCTCTACATCATTGAAAAACAACTCTCCAGCAGCCTGCTCTCATGATCTGTCTGCCTTCAAGCACGGCCACATTTTTACTCATTATTTCATGGAGAAACTTCACCTGTGAATTCTTGAACTCTGGTGTTTCTTGTATCCAAAGCAAAAGAGGTATGAAGTTTACTTTTAAAACAAGCAAAAATTTAGAAAATAATCAAATGTACTCAATTGCAATATATTTTCTTAAAAATGTGAACTTAGAGATTTGAAATAAAACTTAAAGAATTGTTATTAATCCTGTGGTTCATTTTACAGCACCCTTTAGAATTGACATGAAGGGTGAAGGTGAGGGCCATGATAGAATATGGAAGGTAGATTGGACAAATAGATGAATTTTTTTTCACATTTGAAGAAGAGGATGCATATCAATGGTAACATTTTGAATAAGCAAGGAGTCAAATTACTAAGTGAGTCAATTTTACTAAAAATGTCTATTTCCTTTATATTTTCAATATTAGCAAAAACAATTATAGAATGCAGAAAAAAACAATAAAGTATGTGATAATATTTTCAAACTATCCCATGCCATGATTAAGTGGAAATAAAAGAAAAAAACATTATCTTATATGAAAAGATTTTAAATAATTTCAAATTTGATTTAGAATTGGGGAAAAGGGACACCTGGGTGGCTCAGATGGTTAAGCGTCTGCCTTCGGCTCAGGTCATGATCCTAGGGTCCTGGGATCAAGTCCTGCCTCGGGCTCCTTCCTCAGTGGGAAGCGTGCTTCTCCCTCTGCTTGCTGCTCTCCCTGCTTGTGCGCACACACTCTCTCTCTCTGACAAATAAATAAAAAAAATCTTTAAAGAAATAAATAATTGGGAAAAAGATTGATGTATAATAATAGAATATAGTGTATTATTTCTAAACTAGAATTGCTCTGCTTATATTGGTTTCTGGTTTCTGTTGGTAAATTTCACCATTTATTTAACCACTCAGTTATTGGGTTTCTCATATTTAAAGTTAATAGGTCAAAATTTCAAGACTCCCTGAACAGTTCATAAATTTTGACTATTATTCTAAGCTGTATAAGCAAAGCCGTTTTGAATTACTCACTGTTGTTATTTTGATCAAGCATATTTTTTATTGATACACACTTGTTAGGAAATTCTAACAATATTAAATAAGGTACTTTATTTATTGTTTTCATTGACTATTCTCAAAAGAGCAACATGTTGGGTTTTTCAGTAAAGCTCAATATTAACAGCACATCAGGAAAGAAAATAATCAGTATAAATTTATCTTGAAAGTTACTGTCTGTATTGTGGATTATTTGTTGCTCCACAAAATAACAGGCTGATGTTTATGGTTCCTAAATCAATCCAATATTAGAAAACCATGTTCTTTGTAAATCTAGGTAGAGAACAGTGCTGAATTCTCCAATGTATACTAAGGCTTTTATATAATTTATCTAGATATTTATTTTCTGTTTACAACAGACAGAGTATAGTTGTCAAACATATTTTGTGTAGATTTTATAACTTGTTTTAGTACATGTGATTTCATGAATCCATACATTTTTCCTGAAAAGCCCTCTAAGACTCTACACTTGACATTCTGGTGATATGACATGCGTTCTATTCCTATGTGATAGAAATGCAAGAAATACAATTGCATTCCAATAAAAGATATCATTAGCATGATAACAAGGGACTACTAGAGACAGTAAATAAAATGTAAAGGAGAACGAGAACATCATGAGCAAAACTAACATGTGGATTTGAGAAAGATTCTTGAACTTGGTCTTCCAAGATAGATATGTCCAGATAGAGAATAATGAGCAAGGAGTGCATGTTAAATGGAGGATGTACTGAGACAAATAAGCATTCAGAGACAAAAAAACCTGGGGTGAATGACAATGTAATGCAGTTACCAGTACAGACTTAACTCAGGTAGCCTGGTTCAAATCATTACTCTGATCAAAATGGTATGGCATCGAGCCACATTTTTAAACTTCAGTTTTCTCATTCCTCAATTTGTCTCATTTGGTGATAATAGTGTGACAACTAAATTCAATCATATTACAGAATTAAGGTGATTCCCTCACATTAAGTAATAATTAATTGCTATTAACCATCGTAACCATTTAATGGAGCAACTTAGAAGACATTTGCTGTGAAAATGTTGAAATACTAGACAGAAAGTTTGGTATTTAATCAAGATTGGCTAGAAAAGGAAACTTTTAATATTTTTAAGAAGATTTTACTTATTTATTTGAGAGAGATAGAGCACAAGCGGGAGGAGAGGAGGAGGGAGGAGCTGAGGGAGAGGGAGAAGCAGTTTCCCAGCTGAGCCTGGAGCCCAAGGTGGGCTCCGTTTCAGAACCTGGGATCATGACCTGAGCTGGAGGCAGATGCTTAACTGACTGAGCCATCCAGGTGCTCTGAAATTTTTAAATTTTTTAGTTGGAATTTTAATTTGTATTAGCATATATTAGTCATTAAGACTATAGCAGAATGGGTAAAGGAAATAAAAAGCAAAAAAAAAAAATGTTGAGCAATACTGGTGAATAAGAATGCATAGGACTAGGCACCTACATATGGACCGTAATGAGAACTTAGAGTCAGGGCTGACTCCAAAATTTAGATTGAGAATGACTGAAGGGAAAGATCCTTGACAGAAAAGAGGAAATCATAATAAGAAACTGGTTTTGACAAAAAGGCAATGATTTTAGGGCGCCTGGGTGGCTCAGTCGTTAAGCGTCTGCCTTCGGCTCAGGTCATGATCCCAGGGTCCTGGGATCGAGTCCCACATCGGGCTCCCTGCTCTGCGGGACGCCTGCTTCTCCCTCTCCCACTCCCCCTGCTTGTGTTCCTGCTCTCGCTGTCTCTCTCTCTGTCAAATAAATAAATAAAATCTTTAAAAAAAAAAGGCATTGATTTTAGTTTGATATATTTTATGTTTGAGATGACATCTAAATGTCAGCGTATCTGCCAATTTAAGAGATGTTTTCATTGTGTCAAGTTACTTTCACCATGTTTGTTGAAGCCTCATGAAAGACATGGGACACTATACAAACAAAACTGGAAAAAAAAATCTTAGTTTACAGATGGAAAGTTAAGGAAATTGAGACCCAGCAAGATGAATTACCTGCAGGGCCAGGTTCCCTAACTCACAGGACATTATCTTTCTATTCCATTTTGTGACTATATGGAGAACAATATTAGGATCTGTGAGAATAATCTCAAATGTTAGGAAACATGACCTCAATTAAATGTAACCTCCTGGTCAAGTGTGCCTACTACTTTAAGGAAAATTTTTAAAGAGAAAATATAAAGGGACCATATCCAAACGTCATTACTTAAATAAATTATATAAAACTTTGCATTTTCTTTACATTAGAAGAAACTCATTTAGTAAATATTTAGGAAATTTGCAATTAAAGTAAGTTATTAAATGAGATAAAGAGTTTGTTAACTTAAGTAAGGAAGTAAACCAAAGCAATCTCGTATTATCAGAAATTGAGTTTATTTGGGAATAACAGAATTGTAATTCAGGATAAGCATGTTCTAGCAAGCTACAGGCAAAGCAGTTTAGGGTTGGGGGCAAACTGTATTTATGGGCAAATAGCACAAAGATGGGGAATCCAGCCACAGTCTAAGCAGGAAATTCACTGGATTGAAGAGGGGGTGAAATTCTTAGATGTTCATTCATCAGGAGATAAGACTGTCTTCTATAAATGAGGCATTTAGGGGAAATCAGTTTCTCAGTTCTTAAGTTCTATTCTTCTGAGGGTGTATGCGTGAACTTCTCCATTTCATTTTCTCTGGTTTCATTTTAGATTGAAATCCTTTCACAAGTTAAAAACTTCATACTTCAGGGTCTCCTGGGTGGCTCAATCGGTTAAGCATCGGACTCTTTTTTTTTTTTTTAAGATTTATTTATTTATTTATTTGACAGAGAGAGAGACAGCGAGAGAGAGAACACAAATGGAGGGAGGGGGAGAGGGAGAAGCAGGCCTCCTGCTGAGCAGGGAGCCCAATGTGGGGCTCGATCCCAGGACCCTGGGCTCATGACCTGAGCCAAAGGCAGATGCTTAATGACTGAGCCACCCAGGTGCCCCATGGGACTCTTGATTTTGGCTCAGGTCATGATCTCAGTGTTGTGCGATTGAGACCCACGTTGCACTCTGTGCTGGGCAGAGAGCCTGCTTTATATTATCTCTCTCCCTCTGCCCCTCCCCTCCTCCCTTTCTCTCTCTCCCTGTCTAAACAAACAAACAATCAAACAAACAAACTTCCAAATGCTAGATTTTTATGTGCAAAGAAACGTGATGCTATCTTGATGGAACAATGGGGATGCTAATTCAGTAGTTCTGTGTTTAGGCTTATTCATGAATTTTTTTTAGATGTTCTTCAGGTGACTTTTAACCTACCAAGTATATTGAGAACCATTTTATCCTGGGAAGATGGAGACCTTCCAAATAACCTAAACTATCATTAATTCCATCATAGGTGACTCTTTCAGGGGGAGAACAAAATACCCTCTTTCTCAAACTATGTAGTTTAGCACCAAAGGACAAAAGTTCAAATGCTTACCAAGGTTACATTAGAAATGCTTTGGAAAGCCAAAAGTTTGATAATTATGTCACAAAATGCTAAGCTCATTAAGTTTCTGCTATACCTGAAAACATACATGTGACTCTCTGGAATCTTATTATAAACTTTATTTCCCTTGGCATTCTTTATGACATCACCTAGGATAATGAAAACTCACTAACCTTGTAATCTAAGCATTCACAGGATCCACTCATCCACACTTCTTTATTCGAATGTTTCTACTCTTTCCTCTGACATCTTTGTAATGTGATAAATGCATACCTTATGTGATAATCTCTTCATCTACTGCTTTCTCCTGAATATTCTGGGACTCTAAAAGGAAGAGAGGGAATCTGTGATAGACTGAATGTTTGAGTCTCTAAATATTCATATGTTAAAATCTTAAAATCCAATGTGCAGTGTGAGGAAATGAGGGCTTTTGGAGGTCATTAGGTCATGAGGGTAAATCCCTCATGAATGGGATTAATGACTTTACAGAAGGAAGGCCAGAGAGCTCTCTCATCTCTTTCCACCATGTTGAGGACACAACTAGAAGTCAACAGTGTGCAATTGAGAAGAAAGCTCTTCCTAAAACCTGGCCATCCTGGCACCCTAATCACAGACATCCATCATCCATAACACTGATAAATAAATTTCTGTTGTTTAGAAGTCCCCTAGTCAATGGTATTATGTTATAATAGCCCAAGCTGATTAACGTAGAGCCCATACAGAATATTGATATTCGCCAAGGTCAGCCACTCCTTAGGGATCTCACCAGCACTCTAGGGAAGAAGAGTTATTATAACTCCTATGTGTCGGCCATGTGTGGAACCTGTCAGATGGGTGCCTGACAGTCTTACAGTACTGCTTTGGAGCCCATGTATACCCAGGCTCTGGAGAAGGGTGGTGGTCAGTTACTGTGCAAGTAACTAGAGAAGAACATTTCAGTAGAGGGTAGAAAGCACAAAGGTTTGAGGCAGGATGATACCTATCATGCTGAAAAAAACACAAGTATGCTTGGAGTAGATTCCAGTGTGATGTCAACACCAAAGGAAACTACACAGATATGTAAAAATCATGGTTGAGTCAAAGGAGTAAAATCATGAATAAGAAATTGAACTTGAGCATGAGCATTCTAGGTAAATCATTTTTTTGAGACATGGGCGCCCAAGACCCAGAGAGTATAAGTCAGCAGAACTTAGTGGTTTCAAATGTACTTACAGCAGCATCAAATTCTTAAATAACACAGTAAAAGGTCCAGCTAGTTAGAGTGAAGAACATACTTTTCTAGAATGTAGATGTGGCTCTTATAAGATGGGTGTGGCCAGACTTTATTGGTCTAAGTAAAAATTTGATAAGAATGGGAAATAAGAATCTTTCTCTTTGGGGTTTAACAGTTTTAATTTAAATACAGTGTCAAGAAAACCTTATAAAATTATTTGTATGATGTTGTTTGGCCCTATTTTCATCATTTAGGTCTAAACCAACAAGGCCAAGGAGTCTCTTGTGGTTATCCAAGGACCTACAGGATCCAACACAAGTCTCTTGAATCTCTCTGGGGTTTCTGATGACAAGACAGTCAGCTGTCTTCAGGCAGTCTGTTCTCCTTGGCTAAAGAGGAATGTACCAGCTTTGGATTGAGGAGTAGGCTTAAAGAAATAACAGATGGCAAGAGAATGAAATATGAGAACAGTTCTGGTTAGAAGGGAGGAGAGCAGAGGTGGAAAGAGAATGTTATCCGATAGCCTTTGTAGTCACTTTCTCATAGGATGTGTTCGTATCATTTCTGAGCAATAAGGAAAAGACATTAAGACAGAAGGACAAAGCAAAACCCAGAAGTCATGTTGTTTAAGCTGTAATTGGTTTTATCACCTGATATTGGGTTTTGTCATTCCTGCAAATACAATATTAAACACTCCTTAAATTACATTTACAGTACTTGAAACCATTCCAGACACATTTTCGTCACCTTTGTAACCCTTGAGGTTTTCAGTGGAGGAAATATAAGGCATTTAGTTAGCACTAATGGAGAGCTCTTTTGAGTGTAGACGTGAAGACATGTGTGATGTCTGCCACCATGATTAGACACGGTCTAAAAGCTATTAAATAACCAGATGTTCATAGAATAAAGGTATATATATATAGAAGATTACACATACACACACACTCACAAATATCTTTTTACTTTTAAAGCTCATTTTGTGTATAAGTGCCTTGATTATGAATTTTGGCAACTTCCTTAGCATGTCTGCTAATTCCTGTGAGCATTTAACTGTATAGATCTTATGTCTCTACTAACTCTAACTTTAAAATAAGAATATTATTGATTGCATCTCATGTATAATTTAGTGTCTGGCATATGGTAGATAAATTAACACATGTATATTGTTAGGTGGAAAAATGTATAAATGCGTTTGTTATTTGAAGGATGTCTGGCAAAAACTTGGGAACCAAACACATATTTAACCCAAGTAAATTAAAAAAGAATCACACACTTTCTAATTAATGCCTTATAGGAAAATGTATATATGGTTGGTAAAATAAAATGTTAAAAAAAGTAAACTTTTCTAAATGCTGTGTGTGTCTAATATTTAAATTTATCACCTTATAGAATATTGACAAAATATTATTTAATAATAAATTCAGGTTAATAAAACCTTGCACAGTTCCTATTACATGTGTGATGTGAGAAGAAAGAGTAAATGAAGCATAGTTTCTGTGTTCAAGACCCTGAGAGGCCATAAAGGCAACAGAAAGTATTCAAACTATTTAAAAATGTCACATCAAAGATGATAGATAGATAGATGTAAGATATTGATAGATATAAATCCATAGATTTACATAGGTATAAATATAAATACATTTATTGGACATCAAATTATATAAACCTTCATTAGGTTCCTAATTCATAGTCATACACAACATAATAGAATTTAATGTTCCATGTTTGGTATTTTTATCGTTGAGCTATCAGCTCTTGGATTTGTTATCTAGGAAATAGCTGTTTGTGTTTTAAGTAATTGACACATATCATAATCTTCCCAAGGAGAAGCATTTTGGTTCTAAAATGATATTGAATTTATTATCACCAGCATCTGATATTTTTAAGTAATCTTTGCCTCAACATTGCTAAAACCATTTTTTTAAAGATTTTATTTATTTATTCATGAGAGACAGAAGGAGAGAGAGAGGGAAAGAGAGAGAGAGAAGCAGAGGGAGAAGGAACACAAGCAGGGGGAGTGGGAGAGGGAGAAGCAGGCGTCCCGCAGAGCAGGGAGCCCGATGAGTTCCCCAAAACTTTACCAGTTTCCTTTGTAAGTGTATAAACAAAATGAGGTTGGAAACAACACTTGTGCCTGTGAAGTACTTTTTCTGTCTTAATATTGATCTGTCTGACACACAGATTTAACCTCAATGTGGGCACTGCTCTAGTTTATAGAATGCACTTGTGGCAGTATCATTTTCTTAAGAACCATTTTTCCCGGGTATATGCTGTTTCTCTCAGGACTTGCACATCCGAGGACTCTCTCAGTCTCTGCTTCTCCCATTTGTCAAAAGGTCTTGAGCAAACGTTTTACATAAGCATTCCTTTTACTGAGCATGTAAGAAACGAATAAAGGTGGAGGTAGTACAGCCATTTAGAAGGTAATTGTGAAAATCCAGACAAGATATGGCCAAAACCTCTCTTATTTAAAAGAGTAGAATTTAATTCAACAAAAACATACCCACTACCTAGATGCTAAGTACTGGTCTATGCTTTAAGGATCCCCAAGTTAAATACAAACAGAAAGCATAAAAAAAGCAATTGCTACTTTCAGACTGCTTACTTTCCATTAGAAGTTTATAGACAAAACATGTAACAAGTTAGTTATACAGTATGTTGGGAGATAATTAGTGCTGGAGGGGAAAAGAAAATGTGGGAATGGGGTTTGCAGTACTTATAAGTGTAGTCAAGGAGAGTGACACCGGAAGGAGGTAAAAGAGTGAGCTCTACTCCTTCCTGGTGGGGAGGACTATTGTTCAGGCAGAGGGAAGTGCAACTGCTCAGAGGTGAGAGCAGGATACATATATCTGGAAAGCAAGACGGTGAAATGGCTGACACAGAGAGGAGTCAGTAAGAGGTTAGTTCAAGGAACTGGGAGTGGAGAGTCAGACTATTTTGAGCCTTGTATCTTCTGATTTGAAGGACTTTAAATTAAATCTGAGTGAGAAGCCACTGAGGATTGGAGTAGAGACCTGAAAAGATGCCCCTGATGTGCTTAATTGTATGTTAAAAAATTTACAAAATATACGAGAGCCTTGAAAATGTTTTGGAGAGTTGAACAGGGACCCTGAAAGCCTTTGTCCCCATTGAGGTTTACTAGTTATCTTACCGCGAACGTAATGAAAAGATTTAGACTGCATGTTTATAATAGCAAATTATAAAACATCACATATCACAGAGAAGCACAGGAAAAGCAGAAGTATCTAGAAAACTATATGGCAATAAAGTAAAATGCAATTCTTTCTCAGCAAATACTGCTTTAAAAGTAATTGAAAATATTGCTGCAACTTTGAAGGGAAGAGCATTAGAACAAATTAGTCTGTGTGGGTGATTTGCTATATACCAGATGAGAGTACAGATATTTCTAAGATGAATCAGCTGAAGGTATTTGCTGGATTCTCCTTCAAAAAGGAAATAAATGAAGAGATACTTTTTCTATGAGGCACTAAAATAAAGATATACCAGAGACATATATAATCTCAACAGTAAATGACTTCTTCAATAAAAACTGTATTTTAGGAGAAAATTGTATACATATAACCAGTGATTGAGTACCTAACATGGCATGAATTTTTAAAAAGAAAGATATATTGAAAAAATATTGTATGCAGTAAGAAACTATTACTTTCCTACTTAGTGCTAGAGACTGTACATTTTGTAGGTGAAATATACAGATATAAATGACTTTTTATTTAACAGGAGTCATACTTCGGATAATATCCTATAAGCGGACATTATATCTAAGTTTAACAAGGAATGCCTTTTATGTTAGCTGATGGGTTTTACTTATTATACCATGCTATGTAAAATGTTAAAATAATAGATCTACCACCATGCCCTGAGGGTCAGTAATTCTGACTCAGTAGGACAAATTGAGGGATAATATTGCAGAGCTAAGAATACTCTATGGAACATCCTACATTTCTCATTTTCTTCAATCCAGCTGGTATTGGTTTAGCTTCTGTGCTAGAAAAGTAAAACTACCTTTTACATATGTTCTTAAAGATGACATAGGACTACTTTGGATGATTCCTTGTACATGTAAATGAATATATTTGGAGTGATCATTTGAAAGTTCCCTTTCAAAATAAGTATAATTTTTTGCTATGGGCTTATTTTTTTTTAAAGATTTTATTTATTTGAGAGAGAGAGAATGAGAGACAGAGAGCACAAGAGGAAAGAGGGTCAGAGGGAGAAGCAGATGCCCCGCTGAGCAGGGAGCCTGAAATGGGACTCGATCCTGGGACTCCAGGATCATGACCTGAGCCGAAGGCAGTCGCTTAACCAACTGAGCCACCCAGGTGCCTGATGTGGGCTTATTTTTAACATTTCATTGGTAAATATTACTTTTTTATGCTATAATAATCTGAGCTTGACTTGCTTCCTTTCCTCCTTTTTTTCTTTTTTTCTTTCCTTCCTTCCCATTATCTTTCCTTTGTTCATTCCCTACTTACCTATTTCATTTTCCTTTTGTGGTCTATTCTTTAAAAAAATAATAATTCTAAAAAGATCCAGATGGAAATTTCTGCAGGGTATGCTAGGCTGTATGACATCCTTCACCCCCTCAAAAAAGGCCATCTCTGAAACATGCTCATATGTTTATGTTACATGCCAGAAGGGACTTTGCAGATATGATTAAGGTAAGGATCATGTGTTGGGACAACTGGTGTCCTGGAATATAACTGAAGGCCCAATGTAGTCACAAGGTTCATTTAAGAGGGAGACAAAAGGTCAAGTCAGAAAGAAAGAGATGTGAAGACAGAAGCTGAGGTTAGAACACTAGGAGGAAGCCCCATAAACCAAAGCAGGCAGAAGGCCTCCAGAGGCTGAAAAAGGCAAGGAAGCAGATTCCCTTCAAGAACCTTCGGGAGGAACTCAGTTGCACCAAGACCTTGATTCCAGGACTTCTGACATCCAGAATTATAGCATAATAATTTTGTGTTGTTCTAAGCTACAAGATTTGTGTTAAATTATTATAGCAGTAATAAAAAACTAATAGAGGTAGTTCCGTATATGGAGCAAATGCATGAAAGTCTGAGACTTTAGTAATACTAGGGTGTGTTAAGAAATTCACTATAGCTAGTGTGTTGGATGCATGCAGAAAAATAACAAGTTAATTAGCCTTAACTTGTACATTGCTTGATCTGGCTAGTGACTCTGCTTTGGGTTCTCACACACAATTATTTTTTAAAGATTTTATTTATTTATTTGACAGAGAGAGACACAGCGAGAGAGGGAATACAAGCAGGGGGAGAGGGAGAGGGAGAAGCAGCCTTCCCGTGGAGCAGGGAGCCTGATGCGGGGCTCGATCCCAGGACCCTGGGACAATGACCTGAGCCGAAAGCAGATGCGCTTAATGACTGAGCCACCCCGGCGCCCCTCACACAATATTTTTATACCGTATTTTATTTAACTGGTTATTTTTCTGTACTCTCTGATCTTCCATGAACTCACTGTAGATGAGCAGTGCTATTTTGCTTAGTTATACCCCTAGTATCCCTAGGCCTCAATTAAGATGTTTTTAAATGACTGAAATAATGTATTTCAGTTTGATCTTGGGGTGGGGTCAAAATCATATCAGAAGTACTAAAAGTGTGCTATTTCCTATAATAGATATCTTTTCTCAGTGACAGTGAGTATGTTTGACCTTGCCAATGAAAAATTTCTTACTTGAAGTGTATCTTTTTTTTTTTTTAAGATTTTATTTATTTATTTGAGAGAGAGAGAATGAGAGATAGAGAGCACAAGAGGGAAGAGGGTCAGAGGAAGAAGCAGACTCCCCGCTGAGCAGGGAGCCCGATGTGGGACTCGATCCTGGGACTCCAGGATCATGACCTGAGCCGAAGGCAGTCGCCCAACCAACTGAGCCACCCAGGCGCCCGAAAAATTTCTTACTTGAAACTTTATCATTTCTTACCTCTCAGGAGTCCTCCCCTGGCAGCCCACCTTTCTAAAATGCCATCGGGATCTCTGGGTTTTCTCATATCCCTGGGAAGTGCTATACTCTCTCACACTGGCCCCGGACCTCTCAGTGGTTACAGAGCAGTGTTCAGTTTTTATCACAGGAAGTTTTCTTGTTCATCGTGACCAATGCCTGATGATTCCCTGGTGGTGACTCACTGTAGCTGTCATGAGTTCTCCTGTGTTTCTGCAGCCTATCGGTGGCCCTTCCTTGTCCATGTATCTATCTACTCATCCCACTCCTCCTAATGTGGACTTTTTTCTCCATGATCTTCCACCCAGCATTCTCAGTTCTATTATCTTTGCCCCACAGGGGCATAGGGGATGGTTTGATGATCTATTTGTTGTGTCTTGTCTAAGGAGAAAGAGGGGAGCGACTTCAGACCCATCTACATAAGTACTTTCCTCAGCATCAACATTCTTATGCTCACACATCATATTAGATCTATTGTTAGGGCAACTGTAGGATTCCTTGAGAAGGGCACAGTCTTTCAACATTGCAGGGTGGAAGAGAGAAAACAGCCTCCTTGTCCTATAACCAATTGATTTTCAACAAAATCCTTGGCTAGATCTGGGAATAAAGACAGATCTAAACTTCATCTTTTCTTTTTCTCACCTTGTCTCATCATCTTAGAGCAACAAAAATGGTATCCATTTATCTCTTTCAGCTGAATGCTCTCTGAAGCTCTATACTTTTTCAGATGGCTTATAGACCAAAGCAGCAATAAAAAACAAAACAAAACAAAACAAAACAAACAACAACAGCAACAAAAGTCTATGTTCTGAGACATCTAGGCTGTTATCCTAACATATAAAAAATTCCACTTTGGGAATTCTGAGAAACCTTCCTTCTCTCTCCTCAAAAAATTCCCTGAAACATCAAAAGCATTTGATTTTAGGGTATTTTCTTGCCTGGAATGTTAGCACACCACCCCAATGCAATTTTGATATTCAAAGAAAAGCAATGACCTCCCCATTATCAGACACATCCTGCCCTTCTCATAGAGCATGGAATACCTTTTATTTTATAGCTAATGAAGCCTTAAATTAGGTAGGATCTAGACATTCCCTGGAACAAAAATGTTGCGGTTTAACATCTTCCTTCTATACAAACTTGATTTTGAAGGTGGTTGAAATTTATTGAAGGATATTGAGCAGGGGAATAACATAGTCATACTGCAGTTTCAAAAATCACTGTTGGTATGTTGGAAGGTGTTACTGGATCAGTATAGCAGTGGAGGTACGGATTACCCATTCAATGCTAGATCAATAATCCAGGTGGGAAGCAAGAAGGCTCTAAACTTAGACTATGATTCTTCAGATGGAGAAGAAAAGGCAAACTCAAGCTATAATTTGGAGATAATGCAGTAATTCAATGGATATAGCAGAAAAAGAGCAGTGAAAGTGTCTTTGATAATTCCTTGGCTTTATGTCATTTTTTGATATAGGCAATGGAGGAAGAAGAATTAAATAAAAAGAAATTAATTATCAAGTAGCCTTTAGATATGCACATTAACAATGTGGGAATGGAAATCCAGGTGTAGACTGAGAAATGGGATTTCAGCAAGAGATGTGAAGATTTAGAAAATATAAGTGTATAGAAAAAAATAATTTTAAATTCAAGGAATTAATTCATAGCAAGCCGATTTTTTATATTGCTATGAAGAAAACAAATTTCCTTTTTTTAAAAGGGTGACCACCAACTGCTAAGTGGCAGAAGTTAATAAGCAGACAGATTTAACATATAGTCACTGTGCTCTAAAATCCTTTTATATGTGCACAATTATGGGAACAGTTATTTGCCACTCTTTATATCTTTATTTTCTTTTGCATAGTTCTCATAACTCTATTATTTCCCTCTGCACTTACCCCCTTCACCTTTCCCTTGTAAGCATGAAGTGTTTATGGCACAGACTAAGGTAATTGGCATGTTAGAAAATATTACAATCCACCCGGCACTCCCCTCTTTCCACATAGAGACACATCCATCTCTAGGTTTGCAGACATGGCTCCACATTATAGGCTTAATAGCTATAAGAAGCCTAGGAAACTAGCTCATTTCATGTAAAGATATTTCCCCCACTTTTTATGTGTGCAACCTGGACTGCATGATTTATACTGGCTATCAGGTCCTATGGAAAACACATTCGAAGAAATCTTTTGAAAATATAAGCATGTCTCTGGGCGCCTGGGTGGCTCAGTTGGTTAAGCGACTGCCTTCAACTCAGGTCATGATCCTGGAGTCCCGGGATCGAGTCCCACATCGGGCTCCCTACTCAGCAGGGAGTCTGCTTCTCCCTCTGACCCTCTTCCCTCTCATACTCTCTATCTCTCATTCTCTCTCTCTCAAATAAATAAAAAAATAAATCTTTAAAAAAAAAAAAAGAAAATATAAGCATGTCTCAAAGTCTTACAAATTGGACAAGTTCACTGAAAGTATCTATACTTACTAATTAATAAGCATTCATCAAGCTCTATGCATATACAAGCAAATACTTTATGATATACAGAAGAAAAAGAAGTGGTTTTTTCTAAATTTGACACAAAATTACTTCTTAATTTGATTCATGTATTGGTAGCCAAAAATGAAATAAAAGGCAATTTTTAACCCTTAATATTTGTGGCATTTACTTTAATATTGAACAAGTGTAGTAATTATATATTGTAATTGAATGAATATAATATTCTGCCATTGTAATACAATCACTATAATTTCTGATAGTACATTTAAATGTGTGCCTTTATTATAAGAATCAATCAGAGAAAATAAGAAACAGATCACATACACTTTATTAATCAAAAAAATTGGAAGGGCATTTCATATTTTAGCTTTAGAGGAAGCATAATTTGATGACATTTGAATGTTCCCTCTATTTAGGACTTTGTCATGAAAATTGCCCTATTTTCTATGCACATTAAATGTTCTTTCAGAGAAAACATAAATTATTCCTGGATAAGTTCCCAGGTGCTGTTAAATAAGTCCATTCTGCCTTGTAATTTGTACCTTGTTGTCTCACGTAGTGTTATTTGTGTTATTGATGAACCCATTCATTCTCGGTTGTAGGCTTCCTGTCTTTGTAAATTCTTTAGATGATCCTGCTTGTAATTACCCTTATGCTGAGCCCTTTCACTGTTATTTGAAGAAAGTTTTATAAATCACATTATGCATACACAACAGCATTGCTGTGTGTGGATTCTATTCTGTTCCATGTCTGAAGCTCATCTGAATACTGAAAAGAGGAATAAGAAATAGCCAGTGGCCAATTCATCTCCATATCTTTTTTCTGAAGATGATTTCAGGGAATCTTTTCTGTCCTATTTAATAACCTTCTTGGAACAACCTTATTGTTGTTTTTTTTAAGGTTTTATTTATTTATTTATCAGAGAGATCGAGAGAGAAACAGCATGAGAGGGGAGAGGGTCAGAGGGAGAAGCAGGCTCCCCGCTGAGCCGGGAGCCCAATGCGGGACTCGATCCCAGCACTTTGGGATCATGACCTGAGCCGGAGGCAGTTGCATAAGCAACTGAGCCACCCAGGCGCCCCAAGGAACAACTTTATTGTTTAGGGGCACATTCATCCCTGTCTAATTTGCCTTAAATATTATGATTAGTCATCCAAAATTTTATGTGGATATCAGTGACATTTCCAGATTTATCGTATCTGGAATAATGAGTTTCACATGTGTATTATTCTCTCTGTTTAGCAGGGATTTCAATTGCCTTAGAACTTTTATAATCTGCTGAAATACTTTCAGTTTTAAGAATTATAAGGCTCTCAATTTATTTATTAACTTCATATATTTGCAACATTGCAATTAACTTTTTAAAATTTTTTTCTAATTGAAAGATAAAAAAAATAACTCTTCTGTGAAAACCATTATTCATTTCTTAGTATCTTCATAGTTCAGGTTACCATAGTTCTAACATCTTTTAGCTGAGGTCCACCTGAAAGAACTTCATTGTTTACTCATTCTTTTGGGATTCTATAGGATGTGGGTATGTAGAGAATTGTTAAAAGTATGTTTTTTACCTTTTCCAAAAATCTAGTGAAAATCTAAACTAAAATATAATTAAAACAGAGGAAGCTGCTTTGATTAAACAACTAGATCAATCATAATATTTTAGAATTGGGAGTAATTTTTGATAAGATTTTGTTCAACATTTTCTTAGGTATATTTAGCAGAAGATTTTTACCAGATATCATTTATAGAAGATACAAGAAAGGAAGTCTTTCTTAGTTGAATATATTCAAATAACTATGATAAATAATGAAAATATATACTTTCAAATATTTTATGAGCTTTAGAATCTTTAAAGTACTTAAATTGTGATTTCCCAATACAGGAATGTGATAGGGAATATTTCCTAAAGCTAGTATTTTATTATTATTTTTAAAGATTTTATTTATTTATTTGAGAGACAGAGAATGAGAAATAGAGAGCACAAGAGGGAAGAGGGTCAGAGGGAGAAGCAGACTCCCCGCTGAGCAGGGAGCCCGACACGGGACTCGATTCCGGGACTCCAGGATCATGACCTGAGCCGAAGGCAGTCGCTTAACCTACTGAGCCACACAGGCGCCCCCCAAAGCTAGTATTTTAAAGAGACTATTCAGTGATTCATCTGGAAAAAGAATCTGCAATATATAACAATATCTAGCTGTGTATAAGAACTGAGCCCAAAAAGGTTCAGTAATGTGTGTGTATTACCTAATATTACTGGTGGAATTAAGATGGTACCTAGGCTTCTTGAATCTAATGTTCTGGACTCTCACCTGTTTCCCTTTATTTTTAATAAATTTGATTATTCAATTAATAAAAGATCCGTGGAGTACCGAGTATATGCCACATAGTGGGCATATTGCCAGACTCTGGAGATAATGTGATTAAAAAAAAAAAAATGGAAAGGGGAGAGAGATTACCTTGTTCCACTTTTCACAGAGCTTAGAGTATAGTGAAAGATGTGGGACTCTTGCAAATGTAAAAAATTACCACAAACTTAGTGACTTAAAGTAACAAAAATTTATTCTCTTACAGTTCCAGAAGTAAGAAGTCTAAAATCAGCCTTACTAGGTTAGTGGAAAGGTGCCGGGAGTTTTGGCTCCTTTAGGAGGGGCTGAGGGAAATCCATTTCCTTGCTTTTTTCAGTTTCCAATGACTACCTGTAGTTTTTGGCTTGTGAATTCTTCCTCAAAATGTATCATTCAGGCCTTGCTTCATATTGCCATCTCCACTGACTCCAATTCATCTTCTGTCACTCTTAGAAAGGTCATCATGATTATATTAGGCCCATTTGTATAATCCAAGCGGCTAACCAATATGTTAGCATGATTTCACTGTCACATGTAGGAAAGTCTTACAGTATTTGTCTTGTATTATTTACTTATTTCACTTAGCACAATACCCTCTAGGTCCACTCATGTTATTGCAGATGGCAAGACTTCATTCTTTCCTATGGATGAATAATATTCCGTGTAATATTTCTATGGTGTGTGTGTGTATACCCCACATGTTTTTTATCCATTTATCTATCAGTGAACATTTAGTTTGCTTCTGTATCTTGGCTCTTGTAAATAATGTTATGATGAACATAAGGGTGCACGTAACTTTTCAAATTAGTGGGGTTTTTTTGTTGCTGTTGTTAATCCACCAAATTCGAAGTCTTCTCTCTACCTTTTGGAAGTTTTTTATGTTCCTGTCTTAATATACTTTCTTCTTTATATTATTGTAATTTACATCTGTTTTCTATCCCTTTAAATGGTATATATTCTTTTTTCCCCCAGCCTTACTGAGATGTAATTGCCATAAAACAATGTGTAAACTGAAAGTGTACAGGGTGTTGATTTGACTCACTTATATTTTGCAAAATGATTACCATGATAGCATTAGCTAACCCTTCCATCAGGTCATGATATTACCATTTCTTACTTTGTATGTGGTGAGAGAGAATACATGAGATCTACCCTCCTAACAACTTTCAAGTATTTATTAACTATAATCACTATGCTGTACATTAGATCCCCATAACTTATCAGTCCTATAACTGAAAGACTACACCCTTTGACCACTATCTTCCCCACTCCTCAACTCTTGGTAACCACCTCTCTACTCTCTATTCCTTTTAGCCTGGCTTTTTTAGATTCCACATATAAGTGAGATTATACAGTATTTGTCTTTCTCTGTCTGACTTACGTGGCTTAGCATAATGCCTTCAAGTTTCATTCATATTGTTACAAATGGCAGGATTTTTTTCTCGTGATTGAATAATATTCCATTATATATACTTACCACATCATCTTCATCCATTCATCTGTTGATGAACACTTAAATTATTTCCATATCTTGGCTCTTGTGAATAATCCTGAAATAAACATGGCAGTTCAAATATTTCTTCCAGACCCTTATTTCATTGCCTTTGGATATACACTAAGGTGTATATATATTTTAAAGTGTAACATAATTTATTCATCTCAGTATTTCTCAAAGCATTCAGTACAGTGTTTTAGAAATAGGAGGTGGTCAATTACGATCGGTGCAATTAATTAAATCAATGATATATAGGTTTATTAGCAATTTACACTAAAATTTCTATTTTTCAAGTAGCTAACAACAACTAAATGAGATGTAGCAAAGTAAAATGAATCAGAAATTGCTACAGAACACAAAAGAAAAAAATGAATATGAACATTAAACTAGATCACAAGTAAAATTATCAAAAACAAATTCCATAGGGTTTAATAAGGTTGCTAGTAATGATAAAGAGCTAACGAAATATCTCAAAATATCTTATGATCCACTTTCATCATTGCATGAGTGTCCAGGACAGGGTGGCATAGATAGGGTTGGGGGAAGACTTGAGGCTTGACTAATGCAGAGTATTCAATAGCTGGCTTTAACAACCAGAGTTGGGAAAGACATAAGATGAGTAAATCGAAGCCAATCTATAATAGGCTTATTAATCCAAGGGGATAAATGGAGAATAGAAATCAAAGTAACAAGACTGTGGTCTATAAAACTCAGAAAACATGAATCCATATATATGCAAATTTAAGGTGGGTTTAGATATAGTTAGTTGATGTCCATGTTACTGATGTCTATGTCCACTTTGCAGATGTGCCCAGTGGCTATGTTGGATAAGATGAAGGGATCAAACTTTGAAGAGAACCTTATCCCTTTCTCTGTTCTTCACCAGTATCAACCACTACAGAATGGATGGCATGGGATTGATAACTAATTTTGTGAATTCTCAGAAAGTTTTCTCGCAAAATTGAAAGTTTAGGTATATCTTGTACAAATATGAGTCACAACGTAGTTGATTTTAGAATATGAAAACACAAATATAATTAGGCAGATAACTTAACTACAGAGATGTTAGAATAGTTACAGGATATAAGCTGAAATTTTACCACCTGACCACAGATGAAAAGAGAAATCATTACCTTAATTTGAATATTTATATAGCATATGTTTTGTATTGCTTAAAACATTCAACACAAAATGGCACAAAATTATAAATTTGGTTGACATACCTGTTTTCAATACACTTTAATATCAAGGAGTTTAATCCCCTATGACCAAATTTCATTCAATCACCAAAATGATATCATAAACCTGATTTGATCTTCAGTATCTTTTAAAATATTTCTATGATCGGGACACATACTTTTCCATAAATATTTATTTCGTGGCAATTATATGTGTGCTCACAATTTCACATACTGCTAAATGAAATCTAGTCTACAGCTTTATTTACATGCAAATCTAGAAGGAGAGATAGACAAGGTAGTAACCAGTTACACATTAAAAAAAATGCAAAAGACATTATGGGAATAAAAGAACAGTGTGTTTTCCAGACTAGAAAAACCTTTAATTTAAAAAATAATTAAAGGTTTTATTCATTTGAGAGAGAGATAGAACAAGCAGCAGGGAGAGGCAGATGTAGAAGCAGACTCCCTGCTGAGTGGGGAGCCCAACACGGGACTCGATCCCAGGACCTGGAGATCACAACCTGAGTTGAAGGCAGACGCTTAACCATCTTAGCCACCTAGGCGCCTGTAGAAAAATCTTTTAAATGGAGTTGATACTTTCTAACTTTCAGTTAGAAAGAATAATTTCCTCTTTTATGGAATTACATGATAGGAATTCATCCATAATCTCACTTTTGTTTGGTTTTAACGTGTCCAGTATAGTAAATTGATCTTACAAACATATTAAGTGTCTTATATTGGTTTCAGTTTTTGCACACCACACACACACACACACACAAACTCATTCACACTTATATGTGTACCCATCTTAGTATGTATGCTTTATAATTTTCAGTGTTCTCATTAGTACCATCTTCCTTGTTCTTCAGAATAAGCTTCTTGGATAGATAGGAATTATAAGAAGCTAAATTCTCTCAAGATATTTCTTGCATCTGTACACCTAATTCGCAAAGAAAAGTACAAAAACACAGTTTATTTTAAAATAAGAAAATGCAACAACATCATAGGTATATGATATCATTAATGAGTTGTAATTTACTAGTTTCTGTGAAGAAAGAAATCTGGAATTTATAAAAGCATATTTGTACACATTCAATTGCCACCCAAATGTATGCAAACAAAAGAAGCAAGAAAGCAATTCACATTTAGTAAACTCATGTTAAAAGGAAAATTTAAAACCTCGTAAGGAAAACTAATGACTTAAAATAACAGTAAATATAAATAGGCAGATCATAGCTACTAATAAATCAATAATATTATTGAATGAATACTAATATTCATTGTTTGCCAGGAGTCACAACAGTGTGTATAATTTGTTATCTGGAAAAAAAATAAAGATCACCAGCTGAGGAAACACCGATTATATCCAAACAAATTTGGGCTGGATGAAGTATAATCAGTTGGATCATAAAGGCCAAAAGAAATATCTGTAATTCTATTCTCCTAAGGAAAAAAAAATTATAGCTGTTAGATCTGTGGGTGATAGTACCAAACAGGGTGATGCCGGCTGATTAGTTCTAGAGGTTCTAGTACAGCTCTCACCCAGAGACCACTTGATAGTTGGGGGGCTTAGTGTGTTTTCCGCATGATAAACTGACATGTCAGAATTGACCTGGAAATATATCTGGTAAATCTAGACAGGTTTCATGTTTAAGTAATTGTATACATCAAAAAAGGAGAAAGTATTAACATATCAGGAACTTTAAAACTAGAATTGGGGTGGAGGGAGCCAAAAAAGGACCCCCCTTTTTTCATAATTAGAAGGGAATGATCTGTGGTTAAAAAACTACCTAGACAAACCTTTTGGGGAATAAAACATAAAGCTCTGAGATCATGGCTGGAAGCAGATAGGACCAAAGAGAAAGCTAAACTATTCCGGGTAATCAATTGACAGAAATTTGGATGTGTGGAGGATGGAGAGAAATGGGAGGAGTCTATCAGGTAACACAGCTGACCCTAAAAGAACAACCTGTAAGAAATTACTGCCAGGCAGGGCGCCTGGGTGGCTCAGTTGGTTAAGCGACTGCCTTCGGCTCAGGTCATGATCCTGGAGTCCCGGGATCGAGTCCCACATCGGGCTCCCTGCTCAGCAGGGAGTCTGCTTCTCCCTCTGACCCTCTTCCCACTCGTGCTCTCTATGTCTCATTCTCTCTCTCTCAAATAAATAAATAAAATCTTTAAAAAAAAAATTACCGCCAGGCAGATAATCAAAGGGAGATCAAACAGTATTTTAAATATTTTGCACTGCTGTGATGTAAAGCCCTTGTATTGCCCCAGACGTTCTTATTTGGCACATACATTAATGTTTTCAGTACTGGTAACAAAATAATAATGATGATGATAATAATAATAATAATAATAATAATAATAAATTATAAAGAAGTGAGAAAAAATTGATCTTATCTGGGTCAGCTTGGGGCCGAAGGAGAGAAGTGGAATGTGAGTATAACTACTTAGCTCTAGTAGGATATATACAATGATTCAAAAATGATCTTGTTTTTAAAATAAAACACTGCATTTTACTATAACACATTATCATTTTTCTAAAATGTTCTATTTCAGGAAATTACATGACATCATCCAGTACAAAAAAAGGGATGCATGTTAAACCCTTCTCCTTTCCTTACAAACAGTTCTTCTAAGTCATATTCTACAATTTTGTTTTCTAACATTTTCTGAAATTCATGCCCTTTGCTTCTGCTGTAATATCCTGGTTTAATGAACCATTTTGTCATTCATGAATGAATTAATGAAATCACTTTCAAGACTGTCTGCTTCTACATAGTCTTCTCAAAGTCATCCTTCACACTACTGCCAAGTGATCTTTCTTGAATACATGGTTACTCAACACACTCTTGGTTATAATCCTTTAAGGCCTCATCATTTGCAACTGTATTTTTTAAATACTGGTCTAGGGTCTACTACTAGTTGTGTAAAAGGGGGGGGATATATAGAGGCAGAAGTTTCATTTCAATTTGGGTTTTAAAATAAATTTAAGTAAGTTTTTAGATTGTGTCTTAGGAGATGTAATATGCTCATGTGAACAGTCTGTTTGCAAAAAGATAGATTTGGAAGAAATTCTTTCCCATTATTATTTTGTCCATTGAACATCTTCCTCCCTTTTCTGTTTCACCCTCAATTTATATCTCATAAAACCCTACTTATATGAACATTGTAGAAATATGCCCTGACCTAAAGTATAAATTCAAAATTGCTTAATATGGTATAAAAGGCCATAATATTGCCTTTGGCTAAAAATCCAATTATATCTCCCTTTACTTATAACCTTATGATTTATGTTTTATTAATGAAAAATGTATTTAATTCTCTGCAAAAAAATCCTGTTTCATGAACTCTAGACTGTAGCAATTCTTATCTCCCCTTCTTCTGCCCCTTTTCTCTTATTAAACTGGCTTAACACTGTCTAATGGAACTTTCTGCAAGCAAAAAGTATTTTATAGCTGCACAATTCAACATGGTAGTGATGAGCTACCATGGTAGCTGTTGAGCTCGGAGTGTAGAAAATATATCTAAGGGACTGAAATTTTAATTTTTTAAATTTTAGTTAATATAAATTAAAATACCATGTGTGTCTAGTGGCTCCTTATTAGACAGTGTGGTTCAAGCTTTTTCACTTAGACTATTAATGAAACCTCTACTGGCAACCTGCACCAGCTTCCAGGCTGAAGGTGACCCTTCTCTCCAAAATTTCTCTTTCCTCAGTGTGTCTAACTACCTCCTTCCATGTTCTTTAATCCTCTAGTGTCTGACGTCAATTTCATTTTTATGCTTTTGAAGTCCTATCCTTTCTTAGAAGAAAACGTTTTAATCCTTAGCTTTCTTGAGCCATAGATGCTTCAGATTTTTGCTTGCTGAAAATGGAATTCTTACTCAGCTTCATCTCTGCTGACTTTGACAGACAGTACAAAGATTCTTAGCTCTGATGCCCAGTCAGTGGGCATTTTCACTGGGTTGATTTCCTCACTCGTGAATGTAAAGGTAGTATTTTAACCTCTTATCTCAAGCCTGCCTCAACAACAGCAAAAAGCATTTTCCTATACGATACACTCTCCTTTCATCTTGAATCTTCTTATTTAAAAAAAGACCCTGGAATTATTATGATTAGTAGAACTTGATACTTCAGCTGCTAGGCTTACTCTGCATGAATCACCTCAGTAATTCCAGAAGCTCTACCTTGACATAGGAGATAGTTGGCACCTTTGGTACTTAAATTCCTTGTTGAGAGAAGGATGGGTGAACTATGAAGAAGAAGCATCTTGGTTCCTTATGTTAGAAATAATACACAATGCTACTTTATAAAGAAATTCAAACTCAGTAGTTCTTCGTATTAATGTTGCATTGCAGGCAAAATGAAAGGGTGTTTGATTTCTAAACTCATATGTTGAGTATAGAAAAGGAAAGGTGGTCATTAAAATATTTTATGTAGTGAAAATGAGAGTAAAATAAAATATCTAAACAAATGGGAGAAAAACATTGTATAACATCTTGCACAAAATATTATTCATCAATATTTGAAATATCACTTTTCATTTGTTTTCTTGTTTACTGTCTCCTCCATAAAAGTATAAATATCACAAGGAAGGCATTTTTCTCTCTTGTAAGCTTCTATGTAACCCATGCTCATACTAGTGCTTTTATTCCTATGAATGAAGAGTAAACTCAGGTCTTCAGGGTATAGAAAAGCATGATTTATGACTAAGTAATTCCTAGAATTATGTGATTTAAAAAAATCCCAAACTTGACTAAACTAAAATAATTATTCATGGAATTATAGACATCAAGGAATATTTTAATCTAGAGTTACATTCTTGGCTTTAAAAATAAATATGAAAATACAGCCACTTTAAAGGTATTGTATTTTTGATACATGCAGGAAAAAGAAATCTATGTTTGGATGTGAACTTTCTGGAGATTGAAAAATAGTATCAATATAGATAAGAGAAAACCATTATATAATGGCTCAGTAACTATACTTTACCTTCAATAATGAAAATAAAATATACTTGATGGGGAAAGAAAATTTTTGAAGGCAGGGTCACTGTCCAATGGTCTGTGACCTGAAGATATACAAAAGGACTAAAGCAAAGTAGGTGTTCTATCAATGATTTCTAAGCCAGTGACAGAAATAATGATTGAGAACTAAATGCAGAGTCAGAAAGCAGAGTCCTTTCCCAGCTGTACTGTCAAATGCTGTTATGATCTGGGCAAAGCTTTATATCCTTTAAGCCTATCTTCTTTATAGTAAAGAGACATTTTGTCCTCTCAAAAAAATATTTAATATATTGTATTTGTGTACTCTTTTGTTTTGATTCTTGTAACACTCATGAGTAGAGACAAAGTGGAAGTCATTACAGTATTATGAAAATTTGCCTAGGCTGTGATCAGATGTTCTGACATCCAACCTTACTTCTGCTGCTATATGACCTTTTAAAGTTACTTTAAACATTTCCACAATTTCCTCCCATTTAGAATTGTATGCACTATCCCTTCTTACACTAGGAGTTAGTGATTTCTAGGCAATAATCTGAATCAGAAGCACACAAGGCTGATGAGGATGCTGTAATATCACCAAACATTTTTTATAAGATCTTTGAGCTGGTGGTGTTAGAATGTTCTTAGGAAATGAATAAAGGGGCACCTGGGTAGCTCAGTTGGTTAAGCATCTGACTCTTCATTTCCGTTCAGAAGATCTCAGGGTTGTGAGATCAGGTTGTGAGGAGCATGGAGCCTGCTTAAGATTCTCTTCCTCCCTCTCTCTCTGCCCCTCCCCCACCTAATTAAAAAAAAAGTGAATAAATGAGGCAAATCACTGATGTACATATTCTAAAATAGTCATAAAATTACGCTTGTTGTTCCTTTGATGAGGCAACACATAACAGTCCATTTAGCAAAAGGTAGCTGATATTGAGGAATTTCAATTCGGCAGAAAGTCAGCTATTTCCTATGAACCTCCGCACAATGATGGTGAGTGCTTTCACCAAGTTCTGCTGGAGCTCAGTCAGAGATTTTACATAGCTGAGAACCTCCAATATTCTTTTTTTTTTTTTTTAAGAACCTCCGATATTCTGATATTTCTTGCTATCTAAAAGCTTCGTCTCTCTCCAGTAGTGTTTCAGAAGATTAAGTCTTAATGGTATGAATTGTATTACGTAAGTTCCTACAAAGATACGAAATTTTGAAGAGTAATTTCAGTGTCAATTTCATTACTCCTTTAAAGCTCATGCACTTTCAAGCAATTAAATTTAATTTTTAAAGATCTGTTTCCTTGGTCACTTCATTTGTAATGTGAAATCTTTGTAAAGTCTATGTAAATTTAATGTAGAGTTTGATTTTTTAATTGTTAAGAAATTGTTTATTCTGAGAGAAAGCAAAATAAATAAAGAAAACAAATTTTTCAGAATTCTTGCTTGTCACATTTATTCTAAACTGAAGAAACTCTAAAGGAACTTATTGTTGCCCCTTCTGGAACAAAACAAAATAGAATATGTTTCTATCTTTGTTTTCTTTTTCCTATTATTCCATAAAATATTGTGAGGCAAATATTATTTGCCTGTTCTCAACATTTGCAGAAACAATAAAATTACTATAATTTTCTGAGCATCCTCATAATCCTATTATTAAATTCTCTCTGCTCAAGTGGTTTATGCAATGGGAAAAGCCAGTAATTATGACTGTGTCATTAATTATTACTTGCTATCCTAAAAATAGAAACGAAGAACCTGAAATTTATTGGCTTAGGAAAACCTTTAGGGACTAATATAGTCTGTGCCCTCACCTAAGGAGGTGCTATGTTAGAAAAAGCTACTAGAAAAAAGCTGGAAACAGAAGAACACACTAAATCTGCCTCATGGCTATTACAGACATACTGACCAAGAAGCAATGTACACAAAAACCCTGGTCTGTGAGTATAGATTGAGAACTAGACTCCAAATGCAGTCACATGGGGGATTAGGGCTTCAGCATATATTTTTGACTGGGATACAATTCAGTTCATAACAGGACACACTGAGGAAAGCATAATGGCATCCTACAGAAGGAGAGAAAAAGTAAATCATATATTTAATAAGGGTCTAGTATCAAAAATATACAAAGAATCCTTACAGTTCAACAATATAAAGACAACACAATTAAAAAATTTTATAAATTATATTAATTAAGAATTTAAAAATTCTATTAATGTCATTGTCATTATTCCGTGTGCCTATGCACCTAGGAAGAAATCAGTCATCTAAAGGTAGGGAGAATGGCTTTTATGATAGACTAGCAGCAATCTCTACTATGGCCTGTCTTTTTGGCTACCAGTATATAAATAGATATTTGTCTTCCTGAGTATATAACACGTTTATCTTTTTCATAATGGAAGCAACACTAATGTCATCTATTTACTCATATCCATTAATAGCTAAACTTCAATATCTCTGAGTGACATGGAATTCTCCCCAACAAATCCAAATAAGGCCCAGAACGATCTTGAAATCTACAAACTGAAATACTAGATGTATGCCCCATGTGCACCCATAGATATTCCATTAAGAGAAGAATCTGAGAAATACATTAGCTGATAGCCAATAGGGATACACTAAATAGCAGATAATGTTAACATGAAAAATAAAGACTGCTCTGGCCATAGAGGCAAGTTTCCTAGCTAACATACAGTTTAAGAACGTGATTCTTCTCTTTGGGAAGACCTTTTTTCCTCCTTGCCCATTGTGATCCTGGATTTGTCTTTGGGAACACAGGAGAGAGGGGAAGGGTATGTGCTGATTCAATAGCTCTCTATGGCTGCCATATCTCAGATAAGCGTTGTAGAGATTGTCATTCTTCAGGGTTGTAGAAATCTTGTATCCCATCTCGTATTGGTGTCATTTGGCCAGGGGGATTGTTTAAGGCTTTTAATTATAGGTCAAATTAAGTTTCTTTTAAACAATAAAATTCCCTGAAAAATACAGGAAAATCCTATTTGCTTCTAGTCAATTGTAGATGCAAATAATCACAATATAGCCTTCGTCCAGACAGAATTTTTAAAGTGTGAATGAAACTTCTTCTTCTTCTTTTTTTTTTTTTCCTAGCCTCTGTGTCCTGCCCATCCTCCCTGTGATATAGTAGTCATCTCTGTCAGCAAGATCATGGTTTTGTAGAGAAAAGCACAAGTCTACAAGGCTGAAGTTATGTAGACTCTTTCCTATTTTGGTTTGAGATAAAGGTAAAGACAGATATTTCAAACTTGAAAGTTTGCAATATCCCCTGTTTGTAAATTCCAGGCAGAGAAAGTCTCCTTTGAAAAGCTCTGTCTTCTTTGTCTATCTGTATTCCATCTATTCAAAACATAAATTAATCAATCATTTGTAGGACTTTGCTGAAAAGTGTAAAAACAGTCAACATAATGCAAATTTTGAAAATAATCTCAACATTTCCCTAATATTATACCTGAAATTAACATGTGATTGTATTTGAAGTTAAAGCAGATGACTTATTCACTAAAACCTGACAAATTCACCAGCTTTCCAGCCTGGGATATGTATGTTTCTACTTCTCACCACCCTGATATTTCCATAAACCAAATCCATAACTTACATTTTGTGTTTGCAGAGTAACATTCAGGATACCGTATTCTGTATGTGTGTGGACAACGTTTGGCTGTGAATTAAAGAGACATTAAAAAGATGACTTAGAATGTGGTCAGTTTAGTTCACTGTGACAGTACTAGTCAAATGTAGGTATTTAAGTTGGCCATGAACCAGGTTATTCCCCACTTCCTTTCTTACCGTGCCCATTATGGCTTTATATCTTCATAGTCCTACATGAAAATGGAGCCATCAAGTGACTAATTCCGAAGACCAGTGATGAAGTTGCGAAAATGGATCTCAGAAGCCCTGTAGAACATTTCTCAAGATGGTTGTCATGTTATATTTCAGCTTTTGTTCCCTTGCTCACATGCTGCTCCTCAACCCAAAGTAAGATGAGAAATGTATCTTCTATTTCAGCTATTTCAGTTGGCCTTGAGGTCAGTAAAAATTAGAGATGGGGTTTGAAGGGAAAGGCCATAGGGGAGACAACCAGCAGGCTCTGCATGGGATATCTTGTTGTTCTTTAGGTTTCCACATTTTAGAATCATGTTAACAATTAGCAGGATAACTTTATATGATATTAAAAGGCTATAAAGAGGGCATAAGCCCACGACTTTATGCTTTTTAAAATTTATTTTTCTTTTATAAATTTTATCCATCATCATGCCTTCTTTCTTATGATATTTCATGAGTTTGACCTCAAATATAAAAAGAATATTAAATACGTGATCTTGATTATTCAGTGGACAGACACTTCAAAGGCAAATGTAACATGGATTGAAGAAAATGAATTCTGTATGGAAAAAGGAAGCCGAGGTATTTTACCACTTCTTTGCTGATGTGATGATGATTCAATCTGTTCAATTAATTTTAAATCATAAAGAAAACAAAGATAAATATAATGTTTAATACACAATTTAACTATTTTTTACTTAGATGGTAAGACATTAAAATTTATTTATACACATGAATGAAAATTGATATTTTCTCATGTTTCTTGGATTGAATATGTTCATGAGCCTACTTTTAGGGCTATATTTACTTGTGATTCAAGGTGCAGTTTGCAGTTTTTTAACTCTGTGTCCTGCAACATTGTGCCTCTGAACAATATTAGAATATTTTCTTTCTTTCTTTTTTAAGATTTTATTTATTTATTTGACAGAGAGAGAGACGGTGAGAGAGGGAACACAGCAGGGGAGTGGGAGGAGGAGAAGCAAGCTTCCTGCTGAGCAGGAAGCCTGGACCCGGGGCTCCAACCTGGGACACTGGGACCATGACCTGAGCCGAAGGCAGATGCCCAACGACTGAGCCACCCAGGTGCCCCTAAAATATTTTCTTACTATTAAAGTGCTTGAGGGGCGCCTGGGTGGCTCAGTCATTAAGCATCTGCCTTCCGCTCAAGTTATGATCCCAGATCCTGGGATCCAGCCCCGCATCCGGCTCCTTGCTCCGCAGGAAGCCTGCTTCTCCCTCTCCCACTCCCCCTGCTTGTGTTCCCTCTCTCGCTCTCTTTCTTTCTGTCAAATAAATAAATAAAACCTTAAAAAATAAAAATAAAGTGCTTGAACTCTTTAGAACTTCACTTCACATATTGTTTAAGTGATGGAATTCCTTCCTGACGTTTCTGGGAAATTGACTTTTTTTTTTCCCCCAAATTTTTAAACCTGAGGAAAATCAGCCCAGAATTTTGGAAAATAGAAAAAAAAATAATTATTTTTTAGGAACTGAAGCTTAATAATCAATACAGAAAAGTTTTGGGGCCAAGGATTTCACTAACATCAAGTAGAAAATAACAGAAAGTCTGCCAAGCAGAGGGGAAGGTTAAGGTCGACCTTTCTGGAAAGCTGGGAAGGAACACATGAGGGAGAAGCAGTCATCAAGGAGATCAAAGGGCAAATGATCGTCTGGAAAAAATAATTGAAATTATATCATAGAAAAAAAGGCTGATTTCTCTAATATATATAAAAATTCTACACATTGTTGAGAAAAAGAATGAATAGTGCAACTACAACATTAGTGAAGAACATGAGGACTTTAGGAAAAAGAAACATAAATGGATCTTCAGCATATAGCAAGATGCTTACGATCACTTGTAAAATAGATGCAAATTAAAACTAACACGATACGGTTCTTTTAAAATTTAAGTGATAACAAACACTGGAAAATTTGATAACAGATAATAAAGTTAAACCTGATTAAAATTGCAAACCTTCCTGGGTGCCTGGGTGGCTCAGTCGTTAAGCGTCTGCCTTCGGCTCAGGTCATGATCCCAGGGGCCTGGGATGGAGCCCCGCATTGGGCTCCTTGCTCAGCAGGGAGCCTGCTTCTCCCTCTCCCACTCCCCCTGCTAGTGTTCCTGCTCTTGCTGTGTCTCTCTCTGTCAAAAAAAATATATAAAATCTTTAAATAAAATAAAATAAAATAAAAATAAAATTGCAAACCTTCCCTTAGCCACTATCCCCACATTCATTTAAAAAGAGAAATTTACTCCATAGCATTATCAACATCTAACACATTGTACATTTTATTTTATATAAAACGCACATACATTTTATTTATATTTTAAATAAACTGCACATAAGCTATATGAACACAGTTCTTTCAACTTCTAGGTTCACGTTTTTTCTAGATCACCAATCCAATACTTGAGGCCCGCAGAAAAAAGTGCTTCTAGGCAGGTCCTTTTTCTTCCCTCTTCCCTCTTTCCTTGCCTCCACTTCCTTTTCTTTGTCTTTTTGCTCATCTTATCTTTAACTTCATCTTCCTCTTTCTTCTCCAGGTCTGCCTAGCACAACGCTTCTCTTTCAATTACTGAGGAAACATAGCTTTAGCACAACAGATACCTGAGGAAATCCAAGCTCACTGATGTTGTCCATCACCTAATTCTAAAATTCTGTGCTGGGGTGGGACACAGATCTTTAGAATTTCCTTTTGTTGCTGTTTTATAGGTTAAAGTATTTTTTATCAGTGGAGAAAAAAGATAGTGGCTGCTGTAGCTGAACTCTGTATAACCTTCACTACACCCCAATAATTTATAAAATACAAGATTAACTTAGAAGCAAGATTTTCCTGTAACTAGGGTTGATAGTAAGTTTGATCATTTTAATGATCATGAAGTGGAGGACAGGAAACAAATATGATGGTTGTGTTTGTAAACCATGATCCTTCACAACTGTTCTTTTCTTTCTAAACGAACAGTGATGTGAACTAGAAATTAAAATTAGATGGTTTGTAGTGAAGACTTCGCCAGTTTATATGATCAGTGATAGTCTCATCATTGAATGTAAGTCTTCAATGATCTGTTAGATCTGTTAGAACATTTTAATTTTAGAGGAAATGACCAGAAGTGTTAGCAAGTGCTATTAAAAAAAAAAACCACCACCAACAACAAAAAAAACCTGGGTAAGCAGGCATTTGAGTGTAAGTAGAATGCAGTAATTTCAAATAAGTTCGTCAAGATAGGCATGACTGTGATCTGTTATATAATTATGAAATACATAGCAGAAAATCCAATACATTATAAGAATTCAAAATATGTTAGTTTTTTATTACTAAAGGATTATTCAACTGAAAAATAATTTAAAAGGATTTGAAATTGACATGATACATATATTTAAGGTCAGAAATGAAGCGTTTTAAAATTACTGAATTTTATTTTTATTTAAACTATTTTGAAGCACTTTTTGAAGACAGGAGGCATAAGAAAGAATTGTGGCATAAGGCAACACAAAATAAACTGTTGGGGTTAATGTAGAGCATGAAACCAAGCCATAATACCTGGCTTGCCAAAATGTAACATGGAGGCTGCTGGGGGCAAGGGAAGGTTTCAGAGAAAGACGTAGGGCTTTGGAATGCTGAGGCCTGGTGACCACTTTGCCCTAGGAATGCTGTGGGGAGTTGCCTATCCCGAACCTATCTTAGCCCAAACTGCCGCCCTGTGATCCAAGAGATGTGTGCATTGTCCCTTAGGCTATGTTTAGCGGAACACGAAGATTAGCCTATCTTCTTTCTCCTAAATCCTCTCAGTTTCAGTAAGACCCCCTTGTCACACATCACGTGCTTGAGAAACAGTGATAAGGATTTGTGATTATCCTGAAGGACCCATAAAAGCAGGAGCAAAGAACGTCTAGGAGTGTTGACCCCCTTGCCTTCTCCTCTCTTTCACGGCAAAGTTTGGAATAATCTTCAATCTGTCGGTACAGGGATTGTTGGCCATTCCCGGCAGTAAACTAAACAACCATGAAACTCATGAGAAATAGTTTATTTGTTAATGGACAAGGTTTCCTTTCAAGCTGTGTGTGTGTGTGTGTGTGTGTGTGTGTGTGTGTGTGTGTGTGTGTGTGTCTTCCTCCGCTCTTTCAAATCTTTCTAGATACTGTCTCTTCTATACTCAAAATGTGAAAAGTTCAAAAGAGGATTAACTTGTAAAAGAAGAATAGACACTATCTTCATTTGGTGATAGCTTTTTGCCCTTGGAGTGGAACATACAGAAATAAACACAGGGGGACTCCAGGCCCTGGAGATCCTTCAGAGATCACTACCGTTAATCTTCACATTTTACATACCATGGCAGTGAGGTCTAGGAGGCTCTAATTTTCCATAGCACACATGATGACTTAATTTTGCTAACACTCACCTTTTATCACTGATCATTTTTCAACGTCAGAATTAAATATTTTCTCTTTGGAAAGAAAAAAATATTCTTATCATGTATCCTTTGCATAAATGTTTCCCAGCCTTAAAAAATAAGGCTGTTAATTTCAAACATAAAAGTAACATTGCCCATTAAATTCTGGAATACCACAGGAAGGGAGTATCACCTTGTCAGTCTCACTACTGTATATGCATTTCAGAAGACATAGAAATCTTTTCTGTTCCAGTTATGTTTCTTCTATTGTACTCTTTCATACTAGAACACATTGCAGGGTTAACAGTTTTTAAAGTAACTCATAATTTTGTGCACATCTCTGCCATATTATTACAATCTGCATTCTGTTTAAGGTTTAATTTTAAAAATAATTGCCTCTTATTAAAATCCCCCACATTACATTATTGCTGGTCATGCAGAAAATTACTTTGCTGCAGGAAACAAAACCATCCAATATAATCTTTCCTCCTCATAGCAGAGGAGATAATTGGATTAATCACAAGTCAAAATCTTGGAAATAAAGTACTTTGTTGGCTAAACTGAGCCATGCCTGTCATTTAGAGATGACAGATAATAGAACTTCAGTGATGCTAGATAATCAAGTGCAACTAGTCACCATAATGAATGTTTTTAAAATATTAAAATGTGTTAATTACCCACAGAGTATGAGAAGAAGCTGGATTAGTCCCCTGGGGAACTAGTTGCCTTGTGAAGACATCATCATATAACCCTGACCGTAGGCACCTTTCTCCTCAACTTACCTGATACTAAATTGTAAATGTTAAAAAGCACTTGATAAAGTTGAATAAATCTTTTATACTGTAGATTTTTCAATGATTGGGCCTACTGCATGGCTTTGAGGATTATATTGGATCCTAATACTGCCCAGTGGCTTGAACCCTCAGTGATTCTCTTTGTTTTTGTTAGAATTAATGACTTTAAAATACACTTTTTAAAGCAATGCTTATATTAAATTTTAAGAATGCAATAAAAACAAGAATTTTAACAAGGAGTTTTACTTGAGAATATTTAGGCATAGGCTATTTTCAAATATTAGATGTGAAAGGAACTTCAACCTATTTCATATTATCAATGAAGAAAACGTAATGGAGAGAAGCTGCATTGCTTATGGAGAAATACACCATTTAGTGAAAGTGTTAGAATGAAAATGCATGTCAACCATGCTTTGGAAAACATTCATTGTACGACTACTCAAGGTTATCTAGAATAATTGTAAAATGAATCACTTAGTATATTCAGGCAATTATAGGAGGAACTTTTTAAAAATTTAAATATAGCACATATAAAGAAAAATTCACAAATCTCGTGTACAACACAAAATGAAGACACACTGGTGACTACCACCTAGGTCAAGAAATAGAATATTGAGTACAATATTCAATTTCTCCCTCATGTACCATGTGACCATGTGACCCTGCTGTTATTCATTTTATTTATTTATCTGCTATAATTACCCAATAGATCGTTACTAATATTACTTAAAATGCCATTACTTAGATCAATTAAGAATAAAAATAAAGCATTTTATTTTACCTCATTTAGTTTTTGGTCAGCATTTCCTCCCTTATTCATGTAGAGTCAAGTAGGCAGATCGCATATCCTATATCTCTATGGGTGCACCTGTGTCCAGATTTCAGATTAGTCGGTATACTGTGAACTCTTAGTTTTCTAATGGGCCAAGAAAAGTTGATGATTTTCAGTTTATTCAATTTTTTCTTGTTGTTATGATGGGAGTTATGACTTACAAACTTTTATATAATGGAGATAAATCTAGAAATCTAAAATTCAGTTTTATATTTCGCCTTTTAGTCAGCCATTTACTATAGTCATTTAATACTAATAATTTATACTTAGATTCTTTTAGATTTTATACACATGCCATTATACATCTGTGAGTAGCCACAGTTCTATTTCCAATTTTTCAGTCTGTGTGTCTCTCTTTGTTTCCTTTCTTTCCTCCTCCATCATAATTCTTTCATTTCTTTATTGGCTAGGATCTTCAGCCCAGTATTTAATCTAATCAAAAGAAAAATTAGAAAATATTTTAACTGAATGCAAATAAAACCATTGTAATGTGTGGGGTACAGGCAAAAAAGTGGTTAGATGACTATTCAAAACAATATTTGCAGTAATAGAAAAAAGGAAAGGAATTGAAAATCACTCATATCAGTGCCTATCATAAGAAACTAGAAAAAGAGTTTACATAGTAAGCAAAATGAAGAAAATAAAGATTAGAGCAGGCATCCCTGAAAGAGAAAATTAACCTGTAATAAAGGAAATCAATAAAACCAAAAACTTTTATTTTAAACAAATTATTAAATTTGATTAAAAATAACTGGATTGTAAGAAAAAGTAATGAAAGTGTAGATTCCACTCAATATCTAAGAAACAGTGAATATTAAGATAATATTATGGAACAACTTTATGCTTACAAAACCAAAACATTTCAATGAAATTGGCAATATCTTAAAAGTCACAAATGATCAGAATCGATGTAAGAAGAAATAGAAAACCTGAATAGTCCTACTTCTTGAAAAGGGACATAATTGTTAATTAAAAACTTTTCTATAAAGAAAAGTCCAAGCCTACTTGAATACACTGGTAAATTCAATTAAATATTAGGGAATGAATAATATAAATCTTATTTGAGAAAACATAGTAAATATTTTCTTATTTCATTTAATGAAGCAAAAATTACCATGATACCAAAATCAGAAAAAGTACTAAAAACATTGTTTGTATATTAACTATGGATCTATTTACACAGTGGAAAGATGTAAACGTTGATGTTTAAGTAGATGCAAAAACATAAATACAAAAATCTTTAGCAAAATATTAGCTAACAATAAAACATATAAAGAATTAGTTTATTGTATAATCAAGTGGTGTTTCTCTGGAATGCAATATTGGTTCAATATTGGAACATCAATAAATGTAATTCACCACTGTACTAGAAGTCCTAGCATGTGCATTAGACAAGGAAAAATTGAAAAACATGGAGATTAAAAGTGAGGCAGTAAAACACAATTTTCACTTGACATGATTGATTGTGGATAAAATCCTAAGGAATCTACAAAAAAATATTATTAATAATTAGAGAATTCCACAGGTTCACAGGAAAAAAAATTAACATACAAAACTAATTGTATTGCATTTTTATACAATAGAAGGAACTAGAATATGGAATAAAATATAATTTACAATATCCAATACATAAAATGCTTAGAGATACAATTAATGTAACATGTGTAATACCTCAAAACTGAAAACTCCGACAGAGTCCTGAGAGAAATAAAACTTAAAAAATGGTCATATACCATTTTCACTGACTTTAAGACTTAATATTGTTAATCTGTAGATTTATGAAATGTGGACAAGAATCCCAGGAGTCTTTTATGCAGACTGCATATTTTATATAAATATAAAATTTATACAGAAATTCAAAGGACCTAGAAGAACCAAAACAACTGAGCAGGAAGAACGGGATTGGAGGCCTTTTACCATTTGACTGCAAGTCTTACAGTAAAGTTAAAATAAAAAGATAGGGTGGTGTTACTGTTAGGGCAGATGTAGAAATAAATAGAACAGTACAGGCAGCCCAGGAATAGGTCCACCAATATTTGATCATTTGAATTTTTTTTAAGCAGGCTCTATGCTCGAACCCACAACTCCAAGATCAAGAGTTGTTCACTCTACTAACTGAGCCATCCAGGTGCCCTGATCATTTGAATTTTAGAAAGGTGCCAAGGAAAGCCAATGGGGAAAAGGAAAGTCTTTTCAAAAATGATGCTGGGACAACTGTATATGAAAGGAAAAATTAACCTTTAAACTGAACTCATGATGTAAACAAAATTACTGAAAATGATTCATAGGACAAAATGTAGATGTTACAATTATAAAAATTCTGGAAAAAAAAACAAAGAGAAATTCTTTGAGACTTTGGAATATGCAAAGATTTCTTATACAGTTATTATAAAAGAAAAACAAATCTTATTAAAGTCATATATAAAGTATACTTAAAGATGATTTTTAAAAATTAAGTCATTGATAGTATTGCAAATTACTAAAGAAAAAGATATGGACAGTAGGATTGAAGAAATCCAAATAGGAAAATGATGAAGTATTCCTGTCCTAAGATCTGGAAGAAAGCATATATTGCAAAGACAACCACCCAAAGGGAAAAATAAATAAATAAAATGATATTGAGGGCAGAAATTATGAATAACTTGAGATAAAAAATAATGCAGGACATTGGCTTAAAGCTAGCAGTAATTTCATGCTGTGTTTAGTTTATTAAAAAAAAAAGACAAAATTTTCATGTCTGAATAATTTATGGAACAGAACCATCGATGAATTTTACTTGTAAAGAAGTAAGTCATGTCCTGGTTAATAACTTTTCATAGAGCAATTAAGGTTTGAGCAAAATTAGCTTACTCTAAACAAAAAGGGTTAGAGATAGAGCTGATGATGAATTGTTTTTAATTCAACATTGTTTATAATTCAAATTACCCTACCATTTGTGACCAATGGGCCCACAAAAACTCTGAGAGAAAACAGCAAATTTTGATTAACGGAATTAACAAGACAGTTTTGTTAAGGTTTCTGTGTAAGGTACTGAAGTATCGGTAAACTTGCTTAATAAAATATGCACCAATGAGAGAGAAAATTACTTCCTATTCTTGATTTTTTTGGAGCACATTGAAACATAGGAGCAAGAAGGTTTCCAAGGATATGGAGGTTGGCTCTTCTTAGTCAAGACAAAAGTTTACATGTCCAAGTGTTGCATTATTTCCTTGAATTTTAAAGATTATTTGATGATATTTTGAGGGATAAGATTTCCTAAAAAGTAGATTGAAATACCATTAAGGAATTTCTCTTTTCTTTATGTGACCTTGGACATGAATATCCCAGGTTATAATGAAGGAATTGGTGATGACTGGGAATAGTCAACAAAATTACTTATAACAGTGATAAGTTTTATTGGAGTCTGAAAATAAACCTAATTTGGCAAAGTGAATATTTTTATTTCTAATTATGAAACTTTGGGAAGGAAAAATGTGCTTATGACCTTATGTCCTTCTGATAGCCATGTAGGAGTTGCAGCACACTGGCACTTCAAATGATTCATTATATGTTAGCATAAATTTGCATAGTGAGTTTTTGCAGGTGTATATTTGCTAGAAAGTGTGCTAAAGAAAATCTCCACAGGGTCCTGCTCCCCTCACATCCACTTATTTCCATCAATGACAATCTGTACCCAATTTGTGGACAGCACACTGTTCATAAAGTCAGTTTCAGGTTCATCAGTAGATGAATATATATAGAGGCTGATTTTCCTTTTACTTCACTGCAAAATCAGAGCAGATGGCTATGAAAGAAAATATTTTTCTGCTTAGCTAGAATAGCAAGTTCATAACACTATTTCCAAATATTGAGATAAATAAATTGCAGTCAGAATTTCATGGTTTATGCATCTTCTGTTCAGCTAAATCCATCAATTTATCTTTAAGATTTACATTGTTATATGTAAAAAACACTTTTTTTCAGTTCTGATGTATATCACTTATTTTTAAACAGTAAAAAGAGATTGTAATGCAGATGTCATAGTATCAATAAAATATAAATCTTGTCTGTATAACATAGAATGGAAATGAGAGCTATTTCAAAAACCACTTTGTGGGACTGAAATTGAATATCAGTAGATTGGAGAGATTCCTGTTTTATTTTTTAAATTTAAGTCATGTTGAATTTTTCTGGTTACTTTGTATAAAGAGTATAAATATTAATAGTATTTTTAGTGACTTGTTTTAAGTGAGGAAACATTACTTTTTTACTGAGAACCTTCATCTGAATGTCAGAAACTCAAACAAATGCAGAATTTTTAAAATGTTTGCTAAGCTTTAATTAAAATTACATTTTACATTAGAATACTGCTATGAAAATTCCATATGCTTGAAAATAGCTATGAACATAAATATTTTATATCTTAAAAAGGAATCAATTTTCCATTCACTAATATTTAATATATTTTGTTACATGAGTAAATATACATGTAGAAATTCACAGAAAAAAATCAGAAAAACATGCTAATATGTTGATAATGATTTTTTAAGTAAATTAAGCTTAAGAATTTAGGACAATATCTGTCAAGAAAGTTAATTTTTTTTTTAATTTGCATGCACTGTTTATTTATATATTTCTTTGTTCTACAGGTATATTTTAAGGTGCTTTCTATCACTACATAATAATAATAGCCAAAAAACAACAACAATATTAATAGTTATTATTACAATGTGGTAAACATGTATCTTCTAATAACACTACATATTGATATACTATTTCAACCTCATAATAAACAAATGATACAGTTAGTATATTATCCATTCTTTCCCAAGGACCATAGCTACTTAATGGTGGCCCTAGCATCAGGCAGCCAGACTCCACAGCCTCACTTTTAAAAGAAATATACACTAAAATATATGTAATCAGAAACTACTTGCATAAGTACTAGAAAGTTTCAACTTACTCTAAGTACTGTACCACACTTTAACATTGCCAGATACCAAACAAAATTGCTGATTTTTTGCAAAGATCTTGTCTATTAATTCAATTCTTCAAACTTATAAAAGGAATTATGTTTAGAAAGAAACTTCTATATCTCTTGCATCATTAGATCATTCAGCTTTTTTTTTTGAGATTTTATTTATTTATTTGACAGAGAGAGAGAGATAGTGAGAGCAGGAACACAAGCAGGGGGAGTGGGAGAGGGAGAAGCAAGTTTCCCCCCTGAGGAGGGAGCCTGATGTGGGGGTCGATCCCAGGACTCTGGGATCATGACCTGAGCCAAAGGCAGACAAGGCAGACGCTCAACAACTGAGCCACCCAGGTGCCCTGATCATTCAGCTTTGACCCAAGGAATGTACTCATCTGCTTTTTCTTTACCTCACCCTTTCTCTGTCTACAAACTCCTAAGCTCTGCATGTTTTGGAATTTCCTCTACATTTTGCTTCATCACCAACACACATGCTTTGCTCTGTGTGTTCAATTATAAGACCGCATGTATCTATTCTCAAAGAGTGTACTTAGAGAGATCTACCAGAAAATGTCAATAAGTGGTCATCCAAGCTGTTAAAATATATTATCGTAATTTGGTTACCTTATTGGGGGAATAGAAAACATCTTTGGAATGAGCATTTTATTTTATTTTTTAAAGATTTTATTTACTGGGGCGCCTGGGTGGTTCAGTCGTTAAACTTCTGCCTTCGACTCACTTCGTGATCCCAGGGCCCCAGGATCGAGCCCCGCATCAGGCTCCCTGCTCCACGGGGAGGCCTGCTTCTCCCTCTCCTACTCACCCTGCTTGTTTTCCCTCTCTCGCTATCTCTCTCTCGGCCAAATAAATAAATAAAATCTTTAAGAAAAGATTTTATTTATTTATTAATAAGAGACAGAGAGATAGAGAGGAAGAGGGAGAGGCGGTCTCCCCGCTGATCAGGGAGCCCCGATGCAGAACTCGATCCCAGGACCCGGGGATCATGACCTAAGCCGAAGGCAGATGCTTAACCATCTGAGCCACCCAGGCGCCCCCTGAAATGAACATTTTAATGGTTAGTTCTATTCATGTGGAATTCTGTGTGCGTTGTCAGAAGTGAGACATATGTAATTTATGGGCTGTTCTGTGCATTTTATACCAGCCACTGGAGGTCAATCTCCAACTGTAGCTTCAGTAGCTTACGTTCTTTTCCTGAGAAAACCCAGTTTTTGAGTCCCATTGCTGCATACTGATTTGTAAAGATATTCTGAGACTGTACAAAGAGACAAAAGCAATACAAAATACAACTCCCACTCTATGTTTCTATATTTCTTTTTTATTCCCCTTGGAATTGCATGTGCTGAATTTCTTGGCTGGATGCCAGTCCTATCCTCAGACACTTTAAAGTGCTCTTGACAATGCTGTTCATTCATTATATGAATACAAAAACAGTAAGCAAAAGAAGCCTGAAACTTAGCTCACCGATAACTGCTTCTTTATTTTCCTGAATGTTTCTTTGCAAGCATAGCCAAATTTAACATCCTGGTTTCTGGTTAGCTGATGAGAGTCTACATGTTCCCTGAGCAGTGTCTTTCGAGGTGGATATAGGAAATGTCCACTCTGCCACTTTGACCCTATCCTTTAAACATTGCTATGAACGTATACTTTAATTTTGATGTGTTTGTCATGATTATTTTGACTCTCTGCCTATGAAATCAAGTCTTTTTATCATTTTCTACAGAATTAATGAATCTTCATAGAAAATATATTTTCTGGAGCAAAATTCTCCATTAAGTCAATTTAATGGCTCCATCAATTTTTGGTACATTTTATTTAAATATTTCTATTTGTTTTTCCAATTTCATTTATATTTTGTATATAAGTATTTTCATCAGGATATTGAAACATTTACAACTATTTTTTGATTCATTTATTTGTTTTATTCCATATGAAATTTTTGCAACTATACTTAAGTTATTGTGGGCTTGCTATTCTGGATGTTACTTATACCAATGCTGATTGTCACAGGTAAAAACACTTGCAGTTTATATTTTCAAAAGATATTTTATTCTATCATTAGCTTTGAATAACCTTTTTTCAAATATGATTTTAAGTATTTTTATTTATTTATTTATATTGGTATGCTATGTATGTTTTCCCAGATACCACCATTCCCTTTACCTTCACTACATTGCCATATATGACACACAATCATCTGAGTTTTTATTATTATTCATTTATGTATTTATTTATTTATTTATTTATTTATTTTTGTCATCTAAGATTTTAAAACGTGTTTTTCTTCTATAATGCCATGTAACATTCATCTAATTTCTTTTTGGTATTTTCAAGCTTACTGTGCTTCCTTAAGCACTTTGTTACTGTTATGGTTGCTAATTATTATTGTGTATGAATTATAATAAGTGATAATGCTATTTTTGGTGATGCTAAGAGTACTTCATGCTATGACATAGATAAATGATGAGAACTAGTTATTATTTCTTAACTATTACATAAGAAATATTTTAACTTTTTCTCATAAAATAATCTATAACTGGTTTACTTATTTATTTTTACTTATTTCTATGGTTATCTAAATGTTCAGTAGAGTTTTATTTTGCATACTTTAGTTTGATGGTATATATAATTACCCCAGGAAATGTAAAATTGCTAGTCAAATAATGATTTCATCAAATAATGATGTCTAAATATCCTTTGGGTCAAAATATTGAAGTTAAGATATTATTCATAATCTAAAGTCATAAATTGTTAATTTATGCATTTCAGTAAGGATATTTTTAAGCAAATCATATGTCTTAAGAAACATTTTATTTTTTTTTTGGATTTGCTTAAGATGCTACCTTTAAGTCTTTTAAATCTGTATGAGAAAGCTCCTCATTGGTTTTCATTTAACAACTTTCCAAGACAACTATGAGTTAACATGGCCTAAACATTTTCAGAACATGCTTAGAAAATATTATCTTTAAGCTAGAGGACTTCAGAGAATTACCATCTGGTAATTCTTCTTTCTCCTAGGAAAAATGGACTCAAACTTGTGACTAATTTTCCTAACGCAAGTTGCTGTAAGTATATCTAGATATTTAAACCCTGGAAGTAATGTTTACATGTTTCAATAAAACAGAATAAATGAAAATCTTTACTGCTCAGTAACATTCTTATAGTATCTTTATCATAGTTGCTATTTTTAAAATTCTTTTCTCTCCAGCTTTATTAAGATGTAATTGGCATATAACATTGTGTAAGTTTAAAGTGTACAACCTGTTTATTTGATGCATTTATATATTGCAAAATGATCACCACCATAGCAGTAACTAATATCTCCACTGTTCTACATAGTAACCTTTTTTGTGGTTAGAACATTTAAGATCTACTCTCTTAGTAACTTTCAAGTACATAATATAGGATGATTACCTATAATGACCATGTGGTATATGAGATCCCCAGAACTTACCAATCTCATTTGTTATTTTCATGTTTCTAGCTTTTATTAGAAAAAAATGCTTCTCAGTGACTTGAATAAGGGAAATATGTTGTAGTTATATTCCATTGCTGTCTGTAATCTCTGCCCAAGTGGAAGTGATTAAAAATAGAATACTTCTTTCCTTTAAAACTATTACCATATTTGGCTTCCCTGGATGGAGCGTGTCTTTTACTCGAGTACCATAACTAGGATCTATGGGTATCAGATGTTCCTTAAATCTACAAGTCGTATATTATTTAGAGTTCTCTTCTTATGAACCAATCCCCTTATTATTCCAATCCCCTGAGATCATTCAACTTTTTATATAAAATTCTCCCTATGCAAATTATCTTGTGGTTTCACTCTCCTGACTCGATCTTTATTGATACAGTAGAATATCATGATTTATTGAAAGTAAGAACTAGAATCAGTGGCAATATTGAACGGCAGGCATTTGAGACAGAGATAAGTCATCTCTATGTATGGCTGCTAAGAATTCCTCCCATTCTGTATGCACATACTACTGCTCACATAAAGGATGAATCTATTCATATTCCACCTGATTTTGGATGAGCATGTGCCTTGCTTTGATGGATAAATTGTGACAGAAGAGATGCACTATTGTGGAATCCAGTAGACATGCTGTATGGCGGCCATGCTAGATTATTGAATTAACAAAGACAATGTGGAAAGTGCTTTGTAAAATAAAAGACCATCTCCCATTTCTTTCAGCTGAGTGCAGCTTTGTAGAGACCCCAAGTGAGACCAGCAGAAGAACTGCATAGCTGAGTCTGGGAAAACTCACAGAATCATCAGAAATAATAAATTGTGACTTTGGGTTTGTTTGTTAATTAGAAACAAAGACTAAATCGGCAATTTAGGAGCCATGGTTAAACTTGGACATTCTATTGTCAGAGGCCTGATTTGGCCAGGATGCATAAGCCAGGCTTCTCTGTAAGCTCTGACACTTATTTTTCTCTCTTCTTCAAAAAACTTTTGTCTAAAGGAGACATTGTTTAAAAATCCTATATAAACTCTCAGAATCCTACAATAATTATTACTCACCTGATAATACCAGTAATTAGTTGAAATATATTGCCAGTTTCTTGAAGGCATGGCAGGTGTCATGATAATCTAGTGATTGTAAAATTAAACAAGATACACAGACAAACTGCACAGGGATAAATTAGGTGCTTTGAAGGACCTTGGTGAAAATGCCCCAACAATGCAATATAACTTGTTAAGAAGTTAGATATCCAAGGATGATAATAGCAGGTAGTAAAATAAGCAGATTTCAATGCCCTAATTTGTGAATGAGAGTTCAGGAAATCAGTGAAGAGAATCTCCATGCTTATATTAATCACTTTGATCAGATTAAACACTGGACAAGATGACTCACCTCTCATTGAAATTTAAATAAATTTGGGGCTATTTTTTTGTTTGTTTTATTGTTTTGTTGTTTTGTTTTTTAACACACTCTACCTTGCTGGAAACTTTTAACCAAAGACAGGCAAAAGGTGAAGTTCACAGAATCAGGTAATGAAGAATTTGCTCAGCCCAAGTGACAATTTCCTACTCTAGATGGAGCAAGTGTCTTCTCAGGGCTCATTAATTTTGGAACTCCAGGAGTCCAAGGTCTTGATTAGTATATGTGATCACTTCTGTTGGAAGCAGCTGCTGGAGTGGAGTTGCTCACAACGGCAGCCACAGAAACATTGGCAAGCATGCCTTCCAAAAGCAAGAGGCCAGATAGAAGAAAACAAAGGAAAGAGGTTGCTATGGTTTGAATCGTGTTCCCCCCAAAACAGATATTTTTGAAGTTCCCAATACTATAGAATGTGACCTTATTTGGATGTAGGGTCATTGTAGACATAATTCTTAAAATTAAGATGAGATCATACTAGACTAGAGTGCACCCCTAATTCTGTAAAATGGGTGTCTTTATGAGGAGATGATCATATAAGGCTGAAATACAAGGAAGTGAAATCTGAATGAAGTCTGAGAATTGGAGTGGTATATCTAAAAACCAAGGAACACCAGAGATTGCTGGTGAATCACCAGGAGCCAGGAAGAGGCAGGACAGGATTTTCTTACAGATTTCAGAGCATGGCACTGTGAACACCGTGATTTCAGATCTCTAGTATCCACAACTGTGAAACAATAAATATCTCTTGTTTTAAGCCATGCTGTTTGTGGTACCTTGTTAGCGCAACCTTAGGGAACTGATAGTAAAGGTCAATTGCTACCTGTCACCACCACCACCAACAATGGAATTGCCCCAAAGTTCCTCATTGGATTTATCCCTCTCTCTATTCCTGACGATTGATGATAAAAATCTCTTAGTAGAGACATGAATTCTATGCCTAAATTCAAATATTTCTGGTGTATAATGACTTTCAAAAATATGGGGGAGTTTTGGGAAATAGATTATATTATTAGGGATAGTGAAGAGAAAAAAAGAACTTTGCTAGATGTCCAGACTAGACGTGGAGAACTAAGGTGATTTTCTGTAGAGACTTTCCCATTCTTTCAGCTGATACTGGGATCTGTTTAATTGTGATTCTAGGGGAAAAAAAGAGTTCTTACTTGAAAGGATGAAGAGAACCAGTGCAAGGCGTTTGCACATGCGAAATGTCAGTCCTTGAAGTCCTCCTGCCACAATAAAAATCATAAATATTAAATCATTATTGCCATATTTTAGATGGAGTAAGTAACATTTTAATTTGAATGTGGAAATCATAGGGGTAGGTTATGCCCAATGGTAACATTATTACAATGATGATCCCGATTTGACTGGTACAAAAATCAGATGAGTTGTGGCCATTATTTATAGAATATAATTAGATTTATAGAATGAATCATTGAACACTACATCAAAAAAGAATGATGTACTATATGTTGGCTAATTGAACATAATAATAATAATGATGAAATTATTCATAGATATTTAAAAAAGTGGTAATAATTAGATAAGAATTGTGACCATATTTTTCCATTGAAAGATGATTCTTAATTACTTCTGATTGGCATGCAGTCATTGATTTGGCTTAGGTGATCTTACCAGTCTCTGTTAATGCTGGATATCAAGAGCAATTTGCTTTTTTCTTGCAGGGCCAGCGGTTTGATTTACTGTTTATTCAACCACCTGGGTATTTAAATTATCTGGCATGATATCATAATTGAGTAAGGTGGGCTTTAAACAGGTGGCCTAAACCTAATTCAAATGCTAAAGTTACTCATTATATTGAATCCGTATTAACTGAAAGTAATTGTGAAATAATTATGTTTGAGGCTCTGTCTTTCTTTATTGATTTTATTGCAGAAAAGGATGGGATATTAAATATGAAATAAGTTGGAGGCTCTTCCAGACAATATAGCTCCAGTAATCCAAGCCAAATGTGCTCAAGACCAGATAAAAACTATTATTCTTTGGTCCCCTAAACATCGTGATTAATGTTTTAAAAACAATTTGCTTATTTTATTTCTGGAAATGGCATATCTCACACCTAGTGTGATTGTTCCTTTTCAACATATTAATAAAATATATCAAAGGAAACTTAACTTTTGAACAATGTGCTGTCAGAGTCCAAGAATGCCTTCCACCCTCTGGCCTCACTTATGCAGTCATTCAACGGGTATAAATATGTACTATACACTGAGCACTGTTATAGAAACTAATGCCGTGATCACAAACAATTAAAATATCTACAAAAAGATTATATTTTAAGTGAAGGCAGATGACACATTTTTAAAAAGTATAAATACATCATTAGCAGATGTTAATAAATAGTGTAGGGAAAAAATAGGCATGGTAAGGAATTAGAGAGTCATGGGTGAGAGACACAGCTTTTAAATACAAAGTGGTTGGAATGGCTTCACTGTCAAGGTAATACTTAAGAGAGCTATTGCAGTGGTCAGAGAGGCTAGATTGAAGAGAATAGGGGTGACCAGAAAATGAAAACTTTAATATTAATGGATGTGGCACATAACAGGATAGGACAAAGTCTGGCTCCTATACCTGGCATCACTTGTGACATTGGCTAGTCTCCCAGTATAACACTAGCAGGGGTCATGAGTTACTATCTCTTGCAGTCATTCCTTAAAAAATGTTGTCAAGCTGATGGACAACTTACTAGTATTTTTTCTCAGATCTTAGAAGATGATGAATCAGCTTTGTCAGGGATGATAGATTTACAAAAATAGTTTTCATAGCATGTATATACATTCAAAAGTATTTTTTAATATTATTTGTTGTTATATATTTCTAGACTCTGGTAACAGACTGTCCAAGTGTTCAGCCATTGGCTTTTTAATAATTGTGATGATTGATAGAGCCAAATTCATGTGAATAACCCATTCTAGGCTGACTTGGTTGAGATTATGACAAAGTTGAAACCTTTGTTTCCTATGTAGATTCTAATGTAGCCTTTGTTGAAACTTCATATTAAATCAATATTTGTTGATACTCTGACAAAACCAAAAGTGTTTTTGAGCAGCCAAAACCTTGAATACATTCCATAGTCTATACCAACGGACTATGCTTAGAAGAAAAATTGCTGTCCAGTATCTTTAAAATCCAATTTAGAAATTTTAGATTTAGCTATAAACATAGTTCTAGAAGACCATAGAAAATGGCTATAGAGCTGAAATTATCTTGTACAGATCCATGGTTCGTTGAGTTGTCTGGGTTGAGTTATAGAGGCCTAAATTTTTAGGAAAATAATCTTATATAAATATTTAAAAGCACCTAGTTGGTCTTTCTTTTTCCAATTTAGATCCAGTGTATCAATAGATTACTGCCACTTCTCAAGATTAAAATTATAAATTATAGATTTGCCTAGCCCAAATAGCCTTCACCATCAGCATGTTGGAGATAAGCGGCAAAATATATTGATGTCTTATGGGAAAATGGCAAAATTTATTGTACATCTGGTAACCCTGAATTCAACCATGTCATAGACATTGTATGCATACTGGTTCCTCTAAAGAGATAGAATGTATGTAACTATAGTCCTGGATCTACTTTATATTTTATCTTACTTTGGACCAAACTAAATGCTCAGTGAGAATGTTCATCTGTAGCTAGGTAACCATGAACCCAGCAAATACTTAATAGATTTCTTACTAAAATCAAGAAGAGTAGATTCAATTTTGGAGGGTAATTAGAAATATCATTTACAGTTTTCAATAAAAACGTATATATCATAAAGAGGATATATAGTTGAAATTATGGGTGTCCAACAGTCATATGCTTGTGTGTGTGTATGTACATATATATATGCACATATATTTATATACAATTTATATATACAAATAATTAGTAATAATCTTACATTTCTATGGACATACAAATGTATGCCCTGTGCCAAAGCTCAGCATCCATCTGTTTCTAAAATATAGAAATAATTGGGGCAAATGATGTTCTAGGAAACTTCCACTCTCATTTTAGCTTGAGGAGTTTTGATTTTTCAAATGGAAAAATTCTTTCTTCAATAAAGTTTGGGGTTGATATATTTGAACTACTAATTGTTGGTTCTCAAATTAGCCCCTGTACATACAGGAAAGAAGAAATGAGGCAGGGCAATCCAGATTGGTAAGTGGCAGGCTCAGTAAGCAAGGAAACTTGCATACTAAGCTTATCTTGGGTAGTCATAAGATGGGTAGATCTCCTCACCCATTGCCAGAATCTTAAAAGTTTATATAGAAGTCTTAACTGGGTTCAGTAACATATACCATCCAGATGATCTCAACAACTTACTCTCTCAAGGCTGTTTCCTTGAAATGGCTCCCATTATGGGAATGGTGGGTAGAAAATTTGCACTTGAAGGACATGGGGAGGGGAAGGAGCCTCAGATTGCCTGAGTCTAACTCAAGGGTTAAAAGGCAGTGACTTCCTCTTGATTACCTGACATTTTAAAGGCATATTAATTAAATGGGCATTTACATTTCTTATCAATGTTCATTGCTTAAGAAAGTTACATAACTTACAGTGTAAATAAAATAAGATTATGCTGTTAAATAAAATATTTTACCCAACTGTGCTTATATTGGGTTAAAGAAAATGAAAATGAAACATGTACATTAATTTTAAAGAAACTTGAAAGAAAAATTAGATTATCTGTGGACAGAGATGACTAACCTGGCAAGCATAAGTGCTTACACAGGTGGTATAACAAAGCAGTTACATCCTCCAAAATTATCCATTCTGCCATCACTAGACCACTGGTCAGTTGATGTTAGGAACAGAGGCTCTGGGGTACATGATATTAAGAAATGGAAAATTAATAATTTAAAAACTAATAATCAAATACTTAGAACCTGAATAGGAAGTTTTAGCTAACAGATATTTACTATCAATTTTTATGATTTTAATCTACTTTGTAAAAGAAATTTCTTGTTAATGTGGTCATAGCACCTTTGAATGTGCTTCTAAGTTAAATTCACTATAATATCCAGTTATTTAAATGCATCAAACAATCACACAAAGGGATTTGCTCCTCTATTTGTTCCAGATAGATTGTTTAATCCTTGATTAAAGAAAATTTAGACAATATCTAGTTAAAGCACCATAGATGGTGTATTGTTTAGTTACAAGAGGAAAAGATGAAGTATAGGGAGGAATAGACACAGGGATATAAATGTGTTGTTTAATCAGAATATTTTTTTAATTTAAATTAAATTAGCCAACATATATTACATCATTAGTTTCAGATATACTGTTCAATAATTTTCAGTTGCATATATCAGTGCTCATCACATCACATGCCCTCCTTAATGCCCATCACCCAGTTGCCCCATCCCCCCACCCATCTCCCCTTTTGCAACCCTCATTTTGTTTCCCAGAGTCAAGAGTTTATCAGGGTTTGTCTCCCTCTGACTTCTTCCCATTCACCCTGTGAAGATTGTCTCCCACTCTGATTTTCCTTTCTTTCCTTTGTGATCCGCTACACTATTTCTTATATATGCCACATGAGTGAAACCATATGATAATTGTCTTTCTCTGATTGACTTACTTCACTTAGCATAATACCTTCCAGTTCCATTTATGTTGTTGTAAATGATAGGTATTCATCCTTTGTAATGACTAATATACCATTGCATATATATATATATATATATATACACCCCATCTTCTTTATCCATTCATCTGTTGAAGGGCATCTTGGCTCCTTCCACAGTTCAGCTATTGTGGACATTGCTGCTATGGATATTGAGATGCAGGTGCCCCTTCCTTTCACATCTGTATCTTTGGGGTAAATACCCAGTAGTGCAATTGCTGAGTTATAGAGTAGCTCTATTTTTAACTTTTTGAGGAATCTTCATACTGTTTCCCAGAGTGTCTGTAACAGCTTGCATTCCCACCAACAGTGTAAGAGGGTTCCCCTTTCTCTGCCTCCTCTCCAACATTTGTTAATTCCTGTCTTGTTAATTTTATCCACTCTAACTGGTGTAAGGTGGTATCTCGTTGTGGTTTTGATTTGTATTTCCTTGATGACAAGTGATGTTGAGTATTTTTTCATATGCCTGTTGGCTATTTGTATGTCTTCTTTGGAGAAATGTCTGTTCTTGTCTTCTGCCCATTTCTTAAATGAATTATTTGTTTTTTGGGGGAGTTGAGTTTGATAAGTTCTTTATAGACCTTGGATACAAGCCCTTTATCTGTCATTTGCAAATATCTTCTCCCATTCTATAGGTTGCCTTTTAGTTTTGTTGACTGTTTCCTTTGCTGTACAGAAGCTTTTAATCTTGATGAAGTCGAATAGTTCATTTTTGCTTTTTCATTTTGCTTTACTGTCTCTTGCCTTTAGAGATATGTCTTGCAAGAAGTTGCTGTCACCAAGGTCAAAGAGGTTGCTGCCTGTGTTTTCCTCTGGGATTTTGATGGATTCCTGTCTCACATTTAGGTCTTTCATTCATTTTGAGTTTATCTTTGTGTATGGTGTAAAGAATGGTCCAGTTTCATTTTCTGCATTTGGTTGTCCAATTTTTTCAGCACAATTTATTGAAAAGACTGTCTTTTTTCCATTGGATATTCTTTCTTGTTTTGTCAAAGATTAGTTGACTATAGAGTTGACGGTCCATTCCTGGGTTCTCTATTCTGTTCCATTGATCTATGTATCTGTTTTTGTGCCAGTTCCATGTTGTCTTGATGATCACAGTTTTGTAATATAGCTTGTTTTTTTAAGATTTTATTTATTTATTTTAGAGAGAGAGAATGAGATATAGAGAGCATGAGAGGGAAGAGGGTCAGAGGGAGAAGCAGACTCGCTGCCGAGCAGGGAGCCCGATGTGGGACTCGATCCCGGGACTCCAGGATCATGACCTGAGCCGAAGGCAGTTGCTTAACCAACTGAGCCACCCAGGCGCCCCTGTAATATAGCTTGAAGTCAGGTACTGCTAGGAAAAAAAGCACACTAGGAAAATAGAAGGATAAGTCCTGCAATGGGCTCCCTGCTCTGTGGAGAGCCTGCTTCTCCCTCTCTCTCTCTCTATCATGAATAAATAAAAAATAATAATAAAAAAAAATTTCCTTCTTTTTGTGAAAAAAGTCATATGCAGTAAGTTGTTTCCTTTAGTGCTTAAAAGATGTTCATAAGAAGAGTACAATGACATTATAAAACATTTAACTTTCATTTATTGGGATAATTGACATTTAATAGTAATTATTTTCAGATGCTGTTTGTAGGAACCATGCTTTCAGGGAATAGCCTTTCATTTCTCTCTTATTTTGATATTTTAATAAAGATACTGGTTTTTAAGTTACAACTGCAATTTTCAACTTTGATTTGGAAAAGCAGTTTTTATAATCTATTTTTCTAAGCTATATATCTGAAGCACGATTTCAATTTTAGTTTGTATTTGGTCTATGTATTAAGTATTTTGCAAAAATATTTAAAGTAAATAGTATGAACCAAATGTTAATTGGAAAAGTTTAAATATTCTTATATATTATAACACTATTATGTTGTAGAATTAAAAAATATAAATTATTACATTTTAGAATTAAAAAATGATTGCATTTTGTAATATGCTAATATAAAATGTTGTTCTTAAATAACTTTATATTACATTTCATGTAAAAATGGTGAAAGAATATTTTAAAATTCCAGTTATAAAATAGATCACAGAGATGAAAAATATAACATGTGGATATAATCAATAATATCATAATAATGTTGTATGATAACAGATGGTAACTACACTTATTGTGGTGAGCACCAAGTAAGTATAGAATTTTTGAATCACTAAGCTGTACACCTGAAACTAATATGACATCATATTTTAACTATAATAATAATAAAAAAACTTGTAAGAAATTTTATGAATACATACTAACATGTAATAACAAATTATTGTAATTTTGCTGTAAGGGAAACTATGATACTGAATGATTTAAAAATTTATATGTTAGAAAAATCTCTCAACATATGTGAGTACATAGTACATCTGTGAGTGAGTCTCTAGGAGACCAGGAAGGCATGTAATTTTTGAGGCCAGATACAATATGAGCCTGAATAAAAATACTGCAGTGACAGTGAGTTTAGAAAACGATGGTTCAGTATATAATTCCTTAAATAGATAGGTTTTAATATTACAGTGATGGCTGGATGTAGGTTTAGGGCAAATTCTAGAATGACTCAAACTTTTCATTTAACTGAACTCATTATATTCTCATTCACGAAAATATCCCACCATTAGGGATGTTTAAAGAGTAACCAATATCATTGCAGAAGGGAAGGAAATGGAGAGAGCTAGAGTTAGAGAAATGATTGTTTGGCTTTGAAATTGTTGAATTAGAGGTTCTATGGAACATCAGGTTATGGCTGACAAAAGTGTCAGAAATCAAGCCTGGGGATAAGGAATGGGAGTTGGGGTGCTAATTAGCATTTATTGTTGTCTGGGTGCCTTGCTCTGCTAATGAATTTACATACATTATTTTTCTTAATCTTCCAAAAAATCTCTTGTTAAATTCTAAAATCCCATTTTATTTTATTTATTTTTTAAAGATTTTATTTTTAAGTAATCTCTACACCCAGCTTGGGACTTGAATTTACAACCCCAAGATCAAAAGTCACATGGTCTACTGACTGAGCCAGCCAGGCGCCCCCTGATATCCCATTTAAGAAATGAGCTCTCAGAGGAACATGGATATAAGGATTGCTTCCCAAATTTTCCTACAGAATTAAAAAAAGAAGTAGTAAATGGCAAAACTTCAATTCCAGTCCAGGTCCCTCTTCTGCAAATCCTGTTAGGGTTCCCTGAGATGTATTAAATTCAGTGGCAAGGAGAAGTGGAGCCACCAAAATAGAGAGCTGGGAAACATCTACGTTAAAAATACAGAGAGGAAAACCTCCAAAGAAAACAACTTTAAGAAGAATATCAAGAAAGAGATGACCCTCAAGAAAAAAGTGGATTGGAAACTATGTACTATTTTTCAGTGAGTTTGATTTTGAAAAACGAGTAGAATGGAATGTATTACATAGGACAAATATCATGATCATGGACGGCTGTGCCAGAAGTTTGCACAAAAGTAGTCTTCAAGTTATGAGATCGGGAGAGGTAGAAGATGGTCAAAGATGTTTTATTCTCTCAGGAAAGTTGTGCATGTCCTCCCAGGAAAGCCTGGTTTTATCCAAGTCAGAGCAGCAAGTGCTCCATGAGAATGCCTTTAAATTTAAGCAATAAGCCAAGTGTCCTAATAGTGATGGACTGGTATTTAATTAAAGTGAGTTAATTCTGGTTTTTAATAAAGTAGGACAGAAATAAACACTGGTGAAAACAACTTCATTCTAAATGTACTAATGTTTATTCAAAAGGTTATAACTCTGATGGTCAAAAGGCTTAGGAATATAATTATGCCTATGATAGAGTAGCATGTTAGAGATTGATTAAAAATAAATCTGAGGTAAATGGGATAATATTAATACTTACCATTATTGGGGAGAGCCTATTATGATCAAGACTTAACTACAATATCTAATTCTAAGAATTGCACAAGCTGATGGCATTGTTCCCATTTTAACTTAAGCAAATAATCTCATAGATGCTAAATAATTTGTATGGGTTCACTCAGCTGGGAAATTGTAAAGCTGGAAGTACAATCTAGTTTCCTGTGGCTGAAAAGCCCACTTTTTCTAATATAAGACACAGTACAGAAAAGATCCTGATGCTTAAGGAAAATTCGATTCTTTTTCAAAGGCACAACTTAGGTGCAACATAAAAGAAACTTCTCTTCTGCTTAAAATAGTCTAGATTTACTTTCATGGAAAGTTTTTCATGGAGGGCATCAAAGAAAATTTACCAAATTGAAATTTGAGAAATATACTGGTATAAACCAGTGAGTCTTTGATGTATTAAGAAATGAGAGAGCAATGATATATTTCTATCTTCACTATCTGTTTTTACTTTACCTCTAATTCAATAGGGGCAAATATCAAGCTTTTCCTAATAACAATTGCTACTATTGCTATTATTTAATGTTTTATATATTTAATTATCATTTCTCTCTGTATTCAACTATTTGTCATTAACTATGAATTCCACAAGTCCCTCTAATTCAGAATAATAGAATGATATTTAAAGTTTGCTCAGCCGACATAAGCATTTGGACATATAATTTTTGTCAAAAATTTACAAGTTCAGATCAATAAATCTGAACCTTGATTTTACAACCTATAATGTGAACTCTCCCATCCAATCCTGCACTCATTGTGGTAGGCAGAACAATGGGCCCTGAAAGATGCCCATATCCTAATGTCCTCAACTTTGTTTGTTTGATAAAAGGTACTTTGTAGATGTAATTAAAATTCTGGACCTTGGGGGGAAAAAAAAAGTTCTGGACCTTGAGATCAAGATTATGCTGGATTATCCAAATGAACCAAAAGTAACCACTTGACTCCTTGAAAAGAGAGAACCTTTCCCAGTGCTGTTCTGAGGAAGATATAGGACAATGAAAGCATGGTCAGAGAGACACTACATCACTGGCGTTGAGGAAGGAGGAAGCAATCCATGAATCAAGGAGTTTAAGCAATCTCTAGAAATGGAGAAAAACAAAAAACTACAGATTCTTCAGAAAGGAATGCACCCTTACCCACATATTTATTTTAACCAGTGAGAAGTACTCAGATTTCTGACTACAATAACTGTAAGAAATTTATGTTGTCTTAAGCTACTAAATTTGTGGCAATGTATTCCAGCAGCTATAAAAAAAAATTAATATAGCCACTTGAGGGCCTGTTTTTATTATTCTTTGGCTCTTGTAAAACCCAGAGTCTACCTCTTCTTCTTTCAAGAATCCCTTTGAATTTAGAAAAAGCTGCCTGAGGCTGATGTATCACAGCTGCTCATGTGTTTCTATAGGCTAGACCATGGCCTCAGCCACTGTGTCATTTCTTGTCTTCGGGGTCTCAAGAATTCATTCCATTTTCCAGGTAATCTCCCTGCCCCATGCAGGTCCCGCTTGAAGCATATTCTGGTGATCACATTCATCTTTTTTTTTTTTTTTTTAAGATTATTTATTTATTTATTTGAGAGAGAGAGAGAGAATGAGAGACAGAGAGCACGAGAGGGAAGAGGGTCAGAGGGAGAAGCAGACTCCCCACTGAGCAGGGAGCCCGATGTGGGACTCGATCCCGGGACTCCAGGATCATGACCTGAGCCGAAAGCAGTCGCTTAACCAACTGAGCCACCCAGGCGCCCGATCACATTCATCTTTACAGCTCTGTCACTTCTAAGTTCTCATAATACTGCAGCAGACTGTGTATTGGTGATTTGCGCTTAAGATTTCGTAGGAAGTAGTGAGAAAGTAGTGCCATGTAGAGCAGGGGCACCTTAGACAGTATTAGATATCACCATTTCTGAAAAACCTTGTCATTCTACAGCTTGAAATATATATTAGATAAATATTTTTGTCTTTTTCCTCAGGTACCAAACCTAAACCTAAACTTCTCTTACATATTCAGTCATTTAAGAGAAAGCCATTAAGTTATTTTTTGCAACCTCTATTTAAATTTTGCACAAATAATTGAAGGAGTCCTTCTAAATCAGAGCATTGGAATATTATATATGTGTGTGTGTGTGTGTGTGTGTGTGTGTGTGTGTGTGTATCCTTTCCTTTACAGAGAATATTCTCAAGTTTTGAGCTCTGTTTTTCTTTTCTTGTTTCAAAAATAACAGCAGAACCGATAGGAAATTTCAAAAAATGAAATGGTAACTCCTAGTGCTCAATAATATTCACATTTCTCTCCCTTTCTCCACTGCATTTCTTTCACATCTTTCCCCCTTTTACTTCCTTGAGCTTGAGAATACATACCCTTTGATAATCTATGCGTTTACATTTTAACCAGGGTGATGATTCCTGAGCAATGACAGAATTTAAAAAAACATTAATATTTGCATCCTAGGATGGGAGGGTATAAAAGCAAGATTTAGTTGTTCCCAGTTCCAAGAGCATACAAAGATAAGAAACCAATCATACTTCTATTTTGATACTTGAGATTTTCCAGGGATATAAACAGAGTCCAAAATGGTATAGAGATTATTATTATTACAGTTCACAGGAAGGTGATATCTCATCTTTTTGGGAGGGAATCAGAAATGTTTTTGGAAGGAAATCAATTACATATCTGTAGATAAGTTTCAATAGTTGGAAATAAGTGAGAGTGCATTACAGATATAAGAAACAATGACAGCAATGGGAATAAGATATGTGAAAACAAGCAACCTGTATGTGATACAAAGTAGTATCCAAATTCATATGGAGGTTAAAGGTTGACAAGTCCCTGACAAGTCACTTTCTCATGACCCTTGTGGCTAATCCAAATATTTGTCATGAGTCTCCCTCCCTCTCCAGCTCTATCCTCATTCTCAGCAAAAGAGCTTCTTCACAATTCACGAAGAATATTATGACCATCAGGAAATATTTCCTTAAGCCTCCTAGTTCTCTGCCTATATCAGTAACCCTACCCCATTGTAAATACTCTGGCAAATATTACTTTCTAAATGCCAAATCCAATATATACAAATCTGTTTTACTTATCATATACCTCTATTCTTTAGAACTCGACTATTTCTTTCTGGAAACTTTCTGCTCCTTGGAGTTGTCTGACCTCACAGCCTATTTTTCTCCTATGTTTCTAGCAATTTTTTCCCAGTTTTCCTTATTTCTGCTTGTACAAGTAGAGTTTTCCAAAATTCTAGTCTTGAAATTCATCTTTCTTTGCATCAAATTTTCTTCCTTGGATTATTACACAAAGCTGATTTTACAACCTGACACTAAAATCCAATAATGTCCAAACCTACACTCCACTGCAGAGAGTTCTTTGGAGCTCTATATCTTTCTATAGTATGTTTGACTTGACATTTCTCCCCCAAGGATCTAATGCCATTCTATTCAATACTTGGAAGCCATCTTTGATGAAACTAAATCTGGTTAATATAATCACAGTCTTTAATTTTTTTAATAATTTTCTTTTTGTGGTACAATAAGAAAGAGGTAAACTTGTCATTGGCTAATAACATCCCATATTATTATGATATAATTTCTAGAGTAGGGGATAATTTTTGACCTGATACATTATGTGTAACCATACAATATATCACCTCATATTATGTATTGTATATGTCCTGGAAGCGTAGTGGTGAAGAAAAATTCAATTAGAAACCTTTCTGGGGTGCCTGGGTGGCTCAGTTGGTTAAGTGACTGCCTTTGTCTCAGGTCATGATCCTGGAGTCCTGGGATCGAGTCCCGCATCGGGCTTCCTGCTCAGCAGGGAGTCTGCTTCTCCCTCTGACCCTCCCCCCTCTCATGTGCTCTCTCTCTCTCTCATTCTCGCTCTCTCAAATGAATAAATAAATAAAATCTTTAAAAAAAAACACCTTTCTGTATCAGGCTCATAATTGCTCCCTCTAAAGATACTAAAAAAATATATGTTTCACCTTCACATAACTCAACTTAGTGGTCACCAGTGAGACAGTAGGTTGAAGTTAATCAGTTTCAATGAGTCCCACTTAAGCCTAGTTGGAGAAGAGAGAATTAAAAAAAAAGTAATTTCCTTTTTATACATCTGACATAATATATACTTAGAATTTTTAAACTTGAAAACAACCAAATCATGTAAAACCATGTAAAACATAAATATGTATAAATACACATAATTAAAGATTATTGATAGTGATTTATGAAAAAAATAAATACTTCATTTATGTAACTTGTTAATGTGTCTGTCAAAGTTTAAAATTATTAATTCATTTAATGTCAATTCATTGTCTCCATTAGATATTTAATTAATATATGTTGAGCAAGCACATTCTGAAGTCAGTATCACTTTATATATATTAAAAAAAAAAAATACCATGAAATCATGTGGGCATTCTGTTCCAAAATTTCACCTCAGCAGTCCTTAAAAGTTCTCAAATGACAGTCATCAACCTGAATTTGTGCAGTTAGAAATAAAAAGTAATAAAAAAAAAGGTTGTTGATGACCTGATGGTGTGTATTCTCTCATTTTTGTGAGTCTATTGAAGTTTCAATCCTTGCAGAGTTTGATGACACTATAAGATATCACCATTGGGAAAAGCAGAGCAGGGCAATTGGGTGCTTTATACAGATAGAACTAAAAATAAAATGAAATATTTCTCTCCTCTTATGTGTTCAAAGATTGCATGGGTGAAAATTACCAATTTTATTGACTCAAGTTTCATACCCAAAGACTCCCAGAACTTGCACTTTTGATGTAGTAGAACCTGTTTGAAAGGAGAAAAAAGAAGTTTCAAAAGTAGAGACAAGTGATATTACAACCTGATTCATTGGAGTCTAGCTTGCACACAGGCTGGATCCCTTACCAATAGTGACTGGCCTTTGTTCCTGCAATTACCCTTTGTAAAGTTTAAGTGGTTTCTATTCCAGTTTTAACAATAAACTCACTAAATGTCTTGAAATTCTTCATTCTAAAAATACCTTTTTGGTATAATATTTAAAGAACTAAAGGGCATCTCAATTTAGAAACGCTGAAGCAACTTCAAAATGAACAATGTTATATTCAATATTCATTAAGCAGAAATTAGGAATTTACATGTCTTAATATGCTCCAGATTTTTAAAAAAAGTATTTATTTCAAAAAAATGTGATTAACCTAATGACTAGATATAAATTCATGGGCAAAAATGCAATCTTAATTTCTTTACATATTTAAAAGAGATTGCACTAAAATCTATTCTTTTATTAAAATATTAAATGAGTCTGTGAAATATCCAGTTATTGTGATCTATTGTTCTTATTAAGTGTTTGAAATTAACCTGAGGTCTAGTATTTTTTCCCCTAAGTTAATTTCTAACTCCAAGTATGTGTTATCTTTGAAATTAAGTCAAATAAAAATTCTTTATCAGCAAAATATATTGGTAAAACTTTATTATTAAAGAAGAAACTAAGTACGTGCATTATTTCTTTACTTTTCAAGTCCCTGAAATACAACAAGCTTCCTTGAATGAGGTCTTTATGAATGGTACCCAAAGTTACATAGAGTCTCTACTTTTATTATCCAGACTTAATCTGTAAAATAAAAAACAACCGATGAAGTATATTAAACAATGTGCTGTTTTTTATCTTAATCATTTAGCAAAACAATCTTCTTGCCTATTACTTCCAAAAGGTCTGTGTATTTTATGTAAAATCTATTATGTTGATGACTGAAGGGATATAAAAACTATTCTACCAGTATTTGAAAAACAGTTCATTCTCTTTATTTTTAAATTGAAAAAGAGTGTCATTATGTTTAAAATATAGTTGATATTTATTTTATAATGCCAAAGGCTAATGGGTTAGCCTGGTGATGGGTATTAAAGAGGGCACGTTCTGCGTGGAGCACTGGGTGTTATGCACAAACAATGAATCATGGAACACTACATCACAAACTAATGATGTAATATATGATGATTAACATAACAATAAAAAAATTAAAAAAATAAAAATCATATAAAGAAAGCATTCTATCTCTCTTTTTTTAAGATTTTATTTATTTATTCATGAGAGACAGAGAGAGAGAGAGAGAGAGAGAGAGGCAGAGGGAGAAGCAGGCTCCCAAGGAGCAGGAAGCCTGATGTGGGACTCGATCCCAGGACCCTGGGATCATGACCTGAGCTGAAGGCAGACGCTTAACCATCTAAGCCACCCAGGAGCCCAGCATTCAATTTCTTAAATGAGGAGCACCTATTAACCATTTTATTACTCGTACTGTGATCAAGCTCTTATCACCAGCTAAAATTGTGATATAAATAAATAGTTTGCCCTTATTTAAATATCTTAATGATTAACATTCCCAAATAATGGGAGACTAAATCATATGAAAAAAAGTCTTTTTAAAGTACAAATAATTATGGATAAAATATTTAATTTTAAACATTTTAAAATGCTTAATTAATTCTAATAGGTAAACTCAAATGTAAGGGAAATTCCCTAGAACTGTAAATACAAAAAGAATGAATGGAATGGTAGGCCTATGAGACAATGCTGCACCTAAATATGGCACAGTTCTATATTTTACTTCTTTTGGTAATTGGGAAGTTGGTTTTCATGTCCATGAAGGTACATCAGATGAGATCTTGGTTTGTATGAATTGAAAACATAAATCTGTAAGCTGAAAATATAAAGATAGAATTTGTGAAGTTATACAAACATAGAAACAGAAGATACAAAAAAAATTCCTACCAGCACAGAAAAACATGAGGATATTTAATTCAATTAACCTGAAGTTTACCTGAGAGAAAATAGTTTCTATTGAAAATTGCAAACAGGGGTCTAATCCCTAAATTGATGTAAGGATCAAATTGACAGTAATCTTGAGATCTGAAAATCCAAAGTCACAACCTAACAGCAGAAGAAATGGTTTTAGGACAGTGGATCTTTTCGATGCCCACTGCAGGGGAGCATACTACAAAACTCCTTTCAGAGAAAAACCTTCAATCTTAATCACATCGGATTTCTGCAGAGTATATTTCTGGATACATACCAATTTAGAGTTAGCAGATGACATGAACAGTAGGATTATGTATTTGATAATTTACATATTAAAAACATTAGATATAAACTTGGAAAAGACATCACAACAGACCTTACAGATATTAGAAATAAAAAGATTTTGAAAAATTTTATGAAAACTTTTGTGCAGATAAATTGTAGAATTTAAGTAAAATGGGTGAACTGCTAGAGAAATACAATTTACTGTTAGAAGGAAAATAAATTATCTGGAAAATTCTGTATCTATTAAGGAATTTGAATCTTTATTTTTTTAAAGATTTTATTTATTCATTTGAGAGAGAGAGAATGAGAGATAGAGAGCATGAGAGGGAAGAGTGTCAGAGGGAGAAGCAGACTCCCCGCTGAGCAGGGAGCCCGATGTGGGACTCGATCCCGGGACTCCAGGATCATGACCTGAGCCGAAGGCAGTCACTTAACCAACTGAGCCACCCAGGCGCCAAGGAATTTGAATCTTTAATTCAAAACCTGCTTATAAAGAAAATTTTATACCTAGAGAGTTTCCCATATAAATTCTTCTGAACTAGTAAGGAAGTAATTACCCAAGATTACAAAAACAAAACAGAAAAAGGAAACACTTTCTGATTAGTTGTCTGATACCTGTTTTCTAAATTTAACAAAGATAATCACAAAAAATAACCACATGTCATTCTCTCTATTGAACGTGGATATAAAAATAATACATGTTGAATCAAAGATACATAAAAATGATACTACATCATGATTATGGTAAATTTAGTTCAGGAATGCTTGGATGATAAAACATGTAAAATTAATCTATGCAATCTATAACAGTGAAAGGCTAGGGAAGAATATAATGATAATATCAATAAATTTTGTAAAAATTAAACACCCATTAATAAGAATAAAAAACCCCCCAAAACTCTCAAAAAACAGGGCACAATTTTCATAGTCTGTTAAAAATAAACAACCACAAAAAAATACCATAAATGGCATTTTTCTTGTGTAATTCTAAAATTCCCTAATATCATGAATAAGATAAGAATGCTCTCCACTGCCAATTATGTAACAATAGTACTAGAGATCCTAGCCAGTGCAATAACATAAAAAGCAATAAAAGTTACAAGGATTAGAACCAAAAAAAAAAGGTCATGATTGTTATATTCTTTATTTTAATTAATTATCAAGCTTATCACTATTTTGTTTCAATTTTATCTTTATGTGCATTGTTATTCTAGAAATAAACTCTGAGAGACTCTTTCTCAAAATGTTGTCTATTTTAAATTCCTTCTATTCTCTTTTCAAAGAGACACCTAAAATATATTTTACAGAATTTATTTTGTATATGGCCTTACCTTTTTTCTCTGTGGTTTAAATAATTTGTTTGATAATAAAATTAACAATAATATCAAATGTTCTGTGAGTACCTCCTTTATGTCAGCTATGTATAGTCAGCCAAATTGACAAAAATTCTTAGCCCTATAGAAATTGTTTGGTTGTCTTTTGTTTGTTTGTTTTGTTGTTGTTTTCTCAGTGTAGGAAACAGAAAATAAATGACATGCACAATAAAAAATAGAATATGTTTGACCATAACGAAAAGTAAGTGGAAAAAATAAATCAGGGAAAGGAAATAGGAAGTGTCTGTTATGTAGCTGGAGGCCACAAATTTAAGTAGAGCAGCTAAGATACTCTATTGAATGGATGATGTTTATGGGAAGACCCAGGGTTATGAGGGCTAAGGCAGGAGATGTCTGAGAGTGCCCGACCAAATTGCATAAAAGAGCAAAGGCCTTGAATCAGGAGCAAACCTGAAGTCGAATACAGGTCCATTTAGCTTCTTTGCTGCTTTCCTTGTGTCTTTGTTGGAAGCTCTTTGAGGTTGAATGCAAGTAGTTCAGTAGTAGCACCCACACGAACAAGGATTTGAGATTTTGTCTCCTCAAAATTATCCAGGTGTTTTGACTAACTGTCAGACCTTGCCATGAGCCATATGGGCTCAGGTCTTGTTTATCACACTAGCTTTCAGAACTTCTTCTACCATCTGGATTTTCTCCTTCCTTCTATTGACTCAACATACGCATTTACTTTGTTTTATGCCAAATTTCAATATGTTTGAGACAAGATGATCAATTCAATTATGTTAACTGTAAATTTACAGTAACTTTTTCCGCTTAATATTTTAAAACTTTTTAAATATAGTTTTAATAAGTACAAATTAACCTGTCATAGACATAACAAAAATTACTCAAACTGTCATTCACCTAGTACTATGTCCATAATTTGGATATGAGTGAATGAACTCTCTATTGAATGTGGATATAAAAATAATACATGTTGAATACAAATACATATCAAAACTAGTATTGAGGTGTGTTGGATTTTTTAAAGGGTCCAATGATAGCACTTTAACCCATCTGAGACAGGGACGAGGAGTCAAACTAATAAAGAAAAATGCAGTTATTTTCACTGATAAAACTGATACTGGAGAATATGATTTACTTTAGGGCCAAATAAATTTTACCTGAAAAGTAAGCCCTTCACCTGTAATGCATGACCAACAGCTCACTAGAACATATTCTCTCTGGGTAACAGATCTCCAATGAAATGAGAAGAGGGTACTAACTCACATATCTTAATTCTCTTGTCCACAAATCAATCACCAGAAAAGATAAGGGGACATAAAACCAGAAGTGATTCTTTAGGGAAGCTCCATCTACACTGAGATATGAACTTGGGCAAAAGAACCTCCCTCCAATACAGTACTTTATTAAACCTATAGTTTCATAACCAATTTCTAATAAATTCAATTTTATTTTATTTTATTTTTTTTAAGATTTTATTTTATTTATTTGAGAGAGAGAGTGAGAAAGAGAGAGAGCATGAGGGGGGAAGGGTCAGAAGGAGAAACAAGCTCCCTGCTAGGCAGGGAGGCTGATGTGGGACTCAATCCTGGGACTCCAGGATCATGACCTGAGCCAAAGGCAGCCACTTAACCAACTGAGCCACACAGGTGCCCCTCTAATAAATTCAATTTTAAAGTAACTTTTAAAACAATGGGAACTTTTAATAATCTTTGTATTTCCTTATTATATTTTTAATCAATGTCTGCTATAGGTTTCTCAGATTTTTACAAAAAAATTTTCCTTAGTGTCTTCTTTGAGCAAACACTGAGTCCGGCATGCTACCTCTTCTGCCAAGTCTACTTTGCTAAGGTTTTAGTGTTTGCATGAAAAATAAACCCAGGAATCTCAGTTTAACCTTACTTGTAAGTTAACTAATGTGTAACAAAAAATGTGCTATGACTGTATATGACATAATAGTAGATGACCAAAGATGGTTTCAGCTCCATTGATAAAGTGAAAATATGCTGTTATTAATGACCAGTTTCTTTTTATAGTTGTGCAAATGTTTCTAGTCTACTCAGTAAAATGTTGTTCAATAGCTAGATACAGCCAGGAGCACCTGAGGAATGTCACGCTTGCCTGGGGAGGGGGAGGGGGCATTGCGGTGTGTTAGCTTTGCCCTCAGTTTGCCTTTTGCTCCCTCATCAATATATTGTAAGATTTGGTGTAAATTAACTGTGAAATATCTAACATACTTTCTGTATCTAATATTCTAAAAATATGGAAATTTAATATGATATCTAGATCATGTTGATTTGAACAGATATTAAAAAAATCTTCCAAAAGCAATATTTCTTTAAAGTTGATCTGAAGAACTGGTAGTAGATGCTAAAATTAGAGGGTTTATTTTAGTTAATTTAGATAATTTCAGAACACGTTTATATTTTGGGGTAAGATCCTCATACATTATCTAACATATTTTTCTACAAATAAAAATATATACATTATTATATATGTATTTTTATAATAGGTATAAAGCTCAGTTTTTATATTCATGAGACAACTTTAACATAAATTTGGGGACAACCTTAGATATACATAGATTTAAGACATATAAGTACCCGTGACCTAGATATTTCATTTTTTTTATTATTGTTATGTTAATCACCATACATTACATCATTAGTTTTTGATGTAGTGTTCCATGATTCATTGTTTGCATATAACACCCAGTGTTCCATTCAGTACGTGCCCTCTTTAATACCCATCACCAGGCTAACCCATCCCCCCACCCCTTCCCCTCTAGAACCCTCAGTTTGTTTCTCAGAGTCCATAGTCTCTCACGGTTTGTCTCTGGGGGAATTCGGAGGGGGTGACAAATCATTTAATTTTAATTTTTAATAATAATAAGCCCTTCCCTGATTTTTCATCTGACATGTAACACATGTGGATATGTTTTAATAATCTGTTCATAAATTTATGAAGAATAAATAACTCTGAGGAAATAGATGACCGAACAGAGAGTTGGAAACAATAGACGAGATCAGTTACAAAACAGAACAACAATACAGAGTTGCTTGCCTTGTACTTTCAAAATTTAGTTTGTCAGTGATATGTGATACTTTCACACTGTTGATGCCTGCATGTATTTTCCTTTCTAGGGATTTGAATGTAGGCTCATCATATTCAATGAATAATCAAGCAATAAATAAATAATGAAGAGAAAAGAGTCTTTCTCAAACATATAGATTATTTCCTTTAAAATTCCTTCATTTTTATGAGGTCACCATAGGCACTTCTGTCTCTCAGGCCCAGGGGCATTCTAGTGCACTTTCAAAACACTCTTTAGTTAGAATTCTCTTATCTCTGTAAATAACAACCTGAGAAAATTCAATTAAGTTCACCATGTCTTTTATCACCAGAAAAGGAAATTTAGAGGAATTTCACATGATGACTGTTAAAAGGTTTGTCTTACCAAAATTAACACGTGAATTAACTCTCACTATTCATTTTGTTCATGGGGCTCAGTAATTAAACTAATTAACCAATTAACCATGCCAAAGTATTAATTTCTACTCCTTGAGTCAGAGTTTTGATATCTTTAGTGAGCTCCATTCAATGAAGTAACTGATATCTCGTATACTTTTCTCCATCTGAGATAATATAGTGAACACACAATTATTGTCATTGAGGGAGTTTATCATCTAGGAAAATGATGGCTTACAATCAGTAACATTAAATAATCTAATGTAATATAAAGTAAGTCAAATGCAATAGTTATCCTTACTAATTAAATGCAGTTCATTTACAGAAAATTATACTGATTAAGTGAAGGAATGATTTGCCATGAGCCATGTTGATATTAGAAAAGCGTAATCTTATTTATTCATTGTCCCCTACATGGAAGGGCATATGCTAAAACAAAGAAGAACTAAAATTTATCTTAAAATTTAAAATGTCTAAAGGTAACATAGAAAATGCTAAGTATTTTCTAATTGCTTTGTGAAGTTACACTGATTGTATTGCATTCAAATTTATTTATTTTGAAAATGCACATTTATTAGCATTTTTAGCATTTATTGTTTGTCGACATTCTACATTTACCTCAGGTTAACCAAAAAATCAAGGCACGCACCCAGAAAAGTTGAGAAGTTTACTCATGGTCATACAAACACAATGATAGAAATTATTCCACAGTTGTATTAGTAGAATCCCATCATAAAGCATTAGCTAATATTAGAAAAAGCATTATGTTGTGAATATGTTATTTTGTTTTGGTTGCAAAGTTCGCACAAAATCATTGAAGAATTTCCACAAATGGGCAGGTTATACATATCTTAGCATATATACACATTATAATAGTATTCTATGATACTTTTCGACAAAAGAAGATTGTAACATTCTTATACAAATGAGAGTTTTACATTTCCTTCAAAGAAAAAAAGAATACATGGAATCAGCATGTTTCAAAATAATTATATATAATTGTCATGTGCACACTATGAAGACACGCACCAGTTGTGTCTTTCCACAATGGCAGCTTTATTTAATTATAAAACAAAGTTAAATCACAATTCTAAAGCAGGTGCAGGTTCCAAACTCAATGACAGTTCACCATGTGATTAAACTTGGCTTCTCACACAGCCCACAAAGCAGGACAGAAGATGAGTCACACAACACACAGGGTAACAGAAAGGTACGGGAAGTTAAGGAACCAAAAGCGAAGTGGTCAGTGGGCGCGCAGTTGAGATAAGAACTCCGTCTGGTCTGGAGCAGCACTCAGCACTTACTGCTTCTTATGTTCAAGCAGGGAAGGATCTTGGTTCTGTTCCAAGATCCACCGGGCAGAGCCTTCCGCTGCAGCTGCCTTTCTTACGTGGTCAGACATAGAGAGGTCATGTCTGAAGAGTCAGACCTCCTCTGGTTCTGCTCGTTATCAGTTCTGGGGTGTCAGCTGACATTGGTCCCCATGATATCTCCCAGCGGCACTACCTTACCTGCTTGGTCATTGCTCGACACAGGCCCCTGCTTGACATGAGAGACTCCACTTTGCTCTCTACGATAATCTTTACTAAACAATAATTTGTTATATGATTGTGAGACTAATTGTGCCATGTTTATTGTATTTATAAAAGGTATATAAGCTTATTCTTTCTGGGCCTGGAATGAATTAAAAACACATTTACAACTTACACAGTCTTCATCCAACAGAAAAGAGAGGAAAATTAAAATTTTAAGAGAATATTGTTTTAATGTTTAATAACTGTCTAATGGAGGGCGCCTGGGTGGCTCAGATGGTTAAGCGTCTGCCTTCGGCTCAGGTCATGATCCCAGGGTCCTGGGATCGAGTCCCACATCGGGCTCCCTGCTCCTTGGGAGGCTGCTTCTCCCTCTGCCTCTCTCTCTCTCTCTCTCTCTCTCTCTGTCTCTCATGAATAAATAAATAAAATCTTTAAAAAAAATAATTGTCTAATGGATAGAACTCAGGCAGGATATATTGCAACTGAACAAACAATAAATAGTTTAAGGGATTTCTCATGAAGTACATTTTTATTCACAATCCTAAAATATCCAATCCAGCTCTAATTTCACTTAAACTTTTGACATTGAATTAAAAGTAACTTAAAGGAATGCATTTTGGAAAGTGGGCAATTCTATTTTCAGATGAAATATATGTATGTAATTCTAGAGTCATGTTACATGTATGTTGTGCTTTAAGGAAATGGATTTTGACATTGGCTAGATATACTGCTCAGTATGAATTTTGCTATGTGTTTTAAAATTAAATGTCAATGGAAATAACTTTATGATGTTTATTTTGTTAAATCTAAACAGATCTTTTTATTGCTTGTAATCAGTACCTGGCTTAACTAAATTATACATAATTCTGTGGGAATTCCCATAAGACCAGTCTGGCTGTGAAAAAAATCTTAAAGATGTATTGATTTATTGAAAGTTTTAGAAAAATGTTGCAGATGTAAATAAGTAAATAGTTTAAAATTGTGGTGTATAATTACTGTAACTCATTTGTATGGGCATAGACTTTACATTATGAAGTAGTAATGAGAAGAACTTCGATAGTTAATCATAAATACAGCACTTGCCTTAGAAGAGCTCAAAAAGAAAGTATGACTATATATGTTTATATTAAAGATGTTATTTGAAATCATTAAAACCTATGAAATCAACTGAGAAAGGTAGACAGGTGGCTTATGACCTAAAACTTAAAGAACATCAATATTCAATAAAAATGTGTACTTTTTATCTAGGTTCATATACAAAATGTGTCTGCAATATGCAATTGAAAAAATGATGTTGGCAGTATTAGTAATTGACAATAAACTTTTAAATATTACTCTTAAACGCCTATGTGGGTTTTAGAGAAAATTATCATTTATTATCTTTGATTGAATAGAAATACTCCATCTTAACAGAGAAAATTATTTGTTAATATTATTGTATTGAGTCAAAACTTAATTAATCATAATAAATAAAAATTTAATTTTTTCCAATATGTTTATCTGATATTCTCAACTAAAGATAATTTTTCCAAATATTAGAATTTAATAGGTAGATATCGGGTGAAAAACCTGTTTATAGCTCTATATGACTGCAGTGAGCAGATGAAAGGTCTTTTCAGATTGATTTAAGCGCAGTGTTAGAATGATCTGTTTTTCTATCAAAGTTTATTGGGCATCCAAAGAATAATAAGACATACTCTAAGTGCATCCAATAAACATGCCAAGCCAGCAATACTTTATATTTCAAATATTGAAATAGAGAGGGTAGTTCATTTTTAGTAATGGCCAATCTTACATTTCAAACTTTTAACAGTTAGTTCAAATGAAATTGAAGTTATATACAATGTATTTAAATTTCTCTACTGTGTCAAATTCATTACAGTTTTAAAATGTTTTAGCTTAATATGTTTATTTCTTTATTTTTATTTTTTAGCTTAACATGTTTAGAACATAATACTTCTTATCTCTATCTAGAGAGCCATCACTTTAACTTAAAAATATTTAGCAGGTTTTAGACATTTTTTACTACAGAATAACTTTTTTTACTACAGAATAACTTCTGAATTCAAATATTATAATATTAACTTTTTAATTTAACTGTTCTGTGTGCAAATTCAGAGATGTTAAATTTTCTCTTCTTAATTTGATTTGTGTCCAAGAGATGTTTATCAACATCATTTATATGATTTAGTATGCTTTATTAAATGCTGCTACAAAGTTTGTGAAGTGAGGCCCTATTCACCCTTGATTGTGCCTTGAATATGCTTCACTGGAAGTACAACAGAACCACCCGAATATGCTGAAATTACTGCTTGAACTCCCAATACTTAGTTAGTTCAATGCTAGCTGACTATAAAAGAAATAAAAGCTTTAAATAAAATCAATTTAATGAGTCTGAATGGAAAGAGTAACCTGAGGAAATGGTCTTGTTAAAGATTAGACACCCAAGGTTATCTTCTCATAATGACTTCAGTAAATAACTGTTCCATAAAATCTCCACATTTCTAGGTTTTAATGTCTTAATTTTCTTGTTCCAAAATTGAGGATTACTATAACTTGCATTCTCTACAAAGCAAATCCCAAAGCAGAGGGCTTTTGAGTTAATAATTTATTAGGAAGAACAGCATTTATTTGCAAGAGTGAGAAGTAAGAGTGGTTCAAGGTATCAACAATTACATAGAGAGGTACTCGCCATCACTAATCACCAGGAAAATGCAAATCAAAAACACAATGATGTATCACCTCATAACTGTTAAGATGGCTATCATCAAAAAGACAAGAGACAAAAAGTATTGGCAAGGCTGTGCAGAAAAGGGAACCCTTGTGCATTGTTGGCAGAAATGTAAATTGGTGCAGCCATTATGGAAAATAGTTGGAGTTTCCTAAAAAAATTAAAATTAAATATCAAAATAGAGCTACCATATGATCCAGAAATCCCACTCCTGGGTATTTGCCCAATGGCAATGAAATCAAGATCTTGATGAATTATCTGTATTCTCATGTTTATTGCAAGCTTATTCACAATAGCCAAATATAGGAACACCTAAGTGCCCATCTATAGATTAATGGATAAAGAAGATGTAGTGTATGTACACATATATTATATTTACATTACATTATATTATATATTATATTATATTATATTATATTATATTTTATATTATTTAGCTGTGAGAAAAAAGGAATGCCTGACATTTGTGATAGCATGGATGGACATTGTGGGCATTGTGTTAAGTGAAGTAAGTCACACAAGTAAAGACAAATACTGGGGCGCCTGGGTGGCTCAGTTGGTTGGGCGACTGCCTTCGGCTCAGGTCATGATCCTGGAGTCCCGGGATCGAGTCCCACATTGGGCTCCCTGCTCAGCGGGGAGTCTGCTTCTCCCTCTGGCCCTCTTCCCTCTCGTGCTCTCTATCTCTCATTCTCTCTCAAATAAATAAATAAAGTCTTTAAAAAAAAAAGACAAATACTGTATGATTTCACTTATATATGGAAACACCCAAAATAATAACTCATAAACACAGAGTGTAATGGTGATTGCCAGGGGCTGGAGGTTGGAGGAAGTGGGGAGATGTTGATCAAAGGGTATAAACTTCCAGTTATAAGATGAATAAGTTCCAGGAAGCTAAGTGCACAGCATAATGACTATAGATAACCATATTGTATTGTTTACTTGGAAGTTGCTAAGAGAGTAAATATTAAGTATTCCCACCACAAATTATAAGATGATGATGGTGTGAACAAATCCTACTATGGTAATCATTTCATTTATATATACATATATATATATATAATATATATATAATATATATTATATATATATATACACACACATATACGTATATATATATAGTGTATCAAATCATAAACTTACACAATGCTATATGCCAATTATATCTCAATAAAGCTAGAAAAAAATAGATTTTGGATTTCTTCACTAAAGCTAACTATCTCATGTAAATATGATATAAAACATGGCCTTTAAATTGAAGAAATAGTGTTAGGGAAAAATAATTAAATAAATCCAAAAGATTCAGAACATATAGCCAAACTTAGAAAAAAACAAACTTAGAAAATATAACTTTAAAATAAATGTTTAAAAAATAAAAATAAGCCAAAAATTAAAACTAAACACATTTAATAAATTATTTTTAACTGTAATATTTAAAGACTTTAATAAAGTGAAATCTAGAACACAAAAATTGGGAAGTAGATAGTCAATATGATCCTGTGTAGATTTTTAAGAGATAACAAAGAATAATATGTACTGCCTTACATAAATGTTTTAAAGATGTAGGTTAAATGAAAGATTATTTAAGAAAATGTTGCTTTTTAACAAAAAAAGGTAAAATCAACAAGGAAAATTTAAAAGGCAAAAAGTAACTTTAGAAATGTCAGAATCAAAGAGTTTTAGTCTAGAGCTGCAATTTATATATATTTATTTATTATATGTATATAATAGGTATGTATACTTATATTTTATGTATCATTAAATGTGTTACATATTTTTATATAGTAAAATATTATAACTCTCATATTATTATACATAATATACTTTGAACATAAAGCTGATTAAATGTTTTTTATCTTACTTAATAATCTAGAATAATGACAGGACCTGTCTAGTAAAACCGATGCAACAAAGCATACTTCATATTAACTTTCATTAGGAATATAGATGCAAAATTTCTGGATAAAATTTCTAGGAGTTTAGTATTTATTAAGGAATGCTAAAATGTGATCAATTTAGCTTGTTTTGGAAATGCAGCATTAAACAAACATTGGAGAGACTCTTATAATTCATCACATCACACAACTCTACGTTGAAATTTTTGAAGGGACAGGTGAAACAGATGATTTTTCTAAAAAAAGTGAAAACTACCAAAACCCAGAAATGAAGACTGGGTTTAGTGTATCTCAATATCCCCTTCATGTAAGTTCCTTGGGTCAGGACAGAAAGGTAGAGATCCTGCAAACACTCAGTATGTGCTTGTGGAATGAGTTAATAAGTGAATGAATATAATAATAAATGAAAAATCACTAAAGAAATATGGCTTGTAGACATTTCTTTCAAGTTAATAGCCTTTAGACAAAAGTATTTTAAAAACTGTTTTCCTCAATTAATTTTACAATGTAGTTCACTTTTTTCGAATTCCTACTGTCAATCACTTTTTATTATTTACTCCTTTTGTTCATATGGATTCTAATTATGAGGGAAAGAACACAATGGCGTATGTTCTGTTCAGTTTTATAATCATTTTCTTTCCTACGTTTAAGAATAAAATTATAGCTTTCTAGTATTCAACATGTACCAACTTTAAAAATATATAATGTATTCAAATGTCTATATTTGTGTTTAAAAATATTTTCCTGGCATTTTTTTTTTATTTTGGCTCATGAAGCAATGACATATCATTAATTATTAAAAATATCTTTAGGAATGATCCAAAATTAATAATTATTCTATAAATTTTGGTGCTTTAACAGATGATATGAAATTCTAATGCACTTTATTGCCTACAAATATTGTAAATGAATATGTTATTACAAACTAATTGCAAGCATGTGAGAGGATATATATTTGCTACTTAAAAGATTCAGTCCTATGGTTTGTATGTACCGCCTTCAGGGACAATAAGTATCTTGGTTAAATATCTTTCCCTCATTAAAATGTCAGATGTCAGGCTACACTAACCTTATAACACTGTATTCACTCCATTCCCATCCCCAGAAGTAATTATTTGTAATTTTAATGTTCATCTCCATTGATTTTTAAAAGTGTGTTTATATTTCTATTCAGGTACCTCTTGGAAATATATGGTATCATTGTTCTGTCATTTTGTTTATAAAAGTATTATCTTCTTTTTAACATAAATAATAAGGTTTAAGGAAAAATATATTTTAAAATATAAATTCAGTGACCTGTGTTTTTTTTCAGTCAACATGTTTTCTCAGAGAATGTTCCCTCCCAGAAGAATGGGATGCAACATTCTCCGCAGTATCTATTATTTTTAAAACAGCTCTCTGCACAAATTCATTAGATTTTCCAGTCTCTCAGCTACGAAAATATATTTCTTACTAAATAATTTGAATTTATATAGTGTTTGCTATTGCACTCCAAAATCAAAGTGATACTTGCTGCATGTACTTTTAAGAAAACATCTCATTTTGAATACCCACTTTATTAGTTACTGAAAGAGTTTTAATAACACTAATCATCTTTCATTAATTACATACTATTCTCTAGGCATTATAGAATGTGGGTAAGTGTGTATAATTTTATTTGATAATTCGCAAGAAGCCTGAGACATAAAAAAAAAAAAAAAAACTACTCTGATGTCAGTATTGTAGAGAAAGCTCAGATTCGGAGATACTATAGGTCTTGCTCATGGTCATAGAGCTCCTGAGCTACACAGGAGGCTCTAAGTCCAGGTCTCCTCATCCAAGTTCCCCATGCTTAAATATTACCCTATTTGTCTCAAATGCTGCAACCTCACCTTGTTTTCTGAAAAACTTCATAGAATTTTTCTTTTTAAATTACCGTTTTGTCTTAATAAAAGTGTGAACCTCGCGTGAAGCATGTGTTTGTGCAGAGCTCCAGGCTTCTAGAACATTATATTCAATATTTCTCAGTCCTAAAAACAGAATATCATCTTAGTAGTTTCCATGTATTACCTGTTAATAGAACCTCAAGCCATCAGCAGACATGTGAGTCATTTCTTTTGATATATTATATTTGATACGTGATATATTTTGATATGTTATACTAACTAGACTTTGTTGAAAAGCCTGTAGGGATATTCTTTAATAAAGACTAATATGTATGATCACAACCAAATGAAAATGCAAGAGCAACATGCAAAGCAATATATGGCCATCGGTAGCTTTTAATAACCAATTAATACTCCAAGGAGAGCACTCATATATTAATCTTCGCTAGGACTGATTAGCATGTAATAGATAAGATTGAGATTCAGTCATCAACTTGGAAGATCATTAAATGGATTGGGCCATGAAGTTCAACTTACTTATCATGGATAGAATTGATTAGCACTACAAAGAGTAACAGTCAGTGCAATAGTCAAATTCATAAAGAGTTCCAGTTTCCAGATTCTTCGTGACTACAGGGAGCACATTGACAATTAACCCAATTTGCTTTCAGTTTTCAAAATATAATTTGCAACAGGGAAATACATCTTTGGATTTATTTTTATATATCTCTTAAGGCTGAGTTTCTCTATTCCAACTCATATTTGCCAACATTTTATTATGAAAATTTTCAAACATACTGAAAATGTGATAGAATTTTACAGAAAATATCCATACACCTGCCACCTAGACACTAACATTACCCTTGTCCCATACTTACTTTCTCGGTCTTTCTACCCCTCTACCTGACAATCACCACTTCTTAATTGTGGATGCCATTCAAAGTAAATTGCAGCATCAATATACTTTCCCCACGTACTTCAACACTTGATATATTTTTATGTGAAAAAAATAGGAAAATGCTATTTTGTTTACTTCTGTTTCTTTGGAAATAAGGATTTTTAAAAATTAAGCAGTCTTTGGTACTGTTATCTATTCATCCCTTCACATTAATGCAGCTCTGCCACTGTCGTGATTTATAAGTAATAAGGCTTGTAAAAGGAAATGACTGTTGTTGTTTCTGGCCAAGCATAACATGTCTAAATTAAAAACATGGTTGTAAACTGGAGATGTTGTCACCTTTGCTGCCGTTCAGCAGGCAAATTTAATTCATAAATCCTTCAGCAGTGCAGCCTAAAATATCATCTCAAAACATGCACATCCTCGTCATAGAAACCTTTTAACTACCTTCTTCAACTGCAAGTGAGATGTTTATGGCAGCAGACAGAAGTATAATTCGGGGGTCCACAAGGTCATTGTAGCGAGCTTTGGGAACAGCACAGAGGTCTGAGATGTTGAGGATCATAGGTACTTTGGACTTTGATCCAAAGGACTTTCTTGGAGGCAGTTAAATAAAACATTGCTGACCACGCAAAATAGAAATAATTTCTGTCTAAAAAAAGACTTTCATTGAACTAATAAGATCATGCTTTTGTATGGATTTTGAGCTTTCATTTTGAGCAAACTTATTTTTGTTGTCTGGGTTTCTCATTTCTGCATTTAATCAGGGTTCCAACCTTATTAATACAATTTTCATTTTTGCTAGCTTCTTACCCTCTCATTTAACAATTTCTACTGATGCTTAAAAATACCGTGACAATGCCATTCATTCATTTATAAAGAGATTACCAGCTCCTTGTACAAATCAATGTGATGGCCACAGTGGAGACAAAAATAAACTGCCCTTGAGGGGTTTATAGTTTTTAAAGTAAACACATAAGCAGTAATATAAAATCTTTAGTTAGAATTATTCTTTGCAATAATTAGCAACTGGGCATTATGAGTAATAACAATGCTTGCATATAGAAAATATTATTCTTCTTGATTAGTAAGGATGATTTTTTTAAAAAATTCAGTATTCATATTTGTAAAACAACAAAATGTGTCTCCAGTTTCTTTTGTTTTGCCTTTTAGAAACTTTCTCATTACTTATAAAATAATGATATGATAAAAGAATAATGATGTGATAATAGTATAACAAAATAATGTAATAAATAGTAAATAATAAAATAAAGACAATGATAATTTCAGGTGTGACTTTGTAGATTGGCCTATGGAAGTGGTATACACATTACGTAGGTAGACCACTAATCTGATTCTGGGATTCCTGGTTTGTGGAAAATTAGAAAAGATTAGGAATGTGATTTCTAACATTTATGATTCAAGAAAACCATTTTGGGTGAATAAGACACTAAGTTACAATTGCAGAGTACTTGAACAATGTCTCCCATAAATTCTCAAAAATATAAATGGTGTAAATTAATTATTCAGTAATAATTAATTTAACTAACCATAAGGTCAATACCATTTCATAAATAAATATAAGCATCACAGAGGTGTTCTTTTAAAATCTCTCAAATTTGGCACATGACGCTAATTATAGTTCAATAAAAACAAATCTATTTGGATCAAACAATGTGGTTGAAATTGATAGTTTTTTAATTACATGGATAAACCAAAGTATATATTTTGAATACCTAATTAAATGGATACATTGCAAATTCTTCAATAAATTATCTGTAATTTAAATTAAATCTGAGTTCACATGAAGCTCATATCACCATGGTGTTACATTTATAGAAAGATCAATACAAAACCACAGGAGGTGAAAAAAATACTGAAGTCTCTTGAAGAAAATTAAAATAAATGCAAATTATAGTCCTTAGTACTACTTTTTAAGGTCTCCTTTTCTCCCGGTACATGCTAGACTAAAGTATTCTAGAAATTCTTGGCTTCCATCCCTTACAATTTTATCATCTATCTTCACTCCCTCATACACATCAACAGTAATAGTATCTGCAAGACCTTGCAACCCCCAAGATCTCTCCCACCCAGTGTTGAAACTGCTAAACATCAGTGCATTCCTGTAACATATGATAACTGTGATAATGTTCTTTATCTCGATCCCTGATAGTCCCTGGTCTGTAAATGTTTTTCAGGATACCAATAATAATTATCCTGTACCCACAAAGAGAACTTTCAAAATCTGTATAATCAAAAGCCTCATTACAAAATTCATTTCCAAGAAAATCTAGTTTCCATCTACTGGGCAAGTCTGCAACCTTGGCATACTCCCACTGTTTGAGCGGATAGCTGCACTTGCTAATAAATAACATCCTCAGCGTGGTTGTAACAGAAACACAAGATTCTTCTGGAGAACTATGCCTCTCAGAGCTAGGTCCCAGTTGGCTAAGTCTGTAACCATAGCTGTGCCCCTTACCAAAGTGATTGTTACAGTGATGAACAAGTGAAACATTTGCTGACCTATAGAAAAGAGAAATGTTATGGCCATATGTCAACCGCATTCTACTCATATGCTACCATGTAGGACTTGTACATATGAATAAAAGCGTGGACCCTTAATACAAACACATCCAGACACACAGACACACACACAGACACACACACACATACAGAGACTTTAGACTGATTTGAAAAGTCCACACATAGTTCAATGTACATTTCCAATTTGAAAAGTCATGAGAGTTTTCAGACTTCCTAATTTATTGGCCTTATCTAATACCATAAAGGTCTGATTCTCCACTTGAAATATCAATTTTAAAGTGTATGTTATCTCTCAAAATGCAGGTTCGATATTAATGCATTGCGGTAATGTCATACTGACTTTGTAATTGATTTCAAGAATCCCAATATCTCATGTGTAATTGCCCCTCATGTCTTTAAAATTTGAATCCAATTGTCAGGCTGTTATAGTGGAAATTAACTTTTTGTTCAGGTCAAGGATGACGATTTTTTATCAAAGGCACAATAGGGTATTTGTAAGGTGCAACTTATACTTAAATCTTAGACGTTGGGTTACAAAATGAATCGCATATAAACTTTCATAAAAGTAATAGTCCAGTCAAATAATAAGGATTGCAGCTTTTATTGGCATCTCTTAGACACATTAAAAGTCAGTTGGTTTGTAATGTACAACCTACTTCTGTAACTATGGTTTCTTTTAATTCTCTCCCTTCCTAGAGCCATTCCATTCTCATACCTGGCCTTTCCATTTTCCTTCATACCATACAGATAAAAAAACAAAAATAAGAGCAAAAATCATAAACACGAGAAAACTCCACCCTTCTTAACCCCCTGGGGAATGGCAGCACCAGGAGAGGGATGCCAGGGCATCCTTGGCTGGCATAGTTTTCTTTTGCTTTAATTCTATTTTTTCCTGGTTTTTCTCAGTTTCCAAACATACTTCAATCCCTTCAATTATCATTTGTCACAATCTGGATTTTTAAGGCTATTGAGAAACAGTGAGTTCAAAGTAAATATTCTTGTCAAATAATTAGAATGTTTTAGAATGATTGGAGAGCAATAATGCATTAGCTGACAGAACAGGCAGGAAATGCTTTGGTGAAAATTAAGAAATGATTCAGACATTTAATATTTTGTGTATTGAACTCAATGATTCAACCCTTAAAACTGAATATTTTGGCGATATTTGCATGGGCTCATAAAGGTACAAATGTAGATACGTATGTACATAGCTATATCTATTTTATCAAATATCAAGTGGCATTGAAGAATGATCCTACCTACATAGTAAAGGACATCTGGCAGAGTGAGAACAAATGCTGTCTCAATCTGCTTGAAAATCTGGTTTGATGGGGGAATACTTCCTGAATGGCTCTCTCCAGTTCAGGAAAATAGGTGTCCATAAAATTTGTTTGAAGAATGGATAGTTTTGCAGTCCTAGAAATCACTAATTAAGGAATATTTAGAATAGTGAATGTCTGACTCACATATGTTAGAGAATGATGGGGAGTGAATAAATCAGGATAAATTCAATACATGGGCTGAGTCCTCAAGGATAAGAGAACTAGACTCTGAGGGAGGAAGAATGATATAACACACCAACCAAACTATAGCAAAGAAAATAAAGCAGAATAAAATAAAATAAAATATTACTGAAAGCATGTAGTATTGAAATCTGAGAAGAGACATGGTCTCAGCCTGGAATTGGTCTTCAACTGAACTGATTCAGAAGTATCAACAGGAGCATCAGTTTGTGAGAGTGTGGAGGGTCTTTCTCCAGCCAGAATAAGGTTAGGTGATGGAGACTATGTCCTGGGAAGGCTCGTCTCACAACAGAAACAGAGTTGAGTCATAGACCTGAAAATGGATACTTAAGAGTGAGTTTTGATGCCATCACCAGGAGCACTCATACTTAATTTAACACGAGCATGTATTTTTTTTAAAGATTTTATTTATTTATTTGAGAGAGAGAGTACATGAGACGGGGGAGGTCAGAGGGAGAAGCAGGCTCCCCGCTCAACAGGGAGCCCGATGCGAGACTCGATCCCAGGATTCTGGGATCATGACCTGAGCCGAAGTTAGACGCTTAACCAACTGAGCCACCCAGGCGCCCCAACACGAGCGGGTCTTAAACAAGAAACACAAAGGGAAATTGAGAACTAAGAGGATTGAAATTCATAAATAGAAAAGAAAGTCCCCTCAGGTTTATTATGATGGCTGATTTCTCAGCTTTGCAAGAAGGCAGATATTTCTCACATGTCATTTCTTAACACAACACCTTTGAAATGAAACCTCTAGATATGGTAATCATAGTTCCAGGACGCAATGGAAATTTTCTTTCAGCTAAGATTAAGTTCAAAGTAATGGACTCTTGACAATAGTAGGGAGGGATGTGCCTTGGCAAATGTGATGTCATGATTTCCTCCATCAATCCATTTTCCCTCAGCTACAGCTCAACCTCTAGGTACTTAATCTTGAGCAAGCTCAAAATGAGGCTTTCACTTGGTTTGGCTGGGTTCTAAATACGGTGGATGTGGGCACCTTTTCACTTTATGTATGTGTTATTACTACTTTGGACTCTTTAAAAGCATGAGATATTGAAGAGTCCTGTTACTGAAATAATAGAACTTCTGGGGCCTTGGATGCATGACAGTTATTTCAGTGCAAGACAGTCCAGGCCATCTGAAAAAACAAATTTACCTAGACACTGAGGACCTCTCTAGCTTATGCTAACCACATTAAAACTCAGGAGGAATACTTTTGGACATGAGTTCTTTGGTCTTTAATTCACAGGGTAAATAATTTTACTTTGTACTTTAACTTCTGTATATTTCAATTTAAGACTTTTTATTTTTTATTTTTTTTTAATTTTAACTCCGAAGAGGAATTTTATATCTAATTTCACCTTGGCAATTTGATAACAGGAGGGAAATTATAATCAAATTCAGGACGTCTGAATGTTGGTCTTTTATATTGCACTATTTAGATATTAACATTGGATCTCATTGTAGATTCTCTTTAAGCTATGTTGGACCATAAGGCTCAGAATAATTCGTAATGAGGATCCTCTGGAAAATATTTAGACTTGATTACAGAGTAACATTGGAATTATTTAATCATACTTTTCTGGTTCCGTTCAGAACTTTCTGGTATAAAAACAGGTTACTCAGCCTTCCCAGTGTTAGGAGGCTTCCAAAGGAGGAGTGATTGACATTGAAGGAATAAAATCACAAGGTGAGAGCAAAACTCTTTTGATAAAATACTCATTCCTCCTAGGGAGAGTTACAGCCCACTTGACAATATTTAAGTTTACAAACTTGGAGTTGAAAACAGCAATAAAATGTTTTTTGTTTGCCTAGTAGGAGAGATGTTTCTTGTCCATCTCTGATAGTTTCCCCCCTGCCCCGAAGAAGGGAAATCTACTGGTATTACATTCTTGTTATGGATTGAATCATATCCCCCCAAATTCATGTGAAGCTCTAAACCTCAATGTTACTATATTTGGAGATAAATTCTTTAAGGAGGCAAATAAGGTTAAACAGAGTCATAATGGAGAGCTCTAATCTGATGGGCTTGATATCCTTATAAGAATAGGAAGAGATGAAAAAAAAAAAGAATAAGAAGAGATGTCACAGAAATACTCACCCCCGCCAAAAAAATCAATAAATAAATAAAGAGAAAATACCATGTGAGGACACAATAAGAAGTGCCAAGTAGAGAGACTTCATCAGAAACCAACCCTAATGACGCTTAGATCTTGAACTTCTGGCCTCCAGAACTATGAGAAAATAAACATGTTATTTAAGCCACCCAGTGTGTGGTATTCTATTATGGCAACCCAAGCAAATAATATAACTACTGGTCTGTTATCTGTGTTCCTTCAAAGACCCTAACAATGGGCTGAGCAAACGCTAACTAATAAGATAATTGTAGAGAACTCTCAGGGTTTCTATCCAAAGCATTAAAAACGAACTATAAAATATAGCATTTATACCTTATTAACAAGAATGTGTCATTTTTAATTGACCAAAAAACTACTATATCTCCTACCTCTGAATAAAATCAGCTTTAGAAAATGCGTACGTGTGTGTGTGTGTGTGTGTGTGTGTGTGTGTGTGTTATTGCCTTAGACATCTGTGATCTGAGGCTATTTAGAGTTGTATGGTTTTAGAAAGCAAGTGAACAAGATTTACTAGTTTGAGGGGTCCACAGTGACTTGCACCTGTAGATTATTTTAATCTTCTTTAAAAAACTACCCCACCTAAAGTAAAGTATGGATTTTGGGTGGTTTATGATATGTCAGCGTAAGTTTATCAATTGTAACTAGTGTATTAATCTGGTGGAGGAGGTTGATAATGGGAGAGGCTAAGCACATGGGGTGCAGGAGGTATATGGAAAGTCTCTGTACCTTCTGCTCAGTTTTGCTGTGAACTTAAAACTGCTCTGGAAATTGTTAGAAAAAAAAGGAAAAAAAAAGAAACTACCCTTAAATCTTACTGGACTCATAACAAAATGCATATTTTATGCTCAAAACTTTTAGGTTGCATCGAAGGACGACTGTCTTTCAGGTAGTAAATCAATGATCCTTAATGTTTTGATTTTGTGGCTGTATCATCTCAACAAAAAGAATCTGTTTCAATTACCACAGCATGGCAAGAGGAATTTGGAAGTTCTCTCACAATAAGTTAATGCTTTGACCCATACATGAAATATATAACTTTAAGTTGGAACCTATAGGCGAGAACTAGCCAAAACGGCCCCACCCATCAGGAGAGGGAAACAAGATATGGGTGAACAATTGAAATTATTTTGTCACCCCATTGTTTGGATGACTATTTTCTGTTCCCTGTTAAGCTCAAACTGTAAATTAAATGACATTTATATAATCTTGAAACTGTAGCTATCTGATATTCTCTAAGTGTCTTTCCTCCAAAATTTACTAAAATATATAGCATTGGACACCTTTTGATTCACCTTTAAAACTGTATATCTATATCCTTAAGTTTGGGCAAAACTCATTCTACTGTGCTATGTCACATGTCACACCATGCCACAAAATCATGAATCATTAGAAAGAAGTGTTTCTAATTACATCTACAGAAAGTCTCTGGAAAATGCTTGAGCCTGCATCAAGTATACCATTTTCACATTCCTTTTTTTTTTTTTTTTTTTTTTTTTTTTTTTAGAGAGAGAGAGACAGTGTGAGTGCCTGGGGTAGAGGTGGGGGCAGCAGAGGGAGAAGGAGAAAGAGAGAGAATCTTAAGCAGGCTACAGTCTCCACTCGGAGCCCTACCCTGGGCTGGATCTTAGGACCTGAGATCCTGACCTGAACCAAAATCAAGAGTCGGAGGCTTAAATTACTGAGCCACCCAGGTGCTCCTTCACATACCTCTTCTTAAAAAGAAAGGTCCACTCATTTGCTAACTGTTACTGTGGCCAGTTCTGTACCTTGAACTGCATAGAGCAATAGGTAATTTCTGATTGCTATGATGCCTTTTCTCACTATGAACTTTTGTGACAATGTCCCTAATATAGTCCACTGCTTCCAGCTTATCATATGCAAAATACTAAATCAATATTAATATTTTAATTTGGTTTAAATAGCCCTGTGTATTTTAAAGTCTAGTATGACAGGCTTTCTGCCCATTCTAGATTCATCTACCTCTTGAATGTGACTAAATTAAATACTACCACCTAGGATTAGGCTCAGATTTTTTTGCAGAAAACTTAGTCTCATATATTTACATGCACAACATTTTATTCTTTCACATAAAAGCCATCTGGAGGGGGCGCCTGGGTGGCTCAGTTGGTTAAGTGACTGCCTTCAGCTCAGGTCATGATCCTGGAGTCCCGGGATCGAGTCTCACATCGGGCTCCCTGCTCGGCAGGGAGTCTGCTTCTCTCTCTGACCCCCTTCCCTCTCGTGCTCTCTATCTCTCATTCTCTCTCTCTCAAATAAATAAATAAAATCTTAAAAAAAAAAAAGCCATCTGGAGGGAGGTAATCTAGGGCACGTATGGAGATTCCAAAAATTCATTAGTTGTTTTGGAAATTCCAGTTATCCTTACTCTTTTCGGTAAAAAGTAAAATTTACCCACATGGACCAAGACTGCAACAGGAGTTGAAGCCCTGATGTCTGCATACCTTGAGATAAAGATAAAAAGGACACTCCCTCTCCTTTTTTAAGAAATATATCACCGATTATAATGTAGTGATATGGATATAATTGCCAACAAGGGAAGCTGAGAAATGTAGTCTGCTACCTTGGCAATATATATAGCTGAATATTTGGATTTCTTTTATCGAGCAGATAAAGAATAGATATCTTGGTAGACCACTAGAAGTCTCCACCACAGAGACCAAATAGAAGTTATGAAACTTTATTTGCATTATTTTGTTTTCTTTTTTTCAGCAATTGGAAATGATGAAAATAATATTCTAAAATTGTAACTAAACATGATCTTTGTAATTTCCTTATAATCATAATGGATTTATATAGGTAAACAAACCTCTATATGGAAAATATCAGAGACCCACATATTGCTTAATGGAGCACTGTTCCTTTTGCTTCAAATAACAATTTAAGCTCATCACATTTATAAAACAAAAACAATCCATACAGCATATGGCATGTAAGATAACTGAAATATATTAATAGATCTAAAGATGTGAAGACGATATATTTTATGTAAATAGTCAGATACGAAAAAAGATACTGTATCTTTCCACCTTGTGTAAATGTATAGATACCTTGCAAACAATTACTTTAAAGTGATTAGCTGACACAGATCTGTTCTAAATATATCACGATGCACAGTATAATATATAGAGTTTAAACTTGGTAGTAAATGCTTGTTAAGCAAATCTTTAGAATATTATCTTTAGATACATATTCTTTTCCTTGTGGGAAAAATGTGTTTATCTCTAAACATACAACATGTAAGAGGAATGAGCTAATAATGTTTTTATATACACATTTGAACCATAATATGGTATCCACCTTAAGTATTACAATAGACTGCATCTGTCATAATTATAACAAAAGTTCGCTCTGGCCCTACTCTCCCAGCTGTTTGCTTGCCTAGAATGATGGAATATCAGCTTGGCAAACTCTTTCACCTTCTTTAAATCTTTGCTTAAATTTCACCTTCCAAATTTGGTCAATCTTAGCCATCATGTTTAAGACTGCCACTTAATCCCCATCGTCTTCTTCATACACTCCTGATCTCCTTTGCTGTACATTTTCTCTTTTCCATAGCACCTATCATGTCTTAGCACACCAAATATTTACTTATTTATTATCTTTAATGATTATTGCATATTTGCCCATACAGGGAAGCCTTATGAGAATGCATATCCTTGTCTTCTCTTTCTTTCTCTAGTTTAAATGAAATGCCCTGAAGAATACAGAGCAAGTATTCAATAAATATTTGTTAACTGAATGGATAATGTAGATCTTTGCTTGCTGGACAGAGTTATAATTCTTTGTGGGTTCACAAGAAAGCCTCATCGTGTGAATGCTCTTTAATTCTTCAGATTCATCTATCCCCAACCTCTCACAACAAATTTGTGTCCCATCAATAGCACATCCACAAAATGGACCCACAAAATGATTTTTGGCTTTTGTTCCAGTCAGACTGACAATGGTTTGGGCATCTTTCTTTTGAACCAGAGGCTGAGCTGCAAAGTGAACTGTCACTTAGATCTGGTGCCCCATTAATCAACAAGAAAAGTTTTACTTATCTTTTCATCTCCTTCAAATACTTAACCATATTTCCTCATAGTCACAGGAAGCGTTTGGTGGTTTCTCTTCTATGCTTTGCATTTTTGCTTCTTCTATTTTTGCATTTTCCACAACATATTATTGTTTACTTACTTTTATGTCTCCACAACTAGATTGTGAGTTCTTTGAAGACAAGGATTTTCATTTATTATTTTCGAATTCCCTGTACCAAGTGGAGAGCATAATGCATAGAAACTATCCTTTAAATATTTATACAATGGAATAAAAATCCATACAGGTAAACTTTTCATTTCTTTCATTGAGTACTATTAAGAATTTTAAAATATACCTCGCCGATATTCCCTGTTACCCATAATGGTATGTTTACTTCTTTACAGTATTTTCCTATTTCCCTTCAACACATTTTAAAAACTAAATTTTATTTTCGTTCATGATATCAGTTTAAATCATTACCCTTAACTTCAAGTTTAGTAGCCTGATTCTTTCTCATTTGTGAGACAGAAGGTCCATGCATAACCAGGAATATACATGACATGTGAATAAACTATAGTTTGATTGTTCACAAGCCTTTATTTTAGTTGACTTTTGAAAAATATCAATAATATGTATAATAAAAATGTGGTTATTTTCACAATCAACTGGAGAGACAAGGAACTGCTTGAAATTATTTACAGAGTAAACCCTGATACTGTTAGCCGATCTGATTGGGGAAAAGGTTGAATAAGGGAAATTAATATTTCATATTTGGTGCATATTGTGAGAAAACTAAAAACAATAGCGTCAGAATAAGTGGAAATATTTTTAAAGCAAGAATGTATTTTAAAAGTTAAACTAAATTTATATGATGACAGTGAATAATATATTAAAATTTCATTTTGTAAATAACTCAAAGAGGCAAAGGAATAAGCTCATGTATAACCCTTTAACACACGTACTGTTATTGTACTCACCTCCCCATTTCTCCACTTCTAAACTACCTGAAATTAGTGATGTTGCTGGGAAAATTCTTGAAACTCCACACAAGCATAAGAAGCAAAATCTGATGGACAAATTTTTCAACAAAAGTAAATAAAAAGTATCCCCACAAAGTTCAAAATAGAAGTGGGTGGGGGAAATCACCAAAAGCCAAAAAAATTCTGCATGATACCAGACTCTATGTGAGGAAAAGTTATGGGAGGTAATGGGATAGTTGATAAACTTAAAGACCAGAGATCCCTAAAATAGCCATCTGGAATTCACTGGAAAGCCTTAGATCAAATTGAGAAATAACAGTTGACACTGGAAGGGATTTTATATCAATTAAAAAGAATTGAATGGAAGAAGACAATAGTACATCTCAAGGGACAGGCAGGGATTAGCACTATGAACCCTTGAAGACAGTGAGCCTTCAGAGATCCCTTCAAAACAAGACCCCAAACTCAGGAGAAATTTCTGGGAATGGAGTAAAAATATGAGGAATAATTGAGAAAAAAGAAAAAGAAGGTCCACATAAAAGTGATTGTAAGAAACATTACCAGGAAATCCCAGATATTTAGCTTTCAAATTTTAAACACCAAATACACACACACACACACACACACACAAATACACACACACACAATCACACATGAAAAAGAAGTGGAAGTTCTGTGGGCTTAGAAAATGCTGTAAGTTACACATACTTCAAAAAGTTCAGGTAAACTGATCTGATATAAAAATGATCAATAGCGGGGGCGGAGCAAGATGGCAGAGGAGTAGGAGACCTGGATTTCATCTGGTCTCAGGAATTCAGCTGAATAGGGATCAAACTATTCTGAACATCTACGAACTCAACAGGAGATCGAAGAGAAGAATAGCAACAACTCGCTGAACAGAAAAGCGACACTTTCTGGAAGGTAGGACGTGCGGAGAAGTGAATCCAAGGCGATATTCGGGAGGATAGACGGCGGGGGAGGGGCCTCCGTCGGCCGCTTCTGGCAACTGATAGAGCCGCGGGGCACAAAATCGGACCTTTTAGAAGTTGGCTCCACTGAGGGACGTCACTCCAGTGGCTAAGCGGGGGCTGGAACCCTCACTGAGACAGTGTGGTCTCAGGACCCTCGGGGTCACAGAAAGACCGGGGGTGCCTGAGTGCGGCAGAGATCCCAGGTATCGGAGCGGGGAAGCCGGCTACAGAGACGGAGCCGAGGCGCGGGCTCTCAGCTCGGGGTTGCCATAAACTGTGAGGCGTGGCCCAGTCGGGTCCCTGCTCCTCCAGCAGGGACCCGGGGAGACTCACCTTCCTCCCCGGGGAGGAGCAGCACGGGAGCACACCGCAGGGATCTGCTGGGTTTAGAGACTCCACACCAGGTCGGGTGCCAGAGATAGAAACACTCAGTCACAGGCCAGCTGAGCATGGAGTGCGGGCAGAGACCGGGGACACGGGAGTGACTGAGAGCTTTTCTCTGGGGGCGCACGGAGGAGCAGCGCCCCAAGTTTTTGGCTCCTCCAGGCCAAGATTGGGAAGCCGCCATTTTCACTCTCCTCCTCCAAAGCTGTACCGAGAGCTTGCAGGGAACAAAAGCTCCCAAGAGCAAATGAGCAGATTACGTAGCCCGGACCGACAAGGGTGGAGCAATTCCGTCTCTGGCAAATACATTTGAGAACCACGGCAACAGGCCCCTCCCCCAGAAGATCAGCAAGAACAACCAGCCAAGACCAATTTACCCATCAAGGAGAACGGGAGAACTCCATCGCTAGGGGAATACGGCACATAGAAATCATGGCTTTTTTACCATGATTCATTAGTTTTTCAAAGTTAATTTTTTAACTGTTTTTTTAATTTTTCTTTTTCCCTTTTTCAACCAAAATCTTATCAATCCCTTTTTGAAAAAAAAAATTTTCATTTTGAGAGTCATATTCTATCCCTTCATAGTAGATATCCTTATTTTTGGTATATATATATATATATATATATATATATATATTTTAAAGAGATATATATTTATATATTTATATATATTTATATATATTTATATATATATTTATATATATATATATATATATAAGTTGTTCTCTCTTTAAAATTTTGAGATACAGTTTCTTCTAACAGATCAAAATATACCCTAAATCACTAGTGTATGTCTTTGTTCAGGTCTCCTGCCTGATCACATTCTCTCCCTTTCTTTTTAAATCTTCTTCTTTCTTTTTTCAAACAACTTCTTATCAATTTCTTTTATAAAATTTTTTATAATTTCCATCTTTACAGTCATCTTCCATCCCTTCATTGTATCAACCCTTATTTTGTACATATATAAGTCTTTCTTTCTTTAAAATTTTAGGAGGCACTTTCTTCTAACAGACCAAAATATTCTCAAAATCTAGGGTGTGGCACTGATCTATGAACTAGCCTGATCCTATTCGATCATATTCTGTTTTGTTTTGTTTTGTTCTGTTTTTGTTTGTTTTTATCTTATTCTTTTTCTTTTTCTTTTTTTTTTTTTCTTCTCCTTCTTTTTTCTTTCTTTCCCTTTCTTTTCCCCTGGTTTCAGGTCTTTTCTGATTTGTTTAGAGTATATTTGCTGGGGACGTTGTTAACCTGGTAGCATTTTGTTCTCTCATTCATCTATTATCCTCTGGACAAATGACAAGACGAAAAAAATCACCTCAGCAAAAAGAACAAGAGGTAGTACCGTCTGCCAAGGACCTACTCAATATGGACATTAGTATGATGTCGGATCTAGAGTTCAGAATCATGACTTTAAAGATACTAGCTGGGCTTGAAAAAAGCATGGAAGTTATGAGAGACACCCTTCCTGGAGAAATAAAAGAACTAAAATCTAACCATATTGAAATCAAAAGGCTATTAATGAAGCCCAATAAAAAATGGGGGCACTACCTGCTAGGATAAATGAGGCAGAAGAGAGACTCAGCAATATAAAAGACCAAATGATGGAAAATAAAGAAGCTGAGAAAAAGAGAGATAAACAACTACTGGATCACGAGGGCAGAATTCGAGAGATAAGCGATATCATAAGACAAAACAACATTAGAATAATTGGGGATCCCAGAAAAAGAAGAAAGAGAGAGAGGGGCAGAAGGTATATTGGAGCAAATTATAGTAGAGAACTTCCCTACTGTGGGGAAGGAAACAGCCATCAAATCCAGGAGGCACAGAGAACCCCTCTCAAAATCAATAAAAATAGGTCAACACCCTGACATCTAATAGTAAAACGTACGAGTCTCAGAGACAAAGAGGAAATCTTGAAAGCAGCTTGGGAGAAGAGATATGTAACCTATAATGGTAGAAACATTAGACTGTCAACAGACCTAACCACAGAGACCTGGAAGGCCAGAAAGGACTGGCATGATATCTTCAGAGCACTGAATGAGAAAAATATGCAGCTAAGAATACCATATCCAGCTAAGCTCTCATTGAAAATTGAAGGAGAGATAAAAAGCTTCCAGGACAAACAAAAACTAAAGGAAATGGCAAACACGAAACCAGCCCTACAAGAAATATTGAAAGGGGTCCTCTAAGCATAGAGAGAGCCTAAAAGGAGCATAGACCAGAAAGGAATACAGACAATATACAGTAACAGTCACCTTACAGGCAATACAATGGCACCAAATTCATATCTTTCAATAGTTACCCTGAATGTGAATGGGCTAAATGCCCCAATCAAAAGACACAGGCTATCAGATGGGATTAAAAAACAAGACCCATCCATATGGTGTCTGCAAGAGACTCATTTTAGACCCAAAGACACCCCCCAGATTGAAAGGAGGGGGTGGAAAACCATTTACCATGCTAATGGACACCAAAAGAAAGCTGGGGTGGCAATCGTTACATCAGACAAATTAGATTTTAAAACAAAAACTGTAATAAGAGATGAGGAAGGACACTATATCCTACTTAAAGGGTCTATCCAACAAGAAGATCTCACAATTATAAATATCTATGCCCCTAACATGGGAGCAGCCAATTATATAAGCCAATTAATAACAAAAGCAAAGAAACACATTGACAACAATACAGTAATAGTGGGGGACTTTAACACCCCCCTGACTGAAATGGACAGATCATCTAAGCAAAGACCAACAAGGAAATAAAGACTTTAAAAGACAAACTGGACCAAATGGACTTCACAGACATATTCAGAACATTCCATCCCAAAGCAACAGAATACACATTCTTCTCTAGTACCCATGGAACGTTCTCCAGAATAGATAACATCCTAGGTCACAAATCAGGTATCAACCGGTACCAAAAGATTGGGATTATTCCCTGCATATATTCAGACCACTGTGCTTTGAAACTAGAACTCAATCACAAGAGGAAAGTCGGAAAGAACACAAATACATGGAGGCTAAAGAGCATCCTACTAAAGAATGAAAGGGTCAACAAGGAAATTAAAGAAGAATTAAAAAAAATCATGGAAAACAGTGAAAATGAAAATACAACTATTCAAAATCTCTGGGATACAGCAAAGGCAGTCCTGAGAGGAAAGTATATAGCAATACAAGCCTTTCTCAAGGAACAAGAAAGGTCTCAAATACACAACCTAACCCTATACTAAAGGAGCTAGAGATAAAATAGCAAATAAAGCCTAAACCCAGCAGGAGAAGAGAAATAATAAAGATCAGAGCAGAAATCAATGAACTAGAAACCAAAAAAACAGAAGAACAGATCAAAGAAACTAGGAGCTAGTTCTTTGAAAGGATTAGCAAGATTGATAAACCCCTGGCCAGACTTCTCAAAAAGAAAAGAGAAATGACCCAAATCAACAAAATCATGAATGAGAGAGGAGCGATCACAAACAACAGCAAAGAAATACAAACAATTATAAGAACATATTATGAGCAACTATATGCCAGCAAATTAGATAACCTGGAGGAATTGGATCCATTCCTAGAGAAGTATGAACTACCAAAATTGAACCAGGAAGAAATACAAAACCTAAACAGACCTATAACCACTAAGGAAATTGAAGCAGTCATCAAAAATCTCCCAACAAACAAACACCCAGGGCCAGATGGCTTCCCAACGGAATTCTACCAAACATTTAAAGAAGAATTAATACCTATTCTCCTGAAACTGTTCCAAAAAATAGAAATGGAACGAAAACTTCCAAATTCATTTTATGAGGCTACCATTACCTTGATCCCAAAACAAGACAAAGACCCCATCAAAAAAGAGAATTACAGACCAATATCCTTGATGAATATGGATGAAAAATTCTCACCAAAATACTAGCCAATAGGATCCAACAGTACATTAAAAGGATTATTCAACATGACCAAGTAGGATTTATCCCTGGGCTGCAAGGTTGATTCAAAGTCTGCAAGTCAATCAAGGTGATACAATATATTAACAAAAGAAAGAACAAGAATCATATGATCCTCTCAATAGATGCAGAAAAAGCATTTGACAAAGTATAGCATCCTTTCTTGATCAAAACTCTTCAGAGTATAGGGATAGAGGGTACACACCTCAATATCATAAAAAACATCTATGAAAAACATACAGCAAATATCATTCTCAATGGGGAAAAGTTGGGAGCTTTCCCCCTAAGGTCAGGAATGTGGCAGGGAAGTCCACTATCACCACTGCTATTCAACATAGTATTAGAAGTCCTAGCCACAGCAATCAGACAACAAAAAGAAATCAAAGGCATCCAAATCAGCAAAGAGGAAGTCAAACTCTCACTCTTTACAGATGATATGATACTTGATGTGGAAAACCCAAAAGACTGCACCCCAAAATTGCTAGAACTCATACAGGAATTCAGTAAAGTGGCAGGATATAAAATCAATGCACAGAAATCCGTGGCATTTCTATACACCAACAACAAGACAGAAGAGAGACAAATTAAGGAGTCGATCCCATTTAAATTTGCACCCAAACCCATGAGATACCTAGGAATAAATCTAACCAAAGAGGCAAAGGTTATGTACTCAGAAAACTATAAAATACTCATGGAAGAAAAGGAGGAAGACACAAAGAAATGGAAAGATGTTCCATGCTCATGGATTGGAAGAACAAACATTGTGAAGATGTCAATGATACCTAGAGCAATCTACACATTCAATGCAATCCTCATCAAAATACCATCCACTTTTTTCAAAGAAATGGAACAAATAATCCTAAAATTTGTATGGAACCTGAACAGACCCCGAATAGCCAGAGAAATGTTGAAAAAGAAAAGCAAAGCTGGCGGCATCCCAATTCCGGACTTCCAGCTCTATTACAAAGCTGTCATCATCAAGACAGTATGGTACTGGCACAAAAACAGACACATAGATCAATGGAACAGATAAGAGAGCCCAGAAATGGACCCTTAACTCTAGGGTCAACAAATCTTTGACAAAGCAGCAAAGAATGTCCAATGGAAAAAAGTCTCTTCAACAAATGGTGTTGGGAAAATTGGACAGACACATGCAGAAGAATGAAACTGGACCATTTCCTTATACCACACACAAAAATAGACTCTAAATGGTTGAAAGAGCTAAACGTGAGACAGGAGTCCATCAAAATCCTAAAGGAGAACACAGGCTGCAACCTCTTTGACCTCAGCCGCAGCAACTTCTTTCTAGAAACATCGCCAAAGGCAAGGGAAGCAAGGGCAAAAATGAACTATTGGGATTTCATCAAGATAAAAAGCTTTTGCACAGCAAACGAAACAGTCCACAAAACCAAAAGACAACTGACAGAATGGGAGAAAATATTTGCAAATGACATACCAGATAAAGGGCTAGTATCCAAAATCTATAAAGAATTTATCAAACTCAACACCCAAAGAACAAATAATCTAATCAAGAAATAAGCAGAAGACATGAACATACATTTTTCCAAAGAAGACATCCAAATGGCCAACAGACACATGAAAAAGTGCTCAACATCGCTCGGCATCAGGGAACTCCAAATCAAAACCTCAATGAGATACCATCTCACACCAGTCACAATGGTTAAAATTAACAAGTCAGGAAACGACAGATGCTGGTGGGGATGCGGAGAAAGGGGAACCCTCCTACACTGTTCATGGGAATGTAAGCTGGTGCAGCCACTCTGGAAAACAGTATGGAGGTTCCTCAAACAGTTGTAAATAGAGCTACGATATGATCCAGCAATTGCACTACTGGGTATTTACCACAAAGATACAAATGTAGGGATCCCAAGGGGTACGTGCACCCCAATGTTTATAGCAGCAATGTCCGCAATAGCCAAACTGGAAAGAGCCAAGATGTCCATCGACAGATGAATGGATAAAGAAGATTTGGTATATATACACAATGGAATATTATGCAGCCATCAAAAGGAATGAGATCTTGCCATTTTCAACGACGTGGATGGAACTGGAGGGTGTTTTGCTTAGTGAAATAAGTCAATCAGAGAAAGACATGTATCATATGACCTCACTGATAGGAGGAATTCTTAATTTCAGGAAACAAACTGAGGGTTGCTGGAGTGGTGGGGGGGTGGGAGGGATGGGGTGGTTGGGTGATAGACATTGGGGAGGGTATGTGCTATGGCGAGGTCTGTGAATTGTGCAAGACTGTTGAATCACAGATCTGTACCTCTGAAACAAATAAAGCAATATTGTTAAGAAAAAATTAAAGAAGAATATAGCAGGAGGGGAAGAATGAAGGGGGAGAAATCGGAGGGGGAGACAAACCATGAGAGATGATGGACTCTGAAAAACAAACTGAGGGTTCTAGAGGAGAGCAGGGGATGGGTTAGCCTGGTGATGGGTATTAAAGAGGGCAAGTTCTGCGTGGAGCACTGGGTGTTATGCACAAACAATGAATCATGGAACACTACATCCAAAACTAATGATGTAATATATGGTGATTAACATAACAATAAAAATTTAAAAAAAATGATCAATAGCAAATATAAGAATAAAGACAATAGCATGCTGAATAACATGCCTACACAATGAAACCTTGTCATAGTTATGTTACAGAACAAAGTGTACATTTTATTACAGTGCAAGGAAAGGCAATAAAATACTACAAAACACAAAATAACAACATACGTCAGAATTTTTAAAACTCAAATAAATAGATAAAATTCAAGAAATCGTTTTAGAAATACAAAAAAAATAATAATTTCAGCAAGGAACCCTAAACTTGAAGCAACACAAGAGTAAATAAATGCAATAGATAGTGCCTTACCAAAAACAGGTTAAAAAAGGAAAAGTTTAAAAACCCAAAGAACCAAAGAAAAATTAAGAACATTGAAATATAAAGCTATTGGCAATAGGCAAAGATCAATACACAGTTGATATACATCCTTAAAAAATGAATATGAGGTTGCAGAATATATACTAAATTCTCTGCCTCAAAATCATTCTTGATTTTTTAAAAAGGATTAGAAATCTTAATACAAAGATTAAATTATTGAAACGGTGTAACATATACCTGAGAATACAAAACCAACATGAAAAATTCTGATGCAGGTTCTAATGAAATTACTAACTTTAAAGATTTATTTAGTATTTTAGAGAACAAGAATGAAAGAGCACATGCATGGGAGGAGAGGGAGAGAGAATTCTCAGACATCCCACTGAGTGCAGAGCCCGATGTGGGGCTTGACCCCAGGACCCTGAGATCATGACCTGAGCTGAAACCAAGAGTCCCCAACACTTAACTGGCTGAGGCACGCAGGTGCCCTGTGAAATCACTACACTTAAAAAAAAAAAAAAAAAAAGCCTCTGGACATATAGGTAAAAGTATTAAAAGGGAAAAATAAATTATCCTCAGATTTTATGAAGCAGCACTTTAGAAATGATAAAATGGAATAATGCAATTAATATATCAAGAAAAGAAAATTTGAGCAAAGAACTTCATATCCATCAAAACTGACACTCAAGAAAAAATGTAGAGTCAAATTATTAACAACAAACAATTCTAAGAATATTTATAACATGAACTTTTCTTGAAGTATCCAATTAAGAGTAGACTTCAGACATGAGCATCAATACTGTGGTAAGTTTTAAACATATAATGACTTACAGACCTAAGATTAAATGGAATTTAAAAGGGATAAATTACAGAGCACAACGGTATATACATAGTGTAGATAAAATAACATTGTAAAATATATAAGGAAAGAAGAGAATAAGCATTTTTAAAATTATTTACTCAGTGTCTATGCAGGTAGCAGCATTGGTTTTATTAATGTTATTCCTAAATGATTATGTGTGTAATATGGATAAAGTATTAATTATGATGCCTTCTATTTCTGTCATCTCCTGTGTCCTTGAAAACCAGTTATCTTGGTATGGAAGAAAAGAAATACAGATGTAATCTAGATAATACTAACTAAAGCCTTGTTGCACTGAATTTAAATTGGAAGTATCAATATGAATGTATGAGAAATTTTATCTCTAAAAAAATTTTAAGAATTTTATATGTAGATATGAAATACACAGACACATATTTTTATAGTTCTGTCCACTAAAGAAGCCTAAAACTCATGACCAACTCAATAATAATGAGCATCCCCAGAGATTAAATTATAGTTTTAAAATGCCATATCCTTAAAAAAGAAAGATCTTCTGGGGGAAAAAAAAAGCAAACGGGGTTTGGAATGTGAAAAAAATGCAAGATAAAATTGGAACATCCTGCTATCAAAATGATAGTGAAGACACTAAAAAAAATTGCTGAGGTCATGTCAAAAGTAATTCTGAGCCAAAATATTTGGTTCACTGGCCAAATTGAGACAATTTTTGTTATAAATATAATAATAATAATATATTAAAGAAATGTAAATCTGTAGTTCATAATTAAATCATATAAAAGAAACTTAATGGTTGAACTTTGGAAAATTATAGAGAACCAATCCATTATCTTGATAACTGGGAAGAGAGAGTGAAGGAAATAACCACTTATCCTGAATTTCCTGTATGAACTGTATAACTGCATATCCAAATTACAGAAGAAGTGTTTTTTTAGAAAAAGAAATCCAACTAATAAATTTAAAAGAAGAGATATTTAAAACATGAATAGTTTGCAATTTTCAATCAATAAATATGTAGGCAATGATAAACATAGAAAAAAAGGCAGGAAGGAAAGAATGGATATTATATTCTTCCTAATGAAATGACATAACACTATGTATAATCTTAGCAAAAAAAAAAAAAAAAAGAATATGTCTGATTAAGATTCTAGCTCCAGGGTGCCTGGGTGGCTCAGTTGGTTAAGCGACTGCCTTCGGCTCAGGTCATGATCCTGGAGTCCCAGGATCGAGTCCCACATCATACTCCCTGCTCAGCAGGGAGTCTGTCTCTCCCTCTGACCTTCTTCTCTCTCATGCTCTCTCTCTACCATTCTCTCTCTCTCTCAATAAATAAATAAAAATCTTTAAAAAATAAAATTAAAAAAAAAAAAGATTCTAGCTCCAGCTGCCAAGTTCCAGGAAATATTGAGGGGAGAGAACATAATTGAATTTTACTATTAATATGCAATCAACAAAATCTAACTTACAGAAAAATCTACAAGTTAAATATCCCAGATCTTTTACAGGAAAAAAAAAAGATATATATATATATATATAAATATATTTAGAAACATATATATATATATATAAATATATATATATTTCTTTTTTTCATATATATACATACATATATGAAAAAAGATGGAGGGGGAATCTATAATTGAAATAGATTTTTACAATTGACCATCCTGGAAAGTTATTTTGTGGATTGCAATAACTGATTGAAAAGTTTATATGGAGAGGAAAATGACCCAGAAAAGCCAATACAATATTGAAGGAGAACAAAGTGAGAATTCACACTACTCAAGACCTCAAAGCTTACTATAAAACTATAGTAATCAAGACAGTGTAGTATTGGCGAAAGAACAGACCAATAGTTCAAAGGAACAGAGAAGACAGCCTAGAAATACACCCACATCAATATAGTCAACTGATCTTTGACAAAGGAACAAAGGCAATACAGCAGAGAAAAGTTAGCATCTCCAACAAATGGTGCTGGAACAACTAGACATGCACATACAAACAAATGAACCTAGCCACAAATCCTCCACAAAAATTAATTCAAAATGTATTGTACACCTAAATGTAAAATGCAAAACCATAAAACTCCTGGTGGGTAACATAGGAAAAAACTTAGAAGACCTTGAGTATGGCGATGACTTTTTAGATACAACATCAGGAGCATGATCCGTGAAAGAAATAATTGACAAGCTGGACTTCATTAAAATTAAAAGGAAAACTCTGCTCTGGGAAAGTAAAACAATGTCAAGACAAGAAGAAGACAAACCATGGACTGGGAGAAAATATATTTTTTAAAATTTTATTTATTTATTTTGAGAGAGAAAGACAGAGAGAAAGCAAGCATGGGGTGGGGGGGTAGGGGTAGAAGAAGAGGGAGAGAAGCAGGTTCTCCACTGAGTGAGGAGCCTGATGCAGGGCTCCATCTCATGACCCTGAGTTCATGACCTGAGCTGAAATCAAGAGTCAGACAACCAACTGAGCCACCCAGGTGCCCCTGGGAGAAAATATTGTCAAAAGAAATATCAGGTAAAAGATTTATCCAAAATATATATCCAAAATATACTTAAAACTCAACAGCAATAAAACAAATAACCCAATTAAAAAATAGGCCAAATACTTTGACACCTCACCAAAGAAAATAGAGAGATGATAAATAATCATCTGAAAAGATGCTCCAGGTCATATGTCATCAGAGAAATACAAATTAAAGCAACAAAGACATACCACTACACACTTACTAAAAATGGCCAAAACCAAAAAAAAAAAAAAAAACTGCCAACAACAAATACTGATAAGGACCCACATTTTTAGTATTATTCATTGCTGGTGGGAATGAGGATGATATACTTTGGGCAAGTCTGTCAGTTTCTTACAAAGCTAAACATACTTTTATTCTTATTATATGTTCCAGCAATCATTTGTATGTCCACAGTAAATCTACACATAGACGTCTATAGAAACTTTATTCATAATTGCCAGAATGTGGAAGCAACCAAGTTGGCCTTGCATACGTGAACGGATAAATAAGCTGTGATATATTTTTCATCACTGAGGAGAAATGAGCTATCAAGCCATGAGAAGACATGGAGGAACGTTAAATATATATTATCACTGAATTGAAAGAAGCCTGATTTCACCTATAAGACACTATGGAAATGTCAAAACTATGGAGACAGTAAAAAGATCAGTTGTTGCCCAGGAATTAGGGAGAAGAGGTTACGGAAAGGGGAAGCACAGAGGATTTTTAGGGCAGTGAAAATACTGTGTATGACACTATGATAATGGATACTTATCCTGTATTTGTCCAAAGCTATAGATTGTACAACACCAAGAGTGAACCCTAATGTAAACTATGGACTTTGGGTGATTCTGATGTGTCAGTGTAGGTGCATGAGTTATATAACAAATGTATCAGTAGAGGAGGAATTTGATAATACTATGAACCTATAACTACTCTAAAAATATATTTAAAAATAAATTAAAATAAAAAAAAAATAAATGGACCAGACTAAACATAAGTGTGCTGGGATGATCATTTGGGAAACTAACTATAAAGAAATGCAAATAAGTTATTACCACAAAAGTTAGGCAAACGGATCATTGTGGAGGGTAGGAGAGCTGGCATGAGGGCGAGGTGCTTATATGGGCTTCTGGCATGGCTGGTAAAGATCAATTTATTGGTGTGCGTGGTGGTGTAGGACATTTTCCTTATAATAGCTCACTAATGTATGTCTTGAGGCAGGGAGAACAGCAGAATTGGGATGATTTTCTTTCTTTTTAAGATTTTATTTATTTATTTTAGAAAGACATAAAGTGAGAGTGGGAGTGGAGTGGGAGTGGGGAGAGGGGCGGAGGGAGAGGAAAAGAGAGAATCTCAAGCGGACTCTGTGCTGAGCATGGATTCTGATGCAGGGCTTGAACCCACGACCCTGAGATCATGACCTGAGCCAAAACCAAGAGTCGGAGGCTTAATCAACTGAGCCACCCAGGGGCCCCAGGATGATTTTTCTTAAAGTGAATAGTGGATCAAATTAGAGGAACTAAGTAAAGTAAAAGGAAATTTAAAAGTGACAAGGAACTCTGGAAACTTAGTGATGTTAAAAATATAGTTGCAAATTAACTGCACATTCTGAATAATTAAAACTCACAAAAATCATGACTAGCTTCAGTTTTTTGAATAAAAATTCTAGATGAAAGGTGCATGGGTAGTCAGTTCTACTTTATAATGCATTTTATGGTAAGACATATTTTTCCTAACATCTATGGAAGAAATTTTTTTAAATTATAAAGTTTAATAGTTACATCAATTAAATACATCACAAATGAGTGATGTATTTAATAACAGAATTCCTGCTTTCTGAAGTTAACTAAATTAATTCCTGATTTCTGAGGTTAACTGCATTGAGAATGTACATTTTAAATATGTTTTAAGTTAAATTATATGATGTAATTTTAAGTAGACCTCCTTCAATGAATATCTTAGAACGCATTTTACTTCTGTTTTTAGTTTTAATAGAAAAAATCAAGAATATATTGAATATGTAGTTCAAATGATCTTGGCTAAAAATGATTCTAAATAAATAAATGGATTTTATGAAATATTTTTGTATAGTAGACGCTAATGTTAGCCTAGCAAAGTAGCATTTATTTTCTGTAGAGAGCTAATAATTTACAGTAATCACTTTGATCCTTATTATTTAATTTATATGCTAAACAGATGAACTGAATTAATTATTATTACCAAATAAACTGTTCTTTCTTATTAAAATTGTCCTGGCTTTCAGATAGTCGTAGATGACATCTAATCCTTTGTTCTTAAATAAGCAAATATAAGTTTTAAATATGCACTATAAAAATCTAACATAAAGCATACCATACATGTCTAACATTTTATGAAATGATCATATGAAAATAACATTATATTAACTCAAGTCCTTTATAATATTTGCTGTGGAAAGCTTCTATGAACTCCAAAATAAATAATACTTCTTACTATAAGAAGAATTGGAAGGATGATTTTTAATGTTGATTTTATTAAATAAATAATTTGTCCTATAATAACATGTTATTTTAGGCAGAAGCCTTAAAGTGGTTTTAGTTCTGTTTTATAGTAATCTATGCAAATAGAGAGTTGTTAGTTACAAAGATCTGTGTCGATGAAAAAGCAGGGAACATTTATAGAGTAGCTTTTCATGTGCGTGACTTTCGAAGTAATTTGAAATGTCAAGCATGTTATGAGAAGTGCCAATTATAATTATCTCAAGTCATATTAAGCATAGTTTTAAACATATGTAGTAGTTATACTAGAATTAATATATCAAATTGTTAATAGAGGTCATGATTGGGCAAATTTGGAGGACATTCCCAGACTTGGATCTTATCTCCTTGGACGATTCACTCACCCTGTTTCTATATACTGGTTTTTCTGCTGTTCGTGTACATGCCAAGGATATTTCCACCTCTTGGCCTTGGCACACGTTCTTTGCCCTGTTTAAAAAGCTCTCTTTCCACATATTTTCACACTTCCAAATCCATAATCATGCTTCTTATGTCACAGAAATTGTCGCAACTTAGATGTAAATATTTACCTCTTTTCTCTATAGTTCTCCAACTGGGTTGTAAGGATCCTGTGGAAAAAGACTGTGATTTTTCATTGTTATATATGTAGCACACAAAGCAGAAGCTGAAATTACATAGGAATATGTATGTAAACGAATGAGTATATGCAATATTAATTTAGCATTCAAATAAAATATAGAACCAAAAAAACTCCTTAGATATCATATGTGTATATTTTCTAAAGTATACAATGATTCACATATTTGTACACCTACTATATATTTATGTATCGTTTATCATTTATAATGTAAAAGAGTTTCATATTTTCCCCAAACAACAGCATATTTCCCTATGATAAATCTTACAAAGAGTTTCAATCATGTAAAAACTTATGTTTGAACCATTTACATAGTTTTAAACAATTATATAAAGACTGTTAGAAATTACAACTTGGATAGATAAAAAGTATCCTAGAATTTTTACCTCCTGGTGTTCGAGATTTAGATATGGATCCCTGCTGTCTGATTTGCTACAGCCAAGATATGAATTATATTTTGTATGGCCTTCTAGAGTACTGCAGGATAAGTTCTCATCAACTTTTGTATCAATCAAATACAAATTTCAATAGAAAAAAATGATTGATGAACTCCATCAGGCCATTCAGTTAACAGTAAGGCCAAGAAATTCAGATTACATATTTGTAAATTTTGACATCCATTGCCGTACATAAAAGTAAATGAAGACATAGGTAATGTCTGCTTCAAACATGGGGACAACCCAACTTGGTCAAGACAGAAGTCAAAAACATGAATGTTTCATGGAATTATGCTGCTGCAGTGAAAGGCAGCCATAAGCCACTCAGCTGATTTTAGAGATTTCAAGGTACTTTTTGTGGCCACAAACTATTCCTGTACGATCTATGTTGTCAACACCTCCAAAATGTCATCAGATCAAGCACAGGAGATAAATGGGCATTCAGAAAGAGATAAATGAATGGATTTAGAAGTCAAAGCACAAGGATATATGTGACATGATTCCAGATGGGTTCAGTACTCTGACAAGAAAAAGATGAGCTCTCAAAGACTGAGATGATGTTCATTAGGAATATAAACTCTGCCGTGACCAGCTCTATGTCAAACTGCATTAAAGACTCCTTGCAATCTAGAGTATTTATCCAACTAGGAGTATAACATTTGCTTAGATTTTTAAACCATATGTTTAATACATGATAATCATGGGTAATAAATTTTTCACAAATTATATTTCACTTGACAACCAGGATGATTTATTAGGTTCGTGAATTCATTTAAAATTCAATACCTTTGGGTGCTGCATCACTGAACTTAATGAGCCAGATTCTCCCACGAGTAAGTTGCATTCAGGCTCTTAGGGTCCTATTAAATTAAGTTCCTCAGTACATTAATGCTTCCCTAGTGTTTTAAAGAGTTAATAATACATCCTGCAGTAGGGAAGTACCATATGAATTAAAAACAAAATTAACAACATGCTTTTTTTCCCCATTCAAATAGTAGGCTTTTTACTTATATATAGTCTCATTTCTTTATTTTACTTTTTATTTTTTTTTATTTTTTAAAGATTTTATTTATTTGAGAGAGAGACACAGCGAGAGACGAAACACAAATGGGGAATGGGAAAGGGAGAAGCAGCCTTCCTGCTGAGCAGGGAGCCAGATGCGGGGCTGGATCCCAGGACCCTGGGATCATGACCTGAGCCGAAGGCAGACGCTTAACGACTGAGCCACCCAGGCGCCCCAAGTTTCATTTCTTTAGATTTACAGCGTTCTTTAATAAATAGAGGTATTTCCAGGCAAGAGAAATAGATGGCTTGTTTTTGTTCTGTCATTCACAGAAACTGCTTTACAAACACCACTCCCCTTCTCTCTTTCCATCTTTGCTGTTATTGGGATAACGTTGCCTCCCACATTGTAGAATCAGGTGAATACAAAACTAAGACTAAGTTTCATTTGTTTCCTGGGAACACAGGGCCTCTGGTGGGTGCTTAGTTTCCCCCAGTGTCTCCCCGCAACAGTTTCTATTTGTAAACACTTTGTCCATTAATGGGAGCTGATGGGTAGTAGTAAATAACCTTTTTTGGCTTATGTTCATATAATTTTGCTCTATTAGAAAACAGAAATATATTGGGGCACCTGGGTGACTCAGCCGTTAAGTGGCTGCCTTCAGCTCAGGTCATGATCCCAAGGTCCTGGGATTGAGCCCCGCATAGGGTTCCCTGCTCCGCGGGAAGCCTGCTTCTCCCTCTCCCACTCCCCCTGCTTATGTTCCCTCTCTCGCTGTGTCTCTCTCTGTCAAATAAATAAATAAAATCTTAAAAAAAAAGAAAACAGAAATATAGAAATTAGTATCAATATGGTTTAAATATTACACTGTTTAACACTGTTACACATATGAAGAAATACAAGAACATTAGTGACAGTTAATGTACTTTTTCTGGTAAGAAATATTTATTCACACAATAAAGGACCTTAAGGATTAAGGAGTGAAGAAATAAGCAAGAAAGCTCTCCTAATTATGACATATTCAAACAAACACAAGCACACATATGAGTATCTCTTTAAATAGAGTTAAAAACATATGGTACAGATTTTATGGCGATTAGGGAAGAAGCAGAAATATAATATGAATTCATTTACTGTAAATATCATACTATCTTACAAAGGCATATGGTATAGATAAATTCTTGAATATTGGTTGAATAAAATTAGTGAGATGCCCTGATTTATAAATAATATATTCTCTTCAGGAAATTCTTCCAACCCTGTTTCAGCTGTGTGTGTTTCTTATATTCATTTATTGATGGAAAGAATAGTCTCTACTTCTAGTATTTTTTCTTGAAGTTTAATGTGATCATATGATTTTTCTTTCTAATTTCTCCCTTTCTCTTTAATTCACAGTAACTACTTTGATATTTTATATCCCAGGTTAAAGTTTACTTTCTTAGAGGCCTTTCTGGCCCCCTAAACTGATTCGATCATACTTCTGTGTTCCCCCAATGCCAGTGGATCATAATATTTACCATACTTTATGGTAGTTACATGTTTAGAAATATGTTTCTACTCTATGATCTACATGAAAGCATGAATATTAACAAATAATAACTTTTTTATTAATACCATAGAGCTGAGGCGCACCTGGGTAGCTCAGTTGATTAAGTGTCTGCCTTCAGCTCAGGTCATGATCCAGGGTCCTGGGACTGAGTCCCGCATCGGGCTTCTGCTCAGTGAGGAGCATGTTTCTCCCTCTCCCATTCCCCTGCTTGTGTTTCATCTCTCGCTGTGTCCCTCTTTGTCAAATAAATAAATAAAATCTTAAAAAAAACTAAAATAAAACATACTTTTTTAATTATGATTTTCCAACTCAAAATATTCTACCACGTTGTTTCATATTTAATGCCTGCATAGTATTTCATTATCACTATGCCTCTGTAAAAACAAATTTTTATGAAACAGTTTTGTACAAAATCACAAATTGCAAGGGTATAGCAATTTAGAAACTTAAAGTGACTGAAAATGTGTCCAATTTCTCTTTGAGTACAATTGAACAGATCCAGAGATTGGTCTTCTATTAAACATATTCCGCATTCTAAATTTAACCTGCTAGAATTCTATTTAAATACCATCCTATTTAACCTTTTGAAATACAGGATTTACCTTTCAATGGGAAGTTGGCATCCCATCATAAAATGAAAACAAATGTACTTTGATATAATTATTGCCTACAGTAGTAACAAGCTTTTATTTGTGCATTATGGGTTGTGTATAATAAAGATATAGGTTCACCCTAATTTATTTTGCCTGTGTAAGACAGAAGAAATTCAAGTAAGGAAAAAAAAAAAAAAAACAACAGACTTTACTTCAGGCTTAATAATGAAGCAATCTACATAATTCATGATAAATTTTTCATTCAATTCAATGAATAAATGATTATTTGGCATTAAAATTTACAAAGATGGCATCACACAACTTTCTAGTCAAAGCAGCTAATGGATGAAATAATAAAGTATGAAAAAGTAAACAGAATGATATTCACATTATGCTGCAGTTAGTTATCTGAAGGTCAGTGTCCTGATAGACTGAAGGTAGGTGCCTAGGTTTTGTGTGTGTGTGTGTGTGTGTGTGTGTGTGTGTGTGTGTGTGTGATGAATAGGAACAACGCCTCACAGTCAGGGGTGTTCAATTCATGTATGTGGAAAGAAGGAGAGAAGGAATGACAAAGAGAAATAGGGTGGGAAGGGGAAGGAAGACAAAGGCAAACCTGGGGGAAGTAATTGAAAAACAAAAAGAAGAACTGCCTATGGTGATGTAACTTGGGGATAATCTCTATCTTTATAAAACTCTGATTCAAATTGTAAACTTCGCTGGGACGCCTGGGTGGCTCAGTCGGTTAAGTTTAAGCGTCTGCCTTTGGCTCAGGTCATGATCCCAGCATCCTGAGATCAAGCCCCACATCCAGCTCTCTGCTCAGCAGGGAGCCTACTTCTCCCCTTCCCCTGACGCATGCTCTCTCTCTCTCTCTCTCTCTCTCTCTCTCTCGGAAATAAATAAATAAAATCTTAAAAAAAACAACAGGAACAACAACAACAAAAAAAACAAATTATAAAGTTTGCCAGATGACTGTAGCAGTTCATAATCCACACTTTTGAAACTGAAAGACTTAATCACTTGTTTATTTTAATAATGCTAAAGTTGAGGAGAGGCCTATTTTTTAATCTGATAACAGAAGATTGCTAAAATTGTGCCGCTTATCAATCACTGACAGGTTAGTTAAGGTAAGATCATTATTCCTTTACATAGGTTTTTATGATATTGGAATAGTTAAAGGAGATTCTGTTACCAACTTGGGTTTACTTTAAGGTCATTTAAGTTGGTAAGTGACATAATGGAAAAGAAAAAAAATAGTTCTAGTGTATGACTCATGCTATTGTAAAACTTTCAAGGATTTCTTTCCTGTTTGAAGCTTGTCCTGTGGAGTCTTTGAACTAATAACATTTTCTGGAAAATACCATTTAGTAATCAGTAAAAGCAACGGAACTGGATGCTTTTTGTCCCATGTTTCTCTTTATTCCACCTTTGAAACAGGAATATTAAATTGTAGTATAAATTATTCTGAAAATATTTCTTAAAAAAATTGATGCCAGAAAAAGCTTTAGAAAAGGACACATCTTTTGTCTGAATGTCTCTATAACCAAACATTTTTCTTTCTTTTCTACACCATGGCTGACTTCCTTAGCAGCAGGAAACTCACGATGTCTAAAATTAGCCTCTGTAATCTTTAGATATACATTATAGTTTCAGATGCCTCTTCTTCAGTGCAACCTAAATTTCTCCTATCTTCCATAACTTAAAAGTTGTTCTTTCTGGTAGTGAGGTTTCCTCCTAAAATATGGGAGAGTCAAGAACACAAGGGATCTTGTTGCAAAATTGTCCATCTGAGGAGAACGGTTTGTTACAGTTCAAGTCCCAAATCACAGACACTGTATAGTGTATACAGACACTGTATGGACAATAAACATTTGTTGTTTGTTTTTAAGCTGTCTCGGTTGGTTTGAAGAAAGATCAGACTCAAGATCTTGAAAGAAATTGTAGAAGATAAAAAGAGACGCAGAGGGATTGGTTCAAAAATATATTTGTTTTACAGGGTCCACTACCCTTCTAATTTATCTTATCATACCATACTTTTTCATGTTTTTCTAGGCCTACGATGTTTTATTAAATAGTTAAAACTCCATTGGCACACTTTTAACATTTCTGACTAATCTCAGCCTTTTATAAACAATGTTTTATGTATTTTAGACTTTGACTCTTATTTACCAATATTCATTGTTTTGCTTTTTCTTTGAAGAGTATCATTATTTTTAAGAAGAATATGGCATTTTTGACAATTATTTGTGTAGATCAGATGTGTGATAGAAGAATTCCCTTTGCTTAAAACACTCTGTGATTGGGGTGGCTGGGTGGCTCAGTTGGTTAAGCATCAGCCTTTGGCCCAGGTCATGATCCCAGGGTCCTGGGATCAAATCCACATCAGGCTCCTTGCTCAGTGGGGAGCCTGCTTCTCCCTGTGCTTGTGCTCTCTCTCTCTGTGTCTGTCTGACAAATAAATAAATAAAATCTTAAAAAAAAAAAAAAGAAACCTCTCTGTGATCTGAGAAATTCCTTAGCTTTTCTTTATTCTTGGAGGGGTTTGGCTCCACTAAAATGGAAAGCAACTTGAGTATCACTGTGCACAATTATTTATAATATCAAAGAATCCTGCCTCTGGCAACTGTTGATGGTATTGTGGATAGCGACCAGCTCTCATTTGGCACTGCAATTAATAGGGAATCAGAAATTAATAGGGAACTAAGAGAAAATCTCTAACGGGTCTCTGTCACTTCTTCTTCTGCTACTTTTTAATTATAACTAAATATTTGATATTTGGTCTAGCCCTGTTCAGTGGGAAGTCTACTTCCCATCTTCCTCTGTCCCTTCCCCCTGCTTGTGTGCTCTTGCTCTCCCTCTCTCAAATAAGTAAGTAAGTAAATAAATAAATAAAATATTAAAAAAAAGGAACACAAAATTTATCAAAGACTTAAACATAAGACTGGATATTGTAGAACTCCTAGAAGAAAACAGGGAAGAAATTCTTCAACATTGGTCTTGACAATGATTATTTGGATATGACACCAAAAGCACAAGCTTAAAAAAAAAGCAGAAATCAGTAAGTGGGACTACATCAAACTTAAAAGCTCTGCACAGCAAATGAAACAGTCAACAAAATGAAAAGGGAACCTACAGAATGGGAGAAAATATTTGCAAACCATATATCAGAAAAGGAGTTAATATCAAAAATGTATAAAGAACGCATACAAATCAATAGCAAAAATCCCCTAACAGTCCAATTAAAAAATGGGCAAAGGAACTAAATACACATTTTTCCAAAGAAGTTATACAAATGGCCAACGGGAACAGGAAAGATGCTCAACATCACTAATCATCAGGGAAATGCAAATTAAAACAACAATGAGGTATCACCTCACATCTGTTAGAATGGCTATGATCAAGAAGACAAGACATGTGTGGGCAAGGATGTGGAGAAAAAAGAACCCTTGTACACTGCTGGTGGGAAGCAAATCAGTTCAGCCACTATGGAAAACAATATGAAGATTTCTCAAAAAACTAGGATTTTTCACTTAATTATATAGTTGCAATGGAATATTATCCGGCCATGAGAATGTAGTAAATCCTGCCATGGCATGGATGAACCTTGAGAACATTATGGTAAGTGAGATAAGTCAAACAGTGATATACAAATGCTGTATGATATCACTTATATGTGGAATCTACAAAATGCTAAACTCATAAAAATAGGTTAAAATCGTGGTTACAGGTCATTGGGGGTAGGAGGAAAGGAGAAATGTGGTTTAGGGATACAAACTTGTAGCTAGTAGATAAACAAATCCTGGAGATCTAATGCCCAATATAGTCATTATATACATTATTGTATTATAAACATCAAATTTGTTAAGAAACTAGATCTTGGTAATTCTCACCACAAAATGAAGTAATTCTGTGACATAATAGAGATGCTAGATGTTGTTACAGATGCAACCATAGGACAATATATAAATGCATCAAATGAGCATGTTATACACCTTAAACTTACACAATGTTGTGTGTAAAATATATTTTAATAAAAATATTGCACAAATAAAAAACAGTTATAATTTTAGTGATTTTATGATCAGTAAAAAATAATTCCTGGTAAGTTAAAAGTGTAAATATGAAAAGTCAAACTTGATAAACATTTTAAATACATAGTAGAATGCTTATATGAACACAGGGAAAGAAAATATTTATTTAATAAATCAGTCAAGAAAGAACAAAGAAGAAAGTGCAATAAGTTTGATGTGTTTATCATTAACATCTTTGGTCCAAAAATCACCTCACCAACAAAGTGATAAAGGCAACAGGGAGAAAATATTTGCCAAGTAACTACGATTATGTTTGGCAAGCATTTCATTTTTCCTGCCAGATAGTCTAGAAGAATGACTTTGCTTGTCTACTGCCTATTCAAAAGTTGTGTGGTCATTGATTTGCTTTGATCAATGAAATCTGAATCAAACTGACATGTACCTGAATGTCATTTCTGGGTCAGAGCTTTAAAAGCCAATTCTCTATTTGCTTCCTTTCTCTTTTCCTTACCTCTCGGGACTAGAAATATCCCAGACCAGAGAGTAGTTGCTCAGCAATGGGTCCCGGAGTGAGGGTAGAGGAAAACAAAGACCCAGTGGACTCACAGGAAATTTGTATGTTAAGTGAGATATAATCTCTTATTTTTTCACTATAATGTAATTTAATCATATGCTAAATCATAATTTAACATAATTTAATTAACTGTAATTAGAATCCAAATAACACACAATTTTTAAAAAAACTCTACAAATTAAAAGACAGATTGAAAGTTGTATGAACAAGTTATTTATAGAAAAGAAATCTCAGATGGTCTATAACTATGTAAAACTGTAAGCAAATGCTAATGCTTTCCTGGTAGACATCACTTAGTTTTAATTCCCAATGTCTTAGTCACCTGAAATTAACTCCCAAAGATCCCATCTATAAGAATCATCATACTGTGGATTGAAGCTTCAACACATGAGTTTTGGGGGTACATAATTCAATCCACAGCAGTCAACAAGCCTCATGCACCTTGGGGTGCTTCCCATCAGGTTATGATTGGACACTGAAGCTCAGGTAGGGCAGTTTGCTCACCTTTGTCAGTTTTTTAACCAGGATGTTCTGCTAATTGTCCTTCAGTTGCTCACACAGGGCTCACTCACAGAAGTCACCTCTCAGGGACTGCAGCCTCAGATCCAAGGTGATAATGTAGGTCAGTTCCTAACACAATAGAAGACACATACTGTGCTTTAAAGTAATCATCAGACTTCATTCTTCTAGTTCATACTTAGAAGTCATTTTTCCTTTTGATGACTTGCCTAGAACTCAGGTGTCTGTTCTTTTATTTCTTTGAGGCTAAGACATATAACATCACGGACTAAATTTTTTTCTCAAGTTTATCAAATGATCTGATACTTAATGCATTAAATTCTTGATTTAAACACATCTTAATAGTTTACTTATGGAATATCCTTCTCATCTGAGAGTAATAGAAATTCATTTTTGAACAGTATTAAATAAGGCAACACTGCCTCTTTATTCTACTTCTGTTCATAAGGTTTTGAATTTTATATTGAGTTTGAAGCTCCTGGGGTTAGTGCTAGATCTTGGCCTATGCTCTACAATTCAGCATATAATTAGGTAGTAGAAAGCCTCTGGCTATTTTGCTTTGTCACTTAAGTAGTTTAGATCTAAAGTGCCCAGAACAAGGGCTCTAGAGCTGCTAAATCCCTTCTCTGTTATAAAAAATCATGTATACTTTCTCTGTATGTGGGCTTCTAATCATGATTGACCTGACTTTTCAGGCTGACCAAATAATATGAATCCCAGAGCTCAGATACAGAGTGTCAGCAGTTTAATATGGATTTCATCACAAATATATCCTCTCCTAGCCTAGCATAAAAACTCAGAAATGATGAGGGGAGTGAAGGTTTCTTTTTCTCTGTCTCAGATAATATATTGTTTGATGTCAGGAAGGGAATCAAACTAAAGGTTAACACTTTTTAAGACCATTAATTTAAAAAAAGAAGCTGAGTTCATTTTGTCATTTATTTTACAGAACAAATAAATTTCCCTCCATGGTTTCCATGAGTTATAAAAATTATTGTCACGATTAAACTGTTATTATAAGATAATTGTGTTCCTGTTGAGTACACACCAGATACTACAGGAAAACCTCTTACAATGCTTTGGGAAATTTAACTTGATATTTATTTATTTACTTATTTATTTTTATTTTATTTTTAAAAATATTTTCTTTCTTTCTTTCTTTCTTCCTTTGAGAGACAGAGAGCAGGTGAGTATGGGTGGGGGAAGGAGTAGAGGGAGACAGTTAAGCAGACTCTAAGCTGGGTGCAGAGCCCCAGGCAGGGCTCAATCTCAGGACCCTGAGATCATGACCTGACCCAAAAAGAGTCTGATGCTTACCCTACTGAGTCACCCTGGCACCCCTAACTTAATATTTAGCAAAGATCTACTTAGAACTAGCTTGCCTAGGTACAGACGGTGTGTTTTGAAAGGACAAGCTTATTTACTTTACTTCTGCAGTCAGCAATGACAACAGATAATGTTTATAAAGACTGACTATATGCCATTTTGTATGTATTACCTTATTTGATCCTATGACATAGGTAGTTATTTCCCATAATCTACAGCTATGGAAAGTAATGCTTATAATTTAAGAAACTTGCCAAATTTAGATGGCTAGTAAGAGGTGGAGTTGAGATTGATTGACTGATTGATTGATTAAAGATTTTTATTTATTCATTTCAGAGAGAGTGAGAGAGAGCAGGAGGAGGGGCAGAGGGAGAGAGAGAATCCCAAGCAGACTCCACCCTGAGCATGGAGCCTGCTGCGGGGCTTGATCCCACAACCCTAAAATCATAACCTGAACCCAAACCAAGAGTCAGACGCCTAACCGACTGAGCCACCAAGCATCCCTGGAGTTGAGATTGAAATGCTGCTATTCTGACTGCAGAGACAGAACCCCTAATCATTATCCTCTCTTCTCTATCAGTAGACCCATGTTGGGTAAAATGTTAAACACACACATTTTTGATTACTCTCCTTGAATATTTGAGTGCAAAATTTGATAATCTACAGTTTTAAAAATTTATCATGTGATTCTGCTGACTGCAAGGTATTAAACCTCTGATTTATGAGGTTTAAGCTTTTCAGCGGCAGTTCCCTGATGGGCATGGGTTTCCAGGTTATTGAAAGCTTAGTCTCATTAAAATTTATTATTTTTCAGCATTCCCATTCATCATATTTTAATATTATAAGTCTATTTCAGATAGTGCATGAAAAACAGTCCCTGATCCCAAGCTTTGACAAAGACTATTCTTTTAAAAGCTGGTTAAATATTTGTGTTACTGACGCATTCATCATCAAAAGGTGACAGCTCCCAAGGGGGAAGAAAGTTAACCTGGGGAGCCCTAACTGAAACAGTACTTTCTAGTTAGCAGATGCAGGACTGTCACTGGTAGGGCAGGAAAAGTGCTGTTTTTCTGTGACTGTTAAGGGGTCTGCAGTTGCCTAAATAGACATTTGCTCACAAACCGAAGAAATTTCTCAAAAATAAGCAAACAAATATCTAAGTTTAGAATTGAAAATCCAGTAGAAATACACAACCCTACGAGATTTAAAACAGAAGCATGATTTAGGAAGAAGCATAAAATAGAGTGTTGGCACAGCCATTTTTAGGGGTAGTGCTGGTTATACTGTGTTAAGTCCTAAACTTCATACAGTGTTAAGGAGGAGGAAGTGACCATAGCACTGTGATTTCCTGATGGTCAAATCAATTACCAGAAGACAAACTTCTTTTTTTCACATTTCTAAATTTGTGTGGCAGAAAAACACAACATTAAAATTATATTCCCTTCATTTTATATATAATTTCAGTATGTTTAAAGGTAAAGCTAATGATTCGGGGACCAGATATCCCAAAAATGAGAAAGCTTTGGAGATAATGTGAAGAAGAGAAGGAGAAGATCCTGCCACCTACAATTGGATAAAGACTTACATTTTGTATTTTCCAGAGCCTGACACAGAGTAGGAACTTAGAATGTTTCAGAATAACTAACCTACAATCTCCCCATAAAGGGACAGGCTACGTGGAAACTAATTTTTCTTATTTTCATACGATTTTCCTTCTATCAACCCCTTTACATTTTTTTCCCTCAAATTCTTCTTTTCTTTATTTTGAGCATATTCCCTTATATAAAACTTCTATGGATGTGAGGAACTTCAGGTTGTAGAATGTGATGAGGTTTCCCTACCTTTTCCTCGAAAGTCCTAGGTGATGTTTTAGCTACTGAGATGTTAATAAACCACTAATATCAGGGTGGAAAACAAAATCTTCTGACAGACCCCCTTATACACTTAGGACCTTTAGATATTATTTTGCCTAAATTTCATAGGCAATGCTATATACCCCTTCCTGACTAACAAGGGAGGTATTTTCTAATCCCTTCAAAATCTGAAATTTTCTGAATATCTTGGTTTTGTTGCTTTTATGTCTCATGGATATTAAATATTATCCCCCCTTATCTATCCTAACTCAAAAATTATTTTTGAACTCTAGGAAAACCATTGCTTTTGCTACTCAGAGGAAACGTACAGACTGATGCACAGAACTTGCTTATGCAATTTGGAGGTTTGTTTGACTGGGTGGGTGAAAAATATATATGTTGTGAAAGCAAATACATAAGAAAACTAATGGGCTTAATTCTCCCTGTTAAAACTGAGGAAGGAGACATCTCTCCCTTTTCTTAGAGCATTTACTTTAGAAAAATGTTTAATTATAACTGATCTCTCTTTGAAATGTAAGTAAATTTTTAAAGGCTAAATAAGCCTCTTGCCAACTTCAAAACCCAGAAATGTCTTTCTCAAATACTTAGGAGCCATCTCTTTGAAATGTAAATACCAAGGATATAATGCCTCTAACTCCCAATGTCTGTGGGAGGATAAGAGTCTAACATCTGTGGGGTGCTTTTCTCCCAAGTTATAAAACTATGTATGAGAGGTTTATTTTTCCTTTGGATAAAGCCAATTAACTAAAACAGATGGTCAACCCAATTAACAAGTGTATTTAGGATGAATTATATGTGACAAATCATGCTGTCAAGTAGTCTACTTGAGAACTAGGTATGGTTTATATCTTGAGAACCTGTGTGCAATGGATTGTATCTGCTTGCTCATCTAAAAAGCTGAGATTTCCTCCTGATTTTGCAAACATTAGTACATTGCCTGTGATGCACACCACATTCTGCTTTAATGTTTATTCAATAATAAGATGTTTTTCTTTCTTTTCTGCCTTTGTGGAGAGATGTTCTTGGTTGGCAGGAGATTTTGTTTTTAATTATACTTCCTCAACAATGTACAATCTGTTATTAACGTTTATTTGCAAAATAATTATCCCCAAGGCACTCAAAATCTACTTTTTTTTTTTTTTCCTCTCTCTCTCTCTCTCTCTGGGTAGATTGAGAATAATAATACTCATTCTAAGGGTAAGGGTACTGGTTAGAGTTTCAACATATGTAGGTAGATCCTTTTAGGTTACTTTCACTTTCAGAGAGAACTCAGGGGTCATGTTGTAAAATTAGCATTGGAAAACCTACAAGAGCCAAGCCACTGTATTTTTTTGTTGTTATTTTTCAGGCTTCAGGAAATAGGTGTGTTTCTTTAGATTAATGTCATGTATTTTGTGGTGTGGTTTTCCTCATTCATCAATTGCAAGAAAGGAGGGCATAGTGGATCAGCTCCAGGATGTGATGTGGATATTCACAAACATTAAATTTAGGTTGGAAATGAGGCAGATAGACGATCTGAATGGTGCTCAAGGACAATATTGTCCCCAGCAAGCAATGCGGATCATAAAACAGCCAGGAACAGTAAGCAGAGCTGATCAAAGTTGGAGAAATGGAGCAGTCAGTAGTTGGTAAAACCCTAGATTGGTAGAGTCTTGAGTTAGTCTCCTCAGCTTGGTTTGCACAATGTCAAAAAGAGAAAGCAAGATCTGTTTCTCTTTACATTGAACTGTAGGGTTTAATCCTTGAATAGAAACAGAATTTGTTACTTAAGTTTTATCAACTGGTAAGTGTTTAAACAAAAGGAAAATAAGAATTTTTGATCTCCCAATATTTTATCTCCCTTATTTCAACCTAAACCTTATTTTGTTAACCTCAGAAACAAATTATGGAGTAGAGAAAACTAGGGAATCAATTCGGTTTGAAAGATGCTAGGGAAATCTTCAGAGAGGAGAGGACACGTACATTGGGTTTAGAGAATGTGTAGAAGTTTACTGTTCATGTTAAAACGTTTTCCAGTGTGATTTGCATACTAATGCTTTAAGTTCATTTGCCAATATCCTGCATGTCACTCTCCTCATATAGGTATCCACCTTAAAAAACTAATGCTCTGATCTATGACCTCTCACCTATTTTCTATTCACTTCCTTGAAATTTCTACAAGAAACATGCACTTATCTCACATGCTCTCCCATCTCCAGTCAGCACTCGCCAGCATCCTCCTAGAAAGATTATGATTTAAGGGATAAAGTAAACATCATTTCCAAGGATAAAAATTTAAATAGAGTCAATATCTTGTAATACATCATGTGGATGCGTTCTATCTTTCCAATATGAGAGATTTAAAAATTATCTATGAATATAATTTAATGTCATATATACAGGAAGCATTTTGTTGTACTCAGAACTAAATTAGTGAAAGCAACTAAGAGACAATTTTTGGACTAATGAACACTGATTTTCGAAGCCCCTGAAGGTAGATCTAAAAGCCTATTTCATCTTGGTGTATCACTAGATTTGTAGATGAACTTATTTTTTTTAAGATTTTATTTTTAAGTAATGTCTACACCCCACGTGGGACTCAAACTCACAACTGCCAGATCAAGAGTTGCACGCTCCACCAGTTGAGCCGGTCAGGCACCCTGAATATGAATTTATCTTAGGAGAATTTTTATAGCCTAATTATTTTTTTCTGAATTAAAATTTTATATATGACCATGTGTTATTTATTGCCATATTAAAAATTATCCCCAAACTTAATTATTTAAACAAGTATTTATTTCACAGTTTCTAAAAATTCAGGAAAAATGGAATAGCTTAGGCAAGAGTTCTGAATCTAGGTCATCACGAGTCAAGTTTGCAGTTCAGTTGTCGACCAGACTGCATCCTCTGTGAAGCCTTGACCACTGCCGGGACGTCTACTTGTAACAGGTTCAATCCTATGTCTGGGAGTTGGCGCTGGTTGTCCCTGAGGGTACCATTGTCCTTTCCATGTGTCTGTCATCTTTCAGGCATTCTGTTCTCCACATGACCTCACTAGCAGATAGATTAGGATTCCTTTAATTGTGGCTGGGCTCAGAGAAAGAGGGAGAGTAAAGAGAAAAGAGCGAGAGGAAAACACAAAGAGAAACAAAGAAGAAGGAAAAGAACAAGGAGAACAAGGAGGAGGAAAAACAAGGATGAGCAAGAGGTGGAGACCAGGGGAGGGGAAGGGAAAGGAGGAGAGGAGAAAGAAGGAAAGAAAAAGGAGAAAGAGAGGAGAGCCGGGGAAACAAAAGAGAGAGTGAGCACCAAGCGCTGAGCCTGTGAGGGAGAGAGGGCACTCAAGACTAAAGAGTGAGTGTTTTACAGCCTTATTTCAGAAGTTACATTTCAATCCTCCTGTGGTGTTTTCTTACTTAGAAGTGAGTCATTCCTGGGTGCCTGGGTGGCTCAGTTGGTTAAGCGACTGCCTTCGGCTCAGGTCATGATCCTGGAGTCCCGGGATCGAGTCCCGCATTTGGGCTCCCTGCTCGGTGGGGAGTCTGCTTCTCCCTCTGACCCCCTTCCCCCTCGTGCTTTCTGTCTCTCATTCTCTCTCTCTCTGAAATAAACAAATAAAATCTTTAAAAAAAAAAAAGAAGTGAGTCATTCAGCCCAGCCTATACTCAAGGGGCGGAATATTAAGTCCTATTTCTTGAAGTGAGGAATATTAAGAATCTGTGGATATATGTTTAATATCACCACATATCATAAAACTATTTAAATCCACTTTAGAAATTTAAAGGAATAAATATTTTTTTCAGTTAAACACAAATTTCAACTAAGCAAAAATAATTTTCCAGCCGTGGAACGGCATAGAAGTCTATTGTTGAAAACACACACAGACACTTACACACACACACACACACTCACACACACACAGAGCAAATTCACACATAATCAAATACACAACCTTCATGCATAAAGTTTTGTCGGAGGAGAAATGCTTGACTTTTCAAAAAGCCTCATTCATTAAAAATGAAATTGCCTTTGTGTTCATTTTAGCTGTAACCTTTAAGCAATCGATGACTTTATACTCCCTGTAATCATTCTTTAAAATTAGAATTATTGAAAAGCTTTATGATCACTGATGAATGAAAGAAAGTAATATTGATTTTTGACTAGGAGAGATGATCTCAGGCAGTAAACATGTGCAGTCCTAGAAGAAATCACCTCACTCTGCTTTCTGACACTATTGAAATGGGTCAATTTTAAATAAATTCATCATGTTTTAAAAAATTTAATCACACATTATGATACTTTAGATAATGTTTTAATCTAAGCAACTCCACAATGAAAACATTAAATTGCACCAATTAAGATATTACAATAGCAAATCCAAATTTGTAGAGGCATGCCTATATGTCACTTTTAAGTCGATTTCTTTTTACCTTATTTTTTGTCATGTTTTGTTGTTGCTGTTGTTGTTCCTTTGTTTCACTAAGCAAATTAATTTGTGTAGTTACGTGTATGTAAATGCAGAAGACAAAACCACTCCTTGATGGGTAATCATCATTTAATAGGCCTTTTCTTTTATTTATGATAGGATGGACTGAGAAATCACATTTTCAGGCCATTGGATTAATAGGACCAATAATTCTCGTAATATTTTAACAGTCATGATGTATGTGATACTCTGCAGCTTGAATAATGAGTGTGTTTCCTTATGTAACAAATAGTGAGACAATTTAGAAAAGTGATAACTTACTATTTTTAAATCTTAAAATTTTAAAAATAATAAAAAGAGAGATTGTACATTGAGATGTTTCATCACCTTTAAACATATTTGTTCTCTATTTCTTAAATTTCCCCCCTTTTTAAAAATTAAACCATATGTTCTTTCTATAACCCCACTTCTCAAATTTTTTACTCCCTGGGAAGTATTTTCACTATAAAACAGTAAGCAGCCAAACCTAAATCTGAATTGATTAACTCCACATTGCTATAACCTCTGCTTATCATTCATTTTTGTTTATTTCCCATTTCCACCCTTGGAATCATCCAATTCCTTGCCTTCCATTGCATTCTACTCATACGTTGCTCTCTGCCTATTTCCCGTCTCCCGTGAATTTCTCGTGCATTGAATCTTATGTCTTCTTCTTATATGGAACCCTCTCCCTGGGAAATACATTTTTCTCCGTGGCTCTAAGTCCCATTTAAGTCTCTAAAATATACATTCCCTGGGCCAGATCTATCTTAAGGACTCCAACTTACTTTGCTTTTTTTTTTTATGTTATTTTAGTCATCATACAGTACTTCATTAGTTTTTGATGTAGTGTTCCATGATTCATTATTTGCATATAACACCCAGTGCTCATTGCAATACATTCCCTCCTTAATACCCATCACCCAGCAAACCCATCCCCACCGCCCTCCCCTCTAAAACCATCAGTTTGTTTCCCGGAGTCGGTAGTCTCTCATGGTTGTCTCTCCCTCTGATTCCCGCCTCCCTTCATTTTCCCTTCCTTCTCCTAATGTCCTTCCTGCTATTCCTTATGTTCCACAAATAAGTGAAACCATATGATAATTGATTTTCTCTGCTTGACTTATTTCACTTAGCATAATCCCCTCCAGTTCCATCCATGTTGATGCGAATAGTGGGTATTCATTCTTCCTGATGGCTGATAATATTCCATTGTATATATGGACCACATCTTCTTTATCCATTCATCTGTTGAAGGGCATCTCAGCTCTTTCCACAGTTTGGCTATTGTGGACATTGCTGCTATGAACACTGGGGTGCATATGGCCCTTCTTTTCACTACATCTGTATCTTTGGGGTAAATACCCAGTAGTGCAATTGTTGGGTCATAAGGTAGCTCTATTTTTAACGTTGAGGCACCTCCACACTGTTTTCCAAAGTGGCTGTACCAACTTGCATTCCCATCAACAGAGTAAGAGGGTTCCCCTTTCTCCACATCCTCTCCAACATTTGTTGTTTCCTTCCTTGTTAATTTTTGCCATTCTAATTGATGTAAGGTGGTATCTCAATGTGGTTTTGATTTGAATTTTCCTGATGGCTAATGATGTTGAACATTTTTTCATGTGTCTGTTAGCCATTCCTATGTCATATGCCAACTTACTTTACTTAACCAACTACATCATCTGCTCATAACCAGATAACCTAGTTAAGGATATAGTTCTTTTGTAAACCAATTGATTTTTCCAGAAAGCTGTTTTGACACTTCCCTTCCATTATTCTCCTATTCAAATTATCATTTAATTAAATGTCAATTTAATCTTATCAACATAGAACTACATGCATTTGCTTATCCCTTACAAGCAATAGTTTGAGCCACCATCGTCAATTTCACTTAATTATTGCAGTATTTTTAAAAAATTAGTCCTCTGTTTTTCTTTGGACAGTTCCATCCCCAGCAAACCCACCCAAATCACTCTCAAAACTGTAATGAACTGTATTTTTCAATAACCTAATCAGTGAATTCCCATGCTTAAAATATACTCTGAATATTCTCAGTGCATTTAGTTTAAAATGCAAAACTTAACCTGTCCTACAAATCTTTATTTTCCATTTCAACTCCATCTTATATTTGCTTCCACTCGATCTCTATTTTTAACCACTGTGACCTTCTTTTACTTAATCTGAAAGCTATGCTCCATCTTAGAGTCTTTACATATGCCATTTTCTCTGACACTGTTTTTCTTGATATTTGGATGGTGATTTCAGAGACATTTATGTGCTCTCAGCTGAATTGTCTCTTCCTCAAGCATCTCTTAGAAACACTTCACCCTAAAGCCAAATCACATGTCCAATATAAAAATATTTATCACAGCCTTAGTTTTGCTTAAATATATTCTTATATGCAATAGAATATTTTGCTGTTTAAAATTATTATTCATTTATTTGATGATATTGGTAAAGGCTTCTTACTTAATGGTGGTAAACTCCATGGGGTCAGAGATACTATCTTGATCATCTATCTTCCAAACCCAGTACAGTGCCTGGTAGATAGATGCATTCAGGATGTATTTTTCAAATTAATAAATGATGATTAAGCTTGTATTTTTATTCTCATTTAATTTTATTACAAAATTAATAAAGAAAAATAAGATTTTTCAAACAAATGGCACTACAAGCACATGTGCATTGGGCTTGAAATTTGCTAAGCAAATTAGCTTGAAATAAGCTAAGCAATGGGTTTGGCATTTATAGAAAAATCCCTGCTGCCATGTTCTCTGTAAAGTGTTTCTGATCTGACTCCATTCCCCTAGACTCTGTACTTTACATGGGACACATGATCTCAATGAAAATATTCAATGAAAATATTTTAAAATATTTTAGCCTTAAAATAAGGCTCACGCCTTAAAGTCAAAACTATTTTGTATGACACATAAAACCTTTAGACATCTGATTCTGTTTAATTTTGCAGCCACACACTCCTGATATGTTTATCTAACCACTTTTGTTCTAGACCTTTAAAACATAGATTATCCTTGAAATTGTGTAATCTTTATATTTCTACACCTAACCTCTGGTGGGGAGGAGGTGTAGAATGTTGACGCTGTGTAGTCAATGTAGGCCTTGGCCTAGTGAATTTTTTCAAAACACAGTATTAAGTACCATATTGCCCAAGGTTGAGAGGGAAATGGGAACCACAATAGGTCTGTCAAGAAGAAAGTACATTTGAAACATACACAACTAGAAGAGCTAGAATAATTAAAGTGTGCATGTGACTGGGGGCATGGAGGCAGGATTTGTGTTATGAAATTCAAAGACACATAACATTCCTGCGATCCTGGGTCAAGAGGTCAAGAAGTTGCTCCTATGGCCAAAACTTTAAGCTTCTCGCACCCACAAACTGGTGATTAGACACAAAGAACATTGAGTCTTACCACTTCCACTATTCCTAAAATTCCTATCTCCTTGGCCTTTATTGCCAGGGATTAACAATCTCAAGATGCACTCTAATTTACTTCATCCTTCTAAGTATGATCCACATCATACAATGGGAAAGCGGGCTAAGTTTCATCCAGAACACTGGCTCAAAGAGAACTGCATTGTTTACCATTTTTTGTTTGTTTTGTTTTAGCTTTTTGATTTAAGAAGACTAGAAGGAGTGTTGAAAATATCTGTCCACGGTCTACCACATATCTTCCACAATCCCCAACTAAATAATGCAGACCTATTTAAGAATCTTATATCATTTCTTCCCACCATGAAACTACCACACATCCCAAAGCACTATAACTGTTTATGGGAATATCTTCCCCAATACACTCTGAGATATCCTGAGCCATATACCTTTGTGTAGGGGCGCCTGGGTGGCTCAGTCGTTAAGCATCTGCCTTCAGCTCTGGTCATTATCCCTGGGTCCTGGGATAGAGCCCCATATCGGACTCCCTGCTCAGCGGGAAGCCTTCTTCTCCCTCTCCCACTCCATCTTCTTGTGTTCCCTCTCTCATTGTCTCTCTCTGTCAAATAAATAAATAAAATCTTTTAAAAAATATGTATATATACTGTTTTGTAATCATTCCATTAGGAGAGCTTCTAAGTGTTAAGTTCTTAATAAATATATTTTGAATTATTTAAATACAAATTAATGAGTAATCAACTGCATAACCCAAATTCCTGATTTGCACACAGCTAAAATTTCCCCTCAAAGGTTCTATGATATACTTAACTTAGAAAAATGATTTGGCATTTACCACATTGCCCAAAATTCATCCCAGTAATCAATGAATCCACTTTCACAGCCTTTGAAATAAGAGTTATTGTAAACATTGTCAGTCTTCATAATTAAACTATTTTTTTTAGAATAGTAGCAATCCATAGTCAATTCTGTATTTCAGGTTTATGTAGATAAAGAATAAATATTGATAAATATTGAATGAATAAAGGAATAGATAACTGAATCCAATGACTTCAAAGTAAAAATCCATCTTTGATTTCAAAGTTCAGTTATATTCCAAAATGCTTGAATTCTATCTCTCCATATAACATTAGAAAGCATAATTTGTATTTCATTTAAGCAGGTAGGAGTTGGATTCCAAACATAGAAGATAATGCAGTAGCTCATTATATTTCATCTTAATTAGGTAAATTAACAAGGGTGACATGACTAGTTTCATAGATCAGCAAAACATCACAAGGATACATTTATTTAGCAAACATTTATATATTATTTAGTATTTGCTAGGCATTATTTTAAGCAAGTTATAAAAAGCAACTCATTTAATTATTTTGACAGGACTGTTATTATTCTCATTTATTGATGAAGAAATTGAGGCACAGATTGGTTAAGTAACTTGTTCAGCGTCAACAGCTAAAACTGGTAAATTCTAGTTCTACTCTAAAGGATCTCTCTAGAGTTCATGCTTTTAACTACTATACCATGTGATGTTAATCCGTACATTTTTATTTGTTTCACCAATGTTGTATAGAGTATTCTATAAATTGTATAATGTTTCTGTGTTATTTGCAAACTACAATAACAAATAGTATTTGAGTTTTATTTTGATGTGAAAAAATTATCACAGCATTGAGAGCATAATTCACAAGACACAATTCACTACCTCACATTTGTATTGATGAGAAGTTTGGATACTGCTTACTTGTTCTCTGCTGGTTTCATATTCAAGGGATCTGGTGGGCATTCTGATCTGAAGATTCTGGAGGAATCTGCTTCTCTGCTCATTTAGGTCATTGGCAGAATCCACTCGTGTTTGGAGGAATGAGTTCCATATTTCTCTGCTGGCTATCAATCACTAATTATGCTCATATTGTAAAGGCAGACTGTATCACCTATCACAAGCCCCCCTCCTTTTTAAAGCCAGTGATAAGAATCTTAGGCTAAAGAGCTCTCATTCTCCTAACCTTATCTGTCTGGAAAAGCCTGGACTTTACTTGGTCAGGCCTAACAAGAATACTCTCTCTTTCTTAAAGTAAGTTGATTTGGAAATTTAATTAATTATTGCCTGTAGAACTGGAAAAAAAGGTAGACAATTTTTGGTTATATATTTGGAAACTCTTATTATTTTATTATTTGTTCTTTGGATTCAAATTTTTATTTAAATTCCAGTGAGTTAACATACAGCACAATATTAGTTCCAGGTGTAGAATTTAGTGATTCATCCCTTAACAATACCTGGTAGTCATTATAAGTGGCCTCCTTAATACCCATCACCCATTTAACCCATTTCTCACCTAACTCCCCTTCAGTAACCCTCAGTTTGTTCTCTCTAGAGTCTGTTTTATAGGTTTCCTCTCTTTTTTCCCTTTGTTCATCTGTTTTGTTTCTTAAATTCCATATGTGAATGAAGTCATATCATATTTGTTTTCCTCTGACTGACTTATTTGGCTCAGCATGATGCTCTCTAGCTCCATCCATATTGTTGCAAATGGCAAGAGTTCATTTTTATGACTAATATTCTAGTGTGTGTGTGTGTGTGTGTGTGTGTGTGTGTGTATCACTTCTTTATCCATTCATCAGTCAATGTACATTTGGGCTCTTTCCATATTTTGGCTATTGTTGATAATGGTGCTATAAACACTGGGGTGCATGTACCCCTCCAAATCTGTATCTTCATATCCTTTGGGTAGATACCTAGTAGTGCAACTGCTGGCTTGTAGGCTGGTTTTATTTTTAACTTTTGAGGAACCTCCATACTGTTCTCCAGAGTGGCTGCACCAGTTTGCATTCCCACCAACAATGCAAAAGAGTTCCCCTTTCTCTGCATCCTTGCCAACATCTGTTGTTTCTGGTGTTGTTAATTTTAGCCATTCTGACAGGTGTGAGATGCTATCTCATTGTGGCTTTGATTTATATTTCCCTGATGATGAGTGATGTTGAGCATCTTTTAATATGTCTGTAAGCTTTCTGGATGTCTTCTTTGGAAAAAATGCCTATTTATGTCTTCTGCCCATTTTTTAACTGGGTTATTTGTTTTTTTCGGGGGGTGCTGTTAAGCTTGATAAGATCTTTATAGATTTTGGATACTAACGCTTTATCAGATATGTCATTTGCAAATATTTTCTCCCATTCCAAAGGTTAACTTTTAGTTTTGTTGATTGTTTCCTTCACTGTGCAGAAGCTTTTTATCTTTATGAGGTCCCAATAGTTCATTCTTGCTATTGTTTCCTTTGCCTCCAGAGATGTATCTAGTAAGAAGTTGCTATAGCTGATGTCAAAGAGGTTACGGCCTGTGTTCTTCTCTAGGATTTGGATGGCTTCCTGTTCTCACATTTAGGTCTTCCATCCATTTAGAATTTATTTTGTGTATGATGTTAGAAAATAGTCTAGTTTCAATTTTTTTTTTTTTTTTGCACGTTGCTGTTCAATTTTCCCAACACCATTTGTTGAAGAGACCAACTTTTTTTCTATTGGATATTCTTTCCTGCTTTGTTGAAGATTAGTTGACCTTATAGTTTTGGATCCATTTCTGGACTTTCTATTCTGTTCCATTAATCTCTGTGTCTTTTTTTGTGCCAGTACCATACTGTCTCGATCACTACAGCTTTGTATTATAACTTGAAGTCTAGAATTGTATGCCTCCAGCTTTCTTTTCTTTTTCAAGATTGGTTGGCTCTTCAGGGTCTTTTGTGGTTCCATACAAATTTTAGGACTGTTTGTGATAGCTCTGTGAAAAATGCTGGTGGTATTTTAATAGAGAGTGGATTAAATATTGCTTTGGGTAGTATAGACATTTTAACAATATTTGTTCTCCCAATCCATAAGCATGGAATATTTTTCCATTTATTTGTGTCATCTTCAATTTCTTAAGTGTTTTATAGTTTTCAGAGTAAAGATCTTTTACCTATTTGGTTAGGTTTACTCCTAGGTATCTTATGGTGTTAGGTGCAATTGTAAATAGCATAAATATTTACAATTGTTAGATCTTCTTGTTGGATAGACCCCTTTATTATCATGTAGTGCTTTCTTCATGTCTTGTTATAGTCTTTGGTTAAAATCAAGTTTTTGATATAAGTAAAGCCGGAGTGGCTTTCTGTTGACATCCATTTGCATGGTAAATATTTCTCCATCCTCTCACTTTCCATCTACAGGTGTCTTAAGGTCTAAAATGAGTCTCTTGTATGCTGCATATATATGGTTCTTGTTTTTTTTTACTCATGCTGAGATAAAATTATGGAAAATAATGAAGCAAAAAAGAAGAGGGAAAGAAAAATATTGGATCACAAATGTAGACTTAGGGAACTCAGTGACTTCATAAAGTGTAATAACATTCATATGATAGACTCCCAGAAGAAAAAAGGGAAAAGTGGGCAGAAGGTTTAATTGAGAAAATTATAGCTGAAAACTCCCCTAATCTGAGAAGGAAACAGACATTCAAATCCAACAGGTACAGAGAACTCACACCAAAATCAACAAAATAGGCCAACACCAAGACATATTGTAGCTAAATTTGCAAAATATAGAGATAAATAAAAGAAATCCTAAAAGCAGCAAGACAGAAGAAGTTATTAACTTACCAGGGAAGACAAATTAGTTTAGCAGCAGATCTATCCACTGAAAGTGGCATGATATATCCAATGTGCTGAATGGGAAAAATACACAGCCAAGAATATTCTATCCAACAAGTCTATCACTCAGAACAGAGGGGGAGCTAAAGAATTTCCCAGACAAAAAAACTGAACAAGTTTGTGACCACTAAACCAGCACCATAAGAAATATTGAAGGAGACCCTTTGGGAAAGGAAGACCAAACTGATCAACATTTCTTTTTTAACTTTTTAAACTACTTCAATCAGACAGAAATTCAGTAAAGATATAGCTGACCTATATATGGCTAATTATATTATTATTGATTCATAATTTTTATCATGTCCTAATGTCCTATATTATGATTTCTCCGAGATAAATTTAACTTTCTATGGTATTATTCCTTACCTCATTCAAATACAAGTAAAATATCTTTATTTTCTCTTACATCCTTCAATTTTGTAATTATAATAGTAGAGTAGTTGAATAGTAGAATAAACCTTGGAGTGGAAAGGGAGGATGTGAGAGAAGCAAATGTCCTTTAATTAAAAAAAGATATTGGGATGCCTGGTTGGCTCAGTTGGTTAAGCGGCTGCCTTTGGCCCGGGTCATGATCCCAGAGTCCTGGGATCGAGTCCCACATCGGGCTCCTTGCTCAGCAGGGAGCCTGCTCCTCCCTCTCTCTCCCTCTGCTTGTGCTCTGTCAAATAAATAAAATCTTTAAAAAAAACGATATTTATTTGGCTTCTCAAGAGATAAAATCAGGAGTTTTAATATTCAGGAGGTAGGAAGAATAACACATGCCAATAGTATTTCTTTAAGGTGTAACATTATCCTGGCTACCATTGCTATTTTAGTATTCCCAACACTGCCATTTTATATCGGAAGATTTTGTTTAGTATCTTCATCAAACAAATGATCCAATATTACAGCACAATTAAATGGGAGTCAAGAGATATTCCTAATATATGAATTTGCATGTTATTCAAATTTGAGAAAGAGTATATTTGAATTTAAAGGTTTATTGTGTTTTCTGTTATTTCTGTTATGTCTCTTATTCTTCATGTTCTTAATAATTTCAGGAATGCATTATTATCAATGCATATTCTAGTACATAAATCATCATTGTGTAAATTATAAATAGTACTCTGTATGAGAAGTTGAATTATTAAAAAGTGTGTTTATTATGGGACTCTCACACCTAGGCAAGAACATATAGTTTGGCAGTGGCAGCAGAGAGAACATAGCCTGGTGGCTTTCAATGCCATTGTTTAACTCTTATCTATCTGAGAGCTAAAGAATTATATAAAATTTGACTTAATAATTTAGATATTTAAAATAATGACATTGGCTTAAAAATAAATTTAGAAATGAAAGACAATGCTGGAAATACCTTAATTAAGAATTTTATATTTTGGGCGCCTGGGTGGCTCAGTTGGTTAAGCGACTGCCTTCGGCTCAGGTCATGATCCTGGAGTCCCGGGATCGAGTCCCGCATCGGGCTCCCCGCTCAGCGGGGAGTCTGCTTCTCCCTCTGACCCTCTCCCCTCTCATGCTCTATCTCATTCTCTCTCTCAAATAAATAAATAAAATCTTTAAAAAAAAAAGAATTTTATATTTATACATTCAAAGAAAAATCTCCTGAAGAGTATTATTAATAAAAGAACTTTGTCTTGATTTACATATTCCAAGCAGAAAACTTCTAGACTATCTCTAGCAATAGCTAACAGAATAAGATTTACAAACCCCAATAAGTCATTTTTCATGTCAGTGTCATTTTAGAATAAATTGATGGCTGCTAAAACTTAATTTAGTTTGAGTCTCTTCTGATCATATTTATAGTTTTACAGACAGCCATGTTCAGTGCTATTATATATTCCAAGAAATATGCTAGGTATAAAGTAAGAATCTATTTTAAATTCTCTGATATTCGGGAATCTCTATCAAATTGTGCTAGGCTAAGGATTTTAAACAAAACCTTTAACTTAATAAAGCACTTGATCCCAATAGTAAATCTGCCAATATGAATCTCCATGTTTTATTTTTGCATTTTCTAAAGCACATCTGCCAGAGTAATTAGATAAATACATATGTGTGCAATCTGATATTAGATGAAAAGTTTAAACTAGAGATGACACAATGTGAATATACAGAGGAACGAATTGACTTTTATGTTAGTCCTGAAAAGAAAGTTCATCTTTTTGAAATAAATTAAATTTATAAATAAAGTTTGAGAATGATATGTTGGATCATTTTAGAGAGTGGACTTCCAGTTTCTGATGTTAATAATAGGATAATTACTTGCTGAATAACTTTTAAGTGATCAAATAAGGAGATAATTAGAGGGTTCAATAAGTGCATAAAGGAAGGAAGGAATATTATTATTACACCACAAACACAATACAGCATTTACTGTGCCTTAGGCTTTAATATATTTTGTCAATTACTTTTTTTAGGGAATACACAGCTACACCTAGACTGGTTTGTTTGTTTGTCTGTTTTTGCAATTTTTTTAAAATTTATTCTGTTTGGCCCATGGTTAATGTAAAAATATTTAGAATTACATTGACTAAAACTAACAAAATCTTTCAGCTAGTGGTTGTTCACAGGATTTGTTTTGCATTAATTTACCAAATAATCCCTTGGTAGAGTTAAAACAATGTAGCTATTAATGATGTATAGGGCACCTGGGTGGCTCAGTCAGTTAAGCATCTGCCTTCGGCTCAGGTCACGATCCCAGGGTCCTGAGATTGAGTCCCGCGTCAAGCTCACAGCTCAGCGGGGAGCCTACTTCGCCCTTGCCCTCTTCTCCCCTGCTCCTGCTCTCTCGCTTGCTCTCTTAATAAATAAATGAATAAAATCTTTAAAAAAAATAAAAGTGTATAAATCAATGCTAATGAGGAAAGAGAAAAATGAATTTTTATGTCACAATTTTCTATGGCTACCATTGGAAAAAAATAAGGCAAATATTATTTTTTAATTAGTTGTATTTTTAAATATAAATTTAATATAGTGAATATTTATGCCCTCAAAATAATCCATTGAAGTTATAGAGTGTTTATAATTTTTTGTGTCAATTATATAGCTATCTCCAAAATCATTTTAGAACAAAATAAAACATTTTTAATTATATATTTTCCATAAATTATGTAGATTAGTGGGTTATAGAATCTACATTACAATCTAATCTCCATCTTTTGCATTTTGTCAATGTAATATTCAAGCTATTTGTGACACCAAATTTGATAACCCATGCAAACATGTATATCATAAACATGATTTGGATTAAAATAATCTTAGTGGACTAAACCTAAAATATTCTATTTTATTGTGGTCTCTCTTTTCTAATGTTGCCTCCCTGTTTAAACTAACCTGAGTGCCTGACTCTACTGTTGTGCTATACTGTGGAACATCAGTCTATATTTTAACACAATGGAAGGTGACACAATTAACTTCAGGTATGTACATAAAATTATTCAGCTTTAAAGTGGAAGGAAATATAAAGTTTTGAAAATGAAAGAAGTAAATGCTGTAATAATTATTTTCTCAAGTAATTTACTATTCATATTCCCCTTTCTTAGTTTATTTAATTTTTACAATAACATTTTAGGTAACAAAGATATATTTCCAGATGAATTTTCTAAATGAATTGCTAGGGTTTTAAGATGGGTTCATCATTTTTTTAAAGGTGTAACTGCTTGTTAACTGATTGTGTGACTAGAACCCATTCTTTAGACTTTTAAAATCAATACCTTGCCCTCTCCCAAAAAAAGGCAAAGTAAAAACAACAGATGGGGCATATCTATGGCAAGATTATTCATTTATGTTAGAAAAGTAGTATAGGTCAAATTAATAAATGCATGAACGATGAATGAAGATGGAGTAATATTAATGGCCCAGTGAGTTTCTTGTTGAGGGGTAGAATTGAGCTAAAGATCATCTATACATTTCTGATCTAGTTAACCTAGTAAATAATACTGTCATTCACATATTTGTATTGTCAGCTAATATATTTTTGCATCTTGATTGAATTCATGCTATAGTAGACCTTTAGTTTAAGAGTACCATTTTTTTAACCACCAAAGACTTGAGTATAATTTTAACTTACTCTATTAAAGCCACATGTGCGAAGTTTAACACCCTGAAGTATACCTAAGGCTGCATCTCAGGAAAAAAAAAAATGGAGTTTTCTAAACTGCCGGATGCGTAGGTCCAGCCAGAGTCTTGGTGACTGTAAATCTAGAGAAATGGTTAATATTTACAAAAATGACAAGACATTTCCAAAGTATAGATTAGTTACCACTATTTTAGCATTTTTCACTGTTACTGAAGTTTGGCCCAGGAAGAGTATTCTATTTTAATTTATCAATAAATGGAGGAAAAAAAACCCAAATAGATCAATTCATATGGGTACTTTTCAGAAACTTTATGCTTTTAATCCAGGATCAATCATTTAAACTTGGAGAGAAAATACTCACGTGGAACCTCATTACACACTCTACAAATTTTGAATAAAATAAATTTTAATTCTATCCCTATAAAAACCACAGTGTTCAAATAAACTCTGAAAGTATATATTGACTCTTATGGAGATATTATTCTTATTACTGATAAAACATATAAGCTTAAGGGTTACATAGCTACAACCCATTATAATATTAAGACAAAATTATAAAAAAACTTCATAGATCTTCATAATTATTGCAAAATATAAATATTTGCATATAGACATAATATTTGAAATAAACATAATCTTTCTCACATAAGTAGCTCTATATCCTAAACGTATGTCCAAATATCCTAAGTATGTTTTGATCTGTGATTAATGAAGAATGCAGGGACATACTTATAGATTTGCATTAACTGAACCATGGTATAACTTAATTATTTTAGGCATCAGAAACTTATATCTAATTAATATAGCCAAATCTATTATACAATAATTCAGATTTATCACTTGCTGCTGCAAAGGACAAGTTATCCAAGCCAAAATCACATTAAAAATAAAACTACATGCCATCTTTGTTTTAAGTTATGAAATTTGACTGTTGCTACATTCAAAAAAAAAAAAATGTCAGATCATTTTAAATGTCCTGGAAGATAAAGCTAAAGTCTGTTTCTGGTTTACTGCCAAGAAAGAATGATAAATAAGCTAAAATCTAAGCCAAAACATTCAAAGTTAAAATGCTGACTCAGAGAAGATCAGAATTCTCATTCAAAGGGAACAGAAAGTTCGTGGGGGCTCTACAGGAACCAGAGCATAGCATTTGGCATTCTTGGGTTCCAAAAGTTCACCTAAAAATTTAGCGAGCTTTTCAGATAAGAGGGATAGTTGAGACATGAGAAGTAAAACCACAGAAAATTTTAAATCGTTCTGGAAAATTATCTTTATATCTTGATGTATTGCTGTCAGAAGCCTTTAGAGGAGTCTTTTTAACTTGTTTTAGGCTGGGAAACACTTCAAAAAATCGATTTAAAAGAAGGAAAGTGATATGTACTTTCTCTAATATAAAATGCACATAAACACCGAGAAAATTTTATGGATAATTTATGTCATTCATTACATAAGAAAAATACCTGCTTTACACATGTTAATCAAAAGATCAAGAGATTACACTTGGCTATTCTGGTTCTTATAATTGTGTTTTAACTTCAGCCCACATATTCATTTCCAGAACTGATGTCATGTCCAAATAGTAAACCAGAATCTGCTTTTGCATGGTGTAGTGTTAAAGCATAGGCTTTGAAACTAGGTTTATTTCTGATCAAAACTATTTTTATCAGTTTCTCAAGACCATAACCCAAGTTCATAAGCCTTTATTTTAATTTTATTTATTTATTTGAGAGAGAGATTGAGAGAGAGAGAAAGGTCAGAGGGAGAAGCAGACTCCCTGCTGAGCAGGGAGCCCAATGTGGGACTCGATCCCGGGACCCCAGGATCATGACCTGAGCCGAAGGCAGTCACTTAACCAACTGAGCCACCCAGGCGCCCCATAAGCCTTTTTAAGAACTAGTATTCTTATCTTTAGAATATGAAGTTTGGTAACTCCTTATCAAGGTGGTAGGGAGTACAGAGGTAATGAAATAATATGTCTAAAACACTTAGCATACATATAGTAGTTACAAAAATAAAAAGTGGTATTATTTTTAAAACCTGTAACAAATTACATTTCTTCACTATGATGTTTCACAATGGTCTATGCATCTGTTTATTCACTTGTAGGTGGAGCAAATATTTACTTGGTACTTATTAAATAAGTATTCTGAGTACTAGAAATGCACCAGAAAAGAAAGTCCAAGCTCTCATTAAATATTTATTATAATTGTAAGGAAAAATTAGAGGCACTGATTTAGTAACAGTACAAGAAGGAAAGGAAATCTTAAGAAGTATTAAAAATGTAAAAAAAAAATGTTTTTTAGCTAATTTGGGGTAAATATGAGTTCACATATATTTAGTTTTTAGGTTTTGTTTGTTTTAAAATTAGAACAAATAAAAATACCTTTCATTGGACAGATTAACAAAAAGCACAGTTTCTTATGTTGGGAAGATTCCCTCTTGCCTTTTTTATCCCAGAACACAAGGCCTTGGTTACTTTACAATCTATTGAAAAAATTATTTAACTATCAACTACTTTACAATATCTATACATGTTTTCCCTACCTTAGAGCGTCTATACAGATAAACCTTAATACATAAGGTTCAGGAAATGTCAGCAGAAACCATCTCAAAAGAATGGCAACATTTGTCTCTTACGACCACTGGCCTTGTGGGCCAAGTTATATCCATGCTCCTTGACATGTGCTTATCTAACTCTTCCTCAGACTATATCACATGCCCCTCATATGTTTTCCTTACCTATTCCCTCTCTAGTTGGATTACTTACCATCAAATGAAATATGACAACCCTAGTGACACCAGAGTAGTACACTTAAAATTAAAACTCTTTCACACCTAATGCAAATGCATTCATTCTTTCACACATTTCTTTGCTGCATCGTTTATGTAAGATCCCTAAGGTCAAGGTTTGTATAGCTTACTGTACAATTTTTACAACCAAGAACAGTATTTGCACATAGCAAAGAATCAATAAATATTTGTCAGATGATTGAATATCACAGAACATGCATTGTTTAATGATGCAAAAATGGTAATGTAGATAAGACCTCTGCCCTTAGTAAAGTTGAGTGGGGAAATATTTCTACCCTCTAATTGCATTCCTTCCTTCCACCTCCACTGTTGTATTTTTTTCCCCATAATGATAAGGACGTGGTTTTGCTTCCCCATTATACTACTTGCTTATGTCAGGGAATGATTTTAAGGTTTGATTTGGCAGTTTTGCTCTAATGAGGAATGTATTGTATTGAAAGGAAAAGAGAAATGAAGATATCGGGCGTCTGGGTGGCTCAGATGGTTAAGCGTCTGCCTTCGTCTCAGGTCATGATCCCGGGATCCTGGGATAAAGTCCCGCATCAGGCTCCCTGCTCCTTGGGAGCCTGCTTCTCCCTCTGCTTCTCTCTCTCTCTCTCCCTCTGTCTCTCATGAATAAATAAATAAAATAAAAAAAAAGAAATGAAGGTATTTAGCAAAAATTAAATTTATTTAAATTTATTATTTAAAAATGCATGTAAGTTAATGGAAACTTGGGAAAAATAGACAAAACAAGGTGGGAGAAACTGCAAAATGTTTCTTTTCATCTCACCAAGGAAATTAAGTGAGGGAGACTCTCTAGTGAACTACATGAAGTAGAAGGGTCACCTGAGAATAAGCAGAATTTAATTGAACTTTGATTATTTTGATGATGTTTGCCTCAGTTTTTGGTCATGATGCAATATGAAAAAATGGCAACTTAAGTGAAATAAATATTATATGAAGATAGAAATATATTCATTTGGTCTACTACTCCCCCTGGAAGCATGCTGGGGATGGTTTGAGAAGGGTTGATGCAGTAGATGACACTTGCCATGATGAAAATATTTAAATAAAGATGATAAATAGGTGATAGATAGACCAATAGGTGAGGGAAGAGGGGAGAAAATTCTTCTGGATACAAAATATATTTTTTCTTACTGACTGAATCAAAGGTTGTGTCACCTGATCACATCTCCACACAGCTACTTTGCCTCTTCTGTGCATGATCACCATCATCTGGACAGAAATTCGGACCCAACGATGACATTCACTCTTCTATTTTCTGTAAGGAGGCTGCCATTTGTATGAGAAGAGTGACTGCCTGAGGAAGAAAGTAGAGGTAGAACCAGGAGTGAAAATTTGCCTTTAACATATCAGGCACTTACTGCCAAGCATTTTGAAGGTTATGACATCTCTGAATAAAAATATTATTAATACAACTAGGGATTCATGACAATGGCTGATGTGCTATAAATATTTAAAATTCCAACACCAAGCCTGCAGCATAGTCCTCTATTGAGAGGTATTTGAAATAATCAAGTCTAAGCACCAAACATATCGGTGCTTAGTTACATATACAAAGTGTTTGTATATGTAATACACAAATTTGAATTTGTATATATATATATATATATATTATATATTGTATATATAATATAATTATCATTGTTTACTGCCGGTATTGTCTATGTTTAAAATTAAATATATTGACACTTTTGGACTTTTTAAGTCTGATATTATTTATATGCAGAGTAATTTTTTTAAGTTTTTATTTAAATTCTAGATAATTAACAGACAGTGTAATATTTGTTTCAGGTGGACAATATTGTAATTCAACACTTCCACACAAGATCCAGTGCTCATCACCACAAGTGTGTTCTTTAATCCCCATCACATAATCTGCCATCACCCTGCCCACCTCCCCTCTGGTAACCATCAGTTTGTTCTCTATAATTAAGAGTCAGTTTCCTGGTTACTTTCTCTCTTTTTTTCCCCTTTGCTCATTTGTTTTGTTTCTTAAATTCCACATGTGAATGAAATCACATGGTATTTGTCTTTCTCTGTCTTATTTCACTTATATGCCGAGTAATTTTACAGTTCAAAAACATCCAAAAATCAATCAAAGAGACCAAACACCTACATTTTTAAAGTATTGTAAATATTTTATTTAGCTATTACATAAATATTTATTAAGACTAGTCTGAATTCCAGCTACCATATAAAGTACCAAGATTTAAAAAAAAAGAATGATAAATTACTGACTATAAGCATCATAATATACCTTATCATTGAGGTATATATGCTGCACTTGGGTTCCAGCATGAAGGAGAGCTTAATCATCCTTATTTACTTAGGGAAAGTATGTAGAGTGTATTAGCAGACAGTTACCTAACAGACTATTATTCAAAACCTGCAAGATGCATTATCTCTATTACAATCAAACCATTTTTGTGAGTCTGGTTTAAAGGTAGAAAGCTGAGTAAATACAGATGAGTTGAAGTAGAAAATTTCTATTTTTAAACAAACCTTCTAGATTTGTTTAATGTTTAAAATTAACCATGTAAAATAACTTTGGTAAGAAGTAATTAAAACAAAATATTGAAGAAAGTAAATTTTAAAAAAATATGTGTGATCAGTGGAAAGCCAGAAATAAAATCCTGAGTTGTATTAAAATTTGGTTATTAATGTTAGCTATGTAAATATAAAATTAATGGAGTTAAAAACTTCTTACAGAAGAAAAGTATACTTAAAACTACTGAATTATTCTAAAATTCCACTGAAATTTTCAAATTTCAAATTTTACTACTTGAAAATTGTATCACAAAATAATGTCACAGAGAAAAATTTAGGATAAGTACATATTTATCTATTTATAACCATTTAAATATATATTTTAAAATACTTAATTGATTTTATATTAATATTATTTTAAAATAAATACACTCTTCATGTTTTTTTACATTGGCACATTTTCTTTTTTATTTTTTTAAGATTTATTTATTTATATGGGGGGGCAGAAGAAGAAGGAGAGAAAGAATCACAAGCTGACTACCCCCTGAGTGCAAAGCCAGGCACAGGCTCCATCTCATGACCCTGAGATCATGACTTGAGCCAACACCAAGAGTCATACACTCAACCGACTGAGCCACCAGGCACCCCTAAAGTAGCACATTTTCTAATATTATGTAAAGAACTATGTAGAGTGAAGTATAGATTAATTTACAACCAATGTAACATATTTTAAAAAATTAATACAAAAATATCATTTGTAAGCAAATTTCTCACTAAGTCTCGTGTTTTTTTTTTTTTGGTCAAAGGAGTATCTTCTTTATGGGGCACCTGGGTGGCTCAGTTGTTGAGCGTCTGCCTTTGGCTCCAGTCATGATCCCAGGGTCCTGGGATCAAGTCCCACATTGCGGGGAGCCTGCTTCTCCCTCCCCCACTCCCCGTGCTTGTGTTCCCTCTCTCACTATCTCTGTCTGTTAAATAGATAAAATCTTTAAAAAAATAAATAAACAATAAAAATGTCCTTGGAATTACTAACAATTGTAACTAAATTATAATATAAGAAACATTTTCTCTTAGTGGAGGCTGACAGACTTATACCTCCTGATAGCTGACAACTATTATAATAATCCTGACAGTTTGGAAATAGTCAAATAAACAGAACATACAATTATTAAATCCAAACACATGTTTATAAGACATTTTTCTTTGACACCCTCATTTTATCTCAGAAGAAACATCTTGTCAAAAGTAAATGATGGATAAATACAAATACTTAATTACAAGCAGAGTTAAGATTAACTTTTGGCCACAGAGAGTATGGGCGAAAATCAAAATACCACAAGATATTACAGTGTATGTAGTTTACCTCTAATGATTGAGCCCTCAACTTTACTCCCCATCAAATTCTAGCAAACTCTGCTAAGTTCAAATGATCAGGTATACAACCTCGTGTCCTGTGTAAGTTAGGGCCAGGACAGCTGTACCGAAGCCTTATTTAAACTCAAAGATACCATAAGAAAAACAATTTGGAAAAAATTAGATGTAGTAGGACATAAACTTTCTCATAAAGGAATAGAGCAGAACATTGAGTATTAATGTACTCTTATTTTCTACCTACAGGGCCCTTTCAAAACTATAAAAAGGCCAAAGACTTGGATCTCTAGGATCCTAGGAACTGGGGGCTTCTTTGATCCATATGGGCTGCAGAGACCACTGAAAGATGAAAGGGCCTTTAGTGGGAAAGTTCGTTGAATCCACTCAGGTTTATGATTTATTTTGTGTATGTCCTTTGCCCAGCCTAAAAGCCAATCTGGCTTCAAAATCAACATACAAGCAACCTTAACCTCTTTTGAGTTCTCATTCTCTCCTGACTTTAAACTTTTGTTTAAAAAGAACAGGAACTGAGCAATTGTATTTCTGCTTTTGTGATGTGGCCAACCTCAGAACTCCAACAAGCTCATCTCCACACCGATTCTGTCCTATTGCATCTCCCTTCTCACCCTTAAACCATATGTATAAAAAGGAATCATCCAGAGACATGTGAAGTTGGCAAAAAAATTCACAAATTGCTGTAATGAGTGAACACTTTGGGGGTGGCGCTAACCTCTACCACCATCAATGTCACCCTCTGTTCAGCATATGTCTTCCTTAAAACTTAAGCAAATATCTTTTTTTAGTTCTTATACTGTATGACGGAGGGGGCATTCCTTTGAAGGTTGCTGTCAAGGAAATCACAGCACAATATTCTCCTAGCATCAGCAGGTAAAATCAGTGTGGATGACTGTCTTTTACTCCCGCCTGTGTGGTGTTATAGCTCCAAGATATGAAATGTTATATAATACTTGGAAGGACCCCTAGCAACTTGAGTGTTTCTTACAAGCATTTTGAAAAATGTTTTTTTTCTTCACCTATGATTTATAAATTTGTAGTGACAGTTTTCCCTCCTATTAAGTCTCCTGAAGTGAAACTCAACTATATAAAGAGTTCCACATGATAGGGCCACCTTGTCTACATTTAAAAAAGAGGTTTTCAACCTAACATCTAAAGTAGGCTCTTCTTTTCTTCCCTTTTAGCAACTATATTAAACTATGGCTTTAGAAAACAAACTGAGGGTTCTAGAGGGGAGGGGGCAGGGGGATGGGTTAGCCTGGTGATGGGTATTGAGGAGGGCACGTTCTGCATGGAGCACTGGGTGTTATGAACAAACAATGAATCATGGAACACTGCACCAAAAACTAATGATGTAATATATGGTGATTAACATAACAATAAAAAATTAATTAAAAAAATTAAAAAAAAGAAAAGCTATTACTAAATTTTCCAATAATCTGGAAATCTATGTCCTCAAAATCTCCAGGTTCATATATGTAATACGGTGTTGTAACAGATTATCAAATAAAAAATGTCTAAGCAGTAATGAACATAATAGATAGGCTTTCCTAGTCCCAAAGGTCTCCTGCAGAAATAACACATTGCTATTTGAATTGTGTGCTGCTTTGCTAATCAAATTATCAAAAACACTGGGGATAACAGAAGTTGCAATTAAAGTGATGTATATTTGTGAGTTGTAATCACAAAAAATATATGTAATGAAATGAAAAAAATGTTATCGCCATCATCATGCAGTCTTAACAGATACTATTCATTTGTACACACAGCATGGATTTTTCATCCATGTATATAGTAGTCCTGTCTAAAAGAATTAACAGATATTATGTAGATCCCATATCCTATAATAGCTTGTAATTCATAACTGTTTCCATAAACAGACTGCCTATATATTATGGTTTACAATCCTAGAGTATTATCCCAGTGAATTATGATTATTAAATACATGAATAAATTTCTAACACTTATTTCATGTATGGGCATGTCTACCAGTTCGAAATAGCCTTTGGAGATCCAACTATAGAAGCTTAAGAAAATGGAGAATTTTTTTCCCTTTAATATAGAAAAGCTTGTAAATCAGCAGTCTATTGCTAGTATGCAAGCTTTATGTTGTCACCAGGAACCCGAGCAATCATATTTCTCTTGCACTGACTTCAGTACATGGCTTTCATCTAAGAAAAGTAACCTCACACTTCTAGCCTTCACATCTGCAGGCCAGGCCATCTGCAACAAGTATAGACAAATTTGAAAAAGCTTATCTCCCTGCTGGGTCAACTGCATTTAATGAGCCATTTCAGAAGTCACACACAAATTATCTCAACACAGTTGCATCTAGACATAGGGAAACATGAGAAATGTCACATTGTACTTAGTTAAAACTGGGATCCTCTTACTAAGAATGGGAACATGCACACTGAGAGGTCAATAGCAATCTCTGATGACATAAGTAATAATGACTTTGAATTAAATCTTCAACAATGCTACACACCCATGACATGTTAACAGGTAAAGATAATAAAATTTTAAAAAAAATCAGTGAAGGAAAAAGGTATAATTTATTAGTAGATGTTTTTGTGTCAAAACAGGCAAAAAGTGACCGACTCTACTAATAGTGACCAAGTACATAAAACAAATAACATCACATGATTTTTCAAAATTCCATTTTGGGGAATTTAGTTTTTTTATGTCTCTAAGATGAGGAACAGGAATTTATATATTCATTAACCTATATCCTCAAGATATTCAGAGTATATATATATATATATATATATATATATATATATAATGTCAGCATAAGGCAAACTCATCAATAATTAAAAGTTTAAAAAGTAAAAAAAAAGTATAATTACAAAAACATAAGGATGTGATAATTCATTTGATATATTATGTATTTAGTGTGTTTTGTAGTTTGGTAACAGAGCAATTTACTGCTCCATTCAATGTTAGAATTTATACAATTGCAGAAGCGGGCGCCTGAGTGGCTCAGTTGGTTAAGTGACTGCCTTCGGCTCAGGTCATGATCCTGGAGTCCCGGGATCGAGTCCCACATCATACTCCCTGCTCAGCAGGGAGTCTGCTTCTCCCTCAGACCCTCCCCCCTCTCATGCTCTCTCTCTATCTCATTCTCTCTCTCAAATAAATAAATAAAAAATCTTTAAAAAAATACAATTGCAGAAGCAAGGATTAAACAGATAAGAATCAAAATGTTAGTTCTATTAATACTAATCATTTGAAAAATTGTCTAAGGATGGTCATATAGGAGTGTTCCTATTTATCACCTGAGATAAGCTTTCCTAAGAGGCTGTAAGACTACTCAAACCAAAGGACAGGAGCCAGGTCTTTGATCCTGAAGCATTGTTAAGGGTACAGAGCACAGCAACTGCTCTCTCCGTGAAGATAAAGGGAAAGATCAAAAAACAGGGGCTCAGACTTTCCCTCTAGATAACTCTCCAATCTTATAAATAATACCATTCCCCATGAAATGAATAAGTGAGTAGTAGAGAGACTCTGTAATGCTTTTCATAGGAAAGCCTTCTGGGGAGAAAAGAGGACTTTTGCAAACAATTTTGTATTGTTCACTCTTGAACTGTCAGCAGTTCATATGCACTGATAATAAATAAAAGTCTCCAAAATTGTGTCTAGAACTCTAGGTGATTGAGGTATTTCATTGCATTTGTTACATGATCTTCTGATCCCTTCTACTTAGACTATAACCATACTTTCTGAGTTAAGAAAGAAACAGTGTTCTATGTTTACTTTAAGAAAGAAAGTACCATTATTATACAGGATCAAGTAACACCACCTAAGCTCATGTTTATGAAAAAACACAGATAATTACATTTTATTATGTGTGTTCTAAAGAGAAAAATAATTGTGTTCTGCAATGTAATTTTATAAAGTACTGTTCTAAATACTTTCATTTAAACAAAATCATTATGAAAATGTTTTGCACACAGAAATATTTTTGAATACATTTTTAAAATGATCACAAAGTATATGGGCTTTGAATGTGTTGAATTATTTTAATACTTTTACAACATAACTGGAATTCTTAAAGAGAAAACGCATTTGCATAAGGCTGATAATCTTTTTTCATTTCTTTTTGTGCTTCAGCGGTTGTAATATCCACTGATAATGGTAATTATATGTGTTTACTATCCATGATTATCTCTAGATATATGCGCATTTTCTTTAATTAGACTATAAACTCTAAATGGAAAATCAAAATGAAGTCACCTCTTGTCTCAGTGTTGGAATTTAAATTCTCTTTCTTGTATTCAGAGTTTCCCAAATGCCCATTGCACAATTTTACTCAGGGAGTAGAGAATGGAAAATCAATAGAGTTAGAGGAAGGAGATACATAGAGTACAGATTTTCATTACCCTCCCGCCCACCCCCACATGCTACTCACTCTGGAATGCCAGGACTCACATGAACAAGCAGTTTTCAAATGCATGATATACTGTGATGAAAAAGCTCTATGAAACATTGAATTAATATAAAAATCAGAACTACTATCACTATTGTTTATTTCTGTATGAGAAAAATCTTTCAGACATTAAACTATTTCAAATGATTTTTTTCTATCATCAAACCATAACTTTGGTGGAAGAGTCAAAATTACATATTTATAATATGAAAATATTTTAAAATTATATTTGTAATATTAAGATATTTTATCTATTTATTATCTATTATTATATTTTATATTTTTTTAACATATAACTCAGGGCCAGATGTGAGCATGTATTTCCTCTAGTCAGACTAAAATGTTGGCTTTTATAAAATAAAATAAAATCAAATGTTAGTTTCTCTTTAAAATAAGAACTATTCTTTCAACACATAATGTTTAAATGGCTGCTATAGACCAGGAATAGTTCTAGACACAGGCAATGTACTAATAAATGAGAATAAGCTAACTGAGAAGAATGTACTACCTGACAAGAAAACCTCCCCTCATGAAGCATAAATTCTACTGGGATAGACAGAGAGTTAAAAACATAAATATACAATGTGTTAGTTTATAAATATTAAGGTGAATTAAAAAGTAGCCCCTGCTTGAGGGAAGGCGATTAACGACAAATACCACCTCTAGTTCTATTTACTTGAATGATTTATTTCTACCTCCTTTCCATACAATAGTTCTGTCATTAACCAGATACACTACACAAAGCAAGCAGCTTTTTTTTTTAAAGATTTATTTATTTATTTATTTGAGAGAGAGAGAGAACGAGAGACAGCATGAGAGGGAAGAGGGTCAGAGGGAGAAGCAGACTCCCTGCTGAGCAGGGAGCCCGATGTGGGACTCGATCCCGGGACTCCAGGATCATGACCTGAGCCGAAGGCAGTCGCTTAACCAACTGAGCCACCCAGGCGCCCCAAAGCAAGCAGCTTTTAATTATGTCTATTCTCCTCCTACTGCAACATAGTTATAAATAGCTCCACAATGATACAATAAGTCAGTATGGATTATTGACAATGAGTCAATATGAGTGTTTTTTTCTTACAATTTTTTATTGTTATGTTAATCACCATACATTACATCATTAGTTTTTGATAGAGTGTTCCATGATTCATTGTTTGTGCATAACACCCAGTGCTCCACGCAGAACGTGCCCTCTTTAATACCCATCACCAGGCTAACCCATCCCCTCACCCCCTTCCCCTCTAGAAACCTCAGTTTGTTTTTTCAGAGTCCATCATCTCTCATGGTTCGTCTCCCCCTCTGATTTACTTCCCTTCATTCTTCCCCTCCTGCTATCTTCTTCTTTTATTTTCTCTTAACATATATTGCATTATTTGTTTCAGAGATACAGATCTGTGATTCAAAAGTCTTGCACAATTCACAGCACTCACCATAGCACATAACCTCCCCAATGTCTATCACCCAGGCACCCCATCCCTCTCACCCCCCACCACTCCAGCAACCCTCAGTTTGTTTCCGGAGATTAAGAATTCCTTATATCAGTGAGGTCATAGGATACATGTCTTTCTCTGATTGACTTATTTCACTCAGCATGATACCCTCCAGTTCTATCCACGTCATTGCAAATGGCAAGATCTCATTCCTTTTGATGGCTGCATAATATTCCATTGTGTATATATACCACATCTTCTTTTTTTTTTTTTAACTTTTTATTTATTTATTCATGAGAGACAGAGAGAGAGAGAGAGAGAGGCAGAGGGAGAAGCAGGCTCCCAAGGAGCAGGGAGCCCGATGCGGGACTCGATCCCAGGACCCTGGGATCATGACCTGAGCCGAAGGCAGATACTTAACCATCTGAGCCATCCAGGCGCCCATACCACATCTTCTTTATCCATTCATCTGTCGATGGACATCTTGGCTCTTTCCACAGTTTGGCTATTGTGGACATTGCTGCTATAAACACTGGGGTGCACGTACCCCTTCGGATCCCTAATTTGTATCTCTGTGGTAAATACCCAGTAGTGCAATTGCTGGATCGGATGGTAGTTCTATTTTCAACTTTTTGAGGAACCTCCATACTGTTTTCCAATATGAGTGAGTATTTTGATTATTTTTGTTTCTAAAGAACAAGCAGAGCTATTAATTTGACATGGATAAGTAAAAAGGGATTTCGAATGTAAAAATATATTTTAGTTCATGGAAATATCCGATGTTACAATAATACCATTCATCAAATACCAAAGTAATGGGCTTCCTATGTCCATGTTAATCCTCACTGTTCTACCTGGTTCCAGACATAATTTTCAGAATTTTTTCATATATGATATACTTAAAATCTACAATGACTTCAGTAAACACACAGACAAAAATGCAACACTGAAATATTTTGCTCTGAGGAAGGAGCATAGTGTATATGCAATTTGTGTATTTGCTAAATATGGGAAGACTGGTTATTTAGCAACAGCTTATACTGTACTACTTTTCATTTTTTCTCATCGTTTTCCTTTCTTCAGACATCTACCCAAACAACCAATAAATATTTGTTACTTTTATAAATTAAAAAAAAAAAAATATTTTCCAGAAACAGAATTTACCCGGCTACCTCTATATTTAACACACTCTAAAGTATGCCTTGCAAACTCTAAGAGAGAAGGTGGTATTCAACAATTTTATTAAGTAGCACCTGTAAGAACAGCATCTGTAGAGGAGGAAATGGAGAGGAAGAATATGAGCCATGAGTTTCTCTGGAAAGCACCTGCCTAGATAACCCCAAGGGGGGTCAAAATAGTCAGGTTTCTATACTTCTCTCTCCATTAGTGTTTGGATTCTATGTGTTCCAGAAAGTCATAACTTTGGATGAGATAACTCTTACAGCCCAACACAATCCTTAGAGCTGACTGCTGAAGGCTTCCCTATGGCATTGCTCCCAGCAGGCAGGAAGAAAATCTTTCCTTGAAGAAGAGTCTGTCCATCACAAAGTTTGCCTTTTAGCTCTTGTAAGACCTAAAATATTTGTTTCTTTTTTTTTTAATACTTCTTTCTAAATCCTCAATATCAAGTGATTATAAATCCAGGAATTAAAAAAAAGAAATATTTAGCCAATTTCATAAATTCCTTTATATACAAATTTGGACTAAAATATGCTTTTGATATGAACAATTTTTAAGGTTTGTGAACCAAATCCGTCATGTAATGCACATCATAAGTTTATAGCTAAATTCAAAAGGATTATTGTAAAATCAATCACTTCATTTCATAATCCAATATTCAGGTTGATGTATAAGTTTAAACAGAAAATATTATTTAATATTGAAATGCACTTTGTGAAAAGAGGAAGGGTAAATTTTTAAAGTTGCTCTGAACGACTCACAGCTCTGAATGATTTATTGGCCTTCTGCCACTCTCAAATGGCTGCCAGTGAATGTTACATGCCACATCTTTCAGACACTGTGGCTCTTTTAAGGAAGTACTTTTCGTGATAAAAATGCAACTAAAGGACCATGAAGAAAGTGTGGTGTTCATCTTACTAGACCAAAACACTTACTTCAAAGGTGAAAATCATTCATAGAGATAGTCCCAAGCCTAGTATTTCAATAATGTGATTTCCATCCATATATTTTAGTCCCAAGAGACAGTGCTTCACTCTTACGGAAAATGATTTACCTAATCATGCTGGATTTCAAAATCCTTTCCATGGTGTCATGTTTAAATTACTGGCAGGATTTGGCAATTAAAAATAGAGGAGAGCTTTCACAAGGGAAGCAGTCACTGTTCATGGCTTCCCTGATTTTATGCCCAGAAGCAGAGACTTTCTCAAGGTCTGAGGAAAAGCAATAATTCTAAGCACAGAGCTGATGTTCAGAGGAATAAAAACTTCTAGAGCTTTTTCCTGTGCTGATTCTGATTCATTCTGAATCAAAGTATTATCCTGTCATCATTGTAGCTACCTAACACCGGTAATGTCTACCTTTTGGTAATACTGTTTTTTTCTCTGAATCTTAAGTAATACAAATGGAAAAGAATTTGGATATTAATGGCAAGAAAATAGGGAAATATAAAATTTAATTTTAGACAGTTATAATACAGTTAACTTACATGATACTTTAGGGATTATACTATAAATGTACTTAGAAAAAATTCATCACTGGCATTGTCAACCGTCATTAAATATTCAACTAATGCACAATTGTAAATTATTGCACTTTGCTGAATTTTTACATTGTTCAAAAGTCTTTTAGACCATGACAAAATTTTTTAAAATAAATTTAATTATTCAGGGGTGCCTGGGTGGCTCAGGCGTTAAGCATCTGCCTTCGGCTCAGGTCATGATCCCAGGGTCCTGGGATCGAGCCCCATGTTGGGCTCCCTGCTCAGTGGGAAACCAGCTTCTCCCTCTCCCACTCCCTGTGCTTGTGCTCCCTCTCTCTCTGTGTCTCTCTCTGTCAAATAAATAAAATAAAATCTTAAAAAAATAATTATTCAATGACCAAAGTATACATGTTTATCAAAGAAAATTAAGAAAAAAATAAAAAGGACATATAATTAAATACCCCACACTGATCATAATTATTAATGCTTTATGTATATATTAACCCTATTGGTCCTATGCATGTGAGTACATATTAAATTTTGTAAAACGAAGGATTCATTTTGCACATAAACTCACTATCGTTTCCCTTAAAAGTAAATGTGATGAACACATTTACATACAAACTTGGTTTAACTGGAAAAAAGAATATTTGGCCCAAAACCACAGATTTAAGATTTTCATGTTATGTAATTCAATAGACCTTACCAAAAAAGAGTGTATCTTTTAAATTCATTTTTCTTTTTTTAAAAAAGATTTATTTATTTATTTGACAGAGAGTGACACAGAGAGAGAGGGAACACAAGCAGAGGGAGTGGGAGAGGGAGAAGCAGACTCCCTACTGAGCAGGGACCCCAATGCAGGGCTCAATGCCAGTACCCTGGGATCATGACCTGAGCCAAAGACAGATGCTTAATGCCTGACCCACCCAGGCGCCCCATTAAATTTCATTTTTCTTACAGCATATCAGTGAATCTTTTTACTGAAAATTGGCTAACTATGACTTTCTATTTTTATTTTTTATTTCCAATATATTTGTGGAATGACATACGTTACATTGCATTCTTTGAATACTAATGAGATCGAGTCATCCTTATTAATGCTGTGCATTTTACCTTCTGCGGTTCAGTACGTTGAATACTGCAATGATTAAAGTGAACATTCTGGAGCCAAATTAGCTGCTTCAAATTCCAAATCTATGACTAAATTGTTCTGTAGCATTGAGCAAATTTCATCATCCCGTAGTGCTTCAGTTTTGTAGAATGATCAGGAGTTTATTGCAATAATCCAGAAAATTAGAATATCTGTATCAGACTCCTGAAGGTTGACAGAAGTATCAAATGAGTTTCTACATGTAAAACAATCAAGAAAGTGCCTTAGGGAATATGGGTAGTTACATTGTTTTAATAATTTAAAATTTCTGGGGTGCCTGGGGGACTCAGTTGGTTAAATGTCTGACTTGATTTCTGCCTAGGTCATGATCTCAGGGTCCTGAGATTGAGCCCCACACTGGGCTCCATGCTGACTGAGGAGCCTGTTTGGGAGTCTCTCCCTCTGCCCACCACCACTCACCCTGGCTCCCGCTCATGTTCTCTCTCTCTCAGAAATAATAATTTAAAATTTTAAAATTTATGTATATAAGCTTTTGATTCATCCAGAATTATTTTATTATATGGTATGATAGGAGTTTTATATTTTTACCCCAGAATAATTCTTCAAGACAACTTTTGAACAACTAAATCTTTTACCATTGTTTATAATATGTATTGTTGATAGATTTCTCTTTACATATTCTGGACTGTATGTTCTATCTAATCCAATGTTCAGTATTCATTCCAGTGTTTCTTGGGCAGGATTTAACCACTGACTGCAAACTTGAAAAAAACCCCTCTGCAGTTCTGTGGGACCACATTCTCTGTATCAATCCCACTTAAATCCAATCCTTCTTTATTTACCCTCTAAACTTTGAATTCTATGAGTATCCCAAAACTAGGTCTTGGGTCTTCCTTCAACCATATCTGTCTTCCCATTTGATATTGTTTAGTCACATGGCATTATACAACATGTTGACGCTGACAAATCCCAAAATTACCCAGACTGGTCCTGTGCGTTGCAGGTCCTGTATATGACTGTCTAATTGACAGCAATGTCTCATAGGCATCTCCAAGTTACCTGGTCCAAAGCAGACACTTTGTCCCTTTCTATCTTGTTCCTTGCCTTGTCTCCCCATCTCTGTGGCATGCTGAGCATACCACAACATGACTATTTTTCCAGTTCTGAAATCTGGGAGTCAGTCATCATTTTTCTTTTTTTTCCTGTCCACGCATGTATACAATTAGATCATTCTAAATCAAAAGCAGTGTGATTACAGTGGGAAGCAAATACTTTGAGTCAAACAAAACTGATATAATTTCTGGCTCTTATGTTTACCAACTATATCATACACAGTAAATTACTTAATCTTTCTCTTTTTATCTGTAAATATAATGCTTAACTTCTGATTCCATTGAAGGATTTCATTGAAACTGGCATTGTCATGTTTATAGCTCTCTTCCCTCATTATTATTATACCTATTAAGTACCTAAGCAGTTGGTTTTCTCTTGGTTTTGCTAATAATACTTTAGCTAAAGTGTTAAAAGAATGATTGAGGTAATACATGGTATAACTACAGAGAGATGTGAATATGTCTTTGAGGTAAAAAATACAGTTTGTCTCTTAAAGAAATTGTTACATTTGAAAAAAATTTTTTTAAGATTTTTTATTTATTTATTTGAGAGAGAGAGAGCATGAGAGGGGGGAGGGTCAGAGGGAGAGAGCAGACTCCCTGCTCAGCAGGGAGCCCAATGTGGGACTGGATCCTTGGACTCCAGGATCATGACCTGAGTTGAGGGCCATGGCTTAACCAACTGAGCCACCCAGAAGCCCAAGAAATTGTTACATTTTATTAAGATATCACACTCAAGGTAATACATGTGTTGCTTTATTTAATATGCTGATAAAAATACTAAAATTGCATTTTTAAACAAAAAACAACTGGTTCATCTTATTTTCTATTTAATCCTTTTAACATAAAATTCATAATGATCATTGTTAATTGTTGCTGTTTTAAAATATTATCTATAATAAATATTTTTTATTTTGAAAAAATGATGATTTATTTATACTTCTGTCTTGTCACCTTGAATATTCTTGATGCTGCTTTTCCTAAGATTAGGCTCCACGTTTAGAATATTAACACTGATAACCTGTCTTCTATGTATAAAATATCTGAATTTCCTGGAAAGAACACCAGGTAATAAAAAGCTTTGCTCCTTCATCCTATAAAAGGAGGGTAATAGAAATAATTCTGAATTTCTTAGTGGTCATTAACTCAAATATCTTGTGAGGGATCTTTTATTTACTAAACTTATGAATCCAAAAACAGCTAATTTTTCATGTTTAATTATGTGTAAAAAAGATACATTAATATAAAGACTTTTCAGTCAATGTGTAGTTTCCACTTAAAAGAAGCATGCTTATGTTCAAGAACAAAGACTGGTACAATAACTACCTACAAAGCTCTGTCCCACCCTTCAGGCTTTAATTCCTCACCTAGCAGAGCCAATCAAAGTGGTTGGCATCAATAGACAGACTTTGTCAGTATCCTTCCTGCTCTTACTATGTTCTTACTCTCAGGGACATTATTAACTGTATTCCCATAAACTGTATATTATAACGCAAGAGATGATTTCACTCTTTTCTATTCTATGGATGTGAGTTAACATAAAACTTTAGTCAGAATTGTTCAGTTTTATTGGCACAGTGAGGACAAATTAGCCACTGTATTTAATCAATAGTTTGGGAGAAATTTTGCTAAAATTGCTGAGTGATCTTTATTGCTTGTCCCAACCATCATTGTTATAAATCTTGGCAAAACTATAAAGCGTTCTTTGTAAAAATTCAAATATATATCATACAGCTTGTGCTGGAAATGGATTTTGAATGTCTTGATCATTTTTTGCTTCATGCTATGAAGGAAAACTTTCTCTCTAGTCTGACACACTCAAACTTATTCCCCTAGTAACAGAGGAAACCATTTTACTGGAATTTTTATTAAAGAACTTGGTAACATCTGTCATTCAATCAGACTTCACTGTCCACATCAATATCAACCTTCATGGAAGATAGAAAGAATAGATGGAATTCTGAAACTAAACGTGGCAAAGTTCACAGAGAACTTTAAACCCGTGAAGTCTGAGGTATTTCCTCCTTCCATGGTTCAGCTGTGCTTTGTGAGTTAATAAAAGACCATGTGTCTAGGAATATTACTTCTGATTTTAAAATCTACATTTGTTTATGTAAATGTTGTTAGGGGCTAATAAAATCCATTCTTATCACGAACAGGTACTGAAATCTTAATACTCTCTTGAGCCATGCCTGCAGAATTATTTCTCAAGTCTAGATATCTGGTCTTCTGGAAGAGACATCAGAGAAAGACCTCAGTAAAAAATCAATATCAGGAAGTTCTGCCAACTAGCGAAGCAAAAATCTTCAAGAGATTGATCCTTTGATTTCTATATGTCAAATACTAAGCATAGGTCATCTTTGAATCATGGGAAGGCTACCCTAAACAGAACCTCAAATTGAAGATTCTTTGAATTCTTCCAAAATCAAATAGTCTTTGAAAGGAGATGGCTTCCATTGAAGATATCCAGATCAAGGAAATCATTATGTGAGGAATAAACATCTACCAATCATGTTTCATAGAAAAGGATCCACAGTTTGTCATATTTAATCTTTAGGCTTTGGATCTTTATTTCCATGACAATCTTTTTTTAACTCTGTTTCTCCTTTAGTGTTACATTTAATATGTTACAATAACACTGTGATTCCAAATATTTCTTTTATCATCTTTAGTCCCTCTATAAAGGAGTTTAATAAATGGTTGCAATTTGTTTATGATTTGGCTAGAACATACATTTGAACCATGATTGAGTTTGCACACATTTCCCTTGAGGTGCCAACTAGCTCCTTTTAACACTGATCCCTTGTCATGAAACATTTGGGTTTATCAATATTTGAACTTGACTACTTATTCACACTTTACCTGGAAAATAGCAGAGTATTAGATAACTAAAAATCTAAAACCCCAATTATGCCATATCTAGGAAGGGAAGCTTATGCCTACAAGGGGCACAGCACTCACAGATCATTTATAGAAGGCAGCTTTTATAACTACACTTTCAGAAAGATAAGTCTTGAAAACACAATAGATTAAAATGGTATGTACTTAATACTTTCTCATATTTATAGACTTCAAAAAATATGATTTACCCTGCTGTCTGTATGATGAGTTTTCCATTTTATATCCCCTACCTGATTAACACTGGCATGGCACTGAAAGCAAACAATAAAATTTATCAACCCTAATGACTGCTCCTGGATTTGTAGTACCAAAACCTACTAACTATTGCAACAAACTTGAAAGAAATGAATCATATTGGTGTGATAGGCAAAATAATGAGCTCTCAAAGATGTCTAGATTCTAATCCCTGAAACTGATGAATATGTTGCCTTACATGGCAGAAGAGACTTTGCAGATGCTATTAAGGGTAAGGAACTTTAAATAAGATTACCCTAGATTTGGGGGTGAACAAATGTAGTCATATGTCTTTTTGCAAGTAGAAAAGTGAAACAGAAAAAGTCATAATGTGTGAAGGACTTGATACTCTCTTTACCAATGATTTTGAAGATGGAGAAAGATAACTGTATGGACTGGATGTCTGTATCTCTCCCAAATTCAATGTTGAAGCCCTAACCTTTAATGTGTTGGTATTTGGCTATAGAATCTTTGGGAAGTAATAAGGTTTAGATGACATCATGAAAATGGCACCCCCATGCTGGGATTAGTGCCCTTAGAAGTAGAGGAAGACACACAAGAGATTATCATACAATGATAAAAAGCCTTGGGGCAAACAGTGAGGTGTCTGTCTACAAACTAGGATGTGGACTCTCTCCAGGAAATGAATATGCTGGCACCTTGGTCTTTCACTTTCTAGCCTCTAGAACTGTGAGATATAAATATCTGTTGCTTAAGCTATCCAGTTTCTGGAATTTGGTTGTATCAGCCCAAGTTGACCAACACAAGGATCATGAGCTAAGGAATGTAGTTGGGCTCTAGAAGTTGAGAAAGGCAAGAACATAGATTTCCCATAGAGTCAAAGGAGGAATGCAATCTTGCTAATACCTTGATTTTAGTCCAGTAAAACTGGTGTTGAACTTCTAATCTGAAGAACTGTTAGGTAATAAATTTATGTTGTTTTAAGCCACTAAATGTGTGATAATTTTTGCAGCAACCATAAGAAACTAATAAATTTGGCAAGTGAATACATGTGTTCATGATGGTGAATTAATATCACTCAGTTCCATTTTGGCACATTATTTCTCTTCCCTCAAAAAACAAAACAAACAAAAACAACAAAGACAATTTTACTAAATAACTTGACTTTTAAAAAGGAGAAAAAGTTGAGCCTCTAATCAAATTTGAAATCTTTGAAATCTTAACTACTCAACAGGAATTCTATAAAGCTTCCTTCCCTCTATCATCCAGCTTCTTAATAGCACACTTTACACAAGTCATGAAATTGAAAAATTTCTACACACTATGGATTTGGTGATTACAGGTGAGCTATAAAATGTCAGTGAGGTCAAAGAACTACTCATCCAAGAAGTAAATGACAATGGACAGCTGATGGTTTAAAACAGAGAAGCCCTGGACCTAGCATTGCCCTTTGTAGGTGGTACAATAGCTACTTTGTGGGAAGAATGTTGCATATTTATAGAATTTTATGAGATATTTAATTATATTAAGAGGACACAAGAAAAGGATATATAAATCCTGTAATTAGATAATGTTGGCATATTTTCCTGTGATAGCCAGTCACCAACTAGGTCTTCACTGATCTTTGCCTCCTGGTATTCATGCACTTGGTATAGTGTCTTCTCACATTGATCTAGAACTGCTCTAGGTGACTTACTAGGTATGACAAAGTTGACAATGTGTGATAGTGTGCAACTTCTGAGGCTAGGTCATAAATAGCATGGTGGCTTCCGTTTTGGCTCTTGGATTTTTCACTCTGGAAGCAGCCAGCCATCATGTTAGAAGGACTTTAAAATAACCTTAGAAGAGGGTGCCTGGGTGGCTCAGTTGGTTAAGCAACTGCCTTCGGCTCGGGTCATGATCCTGGAGTCCCGGGATCGAGTCCCATGTCAGGCTCCCTGCTCTGTGGGGAGTCTGCTTCTCCCTCTGACCCTCTTCCCTCTCGTGCTGTCTATCTCTCTCATTCTCTCTCTCAAATAAATAAATAAAAATCTTTAAAAAAAAAATAACCTTAGAAGAGATTCATGTCAAGATAAAATGAGGCTGTCTATCCCCAGCCAACACCAACTTAGGAGCCTTGCAAATGAGTAAGCCTGGAAGTGAATGTCCCAGGCTTAACCAAAGCTTCAGATGATATAGTTCCAACCAACAGATACAGAGTGGCCTCTTTATTACCTACTCATGAAATTAGGATGGCACAAATACTGGCAGAGATAATAAAGGCTTGTTATGGTTTTAAGACATTATGTTTTAGGGTAACTTCTTATGCAGCAATAGATGGCTAATAGAGCACCCATATCAAACTCTCCGTGCTCATCAGATTGAGAGCAGAATCTGTTCTTTCGGCTTAATATGGGTTCTCCTTAGAAGGGACTACAAATATGGATCATAATTTTTCCTTTAGTATTTGTCTATGACATTGTTCAAATATGTGATTTCCAGAGTCGAAGTCTTTTATTCAGATGCTGTCCCATTAAAATGATATAACAGATGGTCAACCAAACAAAATAATAGAAAAAACCTGACTGTATGGTCAAAATAACTTCCAACAAATATCTGATATATAATTATGTCTCTTCAAACAGAAATGTACATCTGGATTGATCGTGTTCCCAAATAATAATGATCTTTCCTCCAAAACAGGCTGAAGGACAATGAGATGGGATAAAAGAGATAAAACAACCTAAGTCAATATAACTTTGCTTCTTTGTTTGTTTTCTTTCTTGTAAGACTTTGCCCAGGAAAGAAGAGTATCAAATACTAAATAAATTTATTGTCTGCCGCAGGAAATCACTAAAGAGCAATTTTTCTCAGATAACATTCTGCCTTACCTATTCAGTGATAGTTTACTTATCAAAACTTGCTTTAAGACCCCCACCTAGCTGTGGCCACCAACACTGAAATTATTACATTTTCACCAATTTCTATGTTACTTCCCTTGGAAGATTCATTTTAACTCACTTAGCCCATACTCCACAACCAAGAAAAAGCCTGCTCTGAGTCCTTGTCATTGAGGCATGGCTAAGAATCTGTCAAAGTGTCATACTTCCTTGGTAGAGAGAGGTTTTGTTTTTTTTTTTTAAGATTTTATTTATTTATTTGACAGAGAGAGAGACAGTGAGAGAAGGAACACAAGCAGGGGCAGTGGGAGAGGGTTCAGCAGGCTTCCCGCTGAGCAGGGAGTCTGAGGTGGGGCTTGATCCCAAGATCCTGGGATCATGACCTGAGCCAAAAGCAGACACTTAATGACTGAGCCACCCAGGTGCCCCAGTAGAGAGAGTTTTAATAAACTTAATTTTACTTTAAAAACAAGCTGTCTGGTGTATTTTGGGGAGTTATACTGGCTAAAATACAAAATGTTACCTCAGGTACTATTTGGTGATGATGCTGTATATACTAGACATCATTCATTACTTCAAAATATACTTACTATGCAATCAACAGGCATTTTTTGAGCACATGCTAGATTCCAAGTGCTCATTTAAATGATGTGAATGGGGAGCCTGGGTGGCTCAGTCGTTAAGCGTCTGCCTTCGGCTCAGGTCATGATCCCAGGGTCCTGGGACCGAGCCCCGCATGGGGCTCCCTGCTCTGCAAGGAGCCTTCCTCTCCCTCTCCCACTTCCCCTGCTTGTGTTCCCTCTCTCACTCTCTCTCTCTCTCTCTCTCTCTGTCAAATAAATAAATAAAGTCCTTTAAAAAAATAAAAAAATAAACGATGTGAATATAGAAGATTGATCAAAACCATATCCTCATTGAACGTACATTCTAGTGGAATACTAGCATACCTTTATATTATAGTACGCTAAGTAGTGAACCTGCTGACATAATCAGTATCATGGCAACAGGTAACTTTTAGGGGAGAATTTGCCTTTACAGAAAAACTATATTCACGTGTGCAGTGTGTATTTGTGTTTGTGTTTTCGTCTGTGTGACAAAGCAGCTAGCAATAATTGTTTTACTTGCAGCTATCAATAATTTGATGTCTTAATTGTTCAATTGGGAAAGGCTTCTCAGTAATAAATAGAGTTCTGGTTTAGTTATTAGTGTTATCTGATATTTTTCCTTGGATGCAATATTATATTCCATTTTTACACACATATACATACACACACACTTAATCTGTTGTATTCTGTTCATGGTAATATAAGGGATAAAATATCATTTCTACCATACACCAAAACCAGTCATTTTGAGAGATGCCTCATCTGAAAAATAACAATTTATAGTGACTTTACAGATTAATATGAAAATTTGATGTTTCTTTTCCAGAAATTCAAATTCACATTTCAGTAAATGGGCATCTCTCTCTGCAAAACCTGAAAATGTAATTCTTTTGAAAAGTAATCCGTGCTGGAAAAATTACATGTCATTTTGGGAAAAGGCCAATCACAAATAGTAATTACACAGAAAATCAAGCCACATACACATCCCTTTTCCTTACAGTTAAGAGTCTTTGCTGCTCTGAAGTGTATACAGGATAATCAAATGGAGGTTGAATGTTTTTGACACATCAGAGAGAAAATCACTTGCACAACAACTCAGCTGACACAATCAAACATATGCAAACCTGGAAAGGAACAAGACGAGTGTTTTTCATATTAGTTCAGCTGTCAAGAAAGTGTAAAATAAGACTATCATTTTTACTGACTGAGCCATGATTTTACTTTTCACATCAGTATTTGTTCATTTTGCAACTTCATCAGCTTTCTCCTAGGCTGTGTTCCATGACATTGAAGGACAATTAACTCACATCCATGATAATGTAAAGGAAGATGACAAGAGAGCATGGCAGCATTTTAATTAATTTCTATTATTAGTTAAAATTCATGACCAAATAATTTAATGTGTATTTTTGCATAGCATTTTAATGAAGATAAACATTTATTAAATTAATAATTTTAGGGGACATTGTAATTTTTAAAATCAGAGACATCTTATCTAAGGGTCAGACTGCTTAAAATTTTTAAAATTATTTTGCAGTGTATAATGTCTAATGCCTTAAGGACTTTCATTTCTTTTCAATGTCTTACTTCCTTCATAGCAAGATTCCATGTTGGGCTTAACGTAATTATTAAAGTTTTTATTTGCAACAAAACTAGTGCTCAGTAATAAACATGCCCTGCTATAAAGAATAAATTCCTATTCTCTATATTCTACAGAATTTCTTTTTTCTTCCATAGTGTCAAATAAAATGAAAGTGTAATAAGATGCAGGAATCTGCCTATAAGAGTGTAGATCTAAAGTAAGAGTAACCCATGAGTGTCTGATGATGGATGGTTGAAGAAGTTGCTTTTGAAATATGTCTTAGGACCCTAACCTCCTAACCTAGTATTTGGATCTTCTTAACTGAGGCCCAATACATCTGAAATTCCAAGCAGGTAGAAAATTTGAGTGAAGGTTTATCCTAGGAATTGCCCCTCACAGGGAAAACATGATAAGACTAAGGAAAGCTCTCATAAAGTTCTGATAGGTGACCAGGCAAAAGGTGTTCTATGCAGATGCTGATCTCAGGAGATCTGCACTCATCCATCCATCAATCCTTAGGATCACACAGCAAGAAAAAATTGTTGGACTTAAGCCTAGTCTTTTTCCTATGAACTTCCTTTTTATATATTAAAATATGATGACAAAATGCAGAAGGAAAGTCAGCAATATTCTGAGTACTGTAGGCAGCTTTTTGTCAAGAATAAAATATGATCAAATGATCAAAGAATTTCTAAAAAGCATTCCTCATTTGTAGAGGTCAAAATAAACACAGAATTTGAGGGTCCAACAAAAAAGAAATTTGTCCTAACACAAAACTTATTTTTTCACTATGATCAGGGAGACCCTCAAATGAATGATTCAAAAGGCTAAGGGAAACTCCATATTTCTGTGTTAAAGATCTTGAACCATAATGGGAAAGGGGGCATGGCTGTTTTTTGTAGAACCTCCATGGCTGTTGCCTATTGACTCCCCAAAAGACCACCTAAAATGTGTGGAGTAAGCAAAGCTAAATAACAAAGAAGTATGGCTACCAGGGTAACCACCACTTTGGCAGGGTGGTGTTTTAAAAGAGTAGATGATGAGGTGATATTTATAGGCCTTTGGAGTCTGGGCTCAAGTGTTTAGGTAGGCCTTTCTAGTCCAGTAACTGATTAGAACAGGTAAAGTCTATGACATAAGCACTTAGGATTGAGGGACACTTTCAGATGAGGGCCTTGAAGTGAGTCTTCATAAGTAAACTGCTGTTTAATAAATAGCTCTCTGCCCAGGTGAGAAATCTATTGTCTGAAAAGAGAGTTGTTTGCTCACACAAATTGGTTTGCAGGAATTTCCTGAAGCAAACAATAAAGTTATTTATTGGTTTACAGTCCTAGTTTCCTGAAAAAATAATATTATGAAATAAATTTTTAAATCATATTGACATAAGGGCCACTGGGTGGCTCAGTCAGTCAAGCAACTGCCTCAGGCTCAGGTCATGATCTCCATATCAGGGCTCCCCACTCAATGGGGAATCTGCTTCTCCCTCTCCCTTTGCCCCTCCCCACACTTGTGTGCTAGCCCATGTGGTTGCGCATGCATGTGCTCTCTTTCTCTCAAATAAATCTTTAAAAAAATCATGTGGACATAGTGGTCTCAGGTTTTATTTCTAATAATTAAACTATATAAATACAGATAGTCTAAAGTTTCTATGTACTGTTGATTAATAGTGTCCAGCAAAGATACTACTTTTATTTGCTATGAGTTTCAGCTGAAAATCTAAAAAAAAATCTTAATTTATCTTCTTTAATGAAATCATTGTAGCTGTGATAATTTCCTTCAACTGGATGTGTGTGTGGGGATTGTGTGTATTCTGTCAGCATATTCTAAAACATTTCTAAAATTTCAATTTAGAATGAATGGAAGAACTATTAAATTGTTTAAATCTTTTATTACTTAAATCCTATATTACTTCAATTGATTGCTCTGCATTTTTATGGCAAAGTTTTTCATATGTTGTCATGAATTTAAATGAAAAACATGTTTAGCATGAAAATAAGGGTATTTATTTTCAAAAAGGATTCTCTATCATATGTCATTTACAGAAAAGTCAATTCTTCAGAGCATACAAGTGTAAATTTCCTTCTGTTGCTGTGGAAGTAAGCAAAATGCCGATTATTATACATTCTTCACAGGATCCTCTGAGGCTTCAGGTAAAACTCCTAAGAGGGAAAAAAATAAAAATAAGTTGCTAGAGTTTCATAATTACAAATCAGGAAATAGTTGCTTGAATTTCATATTTCTCTCCAGGGAATTAAAAGCAGTATATAAACATTTTTTTACAAATGTTGATATTGTCCTATGTTGATTCCATATGTGAGCAATTTACCTTCTGTTAAAATCACCATTGGGTGTTTTTTTCCAGATGTACTTGTCTGCCAGAATGTACTTGTCTGCCAGAAATTTTTATTTCTTCATCTGAAATGAGGTGATAATACATTTCAAAGCATGTCTATTTTCCAGCATGAAAAAAATATGTTGTGTATTTTGACACATATATGACTGAATAAACTTATATTTAAAAGAATCTAAGGAACAAGATGCCATACCCAAGATAAATTAAACAATAAGTGCCTATTGCATGATTTTTATACTAAATAAATATTTCACAAATAATAATAAAGGGACTATTTTACAGCTTCTTTCCCACAACTAATAGCAATGATGCACACACACTCATGTTACATTATATTTATATATAGATATATATACACATATATATGTCTATATATATGTGTATATATAGAGAGAGAGGGACTACATATGTTACTAGCACCATCTTCATCATCATCACTACCCTAAAGCTTTCACTTCTTTTTTATGTGTGATCGTGTATGTGTGTGTGAACATGTGGATTCCAGGTGATGGAGAATTTCTGCAGCATTTGACATATGCTGCTCTCTTATTACTGGATCAATAAAATGTACTTTATAAATTATATAATTATACATACAGACATCTCTTACTTGCTCAGTGTTCATTAAAGCTCAAAAATATTTTGTACTTCCATGCAAAACACTTCCATATCTCTTTGTTTATCTGCTTTTATTTTCACTGTTGCTCATTTTTAAATACCTAACACTTTGTCAAGCAAATTCCAACATTAGGCTATACAACCTTGGTCTTAGAGTAGTAATACATATTACCTTATTAAGGCCTTGTCCTCCCTGTAAAGAAAGAAAAATACTGCACTATGTCAAATAAAAGGTCATTCTGTTGTTTATGCAGTAAAGCACTGAATTGACCATCATAATCCATTATAAAGTAATTAAGCAGATGAAGAGATTGGAAGGTATTATAAAAACTTCACTTCAATTAATCAATGTGGTCATTAGTCTATGGGAAGGTACTCTATAATTGTATCTCTGTCTTTACTTTGTCTTGAATGTCATATTCAAATATAAACTGATAGAATTAATGAAGTATAAAGTAACATAAAAACAATTTTTTTCAGCTTTTCAATGTATCTTATTTCATCTAGGAGGTACTTTACATATATATGTATATGTATATATGATAATTATAGTCTCATAATTTGGCTTTATTAAAACTTGTTTTTAAGGAGTTTTGGGGCCAATAGCAGGGTCTCCTTCTTCTCTTGCATATTGAGTTGACCAACTTTATTGCCTGTGACTTTCCCAAATTAATAACACAATTACTGTGACCAGTGCTTTGATTGTTCAACATGAGTTTGGAAAGAGATAAGTTATATTACTAAGTAAAACATTGGTGAACCCTTCAGCAGACAACATATTATTAGAGAAAGATGTATCAATCAGCTGGGAAGTAGTAGCAATACTGATGGAGGGTCATTTCCAATATTAGATATTGCAGAAGAAGTATCTTTGCAATGGTCATATAAATGAGCAAAAAAACTAAAAAAAATAAGTAAAAGGAGGGAAAACAGAAAATCTTAATAGTAACTTCTTGTTTTGGTTTCAGTTGAATTTTGTTTAATACTATGTATACAAGTATCATTTTGTTAAGTGGCATTAAGGGCATTCATGTTGAATTAAAGAATGTAGAAGGAATATTTGAAGAACGCACCTACTGACAACATCATTAACCAAACTTAACTAAAATGTCTAAGTGTAGAGTTAACCAGTACTATACCAATGAAGAAAACTGGAAAACAATCATGAAGGACACAAATTTAGATTTGAACACAGGCAGAGAAATATGTTCTTGGAAAAGACTCAAAATCATAAATGTGTCAGTTCTCCTTAAATAAACTATACCTTTCATGTTATTACAAAAGAGTATTTTCTCCTGTTTATTTTCCTGGAGTTAGATAAGTTGACTAAAATTGAGTTGGAGGGACAGGGAAGCAGGACTATGAAATCCAGGTATCTTGATCATATCAAATCATATTTCAAGGTAGGACAATGCTCTCTTTAAGGCCTCCAGGGGAAAATCTTTCTCATTTTTTTTTTTTCTCTTAGCTTCTGATGTTGCCAGCAATCCTTGGTATTCTTTGGCTTGTACATGCATCCCTCTAATCTCTACTTCTCTTTACACAAGGGTCTCTTCGTATGTCTGTGTCTTCACGTTGGCTTCCTCCTCTGCATGTCTGTGTCTCTTCCTTTCCCATAAAGACACCGGTCATACTAGGTCCCATTTAATGATCTTATCTTAACCAGGTTACATCTACAAAGACCCTCTTTCCAAATAAGGCCATATTCCTGGTAACTGGAGTTAGAATTTCAATGTATTTGGGTATGACACCATTCAAACCACAACACCATCTTAATGGTTCACTCGTTAATGAATTAATAAATCTTTGATGTAAACATTCTTACATTTAAATGAGTGACTTTCTTAAAATTATGCTTTGTGTATAGTTTGTTCTACCCATATGACCAAGTGGAATCACCTACCTTAATCAGTTAAACTATGTTGTCTAAGCAATGAATGTCACTGATGTTCAAACACAAGAATACCTTTTATTTTACCTTTAGAAGAAGAGAAATAGAATCCACCTTTGCTGCTTTCCTATGTCTCTCTTTTTTATCCTGGCTCCTTTTTTTGTTGTTCCTCCTATTTCTGGTTATTGGTTGTAGGTGCAGAAAATGTTTCCTTTTTCCCTTCTAAGTTCTTTGTCTAAAAATTAAATTGACATAAAACAGATTAACAGGATAAAAACAAATTTAATTTTGTACTTATAGGAACCCCACACACAAAAAAATATATATATATAAGACTCAAGGAAATAACCAAAGCAGGCAGCATTTTTGCCTTTTAGACAAACAAAAAGTTTGTGAAGAATTGACAAGACAAAGAAGTTTGTGCCATGGGGTGGTCAATTAGTGAGGAATTAACAAATTTTGTTGGCATAGCCTTGTTGGCTTTAAATTCCCTATTTCTGGTAATAAGGATGCTTTCCTTATTTCCCTGCCAAGACAAAGAATGGTCAGTGTATCCTTCTTGTGCTGGCTGTTTCTGAACTAACTTTATTCAAAATAATCAACATGCCAAAATGGCATATTATGGGGTGGCATATTCTGCTCTCCTTTATAGTCTCTTTTGGTTCTAATTCTTTTTAGTGCATGGTCAATGAGTTATTCTCCACTGCTTTAGCACCAGCTAGTTCCTTCAGAACAATGCTGAGTAGAAATAGTGAAAAAGAACAACTTTGCCTTATTCTTGATCTTAGGTGAAGAGTTTTAACATATCATAATTTAGTACGATGTTAAATATAGATGTTTACTGATGTCTTTTGTCAGGTTAAGGAAGTTGCTTACTATTCCTAGCTAGCTGAGAATTCTTAAAAATTAATGCTGAATTTTGACAAATATTTTTCTGCTTCTATGTACATGATTATGTTTGTCCTTTTACCTTGTCATTTTGGTGAATAGCACTGATTTATTTTCAAATAGTGACTTTACTTTGCATTTAAGAGAATACTTTATTACTTCTAATGTTTATCAGAGAGATGGAAGCTGGAACTGGTTAGTGAGTACTTTAGGAGATTTTGCACATTATTATTAGTATTATCTTATTTTATTTTTTCTTGAGAGAGAGAGAGAGAGCACATATGAGCAGGAGAGGAAGGACAAAGGGAGAGTGAGAAAGAATCTTAAGCAGACTCCCCAGTGAGTACGGAGCCCAACTCAGGGCTCCATCTCAAAACCCTGAGATCATGACCTGAGCCGAAGTCAAGAATCAGATGCTTGGGGTGCCTGGGAGGCTGGTCGGTTAAATGTCTGCCTTCTGCTCAGGTCATGATCCCGGGGTCCTGGGGTCAAGCCCGGAATCAGGCTCTCTGCTCAGCAGGGAGCCTGCTTCTCCCTCTCCTTCTGCTGTTCCCCTTGCTTGTGCACTCTCTCTTTCTCTCAAATAAATAAATAAAATATTAAAAGAAAAAAGAATCAATCAGATGCTTACCAACTGAGCCACCCAGGCGCCACTTATACATTAATTTTTTTAAAAAGGAAAATATGGAGATATAATTTCTGTACTAAAAACTATGTGAAAATTGCAATTCTGTGTTGATAGAGCAGCAATTGAAATCTATAGTATGGAACACAAACTTTAGAAACGTTTGCAATATAGAAAAAAATGAAGAGAACTAGAAAGAGAGCAGGGGAAGTCAAAGCTGAATAATATAAGGGAAGGGATGGAATAAAACGATATAAATACCCACATCAAAAGTAAAAATCTAAGAATTTAATGCTATTGACACAAACATATACAAGATAAAAGAAAATTTCATGAGCTTTTTTTAAAGATTTTATTTATTTGTTTGTCAGAGAGAGAGAGAGAGCACAAGCAGGGGGAACGGCAGGCAGAGGGAGAGGTAGGACTCGATCCCAGGACCCTGGGATCATGACCTGAGCTGAAGGCAGGCGCTTAACCGACTGAGCCACCCAGGCGCCCCATGAGCTGTTTTTTAAATATAGCTGAATTTGTATATCAGAATGTAAACTAGATTTCTGATTAAATTAATAAAAATGTAGCTTTTCTAAAAATATCTTATGATATTTAAAATGCAATGATAACAAAAACATATCTACAATAATTACACAGGATTAATATTTTGATTTCTGTAATGTAAAATGTCTGGATGATCTTGAACTTTTTTTCATAACCTAATATCTAAAGACTGGAGGAACTCTCTGTTGTGGTGTGAAAAATATTTTGAGCCAGAAGTTTTATATTCAATAATTATAAAAAATGAAAAATTTAAAAATGTATAATATCTCCACTTGAAGAGAATAAAGTGAAAGAGGAACAACACCTGAATAACCTTAATCAAAATAAGGAATTAAAAAATGAGATAAAAAACTGGGGCACCTGGGTAGCTCAGTTGGTTAAGTGTCTGCCTTCAGCTCAGGTCATGATCCCAGGGTTGAGGCTTGCATTGGGTTACTGATCAGCAGGGGAGTCTGTTTCTCCCTCTTCTTTGGCCCCTCCCCACTTCCCCAGGTCAGCACTCTCTCTGTGAAATAAATAAAATCTTTAAAAAAAATAAGATAAAGAATAAAATGATTATAAGTACTACTAATGACTACTAAACCAACTACATAAATTTAAGTAAAACTATGGTTACTATGTTGAATAGGATTAAAAATTATTTTTTCAAAGATATATGATTAAAGTATATAGTAAAATGGGACTATATCACACTATAGAATAAATTATTCTATTTATTTTTTAATGCTTAAATTTCTTGTTTAGTACTTTTAGTGTTTTTACTTGTCGCATTATAAGTGAAAATTATTTGTGTGAAATATTGAAAGAAACAAAATATATGCAGCTTATTTTATCTGAGGAAATAATTACAAAAAGTAAAAACAAGCAGCTACTGTAAATTCAAGTATTGTGGGGCTCTTGGGTGGCTCAGTCAGTTGAGCATCCAACTCCTGATTTCAGCTCAGGTCATGATCACAGTGTTGTGAGACTGAGCCCTGCAATGGGCTCTCTGCTGGGCATGGGGTCTGCCTGAAATTCTATCCCTCTTCCTCTTCTTCTCCCCCTCGCCCCCCCTCCCTGTTCTCTCTCTCTCTCTTTCTATCTCAAATAAATAAATAAATCTTAAAGATAATTTGTAAGCTTTTTACATAAAAGTTTTATGTCATTTCTAACAAGAAATGCAAACCATATAACTTTGCTAAAAGAGGTGGATATCAAAATTTAACAAGGAAGACAGCATTCTTAAACTATATGATGCACACTGCTTAAAAATAAAAGAATGTTTGGGTGCCTGGGTGGCTCAGTTGTTAAGCGTCTGTCTTTGTCTCAGGTCATGATCCCAGGGTCGTGGGATCGAGCCCCGCATCAGGCTCCCTGCTTGGCAGGAAGCCTGCTTCTCCCTCTCCCACTCCCCCTGCTTGTGTTCCTGCTCTCGTTCTCTCTCTCTCTGTCAAATAAATAAGTAAAATCTTTAAAACAATAAATAAATAAAAATAAAAGAATGAAGATAGATTGAGACATATTGTGGACAATATATTAATATTAATATGCAAAGTAGAATTCATAACAACATTGTATTAAGCATGCATCGATATATTGATAAACACCAGAGAGGATGCTGTGATACATTGTTATTGATTATTATTGACATATTAATGACAGAACATCAAATACATAAATTAGGTAATTTATAGTAAGAAAAAAAGGAACTGGAACACATGAAACAAAATGTAAACTTTTCTTCTTCTTCTTTTTAAAGATTTTACTTATTTATTTGACAGAGAGAGACAGTGAGAGAGGGAACACAAGCAGGGGGAGTGGGAGAGGGAGAAACAGGCTTCCCGTGGAGCAGGGAGCCCGATGCGGGGCTCAATCCCAGGACCCTGGGACCATGACCTGAGCCAAAAGCAGACGCTTAAGGACTGAGCCACCCAGGCGCCCTCAAAATGTAAACCTTTCTACATTAAAAGCCTTTCCTGAGATTAAGAATTCCTCATATCAGTGAGATCATATGATACATGCCTTTCTCTGATTGACTTATTTCTCTTAGCATAATACCCTCTAGTTCCATCCACGTCTAGTTCCATCCACATCGTTGCAAATGGCAAGAGTTTGGTTTTTTTGATGGCTGCATAAAAAAAAAAAAAAAAAAAAGAAAGAAAGAAAAGAAGTCTTTCTAAGTTGCCCATGCTTTTCTAGTGACCTGTTTGGTAATGGAGTGTAGGGCAGGGTGTCCAGATTTTAGCTGTAGACAAGAACAGTATTGAATTGGATCCCACATTGTTGAGTCGAACAGAAATAAATCATGGACCAGATATTTCATTCTGAGGTTGTTAAAACTCAAGTCCTCTTGAAAATATGACCTCTTTTATTTATTTTATTTTACTTGATTATTTTTTTTTTATATTTGAGAGAGAGAGAGTGTGTGCACAATTAGGGGAGGGACAGAGGGAAAGAGAGAAGCAGATTCCCTGCTGAGCCGAGAGACAGATGGGACCCTCAAAGCAGGGCTCCATCCCAGGACCCTGAGATACGACCTGAGCCAGAGGCAGATGCTTAACCACCTGAGCCACCCAGGCGCCTGGAAAATATGACCTCTTGAAAAGAAATGCGATTGAAGCTGGGGGTAGAGGATAGGATCAATTGTTCCTGAACTGATTAATGATTACTCATAAAAGTTAGTTTTGAAAAAGCAAAAAAAGTTAGTTTTGAAGTTAAAGGGACTCTTTTCAGAAATAAAAGTATCAAATCAGTATGTTGTACACCTGAAATTAAAATAATGTTATATGTCAGTTAGACATCAGCACATAAATAGTTGAATATTTTAAAATATAAGAATAAAAATCAATTCATATATCCATTTCTTATTTTAACTTATGTATTGGAATAAAAATATTAAAAAGTAAAATTATAGAGCCTGGGTGGCTCAGTCAGTTGAGCGTCTGCCTTCAGTTTGGGTCATGATTCCAGCCTCCTGGGTCAAGTCCCACATCGGGCTCCCTGCTCAGTGGGGAGTCTGCTTCTCCCTCCGCCTCTCCCCCTGCTTGTGCTCTGTCTCTCTCTCTCTCTCTCTCTCTCAAATGAATAAATAAAATCTTAAAAAAAAAGCCTCCCCCCCAAAAAAAAGTAAAGTTAAAGTGACTTCTTGAGCTGGTGAAAATAAGCTTTCTTCTATTGGGTAGAAATGGATAGTGAAAATAATAAGATAAACCTAAATTCAGTTCATTTCCTTAAACTAGAATTTCTTTTCAAACTTCAAGGAAGTCTTGAATAATTTTAATTAAGGAATCAACAGGGTCAAATTTGTGTCATGGTTTGGACACTCAAGAAATATACAGAAGTACTTCTCAAGTTGTAATGAGTATATACGTAATCTGGGATTTTATTAAAATGAAGATTTAGTAGAGTTGAGTGGGACCCAATATTCTGAATATCTAATGGATTAACTTAACAAAGATGAAGAGAAAAATTTTTGGTTACTTCACTGCATGTATATTCACAAGCACAGGCAAATTCATATTGTTTAAAATATCACTCTGGTAAGAGAAAAATTAATGTATTTTTAGGAGGCATTTTCTTTAGATTCAGATTGATTCATTATTAGAATAATAATAGAATCTTTTGACTATATGTAGCTCTATATTCCAAACAGCTAGAAACTTTTGAATAGCAATTGTTCACCATTTAATAACATTTTCCCTGGATATCTAATGCACTTGAGGACAAAATAGCTGCCTTCCAGTGATTTCCAATTTATCCAATTTTCCAGCAACTTGTCTACCCGCACAATGACAGATTACTGTTTCATTCTCTCCACTTTCTGAACAGCTAAGCCAATTGTTTTCAATCTCTTTTCCTTCAGCCTTCTCTTAAAACCTTTAGAGTGGTTCCTGGAGGGATTCCTCTTCAGCTAAATGTTTATAGATAGACCTCTCCCATCATCCAGAGTAACTAACAGAGAGAGAGAGAGTGATAATTTTCTTTGCATTAGGGCAAGTTCCATTGCTTCCTTCATCTTGTAGTCTGATTTAAAACATCACTATAGATCTGATAGTTTAGTTTGGAAGTTCAGAGAATTTAGGGACACAGAATTTCCACGTCTATTTGGCAAATGGTTATTACATATTACTAAATTATCCAAATTCTGTGGTCTCCTTAAAATAACAAAATAGAATTGTTGAGTACTATGAGTTTACTTAAAGAAATCTCCTTCAGCAATCAGGTCATCTAATGCAAAATCTTAAATAGTTCCAAATGCTGTTTAGGAATGAGTCAGAGCAGGGAGATTATAAAGTGGGAGTTCTCCCCACAGAACATCAACAACCACTTGCTGGTCTTTGGATACACCAGTCTCAATCGTGCCTCAAAATGCTATCACATGGAGATTCAACTCCTTTTCCTGCTTCTAGGGTGGAAGTCTACCACACAATTCCACTCTCCCATGCAAACTTGCAAAAGGCCCATATAAAGATTTACATTAAACTTACATGATGTCAAGTGCTAGTCATTATCTTTTTGTTCAATGATAACCTCTCAGAAAAATTTTTGATGAGATTTCTAATGTATTTAATTCACTGAATGATACAATCATCAAATTATCAATACCCCTATGCGTCTTTGTAATGTTCTGTGAAGTGGATAGAGTAACAATACAATGGAATAATCATTTGTATTTAAAAACTAATATATTTTGGCCAAGTGACTTATTAAAGGTCACTGAAGGAAACCACAATATTAACTTCTTGACTTGTCTCACTGTCTTATCTGATAAGGTAATTTTTAATTAAAAATATCCATGGGACAGATTTTTAAAAACAAATATTAATTCATATTTAAGCAATACTAACTCATATGAGAGTTACTATGGCTCACCTGATGATACAAGTTGACACTTCTTTTGGATACTATAGAATGATCATCAGAATTTTCTTGAAACTCTTCATACTTTTTAGTTTCCTTTTCTATTTTTCCATGGAAATCACTATATATATAATTTATATATATATATATATATTAAAATGTCACAATAGAAACAAATTTAATTTGTATTTAAAATACAAATGAAATGCAAATATGATATATATTATATATATGTTATATTTATATATATATTTAGCAATTTATATATATATTTATATACAAATTGTATATATTTAACTGCTTTAACATTATAGGTTTAGCAATATTGTATAATAATTAAGCCCTTACTAAACCCAACATAAATTTGTCTGTTTATTTAATTTTGTTTTTCTATCCCTTCTGAATGTAAATTCATGAGGATAAGGATCTTGTTTATGGTTCATTTTTTGGATATCAATACCTAGTCAGGATCTTGTAAAGAATTGGCACTCAAAAATAATATCACTGAATTTTGAATTGCAAAATAGCTGTATTTTTATTTCAGACAATTTGACTAATATTTGGGCAAATATTTTATATCCATTGGTTTAATTTGCCAAATACAGGCATGATGTTAGGCAAATTCATAATGTATAAAAATCATGGTGAGGCACATGAACATTCCATCTTTGCTCCTTATGAAAATAATATCAAACTATCTATTTTGTGGTATTCAACTACATACCTTACTAAACGCTCATGACTTTTGTCCCTTAGGTTCAACGAGTCTGTACTAATGTGAAAGCTAGAGAAAGTGATATAGAGAAATGGATACAGGGAAAGATTATTAAATTTAAGAGCAAGAATATATAAATTGTCCTACTTGTCTATAGTTTTAAAATGTGCAGCATATCTTAATAATCAATGTACATAAAATACCAATGACATTATCTGTACCATTGGAATACAAATAAATGTGAGGTAATATTTCCTTCATGACACCTACACAAATATTATCACAGGTTTTATGGTATATTAATTTAAGAGATTGAAATTATTATCCATTATAATGCTGGTTGCAACATAGCTAAAGGATTTTACACACTTTCTGGAAAACCCATTGGAGAAAATGCAAATTGAAATCATGTCTTATGAACAAATTTCTAATGGGAAAGCTCATCTGATGAAATGTAAATTTGAACCATTACAAAATTTAGACCTGTGAATATGTTTTCCCCAAAGACAGTCTTTTCTTAAAGGTTTCATTGTCATGTATCATTTCTGAGAGCTTCTTTTTAGCAAACAAGTAGAACTATGTGAATTAACTATTATAACTACCTACAAGTATAAATTATTTCTCTCATAACTCCATAACTGAGAATTATATATCCTTATAAACTATTGTGTATGATATCACCTTTGACTTTTGAGACCCATTTTAAACTCAGAGAGAAAAAAAAGAGGAAATGAAATTTTGTTTCTATTGTGACATCTCTTAACTTTTAAAAGGTACTTTTTTAATATTTCCTCATAATATTTATACAGTTTATAATAGAGTCAAGAAATATGTCTCGATTACTCTTAAGTGTTGGAGATAAAAGCTAAAACTTTTGACAAATGTATTCTACTTGTAAATTGAGTCAGTACATTAACAAACACATATAAAATACCAGACAAGATTTATAATGCCAATCAATGTGACTTTGTAGCACAGCACGCAGGAATTTGAATATCACTGAATAGTTGGGAAGAATATGAGGTGAAATTATACAATATTGGTGTGAATAGTTACTATGACCAGAAGCTCATGGTTCTTCTTCACACAGTAATTGGTAGAAAAAAGCCCCTAGTTATTTTTGAAAAAAACAGTGTAGTTATAAGATTCAGGAGAATAAAAAAAAGGAAAAACTATTGTCACTTTTGAATAACTTGAGAATGTTGGCCTTTTCAAAATCATAGTTTGTTTGAAAATATATTTTAATTCTTAGCAATCATCTTTACATTAATAGAATTATTGCCATGGCCTCCTTGACTTAAAAAAAACAAGTCAAAGACAAATGCTTTTCAGATTTTTTTTTTAAAGATTTTATTTATTTATTTGACAGAGAGAGACACAGCGAGAGAGGGAACACAAGCAGGGGGAGTGGGAGAGGGAGAAGGAGGCTTCCCGCGGAGCAGGGAGCCCGATGTGGGACTCGATTCCAGGACCCTGTGATCATGACCTGAGCTGAAGGCAGATGCTTAACGACTGAGCCACCCAGGTGCCCAAATGCTTTTCAGATTTAAAACGTTTGTAAATTATGATATATATCTATATATCTATATATTAATATTATTTCTGTATCTATTTCTCTTTATCTTCCAACTTTTGTCATGTTTATTTCTTGTCTTTCTGTTCCTGTCCTTTCCCTTTCTTTCTCTTTTCTTGTCTTTTTCTGTTCTGTTCTTTTTTTTTCTTTTCTCTTGCCTTCCTTTTCATTTCTGTTCTCTTTTTTGTTTCTCCCAACACATTCTGAATCCAAAAGAATATATTTGAGGTGAATATCTTTTGGTCTAGGGAGTAGGTGAATAACACACATACTAAATTTCTAGGGATCTTCTTTACTTACAAGTATTTCTCAGAGCCAGCGATCTATTAACCCAATGTCATCATCATGATATTTTAAATTCCAGTTCTCACTTAGGTGTAAACATGCATTAGTAATAGTCCACTTTGTTATTGGATGATGTTATCACTTGCTCACTTACATAAGCCAGAAATTTAGAATCCATTTTTGATTCTTCACTTTCCTGCAGGCTTCTGTCTAATCCATTTCAAGCCTATTGAATTAATCTCCTAAATAATATACAACCTGCCTAATTTTCTCTATCTGCAACCATAAGCTTAACTCATGAGAGGAAGGCAATGACAACCTTGGGTTCTTGGGTTCAGTCATTTGGAATGATGACATCACTGCTGAAATTAAGAAAACTTGAGGGAGTTTGGTAACTGACGTCTAAGGAATATTAACCTCCGAAAACTTCCCTGTCTCCATCTCCCCTGCTCCTTATTCATTCTCTTTCTGGCAGATCCCTAATATGGTAGAAAGTTGGCAATGTTACTTCTCTTTTTCAAATCATTCAGTGGATCCCTGTGTCACTTGGAATACAAACTCTTCATCTCAGACTACAAAGCCATGAATAATTTGATTTATTTGCCTCTCTTAATTTCCTTAAATCACAAGCTCATTATAATGGGCAAAACTGCTCTTCATTCTCCAAATATTCCAAGGTTCATTCAATTTTAGGAATTGTGCGCACACTCCTCCAACTCTTTTTTATCTTCTCTCTGCTAAATCTTCATGGCTCAGATTTCTGCTTAAATGGCACTGCTTCAGCGAAGACCTCTCTGCTCATTCTAAGTGGGTCTTCTCTACTGAATTTCTGAGACCATATTTTGATTTCTGTGAACCATTTTTGATAACTGGGAATAATTTCATTTATGCCTGTGTTTATTTTCTCTAAGTCCAATAAGATGATGAGATTTCTCTTTCCACAATTGTATGTCTGATGCTAACACAGTTCCTAGTGGATGGAGGTATTCATTGAATATTTGCTAATGAATGAATGCAAATATTTAATGAATTAGTGGATGCATTTTGACAGAGATTGCCTTAATTAAGATCAGTTCCTGGCCTGTACTCTTCTAAAACTTTCATCTAAATTATAGTTTGAGGTATTACTGCTTTGATTATTTTTCTTCTAAGAAAATGACTTTCATAAATCACGTAACATAATTGTATGAAGATGAAGAATTCCAGTTTTGTCTTAGAGTATTATGTATACAAGTTATTTTCCATATCAAAAGACATATTTTCACGTACCATGTGGATTTTTATAGTCATATAGAAACTTTTTTTATGAGTTTCAACACAAGGAATAATAGTTAACTTGCTCTTTTGAGGAAAAAAAATATTTATCCCTTTTGGATTTTAATATTTTCTATAAATAATATTTTCTCCAGATGTACAGTTTGTGATTCATTTTGTAAATTTTCTTTCTTATTGTTTTGCTCAGACTCATCTCTACACAAACAGACATTTTGCTCATGTTTCAGGGAAAGACCATTTTGTGGACACCATCATATTGATTTTTTCTTTAGACCTCAGATATCAGTATTATTCTTAGTTTATTGCCATATCCTTTTCTAGGTCTTGATCACCTTGATCTTACTAGATTTTTCTATTTATGCAGCATAAAAAATCAATGCCAAATCAATGGTGGTGTTAAAAGAGCTTAGGAGACAACTATTTAGATATTTAAATGTTAACTTCCATTAAAAATAGATTTTTTGCAGGGATAATTAGTGATTTCATTCCATATGATGCCAAAAGGTAATTAAGAAAAGTTATGAGTTGTGCCTGGGTGGCTCAGTTGGTTAAGCAGCTGCCTTCAGCTCGGGTAATGATCCCAGGGTCACAGGATCAAGCCCTACGTCCTGGTCCCTGCTCAGTGGAGGAATCTTTCTCCTTCTCCCTCTGGCCCTCCCACTCATGCTCTCTCTCTCTCCTCTCTCTCTCAAATAAATAAATAAAATCTTTAAATAAAAAGAAAAGTTAGATTGAAGTTAAATTTGTATATCTTTAAAATTCTTTGAAAGATGGAAAAGATAAGTAACTTCTATTTATCTTCTGATTGTAGTTCAAGTAAAACTTCCAGAAAAGCCTAACCTGATTCCTCTTAATGAATTCAGTGACCAGTTTACTAGCTCTGACTTTCCTCCTTCATAATAAGTGTAATAATAATTCCATATTATCTGATAATTCTACAATAAAATCTAATGTGTCTAGTCTCCAACCAACTTTTACCAGTTATTTAAAATTGTCCTTTACAGTTTTTTAAAGAACAGTGCCTAATCAATTTCGTGCTTCACATTTCGTTGGTAGGTCATTATATCCTTTTATCTCTTTAACAATCTCACCATCATTTTAGCCAATGTTGACTTTATGAGAGTTCAGATCAGTTGTTATTATTGTGTAGGATATTCTACATCCTGAATTTTTTTGATTGTTTCCTGTTAGTGTCAAGTAACTTGCCCCTACATTGCCTGACTTTTTTGCAACCTAAATAGATGTTAGGTTCACAGGCTTGATTACATTATGTTAAACATTTTTGCAAGAATACTTCATAAGTTATGTATCCTTTACCGTATTCAGAAGGCACATTCAGGATACCCCATTATCACTGATGCTAAATTCATTTGTAGCTCAAATATTGTAAATTTACAATTTTTTTTTGCAATTTATAAATAATCGGTAGGATAATACTTGGCCTTTATGTCATTGTCTGTGCTTATTCACTACATTTTTGAAGTCGCTAGATCTACATAATCAAGTCATCTGAATTAAAATTAAATTAAAATAACTGGTTGGTAGAGCAACATTCATCATCAAGGCTCTTTCACTTACCAACATCTGTAACCAAAACCAAATTCTACTTTTAGGGTAAATGAAGAACTTTTGGGAAATAGAGGAGATATCAAAGGCCCAAAAAAAGGATCTCTAGGAAGCAGGGTAGCTGGAAGGTCTATATATTGGGACTATATATCAGGGACAGGGCTCCACCATGACTAAGTCTCTCATTCTCGTGTCTGCTGCCATATGGGTGTAACATCATTCTCTCCTTCTTAAGGAGAGTTTATTTTTCTTCCTTAAGAGGAGGAAAGCTCACCTGTAAGCAAATCAAAGGGCAAGGGTGCCTTCGTTTTCTTTCTGAGCCTCACTGTTAAACCTATAAAGAATGAATCTGTTTAATTTGCTTTGGGCCTGACATGGCTACAGACATTTCTTCAGCCTTGGTCATGTAGAAGCAGGTGGTAATAGCACTGGGTCAGGTTGAGAATCATGAGTCTGTGGCCATTGTTAAAAACTGGGCATAGAATTGTTATGAACTAGAAAGTTTGAGGTGATGTTGTAGAGAGTGCCATTTTATATGGTCATAAAATCCAAAAAGAGAAGAAAGTTGAATCATGAAAACAATATTTTTTTAAACTAGAACTTGAGCTCAATTATCCTTTTTATATCTTTTAATATACTAAGAAATACTTTTTCCTCAAATAATAACTAAGAGTTCATTAACTACTGCAAAGACTCTAGTGATTGGTTCAACATATAGAAATGGACATATGGACTCACAAACTGAAATTTAGTTTATTGATGGAACTAGCTATCGTTAGAAAGAGAGCTTTTTTGGGTGATTCATCTTTTAAAATACAATTGTAGAGGTAATTTTTTAGACTGTAATAATTTGTAATCCTACCTTATTATCCATCAAATAGCCTATTTGTTTAGTCACTGAACTAATTATATACAACCTAACATTTAGATATCTGGTCAAGGACCATTGGCCAAAAAATGGAAAATAAAAACAAACAAAAAATTCTAGCATATATTCTCTGAATTTCCTCATGAATATAAAGTGTCTTCAGAAAATAATATAAAAATGAAGAGGTGACTAAATAAAACATACAAACATTTCTTCTAATTTGGGAAAATCAAAGTCATTCTTTTTTTTTTTTTTAAGTTTCATTTATTTAGAGAGATATAGAGTGAGTGAGCATGAAAGCAGGGGGAGGGGCAGAGGGGGAGGGAGAGAGAGAATCCTCAAGTAGACTCCCCACTGAGTACACAGCCTGTCTGGGGCTTGATCCCAAGACCCCAAGATCATGACCTGAGCCAAAACCAAGAGTCGGCTGCCCAATCAAGTGAGCCACCCAGGCACCCCAGGAAAATAAAAATAATTCTTAATTCTTTTATCATTTATTTCAATATCTTAATAATTATAAATGTATTTTTAAAAAAAATTTGCTGTATTTTTAAAAAAGATGCACTTCTATTATAAATTGTTGAAATAATATGTGCCAGTTTAGTTAGTAGAATATGTTTGCTTCATCGAGTAATTTTGAAAATATTTGTTTCCTTAAACATGATTGGCAGACAGAAATATTTAAGAGTTAAAATTTTGAATTAAATATTTTAATTATAGGAACAAAATAAAAATAGTTTTAACTATAGTCTGTTCTACTATAATGTCTGTTTTGGAAATTCAAATTTGTTCCAACAGGATGGATCTATTTGGGGCCAATTAGGGTGTAATGTAGAGATGGGTTTGGTTATATGAGGTTTTGACCTAAGGAAATGTTGGGTGAATGGAGGAAAATACACCCAGCTGAATCAGGCACATAGGAATACACAGACTGCATGGTGTGTATGCCTGGGCATACCTCAGATATCTACCAGCTACCTCAGTTAACCAGTGTCATGAGCCACATCCATCCTCATTGGGGGATATGATAATCTAATTACAGAGAGCCCTCCTTTCATAATAACTCACAGGTTATTAGTGCTCCAACACCCACTTCTACAAGGAAATTTCAGGGGTGAGTTACCATAATTATTGTAGTATTTATTTATTCAACTATTTACTATGTGTAAAACTGTGCTACCCTTTTTAATTTGTTTCCCATCTTTTTTTTTTTTTTTTTTTTGCCATATGTCACTGATGAAGTTTGTATGTTGTGTCTCTGTGATTTTTATTGCATATGTGCATGGCAGGGTGATTTTTAGGAACATTTATATTATTTTAGAGCAGAACAGATAGTTTGTGGGTTTTTAGGAAACTTCTTGACCAAAGTAACAGAATGATCAAGACAATTTCTGAGGAGTTTTAATAATTGAATGTTACCATACATAATTTGATTTTATGTAATGATTGAAATTAATTATAATGAAGTTTGTAAAGATAGTAATTTGAAATTACATGTAGGCCTATCTTGAGTCTACTTATATAAATATTCATGATATATTAGAATTAATTTCCATAAAACATGTTATTTATGTGTATTAATTATAAACTAAATATTGTCTTGGTAAATGGTAGGATATTTTTAACACTGTTGTTCATTTAAAAATGTTTAATGTTAAATTTGGGTAGTAATTCTGGAGGGATTTATAAAATGTTCTGTATTACCTTTGAAAATGGAAAATAAGCATCATAAAGAAGAAAATAATAGCATATATGTCTATGTAATTTATACAATATGAGTAATTTTTATTTGAAAATTAAAATAACAATTTAAATATATTTATTTATATTTACCTAAATATCTTCATGTAAAGATTCCTGTTCAAATTTCATGTCAAAGTTTCACATCAAAATGTCTAAAAATCCACATTGCTTCTTTCATAACCAAGGTCTCTTGGAAAAGTTAATTAACTTCTTTCAATCTCACATTTTTCATTACAAAGATACAAAATATAAAATCTAAGTGTAACTTTAATGAGAACATTTATATGACACGAGCTAACCGTCATGCTTACCAAACAACATGCATAAACTGTGTTCTTCGCCCATCTCTTTCTTATTTTAAAATCACATAATAATTGAGAACATTTTTAAGTAAAAATCTAGCTAAAGTTTTTCATGAACTATTGTGAGGAAAGCCAGGAAAGAGACTGGCAGTAGATAAAACATTTGGATAGACAATGAAAAAATAGCAGCTGTATGTCTAAATATCATAGTAAATACATGTAACTATAACATAGTTTATACCTAGAACTTAATATGTACAGAATGACTGAATTTATTTTTATGGTCTTTTTCAGTTTTCTGACATCTTACTGAAATTTTCATTTCCCTTTCTGAGGTACTGGTTCTCAATGATGACAGCACCAGCTTCTTTTTTTGGAAATTCCTGAGTGTTTCATCTGTCAAAATGATTGGAAGGCACTAATAGCTTTTCACAGATGAGGGCTGACAATGCCAGATGTCCTGAAATCCTACACTGCAAAAAGTGCTCCCCATCAAATGCCCCAATGAATATCCACATGGTGATAATCTATAATTATTTAGTCAAGAGACTAAATCTTCATATGTAAATACTTTGGGATGATTTTTAATGTAAACTAAAATTTGCAAGAATGCAACCACTGTATAAACTAAGGAAACACATACCTTTTTTATTCCAGAAAATTCCAAGAGTTTTCAACATTTACTAAATTTCATTGCAATGGTAATACTATTTATATTATTTGAGTCACCAATAGAACACTGCAGCAAGCTGTGTGATCACACCTGGAACTTGTCACATCGAGGAAAATTGTAACATTTAAATATATAATTATTTAGTCCTCATTTTAAAATATTAGATGAGGGGAACCTGGGTGGCTCAGTTGTTAAGCCTCTGCCTTTGGCTCAGTTCATGATCCCAGGGTCTTAGGATAGAGACCCACATCGGGCTTCCTGCTCTGCGGGGAGCCTTCTCCCTCCCCCACCCCCCCCCCCGCTTGTGTTCCCTCTCGCTGTGTCTCTCTCTGTCAAATAAATAAAATCTTTAAAAAAAAAGAAAAAACAAAAAACAAAATTCATTTGAGTATTTCAAATTGAGCATTACAGCATAACCAGAAATCTACAGTTACCAACATGCTTACTAGTTCTTTTTCTATTGAAATAATAAAATTCAAAATGTAGAGACCATTTAATAAAGCTGATGTATATGTATGGATATATGTGTACACTCACATATATACATAGATAATGTAATAATATATAATGCAATTAACATAATAATATATATTTAATTTTTGAAATTTATAAACATAGTTCAAAAACAAAATACTGCCATACTGCCACTAGAATATTTGCAACATGTTTTAATTTTTTAATCAGAATGCGTAAGGTGCACTAGACATTTTGATTCTTCTTTGTATTTAAAATTGCAAGATCAAATCTTCTTATTTGTGTTAGGAGAAGCAAGTAATACACTTGTAGTTTGAATGAGATATCCTGGAAGTCTCCTGAAATTTATTAGGATTTTTCCATAGGCCTTCTAGAATGCATGTGTCTTAACAAGGTCTTCAGTACTTTAGCCACTCAGAGAATTCTGAAACTAAAAAAGAAAGAAAGAAAGAGAGAGAAAGAAAGACTCCCTCTTTGACCAAACTTCATTCAGGCATCTCTGGGCTCTCTTAATTCTATTTTCGGCAAAGAATCATGGTAAGCCAATTTATCTAGAATCCTCTCCCCGTTGATATGTGATTGATTACCTTGACCTGCCTTTAGCAAAAATCCATTTTAACAAGAATGCCCTTACCCCTGACATCTAATCAATTTTCTTCCACCAAGCCCCTCACTGTGTTCTGCTCTTTGGCTATACATCCCCAGCTGTCTTTGGTGTATCCAGAATTGAGTTCAGTGTCACTTGCCTATTGCAGTAGCCTCTCCCATATTGCAATAGTCCTGAATAAAGAATTCCTTTCTGCTTCTAACAAGTGCCCAGTGTAAAATTTTTCTTTTTTACAAAATTAAGTTGTCTTTACATGGGGAAAAGAGTTGAGTCAACAAAATGTAAAATCATTCAAACCACAAAAAACCTAAAAGGACTATCATGGGGGGTATGAAATACTGAAGGTAGATTTGGCATGTGAATAAAAATGTGTGCAATTTAAAACTGTATGAAGAAAAGTTAAGTTCTCAGATCTCTCACCTTTACTGAACAGCTTGGTAATAACTCTTTTTTTAGCACAGCAGAGGGTAGGAGATTTATTCTGTGGAGAAACTTGTAAGATACTACGAATTTGTTTGTATACTTTTCTTCAGTGGTGTTCAAGGATTAGAAATCGTAGAAATCAAACAGTAGACCTCACTCAGTGAAAAGGTTAGATAACATGCTGGCAAAAAAAAAAAAAAAAAAATAGAGATGTGAAAGAGGGTAGGTCAGAGATCAGCAAACCTTTTAAGTAAAGAGCCAGATTGTAAATATTTTCAGTTTGTGAGTCATACAGTCTCTGTAATAAGTACTCAATTCTGACCTTGAGTGCAGAAGCAGCCATAGATGAAAAATAAATGTGGCTGGTTTTCAATAAAACTTTATTTTAAAAATAAGTGGTGGTTCAGAGTTGGCCTAAGAGAAGTAGTCAGCCAATCCCTGTTTTAGGTTACTGGCCATAAAATGTTTAAATTACTTAATCACAGAATCTACCATATTGATTCCCAAATATGACTGCATATTGGATTCATAAGAGGAGCTGTTGGAAAATAGTATCTAGTTTCAGAAATACTGGTTTAGTTAATCTTAGTTGAGACCAGGGCACTGGTATTTTACTCCCCAGGTGATTCTAACATGAAGTGAGGGTTGGGAAGAGCCATAGGCAGTTTATGCTTATAGGGAATAACTATCCACAGGAGGGCTTTCACAGGAGAGAAGGCAGAGGTGTCAATGGATTGGAAGTCTTAATGATGGAGGAAAGCATCTGCAGGGGAACTGTTAATACATGCTAAGGGGATAAGAGATTGGTGAAAGATCTGTGTACTTCAAAGGAACAGAACATTTTGTAATTATTATTGCAGGGACTTGGTAGGCAGCATCTAAAATTTCCCTATTTGATCCCACATGTTAATATTTACACCCTTGAGGAAACCCCTATCTTTGAGTCCTGACTGAATTTATTAACTCACTTCTCTCATATACACTATGGCAGAAACAATGGGATGTCACTTCCAGGATTAAGTTGCACAAAGACTGGCTTCCATCTTGAGAGCTCTCTCTCTGTCTCACTCTAAGAGAAGTCAGCTACCATGTTGAGATATGCTATAAGGCAAAACCCATGTGGCAAAGAACTAACAATCACCAGTCAGCAGCCAGCAAGGAGTTAAGTCTTGTTGAGAAACACATGAATGAGCTTGGAAGTTATCCATCTCATGTCTGCCTTTGGATAATGGCCATCCTCACCAACCTCCTGACTTCAGCCTTATGGAAGACCCTGAGTTAGAGGATCTAAATCTAACTAATTCTTGCTAGAATTCTTGACTTAGAGAAACTATGGTGTAATGAATGTTTATTGTTTTAATCCACTAAGTTTTGGTGTAATAAGTTAAGGAGCACTAGATAACTAATAAAATGGGTGATCGGGAGAGAGGAAGACAGATGGAGAGAAGATAAGGGTCAAGTAGATTATAAATATCATTCAGTGAAACTGAAGGGTTTGGAGCGTTGGAAGGAAAATGTCTGCAAGCTTGTTGCTAACAATTTGACTAACAAAGCTCAAAATCCAGGAGGTAAAATGCTTACCTGTGCCTCAGAGAATAGGTGAGTTTATTCCTGGGTAGAGGATTAAAATTTTTGGAAAAGCATGGGGATCAAATAAGATGAGGATTTCACCATTGAATTCTGATATGCAAGTCACATGAGGAGGATGAAGAGCTCATCCTCAGGGCACAACCAAGTTCATGGTGGAAGCATTTTGAGGTATGGAGAGAATGCAGGACAGCTCTCTTGATTGATTGAATGACTAATTGCTTGATTTGGAGGGGTGTCAGTGGTATTTTGTTTTGTTTGAGCACATTGAAAATGTTTTCTATCTTTCCTCCCAGATTTCCTGCAATATAGTTAAGGTAAAAATATATTTTTACTTATTTTAGAAAGTATACTGAACAAGCTTTAATGGTATTAAGTTGGTAGAGAAAATAACCAATGTTATAAACTCAGGTTTTCAGCCTACTCTTAATACTTTCAGAATGATTCCAGAAGAACCTTGAATAAATTAGATATTTATATTCATTTTATGTCATTTTATTGTGACTTTATAATAAATGAGAATTTTTTGGGTAAATATTGGAAGTTAATATTCTGTAGTTGGGAAAGCCAATTTTGAACAGCCAACCAGTAAGCCCATATAAAAGTACATAACACCACAGAATACAGCAAAAGAATAACTTAATGAACTTAGAAGACAAACTATGCACTTTGTGCTAAGCTTATTAAAGAAGATACAATTTCAATACCAATGAAATAAACTCCCCCAAATTGATTTTTCTTTGTGTGCACTCATCAGTGTAAATACAATTAAATTATAAAGCCTGTACTTGCTCAGGAAAGACATTTTCTGTTCATATTCATGCTATGTGAGTGCTTTGGCTTCTGATACTTTGTTATATAAAAACCTTGAACAGTGACAAAAAAATCCAACAATTACAAGTTTCTGAGCTCTTATCACACAGGATTAAATCCTGTACATTTCCTCATAACAACATGGACGGACCTAAATGGTATTACGCTAAGTGCAATAAGTCAGACGGAGAAAAACAAATACCATATGATTTTATTTATATGTGGAATCTAAAACAAACAAGCAGAAACAGACTTACAAGTACAGAGAGCAAACTGGTAGTTGCCAGAAGGAAGAGGGTTGGGAGACCGGCAAAATAAGTGAAGGGGATAAAGAGGTACAAACTTGCAGTTAGAAAATAAATAAATCACAGGGATGAAAAGTAATGCATAGAAATATGGCCAATAATACTGTAATAACTTTGCATGGTGACATATGATAATTACATTTACTGTGATGAGCATTGCATAATGTATGGAATTATGGAATCACTGTGTTATACACCTGAAACTAATATAACATTATATGTTAATAGAATTAACATTCAATAATAAACAATAATAAAATGAAAAGTTAAAAATTTAAAAAAAATCTGTGTATTTTCTTTAACAAATAATTGTAGTTTCTCATCGAGTGATAATATGAATATCTTTTTGAAATAAGTTATCATTATTATGAGACTTAAAGTTTTAAATTAGTGTGTTCTGTAATTTAAGAAATAGGATAATTTTTCCTGATTACAATATTATGAAAGATAAGAAAATCCAAAGTTGTATCCTTAAGTTTTTTTTTTTTTAATTTCAAAGAGTAAATTCACATACAAGTGCCACTTTTTAAGGGGTGATGAGTTTCCAAGCACCATACAAGTTTATAAACTGCTTAACTTAATAATTTCAACTTTACAAAAATCCCCTAAATCACTATTAGTGATGAGGGAACAGAAGGCAAGCTGAGGACAAACCAAAAGCTGACACCCCACAACCCACCCCCCTCCCCCTAGAAGCAATATATGTGACATTCCTCAAGCACTCCTGGCTGCCCTAAAGCTAAGGAAAGGAGAAACAAATAGTTAACTTATAGTATCACAATCCTGCAAGACTGTCTCCCTCAGTTTACAAATGCCTTAGCAATTTAAGAACAAAGTATTTCTATCAATAATCTAGCTTCCAGAAGGAAATGTAGATACAATTAAATGTCCTTATAACCTGCAGCCCATTGACAGACACCTGAAGTGTCAGAGAGTGAGGTTCCTCCAGGAAGCTCCCGACTATCTTAATGTTAATGCTTTGCTAGAGGGAAAAGCAACCTCAATTTGACAATGGCAAGGCCTCTGGTATCCTGTGAATCTTCTTTAATGTATGAAAATCATTTTGAAACCTCCCTTTCCCTTCCCTCCCTCAACTCCCAAGTATATAATCAGCCACCCCTCACAATTCCTGGGCAGCAGCTCCTTCTGCCCACAGGTTCTGTCCCCGGGCTTTAATAAACAACCATTTTGCACCAAAGACATCTAAAGAATTCTTTCTTGGTCATTGGCTCTGGACTACACCCCACTGAATCTTACCCATATTCCGAAACCCCATCATTAGGATCTCTGATTTTCGGTTAAGAAAACTGGTTCAGTGATTATCATCTTCCCCACATTGTGCAGTTAGAAAGCTACAATTCGGAATTTCACTTTTACTGACACCAAATTTATATATATGATTAACCAAGTAATCAGCTGAGTTAAGCTTTGTGTAACTGAATACCCAATAACAGGCATTTTTCAGCCATCTGCATCTGACTGGGAAGGGAGAACCCTGGTCCCCTAGACTCACCCCAGGTAAACAAAGTCAGAAACTCTAGAATGTGGTGACTGTAAAAGGATTTAATTTTGGAACTAAAATATCGTTTTGGGCTTTTGCTTGTTGGTTGTGAGGGGTTGGGTTATTGTTTTGGTTATTTGTTTGTTGGTTGGTTGGTTTTTGTTTGTTTGTTGTTTTTTTCTTTTGTTTCTTGCAAATTTCTGTAACACAGGAGTTAACACAGGGAAAATCCTGTTCCACTGCCTCTTGGTTACGAAGGACAGAGGTTAAGTTTTCAGCTGCACAAGTGAAGATAGCAGAGCAGGATGACCGGGTAGCAGGATATGGTCTCTAGATATAAGAAGTGGATGAGCTTGGGTTGGAAGTGACTGAGTGGAATATTACAGGCTATGAAGAATTTTCTAGGGACCTTCATAGGATTGGGCATTAATGTATTTTGAAAGTCTCCCTGATGTTTCTAATGTACAGGGAAGGCTAAGAACTTCCTTGAGCAATACAGACAGATCTTTTTATTCCCTCTCATCCCTCTGGTGTGTAAATGCAAACACTTGAGGTCAGATATGAAATTTTCATGATTATCAGACATCCAAACTTTTTTTTTTTTTATCATTTTCCTTTGCCATCCCCAAAGGTTGCTTCTTCTCATGCTCTTATATGACTGGTCCTGATCCAGCCATCACAGATGCTCTTCCAAGAGGGAAAAAAAAAAAAAAATGCAGAGAAATAGATCCCTTCTTTTAAAACAACTTCCTAGAAGTCACATACTTCATTTCTACTTCCACTTCATGGGCCAAAAATTAGTCATATGTATCATGCCCAGGTCTATAAAGGATTGGGAATATAGTATTTATTCCAGGTGATCATATGTCCAGCTAGCTAAGAATCAGAAGTCTTTATAACTGGTGAAGAAAGCATGAATGGGTGTTAGAGCTAATCCACACTCTCTGCCGAAATAAGTACATATTCCATGGTAAGTATTATAGGTACGAGGCACCAGGCAGTTTTAAAATTTAAATTACTCTCTTTTCCCCCTTGGATGAAATGCTGGCAAATTTGTAATGGGATTAAAGCAAATACATCAAAAGACACAAAAACATGATAGTGGAAAAGAGTAGCTGTTTTTGGTTATATTCAAACACACACAAAAAGATTGTTTTTGCTAATTAATCCAGCCAGTTGAGAGGGAGCATTTCTAAATTATTATTGCTATTGCATTTAGACCTTTCCTTCATAAGAATAAAAGTTAATTTAACACAAAAATTCTTTCAATAATTAAGCAGTACTAAAACGTCTGTGCTACTTCCTCACAAATTCCCAACTATATTTATATAAATGATAATCCTGGTCAGCTTCAAAAATGCTATTATTCCCTGTGATGAGGGACCAGAAGGCGGGCTGAAGACAAAGCATAAGTCGACACCCTGCAACCTCCCCCCCCCATCCTGGGTGGGACATGTGCGACATTCTTCCAGGAAGTTCCCAATTCTCTTATTGTTAATGCCTCACTAGAAGGGTAAACAACCTTAACTTGACAATGGCAAGGCTTCCGTATCCTGGGAGTCTTCTTTAGCATATGAAAGTTCTTTTGGAAACCTCCCTTTTTCCTGACCTCCCCCAACTCCCAGTATATCGTCAGCCACCCCTCACAACCCCTGGGCAGCAGCTCTTTCGGCCCACGGGTCCTGTCCCAGTGCTTAGCATTTTGCACCAAAGACGTCTCAAGAATTCTTTCTTAGTCGTAGGCTCTGGACTCCACCCCATTGAACCTCACCTATATCCCAAAGCCCCATCACCTGGTCTCATGACCTACTCATTTACTTGATATTAGGGGAAATCCAGGAATCAGGTGATTCCAGCATGCAGCCAGTGCTGCATTAATCACTGTAAGTTCTAATTGTAAAATGTTTTTGTAAATGGTGCTGTGTTAATGTGAACATTTAATAGGTACCTTAACCTACATTTTATTATGATGTGTATGACATTATACAAAACCATGAAGTGAAAATTACAGGTTGCATTGAACCTTTTACTTTCTTGACTTTACCTCATTATAGACAAGGATTCAGCCCCACTGTCCAAGAATTTTATAAAGACCGATGTTGACTTCTGGACGTCTGGCCTTATCCCTTCCCCTACAACACAAATATCAGGAGGTACAGAAATTGAAAAAAAAAAAAAAAACCCTCATTTTTATATAGACAGCTTCTAGCTTGTTCCTGTTAAGGCACCATATTTAGAGGGGGTACGGAAGAACCATGTGGGTAGATTTTCATTCTGTAGTATGTTTTTCCCCATTGGGGATTCTTTAGTGATCCCTCAAATCCCTGATTGAGGTTAGGGAAGAGATGCTCAGTCTTACGTAGTTTAGGGGTAAAAAAGGAACTTTAAACTCATCCCCATCATCTGGGCCAAAGAGACCCTATAGAGTATTAGCAACTTTGAGGGAGAGCATGCTGGTTCAGCACACCACATATTTCTTGCATTACTTGCTTGTACATATGTTACATACCTAGGATTATGTTCTTGGGTTATATTTGTTAGAGTTGTATACCTAAAGGAAAATGGAATATTCAACACTTGAGTGTGAGAAGGCTACTTTTGACATTAATATAACCAAGACAATTTCTTCTTTATAATAGTTACAATTAGGTTATTAGAACTAAATGATATAATTGGAACATGATTTTCCAGAAATTACTTATCATCATGAGATACAAAAATCTGAAATTAAAACAAATTTCTGTTTAAAAACTTGACTTGTTTACATAATTAGACTAATTATTTTATCATGAAACCAAGGTGTCACACAGTAAGGAGTCAAGAAGTACACTATGGCAAACAATTAAAATATGACCAAAAGGTCATATTTTATGTATATTAAATTAAGTATATTGATCCCACAAGTGTTTTGCCATTTCTTTTTTTTTTTTTTTAAGATTTTATTTATTTATTTGACAGAGAGAGACACAGCGAGAGAGGGAACACAAGCAGGGGGAGTGGGAGAGGGAGAAGCAGGCTTCCCGCTGAGCAGGGAGCCCGATGCGGGGCTCGATCCCAGGACCCTGGGATCACGACCTGAGCCGAAGGCAGCTGTTTAACCAACTGAGCCACCCAGGCGCCCCAGTGTTTTGCCATTTCTAGAGCTATATTTATGAAAAACAACAACAGAAGCCAGGATACAAATGCTTAGTGTTTGTTGTGAAGCCAAAAACAATATCAGAAAATTAACCTCCCCTTGAGAGGTATTTAAAAATTGTTTAATTTATGACCCAATTTGAATCTCATTGTTCTGAGAAGTGCAATATATCTCCACAAGGAATCATCCCTATCACCTCAAGATTAGCTGGTAAATGATAGATTCTACCAGCTTAGCCTGCTGGGAATACACAGAAGTTATCCCAAAAGTTTAATTAGATTTGGAAGTTTTAAAAAATACATATTTTGATTTTTAAATATATAAGCAATGTAATTCTGTATTTTGACAAGTGATGTGATAAACCAGGTTAAATAATAGTTACTAAACAGTGACGTTGGTAAACCAGTGCTCCAAGTAACAAAGGAGGTCTGGATATTTAGTGTTTGCTGATTCAAGGTGTAAATCCTCCCACCATGGTTGCTTTCAAGCTATTAACACCATTCTCCTGAATGTGAGTTGGGAATGTTGTCAGAGAATGATTAAATGTGTGCAATCTTTAAATAAGAAGAAGTAGCAAAACAAAGCATGAATAAACCTGGGATTTTCATTGAGCAAAAGAGTACTGGGCTGAATGAACAAGATGAATCAGTTAACAAATCAATTTTAGCCAATGATAAGAAGGGGTTTGCAAGTATCATTTTGAAACCCAGCTTTAAATTCTTTTGGCTATGTACTCTTTCTTTCATTTTTCTTTGAACTTGTTTTTAGAGGTTCTGGAAGTAGATAATTAAACCATTGATTTAAGACATTTTACTCTTCTAATATGGGCATTTCACACTTAAAAGTCCCATTTTATTATCAATTTAGCTTTTGCCAATGTATTTGGTATATTACGTTTTAATATTTATTTAATCCAAAACAATTTCAGTGTCCTGTTGGATTTCTTCTTTAACCTGTGTATTACTTAGAAATGTGTTATTTAATTTCCAAATATGTGGATATTTTGTCAGTGTTTTCTTATTTTTTCTATTTTAATACAACTACGGTCAGCGAATAGCCTTTGCATGGTTTTAATTATTTTTAGCTTTTGTTCAGGTTTGTTTTATGGCTCAGAATATGATCTATCTTGCAAAATTTTCTGTTTGCTCTTTAAAATAATGTGTACTCTGCTATTGTTACCTGGATTATTGTATTCAATTTAATTGGAATAAATTTTTTGAGAGTTTGTTTACATCTTCTATTTACTTACTGATATTTGTTCCACATTTTTATCAATTATTGGGTGAAATGTGTTGAATTTTTCTACTACAATTGTAATTTTCTCTATTTCTTCATCCACGCCTAACAGGTGTTTCTTATTGTGCTTTTTTTTTTATTTTATTTACTTATTTGTCAGAGACAGAGAAAGAGAGCATAAGCAGGGGGAGCGGCAGGCAGAGGGAGAAGCGGGGTCCCCACTGAGCAAGGAGCCCTATGCGCAACTCGATCCCAGGACCCTGGGATCATGACCTGAGCTGAAGGCAGACGCTTTACGACTGAGCCATGCAGGCATCCCTCTTACTGAGTTTTGAAGATTGTTATTAGATGCGTACATATTTAGAATCATAATATATTTACAGTGAACTGATCTCTTAATGGTTATGATATAAATTGTTTTCCATCCTCTTATCTTGCTTTATATTTTAAAATTATATTTCTTATACACAACATATAGCTGGTTCTCACTTTAATACAATTTGACAATTTCTGTCTTTGAATTGTTGTGCTTGTATTATTAGCATTAAGTGTACTTATCAATATGTTGTGAAGCCTCTGCCTTGGCCCCTCTGGCCAACTTAGTAGATTTTAAGTTTTATTTATTTATTTATTTATTTATTTTTTTAAAGATTTTATTTATTTATTTGAGAGAGAGAGAATGAGAGATAGAGAGCACGAGAGGGAAGAGGGTCAGAGGGAGAAGCAGACTCCCCGCTGAGCAGGGAGCCCGAGGTGGGACTCGATCCCGGGACTCCAGGATCATGACCTGAGCCGAAGGCAGTCGCTTAACCAACTGAGCCACCCAGGTGCCCAGATTTTAAGTTTTAGCAAGCACTTCTAGCTTTAAACCTTTAAACCTTTTTTGTATATCTATAGATCATACGTTGTTTCCTAGAAAGACTCCGAAACCAAACCCTCTTATACAGCCTCCCGCTGGGGCACGGATGCCAAACTTCTAAGCCCTGCCATTTCTATAGCTGGAATTATTGAGTCTGCATGCAGTCAAGAAGTGTTATAGACCACCGTGCTCCCCTTTTACTGATTAACTGCCCTAAAGTCCCTTTAAAAATTTTGGGGCCAGGCAGAAACCTCGGACAGAGTTGGTTTTTGGATGAAGAGTCCAACTTCTCCCCAGGTGGCCGGTCTCCTGAATAAAGCTCATATTCCTTTCCAATCAAAGCTCATTATTTGAGGATTGGCTTTCCAAGTGAGGAGCAGCTGAATTTGGATTTTTGGATAACAGCTAGATTAAAATTGACTGTCTTGTTAGTTGTTTTCTTTGTTTACCATCCGATTTTTTCCTTTTCTTTCTTTTCTTCCTTGTCTTTATATTAATTATTTTATAATTCTATTTACTCTTCAGTACCATCTGATTATTTACGGCTTTTTAAAAAAATGTATTCTATTGGGGTGCTTGGGTGGCTTGGTCAGTTAAGTGTTGGACTCGATTTCAGCTCAGGTCATGATTTCAAGGTATGAGCCCCAGCAGGGGGCATCTTGAGATTCTCTGTCTCCCTCTGCCCCTCCCCCAGCTCACTCTCTCTCTCTCTCAAACAAATAAATAAATCTTAAAAAAATATTGTATTGTATCTGGGGATTGCAATATACAATTTAACTTAATTTACCTTTTGGTAGCAAAAGAAATTCACCTCAGTATATAACACAATACATTATGAGTAGAAAGTTTTTCCCTGGGTTTACAATTTTAATACTAGAGCATTGATAAAGACACTATAAATCCCTCAGATGCCTCTCAATCTTGATTTTTCAAGATACTTTTCTTTTTTCTAGTATTTATCCAGAAAAGTCTGTTAAAAACGAAGAACATACACTTTTGGCAGAAAAGTGGCAAATTGGCATGGAAAACTAGACTTTAATTATGAAGTTTGTAGCTGAAATAAAACCTTGAAAAAACAGTATCATGGAAAGCATAGCTGATTTATATCAATATATTACTAACCAAAGTCTTCAATATAATTCTTTTCATAAAAACATAAAAGATACATATGTGCTCATATGAACACTCTTACTCTTTTTTTTCTAATTACAGTTTCCTTTTTTTAACTGTCAGTTTAGTGCTGGTTTCTGTCAGTAGGTATTACCATTTTTTTTTAAGATTTTATTTATTTATTTGAGAGAGAGAATGAGAGACAGAGAGCATGAGAGGGAAGACAGTCAGAGGGAGAAGCAGACCGCCCCCCTCCGCTGAGCAGGGAGCCCAATGGGGGACTCGATCCCGGGACTCCAGGATCATGACCTGAGCCGAAGGCAGTCGCTTAACCAACTGAGCCACCCAGGCACCCAGTATTACAATTCTTTAGTTGCCGTGAAGTTGATTTGTTTTGAGTTCTTCATGTAATATTACTCTTGTTTTCTTAATTCTGCATGGCTAGGGGGCACCTGGGTGGCTCAGTCCTTAAGTGTCTGCCTTTGGCTCAGGTCATGATCCCAGAGTCCTGGGATCGAACCCCACATCGGGCTCCCAGCTCCGCGGGAAGCCTGCTTCTCCCTCTGCCTCTACCCCTGCTTGTGTTCCCTCTCTCGCTGTGTCTCTCTGTCAAATAAATAAAATCTTAAAAAAAAAAAAATTCTGCATGCTTAGGAAATGGCTAGTAAGACTAGAGGATAATTTAATCAAAGAATATAGGAAAATTGATTCTTGTAAATAGTATCCTTTTCAGACAAAGGGATGTTTTAAGAGTAAGTCATGCTAGAAAGAAAAATAAGATGATCTCTTAAAGTTTGTGCCTTTATTTTCCATTATGTTTAAATAGTATGTATTATTCCTTGCTATTCTTATTGCTTGGGGAATATACTTTTATTGAAATAGACTGCATTTTATGAAGCTTGTCATATTCTCTAAAAATAAATACCAAACTTTTCCATCCTCAGTTTAATTTAAATAAAGAGTAAAATCCTTTTAATCTGTTTCTATTGCACTATTAGTATGAAAAACATGTGACTAATCAATTTTAAATAGACCTACTTCAAGAAGAAGAGAAAAACAAAGAGAAACATATTTTTGAAATATATGTATTGACTTCAATAACAGGAAAATAGATTTCCTAGATTAAAAATCTAAATACCTCCTTCATAACAAAGGGATTTTCCTACTCAAATTTTGAATGGAAACTGAAATGTTAACAATTTAAACAAATCTGAATCAAAGCATCATTTTAAAGCTTAAAAATCTAAAAATGCTTCAGAATTGGTTCTTAATAAATCAGCATAGACAAAGTTGTCTTTTTCCCCACCTCTATTTTCTTCAGCTGTTTTTTGTTTTGTTTTGTTTTCCCCACCCCCAGCTCAGAAAACCATCCTGCAGTGTTTCCACTCTGGAAACAAACCTGCTTCTTTCAGGTACTATTTTGGATACCATTTCCCCTACTGCCCATTCAGCCAGTTTTTCTTAAATTTGCTGAAATTTCCATTGCTGAAAGGCTAATTCCACATCAATAATCCTTGAAGAATTAAAAAGAATTCAATCAGATGCAAACTCTACATCAGCAAAATATTTCAAGGTGGAAGGGTGCACTGGTGCTGGGTTTGTCCTCACTTAATAACATTATTAATGATGTGAATGAATGAACAAATATTATGAAAAGGAAATTCATAGGTATTAAATATGTAGAGTATGCAGAAACAAGTAGGCTGGAAGGTGATGTCTGCAAAATGACCTAGAGAGTGTAAAAAAGTTAATAGCTGTTCAAGATTCTTCTAGTTTTCAATAAACTAGATCCATTTTACTGATAAAATAGTCAAGAAATATACAGTAATAATATTTAAACCAAAAGGCAAAGAAAGAGGGACATTATATAATGTTGCATTTTTATATAGTACAGTATTTCATGAAAAATTCTTAAGTTTTAATTCCCATGAAACAAACTAAACCCAAATGGGAGTTCAGTTGTTCTTCACTGAGAGGATAAATTATTTATGTAGAAGTATATTTAAATTCACATAAATAACATGAGTAATCTTTTTATTTGGAAGATATTCATAACATTCAAGTAACTTGAGATCTTAGAAACTTATTAATTTCCATCAATAATTGATAATGAAGATTCAGTTCACAATAAATCATGATCTAATACTGAGAAGGTGAATTGCTGTCCTCTTTAACTTTCATATTGGTTTCACCTTCTATTCATAGGTTGTGAGTTGGAATTCTTTCTCAGTCTCTACATGTTATTTTGAAACATTTTCACATGAAAGTCATATAAATACTTTATTATTCCTAATTGGGGTAAGTTTTTTAATCTATTATATCATTCATTGCTTAATGTCCTTTGATTATCCAATAGAAATAAATATTTCTATTTGTTTGCTATGTTAAAAACTCATTATATATATATATATATATATCTCATAGATGCATACACTCACATACTCAGTATCTGTGAAAGAGCTTGAACTTCAAAAATAAACAAATTAGAATCCTTTTGGTTCACATAATATAATATCCAATTCACTCCTACTTTTAACATGACTCAAGTTAATATCATTTCATTGTCATTCATTAGATTTTACTTGTGAAAGGATACATCATGTTCTGTGTCATAAAATAGGACTGAAACTAAAAACAGTGTTTAGGAGGTTACAAAAATTTTTATTTTACCTTCGGGAACATTTAATAAAATCTGTCTTCCTTACTATTTTGCTCACAATCTAGCAAAATTGAATGGAATCTACAGACATTTTAACAAATATTACCAGTAACTCTCTCCATTATTCACTTGATGAAAGTCCTATAGATTTTATTTATTTTTCATTTATTTTTTTAAAATTTTTACTCTTCAAATAGTTTCTTTTTTAAAGATTTTATTTATTTATTTGCGAGAGAGAGAATTAGAGATAGAGAGCATGAGAGGGAAGAGGGTCCGAGGGAGAAGCAGACTCCCTGCTGAGCAGGGAGTCGGATGCGGTACTCGATCCCGGGACTCCAGGATCATGACCTGAGCCAAAGGCAGTCACTTAACCAACTGAGCCACCTAGGTGCCCTGTCCTATAGATTTTAGATTTGCTTGAGTTTCCACCATGGTAGCACAATAATATATTTTTTATGAGTAAATATTCCTCTTCCTCTACATTAAAAATAGCAATTATTAACCCCCATCTAATAGTCTGTGAATTGATTCAAGTTTGATGTTTGATTCTCTTTTAAGTACAGATGATGAAGAAAAGTAACATGTACCCTTTCTGTTCCACTTATTCTCAAATCTATTAAAATTCAATCAATCTGGGATCTAACAGTTCCCATGACCATGATTAGTTTTGAAAGAAACATCAACCAGCTCCTGTATGATTATTTAGAACCCACATGTTCTCATTCCCTCTTCAGTTTTAATGGTGCTGTCAATAGTTTTGGCAAAGTTTATGGTTCACTATTCCTTTAACTCAATATATTTCTTGAAATTGTAAGATACCATGTTATGTAGGATATGGTCTCTTGTGCCTATGTTTGAGGGTTGATTCTGTCACAGGCTACAGTCATAGGTGCCCAAAGCTCTCCTGTCACTGCAGTGAGTTGTGAGTGCCTGCTAACTTTGAGAGTACTTCTTTCCCCATATTTACATGATTTTGATGTTAGAGAAATCAATAAAAAGGAAAGCCAACAGACTAATACTTAGACTGTGGAACTCTCACAGTCATATATGTCATGCTTTCTCTCATTCTGTTGCCATCTGACATGACTAAGTCCTTTTGGACGCTTCCTCCAGACAGATAACCTAGCAGGTATATTGCCTGAGTATCACCTTCTCTTCCCCTACAAATGACTCACCCATAGTTGTAGTAGAGTTTCATCTGACTGTTCCTAAAACTTAAAAATGTCAATTGGTGAACAAAATTCTATTCAATGATCTCTCCCTCAAGTCTTACACTTCTAACACATAGCAAGGAGTGTAAGACATCCTGGAATCTTTCCCCTGTGTTTTGCATACTATTTCTATGTACCCAATGTAACCTGAATGGAAAAATTGAAAGCGATTAAAGTAATTCTTTTTCATTAATTTATATGACAGAGAAAGAGAGAGAGCACAAGTAGGCAGAGGGAGAGGGAGAATCAGGCTCTCCGCTGAGCAGGGAGCCCCACTTGGGGCTTGATCCCAGGGTCCTGGTATCATGACCCGAGCCGAAGGCAGATGCTCAACCGACTGAGCCACCCAGGTGCCCCGGTTAAAGTAATATTATTCATACAGCAGTTGGGGAGGAATTCATCATAATACAGTGGCTTCTATCTCTGCTTGACTACCATCTCACCAATCTTTAAGACTCGGTTCAAAATCCCTTCTCTCAAGCCTTCCTTTGCCCTCAGCATCCTTTATCCCTGCCATAATTTTAGGATATCCAGGACAACATCATGGTGAGTTTTTGTTTGCTTGTTTGCCTGTTGTCCTCCAAATTAAATTTGGAACATGTGTTTGATAAAGTCCATATATTTTTCTTCTGTATATTCAAAATGTTAGATTCTGACTAAATATTTGATACTTTTCCATGAATGTGTAGTTAATCATATGAAACACAGCAGATTTTATAAAGAGTTTAAGTCTCAATCCTTTTGATTTCTAAGGGATAAATTAAAGAAAGAGAAAGATGTGAGTCATTTTAGCAGCTGATGTACAATGAAATGTGAATTTTGGAAGACTGAGTATCATGTTAAACCTTTTTTTTTTTTTTTTTTGAGAGAGAGAATGAGAGATAGAGAGCACAAGAGGGAAAAGGGTCAGAGGGAGAAGCAGACACCCCGCTAAGCAGGGAGCCCAATGTGGGACTCGATCCTGGGACTCCAGGATCATGACCTGAGCTGAAGGCAGTCGCTTAACCAACTGAGCCACCCAGGCGCCCAAACCTTTTTTGTTTTTTAAAGATTTTATTTATTTATTTGACAGAGAGAGACACAGTGAGAGAGGGAACACAAGCAGGGGGAGTGGGAGAGGGTGAAGCAGGCTTCCGGCTGAGCAGCCTGCCCGATGCGGGGCTCGATCCCAGAACCCTGGGATCATGCCCTGAGCCGAAGGCAGACACTTAACGACTGAGCCAACCAGGCGCCCGTCAAACATATTTTTTTCAAAGCAATTAAACTGGGCTTTTAATGATATTGCTTAGACATTCCAGACAAAATGTGTAACAATTGAACTAATTCTTATAAAATGACTTTGAAATCCCTAAACTCAAATATAATCTCATGGAGTCATTATTTGTGATAAAGAATTAATATGTTTTATACTTCATTATTAAAAAAATAGTAGAAGAGAGAGAAGAAAAACGCTTTATTAGGGGTTACAAAATTTAAAAACTAAATTGATCATTTTCATTATTTCAAGAAATTTTTCCCCAGAGTTGTTTTAAGCAGTAACATCAAAGTCAGGAACCTGCATTCCTGAAAACAAAAGAGTTTACAGGAGTTTAATTCTATCTTACTCCCCCTTTCTTCTCTGTCTCTTAATTTTCTCAGTAGTTTCTAAGGAGTAAGAACCATTCCCCATGGAGAGGAGAGTTTCATGGAGGTCTGAGGATGGTAATGATCTTTGTGAACCTGAGAGGCGAATGTTGTCCACAAAGCTTTGTATAACGAGGTATCTGGGGAAATTTGTGCTGTCTTCTGTTGGGTCTACTGAACCTAGCCAGTATTATCTTTGTTTGGGGTAGATGTTTTGTCTTCTGCATGTAATCATGGGGTTTCTGGAAGAATCTTCTCTCTGGGGTTCCTGCCATGGCACATAGCACTTCTTTTTTTCCCTTTTTCCTTCCTTGTTTAAAGATACTGATACATCTATTTTCATATGGTTAGTGGCAACTCTACAGCCTTGAAGTTTGACAAGTTACATCATCCTCATCAATGCTTTCATTAAACATGCCTTTTAAACTCATTACTGCTGAGGGTTTTTTTTCTAATTTTTTAAAAAATAATTATTAAAAACAAAATAAATAAATAATCTTAGGCTTATACCATGAAAAAGAAAAGATAAATTCTTTACAGCAAACACTTTTAGGCTATGCTAGGCTTGTGATCTACAGCAGGACTGCTCAGCCCGTTTATCTCATATAGTTCTCATACACCTAACTGCTAGTTTTCATACTTCCCACCCTCTGGGTCCCTGGAAAAAGGCAATGGCTAGAGATTTTATACTCATGTATGGCAAAAATATGCATCTGGACACACCTTAGGGCATGTAGGACACTGTGGGACATTACTGATGATATGAACTGATGTGTTATTTTGTAAATGCTGCAAATCTCTAGGTTAATATAGCTTTGCACATGTTTTATACAGCTCATTGGTTTGCGTTTGCTAATTAATAAAGTAGAAATGATCCTGAGGTGGAAGCAAAGGGTGGTGTTATATAGTGGGAAAGATGCCTCCTATCTCAGTACTGTCATTTTCTTCCTCAGATGAAGTGTTTTTTGACATCCGTACATTGGAATAGAGATTATACAGAAAAATCTGTATCCACATTATACCAAAAAAAAAAAAAAAATGGCCATGCAGCTGAGGCCAATACTATAAAAATCAAGGATGGAATATATATTTTTTAGCAGGCTAGCCAGGCAAGACTGGGCTTCTTACATTGACTATTATAGTAAAGAGAGATTAACAATTGTATTGAAGCTACTGTATTTTAGAGTATCTTTCTTATAGCAATGTACAAGTGTCTCACCTTGCTCAACTCATGGGGGCACCATTTTCATACAATTCATTTCCAAGTATGTCCACAACTATACTTCTTTCAACATTCCTATAATTCATAGGGAGGAAAGAAACACTTAGGGAGGATAGGGAAATGATAACGTAAATGTCTGTGATTTATGCATTCTGTTTTAGCTGTAACAAGTAACAATGAACTTACTGTAATTACAGGCTTATAATTTATTTGAATGATTTTTAATGAAATCATGAGCGATACTAAATAGCATAGTCTATACTTGGAAAGTGAACACTAGCCACCAGACAATATGGTAAACATGGTAAACAACGGCCAGGCGAGATGACAAATACAATGGGGAAAAGATAGAATTAACACTCATTCAATCAATAAAGATGGATAAAATAATATGATTAACTTTAAAACAAAAAATAACATTAATCAGATATAAAATGACATGTGTAGATATTTTATAGATTCTATAATTCCTGCTGGGTATTAAAAATATTTAATTGTACTTCTTTGTGTATAAGAATACATAATATGTTATAAAATAAATTTATATAGAGCAAAATAGGTCTGTGAGGACAGTAAACATAGATGAAGAGATGGATTGTAGAAAGAATCTTGTATTGGTCTAAGGGCATGTTATTATGACATTATATATATATATGTCTGCCTTATTAGAAGACTTAAGGCTGGGTTTTTTTGGATACGTATATAATTACCACCTCCGCCCCCCCCTCCTGCCCCCACACACACCCAGTTTGAAGGCCATAGGTCTGAGAAACCTACAAGGATATGGAACATTTTAATAGGCAATAGTCAGGTATGTTAATAACAATAAAAACAAAGTGTGTCATGAGAACCTCTACATAATACAAGGTCTACAAAGTCTCCCTGCAGGTCTGTATTCCACAAAGTTGGATTTTGAAAAGCTGAGGCAGAGTTTGAGAGCTCTTCCCCCAAATATTCTTCTCTTCTTCCTGTGTAAACAGGTTGGCTGCATTTCCACAAAACTGAGTTCTAGCTAATGTGCACCCTTTCTGGGACTGGACCATATAAATCTCTTCCTGATCCTCCAGTCATTTCCACATCTATCAGTTGAAAATGGAGAGCTCCAAGATCTTAGGGGTGGCTGGAGCGGAAAGAAAGGGGGAAGCCAAGTTCCTGAATCACCACATGGAGAAAGCCTGCCACCGACCAGGGATGGTATCATTTGAATGTTGTCAATGAAAAACAAATTTTAACATTTAATCTACTTTAACCTTGAGGACTGTTAAAGCATCCAGTGTTACCCGAGCATTTAAAGGAGCCTAATATATAACTCTCCATTTTTCCCTACTTAAATTCAGAGTGAATTGAGATATAGGCATGGGAGTAAAACAGATGGTGGTAAAATGTTTCCTTATTTATGGATAAAGCTATTTCAAGTGGTGCAGTGTAGTTTTCAGAGTTGATGTCATGAGTTTCCGGAGACGTAGTGGCAAGTGACCCTTATTCTAGTTCTGAAGTTCTGTTCTAGTTCTAAGCACACATATAAACTTCAAGGAGGATTATATTGCCTGCAGGGGCTGAGGATGATTAATAAGTCCTGATGTTTGTCTAAATGCATTGACCTATACTGTGCCCTTTAGTCAAACTGCATATTGTATAATTGTGATAAATGAAATGCACCAGGCCTAGATAAGCTAGTTCCTAGCATCTGCCTAGACATGCCTAAAAGAAGAATGGCTCAGACTGTGAGCGCGGCGGCACACTTTGACTGGGGTATGGAGCTTCCTGAGTTGTGAGGTAACCTTCAGTTTTTCAGAAGTTACGATCTGCCTTGGGGGCTCTTCAGAGAGGGATACTGGCAGCCCATCTTTGAGACATGTTCATCAGTTTGCCATGAACTCAAATGTGCTCCTTTCTTCTGCAAGTTTCAATAACTGGGTTTTATTTGATTTTCCCAGGTAATTTGCTCACTCATGTGCTTATGGAAGGCACTCTAGTCTTTCTATAAATTTGGACTTACTATTGACATTAGTAAGAACAAAAGGATATACCCAAGCAGAAATCAATCATCATGCCTTGCATTACAAGCAAATGAAACTTAAAGTCCTTTTGCGAGTTTGCAGGGTTTGGTTTGGTTTCCTATAATTCCCTAAAATGGTATGATAATTACAGTGGTGAAGCAAAATTTCTATTTGTTAAAACCATCTAAGCAAAGTAATTTTGCAGCAATAATGGGTATAGTGACTAATAAAATGATGAAATCGTTGCACTTTGTAGGATCTTTGAAGCCTTTGTCCATTTCTTAGTAGACTGTTCTTAAATAATATGCTTCTACCATTCTCACAAACTATTTGAAATTTTTTAGTTTAAATACAAGGTAGTTGACACTAGGTGCAAAATATATTTGCTAAATCAATTGTTTAATTTTTTCCCTTGAAATCAGGAATAAAATTACACACACACACTGAGAGCTCTAAACAAAAAAAAAAAAAAAACACAAACCACCAGAAAAACAGTAGGATTTGCTGTGGGATAAAAGCTCTAAATGGCACTGCATCCAGACTTTCTGCAAGGCTCTGCAGAATTTTATGCATTATTCAATCCATTAAAAAAAACACCTTAGAATAAAAAGCAAACACAATAGAAACTAAATGAGATAGTTGCAAAGAACATCAAAAATAGTAATTTAAGCTCCCAGATGATAGCAAGCTTGTTCAGAGTCTAATTTTGGTTCTTTGGGCTCTCTTTAGAATCTAATTCAGTTTATATATGCATATGTCTGTAGGGAGTAAGGGATAGAATTAATTATCCCAAACACTGGGCACCCACTCCTCTAATATTACTCATGTTAACACACAAATCTGTTCTCTTCATTACTATTATACTGCATTCAAATTACAACACAATTAGAGATCATTAACTCTCTCCTTTATAATCAGCAATTTTCACAGGCCTCAGATAGACATGCACCTCTAATATATTCCTATTCATCTTATACTTTCATTTACCAGAATGTCAAAACAACCTTTTATTTATTTATTTTTTACATCATTGTTATTTGTTTTAGTTTTTGCAAGCTGGCTGGTAGAAGACAATTATTTTTCCTAAATGTGTCTTCCCCTCAATCTTGTTATATACGAAAAAAAAAAAAAAGAGAGAAACAGAAGAAGAAAGAAAAAAAAACCACTGTAAAAATCAGATACTTTTGTTCTGTAACTTATATTTTATGCACAAAATGTTTATTTATGTATTCCAAAATATCACACTGAGGATGAAGACATGCTCACTTATTATTTCTTCTGCATTTTATAAGGGAAATGTGTAGAGAACAGATTTTTCCTGAGGTATTATACTCATGCACTTTAGAGATTAAGAACACTTAGTCTGCCAAACAATTGCTGTTTACAAAAATATGTTTTATCGATTACCTGAATTCAGTTAAAGTCTCTTTCAACTTATGTGGTTGTAAATTTGTATATTTACATTTTGTGGTAATGTGTTTAATCTGGTGCTACAATTCTAGTGTCCAATAGGTTTTATTCTGTTTCAATTTATTTCTTTTATGATTTGCCATAATGTGCTTATGGAAGGCACTCTGAGTCATGAAAATGAAATTATAAGCAGGCTAGCACATAACTATTTTTTGAATTAGAAACTTCCTGAGTTTTAGGAGACTGTGTTCTCTTTCTCTTCTACTCACCCAACTACAAGAACATAGAGGGCACTCATCGTTGGGCATGGAAAGGCAGTTAAGCGAAGGATGGCCCCATTTTCTGTCTCATGCAGGGAATATGCTCTGTCTGGTCTCTCAGTCACATGAATTCTCCTCTCTAATCTACTTTGCACAAGGTAGCCAGAGCACTCGTTCACAAACACACATCTGAACATCTCAACTCCCTGCTCAAAAGAATCACTTTCAGTTGTCATGAGCACATTGTTTTGAACAGAATATAGGATCAAAAATAATCTGCTGAACATCGAATACCCCCAGGTTAAAGTACAAGCTTTAATCTATCTTCACTTACCAGTGTTCGGTGACCTTTTAGCTTCATTACTGAATATCACCCACCCTCACAGAGATGACATTAGGCCTTTTCCACAATACTTAGCAGGAGAAGACAGGAAGAGATGAGATAATTGCTTCAGCATTTAAATGTCTCAGCTCAGAAGGGACACATGTCACTTCTGCTTTTATGTCATTGCCCAGTACAAGACACATGGCTGCGCAACTACAAGGCAGATGGGGTGATGGAAGTGCCCAATACCAGGGAACACCAATACTATGTGTTACAGTGGCTGAAACTTCATAAAAATACTTGATGATTAATAATAGGGACTCATCTGACTGCAAGAAACAGACACAAATATTTCGGCAAAGAGGAATTAACAAGTATTTTTTGCAAAATCTTAAGAAAGTCAGGGGTACTGCTTGGCTTTATGTTTCATGAGAGGTGGACTTCTCATTTTTAGATGCGTTTTCTACTGATTTCTAATCTCCGCCTCCCCAGGATCTCTGTCTTATCCTCACACCGGCCTCTGCCACAGCAATAGAGGCAGAATTGTTGCCACATTCAAGTTTCATGTTCTATTTTTCTAATTGAAGCTTATTGTCTCTCTGTTCCAAGTTCAAGTGTATAACTGAAGGACTCTGCTTCCCAGTTTAGCCTCGCAGACCTAATACATCTATGCGATTTGGTATAATATGATCGATGAAGCTTGAACGAAGAATGATTCTTTGGACCAATCGCCACGTCCAGGAAGCAGAGATTAAGCACTATGTGATGTGACTAAAATCCTTAGTCCTGGAATCCTGGATTTCCTGGAATTCCACACCTGGAACTCTGAGGCAGTTTCTGTCCTAGAACAGGAAACTAAATATATAAATGGTCACTGGCCATCCCATAGGTAAAAATAGAACACTGACCACAACTGCAGCAACCTGTTTGAACCACAGCTTCTGTAGCATTTGGTCCCAGACGGTAAGGAATTGCTTGATAACTAACAGCTTCCCTGATTTTTGCCACCTAGCTCCAATTTAGGACCAACCACAAAACGCCAATTATATGCCCTAACTGATCATACAGAATACTTCACTTCTGGTTAGCCCACCTTCTCTCTCCCTGTGCCAACAGTCTCCAATCAGGACATACAGGAAGCTTTCCATTTTTTCTATCACGAATCTTGTCTTTTAGTCTCTGCCAAATGCAAATAATGGTTTGCTGATTTCATGGCTGCATCAAGATCTGATCAATACACTTTGCTTGATATCATTTGGGAGGTTTTGGATTATTTTTACATTATTAAGGAGAACAACCTTTACACTAAATGCACCTAATTATGCAATGCCTTTGTTTTTTATGTAAGTAAACATTGTTTTGGTCCCTATTACTAAAAAATGCCCTCTTTGACTTGAAACCTTGGATTGTTGCTAAATTAGTAGAAACTTCTGCCTTCCTCATTCATTTTCCTTTTCTCATTTGTGTACTATCTTACAGATTCCCTATATGATAGAAACATTATTCTCCAAAGTAACACAGTGTATTTAAACCCATGGTATTACCACTTATGATGTTCTTTTGTGATCTGTATGTCATATTATTAGCAAAATTATGTTACTCTTAACCTGATATTGGTTTCTCCCTCCAGGATGAATTATAACCACATATTTCCCTGATAGTTATTTAAACTCTCTTCTTCTCCAGACCCAGGTGACTTGAATGGCATACCTTTAATTAATCCTGATTTCATATTATCTGTTGACAGTTTCTACCTTGGGTGGTGAGGGGAAGATAAACTTGCTTTGGATATGCTATTACTTCTGAACACTCAGTTGCCTGGATAGTTGAATTATTTCATGTGATTGGAACATGCAGCTTAGCCTGAGGCAGGAGAGAGAGAGAGAGAGAGAGAGAGAGAGAGAAGTGGACTTTTACATAGTACTAGAATAGTATTAGTATACAGATAAATATTAGTTGTTGATTTTATAATGCAGGCTCTTCATTTTTTACTCTATAGTGACAGATAATTTTTTTAATTAAGAATGTACTTGATTCTTTAAGAATTATGTTATTAAGTTAAAAACACACTAGTTAAAAACACACTATTAAAATAGAAATAGAATCTAAGGTTAATACTCTTGCATATTTCCTGCAGGAAATGCTGCCCTTTGCAGAATGGTTCCCAAGTAAATAAAATGCCCCCTTACTAGTCAGGGTTTTTTTCCTTTATGTAAAGTTACTTATCCAAACGAATTATAAGAATACAAATATTCTTACCTACTTGTAAAGCATTAAACAGTACTGTGAAATTATTTACCTGTTACAATTTATATGACAGTTCAATGGTTGCTAACTGAGGATGCCTAAATTCATATAAGAATTTTTAGCAACTGCGCTACATAGATGTAACTAAAATACTAACGATGACTTGGAATCAATGTTACTAAAATATCAGTTGCTTAATTGGCAACCTCTGTCACTACCATAGCTCTGGTAAGTCTGTAGGGTGGGGGAAACCTTTAAACCAACATCTCAGGCCCTTTTAAACACTTACAAATGAACATTATACAAACACCTTAATCCCAATGATAATATATCCCTATATTTTTGTAAATGACTAGCTGAAGAACATAGAAGGGAAGAAGGAAAATTTTTTCTACCTCCACAAGCCCTATCATGTGGTGGAAAAACTCTTTTCATAAGCAAATCCTTTCAATGATTTTCATGGTTGTCCTCTTTTCTGAAGTGTGATTATCCTTATAGTCAGGAAGTATAGAAAATGTAAAGAAATCAAATTGTGTGTTCAAACAAATGTTATCTGACCCTTCAGAAAAATGTTGTCTTCCTTGGGCTATGGTGCTTCTGTTATGTGCTTTTTTTTCGCTGTGAGTTTTTCCTCATGAAGTTGTTTCTGGGTGACCTATAACCAGTTCATCAGCACTGCGTTTAGTTTCTAAAATGCAGCCAGAGATTGATATAACGATCTCTTAATGGAACTATCTACATAGCTGTCTTAGAGTTAGAATTCAGGATTGAGATGGTTGTTATAGGGACACTTCAAAACCGATTCAGCTGAATTTTAAAATGAATTTGGAGATTATACTTTACAGAAAGGAAAACTGGTTCGGTTGATTTGCCACTTATGTTCCTAATTTCAATCTGAAGTCTGCTAACCCCTAGGATGAAGGGAAGATGATTTTGGCCAGGCAGGTAATATTAACCGGTTTTCAAGTGTCAAATTTGAACACCCATGTCCTAATTTTTCTGCTTCCTTTTTCCATTCTTCCTTTCAAAGCATCTTTCTCCCACAAGGTTTTTCTTGTTTTATTTTTCAAAAGAGAAGTGTATCTCTAACTTCTTCAACTTTACTTTGATATTTTGCCCTTGGATGTTGAAATCTCCAGGATGCAAAACAAAGGGGGGATTCAAAACATTCATCTCCACTATAAAAGCGTGGTGCCTGGGTGGCTCAGTTGGTTAACTGTCTGACTTTTGATTTCAACTCAGGTCTTGATCTCAGGGTTGTGAGACCGAGCACCGCATCAGGTTTGGTGCTCACTGCGGAATCTGCTTGAGGATTCTCTCTCTCCCTCTGCCCCTTCCCCTGTTCATACTCTCTCTCCCTCTCTGTCTCTCCCTCTCCTCTCTCTCTCAAAACAAATAAATACATTTTTTTTAAAAAAAGCAGATGGTTCTAATGACCAGGAACCACACCTTTTACAAGTAATATTTTTTAGATTTTTACATTAAATTCTTTCAAAATCTTGAAGAAATAACTAATTGAGGTATCAATGGACACATGACTATAAATTAGTTTGTATGTTATATCACTGTAATTTTTGTTATAACTTTGAAGGAGTTCACAGAATTGAGTAATATTGTCATAATAAAGCTCCTCTATTCCTATCTACTTATTTCTGAGAATAAGATTTCTCAGAGCTTAAATCTGTAAAAATGAGAATACAGGAATAAGTATAATGCTGAACCAGTCACATTCTAGCAAAAAGCAAGATTCATCTATGCGAGATGTGAATTTACAAGGGAAACATTTATTAAGAGATTAATTTTCCCAAAAATGTTTTTAAAATTAATTGTACTTCAAAATCTGCCATGTGTTTATAATTGGGGTTCAAGTTTTTAACAAATAATTAAATTAATAAGCCAAAAGAAAAAAAAAACACATAAAACCGTATGGCAACAGAAAATTGAAATTATGAATTATCTTATTATCCTTGTTATCAATACAGGGCTTTCAAGCACTAAAAAAATCAATCAATTGGTAAGCATTTTGTAGAGAAAGTGAAATGCCATGAACTGTGGAGCTGATTGCTTTTGAATGGCCCATGAAGGCCTGAGTGGTGGCAATCTCGGGGATGGCAGCAATAGATCAGAAACAAAAAGTTCTTCTTCTGTGTCTCTGAATTACAAAACTTCCAGGGTTTGGGCGCCTGGGTGGCTCAGTCATTAAGCATCTGCCTTCGGCTCAGGTCATGATCCCAGGGTCTTGGGATCGAGCCCCGCATCGGGCTCCCCGCTCGGCGGGAAACCTGCTTCTCCCTCTCCCACTCACCCTGCTTGTGTTCCTGCTCTCGCTGTGTCTCTCTCTGTCAAATAAATAAATAAAATCTTAAAAAAAAAAAACTTCCAGAGTTTTTATAATGCTGAAAGAAGGGAAAGGGACTTTTAAAATAACAGGTATTTAATTACTTCACAAATTAATTTAGGTAGGGGCGGAGCCCCATTTAATTTTATTTAGAAAAGTAAGAAAATGTGGCCTTTTGCTCCTGAGCACTGTGAAGAAACTTTGCACCTTTAACACTAGAGATGCCAGTTTTTCCATGTCCTGGGGATAGTGATAGACTTCCTACCTGTTGATGGATCATAGGCATCGCCTTCATCACTATCCCTAATGAGTCAATAGGAAGACTGTTAGGTGGTGAGGAAGGACCACCCCTTGTAGAGGGCAGGGGTTAGAATCCATGTGTGAAGATATTATCACTGAAGATATTATCTTCCTGACATCTTTTTCTGAGAGCCCTTTCTCTCTGAAACTTCACTTGCTTTCATAAATGGTTAAATGGACAGTAATTTTACAAGTGCCCTCCTTCTAGTCTTTTCAGTTGAAAAGCTTTGAAAGTAGTCTGAACAGTCATTGTGGAATTTTATGTTTTCTTAATAGAAATATTTCCTTGCATGAAATTTTAAATGTCTTTTTTTTTTTTAAGATTTTACTTATTTATTTGACAGAGAGAGAGACACAGTGAGAGATAGAACAGGAACAGGGGGAATGGGAGATGGAGAGGTAGGCTTCCCGCTGAGCAGGGACGCCAACCTGAGCCAAAGGCAGACGCTTAACGACTGAGCCACCCAGGCACCCCCTTAAGTGTCTTTTTAAACAAAAACTGAAAAGCATTGTCTGTAGTTCTGTATTTCTAACAATTATCTATGGAGAGCATTTGAAGGTAGCGTGCTCGTCCTGTGTTTATTTTTATTTATTTTAGCTGTCTGGAAGGATAGAATGTCATTTTCAGGAAGTGAAAAATTGGATATTGATTTGTACTACTGTTGTATAAATGCGTTAGTTTTCAATTAGCTGTAATTGTGCCCTTGGTAAACCTCACTGGATACTATACTGCCAGTGAACGAAGCTTCAGTGCTTTAGATCCCGGGAAAAGCAATGTGGTATCGTACCAAGAACAAGAACTTTGAATATGAAGAGTACCAGATTTGAATCCTGATTCCTTCATCTTTTTATGTTGTTTTGTTTTTATTTTTTATTTAAATTCAATTAATTAACATATAATATATTATTAGTCTCAGAGGTAGAGGTCATTGATTCATCAGTCTTATACAATACCCAGTGCTCATTACATCAAGTGTCCTTTTTTTGTTTGTTTGTTTGTTTTTTAAAGATTTTATTTATTTGTTCATGAGAGACAGAGGGAGAGAGAGAGAAGCAGAGGGAGAAGCAGGCTCCCAAGGAGCAGGGAGCCTGATGTGGGACTCGATCCCAGGACCCTGGGATCATGACCTGAGCCGAAGGCAGACGCTTAACCATCCGAGCCACCCAGGCGCCCTCAAGTGTCCTTCTTAGTGCCCATCACCCAGTTACTCCATCCCTCCAACCCCTCCCCTCCAGCAACTCTCAGTTTGTTTCCTATGATTAAGAGTCTCTTATGGTTTGTCTCCCTCTCTGATTTCATCTTGTTTTATTTTTTCTTCTATCACCTTTTTTTAACCATTTACTTTAGATATTCGGTTAATTGTCATGTAATTGACACTTCATAATTTAAAAAAATCAAACATTGCTCATTTGTGAAGATTAGATAATTTATATTTATATAGACACATATTTGTATTATATTATTAATTTATATATCCTGGCACTAGATCATCAAAGGGGTGGGAATCAATATTAAAATGTAATAGTTTTGAAATTTAATCATTATTTTTTTTAAGATTTATTTATTTTACTTTTGAGAGAAAGAGCATGCACAAGTGGGGACAGAGGCAGAGGGAGAGAAATCCTCAAGCCGACTCCCCACTGAGCCCAGAGCCCAACAGGGGGCTTGATCCCAGGATCCTGAAATCATGGCCAGAGCTGAAATCAAGAGTTGACGCTCAACTAACTGAGCCACAGGAGACCTGAAATTTAATTATTTTGTAATAATAATAGATTGACAAAAAATAAATTCTTTCACATTATAAGGAATAGTATAATAGAAAAGAACTTAGAAAATTCACAGAGTTCTCTGCTTCCTTTCTTTGTTCTTGTCCTTGTCTCTTTTAAATAACTGAGTTGAATTTCTTCAAATTATTTTTGATTCTAACATATTGGTATTCCTCATCACAGGAATCAATTTATTCTTAATCTCATGAGATGTGTTTTCTTTGATGGGAAATCTAAGAAAATATGTATTAGAGTTCTAATTCTTCCTTACAGTATAGGTCTTCTTTATTCTGAGTGACATTTACAAACCTTCCTCTTCTTCTTTTAAATTTGTGTAGATTTACTACTCTTAGGTATTAGATATTAGTAAAATGATACCACAGAAAGGGCACTATCATATTACACCAAACTCTCTATAATGGTAACCTTTTAAAACAGGAACATTAATGTTATCCCTTATTCTTTTTTTTCCTTTTTGTTAAAGTTTTTATTTAAATTCCAGTTAGTTAACATACAGGTGTAATATTAGTTTCAGGTGTACAATATAGTGATTCAACACTTCCATACAACACCCCATGCTCAGCATAACAAGTGCCCTCCTTAATATCCATCACCCATTTAACCCATTCCCCCACCCACCTTCCCTCTGGTAACCATCAGTTTGTTATATATAATTTAGCGTCTGTTTCTTGGTTTGCCTCTCGATCTCTCTTTCTTTTTCCCCTTTGCTTGTTTATTTTCTTTCTTAAATTGCACATATGAGTGAAATCATATGAAATGTGTCTTCCAATGACTGACTTATTTCACTTAGCATAACACTCTAGCTCCATCCATGTCCTTGCAAATGGCAAGATTTCATTCTTTTTGATGGCTGAGTAATATGTGTGTGTGTGTGTGTGTGTGTGTGTGTGTGTGTGTGTGTGTGTGTGTGTGTGTCTTTGTTATCCATTTATCAATCAATGGACGCAGGGGTGTTTCCATAATTTGGCTATTGTAGATAAAGCTGTTATAAACATGGGGGCCATGTATCTCTTTGAATTAGTATTTTTGTATTCTTTGGGTAAATACCTCCCAGTGCAGTTGCAAGATGGGTATTCTTTATTTTAAATGTGTTTTGGCATCTTTTATGTTCACCTACTTTGAGTGAGTGGATTACCTGAGCAGGTGTCAGTGTAGAATGTCCATATCCTTACTGCTCCGGGTTAACAGTGTGGTTTCCTTTGCGAAATAGGCAGTTTTCCAACCAAAAAAAGAGTGCATTTTAATTCTATATACTTTACCAGTATTCCTTCGAGCTTGAAAACACAGTATGAAATTCTGAGTGCCTTTCTAGGTGTGGTTGTTCAGGGATCAACTCCAGACTAAGTAGAGAAATTGATGTACTAAGTTATAGTCACAGATGTTGACTTTAGGTCTGATTAAAATTAAAATTATACATCTTCATAATTCTAAAGTTCTAGGAAAATAGAGCAGAATTTCAGAAACAGAGATACAGATATAGACAGCAATATCATCTTGTAAAATAAATGCTGTCATTTAGTTAATGTGCTTGTCATTACCTAGTGCTAAATATGTTTCAGAAGTTAAAATTGTAAATGTTGCTTTTTTAACTTTACACGTTCCTTCTTCCAACACACAGGGACGTGCGCACACACACACACACAATTATGTGGTTGCTATGGTAAAATGAGTTCCCTGAAAAAAAAGTTTGCTTCAGTTTGGTATAATCAAATTTATTATACTTTCAACAAGCTTTGTGCTTCTGAGCAGATAAGTTTTAACTCATGTGGGGATGATTGTTATTCAGCTGACATACAAAAAAGTCCAGCATAAAGGCCTTTTTGTATTTTTGTATTTCTTCAGTAACACTTATGAGATCCTTGCCAAATGCAAAGAAATCTTTTCTATGTTGCTAAATGTTGTTTTAACATTTGAAGATGTTTATCCTGCATCTTTATAATTTACCAAAAGTTGTTTAAACTTAAATTACCTTCTACTTGGCTAATGTTCTTTGAATTCAGCTATAAAGCTATCTTCATAATTTCATAGCCTACCTTATTATTAAAATGGAAATTGAAATTAAAATCTAAATAGCCTAATTTTGTATGTTGATATTTAAAAAAATAATCAACAAATTTCTCTGTAATTTGAAAAATGCATTTAAAAAAAGCTTATATCGTTGTAATTAACCCTATAAATTCCTGTGGCTGATAATATGTGGGTTGATGGAAAGATATAGTTCAGAAATAAGCAACACTTTAGCTTTTAAAATGAACCTATTTGAAAAATAAAATAATAATAATAAATATAATTATGTCTCTTACTATGTCAATGAAATTTTAATTTTGTAACAATTTATTAAATTTTGAGTAGATTCTATGCTAGGAATAGAAATTAAAACTGTATTTTCTCAAGGAAATGCATGATTTATTGTAGTGTTTTTGAATATATAAAACATTCACACCACCTATACTAATATTTATTTAGTATTTTAATGAGTGGGCGCCTGGGTGCCTCAGTCGGTTGGGCGCCTGACTTCGGATTGGGTCGTGGTTCCGGGGTCCTGAGATTGAGCCCCGTGTCAGGCTCCCTGCTTGGTGGGAAGCCTGCTTCTGTCTCCCACTCCCCCTGCTTGTGTTCCCTTTCTTGCTGTGTCTCTCTCTGTCAAATAAATAAATAAAATATTTTTAAAAAAAAGTATCAATGAAATGTAATAAGGAAGTTTAAGTTTTACTAAATAGAAGTAAACATAAAAATAAACCATAGTTTTTAATTTATACGTGTACAGCTAGTTACTGAAGTTCTACAGAATCATATCACATATGGGAATTGGCTTTTAAATTTGACTAATAAATAAAGAGTTGTCAAAATCCCTCTCCTCTTAAACTCTCTTTGAAAAAAAATCTCTTTGGAATATTCCTCATAAGAAATTTCTGTGCTGTTTGTAATATGTCTATTAATTTTTTTCCTTCTATGTTAGAATATTTTTTCTTTAGATAAGCATCAGTTGAGCAGTTGTTTTGCTTAGAGTCAACATTCCACTAAAAATCATGTGCTGCTAACCACAGAATCACACTCGGAAAGATAAGATGCTAATATAACAAAAGCCAGAGTGAATTTTAGACCAACTGAGTGAGCGTCAGGTATAGGTGGCCCTCTTCACCTATTTTATGTTCCTTTCTGAGAGGAGACAGGATATGAATTTATAATTTATATTTTATTTTTCCTTCCTTTTTTTTGTCTTTTTTGACTGAGTGACTTATATTTCAATTTCTCTAGGTTAAAAATACATATACATATATATGCTCATATATATGTATATGCATATATATAAGACTCCATTATAAAATGAATTTTTCTATTCACAAAACAAATAACTGATAATATGTTTCTTAACAAAAATATTGAAAATATTATCAATCAATGTGGTTTAGGTTAACATGTGTACAAGTTTGTATAAAAATTAAAAAATATATTATTTTAATGTACTAATTTTTGTATAAATTTAGAAAAAGTAAAGATAATCTTTCACCAACTGAGTTGGCAATAATCGAGAATATATTTCTAAATCAAATGCAATATATATCTTGTTCAAAATGTTTTCTTTGAAGTTAAAGTGAAATTGTAAAATGTCTTCTGACTATATTATATGATTTCTCAATGTCTGCCATATGATGCAAAATATTTTTTTTATATCTGCTCATCATTACTATCTTTTTTGGAAAAAATATTTACTTATATCTTTTATAATTTTTAAGATAGCTTTAGTGTGATATTCAAATGAATTAGTAAGGGTTTTTTCAAATAATATAAAGGATTTTGCTTTTTCTTAGTTGTTGACCAAATCAGTGGGTTTAGAAATCTGTGGGAGACATACTCTAAAGACAGCCACCAACCTTTCCTTCCTATCCTGTGTTTACATGCAAGTGTATTTAATCAAAAACTAGAGTCGGTTTCACTTCCTCTTAAAGCTGGTCTGGCCTTGGTATGTGTTTTGTTTGGCAGAATGCAAGGTACTGATGCTGTGCAAGTTTCAGATCTGGTTTTTTCTTTGTTTATTTATTTATTTTAATTGAAATATATTTGATATATAACACTGTATAAATTTAAAGTGTACAACATGTTATTTTGGGACATTTATATATTGTAAGACTCTTGTAGCAAGAGTTAACACCTCTATCACGTCACATAATTATCATTTCTTTTTTGTGGTAAGAATAATTAAGATCTAGTCTCTCTTATCAAGTTTGATAATTATAATGCAATGTTGTTGTTTATATTCACTTTACTCTGTATTAGATCTCTGGGACTTATTTATCTACCAGTTGTAAGTTTGTGCCCTTAATGTTATTTCAGGTCTGGTAGTTGAAGCGTAAGAAGCCCAGCAGTTTCTGGGGAAAGCCACCTACCATGTGGGAAATCCCACATTCCCAAGACTACCACGTTGTGAGGAAGCTCAATCAAGCTACAAAGGGCTGTAACATGGAACAGAACTGAGGAACCTAGACAGCAGTGAGAACTGAGACTCTCACTTAGGCCCCAGTTAGGTCTTGAGACCTCAACTGACCACAGCCATTTTAGCTACCCCAACCAAGATCTCAGATACTATAGAGAAGACATAGCCATTGCTGCCCTACCCTATCTGGATTCTTATCCAAAATGTCTGGGGACTACAATAGTTGTTCTTTGGGGGTAGGTCATTATGCAGCCATAGATAAGTGTAACATAGTCTTATTCTGAAGGACCAGATTTGATAAATGATAATAATGGTAAAAATAATTAAAATAAAAATAATTTAAATAAAAATAAAAATAATTAAAAATAATCTTTCTTGATTTCTTACTTTGTTTCAATAGAGATTTTATATATAAAATCACATACAATTCTTATAATAACCATCAGAGGTAGATGCTATTACTGACCTGACTAAACAAAGACTTGGAGAAAGACTGGCATAGAATGTATGAGATGTATCATGAGGAGAAGGTTCTAGAACTCTCATTCCATTCTCCTAAAAGATAAGTGAATGCAGCGACTTGTGACAAAAAAGACCAGGGCTCACGATTTATAATCTTGAATTGTCTTTTTATACTAACTCCATTGAGAGAAGCCAGAGGCATAGTCTGCCACATAACTTCTTAAAATATCAAAATCTAAGTACTTATTTTCTACATGAGTAAACCATAAACCCTTTCCAAGAGCATGCAGTGTGCTCAGGCAACCCTTAATTTAGAAAGATGAAACTTCATGATCTGAAGGAGAGAAGTCATAGTAGTCATAAATTGGCAAACTTCAAAAAGACTGCTTAAAATGGTACTGAAAACTTACATTTGAAGATCACAGGTTTTATACAGAAAAACTCACATGATACACAAAATACTATTTTATTTTCTTGTGGATTAAATAATGAAGATCTGTTCAATCACCACCATGTCTGGAAAAATGAAATAAAAAGAATCTTTTTGTTGCCTGAGATGTAAAAGTTTAGAATGTATCATGTGGTCTTGGTGATGATAGAGACTGATTTCCTCCTCAGAATCTTTATCTCTCAACAATGGCAAGTCCTGGTACATCCAATTGCAACTATTTTAGGAACCCAACTGAACATCTCTTCTTTTTGGCCTTTGGCACATGCTGATTTCAGATTAACAGTACTTGAGAGAGTAACAGAAACTTCAGAAATGTGGCAAATGTCATAGAAAGAGAATTTCTTATAGGATAAAAATCCACAGAAAATATGCTGTCAAACTTCAGAACCAAGTATGAAGCTCTGTTAAATTGAGGAACTGTTTTCTCTCTCATCTATTACATGTTCAAATTGTTAATCTCATGTTCATCCTTTTATGCAGTAGTAAATCTGCTGAAAATGAAACAGAGTAACTTAACCAAGCCTGAAGTTTGTAAAGAAAACAAGGGAAGGTAGTGTAGTTAGAAAAGCCTGTTGGGATTTGGAGGAGAAGTGATTTCCCTTCTAATCAGATGAGGAGTGTTTACAGCAGCCTTTTTAGAGATGGTCTACTGATGAATTTGGAAATGAGTTAATAAAGCTATGGGTGATCTAAAATTATCTGATTCTGGGGACACCTGGGTAACTCAGTCAGTTGGGCATCTGCCTTTGGCTCAAGTCATGACCCCAGAGTCCTGTGATCGAGCTGCATGTCGGGCTCCCCTCTTAGTAGGGAGCCTGCTTCTCCCTCTCCCCACCTCTTCGTGCTCAATCCTTTGGTATCTCTCTCTCTCTCAAATAAATAAGTAAAATCTTTAAAAAAAATTATCTGACTCTTACGGGATTTGTCTGTTCAGGAATGTATTACTTAATTGTGGAGAAAAAGACTACCATTATTATTATTTAGATTAATACAGAATAGAGTTTGAATTCCAAGTCTATCATATTTTCAATCTATGGTTTACCTCACTAAGCTAATATTTTCACCTTCGTCATAATTTCTAAGTGTCTAATTAATTTGAGATTTTTTTCTAAATATAATCAATCACTTAGATTATAAAATAAAATCTATCCAAAATGGAGGACTGAATATATGGTTTCAGCAATTAAAGTAATCTGTCATATTTGAACAATTTTAGTTTGAATATTTAGGCATTATGTAATTATTCTTATAGATTTACTTGATAACCTGTACTTTTTATCCTTTCCCTGAAGTGACTTCATGTTTCGATCTTCCAACAATAGCCAATGTTTATGTTAGTGTTTTTAGCAAAAAGCAACATCTTCAAACCCTCAGCTATAGTCTTGGGATGTGAATAGGGGTGGAGGTAGTGGCAGAGACAAGTTATTTAGGATACCTGCAAATGTTCCTACTTCATAACCACTAAGAACTTAATAAAACTTTTATTTTTCCCTTCTCTGCATTCATTTTAAGATGGTGCCAAAAAAATTTCCTCCAAACAAGCAAACAACAGCATCCCAAAACCAGGTTTGGTCCTGCAGTAGAAAGTGGTATTCAGTGGGCCCAACAATTCAGTAGGAAGCTCATGCCAGCTAATTCAACCTTTCATCTGAAGATTGAATGCTAGCCGTGCTGTTTCCAGCACCTGTGGCAGATGGTCAGTGGAGGAGAAACTGTCCCAGGCAGCTCATCACCATCTTTAAATCCCCACATACAAGTCACAGATGGCAGTGGGAGTGCTGCTCAGTGCAGCAAGGGTTCTGAAAACAGACCTCAGCCCACCTGAGACATGCCGTTAAAGATGTGCCTGCCTTGATGGAAAATTAGCCAAATCCAGACTCTGCTCTGGAATAATCAGAGCACTGAACAAAGAACAGTGTAAACTCTAAGTGTACATCTTCAGAGTGAGAACTTACATACACAATTTATTTAAATCTATACTCCAATATACATACAAATCATAAGAGACACAAATAGCTAATTTCCTTAATTTCTTCTTCCTCTCTTTGAATCTAGTAAGGAAGAAACCTTACAGACAAAATAGGAAATAAAAGTGTTCTCACTCTGTGCTCCTCCAAACCCCTTTATTATTAATTAGAGTTTACAGAAGGATGGAATTGTCCTGTAAGCATGTTTTATTTGGTCAGCCAACAATTATTAGAATTGGCTACCAACATTTAAAATTCATGAAATAGGGACGCCTGGTTGGCTCAATGAGTTAAGCGTCTGCCTTTGGCTCAGGTCATGATCCCAGGGTCCTGGGATTGAGTCCCTCATCGTGCTCCCTGCTCAGCGATGAGCCTGCTTCTCCCTCTGCCTTCTGCTTCTCCTGCTTGTGCTCTTTTTCTCTCTGACAAACAAATAAAGTCTTAAAAAAGAAAATAAAATTCATGAAATACCCATCTACAAATCCATTTTGCTTGTATACCTTAGAAAAAAGAGACCATTTCATATTAACTAGTGGGATTGTCTGGCCTTGACCTCAGTGGAGATACATGCCTTCTCTAGTTTGCAGGAAATTGAAGACCAAGGTGCCAGCAGAGTTGTGTTCTTCTGAGGCCTCTTTCCTTGGCTGGCAGATGGCAGCCCTCTTGCTGTCTCTTCACATGGTCTGCTCTGTGTGTACAGCTGCCTGTGTTGCCAAGTGAACTGAGGAGACCCTGGGCCATGGGGCCTTACCCCAACCCATCCCAAAGATATTGTTGAAGGTTCTTGGTCTTATCACAAGGAAGAATTCAAGGATAGATACACAACACAGTGGACTAGCACTGGACTAACACACGTAGAAAAATTTATGAAAGCGAAAGTATACTCTAGAGATTTGAGAGAGAGTGAGAGACAGACCTGTGTACCCTGAGGGTTGTTTCTTTTACTGACAGTTGTTAACTAGAAGATGGAATATTTATTACTTGAAGTGGAGATGCAGGGTTTCCTGCTTTTTCTTCCTTATTTGTTCAGGGGTTTCCTAATCATGGCACCCACCATTCTTGGCCTGTCTGGTTTGATCTGGCTTCTTGTGGAGTGCTGCCAGGACAGGCCTCTGACTTTCCAGATGGCTGGCCATGATATCCTCATTGTTGACCTCCAGGTATCATGTTAGAAACTAACTCCCATTCTAATACTCAGTGTCTTCCTCTTTCAATAAGGATACCAGTAATAATGGAATTGGGCTCTACCATAATGGCCTCATTTTAACTTAATCACATATTTAAAGACCTTATCTCCAAATATGGTTATGGTTACTATATTAGTCAGGGTTCTTCAGAGAAACAGAAGAAAGGGGATAAAGACAGAGAGAGATTATGAAGGACTTTATAGAAAGTGATTATGGAGGCTGAGTGTCATCACATGGTCTGCCAGCTGCTGATGGAATATGGTCCAAGTTCCAAGGCAGGAGAACAAGAAGAGCTGATGTCAAGGGTAGGAGAAGATAGATGTCACAACTCAATTAAAGAGCAAATTCACCTTTTATCTGCCTTTTTGTTCTATTCAGGCCCTCAAGAGATTGGATGATGCCTTTGTGCCTTGGTGAGGGAGATTTTCTTCACTCAGTCTATTGATTCAAATCTCTTCTAGAAACACCTTCACAGACACACCCAGTAGCAATGTTTTACTACCTGCTTGGGTATCCTTTAGGTCAGTCAAGTTGACACAGAAAATTAGCCATCACAATTACATTTTGAAGTGCTGGGTATTGGGATTTCAACATATGAATTTGGAAGGGGACACAACTCAATTCACAACAGCGAGGTAAAACAAATCACAGGAAGTAGACACTTATAAAACTATAATCATTTACTTTTTATACAAACCTTGGGCTTGCTTAGTCATTTCCTCTGAGGAACTTGAAATTCTATCTAGGCCACTATCTAGAATTTGAAAAACATTACCACAAGCTTGCAGACATTGTCTCTAAATCCTGTGGTTAAATTCGGTCCTAGAGAATCCTTCCTTTCTTCTCTGAGTGTTTGGAACTATTCTTATTCACATGGTGTATTAGTGGGTTTTAAATTGCCCCAGCTGCACTTAATGGGATAGTTATCCAAAATCCCATTAAGGGAGATAAATTTAAAGTAAAAATCAGTATAAATTTCACCATCCATATGTCTCCACCATTAATTTTTGGTGAACATTTTTTAAAACTTTAAGAATTGCCTAATGCATTCCTCTCTCTCCTCTCCCTCTTCTTCTGCCTCCTCCTCTTCTTCTTCTCTCTCTCCATATATATATATATATATATATATATATATATAAAATTTTGGGGCAACTGGGTGGCTCAGTTGGTTAAGCTTCTGACTCTTGGTTTCGGCTCAAGCCATCCATGATCTCAGGGCCGTGAAATTGAGCCCCACTTTGGGCTCAATTTCAGCATGGTGTCTGCTGGAGATTCTTTCCTTCTCCTTCTGCTCCTCCCCCACCCAAAAATACATACATAAAATTTAAAATATAATTTTGGTTGTGTCATGCTATTAACTTACTTATTTTTTCCTACACATGTATTGTCTAGGTATAGAAAAGAGGTTAGGAGCCTGGACTCTGGAGTCACAGAACTTAGGTTAGAATCCTGGATTCTAGAAGCAATATAATCTTGGTGATGAAATAGTCTTATTATTTTGTGGTTGTTGTTAGGATTAAATAAGTTACTGTAGGTAAAGTCCTTAGAACCATGACTATTGTTTAGTAAGTATTATATAAACATTAGGAATAATAATTATTATTATAATTATCATATGACTACACATTTATCTATATATGTTTTATTTATTTTTTTAAGAAAAATACTCAAGAAACAAATTTCATACAGCTATTTTCATACAACTTAAAAAAAAGTTTTTTTTAAGAAAAATAAGAAACAATTTTCATACAGCTATTTATCTATCTATATATGTTTTAATAGTTGACTAGTGTTCCTTAATATGGCTATATCATACTTTATTTAATTAATTACTTGTATATTGGTGTGTATTTCTTGTTATATTGAAAATGCTTGCAAACATGTTCAGTCATTTATGATTTGTAAAGATAAAGAGCTTGGAATATTCTATTATTTTCTTAAGTAAATTATTAGAAGTGATAACTATTGATCAAAGAATATGTCTATTATAATTTCTTTTCAATAACCATACTGGGCTATATAAATGTGTTATAATAATTTTCAATTTCAAGAAAACTTTAAGGATAATTTACTTAGGAAGAATTTTAATCATTTTTTCTTTTTTTTGTTTTTTAGATTTTATTTATTATTTGAGAGAGAAAGAAAGCATGTACAAGCAGGGGGGAGCTGCAGAGGGAGAGGGAGAGGGAGAGGTAGGCTCCCCGCTGAGCAGGGAGCCCGATGTGAGGCTCTATCCCAGGACTCTGGGATCATGACCTGAGCCGAAGACAGACGCTTAACAGACTGAGCCATCCAGGTGCCCCTTGTTTTTTTCTTTTAGTGTCAAAACATATATACACTATATGAAAAAATCACTTGTTACACTAAAAGTACACACACATACACACATATTCACATACATTTTCACAAAATCTTTTATAGATTAAACGCGCCAGGGTTAGTAGTTTATATAATTGTTTTAGGTATTTTAAAGACAATTTGTTGTTGGGTGGATTAGAATAAGATGGAACAAAAAAGTGAAGAATATATAGAAAGAAAGACTAATGCATTTAAATTCATAACTTAAAAAAATCTGTGTCAACGATAAGAGTTTAACATACGTCAACAAATAAGAAATGTGAATAAGATTGAGTAATGCCCTTTCGTGGATTAGAAAGGCATAATGATACCAAAAGGCAAGCAAATAAGAACTCTTGAGAGAAATATAATTTATTAAAAACTGGAAATATTTTAAATTTTACTAGTGTTGAATAAAATATTATATCTCACCTATGGAATTAGTAAGTATATTAAAATTGCAATAACAAATGAGTTGAGAAGCATTACACCTTGCATGGAGTATAAATTGTTATAAAGCATTTAGTAAAAAATAATTTGGCAGATTATTTTAGAAAAAATGTTCAATGATGAGCATATTCTTTCATTCCATTTGTAGAGATATACTTCAAAAAATGTTCTGAAATTCCCAGAGATGTTTATAAATTTATTGTAGATGTGCTTTGTATTTTGTTATGAATTACTTATATAATGCTTATAAAATAAACACATAGAAAGTAATTTTACTAAAAATGCATAAGAAATCTGGAAAATGTCCAAGCAAACATACAGCATTTCAGGTTACATTAAAAATAAATTTTATGCTTAGAAAAAAAGCCTGGATGAAAACACACAAAACTGTGAATGGTGGTTGTGCTTTAATAGAGGAAATATTCATATAGATTTGCATTTCTATAATTCCTGTAATTGTCATGGGAAAATAATTGTGGCAAGGTTTATATATAAGTAATAGAAGCTTTTCTTCCTCGCCAATTTTTGTTTCCTATTCCAATTAATAGGCTCTGATGAAAAGCAGATCACCAGTGATATACTTTAGTATGACACCAAGAAGTGGCTTTTTTGGGGGGACTTTTATTAGTTTGTTTGCTTATTTATTATTTTCCATTATGGATAACCATAAGAAGTTACTGTTGAATTGCTGGCCTCATTTCCATGAGAGACTGCAAGCTTGCTGTGTGTAGCATCCTTTGTTGAATTTTCACTGCGTGCCACTTCTGTTTCTTCACCAACCATGTTCCTTGAAGGCTGAAATGAAAGGAAGTTAAGGATTTGCTCCAAACTACACAGTAGTAAGAAAGAACTGCTAGGACTTTCCCCATTTCTCTCCAATTATGTTATCTCCTTTTAACTCCCTGACATTTATGTATGTATGTATGTATGTATGTATGTATGTATGTATTTATTTAATTGTGCATTCTCTGTTCATCATGGGATTAGGTCCATAATTCATAGACAGACATGTTTTATCCGTGCTTAACAAGTGAACAAGATTTGAGAAGAAATCACAATAGCTACCTCAGTTCTCCTTTTGGGACTGGAAACAGTATTATTGAAGCCCACGATTGTCTTTCTGTGTATGTAATGGAAAATAAAATGATGCATCTCTTCCGGTCATTTGAGATTATAAATATTCCTTTAAGAAAAGCCTTTTACAATATGTGTATGTGATGGGGAAATACTGATTTTTAACTGAACTGTAGCCTAATATAGGTATGCAACTTTATATTCCAATCAAATAAACATCTAGGGAAATGTATACCTAAAAGCCAAACTGAATCATTTAGATACTCAATACTAGACACTCTTTAAAAAGTATAAATTGTGGGTGCCTGGTGCCTCAGTTGGTTAAGTGACTGCCTTCGGCTCAGGTCATGATCCTGGAGTCCTGGGATTGAGTCCAGCATCTTGCTCCCTGCTCAGCGGGGAGTCTGCTTCTCCCTCTGACCCTCCCCCCTCTCATGTGCTCTCTCTCTCTCACTCTCTCTCAAATAAATAAATAGAATCTTTAAAAAAATAAATAAAAATTATAAATTGTTACATATTAGAGAACTTAAAGGTTATCTTAAAAGAAGACAAAATTGAAGGATATATACTGTCAGGATTGATATGGGCAACTGAAAAAATGTATATTTCCCATGGAAGCCAATTCCGAAAGCCTACAACAAGTATTAAAATTGGTGCATTTATATATTCTCTTCTAACAACTCTGCAATGTGGTCATTATTATTCCATCTCCTGTAAAGAAGCTAAATTTCAGTGCAGTTAAATGGCTTTCTCAAATCACAGAACTATGAAGTCTTAGACCTGGAATTCAGATATCATTCTGACACAAAAACCATAATATAAGAATTGAATCTTGGGATTTAGACATCTGAGTTTGTGATTAAAGTAATAGTATATAGCCACAGCATACAGTAAATCCCTAAACAATGGCAGCGACAATGGGGAAGAAAAGAATTATATGTTATATGTGACACCAAAAGAAATGGTTCTTAACCACCCACCAAACTATTTTTTCCTCAGAGATTTCAGTTTCAGCATAGAGAACTGTCATCTGTTTGGTCCAACCCAAGTAGAAAATTAAACAAACACACAAACAAGAAAATTCTAAAAAGTCTTTCTTCAATCTTCTCATTTATAACTCCTCATATAATCCATCAGAAAGCTTGTCATATTCTGTTTTCAAAATATAGGCTTCTCTCATCATAAGAGCCAGATACATCCTTGAAAAAAAGAGTTGAATAGCTAAATTTTCAGTCTTGAGGACTTACATTCCATTCTGTCATTTTAATTTGGAAAGATTTCCTTATTTATTTGAGAGAGAGAGAGAGAGAGAACATGCAGCAGGAGGTGCAGAGGGAGAGAGAGAGAGAGAATCTAGAGCCAACCCGCACTGAGCACGGAGCCCCCCCTGGGCTGGATCTCATGACCCCAAGATCGTGATCTGAGCCGAAATCAAGACTCCTATGCTTAACCATCGGAGCCATCAAGGCGCCTCCCCCTGCCATTCTGTCTTTTTAAAGAAGGGAAATAATAATGCTATCCTAATCTATCCAAAGATCCTAAATGATCTGGCTAGCAAAAAAACACCCTAAAATATCCATATAACTATTATTCGATAATAAATTTTCTTATTTTTCACACAGGAAAACACTCCACATCTGGTAGGTTGAGTCCTATGTACTCCCAGGCTTAGGATTTTAGATTTAGCCTCTTTCAAAATGGATTTATTCAATTATTCCTAGTGTGTGAGCCTTTCTATGGCTCTTGGGCTCACTTTCTTCATTGACTTTTGCAAGGGCTTAGAAGATATTTTTACATTTTATTAGTGTAGGAAAGATTATAGCTACAATGAACAAAATATTTTAAGAACTAAGCATGAGATTGATTCCAATGGGGAGTATAGTGATGTTATGTGTGCAGAGTAGTTTATATACTGCCTCCCAAATATGTGCACAACTAGATGTTTTCATGACCACAAACTGGGTGGCTTAACCAACAGAAATTTATTCTCTCACGGTTTGTAAAGACTGGAAATCTGATATGAGGGTGCCACTGGGGTTGGTTTCTGGTGAGAGCCTTCATCCTGGCTTGTAGATGACCACCTTCTCAGTGTGTCCTCACATGAACTCTCTACTGTGTGTATATGGAAAGAGAGAAAGCCCTGATCTCTCTCCCTTTTCTTATAAAGTCTCCAATCCTATTGGATTTTGCCTCTACCCTTATGACCTCATGTATCCTTACTTACCTCCACAAAGGTTGTATCTTCAAGTACATTCACATTGCGGGTTAGGGTTTCAGCATCTGAACTTTGCAAGACATATTTGGTCCATGACATTTCTCCCCTGGCTCACCAAAATTTTTATCTTCACATGTAAAATACATTTATTTCAACCTACAGCCACAAAAGTCTTAACTCATTCCAACATCAACTCTAAATTTTAAACTCTGAAGTCTCATCTAAAAAATGTCATCTAAATCAGGGTGCCTGGGTGGCTCAGTTGGTTGGGCAACTGCCTTCGGCTCAGGTCATGATCCTGGAGTCCCGGGATCGAGTCCTGCATCGGGCTCCCTGCTCAGCGGGGAGTCTGCCTCTCCCTCTGACCCTCCCCCCCCTCAGCTCTATCTCATCCTCTCTCTCAAATAAAATCTAAAAAAAATAAAATAAAAAATGTCATCTAAATCAGATATGTGAGAGACTCAAGGTATGATTCACCTGAGGCAAAATTCCTCTACAGCTGTTGCACCTGTGAAACCTGCAAAGTTATGAGCTTTTATGATACAATGGTGGGCCTAGAAGAGGATAGACATTCCCATTCCAAAAGGAAGAAATTGGAAAGAAGGCAGCCTCTATGGCATTCAGCAGGATCTTCCTCAGCCACTGAAACAGGACATGTGTCCCCACCCGTGGAAAATGAGAAGGAACAGCATTGGCCCTGGGTCTGTGGTGGAAATATAAATTTTGGGGAAAACAAACATTCAGTCCATAAAACCTGCAAATTCAAAGTCATTATAGCATTTTTAAAAGATTTTATTTATTTATTTGAGAGAGAATGAGCTAGCACAAGAGCAGGGGGAGGGGCAGATGGAGAGGGAGAAGCAGACTCCCCGCTGGACAGGTAGCCCCATGCAGGGCTCTATGCCAGGACCTTGGGATCATGACCTGAGCCAAAGACAGACATTTAACTGACTGAACCACCCAGGCGCCCCTCATTATAGCATGTTTTCAGTAGCAATTGTGAATTTGGGGCAAGCATTATTTCAAATTTGTTACAGGAAAAATTCAGAGGGTCAGAGTTCAGTTAGCCAGGGATACCAATATATCTATATATCCAAATATTTTTCACTTTTTCTTCTGTGTCCATTTCTCATTTGGACTTAGGCAATGTCCTCCAAACTGGTCTCTGCAACACTTAAACTTATCAATGGCTTCAAGATATAGTGACATCCTTAACATGTAACAACCTCAACATGATCTATTTCCTAACCTGCTTGTTTCTGCAGCCCACTTTCTGCTTGCCCAGGCTGTTCTCCATTTGATGAATTCATTCAGTCACAAAGTGATTCTATAATTTTGTCTTGCCCTGTTCTCTTCTCCCTGGAAGTGCTATTTCCTTTACCCTGTATGGTTGATTCTCCCTCTGCATTCAGTTCTTAGAATGCCTATTCCAGACCGCAAATCAGGATTGGCCCCCTCCCACCCACTCACACAACAATATTCTCTGCTCTTCACCTACCTCTTTCTGTCTTTGCAATTTTTTATAATTATTTTCCCCCATATTAAAGTGAGTATACCTACCACCTCTGTTTTACTAACTGCTTTATTTTCAGTGCTTATCACAGAGAGATTGGTACATAATACATATTCAATAAATATTTAATAAATAAATTTAAGAAGTCATGAATTGATTAAATATTTAACAGGTAGGTTTCTATAGCATTTGGTTGTTAATAGATGTAGTGGGAAGAAAGCAGCTTTAAAAACAAAACAAAACAAAAAAGATTGGAATCCAAATGAATATGTCCATTAGGATTAATGGTGAAATTTAATAGGTTAAAATTTAAGATTCCTTTTTCTTAAAGATTCTATTTATTTATCTATTTATTTATTTATTTGTCAGAGAGAGAGAGAGAGAGAGAGAGAGCACAGAAGCAGGCAAAGGAAGAAGCCGACTCTCTGCTGGCTGAGGAAGGAGCTGGATACCAGGACCCAATTCAGGACCTGATCCCAGGATCTGATTCCAGGATCCAATCCCAAGACCCAATCCCAGAACCCCGGGATCATGACCTGAGCCGAAGGCAGGTGCTCAACCGACTAAGCCACCCAGGGGTCCCAAAAATTTAAGATTCCTATTGCAAATCTTTAGAAGATGGATTTGGATAGAATAGTGTAAGCTCTGACAGTGTTTTTTCCTTTTTTTTTCTTTTTTGTAATGCAAATGCCTGAGTTAAGTTTTCAAAGTTGGCTATCTGAATAAACATATTGCCCAACCCAGCCTAGATAAAAGGTCAGGCCATCTCCCACCACTGAGGCTCCTTTGTTTTAGATCTTAGTTAATTTCCCAACTGACCTTTGGGCCCTTTGTTTTTTCTCCTCCTATGTTTGAAATCCTTGCCAAGAAATCTGTAGGCCCCTCCCTGAAACACTGTAAAAGCAGAACTCCATGCCTCTACCCCTTTTGTCTCTGTACATCCCCTACCTGTATGGCCCCGGGTGTAATTTCCAGGACTTGTAAGTAATAAACCTTTTTTTTTTCTTTCTCTCTAAGTTTCCTGATGGTTATTGCTGAGGGTATCTTGCAATCATAATAAGAATCAGGGCGTTGGTGGGGTGGGGGGTGTGGTGCCTGGTTGGCTCTGTTGGTAGAGCATGATCTTGATCTTGGGGTTCTGAGTTAGAGCTCCACATTAGGTGTAGAAATTACTTAAAAAAATAAAAATTGGGGTGCCTGAGTGGCTCAGTAGTTAAATGTTTGACTTGGGCTCAGGGATCATGTCATGATCTCAGGGTCCTGGGATCAAGCTTAAGTAAGGCTCTCTGTTCAGCCAGAAGTCTGCTTCTCCTGCCCTTCTTCCCGTTCTGTCTCTCAAATACATAAATAAAATACTAAAAAAATAAAGACAAAAGAACAGCTGATTCTCAATAGCTTAGAGTTATGTTAAAAAAAAAAAAACACACAAAACACACACACAAGGGCGGTTCCAGCCTAACATTGATCATCAGTAAGTTGAGGACAGCACAAAACAGATAAATAAGGTGGGGCTGGAGAATTTTAACCAACTAATCAAATAGAATCTCTTAGAAAAGTAACGTTGCCTACACAATTGAATTCTTTAACCATTTTATCCTTTATGAACAAAGTATTCCTTTCTTTTTCAGGCAGTCCTGTAAAACAAGCATCTAATATAAAGTAAAATCTTCTTTGTAATATATCAAAATAAAGATCGATATCTGGAATTCTGTATTTTCTACATAAACAACGGAAAATTCCACACACGTTATAGTAAAATGTGGCACAACTAAGTTATTAATTAATTAGCATGGCACCACATTATGACTGATCAAAATAGTTGAGCAAGGAACAATATAGTAGCTGCCTTCATCCTTCACGTATAAATTTAAAAAAAAGAAATCACCTTTTGATTTAAGAAAAAAAAGCTTTTGCAGAGTGTATTTGATTGGTATGCTTTAAACAGGATGTTGCAAATGTTCAGAATACCATGTGGTTAGGTGATTACCACAGTTCTGTGATTCTTAATTACCCAGATGAAGGCCAAACGAATCAGTAGTCAAATGGGGGCAATTATCACATTTACAGAGAACATGACTCTCTGGTTGGAGTTTTCTGCAAGCCTCATTTGCTGTTACAAACTCAGTAGTAGATCATTTCAATACAAATGAAAATCGGATGATGCCATATAAACTAAATGTCATTGGTTTGGGGGATGGAGACAATATGGTAGAGAGTCACAGTTTTTCCCCAAGTTTGTTTTGGCAGATTTCTGGGTACAGAAAATGTGGAACTTGAAATTAAAATAAAAACAATTTCCTTCCAAAAGGCTTAGTTATGGGAACCACAACTCCTGGTGCTCTACAGTCCACTAAGATATATCATTCCTTTAAGGAACAAGGAAGGAAAGAAAGTTTAGAAGGGCTGCCAATGGTAAATTGTCATCTTTGTTGTCTGGCTATGTTGAAAATATAGATATTGAGAAGATTTTTCTGTCTGGAACAGCTGTAAAAATGCAGCCCACATGTCCCAAATGTCCAGCTGAATAAACTCTCTGTGACAATTGGCATATGTGCATACAGTTAAAAATCAAAGAGAAATAGAGTCTTTTTCTTCTAATAATTACGCTTTGTTATTAATCAAGAGTAATGACTCTCAGCAGCACTGCTTTAGTAGAGTTATAAAGATTAGAAATATAATTGACTCATTGATGCCTTGGATGTCCAAAAACTTCTCATGAGTCAGTATATTAAATGTTTAATTAGAGGCAATGATAATTCTTTTTCTGAGACATGTCCTGGCAGTGGTTTGGATTGTAGAAGCAAATAAAAGGGCTAGGAATAACCATGACTCATGTGTTAAAATGAATGCTTCTTTTCCTATGCAGCAGATGAACTTTCCTAAGTAGCCACTAGTACCAAATGTTGTTTGGTTAAACTTGTGCTATTAGAAGATTTCAAATCATTTACATGTCAGTAACTCTCAAGGGAATGAATATTTCCTTTTGTATTACCCACCAAATTAAAGTCCAAACTCAAACGCGCACACACACACACATACACACTACCACCACCTCCACCCAAGAACATACGCACAAACACACATATATGTACATTCACACACACACACACACACACACACACACACACAGGCACCTGTCAATGAACACACAAATCTTTCAGAAAGCGGAAGACAAGATTGAAAGGGCATTGAGTTTCTAAGAACAATAAAGCCATTTATATTTTATGCTTTCTAGGGTCTGAATTTTTTGTCAAATCACTTCGATTTATGTTCTCCCTCATCTCTCCCCGTTTTTATATGTCTTTCTCCCTTTCTTTTTAATTAAACCAAAATAGGATTATAAAATCAAAATTTCATTGTAATGACCACTTTCTTGGTACAGATCTAGCCATTTCAGGATTGATGGACTCTATCTTCATTGCCACATGATTTATGATTTCAATTGTTGCATAACTCAGTCAACCTTATAAGATTTCCACAAGAAAAGTAAAGTAGAAATATAGTGAGACATTCAGAAATAAGCATATTTATTGATTTAAATATTCTGTCTATAGAAGCATAACTCAAAAAAGGCATTTATTGTTTTATACATCTCTTACAATATCTATGATGTATCACTAACACAAATAATGGGTTCATTGACTGAAATGGATGCAATAGTGTGTGAATTTAATAACCAATTTTATTAGTTCTGCCTTGCCAATCTGTTCTTTTTACACTTCGGCAAGAAATAAAAAACAGGCCCCTTATTTTGTCAGTTATTTGCAGTGATTACATAAATATTCTATTTGTTTTGACCCCCAAAGATATGAAGTTCTAACCCCCAGTACTTGAGAATGTGATCTTATTTTGAAATAGGCCCTTTACAGATAATCAGGTTAAGATGATGGGTCTTAATCCAGTACGACTGTGTCTTTATAAAAAGAGATAATACAGACACAGGCACAGACCTACACAGAGGGGAGACAATGTGAGGACACAGGGAGAATGCCTGAGGCCACTGGAAGCTAACAGAAGATTGGAACAGATTCTCTCGCACAGCACTTAGACCCAGTGGCACTGTCACCCTGATTTCAGACTCATTTCCTTCAGAACTGAGAAGCAATACATTGCTATTGTTAAAGCTATCCAGTTTGTGGTACTTTGTTTCAGCAGCTCTAGGAAGCTAATACAATGGCAAATTGGTGTATCAAGGGGATTCAATGGGGAATGATGGTTATTTCAACCAATGGTGCTGGGATGACAGAATATATATAAATTCTCATGCTTACCTCATACAATAAATAAAAGTATTCAAATGGATAATGAACCCAAACATTAAAGGTAAAGTTGTAAAAATTTTAGAAGTAATAGCATGTAGTCTTTGTTTATTTTGAAATAGGCAAAGGTTTTTTTAGATAGGATATAAAAAGCAAACACAATCAGAGAAAAAACAAAACTTCACTGAAATTTAAAACTTCTTCTGTTTGGAGGATACAGTTCAGGAAAATGATAAATGATAAAGTAAGATACCAAATTTGGAAAACATTTCAAATCCGTACGCCTTACAAATGATTTGTATCCAGGATACATTAAAACCAACAAACATGACTATCATTACTCTGTAAGAAGGCAAACAGCACGATTAAAACACACCTTCCAGCTTCTGCCTAGAATATAGAAATGTAGAAAGAGCAAAGATTACACGTTAACAAAAACTAAAAAGTGGCCAATCTGTAAAATTACAATTTTTCTTGGACCCAGAAGAGAGCTGAGTTCACAGACACCAATGAGCCTGAAATCCAACTGGAAAGGCAACTTCAAGGAAAGGCTTGCTGTCTAAAATGAAGGTGGCCCACCATGCAAGGAAGTAAGAGGTTTTAGCTTGGATGCAGCCTCCTACAGACCTGCTAAGGGCTGAGTGGACAACGATAGTGATGTATAAGCCCTGGGTACGGCAGACACAAAAACAGTCTGCACCCACTTCCAGGCTCATCTTAGCAGATTTCCACTGGGCCTGAGAAAGATTCAAGGCATAGGAAGCCTCTACCAGTGAGTGGCCCAGGCACAGGAAGTGTATGGACAGAGTTTTGCACAGAGATCCTTCTCCTTTAATGGGGAAAAATAATAAGAAAAGAAAAAAAGAAGAGAGCTTTAAGCTGCTGAGTGAAGACCAGCAAACCTTGTATTTCCAGATACTGGGGAACACTTAGTAGATCATGGGTCTGGAAAAGAAATAAATATGCAAATAAACTCCACCCCTGGGAGAGAGGCAGGAAACTTTCCCAGGACAGATGATCTGAGAGCAACTACTTCTCTTTGACCCTACTGTCTTCACAGTGACCCTTCTGCATCAAGCATTTAATAAACAGCTGGGAGATATTATAGATATAATTATTTAAATTTGCTTGGAAATTACTGAGATGGCCTTATAAGCTCTTCCAGTAGTATGAACTATAACTTAGAACATTTCTGATGGGTATATTACCTCAAGAAATTAAATATATGCCAGACAGTTTTTAGGTGGTTTTACAAGCACATAGGATATGAAATACAGTCCATTAAAGAAAATATTAATTGTTGGAATAAATTTGGTTAAACGCGTGCTCCTAAGAAAGACAAATTGCAATGTAAAATCTGTAATAATGATTTAAATTATTTTTTGTTACTAATTAAATTCTGGTTTTGACAACCTTAAATGACCCTTCAATGTGTCCAATAATGCTGCATTCAAAAGTACATTTTTAACATTTATTCTAGAACGATTCTTAGAAGAAATTAGTACTTAAAAAGAATTCCATGTAAATATCAGTATAGAGGGATGTGCTCAAATGACTCCTCGGTGTAACACTTTAGCAAACTGTGCACGCAAGTTGAGAGAATGTTCCAGAATAAAAGAATATAAGGTGAAACAATCAAAAGATATAATGTAGGAACTAAAATTAGATCTCAGTTTGGGATAAAATTAACAAAGCTTTAGATTCATTTTTATACAATTGAGAAAATGTGAATTTATGCTGAATAATGAAAGGTATGTGTTATGTTAATTTTCTTAAATGTGATATTAGTTTTGTGATATATAGAGATATGCTTTCAGGACATGTAGAGGTAAATAAGATATATAAATAAAACAATATTTAAAATATTGAATTTACACGGTGAGTAATGAGTGATAAATGCACCATTCCGTATTTTTATATGCTAGAAAATATGTCTAATAAAAAAGATTTGGTGAAAAACTTTTCTAGGAAGAATTTTTTGAATCTGCATACCAGATCCATTGTCCTCTGGACTATCAATAGTTTAAGAATTGAAACCAACACATTTTCCTGTTTCCATGCTAAGCAATTCTAGGTCTAGTCAATAAAAACAGAAAAAAAAAAAACAGTTTAACTGTTTGCTCTAGTAAATAATTGCTCTTGGAAGGTAGGACTATGAATCAATTAAACCAGCTTACTTTTCAGGATTAGCAATTTGCTCACCAAGGCTCACTCCAAGACCCTCATCTTATTGTACCAACCATTGCAGAGAAATGCAAATGAAAACTACAATGAGATATCACCTTGTACCTGTTGGAATGGCTATTATTAACAAAGGTAAGAAATAACATGTGTTGGTAAGGACATGGAGAAAAGGCAACACTTACACGCTGTTGGTGGAAGTGTAAATTGGTGCAGCCACCATGGAAACAATATAAAGGTGCCTCAAAATATTAAAAAATATAACTACCATAGAATTCAGCAACTCCACTTCTAGGTATTTAATTGAAGAAAAGAGAAACACTAATTTGAAGACTCACGCATCTCTATGTTCATTGCAACATTATTTATAATAGCCAAAATCTGGAAACAACCTAAAAGTCTATCAACAGATGAATGGATAAAAAAGATGTGTGTGTGTGTGTGTGTGTGTATGTGTATGTGTATACACTCTTCCTCCTATAGACACACCCACTTCTGCCTACACACACACACACACACACACACACACACACACACAAATGGAACATTACTCAGTAATTAAAAAGAATTAGATTTTGCCATTGGTGACAACATGGATGGACCTACAGGGTATTATGTTAAGTGAAAAAAGTCAGACAGAAAAGAGAAATACCATATGACTTCACTTATATATCAAATACAAAAAAATGAACAAATAAAACAAAAACAGACTCACAGATACACAGAACAAACTGATGGTTGCCAGAGGGAAAGCAAGTAGGGAGATGGGTGAAATAGGTGAAAGGGATTAAGAGGTAAAATCTTTCAATTATAAAATAAATAAGACATGGGGATGTAATGTACAGCATCGGGAATATAGTCAATCATATGCTAACAGTATTGCATGGTGTCACATGATAACTAGACTTATTGTGGTGACTATTTTGTAATGTAAATAAATATTGTATCACTTTGTTGTATAACTGAAACTAACAGGATATTGTATGTCAATTATTCTTCAACCAAAAAAAAAAAAGCATTCATGTCATAAACTGATAACTCCCATCCAACGTCTTGATTTTTCAATGAGGTCCTAAAAAGCCATAAATATCTTCCCTTAATTTTCTCTTTTTAAAACAATACCAAAATGGGGCGCCTGGGTGGTTCAGCCATTAAGCGTCTGCCTTCGGCTCAGGTCATGATCCCAGGGTCCTGGGATCGAGCCCCGCATCGGGCTCCCTGCTCAGCGGGAAGCCTGCTTCTCCCTCTCCCACTCCCACTGCTGGTGTTCCCTCTCTCACTGTGTCTCTCTGTCAAATAAATAAATAAAATCTTTAAAATAAATAAATAAATAAATAAAATAAAACAATACCAAAATCTATCAAGGTGGTTTATTACTGCAATAAACCTAATAAATTATTTTTGCTTCAACAAAAGGGTTTTTTTGATAGTTATTTTGAAGAACTGGCAGTTGACATTTCTCATAGCTGGTTTATTAGATCAGGACACAATCACTAAATATAACGTGTAAGTCTCAACCAGATGTTAATGTAAAAGAAAAATAAAACAGTTTAAGAGAATTGCATGGGTACTGGGAAAATTTATTTTCTGATTATTAAATGACATGGAATTTTTATGTTATAGGTGTTATATATGATTCATAAATTATGTGGAAGAATAGTTTTAGTTAGGATGTGCTAAAATACTTTTTGGAAAAAATAAAATATTTTGGGGCAAACTTATTTGTTCACAGTGGTTATGTACAGTTTATTTATTTATGTTTTTTGAAGCCAGTTGACACATGATGTTACATTAGTTTCAGGTATATAACATAATGATTCAACAACTTTATACATTATGCTATGCTCACGCAGAAGTATCTACCATCTGTCACCATGAAAAGCTATTATAATACCACTGATTATATTCTCTATGCTGTGCCTTTTATTTCTGTGACTTATTCATTCCATACCTAGAAGTCTGTGTCCTTCACTCCCTTTCACCCATTGGCCATCCCCATATCCCCTCCCCTCTGGCAAACTATTATTTATTTTCAGATGATATAGCAAAACAAATGATGTATATAAAAAATGACTAGTTGTATGCAGAAAATTGTTAAACTTCTTTAATATAGCTGGAGGAAAATATGTAGGCTTGTTCTATTAGTTTTCAACCTTTGAGAATTTCATTAAAAATTTAGGAAATCGTTTCCACCAAAGCTTTGTAGAAACATATACCAGATTTATTGCCTTCTGATTGTTGATAGTGTCTTCAAGATGGTTATTTTGAGAACACTGAAGTTTACTGAAAATCCTGCATTTGGATATCTCAGGTCAAAAATATCAAGTATATATTTGCAATAACCCACCAAAGAGCTTTTCCAATTTGCTCAAATTCTCACACCCATAATCTGAAAAAAAAAATGCACTCATACACACACACACACACACACACACACACACACACACAATACAAATATTTACAATTAAGCATTACTTCCTTTTAATATTTTGAATCAGAGAGGAAGAAGGGCCAAATCATACACCTACTTATTTTAGCCTTTATTGCGGCGGGGGGGAGAGGTATTTTAGAAGCTTGAAAATGACAGAGCTCTTCATTGAAACACTCCATGAAAACTCACGAATTACAGCCTCTGTGCTTCCATAGAGTTATTAAAATTTGAAAAGGAGAGAAGGGAGAAGAAAAATAAAAAATAGTTTCTATCCTAGCTTACAAAAAAGGATCAAAACATCATGGCACTGACATCTGGACTTTCAAGCAGGTAAATAGAAGACCTATTGAGGATTGACAGCCCACTGACTTATATTTAATTCAAAATTACTATTCACGTCATCCCAAATTCCAGAGAAAGCAGCAATCTAGTGTCACAAATGCTGAATGTGAGCAAGATTGTTACACAAAGGCTAGTACCATATGTCAGACTTAAAATAGAAGCATAATTTTTTTTTTGGTCATGGATGGCAAAATGTCCAGTAATAGTGACTTTTGTTGGCATTTGCAATGCTAAATAATTTTAAGAAAATAATCATGGTTATGGCTTTCGTTTTAAATATAGCATAATTTTAGCAGGCATTTATCATGAATGGATAATTTTATCTAGTTAGAATTGCATTAAACACAGATATATATATGTATATACATAAATATGTGTGTATGTATGAAATATATATACACAAACTCATGTTTGTGTAGGTAAAATATGTTAACTATAGATATCTACAATATATATTATTATTATTATATATCATATATCCACATACATATATAGGGGTGTATTATATGTTATATATATTATATATATATATGTCTGTATTATGTACTATATCCATGTACAGGTGTGTGCGACATGTGTGTGTGTGTATTTCCTTGTGGTTGGAGGATAGCCCCCAACCACAAGGAAATCTCTGACTCAAATGTCAGTAGTGCCTGTTCAATTTAAAAATTTGAGGAACCATTATTCATTAAACACTTAAGAAGACTGCCTTTTTGTAAGAATTATACGCTTAGAATAAAGAAATATTTGGATTTCAGATTGCTTTCTGTCTTATAGATTTATACATCTGTAATTCTAAAGGGACTTGAGCTGAGACTGAGTAAAAAGGTTAGGGAGGTTTGTGTATACACAACCAACACAAAATCAAGAACATTGTCATGGAATTTGTCAGAACAGAGGTAAGAAACTGTTCAGAAATATATTGGTTATTTACTGCTGCCTAACACATTCCAGAAAACTTAGCAGCTAAAAATAACACGGATTTATTATCTCACAGTTTCTGTGGGTCAGGGGTGGAAGCACAGCTTACCTGGTCCACTGCTTCAGGGTGTCTCATAGGGTTGAATTGACGGTTTGGGCCAGGATTCTTATTTGAGGCTCAAGTTGAGAAGAATCTGCTTCTAAGCTCATACTACTGTTGACCAAATTCAGTTTTTTGTGGGTTTTAGGATTGAGGGTTTCAGCTTCTTGTGGGCTGTCAGCAGGAGACCACTCTTAATCCCGAGCCACCTGTTGGGAGGAGGCTGCCCTCAGTTTCTTGCCATGTGACTCTTGCTAACATGGCTGCTTGCTTCATAAAAGGATATAAACCAAGAAGGTCATAGAAATATTCTGTGAAACAAGTTATCATTTTTATAACATAACATAAATATAGAGTGGCACCTTATCACATTTGACATGTACTCTTGGTAGAAACAAGTCAAAGGTCTCACCCCTGCTCAAAGAAGGGATTACCCAAGGGCATGAATATTAGGTTGCATAGATCATTAGGTCATCCAAGAGTCTACTCACCACAAGAAGTAAAAGAAGTAATTGATGCAAAGAATACCCTATGCTCTCATTTACAAGAATCTGAACCTTATAGACAGAAGGGAGAAAACGAAGAATATCAATCTTAGATGGAATCACCAAAACTGCAAACAGTGAGTTAATTGTAAAGTAGTGGAAACTGTATTAGCCAAGGATTATATATTGCTGGGTACACTGAATAAAGTGGACTCTAAAGTAACACTTAGAATCAATGATTTCATAAGCAAAGCAAAGTTTAGATCAATAAGAAGTCTAAATGTGTTAACATAAGTGTTTTAAAACTAGCTGTTATATTAGAACATATGTTACCACTCACCTGTACTAAATACATTTTTGAATCACTTTAAATCAATTATACCAGATATTTTAGGGTTCAGAAAAAATGCTAAAATATAATTGTGTATGAAATGCTGTTTCCTTTTTCCTTGGGGACTGATTAAATACACCTGGAGCTAGTAGGAAAGAAGCATATTGACTAAATTGGCTATATATGTTTATTTTATTAATATAGATCACGGGGTGCCTGGGTGGCTCAGTTGCTTCAGCGTCCAACTCTTGATTTCAGCTCAGGTCATGATCTCAGGGTTGTGAGATCCAGCCTGGTGTCAGGCTCTGTGCTGGATGAGGAGCCTGCTTAAGATTCTCTCTCTCTCTCTCTCTCACTCTGCCCCAACCTCACCTCCCTCTCTCTCTCCTCATAATATATATATTACACATATATTTTATATATTATATCACACATATATATCACATATGTGATTTATATAATATATCACAATATTAATACCATGTTCAGAAAAGTTGAAAAGGGAAATAAAAAGAAGAGAAAATGCCAAGGGTGTTGGGGAGAAACAGAAAAGATAATTTTATTATAATGTAAAATTTGATAAAATCAGAAATTATATTTTACTCATATTTGAATAAGAATGAAATATAACAAAGCTTTAGGAAATATGTAGTATTTTTCCACCAAACCATTTTTCTGTTCTCTTCTATGTCTCATTGGGATCTTACTAGTTTTTGTTATCTAAGAATATTGTGTATTTATGACTAATAATGAGTAAGTGTGCATTTTTAATGGGCCTTATGATCTTCTTTTATGTCTCCTTACAGTGTTCACCTTTAATTATTCATATCTAATCATGTCTAATCATTCTTTAGCTTTTGTTTTGCCATTTAAAATATGTACGATGCAGAAGAAAATAGAGATAATAAATCTCAAATATATATTTTCAGCCCTGATTCCACTTTTAAGGACTTTTATCCTCATTTTTACTCTGTCTTTTGGAAACCTAACCTGTCCATAGTAAGCCTAAGTTTTTGCTGTTGGATAATGAGCCATTCCCTTGTCCCTCTCTTACGCTTTTTACACCCAATTGCTCATTATTATTATTTTTTTAAAGATTTTATTTCTTTATTTGAGAGAGAAAGAGAGAGAGCACATGAGGGGGGGAGGGTCAGAGGGAGAATCAGACTCCCCGCCCAGCAGGGAGCCCGATGTGGGACTCGATCCTGGGACTCCAGGATCATGACCTGAGCCGAAGGCAGTCGCTTAACCAACTGAGCCACCCAGGTGCCCTATTATTATTATTTTTTTAAATCTGGTCTCTTCTTACCCCTACAGATGCTTCCATATCTATACACCAATCTAAGACCTCTTCTGTGGTTGAAAGTTGAACACCTAACTGTATTTCCTATAATATCTAATTAGATATATAATAAGCAAATCAAACTTAAAATACCCAATCAGAACTTGCAATCATCCTCTGCAAACCCACCTATTTCTTGCCAGTGTTCTATTTCGTACTTTCACCATCTGCTCAGTTGCTCAAACTACAAATTGAAAAGTAATGTGTTGATTTTTGTTACTTGTTTTGTTTTGTTTTTTTATATCTAGCCTCCAGTCATTCAATAAATCCTCTAAGCACATACGTTCCAGATCAGAAGACATGGCCCTATCTCTACTGCTAAAATCTAGCCTCAGCCGCAGTAAACTTGTATCTGGATATAACAACAAATTCCTAACTAATCTTCCCGTAACCAGGCCGGTACTTTATAGTTTAGTTTAAGTTTCCCAAACAACACATGTGACTATGTTACTCTCTGATTAACATCTACTGATATCACTGATCCACTAGTAGCTTATAATTGATATCAGAATAAAATGCAAACCTCTTAATTTGACTTAGAAGAACAGAATAATCTGACTCATCACTATTTATTGGACCTCAGTTTCCAACCCTTTCCTTTCCATCCCTCTGTCTCAACCACCTTGCTGTGATAGTGTGAGTAATGGCCCCAAATTTGCATATGTCCTAATCCCTATAACCTGTGAATGTTACCTAATGGGGAAAACAGACCTTTGTGGCTGTAATTAAGTTAAGGATCTTGAGATGGGGTGATTATTCTGGATTATCTGAATGAGCCATAAGGGCAGTCACGAATGTCCTTATAAAAAGGAGGCAGATGCAGATTAGACCACAGAAGAGAAGAAGATCATATGACCATGGAGACAGAACCTGGAGTGTTGTGGCTATAAACCAGGGAATGCTGGCAGCCACCAGAGCTGGAACAGGCAAGGCCAAGGCCAAGGAATGTATTCTTGCTTAGAGCCTCTGGAGATAGTGCAGCCCAGCTGATACCTTGATTTTAGCCCAATGACTTCAGACTTTTAGCCTCCAGAACTGTGAAAGAATACTGTACTGTTGTTTTAAAACACAGTTTGTAGTAATTTGTAGTTTGTAGTAATTTGTCACAGCATCCATAGGAAACTAATACCTGTACCTTCTATGTCTTTTTCAAGCAGTTTACGTTTATTACTTTGATTTTGAATGTTTTCATCAAGGTCTTTACATAGATGGTTCTTTCCCATCGGTTAGGTCACAGCTCAAAAGTTTCCTTTCACAAAAGCTTTTGCTAACCATCCTGGATAAGCAACATCTGTCTCCCAAACACTGTCAATCGGAGGAATCACTAGGTTTTCCCTTTCCTTTCTTAGGAATGTGTCTTTCACTCAGTGTGCCTTAAATGCCATGCATTCAATGTCTGTCTTTTCCCACAAGAATGTAAGATCTTTGTGATCTACAGTTTTAACTTATTAAATTGTCTTAAGGTAAGTTGATCTTAGTTTTTGAAATATCATCCTCAGAATAAGTTATTGAATGATGAATAAAAATAGGTTCATTTAGACCATGTCTATTTCTTGTTTTTCCCCTAAGATTGGCTTTGCTCAATCATATTCATTACAGAAACCTTACTAAGAGTATTTTGTGATTATATATTTCTTACTCCACTTAACTCTTCCAATTATTGCCACTGTCTAAGGATTGATTTAAGAAAAAATAAATAAGAAGCAATTATATGCACTGCCTTCTGCAGCATTAATGAAATTTTAAATTTCTTCTATGAAAAATAGCATAATTATGCATTTCCTTAATTACAATCTTGTATTATTTGTTTTTATAGGAAGTTCACATAAACAACCATTGATATTGTTGTTCAAGTAATGAAAATTCTCCTAACTACCTCCTATCAGTTTTTTTATTATTTCAGTCTAATTTGTTGAGTGATGCATTTTGTTTTTATTTTTCCCTATTATTCCTCTTCTCCTATCTCAAGACTTTTCATAATCTTCACTCCAGGGATAGACAAAGCAAATGAACTTGATTAGATAGCAGTTGCTACCTTTTAAAAAATCCAAGTATAACAAATAGCATGCACTAGGTTTGATTAGGGATGGAGAGATGGGGGGGAGTGTTAAGGGCCTTTAAGCAAATATGAAATGAGATATTTTCTCTTCCCTGACTTGGAAAGGGATAGAGATCTGCATGTCTTTCTACCAGACAACAAGCACATAGATAATGACCTCAGGTGTTCCCTAGCATCATCAAGTTTCCCTTGCCGCATGAGTTGCCCCAAAATAGAAGATCTCTAGAACTTGATGGGAACTTTCCAGATGGACCAATATGTTTCTTGGTAGTAGTCAGTAGGGACTGATCACTGCGATTGAAGAAGCATCAAAGTACTTTGGAGATATGTATAAGAATCTAGTATTTCTGTACAGTTCTTAAGCAGACAGTCTCAATCATAACTGGGATTTAATTTCCCATCAGCTCATTACAATGTAGTTTTGAATTAAAGAAACTATTTTTTTAGTAAATCTAAGAGTGAATGAATCATTTATGAGAGCAGAGTCTGAATTAACATCAAGTGGTAAGTTGAAGCTCAAATTATATGCATCATCTGAAGTTCTAGAAAACGTCTGACATTTGAAGGTCATATAAGAAAGAATCTTTAAAAAACAGAGACTGCTTTACATATAATTACACAAGATTGAAAGAACTGCATATTTCTCTATAGAGGTTGAAAGTTTAGAAGATAGTGGAGATTGTTGTGTATTCAACTGCTTCTTATTATTTGTGACCATTTCTTGCTTCATTACCTTTCTTTAGAAAGAGGTAATAAATGCAAAATCTTCTGTCAAAATTCAATCTTTGTTCTTACATTACTCATACCTGATTTCAGCATAAATGTCATGCACTATGTAATGTGAATTTTTCAATAGAACTGAACACAGACTTTTTTTTTTAATTGAGAGAAAACGTACCTACTTGCATTTTTCCTTCCCAAAGCCACCCAATCCTCTTTCTGATGTGAACATTATACATTCTATAAAATATAGTTTATATATGCATGATAAAATACAAAGACATTGTACAAATACAGTGGGAAGCTTTAAAATATATCATACCAAAACATGCTACCCAGAAATATAACTTTTATTTAGAAACTCCCACATAAGAACGATGGCAGCAACTTGCTCAATAGACCTTCTTGTCTGATCCAAAAGTGCTTGTACCCACATTGTGAATTCAATAATGGACTATAATGAATTCTTCCCAAAAAACCATTGTGTAACTCTTTGCACATCTTTATGAGAAATTCATCTTTAAGGAGGAAATTGGAATTCAATATTTAAGACATTTGAAAGGAGAAAGTCAATAAAGTGATAAAGATGAGATGGATGGTAAGACCAAAGTAGTGACCCTGAGTCTTCATAGGTTGAGTTTGTGAAATGTTGCATAGCAGCTTATTGAGAAGGGCTTTTAAAAGGTCATTATTCTATTCTACTGAAAGTATTGAGAAGCCATTTTTTTTAACTGAAAGTTTTTAACTCTCAAATTTTTCCTATATGTTGGTTTCTTCAATTTTTCAACATTGATATAGTACACTATGACGTGTTTGCTCTTGCTCAGCAGTTCTGCAACTAGGATATACTTGAGAAGTACCAGAGGCCTGTTTTCATGAGGGAGCAGTAAGTGACCCTTCCCCCTCCTAATATCCAGCTGCTGTGTTGCTGGGAGAGAATCTTGCACCATCTCCATATGGGTGTAAACAGCCAGGAAAGCAAGGTTGGGTAGAATTTATTTCCTAACAGGAATTGGAGAAGAGCAGGAAGTCCCCAGTGGCAGCCAAGATTATTCAACCCAACAGACATATGACTGCAGGATGTTTATAAATAAAAAAGTAACTCTGATCCAATGGAAATATGAAAATTACCAAAAAAGCAACCACATATGTTCATGTATTGGTTTACTTGACCAATCCTGATGAATTTCACCCATCTCCTCTTGTAGGTAAAAGCTGCAGTCTACTCTGCAAACTCCCTGATGACCCCATTCATGCTCTAACACCCCAACATCCACCTTTGCCCTTTACATCTCAGGGACACCCCCCCTTTCTCTCTATGACCTTGAACATCCCATCCGCTAAGTTAGTCTTCCATTTAGAAGACTTCCTCCCTCAGCTTGTCCTCTAAACTCCCCTGAGGCTGCTGGAAATTTTCACTATCCCCCTTCATGAAAATATCTGCCTACCTTTGTTAACTGCAAATAGTAGTTTTTGGATTTAATTGTTTCAGAAGGGAAGGAAAGGGAACAATAGAGAAGAATAGATAAAAGTCAAGATTTTGTTTTTTTCTGTTTCAAAATGATCCTGAGTTTTTAGATGACTAAAAAGTAGCAATAGTTAGATGTAAGAATAAAGCACTTACAATGGTTGGAACCAAGGGTAGGCTGACATACATAAATATTAACTAGTCATTCTCCATTTCCATTTAGTTATTGTATATATATTGATTTTTGTTGTTGTTTTCGGCTTAATGATTTGCTTTATTGATGACTATTCCCTTGATTAATTATATGTGCCATTTATGCCAATGAGAATTCTTGGCATCCAGGATGGAGGGTAAAAATTTTGATCAGTTAGTGGAATAGACATGTAAACTTAAGTTAACAATATTAATCAGATCGAGAAAAGTAATACAATTTAGTAGTGGAATGAAGGAAAAAAGATCAGAAAAAAAAGAATCATGTAGTCAAGTATCTATTGGCAAATAATAAAGAAGATATCCTATGGAAGTACTCATATATAGGACCAAGACACGTGTGAGTATTGGGCAGGAGGAAGAGAGAGTGACAGACTCATTCTTTATGACCTTTCATCTCAATGCAGTTTAAGAATTCCTGGTTGTCAATATTTGCCAGACTAGAGAGGTAATGCTATTTAAAATGTTTTAGATATATCAAATTCCACCAATCCTTTAATCTCATGAACTAAGTCAATGGTGAGGTTATGTTCTATCTGCATATTTAAGAATCATTGGCGATTTTAACTCTGCACTTTTCTGCTGAACTGAGTTGCCAGAGGAGTAGATATTATCATCAAGATGTTCTAAAATCATTAACACTTTTTATTTGCGTGTCCGTTTACTCATGAAATGCATTGGTTTCAGTTTTTCTTTTGGTTGTTTCCAAAGCTAATTTCAATATTATAAATATCTTCAATATATTTATGCATATTAAATCACTATATCACTTAAATTTGAATAGATTTAAATTATATGCTTGAGAGAGGAGGATGTTTGTCAGATTGGTGAATATTATGTTTCATTCCTTCCTTTTATTTTTCAGAGTAAGCAAGCTTTATCTACCATCTCAAAGTTGTCTTGCTCTATAACTAAGATTTTAGTCTAAGTTTTCAACATAAAGAAGAGCTAGAGCTTTATTGGACTGATATTTTGTTTAATTGGCATGATACTCATGGAATGGTTTAATATTCATATCATCATTTATTAAAACTAACATTATATTTAAAAAAAGATATGATTTAATATATAGAAAAATAATTGAATACTACTGATTTTTCTTTTAAGAAAAAATATAATATATTAAAATGCTCACTTGGATAAAAGTCAGATAATATGTATGATGAGTTCAGGCATGACATTAAATGGCAATATTTAGAACAAATAACTCTGGTTATTAATTTCCATCTGTGAGAAATTAAAAAGTTGAAATGAGTTATCCCCAAGATTCCTTCAGCTTCAGAATTCTTTGATTCCTTTTCTATTTAGTAATTTTGTCTTCCTCCATCTTCTTTCATTAACTGAAGCCTCTTTTATACATAACATAAAAGACTACTCTTTTTTCTCTTTTCCTTTAGATCTATCTCTAGCTTTCTAAATACTGTTTTTCAAGGTTACTTTTCACTATTATTGTTTTTGTGCATGTGTGAAAATGAAAACAGAACATACTTCCTATTACTTAATGTATTAGTTTTTGCCACAATAACCCTGCGTATTGAACCACTTCTTCAATTCACTAGCTTCCCTCTGGTGGCGAGATGATTCAGCTTTCTGGCCACATCTAGTGCATGGAGTCATTTAATCAGATTTATCTTTCAATGTGGGCACTTGCAGGGATGAAATAAAGTCCCAGAGTCCCACTTTCTGGTTCAGCATGTAAGGAGCTTGGAAGTCACCACTCTGTCCTAACAATAAGTAAAAAACTGAACAAACTGAAAAATTAGCAATTCTTCTTAGCTCTGTAAGAGAAATTAGGTCACCAGGCAAATCGCTGTCCCCCAAATCAGATAGACCAACAGGGGGATATAGAGAATTATACTGTACTAGAACATAAACCCACTAGCAGTAACCTCCATGGGAACCACTGCTAACGTAGGAAAACCTGAATCATAATTGATTAATTTCTGGAGTCTCAGTGTGAAGAAGTTTGAGAGATAAAAACTCCAGGAAAAAGAACCATCTAGATAGAAATGCAATCATGGAGAGGGGCACACTTTTGTGAGTTTTTACCTTGTGGAAGGAACTCTACTGAGTCTCACATCCAGTATCAGAGAAAAATCTCATGCTTCTGGCAGAGGGAGGTGAAAGAAACCATTTTGAGAGAAGCCATAGCATTCTATTCTAAAAATGGTCTGCTCTCAGGAGAAACTGCTTCACCAGAGCTCAACCAGTTGACATTGCATCAGAAACTAACTGACTCAGGGGAAGGGAAATACCCAACTTTGGCTTTTTCTAGATACCCATGTGGGAGAAGAGAAATAGATGATTCCAGCCCACCATTCTCCCAACTAAGTTGTGTGTGGGGGTAGGTGATACTGAGATGCACTAGTGAAGTGCACAGACCAGAGGCACAGACTCACTAGAAGACTGAGACCTAATCAGAGGAGTAAAGAATGCTTCCCCACTCCCCACACCTTACTACTACATTGCTAAAGGACTATTTACAGTAGGTCCTTGACCTAGTACATCATGTCAGACTATTGAGAGAAAATTATAAGACGTACTAAAGGCAAAAAGCACAGAACAAGCATCAGAATGAGATTCAGATACAGCAAGGATATTGGAATAACCAGACCAGGAATTTAAAATAACTATGATTCAAATGCTAAGGGCTCTAAAGGATAAAGTAAACAACATGCAAGAACAGATGGGCAATGTAAACAGAGACATGGAGGGGTCCCTGGGTGGCTCAGATGGTTAAGTGTCTGCCTTCGGCTCAGGTCATGATGCCAGGGTCCTGGGATCGAGTCTTGCATCGGGGTCCCTGCTCCTTGGGAGCCTGCTTTCATGAATTAAAAAATAAAAAAATAAAAAAGACGTGGACATTCTGAGAACCAAAGAAATGCTAGAGATCAAAAACACTATAATAGAAATGAATATTTTTATTTTTTTAGTTTTTTTTGTTTTTTGTTTTTGATGGTAATATTTTAGACTGGATACAGTTGAGCAAAGACAATCTGAGCTTCTGTCTCTTGAGCAAAGAGAAAAAAAGAGTGAAAAAAGAGGAACAGAATATGGAATAATTGTGAGACAATTACAAAAGCTGTAACATACATGTAATGGAATACCAAAATGAGAAGAAAGGAACAGAAATTATATTTGAAACAGGGTGGCCAAGAATTCCCCCAAATTGATGTCAGACACCAAACCACAGATCCAGCAAGCTCAAGGATAAGTGTAAAAAAAAAAGGAAGGTAAGTGTAACAACAAAGGAATAAAAAACCCTACACCTAGGCGTATTATTTTCAAGTTACAATCAAAGTCAAAGAAAAAATCTTGAAAGAATTCAGAGGAAATAAAAACTCACCTTACTAATAGAGGAACAATAAGAGGAATTCTCCTCAGAAATGATGTAAGCAAAATAGAACATTTAATGTTGAGAGAAAACAAAATGAAACAAACAACCAAATTCTTTAGCTTTAAATGATTCAATACTTTTATGTAAATCTATGTTGTCTTAATATAGGCTTTATTTATTTATTTATCTAAAATAATTTATTTATTTATCTATTTATTTGAGAAAGAGAGAGATAGTGAGAAAGAGAGAGAGAGTGAACATGAACAGGGGAAGGGGCAGAGAGAGGGAGAAGCAGAATCCCCGCTGAGTGGGGACCCCCAACGCGGGGCTCAAACTCAGGACCCTGGGATCATGACCTGAGCCGAAGGCAGATGCTTAACAGACTGAGCCACCCAGGAGCCCTGTAATATAGGTTTTAATATAATATTCAACATAGATAATATTATATATAATCTTTAATATAGACATCAATAAAAAGTCTTAATATATTCTAACCTTATCCTTACAGGTCGCTGTTCCAAAATGAATCTCCTACAAAATGTATTATCTATTCTACCCATATTTACCTATTTAATGTCATTCAATACTTCCAAAAATGACACAAGTTCCTGAATATTATGTGCAGGTTTTTTCATCATTTATGATTTCCACAACTTTTCTTTTTCATATAAATGCCAGTTTCATGTTCTGTGCATACACTTCCCGCCCCCCTTTGGGGAAAGCACAGTAACATTACAATAATCACTTTACAGGTATCACCTCTTTAATCAGCCCTTACCTGAATTTTCTATAGAGTTAGAAACTCTCTTCCAAACCATAAGAGACTTAATGATAGAGAACAAACTGAGGGTTGATGGAGGGAGGTGAGTGGGTAATGGGCTAAATGGCTGATGGGGATTAAGGAGGGCACTTGTGATGACCACTGTGAGTTATATGTAATTAATGAATCACTGAATTCTATGCCTGAAACCAATTTTACCATATATGTTAACTAACTAGAATTTAAATAAAAACTTGTAAAAAAAAGAAAAACTCTCTTCCCTCCTTCCTAATTCTGTATCTTGTAAATTTTTATATTATGTCTGGAAAACCTAAGCATTGTTCTCTTTCTTTTTTTTTTTTTTTAATTACAAGTCTACCTCTCAAACCAAAAAAGGAAAAAAAAAGAAGAGGTAGTGACCTTTTTGCACATTATTAGTGTTTCTATTTCTAGAAGATGTGCTTGTTAAATGGTGGATACTCATTAACTGATTTATTTTTGTGGAATTTGAAGTACATGCTATGCCTTTACAAAAACTAAAAAAATAAAAAAAGGATTTCACTCTTTTGTAAGGTAATATTTAAAAAATGCAAGGTCTGAATCAAGCTTATAATATTCTCTGTTTCCTTTAAGGTTTTATATAAGTAAACAAAATGCACACATTCTCAGTAAGTTCAATTTATCCTTTAGCTTCTGATTATAACAGTGAGAATAATTCTCTAATATCAAACTTTTTCTAGGAATTTCAAGAAGAAAATATATTAAATTGCAAAAGCGTAAGGGAAGCTATTGTATTTGTTTGGCGTATTGACTTCATGCATACAGAAAATCAAAGCTTAATTACCATTTATTTTAATAGCACTGCTTATAGTGGCTCTGATGGCAGTAAAAGAGATTTTCAGAGCAAGCAATAGAAATCCATCAACACATGGAATAACTCTTGCTTTCTTGTTTATTAGATTTGCCCCTGTTACACACTCAGTACTGTTCCCATTTCTATGTTCTTTTTTTTAATTTTCTCTTTTTGATAAACATTTTATTTATTTATTTATTTGACAGAGAGAGACACACAGCAAGAGAGGGAACACAAGCGGGGGCGGTGGGAGAGGGAGAAGCAGGCGTCCCGCCGAGCAGGGAGCCCGATGTGGGGCTCGATCCCAGGACCCTGGGATCATGACCTGAGCTGAAAGCAGACGCCTAACGATCGAGCCACCCAGGTGCCCCTATTCTTTATTTTCTGTCAAAATATTAATTAAATAATTTTTGATACCACAAATGGAATATTAGAGCCATTCTTCAATGTCCATTTTATGGATTGAATAATACATCAGTGAACCATAAAATTCTGCCTGATTTCAAGTCTGTTTTATTTAAGGAATGTGCCTGTGATTACAAGTGTGGTTATGGCTATGTGTTGCTGTAATGGAAAGGAGAGAATTGGACCTAACTTTAGTCCCTACTCTTTTAAGTATTGGTATAGGGAAAACGTGTTAAAACATTCCAACTGTTTCCCAGCTCATGACACCCACTCTGGATCTTTCCAAGACACTTAGAAAAGTACTGCTCTAAAACTAGCACTTCTGTTCATATTGTCCCATAACCTCCGGATTGATTCAAAAGTCTAACCCTGGGGCGCTTGGGTGGCTCAGTCGTTAAGCGTCTGCCTACCTCTCAGGTCCTGCGTGATCCCAGAGTCCTGGGATAGAGCCCTGCATCTGACTCCCTGCTCAGCGGGAAGCCTGCCTCTCCCTCTCCCACTACCCCTGCTTGTGTTCCCTCTCTCGCTGTGTCTCTCTCTGTCAAATAAATAAAATCTTAAAAAAAAAAACCAAAAAAGTCTAACCCTGTATCATGTAGAATCAGGGGCCCCAGTTCAAATCATTTTTATTAGGTATAAAGGAGACACAAAACACTTGTTTTGTTAGTTTTGTTGGTTTTATGTTACTTGTGATCTATAGTATAATTGGATTACATGTTATTTTTTTTTTTAGTGACAGTTACAAAATATTTATTTTATCTTGAAACGGTAAATTCTCTAGCCTGAAAAAACATTGAATTATTTGGTAAATCCATATCCCCTTCCCCTCTTTGTGAATTGTTTCTGCAGTGCTTCCTGAATGTTTTGAGCATTAAGCCACATTTTGTCCTAGTAACCCATTACCATGTTTCAAGTGCTCTCAAAATATAGGCCATTGAAATAATTTCTCTGAGCCTGCAATATAATCACTGTAAGCACTCATCATGGCCATAGTCTGGGATGGACATTTATTAAGTTATTTTAATGTATTTTGTTTTTACTTTTGTGCTACAACTTTCCAATTCTTCCTTGTGTTTATATGTGTATGGTACAAAGCAGTTGGTTACACTAAATAAATTGACTTGCTACTAACATGTATGTGTTAAATTATATATATAAATAATTATATATTTTATATAAATAAAGGTTTTATTATATATAAAAGTAAATAATTTTAAAAACTCCTGTATTTTTACAAGGTCTTTTCATCCCTCCCCCACTCCCTTTACTACATGGGCAATGACTATAAAACTGTGAGAGTAGAATGTTATCTAGTGAATGCTTTTCGTTTGTTTTATCACTCTCCCTCTTTTTAAAATGTGTAAGTGACAATATTATTAAAATTTTGCATAGTAAAAGAAAGCCACTTTATGGTAAGTAAGTCTAGTTCATAATTAAACTTACTATTTAAACCTGCAAGGATCAGGAACAGAATCATCTTTTAGTATATTACATCCTGCAATATATTCCAGGTTACCATAAATAGAGATTTAATTTCCGTTTAAAAAAACAACAAGGCTATATTCTTAAAGAAACACTTAACCAAAAACAAAAGATATTTCCAGATGCTAAAAAATTCATTGTGATACCATGTGGATCTAAAATTGGAGATAATTGCACAACAAATATTTACATTAAGTTGCATATAAAATTTACTCATGGTTCTCTTAACGTCATAAAGATGGTCATTTGCCACTATATATTTGCCTGCAGGTCTATTTCACGAGGGTCATCATACTTTTTGCAATACAAATAAGTGGTTGGGAGTTCCTAGGTTATGATAGAACTCTAGAGTCCATTCTTAAAAGGGAAAATGTACAAAAATCTGCTTCTCCAATGAAAAAGAATTAGCTTAGTAATAAGTGGAGAAATAAAAGAAATCATTGAAAATCAAATGAAAGTACAAAAGTGCTTAATAGATTGTGGAAAAGCCTCAAAACGATTATATTTAGCAATATTCAACAATTAGTAATTACATAACTTATTTGGATTCTTGACATCCATGATGAGGTACAAAAAATATTTTGCTGTCAAAATTGTCACATTGTGTCCTGACTAAAAGCAACAACTTTGGAGCCAAAGAACCTGGTTGAAATCCCATCCTTATCACTTGTGAGCTTTATGACCTTGGGAAAGTATTTTAACTAGACCTCAGTTTCTCCATCTGTAAAATAGTATGGTGATACTACCTAACTCATAGAATTATTTGAGAATTAAATAGGTCAATAGAATAGTATTATGTACAAAGTATCATAAGTTTTAGCTATTTGTAATTTATTAAAACCCTTTACCCTAATACTCTGAAATTTTAAAAAAATCACCTTGACTTGCATTAATGCCTTATGACAAAAATGTTTCAGTCAAAAATTGTCATAAAATTTGGCTAGCATAGAAGATGACATAAATAATAAAATCCATCTATTGTAGATCCCTCAGTAAATCCAACTTTTGTTCTTTCTTTTTTTTTCCTTTGAATGGTCTTTGTTTTACCAGTATAAAACACCAGCGCAAATTCTGATGTGAGCCTTAGGTATTACAATTACTATCTCTACTATATTTCTATTTTTTTAAGATTTTATTTATTTATTTGACACAGAGAGACACAGTGAGAGGGAACACAAACAGGGGGAGTGGGAGAGGGAGAAGCAAGTTTCCTGCCGAGCAGGGACCCTGATGCGGGGCTCGATCCCAGGACCCTGAGATCATGACCTGAGTTGAAGGCAGACACTTAACAACTGAGCCACCCAGGCGCCTCTCTACTATATTTCTTTATTGCAAGCTTGGACCGAACTAAAATGCTGGTTCATTGGAAAAATTTTAACCCAACGAGAATTCAAATTTTATTCATCTTATGTTTTAGAAATAATGTGAAACTCAACAAAACTAATATAGTTAGGGTTAAAATATTTGGTTAAAAGATAATGTAAAAAAATGTAGTCACAATTGGTTTATGAAATATGTATGTCTCTGTCTTATATGTAAGAAATATATATATATACATATATATATATATATACACACATATCTTTTTAGAGAGAGGTCATGCTTGTGTGTGTGCATGAGCGGGGGAGCAGAGGGAGAGTAAGAAAGAAAATCTTAAGCAGACTCCACATCCAGCATAGAGTCTGGCAAAGGGCTCAATCTCAGGACCCTGAGAATATGCATGACCTGAGATGAAATCTAAAGTTGGATGCTTAACCAACTGAGCCACCCAGGTGTCCCCCAAAATATATATTTTTAAAGGTACATATCTTCCTTTGCTTACAGTGGGGTTATGTCTAATAAATCCATTATAAATTAAAAATATCACAAGTCAAAAATGCAATAATATACTTAAGCAACCAAACATTGTAGCTTAGTCTGGCCTACCTTAAACATGCTTAGAACACTTGCATTAGCCTACAGTTGGGCAAAATCATCAAACACAAAGCCTATTTCATAATAATGTGTTGACTATTGCATGTAACTTATTGAATACTGTACTGAAAGTGGAAAAAAGAATGATTGTATGGATACAGAATAGTTGTAAGTATACAGGTTGTTTCCCCTCATGGTCACATGGCCCATGTCCAGCATGATGAGAAAGCATCAACGACATACCTCTAGCCCAGGAAAAGATCAAAATTCAAAATACTGTTTCTCCTGAATGCATATTGCTTTTGCACCATCATAAAGTTGAGAGATTGTAAATCCGACCATCTTTACGTTTTAGACCATCTGTATGTATTTTTAAATATCTGTGATGGAAGTTCATTTTTTTTCCAGATACACAAGTAGGGTAAACAATCATAAAACACACATATTTGCTTAAAGCTTGCCATGAGGACCATGAACACTGAAACAGTAATGTTCTCATTTTTCTCTATTTAAATCTATAAAGCAAAAGAAGAAAATTCAGACTAAGGGACTATTATATTTAATTCGTAGTATAACTTGGTACAAAGAGAAACTATGTTTTAACCAAGTAATGAAGTGAAAATGAACAGATTGTGTGTGTGTGTGTGTGTGTGTGTGTGTGTGTGTGTGTTGTGTGTGAAACTATGCATCTTCAGGCAATAACATAGTAAGCTAGTCTTAGGATAACAAATCAAAGGAACACATAGAATGATGTAAATATTGGCCTATTAACCACGTTTTAACAGTCATATTCCTCATAACCTAAGTAAAAGGTATTTTTTCTAAAATTAAAGAATGCTTCTGAAATTTAATCAAATGAATAACCAAAGATGTTAAATTAGCATTGAATATTTCCAGATAACATCATATTTGATATTATTTCCTAATTGAAATTGCTAGAATCACTCAGGCTAGGCTTATATTATTTTTGCTTTGGGTTCACATTCTGCATGTTTATGTGTTTTAACACAGTGCATATTATTCTGTATATTAACTTCTATATTATCCTCCTGTTCAGCCATTTTCTCTCTCCTAATATCTTTATAGAGCAAAAGTTGAACAATTTGAACATATAATGGTAATGAATCCATCCGTTAATAATAACTTCAGTATCATCTAAACTGCTCTAGCTTTTCTGTTGTGCAAAGATAAGGATGTCTAAGAATATCAAATGATTCTGTTACTTTTTGTGCCTTAAAAGAACAAAGAAAGTTTTTATAAAATCACATTATTCTAAGAGAGCATAAAAATATGCTTGGGTCAGGGCACCTGGGTGGCTCAGTCGTTAAGTGTCTGCCTTTGGCTCAGGTCATGATCCCAGGGTCTTGGGACCAAGCCCAGCATCAGGCGGGAAGCCTGCTTCTCCCTCTCCCACTCCCCCAGCTTGTGTTCCTGCTCTCTGCTATCTCTCTCTCTGTCAAATAAATTTTAAAAAATCTTTAAAAAAATATGCTTGGGGCGCCTGGGTGGCATAGTCTATTAAGCATCTGTCTCTTGATTTTGGCTCAGGTCATGATCTCATGGTCATGAGATACAGTTCTGCCTCAGGCTCAGGCGCTCCACTTGATGTCTGCTTGAGATTCTCTCTCCTTCGCCCTCTGCCCCTCCCCCAGCTTTCCTATGCACTAGTGCCCATGTACGCTCTCTCTCTCTCTAATTCTTTTTTTTAAGATTTTATTTATTTATTTGAGAGAGAGAATGAGATAGAGAGCACGAGATGGGGGAGGGTCAGAGGGAGAAGCAGACTCCCTGCTGAGCAGGGAGCCCGATTTGGGACTCGATCCCGGGACTCCAGGATCATGACCTGAGCCGAAGGCAGTCGCTTAACCAACTGAGCCACCCAGGCGCCCTCTCTCTCTCTCTCTCTAAAATAAATAAAAATCTTTTAAAAAATATGCTCAAAAAAAGTAACACTTTTTTTAAAAAAAGATTTTATTTATTTATTTGACAGGGAGAGAGAAAGAAAGACCACAAGCAGAGGGAGTGGCAGGCAGAGGGAGAGGGAGAAGCAGGTTCCCCACTGAGCAGAGAGTCAGACATGGGGCTGGATCCCAGCACTTAGGTTTATGACCTGAAGCAAAGGCAGCCACTTAATCTTAACTGACTGAGCCACCCAGGTACCCCAACAAAGAAAGTAACACTTATTTTAAAGATTATAGCTGGATGAATACAAAACCACTAAAAACTATTTTCTCAGTGAATGATACTATAAAGTGAAAAAGATATTTGGGTTCAGAAAAGTTCTTTATAGGTAGAATTTCTGTTTCAAAAGTACACATCTATTGTTTTCTGTTTTATTTACATATATTTACATATAAATATGCATGTGTAGTTATTTGATGCAGTTGATGAATGTGAGATTTGATTTTATTATTTCAAAAATGTGATCAAAATATAACTTAATTATAATGACAGATTGCTGATTTTAATGTGTACTATATAATTTAACATGGTACATGTAAGAATGTTGACAAGTTTTTTACCGCTTATGAATTATATCTGTGGTAAAATAAAGATACTGGGCCACTAGAATTGTGGAATGCCTTCTGAATTGTCTCTTTTTAGTAAATTCATGATTTGTATTGACATTATTTCTGTCCCCCTCCCCAAAAATAAATCAAATAAACACAAAGCCTAAGAATGTAGAATCTTACCAAACAACTGAAATAAAACCAAGAGGTAATAAATTAAAAGTGAATGAAATAAAGATGTAAGACAACAATAACACCATCAATATTTGTATCACAAAATAAAATACCTTGTCATTAAATCATATTTTTTACTATTTTACTATATTTGAGAAAATATTAATTTGATATATATAAATGAGAATTATGACTTCCTTTCCAAATTATCAAAGAATGGCTCAAAATAATACAGTGAACATGAGCAGTTTATTTACTTATATGATGAGTTGCATATTAAAAGCCTTTTTTAAAACACTGCATACACTAAGTATTTGGAAAAATCAAAGTTATGACTAATGACCATAAAGGAACAGGAGAGCAGTTTGTTGGAACTAATTACCTTTAGGAATTGTTCTGTGCAAAAATTGGGATTTTATTACTTTCATTTCTCTTTTTCCATTACTTTATTGCTATGACCTCTGTGATTTCTAACCACTTGTCTGAAATTTAGGTAGACAGAATGGATTAAAGTGGAATTAGAAGTGATGTATCTGATTCTTTGCTTCTCATATATATCTGAATCATATATTTCATTACATTTATTCAGAATTACCTTTATGAGAATTATGAGAATTATATGATCAAATGGATGAAAAATTTAATGTAGTCCAAACTTGTAGAAAATGAAATAAATGATTTTGTTTAAAGAGGTTCATATAAACATTTATGAAAACTGAAAATTAAGTAGATACACTTTTGAATAAAATACATCGTTTCACATTTTAATTTTAACCTGATTGTAATAATTTCTGCCAGTTCCAAATGCTACCTGCTTGTTTAAGATGGCATATCATGCCTGCTTCCTATAGTCTCCTGATCTATGTATTTGTTCTCATTTTTTCCTCTTTTCTTAAAGTCTTAATTAAGTCTCATGATACCAGTTATCATTTGTAGATTTCTATTTCCCAAACTAAAATTTTCAGCTCTTCCTATGTTATACTTCACTTGGGTAATGAATTAAGGAGTTAAATATCAAAATCACATATTTAAAATAAAATCTTATTGTAATAAATCTACCATCTTAATGATCCAACTAGGGTTGGCAGGGAAAGCCTCTCTCCTCATTTAGAAAACAATCCCTTACATTTTTTTACTGTTTCTGACTACATCCTTATTTTATTTTTTTCTTTAAATTTGATAATTAGTAGTTTCCTTTCAGCCCTTGTTCCCTTGCTCCCTTGGAGCACCTTTTTCAACTTTCCTTAGCTTTCGATCTCTGCTCATCTTTCAAGCCACAATACATGCTGTGTCTTCCATGAAACCATGTCTGAAATGTTACCACCTGTGCTTCACTAGTTCTGTTTGCATATCTTTATCTCAGAATTCAGTGTATGTCCTTACAATTTAGGAGCTTTTCAGTGATAAACAAGTGTTCAATAAAATTGGATTGACCAAAATAAATTAGGCAATGAACATTATGTAGCTCTATGTAGTGGCCTTTTATTATTCCACTCAAGAACTTAACCACTTTAAATGTAAAATAAACACTTTATTCTTTTCCCAAGGCCTCCAAATCTAATGAATTTTTTTTTCAGGAACAATGTTTATTTGTAAGCAAAATTTCAATTAATCACTGCTTATTTAGGACAACTGTGCTGACTCTCATTTGCTCTGCCAATAAAATCATTACTTAACCTGCTGTCTTTTGAGATAGCTCACTTTTATACATAAATCATTTGTTCTCACATCTGAGAATTTATATATTTCCATGAACAGATAAAAGACATTATACCCCACACTCATTCTCTTTTCAGACTCTTATTCGAAAGGTAATTCATGGGTCAGCTTTAATGAGTGAAGGCCTCTGGCACTCCTGTTGCTAGCATACTAAGTTAGAATCATATGATTTCTTTTTAAGATTTTTTATTTATTTATTTGAGAGAGAGAGAATGAGAGATAGAGAGCACGAGAGAGGAGAGGGTCAGAAGGAGAAGCAGACTCCCTGCCGAGCAGGGAGCCCGATGCGGGACTCAATCCAGGGACTCCAGGATCATGACCTGAGCCGAAGGCAGTCACTTAACCAACTGAGCCACCCAGGTGCCCAAATCATATGATTTTTTAATGATCACATAATTGTATAGATACTTTTAAATTTGGGAAATAATGTTCTATCAAATTTTTTATGAAAATATAATTAATGTAAGTTTTTAAAAATTTTGGTAAATCCCATCTTGGGAAAAACTAAGTCTAACCCAAACAAAACAATAAACTCATTCCCTAAGGAGTTAGATATCTACCTTTAAAGAAGGAGTAACTTGAATTAACTTTAAATTGCTTTGTTTCCTTAGGCTGGAGTAAATTCCCAAACTAGATATTATATTGGTTCTTAAGCTCTTTTTTCTTAAATAAAATCATCAAATGCACTCTGAAATGGAATTTGAAGTCCAATGAAGAAAAAGAGAAAATGAAACAGAATTTATGTCTACATTTTTCTTTAATTTACCTCTTTTACTTCTTATGAAATCTCTAATAATGAGAATCAACATTGTTTTGTTTAATGTTTGTTTTTTAAGTGGTGGCATACATGGAAATAAACTCCTGTTAATATAAGGCGATTTTCACTGTTAATACACACCTTCAGTCAAAAGACCATGGGAATGCAATTTAAATATAAATAAGAATTCTAAACATACTTAGCAGTTGATTTCTGAGTTATGAGGTTAAATAGACTAAAGATTAATTACATTTTAGCATTTATTTTTTCTGTTGCTTTCCCTTGTCAAATGTGTATTATTCATATCACAAAGGAAGTCATTGTTGAAATTAAAAGGGGACACGGGGTCTTGAAGATTCTGTCTCTTTCTTTATACTATTAACAATGATTTTTTTTAAAAAAAGAAGTAAGTCTGTTATCGAAACCAGAAAAACAAGGATTCTTCTTTTAGGATATATGCATTGTGGAATGTTTATTTTTTATATTTGATATAAAATTTTGCCATATACTGTTCTGGTCCAAACTTCTCTCACCACCACAAATCCTCCCTCTAGATGGTGCCAAAAAAATTCAAGTAAAGGGGAAAACAATAGCCTCAGTGGACTCATCCTTAATTTTCAGCCCTTTCATTATTCCATATACTTGGTGATTAGCTACATTTTATATTTGTCTTAGAAAATCGAGGGTACCAATCATGTTACCAAATCTTAAGCCTTTAATTATGCTATTGATTCAATTTAGATATAGATTGATATAGGTATAAGATGAGAAGAAAAGAAATGTGAAGGCAGAAGCAGTTTCAGACTGATGTGATGTTAGAAGGACTTAGCCGTCTATTGCTGACTTTGAAGATGGAAGAAGGGGTCCATGGCCAAAGAAGAAGAGTCTCTAAATGCTGGAAAAGGCAAGGAAAAGGATTTTCCTCTACAGAATCCAAAAGGAATATAATTTTGCTTCTTTTAGTCAGTGAGATTTCAGACCTCCCGAACTATAAGATAATAAATTTCTATTGTTTTAAGCCTTTGGTTTGTAGTAATTAGTTATAGCAGCAATAGAAAACTAAGATGTCCTTCTCGCTTTGTCTTCGTACACACCCACACACAGTGTACGTATATACGTATATAGAAGCATGTAACATATTATACTGATATTTCAGCTGTCTGTGGTTTGTATTACATATTGGCATGCCTATATATACTGATTCCCATCATTCCAAATATTATCTCCAGTGGTATACATATATATATATTATGTATATATAATATATATATTTTAAAGATTTTATTTATTCGACAGAGAGAAAGAGAGAGAGCACAAGTAGGCAGAGCATAGGCAGAGGGTGAAGGAGAAGCAAGCTCCTCACTGAGCAGGGAGCCCGATGCAGGCCTCCATCCCAGGACCCTGGGATCATGACCTGAGCTGAAGGCAGACACTTAACCGACTGAGCCACCCAGGCACCCCCTCCAGTGATATATTTTTTATATAAACACTAGCTTGTTTTCAGTCTGTATTGCTATAATTGTATGTTTCAGAGAAGAAATGCTTGACTTGGTTCTATGAAAACAGGAACAACTCTGAACATTGGGTCCATGTGATAAGTTCAAAAGGTTTCACCTTTTGGCTTTCTCAGTAGCCAAACTTCCTCCTATACTGATGTTTGAGTGTTATGTACCCTGACGGACCCCACTTATTACAGAGAAGTTAATGTAACTTGTGTAAGGTAGGGAGAACCACTCTCACAACTAACATCAGAATTATTCTTAGGAAAAAAACTGTGTGGAACATATTTTGATAGGTCATTTAGGACAAATAAAGTGCTGAAGGTGGGAGAAGAGAACAGGACCCCAAATTAGAAAGTATGAATAATAATGGAGAGGTACCAAGCCACACCATTAGCAAATTTGTTACAGGTATTTCATCCCCAGAGGATGAATTTATGTAATTTATGGTGAGATCCTGTTGCTTTTGGTTGAATACAGTCTCAGAGGATAGAAGGCTGATGTAATTGGCCTCTCCTTCCTGAATTACTTCTCCCAACACTCCCTATGCACTTTCTACTGACTTACAAGCGGAAAGGGACTTCATTGGTCTAACAGAAAATTGTAGAACAATTTTGTTTCTAAAGAAGGAATTTTTATGCCCTGTAACTTTGCTTCTCTCCCAACAAACACTTTCTCCCACAAGTTTGCTCTTGTAAATACCGCAAGTCAACAAATTATATTGGTCAAAAGTGAATTACATTGGGAAGTCTTCGTATTTGGGGATTTTTAAAAAATGAGTTATTTTGTGCTTTTCTTTTATATTTAGTAAGTATTTATGTTTGGCAAACATGTCTGAGAACACAGTTTTGTCTTCTTTAAAGTCAAGTGTTGGGTCAACAGGAGGATCCTGTGTCTAGGCCTGCAGACATATCTGAGGTGCTTACTGATGAAGAATGACAGAATTAGAAGTCATTTTGCTGCCACGTGAACAAGGAATCCCCCCAGTTTAGTCTTTGCAGCGAAGTCTTCTTATCAATAAGTTTTACATGTGTTGATAATCCCAGTCATTGATTTCTGTTGGAAACAGTCTGAAGGGAAAGGTGGTGAGGAACAACTTGTAAATGTGGCAATGGTAAAATGTAGAGAACACTGAACTATAGAATAGCAGCTCCTATAGAACAAAGCAAATTCTCATTCTTCCCAATATGGATTTCTTTGCAGAGAGATGCTATTGCCAAAATCTTTGGAGATTAAATTTAAAAGTTGTGAATGATGCTACAAAAAAGCTCACATTTATTAAATTAAAAACTAGTTGATCTGACTATGTTTAAGAAAAAATGCCTGAAAACCTCACTTTTAAGACACAAAATCTCTGCTGGTAAAAATCCAGTAGGTTATCAAGAGCTGAGTTTTCCACTTAGGTGTTGAGCTGAAAGGTAAAATATATGAATACATACGAGAAAAAAGAAAAACCGATTTTGCTGAGTGCTTTGGAGATGAAGCATGGGTACAGAAACTAGCCCATTAACCAGACATTTTTCATCAGGTGATCCAGTTGAGATACCCTTTGCAAGACTCTGGAGAAAATATTTCTTCTGGTGTAAGATGTTTGGAATTTCAAGAAAACTCAATATAAAAATCATGCTGCTAGAAGAAATCCTGAATTATTCCTAGTACTGCTTAGGATACAGAGAGTAGGTGAATATCAGTAAGCCATAGGCTTATTGTAAGCCAACTGGGAGATCTGACCAACAAGTTTATGCAATATCTTTCCTTCCTTTCAACACAAACGTATAATTGTATAGTGTTTCTTTCTCTGACTCTTCTGCTCGGCCTCAAAAGTTGACTTTGAGAGAAGAGGAAGATTCTGTAAGATGAATAATTAAAATAGTTGTTTTGGATTCCTTATCTTCTAATGTCAACATCTACATCACCTAGATTTTTGACTCTTCCGATTATTTTTTTCTCTTGAGAATTGATAATACTGTCCTGTGTCTTGATATATTTAGTAACTTTGAATCAGATCCTGGACATTTTGAATGCTATGATGTAGAAAATCTGAGTTCTGGTATAGTTTTCCAAAGAATGCTAATATTTTCTGCTTTTAGTGGGCAATTAAATTGACAATTCAATTATAAAACTCTTCCTTGTAGTTAGAGACAGCTCAAATTTCATCTTATGTTTTGAACTTTAGTCTTGTGCTTGTGTGATTCAGAGGTCGATGGGCTGAATATATACACAGAATTTGGAACTCCCCTTCCTTGGCTTTTTCCTTTCCTAGATTTTTCTCTCCGGTTTCTAATATCAGTGATTCCTATTAACCCTGTCTTCTGCTTTGTTAAAAAAATGAGGCTGCAGGTTTTACTACTGAAGGTTTGACAGTCCTGTCACATGTAACTCTAGACTTGTCTCAGGTTAAAAGCTAAATACAAGGGTGCCTGGGTGGCTCAGTTGGTTGTGCCACTGCCTTCGGCTCGGGTGATGTTCCTGGAGTCCCGGAATCGAGTCCCACATCGGGCTTCCTGCACAGTGGGGAGTCTGCTTCTCCCTCTGACCCTCTTCCCTCTCGTGCTCTCTATCTCTCATTCTCTCTCTCTCAAATAAGTAAATAAAATCTTTTAATAAAAAAGCTAAATACAAAATAAATGAGAAACTCACCAGGACCCTATATTTTTCCTTGTTTCCAAGTGTTAAGTCCCCTCCAGTATCTGTTGTTGTTTTTTGTTCTTTAAATATATTCATTTTTCCAGAAAATATATTTATCTTCTTTTCTTTATTCCACTTAAATCACTGAAATACAACATTTTAAAAAAATAATATTTTACATATCATATGCTAAAAAACATACCTCACTAAAATATCGTATAGTAGTAATTTATTATAAGATATTTAGCCCTATGTAGATAAAAGAAAACCATCCAGTAGGACTTTGTTGTTGTTGTTTTTAGGAAAAAAAGTCTGAAGGAGGCTGAAATTTCTTTTTCCTAAACTAAGAACCCACATGGAAGTTGATGTTCTTGTGGGAAGAGAGATTGAACATAAAATTAGGATTTAAAAATTGGCCTAAATAAACAGACCTGGAAAAATGTTGTCTAAATAAAAGGGCACTAAAAATTATTTTTGGATTGTTGTATCGACAATTACTGGCTATTCTTATGTATGGTGAGATATATAGATATCTAGAGATACCTAGAGATATGTAGAGATTCCCTGAAATTTGATCAGTTTCTCAAAGATCCCTCCAGGAGAAATAATAATTATAATAATAACATCAATTATTTTCAACTAGTTTTTTTAAAATTAAAAAATCATTTACAGTTAGTAAGAAGCCATAAAGTATTATTAAATAGGACCGTGAGTTGACAACATTTAAGTTTTGAGTATACAGAACTTAGTAGCCATTGAAGAAATTTCATTATTTAAAATTCTCAAATTTACACACTGACAAAATTTAATTGAAAACAAAAATGTAACTGAAAAATGTATAATTTGTCACCACTGAACATATTATGTTTAGAATGGGAAATTTTAATTGGTATATGGTGGGGATTTTAGTTTCTTTATGCAATTATTAGACTTAATTATTTTTTCTTACATTTTCAAAAGATTAAATATCTTTTTACTGTCCTGTTTTGACAGTATACTTGAATTGTAGATGTCTCAAGCATATAGGTGACAGTATACCACTGAAAGATTTCGGAGACAATGACACAAACCTATAGACAAAGAGGAATTGTTCCAGGGGTAGGAGATGTAGGTGTGTTTGTCTATTCAAATTGATAACAATTTACTATGATGATAATTTTACTGGCTTTAATTGAATTGAAAATATTTTAAACAATGAATGATCATGTGAAGGCTGAAACCTTTAAGGCTACCAGCAACATTTCTTAGATTCCTCTTGGTATTGAAATGCAAAATAAAAATACTATGAAACATTCCTTATGTTATTGAAACGATTTCCTTTTTCTGTGCTTGTGGGTTGATACTTCAGATCAAGTGCTGCAGATTACATTCTGAAAGCATGCAGTTGATTTTCCGACCCTTTACATCCTGATTGCAATGTTTACACAGTCATTTGAGACACATTTCCTGAGATCAGATAGTCTGTTTCTCATTTTACATGGGCAATAGTTTAAAGGATAGGTTGACATTTAAAGAAATAAATATTCAAGCATGAGGTAAATTTGAAAGTCATTAGATAATAGGTTTACAATAATATATTATCATTAAGTGTCGAAACAAATATTGTATCACATTTATTTGACACTAATCTGGCTAACATGAAGAATGAAAGCTTTGATTTGATTTTAACCCAAATAATGATGCAATTATAACCTTTTAAGAATGAGTTAAAGCATATTCTAAACTTCTCATCATTTCACATTTTCACTCTCAGAAGACCATTACTCAAAAGGGAAAGGAATGATTTTGCAGTGGGCATTTGCTCAGAGTTACGTTTCAATTCCTCTTTACGATGAAATGCAAAGGACAGGAAAAGGAAGGTGAGATTGTACCAAATTACTACTTGGCAGTTTTTTGTATGTAATACTCAATAAGGTTTGAGACACAACCAAGACAACACATACTGTTTCCATAGCAAATCTGTTGATATGTTGATGGAGCAGATGCATAATATGTCATTTGAATATTGCAGCATGTAACTTTTATTTGCAAAATGCAAGGAAGATTTTACTTTAAAGGAAAAATGTTACAATATAAGTGTTTGATTAAAAAATACCAAGTGAAAAAAAATACCAAGTGAACAAAAATTATGAGAGCCTGTGAACATTAAACTAGATGAAATTTGTAAACCATTAATATGAAAAATTAAATTATATTATCCCTCGATTTGTTGAACCTAGTAATGCTTATTGAAATGAGTCAAATGACATTTTTTCCTATGAAAGTCTTTCCGATATATGGTATTTGAAACTTACTTCATTGTTCATGATCATTAATGCTTAATTTCAAAGATCATTTAATATGTACTTCATAAGGAGGTCTGGCTTGAGACTCTTAGATTTGCTTGCTTGAGTGATTTGGTGTACTGACACAAAGACACTGCTTCATCAAAATTCAAACAACACATGAGATCTAAATTGCCCAAAGGTGAATTCTCAATTCTATACAATTTGCTCATTAAAAAAAGAAAGAAAGAAAGAAAGAAAGAAAGAAAGAAAGAAAGAAAGAAAGAAAGAAAAAGAAGGAAAGAAAGAAAAGAAAAGAAAAGAAAAGAAAGAAAGAAAGAAAGAAAGAAAGAAAGAAAGAAAGAAAGAAAGAAAGAAAGAAAGAAAGGAAAGAAAGATTGTCTATCTTTGCCCTGTTGTTTCCAAGGGCAATTGACAGTTTAATACCACCACTTAAATTTAGGTGAAAGCATATGTTTTTGTCTCTTTTTCATGTAATTCAACTTAAAAATATATATTGATGTTTTACAATGAGCCATGTTCTATTTTCCAAAGATATTTCAGTGAACCAAAAGCAGCTGCCTTCATGGAGCTTATATTCTAGAGATGATGGGGAGACAGATAATGCTAAGCATAAACATATAAATGATGTTTTACATTAGAAGGTGACTTTTTATGAATTGAAAGATAAAGTAGGGCAAGAAAGGGTGTGTGATTAAATGTGGGGACTAGGGGTGGGTTACACTTTTATTTACGCTGATATTTGACCAAAAATTTGAAGGGATAAGGGAGTTCGCTATGAAGATAAGTGGGAGAAACTGGCCCAGTTAGATTCAGGGCAAAATCCTAAACGTGGAGCTTGCCTGGTTCACTTGGAGGGAGCTCTGAGGTGGTTGTGGAGGCAGAGGGAGAGTGAACAAAGGGGATAGTAATTTTAGATGTCTGAGCACTAAAGACAGTGAATCATGTAGGGTTTGAAGTCATTGTAAAGAGTTTAGATTATACTCAGAATGAAATGGGGACCTAATTCAAAGTTTTTAGCAAAAGTGAAAGACTCAACTTATGTTTCTTAGTGATAATCTCTCTACTGTGTAGAGAAGTCATGGGAGATGGACAAGGGTCAAATTGGCTCAGCTAATTTGAAGCTACTGTTGTAATTCAGACATGAGATGGTATAAAATATTGTAAATCCAAATAAGTACAACTATTTGAGGAAATTCCCTGCAGTGTCTTTGAATCAGAGACTCTCTAGGTTACACACTGGTCACATCCAATATTCAAAGGATTTTAAAAGGTTATTACTCATAAGTTTGACAGCCCACATTCACTCCTCTTCTGAGGAGAAAATTGCTTTTGGCGAGATATTTTTAATGCAATAACTACATTTCAATGTGTGAATTATTTGGTGTGCGGATTCTATGAAATACTTGAAATATGCTATCCCAGGACACAATAAAATTAAAGAGAAGAATTGAGGCAGGGCTTAAGTCATAAGCAAACTTCTTTTCCTTTTGTCCTTCCAAAATATGTTTCTCAGAGTTAGGCCCAGTAGGTTGAGAAACAAGCAACGATCAGGTATAGCTCACAGATGATTCCAGAGTTGATTTATTATCTCAAATGAGATTCAAAAAATACCACACTTTTTATATCACTTGTGTGCATGTCATGTTTAAAAGGGACTGTCTTCCAGATCCTTTTAGATAAATTTAATATTTAGCTAACTAGCCATTCTCCCCTACTCCATCTAGTAATGGTTCCAACTGGCACCATTATAATTTTGAACAATTATTTAACATCTTAACTAGTATATTTTTATAAATATAACTAGTTGGCAAGCCTGATATTTTCATATGGATTCCTACATCTATATTTGGGAAAACTGCATACATTAAAATGGTTCCTTTCCCCAAAAGTCCAAGATGTATTTGTTATAAAAAGATTGGATTATCATTCAAACCCTTGATAATATTTTTTACAAGATTACAAAAATATTTTAACTAGTAAATAAGCTTGACATTTTATAAAATATAAATAATTTTTTATAAAATATCTATAGATGTTACATTAATAATTATCAATAATTAGTGGATAATTAATAATCAATACTTAATCAGTCCTAGGGTTGCTGTTCTGACACAAATTTTGAAGAGGAAAAACAGAACAACAAGAAACATTACTGGAATACAAAGCCTACTTAGCTCCACCACTAATAACACTACCTATTCTGAAGTACCTCTTGCATTTCCTGCAGCTGTCAGCATCCTTTGCTAAAAGCACCCTTTCTTTTTTGTTTCTCTCCACATGTTGAAAAACAAAGCACAATTGTAATTGTTCACTCTAATAGTTAGAAAGTAATATGCAAGTAAATGTCCTCAGTAGAACTATTTGTCAAATCTTGTGAATCATTTTGTCTTAGTATGAAAGCTAAGAGAAACCCAGGGCTTATAATAGAAAAAAATAATTTAATTATAAAATATAATCAGCACTCATATTCTGAATGTCTGCTCCTTGAAAAAAAGTTTTGCTAAGTCATACCCTCAATTTCGAGGACTTTACAATGTATTGGGATGAGAAACTGTGAATAACTGTGCACATCACTAACTCATTTACAAGACACCAAGAGAGAAGAGCTAGAAGTTAGTACTTTAATGCCCCAGACCATAATAGACATTTATTAAATCTTTAACATAGTATATCTATTTCACCTTATTAAATGGCTCTCTATAAACCTAGTGAAATAAATGGTTTGTTTGATATTGTGAAGAGGGTAAATCTAAGAGACTTTGTTTGTTTTGTTTTTTTTAAAGATTTTATTTATTTATTTGAGAGAGAGAGAATGAGAGATAGAGAGCACGAGAGGGAAGAGGGTCAGAGGGAGAAACAGACTCCCCGCTGAGCAGGGAGCCCGATGCGGGACTTGATCCTGGGACTCCAGGATCATGACCTGAGCCGAAGGCAGTCGCTTAACCAACTGAGCCACCCAGGTGCCCTAAGAGATTTTCTAATGTAGGTTCAAACTCTTGGCCTGACTCCCACAGCTTATAGGCTAGACTCTTGGATCCCTAACAGCGGCCCTGTGATGACGTTCAAAACAAAACAGTTAAAATCTCCTATAATTCTGTGCGCTTGTATCTCCAGCCAGGAGTTGTTAAAAGACAGCGAGGGTAAAGCATCGCCCTGTTGAATAGTAGCTATTTCTGTAATACCCATACCAACTGGGCCTTGGCTCAAGAAATTGCAACAAATGACTTGGAAGTAATATATTTTCAAGAAACATAAGTAGTTTGAAGCTATTGCATCTGAAAATTTAATTACCCTGACTACAATTCAGCATAATTTTCTTTTGTAAAAATATTTTTTATTAAAAGCCAGGCTGTTCACTAATTCCAGACAAATGATTGTCCCCTTTGTGACAGGTTAACTTTTAATTTGATTTAATTAATCCTTTGCTAATCTATTACTAAAGATAAATTTGGAATATATTATATGGCCTTTCATTTTCAAAAACTGAGATATATTCAGAACTAAAAAAGAAACAGGGAAGGTGAATATCCCTGCAATTTTTCACAGTCTGGCTTCTCCTATTCTAAAGACAGGGACAGCTCCCAAGAAAGATTACATTGTGAATTAGGCTAAGAATATCAATTAGGCTCAGACACTTCCTCTTTCCCACCCTCCAGATAAACACTACTTTATATCCAACCTTAACGAGCTGTAGTCTACTGGCTGTCAGTGGTCAGAGTCTCAGAGTTGACAAATTAATTTACATTAAGGCATAGTAGCTGGTAATATCAGTGCTATTTTCTCAGAGAATATTTGCACAGTAGGGACTCCATGTTACCCCAAAGGAATGAACAATTAATAATGAAGATGCATCAGTTTTGAGAAAGCGTTCAAAGGTCTGTTTTTTGAAAACTTTTTTGAGGCTGTAGAATATTACCATACACTGCTTCATCCCTAAAGATGAAATTTCTCTGATCAGATCTATGTATGCAAATGGGGTAGTATTGAGATTATATATATATATATATATACACATATATAATGTATATCTGCTTCTATAATTTCTAGCAGATAATGGCTTTCTTTTTCTTACTTAATGGATATTTGTTGCAAGAAAGCAGAAAGAAGCTGCTTAAAGCCAAAGACTCTTTTAATATTTTATAAAATCCTAAACTGAGTAAAGAAATAGACGTTTCAGATTAGAAATGAAGAGGATGATAACTCTGTGAAAGGCACGTCAACAACTGGTTGGTTTCCCCAAGGCTGAAAATAGGTTGGAAGGACTTGAGACTGTGAGACCTATGATGGCCTCCACCACTTTGCTGGGGCTGTGGGAGGGGATGAACTTGGGCTTATGGGAAAGGATTGAAATGAACAATGTGGAAGCTGGGTCCATGCACAAGAGCAGAGATTGTGAACAGAATTCCCGAGCATGGCCCCGAAGTAACAGAACTGCTAGGAGTTTGTCCTCCTGATACTTTGATGCTGCATAAACACATAAAGTACTGCATTGTGCTAGAGTGCAAGTGTGAGCCCCAATAATAAGTGAGTTTAAGTTGTACTCTTACCATTCCTAGTAACTGCATTTTTGTAACCAGACTCCAGTCTCTCACATCTTATCTTTTCATGGAGTTCCCTCTCTCTGGTACCCTACGGTAAATTGCAACACTTTGTCCTTCAGTTCTCCTCTGTTCTCCTCTCCTTTTCTTCCAAACTATAATCCATGATCCATAATAATCACTCTCTTACACAACTCCTCAAACCCTTTGCTCTTATCACATATCTCTTTCCATGATTAACCCCTGATTAATCTAACACTTCTAACTATTCTAACACCTGAAGGTGGTTGCAGGGGGCCGGGGGGGGGGGGGGGGATTAGAGGGGTGGGGAGGGGAACTAAAACTAAACAATCTTACTTTAAATTTATAAACACTTCCTTTATTATTTTCTGGGATTCCACTTTGGTCATCCCTATTACTAGGTACTACCCATTTCTACTCAGTTTCCCGTGGCTGTCCCCCTAATCTTTTGCTTTCTCAGTAGTGGTGTGCTCCAGGAATCGAGGCTTGAAAATGAAAGTCTCATGACATTTGAACTATCCCTTTTAAAATGGTCACCTCCAGGGGCACCTGGGTGGCTCAGTCAGTTAAGTGTCTGCCTTCAGCTCAGGTCATGATCCCAAAGCTGTGGGATCCAGCCCCATGTGGGACTCTTTGCTCAGTGGGGAGCCTGCTTCTCCCTCTCTCTCTTTGCTGCTCCCCATGCTTATGCTCTCTTGCTCTCTCTCAAATAAATAAATAAAATCTTTAAAAATAAATAACTAAATAAATAAATAAAATGGTCACCTCCAGTGCTTTCTATTTCTCCCAGAGTAAAATTCAAAGACATAATTAGGGCCTGCAAGCCCAAGATGACCTACCCCCATTATCACATAACTCCAATACTTCCATTATTTTATACACCTCTTCAGCCATAAACTGACATCTCATCAATAACCTCCTCAGCCTAGAATGTATGGCTTCCTTAAGGTCTTTGCCTAAACATACTGAATCAGAGAGGCTTTCCCTGATCATCCTATAGAAAACAAGAGGTTCCCTCACTCACACCATTTCCTATCCAATTCCTGCTCTGTTTTTTTATAGTGTACTACTTCATATTGTGATATAGATTCAATGACACTAACTGAAAATTGAATTATTTGTTCATTTAGTCTCTATCTTTGAAAATATAAGGGCTCATAATGTTAGTTATTTATTATTATTAAATTTATTTGATGTCTTTTTTTTTTTTTTAAATGCTCAATCTCTTTCATGGTTGTGGTGGTCAGATCCTAGGACGAGATTCCCAGTGTGTTCAGATCCTATAGAATCCTCTCCCACTGTTGTGGGCAGGACCCGACTTGCTTTTAGCCAATATGCCAAGCATGAAGAGATCTTGCAAATGTAATTAAGTTTACAAATCAGTTGCTTTTAAGTGAATCAAAAAGGAGATCATCCTAGGTGGGCCTGACATAATCAGGTTAAAGTTCCCAAGAGAGAGACTGGGCCTTCTCTAAGATGCCAAGTCTCTTTGCTGTCTTGATGAAGTATTGGAGAAACCTAAATGATAAGGAATTGCAAGAGACCTCTAGGAAGGTCACTTTTGTGGACCATATCCGGCTGACAACCAACAGAAAAGCAGGCCCTTCAGTCATAGAGCCATCAGTAAATAAATTCTGCTAATAATCTGAATGAATTTAGAATTGTATTGTCTCCATTCAGATAAGAATGCAGCCTGGCCCATACCTTGGTAGCAAGTTTGTGAGGTTGACAGCAAAAGAACCAGCTAAGCCATACCCTGAGTTACAGAAATTACGAGATAATACGTGTATATTTTTAAGCTACTAAGACTGTGGAAATTTGTTACACACCAATTTGTTATGCAAAACACTAACATAGCAATCTTAATTTTTCTTGCACATTCCTCTCTTAAATAGTACATTGTTTTATCATTTTTTTTTACAGTTCTTTGCATTACTTTTTTCTTTACCTCCATGATCAATTATTAACATTTTGAAGCGTTTACCTTGATCATCGAATGAATGCACATGTAAATTTATAAAGGAGTTCCTCTTTCTATCACAGTAATGAAATGTGCAGGAAAGTAAGGTGCACAGAAAGACGGGGCAAGCACAACAATCTGCTGCTCATGTTTGATTGGAAGAATTTAAGCAAGTAGATAGTAATAATGTTTGTTTACTGTTTGCAATTCAAACAATATTTTAAAATATTTTAAGATATCACCAAAGCTTTACAACTATCCTGAAGTAGAGATAATTATGCATATTTCACCCACTATAAATTTGAATCTCAGAGCATGTAAGCAACTAGCCCAAGGTCACATAATTAGAGAACACGACATGTATTTCTTTTGAGCCCAGGTCACAAGCACTATTTGTTACATAATTTTGCCTCTTATCATGGGATTAATTTTATTAGGTTATATGGACAACACTAACAAAATATCTATTTGGCTAACACCAACATTCATGAACTAGAAGGATCAGTTTAATTTATGGGCATCAAAACAGGAGACATCTTTGATAATGAAGACAAGATAGTTAATATGAAATTGAGAATGAAGAGCACTTGCTACTCTTATCACGAATATTATGTCTCCTAGCCCCAAACTTGCCCTTTTGTCAATGTGAGTAATTAGTCCTTCTGACTACATTAAATAATGACCTATTTTTTAGAAACACTAATTAACTCACACAACGTTATCTCATCTACATTTTACAAGTTGAAGAAACTAAAGCAGGAAAAATAAAGATTAAGAATCTAGCCCAGGGTCACAGCACATTAATAGCACAGTAAAGATTAATGTTTTTGACCTCTTAATGTCTTTTGCTAAATGGACCTGAAGCCATATTTTTATTGTGAACACTTTGAAATTTGTAATTCCTATAGCTTTGTGCAGAGTTTTTGTTAATTCCTATTGGAAAGACCAGTGACCTTGGACTCTTCACACTGTATCTCATATTCAGTTATCCACCAAGTCCCTGACAGGGCTGCATACTTGGTGTACCAGGCCTGGATTCCCAGCAATGGACTGTGGGTCAGCCCCTCACTGGGGGCAAGTAATGTGCTCGAATGTCCTAAATAGCCCGTTGGTCCAAGAATTCTCCTGTCTCTAGAGGATGCGGATCTCTTGCAACATTCACAGTGAAAGCATTTTTTTAAAACCCACATTCAAATAATTTAGAGCAACACACTGGGTTGAATGTTCCTCTTGGTCTGTCTTGTAGCTTTCAAACAGTTTGTCTTTCTTCCTACTTTCTAGGTCCTATCACCTATGAAGCAAATGTCATCAGCCTAAATTTTCTACCAACTTCCTTGTCATCTCCATCTGTAATCATAATTTTAGCTCTACATTCTAACCACCAAACTCCTCCTATATTCTTAGTAGCTTCAGCATTCATATAGATTATCCAACCAATTATTTCTCACCAGGATTTTTTAGCCACACCCTGGAAAAATACTCATCTCTTTATATTCCAAACCTTCTCTGGTGGTAAAACTTTGGAGTCTCACTACCTCTGAAATCTCATTTTCCTACCTCCCATTCTCCAAGCATTCCTTCCCACCTTTCTAATTTATACAATTTAGAACAACAAGTTAATTTGATTCTTTACCCCAGCAATACTTCTCATTCATTATCCTTAGCACTCCACTTTTCATCTCCATGCTTTCTTGCTTTGGGCTTCATTAAAGGAGACACAGAGACAAGTGCTTGTGTGTATGCAGATCATTTGGAAAGTGAGCCCAAAAGAACAATTAAAGATGCTGGGAATAGGGATACCTGCATGGCAGTTGAGTGGCCGACTCTGGGTTTCAGCTCAGGTTGTGATCTCAGGGTCATGAGATCGATCCCCGTAACCAGCTCTGTGCTCACCTCAGAGTCTACTTGAGTTTCTCTTTCTGTGTCCCTCTGTCCTTCCTCCTGCCTTGCTTTCTCTCTCTCTAAAATAAATAAATAAATCTTAAAAAATATATATATAAAGATGTTGGGAACATTAATCAGGGAAGGGAGAAGAGTCAATAGAATATGCAGTAATGAACTGCTTACAATTTTACAAATGGAGCACAATTTTACTAGGGACACTCTGTGGAACTGCATAAGGCACACTTCAGAAGTTTTTGCTAGAGGGATGTAAAAATTGGTGAATTACCCATCAACTCCACGTATTCACTGGTTAAAGTTTGCATTGGGTGGCTCAATTCTTGTTACTTGATGTCAGACTGTGCTGAAAATAAACTGAGAAAACTTCTTAAGTATTAAAGAAGACTTTCAGGTGAATGAGCTGAGAACAGATGGCATTTGGGAAGCAAACTATCAGCATGCACGTGACATGCTTACTGCACCTGTGGGTTACGTTAGAATTGGGATATGAGGTGGAACCTCAACACCCTGTGCATTTTCATCTCCTTACCTGGTTTAGGTTGCATGGAGCAGCCCTCTAAACCCTGACTTTATTTGCCTTTTATCCCTCCCAGATTCTTTTTATCTGTTATTCTTCTCTGGCAAAACATGGCCCTCAGGTAAACCTAGCTATCCATTTTATGAATCTATATCCTAGTAGGTGATCATTGCCAGAGGGACTGTGATGACTGGATTCATTTTGAATTTATGACAAAATTCCTAAATCTGAATTCCATAAACCCAGACAGCTCACTGACAGTTCTCTTGTATGTGGTATTTTCTATTCCCCAGAGGAATGTTTCGCTCTCATATTGTGAACAACATTGTTCATAGACAAAATGGGTGCAGAGTACAAGAGTCTCTCCTTATCTGCTGGCAATCTATTCCAAGACCCCCCGTAGATGCCTGAGACCACGGTAAATACCAAAACCTATATAAGTTATGTTTGTACATACATACTTAGGATAAATTTTAATTTATAAATTAGGCACAGGAAAAGATTGACAATAATAACTAATAATAAAGTAGAATAATTATAACAATATACCGTAATAAAAATTATGTGAATATGGTCTCTCTCTCTCTCTCTCTCAAAATATTTTGTTGCACTGTACTCACTCTTCCTCCCCTGAAGATGGGAGATGTTAAAGTGTCTCTGTGATGAGATGAAGGTAGGCGACTGATACAGGCACTCTGCTGTAGTTTTAGGCTACTACTGACCTGTTGACCAGACATCAGGAGGAGGATCATCTGTTTCCTGACCACAATGACTGTGAATAACTGATACTTTGGAATGTGAAACCAGGGGTGAGGACAGACTAGTGTACGTGCATCCAGTCTACAAGGATCTGAATCTACAAACTCTGCCACATCCGCTATTACTTCGGAAAGGTAACCCTCCCATGTTTATCCCAGCCATTGAACTTGTGCTCTGGGATTCATTCCTTTTTAACTGTATGGAACTTGCTCTTACAGTGCTTGCCTTTTTCCCGCAACATCATGTATACATATGTAATATCTCCCATCTTAAATGGCAAAATAAAAATTAACAGCAATTTCTTGAATGTATATAAATTTCAAGCTACCACCTCATTTTTCTGCTAATTTCCACAACAAAACTCATAGTAAGAACTGTATAAATGTACCATCTCTGTACCTCATCATATCCCCACTATAATACTCAATATATTTCTACAGTGTCCTTGATGGATATGTCCACTCTGCCATGTCCTTAACTGAAGGCACCAGAGGCTATCTGTCCTATGCTCCCATCTCTTCTTCTTCCTCTATATGTTCTCCCTAGAAAAATATCATCTAAATTTGAGGTCTCATAAAGTATTTTCTGAGTATTCTCATTTCTAACTCCAGCTCTTTCCCTAACTTTCACACTTTTTTTTATCTAACCAACTGTTCTTTTCCACTTAAATATATAAATATATAATAGACATATTCACCTTTCACCAGCCTCTGCCAGTCTTCTGTCCTTCTCAAGGTTTCTCGCATGTATTAAAGATTCAATGTGTTTATATTTGGCAAAAAAAGTTTAAATGACAAAATATGAAGATTATGAATGTAAGTAGAAAGAAAAGACAGGAATAAAAAATAAACTCTTAATTAGGAGAAAGAATTAAGTAAATAATAGTAATTTTATTGTAGAAAAAAGGGGGAGAAAAAGAGAGAGAAAGAGAGAGAAACTAATGTTATACACTTACTTTGAAAAAATTAAAAGTTGGCAAGACTTTTTTGACCACGAAGCAAGACTTTGTGGTAAGTACTGCACAAACAAATTTTGCTATAATAAGCATTAGAGAGTGTATAGAACATAAAAACAAATAAGAGAGGTTAAGCACTTTTTCTTAATATATATATATAGACAAAATATAAGTACATATATATATAGACAAACAAGTCAACATGTATACTTCCAAATGATTTTCCAATTACATATATAATATATTATACTCCCACTTGCCATTGAAATATATTGCATTGCATATAATAGATTATATTCCCACTTGTAAAACGGGCCATGTTACAGATGACTCTAATTTGATACTTTAGCATTTCAACTCTTTGAGAAGTATGTGTGTATGTTATTTCTCTCTCTCTCTCAGCTTGGGATGAGTGAGATTTTTAGAGACTTAGCTTTAAAATCAATACATGATGGTTCTAGAGGAGATACATCTGTTCTTTCAAGTGACTTTGGAATAACAAAGAATACCATACTGGATATATGACCTGGATGTAAAATTCTCAGAAGCCATCCTGAAGCAACTAAAACAATCCAAGTGTTCCTATACTTATAAAATTTTTGATAGATTGCTTAGTCATTTCCATATTTGCATCTAGTAGCCAGTAGCTTGAGAATGCCATACCCTCTGATGTTGTTTTTCAACGTGAGGATCTATTTCAGGCCATCCAACGGAGCTTCAGTCTAATGATTTCATGATAGTAATTCCTGTTTGCTACTGTTCCAACACAGAGCCAAGATGACTTTATGATCACCTTCTGGAATTGCAAAAGCTCCAAATAAATATGGAATTTATGAGTAAATAATGCCTGCTAATAGCACATGGCTCATTTGAATGTCACTGGCCGTTTCTCAACTGGACACTCTTTATTTACTGTTTAGGCCAAGAGCAAATATTGGCAACTACACACACATTAAGGCAATTTGTTACCCTAAAGAGATAGAGTAGTAAATTTGGCATAATATAATAAGGAATCAAACTCAGGCAAATATTCCACTGTAGTAAAAGTTGGTATCATGTGAGAAGACCCGCAATTTGAGATAAAATATCTCCACGGTGTAGTCCAACAATTTGGGGCAGAAAATACTACTTCATATTGAGGACAGCATTTTTATAAAAAGAGTTTTTTTTCAATAACTTTGACATTGAGATATTATCTTGGTTCAATATAAATATATAACTGATTTTGATAAAAGGTAACTTTTTAAGGTTTTTACTTTGACCTTTACCTACATGTCATCTAACAAATATATCTGATTTCTTGATTGAGAAAGATGGTATGTCTCTGCCTTTTTGATCATTAAAACATGATTTTTAGTGTACAAGAAAAATGTGTCAAAACATGATCCACATCATAAAAACCACATAGTAGAATAGAGGATGCAATTGTATCTTGAGTGGATTTACATTGTTTGCTGTCACTCAGTTTTCTCAAAAGAATGAAATATTAATTATCAAACAAAATATGTTGGCTAGTAAGTAAACTAAACAAAGCCTAATGAAACAAAAAATAATAAAAGAATAACAAGGGAACATGTAGACTACAATTCAAAATATTGTTAAATAAATGCCCTAATCCAACTATTTGCAGGAATTCAGAAACAATGAAAAACCAAATACTAGCATTCTCAATGATATATAATTATTAGATAATCAATGACAGAACATGGGTAGCAGTGAATATTATGTTTAAAATTGTGTTCTGCTAATTTTCTTTCTGTTGATGATTATAATAACAGCATTTAGAGTTATACACAATGGACATTTTTATATAGGAAATATTTTCTTAGTTCAAGAAGTGTTAAAAAAATTGACATGTGTTATTTTGGCTCTTTTGAAAAATTTTCTGAAGTCTCTTAATAACAGAATGGATTATTTCTATCTCAGAATGTTGAGGTATACCTCTTCCCAAAGAAGGTATGTTGAACTATACAGATCTATAATAGTACAATCGCAAACTATCTTCCAAGAGACAACAAATCATCCTTGAAGGATGTTCTTTACGTGTCTGAGTATATATCTATATATTAAATAATAAAGTGAGTTAACCATCATTATATATTTGACAATTTTTGGAAATGTAGTTTTGACAAAAAGCTGTAAAAATTCCAGGATTATTATTGCTATATACATATATTCAATAGAAACAGAAACTTTGAAGTAAACATTTAAGGCCTTTCACATTGTATTTGACTTTCATGTATTTTACAGTTGTAGTTTGGTGTTTTGCAACTTGATCATATATTTAACGTTCTGTATTTACTCTTATCACAGCCCAATATTCTTAGAAATTCCCCATGTAGTGTGCAGTACCTGAAACTTGAGCAGCCTAGCTGGTTTCAATATTGTCTGCAGGATTTCCCAAGCAGAAAACTATGACATCTGATCTGTAGTTTGAATCCAGAAAAATAAACACATTTTGATGTGCTGGAGACACAATTTGCTTGAGTAGAATCCCTAAATTGCAAGAAAAAAGAAGTATTTTCAGGGTTTACTTAATTGAAAAAGAGTCAAATACTCAAGTCACAGAAAATTTTGAATATTTCTACCTATAAAATTTCATCTTTAGTGTCAAAGGTAGAACTTAGAGACATTTGCTTACATCAGAGAAAACTAGATAAAACCAAGGTTATTATATTCAATTAATATAACTGATTTGTACCCAAATCGATAGTTCTATAAAAATCTGATTACTGAGTTTTTCTTGGAATAAAATGCCTGTCATAAAGAGGGACACAAATCTATACTGAGAATAAGCAGAAGGGTTTTTTTTGTTGTTGTTGTATTTTTTTCTCCCTAAAGAATTTATTGACATGCCAATTCTCCCTCCCTCCATCTTTCTCTCTCTTGCATATATAATTTTACTTGCAAAGGGGAAAGACAGAGAGTTTTTAGTTGAGCAAAACTCAAGTTGATAACTTATCTGTTATACAATGCTATTAATGTAGTAGAGATTCAATTCAGAGGATTTCAGACTTGAACATTCAGTTTTAAAGCATTGTGGTGTAACACAAATGACTTGTGCTTTGAAATCAGTGATTTTAGGTATAAATATTGACTTTGACACTTAGTGTTATTTGACTTTGAGCCAATAAGTTAAGCCCTCCAGAAACCCACACTGTAAATGGGAGTAGCACATATGTCTAGACAATAGCAAGAGAAAAGTTAAGAGTGGTCTGGATGGTGCTATGGCATTAGCCAGGGTATGGATGGGAGTAGTCAATGTCATGTTTGAGAAAATGGGAATCAGGCACTGTGGCAGAAAATGTTTCCAGAAGAAAAATTATTTGCATCTTGTCCTGTAGATCCTAGCAGTGCTTTAAAATCCATTAAGCAAGACATGGATAGAGTAATGGAACATTAATTTTGTAGAGATACATAATTTGAAACTGCATATATTAAAGAAACAATAAAAGACATATGGAAAAGACAGTTGGATTGAACATATGCGTTTACCACCATTACCCCTTAAGACTCACTATAATATAAACAATAAATTTATAAAATAAAAAAACATGAACCAACAAAGAATTAGAAAAACAAACAACATAACAGCCATAGTATGAGGAAGTCTGGAAAGAGAATAAACAAGTTATAATTGATTTAGAAAATTCATGAAAGTTTAAACATTCCTGAAGTAATTGTGGAAAATTCTGACTTGTATAAGTGAACTCCAGAAAGATTAATAAATTTGGGGCAGCAATCATCAAAGGGCATGGAGATGAGAGTGAGGCAGAAAACAAGTATTATTTAGAAGTCAGGTTAAAAGGCTGATGAAAATTTTTATTAGCATGGACAGAAATACAACTGCCTCTCTAAACAAGGGAGGAAACAAGAGTTTGTCTCTTTGAGTAAGTAAAACATAAGAAACACAAAGAAATGAAAAAGCATGCCCAGATGTGGATGCGGTACCTCACACAAATAGGCATGCTCAACTGATAGTAAAATCTTCTCCAGATCCCATTTCAACTTCTCACTGGGCTCAAAAACATTTAAGAGTAATACAGTCTCCTTTGGAAAAATGTCTGTTCATGTCTTCTGCCCATTTCTTCTTTGGGTTATTTGTTCTTTGGGTGTTGAGTTTGATAAGTTCTTTATAGATTTTGGATACTAGCCCTTTATCTGATATGTCATTTTATCAAAGACTAATGATGTAATGTATGGTGATTAACATAACATAATAAAATAAAATTAAAATTAAAAGAGTAATACAGTCTCATTAGAAGATTAAAATATTCCTCTGTAGGAGGAAATGAAATTTGGTATTGTGATTCAGAAATTTATCAGCAAATATAAATCTAAGAATATTGTTCAAAAACTAATGTTAAGGAGATAAGCAGCTTTGTTATATAAGATCAGGAATTTTCTTAATATATGTAAATTTTATCATTGAAAAAGAAAATATGTCTATTTTATATTTCAAACTATAAGAAACTATAGCCAGAGGTATTACTTATTTCATTTTTAGAATTAGTTTATTTAGTTGTTACTCACACAATCTCATTGTCACCTAGATTTTCTGTTAAATAATTCATTTCTTAATGTCTCACCATCACAAAGAATCAAAGCACTATAACAGTCTTGGATTTCAATGGGTCAGAAAAATTCTTGCTAACTAAATGAATTATTATGTTAAATGGTGTGGATTAATTTTATATACTTGACAAGAGACAGTAAGACCATTTAAAAATCATTTAAAAAATTTCCTTTCTCTCAAGCTTGAAGGTTATTTACAAAGAACCAGATTGCATCAAATCGATTGAATTTACCTACGTTATGGTAGTACTTTGCAGAATAATTAAAGACTTCTTTCTACAAAATCATTACCAACAATACTAGTCTCTGATCAATTCAGTACAATTAAGAGAAACAAAAGATCTTTGGTGTTCACATTTTAGTGAGGAAAATTTAACTTAATTCTATATAAACAGTCCTTTTATATTGTGATATTATTCAATTTTTATCACTATAATTTTTAGTTTCTTATTCTATTGTCTTTCATGCTTTTTCCTGCATGTAGATTTCAATATCTATATCTAAAGATATTACTAGAACTGTAAAATTTCACACATATTGTTGTTAATACACTTGATGATCAATGAAGACTTGGAATTTAACATCAATATTGACAAAAATGTTTAGGAAATTTGATTATTTATTCCCTTTTAATTAAATGGATATTTGGGGGAACATTAGGAAATTCTCATTAGGAAACAATTAACTTGAAATATGAACGTTTCAGTATAAAAATAATCTTATATTTATTTATTTATTTTTAAAGATTTTATTTATTCATCTGAGAGAGAGAGAGAATGAGAGATAGAGAGCACGAGAGGGAAGAGGGTCAGAGGGAGAAGCAGACTCCCCGCTGAGCAGGGAGCCCGACGCAGGACTCGATCCCGGGACTCCAGGATCATGACCTGAGCCGAAGGCAGTCGCCTAACCAACTGAGCTACCCAGGCGCCCCAAAAATAATCTTATATTTAAATAAATGCATATAGAGAGATATGCATACGTACATCTGTCTCTACGACCCCCTACTAGTAGTTGACATTATGGATAGTTCTAGTATTTGGCTTTTTTAAAACCTCTCTCAGGTAAAGTTTGAGATAAACTCATAGAACGCCTTTCTTGCCATATAGATACTAAATGAAGACAGCAAAGACTACTGAAGAAGAACAAACATGTTGAAGTGTTAGTATATTAAACACACTAAAAGGACAAACTGACCCATCCACAAGTCAATCCTTGGTGATTATGCCGAAAAATAAGATTTTCATTTTACTCAAGTTTCAAACAAATAAATGAACAAACAAACAGCACTTCAAGGTAATAAGATTTCTACAAAACATCTTGTAGCAATACCAGTAAGTCCAAAACATCAAGAACTATGGCTAAAGAACCCCTATGAGACACTCAAAAACCTCACTTAGCCCAGGGTAGGTGCCTGTACAGAGTAACCCTCCTGTGATGTCAGTAAGGAGTGAATAACAGATACTGTCCACAGTATGGGGGAGTAGTGATGAGCAGGGAATGCATAAGGAACACTCTCAACATTGGTATCACACAGTGGCAGAGCACAAGTCACAAGAACAATGAGAAGGGAAATAACTTTAGACAAAAAAGAATGGCTCTCTCCAGGACAAAAGTGGCAAGTCTGGTGGTTCCCTTCAAAAGTTCTTATGTGATTTGAACACAGGCAAGCAAGTCTCAGAGACAAGAAACTTTATTATTATCAGTGTTTCAGGAGGGCCATAAACCAAGTGTAATATTTGAAAAAAAAATATTATAATGATATTTGACCTCCACATGTTAAAGTGCAATCTGCCATGTTAAAGTGCAATCTTCCATGTTAAGTTTGGAGAAAATCTGGAATTTGTCATGTTCACAGTGAAAAATGTAGTGATCTGTGATTACCATGGGTTGGGAAGGAGAGGGGGAAAGGATGAGTAGTTGGAGGACAGGGAATTTTTAGGACAGTGAAACTATTCTACATGATATGGTAATAATGGATACACAACATTATGCATCTGGCAAAACCCAGAGAATCACAAAGAAAGTGAGTCCTGTAAAATATGAACTTTAGTTTATAACAATATGTCAATGTAAGTTCATCAATTCCAACAAATGTACCACACCAAGGCAAAATGTTAATAATAGAGAAACATGAAGGAGTTAGGAACAGGGAATATATGTGAACTCTGAACACTGCTCAATTTTTCTGTAAACTCAAAACTGCTTTAAGAATAAAATCTAATAGCTAAAAGCAAGAAACAGAAGGAAAAACATATATTAAACTTACACTAATCAAAAGAATACTGGACTAGCTATATTAATTTTGACCAAGCCAACATCAGAATAAAGAAAATTAACAAGAAAAAAATGGGGGACATTGCATATTAATAAGGATGTCAATTTTCCAAAAAGACATAAAAATCCTAAAAGTGTAAAATCGGACTTAAGAGTGTCAATATATGTGAAACAAAGACTGATAGATTCATCAGGTACAAAAAAAGGACATATTTGACCTGAATAACAATATCAATCATTCTAATATAACTGACATTTATAGAAGATTCCATCCAACAGCAACAAAATACACAGCCCAAACGGATCATTCACCAGTAAGACCACATTCTGGGCCAAAAAACACCCTTATCAAATTTGAAATAGAAATAACCCAGATGTGTTCTCACGTTGCAATGGAACTCAACTCGAAATAAATAACAAAAGATAGTTGGAAAATTGTCCAAATATTTGGAAATTAAACAACACTCTTCTATAGAACCCTTGGGTCAAAGAAAAATCTCAAGAGGAATAAATTAGGTAAAATTTTAAAAATAAAACATATCAAAATATGTAGATACAGGGAAACAGTGTTGAGAGGAAAATTTGTAACAGTAAGTGCATACATTAGGAAAAAAGAAAGATCTGTAGTCAATAATCGAAGCTCCACCTCAGGAAACTAAAGAAAAAAATGGAATTTAAGATTAGTTTAGGCAGAAAAAATAAAAAAAGAAACAATGAAAATTTGAACATAAGTTATTGAAAAGGAAAACAGAAAAACAATAGCGATAATGAATGAAACTAAAAAATTGTGTTCTGAAAATCCCAGCAAAATTGATAAACCTCTAGCCAGGCTAACAAAAAGAAAAGACAAAAAAAGGAAAGAAAAGAAAAGGAAAGGAAAGAAAAAAGAAAAGAAAGGAAAGGAAAGGAAAGGAAAGGAAAGGAAAGGAAAGGAAAGGAAAGGAAAGGAAACAAAAGGAAAGGAAAGGAAAGGAAAATAAGAAAAAAGAAAAGAAAAGAAAAGAAAAAAGAGAAAGGAAAGAAAAGAAAAGACAAATTACTAATATCGAAAATGAAAGAGAGGTCATTATTACCTATCCCATGGTATGTTAAAAGGTTCATAAAGAACACAAAGGACAACTTTATGATAATTTAGATGAAATGGAACATTCCTTGACTGACATAGATAGTTAAAACTTGCACAAGGAGAAATAGATAATCTGATTAGGCCCATATCTATTAAAGAAATCGAACCAATAATTAATAACCTTCCAAATAGGAAACTTCCAACCCAATAATTTTACTGATAAATTTCACCGAACATTTAAAGAAGAATTGATACTACTTACCACCATCTCTTCCAGAAAATAACAATGGAGGGAACTTTTTCTGTGATGTTAGCATTACCATGATACCAAAATCAGATAAAAGCATCACAAGGAAATTGTTTATATTTAATGTGAGTTGCTCTATGTTTTCCACTAAAATACAAAATAAAAGATATCCTCACTCACTAGTCCCACTCTACTTTGCAGTTGGATTTTTAGCTAGTGTATTAAAATTGTGTGCAGATTTGCAAGGATAAAATAAAGTTGTCTTTATTCATATGCAGGACTGCCTATATAGAAGACTAAAAACAATTCTAAAAAATCCTAGAAATAATAAAGAACTATAACATGATCACAGGATATATGGTTTAACATATGTATTTTATATAATATACTACACTTCTGTATCTCACTCTTCTTTCTCTTATATAGAGATGTCTTAATATATACACAAAAAAAGGGATTTGAAATGTCAATACCACTTATATAGTACCATAAAAATTAAATACTTAAGTAGAAATCTAATAAAATATGTGTAAGATTCATATGTAGAAAAGTATAAAATGCTAGTAAAATAAATTAAAAAATAAATACATCAAGAGTAATTCTGTGCTGTGGATTGAATCAATACTACTAAGATGTCTACTCCTTCTAATTGGATCTTTATATTCCATGCAACCCAATCAAAATTCCAGCAAGCTATTTTCTAGATATTGACAAGCTAATATAAAGTTACTGTGGAAAAGAGAAAGACCTAGAAAAGCCAAAACGATAATAGATTGAGAACAAAGTTGTAGTATTCACGGTTCATGACTTTAAGTCTTACTATAAAGTGACAGTAATCAAAAAAGCATAATATTGGCACAAGAAAAGACATGTAGATCTGTGGAAGCACATAAACAGCCCAGGAATAGACACACACAAATTGAGTCAACTGATATTTTACAAACAAGCAAAGGTAATCCAAACCACAGGGGATTTGTTTAGTTGAGACTACCCTGCAAAATACATGTACTTTAGATACGTGACACAATGCATTTGCAAAATCCGAGAGTCTTAGAGCTCAAATAGTAAATATTAATACAAACAAATTTCTAAAAAAATCATTTCATTTAAGAGGTCAGGGGAATCCAGGATGGATACAGAATGTGACTTGGGGCTGGGTATATGAGTAAGGTCTGTATTATCCTTTCAATTTTTCTGTAAACTTGAAGTGGTTCTAAAAATGCATTTAAAAAAAAAAACTCTTTAAGCCACAAACAAGATAAGTTTAAAGAGAATCACATCATAGTCAAACACTATAAATGAAGCAATGTTCTGAAAAACAACAAGAGAATAAAAAGATGCATTATATGCTGGCACAACAATAATAAGGACAGCTAGCTTCATTAAAAACAATTGAAACCAGAGACAATAAAATTATGTATTTAATGAGTTTATGGGAAAAATGTGTAAACTCAGTATTTATATCTAATAATAAATTTGTTTCAAAATTAAGGTTAAATAACAAAATTTTCAAGTAAAGAAGAGAGGCAATTTATTGCTAACTGACCTGGATTACAAGAAATACTATTTGTAGCACTTTAGATAAAGCAAAACAACAACAACAAAAATTAGCATTAATTTAGTCATGCATGTATGTACCTTCAGGAAAAATGAAGATCACCAGAAAAGGAAATCGTGAAGGTAGATATAAAGTTATATTTTAAAAATATATTAAATAGCTATAACTTTTTAAAGAAAAAATATTACAACTATATCATGGATATATATATAATACATATGGAAGGAGAATGAATGGAAACTAAAAAGAAACCAAACAACAATAAGCAGTATTTTATTTACAATAATGGCCAATATGTATAATTTTAAGTCAGTTTGAAGAATTAAAGATCAAAAAGCTGAATTTCTGGAGCAATCAGTAATTAAATAAAGAAAATATGTTATAGCAGGAGAATTAGCAGAGATACAGGAAAATATGCAACCAACTAGGTTATATTAAACACAGCTTTCTCCTATTAAAAAAAAGAGGACAAAAATCAGCAATGATACAGAAGTTTTAAACTACATTATTATCTAACTTACCTAAGAGGAATTTGTGGACTATCACATCTAACAGCTACAAAATACACAGTCTTCAGGGTTATAAAACAAGTCTCAAGAGAATCACAAAGGATTATATGTTCTGTGACTATAACACAAATAAAACAACTTTAAAAAAAGAATAATGAGAAAATCTTCATGTGTTTGAGTATTAGCAGTATGTGTCTATATAACACTTGTTAAAAGAAAATGCAATTGGAATTAAAAAATATATTGGAACAAGATGGAAATAGAAATGTATCATATCCAAATTTATGTAATTCAGGCAAGTCTTCGGGTAAAATTTATAATTTACAATAAATTTTTACAAATAAATAAGTTAAGCCTCTATCTCAAAATTCTAAAAAGGGAAAAGGAAATTAAACCCAGAGGAAGAAGGATGGACATTTTAATGAGAGATCAAAGATACAAAATAGAGAAAAATAACAAAGCCATGAGTATTAATCTTCAAAAAGTTTAATAAAGTTGATCAACTCTGTAGTAGCTGAATATTTCTGCCCAATATGTATACAAGCTAATTCCCAGAATCTGTGAACATGTTACCTTATGTGGCAAAAGAGACTGCAGATATGATTAAGTTTAAGGTTTCCATCTTGAGATACAGTATCTGGATTACCCCTGTGAGCCCAGTGTAATCACAGAGGTCCTGGTTGAGACAACAGAAGAGGCAGAAAAGTCAGTCAGAAAGAGATGTGACAATGTAAGCAAAGTCCGAATGATTTCATTTCAGGTTTTGATCATGAAAGGGGACCATTAGCCAAGGATTGGAGATCTTCTGGAAGCTGAGAAAGGCAAGAAAATGGATTTTTTCCTAGAATGTGCAGAACAAAAATCGCCCTACAAACATTTAACTTTAGCTAGCAATATCCATTTTAAACTTTTGACCTCCAGAACTGTAATCAATTTGTGATGTTTTCAGCCATTAAGATTACGTTAATTTGTTACAGCAGCAATGGGAAACTAAGAGAAACTCTCAGCAAGACTGACAAAAAATTGAATGAAAACACCAATTAACAAAAAATGAATGAAAAACAGTTGTACACTTTAGACTTAAAAGGAGAATAAAAGAATAGTGCATCTCTTGAGTTTCCAAATTGTATTTAATAAATAAAATACAACTTTAATTATTAGCATAAGAACATGAGTCAACAATGAAAAACAATAATTTGCTTGCTTTTTACTAAAATTCAGGTCTTTTTTTTTAACATAGAGGTTTTTAGATCCTAATATCAATAATGCAATAGCACCATTAATAATAAATTCATTGCTTTATACATTTCCTAGCAATTAATATAAATATTTTTTTTTACAAATTGCATAGTACATTTCTGCTAATTGAGAATACCCATCTTATTTTTATGGGTGTTTTGAAGTATGAATTATAGAAAACCAGTTTTAATGGAAGCTCAATTAACCTAAATGGTAATGCCTAAATATCTTAGTACAAATCTTCTTGAAACAAATGATTTTCCACCTTGATGCTAGCTTTGTCTACTGCTCTGATGAGCAAAATCTATGTTAAAATTTTCCTTGGAAAATCTATTTGGAACAAAGAAACTCACAGGAAATAATTTCTATAACGTTGAAAATTACCAACCATCGTCACGACAACAACAAAATTATTTAGACTCAAATGTAATTATGCATGTACTTGTTTGCTTTTTGGTTTTCAAGGACCATTCTCTTATCAAGTTTTATATAACTTTACCCATCTCAATCCACATAAAAACATTTACTTATCAGTGACATTTATATTTAATTTACAATAAGACTGAAGCAGTAATTACTTCAGTATTTTAGTTTTACGTTCAGCATTTTATATTGTCCCAATCCAATAAGGAGAATTTATTATCTCATATAGCAGAGACTCTAGAGGTCAGGCACCCGCAGGGTTGTTTAATTCAGTGGCTGAATGATGTCATCAAAAACCCAGATTTTTTTTCTTATTTTCCGACCCTTCCTTTTCAGCAGCTTTGTTCTCAGGCTTCCTCCTCTCATGAGAGTAAAATGGTTATGACTGTGTGTAAACGTGAGGACATATAGTAGAAAATGTAGGTAACTCTTCTTGTGTGAATTTTTTTTTTCATGAGGGCAGTTTCCCCAGAATCATTTCTTCAGACTTCTCAAAACATGAATAAATAAAAATAACAATATAATGATGAATAAAATATATTTTTATCTTTATGCAGGATCAAGGTCTCATAATCTTTCCTGCATCTATGACTGGCAGGTAGAATGAGATTTCAGTGATTGGCATAGACTAAGCAGGATTTAACAGTGAGTCAAATGAGAAAGAATTAAAATCCTGACAAAACTGATGACCTAATAGGGAAATTGAAAGTTGTGTAGACAACTACTATGTCTACTACAGCTATTATCCTTACTTTGCATAAAATCAAACTAAATGTTAAGAGAATGGTTATGTCAGCATTATAGGGACGGGAGTTTGCAGAGCATAAATCCAAGGAGGAATTGTAGGATGTAGGGTTGGAGAGATTTAGTAGCCAGTTATAGTAAAACAATGGCTAATAATTGGTTAGGGGGAAGAAAGGAAGGAAAGGAGAAAGGGAAGGAGGGAGGGAAGGAGAGAGGGAGCAAGGGAAAAGAGAATGAAAGAAGAAAGAAGAAAGAAATTTCCCTGGATTTTAGAAGGTTATATCTGTGTCAAAATGCTTATCCCGTTATCTTCTGGACCAGGCATTAAGACAGAATCCTAGCTAATCCTTTGAATGTCCTCCCCGCCTCCAACCCCTCCTTTTATTTTCTATTTAAGGTGAGGGATTCTAGAGCATATTAGAATGTTGTTACATCATTTCATCATCATCATACATGATGCTGATGTAATGATCTAATACACAGGAAGAGAATAATGAAACAGAAAAACAAGCAACCAAAGGAGTAATTTCTTTCATAGGTCTCTTAATGGAGCATGAGAGCACTTCCAGATTAATTTATTCTTTTTTTTTTTTTTTTTTTTGAGCATGAGAGCACTTCCAGATTTATTTATTCTTTTTTTTTTTGCTTTGACAGATAGAAATCTCTTATAATGCTAGGGATGAATCAGAAAATATGTATGTACCCAGGAAAGTTGAAAAATTATTCAGAGGATGATGAAGCCTTCCTTTTTCCCAATATCTTAGTTCACATCCTCAATTCTGATTTATTGTTTTATTCACTCCTTTATCCTTTGCATGTTTCTTGTCATATGCTACATATTAATTTTCAAATTCTCTATAATAATTAAAATACTATTCTGGTAGAAATGTTACTAGAAATCATTATACACTTATACAAACTGTAGAACATAAGTACACCATAATGAAAATGTGGACTACAACAAATATTTAGTGTTTGAGTGACATCCAAATTTCAGTCTGTTTAACTGTGTAAAAAGATTACACTTTCCTTTCTCCCTCTCCCACTCCCCCTGCTTTTGTTCCCTCTTTCGCTGTGTCTCTCTCTGTCAAATAAATAAATAAAAACTTAAAAAAAACGGGGGGGCGCCTGGGTGGCTCAGTCCTTAAGCGTCTGCCTTTGGCTCAGGTCATGATCTCAGGGTCCTGGGATTGAGTCCCGCATCGGCGGGAAGCCAACTTCTCCCTCTCCCACTCTCCCTGCTTGTGTTTCCTCTTTTGCTTTGTCTCTCTCTGTCAAATAAATAAATAAAATCTTTAAAAAAAAAGATTACACTTTTCTATCTAAAAACATAAAGGTTTATATTAAGAAGTCAGAGTGCCATTGTACTTTAATCATGTACTCATCTAAATGGAAATGAGCAGGACTAATTCTTTAGCATTTAGATGCTGAGCTGAACCAAACCTACTATAAAATAACTGGGTGAATCTAACAGAGCTAAAATAGTAAATATCTTGTAAAATTCATCTCTATCACAATTAATAGATTGATTAAATACAAAGATGACAGATTTGTTACTGTCCTTGGATATACATTCAAATATTTAAAAACAAAAAAACATCTGCCCAAAATTTTAAAAAGATTTTTTTGGATTTGTAGCTATGATTATTTATAAAAGGTAAACTGTGACCAATATTTTGTACTATAATTAATGATATTTGATTTTACTTTATTTCTGTGATGTGAATTAGAGACATCAAGCCAGTTTATTCATTCTCTCAAAGACTAATGTACAAATAGATCCTCTCTAATCAATTGTTCAGAAAACATAAAGATACTTATGTATAATTATTTTTCAAAAATAACACTTTCTAAATCCAGGCATAGAGAAAATATTTACGGGACAATTTCTTTTGTAAAGAAAAAGCCAAATTAAAGTTGTAAACAGACCACTGAACAAATCAGTTTGAAAAACTTGACAAGATATTTGGAAGCTACTATAAAAAAAAAAAAAAATCAGATCTCTCCCAAATGCATTATTAACATATATGTGCCTATCTATTAAAAAGACATCTTTGATGGGGCTCCTGGGTGGCTCAGTCCTTAAGCGTCTGCCTTTGGCTCAGGTCATGATCCCAGGGTCCTGGGATCGAGCCACGCATCGGGCTCCCTGCTCGGCGGGAAGCCTGCTTCTCCCTCTCCCACTCCCCCTGCTTGTGTCCCCCCTCTCGCTGTGTCTGTCTTTGTCAAATAAATAAATAAAATCTTAAAATAAATAAATAAATAAATAAATAAATAAATAAATAAATAAAATAAAAAGACATCTTTGAAGTGATTTGTCTCATCCAAAGGATAGCATATATCCACATTCCAGTTAAATCTTACCCACTTAAAACAAATACTCAGAAATGCTTGTGGTTTCTAAAACGTGCTTTCTCTAGCTTCATATATTTTTAATATCTTGTCTTCCTGCACTCCATTAAATATAATCTCTAAATATATAATCAAATATATCATCCTGCTTAATTTGAGATACATTTTGTCAAATTTTTATAAAATATTGAATATGCAATTACATCCAAAAAAATTTTAAGTGTCTTTAGTATTACTTACCTGAGTGCATATTTCCATTGTTAAAATTAAGAAGTAATCATTTTGGGAAAAAATAAACATAGATCCTGAAGAATATTGATTTATATTAAAGAAAACACTTTATGTGTTTCTTTAAGTCACCTCTTCTTATAAAGAATTTCTTTCATGGCAAATTTTAGATCATTCTAATATTTAAGGAGGAAGCCATTGATTTCAGGAGTTTCAGTAATTTTATACAATTTGTTTTTTAAGATTAAAAAAATATTTTATTATTTGAGAGAGTGTGTGAGCAGGAGCAGGGGGAGGGGCAGAGGCAAGAACACTCCCCGCTGAGCAGGGACTCAGGACAGGGCTGGCTGGATCCCAGGACCCTGGGATCATGACCTAAGCCAAAGGCAGATTCTTAACCAACTGAGCCACCCAGGCGCCTCATACAATTTGGTATTATTTTGGAAAAACCATCTTAAGCAAATGGATGATGCTATTATAATTAATAAGATAGCAGAGAGTGTGATAAAATTCAAGTTCCATGGCATGAAGTTTGCAAAGCAAAGCTACAAATGACCTTAATTTTTACCTACATATGTAGCTATGTATGTATGTGTTTGTGAGTGGATAGCTAATTTGAAAATTCAAACTTTTGTGGGGATTTTTTTGTTTACTTAAATTACTTAAATGTAATTTAATTTTGAATCACTTACTGTGTAACAATTTTGAATGTTCTCACCAGTTTAGATTAAACATTCATTTATATGTATTTTAAAAAATATTTAATCAGTTCCCCACTCAGCATTAGCAGCAAGAATATAACATTTGCTTTTTTGAAGCCATTTTCCTCTAGCATTTTAACCCTATAACCCTTACTTTGGACTCAAGTACTCTAAAAATAAGTTAAAATATAATCACTCTTACATGATGGAATGATGTCTCTTCAGTGTGTTCCCACTCCTTCACATGGACCTTATTCCACGCATGGTTCTGCCTTCTTCCAGCGCCAATGGGAAACAGCCATATGAAATGAAAAGCTTTGAAAAAAACACGTGGGATGCTTTTAATGCCCAACCTGGATTAAAACACATGGCAGATGCATTTTTTTTTATTTGAGAGAACTTGGCCACACGGCCACAGTGAACATCAACAACATGAACGTGGCTGGCAAATGTGGTCTCGCTGTGTTCTCAAAAATGAGAAGAAGGGATTTAGTGATTTAGTGGTTTCTACAATAACCTCCAAGCAAATTTTCAAGAACTCAGCTGAGAAGACAGGCCAAAGGGACGATTCCTGCTTGCAAATTCCTGGCAGACACCTATCTGATAAATGAGAAAAATTTTCTAGAGTTTGACTCTACTTGAAGTGCAACATACCACTATTAAAAATAAGGGTAACAGAAAACAAAACAATACAGAAACAAACAAACAAAAACCCCCAAAACCATGTACGTACTAGCTATGCGAGAGTGGTTAAGACCCCGGGAAGTCCAAAATCCCAAGGGGCATCTCTAGGTTGCGGCTGCCTCCCTTTGCCAGAGGCTCCAAATTATAAAATTATCAGCCACAGTTTTCCTTGACTGCTAGAAGATTTGATCATTGTAAATGAGACCACAGAGTTCCAATAAACCTTAATTGGAAAAAAATGATTAACACTAGTGAATCCTGTTCTCTATTTTGATGATCCTTCTGGTGAGCCACATTACTAGAGAGATGCTCTAGGATTCTTTAAAGGCTTATGTTCATGGTCCAATGTTAGGACTCATGCACACTCACATCCAGTTGCTATTCTGCAGTACTGTCTCTGTGCCTGGCTGGCTGGTCCTGCAAGGACTCTAACACTTAACCACATTCAATAGTCTAGATAAACCTGAAGATATTTTTGGATCTTAAATCAAGATGTCCCCTTTCTTGCTTGTGAGTGTCTCTCTGAGGTCCTTGGAAACTTTAGTGTGAGTAGACTTCTAATTCCATGAGAAAAGTTTTAATCATGTTTCTCCTCCAAAGAAAAGATATCAGGGTTATGATGTGATACATCTCCTCCCCCATAAGGGGTATTTTCCACACTATGCAATACTCTCTATTCTTATCATTGCAACCACTTCATAAAACAAGTCTCTGAAATAGTAGCCCTTGTCAGGCTACAAGTCTGTTGTATCTTTCCCTAGGGCTAAAAAAAAAAAAAAAAAAAAAAATGCTATTTCCTCCCTAAGCCTCTGAGAAGGGGCCAGACCATGAAAAAGTCTGAAGAATAAATACTATTCAAAAGGCAGTTTGCATTTCCCCCATACACTAAAATACTAGTGATTTCTCTACCAATAATACATGAATATTTTTTCCTATCTTCCAAACATTCCAATATACCTGAATAAATCAAGCTCCCTGACTTTTAAGGGACGCAGGTCATAACACCTTGTACTTCACCTTCTACAATAACTGGTTTTACAATTTTATTTCTATCTACTCTCCACAATCTACAAGCTCGAAGAGAAAACAGGCAGAATACTTTGCCTTTTACCATAATAATTGCAGTGTCTAGTACAGTGCCTGGCATGATGTACATATACAATAAATATTTGTTGATTGGTTGAATGTGTCAAAGTTTCCCCAGTGGTGAATGATGCCAGTTAGTGAAAAGTTTAAGGTTTTGTCATTCCATACTGCTTCTTTTTCAAAGTGCGTGAAGTAGAAATCAGCTCTCTTCTGAACATTGCTACATATTTAGATAAGAAGAAAAATAATAAGAATGAAAGATTAATGTTTTTTTCGTAAGAAACCATTCTCAATATGTGAAACCCTATGATGAAGAGCACAGTTTGCTTTGGTGACATTACCCGTATCTCCCACAGATCATCTTGAAAAATAGACTGTGAATTGTATCTTATCACATTAATTGAGTATTAATTTTAGCCTGAGTCAATGGTCAAACATAGTCGACATTTAACATAGATCACAGAAGTAAAGATTGGTATCTTTTAAATAAGTTTTAGACTTATCAGACAAAGCATTTTTCTTGCATATCGCTGTAAGGAAAGCTATGATTAAGGCTCTTTTTTTCTTTTTTATCATTGTTGCCAGTAAAAACTGAACTCCATAAGTGAACTAGGAGGTAAATTAAGAAGAAGCAAGTAAGAAATACAGAATAAAATGTTCATGTCACACAGACCCTCTGTTCATGATTAATGACCCTGGTTGACAGAAATCATGATTTCTTAGTTTTCTCTGATTTTTATTGATTACTATAAGAATGCAGTTGGTTAGTGTTTACATGTAGCTCTCCTGGTTATCTCTTAATCTCCTTTCCAGACAAAGGCATAGAGGTATTAAAGAAAAAGAGGAGAAGAGGAAGGAGGAAATGAAAAAATATGTTACATGATGTGATTGTTAATTTTATGTGTCAAGTTGGCTAGGCCATGGTAACCAGGTATTTAGTCAGATAATATTTTAGATGTCTCTCTGAAGGTATTTTTTAGATGAGGTCAACATTTAAATCAGTCGACTGGAGAAAGCAGATTATCCTCTGTAATATAGGTGGGCCACACACAATCAGTTAAAGGCCTTAATTGAACACAACTGATGTCCTGGAATGAAAAGGGAGTTCTGCCAGTAGTCAGGCGTGAGAAACAGCAGCTCTCTCCTCAATTTGCTATCACCTAAGTAAATGTCCATAGCTCCCTTTTGGGAAGAACTGGAGAAATCATTACAATGTGTACTGACTGTGTTGTTGGAAAAAACCCTTCCTCCTAGCTATCGGGCTATCTCACCAGTAAATAGGCTACAGATCTGAAAATTGGCACAGTTCTGGGGAACTAAGCCTTAAGGCATCATGACTCTATTGGAGAAGACCACCCTCATCATCCTACTCTTCCATTCTTTCCATTTTCTTAAGGATTTTATTTATTTATTTGAGAGAGAGAGAGAGAGTGAGCATAAGTGTGAGGGTGGGGGAGGTTGAGGCAGAGGGAAAGGGAGAAACAGGCTCCCTGCTCAATGTGGGGCTCAATCCCAGGAGCCTGAGATCATGACCTGAACCAAAGGCAGACACTTAACCACTGAATCACCCAGTTTCCCCCATTCTTGCCATTTTCTTGTTGTGGTTATTAAACAGTACCTTAGTTGATTGCCTGGAGGAATACTACACTCAATTAACTATCTCTACCACTACCTTTAGGCCATGCACCATAGCTGTTTTTCTGGCATTGGTACTCCTTCTTATTATTTTGAGTTCCCTTCATCACATTCATAGATATTAGCTATGCCAGCTTTGTTACTGCCTTTCCTGTTATCAACCAGCTTTACAGAGGAGAGCTACCACCTAACTTTTTGTGTTGCTGGTGTCTCTCATCAAGGCATTACTGATGGCCTTGGTGAATGGTGTGTACTGTGGCTCCTCCCATGGAAGCATTCTCTCTTCCTGAAGGTTCTTTATCCTGTCATGGCAACTCAGCTATGCCTGAGTGGCTCAATATGGGACATTAATTTCTTCATTCTTTTGAAGTAGTGAGATTGCCTTGTTTCCTGGGATCCTTGTCCCTATGCTTTCAAAAGGGTTTTCCTTATCCACTCTTACATTCTAACCTATTATCAAGTACCTCCAAAATGCAATTCCTAGGTTACTTCCTGGACTCCTGCCAGTACTTGACAGCTAATATTTACAACATGTTTAGTTGATATTAGCTTCTTTATTAGGCTCAACACATTCCAGTTGAACTATGTTTTGATTTAATGCTATTTATCAGCCTGTGACCTAAGGGAGAAGAAATGGAGTTCTTGAGGGAAGGAGGTGGTCACCTGTAGCCTTTGTGGGAGAGGACACTAAGGTATTTTCTAGCATGGATGAAGTGCTAGCTTTCACTGGGGAAGGGTGGTGAATTACCTCTATGAACTCTGAGGATTCAGGGAATCCAGCAGAGACAACTTCAGAAGCATCAATTCAGATAATCTCTAGATGTCTTCATCCCATAGATCAGCGTCCCAGAGTTTACCAACAACGACCCTAGTTTCTTATCATCTCTCTGCAGGGCATCAATACAGCTCATCAAGAATCAGTTAATACCTCATTCCTTGAATACATTGATTCTCCTCAAATCTTTCAAAAGCCTGGATCATTGCAACTGCAATGGCAGTCCCCTTCACTGGACCATTTTCTCTGGTCACCATAGTGAAATCATGAGCAACTGGGACTGCATCTTGTGCCAGTGACAATCCATACCCCTCCCACCACTGAAGATGGCATCTCCTTTACTTGACAGGCGGTGAGTATATCAGTCCCCAAATACTACCTTCTACCTTTTTTTCTTGAACAATTGCTGCTACCTGAGTAAGTACCGTTCCCTCAGAGGGAGTTGAATGTGACGGTTTTATTGAGGACATAGCTGTGAAAACTAAAGGAAACAAAGCAGGAATAGGTAAAGAGAGGCCTCAGGCTTGTATGCAGGGATGAAACCTGCAAAATGAGAGAAATAACAGAGAGTTGAACAGGAAATGTCTCAGACTGCGGTTCGGATGTGAGGAAGATTTGGCCATGCCTATGGGAATCTCAAGTCATACTTTTAGAGTCAGGAGTGCCTTGCTCTATTGTATCTACTATCCTCAGTAATTGGTTAGAAGCAGTCTGGGAAGGATGCCCTTGACATGGATATGGTGATGTTACCAGAAGCATGGACCCACAGCAAGAGATCTGAATACAGCATTTGCACAGCCATCTTATTGTTGAAACACTGACAAAACCCTTCAAAAGTATCACTGAAAACATAAAATATAAATTTTTTTTCTTTAAAAATATCATTTCATATTTTTTCCATAAAATTGTGAGCACATTCTAGAACTAATAAATACAGTGACATAAGTGGAAATAGTGAAATCTTCAGCAATGTCACCAAACTTGTTTTGGTGTTTGAAATTTGGTTGCTTATAAATTAATACTTTAATTCCGGATTTTCTGCTGCACTTATTATAATTGTTGAGAAACCGATGTTTGCTATGAAGAAAAATTTGTAGCTCATAACATTTAAAAAAAATAAGAGCACTCCAATTAGGAATTAATTTATAATCATGAAATATATGACCTGAATTTAGTAATTGGTCATACAAGTGAATTTCTATATAGATACAATGTGTAGCTCTATTGGCAATATTAGACTAACAAAAAGGTACTAACAATACCATCTGGCTATTGTTTTCTGAATTTACTCTAGTTAAATTTGCAGCATATTGAAACAATTTACTATTAGATATCCCACTGTCATGTTTATATTGTGCACAATGAAAGCTGATAACTCTACTGATCTCCCATGACAGAATCTTGAATGAAAAAGGACATAAAATATGAGCTACAAATTTCAATATTTGAGGATGACATTTGTCAGCTGTCTCCATGGGAAAGCTGTGGAATCCGAACAGTCCTAACATTAGGAGATAAAACAAAAGATAAATAAAATTTTTCATTCCACTTTTCTGTGCCAGTCATCTTACATTAGTTAAAATTATTAACTCCTATAAGATCTACATTCTGTAAGTGTTCAAACCACGTACTTCTCAACATAACCCAGGTAAGAGAATTTAGACAATTATATCAGGCCGTAATGAAAACCTCTTTTTTGGGCTGGGGTGGGGGGTGGTGGAGTGGAGCTTGGATGACATACATATCTTTCGAATTAAATAAATAGAGTAAATAAATAAATAAATAAATCGAGTTTATAAAAGAAAAAGTATTATTGTTCAATTCTAGGACTACACCTGTTTTTGTTTGTTTGTTTTCCCAGCTTTTATTGACATATAACTGACAAAGGGTACAAACTTTCAGATATAAGATGAATAATTTCTGGAGATCTAATGTACTACATGGTGACCATAGGTAATAACATTCTATTGCATATTCGAAATTTGCTGAGAGATGACATTTCACATTCTTACCACACAAAAGTAATTATAGCTGTCCTTTTAAAAGTGCAAACTTAAATCTTTTCTTAGTTTTGTATTCTCAAATCAAACACTTTTAATTTTTCCCACTTATTTTGCACCACCTTTCATGAAGTAAGATTATATTCCGTTATCTATTGTCATACGAAGCTTTGTTCTTTGGCGGAAGAGTTTAGACAGTTACTTACTTTGACCAATGAGCTTTGTGCAGGAATGACATGTGACCATTTTGAGCCAATGGTTTAAGCCAGTGTATATTTTTGCTAGCCTTCACGCTCATTTTCTCTGCCAAAAGAATGACACACCTCAAATAGGGGTGCACTTTAACTTACTTCCTAGAAGGTTAATTTGGTACAAGAATAAATGAGAACGTTTTATCAATGTTTCTTTTAAGACATGGGAGCTCTAGTGAATGCTTATACTGTAGCAAAATTCACTAATATACACTTTTTTAATGTTTGTTTTTTTTTTCCTGAGAATTGTGCCTACTTTTTCTGATTTTTTTTTTCTGAATTACGAGGCTAGTAGATATTATTTGACTCACCTACTTTATGTATGTATCCCACTAAATATTTCATATTTTGTTTAGAAACTAAATTTAAAATAATTAAAAAAGAAAAAGAATCGCAAAATTGTATTTTTTTTTTTTTGCCTACTTCAATGCTATATACCATAAGGTAATTCCAAATTTGTAAAGAAAGTGGTCTTTTTTTTTCTTTCTGAGAATGGTGCCTATGTTTTCTGAATTTTTTTTCTGAATTGTGAGGTTAATAAATATTATTAGACTCGTCTACTTTGCATATGTCTCCCCCTAAATATTTCATGTTTTGTTTAGTAACTAAATTTCAAATAATTAAAAATTAAAAAGAATTGCAAAGTTGTATTTTTTGCCTAATTCAATGCCATATACCATAAGGTAACTCCAAATTTGTAAATGAAAGGGTCTTATCTTTTGACAAATTTATAACCTGAGATTCCAAGTGTACACTTTAAGAATGGATAATATGCATGTTAGAAGAACAAAACATGCAAAGAAATACAAACTAGCACATTTCTTTGAAAGAGTATACATTAAAAATTAAATGGTGGTTTACAATCAGATTATATGGGTTCTAACAAAGTTCAAAATATTTCATTAGAGCATGTTTGAATTTAATGAGTCTTTAAAAGATAAGTGGTGTTTCATTTTATAGGAAAAATGTTTTAAAACATCAGAATTTATATAGCTTCAAATGCATATATGAATCATATATATATACATGTATGAATATCACACAATTACCTCCTAATATTATTTCATATTATCTAACATATTTATTGGCTAATAAGTAGTTGCCCACATAAGGAAGGTAATTAAATGTGTCTTTGCTGTAGCAACTGCATGAGAAAACAATGAACCTCAGACCTTAATCACATCATAAAACAAACAAAACTCAAACTGAATCATAGTTCTGAATGTAAGAGCTAAAACTATAAAACCCCTAGGGGGAAAAATATGAGAAAACCTTTGTGAGGCTGGTTTGGGCAAGGTTTCTTAAAATATTACTTGTAATTATCATTGACTGCGTAATCTTCAAGCCCCACAGTTACTGCATATGTCAACATATCACTTGCTGGATGTACCTGATCTTAATTAATAATAGGTGAGAATGATAATAATCATGATGCCACTGTATGCTAGGGGTTAACTAAAATCAAATTATTGCCATCAGGATACTGAGTAATGCTTCCAAAATGCTATTCTGGGAGTCTGATTTTAGGAAAACTCCTGGACCCAACTATCTTGGCCTATGTTCCCCAAACAAGTAGATATCCAGGCAAAAATTTGTATATGTACTACCATTATATTAGGAACTAATAGAAAAAAAAAAAAAAAAGCAATGTCAGAAAGGGAGGTGAGAGAGGGAATACCTGGTGCATTACTGAGCTTTCCAGGATTTTGTAACAGTTTTGTGATACCATCTTACAATAGGTTTTATAAACAATGCATCCCAGGACAGTCTCTCAGGGGAAGAAAATAGGAAGAATTAATTTGCTTGTCTCAAATTTCCATTTGTCAGGTGTTCATCCTATGGGAAATTATCTCTTCTGTAATTATGGTTCTGGATATATGAATAGATCCCAAGATATCCCATATCTCAAGTCTACAGAGAAGCTCCAAGGTATGTGTATATAAACATAAATACACACACATTTATAGATACATATATATGCATATTTTCATATATTTGGTATTTGACTCCTTTACCATAAAGTCCATTGGTTATTTTGGAGTCCACTTGAATTTCTGAGCCCACAATACTGAGCTCCACAAACTGATTGTTGCTACCAATGCAGTTGGTAAAGAGTATCCTTTAAAAAGTCCTAGAATAAGGGTGCTAATGAGAAGAACGTGTAGCCAAAAATACTCTATCTGGCAAGGCTGTCATTTAGAATGGATGGAGAGATGCAGAGCTTCCAAGACTGGCAGAAACCGAAAGAATATGTGACCACCAAGCTGGCCCCGCAAGAAATATTAAGAGGGGTTTTATAAAAGGAGAAAGACCCCAAGAGTGATATAGAACAGAAATATATAGAGACAATCTATAAAACAAGGTCTTCACAGGCAACATGATGCAATAAATTCATATCGTTCAATAATCACTCTCAACGTGAATGGTCTAAATGTTCCCATAAAACGGCACAGGGTTGCAGATTGGATAAAAAGACAGGACCCATCCATATGCTGTCTACAAGAGACTCATTTTGAACCTAAAGATTTATCCAGACTGAAAGTGAAGGGATGAAGATCCATCTTCCATGCCAATGGACCTCAAAAGAAAGCTGGGGTAGCAATTCTTATATCAGACAAATTAGATTTTAAACTAAAGACTGTAGTTAGAGACACAGAAGGACACTATATCATTCTTAAAGCGTCTATCCAACAAGAAGATTTAACAATTGTAAATATCTACACCCCCAACAAGGGAGCAGCCATCTACATAAGCCAACTGTTTACCAAAATAAAGAGTCATATTGATAACAATACGTTAATTGTAGGAGACCTCAATACTCCACTTTCCACAATAGACAGATCATCTAAGCAGAAAATCAACAAGGAAACAAGAGCTTTGAATGACACAGTGGAGCAGATGGACTTCATAGATATTTACAAAACATTCCACCCTAAAACAACAGAATACTCATTCTTCTCAAGTGCACGTGGAACATTCTCTGGAATAGAGAAACTGATACAAAAAGATTGAGATTATTCTCTGCATATTCTCAGACCATAAGGGTTTAAAACTGAAACTCAATCACAAGAAAAAAAATTGGAAGAAATTCACACTTGGAAGCTAAAGACCACTCTGTTCAAGAAGGTTTGGGTCAACCAGGAAAACAAGGAAAAACAAACAATTCATGGAAACCACCAATGAGAAAAAAACACATCAGTCCAAAACCTATGAGATAGTGCAAAGCCGGTCCTAAGGGGAAAATATATAGCCATCCAAGCCTCACTCAAAAATATAGAAAAATCCCGAATTCACTAACTAACTCTACACCTTAAAGAACTAGAGAAAAAGCAATAAACGATGCCCAAGCCATGCATTAGAAGAGAAATACTTAATATTAGAGCAGAGATCAATGAATTAGAAACCAGAAACACAGTACATCAGATCAATGAAATGAGAAGCTGGTTCTTTGAAAGAATTAATAAGATCGATAAACCACTGGCCAGGCCTATCTAAAAGAAAAGAGAAAGGACCCAAATTAATAAAATTATGAATGAAAGGGGAGAGATCACGACTAACACCAAGGAAATAGAAACAATTATTGAAAATTATTATCAACAACTATATGCCAATAGACCTATCCACAGAAACCTGGCAGGCCAGAAAGGACTGGCATGATATCTTCAGATCACTAAACAAGAAAAATATGCAGCCAAGAATATTATATCTAGCTAGGCTGTCATTGAAAATTGAAGGAGAGATAAAAAGCTTGTAAGACAAACAAAAACTAAAGGAATTTGTAAACACGAAACCAGGCCTACAAGAAATATTGAAAGGGGTCCTCTAAGCAAAGAGAGAGCCTAAAAGCAGCATAGACCAGAAAGGAATACAGACAATATACAGTAATAGTCACCTTACAGGTAATACAATGGCACTAAATTGATATCTTTCAATAGTTACTCTGAATGTAAATGGGCTAAATGCCCCAATCAAAAGACACAGGTTATCAGATTGGATAAAAAACAAGACCCATCAATATGCTGTCTGCCAGAGACTCATTTTAGAACCAAAGACACACCTAGATTGAAAGTGAAGGAGTGGAAAACCATTTACCATGCTAATGGACACCAAAAGAAAGCTGGGGTGGCAATCCTTATATCAGACAAATTAGATTTTAAAACAAAGACTGTAATAAGAGAAGAGGAAGGATACTATATCCTACTTAAAAGTTCTATCCAAAAAGAAGATCTAACAATTGTAAATATCTATGCCCCTAACATGGGAGCAGCCAATTATATAAGGCAATTAATAACAAAAGCAAAGAAATGCATTGACAACAATACAATAATAGTGGGGGACTTTAACACCCCACTGACTGAAATGGATAGATCATCTAAGCAAAAGATCAACAAGGAAATAAAGACTTTAAATGACACGCTGGACCAAATGGACTTCACAGACACATTCAGAACATTCCATCCCAAAGCAAAGGAATACACATTCGTCTCTAGTGCCCATGGAACATTCTCCAGAACTGATCACATGCTAGGTCACAAATAAGGTCTCAACCAGTACCAAAAGTTTGGGATTATTCCCTGCATATTTTCAGACCACAGTGCTTTGAAACTAGAAATCCATCACAAGAAGAAAGTCGGAAAGAACTCAAATACATGGAGGCTAAAATGCATCCTACTAAGGAATGAATGGGTCAACCAGGAAATAAAAGAAGAATTAAGAAAATTCATGGAACCAATGAAAATGAAAACACAGTTGTTCAAAATCTTTGGCATCCAGCAAAGGCAGTCCTGAGAGGAACGTATATAGCAATACAAGCTTTTCTCAAGAAAAAAGAAAGGTCTCCAATACACAACCTAAACCTACACCTAAAGGAGCTAGAGATAAAATAGCAAATAAAGCTTAAACTGAGCAGGAGAAGAGAAATAATAAAGATCAGAGCAGAAATCAATGAACTAGAAACCAAAAGAACAGTAGAACAGATCAACGAAACTAGGAGCTAGTTCTTTGAAAGGATTAGCAAGATTGATAAGCCCCTGGCCAGAATTATCAAAAAGAAAAGAGAAATGACCCAAATCAACAAAATCATGAATGAGAGAGGAGCGATCACAACCAACACCAAAGACATACAAACAATTATAAGAACATATTATGAGCAACTATATGCCAGCAAATTAGATAACCTGGAGGAATTTGATCCATTCCTAGAGAAGTGTCAACTACCAAAATTGAACCAGGAAGAAATAGAAAACCTAAACAGAACTATAACCACTAAGGAAATTGAACCAGTCATCAAAAATCTCCCAACAAACAAACACCCAGGACCAGATGGCTTCCCAATGGAATTCTACCAAACATTTAAAGAAGAATTAATACCTATTCTCCTGAAACTGTTCCAAAAAATAGAAATGGAAGGAAAACTGCCAAATTCATTTTATGAGGCTACCATTACCTTGATCCCAAAACAAGAAAAAGACCCCATCAGAAAGGAGACTTACAGACCAATATCCTTGATGAACACGGATGCAAAAATTCTCACCAAAATACTAGCCAATAGGATCCCACAGTACCTTAAAAGGATGATTCACCACGACCAAGTGGGATTTATCCCTGGGCTGCAAGGTTGGTTCAACCTCTGCAAATCAATCAAAGTGATACAATATATTAACAAACGAAAGAACAAGAATCATATGATCCTCTCAATAGATGCAGAAAAAGCATTTGAAAAAGTACAGCATCCTTTCTTGATCAAAACTCTTCAGAGTATAAGGATTTCAATATCATAAAACCATCTATGAGAAACATACAGTAAATATCACTCTTAGTGGGGAAAAGTTGAGAGCTTTCCCCCTAAGGTCAGGAATGTGGCAGGGAAGTCCACTATCACCACTGCTATTCAACATAGTATTAGAAGTCCTAGCCACAGCAATCAGACAACAAAAAAAATCAAAGGCATCCAAATAGGCAAAGAAGAAGTCAAACTCTCACTCTTTACAGATGATATGATACTGTATGTGGAAAACCCAAAAGACTCCACCACAAAACTGCTAGAACTCATACAGGAATTCAGTAAAGTGGCAGGATATAAAATCAATGCACAGAAATCAGTGGCATTCCTATACACCAACAACAAGACAGAAGAGAGACAAATTAAGGAGTCGATCCCATTTACAATTGCACCCAAACCCATAAGATACCTAGGAATAAATCTAACCAAAGAGGCAAAGGTTCTGTACTCAGAAAACTATAAAATACTCATGAAAGAAATGGAGGAAGACACAAAGATATGGAAAAACTTTCCATGCTCATGGATTGGAAGAACAAACTTTGTGAAGATGTCAATGCTACCTAGAGCAATCTACACGTTCAATACAATCCCCATCAAAATACCATCCACTTTTTTCAAAGAAATGGAACAAATAATCCTAAAATTTGTATGGAACCTGAACAGACCCCGAATAGCCAGAGAAATGTTGAAAAAGAAAAGCAAAGCTGGCGGCATCACAATTCCGGACTTCCAGCTCTATTACAAAGCTGTCATCATCAAGACAGTATGGTACTGGCACAAAAACAGACACATAGATCAATGGAACAGAATAGAGAGCCCAGAAATGGACCCTCAACTCTATGGTCAACTCATCTTTGACAAAGCAAGAAAGAATGTCCAAAGGAATAAAGACAGTTTCTTCAACAAATGGTGTTGGGAAAATTGGACAGCCACACGCAGAAGAATGAAACTGGACCATTTCCTTACACCACACACACAAATAGACTCCAAATGGTTGAAAGACCTAAACGTGAGACAGGAGTCCATCAAAATCCTAAAGGAGAACACAGGCAGCAACCTCTTTGACCTCAGCTGCAGCAACTTCTTCCGAGAAACATCGCCAAAGGCAAGGGAAGCAAGGGCAAAAATGAACTATTGGGATTTCATCAAGATAAAAAGCTTTTGCACAGCAAAAGAAACAGTCCACAAAACCAAAAGATAACTGACAGAATGGGAGAAAATATTTGCAAATGACATATCAGATAAAGGGCTAGTATCCAAAATCTATAAAGAACTTATTAAATTCAGCACCCAAAGAACAAATAATCCAATCAAGAAATGGGCAGAAGACATGAACAGATATTTTTCCAAAGAAGACATCCAAATGGCCAACAAACACATGAAAAAGTGCTCAACATCGCTCGGCATCAGGGAACTCCAAATCAAAAGGTTTCTCAAACATTTAAAAATAGAGCTATGATATGATCCAGCAATTGCACTACTCGGTATTTACCACAAAGATACAAATGTAGGGATCCCAAGGGGTACGTTCACCCCAATGTTTATAGCAGAAATGTCTGCAATAGCCAAAGTGGAAAGAGCCAAGATGTCCATCAACAGATGAATGGATAAAGAAAATTTGGTATATATAATCAATGGAATATTATGCAGCCATCAAAAGGAATGAGATCTTGCCATTTTCAACGACGTGGATGGAACTGGAGAGTGTTTTGCTTAGTGAAATAAGTCAATCAGAGAAAGACATGTATCATATGACCTCACTGATATGAGGAATTCTTAATTTCAGGAAACAAACTGAGGGTTGCTGGAGTGGTGGGGGTGTGGGAGGGATGGGGTGGCTGGGTGATAGACATTGGGGAGGGTATGTGCTATGGCGAGTCTGTGAATTGTGCAAGACTGTTGAATCACAGATCTGTACCTCTGAAACAAATAAAGCAATATTGTTAAGAAAAAAAAAAGAAGAAGAATATAGCAGGAGGGGAAGAATGAAGGGGGGAGAAATCAGAGGGGCAGACAAACCATGAGAGATGATGGACTCTGAAAAACAAACTGAGGGTTCTAGAGGGGAGGGGGGATGGGTTAGCCTGGTGATGGGTATTAAAGAGGGCAAGTTCTGCGTGGAGCACTGGGTGTTATGCACAAACAATGAATCATGGAACACTACATCCAAAACTAATGATGTAATGTATGGTGATTAACATAACAATAAAAAAATTTTAAAAAATGATCAATAGCAAATATAAGAAAAAAAGACAATAGCATGCCGAATAACATGCCTACACACAATGAAATCTTGTCATAGTTATGTTACAGAACAAAGTGTATATTTTATTACAATGCAAGGAAAGACAATAAAATACTACAAAACACAAAATAACAACATACGTCAGAATTTTTTTTTTCAAGATTTTATTTATTTATTCATGAGAGACAGAGAGAGAGAGAGAGAGAGAGAGGGGCAGAGGGAGAAGCAGGCTCCCAAGGAGCAGGGAGCCCGATGCGGGACTCGATCCCAGGACTCTGGGATCACGACCTGAGCCGAAGGCAGACGCTTAACCATCTGAGCCACCCAGGCACCCCATACGTCAGAATTTTAAAAACTCAAATAAATAGATAAAATTCAAGAAATTGTTTTAGAAATACAAAAAAAAATAATAATTTCAGCAAGGAACCCTAAACTTGAAGCAACACAAGTAAATAAATGCAATAGATAGTGCCTTACCTAAAACAGGTTAAAAAAGGAAAAGTTTAAAAACCCAAAGTACCAAAGAAAATTTAAGAAAATTGAAATATAATAACTATTGGCAATAAGCAAAGATCAATACACAGTTGATATACATCCTTAAAAAAATTAATATGAGGTTGCAGAATATAGACTAAATTTTCTACCTCAAAAATATCCTTGATTTTTTAAAAAAAGATTAGAAATCTTAATACACAGATTAAATTATTGAAAAGGTGTAACATATACCTGAGAATACAAAACCAATATGAACAATTCTGGTGCAGGTTCTAATGAAATTACTAACTTTAAAGATTTATTTGGTATTTTAGAGAGCAAGAATGAAAGAGCACATGCATGGGAGGAGAGGCAGAGGGAGACGGAGAGGGAGAGAGAATTCTCAGACTCCCCACTGATTGTAGAGCCCGATGTGGGGCTTGATCCCAGGACCCTGAGATCATGACCTGAGCTGAAACCAAGAGTCCAACACTTAACTGGCTGAGGCACACAGGTGCCCTGTGAAATCACTACACTCTAAATTAAAAAAAAAAAAAAAATCCTCTGGACATATAGGTAAAATTATCAAAAGGGAAAAATAAATTATCCTCAGATTTTATAAAGCAGCACCTTAGAAATGATAAAATGGAATAATGCAATTAATATATCAAGAAAAGAAAATTTGAGCAAAGAACTTCATATCCATCAAAACTAAGACTCAAGAAAAAATGTAGAGTCAAACTATTAACAACAAACAATTCTAAGAATATTTATAAAATGAACTTTTCTTGAAGTATCCAAAGAGTAGACTTCAGACATGAGCATCAATACCGGTGGTAAGTTTTAAACATATAATGATTTACAGACCTAAGATTAAATGGAATTTAAAAGGGATAAATTACAGAGCACAACGGTATATACATAGTGTAGATAAAATAACATTGTAAAATATATAAGGAAAGAAGAGAATAAGCATTTTTAAAATTATTTACTCAGTGTCTATGCAGGTAGCAGCATTGGTTTTATTAATGTTATTCCTAAATGATTATGTGTGTAATATGGATAAAGTATTAATTATGATGCTTTCTATTTCTGTCATCTCTTGTGTCCTTGAAAACCAGTTATCTCAGTATGGAAGAAAAGAAATACAGATGTAATCTAGATAATACTAACTAAAGCCTTGTTGCACTGAATTAAATTGGAAGTATCAATATGAATGTATGAGAAATTTTATCTCTAAAAAAACTTTAAAATTTTTATATGTAGATATGAAATACACAGACACATATTTTTATAGTTCTATCCACTAAAGAAGCCTAAAACTCAGGACCAATTCAATAACAATGAGCATCCCCAGAGATTAAATTGTAGTTTTAAAATGCCATATTCTTATAAAAGAAAGATCTTCTGGGAAAAAAAAAAGCAAACGGGGTTTGGAATGTGACAAAAATGCAAGATAAATTTGGAATATCCTGCTATCAAAATGGTAGTGAAGACACTAAAAAAAATTGCTGAGGTCATGTCAAAAGTAATTCTGAGCCAAAATATTTGGTTCACTGGCTAAGTTGAGACAATTTTTGTTATAAATATAATAATAATAATATATTAAAGAAATGTAAATCTGTAAGTTCATAATTAAATCATACAAAAGAAACTTAATGGTTGAACTTTGGAATATTATAGAGAACCAATCCATTATCTTGATAACTGGGAAAAGAGAGTGAAGGAAATAACCACTTATTCTGAATTTCCTGTATGAACTGTATCACTGCATATCCAAATTACAGAAGAAGTGTTTTTTTAGAAAAAGAAATCCAACTAATAAATTTAAAAGAAGAGATATTTAAAACATGAATAGTTTGCAATTTTCAATCAATAAATATGTAGGCAATGATAAACATACCAAAAAAAGGCAGGAAGGAAAGAATGGATATTATATTCTTCCTAATGAAATGACATAACACTATGTATAATCTTAGCAAAAAAAAAAAAAAAGAATATGTCTGATTAAGATTCTAGCTCCAGCTGCCAAGTTCCAGGAAATATTGAGGGCAGAGAATATAATTGAATTTTACTATTAATATGCAATCAACAAAATCTAACTTACAGAAAAATCTACAAGTTAAATATCCCAGATCTTTTACAGGAAAAAAAAAGATATATATATATTTAGAAACATATATATATAAATATATATATATTTCTTTTTTCATATTCATATATATATATGAAAAAAGATGGAGAGGGAATCTATAATTGAAATAGATTTTTACAATTGACCATTCTGGAAACTTATTTTTGTGGATTGCAATAACTGATTGAAAAGTTTATATGGAAAGGCAAATGACCCAAAATAGCCAATACAATATTGAAGGAGAACGAAGTGAGAATTCACACTACTCAAGACCTCAAAGCTTACTATAAAACTATAGTAATCAAGACAGTGTAGTATTGGTGAAAGAACAGACCAATAGTTCAATGGAACAGAGAAGACAGCCTAGAAATACACCCACATCAATATGGTCAACTGATCTTTGACAAAGGAACAAAGGCAATACAGCAGAGAAAAGTTAGCATCTCCAACAAATGGTGCTGGAACAACTAGACATCCACATACAAACAAATGAACCTAGCCACAAATCCTCCACAAAAATTAATTCAAAATGTATTGTACACCTAAATGTAAAATGCAAAACCATAAAACTCCTGGTGGGTAACATAGGAGAAAACTTAGAAGACCTTGAGTATGGCAATGACTTTTTAGATACAACATCAGAAGCATGATCCATGAAAGAAATAATTGACAAGCTGGACTTCATTAAAATTAAAAGGAAAACTCTGCTCTGGGAAAGAAAAACAATGTCAAGACAAGAAGAAGACAAACCATGGGCTGGGAGAAAATATATTTTTTAAAATTTTATTTATTTATTTTGAGAGAGAAAGAGAGAGAGAGAGCAAGTATGGGGTGGGGGGGAAGGGGTAGAAGAAGAGGGAGAGAAGCAGGTTCTCCACTGAGTGAGGAGCCTGATGCAGGGCTCCATCTCATGACCCTGAGTTCATGACCTGAGCTGAAATCAAGAGTCAGACAACCAACTGAGCCACCCAGGTGCCCCTGGGAGAAAATATTGTCAAAAGAAATATCAGGTAAAAGATTTATCCAAAATATATATCCAAAATATACTTAAAACTCAACAGCAATAAAACAAAGAACCCAGTTAAAAAATAGGCCAAATACTTTGACACCTCACCAAAGAAAGTATAGAGATGATAAATAATCATCTGAAAAGATGCTCCATGTCATATGTCATCAGAGAAATACAAATTAAAGCAACAAAGACATACCACTACACACTTACTAAAAATGGCCAAAACCAAAAAAAAAAAAAAAACTGCCAACAACAAATACTGATAAGGACCCACATTTTTAGTATTATTCATTGCTGGTGGGAATGAGGATGATATACTTTGGGCAAGTCTGTCAGTTTCTTACAAAGCTAAACATACTTTTATTCTTATTATATAATCCAGCAATCATTTGTATGTCCACAGTAAATCTACACATGTCTATAGCAACTTTATTCATAATTGTCAGAATGTGGAAGCAACCAAGTTGGCCTTGCATACGTGAACGGATAAATAAGCTGTGATATATTTTTCATCACTGAAGAGAAATGAGCTATCAAGCCATGAGAAGACATGGAGGAACGTTAAATATATATTATCACTGAATTGAAGGAAGCCTGATTTCACCTATAAGACACTATGGAAATGTCAAAACTATGGAGACAGTAAAAAGATCAGTTGTTGCCCAGGAATTAGGGAGAAGAGGTGATGGAAACGGGAAGCACAGAGGATTTTTAGGGCAGTGAAAATACTGTGTATGACACTATGATAATGGATACTTATCCTGTATTTGTCCAAAGCTATAGATTGTACAACACCAAGAGTGAACCCTAATGTAAACTATGGACTTTGGGTGATTCTGATGTGTCAGTGTAGGTACATGAGTTATATAACAAATGTATCAGTAGAGGTGTTTGATAATACTATGAACCTATAACTACTCTAAAAATATATTTAAAAATAAATTAAAATAAAAAAAAATAAATGGACCAGACTAAACATAAGTGCGCTGGGATGATCATTTGGGAAACTAACTATAAAGAAATGCAAATAAGTTATTACCACAAAAGTTAGGCAAACGGATCATTGTGGAGGGTAGGAGAGCTGGCATGAGGTCGAGGTACTTATATGGGCTTCTGGCATGGCTGGTAAAGAGCAATTTATTGGTGTGCGTGGTGGTGTAGGACATTTTCCTTATAATAGCTCACTAATGTATGTCTTGAGGCAGGGAGAACAGCAGAACTGGGATGAATTTCTTTCTTTTTAAGATTTTATTTATTTTAGAAAGACATAAAGTGAGAGTGGGAGTGGAGTGGGAATGGGGAGAGGGGCGGAGGGAGAGGAAAAGAGAGAATCTCAAGCGGACTCTGTGCTGAGCATGGATTCTGATGCAGGGCTTGAACCCACGACCCTGAGATCATGACCTGAGCCAAAACCAAGAGTCGGAGGCTTAATCAACTGAGCCACCCAGGGGCCCCAGGATGATTTTTCTTAAAGTGAATAGTGGATCAAATTAGAGGAACTAAGTAAAGTAAAAGGAAATTTAAAAGTGACAAGGAACTCTGGAAACTTAGTGATGTTAAAAATATAGTTGCAAATTAACTGCACATTCTGAATAATTAAAACTCACAAAAATCATGACTAGCTTCAGTTTTTTGAATAAAAATTCTAGATGAAAGGTGCATGGGTAGTCAGTTCTACTTTATAATGCATTTTATGGTAAGACATATTTTTCCTAACATCTATGGCAGAATTTTTTTTAAATTATAAAGGTTAATAGTTACATGAATTAAATACATCACAAATGAGTGATGTATTTAATAACAGAATTCCTGCTTTCTGAAGTTAACTAAATTAATTCCTGATTTCTGAGGTTAACTGTATTGAGAGTGTACATTTTAAATATGTTTTAAGTTAAATTATATGATGTAATTTTAAGTAGACCTCCTTCAATGAATATCTTAGAACGCATTTTACTTCTGTTTTTAGGTTTAATAGAAAAAATCAAGAATATATTGAATATGTAGTTCAAATGATCCTGGCTAAAAATGATTCTAAATAAATAAATGGATTTTATGAAATATTTTTGTATAGTAGATGCTAATGTTAGCCTAGCAAAGTAGCATTTATGCTCTGTAGAGAGCTAATAATTTACAGTAATCACTTTGATCCTTATTATTTAATTTATATGCTAAACAGATGAACTGAATTAATTATTATTACCAAATAAACTGTTCTTTCTTATTAAAATTTTCCTGGCTTTCAGATAGTCGTAGATGACATCTAATCCATTGTTCTTAAATAAGCAAATACAAGTTTTAAATATGCACTATAAAAATCTAACATAAAGCATACCATACATGTCTAACATTTTATGAAATGATCATATGAAAATAACATTATATTAACTCAAGTCCTTTATAATATTTGCAGTGGAAAGCTTCTATGAACTCCAAAATAAATAATACTTCTTACTATAAGAAGAATTGGAAGGATGATTTTTAATGTTGATTTTATTAAATAAATAATTTGTCCTATAATAACATGTTATTTTAGGCAGAAGCCTTAAAGTGGTTTTAGTTCTGTTTTATAGTAATCTATGCAAATAGAGAGTTGTTAGTTACAAAGATCTGTGTCGATGAAAAAGCAGGGAATATTTATAGAGTAGCTTTTCATGTGCGTGACTTTCGAAGTAATTTGAAATGTCAAGCATGTTATGAGAAGTGCCAATTATAATTATCTCAAGTCATATTAAGCATAGTTTAAACATATGTAGTAGTTATACTAGAATTAATATATCAAATTGTTAATAGAGGTCATGATTGGGCAAATTTGGAGGACATTCCCAGACTTGGATCTTATCTCCTTGGACGATTCACTCACCCTGTTTCTATATACTGGTTTTTCTGCTGTTCGTGTACATGCCAAGGACATTTCCACCTCTTGGCCTTGGCACACGTTCTTTGCCCTGTTTAAAAAGCTCTCTTTCCACATATTTTCACACTTCCAAATCCATAATCATGCTTCTTATGTCACGGAAATTGTCGCAACTTAGATGTAAATATTTACCTCTTTTCTCTATAGTTCTCCAACTGGGTTGTAAGGATCCTGTGGAAAAAGACTGTGATTTTTCATTGTTATATATGTAGCACACAAAGCAGAAGCTGAAATTACATAGGAATATGTATGTAAACGAATGAGTATATGCAATATTAATTTAGCATTCAAATAAAATATAGAACCAAAAAAACTCCTTAGATATCATATGTGTATATTTTCTAAAGTAAACAATGATTCACATATTTGTATACCTACTATATATTTATGTATCGTTTATCATTTATAATGTAAAAGAATTTCATATTTTCCCCAAACAACAGCATATTTCCCCATGATAAATCTTACAGATTGGTTCAATCATTCCATCCCGAAGCAAGGAATACACATTATTCTCTAGTGCCCATGGAACATTCTCCAGAACTGATCACATCCTACGTCACAAATCAGGTCTCAACCAGTATCAAAAGATTGGGATTATTCCCTGCATATTTTCAGACCACAATTCTTTGAAACTAGAACTCAATCACAAGAGGAAAGTTGGAAAGAACTCAAATACATGGAGGCTAAAGAGCATCCTACTAAGGAATGAATGAGTCAACCAGAAAATTAAAGAAGAATTAAAAAAATTCATGGAACCAATGAAAAGGAAAACACAATTGTTCAAAATCTTTGAGATACAGCAAAGGCAGTCCTGAGAGGAAAGTATATAGCAATACAAGCCTTTCTCAAGGAACAAGAAAGGTCTCCAATAGACAACCTAACCCTACACCTAAAGGAGTTAGAGATAAAACAGCAAATAAAGCCTAAACCCAGCAGGAGAAGAGAAATAATAAAGATCAGAGCAGAGATCAATGAAATAGAAACCAAAAGAACAGTAGAACAGATCAATGAAACTAGGACCTGGTTCTTTGAAAGAATTAACAAGATTGATAAGCCCCTGGCCAGACTTATCAAAAAGAAAAGAGAAATGACCCAAATCAACAAAATCATGAATGAGAGAGGTGCTATCACAACCAACACCAAAGACATACAAGCAATGATAAGAACATTTTATGAGCAACTCTATGCCAGCAAATAGATACCCTGGAAGAAATGGATGCATTCCTAGAGATGGATCAACTACCAAAATTGAACCAGAAAGAAATAGAAAACCTAAACAGACCTATAACCACTAAGGAAATTGAAACAGTCATCAAAAATCTCCCAACAAACAAAAGGCCAGGGCCAGATGGCTTCCCAGGGGAATTCTACCAAACATTGCAGGAAGAATTAATACCTATTCTTCTGAAACTGTTCCAAATAATAGAAATGGGAGGAAAACTTCCAAACTCATTTTATGAGGCCACCATTACCTAGATCCCAAAACCAGAAAAAGACCTCAACAAAAAGGAGAATTACAGACCAATTTCCTTGATGAACATGGATGCAAAAATTCTCACCAAAATACTAGCCAAAAGGATCCAACAGTACATTAAAAGGATTATTCACCATGACCAAGTGGGATTTATCCCTGGACTGCAAGGCTGGTTCAACATCCACAAATCAATCCAGGTGATACAATATATTAACAAAAGAAAAACAAGAAACATATGATCCTCTCAATAGACGCAGAAAAAGCATTTGACAAAGTACAGCACCCTTTCTTGATCAAAACTCTTCAGAGTATAGGGATAGAGGGTACACACCTCAATATCATAAAAACCATCTATGAAAAACATACAGCAAATATCATTCTCAATGGGGAAAAGCTGAAAGCTTTCCCCCTAAGGTCAGGAACACAGCAGGAATGTTCACTATCACCACTGCTATTCAACATACTATTAGAAGTCCTAGCCACAGCAATCAGACAACAAAAAAAATCAAAGGCATCCAAATCAGCAAAGAGGAAGTCAAACTCTCACTCTTCACAGATGATATGATACATGATGTGGAAAACCCAAAAGACTCCACCTCAACACTGCTAGAACTCATACAGGAATTCAGTAAAGTGGCAGGATAGAAAATCAATGCACAGAAATCAGTGGCATTCCTATACACCAACAACAAGACAGAAGAGAGACAAATTAAGGAGTCGATCCCATTTACAATTGCACCCAAACCCATAAGATACCTAGGAATAATTCTAACCAAAGAGGCAAAGGATTTGTACTCAGGAAAATATAAAATACTCAGGAAAGAAATGGAGGAAGACACAAAGATATGGAAAAACGTTCCATGCTCATGGATTGGAAGAACAAACATTGTGAAGATGTCAATGCTACCTAGAGCAATCTACACATTCAATGCAATCTCCATCAAAATACCATCCACTTTTTTCAAAGAAATGGAACAAATAATCCTAAAATTTGTATGGAACCTGAACAGACCCCGAATAACCAGAGAAATGTTGAAAAAGAAAAGCAAAGCTGGCGGCATCCCAATTCCGGATTTCCAGGTATATTACAAAGCTGTCATCATCAAGACAGTATGGTACTGGCACAAAAACAGACACATGGATCAATGGAACAGAATAGAGAGCCCAGAAATGCACCCTCAACTCTATGGTCAACTGATCTTTGACAAAGCAGGAAAGAATGTCCAATGGAAAAAAGACAGTTTCTTCAACAAATGGTGTTGGGAAAATTGGACAGCCACACGCAGAAGAATGAAACTGGACCATTTCCTTACACCACACACACAAATAGACTCCAAATGGTTGAAAGACCTAAACGTGAGACAGGAGTCCATCAAAATCCTAAAGGAGAACACAGGCAGCAACCTCTTTGACCTCAGTCGCAGCAACTTCTTCCTAGAAACATCGCCAAAGGCAAGGGAAGCAAGGGCAAAAATGAACTATTGGGATTTCATCAAGATTAAAAGCTTTTGCACAGCAAAAGAAACAGTCCACAAAACCAAAAGATAACCGACAGAATGGGAGAAAATATTTGCAAATGACACATCAGATAAAGGGCTAGTATCCAAAGTCTATAAAGAATTTATCAAACTCAACACCCAAAGAACAAATAATCCAATCAAGAAATGGGCAGAAGACATGAACAGACATTTTTCTAAAGAAGACATCCAAATCGCCAACAGACACATGAAAAAGTGCTAAAGATTGCTCAGCATCAGGGAAATCCAAATCAAAACCTTAAAAAGATACCACCTCACACCAGTCAGAATGGCTAAAATTAACAAGTGAGGAAAGGACAGATGTTGGCGGGGATGTGGAGAAAGGGGAACCCTCCTACACTGTTGGTGGGAATGCAAGTTGGTGCAACCACTCTGGAAAACAATATGGAGGTTCCTCAAACAGTTGAAAATAGAGCTATGATACGATCCAGCAATTGCACTATTGGGTATTTACCACAAAGATACAAATGTAGGGATTCGAAGGGATATGTGCACCCCAATGTTTATAGCAGCAATGTCCACAATAGCCAAACTGTGGAAGAGCCAAGATGTCCATCGACAGATGAATGGATAAAGAGGAAGTGGTATATAGACACAATGGAATATTATGCAGCAATCAAAAGGAATGAGATCTTGCCATTTGCAATGACGTGGATGTAACTGGAGGATGTTATGCTGAGTGAAATAAGTCAATCAGAGAAAGACATGTATCATATGACCTCACTGATATGAGGAATTCTTAATCTCAGGAAACAAACTGAGGTTTGCTGGAGTGGTGGGGTGTGGGAGGTATGGGGTGGCTGGGTGATAGACATTGGGAGGGTATGTGCTATGAATTGTGCAAGACTGTTGAATCATAGATATGTACCTCTGAAACAAATAATGCAATATATGTTAAGAAAAAAAAAAGAAGAAGATAGCAGGAAGGGAAAAATGAAGGTGGGAATCAGAGGGGGAGACATACCTAGAGAGACGATGGACTCTGATAAACAAACTGATGGTTCTAGGGTCGAGGTGCGTGGGGGGATGGGTTGGCATGGTGATGGGTATTAAAGAGGGCACGTTCTGCGTGGAGCACTGGGTGTTATGCACAAACAATGAAACATGGAACACTACATCCAAAACTAATGATGTAATGTATGGTGATTAACATAACAATAAAAATTAAAAAAAACAACTATATGCCAATAAATTGAGCAACCTGGAAGAATTGGATGCCTTCCTGGGAACCCATAAACTCTCAAGCCTGAAACAGGAAGAAATTGATAACCTGAACAGGCCAATAACCAGTAACAAGATTGAAGCAGTGATCAGAACCTCCCAGAAAACCAGAGTCCAGGGCCTGATGGAGTCCCTGGGGAATTCTATCAAACATTCAAAGAAGAAATAATACATATTCTCCTGAAGCTGTTTCAAAAAATAGAAATAGTAGGAAAGCTTCCAGACTCATTTTATGAGGCCAGCATTTCCTTAATCCCCAAACCAGGCAAAGACCCCATCAAAAGGAGAATTTCAGATAGATATCACAGATGAATATGGATCCAATATTCTCAGCAAAATCCTAGCTAATAGGATCCAACAATACATTAAAAGGATCATCCACCACAACCAAGTGGGATTTATCCCCAGGATGCAAGGGTGGTTCAATACTAGCAAATCAATCAGTTTGATAGAACACATTAATAAGAGGAGACAGAAGAATGATATGGTCCTCTCAATTGATGCAGTAAAAGCATTTGACAAAATACAGCATCCTTTCCTGATTAAAACTTTTCAGAGTATAGGGATAGAGGGAACATTCCTCAAATTATAAAATCCATCCATGAAAAACCCACAGACAGTTCTCCAAAGAAGACATTCAAATAGCTAACAGAACATGAAAAACTTTTCATCATCATTAGGCATTAGGGAAATTCAAATCAAAAGCACATTGAGATACCACTTTACACCAGTTAGAATCCAGAAATTGACAGGGCAAGAAACAACAAATGTTGGAGAGGTCATGGAGAAAGGGGAACCCTCTTACAATGTTGATGGGAATACAAGTTGTTACAGCCACTTTGGAAAACAGTGTGGAGGTGCCTCAAAAAATTAAAAATAGAGCTACCCTATGACCAGCAATTATACTACCAGGTATTTACCCCAAAGACACGGATATAGTGAAAAGAAGGGCCATATGCACCCCAATGTTCATAGCAGCAATGTCCGCAATAGCCAAACTGTGGAAAAAGCCGAGATGCCTTTCAACAGATAAATGGATAAAGAAGATGTGGTCCATATATACAATGGAATATTACTCAGCCATCAGAAAGGATGAATACCCGGGTGCCTGTGTGTCTCAGTCATTAAGCGTCTGCCTTAGGCTCAGGTCATGATCCCAGGGTCCTGGGATCAAATCCCACATCGCGCTCCCTCCTCGGCGGGAAGCCTGCTCTCCCTTTCCCACTCCCCCTGCTTGTGTTCCTGCTCTCGCTATCTCTGTCTCTGTCAAATAAATAAATAAAATCTTTAAATAAAAAAAAGGTGAATACCCAACACTTACATCAACATGGATGGGACTGGAGGAGATTATGCTAAATGAAATAAGTCAAGCAGAGAAAGTCATATGGTTTCACTTATTTGTGGAACGTAAGGAACAGCATGGAGGATATTAGGAGAAGGAAGGGAAAAATGAAGAGGGGGAATCGGAGGGGGAGACGAACCATGAGAGACTATGGACTCCAAGAAACCAACTGAGGGTTTTAGAGGGGAGTGTTGTGGGGGGATAGGTTAGCCTGGTGATGGGTATTAAGGAGGGCACGTTCTGCATAGAGCACCGGGTGTTATATGGAAACAATGAATCATGGATCACTACATTAAAACTAATGATGTATAGTATGGTGACTAAGATAACATAATACAAAGTCCCAGAATATTTAGCCACGACTGTATTTAAGGGTTGGGGATATTATGAATATTATGAATTTCAACCTCTTTCTATTTTTCTGTATTTTTTATTTTAATTAATAAGTATGTATTACTTTCATAATTTACACAGTCCTGCATAAGAAAAATAATGCAATACATACATTTATTCAATTTTACTAAATTCAGAGGTAAAAAACAAAATGTGCAGTGGAATTATATTTTATTACTAACAATAACCTCACATTTCATAAATAAAAATATAAATTTCATCAACAGGTTTAACTTTTATATAATTAAAGCAAGAAATGACAAAAATGTTGAAATCCTTAATGATATTTTCTAGCATTCTAAGATGATTCTTCCACATACAAATTTTATTCATATTTTGTTTTCATTCTTGATATGTTAGCTGTGCCAATACTATACTAATATATTTAGTTAATGATTCACAATATGCAATTTCATAGTAATATTCATCTATGTGTAACCATCTTTATATTATAAATAACTAGATGTCTACCGAAAAAAGACATATCTGGAAATATCCAATTTGAAAAAAATACTTTGGAAATTCAAATATATTTTAAAAAGAAAAACTTATGACATAAACATTTATAATTGAAAATAAAGTGTTTAAGCAAAAATTTGTGAATATAAGTTGAGACCATTGGCAAATAATTAAGGTTTATTGTTTTTCCTTGATCAAACATCATATATATATACTATACATGCCTATTTCCAATATTTTCCAAACATACTGAAATATTTTCCAAATTGTTAATTTTTTTTTCTACTTGGATAACTGTCATGAAAATATCTTGATTAACTTTCTAAAATATAAAGAGATTTTCTCTCTTCTTCTACCATTTTCCTTCATTACTTGTAAAAGTTTTAACTTAGTAATGTATCTGAATTAAAAAAAAAAACAAAAAATCATCAGACATAAATCACAAAGATTTGCTTCTAAAATATGTCTCTTCCCTGACATTCAAGACAAATATCTCCTAGCTTTTGAATATTTTATAGAAGCTGTTACTAAAAGTTCTAGTTCTGGACCTAAATATATGACTTTGATTCAAAACTGAGATTATCATTTCCTTTTGAAGTATGATACTATCTGTGAATATTTACCTTAAATCTGATTGATTAATGGCTCTTAATAGTGTTATCTCGACCCTACAAAAATATTTCAAATAAAATTATAAATGATTAATGTTAAAAACTAGATTGTGTTTAAAAAGGATAATTTAGACCTCAAATGTATTTATGCCAAATATTTGGCTGGTTTCGTTATTATTCAGTCTTCTCAAAATACAGGAAAGGACAATTCCATATAGTTATCTTAATAGGTGTTGAGTGCTTCCTCTATGGAGGGGATAAAGCACTCTATTATTTATCTTCTGTGTAACGACTACTTCCAAACTTCATGAGTCAAAACAATATTGAGTATCTGGCACTTTCTGAGGATCAAGAATCCTAGGATGACTCAACTTGGTCCTCTGCTTCAGTGTCTGTCATAGGCTATACTTGAAATAATAGGACTTTGGTCTCCTTGAGGGCATGACAAAAGAAGGTTCCAATTATAAACTCGCTAATGGGATTCAGGATTCAATTCTTCGGTGGTTGTTGAGCTAAAGGCCTCAGTTCTTTACTTGTGATTATCCAGTTTATTCTCAGTTCTTTGCCACATGGGCCTCTCTAGCTTGTTTCATCAGAACAAGGATCCAAGAATCTGAGAGAGAGGGAGAAAGAGAGAAAGAGAGAGAGACTATGGAAGTCACAGTGGTTTCTAATCTAATCTTGGATATAACATCCTATCACTTTTGTCATATTCTATTCATTAAAACAGGTCACCAAGTCCAACTTACACTTAAGGAAAGGGAGTTGCACAGGGCAAGAGAACAAAAAGTTGGGAATCAATCGGAGCCATCTTAGAAGTTTCCCTACCATGAGTACTAAATTGGACAAAATGTCTCTTCTCATGGAGTTCATGTTCCGGTATTGGAAGAGAGAGTATCATACACACACACACACACACACACACACACACACACACACACACACACACACACAATCAAACAATACACATATACGAAGTGGTCATGTGGGCAATTTAAGGAATGGAGATCAAAAGATATATAGGATATTGAGGAAAATGGGGAAAGCAAACCATGTAGATTTCTAGAAGGAGTCTATTCCAGCAAAGAAAATAGCAAGCACTAAGTCCCTGTAATAAGTGTAAGTTTCATGTTTGAGGAAGAGGCCCTGGAGCTGGAGCAGGATAAGTGAGAGGAAAATGAGAGAAAACAGTTGGCTGTATTATGTAGGCTTTTAGCCTGTGCAATGACTTTGGAAGCTCTTCTGAATGAGATATGAACACATTCAGAGTGTTTGCTGTGGAGGAATGGCGTGACCTAACCTACATCCTTTTTTTTTTTTTTAAAGATTTTATTTATTTATTTGACAGAGACAGCGAGAGCAGGAACACAAGCAGGGGGAGTGGGAGAGGGAGAAGCAGGCCTCCCGCGGAGCAGGGAGCCCGATGTGGGACTCGATCCCAGGACCCTGAGACCATGACCTTAGCTGAAGGCAGACGCTTAATGACTGAGTCACCCAGCCGCCCCTAACCTTCATCTTTAAAGGATCATTCTGAAAATATTTTGGTAATCTAAGCAAAGTTATGATGATGGCTTTGGTCAAAGCTAGCAGTAGACATAGTGAGATATAAAGAGCTTCTGGATGCATTAAAACATAGAACCAGCACCATTTCTTGACAGATCTGCTCTTAAGTATGAGAGAGAAAGTAGTCAAGTGTGACTCCACAAATTTTTGCCTGAACATTAGAAAAGTTAGAAATGCCATTCAGTAAAACTGTAGGAAGATCAAGTTGCATCAAGTCAGTTACATTTGAAATAAACATTAGCTGCGATATATTCATGTTAAGGGAACTTTCTCTATAAGGCTGCAATAGACAGGAGGGTTGGAGAAATAAATTTCTGAGTCATCAGAGTAGAGATTGTGTTTAAAATCATAGGGCCAAATTAGATCAACTGAAGAGCAAGCAAAGATAAGGAAGAGAAGAACTCTGAGAACTGAAAGTGGGAATATCTCAAATATCTAGTATTTGGAATGATGAAAGTGATTCAGTAATGGATTCTGTGAAGTCATGGATGGTGGAGGAAAAACAACAGAGTGTTGTGGCAAGTGAAGAAACTAAATGGTCAGGAGAATGAGGAATGAGAATGGATCATTGTATTTGGCAACTGAAAGCCACTAGTGACTTTGACAAAACCATGATCTAAAAGGTGGGGATAAAAGCCTCTATGGAGTGAGTCAAATAGAAAACTAGAGAAGAGGGGCACCTGGGTGGCTCAGTTAGTAAAGCGTCCAACTCTTGATTTCGGCTCAGGTCATGATCTTGGAGTTGTGAGATTGAGCCCTGCCTCCGACTCCATGCTGGGTAGGGAGCCTGCTTAGGATTCTCTGTCTTCCTCTCTCTCTGCCCCTCCCCTCTCTCTCTCTCTCTCTCTCTCTCTCTAAACAGAAGCAAACAAACCAACAAAACTAGAGAAGAAATGGAGATGAGTTGGATAAACTGTTTTTCAGTTTCAATGAATAATTGCATAACAATGGCACAGTGAGAATATGGAGTAAGGACAACTTTACTATTCGGGATTTAATATTTTATCATAAGAAATATAAAGAACACAACTATTTTAAGACTAAATAGATTTAATATAATTACATAGATACTAAAATGATAATATTGACTGCTAGCAGAAATTGTGTTCCTCTAAGATGTCAACTATTGCTAGGCAGTCCTTCCTCCAGTTTGAGTTCTCTCTGGGCTCCAGTAACATTTTTTATTTGCCTTGCTGCCTCATCCCTCTGGATGGTAACTCCTGCTGGGTGCCTCAACATCCTTTCTGTGATCTTTTACCCATGCCCACACCTCTGTTGGTTGATTATTTGAAATATTTGAGGCAGATATTCTTTACAGATAGCTCCCTAATTGATAGAGGGAATCCACAAATTCTTCACTGGATCTACTGACTTCAAGATTGTTGGTATGTAAAGGTTAGAAAGCAACCACCACTTTTATCAATTACTACTTGACAGCAATGAAGCTAGTCTCCAGACTCAGGAAAGCTGGATCCAGCCACGATTGCTACTCTTCCATTTGCCTCTATATACTCACTAAGATAATGACATAGGGCACTCTGCTGTCAAAAGCCTCCAAATTTTCTGTGACTTTGCTTGTCTGACAGCAATAGCTAAAAACGCAAGAAGACACTCTTTTCCCAGTGCTGCTTCCAAATCTCACATGATGCAGTTAGTTGGCAGAACTTACCTGAAATCTGAAACCTTCATCACAAGGGGATCTTGGATATAAACTGTTTAGAATTCTAGCCTCTTCAGTTCTGAAATTTTATAATAGATAGAGGTAGGGATTGATTCTGAGTGTTATCTCATCATCTACCATATGCACCAGTACTTCGTGGTGTTTCTATGATAATTATCAAATAAGGAAGAAATGAATATATTAATATACATAAAAATGCCATAAGTAAATGCAAATTTAATGGAATGATTGCTTTTTAACTTTTATATCTTTCATCAAGTTTTAAAAGTGCAATAAAATTGAAAGTTGAACGAATGTGTGACTATATTTATAAATATCTGTCTTTGTAAATTAAGATAATTTGCTTTAAATTTTATTTTCTGATAATAACATTGTTCTCTTTGTTTCTTCCAGTCATCTTTATCTGCCACATCTTTTTTCCAGTTCTCTAAACAGTTCACCATTCTGTGTTTCCACATGTGGGCATTAAATAATTTATTGGATCATGTTTGTAGGTTTTAAAAATTATTTTTTATTTTTATTTATATTTGTAATTTATAGATCTTGTGCCTGTGTGTGTGTATATGTCAATGAAACACACTTATTATTGTGTCCAGTATTGTGATTAGAGTGTATGTATGTTATTTTGTTTCATATTTTCTGTTTATTTTTAAAATATTACTTATCTTTCTTATTTTCTGGCCTTCACTAGATACATTGATATTTGTGTGTGTGTGTGAGTGAAATACTTAGCTAAAAATGAAAAAAAAAATTCTTGTATGGTGGCATAAAGGGAATAGTAAAACTGAAGTAAATAAAACAGAATAGTTCAGTGATAATATCAGGCCAGACACTTAACCATATTTCAACTATGTTGCCTTTGCGAGTACATCTTAATCCAATTATTTGTTGCTCCGTATTCTCAATATGACTCTTATAACTATGTTGATTTTTCTACCTTTCAGGTGAAAGAAGAAAATAAATTGAATAAGGCAGGGGTTACTATGTTAGCAAAATAAAGATTTTCTGAATAATCCTTACCTTTCACCTCTGTGGGTAGGCATATTTTCCATTCTATCCCTAGATAGGTGAGTCTAGATAGTAATTTTAGTTATCTGTATTCTATACCAGTTCTTTCAATAAGGGGGAAGTGAAGTTAGATTTTGAAGAGTCACTCTTTAAATGACTTAATATATCTTTATGTGTGTGCAGTCTTATAAGTATTCTTTTTATTTTAATTTACCTTTATGAACAAAAAGGTACTGACTGACTGACTGACTTTCCTCATAACTGCATTCTTATAAATGCATTTCCTTTAGGACTGATTTTCTCCAAGCTTTTTTTTTTTTTTAATTTTGTTCTGTTTTGTTTTAAGTAGGCTCCATACCCAGTGTGGAGCCCAACATGGGTCTAGAATTCATGACCCTGAGATTAAGACCTGAGTTGAGATCAGGAGTTGGAAGCTTAACCAACTGAGCCAAGCAGGTGCCCCTTCAAGTTTTTTTAAAAGAGGATTTTGTGTGAATTAGGGCACTTTTACATTATTTTCAGATTTAACTAATTATTTAGCTTGCTATAAAATTATTTTCCTGCATTATTTTGAAAAACTAATTCATTGCCTTATCCAACATTGCTGTTGATTAATCTTACTTCAGTCTGATTCTATTTACTTTTTGATGCCCTGATTTTTGTTCAGAAGCTTAATGATTTTTCTCCTAGTTTTTTCTTTCCTTTTTATTATTATTAATTTTCACTGTAGAATGGCTCAGTGATGTTTTTATTATTACTAACTGGCAATACATTAGCTCTTTCATTTTGAGTGCTAATATATTTTTAAGTATGGGCAATTTCTGGTCATTTCTTCAATTATTTCCTCTCTGCATTAATATTTTGCAATATCTTTTTGGCCTTTTATTATATAGATATTAAATCTTAACTCCCTGTCACCCATGTGTTCTTAGGCACATTACATCTCTTTTTCCTCCCTTATTCTGTCTCGGATAATTCTTTGGCTTATTATTTTACTTCCCTCATGCCTCCTCTGTGTCAATTCTGATATTAAATCTTTTCCTGATTTAGTCTTAGTTTATTGTGTTTCTTTTAGGTCAATTGAGTTTCTTGGTATTTTTTTTAAAGTTTTTATTTAAATTTCAGTTGGTTAATAGGCAGTGTAACATTAGTTCCAGGTGTATGATTTAGTGATTCAACACTTCCATACAACCTGGTGCTCATCGCAAGTGAGCTTCTTAATCCCCCATCACATATTTCACCCTTCTTCCCCTCCCCCCCCCCCGCCCAACTTCTCCTCTGGTAACCACCAGTTTGTTCTCTATAGTTAGGAATCTGTTTCTTGGTTTGCCTCAGTCTCTTAATTTTTCCCTATGCTCATTTGTTTTGTTTCTTGAATTCCACCTATGAGAGAAATCATATGGCTGCTTAGTATCTTAATCCATTAAATTCCTATTTCTCTGAAGCTATATATTCTCTCAGTTGGTTCTGTATAAGGACTAGAGCTCATGTCCCAATTAATGCACCTTCTGATAGTTCAGAGAATGTTTTCATGAAGGGTGTTAGCCTAGGTTTAGATGCTTTGATGTTACAGTCTGGCTCAACCACTTCCTGTTTTTTTCTCACACCTATGAATACCAGGATAAACTCTCCCTGCACTCTGGAGAGGAATTGCTCTTTCCAAAAGTTCTTTTGAACTGAAATATCCTAGAGGTAAGGAGAAAATGCATGTGAACTGATCAGTGGGTCTGCTCTTACCCAACTCCATTGGATGCCAAATTCTGCTAGTTGGCTTGAAATGACCATCCAACTCCTTTAGATACTATTGCTTCTGCCTTTCTGTTTTTCAGTAGTGATGGGGTATAATGTAGGAAAAATATATATGTGACTATAATATCTGCCTTTATTCCTTATCCCTGGAATTGTCTCCTTTGAATTTTAAGGGACCAATCACAAAATCATATAATGGGATCTGATACTTTCAGCTTCTTTCTTTTTCTTTTTCTTTTTCTTTTTCTTTCTTTCTTTCTTTCTTTCTTTCTTTCTTTCTTTCTTTCTTTCTTTCTTCCTTTCTTTCTTTCTTCCTTCCTTCCTTCCTTCCTTTCTTTCTTTCTTTCTTTCTTTCTTTCTTTCTTTCTTTCTTTCTTTCTTCCTTCCTTCCTTTCTTCCTTCCTTTCTTTCTTTCTTTCTTTCTTTCTTTCTTTCTTTCTTTCTTTCTTTCTTTCTTTCTTTCTTTCTTTCTTTTTCTTTCTTTCTTTCTTTCTTTCTTTCTTTCTTTCTTTCTTTCTTTCTTTCTTTCTTTCTTTCTTTCTTCCTTCCTTCCTTCCTTCCTTCCTTCCTTCCTTCCTTCCTTCCTTCCTTTCTTCCTTTCTTTCTTTCTTTCTTTCTTTCTTTCTTTCTTTCTTTCTTTCTTTCTTTCTTTTTTCTTAAATTAGGGTCCCATTTTAGTTGTTCTGTGGCCTTTCCAAACTTCAGATGGTGAAAGAGAGAAAATAACAATACAGATCTGCTGTCTTTTTAAGATACAGAAATGTGACCACCGGATAAACTTAGGATACTAATTTTTTAAAATGCTAGGTACAAATATAATATGGTAAATGTTTTAAACTCAAAAGAAAATATCTGAATTATATGTTTTTAAAATGTATTCTTAAAAATAAAATACAAATAAAATGTATTCCAAGTATTTATTAAATGTATTAAATACATTTATACTCAATAAACACTAAAACACTAATATTAAGTGTGAACATCTGTTATACTTTGTAGTTTATAGATGTTGTATCAAAATGTATGCTGTCTCTAATTTTTCCTTAAATCTCCCACTTGCCTCAACTGAATTGAGAACTAATCCACAAGTGATTGGATAAAAAATATTTTGTATTGATTTCTATCACTCATTGGGCCCACTCCAAATTCTCACACCCTGCTCTCTTTATATAATTTTTATTTTTCCAAGCTTTCCTATATCAAAGATAATTTATCTTCTCCATTCTAAGAACCAGAAAAGTAATATTTGGACTCAGTCTTCATCATAACTTTGATGAATGCAATTCCAGCCAATGCAACCTTATTCCAGGGATCTGGCTTGTTTGTTTATTTGCTAGCCACATCAAGTTTATTGAATTAAATCATAGCCAGCTGCTCACTGAAGACTTTGTCTTGACCATCATCTGGCACTACAAAGACATGAAGGAAGCTTAAATGCATATTAAGTGAAGGAAGCCATTCTGAAAAGGCTACATTCCAACTCTATGACGTTCTGAGAAAATCAAAACTATGAGGACAGTAAAAGATTTGTGGTTGTATAAGAACCTTGTGGCTTTGTATAAGAAAGAATTTAAGAGCAAGCCATTTGGAGAAAGGGACAAAAATTCATTAAGTATAGAAGTAGGACGAACCATGAGAGACTATGGACTCTGAGAAACAAACTGAGGGTTTTAGAGGGGAGGGGGGTGGGGATGGGTTAGCCTGGTGATGGGTATTAAAGAGGGCACGTACTGAATGGAGCACTGGGTGTTATACGCAATGAATCATGGAACACTACATCAAAAACTAATGATGTGATTTATGGTGATTAACATAACGTAATAAAATTTAAAAAAAGAAATAAGGTAGAAGTAAGAAAGGAGCTATTTCACAGAAAAAAGTAGTGGCTCTCCTCCTCGATGGAGAAGAGGACCCATGCTTTGTCTCTAATAAGGGTTTTATGTTTTTAAAATTATCTAACTGTGTGTGTGTGGGGGGCTTACTCTTTAACTTTGGGTTTATTATTTACCTTAGGTGGTTATTTTTTCTCTTGTCTCGGGGTTGTGAAGTTACCCACAGGGAGCAATTTTAAGAATGTCCAGCCTTTTTGGCTTTTACTGCCAGAGGAAATGGGGTCTTGTGGTCTTCCGTGTGTTGGATCTTGTGACTCTTTTTATGACCTGCTGACTTTTAGGTTGAGGGTCAGCCTAAAACCAAAATGGCTTCACTTTGATCAACTTGTCTCCCAGTCTCCCTTCCCTCCTGCCTCATTTTTATGGCTTGATAGCTCATTTCTCTTTAGTGTTGAAAGGGGGAGACAGTTTTTAAACTGAAATATTTTAGGAAGTCCAGGTGTAAGTTACATAGGAATTAAAGTATTCTGGTTAAAAAAGAATGAGGGGAGACCTTCGTTCTAGGTGATCTCTGAGAAGTCCATTTAAAATAGTGAATTTAAAAGGAGGGAGAAATGGAAACAAAACTAGGTATTTATGTATGTTATTCAAAGTTTCTGAATAACTTGTTCTTTAAAAAATTAGAGCTGAAAAATTATCTGAAAAATAATTTCTACTATTATGTATTTATGAATTTATTAAGTCATTAATTCAAACATTTATTCCACAAATGTGCACAATGACATTTTAGTCTTCCTTGCTGCTCGACACTCTTTTAGGCTCATAATCTCCAGGCCTCCAAACGAATTGGTAATTATCTTATCAAACTCATATGTAAATAAACATATAAATTATCCACAGATTGTAAATATACATGTATATACATATTTAGAAATTCTGATGAAAATATCTTCAAATTAATAAACATCTGAATGTGAAAATTTACACGTGTCAAATTATAAAGGGAAGTAATAATTATTTCTATATATGAATGTGGCTCCAAAAGTTTTCACAAGGAAATCTATGTACTATGGTTTCAAATCTTACTTAATCTTTTTCTCATCATCAGATTTTAAGCTCAATCACATTTACTAATGTGTGTATCTGTGCTGTTGCTGACACAGTAGATCGAGTTGAGGAGTGATTTACAGGGTTTTATTAAGCTGTTCAAGGCTCTCCTTATAATATATTTATTCACAATGACTTGGATTCTGCACTGTCAGCTGGATGTATTATAATCTATCATTTTGGATCAGCCGGGTTTCCAGGTTCATTTTGATTTTGTGTAGTCTCTCTTTTGAGTTGCCATAAATTAATTTTAAATTTATTTCCTTAGAAAGGCTTATGCACATTCCTGTACTGATTGAATGCACTCAAATATTTGAGGTATTTTTACTTGAAACCCATGCATAACAAAGAGAATTTAAATCTTGATAGATGGGGATTTCAGTTGTAGTATTTATGCAACTTATAAAATTATTAAAATAAATTATAAAAATTATAAAAAAGTTATAAAATTATTAACAATGATGAACTTAAACATTTTTGTGGTTTGTGAAATTAAATTCATTTAGTTTTGTTTATTATTATTTTTATCAATATCATTTTGAATCAAGTATAAGTATTTTTTATTTGTCTGGTATTGTCAGATAATTTTTTATTTCATATAGATAATTCTGTAATAAGCTAAAATTACTTTTTTATGTGCCAAAACTTATTCTGTAATTGATGTTTATGTTCACAGTGTTAAAATTAAAAAGAATGTATTTATATCTGGAATCTAATAAACATTCTATAGCATTATTCATGATTTTTTATGAATCAAACCATCTCACAAGGATCAGTTTTTGGCTTGAAATACAAGATAGGTGGCTTTATTTTTATTGATTTTGCATACGATTTATATAGGTACTTCCTCATAAGAAAAGAGTCCACTCTTTTTTTTGAGAAAGAGAGTGAGAGCGAGGGAGAGGAGGGGCAGAGGGAAAGGGAGAGAGAGAATCTTGAGCAGGCTCCATGCCCAGCTTGGAGCCCTACATGAGGCTTGATCTCATGAGCCTGAGATCATGACCTAAGCAGAAACCAAGAGTCAATTGCTTAACCAACTGAGCCACCCAAGTGCCTCTACGGCCCACTCTTTCTTTGTAAGCTGTGAGAGCTGCCAATGATTGTAGGTTTATTTTGTAGAATTACTGTATTATTTGTGGCTGTATCTAGGTCTAAGATCCATTTCATGAACCCATTACGATTCATGGGTTTTTAGTCAATTAAATTTTTTTCCCAAAAAGAGGCCTTTTAAAAAAAACACTGAAATCACATTCTGTTATATCTGTTTGTATTTTTAAAATATCTGAGATAGTGCACGTCCTATGTCATAATGGAAATGTAAATTAAAACGATGATGAGCTACCACCACACACCTATTAGAATGACCTAAGTCCAGAACACCAATGGTACCAAGTTCTGTTGAGGATATGAAACAAAATGAACTCTCATTATGGCTGGTGGGAATTCCAAATTGTACAGCCACTTTTTTGGGCATTTTGACAATTTCTTATAAAACTAAATTAATCTTACCATACAATTTAGCAAACATTCTCCTTGGTATTTACCTAAAGGAGTTGAAAATTCATATCCATGAAAAACTGCACATGAATGTTTGTAGCAGTTTTATCCATAATTGCCAATTTAGAAGCAACCAAAATGTCCTTCAATAGATGAATGGGTAAATAAACTGTGGTACAACCAGGTGTTGGAATATTACACAGTACTATAGATGCCTTGAACTAGAAACCAATAAATTATATTGTGTCTCCAATAGCTTTTATATACGGTTTCTCTGAACGAAACAGTGTAAGAATTACCAGTTTATCTCACTGTCAAACCCAGTTATCCATTTATGGCATTTGGGCTTTCCATTCTTAAAAACTTGGGATCTGCAGGGATACAAGAACTCTTCATGGCAGGTAGAGAACACTTCATAAGAGGATGCAGTAAGTAATTCATTAATCTGGAAGATATGCAACATTTGGCTACTTTGGGTTCCATGTGATAGTGGGCTAAAACAGGCAAAGGAAAAAAAATAGTTTACTGGCCACAATACTCAACCATTACCATGAAAAACTAAGGTGACTGTCATGTATATGAGCAAGAAGGATTATTCTGGAATCCAGAGAATTGGGTCTTTCAGTGTTTCCTTATCAAGTAGTACACTGTCAGTGGATATTATAAAAATAAAAGTCTAAGATAATATAGGAATTAAAGAATTTAGACCCTTTGGAGATTGAAAGCCTCAGTTTCTCCACCAAGCAACAAACTAAACCAGCAAGTGTTGGTAACAGGTGAGGGATATTTAGAATTGTTTGGTGGAGAAAAGATGAGGAATAGCCACCATAGCCTTGGGACCAGCTGAGGCAGCAGAGACTGTGCTTCTGTTTCCCAATGACCTCTAAGGTTTCCAGGGCATTGTGAATTACAATCACCTCCAAAGAGATTCTGTGATTGATTTGATGTGTATCTATCCTCTCAGGAAAAAGTGAATATATTTTGTACCTAAAAAAATAGTGACTTTGTGTTGTACTGTGGGGGCTAGTTATAAGGTAGACAAACAGTAGGACCTGAGTGGAGCAAATAGTATATATTATCAACAATTTTTAATGTGCTTCTTCAGATTCACAGTTCCTCTAATCCTTAGCTTCCTGCTCTGCCTTAGCTGATTTCACAGGTGTTGGACTCTGGTTGCCCACTAGTACTAAACCTCATGTCCTCCCAGCAGCCAGAATAACCAGCAAATGCCCTGGAGTTTTTGTTTTCTGAAGGAAACACTAAAGGAGGTAGAGCTGTGCAAAGAAGTTAAACAATACTTCAAATGGCAGGAAAGTTGTGCAAAGAGGTTAAACAATACTTCAAATGGCAGGAAACTTGTGCAAAGAGGTTAAACAATACTTCAAATGACAGGAAAGTTGTGTAAAGAGGTTAAACAATACTTCAAATGGCAGGAAAGTTTACTCTTGTGGCGGATGGATCTTGCCCATGGAATTAGGAGAGAGGAAAGGGCCACATTGATAGACCCTCTCTTTTTTCTATGACTGTGGACTGATTCGAGGTATAGTTGATGAGTACAAATGTAAGACATCCTACCAGGCTAAATAGACTAGAATGTAGGGCTTTACTGACTCTGCGTAGGGAGAGTGTATCCCAGCATTGCATTGATCTCTTTTCCTTCTCCTCTTCTCTCCATCCTTCCTCTCTTTTCTCCTCATTCTCAGTCTCGGGGGAGTTTAGTAGCCAAATGCAAATCAGCATTTCATTCTTGCCTCAGGAACTGTTTTGTTGAAATCCCACATTTGAAGGTCAGCAATTTTACAAATTAGAATTGCTTTTCTTCCATAAAAATGGAATTATTTGTATTGTCAACAATAATTGGCTATTTCTTCACAGCCTCACCACAATACACGATTCCAGTTTTATAAGACATATATATTTAAAAGGTGATTGTATATGTTTGTCAGTGCACTCTTGTGCATATTGAGCCCCTACTCTTCTGGGTTGTTGGTCTTTTATATTCATCTTAAATGTAGTTTAGAGGATACAAAATGGTACCACACGGAAATTTGACCTGCATCATGTATGGTAAAATTGTATTATAAAAATTAATTTTCAATGCTTTACACACATTTTGTTGAAAAGGCATGCCTTCTGTAGGGTATTGCCATCTCTTAATTCTTTCTTATTCCCTGCTCCTCAGAAAGGAACACGATGGGAATCTTTAGAACACTTTACTATTTTAACATTCCTCTCTAGCCCTTGGGGATTTGTGGGTTTTATTTGTATTTTTTTACATGTTATTTTGCATTGTATAAACCGATGTAATGATTATATATTATACTTATAATAAAAATAATTTTTATTTTAACATTTGTAACTCAATCATTTTAGCATTTGAAACTCAATCATACTGTTGTACATAGAAACGTCAAATTTTACTAGTTCTCTGAAAATCAATACAAATAGTTTTCAAATTTTGCTGTTTTGAAACATAGTCACATTTTAATATTTTAGCCTTTAAAATCTGAATCTTAATTTAGGACTTTATCCTAACCAATCTAATAGTTATGTATTTTTAATACATGTTTTCCATATGATTTATTTAATTAAATTATTACTTCAGCAAATATGACATCTGTAACAAGTCTGGTATTTTAAGCCTCTAGTCTGAAAATTCAGTTATTATTTCTGGGGTTTATTTTGTAGAATTTACTTCAGTTTGCTACTTTGAAATTGTTTTGTTTTGTTTCTGAAACAGGCAACTAGATACTGGAAGTGATTTTGTTTCATTCAACCATTGCTTTTCTCCGTTAATATAAATATGTTTACATTTTGAAAATTGTGTGTCTGTGTGTGTAACAATTTTTAAAAATATTTGACTATATATTTAAAGTATTTAGTACATTAGCATGCATTAGATCAAAGTTCTATAAAATTTTATTCTAGTTTTGGATTGGAAATTTTTCTCTACATAGTTTAGATGATTCTTACAAAATTATTTGAAAATTATAAAATATTTTTATACTAAATTTGTATTTTTTTTCAAAGTTTGCAATGCAACCAAGTTATTTCCACTAATGCTTATATCAAAATTGTTTTACTAATTCCTCTTTGAAAATGGATTGCAATGGAATTTTAGTATTTCAATGACAAATATTTCAGTATAAAAAAATGATAATTTAAAATACACAAATTTACAATTTTGGAAAGAACTTGTTTATATAAGTTTGAACATTCATGTTTAGGAAAATGTGTTTTATTATTTTATTTCAAATTAATAAAGGAAACACAAAATAATAACAGAAATGTGTCACCTGAAAAAACATTTTGATACTCAACCCAGTAGGCGACAAATACTGATAAGACTATTTTAGTGCAGATTGATAAATTATTAGAATGAAATACTATTAACTTCAAGTTCACACATAGCAATTAAATGCCATGAACCTCTTTCTGGTGCTCTGCTTGTGCTAAAAAAAGCAATTGCTATTTCTTTACTCAGTCTGAGGTTAGTTCTGATTTTTAATTAACACGAATCCAAGAATTTTCCTTTAAAACACTCTACTCCCAGGAGTGTGCTCTTCCAATTTCTAATGAAAAATAAACATTAGGTCTACTAAGCCTGGTGCTAGGTTTAATTGGGAGTCATTTAATTTTTCTTTCCACAAACTCCTGGATCAAATATGTGATTTCATCTCTACTATCGAGGGTTTTCTGACTTGTTCTTACGTTAACCCAGTATTATATTTATTCTATTAATCCTGCCTTATTTTTCCAATTTCATTCAAAAAGTAAGACAGAGAGGAAGGAGCAATAGAAAGAGGTCACAAGTTATAGAGATAAATCTACTAGTAGATTAACCAGCTAATTTTGCCTTAATGCCTAAGGAAAAGAAAACACGTTAAAATGGTACATTTCTCTAATGGTTAAGAGGGAAAAAAACAGATAAACAAATAAAATTTTATTAGATATTTTCAATGAAAGTCATGGTACTGAGGAAAGAAATCTTTTAGTCTTGAAAAACGTCTACAAGTTAAAGTAGCTCATGGCCCCAGTGAAAAGTGACTGCCTAATTTTTACATTTCTGAATTAAAAAAAATTATTTATGCATTTTGATTGATATGTGATCTCACAAGTAGAAAAGTAACTATTTCTCAAGGTTGGGGTGGGGGAGCTGTCCACTCTCTCAGTAAGTAGCTAGGTAACTAGCTAGAAATATAGATATTTTACTATTTAATCCTTCTAAAGTTTGGTCAACTTAAAATGCTCTCCACATATGAGCAGTCTGGAACACAATCCTTTGCTATAGATATGTATAGAGGATCAAGCATTGGAGTATCACTCTGTTCTTTATAAACAATCTAATTCTAAGAGTAGGTGGAAAGATAAAATATGCCATTTCAATTTTAAAATATCTTACTATGAAAAATTTTAACCATAGAGGGAAAGAATACACCCATCTACCTAGATTCTAGGTTCTAGATTCTAGAATTAACATATCACATGCATATCTATCTGTCTACTCATACTTCTCTTCATTTGCCAATCTAATTTCTCTGATGTGTTTCAAAATAAATTGTGGACACAAAACTACTTCATCCTTAAAGAGTTCAGCAAACATGTCAGCAGCTAGAATTCAATATTTATTTACACAATTGTTTTTAGGTAATACTTACATGCAGTGATATATGCAAATTATGGGTGTACGATTCATGAGATTTTGAGTAACCTATATATTGTATAAATGAAACTTCTACTAAAGATAAATCATTGCCACCACCTCAGAAAGCTCCCTCAAGCCATTTCACAGAAACTTCTTGGTCCTATTTCCTCAAAGGTACCACACTTCCTTTTTTTTTTTTTTTTACCACAGATTAGTTTTGTCTATTATAGAAAGTCATAAAAATGGAAACATATATCTTTTCATATACTGTGAATTGTTTATAGATGATTTTGGTTACCAATTTTACATAATACAGATTCAAAATGCAAAATACAGAAAATAAAGGCCAGAATTATCCACATTATAAAATATGCCTGTAATACTGTCTGGGTTAAGTGTGTTGATTTTATGAAAGTTATTATTGCTAATTACATTTTTTAAAAAAAGATTATTTATTTGAGAGAGAGAGAGCACAAATGGGAAGAGGGGCAGAGGGAGAGGGAGAGGGAAAAAAGCAAGCAGAATCCCTGCTGAGTGTAGAGACTGAAGAGGGAATCGATTCCATGACCCTGAGATGATGACCAGAGCCAAAATCAATAGTCAGCTGCTTAAACTTCTGAGCCACCCAAGCACCTCTGTTAATTATATTTTTAAAACCTTCTTAGGAATACTCGTTTAACTAATGTTCTGAGCCAAAATCAATGTGATATTTTTCTAGAATTTTATCTAAATTGATTATTTCAAATAAGTTTTCAAGTCTATAAGAATATAGTAATTAATAATTTTCTCTCATATGTTATTTGCTGATGTAAATGTCATTTTAATTTCCTTTACATTTTTAAAAGTTGTTTATCATTTTAGTGCCTTTTTTTCTTTACAAAATTTGTCTATTATTTCACACAGAATAATTTAAAACAGCTTTAACTTCACAATTTTAAAATGTAAAAGTTCTTTCTCATATATTTTATGTCTTCTAAGTGATTTAGGTATAATCTGGGTTTTTTTTTCTAAATTATAAATTTGATATTGAACTGGTTATTGTTACACTAAGGCAGAATGTAAGACTGAATATCCATGAATGTATTTTGACTTCATTCTACAGAATTTTAATGTCTACAATTTCACTGTTACTTAGTTCCATAAATTTTCAAATCTTTATTATGATTTATTGTTTCATGATTTATCAAAATATATTTTTTACACTTGATCTTAACCAAAAGGCCGAGAAGCAATTATCAAAATATATTTTTTAAAATGTTATTAATTTATTTGTGAGAGAGAGAGAGAGAGAGAACACAAACAGAGGGAGTGGCAGGCTCCCCGCTGAGCAAGGAACCAGGTTCCAGGACTCCATCCCAGGACCCTAAGATCATGACCTGAGCTGAAGGCAGATGCTTAACCGACTGAGCCACCCAGGTGTCCCAATCAAAAGTATTTTTTTTTCAAGATTTTATTTATTTGACAGAGACAGAGACAGTGAGAGCAGGAACACAAGCAGCAGGAGTGGGAGAGGGAGAAGCAGGCCTCCCGCTGAGCAGGGAGCCCGATGTGGTTCTTGATCCCAGGACCCTGGGATCATAACCTGAGCCAAAGGCAGACGCTTAATGACTGAGCCACCCAGGTGCCCCCAAAGTATTTTTATTAATTTTTGAAATTAATTAAAATTAAAAATTAATTTTAATTAATTTCTATTAATTTCCAAAGTTGCAGTATTCTTAGATTTTTATTTTTTTATTTATTTTTTTCATTTATTTTTTGTATTTTTTTTAGATTTTTATTTTTTTAAAGATTTTATTTATTTATTTGACAGAGAGATAGAAGAGCACAAGCAGAGGGAATGGGAGAGGGAGAAGGAGAAGCAGGCTCTGCACTGAGCAGGGAGCCTGATGCGGGACTCGATCCCAGCACTCTGGGATCATCACCTGAGCTGAAGGCAGATGCTTATCCATCTGAGCCACCCAGGCGCCCCAGTATTCTTAAATTTTTAAGGTTTGTTTTGTTTTATTGAATTTTCACTTCCTTGTTTTGTAATAAAAGAATATGGTCTGGTGATAACAATTATTAGAAAGATGTTATCAATCCTAAAGACTACCATCTTAAACCGGCTGAGTGAGAGATATGGGATTCAGAACTTGTAATTAATACCATCAGTGTATCTTCCACATGGTTCCAAGTGGTTTCTCCCTAAGACCTATTTATTATTACTTTAAAGTTAGCCCACTCACTGCTTTGGAGCTTCGCACATAATCCAAGGCTCTGGCCAATTGAAATTATACTCACTCTCTCCAAATATTGCATTGTAAAACGTTGCTTTATCATTGCTATTATATATATATTTATAGTTATTTATATATACATATATGTATGTTTATGTATGTATGTATGTATGTGTGCATATATCTATGGAATGTCAACTTCTATTATAAATTGGGTCTGGGGTCACCTGGATGGCTCAGTCGGTTAAGCGTCTGCCTTCAGCTCGGGTCATGATCCCAGAGTCGCGGGATGGAACCCCACATCGGGCTCCCTGCTCAGTGGAGAGTCTGCTTCTCCCTCTGACCCTACCCCCTCTTGTGTTCTCTCACTCTCTCTCTCTCAAATAAATGAATAAAATCTTTAAAAATAAATAGATAAATTGGGTCTGGTCTAGTTTAGATAAAAATATAGACCTTGATGGATTTATAACCTCAATTACTCTTACTTCTTGTTGTTTACAAACAGACCTTTCTGTTTCTGTCTTACTTCTCCCTTCACTGTTTTCATTAGTGTTTGTTTTCTTATGTGTTGCATCTTATTTGGGATTATTTTCTATAATGGTTTTTCTTTCCTTTTTATATATTTCTTGAGCTTTGTCAGCAAAGGAACCAGACCCCATACTCATATCAAAACTGGATATGCAGTGTGTCCACTATAAACCCCAATTCTCTCCCAGGGTATCAAGAGTCAGTATTACTAAGTCCACAGGAATTACCATTACTTCAAAAGCATTTCCTTATAATTCCATGGCCTGATCGCATCCTTTTGTTTTAGTGCAAAGCTACCATGGACTGAAATGCAATTTAGGGAAAGGTAAGAGGAAGATTAAAATATCATGCTTCTAATATTTATATGGTTCTCTCTCTCTTTTTTTAAATATTTTATTTTTATTTATTTGACACAGAGAGAGAGAGAGAGACAGAGTGAGCACAAGCAGGGGAAGTGGCAGGCAGAGGCAGAGGGAGAAGCAGGCTCCCCACAGAGAAGTGGGAGCCCGATGTGGGACTCGATCCCAGGACTCCGGGATCATGACCTGAGCCAAAGGCAGTCGCTTAATCAACTGAGCCACCCAGGCGCCCCTCTCTCTTTTTTTAAGATTTTCATTTATTTATTTGTCAGAGAGAGAGTGAGCCCAAGCAGGGGGAGCTACAGGCAGAGAGAGAAGCTGGCTTCCTGCTGAGCAAGGAGCCAGATTCTGGGACTCCATCCCAGAACCCTGGGATCATGACCTGAGCCAAAGGCAGATGCTTAACCGGCTGAACCACTCAGGCCTCCCTTTATGGTTCTCCTCAAGGAAATCTAGTCTGTGCTTTATTCAGTATTTTATAGAATACTGTTGTTACTATCTGATGTCAATACGGTACATTTGTGACAACCACTGAACCAATATTGGTACATCATTATTAACAGCTAGGATCCTTACTTTATTTGTATGTCATTAATTTTTATTAATGTCATATTTTAATTTTTCTGTTCCAAGATGACCTCTACTTACTACATTACATTTCATTGTCATATCTTCTTAGGCTCCACTAGCCTGTGAACTTTCTCAGCAGAAGGTGTCTTTTGAGTAGTAATATTGGCTACATGTAACACAAGAAAATGTCACTGCGAAGTAATATCCCCAAAAGCCCTATGGATATCTAAATTATACCAAAGAATTTCTCACATTGCCATTTAATATAGAATGTGGAGCTATCGAGGTCACCTCCTAGTCAATTATCCCAAGAACTAATTAAAACCATTCACAGCTGTTGGACCTACTGAACTAGATCTTGATGCCTGCATAATTTAAGTAAGTTCTTTCACATATAGCCATTCCCTTTCTTTTTTAGTGAAACACCTCTGGACTCTGTTAATACAGACTCATACCACACATTTTCCAGGTCTCTGCTATCAGTACTATTTATTTAAATACTCTCATTCGTTTGGTGGGAAAGATTTGCAGTTTCAGGTTTGTTTGTTAATTCACTCAACGAAGCCCTCTTATACCCCCCATAAGGCTTGAATTTCTACTGTCCTCTAAGTGAAAGTAAACAATATTCCTGCAAAAAGTTTTTATTGCCCTGCCTGGTACAGCATTTCAAGTATCTCCAAGTAATAATACAAATATTTCCTTTGGCACCATGCATTGTGGGCTACTGGAGTCCCATACTTAAATATGAACTAAGTTTTCACTGCTCTAAGATTCAACTAATCCAGTTAAACAATGACAGATTTCTCTCAGGGTACACAAACAATTGTATGGTCGTGTGCCTATGCCTCACCTGCCTGTATGTACCTTTTCAGTGACCTATTGCTGTGCTACTAAAAACTCCCTAGTGGCTTCAATAAGACCATAATTACATTTTTTTATAAATATTTTACTATTCGTATTTTATTTCACATAATTATGTATTATTATCTTTAACTCTCGTTTCTTCTGGGCTAATGAAATATTTTATATTCTTCCATTTTCCTTCTCTAGAACCTCCTCAGATACATATACATTTTTTTAATTTCTTTATTGTTATGTTAATCACCATGCATTACATCATTAGTGCTTGATGTAGTGTTCCATGATTCATTGCTTGCGCATAACACCCAGTGCTCCACGCAGAATGTGCCCTCTTTAATACCCATCACGAGGCTGACACATCCCCCCACCCCCCTCCCCTCTAGAACCCTCAGTTTGTTTTTCAGAGTCCATCATCTCTCATGGTTCGTCTCCCCTCCGACTTACTCCCCTTCATTCTTCTCCCCCGCTATCTTCTTTTTCTTTTTTCTTAACATATGCTGCATTATTTGTTTCAGAAGTACAGATCTGTGATTCAACAGTCTTGCACAATTCACAGCGCTCACCATAGCACATTCCCTCCCCAATGTCTATCACCGAGCCACCCCATCCCTCCCATCTTCCACCACTCCAGCAACACTCAGTTTGTTTCCTGAGATAAAGAATTTCTCATATCAGTGAGGTCATATGATACATATCTTTCTCTGATTGACTTATTTCACTCAGCATAACACCCTCCAGTTCCATCCACGTCATTGCAAATGGCAAGATCTCATTCCTTTTGATGGCTGCATAATATTCCATTGTGTATATATACCACATATTCCTTATCCATTCATCTGTCGATGGACATATGGGCTCTTTCTACAGTTTGGCTATTGTGGACATTGCTGCTATAAACATTGGGGTGCACGTACCCCTTCGGATCCCTACATTTGTATCTTTGTGGTAAGTACCCAGTAGTGCAATTGCTGGATCATATCGTAGCTCTATTTTCAACTGTTTGAGGAACCTCCATACTGTTTTCCAGAGGGGTTGCACCAGCTTGCGTTCCCACCAACAGTGTAGGTCCCCCTTTCTCCGCATCCCCGCCAACATCTGTCGTTTCCTCACTTGTTAATTTTAGCCATTCTGACTGGTATGAGGTGGTATCTCATTGAGGTTTTGATTTGGATTTCCCTGATGCCGAGCGATGTTGAGCACTTTGTCATGTGTCTGTTGGCCATTTGGATGTCTTCTTTAGAAAAATGTCTGTTCATGTCTTCTGCCCATTTCTTGATTGGATTATTTGTTCTTTGGCTGTTGAGTTTGATAAGTTCTTTATAGATTTTGGATACTAGCCCTTTATCTGATATGTCATTTGCAAATATTTTTTCCCATTCTGTCGGTTGTCTTTTGGTTTTGTGGACTGTTTCTTTTGCTGTGCAAAAGATTTTTATCTTGATGACATCTCAATAGTTCAATTTTGCCCTGGCTTCCCCTGCCTTTGGCAATGTTTCTAGGAAGAAGTTGCTGCGGCTGAGGTCAAAGAGGTTGCTACCTGTGTTTTCCTTTAGGATTTTGATGGACTCCTGTCTCACGTTTAGGTCTTTCAACCATTTGGAGTCTATTTTTGTGTGTGGTGTAAGGAAATATTCCAGTTTCATTCTTCTGCATGTGACTGTCCAATTTTCCCAACACCATTTGTTGAAGAGACTGTCTTTTTGCCATTGGACATTCTTTCCTGCTTTGTCAAAGATAAGTTGACCATAGAGTTGAAGGTCCATTTCTGGGCTCTCTTAATCTGTTGCATTGATCTATGTGTCTATTTTTGTGCCAGTACCATACTGTCTTGATGATGACAGCTTTGTAATAGAGCTGGAAGTTCGGAATTGTGATGCCGCCAGCTTTGCTTTGCTTTTTCAACATTCCTCTGGCCATTCGGGGTCTCTTCAGGTTCCATACAAATTTTAAGATTATGTGTTCCATTTCTTTGAAAAAAGTGGATGGTATTTTGATGGGGATTGCATTGAATGTGTAGATTGCTCTAGGTAGCATTGACATCTTCACAATGTTTGTTCTTCCAATCCATGAGCATGGAACGTTTTTCCATTTCTTTGTGTCTTCTTCAATTTCTTTCATGAGTATTTTATAGTTTTCTGAGTACAGATCCTTTGCCTCTTTGGTTAAATTTATTCCTCGGTATCTTATGGTTTTGGGTGCAATTGTAAATGGGATCGATTCCTTGATTTGTCTCTCTTCTGTCTTGTTGTTGGTGTATAAGAATACCACTGATTTCTGTGCATTGATTTTATATCCTGCTACTTTACTGAATTCCTGTATGAGTTCTAGCAGTTTTGGGGTGGAGTCCTTTGGGTTTTCCACATACAGTATCATATCAACTGCAAAGAGTGAGAGTTTGACTTCCTCTTTGCTGCTTTGGATGCCTTTCATTTCTTTTTGTTGTCTGATTGCTGTGGCTAGGACTTCTAATACTATGTTGAATAGCAGTGGTGATAGTGGACATCCCTGCCATGTTCCTGACCTTAGGGGAAAAGCTCTCAGCTTTTCCCCATTGAGAATGATATTCGCTGTAGGTTTTTCATATATGGCTTTTATGATATTGAGGTATGTACCCTCTATCCCTATACTCTGAAGAGTTTTGATCAAGAATGGATGCTGTACTTTGACAAATGCTTTTTCTGCATCTATTGAGAGGATCATATGATTCTTGTTCTTTCTTTTGTTAATGTATTGTATCACGTTGATTGATTTGCGGAAGTTGAACCAGCCTTGCAGCCCAGGGATAAATCCCACTTGGTCATGGTGAATAATCCTTTTAATGTACTGTTGGATCCTATTGGCTAGTATTTTGGTGAGAATTTTTGCATCCGTGTTCATCAAGGAAATTGGTCTGTAATTCTCCTTTTTGATGCGGTCTTGGTCTGGTTTTGGGATCAAGGTAATTGTGGCCTCATAAAATGAGTTTGGAGGTTTTCCTTCCATTTCTATTTTTTGGAACAGTTTCAGGAGAATAGGTATTAATTCTTTTTTAAATGTCTGATGGAATTTCCCTGGGAAGCCATCCGGCCCTGGGCTTTTGTTTGTTGGGAGATTTTTAATGACTGCTTCAATTTCCTTAGTGATTATAGGTCTGTTCAGGTTTTCTATTTCTTCCTGGTTTAATTTTGGTAGTTGATACATCTCTAGGAATGCACCCATTTCCTCCAGGTTATCTAATTTGCTGGCATAGAATTGCTCATAATATGTTCTTATAATTGTTTGTTTTTCTTTGGTGTTGTTTGTGATCTCTTTCATTCATGATTTTGTTGATTTGGGTCATTTCTCTTTTCTTTTTGAGAAGTCGGGCCAGGGGTTTATCAATCTTGTTAATTCTTTCAAAGAACCGGCTCCTAGTTTTGTTGATCTGTTCTACTGTTCTTTTGGTTTCTAGTTCATTGATTTCTGCTCTGATCTTTATTATTTCTCTTCTCCTGCTGGGTTTAGGCTTTATTTGCTGTTTCATCTCTAGCTCCTTTTGGTGTAGGGTTAGGTTGTGTATTTGAGAGCTTTCTTATTTCTTGAGAAAGGCTTGTATTGCTATATACTTTCCTCTCAGGACTGCCGTTGCTGTATCTCAAAGATTTTGACCAATTGTGTTTTCATTTTCATTGGTTCCATGAATTTTTTTAATTCTTCTTTAAATTCCTGGTTGACCCATTCATTCTTTAGTAGGATACTCTTTAGCCTCCATGTATTTGAGTTCTTTCTGACTTTCCTCTTGTGATTGAATTCTAGTTTCAAAGCATTGTGGTCTGAAAATATGCAGGGAATAATCCCAATCTTTCGGTACCAGTTGAGACCTGTTTTGTGACCTAGGATGTGATCAATTCTGGAGAATGTTCCATGGGTACTAGAGAAGAATGTGTATTCCTTTGCTTTGGGATGGAATGTTCTGAATATGTCTGTGAAGTCCATTTGGTCCAGTGTGTCATTTAAAATTTTATTTCCTTGTTGATCTTTTGCTTAGATGATCTGTCCATTTCAGTGAGGGGTTGTTAAAGTCCCCCACTATTATTGTATTGTTGTCATTGTGTTTATTTGCTTTTGTTATTAATTGCCTTATAAAATTGGCTGGTCCCAATTTAGGGGCATAGATATTTCCAATTGTTAGATCTTCTTTTTGGATAGACCCTTTAAGTAGGATATAGTGTCTGTCCTCATCTCTTATTACAGTCTTTGTTTTAAAATCTAATTTGTCTGATACAAGGATTGCCACCCCAGCTTTCTTTTGGTGTCCATTAGCATGGTAAATGGTTTTCCACCCTCTCTCTTTCAATCTGGTGGTGTTTTTGGGTCTAAAATGAGTCTCTGGCAGACAGCATATTGATGGGTCTTGTTTTTTAATCCAATCTGATAGCCTGTGTCTTTGATGGGGGTGTTTAGCCCATTTACATTCAGGGTAAATATTGAAAGATATGAATTTAGTGCCATTGTATTGCCTGTAAGGTGACTGTTACTGTATATTGTGTCTGTTCCTTTCTGACCTATGGTGCTTTTAGGCTCTCTCTTTCCTTAGAGGACTCCTTTCAATATTTCTTGGAGGGCTGGTTTCGTGTTTGGAAATTCCTTTAGTTTTTGTTTGTCCTGGAAGCGTTTTATCTCTCCTTCTATTTTCAGTGAGAGGCTAGCTGGATATAGTATTCTTGGCTGCATATTTTTCTCGTTTAGTGCTCTGAAGAGATCATGCCCATCCTTTCTGGCCTGCCAGGTCTTTGTGGATAGGTCTGTTGCAATCTAATATTTCTACCATTGTAGGTTACATATCTCTTCTCCTGAGCTGCTATCAGGATTTTCTCTTTGTCTCTGAGACTCGTAAGTTTTACCCTTAGATGTCAGGGTGTTGACCTGTTTTTATTGATTTTGAGAGGGGTTCTCTGTGCCTCCTGGATTTTGATGCCTGTTTTCCTTCCTCACATTAGGGAAGTTCTCTGCTATTATTTGCTCCAATATACCTTCTGCCCCTCTCTCTCTTTCTTCTTCTCGGATCCCAATTATTCTAATGTTGTTTCTTCTTATCGTATCACTTATCTCTCAAATTCTGCCCTCATGATCCTGTAGTTGTTTCTCTCTCTTTTTCTCAGCCTCTTTATTTTCCATCATTTGGTCTTCTATATTGCTGATTCTCTCTTCTGCCTCATTTATCCTAGCAGTTAGTGCCCCCATTTTTGATTGCACCTCATCAATAGCCTTTTTGATTTCTACTTGGTTAGATTTTAGTTCTTTTATTTCTCCAGAAAAGGTTTCTCTAATAACTTCCATGCTTTTTTCAAGCCCAGCTAGTATCTTTAAAGTCATGATTCTGAACTCTAGGTCCGACATCGTACTAATGTCCGTACTGAGTAGGTCCCTGGCTGACGGTAGTACCTCTTGTTCTTTTTGCTGAGGTGATGTTTTTCATCTTGTCATTTTGTCCAGAAGAGAATAGATGCATGAGAGAACAAAATCTTAACAGGTTAACAACGTCCCCAGCAAATATACTCTATACAAATCAGAAAAGACCTGGAACCAGGGGAAAAGAAAGGGAAAGAAAGAAAAAAAAAAGAAAAAGAAAAAGATAAAAACAAAAACAGAACAATACAAAAAAGAAAAAACAGAATATGATCAAATATGATCAGGCTAGTGCATAAATCATTGGCACACACTAGATTTTGGACATATTTTAGTCTGTTAGAACAAAGTGCCTCCTAAAATTTTTAAAGGAAGAAAGACTTATATATGTACAAAATAAGGGTTTATACAATGAAGAGTTGGAAGATGACTGTAAAGATGAAAATTATAAAAGATTTTATAAAAGGAATTGATAAGATAAGAAGTTGTTTGAAAAAAGAAAGAAGCTTAAAAAAAAAAGAAAAACGAAAAAAAAAGAGAGAGATTGTGATCAGGCAGGAGACTAGAACAAAGCCATACACTAGTGATTTAAGGTATATTTTTATCTGTTAGAAGAAACTATATCTCAAAATTCTAAGGGGAGAACAACTTATATATATATGCCAAAAATAAGGGTAACTACTATGAAGGGATAAAATATGACTCTAAAAATGAAAAATAAAAAAAAATTAAAAAAGGGATTGATAAGATGTTGGTTGAAAAAGGGAAACAGAAAAATTAAAAAAAACAGTTAAAAATATTAACTTTGAAAAACTAATGAATAATGCTAAAAAGGCCATGAATTCTATGTGCAGTATTCCCCTAGCGCTGGAGTTCTCCCGTTCTCCTTGATCGGTAAACTTGGTCTTGGCTTGCTGGCTGTTCATGCTGATCTTCTGGGGTAGGGGCCTGTTGCCATGGTTCCCAGATGTCTTTGCTGGAGGCGGAATTGACCCACCCTTGTCGGTCCAAGCTAAGCAAGCTGCTCAGGTTTGCTCTCTGGAGCTTTTGTTCCCTGCAAGCTCTGGTACAGCGTTGGAGGACCAGGGTGAAAATGGTGGCCTCCCAGTCGGAGGAGCTGAGAACTCGTGGCCCTGCTCCTCAGTGCACCCCTAGAGAAAAGCAGTCACTCCCGTCTCCCCGGTCTCCGGCCGCACTCCGTGCTCACCCGGCCTGTGACCAAGTGTTTCTATCTTTGGCACCAGACCCCGTGTGGAGTCTCCAAAACCAGCAGATCCCTGCGGTGTGCTCCCGCGCTGCTCCTCCCGGGGGAGGAAGGGGAGTCTCCCCGGATCTGCCGCTTGTTGGGTCCCTGCTGGAGGAGCAGTGGCCCGACTGGGCCACGGATCACAGTTTATGGCAACCCTGAGCTAAGAGCCCACGCCTCAGCTCCGTCTCTGCAGCCGGCTTCCCTGCTCCAATACCTGGGAGCTCTGCCACACTCAGGCACCCCCGGTCTTTCTGTGACCCTGAGGGTCCTGAGACCACACTGTCCTGCCAGGTTTCCACCCCCAGCTTAGCCACTGGAGCGACGTCCCTCATAGGAGCCGACTTCCAAAAGTTCCGATTTTGTGCTATGCGGCTCTATCACTTGCCAGAAGCGGCCGACGGAGGCCCCCTCCCCCGTCGTCTATCCTCCCAAATATCGCCTCGGATTCACTTCTCCACACGTCCTACCTTCCAGTAAGTGGTCGCTTTTCTGTTCAGAGAGTTGTTGCTACTCTCTTCTTCGGTCTCCTGTTGAATTCGTAGGTGTTCAGAATGGTTTGATCCCTATTCAGCTGAATTCCTGAGACCAGACGAAACCTAGGTCTCCTACTCCTCTGCCATCTTGCTCCTTCTACCTACATTATTTTTTATCTTATAATTCTGTGGTTTGACTGGGGCCCAGCTGGGTGTCCTTATGCTCTTCACTGTTGAGTCTCTTATGTCTCTGCAGTCAGATGGTTGCCTCAAGATGGCTTCACTAATGTATCTGATGCCCTGTTGGGGGGCTGGTAGATGGGGTTCAGCAAAACACTGAAGGCCTGGGTCTGTCTCAAGCCTGTTTCATTGTGTCCAGATGGCCTCTTCATGGGTTCTTTCCATGTGTTCTCACTGGTAGTGTTGCTGTAATTTTTACTTAATAGCTCAGGGTTTCCAAGAGTACAAAAGTAGAAACCCTTATGGCTTTATACGTCATATCATGGAATGGCCACTGCGTTGCCTCTGCCACATTTAGTTAACGTCAATCACAGGGCCTGCCTGATTCGGTATGTGAGGAAACCACACCAAGATTACATATTAGGAGATGTGATTTATCATGGCTGTGGTTGCAAACTAACACAAATGAGAGGAAGATTTTTCCTCCTTTTAGATGTCACCAAGAACTGAAACATGGAGAACGTGCTAAAAAAGGGATAGAGTTCCAATGTTTAATAAATACAGCAAATGTCTGCTATATTATGCAACCCTGCTCCTAAGAAAATCAGATGTATAGTTTTTCCTTTTTGTATAGTTTTTTGTATAATCCTCTAAGAGTAGGAACATATTATTAATATCCAGTTTCTTGTCTAGATCTAAGAATTAATTCCATTTTCCTATTCATTTCTGTGACATACTAAAAGTTTCTAATTATTAGGGAAAGTACTTTACCAATTCTAGAACCACTTATCTCCAAATGATATATGAATCTCCAAAGTCTTATCCTGTAACATAATCATTTTTCTGCTCTAACATGCATATATATTTGGTAATGATTGTGTTTCAATATGAATTTGATAAGAAATACAGAAATTAGAAGAAACTGATACCAGGGGGTTGGGGGCCATGAGAATGGGTTAAATAGGTGATGGGGATTAAGGAAGGCCTTTTCTTTTTTTTAAAGATTTTATTTATTTATTTGACAGAGAGAGACACAGCGAGAGAAGGACACAAGCAGCAGCGGAGGAGAAGAAGAAGCAGGCTTCCCGCCGAGCAGGGACCCAATGGGTGGCTTGGTACCAGCACCCTGGGATCATGACCTGAGCTTAAGGCAAACGCTTAATGACTGAGCCACCAAGGCGCCCCAAGGAGGGCATTCATTGTGATGAGCACACCGTAATGTATGGAAGTGTTGAACTATATTGTATACCTGAAACTAATATAACACTATATGTTAAGTAATTGGAATTAAAATAAAAACTTAAAAAAAAAGAAATTCTCCCTGGAGCATAATCTATCCTTCTGTAAGATGCTTGAAGGCACAATAAATGTTTAATTATTATCTGAAAGGCATCTATTATGTATCTTTCTGCAGGTATCAATGTTAACCTTTGTAAAAATTTCAATCAAGACCTTGCCATTCTTCCTAAGTTCCAATACTCTCTAGTCTTCAGTTGGTCACTAAACACAAAATGAAGAGAATATCTAAGTACATAACATCTTCTGGGAAAAAAAAAAAGTAAAATATAAGAAGAATAAAAAGAAGAAAGCAAATATACCAATTTGCCATAAAGTCCAGGAATGAGCTTATATTTTATATCCATTTGCTTGAAAAGGATAAAGAAGAAGAAGTAACAAAAGAAAACTCTTGACCTTTCGACACAGAGAACTAAGTCTTAATAAATAGGATCAAATCAAGGTTGGGAATCTGCTCATGTAGGTGAGCCTTGTTTCTTTCTGAGTCGCAGGTTTAGTAATGAAATAAGACAAGGGAAAGGGGCTATAGAAGCACAGAGAATTATCTGTTGGGCCAAAGCTTTCAATACCACAATCAGCTATGCAAAGGCAGTCGAACTTTTTTTAAATCCAAAATTCATATTTTTTCCAATTTAGTCTCCACCAACATAGTAATGAGAAATATAATTAATATGGAATCCAATCAGGTAAACATCCAATGCAATGAAAAGTGTTTTTAGAAAATTAAGTCCTCTATTTTTTATAACTTTGGGAATTAACATGTACTATGATTTATAGTAAAAACTAATTTAAAAAAGACTGAAAGGATTATCCATAAATGTAAATTATACTGCTGAATTTCCATGATTTTCCATGCTCATGTTAATCTGTTGTAAGATGCACTTTACAGTTTCTATCTCTCACCTTTCTTATGTTTAAACTTCTGCTTGAATATGTCTTTCACAAATATTCCAACTGAGACATTTATCTTGCAGAATGAATGACAGTGAATCTGAGGAGTATTATAAAACCAAAATCAAACTTGATTACAGATTTCAAAACGTCTATATAATAAACAAAATGAAAATGTTCTGAGCCAAAAACCACTTTATTTCTAGATGGGAAATTTGTTTTACAAATGCACAGTTTTTAACATGCTCGTTAAATATGATTGCAAAGTGAACATTTGAAAGGTAAAGTCTAACAATTGATGACTGAATATGAGTGTCAATGAGAAAAATGGTAATATATTGAGATAGATGTGTACACAATTAATGACAATATTTAAATGAAAGTAGAGTATAATACCTGTCTATCTGTACTCAAAGAACCAAGAAAATGGAAGCAATCAGAATTTGAATTAGGCTACAAAAATAAAAGCATTTAATAGAGACGTGTTGATTTAAAATATTTTAATCAGTTCTGAGTAGGGTATCAGACAAAAATTGCAGAGCATTTCTCAGTCATTTCCTGATCCCTTGATGCCAGTTTTCACAGTGTATGCTTGGATTCTATGGTTTCCTTTGTGGCTTCCTGTTCCCAATCTACCAGATGGTAGCAGAGGCAATAATATTCCCAGAGAATCCGTTCTGTGGTTTTGGATGTCATTTCTGGAATAACAACCTACAGATGGTGTATCCTACCTGTTATAGGCTGAATTGCATCCTCTCCAAATTTATATGTTAAGGGCCCATCCCCAAGTACCTCAGAATGTGACTATATATGGAGATGGGGTTTTTAAAGGATAATGATTTTAAAATGAGGACATAAGGGTGGGCATTAATGCAATCTAACCAGTGTCCTTATAAGAAGAGGAGATTATTACATAATAAGATGTACCATGGGCACGCATGCCCAGAGGGACAACCCATGGAGAAGAGGCAACAAGAAGCTGCCATTTACAAGCTGAGGAAAGAGGCCTCAGAGGAAACCAACGCTGCCAGAACCTGGATATTTGACTTCTAGCCTCAAGAATTCTGAGAAAATAACTCTCTGTTGTTTAAGCCACCCAGTCTGTGGTATTCATTATGGCATCCCTAGCACACTAATATACTGCCATTCTTAAGACTGTTAACCTAATTCTTGTACTTAACTCTTTGTGATAAAATACATTTTCCTTGGATTGAATACTAATTAACAAAATATTTCACAGTAAAATTAGGTAACAGATCCTTATAACTGGAAATCTGAGATTGTTAATCTGAACTGGTTGGGTTTGTAAGCAAATATGATTCCGTTCCTTTTGATAAGGGATTAATGGTATATAACACACAATGGCAAACAGTCAAAATATCACTAAAGTAGGAGACAAGACTCTGACAGGGTGAGTGGCCACTGTGTTTGACTAGTATAGTTTGAATGAGAAGTTCAAGTCAAGTGAGAAAATGGTGGTGTCTTAAAGTATAAAGCCGAAAATGGAAAAATGACAACCTGATGGCTTAAAACATTATTTCAAAGAATGTTAAAATCTTAAATAAGCAAATGTCAAAGGAGAATATTTGAATACTCTATCAGCTGGAAAGTTGCCGAGCATCATTTCCCAGTAGGTAAATGTATTTTAACCATATTTAAAAATAAAATGAAATAAAATTTCTAACTCTAGTAAAGATGAAGTGAATGGTACCAGACTAGCCCTACCCTCATAAATAATATAAAATAATAATATATATTAAGTAACAGTTTCTTGTCAGTGAGTGACAGGTACCACAAGTCTATAATCCCTCAGAGAAGCAAAATTTATGAAGAGATAGCCAGGTCTCATGGCTTGTGGCAGTTTTTCCACTGAGGAACCAGGAATTGAGGTTCATATAGAGCAGGGCAGCCACACTGACCTGAGGACTTTCTATTCCTTCTTATTCTGATGTTTGCTTTTGTATCTAATATCCTTTTATATGTTTCCAGGGAATCCTTTATCTGTCCTTTTATAACATTCTGACAATTGGTATTCTCTGTATGACACTGATCTATCCTTCTAGTGTAGGTTGGGCACATTTTCATCATTTACATTGAGAAATATCAGTGCACCTCTTCTGGCTCAAAAAAAAATGGTTGCTTAAAAAGAAATGGTAAAGCAGGTAAAAAATTTCAACCAATCGCGGTACGCACGTGTGCGCGCACACACACACACACACACACACACAACCAAATTAGTAGTCATCCCATAAATAAACATTAATTATTTCTCAATTATTATGAAAGACACATATGCAAATATTTTGAAAAAATTAATCTAGTGTTTGCACTTCTCAAGCTTTTAAATTAAAAATACACTCAGTAAAATTTTAAATTTAATGAAAATATTTGTCATGAAAGATATTTGTTGACTGATTTATATGGAATAGCAAATGTTTGAGTTCATTTATTTATGCTATAAATACTTATATAAAACCATATCCCATCAACTTTCATTATAATTTTATATTCCAAAAATGATCAAATACCCTTCCACTTCTGTGAGATGTAAATGTTCTGGAAAGCCTGATGTAATTTCATCCTGTACATGTAGCTACAACTGAAACATCTTCAAGTTGTGTATGGAGTACAAATAGATAAAACCCACACGTGTAAGGCATATTTTAACTATTTCCCATACTGTTGAAATAGTTTGGTATAAATATATATTCATGATTTAAAAGAAATAATAAAATGATCTGTCTATGCTAAAAGGAATTTCAAGCTTAATACTGCTGTGCAAGCATAAAATGAATTACCCAAGACTTGATTAATCTTAAATAAATAAATAAATACATAAAGTTGGTTTGATTACTTCTCTGTGACAATTCTTGTGGTTTTCACTTGTCCTCATTACTTCTCAGCAGCATCCAAGCTAGAATATTTAAAAGTACAGAATTGAAAATATCCACACGGGATAATTTGAAATAGTTATAGATTCATTAACACAATAAAGTTGTGTAAGAAGGTGAATGGGAAATTTTAAAGAATCTAAGGACAATCACAGAGAGGATGCTTGTTTCTCAGGTTCTGTGGGAATTTTATGTAATTAATGCATTAAGAATTGATATATGCTAAGTAAACTTCTATTGTTCAGTGGTAAATAAGCTCATTTTGTGTCCTTGCATTTAATTCAATTTAATGCAATTAAATTTAGCACTTTTTTTTTCATTCCATTCTCTACTAAGTGCCAGACTATTAGATGGAGAGAGGAATAAGACACTGCCCTTGTCCTTAAGAACTTACTCTTAAGAGAAATAGACAAAAACAAGCAAGAAAACAAACAACAATAAAAACCAAACTGCGTGAATTTTGCCATCTATGTTTGATTCCGTTTCGCAGATATTATGGACTATGTTTTGCCCACTCAACCCCACCAATTCATATGGTGAAACCCTAACACCTAGTATCTTAGAATGTGACTGTATTTGGAATTTGGAGATAAAGCCTTTGAAGAGGTGATTAATTTAAATTGAGGCTTCTAGGATGGGCCCATATCAAATCTGACTGGTGTCCTGATAAGAAGAGGAAATTTGGGAAAAAAAGAAAAAGGAAAGGAAATTTGGATATAAAAGGGACACCAGGGATGCACAGGCACAGGCACAGAGGACAGAGGACAGAGCTAGAAGACAGCCATCTGCAAGCCAAGGAGAATGGCTTTAAGGGAAACCAAATCTGCCAACACCATGATCTTGGGCTTCTAGTCTCCAAAATTGTGAGTGAATGAATTTTTGTTGTTTACAGCACCTAATCTGTGGAATTTTATCATGGTAGTCCTAGAAAACTAATACATCAGATGAAAAAAAAAATGTTTAATTTATACATTTATTTAACATATATTTGAGAACCTACTGTTCATCAAATTTTTTATAATATAAAAGCAATGAACAAAAAAGACATCATGTCTGAAAGATAAAATTTAATACCTAATCAGGGCAAAAATACGAATATTGAATAAATAATAACAGTTTTGATGAGTGAAAAATTTGTGTAAAGTCTATCATAAGAATGGGCAACAGAAGGCCTAAATGAAGTTTATTATGGCACTTTTCCCTTAGGGAGGTATTTAAAATCTATTCAATACCCAAAAGTCATATTTAGCTAGGTAAGGAAGGTAGCAAAGGAGGAGGAAAGTATTCTTTGTAAAAGAAACCTAAGAGAGGAGAAACCACTGAATCTTGATTAAACTGAAGCCTAATTGGAAAAGTTAGGCAGACTAACTGAGAAGAAAAGGGCTGGGAGACAAAGCTGAGAGAAAGGCGGGATTGGAAATAAGGAGGGTGTGGAGGTCACATTTTTCCTCAAGGTATTCAAAAACCAGAAAAACGTTTTTCAACAAAACAGAGTTTCATTTTTTTTTTATTGTGTTTGTCATTTTTATGGAGAAAGGGAAGGAGTTCTCAGCAAGGCAAATGTAGATCTTGGTGGGTAAAGTGATGAAGTGATACTGCAGTGGAGGACACCATGGCTATAGTGAAATAACAAAGTAGAAAATGAGAAATAAAGTAGCCCTTAGATCGGCATTGCTCATTCAGAAACACATGATTGGAGGAGTGTGAGGGGTACAGGGCTTTGCCATTTATTGCCTATATTTGGATCTTGGGTAAGTGCGTACTTTGCCTAGTTTTAATTGGTCATAGTACATGGGGATACTTAAAATTTCCCAAACTCCATTTCATTGTGAATACTAAGTAGTATAACAGTTTGTAAAGACAAGAAATCTCTCCTTTACAGAAATGTTAGAAGAAAGTGTGCTGATCCCACCAAATTTCTTTACTGTATCTTGAGAACCCTGTGAAAAAATTAAATGGCTTATGAGGACTAAGTATTTATTATTGTGGCTAGAATACATTCATGCATTTTATCCTCCACTGTATCAGACATGATGAAACCTATTCAGGAAGTCCCATGGACTTGGTGAATGTTTCCTGTTTCATTTTAACATTGAAAGGAAACAAAGCAAAATTCACTTTGTTATAGAGAGTATTATAGTATACATCATCATCACCATTCAGGTAAGTATCTAAATTCTCAAGTATATTGAATCTAGAAACCAGATTTCAATTTAGTCACTATCAAAAAAATTGATTCATTATGGTGATGATATCTTGATGTATTTCTTTTCAGAGAAATGTCAAGACAGAATTTAAAACTATAAAGGCACATATTAGTAGCTGTAGATGATTGATTAATATGGCAGAAAAAGAGGGCTCGGTCCAATAGCTGCATTTGGGGAATAACTGAATCTAAGACTTGAGATACTTAATGGTGAGAAACTGGATGATAATCCCCTTAAATTTTCAACAAATGATTCTGGAACAATTTATTTGATTGCCAGCTCCTAATGTTACATCTGGATCAATGAAACTGGCAAAGTACAATAGTCCACTGTGAAGCTTGGAAAGAAAGCCTTTTGGGTTTCTAGAAAGGCAGACCCTAGTGACCTGTGGGACATCTTTTCCCGAAGGGTAATGGTTGGGGCTCCTAGCTCTGTTTACGCCTCTAGACAGGCATTTCCAGGCTTTTTGGGGTAATTTTGATCATAATCTGCCTCAGACAGATTAACCAGTTATTTTTACAGCTCCTTAATGTTCTAGTCATCTGAGTCTATGATAGGTAGACCCTATTATTCACTAAGGCCCCTGAGGGATCAAGGGTTGAAGCTGAAGGGTCTGGTTTTAGCCTCAGATACTGTGTGATCTTTCAGGCTTATCATTGGTGATTATAAGATTTTGCCTGGGAGACTTCATGGGATGGGGTGGGGGGAGAAGCCGCCCTCCCCACACAAGTTTTGGTGCACAGCCAAGACACTGCAGTTTCCAGGAGAAGTTATAGTTAGTCACATGCCTCAGGCCAGCTGTGCTCATACCCATATCTGCATCTCTGGTCTAAATATTCCCTTTCAGAGAATTTCTAATACTGGGTCTTGTCTAAGGCAATTTCTCCACTCTGACTCAGTAATTTTTTAGTAAAAACCATTCCAAGAAAATAAACCTGCAGAACTATAGCCATCAAAAACATGGGGAAAAAATCCTAACAAAATATTTAAAAATGGAATGCAACAATCTATTGGAAGAAATATGCATCTTGGCAAAGCATGATTTTCTTTCAGGTATGGAAAGATGGTTCAACATTTAAAAATCACCCACTATTATTAACCGTATTAGCAGTTAAGCCATAAAAATCAAGTGATCATATGAAAACTCTTGTAACAAAATGCAAAATTAATTAATGATAAAAACTCTCAGCAAAGTAAAAATAGAGAGGAACCTCCACAATTGGATAAAAAAATATATATATACATGTATAAACACTTACAGCTAACATTATACTTAATGGTGTGAAATTCGATCATAATCCCCCAAGATTTTCAACAAATGGTATTAGAACAATTGCCCCAAACAATTTAACCTATGTAGAGATCTTACAGGTTATACAAGTTTTAACTCAAAATAGAACAAAGACATAAATGTAAAATGCAAAATTATAAACTTTTATAAGAAAACATGGAAGAAATATTACATAGCATTAGGCTTTCTGGTGAGTTTTTAGTTACAATATCAAAAGCAGGCTATATGAAAAAAATTGCTTAGTTAGAATGTACTAAAATTAAAAAATTCTGTTTTAAAACAGACTCTTAAAGAATGAATAAACAAGCCATAGACTAGCAGAAAATATTTTTTTAGGAGAAAATATTTTTGAAATAAATATTTCCCAACGGTTTCTGTACAAAATATACAAAGATTCAACAATAAACAAGCAAACATTCCAGTTAATGCTGGGGGAAATTCTGAACAGACACCTCATCAAAGAAAATATACCGATGGTAAATAAGCATACGAAAATATGCTCATTACTTGTGATGACATACAAATTAAAATGACAATGAGATCATATTGTACTCTACTAGAAAGCATAAAACCCCAAAACTGACAATAAAAATTTATGGCAAGAATGCAGAACAAGAGGCATACTCATTAATTACTGGTGGAAATGCAAAGTGGGTTTGGATATTTTGACAATACAAAACACGGTCTTGCCAGATTATCCAGAAATTGTGCTCCTTGGTATATACTAATTAATTTGAAAACTTATGTCCACAATAAACCTGTATGCAAATGATTATAGCAAATTCATTCATAATTGCCAAAAACTGGAAGCAACAAAGATGTCCTTCAATAGATAAATGAATAAACTAACTGTGGTAGAACCATAAAATGGAATATTATTCAGCAATAAAAATAAATGAGCTATCAAGCCATAAAAAAACATGGATGAATCTTAAATGTATATTGCTAAGAAAACAAACCAGTCTGAAAGCCTACATACTGTTGGGTTCTATTTATATGACTTTTAGGAAAAAGGAAACACAATAAAGACAAGAAATAATAATACTTACCAGGATTTGAGGAGTGGGTGTGTGAGAATAGAGAATGCATGGGGGATTATTTCAGGCAGTGAAACTATTCTGTATAATACTGTAATGGTGGAAACATATGGTATCAAAATGCATCAAACTTTATAGCATAAAGAATAAACTTTAATATATACAGAATAGTAAAAATCATTCAGGAGATCAAGTGATCACATGATGGAATCCAAAATGTGACAAAAGAATTTAACTAAATTACAAATCCACGAAGCAACTTTATTGAAAGTGGTGGGAATAAAATTGTTGACCTAAGTAACTTTGGAAAACGGTGAAATCTGTAATGCTAAAGCCAAAAGGGACTACATGAAAGAGTTATTCTCTAGTTAATTAAAATTGTTCTCCATGGAGAACATTTTCAGAGAAGCAAGAATAGAAGTCTACAAGAATTAAAAAAAAAAAACCTTAAAATAAAAAAAGGTAATAGAAGGCTATAATAATCTATGCAGTGATAAAGTTTGAGACATCACATGAATTTAGGTTTATATTAATTAGATTTATGCCTGTATTTCTCTCTATATGTCTAGATATCTATATATGTATTTATGTTATGTAATTGAATGTCTAATATATATGTACATGTTCACATGTACGTGTATACACATATATATGTCTACATATACAAATGCATAGATAGATATAAAGTGTATATACATGTATTAGTACATATACATATATTCTCTTGCCCTGTTGGCCAAGAAAACCTTGAAGTAGTGATACCCCAGGTTTAATGAACACACTGAGCAACAGATAATCGGTTTCTAGTACTCTTCTTCTAGAAAAGAAATCAGACAGTGGCATTGAAGAAATGGCTGATTATAGGATTTGGGCAGGAGAAAAATAAGATGAGCTTGGAGCACTTTGAATTGCCAAAGTAAGGAAGTGCTTACTGGGATGAAAGAAATAATGATGGCAGTACGTCAAAGAGACGCAGAGCCAACAGAAAGAGCTCCCAATAATTAAAACTAGAAAATATAAACAAGATAAAATAGTATTGCATTATAATCCTTAATATAAAATCTATATCCAGAGGTCCATAAGGTTAAAATTAAATGATTCAATAAATAAATAAGTGGTGTAAAATAGACAAATTTTTCATATAGAAAATTTCCAAGTAATTGCTGTAGATTCTTTACCCTTATGGAGGTGAAGCATAGCTCCCCATGTCTGAGGTGTGGGCTGTCCTTAAAGACTCTATTACAAACTGTATAGAATGGAAAGTGGGTGAGGGCAAAAAGATTAATATAACAGTAGAGAAACATGACAAAATTACTAGGTTATCAAAGGGTTAATATCAGCAGTGTTAAGCCATGTTTTTTTTTTTTTTTAAGCCGTGTTTCTAATACGCACTCTTGATTTAAGGTAATGACAAGGGCATTTTATTTCTATAGTTTCCTCCCCCAAACCCCAAACTCCAGTCTATTCATGAGAAAAAAATGTCAGAAAAATTCCAATGGAGGGCCATTCTACCAAATGCCGGACTAGTTTTCTTGAAAACAGCAAGGTCGAGAGACAATGGACTCTGAAAAACAAACAGGGTTCTAGAGGGGAGGAGGGTTGGGGGATGGGTTAGCCTGGTGATGGGTATTAAGGAGGGCATGTTCTGCGTGGGGTACTGGGTGTTATGCACAAACAATGAATCGTGGAACACTGCATCAAAAACTAATGACGTGATGTACGGTGATTAACATAACAATAAAAAAGAAAAGAAAACACCAAGGTCAATGAAAAAAAGTCTTTGTCACCATCATAGCTGAAAGGATCCTAGGGAGACATAGCTACTAGTTCAATATGGTATCCTGGCTGGGATCTTAGAATTGAAAAAGGCCATTCAGTAAACACTAAGTAAATCTGAATAAAATATAAATTTCATTTAATAATAATTCATCAAGATTGGTTAATTAATGGTGACAAACATGCTATTCTGATGTAAGACAATAATAGGAGAATCTGAATGTGGGACGTACGGGAGCTCTTTGTACTCTCTTTGCGTTTGTCTTTTTCTCCTTCTCCTTCTCTAACATCTTCACCTCTGTCCCCATCTCCGTCCCTGTCCATATACCTGTTCCCTTCCCCTTCTCTTCCCTCCTCCTTCCCCTTCCCTTTCACCCCCCCTTTCTTCTTCTTCTTCCTCTTCATAACTCTAAAAGAAAACATGTCCAATACAACACATCTTTAAAATAAGAAATGCTGATAATTGTTTGAGTTTCTATTAAGAAATCCATTACAGTTTAAAACGTATTCTTTCTTCTTGGAAATATACACAATGGCAGGTATGCTAAGGTTATCCCCATGAGTTTTCAGTATCACAGTCAAGGATGTGAAATCTGAGCTGACATACAGTCCATTGGCATGGGGGTTGGAATTAATTGTAGTGGATTGAAAGATGTACACAGATGGCTAAAGAACCCAGAAAAAGAAATTATCACCCCTTACATGACTTAGTTTCACAAAGCAAGATAATGATTTTCTTTGCCATTTCTTTTAGATGTGGTGATGAGTTATGTTCAAGGTTGGGAGAGGCCCAAGATTTCTTTTTCACTGAAAAGGAGAATCTAACTGAAGCCAGATTATAAGCTTTACCCCTAAACCACTTAAATCATATGGAGAAAAGACATTAACCAGAATTTCTTAACAATTCTCCTGATTAACAGCAGGTGAATTTATCATTTCTGTAGCATTTTTTTGGGTTCTGTTTATCATACTTATTTTATTAGTTATCATATTTTTAATAAACTTAAAAGAAATACTATCTTAGAATTAACCTGTACGTTTTATGACTGTCAGTGAGCAGCTATTACTCTATATAGCTATGAACCAGGATGGAATCTTTTTAATTTTTTTTAAATTTTTTTTAAAGATTTTATTTACTTGAGAGAACGAGAGAGAGAGAGCACATGAGCAGGGGAGGGTCAGAGGGAGAAGCAGACTCCCTGCTGAGCAGGGAGCCCGATGTGGGACTCAATCCCGGGACTCCAGGATCATGACCTGAGCCGAAGGCAGTTGCTCAACCAACTGAGCCACCCACGCGCCCCAAGGATGGCATCATTTTTAGACAGGTGCATGGGTACAAAGGCAAAAGCATTGTCACTACGTCTTCTGCATCGTTCTTAGACCACATGTAAGTATAGATGGATCATTATACCAGTGGCTGTTGAAGGAATCAGAATAATGTCCAAAAGGGTGAATATTGATGTGATATAATGGCTACAGATCAGTGATGATTTGTTTCTGGAACTTCAGAAAAGACAATTATGGGAAGACTTTTTTGCATATTGATTGAAATGCATCTTGAAACATATCTTTGAATACGATCAGTTAACAGCTGTCCATGTGACACATGACTTGAAGTTTCATCATTACCAGAAGTACTCGGCACTTTTGATGAGTTAGTCAGCATTCACTGGCCTCAAAGTAGTAAGATGTTCTTGGGGCTTTGGAAACTGGATTTGGTATGAACTGGAAGTGGAAAGGATTTTTCCGGAGGCTCACCTTGGGGATGATAAGGACTTGTTAATTTAGATAAGGACACAAGAGGGAGCCCTTTTCAAGGAAACTGGCCTTGTTCAAGCAGTGTACCTGGACAGAGGGAGAAAGTCTGATCAAATTAAGAGTGATCAGGTGAGCTCATGGCTCAGGCTATATGTGTGGGGACATTCTGACCAGCTTTAATTTGGCAAGCCACAACTGATAAGTGTGAGTGAATATTCAACCTCATTTATCATGACCACATGTCTGTTAATTTAGAGTTGAAATTTGCACCTTGGAGTCTCAACATTTTGTTATGCTATTGCTTTGAATGCTACATTGTTTCCATTAATAAATTCTTTCTTAATACTAAGTCAGCTTAAAGCAGAGGAATGCGTTTTGTGTTTGGAGTTTCATTGTGAATCTGAAACCAGACCTCTTCAGTCCATTGAGCAGAGTGGATGTTAGGGCTCCATAAATAGAAATATAGCCATGATCAATGGATCCAATGGTATCATGCCAAATATAATCATTTGGAGCATAATTTATATTGAAGTCTTCCTTTTTATTTAAGCAAAAGCTTTAGAGAATAGTAATATGTAAGCTGAAATGTGTGCAGATCATAAATATATATGTGGATGAATTTTCATAGATTAAACTTCCCTGTGTGGCCAGCATCTGCATCAAGAATTGTAATATTTTTAGCATATCAGAAGCTTTCCAGTTATTATTTCCCTTCAAGATAACCCTTCTTCTGAATGCTAATTACATTAATTTGGTCTGAAATGGCTCAAACTTTCTAAAACCGGATGATACAAATCATAGCCTTCTGCTCTTCAAGATTTCTATCACATTCAACCATGCTGTTGTGTGGAATGACAATTTGTTTTTGCTCAAGGTTAAATAATATTCCATCATGTGACTACACCATAATTTATCTCTACATTTGGAGAGCCATTCTTTTAATTTTTCATCTTAGGTTTTCTCAGGAAAGATGATTATTGTCTTTTTAGCCCACATTAAAAAATAGACAAAAAAATTTATTCTTGAAGTTTTTCTCTGAAAAGATGACTTTTTTTGGTAACTCTCCCTCTTATTTAGAATGTTCTTCCTGCAAATGACTTTTATGTCCCAATTTCCATTGCCGCCTTGCTTATAGTGGCTCAAAGCCAAATTTTCCATCTTTCAGCATACTTGTTAACATTCATCATGTGTCTAGGATGGATATTTGGACCCTGTGACAAAGCCGGATGCTACATTTTTCCTCATCCATCTGTTTTTGTCTCTTAGATATTTTTGTTGTTGTTCTTTTGCCTTTGGGAAATTCCTCTCATTTTCTGTGAGCATACAGAACATTTACAAATAAAGGTAATGATACTACTTTTTTTTTGCAGTGTGATAATTTTTCAAACTCTCTAACCAACCAAATTATCAGAAAGAGAAATCCCTTGCAACTTTTTAAGGTTGACCATTTTACTTCTATTCACATAGAAATTGTATAGAGAAATGCATGATAAGTTTTATCTAAGGCATAGGATGTTGTAAGTTATTTTAAATATATATACACCAGTTAGTTTTCTCTCTCATTTTATCATTTGCCTAGTTTTTTATGAAAGCATGAATACTTTCATATTATTTTAACAATAAAAAAGTTGATTTTAAAAATTGAAAATCCTATCTACCATCATAAGCACTGTAAATATTTTCCATGTAGATCTCAAGATGCTTTTTCTTGCTCTAGAAATATTACGAGAATCCTATGAGGTCTTGCTGCATATGATGCATAATATGCAAGTAGATCACTTTATTCTCATTTTAAACTGAAAATATTTAAATACATACACACACACAAAAGATCGAGTAAAATGAAAATGCTCAATGTTCTTCAGTAAAACATCTTTGTATTGCTTATATATAAAATGTGTTTTAATATAAGTATATGTTTTATTATTTTATTTTATTTTTTTAAAGATTTTATTTATTTATTTGACATAGCGAGAGAGAGCACAAGCAGGAAGAGCAGCAGAGGGTGAAGCAGGCTCCCTGCCGAGCAAGGAGCCCGATGCGGGACTCGATCCCAGGACTCTGGGATCATGACCTGAGCTGAAGGCAGACGCTTAACCGACTGAGCCACCTATGTGTCCCAAGTATATGTTTTATTTTTAATTGAAGAGACTTTCAACACTTCACATATGAAAATGTAGATAAAAATGATCCAAATTATGCCCATTGAATGCCAATATATTGCTTTCAAATCTTGTGCTTCTATTTCTTTAAATTAATTTCTGTTCCATTTTGATAACAAAAAACTTTATGGGTCATTAACTTCATTTCATAATGACATTTCATAGTCAATAGTTGATTAACATGTCACAACTACTTATAGTCATATGACTAAAATTGCTGGTGGCAGAAATACTTGGCTAACTACCACTGGTTAACCTCCAGGGGTAAATGATCAAAATCTTAAAGAAAATAGTGCTATTTTCAATAACGTTCCATATAAAATTCTCATTTGTCTTCAATATTAATAAAAGCCAAATTTTATAAGAATTTGCAGAAATGACTCAAAATGTATTCCTTTTTTTTTGCATTTTCTATCCTGTTGTCATTTGACTGAGAATACAGAATATAAAAATGTATGTCATTAGGAATTGAAATTACATAATGAACACTTCCTTGAACTCTTTAAAAGAAATTATTTATAACACATTTATTGTATTCAAACAGCAAATGAGAATACTTTGCTAACGCTATGAATAATGCTTGAAATATTTTATTAAATACCTTGTTTAATTTATGTATACTCAATGTGAAAAAATATATATATTTTGATGTGAAGCCCGAAAGATATTAATAGATTTCTTTCTATTTTGAAAAGTTGAAACTTTGCTAATTCTAATTAATATAAGGGGCTAATGTTCACCATAGTATTATATTTGAATATAAGATAGATGACACTTGAATTTGAAACATATTGGAACATTTTTGGGAGAGAGAATTTGGAGGAAGCAAATAATTAGAAGTGTGTGTGTGTGTCTGTGTGTGTGTGTGTGTGAGTGTGTGTGTGTGTGTGTGGGATTACAAACAATGGTTATCAGGGATGAAATGAATGAGGCAATTTTTGATGAAGTCTGAAGTAAACAATTCTAGGTAATTTATTTGTTGTAAGATATCAAGTACATACACAACATTGACCAGCCAATACTACAGAGGCATAATTCAAAACAGATATTGACACAATGATCTTATATCAGCAATTAAAAATCTGGACATGTATACATCTATGGGCCAATGGATTATCATCTTCTTTCTTAGGGCAACATAAAATGAAATATAAGTAATTAAATGAAATCATATTCATTTACATATTTTATATATATTTTTGTATCAATGCATAATTTATATGCAATATATTAATGAATATATATAAATTTGAATCACATATACTTTCTCTGTTAGATTGATTTTATAATATTAATGCATTTCTGAGTTTGGGGAAATGACCCATGATTTGTTCTTTGTGTACTTGTTTAAGTATATTTCTAAGTAATGTCAAGAACCAAACTTAAAAGTAAATTAAAAATATAATTCATTAATGTAATTTCACAGTTAAATAAACTTTTGGGAATGGCTGTTATGAACTGCCATGTTATATAAATGAAGAAATCATGAGGGTGGAGAGACGGAGAGGCAGAGATAGAGAAATACACACACACACAGAAAGAGAATTTAATGTTTACTCTTTTGACCTATTTGTAACTTTTTCTCATCACACTTTTATTTTCTTTTATTTCTTTTTTTTTAAAGATTTTATTTATTTATTTGACGGAGACAGATGTAGCGAGAGCAGGAACACAAGCAGCGGGAGTGGGAGAGGGAGAAGCAGGCTTCCCGCCGAGGAGGGAGCCCGATGTGGGACTTGATCCCAGGACCCTGGGATCATGACCTGAGCCGAAGGCAGACGCTTAACAACTGGGCCACCCAGGTGCCCTCACACTTTTATTTTCTTTGCTTTTTTTTAACAATATATTTGACTCTGTTTTCAAATAGCAATTTTCTCTTTTCCCTTTCAAATGCCTCTTGAAATATGTTTACTTGAGTTCATAGTGGTTTCTCTGTCTCCTGAGGGTTTCAGTGGAAATCTTGGAATTGTGAGATGCAAAAATCAGAGGCTCCCTTCTGTTTAAACAAGAAACTGTACAATTGATGTATGACCAAAGAGAGGTAGCTGCTTCTTTCCTTTTTTACCTTACATACATATCTCGAGTCAGACATAGTCAGCTTTTCCCAAAATATTATTTGATATTTTTATGCAGCAAACTTTTACTATCTTATAGTCAATCTCTTAGGTATTTTTCTAGGGTTGATAAGGTTCTTGGAGCCTTGGAATTTAAGCATAATAATCAGACTCCTATGCATCACAGGCTGCATACTTAATAAAAATGGCACGACATAATATCTTATAAAAAAGTTACTATTCTCTGTGAAGACGATATTTTCAGTTTGAGTGCTGGAGGATAGACCACTTTCTGGAAATCACCAGAACTCTTTTTTTTTTTTAAGATTTTATTTATTCATTTGGGAGAGAGAGAAAAACAGAGAGAGCACAAGCAGGGGGAGAAGCAGAGGGAGAGGGAGAAGCAGACTCCCTGCTGAGCTGGGAGCCAGCTCTGTCCCAGGACCTGGAGGTCATGACCTGAGCTGAAGGCAAACACTTAACCATCTGAGTCACCCAGGCACCCCTACACATCACCAGAACTCTTAAGCAAGGATAAAGCGCTTTTGGTTACAGAAAGTTGTTCATTAAATCTCCTGAAATTAAAGTAATAAGATAAATAAAAATAGTATATTTAGATATAAAAATATATTTAATAATTTTATTTTCTTATTGCAGTCTTATAAAAATTATTAAACATAAAACTCTCACAACAGAAGTGAAATATATTTCTGATAATGCTGCAATTTGAAAGATTCTGAAAAACATACAAATTGAGACTTATTGTATAAGGTTATGTATTAAAGCAGTATTGTTAAAAGAGGAAGGGAATGCAGTAATATGTTCTTATAATACTGTCTTGGTTAGGGGCACCTGGGTGGCTCAGTCAGTTAAGCTCTGCCTTAGGCTCAGGTCATGATCCTAGGGTCCTGCAATCCAGCCAGACGTCAGGATCGCTGCTTCAGCTTCTCCCTTTGCTGGTCTCTCTGCTTGTGTTCTCTCTCTTTCTCTAATAAAAAAATAAAATCTTTTAAAAATATTATCATGGTATAATATGTTACATATTCTTATATATTACACATTATTCTTGGGTATTCTTATATGATTCATATATTCTTACATAATTTTACAGCATTTGGACTTATGGATTCTATACATACCTCTATACTCTTTGAAGACCTTAATAATCAAGTATAAATCAGAGAATGAATGATATATTTAAGATGAAGAAATAAATATAATTCAATACTCTTAGTCTACTGTTATCACTACTGAAACTCTATTGAGGATATCATAGGAACTTAACACTCATAATCTATTGGTTTAAAAAATTTAAGTTTTTGGAAGAATGTAGGAAGGAAGATATCTCTTTGTCATGTGAAATACATATTGCTATGTTAAGTGTTTGAGGGAGATAACTACTGAACAAACATTTAGTTTATATAAATTAATTAATTACCTAAAACAGGTTTGCCATCCTTTATTCAAAATATTCGAAACTAGATGCTTTTCAGAATTCAGATTTTTTTAATTAAATAATTTTAGACTGCATATTTCATGTATTACTAATAGCTCAGGTGGGGTCTGGAGCATTATTCAGCATCAAACACATTAATATTTACAATTAATGTGATTTTAAGAAGACTATTAATAGTATTAAAGTTCATTTAACCTTTATTTGTAGAGTAGTAAATTTACTTTTTTTAATTACAGGATCATTTTAGACCATAATTATAACTGGGAGAAACAGCACGTCTGACTCCATATTGCTTCTACTGCTGTGACCTACAGTTTAAGAGGCTTCCTCTTAGTCCTGCATAGAGGCATATTACAGCTAAGATTTGCAAAAACTTCTCTTAGCCTAAAATCGACCTCACCCGAGGAGATAACGAAGTATGTACAGAAATGACTATGATGTGTTTAAGATTTACAGGAACAATACGAACCAGATTCCTACAGGCAAAGATCAACTGACCAAGAACAAAGAAGTTACACATCCTTCCTTGGATGTCTACAGACTTCAGTCACCTTTTGACTCCAACCCCTTCTCACTTCTCCTGTTTGCTAACATAAAAGAAGTTGGATTTAATGCTGAGGGGAGATGATTCTTTAGTACAATAGACCTCCACATCTCTTAGGTTTGCTGGCTTTCTGAATAAAGTCACTTTGTCCCAACATCTTGCCTCTTGACTTATTGGCCAAGGTTGTGCAGCAGAAAGAATGAGTTTGGACTTGGTTACAAATTTGGCAAGGCTGCCAGGACCTGGTTTCATAATTAATATAGCATGTTATTTCTAAGAGCAGTATGTAGTAAGTCATATACTAAAATAAATACTTGACACATGAAATAAGTGTTAATTACTCTGGGCATTTAAGGACCTTTGGAAAACAAGGTGAATCATGGTTGTCATCACCATCATGTTAGAGTTGAACATTTGATGATGGTAAAAACACAAGTCCTTAATTACTGAAGGGGTGCAGGGTATCTACTCTTTATACAGACCTCTTACAATGGTATCTGGCTTGTTAACATAAATTTCTATCCAAGCAGCCTAAGACCAAATATTGCATGAGCACATGTTTTTGTCATGACCCAAAGATATTTCATTTCAAATAGTTAATATTGTCATGCTCATCATCACTGCTATCTTCATATATTTCTATGTTAAACCCTATTTCAGCGATTTCACTTTCTTTCAAGAAATGCATAAGCAGTGCCTCACCGTCAACGTGCACCATGTCTTGGATGTCAGCTTTCTCTAACTTATTTTATACTTTCCATTGATAAATGTTGACATATATAGCAGAGCTAGAAGTGATTTTCTCATTAGCAACACAAATCCTTTTAAAGTCTTCATTTTAAAGTTCATTTCCAAACATCACTGAGTGCCAGAGTCAGCACAAGGCATTTACTAATGGTGGCATAAGACTGTTACTAGCAACTAGCTAAATGGCATTCTTAACAACTTTCATGAAGTCTTAAGTCTGAGAAATCTGTTGACTGTAGCCAGCACACAGTAAAGCAATCGATCAAGCAGTGATTATATGTGTTATTCATGGAGGATAAGAATCCCTGCTCCTAATATTGTATTATAGATTTACGTTGGGTGGGAGTAACTGTTGAAAACATCAGATTTTGCAGAACTAGAAGGTGGGGCAGTTTTTCTAGAAAAATAAAATTTCACACTTTTATTCCCATCCATCTTGCTTACAAATACTTTGTGCCACTGATGCAATGTAATTATTTAAGAGGTCAGAAAATACTTCATTTATTACCTGTGCATTCATGTTTTGTTTTGTTTTAAATAAAAATCCTTATCTAAATTGCATACACCTTTTAAATATAACAGGTGCTGCCCTTTCCTACATGAACTACAACTTTTTTAATTTATGTGCCTGCAATAAGAACAATTATAGTGTGTTTAGTGCCCTTCGATATTTTATGATATTTGTTCAGAGATAATTATATTTTTTGAAGGATACAACCTTAGGCCAGTGTGGTTTCACCAGTATTATAAATTTGTTCTTTTCCAGGACTGAGTTTTTTATAATATATTTAATGAAGAGTTTTATAACAATTTTTTTAAAGATTTTATTTATTTATTTGAGAGAGAGAGAAAGCACATGAGAGGGGGGAGGATCAGAGGGAGAAGCAGACTCCCTGGCAGAGCCGGGAGCCTGATGCAGGACTCGATCCCGGGACTCCAGGATCATGACCTGAGCCGAAGGCAGTCGCTTAACCAACTGAGCCACCCAGGCACCCCAAGAGTTTTATAACATTTAATGGTAAATTTTCAATGTAATTTTCAGTTGCTTCATGGTCAGAAGTTTTTCATGTTAAATTTTATTTTTATACACTATGATTATATTTTTAAGTTTCTATATTCAGATCCTGAATATTCATACTCATTTTTCAAAGTTTGAGTCATGATATAGCCTATATCATTTCATGACAAACTGTCTACTAAGTGACATGTTCACTTCTTCATTGAGTAGCCTCTCAGATAACACAATGTCAAGATTTTCATTGCCTGCCTCACTGAATGTTGCTCTATTTTTCCTTGGTTCTTGGTCATTGCTCTCACCATAAAACCTCAATAACTTTGTTCTGATTCTTCAAGCTGTACTTGGTGATGTCTGCTTCTCATATAATCCAATATGATACCTCAACAGCACAAATTGTTTACCTATTTCATATGTATTGATGTTGACAGCTACCACCTTGTCATCTGACTTCACCCATGCAGGTATTTTTATACATTTTTTAAAGATTATTACATTTTTATATTTTCACAGAATAATTAAGCAAAATAAAAGCAACAATAAACTAAGTATCAGTAATGAGTACAGGCATTTGCTCTTGATAGGAATGCTAAGACCTAAGAGTCCTCCATGCCATCGAAAAATGAAAAACACCTTTCTGTTCCCAAAGCTTTTCCTATATCATGATTTGGATCAAAATTCTGGGTATATAAGTATAAGTCATACAAAGTATTCAATACCATCAAGTATGCAGAAGTAGCAACATAACTGTATTCACTATATAAAGTAAAAAGAAAACATATCCATTGCATTTGAAAAATTAATGTAATTCCATTGGTGAAGCTAAGAATTAGAGTTTAAAGTCCATCTACTGTTACTTCTTTACTAAACTAAATACTAAATTATTAAACAAATACAATAACATATTTGTATACTAAATTACATTTTATAGTTATAGTCATTGATATTCTCTCATCTGATCCCCACAAAATCATTGTGAAGTAACATAGATAAATATTACTATCAGGTTCTTATGGGTAAAGACACAATGTTTGAAGGATTAGATAAAGTGGCAAAATATGAAGAAAAGATAGTTATTTTATTTTTGCCTCTTTAAACCATGATATTCTATCACACACTTTGCAGCAGTTACTGGATTTGCCTTATGAAAAATGATTTTGTAATTAAATACCAATGAATGTGACTTACAAAGCATAACAGAAGACTCATGAGACATTCATTGTAATATCTTACACATCAGGAAAAAAATGCATAGAGTATGATTTTGCCTGGAAATCACCTTACATTCTACCATGAATTTGTATAAGATCATAATTTCTACATATAAAATTCATTCATATTTCATCCTAATACAAAGTAAATATTAGACTACACATAGGTTGTATCAAGAGTGCACATGATGAGTGCCTTATCTTCATCACTGATTGATTTATATATTGTTAAATTAATCCTATTAAGTCTTTCTGTTATAAGATAGATAAGTTTGGGGGATCTCATGTAGAGTAAGATGATTATATTTAACAATATTGTATTATATACTTGAAAGTAGCTAACAAACTAGATCTTAAATGTTCTTACCACCAAAAATGAAATGGTAATAATGAGAAGTGGATGGAGATGTTAGCTAATTCTATAGTGGTAATCATATTGCAATATAAAAGTGCATTAAATCAACAGGTTGTATGTCTTAAACATACACAGTGTTATATGTCAATTACATCTCAAAACTAGGGGACAAAGTCATGGAATAAATTATATTTATGTTCTGAACTCTCTGCTCTGGATTAAGAAATAAACATGTAGACATGGTTTCTACCATTAAAGGATCACATAATTTTCTAGAAAGATAGACATTCAGATAATTACCAATGAATAATCTAATTCCTCAAAAAAAGATTTAAAAAAAGTATTCACAATTGAATAATCACTACATGGCAGAGGTGTGATTCTCCAAACCGAGGATTATCATTGTTCAAAATAGCTAGGCTATTTGGTTTTCATAATATCTAGACTGTCAACTTTTTCTGAACACCTGAAATATTTAGAATCTGGTTATACCATATTCAAATACTATGTAATTATTAAATTAATGATTTCTGTCCTTTGTATGCAAAAATACAGTAAATATAATGCCAAGTAACACAATTGGATATAAATATTTTGTTCAAAATGAATGAAATTTCATTTAATTAATTTCATGCCCACACAAACCCATACACTCTCAGAAACAGACTGGAAAGGAAAACATCACACAATGTTTTCATAATGATGTTGCATAATGGAAATACCAACAACATTTATTTATCTTAATTTCTATTTTCCAAATTCTCAATAATGGCTTAATAAAGACCTTATTAAATGAAAAAAAATATATATATATGAAATTCTACATGAAATGTTGGATCTTTTTTTTATTACTGCACTAAAATTTTAATGGATAATACATAAAATTAGGTCAATCCAGAAGATTCATTTTTTTAAGATTCATTTTAATATAGCAGGAATAAAGGAGTTAAATCTTGTAGTTTTCTATTAAAAGAGAAGTGGCGATTGATGAAATACTGGAATTAATGTTATTGACTTCCATTTATTATAGAAATATAGACTTAATTACTTTGGAACATATATATGTATACATGAAATATGGCTCTCAGTAAATGCATTCCCATGATTTTTTTCACATATAATGTCTCATGCTTTCTGCACATAAGATTGAAATAGGAAAAAAATAAAGTCACTGAGCTGTTAATAATGCTAAGTGGGTGCCTTATAAGACTGCATGCTCAATGCTTTTAATTTAAAATGAAAGAAGCATCTCAGAAGCACTTATTTATAAACTGGAAAAGACGAATGCAATTAAAATAAATTGGCTGGCAAGGGTTAATTACCTTTTCCTTAACATTTCTCAAATCTTTTCCTTAAGCACAGGTTATAATTTAAGTCAATATAATTTTCTATAGAAGTATCCGTATGAAAACCAAATTTTGGCTAGACATTATTTACTCATGTCATTTCCAGACTGTTGGACCTCTTTTCACAAATCATTAATATAGTTCTCCATTATGCTCTTCAAAATCCTAATTTAAATAATCCTATTTCTGTCTGGTAGACATTGAATCATGAATATGGAATGATTTCACCTGACTTCACTTGAAATTCACTTAATTTTCAACTCTGTTAGCTGTGAGGTGAGTAGAAAATAATTTAGTTCAAAATTGCAGTACAAGGTGTGCTTCTAACCTAAGGAGAAGCTCTCTATTCAGTGTCTTAAATTGAGTTGTGATTTATTTAATAACTTTATTTAAGTATGTTTACATTCAGGGGCGCCTGGGTGGCTCAGTCATTGGGCGTTTGCCTTCGGCTCAGGTCGTGGTCCCAGGGTCTTGGGATCGAGCCCCACATCGGGCTCCCTGCTCCTTGGGAAGACTGCTTCTCCCTCTCCCTCTCCCCCTGCTTGTGTTCACTCTCTTGCTCTGTCTCTGTCAAATGAATAAAAAACAAATCTTAAAAAAAAAGAATGATTACATTCAAATCATCCCATTTTTTTTCTCTTTGTATTTGTGTCATTGTTTATTAATTTCGTGATTATTTGTGGCAGCAAAGATTGGACGAATTCCTATACCTTGACTTAAATCAGGTAAGGTTCAAGACATAGACCTAAGAACCCCTCGCCTCCCCATTCCCTCTGTCTCTTCTAAATCCAAACCATGCCTAGCTAGTTTGGTCCTTATCATTCCATTCTTGTGACATTAGAGATATATAGTAAGTGAGTTCCCCATTTTTTAATATATAGATTATTTTTGAAGTGGTACATATATACCTGCATATACTATCAGTGTGCGGATAGTTGTATTTATAGGTGTATGGTTTTCCTACTATTTGACTATGTAATTCTACTGTCAGGAATTTACCCTATAGCAATGCCCACACATATGAATATCTAAGACAATAACTGGTTCAATTTTATTTATAAAAGTGATAATTTGAATATTCTCAGCAATAGGAAAATGGCTGAGTAGATGATTTTACATTCATTTTTAGCTAAATTAAAAATGGAGATAAAAATATAGAATATATCCATAATCTCTTCTTTACTGAACAAAAGTAATTTTTGAAAATATATTTATATTCAGATTTCAATGATTGTATTTTAAAGATGTATACATAGCGTACACACACACACAAAAGTATGAGCTTGTGGATGGGTTTGTATGACTGTCTTCTTCAAATTATATGGAAACTGACTTTGCCTTTTTTAAATTGCTGGAGAAATAATTCTTCTTCTATGTTTATGTTCTATAATACATTCTTAGGCTACATAGGCAATATTCCTTTAGGTAAGATACTTAAAAACATTTTAATGAACTATATGGTATTGTCCACAAATAGATATTAACATGATAATAACTGGTCCTCCCACTAACATATTTGTCTTACCTAATAGAAGATGTTGCTTTTTCTGTCCAAAGATTTAAGTATTAGTACAAATTTTTCCACTTATATAATTGCCCTTTTGCTCCTGTTACCAATTTTCCCATTAATATTTAAAGATTTTAAGTATTTTTCAATTCAAAAAGAAAAAAAATAAATTTGAAATATTTCTTCTTTTATTTCCTTGGTACTACATATTTCCATTATTCATCCTACCTTTCTAGACACTCTTCTAGTCGACATAGTGTATCCCCAGAATATCAGCGTCTTCAGGGCCTCACCATCTATTCTTCCTTTCCTTTTCTGACTTCACGTTCTCTGTATTCTTTTCCACTTCTCTCCCTTCAGGTAGCACCTTCTGTATAGCTGATAGCTAGCTCTTCTGCATCTCCCAACTAGTATTTGCCTTATATTCTAAATAATTCATACAATTTCTTGCTAGATATTACACCAGCACTTCAATGCTAATAATTACAAAATAAATGTAATATGAAACATTCTGCCTGAAATATCAAAATAAATGAGCTATCACAAAAAAATTCCAGAATCCCAGCCCAAAATCTCAGAACCATTTTCTCCTTCATCATTACACCTGTGAACCTGTCAAGCCTATCTTCTTAAATCTCTCATAGATTTTCAAGTCTGTATCTTTCAAGAAACATCAACATTCAGATAATTACTGCTTTTCACCAGAATTATAAGAAATTACCCGCTAAAATCTCTCTGTTTCATTTTTACTTCATTCTTCTCTCACAACTATCCATTCTCCAAGATAAAGCTCAAGGGATGCTTTGCACAGCGTAGCTTTGAGGAAGCCACTCCTCTTCTTCCATGCCTCTAGAAGTCCTTGTTGACTCATAAATACAGTGTAAACTTCTTTAATATTGCTAAAAATTGTGACTTCATGGTTTCCATCTTTTATCATTCTAGTTTCAGTTAGATATCTGCATTTACCTGGGTACCACTCTATTTTTGTCCTTCTGAATCAGTTTTGAATAAACTATGTTATAAACGTTTCATCTTATATTCTAGTTGCTCCAGCCACTTTAAACTGGAAAACTATGAATTGAGCCAGTCTCTATTGAAAAGACTTTTAATTAAGTTTTTAAGTAAGTTTTATTTTCAATTGAAAAATACTCAAAGAAAAAAAAAAACCCTACAACTTCTAATTTAATTTGGATCTGAAAGCTGGACATTTGATTTTTATAAAAAGATTGATTGATTGTTTTAAGAGAAAGAGAGAGAGAGAGCAGGGAGAGAGCAGAGGGAGGGGGAGAGAAAGAATCCCAAGCAGACTCCCTGCTGAGCGTGGAGCCTGATGTGGGGCTCAATCTTACAACCCTGAGATCGTGACCTGAGCTGAAATCAAGAGTTGAACCCTTAACCCACTGAGCCACCAAGACGTCCCAGGACATTTGATTTTATGTAAATAACAACAAAATCACTTAACAAGTGAAAATAATTTCAATTAAACAGCACATGTTTAAGTAATTTTCGAAAAATTGACAACCCCAGAATGTGTTCTGCAAAATATACTCCCTGATATAATGAAGTTGTCCACATTTATTAAGACACATAGAATTACTGGGCACCTGGGTGGCTCAGTCGGTTAAGCGACTGCCTTCAGCTCAGGTCACGATCCTGGAGTCCCGGGATCGAGTCCCTCATCGGGCTCCCTGCTCGGCGAGGAGCCTGCTTCTCCCTCTAACCCTCCCCCCTCTCGTGTACTCTCTCTCTCTCTCATTCTCACTCTCTCAACATAAATAAATAAATCTTTAAAAAAAAAAAAGACACATAGAATTACTGAGGGAAGCACTACAGATGGGGCAAATTAAGGTTCATGGCAAGTTCTGCACCACTTGTGCTTTCTAAAAGAAGACAAATACAACATTTTAATAGGATTCTACCAGCTCTGCTCAGAATATTAGCACTCTGGCAATAATCTCAGCATAGCACACCCTGAGGTCTTCACCTACCTCCTGCCGAGAGTGGTGCTAAGCTTGCGTATACACTTGATGTCCTGCATAAGTGGCATCTTATTTCAATGAAGAACAGGAGATAATGACCTTCTATTATTTTCTGTCCTAATGAACACCTCGCTAGAAAAAGTCCATATCAATAAATCTAATTTTAATAACAAATTCTTAATCTTTGACTGCAATCCAATTGCTCATGAACATTACCATTGTATATGGATAGAGAAAAAGTTACTCTAGGAATATGTTCTACTACTTTGTCAAAAGCACATGTAGAGTTGGCTGCAGTGTACCAAGATTTCTCCTTCAGGACTTAGTCCTTCAATGACCCAACTGCAGGGGATGTTGCTTGCTGACAGCTTTAAGCTAAGTTCTTTCCTAGGAATAATAGCCTTAGCTGAGGGAGATGCATAGACCAACAACCTGCACCCTCCAGGAGAGGGAGCCTAATGTCCAATGGTTGGTCAAATTGGAATATAAAGACATGGTCCCTTGACTTGCATAATTTGACACTCTGCTGCTAGGCACATACAAAATAAAGATTGTTATGTTTTCTTGGAGAATTGGCCCCTTTATCTTTATGTAATACCTTCTTTATTCCTGAAAACTTGTATTGCTATGCCTAAAAATAATATAGTTACTCCTGCTTTGATTACTGTTGGCATGAAATAAATTTCTTCATGCATTTACTTTGAATCTATACGTGTCTTTTTATTTAAATTTGGTTTCCTATAGACAACATATAGTTAGGTCTTCCTGCTTGATCCACTCTGATAATCTGTCTTATAATCGGTGCATTGAAAAAAATGGTGCATTTAAACTATTGACATTCATGATTGTTGATATAGCTGGATTCATGACTTCCATATTCATTACTGTTTCCTATTTGTTGTCCTTTGTTCCTGTTTTTGTCTTCCACTCTTTTTCTGCCTTTGTGGTTTTTCCTGGGCATTTTTTAAGATTACATTTTCTCCCCTTTCTTAGCATAGAGGATACTTTTTCCCCCCACTTTTTGTAGTAGAGTTTGCAATATATATTTACAGCTAATCCAAGTCCTCTTCAAAATAATGCTATACCACTTCACAAAGAGTGTATCTTCTACTAACAAAATAATCCCAATTCTTCCCTCCTGTTCTTTGTATCATTGCTGCCATTCTTTTCACTTATATATAAGCATACATAAGCATCATATGCATATGATATATAGATAAGTATACCTAACTGATGCATTTTGGTATTATCATTTTGAACAAACTGTTATCTGTTAGGTCACTTATGACAATTTTTTTTTTATTTACTCCTTCTTTGACACTATGTAACTGATTTTTTGACCATAGTATTTTCCTTCTCTCTAAAAAAAAAAAAAACAAAAACTTATTTTTTAACATTTTTCTGCAAGGCGTATCTACGGACAAAAAGAAAAAAAACCCTCAATTTTTATTTGTCTGAAAGTGTCCTTACTTCGCCCTCATTTTTGGAGGATGTTTTCATTGGGTACAGATTTCTAGGTTGGTGGTTTTTGTTCTCTGAACATTTAAATATTTTACTCTACTCTGTTGTGGCTTACAAGGTTTCTGAGGAGATTCAGATGTAATTCTTACATTTGTTTCTCTAAAGGTAACATGTTTTATTTTGTTTTGTTTTTGTTTTCCCCTCTGGCTTCTTCAGGATGTTTTCTTTAGTATGAAGATGATACGCAGTGATATGCATGTGTGTGTTGCATTTATTATGCTTGGTGTTCTCTGAAATTACTGTATCTGAGGCTTGATGTCTGACATTAATTTGGGTGATATTCTCAGTCTTTATCATTTTATATATTTATTTTGCTTTTTCTCTCTTCTTCTATGGGTGTTCCCATTAAACATGTTATACCTGTTGTAGTTTTCCCACAGCCTTGGATATTCTGTTTTCTTTTTTCCACTATTTGTTCTGTTTTTCAGTTTTTGAGGATTCTATTAATACATTCTCTAGTGCCGAGTTTTTTTCTCCAGCTCTGTCCAGATTACTAACAAGATCATAAAAGACATTCTTTTTGTCTGTTACAGTGTTTTTGATTTCTATCATTTCTTTTTGTTCTTTATTTAATTTACCTGATTATATTGCCCATCTGTCTTGTATGCACTCTACTTGTTCCATTAGAACACTTGCTGTTTTAAATTCCTGGACTGGTAATTATAATTATTCTTGCCACCGTGTCTGGTTCTAATGCTTGCTCTGCCTCATCAAATTGCATTTTTTGCCTTTTGGTATGCCTTGTAATTTTTTTTTTTCTTGACAGGCAGACATGATGCATGGGGTAAGGAAACTGCCTAAAATAGGTCTTTAGTAATGTAATACGAGGTGTGGGGAGAAAGAAAGCATTCTCATTCTATAACCTATAATTAAATTTCAGTCTTTTAGTGAGTCTGTGCCTCTGGACTTTGAAGTTAACAAGTGTTTCTCCTTTATTTTCTCCCTGCTTAGATGGTAGAGGATTGCTAGAGAAAGCTGAAATTCGGTCTTTCTTTCCCCCAGGTGAGTTAGGCTCTGATAATACCTCAGCAGGATAGGCCCTGATTAATTAATTTCACCTGAGGGTAGGGCTTATTAAGAAGAACAGAACTTATTTCAAAATGGTTCACTTTCCCATTCCCCTGACAAAGCCTGAGGGAATTTTTCTCCAATATTTACTGTGAAAACCTGGTTGTGCTCCTGGAGAGAAATTTCATAATATTGTGGGGACCCTATGCATGTGTGACCACCCCACCCCCCCAACAGGCACAGGTTTTAACTCTCAGACTTGTCCACACCGAGCATCCTGCAATTTGTGGATTACAGTTCAGGTTTTCAGCCCCGGCACTGGTTTCTGAGGTGGTTTCAGGTTTTGAGTTGTGAGTTTCTGCTCTGGTAAATTGAGACTCCTTGCCATGTGTCATCTTTCTCTCCAATCTTGTGGGCAGTTTGCCCTGTGCCTTCCACTCTATTAAGGATTCAAAAAGAGATGTTGATTTCTCTGCCTGTTCAGCTTTTTTATTGTTAGGATGGACTGAAGACTTCCAGGGTCCTTATATGTGGAATGGAAAATGTCAAAAGTTCAGAAATAGCAGATGTAATACCAATGAATCACCGAAGTTTAAGAGTAAATTAGTAAAGGTTTGTTTTGCACACATCAAAGACAGTTCAAAACAAAAATTAGAATGAGGCTCAGAGACCTATTGTTATGAAGAAGCTTATATAGTGGGGAGGCAGTGACTATTTTTCACAGTGATTGGTTATAATATTAGAATTTTATTAAATATTAGATTTTTTTTTTTAAATTCCAATAGGGACTTGGTCAATGATTCCCTCATATCCATTTTAGAAAACAGCTTAAGTTTTACTCATGGTTTCTAGAGGCATAAGTAAGAAATGACCCAGGTCAAGTTAGTCTTGCAAAATAAGCTAAATTAAGCTTTGTTTGTATGCCTAAACTGGTTTTGTCTGCTCATGGTATTTTCAAGGCTAATCTCCATTTATTTTTTTTAACAGAAACTAGATGGCTCATAGACATTTTTTAAATGAGGCTTAAAAGTCATGCATATTTATATATTATGAATTACTATTTAGTTAAATATCACTGTTTTTTACATTCACTGTGGTTTAAATCATTAATTTTGACAAAGTTTACATATATTTATCATAATAATATTGGAAATACAACATTTTGCAACTAAACATTATTAAATGTATATATAGCTCTTATTCTTGGTAGGGAGATTAAATGAAAGAAAAGTTAACACTAGTTGAAAATTCTAGACCTCTTCATTTTTTTTTTGACCTCTTCATTTTTAAATCTAAATTTTCCTTTTTTTAAGATTTTTTTTTTCAAGGTTTTATTATTTGAGAGAGAGAGAGAGAGAGCACAAGAGGGGGGAAGGTCAGAGGGAGAAGCAGATTCCCTGCTGAGCAGGGAGTCTGATGCGGGACTCGATCCTGGGGCTCCAGGATCATGACCTGAGCCAAAGGCAGTCACTTAACCAACTGAGCCACCCAGGCGCCCATAAATCTAAATTTTCCTTAAGAAACAAGTCTCAGAACCATCCTGAATAGAATTAAAGATAGAATTTTTACTGACAAAATTAAGCTGTATACATTGTTTTAGGGATTAAAATCAGTATAAAAATAAAATGATTTTAAAAGTTTATTTGAAAAACAAGAATTTCTAACAGCAAAAATTGATCGTATGTAGCATTCATTCAATTACAACTTTCATATTCTCTAGGTTTTTAGTTATAAAGTTGGCAGGTAGTATTTTATACAAAGTAACTCTCCTCTTAAAGATATATAAAGACAGGTCAACTTCTCTCAAGGCACATATAAGAAAATTTGATCACTTTCTTAAGTTAGAGATGAAAGGATCCAATTATGTTTGATGTCATTCTTCAGTGGAATCCTAAGGCAATAGAAGGATCCCTTTCTGGGATGCTACATTTGCAGCTCATTCTGAGTCTTGCAAAAAGATAGATTTCAAGACCCACGACTATGAATAAATAGGATGTCTGGAAGGCCATTCTTCATTTAAATGAATTTTAAATTACATGGAACTCCAATATATGAGCAGATACGTGACTCTTATGTTTATGTTCTCTTTATTTCCCTCCCTACATTTCTCACTCTTACTACTCATATACAATTACTTAAAAAATTGAATTTCAGAATTTGTATTCTATAGTATAACCAGTTATATGTTAAGGTATCATTGCATTAATTTTCATTGCAATATGTCTATCTTCATGGCATTAACCTTTTAAGTATAATCATGTATTTCCTTAAATGTGTGCAATACGATACAAATTTCTTAAAGTAATTTCTCACTATGTATTAAGTCACATTAATAAAAGTAATTTTGTAGAATAAAAAAGTAAGCTGTTCATATGAATAACAGATGACAATATGAAAAGCCATATATTTCAGTATTTTCTTTAAATATGTTGAATGTGTAATACAAGTCTTATATGTTGTACAATTGAATTTAAAAGACAGAAGTCAACTCATCAGGATGTGCTAAATTTTGAACATTATTATTTGGATTTTCTGTTGTCCAAACGTTATCTTTGGTATCAATACCAAAGATAACTTAAGGAAAATGTTTTCCTTTGAATGTTTTCGTTAAAAACAGCTGAGTTCCTCCTTGTAATTTGGAAGTATACACAAAAACTCTTGCTAGTATTGCTTTTACCAATTTTCTTCATTAAGGAAAGTAATAAAACCTAATAAAGGCAAACATCAATTTTAATAAATACACTCGAAACTAGTTGGAGCACATAATATATTTCACAGCTGTCCTCCCTCTTCTTGGTTTTTGTATTCTCTTCTGAATTTCATCTCACATTTGATTGAATTCCATTTCTTTTTTTTTCTTTTTATTTTTACTCCTTTTATCTCTAGCTTGAAAAGATCCCAATGCAATTAAATCTAGGTTCCAGTCTGAACCAGAGTCTTTATATTTATAAAGATTTCCACTCATTTTACAAAATTTCAAGCATAGATTAGGTGAAGATATATATATCTTCTATATATATATATATATATATATATATATATATATATATATATATAAACAGATGGCAATATGTTATGTATATTTGGTCTTGTCTTTAACAGTGATTAAAATTAGTGGCTCTCGGGTTCCTGGGTGGCTCAGATGGTTAAGCGTCTGCCTTCAGCTCAGGTCATGATCCCAGGGTCCTGGGATCAAGTCCTGCAATAGGCTCCCTGCTCAGTGGGAAGACTGCTTCTCCCTCTCCCTCTGCCATTCCCTCTGCTTGTGCTCTTCTGTCCTTCTCTCTGTCAAATAAATGAACAAGATCTTAAAAAAAAATAAATAAATAAAATTAGTGGCTCTTTACAAATTTGTCCCCAAAAGCTTTTTTATCAGGTAAGGGTAATACAAGATAATTATTCAATTGGAGAGCTCTTCTTGGTCACCTTTTGACTCACTGTCTAACTCTTCTCTCATTTTTTTTTCCAACTCTATAATCTTCAGGTCTCAGTTGGCTCATTGACTCCTAATTCTGTTTTATTCCTTTAATATGATGGGAGTTTCCTGCACTCAACTTATACCCTGTCTATATAGGCGGTCTATTTTTTTTCCAAAGCTTGGTCAGATCAGGATGAGCCTTTCACAGATCTTCAGTGGTTCAAAGATGTACAACTGTGTTCCCTTCTAAATGGGGGACATCCGTGTTTCTGCGGCTTGTCAAGAATAATGAGTACCTAGCCTGTGTCTTCCCGTACCTTTCCCACATTCAGCATGAACATTCATCCTTATGACTCGGATCCTCACATACTGAGAATAAATAGCCAAAGGTAAAATCTCTGCTCATTTAATTCATATTTCCAGACTCTACCTCCTTCCTGGGGAAAGACCCTCGTTTCTATCAAGTCTATTTTTAGAGTCAGAACTCTTCACACTTCTGGCATTATTACTGTTTTTGATCCTTTCGACTTAGAGTTGAATTCTCCTCCAAAGAACTGACAAAAAATTTGGCATTTTCTTCATTACCGAAATAGAAATTTGCGCCTATTTTAGTAGTCCTATATTTTTAAAAATTAATCTCATGAGTACTGCTTTAAATCGGATGATCATTGAGTTATTTTAATCACATAGAGTCCCATTAGTTAAAATTGTCTTCAGACTGGTAACAAATTGGTAGGTTTATTCTGACAAGGACAATTTATCTTTTTTGGGAGAGATCGGCAGGATATGATCATGATATTTTTTTTAAGTGGATATGTCACCATATAAATTATTACATTACGGACTATATTCCCTGTGCTGTGCTTTTCATCACTATGACTTATTTATCGTTGTGAGCATCATGTAATCTATAAAATCGTCTAATTCCTATGTTGTACACCTGAAACTTATATAACATTTTATGGTAAATACAATTGGGGGAAAAAAGCAAATATGGTGCTATAAGGTAATTTCTTACTGAGGGAGTTCTGTATTTTGTGTCCTTAGTGTCTCAGGTAGTTTGTTTATTTTATCAAAGATATTGAATTTAGTGATATAAATTGTTCCCATTTCCTTACTATCCTTTTTTTAAGTATCTGTAGAATTAGTTGGAAAGTAATCTTTCATTCCTGATACTGGTAAATTATCCTTTTTTTCTGATTACTGTTGCTAGAGATTTATCAGTTTTATTGATTTACTTTTAAAAATCATCATTTTGTTTCATTGATTTTATTTTTTTTTTCTCTTTCATTGCTTATGCTCTGATATTTCCTTTATCCTGCTTATTTGGGGCTTAATTTCTTCCTTGTTTATTAAGATGAAAACTTGAGTTGAATCCTTTCTCTGTATTAGTATGAACATGTAGTGCTACAAATTTCCCTCTATTTTTTAGTTTGCAGTCATCATATTTGATACGCTATTTTTGTTTTAATTAAGATCGAAATAATTTTTATTTGCTATGACTTCAGATCACTTTGAAATTTGAGCAAAACCTTCCATCCTGATCTTCAGGTATGTCTCCACTAGTCTTGCCAATTTAAATTTCCTTATATACTTTAGATATGGGTTTCAAGTTCTAATTTAAAAAACTCCCCTTAGTAATTTGATTGACATTGTATTACATCTAAACATCAAATTCAGAGATAATTGAGATTCTTTACATATCGTTTCAATACACACTCTTCAATAAAGTTGTTTCATGTATTTATAATAAAGATTGTTTTATCATATTCTGCAGAGCACACTGAGAATCTCTAGGCTTTATAAGCAATCGCATCTGATTGCATTAAGGTTCATTCTTTCTAAAGTTTAGTGGGTGTTCACAAGCACGTATTATCACGTATGGACAATTATAGAATCAAGCAGATAGTTTCATTGCCTTAAAAATTCTCTGTTCTTAGCCTATTCAGTTGTCCCTCTCATTCTCCAAAACATTGGCAACTACTGAAATTTGTAGTGTATCTATAGATTTGCCTTTTCCAGAATGTTACATTTTTGCAATTATACAGTATATAGCCTTCTTAGACTGACTTCATTCACCTAGCAATATGCATTTAAGATAGCTTAATAACTCAAATTTTTTAAATTACTAAATAACATTGCATTGTTTAGATGCACCACAGTTTGTTTATCCAATTACCTATTAAATGATATTTTGGTGGCTTTCAGGTTGTAACAGTTTTGAAGAAAGCTATAAATATTTACATACATGTTATTGTGCGGACACAAAATGAGTTGAGTGGATACATAGAACAGTACTTGTTGGATTGTATGCTAAAACTCTGTTTAGTTTTTTTTTAATTTTTTATTGTTATGTTAATCACCATATATTACATCATTAGTTTTGGATGTAGTGTTCCATGATTCATTGTTTGTGCATAACACCTAGTGCTCCATGCAGAATGTACCCTCTTGAATACCCATCACCAGGCTAACCCATCCCCCTACCCACCTCCCCTCTAGAACCCTCAGTTTGTTTTTCAGAGTCCATCGTCCCTCATGGTTCTTCTCCCTCTGACTTACTCCCCTTCATTCTTCCCCTCCTGCTATCTTCTTCTTTTTCTTTTTTCTTAACATATGTTCAATTATTTGTTGCAGAAGTACAGATCTGTGATTCAACAGTCTTGCACAATTCACAGCACTCACCATAGCACATGCCCTACCCAATGTCTATCACCCAGCCACCCCATCCCTCCCATCTTCCACCACTTCAGCAACACTCAGTTTGTTTCTTGAGATTAAGAATTCCTCATATCAGTGAGGTCATATGATACATGTCTTTCTCTGATTGACTAATTTCACTCAACATAACGCCCTCCCGTTCCATCCACGTCGTTGCAAATGGCAAGATCTCATTTCTTTTGATGGCTGCATAATATTCCATTGTGTATATATACCACATATTCTTTATCCATTCATCTGTCGATGGACATATGGGCTCTTTCCACAGTTTGGCTATTGTGGACATTGCTGCTATAAACATTGGGGGGCACGTACCCCTTCGGATTCCTATATTTGTATCTTTGGGGTAAATACCCAGTAGTGCAATTGCTGGATCGTATCGTAGCTCTATTTTCAACTGTTTGAGGAACCTCCATACTGTTTTCCAGAGGGGTTGCACCAGCCTGCATTCCCACCAAACAGTGTAGGAGGCTTCCCCTTTCTCCACATCCCCGCCAACATCTGTCGTTTCCTGACTTGTTAATTTTAGCCATTCTAACTGGTGTGAGGTGGTATCCCATTGAGGTTTTGATTTGGATTTCCCTGATGCCGAGCGATGTTGAGCACTTTTTCATGTGTCTGTTGGCCATTTGGAAGTCTTCTTTGGAAAAATGTCTGTTCATGTCTTCTGCCCATTTCTTGATTGGATTATTCTTTGGGTGTTGAGTTTGATAAGTTCTTTATAAATTTTGGTTACTAGCCCTTTATCTGATATGTCATTGGCAAATATTTTCTCCCATTCTGTCAGTTGTCTTTTGGTTTTGTGGACTGTTTCTTTTGCTGTGCAAAAGCTTTTTATCTTGATGAAATCCCAAGAGTTCATTTTTGCCCTTGCTTCCCTTGCCTTTGGCGATGTTTCTAGGAAGAAATGGCTGAGGCTGAGGTCGAAGAGGTTGCTGCCTGTGTTCTCCTTTAGGATTTTGATGGACTCCTGTCTCACGTTTAGGTCTTTCAACCATTTGGAGTCTATTTTTGTGTGTGGTGTAAGGAAATGGTCCAGTTTCATTCTTCTGCATGTGGCTGTCCAATTTCCCCAACAAAATTTGTTGAAGAGACTGTCTTTTTGCCATTGGACATTCTTTCCTGCTTTGTCAAAGATAAGTTGACCATAGAGTTGAGGGTCCATTCCTGGGCTCTGTTATCTGTTGCATTGATCTATGTGTCTATTTTTGTGCCAGTACCATACTGTCTTGATGATGACAGCTTTGTAATAGAGCTGGAAGTCCGGAATTGTGATGCTGCCAGCTTTGCTTTTCTTTTTCAACATTCCTCTGGGTATTCGGGGTCTCTTCTGGTTCCATACAAATTTTAGGATTATTTGTTCCATTTCTTTGAAAAAAGTGGATGGTATTTTGACGGGGATTGCATTGAATGTGTAGATTGCTCTAGGTAGCATTAATATCTTCACAATGTTGGTTCTCCCAATCCATGAGATGGAACGTTTTTCCATTTCTTTGTGTCTTCTTCAATTTCTTTCATGAGTATTTTATAATTTTCTGAGTACAGAACCTTTGCCTCTTTGGTTAGATTCATTTCTAGGTATCTTATGGTTTTGGGTGCAAATGTAAATGGGATCGACTCCTTGATTTGTCTCTCTTCTGTCTTGTTGGTGTACAGTAACGCCACTGATTTCTGTGCATTGATTTTATATCCTGCTATTTTACTGTATTCCTGTATGAGTTCTAGCAGTTTTGGGGTGGAGTCCTTTGGGTTTTCCACATACAGTATCATATCATCTGCAAAGAGTGAGAGTTTGACTTCCTCTTTGCCGATTTGGATGCCTTTGATTTCTTTTTGTAGTCTGATTGTTGTGGCTAGGACTTCTAGTAGTATGTTGAATAGCAGTGGTGATAGTGGACATCGCTCCCGCGTTCCTGACCTTAGGGGAAAAGCTCTCAGCTTTTCCCCATTGAGAATGATATTCGCTGTAGGTTTTTCATAGATGGCTTTTATGATATTGAGGTATGTACCCTCTATCCCTATACTCTGAAGAGTTTTGATCAAGAAAGGATGCTGTACTTTGTCAAATGCTTTTTCTGCATCTATTGAGAGGATCATATAATTCTTGTTCTTTCTTTTGTTAATGTATTGTATCACGTTGATTTGCGGATGTTGAACCAGCCTTGCAGCCCAGGGATAAATCCCACTTGGTCGTGGTGAATCATCCTTTTAATGTACTGTTGGATCCTATTGGCTAGTATTTTGGTGAGAATTTTTGCATCCATGTTCATCAAGGATATTGGTCTGTAAGTCTCCTTTTTGATGGGGTCTTTGTCTGGTTTTGGGATCAAGGTAATTCTTGCCTCATAAAATGAGTTTGGAAGTTTTCCTTCCATTTCTATTTTTTGGAACAGTTTGAGGAGAATAGGTATTAATTCTTCTTTAAATGTCTGATAGATTTCCCCTGGGAAGCCATCTGGTGCTGGGTTTTTGTTTGTTGGGAGATTTTTGATGACTGCTTCAATTTACTTAGAGGCTATAGGTCTGTTCAGGTTTTCCATTTCTTCCTTGTTCAATTTTGGTAGTTGATACATCTCTAGGAATGTACCCATTTCTTCCAGTTAATCTAATTTGCTGGGATAGAGTTGCTCATAATATGTTCTTATAATTTTTTGTATTTCTTTGGTGTTGGTTGTGATCTTTCCTTTCATTCATGATTTGGTTGATTTGGGTCATTTCTCTTTTCTTTTTGATAAGTCTGGCCAGGGGTTTATCAAACTTGTTAATTCTTTCAAAGAACCAGCTCCTAGTTTTGTTGATCTGTTCTACTGTTCTTTTGGTTTCTAGTTCATTGATTTCTGCTCTGATCTTTATTATTTCTCTTCTCCTGCTGGGTTTAGGCTTTATTTGCTGTTTTATCTCTAGCTCCTTTAGGTGTAGGGTTAGGTTGTGTATTGGAGACCTTTCTTGTTTCTTGAGAAACGCTTGTATTGCTATGTACTTTCTTCTCAGGACTGCCTTTGCTGTATCCCAAAGATTTTAAACAATTGTGTTTTCATTTTCATTGGTTTCCATGAATTTTTTTAATTCTTCTTTAATTTCCTGGTTGACCCATTCATTCTTTAGTAGGATGCTCTTTAGCCTCCATGTATTTGAGTTCTTTCCAACTTTCCTCTTGTCATTGAATTCTAGTTTCAAAGAATTGTGGTCTGAAAATATGCAGGGAATAATCCCAATCTTTTGGTACCGGTTGAGACCTGATTTGTGACGTTGGATGTGATCAGTTCTGGAGAATGTTCCATGGGCACTAGAGAAGAATGTGTATTCCGTTGCTTTGGGATGGAATGTTTTGAATGTGTCTTTGAAGTCCATTTAGTCCAATGTGTCATTTAAAGTCTTTATTTCCTTGTTGATCTTTTGCTTAGATGATCTGTCCATTTCAGTGAGGGGGGTGTTAAAGTCCCCCACTATTATTGTATTGTTGTCAATGTCTTTCTTTGCTTTTGTTATTAATTGCCTTATATAATTGGCTGCTCCCATGTTAGGGGCATAGATATTTCCAATTGTTAGATCTTCTTGTTGGATAGACCCTTTAAGTAGGATATAGTGTCTGTCCTCATCTCTTATTACAGACTTCATTTTAAAATCTAATTTGTCTGATATAAGGATTGACACCCCAGCTTTCTTTTGGTGTCCATTAGCATGGTAAATGGTTTTCCACCCCCTCACTTTCAATCTGGGAGTGTCTTTGCGTGTAAAATGAGTCTCTGGCAGACAGCATATCGATGGGTCTTGTTTTTTAATCCAATCTTCTAGCCTGTGCCTTTTGATTGGGGCATTTAGCCCATTTACATTCAGGGTAACTATTGAAAGGTATGAATTTAGTGCCATTGTATTTCCTGTATGGTGACTATTACTGTATATTGTCTCTGTTCCTTTCTGATCTATGGTGCTTTTAGGCTCTCTCTTTGCTTAGAGGACCCCTTTCAATATTTCTTGGAGGGCTGGTTTTGTGTTGCAAATACCTTTAGTTTTTGTTTGTCCTGGAAGCTTTTGATCTCTCCTTCTATTTTCAATGACAGCCTAGCTGGATATAGTATTCTTGGCTGCATATTTTTCTCGTTTAGTGCTCTGAAGAGATCATGCCAGTCCTTTCTGGCCTGCCAGGTCTCTGTGGATAGGTCTGTTGCCAATGTAATATTTCTACCATTGTAGGTTACATATCTCTTCTCCTGAGCTGCTTTCAGGATTTTCTCTTTGTCTCTGAGACTCGTAAGTTTTACTATTAGATGTCGGGGTGTTGACCTATTATTATTGATTTTGAGAGGGGTTCTCTCTGCCTCCTGGATTTTGATGCCTGTTTCCTTCCTCACATTAGGGAAGTTCTCTGCTATTATTTGTTCCAATATACCTTCTACCCCTCTCTTTCTTCTTCTTTTGGGATCCTAATTATTCTAATGTTCTTTCGTCTTATGTATCACTTATCTCTCGAATTCTGCCCTCGTGATCCTGTAGTTGTTTCTCTCTCTTTTTCTCAACCTCTTTATTTTCCATCATTTGGTCTTCTATATCGCTGATTCTCTCTTCTGCGTCATTTATCCTAGTAGTTAGTGCCCCCATTTTTGATTGCACTCATCAATAGCCTTTTTGATTTCTGCTTGGTTAGATTTTAGTTCTTTTATTTCTCCAGAAAGGGTTTCTCTAATAACTTCCACACTTTTTTCAGGGCCAGCTAGTATCTTTAAAGTCATGATTCTGAACTCTAGGTCCAACATCGTACTAATGTCCATATTGAGTAGGTCCCTGGCCGGTACTACCTCTTGTTCTTTTTGCTGATGTGATTTTTTTTCATTTTGTCATTTTGTCCAGAGGAGAATCGATGGATGAGAGAACAAAATGCTAAAAGGTTAAAAACGTTCCCAGGAGATATACTGTATACAAATCAGAAAAGACCTGAAACCAGGGGAAAAGAAATGGAAAGAAATTAAAAAGAAAGAGAAAAAGAAAGAAAAAAAAGATAAAAACAAAAACAGAACATTACAAAAAAAGCAGAATATGATCAAATATGATCAGGCTAGTGCATAGATCAGTGCCACACACTAGATTTTGGGTGTATTTTGGTCTGTTAGAAAAAAGTGCCTCCTAAAATTTTAAAGGAAGAAAGACATATATGTACAAAATAAGGGTTGATACAATGAAGAGATGGAAGATGACTGTAAAGATGAAAATTATAAAAGATTTTATAAAAGGAATTGATAAGATAAGTTGTTTGTAAAAAGAAATAAGATTTAAAAAAAAAAAGAAAAAAGGGAGAGAACGTGATCAGGCAGGAGACTAGAACAAAGCCATACACTAGTGATTTAGGGTATATTTTGATCTGTTAGAAGAAACTGTATCTCAAAATTTTAAAGAGAGAACACCTTATATATATATGCCAAAAATAAGGGTAACTACTCTGAAGGGATAAAATATGATTCTAAAAATGAAAAATAAAAAATGTTTTTTTTTCAAAAAGGGATTTATAAGATGTTGGTTCAAAAGGGGAAAATGAAAAATTAAAAAAAAAAACAGTTAAATTAACTTTCATGAACTAATGAATCATGGTAAAAAAAAAGCCATGAATTCTATGTGTAGTATTCCCCTAGCACTGGAGTTCTCCCGTTCTCCTTGATCGGTAAACTTGGTCTTGGCTTGCTGGCTGTTCATGCTGATCTTCTGGGGGAGGGTCCTGTTGCCGTGGTTTCCAAATGTCTTTGCTGGATGCGGAATTGCCTCGCCATTTTCGGTCCGTGCTAAGCAAGCTGCTCAGGTTTGCTCTTAGGAGCTTTTGTTCCCTGCAAGCTCTCCGTACAGCTTTGGAGGACCAGGGCGAAAATGGTGGCCTCCCAATCTCCACCTGGAGGAGATGAGAACTCGGGGCCCCGCTCCTCAGTGCGCCCCCAGAGAAAAGCAGTCACTCTTGTCTCCCTGGTTTCGGCCGCACTCCGAGCTCACCAGGCCTGTGACCGAGCGTTTGTATTTCTGCCACCGGACCCCGTGTGGAGTCTCCAAACTCAGCTGATCCCTGCAGTGCGCTCCCGCGCCGCTCCTCCCGGGGGAGAATGGGGAGTCTCTCCGGATCTGCCGCTTTTTGGGTCCCTGCTGGAGGAGCAGTGGCCCGACTGGGCCGCGGATCACAGTTTATGGCAACCCCGAGCTGCAAGCCCGCGCCTCGGCTCCGTCTCTGCAGCTGGCTTCCCCGCTCCAATACCTGGGAGCTCTGCCACACTCAGGCACCCCCGGTCTTTCTGTGACCCCAAGGGTCCTGAGACCACACTGTCCTGGGAGGATTCCACCCCCCGCTTAGTCACTGCAGCGACGTCCCTCTGCGGAGCCAACTTCTAAAAGGTCCGATTTTGTGCCCCGCGGCTCTAGCACTTGCCAGAAGCGGCCGACGGAGGCCCCTCCCCCGCTGTCTATCCTCCCGAATATCGCCTCGGATTCACTTCTCCGCACGTTCTACCTTCCAGTAAGTGGTCGCTTTTCTGTTCAGAGAGTTGTTGCTACTCTATTCTTCGGTCTCCTGTTGAGTTCGTAGGTGTTCAGAATAGTTTGATCCCTATTCAGCTGAATTCCTGAGACCAGACGAAATCTAGGTCTCCTTCTCCTCTGCCATCTTTCTCCCTAAAACTATGTTTAGTTTTTGAGAAACTGCCAATTAGTCTTCCAAAGTGGCTGTACCATTGGGCATTTCCACAAGCAATGAATGAGAATTCCTATTACTCCAAATCCTCACTAATGTTTGGTAATATCCTTTTTATTTTGTGTTATTTTGTCTTAGCCTCTCTAATAGGTGTTTAGTGGTATCTTCTTGCTGTAATTTTTAGTTCCCAGCACCATGTGTTGGAAAAAATATTCTTAATTGAATCGCCTTTGTTCCTTTGTCAAAGATCAATTGACAATATTTGTGTGTGTCTAATCTGGACTCTTTATTCTGTCTATTGATTTATATGTTCTTTCTCCAATAGCATGCTGCCTTGAATATTGTAGCTTTACAGTAATTCTTGAAATTTCTGTGCATCCTAAAATTATTTTTATTATTCAGTATTGTATTGACATTTTAGGTGTTTTATTTTTCATATGGGGTTTTCAAGTCAGTTTTTTTTGATACCTAAAAAATAACTTATAGGAGTTGAATTTGCATCACATTGAATCTCTAGATCAAATTGGAAACATGTAGTCAATAATTTTGTAATGTAACATTGGGGAAAATGAAGGGGGGAATCGGAGGGGGAGAACAACCATGAGAGTCTATGGACTCAGAAACAAACTGAGGGTTCTAGAGGGGAGGGGGGTGGGGGGGATGAATTAGCCTGGTGATGGGTATTAAGGAGGGTACGTACTGCATGGAGCACCGGGTGTTATATGCAAACAATGAATCATGGAACACTACACCAAAAACTAATGATGTAATGTATGGTGATTAACATAACAAAAAAAATTTAAAAAAACATTACATTTAATGTAATGTAATGTAAGTTTGTAACATCTTATCTCTAGATCTATGATTTCATTCATAATTTTATAGTTTTCTTCATAGAATCTATACATATTTGGAAGTCCTATATTCGGATTTATACCAAAGTATTTCAGCTTTTTGGCACTGTGGCAAATAGTAATGATTTTTTTAAAATTTAATTTCAAATTCTAATTGTTCATTCTAGTTATATTCACCTTGTATCGTATAACTTAATATACTTGTGTATTCCAGAAAATATGTGTGTGTTTATTATTTGGAATTTTCTACATAGATAATCATGTCATCTGTGAACAAAGACAGTTTAATTTCTTCCTTCAAAATCTTTATACCTTCTGTTTGCTTTTCTTGTATTATGGTCCTGCCTATTGGGCAGGGCAATGTTCAATAATGTTGAATAGGAATAGTGAAAGGGTACATGCTTTCATTGTTTCAGTTTCTAGGGGAAAAGTAATCAGTTTATCACAATTAAAATGATGTTATTCTAGGATTTTAATACATTTTATTTTCCAAGTTGAAATAATTCCACTCTATTCCTAGTTTTTTGACATTTATTACCATAAACAGATGTTGGATTTTGTTGAAGTTTATTTTCTATCAATTTACATGGTCTTTTTTTTTTTTTTTTGCCTATTGATACGGTAAATACATTGTTTAATTTTCAAAAGTTGCACTGGCATCGTACATCTAGAATAAATATAACTTGATTGTGTTCATTTTTATGCATTGTCAAATTTGATTTGCTAATTTTTTGGAAAACCTTTACATTTATTTTCATGAGAGATATTGGCCTGCAATTTTCCTTTCTTGTAATATCTTTATCTGTTTTTGATATTATAGCAATGCAAGTAATGCAGTAAGTGCTCCCCTCTTTTTCTATTTTTTATTAAATGTGAGAATTGGTATCAATTATTCCTCAATTGTTTGGTAGAATTCACCTGTGAAACCAAGTAGGTCTGATTTCTTCTGAAGAAATTTATTAATTATTCATCAGTTTTCTATAAGAGATACAGGTCTTTCAGATTATCTTTCTCCTCGTATGAATTATGGTTGTTTGTCTTTTAAGAGATTGTTCCATTCTTTTCTCATTATCAAAGTTGTGGGTATAAAGTTGTCCAAATATCTCTTTATTATCCTTTTAATGTTTATGAGACTGGTATTAATGTTCATGAGATTTGTAGAGATGATTCTTTCATTTTTCATGTCAGTATTTTATGTATTTTTTTCTTAATTTGCTTAGAGGTTTATCAATTGTGTTGGTCTTATTAAAGAACCTACTTTTAGTTTCATTGATTTTTTTTCTCTATTGTTAACCTGTTTTAATTTTATTTGATTCTGCTACTATGTTTATTATTGCCTTTTTTCCTCACTATTACTTTAGCCTTAAATTTAGATTATTGACTTTAGCTCTTTTTTTTTTTTTTCTAACCTGTGCACTTAATACTGTATTATTTCCCTCTAAGTCCTGCTTTCACGGTGTCCCAACAATTTAGATAAATTGCATTTTCAGTTTCATTTAGTTGAAAACCTTTTTTTTTTCTTTTTTTAGTTTCTCTTCAGATTTCTTCTTTGGCACAGATGTTATTTTGCAATATGTTGTTTAATCTCCTAATAGATGGGTATTTTTCACTTACATCTTTATTGATTTCTCTTTGCATTCCATTAGAATCCATTACAAATTGGTATGATTTGTACTTTTTAAAGTTTGTTAGGTGATTTTTTTTTTCCCCAGGAAGTGGTTTGTCTTGATGTTTCATGTTGGTTTAGGAAAAATGTGTATTCTGTTGTTGAATATTCTGTAAATGTCAATTAGAACAATTTGGCTAATAGCGTTACTCAAGTTAACTACATCTATAGTGATTTTCTACCTGCTTCTGCTATCAGTTACTAAAAATGGGGAGGTGAGTAGCAAAACTTCATATTGGATCTGTCTAGTTTGTCTTGAAGTTTTTTTTTTTTTTTTTTTTGCACTTTAGTATGGGAAGTTTCTATTGATATCTATTGACATCTATTGACATATCTTCTAAGTAACTAATTCTTTCCTTGGCCATGTCCAATCTACTGATGAAACCATCAAAAGTATACTTCATGTCTTACAGTGTTTATTGATCTTTATTATTTTGTCTCTCTTCCATTGCACTTCTTAGCATATTATTCATAGTTATTTTAAATTCCCTTCTGATAATTCCAAACTCTGTCTTATCTAGATCTAGTTCTGATGCTTGCTTTTTTTCTTTAAAGACAAAATTTGGCTTGTGATTTATTGCTGAAAGCTAAACATTATGTTTGGGTACTTGGAACTGCAGCAAATTGGCCTTTAGTGGGAGGTTTTATGTTAATCTAGCTGGAAGTTGGGCTGTGGTTAACATTTGCTGTAGTTGTAGGTGCTCGTGGTGTTGACTTCCTCTAGTATCATAAATTCTGACTCCTCTGTTGTCCTTGGGTTATCTAAAAACTCCTTAGATTCTCTGTCTTGCTGCTTTTTCGGGTAATCCATGGATCTACTGGATCCCTGCTAGTGTAGTGATAAAGCATGTGGGAGTGGAAACATCCTCTAATCATACAGTACAGTTTCCAGTCTTTTCTGTGGCCCTGTTCCCCTGGGTTAGGACCTTGACTTAGCTTTCTACTCCTCCTTAGTTGAGCAAGATAGGAAGGCTAGAAGGAACTGGAATCCAGGACACTCCCTTCCCCCAGGTGTGACAAGTCTTATAAAGTCTTTTCCCTAGTAGTAGGCCTTTGCTTTGGAGACAACTCTGGGAATATTTCAGCAAGTTTATGTTTACCTCCCCCTTCCAGATCCAAGAGGGCATTTTTATTGGCTCTTTACTTTCAGAAACTTGGTAGGGTTCCTGAAAGTGAGACCCATGAAAGTGTGAGGTTTTCCATGAGACTATGACTACCAAGAGTGTCCCTCAGCTTGTCCAAGCTCACTTCCAGCATTAGTCACAGTTAACCACTATCAGTTTATGACTCCAGCCCTTTTGGTTCAGATAAACTAATCTTGGCTGTGACTCTGATAGACCTGTTTCCAGATTTAAATGTAGCATTTTGTCATATGACTTCGGTTCTCTGTCAAAACCTAGAAAACTTATTGATACTCAGTTTCTTCATTTTTCCTCCTTTTTGTAAGGACTAGAGTGGTAACTTCAAAGCTCTTAACATGTCAGAGCTGGAAACCAGAAGAGTGTTAAATTTTTCGAATTCTGCCTGACGTTTGTTTCTTTCACCTACATATTTCAACTCATTTCAATGAAAGATAATCGATGCTACTTTGGAATTTCTAACCTTCTATCTTTTGCTTTGGAATGCCTGATTTTTGTGATTTTATTTGTTTTGGTAGTTATTTTTTGTCATCATAATTTTCTTCTCCACTAATTTTATGCTACATACTGTTTATATATTTTTAGAGTATGAATCGTTAAGTCATCAAATTAAAAACTGGTACCTTTACTCTCTTTGGCATTGTTGCCTGCCTAACTTATACATATTTCATATCATAGATTGAAGTTCTATTTTTTTAAAAAACCCAAGAGCTACTTTATTATTGTTTTACACATTCATTGTAACACAGAATTTCCAAATATTTAGTCCATTCTATGTTCTTCATTTCTGTTTGTATAGGAGAAATCTCCATCAATTTATTTTTGTATTGTCTAAATAAATCTTTTAAAATTTCCTTTCTGGTAATACACTATTTTGCCTAAACTTTTAGTGTTTGTTGTTTGTTTGGATGGGGAGAGGAACTTGTATTAAATTACCACCATTTACTTAGATACTGAGCTTTCACTACTGTCTTTTTTTTTTTTTTTTTTTTATCTCCTAAGACTCTCAAAATTTCCAATTTTCCAGAACTGGAAAATATAATTAGATGAAGGTGGCTTTCGTATGTGTTTAATTCTTTGTGTTTGAATTTTACTTCAGTTGTGGCCTGGTAAATTTTTACTCTCTGAAATATCATAAGATTTTTAAAAAAATGTCTTTCATGCACCTATTTATAAGATCAAGTAGGACAGTTGTCTGAATGACCTAACCTACCATTACTGGAACTGAGAATTAATTTTTCTCACTGGTAAATAAGAAATGAAGAAAGAATATTAATACAAATGCATTTTTGTATGTGTGTGTATGTAAGTCTGTATATGTACTTCTAGACCCTCAAACAAGTAGAACCTGTCTTTTGGCAGTTAAAAATAAAGGAAATGGTAATGATACTATTAGTAGTGAAACTGTTTAAAAGTGAAAAGTTGAACAAAAATCAAAATAGTTGCACTAATGCTTCACTGAAGCTTGATTTTAAAGTAAGCTTTTTGCTGTCTTCCAAAAACCTCCCCTCCTCCTTTCTCAGCCTTTTAGGAACATGGTACCACCCTAAAGACTTGACAAAGGAAGCTGGTGGCACCTGCACAATTCCTGCCCAAACCAGCTAGATCCTGTATTTCCCTATAAAACACTCCAGCCCCTCGCTGTGGGATGGCTTGCAGGTTTTGAAGGCCTTAGACTGCTGCAGCCTCCTTTACCTGTCAAAGCAATAAAACTATTGTTCCTCTTTATCCCAAACTCTGTCTTTGCATTATATTTTGGCTCCAAAGCCAAAGCATGAAGGTTGGTTTTTGATAACAGTAGTAGTGTGAACATCTGCAGTGAAAATCAAAGCAGATACTTTGTTATATCACCCTTAGGACTTAGGAACTCCAACAGTCTTAAATACATATGGCAGGAACAAAGATAACGCTAATAGGATCAAAATATAACAGCAGTTTTTTCATTTTGACAAACACCTCATTGAGGATAAACCCAATTCATTTATTCTGAAAATGATACTATGAGGTTGGTATCAAAAGTATTTCCATTTAATATATGGGAGAAATACATTTTGAAAGTTAATGCAATTTTTTTCAATGTTCTACAGCTAATTAATGGTGGAGCTGCCTTTAGAATCTAAAAACTCAATGACCATTGTATGTGGTCTTTGTAAATCGTAAAGACAAAGGAGATAATTTTAATGGACCCATAAAACATTTCAAGTGATTATCATACAACACAATACTTTTAAAATTCTTTCAAACTGTAGTTGAGGGTTTTTTATGGTGAACCTTTTGGCCAAAGTTCAATTAAATTCAAGTTTATTATACTCCTATTTCTAACAACAAAATGCATTATGTGGAACAACATTAAATTCCAAAGACCCAGTGGAATTAGAATGAGAGGTGGAATTAGAATGAGAGGAATAATTAGAACATTGAAATAATTAGAACAACTATGAAAAAATAGTCAAAGCTCATAATCATAGACTACTCATAAGCATGAATACTTTTATTTTAAATCAAGTAATAGAAAAATATCAAGTTTTCACTGAAGATAATGATTCATATCCTTTTGGTGACATTAGACCAATTTCAGCAAACATTCCACAAATTTTTGTCCATTTTCTTTATGACTTCCAAAGGAAAATATAAACAAGTTTTGAATGAAGTTTTCAATGTAGAATTCAAACTTGAAGCCCACTGACTTAGTGTTTTCCAGATTGAATGCTGGTGTCACCCCTTCTCTCATCCAGCATCCATGACAATCTTCACTATTCTCCTTCTGCACATCTTGGACTGGAAATTCCCACAGCCAACCCAACTTTCATGACCTCTTGGTTATCCCAGAATTAGCCTGTTTTGTGAACCTAGTAATTATTATTTACTAGGAAGAAGAAAAAAACTGTATGTATTGTGGTGACACAAAGAATAGATATGTTTTAATGCAGTTGTGTAAATTACAAACTACCGGACATTAATGATTTTTTTTTTAAGATTTTATTTATTTGTTTGACAGAGAGAGACAGTCAGAGAGGAAACACAAGCAGGGGGAGTGTGAGAGGAGAAGCAGTCACCCTGTGGAGCAGGGGCTCGATCCCAGGACTCTGGGACCATGACGTGAGCCGAAGGCAGACGCTTAATGACTGAGCCACCCAGGTGCCCCACATTAATGATTTAAAAAAAAAAAATCAACTCACTTTTTAAAAAAATTTAAATATAAACTATATAGAAAATAATTGGGACAGATAATCTTAATGATTGAAATGTTATGACTTTTGTGTCATATCCATGAAAATATTTTTGACCACTACTGTCTTCTGTAGATAGAAGCACTAACTCTGTCCTTGAAAATACTGAATGAAGCTGACAAGTGTACAAGTGGGAGCATATTTTGAAAATATAACAGAACTACTTTATTGAGTAATACTGAGTTGAAAAACTAAAATGGTTATTGTCATTGAGCTTTAAAATTTGGGTGATTTGTGGTATCTCATAAATGTATGATGCTGTTTGTTCTATATACAAAATGTACCATTTGACTCACTTTCTTCATGGTATTTATATCTCCTATGGCCACAATTTTATAGAGCAATTTTTATGAAAGCTGTGAAAGGGTCTTTAGCTTTTCTCTCCTATCATAAACTTAAAGATGGCAACACATGCATGGAGTTTTATAAAAGAATCCACAGTGAATATTATAATTCTCTCCTATTCAATATGTTGTGCTGAATTCCAAGAAGCACATATACTCAATTTTAAAAACTAGTTCATTTTCATTTTTAAGCTTTATAATGTTAGAGATACACATTGATTTTAGAAATAAAACTAACAAAAATGGTTTTCTGTATTAGCGAATGTCATTTTCTGTAATAAATTTTTAATTCTGTTTTTCTTGGGTTCCCTTAAAATTCAGCCCTATTAAAGGAAGTTAAAGTCAAAGAAAAACATTATGTAATAAGTATTGTGCAAATATTCTCCCTGTCCCCTGTTTGTACACCAGCATAATCCTTTTTTTTTTTTTGGATACAAAAGGGGAAAATTCTTAACTTTCTTCACAAATATTGCACTTACAGTAAAAACAAAGGAGGCGGGGAGAGAAGTGTCTTTTCTAAGAAATCCTTCTCCTTCTATAAAACAACATCAAGAGACAAATTTGGCGAGGTACCTCTAAGAATTTAACTAGCCCATTATCATTTTGGATCCTTTATTATAATAGATGCTTGCAACTGAGAATTGGGTGGGGGAGTCTGCCTGAAAAGATAGTTAAGAAAGACCAAACAAATGAAAAGTTTGGGTAAACATATGTGGAAGGTTTTCTTTTAATCCATTCTTGGTCAAGAGCATGTGTCACACATGTTGGGACGAAAGGAGGATCCAAGTTATGTTACATATTTTTTCTGATTATTCTCACACTATGATGAAAAACAGGTTATTTCATCCTTTCAACCAATTATATAAAGAAATTTGGAATAACAAAATCTGTTTATGTTTGAATAGCAAAGAGTTTAAGAGAAAATATTATCAGTTTCAAACTGATGGCTCCATTTTCCTTCACTCAAATGTGAGACCAAATATAGCTGTTGTATTTAGACATTTTATGCAAGTTTTCTTTTAAATTATGAAGAAAGATAATTAAAATCTTTGGAGAAATTAGGAAAAGATTTTGGAAGGATGCAGCCATGAAGGTGTTTTCCTAGGTTGTAATTTCTGATGCAGCAGTTATGAAAACCACCTGTTAGACTCTGAGAGGGTTTGGTTTTCTCTTATGTTTTAAATAATAAATGATTATATTTAAAGTCACTTGCTATTTGTGACAAATTCTACCCTTTAGGCAATAAACAAGTGTAAGACTTCTATCAAAAGGATCAAGAAAATGTAGTTAAGTTCTTCTTCCCAGAATGACAGCAAAAATGAAACCCCAGCCAACAACCACTCTTATCGTCCACCTTACCATAACTATTTCTATAACTATAGTGATGTGTTTTCTCTACTGAGGCAGGATTCATCCCCCCCCCCCATTTACTATACATACGAAGTGTTTAAGAATCTTTTATCTGTTCTGGGAGTAAACTATATAATCAGGATTTTAAAAAAAATATACTGAAAAGAAAACTGACAGATGAATACTTCTAACATTAAACAATAAAACTATAATATCAGAGATGACATAGTACCATGTCACCCAAAGTATTTTAAATATATTTTTAAAATATGAGTTAAGTTTTTACTAATAACTCTCAAAGTATTTTGGGGAAGCTGCAAAATTGACTAAGGAAATAATGTAATGTAACAATCATTTCAGTGAAAATGTAATTATTCATGTATTAGTTTCCAAATATTTCTTTCTTGATTGCTGTATGTTCCAGTTTAGTCACAGTTCATTGAAGTTTTAGTGAAGACTGCTCTTATTTCAAATAAACAAATTTTGGATAGTTACAAAGAATGTAAAAGCTTTATTTCAAACATGTTGCCAAAAAGAGAACTCTAGAGGCCAATTACAAGATCCTTTCTTTATAAGGTTATCTACCAAAGGGGCACCTGGGTGGCTCAGTCGTTAAGCATCTGCCTTCAGCTCAGGTCATGGTTGCAGGGTCCTGGGATCAAGCCCCACATCAGGCTCCCTGCTCAGCGGGAGGCCTGCTTCTCCCTCTCCCACTCCCCCTGCTTGTATTCCCTCTCTCGCTGTCTCTCTCTGTCAAATGAATAAATAAAATCTTAAAAAAAAGGATATCTACAAAAAACTTTAGATAATGACTTAGATTAGAAATAAAGAAAACATGTTTGAATAAAAAGACATGTAGTTGACATTACCTGTATTTCTATATCAGTAAATTCCCCCAATCTGTTTCATCCTATTAAATTTTTTTTAACATTTATTTATTAGAGAGAGAGAGAGAAAGCATTGCACAGTTGCGGGGGGGCGGGTGTCAAGCGGGAAAGTCCTAAAGAGACTCCGTGCTGAGTGTGGAGCCTGACGCAGGGCTTGATCTCATGACCCAAGATCATGACCTGAACCAAAACCAAGAGTCGGGCATTTAACTGTGCCACACAGGCACCCCTCATCCCGTTAAATTTATCAGAAATTTGCCTAGGCATTTTATTAGGAATGCAAAATTCTCCAGCAAAAAAGATTGTGAATATTATGCAACATAGTGTGTCCCAGATCAGATTTGTAACAATTTTTTGTTTGCAACCCTCTAAACTGAGATTTGCAAAATCACAGGAATCATTAAAGAATTACTGACTTTTAAGCTGTGATTAAAATTCACTCAGTGTGAACATACCCCCATCCCCTAATGAATGGCCCTGGAACACTACAAATCCTGACACTCTAGTTAATGGTTACAGATACAAAATCCGTATAGTAGGGATTGTATTGTCAGTTTTATAACTCTATTCAAATATCACTGAGAAACCCTAAGACTTTCTTAACATTTTAAATAATTACACCTCTAGAATCACATATTGGAATCACATATTTTATGATTATTTGGGAATATGGTATATGTTGCCCATTTAAGAAAAATCAAATTTCAAATTCCGGGAAATACAGGCTTCACTTGAATAGATGCAAATACGTATTTCTATCTGTATATGAGTTTTTGTGTCAAAATATTTCTTTAATATTCTAATTTAGATATTACATTGGTCTTCCAATTCAGTGTTGTAGCATTTTACTTGATTATATTTACAGGTCAGTTTGTGTTTCTAGAATGGCACAGAAAATTGGGGAAAGGGAATGATCTTTGCCATTCCATTATGCTGATTACTGAGACTTCATTGTTGACCTGTAAGTGATGGAAGATGAGTAGCTCCACCTCTCTCTCTCTCTCTCTCTCTCTATCTATCTATATATATATATATATATTTGTGTGTGTATATATATATATGTTTATGTACATATGCAAATAGAAGTTTATTTATTAATGTAAAAGAGTGATCCTTTGAAAATTCTCCCTATATACATATATATGGAAATTGGCCACAAAAAAATAGAAATAGTTAAAATCAGATTTCTTTTATTATTTTCACTCTCAAAGTTGACCCAATGTATTATTTGAATTTTTTTCCCTTAAGTACACGAGATTCTAATAAAAGTATCTCCCAAATGATAAAATTTGGATCATAGTATGAAATAATATTAAAGTCAACAGTGCGTTTATTAACTCATGATTTTCTGATCATCCTTAATAAAATAAAAAACAAACCTATATGCCATTGTATTACCTAATGTAGGCCATTTCAGATGTCATTTAATAGTGACTTTTTTTTTTTAAAGAGAGCTAGGAGTCTTTTTTTTTTAAGCTTTTATTTATTTATTTATTTGAGAGAGAGAGAGAGAGAGAGAGAGAGAGAGAGAAACAGCATGAGAGGGGAGAGTGTCAGACTTCCTGCCGAGCCGGAAGCCTGATGTGGGACCCGATCCCAGGACCCCAGGATCATGACCTGAGCCAAAGGCAGTCGCTTAACCAACTGAGCCACCCAGGCACCCAATAGTGACATTTTTAAAAAATACTTATTCACCATTTTTGTACCTCTTTTAAGTTCTATTTTAAGCTATTAGACTAAATCATAGCTAAAATACACAACTACTTTTCATAGTTCAACCATCTTTCTAACAATCTTCCCAACAATTTCCCTTTAATTTAAACTAATTAGAAAGTAAAAATAGAGGAGCACTTTAATATTTATAAATATTTAAATGTTAAAATATTGATATACCTGACTTTCTAATTATTTGGAAATAAAAGGAGCCAGATATATGCAATTATAATAAATTTGGGAAGATTAATCAGAGTTTTATGGAGCTTTCCTGCTGTAGTTGAATGGAACATCATTAAAATATCTATCATGTTAAGTATTTTCTTCAGCACTAAAAATAAATGAGTTAGCAAGACATGGAAAAACCTAGAGGAATCTTAAATGTATATTACTAAGGGAAAGATACCAATCTGAAAATGCTGTATACTGTATGGTTCTATCCGTATGATATTTCAAAAAAGTGTGGAAACTATGGAAACATAAACAGAAAATTCCAAAATAAAAACTAGAAGGTAGATGTTTTAATTTGGCTAATATAATCTTAGGACAGGTAAGAGGAAATGTTTGGAAATGTAATTCAGAAATTATATGGATGAAAGATCTATTGGAGAACATGACTGACAATCTGTAGACTTTTCATTTTGCTCTAAAGTCTATGGGAAATCACTTGAAGATTTGAGGCAAGGAATAATATGGTAGATCTTGGCTTCCAGAATATGGATTTACTATATTTTACCTGAATGCATGAGATTAGTATTTTATGATAGTGCATTGATAATGAAAAGATAAAAAGACATTTGATTGAGGGAGTTATTTTAGCCTGATCTATTTCATTGCAGTGGTATCAATGAATTACACAATTTTCTTTTTGTTAGCACCCCAACTGTTGTGATTTCTTTTCTGGATTTAGAATGTTAAGCTAGAAGCTAAGCACAATCATTTCCATTGTTCAGGAATCTCAGTCTGTCTCCTTTTGCTTTTCAACCTATAATGATTTGATAGTCAGCCTTACTTCTCCACTGAGACCATACTTGTATAACCATCAACAATCTCTATTGTACTCAATTCAGGGAAACCCTCTAAATGGTCACTTGCACTGACTGTTAAAAAAAAAAAAATGACATTATAGATCACATTATCCTTCCTGAAGCACTTTTTCCTTTCCTGAAGGAAAGGAAAAACAATTCCTTCTTACATAGTAATTACTCAGAATTTTTTTGTGAACTTTGACTTATGTGGATGATAAATGTTCACATTCCTTTTTCCCCAAAATTGGCTGTCCTCTATTCTCATTTTTTATGTCATTGTGCTGTGTGATCTTACTTTCTTTGATGGTTTCAATTATAAGGAACATTTGACAACATGCAAATGCTCAATATGGACACTACAGATCCCACACCTCTATTTCCATGGCATTTGTGGACAATTTAGATTTCCCACTGACCCCGAAACACTGCTCTAAAACTTTTAATTCTTCTACTATTGCTTTTCTATGTGAATCATATGCACACCATTCACTTACTAAATAATAAACATGCTTTTCCTATATTAGTAAAGCAGCTTCCTTTGTTGGTAACCAATTTAACTGGATCCCCACTCTGCTGTCAGATATAAATCTGATAATGTTACTTCTCTGATTATCTCTTTAGTACTTTTGCCAAATTTAGCTCAAGTCCTGTAAGACTCACTTCAATAGTAATATTTATGGTATGTAATAATTGCAATGGCAGGTTGATAAAGGCTATGATGCTGAATTAAATAGTACCCCCAAAACAAACAACAAACAAACAGTGGTTGAAAAATTAGAAGTATATTTCATTTGGCTCTCTTCTAGTCCTTTTTTTCAGGGAACGTGGTCCTTCATCATTCTGTTTAAATATTTCTCAAAGGTTTCTCTTATCAGCCTAATTCAAACGAGTCTCCAAGAGATGTTCCTTCTCCAGGTTGTGAAAAATGAAGCAAAGGAGTTCTAGGGCCAACAACCGTGTTTAAGGAAATCGCCCGAAATTGCTCATCATGCCTCTCGCATCCCATTGTCCCCAAACCCCAAAGTAGTGTCCAACTTACAGCTAAATGGAATGAAAGCAAGGAAATAGAGCTGTACATGGGAAGTCTAGCTAACAACTGGGAAGTTCTCTGTCTGTAAGGAAATGGTATTTTGGGAGGCAGTCTCTACTAAATCATCAACATCAGTTCATCCTTATTTTCCTGAGTTTGTGTTTCAGCCATGGTGATTCATATTAATTTCCCCTAATTATCTTGACCTTTTTGATTTCTCCTGTCAGTAATGCTGTTCTCTCCCTCAGAACAATCCTGTTTACTCTCAGCTTCTGTTACTTGTACCTAGGAAATACTAAGTCATAGCATTTCAGAAGCAAACACTACGGATGTTTTAATTTATGATTTGCTTATATTTATTGATTACTTTGTTAAAAACTTTCTTGTTTGACATTTTCCCTTTCAAGAACTGTAGTATTTTTAGTAATCAATACTTTTACAAATTATTATCAGAATGAATGTGTATGAATGGCTTCCTTTTGTTTTTTCCACAAAGCCAATGAGAATGTTAGTGTATATTTTTTAGTTTTATATGGGGGCTGTAAAGTTTTACTTATATTCCTTGACAATCTCTGTCCCAGTTGTTCCATTACCTTCTGGGAAGCACAATTGGAAGATTAGATTTCTATTTTCTGTCTTTCATAAGTCTTGCAATATTTATCCCTTTGTCTCTATCACTGCCATTTGATTTTGTCAGATTTTCCTTTCAATTTTTCATAATCAGTTTATGAAATTTTCTTCTTGAATTAGAGCAAGATTTAAAGTTTTTTTTCCTGAAAAATTTGCCTTCTTAGATTTCTAGTAAAATATTTCCAGAGTTATGCTCTTACTTTGATAATTCAGAATAACATTTCTTTTTCTCTTTTGGTCAGCAAGATTTTGTTGCACAGGCCACAATCAGAATTTCTTCCTCTACTTAAATTTAGTTGAAGCAAGGTTTGTGCCACCCCAGTTTTTGCCAATATATGGGTGTGGGGTTACCATAGGAGTGTCTTTCTATCAACTTGGTGTTCGAATTGCCTTCTTAAATATAAGGGGAATTAACAGTATGATGTCTACAAATTGCACCTCAACACTTCGTGTCTAGTAAACATTGGCTATTATAGCTTTCCTTTACACCTATCTATCTTCCCACAGTGCACATTCTGGCAACAAGAAGAAATAGATGGTCTAAAACATTAAAATTCAGAGTCTTCACTTTTATACAATCCCCTTCTATTTCCTACACTTAAACACAATCTTTTGTGTGTGTGTGTGTGTGTGTGTGTGTGTGTGTGTGTGTAATATCCCTTCCTGTGCACAAAATGGTAATATCTGCTCTTACTGTCCTCCAAGCTACTCCTCCAGACACGTGTGTACACATACGCTTATTTTCAGTCTGTTACTTTCATACACATGTGTATGTACGTACGTCCATATAGATTTCCCCTGCGTGTCACAGTTTCTCCGCGGGTGTTTGAGAAAACATTCACAAATCAGAACAAGTATTATTAAATGCATACTATGTGTTAACCACATTGAAGGCGATTTTAGTACAACAATGAAGGTTTTCATCAAAGAGCGTCATCTAATGTATTTTGAATTTTAGAGGTCTGATATAGAAAATAAACATAGCAAAGAAAATATAAAGTATGTTAAAAGGTAATACACATCACAGAAACTATAGACTAGGGTATGAGAATTCTGAGGCTTGGTAATTTTAATGAGGTTGGTCTAATATACCTTGAAAAAGCCTAAACACAAAATGGAGGGATTTGAGAGAGTTATACATGCAGATATCTTCTTTCCAGATGGAACAAAAGCCGATGCTAAGACTTGGTGTACGTAAGAAACAGCAAGAAGTTCAGTAGGGCTCAGTGAACTGAAGTGACTAGAGGAAGGAGAATAGAAGAGATGATGTGAGAAAGGAAATGGGAGAATAAAATGCTTAGAGTCTTCTAGGTACTATAAAGCCTTTGACATGGTTTCTGAATTCAGAGCTTTGTGCAGTGGAGAGGTAAGTTCTGTTTTGTGCATTCTGGGGATCCCTCTTGTATTGAGAATAAATGACAAAGGACAAGAATGAGAGGAGTGGAATTATTCAGAAGGCCACTGCAGTAATCCACAACAGAGGTTTGATAAAACTTGATACTCATACCAGGATGGAGTGAAAGAGGTAAATGTTGGTGGAGGTCTTAATACGATTTTGAAGGTAGACATAATATGATTTCCTAAAATATTGAATGAGATGTTATCAGCGAAGAAGGGGAATGAAGAATGCCTCTAAGATTTTGATACCAAATGACTAGTTCAAAGGAGCTTTTGTTAGATGAAATGGGGAAAGTTGTGGGCAGAAACTATTATGGAGGAAACTTCAGGAGGACACACTGGAGCATACTGAACTCGAAATCTTTATAAGACAGTCGTTGTAGGTAAATAGCTGGATATGTGAATATGGAGTTCGTGAGTGTCTTGGCTCAAACTACTATAACAAAATACCACAGACTAGGAAGCTTATACAACAGAAATTCATTTCTTACCATTCTGGAGGCTAGAAGTCCAAGTTCTCGATGAAGGCCCTCTTCCTGTCTTGTAGACCGCTGCTTTTTTGTCATGTGGACACATGGCAGAGAGAGATATTTCTCTGTTTCTGCTTGTAGTCTGATCAGGGGACTTCACCCTCATAACCTAATTACCTCCCAAATGCCCTATTTCCTAATGCCATCACACTCCAAATGTCAGAGCTTTACCATTTTACTTTTGTGTGGGGGGGGATCTATTTCTTTCCTTAACAATGAATAAAATATTTGAAGTTTGTGGTAGATAATTCTTATTTTATGAACCAGACCTCCTTGTATTTATGGCCCTGGATAGTGCCCCCCCCCCCCTTTCTGAATGTGGGATGGTTTTGTGATTCATTTGTAACCAATACATTGTGGCCACAGTGACGGTGCATGACTTTTTCAAGCCCAGAGGGAAGTCTTATAGCTTCCACTTAGATTATTTTAGCAATTGCTCTGGAGGAAGCCAGTTGCCATTTAAGAAGTTTGGCTAACTTGAGGGTGTTCTGTCCTGTGTAATGTTGCCACACGGAGAGAGGGGGGTATCTGCACAGTCCCCAGTTGTTCCAGCCATACCAGCCCAGACTTCAGACATGTGAGTGGAAAAGACATTTTGCATGGAAAACTCAATGAAGCCTTCAGATGATGTCAGCCAGTCCTATTGACAGCTAACTGCATCTGCATGAAAGTTCTCAAATGACAATTTAGCTGAGTCCAGTCAGCTAGTCTGAGCTGAGAGATATTAATACATTTTTTACTACAACATTTTGAAGTGATTTGTTATATCCTAAAGTCATCAGCATACAGATAACACATAAATCCACATGGTGTGGTGCATTTTCCAAGAAAATGAATACAGGAAGAGACGATAAGTGAGCAAGGTATAGAACCCCAAGTAATTTATTTGTAAGTGATGGAAGGAGACAATTGGTAATAAATTAAGAATCCGGGCTTAAAAAAATATTGAATTATTATTTTGGGATTGAAAAAATTGTAGTCTTGAAAAGAATGGCAGAAGACTTTATTTTGTTGGTTTAAGGGAAAATAAGAAAAATCATTTAAAGGAAAAATAAAAAAAAATATTTATAGACAAAGGATAAAATTGAAGAGATGTTAATGAGGGTTTTATTACCATAGTTTTAATCAGACTTCAGGGAGCAAACAGGAATGCTGGAATATTCAGAGATCGACAATGGTAAAGTGCTATTAGTATCTCATGGCTGAAGGAGCTAAGGGAGGAAAGTGTGTATTGTAACTTTAAGGCCAGAGTTAGGTGAAATCATCGAAGAGTCACCAGAAAAATCAGTACCAGTATGTAGAGAAGAAGCAGGAGAAAAATACTCAAATTCTCTCTCTTCCTACCCTCTGATATCTCCTTTTAGCCTTTGTCCATTGCAAAGTAGCCTGCCAGATGCTGTTAGTAGGACCCAGGCTAACAGATGGAGAGCAGGCCATGGGAGGTCGGAGTATGGAGTGAAGCAAAAAAATTAATAAAGGAAGTAAGACATGAGGATCAATGACAACAAACAAGATTCATATACATTTCAAGGAGAATAATTGACGCCAACTCTATATTACATATAACTTGCTCTCAAAGCTCTGTTTTTAATGTCTATCCTACAAGTGTCGTGAGATACAATTTTCAAATACCATTGTTCGACATTCTTTTCCCTATTTTCTTACAATGAACATCAGTCATAAGAGTATGTGTTGCCACTTTGACAATTAAAAATGATAAGACAGAATGCAAATATAGTTACTGTTCAGTTTTCTTTAATTCCAAAATAGGAAAGTGCCTAAGGGGAGCAGGAAATTGTGCTTTTGCTATAATAATATATTAGAATAGAAGGCAAGAAATAACTCTACCTAGGGAATCTGGAATTTGGGTTATGGGCCAAGTAGAAGGGGAGAAGGAGAAGAAATATAGATCAATTACTCTAGGGAGGTGTTTTTATGACTGTATACATGTGTTGAGGATGTTGCCAACACAATGTTGCCTTTCATATAAATGCAGCACATCAGCTGAATAGGGGAGGCATGTTTACTGAGATTTTCCATTAATAGATTTAAATCATGGTCTGGACTGCTCAGCAGAAACATGACAAGTGCCCAAGAATTTGGTGAGCCTTATTGAATGGTTTTAATGGACCCCAACTTTTTTATTGTGCATGCTGATTCATAAACACTCAGCCAAACACAGAGCAGGGATCTTCACAATGATGTCAAATTCCATCCCAGCTAGTTAACCCTATGTGCTTGACTCTCATGCATAAAGTGGGTTTCTCTTGGGTTTTGTTTTGTTTTTCAATAGCAGAGAAACAGAGTAGTAGTTTAAAAGGCTGTGTATGCAACTTAAAAGAATGATTCCTGAGTTGGAATTAACTCAGGATTTGCCCCCCCAAATGAAAAGAAGTATTTACTTGACTTTTAAGAAAGAAAAATTTCTTTTCTACGTACACACTTTAAAGAAATTGTAAGGAATTGGGAAAATCTAAGTGAACAAAAATGAGATTAATGAGAACAAAAGCATTTTGTGCCATATATTTTGTAGCTTATTTTAAATTCTGAACTGATTGCGTATTTTCATAGTTCACACAAGCCAAAGATTTTTAAAAATAGGCTTGTTTTAAAAGGACTACCATTATAGGTAAGTTTCTGAATTCTAAAATGTAAAATATAATGATACACAGCTCCTTTAATGGTTTCCTAAACTTCACAGAGTTAAGAACATTATAAACATTAAATCACTCTGCTTGAGCTCAGGCCTTTACTAGTGTAATATTTAAACATTTGTGATTAAGTGTGAGAACAACTATTTTTACTTAAGAGTGGATATCTTGTATTCTAAAAAAGAAAAACATGTCAAAAAATAGAAGCTCAAGGATCGATTTTGTTCATAGAAAAACAATATGCATCTCTTCCAATGTTTCATTTTCTAACACGAATCACAATGCTCTCATCTCTTTAATGTATTATATTAAAATGCAAATAATATTTTTATATGATTTTCTCAATGTGAACTTTTTAATTTGCAAAATCCTCAGATATAATTATATTAAGATGTTCTATATTGACTAACTTATTTAAAATACTTGTTGCAGAAACCTCAGTACTGAAACTTAATACTATAACTAATCCTTATTACCCATAGAAAATTAAAAAAACAATAATTTAAATAATAAAATAATGAATTAAACATAAATAAAAGTAAATTAAATAATAAGCACATCTTGCTCTCCCTTATCTGAAAATATTTTAATTTAAAAAGAGCATATTCTTTAAAGAAAGCAGTTTTTAGACAAAATCCCAGAAAGCTGATGGAGATATTGAAATTATAGTTTTCCCTCCTGTGAATGGAGAAGGCAAATACTAGAAAATCAAGAAATATTATTAGATCAGATAGAAAAAATAAAAAGATCAAGCTCATGCCTGGAGTTTTAGTGCCCCTATTATGACATAAAATTCATTATTAGTGCTGAAAATATGTTTTAGTCAACTTCAAAGGTTATTTAACAAGGGTAAATTGTTAAGTTATCCGTCTTTGGCCAGAAATGTTCTTTTTTTAAATATATCTTTCTTTTATTTTTTTTTAAATTCTTATTTATTTGACAGAGAGAGATAGTGAAAGCAGGAACACAAGCAGGGGGAGTGGGAGAGGGAGAGGGAGAAGCAGGCTTCCCGCGGAGCAGGGAGCCCAGAGCGGGCTCCATCCCAGGACCCTGGGATCATGACCTGAGCCGAAGGCAGATGCTTAAGGACTGAGCCCCACCCAGGTGCCCCTGGACGGAAATGTTCTTATCTGCACTAGCATTGACTGGCAATACTGAAAAACAGAATGGAAGAGAGGGAAAAAAAAGTGAAGCATATCAAAAATCACAGGTAATCATTGTTTTCGAAAAAGGAAAGTTTAGTTATTATATTCAGACATTTTTTTTCCTTTTTCTAAAACTAGTTATTTCAGGACTGTCAGTAATCTCTCAAAAGTCACTTAAAATCTGTCAAATAACAATGGTAGTGTATATTTTACTTGACAGGACAAAATTTATTGTAGGCTTTAAAAAAACCCAACTATTTACTGTTGTATTCCACATACAAGTGTATTTGAATGCAGTATGATTAAGAAACAGTTATTCAAAAGTTTAGATAATTATACTGTTTACGTGTCTAGAGTTCTGGCACAATGTGTGATTCAAAATATGCAAGTCTTTTAAACATAATGAAATGTTCATGAGGGATGCAACTTATCTTTATAGCTTCCTCTTATTTTTTGAGGAAGTATCAATTTCACTTTTTATTCTCTACCGATGATAGTTCTTTAACGTTAGTGCATATATTATAGCAGATAAAATTGTGTAGATTATTGCTTTTTCTGTCATGAGGTTAATCAGTTTCTGCAAATCGCTATACACAATATTTAATTTAACTGTTTTGTTTAATTAATGATATTATTTTAATTGTTTCCTGTATGTAATTTATGGACTTTTTTAAATTTCCAGTTTTCTCATTTACTTAATAATGAACATAAATATTTACCCAGTAACTCTTGGTTACAAATATAATGGGAAAATACTATTTTGACATACATGGATCAAAAACATTTTCACCAGAAGAATCATTAATCTGTTAAAAATTATTTAAAAAAGTCTTTGGAGTGGAGGGACACTTGGGTGGCACAGTAGGTTGAGTGTCTAAGTCTTGATTTCCACTCAGTTTGTGATCTCAGGGTCTTGAGATGGAGTCCTGCATTGGACTCTGCACTCAGCAGGTATTCTGCTTGAGATTCTCTCTCCCTCTGTCACTCCCACTCGTGGTCTCTCTCTCTCTAAAATAAATAAATAAATACATCTTAAAAAAATCTTTGGAGTGGAAGGGGAACATTTTAGAAAAAGATAGACCTCAAAAATAATGTAAAATGAAGGATATATGAACTGTAATGAAAGTGGAAATATCCAGTAAATCAGGGAGAAATATTAGAAAAGCTAGCATGGCACATTAAAATCTTTTAAAACTCTATACACTAATTTATAATGTGTAAAATAAACACAACTAGTAAGAATTCTGTTATAGTAAATTTCATCTATTTTATATTACTGGGGAAACAAAAGCAAACAGCCCTAACTTTTGATGGCAAGATGCAATGAAAAGACATGGTTTATCTGATAACAGAATAGAGCAGAAGGAATCTAAGTATATGTCATGACAGTGTGTCTTATGTAGACATCCATGTGATGAACACTTATGAAATGATAGAGGCTACCGAGGTGAAAATAAGAGACAGGAAGGGAAATAAGCCAGAAAATTAAAGAAATGATTCTTTCATTTGGTCGAGATTGAATTAAATAATTATTGATGTCTTAAACCCTTCAACTTTTTTTTTAACAAAATGACTGTTTTGGAAATACAATGGGAAGTTTAAGTTATAAAAAAGCGTATGCATGCTGACTAAAAACCATAGACTGATTTAAAATAAACAAAACTGACATATAGGTAAGGTACATTTGTGATGAATGTTTTACTTTCCTTGATTATAATCTCAAGGGAATAATAATAAGTGAATGATGATGATGATGGTAAGAGTGCACAAGACCTGTGGGTAAAGTGCTGTATTTTTTTGTTTTTTAAGATTTTATTTATTTATTTGACAGAAAGAGACACAGCGAGAGAGGGAACACAAGCAGAGGGACTGGGAGAGGGAGAAGCAGGCTTACCACCCACCAGGGAGCCCGATGCAGGGCTCGATCCCAGGACCCTGGGATCATGACCTGAGCCGAAAGTAGACACTTAACCAACTGAGCCACCCAGGCGCACCTAGACTGGTGTTTCCATAGGCAAGTGGTTCCTAAGCAAAAACGTTTCCAAATATTATTTTTGACAATATGTTTTTAAATTGGCTTTAATACTTTTACAACGAAAGCTTCCTTATATTTTCTATTTTTGTAACCATGTTATTCCCATAGATATATTTGATAGTGATGATCAAGATTTCTCTACATTGTCATCTTCCCATTACAGAATATAGTCTTTCATTTATTTTATTGTTTTTCTTATGGAAATTGTTAATTAAACTCATTCTTGTATAGAATTTTGGAAATATCTTACAAGGATGTCCAGTGCAACATCCTTTAAAATTAGTCCATGAAATAGAAAAGTTTTGTAGTAATTCAGTTTCCTAAGAATATTCCTAAGAATATTTCCTAAGAAGAAAAGACCTGTCAAACTAGAGGATAGAACTACTGAATTAATGTGAACAGTTAGGTTAATCTGTAATTTTTTTCTGATGTTTTCTTTTCTGCTAACACCTGAAAATCACAATTGTCTTTGAAATTAGTTGTGTCTCTCCTTCAGGTGTCCCCCACAATCTATACATAAGTCTGGAAAGTAAAGAAAATACCATATTTGCTTTGTGTATACACCACACTAAGCTATCAAGCGTAATAGTTTACCAACGAAAGTTTACCAGATGCTATTCATTGCTCTTCACGTGGCTACTTTTGTCAATTTCTCCATTTGGAAGGAAGGAAGGATAATTAACATTCAATCTCAAAATCCCAACAAAAATAAGCACTTTGTTGGCATGTGCACACACACACACATACCAGAGGAGAAATGTCTTTCTTAGTGCCATCTGTGTCAATAAACAATATTTTGTGTGGCTCAGACTTAGGCCAAACAGGAGTAAGTTAGGAGAAATGATAGAGAGAGTGCAAGAAAGTAAGGAAGTTGGCATGAAGGAAAAGGGGAAGAGTATCTGGATCCCAGCTGGAATTGTAATCCAAGAATTCAAATGCCCTAGTTTGCTTATCTCTCATGAGAACTATAATCCAGGTTAGGTAGACTGTATTTTACTGGATGTATGATTATTTTTAATGTCATTGCAAGGAGATATGACAAACATTATTCTTTTTGCCAGATTCAATTCTGTTTAACATGAGAGTCATGGGACTCTTTGAACACAAAGATATTTCTGCCTGTTAGACCTAGTAAAACTCTTTTATCTTCTAAAGTAATGGAGTTAAAATATATAGCTGTATCTTGGGTTTTCTTCCCTCTAAGAGTAGCCAGGGTTAAAAAGTCATTTCAAACCTAGCAAAAGTGGGAACCATACAGCAAGTTCATTTTAATAAACTTCCTTTTCTACTTTTCATTGAACTGAAAGTGTATTTAATTTGGAATGCTGTTGAACTTGTGAGGGTGAAGTCAGGTAAAGGGGCACAAGTATTATGTGTGCAATGCTCACCCTTAATCACCAGAGGAAAGAAAAGGTTAAAATGGTCACAGAGGAACACACAGCATGGATGGATTTCTGAAGCTATTTTCTGAAAACTCTATTTCTGGGAAAGAACTGTTAGAGGAAGGTGGAGCAGGAGATTTTCTTCACTTAGAGGAAAAGCTGACCCTTGGCTCAGTCATTCAGTGTTGTGTCAATTTCCCTACTATGGTACAACTGTTTTATGAATCTTCTCTGCTTTAGCATTGTGGGGCTAATTGGAAACATACCAAGAGGGAATTTTTGTTGTTATCGATGTCTGTTTAATTTGCTTTGTTTTTAGGAATGGTCACAGGCTAATTCGGATGGCAGTGGCCTTTCCACATTAAAGAAAGGAGGCAAATACATTCTCCTAAATATGTTGGTAAATATAGACTTGACTAGATTTTTTTAATCACGTAAGGGATTCATCAGTGTCCTACCTTCAGCCAGCTTTTAGTTAGTAGTGATTCAAATCATGATCATTAGCCAATCAACTAAATAAATTATAATAAAAAAAGGAAATGTGCACATAATGGGATGATCACTTGAGAGCTAAGGATTCTTACCTATTGTTGGGTTTTACTGAATAGGCATAGAAATGAATAATATAAATAATCTCTGATAACTATAAAAAAGGAAAAAATCTTTTTCCCCCAAGAACTTTATAACATCTAGGAAAATTGGAGAGGAACAATAGGGTCATATTCATATAATCATATGATTCTGATTTAATCATGACATAAATAATCTTTTTTTTTGAGGAAAAAAATAGTGAAATTTTTTTTTCCACCTTCTTGGAATGCAACAGAAAACTTTTCAATATAAAGGAGTTTATGAGGATTCTCTCCTTGACTAAACTCTGGTCAGGCTCTTCTGCCTTGTCTTGACTGAGTCTCAACCTGGATTATATAGATTTAAGCAAACAGTAGCATAGTTTCTAACAGCTCAAATCTGTATCCCTGAAATGACACTAGCCTGCCTGAGAAAACTCAAGCCTGCCGAAATAAGGTACTGTTTGTTCCAGCCAACAACCTATGATAACCACCCCAGTTTCCCATTTGTGAATGAGTGTGAACTCATTTTATTAATTGCTGGTTCGCAAACTCAGATAGGTTTCACATGGACCAAGCCCTCCTTCTCACTTTTAGTAATTTTTCCCTTCCCTGACTCTCTTCAAGTCTCCTTCGCCCTTGGTCCCCACTGACTCATTCTGTTTGTTTGTTATATAATTGCCATGGAACATTGTGTAAGTTTAAGGTATACAATCTGTTGATTTGACACACTTCTGTATGGCAATTTGAATGCCACTGGAGCTTTAGTTTCCTTTCTCACATTACATAATTATCATCTCTTTTTTATGGTTAGAGCATTTAAGATCTAGTTTCTTAGGAATTTTGAATTATATATTGCAGTACTGTTGACTATAATTCCTCCACCCTCCAGGCTCTGGTAAGTACTATTCTACTGTTTCATTAATTCTTTAAAATGCCCAGTCTTCTATACACAAATCAAAATGGCGCTCAGCTCTTTCTCCTAATGTCAGTAGTTACTGAATAAAATCTGCTTTCACCACTTTAGCTAATGTCCTGCTGTATTTACCTTTTGGCAGTAGCCATTATCTAGAACCCCTCATAATACACAGAAAATAAAAGTACTAGCAGTCTCTCCAATAGACACAGTAAACAGTCAGATTTTCACCACCCTCCCGATTTGGATGCCATCAGCCATGATGCATTGACATCGTCATCTCCACATGGTGTGGCTTACAGCTCACTTACCTTGTGCCTTTAGTGTTGACTTGTTATAATACAACTGTGTTAATGCAGCATTTTACAACTGGCTTAGAATAATTTTTAAAGCACTGAATGGAGTGAGTACGATTTTAGAACCTTTTGTGCATATAGTACAAACTCCTTTTATAAACCGGCTGTATAGATTGTTCTACTATTAAAAATTATTCACTGCTCTTCCTTGAGGAAGAGTACTTCCCTATTCCAATGTTTTCAGGATTGCCATGTATCTCACTTAGCCAATTAAATATGAGCATAAACATGACAATTCTGAACTGAGACTTTACGCACCAGGGCAGAGTTTGTGATGTACTCTTCTTCTCTGTTTGAGCAGGCCCAGCAGGATGGGTTCTTAATATAAGATGAGATTGACATGGGATAGACATGTAGTATAGCTGAAAAATACACCCTAGTTATTGTAAACCAAAAAGATTTGGAAGTTGTTTGTTATGCAGGCATAGCCTAGCCTATCCTAACACACCAGGGAAATTAATGGTTTAGGAGGATATGTGCACCCTCAGTACCACAAGGAGACTATGAATAAATACATAATAGGAGAGCTCTGAGGGGCGCCTGGGTGGCTCAGTTGGTTAAGCGACTGCCTTCGGCTCAGGTCATGATCCTGGAGTCCCGGGGTCGAGTCCCGCATCGGGCTCCCTGCTCAGCAGGGGGTCTGCTTCTCCCTCTGACCTTCCTCTCTCTCATGCTCTCTACCATTCTCTCTCTCTCTCTCAATAAATAAATAAAATCTTTAAAAAAAAAATAGGAGAGCTCTGAGATCGCTGTAAGAAAATATTATCATTGAATGCAGTGGAGTTAAATCAGTAAAACAAAAAGGATAGATTTGTCTTCCTGGTTCTTCATTTAATTCATTTTAGTTTTATTTTTATTCTGTTTTTTTAAAATTGATTCAACATGTGTTTAATGAAATGTCTTCTAGGTAGTCCTATTTAAACAAATTCAATTTCATTTATTCATTTCATTTATTCCATATTTATGGATATAAAAATTTCTTTTAGTTTGATGTTCATCTTTCTAGGCAATTTTATATACATTTACATACATATGTACTCATGATATATTGTTTTGTTATATAAATTAAAATCATGTATTACTGATTTTATGAAACTTTCTATGTTAACACATATATATCTATTATATTCATTTTAACTGCTGGATTGTATTCCATAGTGGTATATTTCAATTCATTTAATTGTTCATACTGATGAACATCCATTTATTTCTAATTATCACTATTTTTGGGGGGAGAGGGTGGGGAGAGAGAGAGATTGTGTGTGAGTGGGGGGCGAGGGGCAGAGGGAAAGGGAGAGACAGAATCTTAAGCAGGCTCCACACCCAGCACAGTCCTGAGATCTGACAACCCTGAGATCATGACCTGAGCTGAAATCAAGAGTCAGACGCTTAACTGACTGAGCCACCCAGGTGCCCCTTTGCTATTATAATAAAAATTCCAATGGGTATTCTTCTTTCTTCCAATGCATATGTTTATAATAGGAAATAGTAATGGGATTGCCTGTTACTTCTTTTAATATTTTTCCTCTTTTCCTCCAAAATGACTATAAGCAATTTACACTTCCACAAGTAGAAAGGGCTATAGTTTATTTCACAGATATCTTTTCAAACATGTAATACTTTCATCTCTTTATTATTTAACAAATGTAAGGGTAAATAAATTTATTTATTTGCATTGCTCCAATAAGTTGTGATTTTAAGAATTTCTTAATATATTCCTTGGCATTATGTTTCTATTTCTGTATTTTTCCTGTACGGATTAATTATGTATTTTTCTATTGGATAGTCATCATTTTCTTTTGTTGTTCACAATTTATTTTGTTAGGGGTCTCTGAAGATTACTGATTAGTCTTCTTAGCAAATTATTTTCATAGATCATTGCAAGAGTCCTTTCTTGTTTTCTTTGATCCCTTAGACCTTCATACTACTATGTTTGAGAGACACTTTGATATGTGTGTATCCTCATAAAATACTGTTTTGAATATTTGTGTTCCAATAAACACATAGGCTCTATAGGTCATGTCTTTCATGTTTCATAGAACTACCCTTTTAAAAATGAGTACATTGTAAAAAAATGAATACATTGTACTGTATGTACTTTTAATTTATTGCTTTTAGATGCTGTTTAATTCTAGGATACATATCTACCATATATATCTACCATACCAAGCCAGTTTCCTCTGCCATTCTTATACATGATATATATGGCCCGGACTTAATGCTCTTGTCTATCATACTGCTATCCAGTGTCAACAGACAGCTGGTTTGACTTTCAGACATTCCCAATAACTTACATTATTTAGCTTTTCTTTGCCAAAATTACATATTTTATTATATTAAATATTGTGTTAGTCTATGGTATTAAGTTATTAACTTATGCTCTCTTTTAGTTTTAATTTGCATGGCATTTCTTTGTCTGCCTTTTTTTTTTTTCTTTGATGTCTCTGAAGAAGTAATTTCTTCACCATACACTTTTCTGGCCTCCTTCCACCCCATTATCTCTTCTTAACTTGGGAAAGTAGTAGTTTATTTTATTAAATTTAGGGAAAAAGTAAAAGGAGATCTGAACCCATCAGTTTGGAATAGAGGGGAAGAGAAGGTTGAAAGGCAAGTTCTGTCTTAATTCTGTACTGGACTTTCAGTCATCAAGTAGGTATTTTTAATTTCACTTACCACTCCACAGTTTTCTGTAACAGATTGGGTAGGGAAGATGGTTTCTGATAGCTGTAAGTCCTTAGCATTCTCTGCAACTGGGCAAAAGAAAAAAAAAAAAAAAGTGGAATTCAGAAGAGCCCAATATTTGCACAGAGAATTTGGTGGAAACTGGAGCATAGAGTACTGGAGTACTATTGGTGTTACACAGATATTTTTTTTTTCCTTAGGTATTCTGAGAAGCATATTTTAGGCCCAATAGTTTCTTAAATTGTCATTTCCCCCCCAATATTAGTGTGAGGGGCTTTAACCTAACCACAGGATGCTTTGATTTTGGTGTCTCATCACAGGCCAAAGAGGCTTTGTCCACAATTGATTGTCTCCTTATACAGAGGCAGAAACAAATTAAGGTACAACAACCATAGGGACCTTAACAAGACAAGTGTCCCCCAAAGCAGGAAGGATCTCAGGGTACAAGCTGTCACAGCTCATTTCTCAGGCACAGCTTTTCCTGAATAATTTTGGCTGACACAAAGCTTTATTGTCCAAAAAAAAGCCCTTATATGCCTTTAAGTATCAGTGGGCAAAATGATATTTGATGCTATTGCAAAACAGCTAACTTTCTTGTGTTAAAAAGAGAGGCTCTTGCTTTTAAACTATATATGCCAAGCTAAGAGAATAAAAGAAAAACATTTCATCCAAACTTCTATTAAATTGAATATTGAAGAAGGGACAGAAGATTTTGTTGGTACATGGAAACTACCCTTAGAGGCTGGTAACAGCTATACCAAGTCCTTACAGAAAATCTACACAAGTTTAAGATGAAGCTTAGTATAAAATAATTAAGCAATATTAGGTGTTGTCAAGGTGATAGAGTTACTGCAGTTGTCAACACTAATATATTGCTTGGGCTCTGAGTGATGCTGGAGAAATTATATAAGTGAGCCCCTTAAATAGGTAAAAATAGATGAAAGATACTAAAGGGGGTTCAGGCAAGATAATTATATATTAAGTGTATGCCTGGCAGGATCAAAGGAAAAATGTTGTGTCGGTGAAATTATTAACAGAGAAAAAGGTGGGCAAGTTTTGTTTGAGTAATGGATGCTTCAGGGAGCAACATGAGGATTTGATTTCATGTTTCTGTCATGAGAGGTACCAAAATATCAAATGTACAAGAAAATGCTAGAAAAACAAGTGTCTGGATCAGATATAAAAGGTAAAAAGAAAGAAGTCCTTCACATTTCAGCATCCTCTGAGACATCTGGGACTCAGGCTCCAGAAACATCTATCACAGCTTCAGCTCAGCAATCAGTTGAGAAGACGTCTACAATTCTAGTAGAAATAAGTGTGAGGATAAGGAAGAAACTCTCCTTGGTTTTACAGAAATAGCAAACTATAGCAACATGCAGTGGGTACATCACTGGGGGCACAAGACTCAAATGGGTTATCTCAAGGGATGGTTGGGGTAGCTATTACCAATTGGAACCAGCATGGAGCAGACCTGGGTCCCAGAATTTTAGAGTATAAGAGAAAATAAAAACTGTGACGTTTTGATAATGAAAGGTAGGAAAGAAAGTCCCTCAAGAAGGAACTGGTGACAATACTAATTTTAAAAATTTCTAGATGGCACATGCCTCTGACTCAACTCAGAGAAAATAATTCGCTTAGATTGTGCCATTACATTTTTGTGTGTAATATTTTCTTCAGTATCTATCTGTCTATCTATCCATCTTTCTCTCTATCTATCATCATCATCTATCATTTATATCTATCATCTGTCCATCCATGCATAGTTATATTCCTTGGAGGTAAGCCCACTATATGCAACTATCATTACCAGAATCAGAATTCACTGGATGTAACCATTGGTATTATCAAGAATCTGATGTGGATGAGAAAAGGAATATTGAATTTTTGAGGTTTCAGGAAATTCTAATTCCATTTCTGGGGAGGATATATCTGATTGGCAGATTGGGAGATTGGAAGGTGACATTTTAAAATTTAAGAGGTGGGATTCACAATTTTTTACACTGTAAGATTTTAAGGGGGAGTCCTTCATTTCTTCCAAAATGTTAAGAAATATTCAGATATTGAGATGGAGAAAAACAAAACATCAACCAAAAAAGCCTAATTAGCTAGTTACATAGTAAATGTAATGGAAGTTGTAATTTGACAACTCAACCCATTCCAACTTTCTGCTTAATTTCACTGTTTCAACCCAGCTGCTGCATATGAAAAAGTGTGCTTTTGTATAGTTATAAATGACCCTAGGCTTCAACCATTGCCTTGACAAGTATATTCAGGAAATTTACCTTTATTTCCTCTTGTAACCCATTCAACACTATTGGAAGAATTCCTTCACCCCACAGTCCTTAAACATTTTATGTCTACAAACTGGTCTGTGAGAGTGGTCAGTCAGTCTCTTAAATCTTTGCTTTTATTATGCCTTTTTCCAGGTAATCACAGGTTACATTTTTCTTTTATTCTGCAGACCAAGATGCTTGGAAATCATCCAATAAGACTAGCAGAACTTAAAATGCTTTGTCGTTTTCCTTTTATTAAAAAAATGAGGCATAATTGACATACAACATTATGTTAGTTTCAGTTATACAACATAATGATTTGACGTTCATATATATTGTGAAATGATCATGACAGTAAGTCCATTAACATCCATCACCATACATAGTTACAGAATTTTTTTTTACTTGTAATGAGAACTTTTAAGATTTCTCTTTGCAACTTTGAAATATGTAACAAGGTATTATTTACTATATTTGCCATGGTTCAGGTTAAATCTCTATGACTTATTTTATAACTGGAACTTTGTACTTTTTGACCCCCTTCACCCATTTCCAGAACCCCTGCCTCCACCTCTGGCAACCCCAATCTATTTTCTGTATCTATGAGCTTGTTAAAATGTTTTTATCTTTAACGTGGCCAATCAATAATGGATTGTTTCCATTTCCCTGAATGATTGCCCACAGTTCCTTCTGTTGACAATATCTGTCATCATTGGCATTTATTTGAAAGGCACAGAAAATGACTAGGTGATTTAAGCACAGAGTTGTTGGTTAGCTCACAGAAATTCATTGGATTCTAGATATGGAAGAATAGAGGCTACATAGAGGCAGGAGCTTCAGTCAAACCATATCACAGAAACTGCAGAGACCCTCCTTCTTGTAAAAACAACCAAAAACAGTTTTCACTGTTGCTTCCTTTGTCAGCATCAAGCTATAGATGCTCTTTGTCCTGGAAAATGCATATTGCTAACTCACCTGCCTCCACCAACAGAATGTGTTCTCCATTTATTCTTACATCTTTGTCCCTAGCTCCTAATTTGTGGGTGTTTCCAGTGGGTTGGGGTTATGTGACATGTCCATACACTAAGTGAGACAAAGTGTGTTGGACATCTTCCTTCAGATTATGCTGCAACACATATATATCCTCAATTTAACAAGATAATATATATCCTATTTCACACCTCTTTTGTATTATCTGAGATTCTTCTTGTCTGTTCTCCTTTCAGGACCTAGGGTGAGGAGCAGAATGGTGTGATATCTGTGAAATCTTCTCTCTGACATTGCAAATAATCACTTCTGCTAACATTTCACTGATGGGGGGCAGCTGGGTGGTTCAGTTGGTTGAGCAACTGCCTTCGGCTCCTGAGTCCCAGGATCAAGTCCCGCATCGGGCTCCCTGCTCGGCGGGGAGTCTGCTTCTCCCTCTGACCCCCCCCATGCTCTCTCTCTCTCATTCTCTCTCTCAAATAAATAAATAAATAAAATCTTTAAACAAATTTCACTGAGAAGGAAGTTATATGGCCAAGCATGATGTAAATGGAATAGGAAATTAAACTCTTGCCTTAAAGAGGTACTTAAAATAACTTGGTAAAAGGCAAAGATGTAAAATCCTTTTGTAGCAAAGGCAATGGATAATTGGAAACACTAAAAAAACTCCACTAAATTATTATATTTTTCTTCTACAGTGTGAGGTGAGCCTCATCAAAACTTTTTTGGTAGAAATTCACCAAACATAGGAAAAGTTTTCAGATTCCGGGGGGCAGGTACATTATGATAATTACTCACTATAATTTTTGTGACACATTACTTTAATGCTGCATAATATTTTAACTTGTTTGGCCTCTTTTTAATACCTCTAGGATTATTACTCACAAATGCAGCATCTCCTGAGGACAGCAGGCTTGTCATTTCTACCTGTTCAGATAATACATTAATAGGCATGATAAAGGTTACATACTAAGGGCCCGATCCTATTCCCTTAGAAATATTTCATTTTTAGAATTTTTATGGAAGTACCCCCATGGATTTGGCAAAGAGTTCTCTACTACACAAAAGTGTCTAATTAGAGGTAGATTAGATATGATCTGATTAAGAATATGTGGTCTAAATATAGCCCATCCTTGTGACTGAAATTAAGATAGCATGCTGTTTGAAAAATTGGCAGAATTTCTCAAATAGACTATCAAAATAACTGTGATCAGACTACTACTGTTAATTGTTTGGAGAATAATTATATATTTTGTTGAAATTTAGCAGTACACTCCAAGAAAAAAGAATGTCCTAGAAACTAAATGAGTGCTCTTTAGAGGAAACTCAATAAAATTCCATCAAAGTTGGTTCTACCCAAGGAGAGCGTTTATCCCTGTAGGGATGATATGGATTAACTTTCACATCTCCCCACTGATGTGATATAGAAGAGAGTTTAATATGCCCAGACAAATTACCAGCCAGGATAACTTTTGTCTAGATTGGGAAACTGGGAAATGAGTAAGATAGGCAATTTTTAGTAGTAAAATTTTTATTTTGTTGATGAAGTTCTAAAATTCTGTTTTTCCATTTCCCCTTGCAATTCAATAACAAAAACATAAAACCCTTTATTTTAGAAAAAAATAGAAGAAGTTCTAAAACAAATTTGTGGGGTACCTGTGTGGCTCAGTCGGCAAGTGTCTGCTCAGGTCATGATCCCAGGGTCCTGGGATTGACCCCTGTCTGGCTCCCTGCTCAACTGGGAGTCCACATCTCCCTCTCTTTCTGCTCCTTCCCCTGCTTTTGCTCTCTCTCTCTCTCCCCCTCTCTCTCTCTCTCTCAAATAAATAAAAATCTTAAAAAAATTAAAAAATAAAACAAATTTGAAAGAGGAAGACATTGATAATTATGAAAAAAATAAAAGATAGTAAAATAATTACCCTAAAAAATCTCAAGGTCAATGTTTTTTCAATGGAAGACAGGATAATATAGGATGATTTGCTTTAAAATACATTAAGATGTAAAGAGAAGGTAATTTAAACAACATTGAAGTTGTGAACAAAAAGACAATTAAGCAGAACAACAAGCAAGCCAAAAGATAGTTAAGTGAAAAAAAAAAAGTGTCTTTACAATGTAATGGGAAAGCATTTGAACGTTCAGTAATTTTGTAACTGAATAAATTTGTTGACTACTTGAGGAAAAAATTCAAACAGGAAAACAAATTTAGAAAGTCAGAAGGAAAACAACACAAATCAAAAATTGATCATCCAGGATCCCTCTGGGTGGTAGAAACCACATCAGTAAAGGGAACAGGAAACTTTTATTTAAAATAGGTATATAAATATATACATAAATTATGTGTGTGTATACACATATACACACACACATAATATATAAATTATGTATACACACACACACATACATATTAGTAAGAGGTTGACAGAGAACTTATGGAATACAGAAGTCGGAATTTTACAAGATAGTTACTATTTCTAAGGTGATGGAGAGTGAAGAAGGATAGGATGTGCAACTCAAGGCAGGGGAACCTACTCAACACTTCAGACATCTGAGAAGAAGTGCAAGCCCCAGCTGGGCTATGAGAGAAGTCCACAGCCTGATGATGGAGACATAAGCTGTAGGATATGAAACACACCAGGTTTGAGGAGCGGCCCACCTCCTAGCTGGTGGAGAACCTTGCTTATAAGTACTGACCGCAGTTATCTGTCAGGACCACTGCAAAGAAAGCCACCCATGTCTCCACCTATCCCAGCTGAGTTTCTGGCTACTGTGGGAAAACAGCCCATTTCAAGAAGGAAAGAAAGAAAGAAAAATAAAAGTGTTTTCCTTCTTTTTGGTTATACGGTGTCCTTACAGCACCCTCTATTGGCAGAGCAAAACATCAAGGCAGCTAAGGTAGAAAATGTCCAAAGAGTCCATTTTTAATGTTTCTATATTTTTCTTACAAGTTTGTAAGTTTGAAATTATTTGAAAAATAAACATGGGACTATTTTTCATAAATTGTTTAATGAATATGTGAACACATATCAATCACTTTAATCAGAAAAAATGAAAATCTAAGATATTATTTATGACTGTTGTTTTTAAGAAATTTCTACTATAGAGTTTATTGTGACCCCAGGGAAAAATGAGATTGAACATATAGCTATTTAGAATTAAAATGGCACAGAAATTTGAGAGCAAAATTTAAAGCATAACTATTATTTGAATTTGCCATTCTACATTTAAGAATACATCCCAGAGAAATTACACATGTGCAAAAAAATAGGAACAAAAATTTCCATGAAAAATGCTTTGCAATATCTAAAAGTAGAAAACAACCTAAATATGTATCAATTAGGAATTGGTTAAGTAGAATATGACCTATATATGCTCTGGAATACTATGAATATAGTCACCGAAGTCAATGTAAAGACATGAAAATGACCAGTTGAATAAAAAGTAAAGCACATTGTTACACTAAAAAGTATGGATGTGTGTTTGTTGAGTAAGGTGTGGAAGAATCCATCCTGTTCTATTAAAATGGTTAAATATAGGGATCAAGTGGAGCCTCATCTTTTTTACTTTGTAACTGGTTATTTTGTGATTATCATTTATTATGTCTCAAATATTAAAAATAAATGCATTATAAAGCACATATAATGCAATAAAAAGCACATTTATACTTGACACATATTTATATATATAATATCAACAAGTAAAACAACTGATATGAAGCTATAAAGTTTAAATGTATCACATTTAATATGTATTAAATATTTTGGATAAAGTTACATTTGAGTACTTCTTATCCTGTTTACTCGCATGGGAATTACTTTGCAGTAATGATAAATAAAATATAGTCAAAGTAATATCCATAAATCAAAAATGATCCAAAATTAATAGAGTTTAATACATGTATTTACCATTGGCAAAAAATGCAGTTTTATGTTTTGTATTTAGTTATACTAATATAATAAGGGGTTAAAAATGCTGTATAAACCCATAGTAGTTATTACTGATCTGATTATAATATTGGGAGATAAAAAATGATATAAAATCAATGTTCCTATGAGTCACCTTATAAACTTTGATATAGGACTTTTAATATAATGTCAAAAAACACAAAAAAACAAAACACTACAGTCTAACAGAAGTAAACTTAATGAAAAATAATAGGTTTAGATTGTGAATTATAAAATCCAGTAGAATTTCATTTTGCATCGTATCTTTAATGAAATTTCTTCCCAAGATGCATTAGAAAATAGAATTAACGGGTGCCTGGGTGGCTCAGATGGTTAAGCATCTGCCTTCGGCTCAGTTCATGATCCCAGGGTCCTGGGATCGAGTCCCGCATTGGGCTCCGTGCTCCTTGGGAGCCTGCTTCTCTCTCTGCCTCTCTCTCTCTCTCTCTCTCTCTCTGTCTCTCATGAATAAATAAATAAAATCTTTAAAAAAAAAGAAAATAGAATTAACCTCATTACACATTTTATTAGGAAAAAGCGAGCATGCAAACTCGATTAGTGGCACATGAAAACAAACAGGAAAGGATCTGTTATTTTTTAATGAATTGATTTTCAATCATTTCCTCAACTTTCCATGAATGGATGGTTTTATTTATTTATTTATTTGTTTATGTTTAAAGATTTTATTTATTTGCTAGAGAGAGAGAGTGAGAGTACAAGCAGGGGGAGGGGCAGAGGCGATGTGGGACTCGATCCCAGGACCCTGGGATTATGACCAGAGCTGAAGGCAGCCGCTTAACCAACTGAGCCACCCAGGGATCCCTGAATGCATGGTTTGAGATTCCACATTCCTCCTGTACATACTCCTATTTCTAGCCATCAAACTGTCCTCCCAATTATACTTTTTTTTTTTTTTTTTAAGATTTATTTATCTGAGAGAAATAGAGTGAGCGGGAGGGTTGGAGGGACAGGGAGAGAGAATCTCAAGCAGACTCCCTATTGAGCAAGTAGCTTCACACAGGGCTTGATCTCAATCTGAATTTCACAAACCCCTGAGCTAAAACCAAGAGTCAGAAGCTTAACTGACTGCACCACCCAGGGCCCCACTCTTGTGTTTTTTTGTTTTGATTTGTTTTGTTTTTTAACCATTGCCTTTTACTGTTCCACATTCAGTCTTCATGGCCTGTTTAACTTTTGTTACTACTCTCTCTTCCCCAACTGGGGAACAACTTAGAACTGCTCTGTCCCACACAATATCCATGCACCAGAGGGGATTACATTTACATTTAAGGGAAATAACTGCCCTCATTTCAAATTTTAAACGCTACATGTGCACGTGGCTTTTGGCTACGGTATGGGACAGTCTAGATTTATGAACATTTCCATCATTGCAGAAAGTTCTCTTCAACAATACTGGTATATATCTTTATTTGCATTCTTTTTGCTAAATTTATGTTTTTCCTTTGCTTAAGAATTTGTTAATGGTTTCCTATTACTTTATCTTACATTTTAATCATGGGAAGCAATATGCTATAAAGAAAAGAGTAAAGGCTTAGGAAGAGAAAACACTAACTTTAGATTTATACTGAATATGTAAATTGGATTTGAGGGGAATTTATATATTTTTATTTATTTTTTAGAGAAAGGGTGCGAGTACATGTGAGGAGGTGGGGGAGGGACAGAGGGAGGGAGGACGGAGAGAGAGAGAGAGAGAGAGAGAGAGAATCCAAGCAGGCTACATGCCCAGCAAAGAGCCCGAATTGGGCTCATTCTCATGACCCTGAGATCATGACTTGAGCTGAAATCAAGAGTTGGTCACTTAACTGAGTCACCCAGGCACCCCAGGAATTCATTTTTAACTGCAATTGTGATTCTTAAAATATAAAATATAATGTGCTGGTATTTCTGTTGTCCTTTTTTGTTTTTATTTAGTATATTTTATTTATTTATTTGAGAGACAGAGTGAGAGAGAAAACACAATTAGGGGCATGGACAGACTCCCCGCTGAACAGGGAGCCCAATGTGGGGCTGGATCCCAGGACTTCGGGATCATGACCTGAGCCAAAGGCAGATGCTTAACCATCTGAGCCACCCAGGTGCCTTCTTTTGACCCTTTTTAAACTTGGCATTCTAGTCCATTTAAAACCTTTGAAATGGCTAATATTTTTGATATCCTGAAAAAATGAACAGATGCCTAAAACTCACTTGCAATATCAACGAATCCTCCTTTTTTTCAAAATAGAAACCACCTTCGAGTGTAACAATAAAATGAAATTTATTATATATAATACATGGTGGAATTATTATGCATCAAATCAGCAGTCTTTGTGAGAGTAGATAAGAAAATATTTTTGTCACAATATTAAGTAAAAGCATTGACATACAGTGACAGATTGGGTGTATGTGTTGATCTTGATTATAACAAAAACATTGAAAAGAAAAGTCTATCACAAGAAACTTCTAACTCTAGAAAACAAACAGGGTTGCTGAAGCGGAGGTGGGAGGGAGGATGAGGTAACAGGGTGATGGGCATTAAGGAGGGCACGTGATATAATGAGCACTGGGTGTTATAGGCAACTGATGAATCCCTGAACACTCTGAAACTAATAATACACTATATGTTAATTAATTGAATTTAAATAAAAAAAATTGAGAAAAAACTTCTAAGGGAAATAAGCTGTTGGCATTGTATGTTTTCTTTCTTTAGTCCATTCATGCTATTCCACGCTTTTCAAATATTTCTTACATGAGCAAGTTACTTTCATTCTAAAAACTAAAACAAGCAAAAGCCAAGCCTTTTTTTGAATCAATGTTATACTGATAAAAAGTGTTACATAAAAGATATTACAATATTTAAAACTCAGAATTTGCAGTGACATAAACCTTTATTTTTCAATGATATAAATCTGTATTCTCTTGATTACAATGTCCTACCCCTATAGCCTTGATCAAGCTATTTAAGGCTCTTTAACCACTTCTTAATTCTGAAATTATAATATTTACCATATCAAGCCATTGCATTGGTTAAGAAGTATGCTCCTAACATATCACTTGGAACAAAATAGTCATGTAAATATTAGCTAGCAGCCACTTTACATTCTCTTGTGTGTAGTTTCTTAATCAAATTGTCATTATGTATGAGCTTGGCTTTCCTATAATGTTTTGTGTATCATTGGTACTCAGCACGTATTAATAAATAAAAATCTCTTAAAAGCACAACTGACCCAGTAAAGTTCAATTGATTTATTCTAATTTTGAAATGGCTATCAGAGCAACACAAATTTTAGCTGGCATTTGACATTACCATATCAACTGCATCTCTAAAGTTACTTTGACGTTGATTATAAACATTTAAATAAGTGCTCCTTTACAAATCAAATATTTATTTATCATTGAAATTTAAATCTAATGAGCATTATGGAAGAACAGTGCTACCACAAGTCAATTTCTGCCTTTAAGAATCTAGAAATCCCTCTTTCATAAGGAGACCATCAGGAGAGCAGGCATTTTGGAGATCCATGAATCATACATTATGTAAGAATGTGGAAATAAAATACTTTCTTCTTAGTTGCCCCATATTCACATTCCCTATCCAGTGATTTGTTAACATGTAGGGCAAAGTTGAACCAAATACTTATGATAGATACATAGAAATAAAATCAATTCTTGTTCATTAGTACCTAATGATCTCCTTAGATTATGTATTTATGAGTTTTTTATATGTATAATATATATACTCATGAATATATGTGAAAAACTATAGAACAAACAATAGATGATAATACGTGGAACTATTTTACTTAAATTTAGAAGCTCTTGAAGTTCAGAGGACAAATGTGGCAACTTCTATTTCAAATAGATGTGATTTCATGGGGTAGGATTACAATTTAATAGCAGAACAGGACATTATTGGACATTTCTAGAGCAATTTTGTATCTTCTTGTGTTCCTGCATGTTACATGAATAATGCAGTCTAGTCCCTCTAAAGGTAATTTTGACTCTTAATGGATCATTATTGAAAGGTATTTTTATCCTATTTCAAATGAAATCTTTTTAAATATGTTTGGGAGTACAAAGAATGAATACAGCCCCTGAAATGAGGTATGCACCAGGTTTGTTGTCATTGGACAAGGATGGGGGCAGTGGTAGAGTTTTAGGAAATATGAACCATTTGGGAGATTTTCTGATATTCTTGAATAAATAAATTTCATGAGTATTTGAAAACTTACACCTTAAAAAGTTAGTTTCTATTGCTTATTCCTTAGTAGAACTTGGAAAAACATGCCCATCAGTCCTAGACTCATTATACATTATAACTAGTGAAACGGGATTTTTTTCTTATACTTTTAAAATCTAACATGTGATCATCTCTCATACTGTCACTCCTTAGATTTTTAAAATAGTAACAGTAGTGCTAACAAAGACTATGTGTAGTACACATATTCTATGTACCTGGCATATTACTAACTGCCTTCTCTGAACTCTGAAAATAAGCATATGAAGTACATACTACTATTATTCCTCTTTTGCTAAGCTATGTGCAGTTCTGCAGCATCTTCTGCATCTTAGTGGCTTGACAAACAGTGAGTTTTATATTTTGTTCATGCTGCATAGTGTGGCTCTATTTATCACAGTTTCTTAATTCTGAGACTCACACTTAAGGGTCAGTTTCTACCTGAGAAATGTCCTTATTCAGGAGTGGGGTAGGTGAAGACAAAACTTCATTTTTTTAAATATTTTATTTATTTATCTGAGAAAGACAGAGATAGCAAGAGAGAGCATGGACAGGGAGGAGAGGGAGAAACAGGCTCCCCACTGAGCAGGGAGCCTGATAAGGGGGTCCATCCCAGGACCCTGAGATTGTGACCTGAGCTGAAGGCAGACGCCTAACCGACTGAACCACCCAGGTGCCCAAAACTTTATGATCATCATAGAGCTTCTGCATAGAGTAGTGTATGCCACTCTAGTCGCATTATATTGGCCAAAGACAATTGACCTGATTGATCCTGATGTCCATGGTGTAGAGGTTTGTATTCTATCCATGTAGAGGGGCATTGCAAGCACTGTGACCCTGAGAGGTGTTGGATGAGTCTCTTGTTGAAAAGAGAAAATAATTTGAAAGAATAATACAATTGACAACTGGAACTTTTCCTGTTGCACTGAAAGAAGGTAAATAATTTGATCAATGTCATACCGCTAGTCGGGGGCATAGCAGGAGCTCACCTCAGACAATGTAGTTTGAAAATCTGCTTTATTTTGTCCTACTCTATTTTGTGCTGTGACACTTCTTTATTCAAATATACATAATCTTATATCCGAGACAAGACCCTAATTACTCACTACATTTACATTTAACTAATGAGCAAGCAGAAAGGATCTTACTTTCTGCTGCTTCAAATTTCCTAAGTGATTCATACTGAATGTTCAATTATGATAAGCCGAGAGTATGGCCAGGCAGATCTGTAAGGAAGTATCTGCATTTCAAAATACATACAAGTATTTTCTATTTCTGGAAGTATCATTCCAGAAATCAAATTATAACAGCTTCACTCCCTAGGAGCAAGTAATGGAGACCTATTGGTCGTTTCAAGATGAGCTGAAATGCAAGGGACAGGCAATTCCTACAGCATAGTATAACTATAATGGCTACATTTTTGTATTAGTTTATTGCTTCAAGTCAGCAGGTTGTCTTGCAACAACCTGCTACTTAACAGAATATATTAAATATATGCACTGATGTTCTAGCTGTGGTTTTTACCAAGGGCAGTGAAGTGTCATGTGTTTTAAAATATAAATAGAATGTTTCATTTTCTAATTTAATAATCTAGGTCTTAAGTGATAATCACACAATAAACCATTTACTGAATGCCTGAAAATAGATTGTAAATAAGTCCGATAGCCCATTGAGAAAGCACCGTTATTCTAAAGAAAGTCTACATGTTTTGTACCAACAGGAATATCAGACAACAATATCATACAGGTTTTAATATGCCTTAAATGATATTTGAGAATTATTCTTTCATTATTTTAATGATTAAGATAAGATTATGCTTTAATAGGAAGGGGGAACTTTTGAAACCTGTGAGCTAATAATAGTAAAATTTTTATGAAATTAAATAAAATGAAACTTCTTTTTGGAAATCTACAGTGTGTAAACATGTGTAGTAGGCTGAATAACGTCCCTCAAAGATACCATGTCCTAATGACCGGAACCTGTAAATGTCTATTTAGCAAAAAAATAATGGTCTTTTTTGCACATGTGGTTAAGGATCTAAAGTGATAGATCCTAAGCACAATCACATTTATCTTTATAAGATGGAGGCAGAAAGAGATTTGAAATACACACAGAGGAGAAGGCAGTGTGAAAATAAGAGTCAGAGACTGGAATAATATGGCACAAGCCAAGGAATCCTGGCAGCCAGTAGAATCTGGAAGAGGCAAGCAACAAATTTTCCCCTAGAGCCTTTGGAGGATGGAAAGCCCTGCCAACACCTTGTTTTTGGCTCAGTAACACTGATTTTGGATTTCTGGCCTCCAAACTAAGAGACAATAAATTTGTATTCTTATAAGCCACCAAGTGAGTAGTAGTTTGATATACAAGCCATAGGAAACTAATACAGATTTTGATACAGGGATTTGGGATATTACATATTAAATGCATGAAAATGTGGAAGGGCTTTGGAATTGAATAATGAGTAAAGGAAGGAAGAAGTTTGAGGCACATGATAGAAAATACCTAGATTTGTAGGGACACATGGGTGCCTCGGTCAAGTGTCTGACTCTTGGTTTTAGCTCAGGTCATGATCTCAGGATTGTGAGATCGAGCCCTGCATTGGCTCCATGCTGAGTGTGAAGCCTGCTTGAGATTCTCTCTCTCTCTCTTTCTTTGCCTTACCCCTCCCACCACTTGCACTTTTTCTAATTAATTAATTAATTAATTAAATAACCTAGATTTGCGGAAACACTTTGTGGGTAGAAATGTAAATTAAAGGCATTTCGGCAAGGGCTCAGAAGGAAATAAGGAACATATCACTGGAAACTGAAAGAAAAAAAAAGACACAGATGGCTAACAGACACATGAAAAGATGCCTCACATCACTCATCATCAGGCAGGTACAAATCAAAACCAGGATGAGATACTATCTCACACCTGTCAGAATGGCTAAAATGAAAAACACAGGAAACAGATGTTGGCGAGGATGCAGAGAAAGGGGAACCTTAATTACATCGTTGGTGGGAATGCAAATTGGTGCAGCCAGTCTGGAAAACAGTGTGGGGGTTCCTAGAAAAGTTTAAAAATAGAGCTACCCTATGACCCAGTAATTGCACTACTAGGTATTTACCCAAAGAATACAAAAATACTGATTTGAAAAGGCACATGCACCTGGATGTTTATGATGTTTATAGTAGCACTATCAACAATAGTCAAACTATGGGAAGAGCCCAAATGCCCATCAACTGATGAATGGGTAAGAAGTGATATATACACATACACACACACACACACACACACATGCACACACACCACACGCACGCGCGCACACACACACACAATGGAATATTGCTGCTATAAAAAAGAGAATGAAAACTTATTTTTTGGAATGACATGGATGGAGATAGACTATACTGTGCTAAGAAAAATAAGTCAGTCAGAGAAAAACAAATACCGTATGTGGAATTTGAGAAACAAAACAGAGGAACATAGGGGATGGGGAAAAAAAAAAAGAGGTAAACCATAAGAGACTATTTACTATAGAAAACAACCTGAGGGTTGCTGGAGGGGAGGTTGGGGTGAGGGATGAGCCAAATGAATGACAGGTATAAAGGAAGGCACTTGTGATGAGCACTGGGTGTTATATGTAAGTGATGAATCACTAAATTCTACTCCTGAAACCAATCTTATACATTAACTAACTAGAATTTAAATAAAAATGAAAAAACAAAAACTGAAGGAAACGCAATTCTTGTTATATAGCAGCAGAAAACTTAGGTAAATGTTAGGAAAACATGCTTGGAGAGAAGGACAACCATGTAGCAGGGCACCCTTTTAAGAGTGCTGAAGAGATTCACTCAGCTATCTCAGGAGAAGCCTGGACTAGAGATGGGATTATCTGGAAAAGATCTGTGGCAGCTGCTTTATCTAAAGGTATGAAAATCTGATATTCCTGGGCAACCCACGAGATTTTAGAGAATACTCTGCTAGCATAAATACTACCAGCTTGGACAGGAAAGGTTAGACCCAGGATAAAAATGAAGAAAGGCTCTCAACTCTAGCTTTTGAACTATACAAACTCTACAGGCAGGAGATAATAGGATAAAACTACTACGCAGCACATATATGTTACCCCTCAAGTTAAAGGCCAGGTGATTCTGAGGGCAGGGACTTGGGCCCAGAGGCCAGAGCAATGGGCTCAGACAAAGGGGTATAAGCCAGAAGCACAGTGGCAGAAGTTGGGGCTGTGTTGCTGATGGTACAGAGGATTATTCCCAGGCCTTAAAACCTAATGGAACCTGCTCTGATTGATCCTGAAAGTTTTGGAATTTATGAATCCTTTCATCCTTCCATTTCTCCTTTTTGGAATGAGAATGTCTATAAATATGCTATGCTTGTTCCACAATTGTATTTTGGCAACAAATGCCTTTTCAAGTTTCAAAGGTATATGGATGGGGAAATTTTTTGCCTCAGAATGGGTCATCCTGAGGGTCTTATACACACTTGATTTAGATGTCTGAGATGATGAGATTTGGGATTTTTGAACCGATCACATTTAGATGACCTTTTAGACTTGTGTAGATGACTGAGTATGGGGAGATTTTGGGGGATGTTGGGATGGAGCAAATACGTTTTGTGTGTATTATGGACATGAATCTTTGAAAGCCAGGAAGAGCACTAGAGTAGGCTGAACAATGTCCCAAAGGAAAAGGGACCTAATCCCTTGAGCATATACCCATGATGTGTATGTTACCTTATTTGAGAAACAAAAGGCCTTTGTAAGGTCTTTGCAAAACTGACTAAAATAAACATGCTGTGATAATTATCCAGGACTATCTGGGTGATGCCCCAATGCAGTCACATGCACCCCTCTAAGAACGAGAAGAGAAAGATTAGACACAGACACAGGAAAGGCAATGTGACTGTGGAGCAGTGGGGTGGCACAGGCCGAGGGGTGCTAGCAGCATCAGAAGCTGGAGGAGACAAGGACCAGGTTCTGCTTTGAGCCTTCAGGGGGACCATGACCCTGCCAACATACTTTGATTTTAGCCCTGTGATACTGATGTCAAGTTTTTTCTCCTAAACTGTGAGAATAAATGTCTATTGTTCAAGCCACCAAGTTTGTGATAATTTGTTACAGTAATCATAGGAAACTCATATAATATGAAAAGTGCTATTTAAAAAATTAATATAATTCAAATACGCTGGGTGATAGACATGGGGGAGGGTATGTGCTATGGTGAGCGCTGTGAATTGTGTAAGACTGTTGAATCACAGACCTCTAGCCCTGAAACAAATAATACGTTATATGGTAAGAAAAGAAGATAGTAGGAAGGGAAAAATGAAGGGGGGGAAATCGGTGGGAGAGACGGACCACGAGAGACGATGGACTCTGAAAAACAAACTGAGGGTTCTAGAGGGGAGGGGGGTGGGGGATGGGTTAACCTGGTGATGGGTATTAAGGAGGGCACGTTCTGCGTGGAGCACTGGGTGTTATGCACAAACAATGAATCATGGAACACTACATCAAAAACTAATGATGTAATGTATGGTGATTAACATAACATAATAAAATTTTTAAAAATATATTATATAAACTGCCCACATTTAATAAAATGGTGTGAATATCTCAGTGTTGTAATTACTTGTACCTATTTCATCAATAAAATCAAACGCCTATCTGAACAAAAGGTTGCATAGTAGAATATGGACTTCATTATCAAATTTTAAAGGGGTAAACAAGAATAAAATAGAATAGGTAAAGGATTTGAATGAACGTAGTTTTATAATTTGGTGCATCATGCATCTTTTTACATGAGGTCGTTTCTTCTCAAGTCCGTTTTCCCCTATGTCAGGAGAGTTGTGAGGACCAAATGTACATTGCAAAAATATAGGAAATATGCATTCAAGGGGTTTCAGTTCTAAAGTGACATGTAAATACAGAAGGGCAATTATTTTTCTCCATTCTATTTTTAGTTCACTAAAGTCTGGTAGACTACCCTGTCACCAGTAGACCTGCAGCTCTCACCAAATATTCCTTACTTTTCCAGTCCCCTAGATTTCACCGAGGTTTGTCCAGAACTCTATTTTCACCCATTTTTCAAACTGAGCACACCTGGAAATACAGTCTGAAAGTTATGTTCTTTCTTATGGGGTAAAGTAAGTTTCTTAAAGCAAGACAATCCCAGATTTTATAATTTCATCTCTGATAGTTATATTTGGGGATGATTACATGGATGATGATGATTGCGATATGTGTGTGTTATGTGTGTGTGTGTGTGTGTGTGTGTAGAATGTGCAGTATATGCAGTATAGCTTATAGCCCTGGGATAGGTTGACTAGAACATGACTGTACATATTCAGCTTATCCATTCGGCTGGTATAAGGCAAATAATATAATATATATTTTTTGTTTATATTGTCCCATACTTATTTATCTAAAGACCAGCCCATATCTAATGATTTCACTCTTAACCTAACTCTTAGTATAAATAAATCAAGATTTTCCATTTTGAATCTCCTTAGTGGGGTATGCAAAGCTTCCAACTCCATAATGTCTTTGTGGCTTCACTTCCCACTCAAGTCACATAAAATATGCCATTTCCTGAAGTAATTGGTCTTTTACAGTTCCATGCTTTAGAAGGTTTGCTCTCTATTCTGAAATAAATTTACTCTTATCTTTGTATAAACCTTCAATACTTCAAGTTGAAAAATTAACTTTCTATATATAATTTCCCATCTCACCAGGAAAATTTAGCTGTGCTGCATGCTGTTTGCCCACTGTCCTTTATATATCTTCATTATAGAATTTACTATGTAATAGTGCCATACATTTCAGTGCCTGCTTCAGTAGACAAAAACTGCTCATGGAAAGTAACTTTGATAAAATCCTTATGTTGCTAAAGTTTTATAATCAAATATCTTTGGAATAATACAATTTATATACTTGTATGTACACATTACAGAAAAGATGATATAAGGTGAAATATAATGTATTTTGCAGAGCAAAAATCATTTTAGTCAAAAAGATACATAGACCCATAAATCAAAATTTGATTTTTAAAATTCTTTAGATGTTTCTTTTTTCCTTCAAACAAATCCAACAAGACCAATCTATTTTTATCCATAAATATAATTTTAACTTGAATCACTCCAAGTGAGATTTTCTAAATCAACTCCAACGCAAATTCTTTCATAAAATTAAAACATTCTCTAGTTTAGACACATATTTTTTGACTTGAAGTGAAATAATATTTAATAAAACCTAGTAGTATTTACACTTAGAAGACAAGGGAGTAACCAAAAGTTTTATAATAATTAACTTGACAATACTATGTACTTTTTACTAGTAGTTTATATTATAGCAATTAACCACGCTAGAATAACAACTACTATATATTTATAGTATCATTAACTTGCATTGTTTTATTTTTTATTTTCAATTTTTGTTTTTATTCATTTTATTTTATGATTTTTTTTAAGATTTTATTTATTTATTTATTTATTTGACAGAGAGCACAAACGGGGGGGAGGGGGCAGGCAGGGAAGAGGAAGTGGGAGAAGCAGGCTCCCCGCTGAGCAAGGAGCCCGATGCAAGGTTCAATCCCATGACTGGGATTGAGCCAAAGGCAGATGCTTAACCGACTGAGCCACCCAGGCGCCCCTTAATTCTTATTTAAAAAAATATTTGTAAAGTCTTTATTTAAATTCCAGTTAGTTAACATACAGTGTGATATTAGTTTCAGGAAGACACATATTTCCCTAGCATTTTCAAAAGAATATTAGAAAGTGATCAAATCCCTTAATTTATAGAGAGGAAACCTGAGACATAGTAGAATTGTCAATCCAGATTAATGAAGATAAAATAATAAAGAGATGTACCCTGTAAAATCTCTCCTGTGATTTATTCCTTAGTGTAATTTGTGTTGTCATCAAATTTCCTCCCAATCAATTTGACATGCATTACAAATATTTTCTTAATATTATTTAACTCATCTCTTAATAGATTTTGGCTGAGAAGTGTCACTATACTGTAGAAAACTGGCATGGGAGAGTCTTTTATTGTAACTTTCCTTTTTGACAACGGTGCCTTAAAGATTATCAGTAACAGGTGTGAGAAAGGCTTTAAATAACAATGCAGATATGAATTCAGTATTTGGGATTATTTGTAAAGTATAAAGCCATAGTCCATGTTTTCTTGATAGATGGTGAGATTTAAAATATGATTTTCAACATGGAATTTAAGACATATTTTTTAAACCCACATGCAAAGGCAGAAATATCAAGGTTTCTGAAGTCAGTGAGAAGAGAATGATGGTATTTGCTTCCGGTAATACATAGCACTCTGGAACAAATTGAGAGTCCTGCATGTTTCCTATTCTGCAAAGCAACTCCAGGCCTAGAGGTTCTGGTCAATGTTTTTTTAACTACCTCTCAAGGGAAATATCAGAAAGGTCACAGTGGAAAGAAATGTTTCTCAATATCTGCATTACATCCAATAGACCGATTGATCCAGAAATTGGAGAATATATAGAGATAAAGATCACAGAACACATACAATGCTGCCTTTTGATACTACCCAGGAAGGCAAAACTATCAGGAAAATGAGTGGTTGAAAAGTGTTGGAGCCTTGAAATAGGATATGCTCACCCGATACCATTTCCCAACAAAGCACGGATTCACATTTTAACTGAAAGTAAGTAGAAAGATGATACATCTTACAAAAGTCTGATTTGCAAGCAAGCATAGTCATAATGTATTATAGGAATAAATTATCCTCTTTTCTCTAATTCATAATAGGATATACACTAAAGTCACAGAAATAATGCTAAAATTCAGAATTTTTGAAAGCGTGGTAAGGTGGCCCATGTTTTAAATTTAATTGAAGTATTAATATATATTTGATTTTTCTACCAGGTGAAGATTAATAATTCTTACCTAACTAACTTTTATTTGGATTAATAGGCAAATGAGAAACATTCTCTTCATCTCAATTATTTAGGCCAGTGAGGATTATCATTTCGCTTCTAGCTGTGAATATCTTATTATCTACACACCCAGTAAAATTTTGTGTATCAGCTCAATTTGACATATATAAAATCAAGTTTATTTATTATATGTCCTCATAGTAAGCTGGCAATGAACTGAAAACAGTAACATTTGCTATAAACAAAAAGAGAAGCTACAAAACCAATAATATGATGACATTTTATAAACTCATAAAAAAATACAATCATACATACATCCTTAATGGCATGAGGGAAGCTTCACAATTTATTGATAATTCAAAATAAGCAGATTGAAATTGTACTACATAATGTCTTCAAATTCATTTTAGAATACACAGATATTTTTTCTATATTCTATGTTGTTTCAGTGCATAGACAAAATATTAAATAATTAAGATATTATAGATATTTTCTTGATAGCTGGCATATATAATCTCATTACTTTCCACCTTGATAGTCTGCGATAGTGCAAGTTTTTGTTCTGGTCCCATCATTCTCTTTTTAATCTTGGGAAATTTTGAGGGTTTTATATTGCTCCTCTGAAACAGAGCCCCTCTTGTGGGATTGCTCATGCCTGACCTGGGGTTTCTACTGTAGCTGCACTGTTCTGAACCTGGATGCTATTGTTCCATTAAAATGATTTCCTATACATTTCTCCATTTTCTCCCCTGCAGTTCTCATGATAAGGGTGTGCAGCTCTGGGCTTTCAGTAATATCAACCTGCAGTTGATTCTGCTGCCCTTATTTCTGACCAGTCTATAGGAAAATAATAAAACATTTAACTACAGAAAAAAATAACATTGCTCCACAATGAGAGACACCAATGACTAAGGTAAAGGACAGAGAAAAGAGTTATTTAGGCTCTTCCCACCCACCCCCCCATCTTTCTTTTTTCTAGGATATTTTAGATAGCATATGGTAGCAGCTCTGGATTCTGGATTAGTTTTTACTATATGTTTATAATTTTCCTGAACTTATTCTATGAGAAATTTCCCCTACTCTGTGAGCTAGTATCTCTGCTCCGTTTTTTAATTAATTGGTTATTATTCCTTATTAGCTTTTCATCCTAGGAGTTGCTCATGTATCAGCTTAGATTAGTGGTCAGCCAATGACTGAGAAAACAATTGTGTATGAATACAGCAAGTGTGTGAGTCTTTAACCACTGTCAATGGATTTGAGTGTGGGTTTTATAGAACATTCAGGGGCCAGGAGGATCTAAATTGTGTTTCAAATTTAACTTTCCTCTGTTCACTCAGTTCTTCCCTGTGTGTGCCTATGATTCTCCAGTTGGTCAGAGATGTGTAGGGAGTCTTTTAAAAACTTCCGTATCTCTCTCTATTTCCCGGGTTTCCCATTAAATTTCTGGTTGGTCGGCTTTCCCAACCAGAACTTGAAACTGAGTGTTTTAAGATTTTGATTTGTCTCCTTTAAATTCCAACTAAGTTTGTTACTTTTACTGGCAGTGCCACTGGACACGGGTGAGATTTTGTCCTTGTTTATTTTTTTAAAATTTTTTAAAAATATATTATTTATTTATTCCAGAGAGAGGTAGAGAGAGAATGCACACATTGGTGGGGGAGAGAGCAAAGGAAGAAGGATAGGAGACCCACTACTCAGTGTTCAATCCATGCCCCAGAGATAATGACCCAAGCTAAAACCAAGAGTTAGATGCTCAACACATTGATCCACTCAGGCACCCCACTGTCCTTTCTTTCTTTTTTTTTTGTTTATAATTTTATTATGTTATGTTAATCACCATACATTACATCATTAGTTTTTGATGTAGTGTTCCATGATTCATTGTTTGCGTATAACATCCAGTGTTCCATGCAATACGTGCCTCCTTAATACCCATCACTGCGCTAACCCATCCCCCCACCCCTTCCCCTCTAAAACCCTCAGTTTGTTTCTCAGAGTCCATCATCTCTCATGGTTGGTCTCCCCCTCCAATTTCCCCCTCTTCATTTTTCCCTTCCTACTATCTTCTTCTTCTTCTTTTTTTTTTTTTTTTACCATATAATGTATTATTTATTTCAGGGGTACAGGTCTGTGATTCAACAGTCTTGCACAATTCACAGCGTTCACCATTAGCACATACCCTCCCCACTGTACTTTCTTAAAGAAGTCTTCCCTCTATGGAAGCTGCGCTGCTGCACTGCCAACACTGACCTAGTAAATCAATTGCCAATGGTCCAAAAAGTAACCATGAAGCATTTTGCAAAACTTTGAAGTACAAGCTAATAAAACCATGCCATATCAAAATTAATGTCATGCAGCCAAAATTATGCTAAGAGAAAGTGTATAGTTCTAAATGCTTATATTTGAAAAGGAGACTCCTTAAGAATTATATATTTCTATTTTAGAAAACTAGAGATGAACAAATTAAAAACAAGTAAGCACAAAGAAGGAAATACATATTCCAAGCAAAACAACAATGTTGAATTAGATACCAAATGAAAAATACAAAAAAAAAAAGAGCCAAAGGTATATTGTTGAATAAATTAATAAATGTGATAGTGTTCTAAGGTGATTGGAGATTTCATAATATCATTAAATCATGCAAAAATTAAGATAAGGCTATATTGAAGTAACTAGGTTTTTTCATGGCTAATCATGGTTTAGAAGTTGAGGATTAAGTGTAGAACTGAAGCTGAATATCTGGAATAATCTATTTCTGTTTCCTGGGATAATGGGAAAAAAATAACCAATGCAATTGAAATATAGATAATAGAATATAGAATGACTACTTTATTAGTGCCCATCAAATGGTCTTAATATAAATGTATCACCTTATTTGCTGTGAATCTTAGGATAAGTTTAATTCATTAGATTGAAAAAAGAAGGAGGCCAAGAAATGAGTGAAAGCTAACTAGTTTAGCATAAGGGGAAATAATTGGAATTCAATGAAGCCAAATATCCCTGCAAATAAGTTATGCCTTAAACGTAAATTAAACTAATTAGCTAGAAAGAGTTAATGCAGCTTCCAAAGACACTGTTCTTAATAGCAAAGAACAGTTTATGAACTGAGTGAATCTGGGTCATAAAGCCTAATAGCCTTAATATAGTCTAACCCATACTTCTTTTTTTATTGTTTTGGATCTTGAGGCATGGAAAATTTGTAAGACTTCCCAAAGTTTATACCAGTAGTTAGGAGCATAATTCACCCAACTCATCATCCTTCTACTATAGCATAACATTTTAAAGCCAGTTTAATAACATGTATTTAGTTTATTCAAATGTAAACATCTTTAATATATAGTTTAATATGTAATTTTCCAAAGGGTGCCTGGATGGCTCAGTCAGTGAGGCATCTAGCTCTTAGTTTTGGCTCAAGTCATGGTCTCATGGGTTGTGATATTGAGCCTCACATCGGGCTCTGAGCTAAGTGGGGAGTCTGCTTGGTCATTCTCTCCCTCTGCCCCACCCCCCATTCTTGCGCTCTCTCTCTCTCTCTCTCAAATAAATATATGTGTAATTTTAAATGTGATATTCTGATATTAAAAGGAGATTGGCATTTGCAGTTACTTGTGCTCCATTTATTGATACCATGTTGCTTTCTCATCTTTGATATCTGGGAGAAAATACATGTTCTTATTGGTGTTTATAATATTTACCTTTATATGAAGAAGTAAGAGTAGAACAGAAATCTATTTTTTCCTGAACTCTACATGGAAATTTTTAAATAATATATATTTTATAATATTTTATATAATTGATTGATTTGTTTTAAAACAGGTATTTTTAAAAAGTTACTGAAATAGAGTTTTAATATTTTCTCATACTGGAAGTGTGGCTAAATCTAAAAATTAAGTATAAATATGATGACTGCCATAAGATAGATACCTTCTAATTAAGGTTACCATATAGTCTTGGAAATTATTTTCTGAATGTGAGTCTCTGTAAATAAAATTACAATTGCACAAAGGCTACCTATGTTCTAACGTTCCATTAATGCATAAATTAAAGTCAATCTTTTACCTATAGTTTTACTATTATTTTGTTAATTTTGTCATGTATTTATGATATACCTAAAATTGATGTTATGCTAGGTCCTGAAGATATAATGAAGGCAAATATAGCTTCATCCCTCAAGGATTTATATTCTAGTGGGAATTATTTTATTTTCTGAATTCCTGTAAAAGCCATATATTTTACATACGCTACCTATTTATTCTGTTGCTCTTGTCATAAATCTACCAATATATTGTATGCATTCTCAGCAGAGTAATGATGTGTATGGCCTTTATTATGTTGAGGTGTATTCCATCTATATGCACTTTGTTGAGAGTTTTTATCATAAATAGATACTGAATTTCTCAAATGCTTTTTCTCCATCAGTTGAGATGATCGATTGGTTTTTATCCTTCATTTTGTTAATGTGATATATCACACTGATTGATTTGCAGATATTGAACTATCCTTTCATCCTTGGAATAACTCCCACTTGATCATGGTGAATGATCCTTTTCGTAAAATTCAGTTTGCTAATATTTTGATGAGGATTTTTGTTATCTATGTTTGTCACAGATATTAGCCTGTAATTTTCTTTCTTGGTGGAATCTTAATCTGGTTTTGGTATCAGGGTAATGCTTGTCCCACAAAATGGGTTTGGAAACATTCCAAATTCTTTTTCAATTTTTTTGGAAGAATTTGAGGAGAATAGGTGTTAAATCTTTGAATGTTTGGTAGAATTCACCTGTGAAGGTGTCTTGTCCTGGAGTTTTGTTAATTGGGGATTTTTGATTACTGATTTAATCTCCTTACTAGAAATCTGTTGATTCAATAGATTTTTTATTTCTTCATGATTCAGTCTTGGAAGATTGTGTGTTTCTAGGAATTTATCCATTTCTTCTAATAAGTTGTCCAATTTGTTGGCTTATACCTGATTGTAGTACTCTTTTATGATCCTTTTTTGTTTCTTTGATATCAGCTGTAACTTCTCTTTCAATTCTCGTTTTATTTCTTTAAGCCTTCTCTCTTTTTTTTTTTCTTAGTCTAACTAAGGGTTTGTCAATTTTCTTTACCTTTTCAAAGAACCAGTTCTAAGTTTCATTGATCTTTTCTGTTGTCATTTTAGTCTCTGATTTATTTATTTCTGCTTGGATCTTTATTATTTCCTCCCTTTTACTAATTTTGGGCTTCATTTGTTCCTCTTTTTCTTGTTACTGTAAGTGTAAAGTTAGATTGTTTATTTGAGATTTTTATTGTTTCTTGAAGTAGGCTTTCATTGCTATAAATTTCCCTCTTAGAATTGCTTTTGTTGCATACCATTGATTTGGGTCTGTTGTATTTCCACTTTCATTTGTCTCAAGTTATATTTCAATTTCTCCTTTGATTCCTTCATTGACCCATTGTTCAGTCGCATATTGTTTATTTTCCAAATATTTGTTATTTTTTACAGTTTCCTTCTTCTAATTGATTTCTAATCACATACTATTTTGGCCATAAAAGATCTTTGAAATGATTTAAATCTTTTAAAATTTATTGAGATTTGTTTTGTACCCTAACATATGTTCTATCCTAGAGAATTCTCTATGTGTAATTGAGAGGAATGCATATTCTGCCGCTTTTGGATAGAGTGTTTTGTATATATCTATTAAGTCCATCTAGTCTAACATGCCATTTATGGCCAATGTTTCCTTATTGGTTTTTGGTCTGAATGATCTATCCCTTCAAGTAAGTGGGGTTTTCCTTACTAGTATTTTATTGCTATCAATTTTTTTTCCTTTAGGTCTGTATATTTGCTTTATATATTTTGGTGCTCCTTTGTTGGGTGCATAAATATTTATCAATGTTTTATCTTCTTATAGGATTGTCCCCATTATCATTATGTAATACTCATCTTTGTCTTTTATGATAGTCTTCGTTTCAAAGTCTGTTTTGCCTAATATAAGTATAGCTACTCCAGCTTTCTTTTGGTTTCCATTTGCCTAAGACATCTTTTTCCAACTCTTTATTCTAAGTCTGTGTGTATTCTTAGATCTGAAGTGGGTTTCTTATAGGCAGCCAATAGATAGGTTACTATTTTTTATTCATTCACTTATTCTATATTTTTGATTGGAGAATTTAGCCCATTTATATATAAAATAATTATTGATATATATGTACATATTGCCATCTGGTTGTTTTGAAATTTCTCTATGTTCCTTTTACCTTTCTTGGCTTTTTTCTCTTGCGATTCAATGATTTTCTATAGTGTTATATTTAGATTTCTTTCTTTTGTGTTTCTACTGTAGCTTTTTATTTGTTTCTTTGTTTGGTTGGTTTTTTGTTTTTGTTTTTTGCTTTGTGGTTACTGCGAGGCTCACATATAACACCCTGTATGTAGAATAGTCCACTTTAGTTGAAGGCAAATTAAGTTTATGCCTTCTAAATCTCCAGATTTTACTCTCCTCACCAATGTTTTATGTTTTTAATGTCACTTTTACATCTTTTTATGTATCTTGCCTCTCAGTCAAAGCTCCAGGACAAGTAAATAGGTCTTTCCTTAGGAAGACTGGTATGTTTTGGTTTGCTCTCTGTGCAGTGCCCTGGAGGTGACAGCTTGTTGAAAACTGTATCTCTGATGGTTTTAGACATTTGGGGTCCAGAAATGCAATACTTCTTGGTTACCAAAGTGTGATGCTCAATGGTCATCACTTATGTTGGCTATGTGTACAGTTTTGGCAGGGCATCAAGAATGGCATGGGGATGGGGTGCATCTCCCTCCCCCATCTCTAGCAGTTTAGAAGGAGAGTGCAAAAATGGTGGTCACCAGCACTGGTGCTAGCAAGGTAGAAGGAGAATCCAAGTTCATATGGGCTCCTGCCCCTCCAGCAGGTAATTTATGATTAGTAAAAAAATCTCATTTTCATATGATTTAGGCATTTTTCAAATTGTTGCTTTTGCTGTGGGTCCCAAAGTGAACATATCTGCACATGAGCCCTTTAAAAGTGGAATTTCTGTTCCCTATGGCCCTATGGCTCTCCCTGACATAGCCCTATTGGTTAGAAAGCCAGATATTTGGAGAGCTTGTGTTTCTGATGCAGGGTCCAAAGTTTGGTGCGTCTGATGTGAGGCATGAACCCTTCAATCCTCACAGTGAAACTGTATTTCTGAGATCTCTCCAGATGTGGGTCACTGTATCCAGGGTTGGGGTTTTGGTGAGACTGTGTCTCAGGCTCTCTTAACTGTCTCAGTACAGCTCTTCTACCCTTCATTTTGAAAGGGTATTCAGCTAGTTTTCAGGTTTTATTCAGAGGGAATTGTTGTATGTGTAACCATAGTTTTGTTTTGTTCATGGGTGCAGGTAAGTTCAAGATCTCACTATGTTGCCATCTTGAACTACCTGCAATTATTATTTTTCCTTTAAGAACATTTTGTTGAATTTTAGTAAAGCTACACCAGCTTTTCCAGTTTCTATGATTGCAGTGCAATACATCTAGAATTTAATACCAACAATAAAAATAATAAATTTGTCAACTCTTAGATCAAAGTAAAAGATATTTACCTAACATGCTTTGGGAAAAAAATGGAAATTAAGGCCAAATTTGCAGAATGGTATATGAATAATTTTATTATAATACAGATATTTATGTCTATAAAATATATAAATTAAAACTAATGTTATGTACATATGATGGTCTTAAAACAATGATCCTTAGTCTTAAACAAAAAGCAAAATAAACTATTGGAAAACTAGAAGGTCAGTCAACATCAATGTAAAAATTAATAAAATATCAATAGGATATCCAAGAACTTTAAGCATGTAAATCTAATCAGTAAAATGATTGTAAATCAATATTTAAAACTTAAAAATAGAGATACAAATGATATTGAAAGAATATTGAACATGTGTTTAAAACTCTATGTAAATTACTTGAAGATATACATTCGCAGGGTAGAACACATTTCTTTATTAGTATACTTTTTATGCAGTGAAAAAACCACAAATCATGTTCACGAAATATAGTGGGGATTATTGGTACTTGTTTTAAGGGACTTATGGGTTTAGAACTGTTAATGATTAGTTTTCAATATATGAGCACTTAAATGATACGTTCTCTTTTAATCATGGAATAATTTAAGATGTATGTATTTGCTTAGAGATATTACATATATTATCCAGTTCTTTTTTTTCTCGTTCCACTATTTTATTTTAGTGTCCTGATATAGATCACTTACTGAGTCTTATATTTATTGTGACTTTTTCCTCTTATTTGAGCATTTTAATTTTTTATGTACTTTGCTCTTATTAAAGTTGTTTCATATATAAACATCATGTCAGTTATATCCACATAGAATCAATTATATAATTTTTGACAATTTGAATGTTTTATATTAAAATGTGTTCTCCTTAAATCAACATAATGCAAAATTAATAATCTCCATTCTCATACTTGAGTTTTTCTGGTTTACTTTTACTCATCCCTTTACTTTTTTCTACATCTACATGTGCTTAATGAAATATCTAAATACCGAATTGCCTTTTCATTCTATTAAATGGATGTATCTCACTAAAAATTATTCAAGATGTACACATAATAATATTGCCATTGTGTTATTCTTTTTTTCTTGAATTGCTACTTTTGACATATCCTTTATATTGTACCTTTGTTAGAATATTTCATATTCTGTCTTTGAGCGTGCTGTTCTTCCTGTCTTTCTTATCTCACATTCCACTCATTTTGCTTCACTGTGTCTCTTCCCACCAGTCCTTCATTTTTCAGGGAGTTACTGGTGTCTGTTTTTCTACTTTTCTGTGTTCTGATGGCTTTGGAAAGTAGGCTCAGCTGGGCTGTTGGTAGTATAAATTGTTGGATTTGCTCTCTACATTTTTTCCATTATTGAATTGAAAGTACTGTGCAAGGATTTATTCTATTCGATAAAAGAGTGCTGGATAATCCCTCAATTCAGGATGGACTCCTGAGCCTTTGCCAACGGTAGAAGCAACTTGATATTTATATCCTCCTGTTGCCAACATGTAACCAGAAACTGCTCTTCTCTTCTCACTCATTAAAGCAGACACAGATAGGGGAAAAAAATACTATTTTTGGTTTCAGTGACAACAGAAGACAATTATCTGGATCTTTTGGGGCAATTTTGTTTTAATGCTATATTCTCATTAGGATTTATTGCTATTTTTGTTTGTTTAGTATTGTTTTATTTTTTGTGTTATCAGTATACTTATATAATTTTATTAGAGAAGATAGAGTAAGCTGTATTATAGCAGACATGCTTCCAAACATCAGTGGATTAGCACAGCAAAGTATATTTCCTATTCCTATCACAGTCTGATAGGCCAGCCCTTTCCTCTTTGGTGACTTGGGAAACAGGACATTCCATTCTGTGTAGGTCTGGAACACCCAGACTCCAAGGACCCTGCTGAAGGGCAAAAAGAGACAGTGAAATACTGTGCAATGGGCCAGTGCTTATGGGCCAAACCTGGAAGTGTTTTATATCACATATGTCTACATTCTACTAATCAGAATTCAATCAGATGGTCTCCAACCTAACTGCAAGAAAGATTTGGAAGGTCAGATTTCTGTGTGCCCAAAAAGATAGTGGTTTGAATACATCTTCTTATCTTTGACAGAACATTTGGGTTACCAAAGCATTTTATTCTACTCTCACACATAGAACACTCTCCCCCCTTCCTGGGAGAGACCATATAAAGTCCCATCTAGTCACTGATTATTGTTCAGAGTGTATGTCTCTAGTTGCAGTCAGATCCAGATGTGACTCCCTTTAGTCTATAGACCTACAAATTTAAAAGGCAAATTATCTTTCCCCCTCCAGCACTAATACCCAATATGCGGTGATGGAACCAGGCACAATACACACACAGTAATTCCTCCCATCTGGTGGAAAGGCAAAGAATAAAAGACATACAATATCAACTGGAAAACAGCAATTTAAATCTCACAGGGAAGAGATTTTAAAAAATTTTCCTGGCAAGCACACTGGGGAGGAAGGAATCACCTTCCTCAAACTCTGATTCTGCTCACTGGAAGGAACGAACCTCTTGTCCGCTGTTTTATGTGAACTCTGTCTCTGACCGCTGACAACTCCTTGTTTGTTAGTCTCCTTGGTCATATCTGATCTGGGGAATGGAGACCCATGTACTCCTTGAGGGACATGTAATGAGCTTTTCCTCCCCTAAAAGAAGGTTGGGACCCAATGCTTTAAAAAGTCTTGAAGATTTGGGGTGCCTGTTTGGCTCAGTTGGTTAAGCAACTGCCTTCGGCTCAGGTCATGATCCCAGGGTCCTGGGATAGAGCCCCGCATCAGGCTCCCTCCTCGGCCAGAAGCCTCCTTTTCCCTCTCCCATTCCCCCTGCTTGTGTTCCCTCTCATGCTGTCCCTCTCTCTCTCTGTCAATTAAATAAATAAATAAAATCTTAAAAAAAAAAGTCTTGAAGATTTAAAGTATTTCTTGGATGAACTAGTGGGCTTTTTGTTTTTGTTTTGTTTGTTTGTTTGGTAAGCCTGCAAAAACTTAATAAAATTCTGATTTGATCCTGCCATCTAAAATTCCTTCCTGGGCACAGATATTAAGCGTATTTACTTTCCTGCTTTCTGGCCCCTTGACCCTTTCATTCTTTCATTCTGGAAAAACACTAGCAGCTATTTGGAAAAAAAAAAAAAAAGAAAGACAGATGGGGGCATCTTTGATTTTTTTTTTTTTTTCTGTGCCACATTTTTAAATTAAAATTATTTTACTGGATTCTTTCCATGAAACTTGTACAAAATTCTATTTCAGAAACCTTCTCTCCCACTCTTAGAAAGCCTTGAATGTCTAGATTACCTCTCCTCCTTCTTCCCAGATCTTTAAAATTTTGCCAGTGGCTACAAGCACATCTATCTTCCTTAATCCTCTAAGTCTTGTAAGCATAAAGACTGCCTCCAAATTTATAGCAGGTGGCTTTTAGATTTTCATTCTCTTACATGTGTTATAATTGTTACCTTGCTGCCTGATCATGAGAAATAATGCTTTGAGATGTATTTTAACTTTTTAATAGTACAGCCCCCTACCTATGTATAAATTTATATAGATCAGAATTTTTACTGTTTAGAGTATACTAGAATCTCCTATGGTCATAAACTGCCAAATCTCAGTGTCTTCATTCATTAAAATTTTATTTATTGACAACTCCATTTTTCCTACAGCTTCTTGGTCTTAAATGACTATTTTGTGACTTTTCCCTTTTTGTAGCTGTGCCAACTTTCCCAGTGCTTCAAGGAGCCATGGAAGGGGAAAAGGGAGCAGAAGCAGCACACACAAACTTCTCTAAAGACCTCCCGGGAAATGGCTGGATTTGTACTTTTTATATTCCATTTCCCAAAATTTAGTTGCATGGCCTCCAAGCTGACTTCAAAAGAGGCGTGGGAATCTGATTTTTCTGTGTTCCTAAGAGAATGCTATGATGAGCTCTCTGCCACACCTGCGTACTATTATAGTCAATTATCATTGGATGATCATTACAATTTTTGTAAACTTTTTTGCTTTAATCTAAGTCAATGAAAACAAAATCCTGTGCCTTTTTTAAAAATAAGACTCTATGTTGGTCACTATTCATCCATATATGAGAAGATACGTTTCCTATTATTGAAGTAAGTTACATATCTGTATTCCTAGATCAACTACCCATACGTCTTAATTCCATATTCCCTTAAAGTGTGTGTTTTCATAATTTCCTTCCTTTCTTTCTTTCCTTTGGTTATTTGTTCCCATCCCTGTTTTTTTTTTTTTATTTTTAATTTTTTAGCCTCAGATTGCCTTTAATAGAATAGGCAGGATCAGTACATAGATTTCTTATTAGGGAGAATGCGTAAGTCTATAACTTTGCAAATCCTTAATAATCATTGACCTGTGTTAGAGAATATATATGAAGTGTAAAGTAAAACAAAACATGAAAACAAGAATCATATCACTTATGTCTCTAATCAAATCTCATCCATTTTTTTCTCCTTGTGACAATTTTTAAGTATAACTCTATTATTCTGCTATTCATCCATGATAAAACCCAAAGGGTTTATTCAATTTTACTTTTATCCGTTACTTTCTTTAACTGTCCTCAAAAATATTGTTATGGTTGATAGGGACTGATTTCAATGATATTCTTTCTTTAAAATTTGATCCAAGTGGTTTAAAACTGTGCTTTCCTTAACTAATTACGCCTGACCAGTTCAGAAGTGTGGTCTCTTATTTAGATATCTGAGATAATGACCTCTTCTCATTGTTAGTTGTGAGATATTCCATTACTTGCATGACTTATTTGCTAATTTTAAAAATCTTCTATATCTGCAAGAATTGTCACTTTTCTTCTTGTCTTTGAGATTCTATCTGAAGATACTCACACAATAAAGGACAGTAAGTAAGATTCTTTGGCAGTCAGTGCATATTTTCGCTAAATCTTTATTCTACCAAAAAATAAATCTTATCACTTCTCTAACAATGTTATCACATAAGGTAACCAACACATTAAACTTTAAAACAAGATTGGTTATTGTCATATGATTGATGACAACATCTTTAGGTAAACTTTTACTATCTGTTGGGAGTTAAGGTGAGAGAAAAAGATCATCTTCCTATTTGAATCTAGAATATGTCTCTTACCTAGATAACTATATAAAATTTTAGTCATAACATCAGAAAATTGCTTATCTCTTGGATAAAATATAAAAGCAATAGCAAGATATTACTTTACTCTGGAGATGAAGCCTTGGAACACAAAAAATACTCTTTGTATTTGCCACTCTAATTAAGATGATAAGAGCCACACCTATTAGTTTGATTTGAAGATCATAAAGGATGGTAAATATAGGTTGCTTATTCATATTATTTCTAATTGTTGACATATATGGCAGATTCATCTGAATAGTATTCAAATAATCCAGATTTAACTTAAAACTTGGACACATTCTCCCAAAGCAAGTGACACATTGGGAATCTCTTTTGGGGAGGGGCTTAATAAAATATAATTTAATTGGGCATTTTTTTTGCCATTTTCAGGCACGGAAATTTTTAAAAAAGTAATGCCTTTGTGCTTTCTACGTAACCCTAGAGAGGTTCTATGCTTAGCTATTTTATAATTTCATAATAAAATCAACTGCTTTTTAGTTTGCTGAAACTGACTTCTCTCAATTAGAATATTATTTTGAATCTACAATTTTTTTCAAGTTTTAAAATGTGACTACATGGCAATTCAGTTTCAGTATTGTAATTTGTAAGGTGCTTTGTAAAATGAAAATTTGAAGTTCCTTCAAAAAGTAGGAAGACACCAAGAATAAATGTCATTAAAAGTACAAAACTATATTTATTTCTTGCATGGTCTCAGCTTATAATGGTGATTTTAACTTGCTAGTTAATGTCATTGTAAGTAAAGAAAAAATTGTTTAAATTCTCGCAAGAATTTTGCCATTCATCTCTTACAGTGCAATATTATTTTTAAATAGAATGGGTTAAATCCATGATCAGTAGAAACACCGTACATTACTATCTCAGGTTCTTTTTTTTTTTTTTTTTTTACATCACTCCCTGGGAGATGAGCATTCTACTAGAACTTTCTATGTTTGATTTACTGATGAGTTAGGAAAGAATAAAGGGAAAGGAACCAAGCCTAGGGCCACTTCTGAGTGTCCTGATCTCACTGCACAGTTTGCATGTCCCTGAATGGAGAAATTAAAACATCAGTTGTGAAAAATTATTTATTTGGTAGTATGAACAAATTTGCTCTTTCATTTCTTTTTTTTAAAGATTTATTTATTTACATGACAGAGAGAGAGACAGCGAGAGAGGGAACACTAGCAGGGGGGGGAGAGGGAGAAGCAGGCCTCCTGCTGAGCAGGGAGCCCGATGCGGGGCTCGATCCCAGGACCCCGGGATCATGACCTGAGCCGAAGGCAGACGCTTAACGACTGAGCCACCCAGGCGCCCCTCTTTCATTTCTAATACAAAGAATCTCAAGTGAGTAAGTGGTGATAGTAAGAGTAGTGAGAGTAGCATTGAATTCCTCTAGAGTTTAGAAAACAAAACGAGGGAAGGAAAATGTTCATAAATATTTCCTAAGGCTAATCTTGTCAAGCACTTCATGTCTGAAGAATATTTCTAAAGCAAAAAGTTGACTTTAAATTCAATGGTTGTATGAATATGTGCCTCTTACTTTGGTAATGTTAACAATGTAGAGGGCATGAATCTCATCCATCCAATATACTTGGTCTGCAGAAATGGGTTGTGTATCTGAACTTAAATTCAATTTCAAAGACCATTTTCCACATTCTGAACCATTTACTATTAATTAATTTAGTTCTCGTCATCTTTGGTTTTCTGTAGGAGTTCTGGAGAACAAATGGTTCTCAGAGGAACAATCTAATCTGTCTTCATGGCATCATTTTTCCTCTCAGACATCCTTCTTCTGGACTCATGGTTATTGACTTGTCCGTGCGAGGCACTGCTGATTTTCTCTCCTCCTCTTTAGGCCTGTGGTCTCTCTGCCTTGTCTTTGCCACTTCTAATTGCATTGAAAGTATTCTGAGGTATTTTTCTCTTTGGGGCTACTGGAAAACGTGTGATCATATCTCAGGCATCTCTGGCCAGGCAAACCATGTAGACATTTATTCTGTAATGCAGCCACAAGGAATTAGTATATTCCCCAGATTTACTCTGGGGTTCAGGGAACTCATACTCTCTCTGGTCTTCAGATGTCCACTTACCTATTTCTATCACAGGATACTCTCCACAGACCCACCAATACTGTAGCCTCCTCCCTGTATAGTTTTCTAGTTGTATCTAGACTTGGGCATAAAATAACTTAAATAAACATACCTTTTCTATATCTTTTACCTTAAGCGAAAATTTAGGATTATAGAAGTCTGAAGCCCTGAACTATTTCTATTGACTTTTCTTGTGTTGACCGTCATTACCTCCATTCCTAGGGCCATGGATGTGACATACAGAGAGAAAAATGCATAGACTACAAAGTATTACGTATATGAAGAAAGAAAACAATTGCTATCTAGAAATATTTATATACAAATAATTGCTTTTGGGCATAGATCTCGGAAATCAATGGAATGGAAAAAAATCCTTGGTTTTCTTTCATTTTTGTAAAACAATGCGATAGAATTGAGGGAAATTCAGCCTGTAAAAGTCACCAAATCATTTTCTTCGTGTGAAGAAAAATAATGTATGAAAGGTCTTCAGAGATAATACCATTTCTCTAAATTCAAAAGTGAACATGATATAGTTCATTATGTGAAATCTAACTTGCGGAAAATAATGGGCACAATAAAGGCATATTTCTAAAGACACAGATTTCTGTCACCTAACTTTGGAGTTCTATTTTTTCAATTTTTTATATCTACTATAGAATTATTAAAAAACAATGCAGCAATTCTAGCATCAAATTACCTATAATAACCTTGCTGTTAATACACATAACACACACACACACACACACAAAAAAAAAAATACACATAACACATATACCTTGAAGTAGGGATAAAAGTCCACAGTGCCTTAACCTCCAGTTGGGGGCCTGAAACGGATCTTTGGTCACCTCTAAGTATGAATGATCTCTATCTCTCTCTCTCCCAGTGGCTTCTCTCTCTCTCACTGGGAATTAGATCAAGGAAGAGCCTCTAGCAGAGATTCAGCCATCCACAATTTAGAGAGTACAAGGACATCAGGCATCTCAGCAACAGACCAGTGTGCCTTGAGGTTATTTTAATGGTTTCCTCCCTATACCTTCTTCTTCCAACATATAGAATGAATCTTTTAAATCCAGTGTATCCTTTGTGCCCCTAAAAGTGTTTGGGTGGGCTCTTATTTTCATGTTTTTGAACTACAGATATCAAATTTAACTGATTTATTATAGTGACTAGGCTATCTTCCAAGAACTCTTCATTCCTCAAGATAACAGCCTACTCACAAAAATACTGGTGATTCCTTGTGGCTTATTGAATAGATTACATAAAACAGAGGACCTCATAGAACAGAATTACTCTGGGAGAATTGATCCTGGGTATATAAAAATGTTGTAGTTTATTAATTGATTCATCATGGGTCTCCACCAAGAGGAATACATGAAAAATGGAATAAGTTACTGATGTGGTTGGCTTAGGCTTTGGTGTGGAATGTTCACTGTGGTATTTATTTCCTGTCCCATTGCTACTGGGAAATGGGGATGCAATCTATGAATCCACATGGTTGTAAACAGCATCCAGGGTGAGAGATTCCAAAGGTGAAATTGTTGGATTGCTACATGGTTGGTTTTGTGCAGGTTCATATAGTAAAATACTAAGAAGAGTTAGAGGGAAATGTGAAAAGTTATTTCAAGGAAAGAGTTGAAGCTATAATTACACTATTTAAATGGGAAACAGAAATTTACATGGAAGAGACAAGTAACACATGTTTGAAGGAATTATGTCCACATTACAACATGATTGGAAACATGACTTTGCCCTCCAACAAAAACTCTAAATCTCTATCCCTATCTTCTGTGGATGTAAACCAAACCAAAAACAAACAAACAAACAAACAGAAACATTGGCTTATATAAGAAATATATTTCTTCTGGGGCGCCTGGGTGGCTCAGATGGTTAAGCGTCTGCCTTCGGCTCAGGTCATGATCCCGGGGTCCTGGGATCGAGTCCCGCATCGGGCTCCCTGCTCAGCGTGGAGTCTGCGTCTCCTCTCCCGCTCCCCCTGTTTGTGTTCCCTCTCTCGCTGTGTCTCTCTCTATCAAATAAATAAAGAAAATATTTAAAAAAAAAAAAAAAAAAAAAAAAAAAAAAAAAAAGAAATATATTTCTTCTTTTGGAAGAATAAAAAACAATTGATTTATGATATATAGGAGATTTTATACAAAATCTACCATCACATAACCACTCTGAAGTTTATGCAATTATAAATACATTCCAAGTATTATTTTCACATAATTTTTAAATTTATTTTCACCTTATTTATCATGTCCTTACTGAATCCTAGAGCTTTTCTGAAGGTGCATTCAATTTTCTTGCTGTTAACCTCCCTGTGAACTATGCATTCTACCATATGTCTTGCTCAAGATGTCCAGAGAACAGCTGTGACTATTTATCACTCCTGCTTTCAGAACGGTACTATTTCAGCCCCCTCTTTGTTTACTTTGATTTGTTTTCCCTCTTTTTGAACATAAATTCTTTTTTTTTTTGTAATTCTTGGCCCTGCTTAAAATATTATTTTGATGTCCTTGTTTCTTCATCTAAAACTCTCCTTTTTGTTTTTTTTCCACTCCAAAATTTCAATAATACTGAGAGTTTCAATCTCAACTGAAAGGACACATTTCCAAAATTAGGTGGATTAATTTAGATTATTCTTCACTTCAACGATTTTCATCTCTACTCTTTTTAATTACTTTTACAATAGTCCCCAAAAGGAACTTCTAAGCACCCAAAGCTCTTCTACCTCAAAAATATTAATTGTAAACACCACTCTCTCACCCCAGACACTGTGTTGCATAGTGTTTCACATTCTCAATAACAATAGTGCTTGCCTAACTGTCATCTGCAGTTTTAATTATTTATGAATTTCTTCGGGATGTCATATATGGGCATGCTGTTTCTCAATCCATATTTTCCACCAATTGGAAAGTAGATCTTTATCAATCATTATGAAAGTCTGTAATTATTAATTTAACTTCAAGGCTATTTTCATACAGTGACATAAGGATCAATGCAATACTCTAGGTAGTTATTTTGAACTCATTTGATGCCTGAATTTGTTATTTACTTAAAGAAGATAATGCATTAAATGTCCCTTGATTTAACAGAAGTAATGGTTTCATGTGATTATCTGAGAATGAGCGTTTCCTTGTCTCTCTGAGCTTTATCCTTCCCTGCCCCAACTCCATGCAGCCACTGATATGTGTGTGTGTGTGTGTGTATAATATATAAAATATATTTTATAAAAACATATATAATATATATTTTAGCTGTATAAATTATATATATAAAATGTCAGTACCAAGTGGGTTGCAGTTTCTAGAATTTTATAAAAATGGAGTAGTACATGATGTACTCTTTTGTGTACAATTTCTATTAGCATAAAGATTCTAAAAATCTTCCATGCTATCATGTGTCGGTGGTTTTATTTTATTTTATTTTTAATTGCTGTGTGTGTGAGATTCATTTTAATGTTTTGTCTATAGTAAATTAAGTTGCTACAAATATTTGTCTATAAATCTTTGCATGAATCTGTATTTTTCATCTGTCTTGGCTGAATACTATGGAATAGAATGTCAAAATTTGAGGGTAGATTAATATTTAAATCATTAGTAAACTGACAAATAATTTTCCAAAGAGGTAGTGCTTACATCTCCCCTCCCCACAGTATATGAAAGTTACAGTTATTCTTCAGCATTGTTAACACGTGATATTATCAGTTTGCTATTTTGGTACATATAAAGGTTATTAAATTGTATCTTATTGTTTGAATTTGACAAATAATGTTTTCATGTATATTTGTCCATTCATGTATCTCATTTTGTGAAGTATCTGCTCAGATGTCTCCTCTGCTTAGTGGGGAAGTGGGGAGGCTTTTGTTATTTTCTTTTTAAGTCATAATAGTTTCTGATATATTCTGGATCCAAAACTTTGCCAGACATAGGTATTACAAATAGTTTTACTGATTCAGTGGATTGCTTTTTTTACTTTCATAACTATGTACTTTAAAAAATAATATGAAAGAATAATTTATCAATTTTTGTATTTTGTTATTTATAAAATTATTTATTGATCATGAAAGCCATTTTATCATATATTTTCTTCTTGGAGATTTATATTTTTAAATTTTATGTTTAGGCATACAATCTATTTCAAGTTAATTTTTCTGTATGGTGCCAGCATTTTTTATTTTTGTTTTTGTTTTACATAGGAATATACAGCTGTTCGTGCACCATTTGTTGAAAACACTTTTCTGTCCTCATTGGATTGACTCAATATATTTGTTCCATCTGTCTTGGGACTGCTTTTCTATTTTATTGATTGAAATGTCAAACCTTATGACAACAGCTATTGTCTTGGTAACTATAGTAAACCTTTAAATCAAACACTGCATTTTCATAAACAAAACTGTGAGGTTTTTAAAATTGGTTTTGGTTATTCTAAGCCATCTGTATTTCCAAATAAAATGTATAGTCAGTTTATCAGTGGAAAATTGCCATCCTAAACTATACACAGTCTTACCAATCCTTGAAAGTCTCCATTCATTTAGGTATCCTTTAATTACTATCAGCATTTTTTTTAAAGATTTTTATTTATTTGACAGAGAGAGACAGAGCGAGAGAGGGAACACCAGCAAGGGGAGTGGGAAAGGGAAAAGCGGGCTTCCTGCTGAGCAGGGAGCCCGATGTGGGACTCGATCCCAGGACCCTGGGATCGTGACCTGCGCAGAAGGCAGACGCTTAACGACTGAGCCACCCAGGTGCCCCACTATTAGCATTTTTTATAGTGTTCAGTAAAGAAGTCCATATAAATTTTGATAAATTATTTCTTTTTTTTTTAAAGATTTTATTTATTTATATGAGAGAGAGAGAGAGAGAGAGAGAGCAGTTGAGGGGGGGAGGGGCGAGGGAGAAGCAGACTCCCTGCTGGAGCAGGGAGCCCGATGCGGGAGTCGATCCTGGGACTCCAGGATCATGACCTCAGCTGAAGGCAGTCGCTTAACCAACTGAGCCACCCATGCGCCCCTGATAAATTATTTCTAAAATTTTTATTTTTTTTGAAACTATTCTAAGTGGAATTAAAAAGATTCATTTTCAAATGATTTGTTGCTAGTATATATAAAAGCACAAATAATATACTTCTTAACTTTGACTTCTGTAATCTTAAAAAATTTAGATACTATTTTTTGAAATGTTTGGGAAGAATGTTTATGTTTTGCTATACAGATAGGCACATTATCTGCAAATAGTGCATTTTTCTGTCTTAACTTTCTGACATCTTTTTCTGCAACTTTTTTTTTTACTTTACTGTAATTACTATTATCAGTAGTATAATTGTAAATATAAATAGTGGCAGAAAGCATTCTCGATTTTTTCCTGCCTTCAAAGTGCAAACATTCAATAATTCCATGTTAAGTATGATTTCTGCTATATATTTCATATACTATAGGGGCAACTTAATTTAATTTTATTTTTTTAAATATTTTATTTATTTATATGAGAGAGAATGAGAGAGAGAGAGAGCATGAGAGGGGGGAGGGTCAGAGGGAGAAGCAGACTTCCTGCTGAGCAGGAAGCCCGATGTGGGACTCGATCCCAGGACTCCAGAATCATGACCTGAGCCGAAGGCAGTCGCTTAACCAACTGAGCAACCCAGGCGCCCAAGGGCAACTTAATTTTAAATGTTAATTCTGTATCATACCATTTTTCAAAATTTGTTCATTGTTTCTATTGATTATTTTAGTTTGCCAAACAATATGTGGCCTCTATAATAGGAATATTTTTATCTCTTTTGTCTATTTTATAATAATCACTTACTCATATAAAACTGCATTAGCTAATAATTCTACCCAAATATTGCAAGGTAGTTAAAATATACTATCTGCTTGTAATGTCCTTATAAGTACTGTTCTCTTCTGAGGTTAATATAGTGAGTCACATTTTTAAATTTTCCAAAAATAATTAAAATCCAATTGAGTTTTATAAGTTTATTTGAAAAGAGGAATGCAAACTTTTTAAAAATTTCATGCAATTGTGTCTTCTTTAATTTTGGATTAGATTATATGGTACTTGGAGCTTTGTTTGATGTGGCATATAACTAGCTGTTTAAATGTTTTTATTCATTACATTCTACATCCTGAATTAATTTTTGCTTATGTGTTCTTTCTGCTGCCTTTGTGTTGACATTAATTTTCTCATATATTTTTGAGATGTGTTCTGATTCATTTTTTAGCATTTTATATTTATATATTTTGTAAGATTTTATTTATTTATTTGAGATAGAGTGAGTGAGAAAGAGAGAGAGCACAAATAGGGAGAGAGGCAGAGGGAGAAGGTGAATCAGGCTCTTCACCAAACAGGGAGCCTGACACGAGACCCCCATCCCAGGACCTTGAGAGCATGACTTGAGCTAAAGGCAGATGCTTAACTGACTGAGCCACCAAGGCACCTGCATTTTATATTTATATTTATTTAATGATATATTATTCCCATTTCAACTGCTCTAACAGATTCACCATATGTCATAATTTTAAAGAAATTCTGAAGTTTTATTTTTTCCCATCGATCAAAATACATCCTATAAGTATTAAAAATAATATTACCATTTTAGGTATAAGTTGTTACTATTTTTTTAACTTGGGGAACAGCTTTATATTGAGATATTTTAGTGTTATTTAGGGCCATTGAAGAATACAGTTTTTGAGATCTGTGGTATCGTTCCTTGAGGCAAATTCTTCCTTAACTCTACCATCATACTCCACTTCAATGTATGGCTATATGTATTTTGGAATATAGTGTTTCACTGGAAGGGGAAAATTACATTGGTTAAAAATATTATATAAAATATAAACAGAAAATCCTGCTCTCTCATAAATGGCCATATTAGACATCCTCTCAATGTGAGTGAATATTGAATCATAGAAGGTATTAATTTTACATATTCTAATGTGGAAGGACTGAGTTCATATACTAAAATCTTTATCAATAAATTTGTAATACCACATTTGTTAAATAGTAAACAAGTAATTTATTCTAAACAAAGAGCAAATTAAATATGCCATCATCTTTCTACTGTTTTTTTGCACATTACTTTTCCACAAAATCATTTTTATCTTTAATTAGTTAAAAAAACATACATACATACATACATACATAGCATGTGGCCAGTTTCTTATTAAGAAATTGAAATCTAAAACTACACGAGATGGCACTTTATACACATTACATGGCTAAAATTAAATGCCTGACATAACCATGCATTGGCAAGGATGTGAGACAACTAATATTCTCCTACATTCCTGGTGGAATGTTAAATAGTACAACCATTTTGCAAAATTCTTCAACAGTTTCTTAAAATTTTAATTTTATATCTACCATATAACCCCAACATTTGCCTACCTAGGTATTTAGCCAAGAGAAATAAAAACATATGTCCACAAAAAAATGCATACAAATATTCACAGTAACTTTATTCATAAAAGTAAAGAGTTAAAAACAACTTAAGTACCCATCAGGAGTTGAATGATTAGGCAAATTATAGTCATATAAATGGATTAGTAGTGATAAAAAACTACTCATGCATACAGTGACATGACTGAACTTAAAATAATTTTGCTTAGTGAAAGAAGTCAGAAAAAATATAGCGACTTGTGTCAGAAAAAAATAGTAATATAAGTGGAAGGCACTTAATGGTGACATCAGTGGTTACTTGGGCAAGAATTAGAGGAAGGGGGGATGCACTACAAAGGCACATGAGAAAACTTTTGGGGTGTTGAAAGTTTTCTATATATCAACTGTGGAACTACCTACAATATGTGAAGTCCAACTCCTGTTTACTATTATCTCTCACTTAATGTGACCTTTCTAATATCATAATGAGCCATTACTTATTAGGAAGGATTCTCAATTTATGCTGAGTAGGTTGTTACATGTGCCAAACAGGCACAGCTCAAGGTTTCAAGAGGACTGTTTTCATTTGCACTACAATGTAAAACTACTATAACTTTCTCTCTGTAATCTTGCTAAATAGGTAACTTTCAACCACTTACCAAACTCCCGTGAGAGCACCTTCCCAGGTTTATAAGGCTTCTGAAGAAACAAACTAAAGTTTATGAATACAGATTCATTTCAAATATATTCTTGGTATTCTGATTCAAGAGCTTCCATTCTATTTGGTCAGATCCTACAAACTCAGCTCTAGTTAAGATAATGTGGGTGAAAATTTTTGTAATTTTTAAACTTGTACTACTTCCCAAGCCAACTAAACATGAACATATTTAGAGTTACAGAAAAATAAATGCATAATGACTAAACACAGTTACAATTGTGAACTATTTCTTATAGATCCTTTCAATATGAGCAGTAGAAGTTATTTCATTTTAGGTGTAGTTTACTCACATTAGGTCATGGAGAAGCCTCTGGTTTCTGAATCTAGGGTTATGGCATCATATTAAGGCACATTATGTGGGGCCTTTGGTTTGATAATGGTATTGTCTGCATAAAGTGCATATTGATCTGTCAGCTGGATGGATGAATTTTCAGAAGGAATATTTGGTGATCCCAGTTGTAGAGAATGTAGGAAAACAGAATCAGAGATAATAAAGCCGAATTCTATTGTGAAAATTCAGGATATCCACAGTAGCCTTTGGTATTAGATGTAGGCATATATATTGTATGTGAGTGTCTCTGCTTTATTCTGATTCTCAGTCTCACATACAAGGAAGAAGCAATAAAGTTAATGTATGAATAAACTGAATGAAATATAATAGAGAACTATATGGCCTGTAGCGAATCAGAGAACTGATGCTTTTTTAATGACATTCATATTTATTGTTTCTATCAAAACTATGTAGATTGGATTCAGTCCACAGTGTGTTAGGTTGCAAACTCTGTTACACTGCTGTAATGAGAAATGAAAAAATGTCTAATTCTATCACAAATATATAATGCATTAGGCAAACAGTGCCTTCTCCTATGTCCCCACAAATAATTGTGAGCAACTGGCTCTCTATGGTCTGATTTTGTCCCCAGTCAGCACAAAGTTTTATTGTTATTACATTAATATATTCATTTGTCTTAATTTTAAATTTCTGTCATCTATGATCTATCAAAAAATAACTGTGATATGATAATAGACCAAGGGAAGTTATAATAGTGTCTTTTGTAATCGTGGTAGGAACATGAGACCTGCCAACCGCTGCATCACCCTCTTTCTTCCCTCCTTCCTCCCTTTTCTCCTTCCCTGAGGACCTCATCCCATTGCTTTTAGTCCAGCCATCAATCTGGAGGCAAGGATGGGTTTGCTATTGATCCTTTGGCCACTTTTTTAAAAAATTACATTTTGCACTGTGGTTCTTCTAACCTTTCTCTGACCTCTGTGTTTTGTCTCTTGAAATGTTGAGGGTACAGAAAACTGGTGCTATTCTGTGTCTTATTTTGGAGGATAAAAGGGGGACTAGCTGCAGGTGAAGAACTAAGTTGTTAGTTTAGAAATAGACCAATTGTGTGTACATTACTTAGAGAGGTCCTAATTGATCTTTTGATGCCATTCCTGTTAAATTTCACAATTAATCTTGGTTCTGAAAGTGCAAATGAATTTATTAACAACCACTACCACAACGAAAACAAATTAAAAAAAAAACACATGAGCTGGATCAGTTTAAAATAAGCAATATAGTATTATTAGCTATAGGCGCAAGTTGTACGGCAGATCTCTAGAACTTATTTAAATGTGTAACTGAAACGTTAATACTCATCAAATAGTAACTCCTTATTTCCCCCTACCCTAGCCCCTGGCAATACTATTCTGTTCTCTGGTTCTGTGAGTTTGACTATTTTAAATCCTTCATGGAGGGGAATCATGCATTACTTGTCCCTTTGTGACTGGCTCATTTCCTTAGCAAAATGTCACCAGGTTAATCTATGTTGCTGCATATGGCAGAATTTCCTTATATTTATGGCAATAAAATTGATAATAGAAAGACAATAATATCCCATTGTATGTATATACCAAATGTTCTTTATCCATTCATGGAAATTTAGGTTGTTTCCATACATTTACTATTGTGAATAAAGCTTCAATGAGCACAAGATTATAAATGTCCCTTAAAGCTTCTGATTTCAATATTTTGGATATATTCCTGTAAGTGGAAGTGCTAGATCATATAATAGTTCTATTTTTAAGTTTTGAGGATTCTCCACACTGTTTTTCCATAATGGCTACACCAATTGACAATTGACAATTTCTAGCAACAGTGTACAAGGCTTTCCTTTTCTTCCTTCACATTTTTGTTAACTCTTGTTACCTTATGTTTTCTTAGTAATGGCCATCCTGGCCATTTAATAGGTGTGAGATGGTACCTTTTTGTGATTTGGTTTATATTTCCCTGATGATGAGTGATATGGAACATCTTTTCTTATATCTATTGGCCATTTGTGTGTCTTCTCTGGAGAAATGTCTTTTCAAGTCCTTTATGCATTTTTAAATAAGTTTATTTATATTTTTGCTATTGAGTTGTAGGAGTTCCTTAGATATTATGGGTTTTAACCTCTTTAATCAGATGCACAGTTTGCAAATATTTTCTCCCATTCTGTAGTTTGCCTTTTAACTCCCCTTTGCTGTGGAAAAGTATTTTTAGTTTGATATAGTCCTGCCTTTTTTCTGATGTGTTTTTTTCACATTTTTTAATGTAGTTCCACTTTTTTTTTCTTTTGTTGTCTGTGATTTTGATAGCCTATCCAAGAAATTATTACCAAGATCAATATCAGAAGTTCCCCCCCCCCGCTTCTTTTATTAATTTCAGGGTTTCCTGTCTTACATTCATAAATATTTAATTCATTTTAAGTTGATTTTTATGTATGGTGTGAGATAAGGGTCCATTTTTATTCTTCAGCATGTGGATATCTAGTTTCCCCAATACCATTTGTTGAAGAGACTATTCTTTCCCTCATGTGTATTACTGATACCTTGTTGAAGATTATATATATGGTTATATATGGGCTCTATATTCTGATCCATTGGTCTATATGTCTGTTTTAATGCCAATATTATGTTGTTTTTATTACAGTAGCTTTGTAATATATTTTGAAATGAAGAAGCATGATGCTTCCAACTTTGTTGTTCTTTCTCAAGTTTGTCTTGCCTATTTTAGGACTTTTCTAGGTCTGTGTGAATTTTAGGATTAAAAAATTATAAAAAGCTATGGATAAAGGACTTGAATTGATTTATCTCCATAGAAGACATACAAAAGCCTAACATATACATGAAAATATACTCTAAAACATTATTTATTAGGGAAATGCAGATCTAAACTACAATGAGACATCATCTCACACCTATGAGGATGGCTTTTGTAAAAAAAGAAGTGTTTGAGAGGATTAGAAGTTAGAAATGTGGGAGAAATTAGAACACTTGGACACTATTGCTAGAATGTAAAATGGTGCAGCAGCTACGGAAAACATTATGGTGATTACCCAAAAAAATTAAAAATGGAGCTACGACACGATCCAGCAGTCCCACTTTTGGATATATATCCAAAAGAATTAGTTATCAGCACTCCCAAGATGAATGGATAAAGATGTGGTAGATAAATACAATAAATTATTATTTAACCTTGGAAATAATAATAAATTATATTATTTAACCTTGGAAATAAATGAAATTCTGCCATTTGCAACAACATAGGTGAATGTGGAGGACATTTCCTAAACTGGTTACAGAATACACATTGCATGATTCTAGTTATATGAGGCATCTAAAATAATCAAGTTCACAGAAACAGAGACTACAGTTATATTTGCCAGGGACTGAGGGGTGGAGGAAATGGTGTTTTTCAAAATGTATATAGTTTCTGTTATGCTAGAGGAGCAATTCCTAGATATCTACTGTACAACATAGTGTTTAGGATTAAAATATAGTATTCACTTCTAAATTTGTTAAGGGGGTAAATTCCATTTAAATGTTCTTACCGCAAAAACAAAGCAAAAAGAAATTAAGGATTCAAGGAAATTTTGAGGCTATTGAATATGTCTATTACCTTGATGCTGGTGATGATATCATGGATGTTTGCATATGTCCAAACTCATCAAATTGTACACATTAAATATGTGCAGTTCTTTGTATGTTAATTATACCTAGTAAAACTCTTAAGAATAATTATCTAGGGAGTTTTATTTATCATATTTTAATAAAGTATATGTATACAAAAGAGCTTGAGATAGTCCAGGATATAGAAAAATTTTAGTGTACTAAATACAGTTTTGCTTTTCTTCTTTATAAATACATGTTTTTGAGAAAATGGAAATTTGAATTATAATCAGCAGCCTCCAATTATATTTGACTTCCACCTTCTAAAAACAACTAAACTTTGTTTTAGGACAAATATATCTCTACTTCTCAGAAGTACGTGGTTATCTTTTTTTTAGCTCTAATAAAATGGCTTTGTTTAATTGCCTTGAGTCTCATAAATTTCAAGAAAAATATTGTCATCCATGCTGTGCTCTTTCTCTTAAAATAATTCAAAACTGACTGAGTATTTTGGCAATCTATTCATTATATTGGACAATAAAGCACATGGGCTAACATTTTAAAATGTCACACACTTTTTTTTAATTGAACTGGTTTCTTCCAAGATGTTAGTATGCAATATCAATAAATGAGAAATACAATTTTGACCTTCCAAATGGTCAAATTAACATTTAAAATAAATCTATACATATTGAGACACAACTTACTTTTTTGGAAACATTACATTACTTATCAACTCATGGAAGATTAAAAAATCATATTGAGAGGATAAAACAGATCACTCATTTTGTACTTCAACATTGGAATACCAATTTCTAAATTACTTTTCAACATATAGTCATATTCCTTAGCAGCCATAAAAGAATGTTTAATCAATATGTCATTTAAAAATAGGCACCTATTTGTTAATAATAAACAGTCATATGGCATTTACTATTGCCAGTCACTGCTCTAAGTATTTCAGCAATACTAATTCATTTTTTCATCTTACTACAACTCTTTGAGGGAGTTATTCCTTATTATTGTCATGTTTTAGATGTGGAAACTGATGCACACCAAGTTTAAATATCTTATCTAACATACGCAGGTAGAAAATGATAGAACTGAGAGGAGCCTGGGTGACTCAGTTGGTTAAGTGACTGCCTTTGTCTCAGGTCATGATCTCAGGGTCCTGGGATCAGGCCCACATTGGGCTCCCTGCTCGGTGGGAAGCCTGCTTCTCCCTTTCCCACTCCCCCTGCTTGTGTTCCCCCTCTTGCTGTCTCTCTCTGTCAAATAAATAAATAAAATCTTTAAAAAAATAAAAATAAAAAAGGACTGACTTTTACCCTTATGTCTTGGCAACATTGAATTGCCACATGTATATGAGTTTTAACACAGTTTTATCAAGGATCTTTAATCTCTGACAGTAAACTCACATACACACAGATAGCATGTATAGAATCAGATATATAGGTATATATGTGTGCACATATATGAATCAATTAATTCTTTGTGTATTTCTTGCTTTTACTACTACACAACAAACAGACTTTTATTTTATAATTGTTCACCATGTTGCCCCCTAGCATCTCTCCTCAATTTCCAAAACAACTCAGGTGTAGAGGTGAGAAATAAATAAAAATGAGGTTGTGGTCATTCTATTTGAGCTAATATGTTCTTTAATTCCAAATCCACTTCTGGGTTTTCCAACCAGATAAAAATATAAATTATTTTTTATATTTTACACAATTATGATTGGATATTCTGTTATTTAGAGCAAATATTTACTAGTAGATACATTGCCCTTCTTCATTAATGTGAGGTGTCCATCACAGTGCAAACTATATTGTAAGAATATCCTTATCATCATTGCCTATAACAGTTCATGACCAATTGCAGTTCTTATGCATATTTTAGTTAAATAGTTATGTTATCAATGGAAGTATGAAAATCTTATTTTATAAAATATCTTTTAATAAACCACAAGTATTAGTAATCTAAAAAGAATGAAAACTTAATCCTAAAACTTCTAAAATCTTATGCTTTGTTAGTTCACACCAATGTGAATATATATGTGTATATATGCACACATATATACATATATATCTGATTCCATACATGCTATCTGTGTGTATGTGAGTTTCGTGTCAGAGATTAAAGATCCTCAATAAAAGTGTGCTAAAACTCATATACATCTGGCAATTCAATGTTGCCAAAACATAAGGGTAAAACTCAATTCTATCATTTTCTACCTGTATATGTTAGGTAAGATATTTAAACTTGGTGTGCATCAGTTTCCACATCTAAAAAGGTGACAATCATAAGGAATAACTCCCTCAAAGTGTTGTAGTAAGATGAAAAAATGACTTAGTGTTGCTGTAGTACTTAGAGCAGTGACTGGCAATAATAAATGCCATAGGACTATTTATTATTAACAAATCAGTGACTATTTTTAAATAGTTGAATTGATATAAGGTATATGTTTTTCCTCCTTTTTTTAATTTCAAAAGTGAATTACAGTTAATACATATTAAAATTCTTTGAAATGCAATTTACTTTCTGTCTCTAAGGATTTGCATATAGCTTTTGTGGTGGGAAGAGGAGAGAAGACTGGAATGTCCATTGTCTGAGTCAGAGAGAAAATGAATACTCGTCACCCTCCAAATGTTCTCTGTGATCTCTTGGATAGAATTTCCTTCCTCTCTCCACTTGAGATGCTCTCTTTTTTTTTTTTTTTTTTCTGTTGAAAGAGTGTTATTGCCTGTCACTGTTCAATACCACATTTATCTTTAACAAATACACACATATTAGATCCAAACATAAGAAGAGTTTCAACTATAAATACCTTAGATCCTCTCTCTGTTCAGCAACATAAACAGCAGATAATCATGGCCTTTAGTCATACAGACGAAATGAAATTTAGACAAAGAAATGCAGAAACTACTTGGTATTGATCATATAATAGAATTAGTCATTAATAGAATATCTTTAGTAAGAAACAAAAAATTCAAGGAAATCGTCTTGCTAAATAAAATTCTGATTTTAATGAGAAATGTACATTTACTCATATTTTATTTCCCAATTAAGTTTGTCATGGAGCTGGGATAATTTAGACTTATGTAGAAACTGAAGACAATCTCAAAAATTATATATTTTACTGATTTGGGTTCATGCCATTTTCTCAAATTATTAATATGTATTTTTTCACTATATAGTAATCAAATGCCCTTAAATGCTCTTCAATTAATATATTACATATATAACTAAATTTTAATTTTGGTGAAGACATAATTGAATAAATACCTAAAAACAACCAGATTCTTAATAAGGACACATTTGAATATAATTTCAGAGATTTGTAGAGCTATTTTCTTAGAAACAGTTCATATTTTCAAGTGAAATAGGCATATTGAATTATATGACTTTAGTCATTATTTAGTTTGTGCATACCTGAGGTCTGATTCCAAAAATCAACAGAAGTATCTATTTCATGGATCTCTTATTTGGATATTTAATTCCCATGGACTATATTGTACAAGAACTAGTTACCTAAAAGTACCTATGTATCACAATGTATGCTGTCTATTCTGAACTCTAAACGATGACAAAAATATTGTGAACGGTGCTAGAAAGTCTACTACTGAAGAAATTACAAACAAGAATCAGGGAAGTAGTTTCTCATCTTCCATAGAGTGATTTAACATTTAAGTAGATTTGCATGTGTCATGATGTTGAGATTCCTGAAAGAATAAATGTCATTTCGAGTGTTGAAAAAATGTAATAGAATCTAATTTACGGTATTCTTTGAAGTATGATATTCTACATGGCATATTTTATAAGCAAAATATTTATATCTTGGTAATTTTTTAAATAATTTGACTTTATTTTCTCTAATTCTGCTGGGAAAGGAAATTGTTTGACAAAGCACAGGACTCATCATTAAGAGGCAAGTTTCTCCTGCTTATCTTCCATTCTGTGTGTTTTCCAGACAGATAAGAAAAAGCAATAACTTACCTGGATTGGATGAGTTAGCAAATGTAATTACTTTATAAATATGGTCACAGTATTATTTTAGAATGTCAAAATTTTGTATTTTATAATCTCGGAATTTTAGTTGAAAGTGAGGACAATGAGAGAAGATTATATCCAGTTTCTAATGACTAAATAGTACATTTTCATAGATGGCAATTCTTTCCAGCATTCTTAACCCTTTAATATGTCTACATAACATAATAATGGAAATTTCAAAGATACATTTATGAAAGAAGGAATTTGTAGCAGTAACGTGTACCTTCCAAACTGGATAATTCTCTTCTTCTTTAAACTAAATGAAGTGGGGAAGAGAATTACTATAGAAATTGGGGTTGTTTTCTTTTGTTTGCTCATGAGCTGCCTTGACTGTCATATTGGATGATACAAAAAGAGTTAGGAAAAAACAGTGTTTGTTTGGAATGGCTCTAATGTATTAACCATAAAAGACAGCCTTTTAAGGAAGTCTTTTAAGAGTAAGAACAAAGCCATTTGACTTCTTTGAATTAGATTACTAAATAAATACATCTTCTGATCTGGTTAGGATGGGGAACATTTGAGATGTTAATCCTTGATGGAATCTTCCTTGCTACCCTAATTAAGGAGAGCCTAAGATTAGTGTACTCTTTCTACGATAAATTGGGAGTCTTGCTACACATGCTGTGCATGGAATGCAGTACTGTATTATGCTATGGAGATTAATTATTCAATTATCTGTATTGATGATTACAAATTATTGAAAGTAAATTGAAATTGATTATATGCTGCTGTATTAAGCAATGCAAGGTATAAAAGCAGAAGGAACCCTCAAGTTGATGGCTTCCCAGAGCTGAGGTGATCCACCTTTGACCATACACATCTCAGTGCAGAGACTCATGTCTCCCACCAGGCTACCATTATACATGTGTTATCCCCATTTCTGTACTTTTTAGCTAAACAAACGTGGTGCTCAGCAAATCCTATTTTGTCTCATGAGTTTGATCATGAATTGGTGTCCAAAAACACTGCTGCTGGTCCAACTGAGTTGGTAAAACATTTACTCACTATACCCCTAGTTCTACCTTGACAACTTTCTTGATATTCCCAATACAACACTTCAACTGATCCTTTTAAAGTATATTGTAATGCTACTCCTGAGCTCCAAATTCTCTAATTGTTTCCTACTCCACAAAAATAAAAAAGTAACATTTTCACACTGGCCAGAAAGGCCTTAAAACATCTGACCTCCCTTCACTCACCTCTTTCCAGCTGCTCTGTGTCACTCCATGTGAGTCGCATGGGCCTCAGGCCTGTTCATAGAGCACGCCTCGCTCATTCCTACCACAGGGCCTGTATTCTTGCTTATCCTTTTGCTTGGAATATTGTTCATCCAGAGACTCATAGTTTTCTTCTTCATATCTTTCAAATCTCTGCATGAAAATGACCTTTTCATCTTCCTTACATTTGTATCTGAGAATGATTATTGATTTTTTCTTTTATTTTTCATCTCTATCAAATGATAAGAGTGAAGTTGATAGGCACAGAGATAAAGTATTATGTAAATGCTAACAGAACGACAGCAAGAACTCAGCACACAATTCTTTTATTGCAAAACTGATTAATTGTTTGAAGAAACAACTAAACAAACGAAGAGCTTTACTGATTCTATCCCAGACTTTGCTATGAGTTAGAAACATAATTCCTCCAAATAAGATTATGTGTGTATATATATATATATATATATATATATAATTCATATGGATACATATGTATGAAATTACAAGGTAGAAGTGAAAGAATATGGAAAAATGCCATCCACATGAAAATACCTGAACTATTGATAACATAACCTCAATCTATTCCAAAGGAAATAAGAAAAAAAAGCACTTAGGGCCCAGATCATAGTATCATCTTAAATCCTAGACTAGTGGAGCACCAAAGAGCAACACTGTGACCCAGGATTACTATGTAGTTACATAAGTCTGTACCCAGATACCTTCTTAGGTATAACCGTTTGATTTAATTGTTCTTTTTTTTTTTTTGAAACTGGATGGCAGGATTTCTCAAAATGTACTCAGTGAAAAATTATTAGATTGCTGGGCTCTAAGCAAAGATTCTGGTTCCATAAGTTTTGGATGAGGCCAGAGAATTTGCATTTTAAGCAAATTGTCTGGTACAAGTTACACTACTAATTCAGGCTCTATTAACTAGTACTGTAAAGGTAACCATAAATCACATGGTTACTCCTCTAAAATAAACTAATGTGGTGATTTCCCTTATTGAATCATCTAAAGGATAATTTCTTATATTGATTCATGTGTTTGTAGGAAAATACTAATTTGAATTGCCCATACTTTATTATTGAATCAATCTTTTTGTAGATGAACCCATCACAAAATATATATAGATATATAAGTATACTTTTTTTAGGTATACATGAAGTCATGTTATACCAAAAAAATACACGTGACTTTGTGTGTGTTACATCATTTTTTTTAAAAGATTTTATTTATTTATTTGAAAGAGAGAGAATGAGAGAGAGCGAGAGCACATCAGAGGGGATAGGGTCAGAGGGAGAAGCAGACTCCCTGCCGAGCAGGGAGCCCAATGTGGGACTCGATCCTGGGACTCCAGGATCATGACCTGAGCCGAAGGTAGTCGCTTAACCAACTGAGCCACCCAGGCGCCCTGTGTACATCATTTTTAAAATGTACTATAGACACTTTCAAGGAATATTTTCCAATGCAATGATATAACCTTAGGCAAAGCATATGAATTAAAGAAAAATACATGGATATTACACAAAGCATCGGCTTGATTGTGAGCTCCTTGATATTAGGAGCGCTGTGATTACTTTTGTCTAGAATGTATTTCAAGGGTACAATTCTGCTGTTTTTACTGGAAAAAGTTCCATTTGCTCCTATAGTACCAGCATCTTCAATTTTTCTTTGGAATCATATTATCCCTCATTATATACTAACATGTTGGAACAATTAATTACATTTCTATACTCCCCACATCAGGTGGAAGAGAAAATGACTTTTATTTTTTAACTTTTTTAATTGACTTTATTTTTTTAAATAAGTTTGTGTTCACATAAAAAAGTGTGGGGATGGTACAGAGATTTCCCATCTACCCCCTTTTCCCACACATTCTCCATTATCAACCTCCCTGACCAGTTAAACGTGTGTTATATATAATGAACCTATACTGACACATCATAATCACCCAAAATTCATTGTTTACATTACAGTTCACTCTTGTGTTGTATATTCTATGAGTTTGGACAAAGGTATAATATGTGTTTATAATTATGGTATCATATAGATTATTTCCACTGCCTTAAAAATCGCCTATTTTCTGCCTATTTATCCTTTCCACCACTGAGCCCCTGGCAACCACTGATCTTTTTACTTTATCCATATTTTTGACTTTTCTTTTTTTTTAAAGATTTTTTATTTATTTATTTGAGAGAGAGAATGAGATAGAGAGAGAGAGCATGAGAAGGGAGAGGGTCTGAGGGAGAAGCAGACTCACTGCTGAGCAGGGAGCCCGATGTGGGACTTGATCCCGGGACTCCAGGATCATGACCTGAGCCGAAGGCAGTCGCTTAACCAACTGAGCCACCCAGGCACCCTATTTTTGACTTTTCCACAATGTCATATATTTGGAATCATACAGTATGTTGACATTTAGAACTGGTTTTTTTACTTAGTAATGTTTAAGTTTCCTTTATGTCTTTTCATAGCCTGATAGCTCATTTCTTAATGCTGAATGCAATTTCTACATTCATTGCCTGAATGTACCAGTTTCTTAACCCATTCATCTACTAAAGAATTTCTTGGTTCTTCCAAGTCTGGGGCAATTATGAATAAAGCTGCTTAAAACATTCATTCGTAGGTTTTTGTGTAGACATTTGTTTTCAACTGTTTGGGGTAAATATCTAGGAAAGTGATTTTTGGATTATATGGTAAGAGTATGTTTTGTTTTGTGAGAAACTTGCCAAAGGTCTTCCAGAACATACCATTTTGCATTCCACCAGTAATGAATGAATTTGTATCGTTCCACATGCTTGCCAGCATTTGTTATTGTCGGTGTTCCAGATTTTGGCAATTTTGATAGGTGTGTAGTGGTAAGGATGTATTTTTATCTATTTATTTTTATTGTGGTAGAATATACACAATATTAAATTTACTATTTAACCATTTAAGTGTAAAGTTCATTCATACTCTTGTGTAACCATCACCACAATCCATCTCCAGAACTTTTCCATCATTCCAAACTGAAACTATGTACTCGTCAAACAGTAATTTTCTAATCCTCTCTTTCCAAACCCCTGGCAGCCATTACTCTATTTTCTTTCTCTATAAATTTAACTCTTTCAGCTCTCATACAAATGGAATCATGCAGTATTTGTCCTTTTGCATCTGTTATTTCACTTAGCATAATGTCTTCAAGACTCACCCACATTGTATCTTGAATCAGAATTTCATAATATTCCGTGTGTGTGTGTGTGTGTGTGTGTGTGTGTGTGTGTGTGTGTACACACATACACTATCTTTGTTTATCCATTCATCCACTGCTGGACATTTGACCATTTCCACCTTTTGGGTATTATAAATAATGCCGCCACAAACATTGCTGAGTAAATACGTGTTTGAGTCCCAGTTTTCAATTATTTTTGGTGTATACTTAAAAGTGGGATATATCTTGTAAATACTCGCTTTTTTTTTAAGATTTATTTATTTACTTTAGAGAGAGAGGGACAGAGAGGGAGAGCAGGGGTTAGGGCAGAGGGAGAGGGAGAGAGATAATCCAAACAGACTCCCCGCTGAACACATTGCTGACCCCTGATGCAGGCTCCATCCCCAGAACGCTGAGATCATGACCTGAACTGAGATCAAGAGTGAAATGCTTAACCAATTGAGCCACCCAGGTGCCGCTATCTTGTAAATTTTCTAATTCTAATATGTTCACTTCAAGCCCCAAAACTCATGAAGTAAATAATCAGAACAAATTAATCTTGAGTTATCTTTTCATTTTTTTGTTTAGTTTATTTAGAAATACCAAATAATATTTCTGAAGCCTATTTTGCTACTAGGTACAGAGACCTTCCAAAGAAGAGGTAGAATTCCATTATATTTTATTTTTCACCCTCAAACTGAATAAGACTGAATAAGACATTTAGTTAAGCTGATTTACGTATTGAAATTCCTTTTTTAAGACATTGGTGTCAACATATTTTCTTTATAAAAAATCATGACATTTAATGAATGTTAATGGACTATATTTATCCACGTAAAATAATAATAATGCCAAAACATTCTAAAACACTGGCTACACATGATATTTTAGCTTGCCTTTTTGCATGCAATGTATCTACTGCACATAAAACGCTATTTTGGCTATTGTTCAGGAAATAAAATGGTTCAATTATAACCAAACTTTTGAGAAATTGTAAGAAAAGCAGATTCTCAATAAAAGTTTCCTTTTCAAGTTATTTTTATCAAACTTTTATTATGTTCTTTACCCTATTATTGCAATGAGTCCAATAGCAGATTTTTTTTAGTCCATAACAAATATGTACGATTTCTCCATCTGGTAATGATGGATGAGGTCACTGAGACCAGTTTTTCTACTAAAGGCAATTAAGAAAACTGGACAATACAGATATTTTAAAAATATGCTTGTGGACATCAGAGAACTAACAAAATTGCCAAGAATTTCTGGGCTAACTTCCCAGGAAAGAAGACAAAACATATTCTGAGGTCTGAGTCTAACCTTTGGAAGTTTTTTTTTTTTTTTTTTTCCCCTAGTGCACATTCACCTTTTATGAAAGAGGCAGCAGACAACTTGAGGTGATAGCTTTTGAGAGGTTCATATGGATATGAAAGAGAATATGGAGACCAGACTCACCCATGTAAGGGAGTTCTGCTAACCAGAATCTTTATTTTGTGAACCTGAAAGAGCCAGCCACATATTTTCTGTCACTGAACGAAAAACTAACTTTGAATCATGTTAACACTTGAAACTGAAATGTCAACATTGGTATACTAATGGTCTGAGATGTCAGGGCAAACAAACACATTAAATTGGAGGGAATATATCCTCTTATTCATAGTCGATATTTGGAAACATGTTTTAAATATAATTTCCACACCTGATCAAAATCAGGAGAGGAGAAAAGATAATATGAATAACAACCAGTAAATCAATAGAGAGTAGAAATAGACCTAAAGGGGTTTCAGATACTGCAGTTGTTAAGGAGATAAAATATGAGATAAGATTTTATAGATGACGGAAATGTAAAAGAGCATGGGAATATCTGAAAAGAAGCATTCTTTTAATAATAAAATAAAAATTCTTATATTGAAATAACAATGTAATAGAAACAAAAACTGAGTGAAAAGTTGTGGGCATACCAGTTCCAGTAGGAATACCAAAGATGGAGGAATAGAAGGGGGAAAAAAGAGAAGGTTGTGGAGACAGTGTGAGGTCAAAATAAAACCACGGAATCAAATTAATAACGATGGAAATGGTAACTATGTCACTAAGTTTAAAGTAATTATGACTGCATAATATCCTGTGGAAATTAAATAAAATATTTAGTATTGAAATACAGAATGACAGTACCATACAATTTAACAGAGTGGGGTAGACATACAATTTTTTTGGTCCTTGCATTGTCCTGGAAAAAAGTGAATGCACTAGCAAGCACTGGGTTTGGCAAACTAGAAATACATATTTAAGAGTAATAAGAAGAAAATAATTCTAAATGATATATAAGTTACAAGCCAATGGAGAGGACATGATATAACAGGAAATACTAATAGCTTATTGTTGGTATAAACTATAGAAAGGAGACATATTTGCTCTATTGACTTATATATATTCTTATGCATTACAAAATTAAAAAGATATAAACACTTCGAATTATCACTGCTTTTTCCAGAACAAACTAATCAAATAGCCAATGAAACCAAAAACCTTTTTAAGCCCATTTTAAACTGCTTTAGGAAAAAACAAAGTTATTATCTTTACTAGCTATAACTTAGCCCAAACCAGATGATTATATTCTATATTTTCCTCACACATATATGCATATAGGTTATATAATATCTAAAATGTATAAGGTATATGTGATATGTTATATATGCCATATACATATTTTGTATAATCAATATCAATTATATATATATAAAATACCTATATTAATATTCTCACTTGAGAAAAAAAGCTGGCTTGCCAAAATAATGGCAAGACACAGAGAAATCAAGTCAAATTTTTGTTTTTGATAATTTTGCTGGACACCGGAATAAAAAATTTCAAGGAATCAATATGCTGTTTGATATAATAAAAGACAGAACTGCTTTCTCTATTTGTACAACATAAAGTTTGACACGCTGATTAATATAATAGCCTCCGTCAATTGTTATGAAGAAGAGCTGAATCTGAATCACTAGAGTGATAAAGCAATTGCTAAAAATCATTTCAGGGCCAACTGGAGACTAGAATACCTTATCCTAAGCTGAAGTTAGTGCCATTTTCTCTAGCATTTGAGACCAACGTGTTTTTTTTTTTTTTAATCTGTGTTCTATGTAATTGGTTGCATATTTTATTTAATTTCCATGCCAAAATTCAATACTCCATACATTCAAGTATCATATGTAACAAGAAGTTGAGAGAGACAATAGGATTTTTTCATCATGTTTCACTGCAAGCCTAGTGCCTCCACTTCCTTGATTAGATATTCTAATCTTCAGGTGTAATTTAACAAAGTGTACTATGAGTTATAGCTGCCAGTATAAAGTCCTCAAGTCTTGGACAATCACAGTGTAGGCTTTACCTCCATTTCTTTCTGGATATTTCTCTGGTCAAGGTCAACAGTGTCTTCTATGCTTTTAAATTCAACAATACTTTCGAGTTCTCCTATTTCTTGAGTTTTCAGCACCAATCAGCAATACTGACAACTTCTACCTCAAAATATTCTCTTTCCTGTGTCTCTGACAACCTAAATATAATTTTTTCTCTCGAGATGGAAAAAACATTTCTCTCCGGGTCAATACTGTCTCTAACTCCAATGCTTAGGACAGTGTCCAGGCACACAATGTTCTAAATACATACATACATACATACATACATACATACATACATATAGTAGTTTCTGAATGAATGAACAAATGAATGAATGAATGAATGTAAGTAACTCTTTCACATCTACTTTTAGATAAATGGCAGATATCTTTAATACAAAGTAAAAAAATATACAGTAATCATACTTAGTAAACCATGACTTGTCTTTTCTAGGCAATACAAATGCCACAAGACATTCAAATTCTTAATAAAAAATGAGTCGTATATTATTCCTTTTTGTCCATCATGCCTCCACCCTTACCCTCACATGAAATATTATATATTCAACTTAATGTACATTATTTTTCAATGTTTATTTTGGTAAATTTACTAAATACTTTTCTATTATAGTAAGAACATTTATCATGAGATCTGCCCTTTTAACAAATTTTTAATTGTACAAAATGGTGTTGTTAAGTATAGCCCTTATGTTGTATAGCAGATCTCTAGGATTTATTCATTTTGCACAACTGAGACTTTATATTAGTTGAAAAGCAACTAATTTCCCTCTCCTCTCAAGCCTTGGCGACCGCCATTCCACTCTTTGCATCTATAAATTTGACTATTTTAAACACCTCTGATAAGTTTAGTCATACTGTATTTGTCCTTGTGTGACTGGCTTATTTCACTTAGCATAATGTCCTCAAGTTCTATTCATATTGATAAACCCCTAGGTTTATCCATATTGCAGGGTTTCCTTATTTTTTCCTGGCCCAATAATATTTTAATGTATGTATCTACTACATTTCCTTTATCCATTCATCTGTCAGTGGACACGGGTATTTTCCATATCTTGGCTATTGTGAATAATTCTGCAATAAACATAGGCGTGCAGATAACTCAAGATTCTGGTTTCAGTTATTTTGGATACTTGGAAGTTAGATTGCTTGGTCATATTGTAGTCCTATTTTTTTTTTTTTTTGAGAAAACTCCATACTGTTTTCTACAGTGGATGTACTACTTTACATTCCTTTCAACAACGTACAAGGATTTCAAGTTTTCCTTATTCTCTCCAACCTTTTTTTTTTAATAATGATCATCCTAACAGGTGTGAGGTGGTATCTTATTGTGGTTTCAATCTACATCCAATGATGATTAGTAATTCTGAGCATTTTTTAATCTGTTGGCAATTTAGAGGTTTTCTTGGAAAAATATCTAGTCCATCGCTCATTTTTAAATCAGGTTATTTTATATAAATATATACATATATATGTATGCTATTGAGTTGTAGGAGTTCCTTTTGTATTTTGAATATTAGCCTGTTATCAAATATATACTGTGCAGATATATTCTCCTGTTTTGTAGGTGGTCTTTTGTTCATTTTTCACTTTGTTGTGCAGAAGCTTTTTAGTTTGATGTAATCCTAGTTGTTTATTTTTTTCTTTGCTTGCCTGCCATTACCTAACATGTTTTTATCATGCATATGTTTTGTTTCACCTACATACTGTATTGCGAGATCTATGTTCTTTAGAGTAAAAATAACATGCTTCTTTTTCATTTAACAAGGAGAATTTCAACTCAGACAATTTTAGTTTCAAATAAAAGCTAAAGCAAAGTAGAGATATGAATAGTGCTTATAATACGCCCTTTATTTTATTTTTTATTTTTTTAAGATTTTATTTATTTATTTGACAGAGAGAGAAACAGCGAGAGAGGGAACACAAGCAGGAGGAGTGGGTGAGGGAGAAGCAGGCTTCCTGCTGAGCAAAGAGCTCTATGTGGGGCTCAATCCCAGGACCCTGGGATCATGACCTGAGCTGAAGGCAGACGCCTAATGACTGAGCCACCCAGGCGCCCCATCTACCCTTTATTTTAGAACTAATCATCTATGTCTTACTTACTTCCATCATGTACACAGGCACATCAAGTACATTTCTTTCTTAAAATAGGGCATGGTAGGTTGACTTAGTAACATATTCAATAGTACTTAGCATGCATCAAATACCCTGGTCAAACAGTAGGGACCCTACACTGAACTAGAAAAGATGTCATCTCTGTCATTAAAGTATTTCTTTCCTATACTTGTTGAGCAATAAGATACATAATGAATAATGCTATCCAGTTTTCACCAAAAACTCCCATTAAATAACCTTAGCAGTCACGCTCTCCTTAAAACAGACTTGAAATAATGTAGTGCAATAGAGACTGCTCAGATATGGTTCCAATTCACAATTTCATTATATGATCCAGAGCTATCATTGCTGCCACAGGACCTTTTATGGAACCCCAGAAGTCATTTTGTAAAGGACTCAATTATCTCTGCATGATGTGGTCCCAAATAATTAACACGCCCTCTAACCAAAAAATTTTGATTCTTTTCCATGAAAAAATTAGAAGCTCTTGGCAGGGCATGCTGCCTACAAATATATATATATATATGGTTTATGGCTAACTTTCATATTGTCATGTAAGATATCTAGCCAATACTTTCAAGTGAAAAATTCCCTAATCAGCTTCATGTAATGAAACCAACATTGTCAAACTTTTCTGGAATAACGTGTTTGCTGAAAACAACCCCTTTTAAGAAAACTCTGACTACTGATGATATGTGAATATATTAAATACATCAGACAGTTTTACTCATGGTCATAGTCCTGAACATCTGGTTTGAGACCAAGTGTTCATCTCCATTATCTTCACTTAGTCATGGAAATTAATAATTTTGATAAATGGATTAAATGATTTTTGGATGATTTTTTTCAGTGCATTAGCACCAATACAAAATTTTGTACATTTTTTGAACTTTTGATAAAAGCTAACAATTCCACAACTCATAAGAACGTGTATTGTCCCTTTAACATCTCTGGAGGTTGGTTAAGTTGTTTTGACTATTCAACAATGACATGACACAATCACATCTATGTCATTCTTTTTGAACCATTCTTCAAAAAAAACTGGTTTATCTTCACTTTACGTATATAATTGTAAGAAAAGGCAGAGTATAAAGTTGACCACCTTTAAAGCTTTGCCTTGGGAACTATTTTTTCAACAGATAATAAAGATTCTACAGCTGATTTTTCCTCATGACTAGCACTAAATTATAAGTATGACTTGTACTAAACACTATGAAAGTGAAGTGAGATTATTATTATTATTACTTGGAACGCTGGCAGGTCATTATCTTCTTTGAGATCTAGGTATTTCATGTATTTTTTGAATAAAATGGAATACCGTTGCCTGGTAAAAACTAAAGGGAGGGCAAGTGAGGATAATAGATATTGAACAGTATTTTCCACAAGCATAAAATATAGGACTGGCTAAAGTTTTGGGCATTTCTCCTCTGAGTTAAAGGAAAGTGAATGTGATTATAACCTCCAGGACTACTTAGGATGTGATGTAATTAAGACTATAACTTTTTTGGGGGGGCGCCTGGGTGGCTCAGTTGTTTAAGCGACTGCCTTCGACTCGGGTCATGATCCTGGAGTCCTGGGATCGAGTCCCGCATCGGGCTCCCTGCTCAGCAGGGCGTCTGCTTCTCCCTCTGACCCTCTTCCTTCTCATGCTCTCTCTCTACCATTCTCTCTCTCAAATAAATAAATAAAATCTAAAAAAAAAGACTATAACTTTTTTTTTCTCCCGTAAATAGGTTTGGAGTTTGTATAAATGTTAAGGTAAAATATAAAGATAGTTGTAGAAATTTGTAATTCTTTTTTTAAAAGATTTTATTTATTTGACAGAGAGAGGGAGCACAAGCAGGGGTAGTGGCAGACAGAGGGAGAAGCAGGTTCCCCAAGGAGCAGGGAACCTAATGTGGGGCTCCATCCCAGAACCAAGGGATCATAACCTGAGCCGGATGGGGACACTTAACTGACAGCCACCTACGTGCCCCTGAAAATTTGTAATTCTTAATATTAATGAATAATATTCCCCAGGTTGGCAAACTTTTTTTAATAAGTTATATACTTTAAAAGTATTAAACAGTAGGCTTCTACATGTATGCCTCAGCACAGCTATAAAACGAGGTATTATTTTTAAGGTATAGTATTGTATGTTTATTTGGATCTATTTATACTTTTTGGATTTTACTTGCTCTACTTGACCAAGAATAGTCAGTTTGTGATATATTTCTAACTATAGTTATTCACTATTCATTAAATTTTTATACTTTTTCTTTATGCAAACTAAAATTTCCCATAAATTAAAAAAAATCGTGCAAAAGGTAAGAATGCTTACCTTTTCAATTGATGAATCTGATAACCACCATTTTTTCTAGTAGTATTAAGATGATGGACCACTTTTGAAGAAATACTAAATGAGAATTCTTATTTTATGAAATCTCAACACAATTGCTTGTTTTAAAATAACTATGCATTTTTATTGAATATACATCATTTTTATGATAGTCTCCTCCCTCTCATATTTTAATGCACAAAATTAAAAGAAATGGTTGTTAGAAATGAGAAATCTGGGACACCACTAGCAGAGTGTATGATTCAGCAGATTTAGGATGGGAATATGGAATTTGGCCTCTTTAATTAGTCTTTCTATGAAAAACCATTTCAGTCAACTTGTTATTTTGTATTCTTGGTCAACTGCTGCATCAAAGCTCTGTAAGATTTCCTGAAGTCTTTCAAGTTTATCTCCTGTTACTCCTACTTCTCGTATATCATTCAAATATAACACAAATTACCCTCCCCATCCCACATATCCACCTCTCACCAACAGAACCCATGTAAAAAGGAAAGATTTTTTTTTTTAAATATTAGAAGGTATGTGTTTGCTGGTGTGTTTTAAGACACCAGATACTCAAATCAGTACATGCCATTTCATAGGGAACGAGGTTGGTTACAAGAATGAGTCTAGAACCTCATTTTTAAAAATGAGGAAATTTCCACTGGGGTTTGGAAACAAGTTTCTTCAATATTTTAAAAGAGAACAATAGGAAATGATAGCTGGGCCACATCACCTTCAGCCCTGGCACTAATTGAGGGCAGAGACTTTGAGATCACAGGTGAGCAGAGCTAGAATACAGATTGAAGCAAAACTGATCACCAGCATAACTGCAGTTTTTCAATTGCATAAGCTAATAAATTCTTTTACTGCTTGCCATTTTGAATTATACTTTCTATTACATGTGGTTAAAATCTTAACTGATTGAATATCTAGAGGATTCTATGCACTGCACTCTGTGATAGTTTCACAAGTCCAGTCTTATATATATTTAGCTTGTTATATAATATATACATGCTGAATGACTCATGGGTGCCTCAAAAACAGTATGTCCAAAGCCATTCTTAATTCCCAAAGTCTGCTCTTCCTTTTATATCCTCATAACACATGCCATGTGAAACCACTTAAGAATTAAAGCCAGAAATCTGCAAGTCATTTTCAATACATTTGGATTTTATTCTCTATACCCTGGTGGCATTCTAGTAAATGTTTAGCAACTAGTTCTACAGATAAAGGAAAGTTTTGATTTGAATCTTTTTTTCAAATTTATATGTAAATACTCCCACAGTGGCTGATTTTAATCTACTAACATTGTCAATTTTCTCTTCTGCCAACTGTAACCAAAATGCTTGAAGACAGTGTAGGGATTCTCAGAGGGTAGTCCCTGGATCAACAAGACCAGAATCTTCTGTGAGCTCATTATAAATGCAAATTTCTCATCCCTGACCGACTTACTGAAAATGAAAAACAAAAAACAAAAACAAAAACCTTCTCTGGTTAGTATAGGGGGAGAAAGTCTTAAGCCAACTCTGCGCTGAGCATTGAGCCTGACAGGGGTGGCTCAATCTCATGACCCTGAGATCATGACCTGAGCCTAAATCAGTCAGATGCTTAACTGACTGAGCCACCCAGGTGCCCCAAGAGAGATTTATTTTAATGAATTTGCTCATACGATTATAGGAGTTGGCAAGTGCTACTAAACAGGTAAGGCAGGCCAGTAGGCTGGACTCTCAGGAAGGGTTGTGATGCAGGCTTGAAGCTGAATTTCTTTTCTGGAAAAATTCAGCTGTTGTTTATGAGACTTCAACCAGTTGGATGAAGCCCATTCATATACAAAGAGTCACCTCTTTTACTTAAAGTCAACTGACTGGAGATGTTGACCATAGTTACAAAATGCCTTCTTGTCAACATTTAGATTTGTTTTTGATTAAATAACTGAGTCCTATAGCCTAGCCAATTTGGCACCTATGATTAACCATCACAACCAGCTAGCTTTAAGTAATAGAATCATTTTACTCTTGTGCCCCTCACAAGATACATATGTATGTATTTTGGTTCCTAGAATGTGTTAAGCTCTTTTGTGTGTTAAGACATTATATATGGTTCACTTGAAATAGTCTCCTTCTTAATTCTTTACCTAATTCCCATTCAACTCCTATTTCTTCTTAAGTGTATTTGCTCAGAGCATTTTTCCTAACTCTCCATTTAATTAGACACTTCATTTTATTTTTATTAAGAATACTTTAATTATGTAGTTATATATGTTTATGTATTTAATGTTTAATTTTACAACTACTCTGGAGGCTGAATGAGAGCAGGAAACACATCTCTTTATATGGCTTACATTTATTATCACCTTTAATTGTGGTACTTAATGAGGAGATATCATCTTTTTTTTTTTCTGAGTGAGGGGATGAGCTCTTCTGGGGTTACACAGCACAATTAGCTGAGGTGCTTGCTGTGGGAATTGGGAATACACAATGGGTAGTGGGAGAAATGCCATCTATAACCACATGACCAGTTACCAGAATGAAGATTGTAATTGTCATGAGTATTCCTTACTTATTTTATCATGAGTATATTTGTGTGTATATATTAAGCACATGCCTTTGTTTTCTTCCCTCTCTTTTCCCATCATCATGTAACATATGATATATTAACTTTATATGATAATATTTAGTATTCTTAGTATGGTTTATATTAACCATTGTTAGTATGGTTTTGGCTGTGTACAGGATAATTGTAGCATGTTAGGTGAAATATGACAAGGTATAACCTTACTGTCTTTATTTGGAGTTTAAATATGGTTGAGGAAGATGCATATGGATAACAACAGGACAAGGGATGGGATTAATGGTGGTTAATTTTATGTGACAAGTTGGCTGTGCCATGGTGCCCAGATATTTGGTCAATCAACATTTGGATTTTTTTTTTAAGATTTATTTATTTAAGAGAGTGTACACAAGCAGAGGGAGGGGCAGAAGAAGAAGGAGAGAATCTCAAGCAGAGTTCTAACCCCTGCTGAGCACAGAGGCTGATGCTGGGCTGAATCTCACCACCCTGAGATCATGACCTGAGTTAAAATCAAGAGTTGGCCACTTAACCGACTGAGCCACCCAGGTACCCCAATTCTGGATGTTACTTGAAAATGTTTTTGGATGTGATTAACATTTAAATTAGTGAACTCAAGTAAAGTAGATTGTCCTCCATTAATACAGGTAGACCTCATCCAATCAGCTGAATGTCTAAATAGAACAAAAATACCTCCACCAAGCAGGAAGGAATTCTGCACCAGGTGGCCTTCAGATAAGAACTGCAACATCAGCTCTAGGTCTCTGGCCTGCTGGCCATCTTGAAGATTTTGAACTCTCCAGGCTCCAAAATCACATGATTCAAACCTTTAGAATAAATCTCATAATATTTTCTATGTCTCTGGAGACCCTGATGAATACAAATTTTGTAATGCATAGTTTTGTAAAACACCTGAAATTACATATAAGATCAGAGTAAATGACCAGAAAGATGGCAGTAGTTTCTTGAGTTACTCAAAGTGGTTTGTGATCTAATGAAGTCTAAGAACCTCAGTTAGTATACCTCTCTATTTATCAATCTATTATGTCAGTAAACCTTGAAGGTAAGTTGCTATGGGCTGAACTGATCCAGAATGTACAATCTCTAGTGTATGATTTATTTAACTGAGACAATGGCTATAACTGGGTAGTAATTTGTTAAGACCAATATATAGTCTTCATTGTGATTTTAAAAGGACATGAGGCTTGCACCTCCTTCAGTCACAGAACACTTTTGACCTCAATTTCCTGAGTGGAAACAGTTGGGAAAGAATTGATTCAGCTACTCACATAGTTCCATTGACTTTTCAAGTATGAAAAATAATTTTTATGTATGGGACATGTAAAAGCCATAAGTATGGAAAAAAATCTCTAAATCTGTAAAATGAGGGTTTACGTGCATAGAACACACCTTAAAGTAAAATTAGAATATTTATCCATGAAAGATAAGCATGATTATGAATCACCAATATTCTTTTTTATGGTTCCAAAAATTCAAAACACAAACTTTGTAGGCGTCCATTAAAGACAAGGAGAAAGGAAGAAATTTAAGAAGATAAACAGGTAAATTTGTACATATCTAGTATAACTACTTTACATATCTAGTACCTAAAATAACTATGAAAGTAACTATAGCATCCAAAAAAGGCTCAGATCTCTTTCAATCTAATAGCTATAAAATGGTTCTCCTATCAAGTCCACAGAGTTCTTTCAGAATATTTCCCAAAGCAATACCTCCAGTGTACTGCAGACTAAGCCCTGTGCTTAGGTTCTTTCAGTCCAACTTCATCATGCCTCCTCTTGTATTGAACCACTTCACTCCCATCACATGCTAAAAATAAATTTTAATCTGTGATCTAGTAGAAACAAGTATGTGTGGTTTGACTGTTCCATGGAGACAATTTAGAGTTGACAGACAGAAATGTTATTACCCCTTCTCATTGATGAGGTTTGTATAAATTTTGCTCTCAAATTTTATTCTCTGAAGAACTTCTGAAGTATAAGTGTATTCTTGCTCTTTTCATATTGGAAATAATGCATCTATGCAGAGAATAACATCTCCTTCTTGCCTATTCAAACTACAAGTTAAAGAAATTGTCCCATATTTTGTTCCATGTGTTAAAAATAAACCATTTATAAGAAATTCATTTTTCATTTCTTATAGAAATAATTCAAATGAGAATACAACTTTACAAGTATCTTCATTTCCCTTGTTCATTTTGACAGGCTATTATTCACCTGCACTTGTAATTTCTTTTCCTTTAGTTGTCTGTCACAAAGAATCCAAAAAGGTCTGTGGGGGGCTTTAATATGATATTGTTTAGTATTTCCTTTAATATAGTCTCTCATAATCAAAGTTTCATATTTCTTCCAGAGTCAAAAGTCAAAATTTGTATTAAGTTGAAAGAACAGAAGAAAAAGAAGTCAACTACGGGATTACAAAAATAAATCTGCTAATTTATTGAAATGTTTCAAACTTTTGCACCCATGCATAGGCTTTCTGATTGTTCAATATAAACACCACTTCAATCAGAAGTTATTCTTTGAATACACTTAATAGTCTTGGGCCAATTAAAAATGTCTATTGTGTATTTCTTTAATGAGTTCTTATCTATATTTAAGTGGGAGTTAACCCCAACTAATATGTCTCCTTACTGTTCATAAGAAAAATGTGATGTTACGGTTGAAAATGTGTCTTTCTGTTCTTCAACTTATTCTTATTTATAAACATTTCCCAGAGATTCTAAATAATGATCACATCCCTCAGAATAAACTTAACAATTTTTGTTTAAGAGACAATTTTTATGTATCTCTATTTATTTGGATAGCAACATGATTATGATATGAATGTTGATTCTAGGAAACATTTTGAAGGGAGGGCTTTTTCATGATTTACTTTAAATTTCTGAAATGTAACTGTAATAAAAATAAATTTGCAATGGAAATTATCAGCTGCAAAAGAAACACAAAAAACAACTTAATCTAGTAGATGTAGTATGTAAATCTAATTAAAGGAAATAACTGAATTATCAGCTTTTGATCAAAGTGAATAAATAACAGACAATATAGAAAAGAGCTTAAGGACACGTGGGTGGCTCAGTTGGTTAAGTGTTTGCCTTAGGCTCAGGTCATGGCCCCAGGGTCCTCGGATCAAGTCCTGCATCAGGCTCCTTGCTCGGTTGGGAGCCCGCTTCTCCCTCTGCCTGCTTCTCCCTCTGAGTACCACTCCCCCTGCTTGTGCTCACTCTCTCTCTGACAAATAAATAAATAAAATCTTAAAAAAAAAGTAAAGAAAAGGGCTTAATGATTTTCTGGTTCAATAGTCAGAATTTCCTTAAAGTGATGATAATTTTGATACAAATTATTATAGACTATACTTATAATATATTTCTATTTTACTCTCAATTTTTACTTCTCTCAAATTTAATAATAATGAAATATGAAAACTTTAATAAGATTCTTAAATATCCATTTTCAGAATATACCTGTTATAAATATTGTCTCATCACATTTGAATATCATATATACCAGACTACAAAAATTTTTAGATTTTCATCTTCCTTTCTTACTCATTTTATCTTTTTTTGGGGGGAAGTGTTACTTTGGATAAAAGGTCAGTTTTCTTATATGGAGTGATTTTTCTTGAACCTATATTTATTTAGTGTTTTAACATGTAGCATTATTTACTTGTTTGTTGTTCTTCATGTTGAGTAAAACATTTTTGAGCTTGATGATGTATTGTAATTCTATATACCTAGGAAATCACTATGTTCCTGAAGATACATACCATTTCCTTAAAAAGAGATTTTTTCACTCCTTTTTAGTTAAACATCCCCAGAAATTTATCACCAGAGATTCATTTTCTTATATTTTAAGTTTATATAAATTATATCATGCAATATGTGTCTCATTTTTGTTGCTCAGAAGTTTTAGGAATACTGAAAAAGAGTTTTCCAAAATATTTGTACAAATTTTTACTCTCAGGAATGTATAAGGCAACATCTACACATCAGTATTTTCAACCTTTTTAATTTCAGACAATTTGAGGTGGGGGGAGGGTACAGCAGAATAATATTGTGTTTGTAATTTTATTATCCTTGATGGCTAATCATGTCAAATATATTTCACTGATTTGGCATCTAAATATTTTGGGGTTTTTTTGTTTGTTTGTTTCTTTATTTTTTACTAATGCCTCTTAAATTATTTATTACGTTGATTATATTTTTTCTTATTGATCTGCATGAATGGCTTACCTATCATGGGTACACTATTTCAGATATAAATATTGGAAACTCTTCCACCAGTCTGTGGCTTGTCTTACACATTCATTACTTTAATTCTGTTTCTTATGAAATAGGAATTCTTAAATTTAGTGTAGCTTAATTTATCCTTTAAAAAATTAGTGGCTTTTAACAACTTTATTTGGGTCTAATTTACATAAAATAAAATTAATCCATTTAAAATATATAGCTTGCTGAGTCTTTTTTTATTTAAATCCAGTTAGTCAACTTACAGAGTAATATTTATAGCCTGTTGAGTCAGCCAGTTAGCCATATACCCCAAATCACTAAGATCTATCATATTTTTATCACTCACAGCGTTCCCACATACTCAATGGTAGTCAATACATTACAAACCTCTACAGTCTAGGCAAACACTAATCTGTTTTCTATCAACAAAGCTGTATTTTGTTTAGAAAGCAAACAAAATTTTGTTTGGGGGTGATTATAAATAATGCTATCAAGATACATTCGTCAAAAGTCTTTTGTGATCATATAATTTCATTTATTCTGGAAGGATGTGAAAAAGTTGCAAGGATTTTCTAATGATATTATAATGTATACTTAGCTTTATAAAGAACTTCCAAACTCATTTCCAGAGTGGTTTCACCATTTTGCATTCTTAGGAAAAATGCACAAAATTTCCACATCCTTGCCATTAATATTGTCAGTCATTTTAATTTTAACCATTATTATGAGGTGCAGTGGTATCTCAAGTTTTAATTTCTATTTCCTGAAATACTAATGATATTGAATATCTTTTCATGTGCTTTTTCTCTATTAGCATAGTTTATTTGTGAATACTTGTTAAAGAATTTCCCATTCTTTTAATTAGGCTTTTATTTTCTTTTATCAAGATAAAAACACTGTTATATTACTTTTTATTTTTGTACTTTCTGGACTGGTTATTTTAATATTTTAATGAACATTGTTATGATTTTTTTATTTCAACATTATATATATTATAAAAAACTATATATATATATGCATGTGTGTATGTATATATATATATATATATACATATTCTATATATATATATAATTTAACCAACGTTCTAGTTATCTTTTTTTAACTCAACATTAAATTTTGTGTGTGTGTGTGTGTGTGCGTGTGTGTGTGTGTGTGTGTACCCAATATATATATATACTGGGGACAGAACAAGATTAGGATGAGAGGAAATACTTGGCATTAACATATTTTAAATTTTAGTAAAAGTATTTATTTTGAATTAAAAATGTAAAAATAATGGACAATTATTTTAATATTCTGAATTGTTCACAAAACCATTTAACTTTAAGTTGCATACTAGGTAGATTTTTTTCTAAGATAACATGTTTCTAAGATAACATTCAATTTGTCATGATGTATAATTATTTTTACATACTGCTAGATTTGTTGTGCTCAGATAATGGTAAGGACTTTTGTAGTTATGTTTATAAGTGGTTTTGCACAGCAGTTTCCTTTTCCTGTAATATATTTCTTGGGTTTTGATATCAATGTAACATCTTGTGTATAAAATGTACTGGGGAATGCTTCTACTTTCTCTGTTCTCTGATATAGTTTGTGTAGATTTGGTATTATTTATTCTTTTTTTATGTTATGTTAATTACCATACATTACATCATTAGTTTTTGGTTTTTTTTTTAAAGATTTTATTTATTTGACAGAGAGACACAGCGAGAGAGGGAATACAAGCAGGGGGAGCGGGAGAGGGAGAGGCAGGCTTCCCGCGGAGCAGGAAGCCCGATGCGGGGCTCGATCCCAGAAACCTGGGATCATGACCTGAGCTGAAGGCAGACGCTTAACGACTGAGCCATCCAGGCGCCCGTACATCATTAGTTTTTGATGTAGTGTTCCATGATTCATTGTTTGCATATAACAACCAGTGCTCCATTCAATACCTGCCCTCTTTAATACCCACCACCAGGCTAACCCATCCCCCCACGCCCCTCCCCTCTAGAACCCTCAGTTTGTTTCTCAGAGTCCATAGTCTCTCATGGTTCATCTCCCACTCCAATTTCCCCCCTTTAGTTTTCCCTTCCTACTATCTCCTTTTTTTAACCTATAATGTATTATTTGTTTCAGAGATACAGGTCTGTGATTCAAAAATCTTAAACAATTCAAAGCGCTCACCATAGCACATATACTCCCCAATGTCTATCACCCAGCCACCCCATCCCACCCACCCCCCACCACTCCAGCAACAATCAGTTTGTTTCCTGAGATTAAGAATTCCTCATATCAGTGAGATCATATGATACATGTCTTTCTCTGATTGACTTATTTCGCTCAGCATAATACCCTCCAGATCCATCCATGTCATTGCAAATGGCAAGATTTCATTCCTTTTGATGGCTGCATAATATTCCTACACACACACACACACACACACACACACACACATATAATATCACATCTTCTTTATCCTTTCATCTGTCGATGGACATCTTGGCTCTTTCCATAGTTTGGCTATTGTGGACATGCTGCTATAAACATCGTGATTCCTGTACCCCTTTGGATCATGACATTTGTATTTGTGGGGTAAATACCCAGTAGTGCAATTGCTGGGGTGTATGGTAGCTCTATTTTCAACTTTTTGAGGAACATACATACCGCTTTCCAGAGTGGCTGCACCAGCTTGCATTCCCACCAAAAGTGTAGGAGTGTTCCCCTTTCTCCACATCCATGCCAACATCTGTTGTTTCCTGACTTGTTAATTTTAGCCATTCTGACTGGTGTGAGGTGGTATCTCATTGAGGTTTTGATTTGGATTTCCCTGATGTGGAATGATGTTAAGTACTTTTTCATGTGTTTGTTGGCCATTTGGATGTCCTCTTTGAAAAAAGTTCTGTTCATGTCATTTTTTTTAAAGATTTTATTTATTTATTTGAGAGAGCGAGAATGAGAGAGCACATGAGAGGGGGGAGGGTCAGAGGGAGAAGCAGACTCCCCGCTGAGCAGCAGGGAGCCCGATGCGGGACTCGATCCTGGGACTCCAGGATCATGACCTGAGCCGAAGGCAGTCGCTTAACCAACTGAGCCACCCAGGCGCCCTGTTCATGTCTTCTGCCCATTTCTTGGTTTGATCATTTGTTCTTTGGGTGTTGAGTTTCATAAAGTTCTTTATAGATTTTGGATACTAGCCCTTTATCTGATATGTCATTTGCAAATATCTTCTCCCATTCTGTCGGTTGTCTTTTGATTTTGTTGACTGTTTCTGTTGCTTAAATCTTTAATGCTCCTCTTGGAGCTGCAGTGTTCACTTTTTTTTTTTTTTCGCTTAGATTTTAAATATCATGTTTTTGGGCTTTTTTGTGGTAATTTCTTTTTCATATACCCTGCCACAGACAGATATCTATGTGCCCCACGTGTCTTAGAAGTGTTTGCATATCCTTCGATTTCAGGCTTGTTGGTTGCCCTTCAAACTCAACCCTAATAGTTCCAAGGGAAGCCATTATATTTTAAATCTTCTTGCTGACAGAATAAGTGCGATGCTTTTCCCAGCTTTCTACTTCCTAGGGGGAAGTAGGAGTCCTTATATTTTAAATGTATTTCCTGATAAAGTATATAAATGAGTCTTGATTTTGTTACTTGTTTTATAGCTGTCTTACCTCATATTTTAATTCTGCTGTTTCTCATTTTCTGCCTATTTTTATTATACAAATATTTTAATATACCATTTTAATTCCATTGACTTTTATCATTATTTTTTGCGTTAATTTTGTTGCCGATCTAGAGATTGCAACATGCATCTTTATATTATTATCATTCAACCAATTTTAATATAAAACTATTTTTGATGAAATATAAGAACTTTGCAGTAACATATTTCAATTAACACTCTCTGTGCTATTTATGGTGCATATATATTTCATCTGTGTATGACACAAAAATATGGTGCTATAATTTTTCCTTTACATTATCAGGTCATTTATACAATTTAACAGGATTATATATTTATAATAAATAGATTTTTATGTAATATGTAACCTAAAACTATATAATAATTTGTGGGTATGTGTAATCTACCATATATTTATCATATTTACTGTTATTCATAAATTCCTGTATGTCAAATTTACCATCTGTTGTAATTTCCCTTTGGCTCTAAGCATTTTAACCTATTTTTTTTAAAGTATAGCTTGGTAACAATAAATTATGAAAATGTCATTATTTCAATTTCTCTTTTGAAGAATAAGGTTACTGAATATAGAAATCTTTTTTGGAAGTAATATTTGTTTCAGCATTTTAAGTACAAAATTTGGCTTCCTTTGCTTCTGAAGAGAAATAAAATTTTTTAAAAAGATTTTATTTATTTATTTGACAGACAGAGAGAGTGAGGGAGGGAACACAAGTGTGGGTAGTGGGAGAGGGAGAAGCAGGCTTCCCACTGAGCAGGGAGCCCGATGCGGGACTCGATCCCAGGACCCTGGGATCATGACCTGAGCCGAAGGCAGACGCTTAACGACTGAGCCACCCAGCCATCCCAAGAGAAATAAACTTTTAATCTGTCCCTTGTTTCCTTGTGTACGTAACGTGTCATTTTTGATTCAGTGAGACTCCTCTTTACTTGCTAACTTCTCTGTGGTTCTGAACTCCATCATTTGCCTCCTCAAGTTGATAACACTGCTCTTTATTGCCATCTAATAGACGAAGGCCAGCAGGGGAAGGTTAAATGAACTATCAACGTTCAGTTCTAACTAGATGTAGTAGCCCCCTTTTCAGAATAAAGTTTTCTCAAGTTTTTGTCTACATTGGCCCTTTTTTAAATGTTTTTCAGGTATCATTTTTATTATTTTGTCCAGTGTTTAATGTATGTTTTCTGAGAGAGAAATTGCACAATATCTCATACCACCATTAGTGGAATGTCCTGAACTTGATTAATTTGTTTTTGTTCTTGTGTTTTTGTTTTTGTTTTTTTAGTCTCCTCAAGCATTAGATAATGATGGTAAACAAAAACCAGAAAAGTTCTCTCAAAAAATAATAGATTCCAGTGAATTATAGTCATATCAAATCTTCTGATAAATTATGTTGGAGAATGCATTTGCATTTATCAGGATTCTCCATGGAAAACAGAACCAACCAACTAACAAAATAAATGTATATGGTGTTTACTGGCTTATATGATAGCAGAGATAGATGAGTCCAAATCTGCACAGTGGGCAGGCAGGCTTAAGCCCCAAGAGTGTCAATGGTGCAGATGAAGACTGAAGACAATCTGCTGGAATTATCTTTTTTTTTTTTTACTTTATTAATTTTTTTATTGTTATGTTAATCACCATATATTACATCATTAGTTTTTGGTGCAGTGTTCCATGATTCATTGTTTGTTCATAACACCCAGTGCTCCATGCAGAACGTGCCCTCCTCAATACCCATCACCAGGCTAACCCATCCCCCTACCCCCCTCCCCTCTAGAACCCTCAGTTTGTTTTTCAGAGTCCATCATCTCTCATGGTTCGTCTCCCCCTCTGACATACTCCCCTTTTCTTCCTCTCCTGTTATCTTCTTCTTTTTCTTTTTTCTTAAAATATGTTGCGTTATTTGTTTCAGAATTACAGAACTGTGATTCAACAGTCTTGCACAATTCACAGCGCTCACCGTAGCACATACCCTCCCCAATTGGAATTATCTCTTGCTCAGGGACATGAGTCTTTTTGTTTTATTCAGGCCTTCAACTAATTGGATGAGTCCCACTGACATTATCAAGGGCAATCTGCTTACTTAGTTTGCCAATTTAAATGGTGATTTCATCAAAAAACACCCTCCAAGTTAACACATAAAATTAACCATCATGGCATCATGATATATGAAATCTATTTCACTAAGATTTATTATTATTGAGAGAAACAGGAAGGATAAAAGCAAGAGAATGGCTCGTTCTATTGCAAGGAGGTTTTACTCTTCCATTCTTCTTTGATAAAAATGATCTCTGCTCTATTCACATATAGCTCATGATCTTTAGCTTATGATTCTGTAAACTTTTGTACTTCTGGGTGAAAGTATTACTTTAGAATTTTCAAAGGGCTCATAAAATTTTATGAATCACATGAGTAGCATTTAGCAACTCACCCCTTCAGTGGAAGGAGTGACTTAGGTAATTAAGTAGGTATGTATCATTTACCAGTTACTTTTGAATGAAAAATTGTGAAACAAGACAATTGAAACTGGAACAATTTGATGTTTGAATGAAAATGAATATAAGTCAAAAGTTTCTGGATTAGAATCTCAAAGACAAAACCCAAATTAGAACTATTTGCTGTTCAAATCATTTCCAAGGATAAAATAAAGGAGGAATATCCTAATTTGGACTCAGATAGAAAAAATTAAAAATGGAGTAGAAAATAAGACAGAAATTTGTGATAAGTTGTATGAATATAAAATCGGACAGTAAGACATTGAGTCAATTTCCTGAGTTACATTTTTGAAATGTGATATTTTAAATTTTATTTGAATTATTTAATTAATGTCAAAATATAATAAAATATTTTAAGAATGAAAAATATTAAATGTGTTCTCAGAACATAAAAATTCAAAGTTGCATTAACACAAAGTTTTATATTTTTCATTAGTACTAGGTGTTATTATTTAATTAACTTTTTATAAGATATTGATAAATTACAATAAAGATTTGACAAATAAATTATTCAATTAATGTCAAAAGTTTATTTTGAAATTATTGAAGTCAAAAATTTCAAACTCAAATTCCTTCTAAATTTGTGTATATAGTTTTAGACTATTAAAATTATTTCTGATCAATAAATTTTATACTTAAATGATTTCTAATCTGTTAGAGAAAATGTTGAATAATTGAACTCAAATAGCTTAAAATGAATAATAAACTCCCAGTTATAATGCTATGGAAAATATATATTGAATTTGTATAAATTGAAAACATATTCTATATTAGATAGAGTGTTAGAAAGAATAGTGAATTGCATGTTTAAGAATTAGCTAAGAGAATACATACACACAGACACATTCTAGACATATACCATTCTGAGATCGTTAGCAATGCCCTCCTTTTTGTTCTAACCTATGTAAGCATATTGTTTCATTTTGAGAAAAGGGATTTGAACGTTTGAAACAAAATAAATTCATTTTCTCCTCTCAATCTGAAAAATTTCACACAACATTAAACGCATATTGCTATAAATTAGTTTTTCTGCTGCTGAAGTTTGTTGCTCCAAATATCTGTGGAGGTTAAACCATTTCATCTTAAATGATTCTTCCATGCACTTGCTCAGTTTTCTTGGCCTAGATACCTTCAAGGGAAACAATTTTGCATCTCATCCTTTATGTCTTTATTGGAACAGAGAATACTGACAGTGATTTTATGGTCATGATTCCAACATCTTTGAATGTTAGTTGAATGAAACTGACAAGAGATAATAGATTAGCCAGAACTAGCAATGGGCAATGATGAAAAAAAAAAAAACTTATTATATCATTTCTGAGGAGGCAAAGGGGGAAAGCTGTTAATGGAACCTAAAGAGAAAGGTAGCTGAGGGAAATGGCACCCAGATAGGAGCATGGGAAATTCTGCCAATACCAGCTTTTATAGGGAGAGAAAAAGAAGAACATGGACCTAAAATGTCTCTCCTACCAAGCCTACTGAAGAAGGAAGGCAAAGGCATTTAGATGATGTAGTTCGTTGAGGTCAGCCTCTAGGACTGACAACAGGGCCAGGGGAAGAAATGCTGTGATAAATACACTAGACAGTCATTAAAATAGTTAAGGTTTTATAAAACATTATATGATACCATTTTACTATCTTGTTGGAAATGTGTAACTTACCTCTTCCAAAAGGACCAGCAGAATAAAATCATCAAGCTAGCAAATTGTTACATTTTATTAAACACATTTTTTTCAGATGAAGATTATTAATAAGATCAAGATCCAAAATTCTCTTGACCTGCAAGCAGTTATGAAAGTTGATATTAGGATGAAAACTCATAATCATTCCAGAGGCATTCTGAGTTTCTGGAAATCCAAAGTTTATAATTATATTATTTCTATTATTTTCTAACAATGTACATGTTAAATTTGGAGGCTATCTAAGAAAAAACATATATGCATATATACGCACTCCCCCATAATTATAAGGTATTTTTTCTTTTGAGGAATTCATAGCAAAGCAGTACAATATTAATCATAAACCAGAATACAGCTTCAGAGTCTGCAGCTTTCCCTTTGAACCCTAAGGTATGATATTATCTAGACACAATTATAATATAAAGAATGAGAACATTTGAAGGTAAGCCCAAGGGATATAGCAAAGAAAGTTCTCGTTTGCATAAACAGAGTTTTATTGGGTAATGGATCTAACAGAATTATGTTGCCAATAAACAGGATTCAAAAATACTGTGGTAAAATGATGAATCAGACAAGTTTACTAAAATGAAGTAATAAAAGTGATTTCAAAGGATCTAGTTACAGAAAAAAATAGATACGCCACTTATGGCTGTCATTTTTTTAATTCATACTTTATTCATACTTTTCCAACTTCCAGAAATCTCTTTCTCCTTTTCTTTCCACTTTCTCTTTCTCTCATTGCATATTTGTATATACACACATGCACACATACGTCTGTGTGTGTGTGTGTGTGTGTTTTGGAATGAATGGTTGTATTCCCCTAAATTTATATGCTGAACCATTAACCCCTTTGATGTTATTAAGAGGTGGGCTTATGATATATGACTAGAATTAGATGAGCTCATGAGGCTCTGTCCTCACCAATGGGATTAATGTCCTGATAAAATCATTACAGAGCTTGCTGCTCTCTGCTCTTCACCACGTGAGGAGAAACCAGAAGTTAGTGGTCTGCAACTTGAAAGAGGGCTCTCCCCAGGATGCAACCATGCTGGCCCCCTGATTTTGGACTTCTGGCTTTCAGCACTGTGAGAAATAAATTCCTGTGGTTTATAAGACAACTCAGCCTATGCTATTTTATTATAACAACCCAAAGAGACTAAGGTAGCATATACAATGCATTTACAACTTAAACCAGTATGTAGAAGGGTAGAGAATTTGCCAGTATCTAATTATTTTTATGTCTCTATTTCTTAATCATCTATTTATAGACTCCTTTTGTCCACCTAGAATGGACCAAATAATAAAAACAAGTTTTAATTAGCAAAAATGACAGCGACATTGGACATCTTGCCCCAGAAATTAATTTAAATCAACCACAGAAAGATATTATTTTTCCTCACTGATTTTGAGAAGTAATTGTATATATTAAAAAAGGCATCTGTGATCTAAACAATAAAGTGATAAGCTTTTTCATAAGATTTTGAAAACTTGGGTGAAAAAACAGACACTAGGAAATAAAATCAAATAAGCTTGTCATAAAGCGGGGACAGTAAAGATGGGTACCAAACTCCCATGCAGAACACTGAGTGTGGAAAGAGTGTTTTCACATTGTGAAGTCAGTGAATTTTAAAGTAGACCTCTACATCCAACCAAACCACAAATGTGAATGCGGAATAAAGACAAAATACTATTTTAAGATATGCAAACCCTCATAACCTAATCACCCACCAGAGGCCTCACCTTTTATTAAAATCACCATGAGGGTTGGATTTCAGCATGTAAATGTGGGGGACATGTAAATGTGGGGGACATGTAAATCTTGGGGGGCATAAACATTCAGTCCATTGCAAGCAGCAGGAACATATGAGGCCCAGGAAGAAAACATTCAAATGACCTGAGAATTTTATATCCATGTAGGGAGAAGTTCCTGAGTGGCCTGGAATACTGGATGAGAAAGCTGACATTTCCTATCTAGAATGGAGAGCAATTCAGAAAGAATACATTAAAAACAAGGAATTACAGAGGTCACGATCTGGTTGCTACCACAAATTGCCTGAACAAAATTTTAAAGGTATATTTACCGTTGACTGTCACAGGCAGAAGGACTGGACCATAAACAGCCAGAACATCCCTCAGAGGGTACAGAGAGGGTTAAAGCAGGTGTAGTCAGCAGACCATGTGTACATTCTTAGGGCAAGCAGAGGTGTTCAAATGCCAGGAAGATGTTTTCAAATTTGCACAGAATGTAGTCTGGGTCTAAGGGGTGATGTTTACATACTAATATGTGAAAATTAGTACTGAGAAATTAAATTGCCTTCACTGATTAAGGGAGGGAATTTATTCTCTGAACAAGGCACTCTTCTCAACACCTTGAAGAAACTCATAATAGAAAAGATAAATACTATCTAGAAATTCTATTTCAATGTAGACTGTGTGAAAAATATATAAGCAGTTTTATAGTTCATTGCAATCAGTGTTATTCTAGGTATTTTTCTTAAAAAATTATTTATTTGAGAGAGAGAGAGTGTACAAGTGAACACACACACAAGTGGGCAAAGGGGCAGAGGGAGAGGGAGAGAGAATCTCAAGCAGACTCCCCACTGAGTGCAGAGCCTGACCTGGGGCTCAATCCCACAAACCATGAGATCATGACCTGATCTGAAAACACGAGTTGGGCCCTTATCTGACTGAGCCCCACAGGCATCCCTCTGGTATTTTTTTTACAGCTATTATATTATAGGTATGATAGCTAAATTTACTTTTACATTTAAATCTGTTAGTAGAGAGGAACAGATGCAGCTTCAGTCTTGCTTCATACTGTAGTTCTTTGGGAGGGTCCTTCAGGTATGTGATATTACTCTATACTACCTCCTGCAGAAAGTTCAGTCATCACAGCATAGTTCTCTTTCTTTCTCTGTATGGGTCCCTTGATTCTTGTCATCTTGACACAGATTGATTTTTTTTTTTTAAAGTTAAAACTTCCATTATTCCTACCTACCTTTTCCTGTCTTCTAACACCAGAACTGCCAAATATGATTGGCAGTGTTCATGAAAACATGATTTGTTCAAGTTTTCTAACCTCAGCTGGACCTTCACTGATGCTCAACAGCCCTTAATTAGTCCCTATCATATATTCTGGAGCAGTGTTACTCTCTACTTAAATAAACGACTTTCCCTTTGTTCTGTTATGATTCAGGATGACTAAAAAGATATTCCTTAATCCTAACCTTTCGGCTGTCTCTTTCCCACTCCAGAGAAAGAGAGAGAATCTTCTTTTCCAGTTTAAATTAGTATAATCTGAGCCAATCGAAAACTATCTGCTCTGAGAGCCTAGTCTATCAATTATTTTCTGCTTCTTAGAACTCCTCTCATTATTTTTGCACCAAAATCATAGGTGTACTCAATTGCTATTAAATAAAAAAATAGAGACTCTAATATTTCTCCACCATTGTAACTTCTGTTTTTCTCTCCAGTTTTTAATTAATAGCTAATGGGCCAATTTGCCTAATTTACCTAACGTTCTGTAATCCAGTCCCACCCCAAACTTTTTCTGGCCTTTGGGTTAGTTTCTTGACACTCCTTCAACAAGACACCAATTCTTCTCTACCTATAATTACTTATGACTATCACTTTTTTTTTTCAAATTCAAAGGCCTTATTTTGTCACTTTTCATTCTGCTCAAACTTTTCCAAATATTTAATTGCAAGTATCTCCTTCTTGAAATATCTTTTCAAAATATCAGTTTGCTTATTCTTCACTTTCTAAACTCAGATTAAAAAATATCTACTACACTTCTGCTTTTATCTGTATTAATCATCTCTCATAATTTAGATTTAATATGATGAACTATTTACTGGACTCCTACTTTTATTCATTAATGTATACATTTATTTATTGAGCATATACTGCACTTTAGACATTGGCCTATGCGAAATAATTAAAGAAGTAAACTAAACAAAAACAATCCTTGCCATAGCAGTTTACATTTTAGTTCTGCACTGTCCAAGATAATAGCCACTGGCCATATGCCATACATGGCTATTTAAATTGCAATTTAAAGTAAGCAAGTTACTCATGAGTTTAGGAAAGAAAGACTGCAAGATTAGCAGGTTCTTACTGGGATACTCTATTTAAGCTGGGTTTGGGTCATGTTAATTTTGAACAATGTACTTGATTTTCAGGCAAGAAGTCAAATGGTTTTAAACAGATATTTTGTTAGAGTTCAGGAGTGAGACACTAATGTAGGACTTGCTAGCCTACAGATACTACATCAAGCTGTTTAATAGAAAATATCACTCAGGAAGTTAGTAAAATGGAGAAATCCAAATACTGAGCCCTGGATTTCTGCAAAATTTTGCCAAGAAATCAGAAAAGGATTACAATCCCTTTGGACAAATTAGGAGAGTGTTTCCTAAAGACAGATGGAGAAAGGATTTTAAGAAGGTCTGGAAACTTGTACTAAATGCTGTTAACGGTTCCAAGCAAAATGAATTTAGAAAACTGATCATTGGACTTAGCAACGTGGAAATCCTTGGTGAATTTTATAAGAACAAATTTGCTGAAGTGAGGGTGATGATAAAATTCTAATTGCAGTTACTTAACATATCTATGAGGAAATGCCCATCAACCCTTTGAATCATTTCATCATCTACTCTCAGACAGCAAAGTTTGTATGCTTGACATTTCTCTTTAATTGCCACAGATCTCTCCAATTTCCAGGTAAAAACATCTACCAGTGGCAATCAATGCTATCTTTTCAAAACTATTATATCAGTTCCTTTATTTTTCTATTTCTATCTCTTTGCCATCAATATATATCAATTTTGAAAGTCCCCAGGTACACCACATGAGTGTGTCAGCCCTTTTTTTGTTTTGTCTTTTTCTTGAGGGGCTTAGCTCCAAGTCATCATTTACTTTGGGTGCATTGATTTTCAAAGGAGATTTTATTATTTTTATTAGGAAAAATTAACGGTTTATACCATGTCCCAAATAAAATGATCCCATTTCTCAACTCCATTTTCCCACTGAATATACTCAATAGTCCAATTTTTAAAAACTCCTCCATTTTAATTATATGCTTCAATTACAGACTTGTCACCCCCTATGTAGACCAATCCTTGGAATAGGTACCTATAAACACTGGCTCCATTTCCTTGTTTGCCTCTTTCTCCTTAACACAGAACAATCTCTTTTCTATGCCAGAGCATCCCTGAAGTAGCATTTCTAACATCTTCATTGATTTCTCCACCTGGAAAGCTAGTGGTCAATATTCTTTCACTTGCTGTCTCAGCATTTACTTCTCTTGTTGACTCTTTCTTGAAACAGTACTGTGACATCACACTCTTGGCTTTCTCTTAACACTCACTTATCCTTTTCTGATCTCCTTTCAGCTTTTTCGCACTCTATTTGGTCAGCATTTTGAGGTGCATTTTTACATTTTTATTGCTCCCTAGCAGTGTTCATTTACTGCTCCAACACCAATATTACCTGTGCAAAGATCATGCATTGACTTCTTCTTCGTCTTCTTTTTTTTTTTTTTTTTTACAGAAAACAAATGTGATTTTTTTTTATTAGGAAAAAAATGCCTTATTTTAATACAGGATCACAATTTATGAGAATGCACACTAAAAGAACTGCAACAAATTGGTCTTAGGAAAAACAATACAATGACAGAAAACTTGATACACTGCATTTTCAAGGAGCCTGCAAAGCAGTCCCAGTGGAAACACACACACAACTCCCGTCATCCCCACACACAAGTATGTACAGGTTATGTAGGCAAACATTTATTTTATTTTTTTAATTTTTTTTGAGAGAGAGAGAACGAGGGACAGAGAGCATGAGAGGGAGGAGGGTCAGAGGGAGAAGCAGACTCCCCGCCGAGCAGGGAGCCCGCGGCGGGACTCGATCCTGGAACTCCAGGAACATGACCTGAGCCGAAGGCAGTCGCCCAACCAACTGAGCCACCCAGGCGCCCTATAGGCAAACATTTAGAAAACACATTGGAGGATAAGGATGAGCACATCCACATGTGTATACGTATACACGTATACACTGTATACGTAAAATATACACGTATACACTGTATACGTAAAAAAAATAAAATTTATTTTTCAATTAAATGAATAAGAGCCTAAATACGGTGTCACCTATTAGGCTGTGATTTGGCCAGTTACCTATACACTGTATACACGTATACACTGTATACACAGTCAGTATACACTGACTTGTATACACAAGTCAGTCAGAAGCACTGACTTCTATAGCCAATCTAGACTCACTCTTTGAAATTGCAAGTCTTCATCTTTGCTTGGATGCCTGTTTCAAAGGAACCCCATAGCTACTTGAAGCTGTTTATGGACTTCCTCCTTTAAAGGATTTTACTTTTCAGTTCATCTGGATTCTCTATCACAATGAATATAACTATCATTCAAACAAAAATATTGTAATTCATTGCAAAGAATAACTTTAGATAACACTGTTTCTCTAATTTCTAATTTTCCACCATGTGCTTTCCATTTTCAATCTAAATGTTTCTTAAATAGTACACATGTATTTATCTCCAAACCACTTACATGGCACAATTATTATCTCTCAACTGGTCCATTGTGGTGACGTTTTCATTTCTCTTCCTCCAAACCCCTTGTCTCTTCCAACTCTTCTTCACTCAATAGTGTTATGGTTTTGAAATGAAGTTTTGATAATACAAATCTCTGTCTCATTATTCACTTAAATAATTCCTTATTACTTTTAGAATAAAGAACAATTAAAAGACCCTACAGCATCTGGGAATGGCTTATCTTTCACACCTCCCGTATAACAGGACAACACTTATCTATCTGTGATCCAGCTGCCCTGGCCTTTCATTGTGCTCATAAATTCTCACAGGCACATAATACTCTATTGTCCTCCATCTACCTCCATCCTTCTGACCACAAATCTTTTTCCTTGGATAATTCTTTGGTCCATCTGAAGAAGTCAGATATATCACATATTCTCAAGTACTGTGCACCTCTCTGCTATAGCATTCTGAGAATCATATAATTGTAGTTTTGGTATATTCTTGTAATTATGCCGTCTGTTTCTGGTTTCCTCCAAGATGGCATACTCCTGAGGCCTGGTGTTTCTTGCAATGTGAAGTATGTGTTCTTAATGTGATATGGCCTCTGAAATTGTAGTCCAAAATAAATTATTTATTGAGTTAGTCAATAGAGTTCTGGCAATTAAATTATTCTACAATATGATTCTAAACTACTTTTCCATTTTTATACACTATTATTCCTCTACATGTGCTCACTCTAGGATAACCCTTTCTGACTTGCTCTTTCTGGGCATGTTTCTTACTTTTACCCATGTCCCCCTACCTCCCCTGCTGTTACTCTGACTGTAGTGCCCTTTGACCACTTTCCATTTCTGTCTTTTGAAATTCTACACAAATTTGAAAGTCCACATTGAATACTATCTCGTCACTATAATATTTACTTCCTTTTTAGTTTTCTAGTTTTAAACAATCTCTTCAAAGGCCTTTACAGCTTATGTTGTATTATGATAACTTCCATAGTTTTCTTATTTTCATCTACACCCCAAAGGAATTGTAAGCTCCTTAAGTGCAAGGACAGTGTTTCCTTTGGCCTTCTATCCCTGCAACATCTCACTCAAAGTTTTGATGGTTAAAATCATTTTTTAATTAAGTTGAAATGATCAAATTCACAAAGGAAAGACAAGTATCAGAATCCGTGTCACCTCACATCAGTATATGAAACAGTTAAATCTCGTATGAAAATTTGTTGGTGATATAAGGAACAGACCCTGTTATTTAAAACCATACTTCAAGTGGATATAAAAATAAAAGGGTCACTATGATTATAATTTGTTGATTATTAAAATTTATTTTTCAATTAAATGAATAAGAGTCTAAATACGGTGTCACCTATTAGGCTGTGATTTGGCCAGTTACCTAACACTTCTCCATATGGTTGTAATCTTGGGATACGTACTGTAGTTTGCTAAATAATTTTAAGTGATGCTACTCTTTACAACTGAAGTCTTAAAGGACATTCTTAAAATGTCAAAGCAATTCTCCGAATGGTAATATTAATGCTTCTCACAGTTTGCTTATAGATTTTAGCTATAAGTAATAATGCATTTATTGATTTAAATTTTCTATGAATATCAAGATTAATTATTTCTCAAGTTCCCTGTATAAAGATATACACTGTGGTCAGTAAATTTCCATGTTCATTTTAGAAAGTCAACATCTACTTATAAATTATGTAATTTTCATATTTATAACTGAAAAAGCAATTTCTTCTTTCAACTAAACATACACTTTAAAAAAATCCTTGTCTTTGAGTGAGATAGCTTGGAAAATATAACTGTAATTTGCTGAAATAAATATAAACTGGTTATTATTTTTTTTACTTTAAAACTCTTTTTTTGAGTCATTAAATTTTTATTGTTGAAGAAATATCTTGTAACGGTTAGAGTTGATTCAAACAGAAAAATAAAAATCAAATGTATAGCAGCTCACATACATAAGGCAAAATATCATTAACAGATTGAAAGCGTAGGGAGGAAGTTACAAGATGAGAACATATAATACGTGGAAGATATGTTCTTGTGATACTCAACTCCCCAGTGGGTCGGGAGACACCCCATTTACACATATAGATCTATTTTCCAGAAAGTAAGGAAAGATTCTTTTCTTAGGCTAGATTCTTTTCTTTAGCCTAGGCTAAAGTAAAATCAGAAGGATATGAAATGTGAACATGAAATGATAGGAACACCATGACTATGTACTGAATTATGTGTCCCTCAATTTCATATGTTAAAGCCATTTACCCCCAAATGGGATGGTAATTAGAGATGTGACTTTTGAGATATAATTGGGTTTAGATGAGGTCATGGAGGTGAGGCTTTCATGATGGGGTCAGAGCCCTAATGAGAAGAGATACCAGAAAACTTGATCCCTCACTTTCTACCCACCATAGGAAGACACAAGAAGGCTGCCAACTGCAAGCCAGGAAGAGAGGTCTCACCAGAAACTGACAATGCTAGCAACTTGATCTTGGACTTATAGACTCCAGAACTATAAGAAAATACATTTCTGTCCTTTAAGCCACCTATTCTATGTTATTTTGTTATGGCAGCCTGAAATGACTAATATTAACTACGTCACATACACAAATCAGACAATTTTATGCCACCAAGGCAGGTTTAGAACCTGGGTACTGCCATAATTTGTCATTATCAGATGCTTACCAAGGTATAAATAATTTAAATTGTATAAATTTTATAATTATAAATTATATAAATTATAACCAATGGTCTCTAAGAAAGGACTTTTAAATTAAAAACAAAGCCAACTTTCTGTATCCTCAGTAATTGGATATCTTCTACTCTCAGGCCATTATTTGGTTGTGAGCTTCTTTTAAAGGTGTGCTCCAAAAGTTAAATATAGGTGATGTTATTTTACTTATGGCAATACTGATATTTCTTTGGATCACTGAGATTCATCTTCATGCCCTACTCCACTTGTAGAATTTTTCAGAGTAAAAATGACCAATGAGGCAGTGAAAATACATTGGTAATATTTCAAAATGTTAATTACTCAGATTGAAGCTCATGTAAGTATATAGCTGGAAGAGATTACTTCATTGCCTTCCTTTATATATTACAGATGAGAAAGCAATGGTTCAAAATCATTTATAAACTAATTTATAGGTCCAGGAGTGGTAAATCTGTGTTGTAACATCCCATGAAGTCTTTGTACTATTTGTTTTATGTATGTATTATTTTAAATATTTTTTTAAATTTCTAAGTTTTTGACAATATAAAATCAAATGTGTGTATGAAAATCTATGTAGTCTTTTGCAAATGAAAACAGAAATTAATTTTGTTCATTTGAACATTAAAATGTCGGTTTTTGTTTTTTTTACTAACAAACAAAAGTAAAGTACTAATTAGTTATATTAGTATTCTATCATTTGAACTAGGTACCCTGCTGTTTGTCTAACAAATGACAGCATATTTTAAACTACTATTATAATAATTTGCAAATTCAGTTGACACTATGTAAACATTATCTACACAATTAACTACCTAGTGATTTGAATTATATATAATATATAACCTGGCATTTAATAAGACAATCAACACTAATGAAAGCATTGCTTACAAAATTTAGGTGCCTGAAATATAGAAGAAATTGCATATGTCTTGAATAAATAAGTAAAGCAATAAATAAAATATTTTCTACTTTTTAAAAATTATTTTGTGTTTAGGAACAAAAATGTGAGTTAATAAAACATATTTTATCCACATATTATAGTAAACACACAAATGTAAACATATATTATTCATTTTAATTTGTTTTATTATGAATATAAGTGTTCACTGAAGTATTACATATTTTCAGGTATTTGAGATCATTATTTAATAACTGGAGTCTTGGGGCACCTGGGTGGTTCAGTCGGTTAAGCGTCTGCCTTCAGCTCAGGTCATGATCCCAGGGTCCTGGGATCAAGCCCCACATCAGGATCTCTGTTCAGTGGGGAGCCTACTTCTTCTCCTCTGCCTGCTGCTCTGCCTCTCTCTCCCTCTGTCAAATAAATAAATAAAATCTTTAAAAAAAAGTAACTAGAGTTTCTTTCATACAAAATACATAATGAGTGTGCCTATTTAAAAATAAATTCTTAAGAGAAATAGAACTCATGGCATAATTATGATGGAGAAAAATGTAAGGTAATATGAGATAATATAAATTTATATTTGAATTTATAAAAACTTGTATCAATAATTATTTCTTATTCAGATATCTTTTTCAGATAGTCCATTTCCTGATATTTTTATTCACAAAATCCTGATCTTTGTATAAATCATTCCTGACATAAAACAAAAAATATGTTCTTGAATTTAATTTTAATATTCTGTAGTCATTATATACATGTGAGGGTTGGCAATAAATAAAAATCCCTGAATATTTCAACACATATAGTCATAAAAATGTTGTGTTAAAAAATGACAGATATTTCATTACTATTGTTAAGTGCAGAACTTTAGAGTCAATATGGCATTATGAATAAAATAATGAATTTTGAAAACAGACTTCCTGGATTTAAATCCTAGCTCTAACATTTGTTAGCTTTTTAAATATTAAAAAATTGCAAATTACTTCCATTTCTTATTTTACTTATTTAAAAACTAGAGATCATCATAATTCCTTCTGTATCAGCAAAGGTTAACTAATGGAAATGGAACCGCAATGCATTGTGCAAGTGATTTATTATAGGAATTAAAGCTTGTGCAATTGTGAAGAGTCAAGAAAATGAATGTGAGAACACAGGTGAGTGGGACTCAGCTGAGTCACATGTTGTCAGTCTGAGAAGCACATATTCAGCTACAGAAAGGGAAGTGCAAAGAGGGAGCTATGAGAGGAGGTGTGTGAACCCATGACCTCTGTGAGTCTATATCCAAAGCCCAGTGGTGGACCAGGATTTATTGTTAGAGAGTAGAACCAGCAATTAAAAAGAACCGGACAATGAGTTGAGTCTGTGGGACACTCTGAATTTCCTGGTGCTTCACATCTATTATCAGATCTAACCCAGGGAGGGATGGCCAATTCCACGCTTCTTCACCACATAGTCCTATGATTTTCCTTGCTTACTCTGTAGATACCTTTCAGGACTCAAGGGAGGGAGAGGCATTCAAAGAAAGCCTGGCATTCTTGCTGAGTTGAAGAGCCAAAGGTGAGATTTTGAAGATGTCAAGTTAGTTAGAATTAGCAGGGCATAACATCAGATAAATATGGAGCCACATAAAGATACCTTTGGAGATCTTCAACAGAGTCTCCTCAAATCTTTGGATGAATGCTGATCTGTGCATTCATAGAGAGAAATTATAAGATGCAGTGGAAAGCTGCTAAGAAGTTTCTGGACCTCACATGGGAATGAAAATAGCATAAGTTCTTATCTGCCAGACTGAAAAAAAAACTAATAATACATGTGCCCTGAGAGAGAATTCTCAGCAGGATATCACCTTATTAAATTAGCCTGTGCTAAGGGTTGCTCTGGACTCATTATAACAAGGGTTAAAAGTAAATCTCAAAAGGACCAAACTGATTCTCAGTAAATTAAATATATGCCCTCCCCCTCAAAAATAAAGTCCAGAACTCTTTAATGAAATACAATTCAGTGCACAAGAATTAAATTCACAACTGTTATACATCTGAAACAATCAGACACAGAATTGACAGATTTAATGGAATTAGAGAACAAAAACATTACAAGGCCTATTATAAATATCTTCAGTATGCTTAGTAATGTAAGAAGGAAACATTTCCATGAAGAGAAGAATAGAAGATATGAAAATTACGTGAATATAATCACTGGAGGTGAAAAATTCAATAGCCATAAAGAAAAATACATGGGATGGGATTATCAACAAATTAGCAGAAAGATCATTGAACATGAAGCCATAGCAAAGACATTATTTAAAATGAGGCAATGAAAGTGAAATCAGAAAAATGAACACAGAAAGCATCAATGAATTAAATAATAATATCAAGTGGCCTAAAATATAAGCTATTGTTGTTATAATTAAACATTAGTAAGAATAATGGCTAAATATTTCAAAATTTGGTTAAACCCCAACTCATAGGTTCAAGAAATTAAGCGAACTATAGTCACAATAAACCTAAAAAAAAATCCACAATAATGCTTATGTAGAGGTAAAACTAAGATCTTAAAAGCAAAAGACAATCAGAAGAACAAAAATAAGTTAAATAATAGATTTCTTATCAGAAAGCCATACAAGTCAGTCAATTAACGGAAAGGCAATATTAATGTTCTGTAAGAACAATAATTCAGCATAGGATTATAAAGACACAGAAAATGTATTATAAAAATGAAAGGGAAGTAATGATTTCTTCAGGCAATAAAGATAGAATCCACTAAACTTGCCCAAATGAAAGATAAAAGTAAGTCCTAAAGTTAGAAAAAAATTATAACAATAAACAATGAATGAAAGGTGTTGGAAAAGGTAAACACATGTGGAGGTATAAAAGATGATGCTTTATATATTCTTTTAATTATATTTAAAATATTTGCTTTTAAAGAAGAAATGACAATGTGCTGGGAGATACATGTACAAGTAAAATGTTTAACAACAATAATGGCTGAAAAATTAAAGTGCACTTTTGTACTGTTCATACATTATAAGTAGTTTAATATACTCTGAAGGTCAAAAGTGATGTTAAAGATGTGTATTTAAAAACATAGAGCAATTATTAAAAAAGAAAATTAGAACAAAAATAGCTAACAATCCAATAGGAGATAATATGTAATGGTATAAAAAATTCATAGTAGGCATGAAGCAACCAAATAAAGAACAGAGAGCAGATGAGAAAAAAGAAAACAAATAGGAAGATGTCAGATTTAAACCATATCAGTGATTATAAGAAATGTGAATGAAATAATCACATTAATGAAGACTCATCAAGTATAAAACTAGATGATGAAAAAGAAACTAGTTGATAAAAAAGACAAAATCCTACAGACATGCCACATTAAATACATAGACAGAAATAAGTTGTCCAAAAAAAAAAAAAAGATACCATTCAAACTTAAAAAGAAGCTCAAGAGACTGATACAGGCCTCAGTAATAGGGCAATGATGCCCACTCTTCTTAATCTTTATTCAACATTTCATTGGAGGTCCTAGGGTGTATAAGGAAGTTAGACACACTATAGGGAGGTAGAAAGTCCATCTTTCTTTGCAAAAAGGACGATGGTGTATAATTAATTCTGAAGAAATGAAATGCATAGTTGTGGGTTAGCTGGAACATATTTTTATATATAATTTTATAGTATGTCTATACATTAGGCACAAAGAATTGAGAAAAATGAAATTTTATGAAACTAGCAATAGGAAAACATTACAAGAGGATTCAGAATAGGCAACATAATTCTGTAAAGGATGAATATAGTTTAAGGGCTTAAATGACCTGTTTTCGAGAATTATTATATAGCCATAATAAACAATACCTGTTAGTATAAGCATAAAAACAAATAAATAGACCATTTGAGCCATAAAGGGAATAGAAATAGAAATAGGCACATATATACTCAATCAAATGCATTTGGAAAAAGTGTAAGCCAGGGACATCTGGGTGGCTCAGTCGTTTAAGTGTCTGCCTTCTACTCAGGTCATGATCCTGGGGTCCTGGGGTCAAGCCAGGCATTGGGCTCCCTGCTCAGCAGAGAATCTGCTTCTCCCTCTCCTTCTGACCTTTCCCTGCTCATGCTCTTGTTCACTGTCTTGCTTGCTCTTTCTCTCTCTCTCAAATGAATAAATTAAAAAAAAATCTTAATAAAAGTATAAGGCAACTCAAAGAGGGAAAAGAGAATCTTCAGCAAATGCCTCTGGCACTATTAGAAATCCTTTACAATGGAAGATCTACAACTTCTGCTCAATTTTGCTGTGAATTTAAGTGGCTCTAAAAGAGTATTAATAAAAATATATGTATACATATTTTTAAAATTCTTTGGCTCATTCTTTTTGTACTTCATATATATATATGTATATATATGTATATATATACATATGTGTATATATATATATTTGTTCAAAATGGACTATAGCCTTAAATGTAGAAGTAAAATTAAAGCTAAACATAAAAATAAACATTAGTGGAAAATATCTGTGAAAATAAACATTACAGCACCAGTCATAAAGAAAAAATGGAAAATTAACTTTTTTAGAAACATTTAAATTAAAAAAACCCTCTAGATCACTGAAAGATATTTCAAAATGATCTTTTTCAAAAATAAACCCCCTTGAATGGGGAAAAATATTTGCAAAATATAAATCATACAAAGAATTTTAATGCATCCTATATAAAACTTTCATATTGACAATAAGGATACAATCTAATACAAAAAATGGACAATATAGGTAAGCAAACACTTCACCAAGGAAGATATACAAACTATTAAAACTATTTAAAAATGATACAAAAAGATGTTCCACTTAATTTTCATCAGGGAAATGGATATTAAAATGATAATGAGAATTTACAACAAATTTTTTATTATTAACATATTATTTGTACAGGTCTACGATTCATCAGTCTTACACAATTCACAGTGCTCACCATAGCACATAACATCCCCAATGTCCATCACCCAGCCACCCTACCCCTCACACCCCCCTCCACTCCAGCAACCCTGAGTTTGTTTCCTGAGATTAAGTCTCTTATTCTTTGTCTCCCTTTCTGGTTTCATCTTGTTTCATTTTTCCTTCCCTTCCCCTACGATCCTCTGTCTTGTTTCTCGAATTCCTCATATCAATGAGATCATGTGATACATATCTTTCTCTGATTGACCTATTTTGCTTAGCATAGTACCCTCTAGTTCCATCCACGTTGTTGCAAATGGCAAGATTTCATTTTTGATGGCTGCATAATATTCCATTGTATATATCTATACCACCTCTTCTTTATCCATTCATCTGTTGATGAACATCTAGGCTCTTTCCATAGTTTGGCTATTGTAGACATTGCTGCTATAAACATTGGTGTGCAGGTGCCCCTTCGGATCACTATATTTGTATCTTTGGGGTAAATACGCAGTAGTGCAATTGCTGGATCATAGGGTGGCTCTGTTTTCAACTTTTTGAGGAAACTTCATACTGTTTCCCAGCTTGCATTCCCACCAACATTGTAGGAGGGTTCCCCCATCTCCGTATCCTTGCAAACATCTGTCGTTTCCTGACTTGTTAATTTTAGCCATTCTGACTGGTGTGAGGTGGTATCTCATTGAGGTTTTGATTTGGATTTCCCTGAGACCGAGTGATGTTGAGCACTTTTTCATGTGTTTGTTGGCCATTTGGATGTCTTCTTTGCAGAAATGTCTGTTCATGTCTTCTGCCCATTTCTTGATCGGATTATTTGCTCTTTGGGTGTTGAGTTTGATAAGTTCTTTATAGATTTTAGATACTAGCCCTTTATCTGATATGTCATTTGCAAATATCTTCTCCCATTCTGTCGGTTGTCTTTTGGTTTCGTTGACTGTTTCCTTTGCTGTGCAAAAGCTTTTTATTTTGATGAAGTCCCAATAGCTCATTTTGCCCTTGCTTCCCTTGCCTTTGACAATGTGTTTAGGAAGAGGTTGCTGTGGCTGAGTTCAAAGAGGTTACTGCCTGTGTTTTCCTCAAGGATTTTGATGGATTCTGTCTCACATTTAGGTCTTTCATCAATTTTGAGTCTATCTTTGAGTGTGGTGTAAAGAAATGGTACAGTTTCTTTCTTCTGCATGTGGCTGTCCAATTTTCCCAACACCATTTGTTGAAGAGACTGTCTTTTTTCCATTGGACATTGTTTCCTGCTTTGTCGAGAGATTAGTTGACCATACAGTTGTGGGTCCATTTCTGGGCTGTCTATTCTGTTCCATTGATCTGTGTGTCTGATTTTGTTCCAGTACCACACTGTCTTGATGATTAGAGCTTTGTTATAGAGCTTGAAATCCAGAATTGTGATACCACCAACTGAGAATTTAGAACAAATTTAACAAAATGACTACCATGAGAGACACTGACAGTACCAAGATTTTGAGACTACTTGGGACAAGTCGAAATCCCATTATTGCTGATGGGGATATAAAATGGTATAACCACTCTGGAAAATCATTTGACAGTTTCATATATAGTTAAGGATTCAATTACCTTATTATGCACCTATGTATTTGTTCCTAAGTATTTGTTCATGACAAATGAAATCATGGGTTCACACAAAGACTTTTACACAGTTTTATTCATAATTATTTTTGTTTTCAAACACAAAAGAATGAAAATATTCATTTATAGGATAATGCACCAATGGCATTGTATCCATAAAGTAGAATCTTACTTAACAAAAATAGTAATGGACAGCTTATGCAGGCAATGAAACTTGAACCTCAAATTCATAATGGTAAGAGAAAGAAGGGAGGCTCAAAAGACTCTTTACTTTATGATAGTACTTATGTAACACTCCAGAAAATGGAAGAATATGGAAAAGGAAATGGATCAGTGGCTGCCATGTCCTGGGCTTTGGGGAGATAATTGACTGCAATGTGACCCTGGTAATGGAAGGTTGGTGGAAATACTCTGTATCATGAATTAGATGCTGAATACATAACCACTGACATTTGTCAAAACTCACCAAAGTGTATACTTAAAATTGGTGAATTTTATCGCATATTGATTACACTGAAAGAAAGCTGATTTATTAAAATGTTGTACACATGACACAAAAACTTTTCAGTATATATCAGCTACTAAGAAATTGTCTGAAATTGAGCACTTTTCTTTTCTTTTTTTTTAAATATTTAATTTATTTATTTGAGAGAGAGAGAGCGAATGCAGAGGGAAGGAAGCAGAGGGAGAGGGAGAAACAGACTCCCTCCTGAGCAGGGACCCACCCCAACTAGTGGGCTCAGTCCCAGGACCCTGAGATCATGAGCTGAGACAAAGGCAGACACTTAACTGATTGAGCCACCCAGGAGCCCCATGAAATTGAGTTTTCTTTTAAGCATTCTCTCTGCTTGTGTTTTAGTAGTATTTTCTTTTTTTTTTTTTGATATTTTTTTATTTGAGAGTGAGAGACAGAGATAAGCCAGAGAGACGATGAGCAGGAAGGAGAGGGGGGGAGAGGGAGAAACAGGCTCCCTGCTGAGTAGGGAGCAAGAGGTGCGACTGGATCCCAGGACCCTGAGATCTTGACCACAGCTGAAGGCAGACACTTAATGGCTGAGCCACCCAAGCACCCTTTAGTAGTATTTTCAATTCAATTTTTTCTTTGTATTCCTTATGGTCTTTTTATTATGATGTCTTATTCATTCCATAACTGGAAGACTGTATCTCCTTCTCCCCTTCACCCATTTTACCTAATCCGCACACCTCTCCCCTCTGGTAACAATCAGTTTGTTCTCAGTATTTATAGTTCTGATTATGCTTTTTGTTTACACCTTTTTTTTCCACTAATGAGTGGAATCATATGGTATATGTTTTTCTCAGTCTGACTTATCTCACCTAGCATTATACACTGAAGGTCCATTCATGTCTCAAATGTCATGATCTCATGCTTTTTATGGTTGTGCACTATTCCATTATATTTATATAAAGTATATAAAGATATACTTTATATATCTTCCTTATCCATTCATCTATTGATAGACACTTAGGTGGTTTCCATGTCTTGGCTATTGTGAAAATAAAAATATTCTACATGTTCATGGAGTAAGAATATCATTAGCTATTGACAAAAATATTTGTTAAAAAAATCACAGTAATTGTGTTAGTAGAAGATGGATTAATAAAGTTATGGAAAAACTACAACTGTCTTTGTGGGGAAGCAAAATAATTTCTCTACCATGAGATATACAAATAATACCAAGTTTAAATCCAAAATTCAAATAATTAATTGTGTTGCTGATTTGGGCCCTTCTGGAGGGTGTGAGGTGATATCTCATTGTTTTGATTTGTATTTCCTTGTTGAGCATCCTTTCATGTGTCTGTTAGCCATCTGTATGTCTTCTTTGTAAAATTGTCTATTCATGTTTTCTGCCCATTTTTTAATTGGATTATTTGTTTTTTGGGTGTTGAGTTTTATAAGTTCTATATATATTTTGAATACTAACCCTTTATCAGATAGGTCATTTACAAATATCTTCTCCTATTCCATAAATTGCCTTTTAGTTTTATTGATTGTTTCTTTCACTGTGCAGAATTTATCTTGATTAGGTCCCAATAGTTTATTTTTGCTTTTGTTTTCCTTGCCTCAGGAGACATATCTAGAAGGAAGTTGCTATGGCCAATATCAAAGAGGTTACTGCCTGTGTTCTCCTCTAGGATTTTTATGGTTTCGTGTCTCATATTTAGGTCTTTAATCCATTCTGAATTTATTTTTGTGTTTGGTGTAAGAAAGTGGTCCAGTTTCTTTCTTTTCCATGATGCTGTCCAGTTTTCCCAACACCAAATGTTGAAGAGACTTCAATATCCCATTGGATATTCTTTCCTGCTTTGTCAAAGACTAATTGACTGAATAGTTCTGGGTTCATTTCTGGGTTTTCTATTCTGTTCCATTGATGTAGGTGTCTATTTCTGTACCAGTACCATACTATTTTGATCACTACAGCATTAATAATATAACTTGAAGTCTGGAATTGTGATGCCTCCAGCTTTACTTCACTTTTTCAGTTCGCTTTTGCTCTTTGGGGTCTTTTGTGGTTCTATACATATTTTAGAATTGTTTATTCTAGGTCTGTGAAAAATGCTGTTGATATTTTGATAGGGATTACATTAAGTGTGTAGATTGCTTTGGGTAGTATAGACATTTTAACAATATTTGTTCTTCCAATCCATAAGCATGGAATATCTTTCCATTTCTTTCTGTTATCTTCAATTTCTTTCATCAGTATTTTATAGTTTTCAGAGTATAGGTCTTTCACCTCTATGGAAACAACAGATGTTGCTGAGGATGCACAGAAAGGGGAGCACTCTTGCACTCTTGGTGGGAATGCAAATGGTGCAGCCACTCTGGAAAACAGTATAGAGGTCCCTCAAAAAGTTAAAAATAGAACTACTACCCTACAATTCAGCAATTGAACTAAGAGGTATTTTTCCAAAAGAATAAAAAAATACTAATTCAAAGGGATACATGCACCTCAATGTTTATAGCAGCATTATCTACAATAGCCAAATTATGGAAACAGCCCAAGTTCCCATTGACTGATGAATGGATAAAGAAGATGTGGTGTATATAATGGAATATTACTCAACCACAAAAAAGAATGAAATCTTGCCATTTGCAATGACATGGATAGAACTAGAAAGTATAGTACTAAGTGAAATAAGCCCGTCAGAGAAAGACAAATGCCATATGATTTTGCTCATATGTGGAATTCAAAAAACAAAATGAGAAAAAGGGGGAAAAAAGAAAGAGAGGCAAACCAAGAAACAGACTCTTAACTATAGAGAACAAACTGATGGTTACCAGGGAGAAGGAGCATGGGGGGATGGGTTAAATAGGTGATGGGGTTAAGGAGTGCAGTTATCATGATGACCACCAGGTTTTGTGTGAAAGTGTTGGATCACTATATTATAAATCCAAAACTACTAATATTATACTATATGTTAGCTACCTGGACTTTAAATAAAAACTTGAAGAAAAAAAGAATATAAAATTATATAATATTTAATTATTGGTTCCTAAAACTATAGAATCAGTAAACAATTAAAGCAGCCCTTTTTGAAACAGTATATATACACATTTAAGAGCATTAAGAATATTTTTTAACACACTGAATTGTGTGCTTCAACTGTATGTGCAGCAATGTGTCCTACACATGCACTAAAATTTATGTCTAACATTATGGCAAATTATTAATGCACAGGCTGTAAAATCTATTAATTGCAAACAATGATACAAAATTATTTTAAGACATTTTCTCAAAAAGCTAACATAGCTTTGAGATGTCAACTGAGTTCCGTATCTACAAAGAAATATTAGGTACACTGTGGTGACTTGAATTGTATTCTCCCAAAAAGATAAATTCAAGTCTATTCCTAGGGACCTATGAATATGATTTTATTTGGAAATAGGATATTTGAAGATGTAATCATATAAAAAATGATGTCATCCTGGATTAATGTAGATCTTATCCAATAACTGATGTCTTTAAGAGTACACAGAGAGAGGCACATGGGGAGAACATAGTGATGATGGGGATAGAGATTGGAGTAGCTAGAAACCACAGAATGCCAATGACTCTCTGCAACCACTAGAATTTAGGAGAGACACATGGAACAGATTCTCCTTTAGAGTCTCCTGAAGGAAACAATCCCGCTGATACCTCCATTTCATACTCTAGTTTCTTGAATCGTGACAGAGTAAGTTTTGGTTATTTTAGCCATTACGTTTGTGGCTATTTTTTATGGAAGCTCTAGAAAACTATTACATACACCTATTATAACACTGTTATTATTGTTCAAAAATAATTTTGAGATTACTCATGGAAATTGCCTCAGGCAGCATTATATTTCTCAGTAGTGTTCTCTATGCTGGAAAGCTTTTGTGTTTTCAGGGTGGAATTGATGAATTAAATTATCAAAACTGAGTATAGTAACCTACATGCCTAAGATTCTTTAAGAAATTTCTGAAAATATTTTTAAAAAATAATAAAGAATGCTCACACTTATTGAGAGTTTGCAATGTGTTGTGCATTCTGAATTGTTTTATGTTCAATATCTCAGTTAATAATGATTCTGTGCTTGGGGCACTTGGGTGGCTCAGTTGGTTAAGTGTTTGCTTTCAGTTCAGGTCATGATCCCAGGGTCCTGGGATTGAGCCCCACATCAGGTCCCTGCTCAGTGGGGAAACTGCTTCTCCCACTCCCCCTGCTTGTGCTCTCTCTCTCTCTGTGTCCAATAAATGAATAAAATCTTTTAAAAAAGAGTTTGTAATAATAATTCTGTGCTTTTTACGCTTCATTATTACTACTTTACAAAAAAATTACAAGAAATTGAGAAGTTAGATAATGTAGTCAAATGTAAATAGACCTGCTAATTTCATTAAAACAGTGTTTGTTAAGTACCTGCTCTATGCCAGGTAATCTTTAAGAAACAGAAGAGTGAATAACAGTAACAAAAATGAGATATGAAAACAAATATGGTATGTATATTATGTTCTAAATTACAAGAAATGACTTAAAGCACACTGTGACTCACATGAAGAATTTTATTACAAAGACAAAACTATTCTGAAATATCGTTCATTGGAAGTTCAGATAAAATTATTTTCCTTGGAAATAAAATAACTATCTTTTATTTAGATATGAGCTTTTTAAATGAATCAAAACCATTTTCATGTTGATAACCTGAAAAATCAGAGGAAAGACTATAAGATTTACTTAAATCCCCCGGGGTCTTATCAAGACTGATATTTAATACTCTCTAGGCTCTGACACAACCAATGTAGTATGATCACAAGGGAATTTGGGCAGAAATTTTGCTGAGTATCAATATTGAAATAAAATCCCTGTTGTCATTCTAAGTATACTCTAAAGTAATCTCAGATGATTTTTCAAAAATGTGATTTTTAAAAATTATTTCTGAAAGAACAAGACACGTATTAGAGCACAGACAATGATTGGATGGAGAATGCAATATTTTAAGGTTACATATTATCATATCTTAATCAGTTTCTATACAAGTTTCCAGAAGACTTGCAACTAAGAATAAAGGAAATTATAAGTTGTATTCTAGAGAAAAATAATTTATGTGGTAAGTAGTTATTAATATGAAGATGCTTAATTATGTAGGAGAATATAAGTATGGGACAGTGATTTAAGAAGAATTGTTCCTTACTGCTATAGCCATATTATATAATTCAGTGTCATGGTCTAACTACATCACCCTACTAAAGTGTAAGTTAATAGATAAGTCTCAATCAAATCTTGGAAGGCTCTGCCTAAATGCCAGATGTTCAATTACTATTGAAGGATTTTAAGTGGATTATTCTCATGAAGATATTTAAAGGTAAATAGATTTATCTTTGTAAAAGATATGTCTGTTAGCCTTGTATAGGTTGGTCAGTAAGGAAGATAGATGAAAGCCACATGGAGCAGTTAGCATGGAAATGAAATTATGGACATGTGAGGTGACAAAGTAACAAGGAAAGGTAAAAGGAGAAATGAATAACTGAGCTACATCAGAGGTAGAATTGCATACTATTGTTTAATATTATACTAGTCAAATAAAAAATTAATAATACACAGAATTTCTATTAGGATAATAAAAAAAGAATGTGATCCAGAATAAAAAAAAAAAGGCATAAAAAACTAAAACCAAAAAGCGTTAGTTTTGAGTCTCAAATTCACCCCTTACTAGCCTTTTCACCTTCGTGAGCCTCAATCTGAGGATAATGAAAAGACAAATGTCATGGGGTTGTCATGAGAAATAAGAGATGGAATATATGTAAACATATTTTTAAACATTAAAATGTTCTAACAATATTAAATTTGAATTCTATAATGCAAAAAAAAAGATAATCATAAGGCAGATCACAGAATTCTTGGAGACAGAACATTGGGTAGGTAAAACAAGAAAATAAGGAAACATCAGTTGACTTATAGATTTTGATGAAAAGGAGGATATGAAGGATTGAGTGTAGTGTCCTTTGAAGATCGAATTGGAAACATGAAGCAAGAATTTATGGCCAAAATGAGAGTGGAGTTTTTTTTTTTTTTTTTTTTTTGTGGGAAAATATTTCTTAACATGGGATTTTGCTCCAAGAACATCAAATTAATGTGTTTTCATGACATAAGAGGTATTTCAAGGAAATAGCATTAAGATGACCTTTCAGTTTTCAGTAGTCTTCTGTGTCTTACATCTTTCTCAATTCCTAGTATTTTTCTAGATTTATATAAATGCATAAATATTAGAGAAGTATATTCTAGGCACAAACACATCCATAAAGCAACAAAAGGTAAGGTACTCTAAAACAATTAGCAAAAGAGTCAAATGACCTTCATAAAAGATAATATTCAAATCGACATAAAACATGATGAAAAAGTACTTTATTTCATTAGTCATAAGGTAGTGAATGCAAATTATCTGATAGAAGGATAAGTGAAAATAATAGAAAATACCATGTATTGGAAGGTCATGGAGCAATTGGAGTTTTTACATACTGTTGTTAGATATATAAATTGATAAAACTTTACAAAGTGATTGTAGTATTTACTATAGCTAACCTACTCATTATTTTGACCAATTAACTTCACTTCTGTGTGTATCAGTACCAATATATCTCCAGCCAAGCACATTAACAAGTCCATTCATAGTAGACAATATTTGTAACAGTTAACATTTGGAAAGTAGCCAAAGGTCAATCTGTAGTAGAACTGATTAATGAATTGTGATACATACATGCAAGGGAATCCTATTCAGTTATAAGAATGAACAAGCTATAATCAGATGTAGTAATATAGGTGAATGTCATATGCAAAATATTAAGAAAAATAAGCTAGAAAGAAATAGTACATATTGGATGATTCCTTTGATATTAAGTGCAAAAATAGGCAAATGTGTTATATTATTTTAGATTCTGGGATTGTTATTCGTTTTCGGGGAGGGGTCATTGTAGTCATCAACAAAAAAGATATGAAGGAAGCTTTGAGATATCTGGTAATACTCTGTTTCTTCCTGTGGGTGCTGGTCACATAGGTATGTTTAGTTCATGTAAATGCATCACCACTGCAATTATGATTGTGTACTGCTCTGTATTTAAGTCATAAATTTAATAAATATTTTATCATAAAAAGGTTACCTGGAGGGCGCCTGGGTGGCTCAGTTGGTTGGACGACTGCCTTTGGCTCAGTTCATGATCCTGGAGTCCCGGGATCAATCCCCACATGGGGCTCCCTGCTCGGCGGGGAGTCTGCTTCTCCTTCTGACCCTGCTCTCTCTCATTCTCTCTCACAAATAAATAAAATCTTAAAAAAAATAAAAAGGTTACCTGGAAGGGGAGGGGGTGGGGGGATGGGTTAGCCTGGTGATGGGTATTAAAGAGGGCACATTCTGCATGGATCACTGGGTGTTATGCACAAACAATGAATCATGGAACACATCAAAAACTAATGATGTAATGTATGATGATTAACATAACAATAAAAATTATTTTAAAAATGCTAACTCATTAATGGCGGGGGATGGGTTAAATAGGCTATGGGGATTAAGGAGTACACCTGTTTTGATGAGCACCAGTTGATATATGGAAGTACTGAATCACTATATTGTACAACTGAATCTAATACTACCTGTATGTTAACTAACTGGAATTTAAATTAAAACTTTAAAAAAAAAAAAAAGGTTACCTGGAAAGCCTGGGTGGCTCAGTCAGTTAAGCGTCTGCCTTTGGCTCAGGTCATGATCCCAGGACCAATCTCTCATCGGGCTCCTTGCTCAGTGGGGAGCCTGCTTCTCCTTCTGCCTGCCACTGCCCCTGCTTGAGCTTGTTTTCTCTTGTGCTCGCTCTCTTCTGACAAATAAATAAAAATAAAATCTTAAAAAAAAAGTTACCTGATAAATGCACTAAGAAACTATAAAGCATATAGTGGTAGGTCTAGAACTGCTAAGCAGGGATTGAAAATATGCATGTTTCATTAAAATCCATGAATAACTTGCTATTACCTCAGTGTATGTAAGAAATAAAAATATAATAATTAGTTCTCCTTGAAAGAACACTTAAAAATTACTATTATTTTAAATAAGTCTGTAAGTGAAAAGATTGTCATTTTCATTATTACAGGTAGCATGACTACCCTGGGGTTTTTTTGCAAAACTATTAAAAATATTCAAAGTCTGCTTATCATCTATTTAGTCAAGCATTTTGCCTCTGCAGAGTCAAAAAGGACACTCTCTTCCTTAGTACCCTAGTACTCTATCTTCCTTAAAACCTAAGTTATTTCTGCTATTCAATTTCAATACAAAGTTTAATGATCCACACACTCTAACCATCTAATTTAATTTTAAAATATTTTTGTGGAATTTGAAAGAAACTTGGCTAAAGCCCTCTTATAAAGACTTGCAATAACACCACTTTGTCATAGGACAAATATCAATACACCAACAGATTGTCTCTGACTCCATGCAATGTCTGAGATTAACTGGAAACTTCTAGGGAAAAATATGTGAAATCCCAAAAAGTGTCTCTCTGTGAATGGGAGATGAAAGTAGAGGTGGAAAAATGAAGAATCTAAATGGATCCGTTTGTATATTTGTGTACCTGTGTGTACATACCTATAAGGAAAGCTTCACTGACAACTATTCAGTCTGTTCTTTTTCTCTATATTGTATCTCTTTGGAAATAATTATAACCTGATTGACTTAATCAAAAATGGTCACATATGATACAAAATTGACTTCTAATATATCAGTGGACTTCTGATATTTTTAGCATGAAACTGAGTCAAATATCCCTATTTTTATATGACTATGAGAAATTGAATGAGAAGAAAATGTGGCTACATTGCCCATTAGTAAGCATGCAAACCAAGCAAATTTTGTATTTAACACCTTAGATCTTTCTCAAATTATGTTTTAAAATTAAAGAGTAAAGTTTCTTTTTTTGCATAAAACAGAAAAAGCAGCAAAAACCCCTTTATGTTAAAAATGAGAATAAGTCTTATCATCAAGACCATAGGGATATCTGATGAAAAAAATTCCAATGGATAACAGGCCTTTCTGAGAAAAGATGGTACAAAAAGGGCTTCATCTAAGATATAACAATGGAAAATAGACTTAGCTACTATGAAATTAATTTGTATGAAAACAACTTAAATTTTAATGAATTATTAAATGCCAAAATGTGTAGCATGATAATTTAGAATCTCTGAAAACCCCAGACATAAGACGAGATTTCCATCCATTTATCAACCCTTTTCACAGCTTAGGTACTCACAGAAGAAATGAGAAAGTGAGGGTAGAAATATGAGCTGCATAGGATGCATGGCCTGCCAATGATTGATGGTGAAGGAGAACCTAAAGCAACCTGCCTATTTGCCAAGTTCTGCATGACTGTAAGGTAATGGTTGTCTGCCCTGAGCAGTGTTCAGGAAAACCACACACACACACACACACACACACACACCACACACACACACACACACACATACATACACCCTGGGCCGTGGGCCTTGGGAGTAGAAATACTGCATTAATCCAAGGAAAAAGCTCTGTGCTGCTGTAGGAAGTACAGAAAATTTACCTACCACAGACTCTTTAATTCTGTGTCATTAAGCTATCTGCCCCTCAGGCTAAGCAGGATGTATAATAATTTCTGACTATGCATTGGTATGAGGCAAAGGCTTGCCACAACTGAGAAAGTGCCAGGAAAACAAAAATAAAAACAAAAAACTCTTTGGATTCAGGACCTTGCACTGAATAGGAAGAAGTAACTGCCATGGAGGAGAAGGAATGCTGAGACTTAAGGCTCAGAGAAACAGGACCCTCTTCAGGTTGAATTAGAAGCAGGGAAACTGAAAACTTGTTCTCCCATTGTAACTTTTACATTGGGTAGTAAGCGTGACCATCTTCTGACAGAAATATAAAAGCACAAGGAGAAACCCATCTTTACCAAAGTGTTCCTGGGCATGCCAAAAGCTAATGCTGGGGCAGAAATACAGAGAAAGAAAGCCTCAGGAAGTCCAGGTTCACACTAAGCAAAACAGAGCAACAATTTATCACTAGAGGATTTTTAAAACTGTGGTACACTGAATATACCTAAACTAACCAATCAGCCAAACTCACTCAATTATAACTTAGATTGACACAGTCCCTCATGGTAAATGTTGTGCCCATTTTGAGGTATAAATATCATTTACCTCAGTTTCTCTCTTCTTTTTCACCCAATGTCTGACATTCAATCAAACAGTATGAGACATACAGAAAAGCAAGTGTATACAAGCCAACATGACTTGAGACTAGTCAAGAGAACTAGATCAGACTCAGAATTCTCAGAAACTTAAAAATAATAGAGACTTAAAATTAACTATGGCATATAGGTAATATTAGAAAACTGAGAGACAATGGTGAGCACTGTGACTTGTGTAAGACTGATGAATCACAGACCTATAACTCTGAAACAAATAATACATTATATATTTTTTAAAAAAAGGAAGATAGTAGGAAGGGAAAAGTGAAGTGGGGGAATCAGAGGGGGAGACGAACCATGAGAGACTATGGACTCTGAGAAACAAGCTGAGGGTTTTAGAGGGGAGGGTGTGGGGGGATGGGTTAGCCTGGTGATGGGTATTAAAGAGGGCACGTATTGAATGGAGCACTGGGTGTTATAGGCAAACAATGAATCATGGAACACTACATCAAAAACTAAAGATGTAATGTATGGTGACTAACATAACATAATAAAATAAAATTTAAAAAGGAAAAAAAAGAAAACTGAGTGACATGAATGAAGAATTTAGGGATTTTATTTTATTTTATTTTTTAAAGATTTTATTTATTCATTTGAGACACAGAGATAGAGAGAGAGCAGGAGCAGGGGGAGAGGCAGAGGGAGAAGGAGAAGGCGGCTCCCCGCTGAGCCAGGAGCCCGAAGTGGGGCTCGATCCCAGGACCCTGAGACCATGACCTGAGCCGAAGGCAGACGCTTAACCATCTGAGCCACCCAGGCGCCCCTATTTAGGGATTTTAATTAATTAATAAATTAATCAAGTTTGGGGATTTTAGGAAGTAAAAATTATGAGCAGAGCCAAATAAAAAGCACAGAAATTAATAAATCCTCATCTGTCTATATAGATAATATGTACACACCTTCCCCCATTATTGCCTTAAAGTCAGAATAGACACAACTAAAGAAAGCATTAGTGAACTTGAGGGTGTCACAATATAAATTATCCTAACAGAAGTACAAAAATGAGTGAGAAAAATGAAAAAGATCACATGAAACCTACAGAATAATACAAAGCATTCAAATATACAGATGATAGAGACCTAGGTGGAGAAAGAGAAAGAGAGACTAGGTTACAACAAATATTTTAAGAGATTGGGGTTGAGAATTTTATAAATGTTTGGAAACAAACAAGAAACTCCACAGATTCAAGAAGTTCAGACAACCTGAAATGTGATAAATACAAATAAAAACATAGCCAGATATATCATAATCAAATTAATGAAAATCAAGGATAATTTATTTCTTGTAGAAATGCATTACCAAAAATGCTTAAAATTTTATAATTTGACATAGATATTATGAGAGAGAATAAATAAGTTACTAAATACAAAGAATTTCTCAAAAACATCCTATTTTTATGCAAATATATCATTCAATTTTCCAAATTAAAAATGAATAACAAGAGTTTGGGGAGTAGTGTAAGAGCTCAAGTAAAGTGGCTCTTGTGTGAGGTTGTGCCAGTTGAAAGTTGTGTCAGGGCCTCTTAAAGACTAAAGATTTGAGGATGAGACCATGGCACCCACAGTAGGCCCCCCAAATGAAAAAGTTGAAAGAAGTAAGTATCTTGGAAGTTTTGAGAATTAATGAGTTTGAAAAAAGACTAGATTTGTGAAATAGGTTCTGATGACCATTCCTTAGTGATAATCAACAAATGAGTGGTGGATATTTTGTTAACAGCCTTTAGAGGAAGCTCAGAAGCATTGCGGCTAACTGCTTATCATCCACAGAAAAGAACAAGAAAATGACAAAAGAAGCAAGAATATATAATGGGGAAAGGATAGTCTCTTCAATAAACAGTACTAGGAAAACTGGATAGCCATATACAAAATAACAATGAAATTCAACTGCTATCTCTCTCTCTCTCTCTCTTTCTCTCTCTCTCTCTCTCTCTCTCACACACACACACACACACAGTAACTCAAAATGGAATAAAGATTTGAACATAAAACCTGAAATCATAAAACTCCTAGAAGAAAAGATAGATAGTAAACTCCTTGATATAGGTCTTGATGACAATTTTTTAGTCTGATATCAGAAACGAAAATAAATAAGTGGGACTATATCATGCTAAAAAAGCCTCTACACAGCAAAATAAACCATCAACAAAATGAAAAGATGACCTATGGAATGGCAGACAATATTTTCAAATTGTGTATCTAATAAGGGGTTAATATCCAAAGTATACAAAAACTATACAACTCAATAGCAAAAACAACAAATTTTATTAAAAAATAGCAGAACATCTGAATAGACATTTTTCCAAAAAAAGCCATAGAAATGGCCAATAAGTACATGCTCGGCATCATTCATCATCAGGGAAATATAAATAAAACCACAATGAGATATCACCTCACCCCTGTTAGAATGGCTATTATCAAACACACAAAAAGTAACAAGTGTTGGTGAGGACGTGGAGAAAAGAAAACCCTTGTGCAGCGTTGGTGGGAATGTTAATTTGGGCAGCCACTCTGAAAAGTTCCTCAAAGAAATAAAAAGCCAATATGGAGTTTCCTCAAAAAATTAAAAAATGGAACTACCATATCATTCATCAATTCCACTTCTGAGTATTTATCTGAAGAAAACAAAACACTGACTTGAAAAGATACATGCATCCCTGTGTTCACTGCAACATTATTCACAATAACCACACTAGGGAAACAACCTAACTGACCATCAATTAATGAATGTATAAGGAAGATATATATTATTATGCAGCCATGAAAAGGAAGATATTGTGCTGTTTGTGGTATTGTGGATGGACCTTGAGGTTATTATGCTACCTGAAATAAGTCAGACAGAGAAAGACAAATGTCATATGACCTCTCTTATATGTGGAATCTAAAATGAAACAAACAAACATAAAACAAACTCAGGGATACAGAGAACAGATTGGTTGTTGCCAAAAGCAGGTTTTCGAGAATGGGAGAAATGGGTGAAGTTAGCCAAAAATAATAAATAAGTAAGTAAGTAAATAAATAAATAAATAAATAAATAAAGTTTTAACAAAGAGAAATAATTTTAAAATGTAGCAAATCACCCAAAGATACCATGAGAAATGTTACTATAAATGTGGAATTCAAAAATGAAAGCACTTATAAGAGCAGTGTTACTTTTTATTGATAAAAATGATGATCCATGGTGAGATTGAATTGTAATATACCTTTATACAATAAATAAAATCAAGAAGAGAAATGCAATATCTCACAATACATTTATCATGATCAATGTTTTTGTTTGTTAATTTTTAACTTTTTATTTAAATTCTAGTTAAAATAGAGTACAATATTGGTTTCAGAAGTAGATTTCAGTGATTCATCACTTACATACAATATCCAGTGCTCATCATAACAAGTGCCCTCCTTAATACCCACCACCCATCTAGCCCACTCCCTACCACATCCCTCCATCAAACCTCAGTTTGTTCTCTATCATTAGGAGTCTCTTATGGTTTCTTTCCATCTCTCTCTCTCTTCCCCCTCTTCCCCCATGTTTATCTGTGTTGTTTCTTAATTCCACATATGAGTGAAATCATGAGGTATTTGTCTTTCTCTGACTGACTTATTTCACTTAGCATAATACACTCTAACTCTATCCAAGTCATTGCAAATGGCAAGATTTCATTCTTTTTGCAAGCTGAGTAATATACATACATACATGCATATATACCACATCTTCTTTATCCATCATCAGTCGATGGACATTTGGCCTCTTTCTATATTTTGGCTATTGTTGATAATGCTGCTATAAACATTGGAGTGCATGTGCCCCCTCGAATTTGTTTTTGTATCCTTTGGGTAAATACCTAGTAGTGCAACTGCTGGGTCTAGGGTAGTTCTATTTTTAACTTCTTAAGGAATCTCCAAACAGTCTTCCAGAGTGGCTACAGCAGTTTAGCATGATTATGTTAATTGTATAAATTAATATTAATACCTATTGTCTAACTTTGTTTTCTGAAATTAAATTTTGATTGACTTAATGTGTTCTCTCAGGGGTAATTTTTAACTCAGAGACAGTTTCTTAAATGGTATTTGCTAGTAAAAGTTGATATAAAACTTCTGAAGAGTAATTTAAATTTAAAAAAAAATGATGAGGGGTATCTGGGTGGCTCAGTCATTAAGCATCTGCCTTCAGCTCAGGTCATGATCCCAGGGTCCTGGGATCAAGCCCTACATCAGGCTTCCTCCTCAGTGGGGAGTCTGCTTCTCCCTCTCCTTCTGCCTCCTTCCCATTGCTCATGCTCTGTCACTCTCTCTTTCTCTATCAAATAAATAAATAAAATCTTTAAAAAAATTAAAAATAAAAATAATGAAAATATCTTCAAGGCTAGTTTTAGTTCTATAAACCTGTGTCATACAAGCAAATATACACATGTACAAGTTGCTCTAAAATGTTGAAAGAATTGCAAGATAAAATCTTATACACCATTCATGCTCTCATTTTAGAATTTGCTCCATTTCTTTCTTGCTTTATTATGTATAAATATCAGTGCCTTAATGTTTACAAACTCCATTTTCAATAATTACTATTTTCTAACATCTTAAAATATGAAAGCTTTTGGCACTCCTTTTGTTAATAGTTTGTTTGAATACTGCCAGTTTAGTTTGAATATAATCCAAAAAAAAAAAAAAAAGATATGGAGACCAATCACAAAAGAAGAAGAAAAAAAGGAACAGAAATATAAATCCACAAATAGATCAAGGGGCACGAATAATATTGAAATAAAATGATAGAGTGAAAATATTCAGAGCTTCATAAGTCAAATAAAATAGCAGCATTTGAACTGATTTTCAAAGATTTAGGCAAATACATGCAAGTATGAAGAGCAGGGGTAATAAAAAGTGCACCTTTCATTATAATGCTAGTGTATAAATAGGTTTTATGTTGTTTTGGTAAGAATATGGCAACTGAGTTAGACTGCTGGTGTTTAAATCCCAACTGTGTTATTTAATAGATGCATGAACTTTATTAAGTAAATTAATTGCTGTGCCCATTTTTCCAACTCTCAAATGGGGTTAATAATAGTACCTATCTCAAACCACTTTTGAGAATTAAATGAGTTAGAACATATATTATATATTAAAAGAATACCTGGCATATAATATTTTAGCTATTATTATTACTACAACAAAAATATATACTTATTATCAAATACTAATTCGTTAATACCATTGTATTATAACTGATGATTGAAATGTGTTGATCTGGGTATCAATCTCAGCAGAAACGAATCCTTTGCCTAACTATTGTGGGAAAAGATTTGCCTATGAATTTGAAACTGACTTCCAGAGTAAAACAAACAAACAAAATAAGTAAAAAATTTACCAAATGGAAGTCAATCCCTGGCCCAAGTGACGACAAGGAATGAAAACAAAGAAAGAAGGGATAATAATATTTTTAAACATATATTAACTAAAGAATTCTGGAAATTTTTTTTAAGTTTCATTTAGATTCCTGTTAGTTAACATATAGTATAGTATTAGTTTCAGGAGTAGAATTTTGTGATTCATCACTTACATACAACACCCAGTGCTTATCACAATAAGCGCCTCCCTTAATACCATCACCCATTTAACCCATATCTGAATGTTCACCTTACGTAAAGTATACCTTAATACTCACTCACCCACTCACACCCCTCCAGCAACCCTCAGTTTTTTATCTATAGTAAAGAGTGTGGGTTTTTTTTAATTTTTTATTGTTACGTTAATCACCATATATTACATCATTAGTTTTTGTTGCAGTGTTCCATGATTCATTGTTTGTTCATAACACCCAGTGCTCCACGCAGAATGTGCCCTCTTTAATACCCATCACCAGGCTAACCCATCCCCCTACCCTCCTCCCCTCTAGAAACCTCAGTTTATTTTTCAGAGTCCATCATCTCTCCTGGTTCGTCTCCCCCTCTGACTTACTCCCCTTCATTCTTCCTCTCCTGCTATCTTCTTCTTTTTCTTTTTTCTTAAAATATGTTGCGTTATTTGTTTCAGAAGTACAGATCTGTGATTCAACAGTCTTGCACAATTCACAGCGCTCACCATAGCACATACCCTCCCCAATGTCTATCACCCAGCCACCCCATCCCTCCCACCCCCGACCACTCCAGCAACCCTCAGTTTGTTCCTGAGATTAAGAATTCCTCATATCAGTGAGGTCATATGATACATGTCTTTCTCTGATTGACTTATTTCACTCAGCATAACACCCTCCAGTTCCATCCACGTCGTTGCTCATCTGTTTCATTTCTTAAATTCCACCTGAGTAAAATCATATGGTATTTGCCTTTCTCTGACTTATTTCACTTATCATAATATACTCTAGCTCCATCCACATCATTGCAAATGGCAAGATTTTATTCTTTTTTATGGCTGAATTATATTCCATTAAATATATGTGTGTGTATGTATATATATGTATTCTTGTAAGTACATATATCTCTATGTATATATGTATATATCTCTATGTATATACAGGAATAATGTATATGAATAATTCTTAACCATAATGCTTTCAAAATAGATTAATATATTTCAATATTTGAACAGCAAAAATATTTTATTTCACAAGGATTTACTAGTAAGAATGCTATCTCTACATATACAAAGGATTGTGGCCACGTTCCAATAAAATTATAAAAACAGTCCATATACAGGCCAAATTTTGGCCATAGGCTGTAATTTGTGGGCTATGGATTTAGACTATATTACATCTGATTTTCTTAATTCCTTGGAGACTGACACTTTTATATAATACAATTAAAGTTAAGTACTAGATAAATGAAATTATAAATACTAAACACAAGTATGAATTTGCATATCTAGGGTGATCAGAAAATAAATTACTCTCTTAATCTGAGATTAATGTAAATGCTCATTCTTAGTCTCATGCTCTCTGGGCAGAGCAGTGACAGGTTTTGGACCAGCACTGATCAGTGGGCCACACTGAGAATTTCCATTTAGAGCAAAAGGCAATGGCTCACATCTCTCTAGCTGAAGCCTATTGTTTTTACAACATTGGATCAGTACCCCTCACATTCTGAACTGTTAGCCTTTGGTTTTTCCAAACATATATATTTTGATGAAATACGCTCACAAACAGCATGGTCAATTCATTTGAGCCTTTCATGATACATTGATATGCATAGTTATTAAAATCAGCCTTGCCTGAAGATTGAAGTATATCTCTGTCATTCATATATTAACAACAAGCTCTTGTTAGTCTATTTGTCTGTTTTTAAGCTTAGATTGATGCCATCTTTTATCTTGGATATCTCTGGATATTTTATTTACTTTGTATCTGTATCTATAGCTTAGTTTTTTCCGCAATGCAGGGTAGAAACACACATACCAACAAGTGAGCAGAAATGTTAAGTAATTGGATGTAGCATCTTTATTTCCTTATAAATACACTAATCCTATGGGTGAAATATATATATATATATATATATATATTTAAATCTAACTATAAGGAATCAAATATTAAAATTCCACTTGGTATTCCCTCCCACTACTTTATAATTACATTTGACCTTTGTGCTTACCATCACTGAGTTGACTGATTGGCTAACTTCTCTTCTATTATTTTCTTCCTTTTGACCTTCAAAAACTAGACAGCTTGATTAGTGATAGGTGAAGAGACATTTTCTGCAATTATTAATTTTTGTAAATCAAATCATGAGCAATATTCAATTTCTTATGTTAATATCCGATTCCTTCTTTGAATTGAGTAATTATGTTATAAAATATATTATTTTCTAGGCAGCATTAATGTAAATTATTTGTATTATAATGATGTAGGAATGAGAAAATCTGCATTAAAAGGGAAATAAAGTCATAAAATTAAACTATCTGGAAAAATAAAGACTATATTTAACTTTAAGATCATTTTCTGTTCTATAAATCCTTATTTGATTATTTGAAATAAGAAATTTATAGCACTTCATAAATTATTTTAAATTGTGATTAGACAGTAAGAGTTTTACTAAAGAACTTCCAGGTCAATAAACTGACCACAGAATGAAAATCTGTTAGTTGTATAAGAGTTATAAAAAAGGCAAGTATACAATTATAAGAGACTGAAGACATAAAAGTTTTACTAAACATATTATAGAAAAATAGCAATTTACATTAAGTAAAATTAGAGTACAAGATTTTATATAATTAAATTTAAAAGAGAATTACTAATGTGAAATCATTTCATTACAAAAACAAACAATTAAGTTTTGGCTTTGTAAGTAACCCCAGTGACCTAGAGTGGGCCAACCTACTTAGTACCAGTATTGTGGAATGATATTTAATGAATTCTACTGTCCATATTTTTATCAGTAATACTATTTTCCATTAAAAATATCTAGACTTCCATTGAGAGTGCTGCTTCCATGAAATGGGATGGAGAAAAACTCAAGATATCTTTTAAATATGTAGAGCTCCCACTGAGAAAGTGTGATAATGTGACTATCAAAAAGGGAAATAATTATAGTAAGTTTTAAAACTTGAGTTTGCATGTAAAAAGCCATGAGAATATTAATACTCACAAGAAAATTAATATTATGATAAAATTTACAAAAACATAGTTGGCAATTTCAGTAGTAAAGAAGATGGCCAAAACTAAAACCATGCACAGTTTTGTTAATTGTAATAATTAGGGAAGTGTTGATATATGTGGATCTTCCTTTTCATCTGCTATCTACATATGTGCTTATGAAAACAAGGCATGTGGTTTCCATAGTTTCATAGTGGAGACAGATGGATCCAGAGAATCTCAAGCAAGCTAAGCAGTTAATAGGTTTCACTGGGCACTTATTTTTATTTTCAAACCAGAAATTGAGTGCAAGTTTAGAAGAATTGAGTTTAATTCATCCAAGATTATTATAAAAAATTAATTAGCTGTATATTTTACAACTTTCTGTAAAACCACAGAGTTCTAACATTTTTACTGTTAAACTAACAGTTGGTGTCTGTAGTTGGTTGACCCAGTATTTCCTTCATTCTCTGTTTAAAGCAGTTCCAGGAGTCTCTCTCTCTCCCCCTCTGTCTCTCATGAATAAATAATTAAAATCTTAAAAAAATAAATAAAAATAATATGAATACATATTAATCAAATTAATATTAAAATATTCAAATTAGAATATCCAAGGTAGAAGAATTGACCCTTCAATTGAAGAGTCAATTCTACCCCATTAGTCTACCTAGAAGTAAGTAGTTAGGCTATTTTTTACTGTGTCCTATGAGGTTTGTCATATACCCCCTCATAATTTTAAATTATATGCTCATACTGCAATGATTAATCATTTTTAAACACCTATTGATTTCCTATTGACAGAAATGAGGATTTATTTCTCTTATCATGTCATACCCTTTTCTTTCTCCTTATATCTTCAGTTGTCATTAAACCACCACTGCATCAATATGCAGGGTTTATGGTATTTTGATTTTAGGAATATATATTTACACTCGGGCTGCTCAGTGTACTATCACTAAATTGCCTTCAGCTACAACTTTTTATATATTTTCATTTTTTGTATATAGAGTCACTGATAGTTTTGCTGTATTTCCAAACTAACTCCACCCCCTCCCCAGCCTCTTAGATTTCCACACTAATAGGTCAGACAACCTGTGATTTCAGTTTGTTTTCAGGAGACTATAGCTTTAACATCACAATCTTTCTGAGATTGAGCTGCTGGGATAGAGGTGCCTGCCTGATATCCTGGGGATTTTTTTACTGTGTTCTGGTGAGTATCTTCCTTTGGACATACTTTATGTTCCTCCCTTCCTTTTATTCCTTATTGAATTAGCATAGCTTCCTAAGAAAGGGTGCCTGAGCATTTCTTTTCTTCTTTTCTTTTCTTTTTTTTCTATTTTTCTTTTCTTTTGTTTTTTTCTTTTCTTTTCTTTTCTCTCTTTTCTTTTTTTTTTCCATGCTTTGTTTTAGTTTTATTTTATTTTACTGGCTACTTTGTTGAAATATCCATGCCTAAAAATGTTTTCATTTGTTTTCCAATTTGTCTGATCATTTGTTTGAACATAGGTTCTAGATAAAAATTATTTTTCTGGTATCTTATGATAATCTTATTCCTTTGAAATGAAAACCTACCCCTTCCTCATGCTACTATATCTTCCTTTCTCTACTGTTTTTCATGTTCCACCCAAATGTCCATCAGCTGATGAATGGATGAATAAAATATGGTGTATCCAGTAAATAGAACATCATTGCTTTGCTCTTTCCTTGTCCTTTGACTTTCTTCTTTGATATCTCTTGTTAATATTTAAATCAGTGGTTTCAGAGTGTTGGCAATTGGCAAGATTAGCACACACGAATGTCTCATCCAGCACAGTTTAAGGGATCATTAATGATAACTTGACCAGTGTTTGCTACTACTTGACATATGAATAAGAGACAATTGTACCATAGTGCCATTTATTTCACACCTGCTAAGATTACTATACTCAAAAAGACAGATAAAAAAATGTGGTAGTGACGATGTCAGAAACTGGAACCCTCTTACTTTGGAAAAGTCTGGACGTCTCTCAAAAGATTAAACATAGAATTACCATAGGACCCCGCAATTTTTGTCCTAGATATATACCTGATAAATACATATGTACACAAAATTCATAGCAGCATTATTCATAAAAAACAAAAAAATGGAAATAAACCAAACATCCATTAACTAATGAATAAATATGATAACTTCATACAATGGAATACGGTTTGTCACTAAAAAGAATGGCATGCTGATACATGCAAGGATATCAATGAACAATGAAAATATGCTAAATGAAAGGAGTCTGTCACAAAAGACCAACTAATTGTATGATTTTATTTATATGACATGTCCAAATTGGCAAATCTATAGAGAGAGAAAGTATATTGGTGATTGCCTAACTCTGGGGGTTGGGGTAAAAGGATGTGGCTGGGACTACAGATTGGTATGGAGTTTCCCCTCTGGGGTAATGAAAATATTCTAAAGAAATTTGTGGTGATAATTGTACAAATCTGTGAATATACTAAAAAAATTCCACTATACACTATAAATGAATGAATTATATGATATGTAAATCATATTTGAAAACATATGAAGACAAAGTTTAGAGCAACATTATTCATAAAAGCCAGAAAATGGAAACAAACTAAATGCCCATCTGTGTGTGTGTGTGTGTGTGTGTGTGTGTGTGTGTGATATGTATTTATATATATTAGAATTTGGGATATGCATGTATCCATTTGTCTATATCTATCTACCTATCTATCTATCTATCTATCTATCTATCTATCTATCTATCTATCCATCTATCATCTATCATCTATTTTTCTATAGTGATTGAGATATGGTTAAATCCCAAAAATACAACCAAAATCATTATTAATTATTATTCATTTGAGATATACCCAAACTTACTTGGAAATAGTAGCTTTGTATAATCTTGCATCACTTTTTCTTAATTTATACATCATTTAACCTGGGATAAAAATCAGTACGTTTATCACAAATGGCCTATTTGTTATATTTGTGTATAATAAGCCAAATTAATAAGCTCACTTTTATACTCAGGCATGTGCCAGAACTGACCTTTCCTTCTGTGTTGCCAATTTAAGCAAAAATATATCCTTTTATTACTGGAATTCTGTGCAGTAATTGGAGCAAACTTCCCACCTTGATTCTATCTAGAAATGATCTGTCACTATATCTCTATACTGTGATCACTGTGATGAAAGTGACTCTCATGAACCACAGTGCAGCAATTTTTACATTTAAATAACTTACGAAAATACCAGTGGCCCTCAATTCCAAAATGTAGTTCATTAGTTCCACAAAACAGTTACAATTTGCTGAAAGATAATGAGCAATGGGAGCATTTGAGAAACTTTTAGATTAGCATAATTTAAACAACTTTATTCAAAGTCTACTTAGAATTTAAGAACACTCATCTACTAACTTGATTTTGCTGTGGTTATAATGTTTTCACCATTGAACGTAGATCAACATAATTCTGGTATTTTATTGTAATAACTGTGAGGTATATTCTTCCATAAATCATGCAAGCACCTGTTTCCTCCTTCTATCTAGAAAGAAAAGAAGTTAATTAGTTTGAACCAAGTGAAAAACCTATTTCTATAACTCATAAGCTTAGAAACTGGGTTTGTTTCTCACAGTAAAATTAGACATTGTAAATTGCTAGGGTCATGACAAATAAATTGGCAATGATACGTGTTGTACAATGTAAAAGGACTTCTTCACTTCTGAATGTCTTTAATGTGGTGTGTAAATAACTCAGCTAGAAATTTTGTAAGTTTGGGTGGGCAATTTATATATACATAAATTTTAATTCTTTAGTGTAAAATTTACTGTAAAGGTACATGAGCATGATTTTCATATAATTTCATAATGACTATGAGAATACAAATGATCCTAATCTGCTTGTAAAATTATAAAATATGTGGGAGGGGAGATTTATGGGCTGAATTTTACCCCCACCAGAACTCAGACATTGAAACTTTAACCTCCAATCCTCCAGAATGTGATTGTATTTAAAGAAAGGGCCTTTAAATAGGTGATAAAGTTAAAATGAGGCCATCTGGGTGGGCCATAACTCAATATAACTGGTGTCTTTATAAGAAGAGAATATTAGGACCCACACAGAAATACCAGGAATGCACGTCCCAAGAAAATGCGAGGACACAGTGAGAAGGTGGCCGTGTGCAAGACAAGAAGAGAGACCTTCAAAGAAATAAAATCTTCAACACCTTGATTTTGGACTTCAAGCCTCCAGATGTGAGGAAAATAAAATCTACTCTTTAAGCCACCTAGCTGTGGCATTTTGTTGCGGTTGCTCCAGGACACTAAGATAGGAGATGTTTGCCGAGAAGTCACAACATGGTTTTTCCAGGTTTAAATACCTCCTTATTAGTGCATTTACCTCTGTGTAAGAGAAGATGGTGTTTGAATTCCTTTACAAACTCTCATCATTTATGTTCTTTGTTTAAAATGCTATCTGCTGACATAACACCTATCCTCACCCCTTTCTAATATCACTCTTGCATGACTGAGAATGGAAAATCACAATACAAGTTTAGAGACTTGCATGCAGCCAGAGGACCGGGTACAATTCAGACTCTGTGTTCTTGAAACAGTTGTGTAAGATTCAGAAGGCAGAAGAACAGAGAAGGCAACATTTCAGTAGCAATCTCAGTCTTTAGTGGATTATTCTACACTTGCTGCAGGCAGAATCTCCTAGTTGAGTCACAACCTTCATGAGTGTGGTGGCTCTGCGTTCATAGCAATAGGATCAGGGGCAACAGCAGGTTTTTGGCCTGGGTCATGGCAGCACTGATGTGCTGTGATAGACAATGGACCTAACTTCCATTCCTCTAGACTCACTAATGATTTAGCAAACATGCAATTCCCCGTGTTAAATCAATTTCAGCTTGAAATACCCAGAATTATTTGTTTCCTAGGCTGAAATCTGACTTTGTTGTATAATTTTCTGTTTACTGTAAAAGAAATTTTTAACAGCAAAGAATTGAAGAAACCCTATAAAACTGTTTTTGCACAATAAGGCTAGATTGGGAGAGGGCAAAAAAAAAAATATTTCCAACAGCTTCTACCAGATACACTGAGCCTCCCCTAAACAGATGATTGATTGCCTCCTGGCTTCCTTTGATATTAAACATGCATCATATTTTTCAAGTTGGTGCCAGGCACAGAGGGAGAAAATGAATGAACTAGGTTAAGGTTTAAAAAGAAACAGAAATGGACAATGGATATGTATTGGATAATAAAACAAAGTAACACTAACAGTGATTACAACAATGTGAATTTGCTGTATTGTTTACCTTGCAAGAACCAGTTTATAAAAGGTAATATTTGTGTGTATGAAAATTCTCAACCCAGGATGTGCTCTTATTATTCCTGCCCAAGTGGAGTTTCATATATGGGGATTCCTGTTCCTGTCAGAGTTTCCAAGATAAAGAATTTACAAAGTATTCAACTACTTCATGACAAAGCATCCCCTTCAAAATAAAGATAAGTGTTGCATCTTAGAGCTTCCACAACCAAGAAATATGCATAACTGTTGGCTGGACTCTTCAGGTTTTGGAAACATCATATTCCATGCTTGACAATACCGTCCCAAACAATTTATCACGTGACACACGAGGCTTCTAGTTCTGTGTGGGTTACAGAATAACAAAGGGCTCGTGTCCAGCTTGTAATAAAAGTAGTCCTGCCTCTTGGACCATATGGCCTAACAGATACTATGGTTCTAGAGGTATCTGTCATAAAGACAATGGGTAGATCCTCCAGCAAATCCAATCTGAGAGATGCAGTACATATCCCCCACGTTTAGGAGCAAGAGAATTCTATCTACAACTGAGCAGTCAACACCATTCAAAACATAGCTCCTGGAATGGTACTGGATCCTGGTGAAAAACTAAATGCTAATTATGGATCATCAAGACCATGTAGCCCAAATTTTTGATCAGGAAATAATTATTATCAAGCCATGAAATTGGAAAGTGCCTATATTAGTGATAACTAAAAAGTGTCCCATCAGTGATTAGGAGAGATCGTTCTAGGGGCTAAAATTTATTGAGGTGTACTTTTTCATTTACATTGGGTGGAAGAGAAGTTTAATGAGTTAAAATATGCACGAGTTCATTAGCAATGGCATAGGGCATGCTGTTGTTCAGGTGCCTGGAAGTAGCAACTCTGGAAATCTGATGAAAAGGAATTCTGGAGAAGCGGCATGTGGGTGGTGTAATAGGAATAGGCACAAAATGTGAGAATGTCTGCATCAAAAATATTACTGTCCATCAGAAATCATCGTTTGTAGAAGAGGTACAAACTCAGTGGACAAGATGACTCAGCCAGTAGGTAGATATGTCAGCTTCTATCCTCAGACACCCTATTGCTTTCACAATGCACTACGCAGTAGTTAGAGACAGAGGCTCCAAATCCACCAATGACATGAACTACCTCTCCACAAGGATTTTCTAGCTACTGCTACTGCTGAATAACTCTGACCAATCTACAACAGAGATAGAAGCTGAGCTTCTGATATAGAATCCTTTAAAGATTTCTGCAAGTCACTTAGCCACCATAAACCAAGCCATCCAGAGGATAGAGGGTTAAATGCCTGGCTTTCTAAATTGAAACTTTATTACTATGCATTCCAGAGAGCTGGATTGAAGAGGCAGTAAATCAAATATGGGGACAAGTCACAGAAACAATAATTCACAAGCAAAATGAGCAGTAAGACAAATTTTGCAAACAGCACTAGGAAACTCAATTACATGAGCAACTAGTATATTCAATAATATTTTTATTTCATAACTCATATATATAAAGTCTCAGAGGTAAAAGACAGAATTTAATTTTTACAATAAGAGTAAACATTTATTTCAAGAGTAAACATTTATTTACAAGAGAAAATGGCTATATAAAGGTCCAATTAAAGGGTTTGTTGTGAAAAATACATACATTCTCTTTAAGTCAAAAAGAGGGAAAATCTGTTAAAGAGAGAATTAAAAAAATGTTAACCTAGAATACAGATGATAATCCAGAATAGAAACCAAAGCAATAAAGAGAGGAAAACTGAAAACAAGAGAAGTTAAGAATATTCAAAATAACTTGAGAAGAAGCAATGTCTTTTTTATAAACAGTTCCAGAAGAAACAAATAAGCAAAATGAGAAATGCATAATAATTGATAAGAAAAAAAAATAACCTAGAAATAAGTAGCCAAAAAGCTATGGTAGGAAAAAAAAGAGAGAAAAAATTAAACATGTTAAGTCTAAATGAATACTGATATTAAAACATAACAATACCGTCCATTTGAAAACAAAAGGATGAAGAAACATACGTAAGAAATATAGTGAAAATCAGATACATTAACATTCAGTACTGAACGTGAAATAGTTTAACAGAGAAATTGATTGAAGGATGAAATTAATAAGACTATTTAAACTTATAGACATCTGAGTGCCTGTGTGGCACAGTCTGTTAGGCACTGACTCTTGGTTTGGGTTTAGGTCCCAATCTCTGGGTCTTGAGATCAATCCCCGTGTGGGGCTCCATGCTCAGTCTAGAGTCTCTCTCCCTGTCCCCCAACCCCCTGAGCTCTCTCTCTTTCACTCTCCTGCTCTTTAAAATAAATAAATGTTAAATATGTATATATATATATACCTAAAAATTTATTCCTCAAAATTATAAAGCAAAGAGTGATAGAATTACAAGGAAATACACAAATTGGAAGATTTTAACACATCTATCTGAGTAACTTATAACTCAAGCAGTCAAAAAATTAATATATAGATCTAACAATCATAGGTAACAATATAGATACAAAATTTAAATTTGACTATGTACTGTGATATAAGAGAATTCTCAAAATACTGCAAAAATACATAAAATACAGGCTATATTGTTGGGATTTATAAAATTAGAAATTAACAATAAAAACATACATACACAAACACAAATACATGAAACTTATTATTGGAAATGAAACAAATTCTAACCATGATGGAAATAGGAAATAATAAAAATCATGAATGAAGCAGATAACAGCATCATAATTTTAAATAGTTATAATGGCACTTGAAATTATAAACTCAGAATTTAATCATCACATAAAGGTGACATATACTGAATATGTGGCAAGAAAAGAAATTGAGACACCAGGAAAAGTGATTGAGGGATGGTTAATGAAGTCAGAGCAAAGGAAAAAAGCATTAGTTGTCAAAAAAAAACATATGCTTTCCTTTGAACTAACATAGAATCGAAAGGAAGGTCCTTCCTTACCTTATAATATCTAAAATTCTGCTTCAAGCACAACCTCACATCTTTACTATTCTTTTGAACTTGTGACTGGGAATTTTTATGAATGATTTACTTTTCCTTTTTTAGATTCTTAAGAATAACAATATCAATAGTAGTTATCAACAGGGCAATTTGATCCATTCTGACAAAGATATGTGGGTTTTACCCTATAGTGTAAACTTTCAGATGCTGGAATTATAGCTTGTATAAAATATAAACTCTTCTTGATTTTATTTCTTTTGATACTTCACATACTTGTGAATGCCAGCAACAACCAATAAAATTGGATTCTTAACACTTTTTGCTTTATGTATGACTGTTTAAATTCATTTTAAATTCCATTTCAAGACATCTTTTTTTCTGATGTCCTGCCATTTATGCTATATCTGATGATTTTAAACACTATTCTCAAAAAACTTGAGCTTCATATTGTTTTTCCAACACTAAACTTGAATTCTTCCAACCAATACAAATTGATTTAACATAAAATCAATTGATCTTCTTGGTCCTTGGTACTTCTCACTAGGTTTGGTTAACACTCGTGAACAGAAATCAGAAAGCTTTCCTTTTAATAAATAATGGTGTAATTCTAGATAGTTTTTCTAAGGAGATAGTCAACAAATGCAAATTTCCATAAAGCTCAAAAGTCTATTTGATGTGCATTTTATAAGTCATAGTATGACTGTGTTGTTTTTTAAATGATTCAAATAATCTTTTTTAATAGGATGATCTACATTATAAGTGAACTAATAATAATTACACAAATTTGCAATTTATAGAGAACAACATTACATGTGAAAAGGCTGAACTTCTCTTGACAAGGTAGGTGCAATTTATTTATATCATAAAATAACAATTAAATTCTCATTTGGTCAGCTATGTATATCCATGCACAGAAACCTTTACCCAATCATATAATTAAGTCACAGGTAAATTTTGATCACCTGTAAATTTACTCAGTTCACCTCTGCCTCCAAGTTAGAAATGCAGTAAACATCACCTGCATCTACATCAACAAATTTCATTAACCTTTCCATTACTTGGAGTTGCCACTCATTACAAAGTTGCTTTCCATTGTTCATCCAGTTTGAAATTTATCACAAAATTCAGCCAAACTCCCTAACTGCTTACTTGCCACTTGAGAAAGTTCTGTTTAAAATACTAGTAAATCTAGTACTTCCCACTTATCTAAATTTCATTCGGATTTTTGTTCAAATGCCAAATCTTGATAAAGGACTTTAGTGATTACTTAATCTAAAATTTCATTGTTTTGGGTAAAAAATATTAAACAATTTTCTACTTTCCTTGGTTTAGTTTTCAAACAAATCACTTGAATGATCTTACATTATATCATCTAATATATATTTATTATCTGTGGTCTCAATTAGAATGAAAGAACACTTATTGAAATAGGGGATTTTTTTGGTTTTGTTTTTTTTGTCCGTACTTTTATTTTATTTTATTTTATTTATAATTTTTATTGTTATGTTAATCACCATACATTACATCATTAGTTTTTGATGTAGTGTTCCATGATTCATTGTTTGTGCATAACACCCAGTGCTCCATGCAGAATGTGCCCTCTTTAATACCCATCACCAGGCTAACCCATCCCCCCACCGCCCTCCCCTCTAGAACCCTCAGTTTGTTTTTCAGAGTCCATAGTCTCTCATGGTTCGTCTCCCCCTCCGACTTACTCCCCTTCATTCTTCCCCTCCTGCTATCTTCTTCTTTTTTTTTTCTTCATAAATATTGCATTATTTGTTTCAGAAGCACAGATCTGTGATTCATCAGTCTTGTACAATTCACAGCGCTCACCATAGCACATACCCTCCCCAATGTCTATCACCCAGCCACCCCATCCCTCCCACCCCCTACCACTCCAGCAACCCTCAGTTTGGTTCCTGAGATTAAGAATTCCTCATATCAGTGAGGTCATATGATACATGTCTTTCTCTGATTGACTTATTTCCTTCAGCATAACACCCTCCAGTTCCATCCACGTCGTTGCAAATGGCACGATCTCATTCCTTTTGATGGCTGCATAATATTCCATTGTGTATATATACCACGTCTTCTTTATCCAATAATCTGTCGATGGGCATCTTGGCTCTTTCCACAGTTTGGCTATTGTGGATAAACATTGGGGTGCACGTACCCCTTTGGATCCCTATATTTGTATCTTTGTGGTAAATACCCAGTAGTGCAATTGCTGGATCGTATGGTAGCTGAAATAGGGGTTTTATCTGCTTTGTGAACTACCCTATTTTCTGTATCACAAAAGTGACTGATGCATAATAGGGGCTCCACAAATATTTGTTGAATGGACAAATGAAAGAGCCACTGTAGAGAAAGAAAAATCTGTCCACTAACCTTCCATGAATCTCTATCATATAAAAATCTTCCTGAATTTTGTTTTGTCATAGTTCAAAATGTAGAGATTATCTTTGGGAAAATAAGAACTACTTCCACAAAAGAAAAACGATAAAGTATGTTGAGAAAAAGAGCAAAACCTGCCCTTTAACTGAACAAAGTAACAAAAAAGAGTTTGAGGAATGAGAGGATATGATATCGCTGGTGGATATTTATATACATATAGGTAGGTGAAATAGAATAGGTAGCACACTCATAATTAGGACTGGAAATTATTCTTATGAGTAATCCATTCAAACATTATTATGAAAATAATTATGCAAATAATCAATTAACAATAATCATATTGAAGAATATTAACATGACAAAGAATAGAAATGTCATGTGTCAGATAGACCTTCATCTTGCCTCTACCAGTGTGTAGGTCAGCCAAGCCATTTAATTCTTTAGTTTCATCTTATTTATTCACAAATCAACATATAACATGGATGTTGAAACAGTTAAATGGGGTCACTCACAGAAAGCACTGGTAAAAGAGACTTGTGACAACTATCCAAAATCAATGATCTCTCCCTATTACTGGATACACATGTAGCCTACATTACCCATTCTCTTTTACTTAGATACCCTGTGACTAAGTTCTAGTCAATTAAACTGCCAATTGCATGTAGCTCAAGTGATGAACTCCACTTGCAGATATGGTTCATAACACTTCCCATATACGGTTTTCTTCTTCCATCTTGATGGAGAGAACAGGACATAAGCCCTAGGGTAACATTGGAAGCCATGTGTTAAAGATTGCAGGTCCTCTGTCAGCCTGGATCCCTGAATGGCTACATGGAGGAAGGCAGTCAGGCAGACATTTTGACCTACTCATTACTATATTAAGAGCAAGAAATAAACTTAAAATGTTTTTAGTCCACTTTATCTTTTGTGAATTTTTTTCTAGCAAATAATAAATCTTAACATAAATCATAAAATATGATATATTAAATGTAATAAAAACTGGTCAGCTGTATTATTTTAGCAGCTACTTTATGCCAGGACACATTGTATTTTCTAAGTTAAATAATTAGTGAGTCATTAACATTTCTTATTTTTTATTTATTTTATGTTATTATGTTACATTAATCACCATACATTACATCATTAGTTTTTGATGTAGTGTTCCATGATTCTTTGTTTGCTTATAACACCCAGTGCTCCATTCAGTACATACCCTCTTTAATACCCATCACCAGGCTAACCATCCCCCTACCCCCCTCCCCTCTAGAATCTTCAGTTTGTTTCTCAGAGTCCATAGTCTCTCACGGTTCATCTCCCCCTCCAATTCCCCCCCCTTCATTTTCCGCTTCCTAGTATCTTCTTCTTCTTCTTCTTCTTCTTCTTCTTCTTCTTCTTCTTCTTCTTCTTCTTCTTCTTCTTCTTCTTCTCCTTCTTCTTCTTCTTCTCCTTCTCCTTCTCCTTCTCCTTCTCCTTCTCCTTCTCCTTCTCCTTCTCCTTCTCCTTCTCCTTCTCCTTCTCCTTCTCCTTCTCCTTCTCCTTCTCTTCTTCTTCTTCTTCTTCTTCTTCTTCTTCTTCTTCTTCTTCTTCTTCTTCTTCTTCTTCTTCTTTTTTTAAACGTATAATATATCATTTGTTTCAGAGGTACAGGTCTGTAATTCAACAGTCTTACACAATTCACAGCACTCACCATAGGACATAGCTATGGCTAACCATCCTTCCCAGCCCCACCAGTCCAGCAACCCTCAGTTTGTTTTCTGACATTAAGAATTTCTCATATCGGTGAGATTATATGATACATGTCTTTCTCTGATTGACTTATTTCACTCAGCATAATACCCTCCAGTTCCAGCCAAGATGTCCATTGACAGATGAACGGATAAAGAAGATGTGGTATATATATATACAATGGAAGATTGTGCAGCCATCAAAAGGAATGAAATCTTGCCATTTGCAATGACGTGGATGGAACTGGAGGGTATTATGCTCATAAAATGTTCTTATAATTGTTTGTATTTCTTTGGTGTTGTTTGTGATCTCTCTTTCATTCATGATTTTATTTATTTGGGTCCTTTCTCTTTTATTTTTGGTAAATCGGGCCAGGGGATTATCAATCTTATTAACTCTTTCAAAGAACTAGCTCCTAGTTTCATTGATCTGTTCTGCTGTTCTTTTGGTTTCTATTTCATTGATTTCTGCTCTGATATTAATTATTTCTTTTCTTCTCCTGGGTTTAGGCTTTATTTGCTGTTCTTTCTCTAGCTCCTTTAGGTGTAGGGTTAGGTTGTGTATTTGAGACCTTTCTTGTTTCTTGAGAAAGGCTTGTATTGCTATATACTTTCCTCTCAGGACTGCCTTTGCTGCATCCCAAAGATTTTGAACAGTTGTGTTTTCATTTTCATTTGTTTCCATGAATTTTTTAAATTCATCTTTAATTTCCTGGTTGACCAGTCATTCTTTCATAGAATGTTCATTGGCCTCCAAGTATTTGCGTTCTTTCTGACTTTCGTCTTGTGATTGAGTTGAGTTCTATTTTCGAAGCACTGTGGCCTGAAAATATGCAGGGAATGATCCCAATCTTTTGGTACTGGTTGAGACCTGATTTGTGACCTAGGATGTGATCTATTCTGGAGAATGTTCCATGGGTCCTAGAGAAGAATGTATATTCTGTTGCTTTGGGATGGAATCTTCTGAATATATCTGTGAAGTCCATTTGGTTCAGTGTGTCATTTAAAGTCTTTATTTCCTTGTTGATCTTCTGCATAGGTGATCTGTCCATTTCAGTGAGGGGGGTGTTAAAGTCCCCTACTATTATTGTATTGTTGTCAAAGTGTTTCTTTGCTTTTGTTATTAATTGGCTTATATAATTGGCTGCTCCCATGTTAGGGGCATAGATATTTACAATTGTTAGATCTTCTTGTTGGTAGATGCTTTAAGTATGATATAGTGTACTTCCTCATTTCTTATTATAGTCTTTGGTTTAAAATCTAATTTTTCTGATATAAGAATTGCCACCCCAGCTTTCTTTTGGTGTCCATTAGCATGGTAAATTGTTTTCTACACCCTCACTTTCAATCTGGAGGTGTCTTTGAGTCTAAAAAGAGTCTCTTGCAGACAGCATATCGATGGGTCTGGTTTTTATCCAATCTGATAGTCTGTGTCTTTTGATTGTGGCATTTATCCCATTTACATTCAGGGTAACTATTGAAAGATATGAATTTAGTGCCATTGTATTGCCTGTAAGGTGACTGTTACTGTATATTGTCTGTGTTCTTTTTTGGTCTATGTTACTTTTAGGCTCTCTCTTTGCTTAGAGGACCCCTTTCAATATTTGTTGTAGGGCTGTTTTCATGTTTGCCAATTCCTTTAGTTTTTGTTTGTCCTGGAAGCTCTTTATCTCTCCTTCTATATTCAATGACAGCCTAGCTGGATATAGTATTCTTGGCTGCATATTTTTCTCATTTAGTGCTTTGAATATATCATGCCAGTCCTTTCTGGCCTGCCAGGTCTCTGTGGATAGGTCTGTGGCCAATCTAATATTTCTCCCATTGTAGGTTACAGATCTCTTCTCCCAAGCTACTTTCAGGTTTTTCTCTTCGTGTCTGAGACTTGTAAGTTTTACTATTAGATGTCGGGGTATTGACCTATTTTTATTGATTTTGAGAGGGGTTCTCTATGCCTCCTGGATTTTGATGCCTCTTTCCTTCCCCAAATTAGGGAAGTTCTCTGCTATAATTTGCTCCAATATACCTTCTGTCCCTCTCTCTCTTTCTTCTTCTTCTGGGATCCCAGTTATTCTAATGTTGTTTTGTCTTATGGTATCACTTATCTCTCGAATTCTGCCCTTGTGATCCAGTAGTTGTTTATCTCTCTTTTTCTCAGCTTCTTTATTTTCCATCATTTGGTCTTCTATATCACTAATTTTTTTCTTCTGCCTCATTTATCCTAGTGGTTAGAGCCTCCATTTTTTATTGCACCTCATTAATAGCCTTTTTGATTTTGACTTAGTTAGATTTTAGTTCTTTTATTTCTCCAGAAAGGGTTTCTCTAGTAACTTCCATGCTTTTTTCAAGCCCAACTAGTATCTTTAAAATCATCAATCTGAACTCTAGTTCTGATATCTTACTAATATTCCTATTGATTAGGTCCCTGGCAGTCGGTACTGCCTGTTGTTCTTTTGTTGAGGTGATTTTTTCCATCTTGTCATTTGGTCCAGAGAATAGATGAATGAGAGAAAAAATGCTAACAGGGTAACAACGACTCCAGAGAAATATACACTAAACAAATCAGAATAGACCTGAAACCAGGGGAAAAGAAATGGAAAGAAAGCAAAAAGAAAAAAAAGAAAAAGATAAAGATAAAGTTAAAAAAATAGAGTATGATCAAATATGATCAGGTGGGTGCATAGATCAGTGCCACACACTAGATATTGGGTGTATTTTGGTCTGTCAGAAGAAAGTGGCTCCCAAAATTTTAAAGAAAGAAAAACATATATATGTACAAAAATAAGGGCAAGTACGATGAAGGGATGGAAAATGACTGTAAAGATGAAAATTATAAAAGATTTTATAAAAGGAATTGATAAGATAAGTTGGTTGGAAAAAGAAAGAAGAGGAATTAAAAAAAAAAAAAGGGAGAGAATGTGATCAGGCAGGAGACTAGAACAAAGCCATACAATAGAGATTTAGGGTATATTTTGGTCTGTTAGAAGAAACTGTATCCCAAATTTATACACACACACACACACACACACACACACACACACACACACCAAAAACAAGGGTAACTACTATGAAGGGATAGAATATGACTCTAAGAACGAAAAATAAAAAAGATTTTTTTAAAAAGGGATTGATAAGATGTTGGTTGAAAAAGGGAAAAAGAAAAATTCAAAGAAAAAGATAAAGGAAATAAAAAAAATTAAATTTGTAAGACTAAAGAATCGGGGGGGGGAAGCCATGAATTCTATGTACAGTATACCCCTAGCGCTGGAATTCTGCCATTCTCATTGATCGGTAACCTTGGTCTTAGCTGGCTGTTCTTGCTGATGTTCTGGGGGAGGGGCCTTTTGCCGTGGTTCCCAAATGTCTCTGCAGGAGGTGAATTGCCCTGCCCTTGCCAGGGGACCTGGCTAAGTAATCTGCTCGGGTTTGCTCTTGGGAGCTATTGATCCCTGCAAGCTTTCCCTACAGCTTTGGAGGACGGGAAAGCAAATGGTGGCCTTATAATCTCCACCCCAGAGGTGCTGAGAACTCAGGGCCCCGCTCCTCAGTGAGCCCCCAGAGCAAAGCAGTCAATTACTCCCATCTCTCCGGTCTCCGGCCGCACTCCATACTCACCCCACCAGTGACCGAGTGTTTCTATCTCTGGCACACGACCCCATGTGGAGTCTCCAAACCCAGCATATCCCTGCAGTGCACTTCCGCACTGCTCCTCCTGGCGGGAGGAAGAGGAGTCTCCCCGGATCTGCCCTTTGTTGGGTCCCTACTGGAGGAGCATTGGCCCCACTGTGCCATGGATCACAGTTTATGGCAACCCCAAGCTGAGAGCCCACGCCTCGGCTCTGTCTCTGCACCTGCCTTCCCCGCTCTGATACCTAGGAGCGCTGCTGCACTCAGGCACCCCCAGTATTTCTGTGACCCCAAGGGTCCTGAGACCACACTGTCCCATGAGGGTTCCATCCCCGCTTAACCACTGGAGTGACGTCCCTCAGCAGAGCCGACTTCTAAAATTCTTATTTTGTGCTCCGTGGCTCTATCACTTGCCAGAAGTGGCCGACGGAGGCCCCCTCCCCAGCCGTCTATCCTCCCGAATATCACCTCGGATTCACTTCTCCACGTGTCCTACCTTCCAGGAAGTGGTTGCTTTTCTGTTCAGAGAGTTGTTGCTATTCTTCTCTTCGATCTCCTGTTGAGTTCGTAGGTGTTCAGAATGGTTTGATCCCTATCCAGCTGAATTCCTGAGACCAGACGAAATCCAGGTCTCCTCTTCCTCCTCCATCTTGCTCCTCCTCTCCTCATTAACTTATTTCATGGGCAGAGATGATATGAAAATCTTTGGAAATGGGAAAATCAATGTCCAGCTCCTGTCAAAAACTCTTGTATTATAAAATATATCATTATTTCATACATAAAGTTTATGTTGAAATTCACCACTGATATGTTGATTTTTAAGTATTAGCTAGAATTAGGTTTATTTGTTAGTTAAGTGACTTATTATTAAGCAACAATTTCAGATTTCATGTTATCCAAGTTACTGGTAGAGCAGAGTTTTACCTAATTTATTTAGAGCCATAGTAGAATAGATTTTAGACAAATAATAAAACTAATTTATTGTTATAGGCATCTATTATAAACAATACACCACTAAACATCTCACCAACTATTTGAATGACCTATAAAGTTTTATATTAATTATTAGTTACTTTTATGATAGGAGGAAACTGAAATATTAACTTGGATTGCATTATTTATTTAGTCCCTGAGGCTTCTCATTTATATGCTTGTTTTCTTCACATATATTTAGTAGTTGTAAGAAAAAATAAAGTCTTAATTTTTTATTCTAGAAAATAGCAATGAAAATAGTGTTTAAGTGGAATAAAATTTTTAAAAATTGAATAATTGTAAGGCTTACATAAAAACTTATGGGCTAGAGGAATTAGGCATCAGGCAGCACTATAGGACTTACTTATTAACTGAGTTTATAATGAAAATAATCTGTCTTTAATACTTAAGGGCATTGAAACACTATAAGCAATTTATTTTATGCTAGAATACTGCATTCATTCAAATAAAGTCACCATCAATCATTTGCAAGACTGTCAGATAGTGTTCTGTCCTTCAAATAGCTGCAGAAGTTCAAAGTCATGGGTTGATAACAAATTTGTCAATAAGCATTAGCGATAGTATATACATTTAGAGCAAAATGAAATTGTGGATATTCAATTACAGACCAATCAACATTGTTGATTTGTTTTAATACTTGAAAGACAGCCCCAGCTTTCACAGATTAACAACACACCATCTGTATCCAAGCTTGACACTAATTGCCAGTAAAACAAACATGAAAGCTCATTTTCCAAACCTGCAAATTTCAACTTGTAATCAAACTCAAGATGGTCATTTTCTCAAAATTTTTACATGATCCTATAAGTAAGGTAAACTGAAGACTTACCAATTTTTTTTTGAGTTTTCTCCTTTAGCATTTTGGACTGTAGTTGATAATAAACTTACTATATTGCACTTTCATTTCAAACCTCAACTATTTGTTTATGTGTATGTATATACTATAACTCTTCTAAGTTCAATAAGGAAAAATTAATACCTGGTTCTCCCACTAATAGTAATTCTTAATTGTCTCCTTACTTCCATAAACAACCTTGAATTTCCACATGCCTACTATGATGGCAAAATCAACTATTACTTTATTATATTTCAGTTGTGAGTAGGCTGCATTTTATCAGAGTAGAAAGGGGGGGAGGGGGAGAATTAGTGGTAAAAATATAATGAGTTTTCTTTTAAATTTTTAATTAAATTTTCTTTTTTTACAGTGTTACTTTGTTAGCTTTCTAGAAAAGATGTAATTTGAACAATAATAATTTAAGAGAGAAAACAGCATTTTTCAAACAATACTGCAATATCTTGGCATCTCAAGGGCTCTAGTTACTTGCAAAAAAACATGTGATAATACCTAGCAGAGGAAAATGGGTACAACTGAATTTGCAGTGAAGATAGTATACCTGGAGCATGTAAAGGTGTTCACTGAAGGAAAACTGAGCCAAGTAAAGTGGAAATACTGATGGAAGGTATGTGGTAACTAACCAGATATATGAAAGAATCTATCAGAAATATCTAAGTATTTCTCAGAAATGCTATAAGATTTATATCAGAAATACTAAGAAGAGGACCCAGAAGCAGATTTCATCATGGGAAGTTCCCACCTAAGACTTCATCAAGATGGTGGTCCAGGAGACCTCTCACTCTATCTCCCACAAAGATCACCAATTCCAAAATTATCCACAAATATAAACAGCTCTGAGAGAGTGTGGTGTCCACTTAAACTTCAGTGACACAGTAGAACAAAATAACCCAAGGATAACTGCACAAAAAGATGTGCAGGGAGGGGAGAGCTTCAGTTTGCTTACATTGTCCCATGTCTCAAGAGGGAACCCCCTAGCTAGAAGAGTTAACCTCAGTTGGAAAGGAAATACCACTGCGTGAGTGCCCAGTTTCCCAAGACTTTGGGAGCACCCCACAAAGGTCCCACTTCCATTTTACTCCACCCAGACTGGCAAAACAGATGTCTAGGAACGAGGAAGAAAAGCAGAGCCATCAATAGCACCCTCACAGCAGAAGCCATTGTGGTCCAAAGTGTCCTGCTCTACAGACAAACTCAGCAGGTTTTCACCAATGAAGAAGGAATCACAGTTGCTGTGAATCCTTGCCAAGGTCATCAGTTTTTGCTCCAGGTATTTGCATTTGCTTGAGCCAGCTGCTTGCGTCTTACCTCTGCCCAGGTCAGAGCCTGGGGAACTCAACCAGCAGTCAGCCAAGGCCTCGGCAGGTGAGAGAGTGAAAGATGCCAGTATAACCTCCATGGCCAACCTTCACCACCATGTGCACCTGGGGCTAGCCCCTCTAGCTGTGCACCGATGTGATCCTAGTCTGACCCATCACATGTCTTCACTGTCATGAAACCATGGCAAGACTCAACAGGCATAGTATTATACAAGGACAACCAGGGCACCCACAGCTACAAGTATGCTAAGAGATGGACCTGGCCATTGCTGCCTGCCCTGGCCCTCACCACTATGTGTGTGTCTTCAGCTAGCATCTGCCACTACTCAGGCACTTGCAGTTGCTCCCCCAGTCACATGTGTGCACATGACTGTCTCTGGCCATCACCATTGCCTGCCCTGATTCCTAGCTGCTGGACATTAAGATGCTCCTGAGAACCCCAAAACCTCTTGGAGCCACTGGGGATTTTCCACAGTGCTCAAGGACCACACAGTTGCTGATCCTATGGGATCCAGCAGCCTAAGCTGGAGAGACATGATGCCACCCTGGGCCTGGTGCCCGCATATGCTCATGCATTCAGTGTCCTGCACCTATAGACCCAGGGTAATAGCACTGTCTACCATGTCCCCACATGCAGATGAAAGTCTTCCCATATTAAGTCAGTCCAAAAGGTCCAGAAGAGGTGTCTGCTTCTTTAAATGTACAGATACCCATGCTTAGCTACAAGGAATATGAAGAATCAGGGAAACATGACTCCATGAAAGGAGTACAATAAACTTCCAGTAACTGGCCTCCAAAATTTGGAGATCCAGGAATTACCTGACAAATAATTCAAAAATAATTGTTCTACATATGCTCAGCAATGTTATTTATTTATTTATTTATTTATTTATTTATTTATTTATTTGACAGAGAGAGAGAACTCAAGTAGGCAGAGCGGCAGGCAGTGAGAGAGGGAGAAGCAGGCTCCCCGCTGAGCAGGGAGCCCGACGCAGGGCTTGATCCCAGGACCCTGGGACCATGACCTGAGCCGAAGGCAGACGCTTAACTGACTGAGCCACCTAGGTTCCCCTCGGCAATCTCGTTTCTATGTATATATACAAAAGAAATAAAATCAGGATTTTGAAGAGGTAACTGCAGCCCCATGTTCATTGCAGCATTATTCACAATATCAAGATAAGGAGATATGTTAATCGTCCTTCAATGGATGAATGATAAAGACATTGTGTAAGATGTGTGTGTGTGTGTGTGTTCGCGCGTGTGTGTGTGTGTATATGTGTGTGTACACGTGGGCACAGTGAGCATTCTTCAGCCATGAGAGAGAGAGGAACTCATCATTTGTGACAATATGGAGGGCCTTATGGACTTGAGGGCATTATGCTAAAAGAAATAAGTCAGAGAAAGACAAATATCGTATGCTATCACTTATATGTGGAGTCTCAAAATGCCAATTTCATACAAACAAGAAAGTAGAATAGTGATCATCAGGGACTGTTGGGAAAAGGGAAAATGCTAGTCAGAGTACAAACTTTACACTGGATTTCAGGAAAAGAGCCAGGGAATACATTATATCAAATCATGAGACTAACTCTCAAGTCAACATAAGGGACATTTTTAGTGGTGAAATTATTTATTTATTTATTTATTTATTAAAGATTTTATTTATTTATTTGACAGAGAGAGACATAGCGAGAGCAGGAACACAAGCAGGGGGAGTGGGAGAGGGAGAAGCAGGCTTCCCGCGGAGAAGGAGCCTGATGTGGGACTCGATCCCAGGACCCTGGAATCATGACCTGAGCCAAAGGCAGACGCTTAACAACTGGCCACCCAGGCACCCGGTGAAATTATTTATTGATAGCACATGTTCATGGCCTCTCTACTGCAAATTTTTTGTGCCAACTGAAGTTGAAAGTTTTTAGTTCCAATTCCATTATTATTATATTAACATCCTTATTATATCTCTCAATCTCTCTATGGCTTCTTTTTTATATCAAAAAATATAGTGGTTGAAGAAAATAACTTCTAATATCCATTACAATGTTTTAGTTTTTGTTTATAACAGAATAAAAACATTGAGATAAATTTTAAGAATCAGATTACATTTTGTCTATAATCTATTAATCAGATTCCAATTAATAATGACTTTTCCAGAATTAAAAATTAGAGTAGAAGAAAACTCTACTTTAATTCATGTCAGAGGAATACCACAGAAAAGGTATCTGTATGTATGATAATACAACCTGATGTATATTTTCAATTGTCTGTCAAATAATACATTTATAATTGGGTTAAACAGCCTCTTTGTCCCAAAGATTAAGAACAACATGGATGATTAAGCAAGTGAGGTAAGATCATGTGTTTAACTGTCTGGAAATTTTATATGAAAGGGACAAAGGGAGATTTAATTTTATGTGAAAAGGAAAAATCACCTTCAATGCACATTTCCCAGACTAAACAGTTTCCCTGACAAGGGATTAATTTATAAACACAGCAGATTAAATTATTCATTTGTGTAATGTTTTTGGAAAATGCAGCTTGATAGATTAAACTCAATTATTTTTTGACAATACATTTTATTCTCTAGTTCTCCAAATAGAATTGTCAAAATGGCACACATTTCCCGAAGCAAAATTCAGGAATGGGTGTATATTTTTTAAATTCTCATTTGGATCTATTTTTCAATGGAAGTGCTCTTTCACCTAAAGAATGTCATAGATTTCAAAATAAATATGTGAGGAATTAATGGATTTTCCTTAACATAAATGGAATATCTAGGTATGCTTCAAAAATTAGGTCATATATGTGATTTCTATGACCAAGGCCTAACTATGTATCATTCATTTATTTGGTGCAGAAGATAATATCTAAGCTATGTCAAAAATATGGCTTTCTTTGTAATTTTGGCTATAGAGTTTCAAGTAGCCAAACATTGCTCAGTTATTTAAAATGTAAAGGACCTCTGGTAGCTACAGATTTCAAGGACATGTATGTTCATAAGATAGCACATTTAATAAAATACACTCATCATTTTAAAGTCAGCTACTCTGACATTTGTGTTGGTAATGGCATCGCTAAACTCCTGTACTCCAAAGTGACTATTAATGGCGATGGCTAACCACCACCATGACACATCCCTGTCAGGGTGGTACTCCCCAGGTTGGACTTACTGGGTAGATCTTGAAAAACATTTAGCATCACCAAGATATAAGCCAGTCAGTCATATATGGGTTTATGCAAGCTAAACTTGATTTATGGCAAGAATCACACATTGAGATGCCTTGCAGAAGCCAATTAGGCAGCATAAATGAAGGAAAAAGGCTGGCAATGACATCACAATGTCTTATTTTAATAAGTTGCTGTCAGCACATCAGAATAGTTTCTTGGGTTTTGTTTTGTTTTATTTTTTAAGTAAGCTCACACCCAATGTGGGGCTTTGAACTTAGGACCTTGAGATCAGGAGTCATATACTCTAATGACTGAGCCAGCCAGGCACCCCTATGTAGGACTATTCTTTAAATTAATAAGTGCATTCTTTTATTTTTCCCTTAAAGTTCATGGCTACCTGTGTCATTCTTACTTTGGCACTTTTAACAGTGAATAACTACAGAAAAAAATATTTATTTTTCCTTTTAATGCTACTCAACTGCAAATGTTTTACCATAGAGTAACTAATTCAAACTCTGAGTTTAAGCAATACAACACCTGACTTCTTGGTTAAATCTTATTTTAAATGTTGACAAATAATTCTCTTTTCCTTTTTAATGCAGCAATCCTATGAGCCAAACAAAAATCAACTCTGTGACCTCATAACCTAAGACCATTGTTTTACTATTTGCTGATTTAAAAAAAAAAAAATTGGGCACCTGGGTGGCTCAGTTGGTTAAGCGACTGCCTTCGGCTCAGGTCATGATCCTGGAGTCCCTGGATCGAGTCCTGCATTGGGCTCCCTGCTTGGCAGGGAGTCTGCTTCTCCCTCTGGCCCTCCCGCCATCTCATGTGCTCTCTCTCTCTCTCAAATAAATAAATAAATAAAATATTTAAAAATAAATAAATAAATAAATAAAATTATCCAAACAAGAACAATACAATATAGTCCCATCAATCCTACATTTTATCCAATATGTGTATCCCTTTGTGACAAATGTTAACAAGTTTTGCAGTCACTAGTTCATTAATGTCAAAACTTGCAATTATTTTAAAATTCTTAAAAAATTATCTGAAAAACTTCCTTAATTTTTTGAATTCTTTAAAAAAATCTTTAAAATAATTATTTAAAAGTTTAAGTATATGAAAAATCAGAAAAAATGATTATTTTGTAGTATCTTTTATAAATAACTTGGAAGTAAATCTAAACTTTGAAAGGCTGACTTGAAATTATGGGTGGAAATATTGCCCCCTGACAGTGACACTTTTAGATGGACCCATAATGGATCTGAGAATATCTAAGCAACCACCTCAAGATCAGAGAGCTCCCAGGCCAACAGAATTGACATTAACCTGATTACAACTATTCACACATCTGAAAAAAGTGTTACTCAGAAGGGGGCTCAGCTAAATACAGAAATACAAAACACAGAGTTGTGTAGTATTAAATATTATATAAATATATTAACCTCTTTTCAGAAAAGCAGGTGCTTAGATATTGATCATTGGCTATATTATTATAAGTCCCAAATTTAAGCCTCTACCTAATGTGAGGATAAATGCATTACAGGACAAAATGGACACATCTAGTTATTTGATGTGGTGTGGCTGATGTCCATTTGGTGATTTGGTAAGACCCAATCCCTGGAATTTTATTGAGGTCCGCTGCTAATGCGTAAGCTGCTATAACACAAATTTTGTTCTTATTTGGTTTGTCAAAGGTCCAATTGTCCCCCTGTTCATTTATCTCTACCTGATGCCCAGTGGTGATGATCTACCTCTCTCCATGTAGTTTGACCATCCTACACGTTTCACCTGAAGAATCATAGGTACTGCCTCCCCTTCTCTCACCTTTGTAAGGTCTTTTGTAGCTTGCCCTCTAGCCTCAGCTACCCCCACATCTCCCCACAGGGCAAGAAAGGGGAGCTGGATTCCTTTTATACACATGTGCTGAGAGTGGCTAAGAAGTGCAAACCCCAACTCCCTTCTCCTGCCCCAGGTTGTTGCTGAAAACTCTACAAGGTTGTCTTCTCCACTGACCCCAAACAGAAACTGACACAAATAATCCCTTTTCCGCCTGTATGCATCTATTATCTCTTCACACTGAGCAATACTTGGTTTTCTGATCTCCCCTACGTCTGCCCACCATTTTCTTCCAAAAATCTTTCAGCCTGGATGGAGTGGGTGGCCCACTACCTTTAGAACAAAAAATATAACACTATGATCTAGGCCATTAAGCTTGGCTCTTGATATACAAAACAGGAATTAACAGAGTCTAAAAATATATATTTACTTTCTGAAAAAATATTGTATTCTAAATCTTGGCAAAAATGAGAAATGCCATTTTGCTTTTCTTTTTATTTCTACTACACCAGTCCTTATCTACTACCCTCCAGTCAGCTGGGAGATGATCAGATACATAAAATTGCCGAAGAATAGAACACATTACATATTTAAAGAGTAGTACTTCCATTTCATTAATGATATTTGATGATTTTTATGCTATGCACTTACTATGTGTACAAGTTATTTTAAAACTCTACTTAACAGTAAGTAACCTTATTAGCAGCTTACCATGTGCAATTATCTGTGCAAAGCAGAATACACATTAGTTCAGTTAATCTTTACTATTATGGTCCCATGTTTAGAGACCAGAAGACTATGGCTTACATGAATCACCTCACCCCAGTTTGAAGAGCTTCTAAGTAGCATGAAGCTGATATTTAATGCCAATGAGTCTGTCTCCAGAGCTTGTGCTGTTAGCCATTATTTTATATATAGCATTTATATTCATATGATTCAACATGTATCCATTAAGTATTTCCTATGGAAAAACATTTTGCTATATATGTGTGCTCAGATACCTCTAAAGTTAATTTAACAGACCTTCGAGGAGCTATTAGTGTAAGGAGGAGTGATGAAACATACAAATAACACATTTTTAGGCAGCCTATGTATACTCCCTAAAGAGCTATAGATTTATCATGAAATATACATCTTTCTTTCTTCCTTTTTTGATTTATGTGTTCTTCCTTCTTCCACTTCCTAATGTTTTATGTATGTGACCTTGGGAAATCCATGATCGTTTTCCTCTTCTATTATCAGCAAAGAGAGAGCCAGAACGTGCTGATGCCAATGTGCCCACACAATTGAAGATGTCAAAATAATTATTTCCAGGTATGAAAAAGTGACACCTTTGACACCCTTTGGACCCACATTGTCTGGAGAAAATGAACATTCACTATCTTTTGGTATTCCTTTCCTTGCAGTGACACTCAACCTGGGGATTTTTTCATAATATTTGTTAAAACTGTATTCAGGACTATCATGAGAGGTATAGAAACTACTGCATGCAGTTTTTCAGTAGGGGAGAGAAATAGGGCTTAACTCCAAATACAACAAGGAAAAGTAAAAATTTACAGCCAACAACCAGGGTGGGGTGTTTGGTGGATAGAAAATTACTGAGAGGAAACATCAGGGATAAAGAGGGATTCTGGTTAAATCTACCTAACAGGATTCTTGTTGAAGGCAGGCTGGCATGATTAGATATCAACTGTGGATGATGGGGGTTGAGGAATTTGGTATAGATTTTGAGGGTGAATAGATATCGGGGGGGTTGATTCTGTCTAATCTGACTTAGCAGGATTCTTGCTAAAACTGGGCTCTTGAGGATATTCCCAAAAATAGAACCCAGCCGAAAAAGAGCTCAGAGGAGCCTGACTAGAATCCAGTCAGGGAGAGAGTCTTTGTCATGATCAAATGGCCAATATGCTAGAGTGAATGGACCATGCTCTAGATCAGTCTGGTATAGTGAGTAAGAAGAGCACATTGTCTTCCCAGGTTCTAATCCTGATGGCCCCTTAGCAACCTGTGACCATGGAAAAGCTACCTGACCTCTCTATGCCAGTATCTTAATCTGTGAATGGGGATAACAATACTCTCTGGGTCAAAAAAGATAAAAAGAAGTAATTTGTATACTGTATGCACCACCTAAAATGCAGTAGGCATATTAGCATTATTCTGTTATTATTAGAAATAAGCAACTTTTAATAAAATGTTTGAAAAAACATACTGTATAACTAATAAACATGTTGAGGAATCCTATTATAATAGAATGCATTTGTAAATGAACCAAAAATCTATTCCTATTTAGGTAGGAATGCTTATTTGAAATGAATAAATAAACAAAAAAACCCAAATAAACCAAAGTTCCAATTTTGAATTAAAAGAATTGCTAAATGACCATGAAATCTTGCCATTTATAACAACATGGGTGGATGTAGAGAATGTAATGCTAACTGAAATAAGTCAGTCAGAGAAAGACAAATACCATATGATTTCACTCATATGTGGAATTTAAGAAACAAAATGAGTGACGAAAGAAGAAAAAGGGAAACAAATTTAAAAAAAAGATAAAAACAAAAAAAAGCTCTTAACTATAGAGGACCAACTGATAGTTACCAGGGGGATGGGTGAAACATATGAGGATGATGAAAAATACACTTATTGTGATGAGCACTGAAAAATTGTTGAATCACTGTATTAGACAGAAACTAGTATTGTATGTAAATTATATTTTAATTAAAATAAAACAAAACAAAATTCCCTGAGGGAAATAAAGAATAGCCAAAGGAAATTTTTTACTCTTCTATATATAATTGGTTTACTCAACACGGAAACATCAGTTTAAATTTTCTTCCACAAAAGTTTTCCTGACATATCTAAATGATCCTTTCTTTTTGGCAACCAAAATTTGAATCAACAAAGAATAAAATATGTGGGTAATTGCCCCAATACGAGCTATCAATCAGGTTAAAATTTAGCTAGGAAATGCCGTTGTAAATGTCCACAGGGATCTGAACCAAAGTAGAAGAAAAAATAATAATAAACACAGAAGAAAATTGAACTATAAGGTATTTTAGGAGCCTAAAATTCTCCTAGAGTAGTTCTTCAGTCTTCATTGTTTTTTATAATAAAAGTTCTCAATCTAGGTGCACCTGGGTGGCTCAGTCAGTTAAGCATCTGCCTTTGGCTCAGGTTATGATCCCAGGGTCCTGGGATTGAGCCCAGCATCGGGCTCCCTGCTCAGCGGGGGAGTCTGCTTCTCCCTCTCCCGCCTGCTCATGCTCTTTCTCGGTATCTCTCTCTCTCTCTCTCTTCAATAAATAAAATATTTTAAAATATTCTCAATCTAGCTCTATGATGCTATCTTTAATAGAGAAAAGAATCATAAAATATTTTCAAAATATTCATGAAATACACCTAAGTATTAAAACAACACATCATCATATATTTGTTATCATACATAATTTCCAATTAATGATAAAAACATAAGTAGACCAAAATGTTAAGGATTGCTTATTCACAAAGAATTGATTATTGTTGAGTGAAATAAATTGTCATGTGGCTTCTGCTATGTCCCACAATTGTTTTTACCTGTGTAAATAGAAATTTGAGACACTTGACCTTTTGTAATAAGGGGAAAATTATGCTAGAAACACAACTGTTCCATCTACTTCCGCATTCAGTTTTAATCAGAGCTCCATCTAAATTTTGTTCTCGCAATCATGGCATTGCAAAACAAAGAAATAGCAGAAATAAATGAGATGTTGCTTTGCCCAGGCTGATTAAATCATGATTCAAGGTAACATTCAGGTGACATTACAAGTTGTCAGAACAGCAGTGTGCTATACTTTGGGAAGGAAAAAAAAAAATGTGTGAAGGATGTTTATTTCCCTATCCCATATAAGTGACAAGGTTGAAATGAGAACGCTGGTGTGTCTATGAAAATATATCACCATTTAAGGAATCCTATTATTAGGCACAGTGGAAGCTCTATCTGGGAGAAGCTTCCCATACTGTGGGTAATTATCACAATCCAGCATGCTAATTGCTTTTCGATCTGCAGGCTGTGCTTTCAATGAGTCTTGTTGAGCACTACTGGGCTGCACCTAGACTGCTACTTAAGGAAAGCAGCCCTTATCAAGGACGTCCCAGCATCTCTGACTTTTCAATCAATAGGGAAGCGTTATCCCAGGCCTTAACGTTTGGAAACATCCTAGTATTTTTGCTCAAATACTCTGTATTTCAGGATCATTCTAGAAACCATCACATTCATTCTCTAAGTCTACGAATAATCAGCGCATGGAACACATGGGAAAGCAATGAGCAAGGGTGGGCCAGGATCTTCTTTCTGTTGGAAGTTCATGTAAATGCAGTTACACACAAAAGGCTATTTGGAGTTTCAATGTGTAACGAGATATTTTCTCATGATGCAGTGGACCTTTCGGACAACCAGGCCTGGATATTAAAATATTATGATTTGATTTCTTTATGTATGTGTGCGTGTACATATAGATGCATTTCGTATTTACTGTAAGATTTTGTACTTTGTACTGTGCATAAATCTAATTTAATTTAGAGACCCTATAAATGTGGAATTATTTCATATTTTTAAAATAATAAAACTGATATTGAATAAAAGAAAAGAAAAGCAAATTTTCTGAGGTTATCTAGTAAGTGTCAATATGAAGACTCAGGGCGCCTGGGTGGCTCAGATGGTTAAGCGTCTGCCTTCGTCTCAGGTCATGATCCCAGGGTCTTGGGATCGAGTCCCACATCAGGCTCCCTGCTCCTTGGGGGCCTGCTTCTCCCTCTGCCTCTCTCTCTCTCTCTCTCTGTCTCTCATGAATAAGTAAGTAAAATCTTTAAAAAAAATATGAAGACTCAGATTCAGCCCTTATATATGACAGTCAGAGAGAGAGACAGAGAAAAGGAGAGAGAGAGAGAGAGAGAGCAGGAGACACTTAACTAATAGAGAATTATATAAAAAACTGGAGCTCAAATTTACCAGACTGATTGTACCTATTTAATAAAAAAAAAAAAATCGTGCTCGCTTCGGCAGCACATATACTAAAATTGGAACGATACAGAGAAGATTAGCATGGCCCCTGCGCAAGGATGACACACAAATTCATGAAGCGTTCCATATTTTTAATGTGACCAACTTTTGTCCTTCAATTAAAAAGCGATGCCATCAAAAATAAAAATAAAAAAATAAAATCAATGCTCCTTTTAACATGTCAAAATTCAACATAGAGAAAATAATCAGGTTCACAATTAATTAATAAAAATTTAATCCTGCCATTGGAAAATAAGAAGCTAAAACATACTATATAGTAATACCTATTTTAATATATAAAACTTCAGGCACAGAAAGGCAGGAGCCATAATGAGACAAACCTATACCGCATAGAACCAACATGAGTATAGCAATTTAGATGGATAAGAAATTTGGGTGAAGTTTGAATAAACAAAGTATAGTCTTGATTTATCAGGCAATTTTATTCCTAAAATAGGTATATGGTCTATTTGAAAACCATATGTTCACATGAAACACATTGTGTTTATAAATTGTAAAGAATCAGATTTCAGGATTAGATGCTAATAAGGAGGTTACTCACCTACATGAATGTACAAAAGGACATTCAGATAATTGTGCAGCACTTGGAACATTCCTTTATGTGAGGGATTGCTCAGCCACCACTAGCCATTGAATAAACCAACCCACTAAATGCCCATGATTACTCCCATTCATTAGGACAAGCAAAACTTTTCCATTTCCAAAACATTTAAAAATCGTAGTGGATTATTTTATTTACATGCATGCATATATATGTATCTATACATATATATATATATAGAGAGAGAGAGTATCTCTCTCTCTATATATATATATGTATACATATACAAATTACTATACAATACAGCTGGAGTCATTCTATATGAATTGCTATGTGACAGACTTTTCACCTAATGCATTTTAAAGAGGTTTCCAATGCTGTAACACTTACAAACCAGCCTATTTTTAATATCTGTATAGTATTCTATGAAATGTATTGCCATAATTTAGCTATTCCCCTATTGGCTCCTATACTATTTCTATCTTTCTAAAATTCTATGTTCTTACTCTTATTTTAGGATTGTGTTTCAGAGGCCCTATAACTAACTTACTCAGATTATTGTCAAATTAATGCCTTACCAGACTTTTTATATTCTAAGCATTAGTAATTGCATCAATAGCGGCAGTTAGGGTTTGACAAGGGTGCCAAATAGAGGCATTTACACAACATAATTATTTGTGAAATTAGCTATTTTAGTGGGGATGTTGGGGAAAGTTCTCCCTGGATCCCCTGCATTCCTGAAAAGGCCAATTCTCTGAGCACAGGTGTGTACAGGCAATTTAGGAAGGTTTGTATATTGAGATGTTCCATGATAGTAAAGTTTAGAAGTATCTCCCTGTTTGGAGCTGTTCTAGGGTAATAAAGATAAAAACATATCTATGCCCTCCTTGGAGAAAATGTCTTACATTCCAGGGTAAAAAAATAAGTACTCTGCCTCTGTCTCTCTCTGAGAAGAGGAGTGTGGACAGGTCACCAGTGGCCCTATCTATGATCAAAGTTTCTTACTTGGGGGTTGCTCCCCTGTGCTGCACCCCACTCCATGTGCAGGTACCATCTGAGCCTCCCTGCTTCACCCTGTGGAGACTGGGACTTGGGGAACTGACACAAGATGTTGCTCTGGCTTCTACTTTTTCTGAGAGTAATAGAACTGTCTTTGAGTCTGACTCAGAGGTCTCATGTATGTCAGTGTGTGTGTGAGTGAGTGTGGGTGTGTGTGTGTGTTTATGTGTATATACCTACTATATGTGTGTGTGTAGATATATAATGTGGCGTATATATACTGTGTGTGCATATATATATATATATAAAATATGTATTTATATATACAAGCCAACTTGCTGGCTTATAAGTGTGATAAAATCTCAGACTCTTCATTGTTTCTGACCTAGGTTAGGTTATGTTGCTAAAATAATACAACAATAGGATGCCTGGGTCGCTCAGTTGGTTAAGCGACTGCCTTCGGCTCAGGTCATGATCCTGGAGTCCTGGGATCGAGTCCTGCATCAGGCTCCCTGCTCAGCGGGGAGTCTGCTTCTCCCTCTGACCCTCTTCCCTCTCGTGCTCTCTGTCTCTCATTCTCTCTCTCTCAAATAAATAAATAAAATCTTTAAAAAAATAAAAATAGTACAACAATAAAATTGAAACCTTAATGGCTTATGACAAAATGGGATGTAACATATACAAGAAATAAGCCTTTATTGATATAAGCCAGTAAGATACATATGTATGTATGTGTGTGTGTGTGTGTGTGTGTGTGTATTATAACAACATAAACTTGTCCCAGGGTGGAAGAAGCAAACAACTAAAAAAAATGCAAAATACTGCATTAAATTCATAAAAAGTAGATTTTCTTGTAACATTGGGTAAGTCAAAGAATTAGCTATGCTCTAGGTTTTACATTTCTAAAACAATAAAAATAACTGTATGGACATTAACACTCCCATAGCAATAAATATTCCAAAGTTTTATGAAAATGTTTATATGCAATAAAATAAATCTTTCAAAATTATTTATGCACTGGCTATCCCGAAGCAGCAGGGTGTCTATCCATGCTGCTTAGTACAAGGGCAGAAGACAAAAGATACATTGAGATACAATATATGGTCCTTAAATCTTCTGCCCAGCATTTTATTGGTCAAATTTCATCATTTCATCCTACCTCTTTTTAAAGGCAGTGTAAATACAGCCCATCTCACGTCTGCAATTATGGGAACTAATATTATGAAACCCCATACTACTCCTCTGAGCCATGATCTTGATGTGATTGCATGAATTAAAATTATATTATTCCAGAAAATAGATTATCCTGACATTTTAAATAATAAATTCACAAATGTAAAAAGAGTTACATGTACAAGGATTATCTGATTAATACATTGTTTATTATTAAGCCTACGCAGAAGAGAATATTTAATAGTGTCCAAAAGAAGTTGTTTTACCCAATACTATATGTTCATTCAAAAGTCAGAACTACTTTTTGTTTTTGGACAAATGTCCAAATTCAATTGTATAAGAACACTTTTGGCAACCATGACCAAGCAATGGCTAAACCTTTCAGTAAGAATCCTCTTGACTTTCATTCCTTAAAAAATAATCAGATCTCTAGATTCTGATATGAAGTGAATTAAACTGCATGAATTTATATGGTATTTTACTTTGTCTTTTGCATCATCTTGCTGAAAGCAAAGTTCTATGAGTATTTAACTCCTGAAATGTTAAGCAAATGATCTTTAGTGATATGATAATTGTTGAAGCTTTAAAGCTAAGTAGTTTGTGCTAAACGTGGTGCTTATCAAGCAATAGTTACTTTCATAATTATTTAGATTTGCTCCATTGAAATAATTGTGTAGCAGGTGGGTTAGGCCTTCTCTGTAGTCCATGCTTTTGCTGTCCCCATTTTGTCCAAGTTCCTGAGGAATTCTTAACTACGTAAGAAATTCATTCACATTCTCGGCTCCACCTTCCATGAGCCTACTGTGTCTCCTTCATCTGTATTTCATATTAATCTAATGTAGTTATGTTAAGGGAGACATAAATAAATCTGTGTTATTTATTAAAATCCCTAAAATTTTATGGGCAACTATAGTATTTTAAATAACCTACAATGCTTTGTTATATCAGTAATGTTAAGCTTATGTTAATGTTAAGCTTAATGTTAAGCTAACATCTCTACAGTGATAGACCAAGCATTCTTGAAATATTAGATACCCGTTAGTAGGCTATAGTTTCTGTACCAAGATGAGTGTATTCCTGTCACCAGTCGGACTTAAACTTTGAGTTGTCTCTTCAGTTGCTTTGCTCCTGTCCCCGTGGGTGACCAGCTAATACTGAGTTTTGAGAAAACTGGTCAGAGCCAGGGGAACAGCTGTGGAATAGATACTCTGTTGCCTGTTAATTTTTGAGAACCAAGCCTGTGCTTTCCTAAAAAGTATACCTTTAATCAGAACGGACTCTAAGACCCCCAGTACTATCATACATGCTTTTCAGAAATGTTAATGTATAGGGCGCCTGGGTGGCTCAGTCGTTAAGCGTCTGCCTTCGGCTCAGGTCAGGATCCCAGGGTCCTGGGATCGAGTCCCGCATCGGGCTCCCCGCTCAGCGGGAAGCCTGCTTCTCCCTCTCCCACTCCCCCTGCTTGTGTTCCTGCTCTCGCTGTCTCTCTCTGTCCAATAAATAAATAAAATCTTTAAAAAAAAAAAGAAAAAAAAAGAAAAAAAGAAATGTTAATGTATATCCTTTTCTAACTACCACTTTGTGGCAAGCTGTTGCAGGACTGGTTTTGGATGCTGTGTGCAACCAGTGTTTTCATACTGAACCATCCATCTACAAGAGTTCAAGAGCTACTAGACAGTTTTCAGTTTGCTTGGAGGTAGCTGGGTAATCAAAAATGTCTAATCTCTGATTCAATGTGAACTGTAAGAACTTGATGACCAAGAGTCTGAAAAACTTTTTGTTAATGCTGTCTAGCATTTGTTTGATATCCTTTTCACCTTTTGAGCCTAAAGAGTTCTGGATTGATTCAATGGCAACAATAAACTTGCCATTTAAATTTATTCAATAACCCTACATCACCAAGGTCTCTGTCTGTGTCAAACCTGTAGCCACTCTATATGCACTTTGTTTACTCTTTATACAAATAAATATACTAGAGACTTAAAAAATGTTAACAGTATTTGTATCTTAATTTTTATCTGTAATTTATATTTATAGGTAAAAATCAGGTGATTAAAATAGATGTAATAAAATGAGTCATATACACAATGTTCCATAAACAACAAACATAAGGATTAAAGTGGCTCAGGATTTTTTATAGAAATCTGATTTTTGTAATTCACTTTTCCCACATTTGACATTAAAGCTTATTTTTTAAATCTCTCTCTCTCTCTGAAAATCACATTTGTCTCTATAACTGTTTGCTTTTTTCCTGATGTACCAAATGTAGCACACATGGGTGTTAATTACATGGAAAGAATTGGGTGCCTGGGTGGCTCAGTTGGTTAAGCGTCTGCCTTCGGCTCAGGTCATGATCCTGGGGTCCTGGGATTGAGCCCCACATCAGACTTCCTGCTCTGCAGGAAGCCTGCTTCTCCCTCTCCTCCCCATTTGTGCTCTCTCTCACTATCTCTGTCTCTCTCTCTCAAATAAATAAAATCTAAAAAAAAATTAAAAAAAGATTACATGGGAAGAATTGCTTCAGAGTTCGATCTATATCAAATGCAATGCTTTTATGCTTCTATTGTTTTGTATATACTCTTTTTTCATTCTGGAACACTTTGTAGGTTGACTTTCCTGGAAAACGACCCCAAGACAGAGATAGACATCCAAGAAGTTTCTTAGAAAGCTCTCCTGACATTAACACTTGTTGGAGGGGAGAAGCAGGAAGAGCTGAAGGAAAAGCTGGGGTGTGATGCAGTCTTAAGGAACTCTCTGCTGATGAGATGGGGAGCTCTGAAGCTGGAATATCTCTACAGAGTTGAGGTTAGTAAGTGAGCTGGTGCAGAGTAAAAAAAAAAAATGTGAATCTTAATTGAATAAGGAAATTAAACTGCAAACTCACAGATATGAAATATCTAGCAATCTAGATGATGCAATTGTCAGACAATCAAATCTACTTGTTTGGTAGAAATTTCAAAATGTTTTCCTGTAAGTCCTAGATAAATTGATATAAAGAGGGCAGTTAAGCCTCTTCACCCAGGGTGAGACTTGGTTGATTCTCCATAAACACTAGCATTGCTTATTTCACAGAGTTGACATCATGATTTTTAACCTGTGTTGATTCTTAACTATTATCATTATTATCATGGCCATCTTCTTTTTTCTATTCTAAATAATATTATCTAACCATTTAGCTCTTATGAAAATTGTAGGTACCTTAAATTCACTGTAAAACAGACTCACTGCCAGACAAGGAGTGAGTTACAATGCAGCTGAAGATGTGCAGTTTAGCTATGAAAACAGCCCGGCTGTTAATCATACATACAACTCAATTTACCTACATGTTAGCATTAAAAATGAATGTTAACTGAAATTGTTATTCACCACTTAAAATAATTTTATGATACAAGTTTGGAATGCAAAAACAAAACAAAACACCGCACGTGCAAAAATTGCTTGGAACACCACAAAACACAATTAAAGGGAATAAAAATTGCCAAATCCCTGTGAGCAGATCAAAGATTATGTTAGCTGACTTTTAAAAATACTGCTTCCTTCATTTTGTTATTTCATTCTGAAACTTCTCTTGGGCAGAAGGAAGGATTCCTAGATCTTTACTATTTTCTCTCTCTTTTTAATCTGTATTCTTATATAGATTATTATATAGAGATACAGCTTTTAAGAAAAATTCGTACGTTCAGTCTTTCAACTCACTATCTTCCTTTAAAGTTGTCATTTCTGCTGTTCAACCCATCTATTGCATTATATTTAATCGAGGGGGTGAACTTTTTAAATTCCAAGATCTCCAGAAGTATTTTTAATAAAGCTAATATTCAAAAATTTATTTTTGTTGTAATTAATTATTAATTTATTTCATTAATTTATTCATTTACTATATTGATCTTGTTTACTCACTTTTTTTCCTGCTTATTGATTCATTTCTTCTGTTCAATGGTGGTGGATTTTCTGATTTTATTTATTCATGAAACTTAAGATCTGATCCTTTGCTATTTGTCTGGGGAGGAGCAGATCTTGCTTTTCTGAATGTTGTTCTGGTAGTGTATCTGCAGGTTGCAAGGCTTTCCTGTCCCCCAGGGCACTGATGAGTTTGGGGAGAACGGCATCTCCTGGGCAACAATGGCCTGTTCTGTTTTGGCTGATGAGCATCCTGAGTGTCCGAAGCAGGAGAGAGAGAGATGGGCTGACTGACACATTGGGTCTGATGCAGTTCAGCAATTAATCACCCTGAGACTCTACAGGGGCTTCTACCTCCTATGGAGAGCTGTTGCTTCAGCTAAGAGCTCTTCTGCATGACCCTGACTTCCATTAACACTTACCTCCTCCTGGGTTGCAATGTGATTCCCTTTCTTTGTTTTGTCATTGTTTTGTTTGTTTTGTTTTTCCTTCTGCCTGGACCTGTAACATTTTTTTTATTATTATTTATATATTCTTCAAACTTTAAGGAACTCTTTCTGACACTTTTCTTCTTTTTTTGAACAATCTTATGGATTTAGTTTTTTTAAATGTTTGTTACTTCATGAAATTTATGCAAATGTGTTTTACCTTATATCAGTCTTTATTTGCTGCATCTAATAGTAAAATCAGACCCTATTATGTAAACTGATTTGGGACCTTCTGTTTCTTTTAAGATGACAATGACTTTATTCTATAGTGTTATTTTAATAGCGCATTGTGCCATTTTATGAGTATAACAATTTATTCATCCAAATTTATAATGTGTTTGGTGTAAATGAGTAACACTAGTTCAATCGACAAATATTTGAATAGGATTAGATTTTGTAATTATTTGTTATGTGTGTAAATTTGCACTATGGGAAGATCATCACTCAATATTTAATGTTAATCCATCTTCCTGACCTAAAGCATTTTGCTTTCAAAACAATAGTTTATTCAATCACAGACATTAAGAATACAAGATGCACAAAAAAGATAATGTACATGGGTGATCAATAGCCTAACAATCTAAGACTAGTAGCTAACGAGACCCTTGAGGACAGAAACAAACTATTTATAGTCCCATTGAAACTGGATTTTGCCATAAATCATCATCACTACCCAATATTTACTTGCCTTTAAATCACTATATTTGCACCTTTTACCTACCCTTCTTAAGATAATTCAAGAAAAATTTTAGAAATAAATTTAACATAACTCTTTGAGATGGATATTTGATGTAATTAGAGCAATTTTCTAAATAGTTGCATTGTAGCAAGGGAATATCAAATACTATATTTATGGTATCGCAGGAGAAACAGAAAAAAATGCACACCACTCAAATCTTGTTCATATGTACATTCATCTTCATCTCTAAATACATGCTTTGATACATAATTTATAACATATTTAACAATCTGTACAAGTATTTGTTCCAATATATTTAACCCTTTCAGTAGAAAATTAATTTCCAAATTATGCTCATTAATCACTTTCTCTCATACTCTATGATTTTCAGAATAAATAGCCTATGAAATCATTTAACTCTTACCATAACTTACCAGATTTGTGTATTGTGTTAGTTCTTACTGACATGAAGGTCAATATTTTTGTAAAATTGACTCCTTTGTTCTAATCTAATGTCTACGGGAGTCTACAGCAAGGTTTACCTTTTCAGATCTGAAAACAGGAATCTAGCAAGTTGCTTAAAATTTTATCAGTTTGCTACTGTTTCAAGAGTGTCTTGGGGTGTCTGGTTGGCTCATTCAGAAGAGCATGTGACTCTTGATTTCCGAGTCATGAATTGAAGCCCCATGTCGGGTGTAGAGATTACTAAAATATAAACTTAAAAAAGTGGGGTACCTGGGTGGTTCAGTAGGTTAAGCGTCTGCCTTTAGCTCAGGTCATGATCTTGGGGTCCTGGGATCAAGCCCTGCATCTGGAGCCCTGCTTAGTGGGGAGTCTGCTTCTCTATTTCACTCTGCCTTTGCCCCCCACTTGTGCTCTCTTTCAAATAAATAAATGAAATCGTAACAACAACAACAAAAAGAATGTCTCCTCAGGAATGTGGAATTAAACAATTAGAAACATGGGGTCCCATTTACTTTTATGGCAGTGAATTACCCCTGATTTTCATAGAACTAGACTTTGTTGTTGCTGATGTTTTCACTGGGCCTTGAAAGCAATATGTTTAAGTTGCCAATGTGTTGTTTAAATCATATTCGTGAGAAAAAAGTAATGTAGAATATAATACATTCAAGCTTTAGAAATTTGATTTGTAAGTTCTCGCTGATATACTGGTATTACTAAATTAATCTCTTTCTGTTATATGTGAATATTCTTTGAATATATAGTAACGCAAGTGTTCATTTCTTAGAAAAATATAATTTGTCACATTAGTGAAATACAACAATTTTTTACATACTTGCACCATGAAAATATTTATTTTTACTTGGGTTATTTTGGAAATTACTACTATGGCCAGACATACAATCTAGTTTTTGAAATAATGTTTCAATGTCCCAACTGCCAAAATGATCTCATTTATTATCTATCTGTTGTGACCTCCATCCCTGTGCCAGCTTATGAATCCAAACACTAAGATCCGTTCTTGGTTTAAACAACTTAACTATAAACCACAAGTCTTGCTTTTGTACAACACATCTCTGTAGACGTTTTCAGCTTGATTTTCCTCAGGTTAATTTTACTTCCTTCATTTCATTAAATACGCTTTGGAAAGTATCACCAGTGATATCCTGATTTTCAAATCCAATGGTCACATTTGGTTCTTATCTGTCTCAGTCTCTATAAAATACTGAACACTGTTAATCAAGGAGGTAGCAACCTACCAAGGATGCTGAGATGGTCTCTTTAGCAAAAGCAAAGGCCTTTGTGGTTTACCTAAGAAAAAGCTCCGAAAAGGTTATTAGATGTAATTAAGAAGTTTGATTTCTCCGATTTTTCAACTTTGCTTATCACCAATCCTGCTGCAACAGGATGGGGTCATCCAAAAGTAAAATATATTTTGATATGCTGATTGATGGCACAGGAACGTCTCTAAATGCTGTGAGTTCTCTCTGCTAGAGAAAACCCAGTAAGAATGATTTCTGATTTCAAAAATGGTCATATTTGTTTTTGGCAAAGCTGCTGGTAATACAGCTGTGAGCTCCAGGCTTCATGTGAATTATTTAACACCTAAAATCCCTTTGTGTTTTGTGAAAGATAAACTGAATAGAATGTCTTTGTACCCATGTGGAAAGTAACAAAACACTAAGAAAAATAATTAAAATAAGATAAGTTTTATGAATGTTTTTTGGAACACAGAGAGTAATATATATGTTAATTTTCTGCTTGCATTTGTGATTTCTGATTGCTTTTTTTTTTTGTTTTTACTAATTCCTACCTTCTGTAACTTTTTTAAAATTGTTGGTTCAGTAGATTACATAGATCATCTCTATATGCATGTTAGATGCCCCTAGGGTATTAGAGCTATTACAGCATGTTTTTCTTTTTTTGTCTGAAACTTTTTAAAGTAAGTAGGTAAAAAAATATAAAGCCTTGTGCTGATAGATATTTGAAGAATAAGTGCAATATTTTATCATAATTTTGCAGTGATAAATATAAATAATATTTTATTTTCAAGAATCATTCTTGACTGACATGGAGTAAAAGCTATTTAGAATTCTTAGTGAGGTTTCCTTCATGAAAGAGGTAAATGAATTGAAAGGTATTCAGGGAAGTTCCCCAGAAATGAGTGGTAAGTAGAAAATTCTTAAGTTAGGAGAAATGTCATTAATGTTATTTTTTTCAGAACTATTAATCAAAGAAGGTCCAAGAAGGAAAATGGAAAGAATTATGGTCACTTATAGGTTATATCTAAGAGTTGTATGGAAAGATTTTAAGTGGGAGGAGATAAAGAAAAAGAGACTCATGTTGCATATTTTTTGAATATATGTATGTGTAATGGATGGCTTTCCCTCATATGTCAATTATTCAGAGATGCCCATAGAGTCCATTTTTATTGTTTATTATTTGAAATGTTTATTAATTTTATCCTATTTTCCTTTGTTGCACTTCTGGAAAAATATTATCTTTTTGTTTATTTGTTTATTGTATATCTTGTTATTTGAATGCATACTCAGATATTAGGAATTTAGACTTACTTATTATTCTATCCATGGCATCTATAATGTGTAGCACAGAAAACACTCAATGAACATTTACTGAATGGAAGAATAAAATGAAGTAGTGACAGAATTGGATAGAACTTGCAAGTTTTCAGTTGCAGAAGAAGTCATATTATCTCTTGGTCTTCAATATTGGTAAGCAAGGGCATTAAAGAAAATTGGTAATTCAAAACTAAAGCAGAAGCTTAATTAACTGTGTGTGTGTGTGTGTGTGTGTGTGCGCATCCAAGAAAATTGAGAGAAGAGCACAAATATCAACTGTATTTGAAGGGTTCTTTATCACAAAAAATAGGAATAATTCCACAATTACTTGAATGCACAGATCCAAAGGGCAAATATTAATTGCCATAAATTTTAACTTAGAAAAATTTCAGTTGTTGACCCAATGAGCCTACTGTGTTGGGGTTTCTTAAATATTTTATTTCTTATACAGAATACAGCTTGTCTGTGTGTTACTCTACAGATACCAAAGTTCAACATATACTAGACTGATCACAGAGTAAAAAGGGCTAGTGAGAGGGCTCAGAAAACATACTACAGATGTAGACAGGTCCGAAAACCAACTGTTAAGCAAACTTTCTCCTCCTAAGAACAATGGGAAGCCATTACAAGACTCAATTGAAGTAATAAAGCATGATATATATTTTAAAAGTTTATATATATATATATATATTTTTACATTCTGACTATAGTGTAGTAAATAAACTAGAAGTAGACAAACAGATTAAGGGATCACCCCAGTACAGTTTAGGGGTGACAATTGTCTGATATGGAACTGTGATGTTTGGGGTGAATGTAAAATATAGAATCCAAAGTTATCTAGGAGGTACAATTGACTAGAAATGGTAAGTGAATGGATGTTGGAAGAGATGAAAATGCTTAGGACAGCTTTCAATGCCCTTCAATAAAATGAAAACTTCCATGTGATAAATAGATTTAGTGAAGAAATGTGATAGATTTTTACTCTGGACCGTTGAGTTCGACTTGCTTGGATAACAACCATTTGGAGCTGGCCCTAGGAAAAGAAGGAAAGAGGAAGGAAAGAAAGAAGGAAGGCAAGTTAACATTTAGGGTGAATACAGAAGATTTTATGACCAATAAATCATCATCTTATTTAGAAGCAAAACTTGAAATAAAAGGGTGATATGGAATGACAGAGAAGAAAGAACTCTGATCTACTTAAGTTCTCAGTAACAACCCCAATACCAAAAAAAAAAAAAAAAAAGGAGGCTGAAACATGAGGAGATCAGTTACTAGACTGAGATATAATCTATACTTGAAGGGTTTTTATCTTTCTGAGTTTGGAAAATTAACATAACAGGGTTCGAGTGAACCTCACGTCACAAAACATTTTTGACAATCAAAGGCAAGGTTACTGGCACCTGCTTTATTTATTTTTTTTAAAGATTTTATTTATGTATCAGAGAGAGAGAGAGAAAGGGAGAACACAAGCAGGGAGAGGGGCAAGCAGAGGGAGAAGCAGTTTCCCCACCGAGCAAGTAACCCGATGCTTGGATTCGATCTCAGGACCCTGGGATCATGACCCAAGCCGAAGGCAGATGCTTAACCAACTGAGCCACCTAGGCTTCCCTGCCACCAGCTTTAAAAATGTGAATAGGAGAAGATAGCAGGAAGGGAAAAATGAAGGGGGGGGAAATCAGAGGGGGAGATGAACCATGAGAGACTATGGACTCTGAGAAATAAACTGAAGGTTCTAGAAGGGAAAGGGGTGGGGGGATGGCTTAGCCTGGTGATGGGTATTAAATAGGGCACATATTGAATGGAGCACTGGGTGTTATATGCAAACAATGGATCATAGAACACTACATCAAAAACTAACGATGTAATGTATGGTGATTAACATAACAATAAAATTTTAAAAATGTGACTAGAGACTGTGTAAAACTTATATTTTAATTGGTATAAGGAAAAAAGACCCCATTTTCCAAATATCATGTGTTTACATCTATTTGTTACTTTTTGTTGTTAGAACCTTAATCAACAGCTCCCTCATCATCATATTTAACATTTATATATTGCTAACACTGTGCCAGGCACACATAGTAATGGGCATGCTTAACATTAAATCTCCTTCTAAGAACTTCATTAATTAGATGATATTATTATCCACACTTCATATATGAAGGAAATGTGGAACAAAGAGGTAAATAAACTAATGAATAAATTCTGGATCTTGATTTGAGCCAAGTCTGGTACCACAGCCTGTGCTCTCCCTATAAAGATTGCACCTTATACACTAATCTACAAGTTTTAAGTTACTTTATTTTAGAAAGGCATACTTACTTCCCTCTTTTCTGTTGCTCACTTCCCAAATCCAGCCCCTTGTTATATCTAAATGTTTACAATTATACATTTTAAAATAAGCCCATTCTGGATAAGAGGTCTACAGTCTTATTAGGTTCATACTTTAGTGATATGGAAGATTAACATCTTCAGAAGCATCCCTCTTCACCCTGTTATTAATTTACTGAAAAAAAGTCATAGGCACTTGCAGGAGAAAGGAGGTTTAAGGAAAGTACTATCCATCACATTCCCCTTTTTTCTGAATCAAAGGATACCTGCTGGAGTTATTTATGTATATCTTGGATCCGCTGCCAATGAAAAGCAGTTTGGGAGTGTTAGGAAGGATATCATAGCTTGGTAGTTCTGGAGTTAGGGTTAAAATAAATATAGAATCTTAATTTAATGAGTTTCATCATCTCTTTTATAAACTTATGGTGTGAGAAGTGGAGGAATAATATACATACAATGGTGTGTATAGAATACAATGCCTTTAATACAGAATTCATGAATAACTTATTTCTAATGTTTTCTGTTAAAATAGACAGGACAGAGAAGTTTCATTTCATAGGTCATTTCCTCACATTTTGCTGAACTTAAATTGAATTAGAACAGTTCACACTGCTCCAGATTCACCTTGAAGAGCATTCAAAGCCTCAGTTGTTATGTAATGCAAGGACATGTCATGTGATTTGAGGAGAGCCAGTCATTCAAATCCTTCCCTACAATTTGCCTTGGCTAGTCTCCATTAATTTTCACCACTGATACTAACAGGGTTTGGACAAGACTAAACCACAGACAAATCTAAAGAATGGACCTGCTAAAGGATGTTCCTGGAAGACAGACATTTATGTCACCTAGTTTCATAATAAATTATCAGTCATGGGCTGAGAATGTTATTTGTATTACTACTGTGTACTTTAACCTTCTGAGGGGAGTAAGCACAAAGCCAAAGTCTCCAGAATAGTGAGGTGAGGTGGGTGGGGATAGAAACTCTCATGGTCAGGGAAGGGGGCTTTTCCTCTCCAATGATATCCTCACTCAGGATGGATAGGGTCACCCAGAGGTGACAGTTCCAAGGAGCTACGGAGCTCTGAGGAATATATGCTTTGTTATTTCCTTATTTATATAATGTTCTAAGTAAATTTACATATCATTTTCTACAAAAGAAAATGTGCTTGTTATCTTTTTGGTACTACTCCATTGCCCCATTTTGATAAACATGCATTTTGAAAAACACTGTTCATTTCTGTAAGGGAGCATATGCACATATGTTCTGCTCTCAAAAATTAAATTGAACTTGTTTTAGTTCATTTTATGTCTTCAATATACATGCTTATTGGAAATTTGTCACATAGAATATTTATTCCAAATAAGTTAAAAAATCCTGTTTTTTAGATGTGAATATTGCATGGCAGAATCTGCAAATTGAGTGGCTCTGAGAGTTTGCAAAATCTTAATGCTCTAAAATTAAGATTTAACTTGTTAAGTACTTTCATCAAATTACTTTTTGAAAATGAAGGAAAATTAGATTGTTATTAACATATAAAAATAACAGAGGCATCATAATTTTAACAAATGCCCTATTATATTGTGCAAACTGCTATTGTATCCATCAACATATTTACTTACAAAACATGACATATACTATAACACTAAAGATTTTTATACTGCTTTAAGAATGATAGAATAATCTTGTAAATTTTAAAGATAAAATACAGTCATGTTTAATTGCTTATTTAACAGTCTTGATAAATTTCAAAAGCTTGTCATATGAAAATAGTACCACATGATAACTAAAGCATAAGAATTGCGATTGGAGGAGCACCTTGGTGGCTCAGTTGGTTAACTGTCTGCCTTTAGCTCAGGTCAGGATACCAGGGTCCTGGGATCAAGCCCCACATCAGGCTCCCTCTTTCATGGGGAGCCTGCTTCTCACTCTCCCTCTGCCTACCACTTCCCTTGCTTGTGTTCTCTCTCTCTCTCTCTCTGTCAAATAAATAAAATCTTAAAAAAAAAAAGAATGTCCAAAAAAATTGTGATTGGACTCATTTATGTGAATACCAGTGGCAAAATAAGCAGCTCTATTAATTTTAACAAATGACTTTAAATATTTGTAATTCATCGTATCCGTCAATAAAGTGGGAATAATATTAGCATATGTTCTGAACACTGTCATAATGATAAATCAACACAAGTAAGATGTTAACATGGGCTCTAAAATACTAGTAACCTAATTATCAAAACAAGTAAAATCTCAGTAGTGCCTAGGTGGCTCAGCTGGTTACGTGGCTGGCTCTTGATTTTGGCTCAGGTCAGAATCTTGGGGTCCTGGGATGGAACCCCACTTCGGGCTCCACACTCAGCGGGGAGTCTACTTGAGGATTCTCTCTTTCCCTCTCTCTACCCCTCCCCCTGTGCTCTCTCTCTCTCTAAAATAAATTTAAAAATCTTAAAAAAAAAAAACTAGTAAAACTTCATGTTGACCTTCTCCTTCTACTTGAACTAATCCTGTGCTTATTTCCTGTGTATATGGAGACAGATTAACTTCCATAAAAGTATTGTAAGAAAACCTCCTGTCACAGGAATTATGGATTCCAAGTTATAGTCTGATCTAGAATGATATTAATTTATGGGTGAGGCATATATATAATTGAGCGGTAGGTGACTCAAAATTTCTTCTCAAAATGATGGCTACCTCCCTACTTTCTAGTCAATGCAACCAACAATTTGAGAATTTAGGGATAGAGAATGTGAATATATCAAAGTTTTTTTTCCATTTTTTGGAAGTATATTTGTTTAGGATACATTGAAGATATTTTAGTGGAGTATGTAGTAGATGAAATGTGGTCCAAGAATGTACTTTTTAATCTTTTTCACTAATACTGGATTAAATCATGTCTCTTCCTTTTTGCAGTAACCAGTTTCTAGATCTTGGCATATTGTCCTCTCTCCTCTATAAATTAAAAGACAGAAGCCACTTTCTTTTTGTTGTATCTTCATAAGTGATTAAAGGGAAAATTTTAACAGATTTTTCAAGTACTGGCAGTTGGAAGCCCAAAATAACAAAATACATTTCATATTTTAGTAGAATTTGATTCCATTGAATATTGGCTCTTTTTATCAAATGACATTAGCTACATTATATTCATAATGAAAGAAAAATCTTAATATCATCCTTTTAATCGAATGGGATTGTGATACAAATGAACTTTATTTAACCAATGTTAGCTGAAAAAAGAGGAAGAAGAAGAACAACAACAACAACAATAGCAAATTAAAATATGGGTAAGACATTTTCCTGAAAACTTCAGAGAAATTGCACTTTCCTAAATTTCCCAGAGCATTCTATTTTATTTAAATTCCCCCTCTCTATCTCTCTATTATGGTAGCACTTGATTTAAGTAACTTAAATAATATGTTAAGAGTTTGTTGCCAAAGACAGCTGGTTCTTATAGGTGATTAGGAAAAAAAAATCCTCTAATTTAATAATAAAGTACCCTGCTGTAATAAGGGGAAAACCTGTTCTGTAAATTATGGTAATGCGATTAGTGAAAAGTGATTGTACTTAACTTGAAAAGTAAGTGAACTATAAAGGGCAGAAATAAAATTATAAGCCATCTCTTTAATAAAAGCTCACTTTATATAAACATGCATGAGTCTGAGTTTGTATTAAGAATACTTAACAGTCATAATTTCTTTCCTCTTTTGTATGTAATTTCTTTCCCTTTTTTAATTTGCTTCTTTTTCTAGGCTGTTTGCTCTGTATTTCTCCAATATTCACAATATGTATATTTTTTAAAACCTTATGATCATTGTTGATTTTCTCCATAATGAGCACACATAAATACAGCTAAAATTGTATGAAATATGTCCTACAATATCATATTGAATATAAATTAAAATTAGGGATGGCCCAGTTACAATTTTCTAATTTAGACCAACTCAACAGAACTTGACAGTTTTAGGTTAATTGTTGCTAGAAAACTATCCCTGCTAGATAATACAGAATGTTTACATTAATCCTTGCCTTTATTGTAGGATTCTCCATAGAATCAAATTTGTTTTATTATAAAGAGCTGCAATGTTTTTACATATTTTGAATGATGAAAACCCTTTACATAATGATTATATTTAAGAGCTAAATATTTTAGCACATTCCTTGTAACAAGGGTCATTGCTAAAAATAATGAATATGTATATGGAGATTTCAGGCTTCTGTGACACTCTGAGAGCAGATATGCTGCATACACATATAAAGAAAAATAAAGGTGTACATCTTGCCTTATGAGCTCAATAAATATAAAGAACAATATTCCTATTTCATAATGCTTTTACTATGACAAAAATATTACAATAAAAATGTAGTCCTCCACTTTTGGAAAAGCCCCCCTGTCCCACTTATAATATGAGACAATTTAGATACAACAGTGTAATACTGCCTATGTGGAATAGACACGTGGTCTTTTCCCCTGATTATAACCCCCAAGTATAATTTTCTTTGTGTTTAACTGATCCATTGGTAATAATAATATTAATGATAATAATAACAATGTTGTTGACAACTTTTTTAAATATTCTACTAAATCTAAAATATGATTTAAAATGTGAACAAAAGATAAAATATTAGTATCCATAAGTTATGACAATTAAGAAAAGGATTACAGTATGATTGGGACTAGTAAAAGAGCATAATATAAGAAGATAAAGAAAAGATCTATATAAATACTGCTACAGTAACAGAAGAGTACCTTTTTTTTTAATCAACTTCCTCCATTGGTTTATTGTCACAATTCACAGTCCATTTCCTCCCTGTAAATGGTCGCACTGGCCAAATCTCCACCCTGTTACTTAATTCTTGAATGTTCTGTTTCCCCATCATTAAGAAAACATTCAGGAATCAATACCTCATTTTTATTTTTCCAGTTACCTTTGAATTAATACTAGAATGAATCAATACAAATAGCTGGCCTACAATCCCACTAAGATTTACCTTCTTTGCGTTTCCATTTCTTTTTTTATTTTTTAAGGTTTTTTTTTTAAGATTTTATATATTATTTGACACAGAGAGAGAGAGTACAAGCAGCGAGGAGAGGCAGGGAGAGGGAGAAGGAGGCTCCCACTGTGAAGAGAGCTGGATGCGGGGCTTGATCCCAGGACTCTGGGATCATGACCTGAGCTGAAGGCAGACCCTTAACCAGACCCTTAACTGATTGAGCCACCCAGGCGCCCCATTCTTTTTTTTATTTTTTAAAAATTCTCATCATTATACATTAAAATGAACCAAATATCATACATTAACTTGTACTGAAAAAAAAAAGCAAAAAAGAGAAATATTGAGATTGGCGCTTTTCCTTCCATAACAAAGAAGCTAGTCTGCCGTTGATTATATATGTCAGAAGATTTAGCCTGGATCTTGATAATGATACATGATATTTTGTAATTGTTCTACCATATATCATATATCATTTCATATCGTATCATGTCTTATCATTTCTTTCCCCACACCCAAATTCTCTCTTTTTAAAATTATTATTGATTTTATCATTGACTTTCTTGGAATTCCATATACAACTGAAGTCCTTTAGAGAAAGAATGTTCTTCTATACAAATAGACCATGAAAATGCTTTGTTTCCCATATTTCTTTCCACTGAGAAATAAGAAAAAATAGATTACTATTTATTGTATCCTTTCAGTGCTGAAAATTCAAGTATATAAGGAATAGCAAGGAGGACCATAGGGGAAGGGAGGGAAATCTGAATGGGAAGAAATCAGAGAGGGAGACAAACCATGAGAGACTCTGAACTCCAGGAAACAAACTGAGGTTTACAGAAGGGAGGGGGATGGGGTAACTGGGTGATAGGTATTAAGGAGGGCATGAGTTGTGATGAGCACTGGGTGTTATATGCAACTAATGAATTATTGAACACTACAACAAAAACTAATGATGTACTATATGTTGACTAACAGAACATAATAGTAATAATAAAAAAAAATTCAAGTATACCTTACATGTTCTTTTGCCAGAATAGCTTAGTTCGTAAACCACATTTTGTCTTGAGAAAATTGGTGAAAATTAACTTTATGTTCTACCATGACAGTTTTTTTTAAGTATGTAGAGAAACAGAACTATGCTTAAGAGATAGCTAATGTTTTCTCTCCATGAACTATTTTATCTCAGTATTATATTAACCTTAAGGAAGACAGTGTATTAATGTACACTGTTTCAAATAAAATTTTTCATAAAGGAAGGATTGGAGAATGGAAAACTACTTTGGCTATGTCAAGTTTGTATCCAAAAGATCCAAAAATTACTCAGTGAGCCTTTACAATGAAGAAATGGACTAAAAGAAGATTAATATAAGAGTTAAGCCAGTTGTAAAGTGAATTTTATAAACCATTAATTCCCAATTCAGATGGTTTCAACATTCCTAAAGAAATAGGGTTTGAATAATGGAATTCCAAACATGTCCATGTTTGAATCCCTAAAACTTGTGAATAACTTACATGGTAAAAGAGACTTTGCAGGTATTATTGAGTTTGGGATCTTGAGATGGAGAAATTATCCAGGTGGGCCTGGTGTAATCATAAGGGTCCTTATAAAAGGAGGCAGGACTTACCAAAAAGAAAAGAGAAATGACCCAAATCAACAAAATCATGAATGAAAGAGGAAACATCACAACCAACACCAAAGAAATACAAACAATTATTAAAACATATTATGAGCAACTCTATGCCAGCAAATTAGATGACTGGAAGAAATGGATGCATTCCTAGAGATGTATCAACTACCAAAATTGAACCAAGAAGAAATAGAAAACCTGAACAGACCTATAACTACTAAAGAAATTGAAGCAGTCATCAAAAATCTCCCAACAAGCAAAAGCCCAGGGCCAGATGGCTTCCCAGGGGAATTCTACCAAACATTTAAAGAAGAATTAATACTTATTCTCCTGAAACTGTTCCAAAAAATAAAAATGGAAGGAAAACTTCCAAACTCATTTTATGAGGCCACCATTACATTGATCCCCAAACCAGACAAAGACCCCATCAAAAAAGAGACTTACAGACCAATATCCTTGATGAACATGGATACAAAAATTCTCACCAAAAGACTAGCCAATAGGATCCAACAGTACATTAGAAGGATTATTCACCATGACCAAGTGGGATTTATCCCTGGGCTGCAAGGATGGTTCAACATCTGCAAAACAATCAATGTGATACAACACATTAACAAAAGAAAGAACAAGAATCATATGATCCTCTCAATAGATGCAGAAAAAGCATTTGACAGAGTACAGAATCCTTTCTTGATCAAAACTCTTCGGAGTATAGGGATAGAGGGTACATACCTCAATATCATAAAAGTCATCTAAGAAAAACCTACAGTGAATATCATTCACAATGGGGAAAAGCTGAGAGCTTTTCCCCTAATGTCAGGAACGTGGCAGGGATGTCCACTATCACCACTGCTATTCAACATAGTATTAGAAGTTCTAGCCACAGCAATCAGACAACAACAACAAAAAGAAATCAAAGGCACCCAAATCGGCAAAGAGGAAGTCAAACTCTCACTCTTTGCAGATGATATGATACTGTATGTGGAAAACCCAAAAGACTCCTCCACAAAACTGCTAGAACTCATACAGGAATACAGTAAAGTGGCAGGATATAAAATCAATGCACAGAAATCAGTGGCATTCCTATACACCAACAACAAGACAGAAGAGAGACAAATCAAGCAGTCAATCCCATTTACAATTGCATCCAAAACCATAAGATACCTAGGACTAAATTGAACCAAAGAGGCAAAGGATCTGTACTCAGAAAACTATAAAATACTCATGAAAGAAATTGAGAAAGACACAAAGAAATGGAAAAACGTTCCATGCTCATGGATTGGAAGAACAAACATTGTGAAGATGTCAGTGCTACCTAGAGCAATCTACACATTCAATGCAATCCCCATCAAAATACCACCCACCTTTTTCAAAGAAATGGAACAAATAATGCTAAAATTTTATGGAACCAGAAGAGACCCCGAATAGCCAGAGGAATATTGAAAAAGAAAAGCAAAGCTAGTGGCATCACAATTCCGGATTTCCTGCTCTATTACAAAGCTGTCATCATCAAGACAGTATGGTACTGGCACAAAAACAGACACAAAATCAATGGAACAGAATAGAGAGCCCAGAAATGGACCCTCAACTCTATGGTCAACTCATCTTTGACAAAGCAGGAAAGAATGTCCAATGGCAAAAAGACAGTCTCTTCAACAAATGGTGTTGGGAAAATTGGACAGCCACATGCAGAACAAGGAAACTGGATCATTTCCTTACACCACACACAAAAATAGACTCCAAATGGTTGAAAGACCTAAATGTGAGACAGGAGTCCATCAAAATCCTAAAGGAGAACACAGTTAGCAACCTCTTCGACCTCAGCTGCAGCAACTTCTTCCTAGAAACATCACCAAAGGCAAGGGAAGCAAGGGCAAAAATGAACTATTGGGATTTCATCAAGATAAAAAGCTTTTGCATAGCAAAAGAAACAGTCCACAAAACCAAAGGACAACCGACAGAGTGGGAGAAAGTACTTGCAAATGACATATCAGATAAAGGGCTAGTATCCAAAATCTATAAAGAACATATCAAACTCAACACCCAAAGAACAAAAAATCCAATCAAGAAATGGGTAGAAGACATGAACAGACATTTTTCCAAAGAAGACATCCAAACAGCCAACAGACACATGAAAAAGTGCTCAACATTGCTCGGCATCAGAGAAATCCAAATCAAAACCTCAATGAGATACCACCTCACACCAGTCAAAATGGCTAAAATTAACAAGTCAGGAAATGACCGATGTTGGTGGGGATGCGGAGAAAAGGGAACCCTCCTACCCTGTTGGTGGTAATGCCAGCTGGTGCAACCACTCTGGAAAACAGTATGGGGGTTCCTCAAACAGTTGAAAATAGAGCTACCATACGATCCAGCAATTGCACTACTGGATATTTACCACAAAGATACAAATGTAGGGATCCAAAGGGGTACGTGCACCCCAATGTTTATACAGCAATGTCCACAATAGCCAAACTGTGGAAAGAGCCAAGATGTCCATCAACAGAAGAATGGATAAAGAAGAAGTGGTATATATACACAATGGAATATTATGCAGCCATCAAAAGGAATGAGATCTTGCCATTTGCAATGACGTGGATGGAACTGGAGGGTGTTATGCTGAGTGAAATTAGTCAATCAGAGAAAGACATGTATCATATGACCTCACTGATATGAGGAATTCTTAATCTCAGGAACCAAACTGAGGGTTGCTGGAGTGGTAGGGGGTGGGAGGGATGGGGTGGCTGGGTGATAGACATTGTGGAGGGTATGTGCTATGGTGAGTGCTGTGAATTGTGCAAGACTGTTGAATCGCAGATCTGTACTTCTGAAACAAATAATGCAATATTTGTGAAGAAAAAAAAAGAAGAACATAGCAGGAGGGGAAGAATGAAGGGGAGTAAGTCGGAGGGGGAGACGAACCATGAGAGACTATGGACTCTGAAAAACAAACTGAGGGTTCTAGAGGGGAGGGGGGTGGGGGGAATGGGTTAGCCTGGTGTTGGGTATTAAAGAGGGCACATTCTGCTTGGAGCACTGCGTGTTATGCACAAACAATGAATCATGGAACACTACATCAAAAACTAATGATGTAATGTATGGTAATTAACATAACAATAATTTTTTAAAAAAAAATATATAAAAGGAGGCAGGAAATCAGAGGGGGAAAATAAAGAGGAAGAAGAAGAAGTAGCAACAAATAGAACCAGAGGTTGGGCGATATAATTTTGAGCCAAGGAATATAGGTAGGCTCTAAAAGATAAAAAAAGGTAAGGAAATGGATTACTCTCCAAGCCTCCAGAAGGAATCCTGCCCAGTCAACATTTAAGTTTTGAATTTTAAGTGCTAGAATTATAAGAGAATAAATTGTGTTGATTTGTCATTAAGTTTAAGGTATATTGTTATAGCAGCAATAGGCAACAAATAAAAGGACAGAGACCACATCTGATTTGTTTGCTTTGGCAGCAAGAACATTACATGGAATGTAGTACGGTGTCAACACATATTTGGTGAATGAATGAATGAATGAATGTGCTATATATGAATGATACAACCTAACAGATGCAACAGAAGGGGGAGAAGTGAATATGAAGAGCAAGCAACTTTTTTTTTTTTTTTGGAAAAGATATAACGTGGAGGTTGCTTACCTCACATCTGTATTTATCGATTTAACTGGAATTTAGTAATATATTCATACTTGCATGACACATGCCAGCTAAAACCTTAGGTGAGGGGTAGTTATTAGTAAAAAGGGGAATAAGTAGCAGTCTCTGTCACAATCTGCCATGCAAGTATCCATGCACATCCTTCACTGAAATGTGAGAAGACATCACACCCTTCGCAAAGAAGACAACCTATTGCTGCATTTGGTCATTGCGTTGATCAGATACTAAGATATCTGGGTGCTGTCTTCTCATCAAATACCTATCATTCAGAACAACTGTATAGCCTACTTGGAGTAAAAAATACCATCATTATAATAAAATCTTCCTTTCATTTGGAAAAGGGAAGAATATCCAGGCAGTCACTCATCAGAGCAATAGTGTTTTGTTAGGTAAGAACTGCAGAGACTCCCTGTCCTATGAGTGAATTAAATTTCTTTCTCAGAACTCATTTCTGCTTATTGGAAAGAATTTCCTGTGCTCTGTCCTTTGAGGCCCTTGGCTTCTCCTTTGAAAAATGTATTCTCCTTGTATCTCTTCCCTGGCCACATCTGCATGGATATTAAAGAGATTGTTTTCTCAGGAGCACATCAGTTTTTATAGCCAGCTTCTGCTCCTACTGATTTTGGTGCTAGAGATTTTTCTGAAGGCTAAACATGATTTTCTTGGTAAAACAATACCTTAGGAAGCTCAGTGAGCTTCTTGTCTAATTGCTTCCAGTTATTTCCATGTGTTTGAAACCACATCCAAGATTATTTTCTGGAAATAAGTATTAAACTTGTTCACATGGAGTGGCTTTCTTGTTCAGCCCACATCACGCACTCTCGTTTTAGTGATGGCTCTATTGAAAACATAAAACCATATGAAACAATAAGCTCACTTGGAAAGCAACACCCTTAATCTGATCATGGGCACAGATCATCTATAGATTCATTTGTTGGCCTGAAAATTCTTAATGGGCACCATTCAGAAAGGCTTTGAGCAGCAGGGTTATCTCCTACTGTTTGGATGACAAAGCAATTGGCTTTTCCAACCCTATCAGATCCTACATTTCTGAACCCATTCTCTTCAATCTCTGCTTGAAAATTGTCTAGTTCCTCCTTGAGGTCATTAATTCTTTAAATAAGCTAGCTAAATGCAGCAATAAACAGCTAACACATGGTAACATTCTGGCTAACAGCTAACAGCTTCTCTTAGAGCTGTAGTGTCTTTAGGCAAGTGTTTTGCTCTTCCAGTTACCAGAGTGACATGTGAATAAATATTCTACCTTCACCCTGACTGCAATGTCAGTTCCGCATTTTTTAGGTTTTTATGTCATGCAGCAAGCCTTCAAATACACCAATTCTTTATTGCCTAGAGTAATGGCTGAGTGGCTACAGCTAATAAACCCCACCATTTCTGTGACTAAACACAATACAAATGTATTGCCTATTCCCATTATTAGTCCAAGAAGTCGATGTTCCATAAAGCAGTCCAGGAACCCAGCAAATTGGTTTTGCTGTCTACAACAGAGAGCTATGAATGTTGCAGGGTCATCACTATTTCCATTTGGGAGCAACATAAAAGGAAGAGTAAGTCACAGGCAATCATATTTAAGATGCATTTGATGTTGCCCATATTGCTTCTACTTACATCTCTTTTACTAAGAACTTAGTCACATGGCACACCTGGCCACAAGGAATGTTGAGAAATACAGTCTCTATTTCGATGGTCATGACCCTGGACAGAAGAATGTAACTGATTTGGATAAGAGCTGATAGGTTGCTACTGGTGTGAATGTAACATATTATATCTGATCTTTGCCATTGAGCTATTTCACATTTAATGAACATTTAATGGGAGGTTGTTGTAAAGGGCACTAAATGATATTTGTTTCTCCTGTTATTCAGTGTACAGCAATAGTTGATTTTTCCAACACTGTAAGACCTCAAATTATTGAAAACTTAGGCAATTTAGATTAGAGGGTATAGACAGCATTTGGGAATACAGAGCTGTATTCCCTTCTATCTTTGTTTGCACACTGATTATTTTCACCCAGTATTATAGTTATTTTATATACTTTTACAGAAGGAACTGAAGAATGAGCAGCCAATATACACTCATATTCTGATCTTTGAAAATTATTTTCACTTAAGTTATAGATTTTGTATACCAAATGGTTTACTCATCAAATATTTTTTGACGGAAAATGATCAACATCTTTCTAGCTTGCATTATCTCCCCTACTGCTGGGAGTAGCCTTACGATATAACTCTGCTCAGTGAAAAGTAAGTAGAAATCTCCTAGTTTTCCTTTTCTGATGGAAACAACTTGGCTCACAGAATCATTTTGTCCCACTTACAGGTTTTCCACCTGGAATAAAGGCTTGATACATGAAGATAAATCAGCCTTATGGCAATCATTAGGTAGTGAGAATGAAGATGGAAGTCAACCTGCTGAGAATCACTGAATAGAAAGGCAAAGAAACTGGGTCCATGAATTATCATTGGGACTCTACACCAAGCCTATACTATCTCCCTCTGGCTCTTTCTTATTATATAAGGTGAAATTTTAGTTTAATTGTCGTTAATTGATTTTTAGTAAATTGTACTCCTCCTCAATATAATGTGGCAATAGTGTATTATATTCAAGGTTTCCACTACTGGTTAACATTAGCGTTTGCCTATGATTAGATGTTGTCTGCAATTTTCACCTAAATTAACCAGGTGTCCTGGTATTTGTGATTTGTTTAGCTCCTTCTGCCAGATGTGGGCTGACTCCAGACTTGTATTAACCAATGGAAGGTGATGAAAATGATATTGTGCCAGTCCTGGCCTTACCCTAAACAATTCCTGTCAGCTTCTGTTTTCATGCTTTAGGGAAATCAAAACCGCCATGTAAGATGTCCTCCAACTCTGATGAAAGATCCCCATGGAGAAAGCAATCAGGACACTCTCATGGAAAAGGAAAGGACCTGAGATTACATGGACAGAGCCTGATCCCTACAATTGGCAAGAGCAATGCAACCACACAAGTGACCACTGGCAAGACAAGAAGAACTGCCCAGATGGGCCCAGCCAGTATTACATAATTGTGAAAAATTATAAAATGGTTGTTATTTTAAGTCACCAAATGTTGGTATGGTGTGTTTCCCTGTAAGAGATCATCACAATAGAAATTGGTACCTAGAAGGGAGGTGCTTCTGTAACGAAAACCTGACATTATATGGCATTGGTTTTGAAATTGGGTATTGAGCAGGGATCTGAAAGGCCTCATGGAAATAGCTAATAAATTCTGAAAGACAGCGAGAAAATTGCCACTGCAGACCTTAATTAAGTGGATCTGAGTTAAGTGCAGAATAATCAGCAAAACTGCTGCCTGAATTAATGTTGAAGATAGAAAGTCCTCAGATTGAAGTAGTGCATGTGGTTATACAATTTCCAGACAGAATGTGGAAAGTACCAACAGGCTTCTTTTCACTACCTAGAATTAAATACTAAAGGAGTATGATGCGCTCAAGAAGGAAGCATTCACTTTTAAAGCATAATTTAGAGGAAATATGAAGAAGCCAGGGCTTGTTGGGTCCTAAAATAAACTGTCACCCACAGTCTCTCTCTTTTTTTTTAAGTTTCTTGTTTTCTTTTTTAAAGATTTTATTCATTTATTTGACAGAGAGAGACACAGAGAGAGAGGGAACACAAGCAGGGGGAGTGGGGGAGGGAGAAGCAGACCTCCCGCTGAGCAGGGAGCCCGATGTGGGACTCGATCCCAGGACCCTGGGACCACGACCCGAGCCGAAGGCAGACGCCTAATGACTGAACCACCCAGGCGCCCACCCACAGTCTGTCTTGACCAGAGAGTCTCAGAGTAAGACATGTCATTTAGACAATATTAAATCCAGGGCCCCACCATTAAAAGTAGCCTCAAGTCAGGGAGTGGTTCTTAGAGTCTTTGTTGTTAATCAGAAAAATGTCAACTGGATGCTTCATCTATGAAAAAAAGTGACTCGGGGCGCCTGGGTGGCTCAGTTGGTTAAGCGACTGCCTTCGGCTCAGATCATGATCCTGAAGTCCCGGGATCAAGTCCCTCATTGGACTCCCCGCTCAGTGGGAAGTCTGCTCCTCCCTCTGACCCTCTTCCGTCTTGTGCTCTCTATCTCTCATTCTCTCTCTCTCAAATAAATAAATAAAATTTAAAAAAAAGGGACTCATAAAAATCTTAAAGGTGTCCACCCTAGACACTCCCTGATAGATAATATTTACCTAAGACTCTTTTTTTTAAATTTTTTTATTGTTATGTTAATCACCATATATTACATCATTAGTTTTTGGTGCAGTGTTCCATGATTCATTGTTTGTTCATAACACCCAGTGCTCCATGCAGAACGTGCCCTCCTCAATACCCATCACCAGGCTAATCCATCCCCCTACCCCCCTCCCCTCTAGAACCCTCAGTTTGTTTTTCAGAGTCCATCATCTCTCATGGTTCGTCTCTTGATGGCATTGCACAACAGCGCCATGATTCTCAGTCCAAAGAAGGGTATGACTTGAAAAGAGATATTACTTGGTGTTGCTTTTGTGTAATGGAGTGAATTATTAATTGAGACCTAAGAGATACATAATTTTGTAAAGGAATTACCTTAGGGGAAAAAAAATAGTAACAGAAAAATTCCCAAATTAAAGAGTCTTCAAAGTCCCCAAATTTCTCAGACAAGAAGCAAGCTGAAGAAGTGGAAGATATTTTTAAGAAAAAGGAAAGATGACTCAGAGTTTTTAAGAAATCTGGGGCAGAGTTGGGCAGGCCCTAATCAAGCAATGGCAACGTTGGATCCAATTGGATTTCAATTCACAACCAACTATAAGTGATATTGAATTGAAATCCAATTATAAGTGACATTGGATTGAAATCCAATTGGTTTTCAATTGGACCAATTATAAGTGACAAGTCCTTGCTCTATGTCTCTTGTTGTCTCACTTTGGGAAAGTGTCTTGGTTTTCCTGCCCTAGTCTCAATGTTGCCTACTGCATAGGTGTGTGGATGTGAGTTAACTTGTCTACTTAGTTTAAAGGAATTCCGATGGAGTTCTCTAATAGCTGAAGATCCTTATGGACAAGTGGACGTGTTGAAATCCCAATTCTCAAACCTGTTCCTGATTCCATGATGGAATGAAGAATCTGGTGGTCGGGGATGCTGGGGGCCATGGAAGGAGTGTATTTTAAATATGAGGAGAAATATAAATTGTTAGGGGCCAGATGACATATACCATGATTATATGTTAAATGATAGCCCCAAATGAACTATGCTTTCAGGGATTTTAGATTCTCGTATAGTTTCCTTCTTTGGTATCTGAGATGGGCTTGGGTTACTTTTAGGAGTAGAAAGTGCCGGAATTGATATTAAGCTAAAAGTTAAGGTACTTGGGCTCATTGGGAAAACCCCAATGACTACATAAAGTTTTTTTCCATCAGGCAGAAGAGATAAAGTTGTTGGGTCACATGGATTGCAGAGCAGGGAGAGGAGAGAGGACTAAGGAGAGGGATAAGGAGAGAGAGGGAGAGATGTATCATTCAGGCGAGTCTCCAGCGGACCCTCCAGTTTTCAAGAACAGCAGATCTATTCAGGTGAGCTTAGCATGGATTGCAGTATCCTGAGAAATAAGCCATTATTTTTTAAATAATAATTATAATATAATGATAATAATAAATAATTCTTAAGCCATTAAATTTTAGTTAATTCATTATATGGCAGCAGATAACCACATCTTGTCTTTTGATCCTTTTGTTGCTAGAGCAAGAACGTGATATATGGTGATCCAAGGGTTTATGGTAACCAGGAGGCAGCATGAGTGTGGATAAAGTTGGCATGCTGAGAATTAAAGCAGAGTAAAACAGAGAACCTGCTTCTGCCTTACTCCTCTGTACTTCTCTTGCTCTATGAGAGAAACTCCTTCCTGCTGAAGCCATATTGGGGCAAATTTTCAGATCACTTTCCTTCCTAATAAAGTATGCCTATGCTGTGTTCCTTTTTTTTTAAAGATTTTATTTATTTATTCGAGAGAGAGAATGAGAGATAGAGAGCACGAGAGGGAAGAGGGTCAGAGGGAGAAGCAGACTCCCCGCCAAGCAGGGAGCCCGATGTGGGACTCGATGTGGGACTCGATCCCGGGACTCCAGGATCATGACCTGAGCCGAAGGCAGTCGCTTAACCAACTGAGCCACCCAGGCGCACCTGTCTATGCTGTGTTCTATTTAAAGTTCCTGCTATTGGTGAACATTAAGTTATGCCTTGCTTTTGCCAGTGAATATAACCTGAATAACCTATTTCAAATGAGATTCCAGGAGCAGGTTGTAAAGCAGCAATCAAAGCTTTGGATTAATGAGTCTATACTTTTGAAACATTCGCCAGTAAAGCAAAAGAGTATTAAAAATGCCTTTTGGTCCCTAGGCAGATTTGGTGAACAAACATATCAAAATGTCACACTGAACCCATAAGGACTTAGTAGAAGCTTTTGGAACTGTCATTCTTCTTTTCTGTGGATGGAAATTAAGCCAGAACAATACTGGTTTTCCTTTTGTTGTTATTGTTGTTGTTAAGCCTTCTATTGTCACTGCATTGGATACAATAGCATTGTATATGCAAGAGAATTTTAAAAGTTAATGAAAAAATACCAAAACAGTTCCAGCTAAATATGACAAAACACATAAAAATATGACCATATTATATAGGGAAACCAAAAACAAATTCTCAAAATAGAATTTTTTCCATTATAGTTTTGCTTAATAGCAAAATAAAATAGTACGAGCAAATATTCAATTTCAAAAATCTGGGTAATTAGAACATAACCTAAAAAGCACTGGTTTGTTATATGGATAATATAGGTCAAGATATTTTGTTTCTTAATTATAAACTATGTTGCTTGTGAGTAGATTTGAAAAAGTTTGTGAAGTCTACAACAGTTTATTAAAATCAGAGCATCCAAATCACAAGGACAGTTAACATTCACCAGCATCTGAGAGAAATGTTGTATTGATTACAGTCACATTCAGAAAAGGAATTTCTTGTGATTAGACTTTGTGATCTTCAATGGAAATTTTTAGGGCCATTGAAAAGTTGCACTCACTTTTTTCTGTGTCATTCTAAATTCTTCAGAGAGTAAATAAGGAAAGTGAATGGCTCTGTTAGACATTTCTCAATCATCTTTAAGTGGGTCATCTTTTTAAATAGGATGTGTCAAATTGGAACAATGTGAACTGAATTATACCTAAGTTTCACTGTACCATCTGCTTAATGAATTCTTTGCAGGGGGTCAGTGAGTCATCCAATACTAACTGCAATTCATCTTTCAAAGAGTCAAAATCAATGTATGATTTTCACTAAAGTGAAAGTAAAAAAAACAGCTTAAACAATACTGAATAAGAGGTAACTGAATAAAGTCATAGGTATTCAGTGTCTGTAGCAAACAAAAAATTCAGCTAGTGTCTGATACATAATTTATTGCTAAATTCAGCTCCTTTTCGATTTATTTTCATGAACCGGGACATAGACCAAGGATACATGATTAAAATAATCAGGCTACTGACCTGGTGATGGGTATTAAGGAGGGCACATTATGCGTGGAGCACTGGGTGTTATGCACAAACAATGAATCATGGAACACTACATCAAAAACTAATGATGTAATGTATGGTGATTAACATAACAATAAAAAATGACAGAAGAAAAAAAATAATCAGGCTATTGAGTCATCTCTGACCTCTCATCATGACCTTCCAGCAACTTATGTTTTTATAGGAGCGTAAAATCTGTATTTCATGTTCTTATATGATTACAGAGTTGAACTTCCTTTTTTATCGTGATTAAGTTATATCTTAATTTTTTTCATTTTACTTTTACTCTGCGCTGACAAATATGTGCTATTTTAAATGTTCAGTTTCATACTTAAAAGTTTAACATATACATATGACTGAACAGATTCCACAATAATAAATTTCTGCTCTCTTTGTGAGAAATATTATTAATATTTCATGTCTTCTGGGCCATCTTTTTCTAACATCGCATTGTGTCCTGTATTTTAATTCCATCTCCCTTGCCCCAAAACCTCCAGTATCAAATTTATTATTTATTTATTATTAACACTTGTTTAGATTCACCACCAATTTTACCAATTTCTGGCCTCACCAATCCTTCTGATACATCACAGGAGGACCTATGCCTATTTTCTGAAAAGTATCATGTAAAAAAAAAAAAAAAATCCTTCACTAAAGTTCTGTTCTATGGGTTTCTCTGCTCTTGTTTATTTAATATTTTTATTTTTCCCTCAAGCTTGATTTATTTGGATGGATAATTGTAGGCTGAGAATTATTTTCTTCCAGTATTTCTTCTAGGATGTCATTAGGCCACTTTTAGAAACACTGCTTTTTCTTTGGATGGGAGTGTGTTGAAGCAAACACTGAAGTTACCTACAATGATTCTTTTTTAGCCAATTCTGCCCTCATAGTTTCTGAGAAAATAGATTCTTGCTGAATGAAATAAAGAGTTGTGAGTGGGATGGGGATTGGGTGGGAGTAGTGAGGTTGATCTGACCATACCATGTCACATAGAAACACCCCAATTGCTCTGTGGTGTCTGGCAGGTCACCCAATTATTTTTTAAATTTTTTATTGTTATGTTAATCACCATACATTACATCATTTGTTTGTGATGTAGTGTTCCATGATTCATTGTTTGTGCATAACACAAGGTGCTCCATGCAGAACATGCCCTCTTTAATACCCATCACCAGGCTAACCCATCCCCCCAGCCCCCCCCCCAGAACCCTCAGTTTGTTTTTCAGAGTCCATAGTCTCTCATGGTTCGTTTCCCCCTCCGGTTTACCCCTCTTCATTCTTCCCCTCCTGCTATCTTCTTTTTTTTTTCTTAACATATATGGCATTATTTGTTTCAGAGGTACAGATCTGTGATTCAACAGCACCCATTTATTTCTGAAGTCAACCAATCTTTGGTTGATGTTGTTGTTGCTTTTTAATTTTTTTTTTTCAGTGACTTGGTTGAACTATTTCTGGGAAGTCTTTTTCCCTCGCTGAGGGCTGCCTCAGATGTCCCTGTTTAGATAATTGTTTTTCCAGTTTTTATCTTTAAACTGGCTACTTAGGGTGTCACCACTGGGTTAAGCATATGCCCCCTGTTAGTCAAAAGTTGAGCCTGTTAAGATTTTTACTCTGTACCATTGGTTGTTTGTGTGGCTTAAAGACTGCAACCTCTCTCCAAGGAGTTTATATTTTTTTGTTTCATGCTCAGATAAAGACTTATAGCTTGGAGATTTGCTCTTTGATCACTCCTTTGGTGAAACCTTGAACATGCACAATCTTCCTGCCAGGGATGTGTGCGATTTTATTTTTAAGTCTGGCTTTCTAAGAGCTGTTCTTGGATTAAGAGAAGTGTATTGTTCAGATATTGTTTTATTAGTGGTTCTGCTTAAGGCCCTTATGATCTGTGTGTTCCTAGGATATGCTTTCTGGTCTACCTGGTGTCCTTCTTTGCTTGCTGCTTACTGCTTGCTCACGGTGTCAACCTATAACATGCACAGTTTTCCCAAACCCCAGAGGTGGGGGCTTCTTTGATCCCACCCAGCATTGTTTTTCCGTGGCTGTCTTGGTTCTCTCTGTTGAACTTCTGGATGCTCTGTCCTCTTACTTGTTTCCACTAGCATTATGAAGCGACCTCATACTTGTTCTTCAAACTTCTACCTCGTACTTATTCTTTACCAAGCTCTCCATTGTTATTGACAATGTCCTTAGGCATCGCATTCTTCATACTTTGTCCCAAACAAAGTCAGTTCTGGCAGAGTTTGGATCTCTTCCTCCTACTGACTCACTGCTGGAGTGATACACATGCTCAATGTATAGGCATTAGTCGTATGGGGCTGAGTAGACCCTCACCACAAAGTTTGCCCTTCTCAGTGTCATAACTGTTCCCTACAAGCGAGCTGGGTTGGAATGATCAGGGCTCCAGGATTCTTGCCATTCTGGGCTTGGGAATGGAGCTTCTCCTCTACTAATACAACCTGAGTGGGAAAAAGAGCATCTGTCTTTTAGACCCACGCACACAGGATAGATTTTCTACAACAGGGATTGGAGGAGAGTATGGCCTGAAAGGAGGTCAGAGGTGTCAGCTATCTGTCACTTCTAGGGTAAGACTCTAGTCTCTGCCTATAAAGGAGAGGGAGAGGGCCACATCCTCACTGACTATCCCCACCCAGATTAGAGCATCTGGAGGAGACGTTGGATAATATACACAAGGAGACAGGGGATAGCTTGCGGCTCACAGGCTATACTGACCAAGATTTAGTAGATTTTTTAAAAATAATGTTTCTCCTGAGGTCAGTTTCCAGAAAGTTTGATTTCAGTGTATTTTTTTAAAATTTTATTTATTTATTTGACAGAGAGAGAGAGACGGTGAGAGCGGGAACACAAGCAGGGGGAGTGGGAGAGGGAGAAGCAGGCTTCCCGTGGAGCAGGGAGCCCGATGCGGGGCTTGATCCCAGGACCCTAGGATCATGACCTGAGCCGAAGGCAGACGCTTAATGACTGAGCCACCCAGGCACCCTAAATCAATGTATTTTAGATAAATAAATAATGAATAGTTGTTTTGCTGGGGAGAAGGTCTGCTGGGCTCTTCACTCTATCAGTCCAGAAGTCCTGCATCAATATCCTCTAATGTAAATTTTTCACCTTGGGGACGCCAAGTCCTTCTGGAGAATATATTTCTCTCTAAGCCTCTGTGAGTGATTTAAAGTTCTGAAATGCTGAAAATAAGATACTCATACTTTTTTGGTATCCTCTTTTTTATTAGGCCTATGTTGTATTTACCTTTGCAATGACTTCTCAGGGGTCCCATCTTTAGGTGGAACTCTGGGTTTCAATTTGTCTCATTTGAAATGAACTCAGTACCTATTTGCCCTTCCTTATGCAGCTACAAATAACATATTCCTTGATTTCTGGGAGATCGTTCTCTATTGCAGATAGAGCATCAAACCTTCATACAACTTTAGTTTTCAGTTTCCTTTTGTTCTTTACTTTCCTGAAATTACAAGCATTGACTTAAGAAGGATATTTATTGAATTTTACCCATTATTTTACTGTTCTGCTCTCTGAGGAATTTCTGATTCTCCAGTGCTCCATTTAGATCACATAACCCTTCATTAATCAGCACAACAAAGAATTAAAAATATTGTTTAAAATATATAGTAGGTGGTAAGTCAATAGATAACTATAATGTATTATTCCTAAAAATATGAAAAATTCTTTTACTCAGTTTTTCTCTTTCAAACATGGTTACTCTTTGATATTTTATTTTAGCAAATTATCAAACTTAAAAAATTATAATATTTACTTAATTCATAAATGTATTAATTATGGTTACTTTATATTTTTAACATAATAAACATATAAATGTTATGGTTTATAAGTCTCATTCGTACAAAAATGCAACTTTAATTTTCTTTTACCAAATTTATTTCACCCATATTTTATAGTAGCAAAAAACTCAATGTCTCCAGGTCTAACTATATGCAGAATTCTGGTTTCAAATATATTTGTGTTCAATAAACCCACAATGAAATTCATCCTCCCACCCACACATCCACCCACTTGCTCTTCTTTCCCTCTTCCTATTGGAAAAGATCCTTAGGCATTACTTCATGGCACTCTGAGAAGGTCATCTGAGTCTAGTCACCTCCCTGCTGTCTTCATTGTTGATATCTGTGAAAATGTGATCATATATAAGGTAATGGCAAAACTGGGTTGGGCGATTTGTCTTCTGGCTGCTGCAGGCTTGCTACTGATTCTTTCCCTCTGGGACTGAGCACACATGGGCTCTCCTACCATAGAATCAGCTGCGGGTTGCAACCACTTTACAGTATAATTTCACCCTTAGAAAATTAAACAAACACCTCTCCATTCTCAGTACCTTCCAACCTCCAGTCTAATGGGTAGGAATATATGGGCTCTCCCCCAGGTCCCACAGGGGAAGAAAAGGAACATCATAGAAGAAGGAGAGGCAGCTATTTCAAGTTTTCTCAGCCTCAGTCTAGACCTGCCAGATGAATTCTATGGGCCATGGTCTACTCCCGTCATGAAAGCCAACGATGGCCGGTCAATTCTTTCTCACATTGCATTCTTCTGATACTGACTGTCCTGGCTTCCTCCTCCATATTTTGAGAACCCTTGTAAACACACTGTACCCATCCAGATAATCCAGGATAATCTCCCTATTTTAAAGCTAGTTGATTAGCAATCTTAATTTTATCTTCAACCTTAATTCCTTGTGCCATGTACCATAAGGTTCCAGAGATTAAGAGGTGGATATCTTTTGGCAGGGGGTGTGCATTATTCAACTTACCAAAGTCCTTTTGACTTTTTTTTTTTCACATATTTGTCTGAATATAAACATTGGGATTGAATCAAATTTGGGGAACAGATTGATTCTAATCTTCATGCTACCTCAGGTGAGGATCCTATTAAAGAAACTCAGTAATTTTACCATGCAGAACAGGCAGCCATGTTTTGTTTTCAAACTATAATATTAAGGAATTTAAAAAATTCTAGTCTTGTTTAATATTTCTGCACTGACATTTTTATACTAGATAATGTCTAATTTAGTTGATGATTTTTTAAATTATAGCCATCTATATTCTTATGAAATCTTATAAACAAGCTTTTTAAGAATATAAAGCAAAATATAAATATTTGAAAATAAAATGTTAAAAAAGGTGACATGGAAATTTGACACTGCATGCATTTAAAAGACAAAATGACATTAAGTCATATCTATTTATATAATACCCCTTTTTCTCTCAAATATATATATTTTTAGTTTATATGATATAGAAAGAAGAAGGAATAAGCATATGGTTCTCAACTCTTGTCTTGGGAAATTTCAGTGAATCTCTATATTCACCCAATTTTTACTAAAGCCAGTAATTCTATAAAAGTTTGAAACAATCTCGAGCAGAGATAATTAAATCAGGAACTTCTTCATATCTCTTTTAGTGATATTTGTGTTCTGAAAATGTCACTGCTTTAGGGAGGCTTTGGAGGTGCTGTGTTTGTGTGTGTGTGTGTGTCCAAATTTTAAGATTAGCAGATTCGAGAGGTAATTTTAAATTTTTATTTCATTTTATATTTTCATATTAACATGTCTGTTTGAAGGAATAAATGTCAAACAAATGTTATAATTTCAGAGCCATGTATTTTTTTTTTTAACAAATAGGTTTACATTTGTGAAGATTTGCATTGGCAGTATAAGGGAGATATATATGTATATGTATATATATACATATACATATATATGGAATATTAACTGTTAAATGTTACTGTTAACTACTATATTAGTCAAACTGCATACGAAAATTATTTTAAAATCTCAATGGCATAAAACAATAGACATTTATTTTTCACAAGTTTCTAGTCAGTTGAGGTATTTTTTCTTCTCCCTCCAGTTTGACAAGCATCGTTCTATGTATATTCTATATATATTTTAATATATATATTTTTGATTCTTTATTATTTAATGTTTTAAATTATTTTTATAACTAATGTACAGTGTTATATATGTATCTTGTCATTTTCCTGTGAACTCAGGTTAGTCAGGGTGGGCATGCTTTTCTAAGGGTGATGATAGAAGCTGAAGTGGGCACACCCAAATTCATAAGCACATTTCAAAGCTCTACTTGAGTCAGCTGCCTCCCTTTTATTGGCCTTAGCAAGTCATGTGACTGATCCAAAAGTTGAGTAAAAGGGAGTTCACTTGAATCTCTAAGTCACTAAAGGGACTGTAAAGTCTCATGGCAAAGAACGTGAATGCGTAAAGAATTGGAACCAATAATTTATTATAATACAATTTCATTTTATCTCTTTAATTACCAAGATAAAGAATTTGGTGGTGATTGAATTGTATTGTACAGTTGAAACCAAAATTTATTTCATTGAAAAATACTACTACTGATGACAGCTATCTAATTTATTATTCCTTTAAGAAACACATCTGCATTTTACCATAACTTTTGTGGTGATCATAAAAATAGCTACAGGAAGTCATTGAACATTTCTGTAAAGCAAGTAAATTTTTAAGTGCTTCAGATTGGTTATATAATAAAATCTCTTCAATGGCCTTATATTTTCTTCCACAGATGTAGATCCCAAGACTTCTATAATACATTTACTTGAGCAGTGATACCCATTTATTATGTTTTGGTGCTGAAATACAAATCCATGTCTTTATTGATGACTAAATATTTAAAATAATATTTTAAAATATTTTACTTAAAATATTTATGTGATTTCTGTATTGTGAGATATTTCTTTTTTTTAATTCTGTTCCGGTGATGTCTCTTTTAGCTGTGTAGAGAGGAAGGGAAGTAAACATAGACTATAATAGAATATCTTCTGATAAGACCCCTCCAGACCAGTGAGAAATAGACACAGATTATTGCTTGAAAAATTGACTCTTGAAATGTGCAGGCAAGACCTCTGTTTAATGTGAGAGTTATTTGCCATTTCTCCTTGTGGGATATAATAAATCAAAAACATAACTTTTTGCTTAACAGTCTTTTACTTTAGGAATAGTCAAATATATTTACAGAAAAAAACTAAGGTTTTTGTTTTGTTTTGTTTTACTGTTTGTTCATTTTTCCATTTTCCATATCAGATACCCATATGTAATATTAATTGCATAATATAAATTTTTAACCCTAAATAATAATAATAATCATAATAATAATATTTATTGAGTACCTCTTTTAAGAACATCAATATGTTAGCTTTTAGGTACCTCACTTCACAGCAAATGTGTGAGGTGTTATGGCCAAAACTTAGGCCCACGAATTAAGTAATTTTCTCAAATATGCCCTCTGGAAAGTGGGATAGCATGCTTCCAAATGCAGGTAGTATAATTCTGTATTCCAAGATTATTAACTACTGTGCAGTATATCCCTTCTAGATTGCAGAAATGACAGGGTGTTCAACTCCATCATCTTCTAGCAGTTGCCAGACAAAACCGTGATATTATACAAATTCTTGACACTGTTATTTTTTCAGATTGCATAGTAAAATTATTTTCAGCATGGCAAAAGTTTTAAATGGTAGAGATTCCTGACGTATATTAAGTGGATACTTTCAAGCTATTTAACTGATAACAATGGATATCAAAACTGCATTTCTGAAATGTGAAGAAAATCTGTATTATTAAAAAAAAAGGAGGTGTTAAAATTCTAAGTAGAAAATAAGTTTGGATGGCCATATGAATGGGGTCAGCATTAATTATTATTCTTGGTGAAATCTAAGATGCTCAGATATCGTATAATATTCCAATCAGCTATGACATAGATTACCTCCCCCGCCGCCAGGAGCTGAGGGCAAAAGCAGACCACTCTTTGAAAAACGACAAATGTTTTACTACACACATAAGAAAGACTGAAATTAGATCCATTTGTCCTTTTGCCACACTTTCTCCTTTCCCACTCTGGATAGTGATCCTTTAGTACTACAAACCTTATTATACTACATATTTTATACTATAGAATATTTAGAAAGTTGCAGTCATAACAGTTTTGGCCATTTTTGCCTTTAATGAAAATATTTGAAATTTTGTAAGGGTTAAAATATACCATTACTGTAGTCTCTATTTTGTTTTTGTGACAACCACACAATTACCATGATGAAGAGCAATATGGTATTTTAAGTAAGTTAATCTTACAAAAACACATTTCACCATTCCTAGCAGGAAATTACCATAAAGCAAAATACTAAAATGTCTGTCTCTGTAACTTGCATTTTTATTTTCTTTTAAATTGAGAACACCAAAATTCCTGAAATCTGCAACTATAGATATATACACACACACATATGTGCATACATTCATATACATATTTCTTATATATACGAAAATACACTTTATAGTAAATATAAGGTTTATATTTTAGCTCTTTACATTTCAGCTCAGAAATTGGAACAACAGAAATCATTTAAAAGCTGGTTTTGTATCTTTTTCAATTTTTGTTCTCAGAAAAATATTAACTACCCAACCCCTGTTCTATATGCTTGGCATGTTTTCAATGATTATGTTGTTGTACTGCCAAATTCCAGGACAGTAGAACAGACATGGCTTTTTTCCCCCTTTTGTTTTAAATGCTAAAAATTAAAATTACTGGTTTAAAACAGTAATCACATTTTGGCTTTGTCAGAATAATAAGCAGCTTCAAATTAATGCCACAATTTTTGAGTTTTTTTCTTACTTAACACGTCTCATTCTGCCTACAATTTTATTCTTGAGATATTTATTTCTGAAAGAAAAAAATGTAGAAAGTCAGGTGTGTGAGTATATGTGATTGTGTGTTTAATTTTTTTTTCCAAAGGAAGGCTTGTGTCTCAATTGATTGTTTTTCATTTTGTGCCTGGATAATGGAAATAAACATTTTGAACCAGATACCTGATCTAAAACTCTGAAAAGCCCTTGTGTCCTTTTTTTTTTTTTTAACCCAAATAACTTTAAAATACCTTTGATCATACCATGCTGCTAAAGGTCATAACATTTTTATAGAAATATGGGTACGTTAATTTCAAGTCAGAAAGAGTCACTCTCCCACGTTAACAAAGAGTTACTAACATGTAATATAATTCCCATGCAGAAGTCAAAACAGGGTTCTTATGATTAGCTATCCTTTAACTAATTAATTTTTCCTTCTGGGGCTCCTGGGTGGCTCAGTCGGCTCAGCTACCAACTCCTGATTTCAGCTCAGGTCATGATCTCAGGGTCCTGGGATAGAGCCCTGGCCCCCTCCTGGAACCTGGAGCCCTGAGAGCAGCCCAGACTCTGCTTGTCCCTCTCCCTCTGCTCTTCCCCCACCCCTCTGTGCTCTTTCTCTCCAACAAAAAAATAAAATCTTTTAAAAAATTAGTTTTTCCTTCATAAAGGGATGGCTAGAACCCTGGACGGTTCATGAACTTTTTAGAACCATTTCATCTATTATCACGTCTAACAACACTGTCGATAAGGGTGATGGAGAGAGGAGGGGGCAAGCAGGCAAGCAGGACCAAGTTTCTTTACCTGTAAGTGATTTTGAAACCCCAGAAGGAGGAATTCAACTGTCTTCATTGGCTGAATGTGGTGGCTGATAGTTTAGTTGACTAGAGGAGAACTACTAAGGATTCTTCTCACTAACCATACTTGTAACCTGCACAGCTCCAGCCAGCTCTCCACACTATGACCCCATGCTCTGTGCTCAGAATTTGATGGAGTTTTAGAGTCTTTCTGCATTGACTTCCTATGTCTTTATCAACAAGTTATATGAAGTACCTGTCAAAGGCAAAGATAACTTCTCTTTTCTTTGTTATTTTTAAATAATTAACAATGTGTACATTTTAAGAAACCAGGAGATTAAAAAAATTAATCGGAATACTGATTTCTGTACTCATAATTAACATTAATTTTAACACATTGACTTCAACTTTTCTCTCTCTTTCTTTTGGTGAGACTTTCCTTTCTCATAACTATGAGAAATTTCAGATACTCCACCTTTGGGGAGCAGATAACCCTGGTTTTTGCCCACAACCTTTAATTTGCTGCAAAAGTATATGTTCTCTGCACGTTTGTAACTTTTCAGGAATCAAAAACCCTGGGCAGTGTTGACTTTTTTTTTTTTTTATCTCTTAAGGGGGCTTCTGTCTAATAATAACATTAACCATTAAGCAGCTAAGTTCTTAAAATATCTCACAAGGGAGTTCTAAGCATCATACATTCCACATATTTTAATAATGAAAATATGTCTTAATAATGATATTTTGTGTGACTTTCTTGAGACGAAGAGGAACTCTCAACTTTATTTACTTTTTTTAAAGATTTTATTTATTTATTTGTCAGAGAGAAAGAGAGCATGAGAGAGAGCATAAGAAGGGGACAGTGGCAGGCAGAGGGAGACGCAGGCTACCCGCTGAGCAAGGAGCCAGACTCGGGGCTCTTGTGGGGCTTGATCCCAGGACTCTGGGATCATGACCTGAGCCAAAGGCAGATGCTTAACCAAATGAGCCACCCAGGCATCCTTATTTATTTTTTTATTGTAGGCTTTTTTTTTCCTGCCAAAAGAGGAAAGATTTATGAAGTTACTAGTGAGTCTTAAGGGACTTCATCCCTATACATGATAATTATCTAAGCTTAATTTCTTCATTTTTTTTCTAGAAATATTTTACACGGAGTTAAGAATATCTTGATAACAAAAATATAGAAACTGTTTTTCGGTACATGCAAATCTTGATAGGAAGTCATCTCCCTTGCCTGGGAGAAATGTTCTACTTGGACAGAAGGTAAATGTTTATCTAAAATATATCATATTTAGAAATGGATTGAATATAAAACTAGCAATTTACATTTCTATAAATTGTCTATATGAAGCCCTAACATCTACTTCTATGGTGCATTGTTGGGGTAACAGGAAGGACACACAACCATAAGTAATGTTCATTGAGATTTATTTACAGCTAGGCAATCTACCTTATTGCGATAAATCTTGCATGAGAATCTTAATGGCAATAGACATATAATGACCATCTGATCCAAATTTTAAATTACTACACTAGATGGGAGAGGTTTTATTTCTTTAATTCAGAATTTATATATTTGTGAATAGATAAAACGTATCTAGGCAGATATCAATGAACCTGTATTTTGAACTGAAAACTATATAATTGACCAGCAAAATTACATAAAATGAAATATAAATGCTACACTGGGCCTTCTGATAGCACTTTCTAGCTCTCTGCTAGCTAAAAAAGTGGTATTAATCAGAGTGCTTAATGAAATGACATTTGGCCAAGCAATACTTTCCTTGGACACATAATTTTCTTGTATCCTATGAGGTCCTCTTTTCATTCAAAATATTTTCACTAAATTTTAGTTATTTCACATGCACTTCTAAGTGTATTTTAAAATATCTATTCTTTAGCTTCTGATTTCTATGGAAATTTTTATTTACCTCCGAAAAGGTCACTGGGAGTTTGAATTCTTTCTTTCCTTCCTTATTGCTTTCTGACTTCATTTGTCCTTTTTTCTGATCACTACACTACATTTCTTTTCCAGCATGGCATTAATTCAGTGTCCTTTCATGAATAGAGAAGGGAGTTTCTAGATTTAAATACTTTTATAAGAAGAGTCATTTTTCCCATTGAATATAAGCTAAAACATGATCCCTCTGTTCTGTAGCCCATTATACTTTCAATATAGCTATATTAATTTGAAATCATTCCATGGTAACAAACCAGTAACAATAATATATATTTAAGAAAGTAATGCCATAAACTTGAGCCAGAGAATGGCTTGCCCTGGACCCTGGGCTTCAGAGGGCTCTCCCGTTCCCTATCATGCTCCTCTCCATAGGTCAAGGAATTCACAAGGCCAAGGCAATGGGGTTAGTTGTAGTTGAAGGCATCCACTTTACTCCTACCTTTTAGTTAATGCTGAGGTACCTAGAGACCTAGAATCCCATCCTCCAAAGGCTCTGAGCCTGCTTCTAGGGCTCGGAGTTCTTCAGCTCTGTCTTTCATGTGAACCACATGTTACTTATATGTCAGAGAGGCCATCAGGGTAATGGGAAGTTGTTTGCAAGAGGCACAGTGGTAGACTAAGCTTGGACAGGTCAACTACAATTCCCAATGTGTGCAATAAGGCCTCTTATGGGAGAATGGCAGGAGGCCACCTCTCTCCATCCCCATATTCCGGTGCTGGACTTTGAGGACCTAGGAATCCTAAAATTTAAGCCTGGCCTTTATGAGGAAGGTATATTTGTCAAAGTGTGAGATTAAAGCAAACTTCACTTATCATTTTAATATGACTTGTAACTTTTCAATATTGAAACATATATTATATGGGTCTTGATTACTATTGTTCCCTGGGTCCTAAGAATGTTCAAGCCTGATTTAAATATTTCACTAGAAATAAGAAAACAAACACATACACTCATAAAAACAAATATAAACCTCAAACACGTCTCTATTTTTTAGTGATTAATTTTAAAATATAATGACACATTGCATGTAGCATCTTATTTAAGGTGGAGCCCTTGTGACATCTTTGATGTTTTAGTTATAGTCACTATTCAACAAGGTTCATTTCTCCCCAAAGTATTCTGTTTGCATATTAAAGCATTATTTTTCAAGCCTCTTTAGTTTTACAAATGTGGGGCAGATATGTCCCACATATTTTTAAAAATTTTGATTATATTAAAGGCAGATTACTAGTCATAGGTAAAAACATAATGTTTTAGCTCAAAATTTTTTACAGCTATTTAGCTATTAACCCAATATATGCTTAACACACACACACACACACACACACACACACACTTATTTCAAATGCAGGCTACAAGAAGTGACTAGATGAATAAATAATTAAAACAGAATTGAGTAATAACTTGATAATACCCCTCTGAGTATTAATATTAGTATACTTGAACCCAATTAAAAATTCACAAACTCTTTATATGTGTTTCCTCTGTCTAAACAATTTAAAGCTGAGTATGGATAATCAAGCTGATAGCATTTTGTACATTAACTCCTGCCTACCTCTTCCAAAATATATCAACAATTGCTATTCAGATGATCTTACACATTATTTGCCAAGTCAGGACTTTGTTTTTCTTTTCCTTTTCTTTTCTTTTTTGAAGATATATAGTGAAAATTTAAAAAAAAAAAAGTTTTAGGATGTTACTGATACATTTTCCCCCAGGCTATGGATCTATAATGGTTATGTTCAGAAATAATCTGGAACACCCAAGGTCCTTCCTCCACAACCTCCCACAAGAGACAGAATCATAATGAGACACATTAATGAAGCCCAGTTATCATCTGATAATACTGTCATTAACACTTATTATCACATAATTAGATTGGACATTGGCCATCTCAGAGCCAATTTAAAAGAAGAAAAAAAAATCTGTATCTTAAGGAAATCTATGTGAATAAAACACTGTAAGGAATATCTGAAAAATGATATATTTTCAGAGAGAATGAGATGTCTAATCATCTAGCCTATTAGCAGTTTGAAATGGCAGTAATCAAACCCCCTTCCCCGAATCTTTTGTGTACCAGTTACTTGTTAAATCCTCTACTTTCTCAAACTGGAGCAGTTATCTCAGCAATGACATTTTTAGTGATGACAGAAAATCTTAATAGCTGTGGGTAATTTTTAGGAAGAATCAACACAGCTCTGAACTTTATAGGTCATGGCATCCCTGTAGCTTGTGGGTATTGCTACATCTTGAAAGAAATAACTGTGTCTCCTTTAGCATCTTCCTTTTTCTTATTTTTTCTTGTGTCTAAGTTTACAAAGGTCAGATGCCAATATGATCTAGAATAAGAGCTTTTGTGGCTGACTTTGAAAGGTTACTTTAGAGAAAATCTTATGAAGAAGCAGTACCCCAAAATGCTGCAGGGAATGTAGCTAAAAACTTATTTCTTCCTAAATAGAGCTTCTAACACATTAGAAGTATTGAGTGTTGGATTCCCAAATGTGTCTAAGGGTTTCAGTCTCTATTTACTAAATAGAAATGAAGAGGCATCTCAAGATCATAGTTAGACTTCTGAGGTCATGTCCAGAAGACATCAAAACAATGTGATAATCAATTCTACCATAATAGCAAAGCCTGAAATACCTTTTTAATGTTTTATTAGAATAATAAATTGGAAAGCAACAGATTTCTAACAGTGAAGAAAATGTCACAGTCCTCATTTCTCTTTAGACTATGATACTGTAGTGTATTGGCCCTTCCAAAACCCAGAAACTTTTTATTGGCTATTTGTCCCAGGAAACCAGAACTACTCTGGCATGTATTTGCAGGAAAACAGTAAAGTTCAGAATTAAATTAAGGAAAACTTTATGATATATTTTTCATTAACAGAGTTGACAGCTGAGTGAGTAGTTGGTGACTAATATAAATATCTACAAGAACTAATTCCAGATATTTTAGCTGTGAATGACTTAGGATAATTATAATTAAAGCAATGTGGATATTCCTTATTTGAATGTGACCTAATGATATTTACTATTTCCCATTTAATAAAGGAATATATTTTTAGTAAAGCATGGACTAGTCCTATTTCTGAGACATGCTCATATTTTAGGTTTTCAGTCCTGGAGATTGCTGCAATTGATGTGTTTTTTCTTCCTTTCTATTTTGTTATTTTTTTAAAAGGTGAGAATAGGATCTGGCCACAGAAATGATTTGTGATCTGGGCTGTGTACCTAATGGTGTTTTTACCTTTAGGACATGATGATAACATAAGATATCTTTATTTTTGTAATATTTATTGATTTATTTTTAAAGAGAGAGAGAGAGGGAGGGAGGGAGAGGACATACATGAGCTGGGGGGAGGGGTAGAGGGAGAGAGAGAGAGAGAGAGAGAGAATCTCAACCCTACTCTCCATTGAGCATGGAGCCTGATGTGAGGCTTTATCTCATGACCCTGAGATCATGACCTGATCCAGAATCAACACTTGGAAGCTTAACAGACTAAGCCACACAAGTGCCCAGATAATATAAGATACCTTTATAAATTAGTTGTTCTGAGTTGATAGTATGTGAGAGAGAGAGAGAAAGACTGAGACATAAAGAGAGACAGAGATTTCTGGTAGACATACACATGTAAATGTGCTTAGCCAGTAGATTTCATAGAGAAAATTACATGTGCTAGAGATTCTTTCCTCTTTTATGTTTCCTTTATTTTCACTGGGGAACATTAAAAGTGCATCTACAAAGAAACATTATTTTTGAATCACTGTAGTGGAAAACACATGTAAAAGAGCTGTTATAGGTTTCAGTGTAGAAGTTATTATCCAGGTATTCGTCTATCTGGAATTCTAGCACATACACACACATACACACTCGCATATATATACATATGCATATACATATACATATACATATATATTATACATATATATTACTTACTTAAGTATCCAGATTATAATAAATTTGAGCCCTAATAATCAATTGTCATTTTTTTAAAATTCTCTGCAAGGCATTTCTGAGAATTTCTGCATGATATTTGTATAGCCATAACATCTACCCAGGTGTCTGCTTGTTTCCTATGCCAGAAAGTCTTATTTCATTGCTGCTCCGACACATTGGGGTCAACACACATATTTTATAGATTCACAGATTGTGCTATTTTGACTCATACCCACTTTTCACCAAAATTGGACACAAGTCACTTCTGTCACTGATCGGAACTGAGCCTATAACTGGCTGCAATTTTTAACAAAACTCTTCTGGAGCTTAAGAAATAAGCAAAGTATAACCAAAAAAGTGACTTCCCCTGGAAACAAAAGTGATTTCTCTCTGATCCCAAAGGCTCAAGACAAATATCAGGATCTGTGGTAGTTTTCATACTTTCAGGGTCTGCTCAATAACAATCCATCATTTTTTTTTTCATTTATATTAAATCTGTGGTCTCAGTCCACCAGATTATTCATTTCTTCATCCTGTTTTCAATAATGAGGGAAATCCTTTTAACATTGTATAAGGACTCTTTTTGTCTCTGTGACAGCTTTGGATTTAAAGTCTATTTTGTCTGATAAGTACAGCTTATAAGTATAGTACAGTATAGTGAGTATAGCTGCCCTGCTCTCCCATTCACCATCTGCATGTAATACCTTCGTCTATCCCATCATTCTTGCCCATGTGTATCCCGCATCTCAGGTGATCTTGTGTGTTACCCTGATTGTGGTAATGGTTTTACAGGTATATACGTATCCCCAAACTCATCAAATTGTACACAGTAAATGTTTCCAGCTTTTTTTTCTATGTTATGTTAATCACCACACATTAGGGTGCCTGGGTGGCTCAGTTGGTTAAGCGACTGCCCTCGGCTCAGGTCATGATCCTGGAGTCCCGGGTTCGAGTCCCACATCAGGCTCCCTGCTCAGCAGGGAGTCTATTTCTCCCTCTGACCCTCTTCCCTCTTCTGCTCTCTATCTCCCAATCTCTCTCTCTCTAATAAATAAATAAAATCTTTAAAAAAAATCACCATACATTATCCAGCTTTTCTTTTATATCAATTATACTTCAACATAAACTGTTTAAAAAATTAATGTGGGAGAATATCCTCTTCTCTCAAATTCAAAGCTTGTTCATTCCTATAAAAGTGGGTTGGGGGGGTGCCTGGGTGGCTTGGCTAAGGTCATGATCCCAGGGTCCTGGGATTGAGCCTTGCATCCGACTCCCTGCTCAGCAGGAAGCCTGCTTCTCCCACTCCTACACCCCAGTGCTTGTGTTCCTGTTCTCACTCACTCTCTCCCTCTCTGTCAAATAAATAAATAAAATCTTAAAAAAAAAAAAAAAGTGGGTGGGAGCACAAATATCCATTTATTTCTGTGTCACACTCTGCTAATCTGCTGGGGATTATCAGGACCCCAATGTCTGGAAGAAAATATCATAGCACGGAACAGAATCCGAAATAATTCATCCTATATGCGGGCCACTGGAAGTCTGTTCTAATTCCATTTTAAAGCAATAAAATTATGTTTTCTGACTTGTTGAAAGACAATTTTCTTAGTACACCAGGGCACATGAGTTTAGATACATAGTGGTTTAATAGATTTTGTTTTTATATATGCATACATGTGGATACAGGGATAAGCAAAGTTATTTTACATTTTTATAAACACAGTGCCATTCTGCTGATTTTTCCATAAAAAAATGAAGACTTCAAGTTAAATTGATATTTTTTCTGCTAGAAAACAAACAAAAAACAATGCATTATGGGGTGATTTGTGTCCCCTCCTCAAATCATCTGTTGAAGCTTTAACCCTGGTATGTGATCATATTTGGAGAAAGAATCTTTGGAGAGATAATTAAATTAAAATAGACTCATTAAAGTGGGCCCTAATCTAATATGGCTGGTGTCCCTATAAGTAGAGGAGATTAGGACACAGACAGAGTCACCAGAAAAAATGCACACAGAGAAACAACCGTGTGAAAACAGAAAAGGTGGGTTATAGGCAAGCCAAGGAGGGAGGGTTCAGAATAAATGAAAACAAACAGAAACAAAAAACCAGAAGAAAAAACATAAAACAAACAAAAACCTGTTAACACCTTGAATTCTGACTTCTAGCATTTAGAACTGTAAGAAAATAAATTTGTGTTATTTAAACCACCTAATCTGTGGTATATTGTTATGGAAGTCCTATCAAAGTATCATATACTATGTTTAAAAGATGTTAAATTGCAATTCTCTCATGAAATAACAATAATAATAATAGCAATGTAAACACCATTCTGTTTCCAGCTGCTACCCTGTCACCCTATGTATAAATAATGATATAGAAGAATATATAAGATAATTATTCTCCAAATTAGAAAAATATTAATGGCATTATCATTGACTCATATACTTTAAAAATCTGAATGAGTATTTATACTGTACATTTTTATTATATTCTGTTAGCCACTGTATAGTACATCATTAGTTTTTGATGGAGTGTTCAGTGACTCATTAGTTGCATATAACACCCAGTGCTCATCACAACACGTGCCCTCCTTAGTACCCTTCACCCCCTGCTACCCCATTCCCCCACCACCCTCCCCTCTGAAAACCTCAGTTTGTTTCCCAGGGTGCATAGTCTCTCATGGTTCCTCTCCCTCTCTGATTTCACTCCCTCCAGATTGCCCTCCCTTCCCCTATGGTCCTCTGTGCAATTACTGTACTTTTTCCTCTAGGTATGATAGAAACTTGAAACCCAGGAAGGTTTGAATATTGGCTTTTGAAACATTTTAAAATTTGATTGGCATCCTAAAGTTCAAAGTGATGCCTTAAATATGGCATAATTAATTTCTCATTTGACTTTTATGATGTTGGCAAAGAACGTTTTATCCCATTATACATATTTTATAAATAAATAAATATACATATATATGCATAAATAAATAAAACTAGCAAAGAAAAACTGAGAAAAATACAAAATCCTATCTTTGAGGTACTCTAGTCAATTTAATTTTACCTCATAAAGTGCATATTAAAAATGCACAATACATATTGTGCATATTTTGAAAGAAAATAATAACATTTTTCAGCATTTGCTGTGTATAAGGTATCATACTAGTCACTATATGAACATCATTTATTTAAACATCACAGCAAAAGTGTGTCATAGATATGTCTCTTCAATTATATATGTGGCAAGAAAGGTTCAGAAAAGTAAATAATTTGCCAAAGATTACATAACAAGTAAGTAATAAAGCCTATATTAGAAGCTCTCAAATTCTAACCCTATGCTTCTGAGTAGTACACAATGTTTTTTAGAAGGATTTGCCTGCAGGTGACTGCCAAATGATAAATTTTAGAAAAATTGTATACATTATTTATAAATATTTATGTATATACATATGGTGCACATGTGTAGTGTTTAGATAAGGACACCTATATATATATACACACACATAGGAACATATCTGTGTTTATATGCATACATATATGTGCATGTAAATGAATATTCATGAACTTACATTAATGGGCTTCTTTATCTATGTAAGTCTGATATATTTTGGAGACTTGAGATATGTTCAAAGGAAAAAATTCTAGAAAATAAATAAAAGTCAATTCAATTATTTTACTTACATTTCTTGAAGTACCTTAGAGGATGCTTCATAAAATAATGCAACATTACATAGCTCTTTCTTCCACTCTCAAAATTAGTAGAACACTTAAATTTCTATTAAGACCTTCCTAAATAGCTCAGGAAATAATATACTTTACCAATTCAATTAACTAAAAGAAAAAATTAATAAAACTCCATGTAGATTTTGGTGTAAAAACTCCTCAATTGCAAGAAATAGAAAAAAATACTTTTAATTTGTCAAAGGCATTACTAAAACGGACACCTTTTAGAAGTGAAATGATAGAAGTATTTCAGTTAAGTTAAATAATACAATAAACTTACCCAATATCTTTATTTCTTTCAACATTGTCTGGGAGAGGCTAAGCAACAAAAATTAAAAGGAATTAGCAAGATCTGAGAGCCCACTTACATATTAGATGTTGTTCATCTGGTTATCATAAAGGGAATATGTGAACCTGAAGTACTTTTTTATTTGTGGCAAGAAAATAGACTAGTCACAGAGTGTCTACATGTGGTAAACTGGATGCCACAGAGCAAAACTGGGACATAAAAATCTAGCAGAACAAAATGTCAACATCCATTATTGGGTGTACTGTAAAATAGGAGTACCAATGCCCTGCCATTTGATTTTGTTTTTAGTGCACCTGCCTGACCAAAGAATTGAGGGCACACTGTCTCTGTAAAAGTTATTCCTATAGAAAATGTGAGCCAATTGCTCTGACCCAGAAGAAAGTCAGGGTTTTGAGGAAAGGTCATTTGAGAAACACAGAGCTGGATGAAATGGAAGAAGGAATAAAAATGTCTCACAGAAGAAAAGAGTAGAATCTTCATTCTAGGATTGGTAGAATGTATTAGTAATTCATGAATATTGTTTGGGACATTAGAATGCTTCAATGTCACCGTAGCCAGGTGTGATATAATTTTTTTTTTTTTAAAGAATACCACTACACCATCTTGAGGGTAAATCATGAGGAGTGTGGGTCCTTACAGAGCCAAAGACGATTCAAAAGCATTAAGATAATGCCCTTTCATTCAAGATTGTAGAGATGTTAATTCTAAATTATTCACTCAGCCTACCACATTAAGAATGGAACTTGTTCAAGGTGATTAAGTATTGAGAGATATTCAGATGGGGAATATGTCAGACCATTAGAGATGATACACATAGATGTTTATGTTTGTTGGTCAAAGTCTTGTCAAACACGTCTTTATGGACAACTTTATTTGGTGTTCTCATTAATTCCCTATGGGGATTAGAAAGTCTCCATTTTGAATGGGTGGTAAAAAAGAAAAGAAAAGAAAATATCTACCATCTGTCTATATATCTATCTATCCATCCACTCATTCATCTAGTTAAATTTAAAATGCCTCAAAGAATTTCAATATGTCTCCTAGTTAATACTTACAATGCCATCAGTTATACAACCTGATCTCCATAGATCTCCATTTTCAGCTAAAAGATAAAGGAAGCTAAGAGATTTTTATCACCTAATGCAATCATTTGCTAGGACTGCCATAACAAAGTGCCACAAAACAAGGGGCTTAAATGGCAGAAATTGTCTCTCAGCTCTGGGGACTAGAAGTATGAGATAAGGTATCAGCAGGGTGGATTCCTTCTGAGGTCTGTAAGGAAGAATTTGTTTCATTCTCTCCCCTAGCTTCTGATGGTTTGCTGCCAGTCTGATGTTGTTTGGCCTTCAGACACATTGCCATAGTCTCTGCCTCCATCTTTATGTGGCATTCTCACTGCATGCATGTCTGTGTCCAGTTTTCTCCAACTTGCAAGGACATCAGCCATATTGGATTAGAGCTGATTCTAAAGACCACATCTTACTGCATTTATCTCTATAAAGACTTTATCTCCAACTGGCTACATTCTGAGGTATAGTGTATTACGACTTCAACATATGAATTTTTGGAGAACACAATTCAACCCATAAAACTTGTTCTGCTTATAAACCAGCAATCAATGTCATGTTGTCTGGTTATAGTGGGTGGGGAAGAGCAGCATAATGAAAGAGATGGGAAAAACACCCAGTGAGCAGATTATGGTTCCAGGATAAAAAGACAAAGGACTCAGACCCTTTAAAGGATTTGGACATCATGGGATGGCATAGTTTGGCTGATGATTAGACAAGAAATCATATTTTGTTTATAACGTGAAACCGGAGTAAAGGCCCAGATTCTACGTTTTGGGTTGTTGATGCTGAACAACACTCAGGCCTGGATTTCATATTACAATTAACAATCAGTACTCCAAATAAAGTTCTCAAGAAGATCATCAGGGAAAGAGGGGGAGTATGAGAACAAAGAATTTTTGTGGGATCTGGTAAGTTAGAATCAGGCCACCCATACTCCGAACCTGGAGATGAACAAGAATCCAATTTAGAGCTCTTAATTTTGAAAATGTTATTTTTTGGGGGGTAAGGAATAAACCATCACTTCTTTATTCAATCATTAAAAAACTGAACATCTTAATCTGATGAGCCAGTGCTCCCGATAGATGTCACTGGGGAGTCTCCCCAAATCCAGGTTAAAATATAATGAACTGAGCGTGCCTAAAGGGTCTTCTCCATGCAGCCAGATGATGCTCAGCACTGAGTAGTCTGTATTTATCCATTAAAAGAATGATAGACACATTCGATGCATATCTACAAAACTGCTTTCAGCCCAGAAATACTCCATAGAAGGGAAAATAAAGCCTGTGCAGTGCTTTAATTTTTTTAGACTTCTAAAATTTATTATGTTATTGAGAGATCTTTGTATATCTTTAATCTTCTAATGCTCTCTCCGTCAGTGACATATTTTGTAAGAGTCAAAAGCAGGAATTTTCAAAACCACAATGTAAATTCTAAGGAGAAATGATCATTTATAGTCAGATTAAGAAAATATGTTGCTAAGCCAAAGAGTACTTATTAAAGATTGACCACTGGTGCTTTTGAGAGAATGCTAAAACTTAAATTCCACTAATCCCACCTTTCACCTCCAGTTAAATGAGTAACAATAAGAATTTTACGGGGTGGCCTTGAATTTCTTGGAACAGGGATTTTTTCCGTAAGAGTGCTCTTTGTTTTCCTGGAGAAAATAGTTACATGAAATACTCTTTTGTTGGACACACAGACTAGTTATGGATCTTTCTTCAATTGTACAATTATTTCCTGGGTATTTTATGGATTTTTCATATGAAACACTGCATTTAATATGATAATATTAGTTTCAAAGTGTAACTTCTGGTAATATAAAACCGATCACAGTTTGCCAAGCAAGGATCTTGGTCTTAACTGGAGAAACTGATGGGGACCTTAGGGCAATGTATGTCACAGGCTCCAGGGAAGGCTCTTCTCCCCGAGGCAGAAGCAAGTGGCTCATAATAGCTGGCTGCTGTCAGTATTTGTGCTCTTCATAGTTGCTGGCCTGTTGTCCTTGTGGTGGTAAGTAGTAGTGGTGGTGGTGGTTAAGGAGAAGGTGACAAACTAACCACGATCCTTTCACCATGTCCTACCACATGTCTCTAACCCTAGATAGTTCTCCATAAAAGTCCAGCAGGAGGAGTGGCCTCTCCACCAACCACCAGTTTCTATATTCACTTTGCCTTTCAGTACTAACATGTCTCTCTCTCCAAGGAGTTAATCTACTTCTAGGTGTTTAATTCCCTCTTCAGAGGATGGCATAGAAGCATGTGACATGTTTTTACTAAGAAAATAAATAAACCTTAAACTCATTTGCATTAAAGTGTTACCTCATCTACGTATTTTATTTAGAATCTTTTTTTTTAAAGATTTTATTTATTTATTTGACAGAGAGAGACATAGAGCAGGAACACAAGCAGGGGGAGTGGGAGAGGGAGAAGCAGGCTTCCCTGCAGAGCAGGGAGCCCGATGTAAGGCTCCATCCCAGGAGCCTGGGATCACGACCTGAGCCGAAGGCAGATGCTCAATGACTGAGCCACCCAGGTGCCCCTAGAATCTTATTTTAGTTTTTTTACTGAGATAGAATTGACATGGAACCTTGCCAATTCTCAAAATAAATAAATATAATCTTGCTTTTAAGATGTGAGGAAACGTGGGGCGCCTGGGTGGCTCAGTTGGTTAAGCGACTGCCTTCGGCTCAGGTCATGATCCTGGAGTCCCAGGATCAAGTCCCACATCGGGCTCCCTGCTCAACAGGGAGTCTGCTTCTCCTTCTGACCCTCTTCCCTCTCGTGCTCTCTATCTCTCATTCTCTCTCTCTCAAATAAATAAATAAAATCTTTAAAAAAAAAAAAAAAGATGTGAGGAAACATGGAAGGCCTTTATTTTTCCCCCTTAGGATTATCAGGAAAAAGGGAACAAAGTAATAGAGCAGTACTGAATTCACTAAACTAAAACAAACGTATCTCAATCTTTCATTTGTTCTCCCCTTCTGAATGTCTTTTGGATCCACCTGTCCCGACAGCCTAAGTCTTCATAATTCATCCGCCAATCTGTCTGTCCTGAAGGTTCTTAACTGGTCTCTCTGAAAAGACTCTTGGGCTACCAAACCTTGTTGTTTCATTTCATGATCTTTTGATCCTCTGAATGACACAGCCAGCCAGGCGATATTTCCCCTACGTTAGCGGGGAAGACTGAAGTCTCAAAAAGGTATGAAGTGTATATGATCCAATTCATAATTTGTAACAAAGTATTAGAAACAATTTTATTTTCTTGATTCAAGTTTAAATGCCTTCCACAAATCCTTCTCTATTTCATATAATTTCTATTGTTGCTTAATGACATTTCTGATAAGGAAATATTTCACGGAAATATACACTTTGTAGATTCAGGTACAACAATTTCAGCTATTATTGAATTATGAAAATATCACTTGGTATAAATAATATAAGGCAGCAATGGTAATAGTTTTTAGGTATAGAGATTTTGCCAATTATTATGAAATTCTTCCTTCCTCCATTGTGAAGCAGGACTTAACATATGAAATTGAAATTTCTAATTATTGTCATTTTACACCTGTTTTGGAAATGGAAAGCATAATAATTTTTTTCCCTTTCTAACTCATTACATTGAAGCTGGGATGAGTAAGAGCAAATGTTTGTTTATTTATTTATTTTTATTTTTTTATTAACATATGATGTATTATTTGTCTCAGGGCTACAGGTCTGTGATCCATCAGTCTTACACAATTCACAGCGCTCACCATAGCACATACCCTCCCCAGTGTCCATCACCCAGCCACCCCATCCCTCCCACCCCCTACCACTCCAGCAACCCTCAGTTTGTTTCCTGAGATTGAGAGTCTTTATGGTTTGTCTCCTTCTCTGGTTTCTTCTTGTTTCATTTTTCCTCCCTTCCCCTATGATCCTCTGTCTTGTTTCTCAAATTCCTCATATCAGTGAGATCATATGATACTTGTCTTTCTCTAATTGACTTATTTCGCTTAGCATAATACCCTCTAGTTCCATCCACGCCATTGCAAATGGCAAGATTTCATTTTTTGATGGCTACATAATATTCCATTGTGTGTGTGTGTGTGTGTGTGTGTGTGTGTGTGTGTGTGTGTGTATACACCACATCTTCTTTATCCAAACACTAAAAGTTTTAAAACAGACAACGGTCCTCTTTCCATGAAGATCATAAATCTAGTGGGAAATACTCATTCATTCTTCTTGCTGTTCATTGGATTAAATAAATGCCCCTTCTTTGCCTTTGTCTCAAAATGCCACCTCCATTTACAATGTTAAAGGAAATGCTAGAAATGCTGTTAAAATGCTAGAAATCAATTTTCAGTTAAATCAATCAGCCACCAGCTTTTGTGGCCACTGATACTTCACTCTCTCTCTTTGGTCCAATTGCACATTAATCATTGGTTTGCAAACTTGGCTGCCTATTTGTGTCATCTGGGTAGTAACAGAGTGGGAGAGGGGTGGAGAACAATTTCTGGGTATGAACACAAGTATCTATATTTTTAAAAATCTTGCCAGGCCACTCTGATTAGCAGCTGAGAACCAGTATGTGGCTGGAACAATGCTTAGCAATTTAAATGGATATTCTGTAATTGTATGTCACCTGGCACAAGAGTATGACTGTATACCTCCTGGTTATTATGTACAGCTGTTAGTGACTGCTTTTATTGACCTAATACAGATATCATGAGAATTATTGAAAGTGCTTGTGAAGTTACAATTAGAACATTTCTTTAAAGTTACAACATATAGCTTGACTATAACCATCAAGATAAAAATTAAAAAGAGGAAAATAAAAATAATTTATGGTTTGGAGATGTAATTGGCTCTATAATAACAAAAGATTGATTCTGCATGTACACGGTACCAGGGAACAGGAAATGAGAATGTAAAACAGGCACTTTTTGACCGAGGCAGTTTTTAAGGAATAATACAATCTATCTGGAGGTATCACACTACTTCTGGAAAATAAATAACCTACAAGTAATCCTAATCCAAAACCATATTGCCAAGTACCTTTTGACCTTCGTATCAGCTCTAAAGTGAATAGCAAATTGGTTCATACGGTTGGGCATATTTATAGTAGCATTTGATTTTAACTACACGGAATGCACCTGTTTACTCAGACATGATTTTAATATCAGAGTATCTGTGGAAAGCTTAATACAAATCCTTTTAAGAATTCTATTGACAGAATTTCCCAATGGAAAAGTTAGTTCAAAAAATAACAAGTCAGCAGGGCAGTAACCTCATCACTATGCCTGGATTGGAAAAGGGAGAGAAAGATACTGAATTATTCATAAGAAGGTTTAAAAAAAAATTTACTAACCATAAGAAAGGGATAGGTTTTCATTTAACCATCAAATCATTAAGGATGCTACAAATCCTGATTTGGTCTTTTCAGATTGATATGGTACAGGAGGCTAAAATATTAAATTATAATAACAAATATAGATCCTAAGTGATCATTAAGAGAGATAAAATTAGAGATGAGTAGACATATATACTAAACTACTGTTAAATATATGATAATAAAAACAAACAAATTTAAGTTACTCTTTGCCTTTTGACATTGTAAAAAAACAAAACAAAACAAAACCATTGCATTTCTCTAGCATTTGAATTCTTCCACAAGGTTATCATGACTCTCCATCTGCTTATTATGATAGCTTTATTATACCATAAGGACTTGGATTTCTTCAAATCTTACATGATTATAATAGTCTTTCATAATAAATCTGAAGAACAAATTTTAGCATGTATGTTGTGATCAATCTTTTAATCACCCTGTACTCTCAAATGCAGAAAAAAGGCCAATTAATGCAATCACACATCTAATACCATATATTCAATTGATCTTTCTCCCAGTGTAATTATATTATGTGAAAGCACTCTTTACAATAAATTTTAAAGACTTACAGAAACCTAAGTACTTTGTTCAAACATTTAGCACTGATCGGATTCTAAATATGAATATCAGCTTTATATAAAATATTCACATTTCGATGTTACTATAAATTTTATGTTGTGTAGGAAAGTGCTTGATGATAAATCACAAAGGCAAAATAGTTAATAAAGTTGGTGAAGAAGGAATTGAGAGAGGACAAAAACTACTACTACCTGATCTTTGTCACTTTTTGGTACCACTTCTTCCTGAACTGTTTGAGTAAAGTAGTAACATCTCTAACCTGGGGAACTCATTCTGTGAGTCAGTTCTGGATGAGGTGGTTAAATGATTTGTTTATAGTCATAGTTTTGGAAAGTGGCAAGTTTGGAATTATGTCCCAGTTTCATTCCCTTTCCAAACCTCTTTCTGCTACAACACTGTTGTCTTATTTACATAAAAACTTTAAAGTTTGACCACGTTAATATACAATGTTTATGACCACTGGGATAAGTTAGGTTTATCATGGGTAATTATTCCCCCATGCCCGGGAATAGGATTTTTGGCATATTTTATATAGACTTTTTATATTTTGGATCACTGAAATATACTCTCAGGAATTCACTAAGATTTTTCATGGCAAAGGTATGCACACTCCCAATAGCTGCTGTTGAGCTTCCTATTAGTTGCCACAACTGCATATATTTTATGGCTACCATGTTAAAAAACACACACTCGATTTTCCTAACCATGATTAAATAATTAATTTCCATGACCTTTCTCCTTTAGAAAAAGCAGTATTTTAAAATATCATTATTGTGAAAGATCTTATGAATTTGAAATTAATATTACTGACATTGCACACTGTGGTAGGCAGAAGGATAGTCTGCAAAATGCCTTTATTGATACCCGTAGAATCTGTGAATATGTTACCTACATGTCCAAAGGGACTCTGCAGATGTGATTGAATACCTTGAGTTGGGGAGATTATCCTGGATTATTCAGGTGGACGGGATCTAATCACACATGTCCTTTAAAGCAGAGATCCCCTCCTGGTTGTGGTCAGAAAGGGAGATATGATCATGGAGAATGGTCAGAGACATGCAACTTTCTTGGCTTTCATGGAGGAAGGTGGCCAGGAGCTAAGGAATGAAGGTGGTCTCCTGAAGCCAGAAAAGCTGAGGAAGTAAATTTTCCTTTAGAGACTCCAGAGAGAAATACAGCTTTGCCAACACCCTAACTTTAGTCCAGTGAGACCCATGTCAGACTTCTATACTCATTATCTGTAAGATAATATTTGTGTTATCTTACCTGCTATGTTTGTGGTAATTCATTATTGCAGCAATAAAAAAGATAATGCATACATCAAAGACTTAACTGTTTAAAATTATTTCTACCTACATTCTAATTCACTATTGCCTTTCAGGATCCAGATTCCCAATTGGATTTACCATCAATATGCCCTCCATCTCCTTTTGTTCTGATGAAACAAAGTATGGGACCTAATCTATTTAAGAATCAACTGAGTCTGGGCAAAGCCTATTTTTGTCATTCAGTCAAGGTCATTTTGAAATATAATGTGATTTATTTTATTCTTTTACAAACATAAATCTTGCCCTCCATGAAATTGGTATCTAATTTAAGAAAAAGTATGTTTTCTATAAAGTTATGTTTCTTACAAGGTGGCCATTTATGCATGAATTTACATCCTTAAATATAATAACTATTATATAGTTTCCTAGAGCCAATACAAATTCTCACAAAATAATTTATTTTGAGATAACAACTAACAGACTACACATGCAAATAGTGAGAAAACACTAAACCTGAATTTCCTGGAATATCTTTCATGAGAATGTCAATGTAACTTATCTTGACGCATTCAAGGAATAATTGATTTCATCCAAATATTATGTGGGTTTCTCTAACGTAAAATAAAAAATAATATACAAAATAATTGCAATCCTAGATATTACACAACAGCAAGCATGGGTTTATGATGAATGTTCACCTCTCAACACTATACTATAGAAGAAATAAGGGAGAGGGAATTGGGAGATATATACACCCCTACACCCCACATGTATGTATATTTATAAACATATCGATATGTATAATACATGTGTAATGTATAAAAAGTAATTTTATTAGTCACACTTTTACACATGTTCTTGAGAACCCCGACCAAGGCATTCTGTTTTCTGTATCTCTTCACAATTTTTGTTTTGTTGGTTTGAATATCAAGGTACTCTATATTTTAGTTTCAAGTTATTAAATCAATGGCTACTATCTTCCCATTTCTTTTTTTTTAAGATTTTATTTATTTTTTCAATGGAGACAGAGGGGGGGAGAGAGAGAGAGAGAAGCAGAGGGAGAAGCAGGCTCCCAAGGAGCAGGGAGCCCGATGCGGGACTCGATCCCAGGACCCTGGAATCATGACCTGAGCTGAAGGCAGATGCTTAACCATCTGAGCCACCCAGGCACCCTATCTGCCCATTTCTATTTAAGAAGTTCCAAGCATTTGAATGGCAAAAATAGTAAATAGTCAATGTGATTTAATACTTATTAGTGACTAACATAAAAAAAATTATTTTATAATAAAAGTATTTAGAAGCTTGTACAGAGACATGCAACTCATTCAAGAAGAATGAGATTTGTTTTTTCTCAAGAAACGAATTTTAATGTCCTAATTTTTTACCAAATTTTACAAATAACAGATCTGTTATATGCAAATAAGTGATTGAAATAACATAACAAAAATCATAATAACCTCTAAAAATTATGACAAGCTGCAAAAAAGAATACTCATTAAAGAGCTTGTACAGTTAATTTTGTAAAAATGTTTCAAACACAATTTGGCAGAAGAAAGATGTAAGGATTTCAAGGACAATTTATAGTGTTCATTTAAACTTGCATTCTTTCCAATTAAAGTCCAGTAGTGAAATTTTGAAAATTTAACTTTTGTATATCTTTTTTTTCTATTTTATTACTTAATTCTTTTCCTCAAAAATAACACTGAGAAATTTGGGAACTTGCCAGGTAATATGCTGTGTTAAGTAAAAATATAGGAATTGGTCTCTGTACTTTTCCATGTAAACAGCCAAGAAAATGCAGAGATATAAAAAATTATATAATTTAAATATTAAACATTTATAGATTTAAATAAAAAATAAACAATAAAACACAAATATAAGCATAGAAACAGTGCCAGAGTTCTCTAAGAGAGATTGCAAATAACACATTGGGGAATATATTAAGAAGAAACACCAGATATTTACATAAAACCTTCTAAACAAACGACGGTTGTTATGAATAAAAGTAACAGTCAGGAGGTTAGTCCCTACTTTTGGATAGAAGAAGCTAACTTAAGGCGGAAAGAAAGTGGAGAAAGAGTCGAGTTCATTAGGTAGCTCCCACTCTCAGACTTGTGTTGATCACTCGAACTATAAGGATTAGAACCCACTATCAATGAGAGAAGACCATAAGCATGGAACCAGGGCAGCGTAGACTAAAACAAAGCCTACTACAGATTTGCAGAGTTGCACGTACTTGGTAGGCAAGTGAAAAGGACAGAATAAGTGTCTAACAGAATTTACCACCCCCAATTTATTCTTTTGCTTTTTGTTTAAAATCCTTAGGGCATTGCTACAATATTTCTGCAAAGGAATTGTTCCAATACCACATACCTGGATGAATTGCATTAAATTACATAAAAGTCTAAAATATGTCCATATATATTTTCTCCATATATAGAATTATAATATGCCAAACTACTCTGTGAATGAAGATTTGAAATGGAGATTCGATTAGCATCTAAATGGACCATCAGAGAGCTGGTGCTATGTCCAGCTTGCACCAACACCAGGCTCCCCAAATTTTAAAAGGAGGCAGTATCAGTTAGCAGTGAAGAGTCTGGTTACTCTCTAAGGTCAGACAACCCAAATTCTAATTTCAAATCTATCGTTTACTAAATATGTGATCTTGGGTAAATATCTCTATTATCTAAATTCCAGATACACCCTCAGTTGATGAACAAAGTTAGGATAATGGTACCTACCTCCTGAAATCACTGTGAGAATATAATAAAATAATTTCTGAGAGATGATTGACAAAAAATGTTAGTTGTGAGAGAGAAAGAGAGGCAGAGAATGAGAGAGAAAGGGACAGACAGAGACAGAGAGAAAGAAATACAACAAAGTCTGTGGTACCAGAGAAGGAAAAACAACACCGGGAACAAAACCCACATTTTTTTATAATGAAAACAGAGAAAGGAAGGAAAAAAAATCAGAAAATAATGCTGCTTATTTTTCCTAATAAGGGTCTCATAGGTTGAATTTCCTAGAAGCAGAAGTTAAAACAGGCATTGATTTTGTACATTTTATCCAGCACAGGGTGTCATTAGATTACAGCAACTCCTTGGAGTAAGCTGTTACCAGCCAACACTTAGGCAGCTGAAATGGTCTCACTGGGTAGTCAACAATGTCTCAGCAGCTCACCACCCAATCCTTTCAACTCTTAGATCCACCTGCTTCTCGTATTAAGTTCATCATGTCCAAGGGTGCAAAAAGCTGCCCACTCTTGACTCAATAGGAGGAAACTGCAATATAACTTACGCTTCAGTCTAACCTTATAATACATAAAATGTATTATGAGATACATTTTATGTAACCAAATCTTCCACTAAAAGTGTGAAATAAAGAAAATAAATAAATAAAACTAAAAACTATTGGGTTTATGAGGAAATTTTAAATGCACTAACGGATCACTTAGAGAAGATTTTAGAGCACAAATGAAAATCCATAACTTGGTATAGTTTTTCAATGATTAAAAAATAAAATAAAATTTAAAGAGAAAATAATTTATTAAACTCAGAAAAATATGTATGAGAAAAATCACGCTTTTTTCTCCATTAAATTTAAAGGCATTAAATTCTGGTGAAATTGATTTGAAAATCCTTGATATGAATTACATATATTGGGAGTTTTTTGAAGGATGGATATACTGTAATTATTTATCAGTCTGTTGGACATTTTATTCTTCTTCAAGTGGACCATCTGAATTCAGATTACCAAGACAATATTCTTTTGGGTTTCTAGAGGAGCTATTACTCCATTGATCTTTTACAACTGTCCCTTGGCTTAAATAAAAATAAAATGTATGAGACAAGGTGTAAAGAGTTCTACAAATGATGTATAGTTACAAAGTTTCAAATGGGATTATTGAAAATATTACTGCATATATAGATTCATTGCTTTGCTAGTTAAATATAAAGGCCATTGTCAATGCGGTTTCCCAAACAAAATATGTATTAAATCTCTTCTCAGTATAACTCTTGGAAATTTTCAAGGATTTTCTTCTAAACAATATATTCATTTTCACTAATTTGGTCTCCTCTTTACCTCTTCATTACAGAAAGTCAGCTTAACTTTGATTGGTTCTCCCTACACTATCAGCCTCAGGTGGCTTGAGAGATAAACACTGTATTATTTTTTTTCATATTGCATATTAGGCATATAAGAAAACTGTCTGGTTTCAGGTTTGAATAAACAAAAGTGGTAGAAAATTATTTTCATTCTTTGGACTTCAAATGTAGAGCATCTTAAATTCCTCTATTGATTTATATGCATGTTCTTTTATACATTTAAAGTAATTTATTTAGATATCAGTGAAGAGGGGTCAGAAAATTACAGAACTTTATTTTGGATTTATGATTAGTGAAGTTCAAAGCTTATAATAGTTTATCTGTGGAGGGTAACCCATTGTAAGGTCACCTCTTAATAAATCAATAATATGGGGCACATAGCAAAAGAGATTTTAAAAGAAGTAATATTTATGGGGAGTTGGCTCTTATTCTTATCTTTGGATTCACTTGAATTTCTAAGCTGTTTTAATTGGGAAAAATGAACATTGTTCTGACTTCCTTGGTTTTTTCTCTGTAGCTGAAATTTCTGTGTCATAGAGGATAGAGAATAAGATGAAGTATTGTTTTTTCGTCTTAATATGCCTCTTTGGAACTCCTTTAACTCACTGCTGCATAATCAAAATAAGAAAACTGTTCCAAATCACTGGTCATCCCACTGTGTGTGTAGTCATGCAGATTAAAACGTATAATAATTTCTGTATAAATTTTACTGACAGCCCTTTTGTCTTCAATTTGTCTTACATTTGAAGACATGAACATGTGTGCATTTCCATTTTAAACATTTATCTGCAATTTCAGATTTCTGGTCGAGCATCAGGGAAATAATATAGCTAAAGAAATGAAAGAAAAGAGAAAACAAAAAATTCTAGCTCCAAAATTAGAGCCAGTGCTTCTTCCTTAACTGATGATCAGAGGAATCTGCACCTCTATTTTTGCTCTATTATATTTTATTTTTATATTTTATTATTATAATCATATATTATGATAATTTTATAATTTTATTTTTATTACACATTTAAGTAGATAGAGATTCTGTATTTTATGTTTACCCTGCATACCCAAAGAATGAGGGGATGCTATTGAACCAATATGAAGAATACTTTGATCTACTGTAATTTGTTTAAAAATACTAGGTTTTAATTTTAGGACATAGAGTTGAAAAGAGATAGATAATATATGTCATAAACCATTGCATGACAGTATTGGTATGATCTTAACACGTTTCAATAGTTTGAAAGGACAGTTAATCTTGAGTATAAAAAGGAAAAAAATTGTTCATTCCATTAAAAGGACTGATTTGGTGGTGGGGGTAGGGTGGTGAGGGCTAGGAAAATGCCTTGTATGAACTAAAAGGCAGTTAAGAAAATTCAGGCAAGATGGTGGACCAGAGAGTGCTACAGGAATAGCCAGCACATTACTGAGAATGAAGTGGTGAGGAGGTGGGTTGAGAATCTGTCAGAGAAACGGTCACTGATATTAAATAGAAAGAATAGTAGGGGATATTTTCCACCCAAATTTGACAATAAAGAGACCCTTTCTAACAAAGCAACAGAAATAAACACCATCTGTTTCCCTCATCGTTTGGTGGCAATGTCTCAGCAAGTGTTCAAAGAGAACAATGAGTCAGGTTCTGGAGAAAGCTGCCCGATGAAGCAAACAGGCAAAATACTTGCCATGTCTAACAAATTCAAACCATAGCCAAAGTATGACAGTACATATGGTAGAAAAGAAAAGTCTCTCCAAGTTTACAAGGCAAAGATTTTGCACGTGTCCAAGAGGGCTTCAAACGAAAATCAACATATATGTTGCTAATCATAAAAGAATGAGTGTGGATAAGAAAACATAGTGTGCTCAGGAAGGAAAGAAAACAGACTGGACTGAGATAAGCCATTGTCTTTGGACCGTTGACTAGGCTTCCCTATTAAATTTTAAATTTAAAAGGAGTAGTTATATTTGCATACATTCATTCTGTGAATGTCTGTGGAGATTTTTCATTTTCTCTGTGTTTTTTGTTTTACAATTTACTTTCTTTTTTCCGAAACCGATTCTTGTTTAATAGAAGTAATAGCCTTTTAGAAGTGGTTAATTTGACCATCATGAGTTTTCTTCCTCAAGCTATTTCCCCATGTCTTGGCCATTCCCCGTCTCTGCTTCTAGAACACCAGTCACAATCTAACTTCTGTCCCTTCTCCTGAGGCCTACCTTGTCTAATTCAAAGTATCTTTTTACTCATGTCTTCAGCTTACATATACTCTAGCTTCTCCCTCATGTTTCAAGCTTAATGTATCATCTTAACTCATCTTTCAGCTTCCGTCCCTCCTACAAACTACCTCTTTCTTACAACTATATCCAAATTACCCAGAATTCATTAAGTTATCCAACAAATCTACTCTTTGCCAGGAATATTATAAGGCAAAATGATACAGCTTTGAACATAGCTAAGTCACTGCCTTCATTGCATTTGCAATCAGGGCTCTGAATAGTTCACTAAAAACCTGTCATTCCTCTTATGCAGAAGTTTCTTGCCAAACTACTCGATACCCAGCCAATAAGTGAGTGGTCCCTTGGATCAGAGTAGATAGGTTTAGCTAATCAACTTTGGAGGGAGTAGCAAGATTTTGCCCTCAGCTTTTCTCACTGAAGAATATGAACAAAAGCACAAGTAGAAACCATATCCTCTTCCCAAAATAATTGCCTTAATAATAAATAAAACTTCCAGTAAAATACAACAAAGTGATTGCATTGAGAAGTAATAGATTGTGTTATTTTCTGTTAGTTTGATTTTCTTTAAAGATTTATTTATTTATATTGAGAGAGTGAGAATGAGAGAGAGAGAGAGAGAGAGAGCACATGAGAGGGGGGAGGGCCAGAGGGAGAAGCAGGTTCCTCGCTGAACAGGGAGCCCGATGCGGGACTCAATCCTGGGACTCCAGGATCATGACCTGAGCCGAAGGCAGTCCCTTAACCAACTGAGCCACCCAGGCGCCCATTAGTTTAATTTTTAAAATTCAACTTCTTCGCTTTTGTTTCGTTTAACTCAATATCCTCCTTAATTAGATACAAAATCAAATTCACTTTGCCTATATGGACTGGGATATAACTTATTTTCCTCTGAAACTAATAGCAAAGGTAAAGGTGTAATACTTAGCATCTGCCAAAATGAGATTAGATATATAAGAGGTTTATAAGGAAAAACACTTTTGCAAGATGAGGGTGGAAAGCTGGAATAGGCAGGGAATGTCTTCAGCCATGATACGCTTCTGACCTTGTTAAAGAAGAAAGGAAGGAAAGAGGTTGGGGTAAAATGAATCGCAGACAACACAATGTGTAGCATGTTTTGGCTAAGACAATGGAAAGTTCTCAAGCCAAAGGCACCTTCCCATATCAAGCAAGAATAAACCTGCAGTAACACCTTGCTGTTCTTAGTTATTAGCTGGGGACATGTGTGGGGAGGTGGCTTTGGAGCATCTGTAGTGGTGGCTGCAAAGAGAAATCATCCAGGGCTGTCAGTCAACTGTGCCCCCCCAACAAGTGAGATGTCCTGGTACATTTTCATGGCAGCTGCAGGCCTCAACTTCCCATTTTATACTAACATAAAATTTTGTTTTAGAATGAAGTTTAGAGGGCCACCTAGTTTTAACTAATCATGAGAAAATGATCTATATAACATTCAAATTACATCTGATAGGATAAATAGTCTTAGAAGAGAAGTGATTGATTCAGAAGTCTTCCTTAATAACATGTAAAGTGCATTAACTAAAGATGCCAACTACAGAAAGTGTATTAATTACACACAGTTGTTTGTGACTTTGCTTAGGGTGATAGAATATCTCTCACTAAATTCAGTACATAAGCATTAGATATTAATGTTTTTAATACCTGATGCAGTTAAGTGATATCATTCAACTGATTTAGTTAGATTTTTGATATTGATGTGTTCATAAACTATTGATTTAGAATTCAAAGTTTTTTAGACTATTTTCTCACTTGTTGCAAGAATTACAACAATTCTGATGGTTTCTTTTTATTTTTTTTAAGATTTTACTTATTTATTTGACAGAGAGAGAGATAGCAAGAGAGGGAACACTAGCAGGGGGAGTGGGAGAGGGAGAAGCAAGCTTCGTCACCAAGCAGGGAGCCCGATGCAGGGCTTGATCCCAGGACCCTGGGGTCATGACCTGAGCCGAAGGCAGATGCTTAACGGCTGAGCCACCCAGGCGCCCCTCTGATGGTTTATTTTCAGCCTCTGCTTGACCTGTCCCAGGGAGCCAGGTCCCAATAACTTATGAGGCACTATTTTATTATTAAAATAAAAAATTATTAAAATAGATTGTTAAAATGCATGTTGAGCTAATGTCTCATTTTATTTTTATCTGATTTTTTCCCTCCAAATTTTGAAAAACAAAACAAAAGCATGTCTACTCTGTTTGTTTTTAACAATATTCCTCTAAATAGTGGCAGACAGGGGTCCCTATACTTCTTTCCTCAAACTGAACACCTCACTTGTTCCAAGTTTCCTTTATTTAAAACAGTTTCCAGGCACCCCACTGTCCTGAAAATCCTTTTCCTTTTAATATTACAATTTTCCAATGTTACTCTCAAGTTTTTAAATTTGTACCTAGATAGAAAAACTACATTTAAAGTCACTTAGTCAGATTTTTGCTTGTCTAATTCTAAATGCTTTAGAGTTACAGTCTCAGATTTCCAAGACATTTTCATAACACACATCCTAAAGCAGGCTTCTCCAACTGAAATCTTTTTTTTTAATTGATAAACATTTTATTTTATTTTATTTTATATTTTATTTTATTTTATTTTATTTTATTTTATTTTATTTTATTTTATTTTATTTTATTTTAATGTTGATCACCATACATTACATCATTAGTTTTTGATGTAGTGTTCCATGATTCATCGTTTGCTTATAACACCCAGTACCCCATTCAATACGTGCCCTCTTTAATACCTATCACTAGGCTAACCCATCCCCCACCCCCCTCCCCTTTAGAACCCTCAGTTTGTTTCTCAGAGTCCATAGTCTCTCATGGTTTGTCTCCCCCTCCAATTTCCCCCCCTTCATTTTTCCCTTCCTACTATTTTCTTCTTTTTTTTTAACATATAATGTATTATTTGTTCAGAGGTACGGGTCTGTGATTCATCAGTCTTACACAATTCACAGCACTCACCATAGCACATACCCTCCCCAATGTCCATCATCCAAATGAACTCTTACAAGGTTTGTGTGTGTGTGTGTGTTTGTGTGTGTATGATTCTTTTTAAATCTCAAGTGCAGAGCTTTCCATAAGTCCTTAATCAAGTTCATTAAAAATATTTTATTGTAAATCTCTAATTTTAAACCCTATTTTTATCATTTACTGTGTTATCTCCTTTTCCTTGGTAAGGATCTCCATGTATTTGTATACCAAACATTCTATTGTGTCATGTGTATCAGTTAGAATGGGCCATACTATACTGTAGGAATAAATACTCTCAAATATAAAAAAATCCAGTGTCTAATATAGGTGATCAGGGGAGACTTACAGTTACTTATGGAAATAGCTTATGGAAAGCTCCATCATGACTCATGCCAGTACAGGTCATAAGAACCTCTTTAGGTACCTTGCATAAATTTCTTCCACTCAAATGCCATTGGTCAAAACTATTGACATAGCCTCATCTGAATTTAAGCAGGGTGGGATACTGTCATCTTATTATTTTGATACACTGAAAAAAATAAGACTGAAGTATTTATGAGCAGCCTTAATATTTCCATCATTGGCAAAATTCTTATTCAGAATAGTGTCAGTTATGTAACCCAGAAGTGTATTATTTTTCCTTTTAAAGAAAGTAACCATTGTAGGTATGTTTATTTAACCAACTACAAAACACCTAATACTTCCATCTGGTTTGACTTTTCCTATTTTGTGCATTAAAATGAGACTTGGCCAAATGTTATGATAAAATCAATAAGCTCCAAGCCCGTAGCATTTAATTATTAAAAGAGAGCAGTCATGAGGCTTAGGGAATATATTAAATACTATCTTCAAGTGACCTCCAGGTCCTTTTCAAAGTTTTCAAAATCCTAATTTTTTAGTGGCTTCACTATTCATTACAACTGTGATTTTGGGCAAATTACTCAAACTTTCTGTGTCTCAACTTCTTTGTTTATACAATGGGAATGCTAAAAATCCTCTATCACATGACCAACCTGAGGATTAAAATCGGTAATGCATGTAAATCCCTGAGAAATGCTTGAACATGTTAGCTAGTACTCCCTGAAAATGGAATCATATCACTTACATTATTTTGCAAACTCCTTTTGCCAAAAGTGTGCAGTAGAGAGAGCTTCAGGTTAACACATCCAAACTATTGAAAATTTTCACAGTGATGATTTCCAGATGAAAATTATACTGAAAATGTTTAAATGAAGAGAGAAATTTCTATGTATAGTAATGAATTATACACTTTGGTTCAACCACATGCCATGTAACAAAATATCATGAAATGATATATACATGTAAGCTATCAACATACATAATATTTGTTCTACAGAAAAAAGTAAACTAAAATTTTCGGCATCCTGTTCTCCACTTTGGATTCCTTTTTCAGTCGACTGCTTCCAGATGTCATCATGATTATCAGATCTTAATTGTTGGTTAAGTACTCAAATAACTCAAAACATTAGTATTTATTTTTTCTCAGTAGCAAGACAGTAGTAGTATTTGGTCAGCACCCACTTTCTACAAAATGGGGACTATCTCAGAAGAGAGCTCACCCATGCAACTTGTCTATTAGAACATTATAAGTTGGTTGATGTTGCTGGATCAATACTTGATATTATTAACTTCCATTTGCCTTTACATGTAACTGAAACTTTAACACAGAAAATATAATTCTGAAATTACCTCAAGACATATACTACTAACTGAATCAAGTGAAGCTATTGACATAATTTAGATCATGCTAATTATGGTATTTGGATGATTCCTTAATATGTTTAAAACTTAGTTGGAAAAAAAAGGTCTTAGTTGAAAATGAAAAGGGCCAAAATAAACTATCACATCTGACAAAAACAAAAACAGATTAGTAGTTAAAAGCAAATGGAAGCAGAGTTTGATGGTCAGCTGTGCAGCAATTATAGAACAATAGCACCAACACCAAAGACCCCACAATTTTGTATCATGTTGTTATCCCTCACTCACAAATATTACCTCATGATCCAAAAATCTCTGCATGCCCAAGCTCTTTCATTGTATCTGCATCCAGGAGAAATTAGGAAGGGCAAAATTAAGGACACGCCAGTTCCCTTATAAAGAAACTTCCTGGAAGTCACACATGTCGCTTTGATATCTTTACCCTGAACTTAATTACATGACTAAAATTATCAACAAGGAAACATGGAAATTCAATCTTCATTCTTAAGTGGACATTTATTGAGCTAAATATTATGGAATTTATCACTAAGAAAAGGGGGGTAGACATTTGAAGACTGCCAGCAGCCTACAACAAGCATTTAGAGATGTACTCCAATAATAGAATAATACATAAAGGATTTTTTTTAATAATAAAGCAGAGACAATAAAAGGAAAATTAGAAAGTAATCTAAAGTAGAGGGAAAATGAAAGTCAGTATTCTGTGGCTTGAGACATGAGGTGGGTACTTGAAAATCTTGTAAGAATTAAAATCCTGAGGGTGCCTGGCTGGCTTAGTCGGTTACGCGGCTGCCTTCGGCTCAGGTCACGATCCCAGTGCCCCGGGATCAAATCCCGCATTGGGCTCCTTGCTCAGTGGGGAGCCTGCTTCTCTCCTGCCTGCCATTCCCCCTGCTTGTGCTTGCTCTCTGTCTCTCTCTCTCTCACTCTCTCATTGTCAAATAAATAAATAAAATCTCAAAAAAAAAATTAAAATCCTGAGTGTTTCAAAATCTGAGTTGTGGTTTTGCTAGGGTTCTGACTAGATGTACAATATTAGGAACAAAAATTAAATGCTCTGTAACTGTGTTCTGATATGTAAAATAGGTGTGTCAAACTCTGAAATGGCAATTTGAATTGCTCTAATAAGTCATTGTCTTTGAGATCAAACAGACCCTTATTTGAGTATCTGGTCATAAATAAATACTTCATTAAAAATGTTAATAAGGTCAAGCCATGATATTGATGTTGTAGAAAGGTAATTATTCAGTATTCCTGATTTCATCTCAAAATTATATTTTAAACTACTATGTAGTTAGAGTAATGATATTATGGAATTTGTAGATTTTCAAGACTATGAATTTGTTTTATGGCATCACTTTCCATTATGAATATTTGATTATTGATCACTGAATTCTAATAGCTAACTATAATGTTTACTCACACTAAGGAAGTTAAAATTATGGAAAATGCAAACAGGGGGACTGGATCCAGGAAAGGTAAAGGCCAGATGTCATAATAAGGGCAGGGATTATCCAAAGTCTTTGAACAGACTTATCTGGGGTTTCTCAATTTTGATATGAACAGAGTACAGTTTAAGGATGATATTGAATATAGAGTAGAAATTTTCTTATGAAGTTAGCTAAGTCAAATCAATTAGTTTGTTCAATTGGCCCTAGATAAATCACTTTCAGTATCACCAGACACATTCTGCTTTAGACCATCTTGACTAGAAGTAAAAGTGCTGCAAACACGCTCAGTATGTTTAAGGTGAAATTTTCTGGATATGTATTTTATGGACATGACCTTATGATGAAAATGGACCTTTTAAGCACAGTTCTTTTGAAACACATTTTGTACTAAAGGGAATTATTACCATTTTGTTCCTTCTCATTGCCTATCTGTGCACAATGGTATGTTGTTAATGACAGAATCAAAGCTAAAACTGACCTGATGAGAACGTCTATTCCTTGTTTACATAGATATCTACCCCACCAAATCCACGAGAGAAGAAAAAAATGAGCCTCCAAGATTTGAGAAACCATTGAATTTAAGAGTCAATATATTTTTTTTCCAAATGGATTATTTTTCAGTGCAAAGTATTTGAAAGCTGTGTCAGTTCAAGTTCCCTTCAACTATTAGATATATTACAGAAAATGTTGGAAAATAAGGCTATTAAATCTCGTAGATGTAATACTTCAAAATTTCTTAAAGCAGAATATAGTTTAAATACTAAAATATATATAGGACCTCATCTTAAAACATTTTTAAGTAAAAATGTGTAATTTCTATAATTAGCATTTGTTAACTTCTAGAGGTAAAATAAGTCATTTTATTGTCTTTTCTATGGGGGTTTAATACTTGAGTAAGAACCATTAGTTAGCCATTAGACCAGGTTCCCCGCAAAATTAAATATTTGGGGAAATTAAACAACAAAAATTCAAAAGTCTAGAAGATTTATACACAAAATAACTTTTTCGCTACCCTACATCAGAAATGAAATGGAATGAACTACCCCTTAAATAAAGGAAGATCAATTCAGTGTATAATATGTTCTACCAAATAATTGTATTCCAATGCTGCTTGGCAGGAAGAGGGTAGACTTTGTCTATGCGGGGCAGATATTACTTGAGCACATAATATCCTGTGCCATAGCCTAACATTCCACAGTTCCAGGCTTTGTTTACAATCTTATAAAGTATTAATACCCTTTACTCCTCACTTTTATAATCAGTTATTTCCAGTATAAACTGTAACAAAATCCATCCTACATCACAGCCAGTTTATATGAAAAATCAGGGAAAACTTTTAGAATAACTGAACTGCCTCAAAAGACAGGCCTGGAAGTATCATACCCTAATGTGATGTTTTTCTTCATATAACAGAATTACTTGTAGCTTTCTGGCTTCCAAATATGGATATCAAACAATTATGCTTCTGAAAGCATGTTGCAAATCCTGTTAGAAGTCAGAAACCAATATAAATGGCGTCATGCTTTTTGTGTGTGTTAACATTTTGGGTGCATAATAGATTGGTTTTGCATTTTTAATTGTTTTACTTCAATTAACTTTGCAAATTGTTAATTATTTATCTACTGTTCATTTTTCTGTATCTGTATGTATGTACATACATACGTATGTATGTATGTATAAACAGAGGCTTTCATTAAAAAGAATTGGTTTACACAGTTATGGGGGCCGGCTAACCATGTTAGAAGTGTCTAGGCTTTTCACTAAGTAAATGGAAGTCAGAAGCCGACTGAAACCTTGAGCTAAACTTGTTTTTCACAGGCAGGATGGGAAGATCCCGAAAAGGACCATCAGCTGTTTTGGCATCTGTGCCTCAGAGAATGCCTGAGACTTCTTTTGAAGTCCTTCCGACTTATTAATTCAGGCCAACCTATGAGAAACTCTCTTTTATTTAATGTAAAGTGATTAGAGATTTTATTCAGATCTGCAAAATCCTTTCACAACTCCTCCCAGATTATTGTGTGACTGTGTATAACTAGAAGAAAGTGAATGTATGATACAAAATGATCTCCTCTTGGCTTCCATCCTTCAACTTTCACAAGAGAATATCACTTATTTCTTGTCCTGGCCAGAAACAAACTAGAGAGGGAATCCTGGGGACCGTAGTTCGGCTTTGTAAAGTGGGTACATTAAAAAGTGATCGCAGTAATACTGAGGGGTGCAACAATAATACAAAATATTGAATATATCTCTGTAAAAAGCAACAGACACTTGGAAAATGAAATAAGGATAAATGCTTATTAATAATAGCATATAAAATAAGAAATATTCAGAGATAACAAAGTATGTAAAATTACACTGAACACTGAAAAACTACAAATCATTGCTGCCAAAACTGAGAAACACCAAAATTAATGCCCATAGATTGGAAGATTCAAGATGTTAGGATGCCACTTCTTCCTAAATTTATCTATAATTCAAAACATTTACAATCAAAATTCCAAATTTTATTTAGTAGAAACTGAGAAGGTATTTCTAAAATATTACAAGGAAAATAACTTAGAATAGCCGAACAATTAAAAAAAGAAGAAAGTTTTACACTACCTGATTTGAAGTCCTAATTCAAAGCTACAATAATCCGTTCAATAGTATAGAAGTAAAAGTAGACAAATAAATTTTATATTTTCAATACATACATTGGAATGGGGACTTGCTACACAGAATACGTAAGAACTCTTACAGATCAATGAAGAGAAGGCAAGCAACCCAATAAAATATTCAGAGGTGTGTAGAATCATTTCACAAGGGCGCCTGGCTGGCTCAGTTGGTTAAGCGACTGCCTTCGGCTCAGGTCATGATCCTGGAGTCCCAGGATCGAGTCCCACATCGGGCTCCCTGCTCAGCAGGGATTCTGCTTCTCCCTCTGACCCTCTCCCCTCTCGTGCTCTCTCTCTATCTCATTTTCTCTCTCAAATAAATAAATAAAAACTTAAAAAAAAGAATCATTTCACAAAAAAAAGCTAAGAATAATCCAAATGAACATGAAAAATGACCAATATCATTAATTTCCTGGGAAATTCAAATAAAAATTACAGTGAGATACCACTGTCGTATAAATGTTCTGATTAGGGGCATCTGGGTGGCTCAGTTGTTAAGCGTCTGCATTCGGCTCAGGTCAGGGTCCCAGGGTCCTGTGTTCGAGCCCCGCATCGGGCTCCTTGCTCCAGGGGAAGCCGGCTTCTCCCTCTCCCACTCCCCCTGCTTGTGTTCCCTCTCTCTCTCTGTCAAATAAATAAATAAAATCTTTAAAAAATGTATAAATGTTTTAATTAAAATTTAAAAGCTAAGTATACCAAATCTTGGTGTGTTTTTTGTTGCTGCAGAATAAATAGCTATAAATGTAGCAGCTTAAAACCACAGCTCCTTACCACCTCAGTTGCATGGGTGAGAATTTTGCTGCGGGTTAGCTTGGTCTTCTGGTCCTAGTTGTTGGTCCTTACAATGTGTCAGGCCTCTTCCAGAACTCAGGGTTCTCTTCTAAGCTCACATGGCTGCCACAGAATTCATTTCTGAGGTCTCCATTTCCACGGAGCCTATATGCTGGGATTGCACTCAGCTCCTGTAAGCCACCCACATTTTTTGCCACTTCATCTTCAGAGCCAGTGATGAACAATCTCCTTTGGATCAGATCCTTCTCACATTCATTAGATCACCTGATTAGATCATGTCCAGTCAATATAACTTTTTTAAAGTCAACTATGTCATCTAACATAGCTGAATCACTGGAGTAAAATCCTTCACGTTCCCAGTCCAGGGGATTATACAGGGTTGGTACATATTGAGTGGGAATCTTGAGAGAAATCTTAGAATTTTGTGAACCACTTACTATGGACTGAATATTTCTGTCCCCTGAAAATTTGTATGTTGAAACTCTAATTCCCATTGTTACAGTATTTGGAGATGGGGCCTTTGGGAGGTAATTAAGTAATGAGAGTGAAACCCCTATGATGAGATTAGTCTCCTAAAAAGAACAGATAAAACGTTCCTCTCTTTGCTCTCCACCATGTGAACTATGAGAAGCCATGTGCAAACCAGCAAGGAGGCCCTCATCTGACATGAATCTGCCAGTGCCTTAATCTTGGACTTCTCAGCCTCCAGAACTGTGAGCAATAAATGTTTGCTGTTTAAGTCAATAGTAATTTGTTACAGTAACCTGAGCTAACTATGACACCACAGATGGCAAGGATGTGAAGCCACTGAATCACTAATATGCTCTTGGTGAGAAAGTACAAAATTACAATTATAATTACTTTGTTAGATAATTTGACAGTATCTTATATCATTGAAGATGCATCTAAAGGTATTTACCCTAAAGTGACAAAAGAATATGCCCATACAAAGTTTTATAGATATATGTTTATAGAGCTTAATGTACAGATGCCTTTGAACTGGAAACAACTCAAATATCTATGAAGAGTTGAATGGATAAACAAAATATTGAATAGCCCTATAATGGAATACTATTCAGGAATAAAAATTTAATGAGGCACTAATACACAAAATAACATGGGTGGTCCCCAAAAGCATTATGTTAGGGGAAAAACCATGACATAAAATAAAGTATAATTTTTTGTTTGTTTGTTTTATGGAATACTACAGAATGCAAAATAGTCTATATTGACAGAAAGTACATTATGAGACTAAGAGATGGGGCAGAGTTTCCCCAAATAGGCGTGATGAAATTTTGTTGTGAGTGGAAATGTTATTTAACTTTATTGTTTTTGTGGTTCCTTGAGTTTAAAAATTCATAAACACTTATCATATAGAATAAATAGGTGCAGTTTATCAATAAAGTTGACAGAAAATAAATTAGGTGCAATAGAAGCATTTCTTAACAATATAGTTTTTCTAGTTTTCAATTATTTTAATGAGGTCTATACTTTATTTTGACCAAATATTGATTATGTATATTCATCTGACACCCTAATTGGATTTCAGAACATGAGTTTCCATTCAAAGATTCATCCTCCATCTTGGTTTTCTCTTCCTTTTATAACTAATTTAGTTTTCAGCTAATTTGACCAAGAAAATTATCTTACATTGAAAGTTTCATTTCATTCATATATTTAAAAAGATATATTTCAACATTTTTTAAATCTTATATATTAAAAAGTTAACAAATACTTCATTTGGAAATAAAAGAAGTGTTTTTTTTTCCAAATTTCTTCTTTTAATCATTTTCCAAAACTTATATTTGCAGCCTTCCTTTCATGATTTGGCAAAATAATTCTTTCCTGAATATTCCATTCTTTTTTTTTTAAGATTTTATTTATTTATTTTTGAGAGAGAGAGAGAGAGAGAGAATGAGAGATAGAGAGCACGAGAGGGAAGAGGGTCAGAGGGAGAAGCAGACTCCCCGCTGAGCAGGGAGCCGGATGCGGGACTCAATCCCGGGACTCCAGGATCATGACCTGAGCCGAAGGCAGTCGCTTAACCAACTGAGCCACCCAGGCGCCCCTGAATATTCTATTCTTATCTAATTTTGAAAATAAACTTAAAGTTGTGTAATTTTTATTCACATCATCTCCTTTTAAATTTAATGAATTCTTGATATAATTTTCCTATTTGTAAGCCCTTATTTCAATTCTATATGCAAAGAAATATGCTAAATCCAGAGCAACCTTGATCCTAGACTTAATAGATCATGTAATATACAGAATAGTTACAAAGATTAATATCAAATTATAACTCAAGGTAATAATTTCAAACAACCTGCTAGAGGTACAAATAATGTATGTATAAAGTATGTAGGAGTGTGATGATATTAATTATAACTGGAGAAATACTTTTTAAAACTTCTTCAGGAAAGGGAATCCAATCAAATTTAAGCACTAGGTAGTAATTTATTTAGTCAAGGCTACCACAGTAAAATCAATGATGAGAAACAAATTAGCCTCAAGAATCAAGTTATTACACTAGATGAAATCCAGAGTTATGACTCATCTGTTTATAATTTGTGTTATATATTCATCATCTTCATTTTGTATATTCTTAAATACTTAAATTCTTAAACACTTAAATATAATTCTTGTAGAGGTCAATATAAATTACAAGATCAGACTATATTTAGTGTGAGAGGAGACAGACTCTACCTCTTGATGAGAAGACTAGCATGCATTTACCAGAAGGGGTGGGGTGGTTGGTACCCAAAATTTCAGACAACACATAACCAACACATTGATTCTCCATTATTCTAGTATATAGAACATTTCTCAACCTTTTTAAAAATTAAAATATTTTATTAATTGTTTACATGGTTATTTTTCACCCATTTAAGCCATCATTTATCTGTACAATGCCATGTAGTATTATTCTTTTTTTTAAAATTTTTATTGTTATGTTAATCACCATATATTACATCATTAGTTTTTGGTGCGGTGTTCCATGATTCATTGTTTGTTCATAACACCCAGTGCTCCATGCAGAACGTGCCCTCCTTAATACCCATCACCAGGCTAACCCATCCCCCCACCCCCCTCCCCTCCAGAACCCTCAGTTTGTTTTTCAGAGTCCATCATCTCTCATGGTTCGTCTCCCCCTCTGACATATAGTATTATTCTGTTTTAAATTTCGTTTCAGTTCTGCCTCCCTTTTGTTTCTGAGGCCCAGGTGGACTGCATAGGTAAGGCTCCACCCAAGAAATAAAAGAGGCAAGATAAACATACTGGAGAAGGCCAGACAACGTCAAAGATGTCCCCAAAGACCCCTCACCCTGCTCTGGTTTCCTTTTTCCCTCATCTCAACGCCTCAGGGAGAAGTAAATCTGCATCTCACTTCCCCAACTCACCCTCAACTCCCAATCACTCGCCTTTACTAAAACCTGGGTCCTCCTCCCCGACATCCTCTAATTCCCACCGAGCTCTCACTCCAGCGAGATACACATCTACTGCGCCTGTCTTCCAGTAAGGTATTAGTCCCCTTAATCCGAACTCATTTTCCGCATCCCATCTGCCTTCCGCCCCTTCAACTCTGGTCCCCTCACTCCGACCTCTCTCCCATAATCCTCCCCAAGCCACGGCTCTCTGGCCCCTTCTCCCTCCTACCCCCTTAACTACAGCTCCTTTCTTCCCGCTCGGCCTCCAACCTCTTCCCAGGGAATCCTACCCCATCCGTCTCCCGGTACTGGTCCCCTCCTCCAACTCCGCCCCTCTCCCCCCCCTTCTCCCAGCTGGAGGCCCCCTCACCTGAACGCCGCTGCCGCTGCCGTCCCAGAAGCCGAAACGTGCTGGCGCCGGACGGCCTCCCAGAATCGGTCACCGCTGAGCTCCTGACGGCCCCTAGGGAAAGCGAACGCCACCACCTCCAACTCTGCCCGCCCCGGGCCAAGCCGTCACCGTGCCCACTGCCAGTACCACAGCCGCCATGTTGAAGTCCTACTTCTCTGCCTCCCTTTTGTGGCTCTTCTTTTAATTCACTTTAAAAAAGCTTTTGGTTTGTGTTTTTACAAAGGCATCTTAGCAATCTTCTGTTCCTCTAGTATCATCCCGTTGATATACTCTTCCCCATTCCTTCAAGAATTGCTTTCTGAAACAAAAATTTGATTAATCAATTATCGTCTTATTTTACGATGTTTCTTGACCTAAGTTCAAACTCTTGTGTATCACAAAAAGTCTTTATAAATCCGGTTCCAAATGATTTTCCACCTGTACTTTCCACCAAGAAATCCTTAAACACTCTATGTACCAGCTCCAAAACACAAGTTGATTTCCTGTATATCAAAACCTACATGACTCCTTGACAGTTTATCAACTATACAATCTTCTTAAAAACGCTTATCTTCTTCCATGTTGAGTCTTTAAACCATAGCCAAATTTGCTTGGTCAGAGATAGTTGTTTCTTAATCTCCAGATCCAAGCAGACTTAAACAAATATCTTCTATGCTTACGTGGCACCTTGGATAGCCCACTATTAGAACATTCACCATGCTTTACAGTGGTTTTTAATTTATCTTTGTCTCTCCATAGAAACATTGAGCTTCATAAGTTCACACACTGACCAGTACCTAGCAATATATACCTTACACAGGAAGCATTCAATCAATGTTTATTGGTTCATGAGTATTTGACTAGCAGTCCATAATATATTTAAGAACATATTTTCTATTGAATATACACTTTTATATTAGTCATGATTCTTTGTGTATCTCTCAATCAAAATATACTAGTAATATATAAAGGCTATGCACTTTGTAAAGCAATTCCACTGAAATCTTACTTAGAGTTTGAGAGAGTATCAACGTGATGCCTTTTTTAAGTTTTATCTACTTTACAAACATGCTCAATGTAAAATTCTCCAATGAAAATTTTAATTCCACGAGCTGGTGACAATACCTTAGGAGTATCCCTGTTGTGTAAATCCTGTATCTCATTAGAAGAATAGAATCATTTTTTCTCAAGATTTTGTTTTGGTTTTTTCAGTAGTTATTGAGCTCATTGGATTGCAAAAGGCAATAAACGTCTTCATTTCACTGCCAAGTTATTCATCTGTACTAGAGTGCAAAGAGTGGTGTGCTAATTTCTTGGTAACCCAACTGCTTTGTCAAAAAGTTCAAAGTACTGCCAAATTTGCATTACAAAATAAAACACATTTTGCACTGATCTGTTGCTAGAGAAAAGAATTTGTTTTCACAAATATTTATGTTTTAACAATTCATAAAAAGAAAAGGAGCATATTCCCAAGGGGGGAAAAAAACCCACAAAGTTTATAATAGCTTTTTTCCACTTATCTTCTATTTTATCTTTAAAGCAAATCTTCATTACAGGGTATTAGTGCTCTGGAGTTGATCCTTTGTTGGTTGGGCTGAACAGACTGGAACTGACCCATGACCCTTGATACTGGAGGAGTGATAAGAAATACTGTGTCTTTTAGGTGCACCTAGGTGGCTAAGTCAGTTGTGTCCAACTCTTGGTTTCAGCTCAGGTCATGAGATGGAGCCCAGAGTCTGCTCCATGTGCAGGAGGGAGTCTGCTTAAAGATTCTCTCCCTCTGGCCCTCCCCCACTGTCTCTCTCTCTCTCTCCTCTCAAATAAATAAATCTTTATTAAAATAAAAAGAGGTGTGTCTAGGTGATTCAGTTAGTTAAGCTTTTGACTTCAGTTTAGGTCATGATCTCAGGGTTCTGGGACCACCCCCTCAATGGGATCCACACTAAGTGGGGAGTCTACTTCTCCCTTTTCTTTCCCTCTACTCCTTCCGCTGCTCATGCTTGCTCTCTCTCTCTCTCTCTCTCAGCCTCTCTCTTTCTCATACAAATTAATAAATTATTTATTTTAAAGAAATACTGTGCATTTTAGAAAATGAAACCTCACAAGATTGGAAAACTTGGCAAACCGTACCTGAGAAATCAATGAAAAAAATTGTCAAGATGGATGAAAAACACGTCATTGAGGAAATGGGAAAGAAACCATAGAATACAATCGAATTTAGAGAATTGAAACAGGATCTTGAGTAATTTCAACTGTTTTAAGATTACACGGGTGCCACCCACAGAAGAGATACAACTTGTAACATGGGCAGTAAGAAAATTACAAAGGGCAAAAAACCGGCCTGGACAATTGACAAAGTTTTGAATTTAATAGGAGAGAGACAGGTCTAGGTAACATTTTAAGAGCAAAATGACTGAGATAAATTAATTTTTTCTTTTGAAATTGAATTATAAATTCCTGTGTTTGCCAGTGTATTTTTCATGGCATGAACATTTTCTGGAAATTTGTCTATTGCTGAAAATATATTTTTTTTATTTAGTTGAATGAAGGGTTGAAACCTATCTGTGTAATGTATTTTTTAAAGTTTTGAACCATAATTTCTAAATTTGTACAATTTTAAAGATTTGAAACATAATTTCTGTATCACCAAATGTTAAGGCACTTAGTGCATTAGTCATTCATAAGCCTAATTAGATCATACTATGAATGTTTCTAAGAGAGCAACTCTTACAATTTCTTTAGAAACATTAAAATGTCCAGGAAAACAAATAAGGACTTTGTATAGAATATCTGATGAATGCTTTAAGAACTTTTTCTCTCCTGCTGAGACCTATCAACATTTATGATGTATCAATGATATCCTAAATTGCAAGCTCAGTCCTGTGAGTGTCTTGTAGCCAAGGAGGACCTAGACCCACGAACCAGCAGGGTCTGACACTTGTGCTATTGCCAACACTTCAGAACCTGGCAAGCCTGCTGAGCGTTAATGGACCCTGGGTTGCAGAGAGGCAAAGTCTTCCTGCAATCTAGTAATCCTCAGTATAGAGTGCATAAGAAGCACCCCAAGACACTATTATCAATGCAGACTTAGAGGCCAGGCCTCTTCTCCAGGTACTCCTGCTCTATAGGTAGAGTGGTACCCAGGGATCTGCTTATGTGAAAAAGCACCTCAGAGAATTCTCACGGAATCATCCAGAGATCATATTCATATTATGAAAACTCTATTCTTAATTTTCTATATGTTTTATCTAAATGTTCACACAGATTTTGAAACTTGTGATTTCCATAAATATGTCTTCTTGGCAGGGGATTAAATGTGTCATTTTGCGCCCACACCGATTCTGAATTGAATAAGCCACTTGACACAAGATGCTGCCATTTGTTTCATTTTGAACTGAGCCAGTGATTGAGTAATGACACATGTGTTTGCATTATAGTTTTGTTTCTGATGAAAATTGCATATGTAGAAATAGCTGTGTAAATAAATCAAACTAAAATTTCCTTAAGGTATAATGGTTGATGAGATTCCAGACTTTTGCTCCCATTCTCAAGTCTCACTATCACTATATAGTCAACACCCATCATGAGAGTACATGTAATACACCAGTATATCAATAAAATAACAAGGTCAATCATCCACTAAGGGATTACCATTCTGAAAGATATTCAGGCCCTGATGGGTGGGATTATGGATCCAGAGGAGACACTGTAGTAGTAGATGAAGGATTGCTCACAAAAAAAAGAAGAGAAAAGAAAAAAGAAAAGAAGAGAAAAGAGAAAGGAAAAGAAAAAAGAAAAAGAGTGAAAGAAAGCAGGCAACAGTAGTAGGAGAGAAATTGGCACAAAGGAACACAGAGCGGTGAGTTCCACAGTCAGGGAGTTATCATCTATGTTAGATCACACTGATATGAATCTTACTCAGGTTTTATTTTATTTTTTAAATTGAAAGATTATGAACATTATACTGAGTGGTCTGCTTTGTCCAGTAGATGTACATGTAGTGGAAATAGCTCTGGTCTTCTAATAAGGCTACATTCATTAATGTGCTCTCTCTACATTATGAAACATATTAGGTAGTTCTAAATGTTTTCTACAGTATGAAAGACACTGTCAAGGGATTTCACAGGCTTGGTCTGTCTATCAGCCTCATCCTTTTCTACATTTCATTGTCTTACACCAATGGATCTCTAAGGTACAGGTTGTATTAGCATCAAGTGAAACATCTGTGAAGTAGCACTTTGTCAATCATTCTGGATGGCCATCCTATGAAGGCCCACTTTGTGAATAATGGCAGGAAACAGGACCCTTATTTCTTACCAATGAAATTTCCTCTATGAGTTTGATCACCTACCATGCTGACTGTAAAGCCAGTTGTGACTAAGTCACAGATGAAGTTATCTCTTCTTTGTGTATTCATGTAAGTTTGTATCAAATTACTTAGCAAGAGATGTAAAAATTCCCTTTTATTTTTTTCTTATTTTCAGTTTCTGAGTGACGTAGAAAATCTCCCTATCTCAAAGCAAGGCATTCTTGAAAATTGTGCTAAAATACTTTCAAAGATGAAATAAGTGAATATATGTGAGTAAATGAGAAAAAATGAGAAATATTAGCTTAAGTCAAGATATAAAGTGTGGAGAGTAATCATACTCTAATAGAGATCAGATAGTTTATACTACTATGTGGCACTAGACACATTTAGCTTCTGCTGAATTTGTGACCCAGATATTACAAAACAGTGCTTGTGTATATAGGAGTAAGATTACATATATATCTCCAACCTTATAAGGGTAAATACATGTGAAAGTAACATAAAATGAAAATTTCTTATACAAAAACAGCAATACTTCAATTAACCACACAGCCCTATGGATGGTATTTTTCAAAATCATCATTTCTTATTTCTCACTGCTACTGCTGAATTATAGATTACATAATGGTCCAAATGAGTTCCACAGTACTGATCTGTGTTTTGTTACTGGACTTTGAATATATATTCCCATGTCTGAAGTAAAATAAGGAAAATATAATGAATTTGTCGTATAAATAAATACACTCAGTTTATAAAACAGCTGATTATTTTGACATTATGGCCTTCTAATCTTTTTCTTTCAATAATCAGGCTGATTTTTAGATAGAGATTTTTTATTTGTTTATGTGTTTCTTTTGTGATTTAGTATGTTCTTTCCAGGTAAAAGTCAAAAGTAGTAATTGCATGTTATATTTTGAAATGTATTTTTTTAATTATACTGACCCAATAAAGAAATCCTGGCAGCACTAACCTGCTCCATTCTTCTCCTTAAGGAAATGAAAGACAGTGACTGGCAATCTCTTACCCATCATTATTTATTTTTCTTTATTAAACCATATGTTGCAACTGAGGGGAACAAGTAGATAATTTGGTCTCACTTATCTTTGTGATATTTTGTCTACTAATTTTAATTAACATAGATTTGATTTGAAGGCAAAATGCTCTGGTTCCTTTAAAATGTCAAATTTTAAAATGCTGACATTTTCTTGGAAAGAGCAAGGACCTGAATGAGTTAATTAGGAAGGGACTGGTCACTAAGAGATTCCAGGGTAAAATGCAGTTCATTTCGGCAGATAAGAAAGTTGCCCCTGAAGGTGACAGAGTCTTTTTTTCAACTCAATGCTAAAATTACCTTCCATAGGACACCTGATTCCACATTCTCACCCCTTCCTGCTGGAGAATTCTCAGTATTTTCTTCTATAATCTGAATTTATGTTAATAATCTGTGATATCCTTGAGAACAGGTACTTGTTATATTCATTTGTTTGTCCAGCACTTATAACTCTGCTTGAAACATACAAGGCCCTGGATAGATATTTCTTGAACTAATATTGAAGGAGGGAGTGACAAGGAAATATTAACTAATATTTAATTACTATATTAATTAATTTAACATTAATTAATATTAATATTAAGGGAGATTTTGATTCAGAGTAAAGGTGAAAAAGCAGTTGAGAATTTTACAGAGAATATTTACTCTTAAAAAAATAAGGCTTGGATTTGACATAATAGACTAGATGAAAATTTGTTGCTGTAAGTAATTCTGAAGAAAAGTCCATATGACAATTAAAATTTAAGAATCTGGAGATTATGAAGTGTGAGACAGATATGTAAAGACCTGGAAAATAGTCTAAAGCAGCTTGTTGATATGAAAGATTAAAAACAAATAGATTCTGACCTTTATTATAGTTAGATAATGGTATATATTTTGCCTTTCTTAAGTAGAAAATTTCTTTCATAAATTGTTTTGTATGGTTTCTGTGGTAGAATATATTCCAAAATGAATTTAAAATACTTTATTTAGCTTATTTTTAATGAATTGTATAAACTTAGAAGAACAAAGTAAATAAGAAGTGAAAGTTCTAGCTTCCTCCACCCCCATTTTAATTTTTCAATGCTTTGGGGAAATGTAAACTGACTAGCAATTATGCCTATTAGAAGATCTATGAAATTAATATGTATTTCCCCCTAAGTCCCCAAAAGAGAAGCGGTAGTTCAAGTTAAATCAACCTTATAGTTTATTTAGTCCTTTAAATATAATAGGAACTTAATAGTGTATAGAATTGTATTTATCTTAAATGTGTGTTTAATTTTGTTACCCTAATTTTCATATGATTTGGAAAGCAGTAGAGAGAAAGAAAAAAGAGAGAGAAGAAGATTTGTCTCAAGGGCTATAGCCCTAATCACAAACTTATAAAACAAGTAAAATAATCAAAATCTCATGACTGTTAACATTTTGTTAAGTTTAGGCTAAAGACGTCAAACCATTAACTTATACTGAGGGAGAATTTATGAGTGATATGGCCAATAATGGATTGTACTCTTCGTTTTAGGAATATGGACTGTGGAAATCTACCCTGCCCCTTAGTTCCCACCAGGTGAGCCTGATGGGAGGTAAGACTGGCAAACCAGTCCTACTAACAGTAAATTTGAGATAGTTCCAGGATTATACTATGATCATTAAAATTGGGTACAACTTGTGACCTTACTGTGAATCCTAATTTAAATGTAATCAGGAATGTGTAAAGCTTTGATTTCCAAAGTTGCCAACATGTGAAACTTACCTGATTTCCAGTCACTGCATTTTTCAAACCAGCTGGGCTTTAGTGAAATTATTTTGTGTCCCTGCTGGGCCTTAATGAAATGATTTTTCACCTGGTTTGAAACTCATGCAGATCCAAATGAAATTGAAACTGAAGTGAAATGTACTAGGTGTCAACCATGGGAACCAGTGCCAGTATTTTTTTTTTCTCCCCAAAGTGATTGCTAACTGAAGCAGCAGTTTTCACACTATATAATCTCCATAGATTTACAGCAGGAATTAATCTCACAGACTATTTGAGGACAAGTGGGACATGTGTTAAAGGACTGTGTTAAAAAATAAAAGGGATGTACTAACTGTGTTGAATTAAGAGGATGTTGACTATCGATTTTTTAGGTTACAATTAGTGCTGATGGGACACATAGCTAAAACGTTCATGAGTCACACTATCATACTGCATTTTCTTCTTTTTTCTTTTCTGTTTTGTAATTTCTGTTCTTTTTTATCAATTTATATGTTAGAGGCTTATAAACTGAAAAATTAAGACCCTTGAATTAATATATTAAAGTTACTAGAAATTTTATAGTTTATTTAAAATTTGAAACAGACATGACATCAGAGACTATTTGCTTCTATAATCTGAAGAACAAAGAGCACCAGAAATTACAACACTTCTGTTGTAGACGTGTTAATCATTGAAAAAATTATTTTGGGTTAATGTTATAAATGTTGTTTAAGAAAAATATAAATGACAGTTCTGAATGTATATCATGACTTTAATTTATTGAAATACTTATTTTTGCATATAATTTCCTTCCCAATTTTAAACAAAATGGTGCAATTTATTTACCTTAACATTCTTCTTCACTATGTTAGCTGAATAGAAAAGTATAAAGTGAGGGGCGCCTGGGTGGCTCAGTCGTTAAAGGTCTGACTTCGGCTCAGGTCATGATCCCAGGGTCCTGGAATTGAGCCCCACATTGGGCTCCCTGCTCCGCGGGAAGCCTGCTTCTCCCTCTCCCACTCCCCCTGCTTGTGTTCCTGCTCTCGCTATATCTCTCTGTCAGATAAATAAATAAAATCTTTTTTTAAAAAAAGAAAAGTATAAAGTGAGTGTTTAATTATTAAAATGTGGCTGACACTTCTAATCCAGTGCCTTTGAAAAATATTATTTCAGAATGTGCTCCTGCCTCACTAGGTACGATCCTCTCAGCTTTACCTTAGCAGAAGCAATCACTTTGAGTTAATATTCACTCATAATATCCCTCCTCCTAGAAATGGTGATTGTTTTGTACACGTATATCAACATTCTATTCATCATCCTTTTAGTATGATGACATTCAACACTTATTTTGCTGTAACAGTTGTTTTGAAAAATAATTTTTTACCAATTAATATATCAGCAATTTGAGTATTTGCATGCTTATATGTGATTCCATCTGTGAGAAACACTAGGTGAGTGAAGAAAACTAGCCCCAGCAGAACTGCGACATCTAGAAATCCACAAAAAACAACGATGCACACAGAACCACGTCTTGTAGGAGGAGTCATATTCATCCACATCTAGTGTTACAATTACATATCTGCTTTCACAGAATCTGTTTTCCACAACTTTGCAACAACTCTTTCAAACTATAATTTTTCTGGTAGCCACTCTGCCTCCAAACCCTCTCCTCCCTTTATTTCTCCGTTGCCCTCCCTGACTCATGTATTGTTTTACTCTATCAATGCCTCTTCACAAGATGTATACGAATCCAAGACACTCGTAGAGAATATTCTCCCCATCATTTTCCACCTAAGGACAAGTATGAGATTGCCTTTTTCACCAGGCTTTCCCTAGTAGACAGGTCCAGTGGAATGTCTCCTAGAGCATGGTATTTGGCTACTCCAAGCAGAGTCTTCAGATCAGGAGAGGAGACTGAGTGATGACTGTCTTGACCTCTTCCTCCAAAGGTACATTTATCTTCGTAAGTCAACACTCTACTGGGTTAAGCTTTCAGCTACTGACTCAGAGGATTAATCCTAGTAGTGTCATTGAATTTCATAGACATGAGATTCTAGTATGCCAACGAGTCTCACTAGGATGCTCCTCCTAAAAATGTCAATTTAATAATTTGTCAGAATGATAACTCTCGAACATACTACATAGTGACATCAGCCCCATAAGGCATTTGCCCCCATGCAGACATTCTATATGTATCATCTAATTTGATTGCAGATTACAAATTGAATAGGAATTCAAATTAATAGGACCTGATTTTATTGGCAATAATTCTGATATTTTCATAACTTGAGCTAGCAAAAGATGTAAACATATCAGGTATACAGGGCATCATTCTCTCCTTAGGAAGATTTGTACTGATACTGCCAAAATTTGACTCTATAAATTTCCTTATTGTTTTCTACAAAGCTAAGTAGCCACTTTTTAAATTTAATACACTCTCCTCTTTATGTATGCAAATGCATTCAATACAGAACAAGTCCAACTGTTTTATGTTTGTTTTTTTGTTTTTGTTTTAAAGCTATAACAGTTGGGACTATTATTTGTTAGCATTTTAGTTCAACATTCTAAAATTATCTTATTTCTCATATTTTCAGTATCTTGAGAGAATTTTACTATCTCTCCCATCATACTGCCTATAATTACTGATGAAATTTTTATATTTTTTATGTTAATTTGGCATTTTTCTGCCTCTCCATGTTCATAAAATTAGGCAACTTTTCTACTGGGGACTATGTATTTTTTTAAGATTTAAATAAATATATACAGACATACATATATACATATATATAACTTATGTGTGTGTGTGTCTATAATACATATGTAAGTTATACATATGTAATTTATCTATCCCAGAGTGTAATTTGTTTTGATGCTTTATTTGATATAAAATGTATTTTCAATATTAAGTTTTCAAATCTGTAGTGTATTTCCTGTTTTATCTGTTATCTTATGCTTAAAAACCAGTTTCTACTCAGAGATCGTATAAGCATATATATTTACTTTAATATTTATATTTATCATTTAATTTCAAGAATTTATATTGGAATGTGAGTAAAAAAGGAAAAATCTCAACTGATTTTCCCCAAGTATTTTAACTGAGGTTCTACCAATATTAACTTATTCTTTCTTTCTCTATTATTTCTTTCTCTATTATCATAACACCCTAATAGCAATCAATCAATCAATCAATCATTCAATCAAAATAACTACAGGAGCACCTGGGTGGATCATTCCATTAAGCATCCCACTCTTGAATTCTGCACAGGTCATGATCTCGGGGTCGTGAATTCGAGCCCCATATAGAGCTATGTATTGGGCATAGAACCTGCTTAGGATTCTCTCTCTCCCTCTGCCCTTCCCTCCCCCTGGTACACACGCATGCTCACTCTCTCTCTCTCTAAAAAACAAAAACAAACAAACAAAAAAGCCCTCCATATCACCTGATAAATTACAACATATATCATATATGTGAAATAACTTGATGATTTTGATAAGTGGCTTTAATCTCATATTTTATAATACCATTTATTTACACTTGATTTGCCCTGCAATATTTTGTTATAGTAGCTTTCAAACCATTAATATGAATAATTAATCAAAGATATACAAAAATAATAAGGAAACGAAACAAAATAGAAATCAAAATGGGAAGTATAAAAGGAATGAAAATGAGTGATTGTGAAATTGTGCAAATTGTTTCAAATTGCTCTTTCTACAATTCACTTATCATTTTGAACCCATCAATTCTAAAAAGTATTAAGAGCTTAATTTTTATGAATAATGGTAATTTAATTTTTGAAATAATTTTCAAAGCATTTCTTTTTTTTGGCTAAAGTTTCAGTTCTTGGAGCCCTTGGACCCTTATTGCCCAAGGCAAGCATAGGCAGATAGCACTAAGGTGAGGGGAGGTATGATGTAGAGGTCTTTCCCATGAGGAAGGAGCTGGGCATAAAATGTCTTTCTGGTGGAATGGGTGGGGGAGAGAAAATTGGAAAGGGAAAACAAAGGTCCTTTCCAAAGATTCAGCATTTGCATTTGCTGGATATTCAACTTGGTTGAGGGGAGAAACCTGGAGAGGTACAAACATACCTGCTGGTTATTGGTGGGGAGGTAGTGAAAGTAAAGGAACTTTGGTTCTACTTCCTACTTGGAGGAGAATGTCTGATAGAATACCTTAAATCAATGTGCTTAATACCTCCTTGTTTTCTCATGGCTTACACAAATATAGACATGATATACAAGTTCTTATATGATATACTTGGGTGGAGGGGGCATGAGGGATAGGAATCTGAAGTCATCTGAGAATAAAGAACCTAGATATTGGCCTTGGGATTGCTGCAGTGCATGGTCAGGTGATTTGACAGATAAAAGGCAGATGGATCAGGGGGCGCATGGGAAGCTCAGTAGGTTATGTGTCTGCCTTCGGCTCAGGTCACGATCCCGGAGTCCTGGGATGGAGTACCACATCAGGCTCCCCCTCAGGCGGAAGTCTGCTTCTCCTTCACCATCCCCTCTGCTCCTCCCCCACCATCTACCTCTGCTTCCCACCCCGCTTGTGCTTGCTCTCTCTCTCTCTCTCTCTCTCAAAAAAAAAAAAAAAAAAGGTAGATGAATCAAAGCTGGGGACCAAAATGGAGGTTGTGCCTGAATCTCAGAGGGTCTACATTTCCCATGGACACTTGGTAAACTCAGGGAAAAGAATCCCTGGGGGTTCATGCCAAAGCAACCAGGGAAGCCTTTCGTAGCTGATACGGTGAAGACATTGGTCAATTCTCAGACACCACAGAAATGAGCTAATTACAACATGTCAGGAAAGTAAATCAGAGCAAGATTATAATATTCAGGATTGTCTATAAGATTCTCTGGAAAAATCTCATAATTTATAAGATTCTTCATCAATCTTTTTATTCTCTTTTTAAATTTGTACTTTATCTAATTCTCATGGATCTATAAATCTCAGTGTAGATAAGGCTTCAAGTAAAATACCATATAAGCATAATAACTTAGACAAGATGTTGAAAAAATTATTGGAGATCAGAAAATTTTGCTTTATCATTATTTGTAAAAGTTATCAATAAGGAAAGGCTTTCTTTGCTATTATCAGGTTATAATGTAAAACTGAATAATCAAAATAGTGTTGGAGCACCTAGATGTTCAATTGGTTAAGTGTCCAACTCTTGATTCTGGCTCAGGTCATGATCTCAGGGTTGTGAAGTCAACCCTTCATCAGGCTCTGTGCAAAGCACCGAGTCTGCTTGTTCCTCTCCCTCTGTTCCTCCCCCTGCTCACTCCTGTCTCTTTCTCAAATAAATAATTAAGTAAAAAATCTTTAAAAAAATAATCAAAATAGTGTTAACGTTCAGACACAAATGTCTGTATTGATGGGAAATTCATATAAAATAGATATTGTAACTTCATATCAATAATATATTCAATAAATCTTATTGATTAAGATGGCTATATGGTTAAGAAAATTAACTCTCTGCCCCATGTTATCACTCAAACAAAACAGTTCTAATATCTTAAATATTAAAACAAAACCAAAATATATTGATACGTAGAATATAGTATGTGTTAAAGTGACAACATATCCACTCATGCTCACATCAATGGACACCATTCAACTGCCTCTGTGAGGTTCCATCTGGCTTATGAAGTGACACTATCTTTTTGTTTTGTTTTTTAATTATCAAAATCTCTACACAAATGGTAAAGATTTAATGTAAAACAAAACAAAATAACCTTAATAGATAATGAGTTTTCGATGGGAATTTTATTGATCAGAAATTAAGAGGTTGGCTGTGCAGGATCACTGGATATGATCCAGTCACAGAGATATGATTGGTCACTGGATATCTCATTGCAATGCGCTGCATATTGGCCATTGAGTATTCTTATTTAGTGACCTCTTGGTGCTGAGTCCGCTTTCATTCAGCAACCTGATCCTTGAAATGGAAGATAATCTATTGCTGGTTATAGAATCCTAACTACTCTGCTCCTTTATCTATGGTTTCAGGCATCTCTTGAACTTTTCCTTTTCAAAATCCATTTCTATAATTGTTTCAAGAGAGAAAACTCTCTATCATGAAACTTTCTGTATAGTGTTTTGAGAATATTTTTTTAAAGATTTATTTTTTTCTTTGACAGAGAGAGACACAGCGAGAGAGGGAACACAAGCAGGGGGATTGGGAGAGGGAGAAGCAGGCTTCCCGCGGAGCAGGGAGCCCGATGCGGGCCTCGATCCCAGGACTCTGGGATCGTGACCTGAGCTGAAAGCAGCCCCTTAACGACTGAGCCACCCAGGCAACCGAGAATAATATTTGTAATAATACTGAAAGTATAATTTTAATTTTCATAGAAGGCTGAGATTAAAATTATTTTTTCTTAGAGATTTGAAGACATTTCTCCATATACTTTTGGCATATTGTGTGTGGCACACACAATAGTAGGTAGTGTGCATTTTTATAACTCTATTAATGCTTTAGATAATTTAAATTATTTTTATTCTAAAATAACAATAGAATTTTAAATATATTTTATATATAATTTTATATATTTTATTTTATTTAAAATATTTATTTAATATTTTACATTATACTTTTATATATATTTGTATATAATTTTTATAATAACAATATATTCCTCTAGAATATATTGGTTTTATAGTTCCTACAGTGTTCATCTTCTATTTGATGATATGTGTTTTTCTTTATCAAGAAATGTTTTCATATATTTTCTTTTCAATATAGCATCCATTTTATTCTTTCATTAATCTCCTTCTGAAAGACATTCTAGAATGTAGACCAGTCATAGATTGGGCCTTTTTGTCTTCCATAGATATTGCCTTTTCTGTAATATACTTCAGATCTTTGAAATCTCATACTTAGTTCTGTCAGACATTGAATTTGTTTTGTTCTTCACTACATTGATTGTTAGCTGTGTTTTGTTTTGCTATTTGCAAAATGATTATAGCAAGGCATCACATATAATGTCTGTATAAAAACATAATTTTATTTCTACATATTAGCAAAGAACTAGTTGATAATAGTATTGGTAAACAATGTTGCATACAATAGCATTAAAAATACCAAATACTTAGAATAAATTCAACAAAAGAACTGCAGGACCTCTAGATGGAAGATTATAAAGTTCAGGGAAGGAAAAAAAAAAAAACTAAAGAGAGTAAATACATTATTTATATGCAAAAGAAACCTCAATATAGATAAGATTTTTATTCTTTCCAAATTGATTTATAAATCCAAGGCAGAATTTACCAAGTTTAAGCTTACTTATAGCCTGTGATTCAGCAATCATAGTCCTCGATATATGCTTAAGAGAAACTAGTGCAAAATAGCCCACAGAAATTGAATGTCCATGTCAATGTTTTTCATAACAACCAAATTTGAGCCAACCTAAATATCCATAGCAGACATTTGAATGGGCCATTTCATTGCCAGAAAATGGATTAATCTCCTGTACACAACAATAAAAAGAATCAGAAATAAAAGAAGCAAAGCAGTATGGTTACATATATACGCAATCCAAAACAAGCAAACACAATCTAAGTAAATTCTGACTGGTGGCTAAGCTTATACTGAGGGAGGGAGCAGTAATGCTAACTGACAGGAGGACTGAATTTTTTGGAAAATTCTAAAAAATTTCAGGAAATTTTTTGTATCTTGGTTCAGTACTGGTTGTATAAGTATATGCATATATAAAAATTTATCCATGTAGAAAGCTAAAATTTTTATAATTTAAGAAAATTAAAAAAAATCACTCATCAAACTCTTTTACATGTTACTGTGTAAGTTGAATCTCTAAGAGAAAATTTTAAAATGCAGCATTTCCCAAGTATATTAGTTAATTAATTATAGGAAGTGGCTTTCAGGGTAATATGGTAAGATAAAAGCAAGTAATTGAGCTAGAATAAAGTATGTAAAGGAAGGCGAATTGGTTCTGATATCTAATTTAGGAGGAGATTAGCAGATAATAACCAGGCTTAGGAAGCAGTTAAAAATAATTTGTTGAACTAGGATCTTTGGCAGTGATACAAAGCATGGACAATTTCTCATTAGAGAAATTTCAAGAGAATACTTATAAAACTATATTTTCATTTAAGGTCAGGATATTTTGGCCATGATGGACATTATTTTGCTGTACATGTAGAGTCTACCTTTTGTTTATGTTTCATCTGAATTCAATCATGAATCCTTATATAATAAAATGACCCTTCTGCTTGAGCAGGATAAATAACTTAGGATAGATTTAATTATTTTATTGGAATAAAATATTTTAAAAATCTTAAAAAGATAGTAAATATTTTAAAACTTTGTGTACTAGAGAGACACTTGAATTCAACACATTTATGCTGAATCTACTCTCAATTAATAGAAAAACTTAGCCAATCTGTTATCTTTACTCTCATTCTTACAAACTCAAGTGTTGTTGACTATAGCTGTTAAAAAGAAATAAAATTTCTAATCCCTCTCTTTCTCACTAAGCCAACTGTCCTTGTCTTATTGTACATCCATAGTCTTTTTTTGGGCCTGAAAAGTAGCAAGTTTCTGAATAGATGTTCTTTTGTAGAGTGTTCCCAGGCTCCAGGCATTCCCTTACACCTTCGTTAAGAATAAGTTTCTAAAATGCAAATCTGGTCACTTTTATATTATTTGCTAATAATTTCCCCTATGTGTTACAATCCTATGAATGTATTTTATTTTATATAAAATGTGAATATTTTAAAGAAAATAATTATTATAAAGACTAAATTATTTTAGAAATATATTCATCACCCTTAGTTATCTTATTTTTTATTTTTTAAAGATTTTATTTATTTATTTGACAGAGAGATAGAGCCAGAGAACACAAGTGGAGGGAATATGAGAGGCAGAGGGAGAAGCAGGCTCCTCAGTGAGCAGGGAGCCCGACTCGGGGCTCGATCCCAAGACCCTGGGATCATGACCCGAGCCAAAGGCAGATGCTTAACCATCTGAGCCACCCAAACGCCCCGCCCTCGGTTATCTTCTAAATATATCCTGGCATTAGTATATTTTCTTTGCATACATTTATGTAAATAGTGGCATATTACTAAATCAACTACCAAGAGCTGCTATAGTTTAGCATCCATAGGTCCATGAGCTAAGTTTTGGCAGCCACACAATTGGAAATCCAGTTGAAAATTTTTAGTCCTCCAGTTCCATGACTTCTGTATCCAACTTCAGTACAATAATTTTACTATTATATGTATACTAATATAGCTTGCATTATTGCCTCATCACTTAATGACCTCTGAGAGAATACATTTTTTGTTTTTGCTTTAACTAATTTATTTTTAATTTAAATTCAATTAATTAACACAGAATATATTATTGGTTTCAGAGGTAGAGGTAAGTGATTCATCAGTTTTATATAATACCCAGTGCTCATTACATCACGTGCCCTCCTTAATGTCCATCACCCAGTTCCCGCCTCCCCCCCACCTCCCTCCCCTCCAGCAACCCTCAGTTTGTTTCATATCATTAAGAATCTCTTATGGTTTGTCTCCCTTTCTGATTTCGGCTTGTTTTATTTTTTCTCTCTTCCCCTATGATCTTCTCTTTTGTTTCTTAAATCCCACATATGTAAGATGTAAATAAGATCATATGATAACTGTCTTTCTCTAATTGACTTATTTCACTTAATGTAATATACCCTCTAGTTCCATCCATGTCGTTGCAAATGGAAAGAGTTCACGTTTTTGATGGCTGAGTAATATTCCATTTTTTACCCATTCTTCTTTATCTTCTTTATCCATTCATCTGTCGATGGACATCTGAGCTCTTTCCATAGTTTGGCTATTGTGGACATTGCTGCAATAAACATTGGGGTTCAGGTGCCCCTTTGGATCACTACTTTGTATCTTTGGGGTAAGTATCCAGTAGTGCAATTGCTGGGTCATATGGTAGCTCTATTTTCAACTTTTGGGGGAACCTCCATACTATTTTCCAGAGTGGCTGCACCAGCTTGCATTCCCACCAACGGTGCAGGAGGGTTCCCCTTTCTCCACATCCTCACCAACATCTGTCATTTCCTGACTTATTAATTTTAGCCATTCTGACTGGTGTGAGGTGGTATCTCACCGTGAGTTTGATTTGTATTTCCCTGATATTGGGCATTTTTTTCATATATCTTTTGGCCATTTGTGTCTTCTTTGGAGAGATGTCTGTTCATGTCTTCTGCCGATTTGTTGACTGGATTATTTGTTCTCTGAGTGTTGAGTTCTTTGGGTGAAGAACTCTAAAATTCTTTATAGATTTTGGATATTAGCCCTTTATCTGATATGTCATTTGCAAATATCTTCTCCCATTCTGTTGGTTGTCTTTTGGTATTGTTGATTGTTTCCTTTGCTGTGCAAAAGCTTTTTATCTTGATGAAGTCCCACTAGTTCATTTTTGCTTTTGTTTCCCTTACCTTTGGAGATGTGTCTAGCAAGAAGTTGCTGCAGCTGAGGTTGGAGAAGTTGCTGCCTGTGTTCTCCTCTAGGATTTTGATGGACTCCTGTCTCACATTTAGGTCTTTCATCCATTTTGAGTCTATTTTTTGTGTGTGGTGTAAGGAAATGGTCCAGTTTCATTCATCTGAATGTGTCTGTCCAATTTTCCCAACACCATTTTTTGAAGAGACTGTCTTTTTTTTCCATTTTTTAGATTTTATTTATTTCTCTATTATTTAGAGAGAGAGAGAGAACACAAGCAGGAGGGGAAGCAGGCAGAGGGAGAAGCAGGCTCTCTGGTGAGCAAGGAGCCAGATGTGGGACTGGATCCCAGGACCCTGGGATCATGACCTGAGCCTAAGACAGATGTTTGACTGAGCCACCCAGGCATCCCCATTTTCTTTTCTTTTAAAAAAAATTATTATTTATTTCTCAGTGAATGAGAGAGAAAGAGAGAAAGAGAACATGAGCTGGGAGAGGGGCAGAGAGAGAGGGAGAAGCAGGCTTCCTGCTGATTGCAGAGCCCTACATAGGATGAGGCTCCATCCTAGGACTCCATGATCATGATTTGTGGCACCCAGTTACCCCAGAATATACATTTTAGATGGCATGTAATGCACCAATAAACCTGATCCCATAATATATATGCCACTATATTAATATGCTTTCTGCATTTAAACTAATGGCTTACCAAAGGTATTAAAAGTATTTGATACACTGAGCCATGCCATTAGAGATAATTGATATTCTATAAACAATACACAATGAGATATGAGAACTAAATTAATTCTCACAGAGCTGAGTCAAATACAGATTATCAAAATAATCCCTTTTATTTACAATCCAAAACTAGATCAATTATAAATATCAATTAGATCAAAGGGGTAAAATAAAATTAAAAAAAAGAAATCAATACTCTGTTAAAATTAAGTTTAAATAATTAGCTATCACAGATCTGTTTGAAAAATCATAAACTATCCTAAGAAAGGAATGTAAGATGTATAGAATAACTTCAAACAATATATTGACCAAGTGAAAGACTGGGACTCTTGTCCCAACGCCAAAGATTTAAGGGTTTTCAACTATTTTTATCTTAATTCAAGGATTTGAAAATACTATTAACTCTGGAGTGCCTGGGTTGCTCAGTTGGTGAAGCAAACAACTATTGGTTTAGGCTCAGGTCATGATCATGATCAGGCTCTGTGTTCAATAAGGTGTCTCCTTGAGACTCTCTTTCTCTTCCTTTCCCTGAGCACCTCCCCCAACTTACTCTCTCTCTCTCTCTAAAATAAATAAATCTTTAAAAAAAAAAGAAAGTACTATTAACCCTAATGTTGTAATATGTAATGTAAGATGTAAGATGTTTGTTTAATTAATTATTAATTTCATTTAAAAATAAATTTGATAATATGCATATGTACTAGTCAGTGATTAATTATTAATCAATTTTACAACCCTCTCTAATAGCTTTAAAATGAGAAGAAAAATCATTCAACAGACTGTGGTTTGGTTGCAATATTTGGATTGGGGAGATAAATATTAATAGAATTTATTTTGTCAATGACTTCCTTATATCTATTTATTTTTAGAATACAATTATAATTATAATTATACATTTCAAGTTGAAACTTTCCCAACCAAACTTGATCATTCCAATATCCACATTACTTTTTAATATTTAGTGATGCCAAGGAGTTGGCCATTGCTAATTAGACATATATTCAAATCTGATCATTCCCTTTTAAAACGTTGGTAAGTACTCAACTTTTTCCTATAAATTAAGCTTAACTAAATACATTTCTTTGCACCATTGAATTGAGATAATTTCAAGTATAAAAATATTAATATTAACATCTGATATATATAAGCTTTAAATTGCAAAGCCTTTTGAGCTTTAAAATTATGCTTTGAGATAAAATCATAAATGATTATTAGTATGTATTCTAAAAAATCTTATAGATTACCCAGACAATGTGAAAAGTATTTTACATCCACTAGTTAGCCAAGCAAAAACGACATAAACTTTGGTAAGAAAATATCACAGAATGGAGAAAAAGCATTTTATGGAATAAATAGTGTGTGCTATAGTCAGCCATATAATCCTCCACTATGTAGAATATCATTGGCTTGGAGATCATCAAATTAAGCTTGGTTATTTTGTTTCTGTCAAATAGATGATTTGTATTTTTACTTTTGGATTAATAGGGAGAATTCTTTTGAACAAAATACTTCATTTGGTATTTGTAAAATGCCCTAAATTAATTTAGGATATTAAACACTGCAGTTGGAAATGCATTCTGATAAAATGGTGAAAAGAACATGATTCTCTTCCATTCCACTGTCTTCTAAGATCTATTACCTTCTAAGTCAAATGGTGGTGAGGCGTATGGGAGACCGACTAAATGTGGTCTCAGTTCTGAGGATCTCAAATGGGTCATATGAATTTCTGCTGGAGAACATGAGACCAGATGGCAGAATCAGGAAGTGCAAGAATCTGTAAGACATTTATCAGAAGAGACACACGTGCTCAAGTAGGTGAGTATATTGACCCTATATTACGATTCCCAATCTCCTGTATCTCAAAAACACCAAATGACCACCAACAAAAACATGCAAAAAGTGTTTTTATTCCTACTGGTCCCTGAGGCTGAGACCTACAAATGGAAAAGTTTCCTCCAGGTACATTAACAGTGAACTGAGAGTCTGCTTTCTTTGGTCGTACTGGTTGTCTGTCAGAATGACAATTTGCCTTTAATTGCTTCTAGAACTGTGACCACATAGGGAGTTAGTTTTAAACTTCACTAGATGGTCGAGTCACCTAGAGAGTTAAAAAAAAAAAAATCTGTTCCTATTTCCTCTACATTGCAGGCCATGGAGATAGTGATTTAATGTGTATAGGGTAAAGCCTAGACACTGGAATTTTTTTAAGACTTCTCCCCAGTTGATTCTAATATGGAGTAAATTGAAATTCATGGGGATGTGGGGGCATATGCCAAAAGCCATACCTGAGGCAATTTGAGCTGATATAAGAACAAGTAATAATAACCTCCAAACTGGGCAAAACACTCTGACAGGGGGGTGATTAATCAATCAGAGCAAATAGCACACATGTTCAGAGAAAGGTAGTTCTCAGAGAAGGAAATTTCAATTGTTCCAAAATTTTTTCTGAATATTTACCAGTTAAGTCATGAAATAGATCTTCATGTAACCAGTGATATTCACTGATAATCAAAAGAAAATGATTGTCCTCATTTTCTACAATTCACATTTTGCTTAAGCTACATGAAATAGGTTTTGCTTATTTGAAATCAATCATTTCCCTGACCACTTCGGTGGAATGAGATGATCAGGGGAGTAAGAGAGTAGGTTGCAAAAGCACCCCCTGCATGAACATTTCTGCATACTCAGTACTGCAAGAGTTGAGATGGAGAACAAAGGAAACTTAAACACAGGAACTTTGAGCATTTGAAATAGCTTAGTTGAAGTTTGAAGATATAAATTTAATGAGATTTTTTTTAATTTAGCAGGTAGGAGGCACAAAGAATGAACTTAGAGAAAGGTGCTATTTACCAGGGTTGCAAGAGCCTTTCTTTAATTAACATATAATGTATTATTTGTTTCAGGGGTACAGGTCTGTGATTAATCAGTCTTACACAATTCACAGCACTGACCATAGTCCATACCCTCCCCAATGTCCATCACCCAGACACCCCGTCCCTCCAGCCCCCCTCCACTCCAGCAACCCTCAGTTTGTTTCCTGAGATTAAGAATGCCTTATGGTTTGTCTCCCTCTCTGGTTTCGTCTTGTTTCATTTTTCCCTCCATTGCCCTATGATCCTCTGTCTTGTTTTACAAATTCCTCATATCAGTGAGATCATACGATACTTGTCTTTCTCTGATTGACTTATTTTGCTTAGCATAATGCCCTCTAGTTCCATCCATGTCATTGCAGATGGTAAGATTTCATTTTTTGATGGCAGCATAATATTCCATTGTGTGTGTGTGTGTGTGTGTGTGTGTGTGTGTGTGTGTGTGTGTATAACACGTCTTCTTTACCTTCTTTATGTCATCTGTTGATGGACATCTAGGTTCTTTCCATAGTTTGGATATTATGGAAATTGCAGCTATAAACATTGGGGTGCATGTGCCCCTTCAGATCATTACATTTGTATCTTTGGGGTAAGTACCCAGTAGTGAAAATGCTGGGTCATAGGGTAGCTCTGTTCTCAAGTTTTGAGGAACCCCCATACTGTTTTCCAGAGTGGATGCACCAGCTTGCATTCTCACCAACAGGGTAGGAGGGTTCCCTTTTCTCCACATCCCTGCCAATATCTGTTATTTCCTGACTTGTTAATTTTAGCCATTCTGACTAGTGTGGGGTGGTATTTCATTGAGGTTTTGACTTGGATTTCCCTGATGCCGAGCGATTTTGAGCACTTTTTCATGTGTCTGTTGGCCATTTGGATGTCTTCTTTGCAGAAATGTCTGTTCATGTCTTCTGCCCATTTCTTGATTGGATTATTTGTTCTTTGGTGTTGAGTTTGATAAGTTCTTTATAGATTTTGGATACTAGCCCTTTATCTGATATGTCATTTGCAAATATCTCCTCCTCTTCTGTCAGTTGTCTTTTGGTTTTGTTAACTGTTTCCTTTGCTGTGCAAATGATTTTTATCTTGATGAAGTCCCAATAGTTCATTTTTGCCCTTGCTTCCCTTGCCTTTGGTGATGTGTTTAGGAAAAAGCTGCTTCAGCTGATGTCAGAGAGGTTGCTGCCTGTGTTCTCCTCAAGGATTTTGATGGAATGCTGTCTCACATTGAGGTCTTCCATCCATTTTGAGTCTATTTTTGTGTGTGGTGTAAGGAAATGGTCCAGTTTCCTTGTTCTGCGTGTGGCTGTCCAATTTTCCCAACACCATTTGTTGAAGAGATGTCTTTTTTCCATTGGATATTCTTTCCTGCTCTATTCTGTTCCATTGATCTATTTGTCTGATTTTGTGCCAGTACCATACTCTCTTGATGATTACAGCTTTGTAATAGAGCTTGAAGTCCGGAATTGTGATGCCACCAGCTTTGCTTTTCTTTTTCAACATTCTTTTGGCTATTCGGGGTCTTTTCTGATTCTACACAAATTTTAGGATTATTTGTTCCATTTCTTTGAAAAAAGCGGATGGTATTTTGATAAGGATTGCATTAAATGTGAAGATTGCTCTCTGTAGCATTGACATCTTCACAATATTTGTTCTTCCAATCCACGAGCATGGAACGTTTTTCCATTTCTTTGTGTCTTCTTCAATTTCTTTCATGAGTATTCTATAATTTTCTGAGTACAGATCCTTTGCCTCTTTGGTTAGATTTATTCCTAGGTATCTTATGGTTTTGGGTACAATTGTAAATGGGATCGACTCCTTAATTTCTCTTTCTTCTGTCTTGTTGTTGGTGTATAGAAATACCACTGATTTCTGTGGCTTGATTTTATATCCTGTCACTTTACTAAATTCATGTATGAGTTCTAGCAGTTTCAGGGTGGAGTCCTTTGGATTTTCCACTTAATATATCATATCATCTGCAAAGAGTGCAAGAGCCATCTTAAGTGAGTTTTGAGGTTGATTTTGAAGACTCCTCTGCTCTACATCTGTATTCAAAGATGGAACCTAAAGGCATAGGGCAAGAAAAAGAACCAAGTTGTTCTTGTGTGTTTGGATAAAAAAATTTGGATTACAAGCATCTGTGACAGAATTGAGTTGTAAGTTGGTATTCAGAAATGCATTCACTTGGTAAGGGGCTTTAGATTTGTGTCTATGGACATTTTAGAAGAAAGCAATTTCTGAGCTTTAATGATCCTCAGATATTCCACATTCTGTTGATCTCATCTGACCAGAGAATCAAGAAGCATTAGATGTTTCTAATTAATGCATACTTTCGCTGAACATTTTGTGTACTCTAGGATGAATTTTCTACTTGAATTCTTCATCAAGAAAGAAAAGGCAGTGAATTTAAAATCTTGGAATATGTATTTGGTTTCACCCCTCAGAAATACTAAACATTAATATTGGAGGTGTACATAGTTTATTAAACAGTATAGAAAAAAATCATTTAATTACAAATTAGCCCTTTCCTAAAGATATTATAATGCAGCTAATTTAATTGTTATGCTATACTGTTCACTTTTTTTGCAACACAAATATAATCAGAACGAAAAATATAGTAGTCTGTTCAAATCATTTCTTATTCTACAAAAATAGCCCATATGTCCTTTTATGTAAAATCATGTACACTTCCAGGTAATATCTTATGGAAGCATAATGGTTTTTACCTTCTCCTAAAAATGTATTCCAAAATTAACTCTGTTTACAACAATAGAATAAAGACAATCCAGGTGATTTTAAGATTTAGAAAGGCAAATATTTTAAACTTAGGCTATTAATCAACTTATTAATACATAGGGTTTTTCTGTGACTTAATTTTACTTAGGAAACAGTAATGAAATATTTCTGCCTTAAAAACTTTATAGCTGCAGTCATCAAGACAGTATGGTACTGGCACAAAAACAGACACATAGATAGTGGAACAGAATAGAGAGCCCAGAAATGGACCCACAACTATATGGCCAACTAATCTTCAACAAAGCAGGAAAGAATGTCCAATGGAAAAAAGATATTCTCTTCAACAAATGGTGTTAGGAAAACTGGACAGAAACATGCAGAAGAATGAAACTAGACCACTTTCTTACACCATACACAAAAATAATTAAAAATGGTTGAAAGACCTACATGTGAGACAGCAAACCATCAAAATCCTAGAGGAGAATGCCTTATCTGTGTACTGGCAGTTGTGTAGAACAACTTTATATTGCCATTAGGAATATTAAAAGAGTTAATGTTTCCAAAGTAATTAGAATAATGCAGAGCCCTCAGTAATTACTAAGTATACATGCAATATCTCATAAAATGTAGATACTCTTTTAAATTTTTATTATTCTTTCTCACAACTGCTTCTGACATTCTTGTCTGTTTTTCTATCTTTCTCTATACTATGGATTTGTCTATTTTATATATATATAAATTTTGGCCATATATGGCCATGCCAGCACTTAGTAAGGACAGATCAATATCACATTGGGGATACTAACTAGTATAAAATCTAAGGTAATGATATTTCTATAGGATAGACTTACATCAAAAGTTTAGTAGTGTTCTCATTAGCTATATATGATGCACATATTCTACTACTTCTTTTCTTAAATTTTACTGAAGCAAACCAAGTATTATCATAAATTAGAAACAAAATAATAAGCAAGTTTCTAACAACATGTATTCACTTTATAAAATAAACAATTGTTTATATGCATTTAATTTTATACCTTGAAGAAATGCTTTATAATCCATCAATTTTGTATAATTGCTTTGATAAGTAACTTGCTACTTCTTAAAATAGCATTATTCTAGAAAGCACATAACTAATAAATTGTTATGACACACAAAAAATGGGGGTCATTCACTTGTGAATTGTAATACATAAATGTCTTGAAGCCTAATTACTGAAAAATTACAGTAAAACACTCTGTGTATACATACACATCACTGTAATGAAGTAGTTTGCCAAATAATTCACAACAAATTAGGTCTGTAAAGATGAAATTAATCTAAATGACATTCATAAATCAAAAGAAAGAATGACAAAAATTCAAGATAACAACACAGGACTGATGATGTCTTGATACTGATAATGAGGAATTTTCCCTAAAATTAAAAACAAACCATAGCAATTTGGCAATGTTGCCAAGTTATGTGTCTCAGCCAGCCATCATTTATATACAGTCATTCTTATTTGTGGGTTCCATTTTTGCAAATTTGCCTATTAACTAAAATTTCTTTCTTTCTTTCTTTTTAAAAAGATTTATTTATTTCAGAGAGCAAGAATAAGGGAGAGAGAGTACATGATTGGGGGGAGGGTCAGAGGGAGAAGCAGGCTCCTCGCCGAGCAGGGAGCCCGATGTGGGACTCGATCCTGGGACTCCAGGATCATGACCTGAGTCGAAGGCAGTCACTTAACCAACTGAGCCACCCAGGCGCCCAGCTAAAATTTATTTGTAACCCCAAAATCAATACCCACAGAGTTTTCATAGTCATTTGAGGACAAGCAAAACCTTAGGGAAGCAAAACCTTTGAGATGCTCTAAGTTCTCATTCCCAGTGAAGCAACCTTCTCTTCTCGTTTCAGGTCTCATACTGTAAACAAAGCGTCTCTCTCATGATAGATTTAATGCCACTTTCCCATACTTTTGTGCTTTTTGTTAGTGATTTTGCTGTTTAAAATGACTCCCAAGCATAGTGCTAAAGGATTGTGTACTGTTCCTAAGCACAAGAAGGCTGTGATGTGCTTTATGGAGAAAATATGTGTGTTAGATAGATTGTTCAGGAATTATTTAGAGTGCTCTTGGCAGTGAGTTCAATGATAATGAATCAACAACATGATACATCCAGAAAAAAAGAGGGAGTAAAGAAGAAAGAAAGAAAGAAAGAAAGAAAGAAAGAAAGAAAGAAAGAAAGAAGGAAAGAAAGAAGGAAAGAAAGAAGGAAAGAAAGGGAGAAAGAAAGGGAGAAAGAAAGGGAGAAAGAAAGAAAGAAAGAAAGAAAGAAAGAAAGAAAGAAAGAAAGAAAGAAAGAAAGAAAGAAAGAAAGAAAGAAAGAAAGAAAGAAAGAAAAAAGAAAAGAAAAAAGAAAAAAAAGGAAATTTGCTGATCTGTATATGAGGTTGCTCCAGGAAATGTAAAGAAACATGTACAGTGCATAATGAAGCTCTGGAAAAGATAGATTCTAGAATTTTAAAAACAAAATTTCCAACCTTGTGGGAAAATAATCTCTTTTAATTCACTCTTAGAGGAATATATTTGACTCTTTCTATATTTGTGAATTCACTAAATGATAATTAATTTAAAAAGCTTAGTGGACATCATTGTTATCAGGCTAAAACCCAAACAAATTTTAGGTCATGTTACCCAGGGTCAGGAAAATGTTAGGAGAGAAAGACTATTATATATTATTACAAAGAATCACTGTATCTAATTAAATATTTGTAAGAATTGTATAACAAATAAGATCTCTCTTAATAGAGACACACATAAAACAAGTTATTTATTGATCGGTTAACAAAAATGTGACCAGACCTTGCAGGAAATTAACCCTGTATTAATTCCAGGAGCAATATTGCATATTATTTGCTAATTTTCTATTTACATTTGTTATTTCCTTCATCAGCCTACTAGCTACTATTTACCTTTTAGAATTATATTTTCATACCTAAATCAATAGGAACCATTCTTCTCAAAATCGTTTGCTTGATACCTGAGATTAATATAATTATCTTTTATTTATCTCTGGCCACTCCCCTTACATCCGGCTATTTAAAAAACATAACTGCTTATTTATTTTTTTAAATGCAGTGTGTACAGAAAAATATTTTATCCAGGTTACTCTTTCATTCCAGACCTAAAATATTTATAAATTATCAACTCATAGGATACAGTTTGAGCTATTTAAAAATTGTCTTTTTTCTATCTCTATCCCATCCAATCTGATTTCTCACTATGTATACGTGTACAAGCATTTTCTAATCAAGTGTTTTCTTTCCTTTTGATAAACTTCATGCCTTTTCGTGTCTTGAGTTTGTTCACATTCAAAGCATGGATGAAACTCGATAACAAGCATCAGGGTAGAGAAGAAAAAAGTGGGGAAAAAAAGCAGGATGAAAAAAATCTGCCAGGCTTGGTTCTGTAGCCTAAAGTCAGGAAGTCCAATATGTATATCAAAATGAGCACTGCAGCCACCACTTTGGTTTTTCTGAAGATCTGTTATCAGTGTGGGTAAACCAAATAGGTAGAATTTATGAATGATTTATAAATGCTGTAATATTTTTAGGAATGCATTCTGTACAAAATAGCCAGTTCCTGGGAATATAAGAACAGTCATCAATAATCTAAAGGAAGGGAGAAATACAAACTTGCTGGAATTTCAATACATTTCTCACATAGTCTGAAGTTCAGAGCCGTGCTCAATTCCCTGGAGTGCCGAGATCCAAGTTGAAGGAGCAGCCCAGGAATATAGAAAAGTTCAAGCCTGAGTTGAAAGGGAAGTGAGGGTCCAGGTGTCATCTAAGTCTGAGTCTAGGTCCAGGCTATTGTAGGCCTGAAGCGCCAGAGAGCTAAGATTCTTGATATATTTGTGTCATTGATCAAAATTGTGTCAGAAAAGGAATTGGGACTATGGGTAGAAGAAAATAGCAACTTCAGCTATTGAGTTTAGGAGAGAAAGACGTTGACTTCTTCACCTATGATACTTTCTCTACATAAACCACACATACTTCAGCCCATAAACAACTTTGATATATTACCATACTATATGCTTATCTTACGGTCAAACCAATGGAAAGTGAGGAAGGAAGTTACATGGATTTACCAGGTGATAACCTATGTAAATATAATCTATGCAATTATTTGGTTCTTTATATTTTGTTAATTACTTTTCCTTTTATAGTTAATTTGTGTTTCTTACCATTTTATAAGTATCAACAAAGAGTAAGAAATCAACTGTAATTAAATAATAAATGAAGATACAGGCTTTGTCTTAAATTCAGGAAGTCAAACAGATTTTTTTTTTTTTTTTGAGAGAGTGCACATCAGTGGTGTGGGGAGGGGCAGAGGGAGAGAGAGAACGAGAGTATCTCAAGCAGATTCCACACTCAGCATGGAGCCCCACAGGGGGCTCGATCTCATGATCCTGTGATCGTGACTTGAGCCAAAATCAAGAGTCAGACACTAAACTAACTGAGCCATCCAGGTGCCCTAAAAAGTCAAACATATTAATCTAAGGTTTGTTGAAGAATATTAAAGCTTTATAGTTTTAAAAGCATTTTGTTTTTGAATTCTAATAAGTTTAAAAAAATGCATGTACTATGCTTATGAAACTTGCAAGAATGGAAGCTTTTCTTTTATTACCATCCTTAAAAAAAAAAAAATCCTTAAAGTCCTTCCAGAGTTAAAACCATACCATTCTCTGGCACTCCCACAGAAAACTATGAATTTCTGTGTTTTTCAATAGATTAGAGAGACTACTATCATATTTGAATACAATGGTGACCATGCTTCTGATCTTCTTCAGAATTTTGTGATAAATAATAGTGTATTTTGCATTGCTCAGGAATTAGCAAGGCATTCTTATGTTTCATCATTAATTCATTCAGAAAGGATTTATTGAGTTACACTATATGCCAAGCATTGTCCTAGGCTTGGAAGATCCATCATTGAACTAAATAAACAAATATCTTTGCCCTTGTGGAGTTTAAATTCTATAAATGCCACCAGAGAGGTGAAAAAGCAAAACTGTATCTATCTATCTATCTATCTATCTATCTATCTATCTATCTATCTATCTATCTCTCTCTCTCTCTCTCTCTCTCTCTTTCTCTCTCTCTCTCTCTCTATATATATATATATGTAATTTAAAGACAGGACAAGAAGAAGGTGTGGTAAGTGTGGTTCATAATGTACCCTAGAGATACTGAATAAATCTTTTTTACAGTGAGAATTATACTTTTTTCCACCCACATATTGGCTTTTATTGGCAGCTCTATGATTTATATATGAATGAGTATAGATTTTTTCTGAATCACTTCCATGTGTTACATATTTAGAAAAGTTTAAAATGAATTTTATCCATAGATTATATCAAATTCATGAATAAATCATGAATAAATATTGACTTCTCTTAAATAAAATACATGTCGATATACAAATATGTGTATATAAATTTTGAATATGTAGACATAAATTTGTAAATACAAAATCGAAAACATCTAATGCATTAAAATAGCAATAATTTTCAAAGCACTACTTATAAAACATTATTTTATGCAAATTTCTGTACAAATAAGAAAAATACATAACCTCAATACACTTTAATCAGTCACAAGACTCAAGATGGTTTTTATAATCTGCTTTTTCAGTCCTTTCATTTATTTGAGGACTATAATTTAAAATATATGTTATGTAAGAAGAAATTACAATCTGAAAGCTTCTTTTTGTAGTTCACTTTTAAAAGCTTTTTTCAGCATTGGAAATCATAATTGATAATTAATACACTCAACTCTATTCTTCAAGCTCCACTAGTATAAGTTTTTTGCTTGAATGATTATTCATGTACAGCTTACTAAAGGGTTGATGTGAGAAGGGAGAAAGGAAGATACCAAGTGAAAATACAAAGAGGGAAACATTTAATTATGGCAAAAAATAAATAAAAAGAAAGAAATGGGTTAACCTAGTCTTTATTTGGCACTTAGTATGTTTTTAATAAATGTATCTTTGTGGTTTAATCCGTAAAACTACAAGTCACATATCTATCCAAGGGTTTCACAGACGGGATTTTTAATAGGACCATAACTGAAACACTGTTCTCCTGGCATGGCTGTAACTACTTCTATTATTCAAAAAGGTACAAGTCCAGAAGGAGTAATTATGGTTTAATTACATAAAAGCATAATGGGTTTTACTCAATTATTTATGATTCTGATTATAGTGGCTTAATAGGTCTCTGTTTTGAAAATAAAATAAAATTGTAAAGGGTTAAAGTCACTTAATCCACTCATCACCATGATTCAGGAGAATCATTGCAATCTAGATCACCCCATGACCAGTTTATATTTGAAATTTGATCCCCAGGAGTAATTTCATATGTAATTTTATTTTCCATGTCTTTAAGTGTTCATAGTGAGCAAATTTTTGATGAATTAAGACAATTCTTATCAAAGATGACTCATGTGAAAACTAAAAATCAACTTCTCTTTGTCCATTATTTGGACACAAAATTGTCCATGAATCCTTGCTTATTATCTTCAATTCATGATGAATTTACTCTATAGAAGTACAAAATATTTATTTCCAATATTAATTATTTGATAATTATTTTTATTCGCTTGTACAATGTCACATTTTTTAACTAAACACTCATACTGCTATTTAACTCTTATGTATACATGTTTTGCCTTTACAACTTGAGTGCAAGGATCTTAAACAAAATTTTTAGATCTTCATATGATGAGTCTAGTACTTTACAGACATTGGAAAAATAATAATAATTGTTGTCAGAATTACCTATCTCTTTCTCTTCTAAAGCAAGAAATGCAGTGGACAATGGTCATCATTTTATGTGAAACAACTCTTCTGGTCAAGGAGCCCTCTTCCACACACCCGGGACCTCAAGGAAATTGAAACTTAGATAATATAGATAACTTACCCAATGACACATGCCAAATGAATACTAACTTACATTTAATGCATTTTTATTTTACTATAGAAACTATTTTCAATGCTCTATATATATTATTTTATTTAATCCTCAAAATATTCTTGGTAGTTGCTTTGATTATGCTAGTGACTTGTTGAGTAGACCAGGGGAAAGAGAGTTCAAGCAACTTGGCTAGGGTCATCTGAAAAGTAGTGGAGATATGATTGAAACACAGAGTCCAGAGTTCCAAAGAGTGCTCTCTTGTGCACTGGGTTCTGTTTCCCATCATTAGTGATGGAATCTTAGAAGTGAACCCAAGTCTATTTGACGTAAACATTTGTGATTTTTCATTGGTTGTATTAGGTTGATGAGATGTAGAATTTTATTTTAATTTTTTTAAAATATTAACCAAGTGATTATTTATTTATTTATTTATTTATTCATTTATTTATTTATTTTAAGGTTTCTTTTTAATTAACATATAATGTATTATTTGTTTCAGAGGTACAGGTCTGTGATTCATCAGGCTTACAGAATTCACAGTACTCACCATTGCACATACTCTCCTCAATGTCCATCACCCAGCCAGCCACCCCAGCCCTCCCTCTCCCCTCCACTACAGCAACCCTCAGGTTGTTTCCTGAGATTAAGAGTCTCTTATGGTTTGTCTCCCTCCCTGGTTTCATCTTGTTTCATTTTTCCCTCCCTTCCTCTATGATCCTCCATCTTGTTTCTCAAACTCCTCATATCGGTGAGATCATATGATACTTGTCTTTCTCTGATTGACTTATTTCGCTTAGCATAGCACCCTCTAGTTCCATCCATGTCATTGCAAATGGCAAGATTTCATTTTTGATGGCTGCATAATATTCCATTGTGTGTGTGTGTGTGTGTGTGTGTGTGTGTGTGTGTGTGTGTGTGTAATATATACACACATCTTCTTTATCCATTCATCTGTTGATGGACACCTTGGCTCTTTCCATAGTTTGGCTATTGTGGACATTGCTGCTATAAATATTGGGGTGCATGTGCCCCTTCTGATCACAACATTTGTATCTTTGGGATAAATACCCAGTAGTAAAATTACTGGGTCCTATTTACCAAGTGATTTAATAAGAAAAGATAATCCAATAAACAAAACATGTATAATATAATTACAATTAACTTTGTAAATGTATTTAATTTTGATATTTTTCTTTGAACAATTAATATATTCTTAAATATATTTATGATATGAGTAAAATGCTTATCTAAATTTTAACAGAAACTAAATTAATCTTAAGGTACATAGGGGTGCCTGGGTAGCTCAGTGACTCAACCATCTGCCTTTGCCTCAGGTCATGATCCCACAGTCCTGGGTTCGAGCCCTACATGGGTGCCCTGCTCAGCAGGGAGTCTGCTTCTCCCTCTCCTTCTGTGCACTCTCTCTCTTTTTCAAGTAAATAAATAAAATCTGTAAAATATATATATATATTAAGGTAAGTAGTTAGATGGAAGTTGAGAATATTTGTGAAAGTTTGGACTTTTTCCTTATGTATTGAGTTGCTTCCTTTATGCTTTAGACCCAGGCTATAAATGAGGGTAGCATTTATTGACTAAGTGATATGCCTCATGAACTGCTAAAGGTGTTTTTCTCATGCCCTTTAAATCATCTCTTTATTGTATGTCTTAATACAGCCACTTTATAGATAAAGATATAGAAATTCACTGAGGTTTCAGTAATCAGAACTACTCATCAGAAAACAGGATTCAGGGGCCCCTGGGTGGTATAGTTCGTTAAGTGTCCAACTCTTGGTTTCAATTCAGGTCATGTCAGGGTGGTGAGACTGAGCGCCCTACTGGGCTCCCTTCTCAGCAGGAGTCGGCTGAAGTTCCTCTGTCTCTCTCTCCCTCTGCCCCTCCTCATGCTTGTGCTCGCTCTGCTTGCTCAAGAATAAATAAGTAGGGGCGCCTGGGTGGCTCAGTTGGTTAAGAGACTGCCTTCAGCTCAGGTCTTGATCCTGGAGTGTCAGGATCGAGTTCCACATCGGGCTCCCTGCTCAGCAGGGAGTCTGCTTCTCCCTCTGACCCTCTTCCCTCTCGTGCTCTCTCTCATTCTCTCTCTCTCAAATAAATAAATAAAATCTTTAAAAAAAAAGAATAAATAAGTAAATCTTTTTTTAAAAAATTGGATCACATATTTTCAAATTCCAGATGTTTTTAGTATACAAAATAACTTTTCTACAGAACACATTAGAAACTGAATATTTGGCTAATCTAGTTTCTTACTGATTACACTAATGATATATTAGTGTTCTGATTTTTCTGGTCATTACTGAATATAATTTTGGTGGATTTCAACCACAGAAAATGTATTGGATGAAATGGTTTTGTAAGTCATATGAACAATGCTTATTTAGATGGCTTTGACTATTAATATAAAATTGCATCTTGCTGTTATAGCATTTATAGTGTGTATAGAAAGCCATTTTTATGATGTGGTATGCATAATTCAATTTAGATGTGATTTAAGACCAATTAAATATTTTAAGTAATTAACATTTCTTCTCTATTGCAATTTAATATGACACTTCATACATTTTTTATTAAAAAAATTTAAAACATATCTGCATTCTCGGTTGTAGCACTTACCAGGCCCATAATCTTTGGCAAGTTATTTAGCTTCTCTGGATCTCAGTTTTCTCAGCTGTAAAATAAGCCAAAAGTATTTACGTCATAAGGTTATAAATATTAAATGAGTTTGTACATGTAAAAAAAATAACATAAAGTCATACACATACTTAGAGACTGATAAGTGTCATAGTTAAAAAGTTATTTCTCACTTAACACTTTCTTTTAAAGATTTTATTTATTTATTTGAGAGAGAGAGAATGAGAGAGAGAGAGAGCACATGAGAGGGGGGAGGGTCAGAGGGAGAAGCAGTCTCCCTGCCAAGCAGGGAGCCCGATGCAGGACTCGATCCAGGGACCCCAGGATCATGACCTGAGCCAAAGGCAGTCGCTTAACTGACTGAGCCACCCAGGCACCCTCTCACTTAACACTCTTGACAAAACACAATGTAAAAGAAAGAGTGAATATTCTTTTTTGATTAAACAGTTTAATTTTCTCCTTTAAATGCAGGAACTTTATTTTTTAAAATAAGATTGTAGGTATTTGTTCTGTTGCGTGCTTTGTATTGACTATTATTGTAATCATATTACAATTTAAAAATTAACATCAGGTTATGTGTCTAGTAAATTCCATGCAACATGGAGATTTTATGTTGTTTATTTTTTTTCCACTAAGCTAGAACACTTATTAAGAGATTAGTATACCAACCAAATACATTCATAAATATTACTATATTTTATTAAATTATAACAATGAAATTTAATTTTGTTGGTTGTTTGAAAGCTTGTTAAAATTGCTTTCTAGGTGCTTTATGGAACCATTTATTAGCTTCTGGAAAGAATGCATACAAATGTCTCTTGCTTACATGTGATCTTTTCATCGTCATTAACTATGGCTAGGTTTGTGGCGATTGTTTTTTAACTGATGTGTTTTTTAACTGATGCAAAAGATGTATAAATATCTTTGTTATTTATTAATGAAAGATTACATTTAATATCATGATACCAATTAATCCATTATCTTCGATAGGTTTTTGAGATTAAGTTTGTCATTTTTCCAAAAATAATCCAAATAATAAGTCAGATAGCTATTGTTTTAACCTGTATAAATAAATAATCATAAGAAATTCCCGGGCGCCTGTGTGGCTCAGTTGGTTAAGTGACTGCCTTTAGCTCAGGTCATGATCCCAGGATCCTGGGATCAAGCCCCGCATCTGACACTCTGCTCAGCAGGGAGTCTGCTTCTCTTTCTCCCTCTGACCCTCTCCCCTGCTCGTGCTCCTGCTCACTCTTTCTGTCACTCTCAAATGAATGAATGAAAAATCTTAGAAAATAAAAAAGAAATTCCTCACAGCTAACGATCTAAGAAAATTCTGGCAATCAGAACTAAGGACTGAACATTTACTATCTTAATCTGAGTAACAACAATGTCCCCAAATTTTGTTCTTATTGGTGATTTTTTGAATAACATTATGTAGTAACATGATCCACATAAATTAGAAAGATTTCTCTCAAAATAACAAAAAATTATAAGTCAAAAATATTATGTTTATTATTTTGAATATTCAATAGTTGGACATTTTGAAATTCACTGTGATTTCTCATGTTCTGATATAACACCTTTTGTTAAACACATTTTAGAAAATGAAGATCCTCTAGTAATCATTTTGTTCAATTCTATTCACATATTCCATTTGAGATATTAACATACTCATGTATCCTGAATAGTACAGATTCATAAAAATCTTAAGTACCATCTACCATTATCTTCTACACACACTAAATATATATCTCTTATTTCTCTCTAAAATGGGATTAGTCATGAGATTTACATTTAATCCATCCAACAGATAAAATTCCAATGATCATGCACTTATTTTTCATGTAGCTAAATATTGTCTTTTGAAATTCACTACCAAAGACAATGCTGTAAATTATATAAAAGTTGAAAATAATTAGAATTGTGAATTAAGGAGACCCTGCTTCACCAGATATAGCATTAGTACCAGTAGTAAAATGGCAATCAAAGAATGGTAAAAGATCCTGCTAATGTCTAGCCCTAAAATCCCTGAAAACTGTTAAATTTGGAAATCTTTTTCCTAAACATAATTCTTTTTTTTATTAAAATATAATTAGCCTACAGTGTTATATGACTTTCAGGTGTACAATATAATGAATGATTCAACAACTCTATACCTTGGTTGTTGCTCATCGTGGTAAGTGTACTCTTAATTCCCTTCACCTATTTCACCCAACCCCTTACCCAATTTCCCTTTAGCAACCATCAGTTTGCTCTCTAGATTTAAGAGTCTGCTTTTGGTGTGTTTTTGTGTGTTTGTCTTTTTTTTCTTTGTTCATTTGTTTTGTTTCTTAAATTCCACATATGAGTGATATCATATGGTGTTTGTCTTTCTCTGACTGACTCATTTCACTCAGCATTATACCTTCTAGGTCCATCCATGTTTTTGTAAATGGCAAGATTTCATTTTTTTTTATGATTGAGCATTGTGTGTGTGTGTGTTGTGTGTGTATACACATACACACATATATCTCATATTTTTATTTATTCATTCATCCATGGACATAATTTAGTTATTGTCAATAATGCTGCAGTAAACATAAAGGTATACATATCTTTTCAAATTAGTATTTTTGTTTTTCTCAGGCAAATACCCATATTGGAAATACTGGATCATATGGTAATCATATTTTTTATTTTTTGAGGAACCTCCATATTATTATCCACTTTGTTGCACCAGTTTGCATTCCCACTAACGGTGCATGAGGATTCCTCTCTCTCCATATTCTTGACAACACTTGTTTCTTTTGGTTTTGATTTTAACCATTCCGACAGGTACATATCTCACTGTGGTATGGGTTTGCATTTCCTTGATGATTAGTGGTGTTGAGCATGTTTTCACGTATCTGTTGGCCATCTGTATGTCTTCTTTGGGAAAATGTCTATTCAGGTCCTTTGCCCATTTTTAACTGGATTATTTAGTTTTTTTTTTTTTTTGGTGTTGAGTTGTGTAAGTTCTTTATATACTTTGAATATTAAACCTTTATGAGATATATCATTTGCAAATATGTTCTTCCACTCAGTAGGTTGTCTCTTTGTTTTGTTGATGGTTTCCTTCACTGTGCAAAAAAGGTTTTATCTTGGTGTGGTCCCATTTGTAAATTGGATTGTTTTCTTAATTTTCCTTCTGCTACTTCATTATTGGTATGTAGAAATGCAATAGATTTCTGTGTATTAATTTTGCAACCTTACTAAACTTATTTGTCAGTTCTTGTAGTTTTCGGTGGTCTTTAGGGTTTTCTATATATATTAACATATCATCTGCAAATAATGAACCTTTTACTTCTTCCTTACCAACTTGGTTACCTCAACATGATATGAAAAACCCACAGCTAGCATCATACTCAATGGTGCAAAACTGAGAGCTTTTCCTCTAAGATCAGGAATAAGACAGGGATGTCCACTTTTATTCAACATAGTACTGAAGTTCTTAACCACAGCAATCAGATACAAAAAATAAAAAGAAGGCATTTTACTTGTTGGTAAGAAAGAAGTAAAGCATTCATTCTTTACAGATGATGTGATACTGAACATAATATTTTAAGTTATAAGCTAGTCAAAAGAAGAGCACAAATAGCTGCTCTCTAGGTTGCAGCCATGTCTTCTTAATTAAGGAAGGTTTGCTGAAGACTCTTTGGCATATATGTAAAGGACTCGTGGAGTCTATCTTTTAATTTATACATTGTTTTAATATTTAACATATTTATAACTTTTCTCTATATTGCACTAGTTCTTTGTTATTCTCTGCTCCCCATCTTGCTCTGATTGCTAGGTTTTAACTGAGCATTTTATATGATTTCACTTTATCTGTTCCCTTAGTGTATCAATGATACTTTAAAAAAATTTTTTTTAAGTGGCCTACAGTTTTCAATACACATTTTTAATTAATCTTAGTCTATCTTCAAATAACATTATACTTCTTCACATTAGTGAAGTTAGTTACCTTATTACATTTATTTCCAACTCCTTCCTTTCTTCTCTTATAAAGTGTTGTCATTCATTTAATTTATGTCCATACTATAATCATAGAATATAATGTTATTGTTATTACTTTAAACAAACAGTTATCGTCTTAAGAATTAGATGGCCACATCGTGGGTATGTGTTTGGAGCAAAAAGGTCCTAAAATTTCTAAGCTTTTATTAGTCAGTAAGTGATTTTCCAGCATATACTTGAATATATTGATTGCAATATATTATTTTATATGACAGTCCTCTAATTCATAAGACCCTTTCACTTAAGTATCTCTTCTCTTCTCATAACCCATACATAATCATTCTTTTAGGATTTTAATTTCAAGAACAAAATTTACCACCTTTTGTGTAAGTCTATTTTAAGTTCATCTTGTTAAAATTATCCCATCCTAACCTATTCAGATATTTTTAGAAGCCAATTGCATTTTACAGAATATTTATAACCTCTGTTTCAAAACTTTGCAAATCAAATCAGTGTCTTCTATGTCTTCCAATTCATTAGGGAATATATGTGAAGCATAGTTTTATAACACATGTATTTTTAAGGACTCATGACCCCCACTCCCCTACCAGCTAATTAAGCGTATTCTTTTTGTTTGGCCAGTGGTCAATCACAAAAACTATTCAGGAATAAAGTGCTTGGTTTCACTGCAGATGACAAGAGGAAGAGGCAGCTTGTTTCAATGGAAGAGAAATAAAATGGGTCTATGAGACTAGAATTTTAGATGTATCACACTATTAGAGCAAAGTCCTATTTTGTTGAATTATTTTGATGTGAATATTTTCCTTTTTGCATATAACTGAAATTCATTGTAGTAGAATAAAATAATTAGTTCAATTATTATAATATGTTATACTCATGGGTTGAATTACAATCATTTTAGTCATTAAGACCATGACTAAACATTGCTACTTCTTTTTTTCCAACTCAACCTGCATACAAATATCAGACAATAAGGAACTAATTTTAAAATATACCGGTGATTGTGATACTTGTCATGAGCAAAGCCACGGTCTTTGATAAAGAACTACAGAGATTCTTGTTTAAGTGAACCTAAGGAGGGGCACATGGGTGACACAGTCAGTTAAGTGTCTGCCCTTGGCTCAGACCATGATCCCAGAGTCCTGAGATCGAGCCCACATTGGGCTTCCTGCTCCGCAGGGAGGCTGCTTCTCCTCTTCCTCTGCTTATGCTCCCTCTTGCTCTCTCTCAAATGAATAAATAAATCTTTTTTTTTTTAAATGTGAACCTAAGGAAAAGAAAACATTTTTAGTAGTGACTTTTCCCCCTCAGGCAAGTTGTTACATTTAGAATACAATAAAAAATATATATTCCCCAGAGCATCTCTACTATTCAAATTCCTGTACAAAAAATATATCATACATCAGCAATTCTATTACTTCTAAGTATCTCACATTTATTTGTTGAAATAATTATTTTACTATGAATTGCTATTAACATAAAGTTAAAAAAGATCTAGTAGAGTTTAGCAGAAGTGATTGTACATAAGTAAGATTATCATTAGTATGCTATTTATTTCATCATGGATAGATAAATTGATAATATTAACATATTTAATAACTTAAATGACTGGAACCATATTCAATATTCAGTACCTTTTCCTCAACATGCCACTATAAATAAATTTGTATCAAAACTCAAATGAGCAATTTTTCAAAATCTAATTAGATATAATATGCAAAGTATTGGTATATATTAAACAGTGGTTTGTACACTGGGAATCATTGTAATCACTGCTGTGGGTTAAATTCTGTCCCCAAAAGATATGTTGAAGTCCTAACTTCCCATATCTCAGAACTTGACCTTATTTTGAAACAGGATTGTTGCAAGTATAATTATTTAAGGTGAGATCATATTGAAGTAAGGTTGGCCCCTAATCCAATATAACTTGTATTTTTATAAGAAGACAGTTATGTGAAGATGGAAACATACAAGATAATGACATGTGATGACAGAGGCAGAGATTGTGATACAGCTGCAAGGCAAGGAGCACCAAGGGTTGAGAGCCACCACCAGAGATAGGAAGAAGCAAGGAAGGATCCCTGTTCAGGTCTTACAGAGAGCATGGTTCTGCTTGATTTTGTACTTCTAGCCTTCAGAAATGTGAGATAATAAATTTCTATTGTTTTAAACCACCACATTTGTGGCACTTTATTAGGGCAACCCAAGGAAACTAATACAATAACCAGGAATGTCTGGATATTAGATATTATTAGAGTAGTAAGTGGTTGCCTCAATAATTCATATTTACTTACCATATTGGGTTTTGGAAAACATTGTACCAATGTTATTACATTTAAGTATTTGGTCTCTGTAGATATTAAGAATGCAATAAATACTATTTTAGTCATTCAACTAATATTTATCAAGTGCCTTCCTCATGATAAGCCTGTTCTAAGGGCTTGGGATACAGCCGTGAGCAATATCGACAATGTTTCTCCTATTATGGAGGAATCCAGAAAGACTGACAATAAGCAAACATAAAATCAACAAAGAATAACAATAACTATATTTTAACTAGTGATAGGTGTTATGGAATTAAATAAATCATGAGAAAATCATCAAGAAGCAGTCAGAAGTTGGAGAAACATTGTTATTTCAGAGTCATAAGGAAAGGTCTCTTTATAATGGTGACAGTTGAACACTCAATCATGTGTCAGTCTGGAAGAGAACTATAGGAAGAGAGAACAGAAAGTGTCCCAAGTTTGGAGAAGATGTGTCTTCAAATGTGACTGGAGTGGGTGAGGAATGAAACACTGGGAGATGAGACTATGGGGAGATGGTGAGGAGTCATCATGCAGGGCCTTAGTCATGGTAAGAATTTTAGCTTATTTCAGTTTAGCTGAGAAGCAATTGGTGTGTTTTGAACACAGTGGTATAACATGATTGTGATTTAAAAGCATCATTATCACTGTCATAAAGAGACCAGACTATAGGGGACAGTGATAGAAGCAGGAAGAACATATGGGGAATATTACAAAAATCCATATGTGGGAGGCTGAATAATAGGCCCCAAAGTATTCATGCCCTAATGTGTAAAACCTGTGAATGTTGCTCTGTGTGGAAAAATGGACTTTGCAGATGTGATTAAGTTAAAGATGCTGAGGGCGCCTGGGTGGCTCAGTTGGTTAAGCGACTGCCTTCGGCTCAGGTCATGATCCTGGAGTCCCTGGATCGAATCCCGCATCGGGCTCCCCGCTCAGTAGGGAGTCTGCTTCTCCCTCTGACCCTCTTCCTTCTCGTGCTTTCTATCTCTCATTCTCTCTCTCAAATAAATAAATAAAATCTTTAAAAAAAAAAAGTTAAAGATGCTGAGAAATGGAAATGAATGTGGATTATCTCAGTGAGCCCAGTGTAATCACAAGGGTCTTCAAAACAAGAGAAACAGAAAGTTCAAATCAGTGAAAGAACATATGACAGTGGAAACAGCTGTTGGAATGATAAGCTTTGAAGATGGTAGAAGGGGCCAAGGAACACAGGTGGCTTTAGAAATTGGAAAATTTAGGGGGCACCTGGGTGGCTCAGTTGGTTAAGCGACTGCCTTCGGCTCAGGTCATGATCCTGGAGTCCCGGGATCGAGTCCCACATCGGGCTCCCTGCTCAGCAGGGAGTCTGCTTCTCCCTCTGACCCTCTTCCCTCTCGTGCTCTCTATCTCTCATTCTCTCTCTCTCATATAAATAAAAATCTTTAAAAAAATTTTTGAAAAAAAGAAAAAAAAAGAAATTGGAAAATTTAAAGAAACAGATATTCCCTTGGAGCCTCCAGAGAGAGCATGGTGGGGCCAGCTCTTGGTTTCAGCCCAGTGGAAACTACGTTAAGCTTTCCATCCCCAGAACTGTAAGATAATACACCTGTTACTTTAAGTCACTAAGTTTGTGGTAACTTGTTACAGTAGCAACAGGGAATTAAATCACCTTGTGAATGATGATGTTAGGATACTAAAAGTGCATTTATTTAGAAGGGTCCCATTATGATTACCTTTTGAAAATAAATAAGCAAGTTTGGTTAAGAGTGGTGTGAGAAAGGAATCAAGAATAATACCAACATTTTACCTTAAGCAAGGTAGATTTTTCAGAAATTGTTAAGGCTACAAAAAAAGCTGACCAATCAGGAATGGAAGTCAGGGGTTCAGTTCTGTTTATCTAAAGTTTGAAATGCCTATTAGATATAGAAATGAAGATGTATGATAACTAGTTGAATGTATAAGACTCAGATTTAGGGTAGAGATTAAATAAATTATATATTTGTGAACCATTGTTTTGCCACACACTTCCTATATAAATATGTGTATACATAAATTCCTTAATTGAGATTCATTTAATCCTCACAAGACCCCAATTAATTCATTAGTTTAATAACCGCTCCTTTAAAAAAATCTGTGTCAATTGAGGCTTAGAGATTTTAACATCTAATAAAAGATCTAACTTGCTGCAAACTTATATGTTAATTATTTATGTTTTACTGCCTTGTGTTTTACAGGGTGATTATATTTTTCCCAAATAATTTAGGAAGATGTCGGGGGTTTGAGTTCAAGGGATTTCAGGGCTGATCAAGGACAAAAATATGACCACAAGACCCAGAAGCAAAAAAAAAAGAAAAAAAAAAGCTTTTATGGACAGGGTTGCATGAGAGAAGAAATCACTGATAGCATGAGACTAACCAGAGGCTAGAGACGGGTGGGGGGCACCCAGAAAGGGAAGAGAGCAAGAGAATTCTGGGGGAGAGGGTACCCAGAGAGGGGGCTTACATGTCTAGGTGATGTACTCAGCAGTACATCAGTTAATCTTTGGGACAGAGAGCTTCAAAGGGCAGTTGCGGGTGAGGGTCTCATGGTTACAAGACTATCTTAACAAAAACCAGCAGATACTGGGTGAGATTTCATGGGATATACAAAACAGTCAGGATCTATATGTCTAAAAATCAACTTGTTTGAACTGTTTTGGAAATACCTGAATACATAAAAATTATAGTTTGTCACCAGCAGGTTTTTGTGCAAATAAGTCTTAGCCTGTGGTAAAGAAATAAACAAACAATATTGGCTGTGACCAACACATAGAGGCCATCTTGGTTCTTTTATTTAACAGAAGGTAATACCACTTTTTAAATAATTATAAAAATCAAATAATATAAATATATTAAATATAGCTCAGCTATTCAATAAGTAAGTAAAGTAGGGGATTAGACTGGTGAGAGCAATATAGGGAAGAAATGCCTTAGAAAAGTCCAAGTTATATTTTATGAATACATTTGTAACATTATTTTCTATGAAGATTATTTAATACTATTATTTATAAAGTTACCTTCTCTTCTCCTAGTACTTCAGCTAAAATCTAAGCCCATTATCCACCATCTAGATAATGAATAGTGCTCTAAATACTAATTATATCATGAGTACCCATTAATGAACAGAATAGAATTATAGCAGGGTCTACTTTTTTTCTTTTGCTTTCATTCGTATTAAAAAAATGAGCACTCTAAAACTGGGTAATGTCTTTAGAACCGCAATGGCTGAATAAATCTATTCTAATACAATTCTAATATAATAAGACTCACACATGGTATGTAAGTGAGACAAAAAGGAGAAATAATATAGTCTCCCTGGCATATTTTACCAAGCACATCATGACCTAATAGATTATTGCATATCACAAACCAGAAGTTTTCAAGAGTTATAAGAACCAATACAGGTTTGCAATCTATTTCTTTGACAAGTATGGACTGCAGAATACCAACACACCAACAATACACAAGACATTTCAATATTATAAAATGGCAAAAGTGTAAGAGCGGATAAGGACCATTATTTTCAAATTAAATAATTTTAGCTTCATGGAAAACTTGTGATTTTGTCCTCATTTTTCTCCTTTCATGGTAGACTGGTAAAATTTTATTCATGGTCTACCTCCATCACATATCAGGCAGTCAGCAACCACAAGTAGAAACTTTTAGACCACTGAATTGCTATCAAAGGGACTTAGTGACCAACATTGAAAGTTGTGATCCAGCAAGAAATAGCTGTATTTAACCCCTTTGTACAACAGTGAAAAATGCTAAATGCATTTGTTCTTTGAGAACAAAATGTACATTTCGAGGTAACATCACTCATCCAGCTCAAAATGTTACCAACATTAAGAATAAAAAAAAAAAAAGCTGCTTCTGTTGCCTTGTTATTCATTATATTTTCTTCTCCTGTTTCCCTCCTTCCCTCCCTTCCTTCCTTCATTCCCTCCCTCCCTTGCTTCCTTCCTTCCTTCCTTTCTTTCTTCTTCCTTTCTTTCTGTATTTTTGTCTGTTTTTATTTCTTGCAGGTACAGGCCATGAAAGATGTGTATTATATAGAAAATTAATAATGTATAATTAAAATGTTATTATAATTACTCAAAAGTCCTTAATATTTTTTTTTTCTGGAAGAGAAAGAGATGATTTTCCATGTGTCACAATCAGGACATGTGGAACATTGTTGGAAATGAAAAGAAATAATTATAATTCTCCACATTGCAAAGAAAGAGTTCTAATGTAAAAAAATATGTTAGCTTTTTACTGAATATTATAGCAGTTACTTACAGTATTGAGGCTAAAACTGGGAGAGTAAAAAAAAAACAGAATTTTGTACTGTAGGTTTCTTAGAATATGCTTTATTATTTTGTTATTAGAAAGCACATGTGATATAACCAGAGCATCCATCAGATCAAAAAATAATTCTCTGCTCTTTCTATTTCCATTCATTTATTCACCAGGTATCATGTCCTTGTTCAGGGCAATACAACATCCTCATGATATGTCTGTCATCTCTTTCACACGTTCTTGATGTGGAGAGGGTTATTAATGAATACTGTGAAATTCAGGCATTCTGATCACAGAGTAAAATAATATTGGAACAAGGACAGAAATGATCTAGCATGGCCCATAAATTTGACAAATTTAAGAACTGATAAACACAGCAGTCCAGAAATTATAGCAAAGCTGAGTCTTGTTATTTAAAAAAAAATCAAAATCTATTCAGTCTTTTCACTATATTGAATTACTAAAAAGCTAAGGTGACTACTTTATAAAATTGAATTTTTTTTTCTAAAGAGGCATTTAGTTAAGTAGATTTAATGGTCAGATAATATAGTAATCTTTTCAATCTTAATGACAGAGTAGCATTTATACAGGTATCCTATGAATAGGTATAATATACCTACAGTGTACCTGATCCCTTTTTAAATCTGGACATGCAGCAGTGGATGAAACATTTATGTGCATTGTACAATTGCAATAGCTGGAAAGAAAAATGGAAGGCTATATACCGGGGTTTTCCCTGTGCATTACTGGATATTAAACATCACCTATGGATTCAACAACCTAGAAGTCAATAGCAGGTTTTATCCCCCCAGTTGTGGGAAACAAAAATGTCTCCAAATATACTCTGGGGGACAGAATTGTCCCCAGCTGAGAACCACTGATATGCACCAGCTATTGGTAGTGTTTTATGCTAATGAGAGAGAAGAGGAAGGTAAATTGGTCTTTTAAATCTCACATTTTTATATTAATCAGTTTGACTCTTTTACTATAGTTTTGAGATAATTTTCATATATTACTCGTGTACTGTTTAGAAATTAGCAAAAAACAAGAATAAGCACGTAAATGTGAAATGTAAACACAACAAAAATTGAAGTTTATTTTGCCTATAGAACATGAAGTAGCATGATAACAAGTATATTACTCCTTGTTTAACATTTGATTCCTCTTCAAATAATTTACAGAATAAGGGAAGAATTCTTCCTATAATGTACTATATCACAAATTTATGTGGGAATCATAGACTTTTTGTCTTTCTCTAGAATGAACTCCTCTAGAAGAAGTGGAAAAAGCCAAGAACAAAGAGACAAAAAATATACTAGAAAAAAATTGAGCCTTGTATTATATTTTGAGAAAATCTTGCTAACGTTGTCATCTCATTATTTTGCCATTACTTGCCTAAACAGTGGGGAAGTGATGAATAGAGTGTGAATCTCTCTTCTCTATAGTTACAAAGCCAAATGAAAGGAAGATTAAAAGGAGACAAAGGAAAATTCCCCCTTCCCTACTCCATGCTGCTGCCAGGAAATTATCTTCAGTAAAATTTTTTAAATTTTTAAGTAACTGATAAGTAATAATGTATACTAAAATCCATTTGCCAGATGGTTAGGGGTCCTAAATGAATTGACAATAAAATATCCTCAGTAATTTCCAATATCCAAATTTGTGACATATATGTCCATTATAGAAAATTGCCATACTTATATTTGTTGGAATAGTGATTTAGGTATAGATAACCAAAAATACATTTTGTTAGAGATGCTTCCTTATACACAATTGGTTTTGACATATCTTCAGTTATAAGGGAATGGTTAAAATATTTTCACATGACAAGATTATTGTAAAAATCAAATAAGATGAAGCATATATATATATATATTCACATATATATGTGAATATATATATATACATATCACATAGAGTGACAGGCACATATCGAATGTTCAATAAATATAAATTAAGTTGGCTTCATAATTATTATTAGCATGATCATTATAATTTTTTATCTGAATTTGTTTGTGCTATTTTTTTATACAGATGATTTCCTGTTCCATGTAATCCTTATTTTTTTCTTTTTCTGTATTTTTTTGTGAGCTAATTGCAGAGGACCAAGTCCCATTCAATTTGTTATTTTGGGCTATAAAGGGACTTATAACATTTTTGCAACTCTCAATACAAAAAATAAGTAATATTTGTTAGGCAAATATGTAGTTTTTAATTCTATTTTTTTAGAACTTTAAGAGTACCACATTAAATTTGAACTACACTTTTCATAGTAAATAAACATATTAATGATGTATTATTTACATAGGGGGCAGGTAAATGTTGATATATAAGTTTGGCTGAGAGGTTATTCAATAATAAACAGTCTCAATAAAATAGCAATATCTTAACATGGCAAAATGTTTCTTTCTCAAGCAACAAAACCATTGTCAGTTGGGCAGATGAGCTGGCAGATATGCTCATTGCAGTAATTTAGGAATCTGGGCTTATTCAGCCACAATATTCCAAATTCTGCCAGATATTATGGCATAAGAAAAGAAGACTCTGGTTCATGTAGTAAATGCTTTGTCTTGTCACTGAGATGTTCTATCCCCTTATAACTTTTAAATCAGAATTAATCATAAGGCTTCACACATTCTCATGGGAATTAAGAAGTATAATTATATTGTCTGTTCAGAAGTCAGAGAGCTGACAATATTTGACTAGTGAGCAACATTAATGGCCATTACAATTTCACTCCCTCCATGCTTCAAAATTGAATCCATATATTTTGATACTGTCTTTACAATTATAGAACATGTATTCATGGTAAATCACACATTCACACATATACACACATAAATGCAAGATAAAATTCATTACTGTATAAAGATCAATAAATATCAAACTTACAGAATCTCTATAAAAAGATTGAATACATATATATATACACTATTTTCAAAAAATTGTTCTCAAAATAAGAAAGTATAAGTCTTATTTGATGATAGTTAACAAAGTGTCACCTTAAGAATTACCTGTTGCCAAAGGAGTAGTTATAATACAAATTCATAAATTTGCAGCACTCCAACAGACTGTTAAACAGTGATGGAGACTGCTAGAAATAAACCAATATTAACAAATAAGATTATTGACTTAAAATGTTATAATATTAATAACAGTAAAAATAGAATTTGTTTAAAGAAATGATTCATGTAAACTTTGTAACAAAACTGCACTATAATTGAAATAGCAATATTAAATTACTATTAATACTAAATTTTATTAATTATTTTATAATAAAATATAACTTATTTTATGTTATATATAAATATATGTATTATATAATATAAATAAATTTATAATAAAATATAATAAGGACGCCTGGGTGGCTCAATCATTAAGCCTCTGCCTTCAGCTCAGGTCATGATCCCAGGGTCCTGGGATCAAGCCCCACATTGGGCTCTCTACTCCATGGGAAGCCTGCTTCCCCCTCTCCCACTCCCCCTGCTTGTGTTCCCTCTCTCATTGTGTCTCTCTCTGTCAAATAAATAAATAAAATCTTTAAATAATAAAATAAAATAAAATAATATAATAAATATAATAATAAATATATAAAAATAAAAATAAAATGAATTGTATTAATTATAAATATAATATTAATTAATATTAAATTAAACATTGTCACTGCTTTCATACAAGAAAAGCATATTTAAAAAATTGTAATAATTTTTTTTCTCTGGAGTCAAAGTTTATGATTTTTTTTCTTAAGGCAGGGCAAGAGAGGGCAGGAGGAGAGGGGGAGAGAGAATCTCAAGCAGACTCCATGCCCAGCAGAGAGCCCAACATGGGGCTCAATTTCACAACCCTGAGATCACAACCTGAGTCAAAACCAAGAGTCAGATGCTTAACTGACTGAGCCACCCAAGCACCACAAAGGTTATGATGATTATAATCATGATAAAAAATTCATTAAGTTGGATAATCATTCAATATTGTGTTTGCCAAGTATTACAGATTTTATAAGTTCTGTATTCTGTGGTACAGCAATATCAATAATGAGGAAGGAAACTATGAATTAATAAAAACAAGAATTCTTACATATGAAATCTAAAATATAGATTTGTAAATACTTTATACTATTAGGAATACATAAAGAGAAGTTAAATGTACTTTTCATATTTTTCTCTAATTCTGTTCTCAAATTTCAAAAGGACAAAAAAAAAAGGAAAACTTGAGCTTATATTTTATAAAGTAGTGAAAGCATGTGAAAGGTTACATGTTCCTTCAGGGCAAACGAGCGCATTGCCTTGTAAGATGCAAAATGCTAGATTTTGCACAGTGATAGTCTCAAAAATAAAAGAAAATATTTGAATAAATGAACTGTTATCTTTTATTAAGTAATGGCTCTTTATACATATTATTTCTTCTAATGACAATTAAAATCATTTGTATCTCTACATTAAAGGGCTGATTTTTGACAAGTTGGAAAAAATTGTTAATGTAGCCTTTTTTAAACAGTTAAAATCTAATTTAAGGTATTACTGTTCATTGAGCAAAATTATCAGCTAGTGATCATATCTATACAGGATAGGTTGGATGTAAGGTAAATGATTGAGATCCGAAAAATTGTTCCTCATTTTCTTACCTTTTTAATACATTAAAATAGCTTTGTTTATGCACTATTAATACTACTCAGAGACAAAAATGGAAAAAGACAATGAGAACAGTATTGACTTGCCCTGAAATATTATTAAATAAAATCTATTAAGTGTGTTCGCTTGTCAGCTATATTTAGACATTGTAATGGACCCATAGTTTGGGTTCCTCCTTCAATTACCTTGATGTCTTCCATTTATCTCTTATTAATCAGTCTGTAACTGGGCCTGGCACCGTGTTCTTACATCTTCCAATCTTAGATGAAATGTCTCACTTCACGCCCTGAGGTTGGCTTCCTGAGCAGCCTCCATGGGGGCCAGTAATGGAAGCCAGAAATGTAAGGGAGTTTGTCCCTTTTGTAGAGAACCCTGATAGATGAAAACATGAGAAATAAGTATATTAGTTTCATAGGGTTACTGTAACAGATTACCAGGAACTGGGAGGCTTACAGAGAAATTTGTTTTCTCTCAGTTCTGGAGATTACAAAATCCCGAAACAAAGTGCCCACAGTGTTGGTTTCTTCTGAGGCCTGTGAGGGAGAATCTGTTCCATGATAATCTCCTAGCTTCTGGCAGGTTGCCCGCTGTCGCTGGTGCTTCTTGGTTTGTGACATTTACTCCCATCTTCATCTGTGACATCTTGCTTCCTGTGTTTCTGTCTCTACATCCAAATTCCTCCCCCTTTTTTTTTAAGATTTTATTTATTTATTTGACAGAGAGAGAGAGCACAAGCACGGGGAGCAGGAAAGGGAGAAGCAGGCTCCCCACTGAGCAGGGAGCCCTACAGGGGGCTTGATTCCAGGACCCTGGGATCCTGACCTGAGCCGAAGGCAGACGCTTAACCGACTGAGCCACCCAGGCGCCCTCAAATTTCCCCTTTTTATAAAGACATTAGTCATATGGATTAGACCTCACTCTAATGATGTCATCTTAATTTGGTCATCTACAAAGACCTTATTTTGAAATAAGGTCACATTCAAAGGTACTGAGTGTTAGGACTTCAAAATCTATTGGGGTTCCACAATTCAACCTATAACATAAACTGGGAAGACAACTACCCTAAGATTGCTGTGAGGAGCAATTTCTTTTTTTAAACTTTAGAGGGAATTACTATGTTGTATTAACCACGATTTTTATATTTTATAATGTTTTTACATCTTGGGAGAACCTAGCTTGCTGGCAAAAGATTGCCCTGCCCAGAGATAGCTAATTCCAAATTCACCAGCCCACTTTTCATATACAAACTGATAGATTCTGAATTCATCTCCCTAAAGACTTATTTTATCTATATTTATACACCACACTGTGTTTTTTCTGCCCTCCATCAACTGAAAGCCAAGTACTAGACAACTAAGGCCAACCCCATAACCCAAAGCTCACCATAATTATTCAAACTACCTGGTCTTAAAATGTTTACACTGACCTGCAATGCCATTCCCACCAAAAACCCCAATAAAGCCTGTGATATATACTTTCCCCTTGCTCCTCCTTCTAACTCCCGATCCAAATCTGGTTCTTCCCCATGTGGTTTTGCATGGCATGACCTGTCCCTTTCTCTTGGGAAATGTAATGACTTCTTGTTCAATGACATTGACTTCTATGTTGTCATTCAGTCACCTCTATAAGTTAATAGTCCTCAATGCAATTGAGACACAAGTGCTGAGTAAACATGCCCACCAAAAGGTCTGCCGGGCACTTTCAGGCTTCTTGCAAAATGTTTTGTGCTGCTTTTCTGCACACCTTTTCAGGCCTCACTTCCCTTTCTTCCGTCTCCATCACCAACCTGGTAGGGGGTTTGTACCTCCAAGGTCAAATATCATCACTTTTGCCTTATCTCAAGCTTTGGTATCTGGAAGGCCAGGCCAATATTTATTTGGACCCAGAAATGTACAAAAACAAAGAATGGTGAAGTAAAGCTTAAAGACTAGATACTAAAACCTATTAAGAGTTTGTAATTTTTAAAATACTAAGATACAGAGCCATGGATGAAAAGACAAGTCAATATGAAATCTAAGGTTCAGAACCATACTCAATTTTATGTATGTGATTAGCAAATAAATAAAGCACTACTTCAAAGCAGCAGAATAATTTGCTCAATTGATATATTAAGGACAATTAATTAACCATTAGGAAAAATATACCTAGTGACAAAAACAAAACTGTGATAAATTATGGGACATTGTTGAATCTAGTTAGTAGTCAATAAACCAAAGAACTAAATAAGGTAGCATTTGTCATTTATTCAACTAAAAACATTAAATAATATTCTCTGGGGGTACCTGGGTGGCACAGTCGGTTAAGTGTCCAACTCTTGGTTTTGGCTCAGGTTGTGATCTCGGGGTCCTAGGATTGAGCCCTGCATAGAGCTCCATGCTCAGTGGGGAGTCTAATTGGAATTCTCTCTCCCACTCCTTCTGCGCCTCCACCCCATGCATGCTCTCTTGAGCACACGCATAAGCTCGTTCTCTCGCGCTCTCTCTCTCGCTCGCTCAAGTGAATAAATCCTTAAAAAAATATTCTCCAAACTGGAGAATGTGTAACAAATGTGATAGTCTATTCTGGATGTATATGGTAATACCAAGAACTTTAAAATATTCTAAACTTTTTAATTGAGTGATGTATTTTCAAACAGTAAATATTTTAAAGTAGAATCAGGCATTTACACAAAGAAGAACGTTCAAAGATAATTATAGAGAATTTACAAGATGAGATTATAGAAATTATGATCCATTCATGTATTAAACACCCATAAAAATGACGTAAGAAAATAATATTGATAGATATGAAAAGATATTCACAATATGTCATTAAAGGATAAAAGTAAATTATAAACCTTATGTTAGTAACTTTCTCATTTGAAGTAGAACTAACATACAGATAAATTATATTTAAATATAAAAATCAAAAGAACCAAATATTCTTTTTATAATACAGAAATTCTAATAGAAATTATTTTTGATGCTATGATTACTAGTGATTTCTCTTCTTCATGCCAGTGTAAATTTTCTAAACTTTGTGTGATGAACATGAATACATTTCCAATGAAAAAATAAAATTACTTAAGTATGATTTAGTGGTTACAATGTCTGTAAATTCCAATAAAATAAATACAGTTTAACTTTCTTAATACCAGAATTTCAGAAGTACTGTCTGTAGAACGTTGTTCTAGGGATGAAGATGACTGTAGAAAATTGGACATAAAAGAGGAGACATAGGTCTGATGGGAAATATTTATGAGGAGTATAATATAGTTTTATTTTGTTTTCTAAATGCTGTCATTATTTATTTATTTATTTATTTATTTATTTATTTATTTATTTAGGAGAGAGAGCACAAACGCTGGAGACAGAAGGACAAGCAGACTGCACTAAGCATGGAGCTCAAAGTGGGGCTTGATTACACAACCTTGAGATCATGACCTGAGCTGAAATCAAGAGTTGGACACTTAGCTAACTGAGCCACCCAGGTGCCCCTAAATGATGTCTTGATCCAGTTTGGCGGGCTTGCCTTAGAGGCTGGTCTTCCTTGAGCAGCTATTAAGTCCACCCCCCAACCACTTCTCTCCTCCAGCCCTCACACTTTGAGCCACTACGCACCTACCCTACTCTCCCCAGGGCCAGGTACCAAACAACTGGCACAACCTCTTTGCCCTGAAACCTACACGATTATTCAAACTAGCCATTCCACCGGGAACTCGAGAAAACTAGCTAAGTCCACTGCACTTGCCATATATAACCTACCCCCCACAGCTCCACCTTGCTGTTACCCTGTGCCCAAGTACAACTGCCTGGCAGTTTTTCTTCTTCCAAATTGTAAGTAGTTTAGCATTCTGCCTTCATCTATGCAGAGTCAGTGTGTTGTGTCCCACCACCAAAAGAATCTTCAAATCATATCAAACAAAGTTTGTGTCTGTACAAAATATATATATCTTTTTCCTCAAAACTTCTGTCCTAGTCAAGTCTTCATTATCCCTATGCAGGACTATTACTTTATCCTTCTCATCCAAACTGTTCATCTTCCAATTTAAGATCCCTAATAATCTTTCTAAAACAAATGACATTGTTATGCCTCTTCTTAAAACTCTTTGTTCAGGGGTATAAACAAACCTGAGTCTGACTCCAGCTAGTTTTGTCATTCCTCTTACACACACAACTGGATCACAAGGATCTGTGCACTTGGATAGCTCTCTGACAGACTGTTTTTACTGCTTGCATTACGCTCGGCGTATCCAGCTGGAATCTCCCTCATCCTTATTCACAAACTAATACTAATGGATCCTCAAATTCTAGGACAAACTTATAGCTTCCTCTTTCATTACTATAACATTTTGCAAATACCACCATGAAGTGACCTATGTGTCCTAACTATAAATGGACTTTCTAAGACTAACAAGTATAGCTAATTTTCCCTATATTCTCTAATTATCACCCCCCCCGACTGATAGGGCACACTCAATAATGTGTTTTGCTGAGTTTAATTGAATTGAACTATATACGTACCTTAGTCAGAAAATACGAAGTTGGGGATAAGATCACTTTTCTTGAAAGTCTTTCTTGAACTGGAGTTTTGGGGGAAATTACAAGAGAAATGAGTGGGATCTTTCTTCACCCCCACACAACACTACCAATATATCCGCAGTCTCTGTCCTAATGTGTTTGGTTTTTCCTGTCCTAATGCTTTTATGTGGCTCAGAAACAGTTAAATACTGAAATACGAGAGACAGCTCAACAGAATTTTAGCCTAGAAACCATATTTAAGGACTTCTTTCAGGCAATATTTAACTTATAGTTATTTTTTTCCCTTTTAAAATCAGGGAGATTTATACACTATATCCATCAGGGGAAAAAAAAGGTTAAAGGAAATGTCATTTTAGCAGTCTTTAGAAGGATGGATTCATATTTGAAGGAAAGCATATCTTCACAATTCTGCATTTTTATAAGTTTATTTAGTATCATAGAGACAAAAAGTGCTGGATCAAGATAAATCGACATGAATCCTTTGTGCTCTGTAGAATGAACATTCTAGAAAATGTAGGTGGTGTGAAAACTGCATAATTAAAAAAAACCTATGAGATAAAGATTTGACAATCTGACTAATAATATACTGGATTAGCACAATCTCTGAGCAGGGGAGGGTGGGAATGAGAATGAGAATAATGGGTGAAAGATGGCAATGAGAGAGGAGAGCCATACTCTGGCCAACGAATCCCCCAAATGTGTTAGCAAAAAAGAACTATAATCTGGTGCCATATTATGCTGTAGTGACAAATGTATATGCATATTATATATGCACATATATGTGTGTGTATTTATATATTTCAACTAATTATCCATATGTAATTTTTGCTAGTATGACTAATTTTACTGATTTATTAAATCCAAAGCTTTCATCAACACCCTTCTTGAACTGTTAATAAAGGCATTTGTACCAAATAGACACAAGTGACACATGTGGATGGGAAACTGAGACCTGCAGAGAGGTGATCAAGTAAATGACAGCCTTGATTAGCACTCCTTCTTCATACCGAAACCAGGTAATGCAAATAATATATTTTACTTCAAATCCAGATTTTGGCTTATACATTCCTGAGTATATTTTTATTTGCTAAACTGTTCACTTAAAAATATAATCTTTTTTTGGGCGCCTGGGTGGCTCAGATGGTTAAGCGTCTGCCTTCAGCTCAGGTCATGATCCCAGGGTCCTGGGATCGAGTCCCACATCAGGCTCCCTGCTCCTTGGGAGCCTGCTTCTCCCTCTGCTTCTCTCTCTCTCTCTCTCTCTCTGTCTCTCATGAATAAATAAATAAAATCTTTAAAAAAAATAAAAAAAATATAATCTTTTTTATTCTGCCTCATTATTTTTCTAAATCCAAAATGAGAGACAATACTAAACAAATAAATCATCAAAGAAGTACTGCCATAGGTACTACTTATAAATAAAAATAACTGTGACATGTATCCTGCTTTTACTCTTCAATATTCCTCGTAATAACGAAAGATCTGTATTTGAGAGCAAATGTGACTCTGCACACATGAATAAGCAATGAACACATTAAAAACATGAAATCACATTTGCATATAATGTTGCTGCTCCATTGCAATAGCGCCCCACACACCAAAGTGATGTATGACCAGAGGCAGCATTTACCCCAACTCTCTGAAGGATGCTTTTGTTATTTGCAGTGAGGATAGGGAAAATGAAGCCCATTTGTCAGTAGCTGAGAGGAGACTCTAACATGTCTGAATTACCATTTCTGGGCCCTTTCCACCATTTATTTTATAAAACACAAGCATCCAGGTCATAGAAACTTACGCTAGAATTCGTTAGTTTTGAGTAAGAGATGACAGCTGTTGGGGTGGCCAGGACATGGAGTTATAGGAGCTTAACATTCTGTATTTATTCATTCCTGGGGTGAATAAATATTTGAGACTTTGCATTTACAAATTTGCAAATAGAAATAAACTATGTTAATCGACAGCTTTTATTTTCAAACTTATCCTACGAGTCATGAGATTTGTCATATAAGAAAATATTGGAAAGGAATATACATATATTTTCATATATATTTATTAATTTGATACAATATTTTTACAGGAAATAGTTGTTTCCTTATTATTTGTAAAAATAAATAGAAGATTAACCAAAATATGGATTAAATATATATTTAAAAAGAAGGGCACCTGGGTGGCTCAAGCAGTTAAGCATCTGATTTGGGGTTGACAGTTTGAGCCCCACTTTGGACTCTGTGCTGGGTGTGGAGCCTGCTTAAGATTCTCTCTCTCCCTCTCTCTTTGTCCCCCCCTCCCCTCTCTCTCTCCTTCTCTCTCTCTTTTTCTTTCTCTCCCTTTCTTAATTAATTAATTAATTAAAAATATATTTAAGGGGCGCCTGGGTGGATCAGTCGTTAAATGTCTGCCTTCGGCTCAGGTCATGATCCCAGGGTCCTGGGATCGAGCCCCACGTCGGGCTCCCTGCTCCGGGGGGAAGCCTGCTTCTCCCTCTCCCACTCCCCCTGCTTGTGGTCCCTCTCTCGCTGTGTCTCTCTCTGTCAAATAAATAAATAAAATCTGAAAAATGTATATATATATATATCTAAAAAGAAGAGAAAATATTTCAAAATCTATTATTAGTACATAAAGAAAATGAAAATACAAAAATAAAGATTTCCTTTTAAAAAGTGTAGAGGTACATTCTCAAACATTGATTTGGTTGTTTTCTGTACTTAAAAAAATTAGTTGTGCTTTTGGAATCAGTAAATTAGTCTGCAATCTGCCTATTGATAACAAGGAAAAAAGTCTTATCTCACATTGTGTCAAACATAATCATATGAATATTTGCACCCAGTTAATTTTGTTTGTATTCACTTAGAAATACCTGCTGAGTAGGGATTATCATTGCATTCAGGATATGCCTGATTTGCAAAAAGGCCACAAATGTCACCCAGCATACTAAATTCTCTCAGCCAATGAAGTACATTTAGAAAGAATGAAAATGAGGCACCTTGATCATTTCAAGGAAAATATTAGCTGATTTTTAAGTGCTTTAGATGCATGAATTAATGCAGCAAATTTAAATACAGAAGACATTGTTTTCAGCTCACCTGATATTTGAGGGGAAGCACCTACATGATTCTTTTGACAAAGTTATACAAACAAATGCTTAAGCCCATCTTCCATTTACCTGTTTTGCAAATCTAGCAATATACCACAGAATTACCATAATTCCAGGCTCTTATTAGAGACTTCTAACAAAACTACCTAATTATGGCTTCTATAAAAAATTTAGTTTGAGAAAATAGTATTTTAGGATAATGATCTAAAGACTAGGTGTACCATATATCCACATCTTGAGAAGATTTCCTTCTAAAATCCTCTGGACACTTGTCTTGACCAAACACTGTAGTGTTATGAAATCAGATGGCACGAGAGTGGCACTTGGAGAAGGAAATGGGTTTCACATGGGGGATATGAGGGAGAGTCTGGACATTATTTCCTGGATCATTACCACCCCACTGAAGTTACATTTGGAAAGGGTTTGTCTGTTTGTCTTGGTAAAATTCCTCTCTGTGGTGGGCGGAATGGCCTCTGAATGATGTCCACTCCCTAATCCCCAAAACCATGAATGCATGCATTACTTGGGTAATAGAACTTTGCCATCATAATTAAGGTTGAAGATCTTAAAATAAGATTAACCTGGAATAAATACTTAGGCCCCAAATTAATCACAGGGATCCTTAAATGCAAACTATCTCCAGCTGTAGCAAAAGAAATTTGGCCAAAGAGAAGTTAGAGGCACTCAAAAGCATGAGACCTTAACATCCCACTGCTGGTGTGGAGATATATAGGTGAAGTAGTCAGTAGCTCAGGTAATCGGGAGTCTCTCAGGTGATAGTCAGCAAGGACCTTAGCCAGAAAAACTGCAAGAATTCTGCAAACAACTTGAATGATGTTGGAAGTGGGTTTCCCCTCAGGGCCTGGAGGTAAGAGCCCCCGCCACCCAACATCATGACTGGCCTTGTGAGACCTACTGCTACTTAGCCCACTAGGATTTCTGGCCCACAAAGCTGTGAGTTAATATATTTGGGTCATTTTAAACAATACGTTTGTGGTAATTTGCTACCGCAGCAATAGAAAACTAAAACACTCACCCATAGGAAATAATGTACTTCCTATTTTGCATAACAAATACGACATGACCCATGACAGTCTCTCTTTTGCTGGTTGTAAAGATGCTCACAGCTAATTTTAAATTTTATCATAGAAACTATGCAGACCTTTATCTCTAGCATAGTTGTCTTTTTTTTTATGTATCCTAATTTTTATATTTAGGATAAAAAGCTATCCTAATTTTCGCAATGTAATCATGATTATAGTTTATCAATTTTTCAAAAAATTGTATTAAGCTAGGCCTTCTTTAGAAATAAGAAAAATATAAGTATAAAAAATAAAATTAATTTTGTTTATTTTTACTTGTAGTTTCCTTTATTGTGAAATACAGGAATGCACATAATGAAAGGTAAAATAAAGTAGGATTGGTTGTGATCGACACTGTTTCATAACCAATATCCATTTTTTTTTCTTTGATAGCAGCAGCCTGACTTTTTCCTGGGATATAACCCCCCTGCATTATATTAAATCTTGGTAGCATATTTCTTATTACTTTAGTGAGGGGAATATCCTCTGAGCTCTCTGGGGGATAGCTGGGAGAGTCTCTGTTCTTATATAATTAATCCATTTTATTTTATTTTTTTTAAAGATGTTATTTATTTATTTGAGAGAGAGAACGAGATAGAGCATGAGAGAGGGGAGGGTCAGAGGGAGAAGCAGACTCACTGCTGAGCAGGGAGCCCGATGCGGGACTCGATCCCGGGACTCCAGGATCATGACCTGAGCCGAAGGCAGTGGCTTAACCAACTGAGCCACCCAGGCGCCCCATAATTAATCCATTTTAGTCTGTCCAGCTTGGTGAGCCTTTTGAACACATCCTCAGTACTCTGGACTGTTCTGGAATCTCCACCTAATTTACTGTTGGCTATTAATTTTCCTAAGCTTTATTAAAACAAAATTGCACTGGGAAAACTAAACAGGTAAGGAAGACTTTACTCAATGGTACTGCAATCCAGGATAAGACTAAAATGCAGTCTGAGCTCAGGTCCACTGAAACAAAGGGAGGGAGAGTTTTTCAGAGCTGGGAAGTGGGGTGAAGATCTTAGGCCACATTTGCTGCTAATTGGTTATACTCAAAGGATCCCCTGCATCTTAATAACAGGAGGTTGTTTTCTATCTTGGAGCAAGATGCCCACTAAAGGAAATTAGGTGTCTACCCTCCCATAGGGACTGGGAGAAAGGAGCTTTCTAGCAAAAGGATCAAACTTCCAGTTATAAAATAAAGAAGTCATGGGATATAAAGTACAGTTTGACAACTATAGTTAATAATACTTCATTGCATATCTGAAAATTGCTAAGAGAATAAATCTAAAAGAAGGAAAAAAGAAAAGAAAAGAAAAAAAAACTCTGGGCGTGTGAGAAGGGAGCATTATCTTCCTTATGATTACATTTCAAAGGGGTACCTCCAGGTCCTTAAAAAAGGCAGTTCTGGATCGTAGAACTGGCAAGAAGCTTTCAAAAAGATTTACATCTCAAAAGGGCAAAGAAAGAATTTTCGACTGGTTTTTAAAAGAAAATGCTCTGAAAAAGCTAGGTCAGGGGCCTTCAGTCTGGAAGAAGCTTATCTAATGTTAAATCAAGATGATGGGTTAAGTTTATTCCTAGGCATTTTATTCTTTTGATGCTATTGTAAATGGGGCTGTTTTCTTAATTTCCTTTTGGAATTGTTCACTGTGTGTAGAAACGCAACTGATTTTTATGTTGATTTTGTAGTCTGCAACTTTAATGAATTTATTAGTTCTAACAGCTTTTGTTTATTTTGTTTTCTGTGCAATCATCAGGATTTTCTACATACAAGATCATGTTTTCTGTAAAGAGAGATATTTTACTTCTTTTCCAATTGGGATGCCTTTTATTTCTTTCTCTTGACTAACTCCTCTGGCTAGGACTTGCATACAATATTAAATTGAAGTGGTGAGAATGGGCATCCTTGCTTTGCTCCAGATCTTAGTGGAAAAGATTTCAGTTTCTCATCATTGAGCATGATGATAGCTGTGAACTTTCCACATATGGATTTTATTACAGTGAAATAAGTTCCTTCTAGGCCTAATCTGTTGCGTTCCTGTATTTTTTTTTTATTTTTTAATCACGAAAGTGTGTTGAATTTTGTAAAATACTCTTTCTGCATCTAAGTATTCTTACCATAAACACAAATAATAATAATGATAATAACAAATGAGGTGGGAGGAAGCTTATAAGAGGTTATGAGTATGTTTATTGTGGGGGGGACCTGATTGGGTGGACAGGCTGGCCTGGGTGGTGAAAGAATTCGCCCGAAGCAGAACAAAGAAGATAGAAGTTTATTGAATACATGGCAAGGGAGTCATGGTCAGGACAGCAAAGGAGACTGTCTGCCAGCAGGCGGTGATGAGTTAAGGGGCGGAAGTGAAGATGCATGGGAACATATAGAAATTTTCTTTTTCGGTGCCTGTGCCCGTTTATAAGTAGTCCATTGGTTAGCTAGGACTTATGCATACTTTGAAGTGTATCACCTAAGGAGCCTGTTTACATTCAGCCAGGTGGTCACCATGGGCCCTACTACCTTTCTATGGTTTCCATTGCTCAAGCCTGTCGTCTAAAAGAGGCTCTGTATTTATGGCGTAGAGTGTGATGATATTTTCACAGAAATACACTTACCTCCAAACTCTTCAAGTGCATACATTAAACATGTGCAGCTTTTGGCGTGCCAATCATACCTCAATAAAGTGGTTTATGAGGAAAAAAAGTGAGAGAAATAAATATGAAAGGAATGTTAAGATTAGGTCCATTTAACATCTCTGTTCTCTGGGTACCTGCAGATACATATGAAGGTACTGCAACTCTTTTGGTGAATAATCCCTTTCTTATTACAACGAGGACAGTATTTATGGAGCCATGTTAGACTTGACCCAAGTTATAGATATAAGATAGTATTGAACTTACAGTGTATCTTTGAATCTATAGCATCATCACCTGTTAGCTTGTTAAAATGCACATTTATAATATACCTTGACTTAGTAAATCACAATTTCTGGGGATGTGAACTGACATGCTTAATTTGAACCATCTGTCCAGGTGATTTGTATGCACATTACAGTTTGAGACAAATACAGGGGAGGGCAATCATCATCTAGTAATGCATGCACTTCCTGTGAGATCATTGCATTTTTTTCCAGAAGTTTCTATGCTATAGCAAGGTGGAGATACCTTGAGAAGTCGAACAAAGTTGTGGGTTCAGGTTTCTGAAAAGTATCTACCCAGTTGTCTGTGCCTCAGGTCTCAGGGTCTCACCTCTTTCTATCACAATGAACAGTTTCAAGTAAAATGTTCCCCAGGCCTAAAAAATTGATCCACTTTTATAAGTGTCTAATTTGTAAGAGGGAGCTCTCCTCTTAAAATAGGACATCAGGATTCTCTAACTGGATAATTGGCCTACTTGAGCTTGTCATTTTTTTTTTTCTTTGAAAGTTTTGATTTTACTTAGGATCATCCCATTACATCATCACTCTTTATAATTACTTATAATTATCATTTTCCAATATTTCTCAACTACTATAATGATTATACACCCAAGTAGGAATACTTCTACCTATACTGCATCTGAATTCCCAATATCTGAGAGTCTTAATATCTCAGATGCTTATAGGGCTGAGTTCTTACTCCCTAACTTATTACCATCAATGGACAGAGAATGACCCACTATAGGAATCAAGAAGAATCTGTTAGCTAAAGATCCACCTCTACTACCTACTATTTCACTATTTTTGTTTAGGTTTTCCCAAATTCAACCCTGAAACATCAATTTGAGTAGAAGTAGAAGTGGTTTATTGGGAGATAATTTAAGAAATCATAATAGGTCCCTGGGTGGCTCAGTTGGTTGAGTGTCCGACTCTTGGTTTTGGCTCAGGACATGATCTCAGAGTCTCGGGATCGACTCCGTGTAGGGCTCCATCCTCATTGCAGACCCTGCTTCTCCCTCTCCCTCTGCTCCACCCCACTCTCTCTCTCTCTAATCTCATAAATAAATAAAAAATCTTTAAAAAATGAAATCATAATAGTTGTGTAGGAAAATTAGACCACCAACACATTCAAATACCTACATCACACCAATTGAATTTTGATTATCTATTTAATTAGTTATTTTACTCTATATCAAGAGTCAGAAAACATTTTCAGTAGAGGGCAAGTGATTAGGCTTTGCAGGCCAAATTATCTCTGTCACAACTATTCAACTTGTCAGTATTGGACAAAAACAGCTATAGATAATGTGTTGAATGAGTATGGATGTGTTCCAAGAATATATTATTTACAAAAACAGATGATGGGTTGGAGTTGACCCAGAGGCCATACTTTACCAACTTCTACTCTATGTTGTGACCTACATGAGGAAAAAGAATATGACTTTTTATCAATATAACCTAAGTATCTGGCCAATACTGTACACGTAGATATTTATAGAGTAAATAAAAAAGGTTTTAACATATTTATAGGTGATATGGATGATTACCTTGAGTTGATATTTCCCCTTACCCCATGAACTGGAGTACCAATGAACTGGAAAATCCGGTTGCTTTTTAAGATTTAAGCTTGAAACTAAAACCCAAGTTTGAATCATGCATAGTTTTCTTTAGAACAGAGTAGCAATACATCACCCAAACATGCTGGGCAGTAACCTAATTTCATCTATTGGTGACTTTTTTTCCCTTTTTTTCTTTTTATGGCTTATTTTATGGCTTTCTTTTACTCTGTTGACTTCGATAAAAAAAAAGAAAACTTTCCTTAGTAGGTCAATTGTAAAGATATAAAAGATAGATGAAGCAGAGAGAGAGAGATTTTGACTGATCAGCACAACTCTATCCAAAATAAGAAGTTGGCGCTTCAAGGGTTTAACCTCGTTGCCACCGTTACAAGCAGAACACTCGTGATTCGATCACATTTATTAGATATTTTACCTAATTCCTCCTTGCTTTTGTTGTCCTACCTACTTTTGAAAATATATATAATGTCTTATGATCCCATTCATAAAGTTCAACTACATGTAAATCTATGGATTGTACTGATAAGGATACAGCCTGGGACAGGATATATATAATGAGAAGCAATGAGAAATTCTACATGCAGTGGATAAGAGAATGGTTGGAAGGAATCTTCAAGGGACAGTATACTTAATTACTAACAGGATGGTATGTGCACAGGTTTTCCTTGCTTCGCATTAGCACCTGATACTTCTGTTACAAACGTTGCTTTACATACAATCCCTATATAATGAGAAAAGTACTTTCCTGAAGATTTGTATATCCTTCTGCTTGGAAGTCTTTTTGAGCAATGTGGAATCCCATTCATAACTTATCAAAACAATGCTGAGGGTCAGGATGAAACATTTCCATGCATGCATTAATATCAGCCTTCGATATTGGATATATGAGGAGAATTGAATGAAACATTTTTTTTTTCCCCAAAATATGTAGGATAGCAGTTCTAGATCAAGATTTTAGCTCTTTCTTCAGCTGGAGTATGATGCATTGTTCCCTTTCCTTTCTGACTGAGGTAACAATTTTAACAATGTTATCACATGTAAATCCTAAATTGGCACCTGCTCCTAGCATCATATACAGAAAAGGAAACATAGAAAACGCAATTAAAAGCACACACATTTTTAAGTTTACAATATCTTGATTTATTTCATATTACAAATTCTTTCTGTCACCCAGTTCATTATATAAGTAATATAAAACATCAGCCTCTCATTGGTGAAATGTTCTTTATAACAATTTAAAGAATAACTGCACACAGTAATGTGCTATATGTATTCTCTTTTGTAATAAAAAATGGCATTGAGCATAATTACAAGAATTAATGACCTTGCATTACTGTAGCCTTAAATCAAGCAAAGCTTGTAAATTATTTTAATTGCAGCATCCAGTTAAAATATTTTGGTCAATGAGCCTTTACAAATTGTATTAAAATGTGCAAAAATAAATTTGCTGTGATATGTATCATGCTAATACACATTTATGATGACCAATTTTAAAAGACAATCTTCTCTTCAATTTTTTTCTTCTTGAATTATGCATTTATTTCTCAACTTTAAATTTAAGAAGGCGGCCTCACCTCAGACTCTCTTAGAACTGTAAAAGTAACAACATTGTAAATTTCTCTTCCTCATAAGCCTAACAATTTCTCCAGTTACTAGGTCAAACTATCCTCTCTGCCTATACTAGTTTGCTATTGTTGACAAATTGGCACATTTAGCTGCTTTAAAAAGCACACCTTTATTATCTCACAGTTGCCATGGAGCAGGATTCTCCCACATTTTAGCTAATCCTCCATTCAGTGCCAGTGCCTTATAATGTTAAAATCAAGACATCAACGGGGTCATCTTTTTTTCTAAAGCCCGGGTACCTCTTCTAGGCTCACAAGGTTGTTGGCAGAATTCAGTGCCCTCTGACTATAGGACCAAGGTCCTTGTTTTCCTGTTCTCTCTCCTGGGGGATGCACTTAGCTCCTGGAGGCCACCCAGAGTCGCTTGCTGTATGGCTCAGAACATGGCAGCTTACTGCTATAAAGCCAGCAGGAAAATCTCTCTCTGTCCAGTCAGCTAAGATGGTGTCTTATATAACATACCATAATCACAGAAACGATCATCTCCTATTTACAGGTCCAGCTCACAGTCAAGGATAGGCCCTGAACTGGGGTCAGGAATCCAATGGGCCATCTTAGAATCCTGCCTGCCATACAGCCCCAGGCACATATTTGAGCCATGAGCAGGAAATGGTCTCGCCTGGTCCTGAGAAAATAAGTTTTTGTCACAGTCTGCAACCACCAAACTGGAAAATGGTTAACATTTACTCTTGAATGAAATTAAGATTATCCCTGTAAGAAGGAACAAAGGGTTTGAATAACTTCTGAGAATTTTCTACTCATGAAACAATTTCTAATCTGTCATACCCCTGAATATTAATCATGGACCATCTCCTGATACCTGATACTATGTTCTCTCTTAAAAAGGCATACATAATAAGAAGACCTATACACAGTCCCCTCTTATGAATCAATAAACATGTGGCCATGGTACAAAGTAGGCTTTAACTGTTAAAATGATCTTATAGAAATAAAATTATTAACTCTACAGAACAATGTTTCACTTCATCATAAATGCCAAAGTCTCCTTTACTACACATTCACCCCAAAGTTGATAAATGTTTGATGATCATGGAAAATTTAAGAAATATATTAAAAAATTTTTACAATGCAAAACTTATCCCCCAAACGAAAGAGGTGGTACAGTAGACCCACAAAATTACAACCAGGACAGCAGATAGTCAAGGTTCAAAAGCAGAGAAATAACCCCCTCAACCTGTTTTTTACATTAATATGTAATTCATTGGATGATGTTACAGATGTAACTAGATCTAGTCAAGGACATTTTTATCAGGGGTGATAAATTGTGTTTGACCTGCTCGCACCACCCACTGAATACCTAACTTCATGTATTTCAATAACTTTTCTGATAATCAACCACCTGGGCAACATTTGCAGTCTTTCAAGCTGTCACTTTGGAACATGAATTCATGTTAATATAAACATAAATCATTGTAGCAAGTCAAGAGGAACTAAAGCAGGAGCTGTTGGCTTCCAATAGTCATATCACCAAGTAAATTGAGGAGCTCCATTAATTTAGTCAAAATAAATGGAATCTACTTCTAACTTATTTATTAATTTTGAATATTTAAAAAAAATCCTATCAAAATTGCTGTTCCTAAAATTAAACCAGTGTTGTCAAAAGTAAAGGATTATCGTCAGAGACGAACCAAGCTTGTGATAATGAAACTAAAGAACACTCGATAATGAGGAACTAGCATCTTGAAGTACCAAATTATTGAAAAGTAAGAGTGATTATAATTATAGGTTGATGCTGTTACATCATTCTTTTTGTGAGCCTTTGAACCAACAGTCTCAGAGGTCTTAGAAGCAGTACGGAGGGATGGAAGAGCATCTTATTTATTTCAAGTCATTTCAAAAACTTGTCAAAGTGATTTTGAAACTTTGTGTCCTTTGGGGAGAATTTTTTTGAAACAAGAAATCTGCATAATACCTCTAAATAACAACCTGCTCTAGCTTCTTTGAAAAAGATTAGGCATAATACAAACATATCTTAGATTATTTATCTTCATAGTCATAATTTTTTTGTAATCTATACCACTGTTCAAAAAACATCTGCACTCAATTTCAGTTTTCATCTAGTGAAAATCAAAAATATTCATCAATACATGAAAGTGAGTGAAATAAATCAGATTTCACTTAATTTTATAATTTTATTTAAAAATATATAATTGTATCTAAAATATGTTTCTGTTTTTTTTAATAGGGCATATTTAATTCCAGGTGACTTTTTATGAATATATGTTTTCAAAATTTTTACTATTGCTTCTGCAAAGCATTATATCTAGTTTGATAAAACTGGATAATCAAATATGTCCTTTAATATGAGTTTTGATGAAGTTGGAAGTAAGGAGCCTCCACAAATAAAAAATATTTTAAAATTTTGTATAGGTAAGATTTTGTAAATAAGAAACAGGGTAGTAACAATCATATCTAGCTTTCAGATATGCTAGATTTCTTAGAGATAAAATAAATAATAGTAAAAACACAATCATAGCTAGATTAAAATTAGGTAAGTTGTGCTATATTCCAAGATACATTTCTTCTCCACTTGAGACTTCATAAAAGTAAATGTGGGTACAGTTTCATGCAGATAAGAAAAGAAAGGGGAAGTCTAGAAATGAAAAGGCAGAAAATATACAAGTAACTAACCTAACAGACACCTTTGCTCTGTATTCAAAATGTGCAGAGATCAAAGCAGAAGAGAAGGATAAGCATTGTCACCTGTAACTGGAAAGGTTGATAATGCTGAGGAACCAGAGAGAGTCATAAGCAGGAATGAGATGGATAGCATCCAAGTGTTGAATCTGTGTCAAAACACTAGCTTCACACTCGTAGACCAAGATCTGTAAAAAATGACTGAGATTGATAGTTATCAAGGAACATGTTGGTTGATATCAAAGAACCAATGGGAAGGAAAGTCGGAAAGAACTCAAATACATGGAGGCTAAAGAGCAGCCTACTAAAGAATGAATGGGTCAACCAGGAAATTAAAGAAGAATTAAAAATAATTCATGTAAACCAATGAAAATGAGAACACAACTGTTCAAAATCTTTGGGATACAGCAAAGGCAGTCCTGAGAGGAAAGTATATAGCAATACAAGCCTTTCTCAAGAAACAAGAAAGGTCTCAAATACACAACCTAAACCTACACCTAAAGGAGCTAGAGAAAGAACAGCAAATAAAGCCTAAACCCAGCAGGAGAAGAGAAATAATAAAGATCAGAGCAGAAATCAATGAACTAGAAACCAAAAGAACAGTAGAACAGATCAACGAAACTAGGAGCTGGCTCTTTGAAAGAATTGACAAGATTGATAAACCGCTGGCCAGACTTATCAAAAAGAGAAGAGAAATGACCCAAATCAACAAAATCATGAAAGAAAGAGGAGAGATCACAACCAATACCAAAGAAATACAAACAATTATAAGAACATATTATGAGCAACTCTATGCCAGCAAATTTGATAACCTGGAAGAAATGGGTGCATTCCTAGAGATGTATCAACTACCAAAACTGAAGAAATAGAAAACCTGAACAGACCTATAACCACTAAGGAAATTGAAGCAGTCATCAAAAATCTCCCCCCCCCAAAAAAAAAAAAAAAATCTCCCAACAAACAAAAGCCCAGGGCCAGATGGTTTGCCAGGGGAATTCTATCAAACATTTAAAGAAGAATTAATCCCTATTCTCCTGAAACTGTTCCAAAAAATAAAAATGGAAGGAAAACTTCCAAACTCATTTTAGGAGGCCAACATTACCTTGATCCCAAAACCAGACAAAGACCCCATCAAAAAGGAGAATTACAGACCAATATCCTTGATGAACATGGATGCAAAAATTCTCACCAAAATACTAGCCAATAGGATCCAACAGTACATTAAAAGGATTATTCACCATGATCAAGTGGGATTTATCCCTGGGCTGCAAGTTTGGTTCAACATCTGCAAATCAATCAAGGTGATACAATACATTAAGAAAAGAAAGAACAAGAGTCATATGATCCTCTCAATAGATGCAGAAAAAGCATTTGACAAAGTACAGCATCCTTTCTTGATCAAAACTCTTCAGAGTATAGGCATAGAGGGTACATACTTAAATATCATAAAAGCCATCTATGAAAAACCCACAGCGAATATCATTCTCAATGGGGAAAAGCTGAGATCTTTCCCCCTAAGGTCAGGAACGTGGCAGCGATGTCAATAATCACCAATGCTATTCAACATAGTACTAGAAGTCCTAGCCACAGCAATCAGACAACAAAAAGAAATCAAAGGCATCCAAATCAGCAAAGAAGAAGTCACACTCTCACTCTTTGCAGATGATATGATACTGTATGTGGAAAACCCAAAAGACTCCACCCCAACACTGCTAGAACTCATACAGGAATACAGTAAAGTAGCAGGATATAAAATCAATGCACAGAAATCAGTGGCATTCCTATACACCAACAACAAGACAGAAGAGAGACAAATCAAGGACTCGATCCCATTTACAATTGTACCCAAAACCATAAGATAACTAGGACTAAATTTAACCAAAGAGACAAAGGATCTGTACTCAGAAAACTATAAAATACTCATGAAAGAAATTGAGAAAGACATAAAGAAATGGAAAAACGTTCCATGCTCATGGATTGGAAAAAAAAAACATTGTGAAGATGTCAATGCTACCTAGAGCAATCTACACATTCAATGCAATCCCCATCAAAACACCATCCACTTTTTTCAAAGAAATGGAAGAAATAATCCCAAAATTTGTATGGAACCAGAAGAGACCCCGAATAGCCAGAGGAATATTGAAAAAGAAAAGCAAAGCTGGCGGCATCACGATTCCAGACTTCCAGCTCTATTACAAAGCTGTCATCATCAAGACAGTATGGTACTGGCACAAAAACAGACACATAGATCAATGGAACAAAATCGAGAGCCCAGAAATGGACCCTCAACTCTATGGTCAACTAATCTTTGACAGAGCAGGAAAGAATGTCCAATGGAATAAAGACAGGCTCTTCAACAAATGGTGTTGGGAAAATTGGACAGCCACATGCAGAAGAATGAAACTGGACCATTTCCTTACACCACACACAAAATGGTTGAAAGACCTAAACATGAGACAGGAGTCCGGCAAAATCCTAAAGGAGAACACAGGTAGCAACCTCTTCGACCTCAGTCACAGCAACTTCTTCCTAGAAACATCACCAAAGGCAAGGGAAGCAAGGGCAAAAATGAACTATTGGGATTTCATCAAGATAAAAAGCTTTTGCACAGCAAAAGAAATAGTCCACGAAACCAAAAGACAACCGACAGAATGGGAGAAAATATTTGTAAATGACATATCAGATAAAGGGTTAGTATCCAAAATCTATAAAGAACTCATCAAACTCAACACCCAAAGAACAAATAATCCAATCAAGAAATGGGCAGAAGACATGAACAGACATTTTTCCAAAGAAGACATCCAAATGGCCAACAGACACATGAAAAAGTACTCAACATCGCTTGGCATCAGGGAAATCCAAATCAAAACCTCAATGAGATACCACCTCACACCAGTCAGAATGGCTAGAATTAACAAATCAGGAAATGCCAGATGTTGGCGGGGATGTGGAGAAAGGGGAACCCTCCTACACTGTTGGTGGGAATGCAAGCTGGTGCAACCACTCTGGAAAACAGTGTGGAGGTTCCTCAAACAGTTGAAAATAGAGCTACCATACGATCTAGCAATTGCACTACTGGGTATTTACCCCAAAGATACAAATGTAGGGATCCAAAGGGGTACGTGCACCCCAATGTTTATAGCAGCAATGTCCACAATAGCCAAACTGTGGAAAGAGCCCATATGTCCATCAACAGATGAATGGATAAAGAAGAGTGGTATATATACAATGGAATATTATGCAGCCATCAAAAGGAATGAGATCTTGCCATTTGCAACGACATGGATAGAACTGGAGGGTGTTATGCTGCGTGAAATAAGTCAATCAGAGAATGACATGTATCATATGACCTCGCTGATATGAGGAATTCTTAACCTCAAGAAACAAACTGAAGGTTGCTGGAGTGGTGGGGGGTGGGAGGGATGGGGTGGCTGGGTGACAGACATTGGGGAGGGTATGTGCTATGGTGAGTGCTGTGAATTGTGCAAGACTGTTGAATCACAGATTGGTACTTCTGAAACAAATAATGCAATATATGTTAAGAAAAAAAAAAGAAGAAGCAGATAGCAGGAGGGGAAGAATGAAGGGGAGTAAGTCGGAGGGGGAGACGAACTATGAGAGATGATTGACTCCGAAAAACAAACTGAGGTTTCCTGAGGGGACGGGGTTGGGGGGATGGGTTAGCCTGGTGATGGGTATTAAAGAGGGCATGTTCTGCGTGGAGCACTGGGTGTTATGCACAGACAATGAGTCATGGAACACTACATCAAAAACTAATGATGTAATATATGGTGATTAACATAACAATAAAAAAGAACCAATGGGATATCTAGAAATAGCAACATTCCACCCCCAACCCCTCCATCATGACATTACTGACATTTGAGGGTCCTCTCCCCCAATTCATTTTGTATGAAGTCATCAAAGTGATAAGCGCTATCCATACATAAAGTACTGCCATTAAATAATGTTAGTGCTTCACCCTAATTTACACATTCAATCATTCACTCAATGAATAAATGAACACTCATCAGGGTCCAGTGACTATGCTAGGTAATTGAAATATGTTAGTAAATATGAGTGAAAAAAATCACTTCTCTTATGTAACTTATGCTCTAATTGGGGGAGGCTGACAATAAGCATTAGACATAAAAATACAAAAATTACCTAAAAGTAAGTGCTATAGACAAAGAAAAGTGGAGCAGTTTAAGAAGCAGTACTCCAACTCCAGTTGGAGTACTGGGGAAAGGAATTTGTTATAATATTAATTAGGATGTCCAAGGGAGGTGTCATTGAGAAGATGAGAATCAAGCAATGGTTTTAATGAAGTAAGGGAATTGCCATGTGGGTATCACAGGGAAAAGAATCCCAGGCAGAGAGAATGGGTAGCGTAAAGAACACAATGATGAGTATACTTACTATTTTTAAAAAAGAAGCAAGAAAGCCACTTATGGCTGGAGGAAAGTTAGGAAGGAAGTTAATTGGATATCATAGAAAAACTGGGAGTTAGAACTTGTAGACAGCTATCAAGAATTAAGATATGAATAGAAGATCAAGGAACAGGGTATAGAAGGATAGTACACCAAATGAAAAAAAGAAAAACAAAAAAAAAAATTAAAAACACATACAAAAGGAAATAGAGATCATGAAAGTAGCAGGAGAAATGTACACAAACCAAATCAATACCAATCAATTTTCAAATTTATGAAAATAAATTATAACCATAAAACAGAAAGAGGATGCCCTTAGAGAAGAAGGAGATTAAAATAAAAAGGATTTAAAGTGAAATGTAATGTTAAAATACGTTAGTTGAAGGTTTGGAAGATAACTTTGAAGAAGTTATACAGAAAGCAAACCTAAAGTCAAAATTTTAAATACAAATTTAAAAAAAGTCTTAGAGGAACAATCCACAGCATCCCACATGAAATAATATCTATCCCAGAAAAAGAGATTAAGTGCAGAGTGGAGAAGATATTTAGGTAATAGAATAGCATTTCCCAGAAACAAAAGTGTGATCTGATAGTATAAGAAGGAACAAAAATTGTTTAGTATTATGGTTTTTAAAACATCTACATCAATGCTTATTTTCATGTTTTAACACACTAAAGAAAATCCCAATAAAGCTGAGAGGGTAAAAAGCACTTTTCATGTGGAGGTGTGAAAATGAAATTGGAGCTGAATTTTTCTGCAACATTGCATTGCTGAATGATAGAAGACTGGACAGAACTTTCACAAGGCTTACAGAAAATGATGTTTAAGATAGAATATCATTCCCAGCCACATTACTAATAAAAGATAAAAGACAAAAAAATGTAATGGAGTGGGAAAAAAGACTGAAAGGAATTATTTCCATCTGACTCCTTTCTTCCAGAGCAAAAGGAAAGCTTAACAACAACACAAAAGGCTCAGAAACAGTGACTCCAAACCAGCATAAGTCGCCAAATACAGCTGTGCAGTGGTCCTAGATAACAATCAGTCTAGTGTAGGGCAAGGTAATAGGGAGCACAAGGTGAAGGTGCAGTGGGGGAGGGGATAATGATACAACAGTCCAGGTAATACTGCAGGGGAAATACAGGAGCGTAAGAAACAAATCAATATTTATATAGAAAAAATGTGCAGAGGACTATATAAGACAGTTAACAACTCAAAGAAAATCTGTAAAAGAAGGAAAAAAAGTATTATCATATTTGACCTTTTATAGAGTAATATTTACATGGACATAATCAAGTAAATACTGAATATTTAAGTAACATACACATTTTCCTATAATTAGAGGATAGGAGATGGCTAATAATAAAGTATAAAAGAACTCAGTCCTTCGGTGCTGTATTAGTTTTCTATTGTGGCCATGCCACAAATTTAGTGACTACCAAACCAAACCAAAACAAAACAAAAAAACCCACATAATATAACAAAAAGACTACATACTTGTTTTTTACAGTTCTGTAGGTCAGAAGTCCTAATGGCCCCAGCTGGTCCTCTACTTTAAAGATTTTACAAGACTGAAACAATGTGTTGGCAGGCATTGATAACTTTCTGGAGGCTTTGGGGAAGAATTAGCTTCCACATTTATTCAGGCTGTTGGCCAAATTCAATTCCTTGTGGTTGTAAGATCTAGGAAATCTGTTTTCTTGCTGGCTCTTAGTTGGCAGGGGCAATGTCCTTAGCTCCCAGAGGACCCTCTCCCGGGGCATATGGTAGTCCTACTGTCAGCTCTCAGAGACTGTTCTATAACTGCCTGAATTTGTTTTCTACTCCAGTCATGACAAATACTACAAATTTAGAGCCTTAAAAAAAAAAAAAATTACCAATTTATAATCTGATGTTTCTATAGGTTAGAAGCATGGATATCACTGTGCTAAAATCAAGATGTCAGCTAGGATGTAATTCCTTAGAGCAGCTCTAGAATAGAATCTATTTCCTTGTCTTTTCCAGCTTCTAGAGGCCTCCACATTCCTTGGCTCATGGTCCCCTTCCACCATTTTTAAATCCAACAGCAAGTGGAGTCCTGCTCACATCACATTATTTTTACCATCACTCCTGCATCCTTCTTTCACTCTTAAAGATCTTGTGATGACATTGGTCCCACCCAGATAATTCAGGATAATCTCTTTATTTTAAACTCAGCAAATGACCAACCTAATACCATCTGTAACCTTAATCCTTCTTATCCTGTAATCTTTCATATTGACAAATTCTGGAGGATTAGGACATACATGTCTATAGGGGACATTTTATGCTGTCTATCACAGTCCCTATTCAACCCATTCACCTTCTTTATTGCGTTCATGTTAAGAATAGAGCACAATTTGGTGAACCTGGGTGGCTCAGTCATTAAGCGTCTGCCTTTGGCTCAGGTCATGGTCCCGGGGTCCTGGGATCGAGCCCCACATCGGGCTCCCTGCTCGGTGGGAAGCCTGCTTCTCCCTCTCCCACTCCCCCTGCTTGTCTTCTCTCTCTCACTGTCTCTCTCTCCATCAAATAATTTTTTTTTTTTTTTTTTTAAAGAATAGAGCACAACTTGTCATAACAGAATGAAGTACTTCTCAGGCACCGCAAATCACATTCAGGACCTGAATGAATCAACTATTCCTCCACCATTCTGAGTTCACATGTTTGCCATACTTATTTTACCCCCTAGGTCCATACCAACTCTACTTTTTTTTTTTAAGATTTTATTTATTTATTTGACAGAGAGAGACAGTGAGAGCAGGAACACAAGCAGGGGGAGTGGGAGAGGAAGAAGCCGGCTTCCTGCTGAGCAGAGAGCCCGATTTGGAACTCGATCCCAGGACCCTGGGATCATGACCTGAGCCGAAGGCAGACACTTAGACTGAGCCACACAGGCGCCCCCAATTCTACTTTTAAATCTATCCTACACTCATCTTGAGAGAGGTGTCCTCAACTCTGTAATCTCCCAGTATTTCTTGGTACATAGTCAATGTAGGTTAGAATTATCACAACATAAATAAGCCCAGAATTCCAATGGCTTCACACAGTAAAAGTTTATTTCCTGCTCATAAAAAGCCCTGAAGTTTCCAATAATATTCTAGGTCCAAAGTCATCATCTATGTGATAACTCAGTTTTCCGAGGCTAATGAATGCTTATGATATTGTGGCCACACATTCTGGAGCACAGAGTTTCCCCAGTTAACAGGGGAAGAGAGAGCAGGAGGATCTCAAGCGTCCATGAAACGCTTCAGTACAGATCCGACACATGTCACTTCTGTTCACAATCCACTGGCTAGGAGTAACCAACCCCTAATTCTGGTAGAGAGAGTAGAAAATTTTAATATTCCTAGATTCACACAAAAAGAGGAGAAGGGAAAATGAATATTAGAATGTTCCACAGTACTCATCCTCAAAGCCATGCATGACTTTGCCTAGAATACAATCACCATTGACAACTTCTGAGACCTGATTTGGGGTTGAAACATTAATTCTTAAACATTTATCTCTCTTATTAAATCTAGCATTGTTATCAAATTATCTTCTGAGATCTGTCTCCCACTGACAGGACAGTCCTGATATCACAGCTGCTAGTTGCATATCGACTTCATCTCGGTAGCCTCATTCTGCAAAACACTGAGATGACAAAGTGGAGAATTATCTATGGTTATGATACAAGTTTTCATTCAGTCAAACATCTATTCATAGGTTACCATACACCATTGCACTGATTAAAAATGCCCTACAATTTCCATGCCCTAATACAGACGCCAGTTACTACCCATGAAATCTTGAGATGCCTCCATAAACATGAAAACTGAAACCTTTATTTTCCATTTTATTATATATTCAAGTGTTTATTTTGAGACACCATTCTAAAGTTTCAGGAAACTGTGTTAGTTATCACTGATTTTGTGATGTTTAGGGCAAGCCCATTCAACCAAAAAATTCTGAAAATTTGTTTATATATTTTCTCTGATAACTTCTCTGTCTCTACTTTATCTTTATTTTTCAGTGTCTCATATCCCCTCTTTGTTAATAACTTAATATACTCATTTATTTTAATATCTACTATATAACATATTTAATTTCCAAAATCTTTTATTTCCATCTGAATATTTCTATTTTCTAGCATCTTTGTCTTATTTCTGAGATGAAATACCATTTCACATAACTAAATTTTTCTTTGCAGGTTTTTTTCTTTTACTCAAAATTTGGTATCTCTCAACTTATTGTGCATTTGTTAGTTTTAATCTCTGACTTTTTTCAGAGGATTTCTTTAAATTCTTGATTTTGCTTGGCAGCTTGTGTTTCCAGAGAGAAAGACAAAATAATTGATTCACAGGTCTATGTTTTAGATGAGCTTGTTGAATAGTGGATCTCACCATAAAATGGTAACTGTATTGCCTGGCTTTCATTGGATCACTTCCAATTACGTGCTTTAATTTAGTTTAGTTTAATTTTTAAAAATCTCTGATTTCACCTCCTGCCTCATCTCTCTTGCTCTTACTAAGAACATTGTGTGCTTTTAAGGACTCATGTGATTAGATTCTGTCCTTTCATAATAATCCCCACTACCACCATGTCTTTTAACATCCATACCTTAATTTAATCTGCAAAATTTCTTTTGCCTTGTCTGTAACATGTTTATAAGTTCTAAAGATTCAGATCAGGGCATCTTAGGAGGGCCACTATTCTACCTATCATAGGATTGTTCAGCTTCTCCAGAAAGTATACTTCTTATCTCTACCCTGTGTTGTATAAGCTTGGCTCCCAATATTGGTGATTTGATGACAAAAGAGCTTCAGAATTTTAATTAATCTCCTTACTCTTCAGTTGAATGTCTAAACCACATTCAATTTTGCCTGTGTCTCTGAATTCACACATGTCTGATCCAATTTTTCTGACTTGTAGCTTTCCATGTTTCCACAGGAGAGGGGTAGTAACAGCAAGAGAGGCAGTTCAGTATTGAACTGCAGATCCCAATGAGTGGCTGCTTCATAGATAAACTTTCAAAAAAAGTCACCTGTTGTCAGCCACTATGGCATCCTGCTTAGGCATATATGGTGTCTTTAATCCCTGAGGCTTTTCAGGATTTGATGAGTTTTACACACACACACACACACACACACACACACACACACACACACACACACACACACACACCGAACTACCCCTGCTCTGCCAAATCATTTAAACTTCTTTATCTTCTACCCAGTTTCTAAAAAATCATTGTGATCTTCTCCTATGCACCTTGTCCTCACCAGTTAATGCAGTTTTATTTTATATACTTTTTTTAAAGGACAGTTAGTAGACAATAACTATAACTAAATGTGTTCAGAGTTTAACTGAAAATGATCATTTGATTTTAAATTCTCTTGATTTATTTCCATCAAATGGTATAGCTGGTCTCACAAATTTGAATTTAGTTATGACTAATTGTTTTAATTCCTTTTTTAACTAAATGATTGTTTATAAGTATTTTCATTTATGTTCCCCCTGAAAATGAAGGGCTGTGAGTATACATATGTATGTGTGTATTTGCTGTCTTTTTTCTAATGTCATTATGTGAAGATGGATGAATAAAGCCTGTAGCTTAATCCTTTCTTGAACTGCATTGAGGTCTCCTTTGTAACATTGCATTTTTTACTACTTGTTTGAAAGTTGTATTTTATTATTATTATTACTATTTCATGTGTTGATTTCAAAATATAGAATCCTTAGCTCCTATCACCCCTCTTTGTTTTCTTGTGTCAATTTGACCATGATTGCATCATATGCAGTTTAGTTCTGGACTTCTATGAATATGTTTTCTCACTGGTGTCTTATTCTTTTGCAGTTGGTATTGTTGCTTACATAACCTTACATAACATATTTCATTGCCTTCTCCAAATATCAGTAGATATTATTATAAAACTGCAAATGTAGTTCAATATTAGGAATTCATTAACACAATTCATCATACTCATAAAGAGAAAAATCATATTATCTCCACAGAAGGACTGTGGATATTCCATAACATGATAAAATACTATTTCAGCACTAAAATCCTAATTCTACTAAAAGTAGATTTTGGGAGAGAATTTTCTGATGACCTGCATGTATGTATTTATTCTTAATTCACCCTTGTGGTTAAAAGTAAATCACAGACCTGTACCTCTGAAACAGATAATACATTATATGTTCAAAAAGAAGAAGAAGAAGAAGAAGAAGAAGAAGAAGAAGAAGAAGAAGAAGAAGAAGAAGAAGAAGAAGAAGAAGATGGCAGGAAGGAAAAAATGAAGGGGGGGATATCGGAGGGGGAGACAAACCATGAGAGACTATGGACTCTGAGAAACAAACGGAGGGTTCTAGAGGGTAGGGGGTGGGGGGATGGGTTAGCCTGGTGATGGGTATTAAAGAGGGCACGTACTGAATGGAGCACTGGGTGTTATACACAAACAATGAATCATGGAACACTACATCAAAGATTAATGATGCAATGTATGGTGATTAACATAACATAATAAAATAAAAAAATGTAAAAAAAAAGTAACATTCTACTTATGAAGTACTCTTGTTCAATAACTTTAACATTTTAAATGAATTCCTGCATCTAGCCTCACTGCTATAATGTTGGATATACAAGTAACTCTTGTTTTTTGTGGATGATCAGTTCTTTTCCTTGGATGCTTTTTTAAATTTATTTTGTCACTGATGTTTGTAATCTCAGTAATATGCCTAGATTTGTGCATTCTTTTGCTCTCATATACAACCAAACTACCTATCACTCATTTTAGTTTGTGATTATATATTTCTTAAATTCTATGAAATGCCCAGTTATTATGCTATCTTTATTTTTTCATCTGTGACTATTTTTATATGAATAATGATATTTCTACCTATATCTTATCCATCACTTATTCATTGTATTAATCTTTTTATTTCTGCCTTTGTTCTTGATGTCCTTTTTTTTCCTTTTCTGGAACAATTAATTACATTTCTGTTTTTATTTATATGCAGTCTGATTATCTATTATCCATCTATCATCTATCTATGTATCTATGTATCTATCTATCTATCATCTATCTAAATATTCTTGTGGTGATATTGAAAATTGGCACTCAATGTGTGCTTCTCTGGATGAGATTATGAAGAAGGAAATGTAATGCTTTCCAGGGAGGTAACAAGTCACTGTTTAACAAGGTTCTGCTGTTCATCTCTTTTTTTAAATTGAACCCTCCCAAACCTAGTGTTATTTATTTCACTTTTCAGATTTATTTTATTCATTAGTACTTAATATCATACAATATACTATGTGTTTTATTCATTTATTATATTTCATTCTGCATTTCTTCCAAATAGACTGTAGGATTCATGAGGACAGGGTGTTTGTTTTTCACTGTTTTATCCTCAGCCCTTAGATTGTTGCTCAGCATATAGTAGGCACTCAAGAAAAATATGCTGGTTCTAATTCTTAAATAAATGAGTTTACTATATATTAACCAATTAATTAACCACTTAATTTTATAAGATAGCATTATAATGAATTGCAAAAATATTTACTGTATAATACTTAAGGCAGCTCATGATCAGGACTTCAGCATTCTTATTACATTGTCTGGCATATTTTTCCTCTCCTTAAAGGAAAAGGGACACATCGATTTAGATCAATAGATGTAATTTTTACCTGCCAGAAGCAATACTTGGGAATATGTTTTCAAAAATCATGTATTCACACTAAAAACTGATCTTTCAAATCCCACCCCCACATTTTTATAATAAATTTCTTTCTTATCATTGCCAAATAACAGTTAAATTAGACAATGAATCTACACTCCTACTTAATTATCTCCATCCCAACCATTCCTCTAAGTTTCTGGGACTTTTCCTTGGAATTTTTGTTTGTTTGTTTGTTTGTTTTATCTTCATTATATGGCAGGAATATTTTTTTAAAGGGATTTTTTTTTTAAGATTTTATTTATTTATTTGAGGGAGAGAATGAGAGAGAGAGAGAGCACATGAGAGAGGGGAGGGTCAGAGGGAGAAGCAGACTCCCCACTGAGCAGGGAGCCCGATGTGGGACTTGATCCCGGGACTCCAGGATCATGACCTGAGCCGAAGGCAGTTGCCCAACCAACTGAGCCACCCAGGCGCCCTATGGCAGGAATTTTATCATGGAATGAGCTGAAAGCAGAAATGGGCATTATGGTTGCTTGGATATAAATGCTTATAAAAAATAAATAGTTTAAAATTATGGCTTACATATTTCTCAAGCATATTCTGATATATTTAATTCATCTGAGGAAGACATTAAAAATGAATAAAACTGGCACATGTATGCTCACAGTATACTTGAATATTGATGCTATTCAGGACTTCTTGAACTTATATCATTTAGCTTTTTTCATTTTTTTCTTTTTTATAGAGAAATATTATATTTTATTTTATTTTTTAAAAATATTTTATTTATTTATTGGACAGAGAGAAACACAGTGACAGAGGGAATACAAGCAGGGGGAGTGGGAGAGAGAGAAACAGGCTCCCCGCTGAGCAGGCAGCCCGATGCGGGGCTCAATCCCAGGAGCCTGGGATCATGACCTGAGCCGAAGGCAGACGCTTAACGACTGAGCCACCCTGGCGCCCCGAGAAATATTTTAAACATGCAGAAAGATGCATTCTTAGAATAATATCACAAACATCTACTCCTATTTTTTAACATATATTTAACATTTATCAGGTTTATTTAATTATGTTACTTTCAGAAATGAATCATGATGGATAGTGTCAGCTTTTTTTGTCTCTCTACTGCTCCTCTCCTTCAGAGAGGGAGAGCCCATGTGCGGTGAGGGGCAGAGGGAGAGGGAGAAGCAGGTTACCTGCTGAGCAAGGAGCCAGATGTGGGACTAGATCCTAGGACTCTGGGATCATGACCTGAGCAGAAGGCAGACTCTTAACTGACTGAGCCACTCAGATATCCCTGAATTATCTATGATTAATCAAATTTATTTATTTGTTTATTTATTCATTTATGTATTATGTTCCCACTAGACTTTCATTCCATGTTCATTGTTATTATTATTACAATCACAGCAATGTCCAACGACTACTCAGTGAGCTCTTAATCCTATTCCAGTCTACAATACCTTTTTTGCAGAAAACACAGAGAAAGCTCCCCTAATTATCTTAATAAAACATTATGGATAATATAATTTATGTATGACCTCAAAAAGTTCAGTGTGATACCCAAATTATAAAAAAGAAAAAGGTAAATAATTAATAATAAATCATGTATTATAATGTGTAAATACATTCCATTTCTCATAATAAACTACAATTACAACAGACATGTAGCATAATATATAATAATGAGATTTCTGCATGCAGTGACAAGTCACCAGGATTGTGACAGCCAAAAGCTGATCCAAGTGTATTGTATTGAAGGCACAAATATTATGGGAGTACTATGGTAAATAATACTTGGTAAACCGCTGAACAAATTGGAGAACAATTAGTCCTCAATTTCTTAATTAATTACAGTTCTAAGAAAATCTCTACAAAATCAAAGGGTGTTTATTGCTGTTTCTTATTTTTTTTAGTTTTTTAATTGAACTATAAGTACCCTGGAAGGCTCCTTCATGACTTTGGAGTTCATACAACTCCAAATATTACCATTGTTTTGATTCTTAGCATCACAGATTAGTTGTGCCTGTAACCTTTTGTATATAGCCTACTTGTTCAACATAATGTCATTTATTTATGTTGTTGCATAGTTGTGGGATTTTTTTATTGCTATAGCATATTCCACTGCATGAATTTATCACAATATATTCATTCATTGATGGATGTTTTGAATTGTTTCCAATTTTTGGCTCTTAAACATATTGCTGCTATGAATGCTTTTGTATGTCTTTTGGTAGACGTCAACACTCATCTATCTTTTTTGAATAAAAATTTCTGGTTGCTAGAGCATAAATATTTAACTTTAGAAGATACTGCCAAAATGTTTTCCAAAATGCCTCTGCCAGTTTATATTTCCAAGCAATGTAACAAATTCTGTTTGATCAACATTATGGTTAATATTGGATATTGTCAGATTTTTTTACTTCCACCATTCTGGTGGAGTGTACTAGCATCTTACCAGATTTTAATTTACTTTGAAATAATGTATTTCAGCTTGAAACTTTCTTTTTCACTTTCTTAATATTATCATTGATGAGTAAAAGTTCTTAATTTGAATAAAGTCTGATTTATATACATTTTTAAATTTTAATGGTTTGTTCTTTTTCTTGAACACTTTTAGAATTATTTGCCTATCCTAAAGTCATGAAGATACTTTCATATATCTTCATGTATAAACATCACTATTTTATATTTTACATTTACATTTCTAGTCCATTATAACTTAATCTTTCTCTACTGGGTCAAATTTCATTTTGTATATAGGTTTCTCAATATTGATATAAATTTTTTGTTTTAAATTTATTTCTTTTAGAGAGGGAGAGTGTGAATGGGGGGAGAGGCAGAGGAAGAGGGAGAGATTGAGAAGGAAGAGGAAAGAGGGACAGAAAGAATCCTCAAGCAGACTCCCTGCTAAGGACAGAGCCCAACATGGGGCACCATCCCAGGACCCTGAGATCATGACCTGAGCCGAAATCAAGAGCCAGCTCCTTGCTTAACTGACTAAGCCACACAGTCACCCCTGAAACAAACTCTTAAAGGCTTCTTTCCTTTTAGAATGGACTCTATTCTGTTGTTGGTCTACCCTTGAGCCAATACTATCCTTACAATTGGATGCCTTTTAAAAATAAAAAACAGGGATGCCTGGGTGGCTCAGTCAGTTGAACGATGGACTCTTGGTTTCAGCTCAAGTCATGATCTCATAGATCGTGGGATTAATCCCTGCCTCGGGCTCCACACTCAGCAGGGAGCCCGCTTGCAGATTCTCTCCCTCTGCTTCTAGCCCTACTCATGCTCTCTCTCTCTCTCTCTCTAAAATATATAAATAAATCTTTAAAAAATACAGAAAAAACAGAACTAGCATGCCAAAAATTCAGAAAAAAATGAATTACAAAAATTACATTAATCAAATGAATACAGAAAAAGATGAAAAATAATTCAAACACATGAATAATTATAATAATTTTAAAGGCAGAGATTGCCAGATTGGATGAAAAGAACAATTCATCTATAGACTGCCTACAAGAAACTCATTTTTAATATTGATGACTTGGGTTAAAAGCTAGATGCATTATGCAAATGCCAGTCAAAAACTAGCTGGAATGTTCTAATTTATATCAGAAAAAGTACAGGACAAGGAAGTTATTTCATAATGATAAAGTTATCAATAGGACAGAAATCTGGGCCATCAAGAGGACGCCAACCAACAAAGCTTCAAAAATGTCATCAAATGAAGAATGGCTCAGAAAGATAATTAACATAAATTTTCATTGATAAGAGAATTCACAAAATCTAGACAGTATATTATTTTGTTACAGGTTTAATTTATCCATTATGAACCGTATAGCTCATGTTTGGGAAGTGTTTATATAGACCATGGTACCAATTATAAACTTAAAGCATGGTTATATTTGGAAAATTGTTTTCAAAATGGACTAAATACAAAGGTGTAGGTGTTATGTAGAGGAACAAAAAGAAATAGGGGAGGCATATGAGGTAGAAGCTGTTACTGATCTTGGCTGGAGGAGATGAAGAATGGAGCAGTTTATTGGGAACCAGAGAGAATCATGATCAGATCTTATAGAGAGGAGCAGAGGTATTTGGTTGATGAATTTAACAAGCTCAAGGTGATAACTCAAAAAAGGAGACAAGGGAATAAATACCTTACCTTTAATTTCCATCCTCCCCCCCTCCCCCCCCCCCCACCTTCCTACTCTTCTAATTTCCTTCCAGGATCTTCCATTCACCAAGACCTACTGGATACCAGAGCATCCAGGAACCTAAATCAGTGTCCTGGGCAGAGGTCAGGTTGAAGGATGAACATAGTCTTTCTTGGGGTAAATGGGAGATGGATAGCCCAGTGGCCATAAAGAAATAAAAGACTAGGTTTACAAATTAATTCATAACTTTGTGTTATGGCTTAAATTAGCTCCTCAAATTTATATGTGGAAGCCCTAACCCCACAAATATCTCAGGATGTGACTTTATTTGTAAATGGGATCATTGCAGACATAATTAGTTAAGATGAGGTCATAAAGGAGTAAAGTGGGCTAATCATTCTGCACAATGTCCTTCAGAAAAAGGACATTTGGACACAGACACATTAGCAGGGAGAATGCCATGTAAAGATTGGAGTAATGCAGCTAGAAGCCAAGGGACTACCGAAGCTAGTGGACCTGGAACTGACTCCTCCCTAGCACCTTCAGAAGGAGCTCAGCCCTTCTGGCACCTTGAACTTGGACAAGAATTTATAAATTTAACATCTTTTCCTCCACCAATTGTATATGTGGTATAGCACAGATACATGTGATAATTGGGCTATGTAGTATTGTGCCATTACATTTTAAAGGTTTATTTACTAAGTCTGAGCTGGAGGGATCTTTAAATATGTGGCTGTTCAGATGTTGCGATGAGTTTATGTGTTGATGTGGCCAGGCTACAGCACTGTTGGTTAATCAAACACTAAGTGTTTCTGCAGAGATATTTCATAGATGTGGTTAACTATTATGATCAATTAATTTCAGGTAAAGAAATTTCACTCAATAATATGGGGTCAGGGGGCTCATCCAATCATTTGAAAAGGCTAAGAGCAAAAACTGAGATTTCCTAATGAGGAAACTTCTCCCAACTGCACTATCAATCCTAACCAACTTTTAGCCTGCAGCTCTGCCCTGCAGAATTTGGATTCGCCACACCCCCAGTCATTTGAGCCAATTCTAGTATATAAATAGATAGATACTTAGATAGATGCATAGATAGATACAGGTATATATATATATATATACTTTTTTTTTCTATTTCTCTGGAAATCCTGACTCATATAGATGCTTCCCACGCCTTTTGAGAACACAGGCTCATCTCTACACTCTTTTATTTTTGAAAGTTGATTTATTTTCATTATGAATAAGCTGCTATGACAGTTTTCTGATTTTATTTTGAGTTTCTTATAGCATCAGGCTCTTTTTCTTTTATAATCTTAGCAATCTACTTTTTAAATTATTTTTATAACAATAGGAATCTCATTCTCCTCTCTGTTTCTGTCTCTGTTTCTCTCTCTCAAACACATACACAAACACACACACACACATTCAGCAATTAAAAGAGCTTACCGCCATCCTGGTCTTCCTCATTTACCCTTTACTTCTCAGCATCAGCTTTTAACAGCAGGGGTGTAAGAAGAGGAACTAAATGACTTCTGTGTTCTGTAACACATTCTATTAACGAGGGTAGGACAAGGACTCAGAAGTTAAGAAAAGATAATTTCTAATTTTTAGGAAGAACATAGAATTGAGTCATGATAACCTCCTCAGCTTCTCCTAAAAGAACTTTTTTTTTTAGAAGAGACAAATCTCAGATCTAGGGAGCAAGATGGCAGAGGAGTAGGAGACCTGAATTTCGTTTGCTCCCAGGAATTCAGCTGGATAGGGATCAGACCATTCTGAACACCTACGAACTCAACAGGAGATCGAAGAGAAGAATAGCAACAACTCTCTGAACAGAAAAGCGACCACTGACTGGAAGGTAGGACGTGCAGAGAAGTGAATCCAAGGCGATATTCGGGAGGATAGACGGCGGGGGAGGGGGCCTCCGTTGGCCACTTCTGGCAAGTGATAGAGCCGCGGAGCACAAAATCGGAACTTTTAGAAGTGGGCTCCGCTGAGGGACGTCGGTCCGGTGGCTAAGCGGGGGGTGGAACCCTCGTGGGACAGTGTGGTCTCAGGACCCTCGGCGTCACAGAAAGACCGGGGGTGCCTGAGTGCGGCAGAGAGCCCAGGTATCCGAGCGGGGAAGCCGGCTGCAGAGACGGAGCCAAGGCGCGGACTCTCAGCTCGGGGTGGCCATAAACTGTGATCCATGGCACAGTTGGGCAACTGCTCCTCCAGCAGGGACCCAACAAGTGGCAGATCCGGGGAGACTCCCCTTCCTTCCTGGGGAGGAGCGGCGCGGGAGCGCACCTCAGGGATCTGCTGGGTTCAGAGATTCCACACGGGGTTGGGAGCCAGAGATAGAAACACTCGGTCACAGGCCGGCTGAGCACGGAGTGCGGCCAGAGACCGGGGACACGGGAGTGACTGACTGCTTTTCTCTGGGAGCTCACTGAGGAGTGGGGCCCCAAGTTCTCGGCTCCTCTGGGGCGGAGATTGGGAAGCCCCCATTTTCACTCTCGTCCTCCAATGCTGTAGGGAAAGCTTACAGGGAACAAAAGCTCCTGAGAGCAAACCCCAGCAGATTACTTAGCCCTGACCCGGCAGGGGAGGGAATTCTGCCTCGGCAAAGACATTTGGGAACCATGGCAACAGGCCCCTCCCCCAGAAGATCAGCATGAACAGCCAGCCAAGACCAAGTTTACCGATCAATGAGAATGGCAGAACTCCAGTGCTAGGGGAATACTGCACATAGAATTCATGGCTTTTTTACTATGATTCCTTAGTCTTTCAAAGTTAATTTTTTTAACTGTCTTTTGTGTTTTTTTCAAATTTTTCTTTTTCCCTTTTTCAACTAACATCTTATCAATCATTTTAAAAAAAACATTTTTATTTTTCATTTTTAGAGTCATATTCTATCCCTTCATAGTAGTTACCCTTGTTTTGGCATATATATATATAAGTTGTTCTCTCTTTAAAATTTTTAGATACAGTTTCTTCTAACAGATCAAAATATACCCTAAATCTCTAGTGTATGGCTTTGTTCTAGTCTCCTGCCTGATTACATTCTCTCCATTTTTTTCTTTTTTTTTAAAATCCTCTTCTTTCTTTTTCAAAAAACTTCTTATCAATTCCTTTTATAAAATATATTTTCAGCTTCACAGTCATATTACATCCCTTCATCATATAAACACTTATTTTTGTATATATACATATAAGCTTTTCTTTCTTTAAAATTTTGGGAGGCACTTTCTTCTAACAGACCAAAATACACCCAAAATCTAGTGTGTGCTACTGGTCTATGCACCAGCCTGATCATATTTGATCATATTCTGTTTTTTGTTTTGTTTTGTTCTGTTTTTGTTTCTTTTTACCTTTTTCTTCTGCTTTTCTTCTTTCTTTCTTTACCTTTCTTTCCCCCCCAGTTTCGGGTCTTTTCTGATTTGTTTAGAGTATATTTTCTGGGAATGTTGTTACCCTGTTAGCATTTTGTTCTCTCATTCATCTATTCTCCTCTGGGCAAAATGACAAGGCAGAACGCAAGGCAGTACCGATGGCCAGGGACCTACTCAATACAGACATTAGTACGATGTCAGAACTGGAGTTCAGAATGATGATTTTAAAGATCCTAGCTGGGCTTGAAAAAAGCATGGAAGTTATTAGAGAAACCCTTTCTGGAGAAATAAAAGAACTAAAATCTAACCAAGTCAAAATCAAAAAGGCTATTAATGAAGTGCAATCAAAAATGGGGGCAGTAACTGCTAGGATAAATGAGGCAGAAGAGAGAATCAGCAATATAGAAGACCAAATGATGGAAAATAAAGAAGCTGAGAAAAAGAGAGATAAACAACTACAGGATCATAAGGGCAAAATTTGAGAGATAAGCAATACCATAAGACAAAACAACATTAGAATAATTGGGATCCCAGAAGAAGAAGAAAGAGAGAGAGAGAGAGAGAGGGACAGAAGGTATATTGGAGCAAATTATAGCAGAAAACTTCCCTAATGTGGGGAAGGAAACAGACATCAAAATCCAGGAGGTATGGAGAACTCCTCTCAAAATCAATAAAAATAGGTCAACAACCCGCCATCTAACATTAAAACTTACAAGTCTCAGAGACAAAGAGAAAATACTAAAAGCAGCTCGGGAGAAGAGCTATGTAACCTACAATGGTAGAAACATTAGATTGGGCACAGACCTATCCACAGAAACCTGGAAGGCCAGAAAGGACTGGCATGATACCTTCAGAGCACTAAATATGCAGCCAAGAATACTATATCCAGCTAGGCTGTCATTGAAAATAGAAGGAGAGATAAAAAGCTTCCAGGACAATCAAAAACTAAAGGTATTTGCAAACACGAAACAAGCCCTACAAGAAATTTTGAAAGGGGTCCTCTAAGCAAAGAGAGAGCCTAAAAGCAATGTACACCAGAAAGGAACACAGATGATATACAGTAACAGGCACCTTACAGGCAATACAATGGCACTAAATTCATATCTTTCAATAGTTACCCTGAATGTAAATGGGCTAAATGCCCCAATCAAAAGACACAGGCTATCAGATTGGATAAAAAAACAAGACCCATCAATATGCTGTCTGCCAGAGACTCATTTTAGACCCAAAGACACCCCCAGATTGAAAGTGAAGGGGTGGAAAACCATTTACCATGCTAATGGACACCAAAAGAATGCTGGGGTGGCAATCCTTATATCAGACAAATTAGATTTTAAAACAAAGACTATAATAAGAGATGAGGAAGGACACTATATCCTACTTAAAAGGTCTATCCAACAAGAAGATCTAACAATTGTAAATATCTATGCCCCTAGCATGGGACCAGCCAATTATATAAGGCAATTAATAACAAAAGCAAAGAAACACATCAACAACAATACAATAATAGTGGGGGACATTAACACCCCCCTCATTGAAATGACAGAGCATCAAAGCAAAAGATCAACAAGGAAAAAAAGACATCAAATGACACACTGGACAAAATAGATTTCACAGATATATTCAGAGCATTCCATCACAAAGCAACAGAATACACATTCTTTTCTAGTGCCAATGGAACAGTCTCCAGAATAGATCACATCCTAAGACACATATCAGGTCTGAACTGGTACCAAAAGTCTGGGATCATTACCTGCATATTTTCAGACCACAATGCTTTGAAACTAGAATTCAATCACAAGAGGAAATTCGGAAAGAACTCAAATACATGGAGACTAAAGAGCATCCTACTAAGGAATGAATGGGTCAGCCAGGAAATTAAAGAAGAATTGAAAAAAAAATTCATGGAAACCAATGAAAATGAAAACACAACTGTTCAAAATCTTTGGGATGCAGGAAAGTCAGTCCTAAGAGGAAAGTATATAGCAATACAAGTCTTTCTCAAGAAACGAGAAAGGTCTCAAATACACAACCTAACCCTACACTTAAAGGAGCTGGAGAATGAACAGCAAATAGGCCTAAACCCAGCAAGACAAGAGAAATAATAAAGATCAGAGCAGAAATCAATGAAATCGAAACCAAAAGAACAGTAGAACAGATCAACAAAACAAGGAGATGGTTCTTTGAAAAATTAGTAAGATTGATAAATTCCTGGCCAGACTTATCAAAAAGAGAAGAGAAATGACCCAAATCAACAAAATCATGAAAGAAAGAGGAGAGATCACAACCAACACCAAAGAAATACTAACAATTATAAGAACATATTATAAGCAACTTTGTGCCAGCAAATTAGATGATCTGGAAGAAATGGATGCATTCCTAGAGATATATCAACAACCAAAATGGAACCAGGAAGAAATAGAAAACCTGAACAGACCTATAACCACTAAGGAAATTGAAGCAGTCATCAAATATCTCCCAACAAACAAAAGCCCAGGGCCAGATGGCTTCCCAGGGGAATTCTACAAAACATTTAAAGAAGAATTAATACCTATTCTTCTGAAAGTGTTCCAAAAAATAGAAATGGAAGGAAAAACTCATTTTATGAGGCCACCATTACCTCATTCCCCAAACCAGACAAAGACCCCATCAAAAAGGTGAATTACAGACCAACATCCTTGATGAGCATGGATGCAAAAATTCTCACAAAATACTAGCCAAAGGATCCAACAGTACATTAAAAGTATTACTCACCACGACCAAGTGGGATTTATCCCTGGGCTGCAAGGTTGGTTCAACATCCGCAAATCAATAAAAGAAAGAACAAGAACCATATGATCCTCTCAATATATGCAGAAAAAGCATTTGACAAAGTACAGCATCCTTTCTTGGTCAAAACTCTTCAGAGTATAGGGATAGAGGGTACATACCTCAATATCATAAAAGCCATCTATGAAAAATCCACAGCGAATATCATTCTCAATGGGGAAAAACTGAGAGCTTTCCCCCTAAGGTCAGGAATATGGCAGGGATGTCCACTATTACCACTGGTATTCAACATAGTACTAGAAGTCCTAGCCACAGCAATCAGACAACAAAAAGAAATCAAAGGCATCCAAACTGGCAAAGAAGTCAAACTCTCACTGTTTGCAGTTGATATGATACTTTATGTGGAAAATCAGAAAGACCTCACCCCAAAACTGCTAGAACCCATACAGGAATTCAGTAAAGTGGCAGGATATAAAATCAATGCACAGAAATCAGTGGCATTCTTATACCATCACCAAGACAGAAGAAAGAGAAATGAAGGAGTCAATCCCATTTACAATTGTACCCAAAACCATAAGATACCTAGGAATAAATCTAACCAAAGAGGCAAAGGATCTGTATTCAGAAAACTATAAAATACTCATGAAAGAAATTGAGGAAGACACAAAGAAATGGAAAAACGTTCCATGCTCGTGGATTGGATGAACAAATATTGTGAAGATATCAATGCTACCTAGAGCAATCTACACATTCAAAGCAATCCCCATCAAAATACCATCCACTTTTTTCAATGAAATGGAACAAATAATCCTAAAATTTGTATGGAACCAGAAAATACCTCAAATAGCCAGAGGGATGTTGAAAAAGAAAAGCAAAGCTGGCAGCATCACAATTCCGGACCTCAAGCACTGTTACAAAGCTGTCATCATCAAGACAGTATGGTACTGGCACAAAAACAGACACATAGATCAATGGAACAGAATAGAGAGCCAAGAAATGTACCTTCAACTCTATGGTCAACTAATCTTCAACAAAGCAGGAAACAATGTCCAATGGAAAAAAGACAGTCTCTTCAACAAATGGTGTTGGAAAATTGGACAGCCACATGCAGATGAATGAAACTGGACCATTTCCTTACACCACAAACAAAAACAGACTCAAAATGGTTGAACGACCTAAATGTGAGATAGGATTCCATCAACATCCTGAAGGAGAACACCGGTAGCAACCTCTTCGACCTCAGCCGCAGCAACTTCTTCCTAGAAACATCACCAAAGGCAAGGGAAGCAAGGGCAAAAATGAACTATTGGGACTTCATCAAGATAAAATTTTTGCACAGCAAAAGAAACAGTCAACAAAACCAAAAGACAACCGACAGAATGGGAGAAGATATTTGCAAATGACATATCAGGTAAAGGGCTAGTATCCAAAATCTATAAAGAACTTTTCAAACTCAACACCCAAAGAACAAATAATCCAATCAAGAAATGGGCAGAGACATGAACAGACATTTTTCCAAAGAAGACATCCAAATGGCCAACAGACACATGAAAAAGTGCTCAACATCCCTCGGCATCAGGGAAATCCAAGTCAAACCCTCAATTAGATACCACCTCACAACAGTCAGAATGGCTAAAAGTAACAAGTCAGGAAACGACAGATGTTGGCAGGGATGTGGAGAAAGGGGAACCCTCCTACACTGTTGGTGGGAATGCAAGCTGGTGCAGCCACTCTGGAAAACAGTATGGAGGTTCCTCAAAAAGTTGAAAATAGAGCTACCATATGAACCAGCAATTGCAAAACTGGGTATTTACCCCCAAAATATAAATGTAGGGACCCGAAGGGGAATGTGCACCCCGATGTTTATAGCAGCAATATCTACAATAACCAAACTGTGGAAAGAGCCAAGATGCCCATTGACAGATGAATGGATAAATATGATGTTGTATATATATACAATGGAATATTATGCAGCCATGAGAAAGAATGAACTCTTGCCATTTGCAATGACTTCAATGGAACTGGAGGGTATTATGCTGAGCGAAATAAGTCAATCAAAGAATGACATGTATCATATAACCTCACTGATACGAGGAATTCTTAATCTCAGGGAACAAACTGAGGGTTGCTGGAGTGGTAGGGGGGTGGGAATGATGGGGTGGCTGGGTGATAGGCACTGGGGAGGGTATGTGTATGGTGAGCACTGTGAATTGTACAAGACTGATGAATCACAGATCTGTACCTCTGAAGTAAATAATACATTATATGTTTAAATTTAAAAAGAAAAGGAAGAAGAAGAAGAAGATAGCAGGAAGGGAAGAATGAAGGGGGGGAAATCGGAGGGGGAGCCGAACCATGAGACTGTGGACTCTGAAAAACAAACTGAGGGTTCTAGTGGGGAGCGGGTGGGGGGATGGGTTAGCCTGGTGATGGGTGTTAAAGAGGGCATGATCTGCATGGAGCACTGGGTGTTATATGCAAACAGTGAATTATGGAACACTACATCAAAAACTAATGATGTAATGTATGGTGATTAACATAACATAATAAAAAAAAGAAGAGACAAATCTCAAAAAAGTTTATTTTCACATAACTACACTTAAAACCTGAGATTGGAGAGTTTTTTTTTCTTAAAAGTGAAAAATCATTGGTGTTTTATACTTAGCTTACACTCTTCCAATACAGAATTTGTTTTCCTTTTCACCATGGAATTCTTATTAATTTCCTTTATAACCTTAAAGAAATATAAGATAACTAATAATTGCTAACTACTTTTATATAATATTTAAGATCATCTTACAAATATGCAGTATTTGATGATGGAATCAGAAACTAACTTGGGGCTCCAGGTGGGCAATCATGGGAAGGCTCTCTGTGGTGGCACCTGGGTGGGACAGTCAGTTAACCATCCAGCTCTTGATTTCGGCTCATGATTTCAGGGCCCAGGGATCAAGTCCCCCATCAGCTCCATGGTCAGCGGGGAGTCTGCTTGAGATTCTCTCCCTGAGTTCCTCCCCCACTCACACTTTCTGTTTCTCCTACTCTCTCTCAAATAAATAAATAAATGAAATTTAAAAAAAAAAAAAGATACTCTGTGGAGTGATGCCATTTTAACTGAAGTAGGACAGTAGTATGAGAATGTTTTTATACTTATAAAAATGGGAAATTCTTACCATATGCCAGAGGTAACACTGGCAATAAACTTAAATACTCTGGCCTTTCCTACTCACCAGAAGCCCAGATCTCTGACAACAGACTTAAAGACATCTGTGACATAAACGCTTTCTTGAAACAATCCTTGATTTCTTTTTATGTAATATAAAATAATGTTTTTCAGTAAATATTTTACTATTGATATTTCATTTACTTAATAAATGTTTTGACTAAATTGAGTGTAAAAAATTTTACTACATTCCAGATTCAAGGATAAATATCTCCGTGTATCTCTTGTTTTGAAGTGCTCCAGATAGTTAGAAAGTAAAATCATCAAAAAGTGAAAAAATTGATGTGAAAAAATCCTAATTTAAAGTATAACTTTATCCTTCAGTTGTAAGTCCCCATTCCATTTTCCAATCCAAGAGTTATACAAAGAAAATGGTTTGACGATTGTGGATCACGTTTCTTGTAAGCAATTTTATATATCTCTCTATTTCCATTATTCTTTGTAGTTAAAAAATGGCTCTCAAACTTAAACAATTCTAACTTGTGGGCAGAAAAATCCTTCTGAGAACCATAAACCTCCTACTGACCCCAATCTCATTTATTTAGTGGATTTCTTATTTCTTTCATATTTCCTTTATGTTAAAATGGTTTCATTTGTTTTTTTTTTAAAGATTTTATTTATTTATTTGAGAGAGAGTGAATGAGAGATAGAGAGCATGAGAGGGAAGAGGGTCAGAGGGAAAAGCAGACTCCCTGCTGAGCAGGGAACCCGATGCAGGACTCGATCCTGGGACTCCAGGATCATGACCTGAGCCGAAGGCAGTCGCTTAACCAACTGAGCCACCCAGGCGCCCAAAATTGTTTCATTTGTTGAACATGTCCCCAGAGTTTCTGGTAGGATAAGCATTCATCATGATGGATAATCCTAGGCCATAAACTTTAAGTACAAAGTGACAGAAATTTATGGCTTTTTCTAGAATTAATTCAAAAAAACTACTCACTTCTCCCCCAACTAAAAATCTCTTCATGGTTTAAATGTTGGTTACAGGCAGGTGTATATATCCACCATGCTCTCTTCCTACCATTCGCATGTTTTGTCACCAATGTCTGTAGCTTTAAAACTGTTGACAAGGATATTCCTACTTTTAATTATATTCCTGTGTTTTTTTCTCATTGAATAAAGTACTTACTTAAAATCATAATTCACTACATTTCTGTGCATATATATATATATTTCCATATGTACACACACATACAGCTATATATGCACACACATAAATATACATATAAATGTAGGTATGCATATATCAACTCACAGGAACCCCATATTTTATGTGTGTCCCTTGATCTGTTTCTCAGGTATGAGGTTACAAGACACTTCCTTTTGGGTGCCTGGGTGGCTCAGCTGGTTAAGCGACTGCCTTCGGCTCAGGTCTTGATCCTGGAGTCCTGGGATCGAGTCCCACATCGGGCTCCCTGCTCAGCAGGGAGTCTGCTTTTCCCTCTGACCCTCTTCCCTCTCGTGCTCTCTATCTCTCATTCTCTCTCTCTCAAATAAATAAATAAAATCTTAAAAAAAAAAAAAGAGAGACTTGCTACAGTGTTCTCTTAGGACATTTTTCTCCTTGGACCCTTTCCCTAGCAACCCTAAAATATTTCTTCCCTAAATTCACATTAGACTTCTTGTTTTCTTTCTAGTTTGAAAGACAGCATTGCTCATATCACTGATGCTTTCTCTTCCTGTGATAGTATTGATTTTTCTCCTTCTTACTTTTTTTTTCCACTTAAAATTCCCAGCCACCACTTTAAACTTCTAGTCTCACTTTTCCCTTTTTATACCTTGAAAGCTTGTGATTTTTTCACTCCATATGTATAATTCAAGCAAAAAAAAAAAAAAGAATATAGAGTGAACTCTCAAGGGATATTTGAAGGGATTATTAATAAAATGAATGTGATAGCAATGGTACCATCAGCTCTAACTTTTTTTTTTACCATCAGCTCTAACTTCTATAAAACTTCATAACTGCACATTAGATAGAATAGGTAGCACAATTATTTATGTCAAAGCACGATACTTCCTATGGTAGAAAAACCTTCTCACTGCAGAATTACTGCAATCTGCTCCAGAAAGCAAACTAAATTAAAACATCTGAGTAAACATGTTCTTATGGGGAAAGATCATCCACTTTTCTATAAGATAACAATATGATACTCTCTTTTTTTGTATTATGATGCAAAGTCAATAAGCATTCCCATAGGTATTTAACAATCTCAGTAAAGCCTACAATGTTACAAATCAATCTGTTTCAACATCATGATGTTTCTTTTTTCCAGAGATAGAAAGGCTGGATCAGGAAGGACAGTATGTGTTTAAGTAATTCAATGAAAACCCAGGCCACAGAAAAAGAAGTGATACAGTTGAAGATGAACAATGCACAAAACTCACTGCACAACATGCAAACCAATAACCAGATTCTATAGCCTTTATACAATGCTCCTCTCTGGGAATACTCTGGTCTCGTTGCACTCTGCTTCTTTGCACCAGAGGGCACCCACAGGTGTATGCGTCTTTACTCCTAATACCAGTTCACATCCATCTGATACCTCAACCCCAGCTAGAGAGAAACTCTAAGCAGAGTTCAGGCCACTATGGAAGGAACACCTGGCTCATATTCTTCTGCTTCTCAGAAGGTTGCCTGTCTGATTCCCTCTTCCACTTCACCTTTCCATTTGAAGCTAGAAGAGTCAAGAGTTTATATATTCCTTGCATAAAGAAATTACATGGCCTAATTCCCCTATTCTATAACTAGAGCTTGGAAATGGTTTGGGGAAGTTGTTGTCATGTCCCCTATACTGAAATTTTTAACAAGCCTTTTATAATAATCTACTAACTCTTACTGTCCTAACCGCATATACAAGAAGAACCCTGGGAACGGGAAACCCATTTTTGTTTTCCCTTTGAATCTTGATATAGTGAAAATCTCTTAGACTTTACCAAAAATGGTATAGCTCTTGCAGAGGCTTTGGGTGTTTTTCTTATTCAGTTGGATCATATGGCTTTTGACTTTGACTCTAAATAGTGGGGGTAGTAACTTGGGGAGTAGGGAAGATGTTTTGTAAATGACATTTTAATATTAAACCAGGATGCTTGGTATTCAGAACACCATACTCATTTCCTATCTCAAAATATACCTTAAGCCATTTATTATGAAATATTTTCATTGATGTTTATTCCTATAGGATTCTGGTTTGCAGATAATAGAACCAGTCTAACTAATTCTAGCAGTTAGAAATTTAGTAAGGATATTATTTTTGTCACAGACTAACCAAGAGAGGTGACAACCAGACTGGAATTCTATATACTCAAAAACCACACATTCAGGGAAGGAAATCGAAATAATTTTATGAACAACCCCATACAGATAATCTTCTAATGGAAATGCCACCTTACTTCGCTTGGCACCTAAAACAGTAGGGGATAGACCCAAGAATTCTTCTGCTGTTCCCTAAAAACCAGATGCATTCGCTACCATGCTTGCTAGCAGATATGGTCTGCTATGGTCACTAAACTAACTCACATTGCTCATTTCCACTGTCAAGTCTCATGAATACATACACCAAGTTATCTGAAGGTAAACCTAAAATATGCAGATTTTAACATTAGCGCAGGAAGAACTATAATACAGATGACCTGGAAAAGAAGTTTGAAAGGGTGACAATTGTGACTTCCACAGTAACATATATCAGCTGCGCTTGTCTATACTTTGAGTTTTAAATAAATTTGATTTGAATCTCCTATTCTACAACTCTAAAAATTCAATGGCTCCCCAACATTTTGTGAATTCCAAGGGGTTTAAATTTTCTTGGAAAACCTTTATTTTGGTATCTTGTTTCCATCAAATATCTCATCTCCAGTTCCACCCACAACCTGAGAGTTGACTTTCCCTGAACTGACTCAGAATCGGATCAGTCTTAATCACTATGCACACCACACATGTTTGTATTTTAAAGATTCTTCTGGTATTTTGGTATATTGGAGCGGGGTAGTGAAATTAATGCCAATTACATTTTGCTCCCAACACCTTCGCCATCATCAATTCCTTTAACCTAGGCCCTCTTCCAAACTAGTCTCTGATGCCATGTTGCTCCACCCAGCCCCCTATTTCTTCCCTACTTCTCGCACAACCACACCTTCAAATCCCCTCTTATATCTTAATTATCAACATTTACCTATCTCTTTGGATAACCATAGCTCATTCAAGATAAATTCAGCGAACCTCAAAACTTGACAGTTCTCTTCTTGAAAATAATTATGTATCTATATCTTAAAGTAATGATATTACCCCAACACAGACATAATATCTCATGATCAAAATAATTTAATCAGTCCAATAATTTAAAAATCACTTATTGAGTTTTTGCTGTGTGGTAACAATAAAAATGCTTATTGTAGATGATGAAAATATGAAATATAATTTCCATTCAAAAATTGCTTATACTCTTTAGAGAGCTAAAATACATATGAGACCAAGTAAACTTAAAGGGATAGATAAGAGCAATACAAAATGATACAAAAGGTAGAGATACTATGGACTACTAGACTTTAGTAAAATGAAAATATTAATGTGAAAGTGAAAATGATGGTTTGTCATCACCAAAGGAACATATTTACTTTTTAACTGGCTCTTTCATGGTATAGACATTTCCTGATAATGTATTAAAAATAAGGAAAAATCTCTCTTTAGAGGTTAATGTTTGATATCCACAAATCATATTTAAAAAAGTAAGAGAAAGCATTTTGAAAAATAAGACAGTTGTATTTGATAATGTTTTGATGATTTGTGTGTAAACAAATTGTAAATACCTGTAATAAATTCCTTTTAAATGTGCAAGTGCTGGGGCGCCTGGGTGGCTCAGTCGTTAAGTGTCTGCCTTTGCTCAGTTCATGATCCCATGGTCCTGGAATCAAGCCCCACATCCGGCTCCTTGCTCGGCGGGAAGCCTGCTTCTCCCTCTCCCACTCTCCCTGCTTGTGTTCCTTCTCTCACTGTGTCTCTCTCTGTCAAATAAATAAATAAAATCTTTAAAAAAAATAAAAAATAAATGTACAAGTGCATATTAATAAAACAAGAGCTTGTCAATATTCTAAAGGTTAAAGATATTATTCTGAACTGTCAAAAATTCAAATTGAAGATTTTAAATTCATATTTCTCTACATTTGATGTAATTTCTAATTATTAAAAAGTAAAATCGGTGGTGCCTGGGCTAAGTTGGTTAAACATCTGACTCTTGATTTCAGCTCAGGTCATGATCTCAGGTTCCTGAGATCAAGCCTCATCCCCAGTGCAGAGCCCGATTGAGAGTTTCTCTCTCCCTCTCCTTCTGCCCCTCTCCCTGCTCTCTCTCTCATAAAATAAAATAATAAAATAAAATAAATAAAATAAACAATAATCGGATTCAATAAATATACAGATTAAATCTTTTTAATGGACTAATTGACGGTTTAAAATGGCTTATCTATTTACACAGAATTCTGTTTATCTCTTACATGAGAAGCACTTACCTCATTTTCGTGTTTTAATATTTGCTCTTTAAGGTCCAGTGCATTGTTCATTCCACCTTCATATCCCCCATTGTGTCTAACATTTAGTTTTTCATGTGGAGTTACTCAATATAAAATTTTTCTTTTTTTTAATATAAATTTTTTCAAATAACTTTTCAAATAAAAGTAATCATACAGGAGAAAAATCAGTCATTGAAAAAGGAAGAGGGACACAATTGATCGTTTTATTTCATTCACTGGCTATCTTCATTATTATAATTGATCTTAATGGACCACAATACATAGATCTGTTTTTTCTTAAAGCACCAGTGAACGCCTTATACATTTTTCACTCTGGCTTCTTTACACTATTATTTTCAGGATATCTCATGTCAATTCTTCTCAGTGTCATTCAATGACTTTTCTCTAAGGATCACTTTTCAAAATGCCAGAGTTCTCCATGTTTCTGCTTTTGGCTCTTTTATCTTTTCATTCTATGTCTTTTTCTTGATTCTCTTGGCTATTTTAAATGATTATCTATATCTACATTTTCTGTTCAAATAACTGTCTTAGGTAACAAAAACTCAATTAGTAAAAACTAGAATCTATACCATTTTTTTTTAAGAATTATTTATTAGTTTGAGAGAGAGAGAGAGAGAGGCAGGAGCAGGAAGGGCAGAAGGGGAGAAGAGAGAACCCCAGCGGACTCCGTGCTGAGTGCAGAGCAAAGCAGGGATTCACGATCTGGAAATCAGACCTGAACTGAACCCAAGAGTCCCACGCTCAACCTACTATGCCACCCAGGCACCCCTGGGATCTATACCTTTATGTCCAGCATAAATATCAACATCATGATTTCCAAAACCAGAATATACCTGCTACTCCCATCATCATTAACCATCAAAATGAACCATAATTAATCATTATCTTCACACTTACCCTACATTCAATAATTCAAGTCCCACATATTTTATCCCCTAAAAACTGCTTAAACATATTTCTTCCTCTCTATCCCCACAGCCAGTGCATTTATAAATTCTCCCCTTATCTCTTGTTGCCACTGAATATTCTTTCTAAAACATTATTGGTATTACCAATATTATTTCTAAAATATTATTTCTAAAAATATTTCATTTTAAAAAGATTCTAGGGCGCCGGGGTGGCTCAGTTGGTTGAGCAACTGCCTTCGGCTCAGGTCATGATCCTGGAGTCCCGGGATCGAGTCCCGCATCGGGCTCCCTGCTCAGCAAGGAGCCTGCTTTTCCCTCTGACCCTCCCCCCTCTCATGCTCTCTCTCTTACTCTCTCTCTCTCTCAAATAAATAAATAGAATCTTTAAAAAAATAAAAAGATTCTAAAGTATGATATCATTTTCATGATTTTATTTCTTCAGTGTTTAAACAAAATTATAGGGAAAATTGTAATATCAACAGTAAAAACATGACCCTGACTTCACTGTTTTCTCTCCTCCTGATCTCTTTTTAACATGGAATGCAAAATCATTCCTAATTGTCAGTTCCCACCTTCGAAACCATCCAGCTATGCCCGCTGCAAAACACTATTTTCTATCTTTAAAGCTTGTGAATCCAAAATTAAACTCAAATATTCTCTCCCTTTTTATTTTGTACTTGAAAAATGTGTTTCTTTTCCCTTTTGAAAACTTCTGACACATAATTTTTCACTTTGTTCATCATGCCTGCATGTTCACCATCCAAAATTGTTAGCCTTTTTTATTTCCATGATTCTTAGTACTCTGTATACAATTTTATTATGGAACTTACTCATATCAAAAATTACAATTATATGTGTTTTATATACTTACAAATATATACATTTTCATTAAATGGGTCAACTGAAATGAAAGAACTACTTATATATTTATTTATATATATTTTTAAAATTTTATTTATTTATTTGAGAGACAGAATGAGATAGAGAGAGCATGAGAGGGGAGAAGATCAGAGGGAAAAGCAGACTCCCCGCTGAGCAGGGAGCCCAGTGCAGGACTTGATCCCGGGACTCCAGGATCATGACCTGAGCCGAAGGCAGTCGCTTAACCAACTGAGCCACCCAGGTGCCCAACTACTTATATATTTAAATCCTTCCCTCCTAGTAGGTTATTTAGAAGATTAAAGTGCTTGCTATTATTTTTGCAATAAATAAATTAATCCACAGACTAACGTGTGCTGTAAAGAGTTATCTTTACTCTTGCTTTCAAAGAAATGACCCCTTCCTGTTTGCCAGTACTAAATCCCCCTTTTTTTTCTTTTTTTAAGATTTTATTTATTTATTTGACAGAGAGAAACACAGCGAGAGAGGGAACACAAGCAGGGGGAGTGAGAGAGGGAGAAGCAGGAGCCCGATATGGGGCTCGATCCCAGGACCCTGGGGTCATGACCTGAGTCGAAGGCAGACACTTAATAAGGACTGAGCCATCCGGGCGCCACCCCCATGAACGCCTTTGGCTCCACCTTTCCATTTCCCTTGTGACCTTGATAAATTAAACATCTCTCTCTCACTTGCCTTTTCAAGGCATCTCTTTCAACCAGTTCTTTACCTTTTATACAGAAATATACTCTTGACCACCAATTATAGAACCACTCAAACTATGCAAGATATTAGACTCTCCCTTCCTCCTTCCCTCCTTCTACCCTCTCCATCTCACTCTTTTCCTTGTCTGCCAAATTTCTTGTAAAATTAACCAAATATTTGTATTCCATTAATCCTTTCAATCTCTCAGGCATCAAGTTGCAGAACACAGCTTAGAAAATTTGTGCAATCTTACAGATTGGTGCCGCTGGAAATTAATGGCTTGCAGACTCAGCAGGGTCCTCAGAAAAGCTCAGTTAAACTTCCCTTTCTTCTTGGTAACGTCCCCACCAAAACCTAGCTAAGCAGCTCTTCCTAGTCCACAACAGTTCTCTCAGTACCGCCTGTCATCTTTACTCTTAGCACAAGGCTCTCAGTTTTTGAACTTGAAAACTTGAGTTTCCTATCCCCATACTCATCCCTTTGACCCTCTGGTTTTAATTTCATTTATTTTTGCCTCCCCAACCTGTTCTGATTATATGACCCACAAATCAATATCCAGATTATTATTACCTATTATATTATGTATGGGTTCCTGAAAACTTGGTATCATGGAGATAGAGACTTTGAAATTCAACAGACACTTAACTTATTGTTTCATTGGACAAGGTAATTAACTTCCTCAAGCTTCACTTTCTTTAGATGTAAAATATGATAATGTGTGTTTCACAGAGTGTTAAATGAGATAAGGTTTGCACAATTATTAGCTCAGAACTTATCAATGATTCCAAAAATGGAAATTATTTTATTGTCACTCATTGAATAATTTATGTCAGGCACAATTCTAAAAAGTATGGAGGAACAAAGTGTTAAACAAATCCAAATATTTTCCTTCATGGGCTGTCATTGTTATAAAAATTGCACAAAACAAATAAGCAAATAAATTGAGAAATTAAGGAAGGATGATTTCTATAACACAAACAGATGGAGAAGAAATGTGTGTGCCATATATAATTTACCTATTTTTTAGTTACTGATCTTAGTTGAAAAATTAGTCTTCCTAAGCTGTACCTCTCCTTGGTAGATTGCAAAGTTATGCAGAGACTTTATTTTGGAATGAATGTCTTTCAATATTAGTTCATCCTGCTCATTTCCACCATGAACACGCTGCGGTTCTCACTTCATTTTCCTGAGGGAGCCGTTGGCAATGGTCTGCCTGGTGGTTGTTCACGCTCACCAGAGTCCCATTCCAGTAAAAACTACAAATTTATATTAGATTGAGATTCCCATAGCTCAGTTCAAATTTCATCACTATATCTTATATATATGATATATGTACAAAAAGCTCCCAATTACCCAATTACTCTCAGCCTAGCATCCAAGATCTTCCATATTTTCCCCTTCTTTCCAGTCATACCTCCCAGGTGCTTTGTTGAGTATTTTTGTTTCTTGTTTTTTATTTTTTTCTTCTCTGCCTGTAAATTTTTTTTTAATTCTCTTTTGATAAGAATTGTGACAGATGCCATGTTTTTTTTGTTTTGTTTTGTTTTGTTTTTACAAGGTCTTCTGATGTCCTAGAGGAGGTATGATCTTGCTTTTGAGGACTTGTTGCTCTTTGAACTGCTGATAAAAAAGGTATTAATCAGTCTCCCCTGTATTTTGTTTATTTGAGAACTCCTTATCTACCTACCAGCTTGTAAGCTACTGGAAGATTAACTACTACAGTTATGCTGAAAACACCAAGAGCACAAAGAAGATTGCTCCCTCCTTTACTTAATTATTTTTCTATCACTGGGTGTACAAGGCCTGATACAAAGAGTTGCTCAATAAATATTTGCTGAACTGAGTCAATTAAATCAAGGAAATTCACCTCTAATATGTGTTACAACACTTTATAATTTGGACTTTAATTGAGTGTAACTCCATGATCATACATACCATTTGGCCTTTCTGGTCTTCGTTTACAAGACACTTTAGCACACATTATTTGTTTTTATTTGTATTATATGATGTTGAAGGTTGGAACTACAATGACTAATGCCTGAAATTTAATTCCAGCTGGGAATTGAGGTGTAGTTAAGCATTCCTCTACAATTTACTTTAATGAGTGCAGTAATGTATTATTACAAAGAAAAAGTAACTAAAAGGTTGGTTGACCAAGCCGTGTGAAATTGAGATAAGTAACCATCTCCTAATTAGAAATTAAGACAGACTCCATTTCTAGGGTTTGGCTAAGTGCTGGAGCAGGTCATCGAGAGGACGGGATGCTACTCACCTTCTCCCCTGTCCTTAAAAGGCGAGTTCTGCCCCTCATTCCTACAGCGGGAGCCATTTTAGAGGATGCAGCCTTAAGAGAGTGATGTGCTGTTGAGAGCATCTGGATGATAACATAAGTGAACTCAGTTAAAGCCTCAGTAAACTTTTAAGATGCTAGTGAGTGCATGTGGAGGTCTATTTGCCTCGTGGCCACTGAAGACAAGCCTCGTCTGTAAGTTCCCTTGCTTATTAAACCTGCCACCTACCAATCTGGAGTGGTCTGCCTCTTTCTTTGGTCTTTCATTGCCTTCTGTGTTCAGGGGCCAGTTTGCAAGCCGATGCTAAGTTGACCCCAAACGTGCCCCTGCCCCTCTTCCCTTTCCCCCTGCCTGGAAGCATGTGGGAAATGTAAAACCAGTCTGTTCTTCAATGGTTTGTTTTGTGCTTTTTTTATTGTGGTCAGTTACAGCAGTTAAGCCCAGTGAACATGTCACTTTAAGAAGAAAATCTCCTTAACCTTGAAGGGGTGAATCAGGTGTGAAATGCTCTATTTGATACATTGAGAAGGATCTTGTTGTAGATTTATACTTTAAAACTGAAAATATACACAAGTCTGACTTATGAGAAACAAAAGTACAGATATTTTTCTTTTTCTAGAATAAAATGAATACTTTTTAACATCAGTCAGTGTAAGGAGCTTTTCTTTAATGCTCCCATCTATACAGGCTAACGAAGGCATTGTTGTTTCTAGCAAAATAAATAAATAAATAAAAGTCAGTGTATGCAATTTTTCTCTGGAGTTTTTTTCTTATATATTTAAATTAGAAAGATTTTATCAGAATGCATCTCTGTAGTACTTTGTAAATGATGATGAACAGCAGGTATGTAATTCTAAATTACTATAAGCAGGATAAGAAGGGGTAAATTTAAAAAAAATGTTAAAATCTGCAATAACACTAAACTTGCTTTGAGCCTCTGCCCTCTCAAACCCTATCTCTAAGGGAGATAAAATAATGAAAAATACTTCTCTAAACTGCTTACAAAACTCTTATTGTTTGTACCACTCTTGGAAAAGACTCTTGGGACGAGCAGCGGAATCCTTGCTATTGATTGGCTGGTTAAATAGAGGACTATTATCTTCCGACAGGCTGGATTGATTACACAGAGGCAGCAGCAGGGGTCAGGACTCAGAGCGGAGTGAGCGTCAGGGTGAAAAAGAGAGAGAGGGAGAGAGAGAGAGAGAAGGAGGAACGCAAGGTGGGGAGGAAGCAGTGCACGTTTCATAGCATCACTATGTGACTGCTGGCGCCGATTAGCTTGCTTCCTCGCTTTCTCAGCCAACAACTTACTGAGATGCCTTTTCTTTTACAAGAGGCTGTCAGCTTGGAGCCCCAGCAAGAAATAACAGACTTCACCTTGGAATAGTTCCTCTCACTCCTGCATCATTAAAGAGGATTTTGAAAAGAAAACAAAAATCAAGCCCCCTTGCCAGTCCCACTTTTCTCCAGAAACGAACAGGAAGAGTTACGTGCTTCAGGTAAGGAAATTAAATTTTTTATCTCTGGATTCCTTTTTAATCATTCCCAGTAAAATATGCCCTAGCTTTGCAGGCTTTAAAAACTGAGTTTTCAGAGATGTATTAGAGTAAATGCAATGCATAGGCATGTGGATTTAAAAATGTGTTGATACATGTTTATATGAATATATTTGCTATTTTATCTCCAGGTACATATAAGTTTTATTTATAAGATCACTAGATTGTAAGTTTATATAGCAGATACTCTGTATGAAAAAAAAAAAAAAGAAAGAAAGAAGCGAAGTCCACACTAAAAAGAGCATTTTCGGTGACAGCCTTATAATATGTTCATGTATATTGTTCTTAGCTGTGAAACAACTTTGGGAAATAATAGCATATCACAAAAGTACCATTACTGTGTTAACTGTGTACTATTCAATTCCATGCAGACATAGAAGCTACGATGTTTTCAGTGATTGTCAGTTTTTTTTTTTTCTGTGTCTGTCCTTTGCAGTCTTAACTCTTCAACATAAACATGATGTCTCTTAAATGATGTGACATGACACTGCCATTTTATTATAGCTAAGTTATTGAGGGCTAGCATTTGGTCTTAAGAAAGTACTGAGCTAATGCAAAGAAATATGTCTCTGGAGATGTTTAGCTCTTCTAGATTCCATAGCTAGAGCTGCAGTCAGTTCCATCAATTAATATTTTAAATGTCACTGATGGTGTATGCTGGTAAAGTGTCTATGAACATATAGAAACTTTGCACATATTAAAGTCTTTGCTGGGAACTGGATTTTTTTTTTTTTTTTTTTTTTGAGGGAAGCAATTGGATGGCATAAGAATAGGAATCACAGGCTGGAGCAATGCAGTACTGATGTAATTGATTGACCTTAAGTTTACAGGTCGACTGTTAAAGAGGTAGCATTGTGATAACAGATGAAAATGATTAATTTCATCCTTACTGGAACTAACATGGTCTACGGCATTTTTGATGTCAATTTATTTGCTTTTGGGTCAATGAAGAGAGATATTTTCTCCTGAGCTACTCTGGTTGTGTTTTTGACTAAAGTTCCCTGAGTCACTAATCAAAGATCAAACTGCTGGCTGTGATAAGTCGGCAAAACTTTTTAAATATGTTGTTCAGTGTCTCAAATAATAACAAGATTGCTGGTACCCTTGGGAGCCAGCGTAGCTGAAGTTAGGAATATTACATACTCCGAATGCCTGTATTTGCATCTGTGTTTAACCCTTGCTTGTATTTTAAATATAACTACGTATTTGATGAACACAATTTTTCATGACCTCTATTTTGTCTTTTAAATGTGCAGTAATGTTTTAATGTTTCATAATAATATAAATATTATAGCTATCTAGATATTTACATTTACATCACCATATCAGAAAGGAATAACTGTTATAAATTTTTAAAGGACAGTTTGTCTAAGAGAATAGAAGTGTGTATTAAAGAATATTAAATATTTTTGTCTTTGAATTGAGTCATTTGACAAAACAATATATGCATCTCTTTTGAGAATTTTGAGTATTGAGTGTTTCAAAAATTAATACCAAACTATTGACTGAGGAAGGTGGCAGGTACTACAGACCATACATTTATATTTATATATATACATGTAGTTTATATATAGCATACATATGCAAATACTATATTAAATCCCCACATGACCTTTGTCATAAACCTATTATAATCTTGTTTAATTATTGATTTGCATATGTTACAATATTTATGTTAACTTTTTATCCAATTTATCCAAAATTGTATTTTTAATCTTTCCATTTTATTGTTTATTCAAACAATCTGACATATCTCCTCAAATGATATAATTAAGATTTAACTAATTCATCTAGTCATTTTTAAATTTAATGCATAGTAATTTAAAATTCCATAATTTTTGTTGCAATAATCTTAAGTGTCTAACCTAGTTATACAGCCCAGTTACCTTATAGTGCTTATCTATGGGTCATATTGAGGTATACTCCATAAAGAAAACTAATTCTTAATTGCACTATGTGTTTTTTATAAGACCATTAGTATTTTAGCATAGGTAGATGTAAATATCCATATTTTTTTCTATGAATAGACATGTTTTTCCCTTAAAAAGACTTTTAAAATCATTTCTGAACTATGTGCATCTTGCACTTAAGCATTCTTCTTAGCTTATCTTAAATGTTACTTTGATTCTCTCTTCTTTTTTTTATCTTACAAATTCTGTAACTACTCCCGTGAGAAATTTAACCCCCCAATCTTCTTAATAGGACATTGTCCCATGATTGGCAACAAAAGCAAGTTCTTTTTTAAATAACATTTTACACTTATAGCTATGTAATTCGTATGGCTCCAGCATTCCAGATCAGTGCTCCTCAACAAACATGATCAAGGCAGACAAGTGTTCTAATAGTCATGCATAGAGGTGTCAGGCTGAGTCTGAAATCTAGCAACTTTTTTAATCAATTCGGTTTTCACTTTTCTTTGCATTTAGGGGAAGGCTCCGTCTGACCCTTTATGCAACATTCCAGTTACTTCCATCATATTAGATATCTTTTAGCCATAGTTAAGCAAAAAGAATCAAGAAAGTGCAACCTCTTCTGTTTTTATAGGTATCTGCACCATTAGGGGGCTCTTTCTTCCTATGTTATACTCAGCAAACCACTGAGAGAGACTACATTGCTTTCTTAAAGTATTTTCTCTGTGTTTAGAACATGAGTGCTGCTTGAAGTAGCTTTCTCCTACTCCCACGGACAGAAGCATTTCAGATGAATGAGAATGTCTTATTTTCATGGGAAGGTGCATTTATCCTATGCTGTCTGAATTCATTCTCTTTCAAATATTCTTGTATATAAAATGTTTTATCTTTGAAAATAACAATGGTTTGAAATAGTGAAGTGACCAGTGTTAGACACATTTAAAGATTGTATGTTATGCAGCTAGTATCATGAGAAATGTTAAAGTAAGGAAGAACTGCAGGGAAGAAAGTTCCTTTACAATCTGCAGATATCTGAGAGAGAATGAGTGGCTCGGGCTCACCTGCAATTTGCTTCCAGCAAAAGGGAACAGCAGGTAGCAAAAAGAATATTACTTGTTTTCTACAAAAATAGAATGGAAAGATTGAAAATAATAGGATGGTTTCACTAGCCATTCCCATGTAGGACATGTATTTTTAAATTCCAATTTTTTTTTTCCTTATTACAGTATATGAAGTTTTCATAAATATACACAGAGGGTGCTACAGGCAGCTGACTCTGGGGAAAAGGAGCTTCCTGCATCCCTTTGAAAGCCATGCATATTGAACTGCACTGCAGACTTTCTTACTAAGTGGAAACCCATTTTCCTCCAATATCCACAGCTGCTAAAGATGACCCCTGATGGCAGGAGTTGTTTGGGGAGTAGTCAGCACTTAACATCTCCACGCAAAAGTGATCTATTTAGTGGGTCTAGGATTTTTATCAAATGATGCCATCCCCATGGAACGAGTGAGACGTGTCATATCCTTGTGAGAGGTATTTCTTTTGGGAAGTAAGAGAAGGGGAAGTATTTTGAGCAGTGAATCATGGGTTCCAATCATTTATTGAAAGGTTCATTGATTTAGCAGGGTAGAAGAATAGTTGCTTAAATAAAATGAGACGAAGGAAGTGGCACCGATCTTTCTTTGACGGGTATTTTGGAAATAAGCATGTAAGCATTTTATTCTTTGTTTGAAAAGGTGCATACCTTGAAAAGATTAAATTTTGAATGCAAGCAGTATAATATACACAGTTGTGTGGGGATCATTCCAAGTCCTTCTGGAACAGGCTGGTATATACTCTAATTCAGGTCTCACAAAGTTAGCTTTTGCTAATATGAATTACTGGGTAATAAGCCTTGAGTGGGAATCCTAAGGCTACCGATTTTATGTAGTAAGTATTAAAAATATTTTAAGGACTTTAAGTTTCTTATAAGAAAGAGGTCGTCTTTTATTTTAAAGTAGGACAGCATTGAAGATGGGGAAAAGGGCTAAAATTGAAAATGCATTGACTGTACATAATTTATGTATGTTGCAAAATTTTACCCATAAGATAAATGTAACAATGCAAGTTAAATATTTGTGTTTTCTATTTAATGGTGAAGAAGTGGACATGTCACTTAAGTGTATTGGTTCGATATCTCACATGGGATAAGAGAACACTCTATAGAAATGTGAAAAGTGGGCAAATCAATATTAGTAAATACTGATATGACGGCCTAATATCAGGTTTCCAAAGGAAGCAAGATAGCTCTTTCCTATTGAGTTTAATCTAATATATTGAGATAGATGATGTTGATAATTAGAAAGCAGAGTCTGTTTATATTTATTGTTGTTGATATTACCATTCCCCAAATCACACTCTCCAAAATCATTCCTGGACCTATTCAACTTTGTGAAACTCTGTGTGTGCATGGCTGGGTGAAAATATCTGTGTGTGTATATATGGATATCATTGTTTTTTATAGAGTTTGAATTACATGAAAATATAATCACATTTACTGGTGACATGTGTTCTATGTTTTCCATTTCCTACTTTAATAAATGATCCTCACTGTGTTCAATTCCTCCCCCACCACTAGTTCACACACATATACAGAACATATGATTATCTCTAGATATTTTATATTATAATTTGCTGAGGTATGACCTAGATTGGTCCATATTATGCCCCTTCTAATTGTCAGTATTTTCTGTGCATTATGACTATATCTTGAGTCATGCGACTGAATTCTTAAACCTTGTTGTTTACCAAATTCCAGTCACTCTAAATTGTAAATGAGAGGATTTGGGCACAGAATTACTGACACTAATGGAAAATAATGTATTAGACCAGTACATACATTTTATTAATTATAGAGTGGATAATATATAAGTAGAAATAAGGGTCTTACTATTTGTCTAGAAGCTACACAAATGCTACTCATCTCCAGTTACCCATTCATACCCATGCTTGACAGAAATGAAGTGGGAGAAGATCCAGTAGTAAACCATAAGGTATAATGATTGACAGTTTAGAGCAGGCATGGCCAATGGGCTTCCAACATCTAGGCCATACACATTTTGTTAAATGAATAGACTTAAATTTTTAGATCAGTTTTAGGTTTACCAAAAAACGAGAAGAACATAGAGTTCCCATATACTCCTCCACCGCCATCTCCCTTACCCTGCTAGTTTTCCCCGTCATTAATATCTTGCCTTAGTGTGAGACATCCCTTACAATGAAGGAGCCATTATTTACAAATCATTCTTAGCTAAAATCCATAGTTTACCTTAGGGTTCGCTCTTTGTATTGTATATTCTTTGGGCTCTGACAAATATATGAGGGCATCTATTCACCCATACAGTTACACATAGAACAGTTTCACTGCTCTAAATTCCCCTATGCTCCACCTGAATAGGTTTTTCTCTCTCCCTTCCTCCCTCTGAACCTCTGATCTTTCAACTGTCTCCATAGTTTTGCCTTTACAAGGATGACATGTTGTTGGAGTCTTATAGAAGGCAGTCTTTTCAGGTTGGCTTCTTTCACTTTGCAGTATGATTTTCTGTGGTTTCTCCATGTCTTTATGGGCCTTGATAGCTCATTTCTTTATATTGCTGAAAACTATTCCATTGTATAGATTAACCAATGCATTTATCCGTTCACCTACTGAAGGGCATTTCAATTGCTTCCAAGTTTTGACAATCATGGATAAAGCTGTTACAGATATCCCTATGTGGGTTTTTTTGTGTGAACATAAGTTCTTAATTCATTTGGGTAAATACCAATGAGCATGATTGCTTGTACATATGGTAAGAGTGTGTTTAGTGTATCAAACTGTCCTTGGAAGTGGCTCTATTATTTTGCATTCTCACCAGCAGTAAATAAGAGTTCCCATTGCTCCACATCCTTGCCAGAATTTGGTGTTGTCAGTGTTCTAGGTTTTAGTCATTCTAATAGATGTATAGTATATCTTGCTGTTTTCGACAATACTTTTGATTGGTAATAACTACTTCTGCTGTATGGAGAATAATTCTAAGGCACATCATGGATCTTCAGGAAATATGTCCATAATTAACTGGCAATCTTTGTTTGCTAGTTTTTTTTTTTTTTTTCCTTTTGCAGAATAGGATATGTGTATGTGTTGGGGGGGAGGCAAGTTAGTCCATATTTGTAACACATATTTGCTATTCATAATTTAGTGCTCTGGTAGAATGAATAATGAATGAATAAATTAGAGCAATCAAATAATTCAATCCCATATTTGTTGATTATCAGATAGCAACAATAACTTTATTTTTAAAGCACTATGGTTGAATTAAGGAACACAAGTAAGCATTTTAAATTTCATATTATACTTTCTAGACCTATTTCTCTTGTGGGTAGAAATAGCTGGCTTCATATTGCATATAATAATCCAAAATCCTCAGGCAGATTGAGATTCTTCATAATCTGGCCTTGACTAAAGTTTCTGACATGATTGTTGATTACTCTGGGCTCAAGCTAAGCTGTATTTTCCCTGTCCTCCAATGAGCTCTCAAATTTTGCCTCTGATAATCTTGCTTTGATTGGTCTTTTTTGACTTCTCTGCTAATTCAAACATTACCAATCTTTCTACAAATCCTTGGGAATTCTCCTACTGTCAATCACCTAAGACCTTGTATTATTAACTAAACATTTATTGTGTCTGTACCCCTTCCTTCTATTCAAACTGTATGATTCAGAAATGGAAAGAAAATCCTTTGTAATTTTTCCAGTCCTCACAGTGCAACGTCCATGCTATTTATTAATGCCTATCAGTTGAAGGAATATTTTTTAAATGTTCATATTAGCACAAAATATGTAAGTGATTTTTGAAGATGTTTTCATGTCTCTAATTTCCTCTCCTTCTCCTGACCCGTTTTCTTTTCATTTAAAAGGAGGGTAATACAATTAGCTAAAGGTCTTCTGATCCTCACGTGATGGTTGATACCTATAAAACTTGTATCCATGCTGCTGAACCATCCTGCACCTGCTTTCCTGACTATTCATTCAACAGCATGCACTTGTATTATGCTAGTTAAGCTACTATGTGTACAACTATTACAGAGAGAAAGCAACATGGATGAATATATTGGGTCATTATGCAATGTATATAATTAGAGATGCCTCAGAAAACAAAATCTACAGTGTTTGGTAAAAGAAAGCACTTTAAGGCAGAGAGTACGAGGTAGGGATTTGTCTATGCTCCCTTTTGGGGCATTGATTTGAATTTGAAAGATACTGAAATGAGAGCCAAAGGATTGGACTATTTTGCTAACATGCTAATTAAATTTTGGAAGGTTTCTTGAAACAATGCACAGATAAAAGTGTATAGGAAGCATAAATAAAACGCTAGTATCTGAAGATGTTTAGAGTTCCTGCAAAAGAACAGATAGGAAAATCATTTAAAATGTCATTGTCTTATGTGCCACCAATTCTTTTGTGAGTTACTATGTGTTTTGGCATATTTATTCCTTGTAAATCGACTTATATTCTCTAATGCCCTTTCTTGATGTTCATTTAATAATTTATTGTGCATTTAATGTTCTATTTCATAAAGTTTGGTTGTTGGCTGATAGAGGTACCCAGCGTATCATGTTCACCATCTAGTTATGGACTGCTTCTGTTATAAATAAATATAACTTCAACTTTTTGGCTGGAACTAGAGAGCTTTTCAATTCATTGACAAGAATACTCCTTGATAAACTGTTCCTTAAATCTACTGAGGACAGAACACTGTGACCCATAGCAGCAAAATTATCACTGAGAACACTAGAAGTTCACCAGAATAAATTTCTGAAGCTCAATTTTGAAATTCTTTGATAAAGAGAAAAGGGAATTGTCAGTTGAATTTCAGATTCAGGTGTTTCTGTCTCTGAAGCACGTTTAAAAAAAAAAAAAACACTGTTGTATCATCTCTCTTACTCTAGAACCACGGAGAAACTTTTTGTTTGTTTTTAACATCCATAAGCTTGAGTTTCATCCTCTCCATAATAAGAAAAAATAATGGTATTTATCTTCTAGGGTGACCCAAGGCTTCAATAAGATCATACAGGTAGAAAGCTTATAAGAGTGACTGACATAAACATAGGCCTAAAAACAACAGTCCAATTGATATTTATATTGAATGTTTCTGAATCCACAGTACTCAAAAAACCATCTAAAATATCTTCTTACTGTCATTCATTCAATCATTCAAAAAACATTGCTGGGCAACTAATAGGTGTGATGTATTATTCTAACTATATGAGTGGCTATAAAGATGTATGAAGAATAGATTAGGGGTTTCCCTAATAAATAAAAGAAATAAAACCATGCCAGCAATTAAACACTTGGGAGTTTTGTTTTGCTTTTTATTTCCAAAATTGCCCCTCCATCCTCTAATGTGGGGGCAGAGGCTCTTTAGACAGTGTTTCTTCTTTTCCAGCTTGTTTCCCATTTGATTCTAGCCAAGAATGTGCTAGAGCGAGATGGAAGGCAGGAGGATGGCAAAGACCTCTCTCTTTCCTCTGCTTGCTGCTGTTGTCAGCATTACCTCACGGGGCTATTCACCTCACCAGCAGCAGTTGATTCAACTAACATTTGCTTTGCTCCCCACTGCTTCTAGTACTCACAGAACTAGCCTCATTTTGCCCCTCAAGTGGTTACACCTGACAAGCAGTGCCCTTTTCCGGCCACCAGGGGGCACCTTCTCCATCTTTTAGGTACTTCGCAACCTCAAAAAGTAGTAGCTGTCCTTGAGAAAAGAAAACATTTCAAAGTCCTTTGTTAAAAAAAAAAAAAAAAAAAAAGGAGGGGTCTACTTCCAGACAAAGCATGTAAATTAGAGGTTTGTTCATTTCACTTTTTAAAAAGGCTTTATTTGAATATGAAAGAAACCTAAGAATTCTCTGTTCCCTGAGCCTTAAGAGTAGTAGCTGCTTCAAGCATTTACTAGCTCTTACTGTTTTCTTGCAGTTTCAGTTTTCCAAGATGTAAAATAACTGTTGTGATTTCTGTTCTCCTGATTCAATACTGACTGGAATGAACAGTTGATACTTGAAGTGGATGCAAGAAGAGTTGATAACAAAAATGGAATGGGATACCCATATTCCGTCTGGGGAATTGGTTTGATCATGACCCTAAGCTTGAGCACGATACTAAACTATTTGCTAAAGGCAATGGGATACTAGTAATCCATATAGCATGCGGTGGCTTCCTAATTAGCCAGATAACCAATCATGTTTCCCTGTGACAAAGGGTCTTCTGAGGTAAAGCTCCAGAACTTATAACTGTCCTTCACAATTTGTTCATAATGGTGATTACAAGGCTTTAAGGTGGAAAAATTGTTTCAACTTCTCTTGAGAGCTTATAGATGAACAAAGGACAAAACACATGCACAAACCTGTGACTTTAATTTGTTAGATCAAATCATTGCAAGAAAATCAGAAAGCTTCAAAGGCGATCTGAATGGGTTTGGATTAAGCTGAGAAACTTGAAATCCCATCTCATTAGCTGAAGAAGCCTTACTTCTTTTGAGAAGATTACCCTTCTTTTGCTTGATGATCCCATAATAATTCACTGGAGGGATTTTTCTCTGCAAAGGTTGTCATTTTCCTCAAGACTCACTGTCCTCCCTTATTATCTCCTGACCCATAATAAAAGTCAGAATTCTTCTAGAGTTCAGTATAATTGAGAAGAATACATGCAAAATCTGACCTAAGAAGAGGTAACTCACACTTCAAAATAATTACAAGATTTTGCTAATTGATACCAGCAAGTCAGGGAGTATGTGAAGTAATGTATCCTAAGAGAATTAGACAAAGGATGACAAAATATAATAATGGATAAGGCTGAATTTATTATTATGGGGGCACCTAACAGAGATTCTTGATATAATAGGTTTTATTGTGCATAAGAAAGTAGCACGAAGAGTTTATTTGGTAGGTTGACTAAAATATATATCCAATAGTGACCTACATCTAAGGTTGAAATGCCATAACTTATTTATCGTAACACAGAAGAAAGAATATAAAGACTTGGAGAGGTAAGAATGTTGCAGCAGATTTATTATGTGCAGACACTCTCCTTAATCTCTTCTACCTTACTCCCACCTAGAGGACTCAAAGGACACTGTCTCATGAAGACATTGAAATATCAATAGGAGGTGAGGATGCCAGACATTTCAAGTACCACCTGAAACATTCTGTGGTGCTGTCACAGCAGGTCAAACATTAGGGTGGGAGGTGTCACCATTGATTCTTCATTTGTCACCTTTGAGCTATATCAGTATATCCAATAGAGGGATTTCAGAGTAATAGAAACCAAGTAGATACACACCAAGGCTAAGATGATAAAATTATAATTAAACTGTAGGAACAAATTACTAATCAGTTTATTTTAACTTGCAGGGATCTTTGCTATTAGCCAACTGGTCATACTGTTACTACTAAAATTTTATTCAATATATACAACAACGACGTGTTTTATGTCTGTGATCAGGAACGTAACTGGAATTTCCACAATGGAGAATCATGGCTCCCTAAACAAGGCCAGTTCATATATCTGGAACTTTTTGAATGATAGGGACCAGCCACACTTCGTGAAGTATACATTGTACATTTTCTTCCATGCCTTCTTCAAAGAAACTCAGGGTCACTTACTAGGGCGACTGTACAGGGAGGGGAAGAAAATATAAATCCCTGAAAAGTTACACTCTGGCTCTGAAGTGATAATTGCTGTGATCCAAAATACGTGGTGACCTACCAAAGTGGGAGATTATGATGGTCGGGTGATGTAGGAAATTTTGAACTACATTTGAATCACAGTGAACTCAGTTGTTAACCCACACTGTAGTTCTTTCTCTAATTCCTTAAAGTATACCTAACATCAGAATGATTGGATAATGGCAACATCCTTGCATTAGATTTTTAACCCTTAAAGAGAAGAAATTGGGGCACCTGGGTGGCTCAGTTAGTTAAGCCTCCTACTCTTGATTTGGGCTCAGGTCTTGACCTCAGGGTCCTGAGACTGACCCCTGCACAGAGCTCTGCACTGAGTGTGTAGCCTGCTTAAAGATTCTCTCTTTCCCTCCCTGCCCCCCGACTCGTGCTCCCTCTCTCTCTTTCAAAAAAAAAGAGAGGATATCATTGGGGGAAGAGTCAAGTGAAAGTTTGGGGGAATTTTCTCCCCTCCAAAATGGCAAAAATAATACAGCATGTAATAATTACTAATAAGTAAATACATAATTAAACAAGTGAAGTAAGATGCTTTGCAAATTGTGGGAGACAATAATGAAGAAATCAGACAATAAAGAAGAAATCAGTTTCTTTTTTCTTTTTTCAATCTGAAAAGGATCCCAGAGAGCTTGATGTTTGAGTTGTCTCTAAAATGATGAGAAGAATGCATGAAAGAGTTGTGGGGAGAGGGAGGATATTCTAAATGACCAGGGATGGTTAGGGGAAGTAGATGTAGTCTGGCATGGCTGGGATGTGGGGTTATCATGAAGATACAAAGGCTATTGGCTCTGGAAAAGTAGACAGGCAAACAGATTACCCAAGTATATTATGTATTATGCTCAGGAGTATGGATTTTGTGGATAAGTCTAAATATTTTTAAGTCATGTGGTAATATGATCTGATTTGCCTAAAAGGTATAAATAGTTCTCTTAAACATTAATAACAGTAGAATACATGTTCTCTGGGTCCTGTCTATAATTGCAGAATGTGGGGAACATATATTGGATCTAAGCTTCTCTCCTAGCTTTGCCCATTTTAAATTTTAGCCTGAGTTTGATTAGAGTTCCATTTTGCTTCGGCTGATAACAGGAGTCCATGGAGCTCTGTTGGGACCACTACTGTATTAGGTCTAATATAAATGAATGAGTTGCCTAAAGCAATAGAACTTCCTCAACATACCAGTTGGTATTTTATGCATGCTAAGCACACTTTGGATTTGTTACAACCAGCTGTTCAATTTAGGCTTGTGATCGGGTATCCGAACTACAGCAGCAAAAGGTTTTCAAATCCAATGAACAGTAATTACAAAAATATTCACTAGCATTTAAGTGGTTTACTCATTTTATTTCATTTGTTTAAAAAAAGTTGAACTTCCTGTCAATACTTAAATGGAGGGATATTAAAGAGACACTCGAGACATATGTATGTACACAAGTATAAAAGAACATATCTATTCTATTAATGATTGAAAGGGTACTGCAAAATGTTCCTCAAACAAAATGTTGTTTGTCTAGAATATATGAACTTCTAATAGACTTTAGACTGTTTAGATGATACCTTCATATCTGTGCTCTCACAAACTTAACATGAAAAAACACTTTCTGTTGACACCACTATGCTTTCCCCCACTCTACCCTGCCCACTATTTGTCAGCTGTATAGAGGTGGAAAAATAAGAATACCACTTGTTGTAAAGTCACATGCATTTTTACTCTCCTGCTAAAAAGTACTATCCTATTAATCAACTCAGTGTGAAGTCAGACCTTCTTGCCACTTTGGAGTTTGAATTTCCATGCATTGTAGGTTAGAGTAGAATTGCCATTAATTAGGAGCTTATTAGAAATAACAGAAGTAAACCAACGTCAGCTGAATTAATATCTTCATTTTTCACAAAACCCCCAAGTGACTATTAGGCACATTAAAGATTGAGAAGTATTAAACAAAATTAGCTATACTATGATATAAACTTAATTTTTATTAGGTACTACTCATATGTTTTTCTGTTTTTACATAAGCATTCTGACTTGAATTAATTTTTGGTAACCATGCCTTTATATATTTCATATTATTAAAAAATTAATAATCCTGATTCATATTTTGCTTAACAACTGAAGTATATAAGACTGTTCTAAAGTGTTTCCTCAAATAATCCCCACTTTGATTCTAAGAAGACTCCTTAGGTATTAGTGAAAAATAATATCTAGTATTTCTTTGTGTATAACAATAAACTTCTATAGCACCTTGTCCCCAAGCAATTTTAAAGCTCTTGATACTAATTTCTCTTTCTCCTTTCAAGAGTTTATTACATATATTAACTATTATGAGTAAAAAATCAATTCCCACCAAATTCCTTTACCCTTTGGGTTTGTGAGTGCTCAAAGTAGGTCACCAATTTTTTTTTTCTATTATAGATCTCTAGTTTTTATAAGACCGTGTCTTCTGCCTGTGAAGTTTATAATTAACATTTTCTAAATTTATCTGAAAATCTTTGAATATTGTTGTAAACATTGCATCAGTTTAAGACTTGCAGTGCAAGTCTTAGCATAATATAAATGTCATGTTTCCAAATAAAAAATGCAGGTTGTCATTTTGTTTTGAATTCTTGAGAAAATCATGGGCTTCTTTTAGACAACAAATAAATTAATAATAAAGATATTACAAGTTAAGAATGAGTAAATGAGTTTTATATATATATATACATATAATTTTTAAAATTATAAACCTGGAATTATTTAGATTAAGGAAATCACCTTTTTCTATGTATTTTTTTTTCCTTTTTAAATCTTCTTTGTTCTACCTACTCATCCATCCCTCCCCTCAACCCTTGGCAGCCACTAAGCTTTTTGTCGTCTCCATAGTTTTGCCTTTTCAAGAATATCATATAGTTGGAATTATACTGTAAGTAATCTTTTCAAACAGGCTTCTTTCAGTTAGTAAGATGCATTTAGAATTCCTCCATGTCTTTTCATGGCTTGGTAGCTCATTTCTTTTAGTGCTGACTAATATTCCATTTTTTCTGGATGTGCCACAATTTATTCACTTACTAAAGGATATCTTAAGTTTTATTGAAGTTTTGGCAATTATGAATAAAACTGCTGTATAACCATCCATGTGAGGTTTATATGTGGACATGCGTTTTCAACTTGTTTGCTGGATCATATAGTAAGAGTAGTGTAGTTTTGTAAGAAATCTACAAATGGTGTTCAAACTGGCTGTACTATTCTGCATTTTACCAGTAATAAATGAAAATTACTTTTGCTCTACATCCTCACCGGCATTTGGTATTTTCAGTGCTTTGGATTTTGGCCTTTCTAATCTCGTTATTTTAATTTGCACTTTTCTAATGACATATGATGTGGAGCCTCTTTCATTTGCTTATTTGCAATCTGTACACTTTCTTTGGTGTGATGTCTGTTCAAGTCTTTGGCTCATTTTTAAATCAGGTTGCTTTTTAATTCTTGAGTTTTAGGAGTTCTTTGTATATTTTTAGATGAGTGTTCCCTGATCAGATATGTCTTTTGTAAATATTTTCTCCCAAGCTGTGACTTGTTTTCTCATTCTCTTGATATTGAATAAAATTTTAGAATTATTTAATTCATAAACCTGCTTGACAAACATCCATTTTGTGCCTTTGACAAAAAAACTTAATTTCTAATCTATCCCAAACTTAGTCTAATGAAGGAGACAGATTTTTTTTTTTTTTTTTAAATCAGCTCTAAATCCAAGAGTTGTCCTGAAGATCAGGCTATTTCTAACTGGGGGATCTGTTAAGGTTCCTTAGTGCAAGGAGAGCTGGTGGAAACTGAGATCTCTCTAACTCTAGGATCTTTCTACCACTGAATTACCTTTGACTCTTCTTTTAATGGATATTTGGTTTCTTTTTGCAGTGTTTAAAGTCATCAAGTGATTCCTAAATTATTTCAAACATTAAATATCACATGTTATTTTATCAAATTATATTTGGCTTGAGATTTTCCATTGACACTTAATAAACCATTAGAAATGTGGTATAACTATGGCTATGGATCCAGGAATTTGGAATACAAATTCTAAAAATAGATTCTCTCTAACTATCTGAAAGTCATGAACGTCCATGGGAAGCTACATTATTTTAGGGCAAGTCCCTTTAAAAATCATGCCTGTCACACAAGAAATTTAGAAATCTGTGACAACACAGGAGCCTGATGGCAGAGAGAATGCTGATTCAGCCCTTGAATTTTCCATGAAGACTTGTCACCTGCACTTAGCAGCTGTTTTTTGCTTGGTTCACTGGAGCATGTGATGCTGAACCAAGCCATGGGTCAATAAAGTCATTTACAATGATCAACCCTCTGAGTGAAAGAGGTGATGAATCAACCAAAACTCCTTTAGGCAACAGACTTAGCAGGGAAATTTTGCACTTTGGGTAGTAATATATAATCAAATGAATCAGCAGACTGCACATCTCCCTAATTAATTTTACCACCTTTGGAGACAGCATACAACAAACTTTTAAATGCTTCCTTCCTTTATTAGGGATGTTAATGGTTAGATATCAAACTATGCAGAAAACTATTAAACCTTGACCTTGTAAATATTGAGACACTGGTTTCTTGGTATTTATATTATCAGGTTTGAATGTGATATTTTCCTATTAGAGTGAACTAAAAATCTGATGTTTAAAATTACTATAAAAGAGCATTATTAATTAACACTGTGATTAGATCATAGCAATTCCTCTTTTTGGAGTGTGCACTAAGTGTCATGAGCCACATGCTTTACATGTACTATCTCATTTAACCTACACAAGAAGCTGTGAAGCAGACGATGTATTTATTCACATTTGTGGAAGCTGAGTTGAAAAAAGTTAAATAATGTTCCCAAAGTTGTAAAGCTCGTAGGTTGGTAATTAAAAACTTGAATATAGACCTCTTGGATTTGAAGTCACTGTTTCTCATCACTGCATTATGAACAATCAGTAACGTGCCATTTATTTAGATACTAGCTTTCATAAAATTATTATGTATTTTCTAAAACTTTTTAGTTTCCAAAGCTCTTTTTAGCTGTTAGAGTGATTGCTAGATTATATTCCATAAGATATTTCAAAACTGATGCATGAATTAAACAAGAACTTGTTATATTTATGTTTTAATCATAAAAATGACACTTATTATTGAATAACAATAGTTAACATATATGCAGTCTGAAGAATATGACACCATGCTAAATGCTTACATGTATGATCTAACAACCCTCATATTAATACTGGGGAGGGAAGTGTTATCAAGCTATGATGAACTGATGTCTACCAAATAAACTTCCTAAGTTCAAATAGAGAGAATTATCACCAGAATTACATAGCTTTTCTCCATGAAAATTCTACATGTTAATCTGATCACAATTCTTTTTAAATTTATGTTTTCAAACAGTTTTTCATTTAGACACAATTGCGAGTGACTTCTGAGACAACTAGTGAGGTGGATTGTTTGGGTCCTCTGTGGGTGTTAATCTAAACTTCCCACAAACAATGTTTCTAGCTTATAGAGATTTATCAACTCAACAAGTATTTGTTTAGGTCCTCCCTGGACAAACATGAGGTAGGTGTCGTGAAAAGTTAAAATATTTTGTAAGGTGGGTCTTGCCCTTTAGCCGTTCATAAGTATTTTCAGAGGCATGATATAAGCACATATATCATGATATATTTCCAAATGCAAATAACACTGTCCTAATTAGATGAGTTTCCAAGACAGTGCAGTGCAACCCAAAGTAGCGCATGATACACGTTAAGTGAATTGAGTTCAGAAGGGAGAGAGCTCATTTGGGGCTAATGTGATCAATAGGGATGTAACAGGCAGAACAAATTGACTATATATAAAGCAGATGTCAGCTGGGGTTTGCAGTTTACTGTCAAAGTTGGGATTATTTGAAATCACTCCATTTTCCAGTTTCAAGCAGCGAGAGGCCCAAAGTTTTCTCTGCAAGGTTTATGAATCCATGGAAAAACACTATGCCCACATATAGTTCCTTCCAGTGTATGAACAATCTCTCTGGCCCTCGTCTTTTTTTTTTTTTTTTTCCTTCTGAATTGCATGGATCTGAACCTCATCTTTATCTCTTTTTGAGAACTACACAGATCCTTCCCAGATTTCCACAAATAAAATTAAAATGTAACAACACCTTCAAGTCATTTTGTGTGGATAATAGGGTTTAATTTGAGGAAAGATAGAAGGGGTGAGTACATTCTAGGGACACCACAAGCTAAGCATCAAATTATAGACACTCCTGTTAGGGATGTTTTCAACCAATAAACCGCCAGAGGTTTTACTGTGGGGCCTTCATCCCATATAGTACATGGTTTCATGGCAGCTCAGAGGTGTTCCTAACTCTTTATAATTTCTCTACCTCACTCCTTACTTTCTAATTCACTTAAAACAATGCCAAGTTCTTTTCACTTTGCAGTCTGGAGCTATTCATTACTTTCTTCTTCTTACTCTCAAGCTCCCAGCCAACCCACAAAGGCCAAAAGCCATCTATAAAACAAGATACACTCTCCTTAGGAGGCACTTGTATTTTACATAGCTCTATATCCATATCTATATATTTTTCTCGTCTTAGCCCCAAGTTGAATTGTAAATGTGTCAAATCTTCCACTGAGTGGTCATTCTTCTTTTTCAATGAACAGCTCAAGTTATTGGAAACTGAATAAAACCTATCTGTCTGTTAGAGGCATCTGGGTGGCTCATCAGTTAAGTGTCCAACTCTTGATTTTGGCTCAGGTCATGATCTCAGGATGATGAAATGGAGCCCTACTTCGGGCTCTGCGCTAGGTGTGGAGACTGCTTGAGATTCTCCACACTTAGCATCTCTCCTCAAAAACAAAAACCATATCTGTTTGTTATAAAATTATTTGTATCAAGCCAGAGTCTGTGTCTCTGTAATTTCCCTTACTTGGCCTTAGAATTTTCCCTTGGACCACGCAGCAAATGTCTAATGCTCCCACATGTAATTTCCTCATTTGTTTGAACTGTCTCCATGTAAACCTTCATCATCCGACTCCCTCTCCTTTAAACCTTTTTCCATATGGTGCCCTTAAAATATGGTGGCCAGAGCTGAACACAATGGTCCAGATTTTGTCTTATTAGTGAAGGACAGAGCATGTCCTTGATTTGAAATACAACACTTGTTAATGAAGACATATACTCATTTTTTATAGCTACAAAGCAATCTATTGAATTTATTGACAATGATTTCTGTTTTCCTCACATGCGTTGCTGCTATATATCTCTCCGATCATGTTTTTATATAACTATCATGATGTAAAAATTCTCGTTCTTATTTTCTTTACTCTCAAATTTTGTTCTTCAATCTCTTGATTCAATTAATTCTTTTGGATTTCTCCACTTCCAAACTCTGGTTTGTATTATTTTTAACATTCTCTATAAAATATTTCTAATTATATATGAAGCAAAAAAACAGTAAAATATTTCTCATGAAACTGATAATGGCCCATCTTTATTTTGTGCCTATTACTATCAGGAATATGAATATACATGACAGCAGTTTCCTAAAGTAGTCTTTTTTGACAATCTCATATTTTAATTTAGGAGTTCTAATGAGTATTCTTATTCTTTAAAGCTTCAAATAAATACACTTTTTTTCCTTTCAATAGTTGTTTTCTCAGCTCCAAGGTATATTGCTAAGACAACTCCTTTTTTAAATTATAAGGTAATATATCCTCCTGATATTCCCAAACAAGAATAGTTACCCAATGTTACCCAGTTACAAAAATGTCCCCAATTTCCTAAAATCATTCCATTTCTCCATCTGTTTTAAAGGAGACATTTGTTTACAAAAATCCTAAAAATTATGCAAACATGTATTAATCATGCATTGATAGTTATTATTCAAAACTACTTACCTTCTAAATTTTAGGCTCTAAATGAGTCTCCAAAGGGTAAAATAGAATGAAATGGAGCAAAAGATGCACTGATGTTTTCAAGGAGGCCAAGGTCTAGTGGAAGGAAAAGATAATTTACACAGATAATGACTTATGTACTGAGTGGTGAATCTTATGCTAAGGTTATGTAAAAGGTAATGCTGGAGCATGTAGGAATGAGCACATGAGGGTGGAACAATGAGAGAAATGGGCTTGTTTGAGAAAAGTGCATGACCATTTGACAGGGAATGGAGTATCTAGAATTTGAGCTTTTCAAAATGATTGACCCCTGTGACTTTTAGGATCTTGTGTAGATCTCAACTCTGACACATCCGTGTTTTCAGCAGAGAGTGACAAATTAAATGTAAAGGGTTTTTTTTAGATCTTAACACTTTGATGGGTGGTTACACATTTTAGCCTGCAGTTTGTGACAGCAGGATGAAGTGAGTTTCATTGCTCTTAAAATACGTATACGCTTTCCCTAGAGACAGTGAGAGGATCAGATTTTCCTTTAAGATACAATATTCTGTTAGTGTTATAGAGACTGACTAAAAGTAAGAAAAACATTTAGAAAAACACAAAGAATCAGTGACAGTTTGTAATGATGAAGTAAAGGAAACAAAAGATCAAGATGATTCCCTATTTTCTGGCTTAGGAAATGGGTAGGAGTATACATACATAGCATATATGGAAGGTAGGGACAGGTTGAAAAGCAGTGGGATGATAGCTTTGATCCGGAGTATTATGAGATTGAGATATGTGGGGAGATGCACATGTGAGTTCAATAGCACTTGTAAAACTTAACGTGAAACCTCAGGAGAAGTGTGGCAGTAACAATCATTTACATATAATAGATGAAACTGTAGGGTTGGCTGGTATTAGCTGAGGGGTAGAGTCACGGCGACCAGCACCATGGAAAATTAGAGTGTTTAAGAAGAATAAAGTTAATATAGGCTATGAAAGAGTGTTAGGAAAGCAAAAGGAAATTTAAAGCAATCAATGCCTAGAGGTCAAGAAAGAAGATAATTTGAAGGAAGGTCCAAGTTATTTATTGCTTTGTAGCACACCAGTCTAAGTGTGAGGACTTAAAATATCACCTATCCTACCAGTATTTCTTAGGTTTCTGTGTGTCATGGATTTGGGAAAGGCTTGGCTTGGTGGCTCTGGCTGAAGTTCTCTGATGTAGTTGCAGTCATATGGTGGATGGAGGGGCAGCATCTGGGCAATGTCTTTGTATCTGTCTCTTTTCATTAGTCCCAAAGCTTCTCCATGGGATCCCTTCACATGAGCAATTTGGGCTTCCTTTCCACAAGACAGCTTCAGGACAGTGAAACTGCTTACATGGTGGCATAGAGTTCTAGTTCAAGATTTCCAGCTAAGAAGCTGCGTATATTGCCTTCTAATACCTAACCTCAGAAGTTATCCAGTGTCATTTCCACAGAGTTTATTGGTTGCAGGCTCATGGGGCTTAAAGTGAAGAGGATATGATTCTACTTCTTGACGTGGAAATGGCAAGATTCTGGAAGAGCATGTGGAATGGAAGAAACTGTTGCTATCTTTTGAAAATTCAGTGTGCAACATGAAGAAAGAGACTTGGAATGTTGCATGCTCTGGAGACCTGAAGTATATGGCAATGGCTAAAACATGCCTATTAGGTTTAGCCATGGCAAGGGGGCAAAACAAGGAAAAAACAAGGTTTCAGTGACTATAGAATTGAATAGGAGGTAAGGAAGTAGTGAGAGACAGTCTAACAATTTTATTTATAAATATTAAAGATAAAAAATAGAGTAGACTAATATAGTAGGTTAAGCCTTACAAAGATTAGATGTTTTAATAAGGGAAAGACTTGAGTGTGTTTATATGCTGAAGGGCAAGTATGTAGAACATGGACTGGCAAGTTATAGCCCTTGGATCAAGTCTGGCCTATGGCCTGTTTTCCTAAATAAAGCTTTATTGGAACACAGCCACATATTTGGGCTTCAACGACATAATTGATTAAACAGAGACAGTTTGACCCACATACTCTAAAATATTTACTATTTAGCACTTCATAGAAACATTTTGCTAAACCCTGATCTAGGAGAGAAAATGGTAGAAAATATATGAAAAAAAATGAGAATTACTTGGTAGAGCAAGATTCTTGAAGAGTTGAAAATCTGTAGGATCCAAATATCTGGCCACATTTTTACTAACATAGTAGCTAGTCGATAGTAGGCACTGAGAAGTATTTGTTGAAATTATGATTATATGAATGAGAACAACAACATTACTAACAACTCAATCACACATTCAACAGTGAAAAACAAAAGAATAACTATTGATCCAGATGTCTGTTCCAGTGAAGTGTGGTCTAGAGTAAGATAGCTGGTATGAATGGGTTGTTATGTTCTGATCCCTACTTTCCCTTTTACTTAGTAAAGTTACTTATCAGTTTAGTGTGAATGGAAAATAGAGCTCAGTCCTATGAAATATGCAACTTGAGGTCCCAATGAAATTAATAACTTTTTCCGAAACATAGAAGAGTTAACTTTGTTCACCTGGTGGAATTACTTCCTGCAGTGAGTAGCCTGCGACTACCTGGGACATTTAACCTGTAGTCCACCTTCCTAAGAAATCTAGTCAAGGTGGTTTTTTACCATGATTCTTCATCTGGAACAGATGGTGTGTTCATCTTCACAGTATGTTCTCAGAATTAATAATAATAATAATAATAATAATAATTTTATAATACATCCAATAAATGGTAGCCATTGTTTTAGTTGTTGTTTGTTTGTTAGCTTTAGAAATCACTGATAAGCCAGGTAGAGTAGCGTGATGATTGAAGAGTTTTGACAAGAAACTGAATGAGAGAGGGCGCCTGGGTGGCTCAATCGGTTAAGTTTCAGCCTTCGGCTCAGGTCATGATCCCAGGGTCCTGCGACAGAGCCCAGTATCAGGCTCCCTGCTCAGCAGGGGAGCCTGCTTCTCCCACTCCCTCTGCCTGCAACTCCCCCTGCTTGTGCCCCCCCCCTCTCTTTCTGTCAAATAAATAAATAAAATCTTAAAAAAAATCTAAATGAGAAGAAAAAAAAGAAAAACTAAATAAGAAGGTTGTCAACATGAATGAAAAGAGGCACTGATTGATATATTCCAAATAAATAGTGAAGAATGGTTATGACCTGTCCTATGTAGTAGAGAAGAGAGGTGGAGAAATGGAGAAAAAGAGAATTCTAAGATTGTAAAGATCGTGAATTTGGAAACAACAACATGTTGAGGAATACAAATTCAAATTTTCTTGCTATGACTTGAAACCCTTACACAAGATATCATTAGGTACTTATTAAAAATGATGATTCTGTTCCAAATAAGCAAATCACGAATCATGTTCAAGATCAAAAAGAACTGACATTTGGTAATAAAAATCCTTTGGCAAAAGTGCCCCTGCATACTTATGGAGGTGGGACAGTTTTACTTTTATAACACAGTTTTATATTTTATTATTGTAAACATGAAAAGAAATTCTTCTCTGATTTTTCCCCCATAATAGGATTGTGTCCAGCAATAATGTCGGATATTATTGCAATGGCTTTCAAACTGAGACTCTATCACCTCATGGGATGAAGGCGTTGAAAATGTATGGGACATCTTAATTTTGTCACAAAGACATAGGAGTGCTAACGACATTTATTGACAGAACTGTGCAGAGGCTCAGCCTTCCGGAGCCACATGTGGGGACGACTGCTGAGCATGCAGGGTGCCATTGCTTTTCCAAGTAGCTCTCTTCCAGGCTTCGTCCAGTGGTTGGCATGGCCTGTGAACATTTGCCAGAAAAACATGAAAAAATCCCAGGAAATTAGCAAGGGTAAAAGAAAAGAGGATAGGACAACTACCTGTCAGAGAGAGCAGAGGAACTCTGAGATAATGCAGCCAAAGCAGAAGACAGCTAATGAGAAATCTACGCAGACAAGAGAAAAATGATGCCGGTTGGAAAACTTGGGTGCTACTCCCAACTCGGTATATCAAAACTCTATGACCAAGGTTTTGGGGCATCTGTCTATCTATCTATCTATGTCATATGTAATAACATATCCTTATAAAACTTTCAGCCTGACTTAGTGTGATGTTTTAGAACCATTCTTCAAAGAATAAAACACTAATTATGTGTGTGAAAAACAAATAAAGAATACTAAACATCCTGTAGCACCTTGGGTTGTCCTATACAATTAAGAATTACTTAGACAATAGGAAATTTGTTAAGACTATATAGCACCTATAATTGTAAACATTAATATGGTGCAAAGCTTTCCTTTAAATGAAAAAGAGCTATGCCTGGATTAACATTGAAGAACATTTTCAAAATCGTCACAGAAATTGGAATCTTTCCCTAGAATAAAGATAGTTGTTTTAAAAATTCCTACAAAGACAATAACATATTTTTTAAATGACACAGTGGATTAACAAATGCTATTTCCCTAGAGGGAAATTTCAAGAATATCTTAAGAGCCAGAAAAATCCCAAGATAAATATTAAGTTGAAGGTTGCTTTTTGATAAAATGAAATTTCATATTGACTAAATTCTTACATAGAAAACTAAGATGATTATTTGACTTAAAGATATTTCCTTTTTTTAAAAGATTTTTATTTATTTATTTATTTGAGAGAGAGAGAATGAGAGAGAGAGAGAAAGCACATGACAGGGGGGAGGGTCAGAGGGAGAAGCAGACTCCCTGCCAAGCAGGGAGCCCAATGCAGGACTCGATCCAGGGACTCCAGGATCATGACCTGAGCCGAAGGCAGTGGCCTAACCAACTGAGCCACTCAGGTGACCAACTTAAAGATATTTCCTTAGTAAATTCTCTCTCTTTAATCTGAATGTATGTTGTCTTTTGGGGGATGGTTCAAACCCTGACATTTGAGATTATCAATTTATTATTATTATTATTATTATTATTATTTTAGTATTTTTAAGTTCTGAATACAAAATTATAGTCAGGGGAGAAAAAAGTGAACAGATTGTATTTGGAGGGGAGTTTTTACTTTTTATGTCTCTGTTCTTCCTTCCTTCCTTCCTTCCTTCCTTCCTTCCTTCCTTCCTTCCTTCCTTCCTTCCTTCCTTTGGTGTGGATGGGTAGGTGGGTATGGATGATTTGTGTTTGTATCTTTTTCATATTTTCCCAGTAGATCTTTGACAAAGATACTTAGTCTTGTCTGATGTTTTGTGAGAACTCATTAACATATTTTGAAGAAATCCTGTCTAATTCCACTTTTCAATAGACTTATGTATTTTTGCTCTTAAAAAAAAAAAACAATAAATTAAAGCAACTGGAAGTTTGGAGATTTAAGATAGCATCTTTGACTGTCACCATGTAGTCACCTGTTTGCAAGGAGTAAGATTCTGAAGAAGAAACCCTGTAACCCTGAGGTGTCTGTTAACGTGATTGCCAAAACAGGGAAATTCCAGGTTTGACACAAAGCGGTAGAGAAAGCCGGTGAGCCACACAGGGCAAATGTTTCTTTCTGTTTTCATTAACAGTGAGTGGAAACAAGACAGGGACCTTTGGCAGAAAATGTAGACGGGCAATTACAACCTGAAGTTGGAGTAATTAGACCAATTTCTTTCCTGGCCGATCTGGAATATGGAGGCAGAGAGGCACTTAACTCCCTCCCTTTGAAAAAGGAAAAACCTAGTTAGCAGGTTTTGACACCTGTCTCAAAATCAGCAGCTGATAAAGCAACAAAGATCATCCCTGAGCAAGCTTTCTCCTAATCCAAATCTCTTAAATGAACGAAAATGAAAGATGTATCTTGGAAGGATAAGAAAAATAGGATTCCATTCAAAAGAATACCTTCGTAGATAATAGTATATCTGTTAAAATGTGCACGTAATAGATTTAAATTCTGGTGTTTCTTTCATTTATTCATTTATTTATTTTTCCGGCATATACTAACTGAGGCATGTTTAGTTTCAACTGTAGTTATAATAAATTACCCAAAACTTTGAGTCTTAAAACAGTGCAAGTGTGTTATCTTATAATTCTGATGTGGGTCTCTTGCCAGATTAAAATCAAAGGGACCACAGGGTGCATTTCTTTCTGAAGACTCTAAGAGATGGGGGTGGGCCTGGGGACCAGTTTCATTGCTTATTCAGGTTTCTAGCAGAATTCTGGTCCCTGTGGTTGTAGCACTGAGACCCCTGGTTGTTTTCAGTCTGCCAACTGACGGCAATTACTATCTTCTAGATGCTGCCCACATGCCTTCTCCCACGACAGGCACCCCTCCTCCCTTCTCAAAGCCAGCAGTTCCAGGTCTGGGCTTTTCACACTGTTGAGTCTCTCCTCCTCCTCCCTCTGTTGTCCCATCCCTCAACCAGCTGTATTTCTCTCGAACTTCTAAGAGCTCATACATTTAAGTTGAATCCACCTTGATAATCCAGAATCATGTCCTTCTTTCAATGTGCATAACCTTTATACCATCTGCAAATTGCCTTTTGCCACTTACAGTAACACATTCACAGTTTCCAGGAATTTGGACATGGGGATCTCTGGGAAACAATTATTCTGCCTAACACGAGTCACTCATATTTATCAGGCGTTTTGCTAGGTATCAAAAATAACATGCACAGTGAAAATTAAGATTGCCTTTGGGATCATAATGAGGTAGGGTAGACAGATAATCAATCAGTCACATAAATGTAAAATGACATATGTGATGTGTCATATAAAATAGGCTACAGTATGCTTTTGCTCTAATAAACTACCCACAAATATTAGTGGCCTAAAAATAGCAAGCCCCTCATGCTACACATTGTGATTTGTCAGCAAGAGCCTGCTTGCTCCAAGGCAGTTCTCACTGGAATCCATTCCACAAGAGCAGATACCCTCTGACCTGTTGGGAAGGAAGAATGTTGTACACTGGATCTGTAAACTCCTACCTAAACATGACATCCGACTCTTCTACTTGCCTCTCACTGGTTAACCTACTCACACATCCACACCTAACTTCAACCTGACAGGAAAGATACAGGCCTACCATGTGCCTGGGAGAAAAAACAGAAATATCTGGAGGTCACCTACTAAATAGATATGAATAAGGGTTGAAGAGGGAAGGCCCATATTGGTAAGAGAGGACTTTTCAGGGGAACTTACTTGATCTGAAATGTCAGAGGAGCTTCCCTGACAAATGACTTTTTTAAGTTGGTGCCATAGGATGAACAGGACTTTTAAGAAGTGACAGCCTAGGGACACCTGGGTGGCTCAGGCGTTAAGCATCTGCCTTCAGCTCAGGTCATGATCCCAGGGTCCTGGGATAGAGCCCCGCATTGGGTTCCCTGCTCAGTGGGAAGCTTGCTTCTCCCTCTCCCACTCTCTCTGCTTGTGTTCCCTCTCTCGCTGTGTCTCTGTCAAATAAATAAATAAAATCCTTAAAAAAAAGGAAGGAAATGGCAGCCTAATCAGTGTGTCTTTTAAACGTTTATCATGGGCTGAATGTTTGTGTTCCCACAAAATTCATAAATTGAAATCTAATCCCCAATGTGATGGTATTAGGAGATGAAGCAATTGGGAGGTAATTAATGCAGGAGGGTAGAACCTTCATGAATGGAGTTAGTGACCTCTGAGAAGAGACCAGAGAGGGAGCTGGATCTGTCTCCCACACATGAGACTGCACAGGAAGTTGGCAGTCCACCGCCCAGAGAAGGGCTTTCATGAGAACCTAACCATATTGGCACTCTAATCTCGGTTTTCAGCCTGCAGAAATGAGAAATAAATTTCTTCTATTGCTTATAAGCCACTCCATCTATGGCAATTTGTTACTGGAGCCCTAACTGACTAAGACACAGTGTTTATACTTATATTCTTCACAGTTCTGGCTACAAGTGCTAATTTTTTTTTAATTTTATCTATTTTATTTTTTTTAAGATTTTATTTATTTATTTGAGAGAGAGAAAGAATGAGAGATAGAAAGCACAAGAGGGAAGAGGGTCAGAGGGAGAAGCAGATAGGGATCCCGATGTGGGACTCGATCCTGGGACTCCAGGATCATGACCTGAGCCGAAGGCAGTCGCTTAACCAACTGAGCCACCCAGGCGCCATTTATTTATCTATTTTAAAGAGAGAGAGAGAAGGGCAAAGGGGAGGGAGAGGGAGAGAGAATCTCAAGTAGACTCTGTGCTGAGCATGGAGCCTAATGTGGAGCTCAGTCTCACGACCCTGAGATCACGACCTAAGCCAAAACCAAGAGTCAGATGCTCAACCAACTGAGCCACTCAGGCGCCCTGTAAGCACTACTTTGCTTGTCATGGACAAAGTAAGAGTAAAGATCACCTTGATATATAAAATATGTATTCTTATAAAGTGAGAGGAAGAAACAAACAAACAAACAAAAAAACCCAAGAAACTGTGAATGAGGATTCCCCAATGGCTCGAATAATTTCAAGAGGAAAGAAAATTGAGTTGTTACCTAACTATGGTTGTATAAACATGATCCATATAAAAGTCCTTGGTATTTAGGTTTGCTTTAGATTCCACAAAAAGCAAATTGTTTCTGCAAAACTTCATTCTTAAATTACATTAATTTGAATTCTATTTGTTTTATAATGTTAATAAATTATTTTGTTGAGGGGCACCTGGGTGGCTCAGTTGGTTAAGCAACTGCCTTCGGCTCAGGTCATGATCCTGGAGTCCTAGGATTGAGCCCCACATCTGGCTCCCTGCTTAGCGGGTAGTCTGCTTCTCTCTCTGACCCTCCCCCCCTCTCATGCTCTCTCTCTCTCAAATAAATAAAATCTTTAAAAAAATCATTTTGTTGAGATTTTATAGTATAGGTAATAAGCATAAGCATAACATTTATATAGTTTTATACTTGAATATAATTAAGGAATATTTAAATAAATAATTTAAGAGAGTTCCCAGACCTATGAGTTTTTTTTTTTTTTTTTTTTTTTTTATTCATTTGAGACAGATACAGAGACAAAGCACAAGCAGGGGAAGAGGCAGAGGGAGAGAGAGAAGCAGACTCCCTGCTGAGCTGGGAGCCTGACATGGGGCTCGATCCCAGGACCTAGAGATCATGACCTGAACTGAAGGCAGACACTTAACCATCTGAGCCACCCAGGTGCCCTGACCTATGAGTTTTTATATTTTTCTTTCCTCTTTAAAACGGGTCTGTGCATTATAGCACAAAACTGTGAAAACCTAGGTTTAGGTTATTATAGTACCAGCTTTGCCTGGCTAATTCTGTTCCATTCTTAATATCTCTGACATTTCTTACTGTGAGTTGCTTTCGAGGACCTCACAAAAATGAAATGAAGCACGTAAGTGGAATTAGTCACCACTATCAGAGCACGTACCTCCAAACACTGTAATTACCTCCCTACAAGATTCGGTAGGTCCTGAATACCATCCATTTGCTCATTGGGATCTATCTCCATGCTCTCTGCCCTGCTCTCTCCCCTGGCATGCTGATGAGGATGGATATCATCAAGAGGTCCCCTTTCCCTCGTTTTCCAGTTGGATTTGACCAATATGAGGTCCCAGTACATGAGCAGAGAGGGGGAAGAGGGTGAATTCAATGTATTTATTTTCTTGTTCTCCTCCTTAAGTGTTCACCTTGGGCTGGAATTAAGTGTCTCTTGACCAAAAGGCACTTCCCTTCTCAAGGCTGCTCATCTCCAAAATACTCTTACAGGGTTCCAGCAACAGATTCCTTTCCTCATCTCTTCAACCCTAAGGGAGGCAATGGACTATAATTACTGGCCTTGCCTAGTTGTTTTTCTACAATTTGTCTATGACTGTGAAAAGAACATTTATTAAGCACAACTCTGATTATCCTAATATTGTTTTGTTAGGGCTCTAATATACTTCACGATGACAGATTCTTCTGTTAAAATCTCATTTGATTCCCAGCATAGTGTGTGAATGTATGTGCTCACTAGATATTTCTTTGTTGGATAACATTAACATTAGCTAGAGGTATTGATTAAATCAAAAATTAAAATTCAGATCTAGATAAGGACGATTCTATTGGCTACACTATTGCTTTAAAAATATCTTTAACTTTCATTTATTTTAACCTCTAGATAACTGGTGTTATTAAAATTCTGTAGATTAAAATCCAAGCTGCCAAGTTTTGAAGAAATAGCTGTTTAAATTACTTTTGCGTAGATGGCGGGACTCTAGTTCTTGAAGTTGTGTTTTCAATAGAACATGAGGATGCATTACCTCTTTCTCAAATATGCCCAGTATTTGTTTTATTATTGTTGCAATAGCATAGCTGTCTATAGTCACCTTTTGGTCACAGAGTGTCATTAGCCAGGTCCCTCTACATAAAGTTAATGATAACTAGTGTTAAATCTTTAAACATGACAAGTGTAATATCTCAAAATTGAAAAACTATTTTGTGTGAGAATCTTTGTCTTCTAAATATTTGGATTAATCAATAGACTTCAAAGGACCACTTAGATAGAGGGAAATGTTCATCTCAAAGATTTTAGATGCACTAGAAAATTTTTATATCAAAGATATACTAAAAATGTCATTGATATTTTATGTTAACCTACTGTATGTATGTTGAAAAAATTTGGTTTGTTACTGTTCTTCAATAGAAATTCACCATATATGACAATTATGCTGGAGTATAATAAATACATAATAAAATGTAGAAAGCTCTTCTACACATTTTTTATGTACCCGCAGAACCTATTAGACCTCCATAACTCTCTATTCCCCCTGCTACTGCCTTAGATTAAAATGAGTTCAGCTGTCACCTGAATTCTTGTAACAGTCCATTCTACTATTTTTCAAGTCTCTTTCAGTCTTGGCCTATCACATTTCCTTCTCTATGTGGTAGCTAAGAAAATTCTTCAAAAGAACATAGTTAATCTCCTCACTTTATTGGTTAAAATTCTGTAATGTTTCCTCACAGGTACAGGATAAAGTACAAACTCCTCAATTTTATTTTTATTTTTTCAAACTCCTTAATTTTAAATATAAGATTTTCTGATTTTTAACCCATGCTTACCTCTGTAACCTATTACCTTCAATCTTTCTCAAGAGTATTTTGAGTCATTATACTGACTAATCATTCTAACAATTAAGTCCTTGCCATTCTGGGATGCCTGTGTGGCTCAGCTGGTGAAGTATCTGCCTTCAGCTCAGGTCATGATCCCAGGGTCCTGGGATCGAGTCCCGCAGTGGCCTGCTTCTCCCTCTCCCTCTGTCTGTCGCGCCCCCTGCATGTTCTTTCTTTCTGTCTGACAAATAAATAAGTACAATCTTAAAAAAAAAAAAGAGTCCTTGCTGTTCTCCTAAAACAATAGCTGGTTGATGTTTTGCTGTCATTACCTAGAAAGAAAATAAAAATTAGAAGACACACATGTACCCAGTCTTACAAATTTTGTGTTTTGCTGGGGAGATACATATATGTATATAAAAATAATATATATTTTATATATGTATATATGAAACATGTATACATAAAACATGTATGTACCTATGTACATGTATATATGTATAGTTTTCTTTATTATATGAAATAATTATGTATATAGCATGTGTGTATATACACACACACACACAAGTACATATGTGTCTGCATGTAGACATGTTATGCTGGAGTGTAATAATGTAGACATATAGACTCATGTATTTATATATATTTAAGTACATCATAACTATATGAGATATAGCTTATTGATGCTTCTCATGCCCAGGCCCAGTGCAGTTACAAATAAACACTGGATAGATCAATGACCATATCCCAATTTCAACTGGTAAATCAAGTTTAGGAATAGTATGGAAGGCTGATTTACTGAACCCAATTCAGCTTTCTCAAGTTATGAACAGATATATCCACATGGTTTTCCCTTCTTTGATTCTAGCCTCACTGGGCAAGAGTAAGTTATGCTTTCCTTGGCTTAATTGGAAAAAAAAAATTCTAACTGTGAGATAGACATTGTTATAAGGAACAGATAAACTAGTAACTGGTATACCTGTACTGTCCTAGAACTTGAATCTTACCCTTTTTAAATAATCACACACAAAATATTTGAATATGTGTATTTACAATGTATTCTGTCTATAATATTTTCTACTGCATATAGAATTTTTTTCTCAAAAAAGTGTGCTTGAACATACTTCATAAATATACAAACACAAGCACAATAATAAAAAGAATTGTAATTGATAGGCTTATCTTCAATTTATGGGATTACTTTTGAATGGGAAGTCATAGTTACTTAGATATCATTTTTATGCAGTCTGTCTTTAAAAGAGATCATTAATATCCATATTTACTATCAAATGAAATAATTTCCCCAAAATACAAACATTTTGAATTTTAGGCTGGCTATTTTTACAAACTGTAGGTAATGTAACATTATAAATCATTAGTTTCTGGCCTAATTAAAAAAGAAAAAAAATATTGGCTCCATATATACTTGTAAGCTTCTAGATATTTTTTTGTCCTTAAGTCATAAAGCATTCATTAAATTGGCATTGTCTATTTTTAATATATAATTTATAAATCTATTTTATAATATCAACACATTGCCTTATACATAAATCTTTATTGTCTAGGTTCAAAATTATAGATTTCTTTCTCTTAATATTTTTTTCTTCTTCTTATTTTCAATTTCAGATGTTTTAAAACAAAGAATTGGACATAGACATTAATAAAAGTATTTGGGTCATTTCTCTTTTCTTTTTGATAAGTCTGGCCAGGGGTTTATCAATCTTATTGATTGTTTCAAAGAACCAACTTCTAGTTTCGTTGATCTGTTCTACGGTTCTTTTGGTTTCTATTTCATTGATTTCTGCTCTGATCTTTATTATTTCTCTTCTCTTGCTGGGTTTAGGCTTTACTTGCTGTTTTTTCTCCAGCTCCTTTAGGTGTAGGGTTAGGTTATGTATTTGAGACCTTTCTTGTTTCTTGAGAAAGGCTTGTATTGCTATATACTTTCCTCTTAGGACTGCCTTTGCTGCATCCCAAAGATTTTGAACAGCTGTGTTTTCATTTTCATTGTTTTCCATGAATTTTTTTTAATTCTTCTTTAATTTCCTGGTTGACCCATTCATTCTTTAGTAGGATGCTCTTTAGCCTCCATGTATTTGAGTTCTTTCTGACTTCCTCTTGTGATTGAATTCTAGTTTCAAAGCATTGTGGTCTGAAAATATGCAGGGAATGATCCCAATCTTTGGTACCGGTTGAGACCTGATTTGTGACAAGGATGTGATCTATTCTGGAGAATGTTCCACGGGCACTAGAGAAGAATGTGTATTCTGTTGCTTTGGGATAGAATGTTCTGAATATATCTGTGAAGTCTATTTGGTCCAGTGTGTCATTTAAAGTCTTTATTTCCTTGCTGATCTTTTGCGTAGATGGTCTGTCCATTTCAGTGAGGGGGGTGTTAAATCTCCTACTATTATTGTATTGTTGTCAATGTATTTCTTTGCTTTTGATATTAATTGGCTTATATAATTGGCTGCTCCCAGGTTAGGGGCAGAGATCTTTACAATTCTTAGATCTTCTTGTTGGAGAGACCCTTTAAGTATGATATAGTGTCCTTCCTCAACTCTTATTATAGTCTTTGGTTTAAAATCTAATTTGTCTGGGTGCCTAGGTGGCTCAGTTGGTTAAGTGTCTGCCTTCAGCTCAGGTCATGATCCCAGGGTCCTGGGATCAAGTCCCGCATCAGGCTCCCTGCTCAGTGGGGAGTCTGCTTCTCCCTCTGCCTGCCGCTCCCCCTTCTTGTGCTCTCTCTGTGTCAAATAAATAAATATTTAAAAAAGAAAAGAAAGGAAAATCTAATTTGTCTGATATAGGGATTGCCATCCCAGCTTTCTCTTGAATGAAAAAGGAGAGATCACAACCAAAACCAAAGAAATACAATCATTTATAAGAACATATTATGAGCAAATATATGCCAGCAAATTAGACAATCTGGAAGAAATGGATGCATTCCTAGAGATGTATAAACTACCAAAACTGAACCAGGAAGAAATAAAAAAACCTAAACAGACCTATAGCCACTAAGGAAATTGAAGCAGTCATCAAAAATCTCCCAACAAACAAGAGCCCAGGGCCAGATGGCTTTCCAGGGAAATTCTACCAAATATTTAAAGAAGAATTAATACCTATTCTTCTGAAACTGTTCCAAAAAAATAGAAATGGAAGGAAAACTTCCAAACTCATTTTATGAGGCCCGCATTACCTTGATCCCAAAATCAGACAAAGACCCCATCAAAAAAGGAGAATTACAGACCAATATCCCTGATAAACACGAATGCAAAAATTCTCACCAAAATACTAGCCAATAGGATCCAACAGTACATTAAAAGGATGATTCACCACAACCAAGTGGGATTTATTCCTGGGCTGCAAGTTTGGTTCAACACCCACAAATCAATCAATGTGAAACAATACATTAATAAAGACAGAACAAGAACTGTATGATCCTCTCAATAGATGCAGAAAAAGCATTTGAGAAAGTATAGCATCTGTTCTTAATCAAAACTCTTCAGAGTATAGGGATAGAGGGTACATACCTCAATACCATAAAAGCCATCAATGAAAAACCCACAGCAAATATCATTCTCAATGGGGAAAAACTGAGAGCTTTCCGCCTAAGGTCAGGAACACGGCAGGGATGTCCACTATTAACACTGGTGTTCAACATAGTACTAGAAGTCCTAGCCATAGCAATCAGACAACAAAAAGAAATCAAAGGCATCCAAATTGGCAAAGAAGAAGTCAAACTCTCACTCTTTGCAGATCATATGATACTTTATGTGGAAAATTCAAAAGAATCCACCCCAAAACTGCTAGAACTCATACAGAAATTCAGTAAAGTAGCCGGATATAAAATCAATGCACAGAAATCAGTGGCATTTCTATACACCAACAACAAGATGGAAGAAAGAGAAATTAAGGAGTTGATCCCATTTACAATTGCACCCAAAACCATAAGATACCTAGGAATAAATCTAACCAAAGAGGCAAAGAATCTGTACCCAGAAAACTATAGGGTGCCTGGGTGGCTCAGTCGTTAAGCGTCTGCCTTCGGCTCAGGTCATGATCCCAGGGTCCTGGGATCGAGTCCCACATCGGGCTCCCTCCTTGAGGAGAGGCCCGTTTCTCCCTCTCCCACTCCCCCTGCTTGTGTTCCCTCTCTCACTGTCTCTGTCTCTGTCAAATAAATAAATACATAAAATCTTCAAAAAAAAAGAAAACTATAAAATACTCATGAAAGAAATTGAGAAAGACACAAAGAAATGGAAAAACGTTCCATGCTCATGGATTGGAAGAACAAACATTGTGAAGATGTCAATGCTACCTAGAACAATCTACACACTTAATGCAATCCCTATCAAAATACCATCCACTTTTTTCAAAGAAATGGAACAAATAATGCTAAAATTTGTATGGAACCAGAAAAGAGCCTGAACAGCCAGAGGAATGTTGAAAAAGAAAAGCAAAGCTGGTGGCATCACGATTCTGGACTCCAAGCTCTATTACAAAGCTGTCATCATCAAGACAGTATGGTACTGGCACAAAAACAGACACATAGATCAATGGAACAGAATCGAGAGCCCAGAAATGGACACTCAACTCTATGGTCAACTAATCTTTGACAAAGCAGGAAAGAATGTCCAATGGAAAAAAGACAGTCTCTTCAACAAATGGTGCTGAGAAAATTGGACAGCCACATGCAGAAGAATGAAACTGGACCATTTCCTTACACCACAAACAAAAACAGACTCAAAATGGTTGAAAGACCTAAATGTGAGCCAGGAGTCCATCCAAATCCTAGAGGAAAACACAGGCAGCAACCTCTTCGACCTCAGCTGCTGCAACTTCTTCCTAGAAACATCACCAAAGGCAAGGGAAGCAAGGGCAAAAATGAACTATTCAGACTTCATCAAGACAAAAAGCTTCTGCACAGCAAAAGAAATAGTCAGCAAAACCAAAAGACAACTGACAGAATGGGAGAAGATATTTGCAAATAACATATCAGATAAAGGGCTAGTATCCAAAATCTATAAAGAACTTATCAAACACAACACCCAAAGAACAAATAACCCAATCAAGAAATGGGCAGAAGACATGAACAGACGTTTTTCCAAAGAAGACATCCAAATGGCCAACAGACACATGAAAAAGTGCTCAACATCCCTCGGCATCAGGGAACTCCAAATCAAAACCTCAATGAGATACCACCTCACACCAGTCAGAATGGCTAAAATTAACAAGTCAGGATATGAAAGATATTGTCGAAGATGCAGAGAAAGGGGAACCCTCCTACGTTGTTGGTGGGACTGCAAGCTGGTGCAGCCACTCTGGAAAACTGTATGGAGCTTCCTCAAAAACTTTAAAATAGAGATACCCTACAACCCAGCAATTGCACTACTGTGTTTTTACCCCAAAGATACAAATGTAATGATCTGAAGGGGTATGTGCATCCCAATGTTTATAGCAGCAATGTCCACAATAGCTAAACTACGGAAAGAGCCAAGACGACCATCAACAGATGAATGGGATAAAGAAGATGTGGTATATATATACAACAAAGTATTATGCAGCCATCAATAAAACCGAAATCTTGCCATTTGCAACGAATTGGATGCAAAAGTGTGTATTATGCTAAGTGAAATAAGTCAATCAGAGTAAGACCTGTATCATATGATCTCACTGATATGAGGAATTCTTAATCTCAGGAAACAACCTGAGGGTTTCTGGAGTGGTGGGGAGGTGGGAGGGATGGGGTGGCTGGGTGATAGACATTGGGGAGGGTATAGGCTACAGTGAGCGCTGTGAATTGTGTAAGACTGATGAATCACAGACCTGTACCTCTGAAACAAATAATACATTATATGTTAAAAAAAAAAAGATAGTAGGAAGGGAAAAATGAAGGGGGAGGAATCGGCGGGGGAGACGAATCATGAGAGACTATGGACTCTGAGAAACAAACTGAGGGTTCTAGAGGGGAGGGGGGTGGGGGATGGGTTAGCCTGGTGATGGGTATTAACGAGGGCACGTACTGAATGGAGCACTGGGTGTTACATGCAAACAATGAATCATGGAACACTACATCAAAAACTAATGATGTAATGTATGATGATTAACATAACATAATAAAATAAAATTAAAAAAAATATTTGGGACACTAAGAAGAAAAATAATTGCTTGTTAACAGAGTAAATATGAGGTCATGCCCTGGTATTTGATGGAATCCACTTCAATCTTTATTTTGTCTTGCAGCAGTCACCATCATATTCCACCTGGGAAAATTGCAAGACACTTTCTTCTCAGGCTTTAAACTAAACGTGTGAACTGGAATGTTCCAATATTAGATAAAGAATGCTACCAAATTTTATAACAATTTCATAGTTAATAGTGAAACCCTTCTTCGTACACAGGTTGATTCCTTGACTCTCCTGGGTTTTTAGATTCCAGTCTATGTGGCTTGGCTTTTTATATATCATCATTTTCCCTTTATCAACCATTTTTAATCTTGCTTTTTGTTAGAAATCAAGTCAGTGAGTATAAGTTCATGATCCTCAAATAATGCATTTTGAAGTATGGTGTTTTTTTGTTCTCACCTCAGATAAAGTTGTTTTTGCTTTTGTTTTTGTTTTCTTATCTTTCATCAGATTCACCTCTGTCTTGTTATTGAAGGCATTTATGGGAATACCAGAGACCCTGCTCTCCATCAAACAGAGGCAAATAACTTCAGAAAACTAGCCACTGAGGGCTAATTCTTTTCTTCCAGTGGTTTATCAATTTCTAGTTCCCAATACTGGCCAAGTGGGTATTCTACTTGCGGAAGTTGGGGGAGTTTAAAACAAATCAAGTGTTCCCTCAATATTCTTGGTTGAAAAGGCCAATGGCAATTCTCTATCTTATTTCTTATAATGCCATCTTTTTTTTTTTTTAACTCACAGCTTATTTTGCATGTGAGTTCTAGCTTCCTTTTTTAACCTACTCACACACAATCTTTCCCAACTGTGCTGTGTGCTTGTGAATACCTCACCAATTTGTAAATGTCTCTTTGAATTAGCATCTCTCTATTTGTAATATGTTTGGCCAGAATCAAATCTGGCAGGACAAAGAGGGAAATGGGTTCAGCAATAAACCTAATCACTGTGTACTAAAAAGCCTTGCACATGGTTGATCTTGATCATTGAGAATGAAGTATATTAATGCAGATTTATTAAAAATCTCAAGAAATCATTTCACAGATGCTTGAAAGAAAAGAAAAGCATGTTCTATATTCCAAGAACATTTACAGAAAAAGCAAAATAAAAACTAGCTCTCAATATTCGAAGAATAGTTTCTTATGAAAAATCTTGCTACAAACAGGTTTTACTTTCCATTTTTCGTAGTTACTCAATCGGAATACACATAGCAGAGTCATGGCAAATATTTAAAATATAAAATTGAGTTTGTTTATATCCAGTGAGTTGAATTTCATTGTTAATTTTTTGTTTCTGAAGAGATAAATGATAAACTAAACCCAAAAGAGTAGAAATATCAAAGTAATCAGAGCAAATCACTATACTTTTAAAAATATTTCCTCTGCTATCTCTTCTGTGATTTTCACAGTGTAAATCTACATTTAACACTCTGTATGCCATCGGAGCATACTCAGACCTTGACTAAGTGTACAATGTGTAACTACATTATGCTCATTCTTCAAACAATACTGGGAAGGATGAAATCATATTTATCAAAGGAGCTGAATGTTGAAAAGACATACATATTTTTTTTAATTTTTATCCTGATGGTCTCTATAATTCACTTACAATTACAACCATATTATTATTATTTGTTTTAAAGATTTTATTTATTTATTTATTAGAGACTGAGAGAGAGAGAAACAGCATGAGAGGGGAGAGGGTCAGAGGGAGAAGCAGACTCCCTGCTGAGCTGGGATCCCGATGCAGGACTCAATCCCAGGACTCCGGGATCATGACCTGAGCCGAAGGCAGTCACCTAACCAACTGAGTCACCCAGGTGCCCTATTATTATTATTTTTTTTTTTGATGACTATAAGGTACAAGAGCCAAGGTCTACTTTGAACCTGCAGTAGAATTTTTGTTTCCTCATTTGCTTAATCCTAATTTTATTTTTAATTTTTTTCTATAGGCTTTTAATTATTTTAAGACTTTTTTTTGCATTTTTTGTAAGCTGCCTTGACTTCATCATGTAAAAGACAAAACTGTAAATAAGTTCATTTAAAGATTGGCATTTCTCCTGTCATTATCTATCATTCTATTTCACCTGTTAACCTATTTTACCAACAGACCTTCATTAGTTTTAATGATATAATGTCTCAAAGACTTAGTGTGAGCTAATATAGCCTGTGTCAAAAAAACAGAAAAAGTGTTCTAGGTAAGTTGATTCATGTTAAGGGGGAATTTGACAATCTTTCTGTCCCAAATGGAACTCAAGGCTCCAAAATTTTCATGAGGTTCTTTGACAGTACTGTTGAAATCTTCACTGTCATATTTCTAAGTTTCCTACCTTGTTCTGACCTCAAATAATCTTCATTTCTGGTTTTGAACTACCTTCAAGAGGATAGTATTTAATCCAGTAGGGAGATTATCATCTGCCAAATTCCAAATAACACATAGTCCCATTCCAAATGGCTAGAACTTGGAATAAAAAATGTGAGCAGAGCTCACTCTATCACTACTGATGTCTTTAATGTTTAGAAACATAAGGAACCTCAAATGGACAAGTCAAATGCCATATTTTCCACCATCAAATGTTTTTATTGGTATGTATTTGATCAAGGTCATCAGCCCTGATATTGAGGTTATGCTCAGATGAATATAGCTTTAAAATTTTGCTGAATGATTTGATGGTTTAGTTTCTGTCAGAAGTGACTCTGGAGCTGATTCATACTGGTGATCCTAAATGTTCATAGTTGACAACTGATGCTGTGTCGTATTTAATTGTGCCCCTAGCATGTCAGGTTGAGCATAACTGTAACCATTGACAGATATTTATTTTCCTCTTTTTTTCAGCTGCGCTAATATTTTGTATTATTTCAAAATGTGATGAGTATGTTGGGATAAAAATATCAAAAACACTGGACTTGCTCAGAACTTCATGACATCATGTATGGCATGATAAATATCTCTTAAAACCATGCCTGGTGCATAGTAGTGTTCAGTAATAAATAGGTATGATGATGATGATGATGGTTACATGGCCTTTACTCAGTTTGTGTTGACATGTAATTATGATTCCCAAGTTTTTCAGGATGGTTCAAAACAATGTAAGCTAATAGTAAAGCTTTAGTGAAATCAGATACAATTTTGGATAGAAAGAGACATTAATCTAATTAGTACAGAGATTAAAATTTAGACACTAAACATTTAAGCAGTTTGTTGGTTTTATTTAACAAATAAGTATTTTGACAGCTTATCCATAAAAAAAGCTAATTCAGTTCTTCCACTCTTGAGTTAAGGAAACTGAGGCTTAAATAGGTTAAGAAACTTGTCTGCACTCACTCTAATTGGAAGGGACAGAGTCAGGTCTCCAATCAGGAGATTTGCAAGCTAAACTCAGTCTTCCTTCCACAACAAATTGCTTTATCATTGTGTTTATTATTTTCTAGAAAGTGTGTGTGTGGTGATGGTGGTAGGGAGTAATATACATTACATAATTTTTTTATACTATATTGCCTAACATAAATCTTTTATTTAACCATGAACAGAGTAAAATTCTTTCCTAGGATTTTTGTTTTAAATGTACTTCTACCTCTTTCCCAAATGTTCAAAAAGCCCTAACCATCAACTTCCATTATCGTCAAATATAAAAAAACAAATATCTCATTGCTTTATTATGGAAAACATACTGTCATAAGATCTTATGATTCCTAGTTTTGACATATAAAGCTCTTTTTGAGTTTTTGCAAGAAACATTATCAATGGCATTTTAGAGCTGCAAGCTAACATAAATTCTACATAAGTATACAGTAATCTCATGGCTGAGGCAATAAAACAAAGCAGCACAGGGGTTCAAAAAAAGGAACCCATTTTCTCTTTAGTTTCATGACTACAATATTTCAAATGAGGACAGATTAGGAAAATTTAGTTTCCATAAACTTTTCTCAGATGTCTGTGCCTGAGAACTTTGATTATAAGATCTTGGCAATGTAGATATGTATTCACTGAGTCCTAGAATGAGATCGCTACAGTGCAAAGATCAAAAATTCCACAACAGAAGTGATAATCAATTTCACACAATATACAATTTCAAATTAGCTAACTCGTAATATTGTTTTCTTTTCGGCTTCCACAAAGAAGCCGAGGAGCTGATTTGAGATTCATTTATATTCAGTAAACAAAATAAAATCTCTTTCTGCCACTACTCCCATCCTCAAAGAGTAGAAGAATGTGGCAGAGATTAATGGTCATGAATAACTCCCTACAGGTTGTGGTTTCATGCCCGGGTGATTATTCTGTCATTATTCTGCAAGAGACACTATGAGAGCCATATATGCTTTCAGCCACAAAGCCAGAGGAGACCAAAAGGTCAGATTACTTAGTAGCTTGATATTCCCTCATTCTGGCAAGTGTACTCCTGGCAAAAACCATTGCAATTACATAATTAAAGTGTTATCATGGATATATTAGGTTATGCAGTTGAGTCTATTATGAAGAATAATAGACTGAAATCAAGAGATGAAAGCAGTATTTCCTTTTAAAGAATAAAGCATATCTACGTGATGAATACATTGGACAACTAGCTTTGATCAATATAATTACTAGTTTAAAATCAGCTCTCACCCACTGTGCCCTCCCCATTCTCATTTTAGATCATTCTGCTTTGTGAATTGTGGATTTTGAATTTCTGTCCATTTCTTGCATTCACATCTTTTTGTTTTGTGTTTTAGAACAATGGGACATTTAGTTTATCAGTATCTCTACAAATTTCTTTCTGTTGGCAAAGTCCTAATTCTTTAAGTTAACCAATGAGAAAAGGTGCATTTTCTATCACAAAGTAGAATGTTGCCACATTAAATTTTCTAAAACACAAAGAGAAGTTTGATTTCTATTTTCTGTTGGGAAACACCTATAAATTTAAAATAAGCCTGTTCCTAAGATTTCCAAATTCCACAAATGGATTTATACTAAATATTACTTCATATTGCTTAGATGTTGGGATATGGTGGGGCTAGGGTGCCACAGCCTTTCAATTGCATAGGCAAATGTAGTCAGATTTTGATGCTGCAGAGAACAAACTTACAAATATTTCACAAGGTAGGAACTTTGAACAAACTTTCCTCCGTTCTTTCATTCTTCAAAAAATTTTTTCTCTAAAACCTTTTCTATAAACTGAAAAGAGGGCATTGGTTGCATTTTTTAACTGTTGGCTTTGGTGCCAGTTTAATTCTAGATGTTCAGTATGTGATTTATAAGGCATTTAATTTTTCATGACTTATACCTATAATATCTTCTACACGCTAAGACCTTAACCTTCCATGTTTCACCAGTGAGTTTTCTATTTCCTCCAATTTTCCTTTATAGTGTGTTTTTATAAAATCATATCTTACAGGAACATCTATTTTGTCATATTTTTAAATGTGCCAAAGTACTACTAATTCATATGGGGCAGTATGGTTTTATTATATGTGTAAAATTTAAATACTCAATAGAATTCAATACTTTTACAATTAAAAAACGTTTTAAAAAGAATATTAACATTGTATAAGAATTAATAATGTAGGTATAGAAATCTTCTGTTCTATAACCATTATTATATTGTAATCATAAATATTTTGTTGCAATTTAATATAAACGCATACATTTATGGGAATATAAATAAGATACTATTTAACTCCCTTTTACCTTATTTTTAAATTTCTTAGTAATAAAGAAAAGACAGGAGACAAGACCCAGGATGATACAATTCTGCATGTGAATCAAAAAGGAGGTGTTACTCTAAGGGAGATGTTACATTCAGAATTTCAGTGAAAAGTCAAACTGAAATTCACTGGGAAGTTTCAGAATCTGAATATTTGGAGTTCATTTAATGGTATAATTCCTAAGCTATTCAAAATGCTATGATTTGGTTACAAATATCATCTAAAGGGTCATTCCACAGGGCTTTGCAATTCAAACTGGGCATAAGGTAAATGATGGGAAAGACCTTGCGTACTACTATCTGATCTCAGAAATGGGGCCACTGTGTGGCTGATATTAAAAGTAGAAAGCAGGGGCACCTGGATGGCTCAGTTGGTTGAGCCATCAAATCTTGATTTTGGCTCAGGTCAAGGTCTCAGTGTCCTGGGATCAAGCCCTGCCTTGGGTTCCTCACTCTGCGGGTAGTCTGCTTGGGATTCTCTCTCTTTCTTTCCCTCAGCTCCTCACCCTCCCCAAGTAAATAAATAAATCTTTTAAAAATAAATAAAAAGAAATTTAAAAAAAGAAATCAAACATTGATTGTAAAATGGAACATTTTTCAGTGTTTGCATTCGCTACAAGGGCGTGATTCCATACTTACCTATGGCTATTATTATATAATTAAACATTTACTAGTAGCTGCCCAGTAGAATTACATGTGCATATACATCTATACAATGTAAATACCGATAACTATCTATGCACACATATCCATATACTCTAACACAAATCAGAAAAATATAGTTAAAGAAGGCATTCAAAAGTCTAGGAATGTTAAAGAAAACATATCTGATAACTGGGCTAGTTACTGGACAAGGGCTAACCTCCTGGGAATGCTAGTTGAGTTATAAAGTAAGGTATCTAGAGTATCCTTTCAATTCTATTTAAACCTCTCCCTGTTGAAGAGAGAATTGGGATGAGAGTGGGCACCCCATTTCTATTAATTTCCCTTATTTTTCTGACCAAGAGTCAGGTGTGGGTTAATCTCATGTAATTTCTGCTCTATTCTCCAACATTTATTTATCCTCAACATAAATTTTAATTTATTAGCAATTCAAAAGTTGACCATACCTGTAGTGTCTACATGCATAGTAAGGTGGCACATGGCCGGATCAATTGGGGAAGATGGAATATGAACATTCCATAGCTAATCATATGCAAAGGTACAGGACACAATATAGGCAGGCCAGTTGGTGGGTCCTTAGCTAAATGATCAACAGGAAAACACCTAGACATTCGAATACACTGTGCGAGGTGGTGAGATGGAAAATGAAACATCACATCCTCTTGTTCACCTCTGAGAATTTGCAGCTAAGCCACAAAAGAAAAAAGAAATCAGACATTTCTGACCAGAACTATACTTATAAATTTACACTGTTATGGTTCACTCTAAGATTATAAGAGAAAGAGAAATCTACAAGATGAACTAAAACCTGGTGCAAAGCAGGTCCTGAAAGACCAATAGTTGTCAAAGGACTAGAGGGGGGATGGCAAGCACCCCCACCCCCATGTAAATGTTACTTGCAGATTTAGGCCCATTTAGATCACCCAAGGCTCCAACTGGCTGTTTTTATACAGAAGAAAGCTTTCTTATCTTCATGTCCTTCCCTAATATCTTCTATAGCCCCAACAATCAGAAAGATCATATTCATTTGAAGCAGAATAAAGTTAGAACCACTAGAGGCTCACCCTTGAGTTTCCTGAACTGTTAAATTATAACAATCCAAGTTACTCTCTTACCACTTTGAGGTTCTGCCCTGTCAAAACTTCCTGTAAATTGAAAGCCTTCTCTGAAACATGTTACATATAGTAATAACTTGCAGTGGCATAGGCTAACTCTGTTTTACCAAGCTCCTCCTTGAACTCCCATTATACCATTTCCTGCCTGCTCAGAGGAAGCACTCTGGAGTCCCAGCACTAATTCCCAGGTGCTGCTCAGAACCACACAATCAGAAGCATTAGGAAAGTTTGGTCTTGCCAAAACACTTCTCTCACTGTTTTCTTTTAGCTGTTTCCTTGTTAGTATTCACTGAATTCTGAACTCCCTGGGGAACAATGGCTATGTTCATTCAATATTCAATAAATAGATAGAAGGATCTTTCTGGCAACAACAGGTAACTGGTGTTATGGGGTTCATTCTGAGACTTGTTTGACTGCCTATAGTTGTAGTTCTTCTTTCACAGAGGAAAAGAAAAGGTGAAGATTTGTCAAATAGTTTATCATTGAAAATATGATTTAACTGTTGTTTTTTGGGGTTTTTTTTGGTAATTAGATTTATTTGTTCTTTTTCCTCATTGAAATGAAAACTTGAGAGAAGTTGGTAATATTTTATCCAGGAATAGTGTAATATTCTAATAAACGATTTCAACATTATTGTGTGATTTAATGAAAAGGAAACCATGCATATTAAACTGATGCTCATTTAAAGAAAGTCAGATATGTATTACTTTACCAACTTATAAAATGATAGAAGAAAATAAATCTAGATAGTGTTCATGGTCTCTGCACAAAAAAAAGTATCAATTGATTCTTTAAACAAAGCAGCAAAAACTGTGAAGAGTGTGAGCTGTGTGTGGATAATTGAAACTTATATAGATATTTAGGTTTTTAAATACTAATTTACTTGGCTATTTACTTAACTCTAATTCCCTTCTACTTCAGAAATGGTTTATAATGCTGGACATTTTTAGTATCAGGCAGGAAGTTTTTATTTATTTATTTACATTGTTTATTCTGATTAGATTGGGTATTGGTAATTCTTCAAGATTTGTCAGTGTTTCTAATACACAAGCAGGGCAAAAAATTGTGTTAGAAGTAAGGCAGTCTCTTTGTGAATGATAGACACAAAACCACATCTCTACAATAAATTGATGGTTAGCTTTATTCCTCTAATTATGAATGATATCTGTGACAATCCCTCCAAGTTTCAGTGCTTAGGGAAAATGTGCAAATGAATGAATTATATCCTCCATCAGGAATATTAATATTTGGCAATCCAAAATCCATCCTGAATATGAAGTGTGTCCATTTTGATAGAGGACAGTTATGTTCTCTTTAAAATAGAGCCTATTAATCTATAAAAGGATAGTGGTTCTCCTGAAAAACCATGTGTTATCAAAAATCTTCCTATTAATGAAAATGTTTCACTAGAAAAATACGTGTGTGTCTAGGGATTAGATACTAGATAACTTCAAACTCATATACATTTTTGTCCTAAAAGAGTTTCAATTAAAAAGGATTTTCCAAGCTACAAATACATAGTTTAAAACCTAAACATCACTTTGAAAACCCAGTATTTGAGCAAACATTGCCTTTATTCAAAACTGTGACGGGTTTTTATTTTTCTTACCAGTATTGCAGGTCTTTGACATATTCAGTATTGACATCCTCACCACCTATTTTTATGAAAACAGCAGAATGCCATTCAAACTCGGAGCTATTTTTGCCCAAGCATCATTTTTCCCCCTCTAAATTCAAACTCTCCCAATCCTTTAGATTTTATAATCAATAAAAGATTGGGCTAATATAAATCATTTTTCCAACTAACCAACTGGTTATTACACTATAGAAAATGTAGTATGGATATTTCTATAGGAAACATTCTTTAATCAGCAAAAATTGAAAGACTTCCAGTTTTATTCATGAAGAATAACTGCCACAAAAATTGTCTTCGTGCATTAAAAATACTAGAAAAGTTGACAAAACATATGAAACAGTGGTTTTAAACATTGCACAGTAAACAGCACAAGACTGAGAAAAGGGAACCAAATGAGGTGGGGTATTTTCCGGGATGCAGTGTAGGAAATGGAGGGCAAAATATAGTTCATTCTTCTGGCTGAGTTTAGAGAGACAAAAATTAGACTTTGGAGAAATACAGAAGGCCAAAATTCATGGGACAGACTTCTAGAGGAAGACACTGCACAGAGACCTCCAAAAAGATTCACTTCAACTGAGAGGAAATGCCTGAAGGGTAAGGAAATTACTAGAATGAGTAGGCAAACCATTCACCAGAGCTGGGAAGTTTATGGTACCAGCAGTCAGTGGGAGAGGGCTTAGGTATAGGGAGCACTGCAGAAACTTTTCTCACAAAGGCAGACTAATGCCCTCCTTCCCACAAAAGTCTAATCTTCACACACCCTAATCCCTGGTGTTGAGTATGTGACATAACAAAAGGACATTATAGGTAGAATTAAACTACAGTCTTTAAAATAGGGAGATCAGCCTGGATTATCCAAGTGGATTGCATGTAATCACATGGGTTTTTAAAAGTAGAAGAGGAAGGCAGTTTGGCCAGGAGAGATTCTAAGCATGAGGGGTTTTGACCTGCCATTAATGGCTTTGAAAATGAAGGAAAGAGGCCAAAGCATGAGTCAAGAAATAAAGTTGGCTTCTTGAAAGCTAGAAACAATCTTTAGTCGGCAGTCAATAAGTGACCAGAAACTCAGTCCTAAACCCTCAAGGAATTGAATTCTGCCAACAAAATGAAGGAATAAGAAAATGATTTCTCTCTGGTCTATTTGTTGAGATTTAGTATTATATCCTAGTGGTTGTTACTGAAGATAGTTTTCTTAGTCCATTTATTTTTGGAAAGTATATTTTTAACAATTTTGCACCTCCCAGTAAAAAAGATAAGAGTGAGAACATGAAATCTTATCAGGGAGTTCTGACTGTTCAAAGGTAGCCTTTAGTTACAGCAAAGTGCAAGGCTCAAGAACAAAATAATCAAAAAAGTGTTAATGTGTATTTACAGTAAAGTAATACAAAGAGCTCAGCGTATTAATTATGTGCTAAAATTGCTATTTGGGTTTTACTAATACATTTTTAGAAGAAAAAGGAAAAGAAGCATATTATGTAATAATTAAGGCCTGTAAGATTTGGCATAAGGTTAAAAAATGTGTGGGCTACTTTGTTCCATACAGAAAGAACAATAGCTAATTTTAATAAAACTCTTAAAGGTTAGACTACTTCTCTTTTTTCCTTCTTTCATTCCCCCTTCCCTCCCTTCCCTTTCTTCCTTTTTAATTTTTTTCCCTCTATTAAAGAGGAGTAAAAATTTATTCTAATGCTCTATAGTAGATGAAGAAGTTACTGACAGTAATGGTGCTGAAGGTGAGCAGGTGGAGTACAAAGAGAATAAAACTTTAATTAAGGGCAGATCTGTTTAGATCAAAGTCATCATGGCTGTTTGAACAACTTAGTTTTCACTTATGAAAAAAACTCTGGAGGCACCTGGGTGGCTCAGTCGTTAAGCGTCTGCCTTCGGCTCAGGTCATGATCCCAGGGTCCTGGGATTGAGCCCTGCATCGGGCTCCCTGCTCAGCGGGAAGCCTGCTTCTCCCTCTCCCACTCCCCCTGCTTGTGTCCCCTCTCTCGCTGTGTCTCTCTCTGTCAAAAAATAAATAAAATCTTAAAAAAAAAAAAAAAACTCTGGATTTTTAAAAAGAGAGAGTAAAAAAAACTCACCTTTATCTACTAACAAATGATTTAAATATTGCTCTCATGAATATTGACAATGATGTTTGTGTGCTATCCGTGTATTTTGTACTTGTAGTGTAGATAAATGTATACACTCTCAATTTCAAAAATATGTATTATTTGATTATATTTTAATAATTCCCTTTATGTAATATCAGGGTACCTATCAAGCTATATTTGACCAAATAATATTTTTTAAACTAAAGAAACCTTCTTATATTGCATTTTTATATATATACTAAAGGATAACCATGTCATGCATAAGCTAATATCAACTCAAAAGTAGTTCAGATTACAAAGTTTTTAAATTATTTTTCATTGTATTTACTAATTACAAGGCCATGTGCTATAATTTTGGCAACCGATAGGGAATGAATTGGTTGATAAAATATCTTAGCCTCTAAAGTATTTCATATATTCAAGATGCTTTTCTTTATAAAAGTGTTGAAACATTAATAAGGAGTTAAAATGATACGTATGCACGTCACATGGGTAACGCCATTACAAGTTAAACTATGTTTAGGACCTCAAAACTTTTTTATTATAAATGGAAATCTGTGGTATTTTAAGGCAAAATATGGGCATTTAAGTCTTTCTACAGATATTGGTAACATCAGCAGTATAAACTTCTGATTAATATAAAATTCTGATGAAGCTTATTTATTGTGTCAATTCTTACAAGGATAGTGCTTTGGAAAAATTTTATAGAATAAAAATGAAAATCAGATGAGGTCATTATATAAAATAAAATGGCATACCTATTTAGATGAAGAAAATAAGATATTTATATCAACTTTTGCAAAGTTAAAAGGATAATAAATAAAATATCCAAGTAAGAGGTATACATTTACCTTGTGAATATCATGGAAATGCCAATAATGTTGATGATGTGTTTATAACCATAAATAGGAGGTGATGCATTTATTTAGACTTTGTTTCAGTGTAGCAAATATTTTACTCCCTCTACTCATTTGATTTACAAATCTAAAATCAGAAAATTTTATGCTATGTATTTACTTAAATAAAATTAATGCTCAGCATACTTGACTACTTAAATGATATAAAAACATCTTTTGTGTGCCCACTGCTTGCTCTGGATAAGCAGCACAGTTTCAGATGTAGTGAGATAGTTTTTTTTTTTTTTTTTCCCTCCTCTGAAGAATGAATTAGTTTGCTAGGGCTGTTGTGGTCCATACGGTGGGTGGCTTAAACAACAGAAGTATATTGGCTCACATTTTGGAAGATAGAAATCCAAGGTTAAGACATTGGCAGGGCTGATTCCTTCTAAGGGCTGTGAAAGAATCTGTTCCATGCTTCTCTCCTAGCTTTAATGGTTTGCTGGTAATCTTATGAGATCCTGGCTTGTAGAAGCATCACAGTGATCTTCCCATGGATTTCTCCTTCTGTGCCCCTCTCTTTCCAAACTTTTCCTTTATACAAGGACATTTGTCCTACTGGATTGGGCCCAACCTAATGACTTCACTGAACTTGATTACCTCTACAAGCACCTTATCTCTAAATAAGTTTGCATTCTGAAATGCTTAGGTTAGCACTTCTACATATGAATTTGGAAAGAACTAATTTAACTCACAAGAGGGAGTTTCAAGTCTCTGATAGAAAATATTATTTGTAAAAAACATTAAAGTACTACAAAATTGTATAAGACTCTACACAATATAGAACAAATTGAATAATATTAACGAGATAATTCATTGTTAACTAGGCAGAGAATTATTGTAAAAATTATTAGAAGACTTTCTAGAAGTCTTGAAATTTTTAATTGTTGAAGGATTTAATGGTAATGAATTATCAAAAAAAGGTACTGGTAGAAAAAGAGACAAATATCATGGCCATGGAGCGCCTGGGTGGCTCAGTTGGTTAAGCTCTGACTCTTGATTTTGGCCCAGGGTTCTGAGATGGAGCCTCTCTCTGTCTCACGCTGGGTGTTGTGACTGCTTACGAATTTCTCTCTCCCTCCTTCCCCAATGCTCATGCGAGCTCACCCCCTCTCTCTGCCCCTAAAATATATATATATATATATATATATATAATATATATACACACACATATATATGGGCATATTAAAGCATTGTTAGGTAAGAAATAACAAGAAGTGAGATTTAAAAAAAAGTGAGATAAAAAATGCAGATTATCTTGGTTGGACCTATGACCATACTTGTCTTCAAAAATAATGTTGCAGGTTATAGAACTAGAGGAAGATTGGTTAATGGCAGCAATGAGTTGGGAGTTTTGATTTAAATACTGTAATATAAGAAGGCTCTTGAGTTGAAGAGCAATATGATAAAAATGTTTGTGGAAAATTACGGAGCATTAGGTATAGAAAAAAAAGAAACAAAAGTTAAGCAACTGTAGCAATGAAAACAGGTATTAGTGACTGATTTTGTGTGCCTAAAGAAGGACTGAATAGCTCTAGATACAATGTCAATAATTTAGAATAAGGTGGACTTAAAATCTGAAACCTGAAGAGGGGATGGAAGAGGGTGGGTATTTGTATGTGTATATAAACACACACCACACACACACATACACACACACACACACACACACACACAAACCAAACACACAAGTATTGAATACTCTACAGAAATCACACTACTTTAGATAGAACTTTTATTCTCTTGTTTTTTCTAAGTTCATTATTGGTGAGTGAGTGAGAGGTAGTACCCAGATCCTCTGCCCTTTTTCCCCATTAAACTTCCAATAGAATTTTATAAATACAAAGATACATTTGAGCAAGAGAGTTTTATCATTTATACCTAGAAAATAACAATTATAACATTCTAAACTAACAAATGTTGCCTTTTCCTATTCTCACTGTCTAACAAGACAGTACTGGATTTACTTTAAATTCAGAGAAGGATAAAGTCTGGGTTTGAAAACCTCTGAGTTATAAAATATTGCCTATATTTGAGAGCATGAATGGACACCTAAGATCCTACCTCAGTGTATGCGAGTGTGCGCAGTGGGGATGTATATATAATAATCGGGGTATGGATTTACCTCATAGCTTACCTTAGATGATAAATATAATCGTTTGACCCTTTGCTGATCTAGTTTTCTTCAAAAAAATCTACTTGTTAATTAGTTCGACAAATAATTTCTTTAAAATGACCAATCCAATTTAAGTTTGTAGATAAAAACTAAATAGTCCTCTTTGGTTACAATATAGATAAGAAACTCTATCTCCTAAGGTTGCAGGCTATCCAGCCTCAGCAAGCTCCTTCTCTCTTTCCGTTGTTCTTTCTGTGAATTGCAGGAGGGTAGAGGGAGAGGCATACTTATGGGTGGTCATCGGGAACACTGGGGGTCCTGGAGCATGATGTCATCTGCCCCCTCTAGTCTCCAGGGTGTCCCTGTTCTGCCTACAGATCTTTGTGGCTAAATATTGCAGCTAGTGTAAGTCCCTCATGGACAGATCCACAGGATTCTAACCTGAATTGAACCACCCTCAGCAGCTGTTGACATTGTAGACCCCTAGAGGTTTGGCTCTGGTGGCCATCAGACTTATAACATCGTGGGGATTCACTTAGGAGCATTCCCTAAAAATACATCTCACTCCTATGGTGAATCTGTCTGTCAAGTTCCCCAGCCATAAATAATTTTAGGTCTTACTGGGATTTCTCCCAGAACAGAGAGTGTCTTTATGACATTACATCTCAGAGTTAAAACCATCGAGTTTCAGTCTAACCATCTATGTCATTAGTTTTGTTGCTTCTCACTTTGCTGCCTTCAAATTCCCAAATGGAGAACAGGTCCATGAGACACTATCAACCCTTGGGATCTCTTCAATCATCTAATGAACATGGCCTTCTTTCCAAACAAGAGCATAGAGAAGAAAAATGCACTTTTAGTCCTGGCAATTTTATTGTCTTCTCTTCCTCTTTTTTTCTTCTTCCCATCATTCTCAGGGCCTCTTTTTGACTCGCAACAGCAGGCCATTTATGATTAACACGGATCTCTATGTTCCACATGAAGAAAACACAGAGGCTTTAGACCTTCAGGTTTGGTTGTTGAAAGCCCAGGAATGATAATGGGATCCTCTCTTCCAACAGTACTTCTTTCTCACATCTTGCTGTTAAATCCTATTTTTCATGTGTGAAAAGCTGATTTTTATCAGCTTTTTACTCTTGGGAGCTTTTCCCTAAAACTCCAAGTCACCACTAATCCCAGCCATCTAAGGTACAGAGGATAGTTCCATGCTTTGGAAGAATGAAAGCAAATTCATTTAAAAATTTTTACAGGGGTGCTTGGGTGGTTTAGTCGGTTAAGCATCTGCTTTTGGCTCAGGTCATGATCCCAGGGTTCTGGGATTGAGCACCACATGGGGCTCCCTGCTCAGTGGGGAGTCCACTTCTCCCTCTCCCTCTGCCCCTCACCTTGCTCGTGCTCACTCAAGTAAATAAATAAAATCTTATTTTTTTACATGTCTATGTATAATACTGTATATACAAAGTTAAAACTTACCAAAAGATGTGGTAGCCAAAAGTAATATTGTATAAAATTCTGGATCACTACCTAGATTAGTAAAACCCATATTTTTCATGGTAGCATAACCGGTCACAAAATATACAGATGTCAAGTTAGAGAGCATAAATTACGTCCAGTTGATCATACATTTAACTAAAGAGATTTCAAATAAACGCCAGGCAGTTATTTCTTTCCCTACTCCAAGAAAACTAGATTTTAGCCAGTATTTTTTTTTTTTTGAGAAATGAGTGATACAAAGGAGCCAACTGACAGTTCTAGAGTGATCAACATACACACAAAACCACAATACATACAAGTTCTATAAACATTAATGTAGTTATAGTTATGGTTATGAATATTTAGTTTTTATTACAATAATCCTTCCTTTATTTATAATATCAGTTTTGGAATCTTTAGGCTTACAAATGAAGCTTCTCTTCATCTGCAGAAATCAATTTTGCATGCACTTAAAACCTGTAATCAATTGCTTGATACCAGTTTATTTTTAAAGGTCTAATGTTCTGAAAAATTATTTAATATCCAGGTACTGTAGCAGGATGACAGTGTATAAGAAAATGATATAAAGAGGAATGACTGAGGACTTGGGCAATCCTGGGCTTGGTCACTTAATAACTATCTTACCAAATGTGATATTAACTTACTGAACCTTTTGTTCATTTTCTCATCTATTAAATGGGTATTTGTGTGTTTGCCCTAACAGACTATTTTAATATTAACTGTAACACATGTAGGATTCCTAACAGACTGTCTCCCTCAGCATAGCCATTTAACACATGAGAGCAATATTACTATTAATGAAGCCATTCTACTTTCTCAAGAGCAAATACATAAAAATGATTTGTCAAAGTTCAAAGACAGAAAGACTTCCAAATAGCCTAGCTATGAAAATTGATAGCCACTCATAAGGAATTTTAAATTATTATTTCAAATGGGATTTCTTTTAAGTTAGGGAAAAATATTTGAGAAATTCAATTTAATATTTTTAATATAGAAAGCTACTATTTTTTTAAGATTATATTTATTTATTTGACAGAGAGAGACAAAGCAAGAGCAGGAACACAAGCAGGGGGAGTGGGAGAGGGAGAAGAGGGCTTCCCGCCTAGCAGGGAGCCCAATGTGGGGCTCGATCCGAGGACCCTGGGATCATGACCTGATCCAAAGGCAGAGGCTTAACAACTGAGCCACCCAGGAGCCCCTAGAAAGGTAATTTTTTTTTAAGATTTTATTTATTTATTTCACAGAGAGAGACACATCGAGAGAGGAAACACAAGCAGGGGGAGTGGGAGATGGAGAAGCAGGCTTCCCGCTGAGCAGGGAGCCCATGCGGGGTTTGATCCCAGGATCCTGGGATCATGACCTGAGCCGAAGGCAGACGCTTAACAACTGAGCCACCCCGGAGCCCCTAGAAAGCTAATTTTTAATAAATACAGGACTATTAATCAAATTTCAAAGTGAATTGTAAGATATGCTGACAGATACCGAGTTCTTTTTTTTTTTTTTTAAGATTTTATTTATTTATTTGAGAGAGAGAGAATGAGAGGTAGAGAGCACGAGAGGGAAGAGGGTCAGAGGGAGAAGCAGACTCCTGCTGAGCAAGGAGCCCGATTTGGGACTCGATCCCGGGACTCCAGGATCATGACCTGAGCCGAAGGCAGTCGCTTAACCAACTGAGCCACCCAGGCGCCCCTAGATACCAAGTTCTTGAAAGCTGACCCCTCTCTCCATCTCCCTGTGTTACTCACCTCCTCCCCAAATCTGTCCACCCAATTTAACAGTGACTTCCTAAAGCAATCACTCTTTAAAATGCTATATTTTTACTTATACAGCTTCATATTTTGCTTTTAATTTTAAAAAACGAGGTCAGTGAAATGGCTTATTTGATCTGTTTTATTTTTTATTTATTTATTTTTATTTATTTATTTGACAGACAGTGACAGAGACAGAGACAGAGGGAACACAAGCAGGGGGAGTGGGAGAGGGAGAAGCAGGCTTCCCGCGGAGCAGGGAGCCGGATGTGGATCTCGATCCGGGATCATGAGCTGAGCCAGAGGCAGATGCTTAACAACTGAGCCACCCAGGCGCCCCTATTTGATCTGTTTTAAAAGAAAAAAAAAATATTTCTCAGTTCAACACTTACCCTAGATAAATAAAAGAAAAAAAGAAATGCAAGATAATTTTGATGCTATCTCTATCACTTGAATGAAATTAATCTGTGGTGGTGAAGGAAGATATTAATATTTCTATTTTTATTTTTTTCTAACAAAAATAGAGAAATAGTGCTTAATTTGTCTAGATTACCATTCATACCCTCCTGGCTTCTGTAGTTCCTATGGTCACACTTCCTGAATGGCTCTCCAGGGTTCCAAAAGGAGGGGGGACTCCACAGAGGGTACTTAGCAGTGGCCTCTCTCTCATTCATTCTCCATTAACATAGTGGAATAGTAGGATTTCTGTATCCTATGGTATGTGGATTTATGATGATTTCTCCAGATGGAGTTAGCTTATGTAAATGTTATAAAATTAATAGCAACTTCAAGATTCTTGCAAAGGAACTTTAGAATTAAGATAATAACGCTAATAAAAAAATAAAGACAATAGTCCTTCTGTTACAAGATTTTCATCAGTTATACCAGAATGTTTTTAAAAATCTATTAAGAACTCAGCTGTTTTAAATAAATAAACATATACATCTATATATTAAATGTGCGTATAAATATATATTATATATACACACATATACATATATAATTTTTTAAAGATTTTATTTATTAATTTGACAGAGAGAGACACAGCGAGAGAGGGAACACAAGCAGGGGGAGTGGGAGAGGGAGAAGCAGGCTTCCCGTGGAGCAGGGAGCCCGATGCGGGGCTCGATCCCAGGACCCCAATGCGGGGCTCGATCCCAGGACCCTGCCATCATGACCTGAGCCGAAGGCAGCCGCTTAACCGACTGAGCCACCCAGGTGCCCCTACATATATATAATTTGAAATGGGAACTTATATCCATTATCAACCTCAAGTATATGCTGTCTTTTGAAATATTAATGATAATATTATATATATTTTATTGATAAAGAAGTAGCTGTAAGTACACTAGAGATAAATATGAAAGAAATATATTCTCTAAGATTAGAAACCACTGGCTGCCATGATTTCCAAATCAACTGATTAAACAATCACTAATTTTAATAAAAAATATGAGTTAGGGGCAACTGGGTGGCTTGGTCAGTTAAGCATCAGACCCTTAGTTTCAGCTCAGGTCATGATCTCTGGGTCCCATGATCGAGCCCTGCATTGGGCTCTGCACTCAGCCTGGAGTCCGCTTGGGTTTCTCTCTCTCCCCCCCTCTCTCTCTACCCCTCCCTGCTCTCAAATAAATAAATAAATCTTTTAAATATATATATAGAAGTTAAAAAGGTACATATATGGAGACAACTCAAGATGGTGGCATACGAAGATTCTGAACAAGCCACTTCCCACAGACACACCAAATCTACAGTTTCATATAGAACAATTCTCTCTGAAGAAGATGTGAAAACTAGCTGAACATCTCCTTCACAACAAAGAACAAAGAAGGCCACATCAACACTGGTAAGAGAGGTAAAGATATAGTGTTACCCAAAACCCCACCCTTGGCACAGCAACTCACAAGCAGAAGGGATTTCACAAATATGGAGCATATCCTTGAGGAGTGAACACACTCCAAACCTTAAGACCTGTACCACAGAGGTAAGGGGTTCAACAGCAGACTAGACAAAGCAAAAGAAAAGGTCAGTGTCCTGGAAGATATGGCAGTGGAACTCACCCAAACAAAGCAGCAAAAAGAAAAAAAAGAGGTGAAGATGGGACCTATAGGACAACATAAAGCTGAAAAATATTTGCATAAAAGGATCCCAGAAAGCAAAAAGAAGAGGAAAGGAATAGCAAACATATTTGAAGAAAAAATGGCTGAAAACTTCACTAACCTGGGAAAGGAAAAAGACATCTGAGTCCAGAAAGCTCAGTGTTCCAAAAAGAAAAAAAAAAAAAAAAACAACTAAAAATTTTCACACCAAGACATATTATAATTAAAATGTTAAAATTTAAATGTAAACAGAATCATAAAACAGCAAGAGAAAAACAACTTGTTATGTATGATAGAGTCCCCATAATACTATTCAGACTTTTCCAGCAGAAACTTTGTTGACAAGAGAGAGTGGCATGATATGTTGAAAGTGCTGAAAACATAAACTTCCAATCAAGAATATTCTACTGGGCAATGTTCTCATTCAGAATTGAAGGAGAAATTGTTTCTCAGGCAAGCAAAAACTAAAGGTGTTCACCACCACTAAACAGACCTTACAAGAAATGTTAAAGAGAATAAATAAAGAATATTTTTCAGTAAATGATATTGGGAAAACTGGATAGTTACAATCAAAAGAGTAAATATGGACTATTTTATACCATACACAAAATTTTACTCAAAATAGATCAAGGACTTGAACATGAGACCAGAAACCATAAAACTCCTAGAGGAAAACATAGGTAGTAGTATCATTGACATTGCTCTGGGTGATATTTTTTTTTAATCAGACTCCATAGGCAATGACAACAGAAGCAAAAATAAACAAATGGGACTACTTCAAACTAAAAAGCTTCTGCACAATGAAAGACATCATCAACAAAATAAAAAGGCAACTTACAGAATGGGAGAAGATATTTGCAGATCACATTTCCAATAACTGGTTAACATCCAAAATAGGTTAAAAAAAATCTCATTCAACTCAATAACAACAACCAGCCATCCAATTTAAAAAATGGGCAGGGAATCTAAATAGACATTTTCCAAAGAAAACATACAGATGGCCAACAGGCACGTGAAAAGATGCTCAACATCACTAATCATCAGGAAAATGCAAATCAAAACCACAATGAGAAGTCACCTCACACCTGTCAGAATGGCTGTTATCAAAAAGGCAAGAAATATTAAATGTTAGCGACAATGTGGAGAAAAGCAAACCCTCTTGTACCTTCAGTGGGATTGTAAATGGATATAGCCACTATGGAAAATAGTATAGATGTTCCCTTAACTAATAATGGTTGGAACTGGAGGGGATCATGCTAAGTGAAATAAGTCAAGCAGAGAAAGACAATTATCATATGGTTTCACTCATGTGTGGAACATAAGGAATAGAGTGGAGGACCATAAGGGAGGGGAGGGAAGACTGGATGGGAAGAAATTAAAGAGGGAGAGAAACCATGAGAGACTCTGGATTCTGGGACACAAACGAGGGTTACAGAAGGGAAGGGGGTGGGGGATGGAGTAACCGGGAGATGGGTATTAAGGAGGGCACATGTGGTGATGAGCACCGGGTGTTATATGTAACTAATGAATCATTGAACACTACCTCAGAAACTAATGATGTACTCTATATTTTGGTTAACTGAACATAATAAGAAAAACAAACAAAAAACTAATGATGTACTGTATGTTGGCTAACTGAACATAATAAAAAAAAATAAAAACTAATAATAGGGGCACCTGGGTGGCTCAGTCAGTTAAACGACTGCCTTCGGCTCCGGTCATGATCCTGGAGTCCCGGGATCGAGTCCCGCATCGGGCTCCCTGCTTGGCGGGGAGTCTGCTTCTCCCTCTGACCCTCCCCCCTCTCATGTGCTCTCTCTCTCTCTCATTCTTCCTCTCTCAAATAAATAAATAAATCTTTAAAAAAAAACCTAATACTAGAACTACCACATGATCCAGAAATTCCACTTCTGAATATTTACCCAAAATAAATGAAAACACTACTTTGTAAAGTTATTTGCACCTCTATGTTCATAGTAGTATTACTAATAGCCAAGGTAAAGAAAAAAACTGAAGGGTCTATTGATAGATGAACGGATAAAGAAGACATGGTAAATATTTACAATGGAATACTACTCAACCATAAAAAGAGAATTAAATCTTGCCATTTGTGACAACATGGATGGACCTAGAAGGCATTACAGTAAGTGAAGTAAAAAGTGAAATAGAGGAAGACAAATAGGGTATGGTTTAACTTGTGTGGAATCTAAAAAACAAAACAAATGAACAAACAGCAAAACCAAACTTATTGGTATAGAAAACAGATGCGAGAGGGGTCAGAGGGTGGGCAAAAAAGGAGCAGATAGAAGTCATGGGGCATAATGTACAGCATGGTGACTATGGTAAAAAATGTTGTATTGCATATTATGTAATGATACATGGAAATGGGGAAGCGGACTTATTGTGGGGAACATTTCACAATATATACAAATATTGAATCATTATACTGTACCCATGAAGCTAATGCATTTTGTCAATTATACCTTAGTTTTAAAAGAATGACATTTATTAAATAGTACTTTTAGTAAAAAGTGGTAACCTGAATCTGGGAGAACTATCTGAAACCTGTTTATTATGTAGGGAATGGAATTTGAAATGGGCTATATCTTTTCTTAACCAAGGGTTTTTAAAACTATACCAAAGAACCAAATTTGCAAACTACTACTATTGCACTATAGGGAGGAGTAGCACTTTAGGGAGGTTAAAAATAATTCTCTATGAGCCTGAGTCATTTTATATATGTGGAATATGATAATAATTTATAAAATTTCAATACAAAGGTGAATTCCTAACTAAAACTATATAAATTTACCACAACTTAGCCTGTCCGTACATACCAGTGTTCTTTCTTTCTCTTCCTTTTTCCTTTTCTCCCTCTCTCCCTGTCTTTTTCATGTGCAGGCAAGCACACTTTTTTTATAAAAAAAGAACAGAAATATTCAGCATTTAAGGGTTATAATACCTGCCTATGTTTTCATTGTGGTATTTTAAGATAAATTATTTGATATAAATTAATTTCCCTGTTTAGATTATATTGAGTGGTAAGCTGTAGTTCAATTTATCACTGTAATAATTATGATGTTAAGGGTCCAAACATGGATATTGCTGAACTCAGAACTGCAGAGGGTCAGCACACAGCCAGTTACCAGAGGGAAAGAAATGCCCGAGAACATGCTTATTTCTCAGCCAGCATTCTTCATGATTTATAGACCGATTAAAATGTCAACTCAGCTGATGACAAAGAATAAGAAGACATTTGCAAAGGGAATGCATGAGCAAATCTGCTTTCAGCAAACATTTTCCCCTAAAATTAGTAAAAATTAAAGTTTTCAGCAGCATACCACTTGAAAAGTGATCGAAGGGAGATTGCAAGACTGTGACTCTGTCTTGCACCAAGATGCACCACATTAAATAACCTCGCAGAGAAATGAACTTCAGTACATTAAATTGAGGAATTTTGAAAATGTTCTTAGTTAAATTCTTACATCTTGTGGTTTCATGTCTAGCATGAAAACAAGGCAAATTGCTACTTCAAAGAAGGTAAAACATAAGAAATTGGTTTCACTGGTTGCATATTAATCACTATTGAGTTAGAAGTTTTACTCAACAGAATTATTGATATGACTGTGAGTGCTTTCATTTTTATTCCTCCACATGCTTTACGCAAGAGTTACAAGTGTGTGCACATAAATTAGAAATAAGATTCTTTTAAATCATGAATCATGTCTGTAATGAAAAACACTTCATGAAAGGTTTGAGTCTTATCCTAGAACATCTGTTCAGGAAGGGTTTTTTTTTTTTAACATTAATTTATTGGTCCTGAAAGGTTCTGGATATGGAGAATAAGATACTCTCTTGCCTTTAGGGGAGGATATAACATTTCAGATTCATCTTATGTTGCCTCACATTAATATTATTCAACTTTCAAATGAAAAGAAACTCCATCTGGTTCCCTTTGGATAATCCATATATTATCTTCACTATCATGAATATGTAAAGGCATCGTTGCCTAAGAAATATATTCAGAAGCAGTGAACTATGATTAGAGACATTGCATATAACCCCCAGTTTAACCAGTCCTTCTTATCTTTTTCACTTATATATCATATCAACATAAATTTATTGAGTACCTTTAATAGTAATTCCTGGGCAGACTTAAAAGGAGCCTAAGAACTGGTTATTGATGGCAAATGGCTTACATGCTTTATTAGTTTGCTCAGGCTTCTGTAACAAACTACTATAGACTGGCTAGTTTAAGCAACAGAAACTTATTTGCTCATGGCTCTGGAAGGTGGAAGCCCACCATCCAGTTGTTAACAGCTTTGGTTCTTCCTAAGGCCTCTCTCCTTGGCTTGCAGATGGCTGCCTTCTCCTTGTTTCCTCCCATACTTATTCCTCAGTCTGTGCATGTTTCTGGTGTCCACTCTGAAGACCTCATTTAACTTAATCACCTCCTTAAAGATCTTATCTCCAAATATGGTTACTTGCTGAAGTACTGGGGGATTAGAACTCCAACATGTGAATTTTGAGGGGACATAGATCATCCTATAACACATCTTAATTGTTCATAAGGAGGAGTCAACCTCACTGAGTATAGTTGTTTATTCAAAGGTTTCTTTCCAGGTTTCATTAATTTGTTTCATTGTCAAAAATTAAATTTTATCAAAATTAAAAGAAGTGAGCATGGTGTTTCTGTAACTTATGCAAATTCTTGTCTACCCTTGACAATGCAAGGACCTTGTTCCAGAAATCATCTTCCCTCTCAGGTTTCCTGGGTATTTTTCCAACCAGATTGTTAACCTCTTAGCTCCTACTTTTAGAGAATTGGAATATTTACACTTTGTACATATAATGCCTTACAGGCATGGGTCATACTTTAAATATTTTTATAGCCTCAGCATACATACAAAGTTAGTAAAATAAAGGAGACCATCATTTCTTGAATATTTACCAATATCCAGACTCCCAGATTTAAATTTTTTGCCTGCTTTGCACTTCAAATCACTTGCTAATAATTATGGTCAAGGGAATCCAGTGATGTTTTAACTGAAAATCATGTTATTTTATCTGGAATATTAATATACTTACTAAAATGTTCATTAAGTAAGGTTATTCCATGGATGCTAACATCTGATTTTAGGAACAAAATTAATTGGTAGATGCTGTTTGATTATTCACTGTACCCTTTTTATATCTTATGCCATCATGACCTCTTACAGAAATGAAATTACATATAAGCAAATAATTCTTAAAGTTTTATGCTTTCTATAATCATTACTTAAATTAGCAGTTGCATAATAAAATATTATTAGTAAATAGAAAAATAGAATATAATGCTAGTTAATTCAGTTGAATGTATTCTAATCCCTAATCATGCATCAGTCATCAAAGAGTAAATATTAATCATAATGAGGGCTGGTTAGACATCATTCCTAGAATTATAGAAAAATATATATAACTTTCCTTTCTCACAAAGAATACAAAATGTGCTTTAAAAGTCATATATTTTTGTTAAATTCCTACTCTTTGCAAGATTAGCTGCTAAGCATTGGACTATGGTAGTTGATGAACTTTGTAGAGAAAGGAAAATTAATCATGTTCGAATTGTTTTCATTATTTGAAAATAAATTCCTCAGCACCTTTTGGAATAAGTGCAATTGCAAATTATGTTTCCTGTATTTAGAGTTAAGAAATCTATGGAAAACTGAAAAGAAAGTAAAATAATGCATCAATATATATGAATTATTATAAATATTCATACAAACCATAGTCCTATACATTCCATATCAGTTATCTGATTTCATAACAAGCTAATGTGAAACCAAAAAAATATGATGTAGAAAAAAATTATAACATTTACTTCTTTCTTAATATAAACTCTCTCCACTGGTTTTTTTCTCCACTCCCTGCTGCCTCGTTGGCCCAGGTACCAACAATAAATCCCTGGTGTCTCATCACTTTCTATTCCCCAATGAATGACAATTGCCAATTTGAAAAGTGGTCCCAAGTTACTTTTATGAAAATAACTTTCCTTAGTATCTTTCTCCTGCCCTGTTTATGATTTTGTTTATGTTCCCTCAGAACCCTGTGCATTGTTCACAATAAATTATCTCACTGCATATATTTTCCATTTCATTCGTAGCTGCATTTTATATTTGATTGGGAAGATTATAAGATCTTCCAATCTACTTTTTCAGCACGCCATGGTTTTTCCAAGCCTGTTGTACTCCTGTGCATATAGGAAATCATTAAAGAAATGAATTAATGTGTTAATGAAAAGTTGCCAACAGTGAATTTCTCCACAGCTAATCCCACTTTTCATTATTGTTCTACAAAATGAAAGAATTCCAAGTTATAATAGAGCTGCCATTATGAGTATTGCAAGCCTCTTAAAATGACCACTCACTGTTAAATATGTAATTTTATGGTGATATTAATACTGATATCCCCTATGTTGAAATTTTTGAAAATAATAACTTTGAGTTCTGTTGAGCCTGTAACGTTAAAGGCCTCAATGACAAATTAACTAAAATGAACATGCCAGTCATTAAAGTCACTCAGTGGCTATCAATCTGGATCTTAATATGTTTAATTAAATTAATGCCAGCCAATTAGTCAAGTGGCTTAGCTTCATCTATATCCTAGCTCTGCTGATGTTAGAATTGTAAATGTTTGTATATGAGAAACTGAGAAGTCTGCCAACAACCGTCAAAGGAAAACATGGAACGATCATTGGTTTGTAAGGAAGAATTTTCATGTATTTTGGGGAAACTGCTAACTTCAGTGCTAAGGAAGTAAATTAGTAGTCATTCTTTAAACTATATATGAAAAGAAGTGCAAAATTAGACATTATTTAATACACTGCTGGCCAACGTTTCCTAGATGCATCTGATTAGCTAAAAAACCCTAGTGTGAGAGGTTAGATTGTTGAGTAAAAAGGCTGTAAAATGGGACTTGTTGGGTCTTATTCAACAGAATAAAACATATCAGTAGCAGATGATCACGAGTGTCTGGGTGGGATTTAAATCATAAGTTTCTTTTTTTTTTAAAGATTTTATTTATTTATTTGAGAGAGCGAGAATGAGAGAGAGACAGAGAGAGAGAGCACATGAGAGGGGGGAGGGTCAGAGGGAGAAGCAGACTCCCTGCTGAGCAGGCAGCCCGATGCGGGACTCGATCCTGGGGCTCCAGGATCATGACCTGAGCCGAAGGCAGTCGCTTAACCAACTGAGCCACCCAGGCGCCCAAATCATAAGTTTCTGTAAGAAAGAAGAATGGAAATGGAATCTTGGAAAACAAACTACCTTGTGGACAGATGACCCAGGGAAGTGTTAAGCAGGCTTGCTTAGTACAAGACTGTACTCCTTGAATATTTCTTCCCAGTAGCTTATGAGAAGAAGTGGTCATGACTCTGGTTTTCTTTCTTTTTCTTTCTCTTTATTTTTTTTTTTTAATTGGTTACTTGTTCCTTTCCCTTTTCTTCCCCTGTCCAACACTGCCACTGGGTAGATTTAAATTCTAGGTCAGACTGAATACATTTGCACAGTTGACTGACTCATTCATTCATTCACATTTTTCTAGAAGTATCTATTCATTTCATCTTTGGCTCATGCTACTGTTCATTCAACAAGTACTTATTGGGTATATATCTATGCTACATAATATGTTACACCCAAAGATTTCCTACCTTTCCCTTGCTGTTTCTTTTCCCTATTTATGTGGGTATTTTCTTAGTTGTTGTTATTTTTTTTTCTGACTCCCCACCATGAATATTATTGTTTAATTATCATGTAGCCATCTTTAAGAGAATTGTTCAAGAGAAAATATACATTAAGTACCTGATAGGGCAGGAAAAGAATGTCTAGCTAACCCCAAATCATCAATGAGAAACCTTGCAATGTATGAAATAGCCAGAGAATTTTAATGATTAAGACACCTGAAAACACAACTAAAACAATAAAAATCTTTTATTCTTTTCACTTGTCCCTTTAATGTTTCCTGATGTTCACTAATTCTGTATTTGATTGAACAATGTATCAACCTACTGGCTCAGTACAAGTCTAAGGATGTTATATGGTGGAGCCTAAGAGATCATGCAAAAGAATTGTGCTAATCATGTACACACACACATTGGATTTATGTTCATGGAGTCAGCACTTAGATATATCACTTACATCCAAAATAATCCTTGTCAACCATCAACAAAGCAAAGGCATAATCCTGCTGTCTAAACTTCACACTGAACACAAGGGGTAAGATTTTGACTTTTTAAAAATTATAATGACTGTGCATGATGTTGGTGTTACAACAATAAAAGAAAAAAAAACTAGCAAGCTATCCAAGATACTGATAGTTTCTCCATGCTGGTTCATTATAATAAGAGTTCTGTTACTCTGTGTGATTCTGATTCTGGGCATGTCATTTACCCTTGTCGAGCTCAGTTTGCTTATGTCAGTCATCCTGTTAAGAAATATTTGGGAAAACACTGGTCAGCATTATGGAAAATTATGAGAATACACAGGTTAAACATTTTGGAAATGAAGAGGATAAGATATATTGAAAAGTAGCTAGAAAATACATTGGAGTGAGAGAAGAATTTTAAGATTAAAGAGGTTTGGACGTGTCTATATACATATGAAAAGAAAACAATAAAGGGGAATAATTTAAACTGCACAATTTCCCATTCTACTCACCTTTTAATATAGAAAAAAAGTTTTATTTTACCATTAGTGAAAATGCATCCTAAAGCATTATAAAAATATCTGAAATACTATATAAATACCATGATAAATTTTATCATTATTATCATGATGAATGCCTCCAGTATACAGTTGTGTATTAAATGGCTAAGTTAAAGTATTTTTTTTCTAAAGATTTTATTTATTTGAGAGAGAGCGAGCGAGAGTACAAGCAGGGAGAGAAGCAGAGGGAGGAGAAGCAGACTCCCCGCTGAGCAGGGAACCCAGATATGGGGCTCCATCCCAGGACCCTGAGATCATGACCTGAGTCAAAGGCAGACACTTAACCCATTGAGCCACTGAGGCACCCCTTAAAGTATTTTCTGATTGAATTCTAGATAAACTTTTGAATTCCTTTTTTTTTTCTTTTTGCTACAGAAATATTTATTAGGGGGCGCCTGGGTGGCTCAGTTGGTTAAGCGACTGCCTTCGGCTCAGGTCATGATCCTGGAGTCCCGGGATAGAGTCCGGCATCAGGCTCCCTGCTCGGCAGGGAGTCTGCTTCTTCTTCGGACCCTCCCCCCATCTCATGTGCTTTCTCTCTCTCTCATTCTCTTTCTCTCAAATAAATAAATAAATAAAATCTTTAGAAAAAAACTATTTATTAGGTGTTGAAAATGGTCAGGCCAGTTTGTTTCACAAATTTGTAAGAGTTATAGAGCATCGAAATTAACATTGCAAATTCTTCTATACGTCTAAAAGGGGAAAAAAAGATTTGTGTGCTATCTAATGGATGTTTATTGTGATAGTCATGAATTTTAGGCCAAAGAAATTTATAAAAATATTTTGTTTATACATGCATAAACAGTACTTTTGAGACCTTTATTTGATCAATGTGGACATTTCTGCCTACTTGCAGCATACATTTTCATTGTAATAGTAATACGGTTTCTTAAATACCTCTGCATGTGTATATGGTTTATCATTCCTATAGGTGATCTGATGTGGAATTTAGGCATTGGTCAAACCTTTGTTCTACAATTGTTCCCATGGGAAAATATAAATGGGCTTATGAAATAATTTACTGAGATGATTTCTAGAATGACATTTCCACAGAAAGTGTGACTTCCTTATAATCATAATTAAGAAACTTTATTTATTTATTTATTTTCTTGGGATTTCCTATGTATTCCTTTGTTGTGATTTAAGCTTCTCATGCTTCCTTAGACTACACATGAAATAAAACAGAAGGTCTTTACAGCCCCCAGACTCCTCACATTTAACAAGCACTGTGGAATCTCTAGGTTTTCTCCATTTTATTGGTATTTTTTGAGTTTTCTTCTTAATGTCTAAGATATTTTTTGCTATCTATGGCATTCATTTTTTATTAAGTCTATAAAACACTCAAGGAAATCTACATGGAATTATTGTACATAATTCAAGAAAGACAATGGAGAAACTAATAGAGAGGTTCAGCATGTCATGGGGTTTGGAAACAAAGATCCTTTGTGAGTAGAAGAGCAGATAATAGAAATAGTCTAGGCCAGGCCTCCTTAGAGGAGAAGCATCTAAGCTGTGTCACTTTTTAAGCTTTTTAGAACACCTTTTTTTGCAAGTTATAGGAAGATGGAAGAAGAGACTATAAAGATTAATGAAAATAGAACATGAGTTTTACTTTCAAATAACTTGCAGCCATATGGAATATGTCACATAAATGCATGGTTATAAAATCAGTTATGTATTATTTAACATGCAAGAGAAAAACCACAGGTCAAATTCTATCATGAATGTAGATTAAAAAATCCTAAATAAAATGTGGATAATTATAAGGCAACAACAAATTGAGGTTATTCTGAGCATGAAACATTTCATTATTTTAAGAAATCTAAATCATCAAAATAATTAAAAATAGATTCACAAAAATAATGGATAATTTCCTTAATTATATAAAAATTCCTAACACTATGGAAATGTGATGATTGGTATCCAATAAGAAAAATAAACAAACTTGCCAACAAACAAAAGGTCTAAAGCAAAAAAAACTTTATAGGAATGAGCATATTTAATAGTTAAATGATAAATGTATCCTCTTTAAATCAAGAATGAGTCATGGAGGGGTGCCTAGGTGGTTCAGTGGGTTAAGCATCTGCCTTCAGCTTGGGTCATGATCCCAGGGTCCTGGGACTGAGCCCCACATCGGGCTCCCTGCTCAGCGGGAAGCCTGCTTCTCCCTCTCCCACTGCCTGCCACTCTCCCTGCTTGTGTTCTCTCTCTCTCTCTGTCAAATAAATAAATAAAATCTTTAAAAGAGCAAGAATGAAATATGGACTCCACAATCATCACTTATGTTCAATGTTTTATGAGAAACCTTAGTTAGAGCAGACAAACTGAGTAAGTTTAAGAGGAATGAGTATAAGAAAATTGAATATATATACATATATATACACAGACACGTATATTTGCAGATGACTTGATTATATTTAATAAACATTTTTAGCAAGCTTGGAAATTATAAAGTGAATACAATTCTATGCACCATTTGTAGGAGTGACACCGCTTTTAAACTCCATCAAAGGTATTCATTTGCCTTTCTTCCAATAGTTTAGGTAACAGAATATTTTGTCAAACATTCTTCCCTCCAAGCAATGTAAGTTTAAAAAAACTGTCTTTTCAGGGAGTATTTATTAACATTCCCTTTATTATGAGAAATGTTGACTCTCTTTGCTATTTATTTATTTTTTTTAAGTAGGCTCCTCACCCAATGTGGAGCCCTTCGCAGGGCTTGAACTCACAACCCTGAGATCAAGACCTGAGCTGAGATCAACAGTAGGACACTTAACTGACTGAGGCACCCAGGGACCCCAGTGTTGACTATCTTTGTTATCTTATGTACAGTTTACATTTATTTTCTTCAAACTATCTGGTGTCCATTTATGGGTTGTTAGTATTTTCTCTACTTGTAGAAGCTCTTTCTATCTAATGTATGTTAACTCTTGGCTGCAGTATAAATATAATATAACATGAAAGTATTTCATCCTTGTTTGTCATTTATTACCATTTGATTATTATATTTTCCATGCAAACCCCATTTAATGAAACTACATGGTTTAATCTTTTCTTCTGGATTATGAGTTATACCTGAAATTAAACTCCATCTACTCTACCTCTCCTTTAAAGTTAGAATTCATTTCATTTGAAATTTATCCTAGTGTATGGTGTTAGGAAAGATTCAGTTTTTAACTATTTCCATGTGGATATCCTATTAATTCCAGTGCCACTTATTTATAGACACATTTTTAGTCCGACTAATTTAAGATATTTTAAAATGACCTACTAAATTTCTTTATGTACTTGTTTATATTTTTACATTTTCTATTATGTTCCACTGGATTATCTGTCTATGCTCACAACATATTACACTTTTTAAATATCTTCCATGGCTAGTCATCACCTTCCCATGACTTCTCTTTTTCAAATTTCCTGGCTATTTCCGCTTGTCTAACTTTCCAGAGAAGAGGAAATTTATAGTCAACTTCTATAGCTCCAGGTAATAAATTTAATAGTGTTTTAATTGAAATACACTCAATTTATAAATTTTTTTAAAGATTTTTTTGTTTATTAGAGAGAGAGAGAATGAGAGAGAGAGAGCACGAGAGGGAAGAGGGTCAGAGGGAGAAGCAGACTCCCTGCTGAGCAGGAAGCCCGATGCGGGACTCGACCCCGGGACTCCAGGACCATGACCTGAGCCGAAGGCAGTCGCTTAACCAACCGAGCCACCCAGGCGTCCCACTCAATTTGTAAATTAACTTAGGGAGAATTGCTACTGTTATGATCTTGAGTCTTCTTATAGAAGAACATGGCGTGATCTGCAGCTGTGCAAGAGAAAACTTTTGTGCAAAGGTTGAAATTAATAAAGTAAAGTTTATTGGAATCAGATTTCCCATCACTGTGAATGTGAATAAGAGATTTCAAACAATTAGGAACACTTAGTGGGAAGGTGTGACTTTTTTCTTTTTTGGCAGTTAACTTCCTATGACTCAGTCAGAGATAGAATAATGCAATAACTGAGACAATAATTATGAAAATTCATATACTACATTTTAGCTTATACATAATTTATTCAGAATGACCTTCTGTAATTGTCAAAGTAATTTGATTTTACTGACAAAGGAACTGGGACTTATAGAAAATAACTTATTTTCCCTAGGATCACTGCTGGAGTAGTTATATAAAAGTAGATTTTATACATATAAATGCTATTCTCTTGCCAGAGGATCATGTTAAGCAATTAATTTTGGATTTTAAAGTCCCTCTCATCTAAGTATTATTTCCCAAAATGTGTACATAGAGCCTTGTTTTCTTATATGATTAATAACTGTCCTTCAATTAAAATAAAGTCAACCATATTAGTCAACATATTTGAGACATGCTAGTTTAATTACCATAGGACTTCGCAAAGCATATAATATACTAATATAATTTAATAGAAAAAATTTTCCCAGATAAAACAAATGCAGGCCTATTCATAAAACTACCTAAGGTTTAGATATCAAATTTAGAGAAATACCCCACATACCAAACTTACCAGCATGTGTTGAATTTCTGAGCCTGGCATTCTCAAATGGTAGAGTGTTCTAGGAAAAGTTTTATTATCCTCACAGAGATGGGTATATGGGTAAATGGACTACATAAAAATAATAAATGCAATTTGTTGAAAAATTTTACAGAATATTGTGATCCCCTCTGTCTCTCTCCAGTCTCCCTACTATTCTACTAAACCTAATGATATTCATTATAGTGACACTATTTTATTTAATGCTTTTTTCCTTGATATGTTGAAAGTATTTAAACATTAGGTATTTAAACATTAAGCCAGAGAAGTTTTCCTAATAAATAATAAGGTACCATACTATGGTCAAATGTGATAACAGAAATTACTACATGTCTAGCTATTGTCTAAAAAGATATATAAAATGTTTAAGTTGACTAATAATTTAAAATTATATAGTTGACTAAAATTATCTAAATGAGTATGCTCAAAAAATGCCTTTATGAAAAAATAAACTGCAATAAACATGAAATATAGGGTGAGTAATCCACTTTCCCTTTTCAAATCATGATATATTTCTCAGTTGGAGTTTGAAAGTACAGTAATAAAAAAACATGTTCTTTAAAAATGAACTAAATCTAGAATATGGAATTCTCATACTTTTCTACCAAAACCATCCATTTTTTTTTCAGCTTCCATTTTTGTCATTATCTTTTTTCATTATGGTGATATCTTCTAAGCTTTTTACAACTTAGTCTTTCCTCTTTATAGAGGTAATCTACTTCTCTACATCTAAATATTGTCTCATAAAAGTCTATATCTAAAAATATATCTTTATTCAGAAGTTCTTTTAATGAATTTCAGATCATAATATTAAATTTCTTCTTGTAAATCTCCATTAAAAGAAGAGAATTAAAATGCCTTAATCCATTCAATAAATAGAGATAAAGCTTCTATGTGTCAATTATACTTTTAAGCACTGAGGATTTACACATTGTCTTTGATGTTTTGATTGTCTGTTTTATAACCAACTACCACAAGATGTCGTTAACTACACTTAACAAAGGCATGTTTGTTTATGATTTTGCAATTTGGTTGTAACTCTTTTAGAAGGGTGCCTGGCTCGCTCAGTCATTAGAGCATTTGACTTGTAGTCTTAGGTTGTTAGTTCAAGTCCCACGTTAGGCAATGGAGCCGACTTAAAAAAAAAAATAACAATAAATATGTAACTCTTCAGACAGCTCACCTCTGTTCTTTGTGTTGTCATCTGTGCCTGGCTCAACACTGGATTGGAGGATCCACTCCCAAGATGTTTCCTTCACATGGCAGAGCTGTTGCTGGTTGATGGCTGGAGCTCAGCTAGAACTCTGGCGGGGGCTCAGTTTTTCTCAGTCTGTGAGACTCTCTGCAAAGCTGCCTGTGCTTCCTTAGATCATGGCATGACACTGGGTCACTTCAGTCATACTCTGTTATTTAAAGCAGTCACAAGTGCAACCAGATTCAAGGCAGGCGGAAAACAAAAAAACAACCAACCAACCAACCAACCAACCAACCATCCAACCAAACAAAACTCCTGATGGAAGACGTAACAACAATGATATGATATCTTTAGTTTGTGGTGTGTGGAGAAGATAAGGATCTGGCAAATAATTATAAAGAGATTGAAGCAAATAATTATAGATAAGGATAAGTATATCCCCACATATTTTCAGATTTCTGTAGATGAGGAACATTAGTATTTTTCAGAATATAAAATAGGGTCACCTATTATTTTTAAAGGTATGAAAAGATACTTCTGAGTAAATGTGTTTTAATATAAGAAATGAAAATTAGTAGTGCATTATTCATTGCTGTGTAACAGTATTATCAGAAACTTTAGCAGCCTGCAATTACAAACATTCAGTAGCTCACAATTTCCCCAGGTCAAGAATCTGGGCATGGTCTCCCTGGGTCCTCAACTTGAGGGTCTCACAAGGCAACAGTCAAGGTGTCAGCCAGGCCTGAGTTCTCAACTGGAGGTTCAAAAATGCAGGGTAGGATCTGCATCCCCAGTCACATGGTTGGCAGGATTCAGTTTCTTGGGGTTGTAAGCATTAAGGACTTCATTTTCCTGTGGTCTGTCAGCTGGAGGCTGCCTTCAGCTCCTAGAGGCCATCTGCAGGTCCCTGCAGGCATGGGGTTCCCCAACAGAGCCATCTGCAACCTCAGGTCAGGAAGCTAGTAAAACACTCCAGCATGATGGGGTACAGTTAGGCATCTGCCTTCGGCTTGGGTGATGATCCCAGGGTCCTAGGACCTAGCCCTGCATCCGGCTCGCTGCTCAGCAGGGAGCCTGCTTCTCCCTTTCTTCCCCACTTGTGTTCTCTCTCACTATCTCTGTCTCTCTCTCTCTGAAAAACAAACAAACAAAAAAACAGTCCAGCAAGATGAACACTAAGAACCTGTGTAACTTAATCACATATTTATGGATACATGATCACATATTTCCCCACCACCTTTTTTTGTATACTATAGGCTAGAATCAAGTCACAGTTCCCACACACCCTCAACATGAGGGCTTCCACAAGGGAATGCACATCACCTAGCAGGGATCATGGGGGTCACCATAAGGGTATGTCCATAACATATAAGATTTAACTGAGAATCCAGGAGCTCAACAACCTCTTAAACTTGGTGACTCTATTTTGCTGGAGCCAAAACAAAATAAAACCATAGCATCGTTTTTGTCTCCTTTCTCTCCATTTTCACTCTCCTTACCTAGTCAATTGCCACATCCTCTTGATTGTTTCTATAAATCATAGGTTTCATTTTAAAGGCCAACAGAAGCCAGGCAGGGGACATGTGTGCGTGTGGTGGCTTAAGTGTTAAGTATTAGAGTACAGGGAATGGCAGGGTCTTGTAATGGGACAGTATACTCCTACTGTGGAGAAAGATACAATCTATCTGCAGATCCAATGACTATTTCCATCAGAAGTAGGGGCTTGGTATCACCAGACAACCTATTGTTCAAAAGAGAAGCAGGACTTCTTTATTTTCATGGGAAATTTTGAAATGTTTGTGAAGCAGTGTACAGAAAATGCATCTCCAAGCCAGATCTGTGCTATGGTCCACCAGTTTGTGACCTTAGATTTAAAATATCTCTCAAACCTTCACCTTCATTATTTCTTTATATGTTGTCTTCATGAAATATGTATGTGTATGACAAATATTACCAATTTAAAAATTTTTATTTATATGAGAGAAAGAGAGAGCACGTGTGAGATAGTAAAAGTTAGAGGTGGTAGCAGTGGGAGAGGGAGAAGCAGACTCCCCACTGATCAGGGAGCCCGATGAGGGGCTTGATATAGGGCTCGATCCCAGGACCCTGAGATCATGACCTGAGATGCTTAATGGACTGAGCCACAAAGACACCCCCCAAAATTACTAATTTTAAATCAGTTGTGATATAACATATAAAGTGGTGAACACTACTCCAAATGGGTGACAATGTGTTAATAACATTATATGTGGAAATTTAAAATCATGTAATATTTGAAATTATGAAATATTTGTTATTAAATATGACATGATAATATATTGGAAAAATAGAGCCACAAAAAGAGATTGACCTTTGATGAGACATACATCATCTCAATCTGATACATAAACAATATTAAGTTGGAAAATATAGTGATCTCTAGTTTTCATGCAGTTTCCTCACAGAAATCTCTCTAGTATTTCTTCAACCTGTCCTAACAGCACTTCCAAAAACAAGTCTAATTACATCACTCTTCTGTTAAGAATCTTTATATTACCTTCTCTAACAAATATTTTCTCCTTATTATACTGTTGTTGCAATAGGTAACTTGTCTTCTAGGCAATCTGATATTTCCTTCATATTCTAGATTTATATTTTTGTTGGTGCCTTTGCTTAAGATCCCCTTATCTGCCCATTTCTTTTACCTGTCAAAGTCTCTATTTTTTTAACCAATTGATTAAAAAATTATTTCACCGTAAGTGTACTTTTAATCGCCCTTATGTATTTCACCCGTCCTGCCACCTACCTCCCCTCTGGCAACCACGTTTGTTCTTTGTCTTTGAGTCTGTTTTTCAATTGTCTCTTTTTCTTTGTTCATTTGTTTTATTTCTTAAATCCCACATTTGAGTGAAATCAGATGGTATTTGTCTTTCTCTGACTTATTATTTTTTAAAGATTTTTATTTATTTATTCATGAGAGACAGAGAGAGGGAGAGAGGCAGAGGGAGAAGCAGGCTCCCAAGGAGCAGGGAGCCTGATGCGGGACTCGATCCCAGGACCCTGAGATCATGACCTGAGCTGAAGGCAGACGCTTAACCATCTGAGCCACCCAGGCGCCCTTTCTCTGACTTATTTCACTCAGCATTATACCCCATAGATCCATCCATGTTGTTGAAAAATCACAAGATCTCATTTCTTTTTATGGCTGTGTAATATTCCATTGTATTTATATACCACATCTTTATCCATTCATCTCTTGAGGGACATTTGGGCTGCTTCCATACCTTGGCTATTGTAAATAGTGCTGCAATAAACATAGGGGTGCATATATCTCTTAAATTAGTGTTTTTGTTTTCTTTTGGTAAATAACCGTAGTGGAATTACTGGATCATATGCTACCTCTATTTTTAATTTTTTGAGGAAACTCCATCCTGTTTTCCACAGTGCTGTGCCAATTTGCCTTCTAATTAACAGTGTATGAGTATTCCTTTTTTTTAGACAGTCTGACAGGTTTAAGCTTATATCTCATTGTGGTATTAATTTTCATTTCTCTGATGATTAGGGATAGTAAGCTTTTTATTTGTCTGTTGGCTCTTTGTAGGTCTTTTTTGAAAAATGTCTATTCAGGTTCCCTGCCCATTTTTTAATTGGATTATTTGGTGTTCTTGGTCTTGAGTTGTATACATTCTTTATATATTTTGGATATTAACCCTTTATCAGTTATGTCATTTGCAAATATCTTCTTCCATTCATTAGGTTGCCTTTTTATTTTGTTAATGGTTTCCTTCACTTTACAAAAGCTTTTTATTTTGGTTTAGTCCCACTAGATTAATTTTGCTTTTTCTTTTCTTGCCTAAGGAGAAATATGTAAAAAAAGGTTTAGAGAGCTAATGTCAAAAAATTACTACCTGTTTTTGTGTAGGAGTTTTATGGTTTTAGATCTCACACGTGGGTCTTTAATCTATTTTGAGTTAACTTTTGTTTATGGTGCAGGAAAATTGTTTGGTTTCATTCATTTGCCTGTAGCTATCCAGTTTTCCCAGCACCATTCATTGAACAGACTGTCTTTTCCTCATTGTATATTTTTACCTCCCGTGTCATTGATTAATGGACCATAAAACATGGGTTTATTTCTAGGCTTTCTATTCTGTTCCATTGATGTATTTGTCCTTTTTTGTGCCAGTATTATAGTGTTTTTATTACTACACCATTGTACTATATCTTGAAATCTGCTTTGTGATACCTCCAGCTTGGTTCTTCTTTCTCAAGTTTGATTTGGCTATTGGGGGTCATTTGTGGTTCCATAACAATTTTGTTATCATTTGCTCTAGTTCTGTGGAAAATGTTGGTATTTTGATAGTGATTGCATTAAATTTGTAGATTGCTTTGGGTAGTAAGCAAATTTTAACAATATTGATTCTGCAAATCCCTGAGGATGGAATAGCTTTCCATTTGTTTGTGTCATCAAAGTCTCCAACTTTTAAATTCCATTTAGCTGTTCATCTTTTCCATTAAGTTTCTTGCTTCTCCCAAAATTATTTTGATTTTTACTTCTACTAAAGCTTAATTGCACTTCAAACAATTGGCCTCATAATTGGTCTCATATTATGCTGTGTATTAGTGATATTGTTTCTATATTTCTGGATTGTAAGCTATATTTGAGAAAAAAACTTTTTGTTTTCATGTAGCCTTTCTCAAAGGTATTCTAGGTAAGTACTCAGAATATCTGTATAATTTCATTTATTTATCACAAAGTCACTTTTAGCTATGTTATTCAATATTGTATTATACAGACACACCCAGACATGACTTTATGAAATGTGACTTAAATATTATATCTGTTAAAATTTCATATGGCTGATTTTTAACTGATTAAAAAAACACAGAAATAAACAAGAAATCAAAAGGTAAAACTTTTTATGGCACTTCCAGGAAATAAATAGAATCCAGTATTTGCTTCTTGCTACTTGAGTGAACCAGTATTTTGAGGTAGGATGTCTCTTGCATGTAAAATGAAATAATCATATTATACATCCAACAATGTTACTGTTATATCACATATTTGGAGCTCAATAAATGTAAGCCTCTATTATTAATTTGAAGGTCAATGAATAATGAAATTAACATTGAAATAGATACATAAGACTCTTAACCGTTTAGTTTTGGACTTGGTTTTCACTTATATATAATATGAAGGTTTTTAAATGTCATTGGTGAAAAAATATGAAAACATGATATGAAGATGTAGGTTAATTACATGTTTAGGATCCTGAAGTTCCTTTGAGTTCATGAGGCTTATCTATGTATGAGATTATAGATATTATTAAATTTTACTTTCTCATAATTCAAGTTTAAATTGATATGAAAGTAAAAGCTGAGAAAGCTGATAAAAACCTCTCTTTTTACTGAACTACATTAACTTTAGTTCTCTAATTGGCTTTCATTGTGTGTGTCTGAATTCCTTTTTTTTTTTTTAAGATCAGGATAGCATTGACCTTTTTCTCATAAAAGGAGAATTTATTCTCATTAAGTTTAATTGTGTAGTTAATGTTTTCATTGAGGTGCCTCTTAAGCTCCTCTCTGACATTTCTAGAATCACTTAAGGTTCTGAACTTGTCATGGAAAAATGTCAACCCATCAAAATGCCCAATTCCAGTATATATATGTACTAGCCCTGACTGAATCTCCTATTTCTTTTAGGTAGTTAGTGAAACCTGTTCCACACACCTGCTTTGCTGATTTCTCAAATTTTTTTCAAGGATTTCTTTGCCTTGGTTTATTGTTTGCCCCACAAAGTCATGACCATATTTATCATTGAAATTCAAACACATCACAATTATTTGTTTTTTAGGTTCGTACTTGAAGGAATACACATTTACAGAACAGGTTCTTGGTGCTTGGGGGAGAAAAAAAAAGAGGTCCAAAGGAAGCAAGAATTTATAATAATTTTCCCCAGCTAATTATTTCTTGTCTCATTTCATTAATCTGCCCATTCAAACTAACTCATTGAAGAAACATGAACAATGACTCTAGATCTGTGATCCTTGACAACACTAGGTTAGGCATTAACTATGGGTAAATAAGAGTAAAACTTTGAGGTAGTTTTTTTTTTTTTTTTTTTTTTAAAGATTTTATTTATTTATTTGAGAGAGAGAGAATGAGAGATAGAGAGCACGAGAGGGAAGAGGGTCAGATGGAGAAGCAGACTCCCTGCTGAGCAGGGAGCCCGATGCGGGACTCGATCCCGGGACTCCAGGACCATGACCTGAGCCGAAGGCAGTCGCTTAACCAACTGAGCCACCCAGGCGCCCTTTGAGGTAGTTTTTGGTTGCTGCTAATAAACCTTGACCTCTGCCAGTGTGTTATAGTTTTCCTTTCATAGGTGCAGTGTGTCGGGCATATTCACCGGAAGCATCCATCTTCTTGATTTAGGAAAAAAAGTAATCCACTGAACAATGAAACTAGTCAACCTAGGCATAGTTCATAGAAGGATTATGTGAAAAACAGAAAGCAAATCTTCATTCTTTAAACATTCTGTCTTATTCCAGATAAGTAGTCTGACCTAAAGGTACATTAGTAATATTTGGAGTAACCTGACAGGGACATTTCTGAGCAACAATGTTAGAAAGGCTTTTCTTAAATGATATACCCTCCATTTTCTTTTTTCTCTGTCAAGTTTGTTTGGCTTTCTGATTAATGGCAAATATTATTTGTTATTTAATGCTACAATTTAACCCGCTTTTTATTGTTGTTCCTTGAAATAATAAGACATATATGTGTGTCTATAAAGATACATTTTTTTAAAGAAAGTTTAACCTCATGATGCATTAAATAATTCAAGAAATATTCAAATTGCTTGTTCTTTAATCCTTCAAAAATTAAGGTCAGATACTATTAGGCTACTCTTACTCAAACTTTAGAGGTTTATATATCCATATACTTCCTTAAAGTTTTAGGTTTTGGTTACACTTGAGGATGAATTATAGAAATAGTTGATTATTTAGTTATATACAGTAAAAGCAGTATGTGTACAGTATCATCATTTTCCATTAATATCAAGGCAATATGAGTACACATGAATATTTCCTTTTAAGAATCTTACATGTTTGTAATGGAGGAGAATATTTTGAAGTCATATTTAATTCCACAGCTAAAATGTAAAGAAACTGATTAGAGAAATAACCCAAGATCCCTTAACTAGTTATTGACAGAGTTGACATTTTGCTTTCCTCTATGTCATACTCACATTTGAGAAAGAGTGAATAGAATTGCCCAAAGCCTTTGCAATTTTTGTGTCCTTAGGTTTGGGTTATTATTCAAGGGCCAATTGAGTTTAATGATATTGAATTTGGAACAGAACATCGTGTTTAAATTAAAACATTAAAAAATAATTTATTTCTTTTTTTAAGTTTTATTTAAATTCGAGGTAGTTAACATACCGTGTAATATTAGTCTCAGGTGTGCAATATAGTGATTCAAAGCTTCCATACAACACCTGGTGCTCATCACAAGTGCCCTCCTTCATCCCCATCACCTATTTCACCCACCCATGTTAGCCTAACTCTAGCTGATGAAATATCAGATATTACTTTGGAATATCAACACTAGTATTTAAATTATACATAGTTCTACTCTGTAATTATAATTTGCCTTTATATTTTAGGCACTGATCACATGGATGCCATTGGAAATATGTGTCCAAATTTCCTCTTATAACCTTCCCTGTACCAGTATTTTTGACACATCTGCACAGCAGTTGGGTCTTCCACTTCATAGTAGTTGTTTCTGTATGGTCAATTTTCCCAACTGTGATAAAATATTTGCCTAATGAAGCTTTAAGTGCATTCACTGCATGCCTTCTGAAGGAATGGAACATGTTCAAGACTTATCAAAGCCTCATACTTGATAATGAATCACAAGTTTATGCTCTAGACAAGATGCATGCCATTATATTTTTCCCCAGATTAAAGGTAATTTAGAGGACAAGATGAGTTGCCCATTTCCCCAGGTGCCCCTGGTCCATTCACTTCTTTAATTACTGTTATAGTCAAGGATATTTGGTATATTAGAGATTAGAATTTGTTTCCTTGAAACACAGTATCTGTTAGGAGAGTGTGCAAGTGAGATAGTTGACCCATTGTTAGTCAATCATTTGCACATGGGCATCACAAAAGATCTGTTTTCTAAAACTCCTATCATAATCTACTTAATAGATGCTACCACATTCTTAAAAAGCCAAAGCAGTGCAATAGGGATAATGATATACAAACTGTAAATGAACAAACAGAAAAGTTATTTAAATGTGATTTTCTGGAAAATATCATCAGCTTTTTAACTGAGTGAAGATAGCACTGTAGGAAAGACTACTTATCGGCATTTTCCAGGCTTTGCTATTAAAATGTTCATTTTCTGTATAACAAAGTCACAGGGATTATTTCTCAAAATTTCTGATAAAAAGTATACTATGTCATATGGGTGTCAGGTCAGTGTAAGTCTAGAAAATACATATCTAATCTAGTTGGGTTTGACAATGAAAATTCTACATATCCTTCTAAGAGTGACATGAAGGGCAAACAAATTTTTCTCCTTAAATTTCTCCCATACATCTAGGCAGATATTAATTTGCTATATGCATAAGATGCCATTCATGCATTCATTTAACAAATTGTCATTGCATTTGTTGACTATTGGGTTTTAGAAGCCTACTATAAAACTGTTGATCAGGCAAAGCTAAGTATGTTAGATCTATTGCAGTAAGGAAGAATACCAATGTGACAGTCTGAGGAGTGTTTCAAAATCAGGCATTAAGGCAGGATAGAGTGTTAGGGTCTGGAGAACTCTAATATGAGTCCTTCACATCAGGAACAGACTGGGAATGGGTAGATATTATAACACAATAACTGATTAGTGGGAAATTTAAAGGCCCTAGCCTTTAAATAAACAACTGTTAAGTTTGTATAAACCTATTGTTTAGTTTGGTCACAAATGTATCTTTGAGGAGCTATTGTTTCTTGAAGCAAGCAGACAGAAAGATTATAAACAGTTTGAAATGCACTTCTAAATCAGGGATCTAGAGTATGTAATTAAACCCAGAAATCGAACTCATGTTCAGGTTAAAAGCCCCACAAATCACACATCTAAAAACAATTTATACCTCCTGTTAAGTTGTATCCATTTTTTACATAGAAATAAAAAAGGAGAATTTAATTTAAAATTATGCTTAATGACCACTGATTTTATCATTTTCTTATTTTGAAAGTGTCCAGGTATCCAAATTTTTTTGAACTTGATTTAATATTGGTCCAAAGTCTTAAAGTTGACTAAAGATCTAGAAAATCAATTTCAGATAGCATTTATAATATTCACACCATTAAACATTTTAGAAGATATCCATTAATACAATTTTAGTCCATTAAACCTAATTTGATATTTTTGTAATAACCTGTGGAAATAATGTTCTTACCATAGAACTGGAATAACTTAAAAATATCAATCACGAGAAGTTAAATAAAAATTTCCTATTAACTAAAATACCGTGATAAGATTTACATGGTGATAAAATTAGTAAAAAATCAGAGTTAATTTAAAGCGAACATCACTCTAATCTTTCCAGAATCATCAATTTATCAAATATAAAACATGCATTTTTTTTTTTTTAATTAAGTACCTCTAGCCTTATATTAGAAATTATGGTCAAAAATCTCCAAACTTTCCCAAGTTTAGGAAAACAAAGGAGATGAATAGCAGTAGGTGTGAAAAGGGACGTCAGACAGATAGGAAATTTTCATTACATACATTTAATTATCTTCCCTATATAAGGAGGAGAGGTAACTTAGATGCTGGAAAACACATTTTGTCATGAACATTTACCAGAAAGTTGCCACAACTGGCCCAAAAATCATTTAGGGTCTTGACAATTCCATCAAGTCATAGTAGGATAAAGCTAGTATCAATCTACACAGTATGGAAACAAACAAGGAAATTTCCCTACATTTAAATAAAATATTTTTAGACAGACAAGACAGAGTATTCCTTATGAGGGGCTTTTTCTTTCACTTTTTAAACATTTTTTTCTTTTTTTTTAAGATTTTATTTATTTATTTGACAGAGAGAGAGAGAGAGAGTGAGAGCAGGAACACAAGCAGGGGGAGTGGGAGAGGGAGAAGCAGGCTTCCCGCCGAGCAGGGAGCTGGATGTGGGGCTCGATCCCAGGACCCTGGGACCATGACCTGAGCTGAAGGCTGACACTTAACGACTGAGCCACCCAGGCGCCCTTCAACATTATTTATTAAAAGATTCACCTTCACTGGGGAGCTAGTAGTGTGTGAAAAATCAAAACCAAAAGCGGTCTTTCTAGTTTTCTACTATTTTAAATTTAGTCGGTATTAACTGGTTCCCTGGTGATGGGTATTAAAGAGGGCAGGTACTGAATGGAGCCCTGGGTGTTATATACAAACAATGAATCAAGGAACACTACATCAAAAACTAAAGATGTAAAGTATGGAGATTAACATAACAATAAAAAAATTTAAAAAAATATACAATAGAAAAAACAAAATAAAAGATGTAATGTATGGTGATTAACATAACATCATAAAAGAAAAGAAAAGAAAGAAAGAAAGAAAGAAAGAAAGAAAGAAAGAAAGAAAGAAAGAAAGAAAGAAAGAAAGAAAGAAAGAAAGAAAAAAGACGAGATAAAGTCAAAGCTTTCACAATGGCGTGGTTATGAGGGTCAAAGTACCCTGATCATTGCGTCTCCCTGAGCCCTCCTTTACTAATTCCCTCTTGCTTACTCCACGTCAGCCTTGTTGGCCTTTATGCCTTTAATTCAAACATGAACATCTGCTTTTGCTTTGGCTGTTCCTTTTGACATTAACTTTTCCTTCAAATTTCTGAATGGTTTATACTCTTCATTCTCATTAATGTCTTTGTTCAACCATGACCTTCTCCTGAGGTCACTCAGAAAAATCTCAGCCGCCGCTCATTCAGCACCACCTCCTGCAATCCCCTTCTACATTTTCTTCTTTATTTTGCTCTGTGGAACTTGTTACTTCTAACATACCAGAGTATTTGCTATCGGCATTGTTTTCATCAGCCCTCCCATCTCCACCCTACCCACAAAAGAGTGAAAGCTACATAAGGTCAATGATGTCAATTTTATTCCCTGGAGAATAGTTTCTTCATTGTACTAGGTACAAATTAACCTTTATTAAATTAATGAATCAAAGTGCACACTGCCATACAGGAGCATGTTTATAATTCATTTATTACTGTAAAATTCTGCTTTGAAATAATCCCACAGATTTTCTTCATTTGTATACGTGAGAAAATGACCATTTACCACAGTTTTCATCAACTGTATACTTAAAAGGATTATATATCCTATTGTGTATTTAAAATAATTAAGTATTCTGGATTCTGGAATTCTTTATGTTTTCTCCTAAAAAAAGATGCCATGAATATTTTATCCACTCATTTTTCTCATGTTTTAGAAAAACAATACGGTTATACCAGAAACAAAACAAAAACCAATTAATCGAATTAAAAATGGGCAAAAGAGGGGTGCCTGGGTGGCTCAGTCGTTAAGCGTCTGCCTTCGGCTCAGGTCATGATCCCAGGGTCCTGGGATCGAGCCCCGCATCGGGCTCCTCACACTGTGGGAAGCCTGCTTCTCCCTCTCCCACTCCCTCTGCTTGTGTTCCCTCTCTCACTGTGTCTATCTTTGTCAAATGAATAAATAAAATCTTTAAAAAAAATGGGCAGAAGCAGAAGATATGAACAGACATTTCTCCAAAGAAGACATACAGATGGCCACAGAGACAAGAATACATGCTCAAGACCACTAATCATCAGGGAAATGAAAATCAAAAACAATGAGATATCATCTCACACCTGTCAGAATGGCTGGATCAAAAACACAACAAACAAGGTGTGTTGGTGAGGATGTGGAGGAAAAAGAACCCTAATGCACTGTTGGTGGGAGTACAAACTGGTGTAGGCACTGTTTACCCAAAGAAAATGAAAACACTAATTTGACCTGTACTTTATTACCAAGTCCCTTTGCCTGAAATTTTCCTGTATAAAAGTTAAGAATTGCTAAACTTGTATCATTATATCATTTTCCTCGTTTCCTACAAGAAATTTCAATTGGGAACTAAAGAAATTGATATATGAATAATGGTGAAAATTTTAGATAATAATAGTGTTTACAAAAGCTTTTTTAGGCTGATAATAAACCACAGAATATACCTAAACATCACAGAAAAAATAAATCAGACAGGTCTTGAAATGTTAATTTTCTGTAGAATCCTAATTTGCAGAAAGTTTTGAAAAAATAAAACATCTATACCTTCAGCTTACATTATAATTGCATATATATAGTTGTACCATGTAAAAAAGGAAATATTACTTTGAAGTCCTTTAATAATCTTGTAAGAGAATCTACTTGCTTTCCATTCAAATACCTCATAAAGTTAAGACTACCTCATCACTTAACATTTTGTGGTCCCAAATTTATTCCTAGTAGAAAGGTAATAATGAGTACTTGTCCTGCACAAGGTATTGAGCTGTGTCTTTGACATGTTCTTATTTTTTACCTACATGAATTCCATGAGGTTAGAAATGTTAAATGACCTTATGGAAATGGAAAACTGCATCATAGAGAAGAAAATAGTTGGCCCAAAGTCAGGCAGGTACTCAATCACAGATGCAGAACTTGACCTCAAACTCCAGGTCATTAATCAGTCACTAAGTAAAATGCAGGCACCATCTATGTACTGACCTTCTTCTTGAACTAATATTTAGATTTCTATACAGCTTGTCCATGATAACCTTACTCTCTCCACATAGAGTTTAAGGTATTTTCATGATCATACCACCGTTTTCCCTTTGTCTTTATTATTTGATTATTTACCTGAAGTGTTCCCAACTCTTTATACTAGAGCTGAATGATGAATTTGAAACAAGTCTGTGCTTGCAGTTAGGTCAACTAAACCACAGCATTTTTCTGGGTCTCTCTGGAGAGTCATATAGTCTTGCTGGCCATGACTTACAAGAAAAAGAAAATAGTTAAATTTATTGCCACTGGGGTCCGTGAACATGTTATGATTTCTAGAAGTATCGTGCCCTAAATGATAGCCATTGATTTATTTTTTATTTTTATTTTATTTTTTTAAAGATTTTATTTATTTATTCATGAGAGACAGAGAGAGAGAGAGAGAGGCAGAGGGAGAAGCAGGCTGCCTGCCAAGCAGGGAGCCTGATGCGGAACTCGATTCCAGGACCCTGGGATCATGACCTGACCTGAAGGCAGACGCTTAAACATCTGAGCCACCCAGGCGCCTGATAGCCATTGATTTATATCTCTTTTGATCATTAAAAAAAAAAAAAAAAAAAAGGCCTGGAAGGGTGTATGCATCTGAAGAGTACAACTATTATCAATCAAAAGTTTTGATTTATCAGTCTTTAGCAAGAATCTATTATTTTATCACTAACTATTTAAAACTCTCTGGGGGCGTGCTGGGTGGCTTAGTTGGTTAAGAGTCTGCCTTTGGCTTAGGTCATGACCCCGGTGTCCTGGTGTCCTGGGATCAAGCCCCACATCAGGCTCCCTGCTCAGTATGAAATCTGCTTCTCCCTCTGTCCTCCACCCCACTCATGCTCTCTCTCTCTCACAAATAAATAAAATCTTAAAAAACAAAAATTAAAAAAAAACCCACCTCTCTTAGATAGGTTGGAAAATGTAGAAAAAGATCTTTTTAGTTTGTATATGAAAACAATATTTCACTGTTCTCCCTAGTTATTTTAGGAAAGTTGAATCTCTTTGTTCAGAAGATAGCATGAATGTTAGGGTACAAACAAGGCCCATATAAACATGAAAGAAAGTCTGAATAAAAGTTAATATTTTCAGTTTCTACAGTTACCATGGTTTATTTTGTCTTCCCTGCTTTTTTGTTAGCTACATAAATTCATATTGTTTCAATAACAATTTGCCATGAAATTTCAATCCACAACTCTAGAACTTCAATTAATTTTGAGAAATAAAAATGTGATTTCTTTTTTTCTAATCTAGGCAAAACTACAAGTAAAAATATAAGTCAAGAGAATCTGGAAAAGATATACATATATATCTTATCTTGAATTAGTGTTCAATTCATTTTACGGATGTATTACAAACTATTTGTGAATTATATAAACTACTTATTTAACAAACAGGTCATAAAGTGTCAGCAATCCAAACTTTTGAGCCCTTACAAAGGACTATTTTTACAGAGAAAGCATTCTGAATGATTAAAATACCCATATAAAAGATTTAAGTAGAAATCATTTCTTTAATAGTATTTGGAAGTTTTGCTAGTTTCCTTATCAAAATATTCAATACCCACTACTAGGCATATGCTTGTGGTCAGTTTACTAAAATCTGCCATCATATCATCTTTGAAAATAAATATAACATATTTTAGAATCATGTGTTTCCTTCCAAAGTGGGCAAAGACTCCTATTAGCTAAAAGGGGAAGGGAACTTGTTAACCACATCTGGGAGATACTGAGCCAGTATTCGGTAACTTGAATTTATCATTGAAGAGGTTATGTCAAAATATGAATGTATAAACACAGTTTGTCACTAAAATTAATATATAAAAATTAAACCACGTTTTCTTTGTTACATTATTTTGGCACTAATTTGCCATTTAATAAAATATTTTCTATGCAAAGCATGTTTTCAGGCATCTTCCCCTTTTTCCAACATCTTATATTTCCATAAATGTAACTTTTATTTCCACTTCAAGTAATAGTTTTAATTTGTTAACAAAGCATGTCAAAATATATGTGTTTATAGAAATATATATACATATATTCATACAAACACATGCTTATGGATTACTTATTATCCTGTATGCCAAAAGAACAACAACAAACTTATTTAAGTTTTAAGCCCAGGATAGATGTGATTTGTTTTGAGTAGTTTTGGAAAAACATACTTTAAAAAGATGGAAAAACTTATAAAAAACTATATTATAGTTTTTGAAACCATCATTTGCTCTAAATGTTGAAAGCTCCCATTATGAAGTAAGATTCAAGGGATCCAAATTCCCTGCATGTCACACCATGCTGAACATGGTGAAAAACTGCCTCACCTAGTCTGTCAGAAGAAATGTCTTAAAAGGATACATGAAAGGTCTTCAAGTGCTCCTTCTCGAACCAAAGCATTTTTAACATGAATGTACTATTATATGTGTGCTGTTATATATGTACTACTATATATATACAGACCAAATTGAAATACTATGATAGACTTCAAAATTATAAGTGATACATAAGTAAAGATACCGATGAATTTACGATGACTATCAAATATTTAGAATTCCATTATTATATTTTATAGCTCTATGATAGATCTTTTGAAATTACACTAACGTGTTAAAATTTGAAAAGGATAAAAATATGCCTTTTCTCTGAAACAAAATATATGACATTTTCGGAAGTGCAAGGTAAAAAAAGAAATGGCATCCATGGAAATGACAGGTAGGACAGCCAATCAGCCTACAAGAGTTATGCCATTGCTAAAAGCAACTCCAAATTCACTGAACAGCTTGAGTAGGCTGCTACAGTATCTCATGTTCAGGTTTGACATTAGAATCTTGAATTGAGTTTGAAGAAATCTTAAGAAAACTAAACATGTTTTATAATCTTCACACCCACCAAAGCCAGAATATTGTTGTGTTGTCTGGAACATTGTCATGTGATTTAAAATGCTCTATAATATTTAATGAAATAGTACAGATGTGGATGTACAATTCATAATTTTATGTTCATAAATACTTAATTGAGACAGTTAAATAATGAAAGTATCAAGAAATTTTCCTTAGGATATATATTTCCACCCTTTGAAATAAAATTAGCCTTTGATACACTGTAGCTATATAGTGATATTAGGGTGTAGTGAACTTACAAATGCTGAAATCTGATATTTTATGAACATGTAGTTAATTGTCCTTAAAATTTAATAGCAAGTTAAAATTATTACTTGAGGGGGAAATAATAAAATCAGCTGTTTTTAATTTCTAAATAAAAGCCACATTTATGTAAATCTAAGACATTAGGGAAAGAGGAAGATGCCTGAAAACATGCCTTCGCATAGAAAATATTTATTAAGTGGCAACTATGTTATATGTACTATTATATATTCATACTAAAAAAGAAGTACATTTCTTATCACTTAAAAATATTATTAAAATAAATAAATGTTATTGGTCTAGTCCCATGATGCCGATATTTTTCCTTGACCAAGAGAGAATAAATTCTGAATCCCATTGCTATATGGTTTAAAATTTTTATGTGAATCAGGATTTGGTGTAGGAAGGAGAAAGCTTGGGGTTTTGTTTAAAGAATGGATAAACAAGAAATTTAGGTTCCTCAACATCCCTGAAAGGTCAGAAGGGAAAACTCAGTCCTGCTATAGGACATTTTGTTTCAAGGCCCTGCTACCACAGTGATGATTCAGAGGCCTGGAAAATTGCAGTCATTGAAGACAGTGGCACTTCTGCCCCAGCTGCCTGCCACTCACAAACTGTTATATGTCAGACAACATGGGTTCTAGTCCTACAAACACTCCTGTCTCCTGTAGCCTGGCCCTCAACCACAACCACTCCAGAAGAGCTTCCTCTCTCTCCCCACTGCCATTTGCAATTTTCCTGCCAATTCATCTAATGGACAAAACTATATCTTGTCTAGAATCTGAGTAACAGCATCTAGGTAATACAGTTTTTAGCTTCCCAGCTTCTGAGCTTCTGAAGTTAACAGAGAATAGATGCAACATTTCGCCCAAGTCTGGTAGACAGTATAATCCAACTCTTTACTACTGAATGTTAGTCCACACCACTTTTACATATATTTAAATGTAAAAACAGCAATAGGAAAAACAACATGGTCTGTCAAATGCAATGAAGTCTCCTTCATGTTAATGAAAACATGCTGACCCTTGTCAAAAAAAGGAGATCCAAGACCCATCAGTTCTGTTTCTATCTCTCCGTAATATCCATTCTCATTCCAATTTGATCACATCACCATTTTCATAATCAGAAACCTGAGGATTAAATCGTAAAGATGAACATCATCGATTAAATGTTTATAAAATAAGGGAAAATTAGAGTAAAATTTGTATAATATAAATGTAAATGTATGGACAAAATATATAATGTTTAATATGCCATGTTTATATAATAAGTGAAGCATATACTATTCCATTATCTTTAACTTAGTCACAGTTTACAAGACTGGAGTTGGTCTTTATAACTTAATTCTTCATCTTTCCAAATCATATTAATTTTGCTATTAGACATACTTAAACTTTTCAAGATTTTTGACTTGAGGAAATGACCCCAAACTTCTATTTTGAAGGTCTGAGTTCTTTTTAGTATTGTCTATTTTAGGTTTATCTAATCTTCCATTCACATGTATAATAGGACCTGAGATTTAAAGAAGCCATCATAAGATCCCATGGTTCCAGAAATGTTCTTTTCTGCATTCAATGTAGGATAGCAACATACTTCCCCTTGATAATCAGGATAGGTCCATCAAATGAACAAACCCCTTCTTGGTAGGTTCAGTGGCAAGAGGATTCCCAAATCACCCAGTGGAAACCATAGCATCACTTCTTTTGTTTAAACTCTCTTATATGTGTTTCCAATAAAACTTAAAATACAGTAGTTTATTTTTTTTTAAAGATTTTATTTATCCATCTGACAGAGAGAGACACAGCGAGAGAGGGAACACAAGCAGGGGGAGTGGGAGAAGGAGAAGCAGCCTTCCCACCGAGCAGGGAGCCCGATGCGGGGCTCAATCCCAGGACCCTGGGATCATGACCCGAGCCGAAGGCAGACGCTCGACAACTGAGCCACCCAGGCGCCCCCAAAATACAGTAGTTTAAATATCATACTTCTACACATTCTATGTGTGCTATAAAATTACTACCTCATTTCTGATATTAACAATGACATCTCTTCCCTACAAAATATTCCATTTTGTTTCCACAACTTACCTTCAAATTAATTTCTGAAAACATACAGATGTGTTTAAAGAGCAAGCAAAGCAAAATTTTCCACCAATAGGCCTGAAAAGCGGGATAAATTCAGTATGGCTTCACATTTTTTCTGTAGATAGATATAGATGGAAGAGTGAGAAAGAGATGTATATAGGAAAAACTGAGAAGTTGAATTCATTGGAAATAGAAGGCAATGAATTGGATGAATGTTATTTTGTTTATAATAACATATATGCATGTGAATGCATACATTTGTAATGCACACACAATACACACACATACACACAATTAACATATGTAGTTTTTCATAATCCTTTAAAAGATTTTGGACTCTCACATATTATATTTTTATAAACATGTTGTTACATTATTTATGTCATCTTACTTTGCATTACATTATGAAAAATAATTTATCATACACTTATCACTAAGGTAAAATTTAAAATGCATTATTAAATAGTTAAATATATAATATAGGTAGATGCTTGTTTCTTGGCATTTAACATACTAGCTAACACTTAACATAGAAATTGTAAACTACAATGTATCAATATCCATTCCACAAATTGCCAGTATTTGTGGTTGTAGTAATAAATTTCAGGTCATATGTGAGTTGTGTTTGTGATTATATAAGTGAGTTTAAAAGAAGATTTAGTGGTTTCTTCCTTTTAAGTATGATTATAAAAAATATGAAAATATAAGCCTTAGGTCCTAACAGAAAATGAGAAAAATGTTTGAAGTCTTAAAGGTGTTTAACCTTTTTTAAAATTATATTATCTCAAATTGACCAACATAGAAGAAATTAGACTAACATGAACAAATTTTGTCCTTCAAAGATATTAGCCATGTGTGCCCAAAGTCATAATGTGCATTTATGATGTAATACATTTGATGAGATAATTTAGAGAATGTTAAAAGGAAGAAATGAGCAAGTGCATTAGCAAGAACATCTTTTTAAATGATATAATTCTCTCAAAATTCTCAAGAACAGATTTCGAAACTACTTATGCTGAGCATGTACTAGGAATATGCTTTTGTGTCAGAAGGATATAGAGAAAATAAAATCATGGACATTATAATGAAAAAAATATATACAATCCTCATGTTTTTGAATTTCCTATACTTTTAAAGATTTTCCAATAATAAGCAATTAGATTCTTCTTATTTTCATTTTTAAAATTTCCTTAAATCTAAAAGTACTAATATCCCATTATAATAATTTGGAAGCCAAGATGCCAGATAGCTCTTGGCATTTCCTAATAACTTAGGTAGAGTTAATTAGCTCTGAGATGTAACAAAGACTGGATGTAATATTTCAAAACCTATAATTATTTTCTACATGTTGGGAATACTAAAATTAGAAATTGGGTTGTATGGTACATAAGATATGTGATATATATATTTTATCAATTAGCTAGGATGTTCTTAGTCATTATTTGATTTGGTTAATTTTATACTGAAATTGTGAACTTTTGTATTTCATTCCAGAAGTAGCTGCAATTTATTAGTGAAAAGAAAAAAAATAGAAAGTTATGTGGGATATAATAAACCTAGCTATTTAAAACCACATCAGTAATTGAGTCTATCAGTGAGATTTGTAATTGAAATTCCTTTCTGTAGGGGAAGATGGAATAAATCCTCAAATAGATGAAAATCAAGAACTGGTATATTTTTAATTAAATAGAAATAATAAAAATGTACTTAGCTTTTAATTAAAATGTATTTGAATATTAAAATATGCAAATTTAAATGTTTAATGAGTATCTACTATGTCAGTACTCTTTGACACCCAATCTCTTTGATCTTGGCTTTATGTATATGTGATGTTCTGTTGGCCTTTATTCTTGGTTCCATGCAACATCAAGTCTATATTCCTGTCCATATTGAGGTTTAAGTCATATCCAGGATCATATTTAGGAACAATAACTGGCCTCCTTTTCATTAGAAATGAGTTAATTCTTTGGATGACTAGAAACCATTACACGCATGTCATCTTGAATGGAAAGCCCACAGAATAAAAAGTTTCACTAGCTCAAGCCACCAGTCAACCTTAAAACATGGGTATAGTAGTAGTGACAGAATGAAAAGAGAGGTGTCAGGAGAGAAAAAAATAACAGAGAGAGAAATTAACAGCTAGAGTCACAAAGTGCCTGAGGCTTGAAATAAAGGAGAGAATGAGACAGACTAGATACTGTTAACAAGAGAGTGAAAACACACATTTCCTTCCTCCTATCCCTATTAGCTTCCAGTGTATTGTTGCCATGTGTCAGAATCACACCTTGGCAACAGTCTCCCATGTGACATCTGTCCATCATGTGATCATTTCCAAGATTTAACTTTTGCCATATTTTCCTAATAGGGGAAATAGCTAAGTAAGAAAGAGTAAACACATTTTCCTTACCATTCTCGCTGAATATTGTTCCCAAGATTTCTAACTACATCCTCCCTCCTTCTATAAAACAATCCACTAGACATCATGGGGGAAAAACTGCTATAACATCCCTAAAACCTATAAGCCAATAAAATTAAAAACACAGCCAAAACAAACTCAAGGAATGTTCAATCATCAGTTAGTACACTAAAATATTTGAAAACCTCTGTGAATAGAATTTCAAAATACAAATTCTGCAAGAAATAGAAAATATGAACAAAATGATAACTCTGCACTATAACTTAAAATTGCTGAAGAATTTCCTGCAAACAATTGTCTGGTGATAGGATTAATTAAAATTATTTTAATTAAAAAATTGCAATCTATAGAAGCTTTTAGAACAGAAAAGTTAGAGAACTTTATAATTTATGTAATGTTATTGTTTTAACATCATATGAAACTTTTACAGGGAGCAAAAATATTCTAAAAATATTCTAAATGTGTAATATAGATGCAGAAATCCTAATTAAAATGATAGCATGTCAAGCATTTTTAAAAAATAATATAAAATACATTCAATAGGTTTAATAATTGGGATTCTTTCAGTGGAAATCAAGAAATCCAATTAAATTGACTTAAGCAAAACTGGATAATGTAATTGAGAAATTGAGCTCTAAAATTAGCTCCATTACGGAAACTGAGTTGTTCAAAAATGTCTTTAAAATCTGACTCTGTCCAACTTTATATTCTGCTTTCCTTTATGTTGGTTTTCTATTCGGGCAGATTTTCCATGTGGTGACAATGATGGCTGATATATGTCTAAGAATTATTTTCTGTTAAGTTAATAACTTCAGTGAACATAATTCACCAACAACATCTATAGGAGGGGGACTAATTGGCCTGATCTAATGATATGTGGAAATCTCAACCAATCATTGTAGCCAGCTGACTGCATAACTTCTTAAGGCCAGTCATGGATAGCAACATCCTTACTTCTAGAAACAGGACTTGAGGTTTGGAGTATAGTTAAATCCCATGGATTTAAAGTAGGTCAAGAATTTCTCCCCAAAGCAAATTTAGAATTCTGTTCCTAGAAGGTAGCTGAGATCAATAGTTGGTACTTCTCATGGTGTTCTTCTAAGGAGTTCTCCTGAGAAACATGTCATTTAGTTTTGCAGAGAGCTGGAATCACTGTACAACTTGTGACTCCAGACACATCTAAATTTCCTCTTAATGGTCAGTTTTCAACAATTCTAATAGTTATATAAGCCTCTAATACCTATTATTAAATATATTTTTCCTTGAAATACCCAGTTGCATGTTCTTTTTCCCTGACTAAAACCTGACTAATGTAATAGACAAAAATAAGAGATATCGTGTGCATATATGCACAAGATATTATTATTACATACATTTATATTTAAATACATTATTATATTTATTTACATTATTATCCACCTAGATTATTCGACTGAAAAGCTTTTAGAAGTTATGATTACTACAAATAAATGCCACACACACCCTTCAAAATCAATAGTTCTCCCTTGTGTCAACACTAACCACCTGAAATTACATTACCAAAAAGAAAAAAAAAGCTACCAAAATATAAGTGTCCATAAATATATCTTATACAAAGTTGATCATGTCATTTCTGGACTTAAAGCCTATCAATGACTCATTAATTTGTCATTAACACTGAAACCCTTAACTTGACCTATTATGGCTGGAATAATGTAGTTTCTATCTTCTCCAAGGTCTTCTCATTCATTGACTCTCTAATACCTTCACTCCCCCTCCAGATAACAACTCTCTGGGTGTAGAAGTATGTCTACCCTGTTCACAGCTGTATGTACTACCATGGCCAAGGTCTGGAACATCAGAGGAATTCAATAAATGCTTGTTGAATCATTGATGAAAAATGCATGCATTTTTACACAATCAAAAACTAAAATCTAATACAGAAACAAGTTATTCTTTTTTTAAAATAGATTTTATTTATTTATTTGTCAGAGAGAGAGAGAGCATGAGCAGGGGGTAGGAGCAAAGGGTGAGGGAGAAGCAGGCTCCCCATTGAGCAGGGAGCCTGATGTGGGACTCCATACTAGAACCCCGGAATCATGACCTGAGCTGAAGGCAGACCCTTAACTGACTGAGCAACCCAAGCGCCTGGAAACATGTTATTCTTTTGTATGAAAAATTACATTTTGTATGAAAAATTACATCAGGTCAGGCCAATTAGTCCCCCTCTTTTGTATGAAAAATTCAAGAATATTGTATGTTTTACATACAATATTCTTGAATTATTTTATACATTTAATTCAAAGATGATCAGAATTTTAATAGATTTTGTTTTGATTTGGCCACAGGATGGATTAATCCTCAAGTTCTTCCTAATAGGCAAACATAAGAGATGTCCACTATAACAGGGGAAAACTAGAAACATATATATATATATACATATATATATGCATACATATATATTTTAATGCATGAACATATATTCATAAAAAAGGAAAAATATGATGACTTATCTTGCTTGTCATTCAAATGTATGAGGAAGTTTTGCTACTTAAACTAATGAAGTTCTGCTGTAAGAACAAACAAGAGTACATAAATGAGAAGAAAATTTCAAGAAATATACAACTGTATAAATGATTGAGTTTTAATTGGAGGTTACTTGTTGTAAAGAAAAGAATCTACGATGTTAAGTGAAAAAGCAGAATTTATTGGAATGACAAAAGGATACCTATCTTGAGATTAAGAGTTCCTCAGAGCAGTGAGATCATATGATACATGTCTTTCTCTGACTGACTTATTTCGCTCAACATAATACCCTCCAGTTCCATCCATATCTTTGTGCGGGAGGGATGTGGTGGCTGGGTGATGATAGACACTGGGGAGGGTATGTGCTATGGTGAGCGCTGTGAATTGTGTAAGACTGTTGAATCACAGACCTGTACCCCTGAAACAAATAATACATTATATGTTAAAAAAAAGAAGAAGATAGTAGGAAGGGAAAAATGAAGAGGGGGAAATAGGAGGAGGAGACGAACCATGAGAGACTATGGACTCTGAGAAACAAACTGAGGGTTCTGGAGGGGAGGGGGAGAGGGGATGGGTTAGCCTGGTGATGGGTATTAAAGAGGGCACGTATTAGGGCGCTTGGGTGGCTCAGTTGGTTAAGCGACCGCCTTCGGCTCAGGTCATGATCCTGGAGTCCCGGGATCAAGTCCCGCATTGTGCTCCCTGCTCAGCAGGGAGTCTGCTTCTCCCCCTGACCCTCCCTCCTTCATGTGTGCTCTCTCTCTCTCATTCTCTCTCTCAAATAAATAAATAAAATCTTAAAAGAAAAAGAGCACTAAGAGTATTTTGGGGCCTGGGTGGCTCAGATGGTTGAGTGTCTGCCTTCGGCTCAGGTCGTAATCCCAGAGTCCTGGGATCGAGTCCCGCATCGGGCTCCCTGCTCCTTGGGAGCCTGCTTCTCCCTCTGCCTCTCTCTCTCTCTCCCCCGCATCTCTCATGAATAAATAAATAAAATCTTTTAAAAAATAAATAAATAAAGAGGGCACGTATTGAATGGAGCACTGGGTGTTATATGCAAATAATGAATCATGGAACAAAACTAAAGATGGAATGTATGGTGATTAATATAACATAATAAATTTAAAAATTAAAAAAAAGGGTACCTCTCAGCACATATTGCCTACGCTGCCCTCAATAAAATATCCAGGCAAACATCCTGGACATCCACCAGGCCTGACAGCAGCTGATTTCCCTGATTTACTTTCTCTCCTTAAAACATAGACCCATCACTACTTCTTTTTAGTCATTTATTTTATTATATAATTTCTCACTCTGTGTTGGGGTTAATGTAGAGCATGAAATCAACCATAATACCTGGCTTGCTAAAGTGTAACACAGAGGCCACTGGGGGCAAGGGAGGGTTTTGGAGAAGGGCATAGGCCTTTGGAATGCCGAGGCCCGCGTCACCACTCCGCTGTTGGAATGCCGGGGAGTTGCCTTCCCCGAAGCTCTCTTAGCCCAAACAGCCACCCTGTGTTCTAAGAGATGTATGCTCTGTCCTTTAGGCTATGATTAGAAGAACTCATAGAACACGCAGATTAGCGTATCGTATCTTTCCCATAAGCAGGTCCTCCTAGTTCCAGTAAGACCCCTTGTCACACATCACATGCTTGAGAAAGAGTAATAAGGATTTGTGATTATCCTGAAGGACCAATAAAAGCAGGAGCAAACACGAGCAAATGTTGTTTCTCTCTGAGCATTGACCCCTTGCCTTCTCCTTTCTTTCACAGCAAAGTTTGGAGTACAGGGATTGCTTTCATTCGTTGGTAGAGAGATTGCTGGCCATTCCCGGCAACTCTGTAGGTCAACTTTTTCATGTGGAAAATGGTGTCTTCAGTCCTATGGTTTTGACCTGGTTTTCCTTTGGTGGCCAACATTAAATAAGTTGACTACAGTCTCTTAGAGCCAATTCCAAAGTTCTAAGAATGAGAACTGATTGACATAGCCAGGTGTGGGGTCCCTCATAGCAAGCAAAGACAACTAAATCTCTGATAATTAAGTAATCAAGAGAGAGTGACGGCTTAGAAGAAGTGATTGGAATTCTTAGTGGACTGAAATCTACAATAATAAGCAAAATATATTAATGATCAGAGCTGAAAGAATTACTTAAATGCACTTAGAAATAAAATATTAATTTCTGGCCTAACACTTCAAAGGTAAATAAATTTCAGTTGGATTAAAGAAGTAAATGTAAAATCATAAGAAGGCTAAGAGAAAATATAACAATCTTTCTAAACACTAAAATAAGATATCACAAAGATCTGGCTACAGAAACGTTGCATTCTCTATTTCACCAAACAACATAGTTGATAATGAAAGCACAGATAATGCCTTCACATACTTGGAGGAAAAAAAAAAGATTCATAAATTATGTGACAAGCAAAAAGATGATATTCTTACTATTTAACAGCAATGACAAATCAATAAAGCGAAGTTTGAGGCAGATGAGAAAAAAATGAACAGCTCATTAAAAAGGAACTAAAGAACACAGATGACTTGTATTCTTATAAAAAATGTCCCCTTTCACTGTTAATCCAAAACAAGTTTATCTGATATTCAGATGCTATTATCAAAATTATGAAGCCCAAACAAAAACAACTGCAACAAAAATAAATAATAATACCTGGTTTTGGAAACATAGACACTAAGAAATGTGCTGTTGTTGAAACTGATAATTGATATATTTTAGGAGACAGGAATTTTTTTAGAAAGTCATTGAAACAGGTATCGACTGATGGAACAATGTTAATACTATAAATTTATTCTAAGAACATGATAAACATAAGTGAAGTAAACAAAGTTATTAGTACAAGAAAAATTATTAATCACAACATTAGGGGGAAAATGTCAAATGTGATTAGTGGAGTTGTCACACATCCATACAATGGAATGAGATTAAAAAATATCTGAAGGGAAAAATCTAATCAGTTTTAAAAGGTGAGAATACCTAAATAAGTATAAAAGTTCTAACATAAAATAGTAAGTATTATCACAATATTATAAATTATACAGAGTAAAACATAAATTTGGAAACACATTGAAATGTCAACATTTTGACTTATTGAGCATGAGTGACTTTTATTTTGTTATTTTTTTATTTCTTTGTTTTTCAATAAATATCTTTTTCAATAAATATCAATACAGTTACATTAAGAAGTATCACAAAAAATAAGAGTATGAAGATCCTGTGGCATTAGATAGTCATCCGTTTGAATTTCATTTTTCTAACTCATCATAATCATAATGTTAGTTACTTAATGCCTTAATGCTTTTTTTGTTGTAAAATTATAATACTTATGCTACTCCTAATTTTTGTATGGATTATTCTGTGGATTAAATGAGCTAATATGCTGATTACAATGCCTATAATACAGCATTGCTTACACATGATATTACTAATTTAAAAACAATACACACATTAATTAAAAATATACTTCAGGGCGCCTGTGTGCCTCAGTTGGTTAAGCAACTGCCTTCGGCTCAGGTCATGATCCTGGAGTCCCGGATCGAGTCCCGCATCGGGCTCCCTGCTCAGCGGGGGGTCTGCTTCTCCCTCTGACCCCCTTCCCTCTCGTGCTTTCTATCTCTCATTCTCTCTCTCTCTCAAATAAATAAATAAAATCTTAAAAATATATATATACTTCAAAAGATGGTACAAATAATAAAAAGTAAAGAGCAGGTTTTAGAAACTTGGTTATGTATAATGAGTATATGTTTACGTATCAAAAAGATCCCACATTATGTAGCAAAACTACTGAAAATTGATATGCTTTAATAACAATGAAATAACTCAGGCATTAAAATGAAGTAAAGCATAGTACAATGGTTGAATTTCAGGTGTAACTTTTCTAAGGGCATATACCCTTCTCTTTGTTCCTGGTGATTTTCATGACACCTGACAATCATTTGTAAATTGAATCTACGTTATTTACTTACATCCCTCCTTCTTAAATTAATAAACTTCATTTTTAGAGCAGTTTTAGGTTCACAGAACAGTATGGAAGGTTCAGAGGCTTCCCATATGCTTTCTGTCTCCACATATGTGTAACCTTTCTCACTGTGGACATCCCACACCAGACTGGTACATTTGTCACAATCGAACCTACACTGGCACATCATTACTACCCAAAGTCCATAGTTTAGATTAATCTGATTTATTTTCTTTAGTCAAGAAACTTTAGAAACAATTCAAATGCAACGTATCTTTAGAAAAAGTAGGGACTATACATGGAATAGAAATAGTATTAAAATTTGCCTAAACATTAATCACCCACTATTAGGAAACTTATAATCTCAGACTTATGAAATGCACCTCATTAAAACTTAACATTCATGATTGTTGCATTGATTACTGTCATTATTACTTAGGTATAGTATGATAACACATATCAACTTTTCTTTTTAAGATAAAAAATCTTATATATACTAGAATACATCAGAAAACTATTGAATAATAAAGATGAGTTATTCTCCTCATAGTTGCAGTGGCTAGGATAGTATCTAATACATAAACTCCAATTAATTTAAGGATTTTTTATTGTGCCTTGCACTGTTCTAGGAACTCAAGAAAGTACAGAAATTAAAAGGAAAAAAAAAACACCTCCTTACTTTTAATGACATTATTCTCAGAAGCGGGCGTCAATAAATGTAATATAATATGTAAAAAAATAATAAGTTCTGAGGACAAAAATAAAGCAGGGCAGGTGTTTGGGAGTCCTGGGAGAAAGATGGAATTCTCCACAGTTTGGGCAAGAGGCCTCACTGTGAAGGTGAGTTTTGAGTAAAGATTTGAAGAAGGTGAGGGATTAAATTTTGGAAATCTTGAGGAAGAGAAACCAAATTAGAGAAATCATTGACCTGTAAAGGAGATCAGAGTTAGCAAGTTTGAAAGGAATTAGATCTGAGAGGTCATAAAGCTACCAATTCTTTGTGACTGTTGTAAGTACACTTTCCTTTTACTTTGAGTGAAATGGGAAACCAGTGAAGGTTGTGAATAGAAAAGTAACCTCATCGATGTGTATACACTAAAAGTATTACCGTGATTTGCAGTGAGCACCCTTGAAGCGTGGCATGGACGGGAACAGGGCGACCAGGTAAGAAGTTACTGCCATAATTCAAGTTAGGTTTGATGGTGGCTTGGACCACTCTGGTATAGATGGCAGCAGAAAGAGGTGAGGAAGGACTGGATCAACCAGAGAGTAGTTTTTATGAAGTGAGTTTACAGGAAGAGATCAACAGTGTCCAAGATACATAAGTTCTGAGAACTGGCCTTGCCTTTCTCAGTAGAGAACACTGATGACTTCACCAAAAATAGCTTCCGTGGAGTGGAAGAAGAGAATGCCCACCTATAGTGCATTTAAGAGAGATGGGGAAAAGCAGAGTTGCAAAGATATAAAGAAGTCTTAAAATAATTTAAGCTGTAATTGGGAAACTAGGAACAGTAAGGGAGCTGGAAAGAGGGGGTTGGCCAAGAGAGATGATATTTTTAGGACAGAATAAATAAGAGCATGATAGGAATAATGTAGTAGGGACAGGAAATTGATGACATTGGAGATAGAATACAGAATTGCCAGAGTGGTGTTTTTGAGAAGGAAAAAGACAGATTTCCTGCTTAGAGGTTTTAGGACATACTGCATAGAGGTACTGAGTCCAGGGAGCGAATGGGACTGGTAATGTAGCTTATGTTTACCAGCACTTGTACCCCAATAAATGACTGAGTCCATCAAAAGAAGAGACTTTTTCTTTTGCCAAGAATATTATATAGAGATCAAGACCCTGGTGAGAGGGCATTGTAACCAATACATAAGTGGAGGGGGTGGCCTTTGATGTACTAACAGGAGTGGAGGCAGAGTATGCAGGTATACATGTTAACAGATACATAGATGTAAGGGCAAGTGACTGGACTTCATTTCTCAGTGAATTCAGAGGCAAATTCATCAGCTAAATGTGACTATGAGGGAAGAGATGGATGTTTGAAGACTATAGAAAAGGTTCAGAATAGTCATTTGAGAGAATGGGAGAGAAAGCAATAGAAAAATAAATTCCCTTAGTGTTTAGAGAAGATAAAAAGAAAATGTAAAATGAGATCAGGCAGAATGGTTTTATGTTTTTCTCCAGTTATGTCAGTGCTCAGATTCAGGACTGGATTAGTAAAGGGTTATTTAATTAGACTTAGAGTAGAGGCAAGTTGTGTGACAAAACTGAAAAGTGGTATAGTTGAGAGTATATGCAAGAAAGTCATTAAAACAACTGACCATGGAATTTCAGTTTGGTTCTGAAGTAAGAGAAAAACATAAGGTTGATGAAGGAAAGTGAAAATATTGAAGGATCAATAAATATACATCCCAGTGGCATGATGGCTTATCAGAGTGGGGTTGCGTGAGGTAGAGTCCAAACAAGAAGTCAGAAAGTGGAGATGACAGAGTGTGATGCATGAAATTGAGATTATGGAGGAGGTGTTATGACAGGTAATGACAAGGTCTGGGTCATGACTGGAACTGAGTGGCTCGGGAGTGGGCCAGGCACGTTCACAGTAGTTTGAGAAACTGAGAAGCCAAAGTCTGGTTAGGATTCCTGCTTACTCTGAGAACTCATCAAAAATTCTGACAGGCAAAGTGATAGTGAAGTGGGAGCGAAAGCCATCAAGAATTAGGGAGGGGCGGGGGACACCAGAGTATCAGAAGATGATGCATTAATGTGATATCCTGAAGGATAGTTATCTTATAACATGGGATTGAATTCTCTGTGTAAGGTGGAGAACAGACTAGGAAAAGCAATGAGGAACAAGGAGGATACAAATCCCCCCCTGCTTTCAGGCTCAGCAATGAGAAAAATACACAAGAAACAAATAAGCAAACAAAAGAACAAAAATCCTCTACCACATGGGAGCCCTGCAGGGAGAGATCCAACAATCCATTAGAGCAAAATTGTAAAGGGCGCTTTCAGAAGAAAGGTTGAAAAAAGAAGGATTTTGTGGGTAGACTTTACTTCTGTAAAGTTTTATCCAATTGGAGCAACCTCTAGGGAATTGGGAAAGGGGGAGGTGAATAGAAGAGGCTTCTAATCTTTACTTTAATTAAATGCTTTATTTTTGAAATAATCCCTTTACTTTTATTTTTTTAATTTAATGTCTTAAATGTCAATACACACAAAAATGAATAGAATAAATGAGTTTTCTCAGAAACATACAGCAGAGTAGCAATGCCTGTGATCTGTGATGACATGGATTATTCACAATGTACAATTCAGACCTGGTGTCATGCAAGGTCCCTTGAATCTTTTTCATCACTCTACATTCCTTTTACCATCTTTCCCTTTTCTTTTGGTGGTAAAAAATCATTAATGTCTGCTTCCTGCTGCCATACTGTTGTCACTAGTCCTGTTACATACTGTGTTGTAAAGAGGATAGAAAACGGTAGTGCTGAGCTGACTTTTGCAAAGAAATAGGTAGTATTGGGGAACAATAATGTCTTCTTTGGGTTGATTGCTAACATTTGCCGATTCTTTGTCTAGGATTTCAGTACAAGTTTCAATACATCTTGATTAGCATATTTTAGATGTACCCCCTTTGATTTTATCATCCTGACATGTATCTTTTTACCTGTTTTAGTGTATTTTGCTATGAGCCCCACATAATACCATTTAACAACTGTTTTGCTACATAGTAATAGGAAATTCAATAGTCTCCAAGTTGTGTCTTACCTCCCTTTGACACAGTCAGTTTAAAGAACCATTACCTCATGAATCAAAATGTGACAAAGGTTTTAAATTATATTCATGAAGGTTGTTAAAATATTTTACTGGAGAGAAAATTGACCAGTTGTCACTGGGAATAGAGTTAAAACTTTCTAGAGAAAATAGAAAGACAATGAAAATATGTAGACTTTCATCACATGAGAATGACTCTAAAAGAGTAGAAGATAGCAACACACGAGATGGTGGTGCGGACAGTGCCAGGTAATTGGCATCTTTTTATTCTTTCTGTTTGTATTTATTTGTTTCTAAAATTGAAATATATTTCACCTATGACATTGTATAAATTTAAGGCATATACCCTGTTAATTTGATTACTTTATATATTGTAACATGATTGCCATTGCAGTGGTAGTTAGCACCTCCACAATGTTACATAATTATCCTTTCTTTTTAGTAGTTGGAATAATTAAATTGTAGTCTCTTCACAAGTTTATTGTAATACACCATTGTCATCTATGGTCTACATTCTGGTGTACATTAGATCTCTAGGGCTTATTTGCTGTTCATTCAAAGTTTGTACCTTTAACATCTGTTTTATCTCCCAACTCCTATCTCCTGGTTGTCACCATTTTACTCTATGTTTTTATGAGTTGGGCTGTTTTAGATTCCACATATAAATGGTATCATGCAGTACCTGTCTTTCTTTCTCTGACTTATCTCACTTAGCATAATATGCTCAAGGTCCATGCATCTTGTCACAAATGGCAGGATGTTCTTCTTTCTCATGGCCGAATAATATTCTATTTACAGATGTGTGTGAGTCTTCTTTATCCATTCATCTGCTGATGGGTACTTAGGTTGTTTCCTTATCTTGGCTATTGTGAATAATGCTGCAGTAAACATAGGATCATGTATATCTCTTTGTCCTCTTTTCATTTCCTTTGGGTGTACATGTAGAAGTGGAATTGCTAGATTATACGGTAGATCTATGTTTAAACTTTTGAGAAAACTCCAAATGGTTTTCCATAGTAGTTGAACCAACTTACCTTCTACCATCTGTGTGCAATGGTTTCTTTGTTCCACATTCTCACCAATACTTGCTATCTCTTTTCTATTTCAGCATAACCATTCTAACAGGTGTGAGGTGTTAATTCATCATGGTTTTGATTTACATTTTCCTGATGATTAGGAATATCAAGCATCTTTTCACATACCTGTTGACCATTTGAATGTCTTCTCTAGAAAAATGTCTACTTAATTCTTCTATGTTTTAATCAGATTGTTTTTGTTGTTGTTGTTATTGAGTTATCTTAAGGCTTTAGGTATTTTGGATATTGATACCTTATCCCATATATGGTTTGCAAAAATGTTCTCCCATTCTGTAGCTTGTCTTTTGCTGTGCAGAAGCTTTTAAATTTAATATATTTGCATCTTTATATGTCAATAAGAACAATGTACTTTGATCTTATTTTCAATGAGGAATATTCTAAAATTAAAAAGGGAATATTATCACCAAAGGATGGAAAATAAAGAAGAATAATACTAGAACATTTAGCTACCACCCCCACCTCATTACAAGCTTCTAACATTCTCTATTTTAGTAAATCATACTAACTGTGGACAGTTACTGAAGCCAGAAATCAGTCCACATTCTTTCTTTCCCCTGTCATTTTCATCCATTCTACCACCTTATTATAAAATCTTTGATTTACTTATGCATTCATTTATTCATTCAGTAAGTCAGTATGCTAGCCAATGTTCTTCCTAAAGTGGTGAAAATGCCAACTTTTCTCCTAAATATTTCTAAAGAGTTTCCACTTCTTTTTATCCTGATGCCATAGCCATGCCACACATTTTTCTCACCTGAACAACTGCCATAATCTCTTGGCAACTTATTTTCCTACAGCAGCTCTTCCTGCTATCTGCTTTATAGCCAAGTCCTAAAAGTTTAATTCCTAAATCCTTAACTTAGCTTCTCAGAACTTCTAAAATCTAGGTGGCGGGATCACATTTGAATATGAAGAGAAGACTTCTCAAACTTGTATGGAAAAAGTACTGTTTTTATCATGCATAGACCTAATTTTTTATGATTACTATTTTAGTTTTTAAGTGAAGCAGCCATTTTTTTTCCATTTTGACTTTAAGTGTCATAATAGGTGATAAATCCTGATATGTTAGAGAAAATATTGGCTCTGGAAGTGGAGGTAGACAATGTTGGCAACCACCACAATATTATGCACAAAAGACAGAGTGAGTAATATAGTCAATGAATCAAATAATTGTTAGGTAGACTGATTTGATTTGTATGTATTTTGATGAACAACATCCAGTTTTAAAAATATTTTTGAGTCCTGGAGCACCTGGGTGATTCAGTCGATTAAGAGTCCTGCTCTTGGTTTCGCCTCAGGTCATGATCTTGGGGTCATGAGGTTGAGCCCCGGGTTGGGCTCCACACTCATCATGGAGTCAGCTTGAGATTCTCTCTCTCCCTCTGTTTTTGCCTCTCCCCCCCCCCACCGCTTGCCCTCTCTCTCTTCCTCTCTCTCCTTTCTGTAAATAAATAAATAAATAAATCTTTAAAAAAATCTATTTTTGAGCTCATTAGACATTGCCAGGCTATCTTTAATTCTGACATTATCCATTTTATCCATTTCATAGCATCCTTCTTCTTTTTTGTTTTTTTTTTTGCCTCAAGACAAAATTACATTTATTCACGAACCATAATTTCAGAACATTTATTAAGATATTTACTGATCATTTTATGAGCATTAGGAAAGTAGAACACATTCCTCTTCCTAATTGACCATTACAATTTTAGATTTACTGGAATAATAAACCTGTTTTTGTTATCTATGAGGACAGGCATGATGAAGGAGCTGAGCAAAGATGTGCATTTCCCTAAAAAACTAAAACTCCATGCCCCACATAAGGGAAATAATTCTATTAAGATTAGAGTCACTGGTGATGCATTGCTCCTTGTAGTGAAAAGACAACTTGTAACAAGCAGATTGCCTGTGCATAGTAAAGACTAGAAAAAAAGTAAAATGTGACTGTTACTCTTTCTCCATTAAGAGCTTAATACAAAGATAATTTCAGTGATTGGAGGAACAATGAAATTGTGAAATGTACTGTAATTATTAATCCTTACTCTGTATATATTTATTTAAAACTATGTAAAATTATTTGTTGGCTATAAACATGATCTGAAATGTGATTTTATGATACCTAATACATAATTTATATAGCAAGAGAGAACTCATATTCAAATAGCACTGCAAGTCTGCAAGATTTTATTGATTTTCTGATAAAGAACTTCCCAATTTCATATAACAAATTCATGCACTGCACATTATATTCTTGTATTATAAGTCATAGCCTAATAAATCAATTTACTTCTAGTAATTACCTGGAAATGATCTCCCTATTCCTGACATTCATTAGTCATTGGAAATGAAAATGGCAGGGAAACCAGTAGTGCCTAATGTAGAAGATTTTTAAATGTTTATAGATTTCTAAGCATGATTAGAAATTGGGAACGCTGCCTCCCCTTCAGGATGATCAATACAGGCACATATTAGAAACCAGAAAAGCAGACTTCTCAAGGGCAGTGATTAAACACCCTGCAAATGTGAAGGAAACCACTGCTTTCTTATATCTTTATTAGCAGGTGTGGAACCACAATTACAGATTTAAAATTAGAAGTACATAATAAAATCATAAATCTACTGATCTGCATAGTTTGTCACCTTAATTAATAATTGATATTTTAAATTATTATTTCAAGCTTTAATTCCTTGAGTACATTGTATTCTACATTTTATTGTTTTTTTTTTCCTTTTTAAAGATTTATTCATTAGGGAGAGTGAGCTTGAGTGTGGGGGAAGAGGCAGAGGGAGAAGAAAATCCCAAGCAGACTCCATGCTGAGCAAGGAAACTGATGCGGGGCTCAATGTGGGGCTCATTCCCATGACCCTGAGACCATGACCTGAGCCGAAACCAAGAGTTGGACATCCAACTGACTGTACCACCGAGGCACCCTTGCATTTGATTATATTGTAGGGAGTAGTAAAGACAGTATTTAAAAGTACATTAATTCAAAATTAAAATTAAAATATGATTCAAAACATTCAAAAGCTTATAATTGTTCCTCAGAAAAATAATTATTATCAGAATATCAACATCTGTTTATTCGGATTGCATAAACATAACAATATCCATAATTTGGCATGTTGGTCGGAAGGACAATATTAACATTTTATTAAAACAAGTTTAAAGAAAGAGACTTTCCCAACATCTCATTTAATTATAATAGTCTATAAAACTATTTCTAAAAATCACACTAATCAGTATTATGATTTATTTATTGCTTTACATATTTTATTTTATTTTTTTAATTTAATTTTATTTTATTATGTTATGTTAGTCACCACACAATACATCTTAGTTTTTGATGTAGTGATCCACGTATAACACCCAGTTTTCATATAACACCCAGTGCTCCATGTACTACGTGCCCTCCTTAATAACCATCATCGGGCTCACCCATCCCCCCAACCCCCTTCCCTCTAAAACCCTCTGTTTCTTTACATATTTTACATGGCTACAAACATAAAATTTTAAAAATGTAACTTGGGAATGTCATTTACTTTTTAAAATTTCAGTTTAATTTCTTTAAGAACAGAGGTCTGTGATTATACAATATTGTGGAATAAAATATTTTTGTATTATCCATATTTACAGTCTTCTACAAGGAAAAGAAAAAGGGACACAAGACTTAATTTTTGGAGGTGGTGGAGGTGGTGGTGGTGGTTGCAAATGCCATCCTTGATGTTTGTGCTACTGTGATGGTCAACAGCTGTTGCTACTTCCTACTGAGTTCTTACTGCAGTCCTGTCCCATCTCCAGAAGGTATTAATCCTCCCTTTGTTTTATGTGCAGTCTTCTCTCTATTGATTCCGCCCTTTGTACCTAAAAGCATTATCATGAACTTATTCCTGTAAAATGTGATATTTTACCTTATCTGGGTACCTCATGCCACCGTATCATTCACACACTTTGGAAAACATAGTTGCGTTCCATGCCTCTTCCTTTTGGTCTCTTCTCTCCTTGCCATGGCGTATCTCGGATTGCACTGTTCTTTGACCACTCTACTGGCCCCATTCTCAAATGTTCACCTATACCTAACTAACTGACAAACTGAGCAGTGTCTTCTCTCACCTTACTTATACTCTTTATAGTATTTGACACGTGACTTTTTGTGTCTCTGAGTTTTACTAACTTTAATTCTTGATTTTTCTGTCTTTTGTTCTAATTCTCCTTACAGGTTTTACTTGTTTATCCTACAATTCAAGATAGTTATTTTCCAAGGTTTTCTTTTTAGCAGCCCCCTTGTCTCCATCTCCTCACTCTCCCCTGTCATTCCCAATCATTCATCCCATTCCAGCAATCACACCAATGTCGACATTCTTCAGATATGTCCCCTTTGGCCTGGGAAAGAGCAACCTCATTGTTGTCTATCAGAATTTGGTACTTGGATGTGTCACAAACATTTCCATTCCAAGATATTCTTGCCATCATCTTCATACATGTCTACCTGCTCTCTGAATGACTGAGTTTACATTACATCTTTTTCATCTGTTTCACTTTTCCATTCTATTCTCAATTTACATTTCCAATTATTTACATTTCCATTTATTTATATTTCCATTTATATACATTTAGCTCATTTGAATCCTTGATGATCACTTAAAAAAATGGAATAAGGCGACAGAGAAGACTGTTTGGTACAAATCCTTAATGTACAGAGACTTACTGTACTGAACTAAGGTACTGAACTGTACTAAGGTACTGAACATGACCGTCTCTTCCCTGGCTGATGGTGTTGTACTAACACACATTCTACCCATTCACATACACTTCCTTATTTGCACACAATTGTCACCCTTTTGCAAATATATTTAAGGTGTACTGCTGTGATGGGATCACAGAGAAGTCACTAGCCAATTCATTTATACTCACACACAAATGTGGCGCTTTTATTTTTTAAGATTTTCTTTCTTTCTTTCTTTCTTTCTTTCTTTCTTTCTTTCTTTCTTTCTTTCTTTCTTTCTTTCTTTCTTTCTTTCTTTCTTTCTTTCTTTCTTTCTTTCTTTCTTTCTTTGACAGAAAGAGAGACAGACAGTATAAACAGGGGGAGTGGCAGAGGCATGTTCCCTGCTGAGAGATCATGAGCAGGGGGGAGGGGTAGAGGAAGAGGGAGAAACAAACCCCACGGAGCAGGGAGCCCAATGTAGGACTGGATCCCAGGACCCTGGGATTATGACCTGAGCCGAAGGCATACATTTAACTGACTAAACCACCCAGGTGCCCCTGTGGTGCTTTATCTTTTCCCTTTGGTTGGTCATTATCTTCTTGGTCTATTCCAATAGTGTTTTTCCTCATAAACTTTAGGTTCTCCTGTTCCAGGCTTATTAGTTAGGATGTCTCTTATGGTAAATTAAGGGAAAACATATCTTGAACTGGATTAAATAGGACGAAGAAGTTACCGATTTTCATGTATTCAAAATGTTCAGCAAAAGGATACATATAGTCTTTGTTCCAGAGGCTTATGATGTTACCAGAATTTTGCTTTACTTCTGTCATTTCACTCACACTTGTTCTCCTCCTACTAGTTTGCCCTCCGCATGGACCTCATTATGTAACAGAATAACGGTGACAGTCCCATGGCTCTGTATCTAGTCTCATTATCTGAAGGAGAAGAACTTGTATCTGAGAAGAACCAACCAAATCTCATGTCTGATTAGACCAAATAGATAACATTCCTTATTACTACAGTTTGAAATAACTTTCAAAGTTCAAATCCTATATCTTTGATTATTTCTTCTGGGCCTTGTCAGTTTGACTCTTTCTTTATATTCTTACTATTTTACTAATCCCACCCTGACCTCCACAAAGTCTACATTCATATAGAATCACATAACAAAAGCAAAGAAAGAAAAGTAAGTTTAAATATATATTGTCAGTAACAGAGAAAACAATGTCCCAAATGTGAATGGACCTTCTCTAATCATTAAATTCCTGGATAGTTAATACATTTTGTTCCTCTATGATTTGAAAACTCTCAAATAATTAAACTTGTGTTTTGTTTTGTTTTGCTATACAAGGTTTTCTATAGTATGATTTCATGACCTGGAAAGCAGCCATTTCTTTGTTGTGTTCACAAAAGCATAAGACCAGCTCAGGATGCCATTCAATCTTGAGTAGATTTTCTGGAAGAAGCCAATAACATAGCAAATATTTAGACATGTTAAACCAAGGTGCTTTTAACTGTGTTATATTTTAAACACTGTACCCACCCCAGTAGTTTTGCTTTGGACATTATGACTCTATGGTAAGATGATATTTTAGAAATTCAAATTAGAACATTCTTAGGTTTCCAAATATAATTTTGGGTGGAAACAATGAAGTAGTAGTCTTAAAAACAGTTGATATTGAATAAGAATATGTGGTTCAAATCTTGACTACATCCTTTTATTTGGACAAGTAATTTCCCTCCTTCTGTCTCAGTCTCCACATCTGTACAACATGGGATTATAATAGTATATACTGCATAGGATTGTTTTGATGAGCAATTAATGCAGAGAAAATCCTTAGACAGTGACAGACAGGTAGTAAACATTCATAAATGTTATGCCTATCATTATGCTTATTATTATTGTATCTACTCTTGAGAAATACTTAAAAACCAGAATTAATTGGCTTACTAATGCTGAATTTTGTTGAGTGAGAAAAGACTTCTTTGAATTGAAAAAGCCAGGATTTAAATCTTGAAAATGAAATTTAGAGGACTGGGCAAAAAGGTATACACAGAAGGAATAATTATATACTATGTTTAATAGGTCTTTCTCTTGCTAGAAAGTAAACAAGTGTTTATCCAATAAACAGGAAGAAGTGGTTTACAAAGAATAGGAAAATGTAAGGGTAAGAGAAGTGTGAAAATCAGTCTTCACCTTGCTTCTATACAAAGACAAACTATAGGAGTGATAGCTCTAAATAGATTTGGGAAATCCTGAGCATACTTATACGTTCCCCCCAGGGTATTGCCTCAGGAGGCTGGATCTTTCTAGAGATCCTCTCCATCCAATATGGTACTGAACATTCATGGCAATTTGATTTTAGCATAACTGTAGCAGAAGAAGGTATCTGAGACAGATACAGAGAAATTTGAACATACACGAAAATCTCAGCATGTGACAAAAAGAAGTGAAGGATTTCCAAGATCACCAAGATAATTTGCAGAAGGCTGTTTGGGCCATAAATAGGACAATAAGAATATGGCATTCATGAATCCCACAACAGGATTCTGTGAGATATGTTGCACTTTAGGAGTAGATCTATGACAAGGGCTTGGCTGTCAGACACCCAAAACCAAGACTGACAGCAAGGCTCAGCAGGATCCAGGGAGAGCAGATGGTGGTCATGCTGATCCCCTAGTGCCCTTTAGGAATACTTAAACTCCCAAGGCATTCATTTCAATCCAGAGAAAATGGGAATGTGGACTCCTAAATATTTCTGTTTTAAACTGGCCACGATCAACACCTTCAAGAGATAAATTTTATACTATCAATGGCAGTAGGGAATTTATGTACTCAGCTAAGTTCTTTAATGGAAACAAAAAATGAAACACCAAAATTTGATAAACCTGGTTGGGATTTAATGTGTGTTTGTATTATTATTATATTAAAACATTTTTAAACTCTACCATCATGGCAATATGGCAATGGATATGCACTAATATTTTGCCATATTCACTGCAGATTCTCAGAGGTAGGAAATAAAATTACAAATAGAGTACATTAGAATTTTACATGGGATTATTTTGATGATTAATTAATGCAAACGAACTCTTAGACACATCGTAAGATATGTGATAGACACATAATAAGCATTCAGAAAAACTGTGACTATTATTATGATTATTATTATTCTTGTATCCACTCTTAGGAAATGCTCTAAAAGTCAGGGTTAATTGGTTTGCAAATGCTGAATTTCACTGAGAGAAGCTGACACAGTGGCTCATTTTTAAAGGACCAGGGGACTGGATAATGGAAGAATATTGATATTGTTTCCTTCTCCCTTCTGAGATGTAAGTGAAGGAGAGAATACAATCAAAAGATACTTAAGTGGGGTGCCTGGGTGGCTCAGTTGGTTAAGCGACTGTCTTCGGCTCAGGTCATGATCCTGGAGTCCCAGGATCGAGTCCCATATCGGGCTCCCTGCTCGGTGGAGAGCCTGCTTCTCCCTCTCCCTCTGCCTGCCTCTCTGCCTGCTTGTGCTCTCTCTCTCTATCTCTGTCAAATAAATAAATAAAATCTTAAAAAAAAAAAAAAGATACTTAAGTGGATGCCTGGGTGGCTCAGTTGGTTAGGTGACTGCCTTCGGCTCAGGTCATGATCCTGGAGTCCCGGGATCAAGTCCCGCATCCGGCTCCCTGCTCAGCAGGGAGTCTGCTTCTCCCTGTGATCCTCTTCCCTCTCGTGCTCTCTGTCTCTCATTCTCTCTCTAATAAATAAATAAAATCTTTATAAACAAAAAAAAGATACTTAACTAAAAGTCTCAATATATGTATCTGCTCAAAAGTACCCAACAATCACTGCTGTTGATAATTCTCAGTGAGAGCTCAATTTAATAGCATATCTTGAAACTAGTGCCAAAGTAATTCTCTTCTTCCTACATGTTCCCCATCCATTGCCCCTGAATGGAATACAGCAGGTATTTATTTCAGAGCTATCATGTCAACCTCCTCAGTCACCAAACTGTTGACACCAAGAGTAAATGAGAATGTCCATTCCTGTCTGTAGATGCATGCTCAGAACACATCCATACATGTATGATCAATGAATAAAGGCAAAACGCTTAAGACAGGGCATTGGGACCTTCCCCACATGAAATAAAGGAAAAGAAGATGGGACCATGTCATGGCGGAAGAATCGGTAACTCTGTCCACTGAGAAATATAAGGCCATTGAATTCCAGCCTTTCACAAGTCAGATTTTTTGTTCTTCCTCCTGTCAGAGAGCAGAGAATGTTACCTCCTCTAGAGAAAATAAAGGAGACATGTAGGTCTGTGAGTAATATGACTTCGGATATAGTTAGCACAGAAATGTATTACAGGTACTTATTACTTTCAAGAAACTATGTTTCATCGTGCTGTGGAAGGTAACAATGAAAATGAAAACAAAGGTATATCTACTGGAGAACAGGAAGTACAGAACCACTGCTCAGGAGAGGGGAAATGCCTCTCTCGAGCAAACATATCCCATGGATCAACTGGATTTCCTATGTTATTTTTTCCAAGAAGAATTTGTCAATCACCTTCCAGTGACTGTCTGGCCTTGAAAAACATATGTATGAATGTGACAAGTTCCCTGTTATCAAGTTCTTTGTTTATTTGTTTATCACTGCAAGTGTGTACTCAATTGTACACGGTTTTTTTTTAGGGAATTGAATTTTCTGAAAAAATCAATAGTAAGGAATAATGTGGAATCCTTCAAATGTTACACACACACACATACACACACATTTATGTGAATATAGGCATCATTCTGAAAGTAAAAAATCACAACAGTTCACCTCTTTTTAAATGTTATACATAATAGATAATAATATTTACATTAATATTTTGGGGAGAAATGCATTATAATGTTTATTAACAATTGTGAGAGCAAGCTATTAGTATTTAATTTTTTATTCCCAAATACTGAAGTGGGATTTCTTGTACAAATAGAAATTAAATATTTCCAAAAATATCATCTCTTTGAAATAGAAGCTTAGCTGGATGGAAAGTAATAATCATGTCACTCATTCAAATTCCAAATATTCATATTCAGCTTCTGAAAGGAATGTATAACCTTTTATAAAATAATAATAGAAGCCACAACTCATTAAGCATGTACTACACATACTTAATTTATTTAATTTCTTAAAAGAAAAAACCTTAAAACTATTAGAGGGTATGCTAGCATTTAAAACATTAATATGTTTTCTTCCCTTAGAACCTCAATTTCAAGATATTTATTTTCCATTTCTAAAAATTTTAAAGTAATTTTCTCAGTTAGCCAGGATGGGAAGATGAGTATTTTCTTTCTTTCATTCACTGTTCTATCCCATCAGAAGTCGTATATTCCTTTTGCAAAATTTCCTATGTTCCCTGATCATTTCCCATTGTGACTGTATTAAGCAAGGTCTACATTTCCTAAAATTTCTTAACATTCTGGCTCAGTCTTTTGTTGCCTCTTGAATTTACACTGCCTCTAAATTAATCATCTCAAAGTACTTCTTAGAGTAAACTGGTGATACTTGGATACCCCTTGAATAAAAGGGCAGGAACAGCATTTCAAAGAAGAACACACCACAAACCCCTTGATGTTTAAACAAGTGCACATTCAGCCCCTACTCCATCATTTGAAACAGAGTGGCATAGTAATCAAAGACAGCTGTGTATCCACACTGGCTGACATCAGGTACAACTTTTGTCATTATCTACAGGTGTAGCCCTGGGTGAGTTGTTTAGTTTCTTTGTGTCTGTTTTCTCATCTGTAAAATGTGGATACTATCTGTACCAACCTTTTCAGGTTTGAGGAACATTCAATGAGTGGAAACCTGTAAACTTCTGAGAATAGTGCTTGGCACATAGAAAACATTCCATAAATATCACCTATCATTTTGTATCACTTGAAATTGTCTCCTTTGCAAGTCAAAATTGTTGAATATCAGCAGTTGTATGTGGCTTAAGCTGAAAATTTTCTGTCTTCTATTTAACATGGTACATTGCTTTCCTTCTACCCTGCAAGTCAAAAATTTATTCTTTTTTAAAATAAGAACATGCAACATTATTTCAATAGCTTGATTTTTTGATCTGTTTTGCTTTAGAACCAGATGTCATTGTTTCATTTTCCAAGATTGAAATCTACTTGTACATAAAAGTAGACCTGTTCTTAGTCTCTTATAACAGTAACATTACTTTAAATGCTTTAAACATTACAAATGTATTTTAGTTTACATAATATTAGAACATGTACACATATTCTGTACAACTCTTCTAAATGTCAAGACATATCAATTTTGCAAATGTCAACCAGACATTTATGAAAACTCAGTTCTCTCATGAAGGATCCTCCTGTAATTCATAATGAAATTTACGGCCTTTCCCCTTACTGTCTTCTCTGATTCAGAAAATCTTTTTTTTTAAGATTTTATTTATTTATTCATGAGAGACAGAGAGAGACAGAGAGAGAGAGAGAGGCAGAGGGAGAAGCAGGCTCCCAAGGAGCAGGGAGCCCGATGCGGGACTCGATCCCAGGACCCTGGGATCATGACCTGAGCCGAAGGCAGACGCTTAACCATCTGAGCCACCCAGGCGCCCATGATTGAGAAAATCTTAACAGCTGCATTCTTCATTAGACATTCAATTTGGTATTACAGAAGCACTATCCGCAAATATATGTATTATAATGGTAAAATAATATGATATTTATGCCATTTTTATATGTGCTTAAAGTATCTCCTTAAATATTAATATGTCTCCAAGTATCTTAAATAATTCCAGAAATGATAGATATATGATTATTAAACTTCTACATATGCCATTTATCCCTCTTGAGAGAATTACTGAATTTCAGATTTTTTCTGCTAATTTTATTTCTCTGGGGCTTTATATTTGTGCTCACATAAACTGTGATAGCCTATAACAAAATATTTTGGTCAAACTATAGGAGCCTACTCTAGTTTTGTAGAGGAGTATTTGTCGCCATCTGCCATGGAGTGTTTATTCTTGAAAGCTGTAATTTGGTACTTATGTTAAGATACTCTTTTTGGGAAAAAAAAAAAGGTACTCTTTTTGGTTGCTTGCTGGCTTATTTCTGGGCCCAGGATGTCCTGATGTGATTGGGACTTCTGCGCTAAAGAGCAGTCACATAAAGCCCTCACTATTCCTTAAATTCAGCTCCTCTGAGGGTGACTATCTTTATGGAGATCTACAGGTTTCCTGATGTGAATTTTATGTAGATCTAATATCCAATATTTTTCATCAGGCCATTTCTTTTATTCCTCCAAAATTTTCTGACACATTAGTCTAAACTTATCCAAATATCAGATTCTGGTATCAGAAAGAGGAAAACCTAATCATGTCTACATGGATGAGGTAGTACAGTAAAACAAAATAATAGAGTTTGAATGGCTGCTTTTCCTTGGTGACTTCTAGTTTATACATTTTCCATTTGCTCTTTCCATCAGAGCCTGTTCCATATCGATGACATCAATGGGAACTCTTGGCCTTTTGTTTCAATTTGGGTTTGGCCAAACAGGAGGTCTAAAAGCTCAGAAGGAGGGAGAGAATGAGGCTGACATATTTGTGCCCTGGGTTCTCACTCAGCCAGGTCACGGCAGCTGGCTGTGTCCTATCAGAAAGGGCCACTGCTCCTCTCGCGGCGGTCCTCTCTCTATCCAGACCTCTGTTCTGGCTCCAGTAACTATTTCCCCTCATTCTTTCAAGGAACAATGTGAAAACTCACCTACTATTAGTTGCAGGGCACTACCTGAAGGTACCTCTTCTTGTATTTGTAAATAGTTCTTGTATTAAACTTTCCTCAAATTCTCCTGATTTGAGTATGCTATCTGATTTTTCCTGCCTGATTTTGGTTCTTAGGTAATTACTAGTGCCTGAGAAATGCTATATATACATATATAATATGTATTTATAAATATATATATACCCCTTAAGGAAGGGGGTTGGTTTGTGGGATGTCAGGTTGCGTTTTGCCCTCAGCTTGCCTTTTGCTCTCTCATCAGTATGACCCTACTGTATACTAGTTTACTCTTTCCAGTTACTAATGTACTTCAGTGAATGAACTAGTTATTTCTCATAATCTATGGCCAAGATTTTAATAGTCCAGTAGAACTATCATTTATACTAATTAACCAAAATATGAGGGTTATTGTTGGATTTTTATAATCAGAGATTCATATATTCTTGAGATTATATTTCAGGCCCTAATAAATGCTGAGGTGTATTACTTACCGTACAAACATTCTAAATATTGGGCATTTGTAAGCCTTTGCTATGATGTTTTGGGCTAGAATAGAAATGCTCATTTGCAAATATCATAGTACTGCCGGGTTGCTTGAAAGATCTAAAGGCATGTAAAATCCGCCCATATTTTTTAATAGTATATCAAATTGCAGTCTCTTACCTCTTTGAAACTTACCATTTTGAAGGATTTCTAAAAGCATAGCTGCCTGGAAATAGGAGAAAATCATATTGCCTTATCTGAAGAAAAATCTAGTAAAATCATACATATATTGCATAGCAATAATTATATATATCTTCCCTCCCCCCAAAATTGAACTTATCTGGCTATCAAGAGGGGACCTAATGTTCTTTTGCTGGCATTTAATGAGACTAACTTATATTACAATTGCAGATTGATATGTCTGTGGTATTGATGAGGGATCATCAAGTGCAATGGTCAAGAAAGAATTCTTGAGCTGTTTTACAGTGCAAAAAGATGTTTTTATTATAGCACAGGGACAGGACCATGGGCAGAAAAGGCTGATTGTGATTGTGAGGAGTGACTGATTACACAGGATTTTCTATCCTATGGAGGTGAAGGTGATGTTAGGGCTCTAGGAAATTAAGTCTCTAGGTTCCTTGTTGTCTGACTATTATTAAGCTTGTGTTTTTTTGTAAATCGTTAGGACAGTTACAAACTATAGTGGAGTTTCATGTCCTACATGACTGCAGTATTTATCAGTTGACCATTTGTTTTTCCCCTGCCTTGGTTCTTAGGCAATTACTAGTGCCTGAGAAATACTATATATACATATATAATATATATTTATAAATATATATATATCCCTTAAGGAAGAGGGTTGGTTTGTGGGATGTCAGGTTGCGTTTTGCCCTCAGCTTGCCTTTTGCTCTCTCATCAGTATGACCCTATTGTATACTAGTATACTCTTTCCAGACATTAAAAAAAAAATCAGGACTATGTTTTCTTTATCTTGCATCTGAAGGCCTTGTGCAATATGTGAAACACAGTAGGGCTGAATGCACAATCACTAACTGAAAATATTAATCTAACCAATTGTGAGTCTCACTGACTTAGTCTGGCAGTTTTGATGATGGCATATCTCTTTATATAAACTTAACCAGTATACTGCATTTAATAATATAAGATATATAAAATTTAAAAATGTATTAGACACAGGGGCACCTGGCTGGCTCAGTTAGTTAAGCATTTGACTCTTGATTTTGGCTCAGGTCATGATCTTAGCATAGTAACATTGAGCCCCTCGGGTTGTCTGGTGGTGTCTCTGCACTGGGCATGGTACCTGCTTAAGATTCTTTCTCTCCCTCTCCCTCTGCCCCTCCCCTCTCTAAAAATGCATTAGGAATAACTATTTAACTTTAGTGTTCAAAAGATATACATTTGTGAATTAAAGTTCAGTGAAAATATTAGGGCATAGCTCTAAATTTGGCCATTTAATAACTCAAATTTATATCATAACAGTAGATGAATGATAGACTCAGGTTTTGTAAGGACTGCAGCTAACATAATTTGGTGGTGGTGTGGGGTATTGTAGGATGCAATAAAATAAAGGAAGCCCAGTTACACTTGAATTTCAGATAACTTTTTGTCATGTTAAGTACGTCCCAAATATTTTTTCACTTACACTAAAAATTAGAAATCAATAATATAAGGACATTTGCAAAACTCACAAATTTGTACTTAAATAACCAGTGTTCATAGAAAAAAACCACAAGGCAAACTAGGAAATATTTCAAGATGAATGAAGAGAAAAGCACAACTTAGGAGGTAAGCTAGAACAGTTCCTAGAGGGAGATTTACAGGTGCCAACACTTACTGTAGGGCGCCTGGGTGGCTCCGTCATTAAGCGTCTGGCTTCGGCTCTGGTCATGATCCCAGGGTCCTGGGATCGAGTCCCACATCGGGCTCCCTGCTCCTTGGGAGCCTGCTTCTCCCTCTGCCTCTCTCACTCTCTCTCTCTCTCTCTCTGTCTCTCATGAATAAATAAATAAAATCTTAAAAAAAAAAACACTTACTATAAGTAGAAAAATCCCAAACAAATATGCCAGTATAACACCTTAAGAAACCATAGACTGAAGAAATGTTAAAGTGCATAATCTCAGGCCCTATTCTGAACCTATGAAATTGTCATTTCAACAAGATTGCCAGGTAATTCACATGCAAATTAGAGTTTGAAAAACACTAACAGATTGTGAAAAAACAGTCATTCTTCTGTAATGCTGGTAGCTGGGCACATTTTAAAAGACAATTTCAAAGTATTCACAGAATTCATAAATTCTCATGCATTTTTATGCAAATAATATACTTCTAAGTATGCATCCTCTAGTTATATTGTTCATCTATAAAATATTTCATAAGAGCATAATGAAATTAAAAATACTACAAACAAATGAAGTATCCTAATCTGGGACAGTGGCTGAACAAATTACGATATGTCCAAACAATGGAGATTTGTGTATTTTCTTTTGAAAATTAGGTGGCATTTGTAAAATGAAAGACAAAAGATAAGAAGTATCAACAAAGATGTGGAGAAATGGGGAGGCTTATACACTGTTGGTGGGAAGGCAAATTAGTGCCGTATCTGTGAAAAAATGGTATGGAGGTTCTTCAAAAAAAATTAAAAATAGAGCTATCATATTATCTAGCAATCTCTTCTGGGTATATATCCAAAGAATTAAAATCAGGATCCCAAAAAGATATGTGTTTATTGCAGTGTTATCCTATAGCCAAACCATGGGAGTAAACTGAATGTCCATGGATAGATGAATGAATAAAGAAAACAAGGTATTTACATGCAATGGAATATTATTCAGCCTTTTAAAAGAATGAAATTCTACTATTCGTGACAATAATTTGGAGGGCATGATGCTAAGACACTGAAGAACAAATACTAAGTGATCTCACTGATACAAAGAATCTAAAGTAGTTCAATTCAGAGAAGCAGAAAGTAGAATAATGGTTACCCGGAGACTGGAGAGAGTGGAAACCAGGAAAGTGTTGGTCAAAGAGTACAAAGTTTCAGTTGTACAAGATGAGTAAGTCCTAGACATCTACTGTGCAGCATGGAACCTATAGTTAATAGTGCTTTATTGTACACTTAAAATTTTGCTAAGAGGGTAGATCTTATGTTAAGTGTTCTTATCACCAAATAATTAATAAAGAAATAATAAAGAAGGTGGGAAGAAATTTTTGGAGGTGGTAGATCTGTTTATGGCATTGATTTTAATGATGCTTTTGATGCAGGTATGCTGGGTCCAAGGACCAGAGGAGCATTTCATAGGACCAGCCAGGAGGGTGCTTGGCTTCAGGAAGGATAGAAATCAAATGTGAGTCAGGAGGAAGTAAAAACAGGGCGCCTGGGTGGCTCAGTTGGTTAAGCGACTGCCTACGGCTCAGGTCATGATCCTGGAGTCCCGGGATCGAGTCCCACATAGGGCTCCCTGCTTAGCAGGGAGTCTGCTTCTCCCTCTGACCCTCTTCCCTCTCGTGCTCTCTATCTCTCATTCTCTCTCAAATAAATAAATAAAATCTTTAAAAAAAAAAAAGGAGGAAGTAAAAACAGAATTTATTGAATAAATTAAGTGACAGGGTATAGCAAATAGAGTATCCAAGAGACTCAGAAAGGAAAAGAGCATCATCATTGCTTGAGGTTAGGGGTTTATATTGGAAAGAAGTCCAAGGTACATGTTCCTTCAGAAATCCAGGGTAAGGTCCAATCAAAGGCAAGTGTTAGGGGAATGGCAGGTGTTATTGCATAAATTACTGAAGTTAGGGAGTATTGATGCCAGGGTCAACCAAGGTTTGTTTGCAGCTAATGGCCTGAAACATTTTTGGGATCTGGCTTTTCCTAGATATTTTCAGGTGTTTGGCGACCTAGGAGAAACTCAGAGAATGATGAACTTTCTTGCTTCCCCCTTGGAGTAGTAACATTGCTTCTTTGGTTTATTCAGATGCAAAATATAAAACAGGATTATAGGTGGCCCAGCAGAAAAACAGCAGAGATGGAGCCTTTTTAAAACTGGAGTCCCTTCAGCTTCCCTATCTCAGTTTTGGGAGTGTATACTTCTCTCCAAACTCATCCAGTTGTATACATTAAATATTTACAGCTTTTTGTTTGTCAACCCCAGTTCATTAAAGTAAGTAAAAAACAAAAAAGAAAAATGAACATTTGGAAAGCTCTCAAATGTGCTTTTTTTAAATGGAAAGAGGCCAGTTACAGTATAGTATAGATGACTGGCTCCCAAATATCACTGCACATTAAAATTACCTAAAGAGCTTCGAAAATCCCAATATCCTAGTTACTCCCAAGATCAGTTATGCTGGAATCTATGAGAATGTCATCAGGGCATCAATGTATATACTCTAAATCTAGAATAGATTCAGATCATCAAAATGATGATTGTAACATACAGGCAAGTTTGGGAACCATTGAGAGAGATATAGGTATTTGGTTTTGTATGTGTTGATTCTCTCCGGAAGAACAGGAATTCCTAACATGTCTTCAACCAAAAGAACTGCCATCTCCCTCCCTCCAACCCACAATCAGATAAAATGCTTTGGGATTTTGTACTCTGTAAATAACTATATATGCATATAGTATGGCTTTGTGATGAATATCTATTTTTCTATATTCTTTTTTTTTGTGGGGGGGATGAAGTGAGTATATAGCTGAAGGAAAAATAGGATTGATTTGTTTCTGGAATTTCTAAGCAGAAAAAACAGAAATTTCCTCTTACTAAATATTTTTATGCATATAATGTAGGAAGTTAAGCAAAATGTTGCCAATTACACATGACTTACTAGGTAGTTTTTATGCTTTTCTTAAAGTTATTGTATATTCTTTAGCTACCTTACAGTTTAATGTATATGTCTATACAAAGAAAAGTAAATCCATTTAAAGAGATTGCTTCTTAAAAAGCAGGATTATTAAGAAACATCTCATTTTAAAAGTCTTTTCTTCCTCAGCCTGGACAAGAATAACCAGGCCTAGTAAGGTCATGTTGAAAGGTAAATTCTTGCTAATGTGGATAGGAAACACTGTGACTGAAGGTGGTTTCCAGGTCTTCATAGAGCTATCAAGTGGGAATATTTGGTTTTTAGGTTTTATACCACAAAATAGAAGCTATTATCTAAAGCCATTAAGTGGTGAGTCTAAGTGGTTCTGTTTGTATTGAGAATAAGAATTTGGATTTCTATGAATAGCCTGGATTTGTCTTTATGCGCAAAGCGGTTCAATTGACTTATATGACTTCAGTCTATACTTTCAGGTCAAAACGTATCAGGTTACATGTTTACAAGGAACCAAGGAACTTGGAATGTGCATTTAGTAATTTATAGCTATCATTAAAATTCACTTTGTCTTTGTAACCAAATATAAGAAAGCTGCTGGCTTTAGAAAATAATCCAAAAAGTAATTTATCAAAACCAAGTTTACCAGTCATATAATCACCAAAGAATAAATTGCTTAGCTTTTAAAGGGTAAATCATATAGCTGACCAGTTTTCTTACATATATGATCGCAGAAATAATCTGTGTAGGGAATGAAGCAGAGAAGAAAGGGAAGAATCTGTTTAGAATTGAGAATTAATTTATAACTATATTTTGATGGTTTAAGAAAGAAAACTATTGCTGTACAGAAAGATATTTATAATGATAACACTAAAAATGTTTAATTTTTATATTTGTCAGATGTGAAAAAATCACATATATATGAAATCTATTAGAAAAAAACAGAGTTTATCTTATAAAATAGATTCATTACAATGGATCTAATTATAAAAGTCCCACTACTCCTTCTGAATTCCTGATTCATGCTTAAGGCATGTCTCAAGTGAGGCTATGTACCTTCTTAATCTCTGTCTCTTCTCATTCCATTCTGCATTGTCTTGCTAATTGCTCTCTAAATATTCCTCTCCATGTTGTGCTGCGTAATAATTCCCTAGTTTAGACCCTTATTCATCATCTCTTCCTTCTATTGCAATAGTTTCTTAATTTGTCTCCCTGTCTTTGTCTTGCTCCCCTTAAATCCATCACCATATTGAGGTCAAAGTCATTGTTCCAACATGTAAATCTGACCATGCCCCTTCCTTACGTACAACTTCAGTGATTTTTCAACTAAGTCCAACTCTCTAACAAGGTGTAGGTGGCCATAGGTAACCCCCTCCTGCTACTCTAAGTACTAGGTCCGCTAGCTTTTCCTCAATTATTGAATTGTGGTAATCAGTATGTATTTGACCTACTATGTGCCAGTCATTGGTCTTAATGCTGGAATTAGAGGATAATTTCTTTTTTCCTGCCTTACAGTTTTACTCAAGTTCTAAACTTTGCCTAATATTAGGAGAGGCAGTCTACAAAGGGCCATCAGTGTCCTTGCTTGTTCTTCCTGGTTATAATGTAACAAGAATGACTAGATCTGACCACTCTTTACTTGAGACAGTTACCCAGCTGTGTTTGCAGCAAACAAACCTCAGGGGTGATGTAACCTCTTCCCCTGGACAAAAATAAGTCTTGCTTCTGCTTGCTATAAAAACACTGAACAGTAACACAATCCAGTGGATGTACAGTTATGGACTGAATGATTGTGTCCCATCAAAGTTTATATAGGCATACCTCGGAGATATTGTGGATTCAGTTTCAGACCACCATAATGAAGAGAATATTGCAATAAAGAGAGTCAAATGAATTTTTTATTTTCTCAGTGCATATAAAATTATGTTTATAATATACTGTAGTCTATGAAGTGTACAATAGCATTATACCTAAAAAGATGCACATACCTTGGGGTGCCTGGGTGGCTCAGTCGTTAAGGGTTTGCCTTCAGCTCAGGTCATGATCCCTGGGATCAAGCCCCACATCGGGCTCCCTGATCTGTGGGAAGCCTGCTTCTCCCTCTCCCACTCCCCCTGCTTGTGCTCCTGCTCTCGCTATCTCTCTGTCAAGGAAATAAATAAAATCTTTAAAAAAAAATACTGCAAAAAATGCACATACCTTAATTAAAAAATAATTGATTGCTAAAAAATGCTAACCATCATCTGAACTTTCAGTAAGTTGTAATCGTTTTGCTGGTGGAGAGTCTTTCCTCAATGTTGATGGCTGCTGACTGATGAGGCTGGCACTTGCTGAACATTGGGGTGGCTGTGGCTATTTCATAAAGTAAGACAATATTTACTGCATTGACTGACTCTTACTTTCACTCGAACACTTAGAGGCCATTGTAGGGTTATTAATTTGTTTAAGTTTAATGTTGCCATGTTTTAAGGAATAGGGAGTCCTGAGGACAGGGAGAGAGATGGAAGAAGAGCCAGTGGGTAGAACAGTCAGAACACACAAAACATTTATTAAGTTCTAACCCCCAGCGATGGTATTTGGAGGTGGAGCCTTTGGGAGGTAATTAGGTGATGTAAGGTCCTGAGAGTAAAGTGCCCATGATGGGATTAGCGCCTTATAAGAAGAGGAGGAGACACCAAGGCTTGCTTTCTCTCTGCACCAGGGAAAGGCATGTGGGCATAGTTTGAGATGGTAGCTGTTTACAAGCCAGGAGGAGAGGCCTCATCAAGAAATAAGTCTGCGGGCACTTTGATCTTGAACTTCTCAGCCTCCACAACTGTGAGAAAAGAAAAAAAGAAAAAAAAAATCTTGCTTAAGCTACCAGTGTAATGGCATTTTGTTACTGCAGCCCAAACTGACTGACACAAGAGTCCTCTCTCCTAGTTCCTGAATTACTCCCATGGGGAAATAGCACATACGAACAAAAAGCTTTGGCTGTTGTTTTTTCCATGTGTAATAAAGTACGTTGTCATTGACCTAGAAGTCTACATCTGCCAACATCTATGAAACTAACAAGCCCGCTTATTAGCTACTAAGTGGGGTAAACTCTCAGGCCCTGCACAGTCCCTGAGAGCAAGTTTCTCTCTATTCTTAGTTCCTTTCTATGCTTGTAGAAACAGTATATAACTTGATCTTATTTCTGAAATTTATTTGACCACCTAAGTCACTTTTGATATCTGCTTCTGAACTATTTTATCTAAAATGATCTTTAACAATATGAATATTATAGATCACTAAATTACTTTTGCAATCTTCAATTTATATACATATCTTTTTTGTTCCTTCTAAAAAATAATCATAAAGCAAATGGAACCTAACTACCTCTGCAAGAATGATAATAAATAAATAGATTAAAAATGTAAACTACTAATTTAAAACAAAATTAAAACCATTGATAAGGAAAAAAGTAAAAGAAATTAGATGTCTTGTTGGCCATGATCTTTACCTTACTGAAGTCAAATAAAAAATAGAAGTTCTACTATGAAGTTAAATCACCCTTGCCCTAAGCACATACAAAAGCTGCAGTTTTAGAATACAATGGACAGATTCATTTTATCCAGGCCCAGCCAACTGCCTGAAAAAGTCTATAATTTTTATTATGTATCATATTTATTCTACTTCAAAAGAGCATGGCCTTGTCTATAATAGTAGTTTGAACTATTTGCACATTTTAAAAATGTTTATTTTTTCTACCTTAGGTGATAACTGCCTTTGGATACTTTCATGTATCAGGCTCTTTTCTAATCATTTTAAAAAACATTTTTTCTTTAAACTTTTACAGTTTATAGTAGTAGGATATAGTAGTAGGATAGGCTATTACCTCTAATATTTAAATGAGGAAATTGAGATTGGAAGAGCTTATTAATGTATCCAAGGAGACAGAACCCGGTAACAACAGAGCTGGGACTTGAACACAAGCAAACAGATCAGAATCAGAAGTAGTAACTGCTCAACTTAAAATTTCTTTCCTCCTTACATTGAAAAAAACAATAACAAAACAGAAAACAAAACCAAAAACAAGCAAAAAAGGTGTTCTCTCATTGAAAAACTGATTACAAGTAAGACAAATACTACTTCTTTTCTCTTCTGTTCTAAATGGAGCATGGGATAATCTTCTTACAGCTTATTTTTTATATGAAAATTTTACAACATGTTTTTTTACTTTAAATTTTTTTAAATTTTATTTATTTTTGAGAGAGAGAGAATGGCAGAGAGAGAGAGAATGAGAGGGGTGAGGGTCAGAGGGAGAAGCAGACTCCCTGCTAAGCAGGGAGCCCAATGCAGGACTCGATCCTGGGACTCCAGGATCATGACCTGAGCCGAAGGCAGTCGCTTAACCAACTGAGCCACCCAGGTGCCCCAGAAAATTTTACAGCACTTCTTAAAAGGCAAATGAAGATGCAAAATTAAAGCAGATCTTCAATTACTTTGATAGACTTATAGCCTCCAAGTAAATCACCATCACCAATCAATCATCACGAAAGTCACAAAACAGAAAGGGTCATGGATCAAATTAAAATGCTCAACTCACATTGATTTCAGGCAGAGAGAAAATTAAGGTAGTTTAAGTTACTTAGGACAGGGTATGAGCAGAAAAGCGACACTACCTTGGTTCTGGGCTACATGATGTCAATGCAGCCTGTTTCTCTCTCAATGACATCAGCCTTCCACCTTGATGCTCTGCTGATGAATAAGGAGCCCCTCAGCTAACAACACACACTTGCCTTAATGGTAAGACATAGGCACAAGTACATTTTGCCATTGCTGGTTTCACCAAATGGAGGGCAGACTTAGGGTCACAAAGCTATCAGCCCAGCTGTGGCATGATTATAATTTGAGTTTTCCAATTCTATCACTTATGAATGTGTATTTCTCTTTATTTATCTTTTGTATACTTTGTAGATTGCTATATTATTACTATACTAACTACATGTATTTAATAAATTAGATAAATGCTGCATCTGTTTCACAAGGTCCTTGCTTAGATATTTTACTAAATTAACACATCTGATGCATTTTGACTGTTTCTCATAAACTAGCTCTTTTTTATGAGTCTCATCCAACCTGTAGGTTGCCTTTTCTCTATGCAAACATCTATGATGCTTGAATATTCTAAACAATACAAAACATGCATATTATAACCCTGTTTAACATGATGAACATTTTTAACAAGAATTTATCCCATGACAATATCCATTTGGAAACTGATTTATATTTTCTTTGTATATATTTTTAAGTGCACCTGCTTTCTCAAATGCCGTATCTTTCTCTAGGATTCCAAATGATTTTTAACTATCCACACAATAAAATCTTATTACCTTTATATCTTTTTCTTTTTTTTTTAAAGATTTTATTTATTTATTTATTAGAGAGCGAGTGAGAAACAGCATAAGAAGAGAGAGGGTCAGAGGGAGAAGCAGGCTCCCCGCTGAGCCTGGAGCCCAATGTGGGACTCCATCCCAGCACCCTGGGATCATGACCTGAGCCAAAGGAAGTTGCTTAACCAACTGAGCCACCCAGGAGCCCTATATCTTTTTCTTTGAAAGTTCTGCAAATTGGATATCATTAATAGGATAGAACTGATACATTTCTTTAGACAGTTTTCTTAAGGAACTATTATTGAAAGAAGTAAGTTGGAAGAACATTAGCTCTTCTAATCGATTATGTTTTCGGGCCATATAGAATTTCATGGCTATAATCTGTTCTGTATATTATGAAATTTTAGTCTTCATTGACCCAATTTGCTGTAATATTAAATAATGAAAATGTTTAATTCAAAATTAGTTGAAAATAAAAGATCAAATTTAAACTTGAATTCATATATTTTATTTATCTTTTTTTAAAGACTTATTTGTTTATTTGAGAGAGAAAGAGAGCAGGGGAAGGGACAGAGAGAGGGGGAGAAGGAGAAAACCAAGCTCCCTGCTGGGTGCAGAGCCTAACATGGGGCTAGATTCCCAAGACCCTGAGATCATGACCTGAGCCGAAGTTAAGAGTCATATGCTTAACTAACTGAGCCACTTAGGTACCCCTTATTTATTTATATTTTTGACGTATATTTTAAAATATAATACACCTTATTTTTTAAATTTTTTTCAGATTTATTGAGATGTAATCGACATATGTCATTGTGTAAGTTTAAAGTGTACTACATGATGATTTGTTAAATGTATATGTAGTGAAATAACTACTTAAATAAGGTTAGTTAATATATCCATCACCTAACATATTAACCTTTTTTTGTGTGGCGAGAACTTTTAAGATCTACTCTTTTAGAAACTGGCAAGTTTATAATACTGTATTATTAATTACAATCACCATGACATACGTTAGATCTCCAGAAATTATTCATCTTATAAATTAATACTTCTTGGTAATGTCTGAAAAGACCTCATAATCCTGTATTCACTCAATAAATACTAACTGATCACCTACTATGTGCCAGGCACCATGGTATGTACTGAAGCTAGAACATTGATTTAAATAGGCACAAGCCCTACTCTCAGGTAATTTCCACAGTAGTGAGAAGTATAAATGTTATTAAGCAATTACAGTAAAAAATTGACTTTTGTCATATAAGTATATTGAGTGCTAGGGGAGGGCACAGCAGCTTGACGAATGCCTGACCCACATTTTCTGTGTCTGTGCATAATAAAGGAAATCACAGGAGGACCGCAATGGATAGAGATTGGTTCAGAATGTGTATGTGTGTGTATGAGAGTATGTAAGTGTGTGTGTGTGCATGACAGTTAATTTTCTTTTGATATGAGTTATTTTGTTTAGTTTTAGTTTTACATTGTTGGCAAATGTTATTCACATGCCTTATTTTACAATTGATTGATGGAAGGAGTTGGATTTTGTGGAAAAATGTGGAGAGTACTTAAAATATAACCCCGTATTAAATCATACAACTCAAGACTTTTGTTAGAATAATATACTTTAAATATATATTCAAGTTGCAGCAAGTTTAAAAGAAATCTCATGCATACCATTGTGTTGATTTTCAAAATTACATGTGGAAACAGAGGAACAAACCTAGCAAGGAAAACAAATATTCCTGACATTGTCTCAGAAAAATTTGTTTTAAATTACCAACATTTTACCATGAGTAATTAAATGCCATATCCTAACATTTTACTCCTTGTATATAAATTTGAAATATATTTAAAGAGTTTTGCTTATTTTTGCTTTAGGCTTTATGTATTTTGAGTCACCTATAAAGATATGAATTACATTATTTTTATTCTTACTTAATCTATAAGAGTTAGCTGTATACTTGTAAATATGTCTAAATACTGATATATATGTATAAACATATACACATAGGCAGACAATTTTTCTACCTTTAGAAAAATATTTTTAGGGCCACCTGGGTGACACAGTTGGTTAAGCATCTGCCTTTGGCTCAGGTCATGATCCCAGGGTTCTGGGATCTAGCCCTGCAGGCTCCCTGCTCAGCTGGAGTCTGCTTTGCCCTCTCCCTGTATCCCTCTCCCCTTCTCACACTCTCTCTCTCTGGCTCACTCTCTCTCACAAATAAATAGATAAAATCTTAAAAAAAAGAAAGATTTTTTTTTTATATCTAGCTATTAATGACAGAATAAAGAGGAATTATATTTAAAAACATGATCTAGAGGCACCTGGGTGTCTCAATCAGTTAAGCAACCAACTCTTGATTTCAGCTCAGGTCATGATCTCCAGGTCATGGGAGCGAGACTGCCTCCGGCCCTACTCTACTTGGGATTGTCTCTGTCCCTCTGCCCCTCCCCACTGCTCATATGCTCTTTGTTTCGATCTTTCTCTCTCTCTCTCAAAAAAAAAAAAAAAAAGATCTAGACCAATTATAGAACTATTAATCCGCATTGAGAAAGGTATTATTATATTGAACCACAATTTAAATTTTACTTTATTTTTTTTAGGATTTTATTTATTTATTTGAAAGAGAGAGAGTGCATAAGAGAGAGCACAAGTGGAGGGGAGGGGCAGAAGGAGAGGGAGAAGCAGATATCCTATTGGGTAGGGAGCCATACCCAGGGCTTGATCCCAGGACCCTGAGATCATGACCTGAACCAAAGTCAGACCCTTAGTCGATTGAGCCACCCAAATGCCCCCACATTTTAAATTTTAAATATTTATTATTTTTCTTAAATTTCTACATAACCTATTTCAGTCCTAGGTATATATATTTAGTCATATTTTTATAAATTCATAAAAAAGATATTAAACATATGATTAATATTAACTTTCTTATTCAGAATTAACAAAATACTCTTTTTTAAAAAAGATTTATTTACTTATTTGTCAGAGAGAGAGAGAATGAGAGAGAGAGAGAGAGCACAGGCAGGGAAAATGGCAGACAGAGGGAGAAGCAGGCTCCCCAGTGAGCAAGGAGCTGGATGCGGGATTTGATTCCAGGACCCTGGGATCATGACCTGAGCCAAAGGCAAACACTTAACTGACTGAGCCACCCAGGCACCCCAAAATATTCTTAAAACTCTTGCACCTATACTAACTTTTCCACGAAAAAAAATACTACCTAATATTTAATAATGTGCTTCCTAACAAAAAAGGCAGATACTCCAGAGAATAAGAAAATTTTATGTATTATAGAAATTAATTTTTTATTGTGAGGAGACGTAAGCTGGGCGCAAGACTTGTAGGGCATGTATGGTATAAGTTAGCAACCAAATTGATCTATCAGGTTAACAAGGAAAGACATGTTTTATCAAGATTTTAATACATGTGCAAAATAATTCATGGTATCATAAATTTACTCCCATCTACTCAAGCACATGAAACAGTGACCTGAAAATAATTCATGATTTCTCTCTCTAAAGGTTAGGAATTCTTGCAGCTCCAGGTAATAGGAAACTCTATGTGGCCTTCCCCCCACACTTATTATTAGTATTTTCAAGATAGCTGCTGCAGTTCCAGATATCTACGTTTAAGGCAGTAAATGGGGACTAGGAGGAAGGGCTTTGCCAGTTGCACCTGCCCCATTTTCATTGCTGTAATTGTTGTTTTGATTAATAAGAAAAGCAAAAGCTTTTTATAAAATCTCACCCTGTAACTCTCTCCCTACTCCCCCCTGCCCCAGCTAACTTCTGCTTAATACTCTATAGAAATGGGTCACATGCCATTTCTAATTATAAAGGGGTCTATGAAAATAAGAACTGTATTTGTCTTCCCCGCATCACTGAAGAGGATCATGAAAATATGGTAGGTATTTACGGTGTCTGATAAGTCTCAGGCAGGGTCCATCAGGGGTATATTTTTGTTTCTTGTGGTTTTTTTTTTTTTTTTAATGATCCAAGATGCATAATTCTCTAGGTAAAGCCAATTTTAATCACAGTTTTCTTAAAAATGATAATGATTTCCTTGTCTAATAAAATTAAAGAAAATTAGTGTTTCAAATTTAGCCTAAATCAAAGAAAGAGTATTTGTCATGCCTGAGGCAGGTTAGAGATCATTTCAAGGATAGTAAAATTGTATGTGCAAATTTATGTTTGGTACATTTTTCTTAGAATATAATTGAGATAGTTTTTTGCTTATTTTTTTAGTTTATTTTTTTAAGTAAGATATTTTAAAGATAAAGCTTAAAGTAGATTTAAAAAATCCTGAAAACATCCATATTTTCTTTCAAAATAACTCACATGTAAATGAATAGAACAAAAACATTTTCAAATGGTATAGTACTTTTTGCTCTTCAGATAAGTGATTCATAAAATTAAAGTCCTGTTTCTTCAGAGAAATGAACTTGATAAAATAAAATAAAGCAAATGGAGCTAGGGTGATGAATTGTTGGGGAAGAGTGGTGTTGATAATTTCATTGAATAAAGAAAAAGTAAAAAGGAAGACATTGATGGACAATGAATACCAGGACCTACTCCTCTGGAGCAGTGAGTCAATGCCAATGAAGAGCATAAATAAATAAAAGAAAATTAAGTAAGAACTATACACAAGGCCATAAGCTGCAGTAACCCAACCACATCCTCTACTTTTTAAAGGCTATCAACACCTTTCACAAATTTTCCCACTTACTGTCTCAGGTCAAGTGCAATGGGCATATTGTTTGCTTCCTGGGGTTGCTGGGAGATGCTCTTCTCATTTAACCAGATTTCCCTGCACCAAAAATGTTCACTGTATCTTCTACCATCTCTATACAGATACTCCAAGGTAACATTGTTTTTCTGGAAAGTTCAATTGGATTATTATGTTGTACACTTCTGCTTTACTCTGAAGTTTTGGGACCAGCAGATATAGGGATGTGAAAAACAAATTAGACATACCATAATACTTCTCTCTTCAAGCCTTGGGTTGTCAAGCTCTGGGAGTCTGTGAATTTGACTTAGTTTTTAACTCACAAAATTGAATTTGATTTTCAGTGAAATAAATTCTTTTAAGAATATACAGAAGATCGGGCGCCTGGGTGGCTCAGTTGGTTAAGCGACTGCCTTCGGCTCAGGTCATGATCCTGGAGTACCGGGATCAAGTCCCACATCGGGCTCCCTGCTCGGCGGGGAGTCTGCTTCTCCCTCTGACCCTCTTCCCTCTCGTGCTTTCTATCTCTCATTCTCTCTCTCTAATAAATAAATAAAATCTTAAAAAAAAAAAAGAATATACAGAAGATCTCTTGTTCTTTTTTTTTAAAGATTTTTTTTTTTTTTTTTTTTTTTTAGAGAGAGACAGCGAGAGAGGGAACACAAGCAGGGGAGTGGGAGAGGGAGAAGCAGGCTTCCCGCCGAGCAGGAGCCCGATACAGGGCTCGATCCCAGAACCCTGGGACCATGACCTGAGCCGAAGGCAGACGCTTAATGACTGGAGCCACCCAGGAGCCCCTGGAAGATCTCTTGTTCTTTATCTGTCAATGGAGCCAAATGTTGAAAGTCTTGAACATGTCATTTATTTTCTTGATACTCTCCAGTACAGTAGAAAGAAAATACCTTCACTCATATGCATCAAGATTAGAGATGATTTGGGGTACCTGGGTGGCTCAGTTGGTTAAGCATCTGCCTTCAGCTCAGGTTATGATCCCAGGGTCCTGTGATGGAGCCCTGGATGGGGATCTCTCCTCATCGGGGAGCCTGCTTCTCCCTCTGCCCCTCTCCCTGCTCATGCTCCCTCTCTTGCTCTCAAATAAATAAATAAATAAAATCTTTAAAAAAAAAGATTAGACATGGTTCACAATCAACCACAGGTAACAATTTAATCATGATTCACAGCAAGAATTACTGATTTCTCATTTTCCATGTTGAGATGCTCAGCATATTGTTCAAGGCCAAGGATACAACTAAACCAACCCATAAATCTCATTTATGGGGTTTTGTCTCCTCGGATTATGTTTGGTACCAATATAGCATCAGACTAGAAGGTCCAATTAGAAACAGAGAAATCATACTAAATATGGCAACAGAAAGAATTTAAGAGACATTAGATAAAGAGGTGTTAGAAAAATGGAAAGATCAAGAGAGAGCACTAAGGTAAATCAGAATTACACCCTCTAAGACTTGGGGCACAAAGGGTAGGGTTTGGGGCTTCCAGAATCTGGAAACGTAGAGATGGTACCCTGGAGAATTGTGACACAGATCCTGAGAAAGGGGTGTCATGCCGCTGCAGTTAACAGCACAGGAGCTTAGGGAATGGGCTTTGCAGAGCTAGGCTCCAAATTCTGGAAGAGACTCATTGCTTGGCTACTCTTGATACCTCAGGAGATCATAAGCTGGATACCACATAATTTGGGTCCAGACCTCAGAACAGACCATCTCCTAGAGTACTAGTACATCTGAAGGGACACTGTGATATTTGTTCCTGAAGGACCCAAATTATTGGAGACTGGGGTTAACTGCTACTGATGGTGAAGAGTCATTGCTGAAGGGAAGCTGGAGTGAGGCTGATGGGCAGAGCAGCCAACTTTTCCTTTTTTTTCCTGCCTTCTAGTTTCAATCTAGTTACCCATATTTGTAATAGGACACCTGAAAATAGGGAAATATAGTTTTCAGAATTTTAACCCCATCATTATAAAATGGAGTATAGAGGGGTCAACTTAGAGACGAGTGGGATAGCTTAAAATCAACTTAATGCAGCTTTTAAGTAATATTTGTGCATAAAATTGAAAGGAGTCAGTCAGTTCAAGATCAGGGAAAGGCATAAGGAATGAGTAAGTTTTGGGATGCAGCAAAGAGAGAAGATGACCATTGAAATATTGATATGTAAGATAGAGGGAAAAAAAAAAAAAACATTGAGACAAAGAGACAAGGAATGAAGAGAGGGAGGAGGAAGAAATTAGAGAAGGAAAAAATATATAAATTATTATAAATAAAATGAAAAGAAGAAATTTCAAGAAAGAAAAGTATGCCAGGATAACATAAGTGAAGGCTAGAAGAAACATCCAAATTTTATTCTATCAACCTATTTCAACTAAGAGATTAAGCCATCTCTATTAAATAAGGTGAACAACTTGAAAAGATGTTCAGCTACAAGCAGGAAATTTCTTGTAAACAGTTTCCTTCTGTTTTTGTAAGGTGATATCTGCAAGACTGCAATCAAGGCAAATGTTAATTTACCTCCTTCTTGTTTATTTACTACAGACCAAGTGTAAATCATTACGAACTATTTGTGACCTTGTTCTAAAAGGACAGATAATGACCATTACACAGTTTGTTCAGAAATGTTGATGCTTCTTTCATGTGCTTTTTGAATTTGGGAAAAGTTAAAGACAATTATTTTATTTGACAATTATTTTATTTGACGTGTTAAATTATCATAAGCATCATTAGGAAGTAAAGTGGTATGGATTAGTCCATTTTCTGCATAGTGGGAGACTATCACTGAATTGGCATAATTGGGGAAAAATAAGCATTTTTTAATATACATTTTTCTCAAATGTTGCACAAGATTCTCTAACTTCTTTTAAAGGTCAAAACCTAAATGGACCTATTCTTGACTGTACAGAAACTATCTCCTTGACTCAACTCTTTTATTAGGCTTCTCTGAGACTTCTTTTCTACTAAACTTCATTCTTGCCCTATTTCTCTTGAACTGTCTAGTTCAAACTCCTCTTTCCCCATCCTCCATATCTAACCAAGTTGCAGTTAGTAATTTCTCATCTTCTCTGTTTCACTGCCCATTAGCTATAAATCCCCACTTGTCCTTGCTGTATTTATGTTTGAGTTCAGTCTTTCTCCCTATGTCAATGGTCTTTACTTCTATTGAAATAGTCTTGACTAAAGTCTTCCTTGCCATTTTTAACAAATGGAAGAATAATTTGTCTTTTACACTTCATATCATTTTGAAGACCAAATATTATTGAGTGTGATGCCTACATTCTGATGTCAATTTGTATCTGTCACATACACTGTTGCTCTGTAGAGCTAGTTCTCAGAAACTGGCTCTGCATGTTTCTTGTTCTTCCTTTTAATTTTCTTTCTCTAATCTGCAGTGTTTGAGAAGTCAGAAAATCAAAGTTGTTAGAATTGTGTCTAAAGTAAGGACATAAACTCTAAATTAAGTTCTAATGTTTAGTCTTTATAACGTCTATTTCTGTAACTCAGGAGTCCTTTTCTCCATTACTTTTAATTTGAGACTGTTTAAAAGGCCAGAGTGGCTCAAAGCACTGAGTGAAGAAAATGTTACTATATAAAAAGCAGAGTATAAAAGCACCAGGGTTATACATATTTGACTTACCTTGAAGAGAAAGCTTTAAATGGTCAACAAACCTTAGTACTTGTGACTCTGTCTGCAGATATGAAAATTAAGAATAAATTTCTTAGAACCATTTCTTGCTTTTCCCTGATATATTTGTCAACAAATAAATGGAATAGTTTAGGTTTTACTTGGCTGACAGACTGGCTGCATTTCTACTTTGAGATTTTTTCTTCATGTCCTATGAATTCTTACTGAACAGCCGTGGCCCCAAAGAAGGCTTAAAACCTTGTATCAGATTCAAATGAGCTAATCACAGACTTTCACTGTTGTTGGTGAGTAAAGAAATTCCAGTGGATCCTATCTTTTCCTCACTGCCGACCACAGATGATCTTTGAATTTCACAGTTTATCTCAGGGATTAGATAATCAGGTATAACTAAGATGAAATCTTGTTAGAAGGTATGAAATGTGCACAAGAGGTACGTTGGTATTTCATCTCAGCTCTAATGTTTCATAAACACTCTGATCAAAGAATGAACTTCTAGGGTGCCTGGATGGCTCAGTCAGTTGAGGTTCTAGCTCTTGGTTTAGGTTCACGTCATGATCTCATGGGTTGTGATATTGAGCCCTCGTCATTGGGCTCCATACTCAGAGGGGAGTCTGCTTGAAGATTCTCTCCCTTTCCCTCACCTCTCCCTCTGACCCTCCTCGTGCTCATTCTCTCTTTTTTTCTCTCTAAAATAAATGAATAAATCTTAAAAAAAAAAAAAGAAAAAAAGAATAAACTTCCATCCCTTTATTCATTGACTTAGAAACATTTATAAATGCCTGGTAAGTGCTAGCTGTTATGCATGAATGAATAAGGTAAACTATAGCACCTCAGTCTAGTAGAAAAGAGCTCAACTTATTTATGAGTTACCCAATCTTAGTAAATTAAGAGTGGATAAATGTGATTTAATCAATAATAATCTTTCCTTATTCCTAAAGAATTAAAGTCCTTCTCAAATGTATATTTCCATTTTGAAAATATGAACGTAATACAAATAAAAGTATAAAGCACTGATTCATTTATACTTAATTATTACCTATATTAAGTTCAACACTTGATACACAGTTCTACTCCTGTTTCAATCATTTATCTGTGCTCAAGTCTGTCAGCATAGTACTTGAAATGAGTTTACTGTTACTTGCAAATTTCTGCGAACTTTCTTTATGTTGAAGGATTTGAGGAGTAGAGGAAATTTTCTTATCTATTCTTTCAGATGTGATCACTTAAAGACACATTTAATGCTATTGGATTATGTTCTTAAGGCGTTTTGTATTTTGGTCTTGCTTTTCCTCCCAAAGAATCAGATTCTTGCACCCAAAAGTTTTGTCTTCTCTTAAACTACCAGTCATTTGTGCCTTTTCCTTTTTAGTAAAATTAATCATCTGATTGCTCCCAGGTGCAGAATTTGCTTAAATTTCCAACTCAGAATGGATCCTGGGAATTCTTTTCCTGCATGTTACACAACCCTGAAGCCCTGGTTCTTATACAACATACTTTACATAAATGCTATGACAACATAGATCAGTATTTTCCCAGTCTTTTTAATTAAATGATAAAAAATTTCAAATCTACTAAATGCAGCCTCCTTGCAAAGCATAGTTATTATTTAACGTTTAACTTAAGATATAGTTAAACTCTAAAACTCTTAATCCCTTTTCCTCCCTTTTTTCCTTGTCTCTTCACCATCATGATAAGAATATTAGTCTTTGAAATTGTGTTTCATTTCTATTCAAGAGTATAAAAGCAGAACATGTCATGATTGTAAAGACCTCAGACAATTCATGAAGTATTTTGTGTTGGGTGTATGTTTAAGCACTTCATTTTAAGGTTTCCTACTGAATAGTCCACATAAGAAAAACCATGACCCTTATTTACTTAAACTAACAAACACTAAATAAAAAAAAAATTAAAAAATTTAAAAAAACACCACATTATTTTCTGATAAAGATTCTTCTCACTTTTCGAAGTTTGGTTTCTAAGCAAAGAGATGGTTTATATTAAGCAGGTAAAGTAATTTTTGCAGATTCTGAGAATACATTTGATATTATAACAAGAATTTTTTTCAGATATTCAGTGTTATTTCCTACATCACCAATGGCCATGGTAAAATGTAATATTGAATAGGAACTCCTTATTTGTCTGTAATATAATTAGATATTCCTACTTTGGTTAATAAGGCCTTATCAATAAAGGAAGAAGCCTAGACTATTCAAATTTGAAAGGGTTTTATATAAATTATAATCCAGAGGTGCCTGGGTGGCTCAGTTCATTGAGTGTCCAAGTCTTGATTTTGGCTCAGGTCATGATCTCAGTGACGTGAGATTGAGCCCCATGTTGGGCTCCACATTCAGCATGGAGTCTGTTTGAGATTCTCTCTCTCCCTGTGCCCACCCCCACCCCCCACTCACATGCTCTCTCTCTCTCTCCAAAATAAATAAATAAAATCTTTTAAAAAATTATAATCCAAATCTCTCCTGTTGCAAATGTGAAAATTGATGTCTAGGGAGATTAAATGGAAAAAGTGACAAGATCAGAATAAAATTATTTTAATTCCTCAATATATTTCTCACTTTATAGAAAGTTAGTAGGCTCATTTAGTGCTTGATAGATGGAGACAAAAATTTTATCCTTCCACTTAGATATATAACTTCAGTATTTACATTTATGGAGCAGTGAGGGGGGCAAAGAGAGAGAGAAACCATTTCCAGCCTTGCTGAGAACCACTCAAGACCAAAAGATCAGCAATATAATTCCTTGATTTCAAAAAGTTTACTAACTAGAGATAGAGAAATGAATACACAATTAACTAAAATATGAAGAAATCAGACAAATACTACAAAGCATAGGATGATATGGAGGAGGTAATATTTAAGCACTAAGCTAAAAAGAGACATATAATTATAAATGAATTCTTCTGAACTTCTGCTATTAATGTAGCAATGTGAAAAAGTAGCTTAATGCATGCATATACAAAGATTGACACCAATCATCCTGTCAAGAAAAACACTCAGTGGATGCTTTGTCATCATTATCAGTTAAATACCCTGGGAACCATTTAAAAAGTCATGCCGAGGTGGCCCTAGGCCATGTTACAGTGAGGTCAGGTAGAGCCTTTATACACTCTGTGACCATGGAATATGTCTCGATGAATCATCATTGATAGTTTAAACTGTCATTGTGCACTATGACATGTAATTTAAGCATACCAAAAATATAGTTCTATCATTTATGATGGTTGTTCTTCTTAAAGCAAGGACCCACAATATTTTTAACCAGCTCCTTTCCCCTTAGTTTCTTAGACAATCTTATTTGCAAAAGATATATATTTGTATTAGAACCCATTTTGATGGTAACTTTTGTGAAAGAATTACCCAGTTATTTTTTGGCAGTGCCTGATCCATTAAATCTGAATATTTGTCCACCTTCACCAGCCAGTTCATCAACTGCTGGTGCTTTTATTTGGTATAATTATTATATTTCCTATGACTTGCATTGCCAGAGGTACAAGAAGCTTTTCCTATGAGACTTATTTCCAGCAATAGTCAATAACTGCAAGACGAATTAAACCTTAGTAGGTAGCAAGTGCTTTTTGCTTAGTTTTGTTTGTTTTGTTTTTCTCCCATTCAATATTTTATGAGCAGTGACACTTTCAGAGGAGGTAACTGTTATTTTTATGACATAAGTTGCCTTTCTACATAATTGAGCCTCCTAGGACCATCTGCCATCAGATTATGCCATATAATGTGGCATTGGATACAAAATTAACTCATGTTCACAAATAATCCTATAGGTGAGATGCAGATTTCCAGCATCTTCCATCTAAGAGAATATAATTGCCATGATGCTTTTATTATACAAGGTATTGGAGGGCTATGTCTTATAAGTGCCAAATTCTTATACTTTCTATTATTATAAGTCAAGATGTGTATCTCTTCTGATTCTATGTTTAAACGTTTTAATTCTGTAGCACAAAATGATTGGTAGTAATAGTTAAGCAATTTATGGCAAGACTCTTCTTGTATCTATGGTGTTGATTTCCAGGATGCCAATAACAATGTTTTGCAGTGATGAACCCACCATGTTACTGGGGCAACTGCATTCATTCTTTCACTCAACAAGGACCATGGAGCCACGTAATGAGTACCATGTAGTGAGTCACTATTCCAGGTATTGGCAACATAACAATTAACAAGATAGAGAAAATTTCTGCGTCCATGGGTCGTGTATGTGACTGTGCTAAGATTTTACCTTGGTTGTTTCTATTCCTCTGAATGTGGGAACTTTTTTTATTGCACCTAAGATATTCATTTTAATCATCATTTTTATTGATGTGATGTACATAGTAACCACCAAATAAAGAGGACATGAATAAATAGTACTGATCGTAATTTTAGCTTGGCAATCCAGCTACTTGTATTTCTGGATTTGCTATTGCTCTAAATGATCCTTTTATCTTTGGTTTCTCATTGTAATTTGTGATTTCCTAAACCAAAATAGTAAGTATGAAAAATAATCCTTAATATTTTGAAACTGAAGAAAGTAAAGTCAATACTCTTAGAGAATTATCTGGAATCTACTATGTATAGGTTATGAGTTTGTTATCAAACTTTTAGCTCTAACAACTTAGCCCCTTTTCATTTGAAAAGTGTAGTGTGTTCTTTCAAATCAAGGTGAGATGATTTATTTTAATTAATGGCTTGCTCTGCATAATTTCAATGCATGAATTAAACACACAAACATATACATGTAAGCACACACATTCCATCTCTGTATCATTTTACACATGGATAAAAACATATAGCACCCAAATACAATGTTAGAGACATTGCAGTATAAAAGCCTATTTTGGTGCTATTTAAGGCAGTAGAAATGTAAAATTACTTTATTGTGGTTTTGTTTTCATTTTAGTATTTATTTTATCTACCATTTCCCACACAAATAACTGTACCTTCTTTAAAAATTATCAAAAGTATCCTTTCGTTTTGTAAATTGAAAGAATGGTACATTTTGGTCTGTATATATTTATTTGATCTTTAAATTAATTGTTTTTATTAATAGATCAGAGTAAAACTTTGTTAAAAAGATCTAGACTCCTAAGGTCCTTATTTTTGTCTTTTAGGGGATCCCCAGTGTTCAGACCCAGTAGCGTGGCATTTGTGATATTTTGTGATAGACCCTTGCCTAACTTTCCAATATTCTCTCTTTATTCCATGCATAGTGAAACTCTGGAAATCTCTCAGATTTACAAATTCTTTCAGAGCTCTGTGTCCTTGCATATTTGTACTCTCTTGCCTAGACTATATTTCTCTGGCCTTAATTTTATTTTAGCTGCCAACTTCTGCATGATTTCCCCAAACCCTGTGACCCCAGAATTAAGTTTTGTCTACACACACAATGAAGGATGTTTAGCCACGGTGCTGTCTACTCAGTGAAGTGTTACTAACCAAGTCTCCATAAAATCAGTAAAGAGGAAATATCTAAGTTTTAGAAAACAATATGCCTGCTTCTTCCAAATTTTGGAGGCCAATAGAATGGAAAACATCAGGGTATTATTAGAAAGCAATAGTTCTCAACCACATGTTTGGAAAGTTTGAGCTTTGCTTTGTAATGACTCCACCCTGAAAATTCATTCCTCAGTTCTCCTAAGCCAGAGACAGATCCTCTAGAAAGTCTGCCTGGTTATGTTTCTCCTTATAGTCACCTTTACTTTTTCCTTCTCATGCCTCATCAAAGGAAGGAAATAATGCATACAGTTTGGGCAGAACCTTAGACATGCATCCTCTCCCATAGAGTTAACCGTTCTAACTCATCCTCTTAAGGCATAACGTCCAATGTGTTGTAATGTATACCACTTACCTTTTATTATAATTATAGTCATTATCTTACCTGTTACACATTGTACATGTTCCAAATGGACTCTTTGTTATATTAGATTATAACAATTTATCTCCCTGTCTTTCCCTAAATTTAAAACTCTCAATGTTAGATTATGTCGTGTCGGTCTTACTATCTAGTGTTTTAACACAGTGTTTTAACTCTGTACTGTATTCTCTAAAGACATGTGTTGAATTGTTATCTGACTAGAATAACACAGTGTTTTAACTCTGTACTGTATTCTCTAAAGACATGTGTTGAATTGTTATCTGACAGTCCCTTTAATGAATTGATAATCGAATTCCAGTGTGGAGTGTGGATAATTTACTCATTTTCATATTATATATTTAGAAATTTATTATTTTTACTGAGAGAATATAATTAATGAGGGATATGAAATAGAGAAAAGCTATATGTATTTATAGCAATATAATAGCAATACTTAATACATATAACACCTTGGAAAATATTGACAGAATCTTTTCTTTTCCCTTTCAATAGACAATGCCCTATTTTTGGAAGTATTTCAGAAAATATATACTACTTTTCATGTATAATTTTCCAAGGTATTTTAAATAATATCGAAGACTGGAGATATTGTTTTGAATCTTGAACACATTGCAAATATTCAGAGTAGAGAGGGAAGACATATAGATAGATTAGCTTAGGAATCGCATTACTAAAAGATTATACATTTCCCCTCAGATGGTGTTTTAGCAACGCCATCTTAATAGCATCACAATTGTGCCATGCAGAGTTAAATCAAGCATAAAATGGAGTTGGATCCATTATGGTATTTTCAGCTCGTGGTTGCAATTGATTAAGGTTATGAAATCAACTTAATGTCTTCACCTCTAACGTACTTTTAATAAACTAAAAAAGATAAGAGGTAAACTGAAAATAACAGTGCATTGCACGTTACATTATGGGATTTTGTTCCAAGTGTGTGTACGTCTTATACATTTACATTTTACTTTTTTTTTTTCTGAACAAACAAGTCTGAAGACTCGATTCAGAGTGTTTTTCCAAAATTCCATTTAAAACAAGAGTCTACAATTTATGAAGACCACATTGTTAATAAATAGTTGGCAAAACATGCCCAAACACCCACTTTCCCACAGCATGCCTTTGCTTTCCTATTTATCATCAAGGTGAGATTTGCTAACTTGAAGCCGTTGGCTTCCCAACAAATATTGCAGGTATCCATTCAGTTTGATGTGATAGTGCTGATAGATTATATTGATCCAGCAATATATCTCTTAAGTCCTGTTTGCAATCAAGTATGTGTAGATTGCTAAAATTAAAAGACAATACTATAGAGATTGAGTGTTGTGGTTCATTAACTGGAAAAACCACTTAAAAATATATGCAGCCAAAAGTTTTGATGATTTGTCATCATTATTTGAACAAAACTGATATTCAAAATGTGGAATATTTTGAAATGAGAAATAAACTAGAAATGTATTTCACTATTTTCATTTTAAAAATGATTTTATGTATCTTGTTTTTCAGAACTTCCCACACATATTAGCTCTAAACACAGTGGAGGTTTAGTAAATCTGACTAAAAAATGCAGATTGCTCTAGAAAAATAGTATTAGTGGCAGGAACAGAAATAGTCTGGGATAAAAACAACGAGGAGAAGCAATCTAGAGAAATAGAAGATACATGTAACAGCCTTGTCTTCATATCAGTGTCTCTAATTAGAATTCAGGACAATTATTAAAATAATGATATTTGAGCTCTTCCCTTCTAATCTTTTGTATCGATCGTTATTGACGCCATCTGGCTTCAACTCTATGACTCTCTTCTGGTTTATTAGTTTCCTGAACCCTCCTCCTTGTTTATAATACATTTACATAAGTATGAAATTATTCATTATCATCTTCCCTAGGTCTAAAAGAAGGTTTAAGCTGAAGCCTTATTGACTTAAAGAATGAATTCTGCAATTTATGCCAGTTTAAAAACTAAAGAACTAGTCCTATTTTAATCGAATATCAGTAGCAGTCTCCAAAGTTTCTCATGGATGGGTAGGCAGCGGATAAATCATTTCCTATCTATGTCTGCTATGTATTTCTTCCATTTCCAGAGAGTGGTTCATGTTCCACAAATAGAAGAATCCAGGCATATTTTTTTCAGCCCACAAAAATCTGATAATAAACAAAATCAATTCCTCAATCCACGTGAAAAATGGAAGTACTTAATTCATGTGTAAGGATTATGTACTAAAATGTACTTTTTGCCTATTTGACTTAATATGTCAATACCATGACAGAAGAATTAGCAGCTCTTTTAAATATATCACCACAAATAAGTGTTCATATTTATTTTATAATGTCAAGAAATACCTTTAAGTCTACTCATATTTCAAGTGAGAGTTATATTTGCCTTTTACCCTAAGATCTTTTAAATTTTTTTATATTATAACATCTCTAAACAAATTGACACAGTAACAGAATGAGAACATTTCATTGTATGAATTTATTTATTATGTACACAGGAATTTTTCAAATGTATATCATTTTTGTCTTCAAGTAATTGATTTGTTTTTCTGTAACAGTATCATTTGCTCTATTCTATTTTTTATGGAGCATGAATAAAACTCATCTTTAATTCCAAAAAAACAAATTAGTAAAGTTATGTTTTATGTACATAAAAAACATACAAACTAAATTTGAGTTCATTGCTTTCAGCAAAACATTCATTTATTTTAAGCTGATTCACTTACAGAACATTGGATTCAAATGACTACACTTTAAAGTTTGTTTAATCTTGATGAAATTGACAATATCAGTTTCCATTGTAACCAAGGAACCACTCATAAAAATACAAGGAAGAAACTCTATTATTCCATCTACGCTGAAGTACAAAGTCACCCTTCCCATACATAAAAACATTAATTACTCTAGTCATGAATTGTTTATTCAGAAACTTTCCCTCTTAGAACATGAAATAATTTCTCTATAGTACAGAAGGAATTTTATTATTAATATTTTTCTAAATTATGTGACACATTTTTCTATATTATGTTAGTCACCATACATTACATCATTAGTTTTTGATGTAGTGATCCATGATTCATTGTTTGCATATAATACTCGTGCTCCATGCAGAACGTGCCCTCTTTAATACCCATCACCGGGCCAACCCATCCCCCCCACCCCTCCCCTCTAGAACCCTCAGTTTGTTTCTCAGAGTCCCTCTCATGGTTTGTCTCCCCCTCCGATTTCCCCCCCTTCGTTTTTCCCTTCCTACTATCTTCTTCTTTTTTTTTAACATATAATGTATTATTTGTTTCAGAGGTACAGGTCTGTGGTTCAACAGTCTTACACAATTCACAGCACTCACCATTAGCATATACCCTCCCCAATGTGACACATTTTATTAAGAAAAAAATAATTTTACTGTATTAAGTCACACATGGTAATTAAGAATTAATTCTTTTCAGGCTATAATTAGGAGACTATGGAAATTACAAAAAGGTATCTAATGCAGAACAATATAGTCTTTATATTAAATAAAATTATCTTCATCGTGGTCATTGTTAGCTCAGCTGTTTAATCTTGGGTCTTTTATTTTTCCTAAGTGATTTGCTACTAGATTGTCTAGATGTACCACACATATAAACAGGTAACCCTTCTTGATGTTCTAGCAATTTGTTAGCAATGGACTAACGATAGATTTTGTATCATCTGGGAATATTTATTTCATTTTGTGCATCTTTGGTGTATTTTGTATTTGAGCTTATTTTCTATTTAAATCATTACCATCATGTTATAATTCCATAAATTATTTTTAATTCAAAATTAAGTATGTCTGATGGAATATTAACTTAATATGAAATACTGTAGGAGTACTACCATCTCCTTAGTGACATCTTTTTGGAGATTTTTGGTCCCTTGTTCTTTTGACATCAAACCCTTACAAGTGAACAAAGGATAAATCTGGTGACATTTAAAGACCTTAAAAAAAAAAATCTAAGCAAGTTTGTATCAAAAAATAAATATATATTGTGTGTGTATGTATGTATATATATTTTTTTCACACACATCTACATATATATTTTTAAATGAATGCCTGTGCTAAGTATTGGTTTCTTTTACTTTGGCCATCTGTTTTCATGATCAATGGGAATTCATTGAAAATTCTGCAGTGTGTTGTGTCGCTTTTACCGACTGACTATAAGATAATGGCCACATTTATTTGTGTTGGAACAGCAAAGGGAAGTTAAAGTCAGGCTAAGAGGAAGTGGGAAGTTTGGTTTCAGTTTCAATTTAAGAATTCATGAATTGAATAATACCTCACTTTACAGTGCAGAGGAGATGGGAAGACAAGCTGGATTCCCACAACAGAACGGAGTAATCAATGGAAGCAATTAACAACAAGTGTTTCTGGCAATTTGAAATGTTGCTTCATTTTCTGGAAGTGGGATGAAATGGATCTATTTCTTTTTCTTCCTCTGGCCTGCAGTTATTTATGTTTATTAAATAGTATATGATAGCACATCAAAGAGAATGGTGAGTGATTTAAGCACCATAAATATATATAATCGAATATTTATGAGAATAAAATCTCAGTTTGGTTGATTGTAGATCTACATATAATAATTTTAAATCTTTGAAAACTTTGATATTTTTAGGTTAAACCTAACTAAACAGCAGTATTAACAATGGTGATGATAATAATTATAACAATAATAATGGTGATAAAAATAGTAGACAGGATCACTTCGTGGATTCTCCAATAAAAATACTATTTGATTTGATCTTTGATCAATCTTTCACCACTTTTCAAACTTGTACTTATAGATATCTGTGACACTTGGGTACCTTAGAAACTATTTTTATTTTTCCTCTCTGGACTTCTACTCTTGATATTTAAGTTGACTTATTTGAGAATGGGGTGGCTGGCTGAACATACTTTCTTCTAGCAACTCTGCTTCAGGGGACACTGTGGAGAGTGGTTATTATACCAGGTGTGATGTAAAGATTCTCTGAGCTGGAATATCCATGTGGTTTGTCTATTTAGGGGAGTGGTTCTAACTTGTCAGTCTTTGTAACAATATCGGATATAGGACCTACCTTCGCCATGCTTGAGTTTGCTAGTTTTTTGCTGGGTAACTAGGGGTTTGCAGGCCTACAGTTGAGGGTATATAGGTAATGGTCACACACAATTACTAAGCTATATCTACCAGAATGTCCCTAATTGGGGGATTATTCATTTATTAACTCCTTTCAGGCAGCATATATTTACTAACTGCTTTTTATGTATCACAGACACACTGTTCTTAGTGCCCTGATGCAAAGGAAAATAAGACAGAGTTGATCCTTGATCTCCCAGAGCAGCTAAATGAAGTCGGTACTGACATATCAATAAGTGAACACCTTTAGCCACTTTGAATGTCAGTATAATAGGCAAAAATGTTATGTTTATTTGAATTGCTGATGCACTCCTACTTGCATACAACAGAATTCATTCTAGCTGATTTAAACAAACAAACAAATGAACAACCCCCCCCCAAAATTACTCTCTGTAAGGGCCTTGGCTTACATGAAGAATTCCCAGGAGGACCAGAGAAACAGAACAGTGTCTATTTAGCACGAACAGTGGAACCCCTCCCACTGGACTGCCTCCTGTGTGATCCAGTTGCTTCCAGTCACACACCAGCAGTTCTCAGTAGAGAAGGGGTTCAGAAATACTCATAGAGAGGCTTTTACTCCAGCTTCCTTTAACCGCTGGAGCCTGCTCTGGCATACTGACACCCTTCCTAGGGTATTTATCTCATGAAAATTGTCTTTATTCATAGAGCTTTTCTCTGAATAAAAGTCTCAAGCCCGTGGGTTTGATTAGGAGGAACTAAGTAATTTATTTATTTCAAATAACCAGAGAAGACTTGAGACATTGAATATAAAACCTATTTCCGTTTTTATTGACCATTCTACCACTCCACGGATTACCTTATAACATTAAATTAGCAATCGTTTATTAAATCTTTTCTAAGTTTCAGGTAATTTCCTAGCTGTTGGCTTTATCACCAGGTATACCCTCTATATCACAAGATACTCATAAGATATGTTGTAAGAGATTTTATTCAATTTGCTATTGAAGTCCATTTGGTCATCATTTCACTTATTACTTGTTAAAGGCTCTTACAAGGAATCAATTTTCAAGATGTTCTCCACTTTTTTCAAAACTTCATTCTTCAGAGATGCTGAAACTCCCACATCACAAACACACTTGAGTTGCTTGATCTCAATTTTTTTCTTTGAAGATCCTGTAATCTAATGTCTGCTTTTCAGTATTTTAATGAAACTATCCTCTCCAAATGTTTCAGTCACTGATTTAACCTTATTTATTTACCAGTTTTTATGTGTCAGGCACTATTCTAGGTTCTGGGAATATGACAGCTCAAAAAGCAAATATTCCTGCTCTCAGAGATCTTACACTCTCACACTAATGCTTGTACAACATAATGGTTTTTATCATCCGTGATTTACAACTTTTACAACTTCTCTCATGTTAGACGCCTCCTTCTAAATTTTTGTTTTATTCTTTCCACTTTAATATTACAGTGCTATCTTGAGACTTCTTAATTGGTCTAATGTTCAAAATTCTTCATATCCTCTTCTCAGCCATATTTCCCTTTCCTCCACGTTTCTCCCACATATATTTCATCATCTCATACAGACTTGCCAGTAATTTTTTAGAGGATCAATCATAAATATATATTTAATCCCACCCTCTTCACATTTATAAGTAGTAGTTAGGTATGTTTAATTGTATATCCATGTGAAACCTAATGGGTTCAAGCTTGAATTTATCAGTTCTGTCCTTCAATTATCTTTCTTATACTTTAAATTTAGAAATATGTTAAGAATTCTTTTCCATTCCTTCACCATCCACTCTTCATCCTCTCAGACCATCTAATTTATCCTTAAATCCCACTCATTTTTTTTTTTTAGTGTCTTATATTTCCTACTCCTTTCTAAATCTATAGGGTGTGTGTTCCAGAAGGGGAAAACATTGGAGAAAACTTTACATGGATAATGATGTTTGAGATATTTTTTTTAATACAAATAAGAATTCAGTAGTTGGATATATTGCCTGGGTTGACTAGAATGAACTAACATATAGACCTAGATACATGTAATATCGCAAACACTATGAATGTATTTTTCTCACTCGTACAATAGTTGTCATGTGTTATTCCAGTTCAATAGCTGACACTTCTCCCTGGGTAATTCAGAGACCCAGGCTCATTCCTCAGGTCCTGATGCTTCATCTGACTGGCAGAAGAGGACAAACCATTCCCTCAAAAATTCTTGACTCAAAAATGGCCCATATCAATTTTATTTCAAATTATTTGATTAGAATCATCAATGCGTCTATATATAATTGTAAGAAAATCTGGGAAATATAATCCTCAGAAAAAGAACTACAGTTGTGGAGACCAGCTAGTAACCTGGCCTGTCCCACAATGGAAATGGAAAAAAAGAATTTCAAGGTAGAGAAAATCATGTGCAAATCAAAGCAGAAAGTATAGCACAGGAAGGAAACAAGAACATGGTCAGTGTTGTTCAAGTATTAACGGGTAGCTGTTGACTGAGAAAATTTCAGGGGCTGAGAAGGTACCATGGCAGATAATTCAACTACACTGAGAGAGGGTGGAATTAGTGAAACAGGGACTTAATTATTATGCTGAGGAGTGTGAATTTAGCCTCTGATAGGAGCACGCTAACGATATGTAGTGAGAAGCAGCATCAATAGTTTGTGTTAGACAAAGCACATTCTGTAGCATTATGGGATTAACTGGTTTGGAAGAGTCTTGTTTGAGACAATAATTCCCCTACCTTACTAGAAACTTGCGTGAAGGCAAATCTTTATTCATTTCATCTCTGTATTCAATATGAAATTCAGCATCATGTTGGTTATGAGGTGACTTGAGTCTCCCCGATCTTGCTATGTTGAAGCCTTACCCACAATACTGAAGAATGTGACTGTTTTTGAAGATAGGCCTTTAAAGAGGTAATTAGGTAAAAATAGAGTGCTGAAGGTAGGCCTTAGTCCAATAGGACTAGTTTATAACAAGGGTAGATAAATGTCAGGCAACACAGAGGGACGACCGTATGATGACGAAGAGAGAAGGTGGACAACTGCATATCAAGGAAAGATGCCTCAGAATGAAACTTCCAGACACTTTGGTAGCTGGGGTCCAGCCTCCAGAAGTATGAGAAAATACATTTCTGTTATTTAAGCCACCTTGTCTATGCCGTTTGTGATGGCAACCCTAGTAAGTTAATACAGTGACATTCACTTAATATGAATTCAGCAAATATTTATTACCACCGTTCGATTTAACCTAAATCCAGTCTGTACTAACTAGTCTTTCCTCTGCTCCCACCCATGCCTATCATCAACCACCCTAACTTTACTATCTGATTACCAAATTCTTTCTCTGTCCCAATGTCAATGGTATTAGGCTCTGAATGAGATCAAACACTGGGGAAGAATAATTAGTAGTTTAGGAAAATTGAGTGTTGGTAATTAAGGGAGTAACACCTTAACTAATTACTTCTATGAGTCTCCATCTGTTTCTTTTTTCAGTTTGGTTCAGTAAACACCCCAACAATCATGCTTGCATAATGAAATCAGAATGTATTCCAAAACAGTGTGGTGTCACAGAGACTTTAGAGCTAGTGCCTCTAGTTTACTGCTAGCCTGTCATTTAAAAGTTACAGGTGTGTGAGAAATTTCCTTAACCTTTGAAAGCATCCATTTATTTTTCAAAAGATAGGATGATATTAATTCATAAGGCTGTCATTAGAATTAAATAAAATAAATCACTGGAATTTTCTAGCACAGTGCCTGATATATGTGATGTTTTTCGGTAGATACCCTTTTCTTATTAAACTGTGCTAAGCTGGTTTTAAATGTTATTCACTAAGAATTGCTAGAAAGTAGTTTTTCTTGTGAAATGGAAAGGAAGAATTACCTACCATATATAGAAATTATCAAATGATATGTCGTTCCTTCAAACAGCATTCATTCATTACTACAAACATATCAAGAGAAATAGAAACAGAAATTTATTGTCACTTTAAAAATTTGTAACATTTAGCATTTCTCCATATAGTATTTATAGACTTACCTACTTTTGAAATGAAGACATTTTGTTATTATAAAATAGAAAAAATATATATCAAAATATAAACCAAGAGAGAGAAAAAATATAATTACTCAACATGACTGCCTTAGTGAAATTTAACCCCCTGTGGGTCGGCATTTATATTTTGGGTGTTGATTCTATTTGCCAATTTTATATGTACTTCTGGTTTTCTATCTCTTTAGCTTTGATTTTTTTAATAGCCCGAATGAGAAAAAAACAAAGACTCTTTACTCCAACTATATTAAGAATCAAATACTGTCTTGCTTCTTCACAGGTATGTGATATGAATTAAATGTGGGGTATAGGGAGTTATTTTTACACCTGAGGAGCCAATGGTTGGTAACCAACCACACAAGGTCATAGGATGGGTCAATGGGGAATCTTGCCAAGACACATAGGTAATCTCGCCTCACAGTCTGAGCATGATGCTTTCCTGGTTGAAAACCAGTGTTTGGAGATGAACCCCATGGGTTAGAATCTAGAGTCAAAGACCCCAGAGCTGCATGACCAGGTTAGCCACTTGAACTTCAGTTTAACTATCTGTAATGGCAATGTTGCATGACTCATGCTATGAAAACTGTGTAAGCCAATGTATATGAAGTGTTATGTTTACCAGTAAGTTTCCAGTAGACTGGGTCATGTAGGATATGGCAGGGATTAAGTAGCATTTTTCTTCATAGAGCACAATTAATATTTGGCCATTTTTGGCCAAATTATAAAATTAAATACCTGACCTTCTGATTTTACAAGCAATTTGTGTGCATTCTGTGCATCCTTTGTTTACTAAAACAAACAAACAAAAAATTTGTAGAAGGGCTTGCAGCATTTTGTCTCCCTGGTTATGCCACACGTATATGAATTATATGCATTTGAAGTAATAATTTATTCAAGAAAATTCTGGGAGGAATAAAGAAATGACACAAATATTGTGTTCTTTATGAGAAAACATTTGTATCGGGATGCCTCGGTGGCTCAGTCGGTTGAGCGCCCGGCTCTTGTTTTCGGCTCAAGTCATAATCTCTGGGTCCTGAGATCGAGCCCCGCTTTGGGCTCCAAGCTCAGCATGGAGTCTACTTGTCCCTCTCCCCGCGCTCCTCCCCCGACTCACACTCTCTCTCAAATCAATAGATAATAAAATCTTTAAAAAAACCCATTTGTATCAAACAATATTTATAAAATAGGGATTAATTTAGAATGAGATTTAACTATTACCAAATAACTTTGCTGAATAAATACATAGTACTGTTGGCATAATCATTTCATAATATTAGCCTTTACTTAAAATTATAGTAAAATAGTTGTTACACAATGACATACTTAAGGTTATCTAAGGTGCCATTTTCTTTTACTTTAATCTTTGGGTAAATACCATAGTTACTGCAAATATATCCTATTATGTTAAAGTTTATGCAAAATGCAGTTTCTGTTTGCTCAGAAATATCTCCGTCTTCCTCTCTTCCGCACATCACAGCAGTGGAAAACTATAAGAGCTGTATCTTCCTTTTGTTTCCCACTCATAATTTTTTTTAAGAAATTTCAAAAACAGCGAAGAAAGACGGCAAAACTAACAAAACAACAAGGGTCATTCAGCTTAGACCTAGTTATGGATAATTTTTAGTTTATCACTTATATTAGTGGTTTCCTTTGTTGGATTATATAATTAATTGGCCAAAAGACACCATGGGTTCATACCTCTAAAATGAGGAGATGCTGTTATTCTTTCCTCTTTCTCTCCTCACCTCTTTTCTTCAGTAATAATTTGAAGAGCCTGGTAACTTAGTTGATCCACCATCTTCCCTTATCTTTAAGCTGAATCCCTCTGGGTAGGAGAGGTGCTGGGAAGCAACAGAGAGGAAGGCTCTACAGGAATTTTAAATGAAAATGGGCTTGAGTCTGAGCCTGTGAAGGAGAATATTAAGATCTCCCTTGAGGAGAGAGATTGCATGAAAGAACTGGCTCAGAAAAAGGAAGCAGAGTTCTCATGAAGGAATGGAAGAATATTTGTGTTATTTTACACTCCCCTCCAGAGCATCAATATTTTACAGGCTTCTCCCTTGGGAAATGACAGAAGATTCTATCTCCACTAAGTAAAAATGCATATAGCTCCCTTTGAGAGATTGCCTGTTACCATCTAGAGAGGTGGGAAAATTACTAATGCTTGCACTTTTCAAGGAAATATTTTCTTATTACTTTTCCTTGTTTTATTTTTCCCTATATCTGAGGAAAACTGCACAGGCAAGGCAGAAAAAGAAAAAAAAGTATGAAACAATGCGTATTTGCAGTCCATTATGCTTATTTAGGTTCTCCCATTATAGCAAGTTGGTAAAAAAATGAGTTTTCTAATTAGAAAAGTGGAAACTTTCAACTAATGAATTTGCAACTCCAAACTAAGACTGAATATTACATTATTACATACAGACTTTTTTATTCCTGAAGCATCAGGATTGGTTAAATAGTGTCAATAGATTTGAATCATAACTAGGTATAGCCAATACTAACCATTTCTTAAAAATTCATAAGAAGTATGCATATACCTCCTAAAAATAATGGAACAGCAACAGTAAGTGCAAAGGAGTCACAGTATAAGAAACAAAAGGAGAGAAATAGAGCTAATTGGCAAGGGGCCAGGTCTTGGAATTACCAATTCAGACCATATTGAAACATATCATCATTTGGCAATCTAATGATGTAATTTGACAGGATGAATTATTTATTTCAGAATCCCCAAAAGTTTATTTTATGAACTCAAAAAATCTCAGCTTCAAGTCATTCTCAAATTTTGTCATCCTCTCTCTTCACTTACCTGTTTAAAGGGTAAGTACCTCCTGAAAAGGGTATTTTACTTTAGGTAAACATGAGAGGGAAGGGAGATAGCACCATATGTTCAGATTTACAAGAAATGCTGTGTGTTGGTTATTTTCCTTAAATGGTGATCACCAAAAGCAAACATGTAGGAATTTTATGTTATAAAATATATACAAAATAGGCTTTGGTACTTGTATTGTCTGCCATTTGTAGTGGAACATGGCCAATAGAACCTGACTTTAAAGTTAGATGAGGCTGCCTTGAGAATTTTACAAATAGAGGAAAATATAAAGAATATTAGAGCAAATATCTGTTTAAAATTAATATAAGTATTTTAAACTTTTTTTAAATAAAATTACCCTTTGAAAATTTTGCTTGTCTTTTGTTATGTTGAGGTTCAAAGATAAGGATTAAATTGTGAAGAAAAAAACTGAAGAATTTTTGGAAGCTTTGATTCTAGTACAATTTTCTTTTAACTTATACAACCTGAGAATGTCAAAAGGAAATGAGGGTGAACAATATATGGAGCTGAGGGGTTGTTTTTGCGAGTGATATGCCATGATGTTATTTTTAAAGACAATTTCTTCCTGTATTTCTGTATGAAAATTAAAGAGAAATTCAAAATAAAAAAATATTGTGACTCCCTATAGCTATGTTTTTGTGATGCTTTTCTACTTTCCTCCATATTTTTCCATCCACAAAAGAAAATCATTGGGAAAATGTCAGTCAGCAAATTTCTAGGATCATTTGATCTCATACCTATGGTGAGTAAACATGGTCATTTGTATTAAAATGTAATACTCAAGGTAGATTTCTTCTGTCACAATTAAAATGCGTAATTGTAAGTTTTATTACAAAAAACCTCATGTCATTCACTCAGGACCCTTCATATTTCACTGTAAATGTTTAATTTCTGTTTCCATAAGCCACTTTTCAATATAATATGTACGTTATATAAGAACTGTATATACTAGGAAGGATAGGACTATTTACACTTTCTGGCATGTGCCTGGCATTTATCTCATTACTGCATCTTCATTTTTGCTTGAGATGTCTTTCCCTATCCTAATTCCATATGGAAACATATGAGTACATCAAGTGTCATGTTAATTCAATTTCTTCTTTGGATAACGTTCCCACCAAAGTATTCGGAACTCATCTTTAGTTTTGTGCATTATTTATACTTAATTTTAGGCAATTATCACAATATGCCTTGTATTATATCGTTAGTTTTATATTTATAAATATACCCAAACAAGCCCAGATGATACTCTACATCAGAATGTAAGTATATAATACAGTTTATTATGATGATTTTTCTTCACTTAATTTACTTAAAGATGTCACTGAGAATTTTCTATCATAGACTCATTTGAACCATACTCTGAGCCTAGATGGTGACTCTTACATGTTGGCCTCTTCACCCAATGCCAACTTCAAGGTTCCCTAGTTGGTGACATAGGTTAATTTTAATGATTTACTTTTTAAAATCAATTCTTGAGCTCAATTCCATTTCTAATATGTACATTTACAGTAGCAACCCAGAAGGACTATGTTAAATCTTGTCCTGTTTTTAGATGTACCTTACCCAAGAAATGGACTTGAATGATTACCATTTATGCATAGGAAATCAGGAGAAAGAATAAAGTGGAAATGTTCCTATGGAGAAAGTCGTCAGTATTGGAATTTAGAACAATGTCCATTCTATTCCTATTGTGTAACCAATTTTACTAACTACTCATATCAGTTCTTCTCAAAAAAAGAATCACCAAGTATTAGTAATCACGGAATGAATACATATTAACACAGCTAAAAACAGAAAGTCAGAATTCTTGCTCATATTTGAGCATTTTCTTGAATTACAAGTTTAATATAATGTATCAAACATGTTCCAGTAAGAAATACATTTCCTCCCCATTTCCCAAATATTTCTTGAAGTAAAATCGACTTTGCAAAATGATATGCTGTGTTTACTCTATTTGCTTTGGCTGTCTTCAGAAACTTTATTCCTTTGTAAAATGAGGAAATTAAATACTTTCTTTTTTTAATATTTTATTTATTTATTTGAGAGAGAGAATGAGATAGAGCATGAGAGGGGGGAGGGTCAGAGGGAGAAGCAGACTCCCTGCTCAGCAGGGAACCCAATGCGGGACTCGATCCTGGGACTCCAGGATCATGACCTGAGCCAAAGGCAGTCGCTTAACCAACTGAGCCACCCAGGCACCCAAAATTAAATACTTTCTAATGCACTTTTTTTCTCTACTGTGTAATTATTTTAAACCCTTGGGTAAATCTGTTGAACTCAGTATAAATAGAACAAATTCAGGATCATTTTTAGTGATTGTACCAAAACATTTGAAATGACTTGTAACTTCCTTTCCTGACTGAATATAAACTTGAATATCAAATGAAAATAGTGAAAAGCTTATCCACAGTTTTCACTAATGTGGTTTTCTGGTTACTGTACTTTCCTCTCCCAATTAGTATTTAATATTGTCTGAGCAGTATGTTAAGCACGTCAAGCACTATTTCATGTAATTACTTCTCCAATATGATGACATCCAGTCTATGATAATCTCAGTTGTCAGGATCTGGAAGATGAGGCTTAAGTGAGTGGAATAAGGTGATGAGATCACTGGCTAGGAGATTTCCCATAAGAACTCTACCCTTAAAAGTGATGCAAAATGTTCTCAGCTTATCTTTCCATAAAAAATGGGGAATCCAGAATGGTAAAAGTCATGTATTTTTTAGTTTTATTTGGTAATATTTGAAAACATATCACTTTAAGGCAGATGTGATGGAGATCCTACTGGGAGTTAAGAGCATAAAAAAGACCACAGTTGTATTTTCTGGGTATGTGCTCAGGACTCTGATTGGCTAATTAATCCTTCAGAGTGACGTGCAGTTGGAATGGTTTTGACTTTTATGATTTTCAGTTACTACAAATCTTATTCAGAATATATATGTCAATGTGTATATGTGTGTATAATTAGTACATTGTGATACAGTTGACTAAGAGATTGAAGACTCAAGAAAACAGTTTCTTTTTAAAACGGTTTTATTTTGTTAACAAAAATATAAATACATATTTATAAATGAAGAATAAAACAAAAATGCAATGACAAAATACAGAAAGAATGTTAAAAGAATAAAAAGTGCAATAATATCGCAAATTTTCTCATTGTTCTTCCTCAGACTCATAATACACTTTGTCCCGAGAATGATGATAACATGGCTCATAATTACAAAGCTCTTACTACTGCTAAGTGCCACGCTATATAACTACTGTGAATTATCTAATTTAATTCCCACAACACTATGATTTCTGTTTTTTTAATTTTGTATTATTAAATATGAGAGAAACAAGGCACAAAGGGGTCATGTAACTTGGCCAAGGTCACACAGAAAGTGAGAGAGTTAGAATCTGAACCAATGTAATATGAATTTATAGCAAAGCTCATTGCCACCATCATGTATTTGTCTAACATTTAATTAAAATTATTGTGTAGCACATCAGCATGTTTTCCAAAAATGAAGACAAAAAAGAGAATTGTGGTAACTATTATTGTATCCAATTTTGATTTTCATCTCTTTGGCATAAAGTCTGTCTACAGCAAAATGTGTTATTTGGAGGAGAATGCTTGTAAATAGCAGCCTAAAACCATCTGTTTTATCTATTTAAAAACAAAAGCAAATATAAAGAAACCACTTATTTCCTTAAAGTATAATATACCAGAATTCAAAATATTAGTAGAAACAGCTAGATTTCAAGCTAAATTTGAGAGACGGCATCAATTTTTTTTAGATCAATGTGTCATAGGAATATGCCATGTAAAATTCAGCAGCTAAGAGTTAAGAATTATAAGAATAGCAAAAATCAGTTTTATGCCATATCTCCTGAATGCTGAACACCAAAAACTATTTTTAAATACTTTTAACTATTTTATCTATTAATGTGTCAGTTTTACTTATCAACTTCTTGTGATAGATGGAGATACTAGCCATCTTGGCCCATGTATCTCCAGCTCCCATATCCTGCTCATAAATTTTTGGTTAAATCTATATTCAAGTTTTTAATATACATGAATATACAAGTATTTTTCATTTTGAGACTGTTGCATGCTTCATCGTTTTTTTCCTATAGTTTTTTTCTTTTTCTCTCTCTTTTTCTGGAGTTAATTTTTGCTTCATATTGTTTTTTTTTGTTTTTGTTTTTGTTTGTTTGTTTTTTGTTTTTGCCTAAGGGTAAGTCTTTCATATCCTCCAGTTTCTAAGAAAAATGTCAATGGAATTTTCTAGATAGTAAACTTTGTCTGATGATTGGGTTTATTCAGTTCTCAAGGTTGTGTGTCCGAGGACATCCTTTTCAATGGCGTTCTACCTCCTGCTCTATCCAGAACACAGCATGGTAGAGTCCTGGGATACTGATTTGCTAGGAATTCCCTCTGCTTTCCTTCTATTGTATTTCCCCCCCGCCCAGTCTGGAACTCATGTTTTCCTTCATCTTGATTTATTGCCTAATTTTGATGTAGTAGAACTTATAATATTTTTCTTAGAAATGGAATAAAGAGGACATTTGGAACACTGCAGCTCTGAAATCTCCTTGTCCTTCCTTTCATATTTACATCATAGTGAGTGATGGAAAAGCACATGGCCTTGCTCTTCCAGATCCTTTGGGTGAGAGCTAATGTTTTTCTCAGAATTGCTCTCAGAATCTTTTTTTTTATCTATAAAGTTCTGAAATTTCTGAGTAATAAGCTTAACAGGGGATGTTTATCTGAAAAACTGTATCATTGTTTAAAAACGATATTTCATTTTTTTCTCTTCCTACAACTCTTACTAATAGTTCTTTTTATAGCCCTCCTGGATTGTTCTTCAAATCTCTTGCCTATTGTAATCTTCATGTTTTGTTTTCTAATTTCTGTGACCTTAATGTTATCTTCTAATCTGTTTACTGATTTTTTTAATTTCTGTTATTATATTTTAAATCTAGGACAATTTTTGGTCCTATGTTTTCATAGCTTACTATTTTTATTTTATGGATGTGATATCTTTGCACATTTCTTTGAGTGCAGTGCTTATATTTCCTTTGATTCTTCATTCTCAGTATTGTTGCTATTTCTTCTGCATTGTATTTTGTGTTTATTTTGGTTATTGCCTTTCATGATGGAAATTTCCCACAAATATCTGGTGATATTTGGCTGTCTATTTCAATTTAATAAAAACTTCATCAATCCTATACATATATATAAGCTCTGATGTTGTGTGCTTGTGTGAGTATGTACATTGATATAAATGGATATTTTTGTGAGTTAGGAAGGATAGTAAATGGTGGAATATCCTAGAGGGTGACCAGCTGGTGAGGTAGGCTTTTTTTGGGAACCCCCAATTATCAGCATCTATGGTCTTTCCTCTCAGATGTTTTAGCTTCTCTGTTAAAGTATCATTCAACCTCTCACCTAGTGGTTAGAAACCTGAATGTGGGATTTCCAGAGCCAAATTGGAGAAAGGGGCCAGGAGTTCCATTATCACTATACGAACTTCTATTCCATCTCTCTGTTTTACATTTGGAATATCACTTCTCCCTTTATGTGTGCTTGGTAATTTCAAGCACAGAGTTTCACTCATTCAACTCCTCCATTCTTTGGAGGATATAATGTCTTTTTCTTCCAAAGATGGGAATACTGGAGAGTAGTGGTGCTGGTGAGGATTTAAGGTCTACTGCTCCATAGAGTAACTTTTAAACCAACATGCTGTTTTAGGCTTACCATTCCCATCAAACTCCTGAGTTTCATTGTGAATGGTACCTAATTCTTAACCTTAATTAATGGGCTATTTTTTCAATCAATTTGACTATTCGGAATTGGTAAATACATCCAGGACAACAAAAAATTGTTTTTTGTCCAGTAAAGCAGTAAATTCTACATTTTTCCTAGAATTTTAATACCACACACATTTAGAAATTAAAATATCTTTTACAGGAAAGCTATTAGAGTGTTATGTCATTACTATAAGAATGTCTCCATGCTGAACTTGTCCATAAAAGGGGGGCTAGATAATTTTCGATCATAGAAACCATATAAAATAAGTGTTTAAATATGTGGGTGTGGGTATAATACATGTTCCCCATGTTCCTTGTTATGTAGGGGGGAAAAATCAGTTTTTTAGAAGACAGTATTCGTGGATTTTCTGTCACTTGCTAGAAAACACATCTCAGAAGAAAGAACAATCATGCTTCATTAAAAAAAAAATACACAAAAAAGAAACATGAATTGTTTGGCTAAATGTTAGGGGTTAAAACTATGTTTTCATGAAAAGCAGTTAGTAAAAACACAGAATGATTGATGTATTATGTAGAGAAAGAAAAAGAACATTCTTTTTTTAGTTTAGTTTTGTTTGTTTGTTTTCTGACTTACTATTAGATAAATGCCAAATAAGTTATCCTGGCTCTGAATTAATGTACACTAAATTAGAAATAGATTTTAAAATAGTCTAAGATTTTTACAAGGTATGAAGATTCAAGAGTCTGTTGTGGACTGTTTAAATGGCATAGAAATTTCAAGTAATTTTTATTTTAGTTTATGACCCAGACTAGAAGAAAATATAAAAGATTCTATTTATGTTTTGTGAAACTATATTACTATGAGTAATGTATATTTATTGAGGAATTATAACTGAGTAGTTTTCCAAGTATTTATCAGCAAATGTACATTTTTCTTTTTACATTAAAAGGTCCTAAGGAAATAAACAAAAGTTTAAGTTGACGTCTTTTTAGTACTTTAACATCTAACTGTCAAATATATAAAAGAATATAAAGTTGAATTACATTGATTTTTCCAATGGTTGGATTATTGCTTATTTTTTAATTAAGCATAGATATTTTATAAAGGATAAGTCTTAAGTTCTTGTCAGTTCTAGTAGTCAGATTTAGCTTTTACAAAAGCATGTTCGAACAGTGTGTAAAAAAAGATAGTGAGATGCTGTTGATTACGAGCTGCTTGCAGGGAGCCAGAGGGTCCCCAAGTTTGATGATTGACAACCAAGGTGTCCAAAAACATCTTCACAGGAGTCACACGATAGCCACTCATTTCAGCACCATCACCATTGTTCTAGGGTTAAACAAATCGTAACCATTGGAGGTGAGAATCTGCAGACTGATATAATCTGCTGTCTTGCTTAAAATTCAGTGTTACTCTCGGTATCCCAAAATCCTAAGAAAGTGATTGAACAGAGAAAGTAATTGGCGTTTTTGGGTAAAACAAACTTATATGTTACCCAAAAAAAGTTCTTATTTAATTATCTCTTTTCAGAAAGAAAGTGAATTCATACTTTTTTTTTTTTGAAAAACCACTAATAAATGAAAAACAAAGAAGTGGTTAGAATTGTGAATTTAAAATATAAGTTATGGGGGCGGCTGTGTGGCTCAGATGGTTAAGCATCTGCCTTCAGCTCAGGTCATGATCCTAGGGTCCTGGGATCAAGCCCCACATCGGGCTTCCTGATCAGCAGGGAACTTGCTTCTCCCTCTCCCTCAGCTGCTCCCCCTGCTTGTGCTCTCTCTTTGTCAGATAAATAATTGAAACCTTTAAAAAAATAAAAGTTATGGAAGTGGATAGGCCATGACAACACATATATGATGTCTGCACATGGGCGTGCACACACATGTATATACATATATGTATATATGCACATATACACACAGTTAATCTGAAGTCATTTTTATAGTTAATTATTAATTATGCAATATAGTACTGAAATCTTCATTTGTTCTAAATATATTTCTTGTATTTTTGTAGGCTAATTAAGGAGAATAAAATTATTAAAAAAAAACAAAAACAACAACAACAAAAAACTCAACTAAATGTTTTAGTCAGAATTCCTATAGGAAGAAATGAAGACTTCAAACCAGGATTTTTACAGCAAATTGTACCTGTCCACATTTGGGTGCACATGCATACCTATGTGTGTTTAACAGAATCTCCCCAGGAGGAAATATATGGGAAGAGATAATATAACCCAGAGGCTAAGTCAAACTCTCTGGGTTAATATTAAACACTAGCTGCATCATCTGAAGAAAATTCTTAACATCTCTGTGCCTGTCTCTTTGTAATAGGCTTTAAGAAGATCACCTTCCTCATAACGTTGTTGTGGAGATTAAATGAGTTCATACATGAAAAGGGCTTAGAAGAGAGCCTCGCATGTCATCAGAACTACATAAAAGTCAGCTATGATTACTATTTTTATAGTTATTATGATCTAGAAGAAGTAGAGCTCTGGTATCTGTCTCTAAGTTGGATATCCCTGGCGTGTCTTTGATTAATATATGTTTGATTATTGAAATTCAGCATTGGCCCTTATTTCCCATCTGCAGGAGATATTATGATTGGTGACACAACAGTGCTCCCTAACTTCATGTGACTTGAGGACATAGAAGAAGTAGTGCTTACTGCTGTCGTCCCTCATCTTCAACTTTCAGCCACAGAATTGTTTTTTTTTTTTTTTAAGCAAGATAAGCTGCACATTTGAGAGTGTGTTTACTAAAGCAACACTTTCCTCTTACTTGTCAGACGCAAAGACCAAAATGTGGACTCACCTCATTATTTACTTCTAGAATACTTTCTAACTAATTCAGGTTTCAAAATGATGTAAATGTTAGCAGCACAAGTATACATTAGTTGTGTGGGCCATATAGCCAATATTTGCTGAACTAAGCTTATTTTAAAGACTTGCTATCAATATGAGTAAAAGGGATTTGCTAAATAATTTTAGGAAAATAAATATCTAGGAAACAATATGACCATTTTTGCCAAGAAAATTTAAGTCTCTAGTCCTCCTAATACATTTATATTATATGCTTTAGAGCAACAAAGTAGCTAACTTATTAAATATCTACCATAGTTTACAAACGATCAGCAAATTATACCATGAAAGAAAAATCTCTAACAACAATGATTCTTCAATATCTTTTTCAATTTTTAGGCTAGCTTTTTAACTGTAAATGTAAGCCTTTCAATATTGCAAATCAAAGGTTTGTTATCCACACACATCTGAGTAACTCATCTAAGGTCTGAACTAGAAGCTTTCATCCAGAATTGAATAATATTCTTCTCTTCTCTAATGGTTTTTCCAGGTATGTTATTTTACTATGATGCATACATTATTGAGAAAATGCTAATGCATTTTCTGTTCTTCCCTCTAAATTACCTGAATCCCTTCAGCAGACCCTAGAATCATTTATTCATGTTTCAGGGCATATCTCCAAATTATCTCTAAGTTTTCTTATGCTATGAACATTGTGTTCATACTACTTTCTAACAGAACTCAACTGAGCGCAAACATTTTCATCCTAGTTTTGATGCACAGCTATTTGCACCATGTGATCTGCTGTTACCTGTGCATTTGGCGGGGGGGGGGGTGTATTTCCATTGAGACAGTCTTTTTCTTTGTATATAATTTAGTGACTAAATATACTACCAAAGTCTATGACTATTTCACTTTATTCTATTTATTTATGTAATTTAAATGAAATCCTAATCTCACTTTCATTCTCTCAGACTGATTTTTGCATGTGATATGATCTTTCTGAATATAGGACCTCTCTACTAATTATACATGCCTTCCCTTCAATTTGCTCTTTCCCTCCAACCTCATTATGATGCCATGTGTTTTCATTAGACTTTTGAAATTTCAGGATCTTAAGATTTCCTAAGAGAAAGGCAAAATTATGTAATGTTTTCATCACCTGAAAAACTAATCTCTCTAAAGATAAATCAGACTGAGTTGTTTTTCACCAAACCTGGTGGCAAGTTTAGAATCATTTACATATTTGTAAGTTCACTTTTTATGATGCCAGTATGATTTAGTTTCTCATAGAATTTACTATTCACTTCAATAAGACCAAGTACATCTTTTTATTCCACAAACATTGGCATAATATTCAAGGATTAATCCTTCATAAGACACCTCAGCACATAGATATGAACGTTAGATATGATAGTGCTCTGCTTTAAACTTCATCTAATTTTTGATAGTTCCATTTATTTCTTAATAACCAGTTGCATTATCTTTTTCTACTTGGACTTTTCACTCCTTAAGTTATTTTTCTCTGCTGATTTTTATACCCGTTTTGAGGAAAATACTTGACAAAATAATCATTTAAAAAAGTAATTCCAAATCTCTATTGTAATATATTTCATTTGTGACAAGTCCAATAAAAGGGGCAACCTTCTTGATTTTTATTCCAGATATATAATGATTAATTTCATTGAACTCTTTGAGTCTGTTTTATTTTGTTGGTTGATTGTTTCTTCTTCATATACATTACCATTTCACTATTCTTTGGTAACATAGCTTTTTTTTTTAATGATCTGTTATTTACAAAACAACTCTCTCTGAATCTTATTGTTTATATCTTTTATATGTCTTTATTTGATATCAAGCTTCATTATAACCATCAATGGGTGGAAGAAGCCATGTAGGTAAAGGTGTTTTGTAGTAGAAACCATAAGAAAATTATCTGTGTGGAATGTGAATTTAAGAAGCAAGGCCATAATAGCAGTCATGCTAGAAAAAAATCTGCAAATGCCAATGAAATGATATATTGAATTTCAGGTTACGCTGCAAGGGGTGTGCATTTGTGTGTGTATGTGTGTATATTTAGACAGTTTAGAATTTTTTATCTCAAATCAGTCTTTTTGACAAAATAACAGTATTTTCAGTAGTAAATATTATTTTAGAAAGTAAGAACTGTGATAAAATGCATTGAAGCACATAGAATGAGAGGCGGTTTTATAACACTGTTTCTGGATAAGATTATGACTTTCAACATCATTTCTTATTCTAACTATTTTTACTATATTTTTGGAACTTCACCTTTTTGAAATGAATTACTTACTTTTTGACTCTATTTTCTTTTTGTTTATACAGTTATTGTATGGCATTTTTAAGTATGCATATGATAAACCACTAATTTGTGAAATACCCCAGAAATCATTTTAAGATGTTGAGTGAGGTTTTGAAAATCAAAATAAATGATCCTTTCTCTTAACAGGAGATTTAAAAGGTATATATACTTAGAATTACCGCAGTGTGAGTCAGATAGCAGCTAACTCTGTCTGAATGTTAAATAACTGAAGAAAATTCTCATGATTGCCCAAGGCTTTGTTACTTTGCATGTCCTTGTCTCAACTTTACAAGTTACTTGCTTTGCGGGGCGCCTGGGTGGCTCAGTCGTTAAGTGTCTGCCTTCAGTTCAGGTCAAGATCCCGGGGTCCTGGGATGGAGCCTCACATCAGGCTCCTTGTTCGGCGGGAGGCCTGCTTCTCCCTCTCCCACTCCCCCTGCTTGTGTTCCCTCTCTCGCTGTGTCTCTCTCTGTCAGATAAATAAATAAAATCTTAAAAAAAAAAAACAAGTTACTTGCTTTGCTAATGAATGGAATATCAATTTCAAATATAAAATTAAATATGAAGTTTTACATCAAGAACTAAATAAGCCATTAATATAATTTTTATCAATTTTTATCACTCTATTTGAAAATGTCAACTAAAAATTAATAACCCAGTACTGAGTGTTATAATTAAAATATATACTCCCCTTTGTAGCAGTACTTCTGTATGGTTTTGTGTGTGTGTGTGGATATATGTGTTTTCCTGTACAGAAAAAAAAATGTTACGCTCTGACTGAATTTATCCTTCATCCACAAATTCAACAAGTATTAACAGATAGCCTACTATGTGTCAGACCCTATTCCAAGGGCCAGGGTTAAAGTGAACCTAGGGTTTATATTCAATCCAGTAGGGAAAGCAGACCATGAACAAATACACAAGTCATTTCACATTGAGACATATTCTATGAAGGAAACAGGTGGAACTCTGGAATGGTTAGTAAGGTCAGGCTGGCAAATAATCTCTAAGTAGATGGCACACAGGAGCTGAACATTAAGGAAGGGCTTGAACACACAGAGAGTTAAGGAAGTAATTTTCCAGACGTATGAAAAGTAAGTGGAAGTCATGAGGTAAGACAGAGGTTGCCAAGTTCTAAAAACAGAAATCATGTGAAAATAGAACACTTGAGGTGATAAAAAGAGTAGTACAAGGTGAAGATGGGATAAATAGTGAGATCCAAATCAGAAAGCTTAGATCAAAGGAAGATGTGAGCATTTCTTGCAGTGCAATGAGAGCAAACAGGATTTTAAGCAAAGGAGTAATATGATATAATTTATAAATTAAAATATCACTTTGGCCAATATAAGCATATGAATTTTGTGGGTGAATTACTGGAAGCTTGTAGACCAGTTAGAAGGGCAATAAAATAGTCCACTTGATAAATGATGGGAGTTTGGCTTCCTATCTTAGTAGCGAGAAAATAAAAAATTAGGAGCATGGTCATTTGTAGATAGAGTGATCAGAACTTGCTGAAAGACTGTATGTGGGTGAAAAAGAACAGAAAACAAGGTTTCCTAGTTGTATAATTTGATCAACTGGGTAGTTGTTTGTGTAAATTCCTTATGTGAGAAAGACTGAAAGAGGAGCACGTTTTGCAGACATGGGAACTGAGAGTTCTCACTTAGCACGTAAACATTTAGAAATCCTGGTGAGACAGCCAGCAATAAAGACCCATTGAACCACATTGACATTCATGTTACTATAGGTAAAAAGCACAGGTATTGATGTAAGGAAACAGTTCGAAATTTATCAGTTATATAATCTTGGGCAATTTATTCAAATTCTGTAAGTTTAATATTCCTTGGCTGCAATAAATATGCCTATCTTATAAATTTGTTAAGTGAATACATGAGAAATTATATATATTGTACACATGGTATGCATCCAATTAATTGTAGTTTAATTATTCAACCATTAAAGGGTAACTGTAAATATATTCTAAATCAGATGTTCAACAAAATAATTAGCATAAAATGTGGTCTTTTTATGAAACTTTTCAAAAATACTATTTTAAATCAACAGTTGTATCCTGAATATATGGCAATTCATAAACACTGTGAGGAATTTTGAAAGTACATCTTAGATAATTTCTCCCACTTTTTTTTCCCCTCAGACTTCTATCACAACTTTTTGTTGGGAAATTTAAATAAATTCAGGAGTTACATAGCTGAAAAATTGGTATGAATAGAGAATAAGGAAGAAGTACTGTCTGGAGAGATATGGTGATTGAAAAGTGAAAGAACCAGTATTTCAGTTTAAGTGATTGAAGCGGCCGGTTGGTTTTCATTCGTTTACTTGCTTTGACAGAAATAGAGGTTTGTAGGAAATCTGCTTTTGGGCGATAAAAAAGATAAAAGGCTTAGTTTTGCACATGTTGACTATGAGGCATCTATGTGGAAATAGTCTACTGGTAGTTTGAGATGTGGGACAGGAGACCTCATTGAGTAGTTAGGTTCAGATTTGAGATTAAGTACTCAGTACTGAGTGTTGAGTAACTAATTTGAAGCTTTAATACTTGAAATTCAGGTGCTTTTTCCACCCCCACCCCCAAGAAAAAAATCCAACTTGGGAATCTCGAAACAAACTTTTGCAAAATATTTATTTTAAAAATTTGATGATAGCTTATTTCATGCACAATTTACTCTTGGATTCTTCAGTCAATACAAATGAAAGAAATAATCATTTGCCTGAATACTGTATTTATTTGTTTCCAAATTACCTTCCCAGGTTTTTCTAATACAAACTGTGCTCCATTTTTAATTATTCTTCTCCTTTAGTCTCTTATAAAGTTATCATTCCCTCTGTGGAATGGACTATGGTCCTTCCTCTATGTCCCATGACCCCTCGAACCAGAAATGCAATCTTTTTCCAGGCAATGGTCTTATCTGTTTTGTGCAATACAGTAAAACTAGCACAATGCCTAACAGGAAGTTGTTTGATAAATATTTGCTGAGTAAGTTGAATGAGTAAATGAATGAATTTCCAATGTCCATGTAAAATGGTCCACCAATCACAATTTCCATTCTTTGGCTTTCTAAACTCCAATAACCTTGATATCTGCTTAATTTTAGCACCTCTACTCTTGCCATACTTTTGCAACTTGTTAAAATATAAAATCTGTATGGCGTTATGGGTGCTACTTCTGAAAGACTGGAAACTATTAGAAGCTTAAAGAAGACAAATTGAGTAACTGTACTTTCACATTAATTTGTTTTTATAACCTGATAAAGAAAAATAGCTTTATTGACTATTCTCAGTAAGATTTCTATTTTTAGAAGCCAGTGTTTTCAGAATGAGTCACTGCAATTTAAAAGTTTTATTATTAATACAAGTAATTTAATTATCAATATTCTGTAGGGAAAAAAAAAACCTGTTGCTTAAACAAAAAACATATAAATGTGATGCATCTCTTTACCAAAATTGCTCTTAACAGAATTTACTTGGTAAATATCGCTTGTCCTGGCATTATAATCCCACATCATAGATATAATACCTATACTGATCTACTTAGAAATCTAAATGAATAGATATTATTACAATATCAAAAATGGTGGCCGCCACTCTCCTGCTTTAACCGGGTACTACAGAGAAGTTGTTCTATGATAGATTCATTGTACACTATGACTAGGAAGATTCAATTATTAAATTCTTAAATTAAATATTTCTCCTGATGTATGAGTATGAGTTTGCACTAAATTACATCATGATATTCATTTCAGAGCAGTGCTTCTGGATTGCGTGTGTTTGAACCTTTGCTTCACAACATACTAGTTAAGTAATTTGTTTGATGTTTAATATCGCTAAAGGTAGATTTCCATGTCTTAAATGTGGAAAATAATTTCATTTTCATGAGCTCTATGAAAGGATATAAGGAGGCACAGTAAGCATACAAGGATATGTAATCTGAGATCAATCATTGGTACTAACTGTTACTATTAACAAGACCTACTCTTTATATTGAATGGCTCTGAATGGTTGGCCTTATATTGTTTCTGTTCCTAACATCCTAACCTTCAATTAACCCCCTTTTAGAAAAGAAGAGATTGAGGTTGAGAGAGATAGAACAGCTTTTCAGTAGCTATATGAAGTAGTATTCAAATCAAAGTTTTTGATTTGAACTACAGAATTGTTATTTCTTCCATGTAATTTAATTTACTGACAGTAGTATATCTGCATGTATTCTTTCACATTTTTATTGATTCAACTCGGGCTTAGGAAATCCATTCCCATTATTTCCTCAGGAATTTATAATTTTTCGCTTGTATTGCTGTCTCCAACTTCTCTTTCCTTAGTATTTAAATTAATTTAAATATTAATGTATAAGCTGAAGTAATGTAATATTTTTTCCATTAAGGACAATTGTATTGTTTTGCTAGGACTATATTTCACTCTGTTAAGAATTTAATGTTCAAATTGAAATGTGCTGTAAATTTAAAACATAACATGAATTTTCAATGCCGAGTAAGAAAAACAGAATGAAAACTCTCATTAACAAATTTTTTGTATTGACTGTATGTTGAAATGATAACGTTTTGTATATAATTGTTAAACTGTAGTATCATGATTAATTTTACCTGTCATATTTTTATAATATGGCTGCTAGAAAATTTAAAATTGCAAATATCATTTGCATTATCTTTCTGGCAGATATCATTGGCATCAAGAGAACATTGATAAGTCATTCCCCAACTTGCCTTAGTTGAACTCTTTAAGACTATACATTTATATGAAAAAAATGTAATATCTGAAAATTATCTTTTGGCCACTTCCTCTGCTAGTAATTTAGTAAAAAAATCAAAAGCCTATAGTCAAATTAAGAAAAAAATACACTAACAAATATTTCCTTTGTTATGTGGGTTGAGTCTTTCCCTCTATTTTGCTTGAATAATATGGTGAACATGAGCTAAGTGTCATGTTCATTATTACCACTGGATGTTCATCTTTAGAAATACAGGCACCCTACGGATATAAAGGTTGGATAACTTTTTAATTTGTGTAGTGAACGAACTTTTTAAAATTAGTAAAGAAAAATAATTGCATGTGTATATTCACTGAAGTGTCAGAAACGAACATGCCTAAGTGTTTCAAAACATATCTTTATCCAAATTAAGTATAAAATTGTAATATGGTATTGCTGTAAATGAAAAGAAAGAAAAGTTATACTCAAATTTGAAATTCTTTTCAAATAGATTATGATTACTTTCTATCCATTTTTTAAGAAACTTCAGTGCATCTCAATGATTTTTAATGCCTACATAAGGTAAAGCAATTCATTAAACTTATCCTCTTTAATATGTTTGTGGATAAAATAATTAATATGCCTGATTTCATTGCTTTTTCTACAAATTGTTAGTGGGACAATAGCACTTATAGATTGCTATCTTTAACTTAATCACAATTTGTTATGATTTGCTTTTGTAAGTAGTAACTTTGTTAAATAATTATTGCGGTAATCACATGCAGGAAACACTTTTTTTGGCTTTATGAACATGACTATACATATCATTTCACCTTAAAACAGGGAAAAATAGTAGTTTTGATAAATATCTTTCAAACCAAAATTTCAAATTGACAGATTGTAACTTTAATATAATAAATGTTATTTAATTTTTACATGGAATGAGATGAGTAAAACTGACAGCTCTACTGGATTTTCAGGTTTGACAACTCAGTTACTTACTGTGACAATAATTCAACTTAGTGCATCATGAAGGTAGTGAATTGCAGTGAGCTAAGAGGGAAGGCCCAAAGGCTCAGCTAAACCTGTAGCCAGAAATTCTTCAGTTGTAAAGACCTTTTATTATTAAATGACATGCCACAGTGCAACTCATTTTAATATATGTACATTCTTCTAAAATATATCACTTAGTTTTATAAATGAATCATTAAATAGATCAAAGGTGAGGGCTTTTCAGTTTTGCCCACTGAAAAAGCATTCAATTTTAGAAGTTTATATGAGTCACCAAACAACTACCTTGCCAAACTATCTTTATTCCCTGTTACTCATAAATTATGTCTATGAAGTTTCTTGATTATGTTAGCAGAAGATGGTGAGGCACCCATAGAGGCACATACTAGATCTAAAATGTATGTTGGTGTGGGTGTATGTATGTATGTTAAAATTTTCAGTGTCATTATTGCATGAAAAAAATTCTTGATGCTTATTATGACTGAAATAGTCAACGTCTTACCTCTATAGGTGAATTTGTTGGAGAAGCATACATCAAATACTGGGTATATGTTGCTGTCATGTGTAAACTCTTCCATAATATTATAGTAAATTTGTTTTGAAATTGAATGTGAAATCAAAAACTGTCAGAAATCAGAAAAATCCTGAACCAAAATTGAGTAAATTCACAGGCTTACAATTATGGTAATTTGTTTTTACTCATAGTTATAAGTAAATATGCTATCACTGTGATTTTTTTCTTTTGAAATGATATAAGCTATTTCTATTTTTCTCTAAGAATAAAGTCAATGTAATAGTTGAAAGCCAGTGCACTGGAATCAAACATCTATATCAGGTCCTGCCTTTGTCACCTATAAGACACATGTTCTTCTTGAGCATGTTAAATAATTTGTCTAGATTTTAGCATCGTCACCTATCAAAAGAAAAAAATAATCTTCACTATCTCTTCATTTATATGCAGAAAATACTGAGATCTGAGGAAATTCTACCTATAGAATATAAATCTGCAAAAAATGAGTTTCCAGGCATATAAAATACAACAGAAAATAAAAGTTCTTGGTATATATGGGATAGACAAGCTATATTGTGAAATCATAGATAATTATTTCAGTGTGAAAAATAAATATTATTTTTCTTATAAAATTCTGCCTGTATAACATTGTTAAAGTGCCATAGTTGTCTGTCCTGAAAAGTCATGGTTACATTTTCTATATTTTTTCTTTAACTTTTATTTCAACTTTTCTAATTAATCAATAAATCAACAGCTTTTTATTTAATACCACCTTACCATCTCTGGCTTGTATTGAAAGAAGTATACAAAAGGAGACAATGAATATAAAGCACAATTTCTGTATATTATGGTATTTATTTTCTACTCTCAGGAGAATATTTTTTCTGTAAGAATGTTTTGGTAAATACAAGTACCACATTTCTCTACAATAAATTTTGTCACTATACTTTTGAAAAATAAATGGATTAGTAGTTGGTTTAGATTTTATATAATAGTGGCACTTTTATTTGGAACCAAATATATTGGATATTTGACTGTTCATTACTATGGTAATAATTAATAGTTTTTGTTACTCTCAGTCCCTGGAAATTGATGCAGTTCTGCATCACTGAAGAGCTTTACAAAGATAGTCATAATAAATGAAATTACTTCACATTCAAGGGAGATTGGCTATAAAAAATGGCTCAGTGATGGAAAGTTTATAAATTCAAGTTTGTTCCTACTGTGAATAAGGAGAGGAAAACTAACAGAGAAACCCTGGGTTTTACTTACTAGTGTTACAGAGCAAACTGTGCCATTATTATCCATGATGGATTTAAATGTGCTGGTCCTCCTACAATGTAAACCAAATTTAAATTATGCAAAGTGGGGCACCTGGGTGGCTCAGTCCTTTAAGCATCTGTTTTCAGCTCAGGTCATGATCCCAGGGTCCTTGGACTGAGCCCCACATCAGGGCTCCCTGCTCAGCCAGGAGCCTGCATCTCCTTCTCCCTCTGCCCCTCTCCCCACTGGGGCGCTCACTCTTAAATAAAATCTGTAAAAAAATAAAATAAAATAAATTAATACATACATACATACATAAAATAAATAAATAAAGCAAAGCTCTATGAATTGATACAAGGTGATTTAACCTATGATATTTGATAGCGGAAATTCAACATCTCATTATACTTGATATTAACAGAACATTAAGCATGAAATATAAATATAAATAATAATTGATTACCATAATATTTTTTTAAAGATTTTATTTATTTATTTGAGAGAGAGAATGAGATAGAGAGCACGAGAGGGAAGAGGGTCAGAGGGAGAAGCAGACTCCCTGCTGAGCAGGGAGCCCGATGCGGGACTCGATCCCGGGACTCCAGGATCATGACCTGAGCCGAAGGCTGCCGCTTAACCAACTGAGCCACCCAGGCGCCCTACCATAATATCTATAGCTGCATGTACTCAACATATCTCATTCATGCGTCTAAACTACTAGAATTATTTCATATATACTGGTTCATTTTTATCCTCATAACAATTTTACGATGTAGAAACTATTAGTATTTTTCATTTTTTAATAAAACCAAGAGATAGATGCACACACTCGGGCTCCAAAGTCTATCACCTAACTACCTCACCATGATTTAGAATCTGCCTGCAACGTGCGTCTCTTGATCATATGTGAGCTAGGATCATTGCAGAATTATGGCAGGGTTGGCAAACTATGCCCAGTGGGCCAAATTCTCACATATCCATTCATTTATGGCTGTGGCTGCCTATGATGGCTACAACAGAGATTGTGCCCCACAAAGCCAAAAATTTTTACCATCTGGCCCTTTACAAAAAAAAGTTTGTTGATTCCTGAACCAGAGGATTCAAAGTAAGAACAATTAAGCATCTAACTGATGCAAAAGAGAAACAAAACCCTTTGACATACCAAAACATGTAATGTGTAAGTAAGGTTACTATATATATATATATATATTAAGGGAAGAATGATAGTATTAAGCATGCCCTCGAAAATACACAATTTAGAATTTTTGTTTTCTCTGTATGCAAGGAAACATGTTGGGACAACTATAGTTTTCAGTAATGCATAAAATGCCAAACTGTAAGTCGGGAAGACTTACATAACTGTCTTCAGCTAGCATATTATATACAATCATATATATTACCAAATTATAGAAAAAATTGAATATTGTAAAAGAAGGCAATTGGTTATATAAAGTAGGTTATATCCAATCAAACTGAATCTAATTTCTTCCACTTATAATCTGTATGTCCTTGGACGTATTTAAGCTCTTCTGTGCCTCATTTTCTCACCTGTAAAGAAGGGTGGTTGGATATATTAGTAAGTTCATCATATGGCTTGACCCAAAAATAATACTTCTCATTCCGCCTCAAGATGATAACCGGTTGCCACATACATGTAAGGCAAAATTGTGGCCAAAATATCCTGTTCAGCTCTGCTAACAGTGACATAGCAGAAATGAGGCTTATTTCTGTAGTCAAGTTAAATTGACTGACTAAGTCCTCTGGTAATATTGAGTTTCCCATGTAGAGAAATCCACCAGTTATGTGGTAAATATCAATACTTTCCCAATTGGAAACAACTCAGTCACCCCTAAACTAACAGCCTGACTGCTGAGAATTAAAAATATGCTCACTGCAAACCAGCTAGCTCCAAGAAGGAAGAGTGAGGTATAGACCAACTTACTTGCATTTTTTTTTTTTTTATTCCAACTCACCAGTCAAATCAAGTTACCTTCTCCTTACTTGGCGATGGATAAATGAGGAGCAAAGTCCGGGAATATTATACAAATGGAACTCTCTTCTTATGACAGGAACATGATAGATTCAGAAACACACAAACATATATGTAAAATGTTTTCAATTATGTAGAAAAACAACAATTATGGAAGTGAGACTTATTTTCCCTTCAATATTTTTATGTATTTTTAAATGATAAGATGTGTTATTTTTATACTTAAAGGCAAAAACACAACTTCTACTTTGGAAAAAGTAGATTGCACAGATTGGGTGTATTGAGAAATGCATGTAGTTACACTGTCTCCTGCCTAGCTATAGTTACAGTTATATTTTTGCAAAATTTGCATAATGTCTTTACTTGATTCTATGGGAAATAATACACACACACACACACACACACACACAGCAGATAGAAAATGAGAGAGACAATTAGAAGGAATCCTCTCTACATTTATCTAAAAGAGCCCACTCTTGATTTTTCATCCTATCACTAGTTTGATCATGTGATAGTCGGCAGGCCAAAGTTTGCAAAACCTGGTGAGCTATAGAATTTTCCCATCTGTATTAGCAGAGAGAGTGAAAACACAAATAATTTTGTTGCTCATTCTGCAAAACCAAGATCCTAGTTAGCATCAGGATCCTCAAAAGCCTGCCAGCTTAGCCTAAAGAGGCCCCAAGATCCTCATGCTGATGCAGTGCTTGTTATGAAGGAAATTGGAATTTGGAAATTCTTCAACCTCAGTCTTTGGGGAGAGAGTGGTAGATACTGGAGCTCAGAACTCTTAGACCAGAATTATTCAGAACAATCAAGGATAGTCTCTTAGATTTCTCACGAGGGTCTGTGCATATTTTCCTTCTATCAGGTTTACCCATAACACACTGATCTAGGGGAACTCTCTAATTTATAAATGTCAGTAGCATATAATATATACAACTTTTGGTGTTTTCTGGATTTTCTGATTACATGCAATCCAAAAAAGACCTTAATAGAGTATATATTAAATTACATATAGTCAAGCGTAACACCATTTAACATGGTCATATAAAGCAATGTAAAAATATATACAGGGCACCTGGGTGGCTCAGGTGGTTAAATATCTGCCTTCGGCTCAAGTCACAAGCCCTGAGTTGGGCTCCCTGCTCAGTGGGGACCCTGCTTCTCCCTCTGCCTCTGCTGCTCCCCCTGCTTGTGCTCTCACATGCTCTTTTTCTACCCATCAAATAAATAAATAAATAAAATCTTTAAATTAAAAACGTATATATATGCAAATTCTATCAGTTTTCTTCATAATAGGAGGTTTAAAAAAACTTTTAAAAGCTTTTAAAATTAAAAAATCATGTGATTGTTAAACATTTTAAGTCAAACAATGTTCTCTCCATATAATTGTTATTTAAATTTTCAATTAACTTTCGTTTAAATTTTAGGCCTATTACTTCATGGGCCACTCTTGCCAGATTGTGTTACTATCACTTATGTATTAATTTCAGTAACATAACCCTGTTGATAATGACATTATTATTATTCTCTCTATCTAATCATGAAGTCATTACCATTTCTACATAGTAGTTAAATTTTCATATTATTTACTGTTTGAAGGTGTATTTGTTATTACAAATTACATTCTGTAATTATGTAGCTTACCAACCTATTTTCAATAACTTGTCACTTTTCATCGGTCTCCAGGATAAAACAGATCCAAAAGAGTATTGCAATACAACAACAAATTAAAAATATATCCAAAATAGCATTGTCATACAATAACAAATTAAGTAAAGAATTTTATGTCAGTTGATCGACTAGAACAATTCTCCATGGAGATTCTGAAACCATCTGGAAAGCTGAGACAAAACAAAGAAAACAAAACAAAACAAAAAACCCACAAAAAACACCAATACCATATAATACATATTTCAATAGTTCCAGAGGATCTCTTCAGCAATTTCCAAGTGAAGCAGAGATTTTGTCAGCCTTTGAAATCTCTGAAAAACATTGCTGGAAAAATTCTTTCTTTGATGTATGCTCAGGATGTTTCCACAACATATGGGTAGTTACAAATAATGGTTAAATTTTAATCTTTAAAGTACCTCAATGGCTGATGTTTAGATACAATTTTGGTTTGAACATTTTATCTTCTAAATAGACTCAGCAGTGCTAACTCAGAATATCCAGACATAAAAACATCACAGGTGTAAAATATTTTCTGTCACAAAACAACATTTAAAACCCAAGTCCACTTGAGAATACTGGCTATAATGTAGGAGAGGATTAATGCAACCAAAGTTGGAAGAGGAAATATCATTCACTTAACCATATTTGTGTGTTTAACAAGTGGTTTTTACAGGGAGGCAAATGGCAGCTTCTGTCCAGAATGAGAGGTAGAACACATACACCTCCTACTTTGGATGGGATAATCCAATTTATACCTGCTGGCTCCACAACATTATTAATAAAAATGTCCCTGTTTGGATGGCAAATTAAATGGTCACTGTAGCTTTGAGGGGGACAGAACTGAGTGACTTGTAGGAGAATGGGAAGTGAAAGAAAACTCCTTGCTAATGTGTTGATAGTAGAGGGGAAAGGAACAGTTCAGACTGTCATTATAATATAGCCCCCAGGGCATGTACATATGACTGGAATGTGATGTGATTTGATTTGATTTGATATTTGTTTTTTAAAGATTTTATTCATTTATCAAAAGGAGAGGGAGAGCACAAACAGGGGGAGCGGCTGACTCAATCCCAGGACTCGGGGTTCATGACCTGAGCTGAAGGCAGATGCTTAACAGACTGAGCCACCCAGGAGTCCCCTGGTATGTGATTTTAAAAAGAGAGCAGGAGCAGTGCTGTTTGAAGTGGTTTGTTTTTATCGCTTGATCGTGATGATACTCAAGGACAGTTGCTGTTACTGTTTTTCCTACTAGGTGTTCCTGATCTTATCCATTAAGATCTGTTCTTCCCATTCACTTCCTCATAAGTGAGGATGGTTTATGTTCTTACCAATTTCCTCTATACTATCTCTCCATGTTGGTCATACAATAATGATATTGATTTTCCTATAATGACTTACCATGAGTGGCATCCGTTAAATAAGAGTCTACCATGATTCCTACTCTTCTTTGACTTGGCCAGTTACTATCCACCATTTCATACCACTATTCTCCAATAAAAAAATCCCTTCAACCAATTTGCTACATAGACTTCAAGACTCCAAGACTATTCTCTCCTATATGGTTTTGTCCCAGGAATTCTTCATCTTTGCTAGTATAAAAAAAACCTTCAGTCTCACTTCTTTGATGGAGAAGGTATTGTCTCCTTTCTCTGATGAGACACTTTGAAATTTTATGTTGCCTGCAAACAGTTTTACACTATCTAATATTTGGCTAATTACTTGATCAGACTCTAGTAAATTCATGTTTGTTTTTTTTTTTGTCTTCTTACCCGGAATGCATTTTGAAAATGGGCATGCAAAATAATGTATTTCATCCTAGCATAGCTTAGGTTCTCAATCTTAAAATGTATAGACTTGCAAAATATTAAAGTAACAATATTTCAATTGATACTTTTTAAATTCATTTTTATGTTTTATCTTTTTTATTACTTTAATACAAACTCTCATATAAATCCTTAACATCATAAAGAGTAAGAGTAAAATTTCTGTTAGCTAATCAGTAGAAATAATTCGCAGAATAATTGTTTACTTAAGGACAAGCTACTCTTTGTTACAGATGATGCGGATTCTATCTTGGTGAAATGGGAAATGTTTCTTCTAAACTGTACAGCTCAATCAAATTATTTCTGCCTTTCAGGACCACCCGTGAAGTTGTCTTTTCTTTCTGGACCTACTCATTTATTCATTATATTTTGGATCTTCTCTTAAGTGCCAGGCACTCATCTGGGGACTGAGCATATATCTTGGAAAAGGGGATTAGAAAAGCAAAATAAATCCAGACTCTCCCTGTTATTGGGGTTGGGAAAACTAAAAATGAAAATAAATTAATTACAAGTTGGAAAGGGCCAATGATGTGGAAAAGACATAACAGAGAGAGAAGGATGGAAAGCGTCATGCAGACAGAAGGGTACAATTTAAATTCGTTCTCAGTGACTCTTCCTTCCATCTTTAGAGCCTCTACTCCCACCTCCTGCCCAGAAATACATTCCTGTTCTTCCCAACACAGGCAGCTTCTGCCCCAGCAGGTCCCATCTCTCTTTTCCTCTGATCCGCTGTCATTATTGGGATGGGTTGTGTATTAGTCTGCTCAGGTTTCTAGAAGAAAATACCATAGGCTGAGTGGCTTCAACAACAGAAATTTATTTTCTAACACTTTTGGAGGCTGGACATCCGAGGTAAAGGTGTCAGCAGGTTCAGCTTCCTCTGAGGTCTCTCTCCTTGGCTTGTAAATGGTCACCCTCTCACTTGTCCTCACATGGTTTTTCCTGTGTGTGTGCATATCCCCAGGGCTCCTGTGTGTTTCTAAATTTTCTCTTTTATAAGGACATCAGTCAGATAGGTTTAGGAACTGTCTTAATGCCCTCATTTTAAATATCATCATCTCTTTAAAAGTCCTATCTCCAAATATAGTTGCTATTTGAGGTCCTGGTGGTTAAGGGCTTTAATGAATTTTGAAAGAATACAATATAGCGCATAACAGGTCTCTTTGGCATCTAGCCATAGAGAATTTATCTTCGTTAATGTAGAATAATTGCCCAGAGTTAATTATTTATATGAAATCAGCATAATCTCTCTGCCTTTCTGAGCTAAGATATTATGTCTTTTTATCCCATTTTGAGTTTTGTTAAAAATAATTTATTTCTATTATCTTAGAAAGTGGGTGAATTTGTGCCAAGCACCAGAAATTGGGTGGAAGACTAAAAATGATACCATCCAGACAAAAGAAAAACAAGTGCTAAACACTGTAATTAAGAACACGAATAGACATGTATTAAGGTTTTCCTGTGTGCCAGATAGTGAGCTAATAATATACATGTGAATAGTTTTAATCTTCACAATAACTGTAAGAATTATTTTTAAATAGTGGTGTTATTTATCTATCAAATAGTCCATTGGGATCTATATTGTTATTCCAGTTTAAAGAGGGAAGTGACGTTGAAGATGTCTAAATACCTCCCCAAAGCGTTTTAACTTTAGAATCTTGAAAATGAATCTGAACCCCGATTTGCCTACTTCCAGAGCCTCAGTTCTTAGATGTGGTGCAAAAAGGAGTTCAAAGATTAATTTCTAGCACAATTTCGATTCATCCATCAAAATGCTATTAAATTGGCAAATGTACTTTTAAGAGATGCTACATTTTAGATCCAGCTATTCCCTTTGTGTTATTTCTTCCCTCATTTTGCAAAGATACCCATTTTGTGCCTTTGGCCATCAATCATCAGAAGCCACAGTCCATGTTTCACAGAAACAAAACAATAAAACACTTGAGATACTTTATGGAATTCAGATGTTGGAACATTTTGCAATTGTACCATTATATCACTTTGTTTTCCTCAGTATCCATTCAGGAGGCCAATTTTGCTTCAGTGATTGGGGTCACCACCCAGGGCTGGCTGATTCCCTCCCTCTTTTCTCTCTACTTTTTTCATATTGATTTTTCAATAGTCAGGGATAATTTAGTGCTGATTTTCCCATATTTGTCATTTATAAATGCCATTAATAATCCAACTTTAACATTCTTATTCACTAAGTTTTAATAGCTATATGCTGACTCTGGTCTTTAAGATAAGATCCTAAATGTAGGCATGAAAGTAATTTTCAAGATACATTGAAATAATCTCTTCAAATACATATTTATGCATACAATTAATCTTGTTTTAATTCCAATTATATGTTAAATGAACATATCTACTCGTGTTTTTGCTGAGTATATATTTGGTTTACATGGCTGTTGTATTACCCAAATGTTAGCTGTATATAGCATCACTTGAAATAAGAGAGAAAGGTTTTATTGCTTTTTGGTGTGTTCATAATATTCTGTTGTGGAGATAGATAGATGGATAGATGGATAGATAGATGGATAGATGGATAGATGGATAGATGGATAGATAGATGGATAGATGGATGGATAGATGGATAGATGGATAGATGGATAGATAGATAGATGGATAGATGGATAGATGGATAGATGGATAGATGGATAGATGGATAGATGGATAGATGGATAGATAGATGGATAGATGGATAGATAGATAGATGGATAGATGGATAGATAGATAGATGGATAGATGGATAGATGGATAGATGGATAGATGGATAGATGGATAGATAGATGGATAGATGGATAGATGGATAGATAGATAGATGGATAGATGGATAGATGGATAGATGGATAGATGGATAGATAGATAGATGGATAGATGGATAGATAGATAGATGGATAGATGGATAGATGGATGGATAGATGGATAGATGGATAGATAGATAGATGGATAGATGGATAGATAGATAGATGGATAGATGGATAGATGGATAGATGGATAGATGGATAGATGGATAGATGGATAGATGGATAGATAGATGGATAGATGGATAGATGGATAGATGGATAGATAGATGGATAGATGGATAGATGGATAGATAGATAGATGGATAGATGGATAGATAGATGGATAGATGGATAGATGGATAGATAGATGGATAGATAGATGGATAGATGGATAGATGGATAGATAGATAGATGGATAGATGGATAGATAGATGGATAGATGGATAGATGGATAGATAGATGGATAGATAGATGGATAGATGGATAGATAGATAGATGGATAGATGGATAGATAGATGGATAGATGGATAGATGGATAGATAGATAGATGGATAGATGGATAGATAGATGGATAGATGGATAGATGGATAGATGGATAGATGGATAGATGGATAGATGGATAGATGGATAGATAGATGGATAGATGGATAGATGGATAGATAGATAGATGGATAGATGGATAGATGGATAGATGGATAGATGGATAGATAGATAGATGGATAGATGGATAGATAGATAGATGGATAGATGGATAGATGGATAGATGGATAGATAGATGGATAGATGGATAGATGGATAGATGGATAGATGGATAGATAGATAGATGGATAGATGGATAGATGGATAGATGGATAGATGGATAGATGGATAGATGGATAGATAGATGGATAGATGGATAGATGGATAGATGGATAGATAGATGGATAGATAGATGGATAGATGGATAGATGGATAGATAGATAGATGGATAGATGGATAGATAGATGGATAGATGGATAGATGGATAGATGGATATTGATAAGATAGTAGCTACTCAGCAGAAACTGAAGTTGCTGTTTGTCACTATTAGGAATGACTCCATTTAAAATTACCACAGTATGGCTTTGTAACATGTAACATATCACAGAATAAAACAGGGACATCTATAATCATGAGATCTAACAATGTTAACAGAAATCTATACATGATAATTATATTTTAAAGAAGCTATAAGATATAAGAAAACTAGCACAGTACTTACAAGGGGTGGCCCTTGTTTGAGAGGTGATTTATATTTTATAGTTCTTTAGTTTTCATTCAAGAAATCAACACTGCAAATTTTTTTTAAGTTTTTATTTTTAAGTAATCTTGAACTTTACAACCCTGAGATCAAGACTTGTATGCTCTACTGACTGAGCCAGGCAGACACCCCAACACTGAAAGTTTTTAAACAAAATTACTAGGTATGCCCCCAGAGTTAATAGCATTTAATACTAGTCAGTTTATGTAGAATGTCCCAAAACTGTGGGCTATGGTGTATAACCACATGCTCATTGCCTAAATAACCATTATTGACACTCAGCCACTTGTCTAGGAAGTTCATTGTAGGTTAATATTTCTGGACACTGTAAGGGAATTAAGCTGTGATAAAATTTCTATTGTTTTTATGTGTATTACAAGGTTATCTCAACCCCTTATTTATTGAATTTTGCCTAGGACAGCTTAGGCTCAATAAGACCCCCAGGTACCGAGAGCAGAGTGGCATCCATTCGGAGATCCGCTGCTGTGCTAAAGGTTGAACTAACAACCCGTGATCCTTAGGATTTCAGTTCAGTTCGACTGCAGGGAAGACCTTAGTATCAGACGCTACAGCATATGGGTTTTGGTGTTAACCAATGTCAGAAAGTTTTTAGAATTACAAACTTGGATTTAATTCCCAGTATTTTTATGGCTTTGCAAACATTAATTGGACATTGTACACAATTGCTTTCCTGTCTATAAAATTGACATGAGGATGCAGACCTGATAAGCTTGTTATGAAAAAGTGAAAGAAGATAATATATGTTAAATAGTGTAATGTCTACCTAAGTCAGTGCTTGTGCCGTACAAGGCTGCTTGTAATAGGCACGTGTGTCCATTGAACGCTTAGAATGTGGCTGGTGCAACTAAGAAACAGAATTTTTAACTTTAGTTCATTTAAATTAATTTAAATATTAATATGTAAAGAGCATTGTCTGTTAATGAAGTTATCTGAGGATTATATTAACTTTCTGCAAAGGGATGAAAAAGTTTGTGATTTCAGACACAATGTTTATCACATTTTCACTGTTTTTTTAAATTTAATTTTATTTATTTATTTGTCAGAGAGAGAGAGAGAGGGAGAGAACACACAAGCAGGGGGGAGCGGCAGGCAGAGGGAGAAGCGGGCTCTCTGCTGAGCAAGGAGCCCAATGCGGGACTCCATCCCAGGACCCTGGGATCATGACCTGAGCCAAAGGCAAATGCTTAACTGACTGAACCACCCAGGCATCCCACATTTTCACTGTTTTAAGGTATAAGGAATAATAGGTATTCAAATAAAGGTTTTTAAACAGAGCACTGAAGACATCTCAATAGAAAAAAGATGAAATCAGGAACAAACTAAAATGATAGCAAAAGAAAGAAAGAAGATGGGGGAGGGAGTGAACAAAATGTTTTCAAGATAATTTTTCTGTGTAAATTTTTTAATTGCTTCCTATATGACTCATTAGATTAGATGGTAAATTCTTGCCTGTTTTAATCACAATTTTATATGTAGTACCTATCACCCTGCTGAATCACAGTGGATATTTAGATAATATTGTTGAATGAATTTAAAAAGTATGAATTTCACAAGCCATTTATAAATGCAATTATAGACATTGATGTCGATACCTATTTCCACATAGCACCCTCTCTTCTTTCCACAAGGTGGGTAACTTCCAGCTCAGTGTAGAATGCTTTCTCATGGGGTATCCATGGAAATCTTAAAATATCTTAAAATATCTAGACTGGCTCAAAAGAAAAAAAAAGAAGGAAGGAAGGAAGGAAGGAAGAAAGGAAAAGAGGAAGGAAGGGAAGGAGGGAGGAAAGAAAGGAGGGAGGAAGGGAAGGAGGGAGGAAGCGAAGGAGGGAGGAAGCGAAGGAGGGAGAGAAGTGTAAGAATAATTATCTTAATTTATATCCAGTAGAGAGGAGATTATGGTCTATGGACCAAAAAACTAACAGACAAATTCTTTGCCTTGAGGGAAATTGACATGAAGGACACAGTCTCTAGTGGAGGCCGATGTGATTCTGTTTGTAAAGAACATTTACATACATACATAGATCAAAGCACTGGGGACCCCTTTGATAAACTAGTGCTAGTTTTTTTGGTAGTCTCTTAACATGTTGCAGACGGTTTTTATTTCATTTTCTAAGTAATACTGATCTAGGGAAGTAATGACAGTATGGAATCCTTTAGCTTACTATGATCAGTTGTCATTTTTATTGCATGTTTCATCTCAACTCTGCTTGCCAAACAACATAAGATTAATCCGAACAGTTCCCCATGAGGTAAACGAGTGCAGATCTGACAATAAACATGATTGTCCCCAGTGCCTGGGTTCAGGAACTGCAAAAGGGAAAGGTTGAATGAGTTTCATAAAGCAGACATAAAGAGAGTTATGTTCAGTTATAAAGCCAGAGTAAATGAGACAAATGAAACTCGGGAAAGCTAAAAAAGAGGGTCAGAATATGAATACCTATCTACGTAATTGATGATACTACAAAGCTCAACATTGACCTGCATTGTCCAATATGGTAGCCACAAATCTCATATAGCAACTGAAATTAAGGTGAATTTAATTAAGCAAAATTTAAAATTAAGTTCCTCAGTCTCACTAGCCATATTGTACCCATTTGATGCTAATACCGAGAAAAGGAATTCTAAATTATAATCAGTCCAAGAAGTTTGCCTCAAAGCTGATGCTACTAACTAAATTTACCCTATTTTAGGATATGTACCCTATTTAGGATAATCTGTAAAAGTAATTTGAGTCTTATCTCAGATTAACACATCATCATCTTTTCTTTGGATAGATTTTTATATTAATTGTTATTTTTATCACTGTTATTATTACTATAATTTTTGAAGGAACATCCAGAAGTTAATTTTTAATATTGTCTCTTCTTCTTTCCCTAGAGGTTTGTTCAGTTTAACATCATCTGCATTGGTGATTCTTAGTTCTGAAAAGGCTGGTTTATACTGAACTTGTTTAAAAAATGTTATAAAGAGCTAGAAAACTCAGAAGTGACTTCAGTGATTCCTCTGTAGAATAAGTGAGAAGTTTCAGTCATTGTGCTACTTTGTAAAATACAGGGAATTCCTTAGATTGAATTCAAGCCCCAGGGTGCCCTCAGTTCTTTGCAGAGCTCTCCCTGCAGAGACGTAATTACCTCAGATAGTGAGACACCCCAATCAATAACTTTCAGCCTTACTGAATTCTGTAATACACAGATATTTACTCATTAGATATTTACCTCCTTCCAAAGCTACCTTTGAATCATCTCATTCAACATTGACTTCTTTGTCTTCTGCAGATGTCTAAAGAAGTGAGCCTGAGTTGAAGCAGTCTAGGTGTAGTAATGTGGCCACAGAGAGTACTGAGTCGGACAGATCTTGTTTTTTGATGTAGAGTATTCAAACCAAATTTTTGGTTCAGTGGAAGGGGGACAGCTGGGATCAAAATAAAAGCCCTTCTCATAGTTCTATCACCAAAGCTTCAAGTGTACACTCATTCAAGCCCCTTTCCCCATTGTTCTTCTCTTACCCTGGAGGTGAATTCCTTCTGTCAAATACCTTGTGTGAACTCAGTCCTGGGAACCCATTATCTTGCTGGTTCTCAAAGGCTCCTCTTCATTAGGAATTTCTGTTTGGGGTGCCAGGGTGGCTCAGTCATTAAGCGTCTGCCTTCAGCTCAGGTCATGATCCCAGGGTCCTAGGATCGAGCCCCGCATCGGCTCCCTGCTCGGTGGCCTGCTCGGGGGGAAGCCTGCACTCCCCCTGCTTGTGTTCCCTCTCTCGCGGTGTCTCTCTCTGTCAAATAAATAAATAAAATCTTAAAAAAAAAAAAAAAAAAGGAATCCTCTGTTGTCTGAACTCCCTCCAATTTTACTAAATCTTCTTTTCATTAGGATGTAAGCATGATTTTTGTCTTCCATCTTATAATATGCAAGACAATCTTGACATTCTCTAGTTACCTTCTTATTTTTTTGTTCCCCATTACAGACACATTTCCAGAAAAAATCGTTAGTGGAGTATTCCTCATGTTCTCGAATCCCAGTTACAAACCATGGTGGTACTCCAGTCAGGCATCTTCATTCACCATGCATCAAAACATGTTCTTGTCATTTTCCATTTTGCCAAATTCAAAGATTGCCTTCCATTGTTCCATAGTTTTTTGAGACTAGCAAATACGAGCAAATACATTTGTCTGGTGTTCATGCTCACTTAAAAGCTGTTTAACTGACATCTCTACTTGGAAAGATGTGTCAAAATGCCAACCTTCTGCAATACAGAACTGCTGATCCACAATCTACCTTCATTGCTAACTTACAAATTGCTCTACCCACCACACAGTTGTTCAAGCAACATCTCAGTCATTTTCTTGATCCTATTTTCTTCACCATGCCCCACCTCCCATTCCACCACCTCTACATCTGTCAGAAAGTTTCCTTTTCTCTGTCTATTCCCCCGAGCACAAACCTCTTCTGATCACTACTTCCATCTTCTAGATCAGCATCATCTGCTGCATGGACTGATGATTATAGTCTTCTGATTTGTAACACCCACTAAATCTCATCGACCTCCCAAACATTTTCCACAAAGTTACAAGAGTGATCTTCTGAAAATACACATTTGAATAAATCATTCTCTTATATCTATCATAACAATGATTTACATAATTTTCATGTGTGACTTTTCAACACTTTATACGCAACACTTAGTATAGCATTTAGTACAAGTAGATAATTTATGAGTAATTGAATGAATAATTTCAATTATTTTACCATCACCATTAGAAGTAAGACTGTGTGTAATTGTCCCAGAATGCTAGTTATAAATCCGAGCTCTTCTACCTACTGATTGGTTCAATTCTCTGGGCTTCAGTTTCCTAATCTCTAAAGTAATACTAATAACTATGGCATAGGGTTGATAAAAAATTAAATGTGTTACTAGACACAAATCCATTAGAAGCATGCTTGTTGCATATGATGATGGTGATAATGATATTGATGATGATGATCAACTAAATTACCTAAATATACAAATTTTTCCATTTTGCCTTAAAAGGAGACAGAATTAATTATATTTTGGGGGGCATTTTTGAAGCTTGTACATCTCTAGAAATGAAAGACATTAATAAAAACTGGAATTTCAATATTAAAGAATTTCATTTTTGATAAATTCCTCTAATGCATTTATTGGTTTCTTGCTTCTAATACCAAATGATTTCCAAATCAGTGAAGATCACATTGTTCATTAACAACCAGACAAGCAGGCAATACAAGAAGCTCTCGAAAACTCACAGGTGGCAGGGAGTGGCAAAGTGGAGCACTGAGTGGGATAATCCAAACAAAAACAAGCAGGTTTTTTTGATTATCCATCTCCCCCAATGATTCCTCCGCACTGCACTCCTTTCCACAATGGAATAGGCGCATGTGTGTGGTGGTATTAACCATCAGAAAAGATGGCTCAGTCATGCAGAATTTCACAGTAAGTGAAACAAATGAAGAAAGAAGCTGATGTCTGACTTGGAAAGCTAGCATTTTCTGAAAACAGAACAATTTATCTTTGTAAAGTTGTCAAGTGAATTGTCCTTTTTTTATTGAGATAACATCTTTTCTCTTTCTAAATTTTCTTTCTTTCTTTTTGCTAGTTACACTTAGGGTAGGATATTTATACTGACATTTGAGAGACAAATGTTATCAGCTTCTCTCTCTCTCTCTTTTTTCCCCCCCGCTCTGTGGATAACAGCCAAAATAATTTGGATCCAATTCAATAGAGGCTACTTTTTTTTTTTTTTAGCCATTTAAGCTTATGTTGGGGTTTTAAGGACCTTCAGTAACTCCCCTACCTCCTTCCAAGGGAAAAAAAAAAATCAATTTTCTGGGATTTCTTTAGCTCTTTTTTGGTTTCCATAGCAGTCAAGGGCAAGCTAAGAAGAAGGAGAAAGAAAAAAAAAAGATTTATTTCCAACTCTGGTGAAAGCTGAGTCCCAAGATAAAAGAAGAAGCCAAGCATAATGAGAAAAAGGGAAAGTAAAAGAAAGCAAACTCCTATAGGTCCATACTGAATATGACCTTTGTTCTGAAAATCCAAAGAGTAATAAATTATAAGAGAACATAGGACATCATCTGTGTCATTGAAGCTCTATCTATTGCTTGACTAGGGAGCTGAGTGACAATACACAGATGGAGGGCAATGAATTTATGGAATTGTGTGCCAGCTCCCAGGATAGGGCTTGAAATGTGCACTTGCTGTTGGCACTAGAATTGGGGTTTTGTTTGCTCTAATGCCAGTACTGAATGCTCACACTCTGCTTTTGGTGCCAAAGTTAGATGCTCAGATTTGAAAGCTAAAATTTATCAAGTTTTAGCACTGCCTCTCCAAAGCCAAATGATAATGGTATAAAAAGGTACATATTTTTTTACTTTAATTTAAAAGTAGAACTGCTGCATTAAAATAAATTCACTCTCCTCAAATAATTCAGATATGAAACAATTCCTTGTCAATGAGCTCATCTAAAAGATGCTAGAAAGCTATTTCTGTCTAATTCTGTTTTCCATTGGATAGTATGGCCTTGTGCCAATTTCTTCTGGCTTTTAGATTTAGGTTATATTTCTTTTCTCTGTCCTACACACTAGTCATATATCTTGATCTTAAGAACTGCTTAAACACAAATAATAATTCTATCAAAGAAATTAAAATGACCATATTTAATGAAATAGTCCCCAGCCAATTAAAAAAAAATGCGGCTCCATCATAAGTCACAGCTCACTATTCCATTTCATCTTGGGAGCACAAAATTCTTATTTTATAATACTGAACCTCTTACACATCCTTTTCTGGATACATCCTGCTCATAACATGAAAGGCCATAGAAACTTCCAATATTCTCTGTAATAAGAAATGCTTATTAAATGTTTCATATTGCACTGCTGAAGCCCTAAACTCTATGTCAGCACTTCTCATCCCTTTTTCCACCATAGAATTATCTAAGGAATAATATAAGAAGTACCTTTGCCCTGGCCCCACCCCAGAACAATTAAATCAAAATCTCTACAAGTAGGCCTTAAACGTCAATGCTTTTTAAAGGTCGCCAGTTGCTTCTAAAGTACAGTTAGAGTTGGGAACACTCTTTTGTCTTAAGGAATATTCTCTGTCTCTATGGAAGCAAAGCAAGGATGTATGGGTGGAGGACAACCAAGTTAAGAGTAATCCTAAATCAGTGATCCTACACTTGATCTTAGCCAAGAGGCTGAGAAGTGGTCTAAATTAGTGATCCTAAAAGAAAAGAATATACATCCCCTGTCTAGTTACTTACCAATATTTAGCAAGATGAAAATTAAGGATGTTATAAAGAATCGCCAGATTTTGTTTTTACTATACTTTGCATTTCCTTTATGCAAATTTTTCTTAGGAACAAGAGTGGAGGAGTTACTAGGATGTAGAAAGGGAATGCACAAATATGAACATTATCCTATAAACTCTGTTCACAGTGAGTTTGCTGCTCAAAAATGGACTGTAAAATCCCTTTTCTCCCTGTCATGAAAACAAGGGCAAATGGGAAACAGCACTCATCTGGGGTCTGCTAGAGAAACATTCATAGGTAAAACTTAGAGCAATAGCAGGAGTGTGGGTCCCCATGACCCTTTCTAGGACAGCACACAAGAGTTATTTCTGACTCTGGGAGAACCTTCCCTTGAGCTATAGGACTGTTAAACTGCACAAGTAGGGAGTTAAGCTTCCTCTCTGGTACAGTCAGGGCCATGGAACAGAGAAATATGACATAGCAGAAGCTTGGCTCTAACTCTATCCTTACAGCCCAGTATTGGAAGCTGGGCATGATACTGACCGTTCCTTTGGTATGATCAAATACTAGGATCTAATCCTTGTGATTACAGTTATGTGATCTGGCAAGCTATATCAGCATTCATGATGAGGAGAGGCCCAAGCCCCTTTTCTGGTGTTATAGAGCCTGGGATTTTTGAGCCTTGGCCAAAATTGATTGCATTAAAATGAGAGGCATTGCCTGTTTTGCCCCAGGGCTTTACTAGAGGCCAGATATTTTTCTGGGAGGCTAACCAGTAGGAGATCAATCTTGAACAAGCTAACAATACTCCTCTCATTTAAAGGACAGCATCATACCCATTGTGTTGGTAACCCATACTATATAGCTCAAGAGGACTGTCAAGCTAATCATCAGCATCCTAAGAGACAATAGAAACTGTTTGGAAATGGCTGAGCATCACACTGTTGTTGCAAACCACACATACCTGAGACTGATAAAGAAGGGTAATTTTTAAGAAAAGCCTATAGACATGAATCATCTAGTCTATAAAGTATAACAAGGGTGGACTTCTACACAAATCAGTACCTACAGCCATATTCCAAGTGTCCTGCCAAATCCAGGGATCCCAAATCATCTAGAGGAGGAGAGACCATTCTACACCACTTGCTAAGCCATAGGTGCTAGTACAATACTTTCTACATGGCAGGCATTAAATTAAAATACATGGATCAATAAAATAATGTTAACCAATATCTACTGAGCACTTAATATGAGTTGGAAACCATTCTAAGTGTTATTCTTTATTCATCACAACAACCCTGTGAAAGAGTTACTATGATTATCCTATTTTTAGAGGAAAGGATTGAAGCATGGAGTTAAGTCACTAGCCAAAGATTATGAGACAAGTCAGTGGTTGAATTTGATTTCAAATTATGCTGTCTGGATCCTGACTCTCCCCCACTGCTTGTCACAGGCATGACTGAACTACATTTTGTGGACAATGAATTGTCAAGGATCATTAATAACAGTGGGGAAACTAGTTAGGATGTTATTATAATAGTTGATGTGACCTAGATGGGGATATGTCTTTGGAAGAGGGAAAAAAAGTGGACAGATTCAAGGGATGGTTAGGTGGTTGAATCAGCAAGGTTGGTGATTGAGTAATTGCAATGGGTAAACAAGAAAGACCTATCAATCACTATTCTCGGTTTTCTATCTTGTGGAATGAGATAAGGAGTACTGGAGATAAGGAGGTGTGTGTCTGGAAGATCACAAATTTAGGTTGGACATGATAAATTTGACAAAGACTACAATATTTCCATTGGAGTAATCAAATAAATTATTGTATGTATTATTTACATTTCCTTTGATGATCATGATAAAAGAAGTTGCTTTGACTAGAGTTTTGAACTGGGTATTCAGCAAATACGTGGGAGGCAAATACTTTACAGAAGAAGGAAAATAGAGAAAATGTGTTCAGAGAGCATCCTGTGCAGCTTGTCATTTAGAAATCAGGCAATGGAAGGGCAACCCACACCTCATATTCGTAAGATGGTCTACCAAAGTAGTAAAATGATGCCTAGAATTAGGGAATCTCTAATTCTCTAGTTCTCAGTACAATTGAGATGGAAGAAATACAGAATATATTTTCAATAATACAGAGAAATGAAAAATTAAATGAAACAAAAATCTTGATCATTGCCAGGATTAGGGCTTAGACCTCAATACAGAATTCAAAGATACAGACATGATTTATCGTCTGGATGTTTTAAGAAACAGTACAGAAGTGATTGTGAATTTTGTAAGCCTGGTATTGGGGAAGATTAATTTTTACTTTAATTACTAGGAACCATTTATTTTTACTTCTTTTATAAAAAAGGATCAATTACTATTGATGATTAAGTAACTATGACAAGAAACATGAGAAAACAAATTTTGGCAGCTAAACATATATCTATGATCTGATAATTTTAATATATCTAAAACTAGGATTAGGAAAAGAAACAGTATATATAAATATTTGGAAGTAATGTTGTGTTATACAGGCCTTTCCATAGGAAATCAGGCATCAACTTATCTTAGCTACCAACCAAAATTTAAGTAGAGTCACTGCAGATATCCTTGAATAAATTTTATAAACCTTGTTCTGTTTTAGAAAGACCCTTATCAAAATATCTGCCTAGTCTATTCCCATGTGCCCTTGAGTCATTAAATAGCTACCAATATGTTCTTTGTCGAACATTTAATGTTTCAGTCTCATGTAACAGTAGGTCTCCCCAAATAATGTTCTACTTGTGCATTCATATTATTACAACTACTGTAAAATTCTTATTAAAAAATAGTTACAGGGGTGCCTGGGTGGCTCAGTCAGTTAAATGTCTGCCTTCAGCTCAGGTCATGATCCCAGGGTCCTGGGGTCAAGCTCCATGTCAGGGTCTCTGCTCAGCGGGGAGCCTGTTTCTCCCACTCTCTCTGCCTCTCATTCCCCCTGCTCAAGCTCTCTCTCTCTCTCTACCAAATAATAAATAAAATCTTCTAAAAAATAGTTACATTGTTCATGTTAATTACTATAGGAATAAAATCTAGGTAAATGGATATGGATGTGGTGTAGCTACAGTTACAGGATGGCTATGCATAATCATTGTCTAATATTTGTTATTTAAATAACATTGAATTGAGAATGTGAAAACACATGTTCTAATGTCCAAACTAACTCCATGTCCCTTAGGGAAAACCACTCTCTCTTCTTTATTTTCTGTTCCTTCACAAAATCCATAAGGTACTCAACCATTCTTTAAAATATGTATTCCCATATATAAATCATGTTTCCTTATACAATGTCTTTATTCTATTTTTAATTATCTTTAAAGGTAAATAGTTGAACCAGATGATCTATAGAAATTTTTCTAGGTCTAATTATTATTTCTTATTTCATTGGGTGGGGGATGGTTAGATTAGCTGGTTAGATCAATTCAGCAATTATTCACTGAGGCCCCAAAATAGATGATTTTGTTTGTTATAGGAAATACTAAGAAGGGCAACCTGGGTGGATCAGTTGGTTAAGCCTCGGACTCTTGATTTCACCCGAGGTCATGATCTCAGTGTCCTGAGACTGAGCCTAGTTGGCTCTGCACTCAGCAGGGAGTCTGCTTCTCTCTCTTTCCCTCTCCCTCTGCCCCTCCCCCTGCTCGCGCACTCTCTCTCTCTTTAAAAATACATAAATAAATCTTTTTAAAAAAATACTAAAAAAAAATAACAAAAATATCTTCTGATTTCAGTGGGCTCTATTTCTTTATTCTGGGAGAATAGGACGAGATTGGAATCTTGAAAGACTTTGACAAAGCTGGGTTCTGCCCTCAGTACTGTCAAAGAGAAGTTTTATCACCTTTGTAAAGTCACTTCCTTTTTTGGGATCTTAGTGTTCTAATTTGCAAAATGGAAATGGTAATGCCTTACTCAAGATTATTTTTCAAGTGTCTGGCACGGTAATTGGTACAAAGCAGTAACTCAGTCCTGTTCACTACATTACAAATCATGGCCACACAGAATGATGAATGTGGTGATACAGATACTCAACCAATGCTTCAGAAACTGAAAAACAAAACAAAACAAAAAAAAACAAAGAAAAAAAGGAAACATTTATATCTGACTAAGTTAAAGAAAGATCTGTCTTAAATTATTCAGAGTTCAGCAGACAAAGGACAGAGGGCCCTTTGGGCTCCATTGTATACAGAAGTGTGAAAGGCTAGGAAGCCGAGGGACTGTTTGAGGGGGTGGGGATGATACCAGGTACGGTGAATTTTTGGCATTTATCTGTTAAGTAGGAGACACATTGCAGATTTTTAAGCAGGACAGTGACATAATCTAAATGCATTTGAATTTATTTTCACAGTGGCACTGAGATCATTTGGAAGTGTTGGAATAGAAGGCAACTGAAATAATAATCTAGACCAGAGAGGATAATGGCCTTAACCATGGGGATAGCATTCAGAATAAATAAAAGGTGACACAGGCACAGAGAGTCAGAACACAAAATAATGTTTGTCCTTGATCACTTTTCCACCTTAAAAACCGCACAGTCTAGTACTATAATTACCCTCCCATAGTATTCCAAGCTCCCCTCACATACTCTTATTTTTTGCCTTGTACATCTTACTAAAGCCCAATCTAAATTCAATCCAGCAATATTTTTTCCCCAATTCTGTGTGGAGAATATAGAATAAAAAGGAATATCTGGGTTCAAGGGAACATTTGGGGCCAAAGCTAAAAATTTATAATATTGCATGTAGAGTTGGTAGTTCATTAGAAGAGGGAAAAAAATACTTCTTCAGATCTGTATTTCTTCCTCAGATCTATATTTCTAATCTCTTGCCAGGAATCACTACCGACTGTCGCACAGACACATTCTGTTCAATGTGACTTAAAAGGAACTAATTATCTTTTCTCCCAACACGTAATTTCTCCTGTTTAGCCCTTGCCAATGATGTACCCACCCACCTCACCTAAGTTGAAAGCAATGGAGTTGCCTTCCAAGTGTAGCTTTCACATGCAGTTTGATACCCCTTATTGATATAAGGCCAGAGAGAAGGAAATGACTCAGGTCCACTATTTGGGAAAGCTTGAGAAAGAGGGAAGGAGGAGAATAATCGTGTAGCTGAGTACGTGGCTCAAATCCCCCCCCAGTACTGTCTCAGTAGGATCTTTGACTAGTAGTGATTTCTCACCTAGAAGCTCCTTTCCATTGTCCTCAATCCCCTTTAACATTAGAAATTGTGCAGCAGTGTACTCTGTGTTCTGGCTTGTTGACTTATATTTCTGTTCTGTACAGTAATACCGTGAGTTATATGTACATTCCTCTAAAGGGAATCGTATCCATAGACCAAACAAACAAAAAAAAAATTGAAGCTAATGTAAATGTTTATGATTTTTTCTAACTCAGTTATATTCCTTGATATTTATTTGCTAATTTACCTTTGGGGAAAAATACATTGGTATATTTCCCTCAGTTTTAGACGATCAAATATGCATAATTAGCTTTGCCATGAATACAAATAGTAATTTATTTTCCTCATATTATTGGTTTTCGGTCAATTGAAATTGTCTTTGAGCTATATTTGCATGGGTAAATGTTTTGCTGGTATTTTTTTCTTATTCTGATTGATTAATTCTAGTAATGTTTATTGAGCATGTACTATATGCCATTATTAATTTTTTTCTCATTTAAACGAGCTTGATCACATATAAATAACCTAAAATAATACACTTTAAAAATAATTTGAAAAGGCTTTTCTAGTTGGAAACAACAGCAACAACAGCTATATACTGAGAAGGTTAATAATGAATGAGGCAATATAGATCCAGTATGAAAAGCCAAAATATACCAACTTAGGTCTTCATTTTTAATATATTTGCTTTCCCAATTAGCCAGTTTTATGAAGCTAATATAAAATCAAGTTAATTTAGTTATCTTTTCACAGTACATGAATGACAAAATATTTCCAAATTAAATCACATTCTTAGCAAGGATAGGCACCCTCAATATATTCATTTATGGTTTTCACGGTTCCAGTAAGAAAGTATATATAATCTATAATTAGTTTAATATTTTATAAAGCATTTATAACAATAGTCTATTGAGGACATTAAATTTGACCATATCATACTTAATGCAAGATAGCACTCATTGGCAATTTTTTAAATTTAAAATGACTTCTTTCTGATAAGTTAATCTTTAGGAATTAATTAATGTTTTGGTTTTCCAGTTCTAAGTTCAACATGTAAATTTATGTCTTCTATGTTCTACTAGCACAAAACATTTCTGGAGTTTCTCACTGAACATTACTAAATATTCAATTTTGTGCTAATGTTTTTCTTTTGACTTAATAGAACTGATAACTCAGACATACTTGTTTTAAAAAAAGAAAAAAATGCGGGGCATCTGGGTTAAGAATCTGCCTTCAGCTCAGGTCAGGATCCCAGGGTGCTGGGATCTAGCCCAGCGTCGGGCTCCCTTGCTCAGCGGGGAGCCTGCTTCTCCCTCTCCCCACACCCCTGCTTGTTCTCTCTCCCTCTTTCTTGCCAAATAAATAAAATCTTAAAAAAAAGAAAGAAAAAAATAAATAAATGAACAATTTGTAATCTAAGTTATACTAATGAAGGGAATTGCAGACCTAAAATTTGAAGCAGTTTCTCTACTCTTTTCTATTAATACTTACTTTGAATTCTTCTTTAAATATGTATTCTACTATATGTGCACTTTAAAGTCTCATAGTATTTCATTGTGTGCTCATATATTCAAATAACTTCATTTATGATTAAATACTTTATTATAATTTTAAAGCATTCTGTCTTTGAATATGTATCTTAGGTTTAAAATTCTTAGGTGTGAAATCTTTGTAGTTCTTGTGTATCTCTTAAAAAAAAAGCTTCTATATAGAAGCTTTAGCTATATAAAGTGTAAAGTAATAACAATGGGAATAATGATAATGTAGCTTTCAAAACAATCATCTATAAAAAGGCAAACTTTATTGAGAGATAGAAATATGATGTTAGCGTATTTAATCTGCTAATTGTGTCATCTTGAACACATGCCCAACTGTGGTGATAAAAGATCAAACCAAGCTTTATGCTATTGCTTGGATCCAGTTATAAGGGATATTCCACCCTGAGCAGGGTGGCATTATATGCACCGTCTTATTTAAAATCTTGCCATTTGGCTCCTAAGCCCTGATGCAGAATTCCAACCAAATAGTAAGCAGGAATGATGCCAACCTAACAGATGAGCAAAAGGTACCAAAGCCAAGAGTCCATGTTCACATATCAAATGTGTTTACTTAGGGCAGGATTCCCAGTTATAAATCTTCAAACATGTTCAGAAAATTGTGCCAACATGAGGATGTTGCCCTGCCTTTAATCCATCTAGAGCAAGGATTAACCTTGAATTTATTTTTAGAGATGCACCTTAGCCACAAAGGTTTACCTTTTTAAGCTAGAGAAAGAATTGGTAATTCTGGATTTATACATTTAATTGTTCAATCTTTACTCTGTTGTTCATCCAGTGGTTTATTGTAGTTACAATAATTTAAATACTATTAATTCAAAAATTTATATTGATTGCATTCATTCATGCTAAATTCTTGTATTTTTTTAACTCTTGTTTATTAATGATAAATTGGTAGAACATAGAGGGTGGATTTTTAAAGGAGATGATTGCCGATTTCCTTAATATCGCAACAATATTTACCAAAAGCTGTAAATAAGGCTAAAATAATAGCACACATTTGAACTTTACAAGAGGGTTAAAAATGAATATTTTATTGGCTCATGCCAACCACAGATGACTTTGATGAAAAAGTGTAAAAAAATAAGTTGCAGATACTTTGAGAAACTCGGTATTATAGTTCTTAAAATATTTGAGGTTACTTTTTAAAAATAATGTAACTAGGAAATGTTTCAGAGAAAACTACTGGAAAACTATTACTGTGTTTACTAAAATGTACTAATATGTATCCCTAGCTGAAGTTTAATGGATGTATAATAAAATCTGCTGAGATCCAGTATGACTCACAAAAGTAGTTAAAACAGACACTGGAATTCTTGTCACATAATTTAGCAAATGACAGGGGCCCAAACTTCAGAGAATGTTAAGCATCTAAAGGCCACAGTTTACAGAGAAAATGTGTACTAAGGAGTACTAAGAGGAAGATCATTCTTTTAGCTGTTTCTAATGTGAGAACAACATGAACTCTCAAAAGGTGCAAAAGGTATAAAAATAAAGCTTCCAAATGCTGGATATTCCATATGAAAGCCAAATTCTAATCTCTAGTTTGTATTACAAGATTGTCTCAACATAAGGTACAATTCTTAAGAAAACCTTTATGATTTTATTAAGTTAGTCAAGCATGCTAATTATAGAAAAATTAGTATAAATGTACACTAAAAATGGCTAATAAATCACTCCAAATCTACATCAGGCTTAAAAATGCAACTAGTTTATAATTATTTGTACATGTGTTTATGCATTAAAGTGAGATCACACTAAATGGTATTGAAACCTGCTTTTTTTTTTCACTTAAAAATATATTGTGACTTTCTTGTAATTTAAAACAAAAATATGCCTCTACTGCATCCATTTCAAATTAACACTATATTTTAGGACATTTAAGTTGTTTGCAACTTTGCACCTTAAAAAACAAACAAACAAACAAACGAAACATACCATGAAAATTCCTTAACATATAGCTTGGGGCACAGCTGAATGTTTTCTCAGATTCTGACCCTGTAAGTGGTATTGCCTGGCCAAAGGTTACACATTTTCTAGGCATTTTCTAATGCCTTCCAGAAAATTAACTCTAGTAAAAGCTCCTTCCAACAACGCAGGAGGATGAGTTCCCTACTAAACAAAAAATGCTAGCTAGCTATAATTAGAATTTTTTTTAATCATTTGCCATTGATAAGAAATAACTCAAATGTCATTATAAATATTTTTTTTTCTTTTGGTTATAAATGACTTTGAATTATTTGGCCTGTATTTCATTGAACAAATTTATATTATGTGAATTCCCTGTTTGAATGTAAGCTCCAATAGTAGGAAGTTTATTGTTTTGTTCAATTTTTATCCCAGTACCTAGAACACTTTTTGTGATATAGGAGGCACTTATCTTCACCTGCTTTATGTAAATTAACAATTTGGGGGATCATTATTTCTTGTTCTTTGTACACTTTTCTTTCTGGGTATTTGACGTACACCTGTGTTGATTTGCTGTTGGTTTTCTTTTTTCTTTTTCTTTTTTTTTAACTGTAAAGTTGTTAACCCCTTGTCTGCCATTAAATTCCACACAATTATTTCTTAATTACCTGAAATGTGTACATAGCATTTTTCCTGCTCCTTCCTTTTCTTTCTCTCTAATTTTTATTTTTAAAATGTATACTGTTAAATAACTTAATCACTTTCTTTCTATCTTTGGAGTCATGCTTAAAAATCTATCATTTGCCTTAAGCTTATCACCTTTCCTTAAGCTCATCAACCTGCCATCTTTTCATATATACATATTTAATTCCCCCTGGAATTTTTTTCTCAGAGTGGTTTAGGCAAATGACTGCATTTCCTCTTAATTTCTAGCCTGTTGTTTTAACACTAATAATTAGCTCATTTTTTCCTGAAATTGAGTTATACACTTATTGTATAATATTATATATCTACGTATGTTTGGATCCATTTCTCTAGCTTTTGCTCTCTTCTATTGACATGACCATTTTACCCCCAATACCATGTGGTTTTAAATCCATTGATAACATGTGTCAGTATCTGATAAAGAAAAATTCTGTTTATCTTGATTTTATCCACATACTATCTAAATTATTAAAGTGTATAGTAAATACTCATTACAAATGAATTTTTCACCTTATTTATCATTAAATATGTCATCCTAACCACCTTTTCTTCCATATGCATTTGAGATTTGTTTTGGAGGGAGTGTTTTTAATTCCTTAACTCATTTTTTAAACACATTTTAATTCTTTGGTTAGAAACTGAATGTGTTGATGTTCCTATTTCATATTAATAAAGGACACATATTGCAAGTAAAGTGAATTTCTGTTTAGGGTAGGAAACTAACTCCATATCTGTTGTGCTAGCTAACCTGAGCATTACTCATGTGTCACTATTTGGACAGCAAAAGAAAATGCAACGAGGTCACCATTGCTCTTGTGCTTCCTCAGTTTCCTATGTGCATATTACACTATAATTAAAGACACATCAGCAGTGAGTCATATGTAATTATTAGGCTTACAGCATATCCACATTTAGTTAGGTAAAATTTTAGATGCATAAACATTTAGCAACAAATATCTAAAAATATTTTTCCTTTAAGACATTGTTTTCCAATTAAGAAAATGTATCACAGAGTGTTTTTTTTTTTTTGACACATAGGAAGTAATCCTAATTGTAGTTAATGAGATATATACACTTTCCAAAGCCTTCTATATCAGTCCCAGACTAAGGGATCTTACAAAATGATTTCATGTCAAACCAAACAAGTGTAAGATTTGTATGGCTAACCCATATTTTTCAAGCCAGGGTATTATAACTGAGAGAGAAAATAACCTCCCATTCATACAGGCTGTGTGGAATTCACATGTGAAATGCTGCTTGCAAATGTGTGCAACATTTCAAAGAAGAAAAATAAGGTTTGGGAAAGCCCAAAGAACAAAAATGAAATGATCAAGGGCATATAGCTGCTTTCATAGAGAATGCCAGTGGAGTTGCCCGAGTGTTGTGGGAAGCGACAGACAGCACTCCCTCACTTTTGACAGAGGAGACTTTCATTTGTATTAGCCTGGATTGTATAAGATGTAGGCATTAATAAGGAATTACATGAGAAGGAATTTATTCAGAGAAAAGGGAAATGAATTGGGGAAATCTAGGAGAGCCTTTAGATCATGATGGAGGTCTGACCCCTTACAGAGGAGAGAAAAGGAAGGAAGTGCCACATGGTTTTAAGAAAATTCTAGCAAGGCTGTCAGGCAGTCCTTGAGTCATTGTTGCCACTTAATAGCAGTTTTCCTCAGGAATGGCCCATCTTAGTACACCTGTCATGCTCAGTATTTGCGTAGGAGCAGCAGTGGGAACCTTAACTTCCATGCAAATGGATTCTGCATCTCACAGGGCAGCAACTGAGGCCACTGGTCCATTTTGTCGAAAGTGTGATGTCTTTTTTTCATGGCAACCAAATCATCTGACTTCCTATGTTTGTCCTTCCAACCAGGATACCACCACTAAGTCTCTTCTATACAAAATTTCTGATTTTTTCCTAAAGGATATATTAAAAAGTCCAGGAGTCAAGTGAGGGAATGAATATGTGATCTTATATGATTAAAGTGCATCCACAAGATGAATATATAGTTTGGATAAATTTGATATAGATGTGTAAAAAAAAAAATTCCAACTAAGGAGGATTCCCTCAATTTAAATCAGTTAATGTGAAATTTAAAAGTAAAATCTCTTTATATAATTGGATAGCAAAGTACCACTAACCACTTATATATTATGTTTTAAAATGCTTCTTTTTAATGTATTATTTATACTTTTTGTTCTTTATCGAGGATTTAAAATGATCTCAAAAACACTTCTGGAAATTCTCTGTCCAAAGTAGATGAGCTGTTTTAAGTTCTGATAAAAATAATGTAGTTACACTTAAAAAAAAAAAAAAGAACTCAACTTTATAGCTGATGGAAGCAGAAACTAAAAGTGGTTCTGAAAAAGAATGAATTTTTTAAAAAAGCAAATTGACCAAGAAAGCGTTAAATAACTAGGGAGTTCTAATCATGGTGGGCAAGGGGACTCTTTAAGCTTCTAGGATAGGGAAACCTGTCTAGTTCCATTCCTATTATTCAGTCCTGTGTGAGAAAGGATGAAAGGATGCAGGAACTCTTGAGGCACAGCTGATCCAGAGTGCCAGAAAAGACAAATTATAGCTTTGAAGAGCCGGGAAAGAGTCACAGAAGTGAATCACCCTTGCTCGGGTGATAATGGCTGATTGCTGCTGGATAAGCAATTCCAGAGAGACTTTGTTGCCGAGAGCCTGAAGGGTGAGGACAAAGCTTCAGGAAGAATGTCTGACTGACAGCCTGGATTTCAGGTGAGTCAGAAGAGAACATTCTAATAAAAGACTGTGCACAGTCAGGACGATAAGTTAAATAAGATTTAAAATTAATATGCTGTGTTTGTATTGTTATTTCCTTATTAAGCTTGTTCTAGGGGAAGTTATGGTGTTTTATTAATTTTGAGTTCACTTAAGTCATTAATATATTTTAATTAACACAAAGAAATTAATAGTGTAACTCCCTATTAATAACTTAAAACATGAAAAGGTCAAATATCTATCTGTCTTACCAAAAAGCAATCTCTGAAAAACTAACAAACACATGTTTGCAAACTGGGATCTTGAACACATATGTGTATCTGGGCACTTAGAAGGGAATTGCCAAAAGAAAAAGAGAAAAGTCAAAACTAAATTGTTGAATAGAGAAGCAATTAAGAAACTCTTACTAGCTAATGTGGATGAATGTATTCCCCTGGAGACATACAAGGCCAGGATAAATCACATTATTTTTGTTTATGTGTATATGACCTTCTTTCAATGATTGGGGAGGTGGAAAGAATCAAAGTGAAAAATAACCTCATTATGGTTTGTGGTATATTTAGAGGAAAAGAAAAAACCATGAATGCTTACATAAGAATATTCCTTCCTATGAGTGTTCATAAATGGAGCGATTTTCTTAGTGTTATCCAACTTTTAATCCCATCTAATGTTATAAGAAGATGCATTGCAAGAAAAATGTCTGAACCATACAGAAGTATTAACTGCATCAATAGCATCAATACAAGGAACAGTAGGTTCCTATTTGTATATAAAAAAAATGTACTACTAAATCAAGATAAGTATATGAATGATTATTACAGATTTTGATTGTGTATTTTTGGTAACTGAAAACATCCAGATGCTATAGAAAGAGCATGGGTGTTGCAGTAACACTGATGTGGAGTGAAGCCCTCTATTTACCATATATTCCTAATCTGGAGCTTTTCAAAAGTCTGTACTGTTCTGAGTTTCTACTTGCCCATCTACGCTATGGGGATAATGTACTATTATTGTAAAAATTGGGGGAAAATTCAGGCCAATTTTTGAAAACATGGGCAGTCATGTAGTAAGTACCCAACATTTTTTTTTCCCTCTCTACAGTTGAATAAGTTTGCATGCTGCTCTGTAAGCTTATGTTAGAGTTACTCTACTTAAGCTGCTGAGTTTCAGGTTTATGAAAGCAGTGACGAATTCTGGTTTCCAACTCTCACTGCCAGTTTAGCTTCAGGGAAGTTTGCTTTAGTGGACTTGCTGTATCCCATACTTTCCAGCGCTGCACAATCAATTGAAATGCCATAGAAAATAACACCAAAAAATAAAGATTGTATCTCTCTAATAGCCACCTACTGGCAGCATAACTAGATGGCAGGCCTTCGTCACCGAGTCCTACATTTTCACAATGGACTTTAATAGCATGACCACAATATGTTGATATTACTAAATCTTATCTTTCATTTGCCAAAGTTGTATTTTTATGTATCAGCTAGTCAAAAATAATAGCTTGAGCTATTTCATGGTGATATCATCCAGACAACATAGATCTCATAATGTTTGCAATATTGAAAGTAAAAAAGATATGAAGTGATAATTAGATGTACCGAAAAAGCCAAATATTTTAGTCTGTGCTTCCATCTCTTCAGGCACTTCAAACAGAAATTGTATTTCCCTAAAGCCAGATGTTATATTAGTTATACAGACAGCTATAAGAGCTCAGAAACATTATAGATGACAAATCAGTCTTTGTAACATCACTTTTACCCTTAAATAAACAACAGGCTGCTATTGATGTTGCTAATACTGAAAATAAAATGTTTGCTAGGAAAGCATTTTATATACTTTTACAAATTCATTTAGTAAATGTTTATTGGATATGGCCTATGTGCTAGGCACAGGTCTAAGTAGCTGGAATATCAGTGAACATAACAGACAAGATCTCTGCCTTCATGGAGTTCACATTCTAGTAGAGGGAGACAAAATAGCACAAATACAATCACATACACAATAATATAAATAATTCACATAATATGTTAGAAGGCATATAGTATGTCAGAAAATAAAAAGGTAGTCAGGGTAAAGTTTGTGTTGAGAGTTGAAATCTTTCAATACAATGGTTAGGGCAAGTCTCATTAAGTTGACATTTGAACAAAGATAGAATGATCTTGATAGAAATGATCTTGAAAACTCTCCTTTCTTTACTTTTCCTAAATGAAAAGATTTAGCAGTCCTTTGGGATAGTCTAATTATTTTTCCTGTTCTTTTATCTTCTTTTATTATAAAGATGCTAAAATTTTGCAAAGAAAGAGTACCTCTGAGCCTAATAATATTCTGAATGGTTCAGGTAGATAGTTTAGTTTTAAAAACTATTCATTCTTCCTCTTCTTTTACTTTTCTCTTTTTTTTCCCCAAATTTTAAGCTATGTCCTTATATATTATTCTTCTGTCAGAGTTTTGAAATATCTGTCTCCAGAGGGCCAGGAATAATCATATAGATTCTTAAAGTAATCTCCTTATAAAGCTAAACCCATGGCAGTCATGAAATTTGACAATGCCAATTCATCAATGTACAAAGAATACCCATGACATGAAAGGAACATAAGAGACTTAATCCATGATGAGCCTGCATATATTGCCAAGCTGGGGATGATTTTTTTTTTTCAGATTTATTTATTTATTTAAGAGAGAGAGAGAGAAAGTGTGTGTGTGCTCGTGAATGCAGTGGGGAGGGGCATAGGGAGAGGGTGAAAGAGAATCTTTCAAGTAGACTTCACATGCTCAGCGGGGCTCATTGTGAGAACCTTGACATCATGACCTGAGCCAAAATCAAAAGTCAAATGCTTAACTGACTGCGCCACCGAGGTGCCCCAAACTGGGGAGGATATTTTAGCTTTTACAAAGAACTTTTAACTTTTGCAAAGGTCCTTTACAAGGACCTTTACAAAGTGATATTATAGGTAATGATTTAATTGGCCTTGATGACCAGAAAATAAAATTCATTTTACATAGGAAAATTGAATCTGTTTTCTGTTTTTATAATTTACTATCAACAATATTGTTGGGAATAAAAATCTCTGGGACATTGATTTCTCTGGATTAAATTAAATGAAACATATCAAAAAATGTACATACTAAAAATCACTAATTCTTATCTTTGTTTTGTTTTTTGTTTGTTTGTTTTTCATTGTATATACCAAAGTGAAAAGTCTGGTTCTGCCTTTAACTAGTAAGAGATATTACTAGTAGACAGATGTTTCAACTTAAAAAGAAATTGTTTTCTAATAGAAGACTCAACATTAGAAGACATCAGGAAGCAAAGAGAACCTTAGTGGGTCCTTAGCTTGCCCTTTGAAAATCACTTATCTAAATATAAAAACTTGACGTTAGAGCTCAATTTTCCTTTGGAGCCAGACCATTTCTTCTCTCCAGCTGCATGATCTGTATTAGAAGGATATGTCAGGCTTGTTTGCTTGAACTTGGTCAACTGTGGCACTTTCTTTAAAACTATGGAAACTGTTGTGCCTGCTGCTATATATCTAAAGCTGTGAGAATGTATTTTACGTACCACGATTTCAAAGCTTATTATATTGTCTCTAGCTCATTTCTTCTTAAAGGATCAGAAATTGAGTTGAAAATATGCCCTACTATTTGTTCTATGCTAATAGTTATCTAAAATGATTTCTTCCTAGCTTTGAGAAAATGTATTCTGACATATCTTTTGAAAATTGGACATCTGCAATGGAGTGTTACATATGAAAGAATAACATCCATTAAATTTTTAGATGAGCAGCAAAAACACTGTATCTTGTAATCTTTGTGTATTCTCGATGCCTGATATACTGATATTACATCCTTTTCATGTCTTTACTTATTATGAATACATAGCCCTAGAACTTCTCTTCAATAATCTGCTGTTTTATCTTTTATCTGTGCATTTGAACTCCAGTGCCTGCCGGATCAAACACTTTCTTTCATCAATAAGATGAAAAGATTTTCCATGTATTATTCTCAATTTAAAAGAATAAACCAGTATATTCTGAAGATTAAAGGCAAAAAAAGGCAGTGTATTCAATGAGTTCTGCATATTTAATAGGGATGTCTGTTGCACGTGAGCTTGAATCACATTACACTAAATTTCTCAAGACCTTTTGTCTTGGGAAAGACAGAATAGGATGTAAAAAACAAAACAAAACAAAAAATCTTATCCCCAAAGTAGTGCTGATTGGTGTAGATGTCTAAAAGTTCAGTGATAGTATGGGAGTAAAAGAAATTCAATATGACCTTTAGAATTTATTTTTGCTCTTTATGACACTACCAAACCCTTATGGCACAAGCTATGAAATCATAGTCTATGAAAATAGAATTTCTAAGTACTCTTCATTTCTGATAATTATGAAAGAAGACTTCAGTTGCCTCCACTTTGACCTCAAACTTTCTTGTTAGGTTCTTCTTTCCAGCTTGTCTCTTGGCTCAGGTGGAAGACCCTGAGGGCCAGGCATTCCCTGAAGGAAACTGAAGCTACCCCCTCAAGCAATAAGTACTACCCTGAGCCAGCAAGACCCTCCCCACCATGGCTGACTCCAAGACCAGGATGGATTTGACCTTCACTGCCCACTTGCCAGTACCCACCCACCTTTGCCCCACCCACAGTTTCCTTCTATAAACTTGGAAGTATTGTCAGCACCTTGGAGACAATCTTTGAGACACTAGTCTGCTGTCTTCCAGAGTTGGCCTCACTGAAATAAATTCCTTTCTTGTTTCACCACCACTCATTTCTCTACCTTTGGATTTTGTCAGAGGTGAGTGGCCCAGCCTGGTCGGTTTGGGACCCTGGAGCCAGGTGTTCTTGTGCCCCCGCGTGCTGTCTGTAATTACATGATAGCTAATGTCAGTGAATATTATTTTCCTTTAAAATGTTAATATAAATCTCTGAAACAGAATCTGACGTTAGTAGAGGTCAAATATCTTCTGAAAAATAATTCAACTAATTTAAGGAAAAATATATATAATTTGTGGACTTTATATTAGAAAAAGTAAAAGCTTCAGGGTATGTGTAAGAAGTGAGTTGTTTTGTTTTGTTTTTTGAGGATGAAGGGCCAAGAAGAATGATTTTCATTCTTTCTTCCAGAGAAAAGAGGGCCTGAGAAAGTATGTCAGACTTAATTTTCTCTAAAAAGTGCTAAGGCTTGTTAAAAAAGAAAACCACAGACCAAAAATGGCATTACTTAGGCCAAGTTCCCAAACCTGAGGTTTAATACCTAATCAGATTGCAGGTTCAGCCTCCTCTGGAAATGTTGTCCTAACTGGTCAGTCAGGAATTTTCTGGTCAGAGAAAATGAGATGATCTGTCACAAGCACCCTCTCCATCCCCAAAAGGAAGATGGAGGTAATCCGCATAAGACCCCAGGCTCTTCCCCCTGAGGGAAGGTGTTCTTGCCTGAACAATCCTTTGCTTTTGTTAATAACTTTCTTGACCCACACTCCCTCCTATAAAAATCTCCCATTTTATACAACACAAAGCTTCCCTCTATTTGCTAGATGGTATACTGCTTTTCCACCATGTTGCATTGTCTCATCTTCCACCGTGAATTCTTATTTTTTTAAAAGCTGTTTTGTCAGTCTGGTACAAATTCCCTCATTTCTTTCACTCTTTGGTCACCTGTTCAAAGTTTCTCTCTTTTGGGCTCATTTGAAGTCAGGGTTTTTCCTTTCTTCTAACAGTGGCAAGTGATCTCCCCCCGCCCCCCCCCCCCGACAGGGCTAGCAGTTCACTCCTAACAGCCAGCATAAACCAATGAGGAAAGAGAAAGTGTCTTGCTCTATTGCTCATAGGCACTAAGATTTCACTCATCTTTCATTAATTAGTTTGATGATTTCATTCTGATGTCTTCCTGCTGACCTACATTTTGCATTGTATTTTTTCTTACATTGTAATTGTCTACAAGGCAAAGATTGCCTACATGTTTGTCTTTGAACATTGCAATTAAGCAATTAATAGATGTCTGTCATTGTTAATGAGTTTGTTGCTTCATACTATGTGATCTCATTTCATATTTATGCATGCATGAGAGAGGTTAGATGAAGGAAAAAGATTATATAATCTGCTCATAGTCACACATTTTATTAGAAGAACTACCCTAAGTGGGGGGTGGGGGAGACCTTTTTTTGCCATTTACCAACAATATGGTTTGTTCAAGAAAACGGTTGGTAATGTATAAGTTTATTCATTATGTTCAACATTATTTTGGTATTATGTCTAATTTTTCTTCTCTAAAAAGTGCCCCCATTCAATACAGGTCTTATAAAACAGTATGCCTCAGCTTTCTCATTTCTAAAATGGGAGTTTATTTAAAGTAAATGTAAACACTTTTTAAAATATTCTTTCATAATGTAAAGTAATATATGAATAAAACTGCTGTTAATATTTTTTCGCAAGTCTGCTTTAATGTTTTCCTACATATTTTAATTGCTTGGCTATGTAGTTTAATTCTCCTAAGTTTGCTGAACAAATTTTTTTTTTAAAGATTTTATTTATTTATTTGACAGAGAGAGACACAGCAAGAGAGGGAGCATGAGTAGGGGGAGTGGGAGAGGGAGAAGCAGGCTTCCTGCTGAGCAGGGAGCCCGATGCAGGGCTCGATCCCAGGACTCTGGGATCATGACCTGAGCCCAAGGCAGAGGCTTAACGACTGAGCCACCCAGGCGCCCCTGCTGAACAAATATTTACTGATATTTACAATGTTCCTGAGATTCTTCTAGGTCCTCAGAATATAGTAGTGAACAACACATATAAAAAAAAATCCTGTTTATTTCAGTGGTAAGCCTCAGAAAAATAAAGAAATAAGTTGAAGCATGCATATATCAAATAATGATGAGAAAGAAAAAGGAAGTGGTGCTGAGGCTTGGGGAGTAAAAAGATGCAGTTTTCAATTTTTTTTTTTTGCAGTTTTCAATTTTTAATAAGAAGGTCACAAAAGTTCTCACTGGGAAAATGGCCTCAAAGTAAAGGTCTGAAATAAGAGTGATAACTGTGTGAATATCTGAGGCAAATTATACCTGGCAAATGAAATCAACAAATGCAAATATCCTGAGGCAACATGGTACTTGGCATCCTCGAAGAACAAGAAGAAGGCAACCTTGGCTAAAGGAAAGAATAGTGGGGCATGGCAGGTGTAATGGGAGGGTCCTGTAGGGGTTCTGTGGGATTTGGGCTGTGACTGTGATATGATGGGAAGCCCTGGAAGGTTTGAACAAGGTTCATGCTGCCTATTGTAAGATAAGGAAACCAAAGAGGAACAGAAGGAATCCAGAAGACCAGGTAGGAGGCTGTCACCCATCAGCCAGGTGAGAAAGGATTGTCAATGCAAGTCCCATTCCCAAGCCTCAGTTCTCGAAAACACTTGTTCCCTGCTAATATCTAGATAACTGCCTAGTCTATCAGGATGATGACATTAATCATATGGCAGTTGTGAGGATGGCAAATTCTCAGTGTGTTTTTAAGTCAGAGATCACAATATGTACTGCTGGATTTAATGTTGGTGAGAAAAGCCTGGAATATCTACAAGGCTTCAAGTCTGAAAAGATGGAAGACTGGATTTGTCTTTTATTGAGATGTAGAAAGAGACATTTATATGCATGATGATGGTTATATGTGTGTGTGTTGGGGGTGAGGGAGATTGGTAGAGTTTCTTTTCTTTTATCTTCTTCTTTTTTTTTTTTTTTTTTAAAGACTGTGTATTTGAGAGAAAGAGAGAACACAAGCAGGGGGAGGGACAGACAGGGAGAAGCAGGCTCCCACTGACAGTGGTGCCCATAGTGGGGCTTGATCCTGGGACTGCGGGATCATGACCTAAGCCTATGGCAGATACTTAACCCCCTGAGCCACCCAGGTGACCCTGGTAGAGTTTCTTTTAATGATAAATTTATTGGAGTGTCTGGGTGGCTCAGTCTGTTAAGCATAATCTGACTCTTGATTTTGGCTTGGGTTATGATCTCATGATGGTGAAATCTACTCCTGCATGGGGCTCCACACTGGGTGTGGAGCCTGCCTAAGATTCTCTCTCTCCCTCTCCTTCCCCTCCTCAACCTGTGTGTGCATGCTCTCTCTCTCCCTCAAAAAAAAAAAAAAAAAGATATATTTATTAAGTATTAGATCAAGTTCTATAAACTACTACCTTCTAAATTGCTAGGCACTGGGCATGGAGCTTGCTTATGATTCTCTCTCCCCCTCTCCTTTTTCCCTTCCCCACCCTGTGCCCAATCTCTCCCTCTTTTTCTCTCTAAAAAAATATATATACACATTTATTATAATTATTAGATCAAATTTTATAATCTAGGCTACTGCCTTCCATCACCCCATAGATACTTATTTGTTAGCTTTTTGTGATTCTACATTTGTCATCTCTCTGGAATACAGGTCTCCCTCCTAGTCTCATTAACTTATATTATTCTTTAGTCCTTGACTAAGTTATTAAAACAGTCTCTGAATTGTTTCTCTGCTGCTCATCATTACTCTATCCAATGCCTCTCCAGCACTGGAGTCAGATTAATACTTTTGAAATGTAGTAGCGATTATGTCATTATCCAACCCCAAAATGTTCAAAGACTACCCTTCTCTCTCTCTACTCATTTCCTATCCTGGTATTTAAGATATTCCAAAATCTGACCCCAAACTTTCTTCTTTTACAGTCATTTGACATCCTTGCTCATAACAGTTTATGACCCCAGGGTCCTGGGACTGAGCCCAGCGTTGGGCTCCCTGCTGATGGGCAGGCCACTTCTCCCCCTCCACCGCTTGTGCTCTCTATCACCCTCTTTCTCTGTCTCAAATAAATAAATAAAATCTTAAAACAAACTAACAAACAAACAGGAAAGATATTGGGCGCCTGGGTGGCTCAGTTGGTTAAGAATATGACCTATGATTTTGGCTCAGGTCATGATCCATGATCTCAGGGTTCTAAGATCGAGCCTCCTGGAGTTCTGAGTCAGTGGAGAGTCTGCTTGAGATTCTCTCCCTGTGCCCCTCTTCCCACTCACCCATGGTCTCTCAAATAATACGTGAATCTTAAAAAAAAAAAAGGCAAAAGAAACAGGAAAGATATTTTAATCCCATGCATTTGGATTTGTGTCTATACAACAATAAATTTCCTATCAGTGTATTATGGTTATATGTCTGGAGACAAATTCTCATACCTATTTATAAAGCCAATTTTGTTGGTGGCTTATTTTCTTTAGGTAATAGGCTTCATGGTCAAAGGGAGGCATATACTTAAGTGTTTCCCAGGAATGACCTTTTATTGCAAGAATTATTTTAAGTGCTTATTCTTATCACTAAAGACTTAGTCTAAAAGGAGCAAAAATCAATAAGCCCATTTAAGGATGGTGAAAAGACAAAGTAGATGGTATAGTTGGTTCCCTTGAGGGAGGTGGAAACAGGCTGTGTTAATTCTGAGAGCAAAAAAATATCAAATGTCCTACAGTTTTAAACGTTACTAGGACCAAATTTGAAGAAGCATATAACCTTTGAATAAGAATCCAAGTTAAACTTTCTAAATTAAGTATGGGATAGTTCTAGGAATGATTAAGATCGAATCTTTTGGGTCCAAGTCCAAAAGTCATGTTTGGAAATAAACTCCGATAATAAGAATACCATGCAAAGGACTTGACTAAACAAAAGCAACCTTCATCCATTGCAGACCAGAACTCCTGGGCAGAAAGGCTTGCAAATGCCTGTGATCCTCATTCCCTAGAGCCCCTGTGGAGGTGCATGCTTGATCTGCAGTGTAACTGGAAACATTGCAGGGCTGGACACTCTGCAGGCTTCTCTTCCAGCAGAGATACTTCACATTTTTATTTTTATAGGGCAAGGTTGAGAGTATTCTCAGAAGCAAAATAAAAACAATATGCATTTAGGCACCAACTAGCCTGAACTGGGATGTTAAGTCTTAAATGTGTTACTAAAAATATCTGAAGCATAGGCCCTTAAGACCAGGGAAAGGTGGGCTCAGCTATAGCTCCTCCAGCAGGAAGGAGGGCCATTTGGAGGAGTAACTCAGTTTTTCCTGGGTTTTACCATGTATACAAGAGGTATGCATATTATTGAACTTCTGTTCATTTTTCTCTTATTAATCTATCTTTTATTAAAAGGAGCAAGTTTGCAGACAAAAACCTAGAAGGGTAGAGAAAAAATTATTTTCCTCTTCTACACTCACCATATAATAGTCCATTTTATTATACATAAGAGAACAAATAAATATGAGGATTATTCAAATTAGAGAGATCCAGATCTTCTTTCTGCTATATCTGAATTTTCCAAATGATAGACAAATGTTAAAAAAAAAATACTCTCTTTGATCTTTACCTTATCTTTACTCCTAAATTTTCACCTTAGCACAAACTTTTGTAACACTGGGCCAGAATTTCCAAAGTATACTTTGTAGACTGTGAGTTTTATGATATGCCAATATTAATAACACCTTCTCATAAAGCATTCTGTGGAAAATTCTGTAGAAAATTCATATTTCACTTGTGAATTGATTGCCCATTTCCACTTCAATAATGTATTGGTAATCCTCAAAATATATACCTTTTTATTATTTAATTGCACTACCCAAGACAGTTATTTCAGCAACAGATCTCCATTGGAAATGTCTGATAATTAACGTAAGCAACCATCAAGAACAATCATTTCATTTATATAGGGGTAATACAATTATGATATAGTGTCACAAAAACAAATTTCTTTTATGACAAAAAAATCTATTTGTCACTTTAAATTCTCTTTGATTTGGGAGTTTCTAAAACAAAGCTTTTTTTATTATTTGTAACTCAATTTTAGTTGTAATTTTCCTGTTTATGTAATTTTCCTATTTACATTTATGTAATTTTCCTATTATGAGCTAACATAGAACTGATAAATGGCCTGGGATAGCTGTATTGTTGGGAGCAAAAACCAGATTGCAAGGGATATGAAGAGTGATGAATAGCAAATGTGGACAATAGAGAAGTTTGGTTGTAAAGAGGAGGAAGGAGACAAACTGTAGCAAATATAGCTACACTGACATATCCAGAATCTACTGTAACTTCAAAGGTACATGGCATCTGAAACATGTATATAGTAGGTTTATGAAATATTATTAACTACTTTTCTGAAAATACTGCAGTGTATAAGCAGACTAAAATTCAAGGCTTGGGCGCCTGGGTGGCTCAGTTGGTTGAGCTACTGCCTTCGGCTCAGGTCATGATCCTGGAGTCCCTGGATCGAGTCCCGCATGGGGCTCCCTGCTTGGCAGGGAGTCTGCTTCTCCCTCTGACCCTCCCCCCTCTCATGTGCTCTCTCTCTCATTCTCTCTCTCTCAAATAAATAAAATATTTAAAAAATAAATAAATAAAATTCAAAGCTTACTCTTTATCAGCATTTTTTCCTATAGGTTATTTTGCAGAATTTTTAAGACAATATTTGTTTAATTCAGGAACAATTTTGTTCCTTAAATGTTCTCTGTATATTTCAGCCACATATATAGTTTGATCAAAGAGAAACTTTCATAAGTAGAAAGTTTTAAAATGCAGATATTGGAACTACCTAAAATTCAATATGACTTCAAAAGAAATAGCTCAATAATGATGTTATTTTGTGCCTTTGTTCATCCACTGTGTTCCTGAATTCACTGTCTGACAGGTGTTATTCAAGGCCCAGTGAATTTGCAAATCTTCACTATAGCCCTAAGGAATGTATTTTGGCTATCAGCTCCTTTTTTGGGATGGAGTAGTGGTTATTAAAGCAGTTTATGTTTATATATGTATATACATGATTTAGAGATTAGAAGAAATTGCTAATATAATTAATTTTTCATAACTCTAAATTTGTTTAATATGACCTGTTTTTACCAAAACTATAAGCACAGCATGCATATTCATAGCTCTCTGTATTTTTATTTTAAAAAGTAACTATCACTACATATCTGCAAATATAATATCATTCATATATGTTATTAATTGTCCAATCCACATGACATAATATGTCCATATGGTCAGAATATATTACCCCATCCATTGTCTCAGATATATAGGCAGTAATAGTTAATTTGATCATACGGTTTTTTTTCTTAAAACAATAACATACATTTATGTTCAGCTTCAAAACCAAATAACGCAAATGTGTTGTTTATTGTGTAATTTTTGTTTGTTTTTTTGCATCATGAGATGATTTGATTTATTCAAATTTTCTTTCTCTAATCTTGTATCTTTTGTGCTATCACATTTGTTTGCAGCTTAAGTTAAGTTATGATTTAGAGAATTGTGTGTGGTGTACAACAGTAAATTTAAAGATGATTGGAAATAGTTTAATTTAGAAATGGTAACTCAAGGCTTCAGAGTAGTTGATCACTTAAACTAGGGGTTTTTCAAATCTATTTGCATATTAGAATCATTTGGGTGTACTTTATAAAAATAGAGATACACTAGGGTGCCTGTATGGCTCAGTAGGTTGGGCTTCTGACTCTTGATTTCTGTTGGGGTTGTGATATCAAAGCTGAGTGGGAGTCTGCTTGAAATTCTCTCCCACTGTCCCTCCCCCTGCTTGTGCATGCATATGCTCTCTCTCTCTCTCAAACAAATAAAATAAATCTTTAAAAAAAATAGAGATCCGTATGTAATAGATTCGTGATATAGTTGGCCTTGAAGGGATCCATGTATAAGTATGATATAAAAACATTCCAAATGATTCTAATGTGTAAGGTTGAGAACCAGTGACATGGATGAGATTATACATGGTAATTGAAGCTACAATTCAGAGTGAGATCTCTTAAGAAGAGCATATAGAGTAGAAAGTGAAGAGGATCTTAAGACTGTGCTGAGTACTTTAAGACAGGTGGAGGTGAATGAGCAGTTCTAAAGAGTATGAAGTAGGAGGAAATCCTTGAGAAGAGCATTCAGGAACCAAGAGAGGAGAGCGTTCCACAATTCTAGCAGTGTTAAATGCTGCTGTGAACTCCATTAAAATGAGGGCTAACATAGAACTGATAAATGGCCTGGGATAGCTGTATTGTTGGGAGCAAAAACCAGATTGCAAGGGATATGAAGAGTGATGAATAGCAAATGTGGACAATGGAGAAGGTTGGTTGTAAAGAGGAGGAAGGAGACAAACTGTGGTCAGCTGAGGATGTGGAGTTGAGTCTTAAGAAAGGTGATTTTTGTTTTTAAGATAGAAAAAACAAAGGGTGCTTGTGTAGTGCTGTCAGTTAAGGGTCCAACTCTTGGTTTCAGCTCAGGTTGTGATCTCATGGGTTGTGAGCTTCAGGCTCTACACTCAGCACAGAATCTACTTGAGTTTCTCTCCTTCTCCCTCTGCTCTTCCCCCCAGTACTCTCTCTCTCTCTGAAATAAATAAATGAATCTTAAAAAAATAGAAAAGACAAGTGTATTTAAATGTTGAACTCAGCAATCTAACAGATCTAATAGATATAGGAGAGGGGAGGTAAACACAATTGTGCAATTGTTTCTAGGAAAGCAAAGAGGAATGTGGTTTTGGTGGATAAAGGTGAAGGTAGAGAAATACTTATTTTGCTCTGATCATTATTTATTGCCATTTTAGTGTTCCATTCATTGAAAATCTAAGATATGACAGATTGTAGATAAACTAAGGAACAAATAAAAAGAAAAATGAGGGCGCCTGGGTGGCTCAGTCGTTAAGCGTCTGCCTTCGGCTCAGGTCATGATCCCAGGGTCCTGGGATCGAGTCCCACATCAGGCTCCCTGCTCAGCAGGAAGCCTGCTTCTCCCTCTCCCACTCCCCCTGCTCGTGTTCCTGCTCTCGCTGTCTCTCTCTGTCCAATAAATAAATAAAAATCTTTAAAAAAAAAAAAAAAAGAAAAAAGAAAAATGAGACATTGTCCTATGCCAGTCCTCAAGTGGGATATAATATATTGAAAAAACAGATACCTGAACAAATTACTGTGGTATAATAAAGTTTATAAAAGAAACCAAGGAGACAGAAGGATTCAATTCTAGGAGGTGCCCAGAATGGCCACATAAGAAAAGAGTCTTAAAGACAAAATTAATGGAGAAAGAAATAAAATAAGGACATTCATCAGAGAGAACTCATATTACTAACAGGTTTTTAATGTCTGGTCACTGCTGACAGGGAACTAGGAACTTTATAAAACTAACAAGCACTCAGTTCTTTGAACTCCAGGAGGTGTGGATATTATTATTCCCAAGTTACAGATAAAGGAAGCTTGGGCTCAGAGAAAGTAATTATTAAAGGACATAGTTTTAAAGGTAAATGTTGATTCTCACACAAATATGAAATAATTGCCAAGTGAAGATTTACTGTGCTCTTTAATGAGGGATCTGGTGAGATGTTACAACTGGTTCAAAAAGAATCCAAAGTTTTATACACGCATACATAGATAAAGAATACTGAAATAAATGTCTTCATAGATGCTAAATTGTTTGTTTTTGCAAAATTGCCTTTTTTGGTGGAAGGTTGATTGTCCCTCCACCAGATAGAATTTGTATATCTTTGGACTTTGAATGGCATAGACTGCCTACCCTGTCCCAAGCAGAATCAGATCACTGGCAGACAGTGCTAGGCAATGATTACTTTTGCACTGGAGACAATGCAAAAAATTGGAGACAATTTGAATGTGTCTGCTAAAATTTTAAAATCTATAGATTCATACTTGGATTTGAACTGATGCACTCTCTTATACATTGCAAGGTGATGGGTTGGATTTCTTTTTGTAAATGAATGATATATATTTGGAGAGTAGTTAGTTGGTTTTAAATGTGCAGTCTTTTTGCCGGAGAACGTTTGGCAGTGCAAAATGAATAGGCCTAAATTAGGAGAGATACTGCCACCTGATTTTATTACCATGTTACTCTAATGGCACTAATTGACATACTTTCTATAAATTTAGCTATATAAGCATTTCCGTAAATCATTCTATTATAAATGTTCAAGTGAATTAAGATATTGAGCACTAGGATTTTAGATGCTGTGAAAGAAAAATGAATTATTATAGCTGTGTTATACATTTTTTATAGAGTCCTCAGTGCTTGCAAATAATTACAACAAAAAGTATTTAGAATAGCTGTTGCAAATTATAGGTCTTAGAGAAAAAAAATCCCAAATGCATAAATGCAAAAGAACTAAGTTAGTCTATTGCCACAATATCTATTGGATTTTGAAAAAAATGATTTCTCTCTGGATGCAATGCATACCAAAAAAAAAAAAAAAGGTGAAAATGTGGTCAGTTAGAAATGACTTTTTTTTTTTTAATTTAAACTGAGAAGGAAAACATCTTACTATCTGTGTACTGTACTGAATTTCAAGCATATAAAACAAATAAAACACTATTCCCGAAAAAGCAGTCCATGCATTGTTTAATGCCAAGTGCATTCTTGTGAAACAGAATGGAATCACTGGCTTTTAAAAATGTATAATATTGTTTCTTAAAGGCAAATAGTGTGTCATTCATGTGAATTATGAATGAAGGACCAACATTAAGGACTAAAGAAAAAATAAATCTTGAAATTGCACTCACTAATAGCACCTTTTCACATAATTCTTAGGTCTACAGACCAGGGGCCTGTCTAATATTAGTATAATACACTACAGGCTATGTAGCATAGCTATATTCCAGTGAACAAACACAGGATTTAAGATATGTCATCTTAGTGATTGTGGCTTGTCTTAAAATATGTTAATTTTTCCTGTGCTTGGCTTGTTTCAAGTGCTTGATCCTTTCTATTCACCACATGAATTACTTTTAAGTACTTATTCACATCTGAGACTGAACACAGACCATATGACAAAGATCATGTGTTGTCTCATTTCATCCTGCTTTTCTTTTTTGTTTTTCAGCCTCCTTTTCTTTTTGACCTATTCCATTAATAACATACTCTGTGTTGTACCAAAGATGTTCTTTCTCGATTTTTATGTTAATGAAAATAAAAGCTTACTTTTAATGTTTTGGCATAGGATGTTACAAAAGGAATCAAAGTCATGGGCAAATGTCTTGCAAATTGTCTTGATTATTCTATTTACTTCAGATAGTTAGCGGAACACATTTCTTTATGAAGATTATGATTTCAAAGGGTCACTATAAAAACTAAAACAGAAAAGTTAGAATTACTCTGTCGAGCTACTTTTTGTCAATTGTCAATTCATCGTGTTCTTTGAAGAGTTATTTTTTTGCCTCGGTCTCAGTTTGTAATCTCTAATTAATAGCTTAGCTGTAATTTTACAAGGGAGTCTTGTTTAAAATAGTTGAAATTTATTGAGCATATTTGTGCAGGGCATGGCTTAGCACTTCATATAAGAAATTTCCTTTAATCTTGACCATGATACTATGACATAGTGTTAACATGTGTTCTGAGGAGAAAGGAAATGGCTTCAGGGCATTTCCCAAGGTCATACAGTTTTGAGGTTGTAGTTCTAAGGCTCTTCCCCTACCTGCTTGGACAACAAAGCATGGATTTTTATATATTAAGTTATGTACAACAAACAGTATATGAGCAAGGGATCAAAAGGACTTTGGGTCTGGACAAGAAGGAAGTTTAGGGAATTGTGTTTGGGAAGGCTCTTGATAATCCCAGGCAAAAAATCCCTCCTTTTCCAGTCCCAGGTTGGTGAAGCCTCCAGGTAAAATCTTGCTTTTACACTAGAATGTGATTCTAGAGGTAAGTAATTAGCAGCCATTTGTTAAGTATGCTAAGCTATAGAACCTGGGGAATATGTTTAACATTTCCAGGCCAAAAGACAGAGCCCAGGAGGGGGTGGGTGGTAATAGAAAAGAAAAACAAAACAAAACAGCCTGGACTTCTGTGGAACCTATCCCAAGCATCAGTGAGTTTCCATGGGTACTTGGAAGCCAGCTGTGGCTTCCCATGTGGAATCCCAAACAGCTCCAAGAGGCTTGTCAGGGGACAAAGAAGTTCCTGTCCATGGCTTTGTGGAGCACTGCTGCTAGCGCTGCGGACAGTAGAGACTGCTGAGGGGAGCCAGGAAGCCAGCCTCATAAGACAAGAGGGGAGAGATGTCTGCAACAGAGACTCAGTGGGAACCCTGGAGACGGGACTAGGCACGCCTGCCCCTTTGCTGTCCAGCCCACATGTTAGGTAAAGCATGACCCTGGGGAGGAGGAATCTCAGAGAAAAATCTTGGAAAGTAAGTGAGATAAAGATACTTGAAAATGGATGACTACTCACCTGACTGAAACTGTTTCGAAATGAGAATGCCCGGAATATCGTAAAATAGCAACATGAAGATTTCCTCTCCCAGACAGAAGCAGGGTCTTCAAAAAGATTAGATCCCATTAAGGAAAGCAGAGTTTTAGCTTTCATGCTTTAGGTTTCTGACTGTGCACAATAGCTCTATCTCTGTTACATGTACACATAATCACTTCTTTTTGGCCCACCTCTGCGATGCACTACATAGTGCTTTCTCTGTGACAATGCAGAAATGATCATATTCTTTGACTTCTACTTAGAGGAAACCAAGGTCTATCTATGTAAAAGCAGCTGTAGATAAAAGAGGACTAAAGAATTTTAAAGTTTGCCTGGCTTTTGGTTTTATTTTATGATTCCTATATATATCTTTCTCCATCAACACTCATTACCAACAACCACATTCAGATTTTTTTTTTTAAAGATTTTATTCATTCATGAGAGACAGAGAGAGAGAGGCAGAGGGAGAAGCAGGCTCCCCACAGAGCAGGGAGCCCAATGTGGGACTCAATCCCAGAACTCTGGGATCATGACCTGAGCCAAAGGCAGATGCCTAACCCACTGAGCCACCCAGGCGCCCCATATTCAGATCTTTATCTGAGAGCAAACTAACACAAACATGCCATGGAATAACAACAACAAAAAGTGGCGATATTAATATGGCACAAATTCACAATAACACAGTGATACTGTCTCCATAGTGTCTTTGTATATTTAACGCAAAGAACTAGTAGTAACTGGCTTTGAAATTAGAGAGAATGTAACAGTCATACACATATATATCAAGAGTCCAGGTTTGTCATATCTTTATCAAGGTTAATTAAAATGTATAATTAAGATGTAGGATAAGTGATTAGAACATCAAACCAGGAGAAAGAGAGAGAACTATACACATTGACTCTACCCACATTAATTAGTTCTCTGACTCTGCTCCTATATACTGTTTTGTTTTGTTTTGTTCCCAGCACTATAATAGAGTTTCTATATTATGAAGGTGGATGTGCAATTTTGTAGACCATTTTTGAGAAAGTCCTGTGTATAGTCAAATTTGGGTGGACAATCTGAAAGATGTGAAGTCATCACATAGACCTCAAATTTTAACCCCATTCTTCTTTAGTGCCTATATCAGAGTTCCTCGTTAAAATTAAGGTATTTTAACTTTAGGTTAGTCAAATCCTAAAAGTACAATTATGTCTAAAATAAGCAATGTATTGACTTTAGTTTATTCCTGGGTAAATACAAAAATAGAGGAAAATAGAACACAGTCCTGGAAAGAAGTAGTGAATACAGGGGAGCTTGCAGAAGAGCCAAAATCCATACTGAGTCTTGGAGTTTGGGTAGTGTTTGATGAAGTAAATATGAGTTTGAAATTGAATCAACAAAGAACAGAGAAAAGAAAACACACAAGTGTATTAAGAAGACTTGTACCTTGGTTTTAACCTGATTATAGATCCCCAAAAACAAATAGTAGAACATTTGTAAAATATGGAGGGCTTCAAGTTCCAGGTTTAGGTAAGTGCACGTCTTCTGGTTAAAAAAAAAAAAAAAAAAAAAAGGAAAATTTGGAGCATCTCTAGAAGAGGAATGACAGAACAAGTACAATGTACCTTAATAAAGGATGAAGTAAATAAGACAGCTATAAATCAGAAAAACAGATCAGGATCGCGAGGAAGTGACAAAACTGACCAAGTGGATTTTCATGAGATAAACGTAGAGAGGGATTTAGAATGTGAGGTGCTATTCCAAACAAAGCTGCTTAAAGTGCTATGATTTCGGGTGCCTGGGTGGCTCAGTCCTTAAGTGTCTGCCTTCGGCTCAGGTCATGATCCCAGGGTCCTGGGATCGAGTCCTACATCGGGCTCCCTGCTCAGCGGGAAGCCTGCTTCTCCCTCTCCCACTCCCCCTGCTTGTGTTCCTGCTCTTGCTGTCTCTCTCTGTCAAATAAATAAATAAAATCTTAAAAAAAAAAAGTGCTATGATTTCCCAAGGATCCCTAGGCAGTGTGTAGAGGGAAACTGGGGAAATAGGCAAAAAAGTCTGATTGTAAAAAGGCACTGTAGTTGCATTTTCTTGCTTTATACTCTTGCCTGGGACCCTTGGATGATGGTCTTTTTAATTCAGACTTGTTTGAAGACCTGCTACTGATTTTTGTGGGGACTCTGTAAATAAACTTCTATTTTGGTCGAATAAAAAAGAAAGGATAAAAAAATAAAAATAAAGACCCTGCAACTTATCTTTCTTCTGTTGCCCTCTGTTGTGCTTGGTAAGCTTGAATTTTCCATTTTCTCACTTAGAGTTCCACCAGGTGCTAATAGGTGTTACAAAATAAAATAAATCAAACAAAACAATAACTACAACAATGATAGCAGCTTCTTGGTCAATAAAGTGGTAATTGTAGGTTAAAAACTAAAAAGATTCCATTAACTACTTTGCATTTTAAGGTCTGAGCAGAGAACATACCTTGCAGCATTTGCTAAAATTATTTGAACATAAATGTAATTTTGTTTACAGTCTGTGGGGCTATAAATTCTCAGAACATTTTTTGAAATATTACATTGGAAACTTTCTGACATTTCTATCATCCTTATACAAAAAGATATTTGTATTTATGAGTAGTTATATGATTAATTCCAAAATTCAGAATATGTCAATATGATCAACCCAACTATATAATATTTTATTGTAAATAAAATATTTTGTCATCCAAGAGTATCATTTTGATGTTTGCATAAAAAATGAGCTTAATTTAAGTTCAGTTAGGCTTGTCATTTGAGACCAATGCCTATCTCAATCAACTACATTCTCTTGAGAATTATTTATACAAAACAATAAAGATCATTTTGTACTCATAGATATTTGTACTAATGAAAGTATAATATTTCTTAACTACTGAATATATCATCTTAAATTGTTCTTTTGCAGAAGCCAAAACATAGAAATAATGCCTTTTTAAGATAGAGAAAAAAATAAAAACATTTATCCTATAATATAAAATTTTAAGTAGCGGTGTCTTCATTTTATATAATTTATATAAATGATCTCAATTGTACTTCCAAGTCAGGGAATATGAAATTGCATTTAAATAAATACTTCTTTGCCCAGCTGTCAGCAAGGACTTATGCTTCACTTAGAATTTATTCTGCTCTGACATTTGCTGAAATTTAAAGATGTTCCTGGACATTTATTGTATGATTACATGCTTCTCAGAAAAAGATAATGAAATTCTAAATGTAAAAACAAAAGTTTAATTGATTTAGGATGGTATATCTCTGACAAAAATGGTCGGTTAATAATTTATGATGTTTTCTACCATTAATAGAAAATTAATTTTGCTGTCTAAACATGGCTTTCATTCTTTATTAAATGTGTGGCTGCATGCTGATGTCTACCATAAGGTATTTTTAGTCTTTAAAAATACTCTCTACTGTTCATAAAAGAAAAGTGTTCACCAAATCTTTAATAGGAAAAAAAAATTAGTGCACAAAATATCCAGCACTGGAAACATAGAGGAGTGTAAACCTTGTTTAAATGTTCTCTTCAGGGAAAGCACAAATATACAATCAAAATAAAAGGCTAAAAAAATTAAAAATTAAAAAAAAATAATGTTATTAGTGCTTTCTCTTTCCTTCTCTCTCCACTCCTCTCTCTCTTTTTTCCTTTCTCTCTCTGCCTCTATTTGCTACCATATTACTTTTCTGTCATCAACTTTCTCTTCTCTCTTCTCCAAGGACAAAATAGGTATACAGTTCCAAGTTAAGTATAGGGCTCTAATTAGTGCCTTATCTCATTACAAAGCCAAGGAATATCCAACTAATTCAAATTTAATAAACTTGACAGTTTCTATTCAGAGAAAGAAATGCTTCAAATTAGCACCATGTTTTTCATTAAATTTAAGTAATTATGTGTATTCCAGAAAATAATTTTTTTTCCAATGAAATAACACTAGCCAGCTTTGGAATAATCTGAGTGTTGTGATTTTGTAATATTTATTTACAACCACAATGTCATAATCACTTGACTATTGTGTGATAAGAGAACTCAAATTGCTGCTGTTTCTTAACATCATCATTTTCTAGCTTTTTTAGATCATTTGCATGAATTCACCTCACTGATATCATTTGCATAAATTCACAAATTCCCAATCAAATAAAAATTGAATAATATTGAAGCTAAAGGAATAAGTATTTTTTACAAAGAAAAAAGGCCATCATAATGTATTGAAAATTTATCAAAACTTGAAAATGTCTAACTCACCCACACTGTTTTATTAAAAACAAAACTGAATTCCTTGAGGGTTTAGACGTTTTCTCAAATTTCACACTGCTAGTTAGAACAGTCAGTATTGATTGACTTCCATTAATCCTGCCATGCTTATCTATGTGTTATTTATTCATTCAGCAAATATTTATTGAGACTTTAATATATGTCAGTCCATATTCTTAGCTCTGTGAATAGTCATTACTAAAAAACAAACAAACAGAAACAACCAAACCCCCCAAATTTCTGCATTTAAGAATACATTCTTGTCAGGGGCAGACACAGCAAACAGACCGAAAAATAAGATAATGTCAAGAGTGGTTAAGTCCTGGGCGCCTGGGTGGCTCAGTTGGTTAAGCGACTGCCTTAGGCTCAGGTCATGATCCTGGAGTCCTGGGATCGAGTCCCGCATCGGGCTCCCTGCTCAGCGGGGAGTCTGCTTCTCTCTCTGACCCTCTTCCCTCTCGTGCTATCTCTCATTCTCTCTCTCTCAAATAAATAAATAAAATTAAAAAAAAAAAAGAGTGGTTAAGTCCTGAGCACAGACCTACACAGACAGGCTCACAAGATGGAGCTGTGACAGTATTGGAATCTTGGTTGCTCTAAGATTATTTATTTATTTGAGGAAGAGAGAACACACTTGCATATACGCCCTTGGGCAAGCACATGAGCAGAGGGGTGGGGGTGGCAGAAAGAAGGAGAGGGAGAAGAGAAGCAGACTCCCCGCTGACCCCTGGCCTGGGGCTCAATCTGACAACCCTGAGATCATGACCCAAGCAGAAACCAAGAGTCTGATGTTTAACCAACTGAGCCATCCAGGTGCCCCTGATAGTTCCTTTGGAAGTGAAGTATAAGAAGATGTCAGATCTGGGGTATGAGGGTTACAAGCACAGAAAACCTCAGGTGCAGAATCTGCAAGGTGGGAATGAGATTAGTATGTGGTTTTGTAGAAATAAAATGTGGTCAAGTGGGGTACAGTATTAGAAGGAGCAAGAGCTTAGGAGTGAAGCCAGCAGAAACCAGGGCAGTGACAGCAAAGGAGATGAGCTCCTCCAAGGTGTTTGGCTTGAGACATTGGGTATCTGGTAGTGTTTTTAATAGAGTTGGGTGGGGTGAGGTACACAAGTAAAACTAAAGAAAGTAAAGCAGAAATCAAGACTTTTAAATTTTAGTTGTTAATTTTTGTTTTTTTCCCCGAACATATTAAAATTATTGTATATATGCATAGTGATGTGTTTTGTTTTGTTTTGCTTTCTATCAAATAAGTACACATTGTTTGCATTGACAAACTGGCAATTGTCATAGGTACATATTATTCTGTTTCATGTTACTTTGTGAAGGGAATAGACATACTCATGAAGAATACCTTTGTGAAATATTTTTTTCAATATATTTTTTTTAAGATTTTATTTATATATTTGACAGAGAGAGAGAGCAAGAGAGGGAACACAAGCAGGAGGAGTGGGGGAGGGAGCAGAGTTTCCGCAGAGCAGGGAGCCCCATGTGGGGCTGGATCCCTGGCCTCTGGGATCATGACCTGAGCCTAAGGCAGACACTTAACTGACTGAGCCACCCAGGTGCCCCATTTTTTCAATATTTTTTCAATAAATTTCTCAACATTTTTCTTCAAGTTTATCTAAGGATTATTAGATTTTAAAGTTATTAGATTTCAACAAAAATTTATTATTATTATGGTTACTGACTGCTGTGTGCTACTATATATTAGTTTGTAGAATTCAACTTAATACATCCAAAAAGATGTGTGTTAATAAAAATATCAATTTAGAGAAGTGTATCATTATGTGGTTTCCTAAATTTGTAAAAGCAGGACTGGGATATTATTTCCATTAATTATTATTATACCATTAATTATTATTATACCATTATTATTATTACCAGTATTATTATTACCATTAATTATGGTGTTATTATTATTAATATTATTATTAATTACCATTAATCTTAAATATTTAAGCCCTGAGGTGTTTTTTTCCCCTCAAAGCAGAGGAATAAAATCTGGATTACGAACTAGTTATAATGGTCAACGAGGCATGGAAACAACAAGGACAGCAGGTGTCTGAAGAGCTTAAGGATGAAAGGACACAGATTTTATGTTATTGAATAAACTACATGGTAATAAGAGGTTGAGGTTTTTGACCTGGTTTATTTTTAGAAGAGAAGGCACCTAAACACAAATAGCAGAAAGAAGGGAGAAAAGTGACTTAAACTTTGTAGTACTTCCATGATTTGTAATGTATTTCTCTAAGCATTTAATGTATTTCTTCATCCAGTTAATTGAAAAGTGCAACAATTTCCTCATTTTGCAGAGCATTAAGACACAGTATCACAATTCACATCCAGATTCCTTTGGCTTCTGTGCCCATATTCTTTTACTATGTCATAGGAGAGGACACAGATTTAAAAACAAAACAAACAAAAATCAACGAGAGAGAGTAAACATGTAGGTGGATAAAGAGGGATAAAAGAGGAAGTAGATAGAAATGCTAGAATTCAATGCAATGAAAGAAACATTTTTGTTTTTTTCCTGAAACTGAAAGAAAAGATACCAAGGCTATGGGACTAATGATTTGCCAAAATGACAATGGTTATATAAGGATACAAGCTCATTTAACAGCAGAGATTAAACAAACCCTGAATACATATTTCACACCTGTAGCTACCTCACTATGGTTTCTCAAAGTATGTGAGGAAACCTCAGTGTAAGTTGAGTAAAATTACTATCAAGAAGTGATAGGAGATATTTCTCTGTGCTTAAGTCGGCTAGTGTCACACATGTGATGATAAGTTAATTTCTTAATAGATATTTTTTCTATAATTTGGGCAGCAGTATTACTGTTTCCAGTTATTGTCCAATGGAAAAAAAAAGCCTTTCCAAGAATCATATTCACAATTAAATCAAGTCAGACATGTGTTTCGATTTTATGCACTTTTTCCTTAAGAATATTTTTTCTTATTGTTGTTAGTATCAGGAAAACCAATTTAATTTTTGCATTTTTTGCAGATTTTATTTTGTTTGACAACACACCATGCAAACTAGGGCATTGATATTTCTTGTCTATTTAGACAATTATTATTCCTAGGTTGGTATAAGGTAGAGAGACAGAATGAAGGGAAAGAGGGAGCACATCTATTTGCCCAATGCAAAATTCCATTTTCTCTTTTCTCTTTCTTCTCTCTTTCAATACTTAAACAAGGCAATTCCCTTTACAAGTTATATGACATAGAACATCATCAAGCAAGCCAAACTTTTATAACATTTACCCTAAGGGGTTTGGCCCTGAGCAGTTACTTTGCGTGTGTGTGTGTGTGTGTGTGTGTGTGTGTGTGTGTGTGTGTGTGTGTGGTGTGGTGTCTAAGTGTGTATACATGTGTGTTTAGTTTTCTTATACATGCCCAGTATTCTGTGGCATTTCACTTTGCATTTTAGATTAAAGCCAACCCTCTATCCAATGTCATAAACTGAATCAGTCCCCTAATGTACCGCACCTATGTGTGATAGTTACAACTTCATGTGGTTTGGGCGCCTGGGTGGCTCAGTCGTTAAGCATCTGCCTTTGGCTCAGGTCATGATTCCAGGTCCTGGGATTGAGCCCGGCATCGGGCTCCCTGCTCAGCGGGAAGCCTGCTTCTCCCTCTCCCACTCCCCCTGCTTGTGTTCCCTCTCTCACTGTCTCTCTCGCTATCAAATAAATAAATAAAAAATCTTAAAAAAAAAAAAAAACAACTTCATGTGGTTAATGGAGTATCTGTGATCACTGTAATCATTGACTTTCACGTACAACAAAATGCTGCATCATAGAGAGAAAGTCATGTAATTATCTATTTTTGGCTACATTTGCTTGTGGATTTTTATGGCTAAGGTACAGCAGCTCTCTCACTGGTCAAGGGGTAGAGATTTAGTACGCCATATTCTTGGACCTTTATGATTTAGAAAAACAGTGAAAAATACGACTTTCTTGGCAACTTCATTACTGCTTTCTAACACTTGTTTATTTAAGTATTTGCTTTCATCATATTTTAGTTCTTCTTGGTGTTTTTAAAGCTTATTAAATGCGTGCAACTACTTCCCTTCCCTGTTTTCATTTTCATACATGAAAAAATACTTTCAAAATATAACAGAAAACCTCTTTTCGACTTTCCAACCATACAAACTTAATAGATTTAAACTCTAAACAGTTTGCTGTGAAATGTTTGAAAATCAGTCCTCAAAAGCAGCAGTCTTCAAAGATGCAAATAAACAACTCCAAGCATTTGTGATGTATACTGCTTTGAAAGGGAAAAAAAAAAAAGCCTTTTCATCTTAATGTGCATTTTTCAACTAAAAAACCCTCAATTTAGCTAAAGGACATAAAAAATGAATTGTTTTTACTTCCAAATTAAATAGATCTGACTTTCACTGTTGTTTCTATACATAAAAATGTGAATGTTTAAAGTTAATGTCAAACTGAACTGATCATTGTGAAAACTTAAAGATCAGCTCGTGTTCGATTGTGTCCATGAAGACTGTCACGGGGAGGAGCATTTTGTGAGTAGTAGGGAGAGTTCTTGAGTGAGGATCACACTGTATCCTATCTCTTCATTATGGCTTGAGATATCTGTTGTTAAAGAGAAATAAGTAAATATCAAGAGAAAGGAAATATTATTTAGTTCCTTTTTAGCTTCCATTTCACAAATAATTTTTACCCTTAATTGGTAGGCAATGCATGCGTGTGAAATACAATGCAAGCAGTTCACTTGAATCTCCCAAGACATTACTGCTTTCTTATCCTTAACATGTGTGAATTAGATAATGTCCACTCTACTGTGGTTCTAAGTTTTATCTGTATGGCCGTTTAGGGCTTTGTTGTCTTTGATGTGAAGGAAAATTTGAAAAAATTATATTGCATGTTGGAAGTCTCTCTTTGATAAATTGTCCCCTGAGATCTATTCTCAACATGAAAGCCCGAAAGATCATTTTAAAACATAAATTCATTCATGTGACTCTCCTGGCCAAATCTCTTCAATGGATTTTCCATTGCTCTTAGGATAAAAGCCTCCACATCATTCCATACTCTCCTTGAACTTACCCTTCAACCACACAGGATTCCTTCCTTGGATTCTTTTAAGTTGTCATGCATCTCTTGCTTTAGGATTTATTCTATTCTGTAATTTAATGTCATTTTTCAGGAAATTCATCCCTGATCCCCAGACTAGAATTGAGTTCTGTGTTACATCTTCTCAATACATCTTATATTTTCTTCATAACAACCAGAATTGGAAAATAATAATAATAATTTGAATAACTTGAGTCATTTGAGTAGTAATTTGAAAATTCGAGTCATTCTTTTGCTACAACTAGACTGTAAGCTGAATGAGGGCAATGACCTTGTTTTTTTGCTCACAAATTAATTCCCAATGCCAAGAAAATTTATGGACAAACGATAGGGAATCTTTCTTAAATTAATGAACCTTACATATATGCACAGCATTAAATTTTGTGTTCTATGTTTCTATATGGATTTGTAAAAAACGTATCTCTCGGGACTTAAATTTATCTAACTTATTTTATTTTTCAAAAATGCATCTTCTTTGAATTTTGCTCTTCTGTATTACCACTATTTTATGTGACCTTTTCAAAAAGCTAAGTGATTCCCAAAGAAATGGAGAAACATAGAACATTCTTAGAATTTAAGGAAAAGTTTATTAGATAATATTATAAAATTTATGACATGTAGGGAAGAGAAAGCCTCAACCAAGTGTTGGTGGGGGCCATTAGGAGCATAGGTAATAATATTAAACAATCATACATAAGCTAAATAATTCATCATGGTCAGCCATAAATTATATTTGTGATGTGATTTAGTAATTATCTTTAAAAAATCTGCAATAACTATATACATGACAACCCCGGAGTTCATTACTAAAATGTAATTGCACTGTCACATTGCATTTCTTTTTTAAAGATTTTATTTATTTATTTGAGAGAGCGAGAATGAGAGAGAGAGAGAGCACATGAGAGGAGAGAGGGTCAGAGGGAGAAGCGGACTCCCCACTGAGCAGGGAGCCTGATGCGGGACTTGATCCCGGGACTCCAGGATCATGACCTGAGGCGAAGGCAGTCACTTAACCAACTGAGCCACCCAGGCGCCCACACTGCATTTCTTTTAAACAATTGTCTCCTCTGCCTTGGCTGCACTTGGACCCTTTACCCAGGTGAACATTGTTTATATCACATAGAAAAATAGAGCTATCATTTTGAGCAGCAGACTTCTGAGAAGTCTGAGAAGAGACAAGGGCCAAAGCCACGTGGCTCCTTCTGGAACAGGTTATCTGAATGTTTGGTGTCTGTAGCCCTGCCCGAGAGTTTAAGACCTTCAATAGACTCAAATAAGCAGTAGAAGTTGGAGGTCACTGTCATAAAAATGTATTTTCTTACACTGTGCACTAAGTGCTTTTACAGCCTCTCCTTGGCTAACACATTCAAGAGGTAGCAAACTCACAATTCAAGACTTCTTTAGATGCTTGAGCTACTTAGACCTTAGAATATTGATGCACCTTGATGTTCTTTTGTTAAGAACAAAGGGAGATGCCAAGGATCCTCTCCACTTCTTTCCTGACCTTGCATATCAATTTTTGCATTGTTGTTTGTGTAGAAAAGCATACGTAAAAAGTCAAATTGTGAATCATGCTGATCCTTAAATAATTCTCATTTTGGAGTTCTTTAAACAATTCAATTATATCATATCTAGGTAGGTGCTTTAAAATATAAACAGTAACACATCACACACTGACCTTTATGTTCTACATAGAGGGAAAAATAAACACATTAAGCAGAAGAGGTTTAAGATATTGTTTATCCCCAGTGTCAAAACACACCTCTGTGGTTCACCCTCAGTCCTCTTAGGCATGGTGATAAAAAGTCCTCTATACCGGAAAATTTGAGGGATCCATGGTTTAGCTATCTCACCAATTAGAATTCTCTTAATACAGGCAGCGTATTTGATTTACTGGAATGATACAGCTTCTTGACATTTCAAATCATTCAAGTCTCAAACTAATTTAGTGTTGAGTTAAAGTGCATGGTCTTTAACATATATAGCAATTAGATGAGATAAATCATAGCAGCCGAGAATCAAAAGCCAGGAGTGTGGGGAAGGAAGGCACATTAGGAAAATAGAACTAAAAAAGATACCTGTGTGCCAAAGGTTCCTTGCTTTGGGATTTTATAGGCCAAGTCATTTCTAAGGAACGTTCTTTGCAATACTCTTCCTCCTCCTCCTCCTGATACTACTGCTAGAAATAATAACATTATCAACAATGATTTTGTAAAGGAGGAATTAAAAATATGAAAAAAAATAAAATTGCCATAAAATATGACCATGATCTCATAAATACAAACACTTTATACCCAAGAATCATAAAGTCAAAACCTTAGGTTGAAAGAGAGTTCTTTACATTGAAGCATGTTTTACATATTTTTCTTTAATTCTTGATCCCCACAGACCAGACTGTAACCAGAAGTAGCATTTGTCTGGATAGATTTTAAGAACCAAGGTTCTAAGTAGTAGTCTCCAAAACTTCTTGATTACACTCCATCTTCCTTAATCAGCAAGAGATTTAAGGTGCTCCCCAATACATGCATATTTCCAATGATAAATTATACCTATATACTGCTATACTAACATATTATGCAAATTATACAGCAGAGACCAAAGTGGAAATGTTGAAAGGATGAATTGAAATGAATATAAGTTGAAGTTCTAATATATTTTCCTGCACGCCAGTGGAAAATTTTAGCATTCCCTGCTGTGTTCAACCCTGTCCAGATACCTGTCCGTCCAATGACTCTACTCTTACCTTTGGGAAAAAGTAAGTATCATGCTTCTCAAAGATGCTCTTGGAAGGAGACACACTAGAGTTGAAAGTTCCCAGTCAGGCTCTAAGAACAATATCAGTGTATATCTAATAAGCCACTTCTGTATTTTCCACCTCTCTTGGTCAGGCTCCTAAAAGAAAAAGCTTTCTAGTGTATCTCCCTTGGTTTTCTTTATTAAGGTGAATGATGGATGTTCAGGTTAATATTGTAGAGGTCTTCACTTTTATTTGTTCTACATATTCCATATTCCATGGAGGCATTAATTGTTTTTGTGGCTATACATCTGAGTTGGGGATAATAATGTGTTTTAAAATAAATTCACTTGTTTAAAATGTTTTAAGGAATAAGAGTCTTGCTGAATGGTAGTATATGATATAAATCTGGGATTTATATCATCTAGTAAAATGTTAGGACCTAATATAGTTCAAAAGCACAGCCATCTCAGAGACTATACGTATGTTCGTTTTCGGGGGGATCTATTGTTCTACTAATTAGGGACGCTAGCCTGTTTTGAAAATGAAGATAGTTTGTGGAGATTTTATATTATTTTGATGACTGACCCATTTATCCTTGAGGATATGTGAAATCTCAGCATCTAAGGCCTACATGAAAATGTTCTTTTTCTTACTGCTTGTGAATGGTGGTATCTTGAAACCAATCCTAGCCCTGAACTGTCCTAAAGTTGTGTTAAAAATTGTCTTCCCAAAGCCTAGTGTGACAAGAGCTTCTGGCTGGAAAAATAATATGTTGTCTTTGTTAATGTGGAGATAGATAAACAGGAAAAGATGGGAAAAGATTGATGTTTAAATATTTGATTTCCTACAGGGAAAAAAATATATATATAATGATTTAATTTGTGTGGAAATGTCTAAATGGCTCAGATACTATTATATACTCAGGTTTCTAAGGAAAAACTTGTGTGAATGAATGAGTTTGGGGAAATCAGAGTTCTCTTGACCCCTAGGGAGCGTATGCTTTCTTGCTCTAGAATCAAAGATTCAGTTATCCTAACAGGAAAGATCCAGAATAGTTTTAGCATGGTGTTGCAGACTTGATAAAAACAAAACAAAACAAAAACAAAAAACTGAAACAAAAGCAAAACCAAAATGCAAATATTCCAAAAAAGTTTTTTCACCATATTGAATGATGCACTTCAATTCCTGACAATTATTTGATTTTATAAATTCACATGGAATAGTCCAGTCTGGCTAAATCCCAGTTGCTGAATAACACGTTTTATTTATTCCTCCTAAATTAAGAGACTTTTTAATGTGTAAGATTTTTCACCTAAAATATATTCCTCCTTGACTATTTGCAAACTTAAGGTTTTCAGGTTGTTTTATTAAACAGTATAGGAATAAGTGTAGAGCCATGAACACAGGTATTCTATTTGGACCTTTTTTATGTTTTACACCTTCCTGAGGAGAAATCTGCTAGAAATAACTTATGTGTTTGTTATTATTTGGGGACATAATAGCTTATTTTGACATTTTTGGACCTTTTACTTTAGGAACTCTTCTCCTCTCCTCCAGCTGCTTTGGCCAAATGGCTTGTAATCATCCTAGTTACCTCTGTTTTGATGCTAAACTACATTCACTTTTTCCAGAATCTGACAACTTCTCTACATCAGCATTTCTATTTGGAGTGGAGCCATCATAACTTCTCACTTTAGTACGGCCCTACCTTCTTAAGGACCTCCATGCTTTCTCTATTACTCTCCTAGACTGTTCTTAGAAGTCATGATATTTCATTTAAACTTACCTCAGAACTTATTGCTGCCCTATTTAAAACCAGCCCATATTTTCCTATTTCAGAATAAAACTCAGAATGTGTTACATGTTTCATAATTCTCTACCTTGCCTTCCCCAAATCTCAGTCCTGCGTTTCTGATTTCATCTCCTACTACTCCCCACCTTACTCGCTCTACTCCAGCCACACAATTCTCACTTTTGCCCCCTGGAACTCTGAAGTATCTCTGCCTAGATTTCTTTGTGTATAATGTTCCCTTTCCAGAAATGTTTTTCCCTTATCCAAAGTGCTTTCTTCTTCAGTTCTTCAGAATCCATTATATCTAAGATGTGCCTTCATTGACATTTTCTATTCCTCTTTTGTACTTTATTTTTTTTATTCTAGCATGTATATCATACTTCATAATTTACTTATCATTTAATTTTATTGTTGTCTTCCTCATTAAAGTATAAGGTGAAAGATCTTGGTCTGTTTAGATTATTGCTGTATCTTTCATACAGTGTCCAGTGGAGAGTATATACTCAATAATATACGTTGAATGAATAATTTTGCTTATTACATTTTTTGAAAACTATTTTTGAGAGTCAAGTGTGTGAGCATGTACTCCCTGTTCTGTCTTTTAAATTAAAAACCTAATGCTTTTATGTTCTTCTTGATGAGTTAATTATGTAGAATGAGACAAGTTGCTGCATTGAGTAGACAACCTACCCAAAGGAAGGATTATCTATCAGCTCTTTTAGAATCTCAATCTTCTAGACTCCCTTAGAAGCTTCAATTTTTATAGCAGTTGCTAAAAATTACCTTGTATTTTTTTTTATCATTCTTTGTAATGTATCAGTTACATAAGTGAATATAATTATTGGATGAGGTGTGAAAAAACAAAAGCATATTTTCTAGATTAAATCTTCAATAGTTTTGGTTTGTTTGTTAAGTTTAGTTAACAGAGGTTTTACAAGAGAGAGAGCTTGCTTTTTCTCACCATGGAACTGAGTTATGGCTCTTTTGAACACACCTATTTATCTGATAACTTGAAATCTTCTTAAAGGAGGGCCTCAGCCCGGCCCACAGTACCCCTCACTGCAGAGGTCAGCTGGTTTTCTAACCAGGCAAGTTCCCTTCTGTTCCATTTTACTATGGGAAAACAAAACAAAACCAAAAACCACTATAGCTGATTAGCTCAGATGCCAAAAAGTAATGGGGGCTACAGTAATTTGGCAAGATAGATGCCTTCTGGTTACTTAGCAGAATAAAATAGATACTGTCAAAGAGAATCATCTCAAACTCTACACAATTTTCTCCAATGCCTGGTTCAGATGACAATCTGTAGAGAACATTTTTATTTTGTATTTTGTTCTGTAAAATTAACCATGACTTCAACAAGAGCTCCAGGGAGGTATTTATTTGCATTCCACAAACCGAATCTGTCACCTAACTCAAACTCCTCCCAAATTTTCCTGTCTTAGAACTGTGATTTGTCATTGCTTCCACTGAAAGGTTTTTATATGAAAAAGGGGTAGGGTGCTAGTTATATTCACTGTGACAATGCTTTTGAGAATCTTTACCTTATATTATACAGTGTCTGGTTTATGGAGATTCATGACCCATATAATTGGCCTGTTTTTATATTATAGACCCTGTGGCTCATTAAATGGATTCTGTTTCTTTGATTGCTATAAAAAATTAAGACAAAATCTTAGTCATCCTCTAGGAAGAAGTTTGAAGCCCTCTGTAATGGCTGAGATCATGCTTTGGAGTTAGACTTCTAAATGTGTAACTGCAGCCCCCAGCCGACAGCATGGTTTAGTTAGTGAGTCAGCCTCTCGATGTTCAGTTTCCTCATGCTAAGTGAGTGTAACTCTTCTCTCAGAGGGGACTTGTCATGATTATATACTGCAATTCCAGAAAAGGTTTAGAATCGTAATCCATAAAAGAGAAGCAAGGGGGGAAATACTATGGGGTCATTATCATGAATTCCGTGTGCTAACATCTTTAATTTCTATTAATGTTGTGGTTCTGTTTTCACTTTGCCCTGTTTCCTTCATTTATTTTTTTTTTCAAAATAATTTCTTATCCAGGCGTTTTATGTATTTATATATGTACTAAGTCCTTTTTGTTCAAAGACTGCATTCGATTCATTCTGGTAAGATGAGAGACAAATAAATGGATATAATGGAATAGATACGAATGGATCTATCTATTCACCATCTATGGATCTCAATGTAAATAATAGAATACATATAGATACTTAATTCAAAATAGTTACATTAAGAACAGTTTTAAGTTAACGACAATTAGAAGCTTATTTAAGTAATGCAGTCTGGATTTGCATACATTTATGTCTTTGTATCGATAATTTGAAGAGTTTATTCATTTATCTCACTTTAAGCAAGGTAGTAAATATCTAAATAGCATAGTAAGATGATTATTTTTTCTTTTTTTTAAAGGTTTTTATTTATTTATTTAACAGAGAGAGAGAATGAGAGAGAGAGCACAAGAAGGCAGAGCGGCAGACAGAGGGAGAGGGAGAAGCAGGCTGTCCGCTGAGCAGGGAGCCCGATGCGGGCCTCGATCCCAGGACCCTGGGATCATGACCTGAGCCGAAGGCAGCTGCTTAACCGACTGAGCCACCCAGGCGCCCCGATTATATTTTTTCAAATCAGAAGAGAATGGCTATGTTTTCTGTAATCATATCCCATGTTCAAAATGTTCAAAATACATACAAAAGTTTAAGTGAATTTAAGATACCACAATACCATTAAATAATTATATATTGCATATATTATAAATTAAAATTAGTTTACTATAACATGTTACACTGAAATACTTTAGTGTCATAGAAACTTCTTTGATTTTGACGTAATTTGGTAACATTATAATCTATTATAAAAATTTAATCGGAGTACTGTGAGTTTAGCGACAACCTACTATAGAAATTTGTCAGCAAATTGATCTACTCCTGTCAAGTGTGATTATAAATATAGAGAATATAATTCACTGTGAACCTCAATGAATATATATATACCTGAGGTGTTTAGAGATTTTCTAAAACTTAATCTACTTTATCATCTTAAAAATTAGTAGTCTTCTGAAAAGTATATGAAATTTTTTTTATTGCTTGTTAAGCATTCACTGCCTTCCTTTCAACCAAAAACTTTCCTTTTTAGTCTCATCATGAATATATAAGCTGATATTATAACTCCTTCTCAGACATCTAAAGGTCTATGGTATTAGAATTCAATACATAAAGTGATACAAAATAGTATGAAACTATGAAACACCTTGTTGTTTTTATTGATGTTAATCATGTTGTTTTAAGGTAATTATATACAATGCCCAAGGTACATTTCAAAGTATGTATATTTTTTTTTTTATCCTAACAGTGGAGAAAATGTGCCCTGTGACAACTTTAATTAGTAGACATCTAAAATGTTATATTTTTTCTAACAAAATGATTTGTCAAGTAAAATTACATACACAGCATTCAAAATTGTTGTTGCATATTTTATACGTTAACTATCTATAGTAGCCAACCTGAAATCACAGCCTTTAAGTTAGTATGCTTACTTGATATTTCCTATAAGATTTTTTGAGATGTATAGATATAGAGAAAGAGAAAATAGATAATAGATGGATAGATAGAATCAACTAGTCAATCTATCTGGATTATATCTATTTAAGCTAAACCATTTTGACACTTTAATTTCTAAACCATTCTTTTCAAAAGGATATAATTCAGTCTACAAATATATATAGTGGAAAATTTTAAAACAAGATTAAGAGACATGGGAAACAAGAAGAAGTAGAAGATAAAGTCAAGTGAAACGTAATTTGAATATTGCTACTACATTAAATTAAGTAAAATAATATAAATTTTGTTGTGATTGCTAATCTATTTTCCTTGTTACTGAAATATTATCACATATAAATAAATAATGTTTACCATTACAGCTAGTTGTAAAGTAAGGAAACTATTCCTTGACATTCCGTCTTATCATCTCTCATTTAAGGGGAAGCCAAATCAAAATTTAAGAACCACATTAAAAATAAGCAGTATGTACTTATGGTACCGTCAAGTACCGGTTGGTTGCATTATTGCAACCATGGTTGCAAGTACTTGGTTAATATGCATTATTGCTTTTCTGTCATGGGCTAACAAGATATGTTAATTCACCTTTAAGTCTTAATCATGTACAAGGAAAATGAAAACCAAATTTGATAATAACTTTTATGGTCTCTTAGTTGTAAAGTTGCTTATTTATTAGACAGAATAGCCATTTGGTGTAGATGAGAGGATCAACAATGAACATCAAATGATTTATTACCTATATACCAACTAACCAAAAACTTACAAATGTAAAAGATTAAAGGTGGTAAACATTTGAGCCCAAATCAATGGGTATTGCTGTGACTCAAAATATATATAAGTTGTGGGCGCCTGGGTGGCTCAGTTGGTTAAGCGACTGCCTTCGGCTCAGGTCATGATCCTGGAGTCCCAGGATCGAGTCCCACATCGGGCTCCCTGCTCAGCAGGGAGTCTGTTTCTCCCTCTGACCCTCTTCCCTCTCATGCTCTCTCTCTATCTCATTCTCTCTCTCAAATAAATAAATAAAATCTTTAAAAAATATATATATATAAGTTGCCTGTATTATTTAACAATTGCATTGATTAACAATATTTACTGTGATTACTTTATTACATGCCACTTAATTAGGAGAAAGTCCTCAGAAAAGATTCAAAATTGTGAATGTACATTATTGAAGGTGAGTCCACCCCAAGACACCATAAACCAATCAATAGTAATTTCTATCCTATTTATAATTATTTAAGGTTTTGATATTTCCTGTGGCTTTTACACACTGGGCTTCAAATGTTATAATATAGTATTTGCATAACATATAATCCATAAAAATAAGTGGCTTATATAAATTAATTACTCAAAAAATTTTTGATTATGCTACAAAGCAATATTAGACTACCATTTCATTCATTTACTTAAATATTTCATATCTAAGATTGGTTATTAATAAATTTATATTTTAAAATTTGTTTATTTTATGTTTCTTATTGAATAAAAAAATGAAAAATTTTTTGCCATAGAAATTTAGGTTTCAAGTACACCATGAGAAGCATAATTGTCCTGATTTTTAGTCCTACAACTTATTTTCTAAATTGGGCAATTCTTTTCTATCTTATCTAGTAACACTCTATTAGTTTCCTTTCTTCTTTTGTTAGCACATATCTCTTCCTCATCAGCCCATTGATATATACCTTTGGACAATTTTTGGGCATTGTCTTTTTTTTTTATACTTTTTTCTGAACCCTGCACCACCCCAGCTCAATCATTACAGATGCTATAGGTTTAGTTGTTTCCTCTGAAAAGATGTCAAAGTTCTAACTCCGAGGACCCGTGACTGTGACCTTATTTGGAAATGGAGTCTTTGCAGATGCAATCAATTTAAGATGAGGCATAGATTGGGTGCTTATCCAGTATGGCTGGTATCCTTATAAGAAGAGAAGAAGAGACATAGAGACAGACACACACAGAGGGTTATTTCACAGATAATGTGAAGACATACAAGGAGAATGCCATGTGATGATGGATGATGAGTATAAAGATATAGGTATTCCAAGACCAGGAATTCCAACAATTGCCAACAACACCAAGGCTAAAAGAAAGGCAGGGGACAGATTTCCCCCAGATGCTTCAGAGAGAGCATGGTCCTCTGAACTTTGAAATCAGACTTCTATCCTCCAGAACTGTGAGACAGTGTATGGTTACTGTTTTAAACTGCCTATTTGTGGTTCATTATCATGGCAGCCTTAGGAAATTAATATAACCACCATTGGCTTCCTCAAAAGCTATAACCATAATAATTCAGAGCCTATAAATAAACAATTGCAAATGAAATTGAAGACAATCCCACCATAACTTTAGTACAGCAATATGGAATCTTCGTGATCATTCTCTTGGTGAGCAGAGCCATTTTTCTTATTTATTTATTTGTTTGTTTGTTTTACTTCGGCAACTTTATTTCCTTGACTCCAGTTACCTTTAGCATCAATAATGTTTCCAATCTCAGAAACTGAGCCATCAAGTGAGGACTTACCGCATCTCGGATTGCTCAGATTCATTCTTACCTTCCGTTCTCCCAACTAAATTGAAAGGAAAAACAAACAATCAAACAAAAAGCTCTCTCATTTTCTGTCAAAAAGCTAATGCCTCCATCCATGTCCTGAATATGATTTTTACATCAGTATCAGTATCCAAATTCTGACCTTTGTGGGGAAGGTTCAGTACTGGCCTCAGTATGCTTCAGCTGAGGGCCTTTGAGGTCTTCAGAAAGTTACTGAATCAAAAGGTTGTCAAAATTGGAAATGATGACATGACAGAGAGGAAGCCATGAAAGAAATTACTGGAGAATGGAGGTCAACTCACTGAGGTGAATCGGAGTAAGCAATAAGACTAGAGAAGCCAGTAGGGCCAAAGGAGATATTCTGAACTTAAAAATTTGCCCTGTGGTAAAATAAATAAAATAAAGGCTGCTTGGAATCACTGGGTGCCTTGACAAATTGCTTTGGACTGTTTTGCTTTAGGGACCTACTATCATGTAAAATCAAAGCTTGTTGCTTTGTGGTTTGCCTTATATTTTTAATTATTTCCTCTTTCTGGAAACTAAACATTTTTCCTTTCTGCTAGGTCCTATTGACATGGAGTAAACCTACTTGAAATCCTCCCTTCTTTTTAAAAAATAGATTTTAAAAACTATTCCCTCACAAGAAATAGAAGTAAAACTCAGAAAAAAAAAGAGAGTAAAATGCAATAGTTCCATGTCCTTGCTAAATTGTGCCTTCCTCTACAGCCACATGGTTTCCTTGTATTCTTCAACATTTTAAAATATTTGTCTAGCTTCCTCTGCTCTGCTGAACTGATTTTCTCCTGATTGTTCATTGTCTCTCAATTGTCAAATTCAATGTAGTTTTGGTTCTTATTTTTTTTTAAACTTTCCTAGTCTTTCAATGCCTACCTACCCATTACCACCCTCAAGACCAACCCCCATTTACTTTAACACTCTCCTTCCTTTCTCACTCCCCAGTTTGACTCTTTTAGTCTTATTTTATGTCAGTCTCTCTGAGAGTCCTCATCAGTTCCTCTGGGATCAACTATCACCTGCATGCTAATAGTTCTGAATAGCTCAATCCCAGGACATTTGGGCTCCCTGCTCAGTGGGAAGCCTGCTTCTCTATCTCCTTCTGCTACTACCCCTGCTTGTGTGCTCTCTCCCTCAATCTCTCTCTGTGTCAAATAAATAAATAAAATATTTTAAAAAAGAATATACCTTTCCTTATATTACAAATTTTATTCATAACATGCACAAACACCTCTGGAAATCATATTTTCTTTTTCATCCTTGCTGTCATTCTCATAATTTCAGATGCATTTTTATTTCTCTTATCAAATTCAAAATCTTCTTAATTGGACACTTTGCATCCATTCTTGTCCTCTAAATCACCTACATTCTTCTTCTAAAACTAGAATTTTAACACATCATCACCCTTTTTGAAATTTCTCAGTGAGTCTCATAAGCAACATAGAGTCAAGTCCAGTTTCATTTCATAAAATGACATGCACTGCAACATTGTTCTGAAATTAGTCTACGTCTCCAGTTCCTATCTCACAACTTTTGCTTGCCATTTCTTTCTTTTTCCTTTCTCTCTTCTTTCTTTCTTTCTTTCTTTCTCTCTTCTTTCTTTCTTTCTTTCTTTCTTTCTTTCTTTCTTTCTTTCTTTTTCTTTCTTTTTTCTTTCTTTCTTTTTCTTTCTTTCTTTTTTCTTTCTTTCTTTCTTTCTTTCTTTCTTTCTTTCTTTCTTTCTTTCTTTCTTTCTTTCTTTCTTTCTTTCTTTCTCTTTCTTTCTTTCTTTTTCCCTCTCTCTGACTGTTTCTCTCTCTCTTTTCTTACAAATTTTGCATCTGTTTTTTACTTGTTGGCAATGAGACTGCTATTGTCAGTTTTCAAAATTAGCCAAACTTCTTCATGTTGCCATGGCTTTGAACATGTTATCTCTGGCTTTCCAATTAAGCATTGTTCACTAGATTATTTCCTAAAACTGACATGCTTATCAAGACACTGCTCAAATATCATCCTCTTCGTAATTATTTTAATCCCTCTAGATTTGATTTGGGAATTTCCATTCATTATTACAGTTAATTACTTGAGTTATGCAAAGGCAGGAGCTATGCTTTATTCACTCTTTGACCTCAGCATTCAGCCCAGGTCCAAGTCTGGAGTAGGTATTTGAATGTTTGCTAAATAAATATGTCCATCTCTGCTCTTCCCTGCTTGGATATTTGCACACATATCTGGCTTGAAAGTTACATAAGTGCTATTGATATACTTCTAATTCTACTGAACAATAAATATGATTTCTTTGATGTTGGGTCTGTGTGTCAAGCTGTGATTCTCAAACATTAGTGTGTATAAGACTCACCTAGGGAGCTTGTTAAGGGACTTAATTGGGCCTCATCCTTAGAGATTTTGATTCAATAGGTCACGGTGGGACCCATGGAGTCCTAACATGCTCACAGATGTTTCTGTGTCTGGTGACAGGATAATTCTGAGAACAATGGTGTAGAATACAGTTGAGAAGGAAGGAAAATGTTATTTCTCCCTGCTTTTCGTGAATAGTCAAGCAGGACACATCAAGTCCCTTTGTGCAGTTCGGTGACTTTTTATCATCTTTAAAATTTGAGAATTAGATTTTTTTATTCGAATAGTCTTATGGCTATAGTAGTAATATTAGCAACAGGGTTGGGTGATGAGGATATGAAAATAGAAACAGTCACTTACTTATTATTTTCTACAGGTTTCCCTTTGCCTATTTTAAATGCATTGCAATCACTTTTTCATCTGCTGTCCTTGCTTATTGTTAGATCTTTATTGAATCTATAGTTTAATATTTATCTGGTCTATAGTGACTTCTTTGGTTGTACTACTACTATGACTATAATTTTTAATTTTCAAGTATGTGTTTAAAAATATTTTTTTTCTTCTAGATCTCATTTGATGTCACTATAAGCTGCCACATTTAATGAGTTAGATAGACTTATGCTCATTTTAAAATAAAGAAATGCAAAATAATAGGGACAAAGATATTGACCATGTTCTTATAATTAGAAAGTCCTAAAGTTGGTACTAAATTAGTAGAGTGTCAGAGTGTCACCTAGTGTATAGTGGGATTTTGAATGCACTCATCAGACATGATGGCTATTCATTAACATTTATGTAGATCAAAGTGGGCATAAGACATGCTGACACTGTCACCTTTAGTGACAGTGTCTGTAGTTGTGAAGAACAGAGCTTTTGTAGCTAGACTTCTCTAACTCGGGTTTTAGCTCAACAATTTACTACTAACTGTATGTCATTTGGAGAGTGAGTTAATATCTCATAATTAACTCATGATTATCATCTTAAAATCATCATTTGTAAGATAAAAAAGAGTTGTGGGTATTAAATTAGCTACTATACAGATATTGGATCTTGGACTATAGCTTCAGTGCATTAGAGACATTAGCCAAAAATGAGCAATTATGAGTAAAAGGATGCCAATTAATTGAGTCTATGATCTGATGCCACCAATTAGTTAGAATATTGGAGAAATTTACCATGATACAGGTATCATGACAAGACACCCAACAGAATTTTGACATTGTTAAAAACATCATAATTTAAGAAACATGAAAAAAATGGTCAATTTCTAGAATAGTTGAATTGAGTTGAAGAAATGTGAAGAATCACTGTATTAAAATATATCTTTACTGTAGTTATTTTAAAATATGAAAGTTTCACAAATTTCCATTCTTCTGATATACAATCCATATTACTTGTTTTTTTAAATGTTAAAGGGATATGCCATTGTAATGTGTGTATGTGTGTAATTTACTGTCAGAATAAAACTCTCTTAAGATATAATTAAATATTTCCCTTTTTACTACCTTTTGTTTTGTATTTGTTTATGTGTCTTTTTCTTGATAACCAAATTATTTTGATGTCATGATATATCAACTTATGTGCCATGATATTAGAGTGTAACTTAGCAGAAGAATAACAAAAAGGTCTTATCAGGAGGGGGAAAAAATGGCATACTGCCCATTATTTTGCATCACTGGTCACATGTTTTTACTTTGAATTTAGAAGGGAAATACTTGTGTTTAATGAAGGAGTTTGAGTCCAACTAAATCTTCTTTACCATATTTTTAACTTGTATATCACTTTCACAGACATGCTCAAATCCTTATAAATTATTTCTAGAGTTAAAGATATCAGTAGTCTGAGAAGATGCACTGCAGTGACATTCTACATCTGAGTCGGTAACAGTTCATTCTTTTTCTATTGTAAAGTATATTCTTACGGAACTGGAATTTATGCCATCATTTTCTATGTAGGTTGGATGGCATCTACAGTGACAGGAAAAAAAAAAAATTCCACGGTGACAGGAAAAAAAAAAAAAGATTCCAGAATGTCTGCAGTATATTTTGCTGAATGTTAACAGCAGGTTCAGATGTGTTTCATATCTGACCTTGCAAAATGCTTTCTTGTGTATGCAGTGCTTTATAGATCAAATATACAAATGCTTTGAGGGTTTCAACTGCTTGCACAAGAATACATTTCCTGAAAACAAGTGTTGTTCAGTTTCACCAATGCCATTTTTCTTCTATTATCCCATGGCATGAGAAATGCTCGATATATTTTATTACATTTTAAATAAATTATGTGATCAAGAGAAGTATCCTCATCATAATGCTGATTTGTTTCATGTGAATGCTTCTTGTTCTGTACTGTTAAGTAATTTATTCAAGCTACCAAATCAGCTACTATTTACGATCAGATTTACAGAATATTGTTTCCATTATTATTATATGCTCATCATAATTTAATATGTGTATGTGTTTTTGTGTATGTAGTGAGATAATATATTATTTGAGTTGTATTAAATGTTGTAAACCTCAGCAAAATTCTGAGGCTGCGAGTTTTTAATATTTATGTATGGTTGGGATATTTGCAATACCTTAATTGAGAAAATATTTAGTTTTTGAATAGAAGGAGAAAAGTTAGTTTATTTTGAAACTTATAAAAAACAAGAGTAATCAAATATAATCAGAGGCACCTGTGGCGAATGAGGCACAGTTTTATTCTTCAACTCAAATTTGAATAAATATTCATAGATCCTTATAGATGTTTAACATTTTAAAGTGTGTGACTCAGAAACTGACCAGTTTTGATCTGGTGATGATAGGTTATAAGTAAATTAAACTTTATTTTGAATTATTACTTCAGAGTAAAGTTCGTGAAAATTTTGTACAAATTTAAACAATCACACCCTTAATTGAGTTATTTTGCCTAATACAGGTATGAATCCACTTAGGCACAGAATCATAGTTCATGTACTATAACTCTGAGGGAATTTTTCCAAAAAAGAAAACTGGGTGAAAATGTAGTCCATATTAGCAATGAAATATCAGGATGATATTTTACTCATTTAATTTTGAAAGAAACATATGCAACTCAAGTGCAGAAAAACATATCTCAAAAACAAGTATTGTCTGGACTGTAGAAAGTACTGTAGAGTTAATGCAGATTGCAACTTTGTGATAAACACTTTGATGTAGGTGAATGATTTTTATTTTATCCAACTGATACTGGCAGGCTGGGTTCAGAGACCAAGAGGGGGTACTGTAGGACCAGCCAGAGATTCCTTGGCTTCACATAGGATGGAAATCAAATGTGAGCCAGCAAGAAGTGAGAGAAGAGTTTATTGAAGGTACAGAGAGAGTAGATATAAGGCATCTGGGAGACTTAAATAGGAAAGGGGCATGAGTCTTGTCTTTTTCAGGGTCTGAGGGTTTTACTGAGGGTGGTGTTCTGGTGTATGTGTCCCTGCAGGCACCCAAGAACCAGTTGGAACAAGGATGAAGACCCATGTGTTATTCCTTGGAGTCAAGGAGCCTTGGTGTTGAGATGTCTAACTCTGGTGTTCTGGAATATGCATATGGTAGCTTCATCAGGTCGTTCTCACCTGGTCCTTCCTTCAATGTTATCTATTCTAGAGAAATCATAATTCCTTGTCCCTTATTAGAAGGACAAATGCTTTTTGCACTACAAGACATGTGTAAAGTGGGGATATAGGTCCTAGCAAGAATAGAAGCAGGAAAAGGAACAAAAAGCAGATTTTACATAGTCCTTCAGTTTCTCTATGACACAATCAGCATCCCCAGAGCTTAAACCCTGCAATATGTGTTTGGAGAATACCTAGTGTCCACGCAACAGTTTCAATGAGCTGGATTATGAACTTGGTCACCAGAGATGAAAGCAGGAAATAAAGAAATATTGTGCAAGCTGGTCTGCTGTGTCACATCATGCTCTAGGATATCAGGGCAGTCACCGATGTATAAATGAAAAGGCCATGGATCGGGGTGCCTGGGTAGCTCAGTCAGTTAAGCGTTTGCCTTCAGCTAAGGTCATGATCCCAGGGTGCTGGGATCGAGTCCTACATTAGGCTCCCTGTTCAGCGGGAAGCCTCCTTCTCCCTCTCCCTCTGCCTGCCACTCTGCCTCCTTATGCTCTCTCTTTCGAATAAATAAATAAATAAAATCTTAAAAAAATTTTAAAAAATAGAAAATGCTGTAGACAGTTATGTTAACATAGAGTACATTAGGAAAGGGTTAATGCAGCCCATGATTTGAGTATTTTCTTAATGAGGAACCCCAAGAAAATAAGTATAATTTTTTCTAACATGAGATACACCCAAATAGCATAATTTATAGTTATTGATCATTTTTTCTCTTTTAAATCTCACATGTGCTTTTTGAAATTGAAATATACATGTTGGCAATTCAAAGTACTGGTATTATTGCACTTTTTTCTCACAATAGAAACCATTATTTTCTATTTAGCATAAATAACAAATAGTTATTGGTAATTAGTTACTATTATAAATGACAAATAAGGATATGTATATCTTATTAAAAACTACCACTGCTATGTATGTATGCCTGGGGTTTCATGAGCTCACTCTTTTTTTTCTTTAAGATTTTATTAATTTTTTGACAGAGAGAGAGATAACGAGAGCAGGAACACAAGCAGGGGGAGCGAGAGAGGAGAAGCAGGCTCCCCACCGAGCAGGGAGCCTAATGTGGGGCCCAATCCCAGGACCCTGGGCTCATGACCCAAGCCGAAGGCAGGTGCTCAACCATCTGAGCCACCCAGGCGCCCCCATGGCCTCACTCTTTATTGGTAAATTTAAAACATAACAGTGGGAATTAAAAGCAGGGGAAAAGAAAAAAGCAAGTGGACCAATGGTCAGTTATCTAAATCTATCAAGATCTCTAAAACAAAGGAGCCTCAGTGTGGGCAGGTAGACTGGTTCTTTAGTCCTGTGGCTGGCCATGTGTTTATTCCAGAGAGCCTTCTTTGAAGTGGATGCTTCTTTTAAATGGATGCTTCTGCAATCAAAACTCAAGTCAGGACCTTGCAATACAGAAAAGAAAAGAAACAATTGTCAGGGCTACACTACAAATACATTACAAACCATGTGCTATCCTTGAGAATTAATTTTGTGCACTATGGCTATGGAACAGAATACAGTTCACTGGCCCCAAAAATGACTTGACTTCTAATTCATACACTGTTATATGAGATTCTATAATAATTAGTCTCTGATAATTGAATTCCTTAAGGTGTTAGTTAAAAATGTTAGTTAAAAAAGAGAATTCCCTGGTTAAATCAGCAGGGTCTCAGTGAAAGTCATTAGCTAGTGAGGTCAAGTCTGTTTGTGGGCCTGGTACTAGGTGTTGTAGCTGCAGAACAAAATTTAGTGTTTCCTTAAACACTAAATTGATGGTTTTAGAGGAGTGATTGACATATCTCACAAGAAGAATAGGCTTAACCTAAATGGCAATCCTTCTAGTTTCAGTGGGGGCAAAAAAAAAGAAGGCTTAACCTAATGGCAATCCTTCTAGTTTCAATGGGAGACAAAAAAAAAAAAAAAATAGCTCAACATGTTGATTGATCAGCATGTTTTCTGTGTCTTAGAAAATCTATTATGAAAAACCCCAATTATAATCTTAATGATTCTTAATGGACTCAGAACAAGGAAATTAATTGAGTAATCTTAATGGAAAATGCTATAAAGGAATGCTTGTCTGATGTAACTGTCAAAAGGAATATACATTTCCAGATACAAAGTATCATTTCTCCTCAAGAGAATCATAGAAAAGCTGACTTTCAAACAATCTTCCCATTTCCTTGAAGATTGATATGGATGCTTATCTTTGCATGTGACTTTATTCCATTTGCATATCTAATTTTGGAAGGCGTCTATTCAAATCTTGTGTCATTTGAGGGGGAGCCATGAATTGAGTTTTATTTGTTTTCTTATTAAGTTTTGTGAGTTTTTGCATATTTGAGTACAAGTCCTTTTTTAGGTTTATGCTTTGCAAATATTTTCTCCACATCTATCGTTTGTTTTTCTATTATGTTAGAATGTCTTTTGAAAAGAAGTTTTTTTTTAAATTTTGATGGGTTCCAAATTATCAGTTTATTCTTTTATAGATTGTTTTGTTGGTACTATACTTATGATGATACAAACATGCATTTATAACCAAAAGACAAAAAATGTTTTCTCTTATTTTTTCTTCTAGAAATGTTGCAATTTTAGCATTTACCTTACTTATATAAGTGTATTTTGAGTTAATTTTTGTATGTGGTTCAGGGTATGGAATGACATTATTTTTTTGTGAATATTCAAGTTTTTCAGCACCCATTGCTGAAATGACAAACTTTTTATTTTAACTGAATTACATATGAATTTTTGTTGAAGATCAGTTGTTCTTCCATCTGTGGGTCTACTTCTGGACTCTTTTTCATCACAGAGATCTACTTTACTTTCCTATGTAAATACCACTTTGTCTTGATTCCTGTAGCTTTATTGTAACACTTGAAACAGGTAATGTTCATATTTCAAATGTGTTTTTCTTCAAAGTTGTTTGTTACTACCGGTAATGTTGCATTTACATATAAATTTTAGAATCATTTATCAATTTCAACAAAAAAGAAACCAACTGGAAGTTGATTGCTGTAAACCTGTAGATCAATCTGAGAAACTTGGTATCTTCCAAATACTGAGGCTTCTTAGAAATTAGCATAGTTTATCTCTCCATTTACTTAAGATTTTAATTTCTTACAGGAATTTTTGTACCTTTTATTGTAAAAGCCATTCACAGCATCATAATTTTCCCTAAGTATTTCACATTTTTTCTTTTTTACTTTTTTTTATTTTATTATGTCAATCACCATATATTACATCATTGGTTTTTTTAATTTTTTATTGTTATGTTAATCACCATACATTACATCATTAGTTTTGGATGTAGTGTTCCATGATTCATTGTTTGTGCATAACACCCAGTGCTCCACGCAGAACATGCCCTCTTTAATACGCATCACCAGGCTAACCCATCCCCCAACCCCTCCCCTCTAGAACCCTCAGTTTTTATCTCAGAGTCCATATTCTCTCATGGTTCATCTCCCCACCGACTTCCCCCCTTCATTTCTCCCTTCCTACTATCTTCTTTTTTTTTTAACATATAATGTATTATTTTTTTCAGAGGTACAGGTCTGTGATTCAACAGTCGTACACAATTCACAGCACTGACCATAGCACAAACCTCCCCAATGTCTATCACCCAGTCACCCCATCCCCCCACCCCTCATCAGTCCAGCAACCCTCAGTTTGTTTCCTGAGATTAAGAATTCCTCATATCAATGAGATCATATGATACATGACTTTCTCTGATTGACTTGTTTCGCTCAGCATAATACCCTCCAGTTCCATCCATGTCGTTGCAAATGGCAAGATTTCATTCCTTTTGATGGCTGTATAATATTCCATCGTGTGTGTGTGTGTGTGTGTGTGTGTGTGTGTGTGTGTGTGTGTGTGTGTATACCACTCTTCTTTATCTATTCTTCTGTTGCTGGACATCTTGGCTCTTTCCATAGTTTGGCTATTGTGGACATTGCTGCTATGAACAAACTGCTAGAATTCATACAGGAATATAGGAATTCAGTAAAGTGGCAGAATATAAAATCAATGCACAGAAATCAGTGACATTCCTGTACACCAACAACAAGACAGAAGAAAGAGAAATTAAGGAGTTGTTCCCATTTACAATTGCACCCAAAACCATAAGATACCTAGGAATAAATCTAACCAAACAGCAAAGAATCTGTACTCAGAAAACTATAAAATACTCATGAAAGAAATTGAGAAAGACACAAAGAAATGGAAAAATGTTCCATGCTCATGGATTGGAAGAACAAATATTGTGAGGATGTCAATTCTACCTAGAGCAATCTACACATTTAATGCAATCCCTATCAAAATACCATCCACTTTTTTTCAAAGAAATGGAACAATAAACCTAAAATTTGTATGGAAACAGAAAAGACCCCAAATAGCCAGAGGAATGTTGAAAAAGCAAAACAAAGCTGGTGGCATCACAATTCCGGACTTCAAGCTCTATTACAAAGCTGTCATCATCAAGACAGTATGGTACTGGCACAAAAACAGACACATAGATCAATGGAACAGAATCGAGAGCCCAGAAATGGACCCTCAACTCTATGGTCAACTAATCTTTGACAAAGCAGGAAAGAATGTCCAATGGAATAAAGACAGTCTCTTCAACAAATGGTGTTGGGAAAATTGGACAGCCACATGCAGAAGAATGAAACTGGACCATTTCCTTACACCACACACAAAGATAAACTCAAAATGTTTGAAAGACTTAAATGTGAGACAGGAGTCCATCAAAATCCTAAAGGAGAACACGGGCAGCAACCTCTTCAACCTCAGCCAGCAACTTCTTCCTAGAAACATCGCCAAAAGCAAGGGAAGCAGGGCAAAAATGAACTATTGGGACTTCATCAAGATAAAAAGCTTTTGCACAGCAAAGGAAACAGTCAAGAAAACCAGAAAACAACCGACAGAATGGGAGATGATATTTGCAAATGACATATCAGATAAAGGCTAGTATCCAAATCTATAAAGAAGTTCTTAAACTCAACACCCAAAAAACAAATGATCCAATCAAGAAATGGGCAAAAGACATGAACAGACATTTTTCCAAAGAAGACATCCAAATGGCCAACAGACACATGAAAAAGTGCTCAACATTGCTTGGCATCAGAGAAATCCAAATCAAAACCTTAATGAGATACCACCTTACATCAGTCAGAATGGCTAAAATTAACAAGTCAGGAAATGACAGATGTTGGTGGGGATGTGGAGAAAGGGGAACCCTCCTACACTGTTTGTGGGAATGCAGGCTGGTGCAGCCACTCTAGAAAACAGTATGGAGGTTCCTCAAAATTTGAAAAGAGAGCTGCCCCATGACCCAGCTATTGCCCTACTGTTATTTACCCCAAAGTATTTCACATTTTTTGATGCTATATAGTTAATGGTATTGTTATTTTTTTTTTATTTTTGGTTTCAATTGTACATAACTAGAATGTATATGATTCATATTTATATGTTGATTTTATGTCCTGCAAACTTGCTACACTTTATTAATTTCTGTAGCACTCTGTATTATGTTTTCTACATAGAAAATCATGTCATTTACAAATAAAGACAATTCTATTTCTTCCTTTCCAGTATGGGGAATTTATTTTTCTTGCCTTATTTTACTAACTAGAATCTATAGGGCAATGTTGAACAAAGCAGTGAATACAGACATCCATGCCTTACCCATGATTTTAATAGGAAGGTATTCAGTCTTTAACCATGTTGGGTTGTTGGTTTTCCTCTTTATTACTCTTATCCCAGATATACACATGAAGTGGTTTGGATTAGAAATAGATGTAGTAATTTTCTAGCTCTGTCATAATCAAGTACCACAAACTAAGTAACTTAACAGAACTTTATTCTCTCAGAGTTCTAGGAGCTAGAAATTCAAAATTAGGGTGTCAGCAAGGCTATTCATTCTCTGAGGTCTCTAGGGAGGAATAGATTTCATGTTTTTCACTTAGGTTCTGGTATAGCTAGCAGTCTTAGTGTTACTTAGATTATAGATACATCACTGAACGTCTCTGCCTCCTCAGTCAATTATTGATGTTGTCTCCATCTCTGTCCCTCTCTTGTGATAAAGACACCAGCCATATTGGATTAGAGCCCAAATTAATAACCTCAATTTATCTGGGCATTTAGACTTCAACATATCTTCACTGTAGTTCAATGTATAACAGCAACTTGTACAGATGCTTAATTTAATCCATTTTATATGTAATATCCTAGTATAATTTTAAAGTTAGCACTATTTCCATGTTTAGGTGTCCATTATGGTATTCACCTATTTACTGACAGCATTAATGATAGACAAGTGATACCCTAATTGGATAAGCCACAATTTTATTTGTTGTAAATATGTATTATATTTGACTTACACTGACTTTTTTTAAGCTTTATTTTTTTCTCAAGATTTGATGATTTAGAAAATCCACATAAAAACTAGATGTCATGGGTGCCTGGGTGGCTCAGTTGGTTAAGTGACTGCCTTCGGCTCAAGTCGTGATCCTGGATTGCCGGGATCGAGTCCCACATTGGGCTCCCTGCTCAACAGGGAGTCTGCTTCTCCCTCTGACCCTCTTCCCTCTCGTGCTCTCTATATCTCATTCTCTCTCTCTCTCAAATAAATAAATAAAATCTTTAAAAAAAAAAAAACTAGATGTCATGCTAAACTTGAAAAAGCAGTGACTGGGCAACAAGGGTTCTTCATTACCTCCTTGCATCCATCAGTTACTTGGAAGCAGTAATGACTGGTACATTCAGTGTGTAATCTGGTCATCAATTTACTATTTTTCCTATTCATCTTACTTCTTAAACCAAATCCACTTCATTTTCCTATATTATCTGCTTCTGTGTCATAAGTAAGTGCTCTTTATCATAGACTGTACTAACCCCTTGAGCTATTTGAACATCAGAACAACTTAAAAAAAAAAAAACAGTTTAATAAACCCATAAAAACACAAGTCACTTAGGAAGTTTGTTATGTTAATCTTTATAGACAATGTATTGTCTCTCATAGAGTCTATTATTTGTTGAGTTGGAGGTGTGTTTATCTATTCATAAATAAAGCACTGAGTGGTGGTGTCTCACATCTTAATAACTTATAATTACAAGTTCCTCCTAGATGAGTACAGGCACAAATACAACATTAGAGATGCTGACTTATATTCTGTTTCAGTACTTGTCTTTCTAAATAAAATATACTTCTGCACAACCCTAAATGGTTATCAGTACATAGTAAATTGTTTGAATCCAAATAGTTAAATCTATTCATTAACTTGTTCTTAGTGTTTTTTCCAGTACTAAAGTACCATTTTCATAGAATTTAGTTACCACATTGAAAAAAGTTAACATCAGGTACTGTGCACAAAAATATTTATTAACAGGGCAGGGCACCTGGGTGGCTCAGTCGTTAAGCATCTGCCTTCGGCTCAGGTCATGATCCCAGGGTCCTGGGATCGAGTCCCACATCAGGTTCCCTGCTCTGTGGGAAGCCTGCTTCTCCCTCTCCAACTGCCCCTGCTTGTGTATCCTCTCTCACTGTGTCTCTCTCTGTCAAATAAATAAAATCGTTAAAAGAAAATATTTATGACAGGACATAATAGTGACCATTCATACTTTCTTGGAAATCCTTGCAGTTTTTACATTAGCAAAATTATTGTATTTAGTTTAATGTTTGTTTACTTCCTGTACATGTTAGTGTTTTTAAGTGGGGGTAGAGAATATGCCGAGGTCGAATGATGCAATTGAAAAAAGGGGGCTTTGGAATCAGACAGACCTCCTGTTGTTTGCTAGTATGTTACCTTAATAGAATTATTTTACATTTCAATGTCAGTTTTATCTTCTCTATAAAGAAAATAACAGTACATGTTCTCATAAGAAAAAAAATTCTATGACTATGACTGGGGTGATGGATATTAACTAGACTTATTGTGGTGATCGTTTTACAATCTATACAAGTGTACAATCATTATGTTGTACACCTGAAACTAATACAATATGTCAAATATACTTCAATTAAAAATATTATATGCTTTCTATTATTATTATATCATTCCATTTGACTCTACTCCAATCAAAAGGACCTTGTTGTCCTAGTGATTTTCTCTTTTTCTGTGCTTTCATTTCCTTATTCTACATTGACTCTTTACTTCAAACATAAAATGTTTTTTCTTCTCACCTAAGAAAACAAAAAGAAAAATTCATCCCTTTCATTTTACTGTGTAAAAGCCTTTCCTACAATCAGTCATTCTATTTGAAACAAAGCAAACAATTAAAAAAAAAATTAGTCATTGTCTTACTCTATTTGGGCTAATGATAACAAAATTCCACAGACTGGGTGGCCTATAAACAATAGAAATTTATTTCTCACAGTTCTGGAGTCTGTAATTCCAAGATGATGGGTCCACATGGTCAAGCAAGGGCCTTCTTCCAGAACACAGACTTCTCCTTGTCTCCTCTTATGGCAGAAGGGTCAAAGGATCTCTCTGGGATCCTTTCCATAAAGACACTCTTCCCTTTCCTGGGGGCTCCTCTCTCTTACCTAATCACCTCCCAAAGACCCCACCTCCAATACTATCATCTTGAGTATTAGGTTTTCAACACATGGATTTAGGGGAGACACAAATATTCAGATCACAACATTCTGCCCCTGCCTCCCCCAAAATGTCATGTCCTTCTCACAAGCAAAATGCACATGTATCCATCCCACTAGCCCCAAAAGTCTTAACTTGTTCTAGCATCAACTCAAAACTCTCAGTCCCAAATCTCATCTAAATAGCATTTAAATCAGACATGATATATCCCACATCTTCTTTATCTGTTTATCTATTGATGAACCTTTGGGTTGTTTCTATATCTTGAGTACTGTGAATAATACTGCAACATGAGAAGACCATGGGGGTGCAGATAGCTCTTTGAGATCTTCTTTAAAAATATTTTGGATATATACCCAGAGGATTGCTGGATCATATGGTAGTTCTCTTCTTAGTTTGTAAGGAAATTCCATACTGTTTCCATGGTGGCTGTACCAATTTTCATAGCAGGCAGAGGTACCCTTTGTCCACATCCTGGTCAACACTTTTTTTAAAATCTCTTGTCTTTATGATAATAGCCATCCTAACAGGTGTGAGTTGATAGCTCATTGTGGTTTTGATTTGTATTTCTCCGATGATAAATGATGTTGAGCACCTTTTCATATACCAGCTGGCTATTTTATGTCTTTTTTGGAAAAATGTCTATGCAGTTCCCCTGTTCATTTTTAAATTGAATTATTTAAGTTTTTGTTGTTGTTGTTGTTGTGTTGTTATTGAGTTGTATGAGTTTATTATATATTTTATATATTAATCCTTTATCAAATATATTCTTTGCAAATATTTCTCCCATTCCATTGGTTGCTTTTTCATTTTGTTCTGTACTTATTTTGCTATGAAGAAGTTTTGAAACTGAGGAGGTAGCCCTGATAGTCTCTGAATCACTTTTGGGGTTTTTCTTCCCTGGTCTTGAATAACACACATTTACAATGGGGTAGCTCGATAGTCCCATTCTGAAAAATCTAAGAAATCAGACAACTTTCCAGTTTCCTCCCCTTTCAGGTCAAAAGGGCTGTTTCCATGCTGAAGTGGTTAAGTCCCTGGTTCACATCCAAACTAGTAGCTTTATCAAAAGGTCGCTTGGCCACACATTTAGTCTTTTCTTTCTAACATGCTTTTCCATTTTTTGCGATAAGGACAGGCAGAAGATATTTAAAAATTTTAAGTTCTACTTACATTTTGATTAACAATTCCATTTTTAGGCCATTTCTTTCTTCTTGCATTTTTACTATAACTTTTCAAGAGAAGCCAACCCACACTTTCAACACTTGGCTTAGATACTTCCTCAGCCATATATCCCAGACTAGAATTTCATTGCTAGAATTTCTACCTTCCACAACACTGTACATAGACCCAAGTCAACCAAATTTTTGCCACTCTGTAACAAGAATGTCCTTCCCTTCATTGTCTAATAGCATGTCCTCATTTCCGTCTGAGACCTCATCAGAATGAACTTTCCTGTACACATTTCTACCAACATTTATCTCAAGACGACTTTGGTATTCCTTAAGAAGACTGAGGCTATTTCTCCAGCCCTCTTCTTTGCCTTCTGGAAAATTGTCATCAGAATTGTTTTTAAAATCCATTTGCAGAAATGTAAGCTTTTTGTTGCATGTACCTCCAAACTATTCTACCCTCTACCCCTTACTCAGTTCCCATGTTGCTTCCACATTTTAAGCTACAGGTGTACCTTCAGAATATTGCGGGTTGGGTTCCAAACCACCCAGATAAAACAAATATAATAATAAAGTGAGTCAAATGAATGTTTTGTTTTTCCAGTACATATACAAGTTGTATTTATACTATAGTGTAGTCTATTTAGTGTGCAATAATATTATGTCTGAAAAAAGAACAATGTACATAACTTAAAGAATACTTTATTGCTAAATATCCTAACCATCACCTGATCTTTCAGTGAGTTGTAGTCACTGATCACAGATCACCATAAAAATATAATAAGAATGAGAAACTTTGAAAGATTGCAAAAATTGCTAAAATATAATCCAGAGACACAAAGTAAGCAAATGCTTTTGGAAAAATGGTCCTGATACACTGTGCTCAACACAGGGTTGCCACAAACCTCAATTTGTAAAAAAACAAAAAAACAAACAAACAAACAAAAAAAAACAACATAATATCTGCAAAGCACAATAAGGCAAAGCACAATAAAACAAGTTATGTCTGGATTTGTTGCAACAGCACCTCTACTCCTCAGCACCAATTTTCTGTCTTGGCTGACTTAGGATGCTGTTAAAAAGTATTACAGACTGGTAGCTTATACATAAGTATATTATGATTTCCTCCCACCTCCTAACCATGTAGCTTATTTCTTCTGTCATTCTTTATTATAAAAATTATTTTATTTAATCATACAAGACAAAAGTCTGAAAGATAGTGATAGAAGTCTTCCAGCTCAAATATTCTTGTATAAATTTACTTAAACTTATACATTGTACCTCTGAATATGGCTCAAAGATATCTTCACCTCTTCTTTTCTATTTAATTCATTGAAACAATTTCTTCCTCTTCTTCTCCCCCTCCTCTTCCTTCTCTTCCTCCTCCTTCTTCTTTGTTTCTGCCTATGGTCATAGTCTAATTTTCCTGTCTTCATTTTTTTTTTTTTTTTTTGAGAAAGAGAGAGAGAGAGCAGGGGGAAGAGCAGAGGAAGAGGATCTCAGGCAGACTCCCTGCTGAACATAGCCCAGTGTGCAGCTTGATCTCCCTACCCTGAGATCATGACCTAAGTGGAAATCAAGAGTTGGATGCTTACCCAACTGAGCCACCCAGGTGCCCTGACCTGTCTTCATTTCTTATTCCCTTAAATTCAAATTATTATGAAAAAGAACATTTTAGAGTGCAAACCTTCTCTTACTATTTCCCTGCATAAAGCATTCTCCAGTTTTCTGTTTCCAATAACAGTGGTGTTCAAGGAGGGACTCATGTGCTCTGGCAATTGCTCACATCAATTTATTGTGGTACAAAATTCAAATAACAGAATACATTTCAGTATCTATTTTTCTTGTTTTAATTTCTATGACTTGTAATGCATTAGTGAATTAGAAAAATAAGCTCAACATTGTACATATTGGAGATCTGTCATCTATCTACCTAGATATTAATTTGGCACCCACTCCAGTCCCATTTTAATTCCATATATTTTGCTTCCTATAATCTAGTGCATCTCTCCTGTACCTTATTTTTCAGGACATTCTGAAATAAACTGATATTTTCATTCTGAATGCTTCTTCTGTCAAAGAGAAATAGTCTATGTTGGGTCAATTGCAAAACTGCACACCTGTTCTTCAGAAGATAGTTTTTCTAGGCTTTTTTTTTTTTTTAGAAAAAAAGGAAAAACACAATTAGTATTCATAGAAGAAAAAAATGTCTGTTTTTCTTTGACTTTTTTCTCTTCAGTCTTGGAATACCATTCTATTAATGAAGAACTCTTCTTTTTATATCTTCACAACACAAAAAAAAACAACAAAAAATTGCCTTTAAAGAAAAGTACCAGCTCTAATTGGGACAGGGTTAGAGAAAAGGGCATGAGGATTAAGGAGGCAATATAAAATAAATTTAATTTCAAAGTTACCTGTTACATCATCAAATATAAATAACTGATACTGTTGTGTTTTCATTAGGTAAATCTGGGGTATTGACAACATTTGTTCAGACAGAACTGGGTTATTTATATCCTATTTTCAAGTCACAGAATGTTTCTCTTTTAGCACTGTCCAAATATATCTTGGTATCAATCTTCTTCCCTTCAAATCTTTCTTCTCATCACTAGCAAATCACTCTTGGGAGAACTAGACATCCCAATAGATTTGTCAACCATTGAAATGGAGAATTTAGACTCTGCCTGATGAATATCTCAGACATATCCCTGCTGAGCATACAAATACTCCCTGCCTGTCAAAGAAGCTCTCCTTGAGTGTCACTGTAAAGCCACCTATTTTTTATACCAAATATTTTGAAATTAAAAAAATATAGAGCTCAGGCTATTATGCATGAGCTTTTATAGAATAATCATTAAATAAAGAATTGAGTCATTCAGAGAACTTTAGATAGCTAACAAGAGCTCCCTATTTTGTAGTATTTCTTTTATGTCTCTTTTTTGATATGTTATATAGACAATTAAAATAGGCATATTATCATTTGCCAGGTTTACTGGATCTAAGGGAGATCAACATCTTTCTTCTAGAGTTAGCATAATAAAGGCTTGTGGTAATTATTATATTATATTGATGCAGGCACTTTCAAATAAAGTATTTTCATGTTTGACTCGTAACTGCCTTTTTCTTTCAAGGTGTCATTTGCAACTAAAAATTATTTGCTGAAATGACCAAGTAATACTTATGTTAATATTTATTATTTTCATCCTTAAGATAATTTTATTTATTTATTTATTTATTTGAGAGAGAGAGAGAGAGCATGCACAGAGGGAGAGTGACAGGGAGAAGCAGACTCCCCAGTGAACAGAGAGCAGGATGCAGATCTTCATCCCAGGACCCTGAGTTCATGACCTGAGCTAAAGGCTGATACTTAACCAGCTGAGCCACTCAGGTGCCCCCCTATCCTTAAGATAATTTTAAAGCACTTTTTGATTAAGAAACTCTGAGAACTCAATATGCATACTAGTAAAGTGGTAAAGGATATCAATATCATCATTGGTAACATTCACTATTTCATTGAATACTGATGATTTAGTTGTAGCATTTAATCTCTAGGATTATTGTGTCTGTGATTAGGGATAAGTCTTTTAAATAGTCCAGGCAAACTATCAAATTAAAATAATAATGAGACTTTTATAAAGCATTTTTTTAAATGATAGCATTTTAAATATTTTTGCATAGCTATTCTTTTTTAAAATAAATATTTAGATTATAAAGGATCTATTTTAATGATTGCTTCTGAATCAGTGAGATTAATATATAATTGTTCCACATAATGTTATATGTTTATTTTTATGGTTAGGTAAAGAAAATTAAAAGAACCATGACCTTTTCCTCAGGCAGTAGTAAACAATGACAGAACTCACATCCAGTGAAAGTTATAAAGTCCCCTTCTCCAGCATATGGACAAGCAGATGGATAGTTTTTTGATCCCAGTAGAAACATGAAAAATATCCAGAAAAATGATTAACATTCATAGTAACATGGATTAAATTTCAAATCCAACTGGTATACTTACAAAATAACAGAGAGAATAAGAGAAAGTAACTGAGGGAATAAGGGGTACTTGTAACTCTTTAAAAAATCATTTATTTGGGAAGAATTTTCTAGACAATTAAAATTTTAATCATAAAGATCGCATCTTTATGTTAGGCAATTGATAGAACAAGAAAACAAATACATGAATTCTCTTCTTTAAGGTCATTTCTTTTCCTTTTTTTTTTTCATTATCTCTGAATGGCCAGGGAAAAATGTGAATATTGTTTAAATATGACATAGGAGAGAAATTTAATGGAGTATACCTATATTGCTTTCTATGTCCTTCTGTTAGACTCACACAAGAATGGAAAATTGTATTAAAAAGTGACTGCCTTGGACATTTCTAGTGTATTTCTCTTCATAATGGCATAAGATATTTCTTATTTTCCCACGCTTGAAGTTCATTATCTCAATTACCTTATCTCTCCACTGAAAACTGAGTCACTTTTACCGAAATATTTTGAGTTATAATAGGTTTTAAGAACTGGGGAAATTTCCACAAAGAACATTGTGAGCTGATTTTGTATACCCATGCCATCCTCTCTGATGATGCAAAAAAACATATGACTTCATTTTTGTTTAGTAGTAGATGGAATTTTGCCTTTATAGATTACGGAAACTCAGTTGGAAGAAAAACAAACAAACAACAGAAAGTTACTGGTTGTGCTCTTCTTCCAAGTGGGAAATGGAATCAATCCCGTGTTCTCTGCTAAAGAAGGAACATCCAGTTCTGGAGATGAACAGTGGATCACTACAATCCATGATGATTTGTTACCATTTCTGTGGCATCTTATACTATAGAGCAAGAGAACTGTCAGTGTATCACATCTAGCATCATGAAACACTATTCATGCAGAACATACATATCCATAATTAAGCTAGATAATCCATGAACTCCTTTTTTAACTTTAAAATCTTTGGTAACTACAAATGGATACTTTTTAAAGTATAATAATTCACTGGTCCACTGAATCCCTATAGCTTCCTTTGATTTCATTTCCCTCCCTCTTCCACTGAGTAATCAGTCAGCTGAATTTTGTGTCAATAATTCCTTTGCTTTTCTTTATAGATTTGCAAAATCGTATCTGGAATACACATTTTCTTTTATTTTTTAAAGATTTTATTTATTTATTTGAGAGAGAGAGAATGAGAGACAGAGAGCACGAGAGGGAAGAGGGTCAGAGGGAGAAGCAGACCCCCCGCTGAGCAGGGAGCCCGATGTGGGACTCGATTCTGGGACTCCAAGATCATGACCTGAGCTGAAGGCAGTCGCTTAACCAACTGAGCCACCTAGGCACCCCCAGGAATACACATTTTCTTTTTGAAATGTATATAAATAAATTGATATAGTATTTTTTCTTTGTTGATTTTTCTCCCAAAATCATTACAGTTGATGTACATAGCTATAATTCATTCATCTTTACTGCTCTATAGTAATAATTGTATGACTCTGCCACATTAAAACAACAAGAACAAAAACATCCCATGGCATGGACATATGGGTAATTTCTACCTGACTCCCTCTTGTTCTTATTCTATCTTGGTGGACTTGGTGGACAAAATCATTGATTTTGCTTATGGTATACTAACAACAATATGGGTTTGATGAAATTGCTTATATAATGTAATTAATTAATATCCTCCTCTTCAATTTTTTCCAAAGTTTTTGTAATTATATTGGGCATTAATTTCAAGCTATTGTTTTTTCTTAATTTATTTTAAAACAATTTTTTAGATTAAATTTAAAATATTGTAGATTGGTCTACGTCCACCATTGTAGCAAGATTTTTACAGCCAACTTTGAAGAGACATTTTAAATCACAATTTTATTCCTACTATCTAAGTGATACCAACTTCCAGCGAAGAGGCAAATACAGTTTCTTCAATATTGCTAAATATTTATTGTATTTCTAATGACTCATGCCTTTCAGAATTGAACTTATTTAATTTAATGTTCATGTAGACTAAAATCACATTCATAAGTATGTTATTTTACTCTTCAACATCTTTTTCATCAAGTGATCAACATATCTACTGACTTTCAATTATCATGAGGCAATACCTCTTATAGTCTTTTTTTTCCTTTCTAAGATTTATTTATTTTAGTGAGAGAAAGAGAGAGTGTGTGCACAGGGGGAGGGACAGAGGAAGAGAATCTTCAAGCAGATTCCCCACCCAGAATGGAACTCCATGCAAGGCTCCATTCCACCACACCTGAGATCATGACCTGAGCTGAAACCAAGAGTCAAATGCCTCAGTGACTAGCCACCCAGGCACCCCTCCCTAAAGTCTTAAAATTGAAGTCCCAAAGATCTTTTGTTTATATGACTTATATAAGTCAATATTTAATATTTTAGAAATAAAAACTAAGGGATTACTAAAATTAACAATAAGTTTGACATTGTTTGACTTAAAAAAAACATGTCTGGCTTAATAGAAGACAGGCGGATTATCATATCTGCTTCCTCAGTCAGTCTATTATGATAGGCTGTTCAGTTGAAGTATATGAGAAAAAATGGCTTTACTCAGTTATGCGGTTGAGAACAGCAGCATTTTAATATTTTTTCAGATAATTGTGGTTTTTGATACTACATCAAAATCAACAATTGAAATACCTTTTACCTGTGGATGATTTTGTAACATTATGCATTAGTCATTTGAGAAATATTGGTTTGCTGAGCTATAGAACTTCCAAATATTCCTTTCTCCTTCCTTCCTTCCTTCCTTCCTTCCTTCCTTCCTTCCTTCCTTCCTTTCTTTCTTCTTTCTTTCTTTTCATCCTTCCTTCCTTCCTTCCTTCCTTCCTTCCTTCCTTCCTTCCTTCTTTTTTCTTTTTCTTTCTTCCTTCCTTCCTTCCTTCCTTTCTTTCTTTCTCAGTTTTTTTCCTGAAACTGTATAATGTTTTAGTACACTTGGGAGTTATTTTCTTGCTTTATGCTTAGAAACCAACATTTTTACCTACAATTGTTCTTTTTTCCCCCATCTGTCAACAAAGTAAAAACAGTAAATATAACATTTAATTACTATGGAAATGGCTTAATCCTCACATATCTCCTGACAGGGTCTCAGGGATCTCCAGGGGTCTAGGAACCACACTTAAAGTACAGCCTTAATGCAATTTTCTCTGTCACATTTTCAGTACCCTAGATTTTGTGCAAATATATCACAGAAAAACAACATAAAATATAACATAACTTATATAGACATTTTTAATGAATAATATTATACATAGTATAATTATGGCTCTTCGTTATTATGTCCTTTCCAGTATTGTGAAAACACATTGAAGGGGACTGGCCTACTTATTGCTCTGTGAGACCTCTTTGCCAGGGCTACTAAATCATTGTCATTTAAGAACATAATTAACACATCTCATTAGCTAATGAAGATAATGACCATTAAAATTCTTTCCCAATTTATGGTTTCCCCTTTATCACAATTTAACAACAATGTTGTTTTGGGGTAATAACAAAATTGGTTTACAAATGACCCTTACACTAATGAATAATCAGCACCTTGTATCAAGGGGCAAATGATTATTTATACATTGCACTCCTAATTATATTATGTAGTAGAGTCTTGTTGCTGATGACTTTCCAATGTGATTCAGTCAAAATGTTTGGTTTTATCATTGTTATGTTGGAAGTACAAACCAAACCACACAGAATATAAATATTTTTTTCTTTAGCAATCTTTATTGATGGAATAAAGTTAATTTCTCCATTCCAGGTGTTAAAATAAAGATGAATTATAATGATCAACGCATATGGAGTATAAAAGCATTTCTAAGTAAAATGACCTTATTTTTAAATACAGGATGCTCTATTTGTTCAACTTACTTTGTTTTTCTAAAAATGTGTTTTCCTGTTTTTAATGTAAAAAGCACATTTGAAAATATCTGAAATTAAAAACAATGTTCTATTGTTAATTATTAACATTCTCAGAGGTTAATACAGAAGGAAAAATCTTTTGGAGTTGCTAAAATAAATGCATTTACATTGAACTCTATACATCAAAAAGCTGAATTAGAAATTTAGTGTTCCCTATAACACTTTAAGTTAGTTTTATTAGTTTTCTATTGCTGTGACCAAATTACCACAAACTTAGTGTGTTAAAACACTTATATGTTATCTCATCATTTCTCTAAGTCAGGTGTCCAGGCCTGGTTTAGCTGGCTTTCATAAGAAGGAACAATGAATTGGTAGGGGTTATGGTATCATATGGTACCATAATGATAGGTGCATGTCAAACATTGTCCAAACCCATAGAATATACAATATCAACAGTGAACCATACGTAAATGGACTTTGGGTGATTATGATGTGTCCATGTAGGTTCACAAATTTCAATAGATATATCACTTTGGTGGGGATGTTGATAATGGGGGGAAGCTATGCATTGTGTGGGGATAGGGGGCATATGGGAAATCTCCGTATCTTCCCTTCAATTTTGCTGTGAACCTAAACTGTTCTAAAACAATTTTTAACATTTTTAAGAAAATTGTATCAAAGGTATATAGTATTGTTCTCTGCTGCCATGTCTCTCTTTTTATTATTTTTGGACAACCTTCAGACGCTTTAGTTTTTGTGAATATATACTATGCCTGTAATTTAGAGAATAAATTGAAATCAAATAGAATGCAACATAATATGAATAGCTTTGGTACCATGACATATATATATAGTGAAAATATATTTTTATGTGACTACATAAATATGTTTTTAACATATTTTTTCTTAAAAATGTATACTTAGAAGTGTACTTTTTATTATTTGGAGAGCTAAGAAGTACAAATGAATACTTACCGGGGTGCTTGGGTGGCTCAGTTGGTTAAGCGACTGCCTTCGGCTCAGGTCATGATCCTGGAGTCCCTGGATCGAGTCCCACATCGGGTCCCTGCTCAGCGGGGGGTCTGCTTCTCCCTCTGACCCTCTTCCTTCTCGTGCTCTCTGTCTCTCATTCTCTCTCTCAAATAAATAAATAAATTCTTAGAAAAAAAAAACAAATGAATACTTACTGAAATTATCTTTAAAATAATCATTGCATTTAAAAATATTAGACACACAGAAATAGCTAAGTAGCGACAAGACAGTGTGACTTAATTAAAAAGTGAAATATGTTTTTTAATAAAGGGAAAATATTATAAATCCTTTCCAAAAAGTATTTAAATGGATTGTTTCCTTTTATTTGAATAAATGCATGTAACTCAGAAGATGGGGTTGTTATTCACTGGTGAAATCTCCTGGTTGATGTAGTAGTTTGCCTTATGCTAAGAACAATTATACATTAATTTTCTTTTGCCAGGTTTTATTTTATTTTACTTTATTATTTTTTGTTTGTTTAAAGTTTTTATTTAAATTCTATTTAGTTAACATATAATATAATATTGGTTTCAGGAGGAGAATTTAGTGATTCATCACTTACATACAAAATCCAGTGCTCGGGACGCCTGGGTGGCTCAGTCGGTTAAGCGTCTGCCTTCAGCTCAGGTCATGATCCCAGGGTTCTGGGATCGAGTCCCACATTGGGCTCCTTGCTGAGCAAGGAGCCTGCTTCTCCCTCTGCCTGCCTCTGTCTCTCTTTCTCTGATAAATAAATATAATCTTTAAAAAAATTATCCAGTGTTCATCACAATTGCCTTCCCTCATACTCATTACCCATTTAGACTATCACCCAACCACCTCCCCTCCAGCAAACCTCAGTTTGTTCTCTATATTTAAGAGTCTCTTTAGGTTTGCCTCCCTCTCTCTCCTTTTTTTTTTTTTTAATTTCCTTCCCCTATATTCGTCTGTTTTGTTTCCTAAATTCCACATATGAGTGAAATCATATTATATTTGTCTTTCTCTGACTGACTTATTTCTCTTAGCACAATACACTCTACCTCCATCCACATGCTTGCAAATGGAAAGATCTCATTCTTTTTTTTAATTTTATTTTATTATGTTATATTAATCACCATACATTACATCATTAGTTTTGATGTAGTGTTCCATGATTCATTGTTTACATATAACACCCAGTGCTCCATTCAATATAGGCCCTCTTTAATACCCATCACCAGGCTAACCCATCCCCCCCAGCACCCTCAGTTTGTTTCTCAGAGTCCATAGCCTCTCATGGTTCATCTCCCCCTCCAAAACCCCCATTTCTCCTTTCCTACTGTTTTCTTCTTTTTTTTTTAACATATAATGTATTATTTGTTTCAGAGGTACAGGTTTGTGATTCAACAGTCTTACACAATTCACAGTGCTCACCATAGCCTACACCCTCCCCAATGTCCAAAACCAGCTACCCCATCCCTCCCAACCCCCACCACTCCAGCAACCCTCAGTATGTTTCCTGAGATTAAGAATGCCTCATGTCAGTGAGATCATATGATACATGTCTTTCTGTGATTGACTTCTTTTGCTTAGCATAATACCCTCTATTCCATCCATGTCATTGCAAATGGCAAGAGTTCGTGGGGTTTTTTGATGGCTGCATAATATTCCATTGTATGTATATACCACATCTTCTTTATCCATTCATCTGTCGATGGACATCTTGGCTCTTTCCATACTATGACTATTGTGGACATTGTGCTATAAACATTGGGGTGCACGTACCCCTTTGGATTACTACATTTGTATCTTTGGGGTAAATACCCAGTAGTGCAATTGCTGGATTGTATGGGAGCTCTATTTTCAACTTTTGAGGAACCTCCATACTGTTTTCTAGAGTGGCTGCACCAGCTTGCATTCCCACCAACAGTGTAGGAGGGTTCCCCTTTCTCTGCATCCCTGCCAACATCTGTCATTTCCTGACTTGTTAATTTTAGGTGTGAGGTGGTATCTCACTGAGGTTTTGATTTGGATTTTCCTGATGCCGAGCAATTTTGAGCACTTTTTCATGTGTCTGTTGGCCATTTGAATGTCTTCTTTGGAAAAATGTCTGTTATGTCTTTTGCCCATTTCTTGATTGGATCACTTGTTCTTTGGGTGTTGAATTTGATAAGTTCTTCATAGATTTGGATACTAGCCCTTTATCTGATATGTCATTTGCAAATATCATCTCCCATTCTGTTGGTTGTTTTCTGGTTTTCTTGACTGTTTCCTTTGCTGTGCAAAAGCTTTTTATCTTAATGAAGTCTCAATAGTTCATTTTTGCCCTTGCTTCCCTTGCTTTTGGCAATGTTTCTAGGAAGAATTTGCTGAGGCTGAGGTCGAGGAGGTTGCTGCCTGTGTTCTCTAGGATTTGGATGGACTCCTGTCTCACAGTTAGGTCTTTCAACCATTTTGAGTTTATCTTTGTGTGTGGTGTAAGGAAATGGTCCAGTTTCATTCTTCTGCATGTGGCTGTCCAATTTTCCCAACACCATTTGTTGAAGAGACTGTCTTTATTCCATTGGACATTCTTTCCTGCTTTGTCAAAGATTAGTTGACCATAGAGTTGAGGGTCCATTTCTGGGCTCTCGATTCTGTTCCATTGATCTATGTGTCTGTTTTTGTGCCAGTACCATACTGTCTTGATGATGACAGCTTTGTAATAGAGCTTGAAGTCCGGAATTGTGATGCCACCAGCTTTGCTTTTCTTTTTCAACATTCCTCTGGCTATTTGGGGTCTTTTCTGTTTCCGTAAAATTTTAGGTTTATTTGTTCCATTTCTTTGAAAAAAAGTGGATGGTATTTTGATAGGGATTGCATTAAATAGGTAGATTGCTCTAGGTAGCATGAACATTTTCAATTGTGAACATTTTCACAATATTTGTTCTTCCAATCTATGAGCATGGAATATTTTTCCATTTCTTTGTGTCTTCCTCAATTTCTTTCATGAGTATTTTATAGTTTTCTGAGTACAGATTCTTTGCCTCTTTGGTTAGATTTATTCCTAGGTATCTTATGGTTTTAGGTGCAATTGTAAATGGGATCAACTCCTTAATTTCTCTTTCTTCTGTCTTATTGTTGGTGTATAGGAATGCCACTGATTTCTGTGCATTGATTTTTTATCCAGATCTCATTCTTTTTTATGGCTGAGTAATTTTCCATTATATATACACATACCACTTCTTCTTTAGCCATTCTTCAGTGGATGGACATCTTTTACCAGTATTTAAACAGTTAACTTAGGGGACTGTGTAACAGTGTCAGTGCTGTGCACTAAGTCATACCCATGGAAAAGAGTACTGCTTTTTCTATGCTAGCAATGGAGCTGAAATGAAATGATCAGCCATATGCTATGGGATTCATTTCCAATAAGCCTATGTTAACCTTGGAAAACATGTAAGTTCTACATAAATAGGTCCCTGTATGCTCACATATGAGTTTCTGTCTGGTAGAATATTCAAATAACCATTTCTTAAAAACTGTTCCTTGGAAATCCTTCTTGTGCCTCTACTCAAATCATGCACACATGAGTTTGGTGCTATGCATCATGCACTGTTAATGAGTGATTCTAGTTCCTGAGAATAGGGCACCTGAACACTGTATTATAACTAGTTCCTAAAATCGAATTTAGAAATCAGTTACATTAGGTTCTACTTACTCTTATTTTAGGAAAGGCCATATAGAGAAGATCAGAGTTCCAAAATAAAACCATGATAGAATGCACGTATAGGTAGTTTAGGGAGAAGGAAGCTTCTGCATAGTATGTGTTTTTTTTTTTTTTTTTAATATTTTATTTACTTATTTGAGAGAGAGAAAAAAAGAAAGTGGGAGCAGGAAGGAGGGACAGAGTGAGAAGCAGATGCCCTGCCCAGCAGGGAGCCCAGAGTGGGGCTTGATCCCAGGACCCTGGGATCATGACCTGAGCCAAAGGTAAATGCTTAAACGACTGAGCCACCCAGGCACCCCAGCAGTATATGTTTCATTGAGACCTTGTGCTTTGATAGATCAAAAGATCTTTATTTTGGGACGCCTGGATGTCTCAGTCATTATGCTTCTGCCTTGTTTCAGGTCATGATCCCAGGGTTCTGGGATAGAGCCCCACATTGGGCTCCTTTCTCCTCAGGAAGGCTGCTTCTCCCTCTCACACTCTCCCTGCTTATGTTTCTCTCTCTCTGTTTCTCTCTCTGTCAAATAAATAAATAAATCTTTAAAAAAAAAAGATCTTTATATCAATAATTCATAATCCCTTCCTGCCTATTTTTTAGCACTTTAGATGATATGACAAACAATATATATTTACTTATTTTAGTATATATTTTACTCTCCAAAATATAAACACCATGAGGTCAGGTGCTTTTGTCTCTTTTGTTCACAGCTATACCTCAGTATGAATAATAATGTTTGGTACCTAATAGGTACTCAGTAAATAATTGTTGAATGAATAATCTATTCCTCCTAATTTATTCCTAAAGTATTTGAGGCTTCTGTTTGATCTTTATAAATGTCATTTTAATCAATTTTAGAAAATATGGATCATAGCAAACCACACTGTCACCTAAGTACATTTTTAAGTTAATTTTAGCTAACTATAAGAATCATTCTTCAGCCATTTGCTTTTAGGCTCTGAAAGGCCTCATTACCCTCTGCCAATACATATTCACCTTTTATTTTTCTTATATTAATATTATCTTTTCAATGTTAATACTTCAATACAGCTTAAATATTCACCTTATAAAATATGAAAATATTATTAATTCACTCAAATATCTAGTTGTCACAATTTTAGAACAATATACTTCTTTTGTATTTACAAAGCTCCCTTGTTATATATATATTATATTTGTTCATATTTAACAATTTTTGCATTTTTTATTCTGATCTTTCATATTGTATTAGTTTAGAAGGAAACTAATTGTTGAACTTATAATACATATTAATAATTACTATTAATAGAAATCATATTTTATTATTATTTTAAATCACCACTAATACTTGCAATTTATTTTAATACAATTTTTATATTTATTTATTTTTATTATTTTTAATTAATTTTTTAATCTTTTTTAAAATTTTATTTTATTATGTTATGTTAGTCACCATACATTACATTAGTTTTTGATGTAGTGTTCCATGATTCATTGTTTGCATATAACACCCAGTGCTCCATGCAATACGTGCCCTCTTTAATACCCATCACCAGGCTAACCCATCCCCCACCCCCTCCCCTCTAGAACCCTCAGTTTGTTTCTCAGAGTCCATAGTCTCTCATGGTTCATCTCTCCCTCCGATTCCCCCCCCTTCATTTTTCCCTCCCTACTTTTGTTTTTTAACACATAATGTATTATTTGTTTCAGAGGTATCATATGATCTCACTGATATGAAGACTTAATCTCAGGAAACAAACTGAGGGTTGCTGGAGTGGTTGGGGGTGGGAGGGATGGGATGGCTGGGTATTACTTTAAATTTAAATATTGACTTTGTATTAGGTAAACTGCTAGGTACTTCAAATGGATTATAACACTTAATACTCAGGCCCCTACAAAGGGTGTGTTATATCTATCTTAATCAGTGGAAATAATAATGATCCAGAGAACATAACAAATTGTCCAAAATTGCACATCTAACAACTGAGACAGTTGAGATTCTAACCGGGGTCACTGTCTCAAAAGGCTGTGTCCTAAAAAAAAATAATAATCTGACATTTCAAGCCCCTCAATATTTTGCCCTTTAAAAAAGGGCATTTGCTATCTTTCCCTGCTATATTTTCATGAGTTGGAATCTTTTTTTTATTATGTTATTTTAAATCACCATACATTTCGTCATTAGTTCTTGATGTAGTGTTCCATGATTCATTGTTTGTGAATAACCTTCTTGAGTGGTATGGAAAAATGTTTAATAACTATGTTTTGTATTATTTATAACTATGCATGGATTTATAGGATATGAATATTGAAAAGTTTTTCATACATTTTTTTTTTCCTTCAGGACCCAATCAAGCAGAATATAAGAAAATACATCACCAAACATTCATGAAGTAAATTATAAGGTAAATATTTTGTATAATTTTTGTTATATTAAAAATACTATAGAAATATCAAAATTGTCATACAGTTTCTCTGAAAGATTTTCATAGCTATCTGAGATACTTTCATAGCTATCTGAGATACTTAGCAATTAACTCTGTTTCAAAATCAGTCTTTAAAAAATATTATCTATCACCTTATTTTCTCTTAGGGATTTTGGAACTCTTTCTCATAAGCACACTTTTCAAAGGTCATAGAATCAGCGAAGGTGAATTGACATTAGGCTGACTTTTATAAGTGTTTCTAAATCTTCTTTTAAAAAATCAGAAGCTCAAGAAAGAGCTCTCAATGAATATATTACTACATTTCCATATTTTAAGAAACTATTTTTAAAATGTGATTTTGTCTATGTGTGTGTTTGAAACACATACACAAAGAGAAATCAGATTATTTATGTTTTACTAATTTTTTGAAGATGTCACTAGATGTAGATCTCTTTCCTAATGAACACTGAATTTGCATTTTGTAACATCTCTAAATGTTAGTTTCTTGAGATATAAATGTTCCTGGCTATCAATCATCATTTATCTATGTAACTTTGTTTTATAGGTAAGGTTTACTAAAACAATGATACTTACACTTGAATAATAAGTACAATAGGGATAGATATTGAAAGAGTTCATAAATAGTAGATAAAAATATACCTACCGTTTTGGTGAGTGATTAATGACATCTGATATGAAACTGCCTTGCATTATGACAAACTTCTCTTTGAATACTTGAATTGCTTATGAAAAGATGAAATGTAAGGATATAAGCCATGAGATCAAAAGTATTATATCAATTTATTTTGTATAGAATACACTTCATCATACATATTCTATATAATTACCTGACTTGTTAGGTAAGTATGCATATATCTTATGAAATACTGCTCTTTTATATCAATAGAAAAGATTAAAAATGCTAATATATCAAAATATTGAACATTTTCAAAGTCAAATTCTATTATTTTATATAATGTGTTTTTACTTTAGAAATACAAGTCTAAATACAGATGTGATCTTGTGATAATACATTAAATATTAAAAAAAACAAAATCTAAATCAAATTGTGTTCCATTCAACTCAAACTAAGATATAATCAATACAGTTTTCAAGTATTAGATCCCTCCTACCTCATCCCCCAACTCCTGCCTGTGGCCTGAGTGTGAATGTGTGTAAAAGCTTACATCATCCATTCCCCAGGATGTAATTAAACATAAATACCTTTGAAAATTGAAATATTATAGCAAAATTTATTATTAAATTATTTATTATGTTTATATTTTACAGTACCATCCTTAAAAATATAGGTACTTGTGAACATAATTATATTTACACTGAATCATTTGTGTTGAATGTGAGAGCTAAGATCCATAGCACACATTCAAAAAGCGTTATGGTACAGTGAGTAGGACCTCTTAAATTTTATCATCTTATAAGATAATGATTAATTAGACACTTAATATTAGTCAAAACTTCCATGGCTTTAGGTTCAAATTCAAACACAGATCTGTGCAATGTAAAGAAGGGGAACGTGATTCTGTTCACCAAGTGAATTTTATCTAAGTATATTTGTCAGATTCAAACATTTTTGCAACTTATATTAAAAAAAAAAATACCAGAAAGGAAAACAGAGAGCCAGAGGAAGAGATTTTACATGGATTTTCTTCATTAATTAAACTCTATTCATGCCTTTATATTGATTCTATGTTAAATCTCAGTTAAAATTTGATTCTTCTAAGTTATTCTGGAAACTCTATTGTAAAATATAACATTTAAGTATTTAAATGTCAAGACAATATTTGTATTTAATGAATCAAGATAGACAAGATTAATATCGTTGAAAAAGGAAGTTTTTGTTAGCTACAACATAGGTTATATTTGTAATTTTCTTCTTGATCTATCTATATATATGTATATATATATATATATATATTTATATATTTAAATCTGTTATTTCTAACCAGCAGTGTCCTTCATAAAGAGCTTACATTTTAGGAGAATGGTCATATTTCACTTACTTCTATAACTTTTAATAAATGGTACATCTTTCATCAAAATTTTCTGAGAAACACAATTTTCAGGAAGGCACATGCCCCACTTTAAATTAATGATTGAATTGTCTGTAGAGTAGTATTAAAAATATACCTGTTGAATCGTTTAATGAAGTAGAACCACAAACTACATACGAAGTTATAAAATAGTTAATAGGGGCACCAGGATGGCTCAGGCTGTTAAGCATCTCCTTTGGCTCAGGTCGTGATCCTGGAATCAAGCCCCACATGGATCCTGGAATCAAACCCTGCATAGGGCTCCCTGCTCAACAGAGGTCCTGCTTCTCCCTCTTCTTCTGATGTTCCCCCAGCTTGTGCTCTCTCATTCTCTCTCTGTCAAATAAATAAATAAAATCTTAAAAAAAAAAAAAAACATAAGCATGGAGCACTGGGTGGTATGCACAAACAATGAATCATGGGACACTACAGCAAAACTAATGATGTAATGTATGGTGATTAACATAATAATAAAAAATGAGAAAAAACAAAAAAACATAAAATAGTTAATAGCTGTCTCATAATTTTGAAAAATTATTCACTTGGATAAACCATCAAATAAACATTTTTTATGTTTTTAGATGAATGAAATAATTTATACATTTTGATACTCAAAATTTACCTATTATTTTCAACAGATTATGATTATTTTTTTATAATTGTAGGACAATTACCTAATACATGTTTTCTGGATTAAACTATTTAATATTTACCCTTCGATTTTCCCATCTCAAAGATGTGAGTACTATTCTATTTCTATCCTATAAATTTTAATAAATACTATTTTACACAATTTGTTTTAGAAAAAAAATATGACCTATCTACTCTACTTACCCAATATTAGTTTTTGTTTGTTTTCATGTATCTTTCTTGATCTATTAAGTATTCTTTATATGATTATATAAAGAAATCAGGTAAATTATATAAATTTCTACATGGCACCATCTAATGGATTATATAAGTCTTTACTTATTGATATGACTACATATTACATATAACTAATATTGAATGCACCCAATAAGTGATTGGTGTTTGTAAACTTATTTACTCCTCAAAAATTGCCCTATGATATAGATATGATTATTACTTTCCAGACAAAGTGTGGATAATATCAAAATGGCATGGTTTTTATAGGACTCTAGACAGTTATTTTGAAATGCTAACTAAAACAAAGGTAAAATGTGATTATATGAAGTTCAACATTTGCTTACACTTGTATTCTTAAGTACAGAGGAATAAAACATCATCAAAAGATGCCAAACAATCAGCATGGGGTATCTACCTGAAGAAGGTCACTGGGATTGATGCTTGTCTGTGTTTGGTTTGAACTGGTAAAACTCTGGTTTCTAGTTGCAGTTGTTGAGAGGTGTGTATTGTGTTTCAAAAATAAGTAATTCTGAAAAGGAACATCAGGGACTACAGTGTTAGAAAAGTGGCCCTCAACAGTTTCATTGCTTCTGCTGCCACTGTTTGGATGTTACAGTTCATGGGAAGGAACATTTGTGCTTAAGTCTCTAGGATAAACGTTCTCTTGTCACATAACTGTGGTAGATTTATAAGCATCTTCTATCCTCTGGGGGAGTAGAATTAAGCTGACAGTTTATAAGAAAGAATATGATTGTGTACTTTCTTGTACAATGTACATTGTGTACATGTAGATTTGTTGATGAATAGCATTATTTATGTAACTTAAAGTCAAATATTTATCCCTTTTGTTACTCAACAGTGTCATCTATTTGAAACATGTCTCACTGAAGGAATAACCTTCATACAGTCAGAATTAAATCTATCACTTCAGTATTTCAAATCTCACCAAAATCTTCAACTTAAAAAAATAATCTCATATATATTTCATAATTCAGTGATCACACACTTAAAGTTTACTTAAGTCAAAGAAAAAGTATTTGGTGTGTATTTATAAATAAATAGTTTTATTTTCTTGGAAGATAAGGTGAAATAATTATCTACTCAATAAAAACGAACAAATTTTTTGAAGTATAGTATCTTCTTTGAGTTAATTGCAAATTATCTCATTTTGTTGTTTCTTTGATTTTAATTCAAATTATTTGTTGCTTTTCCTAATTATCTACCATACTCTATTATTGTGAAGTCATAATGCATAAATTCCATGACTTAACATACTAGAAATTTCCTTTTCCTCCAAAGTATATTTTTGACCCAACTCTTACAGAATGCCAGTTTTTTTTACAGAGTCTGTTATCTTCACGACTATAGTTAACTTATTGTATTGAGGAGCTTGCCCTTAACTTTCTGTAATTATATTCTACCTTGCTGCTTCCACGATTGAAACTCTCTCTCCTGTGGTGAACATTTGCACATTACTTGGCATATGACAAATTAGTAAACATTAATTGAATTGAACTAAAGAATGAACCTGAAGAAGAGCTAGTTTAATAGAGCATGTTTCCTAAAACAGACAAAGGAGTACCGGAGAGCAGAAGTTTGATGAGAGGTGAGGAAGGAACATCTTGACTCATTAGCATGAACGAGTTTGTTACATTAACAAAATATTAGGGTAGATGGTTGGGAAGGGATTGAGTGTGAAGAGATGAACTGTGATTGACATGGCTCCAGTGGATGAGCAGATAAGGAGAAAGCAGGAAGTGTATCAGGCTCAGCTGAGCTCAAGAAAAAGAGTTAAGCTTCCAACTGTAGAGTTAGCTTTGTTAACCCACCATGGAAATCCCCAAATGTTGGATATTTTCACCTTATGCATGTAAATTACTCTATGCCCTCTCTAAGCCAGTTACTAAGTGATTGGGATATGCAGTTTCATTTAATACTTAGAATAATACAGTTTTATTTTCTCCATTTTATTGATGACGAGGCTAAACCTGGATTGGTTTTGGGTCCTTCTAAAACTAACCCTCTGTGCTTAACTGTCAGGAATGTCGGGGTGTTCAGTATATAGTCTTATTCACTCAGAGATGTACCATGGTTGAGGTAGTTTGGTATTTAGCATTATTGGTTTCTTTCTAATTCTGGATTCATGATTATCTCCTTCACATTTTTACGTCTGCCTTCCTTCAAGTAAAATACTAGAATTCTATTTCCAGTATTTTCAAAAACATGTGAAAATTTTGCTTCTTTATACATTTTTTCTACCTAGAGTTTGCATACCTTTCATCAAATTCTTAAGAGATCTGTGACTAAAAAGGATATTAAGTAAATAAAAACAACAACAAAGGGATAGGAAAAAAATCATACTGAAATATGGATCATTTGGAAAGCAGAGCTGTGTTTGTAACTGGTTTCCTAATTACAGTATGTGATAATTGGTATACAAAAATAATGAATAGTCACCTGAATAAAGTTTGTAAAATAAGGCAGATTTATGAAAACATAATATGACCTCTATACACATCTTCTGACTTAATTGTTGTGTGTTGAATTTAATATTTTATAGAATTAACTCAAGGCCAAACTATGTAGTAAGCACCTGTCTTTGGCCCTACCACATTTTGTACTTAGCACCATTACTATGAATGTATGGTATTTTCCATAATTCCATATGCTGCTATTACACTTTTCTTAAGTTTTGTTAATCATTCTCTTGCTCACCATCAGCTCACCATTAAGATGCTCACCAACAGCATCTAAATATTACCATGTCCCTTTTTTCTTAAGCTATGTCCTATGTGAATCAAAAGTGGTGATACCATTAGCTGTTGATAATTTAATGACCTATTACTCCCTTCTGAACTTTGATTCCATATTTGTAATTAAGATGCAAAATCAAGAGACTACTCAAATACTGATGATTTCTGTTCTACAATAGGCCCATCAAGTTTTCATTGTGCTTTATATGTGATGTGTTTTTTTTTTTTACGTGTGGTGTGGCATGTTTAAATAGGGCCCCATGACCTCTCTCAAATCACACTGTTCAACTTCTTCAGTATTTTTTGCATATTTACAATGTCAAGCACTGTATAAGGCACTGCAACATACATTAGTCACCTTGCTGGGTGTTTTCGATATTCTAAGATAGGTATTAATAGCCCCATTTTCTTTTTTTATTGAGTTTTTATTTATTTTATTTTTAATTTAATTTTATTATATTATGTTATGTTAGTCACCATATAATACATCATTAGTTTTTGATGTAGTGATCCATGATTCATTGTTTTCGTATAATACCCAGTGCTCCATGCAGTAAGTGCCCTCCTTAATACCCATCACCAGGCTAACCCATCCCCCCCACCACCCTCCCCTCTAAAAGCCTCAGTTTGTTTCTCCGAGTCCATAATATCTCATGGCTTGTCTCCCCCTCCAATTCCCCCCCTTCATTTTTCCTTTCCTTCTACTAATGTCCTCCATGCTATTTCTTATGTTCCACAAATAAGTGAAACCATATGATAATTGGCTTTCTCTGCTTGACTCATTTCACTTAGCATAATCTCCTCCAGTCCCATCCATGTTGATGTAAAAGTAGGGTGTTCACCCTTTTTGATGGCTGAGTAATATTCCATTGTATACATGGACCACATCTTTATCCATTCATCTGTTGAAGGGCATCTTGGCTCTTTCCACAGTTTGGCTATTGTGGAAATCACTACTATGAATATTGGGGTGCATATGGCCCTTCTTTTCACTGCATCTGTGCCTTTGGGGTAAATACCCAGGAGTGCAATTGCTGGGTCAGAGGGTAGCTCTATTTTTAATTTTTTGAGGAACCTCCACACTGATTTCCAAAGTGGCTGTACCAGTTTGCATTCCCACCAACAGTGTAAGAGGGTTCCCCTTTCTCCACAACCTTTCCAACATTTGTTGTTTCTTTCCCTGTCCATTTTTGCCATTCTAACTTGTGTAAGGTGGTATCTCAATGTGGTTTTGATTTGAATTTCCCTGATGGCTAATGATGATGAACATTTTTTCATGTGTCTGTTAGCCATTTGTATGTCTTCAGAGAAATGTCTTTTCATATCTCCTGCCCATTTTTTGACTTGATTATTTGTTTTTTGGGCGTTGAGTTTGAGAAGTTCTTTATAGAACTTGGATATCAGCCCTTTGTCTGTAGTATCATTTGCAAATATCTTCTCCCATTCTGTGGGTTGCCTCTTTGTTTTGTTGACTGTTTCCTTTGCTGCGCAGAAGCTTTTTATATTGATGAAGTCCCAAAGGTTCATTTTGCTTTTGTTTCTCTAGCCTTTGTAAATGTATCTTGAAAGAAGTTACTGTGTCTGATGTCGAAGAGGTTACTGCCTATGTTCTCTAGGGTTTTGATGGATTCCTGTCTCACATTGAGGTCTTTCACCCATTTTGAGTTTATCTTTGTATATGGTGTTAGAGAATGGTCGAGTTTCATTCTTCTGTATATAGCTGTCCAATTTTCCCAACACCATTTATTGAAGAGACTGTCTTTTTTCCATTGCATATTTTCTTGCTTTGTCAAAGATTATTTAACCATAGAGTGGAGGGTCCGAATCTGGGCTCTCTATTCTGTTCCATTGGTCTATATGTCTGTTTTTGTGCCAGTACCATGCTGTCTTGGTGATCACTGATTTGTAATATAGCTTAAAATCAGGCAACGTGATGTCCCCAGCTATGTTTTTCTTTTTCAACATTTCCTTGGCGATTCGGGGTCTTTTCTGATTCCATACAAATTTTAGGATTGTTTGTTCCAGCACCTTTAAAAATGTCATTGGAACTTTGATTTGGATGGCATTGAAGGTATAGATTGCTCTGTGTAGCATAGACATTTTAACAATGTTTATTATTCTGATCCATGAGCATGGAATGTTTTTCCATCTTTTGTCTTTTCTTTAATTTTTTTCATGAGTGTTCTGTAGTTCCTAGAGTATAGATTTTTAACTCTTTGGTTAGGTTTAATGCCAGGTATCTTATGATTTTTGGTGTTATTGTAAATGGAGTCGTTTCTCTAATCTCCCTTTCTACAGTTGCATTGTTAGTGTATAAGAAAACAACTGATTTCTGTGCATTGATTTTGTTTCCTGCCACATCACTGAATTGTTGTATGAATTCTACTAATTTAGGGGTGGAGATTTTTGGGTTTTCCACATAAAGTATCATGTCATCTGTGAAGAGAGGGAGTTTGACTTCTTCTTTGCCAATCTGAATACCTTTTATTTCTTTTTATTGTGTGATTGCTGTTGCCAGGATTTTAGTACTAAGTTGAACAATAGTGACAAGAGTGGGCATCCTTGACATGTTCCTGATCTTAAGGGTAAGGCTCTCATCTTTTCCGCATTGAGGATGATATTCACTGTGGGTTTTTCATAGATGGATTTTATGAACTAGAGGAATGTTCCCTCTATCCCTATACTCTGAAGAGTTTCAATTAGGAAAGGATGCTGTATTTTGTCAAATGCTTTTTCTGCATCAATTGAGAGGACCATAAGGTTCTTCTCTCTACTCTTATTAATGTGTTCTATCACATTGATTGATTTGCAAAAGTTGAACCACCCTTGCATCCTGGGGATAAATCCCACTTGGTCATGGTGGATGATCCTTTTAATGTAGTGTTGGATCCTGTTAGCTAGGATTGTGTTGAGAATTTTGGAATCCATATTCATCAGGGATATCGGTCTGAAATTCTCCTTTTTGATGGGGTCTTTGCTGTTTTGGGGAGTAACGTAATGCTGGCCTCATAGAATGAGTCTGGAAGCTTTCCTTCTGTTTCTATTTTTTGAAACAGCTTCAGGAGAATAGGTATTATTTCTTCTTTGAAAGTTTGGTAGAATTCCCCAGGGAATCCATCAGGCCCTGGACTCTTGTTTTTAGGGAGGTTTTTGATCATTGCTTCAATCTCGTTACTGGTTATTGGCCTATTCAGGTTATGAATTTCTTCCGGTTTCAGTCTTGGCAGTTTATAGGTTTCCAGGAAGGCATCCATTTCTACCAGGTTGCTTAATTTATTGGCACATAGTTGTTGATAGTAATTTCTAATAATTGTTTCTATTTCCTTGGTGTTAGTCATGATCTCTCCCCTTTCCTTCATAATTGTATTAATTTGGGTCCTTTCTCTTTTCTTTTGGATAAGTCTTGCCAGTGGTTTATTGATCTTATTAATTCTTTCAAAGAACCAGCTTCTCATTTTGTTGATCTGATCTACTGTGTTTCTGGTTTCTAATTCATTGATCTCCGCTCTAATCTTAATTATTTCTCTTCTAATGGGTGGCTTAGGCATCGTTTGTTGCTTTTTCTCTAATTCTTTAAGGTATAAAGTTAGTTGGTGAATTCAGGATTTTTTATTTTTTTGAGTGAGGCTTGAATGGCTATGTATTTCCTCCTTAGGACCACCTTTGCAATATCCCATAGGTTTTGGACCGATGTGTTTTCATTCTCATTGGTTTCCATGAATTCTTTAAGTTCTTTGATTTCTTGGTTAACCCAAACATTCTTGAGCAGAGTGCTATTTAGCTTCCAAATATTTGAATTTCTTCCAAATTTTTCTTGTGATTGAGTTCCATTTTTAAAGCATATGGTCTGAGAACATGCAGGGAATAATCTCAGTCTTTTGGTATCAGTTAAGACCTGATTTGTGACCCAGTGTGTGGTCTATTCTGGAGAAAGTTCCATGTGCGCTTGAGAATAATGTGTATTCTGTTGTTTTAGGGTGGAATGTTCTGTATATATCCATGAGGTCCATCTGGTCCCGTGTGTCATTCAAAACTCTTGTTTTTTTGTTGATTTTCTGCTTAGATGATCTGTCTGTTGCTGAGAGTGGAGTATTGAGGTCTCCTACAATTAACTTGTATCAATATGACTATTTTGGTTAAGAGTGGCTTATGTAGATGGCTGCTCCCATGTTGGGGGCTTAGATATTTAAAATTGTTAGATCTTCTTGTTGGATAGACCCTTGAAGAATGATATAGTGTCTTTTTTGTTTCTAACTACAGTCTTTCACTTAAAATCTAATTTGTCTGATATAAGAATCACTACCCCACCTTTCTTTGGAGGTCCTTTTACATGGAAGTTGGATATCCATCTCTTCACTTTCAGTCTGGATGTATCTTTAGGTTCAAAATGAGTCTCTTGTAGACAGCGTATGGTGGGTCCTATCTTTTTATCCAAATTGCAACCCTGTGCCATTTAATGGGAGCATTTAGGCCATTCACATTGAGAGTGATTATTGAAAGATATGAATTAATTGTCATCATGTTGCCTGTGAGGACCTTGTTTCTATAGATTGTCTCTGTAAATTTCTGTTCTATATCACTCCTGGGGTCTTTCTCCTTTTATAGAACCCCCCTTAATATTTCTTGCAGAGCCAGCTTAGTGGTCACATATTCTTTCAGTTTCTGCCAGTCTTGGAAGCTCTGCATCTCTCCAACCATTCTAAATGACAGCCTTGCCGGATAAAGTATTCTTGGCTGCATGTTCTTCTCATTTAGTACCCTGAATATGTCTTGCCAGATCTCTGTGGATAGGTCTGACATTATTTTGATGTTCCTCCCTCTGTACATAAGGAATCTCTTCCCCCTACCTGCCCTTAAGATGGTTTCCTTGGTTCTAAGATTTGCGAGTTTTACTATTACATGCCGGGGCATTGGCCTGTTTTCCTTGATCTTGCGAGGGGTCCTCTCTGCCTCTAGGACACAAATGTTTGTTTCATTCCCCCGATTAGGGAAGTTCTCAGCTACGATTTGCTCAAATATATCTTCTAACCCTCTCTCTCTCCACTCCCTCAGAGATCCCAATAATTCTGATATTGGAATGTTTCATGGTGTCACTTATTTCTCTGATTCTGTTTTCATGGATTTTGAGTTGTTTTCCCCTGGCCTCCCTCTTTATCATTCTCTTCTATCAATTGGTCTTCTAGATCACTAATTTGTTCTTCTGCCTCGCTTACCCTAGCTGTTAGATTATCTAGATTAAATATTATCTCATTGATAGCATTTTTAAATTCTTTTAGTTCAGCTTTCATTTCTGTCCTTAGAGACTCTATGTTGCCATTAGTTGATTTCTGCATTCTAGCTATTGTCTTCACAATTGCTACCCTGAATTCCATTCCTGATGTCTTTGTTATCTCTGTATCCATTTGTAAATATGTGGTAGAAGTCACAGTCTCTGACTCTCCTATTTTGGATGTTCCTCCTCCTAGTCAATCTGTTAAGGGGTGGTTGAGGGAATGTACAGAGTCTGTATTATTGACCACAACCCAAGCAAGATGCACCTGTTTTATAAGGACCTTAGGGTTGCTGACCTCTTGTTCTCCCAGCCAGTCTTCTGGGGAGGGGCCAGCCGTGCTGTTACTCAGGCAACCCTGTTTGGGCAGAGTTGCCCTGCTCCCTGTGGGGGGGATGGGTTCAGTGAAAACCATTTTTGGGGGGCTTTTGTTCTCTGGCGGCTTTACCTGGGGGCTTTCACTGTCTCTTCCAAGAGTCAGAGCAGAAGAGATCATTTCCAACCCTCTGCCTGAGAGCAGAGAGATCACAGTCTGTTCAGTGAGCTCTCCAGGCCACACTAACTGTTTCTCTCTGTGCTTCTATAAACTGCAGCATTCTGGGTTTTGTGCTCCTGCACAGCTCTCCCAGTCCTCGCCTGCTGGTCGGGGCACATCTCTGTCCTTTGGGCTTCTAAAACTGCCAGCTGCCCTCAGTTCACATGCATGGCTCTGCTGCTCCAGATTTCAGTCCATAGGGCTGTCCTAAATTCCTTTCCCCATCACTACCAGTCTGTGAGTCTGTGCCCGGTCCCCAGCGTGGGAGGCTTTTGTGCTCTTGTGTTATTTCACATTCCTGGCACCAGCACATATGGCAGCACCCTCCCCCTTCCATTTATCTTCAGATATCTACCCAGGGAATCATGGATCCCTGCTTCATACCTTGAAACCAACTGCCTGTGATGTTCTGTTTGTAGAAATCCACATCTATCTTCTTACATCTCAGGCTGATTTTGTGGGTATTCAGAGTGATGTGGTAGATTCTAGCTCAATTCTGGGGACTGGTTGGAATAGGGTCCTCTACCCCTCTGCCATCTTTCTATTTATTTATTTATTTATTTGACAGAGAGAGAGAGAGAGAGACAGCAAGAGCAGGAACAGAAGTAAGCAGAGTGGGGGAGGGAGAAGCAGACTTCCTGCTGAACAGGGAGCCCAATGCAGGGCTCAATCCCACGGCCCTGGGATCATGACCTGAGCCAAAGGCAGATGCTTAATGACTGAGCCACCCGGATGCCCCAATATCCCCATTTTCTTATGAGAATATATTAAACAGCTCAATCTAGATCAAATGGACATTCTCGCTTAGGATTTCTGGCTAGAATTTTGGAACTTTCTTTTTATCACAACTGGCCTGTTAGACATCTATTTTTTACCTTCCCTACTGCTGTGATTTTTCTATTTTACCTCAGAAAAATAAATTGCTTTTGGTCACATTTGTTTTGGGATTCAAATCCAGGCATATTTATGAGTATATAAAAATGTTTTAGAACCTCTTTTGATATAGCTTCCCTTGTTTTAAACTAGAATATACTACAACATAATGCTATCTATTTCCATATTATTGCAAAAATCGTGTATCCAGATTGTTTTGTAAGAAGATAAAATAAAGTTTGGGACCAATTTTAGTGTGAGTGCTGGGTTTATTTATTAAGTCTGCTCTGTAAGGACAAGAAAAGCCATTGTGCAGAGCTGGAGACATATCTTCTAATAAATGGCCATTTACTTCTGATTTAATGCAACTCCTGGGCACCGGTAAATCAGCCAGTGCAATACCAAGCCAAAGCATAAGATCTTTACATTTTGAGGCTTCCTGTCAAACTGTTACTTTCTGCAGTTAGACTCAGACTTTCAATTTAAAGGATAAATAAATTTAAATAAAGATGAATTGTCTTTTTTTGACCTTGATGTGGGAGATTAACTATATTTTTCATTTATCTCACGATGTATGATTTTAAAAGTTGGATGCAGAAAAAAGAACCTTACAAGTGACAAAATTTATTTGATAATAACATAGGACAGTATGTAAAGCCATTGCAATTCAAAGAAATTCAATCAATTTTTTCTTTCAGAAGTTCTGAAAATAATAAAGTGTCAAGAATCAACATTTACATCTACTTATCATAAGCAAACTTGATAAATTTTATTTTTACCCAGCCCAACACATAAAATCCTATCAATTTTTTGTGCTTACTTCATTTTCTGACTCTTTTTAAAACTACTGATATTGAGATTTTTCTGATAATTGTGGAAGTAGGCAATTTACTTCAATATCTTTTGACTATTCTTTTCTACTATAAAAATGATGAAGCTAATCCTGTGTGGATTATGGGTCCAGGAACACTGAATGTCTCTTAACCATATCGGAGATCCTTTTTTAACAGAAAAAAATATTTGGAGCATGCTTATGTGGCATGGGTTTGATTGATGGTCTGATTCTGAAAACTCCTCTATTACATTGAATTAGATAATGCAAAATGAAATTTCAAACATGATTTAGCACCCCTTAATAGAGGTTGTTATTAGATAGTATGTTGCCAATGATTTATGGTAAATTATATTTATTTATTTATATATTCTCAATCATATGTTGAAATTGTCTTATTTGGAGTACTTATATTCTGAACAAAAGTCCTTAATACTATATAGTGCCCCGTACTTAAATCACTGGTGATAAAATTTCATCTGGATAATTTCAGAAATCTTCATCTGACAGTCCAGATGTCTAAGTTTTACTGGCAACTCTTCCTTTTGACCCTAACAGGTATGTGATCTTGAGTAATTAATATACTTTTTCTGGGCCTCAGGATCATTATTTGATAGGGCTGGGAGTGGAATGAAGGTTCCCAAAGGCTTCTGGAACTGGGGCCTTTCTGATATAAAGTTTCCCTTGTCCAGGCTATAGTGATAAACATAATTACTCACTTTATTGTAATGATATATTTATTCCATCTATGAGTTCTTATTTATTCAGTTATTTATTTAATGTTAAATTGTGTTTTCTTAAGTTTAAGATCTCATCACAATTGAGTTCAATTTTTGGACTCTGTTAGGATTCTGTTGAAACAACAAAATGTAAAATATATTTGGAGACAGAGATATTTTTATTTAGACAAAGTGTTAGGTGATAATGACTGATAATTCTATTAATTGAAATAATGGTTTCATATTTGACATTATGTAAGAAAATATCTTTATGTTTTAGAGCTTCATGCTATATTATTTCTTTATATATGGGATTTATCATAATGCAGTTAATCAAAACATGTTGATAAAGCATATATACCAAAACGTTCAGAACTGTTAAAGTGAGATTATAGACAGAATGCAATTTTCCACCAGTATCCCTTAGGGTAGTTTTAATGCTGGGAATTGGCCTAAACAGAGTGTAAATTTATTAAGAACCTTTGCAGTTAGGGATCGGACTGAGACAGTTCTAACATCTGGACTATACCCTGTGTATCCTAAGAAAATCCTTGCCTAAATCTGATGCTTACATTGTTTCACCTTCTTGCTGACTAATATTTCAGAAATTAGATTTAGATAACTAATATTTACTGAGAATTTAAACATTGCCTCAGATAAACATGACTTATATATTTTAGAATACATAAACTTGTCTCTATGGAGCTAGGAATGATGATTTCTGTGGTTGTAAGATCTCAATTTTGCCATCAAAGCACCTATAGTACTCCATCTTTAAATCTCTCTCAGCTGGTACAATAACTATGTATCACTCACATTCATTCCATGGTCAACCACTCCTTCAAGCTGCTCATCTGCTTCTAGGAGAGACACAATGCAAACAATATATGCCTGAACATAGGCTTTGGTATCAGAGAGACACATGACCTGGGTTCATATCTCAGTTCTTAGCACTTATTAGCTATTAATATTGAGAATAATGTAGCCAAATGTTATCTACAAAAAGAAACAAAACGCCAAACAAAAATATCAACAACACAGTTTGTTTTGAGGTCAATAAATTAACACATATAAATATCACAATTAAGATGTATCTTTTGATAACATTTTCTGTTACCACTTATTTCCCAAAAGTAAAATACAAATCTAATAACCGTTCTTTAAAGATTTACCAGAGAAGCATAAAGTATTTGGAAATTGTTCTAATTTGATTGGTAATTTATTTACATAAAGGGGAAAAAAGGAAAAAAAAGATAATGATGCTCAATTTTACTGTTTGATTAAAATATATGTATCTATCTATAAGTCCACTCTCTCAACTTCATGTTTTTTCTATCATTAAACTTTTTGAGGATACTTTCCTATTCTTAATGTAGTAAGCAATAGCTCCTTTTTTTCCAAAAAGCAGCACGAAATAAAAGTCAGAATTTGGGGCTAAAACTAGTTTATCAGACCTTTAATAAATTACACATGCTTTGCCCTCACTGCTAAGGCCACAAAGAATGGAAAACAGTAATGGATTTAATGAAGCTATACAGATGGTAAAATGGATCCAAGTAAAGAAGAGTGTAATTAGAGACTATTATTAGTATTTTGCTTTAGAATTTATCCCATTTTAAATTTCACCTGAACCTATAAAATAAATTCAGAGATTGATACTTTCTTAGCATATCATCAAACAATCATTTTAAAATGTAGAAGGAGGTTATTAAATTTTGCAGATTCATGTATAGGGTTAGTAGTCTATCAAGTCTGGTCAACAACTATTTTTAAACACCTATGTGTGAAGCACTCTTCAAAGTAATGCAGAAAATACATTCTTCAATGCACACTTGTTTTCAGCATATAAAGAACTTCCATATATATTGCTTCAATTGATTATTATGCATAGCTTGAATAAAAAGTGGAATTTTTTTCTAATTTTAAGATTTTAAACTGACTGCTCCTTTTTTTTTTTTTAGTTTTAATGCTAAAATAAAAGTGTAAATCATTACTTTGCAAACATGACAAATTAAACCCACATTTGGATACACACTATTGTTTTATTTTTCTTTGCTATTAGTAATCATATTATTGTCTTTTTTTTCCTATTTTGTGTGTTCAAATTCATATTTAAAAAACTCAAATGATGTTTGCTCTTCTAGTACATATATTTTGCCACTTCAGTTTAGGCTAATTCATATCACAAATTCCTCTTTCAGGAAGTCCAAATTTTTTGTATTTATTTTTTCTTTAATACTTGTTTAGCTAGTGATAAGTGTGCATCATTGTAGCCAGATATCAGGTTTCTTAAAAACTAAGATCTAGAAGATCTTATTGAAACAATGACACAAGCAAGAATGATGGGAAGTAATATTTTAAAGGATTATCAAGTATCTTAATATTCTCACTTAATTATAATTTAACTCCATTATTGAAATATAATTGACATTTAAATTCTACACCTATTTAGAGTATAAAATTTAATATGGTTTGATATAAAAATATACTCTGCAACTATCAGCAAAATCAAGGTAGTTGACATGACCAGTATTTGGTAAAGTTTCTTCTTTCTGTTTTGTAATCCCTCCTTAACAATTCTCACTACCTTCCATCTCTTTATCTGATGTCTGGTATTATAAATCACTTTGTATATCTAGAAATTTTGCAAGTAGAATAGTATCATATATACTGTTTCTTGTCTAGCTCCTTTCATTTAGCATAATTATCTTTCAATTTATCCATATCAGAGCATGTACCAACAGTTTATTTATTCTTTTTTATTGCCAAGTATTATTGCTTTGTATGAATATATAACAATTTTGTGTGTGGTTTTTTTTTAAACCATTTATCTGTTGAGAGACATTTATGTCTCCAGATTTTGGCTATGGTAAATGAAGCTGTGATGAACATTCATTGAGTCTTTTACACACATATGCTTTCTTTCCTCTTGGTTAAATGCCAAGGAGTAGAATGACTGCATCATATGGTAAATGTGTGTTAAACTGTTTGGCAAAGTAATTGTACAATTTTACATTCCCACTACTAGGCTATGAGAGTTGAAGTTGCTCCACATCCTTGTCAACACTTGGTATGATTGGTCTTTTGGTTTTAGCTCTTTTAATGGGGGTAAAGAAATATTTCATCATGGTTTTATTTCATATTTTCCTAATGACTAATGTTGCTGAGCATATTTTCATGTCATCATTTGGTTCCACATATCTTCTTTGGTGAAATGTCTATTTACATATTTCCCCAATATTTGTTGGACCATTTTCTATCATGGAATCTGAGATTTTTATATGTATTCTGAATACAAATTATTTTTGAGGATTGTGGTTTGTAAATAATTTATCCTAGTTTGTCAGTTGTCTTTGCATTCACTTATATATCTCATATAAATAGGTAAATTGATAAAGATAGATATAGATAAATACTTTTGATGGCATATCTCATACATCTTTGCTTTACCCAAGGTCACATTTTGTGTTATATTTTATTCTAGGAGGTTTAGTGGTATAGGTTTTCTATTTAGGTCTATGATCTATTTAGAGTTGTTTTTAGTATTTGGTGCAAAGTGTGGACTCAATTTTTTTTTTCTAGTATCCTTTGTTGTAAAGTATAGCCTTTTTCTAATAATTGTCTTGGCACATCTGTCAAAATTCAGCTGCCCATATATAAGTGGACCTATTTCTAGGCTCTCTGTGATGTGCCATTACCTATTTGTTTATCTTTATTCTAATACTACATTATATTATTCATTGTGGGTTTACAATTTCTTAAAATCAGACTGTTAGTTTTAATTTGTTATTTTTTATTATTGATTTGGCTACTGTAGGTTCTTTCCATTTCCATTTTAATTTTAATTTTAGTTTGTCAGTTTAAATTCAAAAGCTTACTGAGATTGCAGTGGAATTATGTTAATTCTATAGATGAACTTGTAGAGAATAGACTAACTACATCTTGTGACCCATGAACACAACAATTCTCTCATTTTATTTTGGTCTTTAGTTACTCTCATCTTTGTTTTATAGCTTTTGTTGTGCAGATATTTGATATAATTTGTCAGAATTACCCTTCCTATTGTTTTTTGTTTATCATAAATGGCAATATGTTTTAATTTTCTGATTCTTTGTTGATTGACACTCTTTGTATTTGTTTTTATATCTTGCAGTCTTACTAAACTATTAAGTACAATAACTCCTTACAGTTTCAGTCAGATCCCCTACATAAGTGATCATTTTCTCTGTGAAGAAAAACCTTATACTTTTTTTTTCCAATTTACTTTCCTTTTATTAATTTTTTCCTTTATTTCACTGGTAAGAACCTCATGGAAGCTTGTGTAGAATTTGTTTGGCTTCTTTTTCAAATATTTGGAAGAATTTACTAGTAAAAATATCAAGATCTAGATTTCCTTTTAACATTTTAAAAATATTAATTCAATTTCTTTAATAGATATCAGTTTCTTTTTGCGTATCTTATGGTGGTTTGTATTTTTCATGGAATTTGTTCATTTAATCTAATTGTCAAATTCATTGGCATAAAATTATTTGTAATATATCTTTATCCTTTTAAAAACTTTAGTAATGTCACCTCTGATATTCATGATATTGTCAATTTGAGACTCATGCTCCTTCCCCTTATCAGTATAATTATATGTATAAAGAAAGTCTTGCTTTTACTTTATACTTTGAAAAGTAACTTTTCTGTGTATAAAATTCTCAGTTGACTTTTTTAGTTAACTTTCCATAATTTAAAGGAGTTGTTCTTCTGTCTCATAATTGGAGAAGTTTCTGATAAGAAATCTGTTGTCATCCATATCTTTATTCCTCTGGACCTAACTTGTTTTATTTAACTAGTATTAATATGTTCACTTTATCATGTTTTTTGCAGTTTGATAATATAGGTCTACTAGCTTTATCCTATATTGCTCTTCCCCACAGTATAATATGGACTAGAAATTCTCCTAAGTTGTAATTTCTTCATGCTTCTTGTACTTGGTACATGTTAAGATTTTTCATCTGTGGTGTCATTATAGTCATTAAATTTGCAACATGTCTACCTTTTTTCTTCAAGTATTATTTTCTTTGCTCCATTCCTTATTTTATGGAAACAGCAATTACATATAGAGTAAGCTGCCTAAAGATGTTTTACAGTTACTCTTAAAAAATTTGTTTTCGGGGCGCCTGGGTGGCTCAGTCGTTAAGCGTCTGCCTTCGGCTCAGGTCATGGTCCCAGGGTCCTGGGATCGAGCCCTGCATTGGGCTCCCTGCTCCGCGGGAAGTCTGCTTCTCCTTTTCCCACTCCCCCTGCTTGTGTTCCCTCTCTCACTGTGTCTCTCTCTGTCAAATAAAGAAATAAAATCTTAAAAAAAAAATTGTTTCCTTGGGGTGCCTGAATGACTCAGTCAGTTAAGCATCTGACTCAATTTCAGCTCAGATCTTGATATCAGGGTTGTGAGCTCAAGCCCAGCATTGGGCTCCACACTGGACATGGAGCCTACTTTATTATTTATTTATTTATTATATATTTATTTAAATATTTTATTTATTTATTTCTGAGAAAGAGAAGGGGGAGAGTGAGCACAAGCAGCGATGTGGCAGGCAGAGGGAGAAACAGGCTCCCCACTGAGCAAGGAGCCAAATGTGGGACTTGATCTCAGGACCCTGAGATCATGACCTGAGCTGAGGCAGACACAACCAACTGAGCCACCCAGGTGTCCCATGGAGCCTACTTAAAAAAAAAAAAAGTTTCTTTCTATATTTAAGGTAATTTTTTATCACTATATCCTGCTTTTATTATGAAATATGTATTTCATAATATATATTTGTATATATTTATTTTTCAACATATGGAGCTTTTATTATACCTTATTATATTTAAAATTTTTATGCTAATTCTAATATTTGAAAGAGTTATGACTCAGTTTATTTATGGATTATATTTTCCTGCCTCTTGCATTCCTAATAATCTATGACTGGATTCCAGAGATTGGAAATTTTACTTTTTTTGTGTTTGATATTCTTGTATTCCTATAAATATTCTTTTTTTTTTAAAAGATTTTATTTATTTATTTGAGAGAGAGAGAGAATGAGAGATAGAAAGCACGAGAGGGAAGAGGGTCAGAGGGAGAAGCAGACTCCCTGCTGAGCAGGGAGCCCGATGCGGGACTCGATCCCGGGACTCCAGGATCATGACCTGAGCCGAAGGCAGTTGCTCAACCAACTGAGCCACCCAGGCGCCCTTCCTATAAATATTCTTGAGATTTTTTTGTAATGCAGTTAAATTACATGAAAACTGTTTGGTTCTTTTTTTTTTTTTTTTTTTTTTTGGTTTGGTTTGGTTTTCAAGGTATGTTATGTGGGCCCATAACAGCATTTAGTGTAAAGCTGTTATTTCCTACCTTGGGGCAGAATCTTGATAAGCTTTTGGCTCAGTGTCCTTGGTTGGATTGTGAGGATTTCTGATGTGTTTGGTAGAAAAAAAAACTGTGCTTCGTATGAATATCTGTGACCATCTCTTCTAATCATAACTGCTGCTTCTGTTCCTGCCCTCTGATAGTTTTCTTACATGCACATGTTTATTAATAACCAACTAATTTTTCCAGGATTGCCTGCTGCAGGTTTCTGGAGTTCTTTTTTTTTTCTTTTTTTTTTTTTTTAAGGTTTTTATTTATTTATTTGAGAGAGAGAAAGATAGTGAGAGAGAGCAGGAGCAGCAGGGAGAGGGAGAAGCAGGTTCCCTGCGAGCAGGGAGCCCAGTGCGGGGCTCAAATGATTACAGGACCCTGAGATCATGACCTAAGCTGAAGGCAGACACTTAACCAACTGAGCCACTCAGGCACCCCCTGGAGTTCTCTTTTAGTGGAACTCTCTCCCAGCTAGTACTGTGGTCTGTGATCTTTAGCGGTTTTGTGCTCCTTGATTTCTCAGTTCTGTCTTCTCAATTCAGGGAGTCTTCCAGGCTTCTTCTCTATTTCCCCTCCTTGAACAGTTTCTTGGAAATTCTCTAGAACATTTTTGTGCTTACCTTATTTCCAGGACTTTAGGGATTGCTGTTGTTCATTGGTGATATCTAGTGTTTTGAAAAGTATTTTTTCATAAGTTTTATTTACTTTCAGGTTCTTTTCGGGCAGAAGGAAAATCCAATGCTCATTTCTCCATTTTTCCTGGATTTCAAATATATACATATACCCGCACATACATAGTTGAGGAAACAAGACAGAACTGAAATATTATGTAATAATGATATGAAGGATTAGTGTCTTAGTCAACTTGGGATGCCTTAATGAAATACCATAGGTTGGGAGGCTTAAGCAGCAGACATTTATTTTCTAACAGTTCTGGAGGCCAGAAGTCAAAATCAAGGTATAACATGGTTAATTTCCAGTAGAGCCTCTCTTCTTGGCTCTTTAGATGGCCATCTTTGTGCTGTGTCCTCACATGGCAGGAAAAAAGAGAGAGAGAGAGCAAGCTCTCTGGTGTAGCTTCTTGCAAAGCTATACTAATCAGAAAGGCCACACCTTCATAACCTTACCTAAACCTATCTCCCAAAGACCTTATCTCCAAATTTCATCACATTAGGGAAATGAAATTTAGAACACAGCTACTCATAAAGATGATTTGATGTAAATGCTCTAATTTTCTTAAAGAGGTAGAGATATTATTTAACTTAAGGATTTTTAAAATCTGGTTGATGAATCCAATTTTTTTTTTTATTTAAGATTGGTATCTGTAATGGGCGCCTGGGTGGCTCAGTTGGTTAAGCAACTGCCTGCGGCTCAGGTCATGATCCTGGAGTCCCAGGATCGAGTCCCGCATTGGGATCCCTGTTCAGCAGGGAGTCTGCTTCTCTCTCTGACCCTCCCCCCTCTCATGCTCTCTCTCTCATTCTCTCTCTCAAACAAATAAATAAAATCTTTAAAAAAAAAGATTGGTATCTGTAAGATATATACTAATTTCTACTAAAGAATCTGGTTGGTTATTTAATTACCCATTATATATGGCTTTCCTAAAGTAAAACACAATACTATTTGCCAAAGTCAAAATTACAAATATGATAGTCTTTTATTCCCTAATCAAAGTCTTTTGCTTTCCTCAGAGTGAATCTTTTAATTAATGTAGCATATATAACTGAACACCACTTTTCAATGATTATATACATAAAACATCTTAAAATAATGCTTTTATTTTTATTATTATTTTTCTTCTTAAAATATTTGTCTTTATATCCCTGTAAAATATATCAGTGTAACATGTCTCATGTCTTGGTCTCAATATAGCACTTATAAACAGGTCAAAAGCAAATTACATCCCATTTGGCATAGTGGTTGTTACAAAGGGAAAAATAAATTCTTGATGGCGAAAGCAACAATAAGAGCAGAAGTGTTGAAATTGCTTAATGTATAGACAATTTCAAAATAATTTGGGGTGTACATGCTAAACTCACAAAACAATAACTTTAGTGGCATTTCCACAAAACTCAATAACTGAATTTAAAGTTAATTAGATGCTCATTTTATTTCCTTTCTTTCAATATATCATAGTTACATAACATAACATAGTTATGTTTATCTCAAATATTTAGGTTTAAGTTGTACTCTCTTCATGAACCCATTGCATGAGGATTTAAGTTCATAAAGTGATAATGAAGCCTATAGATCATTTGTGACAGTAAGAAAAATCATCAAATTCAATTCTCAAATTGCCTTCTTTTCCTAGTCTCATTCAACAAGCAAAAAGTAATGAGTTTTCTTTAAAAAAAAAGAAAAATAAATGAAAGTTGAAAGATTCAAATATTTTAATAAAATCATTTTAGAATTGCTTTGCTTATTTGACCTTTTTTTTCCCCTCTTATTTTTCCATTTAGTCTTAAGGACAGTGACATTTTTATATTCATGTGTGGGAAAACAAGGTCTTTTTTTTTTAAGATTTATTTATTTATTTGAGAGAGAGAGAGAGAGCACACAAGAGCGAGGGGAGGGACAAAGGGAAAGGGAGAGAGAATCCTCCAACAGAATCCCTGCTGAGCATGGAATCTGACACAGGGCTCAATCCCAGGACCCTGAGATCATGACCTGAGCCAAAATCAAGAGTCAGACACTTAACCAACTGAGCCACTCAGGTGCCCCAAGGGAAAACAAAGTCTTAGAAGAACTCAAGTGATTGCTTATTTTTATTAAGCTAGCAAATTATTATTCTATTCTTGACATTCTAGTACCCATTCTTTATTAACAATAGAAATCTATTGATGTGACTTAAAAAGTTATTACTATAATTTTAATTTTTATAAGAGTAACAAATATATTAAAATTGTGATATTAAAACATGTTTTATTGTCTTAATCTGAAATAAATAAGCCAAAATATTTTCACTTATTCTCAATAAGCATTACCTGAAAATAAGAACAATTCTTTCTGTTGTTATGCAACTTTTCAATCTTTGCAGACTATATGATGTCTCTAGGCCTTAACAACTTGTAGATTGACGGGATTATTAACAGATTCCTAAGGTGATTTGAACCTGCTTTTTGAGGCATTTATGAATTTAACTGAATTCTGATTATTTAGTTACCACTAGAGGGAACTAAACCCCCTAAAGTTCAATTTTGACATTTAAGTTACTCAATTTTAAAATGCCTCACTTATTGTCCAATTTGATTATAAGTTTTGTATACAGCTTACATTTTGTATATAAAAGAGATTTAAACAAAAGACTGTAGTATTCATGGATGAACAGAACTTACTATCATGCCTATCAAAGCTAAGAAACAATCTGAAAAACAATCAAATAGTTGTTCTACCCTGTGTTATGGATCTCTTGCAACGTGCGTTGAATAATCATTTCAGATGAATAAGAGTGTTTTAACACCCATACTTTTTTCACCTCCTTTCTCTTTTTCTGTACATTTTTACCACATTTGTATCATCAAGATAATTTCTCAACAAAGCATTAGGCTTCTAAGAGTATTTTTCTCTTCTGTTGAGAGAAAAGAGACAAATTTTGGAAATTTTGGAAACCTTTGTATTCCAGTTCACAGTGTGAAATATAAAATAAAGCAACCAATCCCCAGAGGACTTGGAATGATGAAACTCACTTTGTTAAATTGAATAAACCTGAAGGATTGAGTAGAATACAATTAAAACATCATCATCATCATCATCATCACCATCATAAATAATCCAGATTATATTAAATGAAGGCATATGTAGGACATGTGAGCATACCAAAAAAGATCTACTCATAGCTAAGCAGATTACAAGGTAAAACAAGATGGTTATCTGTCATTAATGGAAAACTAGAATTTGCTTCTGCTTGTAACCAACAAGATTGTTTAGGCAGTAATAAATCCCCATTAGGAAGCCCAGCTACTCTAGCCCCTGAAGTAGAGATACCAAATCATTTTAGGTTGAGTGTCAAAGGAGTAAGGAACACTGGATTTTGAGACTGTTTTAAAGTGTTACTAGTATTTTATAGGCCCAGAGTCATCAATTCCATTTCTCTAAGTCCTTCTGTACCTTGGTGGACAATGCAGAAATATATCTCAGATGCCCTGATTTCTAGTAAAATGGATCTCTCCTTGTCCCACACTGATCCACAAAGGGCTTCATTTTATGCACCTACAGGTATTTGCAGAGGCATGAATGGAAAATATTATTCCTAATGAAGGAACATTATATGACCTCGATCATAAAGAACTTTAGTGCCTAATGAGTTTAGAAAACTAACCAGTTTTGTTTCACTTTCCTAAAAGACATAATTGATATGATTGACATACTAAAGAGAATAGGTACTTATAAGTGCAATGACTAGAAACTAAACATACTGTATCCTTATTTAGAGTTAAGTACTGTGAATAATATACCTTAATGTGCTGGATACTACAGAAAATAAATAATGGAAATAACACTGCAATCATATTATTAATTTATAATGCTCCTCTCAAAACAGAATCTGGGACACTATGCAAGGAACAAACAAAAATTACACCAATCTTGGCTCCTTGCCCAGAAATACAACCACACCAAAATACACATAACTAAGGGAGAAAAAAAAATCTAGTCCAAAGAAGAGACAGTTGGAGAGAAAAGAAAAGAAAGATCACTAAATTAAAAATGAAAATGCTATAATTGTAACTGTTGGTAAATCTGATGATTCCATTAGATTTATTAACAACTTTGAGTATTATTGATAGAATAAGTTGTGGTTACTGAAATAGAAAAATAACTATTTTAATAATAAAGAATAATTCCAAGAAAATCTACTAACTGACCAAAATAAAGACATTTTTAGGGTACCAGAAAGCATCAATCATTGAGCAAACTTTGTTTAGTTCCTGGCCTTGTCTTCCAGTTGAAATAACTCCTGGTCATAAGTGAAGGAGCTTAGTGAGCAGATCTTCCCAATATGCTAATTATAATTAGAACATATCGTTAGGATTATGGGGTTTTGTGGAGATTGAGATTATAATTATCATTTTTTGTTATTGAGAATATTTAATGACACAAAACATTTATGTAAAGTCCACAATGAGTTGCAATAATAAGAACCTTTTTCTGTCTTCAGCAAACAACACATGATTATAAATTCTGGGTTAACTTTTTAATCAGCAATCTGATCTTGCATATTTATGCCTAAAATTAAAGCTTTGGGGTCTTGACAGGCTTTTTAATATGTCCCAGCTTTATTCTCTACCAGATTCCCATTGGCATCCTCTTATGGCAAAGAAAATGAAATAACAAAGGCCTCCACATTTGGGGGAAAAAAAGACTATTGTTCAACTATTCAACTGTCAATTGGACAACTTACCAAGCTATGCTTGGAATTCTACTTAAATATGAACTGACGTAATTAAGCTAGCTTAAATATATGTGGCTACAAAACTGATGACAAAGACTAGTTTCTCCTATAAGAGGATTTTGAAAGAACCCAAAGCCATTAAACCACCACTGGACCCACAGTACTTTTCTTCTATTTTGAAGACAAAAATTTCTAGCCAATAGAAAATGTTTAGGGAGAAGTGGGCAGATAATGTGACATTGCTGGAGCCGGAGACAGGGTTAACAAAAAGATGAACGGAAGAGCTTATTAAGAAATAACCAAAAGGTAGGAGCAAAACAAAACAATAGAATTTTTGATATTGAAGCCAAGGACAGATTATTTACAATATGAAAATTGAATCAATACTGTCAACTATTGTAGAAAGTCAGAAAAGACATGTCTTGATACTCTACATTTAGTGTAAAGAAATTATTTGTTGATCTTAGAAAAGTAATGCCAGCTGAATAATGAGGATTATTTGGCCAGACTGCAATGAGTTGAGGAGTGAAATGGAAGTAAAATGGAAGGAGTGATGCTTATGGCAAAGAAAGAAAAGGCTGGAGAGAAAATTAGGACTAAAAATATTTTGTGTTTTCTTGTTCAGTTAGATGGAAGAAATCTGAATATGTTTCAACACTCAGAAGAAGAGAATAGTGGAGGAGGGGTTGACAGATAGGAAAGGAAGGAAATGATTTTTCTTCCAGATTTTTGGGATATGAATGAAAAGGATTCAAAATTTAGTACAATGATCAATGATAGGATATAGAATGGAGGAAACCAGGTTAGAATAGACATTGCTAAATTTGTGTGAGTTGGATGAGAATTGATTCTTGTAACCTAATGACTTCTAATGTCATGAAAGAGGATCTCAGTCATATGCTTGTCATGTGTGAGTACACATTGAGTTAGGACACTGTGGAAAGTAGAAGACTGAAAAAAAAATGAAAACAATTGAATTGGTTAGAATGCTGTCTAGAGACATAAAAGATTTCAGCACAATTTTAGGAACTAAGTTGCTGCTGGAAAACAGAACTTTGTAAATGGACACTCTGAATTTCTATGTTTTTTTATAAATTATGATAGAAAGCTCAGATGTAGGAGCCACATAAATAGAACATTAATTACATCAAGGGTCATGCAAAGGAGGGGAAGGACAAAATAGAACCAATAAGTTAACAGTATTGTCAAGAATGGGATTGGTTCTTAACAATTATGGGTTTGATTTGGATGAAAATGAAGGAGAACATGGGAGGAGCTGGTATATATGGAGAAAGTAGTTGGGTCAAGAAAGTAGGAAACAATGAGTAAGAAAACAGTGGCACTGGGAGGAAAAGAGTGAGGAAAACCATGACAATTGCTTACATCTAGACAGTGATTTGAATATAAAAGTTTAAAGATATTAGAGGAAGTTAATGAAGAGACAGTGTTTGTGTGTATGTATGGAGAAATATAGTAGCTGTAACTCAGTTAAAATCAGGAATGTGACTGAGAGTAGATGCATCATAGAACACTGAAGAGCAGTGGAGCAGGGTGGGAGGGAATATGGAAACATCACGTTTTAAGGTGACAGGTTGGTGATTTACGTGGAAGAGTTTTAGTGGATTCTGAGGACAAGAGCCACAGCAGTTAAACAGTAAGTTTGAGTTACATACGTAAAAGTAAAAGATTCTGAGGACAAGAGCCACAGCAGTTAAACAGTAAGTTTGAGTTACATACGTAAAAGTAAAATACTCTTAAAAGAAAAGACAAGTTAGATGGCAGTGCTTTTAAACAAGATACATTCTTCCAAGGAGGTCTTCAGGAAAAGACAACGTTTGAACATATTAGAAATATTTGCACTATCTCTTCTTATGATGTATTCACAAATATAATGTCACTACCCTACTTTTGGGACTTCCCATATTTTCATGTGGCATTCACTGGTATTGTACTTTTTTTAATTGGTATGTGGTTAACTTGTCTCTCTACTAATATCGTAAATTTATTGGGGAAGCATCTCAGAATGAAGCAACAATTTGATAATATCCAAACTATTTATAAAACATGTAGTCTTTACATAGTATATGTTTTATAAATACTTCCTAGATTAATTTATTATCAAAACTAAACATGAAACATGCATATTTGATTGGTGAATTTCACTTTGTGTACATTGAGTATGGAAATTAAATGATTGGTTTAAAAAATGAAAAAAATATGTAGTTCACTATGTTGGTTTCTTATTGAAATAATTGCCTGAGGAATAATATAATTTTGTATAAATTAGGTGATGTTTCTCTTTTCTCATTTCCATCTGTAGAAGTAGAATCTACTAACAAATCATTATAAAATGGATAAAAAGAATAAAATATAGGTAGGGATAATAGGCATTATAAATAAGTTTCTAATAAGTAAACTTGTTAAATATATTTCAACACATATTCTTAATATATTCTAAAAGAAAAAAATGTTCCAACTCCATAACTTTAGTTTGGTAAAACTTATGTCCAATATTTGTCTCCTCTATTGGCATGCCTATAATAATCTAGATATTTTCAGTAGCTTGAACGCATTTTTAGATTATGATAGTAAGTAATTCTGCTGCTTTATAACAATATACGGTTTGTTACAGTTGTTCAAAGAGGTACAAATGGTAATATGTTTGATATTGATTTCATGGTTTATCAAAGAATCTAAGTTAAGCAATAAGAAACGATCCATTTTTTTAAGAAGTGATTTTAGAAGGTCTGTTTTTAGAGCTTTATTTCTTTATGTTTTTAAACTGAAAATTTCCCTTAAGATGATAATCACTTCACTTTTGAAAAAACTTCCATCAACTCTACCAAGAGCTAAATGTTCTAATTGTAGTGTATCTGTGGCATAAGTCACATCAATATAGAAGTGACTCATCTGAACAAATAATATATTAATAAAGTTAACATATTTTTCATTTGCTTTTAATTAAAATAATCACCCAAGATCACTATGCATCTGAAACATGGATTGTCAAATACAATTTGGTTCTTATTCATGACAGTGACAGATAATTCCAACTGCTGTTTTATACATTTTCACTTAAAATAGTTCATTTATTAGTGTGAATAAATCTAAAAATATTCTTTTGAGTATCAGATTTTGGCTTTCCAAAGGCCTGTGTGTTTGTGTGTATGTATCAGTGGATCCCGCTATTTTCTTTAACATTTGCTATTACTTAACTTTTATAAACATATTTCAGACTCAAATGCTTTTTGATGCATGTTACGTAACATGTGTATAAAAAGAGTTTATTGAATTTGTTCAATCCAGAAGATCTCAATGCCTTTATTTTTCTCCCATCACTTCCTGCAAATATGTTCTGGCGCATGCCCTTCCTCCAGACAGGACCATGGACAGATCCCATATTCTTCTATTCATTTACAATTAAAATATTTCTTTCTGGCAGTAACAACTTTCACATGATTCCAGTTCTACTACATTCCAATTTAAAACCTTCCCCTTTGCATCTAATTCAGACACTCTCACCCTGCCGAGCAAATTCCTTTCAAGGTTGTTCAGACCATGCCACCTTCTGTGGGTATCCATTTTGCCCAGGGGAACTTCACTTATTCTTTCCACACCAAATTCACGCTGTCTTATAGCCACTGCTTCTCTACTAGTTGACATCACAGGCAAATTCAATGAACCCTTATGGCCTTCATAATTCTCCATGAAAGGAGAAAACATTTAACTCCACATTTCTATCTGCTCACCATTCTTTATGGAAAACCCATACCTTTCTAACATCCTGCATGTACCACGATTAGGTCTCTAGTGAGCCTATGAATTTCTGCCAGTCAGCAAGTATTCAAGGTGTATCTGTGTGTGTGTTTGGGATGAGGTATAGTGGAGGCGGTGGTTGTGGAGGTGATGTTAATGAATATAGATGAGATATTATGTAAATCTTATCTCTTTTATCTACTATTCTCCTGACATAGAAAGCAGATTTTTCAGCCATGTATCCATTTACTCAACAAATATTTATTGAGACAACTCTATACCAGGCATTTTTCCTCAGCATGAGAATACAGCAGTGAACAGAACAAAGTCAGTATTATTCTCTTTCGGTGGAGATTGTCTTCTAGTTGTGAAAAACAGTTTGTCAGAGGGGGTGATAAAAGCTGTGAAGGAAAAATAACATAAGGTAAGAAGGTAGACTATGAATTCTTGGGCATGCATTATAATAATATTTTCAGGGACAATTTCACTGATGAGGTGACATTTGAACAATAACCTGAAGGAAGTGGCAAAGGACCTATCCAAATAGAGAAGTATTTCTTCTGAGTATAAAGGTTTCTTGTTAATACAGAATCTTTACCTCACATATTTATGAAGTAGCTAGAAGGACAATGTGGGGCTGAGGGCAAGAAGCAAGGGGGAGAGTGAGAGGGAGTGAAATCAGAAAAATAGTGTACCATGTTTGAATATGTGTTTATATATTAGAATGAATGTTTGCAACACAACAGAATATTCAGAAACATTGCCATTTTCCCAGTAAATGCTGTGTAATCATTACAAAACAAACTCCTGCAAATTAGAAAAAAATAACTTACAATGGAAACTTCTTGGCAAGCTTTTATATCATAACTTGAAGCATTCATCAAAAAAAGAAAGCACCATTTGTTCTTTAATTAAAAAGAATGCTTTTCATTATGTCAGCAAAGTCTTAACCAAAAGGCATGTGAATAGAATATATTGAGCAGAAAATAGCAAATCAATATTAATGATAGCTTATCCAGTACAAATTGATTTTGTAATAAATGAAAACTTGGAATTAAAAAGGGAAAAGAAATCCAAAATTCTGCCTAGCCCAAATCCAATTTAGTGGTGCACACTCCTATATCCATTAACAACACATTCATCTTCTGAATTTGGTTTAACATATAAAAATATAAAAACAATACAAGTGGCCAGATATAAAGGTCCCCTGTCCAACAAGAATTCAAATATTTTGAATACAATAACATGTTACAATTACTTGAACTAGGAATAATATAACCTGTTCTACTACAAAACAACCCTAGGGATTTCTATTATCATGAAAAATATGAGCCTGTTAAATACCTGTGGTTGTTTGATGATTAAATACTTAACCTATATTTCTAGAAACAAGAGTGAGGGAACTATCTGCCAAAATAATTTTGTATGTTCGAAATCGGAACTAGATTTTAGAGAATCTGAAAGTCATAAGGCCTGGTTAAAAGACACCTAAATTTATCTCCTATGACAGTGGAGCTTCTGCAATTTTGATACAGAAGCAGATACAGAAAATGTGCATTATTTAATAAAGACTTAATATAAAAGGAGAAATAAATCCTTCTCTGGAATAATGATTTTTATCATTCAAATAAAATTTGGTTAACCTCGTAACTTTCTCATCCAGAAATCATAAAAGAAAGATTTCTAATTTTATATAACATACAGCTTTGATTAAATGGCCATCAAAGGAGCTTGATTAAAATGTTTTTTTTCAGATAAATTACTTAAATAACCAGAACAAATCTATGGGATATCATCATCATCATCATTATTTTGGAAAAAATGGAATCACATTTACTTTTGATTTTTTTTTTAATTTGTGATATTTAAAAAAAACAAACTCAGGAATAAATGACTCCAAGGAAATCAGACTGCTGAAAGAGGTGTCGGAAAAATGCACAATTCTAGTTATTTGTGGGGCCCTTTATTAAAGGAATAAACCTGGAGGCTAAGTCATTTTTTTCTGAAATCAAACTCTTAATTAAATAGTTGACAGGCACACTATTGAAAAACAGACTCTCATACTTCTTGGGAACCAAAATGGGTAAATTAATATCAGTTTTAGAAAATGCAATTTTTATACTACTTCCCTTATAGTGATCTTCTTCCTTTTCCTTAGGTTTGTTTCTTGTTACATTTCCTTATGTTTCCTTTCCTGCTACTTTATGCTCCAGTCAAATGAGGAAACAGAGATATACGCTTCTTTTTTTCTAAGGCTTATTTCTAGAGACCATATTGCTTAGTTGTTGCTAGAGAGCTACACTTGCTGAATGAAAATCCATGTATGGCTTTGGCAAGTTGTACAAAATTTTGCATTTCCATTTTCTTCTGAATAATGAGGACAATAACTGTTCCTATAACACGGAGATGTTGTAAAGATTAAATGAGTTTATGTAGACTTTATAATGATATTTGTTTATCTAATATCTTTCCTTTCTGAAGTGTATTTAAATTTTTGCTTGAACAGAGTTCAGTTACCTTCTCTTTAGCAAATTCTTGGCCTTGGATGTATCCTCACCTTTTCTATTGTCCTGTTAGTATCTATGTGGTCTAGATGTATGGTAGAGACCCGTGCTGAATTTGTCACCTGAACTTCTTGGACTCCTCCTCCTATCATGAGAAGTGCTGATCTGGCACAGTGCCAGAGCTGGTCCCAAGTCAGGGGGTTCAGAGCAGGGCTACTCTTGCCCAGGTATAAGGATGGTCCTGGTGACAAGGCTTTGATTGGGTATTGATAAGTGGAGCAAACCAGAAATAGCAAACAGTAGAAGTGGATGTACAACTGAACAGCTGAGGTTTGCTTGCATCGAAAAGGACAGGTATTTCAAGTTGATTTTCAGGTAAAGCTCCATATATGGTAGAAATGTATAAAAATATATGGAAAAAAATTCTACCTGGTATGTTAGGGCAGGACTGTAAAGTAAAACTATTGATGTTTGTCGTTGTTTTGCTTTTTATCACTGTTGACAGTTCTGCTATTATTGTTGTTTCCTCTATGGCAGGAGGGAAAGGTATCTATAGAAAATCACTGCATATATTCATTGGGAGAAACAGGAAACTCAAAGAGGAAAGTATTTTAAAATATTATGGACAATCATTGTGAGAACCTACATTTGTTTAGTTACCTTACTAATGAAAAACAAAAAAGATGGAGTGCCTGGGTGGCTCAGTCGTTAAGCATCTGCCTTCACTCAGTTCATGATCCCATGGTCCTGGGATCGAGCCCTGCATTGAGCTCCCTGCTCGGCAGGAAGCCTGCTTCTCCCTCTCCCACTTCCCCTGCTTGTGTTCCCTCTCTCACTGTGTCTCTCTCTGCAAATAAATAAAGAAAATCTAAAAGAAAAGAAAAACAACAAAAGGGAAATAATGGGGACATATTTCTATATATTATAATGAACAAGGAATTTTTTTGAAATCTACTGGGTTTTGAAAGGGTGATTGTTTATCCACACCTCCCTACTTTTATTTATGTAGACTTATTTATAGTCTCTGATTGATCTTGGAATCAATGACTTATTTTTTCTTTAGATTTTAGATATATTTAATCCATTAGGTTTGTTGTAAAGATGCATAGATCATAACCAAACTTCTATTTATCATATGCATGTTCATTATTAACATAGGTAAGTATATTAGAGTTGACCCAGGAATCAAATAGACCTGATAGTAATATGCAATATGTGTATTAAATTAGAAAATTGAGAGCTAATGGGGAAAGTTAAAATACAAAAGTAACAATGATACTATTGGAACTGGTCTTTAAAAAATGCCAAAACGACCTGACGGTACTGAAATAAAATGCATAAAATTTATAAAATTTAGAGATGACTGAATTTGGGCAAAATGTCATTTCCCTAGTCTTCATAAAAAATACCAGAAGAAAAAAAAGTGAGATGACTAGTTTTATACCAGTGCAACATAAAATAATGTGGCCTTACAATTAAAGATTTATTTATTTATTTGAGAGAGAGAGAGAGCATGGTGAGGGGCAGGGGGAGAGGAATCAGGAGAGAAGCAGACTCCCTGCTGAGTGTATAGCCCAAGTCTTGGTTCTGGCTCAATACCAAGACCCTGAGATCATGACCTGAGCTGAAATCAAGAGTCGGTCACTTAACCAACTAGACACCCATGTGTCCTTGACTTACAATTAAGGATAATCTATCTGAAGACGCTAAGAAAGGTATTGAAGAGTATATAAAATTATACTTAGGTACAGATCAAGAAGTAAAAATACATTTTAATAATTTAATTAATATGCTATAAATTTATAAACTGGGTTCATTGCTATACTAGTGTTTAAGTAATTTTTTACAACAATCCTAAGCCAAAACATAATAGCTCTGTTCATTAAAGAAATGGGTCTATACATCTAAGTGGAGTAGATTGTTGGTTTTCTTACAGATGTCCCTGGGGTGCTTCCCTCTGTGAATGCCAGGAAATGTCAGCACACAGTTTGCAGGTGCCTGATATCACTAGATGCATGCTGTAGCCTCCTTCTTGCACTTTCTGTGTCTGAGCTTTAACTCCTAACCCACATTTATATCCAGTGCCCTCAAAAATATTTTTGCATCATGCCACTGCCCTACAGTATTATCTCTAATTACTTCCCAAGTACTTTTGGAATCAAGTTCAAGCTTTTTCCCATTTCCTTGGATTGCCCTTAACCTGCCTGAATGTTCTTCCCAGTGCTTGTTTTTAAATACCATCATAAGGTATATTGAAGTCTTAACTTCCATATCTTGTGGATATGACCTTATTTAAAAATAGGTTGCTTCATGACATAATCAAATTAAGATGATGTCATTAGAGTGGGTTGTAATCCTTATAATATCCTTATAATAAGAGGAAAACACAGCGCAAAGGCAAAGATACACAGGAAGAAGATGGCCTTGAGAGGCCAGAGGCAGAGTCTGGGGTGATGTGTGTACAAACCAAGAAGAGCCAAGGATTGCTGACAAATATCAGAAGCTATTAGAAGCAAGAAAGGATTCTCACCTGCAGGCTTCAGAGGGCATATGACTCTCCTGACACCCTGATTTCAGATTCTTAGCCTCCAGAATTGTGAGACAATCAATTTCTGCTTTTAAGCCACCCGGTTCATGGTATTTTGTTACAGCAGCCTTGGAATCTAATACAATTAGATAGAGGTAAATGGTAGTAGTGAATGCACTCCATTTCAAATCATGAGAAAAACAGTGCTTTTATAGTCTAATGAGCCCCTTGTACATGTGTATAATTTCATTTTTAATATAAAATACCACAAATGAGTGATAATATTCACCTGCATCTGTAGAATACTTACTAGTTTACAAAGCACTTTCAATTACAATATTTCTTGAGATGCTGAATATTACATGACATGTCACATAAAGTATTATCATATCCTTTTGGAATGGGAGCAGTATTATCATATCCTTTTGGAATGGGAGCAGAGTCCTGGGGAAATTTTAATATCCAGCCACCAATACGTATATTCAAGACATTATTATTTCTGAAAATCATAGTTAGTAAGCAAAAGAGATGGCAATTATATTCTGATTGCTGACTCAAAGCTTTATGTTCAATTCATTATGCCTCAAAATCTGATGTTTTTAAAGGATCAATTCCATTTTCCTGATTCTTATCATTAACTAAAAACAGGAAAAAGGGTGATATGTTTACTTAACAGTCAAGAAGATCTACATATCTGAAGAAAGTTTTTAATTTAATGAAATGTTTGACATCATTTTATAAAAAGAAATAACATATTCCTTTAGATCTTATGAATAAATCATCTGGTTCTAGAATTTTGATGTTGCTTTTCTAATCTTGCATTTAAATATCCCCTTTATACATTTATCCTACATGTGATACATTTTGCTCTCTAAACATTCATACACTTTTCTGGCTTTAATAGTTGCCAGAACTAAATGTCATGCCAAAATTCCAGGACTCAGCAGTAGCAAATAGCAAGCTTGGCTAGATGCCTTAGGACAAAATCATGATCGTTGCCACTGTAAGTGGTATTTGCACAAGGAGACTTTCTGTTTCTTCCAACTCTAACTTTTGCAGTCTTAATTTTCACGTCACGGATATTTGTGAAGGTTGAATTTCTTGTGAGTATTTGTATAACACAATTTAAACCAGTGGAAAATTCCATCATTTTCTACTTAATAATTTCCTTCAGATATTTTGATTTATCATCTGGAAAGTTTTATTTATTTACTGACAATCTAGATGTCAACAGGCTATGTAATGGAAGAGAGGTGAAGTAGGAGGAAGTGAATCTTGCTTATCATTTTCACTTTGTGCCATCAAACAATCATTTCTGAACACCCACAGTGCTCACTTAAAATACAGAGTGTGGTGCTACAGAACACTTCTATGGCTTTCTGAAGTTAATCTGGCAAAACTTCAGATGACTTTAAAGTGCTGCAACTCAGGGGCACCGGGGTGGCTCAGTCCACTGAGTGTCTGCCTTTGGCTTGGGTCATGATCTCAGGGTCCTGGGATGAAGCCCTGCGTTGGACTCCCTGCTCAGTGTGGAGTCTGTTTCTCCCTCTGTCCCTTCCTCCTGCTTGCTCTCTCTCTCTCTCTCTCTCTTTCAATTTCTCTCAAATAAATAAATGAGAATCTTTTAAAAATTGAGATTAGTTTTTAAAAAAGTGCTGCAATTCAAGGATTTTGTGGATGAGGTACCTGTGAATTGAGTAGCAAGTAACCATGCTTTAGATCATGAAAGAATGTAGTATTCAAACCTGTATTTACATTCTAATCAAGTGCTCGAGACATATTCCAACTGGTAATTTTCTTGTAGAAATATTCTCTTTTGTTCAAATTCTGTTTAATATGAATTGAAACATATAAAAATAGAATGTTGAAACCCACCTAGTGTTATTTTACTGTTTTTAAGTATATAAAACTCTGATTTCGGTAGCAATTTATTTTTCTCTGGGTTGGAACAATTGATGTATTTCTTCCAGAACTACAAATTTAATATTTATTGAGAGAGTAGCATAATGTCTGAGAACAAAGATCTCAGAAACAGATTATCTGTATTTAATTCCTAGACCACCCCTATCCACCCCTCCACCTCCACATATTAACTGTGTGATTGTGGACAATAACTTCATATCTCTGTGCTTCAGTTTCTTGTTTGTAAAATAGAGACAAAGGTAGTTGCTGTCTAAAGGTTATTTGTAATTATTAAAGAAGTTAATATATGTAAAAAATTCAGAAAATAGTTTGGCAAATTATTAAGCACTGTAATTATGACCTAATATGGACATATATTCTGGGATCTATCAAAATCACATTGTTGAGATAAATATCAGGAAGGAAAATTATAACAACAAACAAACAAAACAAACCTTAGAAACAACACTCTGCTTGCCAATCTCCCACTTTGTGTGTAAACAGATTTGTATTCATATGTCACTCTGACTTAGGAGATAAACAGATGACCATGTCTTCCAGGAAGGAAGCTAAATTTTCATGTTGTCCTATAACAGTGCAGTATTATGTACTATTTTAACACATTTCTAATCATCTAATTTCAACTGGCTTTTGATTTTGTTAAATTATTGGAATTTTGGAAATTCGTATATTTTTGTTTCAGGGATCTGCAAATCTCCCTTTAAGTAGTTAAGTAAGAGTGATTCAATATTACCAAAACCCCATGAGAAATTATACATTAAATATCAAAGACATAACCTACATATGAACTCCTTGAGAATATGTCCTCTTTAACTTGTTAAATAATGAGAGTTAGATGTGTATACACACACACACACACACACACACACACACACACAAAACATATATCTTGTTAAATTATGAGAGTTTACATGTATATATATAAATTTATAGTTTTCCTCTATCAGAATTTAAAAGTGTATAATATTTTGGCATTCTTAAATTTTTGGAAAAAACAAATTATCCTAAAGATAACGTTTATTTATTGACTAAGATATACTAAAATATGTTAATATACTCCACTATAGATGGTCCAGAGAGTCTATCTATACAGTCAAGGAGTTTTTCCATATTCATAATTTATGTAATTATTTTGCTTGCACTGATTAAATTTAATAAATTCTGCTCCCAGTGATATAATGTGTAACTTTACCGATAATTTTCTGAGATCTTTTTAGTTAACAAAATGTTAGAATATGCTGCAGCTAATTACTCTACAATGAAGTTCATCACTGAGAAGAAGAAAAATAGTATCTTTATTAGTTGGGTACAGATATCATAGAGATATATTATAAATAAATATGGATAATATAAATGCATTCCAATAATGCATATATTTATGGGCTCAAAATCTTAAAATGTCTTTCTTCTAATAAGAGTAAACAGTGAGAGGCACCTGGGTGGCTCAGTTAATTAAGCATCCAACTCTTGATTTTGGCTCAGGTCATGATTTCAAGGTTGTGGGATCTAGCCCCACCTTGGGCTCTGTGTTCAGTGCAGAATCTGCTTATCTGTCTCTCTCTGCTCCTCCCCTGCTCACACTATCTCTGTGTCTCTATCTCTAAAATAAATAAATAAAATATTTTTTTAAAAAAGTAAACAATGAAAAATTTCAAGTAACTGAATAGTAGGCTGCTCTTGAGTTACAATTCTCAGGATATAATGATGATAGTATACACATAAAACTGGGTGCTTCTATATAAGATGTAGGTATCTGTAGGCTTCTATGTACTACTTATTTTAGACTTTTCCTTTAGCATTGCAGTTATACTTTTGTATTTCTCTATTTTCCATAATATAGTACTTTAAAAATCACAACTATTTGATTTATTAACCAGAGCAACTACAGACTTTGAAAGCAGCCTGACAAAAATAAAAAGTTGAAATTGAATCTGACATTTTTAACTAGGGATAACAAACCTAGAGGGGAAAAAATTAAATCAGGCTTAAAGTTATGGTGATGAAATGCAAATCTGAAATTGCCTTTTGGTCTCTTAGGAGAACAAATCCAGGTATGGGTGATGAGGGAAGAAGAAATTTCCTCCTAGAAACCCTCATCAGCTGAATCAACTCTAGTGTTCAAGGAGGTGTTAAGTATTGCAGGAAATTTGTCATTACATCTAAATGGTCAAGAGGCAAACCACTCTTTTTCTTGTTTAACTTTGCTTCAGTTTCAGAATGGTATAAATAGAGTGCAGGTGGAAAATCTGACAAAACATAATAGGTAATGAGTTCCATTCATAGATTTTGGTCACTCACTCTTCTGATCTTCAGCTCACTAATATTCATTACTTTATGTTAGGCTCATATATCAGTTCAGAGTCTCTGTGCCTTTAATGAATGATCAGCAACTTTACTGTGCAAATACTGGTCTTTTTTTTAATAGACTTAATTTGTCTATTGTATTTCATGCTTGTGGGGTCAGTCTGTTAATTTTAACCATTAGTTAACATAACATAACCCACAATTCAAGACAGACAAGAGTCACCGAAAAGATATAAAGATGAAAGAGACGTAATAAAAGCAAGAACTTTTATTGGTGTCAAGATCTTGTAGTGTGGCTACAAGTTCAGCTAAAAGGGAAGCAGAGCTACCTAATGTAAAATATTAGATCAGATAAAGTTTTGACATCTTCCAGGTATCAGTGGTTACCATTTGTGAGAATGTGTTAAGCTAGAGTAGGTGAATGCTGGAGTATATAAACCAAGCCAAAGTATCACAATTTTCCTCATTTATTCTTTATTTTTTATCCCTGATTAATTAATAAAATAACCAGTAAAATCCATTAGCTTATTCACTGAACACATTTTTAGTACTTAAAATGTGCTGTGAAGTTTCAGGCTTAGAGAGATGGAAGAACATGTGAGTTATCCCTGTCATAGACAGTAGTAAAATTTGGATTGAAAAATGTAAAAGTAATAAGTGCAAAGGTAGACATAGGGTTCTATGGAAACAGAGAGAATCTTGAAACTTACTCTTTTGATGGGACTTTTCTGTTACATCTCAAAGGATTAGTATATATGCTAGCCAAAAATAGAAGGAGACTTTAAAGAGAATCCTAGTATGGTTGGCAAGTACAGTAAAAGAGATAGATATCAAATGCGGCTGGCGGTGAAAGACCTCACATTCCCTATTAAGATTTAAATTTATGCTATGGATCAGGAGAAATCAATGGTAATTATGGCTTTATCATTTTTTTCTTTTTTATTTAGTAATATGGAAGGAAGTATGAAGCATATTCTTAAGTGATATGAGGATAATGGTTGGGAATCTCCAGTCAAAAGATTGATAGAATCTAGATGATTGATCAGATTCTATGTGATCAATGGTATAAACTAAGGCAGTGACTGGAAAAGTTAGGGGGTGAGACAGATTGAAGAGATACCATCCAGGTATAGTTGGTGGGACTTTGATATCATGAGTGGGCAGCAGGAATGAGAATCATTCTGAGGCCATGCCACTGTTAAGGTGTCAGTCAGGGTTCAGTTAGGAAAACAGAAAACATACTAAATATTTTAAACCAAAAGAAATTAAGACTTGCCATCGGTTACTAGAGGTTGGTAAGCTATAAAAGTAAAAAGAATATACTATAATTAATAATTGGAGGAAATAGCTTACACCTTAATGGTTAAAAAGTAGAATAATCAGAACCTAGGATTTTGTTGACAAGCCCTACAGGGCTGGCATTCATTATTTTAGGGCAGACCTCAGCACTATTTGCACTTGGACCTCTGAGGAGGGTCCTGCCTAGTTGTTCCTGGTCCATCTGAGGGGACTCAGCAAATCTAATGCAGAGAGTGTTCAAAGAAGTTAGGGGCTGAGTCTGCTTTCTGATTCTTTTGAAGTGAAGCCAACAGGGACTCTAAAAGAAGAAGTCTGTTCTCCCTATTTGACATATTCCACTATGGCTTCCATTTGTCCAGACCTAAGAAGAAATCAGGGGATAAAGGAGTGTTAGGAATTCAGTCTTCAGAGGCTCAGTCCCAGCAACCAAGAGCAGTATATTGAGGATGGGTGTGGAGCTGAAAGACAACAAGCAAGTAATTAGTTATATTTAATAACTGATCTTGGCATTTCAGGTAAAGGAAAACACTGAAGTAAATATGAGAATTTCAGTCTTTGAATGATTTAAGGTGAAGGAATATAGCAGAAATTGGGTTTAGAACCAGGCAGTCTGTGTTCTTCCATTTGTTTTGTTCTGCTTATAAACATCTTTGGCACCACCTCCTACTAGTGTTTTGGCTTTGTCAGTAACTTATCCTCTCTATGCCTTAGATTTCCCATTTATAACATGGAGATAATAGAATCTCCCTCATGTTAAGTTCTACAGGAGAGTTAACTTTGTTATCTCCATTATATAGGATTTTAAAAGCCATGAAAATGGATGAGAGGTCCATGTAGGGAATGCAGAGAATGAGTAGAAGTCCACATTGTCCACCAACATTTAAACTGTAGATGTTAAAAAAAAGGTATTATTTAAAAAATAAATAAAATACAGAAAAAAATTAAAGGTAATTACACTAAAGAAAGCAAAGAAGTATTCTTAAGAGGAGAAAGATGATCATTAAGCTCCAATGGTCAAGAATAGTGATGACATATAGAAATAATAGAGGTGACAATTAAAAACCAGGCCAAGTGACTTGAAAATTAGGAATATATTTATGATATTTTTCTAAAGTAGTTTGGGTGAAATTGAGAGGAAATTCTTTGCAATGGGCCGTATAAGAAATCCCGGCAGTGATATATTAATCAGGAAACTCTCCATCCTCTGGAAGTGAGCAACTGAGGACACAGAGAAGGAGTCAAGTGGAGAAATAACCCAAAGGAGGTAGAAAGAAGGTGACTAAGAACTCACTTCAGGAGATTAGCTTTCTGAAGTTGGAAGTGTGTATCTTTCATAGACACTGAGTTGTGTTTGGTGTAGGAAGGAAAGAAATCGAGGCCTTTTTTTTTTTTCCAAAAGGAAAAGAAATGTAGAGAAATAAAATGGCTGCCATAGCATCTATTGTAAATTGGTTTTGTAATTAGGTCACACCCATAAGCATGGAAATGAGTGAATGCAAGTTTCTGAGGAGGACATTGTAATAAGTCAGTGAGAACTGGATTTAAAATGTCAGTCCCACGATTTACCATCTGCCTAATGTTAAACAAGCTGTTTAAGCTCTCTGTAACAGCAAAAAGGAATGATAATTTCCTTCTCATGGGAGCAAAGTACTTAGTACATTTCTTGACACATAGAAAGTGGTTCATTTTGAACATAAGGACGAGGATGATGATGATGATGGTAGTGATGGTGATGATGATGAAAAAAGTGATGACTAAGAAATTGAAATGGTCAACCATGGTGCCAATGTGTCTAGGGAAAATGTAGCTCTGGAATGAGAGTGGTTAACGTAAAGAATTGGGAGCAATCCATGGAATAAAGAAATTTTTGATATGTGAATCATCATGTAACATTTATTTGCCTGGCTGAATTTGAGTCTGATGTTTCAAGTCTTCTAAAACCACATTGGCTCTCTGTAGTTTCAACCTGGGGTTTCTTAATTTATTATGTCTCCAGAAATAAAGAATATTGTTTGGCTAAGGATAATTACATTTACTAAATGGAGCTTTTTAAAAAAGATTTATTTAATTATTTTTTAGAAAGAACGAGAGCGCACACATGTAAGCACATACTCACCAGGGAGGGGCAGAGAGGGTCTTAAGCACACTCTGTGCAGAACATGGAGCCCAACATGGGGCTCAGTCTCACCACCTGAGATCATGACCTGAGGGGAAACCAAGAGTCAGGTGCTAAGCCAAATGCACCACCCAGACGCCCCTAAATGAAGTTTTATAATATGCTATATATTATTAGAAAGTTTCAATTACAAAATAAAGAAATAATAGGAATCACAAAATATAATACACAAAATTAAATATTATAGATATTTGTGAGTTACTTCAATATGACATTTCTTAGCAATACATTCTTTAATGGTTCACAGAGGATTAATCCTTGGCATGTCTGCTTTCTCTATCCAATTGGCAATTTTTAGCACATAAAATATCTATTTTTCTAATTATAGCATCTATTTATGTGTTTTAACAAACATTGGAATTGTTTTTTGAAAATGTTCATTAAAACAATCCCTAAAATCTGAGAGTGTATGCATTTTATTATAAACATGATTTGGGGCTTAATATGAAAAAGTACAATACACTCAAATTTCAACTTCTCACACTCTTGATTATACACCTTAATAATTTGTTGTAACAAAAACATAATTTGTTGTAACAAATTATATAGCATTTTTGGAAAATCACTCAAAATTAAAGAAAAAGATAATATTTCTTACATTAAAATCATATAGGAGCTGGCATACATTAGACACCTACAAAAAGAGAGCTTTCTTGCTTTCTTTTTTCTTTTTTTTTTATGTCTTTGCTTACTTGCTCATTTCAGACAAGGAACATGGAATTCGGGGTCAAGGTACATCTAAGATGGAATTAACACATGTGTAACCTGGGAAAATTACATCTTAGTCTTATTTGTCTTATCCCTTGTCCTCAGGGTTCATCTATGTTGTAGCAGGTGTCAGAATTCCCTTCCGTTTTAGAGCTGCGGTAGATTCTATTTTACAATTTATATGATTTACCACATTTTGTTTATCCATCTTTCCATTGATAAGATACTTGAATTGCTTTTACCTTTTGGCTATTGTCAATAATGTTGTTATGAAAATGGGTGTACACATATTTGCTTGAGTCCCTTATTTCATTTCTTTTGGATATATATCTAGAAGAGACATATTGGATCATTTGGTAATTTTATGCTTAAGATGTTTATTTTTTTTGAAGAATTGTCTTATAGTTTTCCATCCTTTACATTCCCACCAGCAATGCACAAGGGTTCCAATTTATACATATCTTTGCCAATACTTGTTAATTTCTTTATATATATATTTCTTTAAATATATACATACTTAATAATGGCCATTCTAATGGGTACAGTGTGGTATCCCTTTGTGGTTTTTATTTGTACTTCCCTAAAGACTGGTGATATTGAGTATCTTTTCATATACTCTTTGGCCATTTTTCTATCTTCTTTAGAAAAACAACGATTCAAGTCCTTTCCTCATTTTTTAAATTTAATTTTCTGGTTTTCTTTGTTGTTATTGTTGAGTTATAGGAATTTTTTATATGCTCTGGGTAAAAAAATCCCTTATTAAATATATTAGATTAGACAAATATTTTATCACATTCTGTAAACTGTTTATTTGTTCTGTCAATGGGGTACTTAAAAAAATTTTTTTTGATGCACAAATCCTTTAATTTTGATGAAATCCAACCTATTTTCTCTTGTGTTACTTGTCTTTGATAATATCTAGGAAGCTGTTATCAAATCCTAGTCATATTCTTTTTACCCTGTCTTCCTCTAAAAGTTATGTAGTTTTAACTCATTTTTATGTCTCTGATCAATTTTTAGTTAATTTTTATATGGTAGAAGGTAAAGGTCCAACCTTATTTTTTGCATATGGAGATCTAATTTCCCAACACGTCTGTTGATACAGATTTCCAACAGATGTGTCTTACTTGACTCCTTTCTTGTTCCTTTGTATTTCCTTTTTTGCTTCTGTCCCGTTTTCCTTTTCTTCTCTTCTTGTCACTTCATTCACTTTTTTCTTCCACAAAATATGTATTTCATGTCAACTGGACAACAAGCACTACTTTAGTCACTGAGTATAAAATAGACCCAAACAGATAAATTTACTGCTAGTATGGGAGTGGAAGAGGAAGATGGTGACAGAAAACAAGTATGTGTGTGTGTACGTGAACGTGTGTAATATTAAGTTGATGCATGCAATTAAAAAAAGTGCACAATATAAAAGAATGGCAGGCATTGCTCTAGTTTACTTGAAGTGACAAGAGACATCTTCTCAGATTATGTAATATTTGAGGGGAGACCTTAAAGAAGTGAAGAATGAACTCTGAAGATATCCAGAGAAGCAACTGTAAGAGTAAAAGTCCTCAAAAAAGAATATGACTGTTTGAGGACCAGTCAGGGGCTCAGTGTGGCTAAAGTGAAGTGAACACAGGAAGAATGCTAGGGGATAAGGTAAAAGAGCTAGAGAATGCCATGAGATGCAGGGCTTAGTAGTCATAATATGGATTTTGATTTCTATTGTGAATTATAGGGAAAGGCAATGGAATGCTTTGGGCAAAGGGGTGACATAATATTATTTCTTTTTTTAAGATTTATTTATTCATTGTTTGAGAGAGATAGAGAGAGAGAAATGGGGGAGGGGAAGAGGGAGAGCGTCTTCAAGCAGTCTCTCCTCTGTGCACAGAGCCCAACACGGGTCCATCCCACAATCCACAAGATCATGACTTGAGCTGAAACCAAGATCCTGACGCTTAACCAACTGAGCCACCCAGGTACCCCTAATTTGTTTTTCAAAGAATCATTGTTATTGCATGCTGTGAATACACTGGATGGGGCAAGAGTGGGTATAAATTGACCATTTAAAATCCCACTATCATACTGCATGCCACATATGTTTGAGTATCAGTGGGTAGTTGGCAGTGAAGGTGTCAAGAGATGATCTGATTCAGTAGATATTTTGAAGATAGAGTTGACAAAATTGTCTATTGAATTGGATATGGAGTGGGAGATGAAGAGGATAATCAACAATAACTACAAGATTTTGAGCCTGAGAAATTGATGAACAGAGTTACCCTTTATTGAGAATTTTTGAATATCTTTCAGAAATTAAGTTGAGGGAGGAATATAATAAATACATCAGTGATGGAGTAAATTATGAAGTAGTTCTTATTGTAACTACTTCATTGGTGTAATTCAACCTGGAGGTGAACTTGTGCTTTTAAGGTATAGTTCTTTGCTCTCAGGGAAGGAAGGTATTTATCAGTAAGGCAACTGAGGACAGAAGCCTATGTAAGTTGTGTAAAGTCACACACCTAGTGGAGAATTGAATAAAAACAAACAAACAAAAAACCTCCTGATCTAAGACAGTGTCTCCTCCAGGAGAACACAAGGCCAGTCTGTTTTTCTAATTTAAATTACAGTGATTTTCTGATATTGTGATTTCTCTACAGAGAAATTATTTTACTGATTGCCTTTAATAATGGGAAAGAAAAAATGTAAAACATCTTCATTAGACCAACTAATTACTGAGACATAAAAGTCTTCAAGTTGTTTGCTTTATATTTAACCTCAGTTCAGTCCTAACAACATTATTCTGAGCTGTGAGTTGCTCAGAGAATTACAGAGAACCAGACACGTGGACTTACACTCATTTTCATTATTATCACAGAAGGATATTATCTCTGATATGACGAGCAGAGTGACAGTAATAGCTGCCATAAGCTTATGTTAAAGAGACTTTTTTCATTGCTGAAATGAGATATAAAAATAAAACAAAACAGATAAAAAAAGATTTACAAAGCTGCATTATATGAGGAAGATGTAATGGCTAAGGTATGTATTTGATTTCACAATCATATCAGATATTTCTTTGATCAAGAATGGTACTCATGATCTGGATATAAATTAATAATCAAATCATGACAATTACTTTGTTTTACCTTTTGTCTCAGTGTCTCAGTGTCTATCTACTACTAAAATGCCCTCACTGAAGCTATCACATAGGATTGGGGAAATGTGCATCTGGATTTTGAAGACTCATGTTGCTAGATGAGTCTTCCCTCATGTTAAAACTCTATTAGAAAGTCGGTAACTTTGAGACCATTCCATCAGCACATTGCCCTGGATTTCTGTCATCATTTGTTCCCAAGGAATTAAGGAAAATTGTTTCTAAAGCCATTCAAAGAAAGAAAATACTTAAAGTTAGTGTAAATGTATTTATGTAACTCCGTCTTTTATTACCTCCTATAACAATCACTGATACTGTAGGAAGATTCATTAGATAAAATCATTATTAACCAAAAGAACCCTATGTTTAAGCAGGAATGAATCCTACAGATTATAGTTTACTTGTTCATTCCTTCAGCAAATAGTTACTGAAAGGACTCTCAGTGCCTAGCAGACATCTCAGCACAAAAGTAACAGTGTTGAGTAAGCTGTCTCTGGATTCAAAGAACAACTAACTAGTCAAGTTAAAGAGACAATTGCATGCCAGTGAATCTCTGTCAAATGAGCTCAATGGTATATTAAAGGAAAGCAGAGGCCCTGGGTAAACGTAGATGAGGATACTCATGGTGGAGGATGGCCCAAAGTCATCAAAGCTGCATGCAGTCTTTTCTTTGTACTTCCATTGTTACTGTTTTCACTTTCTGATCTTCTCCCATGATGCCCTGAATATAGAAAATAAAAGACAAATGTTAATATCAGTTTATTAAAATGTATTGATAAAATTAAATTTTCATTAAAATTATTCTTTTTAAATAAAATAGCCCATTATTTTGCCAAACCTGTTGTACTTGATATACAAAATAGTTGTTCAGAAACTAAACTTCTGAGAAAATTTTTAAGAGTGATTTTGTATCTATGAATGTAAGATATTGTACCTATGAATGTGAGGTTATTTTGAATTCTAAAAGGAAGTTAATAATAATGATCATAACAATAATAGTAGTAATAACAGCTAGCACATAGAATATGTTCTATGTTGGGCACTATTCTTAGCACTTGACATATAATAATTGTCTTAATTCCCCCAAATAATGAGGTTAATAATGTTGATAGTATTAATATAATCATTTTACAGATGAAGACACTGAGAACTCACAGTTTAAATAACTTGTCCAGGGTCACATAACTAGTAAGAGAAAGAACCAGGACTGACTTTAGGCTCTACAGCCTGTATCTTCAACACTACACTATTGCATTATACCAGGGAAAGTTACACATTTGCATTTTCTCATCATTACAAGTGAGTGCTTTTTGGGGGGTTAGGGGGTTTCACTCCTAATGTAAGAACATTTTTGTTTGAAAAGAATCAATGTTCACTTTCACCAGTTTATTCTTGTCCTTCTTAGATGTAAAGAATTTTCTTCTCATCTCTCTTTTTTCCATTTTTTTATTGTTTTGGGGTTGTAAAGATTTTTCAAAGACAGACTTGTAAAAGCAGATAACTGATGTGCATTAATTTTGCTTTCACAAATTGACAGGCCTAATGGCAACATATGCTCTCACGTTCAGGGCCCCTTTTATAATTTGTGGCAGAGAATTAGGGAAAAGAATAGACTTTGAAGCCAGGTAAACATGGATTCAGATTATGAGTCTGAAAATTACTATGTGGCTTTAGGTTACTTAACCTCTCTGAGGTTCAATTTCCTCAGCTCCAGGATTAGGCAGGAATAGGTTATATGGAGGACTAATTCAGAATTACACTAATGGTGCATTAACCAAAGCATGATCTGGATGACTGGTTGTAATGTCAAAAGAGGCCTGTATGATTATTACTACTTTGGTGTTTTTTGTTTGAATCATATGAGTTCCTATTCCCTTAGATTAAAATTACATTAATTATGTGTTACTGTGTAACAAAACACAGGGAGTAGCTTGAAGCAAGGACAATTTGTTTAATTTTATGATTCTGGAGATTGAGCAATTCTACTTCTCCTGTCATGAGTTGGGATTGCCTATTTGCATTCAGTAGGCAAATCAGCTGGGACACATTGTTTCTCCTCCTTGAGCTCTCTCGCTCTATATAGTGTCTCATCCCCCAAGGCCTCCCAATGTGCACCACCCCCAGCAAGATATTCTGTGACTTCTCATAACTTGGCAGCTTGATACCCAGAGGAATTATTTTAAAGAGACAGGCCCCAATACGAAAACGCTCATCAAGTATCTGTGCATTTGCTAGCTGATATCCATTGACTAAAGCAAATCATAGAGCCAAGCCCACAGAAAATGTGGAAAGGTATAACACAAGGTGTTTATTTGGGGGCCACCAATGGAACAGCCTGGCACATTTTGAATATTGATTGCATATGGTTGAGCCATGTGGGCTGGAGAAACTCTCTAGAACTCCTACATTTAACTTAGGAGATTTACATTGTTGTGGAGTTTAAAATGCACCAGGAGAAATCCCCTCCTTCATCTCTCATAACTGCTTCATGGTCACTGATACGTGAGTAGAGAAGTCAAGTTTCAGTATAAGTGAGGGAGGCCAAGAAGTGTCTACGGATAAGCTCATATGCTTTATATAAAAGCATTAGCAAATAATCACTTGAATAATAGGTGTGTCAGTGTTCTGCTCATATCCTCGTGGTTAATTTTTCATGTCCTTGTATATCAGTAACTGGCATCTGGTGACTTTTTCCTCCAGTTGCCAACACCTCCATCTTTTTTTCAGAGATGCCCTAGGCTCCCCCAACTTTCTTGGTCTTCAGTCTAGAAGAACAGGACTCCTCTCTGCCTGTACACTCTTGCTTTTAACCAGGGAATTAGGGGCACAGGGGAATAAATATTCTCTGACTGAAGAAAGTTGAGATATGACTAACATTTTCTCCAAATCTCCTTTATCAAAAATGAACCAAACTTAACCTTGCTGACTTGCTAGTCTTCCTTGGTTTCTTTGCTTCCTATTTCCACTTTTCATCTCCCTGACCAATATTAAGCCTATTGGAAATCTTCCTAATGAATAAATTTTTACTTGAGCCCTTGTCTCAGGCTTGGAGAGTAAAATCTAAGACAACTAGTGATGGTAGCACATACTTTAGTTAGTTCCTAATTTTTTATTTGTTAAGCTCTAAATACTCCATTTATAATAAGTGAGAAAAGAAACTAAGTACTTAGCAATTTGTTTAATAATTTCAGAATTCTTAAAAACTTTTGCCGGGGGGCACCTGTGTGGCTGTTTGTTAAGCGGCTGACTCTTGATTCAGGCTCAGGTCATGATCTCAGGTTCCTGGGAGCAATCTCCATGTCAGGCTCCCTGCTCAGCAGGGAGTGAGCTTGAGGCACTCTCTCCCTCTTCCTCTGTCCCTCCCCCCACCTTATGTGCAGGCATGTGTGTGCCCCTCTCTCATAAATAAATAAATAAGTATATAAATTTGCTGGTCTATTTTCCATTCATTTCAGGAATACTTCTTGGTTTTTGAAATATATATAATTCCATTCATTTCAGGAATACTTCTTGGTTTTTGAAATATATATAATTTTATATAGTTTGATTGTTTCAGGAGTAGAATTCAGTGATTCTGGTATATGATATCCTTGATATCATAACTTTTAAGAGGTTATTTAATCTCTCAGCCTCAGTTTTACCAGGTATGTTAAAATGAAAGAGTAACATTTTTGTGGCTAAATCATTTTTACAAATACCAAATATTCATGGAAGAGCCTTCAAATTTAATATGTGTTTGGTAATGTTGGATTTTGCTACCACTATTTTTAATATTATTATTTTTTCATTAATATACTTGTTTAAACTCTTTTTCCTTTATTTAGAATATATGTGAGTACCTCTTTGCAATGACCTACAATTCACCCTGCCATACATTGTTTTACATAGCTATTAGTTTCTCTAAGTTTAAATTACTCTTGCCTTTTGGAGCAGAAATCCACTGGGTCTTATTTGTCCTTTCTCTTTTGAATGACTGTCAACTCCCTCTTGAATGACATTATTAATGCAGACTCTGTCTATAAGCAGAGTCATTCAATTGTAAGAACACTTGATTTATTGTCAGAAGATCCAGGTTGAAAATTTAGTTCTGCCACTTACTTTTTCTCTGCTATGCCTCCATGTTCTCATCTGTAAAGAATGAAAATATTTATTCTCCCCTCCGTCTAGTTATTTTGTGTGCCTAAAGTCTATGTTGGAATGCTTTGGGTAATTACAATGCAGGGGAAGGTATTACCATTATTGTCTGCACACCCCCACTATTCTTACATGTTTTCCACTCACTATATTGCCACCTGATGTGTGAGAAAAATGAGACACATTTCTTTAGAATGAGAGAAACAGAGAGACTCTATTTGTACTAATTATTGAATAAAGGTTTGTTCTAACACCTGCAACAGGTATTTTAGGATTTTTTTTCTTAGAACTTAAATTACTTCATTTATCTTCAATTAGCTATCAGAGGAATGTAAAATGGGAAAGACTGTTGTATTAGTCAGGGTTCTCCAAACAAAAGAAACAATGGGAAATGTATATAGATATATATAATAAAGGGTTGGTTCATGTAATAACAGAGGCTAGGAAGTCCCAAAGTTTACAGTAGGTAAGCCGGAAATCAAAGGGAGGAAGTTTTAGTCTAAGACCAAAGACTAAGAGCCAGTAAAACTGATGGTATAAGTTCCAGTCTTAAAGTCCACAGGTTTATGACCCAAGAAGAGCTAATTTTTCAGGCTGACACTGAAGGCAGGAAAAAATCATTCCAGACTTCTGGTTTCTACATATAAGGTGCTTGGAATCGCCACTCCATCTTAACAACCAGTAAAACAATGAACAGACAGAAAATCAACTCTTCTTGGATCTGTAAGAAAGGGGAGTACACAAGGTAATTCATGGCTCCCAAAATTGGAGACAGACAAGTGAATACAGGGAGTCACAGTTTCCTTCAGCAGAGACTCATACATGGAAAATTCCATGGGAACCAGTGCCAGAGTAGTAAAAAAAATTTACACATTGCTGGAGGCTCAATAAAAATAAGTTTGAGAGTTAAAAACTCCAAGCAAACCCACTCATAAAGGAGTCCACACAGTATGGTGAAATTTACAATGTTTACAGTATTAGAGAAAAATTCTTTCATGCTTCCAACAGGGGGAGTGAAAAAGAAACCATTTTGAAAAGTCCCAGAGCACTCTGCTTCTTAACAAGGCCTGCCCTCAGGGAAAACTAATTAACAAGGGTCTATATATATATATATATACATATATATATATAGAAGACCCACAGCTAATATCATCCTTAATGGAGAAAACCTGATAGCTTTTCCTCTACCAACAGGAACAAGACAGAGATGTCCACTCTCACCTTTGTTATTTGACATAGTACTGGAAGTCCTAGCCCCCGGAATCAGACAACAAAAAGAAATAAAAGGCATCCAATTCAGCATGGAAGAAATCAAACTTCACTATTTGCAGGCAACATGATACTCCATGTAGAAAACCTGAAAGACTCCACCAAAAAATTGCTAGAACTGATACATGATTTTGGTAAAGTTGCTGGGTGAAAAAATCAATGTACAGAAATCTGTGGCATTTCTATACACCAATAGAAGCAGCAGCAAGAGAGATCAAGGAATTATTCCCATTTACTATTGCATCTAAAACCATAAGATACATAGAAAAGGAATAAACCTAACCAAAGAAGAAAAAGATCTGTACTCTGAAAACCGTAGAACACAATTTCAGACTTCAAGTTATATTACAAAGCTGTAGTGATCAAGACAATATGGTATTAGCACAAAAACAAATACATAGATCAATGGAACAGGATAGAAAACCCAGAAATGATCAACTAATCTTTGACAAAACAGGTAAGAATATCCAATGGAAAAAAGTCTCTTCAACAAATGGTGTTGGATAAACCTGACAGCAACATGCAAAAGAATGAACCTGGACCATTTTCTTACTCCATACACAAAACTAAATTCAAATGGATGAAAGACCTAAATGTGAGACAGGAAACCATCAAAATCCTAGAGGAGAACACAGGCAGCAACATCTTTGACATTGACCTTAGCAACCTCTTTCTTTTTCCTTTTTTTTTTTAAGATTTTATTTATTTATTTGACAGAGAGAGAGAGCACAAGTAGGCAGAGCAGCAGGCAGAAAAAGAGGAAAAAGCAGGCTCTCCATTGAGCAGAGAGCCCAATGTGGGGCTCAGTCCCAGGACCCTGGGATCTTGATCTGAGTAGAATGCAGATGCTTAACTAACTGAGCCACCCAGGCACCCCTGGCATTAGCAACTTCTTACTGTTTATGTCTGTGGAGGCAAGGGAAACAAAAGCAAAAATAAGCTATCAGGATTTTATTAGGATAAAAAGCTTTTGCTCAGTGAAGGAAACAATCAACAAAACTGAAAGGCAACCTATGGAATGGGAGAAGATATTTACAAATAATATATCTGATAAAGGGCTAGTATCCAAAATCTATAAAGAACTTATCAAACTCAACACCCAAAAAATATTTAATCCAGTTAGGAAATGGGCAGAAGACATGAATAGATATTTTTCCAAAGAAGACATAAGATGGCTAGCAGATTCATGAAAAGATGCTCAATAACACTCATCATCAGGGAAATAGTAATCAAAACTACAATAAGATATCAACTCAGACCTGTCAGAATGGCTTAAATTAACAACACAGAAAACAATAGATGTCAGTGAGAATTTGGAGAAAGGGGAACCCTCTCACGCAGTTGGTGGGAAGGCAAACTGGTGCGACCACTCTGGAAAACAGTATAGAGATTCCTCAATAAGTAAAAAATAGAACTACCCTACGATCCAGCAATTGTACTACTAGGCATTTACCCAACGGATACAAAAATGTTGATTCAAAAGTACACATGTGCCCTGGTGTTTATAGCAGCATTATCAATGATAGCTAAATTATGGAAAGACCCCAAATGTCCACTGACTACTGCATGGATAAAGAAGTAATATTCCATCTATATATATATATATATATATATATAGATGGAATATTACACAGCCATAGAAAAGAATGAAATCTTCCCATTTGCAATGACATGACTGGAGTAGCATGTATTATGCTAAGCAGAACAAGTCAGTCAGAGAAAGAGAAATATCATATGATTTCACTCATATGTGGAATTTAAGAAACAAAACAGATGAATATAGGGGAAAGGGAAAAAAAAAAGAGGGTGACAAACCATAAGAGACTCTTAACTGTAGAAAACAAACTGAGGGTTGATGGAGGGAAGGTGGGTGGGGGATGGGCTAAATGGGTGGTGGGTATTAAGGAAGGCACTGGTTGTGATGAGCACTGGGTGTTATATGTAATTAATGAAGCACTAAATTCTACTCCTGAAACCAATTTTACACCATACATTAACTAACTAGAGTTTAAATAAAAACTTGAAACAAACAAACAAAAAAATAAAAAGGGCCTAATTTGCTGGGGAAACTAACTGACCTGGGGAAGAAAATACCCAATTCTTGCTGGCTCTAGTCATCCTGTTCCACCTAAAGGAGGGTAAAAATAACAAAAAACAAAAAGCCTAAGAACTATTTGTGAAGTTCGCAGTGCAGAGGCAAATTTTAACTAAAACCCTGAGACTTAAACATATGACCATAGAAAACTTTCCTCACATTTCAGCACCCCATTACTAAAGGCCTATTCAGAAGCAAAACATTTTACCAGGTATATCATGCCCTGCAATCAAGAAGAAATAATAGGGAATACCAAAAAACAAAAACTAAAAATAAAAATAAATTGAAGACTCAGAGCAAAAGTGAGAACTATATAATAGGGATGTTAGAATTATCAGACCAAAAATTTAAAACAACTATGATTAATATCCTAAAAGCTCTAATGGATAAAGTAGAGAATGCCCATGACTAAGTGGGATTTATCCCAGGCTGGTTCAACATTTGAAAATTAATTATTATCCATCACATCAACAGATTAAAAAAGAATAATCACATGGTCATATAATAGATGCCAAAAAAAGTATTTGAGAAAATCCAGCACCCATTCATAATGAAAACTCTCAATAAACTAGAAATAAAAGGGAACTACCTCCACTTGATAAAGAATATCTATAGAAACCCTGCAGACACTATTGTGCTTGATGAGAAACGGGTATGTCCCCTCTCATCACTCCTTTTTAACATTGTACTGCAAGCTTGAGATACTGCAAAAGACAAGAAAGGGAAATAAAATCATATAGATTGGGGAGGAAGAAATGAATCTGTCTTTGTTCATAGATGACATGATCATCCACATAGAAAATCCAAAAGAATTGATGAAAAAAATCCTAGAACTAACATGCAATTATAGCAAGGAACACAAAACATGGTTAAAGTTTAAAAGTCAATTGCTTCCTTATATACAAACAATGACCAAATGGATTGGAAATTAAAAGAAAAAAATAACAAAAAACACAGTATCATTTATATTGGCACCCCCCAAAAATGAAATGCTTAGGTATAAATCTAAGAAAATATGTTCAAGTCTATGTGAGGAAAACTACAAAACTCTGATGAACAAAACAAAGAACTAAATAAATGGAGAGGTGTTCCATGTTCATAGATAGGAATACTCAGTATTGTCAAGATGTCAGTTCTTCTCAACTTAATCCATAAATTAAATGCAATCTTACTGGAAATCCCAGCAAGCTCTTTTGTGGATAACAACAAACTGATTTCTAAAATTTATTTGAAGAGCCAAAATTCCTAATGAATCCTGAAGTAGAACTATCAAGCCATGAAAGGAAATGGAGAAAACTTAAATGAATATTACTAAGTGAAAGAAGTCAAACCAAAATGTGTTATTCTGCATGGTACCAACTATATGATATTCTGAATAAGGCAAAACTATGGAGGCAGTAAATAGGTCAGTGGTGGCCAGGGGTTGTAAGTAGGGACCTTGGGATAATTAGGTAGAACATATAAGATCTTTAAGACAGTGAGAATACTCTGTATAATACCATAAGGATGGATACATATCATTATGCATTTGTCCAAACCCACTGAATGTGCAACACCAAGAGTGAATTGTAATGTAAGCTATAACCCTTGGTGATTATGATGTGTCAATGTAGATTTATCAGTTGTAACAAATGTACCATCTGGTTGGATATATTGATAATGTGGGAAACTATGCACGTGAAGGAACAGGGGTATATAGAAAATCTCTTCTTCTCAATTCTGCTCTGAAACTAAAACTTCTTTTAAAAAAAAAGTCTTAAAAAGAAAAAAAAAAAAAGCAATGTCACACCTGATCAATTGGGCAGAAAGAATTCCCCTCTATCTGGGGGAGGGTCAGCAATTTTTTTTCCATTCAAGTTTCAACTGACTGGATGAAAGTCACCCATATTGAGCAAGCCAATCTACTTTACTCATTCTACCCATCTAAATGTCAATTTCATCCAAAAACATGCTCACAGATATACCTAGAGAAAAATTTGATGAAATATCTGGGCACCTCATAGCCCAGTCAAGTTGAAATATAAAATTAATCATCACAACTCATGAGGAAAAAAAAAGAAAAACTATCTAGAGAAATTGACAGTTGTCTACATGGAATGTTAGGTGCTCATATTTTCAAGTTATCAATTTGTTCTAAATTGAATTTATATAGGAAAAAATCGGATAATGACCTCAAGATACAAACACAATTGCCTGTTTGCTTCTCTTTCCCAGCAGTCTGTTTTGGGATACTGTGCTAACACTGCCTTGGTCATAGCAGATGTGCTTTTTAAAGTTTTCTTTGACCTATTAATATAATACGTTCCCTGTAGGGGTGCCTCGGGGGCTCAGTCGTTAAGCAGCTGCCTTCGGCTCAGGTCATGATCCCAGGGTCCTGGGATCGAGCCCGCATCGGACTCCCCACTCGGCAGGAAGCCTGCTTCTCCCTCTCCCACTCCCCCTGTTTGTGTTCTCTCTCTCGCTGTGTCTCTGTCAAATAAATAAATAAAATCTTAAAAAAATATATATATATGTTCACTGTATTTCTACCAGTGCTGCCCTCTGTAGGAAAATTGTTTTGATTTTAACAAAATTCTGAAACTGATATAAATGTATTTAATACTTTTAAGCAAATAAAATTTTAGAGCAAAACAAACTCATATTAAATTATTTGATGCTTCTCACAAGTCCAATATTCTCAATCATATGAGTTTTTTTTAAGTTCCAGGTGTGCATATTTATTAAAATAAGAAATGGAGAGAAACCAAAAATTCAAAAAGTGAAATATCAAGATAAGCTTATTATAAAAGGAATTACTTGGAATGATTCTTATTATGGTAGCAGAGAAAATAAAATATTTCTGTTGGTTTTTAATATAAATTGATATTTTCTTAGGGCACTGCAAACACTTTGAAAATTAACTTGCCAACACCTCTCAGGCTGAAAAGTTTGTTTCCAAAAAAATGACAGTGATTTTTAGCTAGCAGATTTATGGTTTTTCTCAACTGAAGAACTTTTCAAACCACCATTTTAGTCTCTGAATTAAAATAACCACATGGAGCAAGGTAGGCCACATCTATCTTCTAAATTTATATAAAGCATAAACTATACTTAAATATCTTACAACACCTTTAACTCATTATTTTACCCTAGTTACTTTAAGTTAGAGGTCAAGAATTTGTGTAGAATTTACTGAAAGACTCAAAGGTGTAAATTCACAGTTATATTGCAACCCAATGGGAGATTAAGAAAAGTAACTTGGAGAAAATGATTTAATCCATGAAAATGTTATGGAAACCATATATTCTTTCCATTTCCTTTAAAGTATGCACTTTTTAGAAGCAAGGCTTATTAAGGTAAAATACTTAGCTCAATCAATGAAAAACAAATCATTGGTTGATTCACATCTTACGCTGCTAAAGGAATTCTTTTTTAATTAAATACAAGAAAAATGCAACCAGGTATCTGAAAATGACTTTGAAGATGGTATTCTTAATTGTGTAGCAGACACATTCCCAAAACTCAGTGATTTAGATAGTTCTATCTTATCATAGTCCAGTGAAGATGGCAGGTAAGATTAGCTTCATGGAGTCATTCAGGAATGTATGTTACCCTCCATGCATACTGCAATTCTTCTATGTTCATCAGAAGACTTTGAGATAGGTCCTGCATTGTGTAGGTGGCTGACCAGAGAGAGAGCAGGAGGAAAAAAGAGAGACACACCCAGAGAGAGATTATAGGACCTGAGCTTGAACAAATGGCTTATGTTGTCTTCTTTCTCCCTCCTTTTCCTCGTTTTCTCCTTCTTACTCACAATAGGACTGAAATGTATCCATAGGAAAATAATCCATTCTTACATATCTTTTCTTTTTTTTTGATTCTTACATATTTTGAACACACTGTCTATAATATCTTGATCACACATACATCCTACATAGTTTGTAGATATGCAAAAGGATTTTTCACTGATTTTCCAGTGTTCCTAGTCTGCAAAAATAGAGCCTATTTTTAATTTTAAATATAATGCTGGCTCATTGCAAAAAAACTAGTAAACAAAAATAATAAAATATTACAAAAGCATGATAAAAGTATAAAGAAAGTCTAATCCCAAAATTTAGAGATTATTACTATCTACTATTTTGGCAAACACTCATCTTTACTTTCATCCATATATTTGTTGTTGTTGTTAAAATTAGATCATTCATTATAGAGTGTTTTGTACAGATTTTGTTTTTCCTCAGAAGTACAGAGTTGACGTATTTCTGGGTTAAGGAATATTATTTTATATTTTTGTACCAGCTGCACAGTGTTTCATTTCTCTCAAGTCTTTCAATACAAATATTTGATTGTTAACATTTATTCTGCCCAAAAGGAGTTTGGCAGTATAGTAGTTGCTCAATAATGCATATTACACTAAATTGAAGGCATCTCTTATTTTTATAAATATCTAACCAGAGCTGAGAATAAAAGGACTTGTATATGATTTTTTACTATAAGAAAACCAGCTGCAGATCCTTTCTTAAATGAGCTATAGCACTTAATTTAAAATTAAAACACTCTTTTAGTAAGTTATTCTGTGAAGGCAACATTGATAGTGGTAGATATTGTTAATCTATTCGAATTTCACTCATAAAAAAATAAGCAAGTAGAATAGCAGAATCAAGTAGGACAATAAGTAGGACAACTCCTATTCCAAAACTAGCATTTTCATTCTCATGAGCCCCCAAATATAATGGTTTGGGATAAACACCAACACCTACAAGACACAACTGTTACCAAAATATATGGAAGAAAATCATGTGATAGTTCTGAGAAGAAGAGCACTGAAAATCATCATCATGTACATACTGGAAGAGTCAGGGGGCAATCCTAACACAGCATCTGAAACTGGTGGTTGTGGAGGTTGGTGGCATTTGAGGTTTCTAATTCCCAATGAGTGCAGTGACATAAAGGAAGGTCGCTAGTGCTCAAGTTGTAGTGAGGTGTTTGTGAGTATGAACCTTGGAGGCTAACAAACCAAGTGGTCTCCCAAGTCAAGGTGAGGAGTAGAATATCCCCAAAGAGTTGGATTGGATAGTAGGCAAAGAATTAGAAGAGTTCAGATGAAAGGGTGAAGACCTCTAGAAGTTGAATCCTACTGTTTTAATCTGCATGAAAGGAGAAGAAAGGGAGCCTTAGGTTAGTGACACTAGAAAAGTGATATTGGTCCATTCCTTTCTCTTTGAGGTACATGAAAATTCATCTCACTTCATACTGAACCAGTGAAAAAGATTGTGGTTTTGTCCTTTAAAAGCTACCAAAAAAAAAAAAAAAAAGAATTAGCCTCCTACAAATGAGGAAAGTGTGTTGGAAATTTATGTTGGCAAAGCAAATGAAAAATACAGCCTAATATTTTGAAATGAGCAAAGAGAAATAAAGGAAATGACAGAAGTATAAGCCAACAACATAAATCAATATTATAAAAGATCAGAATGAAATTATTGGAGAAAAGAAAAATATGAAAACAGAAGTGAATGAACTTCATTAAGAATTACAATTGGGGCACATTGGTGGTTTAGTCAGTATAGCATCCCACTCTTGAACTTAGGTCTTGATCTCAGGCTTGTGAGTTCAAGCCCTGCATTAGGTGTGGAGCCTACTCAAAGAAAAAAGAAAGAAAGATAAAACAAAATACATGTAATTGACCCCTCTGAAGAAGAAAACCAAATAAATGGAATAGAACAAATATGAAAAGTATAATCCAAGAAAATTTCCTGAAATCAACAAAAAAATGATGTGAAACTACATAATGACAGAACACTGTGAGTTCCTTGGGAAGTTAAGCAAGTATTTCCAACACTAAGACATATTCTGGTAAAATAATTAGATTTGAAGTAAAAGTAAAAGACCCTGGAAGCATCTAGAATAGAATATGGAAGTTTGGGGTTCCAATTCAAACTAAGAGACTAACAAAGGAAAAGAACATTTATGTTTCAATTACAGAAATAACATGAACGCAACTGGACATGTAATATTAAAACAAGGAATTCCTCTCTTTTTTTGTGGGGCGGGAATAAGTTTCTGATGCTGTGTTGGAAAAGGGGAATTCTTATAACTTAGAGACACACTGAAATATTCACACATAAATTAATATGCTATTGGCATTTGCCTCAAACTTACCCAGGAGTGTGTGGTGTGTAGATACAATAATGTTGGTTGTGGGTTGAATATTATTGAAGCTGAGTGGTGGGTCCATGGGAGTTCATTACAGTCTTTTTTCTTTTTGCATGTAGTTTGAAATACTCCATACAAAAAGTATTTGTCATAAATGAATTGTTTTTCTTTACTACTTTATTTTTTTTAAGATTTTTTATTTACTTATTTGACAGAGAAAGAGAGACAGCGAGAAGAAACACAAGCAAGGGGGAGTGGGAGAGGGAGAGTAGGCTCTCTGCTGAGCAGGGAGTCTGATGTGGGGCTCGATCCCAACTGAGCCACCCGGGCACCGCTCTTTACTACTTTAAAATGGTTTTCCCAGGGATGCCTGGGTTGCTCAGTCGTTAAGCATCTGCCGACTCAGGTCATGATCCCAGGGTCCTGGGATCGAGTCCCACATCGGGCTCCTTGCTCAGTGAGGAGCATGCTTCTCCCTCTCCCTCTACTGCTCCCCCTGCTTGTGCTCTCTCTCTCTCTCTCTGACAAATAAATAAATAAAAATCTTTAAAAAATAAAAAAACTAAACTAAAATAAAATGGTTTTCCCATATGCTATATTTTGATTTAGACTTTCTAATGTATTAATTTTAATTTCTCCACATCATGGATTACTTTTGCCCACTGAGTCATGTTCTTAGTCATAATTCTCCATTTTAGTTCTGTTCCCAAAAGTTTTGGCCACTACAACCTAAATTAATCTCCTTAAACAAATTACTATTTTTCTCTAAATTCAAACTATTCAAAGTGGATGAAAATACTCTTAAATTAGGTCTGTATAAATAATCCCATTCCTCTTAGTGAGGAAAATGTGTATTATTTTTGATTACTTACTTTAAGCACTAGAAACCCAGAAATAATTCCTTTATCTAGATTCCCATGCTGTGATTAGTTTTTTGTAATAATCTACCATTTTTGTTCAACCTATAGGCACTTTGTTTTGATCCCCAGTAATCTGATCTACATCATCTAATCAGTGAAATTCCAAAATGCAAACCTGACCATGTCACCTTCCTAATGGAAACTCTTCTAGGGCTTATGAATTCCCTGCTATAAAGACATAGGTTGGGGTGCCTGGGTGGCTCAGTCCTTAAGCGTCTGCCTTCAGCTCAGGTCATGATCCCAGGGTCCTGGAATCAAGCCCTGTATCAGGGTCCCTGCTCGGCAGGAAGCCTGTTTCTCCGTCTCCCACTCCCCCTGCTTGGGTTCCCTCTCTCGCTGTGTCTCTCTCTGTCAAATAAATAAATAAATAATCTTTAAAAAAATAGTTATTTTTAATTTTATTATGTTATGTTAATCCCCATACATTACATTATTAGTTTTTTTTATTATGTTATGTTAATCCCCATACATTACATCATTAGTTTTTTTTTTTTTTTTTTAAGATTTTATTTATTTATTAATGAGAGACAGAGATAGAGAGAGAGAGAAGCAGAGGGAGAAGCAGGCTCCCAAGGAGCAGGGAGCCTGATGTGGGACTCGATCCCAGGACCCTGGGATCATGACCTGAGCTGAAGGCAGACGCTTAACCATCTGAGCCACCCAGGTGCCCAACATCATTAGTTTTTGATGCAGTGTTCCATGATTCATTGCTTGCGTATAACACCCAGGGCTCCATGCAGATCATGCCCTCTTTAATACCCATCACCAGGCTAACCCATCCCCCCACCCCTCCCCTCTAGAACCCTCAGTTTGTTTTTCAGAGTCCATAGTCTCTCATGGTCCGTCTCCCCCTCCGATTCCCCCTCTTCATTTTCCCTTCCTGTTACCTTCTTATTTTTTTTTTAACATATACCATATTATTTGTTTCAGAGGTACAGGTCTGTGATTCAGCAGTCTTACATAATTCACAGTGCTCACCATAGCACATACCCTCCCCAATATCTATCACCCAGCCACCCCATCCCTCCCAACACCCCACCACCTACCACTCTCAGGAAACAACCTGAGGGTTGCTGGACATCATTAGTTTCTGATGTAGTGAGATAGGTTTTTAATCTATGTTCTCTACCCCCTCAGACCTCTTCAGGCTCCTCTTCCCCATCCTCCAGCATCAGATTTAATTTTGGTTGATCTACCTCCTTTACAGCTCCAGGCCCTCTGCATAGACTGCTTCCTGTAGGCCTTCATTTACTCAATTCTTACAAGTTTATCAGAACCTAGTGCCAATATCACTTCCTAGGAAAATTACTTCTGAAACTTGGTTGGTAGGTTCCTTGATGTATATGCTTGGAACACCCTGTGATTTTGGTTTAGAGCAATTATCACAGCTTCTTGTTTTATATGTATTTGTCTACTTACTATTTACAAATATCTGTCACTTTTCTTAGGTGATAAACTCCACGAAGGCAGAAGCCATGGGGGTTTTATACTTCATAGTTTCCCACTTTCTAGGACAATACGCTTATTAGGCACTTGCAGATTTGCTGATTGGAGAATTTGTGAGCATTCCAGTCGTTTGTGGTTAGTACTTCCATCAGATAAGGAACATTTCTTGAAGAAAAATCACTGATACTCCCCATTATATTCTATTTTTAACATTACTGCGTTCAGGTCTTCCTTCCCATTCTGTACCTCCCCCACATTTCTTTTAGGAAGAAGTGGCAAGTTAAGCAGAACTTACTCAAATGAGTGAGCTCACAAGATAACTACTGTGGTCTCATATGTCAGTGACAATTAAAATTCTGTCACTTAAACTAAATGGATCCCAGGACTCTCTAGAAATAATAATCTCAAAGACATTTCAAAATTGCAAACTGTAGAGTCCACAACTGATTTTTTTAAGGGAATAATGAAAAATCACAAGTGGAAGCAGAAAAGAATAGCTTAACAATGATAACAGAATAGGAAAAAAGCAAGGGTTGAGAAGTATGTACTGCTAATACAGCCTTTCCTGCCACTAGTAAAAATCTTAAATGGCTTAGTGTCTAAGCTCAGAGAGCAGAGGTTTATACAATGCCATGGATATAAAAGTTACCTGCATACTTAATTGGCCTTAGGTGAAAGAAAGCACATGTAATAAATCTAGTGGTCATGGTGTGGTAATAAGCAATGGTTATTAAACATTTCAGTTCTCCTATTTAAAGATGAAAGAATCAAAATGTTCAGATAAGTATGAATGTTCCCTGGGCATCTGGGTGATTCAGTCGGTTAAGCAACTGCCCTCGGCTCAGGTCATGATCCTGGAGTCCCTGGATCGAGTCCCGCATCGGGCTCCCTGCTCAGCAGGCAGTCTGCTTCTCCCTCAGACCTTCTCCCCTCTTACGTGCTTTCTCTCTCTATCAGTCTCTGTCTCTCAAGTAAATAAATAAAATCTTTAAAAAAAAAGTATGAATGTTCCCTTATTTGTTTCTTTATCAAGGCAAACTGTTTTAACTGCACACTTAATAATATTTTCCACCAAATTATTAACATACAATTAAAATTTAATTTTGTATATTTATAGTAATACATTTCTTTTACATGTAGAAGTTTACTTTAATAGTTTAATTTGACCAAGATATAGTTGATTGTAAAGGGAAATATATAAATATATGAGCAAAATTTGATTGAACCACAACACTAAAATAGTTTATTTAAAAAAATGTTCATCATTGGGGTGCCTGGGTGGCTCAGTTGGTTAAGTGTCTGCCTTCAGCTCAGGTCATGATCCCAGTGTCCTGGATGGAATCCCGCATTGGGCTCTCTGCTCAGCAGGGAGCCTGCTTCTCCCTCTGCCTGCCACTCTACTTACTTGTGCTCTCTCTCTCTCTGTCAAATAAATAAATAAAATCTTTAAAAAAAGATAAAAATAAAAAATAATAAATGCTCATTGCCTTAATCCTCAAATTATCAAACTGTTGGATATAAGCAGCAGAGTATTTTTCTTCTTCAATTAAAAATTTAATAAATCTGGAATTGGATATTTTGCCAACATATTACTGAATTTGTTATTTAAATGACTTGTATAATATTTAATAACAGAGAGGATTACTTTTAGAATGGTTAAAATGCATGAGGCTAAGCAAACTTTGAAAAGGATCAGGAGCTAAATTAATTCAAAATATTCTGAGTAATTTAGAGTGACACTTACAAAACCTTTCTGCTTTTACAATTGGAAAGAATTGACCCCTGAGGTAAGATCTGAAGAACAGTCAGTATTATTATTGCTACTCAAGAAATTACTTCCTTGACTTTGAATGGAACAAACTTTATTGAAAAGTTTTGATGCACTCCACAGAATGTAATTCAAATTAATGTTCTCTCCTTGGCTTGAGAATCTCTTGTAGAAATTTTAAGAACGCCTCCCTCTACTAAGAAAATTTAAAAAGTACAGTGCAACCTTTCATTTTATTTAATATTTGTGCCGTTTAAAAGTAGTCCAGAATATGCTTCTCAAAAGCAAAGTATGGTTATATACTATATACCAGACATATACTAGTTTATAATTCTATTTTATAATATCATTTTATTTTTATACTCTATCATTTCAAATTAGATGCTCTATCTTAGAAAATCATCTGTAGGTGTTTGATCATGCACATTGAATTCATCCAATTATATCTGCCTCTCACAAATAGATACTGTTTATCTGAAGAAATAATTACATAGATTTGAGAATTTTGTATCATTTGCAATAATAATTCATTTTTCCATTTTCCATTAATTTACAGTTCACATTTATTTCCTTGATTGGTTTACTTTAAGTTTTGTTATGACTATAATTAGCTATATATTAAAGTGTGTATTCTTTGGCACATTGGACCAATATTGACAGACTCAGCAAAAACAAATTGCTACAAATTTTATACATGTGCAAAATGCCTCATGGATTTTTTTAAAAAATTTATCTATTATTTGAGAGAGAAAGAAAGAGAGAGCGTGGGTGGGGGGAGGGGCAGAGGGAGAGAAGCAGACTCCTCAAAGACTGGGGAGTCAGTCATGGGGCTCAATCTTACAAACTTGAGATCATGACCTGAGCCAAAATCAAGACTCGGTTGCTTAACCAACTGAGCCAGCCAGGCACCCCTTCATTGATTTTTAATTTTGGAAGTCACATTGTTCATTGTTTGACATTTTTAAAAATATTACTTCTAATTAGCACTGCTATGATAAACTCCCTTGTTTTGTGAAGCAATTTTAGTGTTAGTGTTAGTATTATCTTTAAACAACAGGTGAAGGATCTTGCCAGTTATTCAAAAGAAATAGAAACAAATATGAAATTAGCTTAGAAACCTTAAGAAAATCATATATATATATATCCCTAAATTCATAAACATAACATTTATTTATAATCCTAAAAGTGCTTAAATGTTAATAAGAATAAAATTCCACTAAAATATTTATCATAATAATTTCCTATACAGAAATTAAACATCTAATGCATTTATTTAACTTGAGAAATAAAGGACTAGTTTCCCCACAATATTTGGTAACAAACACTCTACAACAAATGAGAACTCGTCATTTATTATTCATCCCTTGTTTGTCCATTCAAAATACACTTGTATATCCTGAGCTAAGTATTTGGCCCTTCCAGATCCATACCCCGCATTAATAAACAGATTCGTGGCTCATGAAGCTGACCTATATGAACTACACCCTTGCTCTGTTTCTGTTGGGCTGTCAGTTGGTGCCCTGGCAGAAGATACCAGGTAGAAAGCAGAGTGAGAGCAGAGTGTTTCTACCCAGCATCACTTGAGGTTGCCTCTTTGTGGCTCTGTTATTGACTGATGTGTCCAGCTCCACTCAAAGGGGGCTTCCTTGTGTAACTTTCTCTATGTTGTTCCCTTGGGCCTAAGAGTAGTGGAAGCTTATTTATTGCATAGCCACATGACTCTTTGTAAAATCTTTTGTAAATACATTCTGCTTGAATGATCCCAACTTCGGATTTCCCAACTGTTTCCTGCTGTGGCCAACCTAAAACTACTGTCTAGCACCCACCAGATGTGGTTCTTGTTAATGTCAAGATAGTACTCTTTTATTTGTTTATGTATTCTTTCATTATGTATTTATTATTTATTTATTCACCCATTCACTCACTTATTGTAATGTGAAGGGGAACAGAGATCTTTCAATTTCTGTTCTTGCATCTTTAAATAAAATTAGCTCTAAAGGTCTCAACCTCTGCCCTTTTCCCGCACCAGTCATCCCAAACATTCAAAATCCCAATCTATAAAAGCAAAACCACACGAAGATCCGAGGAGTTGTGATTTTAAAATGTGAGAAGATATTTTGTGACAGTATTCTCCTTTCCATGTGAGAACAGAGCATGTCTTTTGTGTAGAAACTCAGTGGTGAAATGCAGTGTCTTCCCTCATTAAACACTGTTCAGACTTTTTTGACTAGAAATGTATTCTTGAAATGTATTCAGTATAACAATAATTTTCTAATAATAAAATCATGTGAATTGCCAATGGGGATTGTTAAAAAGTTTTTGTCTTTATGTGTGTGGTTCATAATTACAACAATACAAAAAAAATCATTCTTCAAGAATAGTAAAAGAAGCTATGGTTCCATCTCATTATTTTTTAAAATGTGGTTATATAATAATTTTAAAGACAATTACAGGACACTTCTTGGATTAAGAAATATTAAAAGCATTTAAAAGCATTTTAACATTAATGACTTTAAAATATTTAAAATGGATATGAAAATTGTTTTGCTATTTTCAAAAATATTCATTTATTTAATTTTTTAAAATAAGTTTTAAGATAATATATTGATTCTAATTCTTGAAACAGACTGTAATAATACATGGTAGTTATCATTTTCTCGTCATCCTATGAGATAATTCATAATATTTTATGAAGTTCAGATTAGAATTCAGGAATATAAAAAAATTAAAGCAACATGACAAAATATAGTAAATATAGAAGATTAGGACAATAAAAATATGAAATATATTACAAGACTGGAGTGTTAATTTTTTTGTTTTCCTCTTTGCCCTAACTTGAACTAGCTTCACCAAGACTTTTGGATTTTAGATTGATTTTAAGTCCATTCACAATACAGGAGATGCTATGCTTGTTTCTTTGAAATGGTTGTGCCATTTAATTGCAGTTTTGTCTGAAAATACTATTTTATAAGATGTTTATCTTCCCAAAAGGAATTCGTACTGGGGCTTGCTTTGCTCCAAATATTGCCTTTGTTATTCAGGGGCTCTTTATAGGATTTTCCCCTCTCTCTGGATACAATTGTCAAATATATGGAACTAATCAGTCAATCAACTTCTCTCTCTCTCTCTCACACACACACATGCACACAATGGTTCAAATATGGGCAGAAATATATTCTGGAGATTTCAGGAGAATGAGTAAAATTATAGTTAAAGAGAATGAGAATGATGAGGAACTAAACACAAATATAATAACATGTTTTATAAAAGCCATTGAAGCAAATAAAATCGGGATTATTTTTGAGGAATATGTCTCCTCTCCTGAAATCTGTTACAAAACTTCACTGCAAATACTAATATTCAACTTAATATTTTTCACTTATTCTTAAGCCCTTCAAGCATTTAGTAAATATTCAAGAAGACTTCTGCTAAGTCATCTGTAAAGTTTATTTGAATTTAAGTAAATTCTGCCATGCCAGAACTATCTTTACTCATCTATCCTCAGAATGGAGCACATTCTGGGTCAAGTAATAGATATTTAGTTAAATGTGTCTCTAATTAACCATTGACACATATGCTATACAATGAGGATAACATCTTTAATCAAGGAAGCAGGCTTTCTAAAAGTGAGAAATTTTAGAACAGCCCAATACTACTAATTTGGAGAATCTGGTGTCAGGTGAGTGAATTCATCACTCATGCACCCACAAAGGAATTTAAAGACGTGTTCAAGGATGTCTGGCTACTACTTAATAATGACAGTCTCCTCAGGGAAGGGGCAGCACATGTGTTTGCCCTGTTCATGCCTGGGAAGATAGAAGGATGCGAAGGTCAGGTCTTAATTACAGAGCACAGTGACCTGGGTAATAGCAGATTTTTAGATCCAAGAAACAATATTTCCTTTAAGTGTGATCACTTAAAGAAGCTAGTGACATCCATCCAGCCAGAGGACATAGATGGAGGTAGGAACTCTTACAGAGAATCCTGTGATGATGTTTTAAAATGGTCTATGAGAAAGATCATTATTTCAACGACTTCTGTACTCTTTATGTTAAAACTATAGATGGCAAAAGACCACTGTTGCATGTATCAAAGCCACTAGCTTCAGCCTAAAATTTTCTGGAATGGTCATTCGAGATCAGAATGGAAGCTCACCATCACACCATCTACAGCCCTGGTTGTTGGAATACTCAAGATTCAGGTTCACTAGTACGAAGATGGCAATGTTCAGTTGGTTAGTCATGAAGATGTATAGGACTCAGTAACTGTTTCTAAGGAAGTCCAAAGTGCCAAAGAGTTTATTAAAATCATAAAGCATGCAAAATATGAGTAGCAGGCAGCAATTAGTGACAAATATCACACAACGTCAGACACCACATTCACCGCCTTGTGCCATCAGTTGCCAGTTACCCACACCAAAATCAACTGAAACAAGATTGGTAAAGAAATGTGGAATGCTTAAAGGCTGAATGTAAGTATTCTTCAGTACGTAGCAAGAAAGGATTCAATATGTGGTCCTGTGATAAATAAGTGATTTATAAACAAGAGTGATATTTTGCTAGGGCTTTAGTTAACACGTTTTCTAGCCCTCACAGAATACTGTTGAATCTATAGCATCATTTTGATTCTCTTGTGCTCTCTGCTTTGTAATTTTCATGTTTTCACTATGTCTACTTGTAATTTTTTTTAATTCTGCCATATTTAGTGATGAAGAGAGTGATGTATCCTGGAGTCATCTTCCTGTTTAGATCATTTTCCTAGCCATGAAGCCCTGTTACTGATATAGACAGGTAATGTGCCCCGTATTTTTCTACCCATGTCCTTCAAAGCACTTCTGGTGCTTCAGTGATTTTTACTGATCCACCAAGAACTAAAGAGGCTACGCTATAAACTAGCTGAATAGAAGACACATTCATCCTTCTCCTTCCAACTCCTTTGATCATCATTTATAACATCTCATAAGTGGGGGCACCTTGGTGACTCAGTCAGTTAAGCATCCGACTCTTGATTTCATTTCAGGTCATGATCTCAGGGTTGTGAGATGGAGCCCCATGTCCGGCTCCATGCTGGGCAGCTTGGAGCCTGCTTAACATTCTCTCTCCCTCTCCCTGTGCCCCTCCCCTTAAGTCTGTGCCTTCTCTCTCTCTCACTCCCTCTCTCTCTCTCAAAAAGAAAAAAACATAAACATCTCATAACTGTAGTTTTTTAAAAGTTTGGATTTGAGTTTTTCAGGTCCCTTTGTGGGGGCAAAAGAAGTTGTCTAGAAATTCCATTATAACCAACTTCTATGGGGAAGTTGTATTTTAATCCAGAGTCTTCAGCCACTGTCCCTGCACATAAATGTGTTGGCTTTCTCCTCTTCCCTTGTTTTCTCCTTCCCATCTAGTACCATTATAGTTGTAGACATAAGTTTGCATTTTTAGAAGAGTTTTACTCAATTATTAGTATTTTTTTTTATTACTCATGAACTACTGACATACTAGGGATGTAGTAGAGTATAAAATTTGAAAAATGCAGATGTTGAAGTAATAATAGGTATCTTGTACTTTAATACTTTGTGGTGGGATTGTACTTTAAGCAAATGAATCAAACTATGTAAATCACAGACAAAAACTAAAGATGAACCAAAGTGAAAAGGATCTATTCCAGGCAGTGTCTTTCTACTGTAACCTGCTATTTAAGGGAATACTAGTGATTTGTTCTAAATAGGATGCACAACTTGTTCCAAATTACTCTTCCTCAGTCCTGTCTGCCAAGAACTCAAATGTAACTATGATGCAGCAACTCTTCCCAGGCTTATTGGCAGGTATATGCATGATCTCCCAGAATACACAGGTAACAGAGATATGATATGACAACTGCTAATGGTAGATTCATTTATATTGTTTACACTTCTATGGCCAGGCCTTAACGGAGGGTCAGTTTTTCAAAAAACAGGTAATGTCTCCCTCTTTGCCTCCAGATACATGTCAAAAAAGAAGGGGGCTTTTGTTTCAGCTTTCTCTTTCCTCAGTAATACAGTCAAGCAAGTTTGTTTCCAAGTGACCCATTGAGCTATAGAAGCATTTTTTGTTTATTTCAAATAAAATATATTTGCATTAAAAAATAAAAGTAAGAAACCATTTAACAAGTCACATTTACATAGAACAAATAATGGAGAACATCCCTTTCAAATATTTCTAATGTGCTTCCCATTTTCATTGACCTTAATTTTTCCTAAAACAACTTCTCCCTAGTTAACTCATTTATCTACGATAGATTTAAATTACATGTCAAAAACTCTTTACTCCTCAAATCACTTTTGGTTCAAAGGATGTAAAGGCAGTTAAATTTTGAACAAGTTCATTGTTGTATTACATTTTCCTTTCACTGGGGAAGAAATCAGGAGGAAGAAAGGCAGGTGTAATTGAAAGAATGGAACACATGAGGCTTACATTATTTTCATAAAGTCATCAACAAAAAGACACATGAAGAACAACGTTCTTACCTCTTAGCTCAATTTAGACGAAAACTTTGTATGGAAATAGTTAAATGATTTCTACTTACTTTTTTGTGATATTTAAATTTAATGTTATCAAAGAATCACATCTAAAAAAAATTCTTACGCATTATCTCCGTACTCTTTAAGAATGATTCTGCTGTCAGGCTAGTTTACTCAAATCTAACTAGTTTATTTTATCTGCCAGGATGCAGAGCTGATACTATAAGATGAAAAACTTTTCTCTTCAGTAACCATTTAAGAAACACTGGATAAATTAGAAAGGCATTTTGGAAATTAGCTCTTTTTCAAATAAGAAAAAAAAATCTATTCTATACTGCAAGGAATTATTGGTGTTTTCTTCTAATTAGAAGGGTTTTTTTTTTTAAGCCAAAGGTCCTCAGAAAGTAATAAAGACATGCTGCAATCCAGGGAGGGTTTAAATGCTATCTCCTACTCAATACTTGTGCAACCATCTATATATTCATTAACATTTTGGACCTTGGAAGGAGGAAATAGTTATTATACTGTTGGGTTATTCATCCATATGAGTGACTCCATTAGTAGTTTTCAACAAATGTGACTTCTATTATCATCAGTAACTAAGTATTGTGTACACAATAAGCCTTTTATAGATAGTGCAAATGAATTAACCACTACCAATGCCTCACATTTATGTAATATGGTATATTTCACACATATTAAAATAAAGCTCCATATTTAAAAAGGCGATTTTCTTAGAAGATCAGACTCATATAAGATATGCATTTTAAATTTATTTCATGGAATATAGTATGTTTGCACAGCAATATATTTAGCTGAGAAAACTATTCCTTGTTTTCATATATTTTCTGCTTTGTAATTGCTGATCTTTATACTCACTTCATGCTTTTCACTCAATATCAGCTTCCTCTACTGGGGTGATGGCTGATCAGTCTCTATCTAAATGCACATTTGCTGTTGAGAGGTCAGGCAAGATGGGGACTTAGAATCTCCATTGGATTGGCAAAATGTATTCCACGGTGATTTCTATATGAACAGATATGGAGACACACAAAAACAGGATTAAAGTTGCTTAAAAAGTGCATGAGGAAAAATATTAAAAGTTTTATAGAAAAAATGTATCTTCAACAAGCAAGAGGGAATAAAAACAGAGGATGGAGGCAGTTTTAGATTAAAAGGGACATAAGAGACATAATACATATAAATGTGAACATTGATTCTGTTTCAAATAAGTTACAAAATGTCATTTTTTGAGATAAGGGGGGAAATTTGAAAATGGACATGATATTAGATGATACAAAATAGCTAATTTCCATGTCATGATGTATAGAAAGGACACTGTGGTTATGCAAGGAAAGCTCCATAATTTTACAAGATGTTAATAAAAATATATATGGTAAAGTGATATAAAGTCAAGAATTTTCTTTAAAATACCACAGGAATGTGAATAGATGAAGCAATGTTGTAAAATCTTTATAACAATTGAATCTAAGTAAATACTCTATAGAAAATTATTCCTCTTTTATATAATTCCTTAAAATAAAATTTAATTTAGAAACATTTTTAGAAGTAATCTTATTCTATGTTTCCAGCATAAAGCTGGAATATATACATGACCATCCTCCTGCTGAGAAGTATTAAAAACACTGTATAAAATTTTAAAAAATAAATAAATGAAAGTAAACCAACTTTGTAATTGCATTAAGGACTTAGCAAGGAAATAAAGAATCCTGAGACCAAAAACTAATTTAAAAGCAAGAAAGAAGAGAGATAAACAGCACTGTACTAGAACAAGCTACTTGCCCTGAGGACATTGTAAAATGAAACCTAAGGAAATTGAACTTTGTTTTTAGGTATTTCTGGGACCGGCTCAAGGTGGTAAGCCTTTTAGCAGAACTTCTAAATATAGTTGGGACTTCAAACGACTATAACTTCAGGGTAAGCGTGCGCTAAATATCAGGTCACTTTCTCTCACCCCATGCTAGATAAAAAAAAAAAAAAAATCTTCCTCAAAATGAAGAGCTAGGTGGGAAGAAAAAACTTTCCCTGAAAATTAATAAATGATGTTAGCCTTAATAGTTCTTCACGCTGAATTCAGCTAATCTGGTTGAAAAATAATAATCAGATACAAAGTAAATACAAGTCATTTGAAGGAAGTCTGCATGCTCAAAGAATTTGCATGAATAAAGTTCCATGGAAAATAAGCTCACAGTTAAAAATCACAAAACATACAGGGAAATAAGACAAGTGAGAGATAGTAGAAACAACGGAACATTGAATAACACTCAAAAAAGAGGCCTGAAATTGATCTTTTAAAACTGAATATGAATTAAGTATTTTCCTATTTATAAGTAACAAAAAGTAAATAAAACATAAATGCATTACAATTAAGTATTATAGGAGTCTTTTACATTGCTTGCCCCAATATTTCATATCTCCCAGTGTACAGGCTTTGTTGAGCCATCTCCCACATTGACTCCGAGTTTGATGATTTTTCCTGCTTTGGTCAATGGAAAATTAACAAGCATAAATAGGTATATATATATATATATATATATATATATATATATATATGATAAGCATTTGCACATTGGGGTATGTTCTCTAGAAATGTTCCCTTTTAGAAATCAGCCTCCGTGCTACAAAAAGTCTTAGGAAATACTACTGAATTAAGAGTTTGGAAAACAGAGCCAGGGTGTTTGAAAGACCATCATGGATGTTCTAGCACTAGCCAAGCATCTAGCTGAGTGTAATCATGTAGATGACTTTAACTATGGTGACACTGAGCCCATTCGACCCATAAAACCACAAAAATTAATAAATCAATATTCTTTTACAGCAGTAGTAGATAAACTTTTTCTGTAAAGGTAATAAATGTTTTAGGCTTTGTGGGTCATACAATCTCTGTTCCAATAACTCAGTTCCATCCTGTAACACACAAGCAGCCATGGGCAGTATGCAAATAAGTGAACATGGCTGTGTTTCAATAATACTCTATTAGTGGGCATGGGAAGTTGAATTTTATATCATTTTCATATGTCACAAAATATTTATAACCATTTAATAATAAAGCACCTTTCTAGGCTCGGAGGTATACCAAAACAGGTGTTGCACCTCATTTGGCTTTCAGGCTATAGTTTTCTGATCCCTGTTGTAATCAACTAAATTTTGTATTGATTTGATACAAATCAATACAAACTGAAAATAACTGTAACTGATACAAATAGATAACTGAAACAAAACTTGAAATAAAGTTTTGTTAGAAACTGAATACTGATAACTGAATACAAACTGAAACAAAAATTGTTACTGGAAGTTGGCTCCTGCTATAAAGAACTTTGCTTTACATCTTAGGTACATTAACCCTTTATTCTAATGTCACTTCTGTTTGGCCTTTTTTTTTTTCCATTTCCATCATACAGTTCATGGTTTCACCTTCTTTCCTAAGATCTGAACCTAATTTATTTAAATATTTTTGTCACATGATTGGGACAAAACAAGAAAGATTATTTTACACATTATATACAAGTAATACTTTCATATCCATGTAGAATATTTGTGTAAGAGAAGCTGTGTTCAGTGGGAAATTAGCAAGCACAAATAGGTAAATATATGATAAGCACTTGCACATTGGGGTATTTATAATTTTAATTATAGAGCAAGGCATAATTTTACCCACCAATAAAAAAAAAAATGATATTTGATTTATAGGTCTCACCGATTCTACCATCTTCCTGTTTTCCTAAGAAAGCTGTTGGTTCAATTTTCCATCCTAGGGAGAATTTTTCTTGGCTTAATCTTTGAACTATAGAATCAGGCTCAGACAGATACTGTGCCATTCCCTTGGTAGTAGCCATAAAAATGCAACATCATACTCTGACCTTATTAGTTGAACAGTCTATTTTTGTAGAAATAACCAAGGATTTATTTTTAACTGAAAAGGAATAAAATATTTCTGTTTGAACTCTATAGGCCATATTTTAGAATCTAAAATGATAGTTTTCTTTCCATTTTGAGATACCAATTTTTCTTTGAAAGATACATGTGTTTGGTTTGTTCAGATGGACTTTTTCTATCATGTCATTCAGATCTCAGATCTTTGATAGCAGAGCTAAAGGATTTTGTTTTCTGGTGTCTCATCCATAATGGGCTCTACATATCTATGAAACCCATACTGAAGAGTCTCTGTTTTGAAGTTATTTTTATCTTTAACACAATAGGTACAGTTTAAGGATTAATCTCCAGAGCTTTTATTATGCTTTTAAATGTGTCTTCTTGTAATAAACTGTAAAGCAGAACACTTCGGTTGAAGAGGAGACTTCTTTTTTCTCTTAAGGTGTTTCCTTAATCAATTGTAACTCGAAGGCTTGGTGGCAAATTTAAAAGGATGTAAAAGTATCAAACTTATCTCCCATGCTATTTTTAGTTTTGCTGTTAAACATAGGTTTAGGGTTATGTTGATAAAACATGTGCATTTAATATTTCTCTATATTTTTTAAAGTAGGCATTTCATGGGAAGAACATAAATAATTTTAGTTGTCTGTACCAGTAAGTGATTATCGTTCTATACAGGTGTTAAGTGAAATAGTGATGTATTGTGTGACTATCAGATTGAAATAAGATTCTTGTTGAGAGGTCAGAATTCAACTGTAATATAGCTGCCCTATAGACAATAGGCAGGGGAAGTGATTTGAGTTATAAGTAGGTTTGCCTTGACCATAACCAAGTTTTAGGAATTAGAGGCAAAGGGAAGTCAGATTCCTCAGAATATAACAAATAGCTTGCCAATTAATAGGATTTGTGCTTAAAGTCCATTAAACCTATCTCTATTACCTCATACTCTTCAATCTCTTCAGGTAGAATTAACTTTCTCCACTAACTTGGATGTCAGAAGAATCAGTCCTGAGGGATTTTACCTTGATTGATGGGGAACTTTGTTTCATGATAACTTTGGTTAGAACACAAGAGAATGAAATAATAAAATTAATGGCAGTTACTGTTAGCTGATTCCACATGGACAGAATCCAGAAAAACGTATAAAAAACTTCTTTCTATTGGTGTGAATTACATTTTCTAATCCATAGACCTTCAAATTAGAGTTAGTATATTGGATTGGTCCTCTGACTTAGTCCAATTTTTCCTGACTCCTAAGTAAGTAGGGATTTCTTCTCTAAGATCCTCCCTCTCAAGGGATGAGTTTTCCTCTTATTGGTAGGACATCTATTTGTTTTTTTAGAACCCTGTTCTTCTACCTCCTTTAATTATCCTCAAACATTTCAATTCTCTAGTATCCCTAGTCTCCTTCCCTAGTATTTTTTCTTCAGTCTTTAGTGTGTGTTACCAGTTACTCTATTATATCCAGGTTCATATTTCAGACCAGCAGTAAATGAATGGCAAACAGACAAAGGAAAAACAACAACAAAAAAACAAAAAACAAAAACAAACAAAAAAACAGAAAAGCAAAAAGTTTATATATACATGTATATGTATATAAATTCCCTAATGCTAAGTAACTATAAGACAATAAAATCTTTTAAGTCTTCAAGATTGATTTCCTCTTAGCAAATTTTCCATAAGAGATATTTCTATTACTGCATCTGCTTTGACCTGCGACACCAAAGTTATTCCCCATCTGTTATCTAATCTTTTTTCAAATCTAGACCCTAGATGAGGGAAGGGCATGCTACACAATTAAGTGTTGGAGTAGGAAAAAAATCAGGCATGATAATCTGATTAATATAATATGTTCTTTTACTGCAGGGTTCAAGAGTTATTGGGCTAATCAGAGATGCAATATTTATATAAGAAAATTAGCATATAAGATTTTCAAAACTCATTAGAATGCTAAGCCATTTTCAGCAAACACTATGGCATTATTTCCATAATATATATACCTGAGTGGAAAAAAAATTCACCTAATAGTAACTCTGAATTAATTTTTATACTTGTTACCACTATAAGAAGATCAGAATCATTTTATTCTTTTCCTTCCCAGAACTTCTTGCTAAAATGCAGACTGTCAAATATTAATATAAGTATTTTTCATCAACATTCCTATTCTATCCCCTCAAATCCTCTTCTCTTGTACATTGCATAACTCTAAAATTTGGCAAAATCCAAGGTAATCATAGTTATAAATAGTTACACAATCTTACATAGCATTCAAAACATATAAATGAGAAAGAGCAAGTTGGAAAATCCTCTTCCAGAAATCAACTTCCACATAGACATAATTATTTAAGATGTTGAATTTTATTTAACTGGTTTTAAACACACTGCATATTGAACAATAACAAAACAAGTAATCAGAGATATAAAATAGCTGTATTCAACAGACACAAACATTTAAGTGACATTCATTATTACTGAATTCTTCAAAAGTCTCTCATATCCCATTGGACATTCTAATGACAGGGCAATAGTGCTTAAATTCTTCCAGACAGAGATTCCATTCTCCACATGCTTTTATCCAGCGAATATTAGTATGTATGTTAGATTTATTGGAATTTTGACTTTCTTTAGTCATGTTTTTCCACATCCTCCATCACAAACTTGTTTTATTGCTCATTTTAAATGGGTTATATTAAACTAACATTTTATAACATCCATGTTGAGAAATAGAAAATATAAAGTAGGCCTAATGAACTTTAAAAGAAGAAAATATAGGCTTTAACCAAAAAACAAAATCTAAACTTAATACATTTATGTCATCTTGGCATAAAGTTATCTCTAGAACATAAATGGAAAGTAAGTACTGGGTTCTTTGCACAATTTTTAATGTAGAAACATAACACACTTTGTACAAATGTAGAAGAAAATTAGCATTCAAGTTATTTTAGATATTTAGAATTTTACATAAGCAAATGGAGTCAGAGATTTGATTGGACAATCTTAAATAGCATTCAAATAATATAAATAATAAACAGTAAGTAAGCAAAATTTTCCTTATAGAAATCAACTCGGGGCGCCTGGGTAGCTCAGTTGGTTGGGCAACTGCCTTCGGCTCAGGTCATGATCCTGGAGTCCCTGGATCGAGTCCCGCATCGGGCTCCCTGCTCGGCAGGGAGTCTGCTTCTCCCTCTGACCCTCCCCCCTCTTATGTGCTCTCTCTCTCATTCTCTCTGTCTCAAATAAATAAATAAAATCTTTAAAAAAAAAAAAAGAAATCAACTCTTACCAGGACAGACTATTAATGAATGATGGCTTTTAAACAAATCTGAAGAACATGAAGTTTCTAGCCAAGTGGATACTTCTAAGCAGTGGAATCAGCAAATGCAGTATCTGTGAGTTGTTTCCAGAAGAGCAAGGAGACCTTGATGACTGGGTGGAATGAACAAAGGGTACAGGCAGTAAATCAGGCTGGAGTCAGGGTGTTAATGGGGAGGGCCTTGGACAATAAAGATTTTGGCTTTTAATATGAGTGAGAAAGGAAATTAATGTGACATTTTTGGAAAGGTGCAACATGTTTGGACATAATTTTTTTTAAAGATTTTGTTTATTCATTTGAGAGACAGAGATACAGAGAGAGAAAGCATGAGCAGGGAGAGAGGCAGAGGGAAAAGCAGGCTCCTCACTGAGCCAGGAGCCCGATGTGGGGCTTGATCCCATGACCCTGGGATCACGACCTGAGCCGAAGGCAGACGCTTAACCATCTGAGCCACCCACGCGCCCCTGGACTTAATTTTAACAGGATTATTCTTGAGGAAGAAATGAGAAGAGGACAAGAACTGAATCAGGAAGAGCTTTTTTGGAGGTTGTTGCATTAATCAAAGAGAAAGGTATAGGGGCTTAAACTGGGTGATGTAAATAGTAATTGTTAGAAGTGATAAGTTACAAATATATTTTCAAAGTAGAGCCAACAAAATTCTCAGATGGATTAAATGATACTCAAGTTTTTGTTTTGTTTTGTCTCCAAAAGCAACTGGAAAGGAGGAATGAGATGTAGTTTGTAGGCAGACCATCAGGTTCTCAAATAAAAAGAAAGAGGCAACGTTAAATCTTGATATTGATCCCACAGGTGGCAATGATAAAAGTGAATCTGATATGATTCTTTATTTTTAAATATGTTGGTACTAAGATGTTGACAGATTGTTAAAATGAAGAAAAGGCAGGGCAGTTCTTGAAGTATATAGAAGGAAAATAATTTACGTAGAAAGATGAGGATTTGACAATCAATATTAGCAAATATGTTTGAACATATATTCAATACCAGGTGTTCTTCTAGGCCTCAGAGATTATAGCAGTCAACCACAGAGAGAAAATTAACTCTCTTCAATGTCAACAGTACTAACAACAGTGATTGTCATTTACGGAAGAGGGTAAAAGGATGGTAAGTGTTCTCTATTCTTGTACATCTCAGGCTGAGTGTGTGTGTGTGTTTAAAATATTATATGGTATCAACCCATTAAAATAATAATATGCTATATGTTAACTAACGTGAATTTAAATTAAAAAAACAAAAACAAAAACCTTTCTTTTGTTTAGATCGGTGGAGCTCCACTCTACATATTAGATGAGATGCTGCCCAATTCATAAATCATTTAAGAAAGCCAATTAAATCTTCAAATTAAAAAAATCATATGGTATATAATATGAAAACAAGCTGTTGAACTGTGCCCCTCCTCCAAAATTAATATATTAAAGCCCTAATCGCCAATGTGACTATATTTAAATAGGGCCTTTATGTTGGTAAATAAGATTCAATGAAATCATAGGATGGAGACCTAATCTGAAAGTGTTGATGTCCTTGTAAGAGGAAGAGACATCAGAAACCTTTCTCTCTGCACAAAGGAAATGTGAGAACATAGAGAAAAGGCAGTCTTTTTTTTTTTTTTTAAGATTTTATTTATTTATTTGAGAGTGAGGGAGAGAAAGAGAGCAAGGGTTAGGGCAGAGGGAGAAGCACGCTCCCTGCTAAACAGGGAGCCCGATGCAGGGCTCCATCCCAGGCCCATCCCAGGCCCCTGGGATTATAACCTGAGCTTAAGGTAGACCTTAACTGCTTAACCAACTGAGCCACCCATGTGCCCCCCAAAAAGGCAGTCTTTTGCAATCCAGGAAGAGATGTCTTATCAGAAACCAACCCTGCAAGCTCCTTGATCTTGGATTTCCCACTTTCAGAACTATGGGAAAATAAAATGATGTCTAAGCCATACCGTCTGTGGTATTCTGCTGTGGCAGACTGAGAAGAAAAATATACAACCTCAACATTCTGTATTACACTCTCACTAGTGTATTTTCTTTTGCTTCTATATCATGTGTGTCAGTCAGTGCTTGATGCACATAAGAGAAAATAAACTGATAAATTTAGTGGATTTGAAGTTAATACAGAGATTTAGGTACTTACATAAATATTGCAATGGCTAGAGAAGAGAGACTCCAGGCTTGACTATATGGATACTCTCCGAACAGCATCTAGAATTGTTCCGCCAAGGGAGCTGCTATTTTTTTTTTTCTTGTTAATACATCTTTTATTACAGAAGTCTCAGCTAAGAGCTCAGGAGAGAGGAAAAATTATTTTTCATCCCCTACAAAGTCATAACTTTAGCAACAGAGCCTGATATATAGTATATGCCCAATAAAATGTTAACAAACAGAATACTGATGCAAGCTTAAGCCAAGCTTAAGCCACCTGTGTGTTTTTCCTGGGGAAGCTGCTATTTTTAAGCTGTTTAGATGCAAAAGAATCTGGAAACCACTGATTCACAAGAGCCAGAAGGCTCCAAGATGGCTCTCCCTTAATTATCTATAATCTGGATTCAGGGATTCCCAGACCTCTTGTCGAATTCTGTTAGCTCCCAAACTATGCCAGAACCCCTAAGATTCTTTTTTTCATTTAAATTCAATTAGCCGGGCGCCTGGGTGGCTCAGCTGGTTAAGCGACTGCCTTTGGCTCGAGTCATGATCCTGGAGTCCCGGAATCGAGTCCCACATCGGGCTCCCTGCTCAGCAGGGAGTCTGCTTCTCCCTCTGACCCTCTTCCCTCTCGTGCTCCCTATCTCCCATTCTCTCCCTCTCAAATAAATAAAATATTGAAAAAAAATAAATTCAATTAGCCCACATATAGTACATCATTAGTCTCAGATACAGTGTTCAATAATTTATCAATTGCATATGATACCCAGTGCTCATTACATCACATCCCCACCTTAATGGCCATCACCTAATTACCCCATCCCCCACCCACCTACCCTCCAGCAACCTTCAGTTTGTTTCCTATAGTTGAAAGTCTCTCATGGTTTTTCTCCCTCTTTGATAACTTCGCATTCAGTTTTCCGTCTCTTACCCTATGATCGAGCCTCCGCACTGTTTCCTATATTCCACATATGAGTGAAGCCATATGATAATTGTCTTTCTATGATTGACTTATTTCACTCAGCATAATATCCCCAGTTCCATCCATGTCAATGCAAATGGTGTGTGTATATATATATATATATATATATATATATATATACATACATATATGCCACATCTTTATCCATTCATCTGTCAGTAGACATCTCAGCTCTTTCCACAGTTTGGCTACTGGACATTGCTGCTATGAACATTGGGGTGCATGCAGGTGCCCCTTCGGATTACTACATTTGTATCTTTGTAGTAAATACAGAGTAGGGCAATTGCAAGGTTGTAGGGTAGCTCTATTTTCAACTTTTTGAGGAGCCTTCATACTATTTTCCAGAGTGGCTGTACCAGCTTGCATTCCCATCATCAGTGTAACAAGGTTCCCCTTTTTCCTCATCCTTGCCAACATTTATTTTTCCTGTCTTGTTAATTTTAGCCATTCTGACTGGTGTAAGGTGGTATCTCATTGTAGTTTTGATTTGTATTTCCCTGATGCCAAGTGATGTGGAGCAGTTTTTCATGTATCTGTTGGCCATTTGTATGTCTTCTTTGAAGAAATGTCTGTTCATGTCTTCTGCCCATTTCTTGAGTAGATTATTTTGGGGGGGTTATTGCTTTTGATAAGTTCTTTATAGATCTTGGATACTAGCCCTTTATCTGATATGTCATTTGCAAATATCTTCACCCATTCCATAGGTTGCCTTTTAATTTTATTAACTGTTTCCTTTGCTCTGCACAAGCTTTTTATCTTGTATAAGTCCCAATAGTTCATTTTTCCTTTTGTTTCCCTTGCCTTTGGAGATGTGTCTAGCAAGAAGTTGCTGCGGCCAAGGCCAAAGAGGTTGCTGCCTGTGTTCTCTTCTAGGATTTTGATGGATTCCTGTCTTACCTTTAGGTCTTTCATCCATTTTGAGTTTATCTTTGTGTATGGTATAAGAAAAAGGTCCAGTTTAATTTTTCTGCATGTGATTGTCCAATTTTCCCAACACCATTTATTGAAGAGATTGTCATTTTCCCATTGGATATTCTTTCCTGCTTTGTTGAAGATAAGCTGACCAAAGAGTTGAGGGTCCGTTCCTGGGTTCTCTATTCTGTTCCATTGATTTATGTTTTTGGGCCAGTACCATACTGTCTTGATGATCACAGCTTTGTGATAGAGCTTGAAGACCAGAATCACGATGCCACCAGCTTTGCTTTTCTTTTTAACATTCCTCTGGCTATTTGGGGTCTTTTCTGGTTCCATACAAATTTTAGGATTGTTTGTTCCAGCCCTGTGGAAAATGTTGACGGTACTTTAAAAGGGATTGCACTGAATGTGTAGATTGCCCATGTAGCATAGACATTTGAACAATATTTATTCTTCCAATCCATGAGCATGGAATGTTTTTCCATTTCTTTCTGTCTTCCTCAATTTCTTTCATAAGTGTTCTGTAGTTTTTAGAGTATAGATCCTTTACCTCTTTGGTTAGGTTTATTCCTAGGTATCTTATGGTTTTTGGTGCAATTGTAAATGGGATCTATTCTTTAATTTCTTTCTTCAGTTTCATTGTTAGTGTATAGAAACACAACTGATTTCTGTGCATTGATTTTATATCCTGCCACTTAGCTGAATTCTTGTATGAGCTCAAGCAATTTTAGGGTAGAGTCTTTTGGGTTTTCCACATAAAGTATCATGTCATCTGCAAAGAGTAAGAGTTTGGTTAAAAAAAAAAAAGAGTGAGAGTTTGACATATTCTTTGCTAATTTGAATGCATTTTATTTCTTTTTGTTGTCTGATTGCTGAGGTTAGGACTTCTAGTACTATGTTGAACAATAATGGTGAGAGTGGGCATCTTTGTCGTGTTCCTGACCTTAGGGGAAAAGCTCTCAGTTTTTCACCATTGAAAATGATACTCACTGTGGGCCTTTTGTAGATGGCTTTTATGATATTGAGGTATGTTACCTCTACCCCTATACTATGGAGTTTTTAATCAAGAAAGGATCCTTTATTTTGTCAAATGCTTTTTCTGCATCAGTTGAGAGGATCATAGGGTTCTTGTCCTTTCTCTTATTAATGTAATGTATCACAATGATTGATGTGTGAATGTTGAACCACCCTTGCACCCCAGGAATAAAACCCACTTGGTCATGATGAATAATCCTTTTAATGTACTGTTGGATCCTGTTGGCTAGTATCTTGGTGAGAATTTTGGCATCCATGTTCAACAGGGATATTCGCCTGTAGTTCTCCTTTTTGATGGATTCTTTGTCTAGTTTTGGAATCAAGGTAATGCTGGCCTCATTGAATGAGACTGGAAGTTTTCCTTCCATTTCTATTTTTTGAAACAGTTTCAGAAGAATAGGTATTAGTTCTTCTTTAAATGTGTGGTACAATTCCCCTGGGAAACCATCTAACCCTGGACTCTCTAAGACTCTTAGTAGCAATCTGGAGGCCTAGATTTAAAATACTCTTTAAATAGGTTCTAACTCAGTGGTCATATAAATTGTCCTGGTGGTCAAAACACATCCAGAGCCTGAGTTGCAAGGAGGTCATCTAAACCCCAGGTGCAAGAAGATTTGTCAATGCAGCTTATGAATTTCTAGTCTTTGTAGTCCATGAGAGTACATTTGGAAGGTGAAATAGCTTTTGGTGTGCCATTCTACAATACCTAGCTACTAATTAGGAAAATTAAGTATTAATAATGAAATAAAAAAGCACTCCTGATTAATAGTTAATTTTCTGATAGAATTTTTGGTGGATGACCAGAGGCAAGGTGATGTTTAGACAATAGAGAATAAATTGCAGACAGGTTTGTTTGCAATAATGCTCCTTAGTTTTGTATTAAATACTCTCATGAGGTAAGCAACAGATAGGTCAGGGTACTGCTCTTCGTGAGGATATTGGAGACTTCATCTCACTGCTTTGGTTTCCAAATGTTTAATTTTAAGAAAGTTATTTCTTATTAAAACCTGTTCAAGTGTTAAAGCCTAAAGGAAATTGCTGAATTAAATAAATCAAAATGAATAAATCGCCACCTTGGGTAGCTTTTCAATTGATCTGCAAGGAAGTGTTGTAACTCTTCAACAACCTTTGTGGTATTTTTAAAATAAATAGTATGAATTAATATGCCCTTTTATATACATGAAAATCAAACTACTCCAAACGTAATAGATGTTCTAATTTTGTTTTTATCTTTTTTTTTTCCTCTATTGAGTGGATTTTTTTAGGGTATTTTTACTCTGAACCTTAAACAGCAGGCAGCCAATGGATGGACCCCTGAGTTCTATGGATTATATGAAATTGTTTGCATTATTTAGTGTAAGTTGAATTTCTAAGCAGAAGACCACAACATTTGTCAGATCATTTTTTGACCTCTGTAACCCCCAAAGACTTAAAAATCACTGACCTATACAAATCTATTAAAATATTTCACCTCTTATTTGCAATAAATGATTCATGTTTGTGCAACTGTTGGCTCCACTGAAGTCAGTTAAGAGGAAACAGCTTTTCTCTGAGAAAATTAATTAGCCCGTGATGTGTGATGTACGTGATCTTGGTCTCATAAAGACATTCTCCAACTGAGTTAACTGGGACATAGTGGTGATCTCAATTCAGTACTAATCTCTTTAGAACTATCTTGTGTTTATTAGGTGCATTTTTACCTTTAATTTAATTTACATGAGAATTTCACTGGAGTATGTTTTATTTTGTTTTGTTTTTTCAGAACCTAAGAATTAGTCCTCAGTGAGGTGATAACTTCTTATCTTCTTTTAACAAGCTTTTTATTTTTTGTGGGAATTGAGATTGAACAATAGATTATAAGGATTAACCAGCTGAAAATGCAATATTCATTCTGCAGTCATAAGAGAGAAATTTAATCTTTAAGTCTACAAAGAAAGTGCTTCAGAATTCAACACAATTTACTTTATTTCTGATATTAGACTCTGTAAACCAATGTGCAATATAATAAAGACAATTATGAAATTCAAGGAATACCAAAATTGGGAATAGACTGTATTAAAGGAATTTATCTTTCCATAGTGTCTTAATTTGCTTTTGAACAAATATATAAAGTTTCTCACTTACTCAAAATGGTCCTCAACATTAACATTTGTTTGATTCTAATCTCTTATATAATTTCTAGTTCCACGTACAGTGTAACATTTCTTGAATAATTTTTAAGAATAAATACACTTTAATTACTAGTCTGAATATGTCTCCTAGAGTCAATGACTATTAATAAATTTGCTAATTGTTGACATTTATGAGATATTTCTAATTTACTCAGGTGACAACTTATATTTCTAGTGATGATTCTCCTTAGACTATTTCCTTTATTCTTTTATAGATTTTAATGACTTAAAGTGTTTATTTTCATCCACATATTCATAAATATTGAAAATATGAAGAAAATTTTCAATCGTTTTGAGTAGAACCTGTTGACTTTGAAGACAGAATTGGGTCATCAAAAAACAAAAACCTACATGTAAGAAAATAAAATTTATGAAATCACACCCTGACCAGAACCAAAAGCACAACAGAGTAACAGTTTGGGGGGTGTGGAGGACCTTCTGTCTTTAGTCAATATTTTTCTTTCCAAGTACATTACAGTTCAGAAAAACCATCAAGCTGCAAAATTTTAAGCATGCATTTTGATCATTAGGATTACAAGATTTGAGTTAGATGTTTCCTTAGGGATGCATCATGTATGTCTCTATTATAGCTCTTACCAATGGACAATCATTCAGTCTTTATATAAATATTTTTAATAGGCATGCAACTATATAAAACAAATATAAAACTTAAATAATTATTATAGGGAAAAAACAAAGATTGCTACCCTTGCAACCACTACCTAGATCAAGAAATAAAACTATGACAGGCACCTCTAAATCTATGCCGTGTGCTCCATCCTGATGTCAGCTCCTCCCCTCTCCAAATGCAAACATTCCTTTGACTATAACCACTTTCTTATGTTTCTTTATGTCCATCCTAATTTATTAGAGCTTAAAGGTATCTCTAATTTTTAAAGAAACCAGCTTCAATATTTTATGTCTCTGATCTTAGAAGTCTCTTTCTTATAATAATCTCAAAATATACCTTTCCATTACTACTAAGATATGCTCCAATATCCTAGAAATACATGGTTAGACTATTCTTTCCCCCATAACACAGAGTTTCAAGTAACTGAGAAGGTATCAAAATGTTCCAATAATCTCCTTCAAGTTAAATGTAAACTTAAACCCCATTTGTCAAACTAGAGTCCTCAAACCATATTCATGAAAATTACCCATAGAACTGGTTTGAAATATCTGTTCTTAGACCTTGTTCCAAATCTACTCAATAAAAAACTCCAAAGCAGGATATAATCATCAATCAATTTTAACCAGCTTCCCAGGTAATTGCATATTTACTTCTAGAACATTATGTGTGGGCAACTCTGAATTCTAATAAAGATAGCAGAGATGAACGTGAAATCAATTGAGGGACTTAATTATCTTCTTTACATCCTAAGCATCTTTTCTCTAATAGTATTTTCTCTTCTTCCTTCCTCTATTCCTTGATTTTCACAATGGTTGCCTAGACAAGTTGTGCCCTGCTTTTCATTCTCATTTGTGGACATTATTTTACTTGGAAAAGGGAATGACTACAAACTGATGCAGTATCGGCAACACCACAGGTCATATAACTTGGGTGTACATCTGCCCTCCCCACCCACTATCTCTCTACAGAGATAGTCAAATGAGGAGAAAAAGTAAAACCAATAGAGTAATACTATCAAACAAGCCAAGGATTATTAGTATTTCAAAAAGGAGAATTGCAGTTTCAAATGCTGATGAAAAATCAAATAACATAAAAAAGATATGAAAGTCTGTTGGCTTTACTGACATGGACAATATAGATACACCCACCAAGAGCTGAGTTCATATATTGATGAGGGAAGTAACCACTCATGAGTGAGCTTTATTGACATGGACAATATAGATACACTCACCAAAAGCTGAATTCATATTGATGAGGGAAGTAACCACTCATGAGTGAGCAGGTGAAGGCATTTTGAAAAATTTCAGTGTAAACAAGTTTTTTTTTTTCAATTTGTCTGTGAAGATGAAGGGAGATAATATTATTGTTAAATGGAGAAGAGATATACGGACAATATTTTTACTGTTTTTGCTTTTATTCTTACTGCATTTACCCTAAGTAGTCAATCCTGTTGAGGTTTTGATAGGTAGCATCATGTAGAAAATAATCCTTCGAAGGTATGAGAAGGAGTAATTGAATGTGTAAGGGTCTTTGTAGAAGCAGGGGGTGGGAAAATTACATTTTCTTCATTGAAACTGGAAGAAACCAAGAGAAATGAATAAAAATTTAGATGCATGTTCATTTGGAACAGCAAAAACAATGTTTTCACATGATGTTCTATTTCCTGTTATTTTCTGTTAGGTAGACTATGAAAGTGCTTACAGAGAAAGGATAGTTATAAGAAAGGTACAGATATTGAGCAGGTTGGAGAAGTTTTGTAATTGTTATAGCAATAGATAATATAGCAATAGATAAAACTTTTCACACTTGAAATTAGTAAATTTGTAGTAACGCTAATCTGTCTTTTTGCATGATTGCATGATTGCTTTTGGCAGTTTTACCATAGAGATAGTGGTTAAGTGGATTCATATAGATTTACAGTTTGAATGGATTGAATAAACCACAAAATGATGAAAAACAATAAGATATCAGGCAAGGAAATTTATGCATAAGATCACTATTATATATAAATTTTAACTATTTCTAATTTATATATATATGCACATGCATATAGACAATGTATACATACATATATACATATATACAATAAATATATGTATGTATAACTTTATATATATATAAACACTCTTGCAGTTCACTGTTAAAAAATGCATATATATGTGGGTGTGGGTGTGTGTGTATATATATATATATATATATATATATATATATATATATACATACATATGTAAATTTCTTTTGCAACAGTGAACTGCAAGAGTGTTCAAACGAGCTTGCTGTAAGGCCACTAGATTGTGGGCAGACAATGAAATGACTGATTGAGTGGCTTTGTAGGTAAGATGACTTTTTGCTTCAAGATGTATTGGATAAAGCATAAGGATACTTAAACTGAAATAGGCAAAACAGGCAAAGAAACTAGGTTCAAGGTATTGGTTGGTTCACCCATGACATCAACAATTTAGATAGGGAGTACAATTGAAAGCAAGAAGTCACATTGTTACAAAATGGACATACAAAAAATATGGAGAAGAAGAAGAGTCAGGTGGTAAGATTTTGGTTAAAAAAAAGACTGCTTTTTCATTTATTGGTTTACTATTTGCTCACTTATTGCTTCATTATTTTTACTTTATTCTTTGTTCATTTATTGCTTTACATATGTATACATATATATATATATATATATACACACATATTTTTTAGAGAGGTGAGCTTTACTTATTTTTATTTTATTTTTTCTTCTGTAATGTTTTTTTTTAAAGATTTTATTTATTTATTTAATTGACAGAGAGAGAGAGAGAGAGAGAGTGAGTGACAGCGAGAGAGGGAACACAAGCAGGGGGAGTGGGAGAGGGAGAAGCAGGCTCCCCGCCGAGAAGGGACCCCGATGCGGGGCTCGATCCCACGACCCTGGGACCATGACCTGAGCCGAAGGCAGTCGCTTAACCAACTGAGCCACCCAGGCGCCCCCCCCTTTTTTTTTTAAAGATTTTATTTATTTATTTTGTAATGTTTTTAATTGAAATATAATTAACATACAATGTTATATTAGTTTCAGATATACGATACAACAATTCAACAAATTTATACATTTCTCAGTGCTCACCACAATAAGTGCACTCTTAATCCTATTTATTTTACCCATCCCCCCCATCCACCCTCCTTCTGGCAACCACTCGTTTGTTCTCTGTATTTAACAGTCTACTCTTTTGTGTCTTTTTAAAAAATTTGTTTGTTTTGTTTCGCAAATTCTACATATTGTGAAAACATGATATTTGTCTTTCTCTGATTTATTATACGTAGCATTACCCCTTGGGTCCATCCTTGTTGTTACAAACTGCAAGATCTCATTCTTTTTTATGGCTTAGTAATATTCCAGTGCATAAATCTACCATGTCATTTTTAGCCATTCAACTATCAATGAGACACTTGGGTTGCTCCATAGCTTGGCTATTGTAAGGAATGCTGGAATAAACAGAAGGAAGCATTTATCTTTTCCAATTAGTGTTTTCATTTTCTTAGGTAAATATCCAGTTGTGGAATTACTGGATTATATATGAATTCTATTTTTAATCTTTTGAGGAACCACCATAATGTTTCCCATAGTGGCTGCACCAATTTGCATTCCCACCAAAAAGTGCATGAAGGCTCCTTTTTCTCCACATCTTCACCAACACTTGTTATTGCTTGTGTTTTTGATTTTAGATATTCTGACAGATTTAAGGTCATATCTCATTGTGGTTTTAATTTTCATTTCCCTGGTGATTGATGTTGAGCATCTTTTCATGTCTCTGTTGGCTATTGTTTTACATATATTAAAAAAAAAAAACCTTGTAGAATAGTAATTGTCTTAAGGCAACAATGAACAATGAGGATAAAGACTGAACATCTTGATTCTGTGGTAAAGGAGTTGAGAGAATTTATAATCTATCCTTAGAAAGAGTCAAAGTGAAATGGTGTCTTCAGTGGTTAATCAGAATTCAGCTGAAGCAAGAGGATGGGTAGATCCCCCTGAGAATGTGATCATCTACCAATATTCCTGTGTCAATTTATTACAGGGAATCAGTTGCCCAAATAAGAATTAGATTTCCTAGGTACTTTTTCAATAAAGGATTACACTGAGACATAGTTCTATCATATGGAATGGGAGTGAAAGTAATATGTCTTTTCAGGCATAGCTTATGGCATTCCCTATGCTTATTTGTCTATGATTCTTTTTCCCTTTCTGGCAATCTCAATGGAGTGGAGATACCACCAAGAAGACCTTAGAATATATATATATATATATATATATATATATATATATATATATGTTCGCTATATCATATAGCGAACATGACAGCTTCTGTCAGACTGGATCCTTGAGTCGCTATGTAGGAGACTACCCCACTGACCTATTTATTTACCCAATACTATTATATGGGCAACAACAAACATTAATTCTATTATTGGTATTACAAAATTTAGAGTTAATATTGCTACCACAGCTAACTTTGTCATAAGAGATACAGGGAGCTTGGTTGTGTGTTTCCTTATTTAATAGATTGGTTAGCTGGTGGGTTGTTTTTAATAAAGAGTTGATTCCAGATGATGAAGCAGAGTGGTTTGGGTTTTAGGGAAAAGAGGAGGACCAGGTCAGAAAAGAAAAAAAAATTGTACATATATCAAAGTAATTAGCCTCTATAATGGCTACTTTGCCTAAGTGTTGGCTTTATAGTGTCTGTGTTGATTGGTCAAAATGGAGCTAGAACAATAGATAAATTCAGGCACTCAATTTATTTAAGCTTAGTGGATGAAGGACATAGTGCTTATGACTCAGTTCATGTGATCTGAGCATACACAATCTGGTAAGTACAAGGCCCCATACCAGCTCTTTTACCCGGAGATGCTGTTCGTCCCAGCAACTGTAAGTCATTACGCATTTTAGATTGAATTATTTATAATTTGAAAATACGTGTTTCCTCCCCCTTTCCTTTGTAATAATAATGTTATTTTTAATAAAAATTAGACACAACCATCTACTTAAGCACGACAAAGTAGGAAGGAAAAAGCAAAACACACACACAGAGAGCTTTAAAAAATGTAAGTGTGTACACAAACACGCATACACAAACACACACACACAAACACGCATACACAAACACTCACATATACTCTTACTTAGTTGGCTGCTTTAGCTGAAATATTTTAAGTATTATAGTTGGGTGTGGGTCTAAGGACCATAAAACCCCCTTTGCAAGTCCTATATAAACAGTTAAGCAATTCATGTTGGCAAGTAGGTGTTTTTGCCTATTTGTTTTCAGCTTTTTATGACAACAGCAAAAACAAATGTAGTTTCTCCATTTTAATATTCTTTTACATCTATTCATTAGAAAATCCTTCTGGACCTTGTTCCGAATGGAGAGGAAAAGTTCTAAGAGTAAATGACAAACATAGTTTGTTTGTTTGTCTGGTACCAAATGCAGGAGAAAAAGTTTATATAAAGGAAGGGAAAATGAGAATAAAAACAAACAAAAGCAAATTTTTCAAAACATAAGGTTTTGAAATATATGGCTAAAATTTATTAAACTTTAGAATGTATAGCAGATTTATACATTGTTATAGCTGGAGTATTTCCAACTTTAGGCTATTATAATACAGATTGGGAACAAAAAACTATTTACAGAGATCAAATGGTTTGCAATTTTTAAATTCTCTCTTATTCAATATTTTCTTCTTTTCTTTTTAAAATGAATCAATTTATCTCATCTTTAACTGCAATCTAATGATACTTCTGGCTGAGCTGGAGGGTATAAAAATGCAATCAATTTATTGCTGCTTAATAATTGTTGCAATGCCTTGGTGTAAACATTGCTTATATTTGTTTGTATGCTTCAGTTAAAAATTCCAAACAGAAAATAAGCAATCTTTGTAATACCAAATCCCTAAGTACTTTTTCTTTGAATCAACCTTATTAAATATACAACATATGCAAATTAAATTCAAGCAATAATAATTTGTAAATATAATGTAATCATTTATGTCTCTTAAAACTTAAAATGAATTAGAAGAATTATCTCCTTAGCAGTTTTCCCAAAGTTATGATTTTCTTTAACTTGAAATGTTTTAAACTTTGTGACAAACTTCATGAGTACCTCTAAGAAGCAGGGCCCATAAAAAATGTGTACATACTTTTAGAAATAAATGAATGAGTGAATGAATGAAAAAATAATAGCTTTAATTTTTCAGCTTTTCATCAAAGAGGTCAAGAACCATACTAATGAGTTCCAAAGTAATAGGAAATAATGTCTAAGATATAGAAATAAAAGTCTATCTATATCAAAACAATGGAAAATCATTGCTTCCAACTATATTATTTTCAAATGAATGTATCATTTGTTTGAAAAAAATTGTTAACAAAGAAACTTCTTTCAGAATATGGTATTGTTAGTTTTTGAAAATTAACATTTTTAATTAGCTGAAGTTTAGTAGATTACTTGTTATTTCTACCATTTAGTAAAACTTTATATGCAGCATTTAAATTTTGGCCTTACTAACTGACGTGATAAATAAAAGCAATTTTTATTTGACTGTAATAAAGGACATACATTTTTTGTTAGACATTCATTAATCTGTTCAACAAAATTTTTATTAAGTACTTATGACATTCTAAGCACTATTTAGTTGAAGACAGAGAAAGAAATATGTTTGAAGAAGCTTTTTTCTTCATGGATTTAACTCCTAATGCTATACATAACAATAAGTAAATGGACAAAAAGTAATTAATATGATATAACACAATCTAATAAATTCTGAGTAGTTAAGTAGATCAAGAGTGACTGAGCTGAGGGGAAGGAGTTACTATTTTAAGAAGGAAGTGAAGGAATGCTCTTCACTTGGCAAAATGCAAGTAGAATTCTGCATGATGAAAAAGAGTCAGTCATATGAAGATCTGGGGGAGGACTATTCCAGGAGGAGAGATCAGTTGACTAAATGCCATCCTCAGGTACCAAGGTTAGGACTTCAACATATGAATGGGGGGGAGGCACAATTCAACCCATAGCAATCTGCCTTCTGGCTTCCCCAAATTCATGTCCTTCTCACATGAAAAATATGTTTACCCCAACCCAATACCCCCAAGTTTCTTAACTCATTCTAGTATCAACTTTAAGTTTAAAAACTCTTCTAAGTATCATATAAATTAGATATGGGTGAATCTTGAGGTGTGATTCATCCTGAAGCAAAATTCCTATTTATCTGTGAAACTGTAAAACCAGAATATAAGTTATTTGCTTTCAAAATACAGTGATGTTTCAGGCGTAAGCTAGACCTTCTTCCTTCATAAGAGAGAAATTGGAAGGGGAAAAGAAAGAAAAAAAAAAAAAGATTGCAGGTCTCAAGCAAAACCTAGCAGGGCAAACTCCCTTAGATTTTAAGGCTTGAGAATGGTCATCTTTGGCTTTATGATGCCCTGCTTCTTGAACTCCCCAGTAAAGCAGCCCAGTCTTCTAGAAACAGCGCTGCCACCCCCCACCCTGAGTGGTGGTCCAGCTCCTTATGCCAAGGATAGCAATCTTCCCTCTGAAACCCCAAGGAAGTGACTCTGTTCTCTGGATCCATGGCTTTACCCTCACAGTAATGTTTCTTTCAAAGGCTCTGCCCTCAAAGTCATTTTCCTGTCCAGATTGGCAGGGTTTCTACTTTTATAAGGTTCTCAAAAATCTTCTCTGCCTCCCATGCAATTCATAGAAGTCCAAGACACTCTACAAATGGGTCCTCCACCGGTCTTTTCTGAATAAATATATTTCTATTCCTGGATTCTGCGGAGATGGTTGGTTGGACTATGTATCACATACTTAATATCTTTAGCTAACTATCATCTGGTGACACCCTTGACTCCCTTTCAAGAACACACTGTCTGAATAAACTGAAACTGTCTACATCATCAAGTGCAATTTCTCTTTGCTGAGGAGTTCCTTGTTCAAATTATATTTTCCTCTTGCATTTTACTATAAGCAACAAGAAGAAGCCACTCCATACCTCCAGCATATTATTTAGAAATCTCCTCAGCTAAATATCCAAGTTGATCACTTGCCAGTTTTACCTTCCATCCGACAGAACCCAATTAAAGTAAGTCCTCTGCCATTTTATATCCAAAGTTGGTCTTTCCTCCAGTTTCCAATAACATGTTCATTTCCTTCTATATCTACCAGATCATCATTAGTATTCATATTTCTAGCAATATTCCTTTCATAATGATAAACGAATTCTCTAAGATGATAGAAGTTTCTCTATAGCTTTCCACTTTTCTTTTTGAGCTCTCACCAGAATCACTGTTAACACCCATATTTCCACCAAAAATCTGTTCAAAGCAATCTAGACCTCTTCAAATCACACCCTTCAAAACTCTCCTATCATCTACTTATTTTCCAGTTCCACATTTTGTTATAGCAGTAACCCACTCTTAGTACCAAAATCTATATGAGTTTGCTAGAGCTATCTTAACAAAGTACCACAAACTGGGTGACATAAGCAAAAGAAATAAATTGTCTCATAGTTTCAGAGGCTAGAATTCCAAAATCAAGGTATTAGCAGGGTTGGTTCATTCTAAGAGTAGTGTGGAAGAATCTGTTTCATGCCTTTTGCCTAGTTTCCAGTGGTTTGCTATCAATCCCTACCATGCCTTGGCTTGTAGAGCATGAACTCCAGTGTTTGCCTTCCTGGTCACATGGCATTCCCCCACTGTGCATGTCTATGCCCCACATTTCCCTTTTTATAAGGATATTAGTCATATTACATGAGTCCAACATAATGACCTCATTTTGACTGGATTACCTCATTTTAATTGGATTACAGTTTAGTCATCCATGAGATAAAAGAAGATAACTAAATTTAAAGGAGTTAAAGCTTTTCTCTGAACATAGTTTCTTGTTATTTCTGTAGCATTAGATATTATAATGGTTAAACAGTCCTCAATGACAGAGTTATTCTTACTGCTTATGTTGAAACCCCTAACCGTTTGCTTTCTCTTATTCTATCTGAACAGAAATTCACCTTGAAAGGGAATTCTCCTTTTACCATATATACATGTCCATTCTATAGGTTTTTACTTATCTATTATAATATGATGCTTCCATATCAAATTTCTAATTGCCTACATAACATTTAAAAAATTTACTTTTCACATTTTGCTGAATTTAATATTTTTAATAATAATATTCTTCTAATACTCTCCTTCAGTGACTTTAATGACATTAAACTATCTTTACCTTTTTTCTAAGCCCTCTTTTCAATTCCCTGTGTATATTTCAGATGTTGCCTCTCTTTTATTTTTATTATTTCATTTTCCACTATGTCATGCCCCAATATAATTTGTGTCCAATAAACCCTTCACTGCAATTGCCTTCTAAACCTCAATCTATATTCCAATCTTCAGGCTTCAATAATTCAAAAAGCTGGCTGGATCTTTGTCACAGGATGGCCTCAAATCTATCATCTGCCGCAAACCAAACTTTCACATAACAATTCTTCCTGACCTCACTTTTACTGTTGATGTCACCTGGCTCAACCTTAGAGTCCTGTAGACTCTTCCATCTATCTCATGCCATCACTTACACGCCATCAGAATAATTGATTCTTTTTCATGTAGCATCTCAAATCTCAAATTCATTTCTACATCCATGAATAAAGTGCTTTTATAGGTGCTTCTTACTAAGGATATTGTAATATTTTCCTCATTTCTCCTCCTTGCTGTGATGTCACTCCACTGCACTCTCTTCTAGCAGAACCATCAAGTCAATTTAATCAAATTTCATTAAGCTGATATTTCAAGATGTCTATTAGATACCCAGATCTAATTTTCTGTTTTCAAGAAACAAATTCTAGTTGGGTGACAGCTGCATAAAAATAGGTGTAATATTAATTATAAGTGCTAAAATAGAAACATACATACTTAAATTATGAATGCAGGCATTCAGAATTTCTTCCTGGGGATTCAGTGTAAATTACATGGTGGAGATGGAAATGGAAGGTGAGTAGGAGTTCTGCTGGCTGATAAGCACATTCCAAACACTAGAAACGTCAAGTGCAAATGCATTGTGGCAACTGAATATGTGGAACTTTAATGAGAAGCAGGTGGTTGACAATGAGCGAAAGAAAGCAAAGCCTGAATTGGAAAATACTCCAAGTTCTCTAAAACTTTAATGGAAAAGTATGTTATGGTGCAAGGAGAGGAGTGGAGTGAGGCTGAAGGTAACAAAATTAATTTAATGCATTTCAAATGGGGACTTCCAACATCAGCTGTGACATGCAGAGAGGTTGCAATTTGTCCGTCTCACTCTTACAAGAAAAAGCCGAAGAAACTGAAAATTAGTAACTTTTATTGGACTCATCAGAGAACTGAGGTTACAGATCAGCATTCCTCCAATATCTGCAGAGCCAGTTACATTCAGAGAGACACAGCTGAGATCTACTTATCTGAAACCGAAACTGCTGGAGGTAGAAACTAGTTGGAGTACTTAAATAGTAATGTATTTGATTTGCCAGAGGCTAAATCTGGAGAAGCAGAAGAGAAAAACACGTTGGGGCTCCATATTTAGGGAAACTTGCACTTTCATGGCATGTACCTCAAGGAACCTCAACACATTTCCATGGTGAAGATGAGAGCACAAGACTCTAATGAGTCTGATGGGAGAAAGGGAGAGTAGTCATTTTGAAATAACACTTATGGCATTCACCAGGACAAAGATAATCTCTGGGGTAAAATATTTTACCAGAAATTTATCCTTGCAGAGATAAGAAGTTTTCTTTCACTCCAGCCCCATCTCAGCTTCCTGTTTACACAAAGGGGAAAAATAAACATAGTAAAGAGGGGCATTGGTTACAAAGAAATAGAGGGGAAATGCTGTAGCCAGTTAAGAGGGTAGGAGATAATGAAAGAAAAAGTTAACCCACTGAAGAAACACTGGGGAAGGGCACAGCCCAAGACACAGGACCAATAAACTACTGAGATTTTATTGGGATATTATAGAACACTCTCTCCTCTCCGCCACACCAGACCTGCACACCAACTTGGTTCTGCTATAATGACCATAGATTATAGCTGAAAGACCTGTGAGATACAGTCTCTGAGTAAGAATGCTTAAGAAAGCCCATGTTAAGAGGAGACAAAAAACAAGGACACTAAAAAAAAAAAAAAAAAAATTGAAACTTTGCACATGTATAGTTAAACATTTACAAAAAAATTGTAACTTATGACAAAAGTAAAGAAAAATACAGTCTGAATAGACAAAGCCATTGTCAAAAACAGACTCAAAGAGAAAATATCAGTTGGAATCATCAGATCAATTATTTAAAAATAATGGTGATTAATATTCTTAAAGGTTCTAATGGAAAAAGTAGAAAAGAGGCAATAACAGATGAATAATATAAGAGACAGAAACTCTAAGAATGAGTAAAAGGAAAGACTAGAAACTAAAAACACTGTAACAGAAAGCAATCAGGGAGTTTGACATATATCAGTAGAAACTCCAAACTGAAATGTAAAGAGAAAAAAGAATGGGAAAAAATAGAAAAGAAAATTTAAGAAATGTGAGACAGTAATATAAGTTGCAACATATATGTAATTAGAACAGCAGAAGGAGAAGAGAGATAGAGGAAATTTGGAAGGTAGTAATGACCTAGAACTTTCCAAAATTAATGGCAGACAGGATGAGGAGTGAAATATTTAACATGGTAGAAGAAAACAGAAAACAAAAGCCAGGAACCTAAAACCTAATTTCTATAGCTAGTGAGATTATCCTTCAAAGGTGGATGAGAAACAATGACTTCCTCAGACAAATACAAATGGAAGGAACTTGTTGCCAGAAAACATGCCCTACAGAAAATGTTAAAAGTAGTTTTCCAGACAGAAGGAAAATTATATAAACAAGAAAATTGGATCTATATAAAGGAGATTGTTAGAGAAGGAATAAATGCAGGTAATTTTTTCCATTTATTTAAAAGATAATGGTTAGGTTAAAGCAATAATAGTAACTGATTTTAGCATATAAATGAGTGAAATGACAGCTATATCACAATGGATGGGAGGGAGGAACTGGAAGGTCTCTTATAGAAGCTGACTGCATGATGCTTGAAAATGCATAGTGTTACTTGAAAGTGAACTTAGTTAATCCAAATGTATATTATAATTTTTTTAACAACTGATAACTGAAAACAAATGATCATTTATATACAAAGAGAATATTAAGAATACTATATATATTATTAGGCAATACTGTAATTACATATTAATAATATTAAGAATATGAGAATATTGCAAGTATAAGAGTTTGTTTAAGAAGGATATGAAACATAATTTACACTGAAGTTAGGCTTGCTAAGGAAGAAGACTTGGAAGAAAAAGAAGATAACTGAGGGTTTTTACTACAAATTTCTTGATATTTACCTATTAATTATTTTTCCTGAATTTCTGATCATGGGCTTACCCACTCAAAAATATTCAATAGCTCTCAACTATCAAATTGAGTAGAAGTACAGCACAATCTACCTGTGATGGTTAATTTCATTGTTCAATGTGGCTAGGCCACGGTATCCAGATATTTCATTTAGTTGCCACCATGAAGGTTATTTTTTAGATGAAATTACTTATTTTAAAATTTTTTTTAAATTTTATTATGTTATGTTAGTCACCATACAATACATCATTAGTTTTTGATGTGGTGATCCACGATCCATTGTTTTCATATAACACCCAGTGCGCTGTGCAGTACGTGCCCTCATCCCCAAAAGCTAGTGAAACAAAAGCAAAAATGAACTTTTGGGACTTCATCAAGATAAAAAGCTTCTGCACAGCAAACAGTCAACAAAACAAAGAGGCAACCCACAGAATGGGAGAAGATATTTGCAAATGACACTACAGACAAAGGGCTGATATCCAAGATCTATAAAGAACTTCTCAAACTCAACAGCCAAAAAACAAATAATCAAGTCAAAAAATGGGCAGAAGATATGAAAAGACATTTCTCTGAAGAAGACATACAAATGGCTAACAGACACATGAAGAAATGTTCATCATCATTAGCCATCAGGGAAATTCAAATCAAAACCACATTGAGATACCACCTTACACGAGTTAGAATGGCAAAAAAAATTGACCAGGCAAGAAGCAACAAATGTTGGAGAGGTTGTGGAGAAAGGGGAACCCTCTTACACTGTTGGTGGGAATGCAAGTTGGTACAGCCATTTTGGAAGTCAGTGTGAGGTTCCTCAAAAAATTAAAAATAGAGCTACCCTCTGACCCAGCAATTGCACTCCTGGGTATTTACCCCAAAGACACAGATGTAGTGAAAAGAAGGGCCATATGCACCCCAATGTTCATAGCAGCAATGTCCGTAATAGCCAAACTGTGGAAAGAGCTGAGATGCCCTTCAACAGATGAACAGATAAAAAAGAAGTGCTATAGATATATACAATGGAATATGACTCAGCCATCAGAAAGGATGAACACCCAACTTTTACATCAACATGGATGGGACTGGAGGAGATCATGCTAAGTGAAATAAGTCAAGCAGAGAAAGTCAGTTATCATATGGTTTCACTTACTTGTGGAACATAAGGAATAGCAGGGAGGACATTAGGAGAAGGAAGGGGAAACATGAAGGGGGGATATCAGAGGGAGAGATGAACCATGAGAGACTATGGACTCTGAGAAACAAACAGGGTTTTAGAGGGGAGGGGGAATGGGAGGATTGGTTAACCTGGTGATGGGTATTAGATGAAATTACTTATTTAAATCAGTAGACTGTGAGTAAAGCAGATTAACTTACATAATGTTGGTGGGGCTATTCTAATCATTGAAAACCTTAAGAGAAACAAAACAAAAATGAAACAACAGTAAAAACTGAGGGCCCTGAGGAAGAGAAAATTCTGTTTGTAGACTGCCTTTGAACCTCTCCCTGGGTTTGCATCTTGTTATGTATGCTATCCCATAGATTTCAAACTTGTCATGATCAATTCATGATTCATGATCAATTGCATGATCCAATCCTTTAAAATAAATTCTCTCTCTCTTTCTGACTCTCTTTCTCTCTCTCTCTCTACACACACACACACACGCGCGCGCGCACGCGCTACTGTTTCTGTTTGTCTAGATAACTCTGACTTTCATGGTTAATATCCAAGTATTTTCATGCAGAATGCCTCAGATTTTGCCAAAGTGTGTTGTGTTTCCCAAACACACTCAATAATAGGAAGGCCATTTTCACTGAATCTATTTCTCACTGTGCTTTCCACCAGGACTAGCTCTCTATATTTTCATAGCATCTTAAGACCCATCTGAAATATCATTCAACCCTGGGGTGCCTTGCTGGCTCAGTCAGAAGATCATGTGACTCTTGATCTCAGTTTGAGCCCCACGTTGGGTGTGGAGATTACTTAAAAATAAAATCTTAAAAAAATAAAATATCACTTTTCCCTGACCCTTTGTGATTCATCCAAAAAAATATATTCTTTACTTAGTATATAATTATAGGGTCCATTATATTTTTTAAAACATTATATATTCTGTGAGTTGTTATTACTGTTTTAATCATCTTTCTATCATTAAACCTTGGATATCTTATGGTGCAATAAATAAAAGGATTCCTTAAATTAGTGACTTGCATCAGCAGATTTTTTGTGTGTTTTTGTTTAGGTCTTATTTTACCTCCTTGAGTCATCTATGGCTCTCCTCCTCTGGAAGCAAAGTGTAAGGAGCCATACCCACCTGGTATATCCTTGGCTTACGGAAGATGGAAATAGATTCCAACCACATGATACCTTTCAAGCTTCTGCTCATAAGAGGCACATGTCATATCCACTCACATTTTTTGACCTATGACATTTATATGACTAAGCCTTATTAAACCTCATCCAATATCTCTGGTATATAGTGTATGTTTCTTTATTAATTTACTCAAATTGGATTAATGAGATTTATGTTAGTTGTTAGTAGTAGAATATAATTTGACATAAAAAGTATGATGTGTGAAATTGTTGTATGTTTTCTTGGATCATAGAACCCAAGAGTAGAAATTAGGCAGACCCCAGAAAGAGTAAATGACCCAGAAAAAGGTAAATGAACGTAACTAGGTGTATTAGTTTCTTGTGGTGACTGTAACAAATTCCCATAAACATGGTGGCATAAAACAACAGAAATGTATTCTCTTATAGTTCTGGAGGTCAGAAGTCTGAGATTTTTATTACTGGTCTGAAACCAAGGTGTTGGCAGGGTCATACTCCCTCTGGAAGGTCTAGAAGAGAATCTGTTCCTTGACTCTTCTGGCTTCCGGTGGCTGCCAGCATTCCTTGGGCTTATGACAGCCCAATATTCAAGCCAGTTTCTTCATGTTTTTCCCTTCTCATTACCTTCTCCTCTATATGTGTATAATCTCAATCTCTCTTGCTTTGCTACAGTTACATGTGATCACATTTAGGACCCGACTGGATTATCCAAAATAATCTATCCTTCTCTATAGCTTTAATTTAATCACACCTGTCAAGATTCCCCCCCCCCATTTCTTTTTTCCATATGAAATAGCATTCAAAATATCTAGGGATAAGGATGTGGATATATTTTGAGAAGTATTTTTTCAGGCTACCACACTGAGACTGTCTCTTTTCTTATTTGTTTGACCTATAAGCTTCTCTCTGTCCCGCACTCTGTGTGTGTGTGTGTGTGTGTGTGTGTGTAAACCAACATTTTCTAATCCTTTATCCACATATTGGAGCAAGATTGAAAAACAGTATTTCATTTTCATATCATACACACTTCAAGACACATGCATGGACTGTTTCTGAATCCCAAATTCAGATATTCAGATTTTTAGAATTGAGGATTTTGTTTCAGCATTTCATGAGTCCACTCTTGGTCCAGTCAAATATGACCAGATGATTGTTTTCAAACATGACTGCTAGACCTCTTCCCTTACACAACATCAATTCTGAAAATAAAGTTAATGGTCATAGGTTGGACAAGCATCCTGAGGATGTCTACTATATTTGCATTGAATATGGTGGTCCAGGACAAAAATACTACTGTATCTAATCAAGGTTTTCAAAAGTTTTAACATTTATTTTCTAAGATTTTATACCTTTCCTTCCCTATATTTGCATTGAATATGGTGGTCCAGGGCAAAAATACGACTGTGTCTAATCAATCTTTTAAAAAGACTTAAAATTTATTTTCTAAGATTTTATGCATTTTTTAACTTCTTTTCAGTCAATATATTGATGCAATAGCAACCACTAAGAAAATTAGTAATACTGTTTCTGATATATCACTACTTGTAAATCTGCATTTTGTTTTTAAAAGTTAGTAAAGTGATAAGCTGACTGTAAGCAGAGATCTGTTACTGTAAGTAGAGCATTTTGATTTGTGTCAGGGATAGAGAAGCGCATGGACAATGGATTTCCCCTTTAGTTGTTTCAAAAGACATGATTCATCAATATATGATGGTCTATATATTGATTTATACCAAGGAGACATGTCAGAACACTACAATACTGTAAAAATAAGCTCAGTGGTAGCCCAAATTTGGGCAGTTGAAGACTGCAGTATTTTACACATCACAGAGAAACTCATTTTAAACTTCCACCATGTATATCTCTTTTCTGATAGAAAAATTCCTTTGTAGTTCAGAGACATTTTAGCCAGGTTTTCTTGAAAATAATAGCACTGTATCTTTGTGTACTGTGTTCAGAAAACTTTCTGTCATGTTATTATTTATTTATTTATTATTTATTTATTTTAGTTTTCACAACATTTTGTACATGAATAGGAGAGTTACTCTCAGTATTGATGAGAGTTATTATCATCAGGGCTCAGAAATATTAAAAGGCTGTTAGAGACAGAGCTACAAGTGATTTTACTTGAAGAAGGATTTTGTTGGGGTAGGGTAAATGGAGTGATGCTGGAGTGTCCTTCTAGGATTGCCCATTGGGAAGAATGAGTTGATACTGATCTAGAAGCAGCCTCTTGGAGATTATGGTCATTCAGTGGAGGTGAGAACAGTCCCTGTTCCCTGGGTACAGGATGAAAATCCATAAGCCACTTTTAAAACAGAGTGGCAATGTCAGATCTTATCTAGGTCACAGCCAATGGAAAAGTGTAGGAAGAGGGTGTCTTATAGAAGGGTCGTGGTGTCTCAGTTGGGTAGCAGGAGTCCTCAGGGATAAGAGAAATTTAAGGTGATCAACTAGCTTGGTCTTTGGAAAGGAAAACCAGTAATGTCCAATGAGAAGTTTCTGTCCCAACAACAGTAAAAGTGATGCTTGATCTTGTAGATATATTAGTACACACACATAATTGTATAGTTAAGTCAAATGTTTATTTTTATTTTTATTTATTTATTTATTTGAGAGAGTGGGAGAGAGAGAAAGAGAGAGCAGGGGGAGGAGCAGAGAGTGAGGGACAAGCACACTGAGCATGGAGCCCTAGGCGGGGCTCGATCCCAGGACTCTGAGATCATGACCTGAACTGAAATCGAGTCAGATGTTTAACCAACTGAGCCACTCAGGGGCCTCAAATGTTTCATTTTTAGTTATATTTACTCTTTGCGTTCTTCCTGAACCACAAATTTTCCTCTTCATAGCAGACCAACTTTTAAAAAAAAACCTATCTGCTACACTCCTGTGTTATGTGCAGTATGTTGGGAGCAGAGGATTCTCATTTATTTTGTGTAGAGTCCTTGCTAACACTGAATTCCTAACATCCCCCCCAATAGAATGTAGATAATAGACAATAGATTACAAACCATATTCCTCTTTGTTAACCCAGTCTATAGCCCCAGGTTTTCTCTTGAAAACTCCCACACCTGGCATTAATCCAGAAAGCATCACAAATAGAATTCCCTCTCTAATATTTTAAAATAAAATAAAACCTTTTCCTTATGTTATGTGCCAGATATTGTTAGGTTGGAGGTAGTTACCAATCACATGCTTTTGCTTCATGGACATCTCTTTGTCTTTCTATGAATCCAATCCGTATTTATTAAGCACCATCTCTGTGGCAGGCACTCGCCCCCTCGTCCTTGGGATAGATCAGTAGACAAAACTGACAGAAAACCCTGCCTGCACAGAACTTACATTCTACACATTTTCACCAAAATGCAACTTGAGTTTTCAACTTTCTTTTGCTACCGGACAAACCTACTTAAAATGCATCTTTTTGTAGAATTGGGGAAGGATAGAAATAGAGCTTGGCAAAGAGTTCAATGTATGCGTACATCTGAGCCCTGAAAGAGGACAAGGATTGAGGAGTTTTTCTGAATATGATCTCTTTTAATCCTCACAGCAAATGAATTTTTCACTGAGGAGATTGGTATTCAAGGTGATTTTGCACATCTTGTCTTAGATGTCACTGAGCTAGAGCTCCTGTTTTCTTGCTTTAAATTTGGTTTCCTTACATGGAAGACTCGCTGTGCTTGTTTTAGCACGATTCTTTTCCTTAGAACACAAACATCTCAAAGATATTGATCTACTCTTTTACACCGATTTAAAATACTCTATCTTATATATTTCCTATGGGCTAAGTAACAAAAATACAAATGCTCCCTCTACAAATAAAAGTTCTTCTTCTTTGTCATAACTGGATCCTTCCTCTCGCCTCCCCTCCTTCAGATACCTTTCTATCACTTTCTGTAGAACTGAAGGTTCTTTGCCCATTTCTTCCCAACAACACTCGTTTGCCCTCTCAGAAAGATGTTATTCTTTATATTTTATGTTTCTACAGAAAACAATGCCTAAGTACATATTTATATTTAAATGGATGGGTGTTGTTATTTATGTGCAAATTTATGTTTCTTCTAATAATCATCACAAATGTAAGATGAAAGCTGACCTTTTTTTCATTTTCACTATTGGCTTATAAACTCCCTGAGGGAGCATACAGTTAGTATGCCTTTAGCACACTCACTTGCATGGACCTGGGGATAAATGGGAGCTCAACGTATGGCCTCAACATTTCACTTTTGGATAGTTTTTCCCATCAGACCTGGGTTATCCTAGATTGCTAAGAAGCAGTAGCAAGATGGGATTAGTCATGCCAAAGATTAGAGGGGTTGGGGGTGGGTAAATGCCTGTGAGGGAAAATGAAGGGTGTGTGGAGGGGAGTCATCAGGCTGGAAAACAAGGGAAAACTCTGTGAAAGAGAGAGGAAAGAAAAGCCAGACTAAATTTCATTATGATGGTCAGGACCCCAAGTTTCCCTCAGGGACAGGCCTGCCTCAGTACTCTTCCTTCCTCAAGAATGGAGTGGAAAGAGCTCCAGGAAATACGTTCCCTGGCATGATCACAGGTGGATTTCAGTTTGCAGTAGCTGAAGCTATTGGCCAATTATCTTCCTCACAGAAGAGATCTGGGAGGCTCATTTTCTAGACCGATGCAAGGTCCTTGAAGCATCTCTGTCCACTCTGCCACACCATATGTATTCCTTATGCAAGTATATTACTTATAGACATGTGTTCCCTGCATAGTCCTTATACTCACCTAGTTTGTGGTAGTACAATAGGCTGTTGTACCTATATATTTTGTAAAATAAAATATTTCAAATTATTTAAATATATAAAAACAAATATGAATACAAAATATGATTTGTCTATTTGAATACATAAGCACAAATATAGATGTTAAACTGAACTATAGTTAAATTTCAGTAGCTCATAATTTTAAAATATTAAAGAATATATAAAATATTCTAAAATGATTACAGAGTAATATATGTAATACTTCCCACAATTAAATACTTTATGCCATAAGACTAAATCCTTTTCAGACATATTGAAGGAAATAAATACCTTCTAATACTCTCACAAGGCATAAGGTGCTTTTAAAATTGTCTAACGTTTGCATTTGGTATATACTTTATATGTGATACCATTTTATATGTTCAGTAGAATCACCTAAAAGGTGGTAATAAAGAAAAATCCTTTATGGGAATTAATTTAGTGAAATTTAATATAAATCAAGGCTTTTAAATGGTAATTTATTATTAAGCAAATAGCAATTCAAAATTAAGCAGACACATAGAGAAACTAGCTATCAAATAAACACATTTCTGAAATGCAAAAATTCTCTTGATTTTAAGAATTAATAATTTCTCTATATTTAGTTGAAGTATCTATTTTCTTTTTTATTGAATACTTAATGATATTCAGTGAAATATGACATTTTGTAGACCATTACTAAGTAATCTCTATTATTTCATGAATAGCATTTACTTATTATTCTTCAAATTCTTCACAAAGAGCCACGGGGAAACAACAAGGCAGGCTAATGAAAAGTGATTTCTTAAACTTTCAAAGACATACGTCTAATTACTGAGATTAAACCAGCAGAATGTAGGTGTTATATTTGCTGGTGACAAAGCTGCATATTTATGGATAGTGTTTCCCGAAGCTATAAAACCAGGGACATGTGGAGCAGAATTGCTTAGAGATTCTTGTACAATATGGAGAAGAATACAAAAAAAATTCTTTTACTCTTTCTGTGTTTTTTTTTTTTTTTTCTATTTTCTCTCTGTGCTTTATTGTGGGAGGGGTAAAGAAATAAACAATGATGTTTCTAAGCTTTTTGCTGACAGTGAAGTTACAGAAATGGCTATGGATCCTATTTTCAACTTGGATTTTAGGGTTTATAAAAAGTATAGTATACACCATTATAGTACTGATCTTAAAACATTTTTGAATCTTCAGGTTTGTTGTTTTATTTTGAATTTTTAAGCTAATTTCACTTTCTGGAACAATCCACAGCAGCTTACTAGTAGGAGAAAAGTGGAAATTTAGCCTTGCTATTCAGCATGAACTATTCAGTGATTCTGTTTTCTGTATGATCATCAGAATTTTTCTCTCTTAGCTGGAGACCTGCTGAGATGTGTATTTAAGTGCAGGAGTGCAATATTAGCCTCATGTAGCAGGAAGAGAAAACTGTAGGTTTTCATGTTTTTAAAGTCTTCTAGTATGCTGATTGCAAGCTAATGGGTGATAATTTCCATCTGGTTGTGTCTTGCACCTGCTTCACTCCCCCATTCTCATCTTTCTGTTTGAGGAGGAAACATTTTGCTATTTCCTATAAGAGTGGTTAATATCTACTGTACTAATATAAATAGTAACAAACATTGTGGGCTCACATAGTTTTCAACGAAAACAAGCTTTAAGTAAAAAGCAACTGAAGTCATGAATTTACACTTTAAATAGAAAACAAATATGCAGAATTTATGAGTTAATTTTATTTTATTTAATCCCTCCTAAAGTATCAATGACTTCAAAACTCTTGAGAAAGATTTCAAGATAACTTACAAATTAAATCAACTTATCGTTAATTTTCTTGCAAATAAATGCTTTTGGAAGTATTATAGAAACACTGGGGAGAATAATACAGTATTACCCAAATAAATGATGTTCCTTTCTTGAATGCACACTGTGCTTTGCAGAAATAAAACATTAAAAATTCCCAATTGACTTTACATTTTAGACTAAATTAAGTTGTGGAGGTGGTGGGAAAGTATTTCCAAATTTCCTTTCATGAATGCACAATGTTGCTATTCAGAAAACCCTTGTGATGATATAGCGACTACCTATTTGTTTGATAGGCATTGACACCCAACAGTAATTCAAAATATTTTTCAAATTTTATATGAAAATCTAAATTTGCTATATCAGTGGCAATTCAGGAATATAATCAATAGAGCAGGTAAATAATGATAATTTCAAAATTGAATGGTGAAATCCAAGGAAAACCAGGAAGTAGTATTGCAAAGATATTGAATAAAATATGTTCTCTTCAGTTGAAAAGTCTATTTGTTTATAGTTGGCTAGAGCTGATCTAACCATTTTTCAAGAACAATTTAGGATTTGTTAATACCATTCAGGCTATTCTTTCTTGTGGGAAATAATCAGAAAAAAAGCAAAACAGATTCCACCCAAGAAGACCTGAGTCTATTGCGTTGGTAGTATGACAGTTAAACACTATTATGTTGTGGTAATGAAAAAATATAATAAAAAATACTAGGTACTTAACACATGTATGATTCCATGATCAATAACTGTATTTTCCTACATTACATAAGCTTCTTGCTTTATGTCCAGCATTTAGCTCACTTCCTCGCATAGTGGAGGTTGTGAAATAAATGTTTAGTGAAAGAACAAATGCGCATTTAAAGAGCAATCTTTGGCTTACTGCAAATTAACCTAAGTTTGCAGATAGATAGATTGCATTATGTACTTTGCCCTAGAAAATGTCAATATATGCTCTTCTCCTTAAAATTACTGTACATTTTCTCTCTGGTTTTATACACCATCATTCATTCATTCATTCATTCATTCATTGGTTCTTTCAAGTAATATTGATACATATAGATGATAGATAGATGATAGAGAGAGAGAGAGAGAGATTTATGGAATATTTCTCTGGAGCTTTGTAAGAGCCCAAAGTAAGACAGAACAAGACACACAATCAGAGAGTTATATTGTAGTTAGAGTTAAAAATTTTGACTAAATTAATGGTGAGGTCTTAAATTCAGTTGTTGAGTGGAAGGACAATGTGTATGAAAAGCTATCACAGAAGTGTTTAGTGTATGTTTAAGAAGGGCCTGGATTTATATAGAGGAGATATCTAGCTGTCAAAGGAAGCAGTGGAACATGATACAAAAACGTATCTTAATTTTTTTCCAGAGGGAAAAAGAGGTAAAAGTGAGGTGATTTCATCAAAAGGAAGTTCTTCCTAAAAATTAGATTGGTCCAGCAATTTAAGCCAGTTCTTCAGATCATGTTCTCTGCCAGAAATACTTACAGGATCAGAAATGGGAGGCTACGTGTAGTGATGCCTCAGAAAGTGAGAGGATGTGTCTGATCATCTCCAAACTGAACTTCAAACTGAAACAATATGATCTCATATGTACAGCACAACTGTGAGAAATACTCTTAAGCAATATTTTATTTTACTTTTTCTTAAGCAATATTTTAAAGTCCTCTACCAATCATTTGTTGATTGATTTGTTCATTCAATAAACATAAATAGCATGTTTAGTATATGAAAAGAGAAAATTATTATTACAACACAGTTAATTACTAGTGTACTGGTTAACCTGGTATGTATATTCAGTTTGAGGTGGCACAATGGAGAGAACAATGAATTCCTTCTGGAATGGAATAGACATATTTGCTCCCAGGATTGAAGGTTGGGCCATTAGGCAGTTCGGACCATTGGGACAAATGGGAACAGAGGAAAGGTCATTTTTGCCAGGGGGAAACACATGTGTATAAAGATAAAGAAGCTTTCTATTTTTTATTTATATTTTTAAACTATACCTTAATCAATATGATGGTACTACTTGCAAATTGTAAAAGATACATTTTGAGAGATACACAGAGGCCTTGAATGATGTACTAAATTGTTCAGATTATCTCCTAAAGTTGACATGGAATTAGTTTAGGTTTCCAAATATAGTTAAAACTATATAATTACAACAGATATATTTAGTAAATATTTCACAGCAACTACTATAAAAATTAAGATTATAGTGTGTAAAATATAATCTACCTGTGATCATAGTTTCTCTTTATAATTTGTAATAAATTACATTTGAGGAATATTTATGAATAGATACTTCAGTAGGATTTGATGTGAACCTTTCAGTTCATATTTTTAAAAAGTATCTCTCAGACAAAAATCTGAACACCATCACATAATTGTTTTAGTCTCTCAGCATTATTCCCCCCCAAAATAATAATAATTTACAATTGAAAAAAAAAACTTGCAAATGTTTCCTATGACTCAATTTTTAATGTAGTGTACTTTTTCAACTTGCTGACATACTACCGTACACTGATGACATTCATTTATTCTAATTCTTCTTAATAAGTTGATCCTTTCTGGGAATTATTTGCATAAAATAATGAAGTAGGATTACCAAGGAATTAGAGCAGTGCTATTAACATACTCCCCCCCACACACACACAAACACCTCCTGTGGCCTCATACTTGACTTCAGAGGAGGAACATTTATTTTCATTCACTTATAATAGCAAATTAAAAACCAAAGCAGCAGGAAAAAATGGTGATTTCTCTAGTTATTATTTAAAGAAATTGAAATACCTATGTCTTAAAAATTGTTATCTATTAAGCCAAAAATACTTTTATGTATTTCATGAAATACCTTAAAATTGTTATTGGATATGTATTCTAGAGCATAATCACCAGGTAATGAAAATAAATTAGAAATATTAAAAAATCCTTAATAGCATCCTACCTTATAATTCTGTTCACTACATTTCTAAAATCTCTCCCATTTAATTTGCATTCACTTTTTCTAAGTCAACATGTTTTGATCTTGTGGTAAATGTTGTTTATAACCTGAAGGTGATTATAAAACTACATCCTACTTATTACTTAATAGATTTTCAATTTAGAATCAGTGCACTCAATTTATCTCCACTAGATCTAAACAAATACTGTATTCTAGAGGTCAGATTTGACTGGCACAGGTAACAAGTAATCTCAATAAAATCTCAGAAGAAGCACATTTCCTACCTTCAGCTTTTAAGTGAAGTTACTTTTCACAAATAATTGAAGAGAAATTAGTCATATTTCATTCTATTGGTATAACTTGTTTATCAATGCAAAATAATATGTTTAAAATGAAGTCAAATCAAATTACAATTTTTCCTTGATGTATGGCATGTGCATATATACTTGCTTTGAATTAGCAAGCTTATTTGGAAGAAGTATGAACTGATGGCTCTAAAGGTAGATATGAGTATAAAAGAATTATTAGTTATGCTTAAACATTATGAATATAAACTTACATGTAAAGCACAGTTGATCAAATGATAAAGTGGAAAAGAAACCAAATCAAATAGCCCTCAAAATTTCCATGCTAAGAAATCAGTCATTATTTTTATTTTTATTTTTTCTCCAAGTGAAAATAGAACCCTAGTAAAATTTAGGTATGTTTAAAAGGTTTTATTTTCCGGTGCCTGGGTGGCTTGGTTGAGCCACCTGACTGCCTTCTGCTCAGGTCATGATCCTGGAGTCCTGGGATCGAGTCCCACATCGGGCTCCCTGCTCGGCAGGGAGTCTGCTTCTCCCTCTGACCCTCCCCCCTTTCATGCTCTCTATCTCATTCTCTCTCTCAAATAAATAAATAAAATCTTAAAAAAAATAAAAGGTTTATTTTCAGGTACAATTTAATAATGGTTACAATATATTTTTTCTTTGTCTAGTTTTATAAACTGATCCATAGGTATAACTTTCCATCTGCAAAACTGCTAATTTCCTTGTCAAATATGTTTATTTTTCAGATCTATAGCAAAAATAGCTTATTCCCACTATTAAATTCCAGTTTCCAACTGTGGTTTTTATTGAACTGCAGACATTTATTTTATTTTACTTTTTAAAGTTAGATTTTTTATTTGAGTACAGTTGACACAGTGTTACATTAGTTTCAGGTGTACAACATAGTGATTCAACTTCTCTATAGGTTATGCTGTGCTCACCACAAGGGTAGCTACCATCCATCACCATACAACGCTATAACAATATCTTTGACTATATTCCCTATTCTGTGCCTTTTATTCTCATGATTTACTCATTCTATAACTGAAAGTTTGTGTCTCCTGCTCTCCTTCACCCATTTTGCCCAACCCACACCTCCCTTTGCTCTGGCACCCATCAATTTATTCTCTTAATTTATAGTTTCGGACATCATTTTCTTCTTTCACATCATCTTCTTGTCACATCATCATCTTCTTGTCACAACATGATGAATATACAGTATTGTTTTGTTTTTGCCACTTCTCTGCTAAGTTTCAGGCAATCATTAACTTCATGGGATATTAGAGAAGTATTTAGAAAGGTGAAATTGATTAAATGTGCTGCTATTAGCAAAATTTAAGGTCTTTTCCCATTTTCTGAGATAATTCCATTTAAAATTAACAGTTTAACTATGGTGCAGAAAGGATGAGAGATGAGGACTCCTGGACTAGCCATCAGGGCAAAGTATATATCCTGAAATTTCTGGAACAATTGACTAAGCAAGTTGAAAATGCTGGGCATCTTCATTGAGGCCCAGAATTTATGAAGATAAATCTGTAGTAATTTTTGAAACAGAACCTGCCATTTTCTCTTGTAGGGAAGATAGAATACTACTTAATGGAGTTGAGCACTGGGATAAGATAGGAAGGATGGAGGAATTTCCACCCGCCCTAGGCTTTTAAGGTTGGAAATCCCACCCCTAATCTTTCCCTACAGAACCAATAATGGAATAAACAATATTTGGTCAGGCTTTAAATAGGAGTCAACCACTTAATTCAGAAGCATCACTTTTCTCTTCCCTAGATCAACATAAGCATCAATGGAGGTTTGTAAGAGTACAAAGTCTCAACATTTACATGTTTATACATGTGTAACACGTAGATGTTTCCCTGACTCTGCAATACTCCTCATTTCCTTTCAATTCTCAGACTCTGTATCTTTGTTATAGGGACACCATACTTCCCCAATCTATCTTAACACACCTAGTGGATTTTTCATACTTTCAGGTTCCTGCAGGTTCTGAGGTGGGGGAGGAGGGTTCTGGTGCTTCAGGTAAGGAGAGGGAGGAAGAGAAGGTGGCTGTGGAAGCTGCTCGGATTCCCAGTGATGACTGCTGTTTCCTCCCGAGTTCCCCAAGGGCTGACACACCCTACTCTCTGGGATGTGAATTTGCTTTTGAAGAACTTTGGAATCTGTAATCACATGAGAAATCATCCTTCATCTGTTAAACTTATTTTTGTCCTACTCTTAAAAAGTATTTACTCGAACTTCTTAGGCCAAATCCATGGCATTTAATTTTTTTTGTATCTTCCTGAAAAAAAAGTAATAATGGCTTGCTTCATCTTTCTGGACCTTCCCGTGCTTCCAGAACACAACGCACTCCTGGTCTCCTCTAATACACTCGTCATTCCTTCTCAGTGATGTGTGCTGATTCTTTTCCCATTTTCTCAGGTGTGAACATTATGGGGTCCCTGGGTTCAGGATTCTGAATTTGTCTTAATCTATCACATTTTTGGTGTTCTTAAATAGACTTATGAAAGATGTATATACCTTCTTTGTTCTGATAAATAGCAGATTCTTTTTCGAAAATTAGATTCTTCTGTAACATCCCACCCAAACTCTCAGAGTATAATAGGAATCTCAAGTGTAAACTGACTGCCCTGCAAACACACACATCAGCAAATGTTGTAGGCCCTAAAATCAAAATATATACCGTCTCATTAACTAGTTGAGACCACCATCATCTCTCATCTTGACCCCTGCAATTGCTCCTACTCATCTCCTGCTTCCAGCCGCCCTCTTCCAGGCTGCTGTAGTCAGAACAGTCCTTCTAAAGCTTAACACCATTGACCTCATTCTTCTCTTTAAAACCCTGAAAGTCACTAAGTATAAAAGCCCTGAGTCTGGTGTGTATGGTGTGCCTCCCCTTCCTCACCTTGCATCAGCTTCCCATTGTTCTCTACAACCCAGTGATCCTGCCTTCCTTGATGTTCTCCTCACATGCTGGCCTCTTGCTGTTACTTTTGACTACAATGGCCAATATCTGGGTGCCTGCATGCCTCCCTTTCTTATTTCTTTCACTTCTGCGAATTTCACCACTAACTCTATCACTGTGTACCCAGTATCTTACTTCTTTATACCCACAGTATCCAACTTATAAGATATTAATTTATGCATTTTTTATTGTGTATAATCCTCTAATTGGAAGGAAACATTCACGACAACAAAATTTGGTTTGTTTTATTCTCTGCCAAATCCAAGCACCTAAGGCAGTGGCTGGTGCTCAATAAACATCTTTATTCTTAATGTTAAATTTAAATGATCCCTGAATGTTCTTCCATTAAAAAGAGCCTCTTCTTTAGTGGCAAATTCCTCTGGCTTTATCTTTGTCTGAACTCATTTTGCAATGAGTATCTAGTGATTTCTCTTTGTTCTTCAAATTCTATTTTGATAGTGGATTAGGGTGAGAGTAGGGGGTGGAAAAATTGGTTAATTGCCCCACAGGACTATTAAATTATTGGACTGCAGGTGCAACTCAGGAAAATATTCCTTAGTTCCAAAACTACTTCCAGGTTAAATTTCAGTTACAAATTATTTGTCAAAATAGCCACTGTAACATCTACTTCCCTTGATTGGTCTAAGTTTGTTGACTATCTTCAAAACGCCTGGACCATCTTGAGCCAAAAGCCCTCCTTTTAGAGACAGGTACAACCTACAAATGTCTCTAACAATTAATAGCAACAAAAATAGAACAGCAACAACAAAATGAGACAATACAATTCCAAGCATCAATGAATAATAATGTAGATTTTAACCAAAGACTCTGAGTGAAAAGAATAAAGATATTAAATCATAAAACATGTGGGAAGAATTTCTGAACACTATTTATTTATTTATTTATTTATTTATTTATTTATTTAGAGAGGAAGGAGGGACAGAGGAAGAGTGGGAAAGAATCTTATGCAGGTTCTACCCCCTGAAAATCCTCTTTAAAAATAACCCGTTTTACCTTAAAGTTAAGCCCATTTTCCATTACCATCTCCCTGCCTCCCTACATCTTCTCTCTCCACATGTTCTCTACTTCTCTCTGCACTGGCTATTCTAACGTCTACTCCATCATCAATATTTATCTGATAAATTAATGTTATGTTATTGATATCTTTACATAAGTCCTTACCTCTCTTACTGTTTTGATAAGAAATCTTTAGGAAAACTTTAGCATTGAATTTTCAAATTTTTAGCTAACCACATGAGGTTATCATTGCTAAGAACATTTTTGAAATGCCTTTTATTGAAACACTTTGATCAAGGACTACCTGTAGAAACCATTGGCATTAAGTTATTGTCATGCCATGTGTATCACAGCTAAATTCTGAAATCAGACTCTTAGCATCAGAATGCAATCAGTCTGCCAGAGATTGAAGTGTGAAGTGGTTTGTTGTTCTTGTTTTTGGGTGGGGAGAGAGATATTACATGTTTTGAATACAAAATTATTTAACTAAAGTTGCAGAGTGGAAGCACAGTTCATTAGAGACAGAGAACAAGAAGAAAAAGGATTAATAAGTTGGCCGAGAAATAAGAGGGTCCCAGCTTGAGGAAGAGGAAAATAATTCCTCTTTCAATAAAAGTGAATACTGTGACATTCCACCACTGAAAACATATGCCAGCGGTTTAATTCCCGAATGCTCCAATATGGTGAATTTTGACTCAGTATTTCCCAGACTACAATAAAATCTTTAAAAATATTACTATTTACTAAAATAATGAATTTGTTAAAATATTATGAACATATCAGACACATTTGTGTTCACCTTTGCTGTTAGAACAAAAAAAAATCATTCTCCAAGAACAGGGAAGAACCAAGACTTCAATGATTGTATTCTGTATTATTTAAGCCAAAATACCTGCTTTTCATGTCAATTTTTATTTAAAAAATCAGTGGAAAGATTCTAATCATGATGGGCTCTCAGTTTCAGGGCAAAATTTCAAATTATGCTAAAAATAATATTTCTAATACCTGCTCCACAATTCAATTTGAAATTCACTAGCACAATTTTATCTTATTAAAATTTTGGTCAAAAGCAAAGGCTATACAAAGGCTATATACACATGTATGTATGTGTTGGGAGAGAGAATGTGGATAATTTTCTTATGAAGAATGATTATATTGGTTTTAATATTAACTACTAGCAATGTAATTAAATTATACTTATTTATTTACCAATGTACTATAGCTCTACTTGTCAGTAAAACTGTATTAATTCTTCATATATTTGGCTAATTATATGATAGTGCTTGACAATATACTACCAAGTCAATAAATAGCATCATGTCTTAATATAAAATATAGTTAGGTCAAAATTATAACAAACATAGAAGAGACTAAAGTTGGCACATTTATTAAAATTTCAAGTATACATTTCATGTAACATACATTTACTTGACTACAGTGATTTCTGTGATCCAAATGTATATTTGAAGTCTTTGCTTGTCAGAGCAAGAACTCAGTGTTAGTTAATAATTATCCATGAGGTCGCAGGGAATCATCTCTTATGTTACATTGTAATGTAAGAAATAGGATAATACTCTACTATGAAATTTACTATTAATAATTAGAGAAACAAAATCCTGTCTTTTGAATCTGCTAATTATTTACACTGGTTTCATATTTTTAGCAGGGGACAGTATAGATTTTGGACTCAGATATTAGATCACTCTTTGCCATGTGTAAATGTAAAGTTCCTAGAAAAGGGGCTGGCACATAGCAGATGCTTTGTTAGTTAAGGAACTCTCACTCGCTATTGAAAAATAACCCCCAATATATCCATACCACAGTACATTTAAAATGCATTCCTTGTTTACCTTGAAAGATGGTATACTTAAATATACATAAACCTACCTTCTGGGACCTACCTGGGTGACCCAGGCATCCAGATCTCTTCCATTGGGCAGTTTCTCCATCTTGGACCTCTTCGCCTTCAGTATTTGGATAGACACAGTGTGCAAAATGATTCTAAGGGTTGGGATTAGAAAAATTTTCTATAACTTCGTCCACATCGCTTTGGCTGTCATAGTGACATACACCTACCCTAACTGTAAAGAGGGGTTGCAAATGTTATTTCCCTGTGCTCTTGAAGAAAGGGAACTAGACTGGCAAACATCTATCTACTTCCATCTAAATAAAAGAAAAAAATGTTTTTGGATAAATTTCACTAGTGAGTCTGTTTCAATACAAAATGATTATGAATTAGCTAGGATTTCCTTTGAACCTTTGACTCAAAGCAGATAGGAGGAGAAATGAAAATCTTATGTATAAAGGTAAAAAATTAGCTCTACTTTGCTTGTTCCCTTCCTTTACTCAAGAAAGGAAGATGGTATATATGGGTTAATATAATAGAGGAAATTAAAGGAAAAAATATCACTATTGTATGAACTATAATTGTATAGAAATTCTTACTTGAAAATTAACCATTTTCTTAGTATTTGAGTAGTTGAAAGCAATGACCAGAAAAGATAAAAAAAATCAACTGACCTAGCTCAATTATTAATTGCTAATTAATAAAAATGTGAGTCCTTTATTCTTAATTATGAGACAGCAAAGTACTAGAAAAAATTGGAAAACAGATCTGCATGCACTTTAGGCTTTCATTTTAAGGGAGATAACTTTCTTAAAACCTCTTTTTGCTTTGCTGTGAATAAATAGATTTCATTAGGGAGAAGTACAAATTCATTTTCAGTATTCCAGATTCTCAATTATTTTTCATTATTCTGTCACTACTTTGGGTGTGAAGTGGGTATAAATATTAGCTACAGTAATTGGTCTTAAATTTCACATTCCAAACCCAAATCCCTAAGGGCCATGGAGGTAATCCCTGAAAAAAAAAATAGTATCTTTAAAACTACAAGTAAAATGGTATAATCACCAAAATGTAAGCTGAATGGCTGAAAATATACATTTCTATCATTTGGTAGATTTTACAAAGTGGAATTTCTGATTAGCAACTATATATCTATAGGTTATCCAAGGGTAACAACAACAACAAAAAAGCAAGCATTGATTTTTGTACTTTATAAACTCTGGTAAACGAGTATTCAAATGTGGGGTCCATGGAGGAGAAGGTCTGGCAGTTCTCAGACTCAATGATGGGAAATACATTATTTTCATGTTTTCCATAGACATCTATATGACAATCCCAGATGCAGAAAGTCTGAAATTGAGAGATAACACATATGAGTCTTGTCATAATCTCTCTCTCCCTCCTATCTTGCTTTCTTAATGGTGATTCCAACTTAATGATCTACATAATATATTAACAGATAGAAAGGAGGAGAAATAATTTTCCTTCTACCCTCCTATGTTCTTGGCCGAGATCCCCTTGTAATAAAAGATCAGATGAAGAAAAAACAAATAGAAGTTTAATAACATGTATAACTCCTGTCTACATGGGAGATACCCAAGAAAACTGAGTAACTGCCAGAAATGGTCCAAGTCACCACCTGAAATACCATCTCCAGCTAAAGACAAAAGATACTGGTGAGAGGCAGTTATAGGAAGTTATCAAGCAAAGCACAATAAACAAAGTTGAAGTTGTTACACAGATTTAAGTCAATGCCTTCTCCATTGATGAGTTTCTCATTATTTAATCATCCTTCTCTTCCTGGTACAGAAAACACAAGTGCTAATCTGTGCTCTGTTACCGGGTTGGTAGGAACATATAATATTACCATTTCTGCACCATGAGGCAAACATTTATAAGGTGAGGGAATGAGAGTATATCACTGAGTTTCCAATTGTTTTCTCTTAAAATATGAGTGTGCTCAAAATAGACTAATAACCTCCCATCACTCTTAGAGTAAAAACAAAACAAAGCAAAAATAATTGGTTTTAGAATGTTCTAAAGGTCCCATGCGATCTAGGTTCCTGTTACATTTCAAACTTCAACACCTTTCCCTTTCAACTCCAAGTGTATGGCCCTCCTTTATTTCCAGAGCAATTACAAGGGCTGCTTTAACACCTGAGAAAAAAATCTCTTCATCTGTTGCAGGAGATCATTGAAGGGACATGACCACAGGTTGACCCCGAGATAGATTACCCCCAGGCAATTAGAAGCTCTTCAGTAGAGCAGGGATTACTACCTATGTTTCCTGACTTTTGCTTATACATTATAACCCATATCATTATCACTCAGAGGAATTTGTGCATAGCAGTTGTTCAATAGAGGTGATTTTTAATTAGTTACCACTATTCCAAGAAGTCAGTGTAACTTAACTTGCCTTGTGAAATTCATAGGAAACAAGATTTTAAATACATCTATATATGTAAATCATATATATCTACATCTATATGTATCCATCTATCTACACAAACACACATGCATTTGTACATGTTTATGTATATAAGGCACATATATATTGTATGTACTTTTATATGCATATAAAACATGTATATATATATATATACACATTAAGTTTAAATACGTATATAGAAAATGTTAGGAGATATGTTTAGTACAATATATTAACACCATATTGTTATATATGCATGTGTGTGTTTATTATAGTTATAGACTTACCTGGATGTACATTTACAAATTGTATCTAAAAATGCCCATGTCCCCTAGGTCTCAGCTGAGGCCAATTGAATCTTAGTAACAAAGTGTAATCTAAGGGTTAAGTCTATTTTAAGGTGAGCCAGGTGATTCTAAATTGCCACCGGGGTTGATAAATACTCACTTAGAGGGCATAAAGAGAGAGGAAAGTCTTCAGCCATGTACACACACAGACAGAGGCTTTGGAAGCCAGAAGAAGGATAACTTTGTACAACATAATTTCCAAGCTATAAAGTAACATTTAATTATGTTAACATTTATTTTTCTAAGTTTTCTTTCTTTTGGCTCGTATATACACAGTTACTCTAATAAATTCTATATTAAAGTATGGGAAACATTTTTCCATAAATATCTCCTTTGGAGGTGCTATCATTCATCTACTTCCTATTTGTGTGTGTTCTTTCAAAATGCAATCACAAATGTTGCTTTTATAAATCCTTTTGGCCAATGATATGTGAGTCTGAATTACTTTTCAAGAGGATATTTGAAAGCCTTTCAAGCAAATTGTCCGTTTTGAAGAACACTGTAATCAGCTATTGCAAAAACAGAAGACTAAAAAGATAGACATGTTTCAATACATTGCTTAAAAGCCAACAACTTGACAAGGGTTGTTACAGAGAACTCTTGTCTGTACTGAATGGCTCATGACACAACAAAATAGGCGTGGGATTTCTTCAAAAGGCATTGAGTTCCAGGAATGCTCAGTCTGGGCATTAGGATTTTTGGCTGAAAATACTACTTTGTAACAATCTGATTGAGACAGTTTTTAGACACATACTGGATTTTATGCTTTTGTGTTTATGTGTTTTATTCCAGAACACTATAAAGCCAAAAAAAAAAAAAAAAACTTACTAATTATGAGCCAAAGAACTAATACCATTCATAGAGAGAAATACTTAATCTTTCTTCTTATTCTAGTCACAGATGATTCATAATCTCTTCTTCCAGCTAACTTAAAGAATTTTGACCCCTGTGATTTTTCCCAAACCTAACCCATTTTCACTGCCCTCTTAAGGGCCCCTCCTTCTATCCCTCCTGATTCTACTTCTGGTTTTACTAGTTTCTGAACATCCACAAATGGGTGTCTGCTGAGAGTCAAAGTTGAGTGCAATTAAGTGGTTGATGAAGAGGAATGGGAGAGGTGGTCTCAAGCTGAATTAAATCCAAGTGCTGGGCAGTTACTGCCAACCCAAACCTCAGGTAGTTAGTCTGTTTCTGCGTGAGTCTGAAGTAAGTTCTAACTTGTGGAACTTCTGGTTCCCAGTCCCTCAGCTCAACAACTCTTCATTCAACCCATGGAAGACACTATATTTCTTCCTGCTCAGCTCCAGTGGGTGATGGTACCATAATCTCTGCTGAAGGCATCTGCTGATCTTTGCTGGGAAGCCTCTTCAACACCAGGAAGAAGGTAAGGCTGTGGGAATCACAGTCAGGAGACTTTAAGGGGGAAACAAAACACATATGAAATGTCTTAAAGTACTGACACAAGTACAAATCTCACTTCCAGCTCAATTATGACTACTATACGCACATGACAGATAAGGCCTGAATAAAGTCTCAACACAGTTCTTATGTTTTACTTTGTTAAAAATCGTGAAATTAACAAGCATAAAACCAATGAATCATTGAAGTAGTACTTAGTAAAAGTTTGTTGTGCACACACAAAAAGACCGTTCATTGAACCAAAACATGGAATGAGATTCTAGGGCATATTATTATAAAGCAACTTACATAGTAAGAAAGCAGTGACTGTTTATTCTTCACAGTGATTGGTTATAATATCAGAAATTTTTTAAGCGATAGAAAATTGGTCAGTGGTTACTTCATATCAGTTTTGGGAACCAGTTTAAGTTTTGCTCATGATTTCCAGAGGCATAAGCAAGAAATGACCCAGGCCAAGTCAGTCTTGCAAAATAAGCTAAATTAAGCTTTGCATGTATGATTAAGCTGATTTTGTATGCTCAGGGAACTTTCAAGTCTGGTGTCGGCTTTTGATTTTAATAACTTCTAATTCTTTACATTTAAGAAATTGATGTAAAACGTTGGCAATACAAAATGGACGTTCAGCTGTTTTGTTGTAATCTAGCTCTTCTATCATCATTTTAGCTCATTGTCTCTCTCCTTCATCGGTCATTAGTGTTTTAAACTGGAATTAGCTCTGAGGTTTAGTCTGTTTGGTCACTGACATACAAACTGGAAACTTCTGAGTCTGTTTTCAATGATTTAATTCCACACTTATGATCGTCATTATCGCCTGTGTTTCCATGGTTTCAGTTAATGATGTTCTTAGTTTGATGCTCTGAGGATGTTAGGAATAGTGGAAATTAGCAGCATCTCTTACATTTTCTTCAAGTTGGCCTGTGGCAGGTATACCTGAATGTACTTGTAAACTAATTCCTTTTTAAAGCTTTAATCTGTTGATGCTATGGAAGGTTTATAAACTACAATGGGATTTACTAAAGAAGAGTGTTTTTTACATTATACAAAATAATTGTCTGTGAATTCTTCCTGAATCACCCTGGCAACAATTCTTTTGGTTCCGGCAGGCCGGAATTTTATTCTTTATTGACACCAATTGTATCACGGGCAGAAAAAATTCTCAGATAAACATAAGTCATAATTACATGATTATAATATATGTACTCAATTAGAATTATAATTGTTTCTAAGTGTTTTAAAGTATAAAGTGAAATCTATACTAACAGGTAAAAAACAGAACCACACTTTTTTTTTTCTTTTAAATATCTTTGGTGGTATGAGTGGGGTAGGGGATCATGAAACGCATTAGGGTGTTAAGTAGTACTTTTGGAAAGCTAGGAAGTAAATAGCAACTGGGGAAAAGATCAGAAAATGGAACCTGGATGTATGGAACCTAGGGTAAATTTTAGATGCTATGAAATTGCATTCTGACATAAACACCTAAACAAAACTCATCATGTTACATGAAGAAATGGTTTTTACCGAAATCAGTATGTACAATGATGACAAATAATCAACTTCCAGAAGTAAAATCTTTTTTATGTAGGTGCAAGAAAAGGAAATTAAGAATGTTTTACAACTGGCCTTAATTGAACTTAAAGTTTTAGTGACAGCTTTGTAATAATTGGAACTCAATGTAGGTTTCTCTTTGACCAAAAACTCTGAAACTGTCTCAGGGAAAACAGCAATTCTTAAAATAAAAACTTAGTATACTAAATCAAAGGATGTAAAGTAACTGAGTGTAATCTTGCCCTTTCCATCATGCAAAAAACCAATAAGAAGCAAGATGTTGAGGTAAGGAAAGCCAGCAAACCAAAGGGTTGGCCGACTATTGTCCTAAAGAAACATCTTAACTCAGCATAAAAATTGAGCCTCTCTTATGTTAGAAAGGAGGAGATTGGAATCAGGAGGTGACTGATGTCTATAGCTATTCAGGTACTTGCAAAGGTCCAAGGAAGGTTATGAAGCTTTCTGTCCTTGGTCAGTTGATCTGTGTACAAAAATCTGGTCCTGTCATTCCAGTAAATCTTAAACATAGCATTTTTATTTCTGTAGGTAGGTATCTCTTGGGGGGGGGGTATTTCTGGGTGAAGAGTCGTTTCCACAAATCTTGACTATAAGCAAAATTCCTTCAATGATTAACATGACTTTGTGCAGGTCTAAGCAGAAGTTTCTAAGCTATAGTTTACAGCAGCAAGGGAAATAGAAGCACTCTAGAGTCAGATATGCTAAGTTCCCCCAGTTACACTAACAAACAAAAGTTTCAAAATTATATCCCACTCATACTACCCAAGGAGTATTTTCCCTTCTCCATATTTACATTATATATTTAATAAAATTATCTTTTTTGCAGAGTGTGGGGGCGGATATTTGTTAAGAAATAGATCTATGAGCACTAGGTGTCTTGTAAGTGATGTATCACTAAATTGTACAACTGAAACTAATATACTAATATTACACTGTATGTTAAATAACTGGAATTTAAATAAAAACTTGAGACTAAAAAGAAAATAGAGCTACCATTTCTTCCAAAAACTAAAAATGATCATCAGAAATCAGTGGTAGAAATGTATTTTACCAGAAAATTAAGAAAAATGAGTCTAATAGATACATTCCAAGTATTCCCTTCTGTTTACGAAGACTTTTCTGTTCCTTGATATGTAGTAATAATTGCTTCCATTAGAAACTACAGAACAGGGCTCCTGGGTGGCTCAGTTGGTTAAGCGACTGCCTTCGGCTCAGGTCATGATCCTGGAGTCCCAGGATCGAGTCCCACATCGGGCTTCCTGCTCAGCAGGGAGTCTGCTTCTCCCTCTGACCCTCTTCCCTTTCGTGCTTTCTATCTCTCATTCTCTCTCTCTCTCAAATAAATAAATAAAATCTTTAAAAAAAAAAAGAAACTACAGAACAAAATTATATGTCATCTATAGGCCATAATATTCTCTGACATTAGAAAAAACTTGTTAAAATAAGGCTATTAATACTTCCAAGTAGATAGGTATATGATCTATGTTAATAGAAAAATAAAAATAGGTGATAGTAATTTCTTCCTGAAAATAACTTGATATTTAATTTTAAAAGAATACTTCCTTATCAGGAGTCAATAAGCCATCAGTATATCTTGTCTTTATTTTGGGTCATATCAAAATGACCACAGCAACAAGCACAAAACTGCTGAAACTTTCACTGTCCCCTAACTCAGTCTTTGTTTAAATGGCATACGCATTGATGGGACACCTGGGAGGCTCAGTCTGTTAACTGTCAGACTCTTGATTTCAGTCCAGGTCATGATCTCAGGGTAATGACATGGAGCCCTGCACCAGTCTCTGTGCTCAGTGTGGAGTCTGCTTGAAATTCTCTCTCTCAGGGCGCCTGGGTGGCTCAGTTGGTTAAGTGACTGCCTTCGGCTCAGGTCATGATCCTGGAGTCCAGGGATCGAGTCCCACATCGGGCTTCCTGCTCAGCAGGGAGTCTGCTTCTCCCTCTGACCCTCTTCCCTCTTGTACTTTCTATCTCTCATTCTCTCTCTCTCTCAAATAAATAAATAAAATCTTTAAAAAAAAAAGAAAAGAAATTCTCTCTCTCTCTCAAATAGAGTCTTAAAAAAAAATGGCATGAGCATTGAAATGATTAGTGAATGCACTATAATAGTCTGTCCTTAAAAGCCAGGATTGTTAATCTCTACAATCATCCAACGTTTGATTATGTTCTCCCTTAAAATGAAAATTGGAATTCGGTGGAAAAACCACATTTTGGAGTAATTGAGATTATGTTTATTCACAGAGTGTCTTGTTTTCCTTATGTGCTGCCAGACATCTGGATAAAAACTGAAAATTTTAGCAAAATATTAACATCTTTCCAAGTATTTAAGTGTTGATTGCATTTTATGTTTCACTCTAAATATTTGATGAAATTTAGTTTTATCTATAAAATATATATACTGTTGCCCTGGTATCTCTGAAGTAATCTCTATAGCATTCCAAAGTTAGGTTACTATCTGATTTGGGAAGAGACAAGTGAATATGTGATGAAATTTTAGAATTGAAAGAGATAAAATTGTTGGCCAAATTTAATATTTGTAGTGAACAATTTTAGTATTTTTCTAAATCCTATGTTTGTATTTGTGACCAACTATAACAAGAACCTCTTGTTGGGCTGTAAATGCCCTGTATTTTCCCCTCAATGAAATGACCCTGAGTGCTAAAATCATACAATTAAAATCAAGTGTACAAGAAACTATCTGTCGGTCTCATTACTATGTAGGACAGTCTTTGAGGTTTTAATTGGAATAATAAAGTAGTTAACTGAAAAATTTGAAAATAAGAGGTGAAAATTTTTTCATGAAGGTAAGATGTATCATTGATATCCAATAAAATATTTTAGAAGTATAGAAAAATCAAATGAATAAGCCATATAAAACAATTGTTTATCGCTATTCTAACATACAAATGAAATTGGGAAATATATCCCATTTCCTTTAAGGCAGAAATAAAATAGAATTACTAGTTAAGAAGTCAACCTAGAACCCACTTAAATAAATTACATGACATAATGGAAAAGAGAGAACACGAGGTCAGCATAAGGGAAAAGTGACTTTAAAATATCAAAAAATGCAGTTCTTATAGAATTCTGTTTATCAAAAATTTAATACAGAAACTAAATACATTTTCAATAAATTCAAATAAATTTTTGTCTCTAGATAAAATCTAAAATATGTGTTAAGGAATAGGTATTTAAAAACAACCAAGAAAACCTCAAAAAGAAATGAATCTCTAGAATATTGTTTCATTAGTCATTGGAACATACTATAAATTTTATCTTAGTGAAATCAGTACTACATTGGCAAAGAACATAAAGTAGTGAAACAATAGAAGATGCACAAATGGATTACAACATTCATAATTGTATGGTATGTTGTAATCATATTTTGACAGTGAGAAAATTATGGATTGTGTTTGGGAGCTGGGAAAGGACTTTTGACCTAGAAATTTGAAGACATACATATAAAAGTTAAAAATTGCAAGAAAACGTAGGAGAAACGGTTTGAGTATAATCAACGAGTGGATTAATCTCAAAAAACACCAAGGAAACTGGATCTCCTCAAGAAAAAGAAAAAAATGTGTAAACATTAAAATTATCTGTATGACTAAATACACTATTGAAAAATCAATATTACAATTGATGACATAGGACATAAGAATGACAAAGGACTGCTATCTATTTCATAGAAAAACACTTCTTACATTGAAAGCAATTTTTGTGAGAAGCATATAGTTGATTTTTAAAAATTATCTGTTTTGATGAATTTTGACTTGAACTAATGGACATATGCCATTAATTTGCAATGTAATCACTGACATTTGGTGTTTTATTTGACATTGTGTGTTTTATTGTACTCTTTGTCCCATTTGTTTCATTGTTTTGTGTAACATTTTTTTCTCTTAGTGCCTCCTTTTGAAATCTATTTCCCCTTAGTATTTTCGTTATAGATCACTTTGAGTAAAACGTAACTTTTTTCTCCTGCCATTTAAATTGGAGATTCCAAAATACATAATTAAATTCTTATGGTTAATAAGAATATCATTTGAAAGAAAATGCTAACCTCTTAAAACTAGTTCTATTCAGTGTCTTTCATGCTTTTTAATTCTCTCTACATGCTAAACCCATACCCATTATTACAACTTTATGAAATTAAAATTCACTTACAATTTTTTATGTATTTGTTTTCATTTTATATCTGCATATCTCTATTTAATTCTGGTATACTTTTTCTTGGGCTAAAGGAGTTCCCTTATAGTTTATATAGTTTATATTAATGTATGGCTAATTTTATTTTGAAAAAAACTATATTTCATTTCACAATTAATGTTTGTGATGAGAACAAAAACCATGGTTGATTGTCTATTTTCTCTCAGCAATTTAAGAATATTTTGGTCTGGCATTTTAGTTATTTTGTTTAAAATAACCTCGAAGGAACAGGACACTTCTGAATATTTTGTATATATTTACATATAAGCCTGTATACACATATCAAACATATTGTGTGCATTTATATAAATAAGATAAATATAAATAAAGATGGGTCTATATGAGGTTTTTTGAGTACTTATGATTAGGTTTTCTTTTTTTTTTTAAAGATTTTATTTATTTATTTGAGAGAGAGAGGGAATGAGAGAGAGAGAGCACGAGAGGGAAGAGGGTCAGAGGGAGAAGCAGACTCCCTGCTGAGCAGGGAGCCCGATGTGGGACTCGATCGCGGGACTCCAGGATCATGACCTGAGCCGAAGGCAGTCGCTTAACCAACTGAGCCACCCAGGCGCCCTATGCTTAGGTTTTCAACTGTATAGTAAATGTGTAGCTTGATGGCTTTCAAATTTTGTGGACTTGTAGCCATTTTTCTCTTCGATAATTGTTTCCCATTCTCCTTGCCTCTTGGATTCTAATATAAGATCCCCTTCTTAAATCACCCTCTTAAAAGTTTTTATTTTTTACTTTTGTTTTTCAATCTATGTATTTTCTATTCATCCATTTTCCAGTTCACTATCACTCTCATTTCCAATCTGTCATCCAATAATCCGTTGTTAATTTAAAATACTTTTTTTGTTCTAGAATTTTCCATGTAGTTATGTTATATAGACTAGTTTTCTGCTCCAATTCTACAGCCTTTCAACCATTTTTGAACAGTTCATTCAGTTGATTAAAATCTGTTACTGTTAACTTCAATATCAGAGTTATATATGGATCTGTTTCTATTGCCTCTTTATTTTCTTGGAAATTTTGAAAAAAAAAAAAAGTCCTAGAAGTCATTAATATTTCTAGCGACGATTTATCACCCTATCCTCTAATCTGCTGCTAGTCTGGAAACCTCACTTTAATCCAATCAGGTATGGACTGAGCTGATTCCAGGCTGGGTCATAGTCTTCTAATAATTTTATTTTTAAGATTTTATTTATTTATTTGAGAGAGATAGAGAGTATAAGCAGGGGGTGGGGGGAGGAGAAGCAGGCTCCCTACCGAGCAGGACTCTGGGATCATTACCAGAGCCAAGGGCAGACACTTAACCAACTGAGCCACCCAGGTGCCCTGGTCTTCTAATAATTTATATCTTATTTTGCTAGTTTCTAGGGGGCAGACCTCTGAGTCTCAACTGAGAGCATGGCATATTTACTAGTCCCTTCCTACTTAGTCTTGAATTTGTTTCCTTGGCATGGAGTGTGCTTCTAAGAACACCCTGCTTTCAGTTGTTTCTTTTTGGTCTCTTAGGCTTTCATCCTGCACAGCTAGACACTTGGGTAAATGCCTCTAGGGGATTAGTTTCCTTTTGGTTTAAAATATGGCCTCTTCACAAAGGCAGCTTCCTCACACCGACCTCCGAAGTTTGTGTCACTGCTGAGTGCTGCAGGATTGTTTGACACGGATTGGACTGGCAATCACTTTCAGCTTTTTGGGGGAGCTGTTTCTTTTAGTGGTTAGTTGTATGATGATCTGAAGATATTTCCTGGATGTGGACTATAACTCACATAGTGAGTTATTTAATGGGTACAGAGTTTCGATTTGGAAAGAAAAAGTTCTGAAAATGCATAATGATGATTGAACAACAATGTAGATGTCCTTATGCCATACTTAAAGTTTATCATTTTAACCATTTTTATGTTATATATTTTTATGACAAAAAGTGTGGATTTAAATCAATAGTCAATAAATTAAATCTAAAATGATTTTTTTAAAGATTATTTATTTATGTATTTATTTGAAAGAGAGGGAGAGCACAGAAGGAGAGGGAGAGAGAGAAGCAGACTCCCCGCCGAGCAGGGAGCCCGATGCGGGGCTCGATCCCAGGACTCCGGGGTCCCGACCCGAGCCGAAGGCAGACGCTTAATGACTGAGCCACCCAGGTGCCCCTAAAATGATTTTTTAAAACATATTAGTATTGCATTTTATTTATGGGTTTTCCCACAGTTAATGTAATCTCAACCAGGTGTATTCCTCAATATCTGTGAACATATTAAGCTAGTCCTTTTTTTTCCATTCAGTGTCATAAATCTGCTTAACTTTCATTACTCATTTGGACTCTTAAATATTAAAAAAAATGGTATATGATGCATTGTGGAGGACCATAAAATCAAAGTATACCTTACTTGCTAAAATATGGTAAGAAAAATAAAAATAAAAAGAACCTATTATAAATGCTTGAGAAGAAAGATCTGTGGAGGAGGTCATAGGTGAGATGGGCCTTGAAAAATATACATAGGGGCGCCTGGGTGGCTCAGTTGGTTAAACCGCTGCCTTCAGCTCAGGCCATGATCCCAGGGTCCTGGGATCGAGCCCCACGTCGGGCTCCCTGCTCATGCAGGGAGCTCCCTGCTCCCTCTGCCTGCCGCTCCCCCTGCTTGTGCTCTCTCCCCCCCACTCTCGCTCTCTCTGTGTGTCAAATAAATAAATAAAATCTTTAAAAAAAAAAAAGAAAGAAAGAAAAATATACATAAATACTTCCACAATAATTCAGATTTTTAATACCAACCAGAGGACAGTTTATCCTCAATAGTGGTATTAAAATTGTGAATCATTTTATTCACAATTTATTGTGAATCATTTTATTAAGTGCTCAAACTTTTAAACATGTATTTACAGATCTATTATTAAACACATACACAATTTTTCTCTTTGGGACATTTTTGTCATTTCATAATTTTAGCCAAAATATTGTAAGACTTTCTTCATTTGTTGTTCAAGAATAATGATGTCTAGTCTATTTTGCTGGTTCAGCAAAATACAAATTCTAAAATCTGTAAACAATGTGGAAAGAGACTTTTATGTCCATCCTTAGGTAAGCATTTTCTTTTTCATTATAGCAAGGTTTCGTAGAGTAACAGTCTACAATCCAAGGGCAGGTGGGCCCTGTGGTTTTCACCTTGTTGAATGTTGCCAGATACTCTGTCGTGCCCCCACTGAAATCATTCTCTGGTGTTTTACCTTACATTGGAGGAAAAATGCAGTCACCTTAATGAAATCCCCTTGACTCTATTTCAGTCAAGATTGGTCAACAGAAAGAATCAATATTCTCTTTTACCTATGAGTCCAATAATACATGGTGAGGCAACAAAACACAGACTTTTAAATTGACTATATCTTTTCCCCTAATCTTTCTAACTTTACCTCTGGTTTTGCTTAATCTGGGGGTCTTTTGCTTAATTTGGCATGAAGGTACTCTGATACTTGGATGTTACCTCTATTGAAAAGTTATTTTTTTAGAGTGTGACCATCTCTCTTCCTTTAAAGCAAAAGTGATGTACAAATATTCCAAAAATAGAAAAGGAGGGATCATTATTGATTTATAAGACAATGTTTAAAAGATGAATCTAACACAACAGACAACTACGTGATTGTAATAACTGGATAAACTCCTGGTAGTCTGCTAGCTTAAGTAAATTAACAATTGAAACTAAAGAAGGAGACCCAGAATTAAGAAAAGAATTAGGGGCGTCTGTGTGGCTCAGTCGTTAAGCATCTGCCTTCGGCTCAGGTCATGATCCCAGGGTGCTGGGATCGAGCCCCGCATCGGGCTCCCTGCTCCGCGGGAAGCCTGCTTCTCCCTCTGCCACTCTCCCTGCTTGTGTACCCTCTCTCACTGTCTCTCTCTCTCTGTCAAATAAATAAATAAAATCTTTAAAAAAAAAAATTAGACTGTTACCTAAGCCGTAGGTAAATTTTAAATAGTTGGACTTAAGTCCTTACTTTAAGAGCTTTTTTACATATTACAGTATAACTCTAAAAAAAATTCAGTTTGCCCTCATTTTTGTATTTACCTTATGTCTACTGAATTATTGAAGTTCATAAGTATCTTTTAATTTTCTATTTTGGAACTGGCTCCATGGCATAGATTCTCAAGTGTGAAAGAGAAGTACATTCATCCTTAGTGTACATATATCTTTTTTGAAATTGCTTCCCTTAAACAATTTCAAATACTCCTGTGTATTAATACACGGACAGTATTATTTTCTATAATGTACCACAATTTTTTGTATCTACTCTCCAAAGACAAGTAATTTGATAAACACAGATAGTTTTCCAGGATTTAAATGAAGTCCACATTCTTGTCTTTTATCACAGATCCTTTTATATGATCTTTTATTTCCCGCTTTCATTTTATATACATTTTAAATTGTCACACTCAGTGTCACCAACATGTATTGTTGTACCTATGAACTATATTTAAACTATTGACACATCAAATACTTTATATATTTCAAAGAATTTTTAATCACCAGATACAAAGCCTTTGACACCATCAGGGTCACTTTCTGGAAATATGAATAGGAACTTTGGGAAAAAATGATCTTTTGATGATTAACTGCCCCCAAGTCATGATGAAAATAGTACCAAGTAATGTGGCAAAACTGAACTAATTTTATATTTTTTTATTTTATTTTTTTAAATATTTATTTATTTATTTGAGAGAACGAATGAGAGAGAGAGAGAGAGAAAGCATGAGGGGGGGAGGGTCAGAGGGCGAAGCAGACTCCCTGCTGAGCAAGGAGCCCTATGCGGGAACTCGATCCCGGGACTCCAGGATCATGACCTGAGCCAAAGGCAGTCGCTTAACCAACTGAGCCACCCAGGCACCCTGAACTAATTTTTTAAATGAAAATAAAGTACTATGCAGGCAGCAAAGTTTTATTAGTCTGAGTACTTATGATTCATCTAAGGATATTTGGACCCTGTTCTGGGGAGTTTTAAAATAACAATAAAATTGCCATAAAATAATAGCAAAGTGATACTTTTTTGTACAGCTTGTGCCAAAATCTTGTTAACTTTAAAAATAAGAACCAGATTGAAGTGAGAAACTTTGGGGTTTTCATTTTTAACATTTTTCTATGCAAACAGCACTTACCCCAAATGTTAACATGAACTATTTAAATTAAAATGCAACAATTACAACTAAGTGCATTAATTTTCTGGTCATTTACTATGTTGATCTTGCAAAACATCAAGATCATAAGATTATAAATAAGAAATATTTGTGGTTAATTATTAGGATAAGAACCAAACTTGGAAGAAAATGTGTGAGATAATTTTCTAAATCTTCCCATTACAATTAGACTAAAGAATTTTGCTGTTTGCCATTAGACCATGTAATTAATGTATAGTTTGAAAAACAGGTAAAGAAAGTCAGCAAAGCATACAAAAAAATTCAAATGTTCTATTTTACCAAGGTACTGTGTTTTATTTTATGCCAGAATTAAAACAAAAACTTAGTTTTGAGTTGGTTTTAGCTGGCATATTCAGAATTAAATGATTATTCAGTGTCCACTAAACAATAGATGAAAAATATAAGATAAAAAATAAGCATAATGGGTTGGGACTTGTGTTTCAAAACATCTCTATACTCTTCAGAAATATATAGTCTCCCCCATATTCTTATTTTTCAAGGCTACCAGAAAAAAACAGCAATTTCAACTGGGTTATTTGTCAAGCATTTTTTTATTCAAAAGCTAACAGGCGTGCTGAATCATAAGCTAAATTTTTTTCAGTGTTGGATTCAAGACTCTTTTTAGATCTTTTTAGAAAGGAATCAAAAGTAGTGAGTCGTGCAAGACTGAAATTAAAGACAATAGAACAGCTACTAGCTTTGTGATCATGGGCAATTTAACTCACCATTTGAACATGCTTTCTTCATGTATAAAATTGGAATAATTCTATTTGTTAGCATGCTTTTAACTACAAGTTATGGAAAAGCCAACTGCAAAAGGCCTTAACAATAAGGAACTTTATTAACTTTCAAAAGAAAGAGTTTGGGGATGCTTCAGACTCCTGGTCTGAGCCAGTCTGTGTTCTGGCCCTGTTTTGCTCCTATTGTCTTGTCTGCATATTCTTCCATATGCTGGCAGCATCCATGAAGGTTGGCTTCCCTCATGGACAGAAGATGTCTTCCAGAAACCTCCAAGACCAAATGCTTCTTTAGTCACATCCAGCAGGAAAGAAATAATCTGTATCCCTATGATTTTCCCTTTAAGATTGAGAAAACACTCCAAGAAATCTTTAGCAAAACTGTCCTTGGGTGTTCTTAACCAGAATTGGGTCATATGAACATTCTGCCAACAATTATTAAAAAGGAATAGAATACCATTACACCCACCATACCTTTTGCTTTGTCAGTTTCAAATGGCTATTAGAGAGTCAAATATTAAATACTAATATATATTTTATATTTTTATATCATTTATATTTTATAATATATTTATATTATCATAAAATCGCAAATATATTTATATTATAAATTATATCACAAATATATTAATATAATAATTATATTAATACTTAATATGTAATATATAGTGTATACTATATTATTACATATCAATATGTTATAACATTATATAACTATATTATTCAATATATTAATAATAATATACATATTTGACATATCTCTCAGAATTATTTTAAGTGAAATAGTATTTGTAAATTATAATGTGTAATGCCGACCATAAAATAGCTCAACACATTGAGTGTAGTAACTGGTGATGTGATCTCTTTAGTATTCCAATTTTCTACCTAATCTCTGGATTTTTGTCAACTGTCTAACTTTCTCGACTATAAACTAGAAAAATCTAGTGATAACTGTAACTTGGCTTAATGTAGACTTCACAGAGTTATTGTGGCAGATTATGAGGAAGAAAGAATATTTGTATATAATTAGGACACCTTGACTCTATGAACTTTAGTTAAAGGAACCACCGTCTCAGGTGGAGGAATCTGTTCTTTATTCTAAGGTATTCATGGCCAAAAAGGACTTTACCTTCCAGTTGCAGCTTAATTGACCCTCACATCTATTAGTGATTTCCCCTCAGCAAATCTATTTGCTCCTACAAATCTCCACCCAAAACCGCAGCGGCCTCTAATTGGACCATTCTTTCGCCAAATGCCTATTTAAGCCCTCAGTTTAATCCTTGTTGACATAATGCATGCTGTAGCTTTTTCTTCATTAGTTGCTTTATAACTGTACTCTACATGTTGGATATCCATGATGTGTTTTTATAAAAACAATTCAATACCAGATCCTGAGAAAGAAGGTTTATTAGCTTCCTAGAACTTCTGCAACAAAGTACTAGAATCTGTGTGGCTTATAGCAACAGAAATCTATTGTCTTACATTTCTAGAGGCTATATGTCTGAAAGCAAGGTATTCTTAGGGTTGGTTCTTTCTGAGGGCTGGCTGTGAGGAGAATCTGTTCCATGCCTTTCTCTTAGCTTCTGGTAGCCTCAGGCATTCCTTGGTTCATAGATAGTGGTCTCCCTGTATTTTCACATAGTCTGTTCTGTGTATGTAACACTTTGTGTCCAAATCACGCCCCACCCCCCACTTCTTTATAAGGCTACTAGTCAATTGGATTAAGACCCATCTTAATGACTTAAGTTTAACTCAAATATCTCTATAAAGATCTTAATTCCTGATGACATCACACTCTGAGATACTGAGGGTTAGACTTCAATCTCTCTTTTTTTTATAGCTTTTTTTTTCCTTTAAGAGCAGTTTTAGGTTCCCAGTAAAACTGAACAGAAAGTATAGAGATTTCTCATATACATACTTGCATAATCTCTCCAGCCAGAGTGGCACATCTGTTACCATTTAATGAACCTATACTGACACATCATTATCACTCAAAATCCATTATTTACATTAGGATTCACTCTTGGTGTACATTTTATGGGTTTGGACAAAGTTATAATGACATGTTTCTACCATTATAGTATCATACAGAGCATTTCATTGTGAAGAACCAACCCTGCCAATACCTTGCTTTCATTTCAAAATCATCCATACTCTGTCTTTTTGTTGCTCCTCCCCACTAGACATCTTTTTTTTAGTTTTAATTCCAGTAGAGTTAACATACAGTGTCCTATTAGTTTCAGGGATACAATGTACTGCTTCAGCAATTCTATACTGAATGCTTGCTCCTCACCATAAGTGGACACTTATTCCCTTCACCTTTTTCACCCATCCCACACCCACCCTCTGGTAACCTTCAGTTTGTTCTCTATAATTAGGAGTCTGTTGTTTTTTTTTTATTTGTCTCTTTCTTGGTACATTTGTTTTTTAAATTCAACATATGAATGAAGTCCCATGGTATTTGTCTTTCTCTGACTTATTTCACTTAGCATTATATTCTCTAGCTCTATCTATGTTGTGGCAAATGACAAGTTTTCATTATTTTTGTGGCTTACTAATACTCCATTGCTATATCTCCATCCATCCCACATCGTTATCCATTCATCTATCAATGGACACTTGGGCTGCTTCCATAATTTGGCTATTGTAAAAAAAATGCTGCAATGAACATAAGAGTGCATGTATATTTTCAAATTAGTGTTTTCATATTCTTTGGGTAAATACCCGTGGTGGAATTACTGGATCATAGGATAGTTGTATTTTTAATTTTTTGAGGAAACTCCATAACATTTTCCACAGTGACTAAACCAGTTTGCATTCCCACCAACAGTACCTGTGGATTCCTTTTTGTGGTGTTTTTGCCATTCTGCAGGTGTAAGGTAATATGTCATTGTGGTTTTGATTTGCATTTCCCTGATGATGTGTGATGTTGAGCATCTTTTCATGTGTCTGTTTGCCATCTGTATGTCTTCTTTGGAGAAATGTCAATTCAGATCCTCTGCCCAGTTTGTAATTGGATTATTACTTATTATTTTTGCCACCAAGTTGTAGAAGTTCCTTATGTATTTTGGATACTAACCCCTTATTGAATATATCTACAAGTATTTTCTCCCATTCAGTGTATTATCTTTTAGTTTTGTTGATTGTTTCCTTTGCTGTGCCCAAATATATCTTATTTGAGGGATACAATTCAACTCCTACTGGGAGAAAATATTCAAATCAAGGATGAAAAAACTGAACTACTGAAATAGTCTCATAGTATATTCTCTCATAGCATAGGTTTATGCAACTTGCAGAAATCGGTAGTAACATATAGATAACTAGACTTAAATTTGAGTCAAATAGGGTGTTAGAAGCTGCTGACTATGTTTCTTTTTAAAATTAAACTTTATCCTTGAAAAATCACCTCAAATTATTTTTTTTTTAAGATTTTATTTACTTACTTATGTGAGAGAGAGAATGAGAGAGAGAGAGAGAGAGAGAGAGCACGAGAGGGGGGAGGGTCAGAGGGAGAACAGACTCCCTGCTGAGCAGGGAGCCCGATGCGGGACTCGATCCCTGGACTCCAGGATCATGACCTGAGCCGAAGGCAGTCGCTTAACCAACTGAGCCACCCAGGCGCCCACCTCAAATTATTTTTAAATAATATTTCATATAAATTATGGAGTATTAAGTAAATTGAAAGCAAAACCACCTTTATATGGGGATTTAGATCAGTCATTTGTGTTTTGTTGAATTCATAAAGCAGAAATCTATTTTCCAAAATTAATACTTGTGTTCACAGTGTGATGTAAATTAATACTGTTTATTTGTCTTGGCAAAATATACTGTGAATAGATGGTCTATCAGTTGATTGAATCCAATGATGTCTTTACCAGAATGCTTTTTGAATCATGGACCATAACTAGAACAAGTAAAATCCTAATGACAAGGCTTGATCTATCTTTGTAAACAAAAAACACATTTAATAATAAACTTTTAATAGTATTAAATGTCTTGAAAACCACTCACCCTACTCCAGATTACAAATTCTAGGAAAACTATTACCAAATGTAGGTTAAGATAAAAATCACTAATGTATGCTAAGAAATTAAATAAATGATTAGGTAATTATGTTTCTAATTAGTAAATATTTACTGACCATCTACTTTATAGCAAATACAGTTTTGGTATTGGTAATGGGAAATTCCTCTTAAGAAATTCATATTCTGCCATAAAATAGTAACATAAATATTTTTTAAATACAGTGTAATTAGTATAATCAATGTAATATTAAGGAAGTGGATGTGGTTGAGTCCTAGCAAAGATAAGAAATCTGGTTTACCTGACTGACTTAGGGAAGATTGCACAACTCTGGGTATTAACTATAAATTTTATTGTTTTTGTTACTTCGCATGACATTAACATAGAAATAGTGGCTTTTTTTTCTTTATTTTTTGTATTTCTCTTTTACTTCCCCTCCCTTTTCTCCTCTCTTCCTTTTCTTTTTTATGAAATCTCCATTCAGTTTATAGCCCTGACTTGTATATACAGTATATTGGTTTTTTTAGTCCAAAATGCGTATATAATAGGTTTGAGACAGTTTATCGTTGCTTTCAAAGATTTTGAAATCTTTATTGATAACCTGAAGTAGGTGAGATTGCGGTAGGATCACTGCACTCTTACTACCTTTGAGCAGTCCCTGTACAACACTTGAATACATGTTGGTATCCTAGTTATGTAACTCAGTCGATGATATTTGTGTAAGCTCCAGAGTTTGCCAGTGCTCCATTCCTAATGAGTTATCTTAATGGGATTCTGCACACTATTACTAAATCATTTCACTTCACAGTTAATCACATGGTGCTTTGATTATTCAATGAAAAATTACTTTCAGTGCACTTTCAACTTTGCTATTTTAAGGGAGTTCAAGGTAATGAAGAGACTATAGTCACCTAAATATTCGTAATGCTCTATAGAAAGAAAAGGAATAAAAACAATGATGCAGGGGAAGGTTTGAAAGGTGTCTATGATTGTCTCCTGTGTGTATGTGTGTTTTTTAACCCCCCCTTCTTTAAGATACACATATCCTTGCCTGCTTGTTGAACACAAACATTACAAAAGGTCAGACCTAAACATATTCTAGTCTATTGGTTTCTTCTCCAACTGATAAGCTCGTTTCACATCTACGCTCTTTATATGTAGACATCTTGACTGCACAGTCAGCAGCATTTCAGGACAAGGACACTAAATTGTAAATACACACATCAATCTGGCTGCTCTCTTGAATTCCTTCCCTCCTTACCTATTGCCTTACCTTTCGTGTGGGAGCTAGTGAAGCTGATTGTGTAGAAGCAGTAAGAGATTAGGTCAGTCTTTTGTTTTTCAAAAATTTCACAAAATACAAAGAATAGGAAGGTTTTAAATGACATTCCTGATGAAAATAAAAAAATACTATACACAAATATAGAATAGAATATCATACTTTCTCCATGCACAGCCAACTTTTTTTTTTTTTTTAAGATTTTTATTTACTTGACACACAGAGAGTGAGAGAGACAGCAAGCACAAGCAGGGAGAATGGCAGGCAGGGGGAATGGCAGGCAGAATGTTTTAATATCTGACCAGGGAGCCCGATGCAGGGCTCGATCCCAGGACCCTGGGATCATGACCTAAGCCAAAGGCAGACGCCTAACTGACTGAGCAACCCAGGTGCCCCTTGCACAGCCAACTTGTAATGACAGAGAATAAAATCTCAATCTAATGAGCATACTCTTTTAGACTACTGAAGCAGTTGACATCCCATTAAAAATGAATAATTACTCAATAGTATGTAATTGTAAGAGAACATCCTAGAACTGTTTTTGGTTTTATTTTGGGGAGGTTCTAAATAAGATATCTAAATGTTTGAAGCCTATTAATTAAAAAATAAATAAAATCATAAGTATAGTGATAATCTCCCTTCCCACTAACAAATAGTCAGATAAACTGTATTCAGAAGAAAAAGTTTATTTTTAGACACACTCTTTCATGTTTGGAGTTGTACCTTTGGTGTTTCACAGCCTGTTAATCAAAATCCTTGAGGGACTGCTGCCATCCCAGCCTAGGGAAGTGATTTGGAATGGCCTGAAGTTCATTGAAGGGGTATATTCTCCTAAGTTCTACATTGGCAGTTTGCTGTGTCATCAATCTTGTTCAGCTGAACCAACATGACAATTTGTCTAGACAATACTACATAAAGGATAGCAAAAGGTTATTGTTGGGTTATGAAGTTTTTCTGACAAGTGCAACATGTCAAGGTTTATATAAGTATAAAATAAACCTTAAACTTCAAAATTGCTTTGTAAAGGAGTCCTCTAGCTCTATTTTGTAGAGAAATTTTGAAACCTAAGTAATGTACTCTAAGTTTTAGAGATGCAACCTGAACCATAGTGGTTGCCTACATAATTTCTTTTTTAAATTCCTCTAATACTATTTTAATGGAGTAGTGAATGCAAGGAAGAGTTAAAGTCAACCTCAACGTCAAGGTCACAGGAATACCATTACACTTAGTGGTAAAGACCACAATTCAAGCCAATTGGAATTTAATATATTTGGCATTTTTTGCTAACCATTGCAATTTTTACAAAGATGTATATTTTTGTAACTTATGAGTGAAATCCTGAAAGACTATTAATCTGTACCTTCTGTTCTTTATCACAAATTAATATTGAAAAGGTGATAAGGACTTATTTAGTACCCTCACCCTAAACTTTTGATATGTAAGTATTTTAAAAATATTTTCTTTTTTTAAAAAATATTTTCTTAATGTGTACCTCTTCCAGAATGTATATAGAAGACAGAAATGTGACTTTGAGAGGTTTATAAGAATACATATAAAAAATCAAATACTAGGTGCCTGAGGGGCTCAATTGGTTAAGCGACTGCCTTTGGCTCAGGTAATGATCCCAGAATCCTGGGATCGAGTCCCACATCGGGCCCCTGGCTCAGCGGGGAGCCTGCTTCTCCCTCTGCCCCTCTCCCTTCTCATGCTGTTTCTCTCTCTCTCTCTCTCTCTCTCTCAAATAAATAAATAAAATCTTTAAATAAGTCAAATACTGAGGCATGTAGTTGAAGTAGCCTGAAATTATGTACAATATTCATATCCATTTTCTATCTTTAATTAATCACAGTACTTAGTTATTGTACTTGCTTTCACACCTTGGTTCTGTTCCTTTTCTTTTGGAATCTATTTAAAGTCATTAATTTGTTTTAATAACTATTTTATTTTTAAAGAGGTGATTAAAGAGGTATTCATTATGAAGTTTGTGTTAACTTTTGTTCTTTATAAACTTCTCAATTGATGAAGATGAAAACACACAAAAATATACAACCTAGTGTAGTTTGCCTTTTGTATGCTTTGAAACATCTCAATAAAGCAAGGTCAATTATCTACAATTCTGAACACACACACCCCCACACACACGAGAATCCTTTATAAGTCCTGATACACAAGTGCAAAAGTATAATATGATTCTACATATAATAATATACATGTTGTGTTATATGATATATATGTATTAACAAATATGTAATAAATGTATGTCTTAAATAATATTCTTGTATAATGGGAAAGTGATAAAGTATGATCTGAGCCTTCTAGAACATAATGTTTTCGATTCCACATTGAGAGGAAAAGTGTCAGATTTTTTTTTAAGCATTCAATTATTTGTGTCTCTGAAAATAGCACATTACATAATAGGTGAATACTTTAATACAAAATAAAAGGATTTTCCATTGTGCTCTCACCCAAACTGTCATCAACATGGGGCACCTGGGATTAAAGAGATCTCAGACTTTGGATGCAGAAACAGAACAGGGCGCTTATGTTGACTGTCTCACCTTGAATTTTGTACAAAGCACTTAGCCTTCTCTTGTGAATAATAAAAGATTGAAAGCTACATTCTAATTTTTCTTTTAGTTTTTAATTATTTATCTTAACCTAAAATGCTTAGGTCCTATGTCATGGCTACATTCTGTCTCTATGGAGCTATACCTAGGTTTAATGTCCCTTCCAAGGAGTTAATGGGAAACTGGTCATATCTATGCTTCCTTGGCTTGGCCCACATAATCCTAAATCATAAGGACAGGCCTATAGAAGCAAAAAAAAAAAAAAAATCGGTGATTATGTACTCTCTGCAGACTATCACAAGTGATTGATTTCTCCAGCCTATTTCCCACCATCAGATTGCCCATCCTGGGGGATACAAATCTGCATAGGTTCAGGATCCTCTATAAAAGTAGACATCAAAATCACAGTGTTGCTTCACTAACAACAAAAATCATTACAATCAATATGGTATTTTATCTTTTTTCCTATAAAGGTAAATGATGAACACAGTTAAAATGTATTAAAATAATTTTCTAAAAACATGTATAATAAATATGTCTCTGCTATTTTAATGTTTAATAACAGTAGCCTTCACAATATTGTACTGGAAGTGTACTAAAAATTATTAACCTTGTAGATGCAAAAACATTGCATTAAAACCTATTTAAACCTTCTCCTGTGGAAGTGTGTATTGCCTATTCTAATTACAGGGTGATTCATATTTCTATTAGATTTTAAAGCACAAATAAAAATATGTATTATGCAAAGATAAACAAGACTATGTATTTTTATCGCTGCTTATTCTGCAGGTCTCTTTGTCATTTAAAGTTTATTTTAAACACAAAAATGTTATTTTGTTTTGGGTTCTTACTTCATTGGTTCACTTATTTTCAGGAGTATTTAGACACTTATTTTGCTATTTTGTCTCAGAAGCCCAAAGCAATTATTTGCAAATCTGTATACAAGGCATTATTATCAAAGAGTAGTCAATAGTGAGCCAACAATCAGTTTATAAACTATATTGTGTCTAAGTGCCATCCTGAGCTTAAAAAATCACTCGAACATGAGACAGGATATGTAATAATCATGCACATATAAAACTTAGATCAGTAATGAAGGCATCCAAATAGGTGATCCATATTTCAGCAGTATATCTGTACATACATGAATAACTGCTGTTGTTACTATCTTTTCATTCATTATCGGGAAAGAGTGCCTGTAAGATTACAGCCAATTAACATAATTTGAATATCTTGAATGCATTTTGCTCCAACTGAAAAAGGCTCTTGTGTTCAAGGCAGGGTTTATGTGTAAAGCCATTTTTTATTTCTTAAAGGCAAATTCAGCCTAACATTAGTGGTAATTCTGAAAAAAAAATTCTTTAAAATGATGTTCTTAGAGATAAATTGGTTTCATATGAGGTGATACTTTTGCAATGAATGGTAGGATTACTCAGGCACCCACTGAATCTCAGAATAAATAACATTTCAGTAAGCATAAAGATGATCCTGAAAATACATAAGCAAGTTAATACTATTATTTCTTTCTCATTTTTCTCCCTTCATCTTTTCATGTTTCCCTTTTTTTGTTTTTTGATACTCTTCATTTTCTCCTTATTATTCTATTTGCAGCAAATGTTATATATAAGAATCATGGTTACTCTGTTACAATAGGAGTATTATTCTGTCAAGTATAAGTTATACCAGCATATACTGACTTTTCTCCCCTATTCTGGATATTTCTCAGTCTTATAGGATGTTTATGTGATTTTTCTTATAACTAAACATGATTCCACTAGCCCAGCAGTACCATAAGCAAATTCTCTTTATTCAAAAAATGTTTCATTCAAAATGCAATGACATACTGCACTGGTAATGCTTTTTTGGTATTTATAATAAGGTAGGGTATTTTAACTCTACCCCCCACACTGGAAAAACAAAAGGAGGAGAAGGATGAAAAAGAAAAATATATTATTTGGGAAGAAATGAATGAGAAATATTAGGTCAAGTAACAAAATGTTTGCAATTAGCAGTTTTAATTAATTAAAGTTTACTCAAGTAATCTCTATACCCAATGTGGGGCTCAAACTCATGACCTAGAGATCAGGAGTCACATGCTCTTCCAATTGAGCCAGCCAGGAGTTCTGCAGTTAGCAAATTTCAAAATGTTACTTTCACCTAGGAATATTTCCCTCAAATTTCAGAAGACTGAGTGTAAATTTGATGTCACGATACATTTAAGAAAAGACTTGACTGACCTTTCAAAAGATAGACATGTGGAAATCGTTCACTGAAAATGAAATGAATTGAAATGGAATTAAATGTATTCTATAGTGTCAGAATCTGCAGCAGAAGAATTGTGTAGATTATGAATTGGTAAACATTGGCATTTGGATCTACTGTCATCTAAAATGCTTAATATAGGGCGCCTGGGTGGCTCAGATGGTTAAGTGTCTGCCTTCGGCTCAGGTCATGATCCCAGGGTCCTGGGATCGAGTCCCGCATCGGGCTCCCTGCTCCTTGGGAGCCTGCTTCTCCCTCTGCCTCTCTCTCTCTCTGTCTCTGTCTTTCATGAATAAATAAATAAAATCTTTAAAAAAAAATAAAAAAATAAAATGCTTAATATAATTAATTTAAGAGTTTTTAACTTTTTAGAGCATCCTGAAGTTAATAATGATGAAAGTTTTTTGATGTATATTTTTCCTAATAGCATCAATGAGACAAGAACTGAAAAAATATGAAGACCTAATGATTCAATTCCTGTCATCCTCCTATTAACAAAAATATAAACATCATTTCCTGATTCATCATGTGTAAAACAAGCAGTTAGATGACCTCTAATGTCCTTTCAGCCATAACAGTCAACAGATATCTGAAAATATGTTAAGTCTTTCTGCCAATATTTATGGAAATATGTATTCCATGCAAAATACTAAATGAAGTTAACTTTTAATAATCGTAGATTAACTTGTCAAATTTCTCATTTACCAGAAGAAATGATACTACTCAAATTTTAAAAAATATTATGATTTCTTTGGATTTGCAGATCTCAAAACCAATTGTGAACTGTTAAAATAGTATGTGTGATCTACTGTCGGGTAAAATTTATGGGGAAGTTTACTTTTGGTTAAAGATCATTGATTTGTAGGTGTGCCTGCGTGGCTCAGTCAGTTAAGCAATGGACTCTTGATTTAGACTTAGGTCATGATCTCAGGGTCATGAGATTGAGCTCTGCCTCTGGTTCTACGCTCAGTGAGGAGTCTGCTTGAAATTCTCTCTCCCTCTCCCTTTGTCCTTCCCCTGCTCCTGCACATGCACTCTTTTTCTCTAAAATAAATAAATCTTTTAAAAAAGAGAGAAAGAGATCATTTATCTGTATTAAAGCATCCTGACTCTGTACAATTCTCTCTCCTTCTCTGGACATTTCTGAGACCTGTGTGTCTTTGTGAAGTCCACTTCAATGGTCACTACAATTACAATCACAAGGAGTATTTCAAAAGTGTCAAAGTTTTATCTTCTGTTGTATTTAAAGTTTCAAGCAATTACCTCCTACAGTGCCCTTAATGTAACTGCATCTCTCAAGCAATTTTAATTCCAAATACACTGTAGAGTGAATAATCCCCTTTTGATTGGGCATAACTAACTAATCTTGGAAGAGAAATTCATGGAGTGGATCAATTACTGTGTCTGGGGCTTCCTTTCCTTACAACTGTTTCCCTAATGCCCATGCCTCACTCAGTTTTCAGGTATTGTGTTGTTTTTCCCAAAGATTTTATTGTGGCTTCATCATTCCTCTGGTTCATATTAAGATCTAAGAATAGACATAGTACTTGAGATAGACAAGTGATTGAGACAACCGTTTGCAAATTGTGAGAATTTTGGAATCTGTTATTTCTTAAATTGGATATCCTGCATTAGTTTGCGTAAAATACCAGTTTAATAAGGAGACCTATTAGCTGGCAATTCACTTTCTAAGGACACTCTCAGGTAAGCTGTAGGACTCCAAGTTGGCAAATGACTTCTCTAGTTTATAATAGTGGGAAATACATCTAAATTCTGAGAGCAAGTTGATTGCAGACCTGAAATATTTAGAAGTCTGTTGCACAAGAGTATATATAATACTTTAAAATGTTACTGTGTTTGAGGGAAAATTTTGGAGAAATGTATGGCACATGCTTATGTGTAATTTCCAAAATCCATTTACAACAGTTCTATTTTCCCAATAATTAATGAAGATCATAGGAGAAGGCTGATAGATTTGTATCCCCTTCCAGTTTCCATATTGTTTAATAGCCACCAGGCTCTCATATTTCTCATTCAGTATCAAGAAAGGCCAATACATTTTATTTGGTTGTCTTTCCATGTGTTTGTTGATAAAGGAAAACAGCAATTCAATCATATAGGTATTGTTTCAGATTTAAAGAATTCCAGGGTCTAAATAAATAACTCAGGGGGCTTATTTGCATTTCCCAGTGTTGCATCCACATACCCTAAATGATAGGCTGCTTATAAGAATAAGGGTACCCCCTTATTATGCAATCATTTTGGGGAGTTAGAAGAATTGAGTGATAGATTTCTGTCTTGGTGTCCTTTGTTTAGCTTATGCCATTTTAACATTTCTCTTGCTAATTTGGGCAGAACTGTAATGCTCTCTACCAGCCTAAGAAAGGATATAGCATCATGTTTCTTGGGAATTAAATCTTTAGCTTCTAAATCTTTGTGGGAGTTTTTATTTCTGTAGCAACAGAGAAGAAAAGATAATACTACTGCATGAAGTTTAAAAATATTTTCCAGGTCTGAAATTCAGATTTGTCTATAGCTCCTCATTCTTTATCAAAGGGCAAATCTCATCTGATATAGTCAAATGACTGAGATGAGTGACTTGCACTTTAATTTCAAATCTGCGTTTCATTTTGTATGTGTTTACATAGCTTTAAGAAATTATTACACATTTATTCTCTAGACAAACCAGGATGAATGGGTCCATTAAATTTGTTCACCTAAGATTTTAGGAAAATGGGAGAAAGGATCTCTTTAATAGCATTGCACGAGCTAGTGGGTGATGCTTTATTAGAAATTAGTATTAACTCTTAGACCAAGATTTGATAAAATATTTTCTATTGTAATTGTTATATTTTTATATGCTCTTGCTCTAACTTGTCAAAGGTATTAAATTATGGAATTTTAAAGGGTTTATCTGGAAGTAAATTAAACATAATAAAATTTTCCAGTTTATTACTGACTATGTACATTTAATCTCTGCAAACTACTCATACTGCTGAATTTATTGCATCTATTGGTAGAACAAGGACTCGGTCATCCATTGCCAAAATCTTGGTATAATCTTTTACTTCTTTATATCAAGTCAGAGATAATATCCTGACAAATGTTTGCCCATATCCTTATCATTTACTGTTTTGCTTTTTAAGATTTTTTTTTTATTTATTTGACAGAGAGAGAAAGCACAAGCAGGGGAGAGGGACAGAGGCAGAGGGAGAAGCAGGCTCCCTGCTGAGCAAGGAGTCCAACACGGGGCTCTATTCCAGGACCCTGGGACCACGACCTGAGCTGAAGGCAGACTCTTTACTGGCTGAGCCACCCAGGCGCCCCTACTGTTTCAGTTTTACATTCACTGATCTCACTCTGGTTAAGAATCATTCAGTTTTCATTTGGTCACCAATGATCATCTAATTCACCAATTCAACAGCCTCTTATTAATTTTTCTTGAGGATGGCCAATCTCACATCCTTAATACCGTCCTTTACTTTGACTACCAGCATGCCAGCTTCTTACCTCTCTTCAGTTTCTTGTCCTCTCTTCTTGTACATCTAAAGGCTCTGTTCTTAACCATCTTCTCTCCTTCGCCATACTCTCCCTGAGTGATCTCGTTTACTCTACCTCCTCTCTCTGCCTTTGCCCCTCCCTTCCATGCACTTGCTCACTCACTCTCTCAAATAAATAAATAAAATCTAAAAAAAAAATAATAATTACTTTCTCTCCTTTATTTTGTTTTTCTGTGCCCCTTCCATTCTCAAAAAAACCTTGCTTAAATTTAGCATTCATGTCACTGGACAGATCTTTCTTTGAACCACTGTTACAGGTCATACATAGTTCTAGATGATTGAAATACATTAGAAAACAAGGAAACTAAATTTCCCTCTCATTGATTTTATTTTCTAATGAGGGAGGTAAAAAGGAGAACAAATAAATAAACATATGTGTAATTTCAAATAAAGGCTAGGAAGATAATGAAACAAGGTAATGGGATAGAGTGTGAGTAGGAAAGGGGAGAACTTCGCTTTAGTAAGAGGCCTTTCTGAGGGAGTGACATGTAAAGTTCAGGTATTAGGAGGGGCAATCCAATCAAAGAGTCTCAAAAATTGCATCTTAGGTAAAAGACATAGCACATATAAAGGTCCTGAGATGGAGGCAAGCTTGGTATGTTTGGATAATGATTATAATGTTTTTCGCGACCTGTTTTTAAATAACCAATTAAGAAATGATTGTTTTACATCAAAAACTAATGATGTAATGTATGGTGATTAACATAACATAATAAAAGAAAAAAAAGAAAAAAATGATTGTTTTATAACTTCTGTATCAGTGAAATTTTAAAACTGATTAACAATACTATGACTAGAACAAGAAAACAAAATTGCCTTTTGTCTCCCATTTACTAGCTAAATGTTATAGCTCAGGAGCTGTTGTGTGGTAAATGACTATTGGTAAGACAATTTGACCCCAAGTTAATCAGAGTGATAAAATTATTTTAGTGAATTTGGGTTTATTTCTTAAGTTTTAGCATGAAGCTATCAAATCAGTGAATTACAACTTCTGAGTTATTATAATGACATATGTAATCTATTTGTGGCCTATATATTTTAATTATTTTAATGAGGTACTCAATGAAAAATTTTCTGATTTGGGAGATAATTTTCTAATCAACAGTTTGATCAAAGTGAATTCCCCAGCACTATCTTTTGATAATTTTTATTTGAAATATTATAAGCATATGTAAAGTTACAAAAATAGCATAGCTAACAACAAATTATCACTCCTCAGAAAGGGAAGGTATTAATTTTCTAGATGTCCTTTAGACTGTTCTTTTGAAAAATTAATAATACAAAGACAAATTCTACTCCTTTTCTTTTTGTCTACTATTTTCCTCCTCAGAAGTCACCATTATACTAAAGTTGTGTTTCTTATTGCTGGGCATGCTTTTATGTCTTTACACATTTCTTGTATCCCCAAACAGTATATACTATTGTTTTTGATGTTGGTTTCTTGGTCTATGCCTTTTCCATAGTCTTCAATTCCTTGCCATTTGAAAAATCTGACTCTATTATATTTGACCCATAAACTAGAATTAAAACTTTAAAGAAAGCTTGCTGTAAAGAATGATGCCTCAAGAAGCAACATTCCTTTAAAGATAAAAAACAATTAAAAAAAATAAAGATAAAAAACAGTGCTTTAGAAGAGGGTGGTGGGGACCCTGGCTGGCTCAGTTGGTGGAGTGTGGGACTCTTGATCTCAGGATTGTGAATTCAAGCTCCACATTAGGTACGGACATTACTTAAAAATAAAATCGAAAAAAAAGTGACAAAGTAGGAAGCACTGGGAATATGTTGCCCCCACCTAGAAAACAGTTGTCCTGATAGAATCTGTATGATGTAACTATTTTGGGATTCTGGAGTCTTTGAGTGCTTCCAATTTCCAAAGGAAGGCTTGAACTCTAAATTGTGGTTAATTTACCTCAATTTCAGCTCTTGACACAGTAGCACCTACCCATCCCCTTCACCCCCAGTCCATGGCAGACAGCTGTGCCCATGTTCGTAGAGCAGCTTGCACACAGCTTGTTGGACACAAAGTGGATAAAAAGGATCCTGCCCTCCAAACAGTGGAGATGAATGTTCTGATAATGTATTGCTGCTTTAGATCTCAGAGGCAAAAAGAGGCAGGCAGCCATTGCAGTTGTACCACCCCACCCCCCATTGCTGCAAACCTGGCACCTTTTGGCTAAAGTGAATTCCAGGGGATTTAAAGGACCAAAACATTTTCCCTTCCTTTCTTCTTTTTTCTTTTGGAAGCAAACAATAAAACTTTTAACATTATGGAGGCCCCTCAGTGCTCAGTCGATTAAGCATCTGACTCTTGATTTTAGCTTAGGTCGTGGTCTCAGGGTTGTGAGATTGAGCGTGCATCCAGCTCTATGCTCAGCAGAGTCTGCTTGAGACTCTCTCTCTCTTTCAAATAAATAAATAAATAGATAAATAAAATGTTTAAAAACACATTAAATGTTATGAATATTAAGGAACCAAACATGAAGCATAACTACATATATGGAAGTTATCAGAGAGTCACCATGCATGCCCAAGAAAACACACAGGCTCAAGGAGACCTGCAAAGACTTCAAGTTTATACCTCAGGTTGCCCAGAATCAGGGAAACAGTTTATACAAATTAATTAATTAATTAAATGGAAAACCACAAATCCTGGGAAAGCGAGAGAATCTTATTTCCAGAGTCACCACGTTATATTCAAATGTCTAGTTTTCAATGAATATATCACACAACATCCAAAGAAACAGGAAAGCATGGCACATTCAATAGAAAAATAATAATAATAAAAAAATTGTCTCTGAGAAAGATCTGATGGCAGATTTCCTAAAGATAAAGACTTCAAAACAACTGTCTTAAAACTCATAGAACTAAAAGATGTGGAGAAAATTTGGAAAATGATACCTGAAAAAAGTGGAGATACCAACAAAGATGTAAGAAACCTAAAAGGAAACCACAGTGAAATTCTGGAGCAGAACAGTACAATAGCTGAAAGGAAAAAAAAAAAAAAATCACCAGAGGTATCCAAAACGCAAATCTGAACAGGCAGAAGAAATAATCAACAGTTTTGAAGATAGGACAATGGGAAAAATCATATCTAAGGAGCAAAAAGAAAAGAAAATGGAATTAAAGTGAACAGAATCTAAGGGAACTTTGGGACACTATCAAGTGGACCAGCACATGCATTGTGATGGTCTCAGAAGAGAGGGAAGAAGGGCAGAAAGAATATCTGAGTAAATAATGACTGAAAACTTCAGTCATTTGATGAAAGACATGAACATAAACATTCAGGAAGCTCAGCAGACCCCAATTAAAGTGAACTCAGAGACTCCCATCAAGACACATTATAATCAAATTTTTGAAAGACAAAGCATCTGAAAAGGAGCAAGAAAGAAGCAATTCATTACATGTAAGAGATACTCAATAAGACTATAATTTCTGATGAGAAATCTGCAGTGGGTCTATATAATCAGAGTGCTAAAAGGAAAAAAAAAAATGTCAACCAAGAACTCTGAGTCCTCTACTGTCCTTGAAATTTCCTTGAGGGACGCCTGGGTGCCTCAGTTGGTTAAGCGACAGCCTTTGGCTCAGGTCATGATCCTGGAGTCCCGGGATCGAGTCCTGCATCGGGCTCCCTGCTCAGCAGGGAGTCTGCTTCTCCCGCTGACCCTCTCCCCCTCATGCTCTCTCTCTCTCTCTCTCTCATTCTCTCTCTCAAATAAATAACTAAAATCTTTAAAAAAGAAAAGAAAAATTTCCTTGAAAAATGAGGAGAAATTTAAGACACTCCCACATAAATAAATGCTAAGGGAGTCCCCTTACCATTAGACCTGCCCTGCAAGAAATGCACAAGGGAGACTTCAAGTTAGTGAGATATAATTAACAATGCTATCAGATAAACTATGCAATATGATAATTTGATATATGTATATATTGTGAAATGATTTCCCCCATTGGGTTAATTAACACATCTATCACCTCACATATTTACTTTTTTAATTTTTGGTGATAGTGCTGAAGTTCTACTCTTAGAAAATTTCAACTATACAATACGGTGTTGTCAACTGTAGTCATTGTTATACATTAGATTCTCAGAACTTACTCATAACAGAAAGTTTGTACTCCTTTATCAACCTCTCCCTATTTCCCCCAGCCTCTAGGCCCCGGTAACTACCTTTGTACTCTGTTTCTATAAGGTCATTTTTTTTTTTTTAAGATTTCACATATAAGTGATACCACGTTATATTTTTCTTTCTCCATCTGGCTTATTTCACTTAGCATAATGCCCTCCAGTTTCATCTATGTTGCTGCAAATGACAGGATTTTCTTCATTTTTAAGGCATAATAATATTCCTCTGTGTGTTTGGTGTGTGTGTGTGAGTGACATTTTCTTTACCCATTCATCTGTCAATGGATACTTTGGTTGTTTCCACACCTTTCCTATTGTGAATAATGCTGCAATGAACTTGAGAGTACAAATATGTCTTTGAGGTATAATTTCATTCCCTTTGGATATATACCCAGAAGATGGATTGCTAGATCATATGGTAGTTCTACTTTAAAATTCTTGAGGAACCTCCATATTATTTATCATAGTGGATATACCAATTTACATTCCTACAAACAAGAGTTCTACTTTCTCCACATCCTTGACAACACTTATTTTCTGTTTTTTGTTTTGTTTTATTTTATTTTAAGATTTTAGTTATTTAGAGAGAGACAGAGATAGCAAGAGAGGGAACAAACAGGGAGGAGAGGGAGAAGCAGGCTCCCCGCAGAGCAGGGAGCCCGATGTAGGACTTGATCCCAGGACCCTGGGATCATGAACTGAGCTGAAGGCAGATGCTTAACCGACTGAGCCACCCAGGCACCCTGTTTTGTTTACAGTAGCTACACTAACGGATGTGAGGCGGTACCTCATTGTAATTTTGTTTGTTTGTTTGCCTTTGCCTGATGGTGAATGATCTTGAGTATCTTTTTTTTTCTTTAAATTTTTTATTGTTATGTTAATCACCATACATCATTAGTTTTTGATGTAGTGTTCCATGAATCATTGTTTGTGCATAACACCAAATGCTCCACGGAGAACATGCCCTCTTTAATACCCATCACCAGGCTAACCCATTCCCCCCACCCCCCTCCCCACTAGAACCCTCAATTTGTTTTTCAGAGTCCATTGTCTCTCATGGTTCATCTCCCCCTGTGATTTACCCCCCTTCATTCTTCCCCTCCTGCTATTTTCTTCTTCTTTTCTTTTCTTAACATATATTGCATTATTTGTTTCAGAAGTACAGATCTGTGATTCAACAGCCTTGCACAATTCACAGCACTCACCATAGCACCTACCCTCCCCAATGTCTATCACTCAGCCACCCCATCCCTCCCACCCCCCACCACTCCAGCAACACTCCATTTGTTTTCTGAGATTAAGAATTCCTCATATCAGTGAGGTCATATGATACATGTCTTTCTCTGATTGACTTATTTCACTCAGCATAACACCCTCCAGTTCCATCCACATCATTGCAAATGGCAAGATCTCATTCTTTTTGATGGCTGCATAATATTCCACTGTGTATATATACCACTTCTTTATCCATTCATCTGTTGAAGGACATCTTGGCTCTTTCCACAGTTTGGCTATTGTGGACATTGCTGCTATAAACATTGGGGTGCATGTACCCCTTCGGATCCCTACATTTGTATCTTTGTGGTAAATACCCGGTAGTGCAATTGCTGGATTTTATGGTAGCTCTATCTTCAACTTTTTGAGGAACCTCCATACTGTTTTCCAGAGTGGTTGCACCAGCTTGCATTCCCACCAACAGTGTAGGAGGGTTCCCCTTTCTCCGCATCCCCGCCAATATCTCACGTTTCCTGACTTGTTAATTTTAGCCATTTTGACTGGTGTGAGGTGGTATCTCATTGAGGTTTTGATTTGGATTTCCCTGATGCCGAGCGATGTTGAGCATTTTTCATGTGAATGTTGGCCATTTGGATGTCTTCTTTGGAAAATGTCTGTTCATGTCTTCTGCCCAATTCTTGATTGGATTATTTGTTCTTTGGGTGTTGAGTTTGATAAGTTCTTTATAGATTTTGGATACTAGCCCTTTATCTGATATGTCATTTGCAAATATTTTCTCCCATTCTGTCGGTTGTCTTTTGTTTTTGTTGACTGTTTCTTTTGCTGTACAAAAGCTTTTTATCTTGATGAAATCCCAATAATTCATTTTTGCCATGGCTTCCCTTGCATTTGGCGACATTTCTAGGAAGAAGCCTCTGTGGCTGAGGTCGAAGAGGTTGCTGCCTGTGTTCTCCTTTAGGATGTTGATGGAATCCTGTCTCACATTTAGGCCTTTCAACGAATTGGAGTCCATCTTTGTGTGTGGTGTAAGGAAACGGTCCAGTTTCATTCTTCTGCATGTGGCTGTCCCATTTTCCCAACACCATTTGTTGAAGAGACTGTCTTTTTTCCATTGGACATTCTTTCCTGCTTTGTCGAAGATTAGTTGACCATAGAGTTGAGGGTCCATTTCTGGGCTCTCTGCTCTGTTCCATTGATCTATATGTCTGTTTTGTGCCAGTACCATACTGTCTTGATGATGACAGCTTTGTAATAGAGCTGGAAGTTGGGAATTGTGATGCCGCCTGCTTTGCTTTTCTTTTTCAACATTCCTCTGGCTATTTGGGCTCTTTTCTGGTTCCATACAAATTTTAGAATTATTTGTTCCATTTCTTTGAAAAAAGTGGAGGGTATTTTTTTTTAATTTTTTATTGTTATGTTAATCACCATATATTACATCATTTGTTTTTGATGTAGTGTTCCATGATTCATTGTTTGTTCATAACACCCAGTGCTCCATTGATGGGGTTTGCATTGAATGTGTAGATTGCTCTCTGTAGCATTGACATCTTCACAATGTTTGTTCTTCCAATCCATGAGCATGGAACGTTTTTCCATTTCTTTGTGTCTTCTTCAATTTCTTTCATGAGTATTTTATAGTTTTCTGAGTACAAATCCTTTGCCTCTTTGATTAGATTTATTCTTAGGTATCTTATGGTTTTGGGTGCAATTGTAAATGGGATCGACTCCTTAATTTCTTTCTCTTCTGTCTTGTTGTTGGTGTATAGGAATGCCACTGATTTCTGTGCATTGATTTTATATCCTGCCACTTTACTGAATTCCTGTATGAGTTCTAACAGAAAAAAAAAAAAAGAAAACGAAAAAGATAAAAACAAACAAAAACAGAACAAAACAAAACAAACAGAATATGATCAAATATGATCAGGCTGGTGCATTGATCTGTGCCACACACTACATTTTGGGTGTATTTTGGTCTGTTAGAAGAAAGTGCCTCCTAAAATTTTAAAGAAAGAAAGACTTATATATGTACAAAATAAGGGTTGATACGATGAAGGGATGGAATATGACTGTAAAGATGAAAATTATAAAAATTTTTAAAAAAGGAATTGATAAGGTGTTTGAAGAAAGAAAGAAGAGGATTAAAAAAAAAGGAAAGAAAGAAAGAAGAAAAAGGGGAGAGAATGTGATCAGGCAGGAGACTAGAACAAAGCCATACACTAGAGATTTAGGGTATATTTTGATATGTTAGAAGAAACTATATCTCAAAATTTTAAAGGGAGAAGACCATATATATATATATATGCCAAAAATAAGGGTAACTACTATGAAGGGATAGAATATGACTCTAAAAATGAAAAATAAAAATGTTTTTTTTAAAAAAGGATTGATAAGATGTTGGTTGAAAAAGGGAAAAAGAAAAATTCAAAAAAAAAGTTAAAAAAAATTAACTTTGAAAGACTAATGAATCATGTTAAAAAAAAAAAAGCCGTGAATTCTATGTGCAGTATTCTCCTAGCGCTGGAGTTCTGCCATTCTCATTGATCAGTAAACTTGGTCTTGGCTGGCTGTTCATGCTGATCTTCTGGGGGAGGGACCTGTTGCCATGGTGCCTAAATGTCTTTGCCGGAGGCAGAATTGCCCCGCCCTTGCCAGGTCCGGGCTAAGTAATCAGCTCGGGTTTGCTCTCAGGAGCTTTTGTTCCCTGCAAGCTTTCCGTACAGCTTTGGAGGATGAAAGTGAAAATGGCAGCCTCCCAATCTCCTCCCGGGAGGAGCCGAGAACTCGGGGCCCCGCTCCTCAGTGCGCCCCCAGAGAAAAGCAGTTAGTCACTCCTGTCTTCCCGGTCTCCGGCCGCACTCCGTGCTCACCCAGCCTGTGACCAAGAATTTCTATCTCTGCCACCCAACCCTGTGTGGAGTCTCCAAACCCAGCAGATCCCTGAGGTGCGCTCCTGCGCCGCTCCTCCGGGGGGAGGAAAGGGAGTCACCCTGGATCTGCTGCTTGTTGGGTCCCTGCTGGAGGAGCAATGCCCCAAGTGTGCCATGGATCACAGTTTATGGCAAACCTGAGCTGAGAGCCTGCACCTCTGCTCCATCCCTGCAGCTGGCTGCCCCGTTCTGATACCTGGGAGCTCTGCTGCACTCAGGCACCCCCAGACTTTCTGTGACCCCGAGGGTCCTGAGACCACCCTGTCCCACGAGGGTTCCACCCGCCCGCTTAACCACTGGAGCGACGTCCCTCAGTGGAGCTGACTTCTAAAATTTCCGATTTTGTGCTCCGTGGCTCTATCACTTGCCAGAAGCGGCCAACGGAGGCCCCCTCCCCCGCCGTCTCTCCTCCCAAATATCACCTCGGATTCACTTCTCCGCATGTCCTACCTTCCAGAGAGTGGTCGCTTTTCTGTTCAGAGAGTTGTTGCTATTCTTTTCGATGATCTCCTGTTGAGTTCGTAAGTGTTCAGAATGGTCTGATCCCTATCCAGCTGAATTCCTAAGACCAGAGGAAATCCAGGTCTCCTACTTCTCCGCCATCTTGCTCCGCCTGGATCTTGAGTATCTTTTCATGTACTTTTTGTGTACCTGTATTTGTATGTATTTTTTGGGACTGCTCATTTTATTGGGTTATTTTATTTCTTGATAGAATATTATTCAGCCTTAAAAAGGAAGGAAATTCAGATGTATACTAGAACATTATGCTAAGGATATTATGAGGACATTATGCTAAGTGAAATAAACCAGTCACTAAAAGATAAACATTGTGTGGCTCCACTTATGTAAGTTACTTACAATAGTCAAAATCACAGAAGTAGTACAATGGTGGTTGAAGAGAAGGAAGGAATGGAAGTTATTTCTTAATGGGTATAGAGTTTCAGCTTTACAAAGTGGTAAGAGTTCTGGAGATGTATAGTAGTACATTATAAATGTACTCAATGCCACTGAACTGTACACTTAGAAGGGGTTTAAGATGGTGATTATGTTTTACCTAAATAAAAATATTTGGAAGAGAAAACATTACTTTTATGTTGTGGAAACTTTTCTTCATTATTTTAATCAGTAATTTTTTCAAGTGAATGTAAGCAAAACTTGGCTTGGAGTTCACTTTAATAGTTTGCATAGGGCAGGGATTTATATTGTAATATATGGTTGTCAAACCAGATAAAAGGAGAGAGGCAAGGCTCCTATTTGGTTAGGATCACAATGCAGCCCTCTAAATAGCATACAATTTATTTTCCTTGATTTTTTTTTTAAGATTTTATTTTATTTATTCATGAGAGACAGAGAGAGACGCAGAGGGAGAAGCAGGCTCCCAAGGAGCAGGGAGCCTGATGCAGGACTCAATCCCAGGACTCTGGGATCATGACCTGAGCCGAAGGCAGACACTTAACCATCTGAGCCACTCAGGCACCCTATTTTCCTTGATTTTAAGTACTGGCTAAGGGCAGAAGGAAATGTTAACAAAAATGTAAAAAAAAAAAAAAAAAAAAAGACTTTGCCAAAATTGTATTTAGCAACTTTAGTTCATTTCTTAATAGGACTAAAAACATAATATAGACAAATATCTATATATTGGTAAAATATGGAAATATTCACAATGATCAACCTTTCTTTAATTTATAGTCAGACAAAAATTAATTAGCCCTTGATCACTGGAAGACTTTCATTTAATTAAAATCAACTAATGGCCTGAGCAGCTATGCTACAGTACATATGAGTCTGAATCCATAATTAGTTTGATATTGAAAATAAGTAGATAGTAGTAATACATTAGCAAGTTTGTTTAGGTGAGGGTTATCAGTAATTAGCTGAATCTTACTATAAAGACCTCAGATAAGAATGTTCAATGTATTCCATATGGATCTTGTTAGAGAATTGTTTTTGATGGTGAGATTTTCCTTTTTTTTTTTAATAATGTCTCCAAAACTTACCAAAAAAGTACATAAAGAAGAAAATAAGTCCAGGGGAATTCTAAAATGCCTGAAAGCACCTACTAGTAATTCAGATATTTAGTTAAATATCACACTGCTGCTTTTCTTCTTAAGGAATTAAAAAATAATGTTCAAAATATATTGATGAGTTACTGTAACTAAATGCTTTTGAATATATCAGTGAACTGGCCATTTCTGATGGCCAATGTTGGTATAACCTGCTGTTAAAAAAAAAAAAAATATGAGGCGCCTGGGTGGCTCAGTCAGTTAAGCATCCAACTCTTGATTTCGGCTCAGGTCATGATCTCAGGGTTGCGAGATTGAGTCCCACGTTGGGCTCCATGCTGGGCAGGGAGCCTGCTAAAGATTCTTTCTCTCCTCTTCCTCTGTCTCTCCATCCCCACCCCTCTCTCATTCTCTCTTCCTCTCATAAATAAATAAATAAATAAATAAATAAATAAATAAATAAATAAATAAATGTCAAAATTTTTTGGTATGTCCAAATTTATAATTGTTGTTCATATGTCACTGTCATTACATGTCATATATTCTGCTTCCAGTAAAATCAGAAACTTAAATTCATTTCAAATATTCCTTTTCCCCATTTGCTATGATTATTTACTTAAATTTGTCACTGTGGCTTTTAAATAAAGGAAAGTTTGGAAAACATATTTTCATATTTTGGTTACTGGGCATATTGCTGAAAAAAAATTAGATCTTTTAGATCTTATATTCCATAGAAGAGTGTTTCATGATATTCTATGGAGTCCTTTGAAAATCACCCTGGTTGTGTGGATGTGTTTACTGGAGGTTTGTCTCACCTCACATTCATAGCAGGAGTAATTCTGAGACATAAGTCAACAACATTGTACAGAATAACAAATTGAAATTTTCATATCAGTAATATTTTATTGAAATAATTAGAAAATTCTAAATTTTAAATTTTTCTCAGGTATCTAGATCAGTAGTACTCAAATGAGACAATACATCAGAATCATTAGTAATAGGAGAGAGGGAGACAGATCCCCAAAGCCCTTTTCCAAACCTCTTAGAATCTGAGAAAGCAGGGATTCCAAGGTTCAGATTTCCAAAATTTATTCATTTGCTTCAGATCAAGGTAGCCAGGTAGTGTTATACTGACTTAGGACTCAAGAACATTATAATTAATGTTCGAGTTTGACTTTGTAGAATTTATTCTCAATTGATGCAGTTTTTGTTATTAGATCTATCCTGGCCAGATTTGTAACACTGGTTTTCCAGCATTAATCATCATAATTTTTACACATCTTACACAAATACATAAACCACCTTTGAAAATGCAATCAGTAAAAAAATCCCCATTTTAAAGTCACCTCTAGTAAATTCTATGCAGTAATTTGAATATAGTTTGAAAAATAAGTAAATTCATGTTAAGCACTGGAGTTGCCCTTACGATATTAAATATATTTTTTAAAGTCTCAAATTACAATATTCTCTAATATAGTTTGTCTTTTTCATGCAATAAAATTTTAAGTGTCTAAACTACTATGAAACATGTTTTGCTTACTGTTTAAGAAAATTACCAGAAAATTTTATTTATTTATTTATTTATTTTTAGGAAATCTCTATACCCAAAGTGGGGCTCAAACTTACAACCCCAAGATCAAGAGTTGCACACTCCACCGAGTAAGCCAGCCAGGTGCCCCAGGAAACTATTTTAAAATTATAGTTAAATTATTTATAATATTATCTTTAATTTTGTGTTTAAATTTCTAGACCAAGTCAATTGTATTATTTAAAATAAACCCCTAGAATGAGAAACCCCAAGTAAATGATATCCCTCAGTAAAATTTTATTACATATATCATTTCTTGATTTTTTTAATGAGCAAATACCCTTAGGAAAATGTTTTCAAACTCTTTTTAAAATTAGTAGAAAAACAAGCATAAAATCAACACAAAAACTAGAGAGGTTAAGTTTCTCCAATATTCTGATAAAAACTTGGAAATCCTAAACCTGCAGGAAGAGAGCACCATGGATATAGCTATGACAATAAACTAATTTTTAATGATTTTTATCATTTTATCATTATCAATCATTTCCTTGATAATGGTCAGAGTGTTGAAGCAAGGCATTATAATTTTAACAGAATTGCAGTGCAGGGGCATGGATTCAACATGGAAATGGATTTCAAATTAATCAGGGGAGCCCATATTTCAAAGTTGTCAAGTAAAATTTAATCAGAAGGACCAAAAAATACACAATTACATGAAAAAATTATTCCCAGTCATAAAGTTAATACCAAAACTAGTTATACATACAAATATTTTATTTATTTGTAATAGAATCTATTATATATTATTACACCTTATATTTGCAGAAGATTATGTAATTCCTATGAAAGCCTTTGTATATTATCTCAGTTGGTTCTCACAACAGCCCAGGGCGTGAAACTGAGCACACTGATGTCTTTATTCTACAGAGTTTCTGCCAAAAACTGAGGTAAAGAGTTTAATTTGGTTATTGTAAAGTCACATGCATGTAGGCCTTCTGGTCAGCAAAATCTTCAGTTAAGTGCTTTTGTGTATATGGATCTGAAAAGCCAACAATAGAACTGATATATACATATAAATATATATGATATTATATATTATATGTGTATTATATAATCTTTTGTATTATATATATATATATACACTCAGGAAAATGTCTCTGTAAGCAGATAAAATCATACAGAAATTAAAAAGGAGATAAGATTTATTTCTGAATTATAACAAATGAAATGTGGTTGACACACGTCATTCCATAAAGAAACAAAAGCTTGGCTTCTAAAATAACAGCTCCCGATTAAGAGCAAAAGACACAAGAATCAAAATAAATAGCAGTGACGAACCATTTTATTTGCCAATTTTTCTTGATAAAATCAATTCATCTTTTACTCTTCAGTGTGTCTATATATGAAAGGAGAAAAAATGACATCAGTCTTTTGTGTTACATTCTAAATCAAATAGCTAACTTTCAACCGTGGTGTTTTCAATTTATGAAGTCCAGTGATTATCTGTCACTGCCACCTTTGTGCAGTGTGGTTTCTGAAATTACAGAGGAAGTTTTAACTGATGGCAAATAGTGTTTGTTTTCACAATAACCATCAAAGGAATGTGTAAGTTGTAAATATACTATTCTAGATTATTTTTATGTCATATAAAATATAGTAATTAAAGTACAGCATAAGAAGCAGCCCAAACACATTACAAACACAATTAAAACATGTTTTTAATTCATTGCAAATATTTATTTACCTTGTATCTGTGTGCTGGAGATTGAACTTTATGCTGAATTATAGCCCTACCCAGGAGGACACAAAGTCTAGTTGTGGAAGCAAACAAATTCCAGACAACATTTATCCAGTGCTGACTCAGGGCAAGCTCCATGCTGGTAGTCACATACATAGGTGGGAAATATGTAGTATATTTATAACTAAAGATATTTAGGAGGCAGAATGTCTAGGTCTAGTGTCTAAATCTGTAGAAAGGGAGATTTATTATCTTATTTAGTGTGTGACACCAGCACTGTGTCAGTACTCAGAATTAACCTGTGCAATTGCATTATTTGAAAGATATCTGGGGGAAAAAAATAGACATCTGAAACAATGGCCAAAGTGACTTTTCAGCTAGGTATTGCACTAGACTAGTTAAATTTCTGAGATTATGTTCCTCACTAACAAAATGTAATCTTTGTCAGTGCCCACTGTGCTTTGATCAAAATTTTTCCTTATTTGGGGATCCTGTTATAATTGTGGTTCTTTGGAATTGTTTTACTTTTATATTATAATAAGTAAATGAAGATGAAGTGAATTAATGCTTACTTCAGGAAAGCCTGCTACAATTTGTCAGCATTGTAGCTAATTCTTAACATGTGGAGCATATAAAGTTGATTATTGATAAAGCATAGTATTTTTGGAATCTTTTAAAAATGTGAATAACATAAAACAGTGAAGTGCTATGGCTTCTGGCTTTATTTTTTTTAGCATCATGGCACTAGAATAATATTTCTTTCTGGTGTAATTGTATAAATATTTTATGAAAAACTGATCTACAGTATTTGTAAGTTGATTCAATGATACATTAGTAAAAAATTCATGTGAAACTTTAAAAACCTAATACTTTTGATTACTGTTAATGAAAGAAAATATTCAATAGTTGAAAACTCTTTGATCAAAGGCAAATTTTTATTTCTATGAAAAACATAAAATTTATTGTGCATTACAATATATAAATTAAGTTTAGAATGAGATTTAAATAAAGAATAATTTAAAACAAATTAAGAACATTGATCAGCTGTGTATTCCACAAAATGTGCTTAGCTACTATTTTATTATTTGAAGTATTTGACCTGAGCATTCTGACCTGATTTCAATCTATTTGAAGGGATTTTGAATATGTAGATCTGTAAGATATGGTTGACCCTTGAACAGCATGGGGTTAGAGGTGTCAACCCACTGCACAGTCAAAAATCCATGAATAATGTTTGACTTTCCCAAAATTTAGCTACTAATAACCTTCTGTTGACCAGAAGCCTTACCGATGACATAAATAGTTGATTAATACTTCATACGTTATCTCTATTATATACTGTATTCTTAAAATAAAGTAAGCTAGAGAAAATTTATTAAGAAAATCATAAGAGAAAATACATTTCCATTACTGTATTGTATTGAAAAAAATGTAGGTATAAGTGAACCTCTATAGTTCAAACCCATGTTGTTTAAGGGTCAACTGTATTTTTTTTCCTGTGATAATTTTTTTAAACTTTAATTTCTACTTTTAGTTGAAGTATAGTTGACAAGTAAAATTACATTAGCTTCAGTTGTACAACATAATGATTTGAAAATTACATTATGAAATGCTCACTGTGATACATGTAGTTACCATCTGTAATTATACAAAGTCATTATAATCTTATTGATCGTATTTTCTATGCTGTACTTTTCATCCCCATGACTTATTTTATAACTAGGAGCTTGTACCTCTTAATGTCCTTCACCTATATCAACTATTCCCTCAACCCCCTCCCCTCTACCAACTACCAGTTTGTTCTCTGTATTCGAATCTATTTTTTGTTTTGTTTTATTCATTTTTGTCTTTTTTGTCTCCTACATATAAGTAAAATCACTGTATTTGTCATTCTTTTATTTATTTCACTTAGCATAATACCCTCTCAATGTATTCATGTTGTCACAAATGGCCAAGATTTCATTCTTTTTTACAGCTGAGTCATATTCCATTGTGTATATATAGACATTGTCTTATCCATTCATCTACTGATGGACACAGGTTGAGTCCATATCTTGACTATCAGAAATACTACAATAAATATAGGAATGAATAATATCTTTTCTAATTAGTGGTTTTTGTTTGCTTCAGATAAATACCTAGGAGTGAAATTGCTGGCTTGCATCATATTTCTATTTTTAATTTTTTGAAGAAACCCCATGCTGTTTTCTATAGTAATTGCACCAATTTACATTCCCACTAAAAGAGCGAGAAAGTTACCTTTTCTTCATATCCTTGCCAACACTTATTTCTTGGCTTTTTGCTATTAGCTATTCTGACTGGTTTGAGGTAATATCACTTTGTGGTTTTGATTTTCATTTCCCTGTTGATTAGTGACATGGAGCATTTTCACATATCTGTTGGCTATCTCTATATTATCTTTGGAAAAATTTCTACTCATGTTTTCAGCCCATTTTTTAATCAGAAGATTTTTTTGTTGATTTCCAGGGGTTCTTTATTTATTTTGGATATTAAGCCTTTATCAGATATATCATTTGCAAATATCTTCTTCCATTCAGTAGGTTGCCTTTTTGTTGATGGTTTCTGTCATGTGCAAAAACATCATAGTTGAATGTATTCTCAGTTGTTTATTTCTGATTTTATTTCCCTTGCCCAGGAAGACATATCCACAATAATATTGCTGAGGTTGATGTCCAAGAAATAACTGCCCATGATTTCTTTTAGACACTTAATGGTTTCAGGTCTTACTTAGATTTGGATCTTTAATTCGTTTTGAGTTTAATTTTGTGTACAGTGTATAAAAGTGGTCCAGTTTCATTCTTTTGCATGTAGGCTGTCCAGTTTTGCCAAAACCATTTATTGAAGAGACTTTCTTTCCCTCACTGTATATTCTTGACTCCTTTGTGGGAGAAAAATTGATCATATAATTTGGGTTTATTTCTTGGCTATCCTGTTCTATTGATCTATGTGTCTATTTTTGTAGTATACTATAGCTTTGCAGTATAGTTTAAAATCTGGATAGTGGTACATCCAGCTTTGTTCTTCTTTCTCAAGATTGTTTTGGCTATTTGGAGTATTTTGTGGTTTCATAAAATTTTAGGATTTTTTTTTTAATTCTAGTTCTGTGGAAAACACTATTGGTATTTTTATAGAGATTGTATTGAATTTATAGATTATTTTGGGTAGTGTGGACATTTAAACAATATTTTTTCAATCCATGAGCATGGTATATCTTTCCTTTTTTGTGTGTTCAAATTCTTTCATTCATGTCTTACAGTTTTCAGAGTACACCTGTTTCACCTCTAGTTAAATTTATTCCTAGATATTTTATTCTTTCTGTTGCAGTTGTAAATGGAACTGTTTTTTTTAATTTCTCTTTCTACTAATTATTATTGTGTAGAAATGCAACAGGTTTCTGTATATTGACTTTGTATCCTGAAACTATGGTGAAGTTTTTGGTGGCCTTTTTAGGGCTTTCTATATATATAGTATCATGCCACCTGCAAATAGTGACAGTTTTACTTCTCCCTTACCAAATTGGATGCTTTTTCTTTTTCTTGTCTGATTACTATTGCTAGGAATGCCAGTATTGTGTAATAAAAGTGGCAAAAATGTGCATCCTTATTTTGTTCCTGATGTTAGAAGAAAAGCTTTCAGCCTTTTACAATTATGATTTTAACTATGAGTTTGTTATGTATGGCCTTTATTATTTTGAGATGTGTTCCCTATATACCCACTTTGTTGAGAGATTTTATCATAAATGGATGTTGAATTTTGTCAAATACTTTTCCTGAGTCTATTGAGATAATCATAGGATTTTTTTTATTGTTTGTTTTGTTAATGTGGTATATCACATTAGTTTATTTGCAGATTCCTGGACTATATCCTACTTGATTAGTGGTGAATGATTCTTTTACTCTGGGTTTGCTAATATTTGTTGATAATTTTTGCATTTATGTTCATCAGGGATGTTGGTGTATAGTATTTTCTTTGTCTTTTTGCAACCTTTTTCTCTGTTTTTAGTATCAGGTTAATGCTGGGTTTGTAGAATGAATTTGGAAGCGTTCCTTCCTCTTCTATATTTTGGAATAGTTTGAGAGGAATAGATATCAACTTTTCTTTTAATGTTTGGTAAAATTCATTTGTGAAGCCATCTGGTGCTAGATTCTGGCTCTTGGGGAGTTTTTTTGGTTTTTGTTTTTAGTTTTCCATTTCAATTCCATTACTAGTAAAGGGTCTGTTCAGATTTTCTTTTCTTCCTGATTCAGTCTTAGAAGATTATATGTTTCTGGAATTTTATCCATTTTTTTTCTAGGTTGTCTAATTTGCTAGCATAAAATTATTTTGGAAGTCTCTTATAATCCTTTGTATTTTTGTGGTGTAGATTGTAACTTCTTTCATTTCTAATTTTGAGTCCCTTCTCTCTCGATGTCTCACCAAGTTTTATCAATTTTGTTTATCTTCTCATAGGAGCAGCTCTTGGTTTCCTTGATCTTTTTCTATTTTTTATGTCTGTATTTTATTAATTTCACTATGATTTTTCTTTCCTTCTGCTAACTTTGCGCTTTGTTTCTTCTACTTTTTCTTGTTTCTTTAGGTGCGAGATTTTTATTTTTGAGGTTTTTTCTTGTTTCTTGAGGTAGACCTGTATCACTACAAACTTCCCTCTTAGAACTGCTTTTGCTGCAAAAAAGATTTTGAAATATGGTATTTCCATTTTTATTTGCCTCCAGGAATTTTTTTTTAATTTCTTCTTTGATTTCTTTTTTTTTAAATATATTTTATTTATTTATTTGACAGAGAGAGACACAGTGAGAGAGGGAACACAAGGAGGGGAGTGAGAGAGGGAGAAGCAGGCTTCCTGCTGAGCAGGGAGCCGATGCGGGGCTCAATCCCAGGGCCCTGGGATCATGACCTGAGCCGAAGGCAGACGCTTAACGACTGAGCCACCCAGGCGCCCCTCCTCTTTGATTTCTTAAGTGACCCATTGGTTGTTTAATGGCATGTTGTTTAGCCTCCACATGTTTTTGTGTTTCCCAGCTTTTCTCTTATCCTGATTTCTAGTTTCATACGGTTGTGGTCAGAAAAAAAATGCGTGATATAATAAGTTCAATCTTAAACTTATTGAGACTTGTGTTGTGGTCTAACATGTAATCTATCCTGGAGCATGTTTCATGTGCACTTAAGAAGAATGTGTATTTTGCCGTTCTTGGATAAAATGTTTTGTTATAATTGTTAATGTCAAATAGTCTAATGTCTGGTCTAAGCTCTTGTTCAAAGCCACTGTTTCTTTATTGAATTTCCTTCCAGATGATCTATCTATTGATGTAATTGAGGTGTTTAAATCCCCTACTATTATTGTATTACTGTCAGTTTCTTCCGTTATGTCTGTTAATGTTTGCTATAAACATGTAAGTGCTCCTAAGTTGTCTGCATATTTATAATTATTATACCCTCTTGTTGGATTGATCCTTTTATCATGATGTAATATCCTTATCTCTTTTTACAGTCTTTGTTTTGAAGTCGATTTTGTGTGATATAAGTATTTCTGCCCCAGATTTTTTCCACTTTCACTGTCATGGATTATTTTTTTTTTTCATTTCACTTTTATTCTGTATATTTTGGTCTGAAGTGAGTATCTTGTAGGCAGCATATGGGTATTTTTTTCTTTTAATCCGTTGAGTCATCCTAGGTTGTATTTTTTTTCTTTTTAAGATTTTATTTATTTATTTAACAGAGAGAGAGCGTGAGAAAGGGAACATAAGCAGGGGGAGTGGGAGAGGGAGAAGCAGGCTTCCTGCTGAGCAGGGAGCCCAATGCGGGGCTCCATCCCAGGACCCTGGGACCATGACCTGAGCCGAAGGCAGATGCTTAACCAACTGAACCACCCAGGCGCCCTGGTTGTATTTTGTTTTTGTTTTCCTTTTCCCCTGAAGGAAGTTCCTTTAACATTTCTTTTAAGGCCATTTTAGTTGTGATGTACTCTTAACTTTTGTTTGGGAAAGTCTTTATCTCTCCTTCAATTCTGAATGATAACCTTGACAAATAAAATATTCTTGGTTTTAGGGTTGTGCTTTTTTTTTTCCCTCTCAGTGCTTTGCAGGCCAGAAGAGAGTAACATGATATTTTAAATTTCTGCTGAAAAGTAGGCTCATAATCTTACGGAGTTCCCTTGGTACATAATGGTTTGTTTTTCTCTTCTTCCTTTTAAGATTATATTTTTAATTTTTGTTATTCTAATTATGTGTCTGACTTGATGTGGACCTTCTTGGATTTATTTTATCTGGGACTCTCTCTGCTACCTGGATCTGGATAGCTTTTCCTTTCCCAGGTTAGGAAAGTTTTCAACTATCATTTCTTCAGAAATTTTCTGTCTCTATTCTGTGTCTTTTTCTCCTGACATCCCTAAATGTGAATCTTATTATGCTTGATGTTGTCACAGAGGTCCCTTTACCCTATCCTCATTTTTATTTATTTTTTTCTTTTTGTTGTTCAGCTTGGTTGCTTTCACTACCCTATCTTCTAGATTGCCAATCCATTCTTTTGCATCCTCTATTCTGCTATTGGTTCCCTCTAGTGTAATTTTCCTTTTTAGTTGTTGAATTCTTCAGCTCTGACTAGTTCTCTTTTCTGTTTTCTATCTCCTTGTTGCAGTACTGAGTATTCACCCACACTTCTCACAAGTCTAATGAGTATATTTATGACTGTTATATTGAACTCTTTATCAGATAGATTGCTTATCTCTGTTTCATTTAACTCTTTCTCTTGGGTTTTACCTTGTTCTTTCATTTGGTTCATATTTCTCTGTCTTCAAATTTTGTTTGGCTCTCTGTGTTTACTAGTATGTTTTAGGTAGATAGCTATATCTTTGCATCTTGAAAGTAGTGGCTTTATATAGAAGGCATCTTCTGGTGCCCAGTAGGGTAATCTCCTCTGGTCGCCAGAAAGAGGTGTTCCAGGAAGTCTTTTTGTGTGGGCTGTGTGTGCTAACTTGTTGCAGCTGGGCTGCAACTGCTGTGGATGTGCTGATGCACAAGGCTGGCCCTCAGCCCAGCTATCAGCAATGACTAGCCATGACTACTGTGGGTGTGCTGGTGGACAGGTCTTACCCTTGGTGGGGATGGCTTGAGACTCCTGACTATAGGTACTATAGGGGATATACTTATGAGTGGGGCTATCTTCTGTTGCAGCTGAGTGAGAAGCCCAGCTGTAGCTACTGCAGGCATGCTGATGGATTAGACTCCCTACCTCCCTGGGGTAGGATACACTCTGGAGCAGTGCTAGTCCCATTTGGGGCTTATTTCTAGTCATGGTTGGGTCATAGGCACACTGGGGTGACATCAACCTAGACTCAGGTAGCTTGCTGGGTGTGACAGCACAGGAGCTAATTTGGAGGTGTACCTACCAGGGCAGGTGAGTTGGGTAGGGAAGGTCTGTAGGGAAACAAGTAGGCAGAGCAAGTGTGTTAGCAAGGTTGATGGAGAGAGTCAAAATGACTCCTTCAAGTGACCTACAAGCTACTCTGCAGTAGGGCAAGAAAAATGGCATCCACCAAAACTTTTGTTCCCAGAAAAAGTTCATGAAGTTCTCTTACCCTCTGGCACATGTCCTAAAATTTGTCAATAAATCTCCTTCATGTTTACTCCAGGTTCTTTTTAAACTGCTGCTTCTATGTTGGGTCTCAAGCCAAGTGATAGAGTCTCCTGGCCCTTTAAGAGTGGCGACATGGTTTTCTGAAGCCCTTCAGCTTTCCTAGAGTTAAGCCCTTTGATTTTCAAAGCTTCTGGAACTAAGCCCCACCAACTTTCAAAACTGGATGTTATGGGATCTAATGTTCTCATTACAGGTCCCAAGGATAATGGGTGCCCTGTGTATGGTTTGATCCCTTTACTCTTCCATGTCTGTGATATATCTCTTGCTTGTGTGTTGCCTCACTGGGGGTGGGTTCCTGACCACATCTCTACCCTTTCTACTTTTCTTGATGTGGTCTTCTTTTTCTCTTTAGTAGTGGAAGGTCCACTCTGCCACTCTTCAGATTGTGTTTAGAGTGGGTTTCATTATATGTAGCTATTGCTTTGGTGCCTCTATTGAAGGTGAGCTCAGGAACCTCACACTCTGCCATTTCCTCCCAACTGCTCTCCCATATTTATATTTTTAATTATGGCATGTACTTGTCAGCTTTGTTCTCATTAATACATTTGTTAAAAAATTAAAACAGTGTTAACTTTCTATCTCCCTTTTTATAATTGCTCCCATGTCAATAAAGGCTTATTTGGTTAAATCTTGAAAGAAATCAATGCTGTATACATCAGCTTACAAACTAGGAAGCTAGAGACATTTTCTCATGTATTTATTTATTATACATACTATTTTCATAACCTCCCTATTCACTTGCTGTTAAAGGTTAATACTGTGCCATCACATTGATGTCTTGTAAGGGAACACTCAGGCTGCTGCTTTATTTGTATTGGGTTGTAATTAAGAAGTGGTTTTAAATCTCGTTTCTGAGTTCAGATGTTGATTCCACCTCTTTCCAGTTGTATGATGTTCTGGAGTTTGCCTAGCCCCTCTGTGTTTGTTTTCTCATGTGTAGCAAGGAAAATAACATTACCTTCATCATTGTATTTTGTGAGGATTAAATTATTGAATCTAATGGATTTAGGACAGTGTTTGACAGGATGACTACCATGGAAGTGTTGATAATTGTTGCAGTGTCCTGACCAGTTACAGATCCAAACCTTTGAAATAACCTCTCAGATGCAGATTTTTCTATAGTAGACATAAACTAAAATCAGAGTAAATGGCGTACTAATTTGTAAAGGAATATTTTGTTTAGCAGTCAGATGAATATTTACCAAAGCAATGCTAATTTACCATTTTTATAAAATGGATGTGAATAAGTCATTTCACCTTTGTAATCGCATGCTGATGGTTTTACTAATATTCTCACTATTTGGTTTTAAGTATAAATTATATATCCTTTTGAACAATTTTCAATAATACAGTAGCAAATAATTCTACCATTCCCACTCACCAAGTATGAAGACTGGTGATATTTGGCAAATGTATTTCAAAATATTTTGTTGTATGTATATCCGAACATACACATGAGTTCATTTAAGAAAGGCCAAAATTAGGGGCGCTTTGGTGGTACAGTTGGTTAAGCATCTGGCTCTTGGTTTCAGCTCAGATCATGATCTCAGGGTCATGAGATCAAACCCCACATTAGGCAGTGCACTCAGCTGGAGTCTTCTTCAGGTTCTCTCCCTCTCCCTCTGCACCATCTGCTTGTGCCCTCCCTCTCTCTCTCTCTCTCTCTCAAATAAATAAATAATCTTAAAAAAAGGGTCATGATTATATTTAATTTTATATTTACATTTCTCAATATAATTATTCATAAATCTAAAAGTAAACATGCTGTCCCCTATGCCATTTTTAGATGGCAGGTCGAGTTGTCACTTTGATGTTGCTTTGTCAATATCTGTTCAATGAACATTTTGTAAGTTGAAAGAAATCCTATTGTTTATATTTAAATTTTTTTAATTTTTAAAAAGCTTTTGATATTTTCATTTATATGGGTTTCTTCAGGTTTATTGAGTTATGATTGATATAACATTGTGTAAGTTTAAGGTGTACAATGTGTTAATTTGATACATTTGTATATTGCCGAAGGATTACTGTAATAACCTTAGCGAACATGGGCATCATGTCCCATTAATATAACTTGTGTGTGTGTGTTTTTGGTAAGAACATTTAAAATTTTATCTTCTACTAACTTTCAAGTATACAGTGTTATTAAGTGTAATCGCCATGCTACACATTAGATTTCCAGAAATTATTCGTCTTATAGCTGGAAGTTTGTGATTTTTGACCAACATCTCTGCTTTTCCCCCAGCTGCTCATCCCTGATAACCATTCTAGAAACCTCTGTTTCTAGAAGTTTGTCTTCTATAGCTTCCACAGAGAAGTTATATATATCATACAGTATTTTTCTTTCTGACAAATTTCACTTAGCACAAATCCTTAAGGTCTATTCCTACTTTTACAAATGGAAGGATGTCCTTTCTCATAGCTGAACAGAATTCCATTATGTGTGCATGAACACAAGTACACACACACACACACACACACCTTTCTTATCCATTCATCTATTGACAGACACTTAGATTGTTTTCACATCTTGGCTATTGTGAAAATGCTGCATTGAATATAGGACTGCAGATATCTATTCCAGATCATGTTATATCCTTTGGATATATATCCAAAAGTGGGATTGATGAAATACATGGTAGTTCTATTTTTAATTTTTTGAAGAACCTCTGTACTGTTTTCAGTAGTGGCTGAACTCATTTCATTTACATTGCCATAAGTAGTACACAATGGTTCCTTTTTTCCTACATCACCACCAACACTTCAATATTTTTCATGGTAGCCATTCTAACAGGTGTGAAGTAATAACTCATCGTGGTTTTCATTTGCATTTTCCTGATGATCAGTGATGTTGAACATCTTTCCATGTACCTATTGACCATTTCTATGTTGTCTTTGAAAGCATTTCTCTTCAGGTACTTTGTAAATTTTTAAATCAAAATGTTTGTTTTCTTTGCTCTTGAGTTGTAGGAGTACATTGCATATTTTGGATATTAACCTTTAATCAGATACGTGATTTGCAAATATTTTCTCCCATTTCATGAGTTGCCTTTTCGTTTTGTTGATGGTTTCCTTTGCTATGTGGAGGCTTTTAAATTTGATGTGGTCCCACTGTTTTTGTTATTTTTTATTGTGTTGCCTTTGTTTTTAATGTCCAATCCAAAATATCATTGCCGAGACCTATGTTAAAGAGTATACCCCCTGTTTTTTTCTAGGACTTTTATGGTTTTGTGACTTACATTCAAGTCTTTAATCCATTTTCAGTTTATTTTGTGTATGGTGCAAGATAGGAGTCCAGTCATCCTTTTGCATGTGGCAGTTTTGTTTATGCAATACCATATATTGAAGAGACTATTGTTTCTACATTGTATATTCTTGGCTCCTTTGCTATAAAGTATTGACCATATATGTGTGAGTTTATTTCTGAGGTCTCTATTCTATTCCATTGATATATGTTAATATTCATGCCAATATCATACTGTTTTATTTATTGTAGCTTTGAAATGTAGTTTCAAATCATGGAGTGTGATGCCCCCAGCTTTGTTCCTTTTTCTCAGTTGTTTTGCATATTTGGGTTTTTTGTGGTTCCACATAAATTTTAGAATGTTTCTTTTATTTCTGTGAAAAATAGCATTGGAATTTTTAAAGGGATTACATTGGATCTATAGATGGCTTTGGGTGGTCTTATATTCACAATGTTCTTTCAATCCATGAACATGGAATATCTTTCCATTTATTTGTCTTATCAATGGTTTATAGTTTTCAGTGTACAGATCTTTTATTTTGCTGGTTAAATTTGTTCATAGGCATTTTATTTTTTAATACCATTATAAATTGAAAATTTTTAGAATTATCTTTCTGATAGTTTATTAGTATATAGAAACAGCTGATTTTTACATAATTTATATCCTATACTTTACAAAATTTGTTTCACATTTTTTTATGTCATCTTTAGGGTTGTTTATATATACTATTATCTGCAAATATAGACATGTTACTTTTTCCTTCCTGATTTAGATGCCATTTATTTATGCATGCAAACCTAATTGCTCTGGCTAGGACATCCAGTATGATGTTGAATAAAAGTGTCAAGGGTAGGCACTCTTGTCTTGTTACCAATCTTGAGTTTGATGTTAGCTATGGCTTGTTCTATATGGCTTTATTATGTTGACAAATATTCCCTTCATACACAGTTTGTTGAGTTTTTTGTCATGAATGAATGTTGAATTTTGTCAAATGCTTATTCTGCATCTATTGAGATGATCACATGATTTTTACCCATCAAGTTGTTAATATGCTGTATCACATTGCTTTATTGGCAAATGTTGCACCATCTTGCATCCCTGGAATAAATCCCATTTTATCATGGTGTATGGAATTTTAATATATTGAAATCAGTTTGCTAATATTTTATTGAGGATTTTTCCTTTATGTGCATCAGGGATATTATTAGCCTGTAATTTTCTTTTCTTATTGTGCCCTTGTCTGGCTTTGGTGTCGTGGTAATGCTGGCCTAATAAGATGAGTTTGCAAGTGTTCTCTTCTTCTCTCTCTCTTTTTTTTTTTCTTAGTCATATAAAGCTTTTCGAGAGAAGGTTTATTTTTAAAGAATCAATTTCTAAATTTTATATCGTTATCCTTTGACCATATGTATGCTTTATTTACTATATTACCTTTCTGTTTTTTTTTCCTCTCCTTTTCTATTCTTGAGAAGAGTTTGAAAAAGATTGGTATTCTTTAAATATTTGATAAAATTCACCAGTGAGTCCATCTGGTCCTGGAACTGTGCTTGCTAGATTTTTGATGATTAGTAATCGGTCTGATTAGATTTTTCAATTCTTCATATTTCAGTCTTGGTAATTTATTTGTTTCTAGGTATTTCTCCATTCTTCTAGATTAATTTTTTTAGTGTATAGTTATTCAGTGTACTCTGTTTTGATCCCTTGTATTTGTATCATATCAGTTGTAATATTTCATCTTTCATGTATAATTTTACTTCTTTGAGTTTTCTCTCGTGCTAGCTTAGTCTAGGTATAGGTTTCTCTTTATCTTTTTTTAATTTTTAAAAAAGATTTATTTATTTGAGAAAGACAGGGAGAGCATGAGGAGAAAAAGGAAGAAGCAGACTCCCTCTGAGCAGAGTTCCTGATGCAGGGCTTGATCCCAGGACCCTGAGATCATGGCCTGAGCCGAAGGCAGATGCTAAAGGGACTGAAATACCCAGGTGCCCCATCTCCTTATCTTAAACAAAAACAAAATCAAAACCTCTGAATTTTACATTTTTTAGACTTTTTAATCTCTATTTCATATATTTTCACTCTGATTCTTATTCCTTTCCTTCTCCTAACTGTGGCCTTAGTTTGTTCTTATTTTCCTAGTTCTTTGAGGTATAAAGTTAGGTTGTTTAAAATCTTTCCTTTTTTCTTAATGTCTTTCTTATTTATCACTATAAACTTCCCTTTTAGAACGGCTTTTGTTGAGTCCCATAAGTTTTGGTATGTTTGGTTTCCATTTTCATTTGTCTCAACATATTTTTCTCTTTTGATTTCTTCTTTGACCCATTGGTTGTTTTTCAGTTAAAGATTGATTAATCTTTAATCTTTATGTATTTGTGAATATTTTAGTTTTCTTCTTGTAATTGATATCTAATTTAACTAATTTGTGTTAAAAAAAAGAGATGCTTTACATGATTTAAATCTTTCTTAAAAATTAAGAGTTATTTTGTGGCCTTACATAAGACCAATCTTTGAGAACGTTCCATGTGTACTTAAGAAGAGTATATATTTTGCTTTAGTTGGATGAAATGTTCTGGCAATGTCTGTTAAGTTGATATGGTCTAAGATATCATTTAAGTCCAATGTTTCCTTACTGAATTACCTGGATGATTTATCCATTGTTGAAAGTGGGGTATTGAAGTCCCCTACTTTTATTGTGTTGTCATTATTTCTCCCTTCTTTTCTGCTAATAGTTGCGTTATATATTTAGATGCTCCAAAGTTGGGTGAAATTTGATTTTTTTTCAAAATTTTTATATTCATATTTTCTTGAAATCTTTTAGTTTGTTTAATGACTCATTATAGGACTACTTTAGTGCTACTTAAGGCAAGATATTGAGGAAGATTTATAGATAAATCTTTCCTGAAAGTTCTAATAGTGAACACTCCTCCACATTTAATGAAAAACAAAGTAATACTAAATTCAAACTGACGGGATACATTATATATCCAAGAACTCTGAACATGTGCAAAAAAGTCTAGGATATTTTTCATAACTACTGAATCTATGACAAATGTGAGTTAATTTTGTATGTTGAAACAGCCTTCTGTTTTTTTCCCCCCTAAGCTTATTACAAGGACAAAATTAATCTTAGGGGAAAAATAATTTCTTACAATCATATTATAAAGAACAGTCCTCTAATGTATTTTTATATTTTCTTTGAGTCAATATACATTTGAAATAGTGTGTTGAATATTGTTTGAGTTGCCTTAACTTGTAAAATTTAGCACAGAAAGTAGAACATAATTCCTTATTAAATGATATGTTTAAGTAGATTACCACAGTCTTTTACTTCATATTACAAAGTATATTAATTGGGGGTGACTGGGAGGTGCAGTCAGTTAAACGTCTGACTCTTGGTTTTGTCTCAGGGACATGATGTCAGGGTAGTGAGATCTAGCCCAGTGTTGGGCTCAATGCTTAGCATGGAGTCTGCTTAAGACTCCCTTCTTCTGTCCCTCTCCCACCCCTGCCTCTCTTTCTAAAATAAGTAAGTAAATAAATAAATAAATCTTTTAAAAGTTTTTATTGAAATTCAATTTAGTTAACATGCAGTGTATTATTAGTTTCAGGGGTAGAATTTAGTGGTTCATTAGTTGCATATAATATTCAGTGCACATTACATCAAATACCCTCCTCAATGTCAATCCTCCAATTACCCCATCCTCCCCGACCTCCCCTCCAGCAACCCTGTTTGCTTCCTATACTTACGAATCTCTTATGATTTGCCTCACTGTTTTTATTTTATTTTTCCTTCCCTTCCCCTATGTTCAACTGTTTTGTTTCTTAAATTCCACATGAGTGAAATCTTATGGTATAAATAAATCTTTAAAAAAATATATTGATTGTAAAAGTTACATTTTATGTTTTAAAACTAATGCATTTTGCTAAATAATACATGCTTGCCTACACCGAGTTTATATTTGTCATGTATATTTTATAAATTTTCAAAATTTTCATAATAAGTAGAATTTTATGGCATTAGCTGGTAGATATGTTTAACTAGCTATTAAGCACACCAACTTCTGTCTTTCTTTAAAGATTTGTTTATTTCTTTTAGAGAGAGAGTGAGAGCAAGAATGGGAGAGGCAGAGGCAGAGGGAGAGGGAGAGAGAATCCCAGGCAGACTCCATGCTGAGCATGGAGCCCAATGTGGGGCTCAATCCCAGGACCCCAAGATCATGACCTGAGCTGATACCAATAGTTGGATGCTTAAACGACTGCACCAAATTCCGTCTTTGTTCATGTCCTTTTAATTGTCATTTTCAGGTTGTTGATAGGAGTCATAATAGCTTACTAAGTTCCAACTTAGCCAACTTAATCATAATTACAACTACAGTGATATTTTGGGGTTATATTAGTTGATGATCCTATAAACCAGAGATTGATATGTCATATTTTTCATTATATATATATTACATTTATAATATATAATCTCATATATTATCTTATATATTATCTTATATATATCTTATATATAATCTTTTAAATATATATATATATATAAAATCTTGATACACTCATAAAACTTGCAAGACAGATTCAAGTCCTGAATATTTATTTTTCTAAGATCTGTTTTCCATACCCTTATAATCTATTCTCTATAAGCATATTTTGATTTAATTTTTATGGGGATATTTGATTTTGTGCTGTGATCTTGCTTAGGATAGGAAACTTGAATATACTACTATAAAATGTTATTATAGTAAGGAAAATATATTTAATCTCTACTTTTCATTGATACAGCCTAACTTGTAAGTTACATCAAGTAAGTTTCATTAATTCTTCCTGAGAAAAAAATGAACTTTTCTGCTTCATTATGAGGACTTTATACAGATCTAAAATTTATAAAGAGATATTTTCCTTAAGCTTAAGTCTTGAGCACAATTTTTAATCATGTAACCCACGCAATTAAAGAGATTTCACCCACTGTGGTGCTCATGAAATAACTTACACCACTTAATAAAGTTGAAAGTTAACTATTTCTAAATCATAAACTTAGGAAAAACAAACATGTATTCAGTAGTTACTATTTCCTGTACGGTATGCCTTAAGAATAGTGCAAAATAGTGCAAAAAATAGTTCAAAAAAGCTATGATTTTAATTTTTGGTATATGTGTTCATTCACTTCCTTCTTTGTGAGCAAAAGCAACTCTAATGCAATCTGGAATATCTTTCAGTGTTCATATTCATTTGGGATAGACCAATTCCATCTCTGACATTTGAGTGGTAGCTAAGGCAGATGTATTATAATATCAGCTAAGAGAAATTAGCATTATGGTTAACAGCTTTTTGGATTTAGGTAAAGTTTTGTTAAAGATCATATTTCTTAATAAAGTGTAGTCCAGAGGTATCATAATTTCTCAATATTTTTCTTATACATGACCTTCAGAAATGCTATTTATTTAAAGAAAAAACTAGTCATTAAATATGGCTTTGTATAAACATTGAACATTGAATTTTATTTGTTTTAATTACATTTTCTTGATATATATTTTTGAAACATATTCCCCTATAAGCATTACTTTAATATTACTATGTTATGATCTGTGAGAATTGTCATACATAGCATATTTTAAAAACTTTTTTTAAATCAGTGCTCACTTTAATAATATACTGATATCGGAATGGATTTGTTCCCATTGATGAAATCATTTCATGTTTACACAGTGTTGGGTTAGTTAAAGGCAATCTATCATTAAATAAATAAAAATGCTGAAGAATCTTGAAAGTATTATATATACATTTTGTGTAAGTACACCACATTCTAAACATATATCAAGTCTTTATTTCTCATTTATAGAATGCTGAGCAAAGAATACTCCTTTCCCAGAATTGCTGAGACTAATCAGGGAGATAAAGAAATTTGAGTTCCATAGTCTCAAAGAATAGAGGGGTAAAGTTCACCTCTCTGTCTCTTTATGTAGACCTAAGGAGTCATCCACACATAGTAGTCAAGCACATTATGGAAAAGTGCAACAAATATTATTTTCAAAATGATAGTGAAGGAAGAGATGTCAAATTTCATGAGAGCAGTCTTTGTTCAAGACTTTGTAACCCCAGGGGCACCTGGGTGGCTCAGTTGGTTAAGCGACTGCCTTTGGCTCAGGTCATGATCTGGAGTCCCAGGATCGAGTCATGCATCGGACTCCCTGCTCAGCGGGGAGTCTGCTTCTCCCTCTGACCTTCCCCCCGTCTCATGTACACTCTCTCTCTCATTCTCTCTCTCAAATAAATAAACAAAATCTTAAAAAAAAAACAAAACACTTTGTAACCCCAGTGCTTAGATCAGTGTCCGGCCCAGTGTCTAAAATATACCTGACAGACCAAAGGTACTTGTTAAGTGAATTAATAATGAATTATTTAATATACCCATCAAATAAATAGGGTGTATATCTTATACAAATTGGTTTTAGTGCAATAAAATAAAAATCTGTTTAAATTATAGAATACAATTTTAAATAAATCATTCCTTATAGATAATTTAAAAAATAATCACAAGAAAAATATTTAGGACCTTTCCAATGGTTGGAATAAATTTGTAATCTTCCTCTTTTGAGTTCTTGAGATTTTATGTGGACCAGTTGGTCATGATAGAATTTATAAAGGATATAGTCATAAGTTATAATTTAAATTCACTTTCTGAACAAGCAATATTTTAAAGATATTATTTATTTATTTGCCAGAGAGAGAGAGAGAGAGGGAGAGTACAAGCAGGGGGAGTGGCAGGCAGAGGGAGAAGCAGGCTCCCTGCTAAGCAAGGAGCCCGACGCGGGACTCGATACCAGGACCCTGAGTTCATGACCTGAGCCAAAGGCAGACACTTAACCATCTGAGCCACCCAGACGCCCCAATTTTGTTGTTTTTTATTGCCTAATGGACACTATGCTAAACACTGAGAATACTGCAATTAACAAGACAAGTTGTGTCTTTCTCCTTATGAAATTTTAATCCAATGACTCTCATTTACTTTTGGGTGACATATTAAGTTTTCGCAATGAAACAAGGAAGTCAACTGTAGCTACTACTTTATTGTTTGCCAATATGAAAATCAACTACTCTGTTTATTTTCCTAATTTGTCTCAGTGATTTTGGGCAGAGAATATTCTTAGTTTTCTTCAAAAGAGAAATGAAGGTTACTTGATGCTTGAAATCTGATACCACATTTCCTTAAAGTGATATGAGACCAACAAACAACTGCCCCGCCAAAAAAAAAAAAAAACTCACCAAAACAAACAAAAAAAGTGAAAACTTCTATCAAAGGAAAGTAGATTTATTTTTTAAAAAGCATCTCATCCATTCCTGCATATTAAAGTGCATATTTGTAAATTTAGAATGTACAGACAGATACTTTTTGGACTCTAAATTTAGCAATAAACTGAAGCCTTCAGTGTGCAAGCCCTATTTAATGTTGGCAAAGAGCCAGTTCCTCTCTTCCACAGACAGCAGTGGCTATTGCTTATAATGATTTTAGAAGTAGGTACTTATACATTCCTGTCATTAGTATAAAGGACCTTCTATTTCAGGTCAGGTGATAAAAATAAAAGTCTAAATGTTGACTCCAATACCACCAGATTTCTTCAAAAAAGAACCTGTATGTTAACTCAGTAGGGGATGATTCCACAAAGTTCTCTAGTTCACTTTATTCATTTCTTTCAGTCTTGGGGCTATAATTCTAAAACACTAATAGCTAAAATAAAGCTAGCTTTCCTGAAATCCAATTGTTGGGTTAGTTTATTTACTTACTTTATAAATGCACACCTAGTCTGACTCTCTGAGCAAGGGTACAGAATACAAATAGTTGGAGAAAGTAAAATATACTGTATGCTTTCCTGCTGTTTCCAGGCATCTTTGCAGAATTTATCTCACTTGCCTATTGACAAAAATCATCCTTTCTGGACAGGTTCTCTATTTGGTTTATAATTATAAGCTGATCTCTCTCTCTCTCTCTTCTTTCCTCCCTCCCTCCCTCTCTTTCTCACACACACACACATGCACAAAACCCAACTGAAAGAATAGGTGTTTTTGGAATCCAGATTTGAGAATTTAGAACTTCATTTGTAAGGCTGCCAAACTTGAACATGAGTATATTTCACAAGTGAAGAATATCTTAAGCTTGGGTTTATATGCCAATAGCCTTGAACATATATCAAAAGGGATTTTATATTTCCCACTGATATTAAGTCAGAAATAGGTCTTACATGTGTCCAAAATAATTATTTCCTCATACATTTTATAATAGTTGGCTATGTGAAATAAAACCACAATTTTGTTAAAAGGAACAGTAAAACAGGTTTTCCTGTTACTTGTCTTTCATAGAAGTATATAAATGAAGATGTTGCATTTCAGGGTCTTTTGAAAGCAAGATGTTATTATACATGTCCATTGCTCCGGCTGCTATACCTGCAAACTCTTCATAGAGATCCTGTCTTTTCCTATCTTCTGACCTCAGGGCACAGCCTAAGACCATTGACTTCGTACCACCTGACTTTGTTCCATCTAGCCCCAGGTGATTGGATTCAGCTAAGTATCTGACTCAAAGCATTTAATTCATACAGTAATTGATAGAAAATGAAAATGCAAAAAAAATGAATATGCTTTTTTTCCTATGAGTCTGAGTAATTGAGAATTTAGAGACAATCTGGTTATGACAGTCTGGTTATTATAGTAAATGCTGTACTGAGAGGACATACATGGGCAGAGGTAGGTCGTGAAAGATGAGGAGCAAGCCAAACTACGAATATATCTGAGTCAGGGGATACTGAAGTTATGATGCAGCAAGAACTGTATGAGAGAGGAGAGCTGTAAAGTAGAAGAGAAAGATCTTCAATTTGTAGTGTAAAAAGATCCTAAGAATATAAATATACACACTCCTAATGCAGAAGTTCCTGATAAGGAAATGAATTTTCCTTGGATCCAAATAATCCTCAAGTTTCTGAGAGCTTCTTGGCCATACTACACATTACACTTTGAACACACAAAAAGTAGTTACAAGATAGAAAAAGAAGACATTACTATATGGTAAATGACACAAACATGTCATTCTGTGTTGAGGACTCGAATCCTTTATTTAATTTAATCCTTGTGGCAAATCTATCCATTCTTCTCATATTTAGAGCACTTTTATGTGACAGCCATTTCTTGAGCACCTACCACGTGTCTTATATTTGGGGGTGAAATATCTTGTTCTTATGGAGCAGATATTTAGGAGAGAGTGATCTATAATAAACAATTATATATTAAACACACACATTATATAGTATATTTCTTAGATTCAGTTCTCTGGGGAATAACCTTTAATGCAGAAAATCATCTGCAGAAAGTTTATTTAGGTGTTTTCTTGATATCAACACCTACAGGGGAGAAGGAACAAGGATTGGACAAAGAAAGGGATTGAATTGCACCATAGACTTAACAAAGGGTTTTCCAGGAGGTTTAAGGCTGAAATGTTTCTTCTTCTTTTTTTTTTTTTTTAAGATTTTATTTATTTTACAGAGAGAGACAACAGCGAGAAAGGGAACACGAGCAGGGGAAGTGGGAGAGGGAGAAACAGGCTTCCCGTGGAGCAGGGAGCCCGATGTGGCCTCCATCCTGAGCCCTGGGATCATGACCTGAGCCGAAGGCAGATGCTTAACAACTGAGTCACACAGGCATCCCAGGCTGAAATGCTTCTTGAACATTATTCCTGTTTGAAGCAAGTGTGCAAGTTTTATTTCCTCCCTCAGTTCATGACCAATCATAGAGCATGGGTTGCTTTCAGGGAGGAAGAATGAATCTTAGCAAGAATCTTTTCTTTGGCAGTGGTTTAATATTCACAAATCAATCAGTGTGTGATACATCACATCAATAAGAGAAAGGATAAAAATTAAACGATCATTTCAGTAGATTCAGAAAATGCATTTGACAATGTGCAATATCCATTCACAATAAAAGGACTCAACAGAGTATCTTTAGAAGGAACATCCTTCACCGTTCTAAAGGTCATATATGAAAAGCCCACAGCAAACTTCATACTCAATGGGAAAAAGCTGGGGGTTTTCCCCCTGTGATCAGAAACAAGATAAGGATGTCTACTGTAACCACTTTTATTCAACATAGTACTGGAAGTCCTAGCCACAGCCATCACATAACAAAAAGAAATAAAAGGCATCCACATCGGTAAGGAAGAAGTAAAACCCACTATTTGCCGATGACATGAATCTCTATATAGAAAACCTGAAAGACTCCACCAAACAACTGCTTGAACTGATAAATGAGTTCAGTAAAGTCACAGAATACAAAATCAGTGTACAGAAATCTGTTGCATTTCTATACACCAATAATGAAACAGCATAAAGAGAAATTAAGGAATAAATCCCATTTACAATTGCACCAAAAATCATAAGATACCTAGGAATAAACCTAAACAAAGAGGAGAAAGACCTGTGCTCTGAAAACTGTAAAACACTGATGAAAGAAATAGAAGATGACACAAATAAATGGAATAACATTCCACGCTCATGGATTGGAAAAACAAATATTCTTAAAATGTCTATACTACCCAAAGAAATCTACACATTTAATGCAGTCTTTATCAAAATAACAACAGCATTTTTAACAGAACTAGAATAAAAAATCTTTAAATTCATATGAAACCACAAAGACCCCAAAGAGCCAAAGCAACCTTGAAAAGAGAAGAAAAGCTAGAGGCATCACAATTCTGGTCTTCAAATTATATTACAAAGTTGTAGTAATCAAGACAGTATGGTACTAATACAAAATAGACACAGGTCAACAGAACAGAATAGAAAACACAGAAATAAACCCACAAGTATATGATCAAGTAGTTTTTCACAAAGCAGGAAAGAATATCCAATCTCTTCAACAAATAGTGTTGGGAAAACTGGACAGTTACAAGCAAAAGAAAGAAACTGGGCCATTCTCTTACACTGTACACAGAAATAAATTCAAAATGGATTAAACACCTAAATGTGAGAGATGAAACCATAAAAGTCCTAGAAGAGAATATAGGGAGTAACCTCTTTGACATCAGCCTTAGCAAATTCTATATATGTCTCTGGAGGCAAGGAAAGCAAAGGAAAAATAAACTATTGGGACTACATCAAAATAAGAAGGTTCTGCACAGCAAAGAAAACTATCAACAAAACTAGAAGACACCCTACTGAATGGGAGAAGATATTTGAAAATGACATATCCAATAAAGGGTTAGTATCCAAAATATATAAGAACTTATACAACTCAATACCTAAAACACAATCCAATTAAAAAAATGGGCAGAAGACATGAACATACATTTCCCCAAAGAAGATACAAATAACCAACAGACATAAGAAGATGCTCATAATCAGCATCAGAGAAATGCTAATCAAAACTACAATGAGATATCATTTCACACCTATCAGAATGACTAAAATCAACACCACACACACACACACACACACACACACACACACACACACACACAATAGGTGTTGTGGAGGTTGTGGAGAAAAAAGAACCTTCTTGCACTATTGGTGGGAATACAAACTACTACAGCCACTGTGGAAGACAGTGTGTATATTCCTCAAAAAGTTAAAAATAGAACTACCACATGATCCAGTAATCACACTACTGGGTATTTACACACACACAAAAATACAAAAATGATAATTCAAAGAGATAAATGCACCCATATGTTTATGTCAGCATTATTTATAATATTCAAGATATGGAAGCCAGCTGAAGTGTCCATTGATTAATGAATGGATAAAGAAGATGTGATCTAGATATCTCTATCTATCTATCGATCATCTATCTATCATGTACTATCTATCTATCTATCTATCATCTATCTATCTATCTATCTATCTATCATCTATCATCTATCTATCTAAATCAAGCCATAAAAAAAGAATGAGGGGTGCCTGGGTGGCTCAGTTAAGCACCTGACTCTTGGTTTCAGTTCAGGTCAGGATCTTATGGGTCCTGTGATTGAGCTCCATGGTGGATTTCATGCTCAGTGGGGAGTCTGCTTGAAGATTCTCTCCCTCTGCCTTTCCCCCACTCACACTCTCTAAAATGAATAAATAAATCTTTAAAAAGAATGAAATCTTGTCATTTGTCATGACATCAATGGAGCTTGAGAATATAATATTAATGAAAATAAGTCAGAGAAAGACAAATACCATATGATTTCACTCATGTGGAATTTAAGAAAGAAAACAAATGAAGAAAGGGGGGGAAAGAGAGCAAGAGAGAGACAAGAAATAGACTCTTAATTATAGAGAACAAACTGATGGTTACCAGAGGGGAGGTGGGTAGGGCGATGGGTGAAATAGGTTGATGGGGATTAAGAAGGGTACTTGCTGTGATGAGCACCAGATGATGTATGGAATCGTTGAATCCCTGTATTGTAGACCTAAAACTAATAAAACACTGTGTGTTAAAAAAAAAAAAAAAACTGAATTGTAACAATAGCTTCATTTACTGCTGGGCAGGTCATATCTCATCTTGTCCCACAGTCTTGAGATACCATTTTTCTAAGTACCAGGTGAATCTTTGAAGTCAATACGGCCATCTTCATGTTTTTAATCCCTGGAGAACTGAGACATTACTACAAAGGCAAGCCCATTTAGCTTTTCTGACTTTCAACCTTTCTCAGAATTGGGCATAGTGTTTTGGAGAAAGTTTCTTCATAACAATCCATCTTGACTTGTGGAACTGCTATATGAATACACTAGACAGAAACCTTTCCATTTTTAATAGTTTATCTAACTGAAAATCCAGGAGTTAGAGCCACTTCAGGCTATGGTATATGAGCCCAAATAATGATATCCAGAATCTCTCACCAGCGCATTTACTTAGGTTTTCTGTTGCACTGGAGTGATGTTTCTTACCTTACACATTCCCTAGCAGAAACATCAGTCTTGTCCACAGTTTCTACTCTTGTGATAAAGGAATCATTTCCAAATCTGTTGATTACTCCTGAATCTATTTCTCCAATTTATTTTTCAGTTCCAGGTATTCTTGAATTATATATATATATATATAATAGTAGAACACATGTAATACATTTTGATCATATCTTTTTTTCTAGATAATAAGCAAGTATGGTAAAGTCAAAGTGCACATATATATATATATATATACACACACACACACAAATATATATGTATGTATAACTCATCATTTCATCATTCCACATCTTCCCATACCTGGTCTCTAAATACCCTATTTGGGTGTTTGTACAACCACACAACCAGTTATTTGAGTGACAAACTTGTTCATTTTAATCACAAAGTCCTATAGATTATCTTTCTTAGGAAAACACTAAACTATTTAAAAGAAGTAAAATAAACCTTTAAAAACAATTCAGAATTGCAATTCTTATTTTTCCTTAAAAAACATTATCTTTATTGGGGTGCTTGGGTGGCTCAAATGGTTATGCATCTGTGTTCAGCTCAGGTTATGATCTCTGGGTCCTGGGATCAAGGACCCAGGGAATGCTGGCTCCCTGCTCAGTAGGGAATCTGCTCCTCCCTCTGCCCTTCCCTCTCCCGACTCGTGCTCTCTCTCTCTCTCTTTCTCTCTCTCATATGAATAAATAAAATCTTTAAAAAAATGAAAATTATCTTTAACGTAGTAAAACCCTAACTTTAGAAATTTATAATTACAGTGGTAGAAATTTTATAGAATACCACATAAACTTATTCTACTATCATCACAATTACATTGAAGAACATCTGCATAACAGTAGCCTGTTTAACATTATTGTAGTAAAATTAGTAAGAATGTATTTCAGATTTGTAATTTTCAGCATTCTACACAACCTTTCTTATTAAACGACTAAATTATGCTTTCAGCATAAGCCACAAAGCAGGAAAATAATTTTATTCCCTTATATGAGCAAAGGATTTTTATCTTCCTGTAATGAATTACAGTCAGACTTGCTACAATTAATAGTAGAACACATGTAATACCTTTTGATCATATCTTTTTTTTTTCTAGATAATAAGCAAGTGTGGTAAAGTCAAAGTGCATTTTTATTACAAAACTCTGTTGCCTTTTTTGACTCAAGCTCCATTAGTAAAATATAGATCACTATAAATTGCAATAGTTATCTCTAGAGAATGAAAGCCTTGCTCATGATACTTCAACCAAAAAAAGAAAAATAAGGCATGGTTTCCAAAGAACTAAATGCCTGACTATGTCCTGACAGTCATAGGTTAAAAATAAGACTGCCTTGGTTAGAGTATGTAATTATTTTGTGTTATTTTGGTTAGTAAGGGACTGTCATTATTCTGCTTAACTGACATTTTACCCATACTCTACTTGAACTGACTATGGGTGAGTATTAACCTTCTTATTCACTCTAAGAGAAAAATAAAATCTGAAGCATCTTGCAGTATCTTATTATATCTGTACAAAAAAAGAAATCTGTCAGAATGAAGCAATATTTTGTATTATAAGATATTTAGCTTATCAAAGTATATGCATGTGTGTTAAATGATTCACATAAAGCACTGAAAGTGCCCATTTACATTTCAAAAATAAAATGTGAATTAAAACATTTGTAAACCACTGAGTTCTTATCCTCTCCTAACAGGATTATAGTTCTCTCTTCAGAAACTCAGGGCAGGTATATAGTTAGGAGAAACTACCACTAATACTCTGCCTTTTTTTTGTACTTCTATGTTTTTCAAGTTACTAGTGCCTTTACAGCTGTTTGGCTTTAGCATGATGAGACAAAAGAAAGCCGTGCAACAGAATAACCATTTAGCATTAAAAACATAAAAAATAATTAATGTTAAAGACAAAGAACAATAGAAACCCTTATAAGGAAAAAATCCCAAGCCCCAATTCACCCAGAGGCAAACTTCTAATATTTTCTCTATCTTAGGGGTGGGTTATCTTCAAGTCCATGAATAAGTGGTTATATACCACTATTTTTTCATTAATCAACTTTATTCATTATTTATTCACTTCCTGTCTTGACAGACGAAGACTTGGCTCATACTCCAACTAACTTTTCCTCCATTTCACAATTTTAATCATTGTCACTATTTTTTCTTATATTTTCAACTTTATATAGTTAAATTTGTTTTTCTTATTTCTAATGTTTTAACAGTATCTCTACTCTTGATGTCGTATAAGTTGAGATGCCATACTCCTAACATTCTGCCCAGGTCTGTTCTGTTCCCTGCTTTTAGTAGACTTGCACGCTATAGCTTTTCTATTACAATATAAAGATTAGTAACATTTCCATTCTTTCCTGAATTAAGTTCAGGCATGGTTTTAGGTGTATAGTTAAAATCCATTGAGATCCACTGCTAGGTACTCTACAAATATTACCATGGAGCCATAGAGTAAATAGGTGGTACTCAAAGGAGGTTTTTCTCAGGGCAGCATAGAATATGTAGTTTATTTTTCAGCTTTCACAACTTATTCTAAAATTTATATTTTAGCATTTCTTGTGTTTGAATCATTTATTTTTTGTAAGGCTTTTTGGTGGTTCCTGGAGGATCTTATTACCTTACTGTCTTATTGAAACTTTAGGGAAACTTTTATGGTCATGATAACTCTGATACCCTAAGTTCTAGCATGATCTTTGGGAGCTCTCCACTCCATGGTATTTTGTGACTGCCTTTTAGCTACACATCTATTATTTTTGTTATCAATGTTTTTGCCTTGTAAATTGCCATTTAATCATTACTACATATATTTATTATCACCTTACAGTACAGCTACAATGAAATAAATATTCAGAGAAACGGCGTACTTCACACTTTATTAGCAAATAAACTATTTGAATTATATTCTCTTTAAACCAAAATGCAGACATTGCAGAGAATCTTTTATTTTGAAATCAATTCTGCTTTGAAATTTTATCCTATTAATATCCATGTTATATTTCAAAGGAGCTGGTGAAGAACAAAAGTAATTATATACAACTGTTAAAAAAAAAAAAGTTTCCAGAGTACAAGCATGTCACCATTCATGTGGTTGAAGTTGCTAAGCATTATGATAATAAATCCAAAGATTTATTTAACTTCTATAGATTAGAGCAACACTAAGGACTAGAAATGTGTGATTCTGGATATTCCTTATCAACTAATCACCTATTAGTTACCAGGCAAATCTTTGTAGATAAAGAGGCAACTGAAGTTCAGATTCTTGCTTAGTCAATTAATTACTGCTGGAATTTCTCGCCAAGTTTATTAAACTCTGAGACCCCAATTCCACATCAGAAAAATGGGTGTAACAATACCTATGCTTTGAGCTTATGCTGAAATCTCAATGTAATAAAAATTGTAAATAATCTCATAAAAGGGTAGCCCCATAGTAGGAACTCAACATTTATATTGAATATTATTATTACTTAAATAAGGTATTGTCTATCATCATTTCAATCATTTTTTTCAAACCCAATGCATTTTATGAGGCTGCATTCCTCAGAGTGGTTTTATGATACAATAAATTATGTGCAAGCACTTTGAGTGCATCAGAAAAGTATTAACTCATTTGACTGGTTCCCCCTTTGGCAACTGATGTACTTAAAATATAGCATAATTCATAACGTTAAAAAGAATATAGGTTTATACCCTACTATTTGTTTTGATCACATCCAATAATTTCAGAAATTGTTTTTAAGAAAAAGATTAAAACTTTAATAAAAATTCAGGTGAGAATTTTTCAATGATGAGAAAACATTAAAAGTATATGGAAATCCTTTTAATAATAATAAAAACTAAACTATGGCATAAGCTCTGACGGCCCTTGGTGTTGAAAAATTATACTTTGAAATCAGTTAATACTAAAAGAGACCCTCGAACAAAGTCCCAATAAATATTCTTAGGTTTAGGTAACTAATGCCCTAAGCTACATTTGATAATTTTTAAAGTTTAAGAAAATAATGTGGCACGGCAGTTTTTTAAAAGAATATCAAAGAGTTAATAGAATACTTAGGAAGCCATTGAAATCCAATTAGAACTATATGTGGAAACGAGACTTTTCACATCTGTAAGGTTGACAGTAAATATTTATTTTCTGAGTGATACTTGCTAATACTCTGCTTCCTAATTGCTTTTTTCTATTGAGTAGCAAACTCAAAATCAGTTTGAAGAGATTGCGCTTTTCAAACTTTAACAACAGACTATCTGAAAGCAAACATTTGCTCACTTGAGTGCTACAGTTCTGTTTTAAATTACTTTGAGTTTAGGTTAATAAGACTGCAAATCTTTGTTTCCGATAAGTGTTCCAGTTAGCTGTCCAATTTAAAAGCATATTTCTTTCACCTCCTCCAAGGATTCCCTAACTCTCTCTCAATACAGTAATTTCTATTCTTGTACTTAATAATGAAAATAGTGCGGGGGTGCTTTAAAATTCAGATAATAATTTCACATGTATTATCCATTAGCTAGTTATTCTTTATAAAATACATATTTCTGGTGAATTGTTTTCCCTAAAGAATTTGTGGCTGTTCATCATATCATTTTTTACCACAAATGTGCCAGTGTACACGCATTCCTATATATGATCCCTCTGCCATGGGTTTGTTTGTTCCATTGGTTGAACACATTCTTTTCTAATTCCAAGCCTTTCCTACTTTGCTCCCTTTTGCTTTTTAATGTTACCTTCTAGTATATTACTCTTATCAGCGTATAAAGATGCCAGACATATAAACATTTTAAAACTTTTCCCTTGTTTCCATATACTGCTTTATATATTCCATTTTCATCCTATCTTTCCTTACAGTAAAAGTCTTTGCAAAAATTATTTCTCATTGTTTTCTATCTTTATAATCTTCTATTCCTTTTGGAACAAACACCAACAGTGTTTCTTTCCAAGAAATCTGCCAAAACTGCTCCAGAAAAGCACTGAAATTCAACAATCCATTCCTCATTACGTTCCTGAATCTATTCATGGCATTTGGCAGGCATGTTGCTTCCTCATCTTTGACTTTCTTTTGTTTGGATGGACCCTGGGACGGTATCCTCCCACCTCACTGCTAATTCTGTCTTCTTTATATGTCTTCTCTGAAATCCAGACTTATAAATATTTTTTTCCCAAATACATGGTGATATTTATCTCTGACCCAAACACTGCCCCCCAAGTTACAAGCTCATACACCAATCATCTTAGATATCTCCCCTGAGAGGTCAAATTAACACATCTAAAATTCCATTCATTTCTGTACCCATGCTTGACACCCTTCTCCCTACGTGTTCCCCGTCTCAGTAGATGCAGTAGAGTTATAACAATATAGATTTAGAAGTATAACGTTAAAAAAGCATTTATACCAGCAGGTGGGATAATTCTGATAGAGAAAATTCCATTCTTCCAGTTACTAGGGCCAGAAAACACGGTGTGATCATGAACTGTTGTGTTTCTTTCAACTCCCACATTAATTTCATGGGCTCTATCTTCAAAATATTTCCAGATTGTTACTGATGCTTACTGTTGCCGCAGCTATCCACTAAGTTCAAGTTACTCTAATTTCTAGCTTGGATTCTTGAAATAGCATCCTAGCCTTTTGAGCTTCTCTACTCTCTCCACCAAAGGCTCCATTATTCACAGAATAACTAGGGTGATGTTTTTGAAATTTAATAAAAATCGTATCTTTTCCTTGCTGAATGTCATCAAAATCCTTCACATATCAAATTGTACACATATCAAATTCAATGTCTTTAAAAGGCCTGCGATGGGGCGCCTGGGTGGCTCAGTTGTTAAGCGTCTGCCTTCGGCTCAGGTCGTGATCCCAGGGTCCTGGGATCGAGCCCCGCATCGGGCTCCTCACACTGTGGGAAGCCTGCTTCTCCCTCTCCCACTCCCCCTGCTTGTGTTCCCTCTCTCGCTGTCTCTCTCTCTGTCAAATAAATAAATAAAATCTTTAAAAAAAATAAATAAAAGGCCTGCAATGGCCTACAACCTTCCTTCTGTCTTGTACTCTCACTGCTCAGTTTATCTTCCTCTAGCCACTCTGGCCTCCTTGATTTTCCATGAAGATATTAAGGATGTCTCCATCCCAGGGCCTCACATTCTCTGTTCATTCTGGCTTAACTGTTCTTTTCCACATGACTGGCTTCTCTTTTTACAGGTCTCTGTGCAAAGGCCTTCTCCTTAAAAGATTATCTTGACAGTGTTATCTAAAAAGCATCATCCTTGGCTACTTCCTTATTCTTTATTTTTTTGTCATGGTATCAGTGGTATTATGTTTCTTCATTGCATATTATATGTATGGATGGATCCCCACAGAACTTTCCGGTATTAGAGACTATCTCGTTAATTCTATCTCTTAATTAATTAAAAAGTAGTATTTTTTTAGTAGTGTTCATTCTTTCTAGAGAGAAATTAGAAAAAGGGAAAACTGAAATTCACACAACGTGTAGATCACATGGACTGTTTCGTAATTGCCACTACTGCAAAATATTTTTAGTTTTGAGGAAGATTCTTAGACTATGTACGACATTATTTTTAAACATATCTCTAGGCCTGATAAGACAGGAATGTCCCTTCTAAAGATATGATTTTACTAATAGGAGCTACTGATATTATTAGAACAGATAAGAAGTTCCTAATACAAAATAAATCATCCAAAAGAGTATAAGTACAGTGAAGTCTGGATCTTAGGTAATCTGCAGTTATAAATGTTTTGTTTCCTATTTTTACATGACCTTAACTCCTTTCAAATATGAAATGACTCTATTTTGGGCAAAGGGACTATCTCTTGACCTACCATACAATCTTGTCATAATGACTATTGTACACTTAAATTTGCAATGTATAAGATCATAAGGGAAAATTTGTCATCTGCCCTGGGAAGTCTCTGCTGTAACATTTCTCATGTTTGCTTTCTGGTGAAAGTGGTATGTGTCACATGGGCAGTCACTGATACGGCATGACGAGCACGGAAAAGCCCAATATCCAAAAAAACAATTGCTCCATCAATATCTGGGGATGGTGCCTTGAACTATCAGATCTAGGGAGAGCAGGGTGAGAAATAGAAGAGGTGAAAGGAAGTAGACCTGGAAGGTAGCAAGATAAGATTATTAACTAGTATTATTATAGGTTATAACTTGAATTCTGGCTCTATAATTGACTGCTATTATGAATCTAGCTACGTGATTACCTTTCCTAAAACAGTTTCCTTTTCTGTTAACTGGTATTTTAATATTTCCTATTCTTAACTGACTGCTATGTAAAGGATCTAAAACATGAATGATGTAAAGAACATCATTGGTTTTGGCTGGTACAGAGAAAGGAATTTAGGGAGGATTCAGTGAATTTAGGTTGTTCTCATTGTCATCATTATTTGGCAGCTTACTCAAAACCTTTTTATTTCCTTTATACAAGGAGTATTATTTTATCTCTGTTGAAGAATTTCCGGGTACTAGAATTGACTTGCCTGAAACAAAAGTTCCACAATTAACATTTACTATTAATATTTAGGCTTTATGAAACCATTACCTTCATATTTATATCAGCATTTTCAGACCAATCACCACAGTCATTGAACAAAGGTATACATGTGCCATTAAGAGCCTGCTCCATGACCGTTCCCACTCTAAGGAAAGGGTTATAGCCCTAAGCCAAAGGTAATTCCTAGCATTTGAAAGAATTGTTTCCAAGATGTCTGCTCTTTTCATGACTAGCCAAACTGCCTGTCTTATGATTATATACCACTTGCAATAATAAAAAAAAAGTCAATGTTTTATACAGAATCTTCCCTACAAGTAAAAATAGTACAGAATTAAACAGTCCAAAGCTGGTATGAGCTCCAAAGGTGTCCTAGATAAGGTTCCCATTCCCAGCACACAGCTGTTAACCTGGTCCTGGGAATTTAGAAGTTCTAGGCTAACAATAGTTGACTGTATTCCAGTCATCACTTCCCACAGAGTGAAGAGAAAGGTTTAAGAAGAGATACCAAACTTTCTCATTAACAACCACTGCTACATAGCTACATATTACATATATATTTAAACTTAAAACCTTTTTCCAGGAATGTTCACATGTGTATACCTAGCTTTAAGAGAGTATGGGAAATATAATCTATAGTCTTAGGAGTTATGTGTTCAGCTAAAAAAAAAAAAGTAGACAATGGCTCAGTGGCTATCGGGAGACAATAGGCAATCTGGCAATCTCAACCACATATCCTAATTTCTTATAAGAAAATAAGGGCAAATTAATTTTCCTTAATATTATAGGAAGTACCAGGTTTTGGTGAGGTCAGCAAATTTCATGACATTTTAAATAAAAAAACAGTAATCCTAATTAGACTTTCTGAAATAGGAGAAAAAGACCTTAGGTAGTGTTAAGTTACAGGGATAGAGACATAACACCAATCCAAGGTTTTCTCCTGTTTCAACTGCAAGTTTTCAAGGCAGAGGTAACATAACATCTTCATCATAATATAACTCCAAGAGGACTTTTTGTAGAAAAGGGTTAGCAGGTAAATATAATGCTTAAATGCTTCATTTCTCTTTGGTTAACTTAATCTTAATTCTGTTTTTGCATAATCAGCATATGGGAGCTAAATATATGGGTGAGCAGTACATAATTAGGCCAGTTACACTTAGAATGTATAGGAGGTGAAAGAGATGTGCATAACTATTCATTCTACTATAATTATTCACGGATATGTCTTCATAAAGAAGCTTCTCCTACTAATGTTATTTTATTTCTGTAGTTACTTCTATGAATCTTTCTCTAAATTTCAAAAATTCCAAAGGGCATGAATCATGTCTTGACCACCTTTGTGGTCACCATCATACCAGGTATATTGACTTCTATCTAAATAGGCGCTTAATATCACTCTGCTTTTCAAAAAAGACAGAATTTGGGGTTAAAAAATCATCTCTTTATAATGCACATGATTGTGAACATAGGCAGTCAACAAACATATTTATTAACTGTGTTATGTATAGGGATTAAGAGTCTATATTTGACTCCCTTCACTGGCTAACTGACATTTCTTTAAATCTAGTGTCACTAAGGGAAGATGTATTCTCATGTGTGGAGAAAAAGCATAGAATAACTTCAGGGGATTTCCATAAATATAAATTTTAGGGAGTTGAATAAGTGGCATAGATATCAAATCTAGGCCATATTGATTTTATCGTTTATCAAATTGTATTAGAGGAAGGAAAATCCACTGTCTTTCTGTTCCATGTATTTATTTAAAACATTACTGCATGGATTCCTGTTACCAGATCTTAAAATGGAAGAGATCACCATTCAGAGATTTCAACTGATTTATAGGTAATTTGACTTTTGAAGACTGGCCTGGGAACACAGCCACCCATTATTATGTTGTCACTATGAGACAATTTCTAAGTTTTACATGATTCATTTATAAAAGGCATGTCATAATATTATAAACAGAGCACCAGGGAAGTTTGTACAGTTAGTGTTCTCCATAAGTACACCATGTCTGGTGGGTGAACGACAAGGGGAATATAGTCCATCCTCTCTTAGGCTCTGTGCTCTGATGTGGGTCCACAGTAGTAGGAAGAAGAGGTGCTCTTATGTAACTCTTTCAAATAAATGTTTTTGGTAATTCCCATAAAGTTAAAGAAATAAGAGTTAAATTATAATGGAGGCAAAAGGAATAGGGGAAGCTCAATGGGGAAGACAAACAGAAGGGTAATTTCAGCTAGCATGAGGAAGGACATGTAGACTTTTGTGGCTTTAAATCAGTGGTTCTCAACCCAGGAGGATTTCAGACCTCAGGGGGACATTGGACAATGTCTGCAGACATTACTGATTGTCATGACTGAAGGGCTGCCACTGGCATCTGGGAAGTAAAAGCCAGAGGTGCTGCTAAATATCCCAGAATGCATAGAGCAGCTTCTCATATCAAAGATTAGCCAATTGGAAATGTTAACAGTGCAGACCATACCTTAAATGAGCACATATTTTACTATTTATTTATTTATTTTAAAGATTTTATTTATTTCACAGACAGAGAGACAGCTAGAGAGGGAACACAAGCATGGGGAGTGGGAGAGGGAGAAGCAGGCCCCTGGCTGAGCAGGGAGCCCATCAGGGGGCTTGGTCCCAGGACTCTGGGATCATGACCTGAGCCGAAGGCAGATGCCCAACAACTGAGCCACCCAGGTGCCCTATTTATTTATTTTTAAAGAGCATAAAATGTTAGGATGAAATGAAGGCTTGCTGAAGGGAGATTGGCACTAAAATCAAATTTTGACTGATGTATTTTTCCTGAAAATTAAATATTTGATAATTGTAGTCATTGTTTCACGCTATTCAATAAGCTGTCATGTAATGTTTTTATGTGAAGGAAAAAAAAATGTCTCCTGGCGCCAAGCTTTTTCTTCCTCAAAAACTAACAAGTTTTATCTTATTTTGAGGTCTGCCATTTTCTAAGATTGCGTTACAAAGAAGAAATGTAATTCTTGGGAGAATTTTCTCTTGATAACTTGATCCATTCATTTTATATATAGTTGTTATTGTTAGTAGAATCTTTTTTATTCAGAAAAACAAACAAACAAACAAAAAACCAATCCATCCACACACAGTAGGGGTTTGGATAGGGGGAGGTGTCTGTCAATCCAGCCCAGGCCCCAGCCCATGTGGTTTGGACAGCAATAAGGGCTGTGGGGTAATGGTCCCCCAAATAAAAATGGTCTATGTGTGTGTTTGGGAAGGAGAGGGATGTTAAAAGTGGGGAGTGGTGGGGAGAAGGGGTGGATGAGGTCAGTACTGGGAACGCAGCAGGTGGGAGGCCATTTATAACATGTCTTATTGATCAGACCACGGTCGAACACCTTCGCAACAGTAGGACTAGTGTCTTGGCAGTCATGATGACAGTGAGGTTGAAAGTGGGAGCGACACCGGTGCTCTGAGCACTAACATCCATATTTAATTCCCCATCCCACAGCAGTGAGTCCCGGATAACAGAACATTTCTGGCCCCCAAGTGTCAGCCCATTCACGAAAAACTTGGCCAGTCTTTTACTGGAATCTCTTTACTGAATTTCATAAATTCCAATTATAGAAGTCACAGGATGCTGTCCAAAGATCTTCAGTCTCAGTTAAATAAGTACAATAAATGTTAAAATAATAAATGTGTAGAAAATAATTTTAATTGAATTTGATTATAAGTTTTATTTATTCATAGTAAGAGGGATACTCCTCATCCTGGGTTGGTAAACACAAAAGGAAATCTTGGCCCCGGAAAGCATCATTTTGCTTTAGAATAGGGATGCATGAGAAATGCTCATGTGCCTTGAACTCTGGCTGACACTGCTCACAACTTCACTCACATGAAAATGCAGGTGATACATCCATAAATGTATACTCCAGATATTTCTAAATACCTGTACTTATATATCCATGAAGCATAGAATACTTCTTGCTGTTTAAACAGCAAAGGTATGTGGTATTACACGTTGAGAATCCTCAGTTTTAAATAATACAAATGATCTGTCTCCAAGCATTATATTGCTTACTTGGTTATCTTCAACAGAATTATTTTCTGTCTCTTCTCATCTGCAAAATGCTCTTTAAGTACTGGCAGTGTGACTGCTGATTCATCAGAAAGGATATGACATTATTATGCCAGTAGTTAAGGAAGATTTGCTGTTTAAAACAAAATAATGAGTTCCTCAAAATTTTTAAAAGTGCGTTTAGATAGTACAAAAGTGCCAGGCTCATCACCGGAACTATCTAACAATGATTCTCACACTTTTATCTTACACCTTTCTATATGAACATTATCTACATTGTTTCATCACATGGGCCATGCAGCTTGATTTTTTTTTCCTCAGAAAAGGGTAAGAAAACCACATCCTGACATGTTCAGTCATTTCAAAAAGCAGATTTTATAGTGTTGAGTCATTTAATTAAAGAAGAAGAATGTAGTAGGAGATGTTAGCAATCTGAGAGACACAATTCATTCAAATAGCATTCAAATTAAAGTTGCCTGAACTCTAGGTCTGATTTTTAAATCAAGTTTTCATAGTTACTTTTTTTTTTAAGATTTATTTATTTGAGAGAGTGAGAATGAGAGACAGAGAGAGAGTACATGAGAAGGGGGAGGGTTAGAGGAAGAAGCAGGCTCCTCACTGAGCAGGGAGTCTGATGCAGGACTCGATCCAGGGACTCCAGGATCATGACCTGAGCCGAAGACAGTCGCTTAACCAACTGAGCCACCCAGGCGCCCCATATTTACTTTTCATAAAGATGAAAAGAATGGTAATACACCAGTGACAACTAAGTTATACTGAATCAAAGATGTGTATTATGTCCCGATACTGTATCAGGTAAAGATGACTCAATAATATAAGGTATTGTATACCTTAGTGTAGTGTCATCGTATTATGATTCTACAAAACATGCCACACATCATGAGGACCATTGAAATATTTATATACTGTTTACAGTTTAGAAAGAAAGTATGAAAAACCCAAATTTTAGAATCCTGATGCTAGGATTTCTACATGGGGAAATTTGTATTGGTAGCTTGTGATCAAGCACACATTGCTTAACTTCTCTATCCCTTACTTTCCTAATTTAAAAAGATGTTATCTTCTTCATAAGTTGAATGAAATGATGAACATATAACATCAGTTTATAGTGCCTTAAACATAGTACATGCTTAATAAATGTTTGATGAATCTGTGAGTAATGTCTAACAGAAGTATATGGAAAGGTCATCATGTTATTTCACACTGTAGAGGATATTTATTTTTTATTGTTATGTTAATCACCATACATTACATCATTAGTTTATGATGTAGTGTTCCATGATTCATTGTTTGTGCATAACACCCAGTGCTCCACGCAGAACGTGCCGTCTTTAATACCCATCACCAGGCTAAAACATTCCCCCACCCCTCTCCCCTCTAGAACCCTCAGTTGTTCAGAGTCCCATCGTCTCTCATGGTTCGGCTCCCCTTCCAATTCCTCCCCCTTCATTCTTCCCCTCCTGCTATCTTCTTTTGTTTTTTCTTAACATATGTTTCATTATTTGTTTCAGAGGTACAGATCTGTGATGCAACAGTCTTGCACAATTCACAGTGCTTACCATAGCACACACCCTCCCCAATGTCTATCACCCAGCCACCCCATCCCTCCCACCCCACCCCCACTCCAGCAACCCTCAGTTTCTTTCCTGAGATTAAGAATTCCTCATATCAGTGAGGTCATATGATACCTTTCTCTGATTGACTTATTCCACTCAGCGTAACACCCTCCAGTTCCATCCACATCATTGCAAAAGGCAAGATCTCATTCCTTTAGATGGCTGCATAATATTCCATTGTGTATATATATATATATATATATATATATATATATATATATACCACTTCTTCTTTATCCATTCATCTGTCAATGGACATCTTGGCTCTTTCCACAGTTTGGCTATTGTGGACATCGCTGCTATAAACATCGGGGTGCACGTACCCCTTTGGATCCCTACATTTATATCTTTGGGGTAAATACCCAGTAATGCAAATGCTGGATTGTATGGTAGCTCTATTTTCAACTTTTTGAGGAACCTCCATACTGTTTTACAGAGTGGTTGCACCAGCTTGCATTCCCACCAACAGTGTAGGAGGGTTCACCATTCTCTGCATCCCCGCCAACATCTCTCATTTCCTGACTTGTTAATTTTAGCCATTCTGACTGGTGTGAGGTGGTATCTCATTGAGGTTTTGATTTGGATTTCCCTGATGCCGAGCGACGCTGAGCACTTTTTCATGTGAATGTTGGCCATTTGGATGTCTTCTTTGGAAAAATATCTGTTCATGTCTTCTGCCCATTTCTTGATTGGATTACTTGTTCTTTGGGTGTTGAGTTTGATAAGTTCTTTATAGATTTTGGATACTAGCCCTTTATCTGATATGTCATTTGCAAATATCTTCTCCCATTCTGTCGGTTGTCTTTTGGTTTTGTTGACTGTTTCTTTCGCTGTGCAAAAGTTTTTTTCTTGATGAAGTCCCAATAGTTCATTTTTGCCCTTGCTTCCCTTGCCTTTGGTGATGTTTCTGGGAAGAAGTTGTTGCGGCTGAGGTCAGAGAGGTTGCTGCCTGTGTTCTCCTTTAGGATTTTGTTGGACTCCTGTCTCACATTTAGGTCTTTCAACCATTTGGAGTCTATCTTTGTGTGTGGTGTAAGGAAATGGTCCAGTTTCATTCTTCTGCATGTGGCTGTCCAATTTTCCCAACACCATTTGTTGAAAAGAATGTCTTTTTTCCACTGGACATTCTTTCCTGCTTTGTCAAAGATGAGTTAACCATAGAGTTGAGGGTCCATTTCTGGGCTCTCTATTCTGTTCCATTGATCTATGTGTCTGTTTTTGTGCCAGTACCATACTCTTTTGATGATGACAGCTTTGTAACAGAGCTGGACGTCTGGAATTGTGATGCCACCAGCTTTCTTTATCTTTGTCAACATTCCTCTGGCTATTCAGGTTCTTTTCTGGTTTCATACAAATTTTATGATTATTTGTTCCATTTCTTTGAAAAAAGTGGAGGGTATTTTGATGGGGATTGCATTGAATGTGTAGATTGCTCTAGGTAGCATTGAAATCTTCACAATATTTGTTCTTCCAGTCCTTGAGCATGGAATGTTTTTCCATTTCTTTGTGTCTTCCTCAATTTTTTCATGAGTATTTTATAGTTTTCTAAGTACAGATCCTTTACCTATTTGGTTAGATTTATTCTTAGGCATCTTATGGTTTTGGGTGCAATTGTAAATGGGATCGACTCCTTAATTTCTCTTTCTTCTGTCTTGTTGTTGGTGTATAGGAATGCCACTGATTTCTGTGCATTGATTTTATATCCTGCCACTTTACTGAATTCTTGTATGTGTCCTAGCAGTTTTGGGGTGGAGTCTTTTGGGGTTTCCACATAAAGCATCATATCATCTGCAAAGAGTGAGAGTTTGACTTCCTCTTTGCCGATTTGGATGCCTTTGATTTCTTTTTGTTTTCTGATTGCTGTGGCTAGGACTTCTAAAACTATGTAGAATAGCAGTGGTGACAGTGGACATCCCAGCTGCATCCTGACCTTAGGGGGAAACCTCTGTTTTTCCCCATTTAGAATTATATTCGCTGTAGGTTTTTCATAGATGGCTTTTATGATATTGAGGTATGTACCCTCTAACCCTATAATCTGAAGAGTTTTGATCAAGAAAGGATGCTGTACTGGGCACCTGGGTGGCTCAGTTGGTTAAGGGACTGCCTTCGGCTCAGGTCATGATCCTGGAGTCCCGGGATCGAGTCCCGCATCAGGCTCCCTGCTCAGCAGGGAGTCTGCTTCTCCCTCTGACCCACTTCCCTCTTGTGCTCTCTATCTCTCATTCTCTCTCTCAAATAAATAAACAAAATCTTAAAAAAAAAGAAAGGATGCTGTACTTTGTCAAATGCTTTTTCTGCATCTATTGAGAGGATCACATGATTCCTGTTCTTTCTTTTGTTAATGTATTGTATCCGTTGATTGATTTACGGATGTTGAACCAACCTTGCACCCCAGGGATAAATCCCGCTTGGTCATGCTGAATAATCCTTTTAATGTCCTGTTGGATCATATTGGCTAGTATTTTGGTGAGAATTGTTGCATCCATGTTCATCAAGGATATTGGTCTGTAATTCTCCTTTTTGATGGGTTCTTTGTCTCGTTTGGGGATCAAGGTAATGGTGGTCTCATAAAATGAGTTTGGAAGTTTTCCTTCCATTTCTATTTTTTGGAACAGTTTCAGGAGAATAGGTATTAATTCTTCTTTAAATGTTTGGTAGAATTCCCCTGGGAAGCCATCTGGCCCTGGGCTTTTGTTTGTTGGAAGATTTTTGATGACTGCTTCAATTTCCTTAGTGGTTATAGGTCTGTTCAGGTTTTCTATTTCTTCCTGGTTCACTTTTGGTAGTTGATACATCTCTGGAATGCATCCATTTCTTCCAGGTTTTCTATTTGCTGGCATATAGTTGCTCATCATATGTTCTTATAATTGTTTGTATTTCTCTGGTGTTGGTTGTGATCTCTCCTCTTTCATTCATGATTTTGTTGATTTGGGTCATTTCTCTTTTCTTTTTGATAAGTCTGGCCAGGGGTTTATCAATCTTGTTAATTCTTTCAAAGAACCAGCTCCTAGTTTCATTGATCTCTTCTACTGTTCTTTTGGTTTCTATTTCATTGATTTCTGCTCTGATCTTTATGATTTCTCTTCTCCTGCTGGGTTTAGGCTTTATTTGCTGTTTTATTCTCTAGCTCCTTTAGGTGTAGGGTTATGTTGTGTGTCTGAGACCTTTCTTGTTTCTTGAGAAAGGCTTGTATTACTATATACTTTCCCCTTAGGAATGCCTTTGCTGCATCCCAAAGATTTTGAACAGTTTTGTTTTCATTTTCACATGTCTCCATGAATTTTTTTAATTCTTCTTTAATTTCCTGGTTGACCCATTCATTCTTTAGTAGGATGCTCTTTAGCCTCCATGTATTTGAGTTCTTTCCGACTTTCCTCTTGTGATTGAGTTCTAGTTTCAAAGCACTGTGGTCTGAAAATATGCAGGGAACAATACCAATCTTTTGGTACCCGTTGAGACCTGATTTGTGACCTAGGATGTGATCTATTCTGGAGAATGTTCCATGGGCACTAGAGAAGAATGTGTATTCCATTGCTTTGGGATGGAATGTTCTGAATATGTCTGTGACGTCCATTTGGTCCAGTGTGCCATTTGAAGTCTTTATTTCCTTGTTGATCTTTTGCTTAGATGATCTGTCCATTTTAATCAAGGGGGTGTTAAAGTCCCCCACTATTATTGTATTGTTGCCAATGTATTTCTTTGCTTTTGTTATTAATTGCCTTCTATAATCGGCTGCTCCCATGTTAGGGGCATAGATATTTACAATTCTTAGATCTTCTTGTTGGATAGAACTTTTAAGTAGGATATAGTGTCCTTCCTCATCTCTTATTAGTCTTTGTTTTAAAATCTAATTTGTCTGATATGAAGATTGCCACCCCTGCTTTCTTTTGGTGTCCATTAGCATGGTAAATTGTTTTCTACCCCCTCACTTTCAATCTGGGGGTGTCTTTGGGTCTAAAATGAGTCTCTTGCAGACAGCATATCGATGGGTTTTGTTTTTTAATCTAATCTGATAGCCTGTGTCTTTTGATTGGGGCATTTAGCCCATTTACATTCAGGGTAACTATTGAAAGGTATGAATTTAGTGCCATTGTATTGCCTGTAAGATGACTGTTACTGTATATTGTCTGTGTTCCTTTCTGGTCTATGCTGCTTTTAGTCTCTCTCTTTGCTAAGAGGACCCCTTTCAATAATTCTTGTAGGGCTGGTTTCGTGTTTGCAAATTCCTTTAGTTTTTGTTTGTCCTGGAAGCTTTTTATCTCTCCTTCTATTTTCAATGACAGCCTAGGGAATATAGTTTTCTTGGCTGCATATTTTTCTCACTTAGTGCTCTGAGTATATCATGCCACTCCTTTCTGGCCTGCCAGGTCTCTGTGGATAGGTCTGTTGCCAATCTAATGTTTCTACCATTGTAGGTTATATACCTCTTCTCCTGAGCTGCTTTCAGGATTTTTTCTTTGTCTCTGAGACTTGTAAATTTTACTATTAGATGTTGGGGTGTCGACCTATTTTTATTGATTTTGAGAGGGGTTCTCTATGCCTCCTGGATTTTGATGCCTGTTTCTTTCCCCACATTAGGGAAGTTCTCTGTTATAATTTACTCCAATATACCTCTTGCCCCTCTCTCTCTTTCTTCTTCTTCTGGGATTCCAATTATTCTAATGTTGTTTCATCTTATGGTATTGCTTATCTCTCGAATTCTGCCCTCATGATCCAGTAATTGTTTATCTCTCCTTTTCTCAGCTTCTTTATTTTCCATCATTTGGTTTTCTATATCGCTGATTCTCTCTTCTGCCTCATTTATCCTAGCTGTTAGTGCCCCCATTTTTTATTACACCTCATTAATAGCCTTTTTGATTCCGACTTGGTTAGATTTTAGTTCTTTTATTTCTCCAGAAAGGGTTTCTCTAATAACTTCCATGCTTTTTTCAAGCCAATTAGTACCTTTAAAATCATGATTCTGAACTCTAGGTCCGATATTGTACTAATGTCCGTATTGAGTAGGTCTCTAGCAGACGTTACAACCTCTTGTTCTTTTTGTTGAGGTGATTTTTCGTCTTGTCATTTTGTCCAGAGGAGAATAGAGGAATGAGAGAACAAAATGCTAACAGGGTAACAACGTCTCCAGAAAATATACTCAAACAAATCAGAGAAGACCTGAAACCAGGGGAAAATATAGGGAAAGAAAGAAAAAAGAAAGAGAAAAATAAAAGAAAAAGATAAAACTAAACAAAAACAGAAGAAAACAACAATAAACAAAAACAGAATATGATCAAATATGATCAGGTTAGTGCATAGATCAGTGCCACACACTAGATTTTGGGTGTATTTTGTTCTGTTAGAAGAAAGCGCCTCCCAAAATTTTAAAGAAAGAAAGACTTATATATGTACAAAATAAGGTTTGATACGATAAAGGGATGGAATATGACTAAAGATGAAAATTATAAAAAATTTCATAAATTGAATTGATAAGAAGTTTGAAAACAGAAAGAGGATTAAAAAAAAAGGAAAAAAAGGGGGGAAGAGAATGTGATTAGGCAGGAGACTAGAACAAAGCCATAGAGATTTAGGGTATATTTTAATCTGTTAGAAGAAACTGTTTCTCAAAATTTTAAAGAGAGAACAACATATATATATATATATATATATATATATATATATATATATATGCCAAAAATAGGTGTAACTACTATGAAGGATCAAATATGACTCTAAAAATGAAAAATAAAATTTTTTTTTTAAAAAGGGATTGATAAGATATTGTTTGAAAAAGGGAAAAAGAAAAATTAAAAAAAAAAAAGACAGTTAAAAAAATTATAAATTTGAAAGACTAAAGAATCATGGTAAAAAAGCCATGAATTCTATGTGCAGTATTCCCCTAGCGCTGGAGTTCTGCTGTTCTCATTGATCAGTAAACGTGGTCTTGGCTGGCTGTTCTTGCCGATCTTCTGGGAGGGGCCTGTTTCTGTGGTTCCCAAATGTCTCTGTCAGAGGTGGAATTGCCCCGCCCTTGCCGGTCCGGGCTAAGTAATCTGCTCGGGTTTGCTCTCGGGAGCTTTTGTTCCCTGCAAGCTTTTGGTACAGTTTTGGAAGACAAAAGTGCAAATGACGGCCTCCCAATCTCCATCCTGGAGGAGCCAAGAACTCAGGGCCCTGCTCCTCAGTGTGCCCCCGGAAAAAAGCAGTCAATCACTCCCATCTCCCCAGTTTCCAGCCACACTCTGTGCTCACCAGGCCTGTGACCAAGCATTTCTATCTCTGGCACCCGACTCGGTGTGGAGTCTCCACACCCAGCAGATCCCTGCGGTGTGCTCCCACACTGCTCCTCCCAGGGTAGGAAAGGGAGCTTTCCCAGATCTGCCACTTGTTGGGTCCTTGCTGGAGGAGCAGTTGCCTGACTGTGTCACTGATCGCAGTTTATGGCAACCCCGAGCTGAGAGCCCACGCTTCGGCCATCTCTGCAGCTGGCTTCCCCACTCCGATACCTGGGAGCTCTGCCGCACTCAGGCACCCCCGGTCTTTCTGTGACCCCGAGGGTCCTGAGACCACCCTGTCCCGCGAGGGTTCCATCCCTGCTGAGCCACCAGAGCAACGTCCCTCAGTGGAGCCGACTTCTAAAAGTTCCGATTTTGTGCTCGGCGGCTCTATCACTCGCCAGAAGCGGCCGATGGAGGCTCCCTCCCCCACCATCTGTCCTGCTGAATATCGCCTCGGATTCACTTCTCCGCACATCCTACCTTCCAGTAAGTGGTCATTTTTCTGTTGAGAGAGTTGTTGCTATTCTTTTCTTCAATCTCCTGTTGAGTTCGCAGGTGTTCAGAATGGTTTGGTCCCTATCCAACTGAATTCCTGAGACCAGATGAAATCCAGATCTCCTACTCCTCTGCCATCTTGCTCCACCCACCTCATAGTGTAAAGGATATTTAAATATCAACTGGCCCAGTCTCCCAGTGCATACTGGTCTCTCTTTTTGATCCCACAAGAAGGCAGAAGAGCAACTTCTGATCCTGTCTTTCATAGAGTGGTAATTCCTTGTTAGACAATATATTTCATGATGACTATTTTCCTAGGATCCCATCAACTCTAACATTTAAGAAAAATCCCCTTTGAATGAACAGCAAACACTACTTCCTAAATTGTTTGTTCATTGAAGCTAAAAAGAGAATCTTTTCTTCAGGATCCCTTTCATATATTGGAAGACCACAGTCATACCCATCCTAAAGCTTTTCTTTATTTTGAAATAAAACATCTTATTTCCTTCATGAGAAATTTCACAACTCTATGCACCTGCTTACTTTCACATTCAAAGCCCTCTACAAACACAACACATTTTAGCAGACACAGTATTTTAGTTGTTCTGTTCTAAGCCCAGTGTAAGTGCCTTTTATTTCCATCTTGGGCTCTTTAATGCTTTCTGTCTGTGTCTATTTAGTTCTTACTTTCATTTGGTTTTGTAATTTTTTTAGCCACACCTCCTTTTGGTCCCTATTACCCCGTATATCTAGAGAAAGTTTTTTAACAAATTGCACATGTTCATATTTGTGAATTCTCCAAAAATAATGTGGCATACCTTCAGGATATTAGTCATCTTAAAAGCTTTGAGTAAGGCAGCTCCAATGACTGAGTTTTGGCTCCACCTCTTCTACCTTGTTCTCCTTTGCCTTTATTTCTTCTTTTTATGCTATTATTTTAAAATTTATTGAGGTTGTATTATCTGCTAGGTTGAATAATTTACCTACATTATCTTTAATCCTTACAACCAACAGACAAGGTAGTTTTCCATTGTGCAAAGAGGCTGATTGAGAGGCTGTTCTTAAGGTCATGCACTTCACTGGGTGGAATTTATGGACCAGTAACTTTGGGGAACACCCTTTGGAAACAGTTGTGCATTTAATTTATTACACTTTTTGAAGTCTATATTTCTTCATGATATTTATTACAATTTTATGGATGACTTTGACAAATGTCTTAATGACTTTCTAGTATACTGTCTTGAGGGTCAAAATACTAAAAATGCACTTCATCTCTCAAATCTCAACCAAAAATAACTTCAATTACAACAAAAAGAGAAAAAGAGGGAAAGAATATTCAACCATAAACTTTTGTGCAGTTATGAAGTGAAACCAGGAGCAATAGCAAAAATAAATGTAATTAGGGCATATTAGAAAGTACATCAGGCAGACTTGAGTTTAGTTACCAACTCTCTCACCTTCAGCGAGTTTCAGTAAGTTAATATTTCTTAAAACAAAACAAAACAAAACAAAAACTTTGTATTCTAATATCTGCAAAGTTTCTAGCAACTCTTAGTATTATTACAAAAATAAACTGTAATAAAATCCAGCATATAATAGATTGCATGAGTATTCTAGGAATTTATCAGCCAGCATAGGTTACCGTATGCAATGGTAACAAATCCCAAAAATTCAGTGGCTCATTCTATACAAGAATGACCTCTATGTCTGATGAATGCTGTGTGTCTAATGTGACTTAGCAAGGAATTTTACTCATTTTAATCACTGAGGAACCAAGGATGACAGACATTTTTCCTACATATCATCTAATTGCTAAGAAGCTAAAACAAAACAACAATAAAGAAAAACAAGGGAAGGGTCTATGCTCAATCATATGATGGATCGTAAAGTTTCCACATGGAAGCCATTAGTGAACTTGCATTCATTGGCCTTTTAATAAATCTTATATACCTTACATGATTTGCTACAAAATTTCTGAAAGGAGGAGTACAAGAATAAATGTTGAACCATGTATTAGAGCTCTCCAGAAAAAATAGAACCCCAAGAGATTCATGGGGTGCCTGTGTGGCTCAGTCGGTTGGGCATCTGACTCTTAATTTTGGCTCAGGTCATGATCTCAGAGTCCTGAGATCAAGCCCCATGTTGGGCTCCCCACTCAGCAGGGAGTCTACTTGAGGATTCTCTCTCTTTCTCCCTCTGACCCTCCCCCTGCTCACACTCTCTCTCTCTCTCTCACTAGAATAAATAAATCTTAAAAAGAGGGAGAGAGAGAGAGAGATTCATTATAAGAAATTGGCTCATGTGATATGGAAGCAGAGAAGTCCAGACCCAGGATAGCCAATGGTATAGTCCGTTCCAATTCCAAAGACAGGAGAAGACAGTTTTCCAGCTTGGAGACAATTAGGCCAAGACAAATAACTCTTTCCTACTCTTATTTCTACTCAGACCTTCATCAGATTGAATGAGGCCCACCCACTCTGGAGAGAACAATCTGTTTAACTCAGTCTACCAATTCAGATGTTAAACTCATCCAAAAACCTCCTCATAGACACATCCAGAAATAATGTTTAAGCCAATATCTGGGCACCCTGTTACCCAGTCAAGTTGACATATACAATTAACCATCATAAATAGTGGCTCCCAAACACTATAAATTTGGAATACATGTAGGGGTTTGTAAAAAAAAAAAATCCAGACAATAGAATGATTTTAAGTAAACAGAAAACGGGAAAGCTATTACAGTGCATTTTTAAAGCAAAGTTTATGTAAGGGTAACATTCCCCCTTAATTTTGTGGTTAGGGAAGTCTTGAATGTAAATGAATCCCTGGCCCTCATGTTTTAATTTCATGGTAGAAAAGCCAAAACCCCGTCAATTTCTTATTTCCATGTACAGTCACAGTTCTCTCCCCCCACACACTCCATATTCCCATCCACATATGTGTCTAACACACTTCAGGAATGATACCACACAGCTGCTTCTGTAGCCATCTGTTTTATTGTAAGTACTCCTTTTCAATTTTATGTAATTTCTGAGAATTGTGTCATTCTTTTATGAGGTTCCTCTTCTTTTATATCCTCTGCAAGATCAGAAGATTTTTAAATAAATGTGTATAACATTTTATGCGGCGTTCATGTTTATATTTTCACCAGAATGACATCTAATCACCATGGAGAGTTTGGAGTTACATAGCCAATAATTACTGTTCATTTATAGAAAGTAATGTCTATAAACCAGGGACAACCTACACAACTACATTTCCATTATGTAAGCATTATTAACATTAATGGAATAGGTTAGTCATTATGTGAACTAAAATACTCATATGCATGTTTTGCTGTGGCATAACAGAATGTAAAGAACCTAATTGTCAATAGCAACCGATATATTGCAAAAAAGAAAAATTCTTTCTGACCTGATATTTCGTTCTACCATTTCAAAATAAGGGATTTAAGTTTTCAGATTGGAAAGGAAAAAGGAACACTATAACCACATTAAGCAAAAACAACTCTGGAATCTAAATGTTGAAGTCATTTCATTCAGAGGGGTGAGACATTGAAACCAGGGATTTCAGACAGTCTGCTTTCTTCCTGGTGAGCCGTTCCTTCCATTTCCTGTGATTTTCCCAAGTCTGTTTTGCAGTGGCCTGGAGGTTTTGGTGCAACTAAACACAATGTTTATGCTCCAATCTGTTTGATCAGAGAAACACCTGTCCTTCAGACACTTCATTATTCTCTGATAGTAGTGGTGCTCAGTACAAAGACATTTCAGATGACAAAAAAAAAAAAAAAGTTTTAGGGATTACCTCATTTAACCTCATCACTTTGTAAAAGAAGAAACATTTTTTTAAAAGAGACAGATGCAACTTCTTGTCACTAACAGAAGTATCATTAATCGCTTCCTCTTTCTGAACCTCTTACTGAACATGCATGTAAAATAAAGGTTGTTTTAGAGCTTTGGAAAGGTAACGGCTTGTTCCAAGGTCTTATGCAAGGAAAATATCAAAGGAAAATGTCATTTGTGTTCCCTTTCCCTCCCAACTCAGTTCTTTCCAGAGATCTAACTTTAGTAGATGTCAGCATACATATACCACAAAATTAAGGGACAACCAAAGGATGATTTAGAGAAGCTGCCTCCTTTATAGATTTACAACAAATGTGTTATTTAACCCTAGACAAATTAACCTAGCTTTCTTCTGCTCATCTGATAAAAGAAAAGGTTATTCGTTTTGTTTTTTAAATTTTGAAACATGGACGTCTTTTAAGATTCTTTTGAAATGAGAGAAATATTTTTCAGAGAAAGGGATATTACCCAAGCTTGGAATATGAAATTAGTTTCTCAAATTTGAATGTAATTCCCTCAAAGGCTACAGTTCGCCTCTGACAGCAGGTGAATCCTGCGTTCCTGGAAATTGCAAAACCCCAGCAATCTGGATCATTCAAACGTCTAATACAGGGCCTGGCACATTCAGTTAAAGGCAGTAAGGTAGCAAAGTGTAAGTTGAGAAACATGCATACCTAGGTTCAAAGACTGACTTTGGGAACTTTGTAGAAAATAAACTCTCCAAACCTTGACTCTTTATCCACTATTTCCTAGCTGGGCTGGTGTAGAGGTAAGCCATTATGTACATAATCAAACATAACAGTACCGTGCACTCAACATAAACATTAGATTTATTAACTAGGAGATTAGGACATCTACATGGCGATGGGCATTAGGACATGGGTATCTTTGGGAAGATATTATTTTACTTACCATACAAACCACTTCCTTAAAAATTTCTGGTTGTTAGAATTTCTAATCCTCTCTTTAAGCCTAGTTTTACCTGAACCTTCTCTGTAGAACAGCTTGTCCATTCCTGCTGAAAAAGATCTTGCTCTTTTGAGATTTCTAATAGATCCTGTTGCCTGGGTCATTCATTGAGTTCTCTTTTTCCTCTAAACTTTGCTCTTATTGTATATATCTAAACCAACTTTGACTTATTAGATTTTATTTGGTACTGCATTCACATGTTTTTCCCTTAATAATCCAGAAGTGACAAACTTCTTAAAAAAAAGAAAAAAACAACTATATCTATATAAGCCCCAACTGACCAATGTTGACCCATAGGCAGGGATTTCTCTACTCCCCTATCCAGCAGAAAGAAGTTACAGAAGATAAGTCCTTCCACCTTCAACAACCTTAAAGATTTAAGGGTCAAAATTGTTCAGAGAGTAAATGATGAGGGAGCAGAAGGCTGGCTGAAGACAAAGTATAATCTGACAACCTGTAACCTTCCCCCAACTTCCACTCCTGGGTGGGACAAGTGTGACATTCTTCTAGGAATCTCCCAACTATCTAAATGTTAATGCCTTCCTAGAGGGGAAAAACAACCTTGACTTGACAATGGCAAGGCCTCTGGTATCTTGTAGGTCCTCTTTAGCATATGAAAGTTCTTTTGAAACCTCCCTTTTTCCTTATCTTCCCCAGCCCCATAGTATATCATCAGCCACCCCTCACAGCCACGGTGCAGCAGTTCTTTCTGCCCACGGGTCCTGCCCCAGTGCTTTAATAAACCACCATTTTGCACCAAAAAAAAAAAAAAAAAAACAAAAAACAAAAAAAACAAAAACCTTCAAAAAGAGAAAGGACTTATATTTCTAGTTTAGCACTTAGGAAAATAGCTTCCATTGTATAGATTTATGGGTTGTCCTTGCCCTGTCTTTGCTTCTCATTATCAGCCACTCATATTCCCCAGATGCCATTATTTCCTAATCACAGATGTTGGACATTCTCTTTGCTTTGCAGTAGATGAGCCCTACCTCTCTAGTTTATTGGTGGAAAGTGAATTCACTTCATTTTCTTTCTCTAAAAATCTGCCTCAACAACTCATCTTTAAGTGTCCAGTGCTTCCATGCAAGGATATTTGTGTATTGTCACATTTGAAATATTTATATTCTGTACTAATTATCCTAATGTTATTCCTTTACAAATATCATGTAAAGGTTAAAGATTCTCAAGAGTTGTTGCTCTAGGTTTTTGTTTTTTGAAAAACACAGTAGTTTATGCATGAATATCTTGGATTCCTTCCAAAACCAGTGTCACTACCTGACTTTCCAATTAAAGAAAATAGAAACTGGAGCAGGGGGATTAGCAGGGGTGAAACTGAGGTCTCACTTTATGAGATGTAAGTGAGGTAGTTAGCCAACTCTGTAATGCTCTCAGAAATTGCATGAGGTCATTGGGGAATTTTTATGTCTTTGTTATCTGCCATTTTAGATTTGCCAATTTGTTATTCCTAATACTATACCCAGGAATCTATAACAACAGCAGCCTCTTCCCTAGCTTGTTAATACATAAATGCTTTAAACCATTAATTTTCCAAGTCTTTCTTTTCTTCCTGTTATAGGTTAAGGGGATCCTTGTTCTTTCTGGTCATTATCATTATAGTAATTTGACTGTAACAACCTTTCTTTTACAGATAAAATTTAGTCCAACATAAACCAGAATTAATAAAGATCAGAGCAGCTTACAGGATTCCAGAACTATTTCATCTATAAATTTCCTTTGAACAAACTCAGGCAGTTCATGCACAGGTAGCAATAATGATATTGCTGAGGTCCCTCCATGACTCTCTTGGGCTTCTGTGAATTTTAGAGAAGTAAAGGAAATGTACACAGACACTCATGTCCTCTGCATTAAAGGAGATGGATGAGCTAAGTGTCAGTTTTGAAATTTTCTGTTTAAATAGTCAGTTCTTCTCACTGCAAGCAAAATTCCTTCTGACAGGGCAAACATGATTATAGTAGGTCAACCCCAACATTTCACAATATTTGCACAACTTTACGTAACTCTACTTTTTCTTCTGTCTATGCAGGTGGAGCTGGTCCATAAAGCCACATCTGTTTTAGTTGTCTAGGCTGCTTTGGAGAGTACACCTCCAAATTCCTAACATCAAGCCTATTTCATTGGGATATGAACAATTTTCTCTAACTCTTCTATTGGCCAATAAAATCTCAGTATGTCTGAATTCCTTATGCCCTTAACTGATATCCATAAAGTATGAATTTGTACAACATAACTCAACTTTTTCTTTTTTTTTTTTTAATCCAGGATTACTTCCTACTTTCCTCACAGTGTAACATGCCAATCATTGCAACTTATCCTTCATAAACTATAAGAATGAGTTTTGGCAGATCCTGAAGCAAATACTTATTGGTACATACTAGAAGAACACATGTATATATCTTATTATTGTGTCACTGTTTCAACGGACTTCTACGAAGGTAGCTTCAGTGTAAACACTACACATGGAAGTTAGATTATTTGTTTTGTAAGTATGGTACAAACTGAGGTGATCTCTCAGAACTCTTTTCAAAGAGTGAGGTTAGCTTCTGGCTGCCAGCTCTTGATAACTAAAGAGTCCATTTCATCTATTAAGCTGGAGTCACGTCCTTCTTCCATGTCCCTCAGCCAATAACAGAGCAAGGTGGTAATTCAAGGACCTACACATTTCTACCCAACTCAGGTCTTCTCTAATGGCCCCCAATTGAGTGGGAAAAGATTTTGACACAAAGATTCATCATGGCCCTTACTGGAGTACAGGATGATGATGACGATGATGATGATGATGATTATGTCAGGAAATAAATGCAGTTCTTAGAGAAAAACAAACATAATCTAAAAAAAAACCCCGCAAAAAACAGTATCTATCTATATATTTTTTTTAAGATTTTATTTATTTGACAGAGAGAGACACAGCGAGAGAGGGAACACAAGCAGGGGGAGTGGGAGAGGGAGAAGCAGGCTTCCTGCCGAGCAGGGAGCCCGATGTGGGACTCGATCCCAGGACCCTGGGATCATGACCTGAGCCAAAGTCAGACGCTTAACGACTGAGCCACACAGGCGCTCATTATCCTTATATCTTTATTGCTAGAATCACACATGTACTTGGGAGAAAAATCCACCAGTGTGAAAACAATTGAAAAAAAGTTATTAGTTTCTTGTTTGTTTTAATTCCTTTCAAAGACTAACAAGACAAAACAAATGTGTACTTTTGGTTTGGGTTTCTTTTGTTATATGCTTCTTTTGTGCAGTGATTAAAAAGTCACATAAAGATATAAGTAGAGTAATACACATCCTCTCCTTTTGGAATTTTTGAAGTGTTCCAAAGCTGATACCCTTTATGAATGATTCTCACTAATGTTTTATATTTAAAATAGCATTAAAAGCATCACTTTTGAGAAGCTGTAGAATTTGAAAAGATCTAGAACCTCTATGATTCACTTTCAGTGGTAGCATTCTAAGATGCCCTCTAAGATTTCCATCCCTTTGTTGTACTGCAGCTCCTTGGGACTGTAAAATGATGGCTTTTACTCCTATGATTGGGTTATGTTATAAAGCAGAGTTGAACTCAAGATGGGGAAGTAATCCAGAAAGCCTTACCTAATTACATGAGCCCTTTTAAAGTAGATAATTTTCTTCAGTGTGGGACACAAAAGGAAGATTGGAGGCAAGGGAAGGATTCAAAGCACCATCTCTGACTCGAAGGTAGAGAGGGCCATGTGGCAGAGACTGTAGACAGCTTTCAGGAGCTGAAAATGGCCCCCAGCTAGCCACTACCAAGGAAAAAGAGACCTCAATCCTATAACTACAAGGAACTAAACCTCTAGTAACAACTAGAAAGAACCAGGGAATGGAATCCCCCATCTCAGTATCCAAATGAGAACTTAGACTATCATACAACTTGACTTCAGCCTGTGCTACACTGAGCAGAGAACAATAGAAACTAAAACAGTTATGTTCTTTCATGTTTTGGAAATAATGCAATAGAAGATCTATCTTTCTTGAACTTTCCAAATAATAAACTTTAAAATTCACTATTTGTATCATAGAAAAATAATTTTTAAAAATGAGTCATTCACCATTTTCCAATAAATAGCCCTGATGATCTAATAATCACATGGAAACAGTCTTGTTTTAAGTAATCATCAAGGCAGAATTTCAATAATTTTGCTGTAAATTTTGAAATTTGAGCATAACCTTAAATGAAAAACAAGACCTACAAGTGTAAAAATTTTTCTGGGAGAATGGCCAACAATTTATATGTTCTAATGACAATGATACGAAGAAAAGAGAGTAATTGGTGGAATTATCTTTATTAAATATTTTTTTAATTTAAATATAATTGTCCAACATATAGAACGTCATTAGTTTCAGATGTAGAGCGTGCACACGTGCATGCTTGCGAGTGGGGTGAGGGGCAGAGGAAAAGAATCTTCAAGCAGACTCCCTGCCCGGTGAGGAGCCCAACACACTGCTTAATCTCACCACCCAGAGATCATGACCAGAGCAGAACCTGGGAGTCCAATGCTTAACTGACTGAGCCACCTAGGCGCCCCTAATTGGTGGAATTATAAAAATGCATAGTTATCCTATTCATAATAAGACATAGTATACTGGGCACCTGGGTGGCTCAGTTGGTTAAGCGACTGCCTTTGGCTCAGGTCATGATCCTGGAGTCCTGGGACCGAGTCCCACATTGGGCTCTCTGCTCAGCAGGGAGTCTGCTTCTCCCTCTGACCCTCCCCCCTCATGTGCTCTCTCTCCATCTCTCATTCTCGCTCTCTCAAATAAATAAATAAAATCTTAAAAAAAAAGAAAAAAAAAAGACATAGTATAACATTTCTGACCCTGCCTCCACAAAGACAGACTTTACTTTAGGCGCTTACTTTTTCTGATCATGAAGATTCTTATTCTCTTTGGGCTTTGCAAGAATCAACTCCTATAAATAGTACTAATATGCACTGATTTATATAACTACACACACACACACACACACACACACACACACACACATACCACAGAGTTCTCTCTCTCTCTTTTTTTTCTTCCCTTAGGCAACCTACTTGGTTAGTGACAATTGAGGTACTTAAATTACTGATAAGGGGTTTGAAGTTTCAATATATAATCTACAAACTGTAAGGTAATATGTGAATAAAAGCAATGTACTTTGGGTCCAAAAAATGATTTTTTGAAAATTTATAGCAGGAAAGTAGAAGCTTCTACCCTTTAATTTAAACTGATAAATTTATTACATATGGGCCAAAAGGAGCACTTGTTTAGTAGTCTAAGGGATTAGAACTCTCAGCTATCAGCAAAGTATCATCTGTTCTTGACCAAACATTTCTAAGACCATTTGGATGTTCCAAATATGAATATGTTTACTCATTTGAAATTACCCAGGAAGTTGTAGATATATGTCTCACTAAGTCAATAGTAAAACTACCATCTGAGTTACATACATAGATTCTATTATTTCAAATAAATGAGAAAATAGTAGAAAGGATACATGGAATTTCTGTTACCTTTATTAATCTTCTTTGATCTATGTAACATTTCTGTGATATAAGTTAAATAAGTTAGTCTTCTAATAGACTTGAAGAACCTATTTTCCAGAAATAAGATACTTATATAATATCTTTTTAATTTATTGTAATGATTAGCATTAAAATGATAATTTCATGATAATTCAGAAAGTTTTCATTATGTTTACTGAAGAGTTTACAGACTATATATACATATATATATGTATATGTATAAAACTAAAGCACTGAAGAAATGAAACTATTTCTTATAGCAGCATCTCAAAACACTTCCAGGTAAACTAATGCTCATTAATCATTAATTTCAAATAGATGTCTGTTAATTACGCAAATATTTGACAAAATTTAGTGTATGTTTTATGATAAGAGGGAAGATGGCTGATGTTAATCCATCCTTTCCCAAAGGGAGAAAACAAGTTCAATTATATTATTGCCCGATACTTAGCAACCCTATCTTAAGTCAGACTGGTCCAGTGAAGTTTTTTCAAGACAACAATATGAAAATCAAGCAACTTTTTAAGTCATAAATGTTAAACCAAACTCTCCCATGAGTTTGTGTGGTGTAGTGGAGTAGAGCCCAGTGGCTGATGTGGTCTCAGCCTTAGCACTGACTGCCCCATGTTGCCAGGGAAAACTCTTCACAGAGCTTCCTTTGCTCCTGTGTGAAATGCAGGAAAAATACTCTCTCCCTCAGTAGTACTCAAAGATCCAAAGAATTAATGTAAGTAAAGGTGTCCAGAACTGGCTGTGATATGTAATAAGTTCTTAATAAATGCTAGATCTGTTCCCTATCTTTCCCACTGAACTTTTAATTCTTTTTCATTACCATGTATTTTAAACATAAGGTAGCTGAGTGGTTACCTTAGAAAACAGAGCTGAGCATTGTAATTTTGAATTGGTACTAACAACAGGAAATGCCTGAACCGATTTAAGGAAGCTATTATCAAAATTGATAAAAATTAGATTATGTATTATATTTTATTCAGACTTATTCTTCATTCTGTATTATATTAACCAACCTAAAAGTCTATCATACATATTATGTGGATGTTAGGGAGTCAGTTTATATATTTGAACATAAATTTAATCATACATAAAAAGTGTATGGATTCATTTCTTTGTAAAAGCAACAAGATAACTAGTATTTTCTTTTAAAAACAATGATTTTATTTATTTATTAGAGGGAAAGCAGGAGCAGGGGGAGGGAGGGGCATAGGGAGAAGCAGACTTCTTGCTGAGCAAGGAGCCTGCCAACATGGAGCTCTATCCCAGGACCCCGAGATCATGACCTGAGCCAAAGGCAGACGGCTAACCAACTGAGCCACCCAGGTGCCCCACTAGTATTATTTTCATAAACAAAATTGTCTGTGGATCCTAATATTAAGGTCCAACTTCTATTATGTGAAGCTGTTTTTTAGCTAGTACTTCCTTTTTATTTTCAAATAGACAATGTTGACCTGACATTCACTGTTGCCAAGTAGGGTTGAACTTGTGCTCAATTTCAACCTAAATATGGCTTTATAAGAAGACTTCCAAACTAGACAATAAGACTTTCATATTTTGCTATCTGATAAAAACCTGGAATTGCTATGCTGAAATACATATGGATGCAAGTAGCATATATTATGTGGATACATTTATGTCAAATATTTTCTAACTGTAGTTTATAGGCTTGGTAAAAAAAAAATATATATATATATATATATATATATAACTTCTGAGCTTCACAGATATTCCATGAGAAAGACATTATCTATTTTTGTTTGTTTGTTTTTACATTTGAGGAAACTAGAGACTGTAAATAATTCACCTGTGGTCACATAGCAACTAATTTGTAAAGTCATCATTTGACCAAACATCATATTCGTCTATCCACAGATTACCTCACAAATTCTCATCCAACAAGCTTTTTCAATATGTCCTCCTGTTACAGAAGTGCAACAATCCCAGGTCAGGTTATCAACATGAAGCAAAATTAAATTATGTAAGACAGAATGGTGCATGAGTTCATTTAATTTGTGTAAGAGATAGAATAGAAAAAACAGTAATGCTTTAAATATTTTATTCTCTGACTCTCTCTCCTTTATGAGGGAAATGGTTCCAAATAAGATTGTTTTTTATTGGGGTTGGTAGTTGGTGGACATTTAATAGGACATATTTAGTAGCAGACGTTATCACTCTGGAAAAAGGATCAAGTGATAAATGGATAGTCATGGAGGGAGCATGTAACAAAGAATATAAAGAAACAGAGTATGTAAAACATACATATGAAATAAAAGAATTTGCTGAGTGGCTACCTTAGAAAACAGAGTTGAAGATTATAATTTTGAATTGGTATGAACAATGGGAAATGTCTGAACTGACTAAAGGAAAATGAGGCTGAGGACAAGAAAACTGATTAGGAGAAAAATATAGTAGTTAAAAATGACCTGGACCTTCGCCACACATTATTCTGTTGAAAGGAAATGAAAGTTATATTTGCAAAACACACACTTGGTGAGGTTTGACCAAAGACAGAAGTAAAATGCTGATTTGCCTTTGCTAATTAACTAAATGAGTGAACTTTGGTCATTTACACACCCAATAGTTTGAAAGTATATGAATCCGTTTTATATGTTTATATCAGTATTGGCTAAATGGAAACATGGACAGTTAAGTATAAAAAGAGAGTAGAAAACTTGGAAGTATTTCAACATATTTATTATCTTAGTATTTTTCTTAGGCTGCCCTATGTATCCCAGAAAACATTTGTATACTTTACATTAATCTATATGAGTTTTCCACATTTCTCAAAAACCTGCAACATTCCCCAAATTGAGACAGCCTCTGTCCCTTAGCAACTCATAGCCAGGTGGGAATGTAACACACAAACAATACTACAGTGTAAAAAGTCTGTGCTTTTATTGAGGAAAAAAGGCAGATTTCTTCATGCAGTGAAGAGGGAATGTCCATCACTGCCATGGAGTGAAGGAGGATTTACAAAGCAAAGCTCTTTGGAGCTAGATCTTGTTAGGTAGAAATCTGAGCAGAAAAGAGTGACAGGCTATTCCAGGCAGGGGAAAGAAGTGTACAAAGGCATGAAACAAAAAAGGGTCAAGAAAGGTCAGAATTACTGGATTGAGATCAGGGAAATTCTTAGTAAATAAGCCACAATATCGAAGACCATCCAAGTTGAGTCATAACATTACTACATCCTCATTCGTTTTCAAACCCTGACTCTTTCTAAAACTCAGAACCACTGCCTGAATCTAGATCTGACCCTAGAGTAATTACTTCTAAGTGTTTGACCTGGCTTTAGTCCCACACTTTTCGCTCTGTGCCCCATCCTACTCATAGGCATAATACATCTATCACTGTTGCAACCCCTTCAACAACACAATTTAAACCCTTACTAAAGCTGATGAGATTCTTTTCCATCCACTTTTCACCTCATTATGTCAACATAAAAGCCAGCTTTTTAGTCATTCCTAAGTGTTTAAACACTTGATGAGAAATACAGACATTGGAAAATCTGGTCAATTATATATACATGACATTTTGCCTTTCTAATTTCAAAATAGCCTTGTATTGAATTCTCTTACATCTATAAACTATAAAAATTATATGAAACCTTTGGAATCCTTTGATTTTTATTCCTAAATTTCATCTTTAACTTTTGTTTCTTTCAGGATTTGTTATTATTCTTTCATAAGTGAAAATTTATTTTTAAACTATGAAATCATTTTAAGGAAAATATTTGGAAGGGGTCAGCTAGCTAATTGGCCCTTTATATTAAAGATGTGGGTCTTGGGTGCCTGGGTGGCTCAGTTGGTTAAGCGACTGCCTTCGGCTCAGGTCATGATCCTGGAGTCCCGGGATCGAGTCCCGCATCGGGCTCCCTGCTCAGCGGAGAGCCTGCTTCTCCCTCTCCCTCTGCCTGCCTCTCTGCCTACTTGTGCTCTCTCTCTCTATCTTTGTCAAATAAATAAATAAAATCTTAAAAAAAAAAAATAAAGATGTGGGTCTTGTTAAAATATGTAGCAAATAAAATGTTTTTGTAACTCTCCTATGCTTATTACCAAGTCTTGTATATTTATTTAAGGCTTGATTATTTTTTATATTATTCCTAGGGTCCCCTCAAGATCAGATGGTAATATAATTCATCTAAGCATTGGAGTAAAAAGAGAATTATTTTTATTAGATTTTATAGAATCAATATATTTCATATTCCTTAGGTTGGCAAATTAGCTCCCAGGTCTTACCCACTATTTTCTTATCAGTTTTATTGAATCATTTCACTAAAATGAGCACATGAAAACATAATGTAGTAACTGAGAAACAATAGGTCTTTGCTAAATATGAATTCAATGGGGTAGTTGATATCTGGGGTGTTTCATAGTGTTTAAGTTATAAAAATAGTTTTTCAGTGAAACACAGATTACTAGTGAGCAGTGGAGGAAGACGTGAATAATAAAAATAGAATAATAGCTGCTTTGTGATTACTCCTTTGCAGAACATAAAAAGCGAATTGCCTTGTGACGTCCCTAAAGTGATTATTTTCTTGGGATAAAATCCCCTTAACCATACTGTTTTTATTAAGCAAGTATTTATCAACTACTCTGTGCTTGACTTTAGTTTATCAGAGGAAAAATGTTTTTTTGTTGCCAAATTCCTGTGAGTAATAGTTTGTAATTCCCCACTGTTCTCATTCAATTAAAATACTTAGAACATAAAATAGCACATGATCTCTGTATTATTATATATCATGAGTAAGATATATGTAAACTCTATTCATTTAGAATTGATCCCTCTATGTCAACTTTAAGCAAATATGCCTTAAATTTAGGTACTCTGTTTTTCTGCTTCAAATGACATTATCATTCTTATTTTATTGTCTAAATATAATCAGTGCAATATTCATTCCTTGTATAGTGATATTTTGTTGGTGCTTAATACCATGAAAATACCAAGGCTTTGTTTAACTTCTCAAGTTTATTAGCAATGCCTTATTTTCAGATAACTCAGTGGTCTTATACCTCACATCCCGAGACTTTGTTTTTTCCTGATCTGAATGTTCCAGTTGCTCATTTTCATTCCATGGAAGAAGACTCTTGTTTCTTCTTATTTTGTGTTTAATTAATTGCATCTCTAATCTTAAAATATTGCTTTAGGAATTCTATTATATACAAAAATTAATGTACCATAAATATCTTCTCCCTTTTATTTTCTTGAGATCCCTCACACCCAAATATTAAACAATCTTTAAAATACATTGTTTTACTTCATGTACATGAACTTTTTATTGTACCTACTCATAATCAAAGCTCAATAAGCAAAATATTCTCCAAGTAGCAATGCTTTACATGTTTATTCTATTCTGGGCAGCTGACTCTTGTTTCAAGAAGTCATACTATAGAGCCTAATAGTTCTGTCTATTTTTATTGTATATTGGGCCTAACTTCACTTAAAATTATCCTTCTATCTCCAGACATGCCTAAATCTGTCTCAGTCTATATCTTTATGATATGTGCCTAACGGGAAATTTGCCGCTTGTCCCCACCTCTGTGTGGCATTGACAAGTTACTTAACCTCCGAGCCCTCAGTTCCAGCTATGAGAAAAGGTTACAAACAATACCTTCCTCATCTTGTTAGATTCAAATGGTAAATACTCTAAAGTGTTCAGTAATATTCTGACCAATGCTAAACACCTTTAAGTTTTACCTGTAAGTCTCTCTGTAATGGAAAAAAAAAAAAAAACAACTTGGTTTCCACCTCCTGTATTAGAAAAAACTCACTTCTTTCCTTCTATGTTTTTCTTTCACCTGAGCATCTCCTCTACTACTCACAAAAACACTTCACTCCTGACACTTTGGGCTACCAAATGTGTGGCGGTCATTTTCCCATACCAAGCAATTGTCTGAAACATCAGCTGGGTGTTCTACAACTTAGTTCTACGGAGAGCTAGTGTCAGATTTTATGGGTTGAGCCTCAGTGCTATAAGACTGCCCCCTCCCATACATGTCGGATGCCAATCACAAGTAGTAGGTTACCAGATTACCCACAACTTCTGTTCAATTTGGCTACAAATTGGAGGTTCCCACAACCCCCTCCTCAAGTTTGATTGATTAGCTGGAGTGGCTCACAACATTCAGGGAAACGGTTATTAACCAGTTTACTAAAGTTTATTAAAGGATTTAATAAACCAGTTTATTAAAGAATCTGAAAAAGGATACAGATTAATAGCTAGATGAAGAGAGATACACAGGGCAAAGTCTGGGAAGGTCCCAAGTGCAGGAGCTCCTGTCCCCATGGAACTGGGGTCTATCACTCTTTGCATATGTGGATGTGCTAACCAACCTGGAAGCTGTCTGAATTCCATACTATTGGGATTTTTATGGAGACTTCCTCATGTAGGCATGATCAATTATTAACTCCATTTCTAACCCCTCTCCCATCTCTGGATGAGGTGGGGTGGTGCTGCCAATTCCAAGCTCCTAGTCCTGGCTTAGTCTTTCCAGTGATCAGCCCCCATTCAGAAACCTCAATAGAACAAAAGATGTTCCCCTGCAGTCTTATCACTTAGGAATTTGCAAGTATTTTAGGAGCCTTGTGTCAGGGATGGGGTCAGACAAATATTAGATGAATAGATGCTCCTAGTGTTCTTATTATTTAGGAAATTACAAGGTTTTAGGAACTCTTTGATAGAAGCCAGTGAGGGGCAGAGACCAAGAAATATTTTCTATTCATGCTCTCTCTCCCTACCCCAAATCTTTTCTTTTTCACCTTAGATTGAATCCTTGTGTCAAGATCTTGTTGAGAATGCTGAACTAATAGAATGTACAGACACCTATGCATTCATTTACTGTAGGTACTCTCACCTAACTAACCCAAAAGGACAAGACAATGGAGCCCAGTTCTTTATCACTAAGGGTAGTGATAAGTCTTAACTGTGTGGCTAAGAGAAAAATTTCTATCCACGTGCTTTCCTATTCTGCTCTATTTTTCTTACTTACATTATAAGACCTACCAAGAGATGTCCACCTCTTGCTTTAAGATCCAAGAAACCAAGCCGTGGTGTTTGCTTATCCACTTTCTCCCAACTATATTTCTTAAATATGTCATCTTTCCCAATATGTTTCTATGGAAAGAACCAGTTCTAATACGCTGCCCCAATTGCTGACCATTAATGTGACATCACAGTTTTCTCTTTACAATTGCCAGATGACTTTAATTCAGCCACTCAAATAAATATGTGATATGGGAAGTTTAGTAATTTCTTTTTAAATCTAAATGACATTGTAATTTTTATATTATGTGGGTTTTGCAAATTTTATGTTTTCATAGCATTTTTTTCTTTTACAAATGAAAGTTCACCTTTTAACACCTTTTAATGGCTTTGAAAGTGGGTTTTTGAGACGTTAGTCCAATATTATTCATGAAAATAGCGTTTCTTTCCTCAGTGGCAAAAGAAAGGGAAATAGGATATCTAACCAAAAATAGCAAATTTGAGGGGTTTTTCTTTTCTTTCCTTTCTTCTCTTTTCTTTTTCCTTTCCTTTCCTTTCTTTTCCTTTCCTTTCCTTTCCTTTCCTTTTTTTCTTTTCTTTTCTTTTCTCTTTTTTTTTTTTCCTGGAAATGACAATGTCCTTATAAATAAAATTTGGAGAGGACTTTTATTTCTTTCAGACTGGCAATGTAAAGGCCTGAATTAAAAAAAAAAGAGAGAGAGAGACTCTTGATTAGCTAAAACCAATTTTCCAAGGAAAAGATTTCCTTAAATATTTAAGGTTTTTCAGTACATATTTAGTTCTTCAGAGGTATGTTGATTAGAAAATTATTCAATATTTTATTTTTTTATTTTTTTAAGATTTTATTCATTCATTTGAGACATAGAGATACAGAGAGAGAGAAAGCATGAACAGGGGGAGAGACAGAGGGAGAGGGAGAAGCAGGCTCCCAGCTAATTCAGGAGCCCAATGTGGGGCTCAATCCCAGGACCCTGGGATCATGACCTGAGCCAAAGGGAGACGCCTAACCCTCTGAGCCACCCAGGTGCCCGCAAAATTATTCAATATATTAAGTGAAGTTTTTAATTAAAAAAAAAATCTTCAATTGCTTTTTTCAAGGAGTCTTGAAAATTCATTTTAAAATTCTTGACAGTGTGAATGGTCATCTTTTGCTATTACCATTTACTAAAAGAAAGGCACATGAGACATGAAAGGGAGAAAAGTCAAATGAAAGGCATTATTATTTAAAAATGTACATTTATAATACTCATAACTATTGATTGTTCTTTTCTCTTTACTGGTAGGCAATTTGAATGTGACTTGGAAACTACAAACTAGCTCCTGGACCATGGTGTATGCAGGCACACCTGTATTCATGCACCAGTAGAGTTTATGAATTAAAGTTGAAGCCTGCAACCTGTGCCCAGAAATTTACAAAAAGTCAAAGACAAAATTAATCTCATGCATTCCTCCTAAAAAGGAAGCTAGATAATATACCATTCACTTAAAATTGGACAATGGAAATCTATCTATATCTCTTTTCGTGCCTGCTAAGGCCAGCACTTGGACTGCAAATACGTAGTGTTGGGTTTCTGTTGATGTGAAGAATTTTTATTTTCGAAGGTCTCAGCTGAACAAGTACAGTTCAGTATACTTTATAGTTCTACCACTGATTTCCATCAAAAGCCACAATCCCTTGATTTAATGGTTTCCTCTCAGAGCTACACTTCCTATAGAGTGAAGACCTCATTCATAATTTTATTCAATTTTATGAATGCCAATTTCTTTTCCTTCTTGTCTTTTTACCACATCATACATTCCAAACACCTACGTGTTCATTAGTCAAAGTATTTACCATTCTACTGGTAGAACACAAACTCATTATCTCCACTACATACTGGGCATACTCAATAATCTCTGGCAACCTTTCATGATTTCTCTATTCAGTTTTACATTATAATTCACTTCTCTATCTTGCTCTCTGTAATGGAGTGGTAACTGACGTAAATGTTCTCAGACGGAATTCAGTAAGCACACAAAAATGAATATTCACATATTAGTTACCATTTTAAAGTGATATTTTATTTAAATATAAATCCCCATTTTTCTTTTCCACATGCATAAACATTTTTATCTTGTCCGAGATCCAACACTCTGATGGTTGGACAGCCTTTTGCTTTGATTCTGTTATATGACTGCAGTTCTGAGATTCAGCTGTTTATACTCCTGACCCTTAGTGTGTGCTGTTTGTACCCTGTCCTTCTGATGGATGGTCCATGTCCAATCAGTCTACCTACTGAAGGACATGCCAGGTCAATTTCTTTCATATCTAGTTAAAGATACAGAGTAAGTATTGGATCACACTTCCTGTCATTTGGGGACCTATGGGAAACTTAGAGAAGCCAGCCTATTGTCTCATGGTTTAATGTGCCCTATCTCCATTTCTGAGCCAGAGTTTGTAATCAACATGAAGTGCAAATCTATAATTCACAAAGATGCTAGGAAATACTGCCAAAAACTCTGAATCATCCTACTAATGTCCCCACTATGCTCCTTCCTCTTGACTCTTTGATCTAGTACATTTCCTTTCCTTTCATTTCACCTCTGACTCTATGAAGTCCATTGCTCCATCCTCCATTCCAGAGGAATAAGTGTGTCCTGGGTTCTTGAAGGATAATCTCTACATGAAAAGAGAATGTCAGAGCTTGGACGAATCTCTCTCCTAAGCCAATGATCAACAGTTGAACAGTTCACTGTCATCAAATACTTCTCCAGTTGTCAAGAAAACAGATATGATGCTCACCTGCCTCCACCTGCCTCCTTGGTGCTGTTTGTGAATGGTGATTTCTGAAACAGAGGCTCCCACTTTCTGGATTCACACTTCTACTTTACTTCCCTATCTACAACATTGTTAATTTTGTCTAATGTTAAGAAAAATGACTGTAATAAGATCATCTGGCTGAAGATTCATGACTGGATGTTGCTTTCTTATGCTTAGCCTTTGGGTTTTTGTTTTGTTTTGTTTTGTTTTTTAAGATTTTATTTATTTATTTGATAGAGAGAGACACAGCGAGAGAGGGAACACAGGCAGGGGGAGTGGGAGAGGGAGAAGCAAGCTTCCCGTGGAGCAGGGAGCCCGATATGGGGCTTGATCCCAGGACCCTGGGATCATGACCTGAGCCGAAGGCCTACACTTAATGACTGAGCCACCCAGGCGTCCCAAGTTTACTTCGGTTTTTAAACTTCATGTACAAAGATGTATATCTTTTGCTTTCTTGCTACACAGTCAAAAACTTAGACCTAGCTGTTTGCTTTGAAAAGCTCTGGCTCTCTCATGTCTTTATTACATGATTATCTCCTATCCACCGTTCAGGTATCAGCATAGTACATCTTCTCAGGGAAGAGTTTTCCATTCCTCTCAGACTGGATTAGATGCCATTTCTGGAAGAGTTCTTATCCTGACTTCATCCAATCATAGCAATACTTATCACATTGACAGTATTAAACCTCTACCTCTGTTTCTCTCTTCTCCAATAGACTGTAAAATGGCTTGCAAGCAAAGACTGTGGATTTTTCTTCCTAGTATCTTAAAATTGTAGGCAGGACTTAGCACAGTCTTCACTTGTAAACATTTTGAAATGCAGTTGAATATTAACTATTGGACTTGACTGACCTTATTGAATTTGAAAGTGTGGCAGTCTTATGCTTGCCTAGCATATTTGGAGAACCCCTACTCTTATCTTCTCTGAGTATAAGAGAAATGCTGTGAATATTCTGTCATTGGCATTTTGTACAACCACATTCTCTAAAATGACACAATAAGCAGCAGGGTATCTGTTGACGTAAATAAGTAATCTAAAAATATTGTGGATCTTACCATAAACAACTTTTCTTACTCTTAACAGCATTTGGGAAAAGCACATCAAAAATAGAGTTGGCTGCATCAAACAAAGGGACAGTCTAATTTTAGGTCTCAAAATGTAATTATAATAAGTAGTTACAAAGGGAATTTTTGGTTCCCTAAAGGTTTGGTTTGTAAAAATGGTTTGATAGGTATAAATTTAAATGTGCATGTTGTACCTTGAGGCTTGTTTGCAATATCTATTTTGAAATGAGTACGTCTAAATTGAGGAAATGATGAAATAGAAACCTTAACTCTTTTTATATGGATGGTATCTATAAATAAAATTCACCATGATATTAGTCAATCAATATAAATAAACAGAATCAGATACCAAGAGGCCTTGAAAATAATCTTTCTCTTCCTTAATGTCCTAGACAAGAAAAGGTTCACAGACTTTCTAAATTGGTTAGTCATCAATTTAGTAACTCCTATTTTCATGTTGTGATGGAGGATGTATCAGGGTGAAAACTGTCAGCCTGTTAGTAGAAGTCGTCCTTAGAATGTCAATGAGGACCTGGAGAGATAGGAGCCCAGTGAGAGTATTCCCCCTATGCAACAGGGGACCCTAGCGACCATATTCTACAACACCTGAACTATCAAGGACTTGCCTCCATGAAGATTGCTTTTGCAATAGAAGCAGTATTATTATTTCACGGATTACAAGCCAATCATATGCATTCAGTGCACATGCTTATATATAAAGGTTAGTATGTGAAAGTTGCCAAACTGTTAGTTTTCCCTTTTCAGATACATTTATAAAAACAATGACTTATTAGTAGCAAATACTTATAAAGTCCTAGTATCATTCCCAAATGATTCTACTCACAAGGAATCTTTTTTTAGAAAAATATCAAGGGTATTGAGAATTGGTGGTCATTTTAGAGAAAGAAAAAAAATAACTAATTTAACCTAGGCATTAATTGAGGTAGAGGGGTTAATCTACGTTTATCCTTCAGTATTTCTTGCTGCCCCAGAATAGTAAACCTCAACCCCTTACAAAGCACTCCCAGGAAAAAAAAAAAAAAAAAAAAAAAATTGGAGACGGTACAAACAACAGTATATCTTTGATAAGATTGCTCATGGGTTGGTGTTTTTAAATGACGTTAATTCCAGGACTTTATTTTAAATTTTCATTATCTCCAGACTTTTCAGTAATTCTGAATGAGTTCCAGCCTTCACTGTTTCTGCTTATGGAAGTCAAGTCTTCTAACAATGAAAAGCAGAATTTGAATAATGCTGAAAGCCTTTTTCAAATTAGTTTTTTCTTCAATTATGGAATGTGCCTCAAACACTGAAATTTCAACACATATATATGAGTGTCTTTAACACACAGTCAAACTTCACAGGGATTCACAATTATTTTTCTTTTGAGGTATTCCCTCACTGACATAGACAAGAAATATAGTGTATAGTTACATAGGACACATTTTTTAGACTCTAGGACATTTCTTACAACTAACAAATTTTGTCATTTTGACATTGTCTTAATCAAGTGTTTACTCAAGTATCTTTATCCACTTTAATAAGTAATAGAAAAGTAATTTTAGATATTATTATGTGACAGTACATGAATTGGAAGTTCAGAAGTGATTTTAGTCTCCCTGGGAAGCCTCTTGATGTGTTCTCCAAGTAAGAGAATGAAACAAAGTCTCATTTTATTTTACCTGTTCTTCCCGGATCTAAACAGAAGAGTTTTGTTATATCATTACAAAGCAGCAAAAAGAATTTGCTTCAGGGAGAGTGTTTTGGTGACAAGCATGGAAATGGTTTTAAGAACCTTACAAATGTGAATCTTTTGGTAGTAGGCCCAATTTTGATCCCTCCTAGTCCAAACAAAACATTTTGTGATGCTTACTGTACTTTTGTTTATGTTCTTCCTTCTTAGACTAAAATGACTTCTCCAGCTTCTTTTTCATAACAAAATTCTTATCTTTTCTATGCCAAGTTTTCTTTGAAATCATCTTGTATTCCATTATTTAGAACTAAACACTCTGTCAGTGTAGCTAGACAGATCCTCTTTCCAGAGTATATATAATTTAGACAGATTTTAATGTTTATTGAACAATTATAAATATCTTCTTAACTCTCAATGTCCTTGTACCATTTAAGACTAACCAAAGCAATAACTAAATAACTATGCTTAGCCTTGAATGTCAAAGCAAGGACTTCCCTCTTTATTCTGAAAGCAGTTGAATCGATCAAAGGATGTTAATGAGATAATCAATAAGCATCGGGTTTATATTTAAAAATCACTCTAAGCACTGGGTATTACATGTAAGTGATGAATCACTAAATTCTACTCCTGAAATCAATATTACACTATATGTTAACTAACTAGAATTTAAACCAAAAATTGAAAAAAAAAAAATCACTCTAATTAAGTGAGTAGAATGGTTTGGATAAGAGTAACAGTTAATGTGAAAAGACCCATTAAGAAATTATTTCTGTAATTTAGGGGAAAGATGAATTGGACAAGAAGCAATGTTAGTTGAAGGCCAAGAATGGAATTGAAATACTATTTGTGGGGCAAAATAATACTGCATGATGTCATGCTAGATGTATGTGTGGTAGGGGAGGATGAGATGAGTTAGTAATAAAAGGTGATCCCTGAGTTCTTGAAATGTGTGATTGCATCAATAATAGAATCTTTCATTGAAATAGGAAACTGTAGGCGGAAGGCCAGATTTGGGGGATGAGATCATTATTTCAGTTCTAGAATGCTAGGTTTGTGGTGCCTTAAAGAGATCCAAAGAAATATTCAAGGAGCAGTTGGATATAGAGGTCAGAGAAGAGGCATTGGCTAGAGGTACATATGTAAGTCATCCCCGGAGAGAAATTGTGTGCCGCCTGGTCACAGACAAGATTGCCCAGGTTTGAGTACCAAGCAAGAAACAAAGGAAATAGTCATGAGGAATTCCAACATTTAAACATGGGGGAGAACAAGACTGCAAAAGAGTTTGAGAAGGTGCAACCAGAGAGATAGGAGTAAAAATAGAAATTTACTTTGTCTCAAAACTTAAGGAAAGAAGGTGTATTTGTTTTACTTAACACAGAAAACATAGTTGGTGTTACTGAAGATTCAGATAAGGGTTAAAATATGTCCGTTGAAATGAATGATCTAGGACTCTGTGAGAGATTAACATGGTGGAATGAGGGCAAAAGAAGCCAAATAAAACTTATCTGAGATGGTAGAAAGGTTAAAAAAATTACACACAACTTTTCAACTTGTGTGGTTAAGTGGAGGATAGAGAATATATTCTATCATTTCTTTATGCAAGTACTTTGGGGTTCAGTTGATACATCCCCCAGGAAGAGAAAATAAATAAGATCATATTCTGATGGTTAAAATTCAGTATCAACATGATGGACCAAAATAGAGAAAAAACAAACACAAAGAGATAGAATAGGTCTAGTCCAGCAAAATAAAATTGCAGTCTTCCTAAATTTATTAAATTTTTAAATAAATCTTTGAGAATGGGGTATTATCAGCCATGGAAACGAAAAAAAATGAGAAGCAAATAGTAGCATTATACATCCATGAAGGAGTTGTCTTGGCCAGGTGTTATCATATTTTGGAAAAATACGAATTATCTTAGTCTGATGCCATTAAATATTTGAATGATAGTATTAACCATTTTGCCCTTTTTCTGTTCTTACAAAGTTATATTTTTATAACAATTTGACTTTTTGCTCTACTTCAACAGAGTAAGAATACATTCCTATATGAACTTGCAGTTTTGGTCTCCTTAGCACTTGGAGTTTTTTATGTACATTACCCATCACCATTCTGATTTCATATATCATTCTTGTGGTCTTGGTTAATGTCAAATTGGTCCTGAGAAATGGGCTTGTTCTTAGTTGATGATGAAATTGGATTTCTGAATAGACCTAAGGACTGATTCCAGAACCCAGGCAATATAGAGAAGTATAGCCTCCAGGAGAGCTGATGGGAGAAAACTGACATAGTCCTCTACGCTTAACATCCCTCATTGGATATAAGGTGTTCCTTATTTCCATTTTCACATTTCCAAGTCTGCAACTGATGTATCATTTTAAGTACTTTGTGGACAGATAGCATTTATTTTCTAGAGCATCTAGCAAATTGCTCTAGACATACTGACTGCTGAAAATAAAATAAAAATTTTAAGTGTTTGTATAATTTTATTGATGTGAATTTGAGCATAGGCGGGCGTTATTTGCTTGGCAGCAAACTTTGTATGTGATATGCATTATCCATTCACTTACTGAATTCTCTTGTGCTGGAAATTAAAATCCTGAGGGGCAGGATATTATTGTAAATATGATAGACTCAAAATCTTGGGCTTTAACTTGTAGATTTTAGCTAAAAATGAAAAAGTTCTGTACTGTAGTTGAATAATGCTTTAGTGGAATTAACATTCATGTGAAGCATGGTTGTTACATACCCTCAAAGAACAGATTGCTCATAACATGCTCTGTTTGTGATAGGATATTAAAGACCATCTCTCTTAATTTTTCACTCCACATTTATAGATTTGTTTCTGCTGACAGAATACTGGAAATGTAATTAAATGTTTAGTTTAATTAAAATGGAAAATAAAGCCTTGTTCTCAGAAATTCATTATAGCCCCTAAAAATAGCAAACATGAGTGATTATGTATCTCAAAAGCATGTACACTGATTTTCTACATGTCTATATTTTTGTAATACTCAAATATAATTATACTTGTATATTGCACAATGCCCAAAGCAAACTGTGCTTTGTCATTGTAAAAAAAAAAAAAAAAGTAAATTCAAACTTCATATAACATGTAGAATAATGTTTATATATGAAAATTGTCAAGTTTTAACTATCACATTGATGGGGTGTGGTATATATTGAGAAACTCACAAAATATATACCTACACTAGGGGTCAGCCTATTTTTTTTTTTTTTTTTTTTGTAAAGCACCAGATAGTAAATGTTTTTGGCTTTGTGGGCCATATGGTCTCTGTCAAAACTACTGTATTCAATTGCTGTAGCGTGAAAGCAGCCATAGACTATAATCAAATGGTCATGACTATGTTCTAATAAATCTTTATTTATGGACACAAATTTGAATTTCATATAATCACATTCCATTAAATAGTAACCACTTAAAGATGTAAAACAATCATTCTAGGCTCACATGCCACACACAAACAGGTGGCAGACCCAATTTGTCCTCCAAGCCTTTCGTCCACACACACACAAACACACCACTAGTTCCGCTACAGTGTTTTACCTCAAACTCTTCAATAAACCTCTTTGATTCCAGGTTCTGCTATCCTCTGCCTTGCTCTTTCTGGTCTATTCATGTTGTTTTTTGTTTGCTTTCTTCTGCCACGAACACTTCATTTTTTCTGTATTTTGAGTCAGGTGTAAAATTTCATCCCACATTCAAAATTTTATAAACATTTTTATAAACATTTAACTGTAAATTTTTTCTTAGCATTTTTATGTGCTCATTTTTTTCATAAAATCATTAACTTAACAAATAGGTCATACATAGATCAGCTCAGTGCTGTGTTTTTATGGAAAGTTGTCTAAATTAACACTCTAATCTTAAGCATTTACTCCTGGAATGTATTTTCAGTATGTGTCACATCAGAATCAGGATATATTCTGTGTTACTAATTGTTAGTCATTGGACCCTCTATAGTTAATTGAATATTCCATCTTCCTTTTTCTAATTTTTAATGTTTCTTTTTTGCTATATATTACATCTTTTATCTTTTGGCATGTATTTCTGAATTGTTTGTGGTTGTATTGAATCCTTTTTATTTACATGTAAGCCATATTTTTTTAAATTAGATTCAAAATATATTTGATGTTTAGGAGGGCTTGGGTGACTTAGTTGGTTAAGCTTCCAGCTCTTGATTTTGGCTCAGGTCATGATCTTAGGGTCCAGAGATTGAGCTCTGCATGGGACTCCTCTGAGCATGGAGCCTGCTTAAGATACTCTCCCTCTTCCCTCTGCCCCTCCCCCACTCATGCTTGCACTCTCTCTTTAAAAAGAAATAAATAAAATATTAAAAAATATTTTTGTTTCAATTTTGAAAAAATACATTTTTATGTTTGTATTTAAATGTATCATATTCATGATATTCATTTATGCAACACATTTATTATGCATAGAGCAGCTAAGTACTGTGTTTCATGGACTATGTCTCAATCAACACTACATGTTTTAAATCATGGTATAGTAATGTTTAACCAAACAAATGTATAGTTGTTTTTTTTAAAATTATAAAATAGTATGTGCTAATTTAGAAATATATGAAAATAGAGAGGTAGAAAATGAAAATTCAAAGTAAGTTCATGTTTCATCAATCTAAACATCAACATATTTGATTCCATTGTTAATTTTTAATTATTTCAATGCTATTATAGAAATTATAGATATTTTCATGGTTAAATAATTCCAACAGTTCAAAATGTTTAAATAAAGGGCGCCTGGGTGGCTGTCGGTTAAGCGTCTGCCTTCGGCTCAGGTCATGATCCCAGGGTCCTGGGATCGAGCCCCACATCGGGCTCCCTGCTCAGTGGGGAGCCTGCTTCTCCCTCTGCCTCTGCCTGCCTGCCTGCCTACTTGTGCTCTCTCTCTCTCTCTCTGTCAAATAAATAAATAAAATCTTAAAAAAAAAATGTTTAAATAAGAAGAAAAGTTCTTCCTCCAAGCTCCAACCCCAGAAGAATTTTTATTTTAAAATTTTCTGGTAGACAATATTATTATAAATATATTTCTCATGCTCACAACTTAAAAAAATATTAATTTATGTATTAACTCTACAGCATTAAAGGATAAGGAATTTTACATACTTAAAATATCTATTTCTTCCTGGATCTGGTTACTTTCTACCTTTAGTTCTACTGGACTCTGTGGATTAAAGTTCTACTGGTCTATGAGAATTAAAATTCTCTTTTTTGATTTCCCAAATTTAGTTGCCATTGATTGGTGCCTTGCTTTTTACAAAAATGGATAAAAATGCATACTTATCCATGTTCCATCTCACCTCTCCAATTTTGTTAGTCATACTGTTTTGTTTGTCATAAGTTATTTGGTTTTACAATAACTTAACATCTAATTATTTTCCCATGCTTTGTGAGTTTATTAAAAAGACAAATCCATCAATAGTTTTGGTGTATTTGTGGAATTCTATATTTTTGAAATTGTTGCCCAAAGAACAGTATTCCAAGTGCCAAGGTATAATGGTCATTCCCCAAACTTGTCTAATCATAAGAATAGATTAATGAATTTTTTTTAATGTCCAGATTCCTAGGCATCTACACTGAGTAATCTGATTTGACTGATTTAGTGAGGCCCAAGATTAGTTTTATAATCAGGAAATATAAACTTAATGATTCCTTTGTTTAGATCTACTCTGTGACCAGTATTTCTTGGTTTCTTGTGTCAATGTCTTCCATTTATTGATTTATTTTTCATTGCTTTTCATTTGGTTATAATATAATCTCAAACCATTTTAATATGTATATGTTACTTTACATTATATATATATTAATATATTGTATATATATTTACATAAAATATAGGTGTGGACAGAATTTCTGCAACTTCTCATGCTGAAATATATTTATCTTGTCTTTATCTTTTTTTTAAGATTTTATTTTTTTATTTATTTGAGAGAGAGAGAGTGAGAAACAGCATGGGGGGGGAGAGGATCAGAGGGAGAAGCAGGGTCCCTGCTGAGCGGGAGCCCAATGTAGGACTTGATCCCCGGACTCCAGGATCACGACCCGAGCCAAAGGCAGTCGCTGAACCAACTGAGCCACCCAGGCTCCCCATCTTGTCTTTATCTTTGATTGATATGGCATTCAAGCATCTATCAGATTAGGCTTTGCTGTCTCCTCCTATTTACTGTCAGTGAGAAATCTGTCAGGTTTTCATTCCCTAACATGCATAATCTACTTAATTATTTCCTATCTGAAAATCTTGAAAATTTTCTCTTTAGTTCTGACATTCTAAAATTTCACCATGACTTTTCATATGTACTTTAAAAAATACATTGTAATTTAGAATTTGGTGGGCAATTTCAATTTAAAGATTTGTAGTTTCTCCAGAATCACAGGGAAATTTTGTTCACTTTTTATATTTATTCATTTTTTTCTGTTTTTTGGAACTCCTCTGAATAGATATGGAATTTGATACATCATTTATTCACCTTTATACTCTTATAGTCTCTTTGTAGTCACCTCTTCGATGTAAGATTTTATCAACTTTTTTTTCCTTTCTGGATAAACAATGTGTTCTTTAGTATGGCAATTCTATTATCCGGCCCATCTAGAGAATTTTTTTTAATTTATAAACATTACACATTATATATAATGTATATGTAATATATATTACCTATTTATTTCTAAGGTTACTACTTCTCCATCTTAGATTTTCTCATTTCTATTTTTAGCTTTCCTCAGATACTTGCTGATCCTTGATGATCTTATTCACATTCTGAAAAATAGAGTTAGCTAAAGAATATAGAAAACATTATGTTGGGGCATCTGGGTGGCTCAGTTGTTAAGTGTCTGCCTTTGACATGGGTCATGATCTCAGGGTCCTGGGATCGAGCCCCACATTGGGCTCCCTGCTCTGTGGGAAGCCTGCTTCTCCCTCTCCCCCTCCCACTGCTTGTGTTCTCTCTCTCGCTGTGTCTCTCTCTGTCAAATAAATAAATAAATAAATAAATAAATAAATAAATAAATAAAATCTTAAAAAAAAAAAAAGAAAAGAAAACATTCGGTTGCCATACATACAATTGGGTAAGGTATTCTTTCCCATTTGGCCCTCCCTTTAGAGGGAGGGCCGACTACAGTAATTATGTAAGTGGAAGAAGTAAGGTATGTATGGCCTTCTTTAGTTTTCATGTACAGAAAATATGAAGACAGGTCGGGAATGTGCTCAGTTGCCAAAATACAAGGATTTTTTTTCTGATGTAATGGTAACTATTTTCTTTGTGAACAATGAGAAATACTGAAGGAGGCTATTGCTGGAATCCTGGTGCGAGAGGGTGGTGGCTTGGGCCAGTGAAGATAGCAGAAGGCAGTCCAGTCAGATACAGAACATATTGTGGACATGCTCATGCATTAGAAGATTAAAAGTGAGAAATCCAAGTTAATATCTAGCATCTTGGATTGAGAGCAAAAGTGAAGTGGTGGTTTTAGGTAGCGTAGGCTTACCGTTGTAATATGAGGAAAGATTAAAAATATGAGTATAATATATTAGATGTAAGTAATTTGCCAGATTTTCTGACAAGAAAACAGTGATTTTATGGTTATTTTTATTTTGTAAATGGAGTTGTTATGAGGTTGCTCACTGACAGTGAGAAATGAAAAGGCCTGGAATAGAAAAGAGACAAGTTTAGAAATAGTCATTCGGGAAAATTAAAAAAAAAAAAAATATATATATATAGTTGGGAAATACACTACAATTACTAGGAAAAGCTTTTTGTCCATTTGAGGTCTGTGTCTTTTAAGACAGGCAGAACGATTTATAGAATAGTGTGTTATTTCTCTAGCAACCTAAAACTGTGATAGAAACATGCTTATTTTAATCTTCCACTCATGACCCTCCAACACGCAGCCACACACTGATATTTATATATGTTGCAATTTTCATACAATTTTGCAGATTTACATGACTTTTAAGGTCCTATGGCACCTTTTCATCTTTCTAAACAGGGAAAAAAATGTTGGACTTCTTTAGAATGGTGTTAATGCACATTCATCTTTCTTTCCACATCATCATGTACCATTGTTCTGTTTTCAGACAAAATCAGTCAAAATTTGGTAGAGGCAACACTGATAATGTCCTAAAATAGTTGAGTAACTTCATGATAATGAATTCCAATGTAAATAGTGATGACTTTGCAGGAAACACACTCAACAAGTGAATTGCTTCTCTTTGCTTGGGTTCCTTTTCTGACTTTCTCTCTGTTTCACATACTCAGTGTTGTGCTCTGTAGGTTCTGTGATTGGCAAACCAATCCCCTTTATCTTTGGGTTCTGATTTTGTCCTCCAGAACTCTAAAATAGAGAAAATCTATATCTTCCCTGAACAGATTGTGGATGGCAGCAGATTCCCTACATTAGGCCTGCCTTTCACTTTTCAGACAAGTAGGTGATCTCAACAGCACAGGATGTTAACAAATGAGCCCCGTTGCTATCACCCGAAATCCTACCCTGGTTTTCTTTTGCAATGCGTTCTCTTCTGTTTTGCAGTCGCTTATAACTTTGTAACATTTAGGAAGATGCCCTTTATATGCACATACTTTGGTAGTAACTGAGAGGTGGTGTCTATTTTCATAACTTTTGTCTACTGAAGTTACATTGCATTCCAGATACTGTAATAGGTGAATTAGATAACTTATCTCCAATATATGTAATCACCATAACGTTTCCTTCAGAAAGGTGCTATTAGGCCATCAAAAGAGGAGCAAACTGAGAGCCAGTGTTTATCAATGTGAACATAGTGAATAAGTGGCAATACAGCATTTGACCTAAGTTAGTCTCTATCCAAAGTCTAAGCGTTTGTTTTTAAGTCCCTTGGGGGGAAAAATAAAAGGGCACAAGGATTTTATAGTAAAGTACTCTATTACATAATGCATTCAGTGGAGTTCTAGGGGAAGCAGAAAATGGTTGATTGAATGGGGTCAGGGCTGTTTTAAAAAGGAATTATATCATCAGATTCCTGTTATGTGCAGAGTAAAATGCAAAACATTGTAGGCATGTACTAGAAAGACTTAGGAGTGTTTAGAAAGGAGGAATTTTGGATTGAAAAATATAATGGAAAATTATCAGTGTCAGTAATGACTGGTTAACAATGATAGAACATACAGTTGGGGATAATATGTGTAAAATGCCATCTATAATAAATGAATATTGGCAACTTGAGGAATCTTGAGATGGGCAAAGGGCAATGACAGTTCCTTTCTGGTAATGCCTTGAGGCCTACATGTATGTTTCAGTAGGACTGCAGTATTCTGATAATAACCCAACCCTACCTAGAATTTAATCTTGCCACTCTAAGGGCCAAGCTCAGAGCAGGGCAATAAATTTAAAGCCCGAATTTTCACTGCTCACCTGGGCCTGTTGTATGATTCTTCACAGTCTATGGCAACCAAAAGGACTGGGCTTATACAATGCAAGAGCCCTATAGAGAAATTATTTTAGCACAGCACACACAATTGACTTGCAGTTAAAAATTAAAAAAAAAAAAAAAAAAAAGAGGAGTATAAGGCATCCTGAGATAAAGGTAAATGATCTAACCAATTTGATCTAAACAATCTTCCTACAGTCCCAAATTTACACCGGCAATAGGAAATTCATTTTAAACTCACTTTCTAGACAATACGTTAGAGATGCTGTTCTCTTTGTAGCTTGTTCTGTTCTTTATGGGGTTGATGGCCTCTAAAAATTTTCTCTGAGTTAAAAATAATCAAGCTTTATGTGATGACCCAAGTTTTCTTTCAAGGTAGCAATATAAATAACTTTTAATATATGGCAGCTACCCTTACTATTGTGCGCTCAAACACATTCAGGGTAAGAGAAGTTGATAGAGTTCACATTTCAAACCCTTGCTTTCAATACAGTCTTTAATTTCCGTTATGAATAATGACATGTTTACTAACTTGGATAGCCTCCTATAAAGCAACTCTGAATAAGCAAGGAAATTGTAAAATATAGCTAATCAGGCATCTTCAAATGAAGATTAAGCTTTTCATGCATTAACATAAAAAAATATGACATCTCATTTCACAATTTTGCATGCTGTAGATTATGTAAATCTCTACTAAGAGTTCATTTGAACTATGTTCAGACCTTTTTTTTCATAGTGACCAAACTTAATTGAATTTCTGCATTTTTACATAGCCAGTTTTTGCAAATATTAGAAAAGTTCTCTTTACTAATCAGTCATATATAGTTCAGTTTACTAAAATGTTCCTTTTAAATCCTATCAACCTAAGATTTAATACTGTTTCCTGATTATCTCTTCTGACTTCTCTCTCATCCGTTCCCTCTCTCCCTTACATCACCTGGTATGTCTTCATCATTAATCTTGTAGAAACTTTTCTCTTGTTTATTGGGGTTTATATTATCAGTATCATTACGTAGATAACTCATAAAATTATGTCTCCCATTCAAAACTCTATCCCAAGCTGCAATCTCATATTGACAGATGACTCTTGTATATCTCCTCATGGTGTCTAGTGAACACCTCAACATCACCATATTCCAATTTGAATATATTTCCCAATCAGATATTATTATTTCCCTCCTTCTGATGGTGCCATTTTTTCTAGGATCATACTTAACTAGGATTCATTCTTAGCTCCGTTTTGTCGTGGGTAATTATTTCTCTAAATATCTACCATATATGTAACTTTGTTTTTCCATTTCTATACAAAGTTAAAGGTGTTTATTATGACTGTCTGGATTTTAACTATTAAATTCACCACAGATTTTTCATTATGCAATTCAGCACGCAGGAACCCCTTCCTTGGAGTACCTGGGTGGTTCATTTGGTTAGGTGGCTGACTCTTGGTTTTGGCTCAGGTCATGATCTTAGGGTCATGAGATTGAGCCCATGTTGAGCTCTGCAGCCAGTGGGGAGTCTGTTTGAGATTTGCTCTCTCTCCCTCTGCCTTTCCCTCCCCATCCCCAACTCACGTTCTCTCTTTAAATAAATAAATAAAATAATAAAATAAAATAAAATAAAATAAAATAAAATAAAATAAAATAAAATAAAATAAAAAACTCCTTCCTCATATTGGGCTCCTTTTCTGATGTCTGTGCTTCTATACCTAATGTGTAAAAATTACTAGAATTTCTTCTCCTCTCGTTCCTTCACTATATTTAATATAGTTTGGTAGCATCACAATAGTATGAAATTTAAGTGCTCATGTTAACTGACAAGTCCTTTTACCTGCCTAATTAAGAAAAAATTCAGGCAATAGTTGATGGTGAAATGTGGTAGACTATATGAAAATGGAAAAACTTGAGATAGAGCTCAATGGATGACTTGAATATTATCAATATAGATGAACTGAACCTGATTTATTGGCTTGATGGTATTAGTGAGTAGGGCTTCATGAGTATGAAACCTGTAGAGCCACATAGGGTCTCATATTCAGAAAGGTCCCATGCTTGGAATGATGCTTGTGTTGGCGGTCTTAAAATTCTTTTTTTAAAGATTTTATTTATTTGAGAGAGAGAGACAGACAGAGAAAGAGCACAAGCAGGGGGAGGGGCAGAGACAGAGAGGGAGGGAGTCCAACTCAGGAATGCTGAGGAGGGAGCCTGTTGGGGTGGGGGAGGGGGGCTCAATGCCAGGACCCTGAAATTATGAACTGAGTCAAAGGCAGATGCTGAACCGACTGAGCCAATCAGGTGCCCCTTAAAATTCTTAATTTTTGAGCAACAGTCCCCTTATTTTTATTTCTCATCCTTCATCCAATTATGCAGCTGTTCCTGGTGGTGAGGACAAGAAAATCATGAAGGCTAATTCCAGGATTTTGTTCAGATTAGTGTGTGTGTGTGTGTGTGTGTGTGTGTGTGTGCGCGCACGTGCACACACTTTATCAACTCTGTTCTCCCCCCTCATCTCAGATGAGGTGCTATTGGAAGTAATTTATCAATTCTTCATATGTGAGAAATATTTTCCTTATAAGCTAGTAGAATTTATGGTGGTTGCATTGCATTTTAGTGATTTTTTTCTAATTTTGTTTTTGTTGTTGTTTTAGCTTAAAGCCAGAGAGTATCTTCCCTACTTCTTTTTATATCTCTCAATGGAACCTCTCCGTGCTTTCTCTATGGTAACTTGTATGCATTTTCTGAACAAATGTGTTCATGCATACATGAATACTTATATATTTATATTCATGTACATATATGTGTGTGTAAATATATTGTGTACATATAAGTTTATATATAAAGTTTTAAATATATATATAAAGTTATATACACACACAACATTAGCTAAATATGAGAAAGAAGTATAGAAACTTCTGTTGAACTCAATTTTCTAAATATCTTCTGATTGAGCATCACAACAATTTAAGTACATTATAATTCTCAATTCACAATAACATACTAGAGGAATGGGTATGGAGAGCACCTGGGTGGCTCAGTTGGTTAAGCGACTGCCTTCTGCTCAGGTCGTGATCCTGGAGTCCCAGGATCGAGTCCCGCATCGGGCTCCCTGCTCAGTGAGGAGCCTGCTTCTCCCTCTAAACCTCCCCCCTCTCATGTACTCTCTCTCTCTCTCATTCTTGCTCTCTCAAATAAATAAATAAATCTTTAAAAAAAAAGCAATGGGTATGGACAGAAAATTATGAGAGGAAAAACAGGGAAACTGTTAATAAACATTCTAGTATTCACATGAATAGAAATTAAAGTAATGAGATCATAATTTTCAGCTATTGAATAAGGAAATGGAAAAAGAAATGTTCTTGTTCAGGAGTAGTGAGGAACCAATTAATCTTTCACTCTTCTATAATCGTATTGAGAGGCAATAAGATAATTCATGTGTTTTAAGAAATGGTCATATATTTTACTTAGTAGTTACACTATCAGGATTCAACCCAAGTACAGTAGTCAGAAATATAGGTAAAAGATTTATAAAAAGAGATGTTCATAGAAACATTATTTATAATATCAAATAGTTAAAAACAACATTAATATTTAGTGATAGGAAAAGATTAAAGTATTTGCATACTTGCTGTGAATTTTTTGAAAATGTTAGGTGTTTTGAATTACATAGAATATCTTTTATTAAAATTTAAGATATATGTATCAGTTTTCAAAGTGTCTCATAAGATGTTCTTAGGGAAAGCATTAATTACAGAAAGATGTTTTTATTTTTTTTAAGATTTTATTTATCTATTTGACAGAGAGAGACACAGCGAGAGAGGGAACACAAGCAGGGGGAGTGGGAGAGGGAGAAGCAGGCTTCCTGCAGAGCAGGGAGCCCAATGCGGAGCTCAATCCCAGGACCCTGGGATCATGACCTGAGCCAAAGGCAGACGCTTAATGACTGAACCACCCAGGCGCCCCTAATTACAGGAACTTTAAGAGTTACTGTTCTACTATCCTCTCCGGGATGGTCACAAATGTACATTAGCAAATTGAGCATAGTTCTGAAAATGATTTTGTATACTGGATGTTCTGACTAAATGAGCATTAATTAAATAACTATTTTTTTATACTGTAGTTTATAGACATTTTAGACATTTATCTCTTTTCTGGTACTTGTAAATATTGTACGTTGTGCACAATATAATATTTACTTGATGGTTAAGAATCTTAGAATGCTTCAGGGTCATCAAAATGTCCATTTTCATAATACAGTACCATAAAGGTAAATACAGAGAGATATGGGAAGCTGAACTGAGTGAGTGCTGTCCTCACAACATGCCAAGGAAGCTGTATTTTCAATATTAATAAAAAGCTTCAAGGGAAGAGTTTGTGATTTGTCTTTTTCTGCTACAGAATGGAGCACAGAAAGCAAATATGATTTACTTAACAAGTGCTTACTGAGCACTTACAATTTGGATTCAACTAACCTTTATTTAAAGCCTTTTATATGCCAAGGACTGCACTAGACACTTCTGTGCATGTTAAACTCTTCAAGGTCTGAGACAGCTCTGTAAGGTGAGCATGGTTCCCCACAATACAAGTCAGGTACCATGTCCAGAGAATAAAACAATTTGGTTAAGCAGCTTTCCATTAAATATGAATGGTAGGCATAGGGCTTGACCCAACATAGGGTTATCTCTGTTATACCAAACTGCTTTTAGACAAACCATGTACTCGGTGTTCATTAGTAGCTTGCAGTCAGTTAGGAGACTGATATGCAGACATAATGATAAAGGAAGCAGGTTCGCATAACAGGGCTGTATACATAGTAGTTTTCTAAGCATGTTACCTATTTTAACATGTTTACTCTTCCCAGGAAGCATAAGAGATAGGTAATACTGTATGGACATTTTACTGAAAAAGAAGAAACGAAGCACATATAATTATTATAACTTCCCAAGTTTGTTTGGTTCCAGATTCTGTGTTCTTAACTACTATGCTGTGTTGCCTCTCAATATAACACACTTTGTTAAAGCGAGATATCGTCAGACTTTTAAAAATATTTTATGGTCTGAAAAAATATTAGGGAGTACATTTTATGGCCTGAAAAAAATGTAGGGACTGTGGGGGCAAGGTGCTTTCTCAGAAGAGGTGATCTTTATTCTGACCACTGAAGGGTAGATAAGGCAGGGGCACTACAGGGAAAGGCAGGACGGTGGTCATCCCAGGAGTGAGGAATTACAGATGTTATTGCTTTGTCAGCTGAATAAATATAACATGATGTGTCTAACAAAAATATAAATTAATTAAAAGGAACAGAATTAGCTATAGTCTTCTGAAAATCCAGTATTCCGGGTAAATTCTCAATATTTTAGAGCAGTAAAGTCATTACCATCCACATTGTGATGCTTTACTTTTATTAAGAATGCCTGTTTACCTTTAAATTTTTGATGACTGTATCACATAATTGACTTACACAGAAACTATTGTCAGTAGAAATCTCTACATTTTATCAAGGTTTGATCCAAAGACTTGTCTCCACTACCTTCTATTTAGTACTCCTACTTTTTGACACAGCTGTAGCATGCATTCTTTGTTAGATTTGAGATAGTACTCAAGTTTTTCAAGATCCTTAAAAGTATTTCCAGTTCTTCATCCAAATATACTGTTTTTTTTGTATGAAATTTCTATGGATCACTTTGGTTTTCATAGTGCTGAAAGCAATGATTGGAGGCGGCTTGGTGTCAGAGTCCTGTGGTTTACCACTAGAGACCTTCTTCCAGGTTAGTACCTCTACATTTCTAAACATGTGAGATTGGTGCCTTAACCACTTGCTACACCAAATAACTGTACTAAAACTTCTTCATGCAAGCTGTAATGAAATCATGAGAGATATAATGATGGCATATAGAAAGATCATGTCATATACATGTCCCCTAATTCTATTTTTTTAAAAGATTTTATTTATTTATTTGAGAGAGAGTGAGAGAGAGAGAGAGAGCACATGAGAGGGGGGAGGGTCAGAGGGAGAAGCAGACCCCCTACTGAGCAGAGAGCCCGATGCGGGACTCGATCAGGGACTCCAGGATCATGACCTGAGCCGAAGGCAGTCGCTTAATCAATTGAGCCACCCAGGCGCCCTACATGTCTCCTAACTCTAGTCTACTGGGGCCATCATGGAAAGCAGTGGGGTCATGCTGACATGACTTTTACATGAATGTGATCCAGACTAAGGTGATCTCACTATTTTCTTCCCTTACTGATTTGCTAATCTCTTTAATTAATCCCCTTATAACTTTGCCTGATTCCACATTTGGTTCAATACTTTCTAATTTATAGATTCTACATTTAATCAAGTTGTGGAAGTTGGGAAAATGCTCATCTGTAGTTTTACTGTGCTATTTTATTCACATCAAATCTACAAAATTTACTGACAGTTTTTCAGATTCTTTAAAAGAAAAAAATTCCGGTATGCACTTTGTGTAACCTTTCTCCAAAAAGTAATCTTGTGAAACTAGGCTCCATTAGTTAGTAAATTTTCACTTATCTGGGAACCAGTGCCTTCATTCTATCATTTACAGTGCAACAATTATCTTTTTTCTAGAAATCAAAACTATACACATAAAAGTTGAGGGGTTTTATTTTTTCCTTTGTCAATTATCAATACTCTTCTGTTAGAGCCAAATAAGCTTATTGGTTCTTTTTTTTTTTAAGATTATTTATTTATTTATTTATTTATTTGAGAGAGAGAGAATGAGAGATAGAGAGCACAAGAGGGAAGAGGGTCAGAGGGAGAAGCAGACTTCCCGCTAAGCAGGGAGCCCGATGCGGGACTCGATCCCGGGACTCCAGGATCATGACCTGAGCCAAAGGCAGTCGCCCAACCAACTGAGCCACCCAGGCACCCAAGCTTATTGGTTCTTGATATTTTACATGCACTGAAGAAATTTTTCTTAAAAAGTGCATTCATTAATATAACTTTTATTATGAGTCAGGGAGGTGCTACTTTTTAAAAGTAATTACACATGTAGTTAACTTGAAATATTTCTGATAGATCGCTCTCCTTCATTGTCCTGTATCAATATTTTTCCAGTATTCTGCAATTCTTAATCTGAAGGGTGATAACAGCATGAATAAAGGTTACCTTTATTAGGTCATCTTTAATCATACAATTAAGAGGTAACATTTTTATCAATCTAGGCTTTCTCTTTTCTTTCAAAAAGATATATACACTCTGTTCTACCTGTCACCCTAGGACATAAAATAAATACCTGCAAAGGAAATTGTGTGTTGCTTAAGTTTCCAGCAGCTGTTTCTCTTTACATAAAAATCAGATCCTCTTTAAATATTATTATACTTTTAGAAATTTCAGTTAAAAATCAAACCACAGTACCATGTTGGAGTAGTTGACTATTCTGAATGCTGAATTATAACAAGGGCTATCCCTGCCTTTCCTTTATGTTCCTTCTTTATTAGGCTTGAAAACATTGCATAGCCTCCTGAATTTCCAGGGCAAAATTGAGCATGAGATAACATCTAAAGAGACGATTACCTGAGTCTCTTTCTCAGAGAAGGATCCCAGGTTAGCATTACAATTTTATCTTTCCAGTTTCTATAGTCTGACCAGTATCAATTGCGTGCTGGATGCTTCTCTGTCACCAGCAAAAATGATTCTTATAACTCTCCCAAGGTAACGTAAGTGGGGACTCGGGATCAGAAATGTCCATGCTTTCATTTTCAAAGATTAAGTCTGTAATAAATTCTGCTGACTGATACATTGTTCAGTTTTTTGAAGTAATCTTTGACATAAGGAGAAAATAAACACCTGCCCACCACCTGGCTTTCCCCAAGCAGCAAGTTCCGTGTTGGCTTACTTACTTTATTCCTTTTAAGCTGAAAATATAAGAGAATCACTAAGTGGCTGACAGGTTCACTTTCCTATGGCTAGGGAAGGTTGGCATGATTTCAGAATATCAAATTTTGGAAATCGTTTTTAAATCCAGTATACATTGTGTCATTGGATTTGTGGAGAATCTAGAGCCCTTAATCTGGATGCAGTCTCATAGATACAAATCCTTTCCTGGTGAATTGATTCTTTTTCTAGAAATGGATTGTATTGTTTGGTGATGCTGACAAATCCCTCAGTGTGTCATCCCACTCAGGAGCAAGTGCCTGTTGACTTCCATTATGACTGTCCACTGGATGTGCTTATTATGGTCTTATCCAGGGAAAACCACCAAGGAAGACTAGTGAAAACACATTTTGTTTTCAAGTGTGTCCCTAGGATGCTCATTGCTGGTGTCTCAGCAAAAGCTTCAGTAGTAAGCTGGCAAACATTTTATTTCCTTCAACTAGAGGCAGTTAAATAAACGGGCTTCTCTAGAGAATGGCATAATGTGAAATTTTAAAATTAAATTACATGACCTCTTACAGACCAAAAATTACCCTTTATATCCCCTCTATTTTTTTGTAACTGTTCTGTTCCTTTGCTGCCACAAGTTCATAAACACAGAAAACATTGAAATGGATTATTGTCAATACTCAATAAACACAAACAAGGACTTATGTTGGGCTACTGTGCAAGGAAAATCTTATTTAAATTAGAAGCTGCGTGAGAAAAGATATACAAAACATGAAACAACATTGGTTCATTATTCTGATGCTATTGCTTCAGTTCCACTTTTCCCTGAAAGTTTAGTTTTTGGCAGTTTTCAAATCATAAATGACTTCTAACATCTTACCTAGGAATAACTTTTCACTTAAATGCATAATTCTTTCATATTTGGAAATAATCCAATGCAAGTGCTTTTTTCATTGTTTCTGTTAGTTTGTTTTATCATATCGAAAACCCAAACCAAATTAAATCCTTTCACATTGCACATCACTCAAGCTAAATAAAAAATAATAAAATATAACTAGTTGATTCAAAACATCTCAGGTTAAGCCCTATCAATTTCTTGGAAATACTACTTATCTTCTCAACCTCCCTGAACATTCTGGAAGCAGAAGAAAAGAAGGAGATAATTAGACATTAACTAACCTTTATTAAAAAAGTTTATTGTAGATTAAACACAATTGTACAGATTTTCATTTAATCTTCACTAAGTGGTGAAGATTGCTTTCTAGATTTTAAAAAGAATCATCCTTAGTCTTGGAAGCAAAACAGCTTATACACGTTCAGGTATAGAAGAAAGTCTGAATCAGAATTTGAATCCATGTCTTCTGGATTTTAAAGGGTCTACCCCTCTATCACACTGCTTCCCTTAAATATCTGTTCCTTTGAATCTCTGAACCTTAGCGTTTGTAGGACTGGAGTGAATTAAACTACTCTCTTAGTGGTTGCAGTGACTGAGGGTCTTTTGGAATTCTTGACATATCTGCAAAGTGACCCTTGGAATAACCATTCGATTTAGATAAACTCCTATGCTTGTTTGCTACACTACTTTGAGTAGGGATGCTTGATGTTCTTAATGAGCGAACGTGAGTGACTTTGTGCTGGGGGAAAGTGCAGAAGCTATTTCACAACAATTTTGAATACTGCCAATCAGGCCCCAAATCCTGGTTATCAGTATCTGTGTACATTACAAATCGTTTTAATGTACTCTGGAGTGATGAGAGGTGAGAAGTTTGTGTGTGAGGGAGCGTTTGCCTGGTGCAAGCAAAAGGGGGTAGGCAAGGCATTGCAGTTCCTATCCATCTTTACAAATACAGTGCTGACCTCCAAGGGAAAGCTCTGTCTCATATAAACCCTCCATGCCAGGACTACTTTGGGGTAAGACATTAAAGGGCATCACTCAAGCTAAATCTCACAGCTACCACCGGACTATGGATCACTGATGAATGAGCCAGCAGTTGAATGTTTAGCAGGCTGTGACGACTTTGCACGGAAATAGGAAAATTTATTACCAGCCTGCCACATCAGTGCCTGTCCTGCCTGCTTTTTCTCCCGTTCCCTCCCGATGTCTACTCCCACTCCATCTGACAGTCAAACCCCTTTTGGCCCCCCAGTTTCCCCTCCCCGCAGAGAACGGATGGTCTAAACAGTCACGGAGTCCTGTCATTTTTCAAGAGCTGTGATGCTAAGGATGATGCTGTTGATCCAGGGTTTTAATTTTTTTTTTTAAATTAATGGCATTGCTTTTCTACATGACCTTGCAGAGGAGGCTAAAGGGTGTCCATTCTGTGTGCTACAGAATTTGTGCAGCCCCAAAGTATGCACGATGGGGGTGGAGGGCAGAAAGAAGGAGGCAGCAGGGAAAGGCAGCGGCCCGAGAGCCAGGGAGGAGAGGAAGGAGGAGAGACGGAGAGGAGAGGATCAGGCGGACAGGCTCTGCCAGCCAATCAGAGGCGCGCTCCGGAGCTGCAGAAGACCGAGCCGCGGAGCCCGGGGCTCGCAGGAGCGCCGAGCCGAGTCTGGGGCTCTCCGAGGACCGGAGCAGCTGTGCCGTGAGCACTGGGAAAGTCCCCTCTTTGCTTCTCATAAATTAAGTTCTTTTCCACCAGTTAGGGCAAGTCAGCTAAGGTAAGGCTTCAATAAATGACACTTTACTGTGTAGTGACATTAATATTTTTTGTACAATGGGGGCTGCTTACCCGGTTCTGAGTCAAAACAATATTTGGTGAAATCCTCCTCTCGGATTGGTTTCACAGGATCTAGGGTGAATGGGAAAGTTGTATCTAATGCTTCGTAAGCCTTATGACTCGAATACATTATTATTATTATTATTATTTTTAATTTCTTATCCAGGAATGTTGCTATAGAGCTTTTGGAATGTGAGTCTAATAACCCCGCTGGGTGTCTGTTTATGTTGATCTGTGGATATGCTGTTATCTGCCCTGCCCCTGAAGTTGGAAGGAGAGTCTGCAAGGCACATTTGAGTAGTGATGGCATCAAATTGAGCTGTCATGTATGTCTAGTTATAAAAGTGAGAGAGAGCATTGTCAGAAGAGAAACAGGGACGTTGAAACTGAAATTTTGGTAGTGCTTTTTAATTATTGCCTTTCCAATATCCTCTAAAATTACATGATATCTGAGTACTGAAGCTGCAGCTGAGCAAAGCTCATTTTCTCTTTTCTTTCTTTCATTCTTTTTTTTTTCCATGAATCGCTTCCATAAGTGCTTATTAAAGCTTAAGATGAAACTTTTACTTCTCTTAAAGGGCACTATAAATGATGCATAAGAAGGAATTAGGCAGGCTCCTGTGATCAGCAGCACACTTTATTTAGCATATGCCCTTATGTTTGTTAACTCTGATTCATATCCCTTTCTTAACTTCTTGAACCTGATTTGTCTGAGTGTGGGAATAACAATTATTTTGTATTAATTTTCGTGTCTAAAATTCCAGGCAAAATTATGCCTTATGCATGTTTGTATGCCTGTGTGTGTGAGAATGTGTGTGTGTGTGTGTGTATTGTGCGTGCAGATGTGGAACTAGGAAAACCTGTCATGTGACAGGTGAAAAAATACAATTTTATTAGCTAGTTATTACAGTTTTTCCTTATATCAATGCCTGTGGTACTTAATGAACTTTCACATTAATCAAGAGTAAATGTTCCTTGCTATTTCCCTGCTGGATATCAAGAAATATTAAAATAAAATTCTTAGCTAAAATTATTATGGTCTTCCATTTGCTCAGGTGACGGCATCACTGCTTTGAGCTGAGAGATACAGATCAGGGAAAGATTTTATTTTGCAGCCAAAAAAAAAAAAAAAAAAAATTACCACAAGCTCTCACAGTGTTTTGGAACCTTTATTTTCGACTCTGGGATCACCCACAGATTTTTCAAAGCAGGGGGCTTTCCTTATGCAGTAATTGCTCTCTTCTATTTTAGTGGACTTGCCTTACCAGAGAAAATATTCTAAATCAAGAGTTTGAGGTCCAGATTAGATTTCGTGTGTACCTTGTTGGATGTGGGAGGGGAAAGCAGGATATGATACTAGTAGAGAATTAGTTCTGTCGTCTAACACTCTGGTCCAAGCACCAATCATCATTTCAGTTTCTTTCAAGCCTCCTGTTAGATATTTAATTCTGGATTTCTTAATAATGAATTAACCTAGTGTAGGTGAACACATTTATTCACTTAATAAGGCATTCATTTAATGCCTTGCTGGATAAGGATTTTATAAACCATAATACTGATGATTTTCACAGAGATAGCTAACTTAAGGAGGGAAAAAACAAAACAAAACAAAAATGATACCAATGGTCAAGTTTGATTCCCTGACAAGAATCAGAGGTAGAAAATAAGGATTTACTGTTTCAGATGCAACAGAAGTGTCCAACTGAAGATAACCCAAGAGTAAAGGAAAATATAATAGTAGAAGGAAGGTAAGAGCTGGAAAGCTCTAGCTGTAACTCTGTATAGTGCATGTTGGATATAATTGGCTACAGCAGTTGCGAACATGGTCAATAGAAACCGGTGCTTGAGTAAAATCTATACATTGGGCAATTGGAAATTATTCCTCCTGATGCCCTATTTTTCAGATGGATATAAGGGAATCATGAGAATGAATGAGTCAGTCCAACTTTATAAATTCTTTAGATGAAAGGTGCTATATATAGTAAATATATAGTACTTTTTTATTGGCTTATATAAGTGTTGATATTTGTGGTGTGATGAAAAGAAACCACATGTTCACAGGTGTGTGTCCCACTCGTCCTGTATTTGGCTTGTTGATGATTAGAAGTTTGAGGTATACCTGATGTATTTGCAACCTGATTTAATCATCTTTTAGACTCTGAACATGCATGTGCCTGTCCGTAGGTCTAGGCTAAAACATACTGAACTTATTGACCTGAAAATATTTTATCTCAAATCCCTGTTTTCGATGCCATGTAGTCAAGTGAAAAGTGAGAGAAGTTGAGAGATTAAACACAGCAAGTGTGTAAGATGTTGTTTTGCTTTTTTTTTCTTAATAAGTAGAGGACTTCAAACTTTTTAATTCGCTTAATGAATACCTTTGTGTTTTGTAGGATGCCTAGCAGCATCCCTGTTTTCTACCCACAAGATGCCAGTAGCAGCGTTCCCAAATTGTGACAACCAAAAATATCTGCAGGCATTGTTAACTAGTTCCTTGGGGAGGGGGCACACTAGCACCCCTCTCCCACTGAAAACCACTGCTGTAGTAAAAATCAAAGATTGTGTGCAGAAAAGGGTCATACAACACATGGTTCGAGTAGACAACTGCTCACATACAGTTCAGTTTGGGTGCTCTGTGATGACCCCCCTTCTCTTGCTTTGGATGAATTTCAACTGGTGTTTCATTAGGTCCCTAACACAGACTGTGGGAGAGCTTATCAGTATTGTTTTTTCTATAAACTGAGAGACTGGCCTGTATTATCATATATTACCATTTGTAGGACCAAGAGGAAATTTAAAAAAAATGGGAAAAAGAAAATGTAGATGCAAAGACTGAAGACATATTTCACTTCAGTTTTTATTTTCAGATGATTCTTTAATATAAATAATAAGTAAATGAAAGATACTGATTCTTTCTATTCTATAATAGCTTTTGTTATTTTGTTATTTTTTCTTTTCTTTTTTTGTCTGTGTTTAGAATGTCAGGAGTGGGTGTTTACTCTAGTAATTCCATGTGCTTGGGGTATTTTATAATGTTCAAAGTCTCCAGAAGTAAAAGGAAAACATTTTGATTTTAAATGCATACTTCTTAGTTGGTGGTTATGTATAGCACAATAAAAAGAAATATTGAGCTTAATGATTTGAAGACATGGCAGAACTTGATCCTGACCTGGATTACTTGTGTCAAAAGTCCCTTGTATATAGACCATTTTTCCTCATCTGCCAAAGGGGATAAGAATAGGTATGAGAACCAACAATACAAGGTGTTAAAATGGCTTTCAATTTGTTAAGACCTACACCACTGTTGATATATTATCGTAGAGTCAATGTCTCTGGTGATTTGTTTGATGAGAGTTGACTCAGTCTGCTAAATCTTCTAGCTATAGTGGTTAAAAATTATCTATAAGAAATGGCAGTATTTTGGGGCGCCTGGGTGGCTCAGTTGTTTAAGCGACTGCCTTCGGCTCAGGTCATGATCCTGGAGTCCCGGGATCGAGTCCCGCACCGGGCTCCCTGCTCAGCGGGGAGTCTGCTTCTCCCTCTGACCCTCTCTCCTCTCATGCTCTCTCTCTCACTCTCTCTCTCTCAAATAAATAAATAAAATATTAAAAAAACGAAATGGCAGTACTTTTTGTTTTGTTTTTATTTAAACTCCAGTTAGTTAACATACAGTGTAATGTTAGTTTCAGGTGTACAATATAGTGATTCAACACTTCCATAAAACAGCCTGTGCTCATCACTAGTGCCCTCCTTAATCCCCAACAGCTATTTCACCCATCCCCCCCATGACCATCAGTTTGTTCTCAGTAGATACAAGTTTGTTTCTTAGCTTGCCAATATCTCTTTCTTTTTTTTTCCCCTTTGTTCATTTGTACAAAAGGCATTATTCTTAATTTTTTTTATGGATGAAATAAAACATCTTCATTTTGGAATGTGATTTAAGTTATAGATAAACCTAATTTTTCTCTCATTTCCATTTTTCCCATATTATCTACATTTATAATTTGTTTAAAAATACAGAAATGTGAAACCTAGAATGCACTTTGAAATTTCCTCTTCAACAATAACCATTTAACCATTAGTACTAATTTGGTATATATTTTCAAAATAATTTTTAATGAATAGATTAATATAGATATTTATATATAATTATAAAACATAGATTTAAAGTTGCAGGCATACACAAATGTATGCATTCATATGAGCATATGCATACAGATAAAGTAAACCCAGCTCAATGTTATACCCAACTAATTTTATAGCATGTTCAGTCTTCCATGTGAGGTTATAGAGAATTCATGAATATCTAGAAAGAATCCAGTGCACCATTATGCGCAGATCTGACATTTAACTCTAGTTCAATGTTAGGGACACACATTTGTTTTACAGCTTTCTCTTCTTATTATGCCAGGGTGATTTCAGGTTGGTGATGCCCCTGCCATAGTGAGTGGTGCACATTTTGACGATTGCATAGATTTACTACCATTCATTTAAGTAATCCTCTATTAAAATGTTTTTCTCTAATAGTAAAGAAAAGGCCAACACAAATTAAATAATTTAGTATCTTTATCATTGCTGATAGTGTTTTGACTTTTAAGTGTGGTACATGTTCCAGAAAGAGATTTCCAGGAAAATAAATGGACTTCAGGGAAATGTAGGAACAATATAAGAAGAACATTCACTTTAGTGTATCCTGACATGTGTGGGTGTTGCTTCCTAGATACCAGAAAATTCTGGTATGTAAACTTCTACACTGCATGACTACATCAATTTAGGAATAGTAAGCAGAGAATAAAATGAACAAAGTTCAACCCCTACGAGTGTTTGAGTGAAATACTGATGAGAGCAAATATTTCACTTATCTGAGTTCCCCTAGACTATGCCTTATCCAATATTTTGCTCACACTGCATGGGATATGATAGATGAATTACCAGTTAAATGAATTTGGACTTTGCAGATGCCTCTACTGGAAAAAGGGGAATTCACTATCATTTAGATTTCACTTATGTTTAGATGACCATAAGGATCTTCAAATAGATATTTTCATTGTATTTATGCCTTTGGGACAATATATATGACTTATATATAACTATTCACAATATGATGTGACTGGCAAGTCCACTTGATCCAATTATTTTCAGTCAGTCTACCTGATAACAAAAGTATTTTAAATAAAAATATATGTGTTGGTTAAACTCACAGTTATCAATGGGATTTAAATGAAGACTGAATGCCATTTTAACCTATTGAATCATCATATTACAAATAATTTTGGAAACCAGTGTTGGCAAAGGTGTGATAAAATTTTTATTTACAGTTATCCCTTGTAGCAGTGAAAATTAACATAACGGTTTTGAAAAGCAATTTTCAGTCTATGAACTGGAGATGGGAAAAAGCAGACTTCCTTACATGTGACTTGTGGGAATAAACCCCTAAAAAACAACTCAAAGTATCAAAAAATGAAGAAATAACTCAAGAAGTTAAACGTAAGAATTCAAATCAATCTAAATAATGATAAATTGATGGAACTGAATATTAAGCTGAATACAAAACTTTATATAAAATGTGATTTTTAAAAGGACATCAAGTAAATCCATTCTCTTGGATAATATATTGAGACAAAAACGTGCATCTCCCAATTTTTCTGTACTGTTTATGTATTTAAACATGTGTAATTAGTATCTTCAGCTTCAATGTGATGTAATTTAAGTGAGCCATGAAAATATAAACAAATTATTTTAGCTTTATGCAATATTTTGCTTTTATAGAGAACCTGCTTATTGGCTGATTGGTTCAGTTCAACTTACCAATAGATGAGAAAGCCCTGTATTAGTGATTGGGAAGTAAAACAGTTCCAAAAGACTATTCAGTAATATTTTCAATTCTGTGATTGAAATTCTACTTTTAGATGATTTTTATCATATTTTTAAAGCAAAAATAGTCATACCAAATAATAGATTATACTTTATTAAATGTTAAATTAATTTATGGAAATTACATTCTATTTGGGAAGAGTGATGATATACAAGGGAAATCATGTATTGCTTGTAGAAAATACCATTATTAAGTGGGATATGGAATAAAAGTGTTTTTTTAAGATTATTTATTTGAGAGAGAGGGAGAGAGAGAGAAAGAGTGAGAAACAGCATGCAGGCGAGAGGATCAGAGGGAGAAGCAGGCTCCCCGCTGAGCCAGGAGCCCAATGTGGGACTCAATCCCAGGACTCCAGGATCATGACCTGAGCCGAAGGCAGTCGTTTAACCAACTGAGCCACCCAGGCACCCTGGAATAAGAGTTTTGAAGAAATAGGTGGTAGTTTATATTTTAGCTATTATGGCTTGTAAGCCCTCATTAAGAAGGTGATTTTGAATAAAGCCTTGGAGGAAGTATGGTCATGGACAATATTGATATATGATAAGCCATATTCCAGAGAGGGCCAAAGCAAGTACAGAAGTGGGGAGGAATATGCAGAGCCTATGGAAGAATAGCAAGAAGGCCAGCATAGCTGTAATGAAGGAACAGAAAAGAATCATAGAAGGAGAATACCATTAAGAGATAATGGAAACTGGATCATGTGTAGATCCTATAGATTAGTATAAGGACTTTGTATTTTTCCTAGGAGATTTGGGGTAGTCTTAGATGTTTCTGATGAGAGAAATGTCTTAATCTGATGTCTGCATGTTAGGTGTTAATAGAAGATGAAGGCTACAGATGGGATTAATGTTATTAATCAGCTATGTATCAGCAAGGAAGTCTGGCCATGGGGTTGCAGTTAGAGTGGAGAGGAGCTAGGACAGAACAGGACAGTTGTGGAATTATTTCAATAATTTGAGGAGAAAAAATGGTGACTTGCAGGAGAGTGAAAGCAATGGCGGTGGGCAAAAGAGGTATATCTTGAAATTAAAGCTGATAGGATTTGACATTATATAGGATATTTGGGCTGGTGGGGGACAGTAAGGGTAAAGGATAAATTTTGTTTGCAGCATCCCGAGCAATTAGAAGGATGTAGTTGGGGAACACCTGGTTGGCTCAGTCGAAAGAACTTGTGGCTCTTGATTTCAGGGTCATGAGTTCAAGTCCCACATTGGGTGTAGAGATTATTTAAATAAATAAACAGAAGAAGAAGAAGAAGAAGAAGAAGAGGAAAAGAAGGAGAAAGAAGGAGAAAGAAGGAGAAAGAAGGAGAAGAAGAAGAAGAGGAAAAGAAGGAGAAAGAAGGAGAAAGAAGGAGAAAGAAGGAGAAAGAAGGAGAAGAAGAAGAAGAAGAAGGGGGAGGGGGAGGGGAGGATGAAGAAGGAGGATGAGGAGGAAGAAGGAAGAGGAAGGGGGGAGGGAAAGAATTGGGCAGAACAAAGTCTGGCAGGGGAAGGAGGACAGGCAGTTAAATATGAAGAACCAAGTTTTGTATACTTTTTCAGGTTTTTTGTTTTGTTTTTTAAGTAGGCTCCATGCCCAGCATGGAATCCAATGGGGGGGCCCAAACCCACAACCCCAAGATCAAGACTTGAGCAGAGAGACTGAGTCAGAAACTCAACTGACTGAGCCAACCAGGTGCCCTTGTATATTTTTAGATTTAAATGTCTTAGTAGGGATGGCGTGGAGTCCGTGGAATACAGAGGTGTAGGATTCAGAGAAGAGCTGTCAGCTGGAGGTAGGAAATCAGAAGCCATCCCTCATAGACTGAATTTAAAATGAAGAGATTGGATGTGAATGAAAAGATGAAAAACGCAAGGCCAATAAAAAAATTAAAAAAAAATAAAAATGAAAATCAAAAACTAATGATGCAATGTATGGTGATTAACATAACAATAAAAAATTAAAAAAAAAAACAAACCCACAAGGCCAGAAGCTGGAGCAACCCAACACAGATAGGTTGGGAAAATAAAAACCAGCACAACTGGTTTCTTGAGGCCATAAAAATTAATATTGGCACAAAATTATTGCTTTAATCATCTCTAGATTTCAGTGTTCATTAATATAGTTCTGCTCTTTTAATATTTTTATTGGCTTTAACTAAAGCATGATGTTACAATTATTGCTTTTTCGATTTGACAAATATGTAATATAAAATATATCTAATTTACTAATGGTTGAATATTTTGCTTTTTTCTAGCCCAAAATTACTTTAAAAATATTTTAGATTTATTTATTTATTTATTCATTTGAGACAGAGAGATACAGAGAGAGAGAGCATGAGCAGGGGGAGTTGCAGAGGGAGAGGGAGAAGCAGGCTCTCCGCTGAACAGGGAGCTGATGTGGGACTCGATCCCAGAACCCTGGGATCATGACCTGAGCCGAAGGCAGAGGCTTAACCATCTGAGCCACCCAGGTGCCCATTTTAAAAATATTTTAAAAAGTAGATAGGAAGTCTCCCATAGCCAATATTAAAATTAAGGAACTGTATGTTTTTATGTTGCTAGCCTGCTTATGATTTATGTCCTTTGATGTGCAGGAGAAATATATAAAAAAACAAGATATGAATCTATAGTTTCAACTGTTGGTATGAGGTGACTATAAAATAATGAAACTGATCTTTAAACAAATATGCAGGATTATTATATTAGTAGATTTTACCAACGACACACACACCAATGAAAGCATTCTTTCAGCAACTATTCCAGGACACACGCATGCACATGCACACACATTCACACACACACAACCCTATGACTTTATGATCACATTCCATTACTTAATCAAAACAGATGATAATCAGCTTGATTAACCAGCACTTTATTAACAAAACTTCATTTAGAATATTTATAATCTTAGATGAATTAAGTGCTTTAACTTCTGCAACTCAGTTTTGTGAGAGAAGTAACAAAAAGAGTTTGAACAATTTAAAGGCTTAAGTGTTGTGTGTGACCACATTGAAGGCTAATGTAGTGGGCAGAATAATGGTTCCCAAAGATATCCAGGTCCGAATTCCTGGAACCTGTGATTATATTGGGTGGCACAGGTAGCTTAAGAATGTAGATGGAATTAAGGTTGCTAATCAGCTAATCTAAAACAGGGAGCTGATCCTGGAGGATCCAGGTGGGCTCATGGTAATCACAGGGTACTAATGGTGGGAAAAGGAAGCATACAGGAGGTCAGAGTGATGATATGTGGGAAGAACTCAACTCTGATGTTGCTGGGTTGGAATATGGAGGAAGAGGGCCAAGCACTAAGTGCTTTGGGAAACCACTAGAAACTGGGGGAGGCAAGAATTCTCCACTATTGCCTTTAGAAAGGAAGGCAGACATGACAGACACTTTGATTTTAGCGCAGTTGTGACTCATTTCAGACGACTGACCCGACCCATCTCAGGCTCCTTTACCTACATACAGAACCAGAAGATAACAACTTTGTGATGCTGTGATGTGAAGCCACTAAATCTGTGGTATTTTGTTACATTAGCAATAGGAAACTGATATAGCTACCTAGCATAAGGAGGCATTTTAAGTTCTGCCTTTTATAAACAAATCATGTTAATTTTTTGAGCATAAATATATAGAATATTATTGAGTATATAATAATTATACCATTAACCTGATATTCTTATATTGTTCAACATTATAAATTGTTGAAAAAAAATCATGATATCAACCCTGAAAGATGTTTTCTAAAACAGAATGTAAAGTATAATTAGACCCTAATGAAAAAAAACAATGTATCTTACCTAATGTGTACACTCTTGTCCCCAGTAAGTACATTGTACTTCTATTACTATGAGTGTACTGGACTTCTAGTTCTTGTGTCCAAATATGATTTAAAGAGTGTCAAATTCTTTTCTATAGCTCTTTTAGTTGTAACAATGCAAGCATCAACTTACAAATTAAGAAATAGAATGTATAGCAATGTATAATGTATAAACCACATTTCCCCTTTTCACTTTTACAGCAGGAAATATTCAACTTTTGAGCAATACCATTTTATAAAAAACAAATTTCATTTTGATATGCCATTCAGTAGTTTAGAGGGTATAAAGATAGATAACCTGGTATGATTAAGAAAGATGAATTTAGAATGAGAATAAAGAAATCTGCGTTCTTTCAATGATCTAACTATTTTATAAGATTTATTTATTTTAGAGAGAGAAAGAGTGTGCAAGTGGATAAGGGGCAGAGTGAGGGGAAGAGAGAGGGAATCTCAAATAGACTCCCACTGAGCATGGAGCCCCAGGGCTCAATCTCATGACCCTGAGATAATGACCTGAGCTGAAACCAAGAATCAGACACTTAACTGACTGGGCCTCCCGGAGAACCCCTGTGATCTAACTATTTTTAAATAAGTGAATGAGATGACTCTTAAACAGGAGAAAAGTTATTTAGCCTCCCTTTCTGAATGGCTCTTCCTCATGTTTAAAGCATAACATTCAGGTGAACGTTCATGGAAAAATGTTGTGCATATTTCAAGTGTATAGAAACTAAAAGAATGTAGTAAAGCAAATCTTCTAGCAGTATTTGGCTAATTACAATTTTATTTCAGTCTTTGAAATGTCCTAGATATATCATTTGCTCATACCTGGTTACAAAAGCCCTATTCAGCACATGGTTCTAATCGTGACAATAGACCTGCCCACCTGCATGTGAACCATTCCAGGGCAGGAGGAAAACCCAAATGAGTAATGCACACCTGTCTTCCCTAATCTGGCTGGTTGGTGATATTGGAGGCACTGGAACAAATTGTTCATCTGAGCTTCCTTACTCTTGATCCACGTTCCATGATCTGCTTCCAAAATCCTTGGCTGGCCTCCTAGGGACAGAACCAACTCTGAGTCATGCTTCCATCCCTGGCACATAATCAAGTGACATTTCACTTTCTTCTTACATGTTTTGCTTTTCTGATTTATATTCATTCTATTAATCTTTTAAATGGTAGGTGCTCAGTATAACAAGTCAAAAGATAAGGTTAACAACCTCCATTTCCCTTTCTTCAATGCCTACTCAGCTGAAATATCCAAAAATTAGAATTTTTATCCATCCATTTTTATCCACCTTTCTTTATACATCTGTAAAACATGTGTGAACATATATATGCATATAGATATAATATGGGCATAGACTTTTTTCTACTTTTTAATGTAAATGTGTTATGTTATTTTACTGTGCATTTTTACATAAAATTGGATCACTAAAATCTCTACACATCAGTTACATCAGTCTGATTCTTCCTTGTCTTTATTGTTTCTGGATTAATTTGTTTTCATCCCTGCTTCTGTGTTTATGTCCTGCCACATTGCATCATTTTTCTCTTTTGTCCCTCTTCAATCTTATCCCTCCAAATTTTCATTTGCTCTGATGTCAGTTAACTAGCTTGGGCAGCCATAACGAAATCCCAAGGACTGTGTATCTTAAACAATAGGAATTTCTCTTTCATAGTTGTAGAGGCTAGTAAGTCCAAGATCAAGGTGCTGGCCCATTCAATTTCCTGGTGAATGCTCTTTTCTCTCTTCCTGCTTACAGATGGCCACTTGCTGTGTCCTCATATGGCAGAAAGCAAGCTCTCAGGTGTCATTTTTGATCAGGGCACTATTTCATATGAGGGCCTTACCCTCATGACTTCAGCTAAACCAAATTGCCTACCCAAAGGCCCTTCTCCAAATTCCATAGCACTGGGGGTTATTAGGGTTTCTATATAGGAATTTTGGAGGTACATGGTTCAGTCCACAGCAACAGTTCCTTCTGTTTTCCTATCTTCAACTCTTTTAAAAAAATATTATTATTATTATTATTTCTAAACATCCTCATTCTTTGTTCTACCAGTCATTTCAGTCTCCTCGGTATGTTCCGGTCCTCGTTCACCTCTTTCTCCAAAGTCACCTTATGTGACTTTTAAGAATGCACCTGAATATTATAGCCATCTGTTTTTCTGAAACCCTTCCAAATACTAGAAACTAAGTCTACACTCCTTCCCTGAAATGTTTGGTGACAACCGTCAGTTAGGTCCCTTTTCAAGACAGTTTAAAGGTCATGAGTATTGCTTGACTTCTGTGCCCACTCTATACTCTAAAATGCTGAAGCAATAAGTTTTTAGCAAATGTAAATGCACATAAATATGCAGAGAATAATATATAATATATGATACTTATGTGCATGCACAAAATGTATTATCTTTTTTTCAACTCTTTCTCCTATAATTATGTAGGTTGCTGAAATCTGTGACATTTTGTGTTGTCTAGGATATCTCATGACTTTTTTGCCCCTGGATTTATTGAATGCATTATATAAAGTGAAATTTAAAATTATTTGTTTCAAGGCTTTTAAACAGAATTTCTGGACATTTCATTAAGGAAAAAATTGACTTTGATCCATTTATTACTGACTTGAGTAATAAAAAGAAAAACTCAGGAGATGACTATCAGTAGTATATGGGTATCACTGGTTTGAAATAGTCAAGGCATGAATCACCCTTTCAGATGAGATGTTCTCACCAACTTCGAAGACATCTCCTGTGTGACTCTGGAGATATATAGCAGTTGGGAATAGCTTGTTTCTCCCTGAGAAAGAAACTCACTCTATTTCCAGTCCAGTGCTAAGGAGAATTTCATGTGTATGCAAAAAGGTATTTTTAACACAAATTTGGTATTAACATGGAATTGCTGACTCTTCCGATTGTAAAATTGTGGCTTTCAGAAAGAAGTAAACTGGGACACTCTGTCAGCATCCTGTAAATGATACCCATTCTTTACTAAAGGAAATGCCAAACATTTAAAATGAAAAAGCAACACATTAACTCAGTGAAAAGGCTAGATTGTTCTAATCAATAAACTCTACAAGAGTAGTTTATTCTTAGCTAATACATGTTTATGTCTCTAACTTATCACAACAAAAGAACATTCTTTATAAAATTTTGATTTTCTAAACAACATGAAATATTTAAAATAACAATTGCTTCACCTCAGATTGTGTTTGTTATTGATCTTTCTGCTCTATGTAAATACTAACTCAGAGCTTGCTTTTCAGATGTTTATCAAAGTGCACACTTCTCCTGGAAACTCCTCAATTTACTTTTCTGCCTATTAATTTTTCACCCAGTACAGTACATTTTCTCCAATTTATTGCATTTCATTAAAAAATTACTGCATTAGAAAAATAATTTTATAATATATAAAAGTAGCACATTCTGGCAAAATATGTTTCATTGGATAAAAAATGAATTTCATGTAATTTTTTATAGAGTGTAGTGACTTGATACACTGAAAAAGTTGAGAGAAATTACCTAATGTATACTTTGAACTCAGATTTCAATTAACTTATTGATTTATTTACATTTATTGTTATATAAGTTATCATTTATTGATAACTAGAAGTCTTTTCTGGGATCTCTGGATGTTGGGCAGATATTAACTTCATTGTTTATGGGAGTAAACTGAAGTCATACAAATTCACAGACTTGCCCAATGGGGCACACTTCATAGTAGCTGAATCACAATGGAGCATGCCCTGTCTTTCTCCGTTTTTTGTACCTCTCCACCGTTCATCCTCCATACCCCCTCAACTGTGGATCTGATGGCCTTGCCTCATGTTACAATTATAAAGCTTTCTAAAATCAGTGGGACATTGACTATCTCATGTCACTACCAAATCTACATGTAAACTGGTATCTAAGTTCTAATCCCTTTTCTCTGCTCAGGTTAGAGTGAAAGAGCATTCTTGCTATTATCCATACCTGGTTCTCAGGTTTCCTGCCCTAGACCCACTCTGACTCTTCCTCTGAATCGGTTGCATCATCATATTATCCCTTCTTAACTAATCAAATTCTACATAGTCCATATACCGAGTTCTATATATTGTAGCCCTAAAATATATTTAATATGTGTTCACGACTTTCATATCTGCTGGCATCACACTAATTCAAATCACCGTGACCCCTTCTATAAAGGTTTCCTCTCATTTGCTTTCATCAGCAGATGCTGTCCTTAAATCCTTTATGATATACCAGCTAGCAGAAACGTCTTAAAAATATAAATCAGTAGTGTTGCTCTTCTCTTTCAAAACCCTTCAATGAATCTCAATTTTATGTACAATAAAGACTATATGTTCTTGTCAGGGCCCCTAAAATCCTACATGACTTCACACAGCTTCCCGCTCCAACTGGATCCTCACGTATACCCACCAAATTATACTTTAACACTTTCCCCTCCTCATATATGTTGAGCTTTCCTTGGGGGCATTTGAACTTGTTATTCCTTTTGTCTGAAATACCCTTCTCTACTATTTTCCTATGGCTATGCCTTTATCTTTCATGTTTAATCTCATCCAATTAAAAATAATGCCCTTTTTCCTAAAGTAGCTGCTATACTCATATATTTTCTCATGCTCTTCAATGATATTATTTATTAGTTTACTTCTTTTTTTTTTTTTTTTTCACTTCCAACTAGGAAGTAAACCCTACCTGAACCAAGATCTTGTTTTCCATTCACCTTTGGGTCACCAATATTTAAAAATATTTCCTGGCACATAGTCCAGAATATATCCAAAGACAAATATAGACTGTAATTGAAACAAGTTAGGCTTTTAGAAGTAAACTTTTAAAAACATTTAATTGAAGTATACATAGAAGATACTGCTGCGTAAGTCATGCACATACACATAAATAACTACTGCAGATTGGACATACTTATACTACATAAAATAGAGTATTACCTGTATTCCAGAAACCTTCCTTGTATACTTTCACAACCCCTCCCTCTTCCCCAGACGTAAACTTTTTTCCTCCTGATGTCTTACCATATAGATTAATTTCATCTGTGTACTTTATACAACTAGAATCATACAGCATAGTTCTATTGTATTTGGCTTCTCAACATTATTTTTGTACAATTCGTTTTGTTGATCGAATCAGTAGGTTTTTAAAAAAAAATTTTCATTTTATTACTATAGATTATTCCATTGTATGAATATACCATGAGTTATCCATTCTACTGAAGGGCATTTGGCTGTTTCCAGTTACTATTAAAAATAATACAACTATGAACATTCTTGTATATGAAATCTGGAGGACATATGTGTGCCTTTTACTGGGTATATAGTAGGAGTGAAATGCTCTGTTATAGGGTAGTGTTCAACATTAATAAATACACCCTAATGCCTTTCCAAAGTAGTTGTACTAATTTACACTCCCACATCATTGTATGAGAGTTACTCTAGTTACTGTTAATCTTGCTAATTTTAGTCATCCTGGCAGATATGTAGAGATATCCCATTATGTTCTTCCCTAAACTATATTTTTCGTATTTAAAACTGCAGTAAATTGTAATAAATAATGCCATTAGCATTCATGTTCTACCACTGAATCCATCAGTTGTTTTTATTTGCCCCTCTGCTTTATTGGTAACTAGCTATCTTTATTTTTCTGGCCATTTGAAAACAATTTTTGGCATTAGATGCAGGCTTTCTGAATGGATTGATTTAGCACTTTTGACATTCTCTGACCATATTTTTTTAATTTTTTTTTTATTTAACAGTTTTCCAAGTAAAATGGTAAGATGCAATATAAATACAATGTAGTAAGTACACTTATTTCAGATGCTAGAGAAACAAATTATGCTTTGTAACTTGTGAGGATAAAATATAAATGAGAAAAACAAAGGCCATGACAAAAATAAATGAGCTCATCCATTTTGTTCACCATATTTAAAATATGACTCTGGCCCCACCTGACATTTGTAGATAATACCACCATCAGGACAAAAGAATATCACCTGTTCTTTGTATCTTTCATTAATTAGTATAAAGATAGTTATTAACCACCAAAGGACGGTAGTTTAGAAGCCAGGGAGCAAATGTTTGCATTTTTTTTTAACTTAAACAGTTTTCTCATTTTTGTAATGCTTATTGGCATAATGGGGACAGCCAAAGAGCTGCAGCATGTTTGTCTATGAAAAGAAGCTCTGATAATATATTTAAAAACTATTTCCACAAAGTCTTTGTTAGGAGCATTGGATTTTTTTTTTCTCTAATTAGGTTTATAAGAAATGTGTATCATTAATTCCTTATACCCTATCTCTGGAATGAATGAGAAACTACAAACCATTTTTGTGAAATACTGATTTACTGTTTATTGTTATATGAGGTTGTTTTTAAAATATTTACTTACAAACAAGCATTTTGGATATTTGTTGCCTTATACATTCCCCTTATCAGAAATTTTACTTCTTTTTGGTCTGTGAGAGTTGCATTTAATCAGTAAACATGTTTTGTTTTAATTTGACTTATCTTAAAATCATCATATTAAAATATATATTTTAGAATAAAATCTGAAAGTAAAGAACGTATGCTCTAGCAGTTAGAGATGGATATGAGATCATGCCACAAACTTCAATAAGCTATTTTCTTTTTCTGTAAAACAGATTCATTCCATTTTCAATATTCTTAATTATTTGATGTAAAAAAATTGTTTTACCTCTATCTATCAATGTTATCTTCCTAGAAATTCTAATTGGATTGTTTTCACTATTATTTAAAATACCAAACTGATCTTGTGTGGCAGAGCAAATATATATATATTTTTAATGTTCTGATACACATCTCAAGCTTAAACATGATTTTTAATGTGTACATAAATACATTAAAATTTATTTGTCCTGCTAAGAATTTTAAAAAAATATTGAGATGAACTGCATCCCATGAGCCAATTAAGTTAGCATTTCCATTTTGTTCAGTTAAATCTTTCGCAGTTGGTACCATTTATCCAGAAGACCACATACCATTTTCAAAGAGAAAGTAATAAGGTATTTGTTTCAAACACTTGAGATAATAAGTTAGAGGGTTTCCTCTACTATATATTAACCTGATTATGTTTAAAATTTTTCATTTTCTTCTTAATTGTGATATTAAATTTAAAAAATGCAATGAGAAGGACAAAATGTTTAACATATATCTTGGAACAAAACACATCCTATCTTATTGACAAAATTTAATTTCAAATATCCATATTTATATTTATTCTAAATTTAAAAACTGGACATGACAGTATCTGTTTTATGAAAATACTAATTTATTTTTTATAATAGATACTATAATTTATTATTGCCTGATTGGTTTACCTCTTTCTGTCTCATTTTTTAGTACCTTTTATTCTTGCCACCTTTCATCTGTAGGTGTCCCCAATGCTCTTTTATTGTCCATTCATTATTCTCCATGTATTCTTACTCCTTTGTTCAGCTCATCAACTTTCATGGTAATCATTCATAATTTTATGACTCCATGTATCTAACACTGACTCTTAACCTCTGATCTGATCTTTTACTTCCAGCAATGAACAGACCTCTTCCACATGATCATGTTCTTTCCTTTAATATATAACACTGTTAGATTTGTAATACTAGATTTTTGCTTATATTACTCTAACAAAGTACCAAAATATAAATATAAACAAAATATAAACTATTTAGGACCCCTCTTTGGAGTCTAAGAATATTTTTTTTATAATTGAAATAAGAGCAATATGTACTATACCTTCTTTTATTTTTCTGAGACCAACACGATATAATATAGAGAGTGAGATTTAGAATCAGTCAGAAATTGGTTTGAAGCTTGATTACATTAATATTTGTATCACCACAGGCAAATTATTTAATCTTCTCTTTATAAAATTGTGCAACACTAATGGAAAGTGTTAAAATGTTATGTTTCTAGCACAGCACAGTGTCAAGCATAGAGAAGGCACTCAGTAAAACATGGGTCTTCATCATTTCTGTTCTAGCAATTAATCTGATTTTTCTGTTTATAACATTGACAGCACCATGATTCCATTAAAGTCAGAAAGGCTAAAGTAATAGTTGAATATTCCTTTTCTAATCAGATTCCAGTTCCATCATTTTTTGTCATTAATTATCTTGTAGATAACCAGATTTTCTGTATTCCAGTGACTACCACTGATCATTATCCTTAATCTGGCCCATTTGGCTTGCAGTAGTTCTTATTGCATTTCTTCTCTTTTCCATTTACTATTATTTTTCACTTTTTTTTTCTTTTATGACCTAAGTGTTCTACAAATTGCTTGAAAGCAAACATCACATCATTAATTTCTCTTATATGTCTCCCTGGCCTGGTGGTATGTTATGTGGTTGACATATATTTTAATTGGTTGGTTTGGAAGAAATAGACCTAATCCCATTTTGACATATAGGTCTGATGCATACTCAATATGATTATACTTTTTTTAACATAGGTATCTTTTAAAAATGAACCTGATCTAACTGTGAGGATATTCTGAAATGACTTTAAAACAGCTGACCAGAACTAGTAATTAAATGCATTGCCTTAATTTATTTCTTTATTATTGACTATGTGAATAAGTAAGCACATAGCTCTGAGAATAATAGCTTGCAATTTGCTAATGGAAAAGGGAAGTTTATCCAAAATGCCAGTCTTTGAACTCATTTCAATGAGTAGAATGTTCAACAACTGAAATCTGTTTATTAAAAAAAAGAAAAGGTTGTGTTTCCAATTTAATGATGTAGCAATTTTGTTAACTTTTTAAGGGCTTTTGATTAATATAGATTTGGTATATATATCATTTTACATCCTTCAGGCATAATATAGAGAAAATAAAAAAATATACTATCCAATTGGAATATAAAGTTATGTGTATAGCTAATGTAATATTAAAACATGATAAACTTTTCCCTTTCTTATCCAGATTTATGAGCTCTTAATCTTCTCTCAGGCTTCCATATTTTTAGTTATAAAAGATTAGAAGCCCAACTCATATCCATAAAGTTATGCCATATTTTTCTTTCTGAACAAGAGCATTATTGGAAATATTATTTATGTCTCATCATAATTGAATTAAATAATCTGAACAGAACAACTGCCCAGAAATAAGCATATACTATATATATATATATTTTTTAAGATTTTATTTATTTATTTGAGAGAGAGAATGAGATAGAGGGAGAGAGCATGAGAGGGGGGAGGTTCAGAGGGAGAAGCAGACTCCCCGCTGAGCAGGGAGCCCGATACGGGACTCCAGGATCATCACCTGAGCCGAAAGCAGTCACTTAACCAACTGAGCCACCCAGGTGCCCCAAGCATATACTATATTTTAATGACCAGTAATCTCCACTTGGTGGTTAGAAATGATCTATTGTCTTTCTTTTCATATATAAATCAAATTAGAATGTAAGATAGTTCAAACACAAAATAAAAATATTTTTTCCCTTCCTGAAAACACGTTGCTTTTTTTATGATCACTCCATACCATCTGTTCAGTATTTACTATATAGTTGTCATTGTAGAAAAAGGAAACAAAATGTTGTGTTCCATTGTAGTACATGCATACATCCTCCATATTGCAAGTATCCTCACTGGGACAGATTTAGCTATTTATTGACATGGAGGGCAATACGTTAAGAATTTCTGTTCTCTGGTAACACTCTTCCCCATAATGTAACAAGCCTAGCTCTTTAAAGTCCTCTTCTCTTTTCCTTGTTCCTTTCTTAAACCTACCCTCACCAGGGAAATATAACCTACAAGATAGTGAAACTGGTGATCCCCCATACAGATTTTGTACTCTCCACACTAATCACCAGAGTGAAAAATATCTAAAAGGTCAATGCCATAATTCTAGCTCATGAATTCAGCTTCAATAAGTACTTTGCTAATATATAATGCTATTTATGTAATCTACTTAATAAAATTATCTTGCTTATATTTCTCTATATCAGGAAATTTTGCTATAAGATTTCTAAAATACACTAAAGATAGAAATAGAAATGGTCTGAATGCATCCAGCCATCTAAACACATTGTGTATACATCAGGGTTCATAATTAGTTTCTCAGATGTTTGGCAGGATTCACCAATGAAGCCATCTGGTCCCAGAGATTACTGTAGTGGGAGGTTTCTTGGTTACTGATTCAATCTCTTTACTTACTATTGGTCAGTTCAGATTTTCTGTTTCTTCCTGATTCAGTCTTGGAAGGTTGTATATTTCTAGGAATTTATCCATTTTTTCTGAATTTTCCAGTTCGTTGACATAGTAGTCTCTTATGATCTTATGTGTTTCTTTAAAATCAACTGCAATGTCTCTTTTTTAATTTTTAATTTTATTTGAATTTTCTTTTTTTCTTTGTCTAGCCGAAGGTTTGCCCATTTTAGTTTTTGTTTTTGGAAAAACCATCTATCTCTTAGTTTTTTATATCTTTTCTTTGTTCCTCTGGTCTTCATTTCATTTATTTCTACTCCGATTTTTAGTATTTCCTTCCTTCTGCTAATTTTAGGCTTAATTTATTCTTCTTTTTCTAGTTCCTTGATGTGTACAATTAGGTTGTTTATTTCAGATCTTTTTTTTTTCTCTATTTTCTTTTGAAATCTTTCTAATTTCTTAATAAAGATTTTCTCTTGCTTGTCAGAGTTATGGAGAAAATCTGTTTGTCCTCCCTTATATTCTCTCACAGATATTGTTATACTGTTAACAGTATAGGACTTATTATTTGTTATAAATTTCCAGAGAATTGAAGTTTTTATTTGTTTAAGAATAGCTTATAGCATTGCTATGCTTGTATTGTTCATTTTTATTTAAGTCTACAATAAAGTAATACCAATTTATTTTTTATGCATGTGTAGAAGATGCATAAAATACAAAACAAAGACCTCCTACAATCCCACCACTCAAAGATAATCGCTGTAAACACTGCATATTCTTCAGAACACATATATATAGAATCACTTTATTACATTACATGTTGTACATATATAGGTTTTAGAACACTTTTGCACCAAATGGTGCAGCATTGGTTGTTCTAGTAGGCTTAAATATCTCAATATAATATTGAATGGACATCTCAAAATGGGCATATCCAAACCACTGTGTTTGGCTCTTTGTTGCTGCTACCCAAATTTTTGTATGGTCATTTTTGTTCATACATTTTGAATTTCTGATCATTTTCTTAACTTAGGTCCCATAAAGAAACTACCCAAAATGCATGATATTTTTTAAAGATTTTATTTATTTATTTGACAGAGAGAGACACAGCAAGAGAAGGAACACAAGCTGGGGGAGTAGAAGAGGGAGAAGCAGGCTTCTGGCTGAGCAGGGACTGCAATGTGGGGCTTGATCCCAGGACCCTGGGATCAGGACCTGAGCGGAAGGCAGACGCTTAACGACTGAGCCATCCAGGCGCCCCATTTTTTTTTTTTTTTTTTAGGTTCTAAATGTATAGTTCCATGATACAATTTAAAAACCTTACTCAAGTTCTCTTTATCTGCATGACTAACCCATTTTGTGTACTTTCATTGACTACTCAGCTGGCTGAGTGCATTTTCTGAAACAACATATGGAAATATTCTTGGTATGTCCTTTCTTTGATAGTCTATCATGTTCTAGTTCTAAAAATTTTCAGTCAAGTGATAGACTTTAAAAACATTTGAAAAGTCCGGGTATTATGTTTTTTCTCTTTCACACCACTGTTCTCACTTTTTCAACAGGATCTTTGTCTTATACCTTCAAGGGAAGTTATATTGGAATGAAAGTCAATCATTTTCATCCTTTTAAGAATTTTTTTTGGAAAATTCATAAAATAATGTATGCAAATATATTGTGGAAGGTCCAGAAACTAGCTTTTTTTTTAAAGACTTCATAAATGGGAGTAGTGTAAATCCATGATTTTGTGAAAACTTGTGTAATCTAAATAAATAAACAGGAAGCAGATATTGGCCCGCCCACGAGGGTTATGTTTATTATGGCTCATTGTTACTATTTATGTTGTTTTTATTTCAGATCTCTTAAGAGCCAAGTCTGGGTCAATTTTAAACTCAAGATCAAAAAATAAATTTAAGCAATCTAATAATCAAGGAAATACAAAGTGTTCCTTTGCCATTACGTAGTATCAGTGAATTACAAAAGAGAAGTGATAATCTCATTAATATCTTTCCTGCCTTGGTGAATTAGATGGGAGGTCATATCATTTTAAATGGATCATATATAATGAATATTTTAAAAAATTTTTTCTGAGACTTAAGCATTACACTGAAATCTCTTTAAGATTTTCTTGGAAAACTTGGGATAATATTATCTAGCATAGAGTTTTTGATAGCAGAGCTAACTATGTCAAATACTCTAAAGATGGTGAATTTTCTGATTTTTTTTTGGTTTTTCTAACTTACAGACTCATCATTTATTAATTATGGGTAATTCATCCATTAAATATGGACTTATCACTAGGTCCATATTGCTGTTCCAACTTATTAAATGTTTGTAAATAAATGTGACTCACAAATATAAATTTCTATCTTTAAAAACTAGAATCTGATACTGATGTAAGGCAAGAGAGACAAAAATAAAAAATAGATAAATCATGGTAACAGAATATCCATAAGTAAATAATTTTACACATAAGCATTCATCATGCAATCAAGGAAACTTCATATTAAGGTTGAAGAAGATATCTCATAATATATTATGCCAATATTGGAGAACTCAGCTAAAATCTTTTCAAACAAGATAATAATGCACTGGGAATGAATTATAAAAAGTAAGATCTTAGAAAACCAAAATGAACTATAATGAATATTTATGTTACCTGTGGGAGGAAAGGTTAATATAATCTTGCAAATTTTAGAAAAAAAATATTGCAGAAGAAAATGGTTAGGATTGAAAATATATAAATTAGAGCCCTCTGGAATAATAATTAAAAATAAATAAATGGGACTAATAAAGTATTTACTGCAATCTCAATGAAAGGCCAACAATTTTATTATGTTATAATAGTAAAACCGTGGAAAACCTCTTGACTGTTATCATGATCATAAAATAAGGAATTATAGAAATAATGCATAGAAACATTGAAATTAAAAGAATCATAGAGGACAACAGGCAGTAAACAAAACCAACAATATAATCTCAAAGAATGCATACTATGAATCCCAGTCTTGCATGTAATTAATGGTATAAAATTATGCCAAAGAAATAATTTTTCCAATATTCCAATATTGCTTGCAACCTATCAAGTTCCTGGCACATGGTGGGCACTGAGGGCCCAGAGTAAGATTAAACACCTAAACCCTGGCCTTCAGTAAGTACAGTCCAGCTTTGAAACTTACTAACAGCAGGTCATAGGTTTTAGGATGTAAGTATAGGGTCTTTTTTGAAGAGGTAGCGTAGCTCCAGGTCAGTAGTATAAGATATCTACTCACATCCTTTAGGGATTTAGGGTGCCTGAAGTTCTGTCGTTAGCAATGTATGGCTTTGTTCTCCCTGTAGGTCACTATCAGTCAGCTGAAGGGTAAACAAGATCAAAGATAGAAAACATGTGGGTTGGCCAGTCATCACTGGTCGTTCCTAAAAGCAAAGTAATTTAGTTGTAAGCCCAGAAAGAAGAAAAAAAGACTTATTTCAAAAAGACTTCCTTCATAAAGACTTATGTGTCTACTTTCTTTCATTTTAAAATGGACTCGTCAATGAAATGCTTAAGCATCATAATCATTAGTAAAGTGTTTCCCTTTTTTGGTTATCCAAATATCTCGTTTTAATAGAAAATATCTCCTTAATAAAAATGCAGATTTGATTTTCTCAGATGGGCCCTTTAACTCTGAAAACAAACAGTCCTCTTTTTGCATCAGTTCACATTACAATAGATGATGGAAGAAAAGAAAGATAATGCATGCAATCTTCAAATGCACAAAGAATAATGCCATTATTGCCTCTTAAATAAATTGCAAACATGTTTTTACCTGAAAAATCCAATATTAGATTATAAGAGTTTTGTTGACAATTCTTTCTGTATATTGCTAGTCTTTTATAGCCATGTAACAAGCCATAACTAGACCAACTCCCTATATCTAAATACAAACACTTTGGTCATAGCTGGCTGCAATGCATGTCTTAATTTAAAAGAAAAGGATATGCAAATATTATGTAGATATTTTAAAATAAATCTTTATATGTGCATAACACATATAACCAATAGATAAATTATTCCCTGCTTTGTAAAATACTTTCATATATGTTTTATTTTCTGTGTTTCCTATTTCCAGACATACATGTTTCCAAACAAACATATATATGTTTATGTGTGTGTGTATATATATATATATATATATATATATATATATATATATATTTACAGAGGTCTGAAATCACTGTGAAAATAGAAAAATGATTCTCAATGTTTGTTCTTGTTCATTCATCAAATTAAATGCAGAGTCCCTAGTGCTTATCTGTCCTAAAAATGGTCAATAAAACAGGCAAAGATATTTAATTTCTATACTATGAGAAACATAAAAAGGTACTCCTTGATACTTTACCAAGCTAAGGAACAGAGTTTATTTTTCTCCAGAATATTCTACACACTTATCAGGGTAGAAATAAAATTTAATTAAAAGGGGTAATATATATATATAGTTTTATTTATAAATAATTCAGATTTATAACCATCTTCACTACTTGAGATTTTACTAAGGTATTCTTAGTTCACAGTTTTCTGCTTTTGAGATTCTTATATGAATTATGTATGACAACTGAAAACAAGAAGAGTTGAAGTGTGAAAATCTCTGAGAAGGATTAACACCCATGAATAGTCTAAGGATAAAGCTGCAGGAGAATCTCTACTCTGCATCAATATTTATCATATTTGTTGAGGTTATGAAACTCTATGATATTTAATGACAAATGTGCTTCACTTCAAAATATAGCAAATGTATGGAAAAATGCCCTGGTATCTTGTCAGTGCTGGTCTCAATAGCACAGGAAATGAAATACAAAGGATTTACAACCTGCTATCAGCAAGTTTCCAAAGAGAGCCTGTAAGCCACCTGAGGCCAGGGGTTAGGTCTTTCTTCTTACCCTGTTGCTCTTAGTGCCTAGCACATGTCCAAAACCAAGCAATATTGGCTGAGAGAATACATAAAATAGCTAAAATGTAAGAGGAAAAGCCTGTGTAAAATACTCCCTGTGTCATACTAAAAGCCTGTTAGCATCACCTTAGGGATCCCCAGGTTGCAGCCCTAAATGAGTTTTTTGAGCCAGTTTATATAAGTTTGGAAAAGCTAATGAGTAAAAATAAGACATGAACTCATGTGTGATGTTCTGTTTTGCACCATATTCTGTTTATTTTTATGGATGATGTGAAACATTTAAAACAGTGTGATGTGGCATCATTTTGTCAAATCACTTGCAACAGTGTCCCTGAAGAAAGTTGGTCACTGGTTCTGCTATGTGTCCTGACTGGTCTGACCTCTGACTGTACCAGGAAGTAATTTACCCTTATTTAAATCAATGATACCTGCATCTGATCTTCCTGTTATTCTGAAACTATTATTGGCAGTTGTTCAATACATTATGCAGAAGAAATATATATGTGTGTGTGTGTGTATATACAAATAAAAATATGTGTATATATATATATACACATTTTTCTTCATAGCACAAATATTCCATCACTAATATATATTTGCTATGATTTTAGCTATTTGACAGATATTATTTTTTAAAAACAAAACTGTACAGTTTAATGAATATTTGTAAAATTACAAATAATGAATATTTGTAAAATGAATATCTGTTTAGGTATCACCCAGGTCAAACAATGCAAGATGGCCAGCACCCAAGAAGCTCCAAGCTTTCCTTCCCAAACATCACCCTCTTACATGCTTTTAGTGGTAAACATTAAGCCTGACTTTTATGTATTAATTTCCTTGGTTTTCATTTTAGGTTTGCCACCAAATTACACATCCCTAAACAAATATTTTTGTCTGTTTTTCAACTTCAGATAAATGAAATCACATATTATATATATGTTTTGTGGCTTTCTTTTTCCATTTAAAAATGTTTTGAAATAAACTCAAATTTATAGAAAAGTTGAAAATATGGTACAAAATTTTTTTGCACTGAGAGTAATCGCCAATATGTCCTATATAATTCTCCATAATGTTCCTTACTTCTGGGATTCATTAGTATGTATTTTTTTTAATTTTATTTTATTATATTCATCACACAATACATCATAAGTTTTTGATATAGTGTTCCATGATTCATTGTTTTCATGTAACACCCAGTGCTCCATGCAGTACGTGCCCTCCTTAATACCCATCACCGGGCTAACCCATCCCCCATCCCCCTCCCCTCTAGAACCCTCAGTTTGTTTCCCAGAGTCCATAGACCCTCATGGTTCATGTCTCCTTCCAATTTCCCCCCCTTCATTTTTCCCTTCCTTCTCCTAACGTCCTCCATGCTGTTCCTTATGTTCCACAAATAAGTGAAACCATATGATAATTGACTTTCTCTTGACTTATTTCACTTAGCATAATCTCCTCCAGTCCCAGCCATGTTGATGTAAAAGTTGGGTATTCATCCTTTCTGATGGCTGAGTAATATTCCATTGTATATATGGACCACATCTTCTTTATCCATTCATCTGTTGAAGGGCATCTTGGCTCTTTCCACAGTTTGGCTATTGTGGACACTGCTGCTATGAACATTGGGGTGCATATGGCCCTTCTTTTCACTGCATCTGTGTCTTTGGGGTAAATACCTAGGAGTGCAATTGCTGGGTCAGAAGGTAGCTCTATTTTTAACTTTTTGAGGAACCTCCACACTGTTTTCCAAAGTGACTGTACCAACTTGCATTCCCACCAACCGTATAACAGGGTTCCCCTTTCTCTACAATCTCTCCAACATTTGCCATTTCTTGCCTTGTCAATTTTTGCCATTCCAATAGGTGTAAGGTGGTATTTTTGTGTGGTTTTGATTTGAATTTGCCTGATGGCTAATGATGATGAACACTTTTTCATGTGTCTGTTAGCCATTTGTATGTCTCCTTTGGATAGGTGCCTGTTCATATCTTCTGCCCATTTTTTGACCTGATTATTTGTTTTTTGGGTGTTGAGTTTGAGAAGTTCTTTATAGATCTTGGATACCAGCCCTTTAACTGTAGTGTCATTTGCAAATATCTTCTCCCATCCTGTGGGTTGCCTCTTTGTTTTGTTGACTGTTTCCTTTGCTGTGCAGAAGCTTTTTATCTTGATGAAGTCCCAAAAGTTCATTTTTGCTTTTGTTTTGCTAGCCTTTGGAGATGTATCTTGAAAGAAGTTGCTGTGGCCAATGTCAAAGAGGTTACTGCCTTTGTTCTCCTCTAGGATTTTGATGGATTCCTGTCTCACATTGAGTTCTTTCATCCATTTTGAGTTTATCTTTATGTATGGTGTTAGAGAATGGTCGAGTTTCATTCTTCTGCATGTGGCTGTCCAATTTTCCCAGCACCATTTATTAAAGGGACTTTTTTCCATTGCATATTTTTTCCTGCTTTGTTGAAGATTATTTGACCATAGACTTGAGGGTCCATATCTGGGCTCTCTGTTCTGTTCCATTGGTCTATATGTCTGCTTTTGTGCCAGTACCATGCTGCTGTTACTAGGACTTCTAATACCATGTTGAACAAGAGTGGCGAGAGTGGGCATCCTTGACGTGTTCCTGATCTTAAGGGAAAGGCTTTCATCTTTTCCCCATTAAGGATGATATTTGTTGTGGTTTTTTTCATAGACAGATTTTATGAACTTGAAGAATGTTGCCTCTATACCTTTACTCTGAAGAGTTTTAATCAGGAAAGGATGCTGTATTTTGTTAAATGATTTTTCTGCAGCAATTGAGAGGACCGTATGGTTCTTCTCTCAACTCTTATTAATGTGTTCTATCACACTGATTGATTTGCGAATGTTGAACCACCCTTGCATCCCAGGGATAAATGCCACTTGGTCATGGTAGATGATCCTTTTAATGTATTGTTGGATCCTATTAGCTAGGATTTTGTTGAGGATTTTGGAATCCATATTCATCAGGGATATCGGTCTGAAATTCTTTTTGATGGGGTCTTTGCCTGATTTGGGGATTAAAATAATGCTGGCTTCATAGAATGAGTCTGGAAGCTTTCCTTCTGTTTTTATTTTATGAAACAGCTTCAGCAGAATAGGTATTATTTCTTCTTTGAATGTTTGGTAGAATTCCCCAGGGAATCCATCAGGCCCTGGACTTTTGTTTTTTGGGAGGTTTTTGATCACTGCTTCAATCTCGTTACTGGTTATTGGCCTATTCCAGTTGTCAATTTCTTCCTGTTTCAGTCTTGGCAGCTTATAGGTTTCCAGGAAGGCCTCCATTTCATCCAGATTGCTCAGTTTATTGGCATATTGTTGATAATAATTTCTAATAATCGTTTCTATTTCCTTGGTGTTAGTCGTGATCTTTCCCCTTTCATTCATAATTTTATTAATTTGGGCCCTTTCTCTTTTCTTTTGGATAAGTCTGGCCAGTGGTTTATCAATCTTACTAATTCTTTCAAAGAATCAGCTTCTCATTTTGTTGATCTGATCTACTCTGTTTCTGATTCCTAATTCCTTGGTCTCTGCTCTAATCTTAATAATTTCTCTTCTAATGCTTGGCTTAGGCATTGTTTATTGCTTTTTCTCTAGTTCTTTAAGGCGTAGAGTTAGTTGGTGAATTCGTGGTTTTTCTATGTTTTTGAGTGAGGTTTGGATAGCTATGTATTTCCCCCTTAGGACCACCTTTGCAGTATCCCATAGGCTTTGGACTGATATGTTTTCATTCTCATTGGTTTCCATGAATTGTTTAAGCTCTTCTTTGATTTCCTGGTTGACCCAAACATTCTTGAGCAGAGTGGTATTTAGCTTCCAAGTGTTTGAATTTCTTCCAAATTTTTCTTGTGATTGAGTTCCAGTTTTAAAACGTTATGGTCTCAGAAGATGCAGGAAATAATCTCAGTCTTTTGGTATCAGTTGAGACCTGATTTGTGTGGTCTATTCTGGAGAAAGTTCCATGTGCACTCAAGAAGAATGAGTATTCTGTTGTTTTAGGGTGGAATGTTCTGTATATATCTATGAACTCCATCTGGTCCAATGTGTCATTCAAAGCTCTTGTTTCTTTGTTGATTTTCTGCTTAGATGATCTGTCTATAGCTGAGAGGGGAGTACTAAGGTCTCCTCTAATTAACGTATTGTTATCAATATGACTCTTTATTTTGGTTAACAGTTGGCTTATGTAGATGGCTGCTCCCATGTTGGGGGCATAGATATTTACAGTTGTTAGATCTTCTTGTTGGATAGACCTTTTAAGAATGATATAGTGTCCTTCTGTGTCTCTAACTACAGTCTTCAGCTTAAAATCCAATTTGTTTGTTATAAGAATTGCAACCCCAGCTTTCTTTTGAGGTCCGCTGGCATGGAAGATGGATCTCCATCCATTCACTTTCACTCTGGATGCATTTTTAGGTTCAAAATGTGTCTCTTGTAGACAGCATATAGATGGGTCCTGTCTTTTTATCCAATCTGCAACCCTACGCCGTTTTATGGGAGCATTTAGGCCATTCAACTTTGAGAGTGATTATTGAAAGATAAGAATTTATTGTCATCATGTTGCCTGTGAAGACCTTGTTTTTATAGATTGTCCCTGTAAATTTCTTTTCTATATCACTCTTGGGATCTTTCTCCTTTTATAGAACCCCCCTTAATATTTCTTGCAGGCCCAGCTTAGTGGTCACATATTCTTTCAGTTTCTGCCTTTTCTTTGAAGCTCTGCATCTCTCCATCCATTCTAAATGACAGCCTTGCTGGTTAAATATTCTTGGATGCATGTTCTTCTCGTTTAGTACCCTGAATATGTCTTGCAAGGCCTTTCTGCCTGCCAGGTATCTCTGGATAGGTCTGACGTTATTCTGATGTTCTTCCCTCTGTACATAAGGAATCTCTTCCCCCTACCTGCCCATAAGATGGTTTCCTTGGTTCTAAGATTTGTGATTTACTATTACATGCCGGGGTGTTGGCCTCTTTTCCTTGATTTTGGGAGGGGTCCTCTCTGCCTCTAGGACACAAATGTTTATTTCATTCCCCAGATTAGGAAGTTCTCAGCTACGATTTGCTCAAATATATCTTCTGGTCCTCTCTCTCTCTCTCTCTCCACCCCCTCAGCGATTCCAGTAATTCTGAGATTGGAACGTTTCATGGTGTCACTTATTTCTCTGATTCTGTTTTCATGGATTCTGAGTTGTTTTTCCCTGGCCTCCTCTTTTCCCTTTTCTATTAAATGGTCTTCTTGGTCACCAATTTGTTCTTCTACCTCACTTACCCTAGCTGTTAGATTATCTAGATTAGATTGGATCCCTTGATAGCATTTTTAAGTTCTGCCAATTCAGCTTTCATTTCTGCCCTTAGAGACTCTATGTTGCCATTAATTGATTTCTCCTTTCTAGCTATTGTCTTCACAATTGCTTGCCTGAATTCCATCTCTGACATCTTGGTTATATCTGAATCCATTTGTAAATCTGTGGCATAAATTATAATCTCTGAGTCTTTCCTATTTTGGGGTTCCTCTTCCTCGTCATTCTGTTGATGGGTGGTTGAGGGAATGTATATAGTCCAAATTATTGACCACAACCCAAGCAAGATGCACTTGTTTTCTAGGGACCTTAGGGTTGCTGGCCTCTTGTTTTCTCAGCCTGTCTTGTTGGGGAGGGGCCAGCCGCGCTGTTACTCAGGCAACCCTGTTTGGGCAGAGTTGCCCTGCCCCCTCCGGCGGGGGATGGGCTTAGTGAAAACCATTTTGGGGGGGGGGCTTTTGTTTTCTGTCAGCTTTGCCTAGCGGCTTTCCGTGTCTCTTCCAAGAGTCAGAGCAGAAGAGACTGTTTCCAACCCTCTGCCTCAGAGCAGAGAGATCACAGTCTGTTTTCAGTGAGCTCTCCAGGCCACACTATCTCCATTTCTGTCTGTGCTGCTATAAACAGCAGCATCCTGGGTTGTGTGCCCCTCAGCATCGCTCCCAGTCCTCACCTCCAAGTTGGGGCTCGTCTCTGCCCTTTGTGCTTCTAAAACCACCAGCCACCCCCAGTTCGCACTTGTAGCACCACCACTCCAGGTTTCCATTGGGGGGCGTGCCCTAAAGTCCATTCCCAGTTGCTACCAGTCTGAGAGTCCGTGCCCAGTCCCCAGTGTGGGATGCTATCACTCACCGGTGGTGTAGGATCCCCATGGCCGGGCTCCCTCCCACTGCCGTTTATCCTCTGATATTTGCCTGTGGAGTCACAGCTCCCTGCTTCGTACCTCGAAACCAACCAACTGCAATATTCTGTTTGTAGAGATCCAGATTTATCTTCTTACATCTCAGGCTCATTTTGTGGGTGTTCAGAGTGGTCTGGTAGATATCCAGCTCAATTCTGGGGACTGGTTGGAATAGGGTCCCCTACTCCTCCACCATCTTTCCCCCCCTCCTATTTGATAGATTTTAAAAGGACAATAATTTAATGCCAACTGCTTTCTTCATATCTATAATTTGAAATTCAACCTGTATTGAATATAAACTATCATTGAATATTTCAAGACAATTTTACTGGAAATCCTGCACAGTAATTAATACGGAAGCTCACCATGGAATTAAATACTAAATTTATTGTTAATTAATACTAATACTAACTTAATGCCCGCTTAATACTAACTGCTGATGATTAAAAATTATTATAACCTATTTTAGTAGCTAAGAAACGTAAGCAGAGGGTTACCTTCAGAGTTCCTTACTACAAATAAATTCCTATTTAGAGCGTGGAGAGATGAAAAAGGTTGAAAATGAGCATATGTTTATTTCATTATAGATAGATAGATAGATAGATGATAGATAGATTTTATTCATTAAAGAGTTACATAAGGTTCACTTCAGTTTGGTATCTAAGTTATACATAACATTGGTTTTCAACTGAGGAGAGAAAAACCTACCTTTCCAATGCTATCTTCTGATTTTCCCCTTGATTTGAATAAAGCTTAGTTTATGGAAGTTTATTTTCCCTTATAAGTATGCCACAGTAAGGTAAATAATGTACAGCCAGTTTTTAAGAAAGTATGATGGAATTAGCATGCTGCTCTGAAGTGGGCATCATTTTTAATTGTAAAATGCCCCTTACTATGTTCAAAATTTAGTATTTTGAGAAAAAATAAAGCAGTGTATTCGGGCTTAGATATCTGAAACTTTGTTTATTTGCTTTTTGTGATGAACTATTTCATAAAAATAGATATTTATAACAGGTATATTTCTCTTTGTCAGCAAGCTTATTTACTAGGTGGCTAAATCCATAGACTTGTGTACATACCCTTGTTGTGTGTAGCTACTAACCATGAACTTGTAACTACTTGTGGCCTGTGAATTTTCCTGTTCATTCTTAAATTCTTTCTCTTTCTGCTCTAAGTTTTTTAACTCTGATTCTGCTGTCTATACATTCCATTAAATTATTTAGCAGTTGGTAATATTCATTATGTGCTATAAAATTTAAGTGTTACTGCTTCCTTTGTCCTCAGGCTTGCCAGGCCACTCTATTATATTTAAAATTAATAACAGTATTATCTCTTAACCATCATCTTAAAATATTTTTTTAATTAGTATAAAATCAATATAAGCACAGGTTACAATAAATGCTTAATACAAAGTTGTGGAGGCACTGGGTGGCTCAATCGGTTGAGCAGTGGACTCTTGGCTTCAGCTCAGGTCATGATCTCAAGGTCCTAGGATCCAGCCCCTTGGGCTCAGTGCTCAGCGGGCAGTCTGCTTGTGGATTCTCTCTCCCTCTCCCTCCACCCCTCGCCCACCTTGCTTGTGCTCTGTCTCTCTAAAATGAGTGAGTAAACAAATAAATCTTTAAAAAAATACAGAGATGTGGATCAAATTTAATTAATTCACCACTTTCACCATGACTGATGAAATTATTAAAATTATTAAAATAGGCACTTTTTTGCATTTTGTTCTTTTTTTATTGCTTATTTCCATAATGCTACAACTGTGAAACTTTTTTTTCTTTACCATCTTGACACTATCGTGAAATGGTGAGCACTCTAACTCACTATTCCCCTAAATTTCGCTTCTCTTCATTTTACAGTAATGTTCTTAATTCCCAAGAGCTCCTTTTTCTGAGATTACTACTTTTCTTAATACATGCTTCTTGTGTTGATTGATGTTATTTTCAAATATGTAGCATATTTGACAAATAAAAAATTAGGAAATAAATATATATATTTAGAATACATGTTTAGAATAATATATACATATATTTAGAACATGCTATCTTCATTCTAGAAATCTGTTCAGATTATCTTTTTTTTAGTTTCTGCTGTGTTTTATTTATTTGTTTATTCCAATTGAAGTGTTTTCTTTAAATGTCTGCTGATCTTTGGTTTTCCAATGTATTTATGAATTAAGGACATATTTAATATAAATCTCTGTAGGGTTTTGTCTATAGGTCATGCTGGGCCATATCCCAAATATGACAACCCAGTGTAGCATACTTTTTGCTGTATCAAATGAGAACTTTGTAATCTTCCAAATACGGATCGATATTTCTAGGGTTTCTCTCAATTTTCATATTGAGTATACTTTTTTTAGGACTTAATCTTGGTGCTTCTCTTCACAGCATTAATGCACACTTCTATAAAACTAAACAAACTAAAAAAATCAGTTTAATACTGATTCCAGCCTTTCACTTTTTCTTTTCCTAAAATTAGGTTTATTACATTAACAGAAATCAACATGGAGTTACTAAGTGGTCAGTAATAGGTTTTTGAAAAGCAACATATATTTTTCATAAATATCAATTAGGAATCCCAAATGATCCAAAAGCTAGATTTAGCTTTTGGTATTTTTAGAATATTTACTAAGTATAGATAATGTAATAGGGCCTAAAATGAAATGCAATGATATGGTAGGATGAAATTCTATTAATTCACTGATTATAGTCTCCTAAAAATAGATACTCTAAATGATCCTATGATTTTTAGTTTTCAGATATAGATTTAGATTTTTATAGCTATAGATATAGCTCTTTTGTCAAAAAGATTTCCCCTTTTCTAAAAACAATTAGAACTCCCATAACTCGTTTGATCCAATATTTTTTTTTACATTTAACTCCCCAGCCCCACTCTACCACCCCTAAATACTCATAACACCGAGACAAAAATCAAAACAGTCAAACATTCCCGTATTTTGACTAGATTCAAATGCTCCATTTGTGCTTTGGTGGCAAGACAAAAGCTATGTCAGGATGACATAAAGCAACATACTGATTTTCTGTGCTGTTTTCTAGTCTGCAAAATAATCTACACTATTAAATCTACTTCAGGAAACAAGCTATATATCATTTTGTCAAACTAAAGATGAACAGCAAAGTGGATTCATTTTTCTGTCAGAGAAGAATATGTGTGATATTCATTAGTTATGGTGTTGTCTGCAATTGTTTTTAAACACTAATCATTTCATATTTTATTCGGATGGAATTTTTCTGCCTACCAATAATGCCTATTGAGTATAATTAACAAACCAGAGGAATTCTAAAGATTACTTATTGTTGCTATCCATTGCATTCGGCCAAAATAATGCAAACCAAGAAGAAGATTATAAACATTACTCTCATGAGTTAATGAATTAATTAATATTTCTTTTTGTAGGTATTAAAAACACATTTATTCCTTTTTTTTAAGATACTCAGCATTAATTCTGTGCACAGACTTCATGTGTTTTTGTTATAGTTAACTACACTCTTTCTAAATAATTTATAGGCTACTATGAATATGTCTTAATCATAGATATTCTGGGTATTTTGGAAAAAGCTGAGATTTTATGGTCTTTCAAAGTAATCTGTGAGTATCGTGCATACCTTTCTGTCCTAGAACCCAATGATGGATATTTTGAGCATAGCTGTTTACATGAAATTCTTTCCTAGATGATGAGTCTTTTGAAATATAACCCAAGTAATTGCTTTATTTAGTAATATAGTAAATATGTGTTCACCAATCTTATTTCCCTGTTTGGTCAGTAAAAATGGATAAAATAGATATTTGTAACAATTCAGATGGTGAAATTTCCATAGATTCATTTTCTGTTTTAGAGCTTCTCGTTTCAAGCAATTGAACAATCTTATAATTACATTTCACTGTTGTGACACATCTTCATTTCTGTCAGAATTTTTCCTCCACATTTCTCTCATATGGGTAAATATATTATTTGGAGTTTGAATACACTGAATATTTAGAGCCCTGGAATTGCTAACTTTGCTAAGTAGCAGCCAGTTCAATTTATTGCAAAAATGCTGATAATTTAAAAATGCAGTGAAATATAATTTCATAAGTTACTTCAGTAACTTTTTATCTTGAAGTATATTAACATTTGCCTATTCTATGAAATATACTAGAGACCGTATGAGCTAGTGATTACTGAAGAGTCATAGAGAGAGCCACATCATGTACTTGCATGATATATGTGTGCATCTTTTTATGTATTTTGGCTTTAGAGCATCAGCAGGGCTACGGAGACACAAAGGTATCAGTGAGCCAGGAGAAGCCATCAGACAGTATTCTGAGAGGTAGTCATTAGGTTACAGTTCAGCCTCTGTCGCAGTTTGAAATAGAAACAGAATAATTAGAATGAACATTCAGAAAAAGAACTAAGGTGTGCATGTATGTATATATTTATTTATATACTTGTATTTATATATAATATATATTTATATTTTTATTCTAGATTTTCAAATTAAGTGAGTTGAGAATTAGTGAGTTGCGCTTGTGTTTAGAATATAACAGATTCCATGACTGTGAAATGCCTCAGATTTCTAAATATTTATAACCATCTGGATAGATACCTCTGAATGGTGAGATGTCAAAAGCAAAGGATGATAATGAATACACCCCCCTACTTCCACCATATAATTGAAAAGCAGAGAGTATTTTTAAGAGGCAAATGTGTATTCTTATGCAGAATGTCCTTACAATACTATAATTTTAGCACTCCTACCAGAAATACATTAATCCAGATTTCTGTACACTATAAAGTTACTATAATTCAGTTTTTTTTTATTTTAATTCCAGGATAGTTAATAGTGTTGTATTAGTGTCAGGTGTTCAATATAGTGATTAAACACTTCCATACAACATCCTTAATCCCCATCACCTATTTCATCCATTCCCCACCCACCTCTCCTCTGATAACCATCAGTTTGTTCTCTATAGTTGAGTCTGTTTTTTTTTTTTTTAATTAACTCAGTTTTATGATATCAGATCCCTGATTACTCTGTTTAGTTTTCTCAGGCACAACATAAACCGGTTTCAAATTAAATAGACTACATTCCAATACTTTCTAAATTCTTGAGGAAAATAATAAAAATAAAGTGTCAATTTCAAATGTGTTGTCAATTAGTAGTGTATTTCAAAGGAAAAAAATGAATTATTCTAGAAAAAATACAAAGACTGTGGAAAAACAATCCTTTAAAGATGTACTGGTAGTGCATGGCGCACCTGGGTGGCTCAGTCAGTTAAGCATCTACCTTTGGCTGAGGTCATGATCCCAGAGTCCTGGGATCTAGCCCTACACTGGGCTCCCTGCTCAGCAGGGAGTCTGCTTCTCCCTCTCCCTCTGCCTCTTCCTCCTACCCCACCATCGCTTGTGCTCTCTCTCTTTCTCAAATAAATAAATAAAATTTTTAAAAATAAAAATAAAAAATAAAGATGCACAGTTTTACGATTTCTACTTTTAAGTAAAATGAGGTTTACAATGCCACAGATACACAAACTTTCAACCTCATTTATATTTACAGCATTTAGATGTTTCACCCAAGGTGAAAAATTTTAGCTGGTGTGCCATGACACCCTGCGTCTCACACACTTGAAAGCTATCTCTGCACTTTCTCACTGAGCTTTGGATTTCTACTCAAAATTGTGCTCAAAAAAAAAAAAAAATCATGCTCAAGGCTGTTACAGCCAATTGAAAGGAGCAGACTCTGAAATTGAAACCTATTCACCCCAGATCTAATCAAATATAATTGGTGCACAAAAGCACAAGTTAAACTGATTCTTAAAATAGTCACTGTCAGTGAACCCAAGCAATGGATGACCCAATCCAAGTGAGGCAAAAGTATCCTGATAATTTTACTTAATATGATTTTAATAAGGAAGTATGGGTTTAAAAATATTTGTCTGCAGGCTGACAAATTTTTGATAAATAATCTTAAGCCTTATAGTAAAAGTAATGTTTGTTTTCCATTTATTAATATCTATATGCAATGTAAAATAACACATTAAATATCAAATATATACATTTCAACAGCTATTTACAGTAGCGTTCTTAATTTTATGACTGAATGCCTGCAATTGTTTCTTGATATCCACATTGTATGGTTTACCTGATAACTTAAATTTCAGGCAGTACTTAGCAGAGACAATTGGTATTGAGAAAAATTTCGGTCACAGAAAATCTTCACAATTGTAGTTAACATTTTCCATATGTTATGAGTAGAATTATCTTGATAGTTACTTTTTAATAAATATTATAAACCTGGGCCTTTTTTTTTTCTTTTGTAACTGGAGGCAGTTGTTAGACCAAAACTGACCAAATAATTTGTAACTATATTTTATCTATTAAGCAAAGCTGACTTGTTCTGGTTTAGCCAAAAATTATAACTTCCCAACTTCCCAGCAAAATTAAAACAAAGATTCAGTTTAAAAAAGAGTAATGTACTTATTTTAAATACTTTTACCCAGTCCAAATTCTGAAAAGAAAGGTTGCTTATATTCTCTTTAGAATTTAGAGGGAATATTATTTAAATCTAAAACTTACACATAGTTTCCAAATGAGCTTGAGGGTGCAGGTCTAGCTTATATAGTGTCTAGCTTATATAGTTCAAAATAGGAGTAAGATCTCACACAGAGCTGCTTCTATGTCAAAGATTCTGTCAGGAAGCTGAGAAGTGGCTGTAAAATGTATCAAATACTTAGATGAGTTTCTGTTGCCAAGTGTTGAAAGGGGGAAAAATGCACATACCTCAAAACTTGTTTTCCTTTTTCTAAACAGAAGACTAGGATCGAAGTACAAGACCAAGGAAAACTCATTTTAAGGCAGTCCCTTGGGAGATATTAAGAATAGACTTAGTGTTACTCCTTTTATGCCCAGGGAAGAAACATCCTAAGGACATGTGATTTTATTATTATGGCTAATATAATATTTGATTCCACATGTGTAGCTGGGCTTGCTTTTATTTGTTAAACATAACTGTCTTATGATTATGAAGTAGGTCAATCATTCAATCATATATACAATGGAAAGCTTGATTCATTGCTTAGACATAAGTACTATGGAGAAGAACAGTCCTGACCACTTCAATACAGGCCAAACTAAGGCTAGCTTTCTTTAACTTGCTTGAGTTTTTGAGCAAACTTTGGGCACATGGAATACATTTCCTTTGTACATTTATTTTAAGGTAATTATAGGTTCTCAGAAAGTTGAAATAAGTACAGGGAGGCGCAGCTCACTTTTCACTTCTCTTGCGACATTAACATCCTGCATAGATGCAGTACACAATGACGTTTATATTTGTACAATCCACAAAACAGATTCAGATTCTGTAAAATATGCACTCATTTGTGTGTACATGTGTATGTTTAGTCCTATGCTATATGTAACATCAACAATCAAAATTCAGAATTGCCTTATCACCCAGACTCCCTCATGCTACTACCCAAATGCAAACTCATTCAAATGGTAACCATTAATGTGTTTCGGTCTCTCAAATTACCTTATTTTATTTTATTTTAAAGATTTTATTTATTTATTTGACAGAGAGAGACACAGTGAGAGAGGGAACACAAGCAGGGGGAGTGGGAGAGGGAGAAGCAGGCTTCCTGTGGAGCAGGGAGCCCAATGTGGGGCTCGATCCCAGGACCCTGGTCTCATGACCTGAGCCGAAGGCAGACGCTTAATGACTGAGCCACCCAGGCGCCCCGTCGAATTACTTTATTTTAACCATGTTATATAATCCGCTTGAGGTCTATCCAAGTTATTGCATATGTTAACATTTCATTCCTTTTCATTGCTGAGTAGTTTCCACGGTATGGGTAACTCACAGTTTGTTTACTCTTCACCCATCAAGGGACGTTTTGGGATTTTTCACTTTTTGATTATCATAAAGTTGCTATGAACATTTATGTACAGATTTTTTGTATGAACAAAAGTTTTCATTGCTCAAGGATAAATGCCCATGACTACAACTGCTGCTTTGAATGGTAAATGTATTTTCCATTACATTTAAAAAGATGTAAAAAGAAACTGCCAGTCCATTTTCAAGAGTGGTTGTACCATTTTACGTTCACACCAGCAACGAATGAGTGATCCAGTTTCTCCATATCCTTGTCAGCATATTTTGTTTCAGGCATTCTAACAGATGTTTAGTGATATTGCATTGTGGTTTTAATTTACATTTCCTTAATGGCTAATGATGTTGAACATCTTTTCAAGTGCTTATACATTATCTGTATTTCTTATCTAAAGATTTCTTCCGTGAAATGTCTGTTCATTTCTTTTGCCCATTTTCTAATTGGATTGCTTTTTTGTTTACCGTTGACACTTGAGAGTTCTTTATATATTTTAGATGCAAGCCCTTTGTCAGATGTGTGGTTTGCAAATATTTTTTCATAGTTGTATTTTGTCTTTTCAGCCTTCTAACAAGGACTGTCAAAGAGCAATCGTTTTTACTTTCCATGGGGTCAATCAAACTTACCAGTTTTTTTTCTGTTATTGATTATGCTTTGGGGGTTAAGTTAAAGAACTCTTTAAAATATAGATATATGCACAGATATAAGATATATAAGACATATGCATATTATATATGATACATAATATATAAAGATGTAAGATATATATACATATATAAATCTCCCAAAGATTTTTTCAAAATTTTTTTTCTATAAGCTTGTGGTTTTATATTTAGATTTAAGTCTTTGATTCATTGTAAGTTTATTGTTCTATGAAGGTATGAAGTTTAAGTCATTTTTAGTATGTATATCTTAATTTCTTTTCTCCCCTTATTGGCCTGCCTAGAGCATCTAGTAGTATGATGAATAAGAGTAGTGAGAGCAAACACTCTTGCCCTTTTCCTGATCATAGGGTAAAAGCATTCACTCTTATAACATCAAATATGTTAGTTGTAGATTTTTTTGTTGATGCACTTATCTATTAGAGAAGGTATCCTTTAATCCTAGATTTCTAAGTGCTTTATAATAAATGGGGTTTGGACTTTGTCAAGTTGCTTTTTTTCTGATGTGATCATAATTTTTTCTATATCCTGTTAACCTGGTGGTTATTATGTTGGATTTTTGAATATTTAACCAGTCTTGCATGTCTCAAATAAGTCCCACTTGATTATTGTATATAATTTTTTCATGTTTTGTTAGATTAATTTTTTTAGTGTTTGTTATAGATTTTTACCTCTCAGTTCATGAGAGATACTATTCTGTGATTTTCTTGTTCCATACTGTATCTGGTTTTGGTGTCAGTACTACCAGCCTTATAAAATAGGTTAGGAAGAGTTCCCTCCGCTTCTATTTTCTGGAAGAGATTTTATAAAATCAGTGTTAATTCCTCTTTAAATGTTTGGTAGATACCCTCGTGAAAACATTGTGGCTTGGGGATTTATTTTATAGGAACAGGTTAATTACTTAATTTCTTTACTGGTTATTGAAATATTGTCTGTTCCATCTGGGTTCAGTCAGGCTCTTTCTTCTCGCTGTTTTTTAAATATATTGTCATAAGTATTGTCTTTACATACGTTGAACACCACATCTGATGGTGGAATTATTTTGATTCAGCAAAGAAATATGGTTTAAAAAACTCATGAGAAGAAGGATAGTATATTGTATATTCTCCTTTTTTTACCCATTTCATTTTTTCTTTCCTTCCATTAATACTTTATTTGTATTTATCTTGATTCCTTTAGTTGTGTTTAAAGGAGAGGCCCACTGATGAAAGAAATTAGTTAACTTCTCTAAAAATATGCTTATGTCCCCCCATTTTGGAAGGAGAGTCACTGAATAATGATTGAATTCATGGCTGACAGTACTTTTAGTTCTTGAAAAATGCCATGCTACTTTCTTCAGGACTCTGTGTTTTCAGATAAGACAACTGCTATCATTCAAACTGGTATTCTCCATAGGTAATGAGTCATTTTTCTTTGGTTGCTTTTAAGACTTTTTTCTTTGACATTGTTTTTTAGTTCTTTAACTCTGATGTCTTGGTATGGATTTCTTTGGGTTTATCCTCTGTGAGATTCACTCGGTTTCTTGAATTTGTAGGTTTATGTGTTACATATTTGGGGAGTTTTCAGCACAATTGGTATGAGTAATTTTCATTCCCACACTCTTTCTCTTTTGTAACTACAATGACATCAATATGCAGATTGATGTATGTATAAGAGTATGACATCTTTTCATATTTTCCCACAGATCCCTGAGGCTCTGCTGTTTTTTAGTCTGTTTCCTTGTGTTGATAGGATGCAGTAAATTATTTTGACGTCTCCTAAAGTTCACTGATTATGTCTTCTGCCATTTCCCTCTACTATTGCTCCCATCCAGATTGTGTTGTGTTGTTGTTATGCTTTTCAGTTCTGTATTTTCCACTTGGTGCTTTTTTATAACTGTTATTTATCTGCTGAGATTTTCTACCATATCATTTGTTTCAAGATTCATAATTGATTATTGAAACACTTTTATGATGACTGCTTTAAATTCTTGCCAGGTAATTCCAAGATCAGATTCATTTTGATATTGGTATTAGTTGATTGTGTTTTTCTCATCAAATCATGAATGTCTTCATTCTTAGTATGATAAGAGAATAGGGATTTTATCTTGGATCTTTGGTTATAGTTAGGAGACTCAATCCTGTTTAAATCTACTATGTCACCAGTTGCCCTTTTAGTGTTTTGTATATGTTCTTGCCTTCCTTTTAGTCTATGGTTTCCATTTAATTTTCAGGTCCCTTGTAATATTTTCTTATCTGCTTTATTATTTTTTTTTTCCTGGGGCTTCTGGATTTCTGACTTGGTCTCTGTGCCTGCAGGATCACATAGTGTTTTCCTGAGCCACCTTCTGCAAGTGGGGAAAAGCAATCTCTTTCACGGGTAGAGAACTGGCAGGTGCTGGGCCTGGGTCCCCTCATGCCAATAAGTAGACGTTCAGAGGTGCCAGGGTCTGCTGGCAATGTGAAAGCGTCTGCCCCATTACACTGGAATGGGGGTGCGGCCTGCTCACTTGATGTGTGCTTGGTTTCTCCTTTCTGGGTGATTTGGCCAGAGAGCAGGTTCTTCTTGTTTGCTATTTATGGTTCTAGATTGTAGACTTCTCTGGAGGCCAAACTAAGATTAATGGTAAATGAAAAAGAAAACCCAGGCAATTCACTATCATGTCATTTTGAGTCCTAGAGTCCCTACCCAGGCACACTTTGACTTTCTCACTTTCAGATCCTTTTATAGTTGTCTTTGGATTATTTCCAGAGATTTAGTTGTATTTAGAAGAGGGGAGTAGGGAAGAGTAAATCTATGCCATCTAATGTAGGCATGTATCCTAATTATTGAGGGAATGAGTGTAGCATGTATGTATCTAGATCACTAAATATACCAGCTTAATATAGTGCCTAATTAGGTGGGTATTTTATTTTAACAAAATTATTGAGTGAAATAGGCAGAGGATAAACATCAACTCTAAAAACAGAAGGTACCTCTATAGAGTACAATGCATTCTCTAGGTATGGACAATGTTGAAAGGGGAGGGATTTATATATTTCTATCTTCTAAACCAGTCTAAGCAGTTGTTGCCAAAAACAAAATCTTAATGTTAGGAGTTGTGTACCTTTATGGCATGTAGACTGTAGGGACTAGATTTCCGTGAGTTTTATACTTTGTTTATTAAGTACAGATTTATTTATTTTTTCTCCAGTCCTAAAATAAGGTTGAATAGTTGGAGTTTGTTCTTTTTTTTTTTTTCTGCTTCTGGTCAAATATCACGTAGGGCACTTAGATATTTAGATGAAAACAAAACAAATCTTGATAACATTGGAAACTCCATGACTTATTAGAAGATTGAATGTTAGACCAGAACAATCATTTGGACAATCATCTATTTTTTATTAAAATAGAAAAGTAAAAGGGAAAAGATGTCAAGAAGTAATTTCATCCCCAGCTCTTCAACTCATATAGATCTTTAAATTGTAAGTGAATATCAGTTTGTTTTACTTTATTGGCTGAATTAGTTAACCTGGTTTTTATGATAGTGGTAGTTAGAATGTTTGAAGTCAGAATGAGTATATGTAACAACTGCTTTTTAGTAGTACAAAATAATTATTGGAAAAACAAAACAAAACAACTGCCTGAATCTCATTTCTTAGATAATTTTTTTCTTTATAAATTAATGACAAATAAGTTTTCCACAAATAACACAGCAATGGATATTTTTTCTTTATAGGAAAGTTTTAAATACGTGTTCTGCTAGTTTTTTTATATTAATATTTAATTACAAATGGAACATTGTAATGGCCTAAGGGATAAGGGATTAGGAAATAAAAATAGTTTTAAAAGTATTCACTGGGGAATAAAAAGTATTCACTGGAAACTAGATCCTGATTCTCAAAGATTCATAGGACATTATACATATTTTTTATGTTGATATAAAAAAAGGGTTAACTTGTTTCTTTTTTATTTTCTCCAAAATTAGATCATAAAATGTAAGGCAGATAATGGATCAGAGGACTGTTATTCAAATATGACATTTAAATCACATCTCAGTTTATAGCTTGGAATGGCTTTTATAGCTTGACAAGATTGGTTATTTACAATCTGAATTCTATCCCAGGATTCATATATTTGGATTCATTCTATATCTCCTTGAAATATTACATTTAGCTTCATGGTTCCTTCCAATTCACTTTGAGAACTGAATTACTTAGACTGATATGGTATAGTGGGATGAAAATGGCATTTGGGTTCAAGAGACTTTATGTGAATTTGAACTTCACCATAAAGCAACTGTATAGGCTTGTCAAAGTTTTTAACTATTCTGATTCTTACATTCATTACTGGAAAACAAGGATATTAACTTTTCTGTCCTGTGTACCTCATGGTCTTGTAAAGATCATGGTTCAAGATGAGATGAGATGATGTAAACGTACTTTATAAATTATTGTATTATCATTGTTTCTAAAATTATCTCTTTACATCAAACTTAGTTAGCTAAAAATAATCTTAAAGAGGCATCATGCTATCACCTAGCAGACAGTATGTCATAAGGCAGGTTTTCCATTTGTGATATGGTTCATTCAGTCCCATCTCCAAATCTTGAATTTGGTGTGTGCTAGTCATCAATCCCTATCAGAAGCTAGAGTCCAGTCCAATTGCTGCTTTGACTGCTTGTCTCTGAGGTTCAGGGGATTTCTTGACATTGGCTGTACACTGGAGGTTTACCTCATGTTTCTGCTTTCACCTCTGTTTTCTGCTCAAACTTGGCTCTGGCTTTTGACCTGATGTCAAGCTAAAGTCATATTCCTTAATCTGTCTCAGCCAGCTTCAAAGGGGGTAGATCAAGAAGGGTGATGTCTGTCAGCCTTATGAAATCCTTTTGGAAGGATTCAGCCTTTGGGTTGACTTGTTTCAGGAGAATATTAGTAAAATGGCAGATTGAAACCCAGAAGTCAAGGATCAAATTTATCTTCTAGAGTTTTAGAATGGACATATTTTCTGTGGCAAATTTGACTATTTGTGAAAATGTAACTCCCTTGATAAGTGAAAATATTTTATTTGTACATATATCTGGATCCAGAGAGTCACTTCTCAATGGCAGAGTTCTTTATTAGTCTGTTAGTGATTCAGTGGTGGGAGTGTATTATACTTAATTTCAAGGGCCAGGGCTTTAAGAAGTTTGAGTATGATTTAAGTTATGCCAGGTAAAGATGAGAATCTGTTGAAGTGAAATCATATCTGACTCAATTTAGGGGAAATAGTATCACTGAAGTTCTCACATTCTTCTTTCAAAAAGGGGTCTGTACCCTCCTGAAATTTCAGTAATGCTAGGGCATAAGACCTCTGTCCATGGCATGGATCTTAATGATCTCGATCCCTGGCTTAATATACTCTTTGATGCTGAGCCATTATTTAACTGTCTGATATCTTATTTCCCATTTGAAATCCATTGTCTTGATTGTATCTTCATGCCCTAGACTTAACCACAACTGCCATCTCCAGGCTTACATGAAGCTCCAGGAATTGAAAGGAAAACAGTGTAGTATGATGAATGAGCATGATTTGGAAGACAAGCCATTTATATCAGTCAGTTTCTCATCTAGCTTGAAATACATTCTTAGGAAGATGTGTCAGTGATGCATCCTATTTCTTCTCTTGTTAAACAAAGGAGAAAGATAGGATGGTTGAAATAGTTCTTAACCATAATTAAGGGACAGTCCAAAGCAGATGTTTAGGTCATGGACAGTGAAGTCAGACCACCTGTTTTCAATCCTGTCTCAAGCAAATGTTTATTGTATGACTTTTGCCAAGTTGTTTACTCTCTCTAAACCTTTGTTTCTATATCCACTTTTTATTAAGGGGATAATAAATTGAAAATATATTGAATCCTATAATAAGCATTGGAAATATAGAAGTAAAACAAGAAAAAAATGTAGCTCTTGTATTCTGGGAAATGAATTCTACTTGAGAAAAAATAAGTAACAAACAATACAATATTATGGGACAGTTCTAGAGAGGAGGGGGTTGGGGGGATTGGTTAGCCTGGTGATGGGTATTAAGGAGGGCACATTCTGCATGGAGCACTGGGTGTTATATGCAAACAATGAATCATGGAACACTACATCAAAAACTAATGATGTAATGTATGGTGATTAACATAACATAATAATAAAAAATTATGGGACAACTTTGTTGTTGGCAAATGCTGTGAAGGAAATAAACAGATTTTTGGAGAAAAAGTACTGGGGGAGGGGTCTCATTTTAAGCAGCATAGTTGGAGAACCCCTCTCTGAGGCAATGCTGTTGAAGCATACTATGAAAACTGAAAAGGAACTAGGGAAAGAATTCTCTGGATCCATAGGCCAATAAGTACAAATGTCGGTATGGGGTCTTGATTGGTTGGAGCAAGTGGGGGGGAAAAAGCCTACATGAGTGAAGCACAACTAACAAGAGATTTGGGGATACATTTGGAGATTTATACAGGGATCAGTTTATGCAGAGGAATGAAAGCCAAATGATGAATTAGAAGCTTTTCTAAGTGCAGGTCCAAAAGGGTTTTGACACCATCTGATACACATATTAAAAACAGTGGTCTGGTTGATGTGCCAGAGAATGGGTAGAGGGGAGAAACATCTGAAGATTAAAGATCTGTAGTTGGCAGAATAGTGCAGTGACTTAAGACAGAATTCTGGTGTAGGCTAGAAGGATGGCAGAGGACAGGAGACAAAAGTCAGCTATATTTTTACAATATTTAAGACATATATAAACAATGGAAATATCTTTGTATATTATTATTACTACCAATTCTCCATGTTTAATGTTGATTGGCCATCATATGGACAGGAAGTTTTATCTTCAAAAAGTTAAATACAATAATATCCATCTATTATGGGGATTTCTTTCTTCTTTTTTTGTGTGTGGTATTAGGTTGTTAAAGTCTTTCTATAAATAAGAAGAGTGTCAAGTTGCTAAACTCGCAAACGTTGGTAACTTTCAGCATTTCTTGCACAATCACCCAACACTTGTCAAAGGTATAAGAGCCATGTCTTTTTTCTGTACAACTGGAATAAATTATATGAATAGATGAAAGTATTACTAAAGCTAATAAATCCAAATAATTCTTGATTTTTATTTACTGTCTCCTAAAATTATAATATAAGAAGCTGAAGTGAAATAAAAGTGCCCTCTAACTAGATGGCATTTTTTTTTCAGTCCACACAATAATGGAAAATCTATGCTATTGCAAGCTTTTTTCCAAGTTTTAAATTTAATAATTCAAAATGATCACTAATAATATACCATCCCATATGTTGAGATGAAAGCTTTGGTCCCCAGTACATAAATTGCATTCCAACCCAAGGATGGAAAGAAAATATCTTAAGTCTAACACTCTTTAAGAGACAAAATACTTTTCTAGCATTATGTTTTCATTCATAATTAGTGTACACACAGTTACAAATATAATTAGGACAGAAAATTATCTCAAAAAAAGTCAATAAATAAAGGAATTGGACAGTTTTTTTTTTTGTCAGTGATACAGTGGTAAAACAAACTATGAAGCTAAATAAATCCAGATTATAGTCTGAGAAAATGGACATATTTATACAAATTAAATTACTAAGAATATAATAAAATGCTAGATAGGCTTTATTGTTTGCTTGTAATTTTAAGAAATGTAACATTTTATTACTGAATTTCATAAATAGCTATGTTTACTTCATGAATTATATTTAAAATTCCACTGAATTAAAAATAATCATAATAATAAACTTTGATATTTACTACTAGTAAACCTACAGTAGGGAAGAGGAAAAAATTAACTTGGATTTTTGTTGAAGAGCCCATTTTAAATGAATTTTACAGGCAAATAATTTTATCTCTCTAGGGAAAGAAAAGGTGGTTCAAATACGAAAGGCCAGTTATTAAATCCATTTGCTTTTTTCTGAATTATTATTAGTTTTAAAGATTTTATTTATTTATTTGACACAGAGAGAGAGACAGCTAGAGAGGGAACACAAGCAGGGGAAGCGGCAGGCAGAGGGAGAAGCAGGCTCCCTGTTGAGCAAGGAGCCCGATGCGGGACTCGATCCCAGGATCCTGGTATCATGACCTGAGCTGAAGGCAGACGCTTAACTGACTGAGCCACCCAGGCGTCCCTTTCTGAAATTATTATTAAAACCTAATGCTTTTCTTGGTGTATAAGAAGTAGCCATTCCAGTAATCCTAACTCCAACTAAAAAAAATTATAAAGACATACTCAAAATATGTTTAAGTACATTAAAAATTACATTAAATTAGTCATTTAAAAATGAAAACATGTCCTTGCATAGATTATCTTCATAACTTTTGAAGACGTAAAGTAGGCAGGACATTTATTTATTTATATTTATTTAGTCATTTATTTATAAAAATATTTTATTTATTTATTTGAGAGAAAGAGAGACTGAGAACAGGGGGAGAAGTAGAGAGAGAACCTCAAGCAGACCCCCAGCTGAGCAGGAAGCCCAAGATGCATGGCTCTATCCCCCCACCCCCCGCCCCGGCCACTCCCAGATTATGACAGAGCCAAAACCAAGAGCTGGCTGTTCAACTGACTGAGCCACCCAGGAGTTCCAAGGCCATTTATTTTTTCTAAAAATTTTGGTCAATACTATTTAAAAGTACCTGCATATACACTTTATGTCCTGAGAATTATTTCAGAAACAAATTATTACATGCAAAATCAGTTTGCTTAAGGCACTGAACATAAAAACTGGAAAATATGTCCTACAAAAATAATAGAAGGGCATATTCTTGAAATTTCTGATGACCTTTGCAATTTATTTTGATTATATTTACCTTTCTAGTTCTAAAATGGAATTATAAAATTATGTATCTTATTGGGATATGAAGTGCATTATATGATAATGCATCTAACTGCTGAAAGATGGCATCTCTATTAAATCTTTGATCAAAGATACCTGATGTAGGGGCGCCTGGGTGGCTCAGTCATTAAGCGTCTTGCCTTCGGCTCAGGTCATGATCCCGGGGTCCTGGGATCGAGCCCCGCATCGGGCTCCCTGCTCAACGGGGAGCCTGCTTCTCCCTCTCCCACTCCCCCTGCTTGTGTTCCCTCTTTCGCTGTCTCTCTCTCTGTCAAAGAAAGAAATAAAAAATCTTAAAAAAAAAGATATCTGATGTAATAATAATAATAATTTTAAAAAATAACTTTGGGTTTCAATCAGGAAGACTATAAACCAAAGGATATGAAAAAAAGTAAAACAGGACAACAGAGTAAGTTCCCAAAAGCTGGACTCACTGGGCCCCCGATCCCTTAAACTTCACCCTTCCTTTTGTCATGGTCTTGGGATGTCACATATTTCCTGAATGTTTCATGGCTTCATGATATATGCTGTTAAATGGACTTATATTTAAACAGTGGATAGCAAAGGATGGGTCTATGTATCTATTGTTTAAATAAGAAAAACTTCTGGAACTTTTTTATTCTTCAAAACCATGGTTATTTCAAACAGGAAGTCTCATTCTTCTCAACCTCCCCCTTAAAAAATTAAATGGAATAGAATAAGAAACGTTTACTGCCCATAATGAGGATAGATACTGTTTATGTTATATTTTTCTTGAAGTTTCATATGTGTACTTCTGCGTGTGTGTGTGTGTGTGTGTGTCTTTACACATGTATATTTGTTTGTTATGTTTATGGTTCTGACTTGCTATATAAAACATTTGTAACCCAAAATAATTGAAAAACCTTATTCTAATCTATATTTTTATTCTACCTATATTACTCAGGTTCTCCCTTTCCACGATGGGCATTCATTTAACCCTATTTGGCCATTGTGCCTCACCTCATCAGGGCGAAGTTAAATCATAGCTTCACTACCCCACTTAACACTTCCATGCTGATTTCTTGCTAAGAATGTCAGTCTCTATTACATAGCAAGTGCTCAAGAGATATTATTATACCAAATGAAAGCTACTGCTTAACCAGATGAATGCATGATAAGTATCCAGAGCAGGCGCTTTTCCATAACCACAATTATATTGTTATTATAGATCCTTCCTACTTCAGTTCTCAAATTTCCATCCTGCAATAGTCTAATCATGAAATTTAGAATCTTGATAGATATTGATATTTTTAAACATCTATGATGATAATCAAAGGTGATTAATACTTTATTTTTCAAAGAATTATTTTAATCACGTATAATAATACCAGTATGTATAATTACTTGAAAATAGCATACCTAGAGTGCCTGGGTGGCTCAGTTGGTTAAGCAACTGCCTTCGGCTCAGGTCATGATCCTGGAGTCCCGGGATTGAGTCCCACATTGGGCTCCCTGCTCAGCGGGGAGTCTGCTTCTCCCTCTGACCCTCCCCCCTCTCATGTTCTGTCTCTCTCTCTCTCTCAAATAAATACAATCTTAAAAAAAATAAAGATATCCAAGAAATAAAATTGGAGCATATTTGCAGTGTCTATTAATTTCATTATACTGAAAGTGTCAGAGTACCTATTTGACCCCTCTTTTTACAGAAGTATAGAGCACATTGCTTTTAATCATTTTTGTATTGCTTTCAAATTTTTAAATATGCAGTATACAGTGTTTTAAAAACAAGATTCAGAACAATTCAGTTTAAAGGACTTACTGTATAAACATTCCCACAGTTTTCTTAAAGATTTTGTACAAATTTTTAGCCAGAGAAACAAATATCATTTATAATTAATTCTTTTAAAAATAAAAGGAATGCCCTTTAAGTTTACTTGTACAATATTTCTTGTTGAAAAACATAACTGAGACAAAAAGGATACGTTGCTCTTTTTATGCCTAAGGAGGAATGCTTAAAACTAACAAGGCAACAAATGACTCAACAAAACAAAACAAATAAGAACATGCAATGCTACATTTGAATCAACTGCCTTGATATGGAAACTAAAGCAACTTTTTGGGATTCTTAGCATAAGAGAATTAGAACCGAAAGTGTCATAGTGTTAGCATACTATGTGGCATCACATTAAATTCATAGGGATTGTCTAAACAAGAATTTGTGTCATTATCATGTAGTACATCTTATATGTGATTTACAGAACCTGGAAAATAATCACCATTTCAATTATACCATTTAGAAAAATCATGTTAACAAATTAAAGGAGACCAATCAGGAGAAAACACACACACACACACACACACACACACACACACACACACACACATCGGTAGAAACAAGCATGGGAAAGACATTTGGGAGAGAGAGAGGAGGAAAGAGATCCTTACTGTTCCTAAAATCTAGCTTAGTATTTATGAATGACAGATACGTTAAGATTCTTCCTTTTCTTTAATAAAAAAAAATGTTCTCAAGTAGTTAAAATCCCTGGCCTAATTAAGGATGCCCATAGAAAATACAGTGAAGCATACTAAAACAGGCCATCTAAAGCTTATTATTAATACTCATCTTTCCAGTTTGGAACAAGTAAATGAAACATAGCTCTCAAGATGCAATAAGCTGGTCATTAACAAGTGTATTGCCTATGAACTGTGAGAGCCCTTAAGAAATTTTGGAAGGGCCTTCCCTTTTGAAGGTACAGGACAAATGCAGACAACGAAAGACCACTCCCTGGAGTAACAACTTAATTTCTCTTTCCCCATTTCCAAACTGTGTCTTTGAAAGCTTATGCATAGGAAATGTGCTGAATAAATTAAAGATATTATGGAACCCATTGTTTTCTTCCCACATTTTTTCTAGGATGATATTAACAGAGCAACCTAGGTCTTAAGAAAAATGATTGGAAAGGCCCAAACTTACCCACTTTGATGGATCTAGACCTTGGATCCTATCAATTTTCTTTGCAATTTCAAAAAATATATTAATCACATGAAAACCATGGTCTAAGTGCTTGCATAAAAAAAAAGAAAAAGAAAAGAAAAGAAATGATGCTTATGTAAATAAAAGCAATCCTATGTGTGGTAGCATGGTATTATTGAAAGAATCACCTAAGACCCCACTCTCCCGTATCCATACCTCAAAGCTACACTGTTTCTAATCAAAGCCGCTCCAGTGCATACTTTCTGTGCATGTGAACGTTCTTTTTTCTTATGAGATGGAAGTAAAAATGGGCATTAAAAAAAAAAAAACATTTAAACATTTCTTCTGGCATGCTTCAGGCTTCAGTGTTACTAAGAATTCTTTAGGGAACCGCTTGTTTGCAAGTGGCCTTCCCATACCTGTTAGAAAGAGAAGGCTGGTGCATAAAATATTAAAACATTTAGGAAAGATGAAACAGGAATCCACTGGATTATCTTCATCCCTAAGAGAGATGTTTAGTTCTCAGAAACTGAAGTGCAGCAGAGTGTTATATATAAACTCACATTTACCTCATTCCATTGGCCTGATGTATACAAAAATAGCCCAGCTCGTTAAAACTCTTCCCAAATCTAATACCCCTGAAATTATTCATGCATTAACTTGTTCATTCTTTTATACAACATTAGGGAAAATAGCCCCTCCTCTCATAAATTTTATATATATCAAATTTAGATGTTTAAAACTTATTACTTAAATGGGGAGGAATTCAAGAGAAATAGGGTTGAGAAGTATGGTGCGGAATATCAAAATTTAAGATGCTATTGGAGACAGAAGTAGGTATGATGTGTTGGAAATTGAACATTTTAGTCTATTTCAGCAGATAAAGCCACAATAGAGGTAAAAATTGTCAAGTCAATAATACACATTTATTATTTAAAGCCATGAGAATACATATGATCTCTTTCCTAGATAATACAAAAGTAAAGAGGTCCAAAAACTGGTCCTCTTCAAAAATTTAAGGGTCAGAAGGAACCTCTGAAAACGAGGCTAAGAAGAGGTGCCAGTAGGTAGAGAAAATCCAGGAGACTCTAATTCTTAGAAGCAAAAGGAGAAATTTGAAGTAGGAAAGAGTGATCAACCATCTAAATCCCCCTGTTTGTTCTAGAAGATGACACCAAGAACCAACTATTGAATTTAACAATAGGGAGGTCACTGGTCATCTTAAGATCAGTTTGAATGGAGTGATGACAGGAAAATGCTGACTAAAATTGGTACAAAAAAGAAAAAAAGGAAGCAAAATGGAGATGGTGAGTATAAGTAACACTTTCTCAAAGTTTTACTTTGAAGAAAGTAGAGATATGATGGAACAGATAGAGAGGGAATTGGGGCCAATATTGAACATATTCATATACTGGTAGAAGTATCCAAAGAAAGTGAGAAAAATAATGGATGGAAAAGAAAGAGGGAATGATCGATAGAATGTTTTTTCAAGAATATAAGAAATCTAATGCACATATAGATTACTTGGAATTTGATGGTATCACAAATACATTTACTGATAATTTTAAAAAAGAAAAAAGCAGATAATATGGAAAAGATTTAAGTTGGCAGTTACTTGTGATGGTAGGAACTTATGTTTCTTCTGGTCGTTCTTTCTTGTGGAATAAGAAGTCTGATCATCAGTTGAGTGTTAAAGATGGAGGATAAAGTGGTCAAGGTTTAAGATAGAAGAAAGTATGAAAGAATCAGTTAGTAGCAAAGGATATTGAATGGAGCAAGATTGTATAGTTTCTAGGGTACTGGGAGCACATTTTAGAGTAATAATCATAAATTTAATGAGAAACCAGTGAGCATGGACACAAGCATAGAGTAGGAAAAGAGTTCAATCTCACTGGTGTTACAATTTGGTCAAATGATGCATTTAAGTATTTAAAGAAGAGGGAATTAAATGAGTTGAGTATGTATGCAAGAGAATATTTTTAGTAATTCTACATGGGGTAAACAGGAAAGTTAGGACATGGTGGATGTAAGGTACCATGAAAAATGATAGAATCACTGGACCATAGGTTCAAGGATGGTCAAAGAATTGTTAAAATTGGGATAATAAGGGGAATGAGCTGCAAAGATTGGAGATGGTGGGAAAGAAGTGATGCCTATGAACAGAGAGATAAAGTCTAGTGGATGACCATTATAGAGAGGAACTGAGGTATGCTGCAGATCAGGATCATTGGAGCAAAGTAGGTCAAGAAATTGAAAAGCTCAGAGTATTGGAAGGGCCATCTAGGTAGATTTAGATGGCATTATTGCAGGGAGTGAGTGATTCAGGATTTGAAAAAGCAGGGCTGGGGGGACTATATAATATACATTCTCTTGTACATAGAAATTGTATGCTAGGGCGCCTGGGTAGCTCAGTTGGTTAAGCGACTGCCTTCGGCTCAGGTCATGATCCTGGAGTCCCGGGATTGAGTCCAGCATCGGGCTCCCTGCTCAGCAGGCAGTCTGCCTCTCCCTCTGACCTTCTTGCCTCTCATGCTCTCTCTCTACCATTCTCTCTCTCTCTCAATAAATAAATAAAAATCTTTAATAAAAAAAAGAAATTGTATGCTAAATGTGTCTTCACTGGCTATCAAACAGACCCTTTCTTGTGTCAGTGTCTTTGACTGCGAAATCTTCAACCTGTTCCCAGCAGACTGGATCTTACGTGCTTACTGTTCTCTCATCCTTCAGATGCCTAACTGCTAGTATATCACAGAACCAAGAGTCCTAAATATAGGATATATAGTGCATCCTTATTGGCTTGCAAAGTGATATGCTCTAGCCCTTCTTTAGTCCATAAATTTCAATCCATAATACCTTACTCCCAGAAAAAAAAAAAAATCATACACTTTAAATGAATGAAAGCAGACTAGGTAAAGAGGTCAAAATGGGGCAGTTGGAGTTATCTTTGTTTAAAGGGGAAGAGAGATGGCATGGGCAAGGGGTAGACTAAGAGAAAAAGGAGAAAATGAAACTTAAAAAAGAGAGAAGAATGTATAGGTATCTACATAAAGAGATAAACACTCAGAAAACCGGTTGGAGAGGAATATAGGCCAAGAAAGTGACATTGGATGCAGGAATTAATATAAGAGCAGAGAGAGATATATGAAAGACTTGAGAGATTTTGAACAAAATTCTCATAGTAACACTCAGTGTTAAGCAAAAAAATTAAATATATATTTAATATACATAATATTACATATACATATTATATATACATATTTCATATATATATTTATATATAACATTTTTCCATCTCTGAACCTGAAAAATTTACCAAGTTTCAGGCACCTGCCCCATATACAAATATTAATGAGAATACTTTTGTATCAGATCTGTAGTCAGCCACCAACAGATTTTAGACGTCTGCTTTAAAATGCACTGTGTCTGAAAGCTTAAATGAGCTAGTGCTGTATTTAAAGCAGAAAAAAAATTGTCATTAGGGAATATATCAATAGCTTTAATATCCAGGTCTCAATTTAAATCACGTTTTTTGGAAAAATATCCATCACAATTTTAAAAGGACATGTTAATTTCAAAAGAAAATAAAATTTCATTTTGGAGTCAGTAATATTTTTTTTTCCTTTGTAAGGCCTATACAACTGAGAGAAAAAAAATTAGCTGTAGATATGTGTTAGCATTTTAACTAAGTTGAAGTTATCTTGACAGATGAAATCACAACTGAGATTAGATTGAAAAGATATAAAATTGTCATTGAAGAATCCCGTGTTTGAACTAACAGAAATCATTTTATTAATAAAATATGTGTAGAAATATGATACTCTTAAATAATTCTTAAATACAACAAAATTAGTAATGTAATTTATGGAAGTGGTGTACCTCATGTGATTTCACTGGCATTGTATGTCTACTATTATTTGTCTACATGAATATTTCAGCATCTGAGTACATAGTGCACTGCATCAACCCATGACTACAGCGTATATTTAAATTATATCCATCAAGATGTAGCACATGGCAAGACCTTGATGTCCTTTCCATTCTCAGATTTTCCAAGTTTTGATTTGTTTTTCATTTCCCAGACTTTTTTCTGACATTTTTCTTATGTTTTTTGAATTGGGTTATTAAACTACAGAAATATCTTTGATTTAGTTTTTTTGAGTATTTATTTTTGCATTGTTTTACTTTGTGAACATTGATGACGATGATCTTTAGATATATGACTGTGTCTGAAAGCTTAAATGAGCTAGTGCTGTATTTAAAGCAGAAAAAAATGTCATTAGGGAATATATCAATAGCTTTACATAACACAAACAAGGCCTGTTTTACAAGCTTAGCAAGGTTGGCATTCATGAAGCAAGTTCCTTAGCAGCCTGCTAGACCTCTTGTAATCAAGTGCCTCTGAACTCCTTGTACTTGCTACCTTACAGTTTTCTTTCTTTCTCAACATGTGTCCCTTGGAGCTTTATGGAACCTCTCAAGTAGTAACCGCCTGATCAATATTTCCTCCTCGATTGATAAGATTATAGAACATGAAATGCCACTGTCGAAATGTAGAAATGCTTTCTCTCTCATTTCCATGGGATGGGGGGATTTTTGATTTTTAGTATTTGGATATTCCTCACAGCCAACTTATTTTCCTTTTCATGTTTTTCTTTACACTTAGGTTGTAACTCTGCTTCTCCAGTGTGTATATATTGTTTGTGTCTCCTTTCTTACTCTACATTTAGCTTTTTAACACATTCCATGGGCAATAGTGTAATTAAGAATGTACACTCTGGCACCACATTCTGTGAGTTGGAATCCAGCATTATTAATTATCAGGTATGTATGAAGAAGATCTTTAGTAAGTCACTTAGCCTATCTGTATTCCATTTTCAGCATCCATATACCGGAGATGATAATTATAGGATGTGACCCTTCAGGAACTTTTATGACTAAATGAGTTAATATTGCAAAGTGCTTTGAATATTGCCTGGAATGCACTAAACCTCTTCTTGGTGGATGTTAGTTGCCATTCTTGACTTTAATTCTGTCACTCTGATTTTGCATCTGAAACTATTTCTCCCATCTAAGTTTCTACTTCTACCACTACTTCTCACTGTGATTGAGTCTAACCAGCATTAGCCCTGCCACAGAAAGCCATTGTGTTTTCATTTTTAGTAAAGCATTGGAAATTTGGGAATCCTGAAATATTTGTGGATATAATATGAAAATTAAACAGGTATAGATAAGTTTAGCTGAATCCATTTACCACTAAAAGTGTAAATAAAACATAGTGCCTAGGCTACAAAACTTGACTTACGGTAGTCATATTAGCACATCAAAATATAAGGCTCTGATTAATCAGGGTCTTTCTTGATTTTAAAGTCCTTGTAAATCATGCATTAAATACCATGCAGGGATGCCTGGGTGGCTCATCAGTTAAGTGTCTGACTCTTGGCTTTTGCTTTTGGCTCAGGTCATGATCTCAGGGTTGTGAGATGGAGCCTCACGTCAGGCTAGGTGCTTAGTGCAAACTCTGCTTGTCCCTCTCCCTCTGCTACCCCCCCCCCATAAATAAATAAAATCTTTTAAAAATACCATGCAGATGATTCCCAATTTCTGGGTTTCAGAATCTGAGGAAAATAATGCTGAGACCTAGTTAAGGCATTCACGGATTGATTGATTGATTGATTCATTCATTCATTCATTCATCCATCCATCCATTTATTCATTAAATAACTAGTGCATATCTACTCTGACTTAGAAAATCAGATTTGGGCAACCAAGATATGTTTCCAAACTAATGGAGACCTAACATATATCCACCAAAATTTAAAAAGTTGATTGACAAGGCAAATTATAAATGTAGGACGATGCCATGTCCATAATGCTTCCTGTCTGCTCTAGTCTGGTGCCACCTAAATATCCATCCTTATTCCCAACACCTCTTGTTTACTGGTTACCCTAAGATCCTTTTATATTACTGTCCCTTCCTTCTATGGCTTGCTCCCATTTCCCATAGAAAACGTTTGAGCCCTTCTAGTAAGTCAGACTTTTCCCTAATGCCTGTAGTCTGTGTGTATAGTAGCACTATTTTGTTCACATCGAGCATGTAGGTGCCATCAATAGCTATGCGTGATGCCAAACTAAACCTACATGGTTAAGTAATTAGATTCAAAGGCCAAATTTTGAGTCATCTAGTACATGAATGGAAGAATTGTGACTCATAACTATTAAAAGATTTATCACAAAGATGAGTTGGGGCTTTTTTCTTTGCCATTGATCATAGAAAATATGAACGTATGTGTACTTGGCAAGCATAGTGATTCCCAACGATTATAAAAAGTATAAAACATGTTTTATAGTCTTGAATGAACTCCCAAAATATTTTATGGAAGTCTACTTCCGTCATATTATCAAGAATAGAAACCACTGTGTGAGTCTGAAGTCTCAAAACATTGGAAAATGCTCTAGCCCTCTTTCAGCCCAGTTTCTGGAACTGCCTCTGACTAAGGTTCATCAGCCAAAAAATGGGATGATAATAATAACAGTCCCTGTATCCACCTGTGTGGTGGGGAGTAAACAAGGTCACATTTTAAAGAGCTTAGTAGAGCTTGACTTTCTGTGAGCAGTCAATAAGTTTATTAACAGATCCTGAGGTTCAGGGTGGCAATTCAGCTGACAGATGATTCACGGCAATACCAGCTTTAGGCTCTTACCTTTCCAGGCTCAGCCCTATGTTTCTTCCCAGTGTCTTGCTTTCTTTTTTTTCTATTCTTGGCCATTCTACATTTCTTTCTTTAAAAATACTTTGTTCCTTGCATGCAAGTATTGAATACCGGGCCGTACTTAACCACGTGAAATCTATATAATGTTTGGCAATTTCTAAATCAAATGCAAAAGGAAGTAGTCTTGACCATATCTAGGATTCCCATCTCTTATATTTTTTGACAAACTCTTCAATAGTTTTTACATAAAGCTTTCTATAACGGATCCTATTAAGAGTATTTGCAAACATTAATTCATTTCTATCAATGGTTTCTAGTACTGGGAAAAAATTAACTCATTGGTGAGCAGCATATGTGGTGGAATCCATTTTAATATTTGTTTCCAGTATTTGGGTGCAATTTAATTCAGTTTAAGTGTATTTGGACTGCAGCCATTGAAAGCCATGGGGTTTCTTTGCAGGTGATCTGGAGATGCCTTTGTCCTCCTCTCAGAGTCTGGGTATTGCTTGAGCTTCTCCATGGCGATAAATCATGCAGCATAGACCCTGGCGTGCTGTGTTGTTAGGATCTCTGCATGATCAAAGAGCAAGTTGTGTAAATAAATAGATTTATCTCAAATAAACACAATAAAATGGAATGGATTTAATAGACATGAAATCTCTTATAGGCTCAGTGGCCAAATTCTGTTTAAAGGCTCAGAATCACAATAAAAAAGCAGAATTTAGAAAAGGCATGCCATCACCTGGGTCAGAGGGCAAACACTTATAATTTATTTACAAATAAATGTGTACATCATAAATTCTTCAGTATTCTAAAGATAAATTGAGACTCAATTTCACATTTCTTCCCTTAAGTTTTTTTTTTTTTTTAAGATTTTATTTATTTGACAGAGAGAGCACAAGCAGAGGGAGAGAGAGGGAGAAGCAGGCTCCCCACTAGGCAAGGAGCCCGATGTGGGACTTGATCCCAGGACCCTGGGATCATGACCTGGGCCGAAGGCAGCCGCTTAACTGACTGAGCCACCCAGGCATCCCTCCCTTAAGTTTTTTACATATAGTCTTGATGAAATTGCCTTCCCACATTAGAAAGCAGCTAACCTGAGTGGCTCTCATCAGAATATGATTTTATTAAAATAATATATCACGGGGTACCTGGGTGGCTCAGTCATTGGGCGTCTGCCTTCCGCTTGGGTCATGATCCCAGGGTCCTGGAATCGAGCCTCGTGTCCGGCTCCCTGCTCCGCGGGGAGCCTGCTTCTCCCTCTCCCACTCTTCCTGCTTGTGTTCCCTCTCTCACTGTGTCTCTCTCTGTCAAATAAATAAAATCTTAAAAAAATAATAATAAAAAATAAATAAAATAACATATCACGACACTTTCTTTCATCTATCTTTTCATACTGTGTTTCAGAATCTTGGATCTTTAATGTTAAAAGAAATATTTTGTTATTACTATTGGTAAGGTATTGGTTACATTTACTCATTTTAAGAGTCAAGATGTTACATTGGTTAAAACTTTAGTATCTGGAGTTAGGCACTTTTTGAGTTCTAATCAAGGCTTCACCACAATATAGTCTTTTGACTTTGCAAGTTATATAACCTCTTCTATAAAGGGAATGCAAGAATCAATGCTGTCTCATAGAGTTTTGTGAGGATGAACCGAGTTATTATATGTAAACTATTTAGTATGCCACCTGGGAGGGAGAACATTCTCTGCGACTCTCTCATGTTTCTGCACATGTTCTGAGCAAGAGGCATTGACATCCCTGTCTAAGCCATGGATGAGAGATAAGATAGATTTGGAGATAGGAAGAACCATAGATCATAGAGATAGGATCTCCTTTCATGAAAGGGGGGAAATTTATTTATTTATTTTTTTTACCTCATAATAAAGATAATGTCTTCATCCTAGGGAAAGAGTGAGCATGTGTGCTAGGAGCTACCTTTGAAAGTTAGGGATTTTCTATGCTTGGATTCCTCGGTCTAAGTATACATGTGCAACATGCATACAAGCTATTTCATAGGGTCCCCATGACAGTTGTGGGGCCAGGAAAACTAATGTGAACATGAAACTCATGCTGTATGCTGTGTCCTGAGTAATGATGTCTTCTGTGTCTGAGTTAGGAATCCCATGTTTTATGCCACCATTTATAAAAACATCATAAGCAGGCTAACTTGGCTTAAAAGCAAGGTAAAATCTTAAATCCTTTTTATAGTTATTTGGTTACATAATTAGCACTCAGTAAACATTAGCTGCTGTTAGTATTAGTATTATTTACTTTAAAGAAGTCAATGTAGGGGTGTCTGGGTGGAGCAGTGGGTTGAGCACCAACTCCTAGTTTTAGCTCAGGTCATGATGTCAGTGTCGTGGGATCAAGCCCTAAGTTGGGCTCCGTGCTATGCGCAGAGTCTGCTTGGGATTCTCTCTCTCTCTCTCTCTGCCTCTCTAAAAGTAAATAAATAAATTTTTAAAAAAAAAGTCAATGTAAATTTCCCAACACTATCAAGAATAGCAATTGACAAAAACAACCCCACAGCAATCCATTTAATGTTTGTTTGCCTTTTTTATGAATGGCACGATGTTTAGGTTAATCAGACTATGGTCTAGCTATTTGGATCCTTCATCTAAATATGGATCTTTTAAATTTATGTAGATGATTTCCATGTTGGAAATAAAAGTTATTTATGTTTAAAATAATTAATTAATTTGGTTGCTAGCCATTACATTCTGAAATTCCTAGGCATAGCTTATCCAAAAGAAAAAGGAAAAAAATGGTATGTAAAATTTGTAAATTGGATCACTGATTCTCATTTTGGTAGCAAATTGAAGCGTCATGCCATATCAAATCTTTTGTAGTCTCTCTACAGAGAAAATATGTCAAAGAAATATAATCATACTTGAGAGCCAATTTTATTACCTGTAATTTGTTTAGAGTCATTCCTTTAGAAAAATGAGACTGTTTTGACTGATAGAAAAGTTGAAAACTAGGGCTTATGAATAAGCCATGTTAGTGGTAGGAGTGCCTGGGTGGCTCAGACAGCCTGTGCTCTCTCTCTCAAATACATAAATAAATTTAAAAATCTTAAAAAAAGAGAGAGCTGTTAGTATTACATTAACTTCAGTCTCCAAAGTATGCTTTTGCTTTGTTTTGTTTGTTTCAAAATTGAAAAAAAAATCTTGATTACTAAATAATGTGTACTAAGTGTTTAAAGACCACACTTAGCAAACTTGGAATATTCTTCAGTTAAACAGGAATGATTGAAGCAACTTTATCCTGAGGTTTCTACAAAAGTTAACTGGATAATAGAGTGAATTAATGGTTGCCCATGTGCTAACTTGGTATAAAACATATTTGATATTTCATTTTTATTGTAGTCTTAAAAATATTTAAAATATTGTACAAATGAAATTAAGAGCAAAACTTATTGATTTTCTAAAGCTCCTAGGTTCTGCAGCCTGTATTTTAAAATCTACTCTGCCATGTCAGGTGTATGGGAAGTATTGAAGTTGTATTCCCTTTGGGGAGGTGTTGGAATTGCACACTTTTAGATTCTGCTATGGTCCCCAGTACTCTTCAGTCATGACTCGGCTCTGATGCTCACTCAGATTTCTCATCTACATTACTTCTTTGTTTCCTGTATGCAGCTAATTTTAAACTGTGTTAGAGGATTCCTAATGTCTTATCAAAATTTAAAATGCTATAATGGGGAAAAGGAAAGAAAAATAGTAAACATGACTACTGTTTGAGGATGCATTCTTATATTTTCATTAGAGTGGAGTCTAGATGGATAGATGTTGCATTTTCTGTAATATGTGTGAAGTTGGAAGTGTAATGACAAAGGGAAAGCAAATTGAACCCATATACAAGTGACAAAGTTACTTAAAGGAAATAATCTCTTCCAGATCTACTGATGTGTAACAAAATCCGTATTTATTGGTATAAGGTAACAACTTTTCTTCTTATGTTGACAGTTTCTATGGAACAGAAAATCAGACAGTACCCAAAGGGCATGGCCTGTCTCTGCTTCATGCTTTGGAGCCTCATAAGGGAAGATATAAAAGGCTTGAGGTTTCCTAAATGATTGGTGCTGAAATCATCCAAGGGCTTCTTCATTAACATATCTGGGGTTGGGGTTGATATATCTCGAAGGCTGCACTCAGCTGGGCCTATCAGTACATGCCTATAAGTGGCCTCTCCATGTGACCTGGGCTTTGTTACAACCTGGCAGTCCGTGGATTTACATGGTGGCTCAAGTCTCAATGATCAGAGAGTTGCATAGTCTTCTGAGACCTAGTCTCGCCTAATCAGAATGTTACTTCTATGCGCCCTGTTGCTCAAAGCAACCACAAACCCAGATCCAAGGGGACGATACAGAGATTCCACTTTATTTTATTTCAAGACTGTTGCAGAATTCATGTTAAAGCTGTCACCAAATATATATAAAGGGGGCTGTCTTCCTAATGATAAAAATATAACAATCTATAGCTAATTTGGGAAGTAAGTCAATGTTTTCCTTTCCTCCAAAAAAAAAAAAAAAATCTCACAACGCAGAAGCATCTTGAGCATTTTTAATGATACTAAGAAGACATATAATGCTTTTTTGGTTCAGTTTTTTGATTCCTCAATAATTATTCATATGGTCTTTGGAAGAATAATAGCAAAATAAATGTTTCAAAGGCCAGTAAAGTTAAACAGAGAATGTATATAAATTTCCAAGGATGAGAGAATAATTGCTGGTAGAGAAGTGAGATTAAAAGTAAATTCATTAAGTATGTAGCATCTCAGTGATTTTATATATATATATATATATATATATATATATAATTTTTTTTCTATTTGTATTGCAAGCCAATAAGGATCTTGTTAACAATAGGTGGGGAGGAGGTTTGGGATGATTTTTACATCAAAAACATAGATTTGACAGTGTCACATATAATATTAAGCTGCATGATAGCACTTGATGTTTATTTGACAGGTTTTATCTACTATAATATCTACACAATTCTATTTTTTAAGACTTATTTATTTATATTAGAAAGAGAGAGAGCATGTGATTGGAAGGAGGGGCAGAGGGATGAAGACAGAGAGAGAGAGAGAGAGAGACTCTTGAGCAGACTCCCCACTGTGTACCGAGCCCATTGTAGTGCTCGATCCCAGGACCCTGAGATCACAACCTGAGCTGAAATCGAGTCAGATACTTAACTGACTGGGCCACCCAGGTGCCCCTCCACATAATTCTTTAACTGAAAAAAGTTTATTTCTGTATTTAGCATTTGTGAACATTTTGATCATTTTTAAAGCACGATTTTGTAGCAATTTCAGGCTCATTTAACCATATCACAACTTGATGGAGAGAAGTATTAATACTGCTTCAGTTGACCGAGCAAAAGCAGAATATATGTGAAACATGAACAGAACAAGAAATGATTTTGTTTATATTCCTCTATTAAAGTATTTCCATTGGCAGTTTTTGTTAGAGGGATGGGATTAGTTACTCTGAATAAAAACACTCTCCCTGCGAACTAAGATTACTTGTGACAATACACTGAGAGACAAAAAGTTTGCCTGTGAAACTGTTAATTCAGTAATACTCTCCATCTTCAATTCTGATGTTAGTATTATCCTCCTTCCTTAAGAAAAGCCAGAGATAAATGTGAGAGACCTTTACTCTAGCCACTGATTTTCAAACATCTTTGTTTCTAGACCTTTTTTTTTAATATATAGTTTTAAATATTCTTGATGGCTTTAAAGAGCCTCAGTTTAAGTTCCCTGGTTAGCTTTCTATAAAAGACCAACCCTAAAGACCCTCATTGGCAACCCTGTCAGGACCCTCTCACTTTTTCTGTATCTTCACTTAATAAACTTCTATCGCTTTACTCAATAAATAAATAAATAAATATAAAAAGATAAAGAGCCTTACTTTATATGGGCTTTATTTATTGATTTAGTGTATTAAAATTAAAACTGAGGATTTTTTATGAAAATTTCTTTCTTCAGGGCGCCTGGGTGGCACAGTTGGTTAAGCGACTGCCTTCAGCTCAGGTCATGATCCTGGAGTCCCAGGATCGAGTCCCACATCAGGCTCCTTGCTCAGCAAGGAGTCTGCTTCTCCCTCTGACCCTCTTCCCTCTTGTGCTATCTCTCATTCTCTCTCTCTCAAATAAATAAATAAAATCTTTAAAAAAAAAAAAAGAAAATTTCTTTCTTCATACTTTATTACCAATATACTCTTTAAAATTTTTCTTCTTCATTGTAAGTGAAAAATATCATATAGATTTAATTATATTATGACTGAGGTTGCATGTCTTTTCATAAGATTTTACACTTCTTTGTGGTGAAATCTTTATATACCTTGCACAATTGTATATTGAGTTTTGCATTTTTCTTTTCAAGAATTTTATATGTTTCAAGATAATTTATCACTGAGATAAGTTACAAAGTTTCTGTAGTTTGTCTTAGACTTAGACTTTATGTTGTTGTCATTTATGTGTATTTTTTGCCACTATTTTCATTTGTGTTTTCTATTTTATAATTACAGTGTTCTTTCTGACTTAAAGTCACATAAGTTTCTCCTATTGTTTGTTCTTTTTTTCTTTTAGAGAGAGAAAGAGAGAGTGTGTGCACAAGTTGGGGGGGAAGGCAGGGGCAGAGGGAGAGAGAGCACCTCAAGTGGGCTCCAAACTCAGTGCAGAGCCCGACTCGGGTCTGGATCCCATGACCCTGAGATCATGACCTGAGCAAAAATCAAGAGTCAGACACTTAACCCCCTGCACCACCCAGGGGCCCTTCCTATTGTTTTTTCAAGTGCATTATTTGTGTATATCTAAATTTTTGTGCTTTCTAAAATTTGCACTTGTATCATGTTTGAGGTAGTAATCTAATTGTATTTTTTCTAGATGATGAAAAAATCTTCACAATATAATTTTGAGGTGATTTATCTTTTCTTTAATTGCTTTGAAATGGTATTTTTAATGTTGCACTAAATCCCCTCATCTTTGCATGAGCTTACTTTGTTCTCTGCCTCTTAATTTCAGAGATGAGAAAAGTAAGTTTATATGTTTTATCTAATATATATTATTTGATAAAGAGAAATTTGTGTGAATATACTTTGGATAAATGGTGATTTTAGAGAAGATGGTGGTAGTGACAGCAACAATATTAACCATATAGCTGGGACCCAAACTAGTGCCTCTTAAGATCCATTCTACAAGGCATACTTGCTCACCACATTATACCCAATGAGTTTTCATCTCTTTGAATTATTGCTTATTAAGATAGTTCAAATGAGAGTCACCTGTGTGGCTTAGGCGGTTAAGTGACTGCCTTTGGCTCTGGTCATGACCCTGGAGTCCAAGGATCTAGTCCCACGTCAGGCTCCCCGCTCAGTGGGGAGTCTGCTTCTCCCTCTGATCCTCCCCTTTTCTCTCTCTCTCTCACTTTCTCTCAAATAAATAAATCCTTAAAAAAAGATAGCTCAAATGATTAGTTTTCCTAAAAGTTCTTGACATATAAATTATCTAGTGAATATCAAAGGTAAAGCAGAATTTTCTGTAGGATATCATGAATTATAACCTAAAGATTTCAAAAATAATAAGAATTTAACCAGGGACGTTTATTATGCTATGTATTATGGTCTAGAAAAGAGTATTTTCTAACGTTGGGTCTGCAATTACCTCAAAATGGGTTTTGAGAGATAAAATAGAAGTGTGAAGTGATCTACTAATGCTGAATTTACCATTTATAAGGTCTTATTTTCCCTTATAGGGTAGCTACAGCTATCCTCAATGTAATTGAAAAGGGAAGAAAATTAACATAGAGACAGTTTAATATGTTTGGTCTTTTATAGGCTTATTCCTTCATTCACTATTTGTTTGTTTCCATTTATGTATAGGAAAACATAACCCAGAAAGCCTACTTACTATAAGTCTATACTTGGTGTAATCATCTCCTTTTTTTACATTCTTACTACCATTTCTTTGTTCATATTGGAACAGAACTTCAGTCATATATTCAAAGTAGAAGTGAACATCCTCTCTTCCATCCAACCATTGGACATCTGTAAAATTTAAATAGGATAACTGGTCTACCACAATAGACAAAAACTGTACTTACATGATACTTTTGAGATCTCTTACTACTTTTTCAACGAATGGTCTAATTTTGATAAAGCAATTAAAAAAATCTCACTTCATTTATCTAATCATAAAATTTGTTTATTATTTATTCTTTTTTTCTGCAGACATACAAGGCACAGTTATTAATGTACTCCTGAACAAACAAATGCAATCTCTGCATTAATCTGTGTCCGTGAGTCTTGATATATTGGGGCAAGACCTAAGCACATGTCATGATGCATTATGTTTACTAATTCACAGAGAAATTATTGTGCCATGTCCTGTGTTGCCTGAATTTCTTCCATGATTCTGTTCAAGATAATAGAGTTTTAAAACTTTATTTTTTTATATATGAAAAAAATTAACTCTGATGGCACAGTGCAATAAAATCTGATCAGTAAATGCTAAGTCATTGTTTAAAGATAAATGTGGATTCACATTATCTTGGAGTGTATCAACTTTCAGTAGTTGAACTGTCATATTAAAAGTTATTCATTTTCTGAAGTTGTTCCATTTAAAATCAGAGATTAAGGCTGGCACTGACATATTTTGGCTGTATATTTGTGCCCTGTACGCATGCAAGTTTTCCTCAGTACATAAAATTCTCTGATTTTAAAGGATACTACTAGAATACTAAGACAAACATCACTTTAGAGACTTATAATACTGCTCACTTTCTTATAGAATTGTGAGGTCCTGAAGACAGGATTTCTCTTTCTTCCTGTTCTCACTGTTCTCCCTCAACTGCTCAAGAATTAATACCTATTAGTACTTGCCCATTCTAGAGGCTCAGTTCAATTTTTTTTTTTTTGAGTTGTATCAAAGAGCTACCTAATAAAAATGGAATTTTTGGCCACATTCTGTAATGCATTATGATTCAGCATGTATTTTAGTGTATCAACTTGTATACTCTTCTAAGTATTGAGGAAATGTGACAATAAATAATGTAGTGTGTTTTTCCTTCAAAGAGCTTACAATAGTAAGTTCTTGCCTTAATATGATGTGTATTAATGTGCATCTGCATCCATTAACTCTTGTTTTCTCAGGAGAGGTAAACTGAATGAATATAACTTGCTGCCTTTATATAGAAGTTGCACCTCAGAGACATGAAACAGCATTTTCCAAGTCTCAAGGTTATTATGTGGGGACCCAATAATGTGAAACCCACCTTTTTAAATCTTATCCTAAAGTCTTTTCTAGTCTTCTAAACTGTCTCACAGATAGGATGCTGAGTTCTCCAGTTGCTTAAAGTACTTTAAAACTTCAGGACCATGATTCTAGAAGAACATGCAATATGATTTTTAAGTCCTCAGAGCCGGGAGGGAAAAAAGAGAGGTCGGGGGGAAGGAGGGAGGGAAGGAGAAATACAGGAGAATGAGGGAAAATAGCCCAGAATGTAGGTGACACAAAAGAATCCTCATTTTTTGGAGCTTATAGAGAAGTGGAATCCAATCACTGTATATCAGATTCTTTTTAATCCACAATTTGTGAACTCTTAAAAAAGGAAATAATTTTTCAAAGTCACCATGAATCAGTTGTTTCAAATTGAAAAAAAAATGTTATCATGGAACTAGTAAAATTAACTTAAAATGTAGACATGATATATGTTGATTTCAATTGTGAATTTGACAGATTTTCTCAAAATAATTTGTGGACATTCTAAAAGCGTGGACTGCATGATCATTAATTTACACTATTTTAATAGAATATTCACAGAAGATTGCTTATAGGAAGACTGCCATCTTGATTAACATGTGCATGTTGCACAGCTCTATACTTGGCATTGGCTGTGAAAAACAGAATTCTTAGCAGCAAATTCTGTTGAAACCGTGTATATAAAATATCCAAGTTAAGCAGAGTTGCTAGGTTTAGCTTATATTTTGGATGACAAGATAAAAAAATTAAATGCCCTTCACAGACTGGAATGATTGCAATAAGTTAACAAAAATAAAATTGTGTAAGAATAAATGTGAAATCCTGATTTAAAAATAATATTGGGTATCTACTAAGTTTCAGGCACTATTTCAAAGACTTGGACTACATCTATCACACATAGGGACAGCTACCCCTGCATTAATGGATCATGGATCTTATGGTTTAGCAGGGACACACAGAAAATAAATAATAAGCATAGCGTATCATATTTCCAAGGTAGTAGGTATACATATAGGGGAAATTTAGGGAAGAATAAGGGATATGGGAACAGGCTCAAGAGAGACGGGGGAGCTGTGGGCTTCAGTATTAAATACCTGGGTTAAGAGTTGTCTCATGAGAAGTAAGACTTGACCAAGAACTGGGGCAAGAGGAAAGAATAGCACATGTAGATATCTGAAGGAAGCATTTTCCAGCAGAGGAATAGCTAGAGCTGGGCTAAGGGGAGGGATGTAAGTCTAGTACAATCCAGCACATCAAAGAAGGCATATGCAATGGGTGTGGAGCACATGAGGGGGGCCATATTAAGGAGAGGTCGGCTCCTATAGCATCGTGTGGGATAGCATAAAGGACTTTTGGCTTTTGATGGCTTCCAGCTGAGGAGTGATATAATCTGACTGATGATTTAAAAGGGTCCCTGTTGCTGCTGTGTTGAAATTAGACTGTAGAAGGGGACACCACAGAAGCAGGAAGATTCCTTAGGAAGTTACTGTGGGGTGTGAGTGAGGGATCAGAGTTGAGGCTTCCTCCAATAATGTTGGCCTGCACAACCTGAAGCATTTAACATGGCTATATCGATAATCATTCAGAAGTTTAAAATAAAAGAATGATTAATTCATGGAGTAAAACCAAGCAGTGGTATTACCTATAAGCTTAATGGAAGTCAAAAACAAAAGTTCTGTTAAAAGATGAAATAGTGAATAGATGTTTAAGGAGCCCTAGCTACAATATGGACATCGGACCAGCCACTTAATAAATATTATCTCTTCTGATAAGATATATCCAATGAGCAAATTAAGAGAAAAATTCATAAAAGAAAAAAGATAAAAACATATATACATATATTTGTACAGACATACATACATAGAGATATTAATGTTTCATGCAGTCAGGCTGTCTTAATACAATTGAAATGTTAATATTTCAATTTCTTTAAAAAAGTAATATTTTCTCTCAAATGGCAAGTTTTACAAAAAGCAGATATGGGATACATATGAATAAATGCAGTCTCAGTGGAAATGCCCCAGACTGCTTTGGGAAACAGTGATAATTTGAAGAGTCCTATCAAATATTAAACACCACTCTCAGGTATGTTATACAGAGGATAATTTGAGAATTACTACTATTTTTTGACGTTGATTCCATCACTGGTACTCAATGATTTGTATATTCTATGCCTGTAAGAATTTAGAAAATAATCAGGTATCTCATGGTCAGTCTTTTTCAAATTAAAGTTTAATTGTGTGTAGCCTTCACAGATCAACCTTGATCTCTCTGCCACCATTGGCACTACTTAGCATCTGCTGAGGTCAAAGGCTGAGACCCTCCCTGCTCCCACTATGCGTTTCACTTTACCAAGAGATGTGTGGAGCATTCTCTTTGCCAGTTTTCCCAGAGAACAACCCATGGATAAAAAAGACCAAAAACTTCCAACTCCAACTCTGACAAATGGTATCCCATTTTAAAATTGCAGGATTTACCATTTGAGAGTTCCAGCAACAGTTTGGAGAACAAAAGAGGCAGGAAATAAAGACAACATTTTAGGCAACTTGAGTTTCAGAAAAGGTCAATTTTAATTAATGTAAAGGAAAAAGGGCAACTGACGTAGGTTGTACATGCAGACAAATGAAAGTGATACAGTCTGAGGTCTCAAACTTGGCAAGATGAAGAGTTTAAAATGCTAATGAGGGATCCAAGTGGAGGAAGAAGAGACCACTGAGAAATGAACTGGGGAAGACCATGGAAGATACAGTATTTCTCAAATGAAAGTTAGGGGCGCCTGGGTGGCTCAATCAGTTAAACATGTGACTCGATTTTGGCTCAGGTCATGATCTCAGGGTCTCAGGATCAGCCTCACTTCAGACCCAGCAGGGAGTCTGGTTGAGATGCTTTCTCTCCCTCTGACCTCCCTGCCCCCACCCATATGAGTGCTCTCTCTCTCTCTCTCTCTCAAATAATAAAGAAATATTTTTTAAAAGATAATCAATAAAGGATCCTCTAAGAGGACTTAGAAATCAAAAGCAGACTCAGGCAAAAATGCTAATTTTCATCTTTTCCTTAAAAATCAAGCAGTTTGTTTTAGTGCAACTTCAAAGCTCCCCATATCACTGATTTTCTAAGAGGCTATTTACTGTCCTTCCTAGCATAGATACTTCTTTCCTAATGGGCTTCGATTGAATAGGTTATAGAAGTAATTTTTGTTAGTTCATTCAGAGAAAAAAAAAGAATTAAGACTGTAGTAGGTGGGAACTAATTTCATTATCACCATGAAAAAAAAAAGTGACCAACTTCTATCATGACTTATTTTTAATAGAAATGTGACTGTGTTTGTGTATGTGAGTGTTTCTTTCCAGAGGTATTGACTCCAGTTATTATGAAATATTGACTTGGGGTTGTGTTTTTTTCTTGTAGCAAAAAGTGATTCTTGAACCCCATTCTCCAAGAAGCATAATATTCAAACTGCTTTTACTATTTCTGACACTCTCCTCTATCTTACTAGTTATCCGTTCATATTTTTAACTATTGTTTGCCAAAAATAAAACACAAAGCCAAAATATTTAGTAGTCTGTGTGTATATTTAGATGGATGGATATATCCAAATATGAACATGTGCGAACACTTGACCTCACCTATCCATGTCAAGCTAATTGCATTTTCTTGTGGGGAGCATAGGGGCCACATTTTAATTGTACAGGTACACATTCCATATCTTCTTGCACTGCCACTGACTCATTATGATTCTCTAATTTCAGACCCAGGTTGTAACCATGATAGAAAATTCTTATTTGTTTTGTTTTGTTTTGTTTCGTAGCTGAAAAGTCAAGGAAAGTCGGGGTCACTGAAAATCCAGGACCCTGGGAACTTGTTAGCATTTTCAAGAAAAATCTCTTTCTAATTTTTTTCTGATGCAAATCAAATCTTTCTCTCTTGCTTCTCAAAAATGTAAGAATAACTATTTCAACAGATACATTTATTTGTATTTTATCTCCTTCTAGAGTCATAAATTTCATAAAAAAATGTGACAAGTATTATATTTTCCTTATTTTCTCAAGTTACTAATATTTTAAGATATCCTTGTAATAATGACTAATATAATGAGAACCTAATTCTTTTTTAGCACAAAATATGAAAGGATCCTGTGCCTACACACAAAACATCAATTTCTGCTTTTAAAAAATCAGTACCTCTTTTCTGTCATTTTTCTTGATTCCTTCTTTCTTTCCACAGTGATGGGCAAAAGGGATTGATCTTCTTTAAAATACTCATATTCTTCCTGCCAATTTCCTGACCAAACGCTTCAAAGGCTCTTCACTATATCTAAGAAATGTCTAAAATCCTTTGGCTGGCATTCAAGCCCTGTGAAAGTCATCTGGACCTAGCTAATTCCTCGGGCTCAGGGTCCAATCACCCCTTTGAAGTATCCTCATGGTTCCCTGTCTTCTCACTCATGCTCTCCTGTAGTTGTGACTCAGAACATTGAGCACTTTTAGCCTTCCCTCTTACCCACTGCATTTCACTTGATTCCATTAATTCTTCAAACTAAGCTCAAACAAATCTCTTTTATGCAGTTTTCTCATCATTCTTCCGTGCACACATTATCTTTCCCAGAGCATCTGCTGTCTGTAAATTTGGAATGTAAAATAAGCATTACCAAGATAATTCCACTCTTGTTTCTTCACTTACAAATGGAATAACATTTCAGGGGTGAAGGGGAGTGTTGACAATAGAGGAAACTATAAGGTGATCTCTAAAGTTTGTTTCAGTCAGAAAATTCTTTGATTTTATTCTCTAATTTTGACACTATTCCCAGCCCACCTCCAGGTGCCTACATCCATGGGCACTCTTCAGTTTTCATCCCCCTTAATCTCTTAGAGCCTCAGACACTGATGCATTTGTCTGCCTTCTTCAAGAAAATTTCATATGAAGTCGATGAATGTGCCTCTTCCTTCGTGCCTTTCTCTGTGGCTACTTTGTTTCAATCATCTTTGCTTTTACAAAGCTTTTAAATGCTGTAGATCGTTAATAGCCAGACAATCCTGGGTCTCTTTTTTTCTTACTCCGTGCTTTCTTCCTGAGCACTCTTAAACATGCCTTTAATTATTACCTGGAATCGATGACTCCTAAAGTGTTTCTCTCACCCAGACACCTTCTCTGATTTGCAGAGCTGTAAATCTATGACACCACTACTTAGAGTCTCAAAGACAGCTCAAGTTCTACCACATCTGAATGTGGTTACCGCCCAGCATGCACCAACCTAAATATAGGCTCTTCCATGGTTCCTTTTCCCTATGGCATCTATTACTAAAGCAAGTTATCTAAAAATAACTCTTAGTAACTTCCTCCCTCTTCCTGTATTTGGTTCACCTTCTCTATGGGTATTGTTTTTGCTTAGATCACTATCATAAAATACTCTAGACCAGGTGGCAAGGAGAACATTTACTTCTCACAGTTCTTGTAACTGAGAAGTTCATTGGGGTGCCAGCAGATTCAGTTCTGGTGAGAGTGCTCTTCCTGACTTGCGGACAACTGCCTGCTCATTGTTCTCAGATGGCAGAGAAAGACTGAGCTCTGGTGTGTTCTTATAAAGATACAGTCTCATCATCGTGGCCCCATCTTCATGATCTCATCTAAACCTAGTTATCTCCTAAAAGTTCCTCTTCCAAATATTATCATATTAGGGGTTAGGTTTTTAACATATGAATTTTGAAGGCACATTCAGTCCATAACAGGTGTTGTCTCCTAATGATCTCTGGGATCTGTCCCCCTCTCTGTCTCTTCACCAGCAGCACCCTCTTTCAGATCACCATCCTATTTGGTCCAGACTCCTAGCCCCCTCCCCATTTCTTGCTACACCAAGAGAACAGAGCTTTTAATGGGAATGTGAGTGTAATCATGACACCGAGCTACCAAATACCTTCCCATGCCTTCTCACTGTTTGGGGATAATATCATAGTCTAAAAGAGGGGTTGGCGCTTGCCCCCAGTTAGGGCTTCCAGCTCCTGTCCCTAGCTGACTTCCCCTACCCCACTTCTTGATCTTTCAAGAGTCAGCCACAATAACTTTCTTCTAGCTGTGTAATGCTTACAGGCATTTGAAGATGTTCTACCCTCTGCCCGGAATTTTCCCTCTGCCTCCAGTCTGTTTACATGGTAGGTATCTACTTATCTTTATCACATCAGCTCAGATGTCACTTCAGAAAGAATGCCTTCCCCAGGCCAGAGGAAACCCTCCTTTATATACTCCTTTATATACTTCCACTGTGCATTCCCCTCGCCACACCCTGGAATTTAGAATGTTTTATTATTATTATTTGCATGATTATTGGGTTGATGTCTATCTGTACCCTACTGCGGGGTCTGTACCATCCCAAAAAGCAGGGTCTTTGTCTACTTGGCACATGTTTCATCTCCAATTCTAGGACACATCGTGCACCTTACTCAAATACTTTCGAATAGATGATTATATTATGTATTGCCTTCAGACATGTTGGTAGCGTTATTTGACTATTGTAGTACCATACATTCTTAGAGTACTTATGTCAACTCTTGAGTTCCTTTGCCATCATGTCTATAAAGTTTATGAATTATTAATATAAGTAAAGGAGTATTGATTGATTGCCTAGAAATATCTCTGACCATATCCACTTGTGAATCCATAATTGAACTTACATACAAGATTGCAGCTGTGATAGTCGAATTCTGAAGATAGAAAAAGCAAATAAATCCCCGCAACATCAGTTCATAATACAGAGCTTAATGGAACACAGACCACTGCTGCTGCGTCCTTAAGGAAAATGTGCTTGTTTACCCTCGGGGGTAATCTAAGCCCGTATAGAGTCGTTTCGATTCAGGTACGAATAGACACCTTAAAAAAAACAATTGTAGTGTTGCTAACTAATTTGGATTCCACTTCACTAGATATATTTCATAGTATATTGTATTTCCTTAATTGATGTAAATAACACCAATTTGCAGGCAGTACTTTTTATATTTCCCTCTTATTCCATCCCATCTTGGCCACAGCTATTGAGCAACATGGGGACTGATTTATTTCCTGAGAAGAAATAAGAACTATCCACATTTTGAAGCTTAACTGATACATTAGCAGAAGAAGAAAAAATCTATTTAGTGGACCCCTAAAGGATGTTTGCCACAGCAAGAATGAACTCACAGGCTGAATGGAAGTCGATGTTCATGTACCAAAGAGAAGAGGAAAATAACATATGATTCAGTGCACATATTTTAAGTTCTAAACTATAGTAATTATCCTTAAAAAAAAAAGTGAAGAGGGCACAAGGCATCCTCACACCATGATTATTTTATTTGGATTATTGAATCTATTATATATTTGCTGTCACATATTTGGCAGGAGGATATGCATCTGCTAGGGGTTTAGAGATGGATGATAGTTGGAAATGATATTCTTTCTGTTACAATGATCATTTCAGGGAAGGCAGATTTAAAACATGCACCAAATATGTTTACACTTCTTTTGGATTAGTATCATTTTTGGCAAATCTGAAGTTAATGATAATGCAAGAGAAGAGTAACTATACAAACAGACATCAACACTTGTGTATTTTTATTATTTATTTGGTAATTATTCCTTTTATTTATTTATTTTTGCTGTTTCATGTATTGGATATCTTTGGCATCAGATTTCTAATGCAATAATAATTATTAAAAAGTAACATTTACCAAAGAGCTTCAGTTTAACAGAAATGCAGGAAACCATTTTATTTGCATTGTTTCAATGTACCCTCCCAACAACTCTGTAGGGTTATTATTTAGATGGCTGAGATACTTTAACAAAGATCGTGGAGCTGCTGACTCATTGAAGTTCTACTTCCCTGGGATAGATGTTGTTGTGTGTTATATTTCCTCAAAAAAAAAAAAAAAAGTGGAAAGCACCAAAATCTCTTCTTCGCATTAATATAATTTTGTTATATTAATTTTGTTATAACTCATTTTGTAGTTAATAAAGCTGATCTTTCTGTGGTGAGGAGAGGTGTCCAACATAACAGCATGGAGTTGACTAAGCCAGGCTACGTACCTGTGTCTAATTTACTGACTCCAAAGACTCTGCTCTTACCCACTGAACTTACCCATCTCCCTCTTAGCATAAATGCTCAACCTAATAACCAAATATTATTTTTGTTGTTGTTGTATTTCTGATTTAGAGAAGCCTCTCTAGCAAGGAGTCAGTATTAGATTTTTACATTAACATTCAGGGCTGATAAAATATAATTAAATTTACCACTGTAAATAATTATCCTTATACCACTGCTTACTTGGAAGAAATGAAAATCTCAGCTCAGGTGAAAATTGGTCACACGACTGGCTGCTGGTTATCAATGTCTTTGGCATGCACAGACAGTGCACTCTGAAGAAGGGCTGTCAATGACCTGGAAAGACATGAATAAATTCTAGAATTTTTTTTTTAACATTTCGATATCCTTCAACTATAGAAAACAAAGTTCCTAAAATTACACAAGTTCTTTTTAGAATAGAATTTTACAATAGAAAATATTAATATTCTTTGTAACTACTTTAGACTCAAAATGTGTCTATTTTTATTACTATATATAATTAATACATAATAAATATAATTGTCCTATCTTCTTCTTGCACATACAGAACTTTAGGCTAAGGTTATGGCAGATGTTCATACTATAGAAAAGAATTTCTAATTAAAGTTTCTATGTTTAAGAAACATTGTCATTGTCGATATTAGAACTCATCAAAACAGTCATGCTTTGAAATGTATGGGTACTTGAATTTCATTTTCCATTGAACATTTAATCATATTCTGTTGGCTTTTTTCCCATAAAAAAAGAAAAAAAATGTTAATGAGTGATCAGGTACTTCTGACAATTTTTATAGTGATAGTAAATAAGCCTTCTGAAATAAGACTTTTATTTCCTTACCAAGAAGAGAAGAAAGCAAAGCAACAACTAGTCTTTCACTGTTGCTAGGATACATCATTGAGAAATAATAAAGGCAAATTATATATTAGACACTTCTGATTAACTCTTCCTTGTCTACATTCAAAGAATATAAAGCATACATGTCAGGTTGCTATAATTATAAGATATTATTTCATTTTGAGTCAGAAATATAAAATATTATTCCTAAATACTGAATGAATGTTGGTTCAAATTGTGATATTTATAAAGGTCAAGAAATATGATAATTTCGGAACTTAGTAAATTTACTAAGTAAATTAACCAAGGCAAAGTACGATGATATAATTCTGTACCAGTTTATTTTGTGAATATGCTTTTCCTAATGTTTTAAGATCAATTAGTCATGGTCAAGAAACAAAGAAAATGATCAGAAATTGTGGAAGAGAAAAAGAATAGTAAAAATATATCATCATATTTTTTTAGCTTTATAAAATATTATAATACTATATTTCTAACCAAATACAAAGTATGGTGCTTGTCAATTTACAGAATTAGGCTTAGTGGACAGCATTTGTCAAACATATATAACAATAGATTTTGTTTGTTTGTTTGTTTTAATGGAGATATCTTGCAACACTTGTCTTTTTACGGATACTGAGGGAAAGGTTATCCCAAAGACAAACAAAATAAGAATTTTTCTTTTGAATTAGTAGACATCTTTTTTTCTTTTTTAAAATCCATTGATATTGACTGGGACGTCTGGGTGGCTCAGTCGTTAAGCATCTGCCTTCGGCTCAGGTCATGATCCCAGGGTCCTGGGATTGAGCCCCGCATCGGGCTTCTTGCTCAGCATGGAGCCTGCTTCTCCCTCTCCCTCTGCCCCTCCACCTGCTTGTTCTCTCTCTGTCAAATAAATAAATAAAATCTTTAAAAAAATAAAAAAATAAAATCCATTGATATTTGCTAACATTTAATTAAATTATAGATTAACTTGGGAAAACACCATTTTTATAAAACTTATTCTTCTTATCCAGGACTACAGACTACAATTCCATTTCTTCAAGATATTTTTTTTTGCATACCACAAAATCTTGCAAAATTTTCTTTGAAATCATCTTGTATATTTCATGTAAAGTTTAAGTATTTTACTATTCTTTTTTTATGTTAATCACCATACATTACATCATTAGTTTTTGATGTAGTGTTCCATGATTCATTCTTTGCGTATAACACCCAGTGCTCCATGCAGAACGTGCCTTCTTTAATACCCATCACCAGGTTAACCCATCCTCCCTCCCCCCTCCACTCTAGAACCCTCAGTTTGTTTTTCAGAGTCCATCGTCTCTCATGGTTCATATCCCCCTCTGATTTCCCCCCCTTCATTCTTCCCCTCCTGCTATTATCATCATCTTCTTCTTCTTCCTCTTCTTCTTCTTCTTTTTCTTCTTCTTTTTAACATATAATGTATTATTTGTTTCAGAGGTACAGATCTATGATTCAACAGTCTTGCACAATTCATATACAATGGAATATTATGCAGCCATCAAAAGAATGAATTCTTAGTAGACACCTTTGAGCAATCATCATGTTCTGTTTAAATTTCAGCCTTATTAAGGTAGACATACCACTGTCATTTTATCATTAATCACCAAACATTGGAAATTACCTTTTCTGATTGTTCTTTATTTCTCTATAAAGTGATAGATCACTGTGTTTTAATTACCAACTACTGACAAATGGTGTATGTGAAAGCTTAGAGAGACACACCGACTTGGGCAGGTGCTTGTTGCATTTGGATTGCTTGTTAGTTTTGTCATTTCTTTGGCACAGTCATGAATGTATTTATATTTTCAAACATTCTTTCTTTAATAATTGATCTTAGATTGATGCATGTTTGACTACATTTTCTATTTGCATGATACGCATGCTATTTTGAATAGGTGAAGGAGCTGGTACACTTTTCTAACTGTGCTTCTCAGAATTACACGAGTTTGAAAGTAATTCAGAAGGATTTTGTATAAAGTCTTGGAATTTTGGATACTGTTAGTAGTTCACTTTGATAATATTGCAATAAAAAGAAGCTTAGGATAAGGGCTTGCTAATGACTATGTTGTCAACATATAGAACTTCTCAGTGGTAATAACATTGTTTAGGTTAGTAAGAAATATCTTTAATTGGATTAACTTATACACTTTCTAGATACAGTTGTAGATACAGATATATTCTATTTAGAAAAGATCAAAATTTCATTAGGTATTTTGCATGAAAACTTAAACATTTTAACATATATTACACATTTAAACTTAATATTAACAGGAAGGAATGGTCAAGGGGTAGATTTTTTGTTTGTTTGTTTGTTTGTTTTTTAATGAGAATGTGAGAATGATATAGTTAAAGCCCATGGATCACATTTACTAGTCCTGTGAAATCCCTTCTCTCATAGAATTTGTACCAAGTGCCATTAATTATTTTTCCATCTGATATCACTAGATATATGAAAATAATTGTCATCTGGTTTTCATTTTTCTGATAATTAGCTCTTCATCAATTAATGGATTCTTCCACTATCTCTAGGGACTATTATACTGACTATTAATTTATGAAAACATACATTGTTGAGGAATACGTTAATAGCTAGTAAAAGAAAATATTTTTGTTCATTTTATAGAGAAGTGTACTAGCTTCAAATGTAATTGTTTAAAAAAAATACAAGTGGTATTATTAAGGATGGCTAGTGTTAGTGCATACATCTAGGTTTTCCCCATTTGAAAAAAAATTTTAATAATACCAAATGCAGTAAACACTATATAAATCTAACTGCTATTTGTCAGCTTTTTCCTAGATTCTCTGCTAGCCATCACTTTTAATGTTACAAGTCCTGTTGATTTTAATACATTGTTTCATGGCCTGTGATACAATTAGTCTATGCTGACACTTTCATTGACTGTTTTTTAACAGGTTAAAAATATCTGTAGACAGTGGCGCACCCCATCTCAGCCCCTGCCATTAAATCCACAAACACACACACACACACACACACACACACACACACAAAATATATGTAGAAACAAAGAAATAAGCCATTAGATTTTTTAGCTTACCTGTAGCTAGTGTTGATGAGTGCTTTTTGAAGAAAGATCAGAAAAATCTTTGAAAAGTGGCTTTTAGACTAAATGGCAAATCATAAATATAGAAACAGAAATCACTTTAAATTTATTATAAAATTGCTATAGTTCTAAATGTATTCCAACTCATTCCTTATCCCATGGCCAATATTTTAATGAACTATTAATAAAAAGAAAGGATTGCAATTCATTCCCAAATTGCAAACAGGTTGTGCTCTACAAGTTCATTTGTGAGCCACTGTTAGAATTTGGAACATATTTCCTCATAAAACCTGTGTGATGAATGTGGTTAGGACACGAAGCCAACCTGTAAGATTCTACCTAAATCAAAATGTAATTAAAATGTAGCACCAGGATCATTATAGAACCTGGCCATTACTTATCCAGCTTCTTCTTTAGGAAACAGTCTCCAATTTCTAACTTGGAAATTGGAACACTTGAGCTTCATCTTTCTTCTCTATATCTCCCTTTGTTTGCAGAATTCTCCCTGCCTTCCTCCAGCCCTAGAAGGTCCCACTTCAAATAATATAAATTGAGGTCCTTTATCAGTATGGAGAAAAATCTCTTAGCAAGAAACCATTTACAGTTGCAAGATCTTCATAAATCCTATGGTTATCTCTGAGACTTGCCTTTAAGACTGTATTCTGTCCTGTGGTCATCTTTGTATATCTGCATTTTTCAAGAAAGCAGATCCACAGTTGTCACCATATTCTCAGAGGAATTATAGACCTGCTTCCCCAACAAAACAAAGATATGGAAAGTAAACCATACCATAATTAGATCAGAATCAAAACGGGATGCCTGGGTAGTTCAGTCAGCTAAGCAGCATCTGCCTTCAGCTCGGGTCATGATCCCAGGGTCCTGGGATCGAGTCTTGCATTGGGCTCCCTGCCCATTTGGGAGCCTGTTTCTCCCTCTGCCTGCCACTCTCCCTGCTTGTGCATGCTCCTCCTCTCTCTCTCTGACAAATAAATAAATAAAATCTTAAAAAAAAAATCAAATTAACTCTGTGATTAACAATATAAGATAGAATTGATCACAAGGAGATATTTCAAGATCATAGATGTAACATTTGTTTTTCAGATGAGAAAAGCAAAAGCCAAAAGTAGTACTCAATTAACCAAGCTTATGTATTTAGCTCATTTACAAAGGTAAAGTTAAGCAAAGATCAGTGTTGTGTCATATTAACTGAAAACTTATGTATAAAGAGATTTCTGGGGCTTTTTTGCATCTGATAATATTTTCCTAAAGTAGTCCTATACACTTATACCCTTAAGTGCCTCCCCACATTCTTAGTCCTAACAAGTTTTGACAACTTGAAGTCACACATATTCACCCCTCTGGTTTTCTATGTGCTACTAACTATGTTTATTGGATAAAGACCTTTATAACATGGAACAATTAAATTGTCTAACAGGGGTGCCTGGGTGGCTCATCTGGTTAAGCGTCCGACTCTTGATTTCAGCTCAGGTCATGATCTCAGAGTTGCGAGATCAAGCCCTGTTTGGGGCTCCATGCTGGGCGTGGAACCTGCTTTAGATTCTCTCTCTCCCTCTGCCTCTCTCCCTGCTTGTGTTCTCTTTCTCTCCAAACAAATAAATAAAATCTTTAAAAGATTTTAAAAAATTGTCTAACACAAGAGGGATTTAAGTGTCATGTATTTCGATGATTTTATTCAGCCAATGACAAAAAGATACTTAAGAAGATTGTACTTTCCCAGAGCACAGTCCATTTTGTCAGCATGTACTTGGGAAAAATCTCCCTATGTCCTTTGAAGTAATGGGAGGAACATTGGGACATTTTTTTTGTTTTTCTCGTAGAAACAAGCAGAATCTTCTTCGGATGCTTGAGTGAGTTCTGTATGCATATTGCAAAATTCTGTTCAGATGATTTAAATGTACACTCCTTCAGAAAGAAAACAAAAACCTTTATTTGCATTACTGAGAAAACTAAAGTGAGGGCTGAAGCTCCTGATTACATCTTTAAAAATGTCCCTGATATGTCATTATTTTGAGTTTTAACTACCAAAGTAAGGTTATGTTGCTCTGTTCATAATAAAACACATAACTTTTTTTTTTTCCACTTACCTTTTCAAAACTACTTAGAAGCTAGCAGATAACAAAGGTGACTCTCAGCATTATTTGCAAGGAAGGGGAGAGATACTGTTCCTGGTAAGATTAATCACCTACAAAATTTCTAAATCTGGCATTAGACATTCTGGGGCAAAAATGTTATGACAACACTTTCCCTTTCAATTTTAGCCTTAAAATGTCTAATGCTTTATTATTGTATGGAGATGTTTTACATTCTGTGACTGGAATAATAGCTCATTCTTGGCTTGCCTATGTTTTGTACAGGTTTAGAAGATCTATTAAAATTATCCAAGTTGGGGCGCCTGGGTGGCTCAGTCATTAAGCCTCTGCCTTCAGCTCAGGTCATGATCCCAGGGTCCTGGGATCGAGCCCCACATCGGGCTCCCTGCTCGGCGGGAAGCCTGCTTCTCCCTCTCCCACTCCCCCTGCTTGTGTTCCTGCTCTTGCCATCTCTCTCTGTGTCAAATAAATAAATAAAATCTTTAAAAAAATAATTATCCAAGTTAAACCCTGGTTGGGGAAAGCAGTCATATAGAGATATAGAGGAGTTATTTCAATTCTTTATTTCTTTTATTTTAAATAGTTCAACATATAAGACATATTTGAAATAACACTCAGAATAAAATAATTGTAAAATTATAATATGTATCATTTATTATTTTCTAGATGACCTTTTGCTTGGGATAATACCAGGTGTTTGATAAGAGTTAAACATCATTTATCTATATCTTGCATTACCCTGCGATAATGAAGTAAGTAACACTTTCAGCCAAAGTTATGTCAGCACATTCCTGTGCTCTTCCTGTCTGTATTAGTTTTCCTAAAATTGGCAGGTTAAAACAACATTTATTATCTCACAGTTTCTGAGGGTTTGGTGTTTGGGAGTAGGTACCTGGGTGGTTCTTGCTCAGGATCTCTCACAAGATAACAGTTGGCTGAGTCTGCACTCATCTGAAGGCTCTCTTAGCACTGGAGAATCCACTCTGAAGCTCAATTTCTTGGTTGTTTGCAGGCTTCAGTTCCTTGCTTGTTGTTGGACTGAAGTCACCAGCTGTTTACCTCATGGGCTTCTCTGTAAAGCAACTCATAACATGGCAGCTGATTTCCCTGAGAATGAGCGATCCAAGAGGGAGGCAGGAATGCAGGAAGAGAGAGAACCCAAGAGAAAAGCTGCAGCCTTCTTGTAACAATCCCTGAAATGATATGTCATCAATTCTGCCACACACCCCTATAGAATCAGCCACTAAGTCTAGCACGCAATCAAGGAATGGAAAATGAATCTCCACCATCTTGTTAGGAGAGGATTCAATCGTTTGTGGTTATGTTTTTAAGACTTCCACGCTAATGTTACAGACTGCTTCCATATATGTTTTGTCACATGTAAAGTACCACATTTTTTCCTCTGAGGATGATGAACACGTTAAACTTGAAATAAGTATTCCCCTAATATTTTTGTAATACTAGAAGCAAATTAACACTGTGATGGCTTAATGTATTTGTTTTTGTTGAATCAAGAAAAATTAGGGCTATGCAAAGCTATGATACAGGTGGTAAAAATTTATTCAGGGTGTCATGATATTATTCTGAGACAGATGAATTAGTTATTCCTTTATATTAACTTAATGCACAAATCAATAATTTGATTGAGATACTGGGATCTATGCGACATTCTATGCTTTAAACATCATGTGAAAAAATATCAATCCAAAAATTGAACATGTGATATGGCAATTACATTTATTTCACAGGATGCCATAATATTAACCACAGAAAAGGTCAATATTGGGGTTTTGAGTCTAACATTTTGTTTATAGAGTATATTTATCTGATATTTCGAATTCTACCAAGCAATATATTCTAAGTTAATGTTTCATAGATATTTTAATGCTTTTAATGTGAACTTTAATATTAAATATATTTCAAAGACATACCATATTATACTTAAATATTTATTTTTTCCAAACTCAGTGAAAAGTCCAGACCTTCTGAAACTTGGAACTATCCATATCAGATTTTTTTTTTTAGAGCTCAAAATACTCTTTTTTTGTTTGTTGGTTTTGAGTTTTTATTTAAATTCTAGTTAACATATAATATAATATTGGTTTAAGTAGTAGAATATAGTGGTTCATCACTTAGACATCTCAACAAATGCCATCCTTAATACCCATCTAGCCCATCCCCCACCAACCTCCCCTCCAGGACTCTCATTTTTTTCTCCATAGGTAAGAGTCTGTTTTTTAGTTTGCCTCTCTCACATTCTCTTTGCTTTTTGTTTCTTAAATTCCACATATGAGTGAAATCACATGGTATTTGTATTTCTCTGGCTGACTTATTTCACTTAGCATAATACACTCTAGTTCTGTCCACATCTTTGCAAATGGCAAGATTCCATTATTTTTTATGGCTGAGTAATATTCCTTTATATATATATATATATGATGAATATTCCTTTATATATATATATGATGAATGAATATATATATATATATCATCATTCATTCATCATCACTCATCAGTTAATGGACATTCATCAGTTAATGGTTAATGGACAAATGGACATTTGATCTCTTTCCATAATGTGGCTATTGTTGATAATGCTACTATAAACAACAGGGTGCATATGTCCCTTCGAATCAGTATTTTTGGATCCTTTGGGTAAGTATCTAATAGTGCAATTGCTGGATCATAGGGTAGTTCTATTTTTAACTTTTGAGGAAACTCCATACTGTTTTCCAGAGTGGTTGTACCAATTTGCATTCCCACCAACAGCGTTAAGAGGGTTCCCCTTTCTCTGCATCCTTGCCAACATCTGTTGTTTCCTGTGTTGTTAATTTTATCCATTCTGACAGGTGTGAGGTAATATCTCATTGTAGTTTTAATTTGTATTTCCCACATGATGAGTGATGTTGAGTATCTTCCCATGTGTCTGTAGTCATCTGTATGTCTTCTTTGGAAAAAAGTCTATTCATGTCTTCTGCCCATTTCTTAACTGGATTATTTGTTTTTTGGGTGTTGAGTTTGATAAGTTCTTTATAGATTTTGGATGCTAGCCCTTTATCAGATATGTCATTTGCAAATATCTTCTCCCATTCCATAGGCTGCCTTTTAGTTTTGTTTTTTTGTTAAGATTTTATTTATTTATTTGAGAGAGAGAGAGAGCACATGAGAGTGGGGAGGGTCAGAGGGAGAAGCAGACTCCCTGCCAAGCAGGGAGCCTGATGCGGGACCCAATCCTGGGACTCCAGGATCATGACCTGAGCCAAAGGCAGTTGCTTAACCAACTGAGCCACCCAGGCGCCCCATGCCTTTTAGTTTTGATTGTTTCCTTCACTGTGCAGAAGATTTTATCTTGATGAAGTCCCAATAATTCATTTTTGCTTTTGTTTCCCTTGCCTCCAGAGATGTGTGTAGTAAGAAGTTGCTTTGGCCGAGGTCGAAAAGGTTGCTGCCTGTGTTCTCCTCTAGGATTTTGATGGTTTCCATATCAGATTTAAGACTTATTCTCAAAGGCTTATTTTGCTTCCAATACAATTAATGTAAGGGATTCAAATGTAGATAAATTGAAGGATAATTAGTTTGGCAAATTTTAAAATAAGAAAATATTTCTTGGAAAAAATGTAACAGAAAAGATTCAGTTACAAAAATGAAGGTGCATGATTATATATTTTCTTCTATTAAATTTATAAAACTATTTTTTAAAGATTTTACTTATTTATTTGAGAGAGCGCACATGTGGGGGAGGCAGAGGGAGAAGCAGACTCCCCACTAATCTGGAAGCCCAACATGGGGCTGGATCCCAGGACCTTGGGATCATGACCTGAGCCAAAGACAGATGCTTGACCGACTGAGCCACCCAGGTGCCCCTAAATTAATAAAATTATTGAAGCCAGTTTCTTCTTTCTTGAAATAATAGACAACATTTTGAAAAGTAATTATATAAGTGGGAAGTAACATATCTACTTTTAGAAGTATACTGTGCTGATTTGTGGTTTTTGAAGGTGGTCATCAATGTACCAAAATATGACTCCCAAAGGTTTCTCCAGTATATTAATAATTATGACAAAAGTAGTAATATAAACTATAAATTTATTTAAGACAAGACCAACAAATCCTATGTGATTATTTTATTTTAAAATTTTATAGATGAGGAAATCAAATATCATAGAAGTAAATTTCTGAAGGCATAAGGTCACAAAAGCCAAGCCAGAATTTTAACCTGGTCTGCTTGATTCCATTTACTCAGATTGATGTTTTTGGAAGTTCCCTTTCCTTCAGAGGCTTTATTGATATTTTTAAAAGTGTCTATTGTTCTTAAAAAGGAGGAAAGGCAAATTTCCAGTAAAAACCTAATAGCTTGTAAAATGTTTAAAACTCAGGAAAACAGATAATTAAAAAGAGTACAAACCAATCCTAACCATGACACTGACCTATTACTATTGTCAATAATTAGTATGTATCCATTTTATATATTTTTTTGAATTATGTATATTTACATGGACTCATACCATACATGACATTTTTAACATGCTCTTTCACTTAGCAATGGTTTCTTCTCATTTCCACATAATTAAGGGTTCACATACCTTATTTTTTAAGATATTATTTATTTATTTATTGTTTATTTATTTAGAGCATGCAAGCAGGGGGAGGGGCAAAAGGAAAGAGGGGGAGGGACACTTTGAAGCAGACTCCTCACTGAGAGTGGAGCCAGATATGGGACTCGATCTCATGACCTGAGCTGAAATAAAGAGTCAATTAACCAACTGAGCCACCCAGGTGTCCCCTATACTACATTATTTTTATTGACTCATTATTCCTTTATATGACTGTAACCATTTTATTTAAGCTGTCTTTTATTAGTGATCATTTTCCCTAAATTTTCAATAAGCAGCATTGGGATGAAACTCCATAAAGTTCTGTATTTACATATTGATTAATTTCATATAATACATTCTCAAATTTTGAATATATTTCCTGACATTATTATTAGTACATTAGAAAATGCGATATATTGATAAGTTTTTGGTCAGAATAGCAACAATTCTTGATATATGTATAAAATTAAGAAAATTATCTTACCAAAATTTTCATGACTTATGTGAAAAAAAGAAAATTTGAGAATTTTCTCGGAACGGAATAAATACTGAATAAGTATGAAAATACAGCATACTCCCAGATTTTATAATCCAAAATAACAAGAATAAAAATATTTCCAAGTCTATAAATTTCATGCAACCCCTTTTCTATATTTTTTTCATATCATAAACAGAATTGTTCAATATGTACTATTATATACTTTTTATGTTTCTTTTTTCATTGAACAATTTTTCAGTGATTTATCCATGGTATACATACACTTATAATTATTTCATTATTGCTATATATGAATATGAATACTTAATCATTAAAATGTAGACAACATTTGGATCATTTCCAGTTTAGTAGTAGTATGAATATTGTTCTAAGCATATGTGTATGCATATTTGTACTTATTTCTATTGGATGTATATGTGATTGAAATGGCTGGAATGTAAAGAATGTATATATTCAAATTTATTAGTATAAAAGTTTTTCAAAATAGGTATATTAATTTAAATCCATTTTCTGTGTAAGAAATTTTCAATTTGTCTACAACCTAACACCTAATATTGACTTCCTTTTTAATGATAACAATTTGGATGAGTAGACAATGGTAATACATCATGGTCTTTATTCACATTTCCTTGATTACTATTTAATCATTGTTTTATGTTTATTGGTCATTTAGATATGCTCTCTTGTAAAGACATTCTGTTTAAACTTTTGACCTGTTTCTTTTTTCATAGTGACTTTTTGTTTTGTAGGAACTCTTCACATATGACTAATTTGTCACAAATCTAAATGGCAAACATTCTCCCATTCTGTCAATTTTCTTCATTCTCTTAATTTTTTTAAGAAGTTACATTTCTTATTGTTAACATATTTTATTTCTTATGATTAACAGTTTTTTTGTGTCATGTTTTATATTTGCATACATTACAGTCATGAAGATATTTTCCAGTTTTTTTTTGTAGTTGTTCTCTGATAGTTTTTAGTGAAACAACTCTTACCATTGTTCTTGGCTCTTCCAGCTCTGCTGTCTGGCTTTGTTCCTTGACCTATGGTTGTATTTCTCTGATCTCTGTATCCATGGTCACATTGCCTCCTTTTCTGTGTATGTAATTTCCCCATGCCTTTCTTTTTTTAATAACAACAGTTATGATGGTACTTAGAGTCCAGTTGAATAGTCTAGGGTTAATTTAATGATCCCCATTTCCAAATAAGGTAACATTTATGAGTTTCAGGGGTTGGAGCATGGATACCTCTTGGAGTCCATTTTTCATTCTACCACAGGTAGGTTTGTGTACCTCCCACCACAGTCAAGATACAAAACAGCTCCCTTACCACATGTGTTCCTCTTGTGGCCTTTTTGTAACAATGCCCACCCATCTTTTCCTCTCTTCCTAGTCTATGGCAACTACTCCATCAGTTCTCCATCTCCATCTCTCCATTTTTATCATTTTGGTAATGTTATATAAGTGAAATCATATGTAAACATTTGGTATTGGCATTTTTTTTTTGTTTTTTGTTTTTTTCATTTAACATAATTCCCTGGATCTTTCTTTATTCCAGCTATTCCCAACTGCTGTCTTTATCAGTAGTCCATCCTTCTTTTTTTTTTTTTAAAGATTTTATTTATTTAATTGACAGAGACAGAGAGAGAGGAAACACAAGCGGGGGGAGTGGGAGAGGGAGAAGCAGGCTTCCCACCGAGCAGGGAGCCCGATGCGGGGCTCGATCCCAGGACCCTGGGACCGTGACCGGAGGTGAAGGCAGTTGCTTAACCAACTGAGCCACCCAGGCGCCCCAGTAGTCCATCCTTCTTAACTCTGAGTAGTTTTCCATGGTATGGATGTATGACAGTTTGTATAACTATTCATCTCTTGAAAGACATTTGAGTTATTTCCAGTTCTAGGCAATAGCCAATAATGCTACTATCAACATGTGTGTACAGGTATTTGTATGAAAATAAGTAATCATTTCTCTGGGATCAGTGCCCAGGAGTATAATTGCTGGGTCATTTGGAACTGCTAGAGGTTTAGAACTCTGTCATTTTTAAGTATTGCATCCTTTGCTCTTTGACACTGAGGGTTTTACAGCAAATTCACATATGTCTCATGGCTTTCTTCAGATAAACTCCTTTATAAAAATTATGACCTTAGTAAAGTTAAGCTCAGCATTTATGGCTTATTCTATCAGAAGTCTCCATAGACTCCTTGCAAACAGACTTTTATTGGGGACCATATTAGTTTGCAAGATATATTATGAAAAACCTATCCATTGCAACTAAAATTCCTTTTCAAGGAGAATATCAGTCCCAATTTCCCATTAGCAATTCTCTGTATTTGCCCCAATGTTCAGCTAACCTGCCTCTACTCCAACAGTGAACATAGTCTAGACCAAGACTGAACTATCTACTGCTAGATTGATGTGTAAGTATTTTGACTCAAGTTTCCATTAAGAGAAGGATATTCAATAGGGTATCTCAAACCTAAAGGTTGGCATAGAGAACAAAGATCCATGAGCCATCTTCAACAAAGAGAATTATCTGTGTACATCAAAGAGAAAAATTCACCTTCAGGGATTTTTTTGGGGCTTAATGATTAACCTCATCAGTCTTCTTAGGCCCCTAAGAAATTCTTCAGGCAAGTGTGACACAATGATAAATTACTTTTTGGTGTTCTCTAATATTGGATGAGTCTGAGGGAAGATAGAAATGTTCAGAGATCAAATGTTACTGACTTTATAGCCCCTAGATGTTTGTGCAAAGAGTTGTGAAGATAAATAGGAATTCATTTGGAAAAAGTTATAAGAAAACACAAATATATTCCAATTTTTCTATAGCTGGCAATGCATATTTATTAATTTTCTCTAATAATGAAAAATATCTCCATAGAAAGCATAAAGAAAAAGGTTGCTATAAAAGGAATTAAAACATGTGTGTTTTCATAATTTAAAAAGTCAAGTTATAAATTTTGAAATTCTTCTCCCTGATATTTTGGATGTGGCCACTATCTACTAAATTCTAGAGATCTAATATTTTGTCATTTTTAATATGTTACTTAATGTATCTACTTCTCATATTAAATTAGTAATTAGAATACTACATAGATATATGAAAACATATATTCATATAAAATATCAGTTATATTTAATTTGAATCAAAATATTCAAGCAGTTACTACTTTTTATGTGTATACACTGAGATCTATCATTTTTTTCACTCTAAAGAGGAGGTTAATAAAAATAAAATAGATCCAATTTGAAAATATCGGTGAATTTTCTTATAGTGATTCCTTATGCTTATACTAATGTGCTTTAGGATGATCAGAATTTAGAGAACCCTTACATCTCTCCCTTTATATATATAAAAAAAGAGAAATCTTACTCCACAGTCAGTACAGTCTTTTAAAGTAAGTATTTTTTAAATTCAAGATATTCAAAATGATGAGTTATACAAAGCAAAAGTAAAAATGTTCATGATATAAGTTACTGCAGTAAAATAAGAGAACATTTTCCCCATCTTTGATCCTTACCACAAAAATGTTTAGTATTAAATAATGAATTAATACAAAGAAGTTAAATATATGTGTTTTTACCAGAAGTTATCCTCTACCAAATTTGGACATTAACAGCTCCCTAAAAGAGAATTTAGCCAAGAAAAAGCAAAACTACAGCAAAAAACCCAATATGTGTTGAAAGGTCACATTATTTTTTTTTGGAAGGTCACATTAATTTTAATAGAACTTCCCTGAATAGTCTTTACTATTCTTTCAATGGAATAAGCAAGATTGTTGTCCCTTTACAATGTTCCCTTGCTCATTTTCCCTTGAACTTGCTGTAATGTTAAACTTAAATTATCATGTGTGTTTATCTGTGTATATGTATAAATGTCCTTTGCTTATAAACTAGGGATACTTTTTAAAGTCATTATTGTGTCAGTCTATGTGGACCTGAATGTACACTTTGGTCTTTTTAAAGTTCCCCTGTGAGAGTTAGTAATGTGCTGTGTCTAAGAATAGTGTGGGTATTTGCAAAGGCTGAAGAATTTTTTCACTTTGATACTGAATCAGTGAACTGATTAACATAATTGATATAAATATTTGCATATTTATACAAATATATTTTATAGTACTGTATTAGTTACTTATTGTTGTATAACAAATTACTCCAAAACTTAACAGCTTAAAAATAAGTATTTAATATCTCACATAATATTTATGTGTCAAGATGTGAGTAGCTAAATTGGATGGTTTTGGCTCAGATTCTCAGAGGAGAGTACCTTCAAAGAGCATGGACAGGGGCCTCCATCTTCTGAAATCTTGTCTGTTTCTGAAAGATGCTTACCTCATGGTTGACAGACCTTAGTTTCTTCCTCTCTTGGCTTCTGCTCTAGTGTTCACATGATACCCAGAGGTGACAATCCAAAAGAACATAAGGTGAGAAGCCTTCTTCCTATATTCCATAATTTCTAAAATATCCTTATAGGTTATACAGCTTAGCTTTATTCAATGTCAGATGGGACTACATAGGAACATTAATATGAAGAGTCAAGACTCATGGGGGTCACAGATCATTAGTGATGTTACTTTAGCTCAAATGCCTAATTCTAATGTTAAGAATTTTAGACAATATAATTGATCGTTATAAGGGTAATAACTTCACAAAACTTTCCTTACACAGTGCTTGTTTCCAACTTCTTCTCATCATAAAAAGCTAAAATTATATTCTATCATTTATGATTTTAATATGTCAGAAAGAAATGGGTACTGTGTAAAATAGTATTAATTTTCTTACTAACGGTAAACTAATATTTTTTTAAAGATTTTATTTATTTGTTCATGAGAGACAGAGAGAGAGAGAGAGAGAGGCAGAGGGAGAAGCAGGCTCCCAAGCAGCAGGGAGCCTGATGCGGGACTCGATCCCAGGACCCTGGGATCATGACCTGAGCTGAAGTAGACGCTTAACTATCTGAGCCACCCAGGCGCCCACAGTAAACTAATATTAATGGTAAGACTTTAAAGATACGATTGTCCTTCGTATCCCTAAGAAAGTAGAATTGTAGCTTGATGGTTATTTTAGCTAAGTCAAGCAGGGTCTTCTAACTTTTGTTTTGAATAATGTTAATTCATTATTATTTCTAACACTGATTATTGTATCAAATGTGCAAAGTAAATCTAGTTTTTATTTTGCCTTATCATCTCTGATATTCATCCAATTGTGCACTTAACTACTCATCCTCATTTCTCACAAAGTGCTAGGACTAAGGGAAAAGAGAAGTTACCTAGAAATACAACCAAATAAAATGTTGGCAGGACAATGGCCTTGAAGGCATTTTATCTGTGATAAGTCTTCATTTTGTCTTTCTTTCCTCCTACTAAGAGTCCCTGTCTCCTACTTTGCTCCTAGGAAACACTTTTAAAAATGAAATAAGTAATTACATTCCATTCTCTTGGCGAATGTGTGAGTCAGTTAGAAAGCAAGTTTAAATATAACAGGGAGATCGGATCTGCCCAGGCTAGAGTCTGTATCTTTTCCAAAGCTGATGTTTCTATTCTGAAAACAGAGTATCTCTGCTTTGGGAGAAATTCAAAGGTTATAGAGATCTTGTACCAACTGGATGCTAGAATCTTCTCTCTTTTCCTTCTGCCAAATATAAACCACTTAATGTTTGAGGACTTTTAATTACAGGGTACTTAATTATATCCTGAGGGAAAGTTGATCAATTTGGACTAGTATAGTTGTTTTATGAGTTCTTCCTTATACTGAGTCAAAAAATTACATTTTTTAAGTGTGATAATTTTTCATTTATATGCACAACCTATCTCTAAACCAAGACTCATCCAGAATTAATGTCTCTAGTTCTCACAACTATTTTTCATAAGTCAGGATCATGTTCACGGTCAGAACTTTTGGTTCAGGAAATGTTCCCACTTGCACCTCAGACTCACCTTCATTCCTCTATAACTCCAGACCTGAAATAAATCAAATTATATTGCCATTAGGAAGTGAAACTATAAAGTTAGCATAATTTAGAGTAGAGATGTACTGCCACTTTAGGAAAATAGAAGGGTTCTTAGTCTTCAATATGCTCCATTTCTACTAGTTTATCAGTTAAAAGAGGGATTGATAAAATGGAATGATAACAGCAAACCCCAAAGCCAGAAGCTGCTAATGCCCATATTAGGAATTCACAGAGAAGAATCTTTGGTGACAAACCTGGATGTTGTAGTCTTAGAAATGTTATTCACTGTTGTAGAAATGGAGGGTTCACTATATGTTTTCCCATTAATAGTAAAGCTTTATGGAACACCTGGGTGGCTTACTCAGTTGAGTGTCCAACTCTTGATTTGGACTCAGGTCATGATCTCAGAGTCATGAAATTGATTGAGCTCCACATCAGGCTCCATGCTAGTATTACACTGCATGTTAACTAACTGGAATTTAAATCAAAACTTTAAAAAAGGGCTATGAAATAAAAGCTGATTTACTCGTCCAAAAAATAAAGTACGACAATAAATCAAACAGCATATGAAAATAGCAAAATTGAGTTGGTTTAAGTTCAACATATTTCAAAATTTTTATAGAATATAAGAGAAAATGTTTATGTTTCTCAACAGATAAGAAAAGTATTAGATAAGGGCACCTGGGTGGCTCAGTTGGTTAAGCGACTGCCTTCTGCTCAGGTCATGATCCTGGAGTCCCAGGATCGAGTCCCGCATTGGGCACCCTGCTCAGCAGGGAGTCTGCTTCTCCCTCTGAACTTCCCCCCTCTCCTGCTCTCTCTCTCTCTCATTCTCTCTCTCAAATAAATAAATAAAATCTTTAAAAAAATAAAAATATTACATGAAATTTATCAATTGTCATAAAATTCTTAGAAAACTATATAAGAGCATTTTCTTTACGAGATAATTTAAAGCAAGCAACATACTTATTGGTAAAATAATATTTCTTTCTTTTTTTAAAGATTTTATTTATTTATTTGAGAGAGAGAGAATGAGAGATAGCACGAGAGGGAAGAGGGTCAGGGGGAGAACCAGACTCCCTGCTAAGCAGGGAGCCCAATGCAGGACTTGATCCTGGGACTCTAGGATCATGACCTGAGCCAAAGGCAGTAGCTTAACCAACTGAGCCACCCAGGTGCCCATAAAATAATATTTCTGTATTAATCAGGATCCACCAGAAAAACTAACCAATGGGATAGACGGATGGACAGATGACCAGACAGACAAATAGATAAATAAATAAAAGAAGATTTATAATGGCAATTGGCTTACACAGTCATGGAGGATGAGACATGCCATGACCTGCTCTCTGCAACTGGAGAACCAGGAGTAAAATACTTGTTGTGCTTGCTACATCTGTGTGTGATTTAAAGAAAATGAACACTACAGTGGTTCTCAAATCTTTTGGTCTAACACAATCTTAAATTTATTGACACCTCAAGAGCTTTTGTTTATATGGATTGTATGGATCAATATTGGCCATATAAGAAAGTAAAATTAAGAAATTATAAAAATGTTTCTTTTATTTCCATAAAATAACAACTCATTGCATATTTGCATGCCATGTGTTTTATTTTTAAAAAATATATTTTCAAAAACAAAAAATAGAAAAATTGTTTTTCACTTTTGTAGATCTCTTTAATATCTGACTTAATGGAGGGCAATCATTTCACATTTGTCTTTATGCTTTCAATTTGTTGCAATTATCACATGTCTTAGAGTCTCTGGAAGACTCCACTTTGCACTGGAGAGGGAATGAAGTGGAAAAAGAATGTAACAACTTAGCAGTGTTAAGAAAACAGTTTAGAAGAAAAAAAAGAAAATAGTTTTGATCTCCTAGACCCTTGATAGAATCTCCAGCAACCTTGTGATTCCCTGAACAACCCTAAGATCTGCTGATGTACTACAGGGAAGTTATTTCTGGGGCCAAATGGACTTGAGCTCAAATTCCAGTTAACTCACTTATGGTTTTGTCTCTCTGAATCATATTTTCCTCATTTGCCAAATGGTTCTTTTAATAATTCACAAAATTATTGGGAAGTGATTTTGAAGATGACATGAAATTAACATGAAATTATTGACTGCTACTGATTATTATTACTGCTACTAATTAATGACACTGGTAATAGAGCTCCTCTGTCATTGAACATTCATGCAACTCAGGCTTTGCTGTCTTTGTTTGACATCAATTAACTCACAGTGGATCTGTGAGTTCAGTTTCAGCTTGAGTTCCATTTTATAGATATAGAAGCTGATACAAAAATGGTGCTTAAGATATCACAGCCAGTCAGTAGAGAAATAGGATACCAACTAGGGCATTCTAATGAAAGCACTCTTATTCTTAGCTATGGTACGCTGTCTTTGTTTGGCAATTAAGACATAAACAACAGGGGCGCCTGGGTGGCTCAGTCAGTTAAGCATCTACCTTTGGTTCAGGTCATGATCTCAGGGTCCTGGAATTGAGCCCCATTTTGGGCTCCCTGCCCAGTGAGGAGTCTGCTTCTCCTTCCCCCTCTGCCCCTCCACCTGCTTGTGCTCTCTCTCTCTCTCTCTGTCTCTCTCAAATAAACTCTTTTTTTTCTAAAAAAAGACATAAACGACAAATGGTAGTACAGTTTCTTAACTTACACATTTTCCTCTAATATAACCTAACATGTTATTTTTATATAATCTTGTTAAGATCAATAATGATTCCAATTTTATATGTTTCTTGGACTCATATGAAAGCACATTACAGATTTACTGTCCCTTTTTAAGCAAGCACCATGCCATATGCAGTTTTACTTTGCTTGATAACATACTAATACTTTAGCAGTGTTTAAAGTGAGCTGGATGCCTTATTAATTTAATGTTCACAACAACGTTCTGAAGAATGTGCTATTTTTATATCCTTTTTATAAGTAAAGATGAAAGAATTAGAAATGAAGCCACTTTGTCTTCCCCCAGGGAGGTACTCAGGGATAGAGCTAGAATTGGAGCTGACGTATTCTAGCACCAGAGTTCATTCACTGAACCACTGAATTATAACTACTAACTCTTCTCTATTCACCTGTAATATTGTAGAGAGTAGGAAAAGGAGGCAAAACTGTGGTAGAAATTTATAGCTCTTTCATGATACTTAATTATTTGAACAGCTACCACATCTCAAAATGACACAGCAAAAAATGTGTCATATCTTGATACTGTGTAGTATCAACTGCGAACTGTCCCTTTCCCACTTTGTTTTCAATGGTCAGTTGTCTGTAAATGATGTGATTTGATGACATCCTTGTCCTATATTTGGTAAAATTGAGCTGATTTAGTGGTAAAATAAATAAATAAATAAATCTAGAACAGGAGAGAGGGGAGAAAAGGAGGTAGGGTAGATGGGTTGAGCTGTTAGGAAGAGAGAAAAGTAAAATTTTTTTACTGAAAATTGCTAGAAATCATCCTCTCCTTTCAATTGCCAAAGGAATAACAAAAGAACATTGATGATTACTCACACAGATACAAGTTATTATAGGTGTTTTCCCAAAATTATGTGAATAGTTTGTTAGTCCTTTCCCATTTTTTTTTGTTTTATTTATTTATTTATTTATTTGTTGAAAGAGCATAAGCAGGTTGTGGGGAGGGGCAGAGGGAAAGGAAGAGGGGCTTGATCTCAAGACATCATGACCTGAGTGGAAATCAAGACTCAGTCACTTAACCAACTGAGCCACCCAGGTGCCCCTCCCATGTGAATTTTAATCTTATGTATTTGTTATCCATATAAAAGGATAATGATGGGGTGCCTGGGTGGCTCAGTTGGTTAAGCGACTGCCTTCGGCTCAGGTCATGATCCTGGAGTCCCGGGATCGAGTCCCGCATCGGGCTTCCTGCTCAGCAGGGAGTCTGCTTCTCCCTCTGACCCTCTTCCCTCTCATGCTTTCTATCTCTCATTCTCTCTCTCTCTCAAATAAATAAATAAAATCTTTTAAAAAAAAGGATAATGATGTGCTATATATTTATTCCTCTTTGGATAATTTGTTTATATTTTTATGATTTTAATATTTTGCGTAGGAATTCCTTTTAGTAAGAAACAACAGGATTGATTTCACATTAAAATAGGAACTAGACTCAAGGGAAAAAGTCGTTGCTCTGTTAGGCAACTTTTAATAACTTTTCTGTATTTCTACTTTCTTTCAGGACTGTTTTCCTTCCTTCATTGTTCTCACTCTGTTCCATTAGTGGGTCTTGAGTTTCCCTCAGAGGCTCCCCTGCCAACATCACCAATGGTTAAGAGAAAACAATTTTGTTAGCAGTCATTTATAGCAAGGGATGATCAGAAGCAGGCAACCTTGCTGCTGAATCTATTTTCAGCCTTTTTAGTAGAACATGGGCTCCAACTGTAGCTATAATTTTAACTTCCCATTGACTGTCAGTTGAAAATATATAGAAAAAGATATGCTGTTTGCAGAATTCTCCACAACAGGTTTAAAGATTATACATTTCAACATATTCAGCTGACAACCTATGCTTTACTGCACATAAAAATAATCACACATTGAAAAGAAATAAACACTTTATGGACTATAAAACACATACAACAAATTGTATTCCTTAAGTCGTGTTTCAGAAAATCAAATGAAATTTAAACAAAAATGACATGAATAATAGCTTAACATTATGTATTATAATGACATAACATAATACTAAGCAATAGAATTGTTTTAATATTTTAAACAGTAAGCACATTTCTTCTGTAAACTCTATTCTTGTATATTTAAAAGTGGAGATTTATTTTTGCATTTAGAAGTCAAAAACTCAACTCCAATACATATGTGGCCTTAAAATCTAAACATTAAACCCCTCCCATATTCCAGTTCATATGGTATTTTCAAATTCTAGTTAATATTCAGATATAATATTTATATGCATTATATGACATTAGATTTATAAAAATTACTTTATTAAAAACTATGTAGTATTAGGAAACAATGACCAATTCCAAAACAGTAATTTGAATAAAATAATAACTAGATAACTAGATGCATCTTAGGATATATAAACTATGCCTTTCATTAGATGTATTGAAATAGATCCCCATGAATCTGAAAGAAGAGACAAATAGCTTTGAAAATGTACTGGACAAAATAATCATAACAGTCTAAGTCATTAGAAATGTAGGAGCAAAGCTCATGATTAGAAGTCAAATCCCAAGTACCTAAGAGGAAAAAAGGAAATTCACATAATAAATGATCCATGGGTAATTAATGTGGTGTGATATTCAATGCCCATGACTTTGTTTTCGAGTATAAACTCATATTTTTTTTAAGTTCGTTGAACACTTTTCTCTAATGGTGTAGTGGAGTCTTCCATTCTTGTCCTCAATAATAGTTTCAAATAATTGTTTTTCCCATTCCTTAACACCAGTGACTCCAAACATTAGTCTCCAGATATTAATTTCCAAACATTCATAAGAATCATCTGAAGATCTTGATTAAAATGTAGTTTTCAGACATGCCCAAATATTGTGATTCTGTGAGTCTAGATTGGGGCTCTAGAATCTGCATTTTGGGCCATCTGAAGTATGTGGCAGGCAGGGTATGTCTGTAGGTCATTTTTTTGTACTTAAAGTCTAAACTATCTTGAAAAGCCCAAGTACATATTTTCTTTTATGGGATCAAATGCGTTCAGTAGCCTGTTACTCCTGTTACCAATCTGAAAGCACTCTGGGCATATAAATATAACTGTATATCTATAAAGGTAATAAAATGCATCCAATGATAGCTTCATAACTGATAATTTTCACATTTTCCCCTTCTTTCCTTTATTAGGGAGGCCTTATATGTAGTAAACATCTATTCCTTGATCATGCATATGCATCTTCTGTTCTGGTATTATCCTAGGGCATTGTTTCTAAGATGACAGAGATCACATATTAATGAAAAATTTTCTATTCCCTCTTCCCAAGTTTTAAAATCTTCACTTCTATCACAATGAGTATATATATTGATGCCGTGCTGTCAAGAGAGTCTCAGAGACTTTAGAAACAAAATGATTTTAGACATTAAAGTGAGCCCATGAAGTGAATTTTGTTTTGTATTTTTTACTGAACACCATTTATAGCAATAGTCCAATCTATTCTAGTTCACAAAGTATTCAGAATATCAGTTTTAAAAAATGTATGTGGATTTTTCTTGTCTTACATAATTTACTTTTAGTTATTCTAAGAAAATTAAACTTTTTAATGTAACTTTTGAAACAGAACATCCAAACAAGAAGTTCGTTCATACTTTGAGTATAATTTGTGATCAACACTTATATATCACTAAATGTACATCTACCCCAATGTTTAAAACAATGGAGAATGGAATGTAATAGAATACCTCTGTACTTACATTTTAAAGGTGAAGTAATGAAACAGATTTAAAAGAATAGCAAAAAAAAATTGTGATCATTGCTTTTGAGGGTGCAATTATCTATTCTCAAAGATGAGTAAAATAATGCTGCAAGACTTACATAATGTGAGGTACACATATGACTTTTGATAATACTGAGAGGAGATCAAACATGGATAATCATGGGGGTGCATGGGTGGCTCAGTCCTTAAACGTCTGCCTTCAGCTCAGGTCATGATCCCGGGGTCCTGGGATTGAGCCCCATATCGGGCTCCCTGCTCGGCGGGAGGCCTGCTTCTCCCTCTCCCACTCCCCCTGCTTGTGTTTCTGCTTTTGTTCTCTCTCTCTCTCTCAAATAAAATAAATAAAATCATTAAAAAACAAAACAAAAAAACATGGATAATCATGATGAGGTATTACTGAAAAATTTAATATTCACATATTAGGAAATGACATCACCTGAATTCAGGTATACAAAATGTAAAGTTTAGTTTCACCATGAAGTTTAGTTTTAAAAATGTATTAAAAAAATCAGTTACTTCCATCTACTTGCCAAGGTACGGGCCATTTTGATTATCATATACTGTGAATGAGTATGTATAAAATTTGATTAAACTCATCAGTGAGGAAAATAGCAGAATAATAAAGGTGATTCAAAGAGCCCTTGAAGATCTGAGTAATTATCAGCATTTAGAAAGTGAATGTTGGACTAAAATAAGATTACTTGTTAACTATAAAACTAAAGTAAGACTACTATAAAACTAAAATAAGATTACTATAGGTTAACTATAAAACTGATCGATGTCCTTCAGGACAATAAACCATAACCTTTGATGGTTATCTTTTCTAATGGACAGAATCATTTGCATTTGTTGTGATAAAAATTTACAAGTTATCATGTAACTTTACAGAATATCAATCTTTAATCAAGAGTAAATAACACAAAAACAGAGATATTCTTCTAGATATTTCGATAATATTTGAGCACCTTATTAAAATAAGGCATTTAAGGGATATGTTATCTTTCTTTTGACTTATTTCCAAATTTTGGATAATTTTTCTTAACAGTATTTCTTCTGGCCTCTCCTTTTATACACATGCCTTCTATAATATTACTGTCTAGTTTATGACACTGCTTAATAAACTTTCTTCCCTCTCCTTTTGCCAGAATAACACTTCCCTGGAGAGAGGGAAGTAATTAAGTGTGTGAATTCAAAGGGGCTCCCTGCAGGGCTATAGGCATCATGCTAAGTAAGAGTAAATAGAAATTGTTTGAGATGTCAACAATTAGAGCAGACATAGTCAATAAGAATTTAGAGATGAGATTAGCAATAGATAGGCCACTAAATAGGAAATATTCCTTTTGAGAGTTAATGGAATCTTTATTTGAAAAGTTCTGACATTCTTAGTGTTTCTCTGTGAGCATACAAATGTTTCAAACAGATTTTTCATTCTAATTTTAGATATTTTGGATGTTGCATTAAAAATTCCTTCATGTTTTGAACAGATATAATTAAATGCTATTTAATGTGCCCTTCAAAATGAGATACTTCAATAATTTACTGTACATCATTCCACAGTACTTAAGTCCAGAGCAATGATTGCACCAAATTGATCTCTTGACATTTTTCTCAGCACTTCATTTTCAAAGTAGTTGGTCTTGTACACGTGCATATGAACCAAAAATATTGCAATTCAGAGGAGCTCTTCAGCAAACTGTCAAATAAATCTATCCTTCAATGCTTAATTCACTTGAAAGCTAAATCCTATAGATATGGTGGTTACCTAAATGAGTGTAATTACTCTTCATTTTAGGGCTTCTAAAAATGCGTCTTGTTCAAAACTACTCAGTTTGCATTCACCTCAGTATGAGTGGATGGTATTTGTTGTTTGGAAGTGTAATTTATTTTTTTTTATTTTTTTAAAAGATTTTATTTATTTATTTGAGAGAGAGAGAGAATGAGAGATAGAAAGCATGAGAGGGAAGAGGGTGAGAGGGAGAAGCAGACTCCCTGCTGAGCAGGAAGCGGATGTGGGACTGGATCCCCGGACTCCAGGATCATGACTGAGCCGAAGGCAGTTGCTTAACCAACTGAGCCACCCAGGTGCCTTGGAAGTGTAATTTAAATAAAATCTAATCTAATATATTTAAGTGCCTAATATAGGTAAGGCTCTGTTTGTGATAGATGGACTATTTTTTTCTTTTTTTTTTTAATAACTTCTAAATTATTTCATCTCTTGTTTCCACTGAATGGAGATTAAATATTTGGTCCATGGGATGATTAAAGAGTAGAAAAGAGATAAAATACCCACAAAGATTAATGTGAACATGATTTGATTGATCATTTTCTCCAAAATAAAAGCTTTGCTCATGCCACTCTGCAAAGCAATGTACTAGGATTTGGCTTTGTGTGAATGTGTTAACTCACCTAGTAGGATATAATGAGGTTCCTAGTAAATGATTATGAAGTCACCTTTGAAAGATATAATTGTCTTTGTTTACGTATTTATTCAAGATGGAAATAGGCATGAAGTCACATGAAACACAGAAGAAACCATTGTAGAGAAATTCAAGCAAGTTAGACCCAAACTAGGAGTTACAACCATGCTTTTAAAGAAACAACTAATCAGACAAATCAAATATGTTACTTAAATATCTGTGACCTCTGACACACACATGTATTCCATTTCCTTATAAAAGTTTAATATTCTGGTTTAATATGAATGGTTTTAATATCTAAACACTTCTAACGTTTAATAAATGTTTGCTACAACCACAGCATTGCTCTAGCAATTACTTTGTATCTGCTATTCTGATGACTCACAACAACGCCATGTTTCAGATTTAAAGTTATATCACAACCAAGGAAATAAAGTAGCTACTTCAAGAAATTTACCAGACATACAGGTAATACAGGGCAGAACCAATTTTTGATGAAGGAAATGGTTGGGATTTGATGCTGATGGTCAAGAAAGAATTCTTGAGATGTCTTTGCTGCAAAAAGGTGGTTTTATTAAAGCATGGGGACAGGGCCCGTGGGCAGAAAGGGCTGCACCAGGGTCAGGAGGAGTGGCCCATTATATACTTTCAAGTTGGGAGGGGTTTAGGGATATAGTGTAAATCTCTAAGGAATTTTGGAGGCAAGGTTGCCAGGACCTTAAGGGGGCTAGCTATCATTTACTACTCTCTAATAAAACTGTAGTCATGAAGCCCTTCAGATGTATATCAGTGGGTAATATGCATGGGGTTAGGGGGGTGCTTGCTAACGTATGTCTTAGGGGATTTAGAGATAAAGGAAGTTTCTAAAGGAATTTTTATATGTTAAAGTAGGCTCACAAGATCCTGGGGGTCTGGCTAAAACTGCCTTTTGCCCTTAGCAAAGTATTAACATTGAGGCAGCTGAGTTGCTAGAGGAAGGTGATTCTGCTTGTTTCAAGGACTTGTCAGTGGGCTGTAAGGAGTAAGGGAATTTAATTTCTTTTGCCTTTGTTTTCCATACCAAGTTTTAAATGGTAACCTGGAACTTTTAGGCTCACATTTTATTCTATTTCATCATTTCCTTTACAAATATGGGCGTTATTACGAGGTCAGTGCTTGACATATCAATTCTTACTGCCTTACATTAGGGTTATGAAAAATAAGTTATTGGCAAAAAATGTTTTTAAAGAGTTACATCTTCTTCATTTTAAGAATTCACTTTTTTTTCCAAAAAAAAAATTCACAAAACTTTTTTTCAATTCACTTAGGGCATACTTACCACCCTATAAAAATCTTTCTTTACAACATTACACTTGCTTTTTTTTCCCTTCCCATTTGACTCTGCTTAGATTAAAACACTAGATATATTGAGCCAGTTAAGCTAATTTTAGTTAAAAGATTAGACTAGAATATCATTCAGTGGATCCAAGAGAAACATTAATATCACATCCAAGTTTATATTTCTTTAGTTTATCAAAATGAGAATATGTATAATGGTAGATATTTGAATGCATGAACAAATTAATTCATAGTTGTAAACACATTTTTTCTTTTCATTGGATTTGTTTGGATAGTACTTATTGTTTAAGAATTTAGAAAATTTGAACATTTTAAGTGAGAATTAGGTTTTTTAATTAAAATGTAAATTATTATTTTGTGCCACAAGAAAAGATTTTCATAAAATTTCTTCTAGGTTTGAGACCTTTATCATAGACCCTTAAAATAAGCATTGCTTGTGCCACTTAAAAGAAGTATAACTGTAGTTGAGTTTCTTAATGTTTCTGAGCTTTGATTTTCATCATAGATAAAATTAGCATTTGTTATGCCTTCCTCTTTGAACAATTGCAAAGCTATGTGAGAGAATGGATATAAATTGTCTAATGATGCCCATCATCTAGTAGTTCCTTCCATTGTGGCTCAGCCTTCCTCTAGGGCCTCAGTGTTTTCTCTGTCCATCCAGCAGATGGGTTGAGCAAATGGAGACTTATTCACAAGGTATAGGCATGCCTAGAAGGGAGCTAATCATTTCCACCTGGATCCCATTGACCAGAATTGAGTCATAAGTTCACTTTTTTAAAATTTTAATTCCAGTATAGTTAACATACAGTGTTCTATTAATTTTAAGTGCACAAAATAGTGAATTAATAATGCCATACAACACATGGTGTTCATCACAAGTGCCCTCCTTAATCCCCAACACTTATTTCACCCATCCCCCCACCTACCTCCCATCTGGTAACCATTAATTTGTTCTCTATAGTTAAGAGTCTGTTTATTGGTTTGCCTCTTTTTTATTTTCCCTATGCCCATTTGTTTCTTAAATTCCACATGAGTGAAATCATATGGTATTTGTATTTCCCTGGCTTATTTCACTTAGTATAATATTCTCTAGCTCCATCCACGTCATTGCAAATGACAAGATTTCATTCTTTTTTATGGCTGAGTAATATTCCAGTGTGTGTGTGTGTGTGTGTGTGTGTGTGTGTGTGTGTGTGTGTGTGTTACACATCTTCTTTACCCATTCATCTATTGATGGATACTTGGGCTGCTTCCTTAATTTGGTTATTGTAAATAATATTGCGTGTATCCTTTTGAATCAGCATTTTTTGTATCCTTTGGGTAAATACACAGTAGTACAATTACTGGATTGTAGGATAGTTCTATTTTTAACTTTTTCAGGAAACTTCATACTGTTCTCCAGAGTGGCTGCACCAGCTTTCATTCTCACCTACAGTACAAGAGGATTCCATTTTCTCCACATCCTTGCCAATACTTGCTGTTTCTTGTGTCTCTTATTTTAGCCATTCTGACAGGTATGAGGTGATATCTCACTGGAGTTTTGATTTACATTTCTCTGATGATGAGTGATGTTAAGCATCTTTTCATGTTTTTATTGGCCATCCATATGTCTTTTTGGAGAAATGTCTGTTCATGTTTTCTGCCCATTTTTTTTTTTTAACTGGATTCTTCAGTTTTTGGATGTTGAGTTGTAGAAGTCTATATATTTTGGGTACTAATCCTTTATTGGCTATGTCATTTGCAAATATCTTCTCCCATTTGGTAGGTTGCTTTTTAGTTTTGTTGTCTTCTACACCGTTGTCATAAGGTCACTTTTAACTTCAGTGGGGACTGGGGAAATTAGTCTAGCGATGTGTCCAGGAAAAGTGGAATATAAGTAAACAATGAGCCAGTCCCTACCATAGTTTTCCAAATATCTGTCTCAACCTTCATCTTCCACATACAACATATTCATCTCATCCTAAAGGAGGCAGTATGCATCCCAGATGCAAAGTGTCCAAGATTTGGGGGCAATAGTCTTTCCCAAAAGACCAAGGTCTAAAAGATAATCCTACCCACCCACCCGACACACACATCCAAAGTCCAGGGCAGAACCAGATTAGGATAAACACAACAAAAAACAAAACTTCTTGGGAAAAGAAGAATGGGGGACAAGAGTAGTTCCCACTTCATATTAATTTTGAAATATTCCTGGGTTGAGACTTCGATTCTATCAAATGACAGGATCTCTCTTATCTCTTATATAGAATATAAGGCACCTAGCTTTACCATTTTACTTTCATAGCTACATCTAAAGTAGGCACTGGTCCCTCTCTTACCCTGAGGATTCTGCTTCCTTACCTGCTTCCTGGATATGCAAGCTGCAGAATCCAAAAGTTGATTTGAGTTTCAGAGTGCCAGAATATTTTTAGTCTGAACTCCTTGTTTCTTTGTCAATAAGATTACCTCAAAAACTGGTAGGCTTCCAGTTGATTTGTTTCTGATCATTTCCATTTGACAGTAAACACAAAGTATTACTTAGACAAAATGTAAGCTCTCCTTTATTTCTTTACATCTCACTTCAATGTTCCTTCCCCTCTCAAATTACTGATGGCTACCTTGAGGTGATCCAAGTATGGAGGTAAAACTCTCAATCTGATCGTTTATGTAAGCAGTCTTTTTTTTTTTTTTTTAACACATCCTAACAAGTTTTTTTTTTTCTTTTGTTTAATCTCCAAGACATTTTCAAACCTGACATTCAGTTGTTGAGGTCCATATTGCACCCAAAGCGTTTACAAACTTTTAAAGCTCAGGACTATCTCTATTCTTTTTTTCTCCTACCTAAATATAAGGAAATACTCACTGTGGTGCCTGTTTGGCTCAGTCCATTGAGCATCCGACTCTTGATTTCTGCTCAGGTCATGATCTCAGGGTCCTGAGATCAAGCTTCATGCTCAGCAGGGAGTCTGCTTGAGATTCTCTCTCCTTCTCTCTCTGCCTCTCCCCCTGTTCATGTACACACTCTCTCTCTAAAATAAATAAATAAATCTTTTAAAAATATTTTAAAAAATAAAAAAAGAAATACTAATAATATAATAAAGAACACTAATACAATGAAGAAAGCTAATTTCATTCCTTCAATACTTTTGTGATGCAGCCATAAATAGCCATCACAGCCTAGTTGACACTTGTTAGTTAACATATTGTCATCCTTGTGGGTTACTGAAGCTGGTAATTTTACCAAAATTTGCTACTTCATAACATGGTGACAGAACCCAATTGCAACATACTAATTTTGATATAAGTTGAAGGAATACCAGCAGTTCTGAAAAGTCCCATGATCTTAGAGATTTAATAGAAGTTTATTTCCAGCTCCGATAAAGACTAGTTGAAATTAAGGGTAATCCCCGTTTCATTTTGTCATTCACACACCAGGCTCCTTCAGTCTCTTGGTTGTCTTACCCTATTTTTAGGGTGCAGGATCCCGTGAGAGTCTTTCATGGGATGGCCCTTGATAGTTTTTACCACTTTCAGCCATATTCCTTTGGCAAGAACTCAGTGATCATAGCCACACCTGCAAGAAACAGAAAGAAATGTAACAGAGCTGAATGTCCAGGAGGAAAGAAATAATTTTGGTAAACATGAGCCAGGTGCTATCTTCACTGCTGGGACAAAATAAACACTTTACAGTTTAACTTTTAGTTAATTTTAGCTGCCTGTTGAAGTTAGGATATAGTCTGAAATAAAGAAAGATAAAGACAAAATTTGGTTCTTTTTTAAAAATTTATTTTACCAAAAAATAAAATAAAAAGTTGATATGAGAAATGGATCCATTAATTTTTTAATGAAAGTGGTTAAATTATCATTTGCAAAGTTTTAAAAACATAAGTTTAACTATATTCATATATAGTACACCAATAGAAATTAAAAGTTAAACATAGTCTTCCTTCTAGATTTAAGAATTTTACAGATCCAGTTCTATTTTGGTATTTGCATTTAAAAACAGGAAAATTCTGAGGGTGCCTGGGTGGCTCAGTCAGTTAAGCATCTGCCTTCGGCTCAGGTCATGATCTCAGGGTCCTGGGACTGAGCCCCACATTGGGCTCCTTCCTCGCAGGGAGCCTGCTTCTCCCTCTCCTCCCTGCTCATGCTCTCTCTTGCTCTCTCTTGCTCTCTCTTGCTGTCAAATAAATAAATAAATAAAATCTTCAAAAAATTAAAAATAATAAAAAATAAAAACAGGAAAATTCTGATTATATATACATCCCTCATGGAAGAAAAAGCACAATGTGTTTTCAAATACAAAGCTGAGATTCCCCAATACACTAGAAAAAGGCAAAATTGACCGATGAAATGAGGTACTTCTCTTTCATTAGCTGAACTTCCTGTTAATTGAGGCCCCACCAAAACCCTGTTAGCTAAATATTATGTCACAACGTCAAACTCTTAATTCCTTCAATAGTTACGTACTAAGTGTCTCCCATATGTGAGAAAGTGTAATTTAATGGGAATTTAAGAATAAATAAGACTCCTCTACACTTAGGATTCGAGTTGGGTTCATGGTTACCTGGTACTTCTAGGATGGGCAGAATCAACATCACCAGTGAGCTCATTGGACAAGCAGTCTCAGACTCCACCAGCCATCTGTTTTCAACAAGCCTTCTGGGTGATTCTGATGCAAGCTAAAGGTTGAGTATCACTGGTGTTGTGAGATCCTTTAGGGACAGTTATGATGTGTGAGAGAATATACTTACCCTACCACCCCTCCCTTATCCTGAAGGTCTTTCTAAATCACAACAGTAAACAGTAAATGTAACAACTGAGCTTTGGAACTTTTTGTTTCATTTACCTGCTTTATGTCCTATAGACATTATAAAAATAAAAATTCCTGTAGATAAGTTACAGCAGAGCAGGTCTTGCAGGTATTCAATAAGGGGATGCATAAAGTAAAATAATGTAAAAAATTTCAATTCAACAAATATGTTTTTACTTTTCGTTATTTATATTGAATCTGCTTCCCCTCCTCCCCACAGAAAGCCTGTAAAGATACAGTTAATGGGGAACAAATCAAAAGTAAAAATCAAGACCATAAAAGGAAGAAAGCAAGTCTGTTCACTATGATGGTAAATATAGAATATATGATTGAGAATTAGATTTTATTCTTATCTTCTTTGAGCCAAGATTAAAAGGAAAGCATGATTAGTTACATTGAGATTGTTACTATAGAAACATACGAAATGCTTTGTTGTATATCCATAGAGAAGTTGTGGAAGATATTATTAAAGAAATTAAGAGAGCCCAAACTCAGTAGCCTAAAGGAAGCAGGCAGATGACTTAAATAAGCAATTAGGGCTGGATGGAATGAAATATGGAGAAGATTGTGCTAACCTGAAGTTTAGAGACCACTTTCAAGTGAGACTGTATTTCTCAGCTCACAGAGATCATTGCCAAACCAAACACAGATCAAACTTTACCATATGTCCAGATTTTTTGAGAGAAGGTAGAAATTTGGATTTTTAAGTAAAAAGTTTTAAATATTTTTAAATAAGTTATAATTTAATAATAATAATTTAAATGTTAAAAGTTTTAATATTTTTTAAATAGGTTGTATTTCATATATATGTTGAAGAAGTGACATGTTTCTGAGTGCCCGAGACCACCCACTAGCGTACAAGTTCTGTATTGTATCATATTCTTTCCACAAATTCAAAAGAAAATTATTTCTGAGTTTTGTATCATCAGGAAAAATAGCCTGTTTATGTTTTGAAATGATGAAATACAAAAAGTGACAATGGAGCCTTTTTAATCTGGATGCCCAAAGTCTTCAAGTCTTTCTGTTCAATTTTTGGTCCACTACCAGGAAGTATATAGGCCATTTAGGATTGCAATTTACATAAGCTTTCATTTTCATCTTGTCTTTTTTATGCCTCCTTTTTCTCGCATTTTAATTTTATTATATCTCTTATGGTATGTCAACTTAATTATCCCTCTAGTCTCTCGAATTGTTAAGTACATGTGTGATCATATTTATTGAGTACCAGTTAGAGAGACTACATCCCCATTTTGAACAGGGGTTCAGATTCTGGAGGGAGTGCATGCATAAGATATTTCTGAGATTTCTTGGTGTGCCATCAGTGGTCTGAATCATCAGCCCATGTTCCACAACGGCAGCTGCCAGTGAGCTGCATCTGTTAAGACTCTATTACCTAAAGCACAAGCATTTTATTGCTGCAGGTAAAGTTGTAACATCCTAAAGTCACACCAAGGTATCTTGTGTCCCTGAGAGTTCTGTGGAAATTCTTGGTGTTCCCAAAGGAATCTGTCCCTCACTGACTATGTCTGCAAACTATAATGCTATAATTTTCTTAGCTGTCACTGCTGATGAGCTGTCACTTACACAGACCCAGTATATACTTTCAATAATATAGAACAAGACAATGATGGAAATTCAAGATAAGAGGAAAGGTTTTCCTTTTCTCTGAGTCATGCTTAGTCGGTTTTTTTTTTTTTTTTCACATGGTAATAGCTGAATTCCAAAGTTAAAGTTCTCTGCATCAATATGCATGAAATTTCCCTAAAATTTCCAAAGAGTACCATGGTGTCTGTCTTGATAATCAAAATCAGCCATGACCTATAGCAAGAAGGATGACTTTTTTTTTTTTCAGAAACAAAAAAACTAGTAACACCTTATATCTCCAAGCCAGATGCCCCCCCGCACACCGCCCGCCCGTGCTTCGTGTTTTATGTCTTATGTTGTTTCTGGGACCTTTGTCCTTTTATGAAATTGTTCTTCATTCACATCCATCCAGTTCTTTCAGATATGCTCTTATATCTTTGGATTTTTCTTCATTTTGTAGAGGGATGCTGAAATAAACAGAATTGGATTCTTATTTCCAGAGTTATTCTGGGCCTGTGTACTTGAAGAATGGAGCATGTATTAGTTTTCTATTCCTGTGTAATGAATTAGCACACTTTTAGGCACTTGAAAGCAAACTCATTTATTATCTCTTAGTTTTCATGCATTAGAAGTCAGGGACTGCTTAGTCTGCTCAAGGTCTTACAAGGCTGCGGTCAAGTTGCAGGCTTTGACGGTGTTCTCACCTGAAAGCTTGACTAGGGTAAAAAAAAAAAAAAAATCTGCTTTTAAGCTCATTCAGGTTATTGGCAGAATTCATTTTCTTCTGGCTGTAGAACTCACGATGGCTTGTTTTTTCAAGGCCAGTGGGAGTTTATCTGACTTAAGGGAAGGCCCCATCCCTCTTTTTACTTGATTAAGCAGACCTCTGCAGTATAATCTCCCTTTTGAATGCTTCAAACCAATTGATTTAGGACCTCAGTTAAATTTGCAAAACCCTTTAACTTTTACCATGTAAATGAACTATAGCCATAATTTATTGACTATACAACATTTATATATAATTTATTGACTAATAACAGATTATGCCTGTACTCAAGGGAAGAAGACAATTCACTGGGTATGTTTCCCACAGGGAGCTTCTCAACTCTACATATATATATATATAAATTAATTAACCTACATATAATATATATATATTAAATATTTTATTTATTTATTTGAGAGAGAGCACAAGCAGTGGGAGGGGCCGAGGGAGAGGGAGAAACAGACTCCCCGCTGAGCAGGGAGCCCAATGCAACCTTATCCCAGGACCCTGGGATCATGACCTGAGCCAAAGGCAGACACTCAACCAACTAAGCCACCCAGGTGCCCTACCCATATTTTAATACAGATAACGATTTACTTCATTCGTCAATAGACTCTTAGTTGTAGCATCTTACCCAGGTATATCATATTGTTTTATTTGTGTTTGAATAAGATATTTAAATACATTATGGTATAAATTAAATAATCAATTACTCAAATATAAACTCCAAAAATAATTGCATGAATCCATTTCCAGTTTCCATTAACTGAAAGGGCTTAGGTCTCCAGTTCCCAGTGAGAGGAAAGATATCCCTAACACATGCCCTATCTCCTTTTACTTTTACAAAAACCCAATTAAGTAGGGTCTCATATTAGTAAATGTAAAGAAGTTATGAAACATGCCCAGTTTGAGGAATATAATATGTCCTAGAATTCTGGAATACAAATCTGGAGTCTACATTCAAATGTTATACTCTAGTTCCTCTCCTTTGATGATGCTGTCTTTGTGGTGAAAAAACTGAAGAGGTCATGAAGAGAGGTTTATAGACATAAAAAATAATGATGTGATAACTTTATAAACATGTAGGTAAAAAGACTTTAGTGTATTATATCAATTGAACCACAGAATTGTTAAACTAAAACAGACATGGGACTAGCTCTTGATTTGCTATTTTACTATTTACTGAGTGCTGATTTTATGCCAGACACTGCCTTAGGTTCTGAGAATACAAAGATGATACCCTGTTCACCAGTAATGAATTAAAAAGAACAAAAATTAGCTAAAGTGTATTATGGTAAGCAAAATAGAGAAAGACAAATACCATATGATTGCGCTCATATGTGGAATTTAAGAAACAAAAAAGATGAACATATGGGAGGGGGAAAAAGGAGAGAGAGAAATAAACCATAAGAGACTCTTAACTATAGAGAACAAACTGAGGGATCATGGAGGGAGGGGGATGGGCTAGATGGGTGATGGGTATTAAGGGGGCCACTTGTTATGATGACCACTGGGTGTTGTATGTTAGTGATGACCCACGGAATTCTGTTCCTGAAACCAATATTGTACTACATGTTAACTAATGAGAATTTAAATAAAAAATTGAAAAAAAATTAAAAGGATACTTTAAGAAATTGGATTTTGATTTTTGGAGCCATGTGATACTGGAATAGAATGATTGTTCTACTTACAATTTCAGAGCTGTGGTAAGTTACTTAACCTTGCCACAGCTGTGGATGATATATTAGTACTCATCTCCTAGGATTATTATAAAGTTATAAAGAAATAATTCAGAGTGAATGTTTAGTGCCCTGCATATAATATAGTAATAAATACCAGCTGAAGAAAATAACAATGATGACAGTAATTACAAGAATAATAGCAGTAGTGAACTCTAAATAGGAAATTTATTTTTTAATTTTTTTAAATATGAAATTTAGTGCTGTGTGAAAGAAGCAAACAAAGGAAAATTGGCTAAAATATACGATGTTGATAAAGTTGTGATATGTAGGGGTAAATCTGGCCCATGTGTGTATATTGTTGGGCTAACATTATTTCCACATCTATGATGATTAAAATGGGCTGAACCTTTTGACTATGAAACATCTGGTTTTCCAGAGTCCACATTCACATTGATTACCTATTTTTCCATATATGTCTGGACATTTAAGCATTTTGAATCATTAACCTTGAAATATAAGTGATTAGTGGTTTTTACTAGTGCCTAGACTTATGGCACAATAAAAAAATTGCCCAAGGGAATACATGGCTCTAATTGAAGGAATGTTATTCTATGCAAGTATTTGAGGAACTCTGAAGATTTCATAACATTGGAATTACTCCATAGCTGAGCTAACAGAATATCATATAATAAAATCAAAATCTAAATAATCTTGTATTATCAAAAGGAGAGAGTAAAACACTCAAAAACTATATTATAGGACAACAACAACGAATCAACCTGTGATTTTGGAATATCTAGAAAAAAATCTTTTCTCACCAAATTGTATCAGGCTAACACAAAATAGACCAAATTTACAATAAAGAAGTATATTCCCCATTGACAACTAATAAAATCTCTTTGGAGAGTGAAAATCCACCAGCTTTTAAAACAAGAACTACATGGTCTATCTCTCTCTCTCTCTCTAAGGACTACATAATTTCTTTTTTTAAAAAATTTTATTTATTCATTTTGACAGAGAGAGAGAGACAGTGAGAGAGAGGGAACACAAGCAGGGGAAGTGGGAGAGGGAGAAGGAGGCTTCCCGCGGAGCAGGGAGCCCGATGTGGGGCTCCATCCCAGGACCCTGGGATCATCACCTGAACCAAAGGCAGACGCTTAATGACTGAGCCACCCAGGTGCCCCAAGAACTACATAATTTCTAAGGAACTAAAATGATGTTGACATTCCTCACAGAGTCATGAAATCAACTCAAAGTTAGGGCATGGTGTGTATCGGTTATCAAAAAGAGCTATGAATCAACTCATTTTTCTTACCTACTTAAGATTTCATATACATCTACAATTAAGACATATTTGAACGGCTTTGCCACAAGAATAATTAGAAGTAAATAACATTAATAATTACAAATGTGAAATTGTAATATTGATACATTAAATGTTCTAGCAAATCTTATAGGAAGGAACCACATCCACTGTTAGGTAAAGTGAGGCAAGAGATTTTCCCATTAAAAGTTGGGGAGGTAGTATAACAGGATTATCTGGAAATGTGAATTTAAATAGGACCGCCCATTAGTAACTCCAGACAACTTAGTCTGGATAATGCAAATATAATATTACCTAATAACAGATTGAGCAAATCTACTATTTAGATGTATATTTAGATGTAAGCTACCTTTTAGTTTATGAAATGGATTATTGTTTTGAATCCTCACTGGATTCCTCTAAGGAATCTAAGTCATAAATGAGATCAAAAGTTGTATTGTTAGCAATTCTGGGTAGAGTTATCATCATTAAAATCAGAACATATATAAATGTTACAAAGGAAAATTGTTAGTTTTTTCGTAGAGAAGATCAAAAATAACTTGTACATTGTGCTATAATCAAAAGATGCCTATAATATTCATTTGGGTGGATCACCCAACAGGTAAAATTACAAGATGCTCATAATTAGCCACTGATACTCCAGGTTATGTAGAATGAAATTAACACTAAGTAGTCTGGGATTCTGCCTATCACAACCATACGCTGATTAATGTGCTAAATTCTTAATTGTAGCATGACACTACTAAGTTTTAGTGTCTGGGCTAAGTTAATAAATTAATAATTCTCTGCTTATTTTTGAAAAGTTTTTAGAAGGAACACCAAAGCAGTATATACGGCATAGTGCAGGAAAATGAACATCACTTTTTAAATTTTTATTTTCTCCATACACTGCCTTCACACCTGCTTTGGCACTTCTAAGTTTAAGTTTTTTCTTTCTTTTTTTTTCTTTTTTTCTTTTTTTTGAGAGAGGGCCTGTCGGGGGTGGGGGTTGGTGGGGGCAAGGGCAAAGGGGCAGAGGGAGAGTGAGAATCTTAAGCAGCCTCCACACTAAGCAAGTGCTCCATCTCAGGACCCTGAGATAATGATCAGAGCCAAAATCAAGAATCAGATGCTTAACTGATGGAGCCACCCAGGGGCCCCAAGTTTCTTATCCCTTAATGATGCTTTGGTCATACTTCACAATTTTTCTGGCCACTTTTAGTTATAAAAATTTTTTAAGCCGGTAGAAAACATTAAACTCAAAACCAAATGTAATCTATTTGTCTTTACCACACCCCTACTCCTCCCATTTTTTTCTCTTCTCATCCCATATTCTGCCCATTCTCTCTGCCTGCTATGCAGACACGAGCTGGAACTCTCATTCTTTGACTGAATGGGATCTGGTATGGTTTCTTCTTCTTCTTTTTTTTTTTTTTCCTGGACTCTGTGACCTCTAGGATTGGGTATTGAGAAAGAATAGCCATGGAGATGGACACACATTTATGTAGGAGGATATTCTTAACTTGATGGGGTTCAATCTGTTTCCATCAGAAAACTCTAAGGACGTGATGGTCTCTCTTCCTATATATGCATGGTTTTCATGAGGTGAAGGGTTTCTGCCTGACATCACACCCCAATTTTTTTTTAAATCAACATACTGTAAGTGATATAACTCCAAATAAAATATAGTAAAATTAGTTGAAAATACACATATGTATATATGTGTGACCTAGTATACACTTCTCTGAGGTCTAGATTATGACACATTTTTATAATATATCTGGATGATGATTCTCTGCTTTTTAAAATATTAATCATGTTGGCTCCTCTAGTTCTCTTTACTTGAGCCAGTACCCAAATCATCATAAATAAAGCCCAAGAGTGGATCTATACAGAGATAAGAGCTGGTGGTGAATTTGGGGAAATAGAGGAAAAATAGTGGAAAATCAGGCATCATTAATTTTTGAACCAGCAATATATACTAATATCATTATATTTCACTTGAAATATAATTATATCAGTAAAATAATTAAAATAATATGGTATAGTACTTTAAATGTATTTTTAGGTAAACAGATCATTCACAATCAGTAAATATGGGTTAGCTATGTCACCTATATGTATATAATATTTTATATCTGGTATTTTAAGACCCTTTATGAATAAATCACATTGGTGGGATAATATGGCATTCATATAATCAGTAAGTAAGCCACCAGGGAATAGGCTGTATCCCAAGCTTTTGCTTTATGCAAAATATTTGAGATACGTTAGAAATGCCACATATTGCATAAATCTTCTAAAAATGACAAAGGATGGGTAGATACTTATGTAGGTTTTGAATCTTTTTTTCCTCAGTTTATTGTGTGGTCCTTTACTTTCTAATTGTCTTATGTCTGTACATTTAATTTTATTCAATTCACAAAACTTTTTGTCAGATATATTCCTGACAGGGTCAGTGACATGAAGTAAAATAAGAATCTGATTTTTTTCTATGATATCAATTTCAATGCTCTTTTAGAATTGAGTATCAAATCATATCATGAAAATGTTTCTATTGAAAGGTTGTTGGGTGTAGGCTAAGTTCATTTCTTACATTCTGAGTAGTTGCTTGGATTGTCTATTGACTACAATGACTCTGTAATTTATCATCCAAACCCACTTTTTTTTCAAGTTTTTATTTAAATTCCAGTTAACATACAGTGTAATATTAGTTTCAGGTATAGAATTTGGTGATTCATCACTTATATACAATACCCGGTGCTCATCACAACAAGTGCCCTCCTTAATACCCATCATCCATTTAACCCATCCCCCCACCCACTCCCCCGCCATCAACCCTCAGTTTGTTCTCAATAGTGAAGTCTGTTTTCTGGTTTGCCTCTTTCTCTTATTCCCCTTGTCCATATGCTTTGTTTCTTAAATTCCACATATGAGTGAAATCATATGGTGTTTGTCTTTCTCTGATTGACTCATTTCACTTAGCATAATGCACTCTAGCTCTATCCAAGTCAGTGCAAATGGCAAGATTTCATTCACTTGTATAGTTGAGTAATATGCCACTTCTTCTTTGTCCATTCATCACTCAATGGACATTTGGGTTGTTTCCATAATTTGGCTATTGATGATAATGCTGCTACAAACATTGGGTACATGTATCCCTTTGAATCAGTATTTTTGTATCCTGTGGGTAAATATCTAGTAGTGCAATTGCTGGGTTATACAGTAGCTCTATTTTTAACTTTCCAAGGAACCTCCATACTGTTTTTCAGAGTGGCTGCACTAGTTTACATTGCCATCAACAGTGTAAGAGGTTTCCCCTTTCTCCACATCCTCCCCAACACTTGTTGTTTCCTGTGTTGTTAATTTTAGCCATTCTGACAGGTGTGAGGTGATATTTCATTGTGGTTTTGATTTGCATTTCCCTGATGGTGAGTGATGTTGAGCATCTTTTCATGTGTCTGTTAGCCATCTGTATGTCTTCTTTGGATAAATGTTTATTCATGTCTTCTGCCCATTTTTATTTTATTTTATTTTTTAAAGGTTTTATTTATTTATTTATTTATTTATTTATTTATTTATTTGAGAGAGAGAGAGAGAGAGAGAGAGAGAGAAACAGCATGAGAGGGGAAAGGGTCAGAGGGAGAAGCAGGCTCCCCGCAGAGCCGGGAGCCTGATGTGGGACTCGATCCCAGGACTCTGGAATCATGACCTGACCCGAAGGCAGTCACTTAATCAACTGAGCCACCCAGGCGCCCAGTCTTCTGCCCATTTTTTAACTAGTTTATTTGTTTTTGGGGGTGTTGTTATAAGGTATTTATATATTTTGGATACTAACTCTTTACTGAATATGTCATTAGCAAATAATATCTTCTCTCATTCTGAAGGTTGCCTTTTAGTTTTGTTGTTCATTTCCTTCTCTGTGCAGAAGCTTTTTATCTTGATGAAGTCCCAATAGTTTATTTTTGCTTTTGTTTCCCTTGCTTCAGGAGACATATCTAGTAAGAAGATGCCACATCCAATGTCAAAGAGGTTACTACTTGTAACCTCTTTGGTGTAAGAAAGTGGTCCAGTTTCATTCTTTTGCATGTTGCTGTACATTTTTCCAACACCATTTTTTGCAGAGACTGTCTTTTTTCCTTTGGTTATTACTTCCTGCTTTGTTGAAGATTCGTTAACCATAAAGATATGGGTTTATTTCTGGGTTCTCTATTCTGTTCCATTCATCTATATGTCCTTTTTTGTGCCAGTACCATGCTGTCTTGATCACTATAGCTTTGTAATGTAACTTGAAGTCTGGAATTGTGATGCCTCCAGCTTTGCATTTCTTTTTCAAGATTGCTTTTGCTGTTTGGGGTCTTTTGTGGTTCCATACACATTTTAAGATTGTTCTACTTCTGTGAAAAATGCTCAAACCCAGATACTTCTACGTGTAAAAAGGGGAAATATTAATCATGTTGGGATACCGGGGATGAAATGAAGACTATCCAGGGCAAACTGGGATGTTAGTTCCCTACTGAGAAATCCTGCACCAAAAATAGGAGATTTTCTCTTGCATTTTCCCCTGATACTTTGAATGCTATCCTGCTTACCTGGTACCAGGTAGGTTCTCAGCACTTTTGTGCTTTACTCATCTTGTCTTTGCACCTGGCATGCTCTTCTTCTTTCTTTTGGTATTGGACAAAACTTAGTTAGATGCCCTTCTTCTTTAGAACCCCGAATGGTGCCCTGCAGCACAAGATTGTCTTCTGCTTGCAGACTAAATTGAGCAGTCACTAAATGCCTGCTGGGTTTTCCTAGATGCTGGGTTTTGTAAGGACACATTTCCTTCTTGACAGGATAATAATTTGATTATACTGATTATGTGTTCTTCATGCACAATCCCCATTCCAAACTGATTGCTCTCAGAGTTTTATTATAGAAACGCCTCAAGGCATAGTTAGTTTTGCAGAGAGAAACACTTTATGTGTTTTAAGAGACTTGATTTTTGTTTTCAAGAGCAGTTGTGGAGAACTCTATGCCTTAAATGGTGAGAAGGTTTTTGTTTTTAGTTTTGTTTTCTCTGTATACCCAGATTTGGCAAAGATACCCCTCCCGGGGTGGGGAGGGGAGGGTGGAAAGCAAAAGAGGAAGCATTAAGTTAGAAACTCATGGTGGGGGTCTCTGAGATATTGTCATGATTGCTGTTATCCCTGAACAGAGTGTAGGAAATACAACTGAAAAAGTGTAGAAACATTTGTTGATTCAATGGTTGAGGGCACCTAACCTGTTTCTTAGCTGGATCCTGTGGAAATAAGTTATATCCACTAAATACCAACATGCCGGATCAACAATGCATAAAGAGCAGAGGGTGGAAGTCAAACCTTCTTTCTTCATTCTCCTGCAGTATATAGGAGCTGTCAGAGATGAGCCAATTTTCCCACATCCCCAGAAGGAGCACAGGGGTAGTCCAGAGATACTGATGAGCTTTGAGAGACATCGAAGACACTGGGAGTCCTACAGGAGATTCATCCAAAGATACACTAGGGATGTGGAATTATCCTTGGAAACAAGTTGGGATGTTTGCTTCAGCCCGGGGAAGAGATGACTCCCTGAGTACCTGACACTAGGTACTCTTCTATCCCCACCTGTCACCTTGAAAAGGGTAGAATCCAGAAAATACTATTTTAATTTGCATAGACAGAATTTACCAGGATTTGACTCAATTCAATATTGAAATAGAGATTGAGTTTTTTTTAATGAAAGCTACATTTTCTATACATCTGGCTATAGATTATGCATCAGACAGCTTTTCAAATTTAGAGAGAAAGGATTAAGAATGCAAAGATACTACATAGTGATGATTTGCAGGTCCTGTGTTTGGTATTTTACATATACTATCTCATTTGTCCTTCAAAATAAGTCCTATTTAATATTATTCAGAATTCCCACAAAAAGAGTGGCTTTATTCAAGGACTCACAAACAGTTTATTTTGTGATGCAGTCCTAAGGAATATGTGTGGGCAGTAGAAAGAATGAGCCAGGGCAAGAAGAAAAGCCAAGAGTGTCTTATGGAGCTGGCACTGTGGGCAGCTGTGCCTTGATCCAGCTGGGAATCCTGAGGAATTGATGAGAAGTACTTAGTCCAGATTGTCTGCCCAAGGCCCAAAGACAGCAATGCCATGTTGTCCATCACATAACATTTCCTCATTGGTTGTGTTCTCCCTCTTCTAAGTTTGTGTTAGAATGGCTGAGTTGGGTCACATAGTGTTCACATGCATGAGTGGCAGAAAATCCTGGAATAGAAAATAAGACATATGCTAGGCAGCTAAGGCAAGGCACCGCTCAGTTTAAATCTGAGCACAGCTGGGTGCTACAAGAGCCAGAATAAAAATTGGTCTAGAAGATGGAAGATAAGACAAAAAAATTATCCTGTGGATCTCCAGCTGATTTCATGAGCATGCAACCAGGGTATTCACATAGGGTTCTGTGCTCTGAAAGCCCCTGAACTTGGGAATTAATACTCTGTGAAATTCTTATGAATGTTATCTTTGAATTTGTGTTTTATAAGTGAAGTTGGATGGGGCAATGGAGCATGCACTGGGACTTGGAGTATCTGCTCACACCACTGAGTTTCACCTCCCCCAGAGTCCCCATGGTATTGGCTGCCTGGCTGGAGGCTGCCCACTCCCTTCTCTCTGGTGCCATGAGCACCATGAGGCTTTACACTCCCCCTCTTTCTCATCCTAAGACTCCTGCTGCCTTCTGCCTGGGACAATGACTGGATTGCACTGGTGGGTGGATTAGGGAGGATTCTATTCTGTCATTGCCCTCTGTCCCAGTGGATGTATAGTCATGGGCACAGAGAGTTGCCCATATGCCTTGGGGAGGAGGACAAGGCAGTTGCTCTTCTCTCCCTGGTGGCAGTGCAATGGATGGGACATTTGGTAGGAGACTCAGTGAGGTCTCCTGAGCACCCTCAATCCAGGTACTAAGTACCTCTCAGTTTGTAAGAAACACATAAGATTCACCTAGTTGTAGTAGTTGTAGTCGTTTGGGACCGTGGGAAGAAAGATTGACTTCCTCACCACATTAACCAGGTTTTCTAGTTTCTGTATCTGATGAAGTGTATCCGATGTTTTTGGGAGCTTGCTGACTAAGGAGGGACTGCCCATCCCAAGGTTAATGTATTCTTAGAGTTAGTAAAGGAGACTCTGGTTTTCATTTGCAAAATACCAGTGCCAAGTCCATACCACCCTTCTCTACCTGCTTCATCTAGCTTGAGAGCAAAGTGTTATTCTCCAGTACAGATGACCATGGGGTCAGTCCTTCCCACACTAGGAGCCCACTGAAATCTTTCAAGCTAGCCAGTCCTATACCTGGTTAGCCTACTCACCCTGCTTTGCCCATCATTTTCCTAGAAAGCCATGATAAAGGCTTTCTAGGAGTTTCCTTTGCAATCCGTCTGCCTTGTTCTCTCTCACCAACCAGCCTCAGTGCTCTCTCATGTTTTGACATGGTGTGGCATGTCCCCCTACTCTTTGAAATTGTGAGTAATGAACTATCTTTTTAATGGCAGTCATCTCCCAATCTGTTGGCCTCACCATTCCTGAACACAAACAAAATTCCCAACTACATTTTAAAATATCCACTGGCTGGAGCCTGACTGCATTTTCATTTTATACTGTGCCCTGCAATTATGCAACACAGTCTGCATTCCATGAACTTTAAAACAGATAGATTTAAGACTTGTTTAAAGTCATACTTGTTAAGTGTCAGGGCTCAGATTCTAGTCTAATTCTGTTTTCTTTGGAGTTTTCTTCTGCTTATACCACTTTGCCTGCACTACTAAAGTGCATTCACCTAAGAGGCAGTTAAATAATATGGGCTGAGGGAGTAAAGTTGGTATATGGTGTTAAAAAAAGGAACATACATACATACAGATGCCAAAAGTGGTAAGTGGAAAGAACAAATGGATATCTACCATTTGGCCAGTGTCCTCCTACCTCATAAGTGACTTTTGGTAAAAAGTACCTTTATCCACTGCATCCAGTGAAATAGTACAATATTTGTAAGTTTTGGTGATTTTTGAATCATATGTATACTAATAGAAGACCCCTCCTTGATTTGACTTACACTGTACCTCTTGGGAGTATAGAGGAGGAAAAATAATTCTCCCACTACTCTCTGAGGTTCTTGGCTGAGGTATGCCCTGTGATAAAAGATAAACAGAAGAAAAATAAACAAAAAGTTAGTAACATGTTGGTGACCTTAAAAAAAAAGAGAGAGGGAGAGAGAGTGCCAGCTATTTTGCCAGCAAATTGAGTTTATTTGGAATTAGCAGAGGAATTGTGATTTAGGACAAGCAAACTATGGCAAACCATAGGCAAGTCTGGAGAACAGAGCACAGGGGCTTGCTTTTATGGAGGAATGGAGGAAGTTGGGAGGGACTGTTTAGGGGAGTTCACAGTTGACAGCTTCTCATTGGTTGAGTGTGGCAGTTTCTCATTGGCTGGGCTGTTTCTGGGGGAGGAGCAATTTGTTCTTCCTCTTGCTTGGGAATATAAAGTAAACTTTTTCCTGTTTGGTGAGCCCTGAGTTTGCCCACTTCAGGGCTGCCCAGCTCAATTTTTAGTAAGGTTTCCTATATTTTCACAATGTATACTTCTTGTATGTATATGCGATACCCAGGAAAACTGAGTAACTCCCCACAGTGGTTCAAACCATCACTTAAAATACCATCTTCAGCGAAAGGCAAAAGATGTTGGGAGGAAGGGGAGGTAGTAATCAGAAATTACTGGGCAAAAACACAGTAAACAAGACTATGGCTGTTACGAAGTTTTAAATCCTAGTGTTGTTTATTAATAAGAGTCTCTGAAGACTTAGAATCATCTTTTTGTTCCTAGTACAATAATACTCAAAGAAGTTTATTTGTCTAAATCTTTGAAAATATTTCCTGTGCAGAAGCTAAGGAACAGAGCCTTGAAGTGTAAAATATATTACATACCTTAAAACATGGTACATAGGGCACCTGGGTGTCTGAGTCAGTTAAGTGGCTGCCTTCAGTTCTGGGCATGATCCTGAGTTCCTCAGGCTCCCTGCCCCGTGGGGAGCTTGCTTCTCCCTCTCTTTGCTCCCCCTGCTTGTGCCCTCTCTCCCTCTCTGTCAAATAAACAAAATCTTTAAAAACAAACAAAAAACATAGTATGTAGTTGGAGGAACAGGTCAGACCAATATAAAAATGATGCATTTTTTGAAAAGCAAATGATCCGAATTAGAATAAAGTTATCTGCAAATATGTCAAAATTGCCTAAAAGTGTTGTGAGAGTTAAAAGAGGAAGAGGCTGATGAGGAATAGTCAAGGAAGGCAATGTAAGGTGTTGGGACTTGGAATACTCCTTAAAGGATTTGGATACGGAGAATGAACAGAAAGTGAGGATAACACATGAACAAATACATGATCAAAGCTCACCTTAGCAGTACTTAGTGCGGTGGACTGACCAATGGCAAGAGTCTGGTTAGAAAGTATTAGAAAATAAAGCTATTCTTTGGCAAGTCCTATTTTAAAGATTTTATTTATTTATTTGAGACAGAGAGAATGAGAGATAGAGAGCATGAGAGGGAAGAGGGTCAGAGGGAGAAGCAGACTCTCTGCTGAGCAGGGAGCCCGATGTGGGACTCGATCCCGGGACTCCAGGATCATGACCTGAGCCGAAGGCAGTTGCTTAACCAACTGAGCCACCCAGGCGCCCCTGGCAAGTCCTCTTTTACAGATTTATGAATCCACTCAGGAAATTTTAAAATGTCAAATTATTGAATGGATGATGACAAACAAATTATGAGAAAGTTCCAGTAAAGAGTAAAATGTGAGAGACACCTAATTGAGCACGTTTACCAACTGAGGAATTTTTGTTGTTAACGTTTTTGTTTCATTATATGATATTGCAACAATCTTTTGCTTTTAGACAGTTCAGAGTCTTAAGTTGGAGTTTGTTTTGAGGTGATATTTCTAAATATGACATTTTGTTATATAAATGTCTAATTTTTATATCATTTATTGCATATGAGATTAAATTGCTTTTAATTTGCTTTAACTTGTGTGTTGTTTGTCCTTAGTAATTTCATTTTAGTCAAGCCAAAGGAGAGGTTTATTGCTGGGCTTTCCTTCCAGTTTGGTAACAATAATGGTTTGATTTAATGTAATTTAAAAAATGTTCTGAATGCCTGGGTGTCTCAGTAGATTAAGCATCTGACTCTTGGTTTCTGCTCAGGTCATGATCTCAGGGTCCTCAGGGTCAGGAGATCAAGTTCTGCATGAGACTCCTGTCAGTGGGGAGTCTCTCTCTCCCTCTGCCCCTTCTGCCCTGCCCCTCACCCCAAATAAATGAATAAAGCTTTATTTATAAATAAATAAATAAATAAGGACCAACTAATTTTGAAAAGTTCACCAAACTTTAACTCTACATTCTCACAGCATAGACTTTATAATTTGTATTAATCTGATTGTTTCTGATCTAGTTCTAATACAGTCATAAGAAAAAAAATAAAAACTAGAAACAACAAAGCCCATTCTATGACTTTGTTATGTGCTCAGATCTGTAGTGATGTTGCATATCTAGCCACCACTTGGTTTATTTCTTGATTTATCAAAAAGCACCCCCCAAAACAATACAAAACAACAAAAAATTTCCCTAGAAGGATTTATGACAAGCCTAAATGTCCTATTTATACCAGTGAGTACTTTATATTGAGTAAACATTATTATACATTGGAAATGTAAGATTGTGGAGAATTACACAAAGAATAATTAACTTGCTGTATATTTTGAGCTCTCATTAACAAGGAAATCATATGATACTCTTGTACTAACATAAATATCATTTCATTGAATTTTAGATTTTTAAACATTGGTATATTTCTAATCTCTAAATAAATTATTCAAAATAAAAAGTGATTTCAGATGTGAAATTAGGTCTCTTATATTGAGAAAATAAAAATCTTTGTCCTGTGGAATTTTTCTCCTTAATCTAACTAAGGTATAATTTTTTTCATTGAGTCTAAATTCCTTAAGACTGCTCAAGAGATAGTTAGAGGTATTTTTGGAAATTGCCCTATTAGCAAAAATTCTATTCTTGTTCAGATACTTTAGTTAAGCTGATCACATATTTAGTTTGTTCCTGATGTTTATCGTTAAGAAAACCATGATTTGTAATGGAGTGTTATTTAAAAATCTTGATCCTGAATGTTGTATTTTTCTTAGTATCTTGCTTTATATTTGTCATGACGCTCTTACCAGGCAAACATAAATGGAATGTATTTTTTGAGCATCTCTATGTCCCGCATATTACACCACATGCTTTAAAGCCATTATCTGTTTTCCATGTTCACAACATCCATTTTATGTCAGCTGTATCTCATCACTTCACACTGAAGAAACTAAAACTCAGAGAAGTCCAATTACTAGCCAAAATCCACTCCAGTCTTATTTTGCTACATTGATAAGAATAAGTTTTAGTTTGTGGTTGTAGTAGTACACTTTAGATAGGTCAGCTCTTTAAAGAGATGATTAAGTTAAAAGGAGGTTGGAGTGGGCCCTAATCCACCAGGAATGCTGTCTTTTTAAGAAGAAATTTGTTTTTCCCTGTGAAGAAGCAGTGAAAGGGTGACCACATACAAGTCAAGGAGAGAGGCCTCAGGAGAAAGAAACTCCTACCAGCACCTTGACTTGGACTTCTAGCCTCCAGAAATGTGAAAAAGTATATGCCTGTTGTTTGAGGTACCCAATCCATGGTATTTTGTTATGGAGGTCCTAGAAAACTACTACATACGAGCACAAACTGAAATTTATTCTTCACAATGTAGCAAAATAATTAGTCCTGGATTACAAAATTGAGGCAATTCTGCCATTGTTCATGACTGAAAGCCTAAATAAAAATTAAACTTAAACCATGTGGTTTGTGAAGCCAGTCTAAAACTTAAGACAGTATTAAGGGCAGTATTTCTTAAACACTAGTTTAGTATCAGAATCACTTTCTGAAATAGAGCCGTGGCCCCATCTTCAGAGATATACTAAGTCTGGAGTGGTATCTGAAAATAGAACACGATTTAAATGGCAAAATACTAAGACATACACACTGACTCAAGTAATTTTTAATTTTTATCCCGAGAAATGTCGTGAATTCATTTAGCATAGTTGTTGAAACAAAGTGAAAGCTTGAGATAATTATTGGGAAAAGTCTTTTGCTGTGAGCAACATAAGCAAACATAATTCCTCTCACTATAGAAAAGAATAACTTTGCCTTTTCCACCATTATCCCTAAATTCTTCTGTCTAAAAACTCCCTTGAAAATATCTTAAGTGGGTTATCAGTTTGATTTGTTTTGTTTTTTTTTTTCTTTTTTAGAGTCTGGCTTCCAACATATATAGTAACTTCTTAATCTACATGATAGTTGATAAGCTCTTATTTGTTTTAGTGGCATTAAATCAACATGCAATTTTATCTGTTATAGATAAAGAGGATAGTAATTATTAAAACATTACTACTGAAAAATATATTGTGTTTTGCGTATCAAGCGCAGCTGGGAGCTTCATACTACCTCAAGCATCAGATGCTCTATTGCCTGTCGTTTGTTTAGAATTATTTACACACGTGGATGGGTGAGCAGAAGGGTGGGGAAGCACCAAGCATTCTTAATATTTCAAAATTTGTTATTTTTTTAGATAATTTAAGAAAGGAAAACGAAATACATACAGGAAAATGCCTCCTTTCTTTCCAGTGTGTTCTACCTAGTTTCCAGTCTTCCACAAATGGGAGATACCATAATTCCTTTGAAGATATTTTGGCATAAAGAAGTAAATATAAACATATATATTTGTCTCGCTTTTTAAAAACATTTAATGGCGTACTATTCTGAAACTATCTTCTTTTAATGATATACATTGGGGATCTTACCGATCCCTATATAAAGATATGCTTAATGTTCCATTGCATGGCCTCTCATAATCCCTTTTAAGAACCGTTTGTAGATAGACATTAATAGGTAAATGTTAGTAGGTAAATTTTTGCTGTAAAAAAAAATTCCATTTAACACGGTGTTAAAATTGTATGAATATTAAATAGATCATTTCCTGTGTATGTAATTCCTATAGCAAAATTTCCTCCTATGATGGGAAAAGATTATGCTGACTACCTTTTATTATTATATTCAATTTTAAATGATATATCTTGTCTGTAGTACAATTTATTAGTCAAACAATATAACTTATATGACTCTTGTAGAAATTGACAAATTGTCCTCAAAGGGACTGACCTATTTTACATAACCTTAAGCCTCCCACAGTCTCGCAACTGAGTTAGCAAACCTTTGGATTTTTTTTGTAATCTATTGGGTGAAAAATTAGATGTCAATGCAGTTTTAATTTCTATGTTTCTTATTAGCAGACTGATGATTTTTCTTAATATGTTTAAAAGCCTTGTTATGTTTTTCTTCCCAGTGATTTGTTCATTATATATTTTGTCCAGTTTGAGGAGATGAGATTACTGAGCACTTTGCTTGCTTTGCTTACCATAATTACGCCATGTAGACATTTTCAGATTTTATGAATTGGTTTTTAACAAGCTTTTCTTTTGATTTCATGGGTTAAAAAAAATAAGTCTCCCACATTATAGCCTAGTACATTTATGTGGCTACGACTATAGTTATCCAGATTAGCTGTTTATGAAATGCAAGAATCTTCATCTCTTTCCAAAGATAGATTGTTTTTAGGAACTCTGCTGTGCCGTGTTTCTGTGAGTGGTTCTGGGTGCAGCCTTGGCTTCTCTGCTTTATCTGAATCATACTGATTTCAGAATGTTTTTTCTACCAACCTCATATCTTCCTCCCACCCAAGGTGCGATTGGAGACAAAGTTTTACACCTGGGTGTGTATACTCACCCTCAGTTTACTTTTGCTGAGATTTATTATTAATGACTCCCCTTGCTCTTAACATCTCTTCCAATGGTTCTTTGCCTCTATTCCCTTTCATTAACTACACGGAAATTGCTTTAGTTCATTTCTATAGTTTTTGGAAGCCCTTACATATAGTTTAGATTCTAGGGATTATATGTTGTTAGAGACTGAATGTTTGTGTTTTTCTAAAAATTCATACGATGAAACCCTAATTTCTAATGTGTCTGTATTTGGGGGTGGGGCATCTAAAGAAGTAATTAAGATTAAATGAGGTCATAAGTGTAGGATCCTGATCTGATAGGTTTATTATCCTTATTAAAACAAAAACAAAACAAACAAACAAAAAACACCAAGAAAGCTGATCTCTCTCCCCTTCTCCTTGTGCACATGAAACAATGGAACTCCATGTGAGACATACAGAGGAGGCAGTGGGCTGGGAAGCTAGGAAGCTAGGAAGAGAGCTTTTACCAGAAACTGGATCAGCTAGATTCAGCGAGCTGTTGTTTAAGCCACCTAGTCTATGGTATTTTGTTATACTAGCCCCAGCTGACCTACACATATGCCTCTCATCGTTTTATGGGAAAAGACATTGGTAATTGTTTGTTTGTTGTCTTTCCTCAATCATATTGTTGCACTTATCGCTTTTCAGTGCAATTCAATAGGGCATGGAAGTACTATTTATATACACATCTAGTTTTTTTATTGGATAATTCTGTGATAATTCTATTTAAAAGTTGAGTTATCAATAGTCTTCATTGCCACTGATTATTGGACAAGAACACATATGTTCTATTTAGCCCAAATGGCTTTCTAGGAACCATTATTAAGACTCTTGCTTTTTAAAATCAGCTATTGAATGAGGGATAGGGCATGGGTTTTCACAAATGTGAACAGGACAATTGAGTATTTTTTTTTAAGATTTTATTTATTTATTTGATAGAGACATAGCGAGATAGGGAACACAAGCAGGGGGAGCGGGAGAGGGAGAAGCAGGCTTCCCACTGAGCAGGAAGCCCGATGTGGGGCTTGATCCCAGCACCCTGAGATCATGACCTGAGCTGAAGGCAGAGGCTTAACGACTGAGCCACCCAGGCGCCCCTTGAAAAATTTTCAATAGGAAAATAAGAGGGTATCTGTGACCTCTCTAATTCACCACCAAAGCAGCAATATTGTGGTATATCATGGCTTGCTTGGCCCATGATGAATAAGAAATGTTAAATCCTGAGATAGATAATGGGATATAGAGAAGATATGAGGTTCACTATAGGTATTAGAGCAGATATGAAACAAAAGAACTTTCGGACCTCATGGTTATCCTATGTGGATATATGTCCTCACATGTGAATCCACATGGTACAGCCCTGAAGGCAGGTGTCTTACGACTAAAGAAAACAATAGAATGCTCATAGTTTCACTGGTAATAATATTATTACTAATTACAATTGAGAAATTTATATAGGCAAGGCTCTTAAGAGAGATTATATCATGTAATAATTTTTTCATTCATACTGAATGGTGTTGCTAAGCTCGTTTCAGGCAGGCCAACTCAGTCTAGCCGAAGTTAGTTTACTCAGATAAACTAGTTTAGTGATGGTGAGTGACAGAACCAAGACTCAAACTTAGATCAGCCTGACTCCAAAGCCTTTCTTTTCAAGTTTACCACCTGGCTAATCCAGATAGTCTTTCTAGGAAAGACAAGGTATTTAATGAAGAATTCATTCTCTATTTTGATAATTTATAAATTTAACATGATGTGGGTGAAATATTATGAACAATTATTTTCTCTTCCTATTTAACTACATCTTAAATGAGCTTAGTTATCTATATGTACAAAACCATGCTAATAAAGACTTATTACTTTGTACAGCTTTTTTAAAAATCATGTTTCACAGAATATTCTGTCTGCCAATAAACCAAAGCCTGGTTTTATTTTTGGTTTTAAATTAATCGTTTGAAACAAAAGAGGATTGCTCTCTGCTAACTGTGTTTCTGCTTTTCAAACATACCATGTCTATATGTTCATCCGTAAGATGTTCAATATTGAAATTATTGTACATTCTTACAATTGTGTGATATATGGTAGTTAAAAATAATAAGTGAGGTTTATAGTATACATAAAATCCAGTTATTATTATGGTCAAAAACAATTGCAAAATACTAATGTAACATGCAAAAAAAGTATCAATTTAGCTTTCTTCATTCATCCTGTTTGTTTATATATCTATTACTTATTTTAATTTATCTTCAATACTATATATGCATATTAATTTTTATATGTGGAAAGCGGAGCTTAGCATCAGAGGAAGAAAATTATTATTATTTTTGCTTTTCCCTTTATACCCAATTGTATTGTTTTTATTTATTTATTTTCTTACCATGAGTAGGTAACACTTTTATAACAAAAGCAACTAATAAAATCATCATCATAATAAATGTTCTCAGGATAAAAAGCTAGACCTAGAGATTATACTTTTAATTATTTGGGAAGTGAATATAAATACCCAGCTAAAACTTCCACCTGAGGTATAATTATGTTTTGGAACATGGATTTCTTTCTTGTTTTGTTTTGTTTTATTTTCCTGTTTGGGATTTGCTGAGCTTCTTGAGCTGTAGGTTTACCTCCTTCTGAATATTCCAAATAAAGATATATTAGCTGAAAAACCTCTATAGGACCACAAAGTAGCTATTATATTAACAATGTGGCAAATTCCTAATGTAAACATATCAGCATGCTATCTAATAATACTCTGGAGGACATTACAGGATTTTGTTGTTTTGTTTTCACACGATTCAACAAAGTTATATACTTTGGTAGCCCACAAGAGTTAACTGGAATGTCCACAGGGACTTTATTACAACTGGGAGACCCTTTAATACATCCAGTCTTTTAAATGATTATATTATGCAAACATATTACCTACTTTATTCTCTAATTGCTAAAAGCTATAAAAGCATAAACAGGATAATGCAATAACTGGAAATATATGCAGCAAATTGCAAATAAAAAGTCAATGAGTTTTAGGATATTAAAAGTAAAACCCTTTATTTACTTTCTTAGCTACCTCAAAAATTAGATATTTAATGTCTCATTTTATTAATATCTTAAAAATCTCTAAAATCTTGAAAATATTAGGATTAATTTTCCTTTTATAGATCTGAGAGATTGATAACAAAATAGATGAAGTTCCTCTACAACTTCCCCATGTACTTTATTTAATCATAAGTCACCATCACAGAAGAAAATTTCCATTTCATTTAAAAATCCCTACCTATGTAGAGGTTGTTCCTAGAGTATAACCTAGTTTACAAGGGTAAGAGAATCAGACTCATTTAAAGTATAAGCTCCTTATCTCATTGAAGCTATTAGAAGACTTTTGAATATGTATGACTTTGATTTTTTCTAAGCTGAGTTGTAAAGATAGATAATGTGGGAGAAAAATCACGTTTATCCTAAACATTATATATCATTGATTATCATAGTACATACAGTTAGTTTTTAAATTTTATAGTAGTTCACTAGATATAATAAATAAAGGGCCTTCCCTATTTTTATCTTTAAATTTTGTGGATAGAAAAAAATGTAATGTAATAAAAATAAATATGAATTAAATTCTAAAGTGTGATATCCATATAATAGAGTGTAGTAATATAAAATATTACTAACACATTTCAAGGGCTTATTATGAATCAGAAAGAGTGCTTTATCTTCTTTTGGTTCTCTTAATACTAACTACAGTTTATGGATTAGGTACTACTATCATATCATCCAACATCCGGGAATGAGACTTTTGAGATATTAAATAACTCACATCTCAAGGACCAATGACAAGTAGATAGAGGCGTAGTGATTCAAAGCCATGTCTATTTAAATCCAGTGTTGGAGAAAGACACTGAACTTAAATAGAACTGTCTTCATATCTCAACATTTAGGCAAGCTATTTCAATGCCAGAGTCTTAGTATCTTCAAGTAGAAAATGATCATAAAACTATTTAATTAAATAAGATAATGGCTTTAAGGATATAGCCCATTATATATCATGTAGTAGATATGTTTAAAATGTTCATTTCTGTACTTCACTCCATAAATACTTCCAAACATAAATACAGTACAAAAAAATAGGTTGATGGAATCTGGGTCTTTTATCAATAAATACACTGATTTAAGTGGTTGTGCAATCCTTTCCCTTCTAAAATATTTGTTCTCTAGACTTCTATGATACCTCACCTGCTCCCTGCCTTCAACACTACCACCAAGCCACATATTTCTTCTATTTCTTTTACAGGCTCTTAATTCTTTACTTTTTTTATTAAAGATTTCTTATTAAAGATTAAAGATGGTTTATTAAATATTTTATTAAAGATTTATTTATTTTAGAGAGAGAGAGAGAGAGAACACACAGATTGGAGTAGATGAAGAGGGAGAGGGTCTCTGCTGAATGCAGAGACTGACGCCTGACTCCATCCCAGGACCTTGAGATCATGACCTGAGCCAAAATCAAGAGTTGGTTCCTTAACTGACTGAGCCACCCAGGCACCCTTCCTAATCCTTTACTTTTAATTCTAAATGTTGAATGCCTAATACTGAGTCCTGCACCCTACACTCTTTTCTACATCAATGTCTTCCAACATAATCTTATTAACCAGTACACCTTTAAGTTACCTCAGTATCCTGCTGACTTTCATGCTAATACCTTTTTTTTTTCTGACTTCCCCACTGAGCTCTAGACTAGTGAGGTGACTGCTCACCTCACTTCAGATGCCTTATAGGTAGCACACATTTACTAAGTGAAAATAGACGCTACATTCTTGCCCTATTACTCTTTAATTCTTATGATTGGATTTGAATTTTCTGCCTTCTAACCCAACCATCATCAAGTCTAACACATAGTCTTAGCATATATGTATATAAATATTCTACCCGTTGAGCTAGCTGGATATCTTTTTTTTTCTTCTTTTCAAAGATTTTATTTATTTATTTGACAGAGAGAGAGAGAGCGAGAGCAGGAACACAAGCAGCGGGAGTGGGAGAGGGAGAAGCAGGCTTACCCCGGAGGAGGCAGCCCGATTTGGGGCTCGATCCCAGGACCCTGGGATCATGATCTGAGCCAAAGGCAGATGCTTAATGACTGAGCCACCCAGGCGCCCTAGCTGGATATCTTTATCCTTCCTATGATAGTGTCTTATGTTAAGCTACCATTATCTCTCACTTGCACTTCTGAAGTAGTCTTTAGATCTGTTCTTCATTTAATCCTATTGATCCCTCATGTTCCATTATTTTCATGGATATTAGAGTGTTCTCTTAAATCAGTTTATGTTATACACTACTCAAAACTCTCCAGTTTCTGCTCATGTTGATTCATATAAAATTACATCTTGAGTGATGTCAGCAAGATGGCAGAATAGGAAGTCCCCAGACCCTACTTCCTCACATGGAGACACTCATTCAAATTCCCATTATGAGAAATACAGAAACCAGTTATGCTGCTTCTGCACCTCGGACAAATATGAAGCCAAACATGTCAAAAGTAGTAGGAAGATTTGTGTTACTTTCTCACCATAATCCCTCCTCCTGGAACAGAATACCATGCAGTTGGGAGGACACTCTAAGCTCCCGGTCTCTCCCTGCGGAAGGGAAGAAAAGACTAGACAATATGTCCAACATTCTGATAATTTAAGGAAAATTCCCAACTTACAGACCTTTGACTCTTCTGTCTCAGAATGCTGTCAGGACCCAGCAACGATGCCCACTCTTACCACTTCTATTCAACATACTATTAGAAGTCCTAGTCAGAGCAACTGGGCAACCAAAATAAATAAAAGGCACCCAAAATATAAAGGAAAAATAAAGTTATATCCAATCGCAAATTACATGATCTTATACAGAGAAAACCTAAAGATGCCTCCTCACACACCCAAATTCTTAGAACTAGTAAACAAATTCAACAAAGTTGCAAGATATATAATAAACATACAAAAATTTGTTGCATTGCCATTCACTAACAATGAACAATCAGAAAGGAAATTAAGAAAACAAATAATTCCATTTATAATAGCTTCAAAAATGATAACACAGGAATAAATTTAATCAAGGATATAAGACTTGTACACCGAAAACTACAAAATACTGCTGAAAGAGATGAAAGACACAAATGGGAAAGACATGCCATGTTCATATATTAGAAGACCTAATTTTGTTAAAATGCCCATACCACCCAAAGTGAACTACAGACTTAGTGTAAGCAACCCTTATCAAAATCCCAATGACATTTTACATTAATAGAAAAAAAAATCCTAAAATTCACACAGAACCAAAAAAGACCCTAATAACCAAGCAATCTTGAGAAAGAACAAAACTGAAAGCATCACACCTCCTGATTTCAAAACATATTACAAACCAGTACTAAAAGAGCACATTACTTGGATAAAAACAGACACATAAATCAATGAAACAGTATCAAGAGCCCAGAAATAAACTCAACAGATATCCAAGAGTGCCAAGAGTACACAAAGGGGAAAATATCCTCCCTTCAGTGAATTGTGCTGGGAAAACTGATATCCATATGTAAAAGAGTGAAATTAGAACTTTGTCTTACACTATACACAAAAGTTAACTCAAAATGGATTAAATACTTCAATGTAAGACCCCAAACTACAAAACTCATAGAACAAAAAATAAGTTGTAAGCTCCTTGACATGATCTTGGCAATAATTTCTTGTAGTTGACACCAAAAGTGAAGACAGTAAAAGCAAAAATAAATGGCACTACGTCAAACTAATATGTTTCTACACAACAAAGGAAACCTTCAACAAAATGAAAAGGCAACAAATGGAATGGTAAAAATATTTACAAATCATCTATCTGGTAAGAGATTAATATCCAAAATGTGTAAAGAACTCATATAAGTCTAGCAAAACAGACAAACAGATTGAAAAATGAGCAGAGGATCCACATAGACATATCTGCAAAAATGACATACAGATGGCCAAGTCCATGAAAATGTGCTCAACTGCACTAATCAGGAACATGCAAATCAAAACCACAATAAGATACCACCTGATACCTGTAGAATGGCCATTATTAAAAAGACAAGAAATAACAAGTGTTGGCAAGGATATGGAAAAAGAAATCCCTTATATATCATTGGGAATGTAAAAAGGGTACAGCCACTATGGAGAACAGTATGGAGTTTCCAAACAATTAAAAATAGATCTACCATGTGATCCGGCAATCTCACATCTGGGTATATACCCAAAGGAAATGGAAACAGGACCTTGAAGAGATATCTGCACTTCATGACAATTACAGCATTATGCACAACAGCCAGGGGGTAGAAACAACTTAAATGTCCATTGATAGATGAATGGATAAAGAAGATGCAGGGGACACACATACACTGTAATATCATCCATCCATAAGAAAGAAGGAAATCCTTTTATACGCTACAACATGGATAAATCTTAAGGACAATATGCTAAGTGAAATAAGCCTTTCACAGAAGGAAAAACACTGCATGGTTCCATTTATATGAGGTATCTAAAGTAGTCAAAGTCACTGAAAAAGAAAGTAGAATGGGGAGACAGAAATAGGGAATTGCTCTTCAGTTGGTATAAAGATGACTTATGTGCCTGGATTCTAGAAAAATCTGCTATCCAACATTGTACTTATAGTGACCAATACTGTACTGTACAGTTAAAATTTGTTAAAGAGGAACTCTCATGTATGCATTTTTTATAATGATAAAACCACATGTTCTTAACCATAAGGCAACACTGCCTCATAAAGCTAATTCAAAAAAAATCTAATTTCTCAAAGGCCTTCGGTGTCCTTACTCCCAGCTGTCTCTCATGCCATAGCTAAGCCCACTCTCGCCTCAGTTCTTCTACCGTTGAGCACAGCTGGGTTTCATTTTCTTGATTTCTTGATCATAGAAAGGTCATTTTGACTAAGGACCTTGGTGTCCACTGTTTTCTGTCTGTATTGATTTTCCCTCACATCTTTGTGTTTGATGTTTTATGATTCAGGTCTCCACTCAAGTATCAGGGCCATAGGAGGGGATTTCCTTCTGACTACACATTTTAAAGTTCCCTAAATTCACTTACCTCTAAAACACTCTGTTCTTTTTCATTTTGTTTTCCTGTCATAGTACATATTTCTGCCTAAAAAAAATTGTGTGTTTATTTTCTCAGTCAATTATAACATAATATGATAAGAAGAACATTCATTGTTTAATCAGTAATCCTCAGCATTAGGACAGTGTTCCATAATAGATGTTCAATAAATCTTTAATCTTTGCCATATCAAAAAAAAAGACTAAATGAGTTTAACAATATTTGAAATCAAAATCTTTAAGTGAAACCCATGAAAACCACGTGAAATGGTATTTACCTCTAAAACTTTCTTAACTCTTTCAAACATAGAGAATGTTATTTCTCATCTGGACTCTTTTTGCATGTTATTCAGACATTTCTTATCATCTTATCTCTTTCCAGTTACCTCACAGTATTCCTGTGAAAATCAAATAACAAAAAAATATGAGCATATACTTATACATTATAATGCAAGATAAATATTTTATAACGATATTGAATCTTGTTTATATATGTTTTATTTCTCTTAGTCTCCGATTAAACTTGTAGTTTTCTTTCATTTCTGTTTTTTATTTTGGTATCCTGAAAGATCACAGTACAGTAATTTGCATGTAATAGATTTTGATAAATAATTTTTATTGAATACATAACAGAGAGCAAATTTGCCTACAGCATTAGATTTGTAATAGTTTGGCTTCTATTGGTATTATTGAATATTATAAATCATTAAACCATATCAAATTTCAATTTTCATTGAAAACCTAGATTGTATTTTATACCATTTAGGCCATCAGTTTGAACTATTTATTAGATTAAGTTCATGTTTGTTATTAGATGATTCAGAAATTAATTTAAAGGACATTTTTCTTTTTAGGCCCATTCTGCTAATCCAAGTATTTGAGAAATAACAGTGGATATCCATCCTGTTTTTAAGAGGTTCACAGTTTAGTTTGAGAAAACAAAATATGTGATAAAACTTTATAGTATAAAATAAAATGCTGTTTACAGTATGCTATAGGTGCAGAGAAGTACCTGATCTATGAGTCGTGGTGGGGATTACAATTGGGGGACACACGGAGGGAATGGTGCTTGGGTTTGAAGGACAAGTTTATAGTTTTCAAGGGCCATAACTGTGAAAGTCATTTCAGAAGATGTAGAGCATTCAATGCCATGTAAACACACACTGTGTGTTCATACTACTATCCTTATGGAGCATATGGAGTATAGAGTTTTATGAGGATAAGGCCTATGATAAGTTGTCTTTGTAGTCATGTTGTTTAAATGTAGTTTATTAAAATTGACAAATTTTCTATAATTAGAAAAATTGTACAGATAACATGGTTTATGTGATGCATAGGATTAAAAAAATAACACTGAGAACAATTCCAGATTGGGCATATCACCTGTGGTACTCCAGTGCATGTATGTTGTCTTCTTCAGGCAGACTGCATATTATGGGATATTCCTTAGGGTTAAAGTGTGGCCAAGTAGATATAACAAGCTCACAATGTGATATAGGCGTTGGGTATATTGGTAAGAGCATGATTGTAATGATAAAGGGTAATTCACTCTCTATGAACCTGAATAGAAACATGAAGTTCTATCAAACATCTGACCATTTGAACATAGTTTTTTTAAATATAAATTTATAAAAATACTACACATACCTTTTTCTGTTTAGGGCATGTTATCAAATTTTATCATTAATTAAAATTTGCATGTACAATACTTAGCATTAAACAATGTTATGACACCTTATAGATTTTTATTTCCTAGGAAAAACTGTTAACAGTTGGTTTGATTCAATATTTTACATAAAACTTCAGTATGTATATGGCATAAAGAAAAAAATTTAACACTCGGAGTGCCTGGGTGGCTCAGTTGGTTAAGCATCTGCCTTTGGATCAGGTCATAATCCCAGGGTCCTGGGATCCAGTCCCCCAACTGGCTCCTTGCTCAGTGGGGAGTCTGCTTCTTTGTCTGCCTGCCCCTCCCCGCCCCGCTTGTACTCTCTCTGTCAAATAAATAAATAAAATATTTAAAAATAATTTAACACTTAATTTTCTTACAAATAAGAACTATGATGTTCCATATTATATTTTAATTAAGCCAACAAGATTCCATATAAATTAAGGAAACTGAAATACCCCAAAAGAGGAAGAGTCATATTCCTACGTGTTATAGGAAAAGTGAGCCACTTTACTGTAGAAATGATTAAAGAATACATACTATAGGGGCACCTGGGTGGCTCAGTCAGGTGAGTGTCCAACTCTTGATTTCATCTCAGGTCATGATCTCAGGGTCATGAGATTGAGCCCCATGTCAGGCTCCGTGCTCAGCAGGAAGTCTGCTTCTCTTTTTCTTTCTCCCGCTCCCTCTGCCCCTAGTCCAGCTCATTCACTCCCTCTCTCTTTCTCTCAGGGAAAAAAAAAAAAAAAAAAAGAATACATACTACAGAAAAGCTAAATTCTTTCAACTTTTGCAGGTTTATTATACCTACCACTGAGTATCTTTTTGGGTATACTTCAATTTGGGACATTTATTGTAGTTACTTCTAAAATGTATGTTTTAAAAACATTTTCAAAACTTATACAGGAAATATTTTTTTCTAAATTGTATATAACATACATCATACAGATAGAAAACCATAGCTCTAAAAGACATATAAGTATTAAGTATTCATGGGGCGCCTGGGTGGCTCAGTTGGTTGTGTCTGCCTTCGGCTCAGGTCATGATCCCAGGGTTCTGGGATCGAGTCCCGCATCGGGCTCCTTGCTCACTGGGGAGCCTGCTTCTCCCTCTCCCTCTGCCGCTTCCCCTGCTCGTGCTGTCTCTCTCTGTCTAATAAATAAATAAAATCTTTAAAAAAAAGTATTAAGTATTCCTTATCAAGACATTATATAATAATTCTGTATTTTAATAATGTTTAGCTTAATTTATTCCAAGAAATATACAATTCAAATTATAATTAAAATATTTTCTTATATCCAGTTAATGATAAATAATCCAATAAAACTGTAATATATTTCATGTAAAGAGCATGCCACTCTTAATTTAAGAGACATACTTTAATTTTTTTGTTTTCTCAGCAGTGTCGGTGGACTTCGAAGCATTCAGGTAATCTTGACTGTGACCATAACTCTGATTAATTCTTACAGAGACTTGTGAGGTTATTACACCTATTTTACTTATGAGAAAACTTGGCTAAGTTCACAAGACTACTCAGTGGGTCACTCAAAACTGAGAGAAGCCAAACCTGGTTTTATTTATGCATTTAGCTGAGTCCTGGTTGTGAGCACCAGACTGTGCTAATCAGTAAGGACATAAAGATTAAAGTTAAATTTTGGCTGGATGTTACAGTCAAGTTTGGAAGACAGGTAAATGCCTAAGTCATTTGTTTAATGTAATAGGGTGGAAAAAATTATCTTTTATGTTCTTGTCTGCTGTTCCCATAATAAAACATTAGTAAGAGAAAAGCACATAAATTTATTTCATATAAGTTTTACATGACATAGGAACCTACATAAGGAAATAAAACAAGATGAAAAGCAGTTAGAGCCAGACTCTTTATAGTGAGTTGGACAAAGAGTAGTAAACTGTGAAAAATGTCCCCAGGCAAAGGGACTTGGGCTAGTTAGTTAATTGGGTAGAAGGACATGACTAGAAAGATCAGAGTTAGCAAGGCTTGTTTTTTTTTTGTTTTGTTTTTTTTTTTTTTTACAGATTTGTCTTGGTCTCAAATTCCCATCCTTGGTGACAAGAATGTTTGCTTCCTTCTGCTATAAAGAGGACTTCTTTCACAAGGGGCTATTATCTCCTGCCTTTAGGAAGATCAGAGTGCCCTTTTGCATCTGTTCCTTTTCAAGTCACTCTAACTTAAAATAATCTACATGCTAGAGTGGCATATTTTGGGGTGGCATGTTCTGAACTCCTTCATGACAACAGAGAGAACAGGGGACCACAGAGTGGATAGGCTCTGGAGACTCACTTGGGAGACTGGTGACTCACTGATCATTAAAACCGAGAAGTGGGCTCGTCATTTAGAAGAAACAGCTTGCACAAAGGCACAAAGACTAGCAAGAGCACAGCATAGTCAGGAGACAGTGTGGGAAATATGAGTAGGTGTTTTCTGGGCAGACACTGAGGATGACAGGGAAAGTGGGAAGGTGCCAAATATTGAAAAGTCATGAATTTCATCTGAAAGTGTTTTGATTCTCTCCTGGAGGTGATGCAGAGACATGGGGGCGATTTCAAGCAAGGAGTTGAAATTATATACAGTGTGAGGACAGACTTCAAAGGCAGAGGTGTTGAAGGGGACTCTACATAAGGATCACGCCTTCCATTTGCATTGCATAGTCTTGTGTGATGTGAATGGCACAGATAAAGCGTAAGATGTAGTTTCTTACTTCAGAGGGAAAGGAGAAAAACAGGATTGTAATATTTGTGATCAAAGTTGCAGAAAAAAACTGCCACCAAAAATAAGTCCTCTGGTAATTAGGGTAGTGTCACCCCCCCCCCCACTCCCCCACATTCTTCTTTCCCTCTTTCTGTCCTCTCTACTTTATTTCCCCTTGAAATCCAAAGCCTGGAGAATATACAATTTCAGTTCAATGGTTGTTAAATTAGGGTTAAATTCAGCTCTGAGTAACAAACATAAAAGAGGTGTGACTTTAAAAATATTTTCTCTATTAACGAAGCTCAGAGCTTGTATGGAGGTTGCACTCACTCTACAATGTTGTCTGGGTTAAAGTTGGTTGGTTTGTTTATCTCCAGGCTATGACACTCATTCTCATGGTCCAAAAGGGAACTTTAACCATCATAGGATTCCAGTGGCAAGATGAGGGGGAAAGAATAGGTAAAATACATGTCAGTAATCTTCTAGGGAAATTTCCTGGGAACTTGAAAGGTAATACTCTGCTTATCTGCCATTGGTTAGAACTTAGTAATAAGGCCATATCCAGCCACACCAGAGGCTATGAAAAATAATGTTTATTCTGGGTAAGTGAAGTGCAGAGACGCAATGCCTAGCAGGATGTATGGAGTGCTCAGTGTTGGATACCAGATAGAGTTAGACCACTAGGAGTTTGTACCAGTAGTGCTTTTGATACTTTAAATCAAACTGAATAACCATTTTAGAAATTTATTTCATGAAACTCTAACATCTTAGATGATATGTGTATGTGTAGTATGCGTGTGTGTGTGTGTATAACAAGAATATAAACTAAACATAAAAATAGTGTGTTAAGTGGAAATACTTTTAGAAGACATGAATAAATCCAAAATATCTATTTGTTACTTGGACATATACAGATAAGTATAGAAACATTGTCATTTGGTACCACCACTTTCTTCTACTTTTGTTTTCTAATTTTTTGAGTAGTGTTAGCTAGACTTTAGGAAGGTTAGAATCAGCCACATGAAAATTGGAAGTAATTTTATATTAACTACTAGCCAAATAGATCAATATTGTGAATATTATCTTATATTCTCTTCAAGACATTGCCCTTCCTACTATGTGTATAAATTCAGGAATATATGAAAAATTAAAATAAAACTCCATATAAATATGTTTGCTTTAATCTAACAATAATGGAATTTGTCTTGAGACAGAAAAAAATAGTGACAACATGAATGATAGTCTCTGTTTTATTTCCTTTTATTTATTCTTAGTCAACATAGTAGCAATATCCATACATGTATTTTGATCTATAAATAATAAGATATCACTTATAAAGGTATATAGTATATGACATTGCAAAGTTTACTAATGCATATTTGGCTCAATATTTGAATAGCTTCCTAATTCTCTCCGTGTAAAAAGGAACTTAGTGAAAAAGAAGGATTTTATTGATGAAATATAATTTTCTTATCCAATATTTGTGTCTTTGATTGTGACAGTCTTCGAAGTCGAAAGCAAAACATGCTTTTAAGAAGTTTTTCTGTAAAACATTTTTAAAATTAAATGTTTAACTTGAAATGTGGTATCTTACACTACTCTTGCAGCACATACTCTGAATTAATTTCTCTATTTCTCATTTATCCTTCATTCAATGTTGTTGGATTCAACAAACGTTTGAATGTTGTTCATTCAACAAACATTTACTCATTGGCTATGTTATGAGAAGTACTTCACAGGAGATGGAAAATACCCAGACATAGTATGAGAACTTAAAGAACAACAACAACAAAAAAAAACAAAAACCAAGACAAACAAATAAAACCAAAAAAACCTGACACAAAGGGAAAATTAAATAACACCTATATAAATAATTAGAATGCTGGTCTGCAATAGTAAAACAGGATTAAATAATGCTATGGTGATTTAGAGGAGCAAACAGTTCCATTGAACTATGGTATCCAGACTTGCAAGTGAAGGGTTTGAGATTTTACCCTACTATCATGCTTACGAGTTAGGCTGCCACAGTTCTGTAGATGCTGACAGAACATATGAAACTCAGAAGCAGAGAAAAAAGGCCTTCTTACCCAAATCACAGCAGGTGGCATGAGTTCTCCTCACTGCTTACATCCCATGGGGTAACATGAAGCAGCCCAGGTATATGCTACACACACACTATGGGTCATGGCTAAGGAACCCTAAGCTTTGGAATCCTCAGTGTTATATTGGGTCTGCTAGCAGACCTCTTCAATCCATGTCCTAAAGGAAGACATTATAATCGAGTCAGAAAACAAATCTGCTTTCTGACCCAAAGGGAGGTTCTAACTTTCTTTCAAGGCTGTTTGCTATACATGTATCCACGGGAAAATATCATCAAACAAAGCTGTCAATGCCACTCATTCAGAAGATGTGTAGAAACACAAGAGACCCAAAGAGAATTGTTCTCCAAAACAGAGAGGTCTTTGTGGAGAAACATTCATTAGTCTAGGCCTCAGATGATAGGTATTACTAAATGAAATTTGGAGAGTAAGGCTCTTAAGGCTAAGAAAGAAGAATGAGCCATGTGAGGGAGTAATGCCTGTATGTACACACATAATATTTTCATGCCTGCCTACATGAAACTTAATATCTATTACACTTATAATATTAATATTTTTAAAAGACTCTATTTGAGAGAGACAGAGCACAAGCAGGGGGAGGGGCAGAGGGACAAGCAGATTCCCGCTGAGCTGGGAACCTGACACAGAGCTCCATCCTAGGACCCTGTGATATGACCTGAGCTGAAGTCAGATGCTTAACTGACTGAGCCACCCAGGTGCCCCACAATATTAATATTTCTAACAGAAAAACATAATATGTAAAAGTTAATGCTTTCTGATTTATGTTATTTATATATTATATTTTAGGGAGAGCCATACTTGGAGATAATTTTAAATGTATATGTATATGTGTGTGTATATATATATATATATATATATTTATATGTATACATCCTTTAAGCAAATGCAATTTATCATCTCAAACTTTGGGGCTAAGAGAATATCCTAAAGTGGTCAGGTTGATATTGAAATATTGATTTGGGGATCAACCTAGTGATAAAACTTGAAACAAATTTAGGCAAAGCCCTCCACAGTCTCTGTGGTTTATGAGTATTTGCATTTTGACTGTAAGCAAGAGTTCCAATTGACACAGATTGAGAAGAGTAAAACTGCTAAACAGATAAATTACCAATTGAAAGAGGAAAAACAACAACTATTTTCTCAACGGAGAAAATAGTAAAAATGGTGAAGGACAAGAAGGTAAAACAAAACTCCGAAGTCAATATCATTAGAAATTGAACAAGAACTAGACAGAACAAGAGAATGATACCAAAATTCTTGACCATTGAATCCAAAATTGGTGGAAACCATAGGTCCAGCACCAGACATATGCCTGAGAATGCATCTTGCCAGCAATGGGAGTTACGCTTGTAATCACAAGGTTTTAGAACATCCTGAAGGTAATGCAAGCAAACACACAAGGATATATAGATAAGTATTAAATAATTATTTGCTAAACTTGAAAAATGACTCTTGTTCAATATTTGTAACTTTCATCTTTATAAGTACTCCAGAATTCAAACATAAAATGAATTCCCTTATATTTAAATCTGCCTGACAGTATGACGGCTTTAAATAATTCATCATGGTAAAGTTAAGTTGTTTATTTTCAAGGTGACACAAAGAACAGCTTTCTTTATATATCTCACATTGAAAGTAATTCCAAACAATTTGGACTTTCCCTTATACTTTATCTTCTTTGACATTTTATGTTTAAGCTAGGCTTGCTCTATGCAAAGCCAGATAAATTCCTACCAAGTAACATATAATGCTACAGATTAGAACTTGGTAGCAATTAAAATTCTAGGGTTTTTGAATATATGGAATATCACATGTCACCCATCACATATGGAGACTGGAATGGTAAATTCATGAAATAAAGTCGACAGAATATTTTTTTTACAAAGACATTTTCAAAGTAACCAAAAGGGCAAAACTTTAAAAGTGCAACAAAAAGCATTCTCTAGACCTCTTTATAGTTCAAAGTTTAAAAGTTAAGAACAAATTGGTAAAAAAAAAAAAAAAAAAAAAAAAAAAATCCAGGGAAAGACACACATTTCAAGCAGTAACATTTGGGATAAATGTGAGCATACATTTCTCTGAGGATATTGTTTCCTAGGAGCTCTCTGAAGGAATGCCTGCATTGAAGATCTATAAATGCCTATCTTGGGTGATGTGAGTAACTCAGTGATGTGAGTAACTCAGTGTAAGTAAGGAAGATAACTTACAAATAATACTCAGTTATTAAATCATAAATTCAGATAATCAGATTGCTGCACATGCTCAAAGATAATTCAGTTAGAATCCTTATTCATAAATGAAAAATGTGAAGCTCAGAGTAAAAAATAAATGCTTATGAAAATGTGATAGTGTTCTATAAGATGAACATTTGAGGCCATGTCTCTTGACTCATGGTACACTGTTACTAACTCTACTGTGGAGGAGGAAGCAGTTACAAAAACAAGGGTCCAGTATCTGGAAGCAAAGTTTCACTTAAGTAACTGAGCAGAGGGAAGAGGTCTACATTATACATTATTGCATGTAATGAATTATTTGGAAATTACTTCTTTTTTGGACTGACAGTAATGTTTTTTATCAGAGACAATTCTTTCAAATAACAGATGTCAAATTTGACAATGGAAAGCAGCAAATAAATTTATTGGAAAAATATTGTGCAGCCATCAAAACTGATGAGGGCTAAAGAATCGGGTTTGAGAAGTGGAAACCAAAAGTTAGATAGTAAGAAACAATTTCAGGTACTCACCACTGAAACAGTGTAGTTGGAATGACTCTTAACTCATGCAGCTGCCCCTGGACTCCCCCAGAAGGGTGGGGACTTACATCCACTACATCTGGACCTTGAGAACCTCAGCACCATTGTGAAAAATTTCTCAATTGTCTCTCCATTCATCCATCATTTGTTTCAGGGTGCTGGAACATATAATTAACACGCATATGTAATTGGTATAAATTCTATCTAAAATCTTGTAAGAAGAAAGTACCAGGTCACTAAGTGTTCAGAGGTGGAAGGGCTCTGTTTATCAGACTTCATATATTGGACTGTTCCATGAAAGTTGGGAAGGTGTTTGAGTGCTGCTTAATCAGAAAATGGCAGATGTCTGCAACATATTTCCACTGTGTTAGTCTTAATATTTTAATATAATTTGTGTTTTAATTCTTTCTAACCTATGCAGGGATGGATTTCTGGAAGTAGAGCAGATTTTTATATTTGGAGATCTGTCTTCTCATAGTAAATAAAATTACTTATAAAAGTACAGCAGTAATATTTACATTTGTTCTTTCATTCCACAGAGCCTTATTTATCACTTTATAATTATCATAGTAGAGATTCTAAAGATACATTTGTAGATTAAAATGCATTTATATATTTTTGGAATGCCAGGCAAGATCAATATTATAAAGAACACACTCATTCTACATATCTGTAATGCATTACAAAAACCACTTTCTTCACCTTCACTCATGAATTATGCTTTGTTAAACAACTTAACATGAAGGGCAAAGATGTTAATTTCATTTAAAAATCACACCAAGTGGTGTGAAAGTATTAAGATAGCACCTTCTGTATATTCGTCAATTTGACTTCTAAGAAGAATGACTAAAGTTCCTTTTTCAAAATCCGTAACTTGAAAATTGTCTGTTGATACATAAAAAGTATATAAAATTCAAATAATTAATTAGACTGGAAAGAATATTAAAATCAATTATTCAAGCCACACATTTTGGTAAAATTGAGACTCGAAATTAGATGATTCATATGTTTGTACTATAAGTACATTGTTGGGGAATAAACAAATGAAAGAAAACCTGTTGTTTTCTGACTTTCTTTCCAGTGCTCTCATCATGTTGGAGCTGCAATGGTATTTTTAAAAAAATATGTTAGATTGACTTCTTTCTTTCAGTCCTATGCATTTAAGTTTTCTCCATGTCTTTTCATGATTTGATAGCTCATTTCTTTGTAGTGCTGAATAATATTCCATTGTCTGGCTGTACCAGTGTATTTATCCATTCACCTACTGAAGAACATCTTGGTTGCTTCCAAATTTTGGCAATTATGAACAAAGTTGCTGTAAATATTCACACGCAGGTTTTTGTGGGGACATGTTTTCAACTCTTTTGCCTAAATAGCAAGAAGAACGATTGCTGGTTTTATGATGAGTATGTTTAGTTTTGTAAGAAACCACCAAATTGACTTCCAAAGTATTGCCATTTTGTATTCCCACCACTCATGAATGAGAATTCCTGTTGCTTTTCATCCTCATAAGTATTTGGTATTGTCAGTGTTCCAGATTTTTACCATTCTAATGGGTACGTAGTGGTATCTTATTGTTTTAACTTGCATTTCCCTGATGGCATATGATATGGACTGTCTTTTCATATGCTTATTTGCTATCTGTATATCTTCTATGGTGAGATGTTAAGGTCTTTCACCCATTAAAAAAAGGAAAAATAAATTTAAAAAAATAAAAAATAGTGTTTTTGAGTCATTTTTAATTTCAATCAGTGAAATATTTATCTTGGCTTCCGTAAAATACTGCAAAATTCAAGTTATATTTACCAGATAATTAAAATGAAATCCTAGTTCTAATCAATACAGTTCTTGCACAACTGGTAAAAAAGCGTAACCATTAACCCTAATTTATAGGGAGAGATACTGATAGAGAAAAGCACCATATTCTAAGTCTCATGTGAGATTTTTTTTCATTCCCTACTTGATATAAATATTTTTGTCAATTGTGTGAAAGAATTATCCTATGACGACTTATTTGTATTCAGTTTGTTAAATCTTTATATTATCATGTCATCTACCTTGTAATTCTTTCAGACCTACATTTCAGTTTGTGTTGGTGTACAGGGGTGAATTTTATGAAATGAGAAAGTGATCCATCTAATATTTTTACTAGCTAGAGCAGCCATAATCTTGAAGCCAAATTTTTTTCCTAAATACACATTAAAGCACACAGGGGCGCCTGGGTGGCTCCATCAGTTAAGCATCTACCTTCTGCTCAGGTCATGATCCTAGGGTCTGGGATCAAGCCCTGCATCAGGCTCCCCACTCAGCGGGGAGATTGTTTCTCCCTCTCCCTCTGCCTGCCACTCCCCCTGTTTGTGCTCTCTCTCTCTCTGTCAAATAAATAAATAAAATCTTAAAAAATAAATAAATCACATATACAAATACAGCAAAATTTGCTACACAGTTTTAAGTTTTTATAAGCTAATACTTTCAGGGTCAACTTTTTTCCCCTTATCCTCTCTTCTCTTCTAGAAATGTGTCTTAAGTTTTGCTTTATTGTCCAATTGTACTAAAATCTAAGTCCAAGTCCTCAATATTTCTCATTTAAAAATCAAAGCATTCCCTCCTGCTATTTTTGCCACCATTATTTTGTTCCTTTTACCTTTATTTACATAGCTGCTAGAATTATGTGTAATGTCATCCCCAAGCTTGAAATCTGTTTTGCCTATATATGAAGACCACATCCTGGAGTATTATCTGCAGGCCTCTCAAAATCCAGTCAAGCTGTAATTCAGCCAATTGATGCTCTCTCGCTCATATTCAGCTGTACCAATCTGATATCCATGTATGGAGTTATTTTAAATCGCATACATTTTTTTTTTCCAGCCATCTTCATTTTGCTGTGTTGTTTTTTTTTTTCTATTGTACTTACTAAGCAATCCAAGTACCTACTTGATTGACCTATGACAGTTTTCAACCATAAAGTATTTTGAATATTTTGTTGAAGTACAGTGAGTCACATGTAGCATGTAATCCAAGTATAGTATGTGTTGTGAATTTGTATCACATTTAACAAAAAAACAAAATAAACACAAAAGCAAACAAAATTTACACTTACTGTGGAGAGCCTAATAGATCCCATATTCTAAGAGATCATATTACACCTGTGCAGATACTCATGGTCAGTTTCTGAGCATTTCTGGACTCCCAAGGGCTGCATTTCTGTTGTTTCAAAGGATTTTATATATACATACATATATAAATATACAAATATGCATATATATGTATACATGCACAAATATTCAAATACATAAATTCTTTTAAAATACAAATATATATACAAATAAATATATATAAATACTAATATATATTATATAAATTTGTTTTTAAATATTGAGAACAGTACAGATAGGGAGGTCCTTATAAAAATGTATGCAGTATGCAGGTTTATGCATGACTATGTGTATGCATGTTTGCATGTATTTCCAAAAGAATTTGTATATATTCTTTACTTATCAGCATCATACTACAAAATAGCATAGTTTGCCTTCAGAGAAAATAGTTAAAGCTGCCATGTTTTGTAATATATATCATTTTCTCTCTTTCCATTAGGTAGAAAATGGTGGTCGGTGTTCACTTACTGTGAAGATTTGGAATCAGACAACTACAGCTTTGATTCTCCAAGTGTTTCAGGATGTAAATGTAGTCTGACCTTTCCCTGATGGGCAGTTAAATCATGGACACGCTAAACAGTTTGCTTTGGACTGTCCTTTCAAAAGATGCTCTGGCTTCTCTCTTGAATGCGCACTAAGCATTTATAACTGACAAGGAAAAGAAAGGAGACTGTGAACTGGAAAGCTATCTTACAATGAAAATTACGAGCACATCTTGCATCTGTCCAGTCCTAGTGTGTCTGTGTTTTGTGCAGAGGTGTCACGGAACTGCTCACCACGGCTCCATCAAGGTGACCAGGAACCAGACCAAACATATTGAAGGAGAGACCGAAGTCCACCATCGTCCCAAAAGGGGATGGGTTTGGAATCAGTTCTTTGTTTTAGAAGAACATATGGGACCAGATCCTCAGTATGTTGGAAAAGTAAGTTTTTGTTATTTTTTTTCTTCTTCTAAGAAATTATGGGATAAGACGACAGTGGAGTTGGGTTGGTTTTGAAAAGACATGGAAAGTAGAATGAAATATGCTATAGAATACTATTATTTCTACTAAAGGATTTAAAATAATGATTGTAAAAAAAACATGAGCTTTACCAGTCACGGCACCTCTCCCTAAACATTAGTCCATACATGCTGGACTGAATGTCCTTCACCAGTATATTACTCTTTATATTCCTTTGTATAAAGTGGAAATATTTAACTGAACACACAATTGAATAATTTTGTCCTTATTACCATGAAGGTATACTGAAATTGATCACAAAGTCATTTATTGGTGCATTGATATTTATATTTTTTAATCTATTGCTAATACACATGAAGCAAAAAGAGCACACTTTTTCAAAGACATCTGATTTATTTTTATTAATTGTTACAGGAATTGTATTTGAATTTAAGTCATTTTTTAAAAGCACATGGATATTTTTTCAATTCCCCAAATTAATTTCCATATAAATGCTGATATATATTTTAAATATACATTCAGTATACACAGGATATACAGACTTTATTAACATTCCAAAAGAATGAAGTTGATAAAATAATCAGTAACTTCAGACGAACTTCCCTTTCTCTCGAAAATACAAGACAATTTAATGGCTTATCAAACCCGTTAGGAAACTGTGTGCTCAGTAATAGGGACAGCTTAACCATGTGCCATGTAGGCTCCAGGGTAGAGAATAGAGTGGGAGATGGAGAGACCTTCTGATGAATTACGGATCATTGGAAGCAGCCACTTAGGTTTGTTCAGTACCTCTGGGAGAAACAGTAAGCACAGCAGTAGAATCTCCATGACTGCAGGCTCAGTGAATTCCATCTCCCTGCTTGACTATTTATTTTCACTTTAGCACTGTTAGTACTAAAAAAAAAGAAAAAAAGAAAAAAAGAAAAGAAAAGAAAGAAAAGAAAAAAAAAATAGTACTCCATCCAAGCCATGGTACTTCCCTCATGTGTAGGCAGTGTAGGAGCACAAGCCATCTGCTTTACCCCTCATCCAACGGGGATGCACTGGGTTGCAGCTGTATTTTCCATAGCCAGCAGGAGCTGCAGAGTCAGAATGTGGTACATAAAAAAAGATCTGAAACAATTCTATCATTTTCTTATATGAACATTAAAATGAGATGAAGCAACTCATCTTCATCATTTCCTTTTTTTTTCTACAAAGTATTCCACAAAGTAAATGGAAAGAAATGTGCTGAAATAAAAATATGTTATACTAAATTACTTTGAAAGTTAATTTGGTTATGAAATTCAAAATACTTTTCTATAATAATTTATTATCCTTGGAAAGGAGAAAAATAAGAAACAAAAAATTTCCCCCCTTTAGGTGTATACCAAAAGGAAAACATATTTTATTATCATAAATATTCTGTTATGTATATTTCTTGTCATTTCAATCTAACTGAAAAAAAAATTTGCTGGAAAGGGACAGATTAGACAACTTTCATTTCCTCTTGCATCATCTCATTTGGTAAACGATGAAGCCATAATAGGTAGATCAATTTCAAACATTCTTTCTGGGCTTGAGTGCCAATGAACATATGGTTGAGAGCTTGTTACCCACCAGGAGGGGGTGGAGGTCTGTGAAGCCGTTCATATTTGTGGAGGTTCTGTAGAAATTGGTATCTGTTCTATTGTTTACAGAATCAGCGGACAAATATAAAGGGTCATACCCAAGGAAGTGGTTCTCTTATTCACTATCTGACCTGATCCACTCACTTAGTCTTTCTACTCTATTCTAATCTTCCTTTATGAGAAATTCTGACTTGATCATATAGATTTTTTCCACTTACCTATTACTATGTACATACATAAAAACATAACTGATTTTTTAAAGACTACCAAGCTCAATCCATACGTGATTAAAATAATGCTCTTTGCCCCATTATTTTAATTGGTTCAAGAAGTAAATTTATATTCACACAAATACATTCATAAGGAACCAGCTATGTATTTTCATAGCACTTATAAAAAAATAGAATCATCACAATTACTATGAGCATGAAAAAGAACTGATAATTATCAACTTGGACCTTTTCTGCCACAGAAATGACAGCAGTTTTGTCAGCAGAAATAATTAGTAGTCATGAAATGCAGTTTTTGTATTAAAATAGTATTTTTATAGATGTCTTATGTAAACATATTTTAAATTATCCTTGAGCTCTTGATTATAATCTTGTATATCTGCAGTTATATTTCACATTATAAAACAACTTTAATTGGGCTTTTGATTAGGGCTCAAACCCTAAGTATTTTGATACATACCAACTTCTCATATATTTCTTATAAGTTTTTTAGTGTTTTCTAGTCAATGATTGGATTATTATGAAGGCATTTATTTTGTTGACAGTAGTCAATATATATTGTTCACTAAGACTTTTATACGTGGCTAAGACCATGATCATAGAGCTATTTCTAATGTAAATAGTAGAATTATACATATTCATGCATAACATATATACACCATTCTACATACCTATAATTATAAATATATATATATATGTATAATTGATAATCCACATTTTTTCCTGATGGTATTGACCATGAAAGATCAAATACCAAAACTAGCATGGATATATATCATGAATTTGATCTCATGGGACTATTAAAGACCTTTTTATGTATCTTACGGACTTGAAGTTTTTTAAATAATTGAAGGATTAGGGTAGGGAAAATATAATAACACACTGGTTAGAAAGTAAGTCCTTTCCTCCTAGAACAAATTATATAGTAATGTCATCATAATTTTATAACAGAAGTGTTTTTTCTTTTCCAAAAATCATGTAAAAATTTGATTTTTACATGAACAGTGCTGAATGAATCCCATTATAACTGAGGATATAATTTTATATAAGTTATCACACAAATTCTAAAATTTATGCCATCCACAAACACCTATTATTGGAATAGACTCATTGTCCTCAGGAGATACCAATGATTAGTAAGCAAAGAGCTAGGTTTGAGTTATAGCTTCTCTGCTTATTATCTGTCTTATAGCTGGCAAGTCTCTTTCATTCCCTGTATTTCTGTTTCCTTAAAGGTAAAACTGGGAAATACTGTTTGGTATTTCTGATACTAATTCAACTACAAAGTTTAGTTTATGGTTTAGATCATGGGTCTGTTAAACTATAGTCTGTGTGCCAAATTCAGCCTGTGCACATTTTATATTGTCAACATACTAAACAAGTTTTGGGTTGTTTGTTTTCATTTTTAATCTTGAATTTTTTTAAAAAAAATGTGTGACATATGGGAATTATATGATATTCAAATATCAGTTTCCACGACTAATGTGTTTTTTTAAATACAGCCACACTGCATATATGTATTGTATGTGGCTATTTTCAAGCTACAATGGTAGAATGAAGAGGTGGACAAAGAAAGTAAGGTACCCAAAGTCTAAAATATTTACTAATGGCATTTGCAGGAAATGTTTGTGAACTTCTAGCTAAGATGTCTACGTCACCTAGTATATTGTGAATACTTTAGAAGCAAGTTCTAGGACTGCTTCATCTTTTTTTTCTTTAAATTTTTATTGTTATGTTAATCACCATACATTACATCATTAGTTTTTGATGTAGTGTTCCATGATTCACTGTTTGTACATAACACCCAGTGCTCCATGCAGAACGTGCCCTCTTTAATACCCATCCCCAGGCTAACCCATCCCCCCACCCCTCCCCTCTAGAACCCTCAGTTTGTTTTTCAGTAGGACTGCTTCATCTTAACACATACAGTATCTATCTCAGTGCCTGTTGTAATGATCAAATGGTAATTCACTGAAAGTGCTCCCTGAGTATAAACTTTTGTAGCCATGTTAATGGTTGTGATAATTATTTGAAATTATTGAAAAAAAAAACTCACTAATAATTGCTTTTATGATAGAGAGAATTTTTGAAAAATTTGAAATTTTCAAATGGTAAAATTTTTGACTTCATCATTTTCACTGGAGTACCATTCACCCATAGATGTTTTAATGAATGTTTATTAACTTTGATGTTTTAATTTTTATTGTTGTTGTTTTGTTGCTATTTCATGCAATTATATAATGAGTGTTCTACACACATTTAACATACACATAGGTATGTCTGTGGGAGAAACTTCCAAAGGTGAGATTCTGATTCAGATAAATAAATCTTTAATTTTGGTAGATATTACTAGATTCCCTTCGGTAGGTACTGTAGTATTTTGCACTTCTCTCCCTGACGTAGAAAAGTGACTATTTCTCTACAGCAGTGCCAATAATGGTATTCTAAAACTTGGAATTTTGCAAATATAATAGGTGAAAAATAGCATCTTTGTGTACTTTTAATGTATGTTTCTCTTATTATGAGTGAAATTGACCGTTTCACATTTGAAGGGTACAGTTTTTTTTACTAACTGTTCATGTCCCTTGATATTATATTCTTTTGCTAGACTCTTTAACTTATCAATACTAATAGTTCTTTATGTAATAGGTACAATAATTTCTTGCCAATGATATAAGTTATCAATAGTTTTTTCACAGTTGCCATTTGTCTTTGGACTTTGTTTATAATTTCTGATTTATAAAAATTTACTATTTTAACATAGTAATTCCTGGCTTTTTTTTGTTCTTTATTTTTCCCCCAATATTTTCTTTGTTGACATATAATTACAATATAGAGTTATATTAGTTTCAGTTATACAGTATAATGATTCAGTAGTTCTATGCATTAGTCAGTGCTCATCATGACAACAGTACTCTTAATACTCTTTATTTTACACATCCTGTCACCCACCTCTCCTCTGGCAACTACCAGTTTGTGTTCTGTATTTATGAGTCACTGCTTCATTTGTTCATTGATCTCTTTTTTCTTTGTTTTGTTTTTTAAATTTCCTATATGAGTGAAATCATATGATATTTGTCTTCCTCTGTTTTACTTATTTCACTTACATTATACTGTCTAGGTCCACCCATGTTGTTGCACATGGCAAGATCTCATTCTTTTTTATGATTGGGTGATATTCCTTCATATACGTATACCACATCTTCCTTACCCATTTATCCATCAACCACTGAATTTCTTCCCTATCCTTGCTATTGTAAATAATGCTGAATAAACACAGGGGTGCATGAATCTCTTTGAATTAGTGTTTTTGTTTTCTTTGGGTAAATACACACTAGTGTAATTACTGGATCATATGGTAATTCTATTTTTTTTTTTTGGTAATTCTATTTTTAAATTTTTAGGAAACTCCATACACTTTTCCACAGTGACTGCACTAGTTTATATCCCCACCAACAGTGCAGGAGGGTTCCTTTTTCTCCAAATCTTTGCCAACACTTGCTATTACTTTTCTTTTTGATTCCAGCCACTCTGACGGAGGTAAGGCAATATTTCATTTCATTTGTCAGAATGGCTAGAATAAAAAAGACAAGAAAGTCCTAGCATTCTTTGACTAAACCATAGTTATTTAAAGATTTTATTTATTTATTTGAGAGAGAGAGAGCGTGAGAGAGAGAGCATGAGCGGGGGATAGGGGCAGAGGGAGAGGGAGAAGCCAACTCCCCAGTGAACAAGGAACCCAACATGAGACTCCATCCCAGAACCCCCGGATCATGATCTGAGCCAAAGGCAGATGCTCAACTGACTGAGCCACCCAGGTGCTCCTTGACTAAACCATATTGTATTTGACTTGGAGTCTTCTGAAATTTGAGGTTATTGGTGTTCAGAATTAGTGACAGTAGATAAAAATACATTCATTAGGCCTTAACATATACAGCTTATGGTGTGAGAGTGGAAATGTTTATGTTAGAGACCAGAAATTATAACTTAGAATACAGTTGAATTTCTGTTTTTTAGCCATTCGTATTGGCTGTTTTATGTCTGTGTCTCATGTTTCCTGATAGATTGTACCCTAGATGTGCAGGTTGTAATTGCAAAGTGTATCGACTCTAACTAGTTTATGTTAGAAATGTTTAAACATATGTAATTGGTAGAATTTACCTAAAAATATACATTGCAAATAATGTCTGTTAATGCACAACTGCTGGCAATGGGCTTCATATATTTCCAGTGGTAACTCCTTATGATTAGCTATTTGCTTTGCTCCATAAGTATGTATTATTTTCATTTGAATAATATAATAGAAGATTACTTCTTTAACCAGCCAGGCATTCTTATACAAAAAATAAAGAAAACTCTGTTTTTCTAGGGTATCTGTAAGTGGATGTTTTTTACATTGCATTATTTGATAATTAAGGAGAATGGAATAAAAATCATAGATGAGAGGTCAGAGACTAAAAGGTGTGTTTCTACTTAGTACATTTTAAGCTAAGATATTTAGTCTATTTACAACTTTATGTTTAGGTGTAGGGCTCTATTGACATTAAACATACATTTGATAATAAAAACTGAAAATTTTTCAGAATAAGCAAATGAATTATATTTTCCAACTTCACTTTCTTACATTTATGGTGTATCTGCTCTGTTTATAACAATTAGATTTTTTCTAGATATAAACCATGACTTGTAGAAGCTATTGCTTACATCTATTAAGAGTTTAGTTACTAAAATTCTACCACTCTCTCCCTATCTGCATCCTATCCTGAATCGATGAGTATAGACTATACACAATTATTCTTAAATTGCTTTATTAAAAACAACAAACATGTAGAAGATAAGCAAGGGATTTTAGTAAAATAAAGGAGCTAAGAAATCATCTTGTCAAATCAATCAAGTAGTAGAAAGCAACAATGCTCAAAACAGGTAAGCGACCTCTTCTTGTTCAGCGGATTAGTTATGGCAGTGCCAAAGAAGGAATTGTAACGTATCTGATTCTTTAATGAGAATCAGTTTCTAATAAACAGTGCATGAAATTCTTCTCTCATCATCACTATTACTGCCATTATTCCATACTTTTTTCTTTCTTTAAAAGAGAACTTTCAAATCTCTTTTAATATGAAGTGCTGTAGTTTCAAATTAAATAAATGATTTTGAGGTTAAAGAGAGAATAAATCATGTAGAAAGGATAGGGAAGGTTCAAGCTTTTCAGACAAGAATGTATGATATCTCTGATATCATTATGAGCTCTGAATTAAAAATTGAGCATGCAGCAGGAAAAGGTCCCACTTATCATCTAATATTGTCAAAATGATAATTTTATGAACATTTTTATCATAACTTCCTTGAAATAGAAAACTTCATATATCAAAACATGACATTTGAATTTTATATAGATGACAATGTGATGACATGATGTCATGTGAAATTAATGGAACTATATGGAAATGGAACTTTTCAAGTATTTATTGTGGAAATTTAACTATTTAGATCCACTTCTACAAGAAATTGGATGCTTAAAAGGGTATTTTGATTTGGTGTATATTTCATTTAATTTGTAGAGATTTAGAATCTTTTTAAAAAGAAATCAGATTTCATTAAGGTTAATTACATTTTTAGAGAATATGTGATATTTTATTATTTAAATATAACTTAAAATGTTTAAGTTAATTAATGCATTTCTTAATGCTACACTGACAATTTTTAAAGGTCATAATACATATGCCATGGCCATGACATTTATATTTATTCACATTGTGAACTTTATATTACTATATAAACATATCCATCTCTGTCTGTGTGTGTGTGTGTGTGTGTGTGTGGTGCTAACCCAGAAGTGACTTTCATCCCTGGGAGCTTTGGTAATGTCTAGAAACAAATTTTGCCAGGGCTAAATTGTCTATTAGTTATAGTTGTCATCATCAATAGGGTTCATGATACTTAAAGGGCCCAGAAAATGTTTTAATGCATTTTCAAATCAGAATAAAATATGAAAATATATATTATTCAGCCTGTATTATATTAGTCTTTATATCAATACAATTATAAACAGATTTTAACATTTTAATTGAAAATGGGACCCAAAAGGAAAAATGGTCAGCCCTCCATGGAAGTTCAAATGTGAATCTGATTTTGGGTTCAGTGTACTTCTTTCTGAAATATAACTGTGTCCTATTTCTTTTTAATTCATATACTTGATTTTTTAAATTTTAATTCCAGTGTAGTTAACATACAGTGTATGTTAGTATATAATATAGTGATTCAAGTATATAATATAGTGATGCAACAGTTCCACACGTTACCCAGTGCTCATCATGACAGGTGTACTCTTTCATCCCTATCATCTATTTCACCCAACCCACCATCCACCTCCTCCACCAAGAAGAGGTCACTTAATTGTTTTGAGCATCATTGTTTCCTATTACTTGAAAAAATTAGCAAGTGATTTGTTAGCTCCTTTATTTTACTAAAATTCCTTGCTTATCTTCTATGTGTTTGTTGCTTTTAATAAAGCAACCATCAGTTTATTCTCTATAGTTAAGAGTCTATTTCTTGGTTTGTCTCTAGCTTTCTCTCTTTATTTTCCTATAATCCTTTGTTTTGTTTCTTAAATTCCACATATGAATGAAATCATATGGTATTTGTCTTTCTCTGACTAATTTATTTCACTTAGCATAATACTCTCTAGCTTCATCCAAGTCTTTGCAAAAGGCAAGATTTCATTCTTTTTTATGGCTGAGTAAAAAACATATGTATATAGATAGATAGATACATACATACATACATACATAGGTATAGATACATACCACTTCTTCTTTATCCATTCATCAGTCAGTGGACACTTGGGCTCCTTCCTTTATTTGCCTATTGTAAATAACTCTGCTATAAACATCAGGGTGCATGTATCCCTTTGAAATAGTGTTTTTGCATTCTTTGGGTAAATACTCAGTAGTGTGATTACCAGATTATAGGGTAGTTCTATTTTAACTTTTTAGGCAGCTTCATATTATTTTCCATAGTGGCTGCACCAGTTTGCATTGACACCAATAGTACAGAGTCTTCCTTTTTCTCCACATCTTAGGGAACACTTGTTTCTTGTGTTTTTGATTTTAGCCATTCTGACTTGTGCAAGGTGATATCTTATAGTTTTGATTTGCATTTCCCTGATGATGAGGATTTTGAGCATTTTTTTCATGTGCCTGTTGGCCATCTGTATTTTCTTCTTTGGAGAAATGTCTGTTCATGTCTTCTGCCCATTTTTAATTGGATTATTTGTTTTTAGGGTGTTGAGTTGTATAAGTTCTTTATATATTTTGGATACCAACCCTTTATTGGATATGTCATTTACAAATACCTTCTCCCATTCAGTAGGTTGCCTTTTAGTTTTGTTGATTGTTTCCTTTGGTGTGCAGAGCTTTGTATTTTGATATAGTCCAAATAGTTTATTTTTACTTTTACTTCCCTTGCCTGAGAAGACATATCTAGAAAAATTTTGCTATCAGGGTGCCTGGGTGGCTCAGTCAGTTAAGCATCTCTCTCTTGATTTCGGCTCAGGTTATGATCTCAGGGTCATTAGATAGATCCCCACATTGGGCTCTGTGCTGGACCTGAAACCTGCTTAAAATTCTCTCTCTCTCTCTCCCACTCATCCCCACCTCCCACTCACTCTCTCTCGGAAAGAAAGAAAGAGAGAAAGAAAGAGAGAAAGAAAGAGAGAAAGAAAGAGAGAAAGAGAGAAGAGAGAGAGAGAGAGAGAGAGAGAGAGAGAGAGAGAGAGAAAGAAAGAAAGAAAGAAAGAAAGAAAGAAAGAAAGAAAGAAAGAAAGAGAAAGAAAGAAAGAAAGAAAGAAAGAAGGAAAGAAAGAAAGAGAAAGAAAGAAGGAAAGAAAAAAAGAAAAGAAAGTAAGAAAGAAAAGAGAAAAAGAAAAATGTTGCTATGGCAGATTACAGAGAAATTACTGCCTGTGCTCTCTTCTACGATTTTTTTGGTTAACCGACATACTTTATAGAGTTTAAAGTTGATACCTTTACCGTAATCCTAAACAATAAAAATACTTTAGGATATTTAAACACTCTTTGCTTTCCACTTTTCATATTATATTTGTCTAATATCTTTTTCCTCATTAAAAAGTACTTTCTAGATTTTTCATGATTAAAATTATTTAAACATTAGATTTTGCTTGGATTTATTCAGATTTACCAATATCTATGTCTTCAATTGCTTCTACTCTTCTTCTTCCTTCTGGTTTGATTTTTTTATTGCTTACATACAATCATTTATTTATTTTCTATTTAGCATGTGAGCAGTAAAAGCTTTTTTTTTTTTTTACACTGATTATTGTTTTGTGTGTATGGAATTCTCTGATGAGTTTTCCCATTATTGTTTTCTTAAAGATATATTGTATGGTGAATTCTATTTTTGATGAGAAATCTGTTATGATTTCATTTTTAATTTTCTCTTTTGCTTGGGTTGATTTCAGGATTATCACTCTTTTCTTTGTGGCCTATAGATGCACTAACATGTCTAGACTTTGATTATTTTTCTTTATCTGGCTTTCTATTTCTTTCAGTACAATATTAAGTAAGTAGCGTTGCCATTGCACAGTACTCTAAACTGAGTGGTTTATAACAGAAACTTATTGTCTCACCATCCTAGATGCTAGAAATCTGAAATCAAGATGTTCGCAGGGTTGATTCCTCTTGTAGTTTCTGAGGGAAGACTTTTTTAAGGCCATTCTCCTTGGCTTGTAGACAGCTATCTTCATGTTCACATGGTATTTTTCATGTATATGCATCTCTGTGTCCAAATTTCCCCTTTTCAAATGAACATCAGTCAGATTAGAGTCCACTTAATGAACTCATTTTACTTAATTAGCTCTGTAAAAACCCTTTCTCTAAAAGTACTGAGGATTAGACCTTCAACATACAAATTTTGCTGGTACAAAATTCAACCCACAGCAGTGTAGAATCAGTACTTGTATAATTATTGAGATTTTTATACTTAATTATAGAACTGTAGTATACGTTGTTTCTTGGCATTTTTGATTTCCTCATTTATTGATTCATTCTAAATATTTTTATTTGATATAATTTCTGTCAAATTTATTTCTAGCATACAAATCCTCTAAGTTGAATATTTATTATGTTCTTTGACTTACACAAGGGTATTAATTTGAATATATTTTTAAAATTTCTAATTGTATTTGGTTCCATTTTTCCTTTTTGTGTAATGACCTGTCCTTTCATTTTTACTTCTGTTTCTTCTCATAGGATTTTAGTTATTGAAAACCACTAATTAACAATCTTGTTCAAATTTTCTAATTTATGTTTGTGCTTGATGAATTTGCATAAATCTTTTGTTTATTCACTGTCTGTCATGGAGATTTGATCCCAATATGCCTTTTAAAATTTTACATTCATTTGTCCTCAATAGTATACATAAGTAGGAATGGGGATTTTGATTGGATTCCTCCAAAATATAGCTTAAGAAATATCAATGGAAAGTCACTTATCTTTTTGTCTGCTGGCAACCAGTTGGTTTTATAAATCTGAATGGATATTAATTTTTAAATTTTAACTGTAATTTCTTGTCCATACATTCAGTGGAAATAGCAACAACAGTAACACCAATAAACACACAAGAAAATAAAACATAGTTTTCATCTGGGCTGCAACTTTTGGTTTCAGTTTATTGCAGAACTCTTATTAGAATCAAGAACTTCTACTAGACCATTAACTTCCTTGTACTTTCTGAAGCTGGTGGGTAAATTGTCTAATTTTCATTTCACGTAGTTGTTTTTAAGTAGTCTTGTTTTTCTCAGATACTTTCATTCTTAAAGTTCTATACCTTGAGGAGACTGAAAGTTGTGATTTCTAATATTTAGGAGATGCAATAATTAAATTCTTGGTACCCAAAGCTTTCATACAGTTTAATATCCCCCAGAGGGATGAGGCTGGCTGCCAGCTGGAAATGATCGCCCTGGTACTAAGTTTCCTCTCCTTTCCTTTTCTCCTGGCAATTATCTTTCACTGTTTTTGTTTTTTATTTTTTTTTAAGATTTATTTATTTATTTATTTGAGAGAGAGAGAGAGAGAGAGACAGAGCTAGAGAGGGAACACAAGCAGGGGGAGAGGAAGAGGGAGAAGCAGGCTTCCCCCTGAGCAGGGAGCCCAACCTGGGGCTTAATCACAGGACCATGGGATCATGACCTGAACCAAAGGCACACGCTTAATGACTGAGCCACCCAGGCACCCCTCTTTCACTGTTTTTAGCTCACTCATATAATACTTCAACTTTTAATTTCTATACATCATTTTGACCATTTATAGTAAGATACATGTCTTTTTTGGTTTTGCCATTTTATTGGTCATATCTTGCCTCAAGTTTTTCTTTATACAGAAACAGTATTTGGATTAGGTAATCTTCTTAATATCTGTTCTGGATATAAATAATAGTATTAGGGGCACCTGGGTGGCTCAGAAGGTTGAGCATCTGCCTTCAGCTTGGGTCATGATCCCGTGGTCCTGGGATTGAGCCCTGCATTGGGCTCCTGGCTCAGAGGGGAGCCTGCTTCTCCCTCTACCTCTGCCTCTCCCCCGGCTCATGCTCTCTCTCTCTCTCTCTATCTCTGTGTCTCAAATGAATAAATAAAATCTTAAAAAAAAGAAATAATAGTATTAGTTTTACCATGCTTCAATATTTTCATGCAAAAGTAGATATTAATCCAAATATTTCTAAAATATCATAGAGTAGAAATATACATTCCAAAAACCTTATTGCACTTCTTAACTAAAGTCTGATTTAGTTCAACATGTGTTTTCTCTAAGGAAATGAATAATTTTCAACATAGGTATTAGGATATTCTCAGGATATCTGTTTCATTATTTTATTGGTTTTTATTCAATGGATTTTGAACACTGCATTGCACTGGGTCTCACATAACAAAGGTATTTAATTTGAAAATTGAGCCACAGGGTCTTCAGATGCATCCAGGCTTTTACTTTTGTTTTTAAAAGTCATAAAGAAAATATCAAGCATTCATTTTAAGAATTAGAATGAAATGCAATCAACTCATTTCCTGTAGGATATTTATTTTTCCTATATAAGATTTGTCACTGTATTCATAGAAATTTAAACAATATGTGGTATGAAATCATTTTCTACATTAAAAATATTACAAAATATTAAAAAAACTAAACTATACTAACTTAATCATGGCCTTCGGTTTGCATCATTTAGAAGTAACTATAGCTTGACTATAGGTGAGTTTAATAAAAATTGAAGACTGCTTAAGCTGTATTCATTCATTTAAAATTTATTGAGTCCTTTCTCAGCTCTGGTCACTCTCCTAGGTATTGTTTATATGATTATGAACAAAGGAGATTTATTAGAGGACATTGACATTAAACCAACATTCACACAAATACATATTTAATTATGAACCATGATAAGGATTACCGGAAACAATGTGCTTGCTATGTAGTGTGAAACCTAGACTGGTGATTGACAGGAGAACTCTCTGAGGAAAGAACAGTCAGGCTGATATCTAAAAGTGAATAGGACCTAGTCAGTCCAAATTGGTGGTATGCTCATGACTATTGGGAATGGAGGCAAGTCCATGGTGAAGGAATAACACATGTAAAGATCCTGGCATGGAAAGGACTCTTTGGATTTGAAGTTCAAAGATCCAGGTGCCTATAACTCATATTTAGAGAAATAGGGAGACATTGTTGACTTTTCAGAAGAAAATTACATGGCATCATTGTATTTATTAGGCAATCACTTTGCTCTATGAACAACTGAATTGTAGGGAGGAAGCTCAGGATAATCAAAAGTAGTTTAACTCCTATAAAGGAGCTAATATAGAAACAGATAGTAATAGAGTGTAGTTTGCTTACTTACATTTCAATAATCGTTCAAGGGCTAATGTATTCATGGACTATATAATGCGTTATGGACTCAGGAGAAGTCTTGAGACATATATATAAGTAACAGTGGTGGAAGTCACATTGGATAGGTAGCCTTGATTTTTCTACCTATATAATTGTTTAACCTTGGTGAAGCCAAACTTTCAAATGGAGTTTTATTATGCACATTAATAAGGCAGATGAATGAAATGATTGCAGGGATTCTATTCACTTCAAAAGCCACTGCCTCAGCATGAGTTCAATGGTTTTTAAAAAACTACAGTATGCCATAGCACATACCCTCCCCAATGTCCATCACCCAGCCACCCCATCCCTCCCAACCCCCACCACTCCAGCAACCCTCAGTTTGTTTCCTGAGATTAAGAATTCCTCATATCAGTGAGATCATATGATACATGACTTTTTTGATTGACTTATTTCACTCAGCATAATACCCTCCAGTTCCACCCACGTCGTTGCAAATGGCAAGATTTCATTCCTTTTGATGGCTGGGTCTTATACGCAAACAATGAAACATGGAACACTACATCAAAAACTAATGATGTATGGTGATTAACATAACATAATAATAAAAAAAACTACAGTATGCCATACACTGTACTAGATGTGGAAGTTATACTAATGAAATACACAGTCCCAGTCATTAACGAGGAGGAAGCAAATTCAAGGACAGATGATTGAATCACATTGCTAATGGTACAATAACTGCTAAGCACAGGGGTTGCTGGTACAAGAGGAAGTGTGGCATACCTGACTTAGATTCTCAGAAGATAAAGAGCTTGAACTAATATTTTGCTATTGATAGAAAATGAGACAGGAGGAAACATTTTGAGGTGACATGTTTATGGCATAGATTGTGGTTGATGCATACTTATCCCCAGACTCATCAAGTTGTATACATTAAATATGTACAACTTTTTGTATGTCAATTATACCTCAAGGAAGTGGTTTAAAAAAAACAGAACCATAGGGGCACCTGGGTGGCTCTGTTGGTTAAGCATCTGATTCTTGATTTCGGCTCAGGCTCAGGTGATGATCTCAGGGTCCTGGGATTGAGCCCCACGCTCAGTGGGAAGTTTGCTGGAGGATTCTGTCTCTCCCTCTCCCTCTCCCCTGCCCCTGTTCCCATTCTCTCTAAAATAAATGAATAAATCTTAAAAAAAAGATAACCATAAAACATTTTTTAAATTGAGAAAAACTGCATTTTTTACTTTTTTAACCTATGAGGTTATTTTCTCCTTAATAGTTTTAGTTGTGTCTAGGCGGCTGACCCATATTGAAGAGGATTGAGCAGTCATACAGGAAGAAGGTTATAATTTAATGTGAACCTATGGATTATTTACTTACCTTTACTTGTAGTACCTATTCCTGCCTTTCAGCCCTTTTATCAGTTACTCTCCAACAATTAATTGTCTAGAGCATGTAAAAATTTACATATTCCTCAGCATTCTGCTAATCCTGAACTCATCTGCTTTTAGTGATTGACACAGTGTTTGTATTGGTTAGTAATTTCCTGCTGGTTGTTGAAGGAAACCATGTGAAACTAGTTTAACAATGGGAAATAATTTACTAGTTTGCATATCTGAAGAGTAGAACGGGCTTCAGGCGCAGGCAGAATCAAGAAATACAAATGATGTGATTAGGATTCTAACCAATTCCCTAAAGCTGCAAACTCATAAATTTTGTGAAGTCCAAGACCCAAGATTTGCAGGGAACAGTTCAGTTTCTTTGCTCTGTTATAAAAAGGATTTCCTTGCTTGCAGCTAGATAGAGAGAGATTTTAAGTGCCCAAATATTTTTCAATCCCATGTTTTAGGGGTCTATCTTTTAACACCTCCCATTTCTAGGAACAAGTTTCTCTATCAATCAGAGTCCTTTGGTTGAAAAAAATCTACACTGGTTAACAAAAACAAAATAAAATATAAAAATATAAAATAAGATCAATTCCTTTTATGGAAAAGATATACATCCTTTCTTTGAGCTTTATTGGACTATTCAAGCACGGCGCTGGACTGATGAGTCAACCTCTGCCAAATAACTTAAGTCTCAGTTTCTGATTTAACCATTTAAAAGGTTGAATTAGGGGCGCCTGTGTGGCTTCTTTGGTTAAGTGTCAGCCTTTGGCTCAGATCATGATCCTGGGGTCCTGGCATCAAGCCCCTCATCCAGCCAGCTTCTCCCTCTCCCTCTGCGGCTCCCCCTGCTTGGGCTATCTCTCTTGTCAAATGGATAAATAAAATCTTTTTTAAATAAATAAATAAAAAGGATGAATTACCATGTGTTCAGACAAATTCTGTCCAATAGAACTTTCTGCAATTTTGATCATGTTTTATATCTGTTCTGTCCATTATGGCAGCTACTAGCCATATGTGGCTATCAGACATTTTAAATGTGGCTACTGAAGGGATACCAGGGTGGCTCAGTTGGTTAAGCAGTGGACTCTTGATTGTAGCTCAGGTCATGATCTCAGGGTCCTGGGATCAAGCCCAGTGTGGGGCTCTGCACTCCGCAGGGAGTTTGCTTCAGGATTCTCCCTCTCCCCATGTCCCTTCCCACCCCCCCACTTGTGTGCACAAGTGTGCGCACTCTCTCTCTCAAATAAATAAATAAATCTTTAAAAAATGTGGCTAGTGCAATTAAGGGACTAATTATTTACATTTTATTCATTTAAATTTAAATAGCTTCTTGTACCTATTGGCTACAATATTGAATAGTACAGGTTTAGACTAATCGGAAAGGAAACCTAACCTCATATGCAAATAATATACATACAAAAGTATGAATCTATGAAAGTCACATAAAATTATGGGCATAGAGAATGAAATTAAACACAATGGATCTAATAGCCCGACTCTAATGTGTAAAAAAGTTATGAAGACTGGAAGGGTCAAGCCTGATTTTCTTTTCCTTGGTTTCAAGTAGCATACATTGTTATTGTTCAATTTATTTGTATTTATGGGGTTGTAGGTGGTGCTTGCACACAGAGGCGTGATTTAATAAATCACCTTCTTGACTGCAACAGAATCTTACTCTGAGTAATTTAACGATAAAAGTAACTTTCCCAAAGGATATTGAATAGATCACAAGAATTGGCAGGAAGGCCAGTGAGTCAGTGTTGAATTAAAGCAGGAACCAAGGGTAAATGCAGCCAGGCTGATACCCAGAAACAACTAAGTCAGAACTTTGCCACTGATATTTCTACACCTAGATTAGCATTGCTATTATCTCTGTGTTCTTTTGTATTTTTTTAAGACTTTATTTATTTATTTGAGGGAAAGTGTGAGAGAGAGAGGGAGCATGAGCAGGGGAGACGGGCAGAGGGAGAAGCCGACTCCACTGAGCAGGGAGCCAGATGCAAGACTCAATCTCAAAACCATGGAATCATGACCAGAGCCAAAGGTAGATGCTTAACCAACTGAGACACCCAGGTGCCCTGTCCCTGTGTTCTTGATAACACAATCACAAATAACGTCTGATCTGCCCCTTGGTCTTTTTGTCACTTGAAGTTTTAAAGCTCCAGATAAGAGCATATGTTAGCTCACTCTAAGTCTTGCGCCAGTAGTCTGGCTGGCCCAAGTAGAGAGATACAGTCTGGCTCCTGCAATTTCCATAACTGAAACAGGATTCTGTCTTCTACAAAAGTCTCACAATGGGGTGTTGATTCTTCAAAAATAAAAAGGGGGTCCATAAAACACACACTTGCCCAGCATATAGTTTTATATAATTCCCAACTGTATAGGAAAATTTAATATATTTGACTTTTGTTTTACTTCATTATTTTATGCATTGTGTCTCCAAGATAAATATGATTTATCCTATTAAAAAAAAACTCAGAATAGAGTTCACTATCTTTGCTTTTTGAACTCACTTCAATGATGTCCACTGACTTTTTTTGAAGAAAGGGATTTTATTCATATATACGTGTGTGTGTGTGTTCGTGTGTGTAATATACCTATATACATGCTAAAAGTAATTCATAAACTTGTTCTGGAACATCTTGTCTGCTTGGTAATTGCTTGTTCTGTTCATTAGCTGCTTTGCATGCATGGGGTCTTTGTGTTGTTATATCAAAATTATGGGAAGTATTAAACACATCCATGGTATTCAAGGTCATATAAACTACTTTTAATTAAAATAAGAGGACTCTAAGAAGAAAGGAAATGCTGTAAGAGAGACCTGTATATATTTTACTTGGAATTACACTCCTTTCTTATATATGACTTATGTTATGAGTTTATGCTGTTTTTTTTTTCTCCTTCTAGCATCGCCGTTGTTACTCTTGTTCTTTGAACCCTGTTATTACTGTTCCATTGAATTAAATTGACCATGAGGAGTTTTCAGTTTTATTACTATTTTTATAAACATTGAGATGGAGAATAGCAAAATAATACCTAATTATGTATCAATTATCTACACAAGCAACATTAAGTAAATATTTATGTTTCTGGGGGGAGGAATGTCAATGTGCAATTCAGCTCTGGGAAACTAAAGACTCTTTCCGAAGAGTTGTTAATTTGCATCTAAGTAATTTCTATTCTATGCTTTGCAGCTGCATTCTCCTTAGTGTCTGTAAGAAATGTTGAAAATAACAAGGAGATAAGTAAATGCTACATTTAGCTTATATATTCAAAACAAAGCTTTGATCTATGCATATTACTAGGCACAAATAGTAATAAGGTATATAGCTGTAGTTTTCAACTTTGGATATTAGAATCAGGTGGACAGTTTAAAATAATCATCAAGCCTAGACTGCACATCAGATTAATTAAGTCAGGAAGTCTGAAAAATAGTACTTGATATCAATATATTTTAAAGCTACCATAATGATCCTAATTTGGTATCGTTTAGAACTTGATATCAGTATATTTTAAAGCTACCAAAATGATCCTAAAAATTTGTATCGTTCAGAACCGCTGGTTTTTAGGCTCAGTTTACTAATGATACACAAGGGTACCTTGAACAAAATGACAAGAATCTTTAGTGGTGTTGGAAATTGTTACTTTGATTTAATAACTGACATCTGTAAAATGATCATTGCAATGTATATATGCGCTCAATCTCCTGAATAGTCTTAAATAATGTTAGAACTTCTAAATGAAATTATATTTCCTCGTTGAAAAATATATGATTAAATGAGATTGAATATTTTTCTCCACATAGATATTTTCATGTCACCTTTATTATTATGTTGATTTTCATTTTTACTGATATAGTACATGCACCTAGGGAGAAATGTCAAGTAGTACAAGAGCAGTTTTAACAAAATTGATATTTCTCTTCCTTACCATTCCCTGCTCACAGCCATTCTTTACAGATAAAAACCAATCTGCAATATTTTAGTTCTTTTATTTTAACATGACTGGATTTATTTTAATTGCCTGCTGTGTTTTATGAAGATCTACTAATCCTATCTCTACCTTCTCCCTCCATTGTCTTATCATTCATTTTTAATTTTTTTCCTTTGGTTGTCTTTTTAACATATATAAAAACTGACATGTTTATTTCTTCCCTTGTTAACCATACATAGGCTACTTCCCAATTTTTAGGATTAGGATATAGAAAACCGTACCATTGGCTTTGGAAGGCATTAAAAGAGATGACAGAATTTGGGCTCCTTTTATTACTAGCTTCCCCCGTTAGTTCTCCAAGACATTGCAATTTACATTTTTCTTAAAAATGCTTACTTTACATTTTCCAAGAATATGCACTGTTGTTGGGAGAGGTTTATGAGTGGCTGTTGAGTATTCTGCATGGAGACATCAAGTACTTTTTCTATAATTTTTCCATTAACCTTTATGATTCAGAATATTTCACCCCCACCCTCCATTTACTTGGCATTTTTGTCTCCTAAGCTTTTCAGGAAATATGCAAGACAGGCATAGCAGAGTCCTCCTACTTTTTTAAGAATTTTTTTAAGAATATAGTTTCCTTTGTCCTTATATGCCAGTCATCATTATTTCATTTGAAATTTATCTTAAGAACCTAAAAAATGTCTTCTGTGTTTAGAGAAAATCTTAGAAACTGTACTTTGCATAATGTTTAAAACTTTTAAATATTTTTTATAGTTTAATGAGCCTTCAAGGAGAAGAAAAAAAGTTTGTGTTCAAACTCCCATCTTGAGCAGAAAGACTTAAGGGAACTTCACATAAAGGAAAATGTGAATTATGTTATAATGTTTCTTTAAAATTACAGACGGTTTGCAAACTTCACATGTGTTAATTTTGGGGCTATACAAACATGTGAAAGATAGTGTATGATACTGTATGGTATTAGCATTTTTATCAGAGCCAAATGTATAGTCACCAATTTCAACTAACATGTTGACTTCATTCTTTTCCAATTTGTTAGATGTTAGACAATAGGAAAGAAAAATCTCCCGGCATAGTAATGAAGCAATGAAGTTGTTTTCATACATTTTCACATTAGTAAATAGTTGTGTTTACATATGATATGTAATTATACCATATTCTCTTGATTTTTCATAATTCCTTAAGATGTTTTATCATATCGTATATGCTTTGTAATTGTATTTAAACATCCAAATTATAGAATTTAATCAACACCTGTAATTAAGATTAGAAGAAAAGTATAGCTTTAAAAGACACTAAGATTAGTTTTGGAATGGGTGGAAATTAATATCTAATATAGTTTATACTCAGTTCTGGTAAAAACATGGAGACAAATATGATCTCCAGATATTTACGAACTTGCTTTAAGATATGACTTATGATGAAGAAATAAACTTTATTCATGCTAGTAAATAGAGGCCCATTTTGTTCATGTCCCTCCCCCGTCCCAGTTAACAACAAAGATACTTATCTGCTATGAGTATTTTTTGAAGTTCTGAGAGTTCATCATAGTTTTTCTTTTTTCAACTAGGTATACTCTTTTAATTAAAAATTTTATTGAGATAATTATATCTTTACATATATTTGTAAGAAATAACACAGAGAGATATAAATTCTGTCTAATACCTCCCAATGGTGATATTTTGCAAAGCTACAATGTATTATCACAATCACAATCCAACAGTTTTATTCAGATTTCCCAAAACCTCCTTATAATCATTTATTTGCATCTGTTTGTCTTAAGTTCTATAAAAACATTATCACCTGTGTAGGTCCCTGTGTCCACACTGCCACATTCAGCCCATTGAATGAACCCAACCTGCAAGGGTCCATCATGTTGCCCTTTTGTAAACCACAGTAATTTTCCTCCTGCCACAACCCTACACTCTCACCCTTCTACCATCACTAACCCCAGGGAAAAAATATGAGTCTGTTCTTCTTGTCTACAATTTTGCCATTTCAAAATGTAACAGAAATGGAAGTGTACAACATATAACCTTTTGGGATTGACTGTTGTTCACTAGGTGTAAGTCTTTGGAGAGTCACTCAATTGGTGCAGGTCTGTTGCTTCTCATTGCAGCATAGTCTCCATGACAGGCTCATAACACATATCAGTTCACCAGTCATCTGTCGAAGGGCATCTGGGCTGATTCTACTTTGGAGCTTTTACCAGTAAAGCCGCTATGAACATTCATTTATAGGTGTTTGTATGAACATAAGTTTTCACTATTTGTGGATAAATTCCAGAGTATGTAATTGATGTGTTACATGGTGATAGCATGTTTATTTGCTTAAGGAACTGCCAAAATGTTTTTTTTAGAATGGTTGTGATATTTTATATCCTCACCAGCAATATACAAATGACCCAATTCTTCATATCTTCCCCAACATTTTTTATTATAGCCATTCTGATCTTCTGTGGTTAAAATTTTCTTTTTCCTCGGCACCTGGGTGGCTCAGTTGGTTAAGCGACTGCCTTCGGCTCAGGTCATGATCCTGGAGTCCCTGGATCGAGTCCCGCTCGGCAGGGAGTCTGCTTCTCCCTCTGACCCTCCCCCCTCTCATGTGCTCTTTCTCTCTCTCTCATAAATAAATGGAATCTTAAAAAATAAATAAATAAAATAAAATTTTCTTTTTCCTAATGTCTAGTGATATTTAACTACTTTCTATGTGCTTATTTGCAACATGTGTCTTTGGTAAAATGGTTGTCTAGGTCTTTTGTTCATTTTCTGTTTTTTTTTTTTTTTAACTGTTAGGATTGGAGAGTTCTTTATATATGCTAGACAAATTTGTTGGATATGTAGTTTGCAAATGCTCCCAGTCTCTAGGCAGCAATTACATTATCTTGTGATGCTCTTCACATAGGTTTTCATGGAGAAAAACTTTTTAATTTCAATAAGATCCAACTATGTACTTAAATTTTCCTTTTATGCATCATGCTCTTGGTGCCAAGTCTAAGAAATCCTCTCCTAGCATTAGGTACCAAGATACCCCCGCAAAGTTGTATACTTTTAGGTTTCACATTTATGTCTACAGTGCAATTTGACATAATTTTGTATAGAATTTCTTGAAAAGGCTATCCTTCCTCCTCTGAGTTGGTTTTGCACCTTTGTTAAGAGTCAGTTGAGCATATTTGTGTGGGTCATTTCTGGGTCATCTATTCTATTCCATTGATCTATAGTTTAGTTTAACTTAAGGACTGTGTCTTCCAATAGAAATTTTAGAATAAGCTTGTTTATATCTATAAAATTTATCACTAGAATTTTGATAGGCATTGCATTAAACTGATCAGTTTTAGAAGAATTGACATTTTACTGTTTGAGTCTTCCAATTCATGAGATGAACATGTTATCTTTATTTATTCTTTGATTCTTCCATCAGCATTTTGCAATTTTCAGCATTCATTGCATAAAACATCCTGTGCATGTTTTATTACTGTGCCATGTTTAAGTTTATGACTTTCTTTAGGGTGATTGTAAAAGGTGTTTGTTGTGTTTTAATTTTAGTTTCTGCATGTTCATTGTTACTATTGATTTGTGTTTGTTCACCTTCTATCCTGCAAACTTGTTGAACTCACTTATTAGTTCTAGGAGTTTTTAATTTTTTTATTTGTTTTGTAGGTTTTCTGCCTTGATAATGATGTTCTGTACAAATAGAATTTTAACTCTACCCTTTAACCTGTATACATTTTTATTTCCTTTGTTTGCCTTCTTGTAGCACTAGCTAGGACTTACAGTACTAGAATAAGAGTGATGAGAGATGACATTTTGCCACGTTTCTAATCTTAAGGGAAAATAATCAAGCTCTTCACTATTAGGTATGATGACACTTGTAGGTTTAGTATTGATGGTTTTCATCAAAGTTAGTTAATCCCTCTCTACTTCTAACTTGCTGAGAATTTTTATCATGAATAGACATTGGAGCTTCCCTAATATTTTTCTGCATCAATTGATATGAGCATGCTTTTTTCTTCTTCTTTAACTGATTGATATTGTAGAATACGTTAGGTGAGTTTTATTATTCTGCCCTCATGTTAACTGACTCTATCCTCTGTCTTCTCTACTATTAAGCCAATCTAGCATTTTTCCTAGTGTTGTATTTTTTGATTCTATAATTTTCTTTTGGCTACTTTTTAATAACTTCTTTTCTGAGATTACTTATCTTTCTCACTTGTTTCAAGATAACTTTTAATTTATTACTGAAGCATTTTCACAAAAGCTACTTTAAAATCCTTGTCAGATATTTCCAACTATCAGTTCATCTTGGTGTTGGCATCAATTGATTGTCATTGATCATTCAAGTTGTGATATTCTCGGTTCTTTGTGCAGTGGGTTAGTTTCCATTATTTTCTAGATATTTTTTCCTTATTATTATATAAGCCTCTGAGTCCTGTTTTAACAGGCCATCACCCAGTTTAGGCTTACCAAGTAGGTCTTAGCCTACTTTGATGGCCCATGGTTCAAGTGGTAGTAAATGTTCAGTGCCTTTGTGGTATTCTTTTGGTAGGCTTAGTTAATGTGGAGTCACCAGGTTCCCTATTCATCCTAGATTGCGCTGTCCATGAGGGCAAAATGAGTTTTCTCTAGGCCCCTCTGCTAGGTATCTCTTTGTGGGGTAGTGAAATGGTGAAATGCTCCCTCTAGTGACCTCTGGCTTCCCTAGGGTCCTTGGAAAGGGATGGAGAATCTAAAGATGATTAAGTCACAGAAGCTTCGTGGACCAGACTAGAGGTTGTTGGGTCTCTCCTGCATTGCTGCTCACCTGTCTCAGTAGCTCTTAGTGGAAGAGGAGTCTTACATTGTTTGAGGAAGCAGAGCTCCCATTAGCTGCTTGACGGGGCTCCCAACAATCCCCCTTGTCCAGGTTATCTGCTTATCTGATATCATCAGAGGGAATTCTGTTTTTCAAAGATTTTATTTATTTGACACAGAGAGACACAGCGAGAGAGGGAACACAGCAGGGGGAGAGGGAGAAGCAGGCTTCCTGCTGAGCAGGGTCCCCAATGCGGGGCTTGACCCCAGGACCCTGGGATCATGACCTGAGCTGAAGGCAGACGCTTAATGACTGAGCCACTCAGGCATCCCAGAGGGAATTCTGTTTGATCCAGGGGAGAACTCAGCCTCCTCAGGTGCCTTCTGTTACCAGGATTATGAGTCAGAAAATAAACGGTTCTGGGTGGCATTCTTCTGTGGGGTTGGAAGATGTAAGGCCTCCTCAGGTGCCTTCTGTCATCAAGGTTATGAGTCAGAAAATAAACGGTTCTGGGTGGCATTCTTCTGTGGTGTCAGAAGATGTAAGGCCTCCTCAGGTGCCTTCTGTCATCAAGGTTATGAGTCAGAAAATAACCGGTTCTGGGTGGCATTCTTCTGTGGGGTTGGAAGATGTAAGGCCTCCTCAGGTGCCTTCTGTCATCAAGGTTATGAGTCAGAAAATAAACGGTTCTGGGTGGCATTCTTCTGTGGGGTTGGAAGATGTGAGGCCTCCTCAGGTGCCTTCTGTCATCAAGGTTATGAGTCAGAAAATAAACGGTCCTGGGTGGCATTCTTCTGTGGGGTTGGAAGATGTGAGGCCTCCTCAGGTGCCTTCTGTCATCAAGGTTATGAGTCAGAAAATAACCGGTTCTGGGTGGCATTCCTCTGTGGGGTTGGAAGATGTGAGGCCTCCTCAGGTGCCTTCTGTCATCAAGGTTATGAGTCAGAAAATAAACGGTTCTGGGTGGCATTCTTCTGTGGGGTTGGAAGATGTGAGGCCTCTTCAGGTGCCTTCTGTCTTCAAAGTTATGAGTCAGAAAATCACCGGTTCTGGGTGGCATTCCTCTGTGGGGTCGGAAGATGTGAGGCAGCCTACTGCTGTTATTCCTTCAGTCCCAGGATCACAGGGAGGCCCACTCTTCTTACCATCTTTTGGTATTCACTGCGATTGCCCCTTCGCCCTTCCCAGGATTTATAATTGTGCTTATGAGGCAGGAATAGGGGAAAATTGAGTCTGCACTGTCTTTTTTGTACTAGAAATCTAGCATACATTTCATACATTGAATGACCTTATTTACCAGGGTAAACACCTTATTTGTCAATTAATCTGTGTGTGTGTTGTGGGGGGAGAGGTCCTGCCAGTGTGTTTCATGCCTGCCTATGTCATTAATATGTGTTGTTAAATCTAGTTAGAATTAATCCCATTTCATGACGTAATGCTACTTATAGCACTATTTTAGAAGAAATAGAGTCATTGCATTGTGGTTGAATCTTGATAATTCCACTTGGATTTTGAGAGACAATATTTGATTGCTTTAAATATAAATATTCAAATGGTTTTCCAAGAAGATAAATATTTTTTTTACCTGGGTCACTTTTCCATTTTTAACAGCCCGGAACTTATTTAAAATAGGTGTTATTTTAATACACAATTTATTTCCTACTTAGGTGATTGTTTTGCATGTGTGCAGAGGTTCCTCTAGTTCTTCTCTCCAAAATGTGTTGCAGTGGAGTTCTACAGTTTTCAGGAATATATTTAAGCTGGAGTTGGATTTTCAAGCACTCCTCCCTCCCGCACTCGCAGACTCTCTCCTGACTCTTAAGAATGCAGTACCAAAACCCTGGTTTTTATTTGTTGTACTCACTCTCTTTTCTAAGGCTGCAATGCCAACAAATTATATGTGTTCTCTTGTCCTTCTAAACTTAAATTTCTCTTACAAAGGTTTCATTGCCCTCGAACACCAACAAAACCCCACGATGAATGCAATGGGATAAAAGACAGTCCGAATGATTTTATTGTGGAATTCTTCCAAGTCAACCATACTTCTGTTTTACCCCTGATGGGCCTGGCTTACAACTACTTCATACCTACTTTCCCAAAATAAAAGGGAAACATGTGATGATGAATTTTAAGGGCAATAAATACTTGCTCTTGATAGAGTACCAAGAATATTGGTAAAATGACTTAAAATGCCCATTAATAGATTACAGCCAGTTACATAAAATTTGTTTAATAGTTCACTTATACTACTTATTTTAAAGTTAGTAAAGGGTTAATGATCAGTAAATACTTTGGTCCTGGTCCTAAGGCAGGTAACAAATAGAATCATTTTACCACAAATAACAGCCCAGATCACTGTCTGAAAACTGACTACTTTCTCTAAGGTGTATGCTCTTGTCTTTAGAAGAAAACAGCAAAATATGAGTAGAAAGCAGGTGAATTATGGAATCATAGAATTTTTTCCATAGTAAATGGAGCAGTTATAATAGTTATAGAAGTATGGTAATTATCACTTATTGGTTACCCAGAGCCAGACTTCAGTGTGGTCCAGTGGTCTCTTGTTCTCAATGTCATGCTATCAGGTCATTAAAATAACAGTGAAATAAATTTAATGTACAATGCTTGTAATCTGATATTCACAAGTTCCTCTATGCATAGATGTCTAAATGATTTTTCCTTTTGTGAAAGTAGAAGTAAAGTTTTTATAATAGCTGATTCACATCTATGGAGCAAAATTATTTGCTCACATTAGGTAGAGTGTTTTGTAGGTTACCTGTAAGTCTGTATTCTAACTTCTGTTGTCATCCTTCTTGTAATATTTAAGAAAATTGTACTTTGTCATGCACTTGTGATCCAGCTTGCCTTGTGCACTAACAATACTTCTAAAAACCTGTCACAGAAAGCTTCTTTAGTTCCAGTGAGCTAACATTCAGAAACCCAATTATGCCCGACATAAAACTGTTTACCTGTCATATGTGGTTAAAAAAGTGTGTGTGTGTGTGTGTGTGTATGTGTGTGTCTGTGTACAAATGTAAAATTCCGTAATATTCATCCAAAAGCAGTCTATTGTGGAACACCACAAAATGCAGTGAAGATGAACAAGAGCTGTGAGGAGTGGGAAATACCTTGCTGAATTTCTCAGAGTACTAACTCTCCTTGAGCTAGTGTAAATGAATGAGTAGGAAATCTATTTCTTTACCTCCTGTTTCTGTCACATTTCTTGTGAGAATCTGATTCCCATTCGGAGTTTGAAATGGAAAATAAAAATAGAGTACTGTTTGGCTTCTGCTGTGTCAGATAATTACTTTCAAAATTCTGTAACTGAAAGCCAATTGGGATTGGAACTGTGTTTTTGTTCCTGTGAAACAGAAATTCTGTCATGTGCATCTATAGGATTGACTGATACTGCTGGAAGTTAACTTTCTACTTAGTGAGCATGAGGGTCTGGTTTACACAGTTACAAGTAGTGGGGCAGCTGTTAAAGGAAAAGATAATTCCAGAAAGTTAATGTATTTTCACATAATAGAAGTAATATATATGCAATACATTTCTTATTTTGAATATAAAGAATAAAGCATACACCTTTAAGAGAAGTTTGTTTTTTTTTTTTCTGCTCCTTCTAAATACAGGTTGGCCAGTGGATGTATACTGTGCCTGTGTATGAGTGTGGGTGTGTAAATAAGTAAATGTTTACTACCACACAGTGACACCCACATTTTCAAGTGAGGAAACTGACATTTTATACATGATTTATATAGTAATGATTTAGAGATTTATGTTTCTAACTAAACCCATCTTCTGCGTATCACTCGCCTCTGGGTATACAAATTTAATACGTAGGTTTGAGGGCTTTGCTGCCACCTCAAAATTAACCTGTACAGAACTGAACCCTAAGTCTCTCTCCTCGCATCAGCCCGCCCCTGCCTGGTTCCGCCCCGACTTCTCCTTTCAGTAATTACATTTCCACTCACTCAGGTGTTCATGCAACACACCTGAGAATTGTTCTTGACACCTCTTTCACACTCACCTGCCCCTAAACCCAGTCTGTAGTGAGTCCTTGTCAGCTCCTCATCCGAAATGCACCTGCCATCAGTCTGGGCTCATCATTTCAGCCCACTCCGCTCTGGTTTATTTTGTCATCATCTCTTACCTCTGATGCCGAAGTAGCTTCGTAAATGATAGCCCACTTCTCCTCTTGCACCATCTAAATGCTTCCTTATCTGGCAGCCAGACTGATCCTTTATAACCAGAAGTCTCGTCCCATCACTCTAGGGTGTAAAATCCTGCAGCTTCCAAGCTCATTTAGATTAAATTCCAAATCCACAACACAGACTGAACCGGCATGGTCTGGCCTCTGGATGCATTCCCAGACTTGTCTATTGCTGCTTTACTTGGTTTTTCTCTCCCCCATAGCAACTTCTCATGTTTCTTTATAGAACTTTCCAAATTAGAATGTTTTCATTATCTGTGTATTAACAGCTGGATTCATCACTAGATCCTAAAAGCCTTAAGTGCAGATATGATCCATCTTTTTGTTCACTATGTACTTTGGAACAGTCAGCAGATAGCCAAGCACTGGACCTAGTAGGTAGTCTATAATCAGTGAATGAAGGAAAGTTGAAGGAAGTAGAATTTCAGAATTTATACACATAGTAAACCAAGATTGAAACACAAATCTCCTGGTTTCTACACTTTCTGGTTTCATTATTTATAGTACATTGATTAGGAGAGTTTAAGGTTAGATTTTTGAAAAATTAAGGATATTTAGGGAGGAGAATAAAGAACACTTAAAGTTTAGCAGGGTATTCTGATCACATATTCAGCCCATGAGACACTTGGAAGATAGCTGAAACCACAAACCAGTGCAATGTTTCTGGTAATGTTGAGATTTATGATGTTTATGTATACACTACATAATAAATGGGAAATAGTTATACATACATCAAATGCTTTTTCTACATGTATTGAAATTATCATTTTTTTATCTTTTGTTCTGTTAAAGTAGGGTACCATATTGATTAATTTGCATATATTGAACCATCTTTGCATCCCAAACTTTTGTTATGAAACCAGCATAACCTGATACCAATACAAGACAGAAAATACAAGAAAAGAAAATTGTACACCAATATCATTGATAAACATGGATGCAAAAATCCACAATAAAATACTAGCAACTGAATTCAATAGCACATTAAAAGGACCATATACTAAGAGGAATACCTTTTTTTAATAATAGTGAAAAATACGAGAGCAACTATTGAAAATCTGAAAATTGACGAACAGTCAAGAAGAGAGGAAAATGTGAACTTCTATACCAAATAAACATATGGGAAAATTTCAGAAAAAGCATGAGCTAGCTGCACTTTTCCCATTCCTTCAACTGCCTAACTTCTAAGAATTGGTGTTGCCCAGTAGTACCAGTTTCATAATTCTATCTATGTTCTAAAAGTAGCAATGTTAGTAAAAATAGTAAGCAATAATAGCAGTTACATTATGTACGTATCCATAATATATGCATTTATATAGAGTTATATAATTGTATATACTTTATATACACATATTATATATTATGTATTATATACACATATATATATTACATATATATATAAAATATATCCCCCCATCCCTTCCCCTCTGGTAACCATCACTTTGTTCTTCATAAGTAAGAGTCTCTTTCTTGATTTGGGTTGCTCTTTCTCTCTCTTTTTTTCCTTTTGCTTGTTTGTTTTATTTCTTAGATTCCACGTATGAGTGAAAACCATATGTTGTTTTTTTATCTCTGACTGACTTATTTCCTTTAGCATTATATTCTCTAGTCTCTAGTTCCATTCATGGTGTTGCAAATGGCAAGATTCATTTTTTTTTTATGGCTGAGTAATTTTCCATTATATATTCATATGTATATATATATGTATGTATATCACATCTTGTTTATCCATTCATTAATCAGTGGACATTTGGGCTGCTTCCACTACTGGATATTTACCCAAAGAATACAATAGCACTAATTCAAAGGGATACATGTACCCTGGTGTTTATAGCAGTATTACTTCCACTAGTGAAAATATGGAAGCAGCTCTTCTCACAGATTTTTAAGACACACAATGTAACTCAAGTATGTTTTTCTCTCCTTTTTTTAAAGGTTTTATTTATTTATTTGAGAGAGAGTGTGAGAGAGAGAGAGAGCATGAGAAGGGGGAGGATCACAGGGAGAAACAAACTCCCAGCTGAGCAGGGAGCCCCATTCAGGGCTCGATCCTGGGACCCTGGGATCATGACCTGAGCCGGAGGCAGATGCTTAATGACTGAGCCACCCAGGTGCCCTCTCTCTCTCTCCTTCTAATAGCTTTTCTTGGTTCTCATGCTATTTTAAAATCATTTTTTTCGCAATAAAATTTTAAAGAGATACTAAAAACAATGTTATTGTGTTTTTTTATTTATTTTTAAAGATTTTATTTATTTATTCATGAGAGACAGAGAGAGAGAGAGGAGAGAGAGGCAGAGGGCGAAGCAAGCTCCCAAGGAGCAGGGAGCCCAATGCGGGACTGGATCCCAGGACCCCGGGATCATGACCTGAGCCGAAGGCAGACACTTAACCATCTGAGCCACCCAGGCACCCAGTGTTATTGTGTTTTGCATATAAGATAGAGCAAAGTTGTTTGAATCTTTTTATTGGCTTTTGTATTCTTGCTTTCAAATTGACTACTGAGTGGAACACTTTGCAATTTATTTTTTTTAAAGATTTTATTTATTTATTTGACAGAGAGAGTGAGAGAGCACAAGCAGGGGGAGCAGTAGAAGGAAAGGGAGAAGCAGGCTTCCCCCTGAGCAAGGAGCCCAATGCGGGGCTTGATCCCAGGACCCTGGGATCACGCCCTGAGCCGAAGGCAGACGCTTAACCATCTGAGTCACCCAGGCGCCCCTGCAATTGATTTCTTAATTGGCTGCTGAGTAACATACATGAACTGAATTTATAAATGTGGCATTACTAATAATCATTAACATCATAGGGTCAAATATTTATTAAGCAATTTTTAACATTAGGCGTTATTTTAAATACTCTATGTGCATCAACTCCTGTCCACCTCATTGTGCACTTTGAGGGACATAGTACCATTTTTACTTTACAGATACAATAACTAAAACCCAATGGAGGTTAAGTAATTTGTACAAGATTATACAACCAGCAAATGAAATAGCATTTTGCAGACATGGTCTGGCCTCAGAACCCTGAGAAATTAATACTTTTAAAGGCAATTGCCTCACAGTTAGGGGGACAGAGCTATCATTTTAATTTTAGAGCAGTCTAGACTGGTCCCTTAGATACTTGAACTCACTCAGAACATAGGGAGGTGGAGAAGATAACAGACATTGTGCAGGTATAGATGGCCCTTCCCCACCAAAACAGGGTTTTTACCCTTGAATGTGAATTTATTGACACTCCCACAACTCATCCTTATTTGCTAAGCAGGGAGAAAGCAGCTAAAAACCCCGGCTTGGGGAAACAGGAGGGAAAAGCCATGGTGAATGCTGATATGCAAATATATTTTTAAAATCAGTTCAGAGTTCAAATTTCTCTATTAACCATAAGTGACTATTTCAGATCATAACTAAAATATAATGGAAGTCACAGTCATTACTGCAAGGGGAGTATAAAATCCTCCATTTATTCCATTGAATTGCATTGATAAATTGATTATACAAAACTTTATGTCTTACATCACTTGAGTACTGGACATCAACCTTGTCAATGACAAAACACTAATATATAATCTGATATGAAGCCCATTATTTTAAAGCCAAAGCAACAGGTAAAATGGATCTCATAAGTGGAGATGCTAAGTGTAAGTTTGAATGAATATAAATTAGGGTAAGTTTATAATGTCAGTTTCACAGTTAAATTATGGAAATATCCCTGGAATATTTTCTTAGATTAAAGTTGTTTGAAGAACAATACATTCTATCAGTTACTGGAATAGAATCTACCCACCCCCCCCCCCCGCTTTTGGCCGTACAGAGACTGGACTCTATGTGAGCTGGAAGTATGCCTCTCCCATGGTAATCCACTGAGATTTTAAGGTTAGTTGTAGTTGTACCTTAACTAATAAATCTGATGGGCAAGTTATGGTTAACTAACTATCTGTGTGGCATGCTATCTGTGTGGAGTGCAGTGAGGTCAGGGAAGAGCAGAGTTTAAGTGTGTGATGTCAGGAGCATGCGGGGAGGGTGGTTTAGAACTGCTAGGACCCTAGACTATGCTATCTACTTACCCGCCTTTTACTTTCATTTTTAGGTTTAAAGTGTATATCTAAGGGGACTGATAAGAAATACAGGTCAATAGCTTTTGGGACTGAATGCTGGCATTTGGATAGCAACCCCAAAACTGATCAGCAAACCAGAAAGTATTACTTTCACTTTAATAGATTTGCTTTACAAAATGTAGGTGAAACAATTACTCTATCTCTAAAATCAAATACAAAGTAAACTAATGTATTCTATGGCCATATGGGGGACTGCAAACAGCACTTGGTGCAGACTAAGAAGTCTGTCATGTTGACATTTCCCATCAGTGGAGACACAGCAGGGCCATCTTCATTTAGAAATAAGGGAGGGCTGTTTACATTATTTTAGTGTTCTTTATTGACTTTCTTTTTGTTTTCTTTGATTATTCTAGTCTAATATAGTATTTTTTAAAAGATTTTATTTATTTATTTGAGAGAGAGAATGAGATAGAGAGAGAGAGCATGAGAGGGGGGAGGGTCCGAGGTAGAAGCAGACTCCCTGCTGAGCAGGGATCCTGATGCAGGACTAGGTCCCGGGACTCCAGGATCATGACCTGAGCCGAAGGCAGTCGCTTAACCAACTGAGCCACCCAGGCGCCCGATTATTCTAGTCTAATATAGTCTTAAAAGTGTACCATAGAGAGAAAGCTGTGACCTCAAGATTCTTTTCTTAGCATTTTTGTTGTTGTTGTGACCTGAAAAACAAAACAAAACAAAACAAAAAATGCACTATTTTTACAATCTGTGAGTGCTGTAAAGTTTTCTCTCCTGAGTTTATTCTCGTTCCTAATGTTTTGGAAAGAGCAATGTTCCACTTGTGCATGTGCCAAGTGCCCAACACAGGTCCTTGGATTTTATCCTACTTTTTGAAATACAAACACAGAAGAGAATATCCATTATTGCTGAGTTCCTGAACTTTGCTGGTAAAAACTAAAACAAAACAAAACAAAACAAAAAAACCAGGGGCGCCTGGGTGGCTCGGTCCATTAGGCATCTTCCTTTGGCACAGGTCATGATCCCAGAGTTCCAGAATGGAGTCCTGCATTGGTCTCCCTGCTCAGCAGGGAGTCTGCTTCTCCCTCTGCCCCTCACCCTGCTTGTGCTCACTCTCTCTCTTTCTCTGTCTCAAATAAATAAATAAAATCTTAAAAAAAAAGAAAAAGAAAAAATAAAACACAGGGTCTACATAAAAATTATGTTAGTTATGGCGTGTTTTGATATGATGACTATAGGTATATGTTATTTGTTTTTATTTTACATTGAAAATGCAAAAAAAAAATAAAAAAGAATGCTAAATCACCTTTTGTATTATATTAAAATATATTTTCCATTAACATTTTTAGGCTATTGTAGAGCTTTGTGCCTATATATATATATTTATGTTGAAAACTTGGATCGTTCCTGCCCAAACTATTTCTAGGGTTGTTTTTTATATTCAAAAACTATATAATCTTTTCATCAATAAATATTGTGATTCATTATCATCCTTAGTTGCTAGATAATATTCCATTTTCAGATATCCCATAATTTATAATTTAAATGGTTACCTATTATTCAACATTTTGTTCATTTTCAATGATTCATTGCTATATAGAATATGGCCATAAACCTCATGTACAACAACATTGTAGCCCAACTTTGGTTTATTTATCTGTTTATGTATTTTCATTTGACACTTCTTATATGGCAAGGAATGTATTATGACCCCATACAAGTCTCAATGATTTTAAGAGTACAGATTCAGGAGGCATATCTTCTACACATGAATGATTTGCTAACTATATGATCTTGGGAAAGTTATTTAATTTTTTGTTCATGTTAATTTATCTCTATAATGTGTAGTGACATCCATCTTTTAAAAGTGTTGAAAAAATTCCATGGGTTCATGCAGAAAAACTACTTACAAGCTTTTGGTTCAAAAACAGAAAAACTTTGAATCACAGAAGGTATAGTTATTGCTTTTTATTAAGCTAATAAAAGAAGGAGTAATAGGAATGAATATGGTGTAGTGGAAGGACAGTGACTCCAGGCAGTTGCAACTGTTGACAGACAGATAGAAGCCAAAGACACAAACCACTCAACAGATGGGGAACCGTTAAATCAGGGACCAATTTTAATTCACTGTAGTGAAAAGCAGTGGAAATATATATGGTTATTTCCAAAATAACAAAAAAAGAACATGGTATCATAGAGTGGAGGAAAGCGTGTTTCTGTTCAACAGTTCTTTAAATTATTTTGTTAAAATAAACTTGCTGGCTCAAGAGCTATGCATAATTTGATGGCTTTTCATCCCTATAGCCAAACATATGCACCTTTAATATGGGCTCAGGTATGCAAACCCTGACCAAGTACAAAATGTAATGTTTTTGTTTTTCTTTATATCCTGACCATATATATATATATATATATATACATATATATACATGTATATATATGTATATATACATATATATGTATGTATATTTATTTAGATATAATTGAATATAGCTTATTATTTTCAGGTATACAACATGATTTAATATTTGTATGTATTGTGTAGTGATCACAACAAGTCTAGTTAACATCAATCGCCTCACATAGTTACAAATATTTTTCTTGTGGTGAGAATTTTTAAGATCTACTTACTCACTTAGCAACTTGCAGATTTGCAAGACAGTCTTATTAACTGTAGCCACCATACTGTACATTACATCCCCATGAATTATTTATATTTATTCTTCCTGAATTGTCTATCACTTTTCTGTAGGCTTACATGTCTATTTTTTCTTTTCAAATTACTAAAGACATATAAGATAAAATGATCATTTAAATCTACCAAAAACAGGGACGCCTGGGTGGCTCAGTTTGTTAAGCGACTGCTTTCGGCTCAGGTCATGATCCCAGGGTCCTGGGATCGAGCCCCGCATCGGGCTCCCTGCTCAGCGGGAAGCCTGCTTCTCCCTCTCCCACTCCCCCTGCTTGTGTTCCCTCTCTCTCTGTCTCTCTCTGTCAATTAAATCAATCAATCAATCTACCAAAAATTAACTGAATTTTTACCTTGGTTTATTTATTTTTTTATTCTTTTACTAACATTTACTTTTATTGATATGAAAATATATTAAAAATTGGGATTCAAATCAATCTTTTCCTCTACTGTTTTCTTTAAGACTACAAATTATACTTAAAAGAACAACTCCAAACCAATGTTTCTTCTAGCGTTTTAATATTTATTTTGTATTTCTAGTTTTTTTTTTATTTTTTTAATCTTTTTTTTTAAAGATTTTATTTATTTGAAAGAGAGAATGAGAGAGAGAGAGAGAATGAGAGAGAGAGAGAGAAAGCATGAGAGGGGGGAGGGTCAGAGGGAGAAGCAGACTCCCTGCCGAGCAGGGAGCCCGATGCGGGACTCGATCCCGGGATTCCAGGATCATGACCTGAGCCTAAGGCAGTCGCTTAACCAACTGAGCCACCCAGGCGCCCTGTATTTCTAGTTTTAATACAGTGGAATTCATTGTGTAAAAAAGTTCATTGTGTAAAAAAATTCATTGTGAGTATTGTGTAGAGAATTTTAAGTTTATTTTTTCCAAGAAAGGAACTCTCATTTTTGTACCTATTTTCAATTACATCATCTTTTTTTCCTCCCTGATTTAAGATTTCACCTTCATCATAGTTTAAATTTTTTCATTTATATATACATTTTTTCTATTCCACTAGACAATTTTCCTTCTCATTTTTCAAAAATATCACATCACAGTGCTTTTTCCACTTATTGATGATTGATATATATGGTTTAAATATAATAATATTCACACATTTAGGAATACAAGTCAATGGCTTTTGATGATGTTTACAGTCTAGGAATCACTTCCTCAATAAAGGTATAGAGATGCATTGTTCATTACTATAGTCACAAGTATCTACTGAACAGATGAAGTATTGTTTTAACAGATGGAATATTGCATTCAAATGGAGAGGATCTGTAGTTTAAAATGTGTATCAGATGTTGAAAACTTAGTGTAAAAAGTGTAATATATTATCACTAATTTTTAAAATTTTGATTATAGGAAGAGTTGATAATATTTCAGATATCATGGGTTAAATGACAGTATTATTAAAAAGAAGTTCTCTTGTTTCTTTTTTTTTTTTTTTACACTTTTAAATGTAGCTGAGAGAAAAATTTAAATTGCATATATGGCCTGCATTATATTTCAGTTGGCCAGCATTGATGGAGATAGTTTTTACCTCCCCAGATATTATCTATCCCTATGGATTTTATTTTTCTGCCTATTCTAGAATTTCATGTAAATTAAATCATGCTGTATGTACTTTTTTGTGTCCAGATTATTTTGCTCCATTTATCTTTGGTTTTTATCCCTGTTGCTATTTGTATCCATTTATAAATATATTGCATTTGTTTATGAGTCCATTTGTTGATAAGCATTTGGGTCAATTCCAGTTTGAGTTCATATGAACAAAAATTCTACAACCAGGGGCACCTGGGTGGCTCATTCGGTTAAGTGGCTGCCTTTAGCTCGGGTCATGATCTCAAGGTTCTGGGATGGAGCCGAGCCTTGGCTCCCAGCTCAGCACAGAGGCTGCTTCTCCCTCTGCCCTTCCCCACCACTTGTGTGCGTGCTTGCTTTCTCTTGATCTCTTTCTCTAAAATAAATACATAAAATCTTTAAAAAAAAATCTGCTACAGCCATACATATACAAGTCTTTATGGACAAATTTTTTTTTTCCTTTAGGTAAACTGAAATTTCTAGGTCATATGGTAAGCATATGTCTAACTCTATAACCAACTGCCAAACTATTTTCTAAAGTGTTGTACATTTCACATTCTTGGATAATATGTGACAGTTCCTATTGTTTGGCATCCTCACTTGGAATTGTCTATCTTTTATGTTTGCTATTTTTAGGATGTGTAAAGGGGTATATTATTGTGGTTTTAATTTTACTGCTTACATCATTTCAGGTACATATATCTGTCTATCTTTTATGAAATGTCTTTTCACATATGTTGCATGTTTTTTATTGGGAGGTTTGTCGCACTATTACATTACAAGAATCCTTTCTGTGCTCTGGATATAAGATCTTTGCAAGATGCATGTGTTAAAAATATTTTCTCCCAGGATGTGGGTTGCATTTTCATCTTCTGAATAGAAGTTTTTAAGTTTGATAAAATCCAATTTATGCTTTTTATGTAGTTAATGTTTTTTTATCATGTCTCATAATTATGTGTCTGTCTCTCTAAATATATATGTGTGTGTATATATATATATATATAAAATGCAAATCATCTAATAGAAAATATTATCTATCCTCAAAATTTGCCTGCATATTTTCTGTTAGATGATTCACATTTCAGCTTTCTTATTTAAGTCTATGATCCATTTTTGAATTGATCTTTGTATCAGGTTGTTTATTTTTTTTCCCATGAAGATACCTAGTTTCTCCACTATCATTTGTTAAAGGTATATGCTTTCTATTGACGTTGTCTAAATTAAGTGACCATATATATATGTGTCTCTTTCTGAACTGTCTTATTCTACTTCGTTACATATATTTGATTACTATGGTTTAAGTGATCTCTACATCCAACGTGGGGCTCAAACTCATAACTCCAAGACCAAGAGGCACATGTTCTACTGACTGAGCCAGCCAGTTGCCCAATGGTTTAAGTCTTAAAGTCAGGTGAACCTGGTATCGAGGTCCCCTAAATTCATTCCTTTCTTTTTCACAGAATGTTGTGCCAATATCTATGTCTTTTTCATATGAAAACTAGGGATTTTATTTTGGATTCATTTATGTATATATAACTATAATATATGTATTTGGAGAGAAAGGATATTTTGCCAATATTAAGTACTCAAATCCTTTAATATGGCATAAAATGCTTAATTTATTTGGATCTTCTGTAATCAGTTTATCTCAGTAATATTTTGAAGTTTGCAGTGTGGAGGTGTTGCATGTTTTTCATTAAGCTTATTTCTAATTATACTGCTTTCTTCATACTATTATAAATAGTATTGTTTTGTATAATATGGTTTGCTAATATTCCGTTGGTAGAAATGCATTTTTAAAAAATATTGATTTTTATTTTGTTACTTTACTAAATGTATTTAGTTTTGGCAAATTTTTGTAGATCTTTAGAATTTTCTAAATGGACTCATGTCGTTTGGTGCAGTTTTGAATAGAAAGGATTGGTGGGAGCACCTTACCCTTTTCCTTAACTTAAGGAGAAAGAATTCAGTCTTTTATCATTTAGTATACTCTTAGCTATATGTTTCCAGTGGAAACACATTGTTATGATGAGATATTTCCACTTCTTTTTATTTTTGACAGTTTTATTATGAGTGTGTATTGATATTTTTCAAATGCCTTTTCTGTATCTATGGAGTATTAATATGATTTTTATTATTTATTCACTTAATGGGATGACCTATGTCTATTGAATTTCAAATACTGAACTAACATTCCATTCCTGGGATATACCTACCTAGTCATTATGTGTTATCCTTTTCATATAATGTGGAATTTTTGTTGAGAATATTAATAGGGAATATTTGCCTATAATACATTTGTCAGATTTAGGGATAAAGCTAATCAATTTATGTGAAGTTGTATATGATAATATTAATTCTTCATTACATGTGTGAAAGAACTTACCAATGAAAACCTTTGGGTCTGGTGTTTACATAGTGGTAAGAATTTTGAATCCAAATCAGCCTCTTTATTAGCTATATTTCTTTCCTTCTAAAAGCAGGTTTGATATGTTGTCCTCATATTTCATTTCATTTCTTGAGTATTGGTATAAAAATCTCCAATTCATACCTTTATAATCTTTTTAAAGCCACTTTATTGAGGTATGGTTGACATACAAAAAAACTGTATATGTTTAATGAATACAACTTACAAGATTTGGAGATAAGTATATACCTGTGAAACCATCACCACAATCAATGTCATAAACCTGTCCACTAGCACCAGAAGTTTCCTTCAGACCTTGTTATTTATTTCTGTGTGTGTGATAAGAGCACATAAAATCTATGCTCTCAGCAAATTTTTAAGTGTACGGTACAGTATTGTTAACTAGACTGTATGCTACACAGATCTCTAGGACTTATTCCTGATGTACAACTGAATCTTTGTACCCTTTGACCAACACCTCCCTGCCTCTCTCTTCCCCCAGCTCCTGATAACCACTGTTCTACTCTCTGCTTCTATAAATTTGACAATTTCAGTTTTCTCGTCTAAGTGGAATCCCACAGAATTTGTTTCCTGTGTGTGTCTGGATTATTTCACTTAGCTGCAGTGACATAGGACAAATATAAGTGATGCAAATCAAAGAAAGGTGGCTGGGTAATAAAGAGAATGATGTTCCTCATTTTTGACATTTCAGGTTATTCTCCATCATAACAATAATTTAATTATACTGGGAAAGTCCAGATAATATTTTATTTCCCACTACACCCTCCAGGAACTCTCAGTTTCAGACACAGTGGTTGCTTCTTTATGTTTCCAAAGGAGCATTCCTACTGCTGCTTCATAGTTCAATATTTGGCCTAATTCCCTTGTGTCTATTTAATTAGTGCTACAATTCAACAACATTTTTTTGAAACACTTACTATGTCAAAACAATTTCAGAAAGGATTGGAGTAAGCACCTTACCCTTTTCCTTAACTTAAGGAGAAAGAATTCAAAATTCAAAATTTCAAAATTATGGCAATAAATATCTGCTTAGTTACATCTGCTATGTAAATATCTGCTATGTAAATATCTTCTATGTGAATACCTGCTACAGCCTAGGCTAAATGCCTTTTTGTGTGTGTGTGTGTGTGTGTGTGTGTGTGTGTGTGTGTATAAACATTTGTAATGTAGTACAAACATTTGGTTACATATATGGTTACATATATCAAATCACTTAATCATCATGAAAGCACTATGATCTCTCTATTTTAATCTGCATTTTACAGATAAAGTCAAGTTGAAATATTTTTGTTTCACTTATGCATAAAATCTCTACAGGGTATCTACTGGTTTGTGGTTTGTCAGTATATATTCTGATAGATGCAAGAGATATGACAGCGGGAAAGGTAAATATTCTCTCTGAGTTAATGGAGTAGTGAGTCAGACAATCAATGGGCAAAACAGCAATAACAACAAAACACACACGCCTACATGTATGCAAGTGTAAGGATGGATGTGCACAGAAATACAGACTGTGACTATGGGAGTTTTCAAATAAGTCTGAAAATCCTCTGACATTCTTTTCCTTACAAGATGACTCGTGTGACTCAGTCTTGATTCTAAGCTTACCTCAGTGACTTACTTATGACTAATGGGAAACAGTGAGGGTGATGCCGTGTGACTTCTGAGGCCAGGTCAGTAGAGACCATGGAGTTTCCTCCCAGTCCTGTTGGGATAAGTTTACTCTGGGGCAAGCCAGGGACCATATCAGTAGTCTGATTACTGTTTTGGGAAGCTTCTGCCTGCAGAAGGAGGGAGGGGTAGCAGTCTTTCCCATAATATGAATATTTATATCCCAGGGTCATTTCTTTACAGCAACATAGGATTCTCTTAATTCTTTATTTGTACTTACTTTAGTCTCTGATATCTTTGCTTTGCTTTTTTGAAGTGCTCTGGGTCAACTTGTGCTTTTTATGGTCATTTATTAAACATAGCACTATGCTAATTATGTAGTAAACTTTCTGTTCCCCAACTTGAAAAATACCATATGTGATCACTCAGTCATGGAAGCTGGAGATATTCATTCACTTGACAAATATTGATTCATCACATACTCTGTGACAGGGCAATGTTCTTGCTACTGTGGTTAGAGCACTAAACAAAGTACAGGATGCCTTTATGAAACATATATTCCAGTTGGAAGACAGGCAAGAAACTAAAAAGCAACATACAGTGAGACATATTGTGGTAATTGATATAGAAGAAACAAGCAAGTGAGAGAGAGAGAGAGAGAAGTGAGTCTGTGGCTAGGGATGCTATTTTTTATTAGGATGGCCAGGGAAGAATTTACCTTTGCATAACGACCTGAGGGTGAGAGAGAGGGAGACATGCGTAAATATAGCATGAGAGCATCACAGGCTTATGGAGCAGAACACTCAAAAATTCACTAATAAATAAAGTTTGCACAGAGACCTGGGAGGGAGAGAGGGAGCCATGCGTGTATCTATAGCGTGAGAGTATTGCGGGTGCTCTCACATGCAGAAGCCCTGAGGCAGTATTCTGGCTAGGGAAGTATGAGCTGATAGAAAATTAGGTTAGAGAGGCTGCGTAAAATTAGATCATGAGTCCTTGTAAGAATTTAGAGAAAAAAGCCTCAGCTACCTGGACTCTGTAACTTAGCTGAGAGCTTGTGAGTTTTCAGTTTTCAACCTGTCAATTTCATCGCTTTACATAGTATGTAGCAGTTCAAAAATCTCCAATGGCTGGTAGGAAAAAAAAGATATTGAAAGAAGGAAAAGATACTGCAGAAGAACAATGATCACAAAGTTTCAAATACAAACTGAAAAGAAGCCATTTTCATCACCTGGATGGTAGCCATGGGGAGAAATGATGATAAACTCAGAATGTCTCAAGTTCTTGATATTCTTTTTTTGTACTTAACGTGGAATTATACAATAAATAGTCAATACGGACAAAGGTCTGAACAATGAATTATATTTTGCCAGGTTATAAATAAGGAATGTACACTGAGAAATTACATTGGTCGGGCTCCTGGGTGGCTCAGTCATTAAGCGTCTGCCTTCGGCTCAGGTCATGATCCCAGGGTCCTGGGATCAAGCCCTGCCCTGGGCTCCCTGCTCAGCGGGAAGCCTGCTTCTCCCTCTCCTACTCCCCCTGCTTATGTTCCTTCTCTCTCTGTCAAATAAATGAATAAAATCTTTTAAAAAAAAAAGAAAAATCACATTGGTGAGCAATTTGACAGTTGTTCATAAAATTAAAAGTTCTATTCAACAACCAACTTGCAAGGAACACTGACATGTACACAGCTTAAATGTGAAAATAGGTCTGAACATTGTTTTAATAGCCAAAAATTGAAACAATCTAAAGCAAAAGAGTAAAGGCAAAATATGGTAATCTTGCATAATGAAATGCTATATAACAATCTTGTCAGATCAAAATTAATATAAACGATTATGACTTACATGTCTCAATATGACCAATTGTCAGAAAGAAAATGTTGATGAAATTTCCAGCTATAAGATGGTACATAGAGAATGACATCTTTTTTTTTTTTTTAAGATTTTATTTTATTTACTTGAGAGAGAGAGCGTGAGCATGGGGAGGGGTGGAGGGAGAGAGAGAAGCAGACTCCCCACTGAGCAGGGAGCCTGATGCAGGACTGGAGCCTGATCTGGGATTCGATCCCAGGACCCTGGAATCATGACCTGAGCCCAAGGCAGATGTTTAACCAACTGAGTCACCCAGGAGCCCCGAGAATGATATCTTTTTAATAAAAATGTTCTTTTTTTTAAAGATTTTATTCATTTATTTGACAGAGAGAGGCACAGTGAGAGAGGGAACACAAGCAGGGGGAGTTGGAGAAGGAGAAGGAGGCTTCCCATGGAGCAGGGAGCTCAATGTGGGGCTTGATCCCAGGATCCTGGGATCATGACCTGAGATGAAGGCAGACACTTAATGACTGAGCCACCCAGGCGCCCCTAAAAATTTTCAAGCACAAGGAGAAGAAAGGTCTATATTTTGCTTATAGATACATATGTGTGTAGAAAAAGCATAAAACAGTCATGACAGTGTTGAACATAGTTACATTAGGGAAATATAATTTGAAGATTAAACTACATCTTAATGTTTTGATTTTTCCTTAAAAAACGTATATGGCAATAAATTCTATTTGTAAAATTTGGGCAGTGGATTCAAAGGTGATAGTTATATAATTGTACCTTTCTATATATCTAGAGTATTTCATAATATAAAATTAAGTTCACATGATTTTTTAAAAGATTTTATATATTCATGAGAGAGAGAGAGAGAAAGGCAGCGGAGAAGCAGGGTCCCTGCTGAGTGGGGAGCCTGATGCGGGACTGGATCCCAGGAGCCTGGGATCATGACTTAAGCCAAAGGCAGATGTCCAATTGACTGAGCCACCCAGGCATCCTAGTTAACATGATTTTAACAAAGCACGTTATATAAAATATATAATATTTAGCTAAATGCATTATATATAATATACATAAATTTATATATTAAAGTTTATGTCTGAACACATTTTGAATAAATGAAATGAATCAGATATAAATGTATAATATACATAATGAGTATAATATATGTACATAAGTATATGTAATATGCTATATATATTGCATATACATATACAGTTAATTGTATATGTACATATATAGAGTTGCAAATAATAGTTTCTCCCTGAATTGCAGAAAGAAACAATAAAAGTTGAAGAGAGAGATTTAGTCTTTAAGGATATAGAGAGGATATTTCCAAGAGATCTAAAATAGTTCAAAATATTGTAAAATATGTTTTGAAAAATACTAGTTCTATGACATGTTACACATACATAAAGGGGATTATGTCTGCAAATAAGTGAGGGAAATATCACATTGTATTTTATCCTTTTGATTTTCCAAACACAGGAACAAAATTATTTTATGTCTTCTATCATATCAAATATGTCAAATATGGAAGTATTCTGTCACCCAAGCTGAAAACATTCATTTATTTACAAATGTATCATCATCACATGCTATATGCCAGATGCTTAGCTCTTTAATAGTTAACTTTATAAACCCATTTTTCCTAAACTTATTGATCAAGTGAAAATTATTCTTTAACTCTTATATAAAAACAGTTTAATCCTAATTTAATCATCCTTTAATCTCAATTAAGTAACAATCACTTATAAAATGCTGAGATATAAAATATTTTAAATTGGCAACTATATAATTTGTGATGCTGAATAAAAAAATAAATCTACAGTGTCTATCCATTACAGTCCACAAGATTACCTAAATATTTAATTTCTCTTGTATATGTCTGAGTTCTATTGTCAGACATTATAAGGTGAATTCTTGGCTTACAAAGAATGGAAATCAATAACTTTTCTAGATGCTTTATAGTTATTTCCCATAGGATAACTTTTGGAAATATTCTTATACTTTATTGAATTTTACACTCTTAAATTTAGTTTTTGTCTATATATTTTCTCTGTTTAACCATTGTAATCTTTAGAAACCACAGGCTATGACATTTTTAAAAAACAAATTTGCTTGACACATTACACAATGTCACAGACATGTCATGTAATTAAAATTTATTAATGACTATTGAATGAATAAATGAACCTTTAGAAGACAAAACCTGGAAATATATTTTTACTCATTTGTAAAATGAAGAAAATATCAGCTACTTGTATTATTTTTATATATAAAGGACACAGGATTGTATTTTGCAAAGAATAGGCACTTGATAAATAACACAGGATATTTTAATGCTAGTGTATAAATAAATTAAAATTCATGGTAGACCCATTACTCACATATAACTCATATCATTTTTCAAATTCCTCTAGTAAATGTTTTCTTGTCTTCTGAATTCAAGCAGTATTAAATTGTACTCATTGTACTGACATCGTATTAATGTCTCAAGGTAAATATAATACATGGACATAAGACTACACAACTCATATCAGAGTCTAAAAAATGAGACAGAAGTATTCCTAAAAATATGTGGGGAGGGGAAATGCAAGGGACAGGCATGACAGGTTGCGTGTAGCCCATCTGGTAAATGAGCTTTCCTAAACAGAAGACCTGATTGGCTTCACTATTCAGGAATCTCTCACTGAAACGGTATTAAGTTTGTAAAGTAAGAGCATGAGCTGTGGTTATTTAAAATCTAGTCTTTTTTTTTTTTTCTCTCTCTTGCTGCTTTGAAAGTTGAAAACGCCTAATATAATAATATGTAGGTATATATGTTTTACAAATGTTAATTCATGCCTTTTATGATTTTTATTCTTTATGATCCATTCTTCCCACGTCCATAGCTTGCTATGGAACCCCTTTCAGAGAGGTTAAGAGATTTCGTATCCAGGTGTGCCTTCTTAGTAAATCGTAGAACCAGGATGGGGACCTGTCAGACTCTCAGTTTCACATTCTTTCCATTGCTGAATGCTGCCTTCCTGTTACATATAGGAGTTTCGCACATTAATTTATGATTCTGATGCATAAACCAGCAAAATGCTTCAAAAGAGTTCTATCAAGATTTGTTCATATTTATTAGGCAAAAAACAAAGTTAACGCAACTTAGAGCAGCAAAGAACTTCAATTTCAAACACATTTTGCATTTCTGAACCAGGTGTCATATTCAAAAGTCTCAGACTACACAAAATACTAAACTGCTTCCAAGAGTAGTGAGGCAGTTAGTGAATGTTAAATGTTTTACATCCACAAATATAGATATATCCTCTATATTTATAGGCAACACAAAGTAAAAGTCTAGTCCTCATAAGCTTTCCTGATAAACTGAGTAAGGCCTAAAGTTATAGGAAGGTTTAGATTGCCTTCTCCATGCAGAGTTTTTATCAGAACTAGGAGAAAAATAATTTGTGATTAGGAATGGAGTTTGCCCCTGCATAGCTAGGAGGTAGAGAGAATTGTTACCATTCTCATTTTACAGTGGGGAAAACTGAGTCACAGAGAAGTGAAGTAACTTATTCCAGATTACAGGGCAAGGAAGTTTAAGTATCCTCATGAAAATTCAGAAACTCTGCCACCAGAATTAGTCTCTGCATTGTCATTTCTGCTATGTTGCCCCTGCTGTAGCATAATATATCCAGAAGGACATAGCTTTTTATTACCTAAATTTGGATTTGCTTTTCTTCACATCACAGCCTAGATCACACCACATACACATCCCTTTTGTCCTCGCTTACCTCCATGGAAAGGAGTGTTTTCATTTTTGCATCCATATACACCATGCTAGTCTAATAATTAAGTTTAAAATAGATCTAGGGGCTCCTCCTGCGTGGCTTAGTCGGTTAAGCCTCTGACTCTTGATTTCTGCTCAGGTCATGATCTCAGGGTCCTGAGATTGAGCCCCACATTGGGCTCCACACTCAGCAGGCTGACTGAGGATTGTCTCCCTCTCCCTCTGCCCCTCCCCCTACTCACGCTCACTCGCTCTCTCTCTCTCTCAAATAATTTTTTTAAAAAAGTATAATAAAATAGATCTGTAGGCCAGAATATATATTTTCTTTTCAGAAAAACAATTTAATTCATTATAAACATGAGAACATGTTGACTAAGTCGCAGAGCTAGATCTTTGAGGCAAAGAAATACAGAAAGTACCAAAAAAATTACAGACGTGAAAAGTGTAATGCTGCCTCTTGTTTTTCACGTGAAATGAGAGATCGCCACCATTCTTCCCCCTCTGCTCCCATTGTATTTTCCACTTGCACCCGCAGTTCTCTCTGAATTTCATCTATTTTGAGTGTTTAATTTGTGTGCTAGAAACTTTAATGTTGAAAAAGAAAAAAAATATATGTGAAGCTGTCAAATCATTTAATCATTCTTCACTCTGTAAGGCAATGTATCTTAGAGCAAAATTGATGTGCCGATTAAAGTCCTACACGAGGCTGAGGGTCACATCGTGACATGTGAGACAAACACTGGTGAGGTGTATCGTGGGAAGCTAATTGAGGCGGAGGACAACATGAACTGCCAGATGTCCAACATCACAGTCACATACAGAGACGGCCGGGTGGCACAGCTGGAGCAGGTGTACATCCATGGCAGCAAGATCCGCTTTCTCATTTTGCCTGACATGCTGAAAAATGTGCCCATGTTAAAGAGCATGAAAAATAAAAACCAAGGCTCAGGGGCTGGCCGGGGAAAAGCTGCTATTCTGAAGGCCCAAGTGGCCGCGAGAGGAAGAGGACGTGGAATGGGGCGTGGAAACATCTTCCAGAAGCGAAGATAAATTTATCTGTTGAACAGAACTTTGCCATTATTTTTTTCTTTTAGGTTATCTGGGTTCAGGAGGGTGTATATGTTCTAGATTTTCTTTTGACATCTTTCTCTTTAGATCAGGGGAAATGTTACACTAAATAAATATGGTGGTCTTTTTTGTTAAAAAAAAAAGTTTCACTAAAACTCAATTTTATGTGAATAAAAGATAAATAATCCAACAATTAGTTAAGACATACTTAATTGATCCCTTTGGCACTTACATAGAGCTTGATTTTAGAGGGCCTGGGTACTACTTACATTATCTGTCTTTTTGTTATTTTGTTTTTTATGATCATAATTCTGTAAGAAGATTCTAGCTCATAGATATATTTCTATTTTTACCTTCTATAGAGTTAATGGTACTTATTTTTGCTGCCATATGTAAATTTTAAATGATTTTTCTGATGTGTGACATGGAATAACACATTTATTTGTGAGGTTTTATTTCTTCTAAAAGCATTCTGAATCTTTGATACACTCAATCTAATTTTATACCACTCAATAAGAAAACTCCTCGGCTGGCTTGATTTGATCACTAGTAGCATTAATCTCTGCTAAGAAGTATAAGCTCCTCCAGTGTATGCCGTAACAGTTCCCGCGACCAACCCTTTGCCCAAAGCCAGCATAAAATGTGACTTAAAAGTAACTATAACCCACATTTTAATTTAGAGCCATTATGAATGATCTAGAAATTGAGATCATATAGAAAATATCAAAAGAAGAGATTACAATAATGTTAAGAAAAAAAAGGTAGGGCGCCTGGGTGGCTCAGTTGGTTAAGCGACTGCCTTCGGCTCAGGTCATGATCCTGGAGTCCTGGGATCAAGTCCCACATCGGGCTCCCTGCTCAGCGGGGAGTCTGCTTCTCCCTCTGACCCTCTTCCCTCTCGTGCTCTCTATCTCTCATTCTCTCTCTCTCAAATAAATAAATAAAATCTTTAAAAAAAAAAAGGTAAATTTTGTCTCTCGTGAATTTGCAGTTGGTGGTAGAAAATCATTTCACTCTTCAGGGAAGTTATTGGAGCAGAAATGAAAAAAAAGAGTCAACATTAACCAGGCTGTGATGTTCTGCTATTTGGTAGATTAGATAACCAAGAAAAAAAAAAAAGTGTCTAGAAGCAGTGGGAAGGATTTCCATGATAAAATTGTTTTCTTTTGTTTTTTTTTATTCTTTAAACAGATATATATACACATATATATAGTGACAGATGATGTAGAAGACAGTGACAGCAAAATTTAATATATTAATAAAATAATAAAAATAACTCATGAAAATGAGACACTTGTTTTAAAAGGAATAGGAAAATGGTGACAATGGAAAAATACTGGCATAATAAGGATCCATTTTTACTTTCTGTTTGGCAAACACATAGATATTAGTTTTATAAATTAGGCTTAAGGCATAAACCAATGAGCATTGGTATCTGTAACAATATTCAGTTAAATGACAAATACCTTCCATATTTGTGAATGTGGACGTGATACAGGAAGACATGGATGACATGACTGATGGTTAAAAAAAACAAACACAAAAACCACAGTCATGTATTGATGCTTAGGAAGCAGGGGATTGTTATCACTATTATTTGTTGAACCTGCAGGAATTTGCAGGCTCATCCTCTTCTCAGTTCATTCATGTCCTAGCTTGGTAATTCCCACCGTGGCTTCAGCTAATTTCTGATTCATACTTCCAATACAGGAGGCAAAGTTTCCCTGTTGCTGGGAGCAGAGGAGTTGAAAGGAATCGTGGGTGATCTGGTTAAGGCAGAGATGAGGACACAGAATCTTACCCTCCTGATTTTACATTCAAACACCAGGTCCAGTCCCAAAGTTCCTTTATAGAAGGAGACCATTAAATGGGACTAAACAGATACTGCCCAGTTATCACCCTTTAAGTTGGTGAGTAGCTAAGAGGGTTATGTTAGAAGGTACATTAAGCTAAGAAAATTATATAAGAAAAAACATTAACTGTTACCTCTTACATCTTTACCAAGAATGCCTGGGGTCTTGCATTATATAGAATACATAAATACCCACTCTTACATGGAAGCATCTATACATTGACTTGTCATGCAGAGAGAAATGGACTAAACTTTCTAGTCTATGTCATGTGAGGGAAAATGAACTTAGGTTTTGGAATCAGACAAAGCATTCAATTCTATGAACCTTGGATTTACGGGCTTTATGGTGATGAGAATAGATTGCTAGTTGGTACCCCAAAGTCTGCTCGCCTGTTGTACATTTTAGTGATATAAACACCCCCTTGCATGTTTGCCAGCTTGGAATACCTTATCCAGCATTCATTAGTCATGCATAGCCATGGTTAAGGTTTGGCGAGGTGGGATGTTAGTGTGAGTGTTATGTGTTGCTTTCACACAGGCCTTAAGAAGGAAACTGTATGTAAGATTTCCAGTTTCTATTACTTTGTCTTTTCCCCTTGACTCAGACATGGCAAAAGCAAGAATGAAAATCTTGGACCCACACGTGGAAGCTATTGAAGATGGCAGAGCTGCCTTACTAGAAATAGACTGCTTCCATCTGGACTCAGTGAAAGGATTAAGTTTATATTGTATTTCACCTCTATTTGTTACAGTTATTTATTCTTTACCCTAGACAATGACCTTAGGCAAGTTACTTAATCTCTCTGATATTAGGTTCCCTCATTAGAAAAATAGAAGATAAAACCAGATTTACGGTGGCGTTTTGATAATTAAATAACCAAAGGTGTTATTCAACTTACATTTAGTGATATTTTCCTGTAAAATTTAAGACTATAGATTTTGGTGTTGTAGAATCCTTTTTGCAAGTCTGCCTTCACTATCAATTTGTTGTCCTACCTGGTCGGATAACTCTCCATAGATTCAGTTTCCCCTTTATTAAATGGTATAGTACCTAACCACTAAAACTAATAGAAAGATAAAATTGTTCAAATATGGCCATATATTATTAAACTTACTGTAAGATATGTAAGTTTTGTTTTATTCCTAGGCACAAGTGAGATTACCTTTTGCGCATGCAGAGTCAAAAGTCTTTGAGTATGCATCCTGGACAGTAGAATGCAGCCTCAGGTCTAATGGAATGAGGAGGGGGTCTTTGCAGAATTCAAGTAGAAAGGGAACTGGCTGTTCCTTGATACCTCTGTGGCCAGGGATGAGATGCCAGTAAGAGAAGATGGGCCCTTAACTATAGAGTCCATGAGGGAATTATGGAAAACAGGGCAAATTTTATTTTGTTTTTGTGTTTTGTGGTGTCCACTGTGTCTTTTGGGTTTCCATTCAAAATCCCTTGTAAATTTAATTGTGTACACTAATGGAAGGTGATCGTTTGTAGAATGTTTCCTGAGTCCAGCTGTAAGACTGGCACAGAGGAAAATAGAGGTTATCCATACACAGTTTCACATGGGTGCAGCTATCAATAATAATGATTAAATACTACTTATTACAGATATGGAAGAGCAGTTACTCAAAATTTGTACAAATTATGTTATGTACTAATATTTATTCTTAAATATGAATAGCTTCTGTGAACCTAGACCTTGTCTATGTTCTATGCCGTATGCTCAGAACATAGAAGACCATAGCCACACAGTGATATTTTTGAATGAATTAATAAATGAATAATAAATAAGTAAAAATCAGTAAATTATTAAATCTATGATTAAGTAAATCAAAGAAGGAGCAATGATGGCTGATTAAATGGATGAATAAATGTTTATCAAGGTATAAATTTTGTAGATTCTTGAATATGGAGAATTTATACCCTCAAATTCACTTTGGTCATTGCTTTCTCTTTTTATCAGGGTATAATTGACATATAATAAACTCGCTTAAGGCATGAGATTTTATAAGATTTGTCATACATATACACAATCAAGAAGATCATGATATCCACCACCCCCAAAATTTCCTCATACCCCTTGGGAATCCTTCTCATCTGCTCCTCTGTTTCCATCCCTAGGCAACCATTTATTTGCCCACTGTTACAAATAAGTAAGTTACATTTCCTAGTGTTTATTATAAATGGCATCATGCAGTAAGTACTCTGTCTTATCTAGCTTCTTTTAATCAGAATAATTATTTTGAGATTTATTAATGTTCTAGCACATATAAATGTGTTTTTTGTCTTTTGCTGAGCACTATTCCACAGAATATATATATCACAATGTGTTTATCCACCTGCTAATGGAGAGAGACTTGAACTGTTTGATGTGTTTGACTAAAATAAATAAATTGCTATTAACATTTATAGATATGTCTTATATGGACACATGCTTTCTTTTCCCTTGAAAAATACCTGGGGCGTCAAGGTAGGATATATGGTAGCTGTATGTTTATCATTTTGAGAAACGGGCAAACTGTACCATTTTACATTCCCACCAGCAGCATCTGTGAACCCTGGTATTCCTTCACCCCCTCGCCAATATTTGATGTGCTCATTCTTTGTAATCATTGTAAAAGTTTTAGTGGTATCTCTTGGTGGTTTTGATTGAATTTCCCTAATGACTAATAATCCTGAGAATTTTCCTTCGTGCTTGTATTTTATCTTCTCTGGTAAATTGTTTGGTCAAATATTTTACTTATTTATTGTATTGGATTGATTTCTTATTATTGATTTAGTTTCTTATATATTCTGGAAAAAAGTCTTTCATGATATACATATTTAAACTGTATAGAATTTCACCCAGTATATGACTTGTCTTCATTCTTTTAATAATATCACCCAAACAAATTATTTTTTTTAAATTTTGATGAAGTCTAATTTATCAATATATTGAATATATAAGCATGGATCATGTGTGTTATATCAAACATTTTTTACCTAACCCATGATCACAAATGTGTTGTCATATTTTTTTGTAAAGCTTTACAATTTTGGTTTCATTGTTACCACTATGGTCCATTTGAGTTGTTTTGTTTATATATGTGAATTATGGAGGGAAGTTTATTTAATTATACATGTATATCGATAGTTGCTGCTTCATTTTCTAGAAAGATTATCAGTTCTTCCCTGCTTTTCCTTTGTACATCTGTTGGAAAATCAGTTAGCATAGATGTATGGATCTCTTTAAGGATGCACTATTTTTTATTAGTGTATTTGTCTATCTTTGTGCAATACCACACTATCTTGATTCCTGTAACTTTAAAATTAGTCTTGAAGTTAGATAGTCTTAATCCTCAACATTTGTTTATTTGCTTGTGTGTTTCTTTTTCAATATTATTTTGGCTGTTCTTGGTTCTTTGTGTTATCATTTGAAACTTAGGACCAGGTTATTGATTTGTAGAAAAAAATCCTACTGGAATTTTGAACAGAATCATGTTAAGCCGATGGGTCAATCTTGAAAAGTAGGCCTCTTAAAATATTGAGTATTCTGACCCATTACTCAGTTATTTCTCTCTATAATAAGATTTTCTTTAGTTTTTTTGGCCATGTTTAATTTCTCTTAGCCATCATGTACTAATCCCTTGTATCTTTTCAACATTTGTTCCTAATTACATAATACTCTGATACTATTTTAAAAAATATATTTTGATTTCAATTTTTGTTTGTTGGTTACTTGTCCACAGGGATAAAAATGATTTTATATCTTGAGCTCATATTCTTCCATCTGATTAAATTGACTTATAATTTCTAATAGCATGTTTGTTGATTCAGTGGGTTTTTTTACATAGATAATAGGATCATCTGTGAATTCACACAGGTTTACTTCTCATTTTCTAATACAGAGACGTCATATTTATATTTTCTGCCTTATTTCCTTGTCTAAGATTTTTTCATAAAATGTTAAATACAAGTGGTGATAGCATATACTTTTGTTCTGTTCCTGATCTTAGGGGGAAAGCATTCGTCTTTCATAATCACGAGGTAGATGAAATTTTTCATAGATTGCCTTCGTTAGGTTGAATATGCTTCCTTCTGTTTCTATTTGTTGTTTTTATCAGAAATGGATGTTAGATTTTGGCAAATGCTTATGTGTGTCTATTGAAATACTTGTATTTTTTCTTAGCTTGTAAGAGTGAATCTCATTTGATTAGCAAGTAAGTATTAAATCTGCATTGTATTCCTGAGATATTCTCAACTTGGTCATGATGTGTTAGCTTTTTAATACATTGCTCGATTTGATTTGCTGATAAATTGTTTAGAATTTGTGTCCACAAGTGATATTGACTTATACTTCTATGGTAATATCTTTGTCTTATTTTAGTATCAGAACAATAGTGGAAATGAGTTGGAAAATATTTTATTTCACCCTTTCAATTTCCTGGAAGAGTTTAGGTAGAATTGTTTTTGTATTTATTTATTTATTTATTTATTTAGTGTTTAATTGAATTTACCAGTGAAGCCATCTGAGCCTGAAGGTGTTTTCATATGTTTGATTGATGGATTGTCTTTTGAGAAAGTTCAAATTACAAATTCAAGTTTTAATAGGTTAGGGCTATTTGTATTACATATCTTCTTTTTTTAAAGATTTTATTTATTTATTTGACAGAGAAAGAGAGCAGGAACACAAGCAGGGGTAGTGGGAGACGGAGAAGCAGGCTTCCCGCGGAGCAGGGAGCCGGATGTGGGGCTAGATCCCAGGAGCCTGGGATCATGACCTGAGGCGAAGGCAGACGCTTAACGACTGAGTCACCCAGGTGCCCTGTATTACCTATCTTCTTGAGTGAGGTTTGGTAATTTGTATCTTCAAGGAATTTGTTCATTTCATAAATTGCTGAATTTATTGGAAAAAAGTTCATATTATCATTTTATTTTCTTTTTACTATTTGTAAAACTTAAATGACGTCCTCTCATTCCTAGTATTGAAAACTTTTGCCATCTCATTTTCCTCATCAGTCTGACTAAAATTCTAATTAATTTTAGAAATCTTAATTATTTTTTAAACATTCCTTATATAAGAGCCCTAGTGTTTTAAAGAACTTCAACTATAAAACCTACTTTACTTTAGAAATATAGAAGAGACGAAAAGTCAGTCTTCATGACAACTTAGAGCTATATTTACTGGGTGATTCTCTACCTATTTTTACTTTGATCAAGGAGGAATGGAACTTTCATCTCAATACCTCTCATAATGCCAACAATTTAGACCATAATGTCTTTGAAACACAATGTCTGATTCTTCATTCTGTATGTTTTTGAATGCTCTAGATAAGCAGACAGAGGCCCATGACAACCCATTTGACTCTTTGTTTCATCAGTTGTCTAAGGTTATTATTTGGACACCATCTGTCCTGGTATAGCAGTACATTTGAGCTCAATTCATAATGTAACCTGTCCAAATTGCATTGCTTTTTACCTGTGAACCTCTATCACCTTTAATATGCATTGTGTAGAAAAAGAAACAAAACAACAACACAGTTATCCATGTAAACCTATTTTTGCATTATATTTGCATTTTCTTTTTCAACATTTGTGTAAAAACATGTGACTGCTAAAGTATTATGTAATTATATAATATTTTATAAATATCCACTTTTGAAGCACTGGTTGTTTTTTACTGAGCATTATACGTGATTTACTAGCATCACAAGTCTTTACCCCATCACTATCTTGACTATTAATTACTATTATGTATACTTTTTAAGTGAAAGAAATGAAAATATAAGATATTTCCATTATTCAATACTAAAAAGATATACTCCAAAGCACCCATTCTATGGTCATACTTTAATATGGTATTAATACAGTCATGTATTAATATGGCATCTACATAAGAAGTTTGTGGGCTTATTTTATGTGAATACAACCAGCTGTTGTCTACTGATTTTCTAAATTAACACACTGACTGTATATGACACTTTTCATTACTCCATGTTTCTTCCCCCATTTTAATTTGACCATAGTATTATCGCTGGTCCCTACATGAATTTTTCACCTCTTTCCCCTGTTTTCTCTCTCCTTCCCTTCATCCTCTCTTCTTTATCTCCCACCCTTCTTTTTTTCCTTTTTTCTTCAGTATTGAGTACCTATGAAGAGTTCATGTAAAACAACAATGAAGCCATTACTGATGCTCTACACCTATCTGTCCTTCTCTAGGCAGTGATCCCTCCTCCACTGCATTAGTGATGAGTTTCTTAAAGTCCGATACATAATACTGTAGGGTTTGCCAGCAGTAAGGATACGTTTGGAAGGGGCACCTGGGTGGCTCAGTCGTTAAGCGTCTGCCTTTGGCTCAGGTCATGATCCCAGGGCCCTGGGATCCAGCCCCGTCGGGCTCCCTGCTCGGCGGGAAGCCTGCTTCTCCCTCTCCCACTCCCCCTGCTTGTGTTCCCTCTGTCACTGTGTCTCCCTCTGTCAAATAAATAAATAAAATCTTAAAAAAAAAAAAGAGGATACTTTTGGAAGGTAGAAAAGAACACTTGCTTTTGCTTCTCTTTGATTCTACTCATTATGCCCTTACCTTCCAGTGTACTCTGATTTTCTTTATCATGTCAAATCCACTATTTAATTCATCTGCTAAAATTTTGATTCCTGTAATATATATATTATATTTTTTTACCTCCAGATGGTATTTTTCAAAAGCCTCTTCATTCTTGATGGTTCCTTGTTATTTGAGCATCTTTGTACTCGCATCCTGTATTTCTCTAATCATTGTGTGTGCAGCGTAATTTTTCCGTAGCGTGGTTGTACATCTGCAGTTTTTGATCATTAAAAATCAGTTGTTTTTCAACTTCAGTTCCCACTTGTGTTGGTCTGCCTTTTCATGTGTTTCATATGTTTTGTTGTTGTTGTGAAGACATGCTTCATTTTCATGGATACTGTTCCTATGCTCCCCACTTAGTGAAAATTTCTTCCGTAGAGCATATGCATCTGTTTTCGCTGATAATAGACACCCACCCGCCCTTGTACTGCCTCAACTCAACTCTCTCCCTCTAATTTTGGCAGAGAGGTAGGGGAGTAAACATTCTAAGCATCTTCATCTTCACAGCCTGTTGTTCCGGTCTGACTCTTTGTCCCTTCTGGCTCCTGGCTTTTCTGAATCACTCCTGCTCCTGCCCTGCTTCCCAGCATCTGCTGCCTTGGCTCGGGGTGCCCACCCTGACGCCCACATATTCCTGTCCAGGCTCCAAGAATTTTGAACCATAGCTGTTGGGCTCTGAAATCCAGGCTTTTTTCTGCTTTAGCTTCTCATCACCTCCTACCATCCCAAACTGATGTTATTTTGGAGGGACTCCCGAAGACCAGCAGTATCTCCAAGTGATATCCTAGATCTTGTTGAAAAGAGAAAGGGTTTCACAAAACTCTCCAGAAAGTTAATTCTTTTGTTTTGTTTTGTTTTACTTCTCTTATTTTTTTAATATATGTGTGTGGTTATCTGATCTTTCTTTAAGTATCAATGGTTCCAAGTTTTTAGAAGTGTTTTCTGGATTTATTTATTTTTTTTAAAGCTTTTATTTATTTACTTACAGAGAGAGACAGTGAGAGAGGGAACACAAGCAGGGGGAGTGGGAGAGGGAGAAGCAGGCTTCCCGCTGAGCAGGCAGCCCGATGCGGGGCTCGATCCCAGGACCCTGGGATCATGACCCAAACGGAAGGCAGATGCTTAAACGACTGAGCCATCCAGGTGCCCCGTGTTTTCTGGATTTAATTACTGTCTATAAAAGCCTTTAGATTTATAAATATCTTTTACTTTGGATGTCCGAATTATCTGTCAACTGTCCAGATCCATTTATGAGTTTATAGATAGCTCAAAACTCAGTCATCCCCAAGTATCTTATCATCTTCTATATTAAAACCCTCACCTACCCTTCAGTATCTCCTATATTATTTTTAAACTGTAAAAGGCATAATTATCTCCCTAGTTCCCAAGATAGTAAACAAATTGCCATTCTTGACTCTACTGATTCCTATTTCTTAAGTTATAAAATCAATCCATTTCTAAGTTTTTAATATAATACCTATTTACTATCTCTGTAATGTGTCCCCATGTTGCATCTTGAAGTTCCCCCAAACCCCCAACACTTTTTTTTTTTTTTAATGCAGACTCTTAACTTGTCAGGTTTTCTATAACCTTGCCTCTTCTAACTCAAATTCCACATTGCTTTATCTCCCTAGAATTAAATAGTGCTTCTGTCTTCTATGTGTGTTCTCTCTCTATAGACACCTCCCTTTCAAGGTCAGCACATTTGCACAGATATTTTTTTCTTTTTTTCAACAAAAACTTTAAACTGTTTGACGTGCCACTCAAGGACTTAAGCCCTACCTACCGCTTCGGACCTCTTCTGATCTGATCTCATCCTGTAGGCTCTGGAACTTAAGCATGAATGCCACTTTGTTTTCCTCTTGAATTTACACTTACTGTTATATTGCCTGGTCCTTAATAGTTGTTTAAGTTAGCTGGTGTTTAGTAAGTGTTCCATGCGTATAGTTGTTGAACTATGAAGCAGACCCAAGAATCACTTATATGCCCCTGCAATCATGCATGTAGATGAAATCTCAATAAATTTTACAAGAAACATTATGAATATGAGAAGAAAAAATATAAAAATATTGTACAATAATTCAACAGCCTCCAATTGTTAACATTTATTTAAGAGGAGACCTGTCATTAATGTTTAATCTTAAGTTTGGTGTTTAATGTATGACTATTGCAGAAGATGTGAAAATGTATATACAATTTTATACATTTAGTCTTTTTTAAGGTTTTTCTTTAAATTCCAGCTAGTTAACATATAGTGTAAATTTGGCTTCAGGAGTAGAATTTAGTGATTCATCATTTACATACAACACCCAGAGCTCATTTAGTCTTCAATAACTATGTATGTGTGTGTACAGTAATGTCATTTGGCTAAAGTATAAGACTCCAGGTTCTGAAGTTAAAGGATTCAAATCTAAATTCTCTTACTTAATAGCTTTATAACTTTGGACAAATTAACAAGAAGATTCAGCTTGTTAATTTAAACAATATTGGGATAAGAATAATATCTACCTCAAAAGTTACTTAAAATATGTTAATATTTTAGCAGGATATATGACATATACCACTCTATCATCTTCCTACTGCTGCTATAACAAATTATCATCAACTTAGTGGCTTAAATAACAAATTTATTACCTTACAGTTCTGGAAGTCATAAGTTCTAAAATTAAGGTATCAACACAATTTCATTCATTTTGGAAGCTCTAAGGGAAAATCTATTTCTCTTCAAGATTTAAGAAGCTGCCTGTTTTCCTTAGATTGTATTCCGTTCTAAAATCTGTAAGCCAAGCAGCATAGCATCTTCAGATGTCTCTGTCTCTTCCATGGACCCTCTGCTTCTCTATCATATATTTTATCTGACTCTTCCTTTATATTTTCCCAAAACACTTGTTACATTGGGCACACCAGGATAATCAAGGACAATCTCTCCTTAATTTATTCATGTTAGCGAAGTCCATTTTTCTAAGTAAAATAACGTAATAAGGCATGGACATATGGGGGAGTATAGTAAGTGCAAAATAAATGTTTTAATTTTTTTTGTAGGAGAAACACTGCCAGTCATGTTCTATCACTCCAAAGTTTGCTCCAGATTACAGTTAATTGATTGAAAGATGCTCATTTTATAAGGGATTGGAAGGAACATTTTAAAGATATCTAACTAGATCCAATGAAAATACACAATGGAAAATAATTTGAATATTTCTTTACCTAGCAAGCTATAGAAAAATCATAAAACTTTACTTTTGAAAGTAAACAGTTTATTTTAAAATTTAAAGTTTAAGGTCCTACAAAGGAATATGATATAATTCATTGTTCTTACCAAACTTACAAATGTTCCTTTTCTTACCAAACCTAATATAATTGAGGGAAATGTGTGGGTACAAATAAAACATTCCTTAGGTCATGTTCAAAGCCTTATTAACATTGTACCTGAAAGAACAAGTCATTTAACCTCACTCATTTACTAAAAGAGCCATTTCAAAGTTAAGGAAATTTTGAGGTGGGCTTACAGCATTCTTTTTGTATCCCATTTTTTATTGTAATCTCAATGGCAGGGAGGCTATATTGATAATTATGTTTTATATAGCAACCATTACAGTATACTCTTGGTGCTTAATAATTTTTCATAATTATTAACAATAAAAATAGGACATTTTATGTGATATATAATGGACTTATAATAAATGCATACTTGATGACATTTGAAACCATCTCAATCAAGATAATGAAAATATTACAGTCACTAACTTGCAGCCCTGATCCTGACAACCACTGATTTGATTTCTCTAATCACAGCTTACATTTTGCATGTCTATACATTTACATTCTATATATTTTACAAATGGAATCAATATATGTACTTATTTTCTATTTGGCTGATTTCATTCAGCATTCTTTTTTGAGATACATCCTTATGCATCATTAGGGGATTCATTATTGCTCAAAAATTCAGTGACTTAAAACAACAGATACCATCTCATAGTATCTGTGAGTCAGGACTCCATGGCCTCTTTGAGTGTGTCTGATTCAGAATTTTTCATAAGACTGTGATCAGTTTGTTCAGTGGGGTTGGAATTATCTCAGGGATAAATTATGCATGGAATCCACATCCAAGTTCACTCACATGTCTGTTAGTAAGCTGCAGGTTCGCACTGGCTACTGGCTGGACACATCAGTTTCTTGTCCTGTGAGCTTCTTTAGAGGGATTCCTATACAAGCAGCTTGCTTCTCTCAGAGCACCAAGAAGGAAAGACAGACTGCAACAGAGTTACAGATGACAAGAATGGGCAAGCCTTATGGAAGCCAATATCCTTTTATAATCTATTTTTCAAAATGACAACCCATCACTTGTATCTAATTAGGAGTTACTGTCCCACCCCAACTTAAGAAGAAATTACATATGTGTGTAAATAGCTGGAGGCAGCAATCATGATGGGTAATTCCAGTCACTGCCCACTGTAGGCTGCCTTCTGACAACCCGGAGATCCATATTCCTCCTACAAAATATACTCATCCTTACCCAAGGTCTTCACAAGTATCATCCCATTATAGTGTTAGCTCAAAATACTGGATCTCATTAACTAATCCAAGTCCAAGTGTAGATGAGGCTCTTTGGATATAAGTCCGTAAGTTCATATCCTTAAATATAATTCTTTTTGGTCTGTAGTTATGTGAAACTATAAAAACATGTTATCTTCTCACCACACACACAATGATGGGACAGGCACTAAAACCAACAAAACAGGGGCGCCTGGGTGGCTCAGTCATTAAGCGTCTGCCTTCGGCTCAGGTCGTGGTCCCAGGGTCCTGGGATGAGCCCCGCATCCGGCTTCCTGCTCGGCGGGAAGCCTGCTTCTCCCTCTCCCACTCCCCCTGCTTGTGTTCCCTCTCTCACTGGGTCTCTGTCTGTCAAATAAATAAAAAATCTTTAAAAAAAGTAAAAAAAAAAAAAAACCAACAAAACAAAACAAAATATACCACTATATATTCAAAAAGGATGAAGTTAGAGACACAAAGGATTCTCTGCTCAATGGGATTTTGAAATTCAGTCAAGCAGATACCAGAAGTTCCTTAACTAGTTCTCAAGATGTAGGAATAATTTTCATGAATCCAGCCTCTGGATTCTCTTTTTCTTTCTTTTTTTGTTTTTCTGCAGTCTGTGTTATCCTTTCATTTTTTATATAAAAGTTAGGATGTGTTTACTGATGAGTGGCTTTCTTACCTGGCATCCCGTTGTTAGAATTTTGGAGCTCCATCAGCTTCTTCCTAGAAATTTTGAAGAAATGTCCCTATTAGATTGTGTCACTTAATTAAATTATTAAATTATGTTAGAACCTTTGTTAATTCAAGTTACCATTAATCTTTGTGTGGGGTCTATTTTTGGATTCTCTATTCTGCCCCTTTAATCTGTATGCCTGTATTTATACCAGTGCAGTTTTCTTGTGAAACCTGACATCAAATAGTTTAAATGTGCCAATTATATACTTCTTTTCTAAAACTATGTTGGCTGTTGTAAGTCATCAGTAATTTTCATATGATTTTTAGAATCAGCCTGTTAATTTCTAAAGTTGACTGGAATTCTATTTACTCTATGGATCAATTTGGGGGAAGATGATAATTCTATGGTCACTTCCACTTTTCAAGTGTGCTATAACTTTTCTTCGTTTTGCTTTTCTAATTTTCCAAGCAATGGTTTATAGTTTTCAGTAAAGAGATCCTCACACATCTTTCTTCAAATTTATTCCCAATTATTTAGGCTTTTTGATGCCCTCATAAATGGTATTGTTCAATGTCTTAATTTTATTTTTAATTTTTTGTTGCTAGTGTGTAGAAATGCATTCAGTTTTCAAATACTGTCCTTGAATACTCTGACTTTGCTAAATTCATCAGAAGAGTAGTTACTCTGTGTGTGTGTGTGTGTGTGTGTGCACACGCTGTGTGTCTATATACATAGTTTCCTTAGTATTTTCTAGGTAAACAAATATGGTTTTGTGAATACAAGCAGGTTTAATTCTTCCTTTCCAAACTAAATATATATATATATATATATATAGTTTTATTATAGTTTAGAACTTTCAATACAATGTTGAATATAAGTAGTAAAAATGAGTATACTTCCTTTATTTTGGTGTTAGCAGGAAAGATATTTGGCTATCTATCTTTCAATGCAAAGTATGATGTTACCTTTAGCTGTTTGTAAATCCTGCTATCAGGTTGAGAGTTTTCTTTTATTCTTAATGTGCTTAGTGTTTGTGTCATAAATGTACATTAACTTCTGTTGAAATGCCTCTTATGAATTTATTGAGATTCCTATGTAATTATTTTCCTTAATTGTTTTAAGGTGGTTAATTGCATTGTTTGATTTTTGAATGTAAAGCAAACCTGGAATAGATGTCACTTGCTCATGGTATGCAATTCATTTCATATAATTCTGAATTCTATTTGCTAATATATTATGAAAAATACGTCTTTCTTTTTTTTAAAGATTTTATTTATTTGACAGATTGAGAGTGAGTGAGCACAGGCAGGAGGAGGGGCAAGGGGAGGGGTAAGGGGAGGGGCAAGGAGAGGGGCAGGGGCAGAGACAAATGGAGAAGCAGGCTCTCTGCTGTGCAGGGAGCCCTATGTGGGGCTCAATCCCAGGACCCTGGGATCATGACCTGTGCTGAAGGCAGGCACTTAACCAACTGAGCCACCCAGGTACCCCTATGTCATGTAGTTCTATAGGGGCTCTGGACTATAGTATTTTCCTGGTTTAATAACATACTCTGTAAGTTTTTATTCTTTGGAAATTTAGAGACTTGTGTTATCAAATATATGCTCTCTTAGTGAAGATTCCTTGTATACTTGACAAGAATGTATTTAAGTAGTTGTCAGACTTAGTGTTTTGTAAAGTCAACTTTGTCAAATTGTTGGATAGCACAAGTTTTTTTCTCTCTTTTTATAAGTTTGTGTATTATATCGGTTACAGAGAGTGAGTTGTTAAATTTACCACCACTGTATATTTTCCTGTTCCTCTTATGTCAATTTTTGTTTCATGAATTTTTGTGCTCTATAATTAGGTCTTTGTGTATTTAGGATTTTTGTATGCTCTTAATAAATCATGAAATTTTCTCCTTTAACTCTTGTCATATACCGTGTATTGAAATATACTTTGATATTCATGAACTTGCTTTTTTATGTTGATAGTTGGCTTGTTTTGTTTTCAAAGATTTTATTTATGTATTTGAGAGAGAAAGAATGAGTCAGAGAGAGCCTGAGAGGGGAGAGGGTCAGAGGGAGAAGCAGACTCCCTGACGAGCAGGGAGTCCGATGCGGGACTCGATCCCGGGACTCCAGGATCATGACCTGAGCCGAAGGCAGTCGCTTAACCAACTGAGCCACCCAGGCGCCCTCATAGTTGGCTTGTATATCATTTCCCATCCTTTCAGCCTTCTTATGCATTTTCACTTAAGTTACATTATTTTACTTCCAATCTAACAATTTCTGCCTTTTAATTGGTGTGCTTAGTACATTTATATAGTTTATTAATTTTTATTGAGCTATAATTCACAACATATACATATTTTTAAAACGTACAGCTCATCGGCTTTTAATGCATTCTCAAAGGTGAACAACCATCACAACTCCCCAGTTCCAGAATATTTGCATTGCCCTGGAAAAGAAACCCCATGCTCAATAGTAATGGGTCTCTATTTCTCCTCCTATCCCCAGCCCTTGCCAGCCACATTTGTTTAGAGGTTTTGTTTCACATATGTTTCCATATCTCTTGTGTAGATACTTAAGACCCCCATTTCTGGGTCATACTGAAGCGGGAGAGTGAGGTTCTTATCTCACGGAGTCGAAGAATGAATCTCACAGATAAAGGAGAGTGAGCAAAGTGATAGAATTTTATTAAGCAAGGATACAGAAAAAGCTCTCAAGAGTGAGAGGGGTCCTGAACAGGTTGCCAACGTGGGCCTCCACCGATGGTCTTTTATTTTGAAATGACCAGGGAGCCTGTGGCCTTAACATTCTTGTGACATCTTAGTTTTAGTAAGACTGGTGATAACATCTTTAATGGCTTACTTCTTCTTTGGGGTTTGGTTATTCTTTGTTGGTCACAAGATGACTGTCATAAAAAGACCCCACCTCTAATGCCAGGACAGGATGGTCTGGTTTGTTCCCTTATCTCTGGTTTCATTATGCCTCAGCATTTCTGGGATTTCTGTGATTAATCACATAGCCCTCTACCTATCTGTCCCTACCTAGCCCTGCCTGTCCCTTTCTCAATGAGACCCTTTGGATGTACATCAGTGGGTCATATGCCTGGAGGATGATTGCCAACATGTATCGTAGGGACAAAGGAAGTTTTATATGTTAAAGTAGACTTACAGGATCCTGGAGGTCAGGCTAAGATTGCCTTTTGCCCTTAACAAAATGTCCACATTCAGGCAATTGAGTCCCTAGGGGAATGTCATTCTGCCTGTTTCAAGGACTTGTCAAATGGGCTCTAAGTAGTAAGGAAATTTGATAATTTTTCTTCTGCCTTTGTTTCCCACATCAATATGGTGATTATATGTGTGACATTTTGAAGAATTGCCAAATGCTTTTCAAAATGGCTACACCATTTTGAAAACTTCCATCAGCAGTGTGTGAGGGTTCTAACTTCTCTACATCCTTGCCTACACTTGTATTTTCTCTTTTTAGACCTTTATTTAGCCATCCTAATGGGTCTGCAGTGGTAGCTCATTATGGTTTTAATTTGCATTTCCCTAATGGCTAGTGATATTGATCATCTTTTCATGTGCTTATTGGTTATTCATGTTTCCTCTGAGAAATATGTATTAATTTTTTTGTCCATTTTTTTTCAATTGGGCTATTGGTCTTTTTATTGTTGTGTTATTTATAAATTCTACGTACTAGACCCATATTAGATACATGATTTATAAATATTTTCTCCCACTCCGTGAATTGTCTTTTCACATTCTTGATACTGTGCCTTGAAGTGTCAGATTTTTTAATGTTGATAAAGTTCAATTGATCTTTTTTTTAGTTGTATGTGCTTCAGGCATCATTGCTAGAAAAATATTGCCTATTCCAATGTTACAAAGATCTACACCTGTGTCTTTTTCTAAGCGTTTTATAATTTTAGCTCTTAAATTTAGATTTTTTTAATCCATTTTATGTTAATTTTTGTATATGATCTGAGCTTGGGACGCAATTTCAGTTTTTGCATATGTATATCCAATTTATCCTTTCAAGATTTGTTGAAAGAATTGAGGAGTTGAATTATCCTGACACAATAATGAAAATCAATTGACCTTAAAAGTATGGGTTTATTGGAGCTCCTGGGTGACTCAGTCAGTTAAGCATCAGACTCTTGGTTTCGCTCAGGTCATGATCTCAGGATTGTGAGATCTAGACCTGTGTCAGTCTCCAAACTCAGTGTCCCCACTGAGATAATCTGCTTGAGATTATCTTCCTCTCCTTCTGCCTCTCCCCTGCTTACACACGCACGCTCTCCCTCTCTAAAATAAATAAATAAATCTTTAAAAAAAAGTATGGGTTTATTTTTGAACTTTCGTTTCTATTCCACTGATTTACAGGTTTATTCTATCCCAGGACCACATGGTCTTGATCACTGTAACTTTGTAGTAAGTTTTTAAATCTAGAATATCCAGTCTTCCAACCTGGTTCTTTTTCGTACCTTTTTGGCTATTTAGGTTACCTTGCATTTTCATATTAATATGGAAATGCATATTTCCATAACAGCTTGTTAATTTCTACAGAAAAGATACTAAACCAGTATTAGATGTATGATTTGTAAATATTTTCTCCCACTCCGGGAATCATCTTTTCACTTTTTTGATATCATGCTTTGAAGTGCCAGTGGACAATGGGCACATAAGGAGCCAGATTATCCAGTTTAGTTTGGCTAAAAATTTCGTGTGAATGGTGACGTGCCCAAAGATTAGGTTAGATGCATAGACAGGAAACAGGTGAAGATGTATTCCGTCTGAAGGCTGTGCGAAGCTCTCAAGTGTTTTATTTAGGAAAGGATAAAATTCACATTTTAGAAGTAACACTAAACTATGGTGTAAATGGAATGTGCATGGAACAGAAACAGGAAGACAGGTAACGAGACCACTTATGGGAAACTGCAATAATTTCAGAAAGTACAAGGGCATGAATTAATTCTGGTAACTGTGATGGAGAGAAGGGATGGGGGTTGGGAGATATTTTAAAGAGATCAAATCACAAGAATTAGAAAGTTTTTAGTGAGGGGAAATGGAAAAAGAAAAATCATCATTACTGCGTACAATTTCATACTGAGTGACTGAGAAAGTGGTAGCTCTGGATATTCAATCTGATAAGAAACACTAGAGGAAGTAAAGAATGAGTCCAGACTTACAGCTGAGTAAATTGATCTTTATGATTCAAACATTTCAGAATACCATTTCATCCTGAAAAGCTTAACTGAGAGGAAAAATTGTGCACAATAGTAGACCACAGAATTTTTATTTCAACCTGCAGAGTTATGTGTGCTCAACTCTGGGTTGAGTAGCCCCATACATCACAGAAAAAGTTAGCAAGAAAACTTATAGTTTGCACTTCTCTCCATTGAAAAAGCTTCAGTATTTCCATGTCTTGCATTTCCAAAGTTAGGACCCAATATTTGAGAGTTTTGCATTCTACTTCCTTGTGCTGTGGTAGCTTTAATCATGTTTTTAAAAATAGCTTTCTCCAAAAACACAAGTAAATAAATAAAGTTGTAACTGGGTGGTGTTTGCTAACCTTAGAACAATTTATATTGAGTGATAGGATTAAATCCAGAACACACATGAATAAAGAAAAAGTTTGATGAGTTAAATTTTAGAAAGTGTGTAGCTTTTATCCTTTTATAGAAATGGAGAAACAGGAATATAGATTGAGACTTTGTGTCCTTTCCTCTGGGAAAAATTCCCAACGAGGGAAATTGGTTTCACATTATGCTTCTGTCAGAACTACCCCTAGTCTGTGGATCTGTTGCTCTTTCTGGCTCACTGCACTAAAAACTTCTTAAGGACAAGGGTCCTGATTTATTTCAGCACATTCCTTGATACATAGTAGGGATGGATAAATTTATTTTTCCATTCCATCACATTGAATTGGCTTTAAACCTAGAGTAAACACAAAGACGGTATTGATACAGACCAAAAGAATAACTGAATAGAGTTGTGGAAATTGCAGGATTACGTGAGGGTCATATGAGCTAGGCAGGGATACAGAAATGTCAGGACAGGCTTGAGCAAGACAAGACAGCCAATTAAGTAAGCATTACCTAGCAGTACCTGGGCAACTTAGAGCAATTGCCCGAGAGATGTGGCTACATTCAGGACAGAATTTAGCAACCTGAGGCATGCCCCCCCCCAAAAAATCAAATTCTTAAGCATTTCAGAATGGGAATCAAGCAAAGGTTAGAGGCTATGCATGGAAATAAGATGGTACCTGAGATTGTCTAATGATTCCTACCACTTTGAGAGAGGGCTGCAAGATATTGTGACTTTTCCACATAACTGGCCCAAATAAAACCCAGAACTGTTGTTCAATTAAAACAAGAACATTTATATAAAAAAGTAATATATATTCAATCAATTAAAACTGAAAGATATATAAAAGGAAACTGACTACCTCCCTGCAGTGTCGGCTTTTTTCTGCCCTCCCTCAAGCCTCACCTGCTTGGATTATATTCTTTCCTAACTGTGCATATGTCCATGTTTATAAATACGAATATTCTACACATGTACCTTTTGTTATTTATACTTTCATCTAAGTAAGATCTCAGCTTCTATATTATTGCATGGCATGGTTTTCTCAGTCCACAACAAATTATAGAGAACCCTCCAGTTGGACCTTTAGATTGCCTCTGAAATAATCAGTGTTATTCATATATAGATATACACAGATGTTTAATTTCTCTTGTTTTCCAGGACACTGGCATGTGTTTGGTTTGTCTCTTCTCTATCTTTCTGGTCCCTCTGACTTTTTAATTTTGAGGCACTACAGGAATTAGTCCTCAGTTCTTTCCTTTTCTTCTACATTTATTTCATAGATAACCTCATTCTGTTTCATTGCTCTAAATGCCACTTTTGTGCTGGATGTCTCCCAAATTTATAAAATCAACCATATTTGTCTTTTGAACTACAGACTGCATATGAAAATGACCTCTAGATATCTACTGAGATCCCCAATAGAAATACCATGGTTAGCATGTCAAAATTCAATTCCTGGGCACCTGGGTGGCTCAGATGGTTAAGTGTCTGCCTTCGGCTCAGGTCATGATCCCAGGGTCCTGGGATCGAGTCCCGCATCGGGCTCCCTGCTCCTTGGGAGCCTGCTTCTCCCTCTGCTTCTCTCTCTCTCTCTCTCTCCCCCTCTCTCTCTCTCCTCCTCTGTCTCTCATGAATAAATAAATAAAATCTTTAAAAAATAAATAAATAAATAATAAAAATTCAATTCCTGATCTTCCCCATTCTAGTTCCTGTACCTGTATGCTTCCACATCTCATTTGATTACAATTCCACATTCTTAGTAACTGTGAGAGAGGGAAAGAATCTCAAGCAGACTCCGCGATGCTCGCAGAGCCCAGTGAGGGGCTCCATCTCACAACCCCAGATCATGACCTGATCCAAAATCAGAAGTCAGATGCTTACTGACTGTACCACCCGTGTGCCCCCATGGTTGTACCATTTCTTATCACTTTCACCACCACCCCGGTCCATGCTGTCATCATCAATCATTGTATTACCATTGTGGCAGTCTATCAGTTCTCCCTGCTTTCATTTTTGTTCCTCTATTTTCTGTTCTCAGTAATGAAGTAGACACAATCCTTTTGAGACATAAATCAATTATGATACTCCACTGCTCAAAACTTTCCAGTTTCCCTTTATCTTATTCAGGGGTCCTCCATGATCTTGCTTCCAGTTACAGTGTCCCTCCATCCATGGAGGATACCCTCCAAGACCCCCAGTGGATGCCTAAAATCTCGGATAATACTGAACCCTGTATATATGGTGTTATATTTTATACATGTATACCTATAATAAAGTTTAATTTATAAATTAGACATGAGAGATTAACAGCAATGATAAAACAGTTATAACAAACATGCTGTAAAAAAGTTATGTGAATTGTGTATAGGGTCCCTCTTAATATATCGTACTGTGCTATACTCATCCTTCTTATTATGATCATGTGGGACAATAAAATGACTGCATGATAAGATGAAGTGAGGCGAATGATGTGGGCGTTGTGACACATCATTAAGCTACTACTGACCTGCTGATGATACATCAGAAGGAGGATCATCTGCTTCTGGACCACAACTGACAAGGGGTAACTGAAACCAGGCAAAGCGAAACCAAAGACAAGGGGGACTGCTGAATTTCTCTGATATCTTCTACTGCCCTTCTCTGTCCATGCAGTTGTGGTCACACTTGCTTCCTCACTGTTTCTGGAATCTGCTTGTCATGTCCCTAACTTGATCCTTTTGCTCTTTCTGTTCTTCCTGCCTGCAATGCTCTTCCCTATAATATGCACTTGGCTAACTCCTTCACTTCCTTCGAGAGTTTACTAAAATGTCGTCTTTTGAATATGCCCTATCTGACTTCTTTATTAGATTTTATTGTTGCTTTAACAAATCACTGCAAAATTAGTGCCTTAAAACAACACAAATTTATTTACCAACACTTTTACAGGTCAGAAGTTTAAGATAGTTCTCGCTGGGCTAAAATCAAGTTGTGGGCAGGGCTTCATTCCTCTAGGGAAGAATCCATTCCCTTGCTTTTTCTCAGCTTCTAGAGGCCTTTCTTAGGTCTTGCATGAAGATTTTTACATTTTAGAACCAGCAATGAGGTGCTGAATCCTTCTCACACTTCCGTTTTTCCCCCTCTCTCACCCAGCTGGGGTCAGTTCTTCCCTTGTAAGGACCCATGTGATCAGAATTGTCCCATTTAGAGACACCAAGGTAATTTCCTTGTCTTAAGGACCTTAACCTCAATCACGTGTATGAAGTCCTTTTGCCATATAAAGTAACATATTCACAGGCTTCCAGTGTAAAGATAGAGACATCTTTGAGGGGCCAGTGTTCTGCCCACCATATTTCCATATTTAATATTGCAATCTCTCTACACATTCTCAACCACCTTTGATAGTTCTTCTCCTCCTTTACTTTCTTTCTCTCTTTGTAAAAGGGAATGTAGGTCTTGCCACCTTCTAACATATTCTATATCAGTCATGTTTTCTGCTTACTGTATATTTCTTCCCACTGGGATTAATGTAAGCTCTCCCAGGGTAGGAATCTCGGCATTACTGATGTGTTTTAAGTACTGAGTACCGGGACTGGAACACAGTGAGAGCTCCAAAAATATTTGTTGGCTATATACTTCTGAAAGTGATTACTAGATCAAATGATAATCTTACATTTTATTGTCAGATGAATTTTCTAAATGATTGAAGCCATTCACATTTCTTCATCTTCTTTCCATCTCCCTTCAATATGTAATTACTGCTTTTTTATTTGAATAAAGAGCTGCAATGAACAGTAATGATAGAGTTTTAATGGAGATGAAATCACAACACATGTGAACGTGTGGACAATGGTTTGGGCCAGTATTTTTCCGGAATTGTACTAATGTTAGTACACTCTGAGATTTTTTTTTTCTTTAAAACCAGCTGCCAGGGCTGTCTCTTTCTCAGCTGGACCCTAATTGGCAGATAAAAGAACACAGATTAACTCTGATAGAGAAGAGGTACTCCTATGCACCATATATCTCCAACTTTAATCAATTGATTGGGTTTTGAGGCTTTCCAACAATTAACAGTGAAATTCTCAACCACTGACTTGCCTCCTGCAGTGCATAAATATTTGGTACACTCCAATGTGGCTCCCTAAAGTATAGCTGAAAGATATGGAATTATGACAACTTCAGACATCAAAGATATTTTATAGTTTTTGTTTTTAATCTTGTACATTAATACCCCTAATCTGGGATTTAGGGGATATAATAAACACATACTGTCTCCTGTTCCTTTTCCCTCCTCCTCCTCCCTCATTAGTTTCCTTCTCTAAGAGTACACATTAATAATTTAAATGTTAAAAACTGAAATTCAACAGGAGACTTCTGCATGTTTGCAAAGACCTCTGATGTTTCTAATTAAACAAACACATACCTCATTTCCTTACTCTCACCTAATTTCTTAACATTTTAATCAATTAATGTTAGATTTGTGCTGGAACAAAGTGCTTTATCATTACTAATTTTTTAAAGATTTTATTTATTTATTTGACAGAGAGAGACACAGCGAGAGAGGGAACACAAGCAGGGGGCATGGGAGAGGGAGAAGCAGGCTTCCTGCTGAGCAGGGAGCCCGATGCGGGGCTCGATCCCAGGACCCTGGGATCATGACCCAAGCCGAAGGCAGATGCTTAATGACTGAGCCACCCAGGCGCCCCCTTATCATTACTATTTTTAATATAATTTTTTTTTAAGATTTTATTTATTTGAGAGAAAGAGAATGAGGGACAGAGGGCGCGAGGTGGGGGAGGGTCAGGGGGAGAGGCAGGCCGCCCGCTGAGGAGGGAGCCCGATGCGGGACTCGATCCCGCGACTCCAGGATCATGACCTGAGCCGAAGGCAGTTGCTTAACCAACTGAGCCACCCAGGCGCCCCTTTAATATAACTTTTTACATATTAGTTGATACCTAATTAAAACCGATGGTTATGTTTTTTTTTTTTTTGTACAAGACTGATATGTTCATTACCAAGAGACTATTATGATTTCATGTTTTTTCTTTTTTACATCAATTAGTTATTAATAGTTCAATTGAATTTTGTTTCATCTGCTTATAGTTTAAAATATAACACATTCTGGAAAAAATACAACACATTCTGGAATGAAGGATGTATAATAAATTTTAATAATGTATTTCCTATCATCTTCATATTGCATCACTTGTACTTTATATGTTGGGAAAATAATAGTAGTGGAATTACTATATAATATTTCTGACTTTATTCCTGGATTCCACTGGAATACTGTAAATATAAGTTTCCTAGTCATAAAAATACATAAAACATTTAGTTTAAAATATTATAATTTTAAGTCAGTGACCTATCTTTTTAACATAACTCAAAGTTCTGACTAAAAGCAACTTTTGAAATTAATTGCTCTGCCACAATCTTCTTAACCTTTCCAAGTTATTCTTCCCCAAGGGGTAGAATATTATCTTAGTGAGGAACTCTGCTTTGGAGTGAAAGCTATAAATTTTTAGGTCCTGATCCTAATGTGATCCAGGGTGAATAAATAGTTTTCTACGGGGAACTCATGTGAGTCGCACGAGCTTCCTAAGTGCCATAGGTTACTACTTAACACTTTAAAAGAGACAATTTATTAAAGTAATGCCAGAGAAGTGCTCATTTTGCTTTCCTTGGGTGGTTATATTTTCTTTCTTCATTCTCCTCCCCTTTTCTGTTCTCTAAAGAACAGTTAATTAACCCTACATTATTATGTGATAACATACACAAGCATTCTTTCTCCTTGCTTTAGGACAATATAACCTCTGTCCTTTGGCACAAAATATAACTTACTTTGCAAAATCTCATGACTCTAAAAGTATATTCCCACCACCATGTGTTGTGATAAGACCCTGACACTGTTCTCTCAGTGGTATTTCGTATTTCTAAACTTTCTGCTACAAAGAGTTCAGTATACATGACTAAAGTCAACTTTGTCTCCCAAATATTTTTACATAGGTCAATGTAAGATACAATGAAATTCTCTCTTAATATAATAGCTAGCTCAACTTACAACATCATATTTTGCTGTTGCTAAATCAGCATCACGTCTACATCCAGAGTATTTCTAATGTATGTACTCTACTCCCAGTTCTTTTGTTTGATGTCTTATTGCTGCCCATGCTCAGAGATAACACATTTCTATCCTGGTTTTCTGTTTTACATGATTATCTGTATCAAAGAGCTTTCTCTCTGTATCTTAAGATTTTTACCTCTACTAATATGATTACTGCTCACGCATTCCATTTATTCATTCATTCACTCATTCATCCATTCATTCATTCACTCATTCACTGTTTCTTGCCTTAAAAAAACCTAAAATACAACATGTGCTCTTTCAGGATCTTAAAACTCACTGATTAAGCAAAAGAAAAAAATATAGCTGGTGGTTCTCTCAAGAGCCACTTCTGTTGCAGATATGTATTCCAAACTGAACTGAACATTTGGAAATGGGTATTTGTAGACAAGAGGTAATCCTGAGTGGATCACTTTATTCTTTCACAAATAGTTATCATCCTAATCATATAAGCTAAATGCCATTGTAATAGTTTTCCATCTGCGTTAACATAAAATCTAATCATTCTAAGATTCAACTAGGCCTGCTGAGAGATTCACAAAATCCATTAATGAAATGATTATCTATATTATTTAAACACTCATGCTAAGCATTATTAACATCTTATATAATTCAAATACATATTTATAACATTTTAATATTTTTACTATGTTGTCCAATAATATAAATACTGCTAAATTATAACTCACTGATTTTATTGCACATCTATTTTCAAATTAGACATAACTTTGGGAATATTTAGGCTTAGTTGTTTACTAATTATAAGCACTTTATGAATATGGAATGAGATTCAAGTCTTAAAATCTAAAGCCTTAAAATTCCTCAAATATTTGTCTTTTATCTGAAATGCCTAACAATCTATATAAAGCATAGAGTGTGTTATGTTTTTAATACATGCTTTAGATTGACAACTTGCCTATTTCTCTTACATACTTCCATTGCTGGTCTATATATATAAGCCCAATCTTTAAATATGATTAACATTTTGTAAAACAAACCTTCAATCCAAAATAAAGGAACATCAAAATAACCTCACTGAGAACATAGAAGAATATGAAAATATATCCTGAAAATAAAATTCAGTTGTCACCATTGCTATGTCTTTCTGAAAGTCGTAGTTAGAAGTGTAACATATTTCCCACAAAAGGGTTTTAAATTAGTTATATAGATTTATAATTTATATATAGTATAACAATAGCTAATAAAACTTTCTCACTTTTTTTTTACCTATTATGTTTCAAATTTGGGTATTTTTTTAAATTTTATTATGTTATATTAGTCACCATACAATACATCATTAGTTTTTGATGTGGTGATCCACGATCCATTGTTTTCGTATAACACCCAGTGTTCCATGCAGTATGTGCCCTCCTTAATACCCACCACCGGGCTAACCAATCCCCCCTCCTCCCTCCCCTCTAAAACCCTGTTTGAAAAATATGGAATGCTTCACGAATTGGTGTGTCATCCTTGAGCAGGGGCCATGCTCATCTTCTCTGTATCATTCCAATTTTAGAATATGTGCTGCCAAAGCGAGCACCTGTCTCATTTTATTTAATAACAAGAGTGTTTGAGAAAGTGTTTTTAAAAACATTTGTTTAATGAATTTGTTGTTTTACTTTGCTATGATTTGGTTAGGGATTAAACCAAAGTTGCAAAATGTGAAACAGGCTGCTCTTTTGATATTTTGCAGGTTTCTGCTTCATAAATGATAAATCCTTTTTCTAGGTGCTAAAAAGATATGTTGAGAAACATAAAGAAATGACTATTGCATTTCCATCCATGCATACAACTATCTCCACACAACTCATTATGCATTCTTTATTCAGTGGTTAATTTACTAATGAAGTGTGAAATCTTTGAAAGCTATGTTTTTCATATTTTGCTAATGGAGTTCTTACGCCTCTTTATAAAAGCTCAAAAAAAAAAGTAATTTTGGAAAGATATAATTTGTTGAATCTTGCTAAGTGATTCCCATCAGAATTTGTCCCTGTTTATGTCTTATGCATTTTCAAGAAAGAGATAGGATTATTTTTGAGATACTATAATTTATATTTCAGTTGCCTCAATTTTACCATAAAATAGTCCTTTTGTCACAGTTTATTATATTTTTCTATATTTTATCTTTTTAAAAAAATGTCTTCTAAGAGTTCAGAGGCTTTAATATAATCCTTGAAAATTTTCTCTTTATTATGGCAAGAAACCCAAAAGCTGTATAAACAAGGTTATATTTTTCAATGTTTCCAAGTGTCAGAAATGAGCAAAAGGTGAGCAGTTAAGGTTAAGTAACCAAAAGAGTTTCATATGAAGGATAACTGTTCAAATCTCTTGGGAGAAACAATTCACAATTCTTCAAATATATGTTTAAGATTTAAGTGAATATTGTGTGGTTGTTTCTCGTTAGAAATATAGCAGTGGCTCTTATGGAAATATTTAATTAAGATGGTATAAGTTATAATAGATTATGAAGTATGAATTATATGCAGTTTAAAAGCATGTCTTGGGGTACCTGAATGGCTCAGTCGGTTAAGCATTCAACTCTTAATTTCAGCTCAGATCATGATCTCAGGGTTATGAGATTGAGCTCCGTGTTGGGCTCCACACTCAGGGCAGAGTCTGCTTGAGATTCTCTCTCTCCCTCTCCCTCTGCCCCATCCCCCATGCTCTCTCTCTCTAAGATAAATAAATAAAATCTAAATAAATAAATAAAAATTTAAAAATAAAAGCATTTTCTGATGTTTAAATGATGAAAAAGTGGTTTATAATTATCTTAATATGTATTTATCTTTCTTACTAAATACTTCTTCTCTACTGAAATATTACTCTGTAATATTTTTAAAATGATATTCCATTATTTTTATTTTAATGAATGAGAATTTGTTAGTGTATTTCAATTAATTAAAAAATAGGCCCATGTATTGATTAAATCAATCAATTTTGATTTACTACTATTTAAATTTTGAGTTAAAGTTTCATAATTAAAAAAAAAGGGGGGATGCCTGGCTGGCTCAGTCAGTAGAACATGTGACTCTTGATCTCGGGGTCATGAGTTCAAGCCCCATGTTGGGCAGAGAGATGACTAAAAATAAACAAACAAATAAACTTAAAAAAAGATAATATTCTATTTTAATCTATTTAATGCCCTTAATGTTCTAAATCTGAACAATTAATCAGGAAAATTCTTTTTTTTTAATTTTTCAAATTATAAAATTAATACCTTTGTAACAAATAAGTGCCTCTTTTGTGGAAATTTTTAATAATTTGAATATTCTCCTACCATATATATTTTTCTTTTTGAAATTTTATGTTTGAAATAAAATGCCAAGCAATTAATTTTAAAAAATCATTATTCCTGAAAGTATTGAAGGCAACAGTGATTCACTGGTAATTTCTTTCTCCAATTCTATTTTCTGTAGTTAGTGAAGTGGTGAATTAGTAGAATAACATCAAGTGTTATTGTTTTTCTTTTAATTAGTATTATTTATTTCTCTTAAGTCAATAATTGTATTTTTTAGATCATGATAAAAAATATCCATATCAATACCAAGTAGAGAAAAACTGCAGAAAAATAAATGATTGTAGTAACTGACAGGACACTGTGGAGATAAGAAAAGTTATAATCAAAGTAAGTTAAAAATTATAGATAGACAATTTTAAGGTAACATGATGTTAGGTTGGAATATAATTGGAAGCTACATTATTTAATTTTTATTTTCCAGCTGCACTCCAATTCTGACAAAGGCGATGGGTCTGTCAAGTACATCCTTACTGGAGAAGGTGCTGGGACTATATTTATCATTGATGATACCACCGGTGACATCCACTCAACGAAAAGCCTAGACAGAGAGCAGAAGACCCACTATGTGCTTCATGCCCAGGCTATTGACAGACGAACAAACAAGCCTCTTGAACCCGAATCCGAGTTCATAATCAAAGTACAAGACATCAATGATAATGCTCCAAAGTTCACAGATGGACCATACATCGTTACTGTGCCTGAAATGTCAGATATGGGTAAGAAAAAACATTCTTTACTTTGGCAGTTAATATATATTTGAGAATCCAAAAAGTCATCATTTGAAGACAAGTTTTTCATTTGTGCGTGTGTGTAGAAATCTGAAGAAATTTCAAAATATTTTGATATTTACATGTGGCTTAAAATGTTAAAGAATATTGGGTCTAGATATTATAGTATTTGTTAAAATTCATTTATGAACTTATAAGTATAGGTAATGGTTTGTTTATCAAGAAAAAAAAAAACCTTTCCTTTATTCCCATAAAGGAACACCAGCAATTCTTACTTGACAGAGGTTTTGACCATATAATTTCTTCATGTATCTTGCTACGAAGATAACAACACATTCAAGGTGAAAATTTACATAAATAAAAATAGACAATATAATGTCTGAAATCTTTTGCTACACGTCTTTTAAGCTTGCAGTTTATGAGCAAATTACATTAAAATTGTAAGTAATAGCTACAGTATTCAATAAAACCTTTTAGATACTCATAAGCATTTACATACCTTATTTGTTTTAAAACATACATAATCCTTAAAGTATTTTGGATACCATTTTAAAGATGTATAAACCGGCATACTGTAATTAGGTGATTTTCCCAAATTCATATATCTAGAAAAGGGCCAAGAAGAAATTGACACCAGGTTCTCTTGAATGTAGAGCTTACACTGCAGTTGATGGGTTATGATCTAGGTCTCTAGTCACTCTGATGATCTGGGGATTTCTCATTACTTATAGATCTCTGTCATATAGCTATTTTATTTTGTTTTTAGCTCCTATGATAAATTTTCTAAATCATTAAAATGAAGTTCAGCTATGATAATTTTTTACTATCTCTGTAAGACTCTAAGCTGGGATGTAGAACACAATTTTTGAGTAAAGATTTTATATATTTGAGCTTATATGTATTACTAGATATGAGTATTATATATGTAAGTCTATATGGCTCAACACCATTAAGCCTGGCAGGTGAGAGTTTATGTGGAAACTCTAGAACAGACTTCCTTCTCTCACCTTGTCAAGGAACTGACACCCCATTTGCTAGCCCCCTTTTGTCTCACAGAAGTGAAGATCTCTGTGACTCCATCATTTATGAGAATGCCATTGGTAAGGCTACATACGAGCCCCAAGGAGTACAGGTGAAACCACCATAATCAAGGGGCAAGGCACCAAAGAGAAACAGGCAGGGTAGTCATTACCGAGCAAGTTACTGAGCAGAAGAAAACAAGAGCCCTAGTGTTGTTGGGATACTACAAAGAAATTTCTGTAATTCAGAGCCATGTTTTCTGCAACTAGTAAACAACAAAATATCAGTATATGATTAAGGCATGTACCATCATTGATATGATCCAAATTATTGTCCTGGAGCTTGAGAACATATCAGACTGGAAAAAGTAAGTAAAAATCAGAGAGCAAAAAATCCCCAAAATGTGGGAGTTATGGTACAAGATGAGACTTAAAAGATATGCTCATTAGACCTCTCGTGTGAATGATGTATGTTCCCAGACAGCAAAAAAGAGTAGATGAAGGAATGAACAATATTTTTTTCCTTGAGGTGAAGAATATATTGAATTTATGAGTTTAATAGATTTTTTGAGGAAGGGTTAGAATAAGAATTAAACCTAGGTAAATCCTGGCAAAGTACCTAAAACCCAAATAAAAGATACATTTTTATAAAATTTCAGATATTTTTAAATTGCCTACTAATTTATATACATGTATATATATATATATATATACACATCTTATTTATCACTTGAAATACTAGAATCTGATTGACAGTTGAACATATAACATACAAAGAAAAAAAAATTTCGAGCTCCAAATCCTTTGTTCATCAAAATATGATTCATTTGTCAAGGTAAAATAAATGTTTGGGGAAGGATCAAGAAAGTAGATCATCACCTTATCTTATCTAAAAATATATTTGAGAAAATGTTGAAAATGAATCCAAACAGCAATCTTTAAAATCAAGGAAAATGACAAGGAAAGGAAAAAAATATATTTATTGGAAATGTACCCTGAAGTATGTGTTTGTGTGTGTACACAGTTAAGTCTAAATGGGTACATTTGAGGATGCTAAAGGACACTGTACAATCTAAGAATCATGAAGCTTCAAGGAATTATTGAAGCATAGGCTATAGTTTGAGCACTTAGGAACAAGTCACAACATTACAAAGTCTTCATCCAGAACTTGAGAGGAGGATGGGAATGGGAAACAGTATTCCTAAGTTCTTTTACTGAGATGAGTATGGTTGAGGAGAAATATATAATATCTGCAAGAAGTAGAGAAAAAGGGGCACTTGGGTGGCTTTGTCATTTAAGCATCTGCCTTCAGCTCAGGTCATGATCCCAGGGTCCTGGGATCAACCCTGTCTCAGGCTTCCTGCTCAGTGGGGAGTCTTCTTCTCCCTCTGCCTCTCCTCCTTTCCCCCTGAGAGAGAGTGCTCTTTCTCACTCTCTTTCTCTCAAATAAATATTTTTTTTTAAATAAGCATCCATTAAAAAAAAGTAGAGAAAAAGAACAAATAGAAAAAACAGAATAGGCTTTAAGTAATTGTATTACTGTGCTTCTAGGCATGATTGCATTGAGAGAGAGAGAGAGAACTCGCTAAGGAAAAACAGATAAAAAAAGCATCATCAGAGCATAGAATGTACATTTTAATATGAATGTATAGGAAGTCCCCTGAAAGTTAGTGGAAGGAGGAACTCACTTTCCATATTTGCTTCAGAATGGGTGATATTTGCATTGATTCTGATTTTAGAATTAAAAAGCTAGTAATATTTTAGTGGAAGGACCAGCCAGCAATGGCAGGGGAGACAAATTCAGCTTGCTGTCTGTTTTCGTAAATAAAGTTTTACTGGAATACAGCCCCGCCCATTTGTTTAAATATTGCCTATGGTAGTTTGGTAGTAATGCCTATGGTAGGCATTACAGTGGCAGAACTGAGAAGTTGCAATGGAGACCATTTGACACAAAGCTGAAAATGTTTCCTGTGTTGCCTTTTACAGAAAAAGTTTGCCAACCTCTATTGTAAGGGCTTGCAGGGGATGAGACTGGAGGCAAGGGGAATAATTAGAGGATAGCGTCACAGCTCTGATAAACAAAGCATCTGCTACTCTAGGGCAGTTGGTGTTCTGCCAGCCCTGCTGAATACACACATATACCTGAACATATGTTATTTGTTCTAAACGATAGGATTGGGCTTCTTCCCTTTAGATGGATACTGTTAGTTATCTAACTATTATTCAGCTTGTCTTTTTGTGTTGCTACAAATCAGTTTTGTTCAGGGTTACATGATGCAGAATCAAATATTCACTTCCCACCACTCCCTTCCATCTAGGACACACATATTTCACCCATGGCCCATAATGCAGATGGGGTATGGAAATGCAGCTGCCAGTCTTACCGTAAGGATGAAAGCTTGCTGCTAAGTGAGATGGAGCAGAAAGTTAAAAGGGTCTGGAAGAATGATTCTATTGCAGAACTGATGCTCTCTCCCAGGCCTGCCAATGCCAAAATCATTCTTTACAAAGTAAATCTTGTTTCCATTTAAACTCTTTCATTGGATCTCAGATACATATAGCTATATTGAATCTGAACTGGTACTTGGACAAATTGGATATTTAACAAAAAACCCAAAGGCAAAAAATTAAAACCAGTACTGAATCCAAAAGACTAGTGAGAATGGTTTCAGCATCAGATAAGAAACAATGATGCCATTTTCCATGAAGTGCCTTGATTTGGGAATGACACATGAAATCAGCACTTATTTCCCTTTCTATGTAATTGTGATGCTAGATGATTGTACTATTGCAGCTATTTCCCTTTTTGCCTATGATGCAGTTAACAGTTGATTTCAGATATTTAAATCTTGCTTGCCATCAGCTGGAGAATCAATTGCATCCATAGAAATTTTGATCAGCAAGGAAAAGGAAATTGAACATTTGAATGTTGACTTTGAGTTCTGCAGAAAATCTAAAGTTGATCACCACGAAACAACCAGTTGGTTTTGCCAGGATCTGAGACTACAAGTTGTCAAAGCAGTTGTGGTAATGATAACTGAAACAGAATCAAGGAATATTTATTGAGCACTTACTATATGCCAGGCATTGCATGTAATTTGTAATAATTTCATGCTCACATCATAAGGGCAACATTATGGTTATCCTTGTTTTACAGAGGATAAAACTGATACGTAGACTTAAATAATTTGCCCAGGACTACATGGTTAGTAAGAAGCGCAACTGGAAAACATTTATAAGCCAGATAGAGATTCAGCTTTTAAGTTCCCAATTTTTTTTAAATTTAGTTAAAAATGTAAAATCTGGATCAAGCTATTTGTGGAATAATTATAACAAAAATAGTGGATGTTCCAGAATCCGTACAGTTTATTGAGCCAGAAGTGGGGGTTTCCTTCTTGACATGTGAGGATAGATTCGATGTTATTATAATGTTCCTTTTTGTTTTAAAGGATTGGGTTTGGGAATGGCTACATACCATGAAGAGGAAAATCAATCCTAAATTTCCTGAGAGTAAAGGAATAGACATTTATTTATATTAGAAATCTAATCCCTAGGGGGTCCAGCAAGGATATGTTTTAGGAAAAGGATTTTCTAACAACTCCAAAATGTGTACATTGGATATAGTGTGGATAAAGACAATGGACAGTCTCCAGGAAGGTATGTGTGCCAAAAGCTGAAAAACCTTTGTGATGCAGATAGTGTGCAGAGTGAAACAAATGGAGGTATGGAGCAATGGAAAGTAGCCTCATTAACTGAGCTCAGGAGTGGGGCTCAGGTGGAGGACCAGTGTACTCATGATGCTGAGACAATGGGAATAGTGTGCTTTTCCCCACACTTAAGGACAAAGTTAATAGTAAACAAATCCATGATTAAACTATAAAAACTAAAACTTGAATCTGCTGTGAAAACACAGCCACTAAAAAACAAAACAAGTATATGAAGGATTTTTTAAATGTAAGATAAGATAAGCAACAATCAGTAAGACATGAATTTAAATGAATAAACATTTGAAAATACAGATGTCAAATAATTATGCTAAACGTAATAAAATGAAAGATGAACTGAAATACTGGCAAACATGGCTGACAGAGAACTAATTTTTATTACATAAGGGGATTTTTTAATAACATTCACAATCAAATTAAAAATGGGGAAATTACATTAGCAGGAGAGTCACAGAAAAAAGAAACGTATCACTTGTCCAAAGAAAAAACCTCAAATTTCGTTAGTAATTTAAGAAACCACAAAGGAGAAGGAGAAACCAGTGTTCACCTACCAAAGTATACAAGTCTGATAATTCACAAAGTTGTTAATGTACAGAGCTGTTAGCAGACAGGTGAAGTCCTACAGTCGTTTTGGGTAGCAATTTAACGGTATTTTAAATTGAGAACGTATTATAGACAACTATCCTATAGATGCATTCACATGATTCCACAAAGAGGCATGTTAAAGGAATGCCATTCCTAACAGGGAAACATTGGAAACACACTTGAAATCTACCAGTTAGGAAGTTTTCAAGTAAATGACTCTTCAAACACATACAGATTACATATGCACTCTTAAAATGAGCGAATTTGTATGTATATACTGACATACGAAGATCTATATTGTTTTAGTGAGAAAAAAAGTTTTCAGAAGTACATGTGGAATAGTCTAGTTTATTTTAGAAAGTAAGGGTGTGTTGTATGGTGTATGTGCATATAGGATATATCTTAAAAAAACACACATACTGGTGAAGGCGATTACTTCGAAAAATGGGTTGTGGCTTTATCTGCTATCAGAGAAATGCATTCCTCTTTACTAAAAATATATATTTTTATATATATGTTATTTATAAAGTGATAATAAAAAGTGAAATGCAGACTTGTGATAAAACATTTTAAATAACAGTAATGCTTAAAGATATATAGGTTTATAATACTAATAATGGCTAATAGTATAGGCAACAAAATTTTTCTCAGCATACGGGGTCTGACAAATTCATTGTTTTTGTCATATACTCATTAATTCAGTTCTGAATTACCAAGCCATTAAAAAAAAAAATCTCCCTTTTTGTATCTCTTTAATTCTTTTTGCAGAGAGGACAGAGGGAAAGCATTTTATGTGCTGAGAACTAATAATGGCTAGTAATAAAATGGTAAGAAAGGAAGGAAGGAAGGAAGGAAGGGGAAACAAGTTCCCTAAATTTGAACAGGTTACAGACATATAAACAGAAAATTTCAATATAGTGTTCGTTAAGCAAAATACAAGGGAACCATAAAGTGGACAGTGAGTTCAGCTTGCAGACTTAGAGGAGACGTCCTCAATTAATCTTACATAGTGTGCAGGGGTTTGTCAGACAAGAACTCCGCATAGAAGATATAGTAATGCAAAAATACTCTTGTCTTCCCTGTAGGTTTATGGTCTACTTAGGTGTGTGTGCGCGTGCACATGTGTGTGCGCACGTGGGCGGGTGCGCACCTGTGTTAAGAGGGAAAATAAACACGATTGTCATGCAAATGATGAATTCCCTTCACAGTTTAGCAGAATATGCTATGAGAATGCAGAGAAGGCAGCGCGAGAGACTTCCTGGGTGTGCAAGAGTTTATCAGATTATTGTTTTTTGTATATCTGTAGTGCTAAGTAATAGTTACGGAGCCCTCCAAGTAATTGTTGTGTGCTATATTACCTGCAAGGAAAGCAAAATGTGGGTGCATGTTTCTTGTCAGTGAGTAATAATCAGCAAAGTCTGTGGCATTCTGGATGGTGTAATAAAGAAAGATGCAAAATAAACTAGAGTGTATTTCGATGCATGACTCAATACAATGTTATCCTTTACCTCTTTGATTTACATCTTGTAATTTCAACTATTATCTAGGGAATCGTACCCCTCTACAGCAGGGTTTGTCAACCTTGCCACTAAATGGCATATTAGACTGGATGATTCTTTGCTGTGGAGGACTGCCCTGCCTTGTAGGTTGCTCAGCAGCATCCCTGGCCTCCAAACATTAGACATTAGTAGCATCCTTTCTACCACCATCATATTACAGTGTCTTCAGACATAGCCAAATGCTCTCTGTGGGGAGAGTATTTTTTAAAAGCATTTCAAAGTAGAAACATGAATTGGAGAATATGCTATTTGTTAAATTTATAGTCACCAAAGGGAATCTCATAGTGTTAGAATACTTGTATATTTTATGACCAAAAATGATTCTATCTGCCCAGGTCAGCAATTTTCATGGTTATTATTAATTGCCGTATTCAAATGCACTGTATTATGAAAACAGTGAGGTATACCAATGAATAAAGTTAGGTTATTTGTGCTCACAGAGCAAAGTGTCAGTATGACTACTTGAGAGTCATTATGGCTCTCATTTTTAAACGAAAATCTGATTGTTATAGTGTTGATTTAGAAAAGACCATTTGATTTATGATGAATGCCTTGTAAGCTACTGACTGTCATATTGCATTTTTTTAATTATCTAAAAATTTGATCAAATAAAACAAAATGAACATGTGTGGACAGAGTGACATTATAATATTATGGACCTGGATAGGTCCATGAAGACACTTGTACACATTTTATCAATGAATATTTAACTTTTTTTTTCTTTTTTCCTCTGGTATGCAGTACATTATCATGCCAGTCTTTGTGATTTTACCACCTTCTAGCAATTATTCTATACAATAATTTTCTTCTTTGTCCTTTAAACAGCTTTAAGAAGTACTTCTTTAATTTTGATTTAATGTAACCATTAAATGTCTAAGTTTTTCAGAACTGAATTTTAAGAATATGAAATAAAAAGTTAATAATACTGATTATCATGGCACAAAGAGGAAACTATGAGATTAAATTATACCTGCCTTTGGAGTCAGCAGTCTAGTGCTTGTGCGGCATTTAAGAAATGAAAATAGGATAAGTAGAAATGTACTTGTAAACAGTGTTACCATTCACAGAAAGGACATTGTAAGTGTCTTAAGACATTTAGTGATACTGGAATGTCATATTCTTATAAAAAGTTGGTACAGGTGTTTTTATTATGTGTATTGAGAAATCTCTTTAAAAAACATTTAAAACAATAATTTTTTTAAAGATTTTATTTATTTATTCATGAGAGATGGGGAGAGAGAGAGAGAGAGAGAGAGAGAGAAGCAGAGGGAGAAGCAGGCTCCCAAGGAGCAGGGAGCCCGATGCAGGACTCGATCCCAGGACCCTGGGATCATGACCTGAGCCGAAGGCAGACGCTTAACCATCTGAGCCACCCAGGCGCCCTAAAACGATAATTTTAAAATAATAATTTAAAAGGATAATTTGGTCTCTTCTACATTTAAAGAAATATACCCCAATTTTTGAAATTATAGTCTTCCTTTTATCTAGAATCAGTAGTTTCTAGTATAAGTTTAAATTGTTTTGCAGTCACTCTAAATTTTCAAAAAAATAATTACTTTGTACCCAGAAATTGTTTTGAGAGTAACTATATTAGATCACAATGCAATTTGCCTTAAGGTAAATTTCACAACTTTTTTTTGTTGTTGTTTTTCCCAACAACATATCTCTAAGGAATTGTATAAATCTCCATTTCTTCTGTGTATTAATAAAAGATACCTATGAGTAACAATCATTTAATAATATTTAAGATATTATAACAGACTATAGAAATAATAAATTTCAATTAACAGGAGAGAGAACAAAATACTACATTTTATTAGGTTATAAGTATGTAATTTATAAACTTCAACTTCAGTGGAGCACTGATTCTTAGTTTGGCATAAAAAGAAAAGATATGAAGTTTTACTGCATGACCCTTAATAGCCACAAGGTGCCTTGCACTTGGAGATGTATTCGAACATCCTAGTCTTTTTCATGTCTTTGTTCTCCAGTCTCTAATTCCCAGGCCTATTTCCATTTGCAGCTGTGTTCTTTCTTGCAAAGCAACAAGAAGAGACACCAGCTGTGCTTACTTTATTGCACTGCTTATTGGGGGACTGATTTAGTTCTGGCCAAACATCTTGGGAGCTTCACCCTGGATATATTCCAGGATTCTAGTAGCCATTTTAAAATCATTACCCTTGGGCATAACTTCAGAATGAGATAATTTCAATGAAATGAGGCTGACACTGCTATTTACATGGTAAATTAAAAGTGTGTGTGAGGAGTCACATTGGATAAGTAATGAAGTGAAAATTGAACAAAAAAATTCTAAGTTTCATAACTTTTTTCTTCTCATAACTTTTCCCTTGTGTCAGTTAGCTAGGGTTTTATAACAAATCAACCCACAAACTAGTGGCTCAAAATAGCACCTATTTTATAGTGAACTACAAGAAAGATATAAATTAAGAAAACAATCCCATTTATAAGAGCATCCAAAAGAATAAAATACTAAGGAATAAATTTAAGAAGGTGAAAGATCCGTAAACTGAAACCTGTAAAACATTGATAAAATAAACTGAAGAGGACACAAATAAATGAAAAGGTATTCCATGTTCATGGATTGAAAGAATTAACATTGTTTAAATGTCCATTCTATCTAAAGTGACCTACAGATTCAATGAAATCCTTAGCAAAATGTCAGTGGCAGTTTTCACAGAAATAGAACAAACACTATTAATATTTTATGGAACCTCAAAAAATACCTCATAGCCAAAGCAATCTTGGCATAAAAAACAAAGCTGGAGACCTCACACTTCCTAATTCCACACTATACTACAAAGCTTAGTAATCAAAACAGTATAGTATTGGCATAAAAACAGACACCTAGATCAATGGAATAGAAAGAGAGACCAAAAGTACTCATGCATATATGGTCAATTGTTGACAAAGGAACCAAGAATCCATAATGGAGAAAGGATATTCTCTCCAATAAATGGTGTTGGGAAAACTGGACAGTCACATGAAAAACAATGAAATTGCACCATTATTTTACATCATGCACAAAAATCAACTCAAATGGATTAAATATGTAAAACTCCTGAAGAAAACATGAGGGTAAGTTCCTTGACATTGGTCTTTGTAATGATATTTTCAATTTAACACCAAAGGCAAAAGAGCAAAAACAAAAATAAGCAACTGGGACTGCTTTGAACTAAAAAGCTCCTGCACAACAAAGGAAACATTGACAAAATGAAATAGCAACCTATGGAATGGAAGAAAATATTTCATATGGACTCTTAGAGCAGCATTTCAATAGTATAAAAGTGCAAGTTTCAAGGGTTTTTGAAGAAGAGGCTCAGAAGTTTTGCTCTCTTAATTTGTTGTATTATAACCACATCACTTGAAACCATATTTTGTCAATCTTTATTGAATAATTACATGTTGACCCTTTTCACCTATACTTTGGAGGAAAGATTATTTTTGAGGAAAGATTTTGAAGAAATATCACCTCTTAATTTTTTGAACATCATTGTTCTTATATCTGGTAAAAATTTATTATTGCTTCATGGAGTAATGATTAATTTTATTTTCCTATATATGATTAAGTTGTAAATGCAAAAAATTCTGCATCAGCCAACCTAGTTTCTCATTTTTACTCAATGATAGGTATGATTCACCAGATTACATTTTATGCTACTACTGATTCCTTAGTTTCTCCATTTAGTCTTTTTTTTTTTTAAGATTTTATTTATTTACTTGACAGAGACACAGCGAGAGAGGGAATACAAGCAGGCAGTGGGAGAGGGAGAAGCAGGCCTCCTGCTGAGCAGGGAGCTCGATGTGGAACTCGATCCCAGGACCCTGGGATCATGACCTGGGCCTAAGGCAGACACTTAACAACTGAGCCACCCAGGCTCTCCATTTATTCTTTATGAAAATAGACTAGACTCGGAATTCCCCTAAGAAAACTGATCAATTTATAATGGAAAATACTTCACTGGGATATTTTTTTTTTAATCATAAGATGGACTCAATTCACAAAAATTAAATTTGCACATATTTTAAAAAATATATTCAAAGAATGAGTTTCATGTGTATACTCCTCAGTGTAGGAATACAAAGCAAACCAATCAGAGTTTTGGCAGTTCTACATAGAAGTCATGTGCATGTAATTGTAAAAATATAATAAGTGAAACTTCTATAGTGGCCAGTGGAGCATTTTGTTATATAAATTGGCCTTGGAACTTAAAATGTCTCTTGATGGAGATAATGTTTTTTTAATAAAAATCATTTAATTAATGTATGCTATTGCCCCTATATTTTAATGAAAGCATATACATTGAAATTAATGTAAAGTTTTATAAATTGAGAAAAAATTGTGTGTGAAATCACTGTATTAGGGCATATGCTATTGAAATTTCATTCTCAAAACTCAGATATGCAATAAATTCAACCTCACTTTTCATTGAACTTGACTCCTAATTCTATTATGAATTTCAAATTTCTTTTTTTGAGACACCATTTTGGATATTTTTCTTTATTTTCTGAGAGTCACATACAGAGCAAAGGAACAGTAACCCAGTATAAAGTCATAGCAATCAGGTGTGAAGTGAATGCTCAGTGTTCAGGAAGAGAGAGAAGGCTCAGCATGAGGTATTATAACCCTGGCAATTAGATAAAGAGTGAATGCATAGTGATCAAGTGTAGGGAAACTCATAGTGATGAAGAATTAAATAAAAACCCTGCAGTCAGTTATAATTAGAAGGTACAGTGATGAGGCACAGATAGAAGGGAGAGTGATCGGGTAAAGATGGCACAGTGAGGAAGAGGGATGTTTGTATCATTTTGGATTCCTGCTGCCGTCTACCAGATGTCTCTGTTCCTACTAGTTTTCAGTGATCAGTCCTTGATGGTCATGGCTGCCTGTTCTCCGTTTCATTTGTAATTCCTCTTGACATCCACTGAGGTTCTCTTAGCTAAACTTCACTTCCCACCGTAGTAAATGGGAAATATTTTCTTGCTCCCATCCACTGGTAAGGAGAGCACTCAGAAGATCGGATCAGACACTTTTTTGCCTTCATAGGTGAAATGGCCTCTTAAATCTGCTGCCATGTCACACTGAAGCACCATGGAATATTGGAGAAGTTGTGCTCCTTCAGAAGAGGACACTACTCCAAAAACTTATTACAATATTGCATGTATATAGCAAAAATAAATAAATAAATAAAAGCAAATTTGATGGCTTTTGTTTTACTCAACTGTTTATGATAATTTGTTCCACAGCTATAAAAAATACAACAAACTAGAAAAATCTAAATATGTGTCAAAAAACAACATGGAATATCATGTCGCTATTGAAATTATATTTGTTTAGTTGGCATGGAAATATCCATGGCATATTATTAGATATAGAAGAAGCTGTAGCATATACATAATTACATGATAGACTTTTGAATGAACCAAAATAAAGTTATGGAAAGACATACAAAACACTATTAAGATTGCTTTTCTGAAGAGAAATGACAGTGGAGTTGCATTTATTTTTCTTACTAAGTAGATCATGTTGTACTTCTCTCATTTAAAATACCCAGTGTGTCATCATAGCATAACTTAAACTCTTCTTGCTGATATATCTCTCCTTGGCATGTCAAAGAGGATATTCCAAAAAGAAACCATAAATATTTCAAAAAGAAACCAGAACAAGATAGAGTAACAAAAATCAGTCCAAGATTTTGAAAATTCCTGGAGCATTGAAAACATTGAAAATTGAATAGGGGAAAAGAGACAGACCATATTTATGACCATAAACATTAAAGGTGAAAATTGTTCTACCCATGAAAACCCTAGTTAATTCACAAACACAGGCAGAGCAAGATGGCAGAGGAGTAGGAGACCTGGATTTCATCTGGCCTCAGGAATTCAGCTGAATGGGGATCAAATCATTCTGAACATATAGGAACTCAACAGGAGATCGAAGAAAAGAGTAGCAACAACTCTCTGAGCAGAGAAGCGACCGCTTACTGGAAGGTAGGACGTGCGGAGAAGTGAATCTGAGGCGATATTCGGTAGGATAGACGGTGGGGGAGGGGGCGTCCGCCACTTCTGGCAAGTGATAGAGCCGCGGAGCACAAAATCAGAACTTTTAGAAGTCGACTCCGCTGAGGGACGTCGCTCCAGTGGCTAAGCGGGGGGTGGAACCCTCGCGGGACAGTGTAGTCTCAGGACCCTCGGGGTCACAGAAAGACTGGGGGTGCCTGAGCACAACAGAGCTTCCAGGTATGGGAGCAGGGAAGCCGGCTGCAGAGACAGAGAGGAGGCATGGGCTCTAAGCTCGGGGTTGCCATAAACTGTGACTGACAAAATAGTCGGACCACTGCTCCTCCAGCAGGGACCCAATAAGCGGCAGATCCGGGGAGACTCCCCTACCTCCACCGGGAGGAGCGGTGCGGGAGCGCACCGCAGGGATCTGCTGGGTTGGAGACTCCACACGGGGTCGTGTGCCAAAGATAGAAACGCTCGGTCACAGGCTGGGTGAGCACGGAGTGAGGCTGGAGACTGGGGAGATGGGAGTAATTGACTGCTTTTCTCTGGGGGTGCACTGAGGAGCAGGGCCCCGAGTTCTCAGCTCCTCCGGGTGGAGATTGGGAGGCCACCATTTTCACTCTCATCCTCCAAAGCTCTACCGAGAGCTTGCAGGAACAAAAACTCCCAAGAGCAAACCTGAGCATATTGCTTAGCCCAGACTCACAAGGGCGGGGCAATTCCGCCCACAGCAAAGACATTTGGGAACCATGGCAACAGGCCCCTCCCCCAGAAGATCAGCATGAACAGCCAGTAAAGACCAAGTTTACCAGTCAAGGAGAATGGGGAAACTCCAGCACTAGGGGAATACTGCACACAGAATTCATGGCTTTTTTACCATGATTCATTAGTTTTTCAAAGTTATTTATTTTAACAATTTTTTTTAAAATTTTTCTTTTTCCCTTTTCAACTAACATCTTTTCAATCCCTTTAAAAAAAAAAAACCTTTTTATTTTTTCATTTCCAGAGTCATATTCTATCCCTTCATAGTAGTTACCCTTATTTTTGGCATATATATATAAGTTGTTCTCTCTTTAAAATTTTGAGATACAGTTTCTTCTAACAGATAAAATATACCCTAAATCTCTACTGTAGGGCTTTGTTCTAGCCTCCTGCCTGATCACATTCTCTCCTTTTTTTTTTCTTTTTTAAATCTTCTTCTTTTTTCAAACAACTTCTTAGCAATTCCTTTTATAAAATCTTTTATAATTTTCATGTTTACACTCATATTCCATCCCTTCATTGTATCAAACTTTATTTTGTACATATATAAGTCTTTCTTTCTTTACAATTTTAGGAGGCACTATCTTCTAACAGACCAAAATACACCCAAAATCTAGTGTGTGGCACTGATCTATGCACTAGCCTGATCATATTTGATCATATTCTGTTTTTTTTTTTGTTTTGTTCTGTTTTTGTTTCTTATCTTTTTCTTTTTCTTTTTTTTCTCTTTCTTTTTTCTTTCTTTCCTTTTCTTTTCCCCTGGTTTCAGGGCTTTTCTGATTTCTTTAGAGTATATTTTCTGGGGACGTTGTTAACCTGTTAGCATTTTGTTCTCTCATTCATCTGTTCTCCTCTGGACAATGTGACAAGACAAAAGAAATCACCCCAGCAAAAAGAACAAGAGGTAGTACCATCTGCCAGGGACCTACTCAATACGGATATTAGTACAATGTCGGACCTAGAGTTCAGAATCATGATTTTAAACATACTAGCTGGGCTTGAAAAAAGCATGGAAGTTATTAGAGACACCCTTCCTGGAGAAATAAAAGAACTAAAATCTAACCAAATCGAAAACAAAAAAGGCTATTAATGAGGTGCAATAAAAAACGGGGGCACTAACTGCTAGGATAAATGAGGCAGAAGAGAGAATCAGTGATATAGAAGACCAAATGATGGAAAATAAAGAAGCTGAGAAAAAGAGAGATAAACAACTACTGGATCACAAGGGCAGAATTCGAGACATAGGGCGATACGATAGGAAGAAACAACATTGGAATAATTGGGATCCCAGAAGAAGAAGAAAGAGAGAGAGGGGCAGAAGGTATATTGGAGCAAATTATAGCAGAGAACTTCCTTAATGTGGGGAAGGAAATAGTCATCAAAATCCAGGAGGCACAGAGAACCCTCCCAAAATCAATAAAAATAGGTCAACTCCCCAACATCTAATAGTAAAACTTACAAATCTCAGAGACAAAGAGAAAATCTTGGAAGCAGCTCGGGAGAAGAAATATGTAACCTACAATGGTAGAAATATTAGATTGGCAACAGAACTATCCACAGAGACCTGGCAGGCCAGAAAGGATGGGCATGATCTCTTCAGAGCACTAAACAAGAAAAATATGGAGCCAAGAATACTATGTCCAGCTACGCTGTCATTGAAAAGAGAAGGAGAGATAAAAAGCGTCCAGGACAAACAAAAACTAAAGGAATTTGCAAACACGAAACCAGCCCTCCAAAGAATCTTGAAAGGGGTCCTGTAAGCAAAGAGAGAGCCTAAAAGCAGCATAGACCAGAAAGGACCACAAACAATAAACAGTAACAGTCACCTTACAGGCAATACAATGGCACTAAATTCATATCTTTCAATAGTTACCCTGAATGTAAATGGGCTAAATGCCCCAATCAAAAGACACAGGCTAGAAGATTGGATTAAAAAACAAGACCCATCGATATGCTGTCTGCAAGAGACTCATTTTAGACCTAAAGACACCCCCAGATTGAAAGTGAGGGGGTAGAAAACCATTTACCATGCTAAAGGACACCAAAAGAAAGCTGGGGTGGCAATCCTTATATCAGACAAATTAGATTTTAAAACAAAGACTGTAATAAGAAATGAGGAAGGATACTGTATCCTACTTAAAGGGTCTATCCACCAAGAAGCTCTAACAATTGTAAATATCTATGCCCCTAACATGGGAGCTGCCAATTATAGAAGGCAATTAATAACAAAAGCAAAGAAACACATCAACAACAATACAATAATAGTGGGGGATTTTAACACCCCCCTGACTGAAATGGACAGATCATCTAAGCAAAACATCAACAAGGAAATAAAGACTTTAAATGACACACTGGACCAAATGGGCTTCACAGACATTTTCAGAACATTCCATCCCAAAGCAACGGAATACACATTCTTCTCTAGGGCCCATGGAACATTCTCCAGAATTGATCACATCCTAGGTCACAAATCAGGTCTCAACCGGTACAAAAAGTTTGGGATTATTCCCTGCGTATTTTCAGACCACAATGCTTTGAAGCTAGAACTCAATCACAAGAGGAAAGTTGGAAAGAAGTCAAATACATGGAGGCTAAAGAGCATCCTACTAAAGAATGAATGGATCAACCAGGAAATTAAAGAAGAATTAAAAAAATTCATGGAAACCAATGAAAATGAAAACACAACTGTTCAAAATCTTTGGGATACAGCAAAGGCAGTCCTGAGAGGAAAGTATACAAGCCTTTCTCAAGAAACAAGAAAGGTCTCTAATACACAACCTAACCCTACACCTAAAGGAGCTGTAGAAAGAACAGCAAAAAAACCCTAAACCCAGCAAGAGAAGAGAAATAATAAAGATCAGAGCAGAAATGAATGAAATAGAAACCAAAAGAACAGTAGAACAGATCAACGAAACTAGGAGCTGGTTCTTTGAAAGAATTAACAAGATTGATAAACCCCTGTCCAGACTTATCAAAAAGAAAAGAGAAATGACCCAAATCAACAAAATCATGAATGAAAGAGGAGAGATCACAGCCAACACCAAAGAAATACAAACAATTATAAAAACATATTATGAGCAACTCTATGCCAGCAAATAGATAACCTGGAAGAAATGGATGCATTCCTAGAGATGTGTCAACTACCAAAATTGATCCAGGAAGAAATAGAAAACCTGAACAGACCCATTACCGCTAAGGAAATTGAAGCAGTCATCAAAAATCTCCCAACAAACAAAAGCCCAGGGCCAGATGGCTTCCCAGGGGAATTCTACCAAGCATTTAAAGAAGAATTAATACCTATTCTCCTGAAACTGTTCCAAAAAGTAGAAATGGAAGGAAAACTTCCAAACTCATTTTATGAGGCCAGCATTACCTTGATCCCCAAACTACACAAAGACCCCATCAAAAAGGAGAATTACAGACCAATATCCTTGATGAACATGGATGCAAAAATTCTCACCAAAATACTAGCCAGTAGGATCCAACAGTACATCAAAAGGATTATTCACCATGACCAAGTGGGATTTATCCCTGGGCTGCAAGTTTGGTTCAACATCCGGAAATCAGTCAACCTGATACAGTACATTAACAACAGAAAGAACAAGAATCATATGATCCTCTCAATAGATGCAGAAAAGGCATTTGACAAAGTACAGCATCCTTTCTTGATCAAAACTCTTCAGAGTATAGGGATAGAGGGTACATACCTCAATATCATAAAAGCCATCTATGAAAAACCTACAGCGAATATCATTCTAAATGGGGAAAAGCTGAGAGCTTTCCCCCTAAGGTCAGGAACGTTGCAGGGATATCCACTATCAACACTGCTATTCCACATAGTATTAGAAGTCCTAGCCACAGCAATCAGACAACAAAAAGAAATCAAAGACATCCAAATCGGCAAAGAGGAAGTCAAACTCTCACTCTTTGCAGATGATAGGATACTTTATGTGGAAAACCCAAAAGACTCCACCCCAAAACTGCTAGAACTCATACAGGAATTCAGTAAAGTGGCAGGATATAAAATCAATGCACAGAAATCAGTGGCATTCCTATACACCACCACCAAGACAGAAGAGAGAGAAATTAAGGAGTCGATCCCATTTACAATTGCACCCAAAACCATAAGATACCTAGGAATAAATTTAACCAAAGAGGCAAAGGATCTGTACTCAGAAAACTATAAAATACTCATGAAAGAAATTGAGGAAGACACAAAGAATTGGAAAAACGTTCCATGCTCATGGATTGGAAGAACAAACATTGTGAAGATATCAGTGCTACCTAGAGCAATCTATAGATTCAATGCAATCCGCATCAAAATACCATCCACTTTTTTCAAAGAAATGGAACAAATAATCCTAAAATTTATATGGAACCTGAAGAGACCCCGAATAGACAGAGGAATGTTGAAACAGAAAAGCAAACCTGGTGGCATCACAATTCCAGACTTCCTGCTCTATTACAAAACCGTCATCATCAAGACAATATGGTACTGGCACAAAAACAGACACATAGATCAATGGAATAGAATCGAGAGCCCAGAAATGGACCCTCAACTCTATGGTCAACTAATCTTTGACAAAGCAGGAAAGAATGTCCAATGGAAAAAAGACAGTCTCTTCAACAAATGGTGTTGGGAAAATTGGACAGTGACATGCAGAAGAATGAAACTGGACCATTTCCTTACACCACACACAAAAATAGACTTCAAATGGTTGAAAGACCTCAATGTGAGACAGGAGTCCATCCAAATCCTAAAGGAGAACACAGGCAGCAACCTCTTCAACCTCAGCCGCAGCAACTTCTTCCTAGAAACATCACCAAAGGCAAGGGAAGCAAGGGCAAAAATGAACTTTTGGGATTTCATCAAGATGAAAAGCTTTTGCACAGCAAAAGAAACAGTTTACAAAACCAAAAGACAACCGACAGAATGGGAGAAAATACTTGCAAATGACATATCAGATAAAGGGCTAGTATCCAAAATCTATAAAGAACTTATCAAACTCAACACCCAAAGAACAAATAATCCAATCAAGAAATGGGCAGAAGACATGAACAGACATTTTTCCAAAGAAGACATCCAAATGGCCAACAGACACATGAAAAAGTGCTCAACATCGCTCAGCATCAGGGAAATCCAAATCAAAACCTCAATGAGATACCACCTGACACCAGTCAGAATGGCTAAAATTAGCAAGTCAGGAAACGACAGATTTTGGCGGGGATGTGGAGAAAGGGGAACCCTCCTACACTGTTGGTAGGAATGCAAGCTGGTGCAACCACTCTGGAAAACAGTATGGAGGTTCCTCAAACAGTTGAAAATAGAGCTACCATCCAATCCAGCAATTGCACTACTGGGTATTTACCACAAAGATATAAATGTAGGGATCCGAAGGGGTACGTGCACCCCGATGTTTATAGCAGCAATGTCCACAATAGCCAGACTGTGGAAAGAGCCAAGATGTCCATCGACAGATGAATGGATAAAGAAGAGTGGTATATATACACAATGGAATATTATGCAGCCATCAAAAGGAATGAAATCTTGCCATTTGTAACGATGTGGATGGAACTGGAGGGTGTTATGCTGAGTGATTTAAGTCAATCAGAGAAAGACATGTATCATATGACCTCAATGATATGAGGAATTCTTAATCTCAGGAAACAAATGGAGGGTTGCTAGAGTAGTGGGGGTGTGGGAGGGAGGGGGTGGCTGGGTGATAGCCATTGGGTAGGGTATGTGCTATGGTGAGCGCTGTGAATTGTGCAAGACTGTTGAATCACAGATCTGTACCTATAAAACAAATAATGCAATATATGTTAAGAAAAAAAAAGAAGAAAAAGATAGCAGGAGGGGAAGAATGAAGGGGAGTAAATCAGACGGGGAGACGAAACATGAGAGATGATGGACTCTGAAAAACAAACTGAGGGTTCTAGAGGGGAAGGGGTGGGGGGTGGGTTAGCCTGGTGATGGGTATTAAGGAGGGCACATTCTGCGTGGAGCACTGGGTTTTATGCACAAACAATGAATCATGGAACACTACATCAATAACTAATGATGTCATGTATGGTGATTAACATAACAATAAAAATTTAAAAAAATTTAAACAACTAATCAAATATGCCAAATGAAATTAGTGGTTTCAGTCAATAAACACCATAAATACTTTAAAAAAAAATTCACAAACACAGAAGGACCTGGGGAAGTCACCCAGGCAATTTAATAAATTAAACATTCATTTATTCATTATTTTATTTTTTAACAAAAAAGACTTTCAGCTTCATCTACACATACAAAGAAAATGTGTTTTTATTCTATTATAAAGCCTTTGATGATTTTTTCCCCCCTATGTATGGCTTACATAGGGATTTTGGAACACTGGAATGAAGCAGAAAATAGTTTTCAGTAAACCAAAATTCCAAATCAGAAAGGAACAACAAAAAGAACAAAACAGATTTTACCAGTGGACAAATATCACAAGGTCCCTTCTTCTGAGGCAAATAATTCCTCTCCTCATTTTGGGGGACACAAAAGTCCTTGACCTGCCTGGCAACTATATTGACCCATCCAGCCACATTTATTTATATGTAGCATTCCTATTTTAAAGGGATAAGCATCAACCCAATTTCTGTTTTAACTTTAACATTTTTCAGCTTTATTGAGTTACAATTAACAAATTGATATTTTATATATTTAAGGTGTGCAACTAGATGTTTTGATATATGTATATACTGTTACATCACCATGCTCAAGCTGATTAACATATTCATCACCTCCCTTCGTGAATGTTTCCTACCTTCCTTCCTCTCTTCCCCACTCCCTCTCTCTCTCTCTCTTTCTCTTTCTTTCTCTCTGTGGTGAGAATGCAAGATTTATGTTGTTAGAAAATTTCAAATATACAATATATGTGGTATTGTTAACTATAGTCACCATGCTATTTTCTAAATCTACAGAACTTAACTCATCTTGCATAATTGATATCATATACTATTTGACTAACATCTCCCCATTTCCCTTACCCCAAAGCCCCTGGAGAGTATCATTCTACTCTCTGCTTTGTGGTTTGAATATTTTTGTTTACACATGTAAGATGATGTATTTGTCTTTCTGTGTCAGGATATTTTCCTTAGCATAATGATCTCCAGTTTTATCTATATTCTTGCAAAAGGAGAATTTCCTTCTTCTTTAAGGCTGAACAATCTTCCATATATATTTTTTCTTTCCACATTTTCTTTAGTCATTTGTCTATTGATGGACATTTGGACATTGAAGTTGTTTCTATGTCTTGGCTATTGTAAATAATGCTGAAGTGATACTAGAGTATAGATATGTCTTTCAGGTAGTGATTTCATTTACATACTCAAAATTGGGATAACTGGATCATATGATGGTTCTTTTAATTTATTGAGGAAACTTTATACTACTTTTTATAATGGGTAGACCAATTTACATTTCCACCAACAGTGTAAATGGTTTCCTTTTCTGCACACCCTTGCCAACACTTCTTATCTTTTATCTTTCTTATAATAGTCATTCTAACAGATGTGAGATCATATCTCTTGTGCTTTTCATTTACATTTCCCTGATGATTAGTGACATTGAGCACCTTTTCATGTACCCATTAGCCATTTGTATGTCTTTTGAAAAATGTCTCTTCAGATCCTTTGCATATTTTTTAATCAGATTACTTGTTTGTTTTTTTTTTTTGTCTATTGAGTTGTGCGAGTTTCTTTTATATTTTGGATATTAGTTCCTTATCAAATATATAGTTTGCAAATATTTTCTCCTATTTCCAGTGTTGTGTTTCCACTCTGTTGACTGTTTTCTATGCAGAATCTTTTAACTTGATGCAATTCCATTTGCATATTTTTGTTTTGTTTTCCATATTTTGTTGTCATATCCAGAAAATCATTGGCAAGACCAATGTCAAGAAGCTTCCTCTATATTTTCTCCTAGGATTCTCCTGGGTTCTTTATTGTGTTTTACTCTACATATCTGTTTCTATACTGTTTTGATTATTGTGGCTTTGTAATATATTATGAAATCAGAAAGTGTGATGCCTCCAGTTTTGTTCTTTTTGCTCAAATTTGCTTTGACTATTCAGGGTCTTTGGTGTTTCTATACAAATTTAGGGGTTCTGACAGGGATTGCACTGAATCTGTAGATCACTTTGAGTCAGAAGGGCATTTAAAAAATATTAATTCACCTTAATTTTTTAAACACTAAAAACAAGAATTAAAATAAACAAATAAATATCTATTACAGAGAAATAGGGATAATTCAGATAAAATAGAATAATTTAAATTAAAAATCTACTTTGCTTAACTGTGAAATCTGAGATTTTATTGCATTCATTAAACAAGAGTACCTTGAAATGAAGAGTAAAGTTTCCAGGGAACAAAAAGAAATAGATTTCTAAAATTAAAATAAGATGCTGAATTTAAAACAAATACTAATCAGTGGACTGAATGATGTGACAGACATAGCTGAAGACTATGTGATAGACATAACTGCAGACTAGGTTGATGTTCTAGCAAATAAAGCCAGGGACATCTGGTATCGTGTAGTACAAACAAGACAAAGTAAAAAAACATATGGGGCACCTTGGTGGCTCACTCAGTTAAGTGTCTGCCTTCGGCTCAGGTCCTGATGTCCTGGGATTGAGTCCCTCATTAGGCTCCCCTCTTGGTGGGGAGTCGGCTTCTCCCTCTGCCCCTCCCCTCCACTCATGTGTGCTCTCTCTCTTTCTCTCTTTCTCACAAAAATAAATAAATACATTTTTTAATTTTAATTTTTATTTTTTTTAAAGATTTTATTTATTTATTTGAGAGAGTGAGAGAATGAGAGATAGAGAGCACGAGAGGGAAGAGGGTCAGAGGGAGAAGCAGACTCCCCGCCGAGCAGGGAGCCCGATGCGGGACCCGATCCCGGGACTCCAGGATCATGACCTGAGCCGAAGGCAGTCGCTTAACCAACTGAGCCACCCAGGCGCCCTAAATACATTTTTTTAAAAAATTAAAAAAAAGAAAAACATGGTTCAGTGGTAGACATGGGTGATCAACTGGAAATAGTTTACTTGTGTTGTGAGGAAAAAAAATAAAGATATTGAACACAAGAAAAACTGAGTTTTCAACTTGAAGAAATATAAAAAAGAACAAGCAGGCAAACTGATTTACTAATTTGAAAACCCACATATCAAATTTCCTAAAATGTAATATAAAAAAGAGAAGTTTTTAGGGACAAATATTTCTCTATATTACAGTTTTCATGAGCAAAGATAGAAATGAAAAGACCATGTCAAACTGTATAAAAAATTCTAATTTAATTCCAGCAGGAAGATTATCAATCAAATACTAGAGAAAGTAGTAATTTTTTTTCAGATATGAAAGGACTCAGAAAATTTCAGACATGGAAAAACTAGGAGAAATCAACAACCACATCTAGTGCCTAAGCATGAATACACTAGAATTATATATTATGAACTTTAAACCATACAGTATTTCTAGAAAGAAGACTATATTGGATTTAGAAAAAGTAGAAAATATTCTATATGCACTAAGAATTTTGAAAAATCATTTGATCTTGATACTTGTAACATTCTCATTTTTGTGACAAAGCTTAGAAAAATAGGTTTTTGCATCTTTTCAAATTATTCAGGTCACATTAACTGGTTTTGCAAAGAATATTTTTTGTATAATAAAATAGTGCTTATTCTTGATTTTTAAAAATAATTTATGGAAATAAAGAAAAACCAAATGATAAAGAGCAAAGGCTATTTATTCAAAGTTTGCTGTAACAAGAGAGTTAACCACTATCACTTGCATTTTGGCAGAGACTCAAAAGCAGGCAGAAGATTGGGGGAGGTTTATAGTGGACAAAATAGAAAGTTTTGAGTATGCCATGATTGGAAGCTGATGTCATAGAGAAGCTGTGGGTGAGCTACTTAGACACAGAGCATCCTATGTGATTGGTTACAAATGCAAGTCATGCCTTATCTGATTGCTTTTAAGTTGGAAATGGGGAAAAATGTAGAGAAGCTGTAAGTTATTGATCACGTCCTGGTCTTTTGGGGCCAAATGTTATTGTTTGACTTCCTCGATTGTTGTTAAGGAAAATCATTTAACCTCCTACACATATGATTTATGGAAAATATGTAGCCTGGCTCCTGGGCTGTTTATTGTAGATAGCAGGTTGATTTCTTGGGCTGTTTGCTACAGTTTATGAGTCAGAGTTCTATTTATATATATGGCCTAGACATTGTCCATTTATATCAAGCCTCCTAAATAAAAGCCTAGAAAAAATCACAAAAGTCATTTTTTCTAGAGGAAGAACATAATATAATGTATACTACAATGACTTAAAACATATAGCTGACAAAAATTAAAAGTGAAAAGACAGTAAATTATATATATTTCCTTAGAAATCATTAAGATAATGTTTGCTGCCTAAAATTCTTAAAGCAAAATACAGGAATTTAATTAACCATTTTATCCATAGTGATAAAAGTAACTAACATAACTAAAATTAATAATGGGGGTGCCTGGGTAGCTCAGTTGGTTAAGCGACTGCCTTTGGCTCAGGTCATGATCCTGGAGTCCTAAGATAGAATCCAGCTTCGGGCTCCCTGCTCAATGGGGAGTCTGCTTCTCCCTCTGACCCTCCCCTCTCTCATGCTTTCTCTCTCTCTCAAATAAATAAATAAAATCTTTAAGGTAAAATAAAATAAAATTAATAATGTAGTTAAATTGTGTGATGGGAGAGGTATTGAGTGATAACTTTGATGCAGTGAATTCTTCATTTTCAATTATGGTATATCAGTGAATATTTTTCAATTGTGATACAATCAAAATTTTAAATTATAATGAAAGAATAAGCAGTAGGCAAAGAGTTGGTACACTCAAACAGTGAATCTGGTGAGAATGGGCATAGGAACCAAAAAGTAAAAAGGCTTCTAATTATATGTATATATGGTTTAGTTGTAATTTATTTTGTTTTTGACTACCTTTAAAATATATAGACTGTGCTACTATGCTATTTTAGAAATCCATTTTCCCAGCTAATTGGTTGAAATAAATACGTAAATTGAAGATTTTTACTCAATGATTGAAGTAAGTGATTGAATGTCAACTATGTGTGTATATATAAATATGATGACATATAAATATGTCTACATAATATACAGTGTATATATTATGAATATATGCTATAATCTTCTAGTAAACTCTTCCAAACTTTTATTGACAAATTTGTGAGCAAACGAGGACACGTTTGTGTTGCCTTTTTTTTTGCTTGTTTTTTTGGTTTTGTTTCTGCTTTGTTATTATTGAAAGAAAATTCAGCTGAAATAATATTCCATTATTCAGAACAATGCTGAATTTGGTAATTTATTTTATTTTTCAAATAGAATCTTTTCTAAACAGTGAAAATTAAAGCTATTTATAGATACAATTTGTAATTTTTTATAAGAAACTGATATTAAATTGCCAACAGTACATGACTTAATTACCACACATGGTAAAGTAAGGAAATAACTGGTGAATACTTTGAGAAGTATTGAAGTTTTCGATTATGTGTATATACATATATATATATGAAATTTTCATACATATATGAAAATTTTCTCCACTTCAAAGAACACTTTCTCTTAAAATCTCATAATTTTATTTTGCATACAATGAACAACTCTCCAAATGATGTTTTTCAGATTCCAATATGTTGACTAATTTAAAATTTGAATGTAAAGAACACATAGATTTTCATTTAAAAGTACTAAATATATTAGAATCAAGTACAGAACCTAACCTTTTATTTGGTAAAGTATAGTCATTACTCAGAAAAGCAATGAAAGATAGTCAGGGAGAAACCTGTTAATACTTTCTGTATCACAGAGTTTAAGCAAGAAAATAAAATACACTGCCAGTTAGATCAAGAGCAGGAGTTACATATATGGAATGAGTTACAAAAATGAAAGAAGTGAAAAACCAAGTCGTGGACCATGAGGCAAGTAGGGCAGGAGTTTACTATCCCTAGGGCTGGAAGAGTAGTGTTACCTGACCCCAGGAGCTGGGCTTTATTGCATGAACCCATGGAAGGCTGCTCAGAGGGACCTGGGACCATCGCTGAAAAGCAGACACTGCTAGAGAGACCACCCTAAGCTGAAAGAGGGAGGGAGGCAGTAGGGGAGGTAGACAGAGACAGAGGTAGACACATCTTTCTTTTCTGTATTGCAATTTTCTTCTAGCATCTGCTTTTATTTAGTTGGTAAGGCAGGCTGCATAAGAGCACAACAGTGTTGTCAGTACCTGGAGAATGCTTCCCCTAACTATTCTACCACATATCTTTATTTTACAAAATGTATATAATGACTTGGCTTTTGAACAGGAAGACAGGGCATTGAAATATAACACTACATCTCCCCAAATGGATGCACTTGGATGGCCATTACATACCATCAAGGAAACACACATGCACACAAAATGGTGGAAGATATTGTAACTACTAAACTGGATGGAACTCTTAAACTCCATCCTGACTGGTTGGAGAAATAGATTATAGAGGAAAGAATGTCACATATCAAAACAGATAGGACCAGGCTTGAATTCTGCCTTTTCCAATTGTCAACTACACAACCTTTTGAACCTCAGTACCCCCATCTATAAAATAGCGTTAAATGTAATTTTCTCAATAGATTAATGTCATTATTAAATTGAATGGCATATAGTGGAGTGTTTTTCACCTCATTGGTGCTAAATGCATGTTACTTCCTTATTGGTTTTTTTTCTATTTAGGACTGTAATATAAAATTTACTTGAATAATGTGAAATTTTACACTAAGCAGTTCCATAAAAGGGACCTTATTTAAAAATACATAGAACTTAATGATAGCCATGATTTAAAATACATGGTCACAACAGTGATTTTTGTTTTAGTACCAAATGTTTCAGAAGTGCTCTTGCAGAAGGATTTTTTTAAAAATCCAATGGCTCGGGCACCCGGGTGGCTCAGTTGGTTGAGCGACTGCCTTCAGCTCAGGTCATGATCCTGGAGTCCCGGGATTGAGTCCCACATCGTGCTCCCTGCTCGGCGGGGAGTCTGCTTCTCCCTCTGACCCTCTTCCCTCTTGTGCTATCTCTCATTCTCTCTCTCTCTCAAATAAATAAATAAAATCTTAAAAAAAAAAATCCAATGGCTCCTGGGTGAATACTCAAAGCTTTATCAAATTACACAATGACTGGAATCCTGTGTTATTGCTCTGTTGGTGAAATTACAGTTCTCCCGTGTAGAATGAAATTTAAGTTGTATCTTGGTTAACTATTGCTTTTTACCAATCCCTGGAAAATTCTTCTGAGAATTAAGCCCCATGAAATTCCTTCAGAGAGATACTCTCTGCCTTCATATATCTTCAGCTGATTTTTACTCAAAAGTTCTTGCTCAACATTGATTCACTTGAGATTTTCACAGAGCTGTAAACCCTGACAAGTCATGCATAACGATTTGCAATCTCAGAGAATATTTGCTTGTATTAAAATGCCTTATTAATATTTCAAATTGGTCTTTAGAGACTTTTAAGAAAGTCCATTTTTTCTGCTTCTCCACTGATATGTAACTTTCCAAAATGCATGCTATTTATAAAGCATAGTACAAAAAGAAACCAAATGAAAAGAGTGACACAGGGCAATTCCCAAAGGAAACAAGGCTTAAATTTTATAGTAGAAAAGATATCTTGAAAGCTTTTTTATGTACTTTAATCTTTTTTTTTTTCAGATTTGTATAAAACATCAGCTGAAAGGTATTAATCCCAAGCATGGGAACAGCTAAGTGTGTGCCACAGGATATATTTAACATGAAAATATTGTGCATTAAGTAGCCAATGAAACTTTAGAAGGCAGTTTCTGTGGTTGTTTTTCATGGGAAATTGTTGTAAAAATTAAGAAAGCTTATAAAGCACTTTTAAAGTTTTCTCTGATTAGAAGCTAGTTATAGGGCGCCTGGGTGGCTCAGTCGTTGGGCGTCTGCCTTCAGCTCAGATCATGGTCGAGGGTCCTGGGATCGAGCCCTGCATCGGGCTCCCTGCTCAGCGGGAAACCTGCTTCTCCCTCTCCCACTCCCCCTGCTTGTGTTCCCTCTCTCCTGCCTCTCTCTCTCTCTGTCAAATAAATAAATAAAATCTTAAAAAAAAATAGAAGTTATATAGAGAAGGGGCTACTACTGCTTTAGTATCTATTGACCAAATGTATATAATAATTTCTAGAAAAAAATAGATTATTTGAATATTCTAGTAGAATAATGGACTTCTTGGCATTACTTCAGATATTTTTATTTGAAAATCTAGCATTATAAAGAATAATAATTTTTCCTTTTCTACTATGTATATAATTAGGGCACATAGCACGAATAAAGGAACGGAATTGTCTAATGTGGGATACCTTTCTCAGAGTAGATACTGATTTTTTTCTGTTAAACATTTAACCAGGAATAGAAATCCTTCATTAACATAAATAATATATTTCATTAATTTACTTAAAAATGCCAACAGTTATATCACTAGTAGTGCCCAATGTTTAAAAAAATCAGATACCATTAATTTCTACCTAATTTAATTTTATCAACTTGTGAAATGAACTTTTTATTTTATCTCATTTATGATGTAGCAAAGGGAATTATCCATCATTTTATTGTGAAGTATAACTTTAGACTCTTGTCCAGATTCAGTGAAAGAACACCTGTAAATTCTGAGAATAAACATAATTTCTTTCCATTGCAACCATAACACATTTTATTAGCTTACTAAGTCTCCTCTAGCAATGTACAACAAGCTGAGTAGCTTAAACAACAAAAACATTTGTCTCCCTGTTCCAAAAGCTAGAAGTCTGAGGTCAAAAGTGTCAGCAGGGTCATGTTCCCTCCTCAAGTACTGGAAAAGGGTCTGTCCCAAGCCTCTGCTTTAGCTTCTAGTAGTTTGTTGGCCATTTTTGACTTTCTCTGGTTTGTAGAGGAAATTCTCTGATCTCTGTCTTCATCTACTCATAAAGTATTCTGTGTGTGTGTGTGTGTATGTGTGTTTCCAAATTTCCTATTTTTATAAGGATACCAGGCATGTTAGAGTAGGGGCCCACACTACTCCAGTTTGACCTTATCTTAATTAATTACATCTACAATGATCCTATTTCCAAATAAGATCACCTTTATATACCGGAGTCTAGATCTTCAACACATGAACTTTGAGGGGAAACAATTCAAACCCTAACACATACCCTGAAGAGTTCTATTTTCTTATTATCTATTTTTAATGGGGAAAAAAACCTTTTTTTTTCTAATGTGAAAGAACTTCTAAAAGCACCAATGTTTCTTAAAATGTTGCCATCGAGGCTTTAAGTCAATAAGAACGTAAGATATGTGTATATTTTTTCTCTTGGCCTGAAACCCGCTTACCAATTCTCCTGGGTAAGAAATCCTGAAACAGTTGGCCAGGGGACTTATTTGCTGTCCCTGCTCTTTATTTTCACCCTACCGTGTTCAAGGGACAGGCTGGGACTTTCCATTAGGCTGTGCTGTACTTTTGTGCATGCTCCCTTCGACCAGCCATCTGTGTACTCCAAGCTGTGACCTGAGCCCTTCAGATGCCAACAAAGTAGAGTGATAGAGATATTTGCTCTACCTTACTTCACACAAACAAATAGAATTGCCAAATACTTGTGAGACCTACTATAGAGAGATGTGTAACTGTTAGTGACCATATATTTTGACCAGGGTAGAGAGTTAATATATTTCCTTTTTCTCTCCTGGATCCCTTTTCTGCTGACTTCTCTGTGCTGCTTTAAACCGTCATTTAGTCAACATCAAGAGGCTGCTTTTTCTTTTCTTTTTTTTCCTTTTCTTGTTGTTCTTCATTTCACTTGTCACTCCATTCATGCCTTTCAGCTTTCACTTAACAAGGCTGGACCTTTATAGACACTTTAAGCCAAGCAGGACAATTTATTTTTATTTATTTATTTATTTATCTATCTATCTATCTATCATCTATCTATCTATCTATCTATCTATCTATCTATCTATCTATCTATCTATCTATCATGTGGTGATCCAGCCTATTACCACAAAGGAGGTGTGATCTTGCACTCTTTGTCTTTCTCAGATTTCTCTATGGAATGGTTGGTTGGGGACTATTTTTAAGACGTTAAAAATAATTTAAACCTAAATAACTATCACAAAGCCAGAGAAAATTTTAAAATCTGACGATTTTACAAGTGTGGCTTCTTAAAAGATGACAATCATTTTATTGCTTTATATCTATACTGTTCTCTCTTTCCTGAATCTCAGTAACCCTTGTATAAGCCCAGTACGATCAGCAATTTTCCAATCAGATCAAAGATTTGACTGATATAATTTTATAACACTTTATAAAGTATTATAAAGGACTGTTTATAATTTAAATTTTGAATGTAAAGAACACATAGATTTTCGTTAAAAGTACTAACTATATTAGAATCAAATACAGAACCTAACTTTTATTGGTATAGGTCCATATTGTGTATTTAGCCACAATATGGACTTCTTACACTTTTTAGAGCTTTGTCTGGGCACCTACTACAGATTTAATTTTTCTTTCAGTGTGCAATCAACAAAAATGCCTCCTAAACCAACTTTTATTTGTAGATGTCTATCTACTGATAGTCTCTGAACAGGTTGGAGAGATGAATGCGAGGCATGGAACAAGTGTTTTGACATCACAGAAAAAGTCCTTGGAACTTTGTTTTATAAACATAACAATAATTATACCCAGGAGTGTAATTTAACTAACTCTGCAAAATTTAATCAAGCCAGAAAGTGTAGTGCATTATATAATGAGAAAAATCATGGTACACACACAAGCCTACATAAGGCTCTCTCAGAATGGAATATCGGTGAGGCAAGAAAATATTTTTGTTCTTTAATTAAACTTTTAATTTTGAGATCACAGATTCACATGCAGTCATGAGAAATGATATGGAGGGATTCTTTGTATCCTTACCCCATTTTTCTCCATGGTAACATCTTACATAATTATCATCTTGCCAAAACTATAAAAAATATCTTAGGCAGGATCAAAATTATTTAATCTACCAATCTTATTTAGATTTCCCTAGTTTTACTTGTGTGTGTGTGTGTGTGTGTGTGTGTGTGTGTGTGTTTAGTTCTATGTGATTTATCACAGGTGTATGTTCATGTATCCCATACCATAATCAAAACACTGAACAGTTCTAACATCATGAGGACTTCATGTTGCTTTTTTATAACCAGCCTCCCCTTACTCTACCTCCTTTCCTTCAACCTGGCAACCACAAATCTGCTTTCAATTTCTAAAATGTCATCATTTCAAGAATGTTAAATAGATAGAATCATAGAATATATCACCTTTCGGGACTGTTTTTTTTTTCCACTGGGTATAATTCCCTGAAGATTCATATAAATTGCTGCATGTATCAAAAGGCTGTTATTTTTATTGCTGAGTAGTATTCCATACTATCAACTACCACAGTCTTTTTAACCATTTTCCCAGTAAAGTACATCTGAGTCATTTCTAGTTTGGGGCTACTACAAATAATGCTGCTGTGAATATTTATGAATTTTTGCAAACACGGTTTTATGCGGACATATGTTTGCATTACTTTTGCATTAATGCCCAAGACTACAATTTGCTGAGTTGTACGCTAAATGTGTGTTTGATTTTATAGGAATCTGCTAAGTGTACGTTTCCACCTGCAGTGTACAAGTGACCTAGTTTCTCAGTGTTCTTGCCAGCATTTAGTGTTCCCATTGTGTTTTATTATTCATTATTAGATATTTCTTTTAGACAATCCTCCCCTTCTGAGTATGCATAATTGCTAATCATATTTCTGCTTATAATCTTAGTGTAAAAATACTATTTAGAGGCCAGAATCTTAGCATATTATTAAAAGTCCATGTGCATTTATAATCTGCTAATAAGGATAGTCAGGTATACTATTCTATTAAGTTTTCTAGGATGCCTTGAAGACAAAGAACAAGCTTTGCTTCAAGTTGCATCTGCATTTCAACATGGAAGTAAAATCTTTGTAGTTAAACAGATATTAGACCATTAATAAGTGTGCCATACCTAAATAATTGAAGTGCTTATTAAAACTAAAAACTGAAAATTGTCAGTGCTTCCATAGTCAAGTACCAGAATGAATGCAGAATTTCATACAGACTTACTTGATTGTGGAAATATTTTTGTTTGCTACATAACCTGAATTAGTAGGTGGAATTGTTCTAGTTAGGCAGAATAAAATATCAAGTATGCACTATTAGATGATTCATCAAGTACATTTCATGAATAAATGAGAGCTCTTAACCCACTAAATTTACAGTGGAGTTATATAGCCCTTAATAGATGGTTGTCTTGTTATATCTAGATCAGTTTTCATTTGGGAATAACTGAAATATGGTATAAATGTACCTAATTATGCAAATCATATTTGAAATATATAAACATAAAAGAAATCAGAAGAATACAGCCACTAATTTTACCTCAAAATACAGTTTAAAGTTTATAAATTCCTTTAAAGTACACTTTAATTTTCAAAAATCCAGTGTAATAGGCATATTCTGATACCCATTGTAAAAAGATAATTATGTTGGCACTATATAGAAGAACCTAAAGGAATGAGAACTGAGCCTTGGAGACCAGTTAGGAGACTCATTAATAGTCCATGTAAGAAATAAAGATGGCATAAATGATGGAAAATTGTTTGAATGTACTATTTTGATGCCACTGATCATTTAATGTCAACTCACCCACATTACCCCTAATCACAAATCATCCAACTTCCCATTTTCTGAATAGGTATATAACATGCAATGCATGTTCTCACCCTGCCTTTAACTTTACCCCACAGTTGAACACCAGTTTGATTCTTTTTTCTTGATCATCAACCCAATCTAACCCTGATTATGCGTCAAAGAGGCCTTTCACAATGTTATTGGCACATAAAAAAAGGGTATTAAAATATTGGAAATCAAATATTTTCTTTTGGCCTCTCATCTGATACAGTTGTTGTCAGGGGAAAAAACAAGGGCTATGTTTGACAGATAAATCCAAGAATTATATTTTGTAAGATATATCTACTATAGTGCTCCATAGGTATGTCAGCGTAACCTTGTTCTGTGTACAAGTCACATGCTAAATGTTACCGCACACTAAAATTTGTTTTCCTGAATGCACAGGTACCTCTGTTCTACAGGTGACAGCTACTGATGCAGATGACCCTACCTATGGAAACAGTGCCCGCGTGGTTTACAGTATTCTCCAGGGACAACCCTACTTCTCTGTAGATCCTAAAACAGGTTAGTGCATTTTTGTCTAATTTGTGTGCATGTGTGCTAGAATAAAAGAAAGCAATGTTTTTATTTCTGTGTCTTCTACATCAGACATTGTTGTTTTAGCACATTTTAAAATGTCCTCGCTTTTTCTAACATGATGTAATTGAATAATTGAAGATAAATTCACTGTTTTCCTTAATATTTTGATTATCCATCACTTATACCAGTAAAACTTTTTTATCTTTGCATATCCCTGTATCAATTACTTTCTGCTTAAGACAAATATAGAGTGTTAAAATTCAGTGAGATTTTCAAGTGTATCATTTGTTGGGTTTACATATTAGGTTTAATTCTTTGTCAAAGATGTTAAATAATTTATTGAGAGTTTCCATACTTTATTTGAATTTTATTGTTACATAAGTTTTTATATGTTACATTGGGGGAATTGTTATGTCTTTTTTTTTAAAGATTTTATTTATTTATTTGAGAGAGAGAGAATGAGAGAGAGAGAGAGAGCACATGAGAAGGAGGAGGGTCAGAGGAAGAAGCAGACTCCCTGCCGAGCAGGGAGCCCGATGTAGGACTTGACCCCAGGACTCCAGGATCATGACCTGAGCCGAAGGCAGTAGCTTAACAAATTGAGCCACCCAGGCATCCCTGTTATGTCTTGAACTGAGTTTTTTTGCTAATGAGAAAATTCTTCAGTCTTAAATATTGTGTTATGTAAGATAAATTAACTGACAGTAAAGACAAAAAAGACGAACTTTTTTTTTTTTGGAAAAGGGAATTCTCTCTTTCTTCTCTTTTTTCTGTCCAAAACAATCATATCATATTATGTGATGTCAAAGAGGGAATGGAAGATACTCAGTAAGGCATTATAGGATTATGTTCAGCAGCATAATCTAAAAACCCACAGAGAGCTCATGGTCCCATTGGCAAATAATTTGTTAATAAAAAGTTGACTGAACATAAACCCGTTTTGAAAGTAGCCAAATGTTCAGTAAGAAATGAGTTTCAAGTTTTACTGATAATTTCAGATATATACATAATCATGAGACACAGATGAAGAGAGAGATCCAGGATATTCCAGAGGTCCCTAGGTCCTTTCTAGTTATGTTAGATTTCATTCTGAATCAGATTAACATGTGGGATTATCAAGTAGTGGGCACAGGCACATCACACAGAAGAAAGCCATGTTTTGTTGTAAATAACCCCTTATACTCCCATAAATACATAGCATACAAAATACTTTTTAACTTCATAAGTTCATAGATTCCAGGTTTGCTTACCATTATCTTAGACAAGGTACATCCAACTGTAAAGATGCTAGCATACTCTCAGTAGTTAATATCATTTGAATGCTAGGAATATTGTCATTATCATGTTTTCAAGAGGAACCCGCCAGCATACTAATCTTCTTTCTTTCCCTGGTGTGCTCCAACACATAAGTACACTGGACAGGAATAGAGCTCAAGCATACTGCTTAACTTCTAACTATCATAATTTATGAAGACAATAATGAATATGTATAGATAGGTAAATGAAGAATACGTACATACATACATTATATGCATTATAATTATAAGATAAATTTTATATAATTAAATGAAGTAAAAAAAATCTAGAGATGATAAAAAGTAATATAATGTGAGCTAAAATGAGTATCAGATAGGCAAATCCTTTTAGTACCAAGATAGAATTAAATATTCAGAAATAAAGATGTTAATTAATATAGTAGTCAAAGCTCTGGGATAAAAATATACATATATTGGGTGCCTGGGTGGCTCAGTTGGTTAAGCGACTACCTTCGGCTCAGGTCATGATCCCAGGGTCCTGGGATCGAGTCCCATATCAGGCTCCCCCTGCTCTGTGGGGAGCCTGCTTCTCCCTCTGCCTCTGCCTACCACTCCCCCTGCTTGTGCTCTCTCTCTCTGTCAAATAAATAAATAAAATCTTTTAAAAAAATATACATATATTGTATACATTGTTATTCTGGTAGGAGAGTTTAGAATTAATTGAAAAAAAGCTTTTTATTGAAATATAGCTGACATATTACATTGCATAAATTTAAGGTTTACCATATATTTGGTACATTTTTATATTGTAATAATATTGCCATGTGGCCATAAAAAATCTTAGGACAAACGGAAATGACTAGTTAATATTGGTGTTGCTCATTTTGTTCTATTTTCCCAATAAACATGATAGTTTTATATATGAAATAAAAGATTTCTCATTTTATTTATTTATATTTTTAAAGATTTTATTTATTTATTTGAGAGAGAGAGAGAGAGATAGTGAGAGAGAAAGCACAAGCAGCGGGGAGAGGGAGAAGCAGACTCCCCATTGAGCAGGGAGCCCAAAGTGGGGCTCGATCCCAGAACCCTAGGATCATGGCCTCAGCCAAAGGCAGACGTTTAACCAACTGAGCCACCCAGGTGCCCCTATATTTCTCATTTTAAATATGCATCTCCTGGGTGCCTCAGTCGGTTAAGTGTTTGACTCTTGATTTTGGCTCAGGTTATGATTTCAGGGTCATGAGATCAAGCCCCGCATTGGGCTCCACACTGAGAATGGATCCTGCTTAAGATTCTCTCCCCCTCCCTTGGTCCCTTCTCCCCCTTTCACATTCTCTCTCTCAAAATAAATAAATACATTAATTAAATAAAATGGAAAGAAACAAGGATACTGTGTTTAGAGGAAAGAAACAAGTATACTGTGTTTCAGTTACCACACACACACCCACAAATGTGCAAAACACACATGGCTTCAGTCCATTTACTCCTATGCATAACCAAATACTTATAAGTAAGTGTTATGTTTACTTAATAGAATATTGCTAATATATAGACATCATATACATATTTTTAAAAATTTCCATACACTCTGAATTTGTTAAAAAAGAAATACCAATTCTATATGTATCTGTGTGTCTGAGGGTCTGAGAATGTTTGCATGTGTTTGTTTGAAGACATGCATGCATTTGCATTTGTGTGCATGGGTACTTTGGATGGATAAAGCACACTACTGAGGACAAGATTTGACTAGCGTTGGACTCTGTGATAGTTTGTGCTTTAGTGAAGAAAGTATATCAATAACATAATATTCAAATAAAAATTTCATTTTTATCATAGGTTTATCATAGGTTAATTAAGTACTTCATTAAATAAATAAAAATCATCTGAAACATAAATAAGCTGCTATTCAAATACTGCTCTATGATATTGCCATTACAGTCCGTTGCTCCTTTAAGCAAGATTATTTGTTAAATGCAAGTATACCTCTTTGTTGATATGTTTTTAATTTCAATATTATATTGACTGAAGCATCATAAGAATCTATGGATGTATGTCCTAATGTAAAGATTCTTTAAATATGCCAGTCTCTCAGATAGCTGTTTGTAGAAAGCGCTACAAAAAGAAATGTTCATTATTTTCTTTAGTAAGACATTTTTGGTAAATTATGCTTAAAAGATATATTATTGTGCAATTAAACATCCTCAGAACTAATGAATTTAGGGGAAATTGTGCTTAAAACGACTGGAATAAAATACAAATATACTGAAAACTAAAGGGTCAGTTGCTATGGATAAGATGTTATATAAGATGTGTTGGGATAACGGTTACTTGGAATAGTAACATTTTCATAGTATCAGTTTTCTTCTACCATCTGGTTTGGCATGACTCTATTTCAATATGTCTTCAGTTACTTTCAATGAAGATGAATTATATTGAAGGAACTTTTGTGCTCAAATAGAGTTGTGAGTGCTCATGGTTAAAATCAGGACTTCGGTTGCCTTGTTTTTATTGTGTTAAAAGATACAGTTGGTACTCACCATAGTTGTCCAAAGATGAGCTGCCCATAAGACCTTGTTTCCTATTATATAAAACATTCATGAATTGCTGTATCAAGAGAAATGAATTATGTTGCTCTTGATTTGCTATACTATTCATAAACTGATTTAATAAGGTCTGTATTGTTTTACACTGAAAATTTGTTAATCAGTATGATCAAAATAAGTCTTGTGAATCATCTATTGTTTTAAATAAGTTTGGTTGAGTTAACTATGTCATGATGTTTGCTTAATGTATAACAACAGAAGAAGAGCGCCCATTAAAAAGTGATATTTTAACATTGTGATGTTAAAGATGCAGAAAACTATTAAAGAATAAACAAAAGGAAATGACAATGAGATATAAAAGATACAATATTTCTGTCCAGATTCAGGTAGAAAAATATGTTAATGTAAGCTTAATTAGTATAATTCTATTTGAAGATATTGATTTTAATTCGGCAAGAGAACACTTTCAGATTTAGTAAGTGAAGTAACCATTTTCACGTTCATGAAAACATTTAACCCTAAGCAAAGCATGTTGAGGAAGGCTGATGAGTGAGAAATCCAGGGGAAATGATCAGAGAACCAAAGAAATCGGGCTGATCCTAATCCAGTTAACAGAGTGTCAACTGCATTAAAAATAAATCAATATATTCAAGGTTTCTATGCCTCTTTAGAACCTATGAAATTTCTGTCAGGTGGTGACAGCAGAAGCTGAATGATTGAGGTGTTTTTAAAAAAATGAACCACTTCCCTTGACTTAGTTCAAAGACAAAGCCAAAAATCCACCATCTTTAGATGGTCTTTAGAACAGGGTCGGGGGATTACACAAGAGGTGGGTGTGCAGTTTTGAATTAAGAATGCAAATCTCTTAATGGCCATGGAGTTTATAGCCCTTTGATAATTCTCTCAGCTTTTTACAGTCAATAATGTATTAACTACTTTGTGTTATCTTAGTTATTGCATATGTGTCATGTCTGTGCCTATTTCACATAAATTGTTGAATCCTCCTGATGGTAAATTCAGAAAACCTGCAAACCTGGATTATCAACCTGATGTCAGGGAAAACAGAGGGATATGCTGGTTTACAAAATTCCAGATGAGCTTTATTTACAATCGATTATAACATTAACAGTGGCAAATTTGACCGTAGTTAATATGAAACATATAAATCAGCAATAGCCAATAATGGCATCTTTGTATCTATATAAATAAGACTCATAGTGAGTTTTTGCTGCTCCTAATAAAGACTACTGGGAGAGTTATCTAGTTTAATATAGATGTACTTAGATTTTAACTTGAGTGATTTTTCATACAAACTTCATATATTTTTACTCATTAAATAATGAATATTTAAAAGAAAATATAGCAGCTGAAAACATTTCTTTTGATAAATTCTACCTTTAATTTTCAGGTACATAAAAAAATAAGACTAGATAAGGCCACCTTTTAATTATATACAAAGAGCATACTAGATATTCTTTTTTTTTTTTTTCAACACTCCTAGGGCATTTTAGCTCTCAAGTGGTTTCTGCTACATGTTGCTAAAAAAGGGTAGACATTGGGTTTCAAATCTTTTGTCAAACACTTCTGCACTAATAACAGCAATTCCACAGGTAACAGGACACTTGACAACCAATAAAATATACTGTACCTTGTAATGCCTGTGGGTTCTAAAGTCACAATCATTACCACTTATTTTTACAAGGCGTTATTGTAAACAAAGAAATTGTTTACTTCTCCTTCCAATGGAAAGATTAATGTATTTAGTTATGTTATAGTTTAATTAATATAGTATAGTACAGTAATTCATATTTATTATTTTTCAAAAATACTAAGGTTTATTCCAAAATGATTTAAGGATACTTCATGATCAAATCCTAGGCTGTTACTTAATATCATAGCAAATTGATCAGGTTACTTAAATGTTATGTCTCTGTTTCCTTGTATGTAAGTTTGGAAAAAAAGCTAAATTCAACGAGAAAATTAATGCAATGCTCTTAGTCCAGTCCTTGGAAAGATATAGGTAGTTAGTAAAGTTCTCTTGTTTACACTCTTTTCGTTTAAGATTAAGAAGAATTTCCAAAATTACATAGTGTACCAGGACAAGAGTTTGAAATAACCTTACTTGAAATACGAAAAATAATTTTGTTTGAAAGAATTTTTAGTCCACAAAACTGTACAAAAGTGTAAGTTCCACATATTAACTTGTATATAACTAAACTACATTTCTTTTCAGGCATTTATTTATTGATTTTTCTTCTTTTCAGGCATTTAAAGAAAGTTTTATAAATATTTTTATTAAGACAAATATACCTGTAGAAAAATTTTTATTATGTTATGTTAATTACCATACATTACATCATTAGTTTTTGATGCAGTGTTCCATAATTCATTGTTTGCATATAACATCCAGTGCTCCATGCAGTACATGCCCTCTTTAATACCCATCACCAGGCTAACCCATCCCCCACCACCCCCCTAGAATCCTCAGTTTGTTTCTCAGAGTCCATCGTCTCTCATGTTTCGTCTCCCTCTCCGATTCCTCCCCCTTCATTATTCCCTTCCTACTATCTTTTTTTTTTTTTGTAACATATCCTGTATTATTCGTTTCAGAGGTACAGGTCTGTGATTCAACAGTCTTACACAATTCACAGCGCTCACCATAACACATATCCTCCCCAATGTCTATCACCCAGCCACTCCATCCCTCCCACCCCCCACCACTCCAGCAATCCTCAGTTTGTTTCCTGAGATTTAGAATTCCTCATATCAGTGAGGTCATATGATACATGTCTTTCTCTGATTGACTTATTTCACTCAGCATAATACCCTCCAGTTCCATCTATGTCTTTGCAAATGGCAAGATCTCATTCCTTTTGATGGCTACATAATATTCCACTGTATGTATGTATGTATACACACACACACATCTTCTTTATCCATTCATCTGTCAATGGACATCTTGGTTCTCTCCATAGTTTGGCTATTGTGGACATTGCTGCTATAAACATTGGGGTACACGTACACCTTTGGATCCCTACATTTGTATCTTTGGGGTAAACACCCAGTAGTGCAATTGCTGGGTCTTAGGGTAGCTCTATTTTCAACTTTTTAAGGAAACTCCATACTGTTTTCCAGAGTGGCTGCACCAGCTTGCATTCCCACCAACAGTGTAGGAGGGTTCCCCTTTCTCCACATCCCCGCCAATATCTGTCGTTTCCTGACTTGTTAATTTTAGCCATTCTGACTGTGTCAGGTGGTATCTCGTTGAGGTTTTGATTTGGATTTCCCTGATGCCAAGTGATGTTGAGCACTTTTTCATGTGTCTGTTGGCCGTTTGGATGTCTTCTTTGGAAAAATGTCTGTTCATGTCTTCTGCCCATTTCTTGATTGGATCATTTGTTCCTTGGGTGTTGAGTTTGATAAGTTCTTTATAGATTTTGGATACTAGCCCTTTATCTGATATGTCATTTGCAAATATCTTCCCCCATTCTGTCAGTTGTCTTTTGGTTTTGTGGACTGTTTCTTTTGCTGTGCAAAAGCTTTTTATCTTGATGAGGTCCCAGTAGTTCATTTTTGCCCTTGCTTCCCTTGCCTTTGGTGATGTTTCTAGGAAGAGTTGCTGCGGCTGAGGTTGAAGAGGTTGCTGCCTGTGTTCTCCTCAAGGATTTTGATGGACTCCTGTCTCACAGTGATGTCTTTCAACCATTTGGAGTCTATTTTTGTGTGTGGTGTAAGGAAATGGTCCAGTTTCATTCTTCTGCATGTGGCTGTCCAATTTTCCCAAGACCATTTGTTGAAGAGACTGTCTTTTTTCCATTGGACATTCCTTCCTGCTTTGTCGAAGATTAGTTGACCATAGAGTTGAGGGTCCATTTCTGGGCTCTCTTATCTGTTCCATTGATCTATGTGTCTGTTTTTTGCCAGTACCATACTGTCTTGATGATTACAGCTTTGTAGAAAATTTTGAATGACAACTTAGAAGCAAGTAAGTTAGACATTGAAATAACTAACCTTTTATCTTTAGAATTGAGTGTCCCAACTCAAAATAGTGTGTCTAGATGAGATCAAGTGGCCTGCTATCAATGAAACAATTGTTATTAATGCACAGGTCTTGACCAACAATAGCTCTGATTCTCGAAAATGACCTTTCCTTAACATTTTGTAGCAAAAAGCAGTCAGCTATAAAAATGCACCCAGTGGAAGGCCTCAGCGAGTTTCTTAGGATGTAACTGAAAACAAGGTTTTCAACATTCTTTGTCCAGTGTACATGATGTAATTAAATTCATCAACAATTCTGTTTCTATTTAACTTCTTTAATTTTATTTTATTTCAACAGTGAACAAAAAAATGTGGAAGATCACTGTGTATGTTTGGATAAAAGATGTAAAGCATCTCTTTTTAAAAGTTTTGTGGGTTTCAATATTAATTTTGCATAATTCCAAATGAAAATCTACTTGAAAATAGTTTTTTTTCCCAGAATCAGTATTTTATATTTATTAATAGCTCAGCTGTTAAAATGTTTAATTTATGGCCTACAAAATCTGCAGAAGGGAAAAAAGTCCATAGTAGAATATATTTTGTCATTTTTTCTTATTCATAGCCTACTCTAATTGATATAACAATAATAATTGCACAAATACATTTTTAAATAATTTCCTATAATTAACTGCATAATAGACTTTTAAAAATAGTTAATTAGTAACCCCAATTCTAAAGAATTTGCTTCTCTTAGAGAAGAAATCATGCATTAATTCAGAACTGTGTCATGTTGCCAAATTACTGAAAGAAACATTAGCTCACTTTTTTTTCCACTTTCTTTTCTTTAGGGAAAAATTCTAAATAAGTTTGTGAAATGTAGCAGAGTGTATGGGGTTTAACACAAGAAGTCCATTTTATAGAGCAGTTAAAAAATAAACAGTTAATGAACTGTAGTAGATATTAGTGGTTGTACATTTAATATCAATTTCTCATATTGCTGGTCCTATTAGAACTCTAATTTTGCACCTTGTAGCAACATACTCAGCTAAAAAGCTAGATTTCCCAGCTTCCCCGTAACTACTGTGACATCGTTCTAACTAGGGGAATATAAAAGAAAGACCACTGGAAGGTTTTTGATAACTCTGTGTAGGTGCCAATGCTTCCTCATTTTGCCTTCCCATCTTCTGGATTTAAGCATATGCATAATCATTGGAGGTACAGCAGCTATCTTGTGACAATGAGCACATAAGATGAAAGTCGCATGGAAGAAACTGGTGAGCAAACCCCTGGCAGTGAAGTTACTCTGTCTGAATAATTTTTGTGCAAATACAAACAGTGCTGATACCTGACCTTTGTGAAATGTGCTTTGCAGACCAGTAAATCACCTTCATAGCACAATGCGCTGCCCACACAGGTGTAGAGCTGGTTCTCCTAGACTCCTTTCATTTCTCTCAATCCAAAATCCAGGATCCAGAGAAAATGCACAGTGCTTTCTATATATGAGTAGCCATATTACAGTTGTAGTGCCAAAACTAAACTAGAAAAGGAGAGTTTTCACACTGACTTGAATATCAAAAGGTATATTAATTGTTAATATTCAGGGAGATCAGAGAATGAAACCAACGATAATTTTCTCTGACAGGCCATTGAAAATGTATATCTGAAAAATAATTTTAGCTGTCCTCAAGATGTAGCAAATACACTATTCAACACTATAGATGTCAGATAACTCTCCTAGTCCATCACAAGATCATCATGTCCTATCTACATCAACAGAATAATATCTATCGAATTTAATTGCTATGGGTATAGTTCTAATGAAAAATATATAGATTAGTGTTCTATGTTAGTTACACTATTTGTTACAGCCTTAGATAGATCCATATAATTGAAATGGTTTGACTTGGGACACTTAAGTGAATTTAATGGTAGGTAAGCTAAACTTAAATAAAGCTGTTAAGCAAATGAAAAAAGGAAACCAATTGAATCCATTTTTTCCTCAAATGTGAACTTCTTGAAACTATATTGACCAACTATTCCCTAGAAAGGGAAAAAAAGTAATCTCTTGGAACATAAAATAGTAGTGATAGGAAGTGATAGGAATCAATGTTGGTTCATGGTAACCTGTTTTATACGATTTCTTCCTGGTAAAAAAATAGATTTATCTTATGTAATTTCTGATTGTTTATTGTTACATTACAGAAATGCAACAGATATTTGCAAATTGATTTTCTGTTCTGCAACTTCACTGAATTCTTTTATTAATTCTAACAGTTTTGGGTGGAGTCTTTAGGGTTTCCTATATAGTAATAACATTTTATCTGCAAGTAGTGACAGTTTTACTTCTTTCTTTCCAATTTGAATGCCTTTTATTTCCTTTTCTTGCATAATTTCCCTGGTTAGGACTTCTAATACTATGTTGAATTAAAGTGGTGAGAGTGGGCAACGCTGTTTTGTTCCTAGTATTAGAGGAAAAGTTTGTAGCTTTTCACTGTTGAGTATTGTAGGAGTGCTAACAACACTGACTTCATCTTTGGCCATCCATCTTGTTTTCCCCTCTGGTGCATAGACGGTGCCATTTTAGATAACTAGCAGAGATCCTCTGGCTCACAGATGGTGCAGCCTTAGGTATCTACCCTGTGACCTCACCACCATTGTTGTCACGCTAGAAGGGCTGGGGATTAAGGTCCAGGTAGGAATAGAGAATAGGGGCTGAAAGTAGCTGCCTAGTGCTCTGGATCATCCATCTGCCTGATTGCCCCATCAGTAAGTTACCCTGAATAAAAGTCTGTATAAATGTTATAGAGTGGTTTGGTTTTTCAGTATTAAAGTGTCTTCTCAGTCTGGAGGGTACGTTACTGATCCTTCTTCACCTTGAAATAATTTGCATAGTCAGCAGGATACAGAAAAATGAAACAAGCACGCATACAGGGACTATGCCAGGGGAAAGCTCCTTGTCCATGCAGGTGTGGGGAAAGGTGGAGCCAGGGAACCCATTGGAGGTAGGGGAAAAACCAGGTTGGGCAGCCACCTCCATGTGGGGAGCCTTGGTCAGGTTTTTAGAGCATTTTGGACCAATATATGAGTACAGGGACACCCCTAAAATGCCTAAGGAATAGTTAAATAGCCTATTCAAAAGAGTAGAGAAAAAGAAGTAGAGAAGGGAAAGTGAACACACCATTGTAGCAGTAGCTTGGCCACTGATCCTTGCCTTAAGATATATCACAGAAAAGGAATTATGAGTAAGAAGAGAATTAGAACAGACCCAAGAAGCACTGGCTTTGGAAAAGGATGTACAAGCTTCATATTCCTCTAATACAGACATTATGTCCAAAAGAATTCAAAAGCAAGAAGAGCAGTTAGAAATTATGGCTTGTAAGGTGGCAAAGATATATGAGCACACTAGAGTGACAACTATTAGGTCTTAAGAGAATTGGGACCCTAAATCATGAGACCCCTGGTGTAATGATTCCTCTGATGAGGACATTATCATGGAGGAGGAAAATGATTTGCAGACAGGACTTTTGATTCAAACAAAGACCCAGGCCACTCACGAGCCCAGGGATGACCAAGAAGAAATTCCCACTAGTCAGAAAACAGCCCTGAGGGAATGTTCTGCGGCTTGCTGGAGCTAACCAGCTAATTTTAAGCAAAAGGGCTGAGAAGGGCTGGCTTCTTGGGTGTAACCACTGTGGGATGCTGGGGGAAAGGGTATTCTGTTAAATGGGTTTCAAATGTCAAAAATGGCCTCAGTCATTTCTGGACCTGCCTGATGACAAGATTATACACCACAGGCATGGGTGAGGATCAAAGGTGCTTAGCTAATTTGATTGATTGGGTAAATGCTAGCATTAAGTTAACCTGACCTAATGAAGGGAATGTTCTCTCCCCTCCGTTTTGCTGGACTTCTATGGAAGAACTATAAGAAATTATTCATGAACTAGGAATGAAACATGCCATTTAGACTCAGTATTTTAGAAGCCCACAGAGAGACTTGTTTTCCTCTGGTATTGAAGACTGTATCTTTGAGTCGGCCTTGGGGTCATTGTATAGGACTTTAGTATCTTGCCTCTATGGTTAATGGGCCCACTGTTACAGTAGCAGCTATGGTGGCTGACTTAATGGAAACCAAAAGAATTCATGGTGAGGGAAATAGATTGAAAAACAGGAAAAAACAGATGATACTGCTGATGATAAAATGTCAGCAGGCTGGGTCCATCAAGGTCTCTTGTAAACTCGGGGCAATATCTGATATTATCAGGGACCCCAAGAGAAAATTTAAACGGACAACCCAATTTGGTCTTGCTAAACCTGTGGAAGGCATTGCCTAAGGGAAAGCAGTTTACTCCCTTGGAGGAAGGCTCAAAAAAGTCAGGTGTGTCATCAGAGTGCTCCTCCACTAATAGAGGAATTTCAGGGGTAGATACCACCTACCCCTAGAGACTAAGGGTTAGGCCAATGTTGCTCACCAGGGGCCCCATGTGGAGTTAACCATTTATTGGTCTTGGAAATTTCAGGGGGGAGATAAAGGCTACTAATGGTTGCAGAGAACCAATTATCAAGGTCCCGACAAACTAGGCTCTAGCTCCAAATCAGCAGGCTTCCTCCCTGCTGTTTTATAGTGCATATTTCCTCCATTCCTTAGTATATTTTGGCATAAAGATGTTGGGGGTGGAATGTAGGAGTACTGACAACACTAACTCTATCTTTGACCCTCCATCTTGTGCTCCCCTTCCTACAGATGGTGCCACTTTAGATTACTAATAGAGATACCCTCTGGCACACAGATAGTACAGCTTTAGATAACTACTTTTCGACCTCACCACCATGCCCTTACTCCATTAAGGGTGGGGATTGAGCTTCAGGTAGGGGCTGAGAATGGCTGCATAGTGCTCTGGATCATCGGCCGGCCCACTTGATAGCCCCATCAGTAAGTTACCTTGAATAAAACCCTGTGAGTGGTATCGAGTGGCTTGCTTGGTTTTTCAAAGTGCCTTCAGAGCATGAGGATATATTACTGACCCTTCCCACCTCATAATAAATATGATGTTAGCTGTGGGTTTGTCATATATGGCTTTTATGATGTTGAGGTAAGTTCCCTGTATGTCCACTTTGTGGAATTTTTAATCATAAATCAATGTTGAATTTTATCAAATGCTTTTTCTGCATCTATATGATTTTTATCTTTCATTTTGTTAATATGTGCATTTAATTGATTTGTGGATGTTGAACCATCCTTGCATTCATGGAATAAATCCCACTGATCATGGTGTATTGTTCTTTTAAATGTATGGCTAAATTTGGTTTGCTAATATTTCCGTGAGTATTTTTTGTATCTATGTTCTTTAGGGTTATTGGCCTTTTCTGATGATGTCCTTGTCTGGTTTTGTTTGTAAAGGTAATGCTGGCTTAATAATGAGTTTGGAAGCATTCCTTCTTCTTTAGGTTTTTGCTAGAGTTTGAGAAAGATTGATATTAATTCTTTGAAATTTTGGTAGATTTTACCAGTGAAGCCATCTGGTGCTGGACATTTGCTGGGAGGTTTTTAATTACTTATTCAATCTCCTTAGTAGTAATTACCCTGTTCACATTTTCTATGACTTCATGATTCAGTGTTGGTAGATTGTGTGTCTCTACAAATTTATTCATTTCTTCTAGGTTATCAAATTTTTTGGCATGTAATTTTTATAGTAGTCTCTATGATCATTTGTATTTCTGTGGTGTCAGTTGTAACACCTCCTTTTTTCATTTTTCATCCAGTGTAGTTTCACTAATTTTTTTTCTTTTGTCTTCTTAGTCTCTATTTTGTTTCTCCTCTGACCTTTATTATTTCCTTCCTTGTACTGCCTTTGGGCTTTGTTTGTTCTTATTCTAGTTCCTTCAAGTATAAAGTTAGGTTGTTTTCTGAAGTTTCTCTTGTTTCTTGAGGTAAGCATTTATCTCTCTGAACTTCTTAAAACTACTTTTGTTGCATGCCATAAATTTCAGTATTTTGTATTTACATTTTTGTTGTTCTCAAGGTATTTTTAAATTTCTTCTTTGATTTCTCCTTCGACCCATTGGTTATTCAGTAGTATGTTGTTTAATCTCCACATATTTGTGGGTTTTTTTTTGTTTTGTTTTCTCTTGTAATTGTTTTCTAGCTTCATATCATTATGGTTGGAAAAGATACTTAATAAGATTTTAATCCTCTTAAATTTATTGGACTTGTTTTCTGGTATAATATATCTATCCTAGAAAATATTCCATGTGTGCTTGAGAAAAATATGTACTCTGTTGCTTTTGGATGGAATGTTCTGTGTATGTCTGTAACATCCATATTGTCTAACATGTCATTTAAGTCCAGTGTTTTCTTACTGATTTCCTGTCTAGTGATCCATCCATTGATTTAAATGGGATATTGACATCCCCCTACTGATTGTGTTGCCCTTTATTTCTCCCTTTAGGTCTGTTGGTATATGCTTTATATATTTTAGTGTTCCAATGTTAGGGTCACAAATATTTACAAATGTCACATTCTCTTGTTGGATTGATCCCTTTATCATTATGCAATGCCCTTCTTTGTCACTCATTACAGTCTTTGTTTTAAAGTTCATTTTATCTTGGGGAACCTGGGTGACTCAGTTGGTTAAGCATCTGACTCTTGATTTTGGCTCAGGTCATGATCTCAGGGTCATGGGATCAAGCCCTGCATTGGGCTCTGGACTCAGTGCAGAGTTTGCTAGCATTTCTCTCTTCCTCTCCCTTTGCCCCTCCCCCCATTCAGATTTGTGTGCTCCCATTCTCTCTCAAATAAATAAAATCTTTTTTATAAAGTCTATTTTTCTCTTATATAAGTATAGTTACTCCAACTTTCTTTTGGTTCCCGTTTGCATGGGATATTTTTCTCCACTCTTCACTTTCAGTCTGTGTATGTCCTTATATCTGTTTAGAATCTCTTGTAGGCAGCATATGGATGGGTCTTGGGGTGTGTGTGTGTGTGTGTGTGTGTGTGTGTGTTTATCCACACAGACACATGTGTCTTTTGATTGGAGAATTTAGTCAATTTATATATAAAATAATTGTTGATGGGTAGGTACTTTTTTCCATTCTGTTTATTGTTTTTTGATTGTATCATAGTTCCTTTTTATTCCTTTCTTCTCTTGCATTCTTCCTTTGTGGTTTGGTGACTTTTTTTAGTAGTATGCTTTAATTACCTTCTCTTTCTCTCTCTTTTTTTTTAATAATGATTTTTTTTAAATTTATTTGAGAGAGAGCACAAGACAGCACAAGCCAGGGGGAGGAGCTGAGGGAAAGGGAGAAGCAGACTCCCCGCAGAGCAGGGAGCCCAATGCGGGCTTCCATCCCAGGACCCCAGGATCATGACCTGAGCTGAAGGCAGATGTTTAACTGCCTGAGCCATCCAAGTGCCCCTAATTCCTTTCTCTTTATCTTTTGTGTATCTACTATAGGATTTTGCTTTGTGGTTACAATAAGGTTTACATACAGTGCCTCATGACTATAACAGTCTATTTTAAGTAGATAACAACTTAAGTTTGATTGCATACTAAAACTCTTAACTTTTTACTCCCCCTGACTGCCATTTTATGTTTTTGTCACATTTTACAACTTTTTATCTTGTGTATCCCTTAAGTAATAGTTTTAGTTACAATTATTTTTACTACTTTTGTCTTTTAACCTTAACTGTAACTTTATAAATAATTAATCCATTACCTTTATTGTCTATTCACTTTTCCAGTGAAATTTAGTCATTTGTGTGTGTGTGTGTGTGTGTGTGTGTGTGTGTGTGTGTGTGTGTATGAATTTTTTTGCTAATAAGGGCCCTTTCTTTTCATCTTAAAGAAATTTCTTTCACATTTCTTGCAATTCTTACTCTTGTGAAGATTTTGACTTTTTATTTTTTTAATGTTGCATTTTTATTGAAAGCGAGAGAGCAGAGCAGGAGGGAGGGGCAGAGAGGAAGTCAAGCCCCTCCCCCTCCCCAAGTGGGAGCCCAAAGATTTTTACTTTTTAAAATTAGTGTTATTTTTATTATATTGTGTAGCATTTTTCTCATCTCTGTTCTTCTATAAACATACATTTAAAATTTCCTATTTCTGTCATTTATGTAGCCTTCTAATTTATGCTCTTTCTCAAATGATTGTCATAACATGAATATTTAACTGCTGTGAGAAAACGAAATGCTTTGGTCATCAAAATAAAAATAAAAAATCATTAGAAAGTTGCAAGGTCGCCAAAAAAATCTATCCCTAAGAAACAAAAACAACATGTTTTCTATATATATAATGGAAAAACAAATTCCTGGAATGCAAATTCTTTGAGAACTTCCATTACTCATGTTTGTATCTTCCATAATGATCAGTGAATTGTGTGACTTCTAGAAGAAAGCACTAGTTTTATAGAAATACAATATGATTTGGAAGGTGGTTTCCAAAATAACACTGGTTTCTTTTTTTTTTTTTAAGATTCTGTTTATTTATTTGAGAGAAAGCAAGAGAGAGAGAGCACAAGCTGGGGGGAGAAGCAGAGGGAAAGGGAGATGCAGACTCCCCTGCTTAGCAGGTAGCCCGATGCAGGGCTCAATCCCAGTACCCTGAGATCATAACCCTAGTCAAAGGCAGATGCTTAACCAACTGAGCCACCTAGGCACCCCCTAACATCAGTTTCTAATAATAACTTCTATTTTATTTTATGGCTATAATTATTTCATGTTTCAGAAAATTTCCTGTCTTTCATATATTGAATTTAGATACGTCGAACATCTGAATCAGAAGAGAATAATGAAATTGTGCTTTTAAGAATATATTTTTCTATTTTTCTCTCATTTATATTTTCCTTTAAACTTGGGTGTCTAATTCTTTTAACTTTTTGGCATAAATCCTTCCTTTAAAATCCAAATAAAAGGTTCAAGCTCCCATCCCATGCAGTGTGGGAAGAAAAGTGCTCTTCCCAGTATTCTGAATGCTCCTGATAGGAAACTAAAAAAAAAAAAAAAAAAACCTGGGAGGAAGCTTCTCTGCTTCCCGGGTCATCAGTCCTAATTTTGGCTCTAAGGGCTACTATCTTCTCTCTACTTCTGCTGGGGAAGAGTCTCCATTTCTTTGTTGCCCCAAATGCTGCTAATGTGGGAATTTGGGGGAAACCAGAATTTTCCAAAGATTGAGGTTATGTGAAAGAAATTATGATCCATGCAAACAGGAATTAACTTGAAACTGGAAACTAAATATTACAAAATCTTCCTTAAAAACATTGTCAAAGGATACTTAAACTGCTGTTTTCATTCCACAGGGATCCCATTTTTCTCTCTTCGGGCCACTTTTTCTTGTTTCCATCTTTTCAACATCTTTCAGAATGCTCCGCAGAAACATGACTGTTATTATATAGAGGAATAAGGACCTTTTTTGCCTTACTTTTGTTTATCTGACATATACAAGCAGGCTTCACCCTTCTCCAAGAGACACATGGACTAGGGACTTTTTTCCCTAAGAGAAATTGTCCTTCCAATCACAAGCTACCCGGTCAACCTCAGTCATCTTTTGAAATATTTCCCCTCTGCTATTTCCCAAAATAGGCATAGTTTAATATTTTAGACATTCTTAATCCTCTTTTTGTACCTTAAATACTAGTCGTTTTTATTATTATAATAACTTACAACAATCACTACTTGTTCTCGTTGTATTTCTTGATGCTTATTTTTCTTCATTTTTTTTCTTTTTCTCACTGCATTTCCCAACTTTAGTCACTCAATTATCATGATCTCTATAAATATTTCCTAATTTTTCCTCTGAAACTCATAGCTAAGGAGTTTCACAGAATGAGAATTACTTAAAAAAATAATACCTATATGTTAGAAAATGAGTATGGCTTAGTAGATTTAGTGGTTGTGATTTCAGAAAAGTAATTTATTCTGTCTCTTTCATTATCCATAAAATGGGAAACCAATGAGTACCTTTATATGATTATATGATTATTTTGCAGATTAGAGCTAATATAGTCCAGATACCAGGATAGCTCCTAACATTTGCTTGTAGTCATTAATATATATATATATATATATATGAGTTTATATATATATATGAGTTTATATATATATATTTGAGTTAGTTATATATACGTTTGAATAATGTAGTCATTATGTATATTTCTATACTATATATAGAAATCAATTATATTATTCTTGGGAGGAAACATGCCTATTTTGCCTTTGTTTGTCCACACTTCTTAGCATACAACTCTGTATTAGAATGAGTGACTAAAAACTGTCGGTTGCTACTTTGTGTTACATGTATTACCACAATTTTGAAAATTAAAAAGAAACAAAAGTTGCCTTAAATTTATTTTCTCATCTCATTAAAACTTTTCTTACCTTTGCTCATTTGCTTTATTTCTTAAATTCCACATATGAGTGAAATCATATGGTATTTGTCTTTCTCAGATTGACTTATTTCACTTAGTATAATACTCTCTAGCTCTGTCTACATCACTGCAAATGGCAAGATTCCATTTTTTATCATTGAGTAATATTCCATTGTATGTATACCACTCTGTATCCACTCATCAGCTGATGGCTGGTTCCATAGTTTGGCTCTTGTAGATAATGCTGCTATAAACATCAGGGTGTACGTATCCCTTTGAATTAGCATTTTCATATTCCTTGGGTAAATACCAACAAAGGGACAGAAAGAATGAGGCAAACCAAGAAACAGACTCTTAACTATAGAGAACAAACTGATGGTTACTGGGGGGAAGGTGAGCGGTGTGGGGGCGCTTAAATAGGTGGTGGGGATGAGCACTGGGTATTGTATGGAAGTGTTGAAACACTATGTTGTACACCTGAAAATAATATTGCACTGTATACTAACTGGAATTTAAATAAAAACAAAAAAAAACTTCTTGCCTTTGATATAATTTTCCAATTTTTTAGATATGTGTCACGGAACAACATTGGTGTTGTTTGCTCCATGTAATGTAGCACGGGTAATTTTAGCAAACATTTGAAGTTTGAATCATAATTCTTACTCATGGGATAAGTTGTACAGAATCTTAGTCACTCAGAAGCTAAATAATTTTGATAGGCCATATGATAATGACTAGCAAATAGTTGAACTTATCTTTTTTAGAAGGTAAAACAGGACAGGGATATTTCAAGGGAAAATGTTGCAAGAGTACATTAAAGGATTTCTAGAAAGAAGTGAACATAAAGAACACTTTAGGTATTAAGACGTATCTTCAGAATATGGACTATGTTCGTAGTGGAAAGAACATTATATTTGAAGCCTTTACACTATGGTCTAGATCCTATATTGGAAATATAATTTGGCAAAACTATTTAGCCTTCCACAGATCCATTGGAAGGTATTTGGGAACATTAAATAAGATACTGGGCCGCCTGGGTGGCTCAGTTGGTTAAGCATCTGCCTTCAGCTCAGGTCATGATCCCAGGGTCCTGGGATCAAGCCAGGTTCCCCGCTCAGCAGGAAGCCTGCTTCTCCCTCTGCCTGCCACTCCCCCTGCTTGTTCTCTCTCTCTCTCTCTCTCTTTATCAAATAAATAAATAAAATCTTTACAAAAATAAAAATAAATAATACACCTAGGATGAACATATATAACCCAATGCAAAATAAGTGTGATAAGAGATTATTGATGCACATATAATCAGTGAGTATGCCTGTGAATGCATCTGTCTTGAATAAATGCTGAATTAATCTATTAAATGAAACCCTGATAACTGACATATTTTTATATTAGACAATAAGAAGTATCATGCTGAAATATAACTCATGTACTGTTTCAGGACAGAGGGAATTCAGATTTCTGATTAGGATCCAGCTGGTGTTCTACTTTGCTATGTTTGGAAAGGAGGGGGCTTCATTTATGTTTAGGGCCCTGTAAAGAAGACAACTCATTATTTTTAGGACCATGTAGAGAAGAGAAGCAGACTGACATGACTATGCTAGGGAATATTTGTGAAGGAAACCAAAATTCTATCCTATACTGAGAGTGTAGAGTTGCAGCTATTTTCTCTTCTACTCAAATATTAGATCATTACAAGTCCAAAGAGTGCCATCCCCTATCACGATCACTCCAGAGCACATAAACATTGAAATACATATATTTTGAACTCACTCTTTCACTTTCTCACTATCTCCATCATCAACCCTGTCTTTAAGAAATGTATCATTTATATAGATATGTTTTATTTAATTTCACACACAGGTATCTAAAGTACTCAACTTTTTTGATGTATGGAGATAATGCCTATTTTAAATTTTTACAATTTACTATTTTACAATATTCGAGCCATCCCAGGATTATGAATCTGTGGTAATTTTAACTTGTATGTCATGATTCATTCAAATATATAGCTGTTTTAAAGATAATTATCAATTTTTTGGAAATATTATATTGAGTCAGATTAGCTTTTGATATAGTCAAGATCCACATTCAGTTAATAAAACCACTTCTTTCCTGACCTCTGGATTCCAAGGACTACTATATAGATTTTATTATTTGATATATTGACTAAATTATAACACAATGGACTATAAACAAAATAATAGCAAGCCTTTCATCCCAATGTGCACAATTATAAAATGGTAGGATTATCCTTAGAAAAACAGATGAAATAATTTATTTTCAGAAGACTTCTAGATTTTTAAATTGTCCTCATCAATCATTTCACCAAAATAATCTCATAAATAAGAATGTGACCTAATCTGGAATGTAGGCTAGAGTTTGTGGTTCCCAAGTGAATATAGCTCTTTGCAGAAGTGATAAAGCAGGCTCTGAGTTTGATAAGATAGGCATTTATAAACAGACATAGATAGAATTTATCTGAGATGGACCAGCTGCAGCATTTACAATATTTAAAAGTGTTCTCACTTCCCGGGGACAGAAGGAAGATTCCATGTGGATTTCCTTAAGGCATCCCTGACTAAGAGAACTGGAGCAGGGAAGACTAGAAACAGCTTCCCTAGCTGGGGCCCATATTCATCTGAGGAAGATAGAGGTGGATCACTGAACAGGCATCCTAAAGACTTAGATGGATTGACTCTAATTTCTGGGAACTCATGGAATACACTCAAGGCTGTTCACATCACTTTTGTTTTGTTTTGTTTTGTTTTCTAATCTTGTTAAAGCCTTTTTATTACCATGACCATCATGGGTCCATTAGAGTGAAAGGTTTTCAATTTTTCTTCTTGTGACCTAAAAAAAAAAAAAAAAAAGTATTCTCTTATTCTAGAAATATTGAACTTTCCTCCTTATATTTTCTTCCTTTGTTCAAAAGCTAGGGCAATTTTAAAGAAATATTCAATCATACCACAGTGTCAAATTTTCTTCTGATAATTTTCTATAGTATTATAAGGAGATATGTAAGATTTAAGAATGAAACTTGCATAAAATGATTCATGCTTTACAGTTTGCTAGTGGTCTGACTAGTAAAATGGAATTCTCTAAATCATATATTAAGACTATAAACCAGCTATGATAACTAGTATGTCTACAACAAAGATAAATACATAATCAATATATAATTTTGCATTTAAAAATACAATTTAAATAATGTTATCAGTTGTATGTCCTTCTATTAACATAAATGATAAGAAATATGAAACTGAGATTGACCTATAGCTAATTATTTCATTACCAGGAAACAAAACCAAAAATTCCAAACTGGCCCTCTCAGATATTCACATCAAGAATGTTCATCACATTTTCCCAGTGCAATAAGACAAATGTGTTCACTTTTTTTTGAAGCCACTTTCATAAATAGTGAATGTGTTCAGTCTTATTGAGAACAACTGGGTAGCTCCTGTGATCACTTTATAGATGATAAATCATGTTTAAAACAAAATTCTACTGAAAAATATTGTTAGTGTTGACAGCATTTAGACAAGACAAATTCAGCCTTCTCTGTCACTAAAGCTGACTTTGCTTATGCAATACCCCATACTCTCGGTGGCCTGTGTCTTTGCCAATAGAGTATACTGATACTTTCACAGTTCCTTCTAGGTTTATAATGAATACATTTTTAACCTCCAAATCAAGATACACATTTGAAAATTAGAGTGGTTTTTTTGAGAATTTATTTACCTGAAAGTTTTAGAGGTGTGAACAATGTCTATACTGAAGCTAATGATCTTTATTAGAAATTAATTAAGTTCCATGGAATCATGACCACCACAGCCTATTAAACCATTTTTAGATCATAGCAAAATAGAGTAATGAGACTTCCGTGTCCCATATGATATTTATATGGTACAAGGAATGTGGTTACCCCAAGAATTGGTCATCTAGTATGGTTAACTAAAACACTCACAAATGATCTATAGTCACCTAATTTTTGAAATCTATGAAAAAAAAGCAATTGATTTACTTTTACTAATTAAAAAGTCTTTTCCATGAGGACATGTAAAATTATGTTAGCAGAATTCCCTCAAATTCCAATAAAGATTCTAGGTTCAAATTTCCTTCTAGGAGTTCAATTTAAAGAATCAGTTAGTTGAATGAGATGTGATATTATACTTTTTTTTGAAATCCAGCCTTAATCTGTTAAAGGAAAAAAAAAATTACTGGTGAGCTCTGCGGGCAAAAGTTCATAGAAAACAGAACACCAGACCCAGATTCAGATGACAGAGGTGCATTTCTGCTCCACTGTGTACTCCCCTTGTGGCCTGATTAAATCAATTCATGACTCTGAGTTTCAGTTTTTTCCCTATAAAATGAAAATAAAAATACCACCCTTAATTATCTGTCAGGACAGCTGCGGATATTTTTAAAACTTACATAGTATCAAAGGCATGTTCACATACAGCTCTATGCATTTCTTTGGAAAAATGTCTATTCAAGTCCTCTGTCCATTTTTTAATTGGATTTTTTTTTTTTTGGTGTTGAGTTGTCTAATTTCTTTATATATTTTGACATTAATCCTTACCAGATACATTATTTGCAATTATCTCCTCCCATTCAATAGGTTTTCCTTTTATTTTATTTTGTTGATGGTTTCTTCACTATGCAAAAGCTTTTGATTCTGGTGTAGTCCTACTAGTTTATTTTTGCTTTTGTTTTTCTTGTCTCAGAAGACCTATCTGAAAAATATTTCTATAGCTGATGTCAGAGAAATTGCTACCTGTGTGCTCTTCTAGGAGTTTTATGATTTTAGGTTTCATATTTTGGTCTTTAATCCATTTATTTTTGTGCAGGGTGTAAGAAAGTAGTCCAGTGTCATTCTTTTGTCTTTGTCCAGTTTTCCCAGCATCATTTGTTGAAGAGACTGTCTTTGCCTTATTGTATATTCTTGCTCCGTCTCCATAGATTAATTGACCATATCCGTGTAGATTTATTTCTGGGCTCTCTATTCTGTTCTATTGATCTATATGTCTATTTTTGTGCTAGTACTATCTTGTTTTGATTACTACAGCATTTTAGTATGTCTTGAAATCTGGAATTGTGATGATTTAACATTGCTTTGGCTATTCGGTGTCTTTTGTGGTTCCATACAAATTTTAGGATTGTTGTTCTAGTTCTGTGAATAATCCTGTTGGTATTTTGATAGGGATTACTTTGAATCTGTAGAATGCTTTAGGTAGTATGGATATTTTAACAAAAATTTTTCTTCTAAGCCAAGAGCATGGAATATCCTTCCATTTGTGTTGTCTTGGAGGAAAAAAGAATAAGCTCTATGCACATCAAGGAATTATCATTATAATAAAATTTAATTGTGATAAACTTATGCTGCAATTTATATTATAAATACATAAATGCTAAATTATATGATCCTATCTGGGATTAAGTAGAGAGCAGTGTAATCAACTGGATTTTGACTTCTATGTTTGAGGCTATAGTCCAGCTTTTGAGCGGTGATTTTGAAAGTGTACTCGCTGCTGGAAGTTATCTATCCTCTTTATGTGCATAAGAATGTTAACTTTGGTCGTAGTTGCAGTCAAAAGTTATTGTGCCCAGTGCTCGCAATAAATTGTGACTTGAGCTCTTGGAGTTGAAGTTATCTAAGTGTCGACTCAGAGAGTACTAACCTATTCCCGATTGCAGCACCCAGGATGTTGACTGCAGTGTGGAAACCTGTGTAAAGGACAAGCCCATGCATCATTTTAGTGAACTTGGGAACAGTAATTGCGATTTTGTGACTATTTTTATAAGTGATTGCATGTCAGGCAAAAAAGAATATAATACATTTTTAGGCTTTTAATGTGTTCTAAATTTTACATGGAGTAGACTAGCTATTTCTGTTGTATAAGCAGATCACTAATCCTTCATTTTGTCTCTCTCTGAGTAGCAAGATGTTATTTAATATTCAAGGGCCTGGCAACCTTAGATTTAACACTGCAGTGATATTTTTAACATTACCCTTTGTAGCAAAGATACAACATAACCACAATTTATGCCCTAATTTGTACTTGTTCAATAAACAAATCATTAGTTTGGAGACAGAAGTTCAATGCAGAAAAAAAAAATTATGAGTGCATCCTTCCAGCAATTTGATGCATTGTTTTCTATGCATACACACAGACTTAAAGCTATAATTGTGTTCCCTATCCTTTTCACACATGCATGCACGAACATGTGCACACAGTCATGCACCAGAAAACAGGTATTTTGTCGTCTTACAGGTAATGGAATGAATAAAAGGACTGAGTTCTGAGGTCATTCAACACTAATTACCCGAGCCTCAATCTCAGGCACTGTCCGAGCTGTTTCCATGCACTGTTCCTGAGATGTAGCAAGATCTTCTTTCCTCTTACCATCCTTTCTCTTCTAGATGCCTTTCTTGAAGTGTCACTTGAGAACATTCTTACCTCATAAATTATGTCATTCATCATATATACTTGCCCTCGTCATTCATTCATTCAACAAATACTCACTTTCAGTAAACATTCACTAACATTAATCTTATACAAAGTGCCAAAGATTGTAGTAGGCAAGGGGGGTAAAAGAGGAAGATTACTCCCCACCCCTCCAATCTCCTCCAACCCCCCCCCACAGCTTAATTATGATTTAACCTTAGAATCTACCTATCTACTGGGTGCCATGTCAATATGCTTTTAGGCTAGATAAATGTATATGGACTCAAAAACAAGTTTATATTTTGCCTTCTTTAAGGCTAAATTGTCTTTGAAATATTTTTTTATTTGAATTATTTTGAATTTGAATTATTTTTTTTATTTTCTTGTCTGATAACTCCATATTCAAAATATATCTGTACATGGAGGAAATTACTTCTTAGTTTTCTATTAATTTTATTAATTTTACTTTATTTTATTTTATTGTGTTATGTTAGTCGCCATACGATACATCATTAGTTTTTGATGTGGTGATCCACGATCCATTGTTTTTGTATAACACCCAGTGCTCCATGCAGTACGTGCCCTCCTTAGTACCCATCACCAGGCTAACCCATCCCCCACCCCTCCTCCCCCCTAAAACCCTCTGTTTCTCAGAGTCCATCGTCTCTCATGGTTCATCTCCCCCTCCAATTCCCCCCCCTTCATGTTTCCCTCCCTTCTCCTAATGTCCTCCTTGCTATTCCTCATGTTCCACACATAAGTGAAACCATATGGTAATTGACTTTCTCTGCTTTCTATTAATTTTCTTTAAAAGTATTTTATTCAGTTTTGTAGAAAGTGTTTTGAGTACCTCTTCTGTGTTTTTCCATTACCATTTCTCAGAACAGACTTTAAAACACTAGAGGGCAGTGGGGAGCACGTGCATCTTGAGAAAAAGCCTAGAAATAGCTGGGTTTGTGTGTCAGTTTTTGGACAGGTATGTGCCAGTACATGCTATGGATATGAAGTGTGCAGAATGGGAAAATGGACAATTGACTTCACTCTGAGATAGATTAGATGAACTTTGGAATGAGACTTGATTCAGATTGTTCCGCTTCAACTTTCCTGGTAATATTTCCTAGTGGCATCATCCAGTTACATCTGGGAACAATTAAAATAAAATGCCAAAGTGAGATACCAAGAATTTTAAGGACCAGTTATGTAGAGAGTTACAGATTATTAATTATATGGAAATCATAAAATCCTTCGCAATCGGAAACTCCCAAGAAAGGTGCCCTTTAATTAGTTTAGATGGTTGTTGTAATAGTTTTACATTTTAAGTTTTAAAACATTAAGTTGATTTCATCTCTTTCACGCAATTTCTAGGAATATTTGTTGCTTGAAATTGAAAACTATGGTTTATCTTTTATTAATTCTAGAAGCAGAGATTTAGAGGTAGTACAAATGTAACAAACAATAAGAGGATTGCTGTCAAAATAATTATGTGTATTGAATCTTAATTTTTAAGAGTTGACTGTAAACATTATAAACTTCAAAGATGATTCAAATGTTATTTTACACTGACTTTTTTCCCTTGGTGTTCTTTGTATTTTTGAGGATTTTATTTAAATGTTGAATAGAGGCGTGCCTGAGTGGCTCAGTTGGTTAAGTGCCAGCCTTTGGCTCAGGCTCAGGTCATGATCCCAGGGCCCTGGGATGGTGGGATGGAACCCTACATCATGGGGGGAGGGGGGATCCCTGCTCAACAGGGAGTCTGCTTCTTTCTCTCCCCCATCCCTGCCCTTGCTCATCCTGCATGCACTCTGTCTCTCTCAAATAAATAAACAAAATCTTTTAAAAATTTTAAAAAATAAATACAGAATAGAGCTCTCTGTAGCTCAGAAATCTAGATAGAAACTTAGAGTTTATAGTACTTGAGATCATGTAATTAACTTCCCCTTCAATATTATATGCACAATCTCTTACCTAATCCAAATTATATATAAAGAATTTTTATTGTCAGTTCTGTGAATACTGAATCACTTTCCTTCTTAGGTGATTTTGATGAATTTAAATGGGCATGGCTTTCCTTTCTTTTTTTTTAAACAAACTCAAATTATTACAGTTATTACTACTTTATTTGATATTTATATAAAAGCATATATACCATAAGGGCTTCATTAAAATTGCATCATTTTCTAGATAGTCAAACTATACAATTTATTTTCCTTCATCCTTTGTTATAATCCACCACACATTTGCCTCCACAAATTCTCATCACTAACTTTAGGTGATCCTTGACTGGGTGTTTGTGCTGGGGAAGACATTTGTGGTATCTCTAGTTGTAATTACAATTGCGTGTTTCTCTGTGACAATGAAAAAGTATTGATTTCATTAATTTTAAAAACAGTGAGTTTTGCTATAAAGCTTGTTTTATAAATACAAATATATTCCAACATGATTGATATAATAAGGAGCCATTTTTGCATAATGCAAATTTTGTATATGTTTATGTACTATTTCATCCATGAGAAACACTAGGTGAAGATAGAGAACTTCATACAACTGAATACACAAAATGTGCAAATACCAAGCATATACTTGGAACACCAACTAGCTACCTCAGTGCATGTGTAATGAGCCATACCTATCCACATCAGCAGTTATCACTTCCCCATCCAATTTCAGAGAAGCCCCCTTCCATAACCTGACTGTAATTCAAGCTGCAGCTCCTCCAGCACCCACTATCACAAGCAAACTTCAGCTCTTTTTCAAGGTAAAGTGTGATATCCATTGTAGCACTAATGTATGCATTAGCCATTTAGCAGGTGTAGACTGTTTTCATTAAGTTCCCAATTTTTTTGTTTGCCACTGGGAAAATTTTTGAGTATTGTTCCCCTGGCTAAATTTTTCCCATAAACCTCTTGGTTTCTACTGTGCAATATTTCATTGCATGGTGGTTTTCAGGAGTGTATATGTATGTTGCATTATAACAAAACAACTTTAATAGTATTAAATCCATATTAACATTAGTTAATCAATCCATATTGCAAGTATTCTGTCAGTTGAATGTACTTCTGGGGGATTTATTAGAGATGATACACAACGTGTTATGCTGCTCATACTATTTTCTTCCTTCTGATACATATTAAAACACCCCATCCTCTCTTGAAATAACATTGCAGCTGTTAAAATTGAAGTGTGGAAAAACTATATGTGGTACTTCCAAACCTGGTGCTTAAAAATATCCTGTGTGATCCTCCAGCCATCTCTTCTGCTTCCTTTGAGAGGTGTCAATGTCCAGTCTGAGAATATCTTCCTTTAAATCAAGAGAGCTTAATACAACAAATTGGTTATATATGTGGTATAATATAACAAATTAATATAACAAATTGGTTATATATGTGATCTAACAACAGAGAAGCCAAGATATAAGGTGTGGGGAGAAAGAGAGAGAGACAGGGTTAGAGTAACTGGAGCAGAAGAGCCTATAAATCAAGGAATTGGAAATTGGCACCAATGTATGCCAGCCTGGGTAGATCTAAACCCATGGAGGAAAGGTGGCTCCCCTGAGGCTGCAACCCAAAGCAGAGAGAAATGGGAGGCAAAATCTTGGCAGATATGTTCCCATACATGGGTCTTTTGACAAGACCTCCCAGAAGCCAAGGGCAGGAAAGTCTTAAAGGCAATTGCTCCTGAATACAAAGCAGAGAAGAGAAGGGCTGTAACTGGATCTGAAAGCCAATAGAAAATGACCTACGTAGGTGAACCTTGAGCCTTGAACCAATTTGTCCTGGCTTGCAGGACGCTGCTTTGGGTTCGCTGCTCAGTAGAGTCACCTGACCAGCACTGGACTGCACTGCGATGAGTAAACATTGAATTTGTTAAGTCACTGAAGTTTTAGAATTAATTTCTTACATGAAATACCTTAAATTCTAAGTTACGAGTATTTAATTTTTTAAATTAGTACTTTTATAAACATATAGGTTTATTTCAGAAAATCTGGAAAATGTAGAAAAATCTAAAAATGTTAAATTATAATTTTGTTATCTTCCCATCTGAACAAAGCCATAATTTACATATTTTATTCTATCTTTTATTATCCCTATGCATATATTTAAGTATATATTATACATATAATAAAATTAGATGTATGACTGAACATACTTATATTTTATTATAATAAAACATTTATTCTATTAATGAAGGCTTTTGTTCCCTCCATACTATAGTCTTTTAAATAACACCTTATCGATATATATTTAAATTAATTTTTCAGGAGTGCCTGGGTGGCACAGTCAGTTAAGCACCCAACTCTTGGTTTCAGCTCCGGTGGTAATCTCAGGGTAGTGAGATAGAGCCCTGCGTTGGGCACCCCACTCGGTGTGGAGTCTGTTTAAGACTATCTCTCTCTCCATCGCCCCCTGCCCCGCATTCTCGCTCTCTCTCTTAAATAAATAAGGTCTTTTTATAAAAATTTAAAATAAATTTTTCATCTATCTCTATTTCCTAGGTAGACATTTTTACAAACTAAGTTGTTGCTATTTTATTTTATTATTTTAAAGATGTTATTTATTTGAGAGAGAGAGAGCAGAGCAAGAGAGAGAGAGCACATATGAGCCAAGGGGGGGTGGTGGGGTCAGAGGCAGAGGGAGAAGGAGAAGCAAACTTCTCGCTGAGCAGGGAGCCCTACTCCAGACTCCATCCTAGCACCCTGGGATCATGACCTACAAGGGCAGACGCTTAACCAATTGAACCACCCAGGTGCCCCTAGTTGTTGCTATTTTGAATAAAATCATATATTTTACAATATTTTAAATATTACAAACTGATATTTGTGTAAAATATAGACAATTTTATTTGCATAAATTTTCCTGATAAGGTAAAAGTAATAGAGCAATGGGTCTATAATTTCATAGGGAAGATTGGAAGAGTTTATTAATAGGAAAGGAAAATGATCTGAAGAAGAAACAAAAAATTATAGAAAAGAAAATCAAATAAAATTGTGGCACAGAAAACTGGATGGAAAAGGAAATGATGATAAAGCTATAAAACACTTCTCTGGATCAGAGTGACTCAATATTCATTTTCACTCACTCACCACTTGCCATTTCTTAGTTCTCTAGGAACTCCTGACAAAATGGGCATGCAAGCATTGCATAAATGGAATTGCTCAAAATGGTTTGCGTAATGGTAATGCAGTGAACAGAGAGTAGGTAGAGCATAGAGGGAGAAAATTTGAACCCCCTTGGATGAAGTTGAAAAAATTTGCCCCAGGAAATTTTTAATGAATGTGTATCATGAAACTCTTGCCGATGATACTTCAAGTGGAAAGTGAGGGTCATGGAAGATGAAGCTGAATGAGTTCCAAAAATGACAAATAATTTTAATAGCAACCACCTCTTGTGCTCTTAATATATGCCCCCTTCATGACTAAACCCTCATTTCATTTGATATTTATTAAAACCCTGTGTGATAATAATCATCAGATCATTATTAAACAAAGCGAGTGTTAGAGAGTTAAATGACCCCTTTAATATAATAGATTTAACAAGATTGAAAATCATTGAAAACAATCTCTTACATTCGAAATTCCATGCTGCTAACCGATAAATACTACCCTTTCTTTACCCATTCCTGCTTTAGCCACACTGCAATCACAAATATGTAATAAAAGAGAAGGAAAAGCAAAACTACATCACAAGAACAAACCCTGTATGGGCATCTACGGGGCTGCAGAAGTGGCCACATGTGTGAAAATAGTAATCACATATCAAAAGAACCCACCATATACTAAGAAAATAATATCTGGTAAAAATTACTAGCATCCTACAGTATAATTTCTGATCATATAGAATATAGGGAATAGTTGCTAAGATGATATGAGAGATTCCTTAAAGCAGCAATGTCAGATGAGGGTTTGTTCCCCATTCCCAAAAATGGATTTGTGATTAAATGCACAGCACAAATTCCAGAAGGATTTAAGAGTCAAATGTATATGGAAAAGAACCTTATAAAATGGAAGAAAATATGTGAATATTATTCAAATATCTAAAAGGGAAAGAACTTGCTAAGCAGTAAGGGATTGGAGAATATGGCAAATAATAAACATATAAGGAATAAGCAGCCTCAATAGTAGTAACTGGCACTTGTGATCCTTTTCTCTACCTATGAAGTGATTTTTTTCATCTATCAATTGACTTAACATGATGAAGCCCAAGAGGCTTGATGAAACCCACACCTCATGTCTTGCTTCTATAAAATTGATAGTATCAATGGATATCTTGTCAGGAGAAAAAAAAGTTATTTGCCAGTTATTTTAACAGAGAGAAAATGAGATAAGGAATCTGTCCAACATGTGTTAGAGAACTATGAAGATGAAAATAAAAGGATATTGAATAACTCAGCATAAATGCGGGAAACCACTACCCTCTGCTTTTACCCACTTAGGATGGGGCAACAAGCGGGGAGAGATTGGAGTAATGAAACATAAAAAAATTAGGGAAGAGGCCTCTAACTCTAGTCCCCTCAATGGGGGAACAGCCCTCTGAGGAAAGTACACTCCAGCTGCTTTCAATATGTCAGAAGCTTGCAAGAGGGACCTTGTAGAGAATGAGGGACCTCGAAGCACTGATGTGGGCTTATTAGGGCTGATGTTTTTGAGGAATACAATGAGCTAGTTTTGGAAGTGTCAAACAATATAAACATTATCGGAAAGGGAGATAGAAACAGAGTGATGGAGACAGGGTGATGGGTTTTGTCTAAGGACATGCTAACAGGAATAAGAAACAAGGAACTTGGACTTCTGCATCCTCCTGACTTCCTGTCTCCCTCTCGTGTCCCTGTGGACAGAATCTAAGAGGGAGGAGCCGTTAAAGCTGAACTGTGGTTTGCAGAGTCTGAGCCTGAGCATCCGGAATCAAAGTATAAATAAAGATGTAAATAGAAATTTGGAGCTAAGAAGCAATAGCTTACAAATTGCCATGTGTATCGAGTACCTGAAATCCTTTCTACTCCCTTCTAGGACTCCATCTTAAAAAATAATTAAAAATGTGAATAAAAGTATGTGAACAAAGATGTTTTCTATAGTTCTGTGTATAAGATGAAATATTTGAAAACAACATAAATCTTTAAGTATGGGGGAATATTTTTATAGGATAGAATAATTTTATAGGATAGAATACTATGGCCATTAAAAATGACAGCAAATAATTTTTATGACACAGAAATTATTAAAGGAAAAGGTGAATATTCTAGATTAGGGTAGTGTTCATATGCTGTAGTATAGAGTGAAAATACAGTAGATTAGTGAAAATAGATTACTTCCCTCTCAGAAAATAGCCCAGCTGTTTTGGGGTTGACAGGGCAACTCAACTTCATGTGGTCATTTAGAGCATCATATTCTTTTGTCTTATTACTCAGCTATTTATGAAGTGATTTTTCCAAAATGCATTTCAGCTCTCAGGTATAAGAGGCCAAAGTCCTGCAAATGCAGCTATTTTTTTTTTCTTGGTTATTTTTGAGATACTGCCACAATATAAGGAAGTTGTTTTTAATGATAACCATAAATACTAACTTAGGAGGACCACATTGGTAGTGCAACTATTCAACTCAAGTCTTCCATGACACTAAAGAGGGATTTGCACATAAGAAAAATAAGCAGGTAAGAAGGCTAAGTATCCTTCCAAATTTAAAGTTCTATCTAACAAACTATAAAATGTTACTATTTTAGAGATTTTCTAAACTTTCCAAATTAATGATTTACCTGGACATTTGCAAAATGAACTACCAAAGCATTTGGCTATATTTAATTCATGTTCATGTTTGATACACCTAATATCCTTTTTACCCATATGTTGTATATTTGAAGTCTATGATGATAATTGACTTGTGACCAATAGAGTTAATGTAGTTTAGAGACAATCAATTAATGACCCATATAGCTAAGGCAGTTAAAGTTAAGACATGCAGGTACAAGTGATAAAAACCCCCACCTGAAGAAAAATTTTTGGAGAGAAAATCCTAAGCACTATTGAAAAAAATATAACTGGTAGAGAGACATAAAACATTTTGTTACAGAAAACAAACTTTCATTAGACAAATTATGGGGGAGTACTCCTGATTTTCTTTTTTATTCCCTTTCTTTGTATTTTTTTTGTAACAATATTTGGATATATTTTCATTAAACCTTTAAATGAAAGTCAGTTTTTTATAGTTTCTTCATTTTACAAAGTCAATTTTTAAATGTACTGAACTCTTATATTTGCAAATCCTTGTGAAGAACAGTTGTATTTTCTGCCCATTGAGTTGAACCTTCTGTTCCTGACAAAAATCACCATAATGTAAACTTACAAGTAGAGTATTATCTCTTCTGCCACCTCAGGAAAAAATAAATAGAGGCAATAATCTGGAAAATTCTTCCTTTTCCCTCTTCATTTTCTATTTAGTTTGGAAAGATAGTGTGAAATTTGATTTGCGTCAATGATTTTGTTAAAAGTGTGATTTGTATAATGGTTTGAGATTAGACTGCCTGGACCTGGGTCTGACTTCACACTTTCTGGCCATGTGAACTTGGGCAAGTAATCCATCCACAGATGGATCCATTTTCTCTGTGAAATGGAGAAGACAAGAGCTCCTCTTACACAGACTTACTGTGACAAGTGCATGTGTTCATAATTGTGAAGAGTTTATTGCATAGTATATTATCATAGTATTTTATTTTTTTATTTTTTATTGTTATGTTAATCACTATACATTACATCGTTTTTGATGTAGTATTCCATGATTCATTGTTTGTGCATAACACCCAGTGCCCCACACAGAACGTGCCCTCTTTAATACCCATCACCAGGCTAACCCATCCCCCTACCCTCCTCCCCTCTAGAACCCCCAGTTTGTTTTTCAGAGTCCATCGTCTCTCATGGTTCATCTCCCCCTCTGATTTACTCCCCTTTATTCTTCCCTCCTGCTATCTTCTTCTTTGTCTTTTTTCTTAACATATGTCACATTATTTGTTTCAGAGGTACAGATCTGTGATTCAACAGTCTTGCACAATTCACAGCGCTCACCACAGCACATACCCTACCCAATGCCTATCACCCAGCCACCCCCTCCCTCCCACCCCCCACCACTCCAGCAACACTCAGTTTGTTTCCTGAGATTAAGAATTCCTCATATCAGTGAGGTCACATGATACATGTCTTTCTCTGATTGACTTATTTCACTCAGCATAACACCCTCCAGTTCCATCCCCGTCGTTGCAAATGGCAAGAATCTCATTCCTTTTGATGGCTGCATAATATTCCATCGTGTATATATACCACATCTTCTTTACCCATTCATCTGTCGATGGACATCTTGGCTCTTTCCACAGTTTGGCTCTTGTGGACATTGCTGCTATAAACATTGGGGTGCACGTACCCCTTTGGATCCCTACATATGTATCTTTGTGGTAAATACCCAGTAGTGCAATTGCTGGATCGTATGGTAGCTCTATTTTCAACTGTTTGAGGAAACTCCATACTGTTTTCCAGAGGGGTTGTACCAGCTTGCATTCCCACGAACAGAGTAGTAGGGTTCCCCTTTCTCTGCATCCCCACCAACATCTGTTGTTTCCTGACTTGTTAATTTTAGCCATTCTGACTGGTGTCAGGTGGTATCTCATTGAGGGTTTGATTTGAATTTCCCTAATGCCGAGTGATGTTGAACACTTTTTCATGTGTCTGTTGGCCGTTTGGATGTCTTCTTTGGAAAAATGTCTGTTCATGTCTTCTGCCCATTTATTGATTGGATTATTTGTTCTTTGGGTGTTGAGTTTGATAAATTCTTTATAGATTTTGGATACTAGCCCTTTATCTGATATGTCATTTGCAAGTATTTTCTCCCATTCTGTCGGTTGTCTTTTGGTTTTGTAGACTGTTTCTTTTCCTGTGCAAAAGCTTTTTATCTTGATGAGGTCCCAGTAGTTCATTTTTGCCCTTGCTTCCCTTGCCTTTGGTGATGTTTCTAAGAAGAAGTTGCTGCGGCTGAGGTTGAAGAGGCTGCTGCCTGTGTTCTCCTTTAGGATTTGGATGGACTCCTGTCTCACATTGAGGTCTTTCAACCATATGGAGTCTATTTTTGTGTGTGGTGTAAGGAAATGGTCCAGTTTCATTCTTCTACATGTCACTGTCCAATTTTCCCAACACCATTTGTTGAAGAGACTGTCTTTTTTCCATTGGACATTCCTTCCTGCTTTGTTAAAGATTAGTTGACCATATAGTTGAGGGTCCATTTCTGGGCTCTCTTATCTGTTCCATTGATCTATGTGTCTGTTTTTGTGCCAGTACCATATTGTCTTGATGATGACAGCTTTGTAATAGAGCTGGAAGTCCGGAATTGGGATGCCGCCAGCTCTGCTTTTCTTTTTCAATATTCCTCTGGCTATTCGGGGTCTCTTCAGGTTCCATACAAATTTTAGGATTATTTGTTCCATTTCTTTGAAAAAAGTGGATGGTATTTTGATGCGGATTGCATTGAATGTGTAGATTACTTTAGGTAGCATTGACATCTTCACCATGTTTGTTCTTCCAATCCATGAGCATGGGACGTTTTTCCAATTCTTTGTGTCTTCCTCAATTTCTTTCATGAGTATTTTATAGTTTTCTGAATACAGATCCTTTGCCCCTTTGGTTAAATTTATTCCTAGGTATCTTATGGTTTTGGGTGCAATTGTAAATGGGATCGACTCCTTAATTTCTCTCTCTTCTGTCTTGTTGGTGTTTAGGAATGCCACTGATTTCTGTGCATTGATTTTATATCCTGCCACTTTACTGAATTCCTGTATGAGTTCTAGCAGTTTTGGGGTGGAGTCTTTTGGGTTTTCCACATACAGTATCATATCATCTGCAAAGAGTGAGAGTTTCACTTCCTCTTTACCAATTTGGATGCCTTTGATTTCTTTTTGTTGTCTGATTGCTGTGGCTAGGACTTCTAATACTATGTGGAAAAGCAGTGGTGATAGTGGACATCCCTGCTGTGTTCCCGACCTTAGGGGAAAAGCTCTCAGCTTTTCCAGAGCTTTTCCCCATTGAGAATGATATTTGCTGTAGGTTTTTCATAGATGGCTTTTATGATATTGAGGTATGTACTTCTATCCCTATACTCTGAAGAGTTTTGATCAAGAAAGGATGCTGTACTTTGTCAAATGCTTTTTCTGCATCTATTGAGAGGATCATATGATTATTGTTCTTTCATTGTTAATGTATTGTATCACGTTGATTGATTTTCGGATGTTGAACCAAACTTGCAGCGCAGGGATAAATCCCACTTGGTCATGGTGAATAATCCTTTTGATGTACTGTTGGATCCTGTTGGCTAGTATTTTGGTGAGAATTTTTGCATCCATGTTCATCAAGGATATTGGTCTGTAATTCTCCTTTTTGATGGGGTCTTTGTCTGGTTTGGGGATCCAGGTAATGATGGCCTCATAAAATGAGTTTGGAAGTTTTCCTTTCATTTCTATTTTTTGGAACAGTTTCAGGAGAATAGGTATTAATTCTTTAAATGTTTGATAAAATTCCCCTGGGAAGCCATCTGGCCCTGGGCTTTTGTTTGTTGGGAGATTTTTGATGACTGCTTCAATTTCCTTAGTGGTTATAGGTCTGTTCAGGTTTTCTATTTCTTCCTGGTTCAATTTTGGTAGTTGACACGTATCTAGGAATGCACCCATTTCTTCCAGGTTATCTAATTTGCTGGCATAGAGTTGCTCATAATATGTTCTTATAATTGTTTGTATTTCTTTGGTGTTGGTTGTGATCTCTCCTCTTTCATTCATGATTTTGTTGATTTGGGTCATTTCTCTTTTCTTTTTGATAAGTCTGGACAGGGGTTTATCAATCTTGTTAATTCTTTCAAAGAACCAGCTCCTAGTTTCGTTGATCTGTTCTACTGTTCTTTTGGTTTCTATTTCATTGATTTCTGCTCTGATCTTTATTATTTCTCGTCTCCTGCTTGGTTTAGGCTTTATTTGCTGTTCTTTCTACAGCTCCTTTAGGTGTAGGGATAGGTTGTGTATTTGAGACCTTTCTTGTTTCTTGAGAAAGGCTTGTATTGCTATATACTTTCCTCTCAGGACTGCCTTTGCTGTATCCCAAAGATTTTGAACAGTTGTGTTTTCATTTTCATTGGTTTCCATGAATTTTTTTAATTCTTCTTTAATTTCCTGGTTGACCCAATCATTCTTTAGTAGGATGCTCTTTAGCCTCATGTATTTGAGTTCTTTCTGACTTTCCTCTTGTTTTTGAGTTCTAGTTTCAAAGCACTGTGGTCTGAAAATACGCAGGGAATAATCCCAATTTTTTCGTACCAGTTGAGACCTGATTTGTGACCTAGGATGTGATCAATTCTGGAGAATGTTCCATGGGCCCTAGAGAAGAATGTGTATTCCATTGCTTTGGGATGGAATGTTCTGAAAATGTCTGTGAAGTCCATTTGGTCCAGTGTGTCATTTAAAGTCTTTATTTCCTTGTTGATCTTTTGCTTAGATGATCTGTCCAATTCAGTCAGGGGGGTGTTAAAGTCCCCCACTATTATTGTACTGTTGTCAATGTGTTTCCTTGCTTTTGTTATTAATTGCCTTCTATAATCGGCTGCTCCCATGTTAGGGGCATAGATATTTACAATTGTTAGAGCTTCTTGGTGGATAGACACTTTAAATAGGATATAGTATCCTTCCTCATTTCTTATTACAGGCTTTGTTTTAAAATCTAATTTGTCTGATATAAGATTGCCACCCCAGCTTTCTTTTGGTGTCCATTAGCATGGTAAATGATTTTCCACCCCTTCACTTTCAATGTGGGTGTGTCTTTGGGTCTAAAATGAGTCTCTTGCAGACAGCATATCAATGGGTCTTGTTTTTTAATCCAATCTTCTAGCCTGTGTCTTTTGATTGGGGCATTTAGCCCATTTACATTCAGGGTAACTATTGAAAGATATGAATTTAGTGCCATTGTATTGCCTGTAAGGTGACTGTTACTGTTTATTGTTTGTGGTCCTTTCTGGTCTATGCTGCCTTTAGGCTCTCTCTTTGCTTACAGGACCCCTTTCAAGATTCTTTGGAGGGCTGGTTTCGTGTTTGCAAATTCCTTTAGTTTTTGTTTGTCCTGGAAGCTTTTTATCTCGCCTTCTCTTTTCAATGACAGCCTAGCTGGATATAGTATTCTTGGCTGCATGTTTTTCTCGTTTAGTGCTCTGAAGAGAACATTCCCGTCCTTTCTGGCCTGCCAGGTCTCTGTGGATAGGTCTGTTTCCAATCTAATATTTCTACCATTGTAGGTTACATATCTCTTCTCCCGAGCTGCTTTCAAGATTTTCTCTTTGTCTCTGAGATTCGTAAGTTTTACTATTAGATGTTGGGGTGTTGACCTATTTTTATTGATTTTGGGAGAGGTTCTCTATGCCTCCTGGATTTTGATGCCTGTTTCCTTCCCCACATTAGGGAAGTTCTCTGCTATAATTTGCTCCAATATACCTTCTGCCCCTCTCTCTCTTTCTTCTTCTTCTGGGATCCCAATTATTTCAATGTTGTTTCTTCTTATTGTATCGCCCTATCTCTCGAATTCTGCCCTCGTGATCCAGTAGTTGTTTATCTCTCTCTTTTTCTCAGCTTCTTTATTTTCCATCATTTGGTCTTTTATATCACTGATTCTCTCTTCTGCCTCATTTATCCTAGCAGTTAGTGCCCCCGTTTTTTATTGCACCTCATTAATAGCCTTTTTTGTTTTCGATTTGGTTGGATTTTAGTTCTTTTATTTCTCCAGGAAGGGTGTCTCTAATAACTTCCATGCTTTTTTCAAGCCCAGCTAGTATGTTTAAAATCATGATTCTGAACTCTAGGTCTGACATTGTACTAATGTCCGTATTGAGTAGGTCCCTGGCAGATGGTACTACCTGTTGTTCTTTTTGCTGGGGTGATTTATTTCATCTTGTCACATTGTCCAGAGGAGAACAGATGAATGAGAGAACAAAATGTTAACAGTTTAACAATGTCCCCAGAAAATATACTCTAAACAAATCGGAAAAGACCTGAAACCAGGGGAAAAGAAAGGGAAAGAAAGAAAAAAGAAAGCGAAAAAAAAGAAAAAGTAAAAGATAAAAACAAACAAAAACGGAACAAAACAAAACAAAACAAAAAAAACAGAATATGATCAAATATGATCAGGCTAGTGCATAGATCAGTGCCCCACACTATATTTTGGGCGTATTTTGTTCTGTTAGAAAAAAGTGCCTCCTAGTGTGCCTGGGTGGCTCAGTTGGTTAAGCAACTGACTTCGGCTCATGTCATGACCCCGGAGTCCTGGGATCGAGTCTGACATCAGGCTCCCGGCTCGGCTGGGAGCCTGCTTCTCCCTTTGACCTTCTCCCCTCTCATGCTGTTTTTCTCTCTCTCTCTCTTTCTCTCTCAAATAAATAAATAAAATCTTTAAAAAAAGAAAAAAGGGCCTCCTAAAATTTTAAAGGAAGACAGACTTATATATGTACAAAATAAGGGTTGATACAATGAAGGGATGGAAGATGATTGTAAAGATGAAAATTATAAAAGATTTTATAAAAGGAATTGATAAGAAGTTGTTTGATTAAAGAAAGAAGATTTTAAAAAAAGATGAAAAAAGAAAAGGGAGAGAATGTGATCAGGCAGGAGACTAGAACAAAGCCATACACTAGTGATTTAGGGTATATTTTGATCTGTTAGGAGAAACTGTATCTAAAAATTTCAAAAGAGAGAACAATTTATATATATATATATATGCCAAAAATAAGGGTAACTACTATGAAGGGATAAAATATGCCTCTAAAAATGAAAGATAAAAAATGTTTTTTAAAAAGGAATTGATAAGATGTTGTTTGAAAAAGGGAAAAAGAAAAATTAAAAAAAAAAACAGTTAAAAAAATTAACTTGGAAAAACTAATGAATCGTGGTAAAAAAAGCCATGAATTCTATGTGCAGTATTCCCCTAGCGCTGGAGTTCTCCCGTTCTCCTTGATCGGTAAACTTGGTCTTGGCTTGCTGGCTGTTCGTGCTGATCTTCTGGGGGAGGGGTCTGTTGCCGTGGTTCTCAAATGTCTTTGCCGGAGGCGGAATTGCCCCTCCCTTGTCCGTCCGGGCTAAGCAAGTGGCTCGGTTTTGCTCTCAGGAGCTTTTGTTCCCTGCAAGCTCTCGGCACAGCTTTGGAGGACCAGGGCGAAAATGGTGGCCTCCCAATCTCTGCCCGGAGGAGCTGAGAACTCGGGACCCCGCTCCTCAGTGCGCCCCCAGAGAAAAGCAGTCACTCCCGTCTCCCCGGTCTCTGGCTGCACTCCGTGCTCACCCGGCCTGTGACCAAGTGTTTCTATCTCTGGCTCCCGACCCCGTGTGGAGTCTCCAAACCCAGCAGATCCCTGCGGTGCACTCCTGCGCCGCTCCTCCCCGGGGAGGAAGGGGAGTCTCCCCGGCTCTGCTGCTTGTTGGGTCCCTGCTGGAGGAGGAGTGGCCCGACTGGGCCGTGGATCACAGTTTATGACAACCCCAAGCTGAGAGCCCGCGCTTCAGCTCCGTCTCTGCAGCCGGCCTCCCCGCTCCGATTCCTGGGAGCTCTGCCGCACTCAGGCACCCCTGGTCTTTCTGTGACCCCAATGGTCCTGAGACCACACTGGACTGCGAGGGTTCCACCCCCCCACTTAGCCACTGGAGTGATGTCCCTCAGCGGAGCCGACTTCTAAAAGTTCCGATTTTGTGCTCCGCGGCTCTATCACTTGCCAGAAGCAGCCGACGGAGGCCCGCTCCCCCGCCATCTATCCTCCCGAATATCGCCTCGGATTCACTTCTCCGCACATCCTACCTTCCAGAAAGTGGTCGCTTTTCTGTTCAGAGAGTTGTTGCTATTCTTCTCTTCTATCTCCTGTTGAGTTTGTAGGTGTTCAGAATGGTTTGATCCCTATTCAGCTGAATTCCTGAGACCAGACAAAAGCCAGGTCTCCTACTCCTCTGCCATCTTGCTCTGCCCCCCATCATAGTATTTTAAACATTAGTCTGATCACAAGAGTAACATATGCTTGTGAAACTTACACAGTGAAAAACTGGAATGCAGAAAGCTGGTTGAAGTTACTTGAGTTAAAATAAATATTTCGGTAAAACATTTTATAGAGATATTTGGATTTTATATCCAAAGACACAACCACAGGAGGGGTGTCTTGGTGGCTCAGTCAGTTAAGTGTCTGATTCTTGATTTCAGCTCAGGTCATGCTCTTAGGGTCCTGGTATGGAACCCCACTTTAGGCTCTTCACTCAGCAGGGAGTCAGCTTGTCCCTGTCCCTCCACCCCTCTCCCTGCTCATGCTCTCTCTCTCTCTCAAAAAAAATAAATAAATAAAATCTTAAAAAAAAAAGAAAAAAAAAGGAAACAACTACAAGAAATACCTGATAAGGGCGCCTGGGTGGCTCAGTCGTTAAGCTTCTGCCTTCAGCTCAGGTCATGATCCCACGGTCCTGGGATCGAGCCCCGCATCGGGCTCCCTGCTCCGCGGGAAGCCTGCTTCTCCCTCTCCCACTCTCCCTGCCTGTGTTCCCTCTCTCGCTGTGTCTCTCTCTCTGTCAAATAAATAAATAAAATCTTTTAAATAAATAAATAAAATTCTGGTGTATCTTAGTTTATACATGGTTTAAGAAAGATTTAAAATAAAAAAATTCTGGATATAAACAAAAAATACACCATTTCTCAACCATAATACATCTGGTCATATCAATAAAATATAGCTTTAATTGGGGAGCTTGGCTGGCTCAGCCCATGGAGCGTGAGATTCTTGATCTCAAAGATGTATCTTTGAGGGGCGCCTGGGTGGCTCAGTCATTAAGCGTCTGCCTTCAACTTAGGTCATGATTCCAGGGCCCTGGGATCGAGCCCAGCATTGGGCTTCCTGCTCAGTAGGAAGCCTGCTTCTCCCTCTCTCACTCCCCCTGCTTGTGTTCCCTCTCTCACTGTGTCTCTCTCTGTCAAATAAATAAATAAAATCTTATCATTAAAAAAAAAAAGATGTATGTTTGAGACCCACGTTGAATGTAGAGATTACTTAAAAAGTATAAAACCTTTAAAAAACATATAGCTTTAATTGATAAAATAGCTGGACATACATAGGTAACTGTTGGCTTTTTAAGTATTTCATAAAGCTATATGCTATTACTCCTTGGTAAATAATTTAGTTTCTGATGATATTTAACCTAATGACATTTAACCTGACAGTTCTTCATAATTCCTAGCATTTTAAGAAGAACCCAAAGAGAAAAAAAAGCAACACATAAGGAAGAACTTTCATTTCCTTAGTGTCTTAAATTGGAAAAAAAACAAATAATTTTTAATGTAACATAATATTATTTGCTGTTAAATGAAATAAATCATTACTTGTTCTTGGCTGAATTCAAATGGGCATCACCTAAAGAAATTACTCATTTAATTGTATCCCAAATTATATGTGTCTTAAAAAAAGTTATTTCTGAAAATAACTGTTGAGAGCTCTTTATTATTGTCTATAATAATGGGGTTTGAATCTAAAAATATCTAAAAATTGTGCTATATAAAATACCCCTGATCAGTATATTAACACAAGTATTGACAAAATATTTCTTACAGGTTCTTATCTTTCTGTCAGATAATACTTATGTTATTATCATATTGCTTTTTTTCAGACACATCATTAATCCTATAGAGTTAATCTTTCCTAAACTCTCCTGAATTTAAAAAGAACCTTAAGGGCATTAACACCACCAACCAGTAAGGACATTTGTAACAAATTACCTGGTCCTTCATGAACATTTTTGAGGATTAAAATTCTGATGGGAGGGGCGCTTGGGTGGCTCAGTCATTAAGCATCTACTTTCAGCTCAGGTCATGATCCCAGGGTCCTGGGATGGAGCCCCGCATCGGGCTCTCTGCTCCGCGGGAAGTCTCTTCTCCCTCTCCCTCTCCCCCTGCTTGTGCACTTGCTCTGTCTCCCTCTCTCTCTCTCTCTCTATCAAATAAATAAATATTTTTTTTTAAAAAAAGAAAGAAAGAAAAATTGTGAACACACGTCAGTTACCTAGGAGAAAATGAAGAGTTGCACCTTAGTTTTCTCAATGAACCTTCTCAATGTCAAAGACATCAGCAGGATAACATGAGAGACATTGTCCCATCCCATGAGAAAAGAAGTCATCAGGTATTTATTGGCTAGGCACTCTTCCAAGTGCTTTAATTAAATGCTCCCAGCAGCCCTATGAATGTTATAACATTATTATATGGATTTTATCGATGAGTGAACTGGAACACGAGCAAGTGAAAATACTAACCCACAGTCACAGAGGTGAACAGTAGTGAATAGTGGTTCCAAAATCTGCAGGTCGGCCCTTTACCACTAGGTGATACTGTTCTAACTGCCCGTGTTCTTTCTGTATCTAGATATAGCTGTCCCCTGAGTCGAGAGATTTGTGAACACAGTTCCAACAACTGTGGTCTTAACAACTACTGTATGTTTCTCAATCTTCCCAAACACAACACATTGTTTAACTTTATGAGGGGAGGTATGTTAGGACTATACCAATCAATAATAAAAAATATCTTCATGTATTTCATTGCAGAATGTCCAGTAATTGTCCCTACACTCCAGCATTCCTTTCCGCATCACTTGTGTTGACTATCTTGTGATATAAAGAAATCATCATATAGAGTACATTAGGGTCTACTCCAGTCATACTCTTGGCCTGCCTTCTGAATTCAGCTAGACACATATCTGTTTCCATTTACATGCATTGGAGTTTCAAAATTACATTTCTCTATTTTTTTTAAAGATTTTATTTATTTATTCACGAGAGACAGAAGGAGAGAGAGAGAGGGAGAGAGAGAGAGAGAAGCAGAGGGAGAAGCAGGCTCCCAAGGAGCAGGGAGCTCGATGCAGGACTTGATCCCAGGACCCTAGGATCATGACCTGAGCCGAAGGCAGATGCCTAACCATCTGAGCCACCCAGGCGTCCAAAATTACATTTCTCTATTGTACATATAGTTCTGCCTTCATTCTCTTCTACAGCTGATGTGTGTTCTCTGTTTCCATGATCTAGTTTATTCATTGTATACTTTTCTATTAAAAACCAAATCTAGACAAATCTAGGAATTGAGTTACTTAAATTTAAAATGATTACTTTTGAAAACTTCTATTTGGCATGTTTCCATGACAAAATTATGTAACTTGACACGATGAATATAAGGTTCAGTTTTCACCAAGCAAACTTTGTCCACTTTCATAACTTGAAATGGGACCAGTCAGGAGGCAGATATGGAAAACACCAACTAACTTAATGTCAACCTTAGATAATCTACAGAAATATTAAGGTTAAAAAGGATGTGCTAAGTAAAGTAACTATCAATGACAGATTTATTTGAAATATTTTATAAGCAATACTTTTAGCCATTATAACTTTCTGTGTTAATTTTTCTTATCTATTTCCTATTTCACCAGAAGAGCTCATTTTATTCCATTCATCTTAGATTTGGTAAAACCAAAGTGCAGCAGATTGCATCCTGAAAGTCCATCAATTCTCATCAGTTTTTTCCTTGAGTGACTGCTTAGTCCCTGAACTTGACCCCTTTCTTATGATGATAAATTACTTGAGAAACATTATTTACTTTCTTTTTTAACAAAACGTTATCCCTTTACCCATAATCCTTGAATGAATTCCAAACTAGTGTATCTAAGTGCTTGCCAGATATGTCTACCTAGATATGCATTAGGACTACAAACTATAAATGAACTAAACTGAGAAATAAGGGACTCACAGTGCTGTGTTTTATTTTCCTTTCTCGTCACTCATGCATTTGGCTTAGACATTCTTCTTGACTTTTTTTATTTCACCTCCTTGTAGTTAAGCTATTTTTGTGGAATATTGATCTGTTCTCTGCAACACATTTTGATTCTTTCAACTCTTCTTTATTCTCATTAGGAATATAGTATCTTTCATCATTTTACTTAAAAATCCCCCCAATTGGGCTCCTGTTTCCCAGGTGGATTTCCTTGAATTCTCTCATATCTGTTGAACAGAAGTCCTGACGTGGGCTTCAAAAGTATATGAATCTCTTGAAACTTGTAAATATTGCTATTTCCACCTCCAATCATACACTTCTGCATATTCACACAGAGCTAGAATGACCTTTTTAATGTATAGCCTATCATGTTATGAGCCTCACAATTCTTCAAAATTTCCCAATTCTTGAAGATAAAAGTTGAATTTGTCCCTAAATGTCATAGAAGCTCCTTCATGTCCAGTTATTTGATTCAGGCTCTAGCCACACATCTAAGCATCCTTCAGTGGAGTAACACAACCTTATGGCTTCCATTCTTTGCTCCCTTATAATAAGTGTTTATGTTCCTTAAAATCGATGGTCCTATAATGTACTTTCCCCTTGACACTAGTATATTTGTCTATTAACTTAAAATTTCTGTACTGAAAGCGTAACTTATTTGCACCATTTCTTTAATTACCTTAAACCACTAAATTCCATATTTTACCTGAAAAAAATTTAGCAATTTCTAATAAAAGGCATTATCTTCATGGAGTTTACCAACATAAGCTTCTTTTTTGTCCTGCTCTGTTAGCCCTTTATACACACTCCTCTCTGTGAGTGTTGTTCCCCAGACTTATAGGGGAATATACCCCTCCCCTCTTCCTTTCGTTCACTCTCACTCATTTTTCATATGCATTTCAAATGTGACTTCCAGGTGTCCTCAGGTTCCCATTTCACTACTTTGCAAGCACTGGACCCTGGACCAGAAGAATCCGCATTGCCTGAGAAGTCAGGCCAATACTCAGGCCCCACTCAGATACATGTACCTAGACACTGAGGTCCAGAAGATAGAAATTGATTGTTTTTGTTTTTTGTTTTTCATTTTGATTATTTTTAACCATTTTATTTGCTATATTTGTATAGGCCTGGCATAGAGTATATAATACACACATATATACATATACATACATGATTGAGATATACTGAATTTTCAGTAACATATATTTCTTTTCCATTTCTCAGGCAAATTGACCATTATAAAGATTGCATCCAATCTGTTCTTTTTTTTTTAAATCACCAATTTTTTTTAAAGATTTTATTTTTACATAGTCTCTCCACCCAACGTGGGGCAGACTCACAACCCCAAGGTCAAGAGTCACATGTTCTATTGACTGAGTCAGCCAGGTGCCCCAAGATTGCCTATCCAATCTTGATGTAATATTTTTTTTCCTGAAAATTCACTTCCTTTACTGTACGACTGTCTATATAAACACAGATTGTGTGTTACATTCAAGGCATCATGAAAAATTGGCTGAGTGGGCAAGGACTCAGAGCTGTTGGTATTTTACTCCTTATTAATATAGCACCTCAAAAAATTATGGTTTGATTCAGCAAAATAGATTAGTTTGAAACCAATGGATATTACTAAAATATATATATATGTGTGTGTATATATATGTGTGTGTGTATATATATATATATATATATATATATATATATATATGTAGATGCAGTGTTAATATAAGAAAGTGAATTTGGACTGATGTGAATACTCCATGGCTGAAATGTCATCCAGTCAGGGAACATACTGATAGTGTCCCCTGTGTCACCTTCATTTCATATTTTTGACAATTAATTAAGAAACATCATTCATTACAAGATTATGTTCAATTATTTTAAAAAATTCCTCTCATTCATACATCTTTTAAACTACACTGAGCTCTTTGACTTTCATTTATTTTATTCAAAACTGAGCTAAGCTGATAAGTCTGTCATTGTGTTATTTAATACTGACTATAATTCTCTGCAGTGATTCTCATTAGTTACTTCTTATTAATTAAATGGATAGCATTTACATTTTAAATTACTTTAACAGGTCTTTTGATGATAGTGGTCTAATGCCCTAGAGAATAAAGAAACTTTAAAAATAAGTGGAAGGTCATTATCATCTTATTTGTTTTTTTTAATACTAATGTGAATCGTAGAAACTAATAGAATATTAGTGAGGACTTCATGTCAATAAAATCTGGGTGAAAATATTATCACAATATATATTCAAATGCTTTCACCAGTGCATTCAAAGACCACACACGACCAGAGAATATCCTAGTGCTGTCTCATTCAAAACAAATAGTGAAAACAAAATGTAATTGCATATACAATTTTTAATTTATAGCTACCCAGGCAGTCATTTTAGGTAATTTGTCTCTTTTAAGTATTTTAATTGATAATTTAATACCGAGAAAGTCTTTGTCATCATCCTAAATAAATCAATAAACCAACTATAATTTTGAAAGAAAATGGAAGCGGGACACCTGGTTGGCTCAGATGGTTAAGCGTCTGCCTTCGGCTCAGGTCATGATCCCAGGGTCCTGGGATCGAGTCCCACATTCGGGCTCCCTGCTCAGCGGGGAGCCTGCTTCTCCTTCTGCTTCTCTCTCTTTGTCGCTCATGAATAAATAAATAAAATCTTAAAAAAAAAGGAAATGAAAGTGTTGTATAACTTTTGATTAGCTTTATTATTATTGGTAAAACTGAATATTCAAAATATGTTTTAACGTATTTTTTTAATTATTATGCATGTCACATGGCTATAGGGAGTAATAAATGCAACTAAAATAGTGCTCTGGCATAGAAAGTAAATTCCTATTGTAAATGGATTTATAAGTGTACCGGTTAGGTGTATCAGCCACATTAAGGTGAGAACAATTATCCATTGGATTTTAATGTAAGGTTAAAAAAATTCATTAATATAAGGACATTCAAATATATAAAACTTTATAAAACAGGGTATTTGAGTGAATATATTGAGTAAAATTAACATATGTATACACTTAGCAGTTATTCAGCAAGGAATATATATTATCTAAAATAAATCATAATATTAAAAGTTTAATTACTTTGAATATTAGTCCTGTGTTTGTGTCACTCAGGATTAGCAAACCAGTTTATATATGTGTGTTATACACTGTCACCTAACCAACAAACACTATGGTTATAAGTCTCATGAACTGTATTAGATTTTGAAATTCTGAAAGATACTCTTAACAGTTTTAGGATGAGAATACATAATCTATTTTTATAACTAATTAAATATAAAATGTATCCATTTATAAATACAATTAATATTGACAATAAAGTATTTAATGTTTAATCCATTAAACAGCTCTATAGTAAGAAACTGTTTGATCTATTTTGTACAGATAACCTAAAATTACTTGAACCAGCACTGATACATTCTTGTTAATTTTACACTTAAAATCTGATCTGTACATCATAGTATTTATTTCTGTCACTTGTCGATTCAGTTTTGGGAGAAAATAATTTTCTCAGTGAAATCTTAAATCGCTAATTTAAAAATAAGAACATTTTATCCAAACATAAAAGATTAAGAAATTAGGATTTAATTCAAAACTGTCTTGAAATTGATGAGTTTGGCATTTAGAAAAAACATATTTGAGGATCAGTTCATACTGTAATTTTAAACTTCAGATTTGTCACTGAATTAATTTTTGTTTGATACACTTCTCCCTCTCTTTGTATATCTTCCCCTATCATCCAACAGAACTTAGACAAGGGCACAAATCACTTTTCATTAAATATAGTTGTCGGCATGAGCTCATAACCTCCTCTCTCTTTCCTCCTCTAGTCCTTACTTCTTGTCCCTATTACAGGTTTTGTGACAATGAAATATTCTAGTTCTCTTTGGATGCAGAACATTCTGCCAAAGAAAAAAATTTTGCTTTGGGGAGATTGGCTTGAATCAAATTGATTTTTGGAAAATTGACCTAGGGCTATTTCTATCTGCTTACAAAAAAGTTTCTTAAATTTTTTATTGGTGTTACAAGTTTAGCTTGTTCAAGTACAACAGCTGTAACGCCCCTTGAAATAATTTTTTAGTCACATGTTCTTCATTGATTGGTATTATAATATCCATCTATTCCCCCCTACCAGACACTGGGAGATACATTTGATTATTCCTTTCCATTCGTCCTCTAGAATAGAACATCAAAACTTCTCATTTTTCTATAAAATATGGAATGGGTAATTTTTGTTTCAGTTCTGTTAAAGGTCATTATTACATCTTCCTTAGCTCTTCTTACTAGTCTAAATAAGCTCAACTTGAATTTGGACTCATTTTTCTCAATCCATCCTGCCTAACAATAAATGCTTTTCATATGAAATCACTGCTTTGTGTACCACATATTCTGTCACAGTATCTTATTGCTGGTATTTAAAATCTAAAGTTCTGTGTGTTTCAGGACATTTCTTAAATTCTCACCACCATAATAATAATAATAATAATTTTCATTCTATCATCACATTATTTTTCCTTAGGTTAACTTCTTCACTGTTCCCTTATTTAATACTGCATTTCCCTGTGCAAATAATTTCTGTTTTCAGAAGTACCTGTTTTTATGTTAATATCCTAATCCACTCTCCCTTTCCATTCATAACTTACATATTTCCTAAGCTTTGAAAATTTGAAGATCGAAACAGTTTGCCTTTCTAAATAAAAACCTATAATGACGGAATGAGTAACGGAATTCTATTCACGTATGCCACTACGGCCTAACAAACATAATTGAAAGGTGCTGATAAGAAGAAGCCTTTATTAAACTACCAGGTGTCTTTCGGTCTTCCATCTTAAAAGAATAAGGCTGAGCACATAGCAACTATATGAATATTAATAGATAATTTTAAAATTAAAACTTTTTAGGCAATAATGTGTAAATATATTTTGGTTATTTGATAACTCATTCCCCAGTTTGTTACTTATACAGAAAATAATTTGGGGGCACCTGGGTGGCTCAGTCGTTAAGCGTCTGCCTTCGGCCCAGGTCATGATCCCAGGGTCCTGGGATCGAGCCCCGCATCGGGCTCCCTGCTCCGCGGGAAGCCTGCCTCTCCCTCTCCCACTCCCCCTGCTGGTGTTCCCTCTCTCGCTGTGTGTCTCTCTGTCAAATAAATAAAATCTTTAAAAAAGAAAATAATTTTTACCCCAGAGAACAAAAATGAATCTAATAATTAAAGGGGTTTAGAATTATTTTCATTTTATTTTGAGATAGTTTATGTGATTTTATATTATTTCATACTTCATAACAGGAAGTAGGTAGCATTTACCATAATAAAATTTATGTAAATTCTTTCTACAACATTCCTGCCAGGTGATAGTTCTAAGATTTATTCTTTTTTAAATATTTACCTTTATAAATATGTTGGGAATTCTTTTATGGTAATGTTGTACCAATTATTGATGATCATGATTGTTGTCTATCCTATGCAAGTCTTCTAGATCATGGCTAGATTTCCTTAAGCCATTCATTTTTTTTTCAAACATGTTTATGAACACTCAACTGTGTCATTCACTCTTCTATATAAGGACATAGAGATAAAAAAATAAAACTAGGATGTTCCTTGCCCTCAGGAAAAAAATACAGAAATTCCCCATGCCTTAGTTTCCAGAGTTCTAAATTAGAGATAATGGTAGCAGCCCTATGTTTGTTTTAAGAACTAACTGATTTAATGCAGTGAAGAGTATAGCATTGTCTTTGTGCATAAGATACATTTGATAAATGTTAGCCTATTTCAGTGCGACCTATCATGGCATCAGTATTTTCGATGGCCACGTCATAGAAGAGACTCACTTTGAACCTAAATTTTATTAAACATTCTAAATGTCTTTGCATATGCTTTGGGGCCATTTTGAAATATATGCAGGTGATTTCTTTGTACCTAGGTTTGAAATCTAACATTATCTTTCATCCTTTCAGATATGGTCAGTTTTTCTACCTAGATTCGATTTTGATTTAATGAACCTGGAATTCCTCTCAATTTTACATAGTATAAACATTTTATCAGCTTTCTACCTATGTCAGCACATCAATCACAAATACAATAATAAACATCACAGGATTGATTAATCCTCAAAAGCCTTTCTAAATGCTGCTAGAAATTTGTCTTGAGTTTCATACTAATTTTCCCATAAGAAAAATTGATCATGGGAGAACAATTTAGGATATTTTAAGTGTCCCTAAATATAATTTTCTCTGGAACAAACTATCTATTGTTTAAAGGACTATTGGGGTGATCATGTCAGATATGTTATTAAAATCAAGTTCACCATGGTATAATTAAGTATCATGCCATGACTTTCTGCTGGATGCAATTATGGCACAGGCATTAATGCATTTCTTCAAAATTCTTGCACACTCTTACGTCAATAATTTATTCCACTGTATCATACAGACCCATGTCATGTTTGATATTCATTTTGTAGAATCAATTTCAGGAAATAAATGTGTCAAAACACTGATTATAAAGATTATTATAAATTCTTATATATCCTTTACTTTTCCCTCAGAACTTCATGAACTATATGCAAAAGGAAAGGTACTAGAGTACCTAACATTTTTTTTCCAGTTTTTAAAGTTCCTCTTATTCAAGGCTAATGAAAATCTTCCTGAGAAAGAATTCCATTCTGTGACAAAGAATGTCAACTTTCAAAATATTTTGTGTGAAATATTAAGTAGCTTTTTGAAAATGAATCAAATAAAAAAAATGTTCACTGGTCAAAAAAATTGAGAATTAGAGTTAAACCAGATTATATAGATTTATTCAGTATAAGACTTATCAATGCCAATAGCATGTAAAATATAGTGAAATAGTCCAGGGGGCGGTGTGGTAGCTTCTATTTCCTTACTCACTGAGCATTACTCATTAAGCATTGGTCTCATTTTCTTTCCTTCAGAGATTATCTTTCAAGCTTGGTTTTCTCCCACATTCATTTGGAAAATTCTGGCTTAGAAGATCCTTAGCTTAAAATTCCTCCAGGACCACTGAAGCAGGTGAAGAATTTAGGATATAAGTGTATAGGCACTCATATCAGTGAGAGCATGTGATACATGTCTTTCTCTGATTGACTTATTTCACTCAGCATAATACCCTCCATTTCTACCCACGTCATCACAAATGGCAAGATTTCATTCCTTTTGATGGCTGCATAATATTCCATTGTGTGTGTGTGTGTGTGTGTGTGTGTGTGTGTGTGTGTGTATCTGTGTGTGTGTGTAGCACATCTTCTTTATCCATTCATCTGTTGATGGACATCTTGGCTTTTCCCATAGTTTGGCTATGGTGGGCATTGCTGCAATAAACATTGGGGTGATGTACCCCTTTGGATCCCTACATTTGTATCTTTGGGGTAAATACCCAGTAATTCACTTGCTGGGTCATAGGGTAGCTCTATTTTCAACTTTTTGAGGAACCTCCATACTGTTTTCCAGAGTGGTTGCACCAGCTTGCATTCCCACCAACAGTGTAGAGGGGTTCCCCTTTCTCCGCATTCCCACCAACATCTGTCGTTTCCTGACTTGTTAATTTTAGCCATTCTGACTGGTGTCAGGTGGTATCTCATTGAGGTTTAGATTTGGATTTCCCTCATGCCGAGCGATGTTGAGCACTTTTTCATGTGTCTGTTGGCCGTTTGGATGTCTTCTTTGGAAAAATTTCTGTTCGTGTCTTCTGCCCATTTCTTGATTGGATTATTAGTTCTTTGGGTGTTGAGTTTGATAAGTTCTTTATAGATTTTGGATACTAGCCCTTTATCTGATATGTCATTTGCAAATATCTTCTCCCATTCTGTCGGTTGTCTTTTAGTTTTGTTGACTGTTTCTTTGCTGTGCAAAAGAATTTTATCTTGATGAAGTCCCCATCTTTCATTTTTGCCCTTGCTTCCCTTGCCTCTGGCGATGTTTCTAGGAAGAATTTGCTGCGGCTGAGGTCGAAGAGGTTGCTGCCTGTGTTCTCCTTTAGGATTTTGATGGATGGGGGTATGGGTTAGCCTGGTGATGGGTATTAAAGAGGGCACGTATATAATGGAGCACTGGGTGTTATAGGCAAACAATGAATCATGGAACACTACATCAAATACTAATGATATAATGTATGGTGATTAACATGACATCATAAAAAATGCAGAAGTGTACAGGCACTCAAAATCAAATGGCTTTCCTCAACCAGTGTCTATGTACTTGAAAGGATTTGATCATTATAAAATTTGAAGGTAGAGGGGATGATCAAGTTCACACTTATTTATAAATATTAATTAGCATCAATGTATATTATGTATATTATAAAGCATTGCAAAAACTAAAACTGTAAATTATAATTTTGCAGGGGCATAGGACCATTTTATTTCTTCATTAAGGCATTTTCCTCTAATAAAATCCTGTCATTATTTGAAAGTTCCAAAAATGCCGGAATGCACATTAGGAATACAGAGAAATACAGTTTTTGAAAACGTTAATTTTGTTAGCTTTAATGCCCAGTTGCATTATTGTAATATTTAAATATCTGAAAAAAAAACCTGCAGAACTGTTAGATGAGTACTTTAGTGTAATTTTCAGCTTCTCATAGTTCTGAATGACCTTTTCTCATCAATGTTATAACAAAATAGGGAATCAAAGTAGACACATTCATTCCTCTAATGTTTTCATCAATTTCCCCAAGTCCTCCTTGTTCATTTTGCATTGTTTCTAAAATTATACCAGCTTCAAAAGCCTACCTACTTATTATTCTCACATACATTGTATTTTATTTGTTATGAGAATGAAAGCATAGGTGCAGTATGCTATAATTTTAAATACAGCTATACATTTTTATTGTATGCATTTTGCATTAATTTCACATACTATGCATGTCATGGATAAAGCAAAAGCTTACAATTAATGTATACATAGAGAAAAAAAGGACAAATCCATGGTCTGTGTCTTATGGCTTATCAAATTTTTATAAAATGTATAGGAAAGGTAGAAAAATAGGTAATAGGAAAGTCATTTTAACTATTTCATCAAATGGAATGGGGGTCCCAAGCTTCTAGAACTAAAGCATGTAGATAATACAAGCTGTGCAATTAGGTACTTTTCAGATGATAAACTATATCTCTGTGGCACTGAAGCATAAAGTTACAGAGAGAATTCTTGTATGGTGGTATTTACCTCTATTACACACAGCGAGAAACAGCACACCTGGAGAATAGATGACCCATTTGTTCTTTTTTTTTTCTCAAAATATCTATGTGACATTTCAACAGCACTACTGTTCATATGGGTAGCATGTGCTAGCTTGAAGTAAATGCCAGCATTTCAAGATAAATTCTAAAGACATAATAGCATCTTGAACATTCTGGGTAAGTGCTTATATTTTCATGTGTATAGAATGGCCATTAAAAAAAAATAAGAGCAAACTTTCTTGTAGGATGAGATTTGAAACATCCGTAAAAAATTAAAAAAAGATAAAATATCTGTAAATACGTGGTCCATAAAAAAGTCAAGTCATCAAAAAAATGTAAAAAAAAAAAATAGTGAAAAAAGTAAACCAAAGTGGTGACTGCATTTTATTAGAACCCATCTGTTTTGGTCACCCAATGGGCCTGGGAGTCTCAACACATGACTTTGAATTTGAACTGAGAAATGCTTATTATGAATTATTTCTTCTCCTGATGTGAAGTGAATGAAAAGACTGACTTGTTATATCATCTCCACTGGGTTTTGGCTTCTCACAAACAGGGTAACCCAGACTTCAGCAAGGGGTCAGGGGTATGAAGCATGAGGTAATCCCTAAACTCAAGGACTGGTAACGGAGAATAAACTCGTTACTCACTGTCCATCTGAGCTTGAATGTATATAACTTAGACTCTTAGAAAGGTCTCATTTCCCCTTGTAAAATCCTTCCCATCTCCAAAATATGGCATCCTATTTGATAAAGTCTTTTTCTTCCAAAGCCCATTCTACAGGTCACTCTGTGCATTTTATTGTAATTTTATTTCATTTTGCAATGTATTTTCAAAAATGTAACTACCAATGTGAGACTTTGCATTTGAACTTCACTTGACTAAGTAAATTAGCTTTTAAAAATCTCTTCTCTAGTTTTCTGAAAGGAAATAGTAGAAGAGACTTCAATACTTCATCTTAAATACCTTCTGGTCTATGAACTACATTTTATAAAAGTGTAATATATTTCTTTTGATTTTCAAGTAGACTAAGGTTATTATATGCTATTATTCATATTTTTTCTTTTTTATAAAAGTGTCTTAAGCAATAGAATTGATCCAAGAACTTCAGTCCTTTTATGATCTTGAAATAAGTGATATTTAATTGGAAAACTAAAAAAGTAAAATGAAATTAAAAAGATTAGAAAACAAGTACTATTCCAATTAGATAACCTAGATGTAATAGTAACTTTTCTTTCAAAGCCTAAAGGATAATTATATAGTTAATATGCTTGTCACAATTTCTACTAGTTCCTTTTTTAAGTTTTTTTGTCCTCCTATAAGAATTGGCTTTTACATCTGCATTCTCCTTTCTCTTTCCATCATTACTGTTATTAGTGTTAGTTTTCTATTGTTGCTTAACAAATTACCATAAGCTAACAGACTGGAAAAATAACATTTATTATCTCACCATTCTGCAGGTCACAATCTCAGGGTGGGCACACTGGGTTATCTGCTTCGTGTCACAAAGCTGAAATCAAGGTGTTAGCTGACTGAGTCCTTAACCTGAGGCTCTGGGGCTCTGCAGAAGAGTTCATTCAAGTTGTTGACAGAATCTGGTTCCAGGGACTGAGGTCCCTGTTTTCCTCCTGGCTGTAATCCAGGGGACACGCTCAGCTCTGAGAGGCTGCACTCGGTTTCCTTATATTGGAAGATGATCCCTCACTCTTCAGATCCCCCAACAAAATACCTCTATCTTGTCAGATCTTTGCACCTTCAAAACTCTCTGTTTTGATTACAACGACCAGCCAAAAACAAAACAGAACATAAAAAACAACAAACAAACAAAAAACCTCCCTGCTTTTAAAGGGCTGCAGTGATTTGGTTAGAACCACCTGGATAATCTTAATATCAGAAGTTCAAGTATTTAGTAACCTTAATTACACCCGCAGAATCTCTTTATGGTGTAAAATAACATAATCACAGGAATAACACCAGGGAGCCGTGTTGATCATCTCAGAAAATCAGTTATTTTCCAAGTCAAAATTTTAAGACATTTGCACTTTTTTTGTTTCTGACCTGTTCGTTTCTCTTCTAATGCAAATATGTGTGATATATACATGTTTAATTTACTTCAAGAAAGAAGTACCTACAGAGGAATTATATTATGTGGACTCATATTCTGAAAAAATAAGCAGCGATATATATGTATCTCAAAATTTATTCTTTTTTTAAGATTTTATTTATTTATTTGAGAAAGAGAGAGAATGAGAGAGAGAGAGCATGTGAGATGGGGGAGGGTCAGAGGGAGAAGCAGACTCCCTGCTGAGCAGGGAGCTGGATGAGGGACTCGATCCAGGGACTCCAGGATCATGACCCGAGCCGAAGGCAGTTGCTTAACCAACTGAGCCACCCAGGCACCCCTCAAAGTGTATTAATTCCTAATAAATATTTAAAATATTATGACTTCAAGATCTTTAAATGGGTATTGTTTGTATTTTTATTATAACATTTAGAATAATTAAGAAAATATTTTTACAGTTTAGTTAACAAACAAAAGAATCATAAAATATGCATTTTTCTTCCTTAAAAAATCAGTAATTTCTTATTTAATGTCTGTTCCAACTGACACACAGTTTTTGGTGGTGAAATATATCTTATACAGTTGAACTACATTAAACTGAGTTCCACAAATACAGAATTCTGATTATTTGGGTAGCATTTATGAATAGCTTAAAGACTAAAGCAAGTTTACAGAATTTTCAAGTAGTTAGGGGTCAGAAACAGTGTTGGATTTTTTTTTTTTTGGTATAAAAGATTAGTACAGTGATTATATATTATTTCAACTTATTTATTAAGGAAATCTTCTAACAATACTTATGCACCATTATTTAATTAATGTCTGCCCTTCAGTCAAAATAAATACATATTCTAATCCACATCATGTGAAATACAAATTAAAACAATGAAATACCATTGCACACTACTATAATGGACAAAATCTAGAACAATGACATCAAATGCTGGTGAGAATGTGGAGCAATAGGAACTCTCTTTCATTGATGGGGACAATGAAAACTGGTACAGCCATTGTGGAAGCTGTTTCGCAGTTTCTTTTTTCTTTTTCTTTTTTTTAAGATTTTATTTATTTGAGAGAGAGAGAGATAGAGATAATGAGAGAGAGCACAAGCAGGGAGGAGAGGGTGAAGCGAGGGTCGATCCCCGGACCCTGGGGATCACGGCCTGAGCCAAAGATGCTTAACTGACTGAGCCACCCAGGCGCCCCTGTTGACAATTTCTAACAAAATTAAACATTTGATCCAGCACTTGTACTTCTTGGTATTTACCCAGAGGAGTTGAAAACTTATGTCCACACAAAAATCTGTACATGGATGTTTATAGCGGCTTTATTCATAACTGACAAAACTTGAAAGCAACCAAGATGTTGTTCAGTAGCCAACTGGATAAAGTGTGATACATTCATACAATGGAATATTATTCAGTGCTAACAGAAAATAAGCTCTCAATCCATGAAAAGAGCTTGAAGAAACTAAAATGCATAATAGTAAGTGAAACAAGCCAATCTGAGAAGGCAACATACTTTATGATTCCAATTATATGATATTCTGGAAAAGGCAAAATATGGATGCAATTAAAAAAGAAAGGCAAACAAAAACAGTGGCTTCCAGGGGCTTAGAGTGGGGAAATAAATGAACAAGATGAAGCACAAAAGATTTTTAAGGCAATGAAACTGTTCTGTTTGATACTAATATGGTAGATACATATCATTATACATTTGTCTAAACCCATAGAATGTATAGCATCAAGACTGAATCCTAAATTAGTAAACTATGGGCTTCGAGTGATAATGGTGTGCCATTGTAGGTTCATCATTTGTTTTTATTTTTGTTTTTTTATTTATTTTTATTTACTTATTTTTTATTATGTTGTGTTAATCACCATACATTACATCATTAGTTTTTGATGTAGTGTCCCATGATTCATTGTTTGCGTATAACACCCAGTTCTCCATTCAATATGTGCCCTCTTTAATACCCATCACCAGGCTAACCCATCCCCCTACCCCCCTCCCCTCTAGAACCCTCAGTTTGTTTCTCAGAGTCCATAGATTCTCATGGTTCGTCTCCCCCTCTGATTCCCCCCCCTTCATTTTTCCCTTCCTACTATCTTTTTTTTTTTTTAACATATAATGTATTAGTTGTTTCAGAGGTACAGGTCTGTGATTCAACAGTCTTACACAATTCACAGTGCTCACCATAGCCCACGCCCTCCCCAATGTCTATCACCCAGCCACCCCATCCCTCTCACCCTCCACCACACCAGCAACCCTCAGTTTGTTTCCTGACATTAAGAATTCCTCATTATCAGTGAGGTCATATGATACATGTCTTTCTCTGATTGACTTATTTCGCTCAGCATAATACCCTCCAGTTCCATTCACATCATTACAAACGGCAAGATTTCGTGTTTTTTGAGGCTGCATAATATTCCATTGTATATATATACACCACATCTTCTTTACCCATTCATCTGTCGATGGTTCATCAGTTGTAACAAATATACCACACTGGATGGGGATGTTGATAGTGGAGGAGGTTACTCATGTGTGAGGGCAGGGATATATATGGGAAGTCTCTGTATTTTCCAGGCAATTTTGCTGTGAATCTAAAACTGCTCTAAGAAAATAGTCTACTAAAAAATGATTCAGTGGGATGCCTGGGTGGCTCAGTTGGTTAAAGCATCTGCCTTCAGCTCAGGTCATGATCTCAGTGTCCTGGGATTGACTCCCGCATCAGACTCCCTGCTCAGTGGGGAGTTTCCTTCTCCCTCTGCCTGCTGCCCCTCCTGCTTGTGCTCTCTCTCTGACAAATAAATAAGTAAAATCTTTAAAAAAAATTATAAAATAAAAAAATAATTCAATAGGGGCAACTTACTGGCTCAGTAGAGCATATGACTCTTGATCTCGGGTTTGTGAGTTCAAATCCCACATTACGCATAAAGCTTATATTAAAAATATATAAATAAATAAATCAAATAATAATACAACGAAATATAGGGTAAAAATGGGATGTTTTCAAAACTTTATTGTCCTTAACTTTAATAGTCTAAGACAAATATCTGAGTAATATGTGGTTCAATATGAAGTACTAAAACTACATTTGAATTCTATTTTTATTGAAATAAAATTTACATACATTTCTTTCATATTTTTGATGAACATTTCTACAATTTTGTCAGTAAATGTAGACATGTGTCCACTAACATAATCAACAAATAGAACAGTATCCTCTCCCTTTAAAGTTTACACCAATTTCCAAATAGTTAACCACTCCTTTCATCCCTTGACCTGTGTTCTATCCCTATAGTTTGTCTTTATTTTTTCCAAGTGTCATATAAATAAAATTATACATTATTTAGTCTTATGAGTTTGGATTCTTTCAATTAGCATAAGTCCTTTGAGAATCAACCAGAGTAAAAGTTTCAGTAACTCTTTTCTTTTTATCTCTGTGTGGTATTCCATTGTAAGAATAAATAGTAGATTATTTACTAGTTCAAGAATAGTTGGGATTTTGGCGATTTTAATAAAACTACTATACTTGTTTAAGTACAGGTTTTTTTATGAATGGAAGTTTTTATTTTCCTTTAGTAAGTACCTAGTAGTGGAATTGCTGAATTGTATGATAGATATATGTGTAATTTTATAAGAAATTGCCACTGCTCTTCCAGAGCGGCTACCGTATTTAACCACCCCACCAGCAACATATGAGAATTTCAGTTGTTTTATATCTCTGTAAGAAATTGGCATTACCACATAAAAAATAATTTTAGCAATTCTAATAGATAATGGCATTCCATTGTGTTTTAATTATCATTTCCTTCATGACTAATGATGTTGAGCATCTTTTCATGAGTTTTTCCACCACTGTATATATTCTGTGATATAGTACCTGTTCAAGTTTTGTGCCTATTTTTAAAATTTGAGTTATTTTATATTATTGACTTTGAAAAATTCTGTATGAAATTCCTTTACCATATAACAGTCCATGTCTTATCTTTTCTTTAACTTAACCATGATATTGACAGCATCATAGCTTAAGAAGTAACAAATTTGAAAAGAAACAAGTTTGTGTATGGTACTGGATTGTCATACTTTTCAACAGTGTTTAACACATTTGGAATCGGCACAGTAGATAAAGTTCATCTTCTACTAATCAAACTACCAAGTGTTTATTTTTCTCACTCACTGTTTAATGTGAGATCCATACATAGTAGTTTAATTGTTTTGACAGTTATTTATTTCAAGGAATTTCTGATACAAAGCCATGTCATAAAAACCTAGAAAGTGTTTATTGTATGGTAATTTAACAAGGCACAGAGAGAGGCTCTCCTGTCCAACCCCAACCCCACATACTTCTAATGATATGGTCACTCTTGTTATTTAACTATAGAATTTAAAAGACAATTTGATTTGACTTGAAAATATGAACCTGATTTTCTAAAAGACAGGTTGTGAAAATATTCTAAAAATATTTTAGAAGTTTGTAATTATCAAATAGATATACCAGACAAAAGAAATTTACTCATACTTCGTACTGTTTATTATTAGCAATTTTATCAGCAATCAGCAGTTAACTTTATTAAAAGCAGTTGGTACTGTTTATTATCAGTATTAATAACTACCACCAGGGGTGTCTTCCATATTCCAAAGAATTCCACAAAGAGTCTGTGTACTTTATATAAGTAAATATTACTGAAGGTGAGGAAAGTAAATACAATTGACCCTTGAACAATACTGGTATGCATGGGTTCACTTATATGAGGAATTTTTTCAATTATTATAGAATAGTGCTGTACATGTATTTTTTTCTTCCTTATGATTTTTAATAGCATTTTCTTTTATAAAGGTTAGTTTATTATAAGAATATAATATATAATACATATAACATATGAAATATATGTTAATCGATTATTTATGTTACCAGTACATTGTTAGTTTCAGATGTAGGGTTCAATAATTCATCAGTTGCATATAACACCCAGTGCTCATCATATCACGTGCCTTCCTTAATGCTCATCACCTAGTTACCCCAGAACATGCACATGCTGTCCTTGCTTGATGGGAAGAATAGTCCTTAATCATCACATCTATATAAACAAAACAAATGTGGATGTTAAGTTGCGGTACAAGACAAATGAATAAAGAACAACAAAGAAATGTCTTTAATGCAGTGGAATAAGCATACAGAGTTTAGAAATATTTGCAACAGTAGCTTCAATTTTGCGTGAAGGAAATATTCTAGTAATCAGATAGACTAATTTAGATACAAAGCATCCTCAATTCTGCCATTTATCCCTGGATAGGGCTTTTACATTAATGATAAGAGTTGTACATTATCAGAGGCCCTCTTGCTCCAAATCTCAACTGGCTGGTGTACAGTCCCTCTGGGCAAACTGCAAACTTTTCTGTTAGGAATTAGAAAGGACAAACTCCTGCAGGCCTAATGGCTATACCTCACCTCACCCAAAGAATAGCAGCTTCCCAGAGTGAGAATAATGATTTTCAGGTTGTTTCAAAGCCTAGTTCTCTTGAACATAGAGAGGATGTTGTATTGGGTGAATGATACTTTGTTTTTTGACTGGAAATGCATTTAAAGCTGATTCAGCAAGACTATCTTTTAGATCCATTGTTTGTGACTTTATAATATTTAAAAGAAATTGAAAACTGAAAATTTCTTCAGAGACCATGGATTACAAATATCTAAACATATATGTTAAAACTAATTGATTTATCAATTAGTTCTACTATAAATTCCCCAGTGTATGGAAAATAACATCTTTTTTTTTTTAAGATCTTATTTATTTATCTGAGAGAGAGAGAGAATGAGAGAGAGAGAGACAGCATGAGAGGGAGGAGGGTCAGAGGGAGAAGCAGACTCCCTGCCGAGCAGGGAGCCTGATGTGGGACTCGATCCCGGGACTCCAGGATCATGACCTGAGCCGAAGGCAGTCGCTTAACCAACTGAGCCACCCAGGTGCCCGAATATAACGTCTTAAAACAATATTATTTTCTAAGAGTATAAGAGTACCTTTTAAGGCTTTTATATGATAACATTAGCAAGCAGTACCATGTCTTGATTGTAGATTCATTTTTCAAAGTTTTATTTGGAGAGTTCATGTTATTGGAACACTGGCATCTTTTTTCTTTCTTCTATATATAATACAGATTAATTTATTTTTAAAGTTATTTTAAATGATTATTACTAATTACAGGTTATCATTTTTTTCTTGTTCGATACATTCTTTCCCAAGTAAAAAGCTCATAGATATACATATAGATTTTGATCTAATTAGGTAGCAAACTATATATTAATGACACAAGAAAGTACAGGTTTAATTAAATTCTCACCTAGCTTTTATACATCTCACAAAAAAAAAGGGTCATTGCTGTCATAACCTTAACCTTTAATACCTTACATATTCTGCAAACCCCAAGACCAATGACAATTTCATCAAATCTGAAGATATTTAGTTGTTCTGCCTGGTCATCTTTATACCATACTGTTTGTATTTCTATTATCACAATCATTTTAGCCCTACTTGCTATTAAATAATTGTATGAATAAATTGTTATTCTCTGCTGACACACTCAACAACACACACACACACACACACAAACATACACACACACAGGTTATATTGGCATCCGTCTTTTGCCCAGCTTTATTGAGATAACATTGATATTCATTAAGGTACCCAATGTGATGATTTGATGCACATATATATTGAGAAATAATTACCATGGCAGGGTTATTGAATGCCTCTGTCATCCCACATTATTATCAATTCTCTTTTGTGGTGAGAACATGCAAAATCTACTCTCTTTGCAACACTTAAGTATGTGAAACTGTATTGTTAACTATAGTCATCATGCTGTACATTAGACCCCCAGACTTATTAATCATAGAACTGAATTTTGTACCCTTTGACTGACATCTCCCCATTTCTCTCCTCCCCATCCATGATTTCTGTGGAATCAATTTGAATGTTTCCTCTCTGCCTTCCTTTATGAATTGATGATTGTTTTGGTGGTATGCTTTGATTCCTTTTTCTCTGTCTCATGTGCATCTATTGGAGGTTTTTGCTTCGTGGTTACTATAAGGCTTACATAAAATATCTATTGATATAATGCTGACACAAATTAACTTTGATCATATGCAAAATCAATACTATTTTTCTCCCCCTTTTATGTTTTGATGTCACAGTTCACCTGTTTCTGTATTGTGCATTCATTAACAAAATGTTGTAGCTATAGAATTTTTTTAAGATTTTATTTGTTTATTTGAGAGAGAGAGAGAACTAGAAAGAGAGAGAACATGAGCAGGGAGGAGAGGGAGAAGCAGACTCCCCACTGAGCAGGGAGACTGATGCTGGCCTCGATCCCAGGACCCTGGGATCATGACCTGAGCTGAAGGCAGATGCTTAACCAACTCAGCCATCCAGGCATCCCTATAGTTATTTTTAAGATACTTGTCTTTTAACCTTTATATTAAAGTCTTTGGCACTCCAGCGTATTACAGTATTCAAGTGCTCTGAAGTTGATGGTATACTTACCTTTTATCTATGCGCTATTTTCATGTCACTAATCAGTGTCCTTTCATTCCAGCTTGAAGTACTTCTCTCACCATTTCTTGTGAGGCAGGTCTGGTGATGCTGAAATCCCTCAGCTTTTTTTTTTTTTTTTTTTTCCCGGGTAAAGTTCCTATCTTCTCTTCATTTTTGAAGCACAGCTTTGCCAGATAGAATATTCTTGGTTGACAGGATTTTTTCTTTCAGCACTTTGAATATATTCTTCTTCCCTGAACTGTATGAATCTGCTGAGAAATCTGCTGATAGCCTAAAAAAGATGATCTCTTTAACTTTTTTTTCTTTGTCTTTAATTTTTAACAGTTTTATTATAACCTGGCTTGGAGGAAATCTCTTTAGGTTACATTTGTTTCATGACCTATGACCTTTATGAAAACCTGGATATGCAAATCTCTATAGATTTGAGAAGATCTCAGCCATTATTTAAATATGTTTTCTGTACTTACTCACTCTCTTTTTCTACTCCAGTAATTTTATGATTGTTTTTTTGATGTTACACCATACATCACACAGGGTTTCTTCACACTTTCATTCTTTTTTCTTTGTTCTTTTCTGACAGAATAATTTCAAAATTTCTGACTTCTCATTCACAGATTTTTTTTATATTCTGCTGTTGATTTTCTCTCTTGCGTTTTTCATTTCATTTATTGTATTCTTCCACTCCACAATGTGTTCATTTTCATGATTTCTATGTCTCTGTTAAATGTCTTATTTTGTTCACGTATTGTTTTCCTGATTTCACACATTGTTTTTCTATAATTTCTTGTAGCTAATTTAACTTGTTTAAAGCAACTATTTTGAGTTCTCTATTGGGTTAATTACAGATCTCTATGTCTTTGGGGCCAACTATTGGGAGATTATTGTGATCCTTTGGTAGTGCAGTGTTTCCTTGATTTTCCAAATTTCTTGAAGTCTTGGGATGGTGTCTTTGCATTTGCAATATAATTACCTCCTCCAGTCTTTACTGACTGACCTTAGCAGAGAATTACCCTCTGTTAGCCATGCTAGAGATTCTGAGACTTTCTTGGCCCTTCTGTGGATATGCATGCTTCATGCATCTTGGTCCCTCTTATGATAGATTTCTTGAATTTGTATCCTTCTCTTGATCCTGCAACGTATTAGGCCAAGTGCTGACAGCCTACGTTTGCTTTCCCAAGGGTAAGCTAAAGCTCACCTTTGTGGTTTCTTTGTGGTCCACAGATTTAGGGCTGGTTTTATGCATGTTCTCACTAGCTATCTGCCTAAACTTACTCTCTCTACCTCTGTGAACATACATAGAGAACTGGACACAGTATGGGGGAGTATTAGAATGAGTCATATATAGTACTGGGGGTACCTGTGCGTCATCTGAGGGAATCTGAAGGTAATGCATCCCGAGAGGCTCATAGGCCAGCTTCTTGATGGAGTCTGTGACGCATTTATTGGATCTGCATCCCTTTAATGTTCTCCCATGGTTCCATTTTTTGCTCTCCCAGACTCTTCCACCTGCTCACTGTGTGCTGGGAAGCCAGGCACTCACTCATATGAAACTGAGTTGCGCCACCTTGGAGCAAGTGTGACTTGGGTAAAGTGAGACTGTTCTTACCCTCTTCAAAGTGTCTAAATTCATAGTTTTTGTTTGTTTGTTTTTTGGCTTTGTTTTTTTTCCAATGGTGTGGGAACTTCTCTGCTGGAAATCTGAACTTCCACAAAGACTCTCTCACCTGTGGGTAATTGTCTAAAACAGTATTTCCAGGGGCTCCTAGACAGTGGCTGACAGGGGCTGAAGCTACTCATGGGCTACTGCATAGTTCACAGTGTGACTGACGTCTGCAGGCCAGTCACCCAATGCATGCGTAGGTGTCGCTCCTCCCGTGTCCCTTGGTGTGTGGTGCTAAGTCCCACAGCTCCCAGGGACACTTCTGTCCATGGATGAAAGCCAAACCATTGTTACTGAGGGGAATTACTGAAAATGACACCTTATTCAGCCATGTTGCTGATGTGATTCTAGCTTCTATCTTAAATTTAGACATTAGTGTTTAACTTGGAATCTAACCTAGAACTAGATACTCTATAATACTTTACAAAAGTTAATGTCGTTTGTTATTCTATGTACAGATGTCAAAGGAGTGGGCAGCATAAATGCTATATATTTGTCAGCAGACATTTAGTATTTTTCGTATTTCTTCAGTTTCTGTATTTGAGTGCTTGTTTCTTTTCTTCTTTGGTAAACTTGGTCACTCCCTCCTGGCATTTTATGTATTTATATATATTTTAGCAATATCTAATTCAGTTAAAATAATCTTTTAAATTCATATGGTGCTCAAAAGGAGAAAAAAATGTATCCATATAGTTGGCCCAATAGAACTTGTTTAAATGGCAATGTAATTTACCTAGGGTTGTTTCGTTGGTTGAAAATGGTCTTAGTTTGATTTCAAAATATCTTCTCTATTAAGACTTTATATTTTAAGACAAAGTTTATTAAAAGATTTGAAATGTTGATTCTGAATTTGTTCAATTCAATTAAAGAAATAGAAAAAAAATGGTTATCACTAGATTTTGGGAGATCTAATAAAATAAAATTGAAGATGATATGATATACTGACAGTAACTCCAGTTAAAATATTAGAAAAGAGTTGCCTTTTTTTTTAATGTGCTCAGAAAAAAATAGTTACCCAGAAATAAATTTCCTGCCTACCTGCATGGAAGGTAACTCTAAGGGAAATTGCATTCCTGATGATTATGCCTAAGTATACTTCACAGCCAGATTTTCAATTACTAAGGGCCTTATATTAGTGAGCCAGGAGAAATCTGTCAGTTAAAAAAAAAAAAAAGTGAGCAGACTAAAAGTATCTCTTCTCTCATGTTTCCTCTATGTATGGGAAGAATCAATTTGCTTTCATCTTAATCCCAAATAGAAGGAGCAATTGACTTTGGGGATATCCTATAAAATTTATTGCTGACAGCATGTTAGAGAGTACTTTCTAAGGATGACAGAACACATGAATTGATTTTGCTTCCAGTGACACCAGGATAACTGATTCTCTCAATCACGTAGCATAGCTCTGGGATTTGTTGTCACTTCTTCCTGCAGTTTGAAAGGTTTATATCAAACATGTGGGAGGACAATTTGGAAGGAGATATCCAATCTGGTACTTAATTAGTATGATGTATCCAACTGCTATTGCCTGTATTTATATAATATACAGAGAGTTAGTCTACTAAATATATAAGGAAGAAAATGTTGGCTTAAATATAATAGCAGTATTTAAACATTGGTAAACATATGAATGGACAAAATAATGTATTTATTCTGCAAATATTAAAGTCAATTTTAATAAAAGACATAATTTAGGAAAAATATTCTCTTATTAAATTATATTATATTCCCTTGTACCTCAACTTTACCATGTATAACACAAATGCATTTATTTTTTATTTTTTATTTTTTTAAGATTTTATTTATTTATTTGACAGTTAGAGATACAGCGAGAGAGGGAACACAAGTAGGGGGAGAGGGAGAGGGAGAAGCAGGCTTCCCGCAGAGCAGGGAGCCCGATGCGGGGCTCAATCCCAGGACCCTGGGATCATGGCCTGAGCCGAAGGCAGTCGCTTAACCAACTGAGCCACCCAGGTGCCCCAAAAGTACTTTCAAATACCTATGATATAGGCAGGGATGTTTTTAGTTATATAATACAAGAGAAGGAACAGAATATTATAAATATTTTGTTACTTCTTTTCCTCCTCACCTTTATATCTTCCCTGAAAAACAAAACAAAACAAACAAACAAACAAACAAGAAAACCCCACAAAATTCACAGGAATCAAAACCAGGATCAAAAACATTTTATTTTTAAAGGCCTCTATAATAGATTGTAAGTGAACCTCATCCCATTGTCTCAAAGGCCACTAAAAAAAGGCTGAGGGAAAAACAATAGTATCCTGTTTTAGCACCCTCTAATTAGAAGTAGGAGATGTCTCAAAGATCAAGTGTAGAAGTAGGAAGATGTCTATACATTACTTCCAAAAGGAATGACTCAAGAGTCATTTGGGGAATATCATCCAGCCACACACCTGCATCCTCTAAGAGAGGTGATGGTTGAAAATGTGGAAGAGAGGACCTTATTAGAGACAATTGGCAGGTTACTGCCCACCAACCACTTCTTCCCACTCCATCTCAGGCAAAGGCAAGAATGTTTTTCTTCACCTTAAGCCAAATAAGGGAGAGTCCAAGGTAATCACAGCAAGTGTGTCATGGGCTCATTGTAGCTTGAGGACCCAGAAGACTAGTAGGAGGAGCTACGCAAGCATAGGCTAAAATGGCAGAGGGAAAAAATCAAAACTTTACTTATTGCAAAATGAATGTGCACCATGGACAGCAAAATACACAACCTTGGAAATCTTGCTCAAGATTACTGACTAAACATTTAAAATCAATCTCCATGAGGAAAGTGTTAGGTTCACTTGACCTAAAGGATGCTGGAGAAGATTTGGACATTATGTATGTCGAGGTGACTGCTCTTTCAGGACCACAAAGATGAAGCCCACGATGAGGTGGGCACCAACCCAAGATTATAGCTAACTCTCCCATGTATGATTGTGTTGCTTTTAGTAAATCCTCCCTTTTATTTGGGTCAGATTCTGGAAGGGTTTAAAATAACAGTTAACTAGGGAGTAGGAAAAAAATAATATAGCAAAAAGAAACCAAGTAGTTCACATCCCACTGGAGGTTTATAGACCTTGAATAGATCAAACTTGGGGTCTGCTATTCTGGACCAGATATTGTTATGTAATTAATACTGGTCTGGAATTTTTATGGCTAAGCAAGGAACTATTTATAAAATATATTACATGGAGTGCCCAAAAAGCTATGGGGTTGTCTGAGGTTTTACCTGAAAGCATTAAAAAAAAAAAAAAAAAAAGAATTAGTTTACAAAGCAAATATAAAAGGATGATGGAAGTAAAAGTAGTTTGGTTTCTGGTTATAAGCCAAATCTAGATCATTTAAAAATCCGGTGTCCAAAGGTATGAAGCCATTTAAATATCTAGCAACACTCCTTGTAAAGAAATGCATTCTTTTATCCAAACTTAAAGAAAATATATTTCTAATCTTAATTGTAGATGTAATTTTCCCCTTCTTTGCCATGCCTGATACCTCCTTAGCTCATACACCATCATGCTTCATGGTACTCTGAATGGTTTTGTTACCTGTGGTCTCAGAATTTTCAATCTATATTCCACACTTTCTCCAAACTAGTATTTAAAAAATTCAGAATCCAGTCATTTCCATTTTGTTTCATAAACCCCAATCTTCACCTCTCCCTGTCTTCCAGAACCTTCAGAATATAAGCCATACTTTTTTATAGCACATATTGGGCCCTTTGTGATCTGTTTCTTATTTACCTTTTGGGGATCCTGTTTCACATCACTGAATAAACCGTTTGCTCCAATATTTCCTCCAAAATATCATGCCTACACATCTGTTTATAAAATGACAGTTCTATTGCATGCTTCTTTCTGCCATATTCTTTACTTGGCTGATGTCTACTTTTCCATCAGAATTGGTCTCAGACCAATGGTCTAACTGGTGATTTCCTTGAAAGCCCTCCCCAACTTTTTATCAGCCATCACTCTGAGGTATATCTCCTTATGTTAACCTCTTGCCAGTTTCTGTCATAGCACTAGCTCTGTCATAAGGAAGTAATAAATTAAATAGTCACTGGTAATAACATGAAAATTGCCAGTAAAATAAAACTTCTAAAGAAAATTATATTTATTTTTTTTATTTTTTAAAGATTTTATGTATTTATTTGACAGAAAGAGACACAGTGAGAGAGGGAACACCAGCAAGGGGAGTGAGGAAGGGAGAAGCAGGCTTCCCACCGAGCAAGGAGCCTCAAGCAGGGCTTGATCCCAGGACCCTGGGATCATGACCTGAGCCGAAGGCAGACGCTTAATGACTGAGCCACCCAGGCACCCAAAAATTATATTTTAATCATTTGCTTTCATCAACATGTGAACTTAATAAAAATGTTAAAAGATGAAATAAAATTTAAGTAATGAAATTGATGGTAAATCCTAACTACCAAATAAAAGGTTGGTATCTTTTACTCTATGAAAAACTGTATAAAATGTTAATAGCATGAATAGCATGATAGCTATAATTCATGAAGTGCTTACTTAAATCTCAGGTCAGTTTTATAACATTACAAAAAACTTTATATAAATTATCAAACCTCAAAATAAAAATCTCTTATTTTTTACTTTTCCATTCCCTGAGAAAACTGCTTTTCTGAGGGGTTAAGTGAACTCACAGAGATAGAGAGCAAGATAAAGAGCTAGCCCTATTTCTGTCTGATTCTGAAATTCTTGCCATTAACTTCTAGGTTTTACAAAATAATCCTAATCACCCACAATTCTTGTTTTTATTATATCATCTTATCATAGGCTTTTATCCCCTCAAATAAAAACAGAAATGCAGATTGATGCTTTTAGTTTATTAGTTCCTCAATGTGCTCACGGTGCTCCTCATCACAGATTATGGAAGCACACAAAGTTTTACCTTATATTTTGGGTGAGGCTCACACAAAATTTCCATTTTGGACAGATTTTTAGATGAAATTCTTTCTCTGGTTTAAGTTTTCTTATTCTCTCTCAGCACCCTGACACTTCTTTTGAAAGAAGTTGAGTTTTTGTGCAGCTGCTACTGATGGGGTGTTCTGACCTCTAAATAATCATGATGCTGTCATAGAGGGCCTGGTCTTTCTACTTTATGTCCTGATATTTTTAATGATTTTTTTTTTTAAGAACTACATACACAACTAGCTATGGGAAAATGTTTTTGACAAGAAATTCTACTGAAATATTTTTTTCTTTTAAACCAGAGATATTTTCTGGCAACTTTATTCTTACAATATTTTCTGGAAAATATTGGCCTTCATGTATTCATTCTTCCCCCATTGATTTAGAAAGCATATAATAATACAAGGATAATGTAAAAGGGTGCTTCCATATTTGTTAGTGTTAATTTTTAGTTAATCTTAGTTGGAAGACTTTGTTTTACAGTTACAAACATATTGCTAAGCAAAGGCTTATCTATGTGACTATGCAAAAATTTCTAAGAAGCTGCTTTAGTGTTAGTATTAACTATGTGAAATTTTTAATGTGTAAGTTAGAACAAGTGGTTTATAGATTTGCTTGTCATGTGTATTTCTTCCTGCCATAATTGAAAACTCTTGAGGAAATTTGTAGATTAAGGAAATATCTGGAGGACGAATAGTAAATTATTGTGAGTTCTTGACTTTGCTTCTTCCATAAAACTATCTTTCTGAAAAAGTAAGTAAATATGCAAATGTATCAAGAATATATAACTAGAGTCACAAAGTAAGGCAAGTCTTTTTATTACACTTAAATATATATTTTTTCTAACTTAAAAAAGAAATCCCCCATGTACAAAATGTAATTTATTGTGAAGATTAAGAGAGAAGGAGAATATTTGAAGTCATTAAACTAAAGGTGTTATAATGTTGGCTCAAAACAAAGATTTTTTTTTTTAGGATCCTGTAAGTCCCCTTTAACATATGAAAATTCTTTTGGAGAATTCCTTTATCTCTACCCACCCTCCACCCCCTCCAATTTACAGTATATAATCAATCACTCCTCAAAGTGCAACTCTTTCTGCCCATGGAGCTGATCCCTGTGCTTTAATAAAAGCACCTTTTTGCATCAATAACAACAACAACACCCTAAGGTTTTTGTTCTTTAATTAATTATTAAAATGATGAAGAAAAGTGACACCCGATTATAAAATAATTTATCATCAAAGGTAGAGATTTCTTTTTTTTATTATTTATAAGAATGTACACCAGATAAAGAGATTTCATGTACACATGAGGTGAACATCAATAGTTGGGGTAAAAGAGGAAAGAGGAAGATTTAATTAGGGAGAGATGTATTTGGTTCAAAAGCTGAATCTGAAAAGAAACAACAAAACAAACAAAATGTGAAAATTAATTGATAATATCTACTTAACAGACCTTCCAGAATGTCTCATCTGACTTTTTCCCTTTATAATTAAGACACTAAATGTACAAGGCATTCAGCTGGGATATGTTTAAATCTGGTTCTAGAATCCAAGACTCTATGCGAATGGATAGTTTGAAAGTTCTGTCAGCAAGTTTCTTTAAAACACATCACATTTCTCTCTCTGAACATAATAATAATCATAAGTAAATAAAAAATAAATAAATAAAATGCATCACATCATCTTTTTCTGCCTGCACAGCTCTGTTTTCATCTAACAAGAGTAGTTTATTGATATTCTCAACTTTCTTATACTGATAAGTGAAACTAAGGTTCTCAGACATGTGGGATGGGCCCCCCAGTCTTCTGTATGGTGTCTCATCATCAACAGAAAACTAGAAAAAGAGAAACCAGTAACAGAGCAAGTCCTGTATGATCAATCTGTGGCTTGGCTGAGTTGGCCTAGGTTTTCAGGCACAGTAACCTCCAATTTCTGGACCTGTTTCCTTAGAAAGTGTTGCTGCAGAGAAGAGGTTGGTGCTTCTATAAATTGCCTTTGCCTGCTTGGGTGTGGCCTTTGGGACCCACTACAAAGCCATCCTTAAATTGCATCTATCTCTAATTGCCTAAGGGATTCAAAATTTTGCATTTCTTGCCCTTAAGTTAGGAATGACAGTAAGAACCATAACTCCCGTCTAACTTTATCTCATGAGACCACAATTCTTTCCTGGGGAGGTGGGTTATAAATATACCCAGATCTGCAATTAACTGAAATTAAAAACAAACAAAACAAAAACAAACAAAAAAAAAAACTTGCATCAATGTTTTTCAATACCTCCCTTTTATTCTCATTCTCAACTAAGAGCATTTTTAAATTTCTTATTGAATTTTTATTTTAGTTTTCTTAATCTTGAACTTTTTATAAGGATTTATTTTGATTCCAATTGGTTAACATATAGTGCTATATTCGTTCAGGTGTACAATAGAGCAATTCAACAATTCCATGTGTCACCCAGTGCTTATCAGGACAAGCGCCCTCCTTAATCCCCATCACCTAGTTCACCCATCCCCCCACTCACCTCCCCTCTAATAACCATCAAGTTGTTCTGGATAGTGAAGAGTTTGTTTCTTGGTTTGCATCTCTCTCTCTCTCTCTCTCTTTATTTTTTCCATTTGCTCATTTGGTTTTTTCTTAAAGTCCACATATGAGTGAAATCATGGTATTTGTCTTTTTTAACTGACTTATTTTACTTAGCATTATACTTTCTAGTTCCATCCATGTTGCAAATGACAAGACTTTATTCTTTTTATGGCTGAGTAATATTCCATTGTATATGTGTACCACTTTTTTATCCATTCATCTATCCATGGACACTTGGGCTGCTTCCATATCTTGGCTATTATAGATAATGCTGCTATGAACATAGGGGTGCATGTATTCCTTTGAAACAGTATTTTTGTTTCTTTGGGTAAATATCCAGTGGTACAGTTCCTGGATCATAGGGTATTCCTATTTTTAACTTTTGAGGAGCCTCTATTCTGTTTTTCAGAGTGATTGCACCAATTAACATTCCCACCGAAGTGCATGAGAGTTCCCCTTTCTTCATATCTTCACCAAAACTTGTTAACTAAGAGCATTTTTGATCTGAAAATCCAGGATCTTCTAGTCAGAAAGTTTTCTCCATTAACTGATCCTCATCCATCTTTTCTTCTTCCCCTTCTGTCTTTGAACATGGCATGTTCTATATTTTATCACCTTTAATGATTTTATTTTCATTTATAAAACAATGAAAAATTTCCCCTGTATCAACTTTTCTCTTTCATTCTGTGCTTTTTAAAACTCTTCTCTATGTTTCAACATTTTTTACATCATTTATTTAATTTGGATTTTTCAGTACTGATGCTGTAGTTTATTGCTTTTAGATTTTTAGTTTTTTAAAGATTTATTATTTTTGAAAGAGAGAGCAAGCAAGTGGGGGGAGGGGCAGGAGGAGAGGGAGAGAGAGAATCCCCAAGCAGACTCCTCACTGAGCACAAAGCCCAACTTGGGGCTCCATTCCAAGACCCCGAGATCATGACCTGAACTGAAACCAAGAGTCGGATACTCAACTGACTGAGCCACCCAGGTGCCCCAATTTGTAATTTAGTTTAGATTCAGTAATTAATTTTGTGTTTTTGAAATGGCATTTTTCTTCATACAAACCATATTTTAATTTGTATTCCAGTCTTATTCATCTTTGCAAATGACAAGTCTGTTTCTGGTTCTTCAGGGCAAAAACAAACAAACAAAATAATGAAACAAAAAAATAGCAAAACAAACAAAATATCATTCTGAGTTTTCCCTTCTCCCATATCTTGCAGCCACTCCACCAGCAAATCTCACAAACTCTACCTTCATTATATACCCTCAATTCAATTACTTCATTTCCCCTGTATTTCTACTATGGACATACCTCAGAGATATTGCCGGTTCAGTTCCAGACCATTGCAGTAAAGCAAGTTGATGAATTTATTTGGTTTCCTCATATATACTATACTGTAGTCTATTAAGTATACAGTAGCATTATGTCTAAAAAATGCAATGTATATGCATTAATTAAAAATACTTGATTGCTAAAGAAAATGCTAATCATCACCTGAGCTTTCAGGGAGTTATAATCTTTTTGTTGGTGGCAGGTCTTGACTTGACTTATTGAGTGCTGACTGACCACGGTGATGGTTCCTGAAGGTCTGGGTGGCTGTGGCAATTTCTTAAAATAAGACAACAGTTTATCTTCATATAGCCTATTGATTACATTTTTAAATGACAGTTGAAGTAGATAACATTTATTGAATAGTTATCACATGTAAGCACTGTTCTAAGTATTTCCAGTTTCACCTAATTTTAGCCTCTTGATAATATAATGGAGAAGGTACTGCTATTACCTAGATTTTACATCTCAGGAAAATGAAGTTCAAAGAGGTTAAGTAATTTTGGGGGTGGGGGGTGTGCCTGGGTGACTCAGTCGGTTAAGCATCTGCCTTCTGCTCAGGTCATGATCCTGGGGTCCTGGGATTGAGACCCAAGTTGGGCTCCCTGCTCTGCAGGGAGTCTGCTTCTCCTACTCTCTCAGCCCCTCCCCCTGCTCCTGCTTGCTCTCTCTCACTCTCTTACATGCTCTCTCTCTTTCAAATAAATAAATAAAATCTTTTAAAAAAAAAGTATTTTTTTTTTCCCAAAGAGGTTAAGTAATTTAACCAAGTTCACAAAGGCTTAAGTAAAAGACCTGATCCAAACTTGGGCATTCTCATTTTAGAGAACAGATTCTTCATATGCTAAGCCAGTCTGAAATTGTCTCAAGTATATGGATGACTTCTCTTTGGGGCTGTACGCTCTTCATCTGAGAGCTGTTGAAATTCCTTGCCGAGATCAGAAGTTGAAAGCTGGTATGATATAAACTGGCATTACTATGTTAGAGGTTCAGTAGCCTTAGGAAGCAAAGATACTACTGGGACCAGAGCAAACCTGAACAAAGGGAACAGATGTCCTATCATTTTTTCCTGTTTTTTTTTTTTCTATTTATATTTTTGGTTTTGGCTTATTGTAATTATTTTGAAAGGATCCACATGCAGAAAAACAACATTTTAGTGTCTGGCTTAATACAACTTCCATGGGATAATTTTATCCAAACTTCTTCCTAGCTATGACCCACATTGTCAGAGAAGAACCTTGAACTCCTCCGCACAGGAAGATGGAACAGCAGTTCTAATGAGTTATCTGCTTTCTGTTTATTGTTGCTTTGCTAGCTCTAGGCTTCCAGACACAGGTGATTCAGAATGATTTAGCAACACAGCACAAAAACTGGTCTTGAACATATTGCTTTCATCTGTCTTACAGCACCTACTCATTAGAGTTTGTTGGTGAAGTAAAACTAAGACAGTGTTTATGTGTTTCCTGTGACACATAGAATTAGGAAAAATGTACACTTTATCCCTAAGATTTTTCTTATCATTTGGTTTTCAAACTGCATTAAAGATTAATCACTAAAAGCTTATGTTGCTTGGATGGCACTTTTACAGTGGTGAGTAGATTTTCCCCTATTAGAACATTTCTGTGGTCAATTCAGTTGGACTCTAATTGAGTGGTTTCCTCAATTTGCCTTCTTTTTCAAAAGCCAAAGCCAGTTACCACTTGCTCAAAATAAAATTTGGACCTAAACCAAGAAGCTGTGTATAACTTGGTCACTTACCTCTTATCAATCAAGTTAGAAGGGAAGACACTGTTTTAACTTGCATAGTTCATGCAAATATTCAGTAAATCCTTAAATGCACTAAAGAAATGTTTGATCTACATGCAGTTACCACCGTACTGTAATACTGACAAGAGAGAGAATGGAGAGGAATTTCTTCCTATAAAATACGGCAAAGGAGGAACAAATTAACAAATGGCCCACATGAGCTGCATAATAGAAGATTTCCTTTAAATGACATTACAGTTAAGGTAGAGGGTTTTACGAAAATGAAAATATAGATTCAGAATTGGCAGGTCTGGGTTTGAATTTCCAGCAAGTTCCCAGGTGCTCCTGATGTTGTGACTCTAAGCACCACACTTTGCCTATAAAAGGTCTAAAAATTTTGAGAGAAACTATGGTGCTTCTGGTTATGGTGCTTCATAGTATGCTCTATGCCACATTAATGATCATCATGTCATTTATTAAGTTATTACTTCACTTAACAGGTGTTTACTGACAACTTGTTATATGTCGGGCATTCCCTAACGTGTTTGGTACCTGTCAGCAAACAAAAGGGATCCATATCAATGACCACCAGTCTTACAGTCTAGTTGTCACGGGCAGTGAAGATAGATAATACACGATAAAATCATAATAAAAATAAAATCACATCAAATAAAAAAAAAAAAGACATATGGATCAGGAGTGTGGAGACCAGGACCAAACAAAGTTTGGTATTAAATAAAGCCTCAGGGTTAATATTGGCATTAATAGCATGTCCAATTTAAAAGGAATAAAAACAATCCCCTGGAAAAAAAAATCTACCTGCAATTTGTAGATTTCCAAAAGCTTTATTTTAATTTTCCCCAGAGGAGCAAAACTCTATTAAGAAAGAGGCACAGATGGTTTTGATTCAGTCTTTTTCTCTCAGTTTTGCTTGAGAGGAGATGGTATTTATTCTGTCATTTCTGGCTGAAAGAGAAGAATCGCATTGCTTATAAAAGGTAAATCCATAGTCATGTAAATAAGATTTTAAAAAAAAATCATGCTTGCAAGTTGCAAATACGAGTGGAGATTCAGCTAAGAATACATATCATCCTGATTTTAGTTTTTTTTTTTTTTACTGACTATGGTAATTATACAAGTTTATGTAAGTAGTTTTGTCTTTACAAATGAAATAGCTTGAATTTAATGTATATTGATAACACATTTTGGAGACTGGAGATAGCAGTGTATATGAAAATTGCTAACCAAACGTTTTAGAGGTAAATAATTAAAATTTAAATTATAAATGCATTTCTCTCTCAAGATAAATCATGTGAACTGAACAATTATAAAACATAGAAAATAAAGTAAAATACTTTCACTAAGAGATCATTTGGATTAAAAAGTTATGCATTCTTGGTTGGAAAAATGTTTGTTCATGGTTTTTGAACCATTAAGGAAGTGATTGATAAAAGAAGTGATTAATGTTTATTAATTAAGCCCCAGATCTAGTTATAAAATCTGCACTTTATCATCCTTTTCTGTAGTGTTTATTTCCCTAAGTGAATCAGACTGTATAAAAATCAGGGGAGGGCTTTTTAACTCAGTAATTGAAAATCATCGATTGAGCCAGGTCTATTTCAGCAAATAGTGGTTTTATGGGTAATATTTCACAATTCATTGGCACTTTACTAAGAGAAAAATTCCTCTTTACTTTTAGGAAATTTTCCCTTGCTGCCATCACCTGTAATAAATACACATTTTGACTAAAAATTAATGGGAATGTCTATTTTTCCTCTGCCAAACCACATAAAAATGATTGTAACTCTTCAAGGCAATTACTTTGGAGAATTATATTCTGTAAAACCATGTTAAGCTTGTTAAACATATCTGTGAACTCCTCTTTCAAAATCATATTCAGAGATAATTTGTAATGCAAAACAAAAAACTGAAGTAGATAAAAGATGGATCCATACACACACACTTTATAAGAATTTATACACTTTTTCTTCTTTTTTTGGCCCAAACATATCATAATCACCGAAATCACTTATTAATTAGATATAGTCTCAAGTTACCACATACACTTCCAACCGTCAAATGCAACTTCCAAAGATGAAGGGCTGTATTATCAAGGGTTTGACAGACACTCAACTCTCAGTTCTTGCGGTCTTCAGGGAGTGATTCTGCAAAAAAAAAAAGAATAAATAAAAGTAAAAATCACAATAGCAGCATCTTTGACATAAAAATTAAACTGAGAGAAGACAATTTTTAGAGTTCCCATATGTATCTGCATATGTAAATTTTATTTTTATGTAACCTAAAGAGAATCACCTAATGACCAAACATCAATACAGATATCTGATACACTTATGTCAAAAGAGTTGCCTACAGTAAAATATAAAGTACTCTGGTAGCAACTCTGATTAGCTAGGCCTACAGATCTATGTAAGGAACATGCTAAATTTATCCATTTGCTCTGGAAAAACAAATCTGGTATAAGTAATCAGTAGAAAAATCACTGAACACTTTTTAGCTAATCCAGATGAGTTATTTGATATTTTGTGCCTTTGTCCTCATCAACAAATTAGGAATAATCCGTAAATATCCTGCCCTATCATCTCACGGAGCCATTTTGAGTTGAAAATTAGATTATGTTTCAAAGCTTGGTAAAATTTAAACTACTAAACAAATTGTAAGAGCAACAATGCTCATCCAAGCATCTTCTTTGGGAGAATATTTCCCATAAACTGATTATATTATCTGGTCATCCTGACACATGATAATATAATAAAAACAGTAAGAACAATGTTAATTTTTGCCTCTGATTTGCTTATGCTTTTCCAGGCAGTTTTCTAAGTGCTTTGCACATGCCTTTGTTGTTGTTGTTGTTGTTGTTGTTGCTGTTGTTGTTTAAAGATTTTGTTTATTTATCTGAGAGAGAGGTGGGGGCACATGAGCAGGGGAAGGGGCACAGGGAGAGGAAGGAGCGGACTCCCCACTGAGCAGGGAGCAGAATGTGGGGCTCAATCCCAGGACCATGAGATCATGTCCTGAGCCAAAGACAGACACTTAACCAACTGAGCCACCCAGCTGCCCTGCACATGCCTTTTACTTAATCATTACAATAACCTTAGGGCAAGATAAGCACTCATGACCCACATTTTCTAAAGGAGGAAACTAAGTCATAGAGAATTAATTTCTCTAAGGCCACATGGTTAATCAGTGAGAACAGGATTTGGACTCTATCTAGTCTGTCTTCAGAGTCCATTTCTTAACCAATACATTATTTTCAATACTGCCTAGATAGATTTCTAGTGTGGAAATGGAAAGAAGAGAAAGCATTATCTTGCCCTATTAGCAGTATCGTCATGTATCAAAATATAGTTAGTTACAAGCTCATTCTTTCACACATTATAAATAGTTCTGCAGAAATCATGTAATATAATAATTTAGATTAGAGAAAACTTTTCCTTTAACTTAAATTCCTGCATACCATTACAAGAATACCTCAGGGAAAAAGGACTTGTCTTGAATTTGACCAGTATTTCCAAGTTACAAGTAAGAAGTTCCTAGAACAGTATAATTATATCCAGGGTCTTCTCACTCATTTCTATCAGGGACTACATGTTTTGGTAGCCAGAAAATAATTTAAATATTAATTAGGAGATAACCCACCCTTCAACACCTCATTCTTTAAATAAATTTTTAAAACCATTTTTAAAATAATCCAGATTGAACTCACATGGTTATGTAATGTTAATAAAAAAGTCATGCTATTTAACATCTGCATATCTGCTTCAGGACTGTTTTCTGTCCCTCTTTGTATTCTGAGTACTCAACAGGTGATAATGCAATCAATGCTCACCAAATTGATTACTTCATTGAAGGAATTAACTGAATTATTTTGATGATTTGTAATTTGTTAAAATTTGTTTGTATTAACATGCAAAATGTAATTGGAGGAAATAGGTTGCATTTAATATCTGTTGACATATGGAGATGTGGCTGATATCTTTGCTTCATTATTAATTCTGTTTGATGGCAGGGCTGCAATGTAAAATTTGAAGGCAATATATAATCCTACTATAGAGTAGAGAGACATCACCTAGACCAGGATATATAGGAATTTTTTAAATATTCTTTAGAGTGAGGAGCTAGGTAAGTACACTGGAGACCAATTATTGCAGTATAGCTGAATACACTGCATTGGCCAGTACTTAAGACATCACCGTGTTTTTTTACTTAGAGGCCTCCAGCGATCGGAGCAATCTTTGCAGCCTACTATGAATCAGCCAGCAGTCAAGGGGAGAATGCATACAGAACATACATGTGCGCTACAGAACACAGGGAGGGTGGGACACGGACAATAAAGTTCATCTTCTTCCCTAATTGATGGTGCCCAAATTAAGAAGAAAAGATGGAAAATAGACTTTTAAGTGTTCTATAGACCTAAATTTTGGTAAGTAAGGACCTGAATCACAGGGTGATTAAGTAAAACAACTGCAAAAAAATCATATTTAACAGAATGCTCAGCACATGGAAGGTATTCATAATTATGTATATATGCACAAAATTAAAGATAAATGAGACTCATGACAGTATATAATAAAGGCCTGCTGATATAGTTAGGATTAAAGGAAACTGTTTAAAGGAAAGAGTCCTGGATTTGGAAGTAGCACAGAGGCTTTTACAATCAGCCAGAAGATCAGAAAGAATGAAGGGAAAATAACCGCACATTTTAATGAGAAACATTTAATGGTTAGGAGATGCATTTCTACTTCGAATTGCAAACAAACAAAAAATGCAAACCTCTGGAACTACAGATTGAGATATTGCCAATGCTGAGGCAAACAAAACAAATAGCTCACTATTCTAAATTCTCTAGGGGAAAATGCAAATCAGAGAATACTTCTTGAACTGTGAAGTTTCTGACTTGCATATTTGCTCTGGAAAAAAAAAAAGAGTACATGCTCATCTTTGAACAAAACTGTAAAACAGAAATGTGTTTTTTTTAATAGGCAGATGATAACTATATTGAGAATTTGCTATGTAATATGCATTTTTCTAAATGTTTTCATGAATTAAGTAATGCAGTTTCACATTAATCAAATAAAATATTTGTTGGTGTTTCCATGTTATAGTTGAAGAAAGTTAGGCAAGAGTATGGTGAAACCAAGGTTTGAGTGTAGGCAACTGACTTTAGACCCCTAGACCCTCAACCATACCACACCACCAAAGTAAGTATGTCATTTTTGCAAATTAGTCTACAAATATAGCTAAGAGAAAATCCCAGTGACTAAAGCATGTAATTGATGATCAAAAAGTGGGGTTCAAAAGAAACAGTAAATTTTTCAAAATTTTAAAGGAGAATAAGAAATATTCTTAATTTATTTTTAGGGAGGTATAATTGACACATAACATGATATTATTTTTAACTGTACAACATAATGACTCAACATTGTATATATCATGAAATGACAACCCCAGTAAGTCTAGTTGACATCTGTCACCATATATGTCACAATTTTTTTTGTGATGAGAATTTTTGATATCTACTCTTAGCAACTTTCAAAAAACAACACACAATATTAGTAACTATAGTCACCCTGCTGTACATTACACCTCCATGACTTATTTATTTTATAACTCCTTTCATTTCACCCACCCCTACTTCTCATTCTAGCAACCAACAATCTGTTTTCTGTATCTATGAGGTTTTTGTTTTATTTTAGATTCCACATATAAATGAGATCATACAGAATTTGCCTTCCTCTGACTTATCTCACTTAGTACAATGCTCTTGAGGTCCATCCATGTTGTTACAATGGCAAGATTTCATTCTTTTTTTTATGGCTGAATGCGATATCTTTTAAATAGTGCATTACAAATATAAATTTTAATGATATTAACAGCATGTGGTACTATCTCTGAGTGATTTTAAACATAGTATTGAATGATTATTATCTGTATCTCTTCAGTATTTAAAAAAGACAATATTATCTTGTCTTCATTTCTTGTGGATAAAATGTAAGTTCCTTAAGATGCTTTAGGAGCCCTTCAACAAAGCTCTGAATGTCTTTGTGGTGTATAGTAAAGTTTCTTGACCCAGACTATACCTTAAAAATAGCCCCAGAGTTTGAGAAATTGCTGGTCCAGTGACCTTGCTAAAGTTACTACAAAGGAAATATTAAGAAGTAAAAAAAAAAAAAAAAAATTAATTCTTTTAAGAAGTAAAAAAATATTTTAAATCAAGGATTTGAGTAAACAAATTTCTGTTACAAAGCAAAGAAAAAAATGACAAATGCAGAATCATTTTGGAAGTCAATGACATAAGAAGGAGTAAAACTGAAAAAACTTATGTGCATTTATATTACTCTGGCGCTTCTGAATTAACTGAGAATATGCCAAAATCCCAACTTGATACACCTTCTCAATAATCCATATGCATTAAATATCTCAGGCTTATGGCTTACCTGTGCTCACATTTGGTGCTCTCTCTTAGTTAATTCCTTTTAGAATTATTTCTGGAAGGGAAATACTGCCAAGCGAGATGTGTAAACTCTTGCCTAGTGAGCTCATGCAGTAACTTTGACAAATGGTACTTGAATCAGTGGAAAGACATTTATAGTTTCTCTGGAAACCTAAGAGTGAACAGCATTGAAATAAGCAGTGAAAGGTGCTGAATCAACAAAAGTGATATGATTTCTAGGTTTGTTTTAATAGAAAAAGTCTCCAAATAACTAAATCAATGCTTCATTTGGTCTTTCTTCCTCAGCCATCATTTGCCATGTTAATTCCCTTCCTAGGTCAATCCTTCTTCCATATCCTTCTCTGATTATGTCTTGTTCTCTAATATAAATCACTCTTCAAATTATAAATAACTCTGTACAAAGAATTCCAAAATATTTTCAGGAAACCAGATCTTTATATTCAGTCTGCAATACATTACATTGATTAATGCAGTGTTTTTCTATTTACTTCATAGGCCGCCTTAGGTGCTTCTTTTTCTGCCTTGCCCCCCTACTAAGAAACAAAATGAGAAAGTATTGAATGACAAGTTATTGGTTAAAGAAAGGTCTTGGGATGAGAATTGGAAAGTATTCTCAAACTGTAGGATCCTGATCCACTTCACAATATATGAGCATTCTTAGCTGCAGAAACAAAGCACATAGACATGCACAAACCAAACAACAAACAAACCAAAAAACAATGGATTCCTACTAACTCTGTATGCTATTTCATGGAACAGAAACAACATTAAAAATACAAATGTACAGTAGGACAGAGTTTATATGTATTAGTTCTAGCTGGCAGGTGTCATGTAGGATATAGCTTGACAAAGGAAGGGCCACATTGATAATTAATACATGAGTGGCAGAGGTGAGATGTGGATAGATTGTTTACATTAGTAATTGAAAAAAAATTAAAAATAATCTACTCCCACCACCTCTTAAATTAGTTTTTTTTCTCTACAATGTTTTTCTTTCACTTTTGGGACACACTGTCTACTTTCCTAAGAGTTTCTAAGTGATCCCTATATTGTGCAAAAAAATCCTCCAAATTTGGTTGAGGAAAATTCAGTGTAGTTCAGCTGTTATCATACTTTCTGTTTAAACCTGACTTATATCTTATATATTATATCCTATATCTTTGCTAACACAAAGGAGTAATTCCACGAAGTCTGCCCATCCAATAGTTACATTTATAGAAGAAACAAAGAAATGTTATTTTCAGTCAAAATAGTCTTTTATCATTTTATATGCATTAAAATTAGAAATGTTGATTTTATCACACTTGTTTTTCTTTAATAAAAATAATTTCTGTCCTGATTATTAACATTTTAGTATACAGTGCAAAGAATGAGGACTCAATGAAGAGCACTTCAGGCCATTAATTGTAGTAAGTGGCACTCTGTTCATTATGCTGGCCAAGAGTGAGTTTATATCCATCCATCTCTTTATAACTATCATTATTATCCTGATTTGCCAACCCAGACCTTTCTACTGAATGCCATGTGTTCAACTACTCATTAGTCTTTTTCACATAGATAGCTCTTAAGCACATAAAAGTCAATATAGCCATGAATTAACACTCTCTTCACTGATCTTTATATTATACTTCTAATCTTGTAGAGAGACTTGTCACTGACCCAAGTCCTTAAGCCAAATACTCAAGTGACATTTGAATCACTCCATTTCCCTTATACCCCACTTTCAATCAGTAGTCTTGCCCTTAAAAACTTACTCCAAAATGTGTCACATATCCTTTCCTTCATTTCATATCTACTGTTCAGTTTAGATCTGACTGCCATGTTTCCCATTTTGATGTCCCTGACATCAGTTCATTTCCTACACTGCTCAGATCACATCATGCTTGACTTAGCAACAGTGTTTGTCACTTGGATAATTTTCTGTTCCTTGAAATATTTTTCTAGGGAGTTACATCCTCTTGATTTTCTTCTTTCCTCAATGATTACTGGTCAGGTGTTGCTTCCATATTTTCTCCCAGACTCATTGGCATACGGTAGTGTTCAATATTTGAGCTTCTTCTATTCACTCATTCCTTTGCTAATCTCATCATGCTTAATGGCTTTAAATATTATCTTTATGCTGACGACATTTATAACGCTACTCTGGACTGCTCCTCTAAACACCAACATAATAAGTGTCAACTGAACTTCTCTGTCTGGTGTCTAGGAAACATATAGCGCATATCCAAAGTCAAATTCCTGAACTCCAACCACTCCCCACACACAGTTCCCACCGTTTTCTGTGTCTATCCAAAATCTTGGGTCACACTCCATTCCTGTTTTGCTTTCATACTACAGATTTCATTACAAAACACTGCCTTCAAGACATACCCAATATCCAACTGCATCTCCTCACTTATATTCTAACTAAATTTATTGTAAATATCTCCTAACCTTTCTCCTTAATACCACCCTTCTTCCACACAATCTTTTGCCAACCCAGCAGCCAAAACAGTCACGTTAAGACAGATGAGATCATGTCATTCTTTTGCTCAAAACCTGCCAATGGCTTCCCATCTCATTTATTTGAAGGTCTTACAATAATGTGCATGCCCTAAATAATCTGGCCAATCATGCCATTCTGATCTCATCTCTTCTTGTTCTTTTTGCGTTAGAGATGCTGGCTGTACGAATTTCCCTCCAATAAGGTAGAGAGCACCCACATTACAGCTTTTGCACCTGTGACTCTTTTTGCCTGGGACTCTTTTCTCTCACCTCTTTCACGTCTATATATCCCCTGGCAGTCAGTGTTGTGCTAGTAAATATTTAACAACTAGAAGTATAAATACACGTTTATATGTGTATACATTATATATATATTATATTATATATATATGGCATATGTTTATTGGCATTTTTATTGGTATAAAAGACATGTAGCACCCTATTTACAATTATAAAATATGCATTACTCTTTATTGTAAATTCTGCATAGCCTCTTCATTCTAACAGAATGCTTACGTTGATTTTTGCCAAACTTTTCAATCCTATACAACCTATTGTTGTAATTCAACAAATATTGATAGAATCCTACAACAAATAATGCTTGAATCCTATCTGATTCAGCACAGATATTGCTCAGGTCATTGACAAATGAGTTTAGTTCAGTGTGGGTATTGGTTAATATTTTTGTTTACATTAACATGTAGATAAAAGACGTTTGTATGAACTTCAATTTTTTATCAATTACATGAATGCCTTTTTCTGCTAAGTTTTCATTAAAATATTTTTCAACTTTTTTATTATTCAGAATGTAATAGTTATATATTTGAGTTTAATCTGCTTTATTTATGCTTTCTCTTTTACTTTCTCAGGTCTAGACAATCACTAAATCAGTAAACTAAACCTCGATTTGGTAGTATTTGCTGAATTCCAGGGTGAAAATATTTTTACTCTCAATGGTTTTCAATTTACTAAGATGACACCAGTGAACATGGAACTGGGGAAGGATGAACAGTATCCCATCATTCTACAGTATTTCAATCATATAGATAAAATAGACATAAATGAGATCAAGAGCATAAATAATAGTAAAGGGACACCTGGGTGGCTCAGTTGTTAAGCGTCTGCCTTCAGCTCAGGTCATGGTCCCAGGGTCCTGGGATCAAGCCCTGCAGTGGGCTCCCTGCTCCGCAGGAAGCCTGCTTCTCCCTCTCCCACTCCCCCTGCTTGTATTCCCTCTCTCGCTGTGTCTGTCAAATAAATAAATAAAAAATAAAATAAAAATAAATAAATAATAGTAAAATATAGTAATTCAATTAGAAAGCGATGAGTTTTCATATTTAATATTTTAAATATGTTTTTAGCAATGGCTATATTTACTAAACAGCTCTCCAAATTCTTGAAATTTTAACAATCTACCCTTGTGATCCAGTCCTAGCTAAATCCAACACACCACTATTACAGTGCTAGTTAAAACTCTAAGCCCAAACAAACGCTTCATCCCTGCCACCCAGCAATCAATACAACCTAATCTGTTATATATAATGCAGGTAATTATCTTGCTTTTAAATCTTTTTTTCAGTGATCTGTCTTCTCTAGAATATAAGCTTAATGAAGGCTCCTAGGGACAGTGCTGGATTCTAGTAGGCACTCTATACTAGTTGGAGGAATGAATGGCTTTATAGATAAAGGGATGAGGGAATCAATCCAAAGCCACTCTTTATTATTCATATACTTATATAATCTCTATCCTCAGGTCTGTCAGACTGCCATCACAAAGGTCCTTCTCCATCTTCATCTTACTTTTACATTGTGTTCTTTCACAAAGATTTTCATACCATGTGTTCTTATCTTAGGGTGCCGTCAAGAATCACTTTTTGGTCAAACTATCTCCTATGATTTTGCTTAAAGAATTTCACTAGTTATAGGCTCAAAGAACAGGCTTACATATTCAATATATTTATTTTTTCTTGGTGCAATTTTTTTTATTTATTTTTTATTTTTTATTTTTTTTTTTGCTTAGTGAGTGTCATAGGTTGAATTGCCCCCACTCCCAAATTTATATTTTGGAGTCCTAACCCCCAGGACCTCAGAATGTGACCTTATCTGGAGATAGGGCCTTTACAGAAGTAGTCAAGCCATAGGATGGGCTGTGAGACAATATATCTAGTATTCTTATAAAAGGGGGAAATTTGGACATAGAAATACTCTCAGAGGGAACATGATTTGGGAAGTGTGGGAGAATGACATGGGAGATGAAAATGGCCATCTACAAGCTAAAAAGAAAGGCCTGGAATAGATCCATCCCTTCCAGCCCTCAGAAGGAACCAATTCTACCAATACCTTGATTTCAGACTTTTAGCTTCCAGAACCATGAAGCAGTAAATTTTTGTCTTTACGCTTCCCATTTTGTAGACTTCATTACAGCAGCCCTGGCAAGCTTATGCATGTAACCTTCAAAGGAAATAAATTAAATTTAGTAGCTTTGTTTGTTTTATATCTTGCCTAGTTTTATTCTAAATTCAAAACTTGATGCTTGGATGCATTTCTGTGTGTTTTGTAGCACTCCACTCATTCAGCTAATATTCATTAAGGACAGCTATGGGTTGGGGATTGTTTTAGGCAATAAGGACACAGCAATGAAAATATGATAAATAAAAATCCTCAACCTTGTGGAGCTTTTATTCTAGTGGAAAAGGACAAATAGTTGTCAAAATTAGTAAGTCAGTATAACAATAAATAAATGAGTGTGATGACAATACAAAACACAAGAGAGTAAAATTGAGAGTGGCAAGACAAATGAAATCCTTGGGAAAGGTAGGGATAGTACACTGCGGCCAGTTTGTTAATGGAAAGATGAAAACAGACATTATCCAATGGATTTGGCAATGGGAGAACTATTAAACATGAGCATATTGAGTGTACTATACAGCTTCAATAAAGCCTGGAACTTTTTTTTTTCTTCTATGGAGTAGATTTTCAATAAATCTATTTTACTAACAGAAGGAAGGGTTTCAAATGGAAATTAGGGAAAACAAAGTAAGATTATGTTTGGTAGACACAGATGCTTGATGCTGAGCCTCCTTTGAGGAAGGACTTGGAGCCACGCTGGGGAGTACATTCAGCACCTCACTCCTAACTGTCCGCTCCTTTAAGATCTATCTCAGGTGTGGGGTGCCTGAGTGGCACAGTTGGTTAAGTATCAGACTCTTGGTTTCAGCTCAGATTACGATCACAGGGTCCTGGGATAGAGCCCCAGGTCAGGCTCCACACTCAGCATGGAGTCTGCTTCAGATTCTCTCTCCCTGTCTCTCTGCCCCTCCCACTCATGTGCACGTCCTCCTCTCTCTCTCTCTCTCTCTCTCTCTCTAAAATACATAAATAAATCTTTTAAAAAATCTATTTCAGGTGCCTATAGGCACCTTGCTGAAGTCACATCATTTCCAGGATAACCCTCATCTAGCAACTGAAGTGGAATGTATAAAGGCTGTCTATTTCAGCCCAAGGCTGGACACTCAGGCAATATATCCCTGCTGCATTAGCCTAAACTTTGTTAGATGTGCTTCCACGTCTAATATCTTCCTCTCTCCTTTTTTGTTCCCTCCATTCCTTCTATACCCTGCACCAAATCCTCAATTTAGTCACTGTTCTTACTACATATAGAGAACTGTTTTCACAGGTTTGGCTATAAGAATTTGCATAAATTCAGGTTCTGTATGCTTCTCAAATTTTATTTTATTGAAATATTTTATTTATTTATTTGAGAGAGAGAGCACCAGAGAGAGCAGAGAGCACAAGCATGGAGGAGGGGAGGAGAGGGACAGAGGGAAAGGCAGAAGCAGACTCCCTGCTGAGCAGGGAGACTGATGCAGGGCTGGATCCCAGGACTCTGAGATCATGACCTGAGCAAAATGCAGATGCATAACCCACTGAGCCATCCAGGTTCCCCTGCTTTACTTTTTTTTTTTGGATGACAGATACTATGGTGTGTTATGCAAAGATTAAAGGGGTGTTTTTATTAGTCACAATATATATAGGGAGAGATCTAAGAATTCCAATGCCTGTTAGCTTTCACTAATCTACCAGTTTATGATCCTATGATCACTGGAGAAACAAAGTAAAAGTTAACATTTGTAGAAACTTTCTATTTTATCTGTCTGGTTTTACTATTTTACATACGTTGAGTGGTTCATATATATACTCAAAATATGCAAGATACTATCCTTCAGTTGTTTTTTCTGCTATGGAGTAGATTTTCAATAAATCTATTTTACTAACAGAAGTTCCTTTTTTGAACATGTCAAAGTATCCCATATTCTCAGTAATCAACAGCAGGACATATTTATCAGTTTTTAATCACGCCTTCCATTTCTGTGGTTGCAATTTCACTCATCAACACATATTACTCTCATGAATCCAAATATTAGGAAAACACAGTAAAATTGTATAGCTTGAGAGAATAAAACTAGTTTTTAATGTTTGCTCCTTAGCTATATTTTATTACTTATGAATCCTTTCCTACAAAAACATTCAGATACTGACTAAAAGCCCCACTCCTCAAATCATATAAGAAAAACTCTTCCAGCCTCATCTTTCAGGTGCTCAGCCTTTCTGTTTACTCTCTTTATCAAAAGACGAAATATCTGTTCATGTATTGATGGATTCAACTTCCATGCCTCAAGTTATCAAAAAATAATAAATTCTATGTCATTTTTCTATCACACAGTAAAAACAACAGCATTTTGCATTTACATAACTCAACAATCACTCAAGTGTTTTGTGAATACCATTTAAATTAGAATATAGTACCTACCCTTCTATGTTGTACATTCTGTTATTATCATTTAGCTGCTAGTTAAATATGTTAACAGATTATTAACTTACTACATCACTTACATCTAGTGAATGCTAAGAATGTATCCAGGCTACAGTTATTGCTCACTTGAACCATTCAAGAGTATGACGAGATGAGGCTTTAACACACGAGGAAAACTCTTTTCCAGGAATAAGATTCTTTCTATAAAATATTCATGTTTCTTTGAGTTACTTAATATTCCTATGACTTTATGTGACCTGCCTCTGTGTTTGTAAGGGATATTAATAACTTGTGTCCCCATTCACATGATCTCAGTGATACACGCAGAGTTACAATGGGTACTCATTTGTTGCTAATTAATAATAAATTTACCTATAAATGAATGACAATTAGACATCCAAAATTGATTTATCAGTCCCATTTTCACAATCATTGTGAGATCTTTCTCCAAATACTGTTAAACATGTTACCCTCTTATCATTCTTAAAGTTTCCAGGAAAATATAGGTAGTGGCATGCTTAAATGATTAATTTTGTTATGTTTTCACCTCAGACTTATATTTAAAAGATCAAAGAGAGTAAGAATGTATGGCCTTGCTTGAAAGCCAAAGGATTAGTTTTCTGTATTTTAAAATTATATTTACTTTTCTTATTTTGCTCCTTGAATAAGCTATAATCACCTGACTACATTCTAATTTTATTCTCAAAACTTAATAATCGATTGAATTGTCCACAAGTGCCTTAAGGATTCAATATTAGGTTATGTGCCAAAAGAAATACACATAGACATATGCATACCCTTGAAATCTTAAAGATAATTTTAGGGATTAGATATGACTTTGCTTTAGTATTGCATATTTGTTATATGTGACATATATAACACATGTTTATAATATATATGCATACATACACATTCATATACATAGCATGCATGTGATAAATAGCTATTGAAAATGACAATGTTTTTTTTAAATTATTAAAGTATGACATAATGCATCATAAAATAAAATGATACTCTAAAAGGAAAATAAAACGTTCTTTTAAAAATGAAGAAAGCAGGGCATCTGGGTGGCTCAGTCGGTTGAGCGTCTGCCTTTGGCTCAGGTCATGATCTCGGGGTCCTGGGATCGAGTCTTGCATCGGGCTCCCTGCTCTGCGGGGAGCCTGCTTCTCCCTCTCCTCCCCGTTTGTGCTCTCTCTCACTATCTGTCTCTCTCTCAAATAAATAAATAAAATCTAAAAAAAAAATCAAGAAAGCAGATGGTGTAATAAATGAGTACTATAGGAGAAATCATCAATTTTGAGTTACTTATGAACCTATATTGTCAACTATACCTTTAACAATAGAATTAGACAGTCATATACACACATATGTATGTATATATAATGAAAATGAAAAGATATATATATTCATAAAGCAATATTTTAGTATTTTTCTTAATTAATGTCTTTAAATATAGTTGTCTCGATAAATATTCCAGGTTTTCAATATATTTGTCTTAAGTACCCTTTCTTAAATAGTAACTGGAATAAAAAAAATCCTATATAAAGCACCTTACCTTTTTTAAATTTGTTTTAAGCACCATAAACACAAACAAAAGAGAAAAAAATAAATTGTAGAGAAAGTAAGAAGCAAAAATAAAAAATGTTTAAACAGGCATAATATATCTACACGATAAACTAATATTTGTTACTTGTATTTGCATTTTGAGCCATCAAATTTTTACAAATAATGTGAACAAGCTATTTTAGGATAATCGTACTTAATTAGTGCTTCCAGATTTCTTTTTAATTATTATTTTATTATTATTTTCCAAGGAAATGCATTTCTATTTAAGTTAGAGTATTTCTATAAACATTCAATATTTAGTAATAAAATATTTTTAAGATTTTAATACTTTCAAATTACATTTCTAATTGTCTTGATTACAAAATCTCATAAATATCATAATCTTATTATTCCCCATAGCTTGCAAATTTCCAAATGATAAGAATCTTAAAACTCTGTTATTTATAGGAAGTTATATTCCGTGTGTTCATTGCATATCACTTATATGGAGGTCAATTTCATTTTACCTCCTCTCTTTATTCTATAAATACTATTTTTACCTGGACTGATAAAATATATTTACATGCACCATAACTGAAATATTTGAAATATATGTGTTTCTCTATATGTATGTGTATATGCACTCCAGCTCTGGCAAGAAGGGTTGGGTGGGTAGGTGAGAGAGAAGAAAAAATAATATTTAGGAAATACACAGTCTTTGTTTAATGGTGTTGGGGTATATCTAGAAAACCAACTATGAGTACTAAATGTGTGTATGCATGTATTATATGTGTACGCATGTGTGCATGTGTCTGCATGTTCACGTGTATGCATGTATATATGTGTATCTCTGTGTGTGTGTATTCCAAATTTCAATGCCATTGCTGCATAACAAATTACCCCAAAACCCAGAGTTTTCAAAACAACAGTAATTTTGGGAAATCAGGCAGTTGAGAAGGGTTTGTCTGGGCAATTTTTTGATCCATGTAGCATTGGCCTGGTTATTTGGTAGCATTCAGCTGACACCTGGACTTGTGTGGATGTTTAAAGATGTGTCTATTCATATGCCTATTGCTTTAGTGGGAAGGATCTCAGATGGATCTGGAGGATCTCAGGTGGATCTCTTGCCCTGTCTATGTCAGGGCTTCTCTATGTGGTCCCTTTTAGCTACCCTGCTGGGTAGCTAAACTACTTACTCAAAGATCAAGGTAGAAGTTTTCATCCTCTTAAGTCCAGGGCTAAAATTACATTATAATGTGACTTCCATTGTACTATATTCATCAAATCAATCATAGTTCAACCCTGATTAGTAGTACTAATATTTGATTCCCTGCAAAAAGAACATAAACAGTTATTGACCACTAGGAGCAAGATGAATCTTTGATTTCTAAGTTTATCAGTCTTTCTTCTGTTGTACAGAAGACTCAGTCCTGCGGTGCCTGGGTAGCTCAGTTGGTAAAGCATCTGCCTTTGGCTCAGGTCATGATCTCAGGGTCCTGGGATGGAGCCTGGCATCAGGTTCCCTGCTCATTGAGAAGTCTGCTTCTCCCTCTCCCCCTGCCCCTCCCCACTACGCGTGCTTGTGCTCTCTCTCGCTCTCTCTCAAATTAAGGAAAAAAAAAAAAAAAACTCAATCTTTAGCTTTTGGACTCACATCTTTCAGTTACCCAGAATTACCCGTGATTTGTCTGACATCTTGATTTTCCTCAGAACTTGGATTCCAGTGCTATGAGAACCCAACCAGGCCAAGGCAACCAGAGATTGCTTTTGAAACACAGTGGCAAGATGTAGACAAATTTCAAAAATCCGTTTCAGCCTCTTTTGTAGTATTTTTCCTAAACTCACAAGGAATCAGAAAATCACAGAGAAGTGATTATGACAGCAGAGTCTGAATTCTGATTGTACAGACTAAATGTTGGCTATCTCATACCTCTCTGTCCTTGGGCAGTTTTCTTATCCTTTCTATTCTCCTTGAGTCTCTCTGATTTATGCCTCTAAATACACGGGGCGGGGGGGGGGAATACCTACTTTTGTGATGATGTTCCCCTCTCCTTATTTTCTCTGTCTTCTCCCATTCCCTTCCCCCTGCCCTCTCTTCCTGTCTGTCTTTCGAAACAAGCCAACTCTTTCCTATGGATTCCACAAGGTTAATTCCTTGAGATAATGCCACTGTAGCATTAGAATTTTAATGTCAGAAATCCTGGATTATATTTCAAGTTTTGCAAGTTCCTGGTCTGGGGAGAGTGACTTAAGCTTTGAGCTTTATCTCTTATCGAGTGTATGGGCAAAATATATGAGCTATATACCTGAAGGGAGTGCCTAAGTCATAGTCCATACTCAAAACATGTGAATTCTCCTTCCTTTTCTCCCCAGGAGAAATAAAATGCTTCACCATCAATTTTAATGGAAGGAAGAGAAAAAAAAATAGAGAGGAGGAAAAATTGAATCTTCCTACTAAAGCATAAAAATGTCTTCCTTCATGAATTTACGGTTGTTAATTTCCATGAGTCATAGCTTAAAGCTAAATATGTTGAGGGTTCTTTTTGTTCTTCTTTTAATTCTGGGATGCCAGGGTTTTATAGAATATTACATATTTTTCTTTAAAAATAAAATCAATTGTATAACAAAAATATAAATAAAATCTGAAGTAATCTATTACCCACTGGAACTTTAGAGTTTCAAATGTGCTAAATGTAGCTGTAGAGATAACCTCATCAGCTCAGCCACAGTCAGTAAGAACATCTGACAAGAGTGAAGCTTAGTCATACTTTCCACAGGGGCAGCAACAGAGCTATTCAAACTTTCAGTCACTTGAGGAACAAAACAGAGAGATATTCAGAGAGTATTTTAATCACTGAGTACCTAATCTCTACTATTCTCCAATAATCATTTTCCAATAAATCCAGTTTTCTTTATATAGCTATGCACATTCCAGATCCTCACCTTTGTTCTTATCAGATCCCCTTTCCATGGATATCTTATTTCTCCATTCATGCTTCCATAATCTACAAATATTCTATTCCACCATAAAGTACTCTTTGATCATACTCATACATTTTGAAAACTATGACCTCTGATGTCTGGGTTTTGTTTACCTTTTAATAAAATATATTTCTGTTTTGCTTAATTTCCAGATTTATATAGGTACCTCCCTATCAGTAAATACCCTAATCATAAAATTCCAATGTCATAAGCTCTGCCCTATATGTTTCTGTATCTCACATTTTATACAGAGCAGAAAGACATTCAACTTGCATTGAATTGGTGATGAATGAAGAAAATATATTTCTGGAGCTGTCTTGCTGATGGATATATAGAGATTTAATACCTAAATGTTTTTGCTTTCAATATAGACAAGAACTTATGGAAACCATGTTATCCTTACAAAGTCAGTAGGGGAAATTTAGAATATGTAGCTGAAAAGATATAGTATATGATATACTCAATAATGAAACAAACAGCAATTGAATAGCTAATATAATGAATCTTCCAGATACCTAGTACACCACAGTCAGGCAGTTAGAAAGTTGAATTTTTACTGCCAAGATTTTAAGTGTCATCTTGTAGAAAATAACTAATGAAACTTCTAAACATTTCAAGTCTCTCAGTGTTCATATTATTTTAAAGAAACATCTTCCAATGAAATATGAGCATCTTGAAGACAGATATCTTCACAAATCTAGGTGGATATCTCAAATTGATCATTCATGAGAATCACAGAAGGAGGTTGTCACAAAAACTGATACTTTGACCAACTCCCCCAGATTCTAATTCAGTAGATCAAAGATGGCTTCCTTAAATTTGCATGATAATTGGCACTCCATGTGATTTTTGTTATTAGGTGGCCCTTGTGCCTCATTAGAGAAATACAGGGGACTCCTATATATTTTAATATACATTACATAATTATATGATAGACTTTAAATGAATGGATGAGTAATGGAGTAAATTAAGAAAGAAACATAAGAAGAAGTCAAAGTGTGTGTTGTAGTTTAGACATGGAAGAAAGCATGCCCGTTTCTCTTGTAAATGCATATGTGGACCTTGGGTGTTTCTGTAGTAATCTGAATGTGCACGCTGGTTTATTTGTTCTAACCTTTAGGAATTTTATTTTGTGGTCTTGTGTAGTATTACCTAAGGAACTAGATTTGTACATTTCCATCTTAAGTTTAGTGGGTAAAAATGCAAGAACACATTTTGGAGGATATATTGCTCTATATGAATATCATCAGTCAGGGAAAAAAAAACATATGGTAGGCCCGTGAGCCGGGTTCTAACAAGTAAGGCTTATAACCACAGATGAGTTTTCAATGTTATGAACTTGTATTCAGCAGAGAGTAATTCCCAGTTGAAAGCCCCTACATATCAAGGTGATTGGGAAGCAGTAGTCAGAAGGTAATTTGCAGGCAGTGGGGCACCTGCAATTGTTTACCAGGAAGGTAATAAGAAACAAAACAAAATGATACAAGGGTAATCACATCCTGTTGATTCAACCCAGCTTTACAAAAGAGTAAAAGGCAACATTTCCGGTTACAATTTTTGAAGTAAACTTTACTAGTGAAGCTTATCCAACAAACATTCAGAATATGGTATTACCAGTTACCTAGCATGTTTTTAATAAAAACAAACAAACAAACAAACAAAAAACAATGAAATAATTTTAGGTAATTAATTTAGCTGCTCTGTATTTTTTTTTTTAATTTACTTAAAGAAAAGACCATGTGGTAGGTATGTCCTTTTTATCAAGTTTATTTGGAAGGGAAAAGTAAGTTATAGTACAATCACTGGGTAGATTGATACATGGCAGAAAAAGCCAAACAAACATCATTTCTTACTTGGACTGTGCAAATATAGTTTATCCAAGCCTTTTACATGAGTTAGGCTTCAGTTTTGAAAAATGAACATTACCATTGTATATATTTGTTGTCTGTGTGCATGTGTGTATCCCCATATGTATATTCATGTATTGGCATAAAAAGATGGAGATAAAAAGTAAAGAAATGTATAAATACCTAGTGGCAGCACTTCATCTTTTGAGTTTTGTCTTTTCAAACTATGGCCTGCACCCACTTGCACTGGACTCGCCTGAAGGAGTTGTTATGGCTATTGAGGATGGTCATTAAGAGGATATGACCTCCAGTTGACCTACAAGCTGAACACAGGCAATCAAAGATTCCTCACCTCCTCCCTTGTCTTTGAAATATGCTTTCTACCCACTGTCCCATGGTGGAAGCAGTTTTTTAAGAAAGCAGCCTGAGTAAGCAGTATGTTGTTGAGACTATCTAGACTGTTTTTATGACTGAAACCACTTAAGTCCTCTATATAAACTTTTAGAGAACATTCTTATAAGTGGGTATGGAGATATACTCATCTTACAGCTTTCCAAGGCCAGTCTTATATGTAAGTTCCTTCACTTCTTAAAACTGCCACCTAACAATCTGGAGTGGTCAGCCTCTTTCTTTGGTCTCCATCTATGGGTGACAATTTTTAAATCATCAGTGGGCTGAATATTTGTGTACCCCCCCAAATTCATTATGTTGAACCCCTAACTCCCAAAGTGATGATATTTTGAGATGTGGCCTTAAAAGGAATTAGGTTTAAATTAGGTCATAAGGGTGGGGCCCTCATGACAGGATTAGTGGATTTATAAGAAGCACAAGAGAACCATATTTCCCTTTTTTATCCTTATGCACAAACTGGGGGAAAGACATATGAAGACATAGTGAGAAGGCAGCTACCTGCAAACCAGGAAGAGAGCTCTCACCAGAAAAAAAGATGACACAGACATTACACCCTTAACAAAAAAAAAAAGTAACTTAAAATAGATCAGAGACCTAAATATAAAACACAAAACTCTAAAATTCCTACAAGGAATTGGGAGAAAATCTAGATGACCTTGGGTATGGTAATGATGTTTTAAATATAACACTAAAGTCATGAACTGTGAAAGAAATTAATTGTTAATCTTGACTCCAATTTTTTTTAAGATTTTATTTATTTATTTGAGAGAGAGAGAATGAGAGACAGAGAGCACGAGAGGGAAGAGGGTCAGAGGGAGAAGCAGACTCTCTGCCAAGCGGGGAGCCCGATGTGGGACTCGATCCCGGGACTCCAGGATCATGACCTGAGCCGAAGGCAGTCGCTTAACCAACTGAGCCACCCAGGCGCCCTCCAATTTTTTTTTAATTCTACACTGTGAATGATATTGTTAAGAGAATAAGGAGATAAGTCATATGCTGGCAGAAAATATTTGAAAAAGACAAATCTGATAAAGGACTATTATCTAAAACATACAACAAACTTAAAACTCAACAGTAAGAAAACAAATAAACCAATTTAAAAACTGGACAAAAGACCTAACAGACACCTCCCCAAGGAAGACATACATATGGGAATAAGAATTTGAAAAATTGTTCAACATCATATACACAGGGAAACTCAAATGAAAGCAATAAGACACCACTACACCCCTAATACAATGGCCAAAATCTGGAACATTGACTACAACAAATGTTGGACAGGATGTAGAGCAACAGTAAGTCTCATTTACTGTTGGTGGGAATACAAAATTGTACAGCCACTTTGGCAGTTTTGCAGTTTCTTACAAAATTAAACAGAGTCTTACCATATGATCCAGGAATCATGCTCCTTGGTATTTACTTAAGGATTTTAAAACTTATGTTCACACAAAAACAGTATACAGGTATTTATAACAGTTTCATTCATAGTTACCGAAACTTGGAAGCAACCAAGATTTCCTTCGGTAGGTGAATGTATAAACAAACTGTATATCCAAAGAACAGAATATTATCTAGCACTAAAATGAAATGGGCTATCAAGCCATGAAAAGACATTGAGAATCTTTAAATACCTATTATCAAGTGAAAAAGGCAATCTGAAAATATACACTGTATGATTCCGATTATATGATTTCTGAAAAAGACAAAATTATGAAGAGAGTAAAAAGATCAGTGGTTGCCAGGTGTTGAGGGAGGGAGAGATAAATAGATGGAGCAGAAAAATATTTTAAGGCAGTTAAACTATTCTACTCAATACTATAATGATGAATACATTCCATCATTGTGCATACCCATGGAAAGTACAACACCAAGTGATCCCTAATATAAACTAAGGACTTTGGGTGATAATGAGGTTCAATATAGGTTCATCAATTATAGCAAATGTGCCATTCTGATGCAGGATGTTGATAATGGGAGAGCTGTGTGTGTGTACTCCGAGAAAGAATAGGGAGAGGGTTCACGATAACTGTACTTTCTTCTCAATTTTGCTGTGGACCTAAAACTGCTCTAAAAATGTCTATTTAGAAGGAAAAGATAAGTTACTGTGCATCAGCTGTGTTCTAAGCTACCCCACTTACAAGCATCTGGGCAATGTGATAGAAGGAGATTATTGTATACTGGGATCATATTCCTATGACAATTTGACAGAGCATTCTCCAGTTGCCTATGTGCATTTGGGGGAAGTCATAGCTAAGCACATCCACTGAACCATCTTGAAGAGAACTGTGAGTTGAAATGGGTTCTTAGGTAATCATTTCTGAGAAATGTGTATCAACCCTGGACATACTGTTTTCTTTCCATAAGCAAATTTGGCTAACGGGTCTCTTCTCACTTTGTGCCTGACGTAGGTATACTATAAAAGGAGGGATATAATGGCAATGGAATGAAATTACTGAAATTCATACTATAAAACAGGGCTTGTGCTGATTTCTCTTCTCTGATTCTCATAAATGAACAACATTCAAATTGTATAAATATATCTATCATTCACTTTGTAATGATTGATTTTAAAGTTATATTTTTATATTTAGCAAATAACACTTAAATGATTTCATTGTAAGACATTATCCTGGACAATAATCACAAACTTCTACACACCAGAGGCAAGTCCCATTTATAATGTATTCTTTTTAGAGCATCTTTTTTTTCAAATATTAGAAAGTATATGTTTCTTTCATAAAATATTTTCATAAATTCCTTGCTTGTTCGTTTCTGCATCAATTCAACTCCTTCTTATATAATTATCATATGTGATAAAACATTGCTCCTTTCAATAAGGATGCTTGAGGCTTTTTCGTATGCATGAATTAGTTGAATCATTTATTACCATGTTATCATAATTCCTCTTGATAAGAATAATTTTCATTTTTATTTAGCTTCAGGAAAATTTTCCTGAACTCCCTCAATTAAAAATTCACAAATATTGAAAGTTGTGGGATCGATTTTCCTGGTTCCTGAGGCTCTCCTTTCAAAGTCATTACACATACAATCAATTTGGTAAAACAAAAATACTGCTCCAGTGTTCTATGTTCAAACTGATTGACTAATCCTTTCCACTTCTAAAAGACTATTTTTAACTTGAATATACAACCCTATTTTCTCTCATTATATCAATATACTGGTCTGTAAAAGTGTTTGTTAAACTCTGTAGTTGGCAGTTATTATAATTGGCGTTGTCCTATGAATTGCACTACTAACCAATCAATTGTGTGTTTGGTTGAAGCCATCGGTGCCTTTCTCAAAAAGTGACATGATCTGTGGGGTGCCTGGGTGACTCAGTAGATTAAGCCTCTGACTTTGGCTCAGGACATGATCTCAAGGTCCTGGGATCAAGTCTTGTGTTGGGCTGTACACTCAGCGGGGAGTCTCCTTGTCCCTCTCCCTCTGCCCCTCCCCGTACTTGTGTTGTTCGCTCTCTCTCTCTCAAATAAATGATTTCTTTAAAAAGTGACATGACCCAAATATTTTTTAAAAAGTAAAAAAAGGTAGTTATTAAATGTTGACCTATGTATGGAGTAGCAAATATGTTTATATTATATATTTATATGCATATATAAAATAAATGTAAATACATATATGCATATATGCATATACTTATTTATAATATATAGCTCATCTATATGAGGACTTTTTTTTTATAACTCAGGTAATAGTCCCTGACCCTCTGGAAAATGTGTTTCAAAGTTTTTAAATTTAAGGCTCTATTGACAAAGCTATCTAATTTATATGTACCTATGTTTGATACAAATGGAGATATAACACGTAACATTTTTTATATCTTTATTGAATCCAAGTACTAGTTCATAAAAAAGTACCTTTGTCTTCTTTGGCCCTATGAAATCAAGAATGTGACTTTTACCTGGTATTTTTGGGATCAATTTCATCACTTTGTTTTGCTTAGGTACTTAGATCTAGTTCTTATTGTAGTCATTATATCCTGTTAAAAACAGTGACTTTCTTAATCTGATAAATGTTAAAATGATTCCTGTCTACAATCTTTGTTCAAGTACCCACAATTCTGCAATGTCTTCCATCATCAAACTTTGACAACCCTGTCAGGAAGCTATGTAAATTGTTCTGTAAAGAGGAAAATTAACCTCTCCTCAAATCATCTTATCTGACATTGTGAGGAGCACAACTTGTGAAATACTTAGTAATCCAGCAGAAGAGCAAGCTTGGTCTGTGCAGCTGACCTCCAAGCTACCCTAAGGAACACAAAGAAATGGGCTTCTTCTTTTTTTTTTTTTAATTATGTTATGTTAATCACCATACATTACATCATTAGTTTTTGATGTAGTGTTCCATGATTCATTGTTTGCGTATAACACCCAGTGCTCCATTCAGTGCGTGCCCTCTTTAATACTCATCACCAGGCTAACCCATCCCCCCACCCCCACCCCTCTAGAAACTTCAGTTTGTTTCTCAGAGTCCATAGTCTCTCTTTTTTAAATTTTTTATTGTTATGTTAATCACCATACATTACATCATTAGTCTTTGATGTAGTGTTCCATGATTCATTGTTTGTATATAACACCCAGTGCTCCATGCAGAACGTGCCCTCTTTAATACCCATCACCAGGCTACCCATCCTCCCCTGCCCCCCCTCTAGAACCCTCAGTTTGTTTTTCAGAGTCCATCATTTCTCATGGTTAATGGGCTTCTTAATTGCCATGAATAGAATGGTTCTGGACCTGTGGTTTTAAACAAAGGATTCGATGACATGGTTTTAGTAACATGTTTAAGGTAGTGTTTATCTCAGAAGACTGGCTTTCTCATGAAAGTATTTCATTTAAAAATGCACTTCTTAAAACAGAAAGAAAAAAGATATATCTGTGCTACTTCTCATTTAATATATAAACCATACTTTTTTTTTAAATATGTATTACAGGAGTTATTAGAACTGCCTTACATAATATGGACAGAGAAGCCAGAGAACACTATTCAGTGGTCATTCAAGCCAAAGACATGGCTGGACAAGTTGGAGGGCTTTCTGGATCTACAACAGTCAACATCACCCTGACTGATGTCAATGACAACCCCCCACGGTTTCCTCAGAGTATGTACTGGTTTCTTATGATTTACATTTATTACTCTTTATTTGCATAAAACAAAATGAAATACTTAAGTATATGATGTCATGTTACTGTTAACTTAAATGGGAATATTTTGTGTTTGTGCTATATGGTTTCCCTTCTATACATAAGAGTAAAGAAATCACTCTGCTTTTTGTCTCCTGAACCTAGTGGATAATTGCCACCGTGTTAAAAAATATGTGTTTCAGTTGGCATTACAGTTAAATATTAAAAATGATATACTGGTACTAAGTGTCACTAAGTATATCTTTCTTGCATTTGCTAAAGCAGTTATGTATTACTGAGGTATACAGGGAGATAACCAAAATACATTCTGATGCTGACATTCTACTCTTGCAAAAAAAAAAAAAAAAAATTGCATATGTCCTTTTGGTGATTAATATTGAAAAAAAAATCATGTTAAGCATGGATGCTCTCCACACCCACCCACCCATCCACACACACGTGTGCACATAACAAAACATCCCACCGCAAGGTGCAGCTAATACAATAAGGTGGGCTCTCAGTAGAATATGAACCTTGTGAATGGAGGGCACAAACTTTCAGGCAATTCAGGGTGAGAAAGTGTCAGTTCTGTTGAGTGTGAAGAAAAAATGGTGTTTATGACATCATCAGAATGGGAAAGAAATACATTTCAGTATTTCTAATGTGGCAGAAATTGTGAATGACACTTTATAGAATAATCTGTAATTATCATAAAAATCCTGTAGGGGTGCTATCCCTTATGTCCTTTTGACACATGATGTTTAAAAACTGCAATAAAGTAGACACCATGGTATGTCAATACGAGCTCTTCACAAGTTTGTGTAAAATGCTTTCCCCCACTATATCTCTTAATATTTCTCTTGGTACACTCCAGGCCTAGCCACTATGGTATGCTGCCTGTTCCCAAAATATAATAGTCTTACACATTCTTAATTCAACCCAGAATTTTCCATATTCACGTTTCTCTGTTTAAAAGTCTTGTTATAATTTTCTCTGAAATTTGTTGCAGAATTAAAGAGTTAATAAATTCTTGTTTTCTGTTATATGGCACTTTCATGTTATATTTATTTCCATGGGTACATATGGCTTCTACTATTATAAGTCTCTTTAAGTAAGAATGATGCGTAAATTGTCTATGTAACCTTAAGTGTTCAGATAAGAGCCCAGCCCTTGATAAATGATTGCTAGATGAATGAGTGGATGAGTTGAATTTAAATACTCTTTCAAACTACCATTGTTAAAAGACATACAAGTCAAATTCATAGTTAGGTAGCATCAATTTAAAATATTGGTTCTAGAGATTGGGCATCTGTGTGGCACAGTTTGTTGAGTATCAACTCTTCGGTCTTTAGATTGAGCCCCGCGTTGGGCTCTGCTCTCAGCGCAGACTCTGCTTTAGACTCTCTCTCCCTTTGTCCCTCCCCCACTCTCTTTCTCTAAAATAAATAAATAAATCTTTAAAATATATATATATATATTGGTTCTAGAGACAGATTATGTGACCTGATTCATTCATGTGGCCTTTGTTCTATGAAGAAAGTAGGTTTCTTATAAATCATAGATAAGTTCACATTGCATTAAACCACAAAATTCAATTTTGTAACTTTACAAATTACAGTGCATTTTTGTATTTATTTCATCACTCAGTTCACACAATGTGCATATACACATATACCGCTCTATTAATGCTATTCTTTTATAGTATAAAGACACTAAAGTTCAAAGAATTTTTTAATGAGCAATAATACTAATTTCAATTGAACATAAACTTTATTACAGTTTACAAAGGCAACTTGTCTACCTTATTTTCAAGTAGATACTATCACTGCTATTTGAAAGATATAGATTAATATTACAGCTCTTAATAGAATGAAATTTAAGGGGTACAATACAAAGATTCAATAATGCTTGATCAGGATGCAAGTAGCATCTCTCACTCTCTACCTCCTTCTCTCCCTAAACTAATTTTTAAATTTATGAGTCCACTAAAGTTGATTTTAAAAATCAACAGAAAACTGTACTTTTGATAAATATGGAGAAATTGTTCCTAATTTTATTCTTTTGATTAATAACAGGGTTATTGTTGAAGCATCAGTTTATGGTGAAAACTGTTATTTTACCTGATGGGGGAAACAGAATAAATGTACACTCTCTGAATGAACTCAACGTATCTAGGAAGGTCTACCTTTCTTCAGTCAGGAGCAGTCTATGCAGAACGATGGCAGATGTCAACCCTGCCACACTGTGAGATGCACTTAGAGTTTTGAAACAGAGTCAGTATGCATCCAGAACCTTACACTCTGACTTGTTTAAGAGATACTTTAATCTGTACTCATACTGCATTAAACACAATGCTGCTTTCAGAATAATCAGTGTCATCTTGACAAGAGTAGCTTGTAGTAAATTATTTTTTTAAAGATTTTATTTATTTATTCATAAGAGACAGGGAGAGAGAGAGGCAGAGGGAGAAACAGGCTCCCTGCTGAGCAGGGAACCCAATGCAGGACTCAATTCCAGGACCCTGGAATCATGACCTGAGCCGAAGGCAGATGCTTAACCATCTGAGCCACCCAGGAACCCTGTAGTAAATTATTTTTAATTTATCTCTGAGCATCATAACTCATCAAATGGCTACATATATAATGGGAAACTGTAAATGCTTGGCAAAAAAAGAGATATATTATGAGGACTTATGTTCATGAAGCACCATGAAATGCACAAATCTTTATAGAATTCAACTTATGTAAAGATTATATCCAGTCATCAAATGGATCCAGTAGTTTGTTTCTCTTAAGATGTGACTTTTTTACAGGTCTCCTTCTGACTTCTTTCTCATTTCACCTGACTCAGAGAGCCATTGTTTTTAACCACTACTATGATCAACTCTAGTATAAATATCTGCACACAAAACTTTGCAAAAATATTCCTTCAAAGCATTTTTCCCCTTTTTCTTTTGTCTGTAACCTACCATGCCCCGAGGAAGTGAATCAGTTTGTTGTATCTTGTATTTAAAGGTTATTACTATATTTTTTAATTTGAAATAAATTGACTCTGAGCAAGTGTTTGAAAACTAGGGAATGAACTAGACTGTTAATTTCCTTTATGAAGACTTTCCACTAGGTAGTTGCAAACCCAGTGGCCTAGGATGAAAGGCAAATAAAGATCCAGGCTGAAGTAGGCTGCCTGTCACTGTCAGGGAGGCAGAGGGCAGAATAGAGACCGGTTGGTACATGCCTAAGAAGAGAATGGCCACTGCTCAGTTCTACATAGTGCATACATGTGGCCGGGAAAATGTTAAGCAAGGGAGACCCTTGCAAGATTCAGAGTGAAAGAACAAATCAGCCCTTCTATAGCTTGAGTATTTACTCGAAGGACATAATTGATGCCCAATTCTCCTTCACAGAAAAATCTTGGGGTGTAAAATTCCCCCATATTATTCCTTCTCTTGAAAGGAATGTATTCCACTTCGTAAGATTCTTACAATGCCCTTTTCTGGTTTTAACTATGTATAGTTAAATTGCAGTTATCACTTAATTTATTCTTAGGTAGGTAAAAAGTCACTGACCTCCATTATTCTGTGTAAATAATATGCACATAAAAATCAATAACTTACATGAAAATTCACAAAGCGGATTTTCTGTACTCTAAATGAAAGGATCTGTATTTTTACAATTGCCTTTGAGTAAGTAAGAATGAATAACCTATTTGGGGAAAGAAAAAAAAACACACACATGTCAAATAATCACCATAAAATGGTAAGAAATTGATTACTTAACAAAACTTCCCCCAAGAACTTGAAAGAAAAATTGATGTCATCCAACAGCTTTAGCTCACTTGTGACTATAGTTGATATGATGCTGTGGAATATTTGGAGGATCAAGCCCTAAAAGTTCAATAGATGACACTATTTTCTATAATCCTAAGAGTTACAGATGTTTACCTGCATTGAGTAAATCTTAATGTTGGTGAAAAATAAAACACAACTGATGAATATATTGATGTTGTTATGATTTCATTGATAGCAAAACATTTTAGAGGAAAGACCATTATTTTCAATTTACTGTATACATTTGCATGAAAAGAAATCTAAATGGCATATAATATATTCAGCATTAATATTTTATTTGAAACAGGAATTGAAAGAAACAAAACAAGAAAGCCTCTCCTTTGATCAATCAAAATGTGAAGTGTATGTTTTAATTACCAGCGAGTTGACATTTCTCTAGTGTACTTTAAAAATGGTATCTAGTTCATTTTTTCTTTTTCTTCAAGTCTTTATTTAAATTCCAGTTAGTTAACCTACACTGTAATATTATTTTCAGGTGTAGAATTCAGTGATTCATCACTTACACACTACACCCAGTGCTCATCACAAGTGCCCCCCTTAATGCCCATCACCCATTTAGCTCAACCCCTGCCCACCTCTCCTCTAGCAACCCTTAGTTCTCTATAGTTAAGAGTCTATTCTATGGTTTGCCTTTCTCTTTTTTTTTTTCCCCTATGCTCATCTGTTTTGTTTCTCAAATTTCACATATGAGTGAAATCATATGGTATTTGTCTTTCTCTGACTTATTTTGCTTAACATAATACTCTGTACTTCCATTCACATCATTGCAAATGGCAAGATTTCCTTCTTTTTATGGCTGAGTAATATTCCATTGTGTGTGTGTGTGTGTGTGTGTGTGTGTGTGTGTGTGTGTGTGTGTATACCACTTTATCCATTCATCAGTCCATCAGTTGATGGACATTTGGGCTCTTTCCATAATTTGGGGTGCATGTGTCCCTTCAAATCTGTATTTTTGTATCCTTTGTATAAATACCTAGTAGTATAATTGCTGGATCATAGGGTAGCTCTATTTTTAACTTTTTGAGGAAGTTCCATACTGTTTTGCAAAGTGTTTGCACCAGTTTGCATTCCTACCAACAGTGTAAGAGGCTTCCCCTTTCTCTTCATCCTCGCCAATATCTGTTTTTCCAGCCCGTGTTATTTTTAGCCATTGTGACAGGTGGGAGATGATATCATTTTAGTCTGGTTACAGGTATATATTTTGAAATTTGCTGAGGGTTTTTCTAAATGTCAGTAGGTATTTCATTGAGATAGTGTCCTTATGTACTTTAGGAGAAGGTAAATTCTACAGCTTCATACTTAGTTTTCTACATATGTAAATTAGTTCAAGTTTATTCATTGTGCCATTCAACTTTCTATATCCATACAGAATTTTGTTTGTGAGCTATTGAGAAATATATGTTAATGTATCCCACCATTTCACTGGATTGTTCTATTTATCCTTTTATTTTCTTTTGGTTTTGGGGTTTTTTTTAGATATAGTTTAAAATCATGTTACTGGATGTACACAGATTTAAGGCAAGATATAGTCCTCTTGGATTGAAAATGTTTCATTGTGGAACATCTCTCTAATAATCATCTATAACTTTAAGTCCATTTTATCTGTAATATAACTATACCAGACTATTTTTTTATTTTTGATTAATGGTTAGATGGTATAATGTTTTCCATCATTTTACTTTCAAAGTATATTATTTTTATTTTTTAAAAGTTTCATATGAGCAAAAATAAGTTTCATATGAGCCACTAACCTAAGTTTCTGCTATTATTTTGTTTTACTTTAATCTGGTTTCAAAGTATCTTTTGCTTATTTTGATTTAACGTACATACAATTAATTACTGTTATATTTCTGTTCAAGTCTACCATCTTGCTATTTTTTTAAATTTTTGCCCGTTTACTTCTTTTTACATTCTTTGAATTAGTAATATATTTCACTGTCTTCATTTTCTCCTTCAGTAACAATTTATTTTACTTCCTTTTTTCTTCAGTATTTGCTCTAGATATTATAATTTATTTTAGTTCATCTTAAATTATAATTTTATCATTTGAAACAAATGGAACAACTTTAAAACTGTTTAACCCCATTGCATTGATTTTTTTTTTGCTATTTTGACATCTTATATATTAAACCCTACATAAAATTGTCATTATTTTTGTTGTGTTAAATAGTAAATGATAATTTTTAAGTCAATAATAATTTATCCTTTTTGGTGGTATTTCTTCTTCCCTGGATTGCTGTGTTTGTAAAGGAAATTCTAAATTTTCTTAAAATATCCCTTTCTGCTGTTCCTTTTTGTACTGGTCTACTATCAATGAATTCTTTCCTTTTTTATAACTTATAATTTTTCTTACTTTTTTCAGATGGCATTTCCACTAGGAGTAGAACTCTAATTTGGAGGATTTTTCTTATTTTAGTAATAAATTATACAACTTAATTGTCTGCTAACCACCCTCTTGTCTGTTGAAAATCAGTTATCAGTCTTATTATTGCTTTACTATAGATTAGTTTATTCTACTTTAATGGATCTTTCTTACTTAAAATATTTTTATTTGATTTTGATATTCAAGAGTTTAACTATGGTGCCCCTAAGAGGTACTTAAAAAAAAAAATCTGCTTTTCAGTTATAAGGAATTTTTAAGCTATCTTTTGTTAGTGCTAGAAAATTTTGGTCAGCATTTATTCAAATATTTCTTTTTTTGTTGTTTTATCACTTCTACTCATTGTGCAAAAGCATGCACGCTAGCTCTTTTAGCTGTGCACCATAAATCTATTATTATTTTTTCTGTGTGTTTACTTATTTGTATCTCTTTCTTCTTAACCTGCATATTTTATTGACCTACATTTTAGTACAATAGTCTTCTTTTCCACTGTGTTTATCCTCTAATAACTTGTCTATTAAAGCTATTATGTACACACTTCAGCCCTGAGATATTTTTGTTGTATAATTTTCATTTGACTTATTAAATACATATTATTGGTATCCGCTAAAATCCTCTACTTTTTTTCCACATGTTCTTAAACATTAATCATGATCATTTCAAAACTCTTTTCTAATAATTCTAATATCAACTTCATATCTAGGTATTTTTATTGTTTTTTTTTCCTTTTTGGTTTTGGTAATTTTCCAATTAGAAGCCTGCCTTGGAATTGATTGAAGATTATGTATAAACACTTACAGTAAGTCTCTGCTTATGTCATCTTCCTCCAAAGAGTTATTTTCTTGTAGATATATGGAATTTCATTTACCTATATTAGTTAGATTTTCTTAGAACCGCTTTGTTTCATTTTCTCCTTATTCCTGGGATGTAGCTCTTATTCCTAAACACAAATTTTTCTCTAGTATCAACTGAAGCATTTACTAGTTCTGATTCCTAGTGTCTCCTGGCTTCTGAAATCTCTATTAGCTCTTTTGTCTTCCTGTTTTGCTTTGTCTTGGTTTCTTGGAGTCTCCACATATGCACATGTTGTATATGTATCTGCAATTACCACAGGAATATTGCTTCCCTTTCTCCCTCTCTCTCTCTCTGTCAAATAAATAAATAAAATCTTAAAAAAAAAAAGGATCATATCTCATCCAGGCTTTTTACATTGAATCCTCTCCAGTGGTGCAGCTTCTGTAGCTACATTCCAGACACCTATCACTTTCCCGTCTTGATTGGAAGGACCAACCCACTGAACTTTAAATTGAAAGAACATGGACAATACATGAATAGTATGTCAATTTGATATCTAATATGGTTAAATTGAAAGTATAAATTCAAAAGAAAGCTGGAATTCTCAAATTAATTGTAAAGCCTAAAAGTTATTGGTCTATTGTAAATATTTTTTCATTCTGCTTTGTAGAGTCAAAGTGTGTTTATTTAATGTTATGAGATTTAGTATATAAAATAAGAATAACTGGGGGGTGGGAGGATGGGTTAGCCTGGTGATGGGTATTAAAGAGGGCACATTCTGCATGGAGCACTGGATGTTATGCACAAACAATGAATCATGAAACACTACATCAAAAACTAATGATGTATGGTGATTAACATAACAATAAAAAATTTAAAAAAATAAAATAAAATAAGAATAATTGAAAGTTATTATATGTTTATACCATTAAACAGGGTACAAATACCTTTAGGGCATATTCTTTCATACAAGGTAATACCTATAAATAAATAAGGCTGTGGCATTCTATTAATTTTAAAATTGAGTATTTTGAAATAATTTAAGATTGTTTATTTAGTAACTTACCAGTTATGAAATGTCAATCATTTTATGATTTGTTTTTAATCTGTTTGGTTGTATGTTATGGCAAAGTTATAGATTGATTCCTTTTCTTTTGCTTACCTATTTTGTATGGATATGCATACGTATGGTAATAAGTATATATTTCTTAGAAATGATATGATTGTTACTAATTAGTCTTTACAAATCATTTTTTTAATTCTTCACAGAATGCTGAAGAAAGTAGGAATGATCTTCAATTAGAATTTATAAGTTTATAGTTTCTCAGATTTTTATGAGTCATGTTTATAAATAAAAGTGAGAGAATGCTAAAAAAAGGTGGCCCACTTTACTAGTACTTTGAAAAAAATTTCTTAAAGGATAATCAGCTTTGTAGTAATGCATGTTGACATATGGTAACAGCAAATGCCTTAGGGTAAGCAATTTTATTATTTTTATTTTTCTTTTAGGTTAAGCAATTTTAAAGATACTATTCCAGAGTACAGTGGAATTCTAATATAGGACAATTGTCCTTTTAATGTGTGGCATTGTAATGTGCATTCAGTTGGCTGTAGAATTTGTCATACTTTATTCATATAGTAAAAACATTGCAGCCAGGGCTTAACATAATGATTAATGATCAATATTTAATATGAGTATTTTAGATGCAGGAAAATCCCAGATTCCTTTTGTGTCTTTTTAAATTTGAGAGTAGCATTTCCAATGTAAACTGCATCTGCTGTGTAAAGCAATTTAAAGTAGAGATTTAGAAAGTTTCTGGTTAATCTTATATATAATGTCAGACATCCTGGATAAGTCAGATATCACAGCCTAACCACTTACATGTCAATCAGCCTTCCCCCAGAATCATCCATAAATAAATATTTATCTTATATAAGTAGTCACTTTCCCAGGTAAATACTATTAATGTAAGAAAAATATTAATTAGTCAAAATAAATATAATTATCAAATTGATTACAGCTTTTGTAGGCTGGGACCCAGGGTTAATTTTATGGAATGACTTATTTACTGATCTGGCAAAGTTACTGAAGCAAAGAAACAAGGTCTTTTAAAAGGCAATTAGAATCAATATTATTCTAGGGGGTGGGGCAGTATATTACCAGGGGCAAGCTTCAATAAACCAAATGCACTTTTATCATTCTCACCAAGTCTTCCTTTCTTAAATGTACTTCATCTAATCATTAGCATTTCATGATACAGTCTAAGAAATTATGTGAAAGGATCACATATGGCATATGAAATTATAACTCATTCAGAAACAGAAATATGAAATGATGTTTGTATCTCTCTGCCACATAAAATTACATAGTCTTAAAACCAAAATGGATAATTACAGCACCATTTAAAAATGTGTTTGAAACTTGCTAATGAGGTAAAATACACCTAGAAATTTCTCATGTACATTGAACCTAAGAAAGAAAAAAAGAAAAGGAAAAAAAAAAACCTTTATTGATATACTACAGGTAACTTGGTACCTAAATTTCTGTAATACATATTGCATCACCTCATATCTCAGCAAGTCCCAACTTTACATGCAGGCATTTAAATAATAATTATGTCAATATATTTAACTTTCCCAGATAAGAGAAAACTCTACCTTGAAATAATTCCAGGCATCAAAATGTTATAGATCCTGTTGTAGAAAATTGATATAACAGACATTTCATTTAGGGAAAAAAATTCTCTCCACTGTCTAGTTTTTTCCATGAAAGTTATCTAATTATAAGAAAAGAAATTTAGGTGTAGAAATTATGAACATTTTACTTTGACAAAAATTGCCTTCTAATGAGAAAAATGAGCTTAAGTTTAGAGGATGAGGAGACAAATTGTGGTGGACTGGAGCACTGATTTCTGTATTTTGGAAAATGGTTGGCTAGGTATATAAGACTTAGCACTAGAGTGTAAACTGGCAACAGCTACCAAACTTCAGAGTCTCCTTTTTAACAGAGCCACCTCTTCAGCTGGTAAGCTTCCACTGTCATATGTACAAACATCTGTTTCCCTGAGGCTGAAAATATAGAGAACATTATGGGAGTCAGGATTCCTTTCTACTGGAATTCTGTTGTAGAGTTCTGTGCATCCTAAGTGTCATACTCTAGAATAATGAGAGTTTAGGGAATTATATGTATTCTGGTCCTGATATAATTATGTTTTCCCCCAATAGACTTTGTATTTTCATGTGATTGTAATGCACTTGCACAAGTGGCAAATTGGCAAGCTGTTGTTGTGGAAGTCCAGAGGGAGCATAAGGCAGAATGTAGGCTCCAGAACCTGGTATCTTAGCTTGTTAGCCCTAGAAAATGGAGGAAGTGTACAATTACAAGAATTCACTGGGGATGTTACTAGAGTTAGCTGTCTGGCATGAAACCAGGGCTTGCTCTGAAATGGAAAATGGAAAACTTCACCTCCTAGTAAACAGAAGCCACAACATAGACACTGACATTAAGAATTGACATTAAGATCTCAAACAAACTGGGGGAATAGGAGATTAGATACAACTGAATGCAGAGTAGGTAAACTGGAAGATAAGTCTGAGGAAACTAGCCAGAATGCATCAAAAAGACTAAAGATAAACAAACAAACAAAACAATTAAAATATATAGCAAAGGAAAACAAAGTTCCAGTGTATAACAATAGGAGTTTCAGATGAAGACAGCAAAGAGAATCATGAGGCAGTATTTAAGAAACAAACAAACAGGAATGCTAGGGTGGCTCAGTCAGTTAAGCGTCTGCCTTTGGCTCAGGTCATGATCCCAGAATCCTGGAATCTGAAATTTCACATCGGGCTCCTTGCTCAGCGGGGTACCTGCTTCTCCCTCTGCCTGCCTGTCTCTCTCTGACAAATAAATAAATAAAAATCTTAAAAATGAATAAACAAGCAATAAACTAGACTAAGAGTTTTCAAGAGTAAGTATAGAGGTTAAGCCTTAGCCAAATAATCATAAGAAATCTCAAATGTGGTGGAAAAATATTATCACCTAGATGTGTATGGTAAAGTTTAGAATTTGAAAAACAAAGAGAAAGGATTTGACACTCCATGGGCTTCTCATTGACAATAATGGAGTACAAATGACAATAGAAACTTGGCCTCAAATTTGATGAGAAGATGAAAAATAACTATTACTCTAGAAATCTTTAACCTATTAAATTGAGGATGTAATAAAAATAACCTATTAAAATGAGGGTATAATAAAAATATATGTTAAAACAAACAGAATGAGTTCACTGTTCAAAGAGCCTCATTGGAAAACTACTTAAGATGTATGTTTTGTATTGCAATCATTCACATCATTCATTCTCGTTTGCCTTTTCCTAGAAAATTCTGTTTGGAATAGAATTTTACTGACTTCTCATCTCGATAACTCTCGTACCTGCCCTGGTATATTCAATTATTTGTTTACAATTATCCATTCTCTCTGTGCCTTTGACATACTTTCCTATAAGTAGAAGATAATTTCCCATTGAATTTAGGATTAGCTAGTTAATTTCCTTTGGTCAATGAAATGTGAAATGTCATGGTTTGAATCACATCTGAGCAGAAACCTTAATGAGCTTGCATGCTTTGGCTCAATTTCTCTTGTTCTTGGCCTCCGCTCTGATAAAAACATAACTTAAAGAAAAGCTACTCCTTGAGTCTAATGAGAAAACACTGGTGCTTAATGGAGACGAGCATACCAGAGCCCAGCAGAGCTTCACCAAGCCAGAGTTCTTATATAATGTGAGACGAAATAATGTTTGTGATTATAAATTATTGAGATGGAATTTGTTAATGCAGCAGAAAGTGGCTAATAAACAAAATTATTATGCATTCCATATTATATCTCTCTAGAAGCAAGTTTTTGTCACCACCACCACCACCAAAACAACAAATTATGTGGAATTGTTTGAAGAAGAAAATAGTATGAAGTAAAGCTTATAGGATGTTAGAAAATGACTGTGTTCTGCTTTGGTAAACATTTTTGTGGGATAATTTGGAAGGTAGAAAATGTAGCTAATGACCTTCATGGCTTTAAGAGAAGAGGTTTTAGGAATGGATGTCTGTGGTGTGAGTTGATTGCTATAAGCTGCATTTGATAAGATACTACAAGAAAAAGATGAGTACAGAAAAAAAAATCAATCTCTTTTCTAACAGACATGAAAGGGAGGAGGAAGAAACCAGAAATTTCATGACTTTCAGGGCTGAAAATGCAAATTTAAAGGATTTACCAAATAAGTTAGCCTCAGAGCCTTAGGTACAGAAATCCTTGTAATGATTGCACAGAACAATTACTGAATTACCATGAGCCATTAACATTCTTTTCCTTTCAAATAGGGCCTTTATTTTATTATTCTGTCCTTATTTATCCTTGGTTATACATTGAATTTGTGGTGGGCAAATAATTTGTCCTTCTAATTCAGTGGTCTCTGGATCAAACTCTGATATGACTGTATCACATGATTTTGAAATTGAAACCTGGTTCCATAGTTTAAAGAGATTTGGGGGGTTTCAGGAAGCAGATGAATGGATTTCATCTATAAAAGGCACTCAGATGATCTATTTGTGACTAGAGGATGGGCTATGAGCAGATTGTATTGTTTGTTCACAATTGTTAGTTCCTTTCCCTCTTTCATCATATAGGTGGCAAATATGTCCCTACTTTAACCTGTACTTTGCCAATGACTTTGGCCAACAGAATATGCCATGTTTGAGGAGAAGCTTTAACTGCACTTGAATGGTTTCATTCTATGTTCAGGATCTTGCCTCCTTCCAGTGGTTGCTTTTTCAGGTCATATTCTGGAATGAAAATTCACTTGGAATTGAGCCTATCCCTGTAGAGTGATAGTTAATCATAGTTTTCTTGTGTGTGTGTGTGTGTGTGTGTGAATGAACAACAACAAAAAAAAGTGTTTTTTATTAAATCACCCAGACAGGACCCTTGGGCAGAAAGAGCTACCCTGGGATTATGAGGAGTGACTGATTATGTGCTTTTTAGTTATTTGGGTTAGGGCTTAAGTCTGTCAGGAATTTGGAAGCAAGGCTTCTAGGACCTTGAAGGGCTACCTCTGTTAAGATAAGGTCATTTACTACTATCTAGTAAAACATCAGTAATGAGACATTCAGATGTACATCAGTGGGCCATATGTTTGGAGAATGATTGCTAACATATATCTTGGGGGAGTAGAAATAAAGGAAATTTCCAAAGGGATTTTGATATGTTAAGGAAGACTTACAGGATCCTGGAGGTCAGGCTAATGTCAAGTAAATGTTGCTTTTTGCCTCTAGCAAAATAGTAACATGAAGGCAGTTGAGTTCCTTGAGGAAGGTCACTGCCTGACTTACCTTTATCTGTCAATGGGCTGCAGTGTTTGTAAGGAGATTTATTTTTTTTTTTTTACATTTCTTTTGCCTTTGTTCTCCACATCATTCCCCCCTGAACAATTTTGACCCTTAAATCTTTAAGGTTGCTGAGGGTGGAAGGTCTTATCTTCGGTAAAACTTTCCTGCTGAATGAGGGATGTAGTGATGTCCCTATTTATGGGTTAATATTGGTCAGTTGGGGACTTATATACAGAAGTTATGAAAGGCAGAGGCAGCTAAATCCAAGGTAGACCACACGTATGGATCTCCCTACATAGAAAGAATCGTCTGTCAGCTTGAAGTCATGGATGGCATTGAAGGAATCTCAGCACCAGGTAGAGAGACATGGGAGAAAACAGCAAAACATAATTAGAATAACAAAAAGAGGGGCACCTGGGTGGCTCAGTCAGTTAAGCTTCTGCCTTCAGCTCAGATCATGATCCCGGGGTCTGGGGTCTGGGGATCAAGCCCCATATTGGGCTCCCTGCTCAGAGGGGAGCCTGCTTCTCCCTCCCCCCACCCCCCGGTGCTCATTCTCTCTCATGCTTGCTCCCTCTCTCTCTCGTGCTTGCTCTCCCTCTCTCAGATAAATAAATAAAATTAAAAAAAAAAAAAGAAAAGGAAAAGAAGCCCAAATAAGAGTCTTTTGATAGTTGACAAAAACCCTCCTCCAGTTCAGGAGTTTAATCACTAAAGGAAAGAGAGGGATGGTTTAATGTGCCAATTTGAGTATTCATGTCTTTTAGTAACCCTGTCACATTTTTGTGGTATCTGGAGCATATACAAACACTCTGTTTTAATAAAGCATAGGTTCATCCTTGAGCTGCAGTCAGGATATCAAGGCACCACTGAGTTTTAGAGGGCCAATTTTTTAAATTTTTGCATGTCAAGCTTAGTTAAAGATGGCCACTATATGCTTGGCTAAAGCCTCTATTTGCAATTTTACATCAATAGACATGGTTCCTGGGACAAAAAATGGCTAGGGGATAAAACCATCAAGAAGCTGTCTTTCTTTGATGTCTCACCTTAACAATATCTTAATTATGAGGAATCACTGGCAAGTAGGAAAAGACATGTCTGGGGATATAGGCATCCCCAAATGCAACATCCAATCCAATCATGAGGAAAGTGGGGTTATCCATTATTTTCACAAGTCCATAGTTAACCCCATGAAGTGAGATATACTACAGCTTTTAAGGAGCAATTTTGTCATCCCAGCTATATAAAATTGGTCAAGGTGATAGCTGAGTTATACAATTGTTGGGGAATCCATCCCATTTTTCAGCTGTTCAAGTAATCATATGCCCATGGGGTCCTGTTATTATCTCCACAGAATAATAAGAATGAAGATTGTCTATACATGAGATGTTGTGGCAATTTCTCTGAAGTTTACCTCAAGTTATCTAGCTTAGACAAACAACATTCAAAGTATTAGAACTAGAATTTAAGATTCACAAAGGTGTGTTATTGGACATAAGTTTTCTCTATATAATTACCCTCACTTCCAGAGATAGCTAAATCAAGACTAATTCTTTACAAAACAAGTCCAATTTTAACAAAGACCTAATTATTTACATAAACTCAGCAAGAATAATGATTGGCCATATAGATCTTTTAAAATTTGCTTTGCTGGAACTTTTTATAAGGATTCTCTCTTTTATTATTATTATTATGTTCAGTTAGCCACTATATAGTGCATCATTTGTTTTTGATGTAGTGTTCAATGATTCATTAGTTGCATATAACACCCAGTGCTCATCACAACATGTGCCCTCCTTAATATCCATCACGCTGTTACCCGCTCCCCTCTGAAATACTCAGTTTGTTTCCCAGGGTCCATAGTCTCTCATGGTTCATCTCTCTCTCTGATTTCTCCCCCTTCAGATTTCCCTCCCTTCCCCTGTGGTCCTCCTTGCTATTGCTTATGTTCCACATATGAGTGAAACCATATGATAACTGTCTTTCTCTGCTTGACTTACTTCACTTAGCATAATCCCCTCCAGTTCTATCCACATCAGTGCAAATGGTGGATATTCATCCTTTTGGAGGGCTGAGTAATATTCCATGGTGTATATATATATATATATATATATATATATATATACACCACATCTTCTTTATCCATTCATCTGTTTGAGGGCATCTCAGCTCCTTCCACAATTTGACTATTGTGGACATTGCTGCTATGAACATTGGGGTGCATGTGCCCCTTTTTTCACTACTTCTGTATCTTTGGGGTAAATACCTAGTAGTGCAATTGCTGGGTTGCAGGGTAGCTCTATTTTTAACATCTTGAAGAACCTCCAGATTATTTTCCATAGTGTCTATACCAGCTTGCATTCCCACCAACAGTGTAAGAGGGTTTCCCTTTCTCCACATCCTCACTAACATTTGTTGTTTCCCGTTTTGTTAATTTTTGCCATTCTAACTGATGTAAGGTGGTATCTCACTGTGGTTTTGATTTGTATTTCCCTGATGGCTAGTGATGTTGAGCATTTTTTCATGTGTCTGTTAGCCGTTTGTACGTCTTCTTTGGAGAAGTGTCTGTTCATGTCTTCTGCCCATTTTTTGACTGGGTTATTTGTTTTTTGAGTGGTGAGCTTGAGAAGTTCTTTATAGATCTTGGATATTAGTCCTTTATCTGTAATGTCACTTGGAAATATCTTCTCCCATTCCGTGGGTTGCCTCATAGTTATGTTGACTGTTTCCTTTGCTGTGCAGAAGCCTTCAATTCTATGGTCAACTAATCTTTGACAAATCAGGAAAAAATATCCAATGGAAAAAAGATGGCCTCTTCAATGAGTGGTGCTGGGAAAATTGGATAGCTACATATAGAAGAATGAAACTGGACCATTCCCTTTCACCATACACAAAGATAAATTCAAAATGTATGAAAGACCTTAATGCGAGACAAGAATCCATCAAAATCCTAGAGGAGAACATAGGCAGTAACCTCTTCAACATCGGCCACAGCAACTTCTTTTAAGACACATCTCCAAAGGCAAGGGAAACAAAAGCAAAAATGAACTGTTGGGACTTTATCAAGGATTCTTTATTGAACTTTTAGTAGGCTCTCTAGGCCAGATTCAAGCCAAATAATTACCATCAGACATTCCTGCAATACTTGTAGATTTGGGTGAATTCCTCTTCTCAAGGTCCCTGCACCTGCCAAAAAGTGACATTCTTTACTCAATTGGCAAGGCTACTGGGAACTCTGTAAGCAAGGTGTTAGGCCAACATTTCCAAGGGGCTTTATGGCTCCATAAAGTCAACCTTAGTTCCTTAAAGCTATCTGGTCATATCTGAGTCTATGAATGTCTCCCTCAAATATGGCATCCCAGTCAAAACCTTGGTAAAACCACCAAAGTTTCCAATTGGTATCCTGTTACAAGGAGAAGAGATTCTTATTGAACATATGTAAATGACTATGACTGCCATGAAAGAAAAAATACTCCCTGAGACTTTGAATATTGGAGGGTTCAGGTAGAGAGAAAAAATAAATGCTTTAATTTGTTCACAAATTAATACTTTACCACATTTCTCATAAGACATAGATATTTTAGGAGAAAATTTCCTTAATTTGAAAGAGCAAACATTAGAGAAATGATAAGAGTCATAAAAACTATAATCATCTTCCTCAATTCATTTACTCCCATGTAACCAATTTTATTCAGTTTGAATGCAGGTTCTGGCAATTCTTACCCAGTTTAATTTTAGGATTTTAAAAGATATCAAGTACCTATATTTGTAAAAGTCCTTTTTGTGAATCTGGGGTGCCTAGGTGGCTCAGTTGGTTAAGATTCTGACACTTGATTTCGGCCCAGGTCATGATATCAGGGTCTTAAGATCAAACCCTGCATGCTTAGCAAGGATTTTGCTTGAGATTCTCTCCCCTGTCCCTCTCCCTGTTTGTACACACTTTCTCTCTAAAATAAAAAAAAAATCAATAAATCTTAAAAAAAAGTCCTGTTCATTAATCTCCTTGAAGATGAAACACATTTCACAAGAGCATCAGAACAGTAACTATAAATGACAAAAGACTTAAAAATGGACATGGTTAAAAATTTGATATGAGAGTTCATTATAATGCATTTGACAAGAAAATTCAGTTATTTAACACTTCAATAATCAGAATATCAAGTGATGACCTTATACCAGAATATAACATACCAAATAAACAAGCTTAATTAGTCAAAGAGACTTCATTTACAATTCAAATCTTGAGGAAGTCTGTTAAAAACCTTAGAAAATTTTTAAAGCACATGCCCAAATAGGATTTCGGATCATCAAAGACATGATAAAGACAAAACCTAGAGAATTGTTTTCTGGGCAGATAAAGAAAAGAGAAAACATCTTTGTAAACAAAGATTTTTTTTTCTCTTTATCTGTTCATAGTTTTCATATAATGCAAGGTAGAATTAAATATTTGCTGTTGTAAGCTACTGAGATATTTTGGTGATTAATCAACATATAAACAGCTAATAAACATGCTACATCTGTTATTTTTAGAATTATCACTGTATCATCTAGTATATATTTTTTATCATGTGTCTTGCTCATTTTCTCTCTCCCTCATAAGAATGTACACTTGGTAAGGGTGAGGACTTCTGTCTGTTTTGTTTACTGTATTCCCAGAACCTGAAATTATGCCAGCATGAGGTAAGTGACATTTTCTGAACAAGTTGACAAACATAGGTTGACCCCAAATTTCATATGGGTGAGTACAAATTCATAAATAACAAAGAACTTTTAAAGAAAAAAATTGGAATGGGGCAGAAAAAGCAGATATCAACATCCATTTGGTTTGACAAATAGATATAGTGGATTTCACAGAGCACGGAGGAAGCACACACATGTGCACCCTGGGACCTGGTATATTTCCACAAAAATTAGAAAATGGAAGGCAGTGGTACCATTGACTATCATTGTGAAAGTAGATAAGTTGACATTTATAAATTGATTAAAGACTTATGTGCTGTTTATGCTTTAAAAGAAAATACAAGATTATTTCTTGGCATCAGAAAAGGGAAAGATTCAAAAAACAAATACACATAAAATGATCGATATTACTACATAAACATTATTTTAAACAAAAGATATAAACCTTGGGAAATGACAAGTTATCTGGTATTTTAAAAACGTAACAGTTAAGGGGTGCCTGGGTGGCTCAGTGGGTGAAACGTCGAACTCTCAGTTTCAGGTCAGGTCATGATCTAAGGGTCTTGCGATCAAGCCCCTCTTTGGGCTCTGCACTCAGCTTTAGAGTCTGCTTGAGATTCTTTGCCTCTGCCTCCCTCCCCACTACCCCACTTGCATGCTGTCTCTCAAATAAATAAATCAAATTTTTAAAAAACATAATAATTATAATAATAATTATACATATAATATATGAGATTTTGTATCAAAATCAGAAAAGTTAGCAACATATGAAATTATTACAATAAAAGAAAAGATCATCTTTACAGAAATCTGAGAATAAACCAACTATGAACACCCAACTTTCTTTTTAGAACTAGTTACCATTTTTAATAGAGCAGAAACAGAAATAACTTCAATACACTAGGAAAAGAGAGCTTGAAGTTCTGGTGTAAATATATTTTTGTTGAAATAATTAAAAACAAAAATAGAGTCCATGATAATGTGTAAAAGGAGATATGAGAAATAAATTAGGAGTTCTAGAAAACTGAAAACGCTTAATTAAGATCAGTCTTGGAAGCAATAAATATGAAAAGAACCAATAATATTAAAAACTGCTCTAAAAATAATGAAAGTAGGGAAAAAGAAAAATCTCTATACAGTAAACAAGGAGAGGGACATACGGGAGAGCCCAGGGAGGGAACTATGAAAGGTAAATATCACTTCAAAACCAACAAAAAAAATGTTTTGGAGAAAGAAAACTTTTATGACTGAAAAAGATTCAGGACTCACATTAAAATATCTCAACCTGTTTTAATATTAAAACACCATCCAGAACTATAGACATCTTGGGGATATTTGATATAAAGATCAAAATTATTATTAAAGTTAGGAGAGAAAGAAAAGAACTGGCCTAATAGCATTAGTCAGTGACCGACTGCAGTTTTCTCTTCTGCTGAACTATATCCCCATCTTCTCAAAGTTTATAATGGTGCGAATGTGGATACGTTGGTTGGTTTGGGGGACGTTTTTGTATCACACAATTTTATATCAAGCCATTAACTACTTCAATCCTCAACAAAACAAAAATTTGTTTTACCAGGAAGGATTTTTTTTTTTTTTTCCCAGAGATTCTTTACTGCTACACAATTCAGATAGAAATGATATCCTTCTACCTGAGGACTGTTAAAACAACAACTAAAGGTGTAAATAAAACCAAGGTATTTACTATGAGTGTACTGGGGCTACACAATTATTAGATGCAATTATATTTTAAGAAAGCAGGACTACATCTAAAGCAGTACAATGACTGCTTTACTCACTAAAGAACTTGAAAAATAAATTCCTGCATTTTAAAAACAAATATGGAATGACTTGGGTTTTTTTATACATAATCCTTTTTATAACAGGTATTGTTTAAATCAACCCCTTCATTATATCAACTAGATCTATGATTATATCTGACATAAAATTTTTATTTTTATTTATTTTTTATTTTTTTAAAGATTTTATTTATTTATTCATGACAGACAGAGGGAGAGAGAGAGAGAAGCAGAGGGAGAACCAGGCTCCCAAGGAGCAGGGAGCCCCATGTGGGACTCGATCCCAGGACCCTGGGACCATGACCTGAGCCGAAGGCAGGCGCTTAACGACTGAGCCACCCAGGCGCCCTGACATAAAATTTTTAAATATATAAGTACATTGTAGCTATGTGATATATATATTTATATCTGTCATCTATCATCTATCATCATCATCATCATCATCATCATCATCTATCATCTATCATCTACCTATCTATCTCTATGACAAATTCTCTCTCACAAATGCTCTAAGAAAAAGGAGGGAGCTGGGAAAAACTTTCCCCTTAATTGCAACAGAGAGAATTAAAAATTAAATCTCTTGGTTTAAATTTGTGTATGTCATTACATATGTATTTATATAATTTATTTTTGAGACTTGAATACACGATTTCTGTCTCCCTCTCTCTTTCTGTCTCTCACTACTACATAAATGGAATGGAGATAGGCCTTCATACAACATGTGTCTGTATACATAGTCCCACACTATGTGTGAGCATATATGTGTATATGCTTATATGCCTGTGTGAAAGTGCAGTGAGGGTTTTAATCCTTTTTCATCCTCTTGGAAATGTATAATGTTACATAGCATATAACCTTTTTGTGAACTTGAGCAGAGTACTCTGAGGGATATTTTGGCAACCATAGAAGTACTGATTAGGCTGTGTTATAAATTATCCAAGATGGGCATTTTTTTTTCCCCAGAGGGAGCAATTACAGAGTAAAAATAATTTGAAAAGCAAAAGACCATTCACCATGTATTCCAAGATTCTAGGAGTTATGACCTTTGTTAATCTTATTTAGATAAAAGGGCATTTTTTTCCTAAGTAGTAAACTACTCCTTCTATGCAATTGAGTCATATCATGGATAGAAATGGCAAAGCTTCAGGCTGTTAGTCAAAGATTTACATTTTGAATCATATTCTTTAAAGTTTCTCCCAAGTGTTCTTCAAGTCTATAAAGAATGCCAGTTCTCATAAATAACAGGTAAATGAAGGTTCAGATGTAATTATTATTATTCAAAATGATAATATCTATTCATGGACGGTTGGCTCTCAGCTTTCGGAATTCTTAAAGGTAATACTATAAGTTATATGTCTTTATGAGTGGTATTTGCATTTTTGTTAGAATTAGTATTTAGAGTAAGGTTTGCGTGATATCTTTTCTTGTTTTAGGAAAATTCAATATATTTCCTCCCATGGTTAATCAAACTATATTAAAAATGTGACACATAAAAGTATTTAATGGATTAAAGTTGCAAAGGTGCATGCGAATGTTGTGTTTATGTTAAACATAAATATTAATAAAACATTTAAGTATCAATCATATACTAGGCTCCTTAGAAGGACTCTGGTCCCAAAGATCTTGCTTTCTTCAAAATTAAATTCCTAGCAAGTCTATTTTTGATATTCTTTGTGATCTTTATTATCAGAGACATCCAGAGGTCATTGACTCAATCTCCATTTATCATAATATATATATGTTATATATTTACATATATTATATATTATCTAATATATTTACATATATATTTATTATATATTATATGCAATTATGTATATATTTATTATATAATATACTTATATATTATAAAGCATATGATATATAATATATATTATTATATTATATAATATTATATGGTATAGATTTCTAATTTCCTCTTCTATTAATCTTATATATATGATACATATATATTTCTAATTTCTTCTTCGATTAATCCTATAATTCCCTCACTAGACTATCACCTTTACACACACATATACACACACCCACCCACAGACACACTCAGAGGTTTTATTTTCCAAATCGCTGGTATTTCTTATCTTATTAGAGAGGCCCTTTATTCATTCTCTTTATTGATTCATCTATTGATGGGGACTTGAGTTGTTCCCATATCTCGGCCATTGTGAGTAATACTACAGTGAACGTGGTAATATAGACATTTATTTGAGATTCTAATTTCAGTTCTTTAGGATATGTACCCAGAAGTAGAATTTCTAGATCATAATGTAGTTCTAGTTTTTAATTTTTGAGCAACCTCCATACTGTTTTCCATAGCTACTGCACCATTTTACCTTCCCACCTGCAGTGTACAAGGGTTCCAATTTCTCCGTAATGCTACCAACACTTTCTGTCTTTTGTGTTTTGATAATAGTCATTCTACCAGGTGTGAAGTGATCTCTAAATGTGGTTTTGATTTTTATGATAATTAATGATGTTGAACATCTTTTTATATAATTGTTGGCTATCTGTATGTCTTCTTTGGAGAAATGTCTGCTTAAATCCTTTGCCAGTTTTGTAATTGGCTTATTCTTTTATTTTTTTTAATTTTGCTCTTGACTTGAAGTTCTTTACATATTTTGGAAATGAACCCCTTATCACATATATGGTTTCCTTCCATTCTGTATGTTGCTTTTTCATTCTGTTGATTGTCTCCTATGCTGTGCAGTTTTTAGTTTGGTGTAGCCCCACCCATTCATTTTTGCTTTTGATGCCTGAGTTTTTGATGTCATATCCAAGAAATAATTGCCAAACCATGACAAAAAGATTTTCCCTATGTTTTCTTTCAGGGATTTTCAATTTCCAAGTCTTATATTTAAGTTGTTGATTCATTTTGAGTTGATTTTGTGGAAAATGTAATGTAGAGGTCCAATTTTTTTCTTTCTTTTTTTTTTTTTTTTGCATGTGCATATCTAGTTTTCCCAATACCATTTGATGAAGAAACTATTTTTCCCCATTGTTTAGTCTCGGCAATCTTTTTTCTTTTTTTTTTTTTAATTTTATTATGTTATGTTAGTCACCATACAATACATCATTAGTTTTTGATGTGGTGTTCCATGATCCATTGTTTTTGTATAACACCCAGTGCTCCATGCAGTACGTGCCCTCCTTAATACCCATCACTGGGCTAACCCATCCGCCCTCTCCCCTCCTTCTAAAACCCTGTTTGTTTTTCAGAGTCAATAGTCTCTCATGGTTCATCTCCCCCTCCGATTTTCCCCCCTTCATTTTTCCCTTCCTTCTCCTAATGTCCTCTATGCTTTTCCTCATGTTCCACAAATAAGTGAAACCATATGATAATTGACTTTCTCTGCTTGACTCATTTCACTTCACATCATCTCCTCCAGTCCTATCCATGTTGATGCAAATGTTGGATATTCATCCTTTCTGATGGCTGAGTAATATCCCATTGTTTATATGGACCACATCTTCTTTATCCATTCATCTGTTGAAGGGCATCTCGGCTCTTTCCACAGTTTGATTATTGCAGACATTGCTGCTATGAACATGGGGGTGCATATGGCCCTTCTTTTCACTACATCTGTGTCTTTGGGGTAAATACCCAGGAGTGCAATTGCTGGGTCATAGGGTAGCTCTATTTTTAAATTTTTGAGGAACCTCCACACTGTTTTCCAAAGTGGCTGTACCAACTTGCATTCCCACCAACAGTGTAAGAGGGTTCCCCTTTCTCCACAACCTCTCCAACATTTGTTGTTTCTTACCTTGTCAATTTTTGCCATTCTAACTGGTGTAAGGTAGTATCTCAGTGTGGTTTTGATTTGAATTTCCCTGATGGCTAATGATGATGAACATTTTTTCATGTGTCTGTTAGCCATTTGTATGTCTTCTTCAGAGAAGTATTTTTTCATATCTTCTGCCCACTTTTTGACTTGATTATTTGTTTTTTGGGTATTGAGTTTGAGAAGTTCTCTATAGAACTTGGATACCAGCCCTTTATCTATAGTGTCATTTGCAAATATCTTCTCCCATTCTGTGGGTTGCCTCTTCATTTTGTTGTCTGTTTCCTTTGCTGTGCAGAAGCTTTTTATCTTGATGAAGTCCCCAAAGTTCCTTCTGTTTTACTAGCTTTTGGAGATGTATTTTGAAAGAAGTTGCTGTGGCCGATGTCAAAGAGGTTACTTCCTATGTTCTCCTCTATGATTTTGATGGATTCCTGTCCCACATTGAAGTCTTTCATCCATTTTGAGCTTGTCTTTGTGTATGGTGTTAGAGAATGGTCAAGTTTCATTCTTCTGCATGTGGCTGTCTAATTTTCCCAACACCATTTATTGAACAGACTGGCTTTTTTCCATTGCATATTTTTCCTGCTTTGTCAAAGATTATTTGACCATAGAGTTAAGGTCCATATCTGGGTTCTCTATTCTGTTCCATTGGTCTATATGTCTGTTTTTGTGCCAGTACCATGCTGTCTTGGTGATCACAGCTTTGTAATATAGCTTGAAATCTGGCAATGTGATGCCCCCAGCTTTGTTTTTTCTTTTCAACATTTCCTTGGCGATTCAGGGTGTTTTCTGATTCCATATAAATTTTAGGATTGTTTGTTCCAGCACTTTGAAAAATGTCATTGGAATTTTGATTGGGATGGCATTGAAGGTGTAGATTGCTCTGGGTAGCGTAGACATTTTAACAATGTTTATTCTTCTGATCCATGAGCATGGAATATTTTTCCATCTTTTTCTGTCTTCTTCAATTTCTTTCATGAGTGTTCTGTAGTTCCTAGAGTAAAGATCCTTCACCTCTTTGGTTAAGTTTATTCCGAGGTATTTTTTATGGTTTTTGGTGCTATTGTAAATGGAATCGTTTCTTTTAATTTCTCTTTCTACAGTTGCATTGTTAGTGTATAAGAAAGCAACTGATTTCTGTGCATTGATTTTGTATCCTACCACATTACTGACTTGCTGTATGAGTTCTAGTAATTTGGGGGTGGAGTCTTTTGGGTTTTCCACATAAAGTATCATGTCATCTGTGAAGAGAGAGAGTTTGATTTCTTCTTTGCTAATTTGAATAATTTTTATTTCTTTTTGTTGTCTGATTGCTGTTGCTAGGACTTCTAGTACTATGTTGAACACTAGTGGCAAGAGTGAACATCCTTGACATGTTCCTGATCTTAAGGGAAAGGCTCTCAGCTTTTCCCCATTGAGGATGATGTTTGCTGTGGGTTTTTCATAGATGGGTTTTATGAACTTGAGGAATATTCCCTCTATCCCTATACTCTGAAGAGTTTTAATCAGGAAAGGATGTTGTATGTTGTGAAATGCCTTTTCTGCATCAATTGAGAGGACCATATGGTTCTTCTCCCTCCTCTTATTAATGTGTTCTATCACATTGATTGATTTGCGAATGTTGAACCACCTTGCATCCTGGGGATAAATCCCATTTGGTCTTGGTGGATGATCCTTTTAATGTATTGTTGGATCCTATTAGCTAGGATTTTGTTGAGGATTTTGCAATCCATATTCATCAGGGATATCAGTCTGAAATTCTCCTTTTGGATGGGGTCTTTACCTGGTTTGCCGATTAAGGTAATCCTGGCCTCATAGAATGAGTTTGGAAGTTTTCCTTCTGTTTCTATTTTTTGAAACAGCTTCAGGAGAATAGGTATTATTTCTTCTTTGAATGTTTGGTAGAATTCCCCAGGGAATCCATAAGGCCCTGGACTCTTGTTTTTTGGAGGCTTTTAATCACTGCTTCAATCTCGTTACTGATTGTTGGTCTATTCAGGTTGTCATTTTCTTTCGATTTCAGTCTTGGCAGCTTATAGGTTTCCAGGAAGGCCTCCATTTCATCCAGATTGCTCAGTTTATTGGCGTATAGTTGTTGGTAATAATTTCCAATAATTGTTTCTATTTCCTTGGTGTTAGTCGTGATCTCTCCCCTTTCATTCATAATTTTATTAATTTGGGTCCTTTCTCTTTTCTTTTGGATAAGTCTTGCCAGTGGTTTATTTATCTTATTAATTCTTTCAAAGAACCAACTTCTAGTGTCGTTGATCTGATCTCCTGTGTTTCTGGTTTCTAATTCATTGATCTCTGCTTTAATTTTAATTATTTCTCTTCTAATGCGTGGCTTAGGCATCTTTTGTTGCTTTTTCTCTAGTTCTTTAAGGTGTAGAGTTAGTTGGTGAATTCAGGATTTTTCTATTTTTTTGAGTGAGGCTTGGATGGCTATGTATTTCCCCTTTAGGACCGCCTTTGGGGTATCCCATAGGTTTTGGACTGATGTGTTTTCATTCTCATTGATTTCCATGAATTGTTTAAGTTCTTCTTTGATTTCCTGGTTGACCCAAACTTTCTTGAGCAGAGTGGTCTTTAGCTTCCAAGTGTTTGAATGTCTGCCAAATTTTTTCTTGTGATTGAGTTCCAGTTTTAGAGCATTGTGGTCTGAGAATATGCAGGGAATAATCACATTCTTTTGGTATCTGTTGAGACCTGATTTGTGACCCAGTACGTGGTCTATTTTGGAGAAAGTTCCATGTGCGCTCGAGAAGAATGAGTATTCTGTTGTTTTAGGGTGGAATGTTCTGTAAATATCTATGAGGTCCATCTGGTCCAGTGTATCATTCAAAGCTCGTTTCCTTGTTGATTTTCTGCTTAGATGATCTGTCCATTGCTGGGAGTGGAGTATTGAGGTCTTCTACAATTAACGTATTGTTATCAATATGACTCTTTATTTGGTTAATAGTTAGCTTATGTAGATGGCTGCTCCCATGTTGGGGGCATAGATATTTACAATTGTTAGGTCTTCTGGTCGGATAGACCCTTTAAGAATGACATAGTGTCCTTCTGTGTCTCTAATTACAGATTTTTAGTTTAAAATCTAATTTGTCTGATATAAGAATCGCTACCCCAGCTTTCTTTAGAGGTCTGCTGGCATGGAAGATGGATCTCCAACTCTTTACTTTCAGTCTGGATGTATCTTTAGGTTCAAAATGAGTCTCTTGTAGGCAGCATATGGATGGGTCCTGTCTTTTTATCCAATCTGCAACCCTGTGCCATTTTATGGGAACATTTAGGCCATTCACGTTGAGAGTGATTATTGAAAAATATGAATTAATTGTCATCATGTTGCCTGTGAAGATGTTGTTTTTATAGATTGTCCCTTTAAATTTCTGTTGTATATCACTCTTGAGGTCTTTCTCCTTTTATAGAACACCCCTTAATATTTCTTGCAGGGCCGGCTTAGTGGTCACATATTCCTTCAGTTTCTGCCAGTCTTGGAAGCTCTGCATCTCTCCATCCATTCTAAATGACAGCCTTGCCAGATAAAGTATTCTTGAGTGCATGTTCTTCTCGTTTAGTACCCTGAATATGTCTTGCCTGGCCTTTCTGGCTTTCCAGGTCTCTGTGGATAGGTCTGATGTTATTCTGATGTTCCTCCCTTTGTACATAAGGAATCTCTTCCCCCTAACTGCCCTTAAGATGGTTTCCTTGGTTCTAAGATTTGCAAGTTTTACTATTACATGCCGGGGTGTTGGCCTGTTTTCCTTGATCTTGGAAGGGGTCCTCTCTGCCTCTAGGATGTGAATGTTTGTTTCATTCCCCAGATTAGAGAAGTTCTCAGCTACAATTTGCTCAAATACATCTTCTAGTCCTCTCTCTCTCTCCACTCCCTCCGGGATTCCAATTATTCTGACATTGGAATGCTTCATGGTGTCACTTATTTCTCTGATTCTATTTTCATGGATTCTGAGTTGTTTTTCCCTGGCCTCCTCTTTTCCCTTTTTATCTATGATATTGTCTTCCAGGTCGCTTATTCATTCTTCTGCCTCAGTTGCCCTAGCTGTTAGATTATCTAGATTGGATTGGATCTCATTGATAGCATTTTTAAGTTCTGCCAATTCAGCTTTCATTTCTGCCCTTAGAGAAAATTAATGTTGCCATTAATTGATTTCTCTATTGTAGCCATTGTCTTCACAATTGCTAGCCTGAATTCCATCTCCAACATCTTGGTTATATCTGCATCCATTTGTAAATCTGCAGCATAAGTCATAATCTCTGAGTCTTTTCTATTTTGGGGGGGTCCTCCTCCTAGTCATTCTGTTGATGGGTGTTTGAGGGAATGTATAGAATGCAAATTATTGACCAAAACCCAAGCAAGATGCACCTGTTTTCTAGGGACCTTAGGGTTGCTGGCCTCTTGTTTTACCAGCCTGTCTTCTGGGGGAAGGGCCTGCTGAGCTGTTACTCAGACAACCCTGTTTGGGCGGAGTTGCCCTGCCCCCCTCTGGCAGGGGATGGGCTCAGTAGGAATCAGTTTTGGGGGCTTTTGTTCTCTGGTGGCTTTCCCTAGCGGCTTTCCGTGTCTCTTCCACGTGTCAGAGCAGAAGAGACCGTTTCCAACCCTCTGTCTTAGAGCACAGAGACCGCAGTCTCTTCTTCGGTGAGCTCTCCAGGCCACACTGTCTCCATTTTTGTCCGTGCTACTATAAACTGCAGTGGCCTGGGTTGTGTGCCCCTCTGCAGCGCCCCCAGGCCTACCTCCAGGTTGCAGCACATCTCTGCCCTTTGTGCTTCTAAAACCCCGCCAGCCGCCCCCAGTTCGCAGGCACGTGATCCCACCACTCGGGGTTTCTGTCCCAGGGGCTGCCCTAAAGTCCTTTCCCTGCCGCTACCAGTCGAGTCTGTGCCCTGTCCCCAACGAGTGAGGGTGTCGCTTACCGGCTCTGTAGGGTCCCCACGGCCAGGCTCCCTCCCAGTGCTGTTTATCCTCCAGTATCTGCCCGTGGAATCACGGCTCCCCACTTGTACCTTGAAACGAACCACCTGCAATATTCTGTTTGTAGAGATAAAGATCTTCTTACATCTCAGGCTGGTTTCATGGCTGCTCAGAGTGGTCTGGTAGATATCCAGCTCAATTCTGGGGACCAGTTGAAATAGGGTCCCCTACTCCTCCACCATCTTTCCTTCCCCTAGCCTTGGCACTCTTATCAAAAGTCAACTGGCCTGACATGCTTGGGTTTACTTCTGGGCTCTCTATTCTGTTTCACTGGGTTTTATGTGTATCTTTATGCTATGTCTTACTGTTTTAAATACTGTAGGCTTGTAATATATTTTGAAATCAGGACATTTGAAGCTTCTGGTTTTGTTCTTTTTTCTCAATTGCTTCATTAATTCTCTGTCTTTTGTAGTTCCATATTCTGAGTTTCTTTTTCTATTTCTGTGAAAAAACACCATTGGAATTGTGATTAGAATGCCATAGCGTTGACCTGTAGATTGTTTTAAGTGGTATAGACATTTTAACAATATTAAGTCTTCCAATCCTTAAACACAGGATGTCTTTCCATTATTCATATCTCCTTTCATTTCTTTCATCAGTGTTTTATATTTTCTAGTACACAGTCATTTCACCTCATTGGTTAAATTTCTTTTTAAGTGTGTTATTCTTAATGTTATTGCAAATTGGACTGTTTTCTGAATTTCCTCTTTGGATAGTTTGTTGTTAGTGTACAGAGACACAGCTGATTTCTGTGTTTTGATTTTGTATCCTGCAACTTTACTGAATTTGTTTATTCTAATTTTTTTTTTTAGTCTTTAAGATTTCTACCTATAAGATATTGTCATCTGCTAACAGAAATAATTTTACTTCTTCCTCTCTAATTGGATTCCTCTTATTATTTTTTTTTCTTTCTAATTTCTCTGGCTAAAACTTCAAGTACTGTGTTGGATAGAAGTGGAAAGATTGGACATTCTTGCTTTTATCCAGATCTGAGAAGGAAGGTTTTCAATTTTTCATCATTGACTATGATGTTAAGCTCTGAGCTAATTGTTATAGCCTTTATTGTGTCATGGTACCATTCTTCTATTCCTATTTTTTTTAATTTGGATATATATATTCAGTATATATTTTCTTAAAGAGCCTCACCATATTTATTCTCCTAGAATTTATAGCATTTTTTAGGAACCTGGCTATTCATTCAGTCCTTAGAAATTCTAAAAAATATCTTAAACCTCTTTTGATTTATAAATAAATCTTATCCATCAGCTATTTTCTAGTTATTAGGAAACATTTTGAATACATTTTACAATTCACAAATTCTCAACTATATGGAAAGTGTATAAATGTTGAAATATTAATCTCAATATATTCTAATTTGTCTAATGGGGCATAGTGAATGGGGAAGAGTTACTTGTACTTGCAATTCTTAGAATGTATCGACAAATATCAGCTCTTTCCCTGAACATGATCATCTTCCAGGAATATGCTCCTTCTTTTAAGATGTGACCTAAATGTTTCCTGGGACATGAATCTTTTATGACCAACTTATACAGTTTTTTGCAACTGTCTTTGTAAAAACAACCTTCTTTGTAACACTACCACCATAATAATTCTGTGATTTGCTTATTTATTTCTGTGAACTAAGACTTCTTTTGTTTTCAAGTCTATCACCCCAGTTTTAAGTTTTAACTAGCTGAGAGTCCTTTGGGAAGCTTATAGAGTTGTGGAAAGTTAAGCTGCAACTTAGAGACCTTAGCAACCAGGAACTTGACAACCTAACCTTTCTACCTCAGTGGTGGGAAATAGGAGATACGTTCTAATTTCTTTTTTCTCTCTCTTTTTTTTTTAACAGAACAGTGTCCTATTTTATATGTAACTGCCTAGGAACATTATGATATTTAAAAAGATTCTGAGAATTATGGCTTCTTTCTGATACTGAATTTGTGCCCTGAGATTAGGTACTTCAACATGAATTTTGGAAACATGACTATCGTCAGAAACCCCTTCCAGTATTTCATAGCTTTGCCACCAGAGAGAGACTAAAGTTCTTTCCTAGTTCCAGTACCAACATTTTGGGAGATGTAAACTCTTTGGATCATTGTTAGTTAACTGCCTACTCTTTCACAAATCAGCTGCAAGCAGAATGGGGGGGGTCCTGTAAAAATTGGGGCCTTATGCTCTTCACAGGTCAATTAAATATATCAAGAGTGGTAGAGTGTTTAGCAATATGACAAATCCTGATAAAAACACATGATTAAGGTTAGGAGATATGTGTTTCATAGAAGAGGGTGGTCTACCCAGGAAATGTTAAGTTGGTGAGGTTTGTTGAACTAAAAACTAATGCCAGGCAGCACCTCAAATGTTTATAGAGGAAAACTGGGAAAAATCTTTGTTGAATAATGAATAAACACAAATACATAAATCAATCCCTGGTATCCACATATAGAACTTTAAAACATACAATTCTATCTTTAGAAGTAAATTAGAGTACTCCATACATTTACCAGATATATTAACTTAAAAAAATATTATCATACCATAACTAACAAAATATTGGCTTAAGGAAATTATTTTCATACAGGCTCCATATTTACTTATCTGTATAGTTTAATTATATCCATGCAGAATGTTAAATCACCATTCATTTAGTCTTGGTTGAAACTCTTATACAATTATATTTTAATTCACAGTTCCTGTTATTTACATTGTTCTTTGAGATTTGCTATAACAAATAAGTTGTTTTATTAGATATGTTTCTAATTTGTCAATAAAAAAGTTGGTGACGACATGGCCATTCATGCTTCTTAATATCTCTTTCATAAGTTTCTTTTTTTTTATTTTATTTATTTATTTGAGACAGAGAGAATGAGAGAGAGAGAGCACATGAGAGGGGGGAGGGTCAGAGGGAGAAGCAGACTCCCCGCTGAGCAGGGAGCCCAATGTGGGACTCGATCCCGGGACTCCAGGATCATGACCTGAGCCGAAGGCAGTTGCTTAACCAACTGAGCCACCCAGGCGCCCTCTTTCATAAGTTTCTATAAGGAAAGTTCTATGAGCTCTCTCTGAAGAAATTTAGTATCAGGACAAACTTTGAAAATTTTTAAATTGTTCAGTGTAAACATTTAATATCAGGACATACTGAAAAATATATTTTTGCATATCAGATCATGAAGTTTATATAATCAATAGTGTTTTAATATATATAGTGTAAAAATTAGGTCAATCACAAATACTACATCATCCCATGTAGTTATATTTATTTTTCTCATTCTTTAACTTAGTCATCATTTTATTAATTTTAATAATTTTATTTTATTTATGACTTTATTATAAAACCACTTTAAATTCTTTCCAGAAGCTGACCTGGAATACATGGCAATTAAATGCATAAACACATTTACTCTCTCTGTCATGGCTTATACATTTCACTAAACTGAAGTTTATTGATCAGAATAATAATCATATTTATAGGTATGCTATATTCTTTTCTTTGTTTTCACTTTGAATTTCAAGTTTTGAATTTCAGGTTTTCAAACTCTTATATTTTAATTTCACATGCTTATGGAAAGAGAAATATTTTAATTTCACATGCTTATGGAAGGAGAAATGCAATTTCACATGCTGTATGGAAGGAGAAATGCAAGAAATACTTGACTAATTTAGTTTTTGCTCAACATAAGAACACACATTTGATCTCCTTACCTTTTTTTCTGTTCCCTAGGGATGTAGAGCTAATAAAATACTTTATATTAAGATATCTACAAATTATTTTTATATAGGTTATTTTGCATATATTTTAAAGTTTATGTAAACCTAGTATTTCACTACTAAGCAATTTACTAATATTTAAAATCCATTTTAATATTTTCTATATGACTTAATACAATGTTTGAGTGTGTGGTCTAAACATTTTCATGTCTTTTTCTTGTAAAACTTTTTTGTGAACGATATTACCATCAAATGATTTTAATATGAAATATTTTTCAGAGCACTATCAACTGTATGTTCCTGAGTCAGCTCAAGTTGGTTCAGCTGTTGGGAAAATCAAAGCGAATGATGCAGACACTGGTTCAAATGCTGACATGACATACTCTATCATTAATGGTGATGGTATTGGGATATTCTCCATCTCCACGGACAAGGAGACCAGAGAAGGGATACTTTCTTTAAAGAAGGTAAAAAGAACATACTTTCTCTGATTTAAGCAATTCAGTCGTTTTTCCATGAATGATCCATGTTGGTGTCAATAGTCTATATTGTCAGGTCATTAAAATGATAAATATTTCCTCTTTAAGATGTAGTTACATTTTATTTCATTTTTTTAATTTTTTTAAAGATTTTTTTTTATTTATTTATTGAGAGCGAGAATGGTAGAGAGAGAACATGAGAGGGAAGAAGGTCAGAGGGAGAAGCAGACTCCCCGCTGAGCAGGGAGCCCGATGCGGGACTCGATCCCGGGACTCCAGGATCATAACCTGAGCCGAAGGCAGTCACTTAACCGACTGAGCCACCCAGGCGCCCTGATGTAGTTACATTTTAATTATGGCTATGTCTGTCTCTTTGGAGCCCCTCTTAGAAAATACATTTTTTTTAATGGTGGGAAGATCTGATGTAGAATATACTGTGAATGTGCTTGCCGTCTTTGTTTTCAGATAACAGCTTTATCATGATTGTCATTTCTATTAATGCCACTCCCCTATGTTTTACTAATCTAAGTATCATTAAGAGACTTTTCTAACCAATGTAAAAATCTTCATCATGTTAGCTAACACTCACTGGGAGACAGCGTTTTGTTTGACAGTCATGGATTCATCAGGACAGCTTTAGCGGAACCATTAACGTCCTCCTGACTCTTTTTTCTTGCTAAGAATTTGTCATTGGACTAAATCTATCTATCACCTTTTTGATTTTAGAGTACAATATGTTTATGTCCTTGTAAAAATGTAGTAGAACATAGAAAATTAACAAAGAAGGATTTCAACATAAGTCCTAATGCGGTATGTCTTGAATGTTGAATGATTTCAGCTTGGAAATCTAGTAACATTCAGATCTCTGGACTTTACCTTCATATATTTTTTTCAGAAAGACTGAAGTGGAGCTGAGGAATTAGACTTTTTAATAAATACTCTCAATGATTCTACTGTAGAATGTATTCAGAACACAGGCTGAGAAATTTTATCCTGATGTGCTACTGTAGATACTGAAGTGAATCCATCATCTGTTTATCTATCTATCCATTTCTCTATCCATCCATCCATCCATCTATCCATCTATCATCTAGCTATCTACATAATTATTTACTTGTGTGTTTTGTATATATTTTTCTATTTGAACTCTATAAAATTTTATTAATTCTTATAATAAAAATAATTTTATATTAAAATTGAGGATTAATTTGTTTTTTAGATGCTACAAAAGGGATCTGCAAAGTAGATTTTAGAGTGTTTAAATATTACAGAACAGTAGTCATCACTAGTCTATGTAAAATATTGATGTCTTCACCTAAAATACTTTGTCATTTTAATCTTTCTTTCCTGAGATTGTAATGAGAAATGAGAGGGGCACCTGGATGGCTCAGTAAGTTAAGCATCTGACTTCAGCTCAGGTCACCTCAGGGTCCTGGGATTGAGCCCTGCTTGGGCTCCCTGCTCAGTGGGGAGTCTGCTTGTCCCTCTCTCTTTGCCCCTCCTCCTGCTCATGCACTCTCTCTCTCACACACTCTCTCTCTCAAATAAATAAATGCAATCTTTGAAGAAAAACTTTAAAAAAAAAACAAAATAAACAAATAAATGAGAATATGATAAAATGAGGATTTTGGTTGTAAGGTGAGAGACTGAATGTGTGTCTCTATGCAGATGAGTAAAAGTCAATAGAGACAAGAAACTGAGCATACTAAAGAGGGGATAATTGATTTAAAAAGATGGACTGGGGTAAAGATGACACTGTATAGGATCTTGATCACAGGTAGAAAGAAACAACCCATGATGATATGGCTCTTTTCTTGAGAAAATCAAATAGAAGTGCAAAGTAAATGGTTGCTGGTAAGTTTGCAATGATCCAGCTGGTGTGGGGAAGGTGGGAGAGGGGAGCAGTTCTTGCTTATTGAGAACTATGGTCTTTATAAAGTGGGAAGTTACAACATATTTGCAAAAAGTGAGGGTGATGGATGGTTTGACTACATAAAGGATCTGAAATACATCCCAGTATATATCATGGGATTAAGAACAATGGGAATTTTACCACCCTACATGGCCTCAGTTAATTTGATGGTGGTTGTGAAAAACAAAAGCAAAATGGTTTGTGTGCATATGCGTGCACATATATTTAATTAACATACAATAGTTATTTTCAAGATGATAATTATTTCAATTGTGTAAATGGTAGTGAGAATATACTCAAAATAATCTCCACAATTAATGAGTTCAAATTTTCTTTCACTGTTTTTCCATGAATTTATTTTTTGATATAGTCTGCACTTCTTTTTTTTTTTTTTAAGATTTTATTTATTTGACAGAGAGAGAGAGACAGCTAGAGAGGGAACACAAGCAGGGGGAGTGGGAGAGGGAGAAGCAGGCTTCCTGCTGAGCAGGGAGCCAGGTGCAGGGCTGGATCCCAGGACCCTGGGATCATGCTTAATGACTGCACCACCCAGGTGCCCCTGTAGTCTGCACTTCTTCCAAGATGCTTTCATGTTTGCATTCATCTAATTTTTGAATCCTTCAGATTAAGATTGTTAATCTGAGTTACTTCCATTACTATATGTCATATGTTTTAAATAATTGAAATTTGAAAAATAAACTATGTAACTTATTCAGGGGTACTCATTCAGGGGCTCCTGGGTGGCTCAGTCAATTAAGCGTCTGCCTTCGGCTGAGGTCATGATCCCCGCGCCCTGGGATCAAGCCCCAAATTGGGCTCCCTGCTCAGTGGAAAGTCTACTTCTCCCTCTGCCTCTGCCCTCCCCCTCCCCCGCTCCTGTTTTCTTTCCCTCTCTTTCTTTCTCTTGCTCGCATTCTCACTCTATCTCAAATAAATAAAATCCTACAAAAAAAAAAAAAAAGAGGTACTCATTCCAGTTGCAGGAAATGGATCAAACAGTCTTTTAAAATCTGTCCCTTATTTAATCTTCTAATGCAGCTCACCTTAGCCTGCAAGGCAGAACTGCTTATCTCCCCAGAGATCAAAATCAGCACTGCTTTCTAAATCGGCTTGCAGAGCATCGGCCCATTCCTGTCTGTATCATTCCTTTATCAGAAAATTGCCAGGTTGAATTCACCAGTCCATGGTGTGGTACATTGTAAATACACTTTGATAACTTTCATTCATTGTTTAATGGAGTCTGACTGGATGGAAAGGGGGGAAAAAAAGATGAATGCAAGTCGATGCCCTCTTTCCTCTGGCAGAAACCTCTGTAGCTAAAGATGCAGGCTTCTTAGCAGCCTTTCTCAGATTCTCTTCCTGTGGACTCCATATCAATTTGCACTCTTTATAGTACTTGTTCCATTTTTTTTTTAATTCAAAGATCCAACCCTATTGGCTCTCCTGACTTTCAGCAAATGCCATCTGTAATATCATTTTCTTTTTTCAGATGTATTAAACACAAAGACAGTGTCTATTATCTTAAGCCAAAAACACTTAAACTTGGTCTTCAAGTCAATGAAGAGTGGTGGAAATTAAGGATCTTTACTATCAAAGGAAATACAAATTTTGGTCCTGCCATTGTAAGATCTATGGCATTATTTCAAGTCTTTGAATCTGCTGTTTTCTTATTAAAGCACTTTACAAGGTGATTACTAAAAAATGGATAAAAATGTGAAAATTGTGATCTAAGCTGTGTCTGCCGAAAAATTCCAATAATACCTCAATTTCTACTTTTCTCCTTGTCTTCCTTTTTCCCTCTAATTGTACCAAGTTTTAATTACACTTTTCAGATCACTCCATGTAGTTATTATTGTGCCCTCCTTTATTTAATGTTACCCAGTTCACCGTAAGCACATAAAAAGTAATATTCTGTGTATATTATATCACATATGCATGTTGTTATTCATGTTTTTTGGGAATCTACTTCTCTTTCCCTCTCCTCTAAAAGAAGATTTTTTTCAAAGTTCAAGTTTAATATTATCTTTGTAGTTCAATATTTCCAGGTACATATCAGTCACAAATATCCTTCTCTGGTTTATCTTTTCTATTTTACATATCAGAGTAGGCATTTCACTAATTTCTCACAATAGAAAATGTAACAATTCTAGATCCCTCTTAAATCTGCTAGATCTGATAGAGTAGAAAGACCTTATTCTAATAAATTCACTGTGAATGCACTGATAATTTCCATGGATATGTATGCTATAAGTGTATCTTTCACCAATGCTTGCTAAATATTTTTACAACTGAAAACTTTGTATTATTTTTAAGCTTCATACTGTTCACTGTGTAAAAAGACTGCTATCATTTTTTTAACAACTGATTTGAAATGGACCACAGACTAAACATAAAAATTTATAGAAGTATTTTTGTAAAGTTTAAGCTAATTCTAAGAAAGAAAAATATGAAATATGCTCAATTATAACCATACTAGATCTATTCCAAATAACCACATTTTTGGTTGTTTAGTGGATTATTTTTATTGAATTTTTCTTTAGTATACCTTTGCACTGACTGATAGAAAAAAAATCAGATTGTTCTGGCCATTGGATTGTAAAGTTTTTGGGCTCTGAGCCACAAAGTGCCATGAATAAGACATCCCACCCTATTGCAAATGCCCACAAAGACAAACACATGAACATACTTTGTTCTTAAGAAGAAATAGGTTTCTGGGGCACATGGGTGGTACAGTCGGTTAAGCGTTTGACTTGGTTTTGACTCAGGTCATGATCTCGGAGTCCTGGAATCGAGCCCCAAGTTGGGACTCCACACTCAGCTCAGAGTCTACTTAAGACTTCTCTCCCTCTCTCCCTCTGCCTGCCCCCGCCCCCCGCAGTCACCCTCTCTCTCTTTCTCTCTTTCTTTCTAAAATAAAGAAAAAAAATCTTAAAAAAATAGGTTTCTAATTCTAATGAACTATTTACAAAAACTGAACTGAACATTCACTAGGGATTTTATTATTAAAAAACTCATCCAAGCTGCTATTTTTATTCTTATAAGGGTCTAATATCTGGAAAGTAGTTCTCCTGCTCAACCAGAAGTTAAAGAGAGGAGTCCACATTTCAATTCAGTGAAATCTATCACTAGATTTGAAATGATTTTTGACAGAAAACTACTTTGGGGTAACTTTGTTCTTACCTCTCATATATAGGGATAGCCATGAAGTGATGGAGACCAGTTGAAACTACTTTGGATGTTAGTTGACTGTTTATTTTTATTTTTATTTATTTGACAGAGAGAGACAGTGAGAGAGGGAACACAAGCAGGGGGAATGGGAGAGGGAGAACCAGGCTTCCTGCAGAGCAGGGAGCCCGATGCAGGACTCAAACCCAGGACCCTGGGATCATGACCTGAGCCGAAGGCAGATGCCTAATGACTGAGCCACTCAGGCACCCCAGTTGACTGTTTTTTACACATGTATTTCTATAATATAATTTAGTACATTAGTTGGAAATTGGTAACCTGTTGAAACATCCTGATAAGTTAAGCTATTCATATTGATAGATTATTGGTAAGTTTTCACATGTGTGGGCATATGGAAATACACACGCACATTGCTTGTATAAAAATATATATAAACAATATATAAATATACTTTATATATATTATAAAATATATGTGTATTTGTTATTTGAAATTAAAATGTCTCATTTATTCTTACAGTCTTCAAATGACAGTAAGCAAACATTTTTATTTGTATCAATATCTTTAGAATTACACACATAGAATGAACATTATACTCTTTTGCACAGAGAAATTTATAACAAGAAAGCTTATACACGTGTTCTAGTTTCCACAGAACATCTACCATCCAGGAAAGATCTTTGACAAGGACACAAACCAGGGCATAGTAAGAAAATCTAACTGAAGAAACATTATTCAAACCCATGCCATTTTCCTCATGTTTTGGCAAAATGCTGTCATTTAAAAATACACTTTTTTTCAGAAAGCAAAAATTAATAATATCAGTTACTATTCCAGAATTTGGCCATTTTGTGGAGTGATTAAAGTGACATTTGCATGTATTAAAATATTGCTCTCAATTCCATTATTATCTTCCCATTTTTGCATTATAAAACCTAGATGAAAGTGCAATATAGAAATTGGACCAAGGTGAGGTCATAAGGAGTCTCTTCTCTTATTACTGGAAAAAAAAAGGAAAAGAAAAAGGAAAAAAAGAAAGAAAGAATTTTAGGACCTTCTCGAACTCCCAGAAGAATGGATTCATAGAGCAACTTGGCTGAATTCTGTTTTCAACATCTTTCTACTTATGTTGGTTATATAAGTCCAGAGGAAGAATATACCAGTATGATTTAATGAAAACTAGAAGTGATTAATGAGAAACAGTTAAGTCCCATATATGTAGAGCTGGCTGGAAAATGATTGATGGGAGTTATAAGTATCTACAGTAATGTGAAATGTGTTAATATTAAAGAGGGAAAAGTGTTATTTTATAAGTTAGAGAGAGCAATGATATGTAAAAGTAATTACTAGGAGTAATAGGATGAAATTAAGAAACTAAAATTTAAAATGAAAATTGGAGCCAACTCATTGACAGTGAACTGCATTAGGATATTGAGCAGTAATTAAGGAAAAGTAAGAGAAGCCCCAGTGGCTGGGGAAGTTAAAATTATACCAGAATAAGCTCTTCTAGCAGGGACAGAAGAGAGAGAGGATTTTGTGCGAAAAGCATTTAAGTTTCTTAGCTCTGTGAGTCTGTGAATCAAGGAAATTATAAAGGCACTCAGAGTTCTGGTAGCCAGAATTAATAAAATTATAATTAATGAAGTTATCAATTCATTTTCAGTATTATAGCAAAGACTTGAAAAGATGTGTAAATGTATCTTTTCATGGTGAGGACATTATATTCCACTAAAAATCTGTTCATCTTCAGTCACCAAGTTGGAATGTTATACTACATTGTTTATGTGCTAAAGATTTCAGGCAGTTTATATATAGCATAGTGCTTAGGGGCACAGTCTATAGAGTCCCACAGCCTGAAATCAGATCCCATGTATACCACTTACTGGTTGCTGCTCCCGGGCAAGTTTAACTGTTCTGTGCCTCGATTTTCTCATTTGTAAATGGGAAGCAATTATAAGTCATGGAAGCACTGTGATGATTAAATGAGTTAGTATATGTTAATTGTTTAGGTCACACATAGGTGTCAGCTGTGCATATTTTAGAAATAATACAGAATTTTTCATCCTTCAAATATAAACCATGTAGAAGTACTTTTCTGTACTCTAAATACAGCTATGTTTGAGATGGAGGAAGAGCTATTAATCACCCACCATGTACTAGGAATTATGCCAGATACCTTCAATATGAAGATGAATTAGATAATATTCTTTCTCTTAGAGAAAACTGAGTAGATGTGAAACATTATTATAATACAAGATGTCAAATGCTAATGGTACAGGTTTACTTAAATTATTATGAGCTCACAGATAAGAGGGCCAATTTTTCAAAGATGAAGAAGGGTCAGGAAAAACTTTGCATGGGAAATTACATTTAGGCATGAATGGAGAAATATGTAGCAGATACTAAGTAAAATAAATGTGAGTAAAGGGCTTTATATTTAACTGCGTTGTCCTTTAAGTGTGGAGATCACAGGCAAACAATTTTGAACATTAAATATGAGGAAATATTATATTGGGGAATACATCATCTAACCAGTATAGTTGTGGCACAAGTTACCTGAAATCTATGTCTTTCCTGAAGAAATCTTTATGGCCCATAGTGGCAGAGTGGAAATTTCTGAACACCAAACCTGGGGTCTCATCCTATAAGTGGTTGAATTAGAATGTAAATTGAATTCCCAACCATGCTGGAAATGTCTTCTTCCTCAGGAAAGCCAGGGCAGCCGCAGAAATTGGAACAGGTGAGGAACGGGTTATATTCTCTAAAGCCCAGAGAAAGGTCAGGTCAGCCAAATTTCAGGCTCTGTCCCCAGAATGGTGAGAGAATAAATTTATGTTGTGTCAAGCCATCTACTTTGTGGTAATTTGTTGTGGCAGTCCTCAGAAACTAATGCATTAACACAAAAACCTAACAGACCAATAGAAATATTAAGCAACCTCATTTCTGAGTATTTAGGGAATCATTCTAAGCACCATTCCAGTAAAAGAGAGCACATCACAAGTGCAATAATCCCAGGAATGTTTGGATGGTTTAACATTAGAAAAACAAATATCTTACACTGAATCGAATAAAATCATCTTTTGTATATGTCATACATTGTTAATATCAGCAATTTCATAGGATTAATGCTCATTTTTTTATAGTTGGGAGTTGTTAATACATACCCATGTTGTATTTGTGGTAACTATATTTTTCTGGTATATTTAGTTATTAACTATGATTGTCATTATTGTATCATAGTTAACATTGTTAGATAAAACACAGGACACCTAGTTAAGTTCTAATTTCAGATAAATTATAATTTCTTAACTATGTATGTCCCATGTGATAATTGACACATACTCTATCAAAAAACAGTTTTAATTTACTAAATTTGGCAACACTAAGCTTAGCATTTGTTAAGTATGAGCTGATGTGGTAGTCTGTGTTTGTAACTCTCAGAGCTTAAACTACAACTGAACTTGTCCAGAGAATTAAACCCAAGGCAAATTCTGTAAAAAATGAAAAAAGAATTTGATGGTGTTCCTGGAATATTTCTTCCTGCACATTAATATTATGTTACCTAGTAGAATACCTTTGTCTTATGCTTGCCTATTAAACACTAAACTGATAATCCAGACATACAGTTTTCCAAAAACAGAAAGTTGAAATAGTTCTGTAGTTTTGTTAAATGAAATAAACTATATTTAAATTATAAAGCTCTATCCCCCACACCAAATATCTTGGTGAGGCAGAATTTATGGAGTAGATAATGGGTGAACAAATTCTCAAAGACTTCTATTTCAAAGAGTCTTCAGATAGCTCTAAAAGAAAGAACTCTTCCTTTTTTCTTTAGCTTGAGTGTTTTAATCACTTCAGTCTGAATGTTGTCAGCATACAGCCAGAAAGACCTAAAAGCATGAACAGTCGACATTTTAATATAGAACTGGAAAAATTTTTTTTCTTATTCTTATGAACAATCTCTGGCTGTACAATCCCCCTTATCAAGTTCATAAATAATGCCTCATGTTTATGGAGTTATTCTATATCTGTTTTTGTGTCATTTTGTCCTAAGGTAGGAAAAACATATGTTTTTTGTTTTAAAAACTCTCAACCAGCAGCGCCTGAGTGGCTCAGTCAGTTGAGCACCTGCCTTAGGCTCAGGTCCTGATCCGAAGGTCCTGGGATCAAGCCCTGCATCAGGCTCCAGGGGAACCTGCTTCTCCCTTCTCCCTTTGCCCCTCCCCCCATTTGTGCGCGCTCTCTCTCTCTCTCTCTCTCTCTCTCTCTCTGTCTTTGTCTCACACACACACACACTCTCTCTCTCATATAAATAAATAAAATCTTAAAAAAAAAAAAAAACATCAACCAGACATTTCATATTTTTGCTTTCTGTGGTAACTCAATAGCCTGGGTAAATTTTCTTTCTTTCTTCTCCTTCTTCTTTTTTTTTTTTTTTTTAAGATTTTATTTATTTATTTGAGAGAGAGAGAGAGTGTATGTGTGTGTGTGTGAGAGAAAGACAGAGAGAGCATGAACAGGGGGAGGGGCAGAGGGAGAAGCAGACTCCCCACTAAGCAGGGAGCCTGCCCGAGCAGGGAGCCCACCACAGGATCCCAGGACCCAGAGATCATGACCTGAGCTGAAGGCAGATGCTTAACTGACGGAACCACACAGATGTACCTCAATTTTTTTTTTCTTTTAATCATTTTCCCTCCACTATCTTCTTATCAGAAACAGGCTTTAGATGAATAGATTTCACCATTCCTGGTATACTGTTTTTAATATACCATTTTTAGGTTAAAATAAAAATCTGGTAACTATGGAAAATATAACCCATAAGCAGAGTTCTAAATAATTTCCCAGGACTATATGATTAATAGGAAATTACTGGAAGATCTATTTAAAATGTGTGGATGATGAGTATTTGGACAGCTTTGCCAAAATTATAGAAGTAGCAAAAATAATAATCCTAATCCTAATCCAGTATCTATATACTATTGTACTTTTAATGCAAAACGAAAAGTTACCATACTTTATATGCTATGCACAATCCTACAGTCCAAGAATAAATGGCAGAATTTCTTCCCAGTTTTTCTGTACTTGCAATTTAGCACCGCCTGATTTTCTACATAAATGAAGTTGTAAAAATATTTCCATTTCCATTAATTCATTTTCTTCTAAATCCCTGTCTCCATTTTAAATAATCCTCTCATTCCTTAGTGGCTCTAGCTGGATTCCTATCCATCTATCTGCCATCCATCTTGTGGTAAACAAGTCTTACAAAATGATTATCTCCACCTTGGGGTAGTTAAATATATATTAGATAATCATAAGAATGAAACCGTGTGTCTACATAAACAGCCTGTACCTTAGCAGTAGGTAGGCTAGTGTTAAGATAAATGACATCTAAGTTGCCAAAGGACCTGCTTAAACAAACCAAGAGACACCCGTCATGTTGAAAGCACAGCTTGATAATAATATTTGATGGTGTAGAGGTGGCCAAAATTGTCTCTACAAACTTCCTTGAGAGTCACAAAGATGTAAAAGCCTACGACAATGAATAAATGGAGATGACCTTTGAAACCCTGTGTTATAATGAAAAAGAGATGTTAAGCATTACTTAGTAAACAAATCCTATTTTGTTTTTTGGTTAGTTTTTTGTTTTGTTTTGTTTTGTTTTGTTTTTAAGGTCTCAAACACGCAAGTTCAAAGAGAAGAACCGTAATCATTATAAAGTTTACCAGATGCAGCAGGTTGACTTTAAAAAATTACATTGATCTAAACATATGGTAAACCTGCCAAGGGTGTTCCTTTCCATGAACAAACTACCTGGATTCTGGCAGCCCACACCCCTCTGCACCTAACAAGGATCATATCCAGCTACCCAATGCCTGATAGGCAGCAAGGGGGTACTGCTTCTAGATTAGGCTATTGAAATTTGGATGAGATTTGCTGAATTAGTCAAAGACAAATTCTCATTTACTAATGTTAAGGAGAGAAGTCAAGGAAGGAAAAAGGACAATTGATTTCTATTTTAAATTCCCTCAGAAGGAAATGACTCCCATTTGATGGAGTCATAAACTTCAGAACCAATTAACCCCTCTTTAAAATATATAAACCTAAAATATATAGTATTTTATCACATATAAATATATATATGTATATATATTTATATATGATATCTGTGGTCTACTTTTAAGAATTTGAGTCTTTAAATGTTTTTACATTTTTACTTTGTCTTATAAAAACTTGTAAAATTTTGCAATGGCCCAGTCTCATCCATGTCCCTGAGACGTATTGATAGGTTCTAGGTTCTTAATATCTCATTTGGAAATTAAATTGTTGTTTTTCCTTCTATGCAATCTTCAGTCTCCAGGAAGGCCAATTTTCCAAGGCAATTCAGAAGAGATAAGGGAAATAATCATCAGTAGGCTTGATGTTCTGTTTATAAAATCCCTTTAAGGACACTCTTTCTAATCAGCTTCTCCTTGGTTCTCAGGGTAAAGGAAACTAACTTGAGTTCCTCCATAGGAAATAATCATTCTCTGATATTTCAAGAAAGAAAGCTGCAAGACTGGAGCATGCTAGTGTAAAATTACTGGCAGATATAGGGATGAAAAAATATTCTGTTTCTTCTCATAGATATTATTCAGGAAGACCAGCATCAATGAATACTTCACCTGGCTCTGAAAAGGCTGTCTGGATCCTTTGCACTAATATCACTATGAAAACTTTTGACATTGTTAATCCTAAATCTGAGCTCATTATAGGTCTGTTATATGCATCATGTCTAACAGTTTACATTCAGTTATATAAAAAAGTACTTTCTCTCAGAAATAATACCTACCTGCTTACAGGTACTCCTATTTCTGATTTTGTATACTTATTATTTTCATAATATCTAGTATGTCTTATGGCATTAAGTACAGTGATATAAATGTCCGTTTACTATTTTATATCCTATATTAGACCATATGTTCCTTGGAGCAAAACGCTTGGATGACTTTATTCATTATTGTAAGTCAAATCCATGACTCCTGACCTATACTGTTCATAGGAAAATTATATATATATATATATATTGGCTCGATGATTTAAAAAAATTAAGACAAAAAACTAAAAGGATTATGAGAAACTATTGATATGGACTCAAGGCTAAAAAACAAATGGTATAAACAAAAAAAGATTATAATTTAAAAAATAAAGCAAATCAAAACTTTATATTAAAGAATATGGAAACAAAACATGAAATGGTATTACCAGCAAAATAAAATAAATACAATTAAAACAATAAACATAAGATTCAAAAGTCTGTATATTTTACTAAGATTCTAAGAAAATGTCAGAGGGGGAGACAAACCATGAGAGACTATGGACTCTGAAAAACAAACTGGGGGTTCTAGAGGAGAGAGGATGGGGGAATGGGTTAGCCTGGTGATGGGTATTAAAGAGGGCACATTCTGCATGGAGCACTGGGTGTTATGCACAAACAATGAATCATGGAACACTACATCAAAAACTAATGATGTAATATATGGTGATTAACATAACAATAAAAATTTAAAAAAAGATTCTAAGGAAATGTTGTTGAATTGAAAAAAAAGTTTATCAGATTGTAGAATAAAATACCAAGTTTAAAACCAGCAAGATGAAAGTACGATGAGGATAGATTAAAAAAAACAATGATAGAACATAAATTGTTTAAATGCAAAACAAAAATCTCTTTTTTAAAGTTAAAAAATTAGTAGCAAATATTTTTTTAAAGATTTTATTTATTTGTTCGAAGAGAGAGACACAATGAGAGAAGGAACACAAGCAGGGGGAGTGGGAGAAGGAGAAGCAGGCTTCCCACGGAACAGGGAGCCCGATGCAGGACTTGATCCCCGGACCCTGGGATCATGACCCAGGCTGAAGGCAGACGCTTATTAAGCCACCCGGGCACCCCAGTAGCAAATATTTTTAAGATTGTTAATGCAAACTGAAGAGAAGATAGAAGTTTTAGAAACTGAGAATGAGAATCTCCAAAAGGCAGTTTTTGTTTGCCTGTAGGAAGTATTTTTTTTGTTCCTAGTTATCATCATTTTATAGCTTGAAAAATTACAGGTGATTCAGACTTGAGTTTTCATGAGTTTTGCTTTAGATGTTATTGTGAAGACAAACTTCATAGTCTGTTGATAAATGAAAATAGATTGACTTAAATCTATCCACATCTGTTTGTTTTCAAAAATGCGAAAAAAATGTTTGTTTGAAATGCAATGATAGTCATAATATTGGAAATCTTATGTATTTTTTCCCAACAGCCACTGAACTATGAGAAAAAGAAGTCATATACTCTCACCATAGAAGGAGCAAATACACATCTTGATTTCCGCTTTTCTCATTTGGGTCCTTTTAAAGATGCTACCATGTTGAAGATCATTGTTGGAGATGTGGATGAACCACCACTCTTTTCCATGCCTTCCTATGTCATGGAAGTCTATGAAAATGCCAAAATCGGGACTGTTGTTGGCACAGTTTTGGCACAAGATCCTGACAGTGATAATAGCTTAGTAAGGTATGGTATGCCTTAATCTTGTAGACATATAAAAATTTTTGTTGCCTCTTACAGTAATTTAAAATGAATAAAAGAAAATGTGAAATATTTTATTTCCATGTTATTTTCTATTAAGATAATTAAATTAGAATATTAATTGATTCCTTGACTGAGTAATGTAGCGATGGGTTTCTGTCAAATTTAGAATACATGTAACTATCTCCTTGAATACAGTTGACCGTCATTAGCATGGCCTTGAACTGCACAGGTCTGCTTATAATACATGGATTTTTGCTTATAAGACATGGATTTTTTTTTTATAATAGTGCTGCAAATGTATTTTCTCTTCCTTATGACTTTCTTAATAATGATTTCTTTTCCCTAGCTTACTTTATTGTAAGAATATAATATCTAATACATATAACATATGATATATGGGTTAATCGACTATTTATGTTATTGGTAAGGCTTCCAATCAACAGTAGGCTTAGTATTTAAGTTTTTTCGGGTCAAAATTTACACGTGGGTTTTCGACAGTGTGTGGGTGAAGGAGGTCAACACCTCTAAATCCTGTGTTTTTCAAGGATCAGTTGTATATTGTTGACCAGATAGATTATATTTTTCATTGGACTTAATAGATGTGAGCGTAATTGAATGGAAAAGTTATGTAGAAATATTTAATTAGAGAATTTTGAGTTCTTAGTGATAGGAAGTATAGCTATAGTACAAATTAAGGATTTGGGAATTATACTCATCTCTGCCTCCTGGTTCTGTCACAGTAGTTGTGTGCATTTAGGAAATCATCTACTCTCATCTGTAAAAAAGAAAACATCTGTCTCTCAGAGTTATTGTGAGAATGCATGAAGCAATGTGCATGAAATGCTAAACAGAGTTGCTTGCACCTAGTAGTCACTCGGTAACATCTAAGTTCTAAATTCCAAGGCAGCAGAGAGTGCTATTTAGAGAAGTACTTACTTCCTGAAGATGGAAAGACCAGGGTGGGAATTCTGGTGTCTGACTTACTAGCTGTATCATCTTCTAGTCAATCAAGCTTGCTGAATCTCAAATATATGAGCAAGGAATAACAATGTTGTATAAATATGTTGATAGAATTAAGTTGAATTGATATAAAATACCAAGCACAGTCAGTAAGTTCTCACTAAATAATATTTTTTTATTGTGGTATGCCATGCAGTAGTGATAATGAAAGCTTTTCTTGCATGATCAGAAAGGTCTTTTCTTTTTCTTTTTTCTTTTTTTTTTTTTGGTCTCAATTATAAAATCAAAGGGTTGCATACTGGTACAAGGCTCTTTAGTTACCTTGTATTTATACCCTTGGGTAATCTTAAGGCCCTAGAAAGTTTGAAATCTTTAACAAATTTGTCTGCTTGTTCCTATCAAGTCCTTATTCTCAGATTCTTCAATTGTTATCCTTTTTAACAAAAGCTATTATGGTAAATATTCTCCTTGATATCTATGTTATGTTTATAAAGGGTTTCAATTTTCTTTTATATAAGCATTATTATTTCAGTTAAAAAAGAATTGCCTGAAGCACTCATGCATGGACAGAAACAATTTTCTGTGCACTACTGTATATATTCCACAATCCTAGTCCATCTGTGAGTACAAAAACAACATCTTGTCAATTGATAACCCCTCTGTCACACTTACAGCAAGAGTTAAGCATTGTTTGAAGTTTCAAGATAGGCAAAATATACAAAATAATGTGCATAAACCCAATTATAGAAATTGCTCTCTGATCAAAGGGATGGATATTTAAGTCAATGTGTTTAGTTGTCAAATGAGGGAGAAGCCCACTATGCTTCATTATTCCATGGAATGCCATATTTCAACAATATTTTTGACACATAATAATAAGTAAAATTCTTCTAACAACATTAAAAACTAGAGCATTCTAAAAGATACTTATAAATGTGGCCATCCTTTATCAAAAGAAGACAATACACTTTGAGAAAAATGTTTCATGCTCTTAGTTTGATGTGAAAAGATTTGAGGACTAATGATAAGAGTTTCTTTTGAAAACTAAAGTTTGATATTAATGATGTATTCTGTAATACATTTTTACAACATAACAAATTTTAAAAACGCTATTAGGGGTAGAATATATTTTCCAAAATGGTAGACCAAAGGGAGGAAAAATTGAGGTCAGACACAAACTTCTTTCAGTGTTGGTCTATATATCCCAACATACACAAAAAACACTTATTCCACAAAGAACAGTGGTTCTTACCCAAGGACAACACCACACAAACACCAGAGGATATTTGGCAATATCTTAAGGCATGTTTGGTTGTCACAACTGAGGGAGGAATACTATCACCTGTGGGTAGAGGCCAGGGATGCTAGAACATCCTACAATTCACAAAAGAGTCCCCACAATAGAGAAGTAGCTGGTCCAAAATATCAATAATGTTGAAAATGTGAAACCCTGACACAGAGCAAACCAAACTGGGTTGCCCATTGGTAAAACTGAAGGAGTAATTATTCTCATGGAAAGAAATTCTGAAAATACATTTTTGAGGATTACATACCAGTATGTATATTTCACATACATGTATAGCCATGTGGATGTTTCAACATCTACAGTTCATTTAATAAAATAAGTTATTTATATGTAATTAATTGTCCCATGATATTATTGATTGCCTCTGTAATGGCTCCATATTATTAGAAGATTTTAATTGAACAGCTGCTATGTTATATACACTCTCCCAGTTTCTGGGATGCAAAGACGATTGGTATATTGTCTCCAAAGGCTAATATTGAGACATACAAATCCATTAGCATACGCATTATCCTTTTTATTTTGTTTTGGTTAGAAAACTAAAATGAATCCTTCCAATGCTGCCTTAAAATAACTAGACTCTATAGCTGCTGTTTGGAGGCATAATTTACATAATATTTATTCTTGATTTTAATAAAAAAGTGTCATTCACATGGGCCTCTAGGTGTAAACAGTGAATAAAAAACAGAAAACATTAACAAACAGAAAAGCAAGCTATACTTCCACCTTTCTCAGGCACTAAATGTTTGTACTAATTAAGGAAACGTACTTTGAAAAGATGTACCTTGCAATGTGCCCTGAAATGCAATTAACTCCAAGTTTGCAGAATTGATAATGAAAGGGAGTTTGAGTCATACAGGCATTTGTGCAAACTTCCTGACTTCAGTCTTTGTGTTTCAATTTTCTAAACTATTAGTAAGATTCTTCAGATTTCTAAGAGCATACCAGGTCTAGCTTTTGTCTCTCTTAACTCTAAACAAGACTGTGCAATTTGTAGCAATCTAATCATCACCTTGTATTTTGAAAATGAAATCAGAACCAGGCTATTTACTAGCAGTGAAGAAACCCTTGATTTAAACACACTGTACTCACTTGCTGGTATATTACAAATGGAATTCAGGAATTTCCTGAGTAGCTACTGAGAGATGAGCAATTCTATACTGGACATGAGAAGCTAGAGAGCTTTCTAGAAAGTGACTGTTAAAAATAGTGATTGTTCATTGCTTGCTATCTGTGGGCCAGGGGCTTTATATAGCATGCCAAAAACCCCTGTAGGAACCCTAAAGTGTCTATATTATTCATCCCATTCTACAGATGAAGAATTGAGGGCTCAGAAAGTTAAGAAATTGGGCCCAGTTTCCATAGTGATAAAGTGGCAGACTCGGGATTTAGATCCGGTTTTACTTTTCCCCTAAAACCCTGTTTTTAACAATATTCCGCTACATCTTATATATCTCAACTAACAAAAACAACAATAAAAACTGCACTTAGAGAAGTCATATATCATAAAGTAGGAAGCAGATGAATAGTTTGCATGTTTAGAAAGCCATTAATTAAATGCCAGTACCTGGGATCTCGTATTCATGTAGATGCATTTCACACATGGGAAAAGGGATCTGAAGACAGTCAGGTCTTATTTTAACTCTAGTATCTCAAGAGCAAAACCGTTCTTAATTTTAGAGTTTCTTCATATTGTAAAATCTAAGACATTAGATTTGATTTAGTACAACAAAAAGTCCTCAATTATTAATTATTTAAATTATTAAAGTCCTCAATATTTCTCATATGATGAGAAGCTTTACTATAAATTTATATGACTAAGTATTTCCCTCACATTTTTACTTCTTTTCCACTCTGTTCATAATCTGATTTTATCTGTACATTTACTCATTGTTAAGATTTTTATTTTTCTCTTTGTATAATAACCTTAAAGCAATCAGAGGAAATGTTAAATATTTTGCATAATCATGTCGAATGCTCATCATGACACTATTTAGGAACAATAGCCTACTTACATGCTGACATAAGAAATAAAATTGTGATCAGACTTAGAAATATTTGCCAAAATAAAAAAAATCTTTCTAAAACATCTTAAAAAAAAAAAAGACTAGTTGCAGAGAATTAGAAGTGTTTGTTCAATCTGTTTTGAGTTTAGTTGTAGTTTCAGTGAACAAATGCTTACAGTATATTCACCACGTACTTAGTGTTCTATTTGTTTTTCCTATGCATTTCTGAATTTTCACATAGTTCGTGATGAGATGGGTGTTAGAATATTGCATTAATTTTGAATGCCATAACAGCAAAAAATTAGAAATACTTCAAAATAATGACAAGGTCATGTTGCAAAGTTGAAAAGTGGAGTAAAACAAATATTTAAGAAGGTTTGCATGCAGGATTCATACTCTTGAAAAGAAGATGAAAAACTATCAAAAGATGTGTTTCAAATATATTCATGTAAAAGATCATTTGATACACAATGAGTTTTTATTCTATAGACAAAATTTATTTGTAAAAGTTTAGTCTATTTAAGTCACAAATACCTTAATTCATTCCATAATAGCAAGCCTAATCCACCCTCATCAAAACTATCATGGTTTTCTAATACAAAGGAGACAACTTGGGAGTCCCGGGTGGCTCAGTGGTTAAGCGTCTGCCTTTGGTTCAGGTCATGATCCCAGGGTCCTGGGATGAAGTCCCACACTGGGCTCCTTGCTTGGCAGGGAGCCTGATTCTCCCTCTGCCTGATACTCCCACTGCTTATGCCCTCTCTCTCTCTCTGACAAATAAATAAAATCTTTAAAAGAAAAAAAAGAGGAGAACTCATTAGAGACATTTAATGCAAATGGGGCAGAGATAGAGAAAGGAGGCTCCCATTTAAAGCCAGAAGTCTTTGTCTATGACTTGTGTTTTGTATCATATTATATATGGTTAGCACATTTACATTGACCAATAAATTGACTATAAAATGTCATGTGAATATGATATTTGAGAATGTAAAGGGACTTAAAGATGACGGAGATAACCCTGTCCCTTTTTTTTTTAAGATTTTTTTTTTATTTATTCATTTGAGAGAGAGAGAGAGAGAGAGAGAACCAGACAGTGAGAGCGTGAGGCAGGGGAGGGGCAGAGGGAGAAGGCTCAGCAGGTAGCCTGACGTGGTACTTGATTCCAGGACCCTGGGATCATGACCTGAGCCAAAGGCAGGCACTTTACCCACTGAGCCACCCACGTGCCCCTGAGACAGCCCTGTTCTTATAAAGATACAGATATCTTAGACCAAGAAGGCTGAGTGACTCACACAGCTAACTAATCATAGAGACTGGATAAGAATGTGGTCATTTTTACCAGGCTTCAGTAAAGATACAAAAACTCCTGCAGATTTTTTTTCCATTTGGGGGTTCAAATTTATCTGACAGCCTAGCCTGTAGTGGTACCCACCCCAAATCGCAGTCCTGACCCCAGAAGAAGAATTTATTTTCTGGGTGGCAAGCATAACTCATTGAGCCTTGGAATGAATACATAAGCCCTGGCTTAGTGATGCTTTGCTAGTCTACTGACTGGAGACTAAACACCCAAATAGCTTACATGTAATTTTTTCAAATAAATGATAATTGCTAAACATGGTTCCATAGCATTCTAGAACTCATGAGTATTAGAATTTCTGATATCTTAGTTACTTACAGGCATGAATAACTGAGGAAACAAATTTTGGGGCAGAGATTTTTTTTCTTCTTTAGATATTTTTTGTTTCATTGGATCAGGGTCTTGGTTCAAGAAGTTAAAAAGCTTCTAAAATATCTGTGTCCTATATGTGCTGCCCATTTTATTAAGCACAATATACACTATCAAGTGGCAAATGATCCTTGTGTTTTTCTGTTTTGTTTTGTTTTGTTTTGTTTCCAGAAAGATTATTTTCTGGATACACGGATTGTGGAGTAAATTGCATCCCCAAAGTAAGCTAAAGGAACCTTCAATCCTAAGCTATACTGCAAGTATGTGACTTTTTGTTAAATTAAAGATGAGGCCAAGTTGTAATATCCCACAGGGTGCATATTGATTAAACTTTATCCCATCTATTGATCATAGTAAAACTTATACAAGCTGTTGTTTGGGAGGCAAAATCTCAAATAAATTTTCTTTGCCACTCACATTCTATGTCTACAAGCATCTAAAGTGTGACGACTGAAATAGGTCTCCTATACTTAAAGCCAACTGATGTTTCTCTAGGTAAATCACTGTAAAAATAGATTTCCATTACATAAGTTTTAAATTAATTTCTTACAGTAAAATGGACAGAGTATAATGAAAATAATAGGTGCCTCTGAGGACTGAAATTCTATTATCGAAATGAAAAATAACATTCCAGTGCACTTTAACATGACTAATAATTATCTTGAGTTTCTATCTACATAATCAAAGGGAAATTGAGTGCCAAATGATGAACTGGGTAATTTGTTTAAAGTTGCTTCTATTAAGGGAAATATTTGAATAAAGGGAATCATTATTGAGATTGACTGTTTGCTCTGGCCAATAACTTGTCTGCATATTTGTTGATCCATAAATTCTAATTTGAATAATGAATTTTCATCATATTTCAAGGTAATGCATTTTCTCTTTACTTATTGCATTAATACATATTTACTAGAAATAAGAGATGATGCATACGTTATATGACAGAAAAGAGAGTAATTGTAGGAATGAAAATTATAACTGAGGATTATAACTTATCATGGCCACATTGCAAGAAGTTCTCCTATGTTACATGGGCCCATGTATATGCCAGTGTGAAATTAAGTAAGGTTTGCGTAGGGAACTGGTCCATTTAAAGGGACCTTAAGGACTACCAGGTAAATATGAGCTCACACAAACTTAACTGCACTTACTCTAGTCGATAGCCAAGAGATTACCAATTCTTCACAGACAGCATCTTATTGATCGTTGATCGTATAATTTCCCAAATAGCATTTAATATAGATGTTACCTTGATGATTCATGATTACCATGATGATTCATGCAGAATGCAGTGAACATATAGGGGTGGTAGGGATCTAATGATGTGTCATAATCATCATATTAGAGTAGCCTTGGATCTGCCTCAACATTTCCTCTGTCATGATAACCCTTTGACCAAATATGCCTGTAGATTGGTCCCAGGAATTAACTATATATACTATGGAGTGTCACTGTATTATGTCTTAAAATTATATCTAGAACAATGAGTTCAGTGAAATACTGTGGGAAGTATAAATGAACCTGTCCTTTTTCAATATTTAGGTATCTCTTGATGACAGAGGAAAGTAAGCTAAGCACTCTTTAAAAAAAAGTTTCTTAAATTAACCTAACAAATTTCAAATATAATATTAGAAGTATGTATGAAAGATATTAGAAATGCATAAAAAACTGTCTCTATATGAAAATATACTGCTCTAAATAAGAGAAATATGATGACTTATTGGCTTGATTATTTCTACCAAAATGGGTATAAAAGAAGTAAAAGCTACTATGGAATGCCTTAATTAATTTCATACTAGGTATCAACATGTTCTTCATATTTGTTGAATAATTGATTATTGACTCATTTATGAGCCAAAGTCATACACCTATGATATAATGGGTGAAAGCAAAAGAGCTTTATTCTCATATAGTTTCCAAATAAAAATGACTCATCTGCACCAAATAAGGAATTAGAGATAATTTCATTCTCTGATAGATTATTTAGAAACAAACAGTAGTTCATGCTATTTACATGGAGACTCTTGTTCCTTCAATAATAATCCTTATTCAGATCCCATTGTGCTTACAACACTTTGCCAGAAAAACAAAACAGAAAAGAACTAACAAACAAAAAAACATCACTTACTATCTGTGAACTTTCTCATCAAAATAGACTCAAGGTTTCCAAGACATAAAACCATCCTAAAAAGACATTAAAACAAATGATATTTATCTATTAAGGCCTATCATTTGATACCTAACCATAAAATGCTTTCAAATATTACCTCACTTAATCCTCACAATAAAATTAGGATGTAGCTTATATCTGCATTTTGCTTACAAAGAAAATTCAGAGAGGTGATACAATGATTAAGTCACAGGGCTAAGAAGTGGTTTAGATTTATGAGCATAACATTTACTTGGTTTCCAAACCTGTGTAAATTTCTTTACTGCTTAACACCATTTTCGCACATATCCTGGATCTATTTTAGAGACAAATTTCCATAGAGTTCATCTTTGTGTTCTGAATAAAGCAAGGCCAGAATCTACATCTTGTAGACAGAGAAAAAGAATATAGATGTTTTTCAGTGGCCTCAAGAAGTTATTGTCTCTAAAGTATCTGAAAATCGGAATTTTTTTTCTTGATAAAGTCCCCTACACATTCTTCTTTATTTTCTATGTATCTTTAAGAGCCTATGTATTTAGCCTTTGAAGATGCCTCTCTAGTCATCATGGCAAAAACCACTTTTGAAGCCTTGTTTTGTTTAGAATTTTACTCTTGTCTCTGATTTTTGTTTTGTTTTGTTTTAAAGATTTTATTTATTGAGAGAGAGAGAGATTGAGAGAATGGGATGAGGGGCGGAGGGAGAAGCCTACTCTCTGCAGAGCAGGAACAATGACGCAGAACTCAATCCCAGGACCCTGGGCTCATGACCTGAGCCCAAGGGAACTTGATCCGAAGACCGTAGGATCATGACCTGAGCCGAAGGCAGATGCTTAACCGACTGAACCACCCAAGTGTCCTTTGTCTCTGATTTTAAACTCAGTATTGATCATGTTAGTTTGCAAATTCTTCCCTTTTTTGTTTCCCTAACTAAATCATGTTTAATTCCCAGGTCTTATTATTTCCTCTTTTAAATATCCCTCATTCCTTACTTGTGCTCCTTCAAATAAATTCTTTTGAATGAATAGATAGAGCCTTAAATATTTCCAAGATCTATAAAGAACTTCTCAAATTCAACACCCAAAACACAAATAATCAAGTCAAAAAATGGGCAGAAGACATGAACAGACACTTCTCCAAAGAAGACATACAAATGACTAACAGACACATGAAAAAATGTTCATCATCATTAGCCATCCAGGAAATTCAAATCAAAACCACACAAAGATACAACCTTACACCAGTTAGAATGGCAAAAATTGACAAGGCAAGAAACAACACATGTTGGAGAGGTTGTGGAGAAAGGGGAACCCTCTTACACTGTTGGTGGTAATGCAATTTGGTATAGCCACTTTGGAAAACAGTGTGGAGGTTCCTCAAATAATTAAAAATAGAGCTACCCTCTGACCCAGCAATTGCACTCCTGGGTATTTACCCCAAAGACACAGATGTAGTGAAAAGAAGGGCCATATGCACCCCAACGTTCATAGCAGCAATGTCTGCAATAACCAAACTGTGGAAAGAGCCGAGATGCCCTTCAATAGATGAATGGATAAAGAAGATGTGGTCCATATAAACAATGGAATATTACTCAGCCATCAGAAAGGATGAATACCCAACATTTACATCAACATGGATGGGACTGGAGGAGATTATGCTAAGCGAAATAAGTCAAGCAGAGAAAGTCAGTTATCATATGGTTTCCCTTATTTGTGGAACATAAGGAATAGCAGGGAGGACATTAGGAGAAGGAAGGGAAAAATGAAGGGGGGGAAAATCGAGGGGGAGATGAGCCATGAGAGACTATGGACTCTGAGAAACAAACTGAGGGTTCTGGGGGGGTGGGGGGGATGGGTTAGCCCGGTGATGGGTATTAAGGAGGGCACGTACTGCATGGAGCACTGGGTTTTATACGAAAACAATGAATCATGGATCACTACATCAAAACTAATTATGTATTGTGTGGTGACTAACATAACATTATACAATTAAAAAATAAAATAAAATAACAGCGATAGGATCCAAAAAAAAAAAAAGGGAGCTCTTAAATATGGACTAAAATTGTATTTTAATCACTTGCCCTAACTAGCTTCGTGATATTGAGTAAAATTCTTCATCGCTCCATACCTCACTTTCCTCCTTTGTAAAAAGGGGCTATTAATAGTACTTGTCTCGTGTAGTTGTTTTGAGTTTATAATGAACTAATATAGAGAAAACCTTTAAAGTATGTTATGGTACACTGTGAGTGCTCCATAAATGTGAGCTTGTTTTACTTCTTATTAGATAGCTTTTGTAAATAATTCACATATGAGTCTTTCTCTTCAATCTTATCTATCATCCCTGGATAGTCTTATATGAAGAGAGTAGTAGAATTTGAAGAATAACATCTTGCCAAATTATATATACTCTTGCTTCAGTTTATGCTAGTTTGTTTTTTTATAGCAATGGACAATAATATTTTTAGTATATGTGCTGCCGAAGCGAGGAATGGACAATAATATTTTTAAAAAAACTTCTCAGAACTATTTTCTCAGTTTTTATCATTAATCCCAATTTAGAATTTACATCGTCTACAGAAATGGCTACTTGATTTTATGCTTGTTATATATCCCTAAAAATGTCAAATTAACATTAGCATTGTAAAAAAATCTAAATATTCATATATGAGTTCATAAAGTATTAAGATGCTGTGTTGACCTTTTTGAAGGTTTATGGAAGGAAGCAAATGGATTTTTTTATGAAAGTATTTTAAAAAGTTACCTACTGAGAATATTTTCATCTACTTTTTATTTGTTTGATAAACATTTTTATGGATCCATGCTTTTTCCTAATTTTAAATCATTAGCAGTGAATGATTCTACATTTAAAACCCCAAAATAGTTTTAAATAGTTTCTTTTCTCTTACATTTTCATTTTTGTCTCTTTTTTTCCCAGTTTTTATTTGTATAGCTAGACAGAAATCCAAGGTTAGAGTAAAGCAGAACTCTTTAGTTCTATTTGAGTTGAAATTCAATTGCAACTCCACCACGTTCAAGACTCTGCAACCAAGCATACCCTAATATCTAGCCCTTAAATTGTAGATTTTCCAGGAGAGTTAGGTCACAGAGAAAGCTAAGAAGTAAATAACATGAAACTGAAGACACATACCTAGCATTATACCTACCATTTAAAAAATATTTAAACATAATCTTTAATTCAAATAAAAGCATTTTTATTGTGAAAGTATTTAACCACTGCTGCTAGCATTTACATTAGAAAATCTGTGTGAAAGTGCCTAAAAGATAGAAGATTGCCCTGATACAAACACTATCCATGTCTTAGTCTTAATTTAGCTTAGAAACAAGAAAGCCAATTTTTAAAAAAGATTTTATTTATCTATTGGAGAGAGAGAGAGAGCAGAGGGAGAGGGACAACCAGACTCCTCACTGAGTGCTCCATCTTAGAACCCTGAGATCATAACTTGAGCCTAAATCAAGAGTTGGACACTCAACCAACTGAGCCACCCTGGCGCCCCCCCAATTTTTTTTTTCCAGACCGACAGTTCTGAAACAAGCAGATTTCTAAGATGAGGCATGTCATCCCATATTTCATAGGGTTGTGTTGATAACAATATAATCTGAGTTTTGCTGATAGTTGATGCAGGAAGCTTTGGAATTTAATATATTTTAACTTTAGATCTAATTTTCCAATACAGAAATCATGGTTCTTAGGGCACCGAAAAATGGAAAGTGTCTCGAAGGCAGGTTAATGACAACTAACTTTAGATGATGTAATAACCAGTTTTCCAACTGATGACATTTTAAAGGAAGTTATCCTTTTTGTGTGACGAAACTTCTCACATCTTTTAAGGCAATCCTGCCTTCATTTTCAACATCAAGGTCTCTGGAAAAAGAACATTATGAGAAGGATCTTTTTGTGATATGAACTCAAGTCAAAATCAGTTTCAGTGCACGAGGACCTAATGCTTCAGGAAAGCCCGATGACGTTGCTCTTTCCCACTGTTCTGTAGTGTCTGGATCTCCTGTCTTTTCTCTGAATCAGATTTGCTTTATACCTGTACCTCTTCCTGTTTAAATTCCTGCTTTAGTTTCAGCTTTCTTCAATTAACATACAGTTATTATTAGAACAATCTATGCAAAAGATCTATTTCTTCTTTTGATCACACAGTTGCAAGGGTTGTATTTGAGCTCTGTAAGGTGTTACTTTCATTGAATGGGATTTCTTAGGATGCCCTACAGTTTCGATCTGCATGATGTATTAATATCTTCTGTCATGTGTGTGCATGGGTATCCACAGGTTGTTATAAGGTTTCACACTTTTGCACCGTGTTCTATATACTCTGCTAACACATTACACCTAGGAGAGGCATGGTATTGTATTTCCTGACTCTTGGCTTGACAGATTCACATTCAATATATTCTTGAATTCACTGTTAAAAACAAAAACAATAAAACAGTTTATATCTTATTGAAACTATTCTTTTCAAGTTAACTAATGATGTCCATCTTCCCAAAGCCAGTCAACCCTTACTAACCTCACTCAGCCTCTTAGTAGGATTCACTATAATTGTTCACTTGAAACACTCTCCTTTCTTGGTTTCTGTGCCACCCACTCCCACTTTGCCTCCTTTCCTGGATTCTTCCTCTCCTTTTGCTAGCACCTGCTCTTGTACATATGCTGGACTGCTTTAGGCTCAAAAGTCTGGGTGCTAGAGTTCTCAATATTTCACTTTTCTCCTACAGTTCTCTCCCAGATGAAATCATGCCTTTCCCATAACCTTAAATTTAGGCTGATATATCTCAAATGGATATTTCCTGTTCAGAAAGTGCACTTAAACTCTGCCCCCATATCCAGTTCTCTAGTTTTTATTCCACACGTTTATCTAATTGGCTTCTAAGGCATAATGTGTCAAAATATTGATTACTTCCCAGTTTTGTTTTTTTTTCCTCCCAAAGGGAGTTCGTTTGTTTGTTTGTTTCTCCTACCTCTATTCAGCTCAGTAAATAGGTTTATCAACTACATGGCAGCTCAAACACACATACACACACAAACACACAAAACACACCAAAATTGAATCATTTATAATCCCCCCCCTTTACTAATGCCACTCCAATAAAAAGTTCTATAGGCTGTATTCAATATATAGCATTATTTTTTATGGTTCTGTCCATTTTCTTACTTTTTTCCACCTTTATTCAAGATGACATCATTTCTTTTCTGAATTGCTTTTAACTTTCTGCAATCTAAGACTCAAAGTAGCCATGGTGGGGGCACCTGGGTAGCCCAGTCGGTTAAGGGTCCAACTCTTGGTTTCGGCTCATGTCATGATCTCAGGGTCATTTGGTTTCCTGGATTTCAAATATTCTACCCCTAGTACTTTGTGCCTAATCAGTTCATTTTTGTTCCGCAGGTCTAGATGAAATATTACTTAAGCTGAGGTTAAGGAAGAGGGGAGAAGTATTTGAGATTTAAGGAGGAAACACTTCCTTCAGTAGTTCTAGAAATAGTTTGGAACATTTCTAGAGAATATTATGACTGTTTACTATATTTTAATTCATATTTATGTTAATAAACTGTTGCTGGATTATGTAAAACTCCAAAACGTAGAGGTAGAGAAATAAGTAATTAAAAAAAGAAAGAAAGAAAAGAAATGAGTAATTTATAACCATAGTGTATGTGCCTGAACTAGTTGAAGACCAGTTAAACTAAGCTGGCTTCTATTTGCTAGCTCTACTTAACTCCAGTGCATTCAATCATGCATCTGCTCATTTACTAGGTAGCTCTCCTCTAGGATGGGGTACCTGAACTGGAACAACTTTGTCCTTGTGCCTCTCATCTTCCTTCTGGGACTAGTGGACTAGCCCCAGCATGTTCTTTTTGTGTCAGTGGCAGAACATAAGAAGGAAGAGGCAAAGTCTTATGAAACTTTGGCCCAAACGTGGAACAGGACGCCATCACTTTCTATGATGATGATGATCACTTTCAATCACTTTTCATCTCATTCTTTTTTTTAAGTTTTTATTTAAATTCCAGTTAGTTAGCATACAGTGTAATATTAGCTTCAGGTGTACAATTTAGTGATTGGACACCTACAAACACCCGGTGTTCATCTATTTGCTAAAGTAGGCTGGAGGCAAAATCTAATGTGAGAAAAAACTGAAACATCTTATGCATTGGGGAGGGAAGATGATTTGTGGCCAATAATGTAACCTACCTCTCATTTAGTTGTTTTCTCATTTTCTCACTCAACAAGTGGGCTAGGTGATGCAGATACAATGATAATTAATTGAAATGTTTTGATTTTTATTTAATATTTATCTTCAAATGTCAACTATTATTAAACTCCAGGATAAACTATTCTCTGACATCTCCTACTATCCTAAAAATTTTGGATATGTAGCAATGAGAAGTTTCATTAAAGGTTTAATGTTTTGTTTGTTTTTTTTCCAAAGTACTATAGACTTCCCAGGGGCATTTTTTTTTTTTTTTGTCTCTCCCTTATTAATCCCAAAGTTCCTACTATCTACCATTCTTTTAATGGAATTCAGAAAGGTGTTTTTATTTTTTAATTTGAATTAGGAATTAAGAGTAAACATTAATTAAGGGTTGACAGACAAAAATAATTGATGTCAGTTCTATGCAAATATAAAGTTTCCAGTCAAATCTTAGGAGGCAAATATAGAAACTAAAAATATACATTTAAATATTTGAATATATATGATTTAATACTGCCCTTGTCTTAGTTTTACTTTCTTCATTATATTATCAAGTGAAAAGAAGAGCTATCTGTTTTTTTCTAGGTACTTCATTGACTACAGTGCTGAAGATGACAGATGTTTCAATATTGATGTCAATACAGGAACCATTAGGACTACAAAGGTCCTTGATAGAGAAGAAACTTCATGGTACAACATCACAGTTGCTGCTTCAGAAAATGGTAAACTACTTTATGTATCATAAAAAAAGATGTCACTTTTACATGAAGATTTATACCGAGATTTTCTCGGGAGCAGGGCTCTCACCATTTTTATTTGTGGCACCAGCATCCAGCATCTAGCAGAGTGTACAGAACATATTACATGCAGTTACTCATTGTCAGATGCAGTGAATAAATCTCATACTTTTTTTTTTTTGCTTTAATCTCAGCATACTGGTGGAAAATTGACATCACAGAACACTTCATCCCCATCCCTGAGTCAAAGTATCTGGTTTGCCTCCTAATTGTGAGGCTTGCTCTGTGAGTGGTTTCCACTGCTTGCCTACCATGAAAAATATTTCTGCGAACGTTAATATGAAAGTTTTCATAGACATGTTTTTATTTCTTTTGGGTATATACCCTGAAGTGAGATAGCTCAGTCACATAGAAACTCTATATTTAATTACTTGATGAACTGCCAGACTGTTTTCCAAAGTAGCTACATTTTACATTCCTAAAAGCAGTGAGGGTTCCAATTTCTCTGTATGATTGCCAGTATTTATTGTTATGTATCTTTTGATTATAATCATTCTAGTGGGTATGGGGTGATAGCTCCTTATGGTTTATGCACTTCCATAATGTCCTCTGTTACCAATCAATAATTAGACTACTCCAGCCTTTTACATCCTGCCTGAATTTTTATGTTTTTACATCTGCAAAATTACCTCAAGTGGCTTCCATTTAGATAAATTTTTCAACATAATATTCTCTTTGAAAATAGCATTCACTAATTACTTTTAAATGAGTGTTATAAAGAATACATGAGTGGATTCATTTATGATCATTCTGGTTAATTTTCATATTCAAAATAACCAGACTAGGAGTAGAATTGCATGCTCTTTGTCACCTAATGACAATTAAATGACTGTCAAATTATAAGAGCTCATTCACTATCAGTTGAAAAAATAAAGGAATTAATGGGTTAATATATCCAAGAAATGATAAGGGCATTGAAAAGATTCTGAAAAGATTATGCACTTTTGGGGAACAGGTTCCAAATATAGAAGATGGAAGGGAAGAATCCCTGGAGAAAATGATATTTGTTAGAAAAAACAGGAACTTACTTTAAAATAAATTCAAATGTAACTCCAGAGCTATTTCAATAAGAAACCATACTTTAGATTACTTCTAAATATCACCTTAGTCCAAATAATATTTGCATCAAGTAGAAACTAATTTGTGAATATACATCAGTTCATATATACCATGAAAATTATATTATTTGCAATGATCACCAAAGGAAATGCTCATTTTTACTTAAGATGCTAATCTTAAATATATACTTAATAAGTTCTTTTCCTTTTCTTTTTTTTTTTACTATTTGTTAGTACTTTATATGGGAAATTAGTTAATACATACCTACTAAGTAAAGAGGTATAGTAGATCACATTATACTCAATTGTATAGATGATAATTTAAAAAAAAAAGCCTTAGGGACACCTCAATAAGCATTACTAAAAATAATTCAATCCTAATTATAAATAGATATGTAGAAAGAATGAGAAATAGTTAAGGTTTTATAGACATATTGGAGACTTCTTTAGGAAGGGCACATTCATACACCGATTGCTTGGCGTAAGTGCCTTATTAAATATCACTGGGGGCCCTTCTATATACAGTTGCTTGTAAACATTAACCTCAAATTCAGCCACATTAGAAAAGTATTTACTAGTATATCCTGTTTTGGAAATGTACTTGATGTTTTTTATAAAATAGATTTTTTTAAGGCTTTATTTTTTTGTAGAGCAGTTTTAGGTCTACGGCAAAATTAAGAGGTAGGTACAGAGATTTTCCAAATAGTCTCCACACCTACACATGCATAACACCCTCCATTATCAACATCCTCCACCAGAGTGATATATTTGTCACACCTTTGACTCATCATCATTATCCAAAGTCTATAGATTAGCTTAAATTTCATTCCTGGTATTCTGTGGGTTTAGATAAATGTATGGTGGTATGTATTCATTATTATAGTATCATACATAGTGTTTTCCTTGCACTAAAAAACCCATGTGTACTGCCTACCCATCTCTACTCACCCTGATCTCTGGTAACCACTGTTTTTTGTTTTGTTTTGTTTTGTTTTGTTTTGTTTTGTTTTACTGGCTCCATAGTTTCTCCTTTTCCAGAATGTCATATAGTTTGAATTATACAATATGTAGACTTTAAGATTGTCTTCTTCCCTTATTACTAAGGGAAGAGTAATAAGTAATAAGTAAAGATCTTCCATGTCTTTTTATGGCTTGATAGTTCATTTCTTTTTAATACTCAATAGCATTCCAATGTCTGGATGTGCCACAGTTTGTGCATCCATTCACATACTGAAGGACATCTTGGTTGTTTCCAAGTTTTGGCAATTATGAATAAACTACAACAATAAAAACATTCATGTGTAGGTTTTTATATGCACAGAAGTTTTCAATTCCTTCTGGTAGATACCAAGGAGTGCAATTAGTGGGTCAAACTAAGGGTATATTTAGCTTTGTAAGAAACTGACAAACTTTTCCAGAGTGGTTATGCCATTTTGAATTCTCCCCAGCAATGAATGAGAGTTCCTGTTGTTCCACATACTCATCAGCATTTGCTGTTAGATTTGGGTGACTCCAAGGTATAGAGTGGTATCTCATTGCTGTTTTATTTTGCATTTCTCTTTTCATACATTTATTTGCTGTCTGTATGTCTACTTTGATGAGGTGTCTGTTAAGATCTTTGGCCCAATTTTTAATCAGGTTTTGTTTTCTCATCTGTAGTAAGAGTTCTTTGTATCTTTTAGAAAGTAATCCATCAGATGTGTATTTTACAAATATTTTCTCCCAGTCTGTGACTTGTTTCTTCATTCGTTTGACATCCTTTTGCAGAATTGAAATCAGGTTTTTAAAACTCTTCTTAATGTAAGTATCTGAGGAACTTGGTGTGCTATGGAATGACATTTAGAAGTTAGTATTTTAAAGAACTTTTTTTTTAGCCTACCTAGTGTGTTGTGCAGGTAAGACAAAGGTGCCCCTTCTGGGCAGATGAAGCAATGAAGCAGGATTTAAGAGAAAATAAGAAGCCTGTGACAAAAGTTGGCTATTATTAAAATAAATAAATAAATACATACATAAATACATAAATAAATAAATAAAATTTGTTCAAAAATAATAAAAAAATAAAAACCAGTTCTGTGCACAGGAAATCAAAATTCCCCCTCCTCCATGGGAACAGGCCACATGCTAAGGGACTGGTTTGAGAATAGGGGGTGTCACAAAAAGTGTGTGGGCCTCTGAACATGTAGGTAGGGCCCAAAGGCAGTGCAGCTCTTATTTGCATGGTGTTTGATTCTGCTTTCTTTTATCCTTTGGTTCTAAGGCCAAGTGACTATTCAGCTGCCCCGTCATATGGTAAGGGCAGAAAACAGGTGTCTGGTCTATGATATCCTTCCCTGCTACTGCTGAATAACTGATAGCTATCTTGCTTTTATACAGTGTGTTTTTGCAGGTGTGTCATCCTAATAAAAATTTCTGGAATAGAAAGGATGGGTATTATTTTCATTTTATAGATAAGGAAATTGAGACTCATACAAAATATGAATCTAGTATTCTGGCTCCTAGATCTATGTTCTTCCTAATATGGCCCTTAAGGGAAGCTGATATTCATTGAATCCAAGTTTGGGTTAGATATTTTAACTGGGTTAAATAATCTAACTTGGGTTCGATAATTTAAAATTGAGGTTTATTTTGTTATTTATCTTTAAAATGCATTCTGTGGCGGAAGATTATTTCTAGGATTTTAATGAAGACACTAAGAATCAGATGAATTCAATAAGCTGCCTTCGATTAGAGAAGTGGAGAGTGTTGTGTTCTCCTCACGTATCCTAGCTCTTGAGGAAGAGTGCTTTCTAAATAAATACCTGGAATGCTTCTGTTGCAGGTAACAATGCCTTCCCTCCATGTAATCCATAATTTAGCTACTTAGAAATTTCCATTACATTTCTGGTTTGGGACAGCAAATAACCGCATGATTTCTGTAGGTCAGAGGTCCAGGTAGGTTCAGCTGGATTGCTTGCTTAAGGTCTGGCAAGACTGAAGTCCTGTGTCAGCTGGGCTAGGCTCTTATCTGGAGGCTCTGGGGTAGAATCTGCTTTAATGCTTATTCTCCTCATTGCCTCGGTCTACTTCCTTAAGGTGTAGTTGTGATGTCTCCATTTTCATCCCTTGTCCACTGGGGCAGCTTCCTCCTCCTAGAGGCTGCCTGCATTTCTCCTCATGGGTCTTTTTTCTTCTTCAAGCAAGCAGCAGTGTGTCACGTCCTTTTGCTCCTTTGAATGTCTTTGACTTTCTCTTCTGCTACCAGCTGGGAAGCCTCTGCTTTCAAAGGTATCCACTTGGGGCACCTGGGTGGCTCAGTTGGTTAAGCAACCACCTCTTAATTTCACTCAGGTCATGATCGCAGGGATCAAGCCCCACTTCCATCTGGCTCCATGCTGGGCATGGAGCCTGCTTAGGATTCTCTCTCCCTCACCCTCTGCCCTTCTGCACACTGCACCCACACATGCGTGCTCTCTCTCTCTCTAAAAAAAATAAAATTAATAATAATAATAATAATAAAACAAAAATAAATGTATCCACCTGATTGGGTCAGGACCACACAGATAATCTCTATATTTTAAGGTGAACTGAATTGGGACTTTAACTACATCAACAAAATCTTTTCCCAGCAGTACCTAGATTCATGTTTGGTTGAATAAACAAGGAACAGGAATCTTATTCTATCATCTTTAGAATTGTGCCTATGATGACCCTAAAATATCTAAAGAAAGAAAGAAAGAAGAAAGAAAGAAAGAAAGAAAGAAAGAAAGAAAGAAAGAAAGAAAGAAAGAAAGAAAGAGAGAGAGAGAGAAAGAGAGAGAGAGAGAAAGAAAGAAAGAAAAGAAAATGAAATCTTATTCTTTTTACTGGATAATAAATATTCTTTCAAGGTTGTATGCTATGGCTTACTTTTCCTTTTATATGACTAGTAAAATAGTGGTACTATTAGGTACTCAGTAAATAGTTATTAATATAGTTTTCTCAAGTAAATAGCTACTATCTCCCCCCATTTCCTTATTCATGCCTCAGGTCAAGATAATGTATAATTTTATCCACACTGCTTTTCAGAAATTGATGTTATGATAATAATTTACTAATAGCTAAACCAATGAGTACTTTTCATTTCTGATCTGTCCCTGATTTCCTTGTGATATCTGACTATATTAATCATTCTCTTTTCACTTGGCATTTTCTACTTTCTAAGCCACCATTCTAGTACTTTGGTATGGTATAATTTATCATTTCTATCCTAAACTAAACATTGATTAATTCACTCAAAATGTATTAATAAATGATACTTCCTAGGCAGTATCATATGTTAGGCAGTAAGGATACTGAGGACCATATTTCACTTTTGAGCAATTCAAGAAGCTCATGCAGAAGACAAGGTAAATAGATGATTGCACTATTGATAATTATTGTGGCAATAAGGTTTTTAGGGGCTAGAGAAACATAACACCATGGTAGTTTAGCCTCCCTAAGAGGATCAGTGAAGGTTTCTTAGACAGGATAATGCATGGATTCAGTCTTGAGATGAAGGATGAGTAAAGGTTAGCCTGCATTCTGTTTCCAGCTATACCTGTATTAGTCAGGGTTCTACAGAGAAACAGAACCAATAGGATTTGAATCTAGAAAGATTCAGAATCAATAAAGAGATTTATTTTAAGAAATTTGTTCATGCAGTTATTGAGGCTGGGAAGTCAAAACTCTGAAGAGCCAACGTCCCAGGTCAAGTCCAAAAGCCAAAACCAGAAAGAGCCACTATCTTACTTTAAAGGCAATCAGGCAAAAGAATTCTCTCTTATTCAAGGGAAGGTCAGCCTTTTTTTTCTAGTCAGGTCTTCAACTGATTGGATAAGGCCCAGTCACATGAAGAACAATTTGTTTTAGTCTATCTGGGTTTTTTTTTTAAGATTTATTTGCTTATTTAAATAATCTCTCCACCCAACGTGGGGCTCGAACTCATGACCCCAAGATCAAGTCACATGCTATACCAACTGAGCCAGCCAGATGCCCGTTTAGTTTACCAATTTAAATGTTAATTTAATTCAAAAACACCCTCATAGAAACAAACAGAAAAGTGACCAAATATCTGGACACACCATGAAGTAAAACCTTGTTGTAGTCCAGTATCTAGGGTTTATGCATGATAAAGTTTGAGAACCACTGGCTTAGGATATTCTAAAGTAAATTATTATTAAGAAACATTGCTTCCAATCACAACTTAATTTATGTCATAGCTCCATTTAGTACTAATACCAAAGGCATGAGTACACACATACATCCTGAATTTTTCTTTATAAAATTTGGCCCTCTCTGTTCGCAGCTTAATTCTTAGAAAAACGTGTATCATACTTTTAGTCACAGATCCTCAAACAGGCCATGTTCTTTCAATAATTATGTAATCCCTTCATCTCTCAATGCCCTCTGCTCATTCTGTTCTGCCCTACAAACATCTATTTACTTTTAAGAACTATTTCATATGTCACAACATCTGTGAAATCTCCCTCAACCTCTTAGGCAAATTTTACAGCTTCTTCTTCTATATTCTAACTTTATGCATGGCTTAATCGAGCGCTTATCACTTCTTAGATTTAAATATGGCACTTATCACATTTTACTGTAATATTTTTCCCCTCTACTAGATTGTGAACATCCCAAATCTAAAAATCAGGTCTAGTTTATCTTTATCATAGTCCCCACAAATACTAAGAACATTTTCTGACACATCAAACTGTGTTGGATACATGAATATTTTTGTCCTTCATCTCTGTACCAACCTTAACTGCCCAAAAACTTCACGACTTACTACACAGTTCAATGATCACTAAATTATATACATTTCCCATTTTGCCTAAAATATCTATTTCTCTAACTATTTCTCCTTGTTCTGTGCACCATATGTGAGAGCTTATCCTGATAAATACCCTGAAATGGGACCCCCATTGTTCATTGCTTGGCTGACAGTTGTATTTCCACAGGAGCCAAAGTCAGGGAGCTGGTACTGTATTCATACTTCAAATGAGTATAAAAGGTTTCGGCTCTTACCAGAGTTCACAAATTAAAGAACAGCACTACTTGTTTTTTGCACTGTTACGATGTTTTCTTCAGCTCTGTTTCACTTCTCTAAATAAATTATATGCATTACTCAGTCCAGAAACCAATGTTTACGTGCTGTTTATTTGTTGACTCTTTCTTGTTTTTTTTTTCCCCCTCAATTCTCATGCAAACATATTCAAAGATTAGGATCCACAGATTTCAAATTTAATCTAATTGTAACTTTAGGTGATGGAAATTAAATTTAGATTTTATGAATTCATTCCTCTTTGCCTGAAATAAATTTTTGTTAGCAGCAGCATCTACCAATACAAAATTCCATTACTGAAGAGTGAGTGGCTTTAAGTCCCTCTAGCTTCTACACATTATTTTGCTATTGGCAGCGTGCTCATTTTGATATGATAAATTTGCCTTTCACAAATGTGTTCATATCAGTAATTCCCCTTAATATACAAAAGGATCCTATTTGACACTTTTCCCTGGCAGACAAAGGGAAGAGCACCCAAAGAAATTGGTATTGCTTTAACCAAGGATCAAAAGTAATAAAACAAAATACTTTTATGAAATATTTGTTTATAATATATATGTCAGTGTATTAATTACCTGTTGCCATGGAACAGATATGTACAAAATATCTAAAAATAATTCAATTTGTTTTAAGATTTAAAAGAAATTTATTGGCCCATATACCTGTAAAGTTCATAGGTAAATTAGGCTTCAGGGTTATCTTGATCAGGTCCCTATCTCTATTTTTCTGTGATTTTTTTCTTTTTTGCATTCCTTGTTATCTCGTCTTTTGCTTTAGTGTTGCTATATTATAGTAACAAGCGAGAAGGACTGTGCTAACTTGCTGTATGGTAACAGGATGAATGCCACCTGAAACTGGATTTCACTCATCCTCATTCACATCCAGGGTGAGATAAATTGTCACTTCAGACATTCATTACAAATATTGCTCCAGGGGTACCTGGGTAGCTCAATGGGTTAAGCATTTGCCTTCAGCTCAGGTCATGATCCGGGGTTTGATGGAGCCTCACTTCCAGGTCCCTGTTTAGCAGGGAGTCTGCTTCTCCCTCTCCCTTTGCCCCTCCCCCTACTCGTGCTCTCTCTTGCTTGCTCGCTCTCTCAAATAAATAAGTAAAATATTTTTAAAAATGTTGCTCCAATTAGGTCTGAACTTAATCTCCATTCACTGTTTTTAAAAATTGTATTTAATACATAATATGTGCCCATAAGTAGATAAATTATGGCAAAATGTATGGGGTTATTCACATTGGCTCAGGACCATCAAGACCCACTTCTTATCTTTACTTGCAGGCCATTTCCATTCAAACCTCTTTTGAGTTTTACCCATGGGGAGAATTTGGGTGAGGCAATTATAATATATACTACGTTCTATTTTTTGTTGTTTTTTTGTGTAATATGCCGATACATTTGAGTTCTTAAAATGTGCACTATCCCAATCTCAGTATCAAATTCTAGAAGAATGGGAACAAATTTCTGTATTCAAAAGGAACTTGAATAACTGAAACAATTATTTGCAGCACGGCCAGATATTTCTTTTATAGTTTTCCTGGCTCTTCAAATTTCCAATACCTTTTCCAATTTCCTTACATATATCAGGTGATCTTGCTTCTCTAGTGCTTATCAAAAAGAACAATCAGAAGAGGGTTTCCACAGTTTCCTGTCATTAGCTCTAGCAGCCTAGCTAATACTGTGGGCATTAGTTTCCGTAAATCTGGCTTCCTTCAAGGTGCTGTGTGTGAGCTCTCCACACAATGTTTATGGCCATCCCTTCATGTAGGCCCTAAATCGTCATCTTTCTTGTTCACTCAGTCACTGAACTGTCAATTAATTCCTCTCCTTTATCTTCATTTTCCCCCTCCATAATTCCTCTGTCCTCAAAAATAGGCTTTAATTCTATCTGAAAATAAAATGTACTCAAGCAAACAAAAACTGAGAACCTACCTTGATCTAGTGTTTCCAAAGCCAGATACAACTGTATTATCCAATTCCCTTTCCTAATAAACTTCTTGAAAGAGTTGCCTGTATTCACACCCTGCACTCTCTATCCCCATGCTCTTTAAAATCCACTCTTAAGGGCACCTGGGTGGCTCAGTCGGTTAGGTGTCTGCCTTTCGGCTCAGGGCATGATCCCAAGGTCCTGGGATTGAGTCCCGCATAGGGCTCCTTGCTCAGCGGGGAGCCTGCTTTTCCCTCTCCCTCTGCCTGAAGCTCTGTTTATTTGTGCTTTCTCTCAGCCAAATAAATAAATAAAATCTTTAAAAAAATCCATTCTTAAAAGACTCGTCTTTACTACTTCACCAAAATTATATTTGTCCTCCATATTCTAAAATATGAAGTATAATTTTCTCCTCCATTTGCTCAGCAAAGGAGCAATATTCGGCACAATTGACAACTTTTTCAAGAAACAGGCTCTTACTTTGGCTTACAGACATAGCATTCTCTAGATGCTCTTCTTCTTTCACTGGTTCTTCTACCTCAGTGTGCTTCTTAGTTCCTTCTCATCTCTCCATTCATTGAATAGTGGGGTATCCTGATTTCCAAACCTTAGACCTACCTGGAGTTATTGCCCACATAATCTCATTCAGTCTAATGGGTTTCTATAACATCTATATGTAGATGACTCTGAAATTTTCATATGCATCCACTTTTTCCCCGAATTCCATTTTAGCCACTCTAATCTCTTCTCAGAGTTCTCAAACTCAAAATGCTCCAAGTAAATAGTTTCCTCAAAATCCAATTTCTCTCCAAATCTACTCCTCCAGAGGCATTACCTCTCTCAATAATAATGGCTGTAGTCCAGATCGCTCATGAAAATCACTCAGTGTCATATTTGTCTCCCCTTTTCCTCTCATGCTACACATCCAATTCATCAGAAACTTCTATCAACTATACTTTAAAAAATATCCATAACTCAACTACTTCATAACATTTCCATCATTCCCATCCCTGTCCAAATAACCATCACCCCTCAGCTGGAATACTATAGTAGCTTCCAAAATAGGCTTTTGCACTTAACCCTAGCTTCTTTTAATCTATTATCCAGAGAACTACTAAAATATTCCTTTTTAAATAAGTAGTACCATGTAGCTCTCTTTTTCTTCCAAGTTTTTATTCAAACTCCAGTTAGCTACATACAGGGTAAATATTATTTTCAGGAGTAGAGTTTAGTGATTCATCACTTACATACAACAATGCTCATCACAAGTGCCCTCCTTAATACCCATCACCCATTTAGCCCATCCCCCACTCACCTCACCTCTGGTAACCACCAGTTAGTTCTCTATAGTTAAGGGTCTGTTTCTTGGTTTACTTCCCTCTTCCCCCCCACCCCGTTCATCTGTTTTGTTTCTTAAATTCCACATATGAATGAAATTATATGGTATTTGTCTTTTTCTGACTGACTTATTTTGCTTAGCATAATACACTCTAGCTCCATCCACATCATTGCAAATGGCAAGATTTCATTCTTTTTGATGGTTGAGTAATATTCCATTATAAGTATATATATATACACACACACACACACACACACACACACACACTTATACACCACATCTTCTTTATCCATATGCCAGTTGATGGACATTTGGGCTCTTTCCATAATTTGGCTATTGCTGATAATGCTGCTATAAGCATTAAGGTGCATGTGTTCCTTTGAATTAGTGTTTTTGTATCCTTTGGGGAAATACTTAGGAGTGCAATTCCTGGGTCATAGGGTAGTTCTATTTTTCACCCTTTGAGGAACACCGATATTGTTTTCCAGAATAGGCTGCACTGGTTTGCATTCCAACAGTGTAAGAGGGTTCTCCTTTCTACACATCTTCTCCAACATCTGTTGTTTCATATGTTGTTCAGAAAAGATATTCCCAAATAAATTGAGACTCCAAAACATGATACTCATAATGAATGACTCAAGATAGACACACATACATATACACTGCCAAACAAAGGATAAAGGTAATACATATCTTCTGTTTTTACTTTAGTTCTGGGTAGAGAGAATGAAAATGGGAAATGTTACCCATCAGAAATTGTGTATATGACACTTCTTACAAATCATTTTAGATCACCTTGGCCCCAATAACTGTAATAACAGAAACATAAAATATGTGATACAGAAAATCTTTCAAACAACCAAAATTGAGAAAGTACATTGCTGTTGAATGATTCATTAAAAGAAAGAAAATTATCTCAAAAGGATTGTGTAAGTTTCAATAAGGAATAATGACAAAGAAAGTGGTACACATGAGAACACCTTTCTTTGTAATAACAAATTGTCAAATTTGACAGATGAACAAACCCACAAATATCATCATCATCATCAATCATCATCATCATCACTTATAGGCACAAATTTGAGAAACTTCATCCAATTAAAGCACTTAAAAGTTATTACAATGTATAGAAAGAGAGTAAACTGTTTATTGTTCTTATATTTTCCAGAGATACCCAAGCATGTTAATATTTCTGGGTTAAGAAAAGAAAATAAATTTAGTAAACAGATTTAAAATTAGAAGACATAACAGGATAAAACCTTAAAATACTGGAAAATAATATTAGGAGTGATAAAAAAATTTTAAGACAAATTTGAAGTACACAATACAGTGGTAAAAATATATATTAACCAAAGTGGTGTAATTGTAATAAACCCTCCTATTAAAAAAAAATTACCATACTGAAGTGAAGTAAGGAAAAATAAAATCCTCTTATGCTACTTGTAATAGGTACATATGAGATATAAAGATATAGAAAGTTTTAAAATAAAATAATTTATTTTAGAGAGAGATTGCGAGCAGGGGGGGGGCAGTGGGAGAGGGAGAATCCTAGAGCAGACATCCCGCTGAGCACAGAGCCTAATGCAGAGTTCCATCCCGAGATCCTGAGATCATGATCTGAGCCAAAAAAAAAAAAAAAAAGAGTCAGGTGCTCAACTGATGGAGCCACCCAGGGCCCTAAAGAATACATATCATTTTCAAGCATACAGAGCAAAATATATTGACATTAATGACATACTAAACCATGTAACAATTAAAAAAAATGTGTTGATACAAGATATATTTTCTAAGAACCATACAGTCAAATTGCTACAAGACAGAGTTGTTTGCAAGTCAGTAGGGAGAATAGATGGACAGCTCAACAAACAGGTGAAGACAGAGCTATATTATCTGGTTCTGCAAAGAAAGTAAAATTATGTACCTTACAACTATGCAAACTAAGTAATTCCAGTGCATAGAAGATAAACCTAAAATTTTAAATGAAATGTAGGATATTATTACTGTGACTTTGGAATAGAGAAAATTTTATAAAAATACAAATTGTACAACCCATAAAGGAAGACATTGATAAATAAAACAATGAAAACTGTGCTTAGTTGAAAATTAGACTATAACTTGATATCATGAATGAAGTTGTGTGTCCATATATGAGGTGTGTGTATGTTATGTATACACACATATATCTCTGTTAATATTTGGATAAATTAAAGTAATTGTACCAAATGTTTTCCAGTTAGAATTATAATATATGTCAAATATATTGATATCTTAAGTATGTGTCAGTCTAAATAATAAAATGAACACCAATTTCAGAGCCACTCACCTCAAAGAAATAAGGCTTTAAATACACCCCCTAGAGGTGAGTGGGTGGCTCAGTCGGTTAAGCATCAGCCTCTTGGCTTCTGCTCACCTCAGGATCTCAGGGTAGTGAGATCTCAGCGTGGAGTCTGCTCCAGATTCTCTCTGTCCCTCTCCCTCTACCCCACCCTGTGGCACTCCCTCTCACTCACTCTCTCGCAAATAAATAAATAAATAAAATCTTAAAATAAATAAATAAGTAAATACACCTCACTATTAAATCCTTCTTTATTCCAGAGCTTATCAATATTGAATTTAGTGTTATTTGTCCCTTTCTTTTCTTTATAGTTTTACCAAATACATTTTGGACATATATATATGTACATAACTACATCTTTGGCTCATGGATATTATATATAGATAGGTTAATATTATATGCACTTTCTTTGGTTTTTTCCTCAGTGCTATGTTTTTAAGATTCATCCAGGTAAAGGAATACAGTTGAAGTTTTTTCTTTTTTTTTATTTTCTCTATGATGAGAAAATAAATCTATTTTAATTCATGTTTTAAAACCCCAATGTATTTCAGTTGTTATAGCTTCATCTATTAATAATATTGCTGATATAACATGTTGTATACATGTTTCCTATTTTAAATATGAAAACTTCTCAATATATGTAACTTGGGTACACATACACCAAGGGCATATAATATATTCTTAGAAGTATTCTCAAATGTTTTTCAAAGAGAATGTTTAACATGTTTTTAATAAATACATAACTATAATCAGTGATTGACCCAGAAATTAGTATGTATGTTTAATGTATGAGTTAAAGCTCCCTAAATATATTTCATTTTATGCAGAAAAATTCCACTCTAAAATATGCTTGTTTTCAATTCCAAAATTATATTAGCTGTCCTAAAGTCTCAGCTTTTGTGTTTCTTGAAATTGTAAGAATTTAATGGTTCCAGAAAAGATGTTTTAATATCTTGTATATGAATCTCAACACATTTTAGGGAATTATTTACTAAACACAAGGTAACAAAATATTTACCCTATCTGTTCTTGTATATTTAAATTGAAGGTTTTATATTTTGGTCTAAGGCTTACTTTGAGTGATATTTTATATGCAATAAGGGTCAAGTTTAATTTACTTCACATTTAATTTCCAGTGAATCCATTATTTGTTATAAATGCCATTTCTCCATTTAATAATCATGGCAACTTTTCCATTAACACTTGACCACTTTTGTTTTTGATTAACTCTCTCTTTTGTATGTACCACTAGTCATATAAGCATATATTATATAACACTATACATACATCCACACAGTCTTATGCAATATTATTGTCTTGATTATTGTGTCTACTTACTAACACTTAAAATTAAGTTCAGCATCATTCTTTCATCAAAATTGGGCCAACTTAGGACATTTTCAGATAAATTTTAGTATCAGCTTGTCAGATTCTTCAACAATATCAGCTGGAATTTTTATTGTATTGCAACTAATCTATAGTTCACGCTTGGGAGAATGGATGTCTCAAAAATATTGAGTCTTTTATATACGAACATAATATATGTTTCCACTTAACTAGGCGTTTTAAATTTATCTTAGTAATATTTGTAGGTTTCAGCATACGGATGCTGAACATATTTTATTTGGTTTCATTTTTCTCATGTTACATAAATTTGATATTTATTTAAATGTTTCTTTATTTTTATTATTGTAGAAGTAGATGTTAATATAAGTTTGTATCCTACAATATTGGTAACTCTCATATTAGCAGTAGCAGCTTTTTGTAGATTATTTGGTCTTTTGTATATGGATGATCCCCTCTAAAGAAATATAGATTTGTTTCTAACTTTTCAATTGGCATAACATTTATTTCTTTCTCTAATTACACTGACTGTAAGCTTTAATATGATTCCCAGGAGAATTGCTACAGGATATATCCCTGCCTTTTTTTTTTTTTTCTGATCCTTAGGTTAAAACATTCAATTTTTCTCTTGTAAGTATGACAGTTATAGGTTTTTGTTATACAATTATTCAGGTTGAGGAAGTCTCTTCCATTCTTACTTTACTGCTTGCTTTTTTTTCTATTTAAATCCAATACGGTGTTATGTTTTGTTATATTTTTCTGCATCTATCGAAATAATTATGTGTGTGTGGTGAATTATTTTCACTGATTTTTAAATGTTAAACAACCAGCCTTTCCTTCTTGGAATATATCCCACGTGGTTATGATGAACGTAATCAAAGCTGGAGGAGATCCTTGCATTCAGCTTGTGGTTCTCTCTGCTCTCAAGTAGCATAGTTCTTCAGTGTCCATTTGCCAAAGTATGAGAAGAATATCTTCATATAATTTCAGTTTTATAGTCACTTATGACAGCAGGTTAGTCTGGTATCAGTTGCTATTTCTGGCCAAAATCTGAATTTTACATTCTTAAATTCTATTTCAAAACCTGTTAACTTTATCTTTGTAATTATTTAATTTATTTAAATATTACACCAAAGAATGTCATAGATGTGCATAATGGAATCAGGATTTGTGTAGTTCAAGCTTAAGTTTTCCTAAGACTTGTTAAAAGTGGTTTTAGCTAAAACTAAGACTATTATAATATTTCAGGGAATTTCATTAAAATGTTACTGTGTTTAAACTGTTTTGAACATATCTTCATGTCCTTCCTTCCCTTGGAATAAATTTGGGGCCCAAAGATGATGCAACAAGTGTAATTTTTTTTAAGAATGGTGATGCTGAACCCCAAGCAGCAGCAGATCCATTCTCAGAGATAAGGCCTTATCTGTACACCAGAGTTGAGATTGCTGAATGATTAGACATTTGGATATTTTAGTACAAACGTTTGGAAAAAAAAAATATATATATATATAATTTTCATTAATGATATTCTATGTTAGTTGTTTTTCTGTAATTAACAAAACCACTTTTGAATGCTGACTGTATCAGATAAGAAAAATTTTATTATCCTTACATTGCTTACCCCCCAAAAAATGCAAAACGATGGTCCATTCTATTAGTGAACTTCTGGCAGCATAACAACATATGATTGCAAATATAGTTCAAAGGATAGCATGATATTTGATCACAAGCTGAATTTGCGGGGACTCAATAAAGATGAAAACTCGATGATCACAGACACTATAGATGAATAGACCAAGAAGGAAAGTAAATGTAAAAACTCTGAATTATCACAAAAATTAGAAAGTAAATGGTACCTTTGTTAGATTCTTTCATGCAATTGAATGGGCCAATTTTAAGAGATTTTTTAAACTATTTTTCAATTTATTTTATAATCAATAGCAAATGCGTCATCCCGATGTAATTAATTTCACTTAGAGGTGAATTACTTTGACTTTATGGTTCTAACTTAAAGAACAAAACAGCATTTATTCCTAAAATCAGAGGCGTAATTTAAACTTTAGCAGCTTCCCACTTATTTAGTCTCAGGCAAAAATACTAAGACATTTTGGGAATTTCTGGAGGATTTAGGGGTAAAGAGGAAAAAATATCATAAGAGAATTGAGACTCCTTTTAGGTAATTCACTTCAAAGTGAGTTCTTTATGATGATGGGGCCATTAATAAAATTTTATACAGCAAACTGACAAAAAACCGCATAAATACATTGAGTTTGGGGTGATGTGTTTCTAAATACTTAGTAATTTTTGAAAAAGCTTCTAGACAACTACCAGGTTTTTTGAACTACTGTAAAATAAGTGGGCGCCTGGGTGGCTGAGATGGTTAAGCGTCTGCTTTCCGTTCAGGTCATGATCCCAGGGTCCTGGAATCGAGTCCCGCATTGGGCTCCCTGCTCCTTGGAAGCCTGCTTTTCCCTCTGCCTCTCTCTCTCTCTCTCATGAATAAATAAATAAAATCTTTAAAAAAATAAAATAAATAAAAAATAAAAAAATAAAATAAAATTAAGGGATTTAAAATGTATAGGGTCAGTTCAACTTTTTATCTTATAAATGTCATAGAATGTTTTATTTTAAACCTTTTTATTTGGCAACAAGAAAGAAACATTTAAGAGTTAATCAGTTAGATACCAGATATGAATTCTTACTTATCCATTATAACAAATTATTTTGAATACAATATTCGGTTTCTCAGTATTTAAACAAGATACAAAGAAGGAAGGGAGGTGAGAGAAAAGGCGTATCTGCAGCACGCCAGGCTTGTACAAGGCATTGTGACGGTTTTAGCCATAAAACAGTTCTTAAATAGATTAGACACTCATATTAGTAAGGAGTATCTATCACCTATTAGTTATTTTATCTTAGTTTTTTGCCTAAAACTGATATATGACTTTTACATACAAATTTCAAAATACCAGTTAAAAAGAGCATAACAGTCTCATTTTCAAACAAATAGATTGAATGAGAATTTTCAGGGACGCCTTGGTGGCTCAGTCAGTTAAGTGGCTGATCCTTGGTTTCCACTCAGTTCATGATTTCGGGGTGGTGAGATCAAAACCCACATCGGGCTCCACACTCAGTGGGGCGTCTGCTTCAGGATTCTCTCTCTGCCCCAGCCCTTTAATAAAATAAATAAATAAATGTTTTTTTAAAAATTCAGTTTCATTTGAGTACTAGTTTGCAAAATTTATTTTTATGTACTTATTTTTATTTAAGGAAATATTAGAAACATATTTGTTAATAAAATATTAGCCTAACATTTTAAAATGGTCTAGCCTCAGTTCACAGGAATGATTCATGAAAGTTCAGACTGTTTGGTTTATACATACCTACTTTTAATGAAAACTTTTAATAGAAATCAAAGAAACACAGACCAGAAAAAAAAGAAAAAAAAAACTTTAATTAAACACATTTGTAACACACAGTTGGAAACACATCCTCATAAGCATGGGCATTTATGAATCATAGACAGATATAAATGTGATTATTTAATTAAATTCATAATCACTGCAATTTACTATTGTAATATATGAGGTTTTTCATTTTGATTGAATGAAAGCACATTTTGAGGAAAATACATTTTACAGACAAGAAAATTTGCACTAGTCTAAATTTATACATTTAAAAGTATTTAATACTAACTTGGAATATGAATATTTAGATTAGACATCTGTTGAATTCCCTAGTAAACTATACTACATATTCTAACGGTCATGATTTAGAGTTTTAGGAGGGAAATATTTAAGTCATAACGACTGTGGGATAAAAATAAATTGAACACTTAAGTCACAATTTTAAAGAGAACAAATTGAAAAAATATTAATATTTAATTTGTTTTCTTCTATACTGATAATGGTGAATCTACGGGAGTGGTATATTTCATTGCTCTGTGTTCGCTAGAGCCCATCATAGTGACATGCACATATCAGACTTATGCGCTCACTGGATAAAATGGATTGTTCCCCAAGTTATGGAAAATCCTCTAAAAATCATAGCATCAAACTTGCAATTGCACGGAAATACCGTATACCAAGACTTTCACTGCATCACTATCTGCACAGAGAGCACTCTGCTAATGTGAGCTGCTTTTACATTGGTATTGGGTAAAACATGGATGATTTTTAAATAGTGTAGTTTCTGCTAGAAATCATATGTATAGGATTGCCAGCCCATTGTGTTTTGTTTTTGTTTTGTTTTGTTTTTGATCTTCAGAAAGGATTCAAATGTGCAGTCTGCTCTCTCCCAGGATCAGTATTTTAAAATTTACATGATTTCCTTAATTGTTTCTCAGAAACACAATTTGGCAAGTTAAATAACTCATTGCAGATTAAGTAATGAAGGCATAGAAATAATAAATAACTTTCCAAATTTCATGTTCCTAAATAGAGGGCTGGAAAGGGGATTCATATTTAAATTTGTCAGATTCCAATGTGTTTAATTTACTCTGCCATCAAAACGACTTAAAATTGAACAAACAAAAACAGAAACAGACTCATAAATAGAGAAAAAACTGACGATTGCCAGAGAGGAAGAAAGGTGTGCAGGAGGGTGGGTAGACAATACAGCTGAATGGATTAAGTACAGATCTCCAATTCTAACATAAATAATTGCAGCCTGGGGAATGTAATCAGTAATATTATAACTTTGTATGAGGACACATGGTAACTACACTTACCATGGTGAGCATTTTGTAATGTATGTAATTGCCACATCACTTATGTTCTTGTACACCCGAAACTAATCTAATATTGTATGCCAATTATACATCTATTTAAAAAAAAAAACAGTTGCTAGAAATAAAGCATGAAGATAAAAGTAACAATAGCAATAACAGAAATGTTGCATTAAGAACTTCAGGAACAGAAGGAAATGCTTCGAACACACGAACACACGTGAATATGTTCACATTTTATAGGTAAAGTTATTGTCATTTGAAGGGTAACATACTAACCCAGTGGCTGTGGGAAAGAAAGAAGAGAAACCCAAAAGAACTTGCCAGTTTGCTAATTTAGAATTAGCTAATTTTATTACTGAGCAGAAAATACCAGAATGCGGGCAGGTAGACTGCAAGAGGATACAAAGCCATAGTGGGTTTTCAACCTCTAATTATCTGGAATTAAAGCCACAGTTTTTACACATCATGCTACTTTTAGTAAATAGACTGCAGGTATTCAATTTGCATTGGTAATGACAGTAAGCTTACTCCAACATTCTGTTTTTCCTAACTCTTCATCAGTACCTCCTGCGGTTGCCCCTGGCAGGGCATGGCACACAGATCATTAGTCATAACCACACCAAGGTTAAATTCAGTTCAGCTTCCCCACAGAACACATAAGGGTAGTAGGTCTACAGATAAACAGGTTTTGTCTGATGCTAAACGCTGTGCTTTTAATCAGTAAGTTATGGAATAGTAATTATACATTGGAGTAATAAAATAATATTCGATCAACATAGAGTCTATTTCCATCTAGAAGAATTGAGAAGAACTGAGTTTCCTGTACCCCAGTATGGAATGAGTGGAAGGCCAGTCCCAGTCCAGGGTTCAGCATGAGCAAGACAGAGTGGGGACAGGGAGAAGGTGAATGTTGAACAAGATCAGATGCTAGTTGTTCTTTTATTCTAGCCTTTCATCAAGATGTAATCTTTCCAGAATCTTCTACAAAACAGGTTTCTTTCTTTCTTTTTCTTTTTTTCCTAACTTCACTAAGGTTGCTTATAATTCTGCCTGCTCAGAAAATAACAGAGAACTATTTACTCAGGGACAATTAAGGCTGCTGATACTAATGATTAGAGCCAATAAAATTATTCTTGCCTCAGGTTTCTAGAACAGATTACTTTTGTCTGCTCTGGAAAGGTGAGCAAGTACCTAGTGGGAAATATAGGAATACATGAAAAAAATCATATCTGACATTTAGAGTAGAAGAGATCTATTTATGTACCGGCAAGAGTAAGGCCGTGAATATCCTATAATAAACCTTGGTGAATTGTAGAGCAAGTACACTTTATTGTTCTTTTCCATACAAGTCTAAATAATTTTAGTACTTATAAACTTTAGAATCAGCTTTTAATTCTATGGACATTGGGATTTGCAACAGATTACACTGAATACACACGTCAATTCAGAAGGGTTGGTTTTATTTGTGATTTTGCATCTTCCTAACCACACACATGATATAGCTCTTAATTTCTTTAATGAAGTCTAAATAAGCTAAACTAATATGACACTTCAATAAAGTGGTCTGCATATAGGTCTTTCACACCCTTTGTTAGATTTATTTCTAGCTTCCTTATAGCTTTGTTAATTAACTCTAGTTAGTTTTTCAACATTAAGAATAATGTACGCTGTAGTTTTGTTGTTTGTTTAGTGTGCCCTTAATCAGTAGGAGAAGGCACATTTCTACTTATTCGCTGAGAGTTTTTGTTTTTGTTTTTTTGCTTGGTTTCATTGTGTTTATCATCTATGGATATTACATTCTATTTCTTGTTTTTTCTGTATGTGTTGAGATGATTATTTTTGTTTGTCCATCCTTTAATTCATTAACCCTGTGAATAATTTTTATGCTTTTTAAAATGTCCTCCCTCATTTCTTTCTTTGTATCTTCCTTCCTTCCTTCTTCCTTTAACGCTAAACAAAACAAGTGTGGAACCAAACTGATAAAGATAGATTTTTTTTTTTCTTTTTTACACGCCAGTGGATTGGGTTTGCTCTCATTTTGTTTAGGCTATTTACGTGTAAAATCTCTCATGAGTGAGAATGTCTGGTATTGATATCGACAGGTCACAAGCCACAGAAAACAAACTTTCGAGTATCTCCTCCTTCTTCCATTTTCTGGGAAAAAGATGTATAGGACTGAAATTACCTGTTTCTTTAACTTTAGGTAAAATAATCTGGAACTGATTTTTTTTTTTTGCTTTAGAAAAATTATGTTTTAAATGAAATTTGATTTTCTTTAGTTACTGTAGTACTCCTCAGATTTTCTATTCCTCTTAGAGCCACCTATGGTATTTTTTATTCCATCCATATTCTTACTAGTTTTAGTATCTTCTGTATATGTCTATGTATAGCCATACGCCCTTTTTTTAAATATAACTTCTCATGTTCTACTTTGATAAATTGATGCATTTATTTAGATTTTATGTCTTTTGTTTTAGTAATACTTTTTAAAATTAATCTATTTTAATTTTGGATTTTTTAAAAATAATGACAGAAATATCAGAAATAAAAATATACATATTTAATTTCCCATTATTAATTCTGCATTTATAGCTTTAACATGTAAAATAAACTAAACATTTGCCTTTTCCTCACATCTCAAAATTAATAAACTTACTGAAAAATGGAAAGACTGTGTTTAAGAGTTATTTAAGATGTTAGCTATAATATTTTGATATCTGCCAGAGTTATACATTAATTCTATGTTATGTTCTGATTTCAATGATTATTTCTCCCCCACGTATGACTTAACATCACATACTGCATGCATTTTTTTCTATAAGAAGAAAATTATTCTTTGTGCAAAAATGGTAATTTTTTATTTTCTCCAAGTTTATTTAAATTTGAAAACTCAAACTTTTTAAAGATTATGTAATTTTTTTTTACCAACTGCTATGCTTTTCTTAATGATCAAACCAATTGTTCATCCCTTAGACTCTGACAGCATACAATGAATTCTGACAACTTTCTCCCACCCCAGTTCCTGAATAACATGTAATTTCCTTGATATGACAAAATATCATTTTAGCATTCATGTCATGCCTTGGTGTTCATTTTTCATTTTTCTGTAAGTTAATGAGTTCTAGCAAAGAGTGCCATCATAAAGTTGTCTTTTGCCAAAAGTCCTGTTGCAGCATATGGAGCTAGTGACAAGATACAGTATTAAGGAGATTTGTTTTAAACCAAGCCTCTAAAGTGTGCATGGAAATACTAAATATATCCCTGCATGTTTTGCAGACAATCCTGGTTTGCTGAGCCATGTCACAGTGGGTATTAGAGTTCTGGATGTCAATGACAATCCACCTGAACTTGCCAGGGAATATGATATCGTTGTCTGTGAAAATTCAAAACCTGGCCAGGTAAGTTAATTGTTTCCTTCCTATCATTGGAATGGAAGAAAAATAAGCAGCTCTATTTCTATTATTTTAGGTATAATCCTCAAAATCCCTCAATATTATTTTTGTGCTCAGTAAAAATAATTTTATAAAGCTTTAAGTACCAAATGGATTTTTTTGAGAATTGTTGAAAATAAATTTTCTCCAGAACCCAAATGTAAATCAAAAAATGAACTCATTCATACATACATTCATCATACCAATAAAATTATATTGAATGCTTTGTGTGAAGCCTTGTATTAAATGAGGAGGAAACTGTGAACTTTCTTGTCCTGTGACATTGTACTGTAGTTTTGCAAGATGTTACCAGTGGGGGAAACTGGGTACATAGCATCTGCCTATATTTCTTACAACTGTATATGAATCTATAATTATAAAAAAATAGAAAATTTAATTAAAAGTAAAAACATTTTTAAAAGATATAATACCTTAAAAAGAATAATACCAAAAGCTAATTTTTCATCAAGAAAGATAAAACCCAGGGGCACCTGGGTGGCTGAGTCAGTTGAGCATCCACTCTTGGTTTCAGCTCGGGTTGTGATCTCAAGATGGCGGGATCAAACCCCCCTAGACAGGCTCTGCTCTAAGCATGGAGTCTGCTTAGGACTCTTTCCCTCTTCTCTCCCTCCCCATTTTGCTCCTCCCCCTCCCCCTACTTGCCCATGCACACCCATGCTCATGCTCTCTCTCTCAAATTAAAAATAAAATCTTAAAAAAAGAAAGATAAGACCCAGAAAACAATGGAAAGATAATTCCCAACAGTTGCACGATAATAACTGACAACCATGAATTCTTTTTTCTACCAAAATATCCCTCAAAAACAGAACAGAAAATCTCAGAGTTAAGCCAACAAAAATGTGAAAATCTCTTACCATAAGGTACACCCTAAAGCTTTTATTGGGTAAAAAAGAAAAATAATTATACTGGCAGCCTGGAGTCATAAGGAACCTTCAAAACAAACACAATCAATAAGTATATTCATAAAAACTAAATCATTAATGAATAAATAGAAATCAAAGAAACATTTTCCAGAGTTTAAAATAGACATCATATACATGGCAACAAGAGATCATAAGTTAGAAAGACAAATGAAGTTAAAATATTCTAAACTCCTTAAATTTTGGTTCCTTAAAATTTGAAAAATTTGGCTTCTTAAAATTTGAGAAATTGATAAACCACTAATTTATAATAGATTTTATATGTCCAGAATGCATGCTGTAACCCCTAGATCAACTAATAAAAATAGTAAAAAAACATGTAACTGATAAGCTAGTAGAAACTGTAATTAAAAAGACTTAAAAAGACTGGGTGGCTCAGTGGGTTAAGCGTCTGCCTTCAGCTCAGGTCAAGATCCCAGGGCTCTGGAATCTAGCCCAGAGTCTGGCTTCCCACTCAGTGGGGAGTCTGCTTCTCCTTTTCCCTCTGTTCCTCCCCACAGTTGTGCTCTCTCTCTCTCAAATAAATAAAATAAAAAAATCTTTAAAAAATAAATAAATAAAAATACTTAATCCTGGAACACCTAGGTGGCTCTGTCAGTTAAGCGGCTGCCTTCGGCTCAGGTCATGATCCCAAGATCCTGGGATGGAGTCCCACATCGGGCTCCTTGCTCGGCGGGGAGCCTGCTTCTCCCTCTGCCTGCCTCTCCCCCTGTTTGTGTTCTGTCTCTCTCTCTGACAAATAAATAAGTAAAATCTTTTTAAAAAAATACTTAATCCTAAGGAAAGCAATGTTTACATTTCTATTTCTTGACCTTAACTGTCTTCATGAAAATGTTTGTTCACTTTAAAATAATTTATATACTTAGAAACTTGTTGCATGTGGTTTTATCCCACTAGAGTATGTTTTACAGTAAAAAAGCTTTTCCTATAGGAGCAATTTTCAAGGATTCTAGAAGGACCCTTTGAAAACTAAAATATAATCCTAATAAAATATGAAATTTATAATCGATAGTAATTCCAAAATAATCCAGAAACTTCTGTGAAGTTTGTAAAGCTCAAAATTAGGATGAAAAATTCTCATATTTGCTGCTGATATATAGATTGTCACAAAATAGGCAAAATAAAAGATAAAAGTTTTAGTACACAAAATTCTAATAGCTGGGTAAAGGTCATTTGATTTAAAAAATCAAGAAATAAGACAAGAAATATAGAAAAAATGGAAAAATAGAAAGTAAATAAAAATGATGTAAATTTAAAGTATATGTTAGTATCCTTGTTGAAATAAAATCACTTAAATACTCAAAAGATGCATATTGTCAAAATAGAAAGAAAAAAGGTCATTTAAATGTTTTTATACGAGGTGTAAAATAGGGGGTCCTGGGTGGTTCAGTCAGTTAAGTGTCTGCCTTCAGGTCAGGTCATGATCTGAGAGTCCTTGGATGGAGCCCCAAGCGGGGCTTCCTGCTCAGTAAGGAGTCTGCTCCTTCCTCTCCATTTGCCCCTCCCCACCGCTCGTGCGTGCGTGCTCTCTCTCTCAAATAAATAAATAAAATCTTTAAAAAATAGAGGTATAAAATAAACAGAATAAAGGAAAAGAGTTTGAAAGAAAATATATGTAAAAATATACCAAATAATTACTTTATTAATTGCTATATACATACTTACCCAACTACACACACACACACACACACACACACACACACACACACACACACATTTCAACAACGGAATGTTACTAGATATAAAGAAGCACATTCATTGTGATAAAAACAGTTTATACACCCGGTACAAATGACAATTTTAAATTTATATATACTTATCAATGTTGCCTTAAAATGAACAAACCAAAAATGATAGAAATAACAAAAAATAGACTAGCCCATTGTTGTATTGGGAGTTTTAGTATGCTTTTACCAGAAACTGATAGAATAATTGTATAAAATTTTGGGAAGGATATTGAAAATTGAACACCACAATTAACAAACTTTACTGTTTGATAAATATAGAATAATGCACTGAACAACTTCAGATCACCATATTCTTCTGAAACTTACAGAGAACATTGACCAAAAATTTACTGTATACAGGACCACAGAGTAAGTTTTAATAATTTGCAAAGGATTGGCCTTATTATTTTCTGTATGACAAAAAAATAAATAAATAAAGCTAGATACTAATTCAAAAGTATTGCTAGGAAGAAAAAAAAGTATTGCTAGAAAAAAAATCCATTGGAAATAAGGGCACCTCTAAATAAGCTAAGAATCACTTAAGTAATAAAAATTAAAAATATTTAAATGGAATGATAGTAAAAATGTACTGTATTAAAAAGTAAAAAAAGGGGAAATCTATTTTCTACTCTTCCTTTGATGAAACATAACTCTAATATAAAAAAATGACAAGAATATAATCCCTCACAAAATCTTTGTTTCTTTGGTCCGTGGGTTATTGAGAGAATTTAAAATTGAATCATTTGAAATGTGATATAAAAATTTTAAAATCCAAACATAAGCTAATGATTGCATCAGTCATTTTTAGATGTTTTCTTTTTAAGTAATATATTTCTTTTTTTCTTTTTTTTTTTAACTTCAAGGTAATTTCAAAATTTATAGGATAGAGTGAGATGCTGTATTGGGAGCAATTCATATTTGCTAGTCCCAGCCACCTTTGCAGGTGAAAGCATTGAAAATTTGGGCAAATAATACTTAGTCCTTGCTCTTGGATCAGTTGATTTTTCTCCTGTCATTGTGAACATGTGCTCCCAAATCTAAAACGCTAGTGTTAGTTTTCTAGATTGAATTCTCTCCATATTGGCCAGTGACCTTGACTTTTTCCATTGACCTCTTGATCATGGGAAAGCTTATTCAGGCTCTTTTTCCAGGTCATGCTTTCCTGTCAGTGCCAACTTGCTAGCCTGGGTCATTCTATTTTACCCTCCACACTGACCACCTAAGGTCCATAGCATTTCTAAGAAATGGTTTATGTGACATTGACAAATGCTTTCTTCATCTCTAAAATAAAGAAAATTGTTGGAATTTCAGGGCCCTTCCAAGCCTGAAATTTTATGAGTATATGAGTAGATGAGTCTCAAATTCCTTTAAATGTGGATCACTTTATTCTCCTCACATGGGAAGCCATTCCATTTTTTAGAGAAGGCTAAATTTGTGACAAAAACGTATCTTTATCTTCTGGGTCCCATTAACCATTTATATAGTGTTTTTCTTTTCTTCAGATAACCGTTACTGTTTTCAGAAAGCAATCACTAGACTTAGCACCCCTAAGATCTAATGTATATCGATTTATTTATGTGATTATGGTTATTATCCTTTAAAAACTATATTCATAGTTAGCATCATTGTTGTCTTTAATATTGTATGATTTTAGATGTCACATTAAGATACTTGGGTTCTTTATATTGCTTAAGTATCTGTTTCTCTAAACATTTGTTTCATCAAAATGAATTAAAACTTTTTACTGAGGGAATGAAAAGCCATTTGAAGATATTGTTTATTGAACTCTTATTTAAACAAACCACTGCCAATCTGTGTGGCCATTTTTTATGATTAACCTATTACAAGGGAAATGATCTGAATCTTTCTATTGTTTAATTTTGCCGCCTTTGGTTCATTTAACCTTATGTTTGTAGCATTTCTGGATAAACTTTGTGTATTTTGATGCAGAGTAGGAATAGGGAAGTCTGTTTAAATAATGATTTGTGAAATAGGTTTTCTGAAGCATATTGCCCAGCTGTACAATGTCTCCTCTTTCTGTAACAATTGCTTTTAGAATTATAGACATTTTTATTATGGATGCTGTGCATCTAAATATAACAGCACGTGACCATGGCAGAGAGGCGTGTCTTTTGTGAAGCAGAGGTTTAAACCACATACAACAGCAAAGTTCACATTGAATCAGGTATCAATACACCTGAACTGCAACAATATATTTCTCTGAATTAATAAATTTTCCTGTTCTGAAAAAAAAAATTTTGAAATACCTTGCATGAAACAAATATTAAAAAGAAAATCATGCATGCATGAAATTTGAAGTCAGTTCCCAAAGTAAAGTGAATTCATAATAAATGAGATGGGTCTACATGTAGAAACTGAAATATGAATGATGGAAATGTTTTTATCTTATTTATATTGACTTTCCCCTCTGTGTGTGTGTGTGTGTGTGTGTGTGTGTGTTTCATTACAAAGTAAACTTAGAAAGCATAACATCTATTAAAAAAAATTGTATCACCTAATACCAGCATACCTGGTGTTCATCACGTCCAATTATTAATAATAAACTTTGTATGAAAAAATACCTAGATCAGTAGAGATTTTACAACAAGATTTTACAAAGGTCAACTCATTGAACCAACAGAAGTTAGTGTTATTATTAAATAAATTTATGATCCCGCTTGAGATTATATTATAAAGCACATTCATTGATTAATTTAAAGAAGATACAGTGTGTTCCATAAAATATTCTTTTTTTTTTATTTTATTTATTCACTGGAGAGAGAGAAAGAGAGCACAAGGGGGGGCAGAGGGAGAAGCAGACTCCCCACTGAGCAGGGAGCCCGATGCGGGACTTGATCCCAAGACCCTGCAATCATGACCTGAGCTGCAGGCAGACTTTTAACCAACTGAGCCACCCAGGCGCCCCTAGAATATTCTTTTAATTTAAATGTTTAGTTAGGACTAGCCCATTTACCTAACAGAAGACTACATTATTTGTATATATCTGTGACACTGACTAGTTTGATGTTTCCCCCCTTTAATAAAGTACTCAAGAAGTAATAGACCATAGAAAATACATTTATACAGGGTGATATATTTATTTGGCAAAAGAAATACAAAATTGATTCTAATTAGTTTCTGCTAAAAGTGAATCATTATTCATGGGCATTACCAAAAACTACAGCTGTTGATTATTTATAAATACCAACTATCAATTTGGATTCCCTCCCCCCTTTAGTAGAATAAATCTGTGACTGTGTTTCTCTCAGGTCTTTCAAAATAACCAAACACTTTATGCACAAATTACATAATATGCACATTATAGAAAACATCTAAGTTCAGTTAGAAAGATTGAGAGACAGAAAATAAATTGTTATGGATTGTACATCATCAACAATTTACACAAATGGAGGGCACAGGTAGCACAGTGTATATAAATCATAACTGACAAAAACATAGAAAATATTGATGATGTATACATGGCACTTATCTAAATATTTGCCAGAAGTGTACATCTTTTCAAAATCACAGACATGTTCACTTCTGAAGTGATTTTCCTAATAAAAGTCTAAGGAAACAATAAATGGAAATCTATCTCCTACTGAAAGAGAAAAGGTGATTAGCAAACAGAAAAATTGAATATACCATTCCCTAACAAGAGGCTATCTCTGAGTTCTAGATAAAAGCGGAGCAACATTCTAGGTTTTTGGAAGCATTTTTCAGAAGCATTATGGAAGAATAAGTATGGATGTATGAGGAATGTTCTTCAGGAATTCAAAATGAATGGTTCACTCTTAAACAAAATGTGGCAATCAGCTCATCTTTTGCTATGGACACGAGATCAAGAAGTTTTTTAAGAAAGATAAATTTGCCATGACTGAGCTTCCTAGTAAATTCAGATTTGAAATTACTTGTATAAAAATGGAAAGTATATTTTACTAATGATAACAGTAAAACAGTAAAGATATAATATGAATTATATCAGTGTTTAACAAATAGAATAAGCTCATTTGTAAAAATTTAAAATGGGAAGGAAATAATTGTCCCAAATTAGTCATAAGAGGAAATATAAAATAACTTAGTTGGTTTAAATTAATTGTTCTCTGCCAATCTCTTCCAAAATCACATTCTAGGATAAGAAGTGAATTTGCAAGTATATCAGTAGGTTATGAGGTATCATTGGAGAATGAAAATGAGCAAGGATTAGGGGAGATAAGACATTTATTTTTAAAAAGAAAAACGTGTATTTATTTTATTTGACCCTGAAAACAATCTTGAAAATTTAATATTTTTATTTCAGTTTTATATTAAGTACCTGAGAACATGGGTATTTTCCTCAGATTACACACACTCTGAACTCTATGGAGCTTTTCACACTTGAGAAAAATTGTCAGATTGCTTCCGATTATCCATCAATTTATTCTCCTATCAAGTCAAAAGTCAATAACAAGGGGAAAAAAAGGATTCATCCAGAGACCAGCTATAATTTAAACAACAACAACAAAAAAAGCAAACAACAAGGAGATACGTAGATTTTTCAGCTCACAAATTAATAGTGTGAAGGGAAGTAAAGAAGAGAAGAATGATAGAGACTTCTTGGGGTATGAGGGGGTTGAGGGGAAGCTTTTACCTAAACTTCTTGCTGAGAAAGTACATTCTGAGCAATAGAGAGCCATATGCAGATATGGATGAAATAGAACACTTCCATAGCCCGAAGCACTTTCTTCACTTCCCCTTTATGAGGACGCATGCTTTTCTGGTCCTACTGTCACTGATGACTCCTTCTTAGTACTTTTACATTCATCTTCATCTCCCTGACCAACTAATGGACTCAATGCATGGATAGGAATTTAGCTTTTAACTGTTGTACATATTGGTATATTATTTCACTTGGAAAAGATTGAAATGGGATGAAATTGAGTAAGATGTTTTTAGAAATCATAGCAATTTTTGAAATGAACACACTATATTTCACATGCAGGAAACACTGTCTTTTTTAAGATTTTATTTATTTATTTGAGAAAGAGAAGGCATGAGCAGAGGGGCAGGGTGCAGAGGAGGGGCAGAGAGAGAGGGAGAAGAAGGCTCCCTGCTCAGCAGGGAGAGATCCCCAGGACTCTGGGATCATGACCTGAGCCCAAGGCATACGCCTAACCACCTGAACACCAAGGTGCCCCAGGAAACATTCTTTTTATGGCTTCTTTTTCCTCTCTTTCTTTTAATTTCTCTAAGGAAGGGCTAGAAAAAGGACACCTAAGCATTAGGATACTAATTTTTAAAAGAGGAAATTATTATCTTGCATATTAGTTTGGATATTTCCTAAGACTGTAATGGCTACTGCTGTTGGACTTTGTGTTCTGTTCATAAGCCACCTGGAATATTTCACTTATATATTCTAACTTTCTCTGCTCCATAATGTGCCTAGTCCGAATTTTGGAATTGCTTTGTCTCAACCACTGTATATGAGAAGTATTCCATAAAACTGTGAGTGGTCTGGTTTTGTTTCTGCCACTATTGTAACAGCTTGGGGGCACATCACAATTCTTTGGGGTCTCACATTCCTTATCTTGGCTATGTTAAAATAGAGGGGCTAGGTCATGCTCTCAAAGGTCCCCTAAACTGTAAAAATAATGTGACTCCACTGTTTTTGCATTTACTTACTGATAACAACATACACTGCAAAGCTGTTCTACACGAACACTAGGATATTTATATTTGTACAAACAATACTTCCTGTTTCCTCAAACAGGTGTTCTTATAAAATCTTGCAGCTAATTGGCCCCAAGGTACTGTGGGTGATAAAGAAAAAAAAAAATTAAATGTTTGTGCTATGCTAAAAAATAAAGTGTGGATGATTATAAATTGTTCTATAACCTGTTTTCTAAAATCTCATGCAAGAACAAACCAGTTAGCTGGGACATTTATTACTTGAATTTGAAAAGACTCAAGGTGGATAAAGGGGTCTTTAAAAATTCTTTTGTGATGGTAATTAAAAATGCTATAATATAATTATAATCAAAGGAATAAGCCAAATTAAGTTTCCAATTTAGTCTTTGCTTTTTCTCTTCAGGTGATTCATACCATCAGTGCCACTGATAAAGATGATTTTGCAAATGGACCAAGGTTTAACTTCTTTCTTGATGAACACCTATCTATAAACCCAAACTTCACTCTGAAGGACAATGAAGGTGAACATGATTTACATATACTTTTTAATCTATGTGATATGTTTTGACTTCATGTGGAATAGGCCTGAGCAGTTTTGCTTTATTCGTACATACGCATGAACAGCTTGCAAATCAGCATTCAAAGTCAGTTTGATGTTAATGTATTATGATCTGTGAATAGCCTGTATTTAAAATTGAGCCATATGTACAAATAAATTTCATTGAGTTTAATCAGAAGCATCCCTTTAAACAAGAAATGTACATGTAATATGCTCTTGGGCAAATTTTAAGAGAAATCTTAGCTGACAAACATGTTTATGAGAGCTGCTTGCAATTGCTAGGAGGTAGAAAAATTTTAAATTAGGAAAAATGAAAAATATGTCCTAGGGACAGTTAAGAAAGGAAATGCAATGTTTGAACTCATCTTGCAATAGCAAGGCTATCAAGATGTGGTGTACAAATTATATTTCTTCTTGTTATTATGAATATTTTTCAAAATATGGGTAGAAAATATGCATAATTGCAGAATATTGTGGAAATTTTGAATTACTTTTGTTTAAACTTCTGTATTGTGTGGGGGAAAAAAAGAACACCATAATTTAGTAACCAGAGAAGTCTTATGTTTTAGATTCCCTATTTGGTAGGTTTCTCAAGGTTGTATAAAACTGCACTTTGCTGTAAAGGAAACATTGAATCAGTCAATGTGTGCAGTGTTCTGATTTGTATCAACTTTCTTCTTCCCCAAAACTATCTTTGATCACGTTTATCTGAATATGCTATTATTTGAGATTTAACATTTGCCTCAGAATCTTATGAGAGAAACAATAGTGCATTAATTTAGGAGTAACGTTTAATTCTTTAATTCCCTCTCTGTACCCTTCAGGGAGATGTATTTTCAAACATAATGTATATATATCTCACTAAATGTCAACTCACTAAAACATTATGTCCATTTTTCCTAAGCTTCTTTAAATTATCATAACAAGGATACCAAATTGTACATGTGGCCATAACAAAGTTTATATGAAAATAAAAAGCTGCTTGTTTGTCTCTCATTTTAACTACCCTATGGTCAGCTCTACCTATGGAAACACATATTTGTGCATGTTTGTGTATGATGAATTGTATTAACTGATTACTATACATTTATGTACATTTGAACATCCCATTCTACAATCCCAAATATATTTAATGTAATTAACTGTTTGAAATATGTAAAAAAAAACCTCTATTCATCTTTCCCGTATTTCAGATAGTTACATAATTTGGGGAGCACTCAATTTTTTGCCTTAGTAGATTAAAATAATCTCTAGATCCCTATATTTATATTTCAGTTGTTTCTTTTTCCATTCTGATAAAGATTTTATTTTACACTTTTAAGTAATTTTAATTTGATATTATCATGAAAATTTGACTTGGATTTAAGGTGTGTTATATTCAAGTTATTTAACCTATATAAGTAAAATAGAAACAAGAAAATTTTACTATTGTTGAGACCCACTCAGTTACTGAAAGTTCTTTATATAAAATGTTTATATCTGGAATTTGTGAATTTAATGAATGGATAAACTCAAAATGGCTTAATTAAATGATTTGACATCACTAGTGGTGGGAGCTCATTTTAAGGAATTCCCCTCAAACATATGCACACTTTTAAAAGGGTTTATGATCCTGATGTAAATTTTTAAACTTTTTTTTAACCATAACTATGAATGGTTAAACCAGCTATACTATGTTGAGTATGTGAGGCCTATGGGCAGTTGAGTAGGGATAAAGATGTTTTAATCTTTATAATAGTAAGACTATTTTGAAAAATATTGGGAATTGATAAAATTATAAATAACACAGGAAAATTTCTTTTGAATAGGTAACAGCAATTTCTAGAAAAGATTCAAATGTATAGCTGAAAGCATATGCTTATACAAGCAGACTTGATTATGCTAGATAAGCCAAGCCACCTAACTTTCCAAGCTCAGTTTTTATATCCATAAATTATGGTTTAAAATACCCACTTTAGGAGTGCCTGGGTGGACTCAGTCGGTTAAGTGTACGACTCTTGGTTTTGGCTCAGGTCATGATCTCAGGGTTGTGAGATTGAGCCCCACGGAGATCTCCATGCTGGGCATGGAGTCTGCTTGAGATTCTCTCTCTCCATCTCCCTCTTCTTTTGCCCCTCTGCTCCCTAAAAAAATAAATAAATAAATAAAATAAGTAAAATAAAATACTCACTTTGGAACATTGGGAGAATTCATCATACCATATATAAAGATGGCCTTTTCTCTAAACACATGGCAGCTAGAGGCAGTAATATGTAAAGATGAGATTAAAAATGGAACAGTCATACCAAAATGAATACACTCATACAAATATATGGACCCTTATGAAGAACAGAAACACCAAAGCCAAGCACAAAATTAAATCTATACTTGGATATGACAATTTAAAACTGTTAAGCGTCAAAGATAAGGAGGAAAAACTTTATACTATCAAAAAAATGCAAAATAATTAAAAAGCAATGATAATTAGATTTTTAAATGATTTTGTTTAGAGAGCTAGCGTGGAGGGGGCGGGAGGGAGGACCAGATGGAGAGGGAGAGAAAGGCTTAAGAAGACTTTGTGCTGAGTGTGGAGCCTGATGGGGGCTCAATCTCACCACCCAGAGATCATGACCTGAGCCAAAACCAAGAGTCAGTTGTTTAACCGACTTGCCACCCAGGCATCCCAATAACTAGTAAACTAGATTCCTGGTTTAAAAAAAAAAGATAGCAGAAGTTGATAAAAATCATCTGCTCAAAATGCTGATGAAAAATAATTTGCTATTACCAACCTTCTCTAGAGTTAGTTAAAAATAGTAAGCTATCAGGAATCAAGGAAGACTCATTATTAACCAATGTATAAAAATAAGCTTTTTACTTTTAGCTACTGATGTTTTGACAAATATTGTATTAATCTTTGTTTTCAGGATATCTGTGGAATATAATAGATAAGAAAAAATTGTGTAATTATGTTTCATTTCATATGTTAAAACTTGAAGAGTAAACACTAAATTAACAGCATAAAAATCTGTGTTTTCCAAAGCAAGGAACGATTTTTGGAAAATTAAATAATAAAACTTATTTTATCAATAGAACAGAAGACCAGAAAGGAGAATAAAAGATGTAAAGTAGAAGCACAGAAAATGAAAGAAGAAAGTAGAAATTCATTCAAACATACTGTGGCCATTATCAGATTGAATTATCATTTTTAATCAAAGCTATATCATATTTAGATATATGTAAATATATATATATATATATACATATATGCTGCTTAGATGAAATACACCAAATTCAAAATGATATAGAATGTTTGATATTAAAAGTTAGAAATATTTAGCCTATGGCTTCAAAAGAAACAACTATTGCTGGAAAAAAAAAAACAAATCCCAAACCTGGTGTCTTAAAATAAGATCTTTATTTGGGTCACATTTCTAAGAATGAGTGATTTCTGATAGGTTTGTCTAAGCAATTCTTCTGGTCTCAGGATGACTTCAGGCACTACAAATAATCAGCATTGTACAGAATGTTCTCAATTCAAAAAGAAAAAAAGGGAGAACAATAATAAGTAGAAACAAAACACAAGATTATCCTTGTTAATAGATGATGAAATTGTCTATATGAAAATTTAAGATAATCTACAAAAACACCTTCAGTAATAATGAGGTACTTCGCCAATTTTTTGGAATACTAATTAAATGCCTCAAAATGGATAGATTTCCTATATTTAAAAAATATGAATAAGTAGTAAATTTAAAATGGTACAATTTAAAATGGTACCATTTAAAATGGCAAAAATCAAATAAATTAGCCCAAAAGCTTTCTAAAATCATTAGAGGAAAAAAATCCAATGTATAATGTTCAAGTTGACCTTATGTAAAGAACAATCTACTGAAAATATAAAACCATGCAAGAAAAATAATATATTTACCAAATTAGTGAATCAGAGCAATCAGATTTTCATATTAATCTATAAACTAAATATAATTTTAATGATAAACTGAATTTAGTAATCTGTTAATAAAATGCAAATAGCAAAGCATTAAGAAAAGCAAGAATTTATTAAAAAGAAGATGGAGATATATGGTTAGCAGAAAGAGAAGTAAAGAAGGCATATGCTAACAGTAATCAAGACATTATAAAGATGAATGTAGTGAGTATAAACACAGACAGTTGGATTTTTTCTTTTTTCTTTTTTTTGTAATACAAGTGCATGACTTATGCTTCCATTGCCAAGGTATCTGCTTCCAAGAGGCACCTACTTCAAAGGGGAATTCACTTCGAAGAGGGCTAGCTGGAATAAACACATTCCCAGCCACAAGACTAGCTAAAGATCCAGGCCTCCTTCCCCTGTCCCCTGAGACTCTTTGGTTTAAGAGATCTTAATTGATTTTGATAACTGATCATTTGGGCCTTCTCTCTCTCTCTCCTTGTTTTTTAAATTCCCATTCATATGTTTTAAATTCATCGATAGAGTGAGCCCCCAAAACCATAGGACCCAACCTTGACCCCAATAACAGCAGAACTTACAAGCCCCGCCCCCATATTCTCTTTCTCTCTACCTTCACAACTTTGTGTGGACCCAGATGTGCCATGTAATTTTCCAGGATGTGTAAGTAAAAAACCTTTTTTCCAAAGTTTCCTGATGGCTATTGCTGAAGAGTGTCTTGCAATCATAATAAGAATCACAAGCACTGGTCCAACCACAACACTGGTTATTAATAGGCTGAAACCAGCACAAAACAATGAAGTACTCCTTAAATATGGTAGGAGTACAGAAGTAAATAAGGAGAAGAGGAGAACAAATTGAGGGGACTGAAATAAAATGATTAGATAACTAAATCTATGTATAAACATATGAATCTGATAGAAGACAAAGGTAGCATTTTTAACCATTGTGGAAAGGGTAATCCAAAAAGTACATAGAAATGGATCCACTGTTTATATATCTAGAGAAACTAAAATTAGAATCTCTCAAATACATGCACAAAAATAAATTATATTAAAGAACTCCTTGTACAAGCAAAATTTTAAGAATTTTAGAAGAAAATAGGGTGAACAAATTTTATGTAACGGGGTAGAAGAGGATTTTGCATAAAAGACACGAATAGCACATTCATAAAACAGTAACAAATGTGATAATATTAAAATTATATTTCTGCATCAAATGATTTCTAAACAAAACTTACAAACAGGTTATAACCTAGGGTAAGATATAGCCATAATAAATGAGTAAGGATCAGTATCATGAATATATTTACAAACCAAAATAAGCATTCCAAATAGGAAATAAAATAGTTAAAGGATATAAAAAGTAATTAACAGAAGAGGAATAATAAAATAGTAAAATAAACCTATGAACATATGAACATGTGTTCAAAACTATTAATGATCTTACATAGAAACATAAGAAGACAATAACAAAAATGTCACATGCGTCCCATTAGTCAAAAATAAAAACAAAATCTGGGAATGTCAATGGTTCAACAACCAAGCAGTCATTGAAGATGTATAATAAGAGACTTCACACCTTTATGTTGACATTATACTTCACCTACATGGTAAATGGTGAGTCTGGACCCAATTTCACGGATGCTGGCACAAGGTTCTTTATTCCTGGGTCAGGGATGAATGCTTCATTTCTCACGGCATGGGAGGCAGTATGAACTTCATGTTTTCTCTGATTCCCCTAACCCCAAATTGTCAGAGAGTGACATGGAGTGGCCCAGGTGCATGGTATGCACGCAGTGGGTTTGCTTCACAGCAGAAGAGCCTTAAACTAGGGAATTCCCAATATTCCCAATGTTCTGCAAGGAAATTAGGTTGGACTTTGCCCCAGAGATTATCCTTACATTTATATAATGGCGTGATAAATAAACCTGCCCTCTGCTCTGGAAGGAGGCACTCTGGTTATCTTCTAGCACTATCTTCTATGTTCTGAATGAGAGTCCATGCTGCATGCTGTGACATGAGTAATGAAGTCCTTTGTGTCTGACCCAGGAGCCTTGTATCTTCTGGCAGCATCTATAAAGCTGTAGCAGACTAACCTGTTAGCACATGAGTCTGGTAAAATCTCAGTCCCTCTTGACACATCATTGGACTAATTCCTACTAAAAACTATTGTAAAAAAAACCATATTTATTATAACTCATTCAAATGTATATACTAAGTTTATTCCAGAGACAGATACCTTAACCGCGTTTATGCCTGCAATCATATCATGTCACTAATGTCCTCATAGCAAGTCAGATCTTGGAGAACAAATGTCTCTTCACATGTTCCATCCTACTTACAAAAAATTTGTTTTTTGGGGGCCTATTTTTCAGTATTCCCTGTGACATACACTGTGAGTGTATTGGCAGAAAACACCAGCATGCAGCTAATATTCTGCTCAAAGAAACAACAGTCCTAATAAAGCGAATATGTCCATTCATAGAAAATGTAGCCCAGACACCGACTGCTTTGGTTGATAGCAATTTTTTTCCTTTTCTAGAGATATAAATCTCTAGTGAAATTATCTGTCCTTTCTTTTTTCCTCTATTTCTTAAACATATTAATCTTAACAATTTTACAATCATTGTCAACTAACTCTAGTGTCTCAAGACGACAGGTTTTTGTTTCTCATCAGGGACATTGGAGAGACGGTACTGGGACACATGGCCTTGTGTCTTGATATGTCTGGTAAATTTTTGTTAGATGTCCCATGTAGTGTACAGACCTAGGAGAGTCTCCACATGACAATGTGTTTCTTCAGGGAGTATTCACCATTTTCCCTAACAAGCAAAGGGAGGGGATCATTACGTTAACCCAATCAGTTGAGCTAAATCAAGGTTGATTTGTAGTTTTGTTCAGATTCAATCTCTGCCCGTTGCTAGGACATGGCCCTCTAGGACTTTCTACAGGGGGCTTGTTTGTGTACTGGGACCATAGCCCCGGTCACTAACTATAACTATTACCTGTTCAATACAAAGAGAGGGCAAAAAAAAAAAAAATAAAAAAAAAAAAAATAAAAAAAGCTCATCTTTGTATTCCAGGCCTTTTCCGCTAAGAGTTTTAGATTTCTGCTCAACTTGCAATTTAACTTCCAATTTAAACTTTTAATTTAACAAATGTCTTTAGGGAAAGTCAGCCATGTGTTTAAGGCCCCTCAATTTCCAATTTGACTGCAGGCCCAGGAGACTTCTGAAAGTTCTAGTTTCTCTGTCCCCAGGTTGGAATTCCATCTTCCCGTTAGTTTCTAGTACAAGCAAATGGATTGAAGTCAGCAGCCCCCTGTTCATGTGCTTCCCCTCTCTGGAATCTTGCCCCATCCGGTTATCTTGCTTCAGCAGTTCCTGAATGCCCTTAAACAGATACTTCCTTTCTCTTTGTTATCACTAAGAGTATCAGTCAGTCAAAAACCAATTTACCTAGACCTCCATTTTATAAAACAAGAACTGTTTGGCAATAGTTTTGTTAAATAGTTGGCATATAAACCAGACTCAGAAGAAAGGATGCTGTTCAGTAGTAACCTAATTACCATAGAGATGCTGGCTCCCTGGATATTCACTGATATGCTACAGATACTTATTCCTTAAAATTTAATTTAAATTGGGGCACCGGGGTGGCTCAGTTAAGTGTCTGCTTTCGGCTCAGGTCATGATCCCAGGGTCCTGGGATCAAGCCCCGTGTCGGGCTCCTGGCTCTGCAGGAAGCCTGCTTCTCCCTCTCCCACTCCCCCTGCTTGGGTTCCTTCTCTCACTGTGTCTCTCTCTGTCAAATAAATAAATAAATAAAATCAAAAAAAAATTAATTGAAATTGGTTCAGAACACCATCCTATATACTGAGCAAAACCAAGATCCTTTGCAAAATTTTTGAAAGTTGGATTGGGTAACAATATTGTCACTCCATGCCAGGTACCACCTCAACTGATTTTTTTGTATTTCTCTGGCTTTTGTTTGCCCTGTTACTTTCCCATGTCTGCTACATTCCTTCTCCCAACGTACCATGTGCTCAAAGCATCCACTAGTACCAAATGTATGGGTGAACAGAGTACAGTGAAAAAACAGCCCAGCTTAGCAGATATCTGAAAGGAATAGTAGTTGAAAGAAATTGTAGCCTAAAAATAGATTTCAAACTCATTCTTCTAAATCTTTTGGGCCAGCTAGGTGCAGCTAAATAAACTTGGCCTGGGGATAGATCCAGAAAGTCACCCCCAGAGCAGTGTAGCATTGAGATTCACAAGAAGATATTTAAATACTGGCCCAAATCTACTCATTACCGCTTGTGATGTTGGAGAAATTGCTGGGAATCAGAGCTCAAAGAATTTCCTTAAGTGGAAGCATTGCAAGGATCAAGTAGGTTGAAAGAGTCAGTTAGTGTATATTGGGATGCATTTACTATTAGAAAGAGAAAACAATACAGACTCTTTGAGTGGACACATGAAAACATTGCCAATTTAAAATTTCTGGTAAGATAAGAAAACTCAAATGGACATTGCTGAAAACTGAATTAGTAATCAGAAAGATGGAAGAAGAAGCAACACTGCGCAAGAGAACAGTGCTTTTCCCATACCCTCTCAAGCGACTTGAGAGGTGGCGTCCATGTCCTTGGGTACCTCCTGCTCTTGAGTCCCATGGCATTTGGCTACCTCTCCTGGTTTCTATTATCTACCAAGCTTCAGTCACTTCCCTCTTTTCACCAAAGTCTGGGGAACCCTGACTCCATCCATACTCTGAATCATAACTGGAAAAATTAATGCCCTTAAGCAAATTGGCCAGCACCTCAGCCACCAAACACCCAGTATCAAAGAGTCATCAGCCAGAGCAGATCCATTTTTTTTTTTTTTAATGACAAATGGTTGTATGATAACTGGCATCTCCCTAATCACAGCCATTGTCACACTGTGGTCTCTCTCCCCATTTAGACTGTAAGATTCAGGAATACAAGGACTTTTGTCTGCCTTATTTACCTGTTATATTCCTAACTCCTGCCATCATGTATGACACAGAGGAAATTTTAAGTAAATATCTGTTAAGAAAAATAAGATGGAAAAGCAGAAAAGAGTGATTTAGAGGTAGATTCTGGAAATAGTTTGCCTCTATTTGAAACCTAGGTTCTCTGCTGATTATGTGTGAGACCACTGCCAAGTCCTTATTCTCAGTGTATCTCAGTTTCTTCTTTTTTTTATTATGTTATGTTAATCACCATACATTATATCATTAGTTTTTGATGTAGTGTTCCATGATTCATTGTTTGCGTATAACACCCAGTGCTCCATGCAGAACGTGCCCTCTTTAATACCCATCACCAGGCTAACCCATCCCCCACCCCCCTCCCCTCTAGAACCCTCAGTTTGTTTCTCAGAGTCCATCGTCTCTCATGGTTCCTCTCCCACTCCGATTTCCCCCCCTTCCTTTTTCCCTTCCTGCTATCTTCTTCTTCTTCCTTTTTCTTAACTTATTTTGTAATATTTATTTCAGAGGTACAGGTCTGTGATTCAACAGTCTTACACAATTCATAGCACTCACCATAGCACATACCCTCCCCAATGTCTATCACCCAGCCACCCCATCCCTCCCACCCCCCACCACTCCAGCAACCCTCAGTTTGTTTCCTGAGATTAAGAATTCCTCATATCAGTGAGATCATATGATACATGTCTTTCTCTGATTGACTTATTTCACTCGGCATAATACCCTCCAGGTCCATCCACGTCGTTACAAATGGCAAGATTTCATTCCCTTTGATGGCTGCATAATATTCCATTGTGTGTGTGTGTGCGTGTGTGTGTGTGTGTGTGTGTATGTGTGTGTGTGTAACTCCTTCTTTATCCATTAATCTGTCGATGGACATCTTGGCTCTTTCCATAGTTTGGCTATTGTGGACATTGCTGCTATAAACATTGGGGTGCATGTACCCCTTTGGATCCCTACATTTGTATCTTTGGGGTAGATACCCAGTAGTGCAATTGCTGGGTCATAGGGTAGCTCTATTTTCAACTTTTTGAGGAACCTCCATACTGTTTTCCAGAGTGGCTGCACCAGCTTGCATTCCCACCAAAAGTGTAGGAGGGTTCCCCTTTCTCCGCATCCCTGCCAACATCTGTCATTTCCTGACTTGTTAATCTTGGTTTCTTCTTTTGTAAAATGGAGATATGGAGACAATATTTACTATTTCATGCTTCTGAAGAGAGATCAAAATATAAAGAATTTGAAATCACATATGAAGGGCTACAAGTTATAAAGGGCACATTGAAGGTAACTAAAAAATAAATACATAGAAACTAATAAGAAATACCCAAATAAATTACTCTGCATAAAAAATATTTAAGATTGATAGAATATGTATATATAAAATCCCAGAGAAATCCCCTAACTTGACGGATAAGAAAAAAATTTTATCAATTTCCAGGCAATGAATTTCAATTGTAAAGAAAATAAATAGTCCTGAAGTACTCATTTGCAAAATTACAAGCTAATAGTTGATGGGTCTTCTTTTAGTGACATTTGAAAAAAAAAAAAAACAACACTACAATAAAATAATCATCTTCCTATTAGGATATCACTCATATGATAATTAGGGAAGAGTATTTTAAAATACTGAATGCCTCAGAAAATCTAAAAACTATCAATTATAATAAAATTCCATGGATAAAATATTTGGAGATACAGCAGCCACATGAAAGATAAGAATAAATATCTGAAAAAGCAGAGACAAAGTATAAAATGAACAATGTATAATTACACATCAAACAGAAATAATGATGTAAGTGCAGAGTTTAATCACATGTATGAGCAATAATGATAATATAAAAAACATGCTTCTTAAGAAATGTCTATGAAATGGACTTTGGATATTTTCAATAAGAATATACTTATTTATTGTATTTAATTTAAAAATGAAGAAAAGCACCTGAGATACACACACACACACACACACACACACACACACACAGACACACATACACACACACACAGAGCTTTATTTCATTGCTTGACATTTACACTGGCTTCCAGCATTCTACAGGAGACTCACACTGTTACTATTCATCACCATTCTTACTCTCCTTAGAAAGAATGTGTTTTTTTTTTTCCTCTAAAAGAAATTATTGTAGTCAGGTCTTAGATTAACATTGGTTTTCTCCTACCACTTAACCTGTAAGATGGCATGCATTGTCTGTGGTGTATAAGGCAATGAGTGATCTAAGCTGTCCAGAATGTTAGGAGTTAAAACACAAAGCTCCTGCTTTCAGGGGACTTGCCATCTAGTTGGGGAAACCAGGATGTTATGAAATGTAACTTGCAACTGAAGGCAGTGAAACTAGAGTTACTTTAAAGAGAGCACTAAAGTTTGTACTGTTCAAAAGAAGTAGAACATGATTTGACTTTAAAGGATAGAATATATTCCGCCAGGTAGAATGAATCTGAGAATACTTTTCAATTAGATGGGGAATTGTGACAGCGCAGAGATGACAAAATGTAACATTAGTTAGAAAAATCTAGTCAGTGAGATTGGCAAAGCAGAAACACAGGCATTGTATTCACTATTGAGAACCTAAGTATTAAGCACTATGCTGTAGTCCATGCTTAAAAAAAAAAAAAAAAGATATTCTGCCATTAATCCTTTAGTTGTTCTAGTACCAAACAGTGGTGGATAGAACATTTTGTACTTAACCAAAATCTTCAATATTTATCTGGAAAATTAGGACCCTTACCTATTGAATACTAAAGGCTTTGATTTGAAAAATAACCAAGTGAAGGACTTCTACAATATATATTGTTTGTTTAATAATGACCTTATTTATCATTAACTAACATATCAATAATAATACAGTTTTATTTAAAATAAACAGTTCAGAAGACATTTTTTAAGTCACAACATTTTAAAATTACATTACTCTAAAACAACAAAAAAAGCATGAAAATGAAAATTTTTCCTATGGCCACCCAAGCTTTATTTGTTTATTCTTTTTCAAAGATTTATTTATTTATTTTAGAGAGAGAGTGAGGGGGCTGGGAGGAGGGACAGAGGCAGAGGGAGAGAGAGAATCTCAGGTAGACGCCCCACCAAGCCAAGAGCCCCATGCAGCTCTTGATCTCATGACCCTGAAATCATAACCTGAGACAAAATCAAGAGTCAGACACTTAATGGACTGAGCCCCTCCCAGAGTCCCCCGACCACCTAATCTTTAAATTGTGATAGGTAAACTTCATTTTAGCCTCAAAACTCCATTGTTTAATTCCAACTTCTTAACCAAATATCTATAGCAAATGAATTGTAGCCATAATGTCACAAAGTCCATGAGTGTAAGCTTATACCAGGATTCTGTGTACACAATAACTTTGTTCGTTCATTTTGTAATATAAAAGTGTAATCTAATCCCACAATATAAAATTATCATTAGTCTACCAGGTAAATATGTTCTGCTTCATGTTCTTTATGCTGCCTCTTGAGGGACTAGGTTTTGTTTGATGCAAGGAGATTTGCCAGCCTAATTCCTAGGCTTAATTCTAATTGTCAAGTGCATTTGTAAATCTCACAGATTTTACTAGGGGAGAGATCATTTGTAACTATATGTACACTCGTATCTCTCTTTGCAGGGCTCTAAATCACATTTAATATGCCTTTCAAATTTGAAAATCCTTATCATAATTTTGTTGATAATTTGCTTTCAAGAACATCCACTACTCATATTTGTTTCTGTTTTCTTCTTTAGATATATGTTTTCCACTTTGTAGATACTCCCATCCTGTGGGACTGTGTTAAAAGGTTGTTAAAAAGGTGTCTTTTGGGGGCACCTGGGTGGCTCAGTGGGTTAAGCGTCTGCCTTCAGCTCAGGTTATGATCTCAGTCTGCTTCTCCTTCTGCCCCTCTGCCTGCTTGCACTCTCTTTCTCTCTCTTTCTCTCTCTTTCTCTCAAATGGATGAATAAAAACCTCTCTCTAAAAAAAAAAAAAGTCCTTTCTGTTAAAAAAATAAAAGGTGTCTTTTGGGGGCCTTTTCTTTCAGATTTCACAGTCCATTGGTAGTGAAATGCAGTTATTTAGTTTGATACATACTGGGAGCCACCAGAGATTTTATGTTTATTTTGTACTTCTTTGGCATTTTCAGATTTGTAATAGTCAATATTCCCATAGTTTATTTTTGTCCTTCAAATGAGAACTCACAGCTGGTGTTGTAATGTGCTTAATTTCTCTACAGAGCATAACCATTTAAAATTCTGTTTTTATCCACAGGGCTTTAAGAGACCACTTAGCAGTTTCTCTCATTCCTAAATAAAATAACACACACATAGTCTGAACTGAGAATATAGTTACAAATGATGCCTCAAACATCCCCTATAGTGGATGTGGTAGCAGCTTTGCCTTGCTCAGACTTACGGGCAGTCTGGTGAGGCTGAGACTCACTGTTTTGGTTCTCTTAGGCATCTCCTTTCCTTCCCAGTCAAATCTCAGTCCTCCTGACTAACATGAGCGCTGTCACCCCTGATAGAATCACACTGTCCTTTACAAGAAGGTAGAGACTCAAACGTGACTTGTGAGAGGGCAAGCAGTTCACATACCATCTTGACCCTAAAATGGGGGAGCATGACTTGCAAGTATAGTGACTTGTTTTGGTGGCCCTTTTGCTCTAGATAGGAAAATATTCTTTTGTTTTCTTCTTAGTTATTTTTAATCTCTGTTGATTTTTTTTTTTACTTCTATATATTTTTTCCTAATGTATTTGTCAGACACCACCTCCTCTCGCCTTTTTATACTCGTACTCATGGTAACAACAAAAGGACAGCTAACTCATATTCTTTAGGCAAAAACATAAAAGTAGAACAAATAAAGATATGACTAGTTGTACCATTCCATGGCTCTTTGTTTTTGGTTTCTATTTGTGAAAATGTAGGTTATTCTCTGCCTTAATGGTTGGAAGGACATAATAACTCCTACAGGAGTCATGTACTCCCCCTTCTGCCCTGAGGCAGGGGAAACATTAAACAACTTCATAAATAGGATTATGTATTCACTTTTTAAAGCTAAAGATTTATCCTTACAGTATCCTTCAGTGTTTATAAATTTAGTGACTCCAAACATAGTATCATCTACTTTGATTCATCCATTCCCTACTAAGAATAATAGTAGTTGTTAAAGGTATGTGATCAGTAATGGGTAGAGGGTTTCTCTTATAGTTCATATACATTTTTTTTTGTAAACTACTCTTATATCTAACTCTACAAGTATTATATTATTGTGATATGTTCATGAATTTTGAATTTTGGGTAGGATTTCTATTTTAAAAGCTTCTTTTTTTTCATCACTTTCTCCACTGTTATTAACACTTATGCAAATTCATGTGTTATTCATGAGCAGATTTGCTGATATTCTTCAAGATTCATATTTTTGCTTCAGATGTATTTATATTCTTTTTTAAGTCTCTAATACACAGTCTTGCATAGACAGACATAATGAATGGCAAAGAGGAATTGAGCAGTTTCAAATGTGGTTTTAAAATGTTGATAATAGATGGTAGCTTCTTTTTGGGGAAGATGTTTTCCTGCTGTGAGTGTAAGATGAGGGCTCAAAAGAAAATGGCAAAAGAAACTCAGAATAGCTACTGCCTGGCATCTGATAAAGAATGGATATTAATAGATTGATTACTAATCTCCTTTGAGAGCGTAGTCTAAGTTTCTCTACATACTTGGTGGAAGAAATTGAGATGGTTATAACTATTTTGCCAACATATTTTATTTTTATGAATCTGAAAGCAGAAACCCTAGACATTGGATGGTTGTGTTTATCTGCGATTTAAAGATTATCAAGGAGTGTGGCAGATGGTCAAAGGGATGACATTCCAGGGTGCAAACCAGGAACATAATTACATATTGGATCATACATTTGTGGCTTGGCAGAAATGCAAGTGAGGCCAGGAGGATGTTTACAAACTTAAATGAACAGGCAGAACTGGAGTTTGAAAATTGATATTTGGGCAATTAGAGGCTAAAAGAAGGGGAAGCCAGGAAGCAGGAGAGAAGGAATGAATATTTAGTAGAGAGCATGAGGAGATAATGCTGCTGAAGTGTTACAGGATATATAAGTTCCTTTTCTTTTTAATGTCTTAATACATGTCAACATAATAAGGAAACTGTAACAGAAGACAAGTTCCTGCTGAGTGTAGTTCAAATCATTATTTATCAAGTACCTATTATGTGAAAAGAGCTTTACAGAAAAGGAAAAGAGCATTGTTTCATGCATGGGCTCCGATCATAGTTAAATTATGATCTTATTGCTGCTGGAAGACCAGAAAATAAATGAAAACAATATGAAGCCATGCATAGTTATCTGTCTGGTGAAATTAAGTTTTTATTTCCTAGCTTTCACTTTAGACAGATTAAAAAAAAAGTTTAGTTCAATTCGAGATCCACATCTGGGGATCTCAAACACTTCTGATATTCTGATGGATTTGGAAATATTATTTTAATAATCTGTTGGCTATGCTTGAAGCATATCTTTATACCTGCATTATCAGACAAAGAATCCTATGAAATGGCAGGGAGTGTTTAGGTGTCTAATAATATGTGTTTTAAAGAACACATAGTTTTAATACCTACCAAGATATACTTACCAGAGAGTACTTAAAAAGCATCCCTATTTAACTTAAATTATTTTACAGTTTACACAAGTAGCACAGAGATTAGAATCTTTCAAGGTCTCTCAAAATATTAAACAAAAAAGGGCACCTGGGTGGCTCAGTTGGCTAAGCATCTGACTCTTGATTTCAGCTCAGGTCATGATCTCAGGGTTGTGGGATCAAGTCCCACATCAGGCTCCACATTCAGTGTGGAGTCTGCTAGAGATTCTCTCTCCCTCTCCCTTTGCCCCTCCCCCTGCTCTCTCTCTTTCTAAATAAATAAATAATCTTTAAAAAAAAAGTTAAACAAAAAAATAGGACACGTAGTAGTTTCAGAAAATTATGTCTGAATTCCAGAACTAATATGCAGCCTGTGTTGTGGTATCATATTCTGTGGCCTTCTGTCCCTTTAGATACAGAGAGGTTGCAAGTGTACCTCTCTATTCAACAATTTATTTTACTGTAAATTTTTTTATGAATAATCAATCAGTTATAAAATCCCTGGTGTTCTTAGAACTCCAAAATGAATTTTATTCTTATGATTGCTTTTCAAAGGACTCCAAATCTCACTTCTTTCACTATTTTTAAAGTGTCCACATGAGTCAGAACTTACATATGCACAGCAGTCTCCCTACCTCCTCCTGTATGTGCCCATATCCTTTTAAGAAAAAGAAATAGAATATATATCAAAATAAAGAATGCTCTGTCACCTGTTTTGAAAGATTAAACCACTTTCAAGGCTATTTCCAAATTACACTGAAGATATAGTTGCTGGGAATTTCACGAATATATGGACTATATTCAGAAAGACATGAATTACTAAGAGAGTTTCCCAATTTTTCTGGCCATTTTCTGAGACCCTTTGGTCACCTGAATCCATATGGGATATGTAGAATTTTCACACTATTGCTTCAAAGACTTTTCATATGAAATATTTTTCTAACTTTTTTTCTCATCCCAAAGTCTTCTAAAATACCCATTGGGGTAAAATAGCACTTTTAAGCTAGTAGACTCAAAAGTATGCAAAGTATTCCAGTGCAGTCTTCCCAATAAAGAGATGCATAGATATCCCATACATTTATTGAATGATTCCAAGACTATTTTAGTTTTTTTTTTGACCTCCCTATGGCCTTATTTCTGCTTTCAGAGATATATATTGCAAAATAATCGCTGTTACTCAAGATCTATCCTATTGATATTTTTAGCATCTAATATGCATCTTTGTTTCACATTGTTTTAGTTTAAGGTCTTTGTGCTAGCTGTTCAATATCTTTTTGAATACTAACCAAATATATTTGCTTGGCTTCCAGGAGTTCTATGAGCTTCTGTCTTCATCCAAACTATTAAGAATTAGAATTAAGAACCAAACTTGGGTGTGTTATTAGAGACTGTCCTTTATTTGGCATTGATAATTAGCACTTTTCATTCAGAGATGTTCCATCTTACTTGCCCTTTATTCAGCTCATGTTAATTTTTTATCCACTTGGAAGTCAAGATTTTCTATAATACTTGGTTTATACTGTTTTAATTATACTTCAAGTTTAGAGATTTGTTGTTGCCCTTGACACCTAATTTTGCAGTTTCAACAAGACAAATTTTGTTCTCTGCACATAAGAATAAAAGTAAATAAGATATATATGTATATGTATGCATATATATCTTCCTACTTCTTTCATTTTAGTTCAAAGTTTTCTTGTTCAAGTTCAGTGAGCCTTCAGTCAAGTACATTTTTTGCAGTTCCGGTTAGGTACACAATATCCCTTTTCAGGAGCTCATTATTCTGCTCTGCTAAGTCTTTCTAGGTAAGAAGCTCTTTGCTTCCTGAATCCTCTTTTCTTTTCAGAAGTCAAAACTTCACCTGGAAAAAAAAAAAAAAGAATATCTTTATGTTTCTGTGTCTGCGAGCTTTCTATTTAAGAACCTAAGGTGTACTAGAAACGTTTTCTGGCTTTCGCCTCATTTCTGACTATGTTTCTGATTGCATTTCCAATAATTATTCTGAAAGAGAGTATGCTTCCAGATTAAGAATGTAAAGTGAACATTAGGTCAGAGCTATAAAAGGGAGTCCACACCTACCATTGCATGTTAGGTCATTCTACATTATTAATCATGTTTATTGAAATCAAGGACCAGTGCCTTACATCTCTTCTTCAGAGGCCAGCAGTGAGATTCTCAAACATGTTTGCACCTGTGAACACTTAGTTCATATCTTTGCCTTAGACAAGAGAGTTGTACATATAGGCAAGTCTATATAAATCATGATGCAACGACCTACAGCCAGGAGATGTGCTTCCTCAAAGCTTAGGTTTCTGGGAGAGTGCTTGTGACCGTTTTAGTTATACAACACACATGATATAATTTCTGCATTTTGCTTTCTCTATTCTTAACTCGCTTCAGAATAGACAATTGATACATTATTTTTTTCCTTTTCTACTGGGTAAGAAACCTTTTGTAATTTCTCATTAGGTTATTTATGCTCTATAACAAACCTTCAATTATATGTATATGTGTACATACATAATTGTGTGTGTGTATGATTAGAAACACATATATATGATTCATGTGTTTCATCTGTGTTACGTTGAATATTTTAAAAATGCATTATCTTTCTATTGCATTAATTTGGCCCTGTAAAATCAAGAAAGCATAGCTATAGGTTATTGTATCATGACCAGCTTAAACATACTCATATGTAACAGAATTCCAATTTTCTGGAAAAAAAATTGATGAGATAAAAGAATTTCTAAATGTAATTGTTTAATGATTTATTTACTTTTTAGTGAAAAATATTTAACTCATTGGTGTAGTTGCAGGTTAGGTTCTCTGGAAGCAAACTCTGAACTGGGGTTTAGAGGGCAGGTTGTTTACGGGAGTGTGTCCTTGAGATCAACATCTGTGGGGCAGTGGGAGGAAGAAGCAGAATGAGAATTGAGCTGTTATGCAAATTTAATGCCTCACAGCTGACCCAAGAGTAAAGTTCTGGAAATAAACATGTTGTTCACTATGTCTACATTCAGTAGAAATGGCTCCACCCTTATAACCTTGGAGCAATGAGTCATTGACAATGTGCTGCTCCAGAAGAACGCAACATAGGGCCAGGTGATAATCTACAGCTAGGGCAGCTAGTTATTCCATGCAGGGAATCTGCACAGCTCCTCTAAGTGTACCTACCAGAAGGGTCTTTTGTCCAACAGATTTGCTGGAATGAGGAATAATAATACTAAGATAACCATATATTATGTGCACTTGAGAACATCAGTATGATTAGAGATGAATGTAAAAAGGTAAAAAGGCAGTCTGACATTGTGGTTTTGAGCAGGATTCTAGAATGTATTGAGGTTGTATCCTAATTATTCACTAGCTCTATGACTTTGGGCAATTTATCCTCTGGGTCCCAGGTTACTTATTTTTTTTAATTATTATTTATAGTAAAAATGATTTTTCCTAAAAAATTAGAAATTTAATATCTTCTCCCTTATAAGGTTGTGTGGATAGATGAAAATCTATAATCCACAGATTGACCATGAGGGCATTTAATGTAATATATAGCATTTTAAAAGTACATAAAAAATAGAATTAACTATTCTAGATTAATTAATTAGATTAATTAACTAGATTAATTCATCATTAACTTACTATGGTACACCTACTATAACAAGAATGCTTCGAATCACAATTAAGTCTGAGGAAGTTTATCAATTGATCTGGTCTCTCCATAATTTATCATCTATATCATCTATACCAGTTGCCCTCTTTTTGGTACATTAACATCACCTGAATAGTTTGCTAATAATACAGATGTGTGTTCCTATTGTTCACCTTGAGTCACTAGGTTTGGGGTAGGGACCACTATCTCATCTCAAAGTTTAGGACCCATTGACTTGAAGCCATCCATATTCTGTGAAATCTTTTTTGCTACTATGTCCATGTCCAAAATGTTGACTGCTTCACTCCTCTGTCTTCCACTCTTCCCCTTCTCTTTTAGTTTGGGCTCAATTAATTTTTCCAAGTCAGTATCTCAATTTAAGAACATATATTAGTCACTCTTTAATGATCGCCCTTGTCCCTGTGTCCATTTCATATACTAAAATTAAAAAAAAATCACATATCCCCATTTTATCCATTAAAGGAAATGTGAATCTTGAATGGCGGCTTTACTAAGTACATTTTGTTTTGCTTATGTCTGTCATAGATAACACAGCCAGCATTCTGACAAGGCGGAGGAGATTTAGTCGAACTATTCAGGATGTGTATTATCTCCCCATTATGATCTCTGATGGTGGAATCCCCTCTCTCAGCAGCAGCAGTACCCTCACCGTCAGGGTTTGTGCATGCGAGAGAGATGGGCGCGTGCGGACCTGCCATGCGGAAGCGTTCCTGTCCTCGGCTGGCTTGAGTACAGGGGCCTTAATCGCTATTCTGCTATGTGTTGTCATTCTCCTAGGTAAGTCATCCTGCCTCCTGATGTCGTATGATGGCGATTCGGAATGTTCCCTATGATGGCCAGCAGTGTCTTAGAAAAGAGAGAGAAAGACAGTCATTTTGACAGAACTTAAAAATTAGGAACACAAAATTTGGACCACAAAATATAGCTGCACAGACTTCCTTTTAATTACCTTTCTCAATACCATGGCTGATCTAGAAATAATTTGATTCACAATTGATGAAAGAGTTGAAATATCAGAAGGAAGGATAGATTGTGAGAGAAATCTTTGGGGGAAGGATCTATTTTAAAAAGAATTCATATTAAAAATTCTAAATACCATATTCAAAGGGCTCTTATAACTTATTTCAAAGAACAGTGATATCATTCTAACATGAATATAAACACCAAATAAAAAATAGATTTCTTGTAGAAATTCGAAAATATTATTTAATCATCAATGTTAGCAGAATCGAAAGTGATCTTGGGTAAGATGCAGATCCCCGGATGAAAATTTTTTATCAATTTTATCAAACTTTTAACAAAATGTTGACTGGAAGTCCCTGAGATTCCATTTGAAAACTGCAACATTGATAATTTCATGTCAGTGAACAAATATCTAATGTTTATGGCATGGTGTCTTTTTCTTGGAACAAGTTTCCAAGAGCAAGGGCTAAAAATAAAATAGCTGAAATTTAAAAAAAAAGTCATCTTGGATAAATTAGATATTGTCTGAGTTAGCACAAGATCAAAGAAGACTTTTCATCTGTTGCTGAATGTGGGCCCCGATCCTCACTGAGCTGGGGGCACCAGAAGTGTAATTTACTGAGGTCACTACAGCAGGGAAAATCTAAAGAGAGAGATAATAAACAAGGCTGAGCTGTGATGAGTTCCATCATGGTCGCTGCATCAAGAAGGATGCCATGGCAGGGCAGAGTGAAGGAAAGTCAGAGAAGAAGGACGAATAAGAGTAAAGTATGATGTCATCAAAGTCAAAGGAAAAAAAGTATATCAAAGAGGACAGAGCATTCAACGGTGTCAAAAGCTGCTCTGAGGTTAAATAAATTGTGTATCTAAATGTATCAGGGGCACCTGGGAGGCTCAGTCAGTTAAGCTTCTGCCTTCAGCTCAAGTCATGATCCCAAGATCAACCCCCACCCACCCCCAACCCCCGTTGGGCTCCCTGCTCAGCTGGGAGTCTTCTTATCCCTCCTTCTTTGCCTCTCCTCCCTCCCCTGCTCGTGCACTCTCTCTCTCTCTCAAATAAATAAGTAAAAAATCTTAAAAAATATAAAAAAATAAATGTACCCATTGCACTTAGCAAAGAGGAGCATGGAGGTTCAGTGCCCCACCTCTGGAAGTATTTCACTGTGGTATAGTCTTAGAGTAGATTCAAGGTGAAGAAAGCCAGGAAAATTAGGCTCTCTAAATTTTATTTCCTTATGTATTAATTGGTTACAACTGTTATTTGCTTTAGACAGTTACGTATTACTTTTTTTTGTTTGAAAATTAAAACAGAAACTCACAAAACAAAAATGGAAAATAAAATAAAGCAAGTACATATATTGATCCCTCCAGAGTTCCTAACCTACACCACAAAGAATAGAACCCAGTGACTTTAGTATAAATTCTTCCAAAGTCCTGATCCTGAAAGATAGTTCATTCAGAAGAGTCACTTATCTTTGCCTTTTATTTTCATCCATCACCATCAAACCATTTTTATATACTGAGGTAAAGACTTAAAAAGTTTATTGAAAAATGTTAATATACAGGTACATTTAAGGTATATTATGTAAAATAACATTTTATTATTTCATGAAACAATACTTCCCTTTAATAGATTTTATAAAAATGTTGTTTCTCCTTTGGGGTAAACAAGAGAGCATTCCAAATTTTATGCTCTCCCGCAGGACTAAAGAAACAGAGGTGCTATTTAATATGTTTACTCCTTCAATTTTTATTGAAACTCAAAGGTGTTTCTACAGTTTTATCCAAAGGTTGCAGAATCATTTCATAAGTTTGGGCTTAAACAATCATTATTTATAATGCAATTTTTATTTTTGATGACATTTGTAAGGGTTTTAATTGTTATTCAGAAGATATCTAGCCAACAGACTCAGAATGTAGTCATGTGTAATTTTAAAATAATGTTTGTTAACATGCAAGCTCATAATTTTCAAGGAAAATATCAGCAACACCAGAGGTAGCAAAACTTTATTTTAGAACTTTTTGTGATTCTGAAATAACATTAAAACCTAACAGCTAAACAAATTGTGAAATTAATATTTTAATATTGAAAAATGTTCTGATCATCAGCTGTTTGTGAAAATGACTTGTGTAAACCCAGCCCTAGTTTTGCTACTAATTAACTGTATGATCTCAGGTGACCTGTTCAGTCTCTTATTTCTATTTACAAATCTATAAAAATAAAGTATCAACTAGTGAACAAACTTAGAGTCATCTATAAAATTTTGTGATGCTTATTTATATTTTCTTGTAGACTCCATCTATGTGTATATTGATTGTCTGAAATTGATGCCTGAAAACCAGTGGGCCTTACTTTGAATGGTACATGTGTACATTGTGAGTCAGGTTATGATTTGTCAGGATTACCTTTCTAAGATCCCTTTTTTGATGGGATGAATGGGAGGGAATTTAGGGTGAGGCTTCACGATGCAATCAGAATTTGGTGCTAGAGGAGGGATAACTGGAGTTCTCTTTCCCTTCCAGGGATCTGACATTTCTTTCCCAACCTCATCCCATCCCTTGTGAGATGGTCCAGAGCAGTTGTCAGAGCAAGCCTAAATCACGCTTAGCGCAATAAACCATTGAGTCAGGCCTCTGTCGCCTGCCCTTCAGTCCACACATCACATATAAGAAGGTGACTTAGATGAGTCCACCACCTGGATTGTTCCTACTCTTGGATATAAATTTCCTAATCAATGAGGATCAGGGTAGATTTGATGTGAGGAGAGTGAGGGGCTAGGAGCAAAGGTAGAATTGGTGAGGAGAGAAGTGCCAGCCTGCTTGTCAGCTGAGCTATCTGACATGACTGTCTGGGCTCCCCTTGGTTTGAAAAAATAAGTTTCAGTGAGAAACAACATTAACTGGTATGACCAATAGCAGGACAGGAGCTAATAAGGGTAATCTCCCTGACTTGGGCCACCTCATTTCTGCCAAACTTAGTATCAACATATGATGGTATAAAAAAGAATGAAGTGATATTTATGGGTAAAAAAAAAAATCTGCTATGGAAAATATTTTGGGGAAATATGCTGGGAGTCAGTATATAATGTATTCAAATGCAGGCTGTATGACAGTTCAAGTTACAAAAACTCAAAACCCTTTAGAACTCCAAGCACTTTGGAATCATGGATAAATAAATTAATATATGAATGAGTAGAATGATATGAGAAAGGAAATATAAAAATATTTCCCCAAATTTGAATTCCTTCATGAATAAAATAAATGAATAAAACGCAATAAATTCATTATAAGTTTCTTAAATAAAAAGAATAAAATGGATTTAAAATCCTAACCAAACTCAGAGAAGAAAAAGAAATATACTAACCAAGGATACAATAGTCATTAGAATAAAATCCTCCCCAAATACTACAGTTTAATATTTCAACCCAAATTACATAAAATTTCAAAATACTGCAAATCTTATATAATTTTGAACAAAGGGATAAGCACTGTATCTCATTTATTTTACAATGCCATGGCTCTGTCAAATTATCTCTTCCCAGATGACCCTCTTTAAGAAGAGGTACCTTGTTTCACATGTATGGGTTGATAGACTGTGGAGGGAGGGGAGTCTTGTGAATATACTCATTTGACTGCCATTTTTAAAAAGAGTTTAACTCTCAAAGCTATGTGTGTAATTGTGTAATCAGGAATATTTTTTAATTTGGGAAAATAAGTAAATATGAGCTATCATAATAGTAATCCCAGGTTTATCCCCTATATTTCATTTGACAAATATGGCACTGATATTGGGGAAGGATGCAAATTACCTCCATACTTTAATAATAATATTGATCACATTCTCCCTGCTATGCATGCACATAAACTCCCTTGAAATCAACAATCAACCATTTTAACATAAAGAAAAATAACTTGGTTTACTGACAAAAGTAAGACATTTTACTATAAAAATAGTCTGTAGAAATAGATGCTTTAATTTAGAACAACCTCCTTACTTAATCATAAAGATGTGCAGAAATATATAATGGATGATAAATCTAAACCTCTGAATGAAAAAAAAATAAGTAAATAAATAAACCTCCGAAAGGAATGAAATGAGTTACTTGGGGATGCTGTTTGGGGTACTGAATTAGAATGCCTTAAGCTGGTTTTACACTGAAATAAATAGTAAGGTATTGGGGCAGCTTGGTGGCTCAGTTGGTTAAGGGTCCACCCTTGATTTCTGCTCAGGGTCCTGGGATCGAACCCTCTGTCAAGCTCTGTGCTCAGCAGAGGGTCTGCTTGGGATTCTCTTTACCTCTCCCTCTGCACCTCCCCCAATCTCTCGCTCTCTTGCTCTCTCTCAAAATAAATAAGTAAATTTTTAAAAAGAATAGTAAGGTATTAGATGCATATTTGCTACATTTGGCAAAAGCCTTTTCTTTCTAAAAATAAGGTGCTATATTAGATAATGTCTTTGAAGTATAAGTAGCATATTTGAGAAACTATTTTTATATAGCATAATATTTGGGGGTGCCTGGCTGGCTCAGTCAGTAGAGCATGTGATTCTTGATCTCGCAGTTACACGTTAGAGCCCCATGTTGGATATAGAGATTATTTAAAAATAAAAATCTTAGATAAATAAATAAATTAAATAAATAAATAAATAAATAAATAAATAAATAAATAGCATAATATTGGTGAAGCAGGGCCACATATGGCATCTGCATTTCATTTTCAGGTTTCTATAATCACTCCAGACACAGTGACTCACTGTTTCCCCATATCTGCCATAATCTCTCTCATTCAATTCTGCCATTACTGAGTCCTTTTATTCCATACTGTTCGAGATGATTTTCTGGCACTTTCTATAGGTGTTTTGTCTTTTTGTTTCTTTGTTTCTTCATTCCCATAGGCGCTCACTTGCCCTTTCTCTGCAAAATTAGACTCTCCGGTACATTGTGACCATCTCTTTCCATGTGTAGTAAACTCTCTGATAATTGTCCTTTGTACTTCTGGCTTGAAAATCTCCTTTTCCTCTTTCTATTGTTGTTTTCAACGTTCTAGTTTAAAAAAAACAGGCAAGGCTCATTTATTATATCATTTAGAGATATGCATAAAATGGGTTAAATTATAAAGAGAAACAAGGAAACAATAATGATATATATAGTAAGAAGTTACTTTTTAGTGGTATGAAGTAAAAGGTCAATTTCTAGGGTACCACCTCTGTTCTTTATCAGAGAATAGCTAACCTGGTGTTTGTTTGCTTTACAAGTATTTGTTAAAGATGCATATCAGTAAGGTTGCCAGATAAAATACAGTATATAGAAATAGATAAAATACAATATAGAAATGTGAATTTCAGATAAAAATATATGTCTGTAGGTGTATATCTGTATGTGCGTGCATATAGCATAAGTATGTCACATGCTATATATATAAAAACTGTTTCTATATATGTTATATTTATGTTATGTCATGTGTATATATACACATATATACACACATATATACATGCCTTTTGAATGTACTTCTTTGATTATTATATTGTAAAGAATGTTTAAAATAACAATGCACCTAATAATTGCTACCATAAAACCTAGATTATCAGCTGACCAAGAACATTCTGTAGAGCTGAAGTAAAGAATATTGGGCTTAATAGCACAAAGTAGAAGTGAGGTAATTCTTTCTATTTAGTAATGGCTTAGTATCATCAAATAGAAAGATTTGAAAATACAGAGAAACAGCCAAAGCAAAGTGCCCAAGATCCATTTACATCGTTTCATCTAATGGTTGTGACATTACTGGTAATAACCCACATGCCCAACTCAGTTCCTTGTTCCATATTTTTTAAATAACAAAATGGATTATGATAATGGAAGCTTCATCACCTATGGTGTGAGAAGTCATAGATTACAGTCTAAGTTCTTCCATCTGCCATTTGTGTAATCTTAGAGTTGGATTTTAGTTATTTATGTAATTTTTCTGGAGCCTCAGTTTCCTTGAGGAAACCCATACTTTGCTGCGAGGATTAAATCAAGAAGTTATGTAAAAAACATTTGGTAACCTGAAAGATTCCTCTGAAACATAAGTTAGGTACAAATAAAATAACATCTTTTGTGCAGCTTGATAGATATATGCAATTATTAATGCCTGATAATAGAATTCTAAAAGGTAATGGGCAAAAGAGATCAACCTTGTAAAATATACCTGCTTTGGTTTCCTACAAAGCATCAAAAGTAAAGGGTTTAAGAGAAACTTAAAATATCCTTCCTTTAGTGTATCTGCCTAGAATCTATACATAGAACAACACTCACCATTATTCCCCCAGGCAAAATTCCGTATGCTCTTCCCTCATCTGTTTCCCTCAGTGTGAAGACGGGATGATAGACCACAGTGAGCCAGGAATCCTGAATGCATAAGTGTGACAAATGGGAATATTAGGTTTTTCTAGAGAAGACCAATGATTCCCAAGGCCTTATGGAGATAATCATTTTTCACATTCCTTGAGATTTTAAAAAACTCTCCAACTGTTATCCAGAGAGTGCAGAGATCAAGATTGTGTTACAAGGCAAGCCTAAATAGAATGTAGTTGCTGATGTCAAATCTCCAAGAACTTCCTTCCTTTGTGCTAACTCTCCATCCTCTTTCCATTTTTCTTCAGCAATTGTAGTACTTTTTATCACCTTGAGACGCAGCAAAAAAGAGCCCCTAATCATCTCTGAGGAGGACGTGAGGGAGAATGTGGTCACCTACGACGATGAGGGTGGCGGTGAGGAAGACACCGAGGCCTTTGACATCACAGCCTTGAGGAATCCATCTGCCGCCGAGGAGTTCAAGTATCGGAGAGATATCAGACCCGAAGTGAAACTCACCCCCAGACACCAGACACTGTCCACCCTGGAAAGCATAGATGTTCAGGAATTTATTAGGCAAAAACTGGCAGAAGCCGATCTAGACCCCAGTGTCCCCCCTTATGACTCTCTTCAGACTTATGCCTATGAAGGTCAGAGATCGGAGGCTGGGTCCATCAGCTCACTGGATTCGGCAACCACACAATCAGACCAGGATTATCACTACCTTGGAGAATGGGGACCCGAATTTAAAAAGTTAGCTGAACTCTATGGAGAAATAGAATCTGAAAGAACAACTTAGGGGGTTAATTCTTGCAACCTTCTAGAACTTGCTTCCTGAGCAAGTGGAGACATAACCTCAGCAATGGCAAGGAAGAAGAGTGGAGACAGTACTTGGAACTGAGCAAGCTGTACACAGCTACTGTAGAAACAAGTGCCCTTTTCATGATCGAAACTGGGTTATTTAATCAGAAGACAGTCAAATTAAAAAAATTCAGAGAAAAAGCTATTGTTCCTTGTGTATATTTTCAATTGCTCAATAAAGTCTGTGGTACTGTTTAATTAAGAATACCTGAATTAAGCCAAACAATGATATTTGTTTCAATATTTTGTGATTTCTTTTCAAAAAGCAAAACTAAACAGAAAGATTCAAAATCACTTATGACTAGGGGTGGTACACTAGGAAATGAAACTTGTGCAGGTAATCGGGACCTCCTTTTCCACTTTTCTGTGTGGACTCTTGAGACCCACACTCTGTTATTGTGACAGATCTTATTAGCGTTGTCTTGTGTTCAAATGACATGAGGTATATCCAGTATACCAGGTCATTCCATCATGGACTTGTATGTACCATTTTTCTTTGCCCTCCCCACTTCTTTTCTCCATACAAAATTGATGGAGCATGGGGATTTGCTGCTTGCACTATAATGTATGCAACTTCTGTGCACACATTGTGCACTGCTCTGAAGCACAGAGACCATCATCTCTGTCCTGCCTGCCCTCCTTTCTTTTAACAAAAGACCCCCCCCTTTTTTATGGATAGAATGAATGGTTTAAGTAAGATATATTCAGATAATCTGATATGTCAGGGAAAGCTTTAATTTGAAAAAGAGTCACAAACCTTATCCTGTATAAAACATTGGAAAATGCAATGATTTATTCCATTCCATCTGTTTTAAGACATTTACATCAGCAGTTTTGATCCTGCCAATACGTAAAACTAGTTGTTGGACATTTTGATGGTTGGTTTATACTTCAGTCTAATTTGCTTACTTATAAAACATGAGTAGTCATCGAAAATATGTACCTCACATGATAACAATGTAATCTGAAAAGATGATACTCCAATTTACATAAATCTTGTAGACCTTGGATTGACTTACCTTTATTCCTTTACACAGGTTCAGATTGTCCCCATCTCACTGACTGCTTAGCCCTTATCTGTTTGGGATCTACAGGAAAATATATAAAACTGAAGCAAAAAAAATAAATAAATAGAGATTCACACATTATCCTTGGAAACGTGCCTCAAAGTCTCTGAGCTTCAGGGTCCCAAACCACAAAATAGAGATGGCAAAGACTCCCCGCCTGTCTCACAGGGTTGTGTGAGGATCAAGAAGCATCTGTAAAAATGCTTTGCCAACTGCAAAGTGTTCTGTTATGTAAAGGCTTGCAGACACTATCTAATTTTCTAATTCTGTTAGCTTACAAATATATAGTTACATACATTTTGGATAAAGTATATTATCATGAGAGAATTTCATAAAACCTTCAACACTGTAGCAACTGCTAACTAAACATAATACACAAGTTTAATTATTTTGATATTTTCCCAAATAAACTAATTTTCTTCAAATTTCTTGTTTTTTTTTTTTTCCTAACTTGCTGTTGTTGCTATTGGTCTTAAAATAAGCATAATGGTCCTATTCTCCAAAAATTACCATATTTATGTATTTCAGATAGATTGGAATTTTGAAACCCACAAATTAAGAATTATCTCAAGGAGGAATTTTTCCTTTACTCTTTGAATTTCTCATAATCAGGTGTCCTCAAATGTTCATGGAATTTTCTGTCTGATTCCACCCATGTGCAAAATTTTAAATTTCGCCTCTGTTTGCAATTGCCCTATGCTATCATATTTCAGTTTTGAGGTATGGGAAGTAAGTAAGCTTAACTTGAATAATTCTCAACATGTGTTCTAAGCCTGAGGAATAAAATTTAATTTAAGTTTTTTACCACATTGTAGCTTTCCAGATGCTGCTTTATCATTTTTTTATATCATAATGGTATGCATTGCAGTATAAAGCTGTATCAGAAAAAACACTCAGGGGTTTTGGGGAATAACCTCTGGAGACACATACTCTGATTATACTAATGTTGGACCACATTCACCCTGAAATAAGGGTACACCTTTGGAGAACTACTGTGGTTGCTGGTGTTAGGACTTTCCTATGCAAAGAGGAGCAGGAAGGTCAGGTTTGGGAATTCTGTTACATTAGGCTTTGGATTTATATTTTAGGTAAACTATTCATGGCTTTTATTTTATTTTGTTTGGTTTGGTTTATTTTGTTAATATTCACCTGGTAACCTTACAGATGAGGGCTTGAAAGCTGAAAATGTATGTGTACATTTATAACAATTTACATAAAAGCCAAGGTCCTCTGCATGGTTTTGAGTATGAAAATATTTCCCTTATTATATGAAAAAAGCACCTCAGATCCATCTAATTTTAATTATACATTATAATGATAATGGATTATTTCTAAGCCCCTAATGTTAAATATAATATGGAGGCAAAATGGAGCTTCTGTAGTCCTGAAATACTATGTTTCTGTGTTGATTTATCCTAGAATTTTGTTAATGAAAGCATTCCAAGTGTTTTATTTTATATGAACTCTGAAACTAGGCAATTATATTGTTATTATAAATATGGATTAAATCTCATTTTTAAAGTTCTGCTACTTTGAGTCAAGAAAAAAACCATAATGATATATAAATGTTCTGTAAATAGATTGAAGTCATCTTAATATCTTGCTTTAAGAACTCCAGTTTGTCAGTGTTGGAAGAAAATTCTCAAAGACTTTAGTGGGCAAAGAGTTTACATATCAACTCTGAGTATTCAGTAGTCACAGATAATTAGCTATGGAATCATATGTGATTCCATATAGAATCAGCTATGGAGTCACTCATGTGTCTCAAACAACACATTTTGTAAACCTTAGTTGATACTTATAGATTTAAATAAAATATAACTTTGAAATCAACTTACCTATTTCTAATAAAATAGTTTCCTACAGACCATCCCTATACAAAATGGTGGCTGCTAGTTAGAGGAAATATAAACAATTATGGTAACTTTTTATCCAAGGTGTTTTTTACGAGAATTTATAAATTCCAAGTATTCTTTGTACAAACACTGGGAAATTAATAGATCTTGCAGGAATCACTAAAGATGTATCATCAGAAAGTCTTTCTATGATAAATCTGTATAAACACAGATCTGAAGTGGAGATTGAAGACAAAATTATCCTTAAAATAAGACTCTATAAAAAGTTAACTTGCGACCTTCTATAACCTAGTATAAGAAGAAAAATATTCTGAGAGAAATTGCATTTACATAACCATACACAAACATGTAGAAACATATATGTCTTCTTGAAAAATATTTGAAGAATAAAAGAATATTCAAAACAGTGGCTTGGATATTGATATGATCCAAATACGTGGTGTATACAAAATTTTAGTACCTAACCTATGAACAATTCACCTGGAAGTTAGTGAACAGTTTTTAACCTTTATTTTGTATCCAGTCTCAGGCTAACCTTCAGTACTGTCGATGAGAGCTGATTCACAAGTGCGCTTACACAGAGCAGACGAAATTATTAGTTATAAATCCAAATTTTACAAATGAGGATTTAATGGACACAGTGCAGGTATTAAATACTAACAAATGCTTTGACTTAGATATTTTGTATACCACAGTATAGTCAGAGATATGGGTAGAAGGAGGAAGGTGTATTAAGTCCACCATTTTTAACAATGTAGAAAGCTTAAATACACAATTAGTTTAATTTGTTCTTATCAACCTGCATCCATACATTTGATTTTTTTTCTTCTTTTTGGGTTAGCTGAATATATAGGGAAAACAAACCAAAATTCAGGTAGACTCATTCATTTCAACAGCCATCAAGAAGTGCCAGTTAACTGAGTATGGTAATAGGTATCCTGGAGCATGCATATATCCAATACTTTTGGGTAAGTCTTTTTTCTTTTTAGTGTGGACAGTGTTTGATTAGCTATTCAACAAATTAGAACTCTAAAGCTGATTATTCTGGGAAGAGGAAAGAGTCCCATAATTCAAATTGAAATTGTACTTAGCTTCAAGGTATGATAACATTCAATTAACTCACTTGGCTTTCAATTTCGAAAATAGAAGAAATCTCAGAATAGTTCTTGGGAAAAATGTGACTTGAATTCAAATATTCTCTCTCTCTGTTTTATCCTTTAGGATTAAGAGCAAATTAAATATTATCTGAAGGAAACAAACCATTTCAACTTTTATTTTCTACTTCATCTGCAGAAGGTAAATTTTTTTGCAATGTAAAATTAGAAATCTCATAAACCCTACAGGCAAAAGTAGCTTGCAACCATTTGAAAATAAAACTAGTACAAAACCCACTATCTTTTTCAAAGATTCCAAATACAACATTTTAAAGTGAAAATATGAATAGGAACACTTTAACATGTCAAAAGTTGTACTCTTAACTTTGACTTATAGCAATGAAAGATGCAGTTTTGTTGTTTTTAAATAAGGTAGAGATGAGAGGATAACAGAACACATTCTTCTTTGGAACACTGATACAGAAAAAAAAGTGCTCTTAGGCTAGTAAGGAATGATGTTATTTATACACTTTGCTGAGTCTACAGAAATGAGGGATCTTTACCTTTCAACAGTACAAAGGCATCAAATCTATTTCAGTAATGATTCATTTTTAAAGACTTAGATGAAAGTGAATGGAGAAAATAGGCATTTAAGGACTCTCAAAATTATATCCTGTGAAGAATGCATGTGTCATTTATAGATTAAAGTGGGTTCACCAAATGGTTTAGTCTTACTGCCTAGCAATATTAGCTTCAGAAGTAGGAAAATGGACCATAATAGTTAGTGTCACCCAAATAATTTCATCAAGTCAATTTTTCATATGTCAAATGCATCAAATTCTTACTCTAAATCATCTATTCTTTTCAGAGTACTTTTTCAAATGCCTTAGTTTCAAACAGAAATTCATACTATCTAACATTTGTTAATTGAGTAAGTTCTAATCATGCACTACATGTATGATACTATTTCAGGCACTGAAAAGGATATGAAAAAAATGTCTTGGTGGTAGGGGTTATCATCAATGAAATTAGAGTCTTACTTCAGAGGTAAAACCTACATATAAAAAGTTATAGAGGATTTAATACAAAGCAAAAAGTGGCAAGTGTTCTAAAATAGGTTTGGATACAATGTTGGGGAAAGTCCCAGGATCCCACTGAAACCGTGTCAATACTGTGTCTACTGTGGAGCAAAACTTCAGGTACTCTATAGGACAGAGGAATGGTACAGTGCAGGGAGAAGTAGAAGCAGAGCGGACAGTGTAGACAAACGTAAAAAGGTAGATTATTCTGTATGGAATAGAGGATTCGTGCAGGGAAATAATGATAATGAAAGATGTTAAGCAAAGTTGGATTTAGATTAGGGTGACTGAATGGAACTTACTCTTTAACCAATGTCATTGAATTTATTTATCCCCAAAACAAGAGAGTGATGGTGGCCAGACTTCCCTTTTAGGTATCTGAGTCTTTTATTGATGTCTATCATTCAGTGAAGATAAAGAAAGACTCCAGAGTTACATACATCTACAGAAGAAATGCTAGACTCGTCATTTCCAAAGTATAACTACTTATTTTAGGAATATGTCTTGAGAAAAAAAAAGTCATAGGTGATGTACATTTCAGGTTTGATTGTTGGAGTCATTTTATTTTATCAATTTATTCATTATAATAACAATAAATTAAAATGAGGGCAAGAAATATACTTTTAAGAACAATATTTATTCATATGAATTTATTCTTAACTGGATAAATGTGTCTATCTTCTATAATCTTTGTTTTATGTATAAAAATATTTTAAAGTAAAAAACAAATATCCAAATGCCAAAGACTGAACTGAGGCCTTATTAATACTATAACAGTTATTTTTAATAATTATTTTAATACTTAACACAAGAGGTGTCATAAACTCTAGTGTTTTATTGTATATAAATTTACATTTGGATTTATTTTTAAAAAGTGGCTATCATACAACATAAGATTAAATAATTTGTTAGTATCATAGGTAGACTTAGCCTGAAATCCCTATTTTTATATCTTCTATTTCTCACTTTTTCTTCTTTCACATCGACTTGCCTTTTTTTTAAAACCCTTGAATAGCTATGTTTGAGCAATTTCTATATTTCATGTATTTTTCAGAACAAATTCAAGAAAATGTTTTTCAGAAATAGAAAGTAGTTATCATGTTATTTTCAGGGTTTTGATTTTCAACGCATTTTCTCCCCCTCTGTCACTAATCATGCTCTTCCTCACCAAAAAGTAATAAAAGAAAATTGCATTCAGAAGAATACTCTGTGAAAGTCACTTTTTGAGCTTGAGGTTTCCTTCCATGATGTGATTTTGTTTTGTAGTTCTTGAAACACTGTACATTTCTAGACTCTTGGAATTCATTTTATCTTCATTCTTTAAAAGATAGCAGGGGACTGTGCGGGGGGCAGTCCTTTTTGTTAATGTGAAATTTATTTCAAATATTTCAAAAAACTTTGACTATATGTCCTAAAACATTGAAAGTATCAATCAAATTAAAATAATGCTTTATTCTTTACAAAGTATTTTCAATATCATGCTTCAAATGTTTAAAATATAATTATCATTTTCAAAAAAACCTATAATTTGATCGACACCCTTGCCTTCATTTAAAAGAAAACTTAGATAATTGTTTTTCCAGAAGAGCTAACACTGAGTAAATCTCCCAAATTTCATCACCTAAGTTACGTTTTCTTGTTTCTTATGCTCATGTTTCACACTGATCACACAATGATAGAATTAACATATCAATAAAACACCACATTACAAATTACTTTTAATTGTATCTAATAGATTAGCCTGAGGTACAATGCTTAACCTTTTTTTTAATTTGTATTTTATTAAATTCTCCTCAGAATATTATTTCTGAGGGGCGCCTGGGTGGCTCAGTCGTTAAGCGTCTGCCTTCTGCTCAGGTCATGATCGCGGGGTCCTGGGATCGAGCCCGGCATCGGGCTCCCTGCTCAGCAGGAAGCCTGCTTCTCCCCCTGACCCTCCCCCTGCTTGTGTTCCCTCTCTCGCTGTGTCTCTCTCTGTCAAATAAATAAATAAATAATCTTAAAAAATAAAAGAATATTATTTGTGAGGCATGCAGATATATGCACTCCTTCCCCTGCCTCCTGCCAACATTTCTCATTTTCTTTCACCTGGCCAGTCTTAATAGTCACCTATCCCACCTGTCCTCAGCTGTCTCAATTTCGATTTGAAAGAATCAAGGATACGGGACAGTGAAATTCTTTTCTGGGACAAACTGTGTTGAGAAAAACAGGTCACAACTCAACTTTCTTGATTCCTACTCAGTGTCTTGAGTTAAAATATGAAACAGGACAATATTAGAGGGAAAAGAAACCCTTAGGTTTAAGAATCTAGGATTCAGAACACATAGTTAGGAATCTTGACTGAAAGTACTTGTATAAGTTTAAATGTCCAACATTGTTTAAATTCTCCTACAATTTAAAACAGAAATAATAATATCTTTATACTTATCTCACTAAATTGTTAGGAATGCCAGATATGATTTTTGTGTATAAAACACAGAAATGAGGGGTGCCTGGGTGGCTCAGTTGGTTGAGTGTCTCACTCTTGGTTTCAGCTCAGGTCACGATCTCATGGGTCATGTGCTCTGTGCTCAGCGGGGACTCAGCTTGAGATTCTTTCCCTCTCCCTCTTTCCCTCCCTGTACTTATGCATGCTCTCCCCCTCTAAAGTAAATAAATAAATCTTTTAAGGTTTCATTTATTTATCTGAGAAAGAGAGAGAAAGCGTTCAAGATCAAGAGTGGGGCATGGGAGAGGAGCAGATGAAGAGGGAAAAGCAGACTCACTGCTGAGCAGGGAGCCAGCCTGAAGCAGGGCTCATCCCAGGATGAGTCCATCCCAGGACCCGGATGCAGGGCTCTCTCCATCCCAGGACCCTGGGATCATGACCTGAACTGGAGGCAGGCACTTAACCCACTGAGTCACCCAGGTGCCCCAATAAATAAATCTTTAAAAAGTTAAAATAAAAAAGCAAAAACAAAACACAGAAATGAGTATAGTCCTTGGCAGATTGATTAATCTTATTATTATGGTTTATTTTTTTGTACCCTCAATCTTCCCCAGTCTCTGTCCTCAGAAAATTATGACTGTGGTTATATAATACAGGAATAAAGGCTTTGCATATTTTCTTTTATTTAAAAGCATTTTTATTTTTATTTTCTTAAGATTATTTTTTATTTGTTTATTTGACAGAGACAGAGATAGCAAGAGCAGAAACACAAGCAGCGGGAGTGGGAGAGGGAGAGCAAGGTTCCCTCAGAAGAGGGAGCCCGATGTGGGACTCCACCCCAGGACCCTGGGATCATGACCTGAGCCAAAGGCAGACGCTTAACGACTGAGCCATCCAGGCGCCACTTTGCATATTTTCATCACAGTGTAAGCACAAAGATGCATTCTCCATCAGAGGAGGCTAAAAAAAAAAAAAAAAAGCCATTTTAATGTTTGCCCATTTTATTCTTCTTTTCACCATGCAGAGGACAAAGGAAATTATGATATCTATTTAACTGCATGGATTAGATTTCCCTCAATACCTTTTGTTCATAAAAATCTAAATACAAGATTAGACTAAAAAATAAAATTATGAATTATACATACAGTTTATTGGCTTCTCTGTTTCAGAATATTTTTATAAACACCAGTCCCTCTTATTACATAATTATTAAAAATGTGAAAATTAGTTCTTGGAATTTTTTGAAAAAACAATAAAAATGTTTAGTGAAAGGATATTTGGCAGTTTATAAAAACTTTTAAAATTCAAGGGAAACAAAACTCATTAGCATAGCCATGGAATATATTTTGCATGATCAAAGATACACACTTCTGTGACATCTGGGACCTCTTTGAGGAAAATTTCAAGACTCTATCATGTACAATAACACTATGCTATTACAAAATAATTAATGAGCAACCAGAATAATAAACAGTCTAATGTCACTCAGTGCTTGCAAATTCTTAAATAGAATAGATATGATACAGAATATAGAAGCAAACCTAACATCTCCTTTAATTCTGTTTTCCTCTCCATTTGACCCACAACTGAAGAAAAACTGGTTGTTGATTGTTATTTATACATTATTGATTGTGATATTGTTATATCTCCAGTAGATAATAGTCTATCCTCTAATTCCAATCAAAGAAGAATGTTCCTATCTAAGGAGGCATTGAATAAAATTAAAAATGATTTATTAAGGGCTGCTTTATTGCCAGACAATAAAACTTCATATTCTAGATATAGGAAAAGAAACATGTATTTTCATAAAACATAGCTTCCTTTTGAGGAAATTAATATCAGTACATTTCATTAGCACCCAGTAAGTTAAGAAGATAAACACACCTAAAACCAATTTTACCATATATGTTAACTAAATAGAATTTAAATAAAAACTTGAAATAAAAAAGAGAATATTAGTGCAGGTCTAATTGGAAACAACAGTACATTTTGAGGAAATTTCAGCTTTCCTCTATATACCAATAATATACCATCCCCTCTCTGTTAAATGACAGCCTAATCTTGTTGTTCACTGAAAAGTAGAAGTCACTAATACAGTCAAATAACAGAAGTCCACATCTTTCTTTTTATCACTCCCAAATTTATTTTGTTTCCACCAACAAATTTTACATCTAGGACATTTCATAAATCCCTCTGAAGTCTTCTTTAATAGTGACTTACTTTTCTGTCAGTTAAAGAATTGTTCTCTCCAATTTTCATTCAGTCTTTACTCCAAGAAAATTATTCAGGAAATTAAAAAAAAAAAGCAAATAGAAAAAAAAGTCAAAGTGTTGGTGAATTAATACAGTTTTCTGAGAGTGTTACAACCTGGCACATTTTATCACTGATTTTTGCCAGTGATTTCTTAAAGAGAACTAACCAACAACCTAACCAGGTTACACTGAAGTTTTTGTAGAAAACATTAAATATAAGGGAACTGAATTTTTTAATCGCCCAAATAAAAGTTATGACAATATTACCATAGAACAGAACCTGACTACAGGGAAAAAGAAGTAAACAAAGAATTGTGTGTGGGGGCGGGTTGTTTGTTGGGTGTTTTTTTGAGTATAGTTGACACACAATGTTACACTTGTTTCAGATGTACAACACAATGATTCAATAAGTCCATATACTATGCCGTGCCCACCACAAGGGTAGCTGCTATCTGTCACCATTCAATACTATTACAATATCATCGATTATGTTCCTTATGCTGTGCATTTTATTCCTGTGACTTACTGTTTTATAAAATGATAGTGACCATGCCAAGAAGATTAAAGCCAGAGGTAGGTAGAAAGAGGTAGAATATTTGGAGTCAGAGATGTTTTCATATTGCACTGGGGGAACTAAGCATCCTTAAGCAGAGTATGGAGCAGAAAGACAGGGATTTCACTCTGTTCAGTCATACTTTTAAATAAAAACACTTCCACTACCACTATGCACAAGGGCTGACAAAGGTCAGTGTGGAAAATGAAATGAAAACAGAGAGCACAAAAAAAACTCAAATCTTTGAAGAATGAAAATACCTCATATTATCCAAATTATTATAACAAAAGACTGGCAAATTAGGACAACTAGCTAATGGCAGTCACTTTCTGTATGACCTTTAGAAAGCAAATTCTTCTTAATGGGAAAAAGTACTCAGTGTGGGTCTCTAGGAAAGCCTCCAGTGGTTGAATTTCCAAACAGAAATTGGAAGAAGAAATAAAGCTACCCTGAAGAACTCATCTGTAAAATAATTTGGACCCACATGGGGGGAGGTGAGAGTGGAAAAAGAGAGATTCTTAATTCTCGGCTCAATTGTTTAATGTATATTCTTACTATCTTTTGAATATCTAGTGCATTTGCATCCATTTTTTTATCGCAAAATGTTTTTCTGCCTCTCCCCTCTTCTTTTTATCAAATTTGAAAGAATTTTGTCAATTTTATCACTTTTTAATGAATGGTATTCAATTTTTTATATTTTCTCTATTGCATATATAGATATATATTTTAATTTCCTGATTCCTGCTCTCAGCTTCATGCTTTTTAAAATTATTCTGCTTTATTTGGCTTTATCAATTGATCTAACTCACTGAAATTAAGATTCTCTTATTTTCTAATATTAGCCTTCCAAGATATAGATATCTCCCCCAACTATTTTATCTGTATATATCAGGGCAATACTATCTGCTATAACACAAAAGTCCAAATATCAGTGGTTTATCAGAGTTTATCTCATGCTCTAATAAAGTCTATGTTCCTGATCTGTAGTTGGATCTGCCCAGGCAGTGATTCATGCATCCAGTCACCTCTGTTTTATATTTCTGATATCTCCTAGGTCTTGGAGTCAAATGCTGGACCTTCTGCATCCAGTTGCCTTCATGGAAAAGACAGGCCAATCCATTCATATCCTATTGGATGAGATCTGCTATATGGTTTACCTAGATGCGTGGAAAGGTATGAAATATTATTGCATATAGCTCATTTGGGGACTGGTCATGTATGCATCCTCTGCCTATACATGTCAAAATTCCAGACTCCTAGAAGTAAAGGAGATGTTCAGAATAAATCATATATATATTTTTTTTCATAAACAGTTTAAGTACTATAAACCATGCTTATCAGTTAGGGAACAATGAGATGTCTTTGAAAATCTATGCCCTTAGATGTTATCCAAGAGTCAAACTGCAAGCAGAACTTTGTAAGGAAAACACTGAAGTTTACAATGTGAATTATTTCCTGAAAACTTGCTTTGGTGTTTTTTGGGAGAAAGTATCCAGTTTCTCTCCATTAAGTATGTTAGAGTTAAGATTTTTTGTAAATGTTCTTTATCAACTTAAGGAAATTCACAATTATTCCTTGTTTGCTGAGGTTTTATGAGGGTTTATGTCATAAATGTAGTCAGGGTTCTCTAGAGAAACCTGTATGTTTATTATTAAAGAAATTGACTTGAGTGATTATTAGAGACTAGTGAGTCCAAAATCTGAATGTGAGCAGCAGGCTGGAAACTCAGGAGAACGATGGGGGTAGAGATGAAGTCCAAAGGCATTCTGCTGGAGAATTACCTCTTCCTCTAGGAAGTTGGTCTTTGTATCCTATTCAGGCTTTCAGGTGACTGGCTGAGGCTACGCACATTGTGGAGGGAAATCTGCTTACTCAGAGTTCACAAATTTAAATGTTAATTTCATCCAAAACATCCTCCAATGTGACACACAAAAAACCATAATGGGTATCAGATTTTGTCAAATACTTTTTCTGCATCAATTGATATGGGTACATGACTTGTGTTTCCTTAAGCCTGTTAATATGGAGGATTCCATTGTGATGTCTAAATGTTGAAACAATTCTTGGAAATCAAAAATTATTTCACTAAGTCATAGCATGTAATTTCTTTATACTGTTGTATGATAAAAATTTTGTCTCATCTTTGTCTGGGTTCCTGAAATAGAGCTTCTAAAGTTTTGGGATTTTTCTGAGTGATAGGAGATCTTTGTTATTCATAGCGGGGCCCTGAGATCATTCCTTAGTTAATGCTAATAAAGTAACTTATGATGGACCTCTAAATAGTTTCAGCATGACTAAAAGGAGCTGACATGCCAATAAGACCAATCATGTGATTAGATGACTCAATCTTTGAACCAGATGATATTAGTTCAAGCTCTGGGGAGTGAAGGGGCACTGGACATTTTATACAGTCACTTAGACAATTATTCAATCATACCTAACTATATAATGAGATCCCAACAAAAATTCTGGACACCAAAACTCAATTGACCGTTCTGGTTGCTGATCACATTGATGAGTCAGGAGGAGAATATGTTCCAATTCAACAGGATTAGGACTTAATAGCTCCACATTTATGATCCTTCTAGATCTCTTCATTTGGCTGATCCTAATCTGAATCCTTGATAATAAAATGCCAATTTAAATCATGGGATTTTCCTGAGTTCTGTACATTATTCTACTAAACTATAAAATCTGACAGGGTTGTGGGAATCCTAGAATGTGTAGCTATTTAGTCAAGGTGACAGTGGAATGGGGACCCCTGAACTTGTGGCTGGTGTCTGATTTGAGTGCAGTCTTGTGCCCTTTACCCATAGAGACTGGGCTAACTCTGGTAGCTAGCGCAAGAATTGTATTGTGGGGGGCGCCTGGGTGGCGCAGTTGTTAAGCGCCTGCCTTCGGCTCAGGTCATGATCCCAGGATCCTGGGATCGAGCCCCGCATCGGGCTCCCTGCTCAGCGGGAAGCCTGTTTCTCTCTCTCCCACTCCCCCTGCTTGTGTTCCCCCCCTCGCTGTGTCTCTCTGTCACGTAAATAAATAAAATCTTAAAAAAAAAAAAAAGAATTGTATTGTGGTATTGCATATACCATGTTGCATTTGATTTGCTAATACCATGTTGAAGATTTTTGCATTTATGTTCATGAGATAGATCACTCTGTAGTATTTCTTTCTTGCAATATCTAGTTTTGGTATTAAAATAATGTAGAATTCATAAAATGAATTCTGAAGTGTTCCCTCTGCTTCTATTTTCTGGAATAGTTGTCCAATATTTGCTATAATGATTCCCTACGTGTGCCTTAGAATTCACCAGTAAAATCAATTAGTTCTATTTTTTCTTTTCTGAAAGATTATTAATTATTGATTAAAAAATTTAATAGATGGGTCTATTGAAATTGACTTTCTCCTGCATCAGTTTTAGCAGTTTATACATTTTAAGAAATTGCTTCATCTATTTTAAGAGTTATTTATAATATTCCTTTATTATCCTTATAATACCCATGGTATAATCTCAGTTTACATTGCCCTTCTTTTCTTGCATGCTGTCAACTTTTCCCATTAGTGCCCTTAACATAGTACCCATAATTCTTTTATACTCCAAAATTTTTGTCATATCTGGGTTTGATTCTGATGCTTCCTTGGTCTGTTCAGATTGTGTGTTTGCTTGCCTTTCAAGATGGCTGGTAACTTTTTTTGTTTGTTTTGGGAGAGAGAGAGAGAAACAGCAGGAGAGGGGAGAGGGTCAGAGGGAGAAGCAGGCTCCCTGCTGAGCTGGGAGCCCGATGTGGGACTTGATCCCAGAACTCCGGGATCATGATCTGAGCCGAAGGCAGTCGCTTAACAACTGAGCCACTCAGGTGACCCCACTGGTAACTTTTCATCAAAGACCAGACATGATTATTCAGGTATCAGAAACTCAGGTAAGTAGTCCTTTAGTGTGAAGTTTTACATTAACTTGACCAGGAGTTGGATACCATTTAATATTTGTGTTACCTGCACATGCCAGAAAATTCAAAATCCTCTAGTGTCCTTGTTTCAAGTTCTCTTGAACTCCTCTTTCAACAGAATCTGTGTCTTGCAGCTCTTTCAGTTGTAATCCACTGTTATTATACTGTAACCCTGTTAATATGGTGGTAAGAAGTAGGGAAGGAGAAGTGTCCTCTAAACTCATGATTAAATCTATGCATTTTAGTCATCTGTGTCCTTGGGCTGTGATTTTTTTTCCCCAAATTCTTCTTAGATAACCCACTTCCTTTGCCCTAGATATGAATGGAATCAGGTAAATGCTTTTCCCCTAGGTGGAATAATGCTCTAATAAAGCCCCCTTTTCTTTGTTTACAAAGAATACTTTGTGCTTATTTCTCAAGGGTTGATTTTCCCCTCAACATTAGAGCCAGGAAGAAATATTTATTGTACCTTGGGTGATGTAGAAAACTGATAAAATTCCTGCAAATGAAACTCACAAAATTGTGGACTCCTCAAGACTAAGCCCCCAGGAGTTTCTCATGGTCATCTTAGTTACAATCAACCTTTAGCAATTTGTCAAAATTACTATCTTGTTGTCCCTACCAGCTCATACTCCAATGGCTTCTGATCCAAACAAGTAAATCTTGGCTGTTATTCCATGTATTTGCATATGTCTCTACATTCCTGTGTGGCAGTTTGTCCTGAGGACTCATTCTTCTGCTAGGTCCAAGAACAGTAATGGATTTTTAGTTTACTCAGCTTTTTCTTTTTTTCTTGTAAGGATCGGAGTGATGACTTCCAAAATTTGTTTATGACAGAGCTAAAACCAAGGGTGACCGGTCATTTTTAATACACTAATTTTTCAATCATACATTTAATAAATCCTTTTATCATTTAAATATATTGATTGCATCTATTTTCATTAATTGATTTTTTAAAGTTTTAATTTGTTTCTAAAATCCTTAGTCTTCCAGTTTTTGAGGTGACTCTGATGATGTCTGAGGAGCAGAGACAGGCTATCCTCCAAAATTCATGCCATATGCAGATTTGTGAGCAAAAGAAATGATTGTTGTTATTGTGAATCACTAAATTTAAAGTGATCCATTATGAATTAATAAAAAACTAGAATATGTAGCTTAAGGGAAGATTTTTGTAGTTATTGTCTTATACAGTACTAGAGTTATTATCAACTAGGAACTATCTCAAACTAAATAACCTTTGATGACACTTGCATTTTATATTCTTTTCCAACCTCATTTTATGGCCAGCATATGTTCCCCATTCTTAGAGGAAGGTTGTTGTTGATCTGGATCAAAGACCCAGAACTGGGATGGGCTATTCTCATTTTTCTCTCCTTCATAGTGTGATCATTGATGATTCACTATTCTTGGTCCTAGGTTTATGAGATTTATGAGGAGTTTTCTAATCTGAGTTTTCAACTTGCATGAGCCCTTAATCTTTTTCTTTCTTTTTTTTTTTTTTCCATTGTCTCCTTGTAGCTCTTTAAAATAATTTCCAGATCATCAGTAGGAGACAGAAGCCCATGGGATCACTGCTAGCTAGAGGGCTTGTTTACCTTTATAAATTCATGCTTTTTCACTGTTTGGATCCTGTTAGGATTTCCTTTATATAATTGCTCAACAGTGCCTTTAAAAATATGTCTTCATACTTTATCAAATATCTGAAGTGTTTTGCACAGAGAGGTTTTTTTTTTTTAATAAGATACCATATTCCCTTGTTGCTAGAAAGACAATTAGTTTGCATTTCTACACTCTTATTTTAAAACTCTCATTTCAGAACAATCCTCTAAAGGCTAGTGACTGATCATGCCAGCTACATCTCAAAAGAAAACCACTTGTTATAATTCCATCAAACCTCAAATTAAAAGAAAATAAATGAAAAGGGAATGGTGAACCATATCCAACAAGTTTTAGCTTGAGAATATATTCTTTGCTGTCACTTGCTTCCTTTTCTTTTTTTTTTTTTTGAACACTCAGATAGATATGGCAAATAACTAACCTTTACTGAGGATTCAGAGGGGTCATAAAGCACTTCACTTTCTCAGTAGTTGATTACAATCACTTCATAGGAGAAATTCTCATCACAGCTTGTTCTTATGTTGGGAGGATTCTCCTTACTTAATCCATGTAAAAATGTGCTTTTACCAAAAAAGCTATGAAGAACACCTTCTTATCTCATTCACTCAGCTTCTTCATGTGCTGAATATATATGTGTACATACAAAGATGCACAAATAAAATTAGTACTCCCTACAATCTTTAATCACAAATCCCTGCTAAACTGTATAAATAAATACATTACTATATTCATCCATTAAAATAATTCATAAAATAACCTTCTATGTATTTTTTTTAAATTCTAAATATTTAAAAATTTTAGGTCACATTTTCATTATTATATTCTTAAATTCATTGTATTATGATCTGGGAATATGACAATATATATTTAATTTTTGAATATTTAAAAAATTGTAGCCAATGGCCTGATAAATATTATTTTAAATATTCCACAGATATACAACAAAATGCATTCTAACTTCAAGGGATGTGATGTTTTAACACTGAAAAGTGTCTAGTTGTATAATACAATGAGTACTTTTTTTTTCTCCATTAGCAACCTTACATGGTGTTCTGCTCAACCTGTATTTTAGGTGAGAATTCTGATACTAAATAGTTTAGTTTTTTTCATAATTTATTATATCTAAATGGCAGCTCGTCAGATTTTCTTGAATTCAAGATGTTTATTGGGGAATACCTAAATTTGCATTATTTTCACTATTTCAGTTTTTCAATTTGAAGGCATGGGCATTTCTGCATCTCATGAGGGTATTGCTTTTCATTATTTGTTTTTTTCTTCCATCTGCTTCTTTTCTTATCATAACAATATTTCTATTAACATGTGTTATTGAAAATGTATACTTTCATATTTCTTTCTCTTTCTGTTCTTTATTTCAGTTTTTAGATATTTCTTCGATTTGGTACCAAAGATCAGTAATTTAGATATTGATGGTAATGAACCACCCTCCAATTTATCTGCTTTTGTTGTGGTTTTTGTTGTTGATTTTAAGTTCCAGAAGGTCTCTGTGTGATTCCTCTTGAAATTTTTAAATACAGCCAACACCATTAATATGCAAATGTAGCCTCTCTCTTTCAGTGACTGTCTTGGTTTGGACATCATATTTAGTTCTATCTGTCTTAATACTAGTGTTATCCAAATGATGTGCTAAAGTACTATACAAATGTGAGCATACCACATATTTACATGAATGTAAAAGATATAATTTTACATATTTTTAGTTTCCATACTGAAAACAAGTTATAGAAAAAGGTAAATTTAATTTTGATAACATATTTTATTTACTCAATAGATAAAAGATATCAAATATATCAAAGTATCACTTCAACATGCAATCAATATAAATATTAATACTTTAATTTTGCTATATATTTTTTTAAGATTTTATTTATTTGTTTAGGGAGAGAGAGCACACAAACAGAGGGAGTGCACAGGGAGAGAAAGAGAAAGAATCTCAAGCAGATTCCCCAATGAGCATGGAACCTGGGGGTTCTGTGTCAGGACCCTGATATCATGACATGAGCCAAAATGAAGAGTCAGATGCTCAAACAACTAAGCCACATAGGCAACCTATAATTTTTGTTATATTTTTTAAATGGCCGTATGTTTTATACTTAAAGCACATTTCAATTCAGTCATCGAATTTTCATCATTTAAAATTAAAAGTAATCTTTAGTTGTGCTAGTCACATTTCAAGTGCTTATTAGCCATATGTATCTAGCAGCTACTATGTTGGACAATTCAATTTTAGTACTTGACCACTTCAGTATGTGGTTATTTGACCTTTTTTTCTTTTCTTTTATTCAGTTCTGGTTCTTAGAGTGCAAGGAGAGAGTTTGCATTCCATCTATGTATTTTCAACCAGTATTAGGACAAGGGAAACCTCAGCTGACCTATTTACTTTCTTTCTCTTCAGGTTTTTTGAGACCAGAGACAATAGAAATTTTGAAGCAAGACCAATATCATAGGTCCCTTAGGGCCAAGCTATGAAAGATAAACATAGACACACAGGCATGATAATCTACAAAAAACAAAACAAAAACAAACAAACAAAGACAACAACAAAAAGGATAAAGATAATTAATTAGATGAATTTCAACAGTCTTTCCTGATAAAAACTTTTAGGAAACCAAGAACAGAGGAAATGAAATTTAATGAAACCTCATTACTGAAAATGAAGGTAGAAGTGATTATTTTTATTGTGAATTTTATTAGAAGCAAGAGTAGGATGCTCAGTGCTCATTACTGAATCTGCTATTCAGTATATAGAAGGTCTGATCAAAAGGAAGGAAGGAAGGAAGAAAAAAGAAGAAAGAAAGAAAAAGAAAGAAAGAAAGAAGAAGAAGAAAGAAAGAAAGAAAGAAAGAAAGAAAGAAAGAAAGAAAGAAAGAAAGAGAAAAAGAAAGAAAAGAAAGAAGGGAAAAAAGGAAGAAAGGAAAAAGAAAGATATTTAATGATAAGAATTGTAGGGAAAAAGAGATACATTTATTTGAGATCATTTGACTGTCCAAGAAGAACATCTGAGAAAATCTAAAAACAATTATTAATGGGGAAAAAAAAGAAAAAGATGAGTAATGTTGCTAGACACAAGTTTATGGGGGATAAATGAACACCTTTTTTATTTTTTAAAAGTAATTTATTTATTTATTTGACAGAGAGAGCACAAGAAGGCAGAGGGAGAGGGCTAAGCAAGGAACCTGACACAGGACTCAGTCCCAGGACCCTGGGATCATGACCTGAGCCGAAGGCAGATGCTTAACCTACTGAGCTACCCAGGTGCTCAATGAACACCTTTTTTAAAAATAAAAGTAAACAGTTTTTAGATGTAGTACAAATGAAAGAAGTTATTCATTCTAAATAAAAATAAGAATTTTCAAGCCTTGTTTTATTACCTGAAATCTGGATCAGTTCCCTTGCAATTCATATTTGGATTATACGTAAATGTGACCTTCAGCAGCTAATTACAGCACTCAATGTTTGTGGTCAGACATTTCCATATTATAATATGTAGAAAGATGACTTTTGGGACATTGTGAGCATGGAGGCAGCATATAACAAACTGTCAAATTTTTGGTGTGTCTTCTAAACAGCTTTTCACAAAATATATGTAATGCTTTATCCCTTAGCAATATTCCCATTCTTATTGGGCTTTTGCTATCCATTTTTAGACACTGCCTTGGTGGAAAGATGGACTCTATGTCTTACACTTCCGTACTTGGTGGATTGACTAATATGTTTCTCTTTCTAATCAACGGCCTCAGATGTTCTAATTACAGTGTATCGGAGTAACCAAAAATTGTGATAATTTATCTCTGGATACCATGTCATGTTGCTGTTCAATATAATGTTCACTCACCAATAATGGAAATTTCTACAATCTGTACTTTCCGATATGGTAGCTACAAGCCACATATGACTATTGTGTAACTGAGAAACTGAATTTTTGGATTTTATTTAAATTTAATTGGTTTAAACTTTGCATAGTCATGTTCATGGCTCATGGCTAGTATATTAAGTAGTACGGCTATAGATCAACATGGCTATTAGAAAAAATTGTATTACCTAGTTGTGTATTCCATGTTTAAACATTAATATATCCTTTTAAAATGTGTCTTGTTTTGAACTTTATGGAACTAATTTCACCCTTCATAGATCAAATAAGAAATAATTTTCTTTCCTACCCAAAATGTATAGAACTTGATTACAGTATCATCGAAGTATTCTTACACAGCTCAATAAATAAATGAGCCAAGAAACTCTTCAAGGACAAAAATAAATATTTATTGGGAAAGCAAAACCTATTTGTCCTCACTTAAGGTATACACAGATTTTGTGTTGCTACTCTTAATCCCTACTTAACAACCCATGATGTAGACCTGGTTAATTTCCCAAACCTAAAAATTAGGAAAAGTTAGGAAAAATGGGAAGTATAGACCCATTCCTTCCCTTTCTTCAATCAGCATAAATAATGTGATGCCACATGTGACACTTTTTTAGTCATACTAGTTAATCTTGTTTATGCTTATATCTGCAAATATTCTATGAGTTAATATTCTATGATTAAAGAATTAAGTTTAAGCAAAATAAATTACATTAAAAGAAATTTCCCTGGTCAATAACTATCATGAGAACTTAAATTCACTTGGTTCTGAATAGCTATATAATTTTTTTTTAAGTTTAAAAATTTATTGAGGCATAATTGACATAAAATAAAAATCACATGTTTAAAATGTTCATTTTGATAAGTTTTCACATATACATAATCCTTTAGCAGAAAATTTGGCATTTTGATTGTGGGAATGGCTTAAAGTTCAACTGCATAATATAACAGAAAAATGAACTGAAATAAAAAGTCAGATTTTACAAAAAGTTTACAAATTTTACAAATGTGTACAAAAATTATAAATTTTATAAGAATTTTTCAAATTTTAACAATTTTATATTCTGCATGGAAAAAGGTATTGAGTATCTCTATTATCAATGGAAAATAACATCCATAAACAGTATCTCCACCATCATCTTTAGTATCCAACTTGTAGAATAAATATTAAGTCACCACAGCATGCTGAGGAGATAGAAAGTAATCCCTTGTCAACCAATGCTAGTTTCATTTAGATATAGTCACCCATTATAGTTAGCTTATGCTACATAAGCATTTGTAGAATGGAATTCAAGGCACTTAAATAATGACAAAATAAGAAACTTGGCTCTCTGCCCAAAGAAGTCAAGATTATGAGAGACATCATTTTATGTGTCCCTGAGGAACATATTAATCCACAAGTGTTGGGAAATGACCATTCAAAAGAATATAGGACTTCATTTTAGGAAATGAGAGTAGAAGTAGGCAATTAGAAATGTTATGTCTTTTCAAATTCTGTGTGGACTCATATATAATTCAATCCATTAGAATTATCATTAAATAGATGTTTATATATGTATGTGTGTGTGTGTGCATATTAGAGATTGCTTTCAATACTCCATGATTCACTTGCCTTTCCTGGACTCCAGATACTTTTATCCATTTATTAGTTAAGGTGCATCTAGTTCTCTGAAACATCATATAATCATCATAGTAAAAAACATTATTGTCAAAGGATAACATTTGTCTAGCCTCTTGCAACTTACAAAAATATCATTCATTAGTAGCTTTTAAGGTAGGCAAAGAAAATGTTTTTAAAATTTTTAATGTGTTCTTTTTTTTATTTTATTAGAGAGGAAACAAAGTCAGGAATGAAAGAAAATTCACAAGGTATGTAACAATGACAAGCTAAACAAAAATTCTCTTTCTTTCTCATACCATGCACTCTGTTCTCTGAATTGCTGATTAAATTTAACTTTAACTTCGCTTCCAAATTTAAGTAGCAGCCATAGGATGTAAATCACCAAATGCCTGATGATTGATAGTATCTTGGCAAACAATCAAATGATGATATGAAAATGGCATGATACAATGGAGAGAATAGCACACTTTAAACAGGGAATGAGACTGTAGTCCTATTTCCCTGATGACAAACCATATGCTATAACACGACTATTAATACCACTGAGTGTAAGTCTACTCAACTTTAAAGAGGATGGTTAAAGCCTGTGACTTCTGTTAGTTTACACCTAAAAAAATTCTACACTTTTTTTTTTAAATTTCCTTATCTGATTTCACTCAATTTAAGGTATCTTATTTTAAACATTTAATCATCAGTATCATGAAAGAGAATGGATATTCCTAAGGATTTCCACCTACAAACTTTAGCTCTTTCATTAACACGCTCATTTGAAGATTTCCTGATACTTAATTTCCCAGACAACAGTCTTGGAAATTCAGTGTGTGCATTTTATAGGCAGATGTGAGTATTTTATCTATGATCCCTGCACGTGCTAAAACACGTGAATCTCTTCTGAAATTTTTTCTTCATTTTGCCATAAATAGTCTGTGATTTTTCTGTAGCTATGATTACTTATTAAGTTAGGACAAATATGATTAATTACTCATTGCCATCTTTGCAACCCAATGTCAAGTATTTCCTTGAAGTAATAAGTGATACTTACCAATGTCTCAAATTCAGCATCTTGAATGGATTATGAGAGCATTAAGACACTAAACCTTATGTGCCGGTGGGAATATCATATATCAGTTTTCTCAGATCTCCTTAATTCCAAATAGTCTTTCACAAGTTTTCCGTGATAAAGTCAAGTGAGCACATTAGAAAAATGTAAGTGCATAAAGAAGAGAGTGTGTGAACATGAGGAAAATTAACAGTATTGACAAATTCTTCCATGATGATGTCAGACAAAACTATTTATTAAAATGGAATACATTAATTTTAATAAGGAAAACAACAGCAACAACAAAAAGCTGGGGGCACCTGGGTGGCTCGGTCGGTTAAGTATCCGACTCTTGGTTTTAGCTCAGGTCATGATCTCAGGGTCCTGAGACTGAGCACCCCAAGAGTCTCAGCACTCAGCATGGCGTCTGACTCTCCCTCTCCCTCTGCTCCTCCCCTTGCACTCTCCCTCTCTCCCCCCTCTATCTCTCTCGAATAAATAAATACAATCTTAAAAAAGAGCTGAATACAATCTTTCCTTGACTTTACCTCAACTAAAATAATGAAGAGTTTATTGTTTCTCAGTTTGGGATTTGTTGCTCTTGTTTTTAGTAAATATGTTCCATTTTGTGAGAAGTAAACTCCAGTTTTTCACATACATACCAAAATTTGTGCAGTTTTTAGGTAGGTACAAGTAAGTCCGTTTTTGGATACGTAAGTGCATGCTGTTTGTTCACACATATAGTTCACAACTGAATTCTATTGTCAAGTTTGGGAAACTAAAAATTCACAGACTGTGAATTTTTTTGAATTTTGCATGAAACACTGCACTGCTAAGAATATGGCCACACAGTCTACTGACCCCAGTTGAAGGATACCAAATTCCATGGCATTGTTAACTATGGTATTTCAGACATGGTGGGGCTTGGCATTGGCTATGTGTGTTTGAACACTGCCACATTCTTTGAGGGTTTTAAGTAGGGCAAAATGCACATGCTGAACAGTCAATAGCCTGAGTACTCTAGTTCCAAAATTTAGTTTCAAATGATAGGGCTTAGAAGGGACATATGAAATGTTCTTAGAACTAATTGTGTTCGACAATGTAGATTGTTTTACTTCATCTTCATAATGAATTGATGAGCTAGGTATTAATATTTTCGATAGGGATTAAGACAGGTAAAAAATATTACCCAAGATCCTATAGCTTTTGGTTGGCATTGTTGAGATTTAAAGCCTGGATTTCTGACTCTGGCAGGCTATGATTACATATGCTCAGCATTTTTTTTAGGAAGGGAATAATAAAATAATTAATGTTTACTAACTTGAAATATGAGTTATAAATCAGTCCATAATTCTTAATCTAGGCAACCTTTCTTCAAATAAAACATATGAGAGAATGCAACCTCCTGAGGTTCCCAACTCACCACACTGTTTAACGAGGCTCCCTGGGCACTGATACTCACATGAAACATGTCCAACTTGATCTTCTTAGTTGCTCTGCAAAGATTCTGAACAAATTCAACAGCATTTTAAAAGCGTGATCATTGTGTCAAATTGTAAATCATGCTTCTTTAAAAAAAATTAGCTATAAGGAGGAGCAAGATGGTGGAGGAGTAGGAAACCTAAATTTTGTCTGGTCCCAGGAATTCAGCTAGATAGGTATCAAACCATTCAGAACACCTACAAATACAACAGGAGATCGAAGAAAAGAATAACAGCAATTCTATGAACAGAAAAGCGACCAATTTTTGGAAGGGAGGACGTGCGGAGAAGTGAATCCGAGGCGATATTTGGGAAGATAGACCTCAGGGGGAAGGGGGCCTCCTCATCCGGCTACCGGCAAGTGATAGAGCACCAGAGCACAAAATCGGAACTTTTAGAAGTCTGCTCCACTGAGGGACATCACTCCAGTGGCTAAGCAGGGGGTGGAACCCTCGCTGGGACAGTGTGGTCTCAGGACCCTCGGGGTCACAGAAAGACCGGGGGTGCCTGAGTGCGGCAGACCTCCCAGGTATTGGAGCAGGGAAGCCAGTGGCAAAGATGGAGCCAAGAAGTAGTCTCTCAGCTTAGGGTTTCCATAAACTGTGATCCACAGCATAGTTGGGCCACTACTCTTCCAGCAGGGACCCAATGAGTGGCAGATCTGGAGAGACTCCCCTTCCTCCCCTGGGAAGAGTGGCGTGGGAGCGCACTGCAGGGATCTGCTGGGTTTGGAGACTCCAAACGGGGTTGTGTGCCAGAGATAGAAATGCTCAGTCACAGGCTGGGTGAGCACCAAGTGCAGTCAGAGACCAGGGAGACGGGAGTGACTGACTGCTTTTCTCTGGGGGCTCATTGAGGAGTGGGGCCCCAAGTTCTCGGCTCCTCCAGGGCAGAGATTGGGAGGCTGCCATTTTCACTCTTGTCCTCCAAAGCTGTAGAGAAAGCTTTCAGGGAACAAAATCTACGGAGAGCAAACCCGAGCCGATTACCTAGTCTGGCCCCTGGCAAGGGTGGTGCAATTACGCCTCAGGCAAAGACGTTTGAGAATCACAGCAACAGGCCCCTCCCCCAGAACATCAGCAAGAACATCCAGCCAAGACTAAGTTTACCGATCAATGCGAACAGCAAAACTCCAGCGTTAGGGGAATACAGAACATAGAACTCATGGCTCTTTTTCCCATGATTCTTTAGTCTTTCAAAGTTAATTTTTTTAATTTTCTTTATTTTTTTCTTTTTCTATTTTTAAAAAATTTTTCTTTTTCCCTTTTTCAACCAACACCTTTTCCTATCAATTCCTTTTTTAAAAATCTTTTTTTTTTTTTAATTTTCATTTTTAGAGTCATATTCTATCCCTTCTTTGTAGTTAACCATATTTTTGGTATATATATATATATACATATATATATATATATATATATGTTTTTCTCTCTTTAAAATTTTGGGATACAGTTTCTTCTAACAGACCAAAATATACCCTAAATCTCTAGTGTATGGCTTTGTTCTAGTATCCTGCCTGATCACATTCTTTGCCTCCCCTTTTTTTTTAGTTTTTCTTCTTTCTTTTTTCAACCAACTTCTTATCAATTCCTTTTATAAAATCTTTTATAATTTTCATCTTTACAGTCATCTTCCATCCCTTCACCGTATTTACCCTTATTTTTGTACATATATAAGTTTTTCTTTCTTTAAAATTTTGGGAGGCAGTTTCTTCTAACAAACCAAAATACACCCAAAATCTAGTGTGTGGCTCCGATTGATTCACCAGCCTGATCATATTCTTTTTTTTTTTTCTTTCTTTCCCCCCCGCCAGTTTCAAGTATTTTCTGATTTGTTTAGTGTATATTTTTCTAGGGTCATTGTTACACTTTTAGCATTTTGTTATCTCATTCATCTATTCTCCTCTGGACAAAATGACAAGACGGAAAAACTCACCTCAAAACTGACAGGGACCTAATCAATACAGACATTAATAAGGTGTTGGAAATAGAGTTCAGAATGATGATTATAAAGATACTAGCTGGGTTTGAAAAAAGCATGAAAGGTACTAGAGAATCCCTTTCTGGAGAAATAAAAGAAGTAAAATCTAACCAAGTCGGAATAAAAAAGGCTATTAATGAGGTGCAACAAAAATGGAGGCTCTAACTGCTAGGATAAATGAGACAGAAGAGAGAATTAGTGATATAGAAGACCAAATGATGGAAAATAAAGAAGCTGAGAAAAAGAGAGATAAACAACTACTGGATCATGAAGGCAGAATTCGAGAGATACGTTATACCATAAGACAAAACAATATTAGAATAATTGGGATCCCAGAAAAAGAAGAAAGAGAGAGAGGGGCAGAAGGTATATTGGAGCAAATTATAGCAGTGAACTTCCCTAATTTGGGGAAGGAAACAGGCATCAAAATCCAGGAGACACAGAGAACCCCCTTCAAAATCAATAAAAATAGGTCAACACCCCGACATTTAATAATAAAAGTTACAAGTCTCAGAGACAAAGAGAAAATCCTGAAAGCAGCTCGGGACAAGAGCTCTGTAAGCTACAATAGTAAAAACATTAGACTGGCAACAGACCTATCCACAGAGACCTGGCAGGCCAGAAAGGACTGGCATGATGTATTCAGAGCACTAAATGAGAAAAATATGCAGCCGCAAATACTATATCCAGCTAGACTGTCATTGAAAATAGAAGGAGAGATTAAAAAAACTTCAGGACAAACAAAAACTAAAAGAATTTGCCAACACTAAACCAGCCCTACAATACTGAAAGGGGTCCTCTAAGCAAAGAGAGAGCCTAAAAGTAACATAAACCAGAAAGGAATAGAGACAATATACAGTAACAGTCACCTTACTGGCAGTACAGTGGCACTAAATTTATATCTTTCGATGGTTACCCTGAACGTAAATGCGCTAAATTCCCCAACTAAAAAGACACAGGGTATCAGGCTGGATAAAAAACAAGACCCATTGATATGCTGCCTGCAAGAGACTCATTTTAGACCCAAAGACACCTCCAAATTGAAAGTGGGGGGGGAACAATTTACCATGTTAATGGACATTGAAAGAAAGCTGGGGTGGCAATCCTTATATCAGACAAATAGATTTTAAAACAAAGACTATAATAAGAGATGAGGAAGGACACTATATCCTGCTTAAAGGGTCTATCCAACAAGAAGATCTAACAATTGTAAATATTTATGCCCCTAACATGGGAGCAGCCAGTTATATAAACCAATTCATAACAAAATAAAAAACAAAACAAAACAAAACACATCAACAACAATACAATATAGTAGGGGACTTTAACATCCCCCTCACTGATATGGACAGATCATCTAAGCAAAAGATCAACAAGGAAATAAAGGCTTTAAATGACACACTGGACCAAATGGACTTCACAGATACAATCAGAACATTCCAACCCAAAGCAACAGAATACACATTCTTCTCTAGTGCCCATGGAACATTCTCCAGAACAGATCACATCTTAGGTCACAAATCAGGTCTCAACCAGTACCAAAAGACTGGGATCATTCCCTGCATATTTTCAGACTACAATGCTTTGAAACTAGAACTAAATGACAAGAGGAAAGTTGGAAAGAACTCAAATACATGGAACCTAAAGAACATCCTACTAAAGAATGAATGGTTCAACCAGGAAATTAAAGAAGAATTTAAAAAAATTCATGGAAACCAATGAAAATGAAAACACAACTGTTCAAAATCTTTGGGATGCAGCAAAGGCAGTCCTAAGAGGAAAGTATATAGCAATACAAGCCTTTCTCAAGAAACAAGAAAGGTCTCAAATACACAGCCGAACCCTACACCTAAAGGAGCTAGAGAAAGAACAGCATATAAAGCCTAAACCCGGTGGGAGAAGAGAAACAATAAAGATCAGAGCAGAAATCAATGAACTAGAAACCAAAAGAACAGTAGAACAGATCAACGAAACGAGGAGCTGGTTCTTTGAAAGAATTAATAAGATTGATAAACCCCTGGCCAGACTTATCAAAAAGAAAAGAGAAATGACCCAAATAAATAAAATCATGAATGAAAGAGGAGAGATCACAACCAACAACAAAGAAATACAATCAAATATAAGAACATATTATGAGTAATTATATGCCAGCAAATTAGACAATCTGGAAGAAATGGATGCATTCCTAAAGAAGTATAAACTACCAAAACTGAACCAGGAAGAAATAGATAACTGGAATAGACCCATAACCAGTGAGGAAATTGAAGCAGTAATCAAAAATCTTCCAACTAACAAGAGCCCAGGGCCAGACGCCTTCCCAGGAGAATTCTACCAAACATTTAAAGAAGAATTAATACCTATTCTTTTGAAACTGTTCCAAAGAATAGAAATATAAGGAAAACTTCCAAACTCATTTTATGAGGCCAGCATTACCTTGATCCCAAAACCAGACAAAGACCACATCAAAAAGAATTACAGACCAAAATCCTGATGAACATGGATGCAAAAATTCTCACCAAAATACTAGTCAATAAGATCCAATGGTACATTAAAAGGATCACCACGACCAAGTGGGATTTATTCCTGGGCTGCAAGTTTGGTTCAACATCCGCAAATAAATCAATGTGATATAATACATTAATAAAAGAAAGAAAAAGAACCATATGATCCTCTCAATAGATGCAGAAAAAGCTTTTGAGAAAGTACATCATCCTTTCTTGATTAAAACACTTCAGAGTGTTTTAACAATCCAATTCAGCAAGGAGCAGTGATGTCAACAGCTGGTTGAGGGTACATACTTCAATATCATAAAAGCCATCTATGAAAAACCCACAGTAAGGGGCACCTGGGTGGCTCAGTTGTTAAGTGTCTGCCTTCAGCTCACGTCATGATCCCAGGGTCCTGGGATTGAGCCCCGCATCAGTCTCCCTGCTCCGCGGGAAGCCTGCTTCTCCCTTTCCGACTCCCCTTGCTTGTGTTCCCTCTCTTGCTGTCTCTCTCTGTCAAATAAATAAATAAAATCTTAAAAAAAAGCACACAGCAAATATTCTCAGTGGGGAAAATTTGAGAGGTTTTCCCCTAAGGTCAGGAACACTGCTGGGATGTCCACTATCACCACTGCTCTTCAACATAGTACTAGAAGTCTAAGCCATAGTAATCAGACAACAAAAAGAAATAAAAAGCATCCAAACTGGCAAAGAGGAAATCAAACTCTCACTCTTTGCAGATGATATGATACTTAATGAGGAGAACACAACAGACTCCACCTCAAAACCGTTAGAACTCATACAGGAATTCAGTAAAGTGGCAGGATACAAAATCAATGCACAGAAATCAGTGGCATCCCTATATACCAACAACAAGACAGAAGAAAGAGAAATTAAGGAGTCAATCCCATTTACAATTGCACCCAAAACCAAAAGATACTTAGGAATAAATCTAACCAAAGAGGCAAAGTATCTGTACTCAGAAATACTCAAGAAAGAAATTGAGGTAGACAGAAAGAAATGGCAAAGTGTTCCATGCTCATGAATTGGAAGAACAAATATTGTGAAAATGTCAGTGCTACCTAGAGCAATCTACACATTTAATGCAATCCCTATCAAAATACCATCCACTTTTTTCGAAGCAATGGAACAAATAATCCTAAAATTTGTATGGAACCAGAAAAGACCCTGAATAACCAGAGGAATGTTGAAAAAGAAAAGCAAAGCTGGTGGCACCACAATTCTGGACTTCAAATTCTATTACAAAGCTGTCATCATCAATATAGTATGGTACTGGCACAAAAACAGACACATAGATCAATGGAACAGAATCGAGAGCCCAGAAATGGACCCTCAAATCTATGGTCAACTAATCTTTGACAAAGCAGGAAGGAATGTCCAATGGAAAAAAGACAGTCTCTTCAACAAATGGTGTTGGGAAAACTGGACAGCCACATGCAGAAGAATGAAATTGGGCCGTTTCCTTACACCAACCACAAAAATAGACTCACAATGGATGAAAGACCTAAATGTGAGAAGGGAACCCATCAAAATCCTAGAGTAGAACAAAGGCAGCAACCTCTTCGACCCTAGCCTCAGCAACTTCTTCCTAGAAACATCACCAAAGGCAAGGGCAAAAATAAACTATTGGGACTTCATCAAGATGAAAAGCTTTTGCACAGCAAAGGAAACAGTCAACAAAGCCACAAGACAACTGACAGAATGGGAGAAGATATTTGTAAATAACATATCAGATAAAGGGCTAGTATCCAAAATCTATAAAGAACTTATCAAATTCAATAGTCAAAGAACAAATAATCTAATCAAGAGATGTGCAGAAGACATGAACAGACATTTCTGCAAAGAAGACATCCAAATGGCCAACAGACACATGAAAAAGTGCTCAACATCGCTCGGCATCAGGGAAATCCAAATCAAAACCTCAGTGAGATACCACCTCACACCAGTCAGAATGGCTAAAATTAACAAGTCAGGAAACGACAGATGTTGGCAGGGATGCGGAGAAAGGGGAACCCTCCCACACTTTTGGTGGGAATGCAAGCTGGTGCAACCACGCTGGAAAACAGTATGGAGGTTCATCAAAAAGTTGAAAATAGAGCTACCCTATGACCTAGCAATTGCACTACTGGGTATTTACCCCAAAGATACAAATGTAGTGATCCAAAGGGGCACATGCACCGCAATGTTTATAGCAGCAATGTCCACAATAGCCAAAGTATAGAAAGAGCCAAGATGTCCATCAACAGATGAATGGATAAAGAAGATGTGGTATACATATACAGTGTAATATTATGCAGCCATAAAAAAAACCCCAAAATCTTGCCATTTGCAACAATGTGGATGGAACTAAAAGGTATTATGCTAAGCAAAATAAGTTAATCAGAGAAAGACAAGTATCATATGATTTTACTGATATGAGGAACTTTTCAACTGCTATGATGGACCTCAAAATGGAAATTACCATAAACAAGACAGAGGACCATAGGGGAAAGGAGGAAAAAATGAAACAAGATGAAACCAGAGAGGGAGACAAACCATGAGACTCTGAATCTCAGGAAACAAACTGAGGGTTGTTGGAGTGGTGGGGGGTGGGAGGCATGGGGTGGCTGGGTGATAGACATTGGGGAGGGTATGTGGTACGGTGAGCGCTGTGAATTGTGTAAGACTGATGAATCACAGACGTGTGCCTCTGAAACAAATAATACATTTTATGTTAAAAAAAAAAAGAGAGTAGAAGGGAAAAATGAAGAGAGGGAAATAAGAGGGATAGATGAATCATGAGAGACTGTGGACTCTAAGAAACAAAATGAGGGTTTTAGAGGGGAGGAGGGTGAAGGGATGGGTTAGCCCGGTGATGGGTATTAAGGAGGGAATGTATTGCATGGAGCACTGAGTGTTATACACAAAAAATGAATCATGGAACATTACATCAAAAACGAATGATGTAGGGGCGCCTGGGTGGCTCAGTCAGTTAAGCGGCTGCCTTCGGCTCAGGTCATGATTCCAGGGTCCTGGGATCGAGTCCCATATCGGGCTCCCTGCTCAGAGGGGAGTCTGCTTCTCCCTCTCCTTCTGCCTGCCTCTCTGCCTATTCTCTCTCTCTGTCAAATAAATAAATAAAATCTTAAAAAAAAAAAACTAATGATGTAATGTATGGTGACTAACATAACATTATAAAATAAAATTTAAAAAACTTATATGAGAGTCTTGGTTTGTTAAGGATTATAGTATGGGTTTCAGGATCCTATTAAAATACAAAACTGTAACCAATTAGGACCACATCTTTTACCATTAGTATGTATTCCGTTTGCCCATGCATAGCAGAATAGTGAAAATGAAATTTATTCACTATTCTGTGTTCTGTTACTTGGCAGAAATTATTCCCAGAACTTGACATTTTAAAAATGCAGTAATTATGTTCTATAATGAGGAACTTTTCAACTGCTATGATGGACCTCAAAATGGAAATTACCAAACACATTGACTATTAAATTAGCATCCTACCTTTAGATCATGGATAATTTTGAATATTCCTTCATTATTAAATTTAACCATAGGCAAATTATATATGTATGTTCCTCTATGTTTTCAGAAAGATAAACAAATATATATATATATATATATATATATAATTAAATGTAACTGTAGGCAAATATATATATACGTTTGTTCCTCTATGTTTTCAGAAAGATGAACAAATATAAACTATCATTATCAAATAGTACCCAGCAGAAGAAAAATCCTAAAAATAGAGTACTGGCACTAAAAATTAAATGTGAACATGTCATAAAAATATCCTCACAGTATGTAGTGTGGACGAGATGGGTCACAGGATTCTCTGTTACACTCACACACCGATATTAATCACTACCATAATGACATTTTCCTTTCGAAGGTGGTGATATGTAGTCATGGTTAAAGATTTAATATAATGAAACATATACAAATGAATATTTATGTGCAAATACAAACTTTGTATGTATCTTCATAGATCCATGCACGTCATAATGGCATGCTAAAGAACAACATCAGGAAAGAATCAAAGCATTTATGAATTAACTTCTAATTATTCAGGAAAGAATTTAGCTGTTCTCTAATAACCAGTAATTTCAAATAAAAGAGCTTGTACATAAAGATAATTGTTCTGGTGAAGATTATCCCATACTTGTTTATTTACTTTTCCAGAAAATATAAAAAAACTGCTGGCCATTTGAAACCATGATATTCTACTTCTTCTGCTAACTTGAGCACCTTTGTTCTTTGGTCTTTGTTCAAGTTTTATTATGGGCCCTTTAATCAAGCCTTTTTGAGCCCTATTCTAACTGTAGTTGAAAGACAAGCCAAAGACCCATGCTATTATAAGGGAGCAGCAACTGATAAATGGTAGGCATTACAGGTGTGCCATAAAGAAACCATGGTGTCACAGCACATTGTATCCAAATGATTACTTTACCTTTAGATATAAAAGTATATTTTTCAATATATTTTTGGAGGAAAGTGAATATTTTTTAATGTATAAATTATAGAGTGTGAGACTCTCCCAATAAATGACTTCTGCCCACATTAAGTATTTAGATTCATCATAGGCAAGGAGACAGAGTAGAGACAGAAAGGTAGAGATAAATAGGACATTCATTATATAAATTAGATTCATTTTGACATTTTATGATAAATTTTCACTGCTGAACTACTGATATGATCTCCATATACCATGATCACTTAAGGTGGTGTTTTTAATGGAAGAAAACCAGATTATTTTATTTTATTTTATTTTATTTATTTATTTTTTTAGAATAGAAGGCAAGATCCTTTTTTTTTAAGATTTTATTTATTTATTTGACAGAGAGAGAGAATGAGGGTGAGAGAGCACACAAGCAGGCAGAGGGCAGGCAGAGGGAGAGGGAGAAGCAGACTCCCCGATGAGCAGGGAGCCCGACAGGGGGCTTGATCCCAGGACCCTAAGATCATGACCTGAGCTGAAGGCAGATGCTTAACCGACTGAGCCACCCAGGTGGCTCCCAAAAAAACCCAGATTTTAAAGATTTTATTTATTTATTTGAGAGAGAGAGAATGAGAGATAGAGAGCACGAGAGGGAAGAGGGTCAGAGGCAGAAGCAGACTCCCTGCCCAGCAGGGAGCCCGATGCGGGACTCGATCCCGGGACTCCAGGATCATGACCTGAGCCGAAGGCAGCCGTTTAACCGACTGAGCCACCCAGGTGGCTCCCAAAAAAACCCAGATTTTAATATAGAAAAAGAAATAGTTTATAAGCAAAGTGTTCAAAATCAAAGTGTGAAATTTGGGTGTGGTTGATACTAGGAAAAAAATGTGTGAAAAGTCTATAGAAATTATCTGCATTGTCTTTGCAACTTTTCTGTACACCTAAATTATTTGGTGTATAGATTTTTTTTATTAAAGCATATTGAAGTGTATCACGAAGCAGAATATACCCAAGTTCCTCCTTAAAATATGACTTGCTCTTCTGACATTTCTAACCCTGGGTTAAGGTTTGTCTGATATTTCCTAGAAAATGGGTAATTGCTCTCCTACTCTTGGCCCTCCCCATTTTTACTCGTCCCAGAAAATATTCCTTCTTGTAGAGGGCTGCTGGTCCTACATGAAGAGACATTTCCCTTGACCGTAAAATCAGCTGAATTTAACCTAGTTGAAGAAAAGAGGATGAGTTTGCCTTCACATCTTCCAAAATCTCTTAAGATGTCCTTGCAATGTATTTCTCTTTCCCATAAGTTGTGTGATGATACGGTCCTTTTCTAGAGAAACAAACAAACAGAAAAAGATCAACCAAGTAGCAAATGAGGACCTCAAGTACTCAAAATACTATTTTCCACCAAAAGGAAATGAGGCTGCTTGGAAATCTTTTCTTGGAAAGAAAACTGTAAAAAAAATCTACTAAAGATCTATAAAATAGGCATGGGGTCCAACTTGAAAAGGCCAAATAACCAAATATTAGCTGATGAGAAAAACATTTCTACCATATCTTTCAACCTAAAGGGAGGGAAAAATGCTGTAAGAATGTCAGTTACTCAAACTTGAATCAATTCAATAGATCTATCATTAATCATCAACAGTTGCTAACTGATAAATGGTAGGCATTACAGGTGTGCCATAAAGAAACCATGGTGTCACAGCACATTGTATCCAAATAATTACTTTACCTTTAGACATACAAGTATATTCTTCAGTATACCACCAAAAGAAAGCTATCCAGCCATCATGTCCCTCCTGTTTGAAACAAAATACCGTCTATTGAAGTAGACATGCCAAGAAAATAAATAAGAGGCTTGATCAAGCCTCTAATTGAGATATAATTTACAGGAGAGAGAGAAGACAGATAATTGTTATTTACATTGTGTGATAATGACATTTTGAGCAATATACTTTTATATCTATAAATCTATATCTATCTCAACATATATGTATGTACATATCTTTTTCTTTATCTTTCTGGCAACTAGCAAGTGGGGTAAGAATCCTAGGTAGTCTGATCCTAATGCACATGCAAGATGATCTCATTATTTTTTCTGCTTGCATTAGTAATATTTTCTTTGTTTGAAAATCATAGTTAATAGACTTATATCATTAATGTAAATAAATATACAGAGGTCACAATAGTCATTAGAATGTTTATATCTTCTGTGACACACACACATGTTCCACTATACTAGTGTATCTGGTATATACTAAATAGTGTATACTATCACTGTACTTATAAATTCTGAACACATTACTATTTCCAAGATAGATAATGGAATCTGATATAATATGTATATTTAGCTTGTTATAAAAATAATCTTGTAGAGTTATTACATTAAATATTTTATTTTTCTACTGATATTTATTTTCAGAACAAGGATATCACATATTGGGCAATAATGTTATGGACTGACTAGTATCTAATGAAGAAATATGTTTTTATTATTATTGTTTTTAATTCAAAATGTCCTATTAACAACAGGTTTAATATAAATTTTCTCTGTATCCAATACAAAGTATTTTTATTCAGAAATTTACAGGCCAGAGGTAGTAAGGAATCTTTGCAGAACAATAAATGATTCATAGGTAAAGAAAATTTCAACATGGAATTTCTTATGTAGATTATGATGCATTTATAAAGGGGATATAGATGTAGATATCTATCTATCTATCTATCTATCTATCTATCTATCTATCTATCTACATCATCTATCATTGATCTATTATCTATCATCTATCTATCTAATTTATCTATCCTAAGCTGAAAATGAGAGAATATGATAGGTATGCATGTACATGACCCCCTTTACTACCACAAACATATATGTGTATCAAAATTATGTGCAGATTAATGGAAAGACATGGGTTATTGGACTCCTATTCATCTGTTTTTTAATGTTATTTCTGCTTCTTAGAAGGTCTGAGATATTTAGACAGGTAAATAATGAGTTTTCCATGTCCTTATTAATAGTAAAAACTGTCAGTATCCTACATTCTACATAGTTATTCTTACTACAAGTAGTTTGCAATGTGGTTCTGGTATCAAGGCCATGTTCATGCTTGAGTGTGGAATTCTTTCATTTCTAGTATCACTTGGAGGGTTTTATTTCAACCTTGTTTGAAGTCATTCTTATCCAGTATTTTATGTTCTGTTCTTCCATGTGCTAGGCTGCTAGAACAATTCAAAATGAACTGATCATTTCCATGTATCATTCCTTTCTATTAAAGAAAAATAATTGTCTCTTGAAATTCCTCAATTGGTATTGCAAATGTTTTTCTGTTACTTATTATTTTTAAGATGTTTTTGCTCTAGATATGAGTAAACATATGATGAATCTATAGTCTATCCATTTTGAATGACCTTGCTAGCTCTCCGTGGGTGTGGTCTCAGAGCTCTCACCTCATCAGAATTACCAAAGAGCTATGAGGTTTTATAAATGCTGCAAGATTTCTTCCAGCGAAAAAGCAAATTTAAATTGAGTAAAACCTGAAAAAAGCCATCTCTTTGTATTCCTCACAAATATCCCCCTGGTTCCAGCAACTGGGGATTTTTTGGTTAACCATTTTTTTTAACCACCACATGTAGGTGACAGCACTTCCATAATGATAAAGAGTCTCAAATTATCTTTTTTATTGATTGTAATTACCTCAATTATAGGAAAGCCTACAGACAACTGAAGATATATAATTACAACACATTTGTACTTAAAAATGGAGTTCCAATACTTAAAGATCAGTATTTAATGGGAACTACTCTGAAATAAACTGCCACAAGTGGATTTATGCTAAATTATCCACAAAACTACCAGATGGTTAAAGATGTTTCCATTTTATTTTACAGAATATCAAGTGTAAAACTCCAAATGGCATAGCCAAATTTAGAAAGAAACAAAATACATGTTCAAGACTCTCAAAGTAATGCTTAGTCAGTTTTACAATACCTTGAAATTGATGTTATTCAACTGGGTGAATTTTATGTGAAAAAGATTTAATCAGTTACATAAATAGTTCATATACATAATGTTGAATTTCCAAGGTAGTTGTTCTACCAACAACCTTTTGAATTGAACTAAATTTTCCAATAAACCTATATGAAATTCTATAGATTCTGTCTGCAGAGTGCATTTGCTTCACAATTACTTCCATTCTATTAATCAAGTAATAATAATAAAAAAAAAAGTCAGGCATGGATTATGGCCGCCTAGTTTAAAAACAAGAGCTACAGTATGGTTTGGTCATTCCAAAATGGGCAAATCAGTTAGGATTTGTAGTTCCTAGATGCCCAGAAATACAACTGGCCCTTGAATAACACTGGTTTGAACTGTGCGGGTCCATTATATGTGGATTTTTTTCTGTAAATACAGTACAGGGCTATAGATATATTTTTCTTATACTTTTCTTAACAACATTTTCTTTTGTCTAGCTTACTTTATTCTAAGAATATAGTATATAATATATATATATATATACAAGGTATGTGTTAATCAACTGTTTATGTTACCGATAAGGCTTGTTGTCAATATAGGTAGTTAAGTTTTGAGGAGCCGAAAGTTATACACAGATTTTTGACTGTGCAGGGGATCGACACCTCTAATCCCTGCATTGTTTAAAGGTCAACTGTATTTCCAAGGGAATCAAAGGGTGGATTTCACACATATTCATTACCTGCATTCTTTCACTTAGGATCATACCAAGTTTCTGTGCATTTTTTTTTTTAAAGTAGGCTCCACACCCAGCATGGAGCCCAACGTGGGACTTGAACTCACAACCCTGACATTAAGACCTGGGCTGAAGTGTCAGATGCTTAACCAACTAAGCCACCCAAGTGCCCCCCAAGTTTCTGTGTATTAGGCAGAAATGGTTGTGACTGGACGGTGACAAATTACTTTTACTAGATATTTTAGTTTGAAGCTATGTTTGGGTAAAATAGCTTCTCTTCTATCAGACCCATTTGATAAGATATTTAGTAATGCTCAATCACTTTCATAATTTGACCTGTTGCAGCTCATATGCAGAAAGCAATATAGAAAAGAATGATGTCCCTAAAAGTACAGGATCCGAGAGTTTTCTATGGTACATCTATACCTCTGATAAAATGTATCTACCCTCCATCTGACTTATCTCTTCCCCATTCCCACACTGTTCTACTACCCATAGCTTGATTCCAATAGGTTTGCCTTTTGTTTCTGCTCTACCCATTGGCATGAGTTTTTCCAACAGTGTAATTCATTTTAGTTTTCTCTCTTCTGAGTTTGGTGTCCTTTTTTATTTAACCACAACCTGACTGATTTTTGGTTTAGACATCAAGAACTTGTTTTTAATTTCTCCTCCATTTCTAATAAGTAGTATTTTGTCTTAACTGGTCTGCACAGTACCAGCAAAACTATGTAAGTTCAGACCCAGTTACTTTTCAGTGCTGCTCGAAGTGGAAAAAAAATGTTAAGTTACATGTTAGAGAATAATATGTTTTTCCTCAGTTTGAAACTACAGAGCTAGTTAAGGCAGTGTTTTTCTCCCAGTATGCTTGTGGCAATGTTTTGCTTCTATTTGGGATTTTAGCACTGAGAAAAAAAGTTGAAGTCATTAGAATCATCTTATTAAAATGACTACACAGCATTCTTTGCCAAGAATTTATTTAGGAATTTAAGATGTATTAAGAGGTCACTCATGGATTTTACTATGTGCATGCTTCTGGAATTTAGTTAAGTTCTTGAATATCTAAACTGAGAGAAAATCCTCCTACTACCTTTTAAAATGGTTTCATACTATAAATATACTCTGCACTATGACAGAAATAAGATGTTTTAAGGCAACAGCTTATTGAGGACATGGCTTAGGTTCTTTTCCTTTTCTGGGCATTGTTAGAATCTTAACAATAATGATGAATTCAGGGGCATTTGCCACAGAACTTAGCATAGTTCTGGCTTCTAAGTAGGTAATAAATGTTCAGTAAGTATTTGTAGAACAGACAAATTAAAGAGTTTTGTAATGTAAAGAAATAACTACTGAAACAATATCATAAAATGAGAATCATAGAGAGGTTGTTTACATAAAAAAGCAGTAATTGTATACCAGATATATGTAACTGGTATATACGGGTTTAATTTGGGGAGCCTGGGTGGTAAAAGTTGGTTAAATTTCTGACTCTTGGTTTCAGTTCAGGTCATGATCTCAGGGTAGTGAGATTAGGCCCCAGGTCAGGCTCTGCACTCAGTGGGGAGTCTGCTTGAGATTCTCTCTCCCTCTCCCTCTGCCCCTCCCATTCCTGTGCTCTCTTTCTGTCTCTCAAATAAATAAATAAATCTTAAAAAAAAAATTGGGTTTAATTTTTAACTGCCAAACCCCCTATACAGAGAGTTAGCAAAAATCATTTAAAAGGGGGTATGTACTGATTAAGTATGTGTGTTCTTCTCCTTTTTAGTCATTTTGTACAGTATTTATCAACTTCTGCTGCATCTTCTAATGTTCTTGTCCAGCAGCAATTTCCATCAGAATGGCCACTGAATGACACTGAATTTGGTGTCAGGGTTTTAGACTTCAGCCACCAAAAATGTTCCTTCTTGCTTTCGCAATGAATTTTTATTAACATTTCCTATAACATGCACCACACTGGCATTTAATAACTACATTTTTTTAAAATGCATGACTCCTCGTTTTCTTGTGTGGAAATTACATTTCTGTTCTCTTCTGAACTCCTCCTTCACTCTCTCATTTTCTTCAGTATCCTCAAACTGTCCTGAATTATGAGGTAAGTTAATTCCTTCTTTGGTAAGGAAAGACACATTGCATGGATGAGGGCGACCTGGTTTAAAAATTAAAAGAAGAAAGAACTTGCCTTCTTTGCAGACATCAGCACTTTCTCCCCACCCTCCAAATCCCAAGTAATGACCCACACCCTATAGTTCACAATTTTAATTTTTAAATACATCAGTCATTTGTCAAACTACATTACCACCTGAACCGTGTATGTATTTAGTTTAGTTATGTAAATAGTTACATGCCAACCTAGTTGGTTTTACATATATACATATAGTTACTAAGAAATAGGAATAACAGCATGCCTAATGAAAATGATTATTTATTCATTCTCGATCATATATCTTATTGCAATCTATTAAAGTTGTAGGTGTAGCTGGTAAGATTTGGAGTTTTAATAGCAAGTGTATTGATATTTGAAGCCTTTTGATATGTTCCCCAGCCTCCTTGCCTCAAACCTGTATCATCCATAAAAGACTTTTACTGAAGAAAGAATGGTGGGAATAGGGGATTACATCCAAGCACCTATGACATGTTCCCTGATTGAATCCTCTCTAAGAATGGCTCTGCCTCAGTTTTGAACTTGTTGAGCCTTCCTTGAAGAAAAAAACTAAAGGAACAGAAAACATAGATTTTCTTTGCCACATTTTTCCTCAAGCAATTGTTCCAGCTGGAGGCATGATTCCACAGACCTCTCATATTTTGCAATGAGTTGTTTCAAGCAGCTTTTTATATTTTATTTGATGTTATACCACACATCGCTACTTTCCTTTAGTTGCAGTATTTTCCCAAACTTCCAACTATTCAGAAAGCTACTGATCTCACTGGGTAACATGAAAGATTTCCCATCAAATGTTATATTTGTACTGCAGAAAGAATGGAAAGTTAATAATTGTTTGAAACCATATTTTCTGACATTGTAGAAGTCATTGTTTATATTAAATGATGGCTTTCTAAAGAGTGAATGCACCTGGCTGGCTCAGTCATTAAGCGTCTGCCTTCATTCAGCTCAGGTCATGATCCCGGGGTCCTGGGATTGAGCCCCGCATCGGGTTGTGTGCTCCGCAAGAAGCCTGCTTCTCCCTCTCCCACTCCCCCTGCTTGTGTTACCTCTCACTGTGTGTCTCTCTCTCTGTCAAATAAATAAATAAAATCTTTAAAAAAAAAAAGAGTGAATGCTACTTTGAGTAGTTGATATTCTATTCACCTGCATGACACAGAGCTAGTTTTTAAATAATTATGAATTTCAGTTTTCTCTTCTGGAAAATGGAGTGACAGATCAATTGCAATTAGTGTAAATATTTGAGGGTATTCCTTTGATAGTCATCAAGAGTAGGGAATGTACACATAGGGCTACCTGAAAACTGCTGAGTTTTTGGCTTCTCTAACCAATTTCAGGGGAGCCCAAGATGGTTGGGGGGGGTGAGGGATAGAGAACATGCAGTGGTTCTACCTCTCTTTTCTCCTCTTACTTCTCTTTATGTTCTTGTGGTTTTATGTTGTTGTGTTGTCATTTTTCTGGGTAAGGTTTTGTTGACTTTTCCAGTTTTCTTGAATACACTTACTTTATTTCTTTTTTTTTTTTTAGTGCTTTCATTTACTTTTATTTTCAAAATTAGTCATTTTAAAGTAATCGTTTCAGTGGCATTTAGTACATTCACAACGCTGTGCAACCACCATCTGTATCTAGTTGTAAAACATTCCTGTCAGTCCAAAGTAAAATTCCTTACTTATGTTTGTTTGTTTATTTGTTTTATTATGTTATGTTAATCACCATATTACATCATTAGTTTTTGATGTAGTGTTCCATGATTCATTGTTTGTGTATATGCCCAGTGCTCCATTCAGTACATGCCCTCTTTAATACCCATCACCAGGCCAACCCACCCCCCCATCTCCTTCCCCTCTAGAACCTTCAGTTTGTTTCTCAGAGTCCATAGTCTCTCATGGTTCCTCTCCCCCTCCAATTTCTTCCCCTTCATTTTTCCCTTCCTACTATCTTCTTTTTTTTTTAACATATAATGTATTATTTGTTTCAGAGGTTTGAGTCTGTGATTCAACAGTCTTACTCAATTCACAGCACTCATCATAGCACACACCCTTTTCAATGTCCATCACCCAGCCACCCCATCCCTCCCATGCCCCACCCCTACAGCAACCCTCAGTTTGTTTCCTGAGATTAAGAATTCCTCATATCAGTGAGATCATATGATGCATGTCTTTCTCTGATTGACTTATTTCGCTTAGCATAATACCCTCCAATTCCATCCATGTCATTGCAAATGGCAAGATTCCATCCCTTTTGATGGCTGCATAATATTCCATTGTGTATATATTTATATACCACATCTTCTTTATCCATTCATCTGTTGATGGACATCTTGGCTCTTTCCATAGTTTGACTATCGTGGACATTGCTGTCATAAACATTGGGGTGCATGTATCCCTTCGGATCCCTACATTTGTATCTTTGGGGTAAATACCCAGTAGTGCAATTGCTGTATCATAGGGTAGCTCTATTTTCAACTTTTTGAGGAACCTCCATACTGTTTTCCAGAGTGGCTGCACCAGCTTGCATTCCCACCAACAGTGTAGGAGGGAAAGAATCTGTACTCAGAAAACTATAAAATACTCGTGAAAGAAATTGAGGAAGACACAAAGAAATGGAAAAATGTTCCATGCTCATGGGTTAGAAGAACAAATATTGCAAAGATATCAATGCTACCTAGAGCAGTCTACACATTTAATGCAATCCCTATCAAAATACCATCCACTTTTTTCAAAGAAATGGAACAAATAATCCTAAAATTTGTATGGAACCAGAAAAGACCCTGAATAGCCAGAGGAATGTTGAAAAAGAAAAGCAAAGCTGGTGGCATCAGAATTCCGGACTTCAAGCTCTATTACAAAGCTGTCATCATCAAGACAGTATGGTACTGGCACAAAAACAGACACATATATCAATGGAACAAAATAGAAAGCCCAGAAATGGACCCTCAACTCTATGGTCAACTGATCTTCGACAAAGCAGGAAAGAATGTCCAGTGGAAAAAAGACAGTCTCTTCAACAAATAGTGCTGGGAAAATCGGAAAGCCACATGCTGAAGAATGAAACTGGACCATTTCCTTACACAACACACAAAAATAGACTCAAAATGTTTGAAAGACCTAAATGTGAGACAGGAGTCCATCCACACAGGCAACAACCTCTTCGACCTCAGGCACAGCAACTTCTTCCTAGAAACATCGCCAAAGGCAAGGGAAGCAAGGGCAAAAATGAACTATTGGGACTTCATCAAGATAAAGCATTTGCACTTGATTTTATTTCTATTATCTTACCCAGTTAACCTTTTTCTCCTGTGCAATATACCCTCTCATTTTGCTCATTCAGCAAAAACGCTCTTCCATAAAGATGTCATCTGTGGTATTACATTATGTCTTAATAAGAAGGACGAAGAAAGATACTTCAAATATGGAAGAACTAAGACATCAACTTATTGGGGAAGGAAAATATTTGAGAGGGGAAATAAAAGCCTAGTCAGTATAACAATAAATCAGAAAGATCTTAGAAGTGAAGGAAAAAACTACTGCAAGAAAAAGTGAAAAACCATAATATTTGCAGTTAAATCTAAAGAAATTATATAATAATTTCAGCTGAAATCTAGGTATTATGTAAAAGGACAAGTTTAAAATATGATTTTAGCTTACAAATATAATCACTAATTTTTCTAACTAAACACACTAGAGAATGTGACTTGGAGCCTTAGAAGTAGAATTTAGTAAAGGTCTTTTCTTGACAGGCATGATTAGTATTTAATTTAGCATTTTGATAAAAAAATATAAAAATGTCCCACATATTAGAAATGGAGGAGGTATAGATATTTTAGAATTAATTCCTAGATCAAGAATAAAATAGGGGAAAGAGAATAGTTACAATAAGGAAAGCATATTAAATAGTAAACATACAATAAATATTGAGTAGGAATTGGGATGTGGGGAATAGATCAATGATAACCATGAATAAGTAATGGTTTTGATTAAGTAACAATTAAAAACCTAACAAACAAAAACAAGATTGATGCTGTATAAAACAAATCTATCTTAAACAAAAAGATAGTGAAACTATGCAACAGATGAAAAGAAAGTAGTAGTTTTATGTAAATATTTTGAAATGGAATAATAAGGCACCATATTGCTACTACTAGGAAGGGCAATTAATAGTTTTTCACTATTGATTTAAAAAAAATACATATATATAGACTTTCATATAGACTTAAATACCAAGGCATATACATAAAAAATACAAGAAATAAAAAGTTTGATATTGATATATCCTAATATGCTTGCAGAAATACATGAAAAAAGATAATAGGGAGCACCATTTCTGCTCTGTATTCTCGTTTTTACAATGAGTATGCACGTGTATGTTACTTTCACATTTTCAAAAGTTAATTTAAAAAAAAATAAGTAGAAAGTTAATTTAAACAAAAGAGATCTTTAGGGAATTTGTAACAGGATTTATATTTTAGGGTATGGTCTTATCTAATAATGCACATTGATGTGACTATAATATCATTTCAGTTTGGTTTGATATAGTTTAAAATAATATGCAGACCAAAAGTAGAATCTCACTCTTAACTATTGGGTCCTTCTTGGTACTTGCTAGTTTTGAGGAATAATCTGTCATGAGGTATTTAAACACTTCTGAATTACACAGGTAGATGCCTATAAAGACTTTGAATAGTAGAGGCATTCATCTCATTGGTCCCAAATGATTTAAATGACATAGAAGCTGATGGACAAATGACTCCTTGGATGTGCTGGAGGTACTTTCCAACACTTCTCTGACATCTTCCATTGAGAAGGGCACACGTATATTGTTTTGTCACAGTCCTGAATAAAGACTCATTTGGATTAAATGGAAACAATGGTAAACAAAACCATCAAAAAGCTTGGAACATGGAGCGCCTGGGTGGCTCAGTCGTTAAGCGTATGTCTTTGGCTCAGGTCATGATCCCAGGGTCCTGGGATCGAACCCTGCCTTGGGCTCCCTGAGGTGGGAAGCCTGCTTCTCGCTCTCCCACCCCTGCTGCTTGTGTTCCTTCTTTCGCTGTGTCTCTCTCTGTCAAATAAATAAATAAAATCTTAAAAAAAAAAAACAGAACAGAAGTTGAATACTTTAACAATGAGTAAAAGCACACTTAAAATAGAAAAGAAAAAAACTATTGAATAAAAAGGTTTATAAAATTTTGAAAATATGGGGCACCTGGGTGGCTCAATCAATCAACTGCCTTTGGCTCAGGTCCTAATCTCAGGGTCCTAGAATTCAGCCCTGCATTGGGCTCCTTCCTCAGCAGGGAGTGTGCTTCTCTCTCTCCCTCTGCCTGTGCCCCTGCTCATTTGTTTCTGTCTCTCTCAAATAAATAAGTAAATTAGAAAAAAAAAATTGAAAATACACATAATTTACAAACAGAAAGTAAGTTTCTGCTCATATGTTTACTGAATGAAAATATGATATGTTATTCATATAATGTAGGTTCAATTATGATATTATTTAGAATAATAATCAGGGGCGCCTGGGTGGCTCAGTTGGTTAAGCGACTGCCTTCGGCTTGGGTCATGATCTCGGGGTCATGATCTCGGGGTCCTGGGATCGAGCCCCACATCGGGCTCCCTGCTTTGTGGGAAGCCTGCTTCTCCCTCTTCCACTCCCCCTGCTTGTGTTCCCCCCTCACTATGTCTCTCTCTGTCAAAAAATTAAAAAAAATCTTTAAAAAAAAAATAGAATAATGATCATATTATTTACAAACCCTGTTTCTTTTTTCCAAAAAGAGTTAAAGGATTATGCAAAATTCATACACTAGATCAAGACAAAAAAAAATATTTGAACAAATAGGGATCAATGAAAGGAGACAAAAATAGAATCGAGACAGAAATTTTAGTTAGCGGTCAATATATTGCTGTAAAATAGCTCAGAGTCAAATCAATTATATAAATGTAGTTTCCAAAAGCCAAAATAATAGACAGGATCACTACTGGTTATGTGAATTAAATTTTCCATAATTAAAAAAAAATCTATAATCTATCAAGTATTTGTGTTAAGATCACAAATATCCTTAACACTGAGACCTCTAATGAGTGTCTTAGGTGGATCCTCACAGCTGCATCAGTAGACACCGCTGTATAATTAGTAACTAACCCATAAACTCCTTGCAGTAAATATGACAAGGATTTGTATGTTTTTGTCTAAAATTCCATCTGGGTAGAATAACACCATAAAGTTAAAACACATCCTAGGAAAAGTTCTTTTTTATGGCTGGAGGATGCCAACTTGGCATAGACTGTTTCGAGTACACAAGCCTGTGGCCTGACTCAATCTTTATTTAGATATTCTTCTATAACCATTACCATGAATTGAATGTGTTCCTGAAAATTCATACGTTGAGGTCTTAAACTTCATTATCTCAGAATGTGAACTTATTTTGAAATAGGGTCAATGAAGATACAGTCAAGTTAAAATGATATCATTGGGGTGGGCCCTAATCCAATGTGACTGGTATCCTAAAAAGGGGAAATCTGGGCATGGAGACAGATACACACAGAAGGGAGACAATGTGAGGAGACAGAGAGAATACCGTGTACTGATAAAGACAGATGAGGTGAGGTTTCTACAAGCCAAGAAACCAATCTTGCTAACACCTTAGTCTTGTACTTCTAGCCTTCAGAGCTGTGAGACAATACAGTTCTGTTGTATAAGCTACGCAGTTTGTAGTAGTTTGTTACACAAGCCCTAGCAAACTAATAGAAACATTTCTCTCTACCATGCTTTTGATAAATATTGTGTCAATGCATGCTTGAGGATATCAGCTTTGAGAACTATCTGGAGATGAGTGTTCTGTGCTGCAAGATAATTGTCAGTGTTTTAACTTTCTGCAACCCTACTTCACAAAGGCAAGTATTTTTGTCTTTTCATTCACTGATATAATTCAAGAGACCTGAATGGTATGTTTGGCATATGGTTGGCACTCAATAGATATTTGTTGCATGAATGATTGAATCCTCTTATGAGAGTTGAAGGGCTTAACCATTACTCCTCCCTGAGTAACTGTTACTCAACTATATCATGGAAGTAGACCAAGGGAATACTTATCAGCGGATCCAAAAGATTTCCTCAGCAAATAATTATGGGTCAGTCCCATAAGGAAAAATATTAAATTGAGCCTCTAAATTCCCATATTAGAGATAATACCAGAATGCTGTTTCCAAACTTGTATTTCTAAATATCCATCATTGAACCCTGATGTAAGAAGGAATATTGAGAAATGAAAGCCACAATGGAAGGCAAGCCTGACTTTAGACAGACTTTTTGCTCATCTGTCTCTCCAGAAGTTATAAAAATAATTGGATTTATATACAGTCTAGCAAATCATCAAGGGGTGTATGTAAAATCAACTGCTGTCACCTCATTGCAAAAGAAAAGTTTGAATGCAACCAACGTTGGCACAATTGCTAAGTAGAAAACAGGAAAACAATCCACACATTTAGTTTCTACAGTTGCGCTGTTGCAATAACATGGGAGCAAGAAGAATATAGATGGTCCTCGACTTACAGTGGTTGGACATAATGATTTTTCAACTTTGCGGGGGTGCAAAAGTGATAGTAAAAACCATGCTTCACATTCTGAATCTTTTCCCAGGCTAAGGATATGTGGTCCAATCCTCTCTCATGATGCTGGACAGCAAAGGCCAGCCCAGCTCCCAGCCAGCCATCTGATCAGGAGGGTAAACAACTGGTACACTTACAACCATCTGTACCCATAAAATCATTCTGTTTTTCACTTTCAGTACAGTATGAAGTAAATGATATAAGATAGTCAACACTTTATCATAAAATAAGATTTGAGTTAGATGATTTTGCCCAACCTTAAGCTAAGGTAAGCATTCTGAGCATATTCAAGTTAGACTTGGCTAAGCTATGATGATTGACAGGTTTACTAAATGCATTTTCCATTTAGGATATTTTCAATTTATGATGGATTTATCAGGATAACCCTATCATAACTTGAGGCAGATCTGTAGTTAATTTGATTTGCCATTATTAGCTAGAAAAAGATCTTAAAATCAGGATGAGTGCTGATAGCTCAAAATGTTAAGTGTAAAATTCTGTCCCACTTAAGTGTAAAAGTCTGTCCCACTTAAGAATATGTCCAATGGGAAGAAAGTCCATCCCTTGTTCTTTGCTTGTTATCATCTAATTTTCTGATTTTTTGAGTCTATTCCTGATAATCTTGACTCATAATTCCCTTTACAAAAAATTCTATATGGAATCTATGCTGAATTTGTACAACTTAATTCCTATTCCTGGAGATAAGATCAAGGAAGAGCAATGAATACTGAAAGTAATATTATATTATTTTTAATGTGATTCTTAGGTCATAATAAAAAATTAGAGTGGTCTTAGGTGGATTAGATATGCTTAAATCTCATCTATTTTTCAATTAAAATAGTATCGTAGTGATGATATTCGAAATGAATTTGATTTGATTGAGTCAAAGTCCCTAATGCTTTCAAAACAGTTCAGAACAAGTAGTTTACTGACAATGAAAATCATCATATGGAATAGTTTTTGTATAATTTGAAAAGTATTTTCTATCTGTGTAGGACAATAGTCTGTAACTAGATGTTATTCATATGGGAAATACTCTGGAAAATACCCAAACATATCTAAAAAATAATAAACATATCTAAAAACAACAGACTGTGCCATCATTAAATAGGAAAATAAAAGTATGTAACTGTATATGGTTTGTAGATGAAAATAGGAGCAAAATATTAGTGAGAATTGTTGTAAGTGAGCATATGATATAAAATCAAGCAGATCTGAGATCAAATATTGACTCTACTCACAAGTAATTTAAAATATTCATACTATTTCACTTCTTGGAGCCTCAGTTTTCTTATATGGACAAGAGAGGCAAATAAGGCTTTAATATAGTTTTTGGTTTTTTTGTGTGTGTGAGTATTAGGGACTATATGCAATGCTTGGTGTCTTAAGGTCTGGCTCCTTAATAAATAAGAGTTCTTCATATTAATTAATTATATTAATAACCACAGTCTAAGCCCAAGAGAGTTGGAATTACTAATCTAAGTGTGTTCAGCTTGGAGTAAGGACCTTGTAACTGGATATCTGAGCAAGCTAGATTAGCTATTTATGGAAAATAAAAGTGATATCAATATAGAGGTGGGTCAAGCGAAAATCTTAATTCCTAAGGAAAACACATATTTAAAATGAATAAAATTACCAGATATGAAGAGTAAAAGAAGTTCTGTGTTAACTTTACCCTTAATATACAAATACATACAGGCTCAAAATTGGAAAGATCCAAGGAGAATGGAAAACTGAAACAGGGAGCATTAGCACAGATTTTATTTTATTTTTTTAAATAGGTTTTTAAAGATTTTATTTATTTATTTGAGAGAAAGAATGAGAGAGAGATAGCACATGAGAGAGGGGAGGGTCAAAGGGAGAAGCAGACTCCCCGCCAAGCAGGGAGCCCGATGCGGGATTCGATCCCAGGACTCCAGGATCATGACCTGAGCCGAAGGCAGTCGCTTAATCAACTGAGCCACCCAGGTGCCCTTAGCACAGATTTTAGAAACAAAATGATAGGAAGTTTACAGCTTAAGAAGAAAAACCCAGGGGTGCATGGGTGGCTCAGTTGCTTAAGTGTCTGCCTTCAGCTCAGGTCATGATCCTGGGACCCTGGGAATTAACCCCACCTCAGACTCCTTGCTCAACAGGGAGCCTGCTTCCCCCTCTCCCTCTGCCCACCATCCTCCCCCCCACCACGCTTGTGCTCTCTCTTTCTCTCTCTGTCATGTAAATAAAATAAAAAATTCTTAAGAAAAAAAAAAAAAGAAAGAAAAAGCCAGTCACTGTGGCCTGTCATAGAATAATCAGAAATTGGAATATATCCTAAAATGGAGTATCAGGAATTGTTAGTAAATGTAGGAGATGTAGGAAGAAATGCATGCATGGTTTATAGTTGGATAGGAAAGGGTAATTTATTTTTTGAGTTCCATTAGACCAATGGAAGTACAGTATTCAGTCACAGGAGAAATCTAACGCTATGAAACACCACAACAAGTAGTAAGTATGAATCCCACTACCAACATTCCTATTATTCTTGGGCCCTAAATTCTGGATATGATAGAAAGAACTTTAATTTGAATATATGTTTAAGGATCAAACCCTAATTTCACTACAGTTCTCTCTCTAGAATTTCCACTGTCTTCCTCCTATTAAGATCAGAAACAGAAGAAATTAAAACATTCCATCTGTGGCCACATTTTTTAAGTCCAGACTCCTTGTACAGTCATCTTCCACTTGGAAGGATGAGTAGCGAATCTTTCCAGTAAAACACATTCCCAAATGAATTGGGTACACTCCTGATACTCTTCCGATGTTCTTCTGGCAAATGTGGCCTCAGGCGAACTGCCCTAAGGAGTATGAAGTAGAGTTTAGAATTTGTGATGAAAGGGGATAACCATGATTTGCAGCCTCCCTTTGATTCTTCTCTCATCCCCTTTCTCTTCCCTTGAATGTGATTACTACTTATTAATAATCATCTAGAAAATATGAGATAAAGATCATACTACAATCCTCAAGTGAGCCAGCAGCTTTTTCCTCTTTTATGTATACTAGAATAATTTTATAGGATAGGAATTATCTTTTTCTTGATCATTTCATAAAATTGAGTATATGAATTTTTCAGTGTCTACTATTTAAACTGCTGATTCAATTTGGTTAGTATTGATAAGGAAATTCAGTATTTATGTGTTTATTGGGAAAGTTTTGTACATGTATACATTACTGGAAATTACCTATTTATCTATTTTCAATAGGTATTTCTTTTTAATATCTATTCAATTTGCAGTCCTGACTATTTCATATTCCCAAAATAATCTATCTCAGCTGTACTTTTTCCTTTTTTTTTTTTAAAGGACCAAATTCTTTTTTTTTTTTTTTTTTAGTTTTTGATGTAGTGATCCATGATTCATTGTTGGCGTATAACACCCAGTGCTCCATGCAGTACGTGCCCTCTTTACTTTTTTAATGTGTCTTGAGATCTTAAAAGTACTATCATTAATCCTGTCAAAGAGTCAAATTTGGTTTCTCCTTCCCCTTCCTTTGCCTCCTTCTCCTTACTCTTTTCCTTTTGCCTCCCACATTTTATTTTCTTCTATTTCTTTTAATTCTTCTGTAAAAAATCACTTTTCTATGTTCTAAGGGCTAATTTGTTGCTGCTTTTTTTTAACTTCAGGAACTTTTTCATTCAATATTTTCTTATTTTCTAAATTTACATTTAAGGATAAATTATTTCCATCTACTGTTCTATTTATATCACACTAGTTTTAGGATGCAGTGTTTCCATTGTCATTCATTTCAAAATATACTAAATGATATTATAATATTATTCATTCATTTATTGTTTAAAGAAAATTATTTTATTTATTTATTTATTTTTAAAGATTTTATTCATTTATTTGAGAGAGAGAATGAGAGATAGAGAGCACATGAGAGGGAAGAGGGTCAGAGAGAGAAGCAGACTCCCCATCGAGCGGGGAGCCCGATGCGGGACTCGATCCAGGGACTCCAGGATCATGACCTGAGCCGAAGGCAGTCGCTTAACCAACTGAGCCACCCGGGCACCCAAGAAAATTATTTTATTTTTTAATAATACCTGGTATTCTCATAAATACCAGATATTCCCAGAAATAGCATTTGTGCCTCTGATAATAGACTAAATAATTCCAAAATATCCTGTAGGTTGTGTAGGGTCTCATAAATCACTTTATGGTGGTATATATTAGGCAATTTCTTTATATACACAATATAAGAATATATAGTTATACAATAAAAAACAAGGTAATATGTAGCAAAGGCAAGGCATACAGTGTCAGATGATACCATTTGTTAACTTACGTCCATCTGTTGTTTCTACATTTTTTTAGTCTCATTGTTTTCTTGTCAAAAATCTGCTTGTGGCAATATTCCTTAGGTTTTGGGGAAAAATTAAATTAGATATTTTATGTAAATTTTTTTTGTCTACAAAGAAAGCACTATGAAGTTTTAATATAACAAAATGGTATGTTTCAGAAAGATGAAAAGCTTAAGGTCTTAGTAAATGACAATAGTTTGGTGATGAATACTGAATGCTTGGTATCATGGTGAAATATAACCCTCCTATTATATAACGTGGTTCAGAAAGTATAGACTGAGACTGAGAAAATGTTATACAGCACAGGTCTTTACAAGAAGGAGTTGTCAAAAACTGTGAAGGGTTTGAGGTTTTATCCTATTTGTGAGCTAACAAGTTAGCTTCCCAGTTTTAAAGTGTTAGTGAAAAACGCAAGGCACCTGGGTCAGAGACAGACCATTATTACTTACGGAAAGCACCATGATCATGTACAGATCAGCCCCCTTGCCCCAGCTCTCAATTCACTTGGAGCCAGCTGAATGCTATCCACACAATGGGACTGGGTCACAGCTGAGGAGCTCCATGTTCAGGAAACCCCCAATTTAGAAGGGAGCATGTAAACCTACCCAGTATTTCCCAGAAGATAGGCATTATTTTGATTATCCCCATCAGGAAACAAAAATACGCCCTCTGCTCCAAAAGGGGATATCATAGCCATGTTCCAAGGTTATTTGCTATACAAACACCCTTGAAATAAACAGTCTGGAACACAGATTATCAATGCTGCTTCACAATATTTTCTGAAATACAAGAGATCCCTTGAGAATTGTCCTTAAGTGAGAGTATTCAGTACACATTTGTGCCCATTAATAACACTGATCATTCTTATTGAAAATCTTATATGTAATTTTCCTAGAAAGCATAAATATTAATACAGATTCTATAAGGAATATTTTGGGAACTAAGTTTTTGACATTTATTTCTGTTTACTAGTAAGTATTACAATCTTGGATATGAATTCAATGACTGGAGAGTCAAGAAATAATCACATGATTCATAACAAACGGTGACATTTATTTGTAATTTCTAAATGAAATGACATTCACCATTTCTCCTGCACTACCTTTTCATCTTGGAACGAGATAACATCATCTATGACATTTCATCTCGCAGAGATGGAATAAAAACAATCTAAATGAATGTCTTCTACTTGTAAAATATGATAGCAAGTACAGGATAATATGAATCACACATTTTCAAAAAAGAGTTGATGGTTTATTAAGAACGTTTTGGGCATACTTAGTACATAAATGATTAATCCATGTTAAAATATAAATCACTGACAAAAGCTTGTCACCAGTCAGTATAATATTGCTAATTGCCCATTTCCAGGAATTACCCAAGTGCCAGAATTTCCCTGACATTTTCCTCAGGCAAGGCAATTGAGAGAAATCTGTTTAGTCTCTTTGCAGTCTCCCTTTTATGTCAAAGAACTTCTTTTTACACCCTCTTTAGTAATCCCACTGATCCTCAAACTGGCTTCCTTTCTTTAATATGCTATTAGAAGTTCATAATTTCACTTTCAAGACCACTATCTAGTGGTTCTCTATTTTCATTCTGCTTGACTTCTTCTTGACTTAGTTTTGTTTCCATATGAACGAGGAGATCCAAAGAGAGTTACCTGAAGAAAGTATCTCTGATACGCTTGCAGAGTACAGCTCAGGATATGAATCTAAGCTTGACCTTGTGTGATGTCAAGGGCTTGAACTGAAAAGTAAATTAACTTGCTTGCAAATTCAAACTTGAATGGGTTGTAGACTTAAATTACTAGAAAAGGGGATTCTTTTTGGATTAAAAGTCTCTGAGACATCCCATGACATATAGATCATCCAAGGATTTAAGCCATAATTTGAATGACAGTATTAATGGCTAAAAGCTTTGAGAGATGTATCATGGGCGTAAACTGAATACAAATTAACATAATCTCAGATAATTTAATTTTGATATGAATCTACGGCAATTTTATTTATTAGGGGTATGTGTTATTTTTTTTTTTTAAGCCAACTACCATGCTCAAGAACATCAAAAGTTATCTCAGAAGTGATTTATGTAAAACAGACCTGGTACATTTACCTGACAGGAATAATATAAACCAACAATGTACTAAGAAACATAGCATATCTAATTAAAACTTACACATCATTATTAAGAGCATAATGTGATAATTTTAAAAAAATGATAATCTTTGATAAATCTCCAGTGGTTGCCAACTCTGGAAAACAATATTGTCCTCAGTTCCCAAGATTCCAATTTTTCTTGAAGAAGAAGTATGCAAAACAAGTGTTACCTTAAAGCAGCTGAAGCCCAGAGTAAAGAAAGGAGACTAGACTTAGTGTGAATTACCCTCCTGAGAATAAGAAAGAAGTTATACAGAAGCAGTTTCCAACTAAAAATTGAAAAGACTATTCTAATGGTGAGAAATCTAAACATTATAACGGTGGGACAGATTGCTTACTGAGAAGTTACTGTCAGCAGAGTTATTTAATATATGCTAAATACTGCTTACCAATATCTCATGACCTTCCTTGCCAGAAATGGCCTGGGAAATATCTTTCCAATACTGATATTCTGTAGTTTTGTGGAAGTTGATGTGTAGATTGTTAAAATTTCTTTCTTGTTATTATTTTTTTCATTTCAACAAGAACAATATAAAGCAATATTTTTTCAAAACAAAGCTAAAAATAATGGTAAATGGTAAGAGGTGGATATTAAGATCAGAAGTATGGTTCAAATAAGGATTATTAAATTAATTCACTTTTGGATTGATATTCTTATATGACACTAATATTGCAATTAAAAAGTCAAAATTCAGTCAGTTTTTGTTTTTTTTTTTTTAAGTCACCAAGAGAAAGTTAAGTTTATGGAGGATAAAATATTTTAACAATGAGTTTTTTTTTGTTTAAAGATTTTATTTATTTATTTGACAGAGAGAGACAGTGAGAGCAGGAACACAAGCAGGGGGAGTGGGAGAGGGAGAAGCAGGCTTCCTGCCGAGCAGGGAGCCCGATGTGGGACTCGATCCCAGGACCCTGGTCTCATGACCTGAGCCGAAGGCAGACGCTTAACGACTGAGCCACCCAGGCGCCCTTAACAATGAGTTTTATGTTTTGGTGAGTAGTATTATTTAGGACTAATGATATTTTTTAAAAGCTGGGATTTGTAAGGCTAAGCAAGGAGGTACGTAATGCTTCTTGCATAGCAAGGTATGTTCTCAGAGAGTGATGTCTGCCATAATCCTCTGGGAGCATAAACTCTTCCACGTCTCTTATAGAGGCTGAGATCCTGCTTGTTTCTACATCATCGCTTTTCTTTATGCACAGCTCCTGGTCCTATAGTGATGTTAGATCAATGCTACTACTCTGTCCAAGTTCTCACAGTCACTACTTGCTATTTTCCAGAGATAAGGTGTAAACACTGAGAAGAACAGCAAGAAGAATTTCTCCTTTATGACACCGGATTGATGCATCAAAAATATATTTGTTTCAATTAACGGTTGTATCAGTTATCTACTGCTGCTTAAAAAAAAAAAAAAATCTCACCTTTTAACAGTTTAAGAAAGCAGACATTTATTATCCCACAGTTTTTGAGGGTTAGGAATCCAGGTGTCACTTAGTTGGTTCCCTCTGGCTCAAACTCTGTTATGGTTTTATAGTTATACTTTGGCAGGGGTGTGGACATATCTAAAAGCTCCGCTGGAGGGAAATTGTCCACTTTTAAACTCACTTCCATAACTGTTGGCTGGTTTCAGGCTCTTGTTACCTGGACATCTGCACAGGGCTATATCATACAACATGAAAACTGGCTTCCACCAGAAAGAGAGAATGAGAGACTCCAAAAGAGAATGAGAGAGATAAACCAAGATGAAAACCTGAATATCAGGAGGTAGGATTAGTGGTAGCCATCTGAGTGTCCGCTTACCACAGTGGTCAACTAATCTTTTAATCTCTGGATTCCTACCCAAAGTATTCAGGGTCTGCATACAGTAATACACAGCTCTCAGTGAAATCTGTTTTATTGGCAACAGATGAATCGCTATTCATTAGTTCTTTCTCAAGGAGAACGTGACCTTACTACATTGCAGTGTTCATCCAAACTAATAGGTTCAAGCATCTCTTATTAAGGATACCATGTGTTGTCATTCTCTGATATTATTCAACAGAACACCAAAATTTGCATTTGATAAACAAAGATTTATTTTTAATATTAAGAATATATTAGGGCGGCTGCGTGGCTCAGTTGGTAAAGCGTCTGCCTTCAGCTCAGGTCATGATCCTAGGGTCTTGGGATGAAATCCCTCATCTGCCTCCCTGCTCAGCGAGGAGTCTGCTTCTCCCTCTCCCTCTGCCCTTCCCGTCCACTTGTGTTCTCTCTCCCTGGCTCTCTCTTTCTCAAATAAATAAATAAAGCTTAAACAACAAAAAAAGAATATATTAACCTATTTTCTTGAGTATCCATTTCTACCTATTTTCTATTTTCACACAGCTGAAACACACTTATGTCCCATTTTTATTAATAAGTTTACTCTCCTTTTCAGATAAATTGGGAAATTTAACATTTATCAGAGGTCAGCTCTTTGCATTTTCAGTTTTGGTCTAATTGTCACTTTGGTTCCAACAACTTTGTCTCTTCAGATCTGTACTTCCTTGTAACCTCTGTTCAGTATATGCTAACTTGATCTGATATATTTTGCATTCCGAGTCTTTGACTATATTTATTACCTGCTATTAATTGTTCAACTATGATTGGACTAAATTCCAATATTTTGCTTTAGAAACTGACATGTCTTATTTATTATACATTCACCTTAGTAAATAGAATATTGCTGCATGTTTAATATTGCTATTAACAATATCTGTAAATGTTCTTATAATTTGCAAAGCTTTATTTAACACTTTCATATTTAATAATTATAATAACGTTTAGAGTTCTATATTTTCATTTTATGATTAAGTAAATTGACACCTGGGGTTAAGTGATATCTGTACTGTGCAATTATTTAAATGGTACAGTCAATACTTAAATCTAGATTTTGTCTATTGCATACCTTAAAGTCTATGTAAGTAAATGACTACATCGCATAAGATTAGAATACGGAAAATTATAAAATAGTGAAGAGAAGTCACTTTTAAATGTTTTTTTCTTCTTTTAATAAGCCAGGAACATCTAGGAGGAACTTGTTTCAGATAAAATTTGGTTTAAATAGGGTATCCAAAATGATATACCGTTATATTAGTTTTGGTAAACATAGTTCTTACATTCCGTACTGCCAAGTGCAAGGAATGGTATTCATGGATATTCTGCTGATTTTTGGAATGCTGGATCTCTCCAAGTGTTGGTAGCACTGTTTCTCATCACACTCTGTGCCAGGACTCTTAGCATGATATCTAGTTATGATATTGCTAGCAAAAACAAAAGCTGAGGCAAGCATCCCAGGATAAATATGAAGAAAACGCACTGGCTTAGTGAGCAATAGACAATTTAAATTGCTCTAATCAATTCAACAAAATAGGTATTAGAATGTGGTATTTAAGCAATTAATAAATATTTTTAAATGGTGTGTTATATACACTTCTTATGTGGAATTCTTAGATGCAGAGAGATGGTTCTGATTTATTTTATTTAGAAAAGAAAAAATCTGTACCACCATTTTCATTTAATGATTTTATCCCTGAAGCCTCTATATAGAAAATAACCCTGCCAAAATTTCAAGGTGCTAATTTCATTTCTTTGATTACACTGCATTAGGGTATTATACTTGGGGGAACATTGCAGAGGGAAATAAGGGATTCATTTATTATCTAATATCCTCTCTTTCTCTCTCTCTTCTGTTATTATTTTCAATAATAAAATATTAGAACTAGACAGAATTTCTGAAAAAAGGAACAATTTAGCCCAATTTATTTCTATAGAGGAATGAGATTAACCTGTATTTAGGATCCACTCTTTGCCAAGAGTCCTACATGAGTTATTCTACATTTTTTTAACAGTAGCTTTGCCAAGTAGATATATTTTATAGGTAAGAAAAGTAAAAAGTGCGGGCGCCTGGGTGGCTCAGATGGTTAAGCGTCTGCCTTCGGCTCAGGTCGTGATCCCAGGGTCCTGGGATCGAGTCCCACATCGGGCTCCCTGCTCCTTGGGAGCGTGCTTCTCCCTCTGCTTCTCTCTCTCTCTCTCTCCCTCTCTCTCTCTCCTTCTGTCTCTCGTGAATAAATAAATAAAATCTTTAAAAAAATAGAAAAGTAAAAAGTGCTTAAATAATTTATTTCTAACAAAGGTAATAATTAGTATAGCTGGGACTTCACTCTCTTCCCTTAATTCTTCCTTACAGTTTATAAGAAGATACCATAATGAGGTAGTGATAGTTGCCATAAGGGGATATCCATTGCTTAAATTTTGTAGGAATTAGCTTGTTTGCTTTTTCCTAGTGAATGATTTATTTTTAAGTTATGAATTTATCTATAAACTGTGCCATGCCAAAATAACATGAATTATAACAAATTAAGCAAAATGTTCAGAATGGAAAATTTAAGTTTAAAATTGAAAATGACATTACTTCCTGTCTTCAATCTACTTATATGGTTGCTTGTGGCTGGTTATGGCTAATGAGATAAGTAAATTGAGTAGAGAATAAAATACTTATATATTATTTATATTTGAATAATACTTTGAATTCATACATTTATTCATCTCATACATGATGTTTCATTCAATCTGCCTTGGTCTCAAATGACTCTTCCCTTCTGCACACCTACTTCCTCCACCCTTCCTTGGTAACTCTTACTAATGTGTCAAATCCTTGCATTATCAACTCTGAAAACTTTAACTCTCCTTTGGAGGTGGAGTTACTCGTTTACTTCCATCTGTCCCTTCACCAGTAACAGTTACCTTCTCATCACCACCCCCCCAAAAAAAGAAATAAACAAACAAAAAACAACATTTGACATGCTTTTTTTTTTTTTACTCTTCTTTCTTCTTGGTTTTTGTGATTTCATATCATACTTGATTTTTTTCTTCTGCAGTATTTCTTGTCAATGTTCCTGTTTTTGTGGATTATGATCTCCCCTACTTGTCATAATCTGAATTCAAATAACATAACACCTCCTATTTAGTTTACGGAGTTTACAATTGCAAATGTCCATTTTCTTCTTTCCCGTATTTGCAATTTTTTTTTATATTTTTCTACTTAGGTGATATGTCCATAATACATTATTTCTTTTAGACAGTCAATGATTTCCATAGGCTTCAAATAAGCAAATATGTATTCTATGTTTATCTTTTTTTTTTTTTTTACCATTCTCAGCCCTATTAACTTTAGCATAGCTCAAATTTCCATTTGGTACCCTATTCCTTCTTCCTGAAGGACTATTGATAATATTTTTTGTAGTTTAGAGCAGGTCTCCTGCTCATGGATTCTCTTGGCCTTCCAAACTTTCTTTCATCTGAGAAGGTCTTTAATGTTCACTCTTAAAAAATACCATTATTGAGGCATAAATGGCATATAATAAATTACATGTATTTAAAGTTTAAAATATAACTTGACATATTATCACCAATGACACCGTCATCACAAAAAAAGCAAGCATATCCCTCACCCTCCTTTAGTCAGACAAACACTGTTCTTTTTCAAGTTACTATAGTTTCTTTTTTTAATATTGATAAAGTCCTACAAAGGTTTCCATATAAATACACACACACACACACACACACACACACATAGTAAGATATATATGGGAATATATGTATGTAATAATTTTCACATATATTATACATAATATTTCCTATAAATATATTCTTCATATATATGTATATATATAAATATAATCTTATGCTTTACATTTAGATCTATAGCAATTTTATGCTAATATTTATATGGTATAATCTCTGGATCAAAGTTTTCAATATGGTGTATGAATAGATAATTCTTCCATAACCATTTGTTGAAATAATTATCCTTTCTCCACAGAATTGCCTTAGCACATTTATCAAAAATCAGTTGTCTATATATGTGGGGGACTTATTTTGGGGTTCTCCATTCTGTTTCCTTATTCTATTTGTTTATCTTTATACCAATGCTACATGTTTAAAATAAGTTTAGGATTTTTAATAAGTCAGAGAATGTTATGGGCACCTTGGTGGCTCAGTTGGTTAAGCGTCTGCTTTTGGCTCAGGTCATGATCCCAGTGTCCTGGGATCAAATCCCACATCATCTGCACGTCTGCTACCCCTCTCCCCTGCTCATGATCTCTCTCTCTCTCTCAAATAAATACATAAAATCTTTTTAAAAAGTCAAAAAATAGTCCTCCAATTTTATATTTTTCTTCTAAGTTGTTTTGACTCTTATAGGTCCTTTATAACCCATATGGATTTAAAAATTGTTTGTCAATTTATCCCCCCCCCCGGAATAGTTAAAAATATTTGATTTTGTATGGCATTGAGTTGAATCTAAAGATTAACTAGGGGAGAATTAACATCTTAACAATAATCTCAATATATCTCTCCACATTTTTTTTAGGTCTTTCTCAGTAATGTATAATTTCTTTTTTTTTTAAGATTTTATTTATTTACTTGAGAGAGAGAGAGAGACAGCATGAGAGGGGAGAAGGTCAGAAGGTGAAGCAGGCTCCCCGCTGAGCCGGGAGCCCGACGTGGGACTCGATCCCAGGACTCTGGGATCATGACCTGAGCCGAAGGCAGCCGCCCAACCAACTGAGCCACCCAGGCGCCCTATAATGTATAATTTCAACATACAATTTTCCCCATATTTTGCCAGAATTTATCCCAAATACTTAAAACTTTTGTTGCTATTGAAATTATGTTGTCTAAAATTCAAATTTTGTTTCTTACTGGTATTTATAGTATAGCTGATTTTTGCATTTTGATATTTTACCCAACAACTTTGTTACATTTATTACTTCTAGTAACATTTTTGTGAATACAGTTAGGTTTCCTACATCAGTGCTTATGTTATCTGTGAGTAAAAACAGTTTTGATACTTTATGTTCATTATGGTTGCCTTTTATTTCTTTTTTATGTCTTACTGCACTGACTGGAATCTAATGTAATCTAATTAGAGGTGGTAAGAAAGACCTTCCTGTTTTATCCCTCAGTATGGGGGGAGAGAGAAGCCTCACTCTTTCACCATTAAATATGATATTATCGGTAGATTTTTTTAGATGCTTTTTTATCAGGCTGAGGAAGTTTGTATTCTTTAACTGATTTTTTTTTTTAATGAAGCACGAATGTTGGATATTTTTCAAATGACTTTCTGCATCTGTAGTTAAATAACCATATGGGTTTTGGAAAAGTTGTTTAAAGTGGTGAATTGCATTGATTAGTTTTTAGGTATTATATCAACTTTGTATTCTCCATAATAAACTGCATTCAGGCATGATGTATTATCATTTTTATATGTTATTGGATTGATTAGATAAGTTTTTCAAAATAGCTTTCATTTTTGTTTTCATGAGGTATCCCTTGATGGAAGTACTGAATACATTTACCTTCAGAAATAAGACTAAAACAAATATATCCTTGAACTGACAGAATAGAATATTTACTGTATACATTGACTCCATAGAAATTATGCAATTAATACAAATATAAGAAAAAGAAATTTAATGTGCATTGATTGATGGATCTGTAATAGCTTAGAATCAGAATATTTTTTCCTGTTGAAAATCAAATAATATAATTATCAAAATATTAAATATCAAAAACGCAAAAATGATAGTGTAGTTGGAGGAAACGTTTATTCTTTGCTCATATCGGGGAACTAATATAGAGAGCTTAATCCTAATGAATAAATGTTTTATAAAGACAAATTATAAACTTAACTGCTAGAAAACATGTCACAAACTAAAAGTTAACAAAATATATAAAAAAGAAAAGAGCATAAAAGTTTAAAGGGAGCTAAGATCAAACATATTGTAATATCAATAAATACCAATAAATTTAAAGGCGCTTAATCCACCCATTAAGTTTTTGTTCGGGTGGTGCCTGCATGGCTCCTCTGACTCTTGATTTCGGCTCAGGTCATGATCTCGCAGTCGTGGGATCAAGCCCCGCACCGGGCTCTGTGATCACCAAAGCGTCTGCTTGTCCCTTTCCCTCCGCTCCTCTTCCACTTCCTCTTCTCTGTCTCTCACTCCTTCTCTCTCAAATAAATTAATAAAATCTCAAAAAAGAAATTTCTGTCCAGATTGAATAGCATGGCAAATCTGAAATTTGTGTCTTATGTAAGGGATGTAACTAAAACAAATTAATTCAGAAAATTTAAAAATAAAAGAATGAGCAATGATATATTAAATATAGACAAAATTATACTGGAAAAGAAGGCTTAAAAAAAGGAGGAATAGCAATTTTCCTATCTGTTAGGTGAATGCAAACCACAAAACATATTAAAACAAAGAAGACTTGAAGCACTGACATTTTGCAGCATATGCAAAAAACAAACTACTATGAACTTCTAAAAAGAATAAAGAAGCCCTTTATGCAAGGTTTTTACAATAGTTCCAATGTATGATTTTAAATGAAAAACCTGTTGGAAAACTATATAAATAGCAGGCTGTCTTTGGTAAAATTTAGTAAACTCACCACCACACTCTTCTTATTCTGTGAGGAATAAAAAAATTGTTTCATAAAGTTTAGTATAATTAAATTTAGATTTACATCTGACTATTTTGTTTTTTAAGAATAGATTTTTTTTTATTTCATTTGGATTGAGGCATGACTTGAAATAATTTTAAGTACCTAATTTATGTCATACAGTAAATATGTCCAAATTCAAAGTGAGCTTCAATTTATGAGAATCAGAAATTCCCTCTACAAATAAATACAACATTGTATTTTGATATTTCATAAAATAACATTTTTCATTTTGCTTTGAAATACCCATTCACTGTTATAAAAGCCAATATTCTTTCATATTTAGTTATTTTTACAGCCAAGGCATTTGTTTTTACTCAGTGGCTTCCGTTTGGCAGTTTAATATGTAAAGTATATCAAGTCTTTATTCCACATTACTAACTTTTAGTTTTTATCCTCTAGTGTCTTCTTACATTAAAAGAAAATTTATTTTTTAATGTCTTTAAAGTAGCACTAAAGCAAAAAATATATTTGGTGTCATTAAATTGTTTGATGCTTAGCATCATATATATATAAATATATATACATATTTCTTCAAGTAATTATTCATTCAGTGTACATTACTTATGTTACCATTTTACTATCCAATGTACATTATTTATATTATTTATGCTTCTAAGGCCAGAAGCAGAAGATATTGACAGGCTTATTTGTAAGTTAAAAAAAAAAGTTGGAGGTCAAATATTATAGAATTCTGCAGGATTTTTAATATTTAACCTACATCCTTTATCTGGTTTCCTTTGCATTCATTACTTAAATTTATGTGAGGGTTAAAATTGAGAAGGTGACCTTTCTCTAATTTCACTTCATTCAAAACTTGTGTGAATGTGACTGCATCAAGAAGGATTAAATTTTTTGTAAAATCCAATTTACCACTCTCTAGCAGCTTCCCAGAAACACCAGTCCTGAGACTTCAAAGTCATTTAGGAGGCTTTGTAATTTGGATCTAAGTACAGTTGAATAACCTTAAAGAAGTTAGTAAAATACCTTGAAAAAATATATATGTGCGGGTATCACATGTAGTTCTGAGCACTCTCAACCTATCTTCCTCCCACCCTGCTTTTGTCTGAATTGATTTGTTGAATTCAAACTAGTTCTTCCTGCCTCCCGCCATCTTTCCTTCCTTCCTGTTCTAGGCCTCAGACAATACATTGGTTTAAATTGTGAGCAAAATGCACATGGTTCCCATCGTACGGCTCCACCTTTTTTGTGATCAGATATAGGAACTGATTTGTATCAATGTATGTATGAGTATGTATGTCTGTTTATGTGTGTGTATTTTGTGTGTGTATGAAGAGAGAAACAGAGAGACAGAGAGAGGAGAGAGATTTGAGAAGAGATTGTTTACTTTGATATTCTTTTTGCATGATATGACATATAAAGTAAAAAGCAATTTTACAAAACCCTTATCTCCAACTAAAAGCAAGCAACGTGAAGTGAAGCTAATATTTTATTTTCATTAAAGGAAATGAATAGATATGAGTCGTTTTAAAAAAGCATGATGCTACTTATTTCACAAAACATTTCCAAAGTTTCTTCTTTACTTTTTGAGGACTCTATTAAAATATGTGGAAGGCATATCCCATGTCTGTTTTTCAATATAAACCATGATTCTGTTAAATAGATTGTAATTGAAATCAGACAAATGTGCATATATAATATGGTATCTTTTATGAGTGCTAAAATAAATAATTATACAATTATAAATAAAAATTACATTAATCTAAAATTGTAACCTAAAACCACAAATAAAAATGTTTAAGCTTGAATTAGTTAGCATACATTAGGTTGTTTTACTAAAAGAAATTAACTCTGTTATTTCACTGGATTAAAAAATACCCATTTTTTTGCTCACACACTTCCTTCAAGATTAGATCAGGCATTAGGGGAAAAGGGTGGAGTGGAAGGGAGCATTGCTCTACCTCTTTCTTCCTGAAGGACCAAGTCTCAGGTGCCTACCATTCCATGCATCCACGATTTCCTAGGCAGGAAAATTAAATTAGTGGCAACTCAACAGTGGCTTCTCAAGGTTCCATCTGGGAAATATACCAGTCATTTCTGCTGACCTTTCATTTCTCAGGGCAAATCATGTGATCACAACAAACTTCAAAAGTGAAGTGAAGTACAATTTGACCATGCGCATGGAATATGGAAAGCCAGAATTATATTTCAAGAACAAAAATGACAGAGCAATGATATAATTGTAGGCCTTGGAGTATTAGAAATTCAAGGTATGAGTGAGGCACATGTTGATAGCAGCTGATGTAGAATTCAGCTGAAGATAGTTCAAGATTGGCACATGGGCTGAAAACTTTCCAAGTATCCTGTCTGCATTAATAGACTTTTGTCAAAATTACAAATTATGTCTCATAGTCTCACCACCCTTTCCAAGCTCTAACAGGTGTGGGCCAGGAGGCTTCAGTTTGGATAGAAATTGATAACATCAGACTCATGAGTGGATGGCATTCTTTGGGCTTAGTCTTGCATCTTAAAATATGCATCTCTGGTGTCAGTACTCACTACATGTGTCTTTATGAAGGATCCTCTGCTGTGATTTTCTGTTTGCATGACGATTATCATCCTGGAAAGCAGAATCATTACTAGATTCCAGTCCAGACTAATGAATTCTGTATCTCATAAGCATTTGATACATCCTTTTTCCCAAAACATTGTCCCTGCACCTAAACTTTAGTAACAGGTATGGGTATTACTTCAAATTGTACGCACACCTGAAAATGTCCCCATCTTTCCCAAGACTGATCATCAAGAAAGTATCTTATTATTGCCACAAAATGGGGTTTGTCCTGTTTATATACTGATAAAGTCCAGTGCTTAAACTTGGTATTATTTTAGTTAACTAATGTGTTGGCTGTCTTCCATGGGACCCATTCCTTCAGGCTTGTATCTCTGAATCAAAGTTATTTCCAATTATTGCCTGAATTTGTTTTTTGTGACTGCTGTAACCAATTAACACATACCTGCTGGTTTAAAAGGACAGAAATTTATTCTCTCACAGGTATGGAGTATCACCAATCAGAAATAAAGGTGTTGACAGAGTTTGGACATGCTCCCCAGGGCCTGTATGGGAAATCCAGTTCCTCATAGACAACCACATCAAAACTACTAAGCTCCAATTTGTACCTCCATTTTTTAAATCAATAAGTTTTAAAAAACAATGTCAATTTTTAGTCTTTACCGTGCACACATTTATTTTTATGTATTTACAATGTTTTCATAAAATTGTTGCACATTTAACATTTATTTAAACATCGTAATGATGAGATAATCTATTATTCTATGGTCTCTTTTTTTTATTCCTTATGTTTGATACTCTCCACTGAAGCCATTGCAAATTTGGTAAATGGTGTCAAGTCTTCTCTTTCTCTTTCTCTCTCTCATATATATATGTATATAATATATATATACATATATATATGAATTTGGGAGTAAAGACGGTATCATTCTGTATTATCTTCTCTTATCTCATTTCTCACTTAACAAAATATGAAAATGCTTCTAAGCCTACTGGTGTGTACATATACACCATGTATACAAAATGAGTGTGTGTATGTGTGTGTGTGTGTGTATATATATATACACACACACACACACACACACATATATACTATTTTAAAATATGTAATATTTTTATTTATACACACATTTTCATATATTTTTAAATATATATATTTACATATATGACTTATTTTTAATAGCAGTGTAATATCCTCCATTAAAATGTATCATTTTTTACTTAACCCTTGCCTGTTAATGGATAGTCCAGAAGTTTCCAGATTTCTTCTACTACAAAAATGCCAAAATAATCACTGTATAATTTTATATAGTGATGCTTTCATCTCTATAGATTTCTTGTATAAAGTGGGATTTTTGACTGACGGATGTATATTTTAATTTTAATTATCAGATTGCTTTTAAAAAGTACTTTACAGGGTGCCTGGGTGGCTCAGTTGTTAAGCGTCTGCCTTCGGCTCAGGTAATGATCCCAGGGTCCTGGGATCGAGTCCCATATCGGGCTCCCTGCTCGGCAGGAAGCCTGCTTCTCCCTCTTCCACTCCCCCTGCTTGTGTTCCTGCTCTCGTGCTCTCTCTCTCTCTCTGTCGAATAAATAAATAAAATCTTTAAAAATAAATAAATAAAATAAAAAATAAAAAGTACTTTACAAATGTACATTCATAAGAGCAATGTGTGAGAATGCCATATATCTTATATTCCTGCAAGCACTAAGTTTTATTATTTGTTTTTCCTGATGATAAGAAATCTATTTCATTGTTAATTTTATTCAATTTTTTTTGACAACCCCTAAGATTGAGTAGCTTTCCTTCAGTCGACTGCCAGACTTGAGATTTTCTTTGGATATATACCCTTTCATGAATTCAAATTCTTTGCCAACTATTTTTTTTTATTACACTGTGTCTTTTTCTTAATTAGTAGCAGGTGTTTGAACAATATAACTACCAAAACTTTATCTCTGTTAAACAATTGCCAATCGCTTTGTTTTGAAGCTGTATAATGGAATAGTTTTAAATTTAAAAGTATAAAACTTTGTATAGTAAGTACTATATAATTTTTACTTCTGGGTTTCTTCTCTTATCTCTAAATCTCCCTTTGTGTATGCATTTATCCCACTAACATTTATTCTATACTCTTTTTTTTTAAATATTTTATTTATTTATTTGAGAGAGAGAGAATTAGAGATAGCACGAGAGGGAAGAGGGTCAGAGGGATAAGCAGACTCCCTGCCGAGCAGGGAGCCCGATGCGGGACTCGATCCCGGGACTCCAGGATCATGACCTGAGCCGAAGGCCGTCGCTTAACCATCTGAGCCACCCAGGCGTCCCTTATTCTATACTCTTGATTCTTTTTAAATATTTTATCTTTCATGCAATTTATATTGATCTTTCTCTCTTATGAAGCAAAATTACAAATGTATTTGTCCAGATGCATAATGTATTTTTTCAACAAAAGTACATACCCCATAGAAATGACATACCAGCCTGTTATATATTAAATTTCTATACATACTAGAATCTAATTTTGTAATCTTCATTGTGTTTCTGTAAAGTATTTTCTATTATTATTAAAATGTTATATTGTTTTTGCTAAAATTACTTAAAGAGATGGTTTGATGTTTGATGACAAAAACCTTTTCTAACTATTCTACCTTTTTAACACTTTTTAAAATATTCTTCACCATTTATCTTTTACCACAAGGCCGTAAAATTGTTTTATCTAATGAAAAATCAGTAAATTTCCAGAAATATGTACTCAAAATGCCTGTGCTTATCCCAACTTTACCATCAGCCTACAAATACTTTTTCCATGAAGTAAAACAAAGATATTTTTAAATGGCTACTAAAATCCATATACTATGGCCTTTATCTTCCTCTTTAAATATTGGGTTAATTTTGTGTGAATTCTTACAGCAGACCAGTATAATTTTTAACCATTATAAGTTAATAAATTTAACCATTATTATACATTGTAAGAGCTCAGAAATCATTTAGGAAACCACCCATTCCAATATTTTGCTACTCTCCTGTCATTCATTACATCAATGGTTGTGACTTAGTTTTGCCATTCTCTATTTTGTGCTGCTTTTTCTATTCTCCGTGTTAATTCAGAAATCATCAATTTGTTCTTTCAACTTACAATTTCTATTGTGTCTCTCAGACTTTGGAGTGCCTACTATTTTTTTCTGGAATAGACCGTACTTAGATACCTTTGAATATATTGGAATTGAGATCAGGACACCAAGAGGTAGAAAGCAAACAGTGGGTTTCACAAACCTCCTATTCTCTTTCAACAGTAATAACTTAAGAATAGCCAGATCTTTTTTTACATTGCCCCCATCTTTTACCAAATGATGAAAAGCTTAACTTTTTCTTAATTTTCTGAAAGTCCTTGAAGCTCAGAGCTATCATTTAACAATGACCAAGATGATAGGAGGAAAGGAGATAAGAGAAGGTAACTTTCAAGTCTATAACTGAAATCCCTTTAGGGAACACCGGGGGACAATTCTCAAAATCTAAGGGAATTTCAGACTATGTTATTATTGCTTGTACTGTGGCATCAGTTTGAAGTTCATAAGGTGGACATTTACAAAATCTTTTTGAGAAGCAAAAATGTAATTTTTTTTTTTTTACAAATTCCCAAATATGAAAAAGAGTGAGTAAAGTCTTTTCCTAAAAAACAGACTTAAAAAAAAAAAATCTCCGGATATAATCCCTCAGAACAGACCTGGAAAAAACAGTGTGCCTGGCATATCTTATTCAAAAACAATTATGATCGACAATAAAATGTAAGAATTTTATTTGACTTCAGGAGGTATGTTAATAGATTAGAAATAAGTAAATTTTATGATCTAAAAGAAATCACTTTCCTTCAAATATCAGAAGTATTAACCAACACATGGAGCAACTTGCTATCAGTAAACTTTGGCACCAGCATGAAGTGTATTTCAGTTTCAACTGCAAAAACAAAACACAGTTCTTTCCTTGTGGAAGAAGATTTGCTAGCATTACGCTTAATAATGCCACACAAAGTTTCTTAGTAAACCCGACCATTCATCACAGTGTGGTGATATGTTGATATTATACATTGACAACAATTACTAACACGGCCTCTTGAAATAGGAACTGAAAAGGAACCCCTGTGGAGCTCTGAGAGATGGTATTTATGAATTAACTCTTATTTTAGCATTTTGCTGTTCTAATCATTTCACCTTTATCAATGCCAGGGAGAAAGGGGACAGCTGAGTGCAGAGGGGCTGGAGACAATTATCAATAGTCATGATTTACTGGTTCCCCTTTCTCTGCCCGAAGGAAAAAATGGTACAGAGTGTCAGCGCACATCTCAGGTCCCATGGATTTTCTACAGCAACAACGTCGAGGTTGAAAAGATGATGTTTTACAGATGGTGGATTAGGACATTTGCAAACAAAGATTATGTTCAACAACTGTATTAACTAGAAAGTTTATTCGAGATGCTCCTTGTTCACCAGTAACCTCCCACATTCAACTATACCAATTATTCCAAGAGAGCACACCACACACAGATACTCCCACAAGAACACACAGGAGGCTGCCATAGCTGGGATTTTGCTGAATATGTTGCATTTCCTCCTTTATATGTAGAATATAAGTTTTTTTTTTTAGATTTTATTTATTTATTTGACAGAGAGAGACACAGCGAGAGAGGGAACACAAGCAAGGGGAGTGGGAGAGGGAGAAGCAGGCTGAGCAGGGAGCCGGATGCAGGGCTCGATCCCAGGACTCTGGGATCATGACCTGAGCCATCCAGGCCTCCCTGAATATGTTTTTTTAAACTTATTGATTTAAAAAATGGAGGTGCAAATTAGAGCTTAGTAGTTTTGATGCAGGAAACAGAGGCAAAATAAAAATAAAAATTCCCTACTACTTACAGCTCACTGACAGGTCCTTGAAACAGGCAGAGTGACCTTCCTCTAGGACCTCGGGTGCCTCGATGTTGACACTTTGCTAAGGGCGAAAGGCAGTGTTAGCCCAACGCCCCCAGGATCCTGTGAGTCTGCATTAACGTATAAAAATTCCTTTGGAAACTTCCTTTATCTCTAGCCCCCAAGATACATGTTGGCAATCATTCTTCAAGCATATGACCCATCGATGTATATCTGAAGGGTCTCATGACCAAAGATTATTAGACAGTAATAAATGACATTTTCCTAACAAAAGCTATTCCCCTCAAGGTCCTGGAAACCTGGCTTCTAAAATTCCTTAGAGAACTACGCTATCCCTAACCCTTTCCCAGCAGGAAAGTATATAATGGGACACTCCTCGGGACCCCAGTGCACATCTTTCTGCCCACAGGTCCTGTCCCCACACGTTAATAAAACCACCTCTTTGCACCAAAGACGTCTCAAGAATTCTTTCTTGGCATCGGCTCCGAACACTAACATCTTTCCTATCTTTCTACATCAGTTTCACTTTCTGTCAGCTCTGTATTTGTCACATTATATATCTTATTATATGTTTTGTTATCTTCATAAGACCAACCCTATGCATATTTTCACATACATTGTACTGTTTAGACATACTCTTACTATTTTCAATTTCTCCATGTGGAGAGAATATAAAAAAAAAGTTTCTTTTTTTTATTAAAGATTTTATTTATTTATTTGAGAGAGAGAGCACAGTGGGAGAGTGATAGGGAGAAGCAGACTCCCCGCTAAGCGAGAGCCTGACCCTGGGCTGGATCCCAGGACCCTGAGTTCACAACCTGAGCAGAAGGCAGACCCCTAAATGACTGAGACTCCAGGCACCCAAAAAAATGTTTCCTAAAGAGAGGTTTTCAGGGGCGCCTGGGTGGCTCCATTGGTTAAGCGGCTGCCTTCGGCTCAGGTCATGATCCTGGGGTCCTGGGATCGAGCCCCAGGTCCGGCTCCCTGCTAGCAGAAAGTCTGCTTCTCCCTCTCCCTCTGCCTGCCACTCTGCCTACTTGTGTTCTCTCTCTATCTCTCTGTCAAATAAATAAATAAAATCTTAAAAAAAAAAGAGGTTTTCAAATTTTGCTTCATCAGTTTTAACCATAGAGATACAAATACACACACACATATGTATATATATTTATATATATTTGATTTTATTTAAATTCAAGTTAGTTAATATATAGTGAATTATTAGTTTTGAGGGTAGAATTTTGTGACTCATCAGTTGGATATAACACCCAGTGCCCATTCCATAAAGTGCCCTCTTAATGCCGGTCACCCCCCACCCCCACAACTGTTAGTTTGTTTCCTACAGATGAGAGTCTCATGGTTTGCCTCCTTCTCTGTTTTTATCTTATATTATTTTTCCTTCCCTTCTCCTATATTCATTAGTTTTGTTTCTTAAATTTAACAATATACATGGCAAAATACCTGTGTTCCTGTGTCAAACGCATTGCCAAATTTCTGGGTCACAAGAGAAATTGACAACATTTGCCCCAGGCAAGTTTCAGTGAGACAATTGCCCCCTCCCATTTGGGCTAAGCCCTTCTCTGCACCCGCTGTGGCTCCTCTTTCAGGGGCTTTTACATTTGGTGCTCTTGTGACTTTTTCTCTCCCTCCTCCCTTCAGCAGTTGCTCTAAGGGAACTGAAATGAAAAAGAAGAGATAATTCATTTTCAGTGCAGGCATTTGCAGAACTCAGAGCCAGAGGTACAGTTTAAAACACAGATTTGAAGCTGAACGTACTTGATTGAGGGAGTTAAAAAAAAAAAGAAGTTTGCCTTTTCTCAATTAAATGGAATAAAGGATATTTTTTTCTAGATTATAAGAAAATATCAGAATAGAGAATTTTGACATGAATTTTCTCTTCATGGGTCTTGCATTTTAAAAGGCAGCAATCTCTATATAATATATGATGGGCCTATTTTCAGTGTCTTTTTAATTAGTAGTTTCTTTGATTTACCAAGTATAAAATATCATAATTATCCTCATAATGACCCCAGACTATGTTGCATTAACTTATTTTGGAACAAGTGAATAAAGCGGAAAATGACAAATATGTACTGGCTTTAAATCATGAGCTCTGAGCAGACGTCTCTACTGACTCATAGACCTTGTCTACACATTTCCACCTGCAGCGCACTGCAGGTATTTCAAACGTAACGTTTCTTTTTTTTTTTTTCAAATGTAACATTTCTAAAATGACTTCCACTGGTCATTTTCCTTTCTTTTCTTTAAAGATTTTGTATATTTATTTGAGAGAGCGAAAATGAGAGAGAGAGAGAGCACATGAGAGGAGGGAGGGTCAGAGGGAGAAGCAGACTCCCCGCTGAGCGGGGAGCCGGAGGCGGGACTCGATCCTGGGACTCCAGGGTCATGACCTGAACCGAAGTCAGTCGCTTAACCAACTGAGCCACCCAGGCGCCCTTTCTTTCTTTTCTTTACCTCTAAAGCTCATTCAGAGACCAGTATTGTCTAATTTTATTTTCTTGTATCATCAAAAGCTGTTACAAGTCTTTCATCAAAGATCATCAGTTTCTTATGAAGGTAGACAGTTACATCTACTCATAAGATTGATACTCCTTTAAAGACCGTGCAGCCCAGGCAAATAGACGCCACAAATGGATACAAAAGAAGAGAGGTGATTGAAGGAGACAAGGCCAAGTGGCCCCATGCAGGCCTTTCTCATTTGCTGTTTCTCACTGAGATGTTACTGTTGGACATCAAGCATTTTGAATGTTTCAAAATATGAGAGTTGAGAATCATGCTACCTCAAATTTAGCCTTGAATCGTTCTGTCCAAAGATCAGCTTAGATTTGTGCAGTTTTTGAGGTTTAGAATTATTCCATGAAGTTTATAAGGTAGGCCTATTAATATGTATATCAATGAGAGCTTATTTTATGAGAGGTTACAGAGAAGAGACCATGCTGTCTCTGTTAGAGCATTTATGTACCTATAAATATTTCTGCAAATGTCCCCTTGAAAGTTCATTCAGTGGAGGTGGTAGTAGCTTGTTTACAAAAATCTTGCATACATCCTGATAAACAGAATCTGCAGATGAACGAAATGGGGAATCAAAACCTCCTAGAAAGTATTAAATTACAGTGAAGAACTTATTACAGTACATCTAATCTCTATTTTGAAGATTGTCATTTCTTTAAAGCATAGCTGTAAACTAAATTAACTTGAACTGATGCTCCAGATGAGAAGCTGTGTACATGTGCTCATGCCTAATAATGTCTTCAGCTCTGGGTGAAAACGCCCACCTGGGCTAACTCATTTCCACCTCTGCCTCCTCATGTAACTTTATGCATCCAGGGTAAAACCTTGCAAGCGCTCTGAGAATGTTTATATAAGTAAACACAGCATCTTATAAATTCTTACACTCTTCTAATTTCTTGTCATTTACGTGCTAATATAAATCTTGCTACTCAGGTCTTGCAGTTACTGTGATTTTTAAAAAAACTTTGTAGAACTACTCTGATGCATTAGACAAAATTTGCAACTTACATCGTTTTCTGTTTTTAAACTTTTTTTATTATTTGAATTGTAAAATGAGGCATTCTTATTACAAAATTTGCAAATTCAGAAACTTACTGGGAATAAAATGTAAAAATCTTCCCCATCAGTTGAAGAAATCTCCTTTTATTACCGGTCTGTCCAGTCGTGAAATTTTCTTGTGATTTTCTCTTTAAAATTGCCTATCCGCTTCTCTCCCTCGCTCCCTCCTTCTTTCATATTCTCTCCTCTCCCCCACGCCCTCTCTCTATGTCTCTCAGTCTGTCTCTCTCCTCTTGCTCTTTCATTTATCCTCATTTTATGTATCTTCCTCTCACAATCTGTTTCTTTCTTGGACATTCTTTAATTTTCTATCTAGAGTCATTTGTTAGTGCTCTTTCTCTCTCACTCTACACACATACACACACACACACACGCACACACACACAACTAATCTCTTGTATTGAACTACAGTTACATTCATAAGAATCCCTGACATTTCTTATTTGGGTTATATCTAGATTTTTTTTCAGTTTTTGCTTTAATTTTTAAAAAATTTTTAAAGATTTATTTATTTATTTGAGAGAGAGAGAACGAGAGAGAGCACGAGAGAGGGGAGGATCATAGAGAGAGGCAGACTCCCCATTGAGCAGGGAGCCAGATGCTGGACTCGATCTGGGGACTCCAGGATCATGACCTAAGCGAAAGGCAGTCGCTTAACCAACTGAGCCACCCAGGCACCCCAGTTGTTGCTTTTAAGGGGATATTTGCACCCAATATGTCTTGTAACTGTGTTTTCTGATACACATGAAAATTAATGTCTCTTATATGGTAACTGCTCATAGTTCTTACTTCTATGTAATTCTCCTTGCATTGAGTAAACTTAATGAAAGAAAACTAAGTGCGAGGATAGTAAGAAAGTTTATTTGTTCTCAGTTTCAAAGGTAATGTTCTTAGAACAGGATCATCACACTGAGGAATATTTGTTGTTAGCTTGGGACAATTATGAGAAGCTAAGAAAGTAGCTTCTATTATTAATATATTGATTTGTTCACTTTATTTTTTACAGATGTGGATTTGGGATTTTATTTGATATGTTTCAGAATTAATAAATACCTTTGGAAATTTTTATTAGCTGTTTGATAAACATGTTCTCTTAATTTCAGTAAGAATATCACTTCACTGTGGGTTATAATTCTATTAGAAAGTTCTGTGAAACCAATTATTATTTACATAGGATTTTGCATATTTATTCCAAAGTTTTATATTCATTTCTCTTTTTTATTTCTCAAAATTTGTAGTGCTCTATTTCTATTTTTTTACTTTTTATTTTATTTTTTTAAAGATTTTATTTATTTATTTGATGCAGAGATAGAGAGCATAAGTAGGCAGAGTGGCCGGCAGAGGGAGAGGGAGAGGGAGAAGCAGACTCCACGCTGAGCAGGGAGCCCAATGCAGGGCTCGATCCCAGGACCCTGGGACCATGACCTGAGCTGAAGGCAGACGTTTAACTGACTGAGCCACCCAGGCGCCCCTATTTCTATTTTTTTAAGTCAAGATTTGATAGTATATAAAACATTTTGAAATAATTTTTTAAAACAAATATTCTGAAATATGAATTTAAAGTACAAGAGAATTATTCAGTTGAATACCATTTGAGTTGATACTCCTATAAGCCACTCTGAGATTCTCTATCTAGATTAGGCTAATTAAACACACGTGCACACACACACACACACACACACATCTAAGGTAAAATATATTAAAATAGGTATTGAATGTGTTGTGTTGATCAATACATTTAGTAGTTTTATCTTTTAATTTTAATTTTGCTTTTACCAATATCTGTTTTTTCTTCCTCACTGACTTTTTTAGGTTGATTCTACTTCCTTTGTTTCTGTTTTCCTTTTCAAAATTAGACATTATTTTCCTCTTTCCAACAACTGCAATTCATTAAATGCAATTTTATCAAAATGTGTCTAGATATGAATATATTTCCCATCCTACCCAAGATTCATTTCTATACTAAAATCTGGGAAGTTGTTCAGCATTTATGTCTTTGAATATTCCCTCTTGCCCATTCTCTGTTCTTTCTTTCCATATAAATGAGAGAATTCCCAAGATGAAAGCTGATCTTTTTTTTTTTGACCTAATTTCAGAAATGTTAGCCCATTATTTCTACAGTGTTCTATTATTTAAAAGTTTGTCAAATAAGTCCAGCCCCCACTCAAGGGGTGACGTTTACACAAGGACATGGATCCCAGGTGCAGAGATCTTTGGGGATCATTGGAGAGACTGCCCACAATAATAAAGTATTTAATGATATGAATTTATCTCTGGAATGGCCCATTTACATTTTTTCAAACATAATAACATTAATATTTATTTATAGCTTTATCTGATCCAAATTACAGAATTTGTAATGATGTTATTGTAAAAGAAAAAAATAAATTTTAAGTATTTTTTTTATATTACAAGATTTTGTAGGTGGCAAGTAAACACTACAGTATAAATCATTCTTATCATGTCTTTGTGTTTAACAAATCTGGTCTCTCAAAGGCTGAGGAAATTTTATTATTCTTGGTAAATATCAGATATTCACTAAGGTATACTTGTATTACTAAAAGTATTTGATTTAGTTAATATGATATAGTGCATTTCACTTGTGGTAATTTATTTGGATTTTATTATTTATTTATTTTCTTTTTACCAACTCTCCAGCCACACCCTTCCTGCTCCCATTTTCGGAAAAAAAAAAAAATCACAAAGCAGAAGCTGCTTAACAGTAACCCAGTTTTCAGTGAAAAGCCACAGACAAGGGCACCTTGGTGGCTCAGTCAGTTAAGTGTCTGCCTTTGGTTCAGGTGATGATCCCAGGGTCTTGGGATCGAGTCCAACAACGGGCTCCTTGCTCAGCTGGGAATCTGTTTCTCTCTCTCCCTCTGCTGTGTTCTCTCTCATTCTGTCAAATAAATAAATGAAATCTTAAAAAGAAAAAAAAATACAGACTAAAACTGTTGAGGGAAGGAATTTAGATGAGTTTAACTAGAGCTATATTTCCAGCACAAAAAATATACATGATAAGATTTGTTAGAATATTAAGTCAAATACAATATTTGATGAAACAAATAAATGGAAAAGGTATAGCAAACTCAGGAAAGGGTGACATGACCACAGACATTGTGAATCCACCTTGGATCTAGAGTGTGGACCTTGGGGTTCTGAACAATGATCAGATCAGCAATAACGTTGTTTGTTTCAATCTATGTCAGACTTCAACATTTTACATAAAATTGGGATAGAAATAAAACCCTTGCAATTACTGAGAATAAATTTTACTTAAGACTATTGGGATATAGGCATCAATTGATTTTAAGTTTGGTTTATTTGTATGTTTTATTATTACTTTTTACTACAACCTTTTAGCACTTTTGAGTTTCCAGTCCAAGCAATACATATGTTACACACATGGAGTTTTATCCAAAATTGCTAGGATTGCAAAGAATTACAGGCAGATTACCCAATTGGTCATATAATGTTGCTATATTTGGAGAAAAGATCATGCCCTTCATTGACTTTTAAAAAAGATGCCATTGTGAATAAATGTGTAGAATACTAAATATGTCCCTTTAAATGTGTTTTAGGCTATCCTTTGCTTATTCTTAATTGTGGTTGTAATAAATACAAAATTAAGGATATCCTGATAAGAGCATTTTAAGAGGGGCACCTGGGTGGCTCAGTCAGTTAAGGGTCTGCCTTCGGCTCAGGTCATGATCTCAGGACACTGGGGTCAAGCCCCGCCTCGGGTCGGGCTCCCTGCTCAGAGGGGAGTCTGCTTCTCCCTCTCCCTCTGCCCCTCCCCCTGCTCATTCTCTCCCTCTCTCACTCTCTCTCTCAAATAATAATAATAATAATATATATATAAAGAGTGTTTTAAGACTGTGAAAACTTAAGTGGTTGGATTAGTTCCCTATTACTGCTGTAACAAGTTACCACCAATTTAGTAGTACCTTACAATACAGTGGGTTAGGAACCTCACTGGGCTAAAATCCAGTGTCAAGAGGACTGTGTTCATTTTTGGAGGCTCTAGGGGAGTAGCCTTTTCCTTACCATTTCCAGGCTTCAGAGACAGCTTCCCTTCCAGTCTGTAGCCCTCTTCCACCTTAAAGACAACAAGGGAGGTTGGAGTCCTCACATCTTCTCGGCCTCCCTCTCCACTACAGACTTTTGTAGCTACATTGGGCTCCCCTGAATAATCCATGATAATCTCCCTATTTCATTTTTTTAAATCAAAATTAGAGTTTATTAGGGCAGTGTGACATAATGACCTAAACCACTAAGCCAACTGACAGAGCACCCTTTTCAAAAGTGGGCACGGGCATACAGTCATGTAGCTTCCCCACTAAACCTTATTAACTGTAGTCACTTAATTGAATCCTAAAGATTGACTAAATATTCTTCACTTTCCTTTATTGCAGAAGCTTTTCTAAATGCACAATTCACCTCCCACTTCTGGCGGGAGGGACATTTCATCCAAAAACCTACAAATGGGGTCTTGTGCTTATCTTATGATCAGTACCCCCCAAATACTAGTCTCACATCGGCCCCATGGCCATAGCACCAGATTCACTGACCAGACAAGGACACACCAACCCCACACCTGTCTGACAGTGCATTCCTGGAAAGGCTTGTACTCAAGACCAGGTGAGGAGGAGTGTTCCAAATGGTGGGGGCGCTGGAGGGGGGGGTGAAAGAAACTGAAACTGAACTCTTCATCAGGAGTGTCCCGGGTGGCTTTGGCTCTTCCTTGTAGGTGAGGCCTACAGACCCTTTGGTCTTCTTCTTGGAGTCCTCTTCTACCAGCTGCACCCGGGCTGAGTGGGCTACAGTGGGTGGGGCGGGGTGGGGGGGGCAACACACAGTGTCTGAACTGAGTAATAACATTAACCACTAGTGGTATAGTGCCTATACCACTCTAACCCCTTTGTATAAATTAACCAATTTCCTGCTCAAAATTATAAGGTAGTTGTTGTTGTTACCCTTTATTTAGAATCACAGAGAGATTCACTAATTTGTCAAAGGTCTTAAGGTTACTAAGCAGTAGATTCAGGATTTGAATTGCACTGAAACATCTATGGGATCAAATCAAGCTTCATGGCCAGCAGAGAAAGCCAGTGCACAGACAGAGTGAGACGGTTTTCTTCAACCCAGAAGCAGAGTCAAACCAGGACCACCTGTCTCTCCAGTCCAGGCCCAGGCTGCATGTTGCAGAGAGGCCCAGGCTTCTGTTCCCCCTGCTCACAGGCTTCCTTGAGCCCATCTCCTGTCCTCACCAGCCCTTGCCCTGGGCTGCTTTTCACTTCCTAGGCTCTTCCACCTCACCCCTTTGAATCAACCATCTCCCAGTTCCTCACCATCCCTGAGAGCCATCTGAGCCCCATTGTCCCCAGACGAGGAGTATAGCAGCCACCTCTCCTGGGGCAACTGGATCTTTCAGGGTGCAGGGTTCAGATAAAGTTCTAGCAAACTTCTCTATCCTCACCTCCTGTGGTCCTACCACACAGGCAGGACTTCCATCCTCTGGCCGCACCCGCAAGCCCTATCACTGTCACCATCCACCTCCCCACCAAAATGGAAGGGCCCCTCACTCCCTCTGGGGCTGGTTTTCTGCATCTTGTGTGTCAGCTCTAGCTCCTCCACTCACCAGGCCAGATCCTGGACCAGCTGCTCTGCCTGTGATGGGTTGGAAAGAGTGGCCGGGAAAGGGACCCCAACAGCCCTATGGCACCCTGTTCCCTCTTCTTCCCTTGTCTCTACACATCCAAGACCATCTAATCGCCCTATTCTAAAGTTAGCTGACTGGCCAATTTACTTCCCCTTTGTCATGCAATCTGACCTATTCACAGGTGCTGGGGATTAGGACGTGGACATTTGGGAGGAAGCATTAGTCTGTCTACCATAATGGCTTTAAGATAACTTTAGGTTGGGAGGCATTAGTCAGCCAAGTACTCCCATTTAAAGAAAATGTGCATTTATCAACACTGAATTTATATTATTTTAAAATGCACCTCTTATAATAATGATGTGACTTGAAAAACAACGTGAAGTAATCTTTTAAGAAATGCTCCTTAAGGGAAGACAAGACTGAGAAAATATTACAAACACTCAGACTATTATTACAAAGACTCAAACTATTTTCAAAATGCATTTGAATGTTGAATATGTGTGCATGTGTGTGGGTATGTGTGACAGAGAGAGCATACAGGGAAAGAAGAAGAGAAAGTTGAGAGCAAAGGAGAAAGAGGGTACGATATTTGACCAAAAGAAAGTTTTTCATGAAATAATTTTTTAAGATAATATTTGTTCCGTTGAAATGTCTCTGAGATTTCTTCGGGAAAGATTTGTTTAGACATGCAATCATTTACACGGTTCTTTAACGGCCAATTTCCTTTTACTTAAAAGCCACCTTTGCAAATTTCTAACTAAAGATAAGGACGGTGCGGAAATTATATAGCTCCCTTCTTTCATGTTGCATTTTCTCTTTCCTGTCTGTGACACCAGCGCACTGTTGCGCTGCAACCCATAATTTTCCTTTCCCAAAGTGTTTTCTTTCAAGAGAAAATCAACAGGAATTTCATATTCTCATTTTCTTATTCAAGTCGGTTTACCGTATTCCCTTTACATCTGTGTGTGCAGGTGTGTGTGTGTGTGTGTGTTTTAATATAATGCACTTCATGATGCTGACCTAACTTGGAAGAAATTCCATCCGTGTGTGTTCATAATGCCTTGACTTTGACTCCTACAACGTTTATTCCTTTCCTCAGTTTCAAAAAGCTGGTCTATTATTCATAGTCTTTTGAGTTAGAACTAGTGGCAATACTTCTCTGAACTTAACCTGGCAAGACAGGTTTAATCATCTCTTGCCCTTCATGTATACATACCCTCCACTTATCATGCTAAGGGAGCTGTATATGTCCTAAAATCCCTACATTATTAATAAAGTCCCAGGGACAATATTACTCAGTGTCACTTTGACTCAACTTCCTAATACACAGTCTATGAACCCTTATTTACGATTTTCACCCCAATTTTCTACTACAAACCCTTCTAGAGTTCATCCAAGTTAGCTCTGATTCGTTGTGTTACCTCTTGTATTTCATATGATACTTAACACATTTATAACTTTATAATTATTTTTATTAGTATGCTCCCTCCTGCTGAGACTGGGGACTCATTAAAAGACTGTGTCTTTTGTCCAACTCTGTCTTCCAGGTTTTAGCCTCGTGGCTGGAATAGAAAAAAGTTCAAAATATTTTGAAGGTTGAGGAAATGCAAGATGATTTGCCTGCTTAACCAGGCTTTGAATAGATATTATGGGAGTAGAACTCAATAACCCTTTTCATTTATTCATTATTAAATATTTTCTGGGTCCTGTTAACCAGTATTTTCCAAAAAATATATGGAGACTGTATGTATAAACTCTAGTCCTATAAATTCAACTTAATGTTATGCTACAAGAAGTTAACAGAACTTTGGAAATAACATGAGTTTTGGACTCTGTGACACCTGAGTTAGAATCCTATCTCAGCTCACTCTAGTCATGTGATGCTGAATATTGCACTTAACATTTAGTAGTCAATGTCAGCATCTGATGTATAAAAGAACTGAATTTTCTTTGGACACAAGATAATATAGCCCATATGTTAAATTTCTTTCCAATAAAAATATGTATTCACTTTTTTGAATATCTACATCTTGATTTATATGTTTTGCTTAATATGGATACTATTATTTATTATTTTTTATATATTCCACAATAAACTTGTGTAAGTCTTTGCCAACATGCCTTAGACTTCTTTTTTAATTAAATGCTTTATCATATTTGTTGATTTTAGGGGCTATTTATTTTCTTTTGTTTTAGAAAAATGTCATTTACAAGCTCTTTTGAGTGGGAAGTTCTCTTTCATTTAGTTTTTCCTTCCCTTTCCATCTTATGGTTGCCTCAAACAAATCCCATTTTGACACATATTTTATATTGGGAGATCTTGCCCACCATTCCCAGGAGCACTGCTGCTTGGCTGGGTTCCCAAGGGCAACCCTGCAGCCACCCCAGGTAAACATGTAGCTTTGTAGTTACCAGCTGCAGCTATGGGAGTGGTCTCGGTCTTGGTCAGACTCTTTTCAATGAATGGACTGTCTCCCAGGGCCTGCTTTAATGTGTAAGTTTCCTATTCTTCCATTTCAGCTCACATCTTCCTACATAATCTAAATTCTTGGACATATGGATAGATTAGTTTCTGGATTCAAAGGCTAAAGGGATATGCCAGCTGGTGCTGCTCATCACCCATAATTTCATTATATTTAGCCTCTGTAAACATGTTCAATTTTTTAAACATACTTCTACTTATTCCTCTTCTGTTTGCAGTAGTGGTGTTGATGCTGTTAGTAGTGATAGGACACAGCACAATGATCTGAACAAAGAAGCCAATTAATATTATTTATTGAGATCCTCTTTTCCAACCAAGCATCACACAGAAATGTCAAACTCACATTTGCACAAACATGAAAGCCATACATTTCCCCCTAAATTATGCAATCATTAGTGCAATTCATATATTGCTGCCTAGCATTATCATGGTGCGGGTGTTATTTACAAAAGTAAGGCAACTTCATGTTGGTATTTTAAAGTAGGTAATGTGGATCCACTGAATTTTTTGGACCAGAAAATATTAGCTAAATCTCATAGTTTTAGGACAGTATGAAAAATAGACTGGTTATTCTTGCCTCTACTTATAACTCCTTCCAATGTCTATTTGCTTTGATGTATCTACATGTTGTTCACATGCATTAGCAAGATAAACTTGCAATCCAGGAATGTGTCTTGACAGGCTCTCTAACTGTTTGGAATGGATTGAGTAATAAATCAAACTGATTTTCCTCTTATTTATCATATAAAGATGGCAGACATAGTTATTCTTGTGGACATAGGATACGATGGATTTTAGAAATGTTACAGACTACAAAGAGTGGCAAAAAACTGAAGTTTTTCAAAATGTTGTGAGTTGAGTTCATCCTAGTAAGCAATAGATAAGTAGCAGCTTTTGTTTTGTTTTGTTTTGTTTTGTTTGTAAAGCTATATGCTAAAGATATACAAATATCAGTTTGGGGATCATATACAATATTCTCCATAATAAATCTGTATTCAAGATTTAAACTATGACTTCTATAGCATTTGATACTGAGATGGGTGTCCATCAAAAATGCTACAATATACAGCAATGCCCTTTAAAGTGTCATAGGTCTGTGTGTTGTGTGTGTGACCTTAATTTTCATAACCTTTGCTAAGGACAAAAACAAATAGATGGAGAGGATTTTAGAGATGAAGAATCTGAAGTAGAGAAGACACTTTCCACAGAAAACCATGAGAAAATGTACTGTTGTTTCCTAAAATAGCAGCAACAGTATTTAAATTTTGACTGACAAGATCCGCATAAACACACTCACACACAAAATTGTTAATATGATTTGGTTTGAAGTAAACGAGGTCTAGATTTTTAGTGGTTAAGCAGCTGACCTTCAGGAAATATGGGTAACAGTCATTTCTTACATACTGCTTGTTATACAACTAAAAAATATGCTTTAAAATTTTCATGGTGGTTTAAGCCGCTCTCTAAATTTAAAAAATTGTCCTCTCAAAAATTTCCCAAATACTGTAAGATCTCTGGGGGGTATATAAACCCATGTGAGATGAGTAAATACTGGAGCTTTTACTTCTATTTTTAAAAATTTCTACTTGGGATATATAGTAGGACATAAATAATATTTAATAAGTAATAATCAAATGCTGGTGGTTACTATCAATGTTTCTACTGTTAAGCCTGCAGATGGAGCCCACTGTTATTTATAATTTATGTGCCATTTATTATATATTGCGTCATAACTTATTTTTGAGTAGACTTATACCAAACTGTTAAAAAATTAGGCCAATTCAGTTGAATATATAGTGTCTTCCTCCAAAATGAGTCATAAAATTATTTAATCTATTGTAAAATCTACAAGATGGAATTGTGGGGGGAGGTGATATTGAATTTTATGTATATATATATATATATATATATTGCAGATATAATATGTACATTATATACAGAGATATATATAGATGTAATATGTATGTGTTGAATTTTATAGTTTTAATATACAGGTCCCTCTTCACATGCATACATAATCTCTAAACTGTTTTTTGTGTATCTGGATTCAAGAAGAAGAGGTTTTAATATTCTTTTCATTTGATGGCATTTTTGTTCTGGGAAACCAATAAAGACAGTAATAGTGATATATAATTTCAATATAAAGACCTATAAGAAATAGAGATATTTGGGGCACCACATTCATTTTGGGTAGTAATTTTTAAATTACCTAAGTTAAATTATGGCCTAAGGTAAAGTATGGTTACAGCTTTTCATATTGGATTATTTTTGGTGAAAATGCACTTATTTCTAGCTAATGGGATAAGACATATAGAGGGAATAGCTGTAATTCTGTGTCATGAGTCATATTTCTGAATAGACTTGAGACCCTAAATTAGAATACAGTATTTTTGTTGAGGTTTCTGTACACAGCTACTTCAAGGGAAGATTACATTGTTTGAAAAAGCAGAAACAATGACCACTGCCCTATCTATATATTAAGGCTGAGTTTCTTTTGTGCTAAGAGGATCAGTATCTATTTAAAAGGACATCTTCTTTACAGTGTTATCCAATTAGTTAATGCTCATGAACTAGAAACCTAATGGTGTTTGCCTGTTGATTTTTTATCTATATCAACCCACTCTTAAAAGTCCACAGAATTAAAGAACAGATTCAAAAGCTTGTTTTTACTCTATGACAACTCCTGTGGGTGTCCAGGAACTCAACTCATGTGGGGGCAAATCCTTGAAATACCTTGTGGCATTTTCTAAGAGATATTTTGACAGAGTTCCATTTGAAATAAATACAGAGGGTGATTAGTCTTGAAAGATTACTGTTAATTAAATAGGCAACAATGAGGGGCACCTGGGTAGCTCAGTCCATTAAGTGTCTGCCTTTAGCTCAGGTCATGATGTCAGGGTCCTGGGATTGAGCCCCATTTGGCTCCCTGTTCAGTTGGGATTCTGCTTCTCCCTCTGCCCCTCTCCACCGCTTGTGCATGCCCTCTCTCTCTCAAATAAATAAATACATAAATAAAACCTTTTAAAAATAAATAAATGAATAAGTGCACAACAATGAAACATCAACGGCAGGAAGAACTGTGCATCGGTTTGGGTTGTGTGTGGTGTTCACAGAAGTGAACACGAGTGGATGTACAGTAGTGTTTCTATTTCCCATGAGTGGAATATAGTCTCAGATGGTGTGTAACAGTCTGTCAATTCCGACTCTATTTCTTTTCAACGTGATCTTCTGGTACCTACTATCTTACTTCATTCACATTCTTCTCCAATGTAATCCAACATCTCCTTCCCTACACTTTCTTCAGCAGGTGTCTCTTACTTAGTTTTAGTGAGAGTGGGGAGATACATAGGATTCTTATTTGCTCACCCTTTACGCTTTCCACTTTTATTGTTAAGGTCTAATCTCTTTTTCTGACATCTCGGAGGACTTTGACTTTCTCTAGATTCAGTTTTGTCAATCAGAGTCTCTTTTCATATCCTCATAATTCATAGTTTTATTATTCTAGAGACTATATTTGTGCCTCTGAGTGGTTAAGAGAAGATTAGCATTGAGTTGGAAAGAGGACTACCCAAAGATTGATATTTCTAGCTCTATTACTAATAAATTATGTGTAAATAATACACAGATTTCTGAGAAAACAATCATATTCCATGCAAATGATGACATTACTCAAGAGTGTATCTGAAGGAAAATATCTTACACAGGTTAAAATTTTAATTATGAGATAACTTACTTAAGTGTTTTCTGGATTATCTATGTATTACTTTATGTAATTAATATTTATTAAGGACCTATTATATGCTAAGTCTTGTGGATACAGTAATAAAAAGACAATAAAGGAGTCTGTTCCCATGGAGCTTACTTTTGATTAAAGGAGACTTAAAAATAGGTAAACAAAGATTATAAGTAGCTTCATTAGAGGTAAGTATAATGGAGAAAATAAAAGAAAGTAATAAGGGGTGACTGGAGGAAGGATCATTTGGATTATGTGGTCAAAGAACTGAGGTTAAGACAACCCTAGAGCTAGAATTTGAATGCAAGGGAAAGTGAGAAAATTATTCTCTGAGCAGAGGGAATAGTAACTAAAAAGTCTTCAAGGAAAAAACAGTTTGGTTTTTGTACTAGCTTGCTATGACTACCATTATAAAGTACCACACATTGGTGGGCTTAAATAGTAGAAATGTAGTGTTTAGCAGTCTGGCTGCCAGAAGTCTGAGAACAAAGTGTTGGTAGGGTTGCTTCCTTCTGAGAGCTCTGAGGAAGAATCCATTCCAGGACTCTCCCCTAACTTCTGGTAATCTGCTAGCAATCTCTTGTGTTCCTTCACTTGTAGAAGTTCCTTCACTCATCTCTGCCTTCATCTTCACATCTCATTCTCCCTGTATGCATGTCGATGTCCAAATTGCCCCCTTCATATAAGGACACCAGTCATATTGGATGGGGGACCCACCTTGTTCCATAGTGATTTCATCTTAACTTAAGTAATAATACCTGCAACAATTCTGTTTCCAAATCAGTCAATATTCTGAGGTTCCAGAAGTTGGAGTTACACGGTATGAATTTTATGGGGACATAGTTATACCCACTAAAGATTGTGTCAAGTAAGCTTTTGCTGTAAAATAAAACATCCCAAAACATAGTGGCTTTAAACAATAACCATTTATCTCACCCATGATTTTATTTGTTGGCAATTAGATCTGGAATCAGTTGGTGGCTTAACTACGTTCTTTCACGCATTTGTGTTCAGCTGATGGTTTAATGGAGCTGCTCTGCTTCTAGAGGTTGGCTGGTTATCAGCTGATGTGGCAAGCACAACTAAGCTAAGTGTCTTTTATCACCCACCAGGGTAGCCCAGAATTATTCACATGTTGGCATCAGGTCACAAGAGTAGCGAAAGAGAATGCCCAGTGTTGCAAGTGCTTTCCAAACCTCTAATTTTAATTTACTAATGTCTCATTGGCCAAAGCAAGCCATGCCCAAGTTCAATGGGTCAGGAATTAGATTCCAACTCTTGGGAAGAGGATCTGCAACATGATATGACAAAGGTAATGATGCAAGAATATGACAAATTTGTGGCCATTTTTATAATTGACCACAGCTTATCTCAAAGACCAGAAATAAGATTTGTATGAATATCTACCTGTTTCAGTGGAATCATTTTTTAATTTGGTAATGTAAAAATAAATTTACTATTTTCATTGTGTATGTGAAAAAAGTGAAAACAAAAATGATTTTTAAAAAAAGCCAAAAATTAATTCCCCCATCCTTGCTTCCATAACCCCTTCTCCCTGTGACCATAGGAGATGACTTTCATTATCTGCACATTTTTCTCCAAGCAATGTACATGATTTATAATATACGTGGGATCAACCATTTTTCCAAGCCAGACTCAAAAGTTTAAGATTCTCTCAACACGATGACAGAATTATAGGTGCAGTCAGTGGCTCTCAATCATTCTAGCTCACGTTTGAACAGGTTTTGGATATTTATCTTTATCCTCTTTTAACCTCAATTAATTACCACAGAAGAATCTGCTTATAAATTTGCCCCTTTACTCTAAAAGTATTACATTAAGGGTTGAGGGTTACATAGTTAATTGACTTAGTTCTTAGCTTCAAAAAGAGGATTCAAATTCTTTTTCCATGTCATGTACTAATTTCCATTATACTAATTCCCAATGCTTTTTTGCTTATCAATGACCCAGTATCTACCCATTCCTTCATATTTCTAAGAGTAGCCTGATTCCCTGCTGGAGGATTATATTTTCCCTTTTGCGGAGATTTTGAATGCCCTCACATAAATAAGGGGTGAGAGTTAAATTAGAGCTATCTGATTCATTGCCCTGGGATTTTCAAACTTGAGATAAATGATTTAATGATGAAGCAAATAAAACAGAAGTTCATTACTTGTGGAAGCTCCCTAATGGGATTATTGAGTAATTTCTTATTCATAGCCCTCAGAGCTGCCTAATGTTGTCTTTTGCTAATCCTGGTTGTCCAGTCTCTTTGATTCTGCAAAATACCAAAATACCAATTTCTAACCAATTGTTTTTCTCGTCAAGTTAACCAGGGTAAATTTCCATTACTCATCTACTCTTACAAACTAAATGATTAGGGTTTACTTATTAGGAAAATGTAATGCCTATGAAAATTCTACTTCTTCTGTCATGTTGAATAATATAAAATTATATTTAAATAATAATTAATTTTGAGTGAAAACATACTCATTATAGTAAACATCATCTGGTCTTGTTTTTACTTCCAGTTTCATGAAAAACCTACTGATTTGTTTTAAAATTTCAATTATCATGATTAGAAATTTCCATAAGAATATAAAAATATAATCTACAAGTCATTATTTCTATTTCCTGTCACACTGTCTACACTGTATAGTCTTTACACTGAATAATGTAATTGTGTTGAGTATTTGAGCAACTAATGGGGATGATTTGAGAATGAGTATGCTATAGGTGGACAAACTGATGCAAATAAAAAAGTTATATTTGATATGAAAATGCTAGGCTGGGAAATAGAGGGAAAGTTTTTATTGTAAAGTGATGTAGCGGAGAAATAATTTTGATTAAAAGGGAAAAAAATGACTAAACATTTTCATATACCATATAAATATCTCTAAGGCATTTTAAAGACTTTAAATAATTCTTTTTTGCCATTTAATTAATAGTGACCAGGAAATCAAGTACATATGTTAATAGTTAATAAAGTCTATCAAAATGTCAAAATAAATAGTTGTAAAAAAAAAAAACCTAAAGATAATTTTAAGGTAGCACTATAGAAAAATCTGCATATGTATGTAATTGTTCTATGATTTATTTTTGTCTGCATTTGACTTCTCTATTTTCTTTTATTTTTCCTTTCTTTTCTTTTTTTTTTTTTTAGCGATTAAGACTGAGCAAGAGTGTGTGTGCAAGCTGGGGCTGAGGGGAGAAGCAGAGGGAGAGGAGAGAGAGAATCTTAAGCAAGCTCCATGACCAGGGTAGAATCTGATGTGAGCTCAATCTCATAGATCTGAGATCATGATCTGAGCCAAAATCAAGAGTCGAACACCTAACCAACTCAGCCACCCAGGCACCGCTTGACCTTTCTATTTTTAAAATGTTGTATGTGTAACAAATTGTTACATGATGTTTATCCAATAAAAGGTGTATGTAGCCAGCATTGATGGGGTACTGCTCAGGTGCTAGCTGTTGGACCTTAGCATGTATGTCATCGTACTAATTTCCAATGCTAACATGGGCATTTCTTTGCTGAAGTCTTCATTTGGTGGCAGAAATCTGCCTTACCCATGCATACAACAGGTCAGAAATGCCAGAAAAAAAATTTTTTTTGAACATGCTTTAACCTATGATCAGTGGAGAAATATCCTTACTTTCTTCATCCACTAGATAGAGAAACTCCAAGACACGTATTCTGGTTTTCTGGCAAGATTAAGCCCCAGTCATTCATGGTGCTATTTTCCTTGGTACTACACTGTTGTTAACTACCTGTACCTTCCTTTCCACTTCATGTGTCCTCTACCTTTGTTTGGGGGTTTCTTGAAATGACTTCCAAAGTAAACTAATTGCACTCGAATCTTTGTCTCAAGATCTGCTTCTGGGCAAAACTAAGTTCAGATGAAAGGGAAATGTCCTATACTATTTGATTTAATCTTTCCAATAATCGTTTGCCATACATAATAGAAATATGTAATGTTTATTTAGTATATTATAATTTACACAGAACATTCCTTATATTGTGGCCTTCGATACTATTTTTTTCATTGCTCCTCTTTGTAATGCATGCACTCATAAAACTAATTTTCCTTGTAATTTTCCAAAATTGCAGTTCCATCCTCCTATATGTTTGCTCATGTGGTTCATTGTGACATGAATATTCATCTCTGTTATGTTCAGTCCCAAATTTCAATTCATTCTTTATGATTTTATTCAGGCAGAAGTAGATTACTAAACCATTTTTTCAGTACTTGTTAGTGTATGAATCTGCTGGAATACCTTGTAGTTGAGTTAAGTCAAGTTAAAGGCAAGGTATAATTTATATATTTTTTTATTACATCTAGCAGATTCTAGGTCATTAGTCAATAATTTCAAGTGGGCCAAGCTTTAGTTCCTGAGTTCACTATTAGAGTTCTGGTTTGCGAACTTTACTTTTAATACTTTTAATTTATTAAGTTTTTATTGTACATTCTCATAAGATTTCAGTCCTATTTAGCACAGGTCAGATATTATTGTAAAGACTGTTTATGTACATTACATCCTCAGTAGATGAGGGCTTCTAAAGAACAAAGACCACAAAAATTTAAAAAATAGAAAGTGAGAATTTTTCTGCTTACATGCTTGACTCTAGAAATGTAGTACTATATATTTATAAAGAAGTGAGGGATGTCGAGAAACAGATTTGAAATATGTAGCTTGGGAACTTGGAATAAAATTTAGAATGTTGGCCTTTATTTCCATATAATTTAAAAAGAGTATCTTCCAATTATCCATGATATAAAATGCCAGACTTAGTGACTACCGATTTTTAGTTGACCTCTGAGCCATTTACCATTTCATATCTAATTTGAAAATATTTATAATGAACATAAAAACCTATTAGTGCACAATTCAGGCAACTCTAAATTACTAAAGTAATTCAATTTCAATGAATTTAATATAAGTATATTTTAGAGTTATATATATATATATATACACACACACACACATATATATGTATATATATGGACCAGTAATTCAAAATTGAAAGAATGCTCTTTCCAAGACATTTTCTGAAGTGGCCAGTCTTATTTATATTGGCAATCAGTTTTACCTGATCACCTCAGCAGTTGCAATAGCTGTCTGATGAGCAGTGGTAGAAACAAAAAAAAATTGTCTTTTTTAAATCAAAATAATTACTTAGAAGGCTGGATCACTTGTTCATGTGGTTCAGTGCACCTTAATTCCTGGCCAAGATGTGAAATAATAGGGGTAAATTCCAGCCCAAGCTTCGCCCTTGTATGGGCCATATCAGAAAGGGGTACTCTTTTCAATTTGTGCAAATTTGCTTTGCTTTCCATTCTTCCCATAATAATAACAATTTTTTTTTTAATTTGCAAGAAGGTATAATAAATAACATGGAAGCAGGGGTCGCTTCAGGAGATATACTGCCTACTATAGTCATAGGGAAATATATGGATTCACAGTGTCAAATATCTGCAAGGCAGAGAGACAAAGTCTTCAATCGCGAATGGAACACTTATATTATCTAACATCTCCAGCAGACAAATATAAGACACTTTAAAAAATTACATCAGTTCCTGAAATTAAAAATAAGAGAAACTATAATATAAGAAAATGAAAACATTTTCTACCTAGGTCTAAGTTCCTCATCTTAAGCCAAGCAAAAAGAAATGAGTGCAATGAAGTGAGACCCTGTTGGGAAGTCAGGTTATTACTTCTTCCAAAGCTTCAGGTTATTTATAATCAAAACCACATCTACTAGGAGATAAAAAAAAAAAAGTCAACCATGTACTCGAGAAGATAGAGAAGTAGTGTACTATTTAAGATATTCTTAATGATGTGGAAAACTGATACAAAAATTTTCTGATTTGTGTGTTTTATTAATTTGTTCTAATATGTTCTTTTTTGGTAACCTGTAGATGAGTTCATTTTATGTTTCGATCTCCCATGACACATTGTTCATTTTTTTTGTGAACTATATTTAATTTTTAACTTAATCAAAAGCCAATAATATTTTTAAAAATATAAAAATTATAGGGGCGCCTGGGTGGCTCAGTTGGTTAAGCGACTGCCTTCGGCTCAGGTCATGATCCCAGGGTCCTGGGATCGAGCCCCACATTGGGCTCCCTGCTCAGCGGGAAGCCTGCTTCTCCCTCTCCCACTCCCCCTGCTTGTGTTCCCTCTCTCTCTGTCTCTCTCTCTCTGTCATTTAAATAAATAAAATCTTTACAAAAATATATATAAAAATTATATAAAATAGGGGCACCTAGCTGGCTCAGTTAGAAGAGCATGAGATTCTTGATCTTGAGGTCATGTGTTCTAGCCCATGTTGGGTGTAGAGATTACTTAAATTAAAAAAAAAACCTTCAAAACAATTTTAAAAATAACATAAAATATAAGATGTCTGAAGACATTGTTTAACCCACACTTCTGCTTTCTAAGCCTTACTTTCAAGACACTAACTTGAAAAAAAAGTTTCTTCCAAGGACTAAAAGGTATTTTCCAATCACTTCTCATTTAAATTGTTATTAAACATATGTTAACACTGAAGGGATTTTATATTGAGTTGAAAATTAATCAATGGTAAAATTGGATGAAACTATTTTTCTTGACTAAAATGTAAATCTTTCTACATTTGAAAGGTACTTCAAAAAAATCTTGGTTTTCCAACTAAATGATAACTACAAATTGAAACAAGAAAAAAACAACAAAAAAACCCGTGAGATGTGCATTTTTGACCAGCCATTTTTTACTTACCTTTAATATATAGATACATCTTATCCTTAATAATAACTCGTTCCTAAATTTCCCATATTGAAAATTAGAGTCCATTATGTTTTATCTTATAATTGATCATAATTCAGTTAGAAAGAAATTAAATATTTAGTAAATAGGTGGAAAAGTTATTAAAAATTCTAGTAGCAACTCATCACTAAACATATAACTTTTCTAGTGTTAAAAGCAAGACAGCAGGTCCAAAATGGAGTCACTTATGCTAAGCCCCATTATCATCAATCCAAAACAATTTAATTGTGGTTTTTATTCTCCCAGAAACTTACTTTTAAACCAGTCAATAGGGAATCACCTGGACAACACTAGTTAGGTCACCTGCCGCGTAGACCACTGCCAGTCTCTAAAGGAAAATAACCTTGCAACAACCAACTTGCTTTTTGCTTAATATAATTTCTTTGACCCACTCTCTTCTGCTTATAAGTGTTTTTCATTTTGTACAGCTCCTCAGAGTTCCTCTCTCTCTGCTGGATGGGATGCTGCCCAATTTGAACTGATTTTTGCTCAAATAAATTATTAATATTTTTAATATGCCTCAGTTTTTCTTTTAACACAAAATGGAAATGACCTACATTGAACAATATTTTCCCATTATTTATAAAGAGGCACTATAAAATCAGTAAACCGTAAGTTAGAATTTGATCAACGTGGAACTATTTTTTAGTTAGCTTAGATTTTGGCATTTACCTGGGGTGATAATGCAAAATGTGATACAGGGCGAAGTAGAGATGTGTTGCCTACCTATTAAATCACCACCACCAACAACAAAATGATTGAAAATGAAACTTTGGAGACACAATTTTAAGTGTTGGAAAAACGTTTAATAAATGGAAATTAAGACATTGAGAGTAGAAACACAAGTAAAAATAAAAGGTCATATGTTATAAAAGCTGGAAGGACCATCCACTTTGAATGTGTTTTGGTAGGAGAAGTCCATGCTAGTTGGCATAATCAGAAGAAACTTCATGAAGAAATTGAGACTTGTTTTAAATTTGGAAGAATGGATAGCAATAAAAGATATTAGAAAAATAAAACAAGAAAGAAAGAGGATCTGTGAATTATGAGTCCTGGAATTGGAGTGATTGGGGATTTTCTTTCAGACTGATAAGGATCCACCACAAGCAGAAGATGAGTTATTTACCTTCCTTCCCTAAAAGAAAGAGAAAGACACCCATAGTCAAATCTAACCACACAGAAGGCCAGAAGCTATTAGCAAATAAAAAAGAGAAATATCCAATTAATAGTAATTCAAGAGTTTAATAAAACCAATGCCAAAAAAGAGCTATTTCAAACTAAATTCAGAGAAAGTGTAACACCCCAAAAAATAGAGTAAAGGAAATGGAAAAAGAATAATTTAAATTAAATATAATATCTTGAAAGAGGTTAAAATAAATCAACTAGATACATGAACTAAGTATTTGGAAATTTTATGATTTTTAAAATAAAAAAAGTATTGTTGGACACTCTGGTTTAACAAAAGGAAACACTTCTAAAGAATAAATTTGCTGGCAAGAGATAATGGACAGGAATTTTACAGAAGGGGATAAAAAGTTTTAGGGAACAATTTCGCCATATCTAGTGAAACTGAAGATGCACATTTCACACAGATGCTAGGTATTAGAATATTCATAGCAATTTTGTTTATAAAAACAAAGCACTTGAACCAAAGAAACTGTCCCTTGTCATTTGAATAGATAAATAAATTATGGATATTCATAAAATACTGAGTGTATTAGCACAAAAACACTTTAAGTGGAAAATACAAGTAATCAAAAAGATATGCAAACTTACCCATATGAATTTTTCAACACTCAAAATTATACGATATAAAGCTTAAGGATAGATACATATTTAGTGAAAGAGAAAAAGGCCTGACTAATAGAGAATAAAGTGGTTATTACTGAGGGTGGGAAAATGCAATCAGATAATGGCAAACTGGATATTTCAAAATTCTTTCCTTATTCTGAGTTGTGGATATGATGTATTTAATTAATAAAGCAAATCTGGAGCTACAAAAAGATGAAATAAACTTTGATTATACATTTAATATACATCAAGAGATCTATAAAAATAATGAATTGAAATTATATTTAGAAGGTGTACGAAGATAGATTATAAAAAGTTATATAAACTAAATGAAAAATGAGGGAATGATAGAATAGGAAATTTATTGTTAAATAAATCAAATATCTAATGATTAGGAGAGAATCACCCATATTCCTAAATCTGAAAAAAAAAGGAAAAATGAGATATACTTTCTTACCTAAAGAATGAGAAATAAGATACTGACTTCTTTCAACAATTATAGGAAAAGGAGGAATAAACATGAAACATTAAAGTAACTTGAGAAAGCCATCTAGCACTATTTCATTTAACTATACATCCACCAAACATGAGAGTCAGAATTATTACTCCTGGGAATCAAATCTAAAGAAATAAGTTTGCTGGGTTATAATGAAAACAAAGCACATTGTGCTTTGTTTTTTGTTTTGTTTGCTTGTGTTTGTTTTGCACAGATTCTGGAACACATTACTTGCTCTTTGTGCTTGGAAAATTTACTTAGCATCTGGGTTTCTCAGTTTCCTTATCTGTCAAATAATTGTGGTACTTTTTGAAACAATTATAGTATGTCATTTTAGTGTTATTGAGAAGAATATCTAAGAAAATATCAAACATATACACAAGGTTGTTAATGTTGATCCTAGAAATGGGAAGTTTCTCTGTAAAAATGTGGGTGTTAATGATGTTTAGAAAACACAGTATGTAAAAAAAAAAGAAAAAAAGAAAACACAGTATGTGTGGATATGGAGCATTCACAAATGTTATACATTCCAATATGATCTGTGCTTATATATACATGTGAGGTGATGAATAAACGGATTGTCACTAAGAAAGAAAAAGGTAAAAACAATTAACTCTAAAACAAAGTAAAGAAATAAAAGTTTTAAAATTTTAAGATATGGAAGAAGATCCAAGTAAAACAATAAACACAGATCTACTTTGTTGAGTGATGTGTTTATAATGTTATATTTTTAAAAATTTTCTTTAGGTTGCTACTTTCTTTTCATTTACTCTATAGTTTACTAACACCGTCTCTCCCCCGCCCCCGATGGCTTCTTAAAACATCTCAGTCTAATCAAGTAAACATACCATTTAAGTGCTACTTATATTACTCCTTCAGAAAGACTTCTCTGACTTTTTCATGCAAAGTTTTTTTCTTCATTTTTTATGACATCATTTTTAGAAGAAATTTTCAAAAGAATTATTAAGAAATAAACTAAAACAAATAAAAATTGCTATTAACAAACAAGTGGTAATTGTCTAAAGTGTGCTGGAATGGACCCATAATGCCTTGTGAGGCCTTAAATTTTCAAGATTTCATGTTGGTGGTTGCAAGTCAGTCATAAATGAGTCTATTTGTTTTCTAAGGCTGCTGTAACAAAGAACAATGAACTGACTGGCTTAAACAACAGAAATGTATTGTGTCACAATTCTGGAGGCTAAAGTCTGAACTGGAGTCATTGGAAGGGCTAGACTCCTCTGAAGGTGCTGGGGAAAATTTGGTCCAAGCCACTCTCCTAGGCTCTGGTAGTTCCTTGGTTTGTGGCAGTATAATTCCAATCCTCATGTTCTCTCTGTGTACCTATTTGTCTCTGTTGAAGTTTAAAGCAATTTTGGAAAACCATCCATCAATATTTCATTAAATTATAAATCTTACCCAGTCACTAGGCTCTTGTCCCAGATGCACCTAAGAATTGGAGATGAGAGACCGCAATGGGGAGGTAGAGTTTATCGAGTTGGTAAGTATAGGACACTTTCAAGAGTGAAAGTGGGCCACTACCTGGGCAAGGGTGGCAATGGCCCCGAGTAGCTCTGGCTTCATCCTTTTAAGCCTGGTTTGTGTACCTGTAAATGTGGCTTTCATTGACGGCTGGTGGTTATATAACGCTTGGCCTCTGCACATGCCTCCCACCATCATGCATTTTGTTATAATTGTATTTATCTATGTATTGTATATTTATGAGTGTCTAATGAACTTCTGTTGTGACCGTAAAGGTAGTGAAGGGCAAGTTGCACCTATTGTGCACATGCTCAGATTTTAGAAGTCCCCTTGCTGCTTTTAAGCCAGTTTTGTGGCTAGGCTTTTCCTGATCTTCTAGCCCTTAGACATGGTTCTGAAGGTATGGCTGTTAACCCTAAGGGGTGGTCAATACCTGCTTTTTCCCTTCTCATTGGTGCCTAACTGCCTAAAAATCCATTAAACATAAGACTGTAATCTCATTCTTGGGAATCAAAGGTTTCCGAGGAATACCATTTATATTGGATTAGGATCCACCCTAATGATCTCATTTTTACTTGATTGCCCCTGCAAATACTCTATCGCCAAAGAAAAAGGTCACATTCTGATGTCTTTGAGGTAAGGACTTCAACATATCTTTTGGGGAACACACAATTCAACCCTTAACAATGAGAATATTTACACCAAGGAAATTAGCAAATTTTACACATAATAGCTTCTTTCCTAAAGCCAATTGTATTTACCAGCATGCTACAGGTGTATGTATTATATGTAATAAATAAACTTTACTAAGCATTTGCTTTTCTCTTGGGAAGATAACATGAGAAACAGAGAATGAAGTAAGTATTAAGAATGCAAAGCCACTGGACTCCCCTGACAATAGTTAAGGGTACTTTTTTTTTGAGGTGTACTTGGGACATCAGATCTCCCTTGCTTAGATAATTCTCACACAATTCCTTTGTACCTGTGACCTTCTATTCTAATTTTCAGATAATTATGTTTTATTTTTAAATATTATTTGGTCCTGAATTTTAAGAATTCACTTACCTGTTTTTGTTTGTTTATTTGTTTTGTTTTGTTGTTCTAACCATCTTAAGCTTTTGAGACAGAGTCCAGTGAAATTTATTAAGCTTGGGAGGGGGGGTGGGGGGATGGCTTAACCTGGTGATGGGTATTAAAGAGGGCACGTTCTGCATGGAGCACTGGGTGTTATACACAAACAATGAATCATGGAACACTACGTCAAAAACTAATGACGTAATGCATGGTGATTAACATAACAATAAAAAATTTAAAGCAAAAAAATAAGCTTGGAAATAATAATGATGGGCTGGAGTAATAGAATAAAATAGAGTTAGCATAATTCAGCATAGCAATAAAATATGGCATTACTAATTAGATTTATATTTGTATTGCTACTCATTTTGAACTAACATAAATTTTTAACTAAATGTTCACAAAATAAGTTGTTGATGGGTTAGAATCAACACAATCCTCCTTTCCCCCAAGCATTATTTCCAGGTCATTACTTGACAAGATGTCACTTTCTTTGACTTCTTTCAAACTTTGTAGTAGTGAAAAGTTTAAACCTTTTAACATTGATCATACTGAAAAAGATTGCATTTTCTAGATTTCTTTTTGAAATATACATATGAAGTAGTTAAGCTGGAGGGATACTTTATTTATGAAAATATTGCTTATACACTGTTTCTAAAGACCTCCAACTAAAGAATGATTGACACAAAATCCATTGTTTGTTAAAATATGAGGAGAAAGGAAGACAAGGAATAAAATATATATTCTCCTATAGAGAATGAAATTAAGTATGACTGCTAAAGTTTCCTAGTGGGCAGAAAATAAAAAAAGAATTTCCTAGAATGTATGTGTTTCCTTCCCCATTTCTTTTCTTCACACCCATCTTTCAATGGATAGGGAACTTGTTTTTCTTTTATTTGTGGAGAAATCTATATTTTGAAATGAATCCCTTGGAAGTGAGAGTATATAAAAATGTGTTAGTAAATTTACAAATAGGACAAATAATTTATTCATCCAATAAATACTGAATAAGCATCTTCTGTTTGTTAGTCCCTGTGCTAGTTCTGCACATACCAAAATAAATTAGATCACCTTGTCTATGAGAAACATACCATCAATCTATAAAAATAGACAACCAAACTATTATAATATTACATATAAAGCAATAAGTGCAATCAGACACAGTGTTTTATAATTTTTATATATTGAATAAAACCAAGGATTCAAAATAGCAAAAAAGCAAAGAAATTAAAAACTAAATGTCTCTTAACTAAATCAAAAATGAAGATTTAAGGCGATTATCATGGTGTGGGTCATGGCATTTATTCTTCTGAAAAACATTTTAATAAGTGATGTCCTGTTAAAATTATTTCCCTTAGATACCATTTTAATTCATTTGGGCTTCTCAGTTTTGTACTCTAAAAATGTAGCACACAATGCAAAATATTTCATAAAATCATGATATTTTTTGTAGTAAAACATTTTTTTTTCCCCAACTGTAAGAAACAGAGATGGACTCAGGGAGTATAAAGTAAAAAATGTTTTATGATAAGTGTATCCATAAAAGGAAACTGGAAAGCCATAATCAGAAAACACCATCTCTAGGAAATAGGTGAGTGCTCTTTCTTGTTCTCTTTTATCTCTCCCCTTCTCTCTCCTCATTTTTTATGAGATTCTCAACAGTTCTCTACTGAAATTGCAATTTCTCCCTGCACTCCCACTTAGTTGTCCTCTCTTTACTTAGCCTCCCTGATATTCATTGTCTGTGCTTCTTCCTACTTATAGCTTGCACACACCTGTAATGGCTGTGCTGTCCTCTCAAGCAATCAAGACCATTCCATTCCATCTCTCGCTGCCAGGACATGTCCCCATTAGATCATAGGTCAGATTTCAGGAAAGGGGACTGGATTTATCCAGGTTCAAGCACTGTGACACATTTCAGTATTTCATCATGTTTCTGGACTGAACAGCCTTCATTATCATGGAACGTGGGTCTGAGAACTAGTAGATACATTCTGAATACAATTGCAGTGTGATCTTACCTTAGAAATGTAAGAATATCTATACTATCAGCAGAAACTTAACTTTTTACATTCCAAGATACGTTTGGGGAACTTCAAAAAAGTTGTATTTGAGAGAGCATGCATTCTTGTATTTAAAAGTTTCTATAGGACCATCGAATCGGTAGGAGTGGACCTACGTTTATAACTGATCCAAAGATTCACTGAGAACCTATGTTCTTTATACCAGTTTAGGTAGCTTTAGAGACTATAAAGAAGGCAAAGTGACTCAGAGAAAAAGGGTTTCATTGGGTTGTCCCACAACATGTCAAGCATACTTTCCCAGGCACTTTATCCTGCTGGTCCCTCTCATCAAAAAGAGACAAACCTGAAGCAAGTGTAGACCCACTTCAGCTCAGGGAAGTCTCTTCTCCATTCTAGACTTCTTTACATACCATGGTTTTCACATGTTCCCTATGGGTCCATATGCCAAGGCCAAATTTGCCAGTGCATCCTGAGTCTGGAGGTCAAACTTCAGACAATTAACTAGGTACCTGAACAGGTTTAAAAACCAGCTGACATGTATGGAACTAGAGGGTATTATGCTGAGCAAAATAAGTCAATCAGAGAAAGACATGTATCATATGCTCTCACTGATATGAGGAATTCTTAATCTCAGGAAACAAACTGAGGGTTGCTGGAGTTGGGGGGTGGGAGGGATGGGGTGGCTGGGTGACAGACATTGGGGAGGGTATGTGCTATGGTGAGTGCTGTGAATTGTGTAAGACTGTTGAATCACAGACCTGTACCTCTGAAACAAATAATACATTATATGTTAAAAAAAAAAAAGATAGTAGGAAGGAAAAAATGAAGGGAGGCAAATAGGAGGGGGAGACGAACCATGAGAGACTATGGACACTGAGAAACAAACTGAGGGTTCTAGAGAGGAGGGGGGTGGGGGGATGGGTTAGCCTGGTGATGGATATTAAAGAGGGCACATACTGAATGGAGCACTGGGTGTTATATGCAAACAATGAGTCATGGAACACTACATCAAAAACTAATGATGTGATGTATGGTGATTAACATAACATAATAAAATAAAATTTAAAAAAACAGTTGAAATCATTAAATCCAGAATTTCTGTAATGATGAATGGATAGACTTCATGGATTTTTTGAACCCCTTAAAAAAATATTTGTACAAAGGTCTGGACATGTGTCCATTTACCTGGGGAAAGAATAAAAACGTCCATCAAACTTTCATGGTGCAAAGAAAAAAAATATTAGAATCTACATTACATGGGGCAGGAGTTGACTTAAGGGTTTATATTAGACAGTCTTAAAGGAGCCAAGAGCAAACTCGGAAGTCCACAGTGCTTATTAGACCTTGCTTTCTAGAAGAAACAGGCCAAAATAGTAACTAGCCAACACTTCATATTTAACAGATACTAGTGCAATGGATCAAAATCCCTCTAGAGTTAACACTGCTGTGTTCAATATTAATGTAATTTAACTGTACATTAGAAGTATTTGCCTTTGTTGTAGACATTTTATTTCTATAAATCTGGCTTTTTCCTCTGAAGGTAATGTCTGTTTGACAGTAAATTCATCCCTTAATCACAAAAGGTTCATTATTTACTTCTATGCTCATATTGAAGCGTGATTTAATAATGATGTTTGTATCTTTAGAATTCTCTAGCCTCCTGTCAAAAAGACCATGTCTATCATGTTGATTTGTTTCTAACATCCACAGGTTAATGATCAGAGGCAACACAGGCAGTACAACTTCTAGTATCTTTTGTTGCAATTATTTTCATTGAGGACTATTAAGCAAAACAGATTTTGTCTATTTGAGTTGCCTGTAAATATATAACTCATTATTCTTCAGTTGACTAAACCCATTTGGGAAAATTTACAAAGATAAAGCCTGACAAAAATGATTGATTACCTTTCTTCATAGAAGACATGTTGATGTATTTCAAGAAGAGAAGACATGTATATTATATTGAGGGTGTTTGTTATTTAGGAAATCTTTTTAATTATTTTTTAATGGACTAACACATTTTAATTAAAAATAAATTTTTAATAGCTATCAAAGCCTTGAAAACCACTTATATATCCAAAGTTCATAGCATATCCTTTTTTTAAAGATTTTATTTATTTACTTGAGAGGGGAAGAGAGAGGGAGAGAGCATGAGCAGGGGGAGGGAGAAGCAGACTCCCCACTGAGCAGGAAGCCTGACCTGGGGCTGGATCCCAGGACCTGGAGGTCATGACCCAAGCTGAAGGCAGACACTTAAAGGACTGAGACATGCAGGTGCCTCAATAATATCTCCATCTCACTAGACATGTTGAGAGTCTAAATTAGAGCATTTTATATTTTTGGATAAGTTTTATTTCAAGGAGGTGTGTATATATGGGTGTTTTAGCAAATTATAATTCATTGAGTAATTTCTACAGAGAGAGTTGTCCTATTATTCCATGTGACCAAAATGTGGATGTAGACTTTTCCTAAATTTATAAATGACAAATTAGAAAACACATTCACAAAAATGAATTCAACATGTATGTGGAAGTGTCTTTAGGATGTGATTCAGTTATTTTATAAATCAATGTATTTTTTTTAAATTTATTTATTTACTTTAGAGAGAGAGGGAGTGAGCAAGGATGGGGGTGGGGCAGAGGGAGAGGGAAAGAGAATCTCAAGCGGACTTCTTGCTGAGCTCAGAGCCTGATGTAGGGCTTGATCCCAGGACTGTGAGGTCATGACCTGAGCCAAAACCCAGTCACACCCTCAACCAATTGAGCCACCCAGATGCCCCTAAATCAATGTATTTTTAATTTATTTTTACTATTTTTTTAAGATTTTATTTATTTATTTGAGAGAGAGAGAGAGAGAGATTATGCAGAGAGGGGGAGGGGCAGAGAGAGAGGGAGAAGCAGACTCCCCACCGAGCAGGGAGCTTGATGGGGGGCTTGATCCCAGGGCCCTGAGATCATGACCTGAGCTGAAGGTAGCTGCTTAACCGACTGAGCCACCCAGGCATCCCTATTTTTGTAATTCTTAAAATCCATAGCCATTTCCTAAAATTTGATGTTTGTAATATATGCAGTACCAGACATTACAGCAGAGAATACTTGATTATATTTAATATAAATAAATTAAAAAGTAAATTAATTTTCAATATTTTTTGTGCCAAGCCCTGTGCCATATAACACCAGGCTTAAGAAGAAACTGTGCAATATGGGTTCTCTCCAGATTTAAAACACCCTGCTTTAAAATAGTGCATTCATTTGAGATTTAAGGAATTTATTCTGATGACCACAAATTTTACATACATTTATCTCAAGTTTAAAGAGACAAAAACACAAACAAAAAAACAACTATTCTCTGTCAGTCTTGACTGGCTGAATTATGCTATGGTAATAAAAAATCTCCAAATTTAGTAGCTTAAAAAAAAGTGTACGGAGCATTCTACATGTCTGTCACAGGTTAGCCAGAGACTCAGCTTATTGGGATCAGCAAGGGTCAAGACTGATGAGAGTCACTGGAAACATGGGCTTCCATGATCACAGAGAAGAGAGTAAGAGAACCTTGTGACCAACGAGCTGGGTCATTAAACTTCTGCTCAGGGTGGGTATATTTTACTGACATACGTATTGCATTGACTAAGATGAAATAGTCTATCTTCGATAAATTATTTCAGAAAAAACTAAAAATCTTTCTACTTAATTAAAATGGTAAGCTTTTCTTTCCTCACTACTAAGAAAAGATAGTAGTAATGATTTCCGTGAATGTCTACCTACAGTAAAAAATAATAACAGAGCCACCAAGTGGACTAATAAGAAGACCATTGGATTTCATTTATAATTCTCTAATTTGGGTCATAGCTTATATATATGGCATGATTTTAGAAACCTGACGTACTAAATTCTATAGTTGTCGGTTTTCTTACGTCTAAGATGGTGCTACTTGTATCTACCCCATAGGGCTGTTGGGAAAACCCCGTGAACTGATGTGTGCAAAGCTGTAAACTCTAAAGACATGCAAATGTCAGGGGTGGTGATAGGTATTACGATTCAGATGATATATATCTGTTCTTGTAAGAACAAGACCAGCTTAACTTGAGAAATTTGAGAATATTTAGCTGAATCCTATCAGAAAAAAATTTCCACTTTCGGCTGAAATATATAAAAGAAAAAAGAAAAGCTTATTTGGTCTGCAACATGGAGAGGATGTGGTCCATAAATGATTGCGTGATGTCGTAGGAAAGCATAACCAGCGTTATTCTATCAGCTTGTTTCTCTACAGAGACTAAAATCCTAGTGAAAGAAGTATTCAGAGTTCCATAATGGAATGTTTGGGAGCCCAAAAGACTTAGAATGGCACTGAATGATAAAGACCTAAAAAATGACTGAAGCAATGAAGAAAGTGCTTCTGAGAATAGATGTAATATTTCTTCATGTCAGCCAGTAATCACTTCACTGAGATGCATCGCTTTCATACCAGCGGAAATTCTAGGAATGCCGACAAGAAAAAATAAATCCTATAAAAACATTTACAGGCATGTAGTATCAGAGAGACTAGCTAGTTTTATTTTCAGAGTCAGAATAATCAATTTTTTTTAACTGTTAAAAAGTTCCCTGGGTGTGGAACTACAAATAATATTAGATGTGTGAGACACAGTCACTTTATTTCCGTATATGGGAAAAAAGCTTAAACACATCCAATCGGAATTGTTAATACACTGCCAACTTCTACTTTGGTTGTATATATTAATAATACATATTCATATATGAAATATATCACTGTGTAAGAGAGGAACTTTTCAATCAGGTATTAATTCAACAAATATTTTTGCATATTTACTACCTAAATGTTTTAGACTTTAGGATCACAGTGAGAAGAGCAGTCCATGTCTTCACAGAACATGTAGGCTAATGGGTGAGACAGTTAAAATAAGAAATACACAAATACGTAAAATAATTATAAATATGGGTAAAAATTACACCTAAAACAAACAAAAAGATACAAGCTAATATGAAAGCAAAAAAAAAAAAAAAAAAAGAATCATCAAATGGAGTGGTCTATAAGAAAGCTTTATCTTTAATAACAGCCTGTGTGGTTGCACTTAGACAATGATCTTTCACTCATGAGCTTGCAAACTGGCAGTGACTTGGTTAGAAGTATATTGAGCCAATCAGGCTTCTTTAGGACTTTGGCCCTGAGCTGTTTTGAGCAACGGAAATATTTACTGGGGTGCCACACTAAGGTTATCAAGTATCTTAACAAATGGCCTAGTATCCATTCTTTTCAATTCATCTTAGTCCTGAGTCTTAGTCTTATTCTGAGTCTTATAAGGTCTGTGTAAATAATAGCACCTGTCAAATATTTTTTACACGTAATTACAAGCACCAGTTCATTTTTCAAATCCTACAAATTTAATAATTTCCAGGATCTCTACTTTCCCTTTAATCCTTTCTTGTTCATAGGCCAGTTTTGAGTGTGTATGTGTGCTCATATTTTTTGTAGCATTTTATCATAGAAAGCTAACCAACCAACCCTCATTGCCAACATTTCATTAATTTCCAGGTTTAGTAGATATATAGGTTTGGATGTTATAGCTAAATTTGACTCCTGGTAGAAATTTATCTTTGGTTAGATTTGGTAAATCAAAGAAACTACTAATTAAAAGGGAGAGTACTAAAGCCAGGGACACCCCAGACTTAGCTAGGGTGGCATATTAGGTAAGCCCATGGAAACCAGTCTACCTTAGTGAGTACTCATAAAGCACTTACTCCCTTGGTATTGCCTAAGCTTGTACTAAATTTTACTATGAAAAATGTCTAGTCCAGACAGCTTTCCATGTTTCTGACTCCCTCTTCTGGATGGCAGTAATGTCTTACATGGAAATGTACTTTATGTTGTCCATAAAATATTAATACAAATGCCTGGAGGTAGCTAGTTTCACTCAGTAGTCTAGAGCTCTTTTGGCCAGACAACTCGTTGGCCACATTTGACCTAAGCCCTTCTACTTCTTAACCTTTTTAAAATTCCTTTTGCAAAAAATCATTATTCAAAATACAAAGGAGAGGAAGGTAAGGTAAACTTTAATAAAAATTTTGAAAACAAAATTTTAACCTGATTATTGATAACAATGAAGTTGATATTACTAAGAAGAAATTTTATACCATGATAAATGTGGGGTATAATGATTTTTCTTTAAAATATTGACTTTGAAGAATGTTCATTACAATACCGACAACTAAGTCTGAATTTGACTTTTAACCATTGAGTAATTCCTGAGAAATATTTAGATGGTACACCTCAAACTGACAGAAACTATGTCTTATACTTTTGTATTTATGCTTAGTACCATGTACTTAGTACAGTGCTAGGCCCCATCAAACAATCGTTGATTGGTTGGACAATAAAGAATTTACTTTGGAAAGAAGACAGCACAGCCATGTGCTTTTGAATGTCTTGAACAACTTTAAAATCCCCTACGCCCTTCATCTTAGCGGACTTTTTATTGAAAACTCTCAGGGCATTTGTAGAAAGGACAACAGACAAGTGCTGTCCAGCCCTTATGCCTTTAGCAATGCTCCTTACTGATACTTGTCACAACACTTTTACTGCGCTCTTTTCTATTTCTATGACTTTGGAGCTGGTGAGTTGGGAAGTTGGGGGGTGAGGGGCTTTCAATGTCACGGCTTCAAGCAAAGTCTTGAGTCCCTGAAAGTCATCATCCCAGTTATGTCTCTCATTAGCTGCTGGCCTCAGGCCACTTATTCTTAGCTCCCATATCTCTGAGCCGCCTCAGTTTACATAACTGTTAAAGATGGATAATCACATCTACTTCATAGGATTGTAAGGATTAAATGTCTCAGACCTTTTGTATGTCTTCCCTTGTGTTTTTCTCTTCCGCATTTACTTATTTATTTATTTACGGAGAGCAGGGTGAGCAGGAGAGAAAATAGGGGTTTTTGAAGTGAGGAGGGAATGAGTTTCTTCATCTGAAGAGGAGTCATTATTGAACAAACAACCCCCACAGGGCTGACTCATCACTCTTCTTAGGGAACCCACCTTCCAGAGTTGTGGAGAGACCTCAGGTACTTGGCAGAGCTAATATTTAGGGAGAGAAGGGCATTCACTTAAGCTTCAGCCACCTCAGTCTTATTCTAATCCTGCATACTATCATCTCAAGGATGTCTTTCCAGTGGGGCTCACACCCCTCCTCTACATAATGGTCACTGTGTTCTTCCATTAGATGCCCTAGTGAAGCCAAATTGCTTCAAGAGCAAGCAAGAGCAAGCCTGCTGTATGGTCAACCACAACTAAGATATACTCTCCAACAGCTCCAGTTCTGATCAGAAACCAAACTGGAAGATCACACTTGTGCCTGCTCTGTCTAAGCCTAGTTTTGATCAGGGTGCTTTACCTGATGGCTGGAACTGACTTGGAGAATGGCCTGGGTGAAGTGAAGAGTCACTGAGACAGCTCAGGTGGACTGTCAAGCTCATATCCTTTCAGGTAAAGTAGGTACTGCTGATAATGCCCAAAGACTTCAAACATAATAGGCTTGGTTTTGATATAGTCCACCAATGATTCAGTGAGATCCACTGCCATCAAGCTTCAGGCATTCAAGACCCTCCATAATCTACCCCAATTGACCTTCCTTTTCTATTAGAAATAAAGCTCCTTAAAGGAAGGGGTTTCTTATCTTTTCATCATTGTAGCTCAATTGCCTACATTGGCTTGTGGGATACTATAGGTAGTCAATCAGTATTTTTATTTTTATTTAATTTTTTTTTAAGACTTTATTTATTTGACAGAGGGAGAGACAGCGAGAGAGGGAACACAAGCAGGGGGAGTGGGAGAGGGAGAAGCAGGCTTCCCACGAAGTGGGGAGCCTGATGCAGGGTTTGATCCCAGGACCTGGGGATCATGACCTGAGCCGAAGACAGACGCTTAACAACTGAGCCACCCAGGCACCCCATCAGTATTTTTTAAAAATGAGAAAAAGGAGAAAGGAAAGAAATAAAAAAGCAGAAAGAAAACATATTTAAAAAAACAAATACACGATTTAATTAAATTATTTCAAAGTGTATATGGAAAAAATATGTTAAAACATTTTAACACTTGAAAATACTATTTTAAAAAAGTAAATATAGATTGAATTTTCCATGTATTAAAGCACATTACATAAACATAATTGAAATGATATGAAATAAGCTAAAAACTAACCATGTAAATAGCCAGAGTTGAGAAATCCCAAAATAACATTGTATAATGTTTACAGTAAAAGAAATTGTATCAATGTATATAAAAAACATTTCTGTTTTGAATGGACGAGAAGACAAGAATGACTCAAAAAAAATCAAAGGAACTAAAATTCCTATGCTTACATTCTTGTGCCAAATTTCTATCTTGAAGAAGATTGTTTGGGGTGGGGGCGGAGAGAATCTCGAAAATCTTCTGGAGTCTCACTGCAGGAGAGTGGAAAAATTTCTCAACTATACAAGCATGGGTATAAAATATGTGTTCCTTTTCTGACCAAAAAGTTATATTAGGAAGAAAAAAATATAATGCCCAAAGAAGGGGGGGAACCCCAAAACTGACCAAATGAATTAAAGAAATGCTACTCTGAAATTGTAAGTATATAAATCATTTTTCATGCTTTCTCTAGTATGATAATTATATATAAAATATGTTACATGCATTGTGGTTATTTTTTTAGTTTCTATCAATTGAATAATATTACTACAAATCCAATACATTTTAAAATATATGGCTTTAGATGTCTAATTTAAAAGAATATGTATTTGAAGAATATTATTTGAATGAATTAAAACCTGAAGAAAAAAGAAACTGATAGAAAGACTAATAGAGATCTTGTATATAAGACTGAATTGACATTCCAGGTTTAATTTTGTTTTGATAGTTTTATCATCGCATTAAAAGTCATTCTAATTTCCTTGGTTGAAAAGACAGCCAAAAGGGAACTGAGCCACAAACTTCCCAATTTGATTGTCTTAATCATTGTTTTTAATTTAAATTAAACTGAATGGGTGGAATAGAGATTTGTAATGAAATTTGTCTGATCATGGGCACCACTCTTTCTAATCCTATAAAAAGAAAGAATGAGACTTAATTTCTCTTAATATGGCCACCAGATAAAGACTTATACTTCCTTTTAGCTATATTCCTGCACAGAAAGCATTCAAATTTTGACTTAAAACTTGTCTATTGCATATTATTAATTAGGACCTAATGTGCAGGTTCATTAAGGATATGCAACCACTGGATTTATTTTGGCTTTTATTTTAATTGCAGTAGCTATAATATAAAATCTATTATCCTGCACTTTTTTAAATTACAATATATCCTTATGTAGTTTGAGTTAAAAAGTGATCAGGAATGCATGTAATGTTCCTATTGGCCATGACTGGTTATGCAAATCCACTTTTAACTCAAATATTCTTAAAGGTAGTTTCATATTTTAAATCCCATTAAATTAAAAATTAAAAGACACAAAATTATCAACCAAGAAAAATGGTTTTTATTCTCTAGTTTCATCTTGATGATAGACATTTATTGTTCACTTTCTGTTTTAAATTATAGTGTGCTGACTTGAATCTGACAATAGGCTTTATTTAATTTAGTGTGTGTTTCCAGAGGTAACTATAACATTCTTTAATACCTACTAAGATAGTTTTTCATATGATGAAACCCTTATTCCTAGATCTGTACACTATGAACCAGGTGCTGAGAGGTTTTAAAAGTGGAAATTAAAAAAAAAAAAAAAATCCTGATTGGAATTCAGGTAAAACCATCCCACACAATTCTAACAACATACAAACAGGCAAGATTATAAATGCAATACAATTGGAGCAAAGTGGGATAATTATATCAAGAAAGACTGTTCTCCTGTTGTATTGATTCCTATCAAATTTGTCACTAGATATTAAACTTTATGGGGTGGTCATTGTCAGTCACTTTAATTCCCGGGTTAAATAAGTGACTGCATTATCATTTTCAGTTACATTGACATTATTCATTGTCAGGGACATCTTCGGAGGAAAATAAACCTATATATCTAATATTCCTTTTCTGCAATTGAAGAAGTAGCGTCAGGTCATGGGAGGTGTTCTATCAACTGTGAATAGGGCACAAACCTGAGGATTACCAATTATAGATGAAATTTCAAGAACTTCTTGGAGTTGAAAACATTTGATTCTTTTTATTGTTTCATCAGTTGTTTTAACTCAAAACTGAGGAAAAAGCAAAATAATAATGAGAGACCATTAACACTAAGCACAGTGTTCTCAACTGCCAGAGTTAAATACAGGGAAATTTTTGAAATATATTAATATAAGAAATAAACTTGGTGTATGATAGAAAACTGATTATTTAAAATAAAGGTTTAACAGAAACAAACATCATTTAAAAAGCACTCCTTTTTAAGGGACTTTCAAAGAAAATCCAACTATCTCACTTCTTAAATGGTAAAATTAAAGCTCAGAATTTAAGGGGTACTTGGCTGGCTCGGTTGGTTGAGCGTGTGGCTCTTGATCTCAGAGTATGAGTTTGAACCCAATGTTGGGTCTAGAGATTACTTAAAAATAAAATCTTAAAAACAACACTCAGAATTTAAGACATGTACATCAACGTTCTTTCTACTGTATCATATAACAGTGACATATTAGGTTACTATTCTGTAGTATATTAATACTAAATTTCACATTGCCTAATACCATTTCCTTGATAAATGAATCAGCTTACAATGTTTTCTTTGAAAGTCTATCCAGTTTGTATAAACAATATTGGACAGATTAAGGAATGCATGATAGAGTATGGGTATATATGTATCTCCATATATAATGTCTCCATCTTTATATATCTATTTACAGTCATAAATTCTATTTACTACTTAAAAATTCTGCTGGTCCTTGATCTTGGAGGGATGGTAATTACTTTTAACTGGATGTGGGGTAGAATTTTTAGATAGATTGACCTGGACAAAAATTTGATTATTCTTATAGCTAAAAATGTAAAAATGACCAAACAAATTCAGAATCTACCCAAGATATTTTCAAGAGTTGGGGAAAGAATAAGACATGGGGCAAGTTAGAAGGCAGTGATCAGAGAAAACTAAGCCTCTTTTACATATTGCCCTGCCCTTGATCCGTTCTATACACTATTTATATTTCTATAGACAATCTTAGATGACCAGAAATTAGATTATTTTATGAAAGCTTCCATAATGGTTACTGTCATTTGTTAATGTCCCTAAGGAAGAAATAGATATCTGTCTCTGTTTTCATTTTACAGGGAAGCATTTTCACCTATAGTACTACTAAGTTATTAACTCATAATTACCCATCTTTCTTGGATATTAAGGATTAATAAGCAATCTTCTAAGAGAGAGAAAGTGGAAGAAAGTTCAAGATGCCCGGAGTCCAAACTTCCTTTTTAGTTGGGGTCTTGTGAGATGGCATTAAAGAAGGGAGAAAAGCATTTCTCTTTTCTCTGGTTCCTTCTCTTGTTAAGAAAAATGTTTCTTCTAGGGGCGCCTGGGTGGCTCTGTCCATTTAAGTGGCCGACTCTTGATTTCAGCTCTGGTCATGATCTCAGGGTCCTGGGACTGAGCTGCCCCCCTCCCATTGAGCTCCACCTTCAGCAGGAAGTCGGCTTGAGGATTCTCTCTCCCTCTCTGTCTACCTCTCCCCCACAATGCTCGCTCTTTCTCTCTCTCTCAAAAAAAAAAAAAAAAAAAGTTTCTTTTTCTGAGGAAGTATCTCTGGAGCTTATTCCAGTGCAGAAATTGCTGTTCTGATGGTCAAACTTAAGTGTTCTTTTTGTCCAGCTTTGAGTCATCTTCAGCAAGTATCACTGTTCTGTATCAATTGTTCTGATTCCAATAAACAAGCCCCCATCTTCATCTGCAAAAGTCCTTGGGGAAACTGTACTCAAAGAATCATATTGTTTGGATTGTTTTGGTTTTCAATTGGTTGTTCCAGGCAAGCTTCTGGAAACTGATACTAAAAATTCAGATCATGATAATCTGGGCAATTTCTTTCATCTCAGACTTTTGCTGTGTTTTCTCACATGAATGAAATAAACAGATTTTGTATTAAAAGTATCAAACTGACAACTTCTATAATTATATATACATTCTATATGAATGTCTTTGCTAACATGGAGCCAGACTGTGAGTTAAATTTAGCTTAACTTAAATAAAGACAATTTTTTCAAGGTTTAAAATAAGATTTTTTTAATTCATATGTGATACAATAAAAAATTATCCCAGATAATCATTCTCAAAAGTTGCAAATGTGTTCTTTTTTTAAAATATTTTATTTATTTATTTATTTATTTATTTATTTATTTATTTGAGAGAGAGAATGAGATAGAGAGAACATGAGAGGGGGAGGGTCAGAGGGAGAAGCAGACTCCCTGCTCAGCAGGGAGTCTGATGCAGGACTCGAACCCAGGACTCCAGGATCATGACCTGAGCCGAAGGCAGTTGCTTAACCAACTGAGCTACCCAGGCGCCCTGCAAATGTGTTCTGATGGATAGAATATGTTTATGTTTCAATGCTTTGTGTATTAAATATTGAAGTGCTGCCTCCAATACTCTCTATGGGTTTATATTTTGCTTGATTGTTCAACTTTATATGTGAAAATAGTCTCATAAACATAAAAACCCTAAATTTTGCAAATTCTGATATAATCCCACTTTATTAATCTATTTGAAAAAATTAACAAAAACTATTCTGTAAACAACTGATCTTCTACCATGCCATCCTCTTTATTGTTTGGAATTTTCTATTTTCCTCTGTAGTTAATCTGAATTAGGCCCACACAAGTTTCCTTTATAATCAAATGTCCCTTGTTATGGGGAATTTTTTCTTCTCTACATACCTGCATTATATTATTTCCACCTAATTCCACTCTTTGCTAAACATGATTTAATCAGATGTCTTAAAATCCTGAATTAATATTTAATAAAGAATTTTTTCTTACTTGATAATTATTGTTTCATTCAAATTAAAATAGACAACCTATTACTTCAGAAAGTATGGTGGACAACATATCCTTTGGAACCTGACATTGTACACTGCCCCAGATTAAGTCTCTTCACTCTGGCTGTGAGGCTGTCTTACATGTATGGTGATTTTACTTAAAACCACAGTCCCATATGTTGCATAATTACAGCTCCATAGATAATATAATCCGGCCAGTATGACTTGTCTCCTTAATGCTTTAACACACTTTGGGTTACAAAGACCATATCCTGTACCTACACCTATAATAATTTAAACAAAGTGCTACATTTGCAGTTACAGATTAAAATACATTGTGATCACTCATAGCTTTTGCTCTTACTTAGAGAAACAAGGAATTTGAAGAACACAATTTGTATCACAAAATTATAATTAAATCTGCAAAATATATGACATAAATTTTTAAGTATATTAATGTGTTTTTCTAAGTCATCTTCTTTTTGGCATACAATTAGTGGCTTTTGGACTTTTTTTTTAATATTCTATTTAATTTGGTGGAGACAGCAAGAAAGCACAATCAGGGGGAGCAGCAGAGGGAGAGGGAGAAGCAGGCTCCCCGCTGAGCAGGGAGCCCAAAGCAGGACTCAATCCCAGGACCCTGGGATCATGACCTGAGCCAAAGGCAAACGCTTAACCGACTGAGCCACCCAGGTGCCCTGCTTTTGGACTATTTGTAACATTCAAAATTACTTTTGGAAGCAAAATTCACATTTGTACATTATTTAAAGGATCATTTCATTTTGTTTTATATCATGTTTATGAATCTCTGAATCTGCATAAGTTCGTGTCTATGTAGATCTGTACTTGTACTTGTGTGTCTGTGTGTGTATTAAAATTAATTAAAATAGATACCAGATAAGATGAATACATATTCAATTACTAAAAGAAAAAAAACATAAATTTAATGATGAAAGCTAAAATAGTGCTCAAAAATAAACTTTAAAATGCTTAAAAAATATTTGTATTTTCAGTTCCCTTTGTAAAAAAGATTCCCAGAATAACCATTTTTTCCCTTTTTAGTGGCTATTGTATATTTCTTGATAGAATGAACAAAATAACACCAGTACTCTATGTTGAAATTTGTTTTAATTTAAACTAGAATATGTCAAATGATAATAATTTCCTCAGAATCATTTGGAAAGCAAACATCCAATATAGGTACTTTGTGAATATCACCACCCCATTTGCTTTTCTCTTTCCTTCAACTTGAACTCTGTGTGGCAACTAAAAGCCTCGGGGGTGCAAATGGGATTTGCACTGTGGTTGGTACCTCAGAGCACTGCTTTTAGAATTGACATTCTGTGGGAAATGAAGTAAAACCTTATTATGCAAAAAATTATACAATTTAAATAAAGAAGCAGCTGGCCATCACATGGATTTTATGTGAGAATCATAGCAAACTTTGCACAACTTTATGGAATCAGATTTCCAATGGATTTGTTATCAGCTGTGGAAGATTCACAGTGGCAACTCAATTACCATTACTTATAGGGAGTAACTGGCATTATTCAATGATTCGTAAATCAGGAAGCATTCCATCTAGCAAACAGAAAGGAGCTCCACAAAGCTGTAGAAAAGGAAAAGTTTTTAAAGGCAGAGAGGAGGTGAAAAAAGGAAATGATTAGCAAAAAATGCATTGTTTTAAGCATGGTCATTTTCCAAAGGGGAATGGAAAGGTCTCAGGGGATTACCTCCTCATGTTGACCAGGTAATTCCAGGTTGACTGGCTAAAGATTCCCGGGAGAAGCTGAAACTGCAATTAGGTTAAGCACTAAGTCTTGGTTTGCTGATGTGGGGCTTAGCAAAACTGACTCCATTTTGAGATTGTCGTGTCCTTTTTAACATTATGCATGGATGGCCAGAGAATAATCTTGGAAAAGACAAATAGTGTAGTCGTCAGAAAAACTGTGTGTTACCAGTTTGGGACTTGAAAGGGTAACATTCTAAAGAGCAAGATGATTAGAGGCACCTGGGTGGCTCAGTCGTTAAGCGTCTGCCTTCGGCTGGGGTCACGATCCCGGGGTCCTGGGATTGAGCCCCACATGGGGCTCCCTGCTCTGCAGGAAGCCTGCTTCTCCCTCTCCCGCTCTCCCTGCTTGTGTTCCCTCTCTTGCTGTGTCTCTCTCTGACAAAAAAATAAATAAAATCTTTAAAAAAAGCAAGATTATTAATCCAAAGCCTCAGAAGTAATAAATAATTACTTCACTCAAAGCAGTCTGGACTAAGTGAAGTTAAGGTAAAGGGGAAAGACAACACGAGAAAGGAAAGAATGAAACATAACCTGAAGAGTATTGCACATTATGGCAAAGTGCTTGGACTCTGCTTTTACAACTGGGAACTGAGAAGCTAAGTCACTTCTTTAGACTGAGAAACTTTACAGGATCTTTGTCCCTTTAAAATTTTTCAGTTTGATCTTCCTACTCTGTAATGGAGCAAGACAGGCAATAATTCCAGTCTCATAGTTTCCATCTCTGGAAACTATTTTCTTCAATTTTTGCACAAAAACTAGCCAACTCATGTCTGCACTCATTTCTATCTTGTAATAAACAATAATAGTCACTACACACTATTATTTTCAAGTTTTGAAATCACTTCACCAATATCCAGAGGCTTCAGAGGCTTCAGTTTTACCTTTTTTTTTTCAATTTCCTAACATGAATCTCCAAGTTTTGAAAATTCAATTTTATTTTTTTTCTTGTCTCCCATCTTCCAAATACCATGCCATATATTTTAGGTTTTTGGCAATGGGTGAACCCAATAGTATGCTAGTAAATATTTAACAACCAAATATCCATAAAATAAAATAAAACAAACAAAAGCTTTGATTTGCAGCACCTGTATATTTCTTTGGTGTTAATACTTTTACCATGGATATTTGAGGCTATGTTCCATCTATCAATCATTTAGAAATATGAGGAAGACAGTTGAGAAATCAGCCATGAAGAAGCATGGACCACCAGCTCTCAGAAGCCACCACCCAGAAACAGTAGCAAACCTAGCTGGGACCAAATTCAGCCCAGATTAGTTGAACCACACTGTCTCTGTACAGACCACATATTTGACCCATTATAGATTGCCAACAATCCCAGATGTGATATCCATATCACACACTACAATGGTCTAGAACTGAAGCTTAATTTTATTTCTCTCTTTCTGCACACACACACACACACACACACACACACACCCCTCAAGCACTTTCTTGACAATTTGAGGAAGTTTATGTTTGTTAAAAGGTGACTATCAACAAATCTTATTATTTAAAGCATTTGAAAAATATTTCTATCAGATGTTTCTTTTTCTTTTTCCTCATATTTATACTCATATATATATGTACATATATATATTTTTTTTTTCTACTGACTGTTAACTGAAGTAATGGCCTAATTTCTCAGCATCAACCTGGCTCCTTTCATTGCCTTGCCACTTATTTTCTTCTTATAACTTTGTCCTAAACTTATTTGGTGACATTCAAATGTTCTTCCCAAATAAGGAAGCAAATTTATTAATGGAAACCCCTCTTTCAAGCACCTCTTCAGGTTCAGTTTGCAGGTGCTCAGTGAAGAAACAAACAATAAACAAATTAACAAACTTCCCTTTCAACGAAATTTACTTTTTAGGTAAATTTAAATACACATGGGTTTTTGTCTTTGCACAATTTCACCAATTTTCCTTGCCATTTTTTTTTAATTTTTTTAATTTTTAAAATTTTTTAATTTAAATTCAATTAGCCAAGGTATAGTACATCATTAGTTTTTGATATAATGTTCAATGATTCATTGGTTGAATATATTACCCAGTGCTCATCATATCACGTGCCCTCTTTATTGCCATCACCCAGTTACCCCATCCTCCCTTCCACCTCCCTTTCTGCAACCCTCAGTTTGTTTCCCAGGGTCAAGAGTCTCATATGGTTTGTCTTCCTCTCTGATTTCTTCCCATTCAGTCCTCCCCCAACCCCTATTGTTCTCTGTTCTACTAAAGTTCCTTAAATAATAGTCTTATATAGAACACTAATCTTTGAAAATTGTGAAATGCCTCAAGAGTTTGCATTAGAGAATGTGGTGATCAGACCCCAAGGTGACTTTCAATAATCCTTGCCTTTGGTAGTGACACTTTTGTGGGATTCCCTCTCGCTGAGTGTGGGCCAGATCTGTGACTTACTTGTAACCAACAGTATATGCAAACAGGATGGCTTGACTCTCCCTTCACTTCTTGATGGCAAAGGTGGTAGGAAGTAACTCCCATCATTACCTTTTATAAGACTCAAACTTGCTAGTAAATCTATCTATCATCATCTATCATCTATCTATCATCTATCTATCATCTATCTATCTATCATCCATCTATCTATTATCTAACTATCCATCTGTCAGTTGTGGGAGAGTCTGTGTTGTATGAATGGAGGTCTTTGTCCTTGGATTCCCCACCAGAAGATTTACATGGGGATCTGTGCTCCAATAAAGACAGCCAGAAGGAAAGTAGTAAGCACAAAGCAGTTTATTAAAGCCAAAGTACACTCTCAGGGTGGGAGAGTGGCCAGGTTCTGGTTGATGGAACCAGACCCTAGGTTATTTTGGGATTGGATATTATTGGGTCTCTCTAGGCTGGGAGGAGGTCTGACATACAGTTGGGGAGGTCTCAAATGGAGGCCCTTCCAATCATTTGGGAAACTCCCACAGGTTGGGAAGGGGAGTTTTTGACCCAACCAGGTTTGCAACCCAACCGTCCAGGCAGCTTTTCTCCCTCCACCTGGGAGGGGCTGTTTTTTCAAAGCAAATGCATTAAAATGAGCGTAGGGGTTATCCTGGGGCAGAGGTGGAAAAGGAGAGCACATGCTCTGCACCTGAGCTCTTTGGTCTGTCAGCCCCAAGGTCTCAGAAACCACAAGGGCAGGGTGTTGTGCCCTCCAGCTTTTAATAGGTAGCTTACTTATCACCTTTCTTGCCTCCAGTTCATGTTTCTGTCATTCACCCTCAAGGACTTGGGACTTTGCCCTGGGCATTCTTTCCCCTGCTTATATCTTTCTTCAACCTAGTCTGTATCTATCTATCTATCTATCTATCTATCTATCTATCTATCTATCTATCTATCTATCGGTCTGTTTATAACTTCTCTTAATGTCTTTGAAGATGCAAGCTGCCATGAATGTTACAACCACAAGCTACTGAATGCTGTCAAAAATCATGAGAACAAGAAAGAAGATCATTCTCTAGTAGATCTTTCAAACAGAAACTTCAATTCTGGTTAACACATTAATAGCAGCATTGTGAGACCCTAGCTAATATGCCTAGATTTCTAACCCATAATAAGTTTGAGAAAATAAATGGGGTTGTCTGAAACTGCTAAGTTTGAGGTAATTTGTTATGAAGCATAGAGAACTAATTATAGCATGTCTCCTTCCAGAGAGAAAGAATATATTTTAGTTAACTTTGACGAAGTCCAGAAAACGATTATCTTCCCATCATCCTTTTTAACAAACCCCCATCCTCATAACTTTCTGCAGCTTTTTAAATTATATTGACTTAATTATGTTTTCAAAGAGTTTGTTTTATTTTCACATTTCTGATATTTCAAATATTTTATTTTGGTTATTAAAAGTTTATACAAGCTTAGTATTTTTTCAGACTCATTTTGTAATAAGATATTTTATGATTGATAGTTTTACTAACAAGTGCATGAAAAGGAAATGGCAATTTATAAATTGTAATTCTAAGTTAACTTTCCAATTTAGAAATCAGAAATTGGTTGTTACAGTAAAGTCACATTTTGGGGGATATACAATATTGTTTCATTTTTAATTTTCTGCTCATATAGTTGATATAAAATCACTTAATTGACCATTGAATTTTAAAAGTGTGTGTGTATAAATAGCAGAGCTAGAGTGAACCTACGTCTAACTCTAAAACCCATGGTCTTAGACATTAGTGCTATTTTATCATCCTTATATTTATATTCTTTGTCATGAGTATGATAGAATTAATGTTATCTGTTAATATTAATTAAATTTGTATTCAACTATTTTAATTAAATCTGATTATGGTTATTATTTATTTAAATAATAGTGATTGAGCAGCTGTTATATTTATTAATTTTTTAAGGATTTATTCATTTGAGGGGGGAGGGGCAGATGAGAGAATCTTCAAGCAGACTCTCTGCTGAGCAGGGAGCCAGCTGTGGGGCAGATCCCACAACCCATGAGATCATGACCTGAGCTGAAGCCAAGAGCCAACACTCAAATGATTGAGCCACTGAGGCACTGCAGAGCTATTATATTTAAAACACTGTGTTAATACTGTGCTGAGGGTGGAGAGGTAAGCAAAAAAGATTGGTTTCCTGCTCTTACAAAATTTAACACTGAATGATGATCAAAGATAGCCACATTAATCAAAGAGTCATTCTAAAAAATGGTTTACAAATTGGTATATAAAAGCTAAAGGTAAACATCTGTGGTTCATTGATAAACCATGCATTGTTTAAAGTACATTCCTCTGAGTTGTCTGACTCTGATTTTGGTTCAAAGAGGATTCTGGGCTTTCTTTGTCTTTGAGCCACTTTGTGGTTATCCAAGTGATAGATAACTGATGCACTTGCAAATAAATGTCTGTACACATGCAAATAAATTTTGCCCAATGGAGAGACTAAGCTTTTCTTCCCACTCCTCTGTTCTACTTCCTCACCTGATGGAAAAATGGCAGGCAGCCATTTACAAATTTATTTCAGTAAACTTTGTTTGGCAATCTGTGTTTTACCAAGCCCTCCACATGATTCTGATGAGCAGATATATTTGGGAACCGTTTCATAGATGATAGAGGCTTCACATCAATTGTTTTGATGGAATTTGGGAAATACAACCAAATTGTACTAAGAAGAGTTAGTGTGGAGTGATAACGTGGCTGTCAGGAATAAAAACAATTGGAACTATTCTGGCTGAAAAGGAGAGGAGATAAGCTAACTATGGGGGGGTAGTAATCTAGTTAAGGGTTAGTTGCTTGATGTTGTTGCTTTTTAAAATAGATACTTAAGGATAGTTAAGGCAATAGGAAAGGATCTAGTCTGGAGAAAAAGTCTGAATATAAAATAAAATAAATGTATTATAACTTAAAAATATTCTTAAGAAGACTGAAGAAGATAAAGTCCAAAGTAAATATTTTCAAGTTCACCATTAGATGAGAATTGCTATTTGCTTTTAGTGAAGATTTGGCAAAATTTTTGGAAAGTGTAAGTATTTTACGCCTTGAAGAGCAGTCTTTGTTAAAACTAGTCAACTTTGCCATTTCATCATGAAAGCAGACATCAGCAAGTAAGAGAATGGGCATTGCTGTGCTTCTCAATAACACTCTGTTTGCCAAAGTAGGCAGCAGGGTCATTTTTGGCCCAGGAGCTAAGTTTCCAGCCATTGCTTAAATGGAACAGGAACAAAAGAGTAGAAGATAGTGAGCTATAAGAATGCTCTTGTGTTGGTCTATTTGTAGAATAAAGATGGAAGGGGTTGGCTTTGTCTGATTGTTACCATAATATCTGTAATTTAGGTGACAAAACAATCTATTGATCTTCTGTTTTGAAGGAGTGACTACAGGAGAACAGGACATGTTTAGAAGTAATTTCAAAGCATGAGATATCTGGAAAAATTAGAATTTCTTGGTGTGTTGAGGGTAATCTGAGATTTGTAATCAAAACTTTGCTCTGTTCAAACTTTCTCTAATAACGCTCATCTGGAAAAAATAGAAAATTGAGTTCAGCAGAGTTAGAGTATTGCAAGTTAAGTGAAAACAAAACAAAAGGTAAAAAGGGGCAAAGGGGTTTTACAGTATTTTCAATGCTGTTATTGAGCTTGTGATCTGTAAAGTCTATGCTAGACAGGAAGAGAAGAAAACCCTACCAAATTAGGAAGTATAGAATACCAATAGACCTAATGTGTCCATAAAGTAGAAAGACAGTTTTAGTGGTATAAAACTGAATAAAGAAAACCTCATTTAAAGTGGAGTCCGAGAAAAAAAATAGTGAAATCGGGAGGCCAGAGAGGGGGCTCTCATGCCCTACAAATTCTCATTAACTGTGGTCCCCTACAGGAAGAGACATTGCATTCCCAAGAGCAAAAAGCCTACTTCACTACTTTAGCAAGAAGGAAGAATTTCTTCTTGCTCAGCAACAGACTCAGCCAATTAGAAAATTCCACAACTCAGCCAATGAGAAACCATTACTACCCAGAACTCTCACTTTCCTCGATGGGCTTTCATTCAAAGCAGCCCCTCCCATCCTCCCCCTTGTCTTTATAAAGCAGCAGTTCCTCTACTTTGATCTCAGGGCTTACCTATGGTTTGCTGTAGCTTACATGTCCCAAATTGCAATTCCTCTGCTATTCCTCAGCAAACCAATTCCCCTGGTAAAATAACTGGCTATTTTACTTTTAAGGTTAACAGTGGTTGACAGTGGTAAACACTGTGAGAAAGTGAGAAGCTTGTGAGTTCCAGAGAAATAATTCTAGTGGGTCAAAGACAGCTACATTAAAATTATCTATGAATGTTTTAATTTAATTTATTTTTATTTGGAGGATAATTTAAATTTTATTTTGACTGTGTTTTACATGATTTAAGTAACCGTCTTTTATTTTATTTATTTTCTTAAAGATTTTATTTATTTATTTGAGAAAGAGTGAGAGAGAGCAGAAGCCAGGGTGGAGGAGAGGCCGAGGGAGAAGCGGACTCCCTGCTAAGCAGGGAGGGACCTGAGGCGAATGAAGGCAGGCACTTAACCAGCTGAGCCACCCACGTGCCCTAGTGATCGCCTTTTAACCAAATATTGCCAAGCTATTTTTGTATCCTTTGATACATGTTTAAGATTATGTTGGGCACCTGCAAATAGCAGTGCTAATAGGAAAAAAAATCAGTCATACTCAAATCATGAATGAAGCTTTTGCCATGAGTGAAATGCAAGTAGTGAGAGGTCATACTGTACTAATGAAAGTTTCACAGAAGTTTCATTACAGAAAAGAAGTGAAAAATTAAGAAATCACACATTGACTAGGCTTCATTAACTCAAAATAATCTGAAGCTTAATGATTTATCTTTGATTAAGCAACATAAGCATTATATTAAATTTTAATTTAAAATGCCTTATTTTTGTAGATTTGTTTATATTAGTATGATATGTGTTAATATGGCAATGTTCTGATGGTTATCTGGTTAAAGATTATTGCTATTTGCTTACACATATCCCAGTGATGTCATTAAAATGATTTAACTAAAAAAGGGGGTCAAGTTTGAACAAAGATGTTACAGGTGATGTAAACATTTTAGGTAATTTAAATATATCAAATATTAGTTCAGATGATAATTATGGGTCATACAGTGAAGATGCACATTTTTATGTAAATTAGAAAATAAACCTTAAAATAACTCAAACCTGGCTTCGTTTGGTGCATGCCACCATTCTTGGCTACATTCAAATCCCTTTGGAATGCAAAAAGCCCTAATGAAAGCTATGATTAACTAGTTACATAGTTCATAACCGAGGTCTAATTATAAGTTTAGACATCTCCTTGCCTAAGAAAAAGTCATTGCTGCTGACAGCTACACAAGCTATAAAAGCTGGGAAATGTCTAAGTAAGGGAATTTAAAACAGCTGTGACATTGTCAGGGTGAAACCCTGCCATTTCTCTTAGGTGAGGTTGAGAGAAGATGTATCATTAAGTACACAACAAGACACATCTTTATGTGCGAATTCACCAATTCTCATAGGTAGTAAAATTATAACTGCCAATTTTTTAAACAAAGCCTACAACTCTTGGAGTTTTAAATAGAAAGTAATGTATTGCAATCACAAAACATTCACAGAACTTTTCTTGGGAAAAACTGTCTTCATACTGTTTTTTATTTCTTTGTATGATATAACTACACTCCTCCAGTTTGCAAAGACAGCTACATTAAAGAGCAGAATTTAAAGGTGTCTCTGTGGCAGTTTGATAAGGTAAAAATAGTTTATAACATTAAACATTAGGTGTTAAATTCCAAACTTCTGATTGAAAGACATAGAGTGAAATTTAATAACATTTTACATCTGTTTTTATAGCCAATTATATATATATATATATATATAATGTTATATAGGTATAATTGTATATTTTATAGTCAGAGATAGCCAATAGTCAAAATATGTTTTGTAATCAAATATATATATATGATAGTACTCATATATATAAAACTATATATATCAATTGACTATTATGTACAATACATGATTATTTGATAATATTTGCCTGTAAAATATAATCATAAAATTAAATGTATAAAGAGAGAGTATGAGAACTTTACTGTTTGGTTTTGTGTTAAATTTTACCACTTAAAGAAACAAATTAAGAAATAAGAAGCCCTAAGATCGAAGTGGTTTTACTTTAGAGCTTTTGATAAATGCACTCTATAAAATAAATTAGCAATTTGTAGAGGTTTTCCACTATGTGGCTTGATTTATACATTTGTTCAAGAAATGAATATGTAACAGTTAATATGCAGCGGGACTACCTTAGGCCTGTTGTTCAAGGTTGTGGAACAAAATAGACAGAACCTCATGAGCCTTTCAGTCCAGAGGCAGCGTTCATTGGCCAGTGAAAAATGTCAACCAAAGATAGCTTTTATTTTACTAATCCTAAAATGCATCTTTTTGGTTTTGTTTTGCATTTTAACATCTCTGAACTTAGGATTCATTGTCTGTTTAATAGTGCCTTTCTGTTACTATGGTCCAGGAAGCCATTTTTTAGTAGTCAGAATAGAAGTAATTATCACTCTCTGCCTGTGGGCACATTTGGTGGGGCAGTTCGTATATCACTATTAGTGGAGTCATGTTTTGCATGACAAAATTTCTCAGTCCTTAGGGGAAAGGAATTCACAGACATAGCAGTGCCTCTCATAATAATTAATGTAATTAATTAGGCTAATTAACTAACATAAAGGAAAGGGGATTTCCCTTCAACTTATAAGTATGGTCAAGAGATGCATGCAAGGATCTGGGGAAGAGAGCAGGACTGGAATTGGCTTAGGTTGACAGGAAGTAGAAATAATGAGGCAGTCCTATTTGGTGTAGAAACAAGCTCATGTAAGAACACATATAGCTGTTATTGCTGGTGGTAGGTCTTGAAAGGTAACTCCACAGACATTTCTGTACAAAAGATATACAGGATTATTTAAAGAAGGAATAGGAGTCCTGATTATTGATCACTTCTGCTGCAATTAAGAAAGTGCCAACACCAGACTTGCAAAATGTGTGCCAGTGGTTTCATTTAAAATCCAGGAAACAATGATAAAGAAATCTTTGGAAAAATAAAAGATTTATTTTTTCTCTGCATTTGTCAATTCTCTAATAGCATTCCATGGAAAACATGGACATTACTAACTGTGAATCAAAAAACAAAAAGTTGGACTGTGGATTCAAGGAAGGCTTAGGGATACCTGCACCAATTTATTTTGCTTATAGTTATGATTTTTTATATGTACAAAAGTCATAAATGTTGACTAAAATTCAAAGAGTTCTTTTAGAAACTTTAAAACCAAAATTATGAGTGATACAAAAACAATAATTCATAATGTGAAAAAGTTGCTGCTTTCCCAGCAGTATAAAAAATAATTCTGGGCCTTCTAGTCAGATAGGAACATAATGAAATACATGATAATTAAAACATCTGCTTAAAGGAAACAAAGTAAGGGATAAAACTGTAAATTAGGGAATGCTTTGTAAAGATTGTCTGGTGACATTTCTGATGAAGTGACATTTATTTTTGAGATTTAAGAAATTAGAATAGTTTGTTTTGCAAATACATGTTTACTATAGAATTATCCAACTGAGCCATTTCTGAGGGAAAAGGGGCACTCTTAGTAATTATACTGGGATTGTATACAGAAAACCAGTGACTATGGTCACAGTAAACAAAGTGTGGGGGGGAAACAAAGGGAAGGGAGAAGAAAATGTAAAATAATGAGGAAAAGGTTGGCATATAGGAGCAACTTAACTGCTGTTGTAACATTTAGTAAGATCGGGTGAGAGGAATTGCTGCCAATGGATTTAGCAATAATTACTGAAAAAAATATATATATTTTAGAAGCAGCCTCCAGCCAGTTGTGGACAGATAAGTGGGAAAGGCAGATTCAGAAGTTGAGAGACTGTGGGTGGTGAATCTTTCAAGGAGTATGCCCACGGGCGCCTGGGTGGCTCAGTTGGTTAAGCGACCGCCTTCAGCTCAGGTCATGATCCTGGAGTCCTGGGATCGAGTCCCACATCGGGCTCCCTGCTCAGCAGGGAGTCTGCTTCTCCCTCTGACCCTCTTCCCTTTCGTGCTCTCTATCTCTCATTCTCTCTCTCTCAAATAAATAAATAAAATCTTAAAAAAAAAAAGAAGAAGTATGCCCATGAAGGGAATGAGAAAAATGAGGGGGAAGATGGAAAGCAACTCAGAATCAAGAGGGAGAATCATATTTATTATTACTATTATTTATTTTATTTTAATGATAATGTCCCAGGAAGAATCTATATTCTTAAGATGTATGCAAAATACATTAGGAAGGGAGAACTTCATTTAATATATGATAGCAGGAAGCAAATCTCTTGAGAAAGTGACAAAATTCAGGTATAAAAGCAGGGATTGCTTTCAGATTGCTGAGACCCATTGTGGTATCTGAGAGTGAGATATCACCTTGCAGACCTCCAACTGCCAAAACCATGATTTAACAACTGGGTGGTAAGGACAAAATTAGGAAGCAAAAAAGAAGAAAGAGAGAGAGAAAGAGAAAAAGAAGGAAAGAATTAAGGAAGGAAGGAAGCTATAGTAATAACTACCTCTCACAAATTGATTGCATCAATATAGATTGGATCTGATTCAGTGGTTAAGAGTGAATTAACCAGAAAATTGCAAAGTCAACGTAATTATTTTAACAATCTTTGTCACTAAATTGCAGTGCACTAACTTATTTAGGTTAAGAATGATCTATTTCAAAACAGTTGCTATTATTTTTGCTTGAGATGGAAATTAATCATTTGTGGAAGCTCATCATACAGCCTTTTTGTACTGAATCTGATATTGTTCAAAATTAATTATTGACTTTGCTGATTTAGAAAGTTGAAGAGTGATAGGCAAACACTATAGATTTTTAGAAATGTTTTTTCCCCTATGGTTAAAAGGAAAATATTCAGAGAATCTAGTTATGTAGAAAGGTTCTCAGAGTGTCTATTGACTGGAAATAAGACAGTAATGCAGAAAGATATCTTTCCTGCTGTTTTCAATCAGGCTTCTCTCAGTATTGTAATAAAAATAAGACAGTAATGATTGTTATATATACAAATAAAACCCCTCAGATTGTAATCATGGAAATGAATATTGACTTGTCAAACCATAGCCCATGCTACCATATATGACAGTGGGAAATTGTAGAGTTTACAATGTACCATGACTAAGTGAAATTCAATTTAATTGGAAATATGTGTAAATTTTATTATATTTTATGAATATTTGAACTGATAATGATGAAGCCTTTTGACCTCACCAGAATTAAATTATAACAGCTGTGATATCTCAATTCCAAACCATGTCAAAGGAACCCAACACTTAGAACATCTGTTCTGCAATGAAAGAAGGCTAATTGCCTCAATCTCAGTGACATTTGAGTAGAATTGCCAGATTCCAACAGAGAGCAAAGAAAAGAAAAGCAAGTTGGAAGAATTAGTATTCACTAAAACAAAAGCCTTCATTTTTTTCTAAGAGAAAAATGTTTAAGAATTCTGCAGTGAACTACTTTATAATTTTAAAATGTTTAAACATAGTTGGAGTATTTGTTTTCTAAATAAGTATATGAATGAATGAATAAATAAATGACCCAGCATGGTTTCTGGAATTTCTCGAGTTAGACTCCCAGGGTTGGGGCACAAACTCCTATCTAAATACAAACATGTAGACATTAGGACAAGTTCTGCTTTATTTTCAAACTCTTGCCACAAATCCCATTTTTGATACGTAGACTTTCACTAGGTTATTGTCCCCCTATCCCACTCACTAGCCTTGAAGAAAAGTGAATCATCTCAGCATAGAAGAAGCTTTGTGATCTAACTTAAGGTGTCCATTCCAGATTGTTTGCATCACATCACATTCCAGCACATGGACTCTGGATTCTGGACTTCCTATCATTATTCTGTATGCATCGTACTTTCTCTGTCCCATGCTTTCTTCTAAAGTTAGTCTATTTGCTATCCATAACTCTCATAATATGCATCACTTTCTACTAACAGAATTCCCCTCAGCCTCTTTCCCCACAGCCTAACTGTGGTCATTCACATCTTCTATCCCATGTATTATATGCCTAAAATTCCACTTACAACTTCTTACTGTAATTATACACAATAATTACTTCTGTCTCTCCTGGTTGAATTTAGTCTTCTCTTGAGCAGAAACTGTGGTATTCCACTGTAAAACCTTAGCACCTAGCACACAAACATGCATTTAATGGATAAGCATTTGTTTATTACATGAATGAATTCAATTGAGAAGTATCTTTGTGTGGAGGAAAAAGCATACATATTTTGTTGTTAGATCATCCTGGATTAAAGTTTCCACTCTATCAGTGATCAGTTCTGCTATATTATATGAGAAAGGTAGTTTCTGATTCACAAGTATTGATTCATCTCCAAACCTGGATTAATAATGAATGGAACTTGGTAAGTTACTGGAAATCAGGATAATGTTATTTAATGTAGCAAATAATGCCTCAAGCATAAGGAAAATAAGTAAACATTATTTTTTCCTCTATTTCCATTACTAATGTCAACTTGAACTACTAAGGGGAAAAATAAAAGAACTTTAAAGGGAAATTTAACCTCTCAAAAATGAATGGATAGAATTAGGTGACCAGTAGCCCTCTCCAGGGTTGCCTTAACTTGTGGTTATTAAATCATTACTTTAGGGCGCCTGGGTGGCTCAGTTGGTTGGGCGACTGCCTTCAGCTCAGGTCATGATCCTGGAGTCCCGGGATTGAGTCCCACATCGGGCTCCCTGCTCAGCGGGGAGTCTGCTTCTCCCTCTGACCCTCTTCCCTCTCGTGCTCTCTCTCATTCTCTCTCTCTCAAACAAATAAACAAAATCTTTAAAAAAATAAATCATTACTTTAGAATCTGTTAAAAATACAGTTATAATTCCTCATTTAATAGAACGAAAATATTTATAAAGACACTCGTTAAGTTTCCAATCTTAAAAGATTAAAATGTCTTTAAACTTATGGATATTGAAAACAAATCTTTAGGCTCTTTTGATTTATAATCTACTTTAAGAGCCTCTAATATATAAATAATAATGTACAAAAATAATAGTATATCATATGAGATTGATTTTATAAGGAAAAACGTTAACTTCTACATTGAGTTTGATAAGAATTGATTAACAATGTAAAATCTTTGCCACACTAACACTTTTGCAAGACTTTTAAAGTCAGAGGCAACACAGAACTTTGGCCTAGCATATGATGTGCCTGTTTATAAATAATTTTCTCACTGTTGGGTGCCAATAGACTCAGGACCACTCAGCCAAAAAATTACAAAATTACTACATTTTGTGATCATTTTTGTCATTTAGGTTTTTAGAGAACCTGCAGCAAATACAAATGCTATTTTGACAAAAACGTGTATTTGGCAGAAGCCACCATCTTAGATTTGTAACACAGAGTTTTTGAATTGATTCCTTAATTTTTTTTTTTAATTTCCAAAATAGGTAATGATTGCTATGGATGACTGAAAATGTTCTATAAAATTTCTTGGAAAAAAATATTTTGTAGATTTTTTTGGAAAGTGGTTTTGTTTTTCTGTAATTTTTACAGAAAGAAAATTCACTGATAAAAATATATTTCTATGTTAAATATATAGTTACTATATGAATCAGCAATTCCACTCCTAGATATCTACTCAAGAGAAATAAAAATACATGTCAACATAAAAGTTGTACACAAAGGTCCATAGGAGTATTATTCATAATTTTCAAGAAATGGAAAAAAGACCCAAATGTTCATCAATTGATGAATGTATAAACAGAATGTGATGTATACATACAATAGAATATTATTTGCAATAAAAAGAAATGGAATACTGATACACACTACGAAATAATGGTATGTGAAGGGAGCCAGTCATAAACAACTACATAAAATTCTATTCATATAAAATTTCCTGATTTTGTTTACATAAAATTGACAATTCTATAGAGACAAAATGTCAAGTTGTAGTTGCCAGAGATTAGAGATTAGCGAGGAGAGAAGGGAATGACTGATAACAGCTATGAAATTTCTTTTTGGTATGATGGAAAAGTTCTAAATTAGATTGTGTTAATGACTGCACAACTCTAAATATAATAAAAAGCATTGAATTGTATACTTAGGTGAATTACATTATGCAAATTACATCTCAATAAAGCTGTTTAAATATATATATATCTTTCAAAGTTTAAAGGGGCTTAGTATATTGAGTAGTAAAACTGTTTTATATTTTAACAAAAAACTTAAAAAATTAATATTAGCTTTGAAAGATAATGGTAAGTCATCTGCTTAGACATCTTCTAAAATATTCAAGGTTTAATTTTTTTCATGAATCTATCCTCATGAATATTAAAACATAACCCCTATAAATAAAAACTAGTGACTAATTTGAAAGATATAGAAGTTTAAAAGCTTTAAATTTTATTTAAATCTTCCTATAAACTACTTAAGTTTTTTTTAATACATAATGAGGTTATTTCTAAGTAGGTTTTTGCTTCATTGGAGTCATTGTTAAAATAAACAAATGAAATTCAAAGAAATAAAATTCACTATCAAAAAAATGTCTGCATTCCAATGGAATCTATCCAACCACATTTCTTTAAAGATTTTTATTTGCTCTGGCATCACTCTTGTATTCTTTATTCTATGGCAATCTGGCTTTGTTCCTATCCCATCACTAAAGTTTATGGCTATATAATCACAGACAGCTTACTAGGTCCATTCAAGAACGAACGTTTTCAGTTTTAGCTGGAGACATATTGACATCATCTCTGGCAGAAACTGTGACATATTTTATTTCCTAGGAGGTCACTTCTGTGGCTTCAGCTAGTTCTAATTGTCGGTTATCTGAGGAAAGCTCAATTTCAAGACCACTGAGCTTGTCGACTGTATTCAGTTTGGACACTGAGTGCACCGTGTTTTTCTGGTCCTGTAGTTTTTAACCCCATAAGAGAGGCTTTCCTCCATAACAATGATCTGTTTAACTCATTAACCTGAATTTGCCTTACTCTTATTTCCATGCATCCAAATTATGTGTTCTTGTCCACATTCCTTCCGTTGCTGGTTTCCTACCCACTTTTTCTGTTCGTAACAACTTATCCACCATTCACCTTCCCTAATTTAAAATGTATTTTATGAGTAATCATTCTCACTCCGGAATTACTAATGACTGAAATGTCCCAACATATGGCACATAGGACGCCCAGGTTATGATAGCCAATGAACTTGAAAAAGAAAGTTTTCTTTCAACAGAATCTATGTGCAAATCTCGATCCAATAAAATTCACCTGAGCTTTCAAGAGAAAGGACTCTGTGGTGTAAAGTTGACTTATTGTGACTACTTTCTGGCTAAGCTCTCTATGGGGTTTTCACATAGAATGAGTTGTCAAGTAAAAATAAATAAATAAATATGTATATATTTGTCAATATTTTGTCAATAATTTCTGTGGAACTGGTATCACAGTGTCTTGAAAACACTGGTTCACCCAGGCAAGAGAGATTATTTCTCCCTCTCTTCAGATGGAGCATGTTATTTCACTTTAATGATGCTAATGCATTAGTGGGAGAAAAAGACTGGTCACTTTAGAGTTTATACTGCACAGCAAGGAAATGCTGGTGCATACCTACAGTGTTTAAACAGGAGCCAGATTAGGGATAGCCTTAAGTAATAGACGATCAGGCATTTAAGCAAAATACTTTCAGAATTTCATAAAATGGTTAGAAGGTAGGTTTTTATTTATTTTTATTTTTTTTAATTATGTTATATTAATCACCATATATTATATCATTCGTTTTTGATGTAGTGTTCCGTGATTCATTGTTAGTGTATAACACCCAGTGCTCCATTCAATATGTGCCCTCTTTAATACCCATCACCAGGCTAATCCATCCCCCCACCCCTCTCCCCTCTAGAACCCTCAGTTTGTTTCTCAGAGTCCATAGTCTCCCATGGTTCTTCTCCCCCACCGATTTCCCCCCCTTCATTCTGAGAGGGGAGTTTCATACTAGCGTTTGGGTTTAAACAGAGAGCATCAATTACACTTCAAAGAATAGGTTTCTGACTCTGGGTCTTGAGGTCTTTTTAAAAACCTACCTTCATGGGGAGCCTGGGTGGCTAAGTCGGTTAAGCATCTGTCTTCAGCTCAGGTCATGATCCCCAGCTCCCTGCTCAGCAGGGAGTCTGCTTCTCCCTCTTCCTCTGCATCTCCACCACCACTTGTGTTGCTCTCTGTTTAAACCCAAAGGCTAGTATGAACAGGGGTTCATAGAAACTCCACTCTCACCCATGAGAACTGCATTATCTGTTGTTATCTCAAATTGGGAAGCTATCTACTTCCTTACCTGACACAAGTCACAGTGAGTTTTAATAGAATTCTTTAGCCTCTCTCAAAACACGAAACTCCTTCTCTCTCTCTCTCCCTCTCTCTCTTTCTCTCTTTTTCCTTTTATTTATAGCATCTGGTCACAAAACAAAATTCAAGTACTCTTCTTTGGCAAGATTTTATGATCTCTTGGTCACTATGACTCATTTCCTTAGGTTTTGAAAACTGACTTAACTTTCTCTCTACCTAAACAACACATACTGTCTTGCATTTGTGCTTCAGTGATTATTTGGATGATTTATTTACTTTAATCATTTCTTATTGAAGTAACAACCTCCAAATACCGTTACAAAAACACAACTTCTTTGTTTTTTTGTTTTGTTTTGAGATTGCAGATGAGCTATAACTTTTCTGCAGTCTTCTCATCTCTAAGGAGTTCTTGTACTTTAATGCAGGCCAAAAGACTGCCCGCACCTGGGATCTGCTGTTCTCATGGTCCTAGTACAGGAACAGAATGAAACAGAACCAAATCATGTAAGTTCATTGAATGCTTCGGTACATATCTGGAGAAAATTATGTCTGCTTGCACACCATGGGTCAAAGTATGGTTAAGCACAAGTCAGTAAAGTATACTCGGTCTCCAAGGAAGCATGGCATGGGTTGGAAGAGAACAAAGAACTGAACAGTTAGTACATTCTACCATAATTCTACCCTCTTGGCCAAAAACATCTGCTTTTTCTTAGTGCAGTTAAACTCATCCTCTCTGAGAGATTCCAAGTGCCTCATCCAATTATTGTAATCAGACTTAAAATTTGGAGCTGATGATCTGCCTCAGGTCAGGATGCAGTTTTATTTGATCCAACATCTGTGAGCTGAAAAATAAGATACTGTTTTTTTACATCACACACACGCACACACGGTCACACCACAGAACGATGGAACAGTAAGTACTAAGACAATGACTAAATTATCACATCTGGAAAAAAGGAAAAAATAGACACATACAATTCACTGGTCAATAGCAGTTCTGAAGACAAGGCAAAAGTTGTGAAGTCCCCCTTTCTTGAAATACGGAATATCCCTTGATGACATTCTTGTTTACCCTAGAAGGGACTCCCTGAGGCATTGTTTTCCAGGGCTCTGCTCTGTGGAAAGTCATTCCTTTTTTATAAGCCTCCTGGGATACTTTTGGAGAGAAGAGAAGACTATTAACTTTCAGGGGATTATGCAGTATTCTAAGCATGTTTCTTGTACTTCGGAATTTTGGAACTCAAAGGTCATATTTTCATCTCAAACAGTCACAGTTTTCCTTAATCTAGACTGGTAGGATTTTAGGCAATACAACACACTCAATTTAAAAAAAAAAAATATCTTATTAATTGATTCAACTCCAAATGTTTATAGATAGATGGCTCGCTCTATCGGATTAGAAATACCTTGAGTTTCTCAGGCTTCCATGGGATAATATCCTTGTTGTCTTTCCTGTAGCTATTCTGTTTAACTGAACAGAATTTCCAAGTGCAAAGTGATTTTAAGTATATATATTAACAAAGGGTATGAGGACCAGAGCATCCTTGACTTTATATTTATTTTTAAAAATATTTTTATCAATCCTTTCACTGGCTAGAATTGAGAAAGAGTTGTTTCTTCAAATCCTATAGTCCTGATACTCTTCTCATTTTCTTTTTTAAAATCCTGTTTGTAAGCAGATTTTTCTTTGCCTGGGCCAATCTAACTTTTGCAGTATTTATCCAGTGCAGCTAATAATAAACAGTTCATGCCACCCATATTCTCTATTGGATAAAACTTCATTTCCCAAAGTAATAAATTTATTTGACAATTTTTCTGTCTTGCAAGTTATTGGAGGTGATAGTCATACCCAATGTTTTTCTTATGCATAATGTGGTGGCAAACATCAATAGCATTTTCCTCATGAGTTGGTATCTAGAACAAAAGCTTATGGCATATATTTTAGGTGTTTTCTGTGGCAGCTTGCTGTGGTTGTTCTTTTTTTTTTTTTTAGTCAGCTCTTGCTTTAGAAACAAACAACACTAGTATTTTAGGACTTACACAGACAAGAATGTTTTTATTGTTTACCTTAACTGATGCTGCAGATGAGATGTTCCTTGTCTGGCTTCTGTTGGTAATGCATGGCTACACCGGCCTTCTCATTCCAGAATTCATGCTGAAGGAGAAATCCTCATTTAGGACCTGTTATATACATGGCAGAGGGCAGAATTTCAAGATGCAGCAGCAGAGGGCATGTGATATATTTCATTGGTCTACATTCCCCTGGCCAGTGAAGTCTTGTGCTTAAAGTCAATTGACAATATATTTTACTTATAGAGAAACATGGCATAACGTAGAGAAAAATAATTGTGAATCAAAATTTAATGTCCCTCACCATTTCTTATGGGTTGAATTGTGTTCCCCCAAAATTCATATGTTGAAATCTTAATCCCCAGTACCTCAGAATGTGATGGTGTTTGGAGATAAGGCTTTGAAAGAGAAAATTAAGTTAAAATGAGATCATTAGGGTGGGCCCTATTCCAATATCACTGGTATTCTTATAGGAACAGGGAATTTAAACACAGACATGCCCACAGGGAGAATGCCATGATTCAGTCTGCTCAGACTGCCATGACAAAATGCCACAGACCAATGGCTTAAACAATAGAAATGTGGTCTATCACAGTTCCGAAGGCGGGGAGACCTAGATCAAGGTGCTAGCAGATTCAGTCTTTCTGGCTGGCAGTCATCTGCCTTCTTGCTGAGTCCAAGCATGTCCTTTTTGCTTCTCACCAGCCCGACCTTGTGACTGCTTTTAACTTTAAAATTATATCCACAAAGTCCCCATCTCTAATGACAGTCATGCTGGAGTTTAGGACCTCAACATGAATGGAGCTGAGGGCCACAGTTCAATCCATAACATACTGCATGAAGATGCACACAGAAGACAGACATCTATCTACAAGCCGGAGAGAGAGGCCTCTGTGACAGATCCCTACCATCTCTATCTCATACATCTAGCCTCCAAAACCGAGAAAATGCTTCTGTGTTGTTTAAGCCCCCCAGTCTGTGGTACTTTGTAATGGAAGCCCTTGCAAACTCATATACCACCCAAGGCCACCTCATTCTCCCCTGCCTCAGTCATAGTTCCATAGAGACTGCCCCCTTACACAAACAGGATATTCTCATTGCAGGACACAGCTCAAATAGGAAATTCCACATTTCAATATATAACCTCTAACAATACATTTATGTTCCTCCAGCTCCGTTTCTCTGTTACTTTCATCACCTGGTACTTGCTTTATAATCTTTCAATACCTCCAGAATATTGATTATTTTGTATCATATGTAAAACACTGAATGCTCATCCATTAACTTTCTTTCCTAATTAAGCAAATTGCTTTAGTGCAACATGAATCTCAATGCAAGGAAACATCTGGTTCCTTCCTCCCTTGCCCCTCCATTGCACTTTAATATTCTTAATATGGCCAAAATGGTTTAGTTATAGTGATATTTGTAAGGCTAGAATTCTCCTTAAATTGCTTTAAATAAAAGTGGATGATTAAAAGAAATCTCATTGAATGTAAGAAGTAGAGTACTACCTTCCTCAGACTGAGTGGAGATCTAGCCACCTGAACTGGAGTTGTCATAAGCTCCTCATTAACACATATTTTCCTCCTCTTTTCATTTGTTTTCTCTTAGCCCTGTTAAATTAATTAAACAAGGAGCCCATTACACTGAGGTAGTTCTAATGCTGAGGCGGCCAACATCAGCAAACCAAAATCAAAGCCTCTAAGTGCCTCAAGGTCACAAAACCTTAGAACAACCAAACGCAGACAGCCAACTAGACTTTGAGCTATAGCCAATCTACCATTCCCTCACTTTGCTTTCATCTTTTCTCCCTGTCTTTCCCAGGTCCTGTCATTGGAGCTTGTCTAACCACTTGCAGCTTGGCACTACCCTCCTCAAATTGTTTTTTGCTCAAATAAGCTCTTAAAATTTTAATATGTCTCAGTTTATCTTTTAAAAGCCCATATTAGCATATACAATTCAAATTGAGACGGATCAAAACAGGGTTTTGTCAGTTCCATTTACTGTTGTTTTCCAGTTTCTAGAACTCCATGAGGAATTTGTAGGTGCTAAATATAAGTGAATACAATGCCGGAAGAATACAGGGATAACCACAGGCATGGTCCATGACAAATGTAACTGAAAGTTTCCAGTTGAAAGAAAAAGTCAGCGCTGACTATTGACCAGGATCGGAGAGCGTAAGGCCATCTTGCTGGCTGACCTACTAGGTAATAGCTTTTTATTTCACTGTATTGTTCCTTGCCCTGGCCTTGAAGTTAAAAGCTAAATGAGGAGGAGAAACATGACGGTATAAAGGACATTTACTCATCTCTCCCTAGTGCAAGGGGCTAGGGTATAGCGTTGGGGAAATATAAATTAAAACAAAATCTCCTCTCCAACCCAGAAAACTTCCTCACAAAAGTAGAAAAGAAATGAAATGGTTTATTATTGAATAATACTTAGACTAGAATACAGTGCATATCACAGGCAATTTGCCAAAAGATTGCAAAGGCCAAATAAAATCATACCAATTTATATAGCCAGGCAGATGTAACACATTACATACATGTGATAAGAACTTGACAGACCATTTGTCACACATAAATCATCTTAAATTCACATGTTAATTGGAGCGATCACCGCTAGCTATTTGGCATTATACAAAGGAAACACGAACTTTTCATATTTTTATGACAGGAAATGTTTGCAATCTGGAGTGAGTTGCCTACACAATTTAGACTCCAGCTCTCCCACAGAAACTGGGAAATTGGGACACTATTTTCCTTGATAATGACATTTCAAAGAGATGGCTCCCAGGTCATTTCAAAGACATTCCTGGGTCCCAAAGCTGAGGCTTAACTCAGCTTTTCAAAAGATTTACATGTATATGTGCCCCTTCGAATCACTGTGTTTGTATCCTTTGGATAAATACCTAGTAGTGCAATTGCTGGGTTGTTGGGTAGCTCTGTTTTTAACTTTCTGAGGAACCCTCTGTACTGTCTTTCAGAGTGGCTGCATTCCCATCAACAGCATGAAGAGGGTTCCCCTTTTTCCACATCCTCACCAGCATCTGTCGTTTCCTGACTTGTTAATTTTAGCCATTCTGACTGGTGTGCGGTGGTATCTCATTGTGGTTTTGATTTGTATTTCTCTGATGCCAAGGGATGTTGAACATATTTTCGTGTGTCTCTTGGCCATTTGTATGTCTTCTTTGGAGAAATGTCTATTCATGTCTTCTGCCCGTTTCTTGATTAGATTATTTGTTTTTTGGGTGTTGATTTTGATAAGTTCTTTGCAGATTTTGGACACTCGCCCTTTATCCGATAAGACATTTGAAAATATCTTCTCCCATTCTGCTGGTTGTCTTTTAGTTTTGTCAACTGTTTCCTTTGCTGTGCAAAAAGTTTTATCTTGATTAAGTCCCAATAGTTCATTTTTCTTTTGTTTCCTTTGTCTTTTTGATAGCTTAGATCTTGAAGAGGCATCCCTGAGCCAATGCCCCAGGGGTTCCTGTTGGCTCCAACTGTTATTTTGACTCAGAGCAGACCAAAATTTAAGAGATGATCTGTTCCATTCTAAATATATGACTTAGGTCATATCATTTCTCTTTACTCTCATTCACATATTATTTACAATAACAAAGGTTTTGCTTCCTCAGTTCTGACTAATTTTCAGAATAAAATGGAATGTGAAAAGAACCCGGAGTTAAATTTAAAAAAAAAAAAAAAGATTTACACACAGTCCCCATAGTTTATTTTTGCCTTTTTTTCCCTTGCCCCAGGAAACTTATCCAGTAAGCAGTTGCTACAGCTGATGTCAAAGAGGTTACTGCCTTTGTTTTTCTCTAGGATTTTGATGATTTTCTATTTCACATTTAGGTCTTTTATCCATTTTGTATTTATTTTTATGTATGGTATAAGAAAGGGGTTCAGTTTCATTCTTTTGCATGTAGCTGTCCAGTTTACCCAACACCATTTGTTGAAGACACCATCTTTTTCCCATTGGATACTTTTTCCTGCTTTGTCAAAGATTGCCCATATAGTTGTGAGTTCATTTCTGAGTTTTCCATTCTGTTCATTGATCTATGTGTCTGTTTGTGTGCCAGTACTATACTGTACTGATCACAACAACATTGTAATTTAACTTAAAGTCCAGAATTGTGAGACAGGAAGCCATCAAAATCCTAGAGGAGAGCATAGGCAGTAACCTCTTTGACATTGGCTGTAGCAACTTCTCACTACATATGTCTCCTGAGGCAAGGAAAACCAAAGCAAAAATAAACTATTGGGACTTCATAAAAAAAAAAAACAAAAAACAAAAAACAAAAAACCTTCCACACAGCAAAGTAAACAAAACTAAAAGGCAACTTATGGACTGGGACAAGATGTTTGCAAATGACATATCCAATAAAAGGTTAGTATCCAAAATATATAAAGAACTTATAAAAGTCAACACCCCCCAAAAAACTAACCCAGTTAAAAGATGGGCAGAAGAAATGAATAGACACTTTCCCAAAGAAGACATGCAGATGGCTAACAGACACATGAAAAAATGATCAATATCATTCATCATCAGGGAAATACAAATCAAAACTACAGTGAACTATCACCTCACACCTGTCAGATGGCTAAAATTAACAACACAAGAAACAACAGGTGTTGATGAGGATGCAGAGAAAGGGAAACTGTTGGTGGGGGTGCAAACTGGTGCAGCCATTCTGGAAAATAATATGGAGGTGCCTGAAAAAGTTAAAAATAGAGCTACCCTATGAGCCAGCAATTGCACTACTAGGTATTTACCCAAAGGATACAAAAAGTACTCAAGGGATATATGCACCCTGATGTTTATAGCAGCATTATGAGCAAGAGCCAAATTATGGAGAGAGCCCAAGTGTCCATTGACAGATGAACGGATGATACACACACACACACACACACACACACACACACAGTGAAATACTACTCAGCCATAACAAAGAATGAAATCTTGCCACTTGCAATGACAATGGATGGCGCTAGAGGGGATTATGTTAAGTGAAATAAGTCAGAGAGACAAATACCATACGATTTACCTCATATGTGGAATTTAAGAAACAAAACAGATGAACATAGGAAAAAAAGAGAGAGAGAAAGCCGCAAACCAGAAAACAGACTCAATAGAGAACAAACTGAGGGTTGCTGGAGGGGAGGTAGCTGGGGGAATAGGTTATGGGTGATGGAGATTTAGGAGGGCACTTGTGATGAACTGCATGTTAACTAGTTGGAATTTCAATAAAAACTTGAAAAAAAGAAATAAAATAAAGTAGGACAGAAAAGAAAAGATTTACATACAATTTAAAGAGACAAAGAAAGATCTTACAAGTTCCCTAAGAAAAATACTCCAAAGAAAGGAGGGGAGGAGTGTTTTCCCTTACTTTCAACAGGGCTGATTAAGCTTCTTATTTTTAATTTGTATTGACCATTAAGGATAACAGGCTCAAGCTGTGGAAAGGGTTGAGAGGTTATATTAGAGCAAATTCAAAAGGTCACAGCTCTGAATTGATGACCTGGGACTGGTCGCTTTTGGTTACTGTGTTTATGACCTAAATTACTGTATAACATTTTATTTCTTATTAATAATTCAAGAAATCATGAAGCTTACAGGAGTTTTCATGTGGGAATAGGAGAAAAAGTATAGTCAAAGAGTAGAGTTGAGGGACAGTGAGTAAAAAACAGATGCTTTTAAAATTATACCTTTTATATGCTTTTATAATTATATTAACTATGTGTGCATGTACACACGCACACCCCCCATTTCAGAACATTTTGTCAGGACCTAATGAAGAGTGTGTGCCACCCAGGGGAAACTGGTTTCTATATTTTTAACTGCTTAGTTTTATCAAATGCAGCCACAATTTTAAAAAATTATGTCATTGGAAAGCAGGTTAAATGTATAAAAGTATGAAGGTAAAGAATGTGCATTATTAGTAAACCCCATGTTAACTATTTTTTTTCTTCAATGCTAGGGAGAATGAATCTTTTTTCTTCTAGAAGGGAGAAGCTATATTTATGTCTTGTCCCACTCCCCTTGCTGATGCCACCCTACAGAGCAAGACATTTATTCCTACTTAAAGAGGAAAATCAGAGGTCATAAATGTGACAGCTAATCTTCATATCTTCATATTGTGGACCCCCAATATACATATTTTATCCCCTCATGATATATTTCTATGCAATCACACTAAAGTGTACACACACGCACACACATGCACACACACACGCGCGCACACACACGCATGCACTGACTTATACTCTGCTGTTTTTTGTTGTTAAGGTAGGTAGCTGTTCAGTCATATTGTCTCTATGAGACAAAGCCACACTGAATACGAAGTGCTCTCTATTGAGAGACCCTATAGAGCTGACTGTTCATAGAAATAGACAAGTAGAAACTGATCTTTGGGATCACAATAATACTTTCCAAACCACAATACAGACTGGTGGCTCTGACTGGAAGTCAGATAACTCCATACTTCTTTGCAGTGGAACTTGGTGATAAGCATGTAAAAAATGCTTAAGGCAGATGAGGAAGTGGGGTCTTGACCTTCAGCTCAGTTTAATTTTAAAATGTTAATTCACCACCTTATAAAGGAGAAACAGACTCACTTGACTGGAACATGGGTCACAGTTACCATTTTTATCACAACTCAACTCCCACATTCAAGCTCAAGAATATGATCCTTATACTTTATATCTACACACAGTTTCCTGATTGTGTTAGTCCTCAAACTCTTAGTTGTTTTGCACTCCAACTGCTTCTGTAACAATGATAGTTCCACATGAAACAGGTGCATCAAGAAGAAAACAACACTTTTGAACACAATCTGCTTTAATTACTAGAATATTTTCTCCTCTACCAAGGACAATTTTGTTTGCATGAGCCTGTCTTGGAATTGTCAGGGATGATGGCAATCACCTAATTCCACACCTTCTACAGTGCAGTTCCTCTCCAGCTTCTGGTTATTCCCAATGCAGGAAAAATCTCCAAGGCCCAAAGCCTCCTTTACCTAGAGATTGCTTTGGGTTTCAGCATACAGATGATTTACTTTGGGAAGTTTCCCCTGACTCCTCAAGGTTAATTTATGAACCCCTCATAAGTACTATCTGCTATATTTCTTTAGTAAAATCCTGCTTTACAATTGGCTCTTTCTTTCAGTGTTTCCTGCTAGACGGATTTCAGATTCTATAAATAAGGACGTTTGTTGATCTTGTTCTTTATGATAATCTGCTTCCAGTACAATGTCCCTCCTATAATAGACGATTAATAAATATTTTGACTTGGTGAATGAATAGTACTATAACTTCAAATGTGACAGATCTTTTGAAGATAGTATTGAAGTCCAAGGATCAAAATTCTTTCTGAATTTTGTATCAAGAATAGTGTCTTTAGGGTGCCTGGGTGGCTCAGTTGGTTGAGTGACTGCCTTCAGCTCAGATCATGATCCTGGAGTCCCGGGATCGAGTCCTGCATCGGTCTCCCTGCTCAGCAAGGAGTCTGCTTCTCCCTCTGACCTTCCTCCCTCTCATGCTCTCTCTCTACCATTCTCTCTCTCTCTCTCAATAAATAAATAAAAATCTTAAAAAAAAGAATAGTGTCTTTACACAGATAGCATGATTAATGGTATAATAATGTTTTCTATTTTAGGTTGGATTCTTAGATTAGAATTAAACATTTGATTCACACATGAAATATGATTGTACCCACATTATTGATGGGCCCATTTTAAACCTTACTCTTGTTTAGTTTTCTTTTTAAAATTTCTCCTTTATAATTCTCACATTATTCTAGTTATCTTGACATTAATAAATATTGCACATCACCATGAAGTGCCTGAAATTGATATTGAAATGAACTTGGAATATGGTTTAAAAACTTAGAAAAAACCATAATGCCAGAAAAAATGCATTGACTTTTTTCCATACAGAAACACTAGTCAGCTTCCTCTCAAAATGTAGAATTATTTATGATGGTTTTTACATTGTTCCAAGGAAAATACTGAAACTAAAACTGAATAAAAGTTAAAATTGACCTTTGCAAAAGACATGAGCTAATTACAGATAGATTTTGCTAACAAAAGGGAAAAAATCCTGTTTTAATTTTTTCTTAATTTTTAAAAAGTTTTCATTTAGATTCCAGTTAGCACACAGTGGCAGTTTTAGTTTCTGGTGTACAATGTAGTGATTCAGCACTTCCATACAACACCCGGTGCTCCTCCCAGCACATGCCTCCTTCATCCCCACCATCCGTTCCACCCATCCCCCACCCACCTCCCCTCTGGTGACCATCAGTTTGTTCTCTGTAGCTAAGAGTCTGTTTTTTGTTTTGCCTCTCTTTTATTTCCCTATGTTTATTTGTTTTGTTTCTTAAATTCCACATATGAGTGTAATAATATGGCATTTGTCTTTCTCTGCCTGACTTATTTCACTTAGCATACTCTCTAGCTCCATTCGTATCACTGCAAATAGCAAGATTTCAGTCTTTTTTATGGCTAATATTCCTGTGTGTGTGTGTGTGTGTGTGTGTGTGTACCACATCTTCCTTATTCATTCATCAATGGACACTCGGGCAGTTTCCATAATTTGGCTATTATAGATAATGCTGCTATAAACATAGGGTACATGTATCCCTTTGAATTAGTACTTTTGTATCCTTTGGGTAAATACCTAGAAGTGCAATTGCTGGATTGTAGGGTCGTAGGGTAGTTCTGTTTTTGACTTTTTGAGGAACCTCCATATTATTTTCCAGAATGGCTGCACCAATTTGGATTCCCATCAACAGTGAAGAGGGTTCCTTTTTCCCACATCCTCACCAACACGTGTTGTTTCTTGTGTTGTTAATTTTAGCCATTCTGACAGGTATGAGGTGATATCTCATTGTAGTTTTGATTTGAATTTCCTTGATAATGAGTGATGTTAAGCATCTTTTCATGTGTGTTGGCCATCTGGATGTCTTCATTGGAGAAATGTCTGTTCATGTCTCCTTCCCTTTTTTAATTGGATTACTCATATTTTCAGTGTTGAATTTTATAAGTTCTTTATATATTTTGGATACTAAGCTTTTATCGGATATGTCATTTGCAAATATTTTCTCCCATTCTATAGGTTGCCTTTTAGTTTTGTTGATTGTTTCTTTTGCTGTGTGGAAGCTTTTTATTTTGATAAAGTGCCAATAGTTTATTTTTGCTTTTGTTTCCCTTGCCTCAAGAGACATATCTAGAAAGAAGTTGCTATGGCCAATGTCAAAAAGGTTACTGCTTGTCTTCTCTTCTAGGATTTATATGGTGTCAGGTCTCACATTTAGGTATTTAATTCATTTTGAATTTATCTATATGGAGAGTGTAAGTGGTCCAGTTTCATTATTTTCATGTTACTGTCTAGTTTTCCCAACGTCATTTGTTGAAGAGGCTTTTTCCCATTGGGTATTCTTCCTTGCTTTGTTGAATATTAACTGACTGTATAATTGTGGGTTCATTTCTTCTATTCTTTTCTATTGATCTATGTGTCTATTTTTGTTCTAGTACCATATTGTTTTGATTACTATAGCTTTGCAATATAACTTAAAGTCTGGAATTATAATGCCTCTAGCTTTGTTTTTCTTTTTCAAGATTGCTCTGGCTATTTAGGGTCTTTTGTGGTTCCATAAAAAGCTTAGGATTGTTGTTCTAGTTCTGTGAAAAATGCTGTTGGTATTTTTATAGGGATTGCATTAAATGTGTAGATTGCATTGAATAGTATAGACATTTTAACAATATTTGTTCTTCTAATCCATGAACATGGGAAGTTTTTACATTTCTTTGTGTCATCTCCAATTTCTTTCATCAGTGTTTTATGGTTTTCAGATTACAGGTCTTTCACATCTTTGGTGAGTTTATTCCTAGGTATCTTATGGGTTTTGGTGCAATTGTCAATGGGATTGATTCCTTAATTTTTCTTTCTGCTGCTTCATTGTTGGTGTATAGACATGCAACAGATATCTACATTGATTTTGTATCCTACAACTTTACTGTATTCATGTATCAGTTCTAGCAATTTTTTGGTGGAGTCTTTCAGGTTTTCTATATAGAGTATCATGTCATCTGCAAATAGTGAAAGTTTGACTTCCTCTTTACTGATTTGGATCCTTTTATTTCTTTCTGTTGTCTGATTGCTGTGGCTAGGACTTCTGGTACTATGTTAAATAACAGTGGTGGGAATGGAAATCTCTATCTTGTTCCAGACTGTTGAAGAAAAACTCTCAGTTTTAACCCATTGAGGATGATATTGGCTGTGGATTTTTAATATATGACATTTATTATGTTGAGGTATGTTTTCTCTAAACCTATGTTTTATTGAGGGTTTTAATGTGGTTAGATGTTGTACTTGGTCAAATGTTTTTTCTGCATCTATCGAAATGATCATATGGTTCTTATCTTTTCTATTAATGTTATGTATCACATTGATTGACTTGTGAATATTGCAGATAATCTTCCTGCCCTAGAATATCCTGCACAATCAGCTAAAAAATAGAAAAAAAAGTACTAGTAAGGAGAAAATAGTGTTTTGATATGGTATATGGCATAACAAGGGATAGCTTTTTTAGACTATTGTGACTTCAGGAGAAATTTAAAATTTAAAGTGATAGTATGTGTGCATATATATGTACATGTGTGTGTTTTTCAATAATTTCATAAGCTGTTTAAGTATTTTTGTCTTGCTAATCATGATGAGAAGATTCCTGTTCATGTATCTCTATTTTGCTTTGCTTATTTCCAGATATTATGTCTCTTTAGCCACTAGATTTCAAAAGGTAACTAATCTCCTGGCAAAGTATTTCCTATGACACACAAGATCTTTAGTAGTTCCCAAAATAGCCCAAATTTCAACGAGGAAAACATACTTCATTGATTTTTTATTTTGTGTGAAGTTTCAATAGCTGTTGTTTTATGTATGTTTTAATGTAATTTCTGTGACCATAGAGTGAATTGGGGGATGATAAGGAAAGTCATTTACAATTTTTCAGCCTGGAAGTGTCTTATTCTTTAAAACAACAAATGGAAGGTCAAAGAAAGACTTCACATTGCCTAATTACTATTTATTTGTTATCATTATTATTATTATTTTTCTAGAGGGAGGGCCAGAGAGGAGAGGAGAGGGGCAGAGGGAGAGTATGAGAGGGAATTTTAAGCATGCTAGGCGTGGATCCCAATGTGGGGCTTGATCTCACATCACTGAGATCATGACCTGAGCTGAAATCAAGAGTCAGATGCTTAAGTGACTGAGCCACCCAGGTGCTCCACTTAGTTACTATTTAAAACAAAACACTTTTTTAAAGATTATTTGAGAGAGAGAGAGAGCTCAAGCAGGGGGAGGGGCAGAGGGAGAAGGAGAGAATCTCAAGCAGACTCCCCACTGAGTGTTGAGCCTGATGTGCAGCTTTGATCTCATTGAGCCAAAATCAAGAGTCAGATGCTTAATTGACTGAGCCACCCAGGCACCCTTAAAACAAAATATTAAAAGTCAGTTGCATTACACAACATTGCCTAGTATGCATTCACAGTAATAGCTCTTTCTTTCACATATCTGACTGTGTTAAGCTAAAATCATCACATAAGTTATTTTCTTGTTTTCAATAACATAATAAGAACTTAAAAAAAATAAATGAGGGGCACCTGGGTGGCTCAGTTGGCTAAGTGTCTGCCTTTGGCTCAGGCCATGATCTCAGGGTCCTGAGATCAAGCCTGGAGTCAGGCTCCCTGCTTGGTGGGGAGTCTGCTTCTCCCTCAGCCCCTCGCCCCTGCTCATGCTCTTTCTCTCTCTCTCTCTCAAATAAATAAATAAAATCTTAAAAAAATAAATAAAAATAAATGATATAGCAGTGAGCACACCGCACACCCAATTATGGTTTATATTACCTTTCTTCAATGAAAGGAACTAGTGCTTCTTAGAGAAAGATCTGATTTTCGGACTGGTATTAGAATGTACAAGATAAGTAAAAAATATTTTATAATAACTGTAAGGAAGTGCTAGAATACACACACATACACTAATTGAGATATGTCAGAAAGACAGAGATACCAACCAAGAGCATTGCTAATGGCAAAAGAAGGAAAAAATTTGAGCAGGAAAATTTATAAAAATTGTATTGGGTTAACCCAATGTATAAAATAAACATCCCTAAGTCTATATTGTTATAAATGGTTGAATAAACAAATAGGAGAGAATAGACTAATCTCCTGTGCAGAAAATTACAACCAATTTATGACAATCATCCTCAGGGAGGTGGAACATAACTCCCTACTTTTGAGGTGTGGCTGCAAAATGGTTTCCTTCCCAATAACACAGAATATAAAGGGAGAACAAGATCTAACAACTGTGGAGAAACCTGACAAACTTCATCAAAGCAATAATGGTTAACATTGGTCATGATAGTTCCAGTTGATAGTATACACCTTTGAGATGATGTGATAAGAATGGCATTTTCCTCTGTGTCCTTCCTCCCCCAAAATCCCATGATCACAGTCTAATGATAAAAAGAACATCAGACAAATCCCAATTGAAGGATATTCTACAAAACAACTGACTAGTAGTCCTCAAAACATAAAGTTATCAAAAACAAGCAAAATCTGAAGAACTGTCATAGCCAAGATGGGCCTAAGGAGACATGACTAACCATGTTGTGATATCCTGGATGGGATCCTGGAAGAGAGAATGAACATTAGGTTAATGATAAGAAAATAGGAATACAGTATGGACTTTAGTTAATAAAAACATATTAATATTGATTCATTAATTGTGATATACATGCCTGGTAGTAAAATGTTAACAATAGAAGAAACTGGATGTATAGTATCTGGGAACTTTCTATATTAGCTTTATCATTTTTGTGTGAATCTAAAACTCTAAAATAAGAAGTTTATAAAAATATAAATGATGAGATGGCATTCAGAATTATACATTATGTGTTGAGCTCATAAGATTGGTTACTGTGGGCTACGAAAAACAGGCATTTTCAATATGACATAATAGTTTGGGTTTACTTAAACTTAAAATTATTATTTTTTTAAAGATTTTATTCATTTATTCATTAGAGACAGAGGGAGAGAGAGGGAGAGAGAGAGAGAGAAGCAGAGGGAGAAGCAGGCTCCCAAGGAGCAGGGAGCCCGATGCGGGACTCAATCCCGGGACCCTGGGATCATGACCTGAGCCGAAGGCAGACACTTAACCATCTAAGCCACCCAGGCGCCCTAAATGTAAAATTATTAATAGAACAAAACAAAATGCTCAAAATGATTTATGATCTATACTAAAGATAAAACATGTAATAATACAAATTCATCAAATTTTAAAATAAAAGAGATTTTTGACAGCCATTTTCAAAATGAAAACTAGAGACAGATAGACATGGTACAACTGGGCAAAGAGATACATCAGAGATTAAATGGCCAGCCCCAAGCTGGATTTGATAATATTGTTTTGTTAAAAATGTCAATACTCTATCTGCCCTGGATTGAAGGAGATGAGGCAGAGTACATATAGACCTACTTACATTTTTTTTTTAAGATTTTATTTATTTGACAGAGAGAGACACAGCGAGAGAGGGAACACAAGCAGGGGGAGCAGGAAAGGGAGAAGCAGGCTTCCTGGCGAGCAGGGAGCCCAATGCGGGGCTTGATCCCAGGACCCTGGGATCATGACCTGAGCCGCAGGCTGACACTTAACGACTGAGCCACCCAGGCACCCCTAGACCTACTAACATTTTAACATCATAAATAAAAGTTTTATAAAGTTGGAAAATAAAAGAAGATCCACATGTCAGCATGAAAACTATGGAAAGATCATTTTTTTAAATTGTCAATTTTTAAATGATAATTTATATCACCCTGACACAACAAATTAACTTGAAATCAAATTGGTCTCTTCTTGACAATGAATTCTACTCTCATATCAAAGCTTTGTCTCTGATAAAAATAGGAAAAAATAGGGTGCCTGGGTGGCTCAGTTGGTTGGGCGACTGCCTTCGGCTCAGGTCATGATCCTGGAGTTCCGGGATCAAGTCCCACATCGGGCTCCCTGCTCGTCAGGGAGTCTGCTTCTCCCTCTGACCCTCTTCCCTCTATCTCTCTATCTCTCTATCTCTCATTCTCTCTCTCTCAAATAAATAAATAAAATCTTAAAAAAAAGAAAATAGGAAAAAATAGGATTTTGTGGGGATTTATATTGCCTGGCTAGGTAAGATTTAATAAACACATGCCTCCCTGGATGAGACTAATTGCAAAGCAAAGAAGGAGTGTCCAGAAAACTGGGCTCCCTTTAAGGTTTCCTGGCTGAAAACAGCTGGATCCTCCCTAGGACTCAATACACTCATCCAGGGAGTAAATTGTTGACTTAGAAGAGACATTTATCTTTGGAGGTCACGCGCTCCACGCAGTCCTGTCTGCATGCCCATCAGGAGCTCAGCTTGTTCTATTCACACAATACTCCCTAGACCACTGTCTTGATTATTACAGTTTCACATTCCTTCTTGTTTTTCTTATTCTCTTGTTGTACTGTTAATCCTCACAATAAAGGTGCAGGCAGATTCTGGCTCGGGACCTTTGACCACTAGAGCCTCTGGTTCCCAGGCCCTCTCCTTGCTCCTACTAAGGTGTCTGGAGTAATCTTTTCATTCTCGCCTCAGGGTTTATTGGCCAAACCCGACAGTATTTCAAGTTACTTCCAAAGCAGAATATACTACAATCCTTCTGAACCTTCGCACAATTACTGAGTTTACATATGCTCTTTTATGGAGACTTTAATGAAGGTCATCATATGTATTCGGAAGGAAAGATTATATCATAAAAATTTAAAAATAAAAGCTTACTGCATAGTTATACCTTGTGCTTTGGTTGTGGAAATAGATCACACATAGTAAAATTTGACATTAAGGCTATGTCCTTTACTTGCATGTCCTGCATAAAGTGAGGAAAAAAAAATACACACTCCAACTAATCAGCTAGTCATAACACCTTGGCTATTATAAATACACTTTTATCTACTTTCTTCAGAACAAGTGTGGGTAACTACAGAAACTGAGAAAAATCTCAACTGTTTTTTTTGTTTTTTGGTTTTCCTGAGAACTATTTTTCTCTTATATCAGAATTTTTTTATGGCACAAAGGAAGGTGAGGTTGATTATTTTGTGACACAAGGAACTAGCATAGTGACCCAAGCAAACTGCCAAGGGCTCTTTCTATAGACTATTTCCCACAGTTTGCAAAATATATAAATATATATGTATATGTATATATATATATAAAGATTTTATTTATTTATTTGACTGAGGGAGACAGTGAGAGAGGGAACACAAGCAGGGGGAGTGGGAGAAAGAGAGAAGTAGGGTCTCCGCTGAGCAGAGAGACTGATGCGGGGCTCGATCCCAGGACCCTGGGATCATGACCTGAGCCTAAGGGAGATGCTTAACGACTGAGCCACCCAGGTGCCCCTATATATATATATATATTTTACAGAGAGATATACTTAAATGTATGGGCATTAATATAAATGAGTACTTAATGCAGAGTAGGGGTGAATTGGTCTTTATCATTTTCACTTTGTGACTCCTTTTATGTCTCATAGTTTATTGAACAATTTGTAACATTTGGTATGATTCTCAGGATAACAAAATTAGCAGTAGGTTTAAGGAAAATGTAATTGAATTCTGTCTGTGCTAGGAATCAGAGGATAGCAGCCCCCTACCACCGTTTTGAAGGAGATGACAGTCAGGGTAAAAGGATTTATGTGGAAAATGGGGAAGAATGGGCTTCCTACAAGGTAATGTTAAATCAGGACAATTACAAAGTAAAAGCCACTAAACATTCTACAGTGAGTATTTGCTCAGTGGGTCCTCAGTTGGTATCAGAAGCCCTGAGATTATTTTTTGTGTGTACATCTCCCTGCCACTCATCTGATTTGCATCCATAGAATAATCCTTTCCATCTTTATTTTATTTTTTTAAGATTTTTATTTATTTATTTGAGAGAGAGAGAGATAACAAGAAAGAGCACAAGCAGGGATGGGGGAAGAGGGAGAAACAGGCTCCCCGCTGAGCAGGGAGCTTGATGCAGGGCTTCATCCCAAGACCCTGGGATCATGACCCGAGCTAAAGGCAGATGCTTAACTGACTGAGCCACTCAGGTGCCCCAATCCTTTCCTTCTTTAGTGAAAACTGAAAAAAAAACAAATATATATATATATATATATATATATATATATATATATATATATTGCTTCCCTGTTAAGCTTTTGAACTAAGTTTGAAAATCTTTTTTAAATTTCTACTTCGAGTTATTTAAACAACTTTTAGGTGAACTTTGAATAATGTTTGGTTCATTTATGATCTAATAAGTTTCTTGCTAGGTTAAGATTCTAAGCACACTGCCTCCACTCTCAAGTTTTTGCCACCTAGACTTACTCTAAGGAATAATTTCATTTTTTATCAATTAATTTAAATTATATGGATTATTTGTTATTATTTGACCAATTTGACCAAATCAGCAATTTCATATGGTTCAGCTAAAATTTCCAATTACTCAAGTGTCCCATATCTTTTTTTTTTTTCCAAGTGTCCCATATCTAATAGACAGTTAAATACTACCCTGTGCATTCTGAGTTAATTAATCTTGGTCTTTATTGAGAGAGCCTCAAGAATCTAAACTTTGCACAAACAATGAATCATGGAACACTACAGCAAAAACTAATTATGTAATATATGGTGATTAATATACATAAAAAAAAGAATCTAAACTTTGTCTAATCAGCTTGAGAGAAGTATTTCTCTCCCAGAGAGGTTAAAGGGTGACTTTAAGTGATTGAGGGGAGGAGCAGAGGAGGCTTATACACCTCACTTAACCTGCCCTTAGTTCCTGACTAGGTGTTTTGACTAGAGACAAACACATGTTTGAGAACCTATACAATTTCAAGCTATCCCCTGTATACCATTTTCATTTTTGTAAAAACCTATTTTACAGAGCAGGACCATAATAACAGAACACACATTGAACGGGATGAGGCTCCACTGATGGGAAGTAAGGTATCTGTGTGAACTTGATCTAGCCTAGGAAAAAGCAAAACAGAATGCTAATTCTTTTTACAGAGAGCTGTAGATAAAATATTAATGGCAAAAGAGGGGTAGCGGAGACGTATAGGCAGAACAGCTCAATTTATGATCCTGATAGAAAACAGGCTGACTACAGTTCAGCTTCAGAGATAAGCTGTAGTAGTCTACACAAAATAATACGGAGAAACAGAAGGTCAGACAAGAAGCCTGGAACCTTCATGCTGTTCTCCTCCCAAACTCTTCTTGCTCCAAATGATATCAAGATCATGCTAAATTCTTAAAAAAATAAGTACTACAATCACAACATTTAAAGCAAACTTCATCTTGTCTAGAATTTTGGATGCAGATAAGAGCTCAGAGTGTGGAGATTTATGCCTGAGGACTGTCTGCTTGTTTTTCTATTTTTTTCTCTTTTCTCTCACTGATATGAGGTAACTGATGAAAGAAAGGAAGAAAAGAAAGAAAGAAAGAGAGAGAGAAAGAAAGAAAAAGAAAGAAAGAAAGAAGAAAGAAAGAAAGAAAGAAAGAAAGAAAGAAAGAAAGAGAAAGAAAGAAAGAAAGGAAGGAAGGAAAGAAGGAAGGAAGGAAGGAAGGAAGGAAGGAAGGAAGGAAGGAAGGAAGGAAGGAAGGAAGGAAGAAAGAAAGAAAGAAAGAAAGAAAGAAAGAAAGAAAGAAAGAAAGAAAGAAAGAAAGAAAGAAAGAAAGACAACACTATTGTAAATTTAGTCTGAGGTTTATATTGTGACAAGATAATGGGGCACCAGACCTTAATTCTGTTGAAGAAGGAAGAGAGTGCATAGTAATCATCAAATATCTTGGGAAGTGCAGCAAGTGTCCAAATGGGTATCAGTTCAATTCTAGACCAGTTATTTAAAAAAAAGGGAAAAAATGACAAAATTTTGAGGAGAAACAGAAAGTAAGGCACATCTCCATTAATCTCAAGGTGTCCACTGGAAAGTGTAGAAGATATAAAGTTATTCTTTAAAAAGTGTTTAAAGCCAACAAGATTTATAAACTTAGAAAGTTGGAAGGATAAATTATTTCTCAAAGGCTTTCTTGCTTTTTATTAAAATGAGAAAGAGAAGGAAGAGTTAGAAACATGACTGAATATGAAGAGAATTTCACTCACTGCAGTAAGGAAAAAACATTTAATATATTAGAGTGGTTTATTCCTTGGATGGAAATTTCTAGAATTAATTCCTACTAGAATATCTCCTCTGCATAACTTTAATACATTAGTTGAAATTTCTGATACCGGAACTGGAGACGAGAACAAGCACTAAAAGTACGTAACTCTCCCAAACAGTTATAAGAGAGTTAACTTAACATCTCTGTATGCTCATCTCTTTTCTATACATTGTCTCATTGACTTAATGTACATTTTATTTACTGTTGAACAAATCTTATCTTACCAACTACATGTACACCTTTTCAGAGCAACAACTGAGCTTTATATTTCTTCCACAGTTTATTGACCATAACAGAACCTTCTTAAACTTTTCTGAAAAGCAATTTATTTTTATCTCTATAATGCTTTCTATAAATAACCAGTAGCTTACTGCTAAATAATATAATGTTGACATCAATTATAGCAGGAAGTTTACTTTATCTTATTAATAAATAGTTACAAGATTTTTAAAAATGAAGTAACAGATTGGAGTGCTCTTCAAGGGACTTGAACATTGGTAAAAACATTTAGCAAGATTTTTGGGGATTCTAATGCCTTTCTAGATCATTTATCTTCATCCTAATCCATGAAAATTATGCATCAAGATGATTATAGGTACTAGAGGCAATTAATGTGCCCAACCTATTAAGAGTACTCTAAATTCCACATAAATTGTCTCTTTCAAAGTGTTAATTAAATGTATGAAAACTTGATTATAATTTGGCCTCCGGCATTTTGAAAATTATTAATCCCCTTAAATTATCTTCCCTTATTACTTCCTTTACTGAAATTCTCTAAATAGAGTAAAATTATAATTCATATCACCAAAAAAAAAAAAAAAAAGACAATCTGCCTCTCTTGGATTTGGAAATTACACAGTTGATTTCAACTAATAGTACTTATCATCCGAGAAAATCAGTTAATGCCCCAAAGCCAAATTTTAGGATAACAGTGTATGAGACTTTTAAAGTGGAACTTATTTTCACAAAAAGGAAAGCACTGTTTATTTCCAAATTCACAATTATGAATTTTGGTTATACATTATGTTTTGAAAAAATTTCCCCAGGAAGGAATGTGAGAAGGTTTAGCCAATGGCAACTTGCAGGAATATCTTTTCTCTTTTATAAAAAGAAATTCTGGGGAAATAGACCCTACATTCTCTCCATTAGAGTTCTTCAATTTATGAACAAGGCCATAAATTATCCCCCATTTAAGTAAGGGCACATTAAATAAGCATTAAATAATGGGGGGAGGGGGTAGTTTCTTTTTTTGTTGTTGTTGAGTGTTTGAATGATCTTCACCTAACTGACAATTCAGATTAATTGCATATTTGGTATATTTCTATCTCTATTCATAATTGAAAGCATCAGTGTAACTTTCACAAGTCAATTACATATGATTAAAGAGTCATATTCAGGGGCGCCTGGGTGGCTCAGTCGGTTAAGCGTCCAACTTTTGGTTTTGGCTCAGGCTGTGATCACAGAGTTGCGGGATCGAGCCCCGCATCAGACTTCACATTCAGTGTGGTGTCTGCTTGAGATTCTCTCCCTCTGCTCCTCCCTCACTCTCATGCTCTCTCTCTCTCTCAAAATAAATAAAATCTTAAAAAAAAATTATATTCAAATCGTATTATGTGATCCCTTTAAATTTGTTTCTATTTGTTTTTAATTTTTGAAAGATTTTATTTATTTATTTGACAGAGAGAGAGAGAGAAAACAAGCAGAGGGAAGGACAGAGGGAGAAACAGACTCCCCACTGAGCAGGGAGCCTGATGAGGGATTTGATCCCAGGACCCTGTGATTATGACCTAAGCCAAAGGCAGATGCTTAACTGACTGAGGCACACAGAAGTCCCTTAAATTTGTTTTTAAATGCTCATTTGTAATTCTTACATTAATTATTATATTTGTTGTAGACATTTGGCAAATCATGTGAGGTCCAAATAAGAATACAGAATACCGATAAACTCCATGACCCAGAAATGACACTTCTAACAACTGTTGTTAGTTGAATGTCTTCCCTGAAAAGAGCTACTGAAGCCCTCACTCTCAGTACCTGTGAGTGTGACCTTATTTGGACATAGGGTTTTTGCAGGTGTCATCAACATGAGGTCATTTTAGATTATGGTGGCCCCCAGACACAGAGAAGAGCATCCTCTGAAGATGAAGACAGAAATTTGGAGGGACATGTCTATAAGCCCATGAACTCCAAGGATTACTAGCAACCACCAGAAGCTAGGAAAAGGTCAGGAAGGATTCTTCCTTAGGATTCAGAGGGGTATGGGCCTATAGACTCTTTAATTTCAGACTTCTAACCTCCAGAACTATGAGAGAATAAATTTCTGTTGTCTTAAGCCACCTAGTTTAACATACTTTGTTACAGGAGCCCTAAGAAGCTGATACTTAGTCCATGTCCTGCTGAACACTTAAGGACACTATTATCAATGCTATTTCATACCTTGATGTGTTTATACATTGCCATAGACAGAATGTCTGTGTACCAAATGTTGAAATCTAATCCCAGTGTGATGGCATTTGGAGGTCAGACCTTTAGGAGTTTATTAGGTCATCAGGGTAAAGCCTTCATGAATGGGATTAGTGCCTTATAATAGAGACCCCAGAGAGCTCCCTTTCCCCTTCTTCCATGTGAGGACATCATACCAGGCACCAAATCTGCTAGTGCCTTTTCTTGGACTTACCAGCTTCCAGAATGAGAAAAATTAATTTCTGTTGTTTATACATCATCCAGCTATGGTATTCCATTATAGCAGTGGAATGGACTAAGATGCAGGTATATCATAAATTCTAGCTGAGGTCATCAAGTGTTTTCTGTAGAAATAATTATTCATGATGACTACTTTTAAATAAAGAGGTCATCCTGTGGTTATATGGGCATTATCCATTCATAGAATTTTAAGATTTTTTTTTCTTTTGTATGGTACTTTATTAAGTATATATTTTTTATTATTATGTTATGTTAATCACCATACATTACATCATTAGTTTTTGATGGAGTGTTCCATGATTCATTGTTTACATATAACACCCAGTGCTTCATGCAGAACGTGACCCCTTTAATACCCATCACCAGGCTAACCCATCCCCCCACCACCCTCACCTGTAGAACCCTCAGTTCGCTTTTCAGAGTCCATAGTCTGTCATGGTTTGTCTCCCCCTCCGACTAACCCCCTTCATTCTTCCCCTCCTGCTATCTTCTTTTTCTTTTTTTTCTTTAACATATAATGTATTATTTGTTTCAGAGGTACAGGTCTATGATTCAACAGTCTTACACAGTTCACAGCGCTCACCATAGCACATACCCTCCCCAATGTCTATCACCCAGCCACCCCATCCCTCCCACCCCCCACCACTCCAGCACCCCTCAGTTTGTTTCCTGAGATTTTAAGTATATGTTTGATATTAAAGAATGAGTCTTATTATTTGGGGAACCACTTAAAGCCTAATTAAATTTAAAAATATTGACTCTTTCATTATTGACAAGTACATTCGGCTTTGGAATTAAATTTAGTCATAGTAGCATGTTCAAATTTATTGTAGCTGATTAATTATACCTTCTTGGATTATTTTATTTTATTTAGAAATTGTTGATTATTCCATCTTTCCAATTCTGAAAGAAGTTTATTAAAATATCTGATTATAATTATAATCTGTTAACATTTACATATCAAAAAATACTTTACCTATCTATCATCCCCTTTATGCATTTTCTATGTAGCTTTATGCATATATGATGTGATGCATATCTCCTTTCTAAATTGTGCTTAAAATTATACAATTTTAAGTTATATAACATCTATCTTGGCCACTTTTATTTTTAATTTTTATGCTTTCTTGAGCATTTCATTTCGGTATCGTAGCCAATGAGGTTTATCCAAGGCATAGTTATTGCTAATTGAAAGCATTTCATTTCTTAAAGTTCCTGTAAATAACATAAAAATGAGGCTTTTTAAAACTATCTGACAGGGGTGCCTGGATGGCTCAGTCAGTTAAGTGTCTGCCTTTGTCTCAGGTCATAATCTCAGGGTCCTGGGATCAAGCCCCACAGTGGGCTCTCTGCTCAGCAGGGAGCCTGCTTCTCCCTCTGCCTGCCGCTCTGCCAACTTCTACTTGTGCTTACTTTTTCTCTCTCTCTGCCAAACAAATAAAATCTTAAAAACAAAACAAAACTATCTGACATAACTTTTTTAGGGGATTTTAACAAGGAGTACTTATATCTTATGTAACATTATTGTTTTTGGCTTACTTTAGGTTTATTATTTATTTTATATTGTCTTCTGTTATATCCTATTATTGCTGATTTGATCAACTTGCTACTTATGTCATCTCCATATATATTTCTCCTATATATTTCTTTCTAATTTGCATACTTTCCTTTCCCAATGGTCATGATGAAATATATTTCTACATTACTATAAACAAAAGAGACATAATATCTTCCCCTACCTTTAGTCTCCCCAGCACAGCCCAAACCACCACATAAAATGAGCTATTTCAAATGCTTCTCTTCAACACCTATTTACAAAGCAATTTTTTTTTTAAGATTTTATTTATTTATTTGACAGAGGGAGACACAGCGAGAGAGGGAACACAAGCAGGGGGAGTGGGAGAGGGAGAAGCATGCTCCCCTCGGAGCAGAGAGGCCGATGCGGGGCTCGATCCCAGGACCCTGGGATCATGACCTGAGCCGAAGGCAGACGCTTAACAACTGAGCCACCCAGGCGCCCCTACAAAGCAATTTTAAAGTTAATTTTCTTTCTCTTTTTTCTCTTCCCATATCCCATAATTCTAAGGTTTGGCTATAGTACTAAGTAACACAATTTGCTCTCAGCCTTAACTAGGTTTTACCTGACGGTATGTCCCTTCTTTTTTATATGTTAATTTGTTAGTTACACAATTCTATTCTTCCTAGCACTGCCCATTTCCAGTATCTCTTTTGTTATGGATCAAATGTTTGTATCCTCTCGGCCAAATTCCCATGTTGAAGCCTAAACCTCTAATGTGGCTGTCGTTAGAGATGGGGACCTTAAGAAAGTAGGTAATTGAGGTCCTAAGACTGGGGCCTTGATCTGATAGGTGTAGTGTCCTTAAAAGAAAACACACCTGGGGTGCCTGGGTGGCTCAGTCAGTTAAGCCTCCGACTCCTGATTTTGGCTCCAGTCATGATCTCAGGGTCCTGAGTTGGAGCCCTGTGTTGGCTTTGTGCTGGCAGCTGGTTGTGGAGCCTGCTTAAGATTCTCTCTCTCCCTGTACTTCTGCGTCTCCCCAGAAGACACACCTGAGAGCTCTCTTTCTCCAACCAACAGTACACCAAAGGAAGGCAACTTGAAAACAAGCAAAAAGGTGGCTGTCTTGAAGACAGAAAAAGAGCTCTCACCAGAAAGTGGCCTTGCTAGACCTTGATCTGGGGCCCAATAACCTCTAGAACTGTGAGAAAATAAATTTCTGTTGCTTAAGTTATCTAGTCTGTGGGTTTTTTGTTTTGTTTTGTTTTTTGTTTTTTTTTTCTTATGGCAGCCCGAGGAAACTAACACAGGCTCTTTAAAAAAAAAAAAAAAATCAGAGGACTGCTAGCTAGGCACAGGATGCTTCTAATTTAATTCTTTATCTTTTATACCTCTTCGTTTAAGATGTTCTCCTTTCAAATTTCCATTGTTATTAATAAAGCCAATCTGCATATGAAGGCCCATCTTTGAGGAAGAAAAACTTCTAATATTAGAGCTACCTTAATTCCACTTTCTGGAATACTTTTTATTCAGGTTTCCTGATTCTGGTTTCCAAAACCCTAATGTTTTTTTTTTTTCTTCAGGATTGTTCTGGCTTTAATATATTCACTACTTGTTCATCTAATTCAAGGGTTGATAAACTACAGCTCAAGGGTCAAATCTGTCTCCCTGCCTGTTTGTGTCAATAAAGTTTTATTAGAACATAATCATGCTCATTCATTCTTATCTTATCTATGACTTCCCCAGGGTTGTGTAGTCATGAGAGAGACCTCATTGCCAGGAAGGGCTAAAATATTTGTTATTTGGCTTTTTACTGAGATATTTTCAACCTCTGATTAAAATCACTGATTAAGTCGTATTCAGTGCAAACACAATAATCGTTAGGAAATGAATTTCCAAAGCTCTCAGAAAGCTCTTATTATTTTAATTTAATGTTGTTGTTTTTCATCTGGCCCTATTTCACCATGTGCTAATATTACTGCCTGAAGATCCACTTATAATTTCTCTCTTCATCTGATAGCCCTCTTAAATGTCTCATTCTATTTTTTTGCCTACCCATGATGCTAGTCAACTTTGAGGCTCAGGTGAAATTGGTCAGGTAGCTTTACCGGCAACACACATTGAAGCAGGCGGGGATATTGCGTGCATCAGATGCTGGTGATATATTAGATGGTCGGACAAAAGGAGAATTTCTAAACAGATCTAAGATAGGTGAAAAATTAGTAGTAGGTTGTAGGGTTTTGGGAATTCATAATTTGTGGTGGGAGAGCATACATTTCTGGACGTCATAAAGGGCTTTACTATCTCTTTCATGAATGTGGTGTTGACTGTAGTCTCCTTCCTTTCTTTCTGAAGTTTCTTTGAAAATCTGAATGTAATATTGATGTGTATAGAGTATTACATATAAGGCTTTGAACTTTCCTCCTTGGTTACAACTGGTCAAATCACTCCTTAAAATATTGCCACAATATATAAGACAGACAGTGTCCATAGCAAACAGTAGCATACATTTTAAATCAAGATATGTATGGTCAGGTTTTACAGAGTGTGAAGATGGAAGCAGAAGTGGGATGTCATTTAAAAATATGAGAACTGACACATTGAAGAGGGAGAGGTGGTTCTAGAAGGATGATTATCTCACTTTTATGTCTCTTTCCCTAACTTCTATCTATAAATCAGCTCCAGAATTCCTGAACTAGTAGAGAAGCTGTTGGGAGCAGATGGAAATGAAGAATTGGTGCACATTGGACTATCTGAGTATTTGGACAGACAGGGTGAGTGCATTTTCTTTGGTGTGAATGTAGAACTGGACTAGATATCCTTGGTGCAATGATCTGAATCCCACAATTCCTAAAGAGCATTTGACCTAAAGAGCTTCATGGATCCCAGACAAAGAAGGTACACCAATCTGTGTGTGTGATTATACATCAATCTGCTCATGATCTCCAGGCTCCCAAAGCATCTCCAGGATCCTGTTAAAACTGTGGTTCAGGGGTGCCTGCCTGGGTGGCTCAGTTGGTTAAGCAACTGCCTTCAGCTCAGGTCATGATCCCAGGGTCCTGGGATGGAGCCCTGCGTCGGGCTCCCTCCTCAGCCAGAAGCCTGCTTCTCCCTCTCCCACTCCCACTGCTTCTGTTCCCTCTCATGCTGTCTCTCTCTCTCTCTCTCTGTCAATTAAATAAATAAATAAAATATTAAAAAAAAAAAAAACTGTGGTTCAAATTCCACCTTAACTTTTAGCCTGAGTTAGTATAAGGCTTTGAAAAAAAAAAAATATATATATATATTGTAAACACAATGTAAAGCTAGCTTTATGCTAAATACCGGGGATCCAAAAGAAAAATAAAATAAAATTTAAAAAGATACAAATGTGACCTACAGATACCACAAGGAAAAGACATACATCTAGAGTTGCTTTTCAATGTCCTATAACATGTGCTGCAGTAACTGTTTGCTTAGGTTTTATCAGAACATCAACTCAGGGCTTGATCAAGTCAGTAACTTTGTTGAGAAAAAAAAAATCCAGTGGTTTCATCTATTTTATTTAATTTTCTTTGCCTCGGTTTAAAAGCCATGATAAATTCTCAACTACACAAAGTCTATCTTTCTAATAGAATAGAATTTAAAATCTGTCACCATATATTATCCAAGATTTTATTTTTCTTTTTATTTGATCTTGATGGCAAATTTCTGAGGGAAACATCATATCCTACAATCTTTACTATCACCTCAGAAAACAAAACAGATCAATATATCAATTATAATTCACTAAATTATCTGTAAACCAGCTCTGAACAAAGGATCCAGTAAAGTTAGCTTTGGTAATATTAGAGAAATTATGGGCAGAAATAAAAAGGAAATGTCTATGACTGCCTGGAAAGCCAGAATTTTATTTAACTTTATGTTACTGGGTAAGACAGATCACATTTACCTTTTTAAGTAAATTAAATTCTCATGTCTTGATTTGTACAAACTAACAGAAAGAAAGATGGGATTATTTTGATGGCTTTTTTTTTTTCCTGCCTAGAAGGAATGAATCATTGAAAGTATGAGATCAAAAAGAAATATTGCAAATAGAATTTGTAAAGAATAGAAATAATAAGGCCATTGTTTCCATAAACTAGTGGAAAACACTCTTTTTAAATGTTGTGAAGTTCTCAGTAGTTTTAAAACTAAAGTGAAAACTAAATCATATTGACTTCGTAGCCTGCCGTGGGAAAACACTGAACCTTAAATATTAACATTTGGTGCTTTTTCTTATCCTATTAATGTTACAATGAAGATCAACTTCAACTAATCTGTCTTCACACAGTTCAATTTTACAGTATAATTCCAGACAAATGGATTAAAATAAACTATCTGTACACCAACTTCTTCTCAGCAATGATTTATTTCTCTAATAAAAAGTCACCAGTATTCTCTATTTTGAACAAATATGATATAAATAACGTAAAGTACAAAAATGAAAAAAAGGAAAAAGGCCAACATATTGTATATAGGAAATGGTTTTGGTATCATAGGTCTAAGAATCTGAGGGATTGAAGTTCATTTCAATCTACACTTGGGTGAATTGGCCCAAGAACCCTGCGGGTAAAACAAAAACTTATTACTGCTAGAAAATGGAATTGGCTGCACTATTTCATTTTAGTGAGAATTTGTTAGACATGATAAAGTATACACCATAAATGATTGTGCTATCCTGATTATCAAGACTGTAGTTCTGGTTGTTCTTTAAAATTGTAAAACAAACAGAATTATGTGTTCCTTCTATTCAATAGCATTTCTGTTATAAAATCATATTAAATTTGGATTATACTGTTTTGCATTATCATGCATTTTCATCATCACATATATATAAGCAAAATAGGAATAGGATGTTTGCCAATTTGTTTCAGTCAGTATTCATATTTTAATTAATATTTTTCTCTCTCCACCACTTAGTATAACATATGCATAACATGTTCATACAAATAAGCTAAATATAGGGATATTAGTTTTCTATCGCTGCCATAAATTGCCACAAACTTGTCTAAAACAATGTATATGTATTACCTCACATTTCTGACACAGTATTAGCAGCTAAAATCTAGAATGCAGGTCCACATTCCTTGTGGAAGACTCCATTTAGATTCTTATTTCCTTGATGGCTGGCAAGTGAGGGCCCTTCTCAGCTCCAAGCAGCGACCAACATTGCTCAGCTGTGGCCCCGTCTTCATCTTCAAATACACAATGGTGAGTTGAATCCTTCTCTCACTTCAGATCTCCTCTCCTGCCTCTTCTTCCATATTTGTATTTCTTTTACTGAGTCTTCTGCATTCCTCTTCCACTTTTATGAGCCCATGAGATTACTTATATTGAACCCATGAAAAAAATCCAGGATAATCTTCTGCCTTAATTCTATCTGCAAAGTTAATTGTGTCATTTCAAGTAACATATTCGCAGGTTCCAGGGATTAGGGTGTGGACATCTGAGAGAAGGGCATTATCTTGCCTACCACAACAACTTTCTTGAAATTGTTAAGACTTCGTGAGAATCTAGCTTTAGATTAAAGAAAGGGAATTTGTCTTTTAATCACACTCTTTTAACAAGCAATTTGGGCAAGTTGCTTGCTTTTCCAGAGGCTTAATTTGTACACTGATACAGACTTATAAGCTACCTCTTAATGTGGGTTTGAATATATTAAGTACTTTCAAAGTCCTAAACACAAGATGGAAGCACAAAGGAGAAATAATCATTTTTCCATCCCACCTATTAGCAATCTCTTTCTTTCTCATTCCTTAATATGTGTTGTCCCCAGAAAATAGTATTTTCCTCTTCCTTTTTTATTTTATTCTAACAAATTATTCTGTCTAAATTCATTAATTCACAAAGCTGGCTGGCCTTTACTAAATGGCACACAATTAGGTGCAATTTGATATCAAGCTGAACACATGATTTAACCTCCATCTTCCACATCTATCTACCTCCTGCATTTGATGCTTAACGAACGACATTCATCCCATGACCAAGGCTATCCTTGACATTTTTCCCTCCATCACCACCCTCAGCCAGTTGTTAAATTTCCACAGATGCTACCAAATAAGCTCTTTTTAAATCTGTGCATTTCTATGACTGTTGTCTTATATTGGACTTTATCCTGGTTGTCTAAACTCTTACTATTATTTCTCACTAAAACAAATAAATTTAAATGATGCTTTTTAGTACGTGAGTTGTTTGACTTCTCAGGATTATTCAACACTTTTGACCATTCTGTCCTCCAAACACTCACTCTTAGAACTCCGTGTGCCAAGATATCCTGCTTCCTTCATCTATCATGCTGTGCTCTTGTGATGGTTATTTTATGTGTCAACTTGGCTACATTATGATGCCAAGATTTTAGTAAAACACCAGTCTAGATGTTGCTGTAAAGGCTTTTTTTTTTTTTTAGATGTAATTAACATTGACAACCAGTTGACTTTGAGTAAAGGAGGTTACTTTCCACGGTATGGGTAAGCATCATCCAAAACAAGAGAAGTTTCCTATTGCGAAAGCAATTCTGTTTTCAGTCTTCTAACTAAGACTGCAAAATCTACTCTGACTTGAATCTCCAGCCTGATGGGCATAACACAGATTTTAAACTTGCCAGGTTGCAAAATTTGCTTGCATCATTTTTAATTAGTCATTTTATTTTATTTTTGAATATATTTGCTTGAGTTGATTTCTTCTATTATCTATCTATCTATCTATCTATCTATCTATCTATCTATCTATCTATCATCTATCCAAAATAACCTAAATATAGAAATATATATTGTTATAGAATATGATACATTAATTTCCCCAAGTAGGAAAAGAGACAAAGCTGGCTATACCTTCTAGAGACAAATAAATATAGTCTTGAAAGTTAAAGAGAATTTTTTTCTCATTTTTTCTCTCATTTCGATCACCAATTCCCATTCCTGTTGATTTGAACACCAAAATATCTAAAAATTCTTTACCTCTCCCATCACTTCTGACATAATCATTGTCTATTCTAGTCCAAGCTTTTAACAACTTGTTCTACATTCATTCATTATTTTTCTCCTTTAATTTATCTTTCCTTTTATAGTATCTCTTTGACTTCAGAGAAAATTCTAATTCTTCCCAGCCTGTTTTCCAGCCTCATTCCTTACTATTACTCCTGTCCCATTCTACTAATTCAGTCATTGTTCTTTATCCTCTTCTTTTTTTTTTTTTAAGATTTTATTTATTTATTTGAGAGAGAGAGAATGAGAGACAGAGAGCACGAGAGGGAAGAGGGTCAGAGGGAGAAGCAGACTCCCTGCTGAGCAAGAAGCCCGATGTGGGACTGGATCCCGGGACTCCAGGATCATGACCTGAGCCGAAGGCAGTTGCTTAACCAACTGAGCCACCCAGGCGCCCTCTTTATCCTCTTCTTAAGGTCTTTCCTTATGCTCTACTCTTTGCCTGGGACACTTTTTTCCCCTCCACCTACTTCACTTCTACTGAAATTTGTATCTCACTGTACACTTATATGTTTAGATCAGTCTTTAGGTTATTCTGTAATTGTATTGTATTCTCTCATTGTATTAATTTCTGTTCATTTTTAGCGTTCATCAGACTTCATCTCACAATTCAGTATTTCTCTGCCCTTTTAGACTATAAACCTCACAAGGCCAGGGGTTGAGTTTGCCTTATTCTCACCTGTATTCCTGTGGCTAGCACAGATAGCTACATATGTTTGGTGTTCAAAGCACATTTGTTCAAGAATGAGATAATACATGCATGAGTGTGTTTCTCTCGATTTCTTCTATGTTGATTCTCTTCAATTTCGTCTTTGCTCTGTTATTAGATTCACTGTCCTTGACTATAAAATTTAACTGATCAACCCCCTTATTAAAATAATTCTATGGCTCTCCATCAGTTTGATTTTTTAACATTATTTATTTATTTATTTGAGAGAGAGAGAGAGCAAGAGAGAGAGCAAGAGAGAGCACAAGAGCAGGAAGAAGGGCAGATAGAGAGGGAGAAGCAGGCTCTCTGTGGAGCAGGGAGCCCGACATGGTGCTCAATCCCAGGACTCCGGGATCATGACCTGAGCCAAAGGCAGACACTTAACTGATTGAGTCACTCACACGCCCCTCTCCATCAATTTAAGAATAAAGTTTGCATAGCTTACTATGGCACATTTGACTCTTCATGGTTTAACTTAAGAGAAGAAATACATAGTTAAATAATAAAGAGCCCTACAGCTTCATTATTTTTTTTTAATTTTAAGATTTATTTATTTATTTTAGAGAGAGAGAGAAAGAGAAAGAGCAGAGGGGCAGAGGGAGAGGGAGAAGAGGAGAAACAGACTCCCTGCTGAGCATGGAGCTTGACATGGGGCTTGATCCCAAGACCCATGAGATCATGACCTGAGCTGAAATCAAGAGTCAGATGCTTAACCAACTGAGCCACCCGGGGGCCCTTTTACAGCTCCATATTTTACCTTGTAATTCCAATAAGGATAAAGCAGACAAAAGAAATGACAGAATTGAAATTATGAAAGTAGCAGGTTTCTTAATAGATTCTTCTGACCTTGGACAACTTTCCTGGGCACTGAGGATGCAGAAAAGTTCCCAGATCTGAGGAATCATAGAGTAGAAGTTTTTTTGTCTTATTTCCTTTGTCTTTAACTTTTCTTTTCTATCTTGCACAGCCAAGCTTATCTGTCAATTTAGAGATAGGTAACCAGTTAGGAAACACAGACCTCAATACTTACCTGGCCCTGTATACACACCATCACCTCCTGCCTTCTTTTATCACACTGCTGCCTGAACACAGCAGAGCCAGTTCTTGCCTTAGGTATCTCTTCTTCATTAGTACCAAACTGATTTCAGTTGCTCAAATTCACCATATTGTCTTTCATTCAACAAATATTAATCAGATGCCTACTTCATATCAGATAATTTTCTATGCTTGAGATACTTTAGCAAATAAGAGATCCCTCCTAACTTGCATTCTAGTATCATTCATAAATATCTTACCTGGACTAATATCTTTTAATAAGATACAATTTCCCCAATTCTGTATGGATAACCCAATACCACCTCCAAAACTCAGCTTAAATATGATCTCTCATGGGATATCTTGCACATCTGTTCTTTCACTCTGATGCAGAACATTATTACAACACATAATATGCAAAATTGTAATTACTGAATTACCTTTCCATCCAAGACTATGATCCTTCTGTGTGAAGACTTTGTTATCATCATCATACATACAAGCTCCATTCCTGCCTCAGATGAGGCTTTTTCTTTCTTTTTTTTTTTAAGATTTTATTTATTTATTTGATGGAGAGAGACACAGCGAGAGAGGGAACACAAGCAGGGGGAGTGGGAGAGGGAGAAGCAAGCTTCCCGCCGAGCAGGGAGCCTGACACGGGACTAGATCCCAGGACCATTGGATCATGACCTGAGCTGAAGGCAGACACCTAACGAATGAGCCATCCAGGCACCCCAGATGAGGCTTTGTCTTAAAATTATAGACAACACTAAATCACTTTTAAGTTCTACATGTATTCCTGGTCACAGTCATGGAGAAGAGAGAGTGGTACAGATAGCTTGGGTAATAGACTACTAAGGGAAATGTTAAAAGTGTGTGTGTGTGTGTGTGTGTGTGTTGTTGTTGTTGTTGTTTTGAGGATAATAATAATAGAAGTGTCTTTAATAAGACCGAAGCATGTGTTTTTAATAGACCTAATTTGAACAGACCTTAATTTGAGACTATAAAGAAAAAGAATTTTCCTTTTACACCTCATCTCTCTGGTTGGATGTTGTTATGATCAAAGTCTTTTTTTGGTTTTTCTTTCCCCTATGGATGCTTACACTGGTATTTTTACATAGACTATTAGTTCTTATTATAGACTTATAGACATATTACTTGTGATTTCTTCTCATGTTTGAAGGCTAAATGAAAGAGTAACTCCCTAGACATTTCCTAATGAGCAGGGAGATATATACACAAAATTTTCCTTTAGCTGACTCAGTTTCATAAATTCACATCTTCATTTTATGGTCTCATCTAGCAGATTAAGGTATAAATCAGCATAATAGAGTGGGCAGGAAGTGGATGGGTAATTTCAAGAGGGTTTCACTTTTATCTTCCTCAAGGGTAGAATTAATCCATTCATCACCAGCTAAATTTTCTATGTCTACTATCAAAATATGGTTCAACTGGTAAACCCAAATAATGAAATCCATATTTCAGAATCTGGCAAAATTGTGTGTAGTTTAAGTATAACAATACTCACTTTAGCTCAGCAATATCCATGGTTGAGATCATTTTTTTCCTACCTGTTTTGTGTAAAATAAACAAATATAAATGGCCAACTAGTTTCCCACCACTAGTGAAAGTACACAAAACTATTAGTGCTTTGCCCTGGTGATTATCCACTTCAAAATAAAAACATAGTTGAGTAACAAAGTTGACCTGTTGATACTAAGAACATACCTATATCACAAATAGTATAGCTGTTAAAAACACAGAGTCAAACTGACTGGGTCCAAATCCTGGCTCTACCCCATAGGCTGTGTCTCCTTGGGCTTAGTTTCTTCACCTATAAAATTATGAGATTAGTGAAAACTCTATGGTAGAATAAAGTGAGGATTAAATGAAATAATTGATGGGAAGTTTACAGCACAGTGCTTGTAACAGAAAAATACACAATAAATATAGAACTTTATGATGTAAACTATGAATATCAAAGCCGAATTGAAATGAACTTGTTGATTCTGCCTAATCCTCCAATATATACTGGTGAAGTGACATCTCCTTTTTTTGTCATTTCCAGACTTTGCTAATAAGGACCCAATACTGTTGATATTAAATGTCTGTATGAGATCCTTTAGAGGAAAAAACAAATCTTATTAATGGTGGTATAACCTACTTATATATAGTTATCCATCCTGGTCTATCTAAAGCAATCTAGATTAATGTCTGTTTTCATGGTATGATAATTAATAGCATCTTTTTATATTCTAAATATGATTTTATTTGGATGACAAATTATATGATCACACTAATTTTAAAAGACAGAATCATATTAACATTCTCTAAACTCTCAATTAATTTTCCTTTTGTTCTAGCATATATTCCACAGATAGATTTAAACAAACTATAAGAAAAATCTGTTTACTAATCAACAATTCAATTGGTCATGGGACTACTTAGGTGGAATTGCCTCCAAATTATGACCTATTACATTATTATTGGCAGTCTAATTTCCATAAGGAGATTCTAAATCAAATATTCTGAGGCAACATACTTCCAACTCATGAACCCACAACCCACAAAAAAAATTTCATTAATGCCATTCCACTAATAGGGGAAGCATTTTTGTTTCTTTGTTTTAATAAGAGTGACCTGGATAAAGGGAGATACTTCAGAATTACATTTCTATGGTAATGAGGCTAACATAATGTCAAAAGCCCTATATCTAGGGTTGTTTTAAATTCATGGGTTACACTGCTATTGCTATTAATGATATCCTCATGTTTTCTTGAGAAAATTAAATGATTGTATTATGTATTTATGTGCATAAATGCACATGTTTCAAGTTTTAAACTGGGGAGTTAAGAGGACTATGATCTATGTTGGGAGGCAAGTCTCCATGGTTCTCTTGTATTTCTGCATATCATATGACCAGAGACACTGATAGACTTTTTCTAGACTATATTTTTGGATGTTTATATAATGAATAGCTTTATAAGACAGTGATAGTGTCTCCCTCTAGAGCAGAGAACAAGTATTTTAAAGTTTAATAAAGATAACATCTACCTTCTGGCAAAGTTTGGGAAGATTTGATGGCGTCTCATTAAAAGTTTGGTGTGTCCTAACCTCAGGATTTCTCAGCTATGATGAAAATAATATTTGGAGCATCCATCTATACCACCCTGCATAGCTTCCATGGGATTTGTGGTGCTTGGAGAACAGCATGAATATGAAGCTCATGTTGCCTCTTCTTTTTTTTTTAAATTTTTTAAAAAGATTTTATTTATTTATTTGACAGAGAGAGACACAGCAAGAGAGGGAACACAAGCAGGGGGAGTGGCAGAGGGAGAAGCAGGCTTCCCACAGAGCAGGGAGCACGATGCGGGGCTCCATCCCAGGACCCTGGGATCATGACCTGAGCCGAAGGCAGATGCTTAACGACTGAGCCACCCAGGCACCCCAATGTTGCCTCTTCTAATATAGTAATACAGTCCTTTGTCCCTGACCCAGGAGTCTTGATTTTTGGAAACTGCAGTACTTGATTAGCTTACAAATCGGTAAGTTTCTCTCCATTGTCATAATAAGAAATATATTAATATTATGTATGTGACATTTAAATTTTTATGACAAGTACATTTACATATTCCTAGGGCTACATACAACACAAACATATCTGTGTATGTGTATTTGCAAAATATACTTTTAAATAAGTTATATTATTTAAAAATGAGTTCTATTCCACAACTAAAAAAATGGGAATTATGATCTTATATAAATATTATAAGAAATAATTTTGATTATAACAGTGATTTTTTTTCTTTAAGGTCTAGCACAAATACAATTTACTAACAGAATTCTGAATAATTTCCTGTAATAAGCTTAAAAAAGAAAATCCAGATACCTTCCCATGAATTTATCACCACTGCTATTAATGGATAGAGAAATTCTATGAAGCAATTTTAAAGAAAATCAGGAAAGTCTATAAACTAAAAAATATGTATTTGCTAGAGACATTTAAAAAAGAAACTTGAACGTTAAAATCTTAAATTTTATAAGGATATTTAATTGTCCTTATTAAATTTTCTCTTACATTATATACTCTGCCTCTTGTACTACAAACTGTTGCCATTTCTTTACAAATGCTTGTACCATTAATTTGTACCAATTCTTAGGCTAATATATACTCTTGCATGCTTTTAACTCTCAAATGTCACTTCAAATTTTGGCAGACATACCTCTCTGGTATGTTAATATAAAATTATAATTCCAAATATTGGGTTTAACGTTTGCATTAGATTTAATGAAAGAAAGAAAGAAAGGAAGAAAGAAAGAAAGAAAGAAAGAAAGAAAGAAAGAAAGAAAGAAAGAAAGAAAGAAAAGAAAGAAAGAAAGAAAGAAAGAAAGAAAGAAAGAAAGAAAGAAAGAAAGAAAGAAAGAAAGAAAGAAAGAAAGAAAGAAAGAAAGAAAAGAAAGAAAGATGAAGGAAGGAAGGAAGGAAGTTGTTGAAACAATTTATTTTGCAATCTCAAAGTACTGGGTTAAATTTTACTCTTTGTTTAGTACCAGAAAACATGGAAAAAGCTTGAGAAACTAGAAATTATTTATATAACACCATAAAAGTAAAATTACCCTTACATGTTCTGAATCTTCTCATCAAAATTAAATTGATTAAATTGTATAAAGTTCTCCTGCTTATTCAGAGTTTTTAGTAATAGCTTTATTCTAAGGATTATCTGGTAAATTGCAGAGGGATATCCTCTACCATTCCTTCCAACAATTGTGGGTTCTACTCCCCTTCCTTTTGAAGCTGTCTAGCAATGTGACAGCCTTCAACCAACAGAAAGGATCTAAAAGGATGCTCTGTAACTTCTGAAGCTGGGTCTTAAGAGATCTGCATCCTCTGCTATCAGCTTTCTTGGAATGTTCCATTTTAAAAACTCCACCATGCTGTGAGGAAGCCCAAATAGCAACATAGAGAAGTTGTAAAACCCCATGGAAAGTGAGGAGTTTAGATCTACAACCCTTCTCAACTGAGAGTCACCAGGCCTTCCTGCTGGAAGAATCAGCTGAGCTAACAAGTCAAGATTAAGAACGAATTCCTGGTCATGTGATTCAGGTCATTTAAGACCCTCTAGCTCCATTGTGGCTACTCCAGTCAAGCCATGTGAAGCACTGAGGAGCCATCCCTGTCAGGCCCTGTCTGAACTATAAAATCATGACAAAAGCTTGTGTACACTTGAGATCAGTGGCTATCAAATATTTATGGAAAGGTGTATATGTGAGCCACTTACGATCTTTGTTGCACATTTCCTTTTTTTTGGTTTTTGGTTTTTGGGTTTTTTTTTCTTTTATAGCCCTTTAAAAAATGTAAAACTTCTTTTCACTCACAGGTAATACATAAAGAACTTGTAAGCAGAGTTTGACCCATGGGTCATAGTTTGCCCTCCCCTGCTTTAAGCCACTAAATTTGGGGGGTTGTTTATTATGCAGCAATACATAGCCCAAACAGACTACATCATGTAATCTTTGAATTATTTATGTTCTAAATGATGCACTTGTTAAAATGTTTCTTGTAGAGAATTGATTTTATTCACCTGAAGATCTAAACTGAGTTTTCATAGAAGGTTCAATATTATCACCCACTTCAATCAAATCACTCCCACTTTTTCCTCATTCACCCAATAAAAATATTAAAACAATATAAATTCTTTTACAGTTAAAGATGCTTTACCCTTTCAACAAAAAATTAGTTGACATTAATAAATAAGAAAATAAATAAGAAATATATAAATAAGAAAAATAACGTTATTCTAATAGGTTTGTTTTAACCATAATGCTGCATATCATGTTTTCACCAATCTTCAACACAGCATCTTTCTCTTTTGATTTTAATCATTTAGATATGTATATTTTTCTTTAATTTTTTATTGTTATGTTAATCACCATACATTACATCATTGGTTTGTGATGTAGTGTTCCATGATTCATTGTTTGTGCATAACACCCAGTGCTCCACACAGAACATGCCCTCTTTAATACCCATCACCAGGCTAACCCACCCCCCCAGATATGTATATTTTTAAACTATCATCAGTAGATGCTCACCACATTTGCTTGTCCTCTTTTGTATGCTATCTCTGTTAATGACATCACCATCCTTGATTTTCTCGAGCTGGAGACATAAGGGTTATTTATCCTCAACACTTCTCTCTAACTCCATATAATCAAGTGATTTTCTTTTAGCTAGATATGATTTATAATTATTCTTCTTCATCATCCCAACTGCCACGGACTTTCATTTAATCCTTCAATATCTTTGAACCGAATTTTTGATATATATTATCTCTGGCCACCAATGTAGATGCAACACAGAAATTCATGGAAACTTACCTTAAAATTCTTAACATTAACTAATGGAAAGTCCAGTCCTTATTTATTAGATATGGCTAAGACCAACTATACATTAATTAGATTCAATATCCCTTGCATGCAGGAAACTCTTCTTCCTTTTTCTTTTTTTCTTTAATTAAGATTTTATATTTATTATTTGAGAGAGATTGGGAGAGAGGTTGAGAGAACGAGTGGGAGGAGGGGCAGTGGGAGAAGCAGACTCCCTGTGGAACAGGGAGCCCAATGCGGGACTCGATCCCAGGACTCTGGGTCCACGATCTGAGAGGAAGGCAGACACTTAAGGGACTGAGCCACCCAGGCACCCTCTTCGTCCCTTTCTTTTTCCATCATCCTCATTATAACGTGAGAGTCTGTTTATCAGCTACTCACTTTTATCTACCATCTCTCTCATATCATCCAGGAAGTCCTTGGACATTAGGCAAAGACAACCATTTCTTTTCTTTACTTAAATTTCTCTAGATAAAAATATAAATACCTACTACTTTTTATTTTGTTCCAATCTGTAAATCCATTACCTTTAAAATAACTCCCAGCTAATTAATTGCCTTTTTAGTATGTAGATATTATCCAGCCACCACAAATCCCTGTTGTCTAAGGTATAAAGTCCGACTCTGTAGCTCAAACTGCATGCTTTTTATTGAATTGCCCCCAATGTAGCTTAACAATTAAATCTATTAGTCTTCTCTCATTGATTCCTAAACATCAACCATAATTACCTCTTTAATATACCTCAAATAAGACATTTTCTTTCAATCTACTAGCCTTTGCACAAACTGATTCATGTCCCCACCCCCCTTTCTCCACTTAACCAATCCTGATATATTCAGTCTAAATTTCACCTCCTTTTATAAACTGTCAGGACACATATAGCAGAATTAGTTGCTCCATTAGCTTTGTTTCCACAATATTCTTTGCATTTCTTATATAAACTCTATATTCTGATTAGATTTTTATTTCCTCAGGGAAAATGGCAGTGCAGTATTTACAGATCTTTGCACTGATTATTATTCACAGGTTCTCTCTTAGTGGAAGAACCAATACAGGTTTTGTTTTTTGTTTGTTTGTTTTTTTCCCCTGAAATATCAACTTGTCAAGTTGTTAAAAAAGAACACTGCAAAAAAAAAAAAAAAAAAAAAAAAAACAGCGTATTTTTACTGATGTCCTCTAAAAGTGGAGTTAATAAATAAAATGAACCTCTTTTTACCCTAAAGTCAAAAGTAAAATAAAATATACTGTGACATACTCAGGGATTCTGTCCTCATAAAGATTCTCTGTTTATACTAATGAAAGTCAAATACTCCTCAAACTTGATTTTTTTTTCATTCAAACTTAATCAGATTTTACCTGACATCACTGTCTACCTGTATGATATCTGTTATTGTAAGGTAATTTTAAGAAATTACAAAATCGCTGCAAATCAATAATCTCCATAATGTTGTAGGGCGAATCTCAGATGTTCCCTGGATATCCTTCCGCTAATGATACACACCGTATAATCTTCTCCTCTTCAGTGTGTCAGTGAGGGGGGGTAACAGTGACTTGCTTTTTTTTTTTTTAAGATTTTTTATTTATTTTTTTAACAGTGAGAGAGACAGTGAGAGAGGGAACACAAGCAGGGAGCGTGGGAGAGGGAGAAGCAGGCTTCCCGCTGAGCGGGGAGCCCGATGTGGGACTTGATCCAGGAGCCTGGGATCATGACCTGAGCAGAAGGCAGACGCTTAAGGACTAAGCCCCCCAGGGGCCCGTGACTTGCTTCTAACAATAGAATATGGCAAGGTATTTGGATATTATGCCCATGATTAAGTCTTACATTGCATATAACTGTTATCAGAATAGAGACGGAGAATCTCCTGCTGACCTGGAAGAAGTCATCCAGCATGCTGTGAATTGCCTATGAAGAGGGCCACATAGAAAGAACTGCAACTGACCTTTATTTTTACTTATTTATTTATTTTTCTTAGAGGGAGAATGTGCATGCAGGCAGGGCAGGGGGCGGCAGAAGGAGAAGGAGAGAATCTTAAGCAGGCTCCAGGCTCAATAAGGAGCCTGAGGCACAGCTCAATTTCACAACCCTGAGATCATGACCTGTGCTATAAATCAAGTCAGACACTTAACCAGCTTAGCCACCCAGGCACTCCTGCAGTTGACCTTTAGATGTTGAGGGCCATAGTCATGCAGCCACAAGGAAAAGAATTTTCCTAACAACCTTAGAGGAAGTGGAAACAGATTATTTTCCAGTTGAGACTGCAGATGAGAATGGAGCTCAGTTGGCCACTTTATGACAACCATGTGTGACCTTAAGCAAAGGACCAGCTAAGCTGTGCCTGGATTCCTTATGCACACGTAATGTGAGATGATACATGTATATTGTTTTAGAGCACTAAAATCTTACCAATTTGTTATGCAGCTTTAGAAAACTAAGAGCAGTAATAGGATTCTAATACATATGCTCTTGGATGCTAAAGTCAGATGAAATGCCCGTCTTTAGATTTTAACTAATCTAGAATTTTTTAAATGCTGCAGTGTAAGAATTTCATAATATATAGAATCCCAGAGACTATTCAAAGATTACTTCAATGACTTTTCATCCCCACTCAAAATATTATTTAAATAAATTCATATTTGACCACATTCCTTTCAGTTTCCTGCTTATAAGATTTCCCCCCTTTTCCTTTGTTTTATTGCTTTTGACCCCTCATTGCTGAAGCTTATTTACTCTAAAGCTAAGTGATCCTAGCCATAGATTCACATAAGTATGTTCTTTATAAAATATGCAAGAGTAAAGATTTTAGCCACAATTGTTTAAGAATGGTGTCTCTCTATAACTTTGGCCACTAGCCTTCACAGTCCCCTCTTGCAGGTGATTTTAAAATGGCTACAGTTATTTTTCGGATCCAGTTGTGGGAAGATGATTTGGGGCACAGTTAGTATTTAGCCCAATATATTTATGATCAGAGTAGCTTCCACATATTTTAAAGGTATTGCCAAACTTCCTTATGTTGGAATGTCCTCCAGAAACATTTTTATGGCCTGGACTTTTGACTCATACAAAGTGGTGAAAGAAAGGTTTGTACAATAGAGGCTTATACCACTCATTCTCTTAATTTTATCAGAGAAGAAGCTGCTTTCACAATACCTAAATTTGTTGGCTCTTGCTACTTTATAATTTTTAATATATTTTTATTTCAAGTTCATCTAGCTGCCAATTTGGATTTTTTTTTAAGTGTAATGAGATTATCTGTCCACTATAAAGCTGTTCAGGCATTGCAGTATGAGAATAAAATCACTTTAAGCATTCTAAAACGTATTTTCAAAATTTGAGAGGTGAAACCCACACAAATGAAATGCTAAAGATTATTCCAAATGTTGATATGGCTCAAATATGTCTTTCAACTGCAATTCTAAAAGACATCTTGTAATCTTTAATAAAACCCATGAGAAATAACAGATGCCTGATTTGGACACTTCATGAAAGGTATCTCTTTTGTTGGCTTAATATTTGTTTATTGAAGAACAGAAAAATTTAGGTTAAAAAATAAGTGGAATATGAAGCAATAATGATAAATATAAGCAGTAAAATAGGAAATATTTTGATATTAAGAGGTAAATTGTAACAAAAAATAGGTAATATTAAGTACAGTAATTCATTAAGAAAAAGATAAATTCTAAAGATAATTAATGTATAAGGTCTGGGTTTTGAGAATCCATTTATCTAAAATGATTAATCATAGAAACATATAACATATCATAAATAAATCATAATACATAGAATCGTATTACATATATATATATACATAAAATCATAAAAACATATAACAAAATTTTAAATGCATTGTTCATTTGGCGTACCAACGGCAGTAACATAAAACTAATAAAATGTTATCCCCATAAAGATATTAAAGACAAAGTAGTTGAGTGAGAATTTAAAATTAGTCACTGAAAAAGAAATTTTAAAAGACCCTGAAATCTTACAGTTCATAAGTCAAAAATGTTTGATAAGGATTTCCCCAAATTTAACAACTCTAAAAAATTACATGACATAAAAATTATTTGAGACCCAAAGCTACTTTTCTAAACAATAATATGAACAATAAAAAAATATCAAGTGTAGCAAAGGAAAAACTTTTCTCTTTCCTTTAAAAAAAATATAAAACATTTTCATATTAGGAGGTGATCACGGTGTGTAGTTAACAATATTACAAAAAAAGTAATATAGAGGCATGTCAGGCAGTTCATTAATAAAAATATGCTATTTTTTCTAGCTTTTGAATGTATGAGCCTTTTAAAATTTTAATGTGTTGTGATTTCTTTTCTCATATAAAATATATAGTCACTTTCATAATACTTGTGTAGCTTTTTCTTAAAAGAGTCCTCTTATATACCCTTGAATCTATACCAGCTTTGGTGTAGAAAGTGAAACCAAATGTTTTCTTTATAACTACATGTTTTTTTTCTGGTAGGAGGCAGTGGATGTTTTTCTGTTCACACTTGGAGCAAATACAGTTAGCAGTAAGGACATTCAGTCTGGGATTCATTCCCTCCTTCCAAGTCAGGTCAACTGTTTTCCAGCAATCATATTACATAGACGCAGGGACAGTTTTTGAATAGAGGCTTCTGAAGGGAACTTCACATGTTTTTATTTTATTTTTTTTTAAAGATTTTATTTATTTATTTGAGAGACAGAGAAACAGCATGAGAGGGGAAAAGGTCAGAGGGAGAAGCAGGCTCCCCGCCGAGCCGGGAGCCCGATGTGGGACTCGATCTCGGGACTCCGGGATCATGACCTGAGCCGAAGGCAGTCGCTTAACCAACTGAGCCACCCAGGCGCCCAACTTCACATGTTTTTAATATTCCGTCTGTTGCAATAACATGAAAGAGAATGGATGACAGGGTGAGACAATGATTTACTCGAGCATAATACATAATAGTCATTGTTGGGATTATTTTTTGTTATTTTTCTTTCTCTCTTTCTAAAAGAGGAGAATAAGTAAATTTCTGGTGAATGCTAGGGAAGCTTCATGTCTCTGAGGTGAATTTTGCAAAAATTCTCTTGAATCATTGATACCCTTCATTTAGTGCTAATGGGATATGCTAGAGAATTCTGTGAAACATGCCATCAGAAAAGTCAGACCCAATTTCTGCAGAAGCTATCGATGCATGAATTCTTAAAGAAATAGAGAAGGCAACAGTTTGTTAGTGTTTACTGATTTCATGGTATTCACTAGTTTCAGCCAGATTTATATTCAAAAGGAAATATTTACAATGACTTTTTTGGATGTTTTCATCGGTATATAGTTTACATGGGATAAAGTTCCCCTGCTGATGTGTAGAGTTCACTGATTTTAAGTAAATTTATGAAATGATGCAACCATGATCATAATTTAGCAACACTTCCCCATCACACACTCTTCCCCCAACCATGTCTTGGCCTTTATCAGCCATAGGCAGTAACTAGTCTACTATCTTTCCTGATAGATTTTCTTATTTTGGATACTTCATATATAAAGAAAATCATACAATGTCATCTTTTGTGACTTCTTTCACTTACCATAATGTTTGTCCTCACTGTTACATGTATCAGTTCTGCATTCATTCTATTGCCAAATAATATTCTAATGTATAGGTATATTACAATTTATTAATTAATCACTTAATGGACATTTGGGCTTTCCAGTTTTCAACAAGAATAATGCTAGAGGGCGCCTGGGTGGCTCATTTGGTTAAGTGACTGCCTTCGGCTCAGGTCATGATACTGGAGTCTCAGGATCGAGTCCCGCATCGGGCTCCCTGCTCGGCAGGGAATCTGCTTCTGCCTCTGACCCTCCCCCCTCTCATGTGCTCTGTCTCTCTCAAATTAATAAATAAAATCTTTAAAAAAAAAGAATAATGCTAGAAATTTCCAACAAAAGTGTGGAGGCAAAAAAAATAATAATAATGCTGCTGTGAACATTTATACACATATGTTTGTGTGGACATATGTTTTCTTGTCTATTGGGTAGATGCTTAGGATTAGAATTGCTGTATTACATGGCGACTCTATTTTTAAACTGCCAGTTTTCCAAAGTAGCTTGCACCAATTTATTCTTCCACCTGCAATATATGTGGGTTCCAATTTCTCTCCATCCATGTCAACACTTGTTACTGTCTGTGTTAGAGTTCTCTAGATTAACAGAACTGAGAGGCTATACAAGGTGATTTATTATGAGGAATTTGTTCACACAATTATAGGAGCTGAAAAACTCTATGATCAGCTCTCTGCAAGTTGAAGACACAGGATAAGCTGTGATATAATTCAGTCTGAGTTTCAAGATCTGAAAACAAGGGGAGCTCATGATGTAAATCCCAGTCTATGGACAGGGGGAGATGAGATGTCCTAGCTCAACAGTGAGTCAGAAAAAAAAGGACCAATTCAAACTTCCTCTGCTTTTTGGTCTATTCAGGCCCTCAGTGGGTTGGATTATGTCTACTTATATTGGAGAGGGCGATCTACTTTATTGAGACTATTGATTCAAATACTAATCTCATACAGAAACACCTTTACAAACACAATCAGAAATTAAGTTTAACCAGATAGCTGGGCATCCCTGATCCAGTCAAGTAGACACATAAAAGTAACTATAACATTGTCTCAATTTTATAGCCATTCTGGTGAATGTGAAGTAGTATATCACTGTGGTTTTTATTTGCCCCGCCCTTAGTAATGTTGGATACCTTTTCACGTTGCTTACTGACCTTTTGTACACTTTTGTATAAATATCTATTAAAATACTTTGACATTTTGGGCGCCTGGGTGGCTCAGTTGGTTAAGCGACTGCCTTCGGCTCAGGTCAGGATCCTGGAGTCCTGAGATCGAGTCCCACATCGGGCTCCCTGCTCAGTGGGGAGTCTGCTTCTCCCTCTGACCCTCCCCCCCTCATGTTCTCTCTCTCTATCTCATTCTCTCTCTCAAATAAATAAATAAATAAAATCTTTAAAAAAATACTTTGTCATTTTAAATTGGATTATATATATTTTTATTACAGAGTACAATACTTTAATATTTTTATTAATAGACTATATATTTTTAGAACAGTTGAAGGTTTACTGAAAAATTGAGCCAGTAGAATAGAGAATTTCCACATATTCCTATGCCCCTTGCAGTTTCCTTTATTATAATACCTTATCTTAGTATGATAATTCTGTTACCATTAATAAAGAAATATTGATACATTATTATTCACTAAAGCCCATCATTTATTTGGACTTCTTTTTAAAATATTTTTTCCTAATGTATGCAATTTTTGACATCAAAATTAAAGTATATTTTTCAACCATTTTCTTTTCCTGTGGTTTCCCCACAACTTCATCACAAAGAAGGGAGCAGAATATATTTCTAAAGATAATGTCAACAGGACTTTTAATATATTTGGATATAGACCTATAGCAAATGAAGTTTGAGCTTTGTGGTCACTCTCATGAACCCCTCCCTCCCAATGCCCTGAGTGAAGCTCTAGCAGGGTGTTCATGTGATCATAAATTTTTTTTAACTTAGAAAAGTTAGATACATACATATTTTTATAAAGAAGACTCCAAGACCCCAAAAACTTGGAAGAGCTCCCCAAATTCTTTATTACTCTATAATGTATGACAACACCAAATAGGTTTGGCATCAAATTTGCCATTGTGCATTAAAGATTTCCCGTTACCTATATTAACTGGCAGTAAAGGTAAGGGATTCCAATCAGAGAAAGTCCATTATTTGGGGCTCAAAAAAGAGTCATAGGAAAATATGTCATCTTTAATTATCCCTAAGGAGAAATACCATATGCTTAGGAGAAAATGGAGGGCAGGACAGCATCAAATGCACTCTGCTTGTTTGGGTCATTCTGATTTTGTTTGAATATTATCACTTATGATTAATATTAGTCCTCTAAGGAATAAAGGCACTTCATATTTAATATTCATCAATACATTTTTTATCAGGTCTTCTGAGCACATTTTTTCTTACATTATTCATGTCTACTCAAAGACCCTTGTGAGAAATTCCTCCTGAGTCTTAGTTATAGAAAGTACAATGCTATAGGGCATATGATTTTATTTTTATCTTATGAATATGGTGAACTGTATGAATTATAAAACTTCTGAGATGGTTGCTAGAAAGCCTAGAGCTAAGATGGAAGATATTCATCCACTGACTGTGCCTAGATTTATACATCACCTCTTAAACCCCCAACTGTCTTAACCCTTGTTTGCTCACCTTCTGCCTCTAGATTTACAGTATGTTATTTTATTTCATATGATAAGCTTTTTCAAGGCATCTTAAAATGTATTTTAGAATATGTTGGCATGACATAAATAGAAGTGTGATATAAAAAATTGAGATAATAATTAAATAATGAATACAAATGAAATTAAGTCATGAAATAAACCTAGCTTTATGGGTATGTCTCACTAGTTTTCTGGCATAGTTTAGAAGTCGAGAAAATTTACCTTAACTCTATTTTGCTATTTAAAATAAAGCTTCTTTTTTAGTTAGAAATTCCAGGCTATTTCACATTCTAGAATTTGTTTTACCTACATACTACTTCCATTTCACCCAACAAGTTCTATGACCTTGATTTTTATTCTTGATTGGTTGATTGATAATTTATTGTTTTCACATATTAAGATCTTTTCACTACAACTCAAGACTCACCTGTCCAGCACTAGGATTGATCTTGAATCAATCCTGAGGAATATTTAAAGCATTTTGCCTATATATTTAGTATGTCTTGATTTGTTTATGTTTTCAAAAATCTATCAGTATGTCTAACATTGTTATATTAGCACTCTCTGTTTTCTTAAACAAAGTTTTGCTTGATTTTGTAACTCATTTACTTTGTGCAGAAATTGAAGGCATCTCCTTAATTCAACCCTTCTTGGTGCCCTGTCCCACCCTTACTAAAGCACTCACTCTAAACTAGATTGTTTCCCATACTCCCAGCCAGACATAGATGGTTTATACAAAGCTTAATCCCAAGAGGTTCCCTACCTAGAATACCTTGTTTGTCCTGCCTAGAAATGAGTTGTTGTCTTGTGTTCATTGAGTCCTTAAAGACCTGCCCCCAAAATAGATTAGTGCTATTGGTCCCAGCTTTCCCATCTCCATTGACCCAAGCCACTAGGTTACAATAAGCCCAAAGAATTATGACACTGTCACCAACTTGTTCTCTTTCTTGAGGAGAATGAGCAAATAATGGAATTTATTCCAATTGTATAAATTTCTGTTTTGAAACGGGCATGTTTCCATGTAGGATGGCAAAGAACGTTCACAAGTTCAGGGAAACTTGATGTTTCATCTCAAAACTCTAGTTAAGGGGCCACGGAGTTCATCAAGTTACCGGAAACATCCTGATCGTCTTTTTGTCATTGTTTTTGTTTTCCATTTTTGAGGACAGAAAGATGATGAGAAATATTTTTCTGAAACTCAGACTCTCTCTTCAAAAAGTAAAACTGTAATAGTAATGATCTAGTCCAAGTTCTTCTTAGCTTTTCTGTTAAACATGCACATTTGTTCATGAGAGCTCTGGTTCTGTGGAATCTCTGTATCTTTTACACAAGAAATTTGGAAATGCTCTCATCACCAAATGTTTCCACAATTTAGTCACTTTTTAAATTCTATATCAAACATTGATTTTTCAGAGAGAAAATAGCATCACTAGAGGCTTACTTATTACTGTCAGGTCCGATTTGTGTGTTTATACACCAATGACTAAAAATCAGGGACTCTATTTTAGAGACAGTGATGAGTACTAGGAATAAAAACACTCTTGCCCATGAAGGCAGATGTGCTACAAGTAATAGATGGCAATATTTCAAGACTGAGCAAATACCATGGAGAGGAGATTGGTAGATACAAAACCTGTAACAGGCAGATCCTTTAGAGAGTTTATGTATTGAACATTCCATAGCATTTTTATACTACGGATCGCTACAATCATCATATTAGTCTGCTGCTACTATGGAAAACTGCCATGATTAATCATCAGAGACTATGCTAATAAATAGAAGAGGGAGAAGGATATTTTCCTCAAGGTTGTGAAATATATGATAGCATGGTAAATACTGGAATGGCCACAGACCTGAAAACAATGTTGTGTCATGACCATAATTTGTTTCTGGGTGTTCCATCATAAACACTGTCCTTTACACTTTGCACAGTGTACTTTGCACAGTCTACTTTTAGTAACAAAATTAATACTTGTTGTGATATATTAAATCTTAAAAAGCTGAGGACCCAGGAGCATGAAAAATAAATTGTAAGACCTAAATAAATAATTTGTTAGTCGAGAGACCTGGTAATATTGCAAAAGCAAGCATCAGTGATCTAATTCAGCAGAGGTGTATTTCTTGCTCCTAATGAGTACAGTCTGAGTTTGGTACCTTTTTGTAAATTTTTTTTCCAGGAATTTAGCTTTTTCTACCATATTGCTCCTCCATCTCAAAACATGGGCTCTTGGACAGCACGGGAGCCTGAGAGAGCACTTAGAGTGCTCACACATTTTCTTAAACAAATCATCCTAAAAATGACAGTTTACTTTTGCTTACATCCCATTGGTAAGTACTGGGCAAGTGCCCCACTAACTATAAGGGGGCTTAGAAATGTGGGCCACACAGGTACACAGAAAGCTGAGAGCTAGAAATATCAATGATACTCCCAGACAGAAACCTGAGATGGTTTTCTAAGTGAGGTCCTGTTGATAATATGATATCAATTCTGTCTAAGATATTGCTATTTTTGCTATCATGTTTTTACATTTTATTTTGTATTATAATACATTTTTTTTTTTGGTCAATCCTGCCAAGGACTGAACTATTCTCTGATTGAAATATATATTAACTTCTAGGTCCCTAAGTTTAGAGAAATTAATTTACTTATATAAGAAATCGTAAGATAACCAGTGAGTATAATAAACACTATCTAGATGTCAGCATTTTCTGTTTAATTTCTACAGAAAACATGTTTTCTCACTGCACTTTCCCACCCATGGATTGCACAGAGATGGAACAGAATTAGGTATATAATAAAAAGGCAGTGATGAACAAGATTTAAAACCAGTCTGAAGCAACAGTTATTTCACTCTGCAGTATAATTTCCTCTCCTCAGCCCTACCACCAAAACAAAGGCTGCTAAAAATCAGCAATTCTACAATTCTGTCCAAGCATTAACTATGGACTGCACTGAAATACATACACTAATTTCCTAGCCAAAGTTCTGCTTATTGATCACTGGTCAGTCATTCTGTCTGAACATAAAATAGAAAGAGATTTAACATTTTTAATACCATCAAGAAAGATATAACTTTCATTCTTCTTAAATTGAGTCCTTTCATAGTGTTCTATATCAGGAATTCTCAAGGTTACTTAAATTGAATAAGGTTCTTCAGGGAAAAAATAATCCGTTATGTAAATTTTTTAGTTTTTATTTCTCTTGTTTTTTCATGACTATAATATTAGGGCTAAACTTATTTAATTAATCCAACCACACAAATTTTTATTTCTATTTAATTATGGTGTGAAACATTTTAGGTTTAACAGTGTTTTAGGATTTAAAAACTGAGTAAAAACTTTACTTTTCAAAAATCATTAAATATTAATTTAGAACTATCTCTATATTGGGGTGCCTGGATGGCTCAGTTCGTTAAGCAACTGCCTTTGGCTCAGGTCATGATCCTAGGATCCTGGGATCAAGCCCCACATCCAGCTCCTTGCTCAGCGGGAAGCCTGCTTCTTCCTCTCCCTCTTCCTGCTACTCCATCTGCTTGTGCTCTCTCTCTCTTTGCCAAATAAATAAATAAAATTTAAAAAAAAGGAAATATCCCTATATCCAAGGAAATTTTGCTTTTAAAATTGATGCATAACCAAATTTTGCTACAAAAAGCATATCATGATACATTGAACCGTGCTCTATTTTCAATTTCGAAAATAACCTTGGGAGGAAGAAATGGGGAGATGATATTGGCAGAGCCGTCTGAAGCTTTATTTGGGAAAGGACATTTGAATTGGCTTTTAGTTGTGGGCATAGGCAAGAAGGGGTAGCCAGGGCAGTAGACTACCCACAAGGGTAGGTTGAGCACTGGGACTGAGCCTCTCAGGTGGGTCTCCTCTTCCCAATGCTCCCCTGCACAGCTCCTTCCCTCAGAGTCTCTATGGCATCCACAGAAGCAGGCTGAGAGAGACACCAGCTTACCATTGAGGATGTCTATCTTCTTCACAACCACAGCATGGGAGTAGCTGACAGGGCTGAAGAAACTGGAGCCCCGCTAGAGTCAAACCTGGGCCAGAAGGAGCTCAGGCTACAGGTGAGGCCAGGGCTCATGAGGTCCCCGTAGGCTGAGCTCAGTCCACCTGAGTAGCCGCTGATGGCTTTAGTATGGATACTCATGTTCTGAATCCCAGACTCCAGCTGGGTCTCCTCACCCTCTAGTGGCTTGTGGTAGGTGGCGATCTCCATATCTAGGGCCAGGGTGATATTCAGAAGCTCCTGGTACTGCCACAGTTGCCATGCCGGGTCCTGTTTGACTTGCTGTGGGCCGGCCTCTATCTCTGCCAGCTTGGCATTGGCGTCCTTAACAGCCAGCTACCCGTGCTGCTCAGTCAGCATCATCGATAGCTGCCTCCAGGGAAGCCCTCTGGCCTTTGAGGTCCTCGGTCTCATCCTGGCATTGGCTAATATTCTGGTTCATCTAAAAACTCTCTGTCTCTGTGTGATAGAGGTCATCCTGGTGCTTCCTAACCAATGTCTGCGGCTCCTAGTACTTGATCTGGTACATGGTCTTGGCTTCAGGCTGGCTGTGGTTGGTGATGTCCTCCTACTGGTCCTTGGCCTCTACAATGATGCCGTCCATGTCCATGTCTATGGACAGCACCATGGACGTGTCAGAGGATCCGGGACTGCATCTCACGGGTATCCTCTTCATATATGTGCCTTCAGCCAATCTCATCGGTCAGCCCTTCCAGGCAGGATTCCAGCTCTACCTTCGTCCATATCCTTGATGAGGGCAAATTCATTCTCCATGAATGCATGCTCTTTGATCTCCTCGTCTACTTACTCTTGAAGTCCTCCACCAGCCCTTGCAAGTTGCCAAGCTCCATCTCCGGCTTCAGGCTTTCCTGGCCCAGTGTGTCCAGCTGCAGCTGAAGGTTGTTGATGTAGCTCTGGAGCATGCTGTCCATGTTGCTCCGAGCTGTTTTCTGCTGCTACAGGAGGCTGCACTTTGTCTCCAGAATTTTGTTCTGCTGCTACAGATGCCTTACCTTATCGATGAAGGAGACAAACTTGTTGAGGGTCTTGATCTTCTCCTTCTTCTTGAGTATGCACAGCCTGGGTGTTGGGGTCCACCTCCAGCTTAAGGGGGCTGAGAAGGCTCTGGTTCACTGAGACAGCTGTGATGCCCTCCATACCCCTGGCCCCACCATATCCCAAACCATCTCGAGCTGGTGCCCAAGCCACCCCGAAGCTGCCGCTCCTGCCCTCCTGGGAGAAGGCTGAGGAGCTGATGTGGGGGCCAGGTGCACACCTGTACAAGCAGCTACCAAAGGCCTAGGGTCAGAGGTGGACACCTTGCAGGACTTCCGGGTCATCCTGATGGATGTGGTGAAGGCTGGAGTGGAGGCAAATAAGCTCAACCTGACAGAGGTTTGAGAAAGAGTCAAGAAGCTGCTTCTAGGTCAACCTTGGAAAAATTTTGAGCAATAGATATCAACATTATAAGTGATTTTTTTTTAATTTAGTAAAAGTTTAAATTGAAATATATTCTTTTATAACTGAATTTTGCTTGGTTAATTTTGGACTTGGAGTAATTGTATTGCACATTATTTAGCACCTTTTTATATATTTTACTGTTCTTTATTACTTTGGGTTTTCTAATACCACCTTTAAGTTTAAAAACAATAAAATGAAGTCTGATATTAATGTTCTGAATTTTTGTTCAGTGACCATTGATTTCTCCAGTCCTTTATCCTGTAACTTATCTATTTGTATGTAAAAGTTTTCAGAGGACTCGGACTGTAAAATACACTACATGTGTCCAGATTTTTAGAAGTAGTTTATGTGTAAAACAATGGTGATGTCAGTTGCTGATTTGGCAAAACTAGCTGTTAATAAATTTATCAATCTCTTTGCAAAAAAAAAAAGTTGACTTATAAACAAATTGATGTAATCACTAAATATTTGTGGTAGTACACTGTTGAAAAGGTATGTTTCCCCCACGTCTTTGTGTCCATTTTTTATTAACACTGACTCCTCCCATGCATTTTACCAAGTGAGGAAGCATTTATTTTAATGCTAGATCTGAGAGGCAGAAATGGGAATGCAGATTAATGTTAGCAATATCTACCTTCCCGAAGAAAATGAGATCTCTTTTTTTTATTTTTAACTCCCTATGTGATAGATAATATAGGGGCCTCCTTCTCAGGAGATGTTTGTTGTTGTTCACATCTGCCTATAACTGGTAACATAATACTAGTATTTGTAAACCCAGTTACCTCTTTCTAACACAGGTTGAGCATCAGTAAAGGTGACCCATTGCCATGGATCTTGGAAATATCTCTCTTGATCTTAAATTTGAATAAGTTCTTTTCCTTGAAAAACTGAGATTTCTGCTGGAATTTTAGAAGTATATTTATTTGTATTTTCTGATATGCTACTATAAATGATTAATTTATTAATGACATTTTTGAAAACATTATCTGAATGAACTTTTCACTGATAATTATTATAGATGATTTTTTTCAACAAAAAATTTTAGGATATAAAGAAAACTTAGAAATGTCTTGAATACACCTCAGGTTTTATAGAATGTTTTTCTTTTCAGGAGATTCATTTTATATTGCATGTATTACGCTCACTGAAACATATACTAAGTTTGGCAAAAATTATTAAATGTTATGAAAATCTATAAAATTATTGATGATTTAATGCATTTATTTTCTTATACAAAAACATTGATATTAGATACAGATACAAGCATGTGTTTTTTAACCAAATATGTTTTGTTTCTATGCTATTTCCTTACACTGGCTAATTTAACTATAAATATTTTAAGAATGAGAATATTTATCACAAATATTAATGAGCAAATATTTTTTTTAAATTTCCAAAAGTAAAAACCTGAAATGCACAGATGTGCAGCTTTATCCACAAGTTGTACCAGTTATAACAGAAGTAGGTAGTTGCTGTTAAATCAGCCATTATGGATATTTGAATCAAACTGTGCCAAAATGTACTATACTTAGAGTATATTGTTGGATTTAGTTTGCCAATATTTTTAGAGTTTAGTTTCACATTTGTTTGTAAGTGTTATTATACTGTAATTATCTTATTTCAAACTGTCTTATTAGTGGGTGCCTGGGTGGCTCAGTTGGTTCGGCAACTGCCTTCGGCTCAGGTCATGATCCTGGAGTCCTGGGATTGAGTCCCACATCGGGCTCCCTGCTCAGCGGGGAGTCTGCTTCTCCCTCTGACCCTCCCCCCTCTCATGTGCTCTCTCTCTCTCATTCTTGCTTTCTCAAATAAATAAATAAATAAAATCTTAAAAAAAACTGTTATCAGTTTCTGGTATAAAAGTTTTGCTAGCTTTATAAAATGACAAGGAGGATGATTTCTCTCTTCCAACTATCTAGAATGATTTATAAAATTTTGGAATTACTTGCACCTTAAATGGTTGATAAAACCTAGTGATAAGATCATCTAAGCTGTATGTGTGTGTTTGATTACTAATACAATTTATTTAATTGTAATAGGCTTATCACATTCAGGTTTTCTATTTCTTTTTTCATCTGTTTTTGGAAGTTATTTTTTAATAGATATGTGTCTGTTACATCTACATTTTCAAATGTGGCATAATTTGTTTATATCCTCTCTTTTTTAAATAGATATTTTATTTCTTTACTTGAGAGAGACAGAGAGAGCAAGTGGGAGAGAGAGCACGAGCTGGGGTCGTGGTGGTGGGGGGAGAAGAGGCAGAGGGAGAAGCAGATTCCCCACTGAGCTGGGAGCCTGATGCGGGGCTCGATCCCAGGACCCTGGAGTCATGACCTGAGCCAAAGGCAGACATTTAACCGACTGAGCCACTCAGGCTCCCCTATATTCTCTTTTATTATTCCTGACGGTTTTTGTACCTTTGTTCTCTGTCTCTGCCTCTCTCTGTCTCTGCCTCTTATCTCATAAAAAGTATGCTTGTCTTATAAATTCATCTCAATTTCCAATATTAAAAAAATATATAAGGATAATATTAGCCAACATATTTTTATTTTGTAGAAAGTTGTAAGACGGTAAGATAAAGGGTCAAGCAACATTTGCAGATAAAAGGTGAATGCAAACCTCAAAACAAACTGTTAATCCTATAAATAGATGAATAGATGATAGATCAGAGAGATATAATTTAAAAATATGATAAACTTGAAGTTAGAGTAATGTAGTTTTAAGCTACTTTAAATCAGTTTTATGAGAATTAGCTTGATAGTGTTCCTTTACTAAGATAATTATGTACATTTTACACGGGAACTCACTCCTGTATCATAAACACTTCAACAAAGATAAATGCATTTTTTTAAATAAACTCTATTATCAATCTATGGAATTTTATTTTTCCATAAATTAAATTGGTGATACTTTTTTTTTTTAATTAGTGATACTTTCACTTAAGTAAGTAGATGTTTCCACCAGTTTCTCAGTAGGAATAGAGCTAGGATTAAGAATAAGGGCTCTGTTTTACCAGATGATCAGGAATGTGCTAGAATTCCTTCCAGTCATGAAGATCATTTAACCCCTAAAGGGGATTAGCTTTGTTTTCTTTTAGAGTCTTTATTTTTATGTCTAGCACAGGAGGATTGAAGAGGGTGAAAAACATGGCTTTCTGTTTAACCATCAGTTAGTTCACCATTCAAAATCATTTTGTTCCATTTTCTTCAGGCAATGATAGGCCTGAAAGAAATGTAGGGTTTCCCACCAAACTACCTTTATTGAATAGTTGAAATGATTGACAACTCAAAAAACTTTTTTTCAAATATAGTAATTAACAGCAGTAATCCTTCCACATGGATGATCTGCTATCAAAAGCATCACAAAAAGGCATCCCAAACTTGAAATGATGGCTTAGGTAAGTAAGGTATGAAAGTCAGAACAAGCCAGGCACTTTCTCTCTCAAATTTTAATGATGGAGAGAACACACTTTGAGCTGTCCTTGAGAAATAGCGAAACCTTAAAAGAAAATTTAAAAAAAAAAGAAAACTTTGAGATGGTTCTCAACAGATATGGGATGGTTATGCTTAAAATACTCTATCTTATGTTATTAAATATTTCAATATAAGTAATGAAGCAAGTTCCCTTTTGTCTGAAGTCTTTATTTGTCCCCATGTTATTGGCTTTCCTTTTTCTTTCCTTTCTTTTTCTTTTTCTTTGGGATTTGCCAAGATGTCTGTTTGCCATTTTACTAAAGTTATCATCATTTTTTTTTCCATATACTGTCACATGGACAAACTATTTTATTTCCATGTGGACCTTACAATCATTACAGTTTGGGAAATGAATTTACCTTTTTTCATGATGGATCAAAAAGAACTTTTCTCTTTCTATTAGGCCAACATTCTACTGCACTGAATGCTTGCACTTTCAAAATACAAGTTAAACTGTTCTTTATTTACATGGCTGTTTAAATGATGCTTGGTATTACATATTGAAGTTTGTGGTGAGAATTAATTGCATGTTTCTAAATATGTGACTGCTCTATCACTTTCACTCCTATAAAAATGAGATGTTGATTTTTACCAAATTTCCCTTGATATTAAATCTTTAGCATAAATGAATATAAATTGCTTTCTGACCTAATAGAGCTATCTCCATAATACAGAAGATATTCTTTGGTGTTAAAATAATGTCATCTAGTGAACTTGGTCTAACACCTCTTTTCGTCAGTAAACTCTGACAAATTTAAGTTTTGGTGCAAGTAGGCTGTTTCAATTTCTTTCTCTTCTTTCAGTATTTTGCTGTAGTTGCTGAATAGTTTCTTAGCAAGGAAAGAAAAAGGATTAACTTGACTAAAACCCAGTTAAAATGCAAATGAAATGAATTTCTGGGCAATAAAGCATGCATTAAGCTGGAACTCTAATGAACATAATAGTAAAAAGTCCCTGGAATATTTTATGCACCTCTATCTATTTCATCTTTATGTTCGTTTAGATGTAAGTCTTCCGATAATTTTAGAGGTTTTGCATTTCAGCTTGCCGCAAACATGATTAACAGCTTTATTGCTCCGTTTTCTCCAGAGATGGCTTCAAACCTACTTAATTTCACTCTCCTGAAACCAAACCACGAAGCCCAAAAAGATTCTTATCTGACTTCTAAAATTTATGCTTATTTCCGGATGACTGAAATTCAATATTAACGGCAGTATGTAATAAACAATAGTTAAGTGTAGTTAAGAGGCTCTGATATTTGTTTTGTGATGAAATATTTAAAACAAGAGAAATTTAACAATGTTTGTGTTATATTGGTGTGTTAATTATTAGGGTAGAGATTAGAGGGAATGATTTCTTTACAGAAACAGAGACACTAGTTCCTCTTATCAGCCTGCAGATGGAGGATAGCCTATCCAGGAGGGCTGCAGAGGAGGGGTCATTTTGGTGATGGATTTTGCTGAGTTAGGTATTCCTTTTGTTGAGCTAAGCCCAAGTTTAAGCAAATGTAACTGGGTCCTTTCTTTTACCTTGTTAGGCCTATTCACATTGTGCTCAAAAGCTTTTTAAAAATTCAGAGGATTTTAATATATTATCCTATAAAATAATTGTATAATCTATTATTATAATAGATCATAAAAGAGTATGGTTATTATAGAGTAAGTACTATTCCAGTATCATAAAATGTTAATAAGTGTTCAAGGTCAAGAAAATATAGGATAGGTTGAGAGTTAAGCCTATAGAAGCTGGTACATTACGAGTTGAAATAGCTGCAAAAGATTCATGAAGTCTCTTCTATGCCAAGAACAGTATCCCTGAAACTAATTTAAATGATTAGTTTTACTTTTTTCATGTTCATCCGTTAGAAAGCATATGGTATAGCCTCAGTGATTACAGCAATAAAAAAGGACCATTTGCTACTCATGGCAATGTTGTGACTAAGAGATATAAGGTCAAACAGAACAAAAGAAAAGCAGTTTTAAAACTAAAAGCCATAGAATGTATTATTTAATGTGCGTTATCCACTTTCCATACGGTATGCTTTTTGATACTGAAAGAAGGTATTTTGGCCTCAACTATATGTTCCCATATTAGATATATAGAGTTGGTGGGGCAAATGAGTTACTGAGTAGGCGGCCCTCTCTACTTATCCTATTTGATCGACTATCTCTGGAACCTTTCTTTCCAAAGCCAGATTATTAACTTTGCCAACGGCCCCACGACTGAAAGAGCCTTCATCAAGTATATGCTCTGTCCTCTAGGAAATACAAAATGCAGTTCTGCCTGGTGACTCAGAAAGCACTTTAAATACTGAGGAAATGTAACTCTTTTACTGTCCTATTTAAATTATTCTTTCTACAGTTAAAATTGAACTGTTATTCTATCATAAAATATGTACCTATATACTCATTTACATTCATAGAGTCGTGGAGTTCTTAATCTTCACTTCTTTGAAACAATTAATTCTATTCTAGTCATGCTCTGGGTACTGCTCTTTCCTGCCATCCCTATCTGGCTCCACCTCTGCATTCTTTTTGAGTTCTTCCCTATTATTAAAGAGAACAGATACAACATGAATATGCACATCCTGTGCTTATCTGAGGCAGCAGGGCTCTGTCTCCATAAGATGTTTCTTCTTCTAATTTGTAATGTAGTATTTATTCATTAAGGTAAGGTACTATTTCAGTCATTCATGGTGGTGGTCGACAGCCTACATTCTTGCAAATCTATGTAGATAGATTATTGGCTCTGACACAAGAAGTTTAGGTCACTTGACTAAACACCACCATTATCGTTTGGCTGTCCATCACTTTTCCCTCTCACATCCGTGTATGTATAATCACCCTGTATTTGTTAGAGAACTTCTATCTTCGTTGAGTAGGATATTCTTCTAGTAAACCTTCAGTCACAGTGCCAACATCCTGGCCCCCATCGCCCACCTCTGTGATCAATTTAGGGATGAGCACATGATTGGTGGTTTGATCAAACCCTTCCTGGTAACTAATCTATTACAAAGGGAAGGGATAATTTTTTCTTTGTTTTGATGTAATTTATTTGTATAACCCAATATCAGAATAAGAAGTCTTTGTTCTCATACTATTTTTTTCTATCTAGAAAAATAGCATAAAACACACTGTTGGTTTGAAAGTACCTAGGAGGTAATGGGAAATAGGTCCTGTATTCAGAGGGAGGGAAAGATGGAAGAAAGAGGTAGGCCACCCCATGTTGGTAGGTTGCAGGTTTAACAAGCAAGGAAACTTACATACAAGTCTTGTCTTGGATGGCAGTAAGACAAATAGATCTCCCCACCTGCCTTCCAAACCTTAAAAGTTTATATAGAAGTCTTAACTGGGTTCAGTCACATATCCTGTCCATATGGCCTTAATACCACATCACTATCACAGGGCTATGTCCTTGGAGCACTTTTCAGGGAGCAAGGAAGGCAAGCAGAACCCACATTCCAAGGATAGGGTCAAGGGTGAGAAGCCTCCAATTGCCCACAGCCAGCTCACAGGTCAACTGGCTGTCACTTCCTCTTCAAAATCTCCTTCAACACTCTACCCCTCATGACTGGCTCTTATAATCCCACATGCCCCCTTTTCCAAAATGTGCCTTGAGCAGTCAGCAAAGGGATTCATTAGCATAGAGGAGGCTATCTGGCTACGTTGGAGGCACATGCAAGAGAAAACACGGATTAAGACAATGATTTCCAAAAATTAGTGACAATTTTTTCAACCAAGATCCAGGATCTGAACCACTGATTTATTAAATTCCCTAGGCTGGGGGTTGGATCAGTCATGGCTTTCATATGTATCCTTATGTGATTTGATAAAGATAATAAGTTATCAGACTCATCAAGTAAGAATAGACAATATTAGGTTAGGGTGATGGTACAGGTGTCACATTGTGAGCCCATCCTGTTTTGGAGGGCAGCTTTTCTCATTGGAGGCATTTCGGTGTTCAATAAGGACAGACTTTGTTGGCTATTACTCAAAGCTTGATGAGTAAATTTGGTAAGGGTTTTGTATGTGCTATAACATCCTCTAAGCCAATTGAGGGAACAAAGATGGCGGCCAAATGATCATACCAGTGAAAGACAGAATGTGCCTACCTGGCTTTATAGAGAAAGCTTGACAGCCATTGTTATTGTGGAGCAGATTCCACCTCTGTGTCCAGGAAAAACCGAGGGTGTGATGGTCCAACCACTCAGGTGGAAACCACATTTTGTGCTGCAGAAGCATTGGATTCCATTTAGAGCTACCAAATAAATATCTGGGAAGTGCAACCAGACCGTGCCAAATGAGCCGGTCTCCCTTAATGTGACAGAATGACTACACAGTTTCAGTGATATCCATCCCGTGTTTCCAGTACAATTGGGTTGATTCTGTTCAGAGGGATTTTTCTGTTCCCAACATAGGAGTGCCCAGGTGCTCAAATATCCATGACATGGAGTAAGCCATTCCCAAACCTGAGCATAGCCACCCATGGTGCCAATGGCAGTATTTCCAGGACCTTTTTAGTCAGCAGTTTGATAGACTGCCTTTATAGTTTGTCTGGCAGAGAAAGAATACTCATGTCCAGTGTTATTAACACTGTGTGCTAATGGTCAGTTTTCTGGATCGGTATTTGTAATACCAGATGAACTAAGAGTACTAGCCCTACCTCATTCTTCTTTAACATACTACGTAAGGGCCTTCTGGTCCTTTCCTTAGAGAGGTGATACCCACCATGGCAATTCTGAGGAGCTAGAGAGAGGCAACATTTGCCCCCATATCCAAAAGTTCGATAGATCATTTTGTTGGGCATGTGAGTGGGCCCACTGTAGGAAGGTATTTCCATCAGGTGATAGAACATCACAGGAGCAGCAGAAGTCTAAAGCCAAAATGACATATTTGATAGAAACTTGCATGGGGAGGTCTTCCTCTTCTTCAAGAATTACACTTGGGGCCTGATCTTCAGATGGTGATGTGGCTACAGCTTTAGGAATTTGACCCATATGTGCATACCAACATTGTTGGCTGGGTGGGTGGTGGTGGGGGAATGAAGAGATGTCAGGCATGAAGAGATGGACTGGGGGCAGGATATGCCAGACCAGGACCCCAACCTTCTCCTTTCTTTTGATGGTGCATGTTTCATTCCAAGCATCGCTTGTTTCAACAGGTCTGGCTTGCAGCAGGACAAGAAGATGCCAGTGGAGACTGAGCAGTTTCCCCTCACCCAGGGGTCAGAAGTAACTCACTCATCTTGACGGGACATCCCATTGCAAATGCCAGTCGATAATTCCTTTTCCAAGGGTGATGACACTTGGGCTATTCTCAGCAGTATAGCATGTTGATCCATGTTGAACTGAGGCAATGACTGTTCTCTGTGTCTTCCACAACTTTATGGTGTTGTGTGCCTCAGCAAGGGTCCCCAGTCTAGCATATGGGGCAAGTGAGCCCTGCTGGTCGATCATTCAAATGCATTAAAGCTTGGGACAGTACTTCTGTCTGCCCAGCCAAGGTGATTTTACCTGTTAAAAATTTAATTTGCTGCTTTAATATTCCATTTCTCCTTTCTACCAACCCTGCTACTTGTGGGTTATAGGGGAAATGGAACCTGCATTCGATGGCATGCTATTTTGCCTAGTCTTACACATTATGACCTTTAAAATGTAATTCCTGATCACTATGTATTCGATGAGGGTATCCACACACAGTGTTCAGTTTCTCTAGTCCCCTAATGGTAGCAGACTAGTTAGCATGAAGGCAGGGGAAAACTTGGGTTAGGTCAGATGTTAGTGTCCACAACCAAGGCATATTTAGAAACCTCACTCAGAGGAAAGAGGCCAATATAATTAATTTGCCAATCCCACATCAGCTGGGAACTCCAATGGATAGCCCCAGATTCTTTTGGCAGTTGCCTTGGGTGTTGTTTAGAACACACTAGACATGCTGTTACTGCATTAACCAAATCACTGTACTGCATTAACCAAGTTACTGTACTTCAAGGGCAATCCAGCATTGTTGGCAATATGCCATCTTACATGTGTACTGTGATGGCCTCTCTTTCTATGCATCCAATCTGCAGTATCTACTTCAGGGTCAGTAGATAGACTCCTACTTGAGCTAAGGCATCAGCACCCTAATAACCAGGGGATGTCCAGTGCCTTATGAGCTGGGACATGAAAATGTGAGCACTGCCTTAGTCTCTTGTAGATGGACCCAAATGTCTTTGCACATACCTTGCCCCCATCAGGGCTTATTTATGATCATCCATCCCTTGGCTTTCTATTGCGCAAGCCTGAGGGCTAATCCTTTTAGAGCTGCTTAATTCTTAGCATATAGGGTTAACAGCCAGGGCTCATGAGTAGTCACCAGACACACTGCTCTGCACTCAGCCCATTGGCTGCTGCACTGGTCGCTATGTGAGAAGCTCTACATAAAGGAGTACCATGCACACTACTAGAAACTGTTGCTCTATGGGGGAGTAGGGTTTCCGCTCCCTTCCAGAGCTGAGACCAAAGCCCCAGGGGCACTTGTGCTTTACCAATCACAGCTTCTGGGACAACAAGTGTCTTCCCCAACCAGATAACTCCTCAAAACTTCATGGTGGTGTCTGGGCGTTGAATTTTCTGTGGGTTCACTGCCCATCCTCTCCCTCTCAGATTCTCCAGCAAAGCCTGCAAGGTGTCCGGCAGCAGAGGCAATCTTCACATGTTAAATATGATATGATCAATATAATGGGCCCATTTTACTGATGTGGGGACAGAGAACAGGATAGGTCACAGGTTACCATCGTATGACGTATGGTAGAATTAGGCAGGTAACCTCAGGGGAGCATTTGGAAGGTCCATTGTTGTCCCTTCATGTGAAGACAAATTGATCTTGTGACTCAGTGCATAATGAAAAAGGCATTTGTTAAGTCCAGCACAGCATGGTACACTCTTAGGACCATGGTCAAGGTACCTAAGATGGTGGCAATGTCCGGCACAGTCATATAGATGGGGAGAGGGCACTACCGTATTAGTTCTTGGTAGTCTACTGTCATCCACCATGAGCCATCTGTTTTTTTTTTTTTTTTATTATCCAGACCAAACTATGCAGTTGTTGGATGGTTTCCCTTGTCTCATTATGTCCTCTAGGCAGTTTATATTATTTGTCAGTAACCACTCTACACAGGATTATTGGTTTTCAGTTGGTGCTTCCCCTCAGCACTGGTTTAACAACTCTAACCCAGAAGCAGAATTCACTGATAAAGGTTTGCAGAATTTGACCTTGTGGGATATCAATGTCCAATATGTTCTCTGGTCTTGCAGAGATAAAAAAACACATTATTGGGGGGATGCCCAGTTTTTGGTGTCAAAAAGACATTCCTGACTATAACTGTTTATCCTCTGTAAGCACCAATGTCACTGAGGGGGCCAGAAAGCTTCTGAAGGTTACCATGCCTACCCTGAATGGGACTATATCCCTGAGGCCTCTGCAGCAGCAGGTGGGGCATCAGGGACGATAGGGGCAGGTGAGGAAGGTCTGAACTGTTTTTCAGGTTTTAAGGCTTTCCACAGGCCAACCGACACAGTGTTGGCTTGTTGGTCGTCTCTTCATGTAGGGTCACTGCAGCAATGAGGTCAAACCACAGTTTCTTCTGGGTTACTTCTACCAGACCCTTTACAAGTGATTGGGATAACCTAGATCAACAATGGATTGCTCAACACTGTAAATATCTGTCCCACAACTGGGCTCAGCGTGGACACCAGCATCCCATACTGCCTAGTGGGGGTTGACAGGATAATCTTGGCTCTCATTCTTGCTGTGATTATGGCCCAACCAGGGCCTTCAGAGGTGTAAACATCCTGCTTCATTCTCAACTCCCTAAAAATGTGTTGTGCCTCCTCTATATATTTCCAGGGTCCCACATGCTCAGGGAGATCCCCCTCATTGGGCCATGGCTCATAGCAGGCTAGAATAATCCATTCCGTAAGGAAGCAAGTATCTTGAATCCCCCAAGCACCATGCAGGTGCTGCCAGAGGGCAGGGTGTGTAGAGATGTTTCTCACTTTCTCTGCCCCTTATTCGGTCAGAGAAATACCATCACCTCCAGTATCCCACAGCTGCCCTAACTGAGCCTGGATACTTGCCCTGGCCTTTTCTCTGGCAATTAGCATTATATCAATAATCAGTGGGAGTATATTCTCTCATCGTGAATGTTTCCTAAACTGAGGTCTGTCCCGCTGGCTGGGCTTGCTATTGCTGTGCTTTTGTTTTCCTTATAGATCTGGGGTAGAAAGGCACGGGACTCTCCATCCCTTTCACTATTAATTACCACAGCATCCTCCTCTTCGCTCTCATCACTTTCCCAGAGATTCCACTTCTTAGCATCCCAGTCAGGCTTAGTCACAAGTGCTATGACCTTACTCCCTGGCATATGTGCCCTCCTAGCTTTGCAAAACTGTACACTAAGGTCTCTGACTTGTCATCCTTCCCACCCAACTTGTCTGCCAGCTCTGAAGCTAACAGAGTAGTTGGATACCTGCATGTCCTTCTCTAAATTCAGCTTTTCTTCCAATTTGCTAACTCAAGCTTCAGCCTCTAGTTGCATAGGTGGCTGCTGATCTACCCATTGTAGAGGTCAGCCCATTGTGGCAGCCATGTATTTCTCTTCTTTGCTGTAGGGTGCTCTGTGTAGTTTCCTCCAACAAGTGGATCAAACTGGCTGGTGTTGTCAGGCATCCCTATACTCACACTGTGGTGCACACATCCGACATAAAGACCACACCTCCCAATGGCCAACTCGGGGTGTCCCCAACAGATGCCTCATTCCCAAGGCCCATTTCTTTGGTCTCCTGGCCAGCTTGCTAATGTTGATTCACAAACTCCTAAGAAATTTCCCAGGTATAATCTGAAACTGACCCTGGAGAGGGTAAGGGATAGCTAAAGAGAAAGACCACTCCAGATTGGTAGGTGGCAGGTTGAATAAGCAAGGAAACTTACTTATGAGGCTTGACTTGGGCAGCTGCAAGATGAATTGATCAAGGGGCACCTGGGTGGCTCAGTCGTAAAGCATCTGCCTTCAGCTCAGGTCATGATCCCAGGGTCCTGGGATCGAGCCCCACATCGGGCTCCCTGCTCAGCGGGAAGCCTGCTTCTCCCTCTCCTACCCCCACCCTGCTTGTGTTCCTGCTCTTGCTATCTCTCTGTCAAGTAGATAAATAAGTAAATCTTAAAAAAAAAAAATTAGTAGATCACTACATACCCACCCACCCACCCACCCACCAGAATCTTTAAAAAGTTTGTATAGAGGCCTTAAGTGGGTTCGGTCACAAATACCATCCAGATAGGCTCAACAGTACTTCACTATCTCAAGGCTATGTCCTTGGGGGCAAGCAGAACCCAAATTCTAAGGGGATCGGGGGGTTGGTGAGGAGCCTCTGATTGCCCAGGTCTAGCTGGCAAGTCAACCAGTGGTCATGTCCTCTCAATGACCTCCTCTAACACATATATCTTTATTTAATAGTGTACCTGTTACACTTTGGAATGTTAATTTAATATGTTATAAGAAGGAGTACAGGTTATGATATAATTATTGACATAAAAATCGATGCACACAGTTTGAAACAAAATATATCTCAAGAAGAGTGAAGGAATTTATGAGAGTGAAGGAATGTATGAGACTTTCTCATACAAATTAAGATATGGATCATTCTTTCAATTAATGAAAACAGGGTGATAGTTGTAACAATTTGATAAATTCACTGTTTTACTAATAACTTTTTCCTCGCAGCACACTGCTTTCTAGGTATTTGAGATTTTGAATGAACACTAGATGTATTTAAGCCAATTATTTAGGACTTGATTGTACTGGCTAAAATAAATGTTAGCTGGAATGGATTCAAAATATTATAACAACAACAACTTATCGTCCTGGCGACTCATAAAAATTTTTAATCAATAAAATTCCTCTATAACTAATGGGAGGAAGCTAAATTTAATTTAGAGATCCTTTTTCAAATATCTGATACAGCTTATCATGTTAATATATGCTTATTATGCTAATATATGGAATATAAAGCCTAAGAAATGTATTGAACTCAAGATTCCTTTTTTTTTAAAGATTATTTATTTATTTATTTGAGAGAGAGAGAAAACAAAGCGAGCAAGAATGGGAGTAGAGTGAGAGGGGAAGAGGGAGAGGGAGAGCAGTCTTCCTGCTGGGCAGGGAGCTCACGCAGCTTGATCCCAGGACCCCAGAATCAGGACCTGAGCTGAAGGCAGAGGCTTAACCAACTGAGCCACCCAGGTGCCCCTAACTCAAGATCCCTTATGAAACAACACTATTGCAATGCGCAAGGAATCACATCACCATTAAAAACAGGAAGCTTGCTGGGCTCTGTCTTATAATGCCAACGATCACCTGGGGCTCCAACATTGTCACTGCTGTCCATTACCTTCTCTTTTTCACAACTGTCTTTTCTTCCTCCAAGTCCCAGCCTTCTACACAGAAAAGACCTCCGTGTCCCAATTGCAGGCATCTCCAACTTTAATGCTTTTCACTGGAATCTTCTTGGATTTGCATCAAATGGGAAATGGAATCTTTGCTCCTTGGAAACCACAACATGAGGTGGATGAGTCCTCGACAGGGGCTCATCTTCCCCCGAATGTGCCCAGACTGCGTGAAAGGTCACTCAAATGAGGGAGTGACACAGGGGTGTGGATGGTCAGGGAAGCCACTCACGGATGTGGACGATGTAAGCAAGTTCTCAGTCCTCTGCGGGTAAGGACGCTTCAGGGCACTGACATATACAACCATGCCCCAAAGGGCAAAAAGGTGGGCTGTTTCTCTGGCTGTGCTACCGCTCCTGAGAGAGAAATTTAGACAGAAAAAGAGTAGTTCAGAGGCTTCAAATGTACAATGTGAGAAAGTGTGAGTTGTATATTAGTGGATAATGATGAAATCTAACAGTGAACACTTTGAAGGAAAGAGAGAAGAAACAGAACTTAAACTTATTTAAATCACATGATAATTGCAAATGGAATGCATTTGTTTGAAAAAATTTATTTTAATATGTGATAATAACACCCAGCGGCGAGAATCCAGGTTGCCCTGGTTGCTTTTCCAACTCCTGTTACCTATGATTCTCACCTGCACTCGCCTCCCCTCACTGTTTCCCATGGGACTTAGCCAACACCGGCCAATGCTTTCTCTCTAAGAAATGTGTCTTCTTCTAATGCTAATGTACTTTTGTTCTTTGTGTTAATATGTCACGTGGACATATGAATGGTGGCAGTCTATATTTTAGATTCTAACCGAAACATATGTGGGTTAGTAGCTAGAAGTTTGACAGGTTAAATCACCTGACTGAACAACATCATGGCAATGGGCCATGAAAGCCTATCCTTAGACAGGTTTCACAGCAATGTGAATTGCTATTTAATGAGAATGAAAGAATAAAAATATTATTCTGATACCCCCACAGTAATTTATATTTATTTAGGAAAATCTTACATTGAAAAATATTCCAATTCCAACTGATACTGGGTCTGAAGTGAATGATAAATGTCCCCGCTCTAGCCTCATTAGAAATAAGGCTGAGGAAGATTTTTCCTCATTGTTGTGATAAAGGGAGAGATGTTCTTTTCTTTGCTTGACCTATATAGAATAGTTATACGCTAAAAGACCAAATTAGGTCTGGTGAGGACTTCTCAATAATAAACAATTTTTGAAATTTTAATGATAAGCTATAAATCGTGGTTTACAGGATTTTCAAGAGAACAGATTACTTCTAACTGTTAATCATATAATGTTGTGCCTCTAAAGCAGGATGGATCATTTTATTTTATGAGCAAATGCATCAAGGGTGGTGAGGCTGCTAAAAATTTGCTCCTTCTCCAGGCATTTCTCTTTTGCCCATAACTTACACTGATTAAATTTAGGTGCGTCCTCTCCCACCAGTTGTAAGATCTAATTCTGTCCTTTACTCCTCTGAATATTGAGAGGCTTAACTCTTGTCTAACATTATTCACTCACAAAATGAAAATTCAAATTAGTAGTTTGGCTGGACTCCTCTATCTATTAACATAATATTGGAGAATATGCCCTACTCATTAAACCTTACTGCCATCATCCAAGGCTTCCTGCTAAGGCCCTTCTTTTGTTCTGTTACCTCCCATCTTTCTTCTGGAGATCTCGTTCATGTGTTTGTGGACGCTACACTTTTGCAATGAACTCTTCAATGCAGCCATTATTCTTCACTTTTCTTCACAAGTACTTGGACTATACCCCTCAGAGAGATCTTTAATGATGCATTTATATAAGTGGACCACTCCACCCCATCCCCGATAGAGATTGCCTTGGGATGAGCTTTAAAATTTTACAAAGTGGCGCACATCGATCATAGTCAGCATAGGGTAGCCCAGATTCAATTCTTGGTTCTGTAATACAGAACTCTTTGACTTACAGACCGCCTGCAGGAGACCCCTCTTGCACCATTTCCGGGCCTCTCCTCCTCAGTCATCTCTTGTTGCAGATGTCGCCACAGTAAATAGCTCTGCATGACTGTGACCTACTGCCCTAGTCACCACCTGGCATGCCACACTGTGCCTCCGTGTCACAAGCTTCTTGTTCCAGAATATCTTTTGGCATCACCGTGAGAACTTGTTTAGTGTCCGCGCATGCACACTCTGAGATTGTGAGGTCTTCATGCCACGCAGGATGAAACTTGGATGAAGAGGAAACGAGAACCAGAGGACAGACAAATCCTGCTCTTTTCTGTTCGCCAAATGAAAGTCTTGAGATGCATTTTATTCAGTTTCACTGCGACTGTGTCATGCTGTGAACAGCTCAAATTGTATCCTTGACCCTTACACCATGAAATTATACACCCAAGTAAAGTAGTAGTACACAGGTCATTTAGTTTAAGTTCTACTCAGTAGGTAACCTATGCAAAGACAGTATCAGAAATGGTCCTAGAAAGCAGATCCTCAGGATAAGAGTTGGTACCTGCACTAGTGACAAGCAGAAGAGCAATGAGGTTGTCTGTGAAGGAGGTGTATGGCGATACAGCCGGCACTCGATGCCATCATGACTAGTGTGGCTTTTACCTGTGCTCATACAGGGTGGTATAAGGAGGAAAGTGAACCACTGTGATGTCCATTCGCTGTGCCCTTGGCCAGTATGGGAGAAATAAATATAAAGCTGGCAGGCTGGCCTCAGTTAGCTTACTGAAAGCCTCAGAAATGAAAAATGTTAGGCTAGAAGCGGCAAGATTCAAGTAAATGAGAGAGCCATAAGAATTGTTTTCAGTTTTTATTTAAATTCCGGTTAGTTAACATACAGTGTGATATGAGTTTCAGATGTACAATGTAGTGATTCAACACTTCCATACAACACCCGGTGCTCATCCCAGCAAGTGCCCCCCTCAATCCCCAACACCTGTTTCACCCATCCCCCCACCCACCTCCCCTCTGGTGACCAGCAGTTTGTTCTCTTGAGTTAAGAGTCTGTTTCTAGGTTTGCCTCTCTCTTTCTTTTTTTTTTTTTTTCTTTTCCTATGTTCATCTGTTTTGTTTCTTAAATTCCACCTACGAGTGAAATCTTATGGTATTTTTCTTTCTCTGACTGACTTATTTCACAAGCACAGTATTCTCTAGCTCCATCCATGTCATGGCAAATGGCAAGATTTCATTCTCTTTTATGAAAGCCATAATATTCTTTAAGGTAACTTTGAGCAGACACTCATCTTCTATAGTCATGGAGAAGTCTGTGCTGAAAATCAGGCCCAGCTTCAGAATATAAGTGTAGTTGACATGTAAAGTTTTGGCAGATCTCTTATGTCAAAGTCAGGCTACACTGGAAAAAAAAAAATAAGACTCAAACCTGCAATAGGCATATGGATGACAATCCCAAGACTCTTAAATTCCAAGTGTCCCTTGAACACTCAAGAGTATTCAAAATATGCACATTTAAGTCAGGGTAACGAAGGATTGTGTTCTTTGAAGGATTAAGGTCTAAATATCCCTAAAGGGAAATATCCCTGGCCAGGCAAATTACCGACCAAGATTTAGTGTAATCTAGAACCTGTGGTGGAGGCAAATGGAGATGACAGATATTAATTACAGCCTGTAACCAGCTGCAATATTGAGGAATGCAGCTTGCTGAAAGTTTTTTGGTTATTGCATATGGCTACCACCTTTGAAAAGACACTGTGGTTAATTCAACTTTTACTTTCACTCTTGTAAAATAATTGTGGACCTCTTATTCTCATTAAAATGGTATCCAGATATCGTACCATGGGAGCGCCTACTATAATAAAGGAAACATGCAGGTCCTAGTGGTACAGGGGCTAAACTGCGTCAGACACCTCAAATACAGCATTTCATATATACTTTGCCTTACCTGTCTTGTGACAGCTACCCCAGTTATCTTGTTTGGCCCTAGCTAGTCCTTTCTGGACACAGGGCGACCAGGCTGCACCTGACTTTTTGCCAGTTCAGCGTGGCAGTCTCACCTAGTTTCCTAGATCTCACCCTTGATGCTGTTACAGGAACCTCTAGGTACCCACTCCTATATTTCCTTGGAGGGTAAAGGAGTTAATGGCAAGACGATATGTCTTTTACCAATGGAGGAGCAGAGCCAGTGGATGGATCCTTCTCCCTTTCTTGCCCAGGATCAGTGTCCCTGAGACGTACTTTACCATGGTACCTGCCTGTGGTTGGGACAATTGCTCACTTACAGTGGCATCCACTTTGATAACGTGCTCTTATATTGGGCCACCCTCCTCTTGTCCTTCAGGGTTCTGGTTATTCCTTATGTTCTCTGGGATTCTGAGTAGTGAGATGACAGCACCAGAGATGTTTGCCCCAGATTGCACTTTCTGAGAAACTCAGGTTAAGATATAATTTAGTAAATACAATTAAATACATTACCTTAAATTAACAAATAATACTACTGTGTAGAGAATATATTAAATCCAAATTTGTCTAACTTTTTTTATAATTAAGTTTTTGTAAGCAACTCTGCTGTTTCTGATTTCCTAACATGCTGCTCCCTTCTCTGGAGAGTAATTTGAAAATAATTGTCAAACAACCCTTTGTTGCAATAACTGTACTAGCAAAAAGTGTATCCAAAGGATTTACTCTAAGGAGCATACAAACCATTTTATAATTGTGATTCTTATTTCATTATGTATGATAGGAGGCAAACATTAGAAACAGATGTATAGAGTCAAGATAAATAATTTAAATAAATTATGACACACATAAAGGATGAGATGTTATATAATAATTGAAATTCACTCTCTGGGAGTATATGTAATTATCTGTAATATGTTCCCAGGAGAAAGTATGTTAAAACTTGGATATAGTGTGTGACTTTCATTTTAGAAATATGCCAAAATATTAATCATAGGTATTTATGATTTTTGTGCAATATATTATTGTTTCAGAAATGCTTTTTTATGTTTTTCAGTTTTGTACAGTAAAATCATTACTTCTAAATCAGATAAGTAAATTCCTTATTACCATAAATCATCTGATCCTTATATTTGTGACATTTTATCTTTGAATACTTCAGTTTTTTTATAATAAATGATTATCTCTTTAAATATTTCACATTAAATAAATGTCCATGACCTTCATTAATCAAGTGGTCTCCAAATATTTTTTTTCTGTTATCAAGTAATGTTCAAAACAGACTGAATCAGAGAGCTCCAAAAACATTGGTATGTAGTTTAACCAACATTTCCCAGAATCCATAATGGAAAACAAGTGGCATATTATAAGCCTACAACAACAAGTTGGCATATTCTAGAAATATGTATGCAAAGATTATTAAAATATAAGGAATAATATCAAGACATTGGTTTTACGTTTACTTTTCATATATCTATCTGTCTATCTAATCTTCCACATGGCTACTAGGAGACAACTTTGTAGGAATCAGGGACAAAATAGAAAAAGGGAGGTACTTTTTTTTTTTTAAGATTTTTTTTTATCTATTTATTTGAGAGACAAAGAATGAGAGATAGAGCACGAGAGGGAAGAGGGTCAGAGGGAGAAGCAGACTCCCTGCTGAGCAGGGAGTCCGATGCAGGACTCGATCCCGGGACTCCAGGACCATGACCTGAGCCAAAGGCAGTCGCTTAACCAACTGAGCCACCCAAGCGCCCCAAGGGAGGTACTTTTTGATTTGCTGAAATCACATGTATAAAACATGCAAACTAGATTTAAAAAGGTTACTCACTTAATTGCCGTATCTTCCACACCCAGATTATGGTAGGGAGGTTGCTTTGGCACATACCTTAGTTTCTACTTCGTAAGGAAATTATCTACATGCCTTCAACTACCAAGGGTAAAGTCCAGTGATAGAGATTAAGGTCAGTTTGCAGAAATTATAATGATCGCATTCAACTGCGCTTGCTAGCATCTTTCTAGCTTTTTCTCAGCCAATAAGGAAACCACAATTAATAGCTGCCTAGACCTTTGACACATTATTTTTGGAAATGTCATGGTCAACAGCAACCAAACACGGATAGAACATTTCTTGATGTTTCCTGAAGCTCAGGCAATAGGAGAGTTAACTGACAATGGATCTGAACACCAATATTATGTGCTCAAAACAGTTAATACAGAAATATGTATCTTTTGTGTAAATATCTTAAAAAGACAAGCCAGCTGAAGAAGTTACCACATTTGGCACTGATTGACATTTCAATACTACCTACTTGATTAGCAGAACCTTAACCCCTGCTATCTTTTCTCACGGACTTTTGAAGTTCAGACTCCTGACCCAGTATATACTTTAAGATTAGCATCATTAAAAAAAAAAAAAAATGTATCCCTGGGTAATATATTATCAAAACAGAAGAGTGAAAGCTCTAACCTTAGTTTCCTAAGTAGGATCACAGGTTATAATATAATATTCTAACCAATCTGATTAGGTTTAGTGTTTTTGTTTTTAAGATTTTATTTATTTATTTGAGAGAGAGTGGGGGAGAGAGAGCACAAGTGAGGTGAGGGGCAGAGGAAGAAGCAGACACCGCGCTGAGCCGGAAGCCCAGTGGAAGGCTTGATCCCAGGACTCCAGGATCATGACCTGAGCGAAAGGTAGACACTTAACTGACTGAGCCACCCAGGCGCCCTGAATAGGTTTAGTTTAGTTAAGAGAGTCATAGTTTTGTTGTAGAGAACTGAGGTTTTTGTTTTTGTTTTTGCTTTTTAACCCACTAAAAGAAAAAAACTTTCACATATATTTCTGAAATGGGGCTATATTTCTGAAATGGGTGCAACACTTTATTTGGAGTCTATGATTAGAACAATCAGTCACAAATCCCCAGCAATTGTAAATAATAGTATTAATGATAACAATCTCCCAGAATTAAGCTAAGCAATTTTCAATATTTAAGACTATTAACAATCTTGTTAAAAATGTTGTCTCTGTAAATCTAGAGTAGGGCCTAGGAAACTATCTTTTAATCAGGAAAACAAGTAATTCTTTTTATATAGGTAGCTTAAAGATATCGTAAAGAAAATTAGACCTAAGTTATTTTTTGTGTATGGTTCCCAATTTACTATGATTATATTTTTCTTGACCAGATTGAAAATATTAATCTCTATTTGCATTCACAGGTTACTTTTAGCATAATGTTTGGAGAGGTGTGTAATGCTATATGGCTATTTATTATTATATTATTATAACTCATCACCTACGTATTATAATTACCCAAAGTGTATGTACATATAATGGTATTTTTCTAAAGTAGAGCTGATAGCAGCTCTGCCAGGTTCATAAGGCAGAGGCCAGCCTCACTTTTCATATAAAAATAAAAGTATAGGAATCTTAAATAATATACTTATAACTTCATTTGCACTTTTTATTACAGGGAATTATATTGTTAAAACAAAACCAACTTATGTTACTGTGGTTTTATGTCTTCAATTATTGGATTCACACAGACCTTGGTTATTGGCTGACAGAATAAACACCTCCTGAGGGTGGGTGCTATATCCCTAGCACCCAGAATTATGCCTGGTGACAACAAAAAATAAAAGAAAATAAAAAGAAAGAATAAAAGAAAACAGAATTTAAAGGAAAGAAGTGTATCTATATGTGTAATGATAAAAGTAAAATTTTTTGAGGATTTTCCCCCCAAAGGAGAAATACATTCAGTGTACCTCATGTGTTTAAGTATAGCTAAATCTTCTTATCCAAAAGTATTTTCCTATACTTAAACACCCTCAGATACCTATTTATTTTCCATTATAATTCATTATGAAGCACTTTTCTTACCCTACAGTGAATTTGAATTAAAGTGCCATATGTTGTTCTGAAGAGCTTGTTTCTAGAAAGTATTTGCTACAATTATGGGCACCCTTTTCAATTTGTGTTGCCACTCCTATAGTAGAATTGGAGGCAAACCACATAAATGTGATTGTATGTGTTCATGTATGTATGTGTGTGTGTTTTATTGACATATCTGTACCTTTGTATATGATTAATATTTTACCTATATCAAAGTCATCAACTTATTTTGTTCAAATGATGAATCAAATAAAATGAAATAGAAATGTAGATATATTTTAATTTTTTTATTTTTTTTAAAGATTTTATTTATTTATTTGACAGAGAGAGACACAGCGAGAGCAGGAACATAAGCAGGGGGAGGGGGAGAGGGAGAAGCAGACCTCCTGCGGAGCAGGGAGCCCGATGCGGGGCTCGATCCCAGGACTCTGGGATCATGACCTGAGCCGAAGGCAGACGCTTAACCAACTGAGCCACCCAGGTGCCCCAAGAAATGTAGATATATTTTAATAATCATGTTTATAATTTTAGAACATTAATTCTAACTATGTGTAAAAGAACAGTATAAAAATATATGTTTGAAGACATGTAAAATCTGATTTCACTATTCATCTTCTGCAATAACAAACTGGATTCTGTAGGAATTTTTCAAACATTCTTTGGTGTGTGTGCATAAGTGTGTGTGTAAATTAATTTTCCCATTTGATTTTAAACAGGGAATATTGTGTTGTCATTCATTTGCTATTACACAGTCCCAAATCACCCTGAGTTATTTTTTTCTTTCCTGAAAAATTTTAGCAGATGCTCCTTCATAGTAAGAGGAGTTATATTAACATTGTTATGCTTAAAAACTATTTATGAGCCAAACTGTGGAAAAAGCCAAGATGTCCATCGAAGATAAATGGATAAAGAAGTTGTGGTATATATATATACAATGGAATATTATGCAGCCATCAAAAGGAATGAAATCTTGCCACTTGCAATGACGTGGATGGAACTGGAGGGTATTATGCTGAGCGAAATAAGTCAATCAGAGAAAGACATGTATCATATGATCTCACTGATATGAGGAATTCTTAATCTCAGGAAACAAACTGAGGGTTGCTGGAGTGGTGGGGGGTGGGAGGGATCGGGTGGCTGGGTGACAGACATCGGGGAGGGTCCGGGCTGTGGTGAGCGCTGTGAATTGTGTAAGACTGTTGAATCACAGACCTATACCTCTGAAACAAATAATACATTATATGTTAAAGAAAAAAATAAAGAAGAAGAAGAAGAAGAAGATAGCAGGAGGGGAAGAATGAAGGGGGGGAAATCAGAGGGGGAGATGAACCATGAGAGACGATGGACTCTGAAAAACAAACTGAGGGTTCTAGCAGGGAGGGGGGTGGGGGGATGGGTTAGCCTGGTGATGGGTATTAAAGAGGGCACATTCTGCCCGGAGCACTGGGTGTTATACGCAAACAATGACTCATGGAACACTACATCAAAAACTAATGATGCAATGTATGGTGATTAGCATAACATAATAAAAAATAAACAAAGAAAGAAAGAAAGAACCTAAAAAGAAAAAAACTATTTATGAGTCTTGGAAAACACTTAGGGTAAGGAGAATATCTTTTGGGATTTCACTTTATTGAATTTATATATTTTTTTAATCCACATAATCCAAATGTTTCACAACTTCATGATTCAAAGCTTTTAAAACAACTCCTATGATTGTTTTGTCTCAGATAGAGTATAAATATTTTTGTAGATCAGATATTAAAGTTGAATAAATGTTTTATCTGGAGACTGTGTGTACCTGTAAATACATTTCTAGTCATGGGCTGAATTAAAGTAATTTGGAGTGGGTAGGGAAAAAGAGAAGAATTATACAGACTTGTACTACAGAAGGGTGGTCCATTGAATTAATTTCCATGCCTTCTTCAAATCCACAGGCTGTCCTCCCAACACTTATTCAGTAGCTAAGGAATTAGGTACTGCCTTACCTCAATATTTGAATGATCCTCTCTTCTCCAGAAACACAGGGGGACTTTTCCTTATTAGGAGTAATCAGAGCTGTCAATCCCAAAGTCCTGTGACTTAAACAAGAAGAGAATTGTTATTTTTAAATGAAAGGATATTTTTTACATGTGTCCCTGAAAGACAGTTTCCAACTCTTAACCAGACTGACATGACTCCGCTCCTTGGTGAGTTACCCATAGAGGCTACAACATGTGGCGTTTTTGCACAAAGTAATCTTTATTTGAAGCAAATAAGGAGATGACAGGGAATAATTTCCAAAGTCATGACTCCCTGAGCAAGGTGAGTGGCTTCTTTTAATTTAGGGTTTAGGATGAATATTTAGAAAGGGGAACTTTGTCATCACATGTAAAGGTGGGCATAAGTTTATGCAGGCATATTTAGAAAACACACCTATAGTGCACCCTGTGCATCCTCTGTTACGTTAATAAAGCTTGTGGTCCTCTTAGGGCAGAGACTTTAACATTATAATGAAGCGGAGGTAACTGTCAGACACATCTTGGTTCTTGTATGCAAATGTTGAGTTGGTGACTGGGCTGGAGCTGGTTTAGGCTGGCTTAGGCTGGCCAGTTCTTGGTCAACCAGTAGATAGTCTGGGGCTAATCTGTGGCCTAAAACCATTTGGACTAAGGAATGTAGGGCCTTGCTAGTTATAGGCTAGAACCATATCAGTTGACCTTCAATCCGGACTCCTGCAGAGACTGCTAGTGTATTTGTTAGTGGGGCCTAAAAAGAGACAAGAGCTGTTTAGGGAGAAATAGTTCTCTAAAAAACAAGCTTTACATCTTCTGTAGTTTTACCCTTATTAATTCTGTCAGGCATGGTTTCAGTGCCTCAACTCTAATAGTATCTTTTTGGGTAATTTTTATTGCTTCTAATAAAGTAGAAATTTGCTGGCACAAAAGAGCCATGGCTATGTAGTCAATAGATTATTCTTCCAATGGCTAACAGTTAAAGAGCTAGTGGTAAAATGAGATTTGTAAAAATATGAAATAGAAGGTAAATTCCTGTATGGGCTGCCCTCTTTTATTGTGAAGTTAAACACTGATTTAAAACATGGCAAAGTATGGGGTGCCTGGCTGGCTCAGTGGATGGAGCATGCAATTTGATCTCAGGGTTTTAAGTTCAAGTCCCACACTGGGTGTAGAGATTACTTAAAAATAAAATCTTAAAAAAATTCAGGTTAAAAAAAATAAAAGGTAGAAGGGTGTTTTGTCCCTCCTCTGTGTCTCCCTCTGACAGCTACTAAAGTAAAATTAATATAAAACACAGTTAAAAATACCATAAACATTTCAATTAACTAACGCAAAATATGGAAGGAAAATGATATTATTTAATATTTTTCTATCCCGAACTAGATGGAATATGCCATATATATTTAAGACAAGAGAAGGGAAGGGGATAGTCACCAAGAAGAAAATGTATGAAAAATGTTCAGAAGAACTATTATTTTGATAAACTAAAACTATTAAGGCAAACAGTTCTTAATTTTTCCCAAATTGTAAAAAGCTTCAAAAATGAGCAAAAGTTTATTTAATGTCCTGTCTATTGTACTCTTTTGAATTATTTCTGCTGTTCACTGTCTTTAGAAATGCAAATCATGGCCAGTGGTATTCAGTGGATTATTGCCCTGTGAATACTAACACATTTTGTATTGATTTGTAAATTTATTTATTTTTATTTTTTTAAGATTTTATTTATCTGAGAGAGAGAGAGTGGGGGGGCGCACGGGAATTGTGCCGAGGGAGAAGTAGACTCCCCACTGAGCATGGAGTCCCACTGCAGGTCCTCAATCCCAGGACCCTAAGATCATGATCTGCGTCAAAGGCAGACACTTAGCCGACTGAGCCACCCAGGTGCCCCCATAAATTTATTTTAATGCCACTAATGGCATGTGTGTGTGTGTGTGTGTGTGTGTGTGTGTGTGTTTTGAAATTGCCTTTGAACCAATTGTAATATCTTCCTGGTTCCTTCACTCATAAGTTAAACAAAATATTTGACATTTATTCAACTTCTATAAAAATTATTATTTTACTTTGTCTTTAACAAATATCATAGACCACATCGACATTGTAAAGTAATCTTTATTATGATAAAACCACAAAAAGATATGACAAATGATCTGGAAGAGTATAGGAAAGAAATTAAATAATACCAAAAAACAGTAGTGATATAAACTGCAGTAGAAGTCCACAGAATTGAACCAGTAACACTGAAGTCAGAGTCAGTGACATGGAGAACACCTTGAGAAAGTAATGATGCAGAAAAGGAGTAAAGTATTAAATAGAATAAATGAGATATTTGGAGTGGAAAAATTTTTATAAAATAGAGATATCACTGAATTTTAGAATGGAATTAAGTAAATAGGCCAACAATGTTTAAAGAATATTACTAATAAAAAGGATGTTTTCTGGTGTTCAGAGAGAGAAATCACATCTCTTGTGTGGGGAAAAAAAAACAGAGTGACCTGAGTTTTCACTGGGGAAAAAAAAAAGCAGCAAAAGACAATAAAAGAGAAGATAAGAGAGAGATGTGAAATATAGAGAAATTATTAAATTTCAGAAGAAAATGATAACAGTTTCAAGAAATTATTAAATTTCAGAAGAAAATGACAACAGTTTCCCCAATGAAAGTAATGATTTGAGGATATAAGTGCAGATGGCAATGGAGTCAGCCCAGGACAGAGGAGCTAAGATAATTAAACAAAGTAACTCCCTGACAGATGACTGGATATGTCAACCAAGATCTTCGTGGTATCAATATTGGTGCAGAAGAAAGCAGACTTAAACAAAGGGGCCACATATACACCTGTGGCTGGGAAACAGGCCACGTATACACCCCCAAAAGAACTAAGAGGTACTCACAGGAAAGTATGGGGTGATCAATTTAAGACCAGAAGATGAGAGGGTGAAGGCCTTTGCATACTCCAATCCATGGATGTGGGTGAAGGAAACTTGGGGGTATAGTAAATACGACAACTAGCAGGACTTTTCAAGACAGGAGTGAAGAGAAAAGACAGAAAATCAAGTTCAACATAAGCAGGACAAGGACCATAAGGGCAAAAGAAATGGAACTTTCAAATAAAAGAGGAGAGAAAGAGAAGAGGACCTTTCACAGTGCATCGAGCTGTCCCTTTGAGTATTGATGAGCCCAACAGAGGTGGCTCTAGCATTGTGGAATTGAAAGTCTCTCCTCACCTGCACCACTTCCTCCTGCTACAACATATTTCTTCTAAAATTTGGGAACATCAAGTCCCTGTGAAATAAACAACAGAAAAGGATTGCATTTAAATCCCATAAAGATTTTCTTTTGTTAGAGAAATGTAATTAAAACAAAATCTCTCCCCAACCCCCAAACCTCTCCAAGGGTAAAAGAGAAAGAAAATAATTTCATTATTGAAGAAACATTAAGCCAGGATGTGAAGCGCATCCGGGCAATCTGCTCAGAGAAGGCAAGGCAGAAGGAAATCTCACCCTTTTACATCGTCAAACAGCTGCAACCCATTGCACACATGTCCTCAAGATGAACAATAACTAATCCAAAAGTAAGAGGACTTGACAGCACATTTTGCCGCCCATAGGTCCTCTTGGATTTTGGGTAATCTGGGTTGACCATCTGCATTAAGTAATTGGCCTTATGCAAGGGAAAAAATATAAACAAAATGCAGTATCGTAAGTTGGAGCAAGGCTCCCACAGAAATCAGGAACTGAGAGATAGGGTCTCTATCTCCCTTGATGATTATGTATCAAAGAGATGATTCTAAGTTCTTAAAGAAGACATTCCTGGGTTCTAAAGCTGGGAAGAGGTTTATTTAGCTTTTAAAAGGTTTACATACATTTCAAAGACACAGAGAAAATGATCAAAGAAAAAAGAGGAGGGGAGTATCTTCCCTTTATTCACCTGGGAGAATGAAGTGTCTTTTTCTGTTGTTGTTTGTTTGTTTTCTTAGAGCTTTCTACCTCCTACTCAATTTTTAAATCCAAACAGCAATCACCTACATGTAGAGAATCAATGATAAATGGGTGTCATCTAGGATTTTTTTTAAATAACTACATTTTCCAAAACATACAAACAAAAATGCTGAACGTAATGTCACTGTTTTACATTTTTGCAGTTCTTTTCAATGCCTGGCTTAACAGAAAACTGCTGCATTGCCATGCTGAAGCATTTGAAGAAAAATACATGTATTATATATGCTATATATTAGAATGGGGTGGCATGTTTGTCTGGCCTTGGATTTTGGCAAATGACAGGTTGGGGACCCAGGCTTCAATGCCAGAATCCCAAACTGCTGCCCCTTGTGGCTCCTAGAAGGCTACATTGAAGCCCATGCATGCGTGGTTTACCCCCACATTCTGGTCTCAGTGTTCCCTACCTACCCTACATAGTCTTTAGGCCTACCCTCGGAATCAAGTCTGGGGCTCCCAGGTGAGTCACCACAGGATTGTGACTCTGGGAGGAGGGATGGGGAGGCAAGGTGTCCAAAGCATTGGGATTCATGGGTGGTGTGAGCCAAAATCCTTACAGGCAAGTCTTGGGAGGAGGGGCCTTCAGAAGCAGAGGCAACCAGATATTTCTCATCCCAGGACTCTCCTATCAGCCTAAAAGAGCTGCTAGGAGCCCATGAGATTGGGCTTCCACTGGGAAGAGGAAAAAAAAAAAAAAGCTGTATATTATATAATATATATGATATAATACTATATAATGGATAGTGAAGGTGGTTCTCTTGATTACAAAAACAAAACAAAACTAAAAACAACACACGGAGAAGTTATTTAAGCCAGAATAGGTGTTGTAGCCAGGTTAGGACCATGAGAAAATAGGGTATGTGTGTGGGTTTGTGAATGGGAGGAAATGAGAAAAATTGTTTTACTCTAGGTATCTGAGTGTCTGGAATGCTCCTCTAATTTTGTTCAAATGCAAAGAATTTTAAAACTAATCACAATGTACTACACTGTGCTAGATTGTTTTCCCAGAGTACTGATAAATGTAAGTGTTTAGCCGATAATCAGAATGGCAGTCACATCCAGAGACTCTTCTGCTGTTCACAGCCAAGAAGATAGGGGGATACATGAAGTGGAAAGAAACTGGCATTGACCTTAATACACACTTGGAGGTTTCCACATAGATCCAGGATCACGTCAGATTGGGGGCAATGATTAACGGGAGAATTTCTTGATGAGGGGGAGAGTTTTCCTAGGAGTAAATTTCCCAACCGATTGATTTTTTCCAAGTTTCTTTCTGCCATTATACTATCTTCCTTATGAAATCTCAATGATCAGTAACATATATTTCTGTTTTCTCTTCAGTATGTTATAATGAATAGGTCTTGAAACAGACCACTACTAAACACTATTTAAAGACTAATATTCAATTTTTACATCAGAGACTGTGTATCTGTGTGGGTATGCGGTTATGTGTGCAGAAATACAATTTTTACACTTTGACATAAAAATACAGCAATTTGTATACCTCTAGAGAGGAAGATGACATCACTTTAAAGAAAATAATGAAAGCAAGTGTCTTAAAATTTTCAAGATGGGACGTATAATTACCATTGTCATCCACTAGAAATATTATCCATAGATATAATTTGTTTACTTTGGAAACTGGGCAGTGGTTATGGAATTTAACGTAGGGGAAAATATTTCAGAAACAGACAAGAGGCATTAAATTATTATAGTGTTTAACAGTGAAGTACTCAATATCCTAACTATATCTTAACTATATAGTGATTAACACTTCCAAAAATCATCATTGCAAAGTGACATTTCTCATTACATGTTGGCTTCTGTGTGTGTGTATTTCGCAGAATATAATATACTGATTATCCTAGTTAGACTACTCTCAAATTATATTGTTTTATATCTTTATTTAGCCAACATTTAATAAAATGTTTTAATTTACACAGTTAATTTGAAAATATCACTCCACTCAAAATAAAAAAAAAGCTATATAAAAAAATAGAAACTATGTTTGATCCTATCATGTAGATACAACCATTGTTAATAGTCTGCTAATTTTCCCTTTGGGTGAAGTTTACGTGCAGTGCCAATTGCATTTTATGAGAATTGACTTATGCCATTTTTATTAGTATATTATAAAATCTCAATCACCTCTCTAGGCACAAAATTCAAAATAATGTGAATCCCCGCAAATTAAAATTTGGTTAAAATTAATTAATTATGAAGTTGTCGGCCTCAACAAATTGCAACATTTTTTAGATGTTGCCATGTTACACCACTACTTAAGCTGAAATAGAGAAACACCTGGCTTTGTAGGATAAACCTTGAATTAAGGAAGGTTTGAATTGAGCCAAGTATTCAGACTTGCATTTCTCACAAACATGCCACATTCCTGAGTATATTTCCATTTCTTTGCTTACATGTATAGACTGTGAGGTTCCCAGGGGAACCTCAGTCAAATCTCCCTGAAGATCTCCTGAGACTTACCAAGTATTTATTTTTTTAAATTTTTTATAGTGCATAAGAAGGTATACTTTAAAACTATGACTATTATCCAACTTACATCAAAAATGATTATAGATATTTTAACAAGGTAGTAGATATCATGAAGTATTTAACACAATATCTGTGAAGACTCACTTTTTTCTAGAAGTGCTACTTCTTTGTTATTTGCTATTTATATTGGAGAATACAGGGTGATGTGTCCATTGATGTTGCCTCAAGTGATGTAATAGAGTTGTGATTTCAGATGGCTCTGTGATCCACAGTTTACGGTCTCGTTGGAGGTAATAAATAGTCTCAAAACACCATTTACAAAAACTACCTGTTAGTGAGCAAAGAGCTTGGTTATTGGTCCTAGTAAACCTGTTAGGAAAAAACAACAACAACAAAAAGCAGCTATGCTTTGTTGCACTGAATTGCTTTGACATGTGAAAAAATCCTATCATTAACTGATGGATGAAAAAAGTATAATGTCAACATGTCACTTGACATTTTTATAGCAAAGGAAAAAAAAAGAAAATATACACACAAATCCTTCAGTGGAGTTTGTTTTCTGATATCTGAAGTGATGTTCATGTTATTATGCTTTAAATTATGTACACATATTTCTTATGCTTTAAAGAAGTATATTCAAAGTGTATTCCAGCTTAAGGAAGTAAGTCTTACTGAAATTTGACAAGGTGCTGATCTGTTCCATCGTCTGTTTTTTTTCACTTTACGTGATGGCATGAGCGTTTTCTTCTGTGACAACCTGATTTTTCTAACAATACCATTACCACTATGGCTGGCTCCTACCTCTGCCATCACCTTCCTCGCTCAGTTTAGGATAAAGACACTGAGGCACAGGGGATATATGACATGTCAAGGTAACATATCTAGTAAGTAGTGAACCCCAAGATTTCAGTTCATGTGAGAACTCTCAGTCATAATTACTAACAGTGTCTCACTAATGACTCCTAAAATTCTCCCATAAATATGTACCATAATTCATTTGAATGGATATTTAGATATTTTTTCAAATTAACCTTTTGTAAATAATAATATAATATATAATTATACATAATATATCATACATGTACATAGTGTATAGCCTTTCCTTTGTCTCCCTTTTTTTAAGTGAAACCAAGTTAATGCAGATTTATATTCCAGGATGGTAAGCCTTTATCTCTATTGTAACATTTATATATTTTACTTCATATATGGTTTCTTTTAAAGCAATAAATTCTTACCCCATGCTGAATGCTATTTTTGATGAAATATGTGCAAATGGTTTATTTTATATACTTGTGAAAATAACACTAATTGCAGACTAAGCACTTTAAATATGATGAGCATCTTACTGCAAAAACAGGAAACGTGGAGTCAAAATACTTCACAAAGTAAACATAAGAGCTGGAAATTAAATAGATAGAAAATTCATATTCTTTTTATACATGTTAGATTTTTGAGCCCACATTGGTCTTAAGCATTTTGACAAAGTACAACATAAAGGATGATTAAAACTCTCCATAGTGTAGGTATAGAGGGTACACATCTCAGTCTCTTAGAAGCCATCTATAAAAAACCTTCAGTGAATATCATTCTCAATGGGGAAAAACAGAGCTTTTCCCCTGATGTCAGGAACACAGCAGGGATGTTCACTATCACCACTGCTATTCAACATAGTACTAAAAGTCCTAGCTTCAGCAATCAGACAACAACAACAACAAAAAAATAAAAGGCATCTGAATCGGCAAAGAAGTCACACTCTCACTCTTTGCAGATGATATGATACTTTATGTGGAAGACCCAATAGACTCCACCCCAAAACTGCTAGAACTCATACAGGAATTCAGGAAAGTGGCAGAATATAAAATCAATGCACAGAAATCAGTTGCATTTCTATACACCAACAGCAAGACCGAAGAAAGAGAAATTAAAGAGTCAATCCCATTTACAATTGCACCCCAAACCATAAGATACCTAGATACCATAAATCTAACCAAAGAGGCAAAGGATCTGTACTCAGAAAACTATAGAATACTCATGAAAGAAATTGAGGAAGACACAAAGAAATGGAAAAACGTTCCATGTTCATGGATTAGAAGAACAAATATTGTGAAAATGTCAATGCTACCTGGAGCAATCTACACATTCACCGCAATCTCTATCAAAATACCATCAACTTTTTTCACAGAACCGGAACAAATAATCCTAAAATTTGTATGGAACCAGAAAAGATCCCGAATAGCCAAAGGAATGTTGAAAAAGAAAACCAAAGCTGGTGGAATCACAATTCCGGACTTTGAGCTCCATTAGAAAGCTGTCATCATCAAGGCAGTATGGTACTGGCACAAAAACAGACACATAGATCTTTGTGTCTTAAAACACACCTTTGACGTTGTTTTTTGATGTGTTAAAAAAGAATTTATTATTAGAACTAAGTTTTAAACAATGGCTTTATTATGTCTGTACCCTCAGTATTCAAAAGACAAAATGGTATAAAAATGTACAAAGATGTAGACAATTTTATTAAGAATAAAAATGTATAACTGTAAGTTTATAGATTTTAGTAATAATGTAACTTTTTTTCCTACACACACACAGAGACACACAGATACACACATGCACAGCCAGGTATAATTTGTACTCTCTAACCTTTTTGAATATTTTTCATCATTCACATATTCATTCATTTTGTGCATGTTTCTATTTCTTGCCTCCATCTTATTTTTTTCTGTTCCAATTCTAATCGCTCCAATTTCTGCACATATTTTTTGTTCAATTTTTGTATGAATTTTTGAAGTTTCTCTGAATTCTTTCAGAACAGATGGAGTATAAATCGATGTTTACCTCTGATGGGCGTTTTGTCAATTATTGTCTCCATTCTGAAAGTCTCAAGACTAATTCTGTTGCATCAATTACAGGTGCAGGTGGAGGTATGAGTTACCCATCACCCTTCCATTAGGTTTTCAGGATACAACTCCCTCTTACTTGGTAATAAGGGGACTCTGGGGTATTGTGTGAGGAAGCATGTATGAGAAATGGTGAGAAAAATGGTAGGACAGGAGGTATCATTAACACTATGTATTCAGATAATGAGCTGCTGATGCTTTTAGAAAGAAAGCAATAATGTCAGGAGCAGCTAGCCCAGTCCTTGAATTTTGGCAATGTCTTTTTCTTGTGGGAATAAGATTTGGGAGATTTATGTGTGCTGACTTAACCATCGCTTTGCTCCTAGGCTGTCAAATACCCGACACTACATGATTATTTGCCATCCTTTCTTCTTGTGACAACATCTTGCTTTTCCCAATATTTAAACCCTAGAAGTTAGCAAGAAGAAATATATACATTCATATTTCTACAGAAGTAAATAACGGGGGGGGGAGTATATATGAGTCACTATAGAAATACAGTCTGAATGTATCATATTTTACAGAGCTGTCATTTGTCACTATAAAACAATAATCTTCTAATCCCACCTCACATTAATTTCTCATTCAAACTTCAATATTGAGGATTTCAAGAGATATATGGATATTTTCACTTGGGAACTCAAAGAATGAGACATTATTTTCTGAACAATGTTTTTTTCTTGTTCATGTACTGTATGAGCTCTGTACACCTTAGAAAGATGTCGTTCCCCTGTGCCTTGCCCAAACACAATCCCATTCCCTTTGTGATGAACCAAAACAAATTATAATATTCCATAAATCCTTTAATCATCATTTCCTCTGGGACCAAAATAAAAGGTGCTGGCTGGATACATGTGTTTTAAGAGATGTAAACGCTATAAAAATACTATTTCATATGCTCAGTGAAATTGACTTGAGTGATCATAGTAAACCAGACACCTGAAAGAACCTCGAAGTTATAATTAAAAAAATACATTTGCAAATTCTATTAAGTTAATTTGTTCTCATGGTTGTGTCATTGATCACATTATCAGAACCTTATCTATCAAAGGACAAGGCAAAGTCACCAACTGCAAAGACTACCAACACAAACATATGTCTGCATATGAAAACTTTCCAGTATAGATTATGTGCAAACAATGGCTTTCAGTGGAATTCCCACAGAGCTGCCTGGCGGCAATCATGGGTCAAATGCAAGCCCAAAGCAGATCCCATGCTGTAATAACAGGATGGCACAGATCTTGAGTTACTGTTGACTTTCACTCTGTCCCCAGGTTCCCATATAGATGCATGTGGAGGCAAAGCTGTCAGTTATATTCATGTTAATGAGAAATCCGAGATGAAACAGACACTGGAGTAACTTTTTTCCTTTGCTTCTCTATATCACAACTGAAAAAGCAAATTCTACACTAAACAGAGAAGTTATGAACTAACAATGAAAGTGATGAAAAATAATCAGCTTATAATTTTACATAGGGCTTTATAAAATGTATTAAACAGGTATTACTCTTTTTTTAAAGAATATTTTTTAAAGAATATTACATTTAAAATGCAAAAACATAACAGTTTTAGTTCTTTATATGAAAAATGTTAAAATCTCTCTTCCCAACCCACTTATGGGACATGAGATTTGACAAATTTTTTACTAGAATGTTACATAATGACAATACTCTAGCTTCCTATAATAACAATTATACAAAACCTGGTTTTAGCATTATAGTCTTTGTTTAAATGTTAAGAGTCTTGTGACAATTGTCTGTATACACATTTTGACACGGTACTTTTGAAGACACTATCAGTTTAGTTGTTTCGGGTCCCTATATGAAAATCTCATTCAGACTTTATTACTCTATGAAAACGCTGTCTTTCCCTAAAGGTTTGGTAAGCATCTTTTTAAAGGATAATTAGACTCCTGAAACTCAACATGTTTATGTTCTTGCTTTCCCTGTCACGGAACCTAGCACAAAGATCTCTGCTCATTTCCAGTTCCTCCTCTCAGGCTAGGTTCTTTGGAAGAGTTATTTCCTTCTCACTCCATAGCTTTTTTTTTTAATCATCATTGGATTTTTGCCTCAATTGCTCTATGATTTTATTATAATTGTACCTTCTATTACATGCTTTCTCAAACAGTTTGACAGTATACTCACACTTTGCTGGTATTATCTCATTTATTTATTTATTTTTTATTATGTTATGTTAATCACCATACATTACATCATTAGTTTTTGATGTAGTGTTCCATGATTCATTGTTAGCGTATAACACCCAGTGCTTAGTATGTGCCCTCTTTAATACCCATCACCAGGCTAACCCATTCCCCACCCCCCTCCCCTCTAGAACCCTCCGTTTGTTTCTCAGAGTCCTTAGTCTCTCATGGTTCATCTCCCCCTCCGATTCCCCCCCCTTCATTTTTCCCTTCCTGCTATTTTCTTCCTTTTTTTTTTTAACATGTATTATTTATTTCAGAGGTACCAGTCTGTGATTCAACAGTCTTACACAATTCACAGCACTCACCATAGCACATACCCTCCCCAAATCCATAAAGAACTTATCAAACTCAACACCCAAAGAACAAATGATCCAATCAAGAAATGGGCAGAAGACATGAACAAATATTTTTCCAAAGAAGACATCAAAACGGCCAACAGACACATGAAAAAGTGCTCAACATCGCTTGACATCAGGGAAATCCAAATCAAAACCTCAATGAGATACCACCTCACACCAGTCAGATGGCTAAAATTAACAAGTCAGGAAAAGACAGATGTTGGCGGGGATGTGGAGAAAGGGGAACCATCCTACACTGTTGGTGGGAATGCAAGCTGGTACAGCCACTCTGGAAAACAGTATGGAGGTTCCTCAAAAAGTTGAAAATAGAGAGGCACCTGGGTGGCTCAGTTGGTTGGGCGACTGCCTTCGGCTCAGGTCATGATCCTGGAGTCCCGGGATCGAGTCCCGCATCGGGCTCCCTGCTCAGCAGGGAGTCTGCTTCTCCCTCTGACCCTCTTCCCTCTCGTGCTATCTCTCATTCTCTCTTTCTCAAATAAATAAATAAAATCTTAAAAAAAAAAAAAGTTGAAAATAGAGCTACCATACGACCCAGAAATTGCACTACTGGGTATCTACCCCAAAGATACAAATGTAGGGATCCGAAGGGGTACGTGCACCCCAATGTTTATAGCAGCAATGTCCACAATAGCCAAACTATGGAAAGAGCCAAAATGTCCATCGACAGATGAATGAAGAATATGTGGTATGTGTACACACACACACACACACACACACACACACACACACACACACACACACACACACTGGAATATTATGCAGCCATCAAAAGGAATGAAATCTTGCCATTTGCAGTGACATGGATGGAACTGGAGGGTGTTATGCTGAGTGAAATAAGTCAATCAGAATAAGACATGTATCATATGACCTCACTGATCTGAGGAATTCTTAATCTCAGGAAATAAAGTGAGGGTTGCTGGAGTGGTGGGGGGTGGGAGGGATGGGGTGGTGGTGTGATAGACATTGGGGAGGGTATTATCTCATTTAATCCACAAAGCATTGCTTTGCTACAACTATTATTATTTAGGTATTTATATTATATACATTTTAGAGGAAATTGGTGGTAGCAAAGTTAAGTAATTTGTCCGGGATTGCATGGCTAATGTTGCTTGGGTCTCTGGCTCGCTTCAAAAGCTGTGACCCTAGATAGTGCTCAAGCTCTACTGGAAGTTAGGAAATAGCCTGTGTTCTGTTGTAAAGGTGAAACCTGCTCATTTTCTCCCTCCCTCTTCCCCTTTCTTTCCTTTTTCTCTTTCTTTTTTACCTTTCTTGTTCTTTCACGTTTCATCCTTTCTTTCAAGAAATCTTATTGAACCAACATTTATATGTGTCTTCACCGTAAGTGCTGGGGGAAGAGTAGATGGCAGAGAATGAACTAGGAGACTAGGTGTTTCCACAAAAGAGAAAGGCCTGTTTCATCCTATTCATCTTCATCTTCAAATAGGAAAGTTAAAACTAAACAGACATCCTCTCATAATTTCTTTAATTTTGCATTTCTAGAGTATGGCCAACAGCTCTTCTGTTTTACCCTTGAGGGCATTTTGGTATTTATGAAACAGTTTTAGAAGATCTAGGTAAAGAAATCAAAGATCCAACCTTGCAGTGAAAACATTTCCCATGTGGACATGTCTAACTTACAACATAGCAGCCAGAGAATTACATGGTGGCTAGAATTTTTGGTTGTCATGTGACCCTTGCCATTCTTATCTTTTTACCCCAAGCCTAGACTGTAAAATGTTCAAGTGTCATGAAGGCTTTTTGAGTAACAGGAGAGCTATAGGTTTAATGTTCCATTTGTGGACTATTCCTTCTGCAAAATTCTGACAAATGTGGCTTAAGGATCTTGCCCTGCATTAATAGCTCTGGTTGAAAATTCACTATCATCTTGTGATTATGCATAAGCTCTTGGTTGCTGTTTTCTTTCCCTCTCATTTTCTTTGTTACTTACTTTGTTTCAAAAAGCATTATTTTTGAAAACTTTTCTTTCAGAATTTCATTTAGCCACGGACAGCTCATCTCTAATTTTTAGATTCCTTCTTAGTAGTGATAATGTGTCTTCGTGGATATTAACGAGAATATTCCTTTGAGTGTCATTTCACAATTTAAGAATTAGTGGCCTGCTGCACATGCCTAATCTCTTCATTCAAAACATCGACTCAATGTCGCATATTTTTTGGCTCTCTCCAGACTTTGGGACACTATTTTGTATTTTTAATATGGGATTTTTATCCCATGGAAATTGTACATAACTGACAAGAGTGATATCCAAATACATTTATATTTTTTACAATATATCTGATAAAAATCTATGATTACTTATATATGTATCATTAAAGTGATCTATTTTATTGAACTCTGGGTAAGGGTCATAATAGCTACAATAATAAATATTTATTGAGTTTTTATAATTTTTATAAAGTTTTAAGTGTTTGTGTTTATTAACTCACATGTTAAGCCTGTGGTGTAGGTCTTAGACCTGGTTACATTTTATTGATGAGGATTGAGTCAGAAAGAGATTAAATAGAGAGCAAGTCCCCAAGTTTGGTAAGTCAGAGACCTGATTCTAACAGGCTCCACCTCACTGCTACCCTATGCTGGGTCTTAAGGCACTGAGTTTCCTACTCCAAGACACATGCTTACTCTACACAGTGTGTTGCCACACTGAGTGAAGTCAGTCACTAGCTTAAACTAACTTTTGAAAATTCCATTTTGCAAATGATTTATGGAAAGGAAAGAACACCACTATTCTCATTTCAGATATGTTAAGTGCTCAATTTGCTTCCAGATAGCAGATACATAGGATCATATGTAAACATGACCACATAGAATACGTGCTTAGTTAGATCTTCCTTTGTAATTCTGTAAGATTTTTCCATTGAATCTTCCTTCTTTTTTTAATGTTAATGATTTTTTACTTCAGGAAAGCCTTGACGAGATTAAAATAGATATATGGCTCCACATAGGAAGTTTCCATAGTAACGGAAAATACATAAAAGAGAGAAGCACCAAAATGTAACATTCAATTCACCCTGAAAGATGCATTTATTCTATTTATAAATCTAATACCATGTTGGATTCAATGTTAATTCCCATCTTCAACAGTCTCTAGTTAATTTGTCTTAAAAGCCGATATATTGTTGGTTCTTGAAAGATAACTGATGTGAATACATTTTCATTTTCTACCATGAAAGGGAAATGTGGAAAACTAAAAGAAACAATGTTGAGACATGCATTTACATCTTCATAAGGCTCTCTCAACACCCCTGCTGAGCCGTCCATCCTCCCCACCCCTCATCCCTCTACTTCCCCTCGACCCCAATCCCCCCGACACACATACATCAAGCTCAGAAGGAGTCTACCTTAAAGAAAAAAAAGAAAAGAAAAAGAAGGAGTCTACCTTCCCTTCTGCCCTTAAGCACTCCACCTATGAGGACATTGAAGCTCATTTACCACATTTCTTACCAGAAATGCGAGATTCTCTTCCTTGCAGAGCACTTACACATCCTAGTTTGACCCAAACTTACACTCCTTTTTTTCCCCAAATAATCCCTCTATTTTCTGGAACTTAAAATCTGTCATAAGTACAATTATTAAAGTGATCTGCATCTGTTTTATAAATCCCCCTTTAATTTTTGCTTTAATTAGAACCTAGTTATGCCCTAAGAGCAACAATTCCCTTTTTTTGAAGTCTTAGCTGTGTGTGTGTGTGTGTGTGTGTGTGTGTGTGTGTGTGTGTTCATTCTCCATGTGGCTGAAGATGGCATAGGTAAATTCCTTACAATGCATTGCTTCTTGGATATTATTCATCTTCAAAAACACCACTCTCTTTAAGACTATACTTGAAACTATATATGTACTGCCTCTCTTTGCTGTACTAATTAACAATCTTTCCAGGGGTTTCTTCATTTTATAAAATATTTGCTCTCTTGATTTATCGTCTTTATCTTTATTTCTCCTGCACACTTGGATTACAACCAGGAATGCCTCCATAATTGGTCCAACATGTGATCTTATATACATAATACTCTCCTCTTAAGTTGGTTCTCTTGATCTTCCACATCTCAGTTAAGGACCTTATCATTTATCTAGTGAGATCACAATCTGGGAGCCTTCCCTGACTCTTCCTTTACTTACACCTCATTACTTACTCGTCAGCAAGTCCTATAATAAGGTAGACATGTAGATGTTTTAGCCCATTTTAAGCAGTTTGTATTTTATTCTGAATATGATTATAATCCACTGGAAATTTTTGAATAGGGAAAAGGATTTGGCTTGAATACACCTCTATTGTTAATCCATAGAGAATTGACTGAAGTGGAACACTCATGGAAGCAGAAGAACTCAGGGAGGTTATTTCAATATCAAAGTGAAATAAAATATTAGTACAGATTTAGGTAGATTTCAGTAAAATGGATGAGAAGTGGATGCCCTTCCAGATGTCCATTCCAATCCGGCCATCTGGGTTTTCATGACAATCCTCAAATACAAGGAGTTCACTCTTGCTTTAGGGCTTGTCAGTTTGTCGTTCTCTTGCCTTTGAGATATTCCCTAGTTCTTTTGCAGAGCATCAAAGCACTTCATACAGTCTGTTCAAACATCTCCTCAGAGAAACCATCTTAATACACCTTTAAATACTGCCCATCTGTCACAGTCTGTTTCACAACCTGATTTTACTTTATCTCACATATATGATATATATAACATATACATATAAAATACATTAATCATATACATGTGTGTATACACACCCTTATATATTATTAATATTATGTAGTGTATTTATTTCTTTCATATCATTACAATCAAATGACTCATGAACTCTGGACTTCTGATTGTTTTTTCAATCACGAATCTTTAGCACCTACAACATTGACTAAATAAATGGAAGGTTTGTCAAATGTAGAATTTGGAGAAAAGGGTAGAATATATTCAAGTGGGTGTAATTTATACCAATTTATTTTTTTATAGGTAAAAAAGCATAGATCTGGAGAAAATAACCAAAATATTTAAGACTATCACCAAGTCATTTCATAGTGAGGCCTAAAATAAATTTTCAGTTCCAAATCTATACTATTTTACAACACATTGAGCAGATGGACATTTTATATATGTTTCAGAGGGAAGACAATTGGCTATGAAATGAGATGCGTCTGTCTCAAAACACTGTAACCATCTTTTATTTAAACTATGAGATCTTGGGAAGATCATTTAAACATTTTGAGTTTTAGTTCTTCAATCTGTTAAATGACAGTAACAGAATTTCCTTTGCAAATTGGTGGCAGGATTTGCCAACTTTCTGTGGGAAGTGCCTAATAGTGGACACATGTCACAACAAACTTAAGTGATAGTTTTACAGTGGTGTTGGTGGGGCTGATGGTGTTGCTCTTGATTATCACTGCTACTTTGAGCCCAATTTGAAACGGTCAAATGTTTTTATTTACAGGAGCCCCTCCCCTCCATCCACAATTTTATCTTCCTTGGTTTTAGTTACCCACAGTCAACTGTGGTCGAGAAGCAGATAATCCTGTTTCCAATGTATTACAGAAGGCCAGTTGTAGCCTAACACTATATCGCAATGCCTACATCATTCACCTCACTTCATCACATCACATAGCTATTTTATCATCTTGCATTATCACAAAAAGAAGAAAGGTGAGTAATAAAATATTGTGAAAGAGAAAGAGAGAGACCACATTCACATAGCTTTTATTACAATATATGGTTATAATCATTCTGTTTTAGCATTAGTTATTGTTGATCTCTTACTGTGCCTAATTTACAAATTAAACTTTATCACAGGCATGTATGCATAGGAAATAACATAGGATATGTAGGTTTCAGTACTGTCCATGGTTTTCGGGCATCCGCTGGGGGTCTTAGAATGCATCCCTTGTGGCTGAAGGGGGCAACTATAGTCAGCTCTCTAATAATGGACCATACTTCTCAGCATGGCTATCTTGTAAAATTGTGCCGGGAATGAATGACGTATTACTCATAGAAAAAGCAGTTTGTTTTATTATGTGTTTCTATTTATAAAAAAAAAAAAATTCTATTTTTGCTTCTAAGTCGAATAATCCTTCTGTCAAGAAATTAATCAAATCATATTCGTCCCTTTTCATTTGAATTTTATGCTACGGATTTATTCAATCATATTAATATCTAGTCTATTATTATCTAATTCTGACTTTTTTCACTAACAAATAAATTGCTTAAGAGTATCTATACTCATATATATATTTTTTTTTCACAATTTCAGATGTGGAATTTATTTAAATTAATCTCAGATTATTTTTCCTGGAAGTATCTTCTGTACAATATATATATAGGGCATTTGTTTTAGCCTTCATGGTGCAGAGCTCTCCCCACACAACCCCAGCTGTCAGAAAGCAGCCATTTCATTGTGCATGGGAGTGTTGTCTGACAGCCTAATGGATAAATGACATATTTAAACAATTTTATTATATTAAAGATTTTTTACTGAAGTGTTTCAGGGTTATTTTATTCCTTATAGTAAATGATATATTTTAGAAACTTGGAGTTGATGTTCCTTGTTTAACCTGTCAATTTTAGTTGCGAAATCTGCAGTGTTCAGAAGTCAATGCCATAAGCATAGCTCTTTACATATTTTGTACATTTTTTCTTGAATTAATAACTTCCGGGATTTGATCACACACTCGTGCCTAACTTAAAAATATTGATTACTGATATTGGATTTCTCATTAAAGATATCCTTAAGAGGGAGTCAAGTTAAACATAGCCTGGACATTCTTCATTAAAAACTCCTCTATTTCTTTTTATTCTCTGGAACTACATAGCTTTCTTCTTCAAACCTCACAACTAACTCTTCTCCCGATTGGCTTTCTGTTCCTCTTCCTTAAAGATTCAGTGTTCTTTTCTTATGTTCTTTATTATCTGCATTTCCTCCCGCCTCCAGAAATTATATTTGGGCTTGAATGTTTAATAGTCACCTCTCTGCGGATGAAAAACTGTACAGTAATAGGAAGACTAGGTTTTACTTCCATCTCAAAATATTTTCCAGTGCTCCATTTATGAATAACTCTTGTTCAGAAGGGATGAAGTCCAAAGAACATTTCCCGGAGCAAAACAATTACCACCACAGCATAAGAAAACTTACCCTAAGCATTCCTGTCCACTGGCAAAGTAGTACTGCCGGTAAATTCAGGAAGCAGATGCTTTTGTTATCTGTTATCAATGTGTGTGCATTCCTTTAGTAAACTCTCTCTTCTGAGGACACAAACATATGTATGTATATGTGCATATATACATATATTATCATGCATGTATTCATTATCTATTAAATACACATTCATACTCATACTGCATTTCATCAAATTTAGGATGCCACTGATTTTAGGCTGTGCCATTGTTTTATCATTATAAGTATCGATGTATAATATTAATAAATAATATTGTTGGTTATTATTCAATAATATTTATTATCAATTACAACATTAATTTATAATATGAATACATAATAATATACTACATTATGTAATATGGTGTATATACATACTACGTATATTATATATAAATACTAAACTATGTATGTTAATGTAGATAATTCTACATATATAAACACTATATACATATATACTATCAATATATATAAATACTATATATTCTATTTCTACAGACAGTTGGGAATTCTACAAGCGCTGGACATTTTTCTGGCTGGAGGTTTTTTGTTTTGTTTTGTTTCATTTTGTTTTTTTAACAGGAGCTTGGGAAGATGGGCTGATGGAATTAGGTAATAGATAAAAGAGCTATGTAGCAAGTCAAAGTATATACTATTTCGTGGAAAGATGGAATTCTGTGCAGTGCATGGGGGAGGAGGATGGAGGGAGAAGCTGATGTCTTTCAGCAAGATACTGGAAAAATTAAAGGATGTCATAATACATGTAAATTCAGAAAGAGAGAGAAATAGTACAGACAGATTTAGATCTTGAAACAATTACTTAGGTTATGGTAAAACAACACTGGATGGATGTTATATTCATTTTCTATTGCTGATGTAGCCAATTCTCACAAATTTATTGGCTGAAAGCAACACAAATTAATTATTTCATGGTTCTGATGTTCAGAAATTCCAGGTGAATCCAGGTGGGCTCAACTAGTACCTCTGCTCAGGGTCTCTCAAGATTAAAATCAAGGAATTGTCTGGCCTAGGGTTTATCTGGTAGCTCTGAAGAAGAAGCTACTTTCAAGAAAATTCAGGTTGTTGGCAGAATCCCATTCCAAGTAGTCATAGGACTGAGGTCCTGTTCCTTTGCTGGCTGTCAACTGGGAATTGTTCTCAGCCATTTGCATTACCTCGTTTATGGTCTCCATCTTCCTAGTCAGCAACAGCAAGTCACTCCCCTCCTGTCTTAACATTCTCACCTCCTGCAGGAGAAAGTTCTCTGCTTTTAAGGATCATGAAATTAGATTGGGCCCAACTGGGTAATGCAAGGGAATTGTCCCTATCTTTCAAGTTCCGTAAACCTAATGGCAATCTTCAAAGTACACCCTACATATTTGGAAGGACCATTCTGCCTATCATGTGTATATACATCATGCCAAAATTGTAGAACCAGAATTTACTGAAAAATACTGGTCTAGCTTGATGTTAATACAATGAATTTGAGTGCTTTATTTCTTCTCATCACTCTGTCATTTGAGTCCCCTCCTCATTCCCTAACTGCTCATATACCTGAAATGATAATTTTCTGTCTTCTACACTTCATTTTGTGCTCAGGAAGACTGGAGGTAGCATCTTGTAGAATATGAATCATGTTTGCATATTTGCCTTAAGGGAAACCATGCCCTCAACCCACACTCTATTTACATGACTATTAGAGTTCTGCACTTTGGGGATGTTTGTCATTCAACAGCACTAGTGCATTGATAGAACAAATTAACACCTTTGTTTGCATTTTTGTTTGGTAAGTTCTCACACACTTGTGGAGCTAAATGAAAAATATATTTTTAAAAATTTGGTATATGTTTATTCATTTTTGAACAAATACTTATATACAGCACCTGTCATGGCTTCTACCCTGCTCTAGCTATAGGAGGTACAGCAGTTAGATAGATAATGTGTCTGGTCATTTGGAATTTACATTTTAGATATCAATTTTTGATAGATTAAAGTGGTGAGGGAGAACAAAAAGTTTTTTTTTTTTTACTTCTTAAAAATCAAATGTTTGATGTAGCAGCTAATAAGTAAAATTAGTTTTAGAAACACTGCTTTTTTAAAAGTGCAATTAAAGAAAAAAATTGGCAGTTTTCCCTCCACTAACATTTCAGAGACTATTGACTTATTGCTTGAGGCTACAGGTAGCAATTTAATGATGCTGAAGGTCTTTTGTTGTGGCAATTAAACTATATCAGTCTCATTGGTGTCTATTTAATATTTTCACCCAGGTTTTACATACTGGTGGAGGAGACTAAGTCATGAGCCATAGTATAATATCACAGGTAAGTCTTTAAAGAAGAACAATGTTAGATGGCACATGCCACCATATATCAAGATTTATAACTCAAAAACAATTTTAAGAATTTGCATTCGTATAAGGGTAAAGAGATTTTTTATTTTTTATTTATTTATTTATTTTTTAAGATTTTATTTATTTATCTGAGAGAGAGCACAAGCAGGGAGGGAGGGAGAGGGAAAAGCAGATTCCCCTGCTTAGCAGGGAGTCTGCCTGATGCAGGGCTTGATCCCAGGACCCTAGGATGATGAACTGAGCTGAAGGCAGATGTTTAATCGACTGAGCCGCCCAGGTGCCCCAGATTTTTAAAAATTAGAACTATTAGTCCACAAATAGACCCATACTTATGTGAGCCCTTGATTTATAAAAAAGAAGAAAAAGATGGCACTGCATGACAGTGGTAAATGATAGTCTCATCAATAAGTTGTGTGGGTTCATCTATATCTATATGAAAGGAGAGAGATACTTTTCCTCACACCACACATGCAAACAAACAACAATAAATTCAGTAGACTATGAGACAAAATATGAAATATAAAACAGTAAATTATAGATATTTGAAGATAACATACATTTCATGACCATAGGACTGGCAAAGACTTCTTGCACTGAACACCAAAAGGAAGAGATTGATAAACTGAAGATTAAAGATAACTTCTGTTCATGAAATTACACTACTGAGGGAATAAAAAAAGCCACAGAGTGGAAAAATATTTTTGGAATAAGTATTGCCAACAAAATATTAATATCCAGATCATATTGAGAATATATGCAGAATGTCTTCAAATAAATTAGAAAATAGAAAACTAAATGGTCAAGAAGATGGAAATAGCAGTTTACAAAAATAAGAATAGCTAAAATGTCAATGAATGTATGAGAAGAAAAATGAAATTTGACATGACACGTCACTAGGCAATCACTGGAACATGAACACATGGAGTATGTGGGGCAGTGGGGTTGGGGCTGAAAACACCAAGTGTCGGTGAGGAAATGGAGCAATTAGAACTAACGAACGTTATTGGTGTAATAAGTCAAGAGTTCGACAACTCCACTATAATGAACATATGTATAGCCTGTGACTCAGAAATTTCACTCTGGATATAATAGCAATGCATACAAACACAGACCACACAGACCAATAGATATGTACAGGGATAGTCATAAAAGCAGTATTTGTATCATCTCCCATCTGGAAAAACATACTTATCACAAGTACACTTGACGAATACATTTTGGAATATCCATTCAGTGTAATACTAAATAGACTTTAAGTGGACTAACTAATCCAGCTATGGCATGAATAAATCTTGTAAAAGATCTTGATACACAATAATAAATATTGTATGATTTAATTTATATAAAGTTTAACAACAGGCAAAACTAAGGCATGGTGGTTATCCCAAAGGAGAATTTGTGGCAGGCTACATAAGGGCTGCTTTGGAGTTCTGGAATGTTCTATTTCTTTATAAGGGCAGAGGTTACATATGTGCACTTACTCCCCCTTTAGAAATCATTACTGTACACTAATTTGTGAAAACAATGATACATATGATTTGTTACTTTCTATGTGCTTATGTCTGTGTGCCTATATTCATGCTTTGGTTCGAATTAAAGCAAACAAAAATGTAAAATGTACAGATTTTGGGCTTGTATGAGCCAAGTAAATTTTCAATTCCTAACCACCCACACATTATTATAACATTGGAGAAGTTACTTTAACCTCTCTGAGCTTGTTTCCACATGTGTGGCATCAGGAATATATTACTTAACTAGAATATCTGTAAATAATAAAATTACTAACATCTTTACATCTTTTCGTCTTTTCTTGTGTATTCTGTGCAGAATTCCATCTAACACTCGTGATGATACCATCAGGAAAGAGCTAACATAGCCTCTACTTTAGGCATGAAGACATGTAGGCTTCAAAGTAATTGATTATCTTGCTTACAAGTCTTAGAGTGAGCAAGTGAAAAAGCCACAATCTTTTTTATTCCTATACTGTTTATCATACACCTAAATCTCATGTTAAATGGTGCATGCTTTTGTATTACCAAAGTGATCAGGAATCTTTGGGTGGCAGGTAGAATAACAGCTCAAACTGGCATAGGCAAATGGTGGAGATTTTACTGCTAGCAACGAAATTTGCAAAATAAGCAAGTGCGTACCTGGGATCTAGCAATGCCTGGAATAAAATAATAGCCCACTAATATGTATCTCACTGCTTGCTGTTAATCCACAGAGAAGAATTCTGAGCACATCGGTTTGGGTCCTAGACCCATAGCATGGTAGTATTATGACTAGCAGTCTCTAGTGAGACAACAGGAGGGAGAAACAGCTCCTTAAACGTATACGTGTATGTTCCCTGAATTGTATTTGTATGTTGGGGATGGGTTCTGGGAATATAAATCACACATGCCCACCACAAGCACTAGCATGGAAGGAGTCAAGAAGTGTTAGCTGTTACCATTATTTGCATCATGTTCAGAAGAAGATACCCTTATCTTTATCTTCTAAGCCTTTTTCATATTTTATTTCATATTTCATATGTCTTTTCTTCCATCGTATTCTGTCATTTCTCCACAAATGCTGTGAGTATTATTTTTATTTCTGGAATTCCCAGAATTTAAGGGTCTTTTAGACATTTTCTTTGTGGTCAGCTGTCTTCAGTTGAAGAATATAGAGAAGATATGGATGGGAAGTTATACGTCTTAGGAGGTAAAATTGGGATCCTTCCCTCACAGGCTCCGTTTTATCCAAGATGAGGGAAAGTGACACTCATCTGGTAGTAAGGATGATAAATAGGGCTCATCCCTGATAACATTTTTATAAAAGATCTATGGCTTCCTCACTCTCTTTGTCATTAAAGTGCGTTTCAACCTGCTGACAGTAGGGCTAAATCAGGAATGGAAGTTAGACTGATCATGTAATTGCTTTTATATAGAGCTCCTTCCCACGTCTCTGCTTGAATATGAATCTCAAATTCAAAATCCAAAGACAAATACTCTTTTGCTTATTCATTATCAGAGATTAGGCATGTGGGTTTAGCTAATCTACAGCTGTCTCTAATGTTCTAATGGCCTAAGGAAATTAATGACTTTCTAAATAAGTCAGAACAGTAGGGGGATGTGTTAAAATAATAGTTCTCATCCTTGGCTGAGCAGTAGAAATGCATTGGCATCTCCTAGAAATATGATGCTAGTCTTCATAACAGGCCAATTAAAACATAATCTCTGAGTGCATGTCCTGGAAATAGCATTTTCTAAATTGCTCCCTAAGTGGTTGAAAATTTCCCCAAATATTACCTAAATCTTAAGAGAAATAAGATATTTAGTTATAAACCACTGCATTAATGACAGGAAGAATTGAGCTTAATAAATACTACTTTTTTTTCCCCCTGTTTACTCTAACATACTTTGGAAATATTTTTATTTTATAGCATTTTAATTTTTAAGCAGAGAGGAGAAATGGTTTGGATTTCCCTCCTCTTCAGTTCATGACACTAATGAATCTGAGCACAAATGCTGAGTCAAACCTTTGTCTTCTTTTCATTTGTCTCAGCTGAGTAGAGAGAAAATGGACACCAGTTAGGGAAAGGGAAAAAAAATTCCAAAATGCTGAACTTGCTTCTGTTAAAAGTAGAAAAATTACTGGCTTTCCTACACACATAAATGGTAGCTGATGCTCAAGCAAGTTTCAAATTACAGGCACGAGCTGGTCTTACATGTAAGTATTAATCACCTGTGGCGGTGTCATTCCTAGGTCATAAACATGCTTTGTCAGCAATTACTTATTTGTTTTTTCTGAAGAGCCTGAGACTATCATTTACAGTATGCCTATAATTGAGAAGATAATAGAAGAGACAAGAAAGGAGAAATTCATGGCTTATCTTTGGATCATAAATCTTAGTGTTTTAAAAATACTCATTTTTCCTATTTAATCTTAAAAGCATTCATTGTTTCCTTGAATTTTCCTTTAGAATGCAAGCTCCATGAGAATGAGAGCCCAGTCTCTCTGTTCACTACTGTATCCAGTGCAGATTTGGTGCTTAGTACTGAATGACAGGGACTGAATGACACTTTAAGATGGTGTGATTTTGTTGTTTGGCGTTCTAAGATTCACCTAGGGACTAACAACTATGGAATAATTCATTAAGTTTATTTGTTAGACTAATCCACCCTTGAGTAAATAATGGATATTCTGTAAGAACATCAATAAATAACTGGGGGGTAAATAATGGAAGAAAACTGACAGCTGTAGCCATGAGGAAAAGTTATAAATGTTAGGAATAAATTTAGGTGCAGAAACCATATTTTTTATATTAAACCCTCAATTAAGGACCTATTAAGAGAAATGTACAAATGGAAGAATGGACCTTACTCTTGCTTAAGAAATCTCAAGGTTTTAAAGGTGTTTTAAAATAATGTATAATTTCAAATCCAGCCATTCAAAATACCAGACCCCCCTCCCACATTTATATTTATATTTTATTTAGGAGTTTATATACTTATTTTGTCTGACAGAAAGTACTGGGAAAGAATAAATGGGGGGGTTATTTTTTATCGTTTGGCTGATTAACTCAATTTTCCTTTAAAATGCTTTAAAAAAATGTCTTATATAAGTATACATTTTATTTTTTAAAAGATTTTATTTGTTTATTTGACAGAGAGAGAGACACAGAGAGAGAGGGAACACAAGCAGGGGAAGTGGGAGAGGGAGCAGCAGACTTCCCATGGAGCAGGGAGCCTGATGCAGGGCTCCATCCCAGGACCCCCCGGATCATGACCTGCGCCGAAGGCAGATGCGCAACCGACTGAGCCACCCAGATGCCCCTGTAAGTGTACATTTAAAAAAAAATTAATAGTATGACATATAAGTCCAACGTATACTTTTATAAACGTCCAGTTGTGTCAAAAATATCAGACAGTAGATTATGATTTTCTAATTATAATGAATATGCAATTTAATACTTTTTTCACTTTAATGCCTCTTCATGGTAATTTAATTATGAGAAACTGGGTATTATCTCTAATTAACAAGGCACATTTAAATTGATTTAAAGATAAAAATGGATGATATTAACGTCCACCCAGTTCATGCTTTATACCTTGAGTTCAGATCCAGATAACATATGAGACATCTTTCAGGGTAGCCGTTTGTCTGAGCTTTTAACTGGCCTTGAATTATCTTGCACAGATGGCCAGATTGTTAAGCAGATAACTGTTTCCTTGACCTTTAAAATCTTTGTTTTTCTTTTCATAGTTACCTGTGGTTTATAATGGAACAAATTCTCCATTTTATACAACTAGCTTTTCTATTTCCATCACGTGTTTGTTCTAAGACATTACTTAAACAAGGAGAAAGAGCACACATATTTATAAGTAGATTTCAATAAAATGCATTTTCTATTGGGTAGGGAATTTTAGAGTGGAATGACTTTTCAGAATTAAAAAACATATCCATTCCCTAGCACAGCGTGTGGCTGGGACAGACACCTTTCCTCTTCCAATTTCCTTGAACTAAAATTTATACCTCCCATAGATGTGATATAGAAGGGAGAATAAGAGGGGTTGTAGTGAGAATAAATACCTTATTTTTCATAATGAAGACAAAGGACTTTTTATAAAGGATCTATGATTTGATCTGGTTATATAAAGGATTGTTTTAAACACTTATCTAGGCAGTGTGTCCAGGTGTGTCCTAACATTTCATGGAACACCTGTGTTTGCCCAGAGATTCATTGCGCAATGCTCAGTGACGATGTCAAGTGAAGTCCGAGAAATAGATTGATATTTCATGTCAGTTAGGTATTCCTTGTCTACATGTTGATGGAAGTGTTTGAAATTTCACTCTAGTGGGTTAACTTTGGCAGATTCTTGGGTGATACCTAAGGAAAGCAAAATGTGACAACTATGACTTTGAGGGATTTGGGAAATTTTCTGTCGTGAAGCATCTAAACTAATAAAATGTCTCAGTAATGTCTCCCAATCCCAGGTCCACCATTTCATATGACACTGTGGAAGCAGGCCATTTCACAGTTTGAGACTATGAGACTCATAAGGTCTACATGAGTCACCTGGCAGCTTGAAAGGACAGTGTGGTTAGGATCTACCTCACTAAAGCCCATGGGGAATGCAGGGGAACAATGAAAAATAAACTTGTTAGAACATTGGAAATACACCTGGCAGAGCATGCCTCGGTACACCCTTTGACTCTTATTTGTGCAGTCCCAGGCCAGACTTATTCTTTACTCATATTTACATTCTGCACCTTGCCATCTCCTCAAGCTAGTGCTCCCATCATCTGTTCCTGGTCTGTTCTATGGTGGAGACTGTTCCCTATCTCCCCCAATCCATATACACCTCTTCTGCTCTGAATCCTGGCTCATAACCCAATTATCTGTGTTCTTTCCTTTCAGGTAGCATCCACAATACAGCAGACTAATTGCCTATTCCTCAAGTCATATGATGTAACTGTTTTCTCAAAATTTGATAAGCCAAAACAGTTGGTATTAAGATTTTTAGATTTTGCAAGATATCAAATTATCCCTTTCAATGTTAGTTGCCTTATATTTAACAAAATACGTATAAATACTTATCACCACTTTTTTAAATATTTTATTAATTTGACAGAGAGAGAGAGAGAAAAAGAGCACAAGCAGGGGAAGCAGTAGGAAGAGAGAAAGGAAGAATCAGACTCCCTGCTGAGCAAGGAGCCCAATGTGGGGCTCAATCCCAGGACCCTGGGATCAAGACCTGACCTGAAGGCAGACAAAAGCCACCCAGGCACCCCATCACCATTTATTTAGCTGGATGCTTCCATATAACTTATTTTTTTAGAAATGGACATTCTGTGATAAACATCACAAACACAGTATTGATCCTGAATGATGTTGGATTGCTTAAGTAAACCCATTTAAATGTACTCACCTTAGGGCGCCTGGGTGGCTCAGTTGGTTAAGCATCCATCTCTTGATTTTGGCTCAGGTCATGACCTCAGGATCATGAGATCTAACCCAAGTCAGGCTCTGTGCTCATTCGGAGTGTGCTTGAGATTCTCTCTCTCCCTCTCCCTTGCTTTGGCTCTCTCTCTCTCTCTTTCTCTCTCTTCTCTAAATAAATAAATAAAATCACGGGGTGCCTGGGTGGCTCAGTCAGTTAAGTGTCTGCCTTCATCTCAGCTCATGATCTCAGGGTCCTGGGATGGAGCCCCGCGTCAGGCTCCCTGCTCAGAGGGAAGTCTGCTTCTCCCTCTCCTTCTGCCTGCCCCTCCCCCTGTTTGTCCACGTTTTCTCTCTCTCGCTCTCCCTCAGATAAATAAATAAAATCCTTAAAAAACATAAATAAATGCACTCACCTTCTCAATAAGTAATATCACAGGGTGGTGAGGGTCAGAACTTGGAGTCTGTCTGGGTTTATACACCAGTTCTGCCTCTTAGTAGCCGGATGAGTTTTGGCAAATTATATAACATTTCTGCTTTCAATTTCCTCATCTGTAAATTGTGGACTCTAATAGAGGCTACTTCATATAGTTCATGTGATGATAGTGTTGGCACAAGGAAAGCACTCGGGGTGATACCAGCACACAGAAGGTGCTTGTGTTCACCAAAACCATATCCGTTATTCAAATTCCTTTTTGTTTAATGCATCTATAGATTACATTATCTCTTCTGATACCACAATCTATCAGATAGATTTGGATTTTCTGATTCACAGACACTCAAGACCAGAGATATTAAGAGATATTAAATGGTGAACTCCAAAGTCCGCCTTTTGTCTTCCCATTTATATTTGTAAATTTGTTTAGTTTTGAAATAGTTTTCAAGTCTTCAGTAAATTGTATTTTCCTGCTTTATTAAGTTCATTGCTGAAAGCTTTCAACTTTCTAAGAGTTAGTATTCAACTTGCTGGTGAAACCAGATTGTCTTGCACACTTCATGCCGGAAATGCAAAGGTACTTTTTTTTTCCCCCTAAAGCAAGTTAATCCTTATCTTGATCTCAGTTTCTTCAATCGTATAATGAGTTACTTTGAATGGATGATTCTTAGATCCTTTCTAAGCCTAATTATTTGTGCTGATATAACCTACATTTGTATGTGTCCTCCCCTATGGTCTTTGGTTAAGCTCCACCTGCACTTTGGGTGGACTCATATCATATCAGTAATCATAGCATATCAATGTGTGATAATTGGCAAAACATTTCCACCGGACATTATAAGCATTATTTATGTTAGCCTTGATCTAAATGAGGTTTAATCTTTTATATAGATATTAACATATATATTAATACATATATACGGTGATTTTTAAAAAGCTATTATATTAAAGACACATTCTTGGGATTTGCAGAGAAAAAAGGTAAAATTATTATAATTACATTCATTCTCAATATATGCTTTTTAACTCACTACAGAGTTGTTTACTCATCATTGAATTATAATTACCTCATCCAAAATAGTGTAATATACCATAATGCTTATTTGGAGTTATAATATGGACTTTTAACTCATTTACCTCTTATACATTTATAATGTGATCTCTCTCATCTAGTTGCATGGTTTTACCTATATATATGTGGCAATGGTTCCTAAATTAAGAAAAGTATGAATATATATGTATATTTTCTCTATCACATACTCTTCTCTGGCTTATATGTCCTAATGCCTAAATAATATGCCTACTTGGATGTATCAGAGTGTCCAAACATTACAGCCAAAACTTTTGATTCCACCTCAAAACCTGTTTTTTTTACATTATTTCCCATTTAAATAGTAGCACCATCTTTAGCTCAGGTAAAAATCAATGGTTTTTGTTTCCTTCTCCTCCCTTCTCATATGCAAATGATCAGAAATCTCTCACCCTCTCTCTCTCTATTTTTTTTTTTTATAAAACCTACCATATTATTTTTAAATTCTGGTTTTTTTGGGGGGTTAACCATTTTTTTAATTTAAATTAATTAACATAGTGTATTATTAGTTTCAGAGGTAGAGTTCCATGATTCATCAGTTTATATAATACCCAGTGCTCATTACAGCACATGCCCTTCTTAATATCCATCACCCAGAAATCTCTTTTCTCATGGTCCAACAACATCTGACCCCATCTTGCTACCTCTACTGCTGTTATACTGGTTCAAGCCACTATCTCACACTGGGACCATGGCAATAGCCTTCTACCAGGCCTTCCGGATTCCTCCTTAGTCCATCTCCAGTTCCAAGTTCTCTACAGAACAGCCAAATCAACTTCCTGAAATTGGGAGTTCTTTGCACCAAGCGTGCCAAGTTTCCCCTTTAAAATTAGAATGAATTTGAAATGTCTTACCATAACCTGCCAATGAAATCACCTAGGATATAGTCTCTCCTTCTTCAACAACCTTGTCCTCCATCACTCACCATCATCCAATCATCCTTCACTGCTTAATATGACAAGAAAGTTCGCACCTCTGAGTCACAGGCATTACCCATTTTTCTAGCATGCAACACTTTGCCTCTGCGTCTCCTCGCGGTTACTTCTCATCACATACTCTCTTTAATGCTCCCCTTCCTAAACCCGGTTTTGTTTATATCCAAGATTTCTCACAATGTGAAGTTCACTTAATTTATCTCTTTGTTTACTTGGGTGTTTTATATCTTCTGCTAGAGAAGGGAAGTTCACTAAGATCAGTGACTATCTCTGTCTCAACTTTAGCACTTTATCTCCAGCATCCAGATTAGTGTCTCACAGAAAACAAGCACTCCAGATATATTTATTTAATAAATAAACCATTAGCCTTTCATTTCTGTAAATTTATAAGCTATTATTCAGTTTCCTTTTCCAGATAACTGTCCTAAGAGTACTTTGAATTTCTAGGTGATTGGGTCATTTTCTAAATTATTGTGTCCACACGGAATCAAAATTCTGTTATTCTAATATGATGGTTGCACTATTATAATGTATATATTTACGATAAATGAATTTTATTTTTTATCTCATCACTCAAACATTTGTAATAGTGCCATTATAAAAAATTAATAGGTGATATTTGTCTTCTAGTTATGATCATTTTGTCTATGGGGAAGAACATTCTAAACACCCAATACACACCTAGATTTGTTATGTTGTACACAATTATTTTTCTGTTTCAGATGAATTTTATTATATGCAGTGAGGTCAGAGAAAATGCAATCTATTTATACCAGAAGATTTCTCATTAACTTAGCCTTTTGACTTTAGAAATAAGAACAATACAATAAAACTACAAATTTTATAATATTCCCTAAAAAATAAAAGTTGGCTTTTCTCCTCCATAAAAAGAGGAAAATGAAAAAAATATTAGTTTTAACATTATTTTTCAAGTTTCATGTAAGCCACCATTAAACATTGGGAATTAAATGGCTTAGACAAATGTTGTTGGCAAATATATACACACATATCAGGACAATGTCTTTTTTGAATCTGAAAGACTAGGATCCATTTCTATATCCACCAGCTTCTAACCATGTTGAGTTCAGGCAAATCTACTTAGCTTTTCATTGGTTAAATTGTAAGAACACAACCTGTGAAGCTCTAGAGAGGATGAATCATGGGCATAACACATGTGACACTCTGCCTATCGCAGGTATTTAGTAAAGATCCAATTTGTATTATCTATTATCATTAGTTTATTTTAATGGAGGCATCGTCTGTCATTGGATGTATGCTATTGGTTGCACAAAGATCTCATTAGATTCTCACATACAAATGATCAGAAATCTCTTATGCTGGCTCAAGCCACTATCTCATACTGGGACCATGGCAAACGTTACCTTAAATCAAGTTCAGATCAAAGGCAAGGTTTATGGAACCGATGGCAATCATCACTATGCAGTACATATGACACATGGACATAAACGACACTGGGAGGTGTGTTAGCAATGAACAACTAAAGAAAACAAAATGACAACCTAAAGTAGTTCAATTCTCAACTGAAGTCAGAATCTGAAACCCTGCAACAATCCTGCTTTAGGGAATTTCTGGTTGTTATCCCTTTACTGAAGCAAGCGAATACAGTTCCTGATACTTGATGGCAACTTGAGAACACAGGAAGCAATTAAACATAGGTCACAGTACTCCTTTGCTCTGTGACTTAAGTTGATATCACTCTCCATTTTTTACTAAAGAGAGAGATTGATTATCTTACCTGAACATCACAGAATCCACTTTATAAATGATATTGTGCTTACAGGACCTGATAGGCAAAAAATGTGAGGTACTCCAGCTACCTTCCTTGAGTATATGCTTCTCCCCTGCTCCCCAAATAAATGGGCCTGTTACCAAGTTGGAAACTGACTTGTCAAGCCAAAGTAAAAAACTCAGTGCTACACTTTGTGCTGATTCTCCTAGCAAAAAGAAAGAACAATTATTTGAGGGCCTCACTGATTTTTAGGGGAATGTTTGCAATGTTTGGTTGTACTGCTCTGACCTATTTAAGGCTTTGAATAGGTCCCAGAGTAAGAAAAAAATTATTTAACTGGCCTAGGGTGCAATTCAAAGAAATTTTTCACTTGGCCCTTATGACCAATTTGATCCAGTTCTACTCGAATTGTATGTGGCAAAATGCCAGGCAGAATGCAGTGTAGAGTCTGTAGTGAGCTATGATAGAATATGCACAGGTCAAGTGCCTGGGTTTTTGGAGAAAAACCATACCCTCTTTGGTAAAAACAACCCCTTCTTCTTATAAGAAACTGCTTCTGGCTTGTCCTTTGGCTCAGATAGATAATTAGCAACTGACCATCAGAAAACAAAAATTCATGCAACCTTATCTTTCTATTGGGAATTGGGTTTTAGCTAACACACAAAGTCATGTGTTAAGTATAGCTAACAGAATTCTATCATTTTGTAGTTGTTAGCCTCTGTCTCCAACCATCTCAACATTAGCCGGGGGGACTCAAGAAAAAAGTGCCATGGTCCCAGGAATAGAGATGTCAGACATGATGCCGAGGTACCGAGCCTTCTCCAGACACTTCCTGAGGTGTTGACTGGTTTTTCCGTATACCAGTCAGTATCCGGAAAGGAAAACACAAACTACTCTAGGTATTTTAAACAGACATGTATTAAATACAGGTGCTGGGAGCCAAAATACTCAGTTGATTTCTATGGTTTGCAAAGAGGAAATTTGAGTGGCAAAATGTGTATTTTAGGTATATTTAGTGTATATCAGATACAGGTATCATTGGCATACATTTTGTTTCATCTTTCAAATTAATTTTTTTTTTTTAATTTGTGCTTCAGAGGATATTTTTGAATATATACAGAATATATTTCAGGACCTGTGCTGAATTGTACAAATTCCGAAGTGAACATGATAGACACAGATCCTGACTCAATGAAATTTAACTGTGCGCCTTTCTGTATTAACAGTAGTACTACTAGCAGCTGTTTTCATTGTCATAAATTCCGAGTAGGTTTGAGGAAGTAGCTAGTATTTCAGTTCCAGACATGGTGAAAACGCAGAACTTTTGAGACAGCACAATGTGGAGTCCTGAGCCTCTTAGTATGGAGCTTAGTAAAGCTGGACTAAAAATACCGATCTGAGGTTATAGACGTCTCACTCATGTTTGATGGCCTGATTTGAGATCAGAGCAACCAGGGAAAATATAGAATGACTTTCTCTCACTGAATGAAAGCAGGGGGAGGACTGAGTCTTGCAAAACACTAACATGGTAGAGGAAGGAATTGTGGAAAAGTCAGGACATAACCAGGGAGAGGGGTGTCTAACTCATATTTCAAAAAGCATATCAGAATTTTAATCTCCTGGAAAGCATTTCTGATCCATCATATTACCAAAAATTTGATTTGACCCTATCTGTCCTAGTATATAAATATCTCTGATGGGGAGATGGTATAACAGAATGATTAGAACATGAGATCTGGAACGAGATTGTTAGCCTTACCATTAACTCTGTGATATTGATTGAGCAGGGCATTTTGCTCTTCATATCAGCTTCCTCGTCTGTGACATGGGAATGTTAGAATGCCTACGTAGTAGTTTCTTTATAACAGTTACAGTTAATATGCAAAACATGCTAAAGGTCATTTTGATTCCAAGTAGATTCTCAGCATATTTTAGTCATTAATTTTGCACTTTTACCTACAGGCATTGGCTATAAATATCTACCTTTATATTCATCTTCTCTAGTGTAGTGACTTATTTATGGTACTTGTTCAATAAATCCTTGTGGAATTAGGTGATTTATAATTTTAAAGTTTATTTCACTATGCTATTTAAGATTCATGGAACTAACATTTGGAAGAAGTCATCATGGAAAAGCATCACTAGCTAAATTACCAGGAAAGTGGATTTACAGTAGATCATTATGAATGCAAAATAAAGAGGAGCTGTATATCCCACGTCATCACCTCTAACTACAGATTTGATTTCCACATCAAACAGCCGTAAACGTCCATTGGTTCCTGAGTTGTTGACTGACTATAGGCAGAATTTCTTGAGAATGTTTTACCTTTATCCCTGGTAAGTGCCATACTGTACTTTGAGCTTGCATGTTTTCAGTCTAGCCAACAGAATTTATATCTGTTACATTTACGTCTGTTACCTTGTCAGATTTAGCTTGTTCCTTAGGGCTATGAAGATCACGGGGTATACTAATTCTGTCAGAATATCTTTGAAATAAAAAATAACCTCATAAGAATTAAGGCTCTTTATCGGGTTTATTTACTTGACTGCTTTGCTAAGAAACATTTCTGAGATCGTAATTCATTTTCAATATCCCAACATATATGGTAATACAACTGTTACTGATAGGAGGCCTGAAGTCATCATCTTTTTTTAAATGATTTAAATTTTAAATTTTTAAAATTTAAAATTTTCTAAATTTAAAAAATTCTCCATGTAAAATTTTAAATCAATATTGTGTTATATAATTATATATTTTTTATTTCCTCTCCCATATCTTTTGTCTACCCTTGTCCATTTGATCAATGCCCAATGCCCCGTAGACTGACTTCTATAGACTATATTACCCAAATACCTGTCTCTAGCTTCCAATTGGATTGGGCCAATAGAAGGCAGTGGCAGGAGATTGGAGGGAGAGAGAAAGAGAGAATGAGAGAGAGAGAGAGGAAGAGAGAGGGAACAAATTAGGTATTAGGTGTTAAGGGAGAAAACAGAGTATTAATCTCCCATGCTTGCTCCTCTCAGACCATACTGATTGTGTTCGTCCATCAGCATCTACAGCCAGAGATTCCAGAGCATCCCTTGCTCCTTTAGACCTAGTAGTATTAATGGTTTCCTCAGGTATTTCCACAGGTATTTCACCATCTTCTTGTTGGCCTATAATTCTATAAGTGGTCCCTTTAAAAACTGTCTTAAGTTACAATTTTTCTGCTAATAATCCGATTGCTACAACCACCAATTTGTGTATGTGTATATATACGTATGAAGATATTTCTGTTGAGGATCTTGGTATCCTGAATTTAAGCAATGTATTATGTGTCCTGTGAAAATGTCTTTATATAGCATTACATTTTTGGAAAGGAAAAAAGAACTATTATGTAAATTATGTTTTACATAATATCCCATTTTTAGACAGTTTAATAGAAACAAGTTTGTTATTTGTATTTTACATAAGGTCTCATATGGTGTGGTGACATATTTTGATGACCAAATTATTTTTTTGGATTCTCTAATCAGTAGACTTTAGAATCTATTCTAAACACATTTTCCTACACAAGAAATATAATCTATATGGATGCATAATTTAGGAAAAGAGAGTTAACATTTTTACAAAACTCAAGGGAAACAGGAAAAGTAGAAGTGGACGAAGATAATAAAAGAAAAAAAAATTAACTTCGACCAAGAAAAAAGATAGTTGAGTTGGTTTAGAATGACATCATATTTCACAGCTGAATCATTGGCAAGGGAATAAGAGGTAGGTCACGACGACTCCTCATTACTCATTCAAATTCATATGACTTAAAGCTAGGCTCACACTTCTAATTGGTGCGGGACAAAGTTTTCTGCACAATTGGCTAATTTATTTTTATTCTAAGATTTACTCTTGGGTTTTTCTACTTTTATACTTTTAATAGAAATAAGGAGATGAAATTCCCAGAACTTGTTTTATTAACCAAAAGTGGCATATTCTACTTACAGGGAACTGAAATTATCTTCTTCACAGTTATATATAATTTTTTTTCTCAATTCTACAATTAATTGTATACTTTTTAAGAATATGAGGAAATGAGTAGATAAATATGTTGTAAAAATATATACATTATTAATATAAATATATTAATCTGTTTCAATATTCCCCTTTCATTTTTAAAATGTGAGAGAGATGGGGAGGGATAGAGGGAAACAGAGAGAGAGGGAGAGAGAAAACACTTAAGAAATATTTTATTTAACCAACTTTAACCTCTAAAATAGACTTACATAGATTAAATTATTGTTAAAATCAGTAGTATGACTTGTATTACAATAAACTGTGGATCCTTTCTAGTTTCCTCATGAGTACCTTTCAAATGGGATTGTCTCAAAAATTTAAAAAGGGAGGGATATATAAATTTAATTTTTCATTCAATTTCCTGAAATTTTAGCCACATACAATTTTCTATTTGATGTCTCTTTCAATAGATGGGAATAACCCTTTCAATACAACATAGAGTGAGGGATATAATTGAAAAAATACAACATATCTGAAAATATTTACCTTGCAATTAGATCTTGACAAAAATGCATGAGGGAAAAAATGCCTAATTTTTTTATATCAAAGGTATTATGGTGATACTCTAGCAACAGTATGTGAAACCCTAAATTAAGTTTAAATACATGTAGAATGGGATTAAGAGTACAGAGACTGGCTATAGGTTAGCATCATTTACTTTGCAGAGATGTTTGAACTTAATAATTAGACCCACTTCATTTACCACTGTATATCATGCAAAGATTGACCAGATTTTTTTGAGAATTTTTAAATTAATTTTTTTATGAAGAGGGCACAAATAAAATCATATAGGAGGGCTAATGTTATTATGCAAAGAAATTATTGTATGGGCCTAATATTTGTTTTTAAAGTAATTTAATATTACATGATAGAATATAACAAAACAAAAAAATGCTGCAATAAAAATAGACTAAGAAAAATTGTCATAACAAAAATTTCTAGTAACATTTATTTGCATGAAAAGATATTCATTTGTTATGAAAACCATATCATTACATTAAAACATGTTTTTATACTTTTTAACAATTTTATAACATGTTTTTAAGTTTTGAGCTGCATGGCATGTAATTACATTTATTGAAACCATTGTATACACTACGATTTATAGATGTGCACGATATTGGCACAAGAAAGCTCACTTTCTACAAAACTATCTTCATGTATAAAAGAACCATCCGTTGTATTCTTTTTAAGTTTTTCATCCTCTGCAAATAGCTTTAAAATAGAAAGATTCCTAGCAATTAACTTTCTTGTACTCGAGAAACAAGCAATCTAGGAGTTAATTTATTCTAAATGACATGCTGGGCTTGTTCAGTAGAAATTACTACTGATATAATTTGCCATGTGTAATTATTTTATTAACATAGAATAATGGGGAAAGGGAGGAGCAAGCATTCTTTAAAAAACAATTTAAACAATGCAGGTTTCTGTATTTATTCTTGGTATTGAAAGAGCTAACCTTTTCAAATACTTTAAAATCCCACCGGGGGAGAGAGAGAGAGATTTCCACAAAGAGAAGTTCCAATTTTGACTGGCTGTGGACCAGCTCAAAATAATAGTTTAAGCCAAGAGCAACATGAACTCAGCATAAAATATTATGAAAATATGATATATTGGCTCCTTCAGTTTTTCTCTTTTTTCTTTCTAAATTTTTATTTAAATATAATTTAGTTAACATGCTGTGTAAATTTAGTTTCATGTGTTGCCTTTAGTGATTCAACACTTACAACACCTGCTGTTGGCTCCTTTCAATATCAAGTGATCATAACAAATCCTCAAATCTACCTGCTTCTTCCTTACCTGTTAAGTCTTGAATCTTGCCAGAGTTCTGGAGGGTTGAAATTTCCTCCTGTGAATCTCTCCCTATGTATATTTAATTTATGATTCACTCTTTCAGCACCTTCAATCTGATAAAAATTTGTATTATTATTTAAATCTCATCTACTGGACCCAATCATTCTTTTTTTTTTTTTTGTCTTTGTAAGTATGTGATTGTTTTCATTTTCATTTGGGTTGGTTATCTGGGACTCAGCAGGAATAAGCAATTGTGTTCAGTCTTCCCTTTTTAACTCAAAGGCAAAAAATATACTATAAAATATGCAAATTAAATTCTAGTTAAATAAAACTTAATTCAAATAATTGAAAGTTATTTTAATAATAATTTATTATTTGCTACTGAAAAAATGACCTCTTCAATTTTCCCCCATATTTCAACCTGAGTGCATACGTGTTTAGTGAAGTAGAAATTATATAATCATATAATTTTTCTTTACAATCCTTCCCAATTGTAACACCAAACTTGATCATGAAGTTAAGATACTGGTCAATAAAAAGACCTTAAAATGAAACCATTTGCTCTAAAATGATTGCCATCTGAGCAGCACTAGAATTAAACACCTCAGATCTTTCCTATAGACTTAAATCTAATAAAAGACATTGACACCTTAAATAACCATCACCTGCATTTTTCCAGTCTTGGTACAAATCCTACATATCATATATGACTTTTAAGATTTTATTTATTTATTTGACAGAGACAGAGACAGCGAGAGAGGGAACACAAGCAGGGGGAATGGGAGAGGGAGAAGCAGGCATCCTGCTGAGCAGGGAGCCCGATGTGGGGCTCTGTCCCAGGACTCTGTGATCATGACCTGAGCCAAAGGCAGATGCTTAACAACTGAGCCACAAAGGCGCCCCTCATATATGACTTCAAACAGAATAACTAAAAAAAAAAAAAAAAAAACTTAGCCTTCTCCAATATTTCATTTCTAAAAATCAGTTTCTATTCCTTAGAAAATAAAAAAAAAAATAGTTCAAAGTGAATTTACCTTATATATTAGATATAGTATTAAATTGCGACAATAAAAATTTAAAAGCCATGTATTTGGTAAAATATTTGCCTTGTGTTAGGCTAGAATAACTATATAAATAAGATTCATTGCTAGATCATATATCTACCAGATAAATCCTAGAGGTTGAATTTTTATATCTCAGTAGTTTAGAACTATAGCATTTTTTATGTTGAAATTACAAATGTAGAAAGAAGAAATCTTCTTTCAATTTGGAGTAAATCAAAGATAAATTGGTTAAACCATATGGACTTTGAAGATTCTCATTGCCTTGAACAATTTTAACCTTTGAGGAAGACCTTTGGCCCAATCCACCCTAAATGGTTCTCTTTCACTGTTCCTCAAATCAAGTCATCCTATTATAAAATTCAAATGTGTATTTATGTCTCTAATTATTAGTCTTAACTGACTTACTAAGGGTTTTTCCATTTGTCTCCATGGGATCTATTGGTAAGTACATGGTACCACTATGGTAAGAATAATAATTTATTAATAAAATTTTAGAGCTATCTAGAATTCTGATCTCTAAAGCATTTTGAGTAAGCTGTATTCTTATATTAATAAGGTCACATCTTATATTAGTCAATCAATAACCAGTTGATTAGTTGGCTAGTGTTGTGAGGTTAAACATTTTACTCAAACTACATTCAGATACTGGAGAACATGTAACTTATTCTTCATAATTGATCTAATATCCTGTATAGTCACCATCACCAGAATAAAAAGAGAAGAAAACATTAAATTAGTACAAATCACTAATAGTAATTTTGAAAAGTATTTGCCTGGTTAACTTATTGGCTCTCTATTCCAATTACACTATGCAAGATGATGTGTAACACATATGAGTTTGAATGTAGCTTATGTGATCTTGTGACACAGAAGATAAGGTCTTCAGAAGCAAAGGATATGCCCTTGCTCATTCTGGTCTCAGATGATGAATAGATAATTACTTGGTGTTTAAAACTGTGGCTGCTAATCATGACTGTGTCCTTGTAGATCTCTGGGTTTGTTGGACATCTGCTCCCTGTTGCTCTGTGACTTTACCATATTACCTTTGATCTTGAAGTCCTTACTCATCAAGTCCTCTTCATTCTGACCCTGAATCCTCTTGCTAGACACTGGAACTTTTGGTAGTTGACCATCTCATTGTGGTCATATATCAGAATCTTTGTTTCTCTTCTTACTGAACTCAGGCCATAGGCCAGTCATATTCATATACTCTCACCAATAGCTATTTATAGCTATTAAACTACAATAATAATCATTTATTATTGGTCACAGGGAGTTTTGCTAGTCTCCCAGCCTCCTTCCAGAGACCCATGAAGCCACACTCTTAACCATAATGTTTTCATTCCATTCCATTCATATCTTAAGATTCTAAGGTGTCTCTTGACCCTACAACTACCTTCCACTGAATAGAAGGAACAAGGAGCTTGGCATCTGGTATATTTTATTTCTCTCTTTCTTTTTCTGCTTATAACCCATCAAGAATGGAAGAGGTAGCTTGTCTTCCTTTTTCTTCATGCCTAGTAGAAAAGTCTCATCTACAACAGTGCATAAAATATCAGGTTTTTAGGGCTTTTCTTATACTAAAATGGGTGGCAGAAGTGATAGTTAAAAAGAAGAAACAAACATTCTGCTTGTTTGTTGGTTGGTTTGTTTTCTCAACAATGTCTGGATATTATGTCTTCTTTATCACTAAGGAAGTCAAGAATGCAAGCTTCTTTCTGAGCTGTGGAGAGGAGAAGGGACAGGGCAGGAAAGCTGAAAGAAAACATGGCTTAAGTAGAATATTAATATGCAAACATTTAATATTTGCAAAACTGCAGCTTCCTTGCATTTCTTCCCTTAGCAGTTCCTTTATTCACTCAATAGCTATTTTGCAGAGTTTACTGTTGTCAAAGCATCCTGCTGGTCTTTGTGGAACATACAAGTTGAATAAGATCCGGTTCACCTTCTCAAAGATCTTACATTTTTTTTTTCACTTAAATTCAATTAGCCAACATATAGTACATCATCAGTTTCTGTTATAGAGTTCAATAATTCATCAGTTGTGTATAACACCCAGTAGAGCTGATGAGGGAACAGAAGGCAAGCTGAGGACAAAGCAGAAGCTGATACCCCACAACCGCCAACCCCCAAGGGTTATATGTGACATTCCTCAGGCACTTCTGGCTGCCCTAAAGCTAAGGAAAGGAAAAACAACTTATAGAGATCACAATCCTGCAAAACATGAGTCTCCCTCAGTTTACAAATGTCTTAGCGATCTACAAGAACAAAACATTTCTATCAATAACCTAGCTTCCAGAAGGAAATGTAGATATAATTAAATGTCTTTATAATCTGCAGCCCATTGACAGATACTTGAAGCCGGCAGAGTATAGTGTTCCTCCAGGAAGTTCCCAACTATCTTCTTGTTAATGCCTTGCTAGAGGGAAAAACAACCCTAACTTGACAATGGCAAGTTCTCAGTATTCTGTGAGTCTTCAACATATGAAAATCCTTTTGAAAACCTTCCTTGTCCTGACCTCCCCCAACTCCCAGTATATCATCAGCCACCCCTCACAATCACGGTGCAGCAGCTCTTTCTGCCCACGGGCCCTGTCCCAGTGCTTTAATAAACCACCATTTTGCACCAAAGATGTCTCAAGAATTCTTTCTTGGTCGTCGGCTCCAGACTCCACCCCACTGAACCTCACCTATATTCCAAAACCCAATCAGAGCTTACATTTTAGAATAAATATACAATCTAGAAAATGCATACAAATTTACTTCTCAGAAGAAAACTAAGTACAAAAATTTGTTTTTCATCAACTCTGTATGATCATATATTCTATGAATTTCTTTTTATATTCTTATGATAATCAAATTTTCACTTTGATTACAGAATTATCACTTCTGTAACTCCTCTCTGACAAAAGTGATATGCTAATAAACCTCATTTTGCACATATTTTTCTAAAAAGAGAACTTAACTTTAGAGTCATTAATTAGAACTGTAATCTGTGTGTGTGGAGAGAGAGAGAGAGAGAGAGAGAGAGAGAGAGAAAGAAAAAGAGTTGTTTCATTGCTTTTTTTTTTCCTTCCCAAATGTGGCAGTGAAATTCAGACATCCCCTTAGGTGTCAATTAGTACTTGGCAATATTTATCTATGTTTCTAATGCTACTTGACTCAGTTTTACTTAGTTATATTCAAATGAGGACCAGTAAAGAGCCCCATGGGCAGAAATTCTTTGAAATACTGAAAAGACAGTTTCTTATTACACACAGCAGTGGAAGCTTAGATAAATTAATGTAGGATAGTGCTGATGAATTAAATTTGGTTATGGTTTTGTCTGAAAACCCATGTTCATTCAGTTTTTCAAGTACTTGAAGAAATAACATAGTCAATATGACATTTTCAATATTCTAGTACCTTAATTGAAAGGAATTAACTAAGTACATTTTAATATGTATGTGTTTCTAATTACTTTTAAAAGCTCATATGGATTGTCTATATGACATTTTTTTCCAGAGGGGTTTAGAAACTTCAAGAACTTATCTAATTTGATTACAAATGAAGATATCATATTCAATATACACTATAGAATTCCTAAGAGAGCCATATTGTATATTTTATTTTCTTCAATAAAAACCTAATGGAGGGGGCAGTCTATGATGACTGAGTGGGAAGATCATAAACTCATCTCCTCCCACTTTAATGTTGGATTCTGTGATGTTCTTAAGCTTCTTATTGATTATCTTCTGCCACTTTCTTATTACACAAACATTTTCTTTACTTAGAAACAATGATATATACAGGAGGCCATAATGTGCGGAAAATAGAATTGATTTAACCTAAGCCATTGTTACAAATACACATGCTGAAGGAGCCACAGATTGAATATCAGCTGAATACCCCAAGAAGGAAATAAGGTTTTGTTTTAAACACAAGAGGAGACAGTTAAACTGAGAGCTTCAGCACCTTTCTCTACCGTGGATATGAGTACTAGGTTCCAGCCTCTTACCCACATTTAGGAAATGGCTCTTTTGTTTTAGACTAAGTTGGGAAATGGTATGCTCTTTAAGAGCGGTAAATTGGCACGTATTCTTTCTTTGAAGGATAGTCTTCTTATTACTATACACACCCGCGTGACTTGGAAAGAAAAGGAAAAAGGAAAACACTATTTGGATTAGCAGTAGTCAAGCAGAAATAGGAAAAAAAATCCCTCAGTAAATCTAAATATGAATACTCTGAGTTTATGATTATTTACCAACTTTTGTTTGCAAAAATAACATGTATCTGTACAAATGCTAAATATTGGATCCAGGAAAAATGCACAGCAGAGAGGTAATAATAAAGCTCCCATTTTTTTAAAGATTTTATTTATTTATTTGACAGAGAGAGACACAGCGAGAGAGGGAACACAAGCAGGGCGGGTGGGAGAGGGAGAAGCAGGCTTCCCGCCGAGCAGGGAGCCTGATGCGGGGCTCGATCCCAGCACCCTGGGATCATGACCTGAGCCGAAAGCAGATGCTTAAGGACTGAGCCACCCAGGTGCCCCATAAAGCTCCCATTTTGAGTCCTTACAGTATCACATTAATAAATATTGATTAAGTTATACATGAATGCACATATATAAATTAGCTATATGTAGGTCAAAAGATATTTAAGTGCTCTAAATTAATTAAGGTATGTAAGATAAAAATTAAATTATTTGACAAAGTAATTGCTGATGTCAACATATTTAATGCCTTAGAAAGGTTTGGAAATACGTTTAATGTAGCCTGAAATACAATTTACCCCTTTCTCTCCCAGGGTATTACACAAAAGCAACAAGGAAAATAGAAAGGGAGAAAAGAGGAAACAGAATTTTAAGAAAACCTAGATTCAAACATGTATTATGGCTTCTGGAATCAAATGAGATTTGTCGGAAACAATAGAGATAAATACTCTTCAGGAGAAATAGTCATATGTTTACATGTATTTTGCATGCTGTAACTAGCAAATATATACAGATCTATATAGATGCTTAACATGGGTCTATAAGCTTTTTTATATACCAGGGTATTTAATCCTTGTATCCTCTCTATGAGATAGGCGGCATCTTGCAAATAGGGAAATTGAGGCATAGAGACATTAAGGAACTGGATTAAAACCATATAGTTCAATAGTAAGCAGGGAAAGCAGAATTCAAGCTCTAATAGCTTCAGCTCTAGAGGCTACACTTGCAACCACTGAACAGATTGTCTTTCCTAAGGTTGATGTCAAAGGTTATCCAAATACTAAATTTTATGATTTTAGTAGCAAAAATTAACAAAAGCATAAATGTCATTCAGAGACAATTTGTTTCAATCAATCATGCCACATTGATTCAATGGGAAACTGTGAAATAAAATGAGGTAGATCGACATGTAATGATGAGGACTAACCCACAAAGTATATAGTTAAATAGAAAAGCAAGGTTCATAACATCGTGGGGTAGCATGTTTTTGGGCAAAAAAACACATCTGTGTGTGTGTGTGTGTACTTTTTTTTTAATGTGAGAGATCTCCAGAATAGTTTAGAAAGGACTCATATCCATGACTGCCTCTGAAGAGGGAAACTACTTATCTATATATAAGAGATTGGGAATATTGTGAACTTTCAAAAAAGCATTTTAATTCTGCACATGATCAAGTATTAGACCAAATCTTTTTGTTGTTTTTAATTAACAGATGTTATTTTTAAAGCAGGTTTCAGTACATGGAAACAAGGCTCCACATTAAAGAACAAATAGATGTCAATTCTCACAAAGGAAAGCCCAAGTTTATGTGATGAATTCTATCAAATATTGTAATAAGAACCAATACCAGTTCATCATGAATGCTTCAAAAAATATATGTGAGGGGACACTTCCCAACTCATTCTGTGAGGCCAATATTATCAAGATATCAAAACTATGCACAGCCTTGTAAATATATTAAAATCACTGAATTTAACATTTAAAAGAATGAATTTTATGATAGGTAAATCATATATCAATTTTTAAAAATAAGATCTATTGGAAGCAACCATAATATGGGAAGTAAAATAAAATTTAAAAAATCTTCTTGCTCAGGGGCGCCTGGGTGGCTCAGTTGTTAAGCGTCTGCCTTCGGCTCAGGTCATGATCCCAGGGTCCTGGGATCGAGCCCCGCATCGGCCTCTCTGCTCCGAGGGGAGCCTGCTTCTCCCTCTCCCACTCCCCCTGCTTGTGTTCCCTCTCTCGCTGTGTCTCTCTGTCAAATAAATAAATAATGTTTAAAAAAAAACAAACTTCATGCTCAAATATGGCTTTAACAAAGGAAGAAATTAGTAAATAGCCCCAATATTGACAGATAAGATCAATATTTTAATTAAAAAGTACTATAGCATATTGATAAAGATTTAAATATTTATTGAGAAATATATAAATAATAAAGAACTACATCTATAAAAATCAATTACTTAAGCAATAACATCAAGTATTATGAATCAATAAGTACTAGAGATGGAAAAAAAATCTAAAAACTTCCTGCAGAGGAAAATCCAAGCCCAGATAGCTTTACTGATAAGTTCTGCCATATATTTAAAGAAGAATCAATATGAAGTCTTCACAAAGTCTTCCAATACAGAAGAGGAGGGGAACATTTCCCAACTCTTACTATGTGGCCAGTATTATCCTAACAGCAAAACCAGATAAAGATATCATAAGAAAAGAAAACTAGTTCTTAACAAGTAGCTAACTGAATCCAGCCACATATAGAAAGGTTTATAGATCATGATAGTAGGATTTATTCCTTGAATGCAAGCCTGCTTCAACATTTGAAAAATCAATGGAATCCACCATATCAATCAACTAAAGAAGAAAAATCACATGATTGTGTCAATTGTTGCAGAAAAAATTATTTGACAAAATTCAATGCCCACTGATCCTAAAAAATTCAGCATACTAGAAATCGAGGGGGATTACCTCAAATCAGTAAAGACCATCTACACCAAAACTTGAAGCTAACATCATGCTTAATGTTGAAAGACTTAATACTCCCCCCCCACTAAGACTGGGAACAAGACACGCATGTCCACTCTCACTATTTATTTTCAAAATAGTACTAGAAGATTTTAGCTTGTAGCAATAATGCCAAAAAAGGAAATAAAAAGCATACAGTTTGGAAAGGAAGAAATTAACCTGTTCTTATTTGCAGATGACATGATTGTCTATGCCTAAAAAAAGAGGTCTCTAAATAATAAATGGGTTCAGAAGATAATTTTTTTTCAAGCTGCCACCATATGTCGACCCATCCTTGAACATCTACACCTGTGTATTTTACTTTCCCGCCTGATACTATGATAAACGTGCCTCCTCCTCTCTACGGCCAACCTATTTCTTGCACACCAAGTCTCATGTCCTGCTGCAGTTATGAGGGGCATCACCAGGTTGTTCTGTATTTTGTTAAGTATGTTCCTTTGTACTGATTCATTCACCTCAGCATAAAATCATGATATTTGGTCTTCAAATAGCCTCTCTTGTCTCTACTACCTCTCCAGCCACCAGTCCATTTTTTGGCTTCCTTTAACATGCAGACACCTCAAAAAGTTATTTATATTTACTGTTTACAACTCTTCTCCTATTTTCTCTAAAAATCTCTTAATTGCAATATTTTGCCTCTAGCACGCTAACAAATGTAATGGTCACCAATGCCAATACTGTGAAGTCCTGTAACCATTAAGTCTCAACATTTTTGTCTAACCAGCAGTATTTCTCGAGTTGATGATTTCATTTGCCTTGAAGAATTTTCTACATTTGGCTTCCTGGATATTGCATTTTCATGATATTTTTAATCACTGGTGACTATTGTTCTCTGTTTTGCTGGTTCTTCCTCATGTTTCCACTTACTTAATTCTAGAGTCCTCAAAATTCAGACATCAAACTATTTTTTCTCATTCATCTTCTTTTTTTTTTTTTTTTGGTCCACATTTATTGCTTAGTGATTTCATCTCATTTCCTAGCATTAAACACTATGCACACACTGGACTCTGCCTTTTAGTGTTGGTTCACCAAAAAGAAATCTTGAGGAAAGGATTCCAGTACAAGTAGTTTACTTGGGAAAAATTCCTGGTGGTGGTAGGGGGTGGGGGACATTAGGCAAATAGAGAAGTTAGTTAGGAAACTAATGGAGGCAAATAAACTTGTCATTAAACAAGTTGTCCGTGGAAATAAAAATCCCATTGGGGAAACCATGAGAATCAAAGAAGTGTATATGCCTAGGTTGTCCCCCTGGAGGGGTGAGAGAACAAAGGAGGATTTATCCACTCTGATCTGTCATCCTTGATTGAAGCCTCCTCCAAGAGGATGTTAGTTCCTCCACAGTTTTGACCAGTTTGGGCTTCTGCCTCCACCTGTCAAAGAACCTAACGCAAAAAAATCATAGCTGCCAACAGTTGGAAATTGTGTGAGTTTGCAAGTATATGAAAATTGTAATCTCTACTAAGATTTCTAAGGCATCTCAACAGTATGTTCATCGTGGATTTCCTGATCTCACATATGCCCCACATTTATTTCTCCTGCAATTCCCCCATTTCATGAAATGGTAATTCCAACCTTGCAATTGCTCAGGACAAAAAGATCGGAGTCACTCCTGAGTCTTCTCATTTTCTCACACTACCTTTCCCACCCCCATCCAATCTCTCCACACATCCTGAGGGCTTCTCTTCCTCTGTCTCTCCCTTTCTCTTCTCTCTCAATCTCTCACCTTTCCTTGGCTACCACCCAATCGGAGCTAGCATATGGTGACAATCTTCTAACTCATTTGTTTCATTCTGCTATAGCTTCCTGTATAGCATCCAACATGATTCTAAAAACTAAAACCCATAGTGTAATTCCTCTGCTCAAACCTTCTAGTAGCATTCCATATCACTCATAATAAAAACCAGTGTCTGCAAAATGCCTACAAAAACCTTAAAAGATGCGTCCCCAGGATAAACTCCCTAAACTCATCTACTACTTACCTATTTGCTTGTTCCAATCCAGCCACGCTGATCGCTATGCTTTGCCTCGGACAGGAGAACACGATCCCTTTTGGTACCTTTGCACGTGTCAATCTCTCCTCAGAATATTCTCACCCCAAACCTCCAGCTCCTTCACCTCCTACCTATTTGATTATAATACTTTCCCCATAAAACACTTAAAAATTCTAAATCTTCCCCAGTTCCCAATTCCCTTTCCTGTATTTTATTCTCTTAACACTTACCACTGAATAGAATATTATATAATATTTAAATGAAATACTTTATGTCCTTCTTCCATCTTAGAATAAATGTTGCAGGCAAGTAGTTCTTTTTTGTTTTCATATATTTATTCTCCAAACCTAGAACAGTTTTAGTGCTACTGGGTCCTCAAATAAATATTCATTGTGGGAATGAATTCATTGAATTGTATGTTTATTTGAGGATTAACTGGAAGCCTCTTGCAAAACAAATAATTTTATTTCATACACCAGAAGAAATGCTTTATATTCAAGGGTGTTTATAGAACACACAATATTCTTAACACCAAAAAGCATATGAAAACAAAAACACCTCTGCAATTCATTTCAAATTCAAAACAATTTTGCATTTTATTATAACTCTTTTATATTAGTGTGTCTGGTTTCCTTACACCTTCCATGGCTATTATTGTTGTGGTTTTATAAGCAGAGATTATACCTAGAGTGAATTCACAGCACATAAAAAATAGGCGGCAAAGGAAATCAAATGAGGGAAATTTCATTCACTGTTATCATCTGATCCTGACTAGGAAAGAATTGTAAGTTATGTTTAGTGATAGTAGAAAAGATATTTTCAATATATTTGCTTAATAGAAATATTAATCATTATATAATATTTCCTTAAAAATTTCCCTCAGAAGTAAATGTGCCTTTTGCCCCCCTCCATTTTGTCTGGATTGTGTTGGATAGCTCTGTGTAGTGGAAAGCAAAAAAAGCAAAATACATATGTCGATTGATCTCTTTGGATGAATCTCTTTTTAAAGTAACATGCCTTTAGAAGAGCAAATATACACTCACACCGATGGCACTTTTATTGTAGAATAAAAAGCAATTTATTCACTAGTAAGTGGAGGTAATCAGGGACTACAGTAACTGACCCATGGTAAACTTGATAAACATGTAAATGCATAACTGAACAAGAATTGTTAGATGCTAAAGACACTGGCAAGGAGGGAGGAAAATGACATTGCCTATTCTATCAAAGATGTATTTAGTTTAACAAAATCTAACTTGAGTGAATTAATTTAATCAAATAATCTGATTCATTTATTTCTGTTCACAGGACACTGACTTCTCCATTATAAACTTATCAAAATAGCAAATAAATAAGAACACTTGTTTAATTATTTAATACTATTTCTCAGTCCCTAGACTATATGTTTTTTTTTTAACCTTTGTTTTTACCTTGGCAACAGGCAGACTATTCTGCACCTGAGAGCAGATACCCAGTATAGCTTTGCACAATTACAACATGAATAGGGCATACAAATTTGTAGAAATGTGAGTTTTGATAAAAGGAAGAGTGGCATGGATAGAAATAAATTTTGTGTGGTACTAGAGGGGCAATTTTCAGTTTACAAAGACTGCAAACAACAGCAAACCCTGGGAATGAGGAAAGGTAAAATTGGGGGCAAAAAGGGAAGCTCAGGTAATAAGGAGTAAACAACAAAAAGGTAGAAGAAGACAAAAATACCCAGAAAGAACTTTGCAAATGTGCCTATGGCTACATTGTCAGCAATCATTAGGAATACTTTTCACATCTATTTATAATGTAACCCAGAGAATCCTTGAGCATAGTCATGTGTCTGCTTCATCTATCATGGGGTAGTCTAGAAGCTCTAGGTGGTGTAGGTCCTCTGAAATCTTAAGACCCTATTTTGCTACTGTGTTTGTATTATTTCTGGAAGTATCTAAAGCCATTGAATACTAGTGGGAATGATTTTACTAGTCCCCAAATCACATCACAGTTCTTGTACTAACTGGACAGATTAATAAAACAAAGTGAATTGCCTATTTACTAGTCCTAGTGATAATAAATTAATAGGGTTTTTTTCTTGCAGATTAACTCCATAAAACTGAAAATTCCTTGAAACAAAAAGCTTGTCATTAAATATTCTCTGGATTCATGTTAGACACAATTTATGAAATCAATGACTAGGCTCTTGAAAAAACAATAAATAGCTTACTTAAACATATTTCCTTTTTCTTTTGTATGGTCTCATTATCTTAAAAAAAAACGTGTTGAGGGAGGTGGGATAGTGTTGAGTTTGTACACAAGATCATCCCACAAAGCACCTAGTTGGTTAATAGAAACATTGCTAAAAGTTACAGCAGTGCAGGGTTTTCCCTTAGGCTATAAATAATAGATTACTTTTGTGTTTAATCCAATGCCGACAAGAAGACGAATGAGTTGGCTTCCATATGGTGAATATTAACTACTTTTTCTAGCTATTGTTGCACTTAAATACTTAAGGCCTTATTTATAGATTGCAATAAAATGAAATAAGGAATTATTATAATAAATATAAAATTGTAAGCAAGATCATGTGCAGTAAAGGCATTATAAAACATTTCTTCTCTACAAACCCTGCCTTGCCTGATTAATAGAGAACCTGCAAAAGCATAGCTTAATTATTGAAAGCTTGAATTTAACTCTTTGCAAACAGTTGGGATCCTGAGGTAAATATTCTTTAGGTGAGACAGCACGGCATGGTATCATGGAGTCAAAAAATCGTTTCGGTGTTCTCAGTTGTGTCACTCTCTGTGTCCCATATGGAATGCCTTTTGCAAAAGCTTCAGTCTTGTTGTACATACAATAGGGAGAATAATAGGTAGTCTACCTTGATAGTACCCTTATAACAATTAAAATAAATATTTTTCTAAAAGAATATGTAGATTGTAAAACATTTTAATAGTATTTTTTTCTGCTTGTTTTCTATGGACTGTAGTTCCTTAGAGAGCAAGATCTGTATTCTTTCCATCTTTATATAACTTCCTTGTGCTTTATATATAAGAGATTCTCATTCAATATTTATTAAATGAATAAATACAAAAATGAATAAATAAATAAATGAATGCACAATTTTGATCAATGTGCTATGTTTCCCAGTGTCTGCGGTGGGAAAATTCACTATTGCCAGTGAAGCCCACTGAAAATTTTACTCTCCATAATTCCAATCATAGAATTAATTCTGATTTCCAACAGAAACAAAGTTATCTCTGTACATCCTGTTGTTGTTTTGAAATTGGTTTAATTATATCCTGTTCTATTTGTACTTCATTCTTCTTTGGGGCATTGTCATGTGAGAAAGGCTGAAGAAAAGTTATAGCTTCACAAAGATTCTCATATTTCATCTCCATTTTCTAGATAAGTAAATCTATATATATAGTGTAGTTCACTAGAAGGATTCATATGAACTTGGTATTACACCTGGACCTGTCACATACTAGCTGTGAGGTGTAGGTGACTCATCCTTTATTCATTAAGTTAGGATACTACTATCTCCTACCTTACTCACTGAGAGTGTTAAGTACCAACTGGGCCAACGTACATAAAGGGACATTGCAAAAAACAAACGTTTCTAGAGATAAAACCAATTACTAAAATTAGACACCACATGATGTCTAGTTTTTGATATTTTTAGCATGTTCTTTATTGTTTTTAGTTTATTTCAAATAGTGTATTCTTCATGCAATGCCCGATATAAAGCTCTACATGAGGCAGTGGTCAATATTAATTCTTAATTTACTATATGAATGATTAAAAATAGTCTTTTTTTTAACGATTTTTTATTTATTTGACAGAGAGAGACACAGCGAGAGAGGGAACACAAGCATGGGGAGGGGGAGAGGGAGAAGCAGGCTTCCCGCCAAGCAGGGAGCCCAATGTGGGGCTTGATCCCAGGACCCTGGGATCATGACCTGAGCCAAAAGCATACGCTTAACGACTGAGCCACCCAGGTGCCCCTTAAAAATAGTCTTGACTTCAAAAAAGATTAAACAAAAATGTCATCATGGGAAGGGCAAGCCATCTGAAATGTGATTTATTTTTTATTGAAGGACAAAAATGTAACAAATACAAATGTAAAAAATATTATAATGCCAGGCCACTCTATTGTAAAAAAGAGTCACTATCTTGTTTTTGACCTAGTATAAAACTTATAGTGATGGATACTTTTAATTATTTTATTGTATTTTCTGACTTTGTCTTAAAAAGTCATTGAGTAGTTTCTCAATTAATGCTCTATTAAAACTAAGCTAATTTTTATATTAAAACAAGGAAGTTCACAGTGACTCTATCATCTTCTAAGTAAAACTCAATATCTTTGAAATGTTACAGATTTACATATTATTATAAAAATTAAGATATAAAAATTTTATGGCTATGAATATTTTTATTTATTTTACATGTCACATAAAAGATTCTATTAATTTTTTTTTTAAGATTTTATTTATTTATATGACAGAGAGAGACACAGCGAGAGAGAGAACACAAGCAGGAGGAGTGAGAGAGGGAGAAGCAGGCTTCGCACTGAGCAGATGCGGGGCTCTGTCCCAGGACCCTGGGATCATGACCTGAGCCGAAGGCAGACGCTTAACTGACTGAGCCACCCAGGCGTCCCTATTAGATTCTATTATTTATTCCACTTAAAGCAAATAATTTGAGATATAAAAAACACAATACAAAACTTTTCTATTGGTTGTTTTTTAGTATACATTCCCAGATGAAGCAGGTTGCCTGTGAAGGATGGTTGTTTTTTAACATTTTTGGTTGTTTTTCATTTGTTTTGTTTTTTTATTTGTTGTTATTGTTGTTAGTTTAGTATTTAGTTTTTGGTTGTTATTTTAGTTTTGAGTTGTTATTTTAGAATTACATTCCCAGATGAAGCAGGTTGACTGTGAAGTATGGCCTATAATGAATAGTATTTAGGCTTCCAAAATCTTCATCATCAAGAAATATTTCATTTATGATGACTGAGGCAGCAACATCATGAGGAATAAGGCCTGTAATTACATACAATGCTTTCAGACACTGTTTCTATTCAAGAAATAATATCAGAAACAGACTTTGTTCATTATCAATGATATGATGAAGGGAGGGAAAAACAGGGCAACTACCCCAAATGGGTCAATTTCCATGGTTCGAAAATATTTCCTGAGCACTTTCTTATTAGACTCACTACTACACTTCTCCTCTTTCAACGTACTACTCTGCTAGGCAATGTTCATTGGGTGGATTTGCCAGAGCATGATGCCAGACAAATATTCCCATCCTGACATGGTCCATATCTTTCAACCTAGAAACAGAAATTGGATCATAATCTTGAAGATTTCCCTCATATATGACACTAGCAGACTGTATTGGTCACCTTGCAGAAGCAGGGAACCCATCACCACAAGATTTTAATGATACCACACCTGAATTAAGAGGGTATGAAGAGATTTATTACTCACATAATGAAGCTTTCTGAGGAGAGTAGGACAAGTCCCCAGGCAGTACAAAAATAGCTTGACAGAACAGGGAGGGGTGACTTGCTTTGGGTTTTATGGTTTTTAACAGATGAGACTAGAGTAAGGATTCCCTTCCATGGATCATGACTTTTGTGGTTTGAGCTTCCTATACCAGCACCAAAAGAAGCAGCCAGTCTCTCTTATCTGCTCGTTCCGATGTGGGGCAGAAGGGAAACAGGAGTGATAGGGCTTAGAAACTTTAGTCAAACACAAATAATAGAGTCAGAAAATTTATTAAATTTAACTCCCGATATTTAAAAGAAAACTGAAATACGTCATGGTTCATTTAATTGAATTTGAACTTGCTTAATTAAGCCATTAGGGTGCACTATGAGGTCTGTAGCCTGACGCTGGTAAAAGAGATGAAAGTTCCATTGAATGCCTTATTTAAGAGCCCAGCATTTTGTATTTTGAGAATTTAAATGAATGTCTTGGTAACTGCCAATAATGCCTAGAACTCCAAAAGGCATATGTAATATCTTGAAGAGGACTTGTATAGGTGTGTTAGAATGTGTAGAGACTTGTATGACCTGGATTCATATTTTGAGTAGCTGTAAGGCAAGAGACTTTTGGAGTTCTGTACCCCGGAGGTAGCAACCTTGGATAAGGAATTATTGTTGCTTCCATTAGACCACCTAGCCAGACCGTGGGCAATGGTTGAAAAATATGTAATAATTTGCAAATGGATTGTGCTTTTTGGTTTTTTTGTTTGTTTGTTTTGCATGGGCATTTGGGGCTAAGATAACTGCCTAAAATCTGAGGAATTTTGCTGACCATTGGTTCTTATTTATCGGGGACATCTGATCTGGTTAAGGCAAGAAAACCAACAGCTCTTCAACAGACTCCATCACATGTGATTTTGGTGCTGCTGTCCTCTAAGTATACAGATTCCTTTTGCTGTTGATTTAGTTGATCTCAAAGGACTATTAAAGAGTTTGGGAGAGGGCTTACATCCACAAGTACCATAAGGTAGGAGATATCCTGCCCTTCTGGAAGCAGCATGGGAAGTGGGCTCAGGTTTGGCTCTATCCTCTAGTTACAATTTACATGTTAACAAAAAGGACGTGATGAATGCATCAGCTTGCAGGGTTCTGATTTCAAGTCCCAAAGTATAAAGGGAAGTTAAATATGGAAGTTCAAGGTCTCAAGGCCTGGAGAAGTCTCTGTTCCAGGAGAATAAAATATGAGTGCCCTTGTCATTCTCACAGCATATAGCGTGGGACAGTGTTTTGACTAGAAGTTTTTTTTTTTTAAGATTTTATTTATTTATTTGACAGAGAGAGACAGTGAGAGCAGGAACACAAGCAGGGGGAGTGGGAGAGGGAGAAGCAGGCTTCCCGCTGAGCAGGGAGCCCAATGTGGGACTCGATCCCAGGACCCCGGGATCGTGACCTGAGCCAAAGGCAGACACTTAACGACTGAGCCACCCAGGCGCCCTTGACTAGAAGTTCTTGAACAACTTATAGCCATCATGGATAGTCAAGAAACTCCTGTGGGTATGAGTGGAGGTTGCCAACTCTGTGTCATGAAGAAGTCTCTGGGATACTAATGGAAGTGACAATAAAATCCTAAAAGATGTTGGATTAGTTTAATATCATAAGTGCTGAGTGGGTCAATAGTTGTTTCTTAACAATGTCTTGACAAAGCTGCTGAAGAGCTAGGAGTTTTTTGTATTTCTTAATTTATAGCTTGAAGAAGACCTACATAATACATAATATTATTCTGATTCTTCAGGTAAGAAATCTAAGTTATACTTGCATGCTTTTGATTTTTCAGGTCCAGCACTCTCTCATAGGCAATAAGGCTTTTCCTGAGCCTACGATTTCAGCCTCTAAATTATGCCATGTGGAAAATCTTTGATAGATGGGTAAGAAGTGATGAATTCATAAACAGGGCAATACAATACTGTATAGATTTTAGGAATGTACACAATTTAGTACAATACAATTTAGTAATATTAGTGGACTTGATAAAACTTTATATTCACTTGTCTGAAGTCCACTTGCCTTATTAGAGTTATATATAATTTTGATTAATATATATTCCTAAATCCTTATGGGTTAGTTGCCCTCTTGACATATAGATATTTTTTAAAGATTAATAAAATATGCTTTTGTTTCAAGCAGCTTGGGGTAACCTAAGAATCTTATCTCCCTCTGTCGTTCCATCCAGTTTCATCAGAAAATCCTATTAGCACTACTTTTTTTGTTTCTATTATCACTACTTTTAAAATATGTTCATATGGCTTTAAATAAATAACTACAAAAGCTAAGCATGAATAAAGTATTATATAAATTCATTGAAGAACTGAAAGTTGAAACTGATTTGCTTATTTGTCATGTAAGGAAACACGCACTAACAAAGAAATTCACTGAGTGGATCACTAAGGGAGAAAAGCCAAGGATTTTATGGGCAGGAAGATGAGGTTCATGATCTGTTAATTAGGGTTGAGAAGTTTGTAGTCTGGATGAGGTGGAAAATGTACCAGTCTGCACCTGGTTGGTTCAAACAAATACCATTGTTCATTGGCCAGGGAAGACTATTTGCATAGGTCCATTGAGGATCTGGTGAATGGGCTAAGTAAAAGTACCCAGTCATTGCTCAGCCTCATCTGGTAGGTTGCTCAAAGTTCAACATTGCTTAACAGTTTGAGTACGCTAAGACAACATTCAGTTCTGTTGCCCCCTAGATAACTGCTACTGTACATGGACATTAATTTTGTTATAAATCTGAATTTCTCGCTAATTACTTTGCTGTTGCCCTATATAAGATATCATCATTATCACCTGGATAATTACAATAGCCCCCTAACTGGTTTCCCAGCTTTTATCTTTGTTCCCTTACAAAAGTGATTGCTGAGAAATGTTAAGTCAGATCTTGTCACTTTTCTGTTCAAAAACCCAGATTTAACTACTCATTTCAGTTGTAGTAAAAGCTGAATATCTTACAATGGTTTATAATACTCCACAAAGTTTCTATACCACCACCCTATATATCTGAATTACATTCTAATATCCCCCATCATTTACTTGTCCCCATGCACATCTTCTTTTCCCCTATAATACTGCCACTCCAAGGCTTTGAACTAGCTGCTCCCGCTGCTTGGAACTTGTCCCCCAGATATTTACCTGGCTTACCCCTTGACCTTGCCAAGTCCTTGCTTAGGTATTATCTTCTCTAAGGGGGCTAACTTGGCCACCCCACATAAATTTGCAAATTATTCATTGTGTACTCAATTTTTTTTCTTAAGAAACTCATAATAGTTAGCACCTTCTAATATACTTATAAAATCCATTCATTACATCTACTTACTATGCATTATACATTTCCCATCTCCCCATGAAGGAACTTAAACTACACAAGAAGTATAGACATATGCTTTGTGTTCACAAATATTTCTCAAGCATACAAGTGGTTAACAGATGCTTCAGCAAGCTCTCATAATTTAGCAAAACAGCATAGATGAGGTCATATTGTAAGTCCCCAAATTTAAATAATTTAAATTATATTCTCTGACAATAAGCAAGAAAACTGAAAGTTAAAAACAGAATACCAAAGCAAACTTCCCCAGATGCAAACTTATTAAATAAAACAATTCTTACTTAAGTGAATAAAAAAAATAAATTAGTAATATAAACTTAATATGTATGTTAACCTCTTTTTCCCTTTGAGATACTTCTTTTTGTTGTTCTGTTTTTATATTTAAAATTTGTGGTTACTTTTTTGAGTAAACTTAACTATATCCAGTTTCATTTTTTTCCAGATATTCTGATATTTTTGAATCACTTTTAACTTGATCCAAGTGTTGCTTAACAAATTTTTGAAACTTTTTGTTGGAATATTTTTTTAATATTTCAGCTATTAATTTCTACAAGTAGTGTACCATGATTAAATAATCTCTACTATTTCTGCTTTTGATAAATATCATCTTTTGTGGCTTGATACCTAGCTATTTTTGAAATAGATATTCTAATGGCCACTTGAGAAGAAATAGTGACTTCTGCACGGTAGAACTGTGGAATGGGTAATGGGACAACATGTGCTAGTTGTACTTAATACATCTTATTTGGTGTGTTTGAAAAAATGCTGTTTTGGTAATCAAGTGACTAATTTTTAATTACAAATTTTAAATTAAAATCCAAATTAAATTAGATTGAGTTAAAAATTATCCATATTAATTATAAAAACTAAGTCATTAATAGGAACAAAACCCCAAGTTTGTTGAACATTTTTTGTTGTTGTTTAGCATTATAAAAACCAATGCCTGTGATTTATGGAAATATGAATAAAAGGTATTAAACTTAGCCTTTGAAACCTAGGATCTTTATGCATATCAAAGAATCTCTTCACTTTTTTATTTATACAAATATGTTTGTACAAATATACAAATATTTATACAAATATGTTTAATAAGCTGATTAAAGCCTTTTATATATAGTTTTAGAGTAATATGAGAAAATTTTTCTTTAACTCATTGTTATTTTGTTCCCAAACTGTAGTAAATTTAAAAATTCATAGCATGGGGGCTCCTGGGTGGCTCAGTTATTAAGCGTCTGCCTTTGGCTCAGGTGATGATCTAGGGTCCTGGGATTAAGCCCCGCACTGGGCTCCCTGCTCAGCGGGGAGGCAGTTCTCCCTCTTTCTCTGTCTTCTGCTCCCCTAGCTTGTGCTTGCTCTCTAATAAACAAATAAAGTCTCTAAAAAAAAATTTAAAAAAATTCACAGCATGAAAATAATATGTATAGTTAATAAGAAAGCGTATGAGCAAGAAAGTCTCTAGAAATAAAATTCAAGTCTTGGGGCTCCTGGGTGGCTTGGTCAGTTAAGCATCTGTGCCTTTGGCTCAGGTCATGATCAGGATCCTTGCTCAGCAGGGTGTCTGTTTCTCCCTCTCCCTCTGCCTCTCCCCCCCATTCATGCTCTCTCTCTCTCTGTCTCTATCTCTCATACAAATAAATAATATCTTAAAAAAAGGAAATAAAATTCAAGTCTTAATTCTTCAATAGAAACTGACACTATAAATATAAAATTATGTTTTAAATGGTGTGTGTGTATGTGTGTGTGTGTGTGTGTGTGTGTGTGTGTGTGGTCCTATATTGCATTGTGTACATTATCAGCAACATGAACAATTGACAACTGTAATTTGTTTCATCTCTTCTTAAAATTAAATGATCACCATATATTACAATAAATTATCACCACATAGTGATTTGCAATGGCACCATTGAAAAATACTTTGTTAGAATTTTATTTTCCTCAAAATTAGCCCACAGCTTGATCAGGTCTATATTACTTGTATCTTTCTAGAGCTAAAATACACTCTCCCTTTCTCCCAGATGTGTAGTCGAATATATTTCTGCTTTGTTACTTCTGGTACCGTCACTGAAGAGGCATAGGAAGTAGTTATTATCCACCCAAAAGATAAACAAAATTCTTGCTAGAAAAATATTGATTTACTTAAGTGAATGAGCTAGACCTGAGCACTAAAAGGTCAGCACTGGAAAAATCAATTAAATGATTATGTACAAATGAAAGAATTGATATAATAACAAAAATAGTATTTACTGAGCAATTTCCATACATTTTGCTAAACTGTTATGTGCAATATTTCATAACCGATGGGTGGATTTGAATTATATTCTGTCTGAATCTTAGCGTATGCAATTAAACTAAGATATTACCTTCTGTTTGTCTAGGAGCCCAAATTGTCAAGTAGTTCACTTTTCAAATAAAGACTGCCCTGAATTTCAGTTTCCATTTATAATTTGAATGATCATTAAATGTAACTAGATTGAGTGAATAAGAGAATCAATAGAAAGGGGATCCCTTCTTATATGAGCTTTTGTTCAGAATTAAATTCATGAAGAAAAATCACTGATAATTGAAATTCTCATTGAATATGAGCATGCCATATTAAAATAAACTAAAAAGTCTAATCCATCTAGCTTTTCTCTAGTATTTAAATAGCTTGTTGTATGCACGTATATGTGTGTGTGTGAGTGTGTATATTTTTGCTTGAGAAATAGATGAAGTTATTGTTTTGTTTTGGGTAGCCATACTGAATTGGAGAAACAATAACCAAGGCAAAAGAATCAATTATCATACTCATGATGTTTTTTTCTGGTTATTACATATCCCCAGGGCTAAGATCAGCTGAAGAAACTACTGACTCTTGAGTCTGAGGTCATGTTTACTTCCATACAACTCTCATTACGATCACATACAAACTCTCATTAAAGGGTGCAGTGAGCGGAAGTATTTGCATATTATTTTATTTCACAGTATGTTTGGCCTTTTCTCCTCCATAATTCCAGGATGACATTTTCATCAATTAAAAATATGTTGAGAATACTATCAGGATTTACAAAACAATGTAGTCTGTTAACATTTGGCCTTCAATCATATGTGATACTTCTGTTACTGTAATACACTCCTAAGTGTATAGAGACTTAATCTATTTAATAGAAATCAATCTGTGATTTGGGAAGGTGGGAAAATAAAGGAGAGGATTAGTTCATCAATGACAGAATCCGAAGGGAAATTACGCCAAGGGACACGGTAATCAGTGAGTGTCCCAGTACTAGAACACTACAGATGGGAAAGAATTCTGAATTTAGTGAGTTCTCATGGGAGAATTTTGGAAGGGACCAATAGATTGGGATATTTAGTTATTAACAGTATTATTAGAAAAGATGGCAGGTGGAGAAAAGGATCATAAATCCTGGCTGGTTAGTTTCAAGATTTCTAAGAACTTCCCAGATAATAATCATCCATTTCGTTACGGAAAAAATACGCAAACAAATATTTCTTGAGACACGACACAAGGGTCATGCAATATTCAATCGAGCTACTAACTTCAGCCAAGATTCAATTGAATGCAAATTTGCCTCCATCTGTCATTAAGGGTGATTAGCAAAGATTTTGTGCAGAATGTCATGTTGTAGTTGTACACTTAGGTGCTTCCGTTCGTAGAGCCAGAATGAAGTCTGCATTCTAGACATTCTCGCCAACGGGCCAGACATGGGGATAAGACTACTTTGGCCTTTCAGACCAGAACGACCACTAAGGGGATAAATTAGGGAGCCTACAGGTTGCAAGTAAAATGACATTCCCTCTCTTACAAATTGTCTTTGAAAATGGGCTCTTTGGATGAGTACTTTGTTCTGGACAGGGTCTAGACACATCACTCTTCACTAAAAATCAAGTACGTAAAAGGGATACTGTCATTTAGCTGCCTCCTTTCCAGTTTCCTTTATTTATGAAAATAGGCCAAAAATGCTAAAAGAAAGAAATGACAGCAAACTTGACAATGTACACAATAAACTGTCACATACTGTTAACAACCACTCTCCCTGACTCATCCCCAGGCTTATTTATCTGTCAAGTCACACGTTCGTCTGTAAAGGAGTATCTTCTGTGTAAGACAGGAGTCACATTTCCCAAGTTTTACACATTTCCTTACCAAGATGTGATCACATTATTCATATCAGTTGGCACTTTGCCTTGTCTCCCCCCAAATTGATCATAGGATTTTTTAGATTAATAAATATAAGCTGCCTTATTTTATTCCATTGGCTGCCTAACATTCAATTGTGTGGATATGATTTGATTTATGAAATTATTCCTCTTTTGAATAACACATAAGCTTTTTGCAAAGATTAGCTATTATAAAAATACTGCATTGGCTCTATTTATACATATATCGCATGCTCTGTTCTACATAAAATAAATATTTCTAAGGGGAACTGTTGAACTCTAAGAAATACACATTTAATATTTAATGAATAATAGTAAGTTATTTTTCAAAGTTGTGATTAATTTATACTCTCATCAGCAATGAGAGATACTTCCAATCATTTCCCTAATGTCTTTCCAAAAGTATGTTCTAAGCACTTTTTTGAATTTGCCAGTACTTTCACTTAAAAGCTTTCTCTATGTATTTACATTCTACTGTTTAAGATAGTTGAGAATAATTTCAAATATTTATTGACCATATGTATATCTTCATTGACAAATTGCCTCCTGTTTTATTTTTGCTTGTTCTTGATAGTTCAGGCACAGTATGCAAGGGATTGTCATTAGAAATTACTTTGCTTCTAAACCAGAAAATATTCTCTTAACTATAGAGAACAAACTGATGGTTATAAGAGAGGAGCGGGGTGGGGACGGATGGGTTAAATGGGTGATGGGTAATAAGGAGGGCACTTGTAATGAGCCCTGGGTGTTGTACATAAGTGTTGAATCACTAAATTCTACTCCTGAAACTAATATTACACTGTATGTTAACTAACAGGAACTTAAATAAAATCTCGGAGAAAAAACAAAAACTAAAAGGTAATGTGAAATTACTCTAAAAAAAAAAAAGAAATTTACATTGCTTCTGAATTAAAGGGAAAGAATTCAGAAATGGGTGGATTGATTTGGACATTCAGTAGAGATACTGACTGTAACTCCAGGTCCATAATCTACATTAACATTTTGGTTTCTCATGGTACCGTACACTCAACCTTCAACCAAATGTTAGTAACTTTTGCAAAGAATAATAGGCTATAGAATTAAGCAGGGGTCAAACCAACTAGTACTTTGTAAAGCACATTAAATCATACTAAGGACTTTAGTTACATTATGTGGAATATGAAAATATATTCAGAAGAGATATATCATGAGTAGGTGACTAATTTTAAAAATTCATACTTAAAAAATAAATAGATTGTATATGATTTGGAAGGGAAATGTACTTGCCAGTGAGAAAATTTTATCTATGCAAATAAATTAGGCAGGTGACTTGGAGTCTGCTAGAGGCAATGGAGATCAAGGGAATTGGACTGGGTTTGGACAAACTGAGAAAAATTGATCAGCAGAGTTTGTATATGGGATGGGAGGAAGAAAAAGAATTAGTAATGATACCTTGCTTTATGGTTACATAAGGGTATTATTTACTAAACAGGGCAAGTTCAGTAGAGCATATAAAACAAGTTAAATGGGTAGACATTTGGATAGGTTAATGTGAGCTGTATCTAAACCCTATTTTAGTATTCTGTAGGGAAATGATTAAATATATCAATACAGATTATTTCTTAACTTCACAGAATCGCTGATGGTGAATTCATTATAAGTCATAAGATGTAAGACAATCTAATTAATTAAGTATATTTATAGATTAAATTGCATTGCTGACCCTGACTTCAAAAAGGACAAGCATTTTCCATTAAACAAATTATATTTTAAATATATGTATCTATCCATCCATATATATTTATCATGCCACTGTCCAAATTATTTTATCAGATATTTTAATATGGAGGACACAAAAGTAAAAGCTTATAGAATTCCAAGTAAATAATTATCTTTACAAAAGTTTTACATTTTTTCTGAAGTCTTTGTTCCTTGGATTTTTTTCTTTTTTTCTTCTGCAGTTCAAGTGACTATATTTACTTTGTTAAAACAATTATCTTTCAACACAGATGTTAGGGATATAATCAAAGTGATTTTCTTCTGTAATTTTATTGAGTATAAAAAATGTTTACATTACCATTTAGTCACCAAAAAATATTGCAATAGGAAAGGGAACACATAACATGTCTGCATACCTGGAAAAATAATGGCAAAGCTTACTAAAATATTTTAAAGGTAAAGAAGTAAAGGTAGGAGGAAGAAAAGAAGGAAAGGAAGGATGGAGGGAAGAGAAGAAAGGGATATATATATATAGAGAGAGAGAGAGAGAGAGCGCAAGCGCAATTGTTCTTCGATATTTCTTTAACAGAACCTTACTTCTTTCTGACTCCTCTTGAATATCAGCTTTATAACCCAGGGTGCAGTTAAATATTTTAAAAGAAGAATATAAAACAGATCTAAAAGGTTCTTCCTGAAATTAAAATGGAATAGATCAATGAAAAGGATTTCTTCTTGCAAATCCCTTGCTTTATAGTTCATCATTTCATTTTGCTGTAAAATTACAGTAGCCTTTGAGAATTTGATGTCATTTATGCCTAGCCTCTCATTTACCCTTGATTTTTAAATTCTATTAATCCTATTTTATGCTGTGTTCTACCCTACACATTATTTTATTCTCAGCAAATTTTCTCTGTGTAAAATTATGTATTTACTTTGTTGTCACTATCTTTCCATTTCCTTTTCTTTCATGTGTACTGATAAGTTTTGGTTCATATTTATTTAAATAATGAATACCTTTAGTGCTTAAATCACTTATTGAGATATCAAAAGGATCCGTTTACTTATAATTACTTATGTTCTGTTTGTACGGACTCACCTTTGGAACAATCTTGGACTGAAGTGATTAAATGACCTCACAGGATTTTATTCTCAACGGATTGTCATTTAACTGTATTGACATTTTAGTTCATATCTTTTTAATATGTCATGGTCTCACTATTTAGTGTGATATGACACGTAGGGCTGCCCTAATACGACCATGGGCATTTGTCTGGACTGCCTGGACAAGGAACTAGCTGGAAGCACTTCAATTCTCCCAGCAAAAAAAGGGCGACCCCCAAGCTAGTTTCCCACACCACTAGTGACTTGTCCCCATTGTGTGTACCTAAATCCAACTCCCAACAGACTCCTAGGTCCATAGAAAGCAGGGCAGCTGTCACCTAAACTAAAGCTTTAGCTGCTTCATTAGTACATTTGTCCTCCCTGACAAAGTCACTATCCTTTTGAACTAAATAAAGAAAGGAAAGGAACCAGAGGCTGGGTTTCTTTTTCTGGAATGCAAACCCATGCCTTTGACCATCAGCACACCCTGATCCTGACTTATGTCTTTCTGATTATAAGGAGAGTCTAAGTCCTAAGTCATCTCTATTTCACCACCCCTGATTTGTAAGTTTCTTCACTAAAGCCTTTTTTTCTTAGAGCGTACTGTATAAAATGTATAATTGTTCAAGAACCCCCATTGTCTGTCAGGTAGTCATTGCAAAGAGACCTATATCACAGGATGCTTACCCGGTTTAATTTCAATGCCACTTTTTAAGTTAAAAAATACATAAACTTCTGATTCATTCATTTTGTGCTTATTTTATTGTAATCCTCTGGCAAAACCCCAATCCTAGCTAAGTTTATCACTCAAGATATTCCTTCAATACAGGGGAATCTGACTTGTGAAAAACACAGGACCATAGTAATTGGTGTCACTTGAATGATAATTTATGTAAAGTGAGTCATTACTCATCCTGTTAATCTATTACTTTCCCTCCAAGCATCAACACTTCTCTCCATGCTCAGACCTAGCCGTTCCCTTTCTTTTTATTTGACTAAGTAAACTGAATTATCAGAAAAGAACCACAATCTTCCATCATCCCATCTGTGCCTGTGAACTTCGCTTTCATTTCTATTGTGAAAACTTTCAGTGACTTCCATCTCCACATAGCAAAATGCCTGTGAGTTTCCAATGGCCCATAGGGCCTATGGGATCTGGCTCCTGTTACCTGGCTCAAGAGTCATGGGATAGATAATCTACCTTTATTGCACCCTTTGTTTGGAATATCCTTCATCAGATATCCACATGCTGCACTTTCTCATGTCCTTGAAGCCTTACTCAAATGTCACCTTCTCAATGACATATCTCACGCCTTTCTATTGAAAATTATACCCTTCAATCTTTCTCTCTCCACATGTCTTCCTCTCAATTTCTGCATAGAAATAGAAATAGACATTAGAAACTTAAAAGCCTCCATGAATACATTTCTTCTTTCTCTTTCTCTTTCTCTCTCTTTCTGCCTAGTTTTCTGTGTAACTCCAAAGGGATCTGTAATTATCAATTTATCCTTGGTCCTTTTATAGAATATTGCCTAGTACTTAAAAAAGATCCTCAATAAATACTTTTGATTTTAATGTTACTATTTTTTCAACAGAATAATTCAGTGTTTTTTTAGTGACTGGTACAAAATAGCAGCAAGCATAAAAGCTCACACTAAATTTTACAATTTTTATCATATGTTATGATAATTTCATATATTTGATAATGTCACTTATTTTCAAGTTTTTTAAATTTATTTTTATTTCTTTATTATTTTTAAAGACTTATTTATTTATTTATGGGGGGGCAGAGGGAATCTTTAAGCAGACTCCCAACTGAACGCCGAGTCCAACGCAGAACTCCATCCCACCACTCATGAGATCGTGACCTGAGCCAAAAACCAAGAGTCAGATGCTTAACCTACTGAGCCACCCAGGTATCTACATATTTTCAAGTGTTTAAAAACAATATTAGGACACATGAAAATATATTATTGAAAAAATATGTTTTACAAATACCTACAAAATATATTTAACAGTAATTTTGTACCCAAATAAAATACAGTATTCAAACACACATACAGAACTGATTCTTCATATGCCTAAGCTAATAGGAACCAAGAGACTAGCAAAACGTTGTGAACATATAGTAACTGAGTAATTTATATTTGCTGATACCAGTCTTGTGGGATTTTTCTCTTGTTAATGCAGAGTAAAAATGTAATTCTTAAAAAAAATATTCAACTATTTAAAATAATTGATCAGTTCACTCATTAATTCAACTAGACTTTGTTGAACACAACTATATCTACTCTGCTAAGGAAAATAGCAGTACAAAACTGAGTAAGACACAGATACTTTCCTCTGAAACCTTAAAGTCATCAGTTATTTGAAAGACACATTTTTCAAGGAGGAGCTATTACCTGATATAAGTGGCCAGGAAGAAGCTTTGCCAAGATGGCATTAAACTTAGTCAATTTGATATAGTATGAAGTTAAACCTTCTGCCTTGGAAATTGAGTAAGTGTTAGTTTGTTTGTTTATAAGTGCCCTTGAATTGATTGGATTTGAGAATCTGACTCAACACTAAACATCTACAAGAGATGTCATATGTAGTTCATATGCCACACTTATCATCTGAAGTATGTCAGCCTGGTGGTTGGAAATTTGCAGTGGCATGAACAACATAGTAACTTCCTGAAAGTAAGTTATCTGGTGGAGCAAAAAAGTTTTTTTTTTTTTTTTTTTAATAATCTCTATGCCTGACATAGGGCTCAGTCTCAAAATCCTGAGATCGAGAGTCACATGCTCTATGGACTGAGCCAGCCAGGCACCCCAAAGGGACTTTAACTTTCTATCTGGATAATCCTTTTAACAAAAAAAGAGATAAATACCCATCTGTCAAATTCACCTAATATTGCAAGGAAATAGGATGAAAATGAAAGGAAATAATTACAATTATTTTTTTAATTACAATTATTTTTAATGCAAAGACACAAGATCTTCAGTGTAAAAACAAGAATTTAGCTTTTGCATTGAATTCTACAGCAATTATTTGAACTATTCCACCTAAAATGGTGAAAGAAAATAAATGTAAGGATTTTGTGTTTCTAATAGTTTCTTATTGCTGTATAACATTTTTTTTTCAACAACTTGGTGGGTTGAAGAAACACCCATTTATTATCTCACAAGTTCTATAGGTCAGGAGTCTGAGCACAGCTTCAGTGGGTTCTCTGTTTAGATCTCATAAGACTGAGATCAAATTACCAGCTTGGTTGTTAGTTCTAACCTGAGGCTAGAAGTCTTTTTCTAAGATCATTCAAGTTAGTGACAGAATTCAGTTATTGCATTTGTAGGACTGGAGTCCTTGTTTTCTTACTATCTGTAAGAGGGCCAGGGATGCTATCAGCTCCTAGAGATCAACCCAGAGGTTTTTGTCCTTCATAGTTCATCATGTGGATGTTACTTGCCTTCTTCAGGGCCAGAGAGAATCTCCCTGATTTCTTCTTGTCAAAGTTTTCCATAACAGATGTGAAAAAGTCTCCTGTACCATTTTTAACAAGCATCAGAATAACTTTTTTTCCTTACAAGATGTAATGTCTCATAATCAAATAAAATGGATATAAATTGTGGTAAGTCTATGATATAATGTGAAAGTGACAGAGAAGGTGGTGGGGCAAACGTTGGATACAAGAGTGAAGGAGGGATTCTCTCTATAGGTCAGGATCTCAAGTGAGATCTAATAGATGGAAATGAGCCAGATATTTGAAGGCTCTCAAGGAAAATAATCTAAGGAACAGAAGAGTAAATTCAAAACACCGGAGACAGAAAATGTTTAAGGCCTTAGAGAGGGGAGGAGTGGGTGCGGGAGGAGAGACCTTTGTGACTAGAGTCAAGTTAGTGAGGGAGAACTCATGGAGATTGATTGACATTGTGAATGAAAATGAGATTGATATTATTATATCAATTAGAGAGGTAAGGTTTTTTTTTTTTTTCCTTCTATATTAGTAAGTAAGCTGAAGGAATATTTGGGCATCATGTATATACAGGTTTGAATCAGGGAAGCAGTTTTATGGAATGAGAAATTTATTATAAAAATCATGCATTGCCTATTTTGTGAACGAGCTGGAAAAGTAGGTCCAGAAAAAGGATTTGGAAAATTGGGAAATTCACAAACCAGTTTTTCAGAAGTACCAGGATATACGGGACAAAACCTAAGTTAGGTTAAATCCCTTATTACTGACATTTTTTTTTAAGATTTTATTTACTTATTTGACAGAGAGAGACACAGCAAGGGAGGAAACACAAGCAGGGAGAGGGAGAAGCAGGCTTCCCGCTGAGCAGAGAGCCTGATGCGGGGCTCGATCCCAGGACCCTGGGATCATGACCTGAACTGAAGGCAGACGCTTAATGACTGAGCCACCCAGGCGCCCCTATTACTGACATTTAGAGCACAACCAGCATTTGCTTCAAAGAATGTAGACAGGTTGCCCTTTTAAATTTACTCATATGATTTTAAAAATAATGCCCTTCTTCTTTACTCAACTGTAGGATTCATACGGGCAGAGGACATAATCATTGTTTTTGAAATATATCCCTGAGTCTTAGCACAATATCCAGAACTTATATTGTACACTGAATAAATTAAAATATTTAAAATTTCTAGGCTTCATTTCATGCAATGTAAAATAAAAAATAGTTAAGTCATTTTCTTTTTTAAATTAAGTCTCACTTTTAAGTGTTGATATAAGAATTAAATACAATAAGGATTAAGTAACAACAGTACCTGGCCCATAATAAGTACTGAACATTGTGAAATAGGTGAAGATCTCAGAATGATTACCTTTTAAGACATTCAGTCAGCGTGTATTTAATGAATACCATGTCACCACATTGTGCTAAACATTGAAAAATGAAATCTTTTAAGATATCCAAAGCACATAGTGTTATTATCATGCAGAGCTGTGAAAATCGCATGGGATTGGATTTACAGACAGAGTTTTAAATTCTCCCTCCCTGACTTCACAGGCATCTGAACTTGGTAAGTTACATCTACTGTCTGAACATCAGTGTTTGTATAAATATTTTTAAGTGGTGACAATAATCTGTATTTACAAGAGTTGTTGTGAGGATTAAATGACTTAATATTTATAAAGCCCCTTGTCTAAGGAAGACACTCACAGTATTATTTTTATGTGCTATTGAGGATAAGACAAAATCTTCAGTGAAAACAGACTTAATGGCATTCAGTAATTTTATTTTTTTATGTTTCATATTTTATGTTTCCTCAGAAGCTAATTGGTTACAAGAGAATTCAAATTTTACGTCTATACTACTCACACATCATTTTCTAGAGTGCCCCCAAAAAGCCTATTTCTCAAATCCTGCACCCATAGACTGACACTGACTTAGTAGTTTGAAACTAAAATAAAAATAAATCCAAGAACAGTTTTTATATAGGGAGATAGATCTATTTTACCGACTAGGAAGCAAGTAAACTATAACACATCAAATATTACCACCCCAGGAAGTAGAGTCTGGATATTCCAATTAATTTTAATGGAAAAACTGAATACTTGAAAGATTGCACAAAACTTTATGTGCAAATGATGACATTTCACAACTCATTCATAAATACTTCTTGAAAAAGAATCCATGTATCATTTGAAAGTATGTGTCAGTGCAATCTCATCTAAACCAAATGGCATTTTCAAAAACTTTTATATCTTTATTTAATGGTTTCTTCCAGCACTGTAAGTATTAATAGATTATCAAATTGAAAGATGTTTGTTCTGACCTTCACATAGCTCCATTTCTCTGGTGGTTTAATTTCTCTTACGAAGTACCAGAAGTCCATTAAGTAATTTCTCATTTCTCTCTGATTCCATGATGCCAATGTCACAAGACAAATGCTGAATCAATTGATGGGCAAAAACCCAAATAAAAGCACACAATAAAATATTTCCTATTTTCCTCTGATACCTTAATTCAAAATCCTACAACAGGAAAACATCTAGATATTTCAAATTTACACTGTTTTCCTGAGAAATTTTGTTTAGTTGATTGTTAGACACTTAGTAGAGAAGATTAAGCTATATATTTGTATACTATTCGTGTATATATATTTTAGAAAATAAAAACAAGACATTAAAAAAATGAGGAACAGAGGTTGGGCACATAAGAAAAGATGCCTAGGGATCTTTGAAGTATACACCACAAAGTTATATTTGTAAAACAAACCACAGCTCATCATCTTGGAGGCATTTTTAATTAAGGAAAACTTGGAGGATGTGCCCCCACAAAATGAGGAAACTATAGAAGAAGAAGTAGACATGTTAAGAGGCTAAACAGAGTAGTCATGGGAAGTACTGTGAAGTTAAGTTTGCACTCAATCAGGGAGTCAAGAGTTTAGATGAAGTCAGAAAGGGGGAGGGCTATGAGAAGTCTACAAGAGAAAAAAAAAATCATGTTAAGTAAATTTTTAAAGAAATCAATTAGAGCATAATGTGAGAATTAATATAGGAATAGGCTTACAGAAAACTAACAAAGTGGAAAAGAACGATCAAGTATTAACTTCAGCAGCATAAAGAGTGAGAGGAAGAAAAGTCAATAATGGAGTCAAACTCAGCAGTGGACAAATGTTTACATACATGCAGTATGTCAGAGTACATGTGAGTACAAGGCGTGGAGCTAGAGTGATTGGGGTTGAAACCCAAATCTGCAATTTACAAGCTCTATGACCTTGGACAGATTCTCTGGGCCTCGGCTTCCATATATGTACAATAATAGTAACCTTATCATTAAGTAAGTTCCTAGATATGTTTAGAACAGTGCTTGACCCTGTTTTTTTGTGATGATACCTAATGGATTAACTAAATTTATAAAATAACTCATACAACGAAGATAAAATAAAAGGCACATGTCTATAAAAGAAGTTTCAGAATTAGATATTTAATCACATTGACAAACAGGCAGTGGATTATTCCTTAAAATTTTTGAATTGATAATTTAAAAAATTATCAAGATTAAAGAAATGTTAAAATAAAAGGGGGTATATTGATATTAGGAAGCTTGCCAAGGGGCGCCCTGGTGGCTCAGTTTGTTAAGCAGCTGACTCTTGATTTTTCCACTCAAGTCATGATCTCAGGGTCCCGGGATCCAGCTCTGTGATGGGGCTCTGTGCTCAGTGGGGAGTCTGCTTGAGGATTCTCTTTCTCCCTCTCTCTCTCTCTCTCTCTGCCCCTCCCCTTACTCTCCCTATAAAATAAATAAATAAATCTTAAAAAAAAAAAAGAATAAAGTTTGCCACAGACTTTAAAGTTTTGTGTGTTTTTTTTTTCTTTTAGTATTTCTTTTTTTTGTTGGGGGGTGTATTTTTTTTATTATTATGTTATGTTAATCACCATACATTACATCATTAGTTTTTGATGTGGTGTTCCATGATTCATTGTTTGCATATAACACCCAGTGCGCCATTCAATATGTGCCCTCTTTAATACCCATCACTGGGCTAAACAACAGGCCTAGAGGGTACAGAGGATGGTGTTTTTATTAGAGACCTGTAACTTATCTGATAATTATTAACCTATGTCCATGAGTTATATTTATAAACAATTAAGATCTACTTTTGTAAATATATTTTTGAATCGTTATTTGTAAAGAACTTTTATATCAGATTGATTCCCAAACACATAACAAGACTAAAGAGAAAAAAATAGATGAGGAGAAATACTGTATATTTATTCTTGGAATAATTCTCCATGAGATCTCCACACATCTTTTAAAAACATTCATTCCAGATGATCTTTTCAAGGATACTTTTTTTTAAGATTTTATTTATTTATTCATGAGAGACAGAGAGAGAGAGAGAGAGAGGCAGAGGGAGAAGCAGGCTCCCAAGGAGCAGGGAGCCCAATGTGGGACTCCATCCCAGGACCCTGGTATCATGACCTGAGCCGAAGGCAGACACTTAACCATCTGAGCCACCCGGGTGCCCTCAAGGATACTTTTGTAACAAACAGACTTGAGTAACAGAAGTAGGTTTCTTTCTAGGGCAGAGGACAGATTCATTTTTCTGACTAGGATAACAAAGATAACACATCCCTTCAAGGGTAAAAGTTGAGCAGGTTTCTAGCTACATTCTTACAAAATTGTTTTTTTTTTTTCTGAGTTTGGGATTCTTCAGCTGTGATACGAACCTATTATTTGTACAAAATCCACTGAGGTTTCTCAGTAGGAAAAATTCCTGTGGGAATTGGGAACAGGGCAAAGGTTATGCAAATATGAATGGCATGCAGTAGCAGGGCAAGATATATTGTGAGGAATAAACTATATTGTTTCTGACCCTGAGATCTCCTCTTCTAATAATATCTATGAAACTATGTCAGGCTAACCTGTTAGCTTACTCACAGGGTAAAAATCTCATTTTCTTCACAATTCTTGACTTTTTTTTTTTTAGAAGAGGAATGATTGATTAAAAGATTAGTTGTATGTATGTAGCTAAAGTAATGAACCAGGGTGCCTGGGTGGCTCAGTTGGTTAAGCAACTGCCTTCGGCTCAGGTCATGATCCTGGAGTCCCGGGATCGAGTCCCGCATCAGGCTCCCTGCTCGTCAGGGAGTCTGCTTCTCCCTCTGACCCAGCCCCCTCTCATGCTCTCTCTCTCTCTCATTCTCTCTCTCAAATAAATAAATAAAATCTTTGAAAAAAAAAAATAAAGTAATGAACCAGTCACTTTGCTTGGGTGACAACAACTTGACTTCATTGGACTTGATTGTTGAAGTGGTTTCAGGCCATCCTGAGTTAGGCACAAACTCTTATTTTAATTCCGATATAGTCCATCCTGTTTGTGATAGGGTGCATGAGATTTAGAGTAGTTTTTGGAGAGCACAGGAATATTTGGATGGTGCAATTAAAATAAAGAGAAAAGGGGGAAATAGAATATTTTTAAGATTAATTTTCTTTAATTTTGTAATTGAATTATCACACATATAAATAATAGTCCATAAAATAATGGTGCATAAAAAAAAGTATAAAAAAGAAACTGCATTACTACTACACAGACCATTCTTAACATTCCAGAAGCCCCTAGCTTCTATCTCAATTAATCCCTTTACTCTCTAAACTAAAGATCAACACTATCATGATTTCATACATCAAGAGTAGTATGAATGTAAAAAAGAGACTTTTGAGGGGTGCCTGGGTGGCTCAGTCAGTTAAATGTCTAACTCTTGGTTTTGGCTCAGGTCATAATCTCAGGGTCATGAGATCTTCCACATCAGGCTCCATACTCACTGGGGAGCCTGCTTGAAATTCTCTCCCTCTTCCTCTGCCCCTCCCCGTGCTCCTGTTCTCTCTCTAAAATAAAATAAATAAATCTTTAAAGAAAGAAATCTTCTCTCTCTCTCTCCTCTGCCCCTTTTCTGCCCCCTCTCTCTCTTAAAAAAAAAAAGAGAGAGAGATAGAGACACTTTTGACCATTCTGGATATTTTAATCTGACCTATATTCCATTTTATGTAATCACTCTTCAGTAGAATTTAATCAATTATTAAGCATACCTATTGTATTCTTAATTAGAATTCTGTGCTTATAAATTCTAGAATATAATTTTGCTTATTACTATTTCGGCAGATTTTCTTAATCTCCTTCTTTCATAACACGTAAGACAATGTTTTTTTTTAAGTCAGATAAATTCATTATCAAAGTTCATTTTGAGATCAATTCAAGTCTTTACTCATTCTTTTGTTTTCTTCTGTTATTTTATAATCTCATATCCCTGATTATTTTTGACTGATTAATAATTATAGTAAAATGGAAGAAAAACTTAGCCAAGGATCATGCTTTCTCTAGAGAACATTTAGGATTGCTTTAGGCAGGAGGTAAGAGACCTTAGCAATCCCTGACCACTTCAATCTCACTGTAGCAATTGACATGTTTTGGATCTTGGCTTTAGTCCCTCAGAAGGCCTTACTTGTTCTAGTATCTTTATCTTAATGGGTATCACTTGGAGTCCTAATCCAAAAATATATGGTCTTTACCAAGAATCCATTCACTTGGTAATATCTGAACTCCAATTTTTATGTCTCTATATATGACACACTCAAAAGTTCTAATCATTGACTTAATCTCTCAGCTACTTCCTCCTTTCACCTGTGTTCCCTGGAGCAAGCTACCCAAAATGTTGGACTAATTTCAAAATATCTTGATCCCATAATTCATCCCTACTTTTCAAGTTCTCAGAAGATTTGTTCTTCTGTATTCCCTAATCCAACATTACTGGAAGTAAAAATTTGAGGTAATTTTTCCATCAAGGACAAGGGATGAAAGAAACAGAATGAAAACTTTGTAACTATGATATTGCTTTCCTATGACTGCTGTAATAATTTCAGTAAACTCTGTGGTGGCAGCAGAAGTGTTCTTCTCATAGTTCTGGAGGCCAGTAGCTTGAAATCAGTTATAGGACCATGTTTCCTCCCAAAGCTCTAAGGGAGAATTTGTCTCTTCTAGCCTCTGGAGGTTCCAGGAGTTCCTTGGCTTGTGGCTTGTATAACTCCATTTTCTGCCTCTATCTTCACATGGTCTTTTCCTCTTCCTGTCTGTTACGAGAAAACTTGTCATTGGATATAGCACCACCCCAGGATAACACAGGATATATTCATCTGACGGTCTTTAGTTATATCTGCAAAATGCCTTTATCCAAATAAGGTCATAGTCATAGCCTCCAGGAATTTGAATGTGAATGTATCTTTTGAGGGGTTACCATTCAACCCACTACAAATATGGTGAAACTTCATCCAAAACAATCTCAGGGTATAAAATGTTTTGAGGAATGTGGGGTTTTAGGATTTAAAGTCAAGACATGAAACTTAACCACAGTGTTAAATGAAGGATTTTAATTACATTAATTAAATATAATGAGTTTTTTCTAATAAACTGAAATGTAAAAACAATAATGGAACCAGTTTTCGTCTTTCATTTGGATCTCAGTCTTTAGTTTTCTTTATACATTAAAAATTCATAAATGTAAACACAGTAAATTACATACATTGCAAAAAGTTATAAAATGCATAATTTGGGTGGGCCTTGTGTCTGGGTCTGTGGGGGATGGTCTGGTACTGGGGAGGGCTGGAGCGTGGTTTCCCAGGAGCTGGCCTACTGGCTGGGGCCACAGGGGCTGCCTTACATTGAAATAAGCCTCCCGCTTGAGCCTATGGGAGGTGGCCTATAACCTAGAGCCTCAGAAGCCAGCCTGCAGGTGTGACCTACCAGTGGGGTAGGTGGGGAGCCTGGGACTGAAGGAAACATCCTGGGGGTTCAGGCTGCAGAGGCTGCCCAGACATTAGGGTATGCCAGGGGCCCTTGCAACTGGGGTGGGTCAAGAGCCTAGCGTTGCTTGTCTGCTTTGCACTGGGCCTGTCTGGGAACCTGGGTTTGCAGGAGACAGCTAGGTAGGATACAACAGCTGGCCAGTGCTGGGGTAAGCCATGAGCCTGGTATCACCAGAGCTAGATTCTTTAGAGTACCAGGAGCCTGGTGTCTCAGGAACTGCCTGGGGCTGTGGGAGTCATCAGGCACCTGGAGCCAGTTTCATGGGAGCCCTACAGTAGTCATTTAAGGCTGGGGGGCAGGCCTTGTCCTGGGGTTCATGGTGAAGCCAGATTCTCATTTTACTCTCTTCCTCCCTTGGGGCAGGTGTCTCTCTCTCTCTTTCTCTCTCTCTCTCTCCCCACGTCAGGCTGCCTGGGTTTGGGTAAGGAGTGATGGGGTAATGTGAATCTATTTTCCTACCCTCCTTAATGCGTCTTTTTTTTTGTATTTCTGTGCTTCACCCAGGTACTACAATCCCTCCCCTGGAATGGATCCTGTGAAGCTATTTTCATGTGCAGATGATTGTTCAAATTAATGTTTCTGGGAAAGACGGGCACTAGAAATCCCTATGTTAACATTTTGCTCTACCCTTTTGTTTTAAAATTTCAAAAGCAAAGTGGCATTGCCCCACGATGGACAATCTTCTGTCAGTGCTTCCTAAAAATATTTTACTTTTGAGGGAAGAGTCATTTATGAAAAGTCAGCATTCCACTGCCTCACTCCAGGCCTGCTGTTTACCAATGTTTACATATGTTAAAAATGAGAACTTAATATGTTATAATTATGCTCTAGCTGTGTCTGTGAGTAGGAGAGTGGCATATACAAAGTCATACAACTGGCAATTCTCAAACATATGCAAAAACAATTTTGTAAAATGAAATCTGGAAACAAGGTCTAGTAAGGGAAATTCACTAAAGCATATCAGTAAGCTGAGGAAAAATACTGACTGGCCAGCTTAAGTCAAGACAAATTCTCATGAACTTACATTGCCAAACTTTGTAGACTTATTGAAGATGAACACATACTGCTTTGAGGAAAAACTCCATTTAGGAAAATGTCTTTTTCTCCTCTTCTTAAAAGAACTGACTTCTGCAAATCATGAAGCAAAACATTTCAAGGTTGTTTGCTTAAAGATGTAATCAGAATTCCTCATTTTTGGACATTTTTCCTGTCTTTTTTTTTTTTTCCTTTTTCTTGCCTTAACTTAATGCACCTTCAAGTTCTTAATTCACTTCCAAAGTTTCATGACCATGTTTTCTAGGTCAGATATCTTTCCTGGGTTCTACATTTTCTTTAAATTACATGTTCTATAGCATTCCCAGATACTTAGATGACATAGTTACACCTTACCTCATCCTCCTCTGCTGGACTCTCTTCTTCCAGAGTTTTCTTCTTTGTTTTGTGTTTTTGTTAAGATTACATATATTTACTTACTGGACAGAGAGAGAGAGAGAACACAAGCAGGGGGAACAGCAGGCAGAGGGAGAAGCAGGCTCCTGGCTGAGCAGGGAACCCGATGTGGGGCTCGATCCCAGGACCCTGGAATCATGACCTGAGCCAAAGGCAGACACTTAACCAACTGAGCCACCCAGGCGCCCCCAGAGTTTTCTTCTTCTGATTAATGATATCCTCTTCCACTAAGTAACTAAAAAGAATGTGTCATCTAAAGTAGGTTCTTTCCCTTGCCACTGAACCTGAGTCCATGACTAAGGACCCAAGGGGATCTCTTCAGTGTGCTCTTATGCATACTCTCCCTCCCCTTCTCTTCCTCTGCAGCCTCCACGTTTCCAGTAATCTCTCCCACAAATCCTAACCTTGTTGACTTTTCTGATCTTCAAATTTGATCTCTTCCACTCAGCATTGCTGTTTGGTTCTGATGGAGAACATTTACCTGTAATAATCATATCCCGAAACGTTCCAGGCAGTGAAATGGACACGAGCAGAGTTCATCCCTTGTGTTTGCCTCCTCCCAAAAATCATTATCCTTCTCTCCTTGTTATTTCGAACCTGAAAACATCTGTGTGTGGTACATGAGTGTGGTTTTCTAGTTGTTCAAGGTTGAATGGTAAATCTAGTTCTTGTTATTCCATGTTTACTACTTAGATATGGACATACAGAGATTTTATTGTTTCTTTTTAGAAAAGCAATAAACATTTTAAAACAAAAGTCTGTTCCACTGTGATAACAACCTTCATTTATTTATTTCCTTTAGCTAAGTGTCAACTATAAAGAAACAGGAGGAAAAAGCATTAAAAGGACATAGTACATATTGAGGGATCCTGGCTAGGTATTTAAGACTGTTAAGATCCAGCACATGCAATGATCTCTGTTCTCAGATGTCATTGATCTGGTCTTCAGCAGGGTAGGAAGCATCCTAGTATCTCTATGTTAATGGTACTCAACAAGTTTGGCATGCTTTGGAAAGATGGAAGGAATTACTGCCCATCATAGTCTGCTTTGCTAATCCCATCTACTAACTGAGGGGCCTGAATACACTTTACGTACCTTCTTTTTTCTTGGCTTGCAATTCTATCAGATTATTTTGAATGTTTAAACTCAATGTTACATAAACTATTATATTATTATATAAATATATATTTTATGTATTATATTATATGTATATTTATATAATTATATAAATTATAAATTATATAAATCACATAACATCATATCAATACATTCTAGAACTTTATAATACTTTCCAAAACTTGATAACAATTTTGGGGTATATAAGGGGTTTACTTCCTTTGAGAGAGTTAGTCATAGATATGCTTAACTGCCAAGGGGGTAAATATAATTACAATATTAACTATATTTGAGAAAAACATTTTTACAAGAAAAGACATTTTCTTGGTGGAAAAGATTGTTTAACTTCCTTCAGTGCATGACAGCTTTATACTCACTGGCATGTACATTGAGAATGAGGCATCCTTAAGAAAATTTCATTTCACACATTAGAGTATGAAGCAAAGTGCTAGAACTTAAAGGGGAAATAGATGCACAATTATAGTTGGAAATTTCAATACCTCATTCTGCGCAGCTGATATTGAAAGTGGACAGATAGTGAGCAAGAATATATATAGAACCCTATCAACCTGGTTAACCTCATGGACTTTTATTCAACATTTTGCCTAAGAACACCAGAATACAGGTTTTGCTATAAAACCAAGAGAAAAAGGTTAAACAAGATAGACCATATTATGGGCCATAAAACAATTCCCAGTAAAATTTTTTAAACTAAAATTATTCAAAAGCATATTCTTCAAAGAAGATAAATGCAAATTTGAGAATAATAACTGAAATATATCTGAGGAATCAATAAAACACTTCAAATAACAGATTTCAAAGAATAAATTACAAGGAAAATTAAGTATATTTTGAACAGAATAAAGAAAAATTTTAATACATACAATTATCTGGAACGCAGCTAGAGCAGAGTGCTGGGGGAATTACAGCACTGAATACTTGTATTAGAAAAGAATGCATGTATCAAATGCTTTAGTTTATGCCTTAAGAAAAAAGAATATTTTAAAATAAATCAGATGGAAAGAAATAATAGCAAGCAGACATCAACAATTTTAAGCAGAAAAAAATTAGAGAATTACCAATATCCAGAATGATATAAGAAATATCACCTCATTTCCTATATATTATAAATGACAATAAGTATATTGTGAAAAATTTTATGCCAATATATTTTTTAAATTAAAAAAATGGAAAAATGCCTTGAAAGACACAAACTACCATAACCCATTTGAGAATAAATAGGTAATGTGTTTCCCTATATCTATTGAATTGAACTCTTAATTATTTTTTTCAATAACAAATGCAACAAGAAAAACTTGATTTAGAGATGGATTCACTAATGATTCTACAAAATTTTTAAGGAAGTAAAAGTAAAACTTTATACAAATTGGTTGGAAGATAGAACATGAGGAAAAACCTTACAAATCATTCTGCTATCAAGATTACAACTTTATACAAATTCGTTGGAAAATAGAACATGAGGAAAAACCTTACAAATCATTCTGCTATCAAGATTACACTGACCCTAAAACAAGATTTCACAAAGAAAGTAAACTACTGACCAATATTCCTAATCAACATAGACACAAAATTCCTTAAGAATGTTTTAGAATATAAAACGCAGGGCTGCACATCATGACCATGAGTTTATTCAGCTAGTGAATGCAAAGTTGACTCATCAATTGAAAATCAAGCAATGTAATTAACTATTTTACCACAATACATACATTATCCACATAATAAAAAGACACAATCATCTTAAAGTTGAAGAACGAGCATTCAACAATATTCAACATTCATTCATTAGGAAATCTCCTAGCAAACAATGAGTATAAGGAAATTTTTTTTAACCTGATAAATGTTTATCAACAAAATTCAACACCTAAGACCATACTTGATGGTGATTATTTTACGCTTTCTCATTAAGACTAGAGGAAAAGCTAGGATACTCAATCTCTCCACTTCAGGCTTATCCTGAAGTTCCTATGCTGTGCAGTAAGACAATAAAAAGAAAGAAAGCTCATCCATATCGGAGAGGGAAAGTAAAACTCCTGTTATTCACAGAGGACATGAGCAAGTATATAGAAAATTTTATTTTAAGATTTTATTTATTAAGTTAGTTAATTAGAGAGCATGAGCAGAGGAGGGGCAGAGAAAGAGAGAGAATCCTAAGCAGACTCCATGCTGAGTGTGGAGCCCAACATGGGGCTTGATCTCATGACCTGAGCTGAAATCAAGAGCTGGACGCTTAATTGACTGAGCCACCCACGCACCCTAGAAAATTCTAAGAATATAAAACATGAGTTTTGGGTGCCTGGGTGGCTCAGTTGGTTGAGTGACTACCTTCGGCTCAGGTCATGATCCTGGAGTCCTGGGATTGAGTCCCACATCGGGCTTCCTGCTCAGCAGGGAGTCTGCTTCTCCCTCTGACCCTCTTCCCTCTCGTGTTTTCTCTCTCTCTCTCAAATAAATAAATAAAATCTTAAAAAAAAACTTACGAGTTTTATAAGATCAAGTGATAAAAGATCAATAAACAAAACAGTTTTATCTTTATATACTAGCATTGAATAATCTATTCAATAAAGAAATAATAAATATTTAAAAATTGGGTTCACAACAGCATCAAAAAGAATAAAATAGTAAATTTAACAAAGAAAGAGCAAGCATTATACAATGAAAACTATAAAAATTGATGAAAAAGCACCAAAATATAAATAAATGAAGAGACACTCCATGTGAATGAATTGAAAGACACTATTGTTAGTTCTCAAATTAAACTGTAGGTTCAATATAATTCCATCCAAAATCACATCATTGTGTGTGTGTGTGTGTGTACCTGTGTGCACACATGCACGTGTATGTGTGTGTGTGTAGAAACTGAAGGGCAATTTTAAAATTTACATGTAATTCAAAGGTCTAGAATAGCCAGAACAATTAGAAAAAGAACAAGTTTGTTCTAGTAGGTATGTCTCAAATTTTCTACCCAGTGCTTAACTCAGTCCTGATGGATTTGCATTCCTCTCCCCTTACAAGGTTTTTACTTCTCAAACCTTTTAACACTGATGTTTATTTTATTGAAGTAACAGAAACAATTAGAAGAAAATCTGTATACACTCTCACCATCAGAGATACTAATAAACTTGTGTCGTTACCTTTCTTTTTCTTTTCCTATTTCAATGTGTGGACTACCCATATCTAAAGCCACTCCCACTTGTCCACTGGATCCTGTCTCCTCTTCTACTTAAGCAGTGATACCTTTCCTGATTACCTTATATAAATAAGCAAACTTGCACCATTTCACTGTCTAGACCAGTTCCCAGCATCTGGTAGGCTCTTAATATCCTCTTCAAGGTTATCACTCCATTAATTGTTCAGTTTTTCATTTACATCATTAACATCACCCTCTCCACTAATTATCACCATCTCCATACACCCATGTTACACTATAACTCATTTTAAGCAAAAAATACAGAACAAAACATAACATTAATTCCATATTATAGATATTACCCCATTTCTCAGATCAAGTTTTTTTCAGCTGAACTCTCTTTAAATTTTTTTGAAAACCCTAAAGTTCTATCATCTCAAATACTGAAAACTATTTTGTGTTTCTTTCATTGCTTCTACTCTTGTCCAAGAGATAATATTCTGTTATCTGGATTATTGTAATAAATTTTTAACTGGTCTCTGGCTTCCATGACTGGACCCATTGAAATGCTAGATTGATCCTTTTAAAATATAGTAAGTCATTCACTTGCTTGAAATTTTTTGATGTGTTTTCATCTTACTTGTGGTAGAGTCCAAAACCTTCATTAAAGCCTCCTAAAGCCATATGCAATCTATCCCCCAACCGGTTTACTGACTTTTTTCCAATCTTACCTTTTGTGCAATAGCAAACACACAGCATCAGTGTTGGCCCTCAAGTATGCTAGAATAGCTTGAGCTTCAGGGCTGTCTGTTAAGAAATCCCAGTGCTTTAACCTGTAAAATACATAATTAGCAGCATTAGTTTCAATAGACCTTGTGTTAAAGCAGGCACCAGAATTTTTGTAACTTAACAGAAAATGGGGATACCATTGACATTGAGAAATTATTGTTGAACATGTCCTTTAAAAAAAAATTCCATACCTTTAATACCAATGATTTATTTTAAAGGTCATGGGAGGAAAACTTAAAAATTGGAAAGTGATCAGTTTCTTTAAGTTTTTGAGGAAGATGAGAAATAATTTCTGCTACTTTGGCACTAGTGAGAATAGTATATTTAGTTGGGTAGGGCTTATTCATTTTAAAAGGTTAATTAAAAACTGCAGTGTTTCTAAAGAAAATTTATTTGCTATATGGGGAGCAGCTAAATCACCTTTAAATAAATGACAAGAAACCAAGATTTAGGAGATCACTGTAGCAGAATTTGAAAATAAGAATAAATATTTTATAGGTTCTAAAAATGATAGGCATGGCAACAAGAACCAAAAGTTTGGAAGACAAATACAGTTCAAAATAAGGAAAATTTTCTATTAATGGGACCTGTCCAAAGTCGACATCATAAGGAAATGGTTTTATTTTACTGGTTGTGTACTAGGACAGCCTAAATGACTATTTGGCAAAACAAACAAACAAACAAAAACATGCAATTATCAGTTGAGTAGTCGAAATAGAACATCTTTAAGGATAATATCAAACTTGAAGTTATTTTATTCTCAGCATTACAAGTATCTTTAGGCCTAAAGTGTTTAGGAATGTGCCCTCATCCTTGCCTTACCATGCAGTCCTTATAAATCATACTGAACAAGTTTCCCTTTGAGACAATAAAACTACTGACTTTTTGAACTATTTAATTAAGTTACACATAGCACAGTTTTAAAACACATAGGCCAAATGAACATCATCAAATAATGTTTAATAAGTAAAATTTAAGTGGAACTAAAATGCAGGTGTTAATTATGCTAACCTAAAGCAAGGTAAGCAATAAGTTAATATTTTTAAAGCTTGTAAATATTTAATAACGTATCAGAACTGTAAGGGAAGTCTAACTCAAGAGCAGTCAAACTTGTTCCATGTACATGAACTAAAATTGCTTTATGTAGTAAATAAAGGAACTATTTATCCTTACTTGTTGGGTATTGCTTCTCCCTTTTTAATAATTGTTATTAAACTCAATTATTTCTATACACTCATGAATAGATTTCTTGAGAGAGAAATGCTGTGTACGTTTCAAGTTATGTCCATGATAGTCTACTGTTTGAGCTTTCTTAAGTCCTAAAATCCTAAAGAAATTTACCAAACATGAAAAGATTACCTTTTTTCCTTAACATCTAGCTTTTGGCTGGGGGAAATCAACTTCCTCTTCTCAAATAATTTTATCAAATGAATATTTTAGCATGAATAGTATCATTTTAATAACAATTTGATTTAAATGATGATGAGTGTTTTGAAGTGAAGTCTAGTATCTCCATTTCACTTCTGAAACTGTCTTGCAGAGAGATTGGGACCATGTCCAGTGGTTTTAATTTTATGGCATCATTAACCACCCATACTGGATTCACACAATCTGATTTCAAATATAGATCAATCATCTATAGCTCTGTGGCCCTAAGTGAATTTCTGTATCTAATGAATTAAGGATCTTTATTTGTAAAATGAAAATAAAAATGGAATGTAATTTTCCCAGCTTATACATCTTGAAATATTATTGAAAATTAAATAAGAGTACAGGGGTAAAAAAAAAAAAAACCTAACAATGTCTTTGAATTAATTTTGGCCAATTTCATAAATTTTATGAATTCTAAGTCTTTTTCTATCAGGCCCTTTTTCTCCTACAACTTCATGTAGATAATCTAGACCAGGAATCAGGAAACTATGCAGAGGAGCTTCATGTAACACTGTCCGCTCTTGTAAATAAAACTGAATGGAACACAGTCATGCTCATTCATTCATTTTTAATTTCCCATGTCTACTTTCATGCAAAATCAGGTAATTGCAGTACTATGGCCCACAAAGACAGACCTATTTACTATCTAGTTCTTTAAAGTAAAGGCTTTCTGATCCCTGATCTAGAGCTCTAGAGAAATCCATGAAAATGCTTTTATTTTACCCAAATTCTGATGAATTCATACACAACTACTTTTATCATATTTCATTTCCTCTGTTTGAAATGGTTTTGGAAACAAGTATATTTACAGTTTCTGATTTATTACTACTACTACAGTTATTAAAACTAATAAGACTTCAACAAGTTAGTAGTCTACAATTGATTGTACGTGTATAGTATAGATTTGTGATTTTCTAAGATTTAAACTGTACAGATATAGTAACATTTTTACAGCTTTCTCAGCTTTAAAATGTTTTGGAATTTTGGCTATTATCCAGCTATCAGCTGTTAACCTACTTGTCCCTCTTTCAAGGTTATTTTACATTTATTCCATGGCAATTGATCTGATTCAATTTTGGATCTCCTCTGGATCAAAAAGAAGAATGAAGCCAGATCATCCTTTGGCAAATACAGAAAATTACTCTCCTTCTTTAGATGTGCGGGAACCCTACATAGTAGACATGAAGAGACTCAGGCTGGGGCCTTTTGTGCAAGATATAACTTACCTAGATCTATACAGTAAGTCTGGATAACATTATTATTATTATTATTATTATTATTACTATTTTTATTAGATTTACTTTTTTCCTCAAATTTCAGCCAACTTAATGAGGTGGTCAAATTTATTCGCATGTGGATAAGAAAAGTAATTCTTTATAATTACTCTGCTCTCTTCTGTATTATTGCAGCTCCATCATTATTATTCTAAATAATTTAAAACTTTCACTACCAGTATCTTTTCAATTAATTTTGCTAATTTGTTTCGTGGGTTTGTTTTTCCCCCAAAACTCAAGATCTTGTTTTCTTTAGTTTTATATTTTAGTTTATTTTATAATTAATTTAGTGATCTTATTTTTAATCTCTTTCTATATAGTTTTGTGTATGGCTCCCTTTCCTTTTTATCTTAATGCTTAGTGTCCTTTTTTGAAAAAATACTGTAGTTTGTTTTTTATATAATTTCATATATGTTTATACTATCAATTTTATTCTGAGCATCATTTTAGTCAAAATCCTTTTGGCTTTAACACATAGTAGCCATTTCAGTGTTGTATTCTTGAAAGTGTTTGCCGATTATTGATTTATTCAAGCATTAGTTATAAAAGACTTACTGATAAATATTGATTTACAGGTCAGAGGATTTATTTCTGTTATGAATTTTAAGATACATACAAAGTTCTATGGGGTAGACTAAGCTAATATCTTCCACAGAAATACTATCAGTAGCTTTTGATCAGTTGGTTGTCCATTGTCAAGATAGAAATATAATAGGAAAGCAGATTGCATTTCTAAGTAAGGGAAAACATACAGATTAGAACCATATTAACTAAAATTGATCCATATAGTATTCTATCACTTCTGGAATTCCTTGTATTTCAATATTAAAATCTTTATAATTTGCAGGTCTTACTTTGCAATAATAGTTTTATTGTAAGATATACAAAAAGGCTTGAATAAATGATGGCACACAGTATTTTCCTAAGCAGACTCACTAATGTTAAGATATCATCCTCCCATACTAGGTGTATACTTCAGAAAATGCAAACAAAATCTAAATTGTACTTTTGGAAACTTGAAGTTAATAATTTAAATGAAAACTTAAAACAAAGCAAAAATAAAATAAAATTCATGTGGAATAATAACCACGTGGTAATCTTTTAAAAGAGTGTTTTGTGTTAAAACAGATCCTTGGATTATAATAATGAATTTTTTTTGTTTTATTGTGTTATGTTAATCACCATACATTACATCATTAGTTTTTGATGTAGTGTTCCATGACTCATTGTTTGCATAAAACACCCAGTGCTCCATTCAGTACGTGCCCTCTTTAATACCCATCACCAGGCTAACCATCCTCCCACCACCCTCCCCTCTAGAACCCTCAGTTTGTTTCTCAGAGTCCATAGTCTCTCATGGTTCATCTCCCCCAATTTTTAAAAACTACTCCCTCTGTATAGATAGATTAGATTAGATATACAGAACAACTAAATGACATATCTATCTATCCATCCATCCATCTATCCATCCATCTATCTATCTATCATCTATCTATCTACTTATCTAGTCAGTTTATACTAGCATAAGCAGTTTACTCAGTAATTTGTTAGGTCAAATGGAACAGTTTGTTAAAAGAAAAAAGAAAACTATATCCTTAACTCTTTTCCTATTCAAAATGAAGTCCACTAGTCAAATATTGAAAGGAAAAAGATTTCAAAGCATAGGAATTCTTAAAAAAAACATTGAACATCTTTAGAATATTGAAGAAAATGTGGAATTTCTAAGTATGAATCCTAAAGATATACTCAAAGACTAAATACACAGATACACACATATATTGTTCAACTGAACCACACTACTAACAACAAAGAATTTCAATATGGAGAGATTATACAAACAAAACCATAAAAGGCAAACTGTAAAATAATTAACCAAAAGATATATGGTGGGTAAATAATTTTAATACAAAAGCTGAATGAAAAGAAATTAGCATTTGAATTATAAGATGCTTAAGATCATATGATACCCCTTAAGTTTTAGCTCAGCATAGGGACATCCGCTGGAGTCTATTTTTCTCATCCCCTACTGCTGAGTGTGGTAGTGTAACTAATAACTGGATGATGAAAAGCAAGCAGAAGTGATATCTATGGGTCATGATCTGATAAATTAACGTTTTTCCTCTTCACTTCCTTTTTCTTCCTTCCAGCTGCCTGGGAAATGGGAGGAAATGAAACAGCATCTCAAGCTTTAAGGTAAAGCCATGTAAAGGGAAAAGCAGCACCAACCCCATCAACCCCGGACAGTCCATTCACTTCTTGTATTAAAGAAAAATAAACTCTACCTTATTTAAGCTATGGCATTTTGAAACCTGTTTATTTACATATTTATTTTGAAACCTCTTTATTTATCTTACACTGAACCCTAACAAACACAAATAATAGAACCCATGGGGACACAGTTCTGAAATGATGAGAAAACGTTTTACCATTTGTGGAAGGAAATTTTATAATATACACAAAAATTATTAAAATATTAATTCTATTTGAATTAGCAATTTGAGTTTTAGAAAGTAATGCAAAAAATAAAACACAAACAAACAAAAACCCCATAAGTACCCAAAGATGGTTGTGCATAATAGGAAAAAGAAAAGAAAAAGTGTCCATCAGTAGAGAACTGACTGAAGTCATTTTGCAACACTTGTTAAGGTGTAGTGGACAGCTGCTATTTCTGCCTTAATAGCCCCATTCTCCCTTCTGGTAGAAATCCTTTCCTCTGGGGATTCATTTTTCTGTTATAGAGCTCCAAACCTCCTGTTTCTAGAGTATTTTGGGAATATAAACAGCTTACAAATTCCTTAGGAGCAAAGTTAGAGAATCATTGCTTAATTAGAACTATAGAACACATACACTATTTTATACTCTAAAACATATTGATTTTTTTGGTAGGTTTTTAGGAAAAACAATTATAAAAGCTAACAGTCCTGCTGCAATTCAGGATTATTAGTTCAGTCTTTTTTCTTTTCAGTAATTAAATAATTCAGTACAAACGAGAGCAACTGAAATTTCTTCTGACATACAGTCTTTTGAATGCCATCTGAATGACCAGAGGGATCATTTTGCCCTTTTTCTACAGATTATTTTAAAATTTCCTATTTCAAAATGTGATATTGTCAAAGGATAATATGTATGTGTTGAAAATAAATATACTATTTTCCCTTTTGGGTACTTTTGTTTCAACTCTGTACCTACTTAAAGAAACATTAATTATAATAATAACCCTACTTAGGTTTGTCATAGTCTCAGAAGGATGTTTTGTTTCCATTTTAAAAGGAGGCTTTCAGATTCTTCAGGAACTTTAATTTTCCAAGGACTTGAATTTTTAGTAAATACAGGTGATGCTAACTTATAAACAATAGAGATAAATTAAATGATGGGACCTAGTAGAATTCTTCTACTCAATTCACTGGAAGATATTTTCTGGTTTTTGTTTTTGTTTTTTTATTTAAGATAACATTTGTTTCTGTTTATTTATTTTTCTATTTATTTTTTGATGTAGTGTTCTATGATTCATTGTTTGCTGGAAGATATTTTCAAGAGAAATACAGGAAAAAGTTCTTACTCTCATTCTGTTTTTCAATACAACTTATTTGATCAATGCAAAAAGACTTTTTCCATTTGAACACTTTTGGACTGGGGAAAAGTCTTAGAATGTATCCCATCTGTCAACCATGAGACAGTCATGACAAAGATGCCATTTCCTGGGTACATACAGATGTGGTTATAGCTGTTCAAATTGTTGTCTTTACAATTAACTCATTTACATTATTGGCACTACACATGTAGAATTAATTACCTCTAAATGTCTTCAGAAAGATTACAGTATGACTTGGACATAAAACTAACAGTGACTTTTATTTATCTCTAGCAGGAAACTAGAGGAGGGGGTCATTGCATTCAAAGATAGTGACATAAATTTGACATTACTGGAATAAATATTTATGGCTGGAGGAAAGACTGCAATTCTTTATTGCAAAGCACAAACTGGGTGTTTTGTGGAATCTAAGAATGGAAAATAGACACATGTAAAAGAAGCTGGGTCACAAAAGGATTGCTTGTCACATGATGTGAAATGTAAGTGAGGGCTTACAAAATTGCAAGATCTTTCATAGGAAAGCAGTTCACACCCATGATGCGCTGGGGAAATAACAAAAGAAAAACTTTGTGTCACAATTTCATTGTTAATATGTTTTCTTATTAGAGGAATAAGAAGAAGTGGTGTAATTTATAATAATGTGATCATATTTTGTAAAATACGGTGCTCAAAACACAACACATAAAAAATAAAGACAAGAAGAAAAATTCAGAGTGGCCTCAAAATTCTCTCCAATGTCTCTCCAGGTTCAAATTTATTTCTGGGAACTCAGGCATACCATTTAAAAATTAGATTTTTTAAAAATGCAATACATATATGTACATATACTCTACACACATAGGCATTACACATGTGTGTGCACATATATCTGCACATATATATGGTTCTAGGTACACACATGTGCATATGTATATACACAGAGTATGTTGTGCACATATATCTGCACATATATATGGTTCTAGGTACACACATGTGCATATGTATATACACACAAACACACACATACATATTTTATTTTTCCAGATGATCATTTCTTTGATTTAAGAATAAATTTCCCATCACTCTTGTTAATTGGAAATTTTTGAAGCACAAAATGAAAATATTCATTATTTCAAGGCAGAAGACTATAGCAAACCATTTTATTCAGAAAAGTTTATCAAAGGATGACACATTTCATTGTATAGTAATCATAAGTTTTGTATTTCCACATTTGTGTGAGGAAAAATTAGTTAAATTTAATAGTTTGCTAAGTACATACAGTAGAAGAGAGTACTTATGAATTTATTTCCTGCACATCACGTACTATGAGATGGAGATGCACCTGAAAGCTCCCAAGCTGAACACAGAGTCAGTTCAATATTCTTAACATATTAGAAGTGATAGGTCCGTGGCAGGCCTAGTGCTTTCATGAGCTGATGAATAATATGCTGGTGTGAAATAGACAGGAGCTCAGCACTGAATCTGTCTCAGGAACATATGCTCAATTTTTAAAATTAATGTTATGTTCATTCTCTATTATCATTTAACATTTTTTCTTAGTTTTTAAATATTAATCCTATTTTATCATCTTAATTCAGCAATGTTTCATAAGCTCTGAAGTAATTATTTTAATGAGAGTCATAAGATTGCTCTTATTCTTTTTAACATTATTTTTAAATGGTTTATATAATGGACATTTTCTATTTTGTGCTTAATTATAAAGAAAAATAAACCAAATGAGAGGGAGAGGGAGAGAAATTTAAACTAGAGTTGGAACAGAATAAGATCAAAATGAGAATAAATAGTAAATATATTAACCCATGTCTGTCGGCAAGGATGGTCATGATGAGGCTACAAATGATCCCCTAAATTTCAGTGGTTTACAAGGATTTATTTCTCTCATACTACATTTTTGTCATGGACTTTTCTCATATTGTTTCCCAGTTTCAAGCTGATGAAATTGTTTCTATTTTGAACACAACCAGTACGGAGAAAAAGAAAAAAAAAAAACATGGCTCTACACACAACTCAACCACTGGTTCAACGTTCTCTTGAAACCTCTGACAGAGTGTGACTATGGTTCTCCAGTCCAGTTTCACTGACAAGTTACATGGCCAACACGGTTTCCCCAGGAAGAGTTAATGGATATTTGTGGACCTTCGTATAATTTATCACACTCAGGGCGCCTGGGTAGCTCAGTTGGTTAAGCGACTGCCTTTGGCTCAGGTCATGATCCTAGAGTCCCGGGATGGAGTCCCACATCGGGCTCCCTGCTCGGCAGGGAGTGTGCTTCTCCCTCTGACCCTCCCCCCTCTCATGTGCTCTCTCTCTCACTCTCTCTCTCAAATAAATAAATAAAATCTTTAAAAAAAATAATAATCTATCACACTCAGCCAAAACAGAAGATGGGCCTTGAAAAGAGTAGTGACAGGCAAATGCTTTCATTCATTCATTTAACAAATAATTACTGGCCTCCTATTGTAGCTAAGACAATATGATCAGTTCTGATGATAGATTGGTGAAGATAGTCATGGACCCTACCCTGAAAAACATATATTGTCACAAAGAATATGTACATTAAATGAAAATTACAATAATGCACAATGAATGTAGTGATAGACTTTATTACACAGCTGGGATAGAGTCAAGTAGTAGATTCAAAAGACACTCAAAAATAGAATGTGGATGCCTAATGATCAGCTGGATTTTTCATATAAATGACAGACAATGTTCACAGCAACTTTAAGGTTTCCAGCTTGGAAATCAGTTATACCATGACACTTTTTAGTTTAACAGAACACGGAAGTATAATTATTGTAGACAAAGGGCAAAATCATTTTGTATATATTAAATTGTAAATACGTTTGAAACACCAAAGTAGTATTGGAGATTAAATCTCAGATTGAAACTATCTTATTATAATGGAATTGATACTTCGATATTCTAATGGAATATTTTAAATGCTAAATTTGAGATTGCTAGCCTGAATTACGTCAATGATTGTAGTATACCTGACAGAATTGGGGATTTCTAGGGCACAGTGGTTTGATAGGTAAATACTGAATCTTGAATTTATGATAGTTTTCTAATTATACAAATTTGGAGTATTCAGGTAGAGTTACATAGTTGAAATAAAATATAAAGATTTAAAATTTGAAACCATGAATTTAGAAGCAATATCTCATGAAAGGGAAATAGAATGATCTAAGAGCAAAAAGCCTGAATCTTGAGTCACACAGAAGAAAATAAGTCAGTGATGGAAAATAAATGCAAGGTAAGAAGGACCAGACTAATAGAACTAGAGGGTTAATAGAGATGATCAATAATATGAAATAAAAAAAAATTCCTTTTTATTCTCCCAAATCCCATAAAACCTAAAAAAAATTAAAAGTGTCATCACAGGATCAAATAATTTCAAATAATTTGAAATATTTAAAGTTGTGCCAAAAAAATCTGCACAAATAATCCCTGGATTCTTAATATAATAAAAAATATTTTTTTTTCCCACACAGCCCCATGCAGGAATTTTTTTTTAACATTTCTTTATGATGTTCAGTTAGCCAACATATAGTACATCATTAATTTTTGAGGTAGTGTTCAACAGTTCATCAGTTGCATACAACATACAGTGCTCAACACATCACATGCCCTCCTTAACACCCTTCACCTGGTTACCCCATCCCCCCACCCCCTCCCTTCTGTAACCCTCAGTTTGTTTCCCAGAGTCCAGAGTCTCTCATTATTTGTCTCCCTCTCTGATTTCTGCCCATTCAGTTTTCCCTCCCCTCCCCTATGATCCTCGGCACTATTCCTTATATTCCACATATGAGTGAAACCATATGATAATTGTCTTTCTCCCCATGCAGGAATTTCTATCCTGAAGTTTTCAGTGGGACTGTTCAGGAACCCAGATCCTTCTATGTTATGAATCTACTTTTATCTGGATCATCACAGATCTCCACATCCAGTGCGCAGATGGAAGAAGAGATAAATGGAGAATTCCAAGGAATATGTTATTGCAAGTATAAAATGAATAATTTCTATCACATTTTATTGCCCAGTATTCTATCCTGTGGCCTCACCTAGATGCCATGATAGCTTGGAAATGTAGTCATAACCTAGGCAGTCAATTCCCAGCAGAAACTCTACATCATGGAAAGAATGTCCAAATCTTTGGTGATAACTGCCCTCCCTTTCATAGGAAATAATAAATTAGTGTAAGTACAAATACAATAGAGTCACCGTTCAAAACAGAGTAAGGGAAATCTATTTCTTTCAAAAATGAGCCTGGGCTGAACACAAAGTCAATGCATAAAGAGATCTAGAAGGACAGCGAGTAAAATAAAACACAGATTAATGTGGAAATATGTGTAGTGGTAACAGAGATAATCACACATACCCACATAGGCACACATATATGTGCACACACATACCTATAAATGCAAGTATAAATAAACTGGAAACAAAGAAAGAAAACTAAATAGTTGATAAAAACGAAGAGAAAAAAATGTAGAGCCAGAACAGTAAGTTGACGAAACATATATGCAGTTGCCAAGGTAGCCAGGCGATCTTAGCTGAATATGGTTTCTGAAGGCTGCAGAACTGGAATTTAATGGCTATTTGAGAAAAGAGATATGGTCTTCTACCAACACCAAGGAGGGAGTTGGAATTGAGATCCTAGCATGTTGGGGCTTCTGAAAGGGGTTGGCATTCTATGTAAGGATGAATTGTGAAGTTTCACAAACCAGTCTATACTGTGAAAGAAAATGATGATTTATGGGAAATATTATCTTATCACCGGATATGAGATGAAACTGAACGAACAGAATAGCAGATATAAACATATAACTAATCATTGTCCAATAAAGCATTTGAGGCAGAATTTCCAAAAATTGATCTTAAGGAATACATCCATATGTCACAAGAATGCCAATAGGAGGAAAATAGAATTCATTTGGCCAATGATGAGATTACAATAAAAAGTTATCAACTCTTAAAAGAAATAATGTACCAGGGAAATATAACAAAAATCTAAATTCTCATAATAATAACACAATTCCTTTTAAAAGATTTGAACTTCTAGAGAAAACACATAATGTACAAAAATAGATGTAGATAGAAATTTGCATGCCTTTCAGTATTATTAACCACATCTAGCTAACCCTTTAAAGATTGTATATCTGGATGGAATGGAAGAGATTGTTAAATGTACTCTGAATTCTGAAGTTTAGTTCCACTAATCAGTTCTCTACCTTACCATATTCTGAAGCTTATTCTAGAAACACTTGCACACAATAATAATAATTGTAACAACAACAACAGCAATAAAACATAGCTTTGAGTCAGGAAGACCTGCCTACAAATTTTACCTTCACATTTTCCCAGCTATAGTTTATTCTTATGAAAGATTGTATTAATAGTAAATACTATGCAGGACAATTGTGAGAAATGATGAAGAGGCAAAGAACTTCATCTCTATTTAATAAACACTTGAAAAAATCTGTTGAAACTGATTCATGGAATTTGCTCTTTGTATATACTTTTATAAAAACCACAATTCCTTTCAAACATTTTTGTAATATGAAACAATGATTGTTTCATCTGGAATTAAAATTCTACTGTGTTTGGTCTATTCAAAACTGTTATGTATTTACAACTTCTCTGGGTAAGGGTTCATGGGATGACAATTTATACATCATTAAAATTGCCACATTTATTATTAGTACATTCTACAGGATAGAGTAGCAAAAAAATGTTCAAGTTTTCTTTGTTGCCAGCTAACAGAACTACATGTTTTTTCCTTAGGTAAAAAAAAATGTAGTCACATCTTAGGCTGTGGAGTGGAATCTTATAGTAGGACACTAGGTTCTGTATGACCACAATTATATGATGTTGAGCAAATATATTGGTTAATCTCTCTTTTCTTGGTTTCCTTATCTGTAAAAATAAGCAGGTCTTGGAGAGCCTTCTAATTAGACATTTGGAAATAAGAAATATTGTGTTGATTTTCACGGCTGAATAGTTTGGGGACTTCCATGCATACCCTGACAGAAAGGTTAGCATGAAGTCCATTAGGAAATGGAATATTCATATTGTGTATAATAGCAAAAAAGAACTAAATAATTACTCATAGATGTTCATCTTATAAAATGTTCATGAGAATAAAGGCTATTTATTCATCTTTAAGTACAGAGCAGGATGTGTAAGGAATGGGCAACAGCTCCTCAAGCTTATGCAAAATGCACGACTAAATTTTTTCACTAAGAATATGTAGCTACATACTCACAAGGTGAGTGAAACTTAGCCTCATTTAGCTAATGAGGGCTGTAGCTGCATATTTCATATGAAACAATGTAGGCACATTCTCACAGAGGTTATTTAAAAGAGCAGATATATAAAAATATAGAACACAAGTTACCCTATATGACCCAGGAATGACTTCAAAAATCAAGAGAATGACTTTACATCTAATATACTACTTACTCATCGGAGTGTTTAATTGTATTTTAAGAAGCTAATTTATTCAACATAATTCACCTTTACATTATAAAATCAGCATTAGTTTGCCTTCCGAAAAGAATATGGTTTTATTTTACAAATTGTCAGCATTTACCCGATTTTGATTTCTAAAAAGTAGTTGGCTTTCTAACTTAAAAAAAAAAAAGTTTATACCTAAGATTAAGGTACTTTTATGTAAAATATTAATTTTTAAACCCTCTGCACTATCTTATATAATAAGGTGGATAAATTTAGGTAATGTATAGCTATTCAAAATATTTGCTCTTTCAGCCTCCTCTGGACATGCAAAACACTTGTAAATGTGTTCAATCTTACATCTACTGCCACGATACAGAACAGATACAAAATGCAAATTCTCTGTGGAACTAAGCTTTCCTGAAAAGGAGCAAAAATGCACAAAGTTTCAGTTATGCAAGAGGAGTAAGTCCTAAAGATTTACTGCACAGCCTAGTGCCTATACTTAAAAATTATTTTGTATGCTTAAAATTTGGTGTAAGTATAGATCTTATATGAAGAGTTATAATAATAGTAATAATAATAGGTGGAGGGAGAAAAAGGAGGCAGGGGAGGAAGAGAAGGCAGAGAACAAGAAGGAAGAAAAACAGGGAAGAAGAAAGAGGGTGGGGGGAAAGTTTTAGGGGTGATAGCTGTTTATGGCATATATTAAGGTGATGGAAATAAAGTATATAATTATCCCCAGCTCATCAATGTGTTACATATGTACAGCTTTTTGGACGTCAATTATACCTCAATAAAGTGGTTTTTTAAAAAAAAATTCTAAAATCCCTGTAGCTTAGTTCACTTAGTTTATGGACCTGGAGTAAAAACTACTCAAGAACCGTGGTTCTAAATATAGTCCCTGAAACATCAGCATCGCCTGGGAACTTGTTATAAATGGAAGTTTTCAGGCTCAGTCCAGAAATACTGAATCAGAAGCTCTGGGCATGTCTACAAAAACCTCCAATTGACATAGATGTGAGCCAGAGTGAGAACCACTATTCTAGGGCAGGATGGAGAAATAGATCTCTATATAAGGAGGGTATCTCTAACATTCAAATAATGAAGGACTAAAGAGTTAGGGAGTTTTCAATCTTGTAAAAAGAAACTAATAAATAAATTCACTTTTCCTCATTCTATTTTTCAGAAGTATGTGGTTGGCCCAACTTGCAGTAAGGAAGTTCTAGGTCCCTCTGAAATTACTTGAGTTTATGTCTGTTACTCAAAAAAATTACAGCTGGATAATTGGAAGAATACCATCCTGGGAAATTGGACAGAAGAGAACTCATCAACATGTGTGGTCACTATTAGTTCAAACCTTTATTAAAAATATTGCAGGATGAGGGCGCCTGGGTGGCTCAGTCATTAAGCGTCTGCCTTCGGCTCAGGTCATGATCTCAGGGTCCTGGGATCGAGTCCCACATCGGGCTCCTTGCTCCGCAGGAAGCCTGCTTCTCCCTCTCCCACTCCCCCTGCTTGTGTTCCTGCTCTCGCTGTCTCTCTCTCTGTCAAATAAATAAATAAAATCTTTTAAAAAAAAAGAGAGAGATTTATTTAAAAAAAAATATTGCAGGATGAGAAGAGTTCAAAATGACAGTTTTGGGGAGTAGAAGGCCCAAAGCACTGACATGGTGGATTGAGGAGGTGTAGTTAAAGCTCCAGTTTTAACTGTTCAGATTTCAAAAGGAATAGAGAACGTGAGGGTTCCTTATTATACAGGACCTGCTAGACCGAGGCTGTGGTTTCAGCATTATTTGGTCCAACTGGGCTTAGCAAGAGTGGAGGAGAAACAGGAGCCTACAATCTTACCAAGGCTTTCAGTCTTTCACCATCTTTCACACTTGCATAAAATCTAATGTGAAAGAATTGTAGGAATAAGCCACCATCATTTATTTTCAATCATGTAAGAGTTACTATTAAAAATTTTACATCATTATTATTGGTTTCTTGAAATTTTAAATATAAGGTAATACCACCATATGTTGGGGGTAGATCAACACATTTAATTTTCCAAGTATTTGTAGCATGATTTCTCATTCCATATTTTATAAACATAGAATGGTTAGCTACAAGGGCAGTTTCAAACTAAAGTCTTAGGCCAAAGAACTTCCTCTTAACAGTTCATCTAAACATCTTTTTAATAAATTGAAAAAAAAGAATTTTAAACATGCTTAGAAGTGCTTTATACCAAAGCTAGGAATTAAATAACATTTATTTTATTAATGTAATTATCTTCTTATGTCTCCATTTCTACTAATGATCCAAATAAAAATGATCAAATAAAAATCAGTAAAAACAGAAAACCAACTACAATCCATTAAAAATACCACTGCTTATTATGTGATGGGGAAAAAAAATCTTTCGGTTTTCTAGAACGGCAATTTCTTCAGAAAATATCATCAGTCCAAGCTTTTCTAATCATACGTAATATATAATATTGAAAATGAGCTATTCTTTTTGTTTTAATTTTATAAATACACACAGACACACAGAACTGATTTAAATACTTTTTCTCAAGATATTTCTTAAAATATTACATTACTGGATTACAGATGACCAGTATCTAAGATATAATGCTATAAATTGCTATACTTAATCTGGTAAGGGTAAGTGTTTTGTACACAATTACTTAATTCAAAGAATGTGATTTGGGCAAAGAACAAAGTTAATCACCATCATCATCATCATCATCATCATCAATTCTTAAATAACATATAATTAATACTGTATTGCTTCTTCTCCAGGTGAGTATAGATTAATGTAATACATAGCCTGCTACTAATTCGAGAATGTCTGTAGATGAAGTAGCTTGGAATATGACTTTCTCTGTCATATTTTCCCTGGGCAGCTGGAGAGCAAGAGTCACTAAAGTGATTTAGCAGTCAAGCTCTCCATTCTCCCAGCCCTTCACTAGACCAAAAGTAGAAAGATGCAAACCACTCCTCTTGGAGAGCTCAAGTGAAACTATTTCTTTCTGTCACTCTTTCAAGTCCAGAGGAGAGCATATGATTTACTCCAGGGTTAAATCAGAATGTTACTGGCCACACACGAGAGTAAAAGCTTAAATACTTTAAAAATTCATTGCAATATTCTCTCATGCATCAACCTATGTTAAGTAACATTTTCAGGTTTCTTGACTAGTTAAAATTCTTCAATGCTACTTGAAACTCTCCTAATAATTAATAATACTACAGAAGAGAGAATGAAATTCTGTTATTTTTTTTACCATTTTCCACTTATTTTTAAAATTATCCATTTACTCATGTGTATGTTAGATGATTCCATTGTTTCTTTTCCATCTCTCCTTATACTTCCTTAGTCAAGGCACGTATCAATTGCCATCATGACTGTCAAAGAATCTGCTCCATGTCTCTCCCTTAAATTCATTTTGGAATAATTCCAATATCCTTATTGCGAACTTTAAAATATTCAACATTTTCACAGTCACACATTTGCAGAAAGAGTGTTTTAACAAAAAACTTATGCCTCTGCTCTTTAACTATATTGCATGTTCTTTATTTGCACATGGTTGGGAACCTAGGTTAACACACTAAGACTCTGTATTCAGAGTTGAAGAGTCTAATGTATGTTCCATCAAACTCTTCTGTTTATTTTTCTTCTCTTCTTCCTCCTCTGATTAATATTGTAACAACCAATAATATCTATGGATCTCCTAAGTTATAGGCAATGAACCAACTAATTTATATGTACAACATAATGAAAAATGAACAATTATTATTAGTGTGTGTGTGTGTGTGTGTGTGTGTGTGTGTGTGTGTGTGTGTGTGTAGCAATGACGTTTTTAGGATCTTTTCTTGTATTAACAAGAAAAGTGATCATTTCTCTAATAATAGGATGAGCTTTTAGTTGTTATCCTCTCAATATTTAATTAGCCCAAGTAAAAAAAAAAGTTACAAATAACTACAAACAAAAAAAATTCCAAAGAGCTTAATTAGTTTAAAAATATAAACGAATAATTCAAAATTTCCAGTGAATTTCCAAGCATATGATTTGTTTTGATATGCCTAGTTACTTTGTGGTATAGGTGGGACATTATTAAATTAAAAAGTTTATTTAGCTAATATGGAAGGAGTTGAAAACTGATTCCAAGTTATCTGAAATTTGATTAAGGGACCGATTATGCTCTGTCAAGCAACTTCCTGGACAATAATGCTGTAATATATATTTCCTAAAGTTCACCACTAATTTAATTACTGAGCACAAACATGAACTCACAATAATACTTAAAGAGAATTTATCTCTGAAGGACCTTATAAAATCTTAAACCTCTTCTATTTCACCGACAGCATTAGGATAATAATAGAAAGGGATTGTATAGTTCTAGTCCTTACATTAATTCTGTAAATTGATATTCCTTATAACATTGAGAAAGCAACCCAGCTGCCCTAGACCTTGATTTTCCCATCTGTGTAACAGAATAGTTAATAATTCTCAAAAAATGAAATATTGAATACTCCATTTGGCTGAAGGGACATGGAATTATCATTCGGCAGATGGCAAAAGAAAGCTTGAATCAAAAAACTCTGGCTTTTAGATGATGGGCTTAAGGTCATAAAGTTACAGAAAACCTGATAAAACTGAAGCTACTCTTATTTGTGCAAAATACTAAAGCCATCCTGAGAGATTTATAAGCTATGCTTGTCCTTTGTGAATTTCCTCTCATTTTTTTTTTATTATGGGAGTTAAAAATCACACTGTTGAATAATGATAATTAAAATTAGCATAAAATCACATGGCACTTCAAAGCAATGTACAAAATCAGTTGAGGAATAAAGAAATAAGCACAGAGTTACTAAGAGTCATGTTTTTTAAACCATTCTGTTTGATGCTTTCTTAGGTCACAAATTTTCCTTTTTGCAAAAGACAGTATATTGTTTAAGAGTGTAAATCCCTACAGAGCCCCGTTGAGAACAGGGAGAAAACTGCTTCTAAATGAATTACTCAACCTCTGCAAGTATTTCTTTTTAATTTTAAGATTAGATAGATGATAAGTATTCTTATCTTTTGTTCTAATCTTTCTTTAAAAATGTCTAATTTTGAAATATAGTGAATATTTCAATAAATATAAATTTATATGTATTTTTAAACATTGTAAACACCTGCAATCTGTCATATTTATATTAATTGTATTTAATTATAATTATGTAATAAATTATAGAAATATTTTAAAATCTTCTAACTGTAATCTGAATTACATACTTCTCTAATAAGCAAACACACTAAATAGAGCTCCCTTGAAAATGATAACTTCAATGATGCACATCTTAGGGAAGAAATTGGCACTGAGATTTAATGATTTTCTAAAATAATTTCCAAGCTAAAAGAGAATATAACATTTCTTGGAATGCCTGTTAGAATTGTTTAAATGTAAGAGGCGGGGCGCCTGGGTGGCTTAGTCATTAAGCATCTCCCTTCGGTTCAGGTCATGATCCCAGGCTCCTGGGATCGAGCCCTACATCAGGCTCCCTGCTCAGCAGGAAGCCTGCTCCTCCCTCTCCCACTCCCCCTGCTTGCGTTGCCTCTCTCGCTGTGTCTCTCTCTGTCAAATAAATGAATAAAATCTTAAAAATAAATAAATAAATAAATAAATAAATAAATGCAAGAAGCATATGATAATATATTCTATTTTCTTTGGTTTTACCTAGTAAGGAAGAGCATCAGAAAAGCAAACTAACACAAACTAAAAAAACCTATTTTGGGGCAGCTGGGTGGCTCAGTCGTTAAGTGTCTGCCTTTGGCTCAGGTCATGATCCCAGGGTCCTGGGATCAAGTCCCACATCAAGCTCCCAGCTCAGCGGGAGGCCTGCTTCTCCCTCTCCCACACCCCCTGCTTGTGTTCCCTCTCTCGCTTTCTCTGTCAAATAAACAAATAAAATCTTCTTTAGAAAAAATTTTAAAAAAGCTATTTTGATATCCCTGAGTATAAATAAGAATGAAAAGTTCATTGTAAAAGATTAGCTTCAAGTAATAGTGTTAAATAAAATAATGTAAGGTGTCTGTAGGTCTTGTTTTATTGATGATTTTATTTCCAAAACATTAGCCATAAATGATGGAATTAAATAATGTAATCACCTTACACTACACACACATATTAAGGTCAATGTATAAAAAAAAAAAATCAGGGCAAGATTGAGAAACAATTCAGAACAGAAAGTCCCATCAAGGACATGATAATGTCTCCTAAGATCTGATCTTTGATTAAAATGAAATACCTCCATTCTGAAAGGAAGATGAATCATTTACTTTCCTTTCTTTTATTTGAATACACCCAACTATGGTTATAATGCAAAGGAAAAATGCCTAAAATAAAGATAGTTTAGCTAAAATAGTAACTTAGAGAAATTGTATAGCATGGGTATGCTATACATTTTACAGCTAAGGAAACATAGCCCTAAAGAGTTTATACATTTATATAAGATTGCACAGCCAACCTCAGTGTCAAAGCTAGCATTGTGTGCTGGAGACCAGTGTTCCTTCCTACTATATTAGGTTGCTTTCTGTACAAGTTAATTAAGAGGAATTTAAATAGGGACTCTTTCATACTAATGACAATAGGTCTTAGAGCTGTAGCTATAAATCCTGGTTCTGGGTTAGCTACACAAGAGTTATCTGGAAGTGGGAGTGGATGTTATGCAATGAGTTTCTGGAGCCCACCTAACATCTTACATACAGCAGAGGAATCCCCACCTTTAACACCCTCCCAGGTCCTCGCTCCCAGACATGATGGAAGCCATTATTCTGGAAGACTGTTCAGTGGAGAAGTTTAAAACTAACAATAATAAAGTTTTTTTTGTTGTTTTTTGTTTTTAATTAGAAAAATTGATCTAGGTTTTCCCAGAAAAAATCCTGAAGTGAGGATTTGAGTGCAAAACTTTAAATGGGGTTATTTGTTCCTGAAAGTTCAGAGAGAAAGAATTAGATCAGTAAGAGAAGGGAAGGAAAACATAATAGTGGTGCAGTGGCCATTGTTGACAACCGGAACAAGGATGCTGGGTTATTGATCTATCAACTCTCTACCATTGATTAAGAGCTCTTTCCAGGGCTATTACTAACATTTCCTCTCTCTCTCTCTGTCTGTCTCTCACTCTCTCTCACACACACACCTCTGACTTTCCCTGAACTAAGAGGGTTTCTATAGTCACAAATAAAAGCCCTTTGTCAGAGCAATCAGCATTTGAAGTAAAAAGTTTTTGTCATGCAGAGGAATTTGTTGAAGGTATATAGGTGGGGCAATGACGTGTTTGCTCCAGAGAACTCACTGTAAGTAAATTGATGACTCACATAAAAGAACAACTGCAATTTGTGTACGTGTGTGTTTATCCACTGAAATCCAATATAAATAATCTATAGTATAGTGTGTCTTTGGTATAGTTTTCACAAATTTAGCAAAATAACAATCCAGGACACTCAGTTAAATTTGCATTTCAGATAAACAACGTATCCTTTTTTAGAAAAAGTATGGTCCAAATATTCTATAAGGCATATTTGTAAAAAAAATATTCATTGTTTATGGATCCTCTATTTTATCTGACAACACTACTTTGGCTTTAGTAAGGAACTGACTTTGCATGATTATTAGAGCTTACTGTTATATTTAAGAACATTCTGAGGATTATTTGACCCCAAATCCATTTTTACCAAAACAGTTTAAGTGAAGATTATGTAAAACTATCGGATATATTATAAAAATTAAAGGAAGCTAGCTTTCAGTGCTGATTACCTCTACACTAGAGGTGAATGCAGAAATGCACTTATAAATCTTAAACATTTCAAAAATATTTGAATTAGAATTATTTATTCAATTGCTTTCTGGTGTTGCTCTGGTAGACTTTTGCCCATTTGGTGAGGTGGCTAATTCCTTTTATTACATCAAGAGTAAGGAAGATTGGTCTGTGAAGTAAATCTCAAACCCATGAGTTTCAAATTTACATCTACCTACTATGAATATGCATGCTCCTTCAGGAAATAAAAATAGTCAATAATCAAAACTGTGGAAGAATTCTGTAAATAACTCACTTCACATTGATTTCTATGTATGGCATTTTTTTCCTTTCAAAAATTGAATAGCATCTTATATGTAAACCAGAAACATAATCCAGGTACAATAACATAGCATATCAGTCCGTCTTTCAATTTGATAGAAACATATGCTTACATTGAAATTGCTAAGAGCAGTAGCAAAAAAAAATCAAGGGAACAATTTAAAATCATTATTACTCATGGTGGATAATATTGATTGGGTATCCATTTCTGCTCCATGGACTAACTCTATTTCTCCAACCAACTTACCTCTCCATTAGGTACAAAAATATCTTGAAATCTATTATAGTCTCCTTAGAACTCTACATGCTCCAACTTTCCTAATCCTCTCAACTAAGTAGATAAATTTGACTCTTTACTTATGAAAAAAAAAAATTCAAATGGAAATCTCCACTTTCCCACCACCAGATCCATATAAATAATTCTACATTCACATTTGTGTTCTTCCTTCCCAGTGCCTCCACTTTCTAAACCTGATCACACCCTTCCTTACCAAGAACACTGCCCAAGAATTGTCCTTTCTTCTGTGTCAACATCTTTTTGTATTGGGTCAGTTATACTTATATTGGATCAATTATACTGGATCGATTATATTTATACTGATGCTCAAACTCAAGTTACCCTATCTTAAAAATATTTTAAAAAATAAATATTTCTCCCTTGATTCTTCATTTTCATCCAAGGACCATCTTAATTCTCTGCTGTTCATTGTCTATACTCTCCTGACTTATCTGTTCTTGCACTATCCATGTCTTAATTTATTTCTCATTTATGATCCCTTTTAATCTTTCTTCCTTACTATGCCATGGTTTTTATTTTATTTTATTTTATTTATTTTATATTTTCACTAATCACTGGTGGCCTCTATTTGATTAAATCCAGTAAATACCTCTCATACTTTATCAGTCATTACACTGTTGATGGCACTGTGGTTTTTTATTTGCTTGTTTGCTTATTGGTATTAACTTTCTATCCTTGGTTTCCATGATATCATACAAACCTGAATTTCCTTTTACTTTCTGAATCCTGGTTTTCAGCCCTATATGCCACTGTTTCCACATCAGTAGATGTTACAAATTACACAGGAAGATATCCTTGATCCTCTTCCCAATTCTAAAGACTCTTTCTAGAAATGTGTTTTCTACCATGTTTCTAAGTTACATTAGTAGGCTGAGAGGAGCCAAAAATATACGTCCAGCAAAGACTGTCTTCTAGGTTTCAAGCTTCAATTTCAATATGCAAATGTTACAGATTTGTTTTGATGTCGTTGGCAGATCAATGTCAGTATAGTCATCCATCCACCCATCCATTAAACAAATACATATTGAATGATTACTATACATAAAGGGGATAAGGCAATGAACAAAACAGAAAGAAAAACTAAACAAAATTCTGTCTTATGTGCAGTTAAGGCACTATTTTGAAGAGTGGAACAGACAAAAAATTATTAGTATGTTTATTAATTTTTTATTAGTAACATAATATTAGCTGGGGAAAGGGTGACAATGTTTGGGTGATGACTGAAATTTTAAATTAAGTGTCCAGTGTGTAAAAAGTGAAACAGGGTTGAGGCTTCCTGGGGGAAGGCCAATCCAATCCAAAGATACAAGTGCAAAGACCCTGAGGCAGACATATGATAGTTTGTTTGAGAAAATCCTGGGAGGCCAATGTGCCTGCATTGGCGTTATGAGGATGAAGAATAAGCAAGGGAGATAGAAGAGAATGAAATAATAAAGTTAAAAGAGTAATGGGGGACCTGACTAGTGGGCACCCCCACTATAAGTTTAGGTACTATGTAAGATGAGAAGTTAGCAGAGTTGAGTAGAGGAATGGCAAGAATTGATTATATTTTAACAAGATAAATTTTTGGTTGATCTTTAGGATTGAAGAGGTCAAGGGAGAAAGTAGGCTGAACAGTTAGAATGCTATTGAAATAAATTATTTAAAGAATGAAGTGCCTCAGATTAGGATGTTATCATTGGAGGTGCTGATAAGTATTAAGATGCTAATATTTCGGAAGACTGAAGTATCAGTTTGATGTAGGTATAAGAAAAAAGAAGAGTCAAGGACAATTTCAAGATTCTATATGTTGCTCTGTATGCTTGAAAAATTGGAAGACTTTGACACTTACTGACTAGATTAAAACTGGAAACTGACATGAAATATTCAAATTATTCACCAAAACTTAATTCTTGTCTAGTGTTTCTCTTCTTAGTATATTGTATAAATCAGTTACTCAATTTAGGAAAATTAAATCATGCTGACATCCCTCTTCCTGAGAAAAATATTTTAAAACTTCATATATATAAATATTCAAATGAGATTATATAAATATTTAAAGATATATTTGATATATAAATGTATATTGATAAGTTAAATATATTATATATATTCAATATATATATAGCTCATCAATCTATATAAATATGTAAAATATATTTGACTATATAATATAAATAATACATATTTTCTTATTTGAATGCAGAGACCAAACACTGACAACATGAAACCAACCCCCTATTATTCTCCTTAGTCCAGTCTATTACAGAACGGACTTAATCAGATTCTCCACATCCATTTTGCCTTCTTCAAATTTATATTTTAAATCAAATAAAGAAAATGTTTTGAAGTAGAAACTTAGGTCCTTATCTGAAAATCTTGTGATTATTTTCCCAGTTTCCCTTAAATTCCAAAAATTCTTAAATTGACCATAAGAACCTTGAATATTCTCATTGCCATTGCCTCTCCAGCTTGATCATGAACCAAACTATCCTTTCGTTCATACATTCCAACCATGATAATTTCCTTCCAGTTCCTCACATACAGTCTACTCTCTTTTGCATAGTAGGCTCTTCACATGTGCTATTTCCCCATATCCTTCAGTCTCCAATATGGTATTTTCTTTGTATGAAAATGCAATTTCTGAACACACAGAACAGTTAAATTCAATAGTCAAGTATGTTTATAGCATCTTATGCTATAGTTATTTATGTACCAACTTGCCATATGGACAGAGGCCCAAATATCTTGATAAGATATAGATCTGCATTTATAACATATAATTTGTTTATTAAATTAATAAAGGGGTAGATTTTATGTTGGTTTTATTTTTGTTTCTCCCATCATATCAATTTTAAGTGCTTTCATGTGGTTATGCATTAAAATGTACATGTCTTGATTTAATGTATTATTGAATATATGCATTAATTCATAACACATTCATTAAAATATCAACATTTTTATATGTGCATTAATTTAATGATTGCTTTCCTTTTTTTAAGATTTTATTATTTATTTTACAGAAAGAGCACAAGCAGAGGGAGAGAGAGGGAGAAGCAGGCTCCCTACTGAGCAAGGAGTCCCATGTGGCACTCGATCCCAGGACGCTGGGATCATGACCCAGGCCAAAGGCAGCCGCTTAACTGACTGAGCCACCCAGGTGTCCCTAATGATTACTTTCTTAAAATTATATAGTTTTTGTTGTTGTAAGGTAGGAACATTTCCCAAGTTGTGTTTGGAGAACTTTGGAGGATTATGTAATATGTTTACCAATGCAAATAAATTAAGAAACACTGATTAAGTAAGTTTTAAAAATATAAATTTTTAGGACAAGGGTTCTCACTGTTTTGATATAACAAAATGCATTATGAATCTCCAGGAGGGAAATAAAATATGAAAAATTTCCCCAACTAAATGCCCATGGAATTTCTAATACTAAGATTTTGTTTGATAAGAACTTACAATTAACTGTAGACTGGCTAATATATGAACATAGAGCATCAGAACAATCTATTCATTTATTTCAAGGGCTAAATCAAAATAATGAGGATACATTCAGTCACAAGTGTTCATTTAATGACATATAAACCCATGTTGATATAGTCTAGAAGGAAAAAATGGAGAATTTGAGTAAAGAGATATAGGACCAAGAGATAAGAGCTAGGACAGTAATGAAGTCCCCTTTCCATTTTCCATATGAATAGTTCACTATGAAATTTCCTAGTAACCCATAATCTTGATACATGATGAATTTATCTGATTTTTTTAATGTCATATTCCTTTACAGTAATTTAAACCATAAAGGACTAGAGAATTACTTCAGATATTTTGGATGTCATTAAAGACAAGGTAATTTCAAGGAACATATATTCTGATTACAAGCTGAATTCAAAAATAAGAAAATGCCCTGGGAATATGGCTCAGATCAATCCATTAAATTGTATATATGAGTTTCTTTTCTTTTTTTTTTAAGATTTTATTTATTTATTTGACAGAGAGAGACACTGAGAGCAGGAACACAAGCAGGCGGAGTGGGAGAGAGAGAAGCAGGCTTCCCGCAGGGCAGGGAGCCCCATTTGGGGCTGGATCCCAGGTCAAAGGCAGACGCTTAACAACGGAGCCACCCAGGTGCCCCATGAGTTTATTTTCTCACAAGGTACTTTAAAACACTTTGCCTTCTACTGGATGCTTTATGTTCTTTACATGGGGTGGAGGGTGGAGTGGGGACAGAGTTGGAGGGGAGCAGAAGAATCTTAAGTATATATACATAGTGCTTGAGAAATGCATTCCATATAAATATTTTTGTAAATCAATAAAAATAAGTACCCCAAGAAAATAAAAAATAAAAGCATTGTAATTTTACTATACTATACTCAGCATCTGATAAGACACCTGAAAAATTCAAACTTATATCCTGATAGATCTTTTAAAACACTGTGTGAACTATCTTTGAAATTTACTGAAATGAATTAATCCTAGGGGAGCTAAGAGCAGGACCTTGAATGAGAGCCAACAAATGCTCTATAAATATCCATATGCAAGTTTAAATCTGAATATTATTTCTTTTAAAAAAAGAAACAAAAATCACAAGAATCCCTACCTGTTAAATTATTTTCCTTGTTATCTGTTCGTCTTTGCCCTGATTTATACATAGGATTAATTTTGCTTTACGAATTCCTAAATGTATAACTTGCACATACACCTAGAATGCCATACCCTTCTCTGACAGAGAGCACCTCTCCAGAGAAACAAGTGTATATCATTTTGCATTTCTATGGCTTTCTTAAGGTTATTCTATAAACGTGCTCTTTCTGTGCCTAAAATGTCAATTAGGATCAATCTTGCCTCTCCTACTGACAGTTCTTGATTTCTCTCTGCAGTTTTCCCTGAAGATCATCCATTTTTAAGGAGTTCCTCAATCTCACCATTTCATCTGGACTTTGGTTTGCTTATGTTAGCAAAATATACAAGACTCATATATTATTTTTAATTGAGTTTTTCTCAAGAGGCTATGTTTTATAAAATCTATTTTAAAGTGCTTTTAATATGTTTAAAACATGATCCTAGAATGCTAATTATTGCTTTTTATGGTATTCTTTGAGTCAACAACTTTACAGTTGTTCCCAGTCCCAAAGTAAGATTTGATGACCAGTTCAAAACCATACACCATTATTTATGTGATTTGTTGCTCCTTTTTTTTAAGTACTCAATACATTGGACACCTAAGTTTATACGATTTTTTTTTTTGCAAGAATAGGATTGTGAACATTAAAGTTGATTTCAAATTTGAAGAAACTTCATTTTTACAAAAAAAAAAGTGATGAGATGCTCAATGTTATAACCTAATGGGATAAAAATTAAGCCTTAATATGTAAAAAAAATTGAAACATTTATACTCTACCATGGAACAGGAAGTCTTTCATGGTATTTAAGCAAATGACAGATAATTACTTGGCAGCTGCATTATAGGACAAACTCTGACACTAAAAGAAAATTTATTCCAATTAATTTTTGAGGACCTTTTGACTCTGATATCTTACAATTATTTCAAGAGTCTATGTTATAAAATGAATAGTGAATATTCTGTTTCTGGAAATCCCACATACTAAAAAGCAAAAACTATCACCATAAAATTAAGCAGAAAATCACTGTAAATACAAAAATATTTTAATTATTATCTTATATTAAAAATAAGAGCAACAACCAAGATTCAGAAACGAAAAGGGAGAAGGAAACTGGACTTGCAAGCTGAAATAAAACTTTAAGCTCCTAAAGGAATTTGCTAATTTCAGTAGACTAGAGGATAACATTTTTAAAGTTTATCCCAGGGGAATGACAGAGGCATGAACTGTAACAATGTTAGTGTTTGGAAAGAAAAAATCCACTACTAGCAGCCATAGAGCCAAAAGGACAGTCCTATTAAGAATTATGTGCAAAAACCAGGATGACAGCAAAGAAACAAGTTCTCATAGAGCTACACAATGTCTGACAAAAAGTCACCCTGGGAATTTTAATCACAGAATTAATCTCTAACACATCTAATTTTTGAATTTTTATTACCTATTAGACCCAGACTCAAAAAATCATAATTAACTGAAAGTGGTCCAGAGTATGTAGCAAACTTAGTACTTGTCATAAAAAAAATGCAATACTCCCTGAGGAATAAACTCAACTCAAGTTTATAGGTTCCATTAACTGAGCTCAATTGAACATGAGCTCATAATAGAAAATTAAAAAACAAAAGGAGAGGAGCCAACAGAAATACCACCGGTGCAATTAAGTCCTTGGGCTCCAGACAATGAAATTATAGAAAGTAAAATAAATGATAATATGTACATTTAAAAAAGTAGGAGGGGCGCCAGGGTGGCTCAGTCATTAAGCATCTGCCTTTGGCTCAGGTCATGATCTCAGGGTCCTGGGATCGAGCCCCGCATCAGGCTCCCTGCTCGGCGGGAAGCCTGCTTCTCCCTCCCCCACTCCCCCTGCTTGTGTTCCTGCTCTCGCTGTGTCTCTCTCTGTCAAATAACTAAATAGAATCTTTAAAAATAAATAAATAAATAAATAAATAAATAAATAATAAAAAAGTAAAAGTTTTTTTTAAGATTTTATTTATTTGACAAAAAGAGAGAGAAAGGATGAGCAGGGAGAGGGGCAGAGGGAGAGGAAGAAGCAGACTCCTCAATGAGCAGGGGGCCTAATGTAGAACTTGATCCCAGGACCCTGAGATCATGACCTGAGCTGAAGGTAGACATTTAACCGACTGAGCCACACAGGTGCTGCAAAAAAGTAAAAGATTCTAAATAGGAACAAGAAGCAATAATTTTAAAAAGACAGGAAGACTTTTAAAAGTGATAAATTTTATGTCTTAATATAAAAAAGTCTTACTACATATCAAAATTCAGTGTTTGTATAAAAAATATACAACTAAGACAGGTAAGTTAACTTGATTAATATGAAAAGACTGCCAACAGTACATATTGAAAATAAAATATATTTATAAAGAACAATATTTAATGTATAATATGAATCACAATAAATTTTGTTTAGATAAGAATAACAGAAAAATATATTTTGAGGCAAATTTTATTATAAAGGATATTAATCATATTTGGGGATTTTCCTTATTGAACCCATCTTAATCTAGTCCTATTAAAGGAAATAAATGTTCATTATCCCAAGGGGTTTTGTTTGTTTTTACTAAAGTAAAAGAAATAGGTAATCATATGGGTGGATTTGCTACAATGAGCAGAAATATATGACATTCGTTCCAGGGATAGACAGTGGAAGCTGAAAAGGTGGTTACTTAGAATATATAGCAGTGACACATTTGACAAAATAGTGCCTACCATGGTATGGCAGGCATGCGAAATACCTCATGGACCCTGACTTTAGACAACTCCTTTAGATAATTATAATTGCTTCTGTGCCTTGGCTGCCATTGGTTGTTATTGACTGAGGAGATGAGCTCACAAAATAATCAGCCAATATGTAAGCAAGAATAAAAGGAAATCAAGAGAAATCTGAAATGTCTTCAATTAAACTTTTTCTCATTTCCAACTGGCAAGAGATTAAATTGATAGGAATTTGTATCTTTGGGGGATATAAAGACATATAGTAATTTTTTCAAAATAAACAATAAATTAAGATTCTTTGCTACTTAGAGTGTCAAGTGTAAGGTACATAAACACAGCATGAGACTGACTGGGCCTGAACTGTAATGTAATATTTTACTTTTTTGGATTTGGTTGTACTTAATTGATTTTAATATTTATTATATATTTTATGCATAAAATATTTAAAATATTTTTCACATACATAAAATTTTTCACATTTTCTAGAGCAGAGAAGGATAAAAATGAGGAGAAATTACTATATCAAAATGATAAAGAATATATTCTGCAAGGAATCACCTTATAGCTTCTAAAATTCCCTAAAACCAGGGGGATATCAAAGTAACCTCTTCATATTTGACTAAAGTAAATTACATGTGAAGTGTTTGAAAATAAAAGAACTACAGAATTTAAGGTAAAAAGACTGAACATACTATTAAAAGTTTTAAAGAAATATCTCTTTTTGAGCAAACCTAAGATGGAAACTGCCATACAAGTAGAATAAATTAATTATGGTCATTTGGAAAATCAGTGATTTGAAGAGAGTCTACATGTTAAAATAGAAATACCATTAGTCATGGACTCAGGGACTTAAGTAGGATCCTAATTACATTATTTAATAGCTTCATGAACTGGTATTATTAATTTGTTGTATTTATACATGTAATAATATTTTATTATATATACAACTAACATTTATTGAAAACTACTTTGTGATAAATACTAGCACTGCATTTATAGTACTAGTAAAAAAGCCATGATCCTTGCTTCCCTCTAATGCTGAGATTTAGAGAAGATGATGACCTTCCCCTACCCCTAGCACATAACTACAAGTAAACAAGTAAGTAATTGCTATTTGAATGTATGTTCAAGACTAAACAGTAGAGCTTGTCTAATGAAAAGTGTTCTTCATGGAAGAGCTTTCTGAGAAAATTACCTTTAAATAGAAATCTGAAAAGGCAAATCAGCCATTAGGAAGTTTGGGCAGTGGTACAAAGAGGGCTTCCAGAGCAGATCAAGCCAGGGAATGACAGAGAAAAATGTCATTATTTAAGAGTTTGGCATTTTCTAAGAAATGAAAGAAGGACCCTAGGGCTAAGGCATAGAAGTGAATAAGGAGAGTGCCTGAAGGGAGCTTGCACAGGTAGGTGAGCTCCAGGTAATCAGAGCCTGCCCGGGGTCTACTTAAAGAGCTGTTGGTTTTAGTAAGATGAAGGCATTGGGTACAGTAAGCATAATAGTGACATGTTCGATTTTCTTGTTTATAAGCCTCTGCTCTACAGGGAGTTGAAGAATAGAAGCTTGGAACAGGGTAGAGTCAGTGGCAATTTGAAAGGAGAAAATTTTGAGATATATTTTGGAGTTAGACATGGCAGATATATTGATAAAATGCCCATTAGAATGAAGAAAATAGGGCACCTGGGTGGCTCAGTCAGTTAAGCATCTGCCTTCAGCTCAGGTCATGATCCCAGGGTCCTGGGATCAAGCCCCATATCGGGCTCCCTGCTCAATGGGAAGCCTGCTTCTCCCTCTCCCTCTGCCTTCTGCTCCCCCTACTTGTGTGCTCTCTTTCTCTCTGTCAAATAAATAAAATCTTAAAAAAAAAAATGAAGAAAATAATCAAACACTACAAAAATGTTATGTTTCTAATAATTCAGTGGATAATAGTACTGTTTATGAAGGACAGAAAGAATGGGGATATCAAATTTGTAGAGAATAATACTGTGGTTTTTTTTGTTTTGTTTTGTTTTTTTGAAAAGTATTTAAATGTGCAAAATCTTTATGATATCCACATGGAGATTTAAAGTAACAAACTAAAACCTGGGCCCAATGACAAGTGGGTTGTGACTTGGGGAGTGGGAAAACAAGAGAGAAATCATAACTTACAAAGTGTTTCCTGACTCACATGATAGATGCATTATTCCAGACAGGCCATGATGTCCATCAAAAACTATTTAAGTTCAAACACATTTAAGCCTTTTGTTTGTTTAGACCCATCCTTTCCAAGATAAGACTGGAGACATCCTAATTGAAGAGGAGCATTTCACAGACTCAAAAGATAAAATTGCTGAATGTTCCAGCAACTCCCATTTACAAATTCTGACCATTCTCTGCTTGGACAAGCCTGTGACAAGCTCTAATAATTCTGTTTCTTTGGAGTACTCTTCCTTAACTCCCCCTTTTTGAGAGGTCTTATGGTTTTCCATGCTGTAGGTCTTCCGTTGCTTCTGCAAGTAAATAAACCTAACACTGTTTCATTACAGATGTGTTTCTGTAGGTCTCTGGGCAATGGGCTTTATCAATTACCAGTTCTGTGAACTATCAGGGAAGTTCATGAGCCTGGAGCTTGAAGAAGGGTTTGACCTGGTGATTGTGTATAACATTATCACACAGATGGTAATTAAGGCCTTCAAGAAGGAAATCCCCATACAGCACAACAGGCAAGTGAAGAATGTTGAGTCCTAGGGATGAAAAGAAAATAATTTCAAGAAGGAGAAAACCATCGGCTGTGTCACATGCTAATGCAAGAGTGACAAATAAGAAGGAAGAGAAATACTCAAAACCAGTTTTGATTGAGTATATGCATGGGGACCAAATTGGAAGTGTAGGCAGTGAATGGGGTTGTGGGGGCATAGACAGTATATAGACAATATTTTCTAAGATGCTTTGTTGAGAAATAAGAGAATAGCTTACAGGAAGGAAGAGCCACATGGATAAGGATTTGAGTATATTTGTATGCTGCAGGGGATAGCTCAAAACTTAGGAAATTAAAAGGATTATACCAGGAGCCACGTTTCTTTAAAAGGTAAGAGTTGATGCAATCCAGGGCACAAAGCCGGGGTTATCTCCTTGTGAGAGGAGGGAAGCTGCTTTAGGTGTAAGAGAAGGTAAAGGGTGAGACAAGTGCAATTGCAAAGAGTTTAGAGGTGGAGAGAGGGCATGCGGTTGATGCAGTATTAGTTGCTTCTTTATTTTCTTTTCTGAACACATTGTGTGTACAGAAGGGTAGAAGTTAAAAGACAAAAGAAGTTTGAAGAAAAATATGGAAGAAAGTGTTGAGCTTCCTATTGAAAGTGAATATTTCCAGGCAATGTAAAAAGAATATTTGAGATTTGAGATTATAATATTAAATTGATTATAGTATATATATATACATAAATTGAGATATATATAAATTGTGATTATAATATTAAAATGAAATCAGTACATTCAACTTATTTTTTCATGAGGATCATTCAACTATTTGTACATATTTCCAGGGAAAGATGACAGGAAACCCCTCAGGAAGAGAATGTCTTAGAGCTTAATTCAGTAGTCCAGGTGAGGGAGGATATACTACAACAGTAGTGACTGCAACAGATACAGGAGAAGTGAAAGATTTGAAAACTTGAGGCAAATTTAGCAACAAGATTGACATATGATAGAGGAAGGTATATGTCACCAGACTTTCAGCTAAAGCTACTTCTTGGATGGCTGTGCTATTTATATTGATGGTGAATTAGATAAATGGAGAATGTCCGTATTTGGTGAGTTCAGTTTTAGAGATATCAACTTTTAATGGAATGTGTTTCTTAGACACATACATGTTTAGCTTGAGTGTTTGTTTATTAATAAATACTGAATATATACTAAAGCTAAATTGTGTCATTTGCACTGAAGACATAATAGAGAACAAAACAAGTAAATATATAAGCATATATACAAACAAAAAGAGCATATATTCTGGTGGCTTTGTATTTTAAAAGAGAAGTCTGGATTACAAATGAAAATGTGATACCAGAACAAAATCATGGAAAATTCCCATGTGAAGGAAGGTAATATCCAAGGAAGAAGTTGTGGAATGCAAAGAGAAGAGGACTCCAAATAGAATCTTAAAAATTCCCAATACTTAAGAGTAAGGAAGATGAAGAGAAGCCTCAAAGTAGTTTGGAAGAGATGTCCGGAGATAGAGAATAAAAATTGAGAGTGTTTAGTATACAGACTCCATTATAAGTAAGTATTCAAGATCAAGAAATATTGCTTCTGGGGTAAAACAATTATAATTTGAATATATGAATTATTATGATTATTAATAATTTTTCTGAGAGCAAGTTTAAAGTTATAGAAACAGAGTCACATTGGGATGAGTAAAGAAGCAATTTGGTAATAATTGAGGTTGAACTAATTGTTTTTAGGGGAATAAGTTAAGTAAAAACAAACAAACAAAAAACACTAGCACTTACCTAAATGTTAAGGATAGTAGATGAGCAGAAGGAGTGGCAAAATAGACACTATCCTTGAATAGTTTCCCCAAAATTGGAAGGAAATGAAATTCAGAGTTAACAACCACCATGCTTGGAAAGAGGTGGAGACCAATTCTTTTAATTTAACAGAAGCACCAAGGAAAACAGATATGTAGAGGTTCAGCAAGGAGGAAGAGGAGGGAGTTCATATCTAGTGGCTTTGGAAATCTCAAGATATTATAGGGCAAATTAATATTCTGAAGGGAAAGGATTTGGAGATTTGAGGAAAATTAAGACTTTAAGATTAATTATTGAGAAAATGGGACCATGCACAGAACTAGAGATACATGATAATATAGCAGTATTCAGGCAAAATTAGCCACTTTCTTACAGTTATAGCAATCAAGATATGTGATTCCTTCATTACAAGACATTTTTTAAAAGGTTTTATTTATTTATTTATTTGAGAGAGAGAGAGAAAGAGAGCAGGCATAAGCCGAGGGAGGAGCAGAGGGAGAGAGAGAAGCAGACTTCCACTGAGCACAGAGCCTGCTCCGTGGGGCTCAATCCGTGACCTGAACTGAAGGCAGACACTTAACCAACCAACTGAGCCACTCAGGTGCCCTACAAGATATTTTTTAAGATAGTGATTAAAATAGTTGATTATTAGGGTGGCTCAGCTGGTTAAAGGTCCAACTCTTGGTTTTGGCTCAGTTCGTGAAATCAGGGTCATCAGATCAGGGTCGTGAGATCAAGCCCTGTGTCAATCAAGCTCCATGCTCAGTGCAGAGGCTGCTCAAGATTCCTCCCCCTCCCTCTCTCCCACTCTGTTCCCCCCCACCCCAACTCACACTGGCACACATGCTCTCTCTCTCTCTCTCTCAGATAAATAAAATATTTTTAAAAATAAATAGAATAGTTGACTATGGTGCCCATGGAGATGAGAATGAAACGTGAAGAAGAAAGGGACGGGGCTCCTGGGTGGCTCAGTCGGTTAAGTGTTGCCAGCTCAGGTCATGATCCCAGGGTCCTGGGATCAAGCCCCACATCAGGCTTTGAGCAGGAAGCCTGCTTCTCCCTCTCCTTCTGCCCTTTCCCCTGCTTGTGCTTTCTCTCTCTCTCTCTGTCAAATAAACAAATAAAATCTTAATTTAAAAAAAAAGAAGGAGGAGAAAGGGAAGGATGGATGCCAATTAAAATCCTCTTTTAAAATCCGAAGATCAGGGCACCTGGGTGGCTCAGTTGGTTAAGCAACTGCCTTCGGCTCAGGTCATGATCCTGGAGTCCCTGGATCAAGTCCCGCATCAGGCTCCCTGCTCAGCAGGGAGTCTGCTTCTCCCTCTGACCCTCCGCCCTCTCATGTGCTCTCTCTCTCTCTCTCTCTTTCTCTCTGTCTCAAATAAATAAATAAAATCTTTAAAAAAAGTTAAAAAAAATAAAATCCGAAGATCATCATAAGAAAAAAAGAAAGAAGGAAGGAAGGAAAGAAAGAAAGAACGAAAGAAAGACAGAAAGAAAAGGAAAGAGAGAAAGGAAATGAAAAAGAGAAAGAAAAAGAAAGAGAGAAAGAAAGGGAAAAAAATGTTCTAATACAGGACTTACCACGTATTTCTATTAGTCAGGATATGATAGGTTCTGCTTCAGTGCTAAAAGCAAGCACACACACAAAAAAAATCTCCAAACTCTTAGCAGCTTAAGAAATCAAGGTTTAGTTCTTGCTCCCATCATAGTCTGATTGGTGTTCAATGAGTAGCCATTCACACTGCAACTAAAGCAGCAGGGGCTTTTCCAATTGGTGACTCTCCTGCCCCAAAGGGCCTACTCTAAGTCCTCTGCTGGATCCTGCATTCAGCAATCATTTTTAAGGAAAGCGTGAGCCATGGGTTTTATGGGAGACTCTAGGATAGAAAGTATTATACATCAATTCTGATCATATTCCATGAGCCAGAGCAAACCCTAGAGCACTAACCCAACTATAGTTCTCCCGGGTACCCAGGAAGAAAAGATAGCAAGATGAACATGTAGACAGTCCCCATCATGATAGAGTAAATTGAAGCCACCTGTTGCCTATCATCACCTTGACATTAAAATTCACAAGGCCAATAATCATATCTATTTATCTTTAAGGTGATCATTATATCAGAAGTGAGTGGGAGGAAGTGACTTTACAACTCAAATAGTGATGTGGCATAACAAAGGTATAAATTGCTAAAGTAGCAAAAAGGGAGGTAGTAAGCCAACATATTCCACTTGAGGTACAGCTCAAATGAAAGGGGAATTTTGATAAAAGGTGGCCTTAAAGAATAGGGAGTCAATTAAGGAAGGACAAATCCGCTTTAAAAAAAATGATTATCTTAAATAACAGTTCATGTATGACAGTAAAAATCCTCCAAGTATTATTTCACTTAGGAGGTACAGGATTAGGTAAAGAAAATGTTGGTATGTATGGCTTTTTTAAATCATAAGAACTGCCAAATTAAAAGAACATATTAAGTCTTTATAAAATCCATGAATAAAATTAATACCATCCATGAAAATATAATTTATATGGGAAAAAATCATGTCACAAAAGAAAATAAGACCTTATGTTAGCCATTAATCCTGTACTAGACTCCTGTGGTATAAAATCTGTTGCCCTAACTTTGAAGACTTGAACTTAAAATATATTAGCATTAACACTGACAAATAACAGTATATATGTGTGTACTAAAGAAAAAGATAATATATGTGTGGGTCCATAGCTCTATGCTCCCAAAAGGAGAGTTTTAGGTTCCATTCATTTGCTTTAGGCATGCTGACTTTATGCACTATGATAAAAAAAATGCTAAATAATATATGGGATAGAGACAGCACACACCACTTCATCCTTAGTCTTCAAAGTATTGCTCTGAGTTATGCTGCTTATTAGAGTATCAAGGGAAGCCAATTTTCAAAAGTGCCCACATAAATGCATACACAAATCCTAAACTGGTGTTTGTAATGGGTCCTTAGGAGCACAAAATGGATAATGGCACCACAGATGCCCATATACATATGTGAATGTTTGATTTAAAAACCACTGTTGGCTATTATTTCTAAAATCTAGTTGTACAGTGTTATTGGCCAATCACACTTAGAACTGACTCAATGTATACAATATTTTAGACTAAATAAATTATAAAAATTCTTACTTCCTTTATTATTATACTAAATCTTATGCAATTCATATTTGATATAAAATGGCATTATTGACATTGCATACTTACATATGGCTAACAGATTATTATTTTTGTGATTGTGTTACATTGAGTCAAGTTAGATATCAATTTTGATTAAAAAGACTATGTTAGATGGTCATTTTGCAGATTATGAGAACAAGGATGTGGCAAAATTTTCCATTGGGATTTTTCTTTTCTTTTGCTTTGTTTTTAAAGGCTTCTGTCATAAAGTAATGTATTTAAAGCTATCAAACAACTTCAAAACTGACATACTATTTTATGTATCATAAAATGTTATGGTTTCCAGCAAGTTTAAGAACAGTGTATTTTATAATCTATGAATAAGAAAAAGCTACATCTAATGTTTCTATAAAAGCTATAGAATTATAACTTCATAATAGTAACTTCAAGACGTGAGATTTTTCTTGCATACTCAAAGGAGTAGAATTATCTTTGATGAAACTAAAATACATTTATTTTCATGAAACACTGAATTTACCGTTCATATCTCATGATGGTCTCTCATGTAGATAACAAAAAATATTCTGTGAAGAGGAGGAACAACCAGTCCTGTGATGTTGAGCTGTTATTCATAGCGGTTTCCTCAAAAATGCAAATTCTGTGTAGAATATATGTTTATATCTCTCGTGACTACATTTCAATTACATTTGAAAGATTACTAATTGACCATAGAAGAATAATTTAAATATAGAATTGATATAACTAAATATATGGAGGTTCACATCATGGATCATTAAGGATTGTTTTCAATTAAAAATGTACTAAATTAGGCTCTCTGATATTTGACAAATATTTCCAGCTTACCTCACAGTGCTGCTCTTAAATTATATAAGTTAACAGATGCAAATCATTTAGAGACCTCCAAAGGAAACGAAATTATTTTAACTATTTAAGTCCCATTGATTCATCCATACCGACAAAGCGTGAGTCTATCTGCTTCATATTTGTCTATGCATTCTCTTATTTAAGTTTCTAAAAGTGCTGTACATTCTGATGCCAATTTTACTGGTGCCAAATTGGGGCTCAGGCTTAGATAGCTACATGAATTACTCAGTACTAAAAAGCAAGCAACACATGCCGAGGATCTGAATCAAAGCTCTATATCAAAAAAAAAAAAACAACTATATTTCCAAGGGAAGCACATTTTTTTCTTCCACCACAGTCCCCTTAGATTCCTTTCCCCAGTTCTGCACACTCATACCTCCAGTTCTAGATGCTTTATTTCCCATGCTTCATCCTGAATTCTTCTTCAGAGGGCCGTCCTTGGGCTCCTGGAGCTGCCTCACTAAGAATTCAAAGACCGCAGACGGTGGCGGAGCAGGCGAGAAGGGTCACACCTTGTAAGAAAGCCTACAAGAATTACCCATAAAGTGTAATTACTACTCAAGGCCTGTCCAGGGTCAGGCTAAGGTTGAAACTTCACATAAAACTGGGCTCCTGCCTCCTGTCTTCTGCTTCTTGATTCTGTTTACCAGGCTCTCTTGATTTCTCCTAATGGAACTTCCTTTAAAAATCACTGGCATCTGGACCTTTATCCCAAGGTCTACTTTCAGAGAATAAGAATCACCTGGAGAGACTGTTAAACCCAGGTTCCTGGGTTAAAGGTTCCCGGCCCCAGATTCAGTAGGTGTGGAAGGGAGATCTGAGAATTTGCACTTCTTACAAGCTCTGAGTCGATGATGATCCTAATGGTCTATCGCTCACAGTATGATATCTTCTTTGTAGACAACCTAACCCAAGATAATGTCCTAACAAAGTGGTTCCCTACCTTCCTTGTGAATCCCAGTCCCTGGAGGGCTTGTTAAAACACCATGTGAAGGCCCTTCCTCCCAGTTTTATATGTGTTGCTAAGCACATTGCATTTTCTAGCAAGAGTATCGTGTTTTCAATTCCAATGAAATTCAGTTTCGGTTATTGAGATGAAAAGAATTACCTTTTCATTGCTGATAGTAGAAAATGAAAAATGGTTTTATAAGATTTAAAATATTTTCCTATTGGAGTACCTGGGTGGCTCAGTTGGTTAAGTGACCAACTCTTGATTTTGACTCAGGTCATGATATCAAGCCCCACATGAGGCTCCACACTCAGTGGTATGTCTGCTTGAGATTCTCCCCCTTCTCCCTCTGCCCCTCTCCTGCTCGCATGCTCGCTCTCTCTCATTCTCTCTCTCTAAAATAAATGAATAAATCTTTAAAAAAATATAAAATAAAATATTTTCCTATTAAATTTTATTCAAGGTAATTGTTTTTCTATTCTAATTTTTATTGTTCAGTTACTCCAAAGAAGAATACCTTACTTCTCACTAGCAGGATTCTGTATTATCATGAGCTCCCAAGTGGTGTTGGGCTAACTGTGGGTTGTGTGAAGAAGAAGAAGGACAGAAGGGAACTTTTGAACTCCACCCATTTGTGGCTCAGATGAGTGTCAGCTTTTGACAAAAAATGTGCAGCCATCGACAGAATGATAGTATTTTTGGTTGCAATATATATCTTGCTATATTCATTCACATCACTATAAAAATTGATAGTGTGGGGTGCCTGCGTGGCTCAGTTGTTAAGCATTCTGCCTTCAGCTCAGGTCATGATCCCAGGGTCCTGGGATCTGGCCCCGCATCGGGCTCCCTGTTCAGTGGGAAGCCTGCTTCTCCCTCTCCCTCTGCCTTCTGCTCCCCCTATTTGCGTGCTTTCTTTCTCTCTGTCAAATAAATAAAATCTTTAAAAAAAAAAGATTAAAAAATTGATAGTGCATTTTGTGTGTATTTCTCATTATGTGGTATTATTTTTCTTATTACTAAATAATAGTCCTTTAGAAAGGCACAAGGAAAGGCTAAACACACACACATATACACACACAACAAAAACAAAAATCAGTGACTTTTGCTAATAGAAAACAGAATTCATCTTGCACATTCAAAGTTAAAATGTTCAGTTGAGTTTATTGAAATAAAAATGTTTACTAAAGTGCCTAAGACAAGTAATTATTCATCATGTTAATAAATTAATACCATATTGGGCACCTGGGTGGCTCAGATGGTTAAGCGTCTGCCTTCGGCTCAGGTCATGATCCCAGGGTCCTGGGATCGATTCCCGCATCCGGCTCCCTGCTCCTTGGGAGCCTGCTTCTCCCTCTGCTTCTCTCTCTCTCTCTCTCCATCTCTCATGAATAAATAAATAAAATCTTTAAAAAATAAAAAAAATAAAAAAAAATAAATTAATACCATATTGTAAATGTATATGTATATAAAGCTATCAAATTCTCATGGTTATTTCTGCTTAAAGGCATTTTATTTTTTTTTTAAAGATTTATTTAGTTAGTTTTAGGGAGAGGCAGAGAGAGAGCATGAGTGAGAGGAGGGGCACAGGGAGAGAGAATCCTCAAGCCAACTCTGTGCTGAGTGCGGAACCTGATGCAGGGCTTGATCTCACGACCCTGAGATCATGACCTGAGCCAAAATCAAGAGTTGGTCAGTCACTTAACTGACAGCCACCCAGGCACCACTCCTTAAGGGCATTTTTAATACACAAAGCATTTCATTGTAGTTTACTTTCACCCTCTATGTCTGTATAGAAGCACTGCTATGAAAAAATGCCATGACCACATAATAGGTTTCCAAAAAATAGTCAGTGACTATGAAACTTCCATGAAGAAACCTATTAGCTAAAAGATAGCCCTAGTGTAGCAGTGATATGAGTTTTATTTGAATAGATACAGAAATTTATGACCCAAGAATTATAAACTTAACATCAGATACATTAATATACTTGAGACTGTCAATGTCAAGGATCATATAAATGCTATCATTTGTTTAGAATAAGTAGGAGTCAGTTTATCAACATTCTTTTTATCCACCTAGTATAACATCTCTACATATGACATACTGGTACAAGCCATCACAGTGTTCCATACACATACAAATAACTTGCAAGAAATGAGGCAAATGGAAAAAAAAAAAAAAACAGTACAAACTTTACCTTAGAATTTCAATTTTTGTACAAGTTGTGCCATATGATTCCTTTTCTGCTTCAATTAGACATTCAAATGTGACATTGACATTTTATACCCTAAGAAGCAATATTTCATTTTTAGTACAGGTCAAGGGATAATAATGTTAGATTTATGGCTGTGCCAAGATCATTATATGGATAAAAATAAAGCAGAATCTCAAGAAATCCTTAGTCAGCTCTTTACATAGCCTGAACCTTACATCTTTGGAGGTGACTTTGATCTTAATTCTTGTCCAGAGCATCTCACATCACAACTACATTTGTCTTGTTTCTTATATAACATTTCAGTTTTGGGAAATTTTCGCAAAACCCTTTTGTGAAAAAACTGCTTTGAACACTAGGGACAAATGAACCATTTGTGTCCATGTCCCATTTAGAGTCAGAGACCATGCCGAATACAACAAGAGAGACATGAGCAGCTAGAATAGTCCAAGCTAGGAAGTACTACGCTATGAAGCAGTGGTTGAAACACATTTTCCCCCGAAACTATTTATTATTAATCATCTTGCACTCATGAACCAGTCTCGATGAATAAGTATATTTTTATTTGCAATATGTATAATTTTGAAATGATCCATAAATATTAATTAACAACTTTGTATTTTCTAAATGTGCATTGTATGAGTGGGAATATTTCCTGGAAAATACAATATAAATATATCAACCTCAATTAGAATGAGGTACAATGATCAATAAATTAGATATTCACACAAATCCACAAGGGAAAGCATTTCTGCTTAGTTATAGGCTGCTTTTTTTTTTTGCATCACTAAAAACTATCAAATTTATGAAATGAATACATTATTAAGAAAATATTTATTCATTTTATACATGTATAGAAGTGCATATATTTATCCATGCAATGCAATCCTGGTGGGTACATGTGTCACATAAACATAGGTCGAATATAGATTTTATGCTTGAGGAGCTAATCAGTTAGCAAGTGTAACAGAGCACGCCAATAAAAAGACAAAATTAAATAGAAGAGTGATCATTGTCCTAGGATTTTCAAAAATAAGCAGGATATAAATCTTATTCTATTATTATCTCAAGTGTTGATTTTCTTCATTTTTCTCCACTACCCTACATACAATAAACATTTTATACCAGTGGTAGTCAGATTGTAAAATATATACTCATTGGAATGCATTTGTTTTTTGTGAGAAAGAAAAATCATATGGAGCTAACTTTCAAAAGGAGGAGCTGATTTGTCATCAGAGGAGAAGGGGTGTCAGCACCAGGAAGGTTGGGTTTCTTGCTCTGCAATAGAACTAGAGGCTGGGACTGAAATTCTGATAGCTGAGCACCCCCTCACCATTCTCCTCTTTATTTCTCCCCTGAATCTGCACTCTATCTCTCTTTCTCTACTCTCTTTGGCCCCCTTGCATCTGTAGTGTTCTGGAATAAATACAGTAGTTCCCTCTTATCCATGGAGAATGCATTCCAAAACCCCCAGGGGATGCCTGAAACCATGGATAGTACTATAGACAGATAAATGATTAGATAGATGATAAATAGATAAATAATAGATTATAGATAGATAATAGATGGATAGATAATAGATGATAGAGAGATGATAGATGATAGAAAATAGTTTTTGTCTAAGTATATATATATATTTTTCTAAATATACATACCTATGATAAACTTTAATTTATAAGTAGGCACAGTAAGAGATTAACAACAATAACTAATGATAAAATAGAATAATTATAAAAATATGCTCTAATAAAAGTGCTTTGGAAGTGTCCTCTATATCCCAAAATATCTTATTGTATTGTTTTCGCCCTTCTCATGATGATGTTGAGACGATAAAATGCCTACATGATGAGTTGAAGTGAGGTGAATGACGTAGGCACTGTGATATAGGGTTAGGCTACCATTGGCCTTCTGACTATTTGTCAGAAGGAGGATCATCAGCCTCTGGACCTTGGCTGAGGACTGGTAAGTGAAACCACAGGAAGAGAAATCATCAATAAGGGGATACTACTATATTGGAAAATGTACCTATTGAAACATTTTGAGAGAACATCATAAATCTCTATGTACACATAGTTTGGCTGGGATCAGGTGCTCATATCAAGTCTGAGCACTTGTACCTGAGATGGCTAGGAATTTAAAATGATAATTTAGTTAAATGGTTGCATTTATGAACTTTTAGAGGCTTGTCTTCTTTTGATTCTTTTAATTTACATCATTTTGAACTTATTTATTATTATTGCTATTGTTATTTTTAACACTAATAATAATATTTTATGTAGTATGGTATACATATTGTACATAATTCAAATTATACAGAAGAATATGTATGAGCCACACATTCTCCTCCCATGACCACTGCCAACCACTAAGTTCACTTGGATGGAAGCAAACATTATTAAATTTTATGAATATATATCAACTATACTATAGATTATTATGGACTGAATGTGTCCTCCCCAAATTCACATGGTGAACGCTTCATCCCCACTGCGATGATATTTGGAGATGAGATCTTTGGGAGATACATAGGTTGAGATAAGATCATGGGAGTGGGGCTCCGATGATGGGATTAGCCACCATATAGCTCTTTTATTGATTTTTGCATAAAGAGCAGTGAACCACTTATATCATCCCAACCCTTGACACTTGTTAGCCATTTACAAAAAAGGTTAAAAAGTCTCTCTTATCAATGCATAAGATGTTGACTTACTCTTTTTTATGCCTTTTGTGTTTCATTTTATGGATAAATGATAATTTAGAAAAATCACCTATCAATTACTTTTCTATTTTAACCAATACCATTATCACCAACAACATTAAAATTAATGCTGCATGATTCTTCATATATCTGAGTATGTCTCTAGGATAATTCATATGAATTGAAATGTTATGATTAATGGTAAGCAATTTAAATTGGTATATTCTGTCAAATTGCCCTTGACAGAGATTTTACTCTCATGAGAGATTATATTTCCCCAATCCTCCACCAGGACTGTATGCTTTTTGACATTTACTAATAACTGAAAAATATTCATTACATTTATTTTATTATGACTGAGGCTGAGAATCTTTTCATATGTTTAAGAAGATATTTTCTCTCTTGATAACTGTTTGCTCATATTGTCTCTTTTTCTATCATGAATTACTTTATTGTTTTGGACTATTTCTAGCTTAAATATATTAGTTTTTCTCCTGTTAAACAGATGCATTTATTTTCCCCTTAGTTTGACATTTTTGTTTTGTATTTGTTAGTGATGAGTTTGAATTTGGTTATGCAAAATATTTTGTACTTAGCAGATATATATGCTCTTATTTTTTAAGACTTCTGGAATTTTTGTTATAAAATCCTTCAGAACTCTAAAAATATATATATATGTATTTTTTTAAATGCAATAACACATTTTTCCATTATATCTAATTTTAATATTCAATAATTTTATTTAGATGTTAATCCAAATAGTTTATTTTGGTGTAAGACAGGAGGAAGGGTTTCAACATCTTATTTTATTTATTTATTTATTTATATATACATATATTTTTAAAGATTTTATTTATTTATCTGGCAGAGAGAGAGCAGGAAAGCACAAGCAGGGGGAGGGGCAGAGGGAGAGGGAGAAGCAGGCGCCTGTGGAGCACAGAGCCCAACGTGGGGCTCCATCCCAAGACCCTGGGATCATGATCTGAGCCAAAGGCTGTTGCTTAACCAACTGAGCCACCCAGGTGCCCTTCAATATTTTATGTTTTAATTAGTGAGGTTTGTTACAAAATTGTTTTATCTTTATTGATTTGAAATCACATATTTCCCTGTAGCTATATCTATTTTTAGAGTTTTTATGTTCTTCTATTGAGTTTTATGTCAAGATTGCACATTTAAATATACAATTTGTAGTGTCAGGTGATACCTTTTGGGGCCAGTGCCTCTCATGATATTCTTCTTCTTCCTCTACTTCCTCCATTTCTTCTCCTTCTTTACCTCCATAGTGTAATTATTATTACTTTTTCTCATTACTCTTAGTTTATTTTTATTTCCACAAGATCTTCAGAGGCAGTTTGCCATTTTTCCCAGACCCAGATGTGCATTTATTAGGAAAAATTAAATTCACACATTCATACAGGATGCTTTTTCAAGCATAAAAAATCATTTCTTGCTCACAGCAATACTTTTTGTTTGTACTATTTTTGCAAAATTATTGTTTAATTTATTCTTCAATATTTAAAAACTTATCTTCAATTATATCATCAGTATATTTTTGTTTTTATCTTATGCATTAAATATTTGGTAGCCTAACTTTCTGGTCTGAGTTGTGGAAATATTTATAAACATGAACTATTAGAGTAGTAAATTTGCTGTGTCCATACTTTGTGGCAATTTGTTTATATGTATTATTTCTTAACCTCACAACAGTTAGTAATGCATAGCTTTACTTAGCTTTGATTTCTGTACACCCTTCCTGGGGAATTAATTGGAAGTGGTAATTGCTAGTGGGCTAGTCCTTAGAATAATCTTATGCCTTGTTCCAATATATTTGAAAAGGATTCTCAGACCTGCATTCCTAGAGGTTTTTATTTTCCAGCACCTACACAGCCTTAAACCATATCTACGAAATTCTCCCCTAAAAAAAATCCATGGATTCTATTTACTTCTATTAATTTGTAGCCCTTGTTTAATTAATGTCTTTTATAAAAAAAAAAATAAATAACAAAAACCACCATGCAATAAAGGTGGGGCAGGGGACAACAAAATATTACCTTACCAATCAGTAATGCAGAAAATTTTATATCTGTCATCCAATGTGTATATTCAAATAGAAGCATTACTCACCAGAAAGGTTAATTTCTGTTCAAATATTAAAATTCTATGATGATTACTATATATACATATATTTGGCAAAAAAAAATATTTTGCTAATGAATTTTTATCATTAAAATGATGTTAAATAAAATGCTTCTTTTGCTTGTATATTTGAGATTTTTATTTAATTTTCCAATAAATAACTTACGTTTATGCACAACCGATCTATCTTATTTTATTAATGGGTTAAATAAGCTAACTAATAAAAGTATATATTTCCAAAATGACACTGGTTGTTGCTCCTTCCCAAGATAACATGTTGAGAAGAGTCTATGCATTAGCTGATATGAACAATAGAGTTGGGAGAATTTCAAGGAAAATTTGTAACACAAAACCTGCTTTTACTTGAGGTATTTCTGATTTACATGTATATCTTAGCATGAAATGTTAATATCTAAAAACTGATAACTGAAAATGAATAAACATAGCTATCATCTAGTAGTTTATTTATATCTATTAACTAATGAAGTCAAACTGTGGTCCTAAATAGACATTAGTGAATCAAAGCAGAATGTCATACTTTCACTTAAGGAACATAAGATTATAAGATTGTCTCTGGTATATGAATATGTGCCATATAGAAATAGAAACAATATATATGTTGTATATATAGTGCATATATTTGGAAAAAAAAACTAGTTTTACTCACTTGTATTCAGATTATAGCAAAAGAAACATAAAAAGTATACATTACATTTAGTAAGAATAAAATTTGGAGACATTTTAAATAAATTTTTAATAAATTCATTTAATTTAAGCTTATAAGTATTCTTCTTAACATCAATTTGTTTCACAAAATATAGATTGACAAGCTGATGGTTGACAGAATAAGTTACACGTTAAATTTAACTTGATGACTAAATATAACAGCAAGAGAGAGCCTATCAGTTGGGGGAGAACATGTGACCAAATTAAATTTTTGACAAGCTCTCACAAGGATGAAAACACATAAGCACACTCAAGAAAATAACACGTACTTAGAATGGAGAGTGACATTAGGAAAACGTATGCAGGTTTTCAATTATGGTCTACTTTATTTATTTATTTTTATTAAAGTTGGTGATTCAAAGTTTGAAATATAAGCCAACACAAGTTCTCAGAAACAATTTTGCTGTATCACTGCAAAATTTGCTCTAGAAACTCTCCTTTTTTGGGGAGGGGGATAAAATAAGACAAGCACTCAGTTCTGGGATAAAGTTGAATGCCCTAGTATTTAATAAAATGAAGAGAAAAAACAAAAATATACTAAAAGCATTTTTTAAAAGGAAAAAAAAAAACTCACCGAGAAAACCAAACAAGAAAAATGGAAGAACCCCATTTTCAAAACGTAAGAAGGAGAAAAATGAGATTTTGTGGATTTGAGAGAATAGCACAAGTTTTGAGGCATCTAACTCTGCCACCTTTTACCAAGCTTGAAATTAATAACTTGTAAAGTTTTGAGAATTTTCCACTAATATTCCCAAATAGTCTCAGGAGGGAGAAGTAAGGAAAAAGGAAAGGAAGCTGTATAATTATGCTTACCTTTTCCTCTGCTGGTAGTAAAATAGTAGAAATATTTTACTGGGGACAATTAAGTAAAACAAGGTATATACACACAAAAATGAGCCAGAAATTTTATGCGCAATGCTATAGCTATAGATTATATACCATGAATGTCCCTGTAAGTGAGTAAGGATTGGGTTTGTAGAGAAGATGGGTTAATGTGTCAGTGAACCAGTGAAATTTCTCACCCTTCTACCTCCAGGTCACATGAAACAAACAACAAAAACAAAGGCATCATGTCAGGGAGATATTACTTTCTCAGTGAAACAAACAGGTCTCTGCATGTCAAGGGGTCACCAGCATAGTATTGGAACAAGAGGCAATCTCCATAGACAGGGCCAGATCATGAGTGAGATTAAATCTAAAAGGAAGTAATGATGAGACACAAACAGAACCAGCAAAACACAAAGCAAAATACATCCAGATAGCATGCCAAAGACTGCCCAAAACCTACCCTAGAATAAAATGTAACTGAAGAATAGGAGGACCTTCCCCACAGCAGCACCCACATATGGATCCAGTTAATAAGAAAAAGTGTCAAATAAGAAGAGAGATGAGAACTAATAATGAATAGAACGGCATAAAGTGGTCAGTAGCAGGCCTCGGGAAACAAGTTCAGTAACCAAGAACATTTATTCCAAAAATCATAAAAACTTAAGAATTTTAAGGAACAGAATAGATACAGTGGAAAATCAAACCAAAACACAGAGATAAAGCTTCATATAAATATAATTAATTCTTATAGAAAAGAAAACATGACCATATATAAATATACATAAATAATTATGAAAAAAGAAGATTGATTAAAAAGATAAATAGTATCCCTAAATTGGAAAAGAAAAACATTAAAGAAGAGTATGCTACATTTAAGAATGTTTGGCTAGAAATGTTTCTCTTCTCTAACATACAGAGTAAATAAGAAAATCCAAAGATAACTTTAAAAAAATTGGGTAATTTTTGACTAGGTATTCAACTAGCCAAAAAATCAAAAACGTATCACAGCCAAATGATGAAAAATCAGTTATATATCAGACTTTTCTCTATAGTATAAACCCAGGAAAAAATAGTGCAACACCTAAAAAGCTTTAAAGAAAACACATTTGTTAAACATTAAGGTCGTATGTATTCAGAGAAGAATACGTATGTATTGAACATGGGCTAGAAGGATGGAGAAACTCAAGATGTAAGATCTACAGTTAATGGAGTGTACAGAATACTCTGGGGAAACCCAGAGCTCTTCCTTTAAAGGCCTATTGGTGAAGTGAAAGGCCATATAAAAAAATAATATATTAAATCAGTTACGGCAACTATGTGTTATCCTCTATTGATTATAAAAATAACAATTCTTAAGACCTCACTCTGTTGCTGGGAAGACTGCTGTCAGACTTTCAAATCAGAAGGAAAATTACATTTGATGGATGTGTGGGATATTACAGAAAGCATATTTTCCTGCAGTGGTTAAGTCAAGAAAAAGGTTGTGTTAAAAAGGGCCATGTCCTCTAACTTGAACTTTTTCTTCCCTTGGCTGACACTGTGCTATAATTGTTTTTTAATATTTCTAGAAGCTACTTTTTTTTTTTTTTGGTCTAGCTGCTAAAACCACAGAATCCTAGTGACATTTGGGGTCTATTTTTTTTCTGCTTCAACTTCTTTGGGAAGTAACTAGGTTTTAAGTGTGATTCTCTATAATTTAAAAATATTGTTTTTCACATAATGGTAGATAATTATACAGCTGTTTTAGCATTTGAAACAAAACACTTATTGATTACAATGAAAAAATTACTTTTTGGTAAGAAATAGATTAGAATATTGGGCAGAAATCTTTGTAAAAGTAATGCTTCCAAAATTTGTTGCAAGGTACCAAATTGATGATTGTTTCTTTGTTTTTTTTTAGATTTTATTTATTTATTTGTCAGAGAGAGAGAGAGAGCATAAGCACGGGGAGTGGCAGGCAGAGCAGGGAGAGGGAGAAGTAGGGTCCCCACTGAGCAGGGAGCCTGATGCAGGGCTCGATCCCAAGACCCTGGGATCATGACCTGAGCAGAAGGCAGACGCTTAACTGACTGAGTCACCCAGGTGCCCCTCGATGATTTTTTCTATTCCTACATATGTAGGAATAGAAAAGTATATCAAGTATATTAAGAGCATTTAAGTATATTAAGCATTAAGTATATTAAGCATTAAGTATATTAAGAGCATTTGCATATTAAGCATTAAGTATATTAAGAACATTTGCAAAATATATATATATTTTTCTATATATATAGTCACTGTTTCTATATATATATAGTCACTGTTAAAACCAGTATGAGGTCCTAAACAAAAATTAACCCCTATCATTAATCAAAGTTATACTTAGTTCCATGTCCATGAACCACCCAAAATAATTTTATAGTTACTCATCCCATTGTATGGAAAATTTAGCTTAAGGAATTGGGGTGGAGTTCAATTTAAGGGATACCTAGCAGTTCTCTTCAATGAAGCAATGAAGAGGGATTAATCTATGTATCTTTCCATTCTATGTTTCCTTGAAGGAAAAACACAAATGAACAGTAAAACCTAATAAGATGAGATTTTACCTAACCATAAAAATCCCAAAAGCTATCAAAAAGGGAAACATCATTTTTTTTCATGTAACCCCCTATACCAACTACAAAGGACAACAAATACCCCACTTCACAGGAGAAGAAATTAGAGCTAGAAATTACTATTTGCCTAGAGTTGTGAGGTTTAAACTGATAAAGCTTATTACTGAGTCTGGATTGGACTAATAGCAAAGTCTAAGATTTTTTTTTTTTTCCTTTCCTTCCTCTGCCAGAGGTGACCCATCATGTTTAGGCACTTAAGGAGGATAGAAGAATACCGTTACAAGGAGGCTCAAATGACCTTTCCAGATGCCTTCCAAACTGAAGATTCTATAGAAGAGTTACCAATCAGGATCAACTCTATAACGGTTTTTAAAGGGCATCAAAAGACTGAAAACTAAAAGAAATAGCCAGAGACAGCAGAAGTATTATTTTCTTGAACAGGCATTAGATAGGCAAATATAGCCAACTCCTGATTTTCTAGCTTTTGGGTTGAGGCTCCTGATGACCAGCAGTGCAACTCTCCCACGATGACTCTGTGATTACTACCGGAAATACGAGCAATGGCTGTACATTTTTTGCCAATGACCAGTACTTTCATCATTTTCATGCTATGTGCCATAAAATTCCCGAAGCTAGTATACAACATTTACTTTTTTTTCTTGTTATTCTCATAATTAATGTTGGTCATTGATATCAGCCCCTGGAACTGCTTCTGTATCTATTATCAGTGCTTTTATATTTCTACCAATGTACTTATTTTTTTAATGTCTTTTTCTTTTTCTTTTTTCTTTTTAAGATTTCATCTATTTATCTTAGAGATAGGGCATGCATGTGAGTGGGGTGGGGGCAGAGGGAAAGAATCTCAATCAGACCCCATGCTGAGCAGATAGCCTGACAACCGGACTCAACCCCACAAACCTGACCCTGAGATCATGACCCAAGAGGAAACCAAGAGTCCGGTTTGACTGAGCCACCCAGGCGCCCCTAACGTTCTTAATTTTGACACATTCATCTGATTGGTGTTGGATTAATTTATCGGGTGTCCTTTTAACAAACTTAAAATTTATGAGGTCTGATGATCAATCATCATGATGCTACCTCTTTAAGCAGTGGTCCCAGCATGCAAATAGGAAGTCTACTGACATTTCAGACGATCTCTTCTAAGTCGAAAATTTACAATATATGCTAACTTTTTTCTCATACATTCCTAATTATTTTTGTTTGTCTGTTTTTTTTTTAATACCTGTTTTTACATAAGTCTGGGATGCTAACATCAGAAGAGAGGATAAACTGTAGGTAATGTCACAGGACATAGTCTTGCATAAATATGGAGACATAAATGAATTTGTTGAGTGACTTGACTTAGAGGTGAAGCTAAAATACAAATGAAAACAGTGTATTTGGTCAAACCAGAAAGTGAAATCAAAAAGTGAATTCCAACACTACCTTAATGTTTCCAGCTCCATCTAATGTCATTCTACTAGTCAATAAATAAAGATGCACTCAGTATGCACTGTGCTGGGTAGCATTTGCCATTAATCTGACACCAAAGAAGCAAAAACTGAATAAAAACAATTGAGTAAAAGGGTGCCTAAGTGATTCAGTTGGTTAGGCGCTGGACTCTTGATTTCAGTTCAGGTTGAGATCTCTGGGTCCTGGGATAGAGTCTCCTGTGGGGCTCCACGCTCAGTGGGGAGTCTGCTTGAGAATTTTCTCCCTCTCCGTCTGCCACTCCTCCCATCTGCATTCTCTTACTCTCTCTCTAATAAATAAATAAATAAATCTTAAAAAAATTCAGTAATTTAAAATAATAACCAGACCAGGTTGACTTAGCTATGTTAAGATTATCATATTTAAGTTTCCATTCATAATTTAAAAAATCAATGTTCAAAAATATGTTATGATGGGGGTACAATCTGGACAAAAGATAATTATAAAGGTAACTGAATTTGTTGAATGCTTTCATATTGCATTATGGTTATGTTACATTTCAAAAATTTTACTGTTTTTCAACTAGAAGCCTATGAAGCTGCTTGTTAATCTTTTTTCTTGATACAGGCTGATAATATCTATATCTGTATCTATAATTTTAAGTTTGTTACAAACAAAATAAAACTAACATTTTTATATTTGAAGGGAGCTGAATAAGCTCTTAGATAAAAAGTCTGTCCACCATCTTTGATTAACGTGGATTCTAGCAGTCGTCACTTGAGTTCTCTTGCAACCTCCTGCACTTGAAAGAGACTTATTATTATGTTTTGTTGACAGTTGAGAGTAGACTATGTGACACCAGATTTTGAGCAAAAATAGAATATTCTATTGTCTGTCATTCTCAGTATGAAAATGTATGTCATTAGAGCATTATTAAAAATGATCTGAGTTTTCCTGTCCAAGAACATGGAATGCTTTTCTAATCATTGTCTTCTTTTATGTCTTTCACTAAAGTTTTATAATTTTATGAATAAAGGATTGAACAACGTTTTCTAGATATATTCCTAGGTACTGGGTATTTTCTATCTCCTGTTTCGTGAAAATATATTCATCTTATTTACATTTGAAAACTGTAATTTTTGTTAATTTTCAAAATATTTGTTTTAAGTTTAAAATCTCTCTCATTAGGTTTACCATTTGGAAAATCACCAGACTAATAATGTTCAAATTATGAAAATTTAATATCTTCCTTTTTAATAGTTGTTTTTTGTTTATTATTTATTTTCTCATTTTTGCACCAGCATATATATTTCCCTTAGAATGTTGTAACAAGGGTAGTACTAGCAGATTGCCTTGACATGTTTAAAAACATACTTTTAACATTTCAGCTTTACAATTTATTTCTTTTTAATTTTTTAAATTTAATTTAACTTTTTTTATTTTATTACATTATGTTAATCTCCATACATTACATCATTTGTTTTTGGTGTAGTATTCCATGATTCATTGTTTGCATATAACACCCAGTGCTCCATTCAGTATGAGCCCTCTTTAATACCTATCACCAGGCTAACCCACCCCCCAACTTCCCTCCCTCTAGAACCCTCAGTTTGTTTCTCACAGTCCATAGTCTCTCATGGTTTGTCTCCCCTCTGATTTCTCCCCCTTCATTTTTCCCTTCCTACTATCTCCTTTTTTTAACATATAATGTATGATTTGTTTCAGAGGTGCAGGGCTGTGATTCAACAGTCTTACACAATTCATAGTATAGCACTCACCATAGCACATACCCTCCCCAGTGTCTATCACCCACCCACCCCGTGCCTCCCACCCCCCACCACTCTACCAACCCTCTAGCTGGCCTTGAAAAATTCATGGAAGATATTAGAGAAACCCTTTCTGGAGAAATAAAAGAACTAAAATCTAACAAAGTTGAAATCAAAAAGGCTATTAATGAGGTGCAATCAAAAATGGAGGCTCTAACTGCTAGGATAAAGGAGGCAGAAGAGATAATTAATGATATAGAAGACCACATGATAGAAAATAAAGAAGCTGAGAAAAAGAGATAAACAACTACTGGATCACGAGGGCAGAATTTGAGAGACAAGTGATACCATAAGATGAAACAATATTAGAATAATTGGGATCCCAGAAGAAGAAGAAAGAGAGAGGGGGGCACAAAGTATATTGGAGCAAATTATAGCAGAGAACTTCCCTAATTTGGGGAAGAAAACAGGCATCAAAATATAGGAGGAACAGAGAATCCCCTCAAAATCAATAAAAATAGGTCAACACCCTGACATCTAATAGTAAAACTTACAAGTCTCAGAGACAAAGAGAAAATCCTGAAAGCAGCTCGGGACAAGAGATTTGTAACCTACAATGGTAGAAACATTAAATTGGCAACAGACTGATCCACAGAGACCTGGCAGGCCAGAAAGGACTGGCATGATGTATTCAGAGCACTAAATGAGAAAAATATGCAGCCGCGAATACTATATCCAGCTAGGGAGTCATTGAAAATAGATGGAGAGATAAAAAGCTTCCAGGACAAAAATTAAGGAATTTGCAAACACGAAACCAGCCCGACAAGAAATATTGAAAGGGGTCCTCTAAGCCAAGAGACAGCCTAAAAGTAACATAGAACAGAAAGGAACACAGACAATATACAGTAACAGTCACCTTACAGGCAATACAATGGCATTAAATTCATACCTTTCAATAGTTACCCTGAATGTAAATGGGCTAAATGCCCCAATCAAAAGACACTGGCTATCAGATTGGATAAAAAAAACAAGATCCATTGATATGCTGTCTGCAAGAGACTCATTTTAGACCCAAAGACACCCCCAGATTGAAAGTGAAGGGGTTGAAAATCATTTACTGTGCTAAGGAACACCAAAACAAAACTGGGGTAGCCATCCTTATAAGAGACAAATTAGATTTTAAACCAAAGTCTATAATAAGAGATGAGGAAGGACGCTATATCCTACTTAAAGGGTCTATTCAACAAGAAGATCTAACAATTGTAAATATCCATGCCCCTAACATGGGAGCAGCCAATTATATAAGCCAATTAATAACAAAAGCAAAGAAACACACTGACAGTAATACAATAATAGTGGGGGACTTTAACACCCCCTTCACTGAAATGGACAGATCATCTAAGCAAAATATCAACAAGGAACAAAAGACTTTAAATGACACACTGGACCAAATGGAGTTCACAGACATATTCAGAACATTCCATCCCAAAGCAACAGAATACACATTCTTCCCTAGTGGCCATGGAACATTTTCCAGAATAGATAACATCCTAGGTCACAAATCAGGTCTCAACCAGTACCAAAAGATTGGGATCATTCCCTGCATATTTTCAGACCACAATGATTTGAAACTAGAACTCAATCACAAGAGGAAAGTCAGAAAGAACTCAAATACATGGAGGCTAAAGATTATCCTACAAAAGAATGAATGGGTCAAACAGGAAATTAAAGAATTAAAAAAAAATCATGGAAACAAATGAAAATGAAAACACAACTGTTCAAAATCTTTGGGATACAGTAAAGGCAGTCCTAAGAGGAAAGTATATAGCAACACGAGCCTTTCTCAAGAAACAAGAAAGGTCTCAAATATACAACCTAACCCTACACCTAAAGGAGCTGGAGAAAGAACAGCAAATAAAGCCTAAACCCAGCAGGAGAAGAGAAATAATAAAGATCAGAGCAGAAATCAATGAAAAAGAAACCAAAGAACAGTAGAACAGATCAACAAATCGAGGAGCTGGTTCTTTGAAAGAATTAATAAGATTGATAAACCCCAGGCCAGACTTATCAAAAAGAAAAGAGAAAGGACCCAAGTAAATAAAATCATGAATGAAAGAGGAGAGATCACAACCAACACCAAAGAAACACAGTTATAAGAACATATTATGAATAACTACATGGCAGCAAATTACATAATCTGAAAGAAATGGGTGCATTCCTAGAGATGTATAAACTACCAAAGCTGAACCAGGAAGAAATAGAAAACCTGAACAGACCTATAATCACTAAGGAAATTGAAGCAGTCATCAAAAATCTCCCAACAAACAAGAGCCCAGGGCCAGATGGCTTCCAAGGGGAATTCTACCAAACATTTAAAGAAGAATTAATACCTATTCTTCTGAAACTGTTCCAAAAAATAGAAATGGAAGGAAAACTTCCAAACTCATTTTATGAGGCTACCATTACCTTGATCCCAAAACCAGACAAAGACCTCATCAAGAAGGAGAATTAGACCAATATCCTTGATGAACATTGATGTAAAAATTCTCACCAAAATACTAGCCAATAGGATCCAACAGTATATTAAAAGGATTATTCACCACGACAAAGTGGGATTTATCCCTGGGCTGCAAGGTTGGTTCAACATCCGCAAATCAACCAACGTGACACAATACATTAATAAAAAAAAAGAACAAGAACCATATGATCCTCTCAATAGATGCAGAAAAAGCATTTGACAAAGTACAGCATCCTTTCTTGATCAAAACTCTTCAGAGTGTAGGGATAGAGGGTACATACCTCAATATCATAAAAGCCATCTATGAGAAACCCACAGTGAATATCATTCTCAATGGGGAAAAACTGAGAGCTTTTCTCCTAAAGTCAGGAACACAGCAGGGATGTCCACTATCACCACTGCTATTCAATATAGTACTAGAAGTCCTAGCCACAGCAATCAGACAACAAAAAGAAATAAAAGGCATCTGAATTGGCAAAGAAGAATTCAAACTCTCACTCTTTGCAGATGATATGATACTTTATGTGGAAAACCCAAAAGACTCCACCCCAAAACTGCTAGAACTCATACAGGAATTCAGTAAAGTGGCAGTATATAAAATCAATGCACAGAAGTCAGTTGCATTTCTATACACCAACAGCAAGACAGAAGAAAGAGAAATTAAGGAGTCAATCCCATTTACAATTGCACCCAAAACCATAAGACACTTAAGAATAATTCTAACCAAAGAGGCAAAGGGTCTGTACACAGAAAACTATAAAATACTCATGAAAGAAAGTGAGGAAGACACAAAGAAATGGAAAAGTGTTCCATGCTCATGGATTGGAAGAACAAACATTGTGAAGATGTCAATGCTACCTAGAGCAATCTACACATTTAATGCAATTCCTATAAAATACCATCCACTGTTTTCAAAGAAATGGAACAAATAATCCTAAAATTTGTATGGAACCAGAAGAGACCCCGAATAGCCAATGTTGAAAAAGAAAAGCAAAGCCGGCGGCATCACAATTCCGGACTTCCAGCTCTATCACAAAGCTGTCATCATAAAGACAGTATGGTACTGGCACAAAAACTGACACATAGATCAATGGAACAGAATACAATTTATTTTTGACAAAGTACCAATAAATATAATTTATCAAGATAAGGATTTGTTTAATCCTATTCTGAGCTTGTTAAGGGTTACTAACATAAATGATTATTGAATTTTATTTTTTTAGTTTATGGAAATATATTACCTCAGATTAAAATGCATTGAAAGATTTTCTGTTGTGAAGAAAACTTGTATTCCTCAAATATCTAACAATTAGTTAATTTCTTTATCTGTTTAAGATTACTGCATCAATATTTATGAGCCAGGAATTAAGTAATTCTGACTGGGATCAGAAGCCATGTTCTTTTTTTTAAGATTTTATTTATTTATTTTAGAGAGAGTGCATGTAAACAGGGGGAGAGAAGAGGAGGAGACAACCCACAGCAGATGTGCACTCAGCACAGAGCTGACACCTGGCTCCATCCCAAGACACCAAGATTATGACCCAAACTGAAACCAAGAGTTGGCTGACCAACCCATTCAGCCACCCAGGCACACCCAGAAGCCCATGTTCTTAGTCACTGCCTCATGGTGCCTCTCCATTACCCAGGGATCACACTAGTATGTGTGTACCCGGAGACATTTGTCTGGTGTATGTATGGATGTGTATATATAATATTATATTATACTTTATATCATTATATATCATATTATGTTATATATATTATAATGACATTATATATTATAATGACATAATATAATAATATATATCATATTATGAAAGAAAGTGATTATTAATATAATAATATTATTATAATATGATATATATTATATTATATATTATTTATTATATATTATAATGACATAATATAATAATATATATTACAATATTATTATGACATAATATATATTATAATGACATAATACAATATATATAATGATGACACAATATATATTATATATATTATAATGACATAATATAATACATATCATATTATTATAATATAATATATAAATTATTAATTTTAATTTATATTGTTGAAATTAATACAACTATAAATCAAGAGGAAATGAATAAATCAAATGCTTATCATAAATATATGTCATAATATTGGACTAATTAAAAAAACATCCTCATACATCTACATATATGCATACATTTACCTCTACACCTACACCTATGCTTACATCTTCATGTATGTGTGTGTATATCCATTTATCTGTCTATATGTATCTTAGCATAGGTATAACTTAAACACATAATATTGAATGCTGCAGAAAAACATAAATATATAGATAATCATAGCAATGGAAATTTAAGCATTCATGTATAAATACTATATATGTTTTATAAATATACATATATGAATGCACATTAAAAAAACAGAATTATGCTGTGCCCCTGGAGAACAGAGTAATGGGGTGAAACAGGGAAAGCTGACAAAAAGAACTGTGATTTTGTATGTATTTTGTAAATTTATATGTATTTATATGTATAAATATACAAAGTGAGAAGATGATTAATGACAATAATGGGCAAACTATGAGTGTGTGGGTGTATTCGCTTAAGTATCAAAAGTTTATATTTTTAAATACAGCTACAAACTAAGTAAAATACGAAACACGAACTTTTGAGACAATTGGTATAGCTTTATCTGTCCTCCATTCTTTAATAACCTCTGAATTGTGATTTAATCTCAGTGTCCGGAATAAAAAGTTTAGTAATTTAGACATCTTAAAAATTAGTGACAACAGTTATTTAATTGTCTCAAGATAATTGTGTGTAAATTATCAAAATGGTGCCATGTTTCAGTTTAATGCGTTTTCTATTTCCTGGCTTCTTGTACAAAACTTTAAACATTGAAAAAAAATGCTTTAAAATTAATGTAAGCAAATTTTTTCCCTGACTCAATATATTCTCCTTTCTCATGGACAAAACACAGGTTTTTCCTGGATTGCATTTAACTTAATTTAGACTAAATTTAAATTTAGATTAGACTCTTAATTTATGGGGCGCCTGGGTGGCTCAGTAGGTTAAGAGTCTGCCTTTAGCTCAGGTCATGATCCCAGGATCCTGGGATCAAGTCTCGCATCGGGCTTCTTGCTCAGTGGGGAGCCTGCTTCTCCCTCTCCCTCTGCCTCTCCCCTGCTCATGCTCTCTCTCTCTGTCAAATACATAAATAAAATCTTTAAAAAAAAAAGGCTCTTAATTTAGGCTTTCTGGTTTGGTGATTGTTTTTAAAAGTCATGAAAGAGGGGCACCTGGGTGATTCAGTTGGTTGGGCAGCAGACTCTTGATTTGAGCTCAGGTCATGATCTCATGGGTCCTGGTATTAAGCCCTATCAGGGGCTCTGCACTCAGTAGGAAGTCTGCTTGAGGATTCTTTTTCCCTCTCCCTCTGCCTTTCCCCTGACTTGTGCATGTGCACAGGCTCTCTCTCTCTCAAATAAATAAATATTTTTTTAAAGTGTTTTTCTTACACATGCAGACATTCTTATTTTGTACATTAGTATCTGACACTTTTAGCAAAAGTATAACAGCGTCCTAGAATCCAATTGGATTCGTTCAGACTATCTCTTCACCTTACAGTGAAGAACTGTGAGGAATTTAAAGGAAAAAGAAGTGAAGAGGGGGCACTGCAGGTGAGTCTCAGGATAAATGGCTGAGTCACTGAAACTGAAGTAAATGATGAATTCTTTGCCTCACATCATTTCCATTTTAATCTGCTTGAATACAAATAAAACACTGAAATAGAACATGTTCTAGAGAATGTATATTTGGGTATTTTACTTCTAGTCAGTTGAATTTAATTCTATTTGTGGTTTAAAAATCCAACTGACATTTGAGGAGTGGTGATAATAGCAAAGTGCTCACTAACTTGCTGATGAAGTACATTCTTGCATTCTTCTGCTTCATTTGCAAACTCTGTAAAATGAATTCTGTTCTCTGACAGGTCACTTGTCATTCTTTCCCATTGTATTAGAATACAGAACACTTCAACTCAGCACTGGGAATAATGCAGCTATCTTATTTTACGTTACTTCTTGGTAGTTTATATGACAAAAATCTAATCTACAATACATTTCAATATGTCACTATTTTAATGAAAAAGGTCTACCTCAATAGCATTAATATAGCTGCAGCTAGTAATTGTGGGGCACTGGGTTTAAATGGGGAGCCAAGGGATGTGACCTGAAACTGTAATATTACCACAGATCGGTAATCATATGTAGTACACGCCGTTCATCCTCAGATTTAATTTAAATCAGCAAGAGTGGAGCTTCATAAAATCACACTTTAGAGCTAGGTGAGCTCTTATAATAACATAATATAATCCTTTCATTTAATAAATGGGAATGCTATGACGTTCATAAAAGGTTATTAACCTTCTCAAGACCATTCACATAGCCATCCATAGTAATATACTATAATGCATAATATATTTTTATTTTACAATATCTGTATTTACATACAGTACAATTAACAATAAAGTAAATTTAATCATATAATGCATTAGTTTTCTTAGGCTTTGAGAAGACATTTCTCTTTGGGTGGGCTTTTTATCATTCTCAAAACAAATTTGAGAAATAAAATTTCCATTTAAAGCATAGGACACCAAGTTAAATTCAAATTTCAGATAACCAATGACTTATTTTAGACTAAGTATACCCTATATAATATTGGTAAGATACTTCTGCAAAAAAAAAAAAAAAATACTAACCCTATATCTAAAATTCAAATCTAGGGGTGCCTGGGTGGCTCACTTGGTTAAGCGTCTGACTCTTGATTTTTGGCTCAGGTAATGATCTCAGGGTCCAGAGATGAAGCCCCGAGTCGGGCTCCATGCTGAACGGGGAGCCTACTTAAAATTCTCTCTCTCCCTCTCTCTCTGCCCCTCCCTGCTCACAAACACACTCTTTCTCTCTAAAATAAAATGAAATGAAGCAAAGTAAAATAAAATAAAATAAAATTCAAATTCAAATTTAACTGAGTATTTTTATTTTCTTAATCTGGCAACCTTAGCCCCAATCTCCAGCTACCTTTAGAACCTCAGAACAAGGGCACCTGGGTGGCTCAGTCAGTTAAGTGTCTGCCTTCGGCTCAGGTCATGATCCCAGGGTCCTGGGATCAGTCCTGCTCAGCAGGGAGTCTGCTTCTCCCTCTGCCCCTCCCACTCGTTCTCTCAGTCTCTCTTTCTCTCAAATAAATAAATAAAATCTTTAAAAAAAGAACCTCAGAACAAGAATGAAAATCTAATTCATAAGATAGTTATTAGGTTTTTAGTAATTTGTAGCTTCTTATATATTATACCCACTAACCCTTGGTTGGTTTTTGTATCGTGAATATATATACACCTACATTGTAACTTTTCTTCTATTTACTTAAGTTATGCTTGACTATTCATATATGAATAGTCAAATTTTATTAATCATTTGTTTTATACTTAATATTTGTGTCTCATCCTTCTCTTTTGAAAAATCTAAAGAATTTACATATATTTTCTACCAACAGTTTAAAGGTTTATTTTTTTTAAGATTTACATCATAATCAACATGACACTAATTCCTGTATAAAGCGTGAGATGGAAATATAATTTTTCCTTTTACATAAAATAATAACTTTTCCTAGCTCATCTCTCCATTCAAGCGGCATGTCATTTCTCTCACAAACTCATGTATGCACAGGGTGACTGTAAGCTCTGTGTTTTGTGCAAGCTTAGTTCTCCCATCGAGAACTGTCAAAATCCCAGATGTAAGCAAGACCTGAGATTGGAAATAAATACTTCCATCAAAAACCTTCACATAAACTGAAGCCTTTATCCAAGACACACATCGTAGCAGGAAGCAGAAAATATACCTCCTGGTAACAAATGCAGTCAGACCTGGCTGAAGACTTAAAAAGAAAAGGAAATGGATGAGATAAAGCTGTTTTCTTGAAATATAGTTATTTGGTCACGTAAGTGTAAATAGCGAGTAGTGGACAAAATCATACCTTGCATGCAATTTAATGTTGTTCTCCATAGCTACTAGGGTGTCCATCATCACTGGAACTTTCTGGTCTGGAGTGGGAAAACAGTCACTTTGAGTGAAAAATTATAAAAGATATTATTGCTTCAATTTTGAGGATAAGTAGATGCTAGTAGACCAAAGATTGATTATCCAAAAAGCCAGGTTCTGAGGTTGAGCTTGAGATGAGATGTTAGAAGTCTACACAGTGAAATGTATGAGGTGTCTGTGGAAAAAGTCGCCACTGAAAAAAGTGCAGGAAAAGTTCATCTTCCTACAACATAGTGAATGTTCTCCAAAATGGCTGCTGCTGATGGGTGTTATGTCTCTGAAGCAGCTGTTCCCTCATCTTCTTATCTTGCAATAACCCATGTCTGGTGGTGCAGAGCCAGTGACTCAGCAAAATCATTCATGTTGGAAGAGAGGAACCATAGCCTTGATCTTTCTTATAAAGCAAGGTAAAGAATGCAGTATTCATTGTGTCACTTAAAAAAAATAAAAAAGTAAGAAAAAATAAAATCTATAAATGTGGGGAGAAATCAGAGATATCATAAAATAATCTAGCTGTGGCAGATGACAGATTAAGCTGCCTCAATGGGTATTATGCTTAAAGAAGAAAATTACTGTTTACTTCTGGCATAAGAAATAATTCACAGATATCTTGGGCTACTTCCTTGTGCTAACTAGTTTTAAATTTGCCTTCAGATCTCAGGTAAAATTGATGCTCTGAAAAAAAAAATTGATGCTCTGAAAGAAGATGTGCATGTTTAGACCCTCAAATGTCTAACATTGTACACCACAAATAAAGAAAAGCACCATGAACAGCTACTGAGCACTGAATTTAGCCTTTTATTTATTTCAGCTATTTCAGGACTGCTTTTAATTGGAGGTTAACACTGAGGCAAAAAGGGCAGAGTGAAATTCCTCAGTCTTCATCAAGAATCACTATGCACACCAATAGCACAAGCAACAAAATGAAAAAAAGGAATAGATAAATTGGATTTAACCAAATTTAAACTTTTGTGTCTCAAAAAAAATGCCATAAACAAAGTGAAGAGACAACCCACAGAATGGGAAAAAATATATGAACATACATGTCTGGTAAGAGACTTGTATCTAGAATACATTTAAAAAAAAACATAATTCAATGATAAAAACACAATCCAGTTGAAAAATAGGCAAAGAATTTGATCAGATATTTCTCCCAATAAGATATACAAATAACCAATAAGCAATGAAAAGATGTGCTCAACATCATTAGTCATTAGACAAACACAAATCAAAACCATAATGAGTTATCCCTTGACACTGGGACAGTTGTAATCAAAAACACAGATAATAAAAAAAATGTTGATAATGATGTGGAGAAATGAGAACCTTCATACACTGCTGATCAAATGTGAAATGGAGAATTTACTTTGGTAAAGTTGGGTAATTTCTCAAAGGTTAAACAAAGAATTATGAGATAACTAAGAGAAATGACAGCATATGTCTACACAAAAACTTGTACACAAATATTCATACCATCATTGTTCGAAATAGTTAAAAAATGTAAACAATCCAAACACTCATCAGCTGATGAATGAATAAATAAAATGTGGTATATCCATGCAATGGAATGTTACTTAGCAATAAAAAGAAAGTATGAAACATGCTACAACACTGTTCATCACCAATGAGGTTATATGTCACATGGGATGAATTTGCAAAGAAAGATGAATTTGTAAGATGAGATCCCCTGCATTTCCCAAAGAAAGATGAATTTGCATGCTGAGATCCCCTGCATTTCCCCCTGTGGGAAGATGACCTGGCCTGAAACAATCCATGCTTTTTCTTTTGCTAGTAACTCTTGCCCCACCCTTCCTTCCTATAAAAACCCATTTTGTACAACTCCTCAGAGCTCCCCTCTACTTGCTAGATGGGTGTCTGGTTTATGTATGGTTTAATAAAGCCAATTAGATCTTCAAACATACTTGGTTGCATTTTGTTTTTTAACACCAGTCACAAAAGACCATATATTGTGTAATTCCATTTATATGAAAGATCCAGAATAGACAAATCTATAGAGACAGAAAGTAGATTAGTGGTTGACTGCAGAATGGGGTTGAGAGAAGTAGGGGTGATAATGGGCATAGGATAATTTTGGGAGGGAGTAGTGATGGAAATGTTTTATAACTGATTATGGTAATGCTTACATAATGCTTACACAGCTCTATGAATATATGAAAAACTATTGAATTTACCCTCCAAATGGGTGAATTTTATGGTATGTGAATTCTATGCCAATAAATGGGTTACAAAAAAAGTTAAAATAATAGGTTCACTATAGTCCCATCCACAGTGCCCAGAGGCTCAGTGGAGCCCAGAGGCAGAGCCTCTAGGGTTATCTCCATCAGCTGGGAAATAAGCATTCTCAGTAATACCCCATTCAGTTGCAGCAGGTAAGTGTGGGCTGGATTCATGATGAGAACTTGCCCCATTAATTTCAGGTAATGCCCTGTGACACAGGAAGAACACATTCAAATTCTTTTGAAGGACAATCTAGAATATTGGGAGCTTATCTTCACCCATTGTGGAAGATCTATCAAGACTGGTTTGGGGTCAGTATGGAGAGAAAGATGTGAGCCATCATTATCCAAGGTTTAAAAAAAAAAAAAATTGCAATTAAAACAGCCTATATAAAGAAACTCTCTAAGTGTGTAATCAGGCCACAGTCACCAGATGTGAATACAGGAAAAGAAGTTCAGCAAGGGGATGACAAAGACAAAGCACCACCTGAAATAGGGGATTTTAATCACAAGGATCATGTATGGGATGCATGGGGCTTTGGCTCTGGATTGAGACAAAATTGACTAAATAAGATACTGAAAGTCAAAAGTCCATGAAAAACAAACAAACAGGAAATCCATAGGAAGTATAGAATTAGCATGCGAGTTTGTCCAAGATTGAGACAAAGAGCTAACAAGATCTGCAGAAAGGAACCAGGCAAGGTCAAAGCCAATCTGAACACCAATGCACCTTAACGAGCTGCAAAAGTGCGCGCCCTGGACTCTGGCAGCAGGTCATGTTGTCCCAGGCATGGTCGCCTTGGAGGTACACCTGAGCTTGCCAACCTGGGGGACTGCGGCTGTTGATCACTGAAAACAACAGCCTGGCTTATTAGTCAAGGTGGAGAAAAGGCAACAATTCTGTTTTCAACCTGAAGCATTTCTCTGACCACAGTCAATAAAAATTTCCATACTTAATTCGGCTTTCAAGTGTTTTTCTTCTGTTCAATATTCTGCAGTAACAAAAAACTTCTTTACTATAGCAAAAGAAATAGCATTGCATGCTAACTATGCTTCTCAAGTGAAAATATTTCATGTGCAGAAGGCTTACTACTTTGAATAGTTTCATCCTGCTAGTGTAATAGCAATTTTCTCAAGATCTCTAGGAACCCAACTGGTTTTGTCTAAGTCTATTGATTAATTCATTTAAAAAAAATGGAGCAAAGTGTTTTATTTCTGATACATTCCACACAGTTAAGAAAAAAAATCTTTTTGGTTTAAATGTTTATTGATGGGTTAAATTATTCTTAGAATGACTATATAAACTGAAATATATCATTAACTATTTTTTGAATGAATTTATAGGATGAGCGACAGGAAAGGAATATAAATTAGAATTTTAAATGAATAAAAATGCATAGTTGCACCTTTTTATTTCCAAGTTTATGAATATTTGTGAATCAGAACTTGAGAAGGAAAATGTCTGCCTCCCTTTTCCTTTAATGGCAACAATATAATTTTCCTTGTGCTAGCTAAATGCCACTTCAGTTATAAGGATGAAAAGGGATAAAGAAGGGAAAAAAGGTAAAAGAAAGAAGGCAACAATAAGTAAATGAAAGCAAACTTTCATGCAGCTTTAAAGAGACTCAAAGAAACTCTAGGCGTTTTTCTGCATTTCTTTCTCTCAGATCCTTGCTCCTATTTCACCTTAAACATAAGAAACCATATTGCAATGAAATTCAACTTGAATAGAAGCTTCCTCACTTACTATTACCATTCTATGAGCTTACAAATGTTGGAAATATGCAGGAGCTTCTATATTACTAAAGAAAAATTTCTGATATTTTCTAAACATACTTAACAAGCGTTTTAGAGCCTGTGTAATCAGGCTTCTCACAAATAGCTGGGCTATTTTATTTGTACTCACAGAATAGATAAGCAGAACATTCATAAACCTCAAGGAGAGGGATCCTCTAACGTTTTAAGGAGTCTACTCAAATTAAACATCTTCAGTAAACAACATTTATTAACAGGGAATGTGAAATATTTGGGTTTTGTTTGTTTGTTTGTTTGTTTGAGAGAGAGAGAGAGAGACTGAGAGCTTGAGTGGGGAAAGGGGCAGAGGCAGAGGGAGATAGAGAATCCTAAGCAGGATCCACGCTCAGAGTAGAGTCGATGCAGGGCTGGATCCCATGACTCTGAGATCATGACCTGAGCCAAAATCAGTAATCACACATCAAACCAACTGAGCCACCCAGGTGTCCTGAAATATTTCTGTATTCGTAAAACAACTTGCCATTTTGTTTAAGTCAATAATCATCATAATTATTATCTTTTATTAATATAGATGAAGTAAAAATTTTAAAAAGAACATTTGAGAGAAATCAAACATGCATAATCAACTAAAATTTGTCAGAATTATGACAACGATAGTAAAAATAATCAACTTTTCCTTCACTTTATTAATATAGATGAAGTAAAAATTTTAAAAAGAACATTTGAGAGAAATCAAACATGCATAATCAACTAAAATTTGTCAGAATTATGACAACGATAGTAAAAATAATCAACTTTTCCTTCACTCAAGATAGTAAAAATAATCAACTTTTCCTTCACTCAACTTTATCTATGGTCTATTGTATGCTAAACTTTGTTCACAACACTGGTAATACAGCTGTACTAATATAATGCTAGTAAGAGACCATAAAGAAAAGGAACCCACACATCATAACATGCTAGGCGGTAATAAGCATTATCTGTAAGTATAAAATGGTAGGGAGGAAAATTTCAGGGTTAAGATGTTAAAGCAAAGACTGAAGATGTAATGAAGATGAAGCCATGTATTGGGGTAGGGAGCAAAGCTGAGTGAAGAAACATTAGCAAAAACATGCTTTTCCTGCATAAGGAGTAGCCCAGAGGACCATGTAGCTACAGAGCAGTAAGCAGAAGAAGGCGACCCGAGCTACGTCCATCAGCAAAGTGACTGGGGCAACACTAAAATAGAGTTGTGTGGACCCACATCATCATTTATTAAATCACTTATGTTTTCTTATATTGTGTCATGTGTTGCTGAGCATTGGTTGAAACCAGAATAACTCATTCTGTATCAAAGGTGGGTTTTTTGTTTGTTTTTGTTTTTAAGATTTTATTGATTTATTTGAGAAAGAGAGAGAGTGTGAGAGCACACAAGTTGGGGAGAGGGGCAGGGGGAGAGGAAGGAGCAGACTCCCCCGTTGAGCAGGGAGCCCAATGCGGGTCTCAGTCCTAGGAACCTGGGACCATGACCTGAGCTGAAGGCCGTTGCTTAACTGACTGAGCCCCCCCAGGTGCCCCTCAAAGATGTTTTTATATTGTTTTGTTTTGAAGCTCTCTAAAGTAGTTCCTTCTACAATATCCTTCTGGCCACTTAAGTAATTTTAAAACTGTAGAAGTAACATGTGTGGAAATACTGCAATGGAGCAAAGTCTACTGGGATAAACTGTGACATGTTGACACTGAACAATATATTTTAAAGAATTTGGTAAAACAGCTTTTAGGCTATCTCTTAGCCAAGTGGAATTACCTAACATCTTCCATTCTTTCTCTGAAAAACACTCAGATGGTAGGGCAGGTATCTCTTTAAGATCCTGATTTTACGTGGCAGCATTATTCACAGTAACAAAACAACATTAAGTGTCCGTCAATGGAAAAATGGATAAATAAAATGTGGCATACCCACACACAATGTATTTAACCTTAAAAATGATGAAAACCTTGTCATATGTGACAACATGAATGAAATTGGAAGATATTATGCTAAGTTAAATAAGCAGGTACAGAAGGACAAATAGGTCATGATTCCATTTATATGAAGTATCTAAAATAGTCAAATTCATAAAAACAGAGAGTAGAATAGTGATTGCCAGGGACTGGGGGAGGGGGAAGTTGGGGAGCTTCTGTTCAAAGGGTGTAAAGTTACAGTTATATAGAATGAGTAAGTTCTAGAGATCCATTGTACAACATTGTGCCTATAGTTTGTTAACTATAATACTGGACTGTGCACTTAAAAATTTGTTAAGAAGTAGATTTCATAACTTTTTTTACTATAGTAAGAAATGGTAATAAAATGAAAAAAAAAAGAAAAACAAGAAAAACCCTCAAAAATGCCATGGCTCACTGTACGCTTGCACTGGTAGCCTACGATCTATGACCATCTGCATACCTTTGTTTTCACCAACTGAGTTGTTGGCTTACCAAAAGTCAGTTGTGTTATTCTCACACTTGTTCATGTCAATTGTATTTTTTATTATAATTATTTAATGTCATTTTTTTACAGTGTGTTTCAGAGGAAGGGCTTTGACTCCCTGTAAAATTGTTACTGAATCAATATACAATTATAAGTTTAAACCTTAAGTGAAATGTTTAAAATGTCTATGTATTATTTTAATTTTCCATTTTATTTAACTTTTGAAATTAAATTAGTGTTTAATGGTCTCAAAGAAAAGAGTTTCCACCACAGAGTGTCACTGCTTGTCATTTCCCCTGATTATTTACCATTAAACGATTACTTCCTTTGGATCTTCAGAACTCTGTTTATTTCTAGTGGTCCATTCAATCAGTACAATTGCTGAGAGTATGAATATCTTAAGCAGTATCAGCTAATATCTTAGGAGTGACAAGCCTCCCCAAACTGACCTCCAGCTAGAGAGCTAGACCCTGATAAGATGGGCCATGCTGCAGATGCCTGGAATGGAAATGAGGAAGAAAAAATATTATAATATCACCATTTCTCCTAAGGCCTGGTGTTGAAAGAGCAAAATACTTACATTTAGGAAAAAGAAATAAGACTTCTTAGTGGGATGTTAAGAAGGATGTTTTAGTTCTAACTTGTTAAGTGCAAGTCAGATTTGAAAAAAAAAAATGAGGAGGGGGAAAAAAAGCTGGAGGACAAAGAGGCAATAAGCCAAAAAATGTGAGGTCCAATTAAATTATGTAACCTAACAGCTAACTTTTGTGTGTGTGAGCTCACCGCTGGAGGGCACCGAGTTCACTCAGATGTTCCCTCCCGCTCAGGCGCAGGCATTGGCAAAAGGCAACTCCAAGGAGGTTACAGTTTGAAAATATTTGAGTAGCTAAATATCATTTATTGTCCTTAAAATGTATTTCCTATTAGTTTCTTAGGAAAGGAATTTCTACATTAAAACTATGCACATCTGGCTTATATACAATAGTCATTAAAGTTTTTAAAATAAAACTTTTCCGAAGTCTAATTAACATGTACAACTTCATCACATCATCTGCCCCAATAAATTAATTGTAGGGTCCTCTACATTTCATCTTATTCAAGTATTATCATTCCGGATATTAATTTTCAAAAATCTTATTCTGGATGCTAAACCAAGCATATAGAATAAATACGCTTTTTTGGAAATGCAACATTTGAAAACTATCACATGATTTCTAAACGTAAGGCAAACTATGCAAGTATTAACATGATATGTCATCAAGGAAATAGAAGACTCAAATAAATTATAAATGTCAGGAGTGTATATTGTCAAAGTAAATATTAAGGACAATTGCACTATTTAATGGGAACAAAGTTTTCATTTAGAGGCATTATAAATTTATTAAGAATAAAATTCTACTTACTCTTGGTGGGCAGATAATCAGAAAAGGAATTTAAAGAAAGGAACACAGGTTTTAGGTGTCTGTATGAATTCTGATGTGGTTTTAGTGAGGTAGAGACTATTTAAGTGTTTACAAGGTCAGCATTTTGAAGCATTTATGATTGTAGTGTGATATATCCTTTGTTAGCAAAGGAAACAAGGGAGAAGCAGCAACAATAGTGACAACAAAACCTCTGATTTAAAAAAAAAAACAAAACTTATTAAGCCCCCCAACCTCTGGGAAAAATGGCATACTTGGGACTTATGCTCACATATATGTGACTTATTACATTTTCAGCTTGCCTGTGGAGCCTGTAAAAGACCTTTATGTTTAACACAGAAGATAAACATCCTTAGAGAAATCCTAGAGAAGGAGGAGAGTAAGAATAATATAAAAAATAAAGAAAGTAAAGAAAATAGCAGAGATCAGTCTCACAAAGAAAGTGATAGCCAGAGCTTCAGGCTATGATTGTAGAAAAACTAGAAAACAAAGCTCAGAGTTTTAGAAAGCTGTTTTAGCTAAAGATGAAACCATGACTCAATTCAAAATGCTAGATGACACACATCTCCTCTATCTCTGGTTCCAGATCCATAAAGTCAATAGTCTTGGGGGTAACTTAAATTACAATTTACTCACCAAAATATTACTATACTGAGAAAAGAGTTTGTTGAATATCTACAATCTGGGTTTCTTGATTTCCTCCCCCCTAGAAATAGCTGATATTGCTGATGTTCAGGATAGACTTGGATATTATAGAATAAGCATGGTTCAGTTGAAAATTTCATTCACAGTGAAATAAATTATTTTGTCCAGTATTTAACTCAATAGTAGCAAAATTTAATTTCCCATTTGGAATCAACTTTCACCTACTAAATATAGACTTGGAACATATGTATGTACACACATACCTATAAATATTCACGTATGTATATAAATATGTATATGTATATCAATACATAAAAATAGGGTTGTTTACAAAAGTATGGTATCTGTTATGTGTTATTGTGTGTATATTTATTATTTTTAACCTGCTACAAATAGGTCTTTGCATGTGTGCTATTAGTACCTGCTAGTATTTGTATATACAGCATATATGTGGGCAGAGGATATTATTGTGTGTGATTATTATATATATATAACCATATGTCTAGGTAAAATATTAGGTTTTCACTTTATCTCTATTCTTATTTCTATAGAGTTCTGGACTTCCTCTCTCCTGACCCACTATACAACTGCCCCATCTCCTCCCTTTATATTTGTTCTCCAGAACACCCATTCACTTTACTCAAGAAAGATCATCTTCAAATCATTTTTCATATTCTACAGTAAATTTGGAAAAAGACTAAGAAAGAAGAGAAGATTCATCAATCAAGTATCTCCATGTTGGAAATATTCAGTGATTCTTCCAAGATCTCACATTTTCTATACATCTTCCACATAGATGCGCTGACTGCCCTTGCCTTTCACTCTTTTCCAAAAATATCTGTAAAGTGAATAGCCTTGGTAGGTAGAGATAATGGGGCTTCTTTTGAAACAAAAGGCAGGTGTGCTTTCCATCTGGTTAAATAGATAATGTCTTCCTCCAGACAAAAGCAGGGAAGCTGACTGCCCAATATAAAACATTTTGGAACTCACCGTTTCTTTCCTGTAACTCAACACACTACAAGGGCCGGTAGCTTTGGAGCTTCTTCATATAGACTGGTGAGACTTCATTCTCAGGGACCAGCATAGAAATTCTGATAATTCTGATGACTCTCATTGCTGTGAATGTTAAGCAGTCATTTATGTCTCTCCCAGAAATCTTGTGTTCTCTTCTAGAGGCATCCATGAAACTTGACTGTTCGCAGGTAAGGTAAACCCTCAGACATCTCATAGTTCTTGGTATCTTCGTTGCCGGGCGTCCGTTGCTTTAGCAAGGCTCATAAAGCCTTTCCTGATGTAGCCATTGCTTGATTATCCAGCTTGATCTCTTGTTCTTGTTAACCTCCCCCAATCTGCCTTGCCATAATTAGACCTTTATACAACTCTATTTCTACTATTCTGGCTTACTTTTCTTTTGTCTCTTCTTCTACACTACTCCCTTTTTCTTTAGACTTGCTCCCTGATATCCCACTCATATACGGATAAGAATTTCATAGGATATATTCATCTCTTAGCTACTTCCAAATGCTGATTAGATTCTCAGCATATTGACCATTTAGCATGCTCTTTGGTCAGTGAACATTTTTGAACTCCTTCCCCACATTCTGAAGAATTTCAAATTATGAGTACATAATTTTGCAAGACTGGGGCCTATCAGTTTTCCAGTCTCTTTTATAACTATGCCAATTAGATACACCTAATTCATAAGTTAGTGAACCTGCAAAATTAGGCCACATAGAAGTTCTATCCTGATGAAGAAGCAACAGGGATATTCAGCTTTTAGATTCAACAGTGGCAACAATATTAGTAGTTGGGTCCAGAGTCTGATGCCGGTAATGGGGTTTTAATATTCATGCTCCCTGACAATAGAAATAGAAAGGTGTCACATGTATCACTAGTATGACAACCCGTGGATAACATATATTATAACATATATTAACCCTCTAACTTCCAATTTTGATTTTCAAGACAAACTGGAACTTCAGTAAATATAAACATTTTTAAATAATTTCTGTTTAATTTTTATAGAATTATTTCTATTTTCAGGAGAGAACAGTGACAGAAAAAAAATAATTAATACCAATAGTGCTGTGGGTAAAAGACTTTCACAGAAAAAGGGAATGAAGAATTGATTATTGGACTTGTTTGGGTGTGGTGATGATGAAAAGCATGCTTTTATTACAAAAGGGAACAGTCTGTCCTGACCTCATTCAGAGTTAAGCAGTGATATTATCACCTGTGCCATTTAGAAAGATGTGCAAAATGAAGGCAAGACAGGGAATTATATATATCAACTGATAAATATTATCAAGGACATGAAGAACTAAAAAAAAAGCTAAAGGTTGTTCTGGTTATTTTTACTGTACAGAGGAGCTAAATAAAAAGAATGGAAAGACTTGAATTCTGAGTTCAAAACAAAGTCAAAGGCAAAGACACTACCTCTCTCCTGAAAGAATCTTATCTCTTTCAGATGTGATATTCATATAGCCAAAATTCATGCAAAGGATTTGCTCCTTTGGGCTGCCAAGTTAGATCAGTTCAATTCCTACCCTCGTTGGATTTACTACATGAAAGTTCAGTCATTTATCAGGAAAGATGAGACTAAAACATTGTAAAGGGATCATAAGAAAAGATTCATGGGACTCAAACCCAAAAACCCTACTGATCATATTTTGCCAGCCAAAGCAGTTCTGCGTGTACATCCTTTTAACTATTTGATGGAGTCATTTCTGCATTGCTTTAGAATGCTGAACTAACTCATTACAGCCGCTGCAGGTAACTTGCAAGGAGAATCCAAAATCTTCATTGTACCACCCACAAGGTCTCCTTTTTCTCTGGTCCTATAATAAGAGTAAGATCAGCATTTACCTTTGGGGCCCAATTGCAAAGTCAAACCCAGGAAAAGACAGCTTATTTACAAAAAAGAAGATTTGGAAGATTTCTATTTCTATATCTATACATGTTTGTGTGTCTGTGTGTTTGTACTAAAAAACAAAATATGTACTCTGTGTGTGAAATTTATAAATTCCAAATAAGCTTAACCAGGAAGAAAAATATAATTTTATATTAGACAAGACATTGATTTTAGTGCAGTAGGAAATAGCCTATACTGATGGCTGGTCTTCAAAATTCTCAGAAAGATTGCCTTTGAACGGTACAAGCCTCACTGCTCAGTTCTCCTGGGAGTTAAATACTTTACCCCTCAGGCCTTAACCATGACATACTATGGACTGGGAAGAAATTTCTGGCCTCTTGTGTCAGTTGGAACAGTTGGAACAGAATATGATGCCATTTTCCCTCCAAAGCTCGCTGCAGAAGTAAGCTAAAGCTGCATCTCACCCAAAACCCCATCCTTGCTTATCCCTTCCCCCTTCTATTTCACTTTTCTCACCTGAGCATTCTGTCAATAAATTACATGTACAGAAAACCCAGCTGAGGTTCTGCTTCTAAAGAACCCAACCTAAAACAATGTATACGAGGAGAGGTCCTGGGAAACAGAGACACAGTTTGGATTTCCAGAACTTGTTCATCTTTCAAGTGGTTGCAAATAAGGATACCATCACTGATGGTCAGGAACATGTTGATAATTCTAAGTATGTGATTACAGTGCAATTGCTAGAATTTTCAACTATGACCAAGGAGAAACAAGTGCAAAAATGGCCTGCAGTGGTTTATGTAATGGTGTGGCATTTGAAAGATACAGTGGAGCTAGCAATTAATGGAGACTGTGGAATCATGTGGTTGTTGGAGATCACTGTGGATACACTGAAGGGAGAAACTGACAGGCTCCATTCAATTCATCATGAATTTAAGGCAAAGTATTAAAATCAGTGGAATATTACTCAGCCATCAGAAAGGATGAATACTTACTGACATGGATGGAACTGGGGGGTATTATGCTGAGTGAAATAAGTCAATCAGAGAAAGACAATTATCATATGGTTTTACTCATATGTGGAATGTAAGAAACAGTGCAGAGGATCATAGGGGAAGGGAGGGAAAACTGAATGTGAAGTCATCAGAAAGGGAGAAAAACCGTGAGACTCTTAACTACAGGAAACAAACTGAGGGTTGCTGGAGGGGAGGGGAGTGGGGGATTGGGGTTGGGTGATGGGCATTAAGGGGCCACGTGATGTGATGAGCATGGGGTGTTATATGCAGCTTATGAATTATTGAACTCTACATCTGAAACTAGTGATGTACTATATGTTGGCTAATTGAATTAAAAAAAGACTGTCTTCAGATTTTGCATTTGTAATAAGAGATAATTTGTTTGCAGTGAATACATCTGATTTTAAAAAGCAAATAAGAGTAATAATAATTATTATCAAAGTCAGAGGCCCTCATTGGCAGTGTTTAAAATGACCCTCTCAACTCTTGCAATCAGAGGGCTGATGATGCTGAAAAATCAAGCTCAGGATGTAATAATAACATGGATTTTTAGTCCAGATGAAGTTTCTATGACAAAGTCAGGGTCTTAAGAAAAAAAAAAGTGGAATGAACAGATACTGACACTGATATGGGGAAATCTGGGCAGAAAAACTTGAGAACTTTGAACACTGAAACCTCTGGACAGGCAGAAATGAACCTCCTGCCCTGACACACACACTTTATTTGAGGACTGTACTCTTGTCCCTTGCTTAGAGATTATGCAGAGGCTTTAAATGAGGCAAATGATTCACATGGCAGTGATAGGCATGCCACTTCTCCTGCCACTTATTCTAATAACTAAGATTTTTCTTTTCCAGACTTAGTCAGGTGTAATCGACATTTAACATCATGTCAGCTTAAGGTGTATAATGTAATGGTTTGATACATGTATATATTGCAAAATAATTACCAAAATAAAGTCAGTTAACATCTCCATCAGCTCACCTAATTGCCACTTTTATTTTTTGTGGTGAGAACGTTTGAGATGCACTCTTTCAGCAACTTTCAAGTATATAATACAGTATTAATTGTGAACACCATGTGGGACATTAGATCCCCAGAAGTGATTCATCTTATTACTGGAAGTTTGTACCCTTTGATAATACCTCCACTTCCCAACCACTGATAACCACCATTCTACTGTTTCAATGAATTGGCTTCTATAAATGTCATATATAAGTGAGGTCATAGAATATTTGTCTGACTTATTTCACTTAGCATAAAGCCCTCAAAGTCCATCTATACTGTCACAAATGGCAGGGTTTTCTTCATTTTATGGTTGAATAATATTCCATTTTATGGCTGAAGGTATATAGATTAAATAGATAGATAGATGGTAGATAATCTCCTATTTTCTTCATCTGTTGACTAACACTTAAGTCGTTTTCATACCTTGGCCACCATGAATAATGGTACAATAACCATGCGAGTGTAGCTATCTCTTTGAGATAGTGATTTATATACTTTAGATATATAGTCAGGAGTGGGATTGTTGGATCATATGGTACTCCTATTATTATATTTTTAAAGAAACTCCATACCGTTTTCCACAGTAGTTTTTCTAATTTTTATTCCCACCAACAGTGCACAGGGATTCCCTTTCTCCACATCCTTGCCAGCACTTGTTATTTCTTGATGTTTTTTAGAACAACTATTCTAACAGGATAGAAGTGATATCTCATTGTGGTTTTGATTTGCATTTCCCTGATGATTAGTGATATTGAGCACATTTTCATGTATGTCTTCTTTGCATGTGTTCTTTGGAAAAATGTCTTTTCAGGTCCTCTGACCATTTTTAATTACATTATTATTATTATTGTTGTTGCTATTGAGCTGCATGAGTTATTTATATATTTTGAATATTAACCCCTTATCAGATATATAGTTTGCAAATGTTTTCTCCCATTCCGTAGGTTGCCTTTTCATTGTGCTATATTTTTTTTGCTGAGCAGAAGCTTTTTATTTTGGTGTAGTCCCATTTATTTGTTCTTGCTTTTACTGCCATTGTTTTTGGTGTCATATCCAAAATAAAAAAAAAATCATTGCGAATGTCCCCAATGTCAAGAAGCTTCTGCCCTATGTTTTCTTTTGGAGTTTTATGGTTTACCAATAAGTTAAGTTTTGTTTGTTTGTTTGTTTGTTTTCCCACAGAGATCTAAATAAGGAACAGCTGGGCTTATCAAGGGAGGAGTGATATTATGTATAGAGATACTGAACCTGACAAATAGGTATTACCAGAAACAAAGAGTGGATCCTGAGGAAGCTGGATAAGGAAGATGAAATATAAATCTGGGAAAGAAAAAAAACTGTATTAAAATAAAGCAATCTCTGAAGATACAGCATTTGATGTTCTGGCAAAGCCTTGGGGGACCGTGTTGATAAAGTGCTGGAGTGGTTCTTGGAAGTTTGACAAAAATGAAATACATAAGTAAGGAGGGCTACATTAGAATATGAAAGAAGAAACACAAAGGTTCAGATAATTGAAAATCCTCTAAAAGATTCAGTATGTAAGATCTGCAAACTTACTGGCCGGTAGTGGTCCTTAGGAATCCCAGAGCACAGCTTATTTACCAAGTAATAAAAATGCTCAGTGCAGCTTGTTTCTTGTGAACCTGAGCTGATGGAGTAAATAAGATACTATGTCAAATCTCAGGTGAGATCCCAGAAAAACTGGTCCTCCTCAAGGACTTCAGAGATGGTGTTTCCCCTCAGCCACCAGTCTGGCACCATGGAAAGTGGCAATGGACTTTCACAACCTAAGAAATAGCAGCTCCAATCCCAGCTCTTATGCCAGATATGGGATTTTTACTGAAACAGATTACCACGGCATTTGATATGTGGTATATGGTTTTTGACCTAGTCTGTGCATTCTTTTCCATTTCTGAGAAGAAAGAGGGCAAAATGCAGTTCACAATCATCTCATTTGGATGGCGGTATATATTTACATGTTGCCCTAGGACTCTGCTATTTATCTAGCTCTCTGTCACAACATAGTCTAAAAAAAGCTGAAATCTGGAAATTCTGCAAAATATCACCACTGGTCTATTCTAGTGAATCTGGTGTGTTAATCAGACCTCATGTTCTGAATACCTTTGGGAGACATGTGCATGGTAGAAGATGAGAGATAAGTCTTACAAAGTTTTAAAGGCTTGCCATATTGGTGAACATTTTAGCATTCTAGTGTTCTTATGCATACTACGGACATCACTTCCATATGAAGTGTACCAGTTATTAAACTCCTTACCACTAAAAAAGGTAAGTACAAACATATCAGCTCCTGCAGTTTGGAGGCAGTATATTCTACACTTGGAAATACTCTTAGATATTTTCATCAAGTGACATGAATGTCTGTAGGTTTTAAGTGGAGTCCAATGCAAGTGCAAGCAGAATGTCGCTTTGGCCATATGACCCATCAGATACCACAGTAATAGCCATATCCACAGTAGAAAATCATTTTGTGCAGTGCTCTCAGCAAGGCACAGAAAAAGAGTTTTAGTGCAAAACCATAGAATTCTGTTACCGTCTGCAACAGAAACTATGCGCCATTCAAAATCAGCCGATGGCATGTTAATAAGAGTTGGTAGAGACTGAGCAACTGACCATGGCTTGCAAATGACCTTGTAACTTGAGCTTCCTATCATGAGCTATTCACTTTCAGATTCACTACATTTTTGAGTTGTTGAGTAGGCATGACAGCATCCATCCTAAGATGATAGTTGAATATTTGGTACTGGGTATATGTAATCTGTATAAATAAGTGGTCCAAATACTCATGCCAATCATCACTATCATACCAATACTGTGGCCATAACTATGGACTCATGGAAGATTCCTTATGTGAGCTAAGGGTACAATAAAATTACTAGATTTGGTTCCTGAATGAATTAGCCTGTATGTTGGTGTGAACTAAAAATGGTCTGCTATGCTACAGACATGTATAGATATGGTGTTAGAGCCACTGAGAAGTAGATTATTCTCCAGAGGATGGCCTTTTAGTACTGCATCTGGTCATCTCCTTGATGTGGAGAGAAAGTGTCCTCAGTTAAGGATACACATGGATTCATGTGCATTGTCAAATAGTTTGGCTGGCTGGTCAAGGGGTCCTGGAAGAAGCAAGATTTAAAATTGTGGACCAGATGTTTGGAAAAGAATCATATAGATAGACCTATGGCACAATATACCAATTGTGTGTGTCTTTGTTTAACATATTCCAGAAAGCATCTACTGTAGAAAATTCACTGGAAAAAAAAAAGTGAGCAGAATCATTTGGCCAAGATATATGAGGCTAAAGATTTTTGAGTCTCTTTCTTCAGCTACTTCACAGATTGTGCAATGGAGTGTGCAGATGGCAGAGATCAAGTCCATGCCAACACTCATGAGTGTGGACACCCTCTCACCAAGGCTGATCCAGCTATTGCTGCTCTTGAATGTCTGACCTGCTTGCAAACAAAACAAAACAAAACAAATACACAAAAACACAAAAACACACAAACACACACACACAAACCCAAACAAAAATACCTGACATCCCAACAACCTGTACACTTGCAGAGACTGACAAGACACTTGTTAGCAAGTTAGTTACATCAGAACAGTTCTAAATTTTACTTAAAGCTACATTTTTATAGCTTCTTGCCCTTTCTTATCTTACCTCATTCCTTTATCATTTTTCTTAAAAGTACTCCTTTAATAAATCAAATATTCATAAGTTCCCATCTCAGACTCTGCTTCTAGAGTATCTGACCTAAAACAAGCACATTTAACAGAGATTAAGATTACAATATGCTAGTTTAATACACAGACAGATGTTCTAATTGCTTGGTTGATTAGCTGAAATCTCTACTCAACTGTGGCTTTCTAGAAATGAAGTTGAAAGACAGAAATTACTTGCTGAGAGAAAAAGAAGTGATCTAAAGACTGAGGGAAATTGTAATGTTATGAAATCCCTAAATATATCTCTTAAACAAATCCAGGAGATCCTATTTTCACCTTAAGATTTATAAATATATTGGTGAGAAGAGTGATGCCATCTTTACGATTGGCCACCATGATTGTTTTCTGTAAAATGTGTTGCAGCTGAAACAAGATTCCTTATTTCAGTAAGGACAGAGAATTTTTGAGCCGTTGAATCAAAGTGATAGCAGTTAACCTTCAAAGGCAAGGTGAGCATGGCATCCATAATCAGGTTGACCACTGCTAGACTCTCTGGTGGTGGATAATAGATCATTAGGTTACTAATTTATAAATGTGTGAATAACCCACAAGGTAATACTTGATCTACTTAGTAAGGAAAACAACCCTGACCCAGATTTGAGTTGCCTTGAGAACAACAATAATCTTTCACTTATTTTCTGGACCACTTCATTCTCAAAGGCAGAGTCATTTGAAGAAAGGGAAACTTTGGAGCTGGGAAACTTTGAAGAAATATACTCTAACAGCAATAAAACTGTGCACTGAGTATCTACTCAATAGATGATATGCTTTCAGGATATTCCTGGGCAAAAAAATTCACTGGAGAAAGGAAACATGCAGATACTATGGAGATTACTTTACAAAGACCATGACCTAAAGCTAATCCCTTGGGATACAAAACACCATAGTAGTTGAATGATTAGGGTGGGGATTTAGAAAGTTCAAGTGAGAAATGGAGTTTTGAACTAAATATGCAATAAATTAGGTCCATTGGAAACCAAAGCTCATGTTAAGATGATTTCCCCATTAATCCTTTATACTGACAGTTAAGCTGTTGTAAAAGGATTAACTGTATGTCTTGGATAAAGGGGAGCCAAGGAGTGGATGATCATAATTAAGGCCTTGTGGGGTCAGGATTGGTGGAAAGACATTTGGGTTCATCTGCAACAACCTGAGACAGTACTCGCTGCCTTCCAAGTTCTGACTCATAAGGCACTGACACCCCCTCACAATCTGGAAGCTGATGCCCTAGCTTGGTTACAAGCCCTAGAAATTTAGTCTTCAGGTGATAGTATATTGGATGCATAAGAAGGGTGGCCTCTGTAGCACCTAGGTGAGATGGAGTATTACCAAGGATGTAGGCTCGCTCTTGAAATACAGTGACCTATTTAATGTAGTAACAACATGTCCTGTGTATTCTAAACAAAGTCCAAGGCAACTGCCAAAGAAGTCTGGGGCCACCCACAGAATTCCCAACTGGTGAGGAATTGGTAAATTTATAATATTGACCCATTCTCTCCACATGAAGTTTCTAAATATGCTTTGGTTCATGCGTGCACTGCTACTGGCCTAACCCAAGCATTTCCCTGTCATTACACAAACCAGGCTGCCACCATTAGGGGATTAAAGAAGTTAGCACCATGTATGGATAAGCTCATTGAAGAGACCGTGATTGAGGGTCACTTTTCAAAGATCATTATGTGCAAGACTGGGCAAAAGAACATGCCATTGAATGGAAGTTCCATCTCCCCTATAACCCACAAGCAGCAGGGTTGATAGGAAGAATGGTATAATAAGGCAGCAAATGAAGTTACTAATTAGTAAAATCACCTTGGCTGAGGCTTATATACATGTAAATGATCAATCAGGAGGGCCTTTTACACCACATGGCAGACTAGGGACCCCTGCTGAAATACTCAGTGCTGTAAAGGTATGCAAGTGGTGCCAAACAGCCATTGCCTCAACTCTCACTGGGGATCAATGTACTATGCTGCTAAAAACACTAAGCCCCATCACACCTGAGAAAGGCATTATCTACTGGAATTTGCAATGGAATGTCCTCTGGGATGGGTGAATTACTTCATACTCCTGGGTCAGGGGGAATTACTCAGTCTTTTTGTGATGTAAAGCCAGTACCTGAAGGCAAAATTAAGTTACATGAACATGTAGTTCACCTTTCTCATGTACTTACTCCTTCCAAGATGTCCCCATCGCCAAAGCTCACATCTTTAGCTTCTTGGAAATTTAACTGAGAAGGAACATTTTAAAAAACATGGTTACACATATAAGATAATTTTGCATTATTTGTTGACATAGTTGGAAGGGAATCTTGGGACATAATAATTACAGTAGAGGCAATTATGCTTGGAAAGGTGAAGACAGTAGGGGAGGATAATTTTATTTTGCATTGAATAAAACTTACCTGTCCTTTTCACCTGGAAGAAAAGACAATCCAAGGTAAAGATTTATGGGAGTTCATAGAGGAAGATTAATGGTTTTGTCAATAGTTACAAATTTTTAACAAAAGCTGTTATGGGATTACTTAAAAGAACATTTTTAGAAAAAAAATGGCATCTGTCCAAAGCCTTCTTTCACACAGGAAGCTTTCAAAAATTAGATCAGTTAGATAATCTACCCTGTGGAAGTCAGTCAGTCTTTTCCCCATCCTTGCTGCTTTTGAAATGGATGTAAAAACAGAATGACCTTGGTTTTGCATGTTCATCAATATAATTTTCCTGTCAGCAATTACTGATCTGGCTACCAGTCCTATTGAGTGCTCAATAATGCCAACAGTGAAAGAGAAACTAGCCACTATCATAGTACCAAGAGCTAATGGGGCCAGTTGATTCCATTGGATCCTGTCCTTCATGGAAAGTACAACAGATACTTATTATATTGTATTGTAATTTGATTTTTGTCTTCCCTGCTCATGATAAATTCTTTATAATGTCATTCATTAAGCTACCAAAATGTCATATTCACTATACATTTTTATGCCTAACTTTTAATATTTCTAAAATATTTCTTTTATGATGGAGAATGTTGGAAATAGGTAATTTCCTTGGGATTCGATGATCTTAGTGTATACTGTATCACCCACAAGGAGCTGGTTTATGAAATAGAAAGATATTTTTTGAAACCTTGTAAGTTTGAAGTCATGTCCTACATGATATGGCACGTGTTCTGAATCAGAAAGTAGTATGTTTCATTGGCATGCATATATAAATATATATATATTTATATATATAATTTATAAATATATATATAATTTTTTTACTTCATATTTGCCCCATTATGGTCTCTACTGGATTAGAAATCGTAAGTTTTCTTAAAGAAATAATTCCTCAAAAGGAACAGCAAAACATTTATTGAATAAGAAGTTCAGACTGACATTTGGGTATCTTTGCCGCTAAAAAAATGAGACTATCTACTTCTATTAGTCATCCATCTACCATTTCCATCTACCCTACTGTCTGTTCAAGCTGCTATAACAAAATACTACAGACTGGTTAGCTTATAAACAACAAAAATTTATTTTTCATAGTTCTGGAGCTTAGGGATGCCAAGAATAAGTCCAGAACCCTATTCTTGGTTCATAGCTAAATACCTTCTCAGTGTATCCTCTCATGGTAGAAGGGACTAGAAAGCTCTGTGGAGGTCTCTTTATTAAGGTGCTAACCCCATTCATGAGGGCTCCACCCTCATGACTTAACTACCTCCCAAAGGCTCCAACATATAGGGGCACTAGGATTTCAACATCTAAATTTTGGGAGACACAAACATTGAGACCAAAGTATCATCTGTACATATAGATATAGATCTCAAATGATTGCTCTACATGTGTGTTCTATAGGGTGTATATGAACCCAAGATCCCTAGAATGCTTCACAAACTCTCCTATTCACTATGAGGTAGAAGTTAAAGGAGTTGTACCACAACACTGTGGAGGGAGGTAAAACTAAACAAAGGTAGAAATGTATTATAACACCCTGAGATAAGGATGCTGAGATGTTCACTGAAGATATTCTTTCCCTGCCTGTATAATAAATTATGTATGTATTTAAACTGACTTCCCCCCTCTTTCCAGTACTTTTTGGACACAATATAAGCATGTTTTCATTTTTTCAGAAGTAGTTAACTCTCAGTTAATTAAGAACATTCTAACTTTTTTGTTCTTATGGCTTTGGTGTCATTGCTGCTGTCTTGGATCAGTTTAGATGAGTTATCTTGGCAAGCTAAGAACTAGGCAGTATTGAATAATTGTCCATATAAACTGTTGGCCAGCATTATATACATTTTTCTTTGGGCAAAACTTAACTTATGAGATTCTATGATTCTCAAAAGTAAAAACCAGAATCTTACTTTTCTAATATTTGGCTGTGTCTCAGGCAGTCATGTAAAACACTTCAGTTAGGCACTTCTTCACAGAATTTCCATTCAGAAGCTATTGCCATGTAGAAACAAGTCTTTCACTAAGTTTATTTGGAGGAATGTAGCAGCAGTGGTATCATATTCTAGGCCCACCTTGAATGATGAAAGCAATGGTGTCTATGCTCAGAAGAAGCAGCAAAGATTCTTCACGGTAATTATCCCGTGATGCAATGTAGACAACATTCCTGGCTGAGCACCTGCCAAACTTGATTTTTTGGATTTCCTTGAAGATTTGCATGTGACTTAATGCCATTTAATAAATCTCTTTTCTAATAAAACTAGCTAGTGTGGGTTTGCTATATTCAATTCAGAAATGATAATAGTGTTACTCTCTTATGCCCCATCAAATACGTTGCACCACTCCTAAGATCCCCTTGTTGTATTGTATTATAGTTTCCTGTCTCTGTCTCTGTCTCCCCACTAGAATACATTTAAACAAAGGCAGGAAATAAATCTAACTTCTTTTACAAAAAAAATTTAATATTGGCACTTAATACAGAGATTGGCACAGATTAGGCTCTGAAAAAATTTATTAAGTGACATAGATTATAAAGTTGCTAACTTACACATAAAATATTAAATATTCCCATGTTTGATTTTTATTTGCTCCATCATATCACATTATGTTTTCTACTGGATAATTATCTTATCCAATATATAATAGGACAATAAATAGAAACAATTCCATAAAAATATTTCTGTAAGTGTTGCATTCAGCAAAATTTACTTTAAAAAAAAAAGAGGGTTGGGGTGCCTGGGTGGCTCGGCCGTTAAGTGTCTGCCTTCGGTTCAGGTCATGGTCCCGGGGTCCTGGGATCGAGCCCCGCATCGGGCTCCCTGCTCCACGGGAGGCCTGCTTCTCTCTCTCCCATTCCCCCTGTCTGTGTTCCCTCTCTCGCTGTCTCTCTCTCTGCCAAATAAATAAATAAAATCTTAAAAAATAATAATAAAATAAAATCAAGAGTGTTTATGGAGGAAATCTGACTCAGGGGAAAACCACTATAGAATAAATGTAAATTTGTAACGAGCACTAAGGAAAATAAAACAACCCTAATAAAATTAATAGGAAAACATGTTAATTTCCCAATAAATAAATAAACATTACAATACATAAAAGATGTAACCTTTAAATTACAGGTGACACTACTTGAGATTTCTGAATCATGGGGAACAAAAGCACAAAATGTGCAAAGATACTATAGTTTCATGCAAAGCTTGAGGTTGATGTGGGCACAGCAGCAGGAATACAGGTGAATGGACATGTAAGTGACTGGATTTTACTGTGGCTATTTGCATTTTGTTGTTTGATGTACTCTGAATCCACCTGATGTTACTTAATTATGTGAAACGTTAATGAATTGGGAAAAATAACATATGAATTAATGCAAATTTTGCTTTAAATTGACATCTTTATGTTTACCAGTCACATTCAACTACTTCTCAATACTACAAAATAATGTGTGAGTTATATGACAAATGAAATAAATATCTGAAAAGTCTTAAATATCCTATAATGGATACAGTTTTAAATTACTAAAATGACTTTCGCTTATGGAGTGCCTGTTATGTTCCAGGTATTTTGCTAGACTTATTTTGTATATGATTGGTAACCGTACAAATAAACATGTATATTTACTATTACCAATAGAACTATTTTCAGACTTAAGGCTATCTCTGATTCTACAAATTACTCAGCATCCTATACTCACACATCAGAAACTAAAAGGTAGGATATAGTTGGAAAGACACTCCAGAATTTCACTCCAGACTCCTGTAATACCAAACTGCACGTGTTCTTATATACCCTTTATACCAAAGCAGCAATATTTAAGAATCTGACTATTCAGAGGCAATAAAGAGATATATCCAAATCTAAGAATTTCCTAAACTGAAGGCAAAACAGATTACCTATTTTTGCAAGATAATTACCATCTCTATACACACATGCCACTGAGATACCATTTCGTTCAGTTTGTGTGGAATTTGAATTTATAAAGTCCTCAGTGATACCTCCCAAAACTTAAATATCAATCAGTTGATGAGTTTATAGCTATTTTCATTTCCCTGTTATACATTCTGAAACATGAAATTCTATATTTCCTGAAACATAAAATGCAGTATTTTCTGAAATATAAAATGTTATATTTTCTGAAATATTAAAAATTTATGTCTTCTGCTTTCCTTTCATGGACTCAGACTGTTTTAAATCCACACCCCAAACATACCATTTCATTAATACTATAAAGTCCACAGCAGAAGAGTAAAATTAGTGTTTCTCCCCATAAAATTGCACCTAGTGATAGAAACAGGGCAGTAAAATACAAACTGCACCTAAGTGTTAGGCAAGACTAGAAAAGAATTTCCCATAGAATATAATGATAATGAAGGACTTGTCTGAGCATTGGTAACCCATGGGCTTTGCAATAGGAAAGATTTTTAGATCAAATACCCCTCTACCCTTTATTAGTTACAAGATCATAACAATATATTTAATTTCTCAAAATTTCATTGTCTTCATTTAAAACTAGTAATTAATCATTTAATTGTTCAGCTTCTACCTTATTTTGGATTTGCTCAATATTGTAATATGTGCGCACATGCACGCACATGCGTGCTTGTGCACACACACACACACTTAAATAATTTTCTTTGCCTCTTTCTCTTATTCCTCTTCCTATTATCTATTCCATTGGTTTATACTACATGCTAATGCCTTCCCATGAATTAAATATCACTTTACTATTTATCCAACAAATACATAATTCATTCTTAAAATATACTGGGCTTTGTGCTGATTTTCTATCAAAATGAATAATTTGCTTCAGATAATGACACTTTTAAATTCTGGATAGGTAGAAGCCTAAATACCATAGGATTTCACTCATATGTGGAATTTAAGAAATGAAACAGATGTACAAAGGGAAAGTAAAAAAGAAAGAGGGAAACTATAAGAGACTCTTAACTAGAGAGAACAAATTGAGGGTTGCAGGACGGGTGAGGGGATGGGCTAAATGGGGGATGGGCATTCAGGAGGCCACTTGTGATGAGCACTGGGTGTTACATATAAGTGATGAATTACTAAATTCTACTCCTGAAACTAATATTACATTATATGTTAACTAACTGGAAGTTAAATAAAAACTAAAGAAGAAGAAGAAGAAGGAGCAGGAGGAGAAGGAGAAGAGGAAAAAGGAAGATGCATTAAAAAAAAAGCAAACCTAAGACTCATGGGAACATGGAAGCTATATTAACAGATACTCATGCTTTTTGTATTGAAGGAAGTGGCTTTTTACCCTGGTTGCTTATTAGAATCTCCTGAAAAATACTAAAAATATTATACGTTGGCCACATTATCAGAAAGTCTACTTTAATTGGCTGGATTGGAAGTTAACGATTCCTACATTTTAAAGCTTAACATTTAATTTGAATAGATACCAGTTTTAGAATTACTAAGGCCATAATTAACTGTATTAATAGAGTATTAATACAGTTCTTAATTACTGAAATATGGTTGACATTAAGATGTTTGTTGAATTGTTAGACAAATTTCTAAGGTGGCTCCTAATACTCCCTGTGCCCTAGAATAAATGTCCTGTATATTCCTCTGCCCTCGAGTGTGAGCAGAACTTGTGAATCTTATGGGATTTTCACTCTCTTGAATAGGTTACATTATATGAGACTCCAATTTAGGATATTGGGCGGGGAGATTTGAAGCCAGTGGGATTCTCCTTCTAGGTGTAAGAACACAAGCTGTCATGTTTTGAGAGGGACTTATGACTGGGATTGAAGGTAACTTGTAGGACCTGAGAGCAAACTCTTGCCAAGAGCCCACAAAACAACAGAACCTCAGTCCTCCAGCTTCAAAGAATTGAAATCAGCCAACAACTTGAAAGAGCTTGGAAGAGACACCTCAGCCTCAAAGAAGAACACAGGTCTGACCAACACATTCACTTCTTCCTGGTGAGACCCGGAGCAGAAGACCCAGTGAATCTCTGCCTAGCCACCTGATTCAAGGCAATTCTTGGATAATACATTTGTGCTGTTTAAGCTGCTAAGTGTGTAGAAATTTAAGCTTTAATAGAAAATGCGTGGATCAACAAATACCCATTTTTTTAATTGTGATGACATCCAAGTGATTTTGCTGTCATCCATTTTATTCAGACTGAGATCATTATCCTATAAATCCCTTATTTTTTGTTCAACTCCTAATCTCCCAGTAGTTATTAGTCAAGAAATGGTGATGAAAGAGAATGTGATGACAGAAGTTATTATGAATAAAATGAGTGGGTAGTTTTCAATTCAATTTTAATGAAGACATCCAAAGGATGTAGACATTTCCTAATCCAGTGTAGGTACAAAAGATTTTGAATTTTAAAACGGGAAAAAGTGCTTATTAAGAACTTTAGTCATACAAGGACAATTTTCTTCCAAGTAATCTCTACTTGCAGTAGAATATTGCAATAAGTAAGATGATTACATGGAAAGAAAGCTGAGCAAGCCCTGCTTAGTAATAGCTATCACTAGACTAGAGTGTTGACATATGATTAACATGTATTGAAGCAACCAGAAATGTTTGTTTTCCGATATGCTTTAGAAATATGAATATGTATTAATCTGAATATCTCATTTAACATAAAATTACCACATTCCATTATAAGTATGCTCTTGACCTTCCACTATTATGCATTAATATTTGTAAGAACTTGGGTGACTCACCTCAGGGTTCTTCCATAAACAATGTGTATGGGAAACATGCACCATTTTACTGATTTTTTCCTTATGGCATTGATGCTAGAAATGTTTTATGTGTTTGTTGTGTTGTTATTTTTCTCCTAAGTGTTTAAAAATAATAAACTTTGATGTCTTAAAGGTCAGAGGTTAACAATATAAATACTTCCACTCACTGCTCTTTACCTGTTTTCCCTTTATAATCTGCTTGTTTTATCCTAATGTTTCAAAAACAATGTGAACTGAGGCATTATTAAAGGCCAAGTTACATTAATAAGATCATTTTTTATTTTAGTATTGTTCATATCACTTACATTTCCTCCCCCTATTTTGCGAGACTAAAATAAACAGTATTGTGGTAAATTAGTTTGACTAATGTGCTCATATTAGAACTTTCCTCTGCTCTCTAGTAATGAAAGTATATTCAATACATAATAATGTACTCTATTCTCTAAACATGTTTCCACTTGAAATATTTTATAATTTGGAAACTAAGACATTATGCATATATATTTTTCTCAATAATGTCCTTAGTATTAGTATCCACATTACTTAAAATAATAAGGCAACTTCCTCTCTGCCCTGCCTTCCATTTTGTCAAGCCCCGTTGCCTCTATTCTCCTCCAATGTGAGCTGGTGACTCTATTCATTATGGCCACTGTCATGGATGGCACAGTGGGGCTTCCCTCATCTGTTTTCTCAACCTGACTCCACTTACTCTGAACATCTCCCTTTCTTAAGTTACTCTCTCATTTTGCTGGAGCAAATTCAGTCCTCATGAAAGGAGATCTAGGAAGGACATTATTTGAGTCCCTTCATGGGAGTAAATACTTTCACAATGCTCTTATAATTGATTAATATTCTAGGATACTTATTCTACCTTAAAAATATTTATTCTTCAAAAATATTAAGGCACTGTCTTGCTGTTTTCTAGTATCCAGTGTTCCTATCGAAAATTCTGCTGCCATTTTGATTCTTACTCCTTTCTTTGCCAAGAGGTGTTCTTGGCACTCTTGATAATTACCTTGATATTGTATTATGATGCTTAAAATGGATTGTAAAATTTCTATAAATAAAGTCTCAATTTCTAAGATCTCTTAATTGTTCTCAGATTATTTTATATAAAAATGTCCAATTCCAATTTATGTATGAATATTTTCATTTTGTTTCTTTTAGTTCCCCAAAGTATTAATTGTTTTTATCTAGATCCCTCAACTTATGTTCATTTGCTTAGAAAATGGTACTGAACAGAAGTATTCTAGCTGTGAGTGCAGGTTTAGTGCTTCTAGATCAGCAGTCTTTTCTTTAGGTTGAGAACAGACAGGAAGAAAATGGTATGCTAGGGGCAAATAAAAATTGTAGCTGTTGTTTCTTTCTCCTTATCTTTTTTGTCTTGCAGTGGTACTACATGGGGTCCCTTGTTTGCATTAATTGCTCCACAAGCACACTAACCTGTCCCTTCATCTTCAGCTTCAGGTACCATCTCCTTCTCTGATTTCTGCCCCTCACAATTTTGGATAGTTTTTTTTTTTTTTCAATCAAAGTCTCTTATTTATTCATTGATATCTCCTTTTGCTTTGTAATTGTGGAGTTCCAATCTGCCGTCTTTAACTAAAACTGTAAAATAGCAGAGGTTTTTTTCAGAGTAGGTGATACATTGAAAAGCTCTAATTAACACTTTAATTGTGCTTTCTGTCTTTTCAATTTAAAATTCCATATTTATTTTTAAATTGACTTTTACATAAATTGACATTTATTAATTGCAACTCTATTTTTGTGAAATATTGCCTTTTATTCTTAATGCATGTTGCTCCTATTTTTTTTATTAAGCTATATCCCCTTTCTGTGGAGTCATAAATGGTACATTGATTTTTATACGATTCAACTTGAAAAAAAAATGACAGTGTTACATTTTTGTTCCTGATATTAAAAAAAAAAAAATTAGTCCATGAAGTGATGCATTAAATAGTAATGGAGAGATCAGGTTGATATAGCAATTATTGGAATGTTATTTGTTTTTATGCCTCAGTATTGAATAGATTATGTAAAAACTCTAGAATGTAAGCTCTTTAAAAGCATAGACCATGTCTTTATTCATCATTTCCCTATCCCTGGTGCAAATATTGAATAGGGTATCAATAAATATCTACCAAATGAGTAACTTTACAGATAGTTCAGGTTTAAAGGTCTATCTGTCACACCCTCTCTCTCTCTCCCTCTCTCTCTCTCTGTCTCTCTCATAGGTACAAAGGAAATTAAGCAGTACCCCCAAAATAGAAAAATAGGTCTTCCTAAATATAGGAGATTTTACATATAAATGAAATGATTAGAGATGAAATTCTAGTTCAAGAAAAAGGATAAGCAGAGCAGTTGGAAAAAAAAAACAAAACATGGAATCCCATAAAATTATATGGCTGCCATGACAGAAAAACTTCAGTTTCTTAAGTACTCACAAGAAAAAAATGAACAATTTTATTTTACTTAAAAAATACTTACATAACAATGCCTACTGTGAGTCAGTCACTGATCTTAAGTATGTTGCTTATATTAACTCACTTAGATCTCATAACACTATGAGATTGTTAGCTTCATTTTCCATATTAAAAAAACTGACGCACAAAAAAAATGAAAAATAAAAAAATAAAAATAAATAAAAAAATAAAAAAACTGACGCACAGAAGGTTTAAGTATCTTGTTAAAGATCATACTGCTAGAAAGTAGTGGAACCATTACTGAACTTAGGTAATTAGACTCTAGCTTTCATGAGTTTAACCACTAATCCACACTATCCTGTGTAAATAACTAAACACAAGGATATTAATGTGAAAAAAAACCAATAGTGTTGACTGCTTATATGATATATAATGGACATCAGCAAAATTTAACAAATAAGTATCCAATGTATTAACTGGTGAATTGGCATAACGTCTCTGAGTAAATCTGCCATGAGGAGGGTAGTAAAGTGAAATATAGATGTATTTTATTGTACATTGTTTCAGAATGATGGTTCCTTGGTCAGCACTAACAACTGCTATGAAATTATGCATATACATACATATCTATGCATATATACAAACATATGGGTATGTGTCATTATATATCCAAGTGACATAAAAATAAAACTCCAATAAGCAAATTTAGAAAAAAAAGGGGGGCAAATATTTAGCATGTACCTTAATCAAAAAGTCTTAACTACATATAGTTGCCCCTCTTATATTTAATTTATATTCACAACCAATCAGTAAACTTATTTGGAGCAAGAATCTTTTATTTTAACACACAGACACTTGCATATGAACATTTATAATTCTGCATAGAGCTATGGAAATTATTAGAGAAGACATAGTTCTTTCTAAATCAAGTATTTTCATTCACTTGAAATATGCCTACATTTATTCTTTCAAATTATGGTTCATCCTCTATATGTTCTTTAGTTTCAGAATAATATCTAGACTTGTTTCCGTTCAATTACTTTGAAATTAATTATATGGTATAGTTATCAGTTAAGGGTTTCTTTGATTTCAGGAGCTATAGTTTGAGAACTCAGCACAGTATTCTGAGTGCATTCCGAAGTTCATGAATCCAAAATGCATATGTAGATGCTTAAAAATCTTCACACAACCTCCAATCCCATCTATAAAATTTTCACGTATGTGAGTTTTGTGTACACACTAGTGTGTATGAGGGAAAAAAAGTGTCTCATTAGATTTCATCTTTTTAAAGTTATCATGGTAGAGGAATTTTTAGTAACAGCTTTGCCTAGATTTTAGGATTTAGACTTTAACTATTAACTGTCACAAATATTCTTTGCATAACTTACCTAATTTCCAATCTCCTCCTAATTTTTAAATAAATTTTGACACATTCATGGTCACAGAGAATTTTTTACAGTTTACTGTTAAAATGATTATGATTTACATTCAATTCATTAAATAATGACATTTATAATATTATAATTATTGTTTGTTGCAATAATCGTTTACCAAACATAACTCGCATACAAAAAATGTTTAATAAAATTAACTTAATCTAAATGCAATTTATAATAGCTAAATAAAAATAATAGTAATTATAATAATAGTATAGTTATTATTTACTTATTTCTTAATTCAAAAGCCTCTTAAAATTGTAGATTTGATCTTGCCTACTTCCCTTCCTGGTTAGTTGAAGGAAACTACTATTTACTTTGCATTACAAATGTGCCAGAATCTTTCAAATGAAGACAAAGTTAGTTTGGGTTCATTCTACAAATAGCACAAAATGCAGTATAATGAAAGCATAAGAATATGTAGGGATGAAATGGAAAGATAAAACAAAGAATATTTTTAGAACCATCTTGCAGTGGTTTTGGTGGCAGGATAAGAAATCTGGGTTTAGTTAGGTCAAATGGTGAGAGACCATCAAAAAAAATTCAGCAGGGCAATAATAGAATTAGAACTGTGTTTTAAAAAGATAAAAGTAAGAGCTAGGCAAGGAATGAATTTGGTGCACAGGAAGATTAGAAGATTTAACCAGTCAAGAAACTTTCAGCAGAACAACGGAGAGTTAGGATAGTGGCAGAGAAAATGACACTTTGTAATTGCACAATGATTCCTAATTTGACTTATTTCTTGTTGTATCATTTGATTTGCTGAGCAATCTCATTAAGCAAGAAAGCACTGATTCCAAAGCAAATGCGTTTTTATTTTATTTCCATTGTCTGAGAAAACAAGTGAATTATTTGTAAGGAATTGATGAGTAGAAACCTGTCTTTGGAAATCTAGATACATTTTTTTCTCAAAAGAAATGATATATAAGCAAATATTTAACGAAAGGCAAAATACTGGTCATGAGAAAGACAAACGTCAACGTTGATCAAAAGAAGAAAAAAAGGCATGGTTCTGTGACTTGGGAAGAACACTTCTATGAAAACCAAAAAATACATGTTCATTCTCTCTCTTTCTCTCTACTCTCTCTCTACATATATATATATGTATATATTTATACACACACATTTTTCCAATAAAATTAGAGAATTCTGAATCCACTTGGAAGTTCAAAAGAGAATCAAAATTCTAATATAATTTACATACTGATTCCATTTATATGACATACTGAAAGGCAAAACTGTGATAACTATTTTCAGGTTCATGGTTACAGGGTAGGTGTGGGAGGAGGAAATTGAACAAAAGTGACGCAAAGTACCTTGGGGTGATGGAAATATGCTATCTCTTAATCATGGTTGTGGTTACCCAATTTTATACATTTATCAAAACTACATCTAAAAAAAGGTTCATTTTACTGTGTGTGAATTTTACCTTCTAGGAACCTAATTTTAAAGAAAACCATATAATTTATTATACCCCCTCCCCTTGGAGGGAAACCAAATTAAACTCAGGTGTAAACAATTATTCTTAGAAATTCAACCAAAAGTAAATTATCTGTACATCCAGTTTCTCCTCTTCTTGAAAACACAATTGGCATCAGTGGCAACCCATCACTTAAAAAGAAGAAAAAATTATAATCACTAAAAGTTGAACACTGATAAATTGTTGGAAATTCTCAAGTCAAACAAATTTTTACAGGTAGAATCTTTACTGGGAGGTTGTCTCTATAAAAGGCTGATAAGTAGAAAGAGTAATATACTCACTGATTCATGAATTTAAAAATATGGTTAACATATATACGTCAGACAGTATTCTAGATACAGGGTACACAGAAGATAAGATAAAATTCTTGCCCTCTTGGGGCTTATATTCTAGTGGGAGAGATATGTGATAAACTAATAGGTAATTAATATACAATAATGTAAAACAAGGTAGTGAAAAAATTAAATTGGAGCAGCATTTCAACTATTGCTGATGCACTAGGAACTGGCTTTCATCCTCAAAAGAAATGCTCAGGGTAGCAACAGAATCTCTGGGAAGTTTTCAACTTTTACTGTTACCAGTTCCTCACCCCTAAGTTCAATGAAATTTTTTCTTTACCGTGATGTTGAAGAGGAAGTGATGGAGGCTCCCGTTTATCTTATTTATGGATGAAAAGTGTCATATTTTACATATTCATCTGTCATTCCCAAATACCCAAAGGGAGATTTAATAATACTCTATGCCAGGCACTGTTCTCAGGGCTTTCACATGTATTAGATCATTTATTGGACATTAGACCATTAACAATAGGCTTCACTCACATCATCAGCCACAGGTGCCAGTTACCAAAACCAGAGATTGGTAAAGTGACTTGCCAAAGGTCTCCCACCCTATAGTAGTTGTGTCTGTACATGAACCCAGGTAGCTTGGTCCTAGACTTGATGTTTGCCTACTCTGGATCTTCTTTCTATCTCGTTAGCAGGAAGGCTGTCTCCCTGTAGGGCACAACTCAGTGAGCCCACCTGGGATGTGGTTATAAAAAAAATTAGAGAACAGAGTTTTGGATATACCCCTTATCCTTTTAGTCACAAGAAAAATCTCATGGAATTAGTTGGGGATGCCTCTTCCATATCACAAAAAAGCCAGATTCTTTTTTTTTCTTTTGATACTAAATAAAATATCCCACATTAACAAATGATCTATAATGTGAGAAGCACCTTTTATTCACTACCTTTTTATGTCAGTTTTATTCACTACCATCTCCGGGCCACGCTAGGACAAGATCTGACACATACTAATTGTTCCATAAATATTTTTTAATTGGTCTCTTTGAGTTTCAATGCCAGATACTTATTTTTCAGATTGCTATTTGTGCATCTCATACATTAAGATAACCAGATTAGGCTCAAGATGGAGTCACTCATGCTAAGCCCCATGTCAGCAAACCAAAACTTCACTGTTACTATGCTTGCCTCTCGGAAGAGGAAGGCATAGGTCAATGAATCAGCACTTACCAGCTCAGCACAAGTTATCTGATCCAGCTCCAAGACTTCCCTTTGCTCCATAGAAGGAAAGTAACTCAGCTTTAAGCAATCAGCAAATGCCCAAATATAACTTCCTTATTCCTGCTCACTTAGGTCCATACAAATCTGTTATTTTGTACAGCTCTTCTGGAGCTCCTTTCTATATGAGACTGGATGTTGCCCAATTTATGAATCGCTGAATATGTGCCTACTAGATCAGTAAATTGTCTGTGGAAATTTTTATGTTTAACACTTATAACCTGGTACCTTTTCATCATGTGGGTGTATTTATTTCTGGTCAGGTCTCCCCATGGATTGAGATGAAGTTGGAGAAATATCAGCACATTTCACACATTTCACAAAGTCGCCATTGTTACTTTCTTGTATATCCCACTGCATTATTTCCACTTCAACATTTTCCTATTTTACATTTAGGATTTGATTAGTGAAAAATCCTTTCCAATTGCTAGGTCCTTTATTCGTATGCTTGGAAATACTTATGAAAGCATTATACAAATATTCTTGTTCTTTCCCAGGAATGTGATAAAATTATACTTTCTGATACTCTTTGAACTTGGGTATGCTTCTGATGATGTGCAGGCCAATAAATTAAGATTGGGAGTAATATGAATAATTTTAAAGTGGAGATTTTAAAATCCAGAAAACAAGTCACCATATTCTTATCATCCTGCTTCAAATGACATGTTAGTGGCATTGAGTCTCAACTTCCAACTAACTGGGTCCCTGTGGCCCTAGAGTGACCTTTCTAAGCATAAGCTATCTTGGTACTCCACACTGGGCTTGTAACATGAAAAAAAAATGCTTTTATTTTGCTCTGTGCCTGAGACTTGGGCATTGTTACTGTAGCCTGTCACGACATAATGAAGAATTTTTTATCCCATAGCTAATAAAATAATAGCTACTGCTTAAAAAAAATAAGTCTTCCTCATCCAATTCCCCTACTCTCCACCCCTGAATGAGGGTGATCAAAGGTACAAACTTTGATATAAGTTAAAAGAGAAATAAATACTAGGAGTATAATGTATAACATGATAACTATACTTAACACTGCTCTATGGTATATTGGAAAGGTGTTAAGAGCATAGATCTTAAAAGTTCTCATCACAAGGAAAAACACTGTTTTCTTCTTCTTCTTTTTTTTTCCTGTCTATATGAGATGATGGATGTTAACTAAACGTATTGTGGTCATCATTTCACAATACAAGTAAGTCATATGCTTAAACTTATACAATGCTGTATGTCAATTATATCTCAATAACACTAGAAATAAAATAAAATAAAATAATAAAATCTCCTGCCAGAACTTGTGCTAGGCTATTTATACACCTGGGCTCAATAATGTTAAATAACCAACATTAACAGATGGATGTGGTTTGTGATCCTTTATAGATCACCACATGCATTGCCTGGATAATTACACTGATTTTAAGGTTCTGGAATTGAAGCTCATGAAAGTTCTGTGTATGCCCAAGGGTCCGCGGCTAATGGTCTGTCTAACTTCAAAGGCTGCGCTCTTCAACTCTGCCATCTTGCCCCTGGCTCACCTTACACTTTTAAAGCATCCTTCTGCCCTTTGCCTTCAACTTGTGACAAGGTTTTGGCTTCTTTTAGAATGAACATTTCAAAGAAAAATGAATTGCTTGCACTGTGCCTCTGGGAAGTGACAAAATGTTACATGGAGAAGAGTACCAGATATGGAGAAGAAGCAGGTCGTTCATTCAGGCAGGAGCGATACCTTGGTAGGTAGTAAGAAATTACTGCTGAAAGTGGCAAAAAAAGGTGACTGTAAATATTTTCAGTTCCTAAAAGAGAGCAGAGGAAAATCATTGGTTTTCATAATGAAGTCAACAATTAAATAACCATTCTCCAAACTGATAATAAAATGTTGACATCGGCATAGCTTCAATTAATCAAAATCCAACACAACAGTGTATTGTATAACTATAGATTCATTTTTAAAAACTAACTTGCAGCAGAATGAGGGAAAATTGTATAACAATACATAGGATTATAGATTCATTGCAAAAAGCTAATTGTATTCGTTTTCATTTACTATTGGGTAAATATACATAGCATTGTAGGCTGAACTGTAGCCCAAAGATACATTAACATCCAAATCCTCAAAACTGGTGAATATTGTCTGATATGGAATAAGAGTAAATATTATTTTATGTGGGGAAAAAATGTGACTAAGTTAAAGACCTTGAGAGGAGGAGTCTCCCCTGAATTATCATGATGGGTCCCAAATGCACATTCTTGGATACTAACACTCACAGAGGAGAAAGCTTTGTAAAGATGGAGACAGAGATTTGAATGATAGGGCCATAGGCCCAGGAAAGCAAACAGCCACCAGAACCTGGAAGAAACAGGCAAGGAACAGAATTTCCCCCCTAGAAGCTTTCCAGGAGTGCATCCTTGCAACACTTTGGTTTAGGATTTGGTCTCCAGAAATGCAAGATAAAAGACTTCTGTTTTTTTTTAAACCAAATCTGTGGTAATTTGTGCCAGTAGCTATAGGAAACTAATACAGATTTTGGGAGCAGGAAGTAGGGTGCTGCTGTAACACTTAAAAATATGGAAGTAGTTTTAGAGTTGGTAATGAAGATCCTGGAAGAATTTTGCAGGGCATGAGAGCCATAAGAAGTTAATACACCTATGTAGATGCCGTTAACCAAAAGATTTATACAATTCCGTCAACATACACTGTATTTACCACTGCTCCATAAGAGACCTTACTGAGAATATTATAACTTAATAAAAGCAGAAACAAGCACCTAGGAAAAAATGGGGGGGAGCAGGAAAAACAAATAAAAGAAACATTAATTAACATTTATTAATAATAAATGAATAACCAAACCATTCATTCATATCAACTACTGTCCTAATACGACCGCTTTCAAATACTGCATAATATACAACCTGGTCCTACCAATATTATACTTACATAGAGATATATATATTTTTAAGATTTCCTAATAGCTTTCTTTTCTTTTTCTGTTTTTTTTTTTTCCAGACGTGTTATGGTATGATTGACAAATAAAGAATATATACATTTAAAGTATATAATGTAGTCCAGCAATCCTACTTTTGGGTATATCTCCAAAGGAAATAAGATCACTATCTTCAAGAGATATCTGCACTTCCATGTTCATTGTGGCGTTGCACACAGTGGCCAAAATAAGAAAAGAACCTAACTATCCACTGACAGATGAATAAACACAGAAAAAGCAGTATGTAGACATAGATGATATAGATACAGATATACTTTTCTTAATCTCAACTTCCAAGTTGATTATCTGCCTCAAATATATTACCCATTTGTTTAATTGGAATGTGGTAGAATTTTAAGAGTATTCTATATATTCTGGATATAACTCCATTATTAGCTGTGGGTTGGGAAATAATTTCTCCCAATCATGTAAGTTGTATTGCACTCCATTGATATGCATTCCTCAGAATAAAAGTTTTTACTTTTGTAAAGTCCAATTTGTCACTTTTTTCATGGATCATGCTTTTGGTGTTATATTTCAAAACTCATTAATAATCCAAAGGTCATATAGATTTTCTCCTATATACACTTTTATGATTTTACATTTTATGTTTAGTTATGTGGTCCATTTTTAATTAATTTTATCAGGTACAAGGTATGCTTCGAAGTTCTTATTTTTACATATGACATCTAGTTGTCCTAGGATCCCGGAGCCCACTTGTCACCTGTAGATTTTGCATAGATGTCTTCTATAAGATTGAGGAATATCCCTTTTATACCTAGGTTGCTGGTGGGTCTGCTCATGAGTAGATGTTGAATTTTGTAAAATTTTCTGCATCTATCAATATGATCTATATTTTTTCTAAATTAATATAATTAGTGTATACTCCCTGATATTCAAATATTGAACCAGGCTTGCATTTCTGTGATGAATCACACTAGTTATTATGTATTATCTTTTCATATATTTTTAATTTTTCATAAAATATACTACCCTAACCATTTTTAGTGTATAGCTCAAGGACATTAAGTGTATGCATTCATACTATTGTATAACTATCATTACCATCCATTTACAGAATTCTTCATCTTGTAAAACTCAAACTCTGTACCCATTCAACAATAACTCTCCATGATCCCTTTTCCCCAAGCCCTGGCAACCACCCTTCCACCATTCCTGTCTTTCTTTCTTTTTCTTCTTTTCTTTCTTTCTTTCTTTCTTTCTTTCTTTCTTTCTTTCTTTCTTTCTTTCTTCTTTTTTCTTTCCTTTCTTCTTCCTCTTCTTTTTTTTCCCCTTAATCTCCCCTTTACATATATTACTAGAATCAAATAGCTAATATTTTGTAAGGATGATTAAGTGTATGTTCATAAGAATTATTAGTCGATAGCTTTATTTCCTTGTCATTCTCTGCTTTCAGCATTTGGGATAATGCTACTATAAAATGCGTAGAGAAGTACTGCCTTGTATTTTATTACCTGGAGGTGATTGTATGGAATTGGTGTCATTTCTCCTTTAAATGTTTGTTAGATGTGACCAGTGAAAGCCCTATGCTTAGATATTGTGTTTTGCTTTGTTTTGTATTCTTTCTGGAAATGAAATTGAAAATGGCCCAGTGAAGCTTCAAATCGGGGCTGTCTGGTTTCACAGTCCATGTTCTTAGCGATTTTACTTTTCCTTAATGTGAAAAATAAATTCTTATTTATGTTGAATAAAATCAGAAAACAATTACTGAAAGTTTATAATCCTCAAGCACAACTGTAGGAATGGTAGCTGATTTTTTTTAAAGGAAAGAAATAAAGTTTTCCCCATTCCATTTTATATAAATGTGATTTTGGAAGTGGCATTCCTGCAAGAGGCTATGCTTCCCAGAATATGGATGGGACCATCTGACTCATTCTTGCCAATGGAATGTGAGTGAAAGGAATGGCTTTCACTTCAAAGCTGAAGTGGTTAACATCAAGTGTGCTTTTTGCCATTCTGTCTTGTCTTTTTTGGAAGCTGAATACTAATTCCAAGTTATTGTGAAAGTCATGTACAAAGAGGGAACAGTATCTCTCAGATACTACCTGAATTTGTAAAGCAGAAATTATTCACCCTCAAATTGGCCCCAGACTTCTCTTTTGAACTTTTAAGAACATAAGAAATAAACTTCTACCTATTAATCCACTGAAAGTTTGGAGTTTGTTACAATGGCTTGTGTTATCTTTCCTAATATAGACATTGTTACAAGAAGTGCTTACCAATTCACACAGCTGGTGGCAAAGAAATATTTAGCAAAGGCCTAGGATATGGATACTCTTGTGCATTTGGTAAAAATGTTTCTTCAGATAATGCAGAAGACAGATCTAGCCTTCATAGCCTGCAGCTAGGGGGAAACAATGAAAGTACAATGTTATTAGATGCTGATAGTTACTTGCTGGATTCTGAAAGCTTTTACATTCTGTTCTGTTAAAACATGTATCTCTGCTATACAGATTCTTTCATATATAAATGATGAATAGGGGAGTGATGTCAGGATAATGCAGAAGACACGTTGGATAATGATTTTTATTTTCTAGCATGTTAATATTTTGAATCACCTAGTGATAACAAGTGACTGCACATATATTAACGATGCTGAGTACAGCAGATGCATAGTTATTCACTATACGCCTCAGCTCACTTTCTTCCTCTTCATTTAGTTTAGCCACATGGTCTGTATTGAAGTACTTGTCACATTGAATGTGGGATCTTTGTGTATTTGTCACAGTCAGCTTATTCAACCTTTCCTTGCATACATTTTCATCAAGTTACCTTCACCAAAAGTTGAAAGATAAACAATATATTTACCAGAGAAAGTATAAATCTTCATTAGTACTTTAGATCATTTTAAACTTTGTTGTTCTTTTCTTAAGGAATTAAAAAAATATATTACTATAACTGCTTTGTTTACAAAGCCACAGAGATTTTGATTGGCCTATCTTTTCTGTCAGAGTTCATTCATGGCTCACTCCTTTGAAAAATATAAAGTTTTTCAGGAATATATTATGTTGCATTATAGCATAAATGCCTGTATAAGAAAAAAGAAAACTCACAAAATAATTGTCTTATTGATGGATAGAATTGAAATAAGTAGAGAGATACTCAAAGCTTAAAAACTCAAAGGTTTGGAAAAGCAAAATCCTTATAGATCCCAAACAGTCTGAGACAAAGTTCTACAAAAACCCTTTGAACAAAGGTCTATTCAGACTTCTCAGTCAAATATAAAAATTCAAACCAAATCCCAAAACCATGTAGCCCTATAGATTATATATTTTAAACGTATGTTTTCAAAATGGAAATTCCATAATTTTACATAATCCTACATTACGTTAGTTAAAATACACCTCTTTGGGCGCCTGGGTGGCTCAGTTGGTTAAGCGACTGCCTTCGGCTCAGGTCATGATCCTGGAGTCCCTGGATCGAGTCCCGCATCCGGCTCCCTGCTCGGCAGGGAGTCTGCTTCTCCCTCTGACCCTCCCCCCTCTCATGCTCTCTCTTTATCTCTCATTCTCTCTCTCAAATAAATAAATAAAATCTTAAAAAAATTAAAATACACCTCTTTTTCTGTTTTTCCAAAAGAACAAAGAATGATGGGCTGACACAACAAAATACCACCGACTGTGTGGCTTAAGCAATAGGAATGTATTTCTCACAGTTCTGCAGTCTGGAAGTTCAAGATCAAGGTGTCAGCAGGATGGGTTTCTCCTGAGGTCTCTTTCTATAGGTGGTAGATGGCTGTCTTTTTGCTGTGTCCTCAGATGTGCATGTATCCCTTGTATCTTTCATTCCTCTTATAAGGATACCAATCATTTCATATATGGGTCCACCCACATGACCCCATTCTTCCCTAACTATTTCTTTAAAGACTCTATCCCTAAATGAAATCACATTCTGAGGTTCTAAGGATTAGAATTTCAACATATGAATTTAGGGTGTAGTGGTGGAGAGACATAATTCAGTTCATAACAGATGGATATGTATGTTTTTGTTTTAATATTTTTAAATGTAATGATAAAGTATAAAGGAAATAAGAGACCAAGAACTAAGGGGGATCAATAACACAACAAAGCAAAAAAAAAAAAAAAAAAAAAAAAAAAAAAAACACTTTTAAATAAAGGCAGTTTTCACCATAAGAAAATTCAAGTTGGGTTTTCATGGCTTTTCAAGAAGCAGGGAACATGAAACAAACTGTAAAGTACATCCGAGTTCTGCAATCTAATAGAAACCACCTCCCACAGAAATATGATTACCAAATTCTAACATCTTGACATAAAACATGTTAAGAATATAAGTTTATCCCCTTATGGGAGACATGGAAATTTTGATTAACTTATTTGGAGGCACAGAATAGGTAACTAAAAATAAGAAAGAGGAAATAAAGACATTAGGCACATTTTGAAAAACTATTTTTTAAAAAATATCCAGATTAACAACTGCATTTATATACAATATAATGTACAGATCATATAGTTCGATGAATTTTTACATAGTTATATACCCAACAACCAACACTCACAATAATTATATAGCACTCAAAGGCCCCTTGGTACTTATTCCTAATCAATGCCACCTTCCTAAAAAGTAACCAGTATTCCTTTTTCTTTTTTTCTCAATTTAGTTAACATATAGTGTATTATTAGATTCAGGGGTAGAATTTAGTGATTCATCAATTGCAAAAACACCCAGTGTTCATTACATCAAGTACCCTCCTTAGTACCCATCACCAAATTACCCCATCCCACACCCACCTCCTCTCCAGCAACCCTGGTTGTTTCCTATAGTTAAGAGTCTCTTCTGGTTTGCCCCCTCTCTGTTTTTATCTTATGTTAGCCCAGATGTCCATCAACTACTGAATGGTAGTTCAAGAATGAAATCTTGCCATTTGCAACAATGTGGATGGAGTGACAGAGTATGCTAAGTGAAGTAAGACAAGCAGAGAAAGACAAACACCATATGATTTCACTCATATGTGAAATTTAAGAAATAAAACAGATGAACATGGGGAAGGTAACCAGTATTCTGACATCTATTATTATTGATTGATTTTGTCTGTTTTTGAACTTTAAATAAGAGTTGGGATTTAGGTGAGATAAGGTGTTCCTGGGGGCTCTAAAAACTTCAGTGATCAAGATAAGTAATATTTTAACACAATGTTTTTAAGAAGTAAAACTAATGAAAAACTCTGTGGTGAACAAATATTAAAATATGGAAGATCCCCCACACACAAATATGGAAGTTCCAGATTGTGTATTGACAATCAAATAACTAAGTTTTAGCTAAATTTGTGGATATATAATGTTATCTCAACATGGAGTTGAATTTCCCTGATGTTTAATAATGTTGAATAATTTTTATTTATTTCTGATTTAAAAATATATTTTATGAATGATTCATCCATGACTTCAGCCATTTTTAAATATTACTTTCTTACTAACCTGCAAGAGTTCTTCATGTATAGTGACTCCGAATCCTTTACAAGGTGTATGTTCACCCTGCCTGTTTTTCTTTCTTTTTCAATCACTTTAAGATGCATTTGATTAATAGAAATTCTTAATTTAATGAATTTGAATGTATTTGTCCTTTCTAGCTCATAATAATTTTTAATAATAAGACTGTGTTAAAGGTAGAATAATGCCCTCTCCATTAAAACAAACAAACAAACAAACAAACAAACAAACACAACCACATCCTAATCCCTGGAAACAATAAATGTTTTACTAAATTAACAAAAAAGACTTAGCAGATTAATTTAAAAGTCTTGAGATGTGAAGATTATCTTGGGTTATCTGGATGGGTCCAATGTAATCACAAACATCCTTATAAGATATGAGTCAGAACATAATACATAATATGAGTCAGAAAAGATTGATACAGTAGAAGAGAGAGTCCCGAAGAAGTTACATTGCTGTCTTTGAAGAGCAAGAAGGGGGCATGAGTCAGAGTTGCAGGAAGCCTGTAGAAACTGGAAAATGCTAAGTAACTGATTCTCCCTGGTGCCTCTAGAAAGAAGGCAACCCTGCTGACAGACTGATTTTAAAACTTCTGACTTCCAAATAATAAATTTGTGTATTTTAAGCTATTGCATTTGTAGTCATTTGTTAAGCAGGAGTAGGAAACTAATACAGATTTTGGTATCAGGAAGTGGGATGCTGTTTGTAACAAAAACCTACAAAATCATAATTTGCTTTAGGACTGAGTAAAGGGTAAGGCATGAAGAATTTTGAGAAGCGTAACAGAGAGAGGCTAGTTTGCCTTGAACAGAGGGTTACTAAAATATGGATTTTAAGAACTTTGCTAGTGAGAACTCAAAATGAGAAGCAGGGTAGAGAAAAACCTATGTTGTCTAAGAGAATACTTACATCATCATAAACTGGCATTTGATAGGAATATGGACATTAAAAGAACAATTGGAGGGTTATCCTGGTGGCACAGTTAAGCATTGGACTCTTGGTTTCAGCTCAGGTTGGGATCTCAGGGTCATGAGATTGATCCCTGCTTCAGACTCCGCACTCAATGCAAAGTCTGCTTGAGATTCTCTCTCCCTCTCCCTCTGCCCTCCTGCCTGTGCACTCTCTCTCTCTAAAAATAAATAAATCGGGTTTTTTTTTTCATTAACATATAGTGTATTATTTGTTTCAGGGGTACAAGTCTATGATTCAACAGTCTTACACAATTCACAGCGCTCACCATAGTACATACCCTCCCCAGTGTCTATCACCCAGCCACCCATCCCTCCGACTCCTCACCACTCCAGCAACCCAGTTTGTTTCCTGAGATTAAGAGTCCTTATGGTTTGTTTCCCTCTCTGGTTTCATCTTTTTTCATTTTTCCCTCCCTTCCCCTATGATCCTCTGTCTTGTTTCTCAAATTCCTCATATCAGTGAGATCATTTGATACTTGTCTTTCTCTGACTGACTTATTTCGCTTAGCATAATATCCTCTAGTTCCATCCATGTCATTGCAAATGGCAAGATTTCATTTTTTATGGCTGCATAATATTCCATTGTATATATCTATAGCACTTCTTCTTTATCCATTCATCTGTTGGTAGACATCTAGGTTCTTTCCATAGTTTGGCTATTGTAGATATTGCTGCTGTAAACTTTGGGATGCATGTGCCCCTTTGGATCACTACATTTGTATCTTTGGAGTAAATACCCAGTAGTACAATTGCTGGGATGTAGGGTAGCTCTATTTTCAACTTTTTGAGGAACCTCCATATTGTTTTCCAGAGTGGCTGCACCAGTTTGCATTCCCACCAACAGTGTAGGAGGGTTCTCCTTTCTCTGCATCCTTGCCAACATCTGTCGTTTCCTGATTTGCTAATTTTAGCCATTTTGACTGGTGTAAGGTGGTATCCCATTGAAGTTTTGATTTGTATTTCCCTGATGCCAAGTGATGTTGCACACTTTTTCATGCGTCTGTTGGCCATTTGGATGTCTTCTTTGCAGAAACATCTGTTCATGTTTTCTGCACATTTCTTGATTGGATTAGTTGTTCTTTGGGTGTTGAGTTTGGTAAGTTCTTTATAGATTTTGGATACTAGCCGTTATCTAATACGTCATTTGCAAATATCTTCTCCCATTCTGTCAGTTGTCTTCTGGTTTTGTTGACTGTTTCCTTTGTTGTGCAAAAGCTTTTTCTCTTGATGAAGCCCCAATAGTTCCTTTTTGCCCTTTCTTTCCTTGCCTTTGGTGATGTTGCTAGGAAGAAGTTGCTGCGGCTGAGGTGGAAGAGGTTGCTGCCTGTGTTCTCCTCAAGGATTTTGATGGATTTCTGTCTCACATTTAGGTCTGTCATCCATTTTGAGTCTATTTTTGTGTGTGGTGTAAGGAAATGGTTCAGTTTCATTATTCTGCAGGGGCTGTCCAAATTTCCCAACACCATAAAAATAAATAAATCTTAAAAAAAAAAAAAAAAAAAGAACCACTGGAGAAAGCTCAGAAAGAAATGAGGAACATGCTATTAGAAACTGGATGTGAATTGTATAAGACTGATGAATCACAGACCTGTACCTTTGAAACAAATAATACATTATATGTTAAAAAAAAAAAAAAGAAGACAGTAAGAAGGGAAAAATGAAGGGGGGATATCGGAAGGGGAGATGAACCTTGAAAGACTATGGACTCTGAGAAATGAACTGAGGGTTCTAGAGGGGAGGAGGCGGGGGGAAGTGTTCGCCTGATGATGGGTATTAAAGAGGGCACGTATTGAATGGAGCACTGGGTGTTATACGCAAACAAGGAATCATGAAACACTACATCAAAAACTAATGATGTAATGTATGGTGATTAACATAACATAATAAAATAAAATTTAAAAAAAAAGAAAAAACGAAACTGGATGAGAAGGAATCCTTATACTGTGGAAGAAATCTTACATAGCTATATTACATCCTGTAGCTATTAAGAGGTGGAACCTGTAGGTGGTAACTTTGAGATCTAGCTGAGATTTCCAAGCAAAGTGTGGAAGGTCTGACCTAGTTTCTTCTTGCTGCTTATAATGAAATGTTGCTTATATAGGAAAGGAGGGAAGAACAATATAGCAAAAAATAGCCCGACTTGATGATTATGAAAATTCTCAGTTTATCCAAATTGTAAAAAATGCTAAATTTAGGAGATTCATTTTTAGAAAGCATGTTCTATAGAGAAAGCTGGGGATGTAGTTGGACAACCTTTGACTAGTGCCCTGGAAGAATCAGTTTATTCAGTCATAAAACATCTTTTTGAATAGATTGAACATATGATTTATGGATCTCCTTAGCCATATTAGCACAGGAACTGGAAATAGAGATAAGATTCTCCAGGCAAGATTAATAAAGGAAACTTTTGTCTAAATTAATGAATTCCTCTGAAATACACAGGAAACCCAGAAAGTTATTGCAAATGTTTTACCAGAAGAGATACTGCCATCATGGATTAAAAGGGACAGAAGGAACATAAAAGAGGGTTGTAAGAGTTCCAAAATTCTACAGGAAGGAAGGATATGGGTGCATAACATTTATCAGATATAAACGTAATACTCTTCATGATAAAGGAACGATGATTCGCAGAGTGGAACTATGAGCTAGATGATGGGACTATGAACCACAGAGAATTATTCCTAGACCTTGAAACATAATGCTGTTTGCCCAGCCTGATTTCAAAATTGTTTGATAAGTGACTCCTTTTTTCCTTCTATTATTTTCACTTTTCAAAGGGCATCGTTTCTAACTCTTATACTATGCCTGTCCCACCATTGTATTTTGGGAGCCGCATGACATATTTTATAGTTTCACAGCCATGAATGGAGTAGATTTTTGCTCCAGGGACAATCATACCAGACTCATCCACACCTGATTTAGATGACAAGACTTGAAGCTTTTGAGCTGCTAGAAATTAAGTGAAATCTTGTTCTATTAATTGATGCTATAATGGGTTAAAATTTTCAGAATGTCAGGATGGGTGAAAGCTTATGCATGGATGGACATGAATCTCTCAGGACCAGAAGTCATTCCCAAAAATGTCCACAGCCAAATTTCCTGAATATATGAATTTGTCAACATATGGGGCCAAAAAGAATTTGCAGGTGTGATTAAGTTGATTAAGTTAGGGATCTTGAGATGCAGAGATTATTCTTGATTGTGCAAAAAGGTCCAATGTATTCATAAGTGGCCTTATAAGAGGGAATCAAGAGGACATAGAAGAGAGAGAGATTTGACAGTTCTGCAGTGCTGGCTTTGAAGATGGAGGAAGCTGCCTTTACCCAAGTAAAGCATGTGACCTCTAGAACTGGGAAAATTCAAGAAAACAAATATTTCCCTAGTGTATCCAGAAATTCAGTCCTTCCTATATCTTGATTTTAGTACTTCTGTCCTCCAGATTTGTAAGATAATGTATTTGTGTTGTTTTGGGACTTTATATTTATGGTCATTTTTGCAGCAACACTAGGAAATAATACTATTATGTTAAGAGACTGTTATTTTTCCCGCTAATTTTGTCTGGAAGCTATATTGTTTTACCTTTCACATTTAGGAATATAATCTATCTCAAGTTACATGGATAATCACATAACCCAGAACTATATGTTGCTTCCCCATTCAATTGCAATGGTATCTTTGTTAGAAACAGTTTACTGTTCACTGTTGATCTGTTTCTGGACTCTCTATTTTGTTTTATTGATCCATATTTCTTTTCTTACACCGTATTAATTATTGTTACCTTATCTCTGATAGGAACTGTTCTTTAGTTTCTATTTTATATTCATAATTCCCTAATTTATTCTAAGTCCTTTGCATTTTCATATAAATTGTATATATATGGTCAGGGAAAAAAATGGACAGTGTTTTCCCAAAATAGAGCCTAATCAAGAACATTTCAAAATACTCTTCCTCAGGCATAAAGTTCCGAGCTATAAAGAAATAATGAACAAATAAGTGGTAAATATGTCACTAATTCTAAGCAAACATTGCTGTATTAAACAACACTACATAAAGACAAAATACAGATAAATGCATCAATACAGTACAATACAATGGCATACATATTATGGGAAAATAACTAAGATAAAGTATTCTAAGTCAGGTGATGTGATCTATCTATGCTACAAATGAAGATTCGTTTTATTTGGCATGCTAAGTATGCCTATTAAAGTTTATGGGCTAAAACTGTGGAAGGAGCCTGGATGTCCTTCAACAGATGAATGGGTAAAGAAGATGTGGTTCATATATACAACGGAATATTACTCAGCCATCAGAAAGGATGAATACCTACCGTTTACATCGACACAGATGGAACTGGAGGGTATTATGCTAAGGGAAATAAGTCAGTCAGAGAAAGACAATTATCATATGGTTTCATTCATATGAGGAATATAAGGAATAGTGCAGAGGATCAGAGGGGAAGGGAGGGAAAAGTGAATAGGAAGAAATCGGAGAGCAAGACAAACCATGAGAGACTCTTGACTCTGGGAAACAAACTGAGGGTTGTGGAAAGGGAGGTGGGTGGGGGGATGGGGTAACTGGGTGATGGACATTAAGGAGGGCATGTGATGTGATGAGTGAATCACAACTAGTGAATCATTGAACACTACATCAAAAACTAATGATGTATTATATGTCAGCTAATTGAATTTAAATAAAAAAAATAAAATAAAATAAAGAAAATTTATGGGCTAAATAATTAATAGCAATGCATAACTTTTTAGCAAGTAGAGGTAAAAATTTAATGTAAATAATAATCCCAATAAAGGGAATAAAACAGAATAAGACAAAGAGAAAGATGAAATAAGATAAAAGCCCCAAATAATGAGATATTAAAAAACAAACAAACAAACAAACAAACACTAAGATGGATGACCTAAATCAATGTGTGGCTGTCTGATATCTGAGGAACACAGACCTTGGCTCCACAAGGTAACTTCCTGCTTAATCTTTACATATTTACAGTGAAGTGGCCTCTGACCACCATACTGCTCATTGTCTAAACCTCAGTGACTATTAATTAAGCTTCTTAAACGTTTAACCTCTTAAATTTGTGGATTAATTTTAAATATAGGTCCATATTTTGCTTTTGCCAAACAACACATAAATGTGAAGAATAGAAAGCAGATATCTGTAGTATGCCAATACTATGCTCCTTAAAAACAAATAAACAAAACCAATACGATGCTTCTTGAGGTTAAATAAATGACTGAGCAGTATTAACAGCCATTTAGCATTCATTTAATTTTAAAATATCTAGCGTTACTTTTACCAACGTTTTGTATAAATTTTGTGAGAATAACCAAAACAAGGTTGATGTAAAACTCTTGATTTTGTAAGGAGCTGTGAGTTTCAATTTATGTCCCTCTCGATACTCACATTTTGTTCTACCATCAAGGGAAATGTTCTGTACTTGCATGTGTGAATCACCCACAAATGTTAATGCCTATAAAATTAATTTCAGCCTCAGTCATCAGATTGTCCCATTTGGATTTTTCTACAGAGAAAACAACATATGTTCCAGCACTGTTTTCCTTGATTAGTCTGGCATCAGCATCCATTACTTCCCTTTCTTAACACACTTGTGGCTTCTTCTGAAATATTCTGGTGAGTCATTCAAAACCCCAGTAGGACAAAGTGTATCTATTTTAAATTTGTTCCCACAGAACCACTTACTATGGAAACAGTCTAGTTTTCCCTAAGGTCTGATCATTAACATTTTTTTTTTCTAATGGAATTTATAAGGATGTGTTTTTAACAGTCACTTAATATATTACTCTGAGAATAAATTATATTCGGTTATAATCTTCACTGTCATTAACCCTTGAATTGTCACTATCAAAATGTCATTTAAAATTAATAACATTTATATTTCAAATATGAGGCAGGCCCAAACTAATGTCACAGTGACATAAAATATTTGCTTACACATAATTTTTAATAGACAATGATAAAAAAATCAACAACATAAAAACAAAGTACACACCAGTCTTCATTACTGAATAGAGTAGAAGGACAATAATTGCCCGTCTGGGATAAAGCCCATTGATTATGAAAGACATTTTTCAAGGCTACTTGCTATGAGAGTCTCAGTTTGTTGTTCTCAGGATATATTAGGATTAGTGAGGACATCAGAGTATGGAATGCCATGAAAGAAATGGCTTTGCAAACTTCACAAAGAAAAAAAATTTCACAAATCATCTTATTTAAAGTCTTAGGCACACAGATTCTGTGTCTATTTTGGCTGTATATCTCTAGAGTGATACACAGTGAATAAGGAAAGAAATAACATCATATAATATGTGAAACAAAGTATTTCCATTGCCACCAACCTTTAACCAACTTGAAATGTCTTATTTGACATTGACATATATCTAAATTCAATTTATTTATTTATTTTTAAGGGTTTTATTTATTTGAGAGGGAGAGAGAGAGAGAGTACAGGCAAGGATGGAAGGATAGAGGGAGAGGGAAAAATTGTGGGTATGTTGTAGAAGTGAAGCTTTGGTCTAGGTGTACATCTGTGGGGTCCTCCAGCCCTACTACTACACAAGGGCAAACGCATTATTTAAATGGAAAACTCTCAGGCTGGAATTGACTTCAATTCTCCATAGGACATCAGTGGAATATGCCAGGATTTAGAGCTGTCAGAGTAAACTGTTTCATAAGACTGATTTAAAATAATTCTATAAAATCTATAAAATACTCTGGGGCCTCAAGCCATATAAGTGACATTGGTAATTTCCTATTGAAAATGTGCATGGCAGTGTTGAAAAGGTAAAAAGAATGCAAAAGCACCAAAAGCTAAAATAAAACTGAAATGATAAAAACACAAAAGGGTAATGGCTTGGCAGTGCTTGATAGTTGATAAGTGTGTGGATAGAGGTGAGGAATGTGCGAGGCGCTGGTGTCAAAGGGCAGTCCTTTTCTCTGAATGTATTGTCCACGGAAATTAAGAGGAGACATATGGCTGAACCGGAATAAAAATAGTAGGGCCATCTGTTGATAAATATTATATACTGTAACATAGATAATCTAATAATATATACATATATAATCTCATACCATAAATAGATATTGATATAGATATTAAAGGTATTGGGTTAATTATACTATCTTAATTATCCTGTGTTCAGAATCTTTACTGCCTAGGAAAATAATTAATAAATAAAGTAGTCATACCCAATTTGTGGGACTATATTCTAAGTCAAAGTTCTGACATTTTTTATCATCATCTACTTACTCTAAATAATAATATTTAAGAAAACAACAAAAATACCAGATCCAGAATGTCTGTAAGTTGTCCATGCTGGGGTCAGAGTAGTGGGAATGCAGCCTCTTATATCTTGACCCTCACCCTTTCTGAATCTCTAAGGAAGCTGGAAGACCATTGAGTCTAAGGGGAGATAATCTACCATCAGACAATCAGGTCCATGGACTAGCACTTTTGCCAGAGATAAGAATTCCTAAATGTGTCTTCCAAAAGAAGAAAGCTGGAATACCTACATGACAATATAGAAGCAAAGGACACTTCATCCACACTCTCATTGGGAATGCGGACTCTGCATTAAGAATGTTAGATTTAGGGGTGCCTGGGTGGTTCAGTTGGTTAAGAATCCAACTCTTGATTTTGGCTCAGGTCATGATCTCAGGGATGTGAGATCAAGCCCTGTGTTAGGCTCTGCACTGGGCATGGAGCCTGCTTAAGATTCTCTCTCACCCTCGCCCTCTGCCCCTCCCCTCTGCTCCTGCATGTTTGCTCTCTTTCTCTCTCTCTCAAAAAAAAAAAAAAAAAAGATAAATTTAAGGTACTAAAAAAAAAAAAGGAAAAAGCTTTTTAAAAATAATTTAGGGTGTATGAAAAATAATCAATGCATGTAAGCGAAACAATGAAGACTCTTACTCTGTAAAGTTCTTATCCCCCTCAAAAACAAAACAAACAAACAAACAAAAAACCAGGGAATTTTTGTTCTGTCATTTTTCTAACAACAAAGCAAAAAGAAGTATTTTGGATATGAGCTGTACATGAAAGGGCATTCAGATAGAATATGCTTTACCAAAACTTTTTATACACATGTAAGATATTGTTCATGTATAAAGACCACAAAACCATTTTGGTATATTGCCAGTTAATGTGGCCATACAGCTCAGTGGTGGCAAAAACAGGCTCTGGAACTCCAGCACCCGGGTTTAAATCCTAAATCTGCCCTTTGTCAGCTGCATGAAGACATGGTAAGCCTCTTTACGAGCAGTTTAGAGACAATTAATGAATATGTCAGTAAGAAAAACATATTATAAAAATCACACCATTCACTCATAAATAATAAAAGTAACTTAAAATGGGAAATTTGGAATAAATAAAAAACTTAAAACTTAAAACAAATTAAAATCAATGGGTGTTAAGTGTAAAAGAATGGTGCAAATATGGGGAAAAAAAAGTTACCTACCCTGACAGGTGACTTATTGTTAAAATATGGTACATACATTGAGTGACTCAGTTCACCCAAGGGAATTAATATAGACTAGAAAGGAGTCTGGACTAGAAAGGGAGTTGGAGAATAAAAAGAAATAGCAAAAAGTATATCAGATTCCATATTACATAAGAAATCATAGTACTTTGTTTTTCTATATAACATTGAAATACAAAAATGAAGAAAACCATTTGCATTTTAAAAGTAGGGATAAATTTAAACAAAAATAGGCTTTTTGTTTAAAATATGAAACTAAAATATTAAAATAGCTGAACCATAAGATAAACTGAACTAAAATGGAAATATGGTAAATAAAACAGAAACAGTAATAATATATATAATAAATTACATGGTCTTAGTAAGGGGAAGGGCAAAACATAGAGCTTAATTTAATCTATATGGTGCTTAGATGAGGCACACAAAAGTACACTGGCAAAAGTGTTTGAAGGTAAACATATAAAATAAAATGAATTGAAATACATCAAAACAAATACAAAGAGCTTTAAATCTGAGTGGCAAAATTCATAGCAAAATCACATCCAATTAAATATGAGACTAACTCAATAGTTCATATTACTTTATGAACTATATTTGAATAATCCACAATGAATTTAAGAAGCTTTATACATGCTATCGCACAAGCATCAGAATATATGATGTAATATCAGCTATTAATATAAATAATGAACAGGTATAAAAATTGGACAGGTTTATAGCATTTTAATATAAAAGACTAAGAATACTATTTGACAGATGAAGTAGAAAAAGCAAATGATATGGAATTTCAATAATAAAAGCATTAAAGTTATTAAAGGGAAATCAAGGTTAAATGTTTTCTCCTAAACAACTTTACTGTTAACCATAAACTTTAAAATAGTGTTGGGACCTATTTAGAAGATATGAATATGTTTCACTAACACCTGATTTCCTTTAGTGCTGGGCAGTCAGGTAGACTACATGTCCCTTCAACCCTGGCAATAGAATGTGGCCTTGTCACTGAGTTCTGGCCATTGAAATATGGATCTAAATGATTTAACTACTTCTAGGTTTCACCCACAAAAACCTCCTAAGTGCTGTTCTTTCTTTCTGTGTCCATCACCTGAGATATACATGGAAACAGAGCCACAAGAATGAAGCCTCGGTCTCCATAAGTAAGTTCCTCAAATGCTTTTAACAATAATACTTTATATTTTGTGATATTCATTCTTTTACTTATCTTTTCCCAAAGTAAATCAATTTTATTTATACTAAATGTTTGTTTAATTCTTTGTCCCCACAATAGCCTCTTTGATAAAGTCTCCAATGCTTCTGGAACACCTTGATGATAATGGTATTTGCCTTTACCACCAAAACAGGGAAATTGTGTGGATTACAATTAAGTTTTACACCTATAAAGCCATCTGGAGCAAGTTTGCAATGTTATGTCTCCTTTTACTTCTTTGCTTTAATGGGTAACTAAGATTGTTTTGCTTTGTTTGATAAAAGTCTAGGGCTCATGCCTATTTATAGCGTTCTTTTTTTTTCTTATTTTATATCTTCCTTTTTATCATATATTTGCCTTGATAATCCTTGTCAGTTGCATACTCAGCACTTTCTACATTCAGTATTATTTATTCCTTGTCTTTCAGCATCCTTCCTACTCTATAATTTGTTCCATTCACATGGGTATATTTAATCATTTTTTCATCAATTTATTTTACTTTCAGTACAATCATAAGCCTCCGCTTCTTAGTAGTGCTTTCATCTTTGTCATAGCAACTGCACTTTTTAGAAATGATGGAATAAATAATTTTTTTGAAATCTCTCAAAACTCAGAAAAACATATCAAGTACTCAAAGGGATGACAACTAGATGGCTGAGACAAAAGTGACAATAAAACATCACTAATATTTGTCAGTAGTAAATGGAATTGACAAGATTCCGTTCTGGAATTTAGCTTGGTTAGAATGTAGAAGAGTCAGTGAACTAAATGTATAGAAATCATGGGTTATACCAGTCCCGTTATTTATGTTTGTATCTGTATCCTGTGATCTCTTTCTCCCTCCTTCTTTTTAACCATCCATCCATCCATCCATCCATCCATCCATCCATCCAACCATCCATCCAACCATCCATCCATCCACCCATCCACTTACTTATTGACCTATCTAACTGGAATGCTTTATTTCTCCAAATTAGATACAAACATAGGTTGTATTTTAGTTAATGGTCAAACTATACTAGCTCTGACCTTGGATTACTTGTAACAGCATGAAACTCATGTCTTCGTCTCTGTCCGAATCAGCATCCTGAGGTTCTCTTGGGAGTGTATGTACATCCATTCCATGTACATCAGTTTGCCCTTCCTTATCTTTCCATGTAGTCCAATGATGTACACTACTCTATCATCTTTCACCGTCTCATGATTGCATGCCCATGGTGCTACACCGTTATCACTTCACAGTGCTCTTCCAGGGGTGGTATCTCTTCCTGGTCTCCAAAAGGCTCCCTTCCTGCAGAAGCTAGATACTTCCTCCAGAATTTTAGGTGCTTTGCAAATTGTCTCTTTTTCTGCGAGCATGCTCCCCTGGCTCCTGTTTTATATTCTGTCCAATTAAAATCATCTATTTAACATCACAATATTTCATACTGATATTGTTCCCTATCAATAACAGCCACTTTGTATATAAAACATAAACAAACAGATAGAGAACTACATATATACATACACACAATAACACATAAATATGTGTGTATAAATATATAAACACACAATCAGTAGGTTCTTTGTATGACCAGAACACTGACCATATACCTTTTTTGGGGGGTGCAAAATTGGGACGCTTTTGGAAGTTAAAGGCATGGTATTAACAATTACACTAGGGTATGTTCAAATCAAGGCTGACCAGGATGCATGGAGACATATGGTCATCCTAGTTATGGATAGATACTTATTTTATATAAGCTTAACTAACAGCCTCATAAAAAGAAAAGGGTGGTCTCCACGGGGACACAACTTACACTCTTAAATAAAAACACTGCTTAAAAGTTCAAAAAATGCTACTGTTCTCCTTTCAAATATTTTAAATTCCAGCCTCAAAGTTAAATAATAGAGGAAAAATTACTTTTGACCTTTGTACATAATTTTTCTCAAAATATACGTGATCATATTTGAGGACACTAACATTTTATTAAAAATGTTGGGAAATACTGATATATGTAATTGAAATTGTCTCACATATACTACACTCTTTTCCATTCATTTAAATTATTTCATAAACATGATGCGAAAGTGTTATAAATCCTACATCTAGAGGCTCAAATTCTTGTGCCCTAATCTCTCTGATTTCCCTTTGGCCTTGTTTTGAAAGGCATGTTTCAGTCAGGGTCTTCCAGAAAAACAGAATTTACAACACATCACATCACATCACATCACATCACATCACATCACATCACCATCATATTACATTGTAGTACATTGTTACGTTACATTATGTTATGTAATATTGTAATGTCATATTGTTATGTTATATTATGCTATGCTATATTATATTATATATAAGGAAAAGAGAGAGAGAGAGAGAGGAATTTTTAAGGAATTGGCTCACAAGGTCACATGGTTATGAGGTTTGCAAGTCCCAAATCTGTAGCACTGGCTGGCAGCCAGAAACTGCAAATTTAATGTTGCAGTCCTGAGCCTGATATTTGTAGGGCAGGCCAGTGAACTGGAACCTCAGGTAGGATTTCTATATTACAGGCTTGAGAAAGCATTCCTTCTTTTCTGAGAAACTTATAATCTTAAAGACTTTAACCAGTTAAATAAGGCTCACCAACATTAGCAAGAGTAATATCCTTTACTTAAAGTCAACTGATTTTTTTATATTACCCATATAATATAACTTATTTATTTTTTTATGTTTCAAGTTTTTATTTAAATTCTAGTTAGTTGACATATAGTATAATATTAGTTTCAGGAGTAGAATTTAGTGATTCATCACCACTTACATAGAACACCCAGTGCTCATCACAAGTGTCCTCCTTAATACTTATCTATTTAGCCCATCGCCCCACCTACCTCCCCTCCAGCAACCCTCAGTTTGTTTTCCATAGTTTATAGTTTCTTTTATGGTTTGCCTCCTCTCTCTTTTTTTTTCCTTTCCCCTATGTACATCTGTTTTGTTTTTTAAATTCCACAGGTGAGTGAAATCATATGGTATTTGTCTTTCTCTGACTGAAAGTCAACTGATTACATGTACAAAATTCCTTCACAGCAACATCTATACTGCCAAACACCTGGCATCATAGACTAGCCAAGTTGACATACAAAATTAATCACAGGATTCATGTGATTACATTGGGACTACTCAAATAATCCAGGATAATCTCTCTGTTTTAATGCCAACTACTCAGTAATTTCAATTACATGTTCAAAGTTCTCTGTGCCTTAAATGACTTTGGAAGCCATGCTTATGCTTAATAGAATATAGTACTTAACATAGTGTCTGCCCCTTTAAAAAAGATCAAAACACAAACAGTACTGAAACAGGAGAGAAGCATGCTTCTTACGCATGTAAGGGTCAAAGCATAAAAGGGTCAAAGGAAGTTATGATCCTTAGTATCAGGTTTCCAAAGTGTAAAGATGTTTTATAAGATTTAAAGTATCTTTTGATGTGGGAAAACAACACAATGACATTTGGTTAGATGAAAGGCAGAAATCTTTCCTATTCACAGCTTTAAATAAGAGGTCTGCCAGGGTGGGCCACACAGAATGTTATATGCAGGGGCAAGGTAGCAGTTCCCAGGAGCTGTGATGGGCATCTTCTATATGGCACATGGAGTAATGTTAGCTAGGTATCAAGGGATCTCTGTGGATTGGCTGAATTGAATAATTTCAGTGGGTTCTGAGATATAGAGATTGTCCCTAGTAGTCTGGTACCTGGTCCTGGGGCAATTAGGCAGGGGCCTAGTGGTCCTGGAGTGTGAGAGCTCCAGAGAGGGAATAGTTGGCAGTGTGGACTTAATCATCTACTCAAGAAGGGGCAATGACCACCATCTCTCTGTGTCGAGGTAGTACAATAAAAATAGAAAATTAAAAATAACTGTATTAAACAAAGATGCAGTGCTCCTGGTTTATGTCTTTTCTAAGATGTTCTTATCTGTGCTGCCCAAAGTGATTTACCACTGTTATCTTCTTTCTAGGAAGCAAGACATGGACAAGGGAAGAAGGGGCATGAGACTTTTCTGGTAGACATGGTCTATGTGTTATGCACATCACTTTTCCTTAGAACATATTGAACAGATTTTAATCACATGTCCAAGTCAAACTATAAGGGATGTTAGGAACTCATGGTCTCATTATGAACATTTATATGTACAGCTAAAAATTCTATTACTATTAAAAATTCAAAAACATAGCAGAGGACAAGTAACAGTCTTGGCTAGAGTCATTTAAGAGTGGTGATAAAGACAAGTAAGTAGATTAAAGAAATGTATTGGGCACCAAAGCTTGAGTGGGTAAAGGGTAAAAGAGAGTGCCTCAGTATTCTGAGTCATGCAATGAGATGGATGGTGGATCCTTACTGAGATGGGAAATCTTGGAGAGAAACAAATCTGTTCATTAGACTTGAGAAATAGTATTTAGATAAGGAGTAGCACAAAAGGACTTGACAAAAGAGGTTGAGAAAACCCTGCCAAAGGCAATTTACAACACCAAGAAATTCTAATGTCAGAGAATCTATGATATTTTTTCTAATATGAAATAGAAGTCAATGATATTGAAAATTGAAGAAGTATAATCAAAGAAGTGGAAATTACTGATGTGTTGAAATTACAAGAAACCAATGGGACTACAATGATTATTATAATTCTTTTCACAAGTAAGTTTAAGCTGATTTTGTGACTAACACTGAGGCTACACTGCAAGCAAACAGCAAATGAATAGTTGTTTTCATCACTGAACAGTGATGGCACTCTTCTGGGATCTAATCAGAACAAGCTCAAAGAGTCTTCCCATTTAATCATTAATAAGAGTGTTCATAAAAAAAAAAAAAAAGAAAAAGATAGAGGCAATTTTAGATTTCCACCCTATTGTTAAACTATGAAAACAGTAATAAAAATTATCTAAGAAGCATAGAAATGTCCTTTTGAAGTATCTTGTTTTCTAACAAGCCCCAATAATCAAAGGATAAAATTAGGTGAACCATTAACTCATTTTGGAAAAAAAATCTTTAAGTAACCTCGGAATGAATTTTAGTATTTTCTTCACTTTTAGAGGGAAATCACAGTAATGGCAGAACCTTTGGCCTTGTAACAAGTTGAAACCACAAATATTTTCATATTAAATATTGTATAGGTAAAAATATAGCTTATATGTAATCCCCGCTTTGAGATTATGCTGTTATTATACCTGCCACTATTTTTACTACCTTTGTAAGTACTTATATTATGACATCATATGTAAACATTGGACACCTGTATTTCCATATAATTACTTTCCTTTGTAAACTTTTATATTTTATTTGGTAGATTTAAAATGAATTCATGCACTTTGAGAAGGAGTCCATTCTGCTTTAGCACACTGCCAAAGGAATCCATGTTGCACAAAACAATTAAGGACTCTTGATTTAAAGGACTCCACAAACTAAAAAGAGCCTTTTGGGCCAAGAATGAAGCAAATGTTTATATCTTTAAAAAGAAGTGTTTTTTTTTTAATAACATTTTCAATCATAGTATACTTACCTATTTTTTTTAATAAAGAATTTGACAGAATCTATGATGGATATTTTGTGGAAAACATCACTTGTAAATGCTAATATATCTACTCACTGAATTCTTTATTTCTTCCAAAGTATTATTTTAAGGGCTATAATCTCCTTTCCTCCAAATTATACTGGATAGTCTCATTTCATAGGTAACATTAAATTCCAGAAGATAGTCTCCATTTCTCACCCCATGTTTTTCCTGAGGCTGTGTACATAACTTGAACACTAACCTCTAAATTAGGTTTCTCTGAGGATGACTGCAGTTTCCACACAGTAAAAATGTTTTAAAGTGAGTTGCAAGCTATAACTAATATAAAATACTATGTTAACTTTCAAAAATATTTCACTTTATTAGAATGCAGGTATTAAAATACCCAAATGAGATATATATTAAAATCTGTGCTCCTTTCATGTTGAGACCAATTAAAAGTAAACTATATTCAGAATTGCATTTTAAAGGTAGAAAACTCTGTTAGAAATTTTGTTTTGAAATTTATTCTTTAGTTTAGGTCAGTGGTTCCCAAATAGGATGACTTTGCCTTCTTCCAAGGTAGATTCACAATGACTGGAGAAATTTTTGTTGTCACGGCAGGGGCGGTGCTATTAGCATCTAGTGTGTAGAAATCAGAGATGCTGCTAAACATTCTACAACACACAGGAACAGCATCCTATAACAAGGCACTGTTTGGTCACCAGATTCAATAATACTGAGATTGAGAAACTCAGGTTCATATGTTTGAATCAATGATGAAAAAATCAGTTAGAGAAGTCCCAATGAATTAACACACACTCCCTTATATGACATTTCTATGCCTCCTTTTAATATCTCTTAATTATTTTCCCTCATGTCAAAAAAGCATTTAATCCTTTGTCTTGTTTCTCAAATTCCTCATATCAGTGAGATCATATGATAATTGTCTTTCTCTGATTGATTTATTTCACTTAGCATAATACCTTCTAGTTCACAGGAGAAGGGAGGGAAAAATGAAACAAGATGAAACCAGAGATGGAGACAAACCATAAGGACTCTTAATCTCAGGAAACAAACTGAGAGTTGCTGGAGTGGAGGGGGATGGGAGGGGTAGGGTGGCTGGGTGATGGACACTGGGAAGGGTATGTGCTATGGTGAGCGCTGTGAAGTGTGTAAGACTGATGGATCACAGACCTGTACCCCTGAAAAAAATAATACATTATACATTAATTAAAAAAATGGATAAGCCATAGGGTGGTAATTTGAAGGAAAGATATGGTGGATGAAAATCTTAGGGGAGACACACAAGAACATTCACTTATTTAAATGCTTTTTTTTAAATTAACATAAAATGTATTATTTGTTTCAGGGGTACAGGTCTGTGATTCATCAGTCTTACACAATTCACAGCACTCACCATAGCACACACCCTCCCCAGTGTCCATCACCCAGCCACCCCATCCCTCTCAATCCCCTCCACTCCAGCAACCCTCAGTTTGTTTCCTGAGATTAAGAGCCCTTATGGTTTCTCTCCCTCTGGTTTCATCTTGTTTCATTTTTTCCCTCCCTTCCCTTATGATCCTCTGTCTTGTTTCCCAAATTCCTCATATTGGTGAGATCATTTGATGCTTGTCTTCTCTGACTGACTTATTTCACTTAGCATAATACCCTCTAGTTCCATCCATGTTGTTGCAAATGGCAAGATTTCTTTTTTTTCATGGCTGCATAATGTTCCAGTGTGTGTGTGTGTGTGTGTGTGTGTGTGTGTGTGTGTATACCACACCTTCTTTATCCATTCATCTGCTGATGGACATCTAGGTTCTTTCCATAATTTGGCTATTGTGGACATTACTGCTAGAAACATTGGGGTGCAGGTGCCCTTTTGGATTACTACATTTGTATCTTTGCAGTAAATATCCAGTAGTACAATTGCTAGGTCATAGGGTAGCTCTATTTTCAGCTTTTTGAGGAACCTCCATACTCTTTTCCAGAGTGGCTGCACCAGCTTGCCTTCCCACTGACACTGTAGGAGAGTTCCCCTTTCTCTGCATCCTCATCAACATCTGTCATTTCCTGACTTGTTAATTTCAGCCATTCTGACTGGTGTAAGGGGGTATCTCATTGAGGTTTTGATTTGGATTTCCCTGATGCCGAGCGATGTTGAGCACTTTTTCATGTGTCTGTTGGCCATTTGGATGTCTTCTTTGGAAAAATGTCTGTTCATGTCTTCTGCCCATTTCTTGATTGGATTAGTTGTTCTTTGGGCATTGAGTTTGATAAGTTCTTTAGAGATTCTGGATACTAGCCCTTTATCTAATATGTCATTTGCAAATATCTTCTCCCATTCTGTCAGTTATCTTCCGGTTTTGTTGACTGTTTCCTTTGCTGTGCAAAAGTTTTTTATCTTGATGAATTTCCAATAGTTCCTTTTTGCCTTTGCTTTCCTTGCTTTGGTGATGTTGCTAGGAAGAAGTTGCTGCGGCTGAGGTGGAAGAGGTTGCTGCCTGTGTTCTCCTCAAGGATTTTGATGGATTTCTGTCTCACATTTAGGTCTGTTTTGTGTGTCACATTTTGAGTCTATTTTTGTGTGTGGTGTAGGAAATGGTCCAGTTTCATTCTTCTGCATGTGGCTGTCCAATTTTCCCAACACCATTTGTTGAAGAGACTGTCTTTTTTCCACTGGACATTCTTTCCTGCTTTGTCAAAGATTAGTTGACCATAGAGTTGAGGGTCCATTTCTGGGCTCTCTATTATGTTCCATTGATTTATGTGTCTGTATTTGTGCCAGTACCATACTGTCTTGATGATGACAGCTTTGTAATAGAGGTTGAAGTCCAGAATCATGATGCCACCAGCTTTGTTTTTCTTTGTCAACATTCCTCTGGCTATTCAGGGTCTTTTCTGGTTCCATATAAATTTTAGGATTATTTGTTCCAGTTCTGTGAAAAAAGTTGATGGTATTTTGATAGGGATTGCACTAAATGTGTAGATTGCTCTAGGTAGCATAGACAATTTCACAATATTTGTTCTTCCAATCCATGAGCATGGAACGTTTTTCCATTTCTTTGTGTCTTCCTCAAATTCTTTCATGAGTATTTTATAGTTTTCTGAGTACAGATTCTTTGCCTCTTTGGTTAGATTTATTCCTAGGTATCTTATGGTTTTGGGTGCAATTGTAAATGGGATTGACCCCTTAATTTCTCTTTCTTCTGTCTTGTTGTTGGTGTATAGAAATGCAACTGACTTCTGTGCATTGATTTTATATCCTGCCACTTAAATGAATTCCTGTATGAGTTCTAGCAGTTTTGGGGTGGAGTCTTTTGGGTTTTCCACATAAAGTATCATATCATCTGCAAAGAGTGAGAGTTTGAATTCTTCTTTGCTGATTCGGATGCCTTTTATTTCTTTTTGTTGTCTGATTGTTGAGGCTAGGACTTCTAGTACTATGTTGAATAGCAGTGGTGATAGTGGACATCCCTGCCATGTTCCTGACCTTAGGGGAAGAGCTCTCAGTTTTTCCCCATTGAGGATGATATTGCTGTGGTTTTTTCATAGATGGCTTTTATGATATTGAGTTATGTACCCTCTATCCTTACACTCTGAAGAGTTTTAATCAAGATTGATTGATCTGTGGATGTTGAACCAACCTTGCAGCCCAAGGATAAATCCCACTTGGTCGTGGTGAAAAATCCTTTTAATGTACTGTTGGATCCTATTGGTTAGTATTTTGGTGGGAATTTTTGTATCCATGTTCATCAGCGATATTGGTCTGTAATTCTTCTCTTAATGGGGCCTTTGTCTGGTTTTTGGATCAATGTAATGCTGGCCTCATTAAATGAGTTAGGAAGTTTTCCTTCCATTTCTATTTTTTGGAACAGTTTCAGAAGAATAGGTATTAATTCTTTTTAAATGTTTACTAGAATACCCCTGGGAAGCCATCTGACCCTGGGCTCTTGTTTGTTGGGAGATTTTTGATTACTGCTTCAATTTCCTTAGTTGTTGTGGGTCTGTTCAGGTTTTCTATTTCTTCCTGGTTCAGTTTTGGTAGTTTATACATCTCTAGGAATGCATCTATTTCTTCCAGATTATCTAACTTGCTGGCATATAGTTGCTTATGATATGTTCTTATAATTGTTTGTATTTCTTTGGTGTTGGTTGTGATCTCTCCTCTTTCATTTGTGATTTTATTTATTTAGGTCCTTTCTCTTTTCTTTTTGATAAGTCTGGCCTGGGGTTTATCAATCTTATTAATTCTTTCAAAGAACTAGTTCCTAGTTTCATTGATTTGTTCTGCTGTTCTTTTGGTTTCTATTTATACATTGATTTCTGCTCTGATCTTTATTATTTCTCTTCTCCTGCTGGGTTTAGGCTTTATTTGCTGTTCTTTATCCAGCTCCTTTAGATGTAGGGTTCAGTTGTGTACTTGAGAACTTTCTTGTTTCTTGAGAAAAGCTTGTATTGCTACATACTTTCCTTTTAGGACAACCTTTGCTGCCATTGTATTCTTAAGACAGCCTAGTACCCCACTGTCTCTACTCTTAAGACCATTTTATTCCCTTCCAAATTGTCTATAATTCTAGAATAAGCCTCAACCTGCCAATAAAATTTCTTTTGCTGATATTAGTGAGTTTCTTTTACTAAATCTGAGGGACATGTTTTCAATACTTTTTCTTACTCAACCACTTAGCACATTGATTTTATTTTATTTTTTAACATGGCCACATGATATTTGTACTAAACTATTTTCAAGTATCTTCTTATCTGCCTTTCATGGTAGAGTGCCCTCCTATATAATCTTCCACTCATTTACACGCTTCTTCTCTGCCTCCTCACCCATGGCCTCTTTCTTACTGAGCAAATATAATGTTGACTTTTACAGGAATGAGATGTATGACTCTACTTTTCTTATTCTGCCAACAGCTAGAGTCAATATTACTTACTTTGGTGACTTCACATACCATTGCCAGAAGGATGAGTCCCAAATCCTGTCTTGAGCTTTATCTGTTGTTTTAGAAACAGACCTGATTATTCAATCACCTACTTGATACTGTCATATGAATGTCTTATGATTAACATGTCCACAGGGGGACCCTCGATTTTCTACCCCAAACACACACTTCTGCCTGTGTTTTATGTATTATTAGAAGCCATTATGATCTGATCAATGATTCAAAGCAAACACCTGGGAGTTTCTATTGAAACACGCTCAGTTTGCATCTCTCTCAACCTCGTACCTAATCAAGTATTACCAATTAGATGTCTTTTATAATAGCCTCTCAGCCCTGTACAATTTCCTGCATTCCCCTTTGCCATTGCTCTGTTGGTGCCTATATAATCATTGTTTAATCTCAAGTTCTACAAAATCCTCTGAGTGCTTTCTGAGCCTTCTCTCTGCTGAAAAATTTTAATTGCCTTCCATCAGATTCACAGTTAGCTTCTGACCCTGGTTTGCAAGGCCCCACGTCATGCCCCTGATAGCCTTAGCAGCTCCACTTTCACTACCTACCTGCCTCACTCCACTACTCCTGATTTCTGGATTGAGGAATGAACCCAATTCCAGGTGACAGACATAGAATTCTATTGTCTTGGAACATTATTTTCCTCCATTGCCATGCTAATTTTAACTCATTCTTTAAGCCCCAGCATAAGATTAAATTGTCCCAGAGGAGATACTCTGTTCTTGCCAACTTAAACCTGACTTATCTGCTCTTTTCTTTTTCTAAATATCCATACCACCCTCTGTCTCTCCACTCTTATTTTTTATCATATTGTTTTACAAATATGTTTTTGTTTTTATCTAGCTTAACTCTTTTTATCTAGCTAAATCTTTTAACTAGCTTAAAATAGTTGGTACCACATATGTATATTTCCAATTTTGTCCTCAGAATCTAATACACTCTACCTCCCCCAAAATAAATCCTCCAAATCAATTTTGATTTCATTCTTATCTATGAAACTTCTATCAGATTGTTTCTACCCAAATTGATACTACTTGCATCTGGATTCACAACGCTAATAATCTTTTTCTACATTTGTTCAAACCAGCTTATGATGTTCTATTAGCACTCATGTAAAATAAAACATATAGGGAAAAGTCCTAACACTTTATATTTGTTTATAAATATATACTTTTTCAGGTAAATCCTCCAAAGCTTATTCTTTTATTTTATTTTTTTTGAGCAAATTATGGAAATGAAATGAATTCCCGAGCTGTTTAATGATTTTGATCAAAAGCATGCCTGGTGGAGAAAATTGAAAGGCCATAGGTTGTAGCAATGAATTTGTTCTCAAAACTTCATAAGATTTCTAAAATATATTGATTTTATTAAGGCATTTTTAGGATTTTGCTCATATAAATGATAGTTTATCTATGATAAGTTACACATAAAGAAAGGTGAGGGAAATGTTGAGAATTTGGAATGAATATGGCAGAAGGATGGAAAAAAAAAAAACAAAAAGCATCCTACCTGTTGTCATGAATAGAGAAATAAGGACTGGAATATTACAGCTCTTGCAGATACAGAGATCTATAATATTTCAAATTATTATTTGCCTGACTAGGAAAATTTGACTGTATGGTGCAAAATTAAAGTCAGTTTAACAATTACAGTCACACAGTTGATGAATTACATAAAAATAAACAGGCCTTTGAATTTCATGCCCAAGGACAACACAATTACTTGTATGACATGCTTTTAAAATATCTGTATTTTTGTATATTACATATTGTAAGTGGGACAAATTGTAGGAATTAGCTTAATTACTTTTAAATAAACATTTTTTAAATTTTAAAACATTTAAAGATTTTTCTGAAAGATTAGCAAGATAGTACAGCGTTTCCATATATCATACACCCAGTTTCTCCAACTGTTATCTAACATTAATTATTCTGGTATATTGTTACAACTGATGAACCAACACAGATAAATTAAAAAGCCCATACATTATTCAGATATCCTTAGTTCTGTTCTGGGATTCCATCCAGGATTCCATATTCCATTTAGTTGTCATTCTTCCTGGGCTCCTCTTGGCTGTGACAGTTTCTCAGACTTTCCTTGTTTTTAATAACCTTGACAATTTTGAGGGAATTTTATAGAATATTTCTCTGTTAGGATTTTTTGGATGTTTTTCTCATGAGTAGACTCAGCATATGGATTTGGGAGAGGAAAAGCACAGGTTTAAAATATCATTTTCAGCATATCATATTATCAGCATGATTTTCACTGTTGATGTAGCCTCAGTTACATGACCAAAGTAGTTTTTACCAGGTTTTTCAATTATGAAATTACTTTATTACTCCCTTGTTTATATTTTACTTTGTAGAAGAAAGTCACTACATGTAGCCCACACTAAGAGTGGGGAGTTGAGCTCCATCTTGAATGTGTAGGATCAACATAAATCAGATATTTTAACATAAATTAGAATTTTTCTGCAAAGGAATTTGGTCTCTATTCCCCATTTAGTTATTTACTTAATAATTTATGCATAATATCAATATAGACTTATGAATATTTACTGTATACTTTGAGTATACTCACATTGTTATACTTATTAGTTCAGGAGATTTTTATCTGCTCTTTGGAATTCACTACATCACAATCATGTCATCAACAATAAAGAAGGTTTTCTTTTATTTTGATCTGTATATACTTATCTCCTTTTTTTTTTGTTTTATTACCCTACCTAAAACTTCCAGTACAATGCTGAATAGTAGTGGTGGGAGAGGACATCTTCTTTTTTAATTCCTTGTTTATGTGAAAACCCTCCAGTCCCTCATCATTAAACATGATTTTAGTTGTGCAATTTTTTTGGTTAATATTCTTTATCAAGTCGAGGAAATTCCCATCTATTCCTAGTTTTAATCATGAATAGGTATTAAGTTATTCAAATGTTTTTTTCTGCATCATTTGATACACTCATATGATTTTTATTCTTTAGCTTATTAATGTAATAATGTTTTTGTTTTTCAAAGGTTGGCCATAGTATATACCTTGTTTTATATATTTAGGTTTGCTCAGGTTTGTTTAAGTATTTTGGGATCTGTGTTAATGAGAAACATTCATTGGTAATATTCCTAAAGATTATTTAGTATTAATCCAAAGTCTATAATGGAAAGAGAAATAGATTATCAATTCCTCCTAGTATGACTTTTGGTGTCTATGTCTTTCAAGGATTGTTCTTTTTTTTTTCTAAATTATCAAATAATAGGACAAATTTGTTCACAGTATTAATATATTATCATTTTAATATTTATAGTTAATTTAAATGATGACCCCTCTTTCATTTATGATACTTGTACTCTGTATGTTCTCTCTTATTTCTTATTTAGTCAGGCTAAAGTTTTATCAATATTATTGAGCTTTTCACAGTAGTAGCTTTTGTTTGTTGATTTTCACTATTGTTTTCTGTTTTAAATTTCATTGATTTCTGCACTAATTTTTATTTATTTTCTTTTGCTTACTTTTGGCTTACATCACTTATATTTTTCCAAGTTTCCTAAAATGGCAGATTAGATTATTGATTTTAGTTGTTTTTATTTGCTAATATATACATTTGATGCTTTCAATTTCTTCTATGTTTTTTAAATTTCCTATTTTTGTTGCATCCTACAGATTTGTATACATTGTATTTTCTAAACTTCTCAAGACCTTTCTTTGACTCATATGTCACATGTTATATGTTATATGGTTAGGTGAGTGCTGATCATTTTACAGCAATATTTCTGTTATAGGCTTCTAATTTCCATACAGTATAGTCTGAACATACATTTTTATAATTTTATTCTTTTATATTTGTTATGTCTCATGGGTCAAAATATGGTCTACCTTAGTGAATGTTCCATATATGCTTTGGAAGAATGTATGTTTTGCTTTTTTTGTATGGAATATTCTATAAATGACAATTACATAAAATCATAGTGCTTTTTAGAAACTGCCAATAAATCAGCCTAAATCTTTACATTAGATCATAGCTTCTTTCCATCATGAATGGAAATTCCTTAATCTTGGAGAGTTTCAAATTCTTTAATCTTGGAGAATTTCTCCCTTCCGTTGTCCTCCAGTGCCTTCCTAGGCTGAAGCAGAAAAAAGACCTTGGGCTGAATCTTACAGATTCAGATGTAAATCAGCTTCAACATTAAGTTAACTGGTCATAGGAGAATGCAGATGCTATTGAGAGAGAAGTGGCATCTTAGCCAGAGTAAGTACACTGAGAGACTAAGCAAGGTATTCATGCAACTCAAATCTCCAGGAGTTTGTTTGGCATATTGCCACCTATGCTTGATTTGTAAACAATGGTTGTATCTTATTTTTGTGCTAGGTACAAAGATAGTGTCTGTTTCATGAAAGACAACTCAGATCACATAGCTATCTTTTCCCCAGTGTTTAGATATTCGTTCTTCACTTAAGCTACTGAGCCATGAGCTATGTGTCAAAAGAAAAATAATTACTTTCCAGAGAGCACAGCTTCAGAGTAAAACCTTACAGGACTATTTTTATGAGTCTTATGTCATGACTTACCACAGGATCCACACACATCCTATTCTGCCTCAGACATCCTATGCAACATTGGATCTCCTAAATCAGACAATGGAATTTTGAAACTGAATGCATTTCCAGTTTAAATAAAGAAACTTCTCTATTTTCAAACTTTATCAAGACTCAAAACCTTGTAACCATTCAGTAAATTTATGAAAGCAGCATATCTAATTGTGTATGTCATTTCTAAAATCTCAAGTCTTTGCAAGCATTGCATTTCTAATTTAATGGCAGGGGGCCCAACGTTTAGAAAAGCATGTTACTTGGAGCACTGCAATTTACCCAATATAATATTTTTAAGGATACTATTTATTTTTGAGCAGACTTAGGTTTACAGCAAATGAGAGAGAAAAGTACATGGATTTCCAATATACCCTATAGCCTCAAACATTCATAGACTCTCCCATTATCAATAACTCCCTCCCTCCCCTTGTCCCCTTGTTATAACTGATGAACCTATAATGGCATGTGATAATCACCAAAAGTCCATAGTTTACATTAGGGTTCACTCTTGGTGTGATACATTCTGTTGGTTTGGACAAATGTGTAATGACATGTATCCATCATTATAGGACCATACAGAGTATTTTCACTGCCCTAAACATCCTCTGTGCCTTACTTATTCCTCTCCCCACCCCAACTGGTGGTGGTGTTTTGGTGCAATTATAAATGGGATTGATGCCTTGATTTCTCTTTCTGTTGTTTCATTATTGGTGTATAGAAATGCAACAGATTTCTGTACATTGATTTAATTTGCCCTGCAAATTTACTGAATTCGTATATCAGTTCTAGCAATTTTTTGGTGAAGTACTCCAGTTTTTCTACACAGTTTTGTGTTTATGAATAGTGAAAGTTTGACTTCTTCCTTGCCAATTTGAATGGTTTTATTTCCTTTTGTTGTCTGATTGCTGAGGTTAGGACTTCCAGTACTATGTCAAATAACAATGGTGAGAGTAGTGGACATCACCGTCTTCATCCTGACCATAGAGGAAAAGCTTTCATTTCTCCATTGAGGATGATATTAGCTGTGGGTCTTTTGGATATGGCCTTTATGATGTTGTGGTATATTCCGTCTATCCCTATTTGTTGAGGGTTTTTATCAAGAATGGATGCTGTGCTTTGTCTAATGCTTTTTCTGCATCTACTGAGAGGGTCATATAGTTCTTATCCTTTCTTTTATTAATGTGGACACACTCGCTGGTTTGAAGACAGAGGAGAGAATGTAATGTTGATTGCAGGAAACCTTAAGGAGGTGAGAGAAGCTCATGGAACAACCCAGCAAGCAAATGGGAATTTCAGCTCTACCACAAATAGAAATGACTTTTGCCAACAACTTGAATGGACCTAGAAGCATATTCTTTTCTAGAGGCTCTAGTAATGAGTTCAGGTCAGCCCATACCTGGATATCAGCCTCTGAGTTACGAAGCAGAAAAAAAAAAAAATAGAGCAAACCTAGACTTCTAACCTACAGAACTATACTATAATAAACATGTGTCATGCATAGTCACTAAGTTTGTTTGTGATAATTTCTTACAGCAGCAATGGAAAACCAATATAGTCATATAACTCTATGCTGAGATAAGGAAACTGTACTTCTTTGCAAGACTTTGGGGGGAAGAGATATTTCTGTAGTTTTTTTTTTTGCTTCTTTTAGTAGAAAAAAAAATAGACATTCACTAGCTACAAACCTACACATTATGTACCAAAATCTGTACTGCTATGAACCATAAAAAGACTACATCTGGCAATAGCTGCATTCTGTAGTAATGATGTGATTAAACTTATAAAAATATGTTGTAATTTATATTTTTGCTTAGAAATATTTACATTTAAAAATGAATTCTTATTTTTAATCAAGACCCACGAATTCATCTTAGTAGAGGAAGCTCATTTCTTTGGAAACTCTGTCATATAGTATTGATTTGGGTTTATTATTTTAGAAAGGAGGAGAAAGTTAAAGGATTTAATATGGTCTTTACTATCAAGGTTTCTTTTAATTTTATGGTCCAGAAAGGTAATAGATGGATTTATCTTGTTACTATGATATGTATTCTAACTCCGAACTTAAGAACTAAGAAACAAACAAGGATCTTAAAATAGAATACCATCAAGTTGTACTTTTCAAAGGTCCACATATCACCAGAACTTTACAAAGCTCCACTCTGACTGCTAGACCACTTTGGGATACCCTGTCTCCGAGAATAAGTTCAAGATCAAAATTATTGCCCAAACACCCTTAGAGCTCATTTTCCTTGTAAAATTGCCATAATTCTGCTGAGAAATCTAGTGGAGAGATTAACAATATATGTAGAAATGTATGTTTCCAGAAGGTTGCTTAAGCCCTCATTTATTCATAAATTGATGCATATGTGAAGGCAAAGGTCACAAATTAGGTGACCATTACATTGGTTCAAAATACTGTTGGAATTTTCGTAGTTATAGACATCAGGAAGGACTTTAGATTATTTATATCTATTTTGTTGTAGAGTCACAGTAATGTATTAGTCAACATCAACAATTATATCAATTATACTGGTCAGATAATTCTGAATCCACACTGTGATAACTGTATCCATCTTGTTCCTTAAAATTTTTGGTTTCTGTCACCCCAGAAAAAAAACCAGACAGGCCAACTCAAATGCAGTGCCTTCTACTATAATTCCAGACCATTAGAGCACAACCCAAATACGTTATAAGCTTCACAAAAGTTCCTCAAGATTCTCATGAAAGGAGTGTCTGTTGGGCTGTGTTAGTAGACATAGTCCAGAGACTCATGGAAGTGTCCCCATAGATAACATACTCCAATATTCTTACTAAAGAACCCAATAAATAATTGACATTGTAATTTCATTAATCATGGGCCACTCCGGAACCTATGTTTTGCAAAAACAGGACAAAGGGTTAGAAACAAACTCAGAAAAATAAATCATGGCATAGTCTTTCTAATTACATGCTTAAATGCAGTTTTAAGCCAATAAAAAGTCAAGTTTTTCTTTAGTCTTAGAATTCATTCTTGCAAATATGTTGGAAAAAAATAAATTTAGCAAAGTTTTGCAATTGTATTATGTCTAATACTTGTATAAGAGGGTTTAACATTGCTATTGGCCCTGAGGCTGTGCAGGTTTCTGACTCTAATTGTACCCTGGGAGAGACTATAGATTATGAGGACAGGGCACAAGGAAAAGAGCCTATTCCCATCACCTTCACACTTAGTCTTGTAGTGGCCTTGAGAACCAAAAGCGTATATCTATGCCATCTATGTGATTTGTATTGATTTACTTTAGATGAAAGTGTTTAAACATACAAATAATACAAAAAATAATAAACACAACACCCAAAAACACAACAAATGCATGACCTATTGTACCACATTGGTTTCATATCATTTGATTTTAATAATAAAATATAATTGCTAATGTACAAGGTTTCTTTTTAGAATGATAAAAAGTTTCTTTGAATCACAGACCTGTACCTCTGAAAAAAATAATACATTATATGTTAAAAAAAAAAAAAAGAAGAAGATAGCAAGAAGGGGAAAATGAAGGAGGGGGAAATCAGAGGTGGAGATGAACCATGAGAGACTATGGACTCTGAGAAACAAACTGAGGGTTCTAGAGGGGGTGGGGGTGGGGGGATGGGTTAGCCTGGTGATGGGTATTAAAGAGGGCACCTACCGTATGGAGCACTGGGTGTTATACACAAACAATGAATCACGGAACACTACATCAAAAGCTAATGATGTAATGTATGGTGATTAACATAATATAATAAAAAATATTCTGATTAAAAAATACAAAAAAAAGAATGATAAAAAGTTTCTAAACTTATAGTGTTAGTTTCATAGTTCCATAAATATTTTGAAATCATCAAATTGTATAGTTTAGGCAGGTGAATTTTTATGGTATATGAATTATACATCAATGAATATGTCTATAAAAATATTATAGACACCATTAAAATATCTCTTTTAATCCATCCCTGATTTTATTACCTTTTCCATTTCACCAGAGTTTCCCCATGCTTAAGTTGGAATATATTTCTTTCTCATTATTGTTTGCACATTTTTTTCATATGCAGGTAGATATAAAAACATTAAGTACTAGTTGTGTGTATGTAAAAACCTTTGGGGGTGTCTGGGAGCTCAATAGGTTAAGCATCTAACTCTTGATTTCTGCTCAGATCATGATCTCTGGGTCCTGGGATCAAGCCCCTCTTAGGCTCCGTGCTCAGGGGGCTGTCACCTTGAGGATTCTATCTCCCTCTCTATCTGCCCCTCGTTCCCACTCTCTCCTCTCTCAAATAAATAAATAAATAAATAAATAAATAAATAAATAAATAATCTTTAAAAACCTGTGAAGTTGTATCTTTTTGTACATATGCTTTTTGTAATGTGTGTATTAATGGTAACTTGTAGGTTTATATTTGAATCAAGTTAATTTTCATTCCTCTATATTCTTGAATTGAATAAGTCAAATTATTTATCATTCATGGAAAATATTTCAAAATTGCCTCGTTGCAAATAACACAACTATGAACATTCTTATACATGCCATCCTTGTCTGTATATGTACATAGGATATGCACAGGCAGCTAGAAATTTGCAGTTGAAGGGCATGCACATTGTCACATTTACCCTGTAGTGACAATATATTCATGATTGATTTTACCAACTTATGCTTACACCAAGAGCATGTATGTAAGTTCTTTTCCATATGGCTTTGATAAGTCTTTTACTAGGGACACTTTAAACATGAATTGTGTTTATTTGAATTTTTTTCCTGGACATAGTTTTGAGATGATTCTGATATTCAAAGATCATTGGATAAACAAAAGTATTAAAAATAAAGGTCTTCATGTATTTAGAAACATGAGCTTATGTGAACATTTTAATTCACTGGCATTTCAAACATAAGACTCAATTGTTAAATGATGTAACAAAGGTCAGGATGCTGTGCTCTGGCCCAAGATAATAAAATAGATTTCAAATGATTGTGGTTTGTATCCATCTGATTCACAAACTTTGACTGCTTTGTTCCCACACTGTAAAATTTAAAAAATTACAACAATCTCATGGAATTAATACAGGTAATAACTATGGTAACATGTGAAGTCTCATGACTTGTCCACAGCTGGTACTCAAAATAGAGTTTACTTTTCTCTATTAGTAGTTGTTTAAACTGATGACAGTTTTGTCGATTTTTCCTAAATCATAGGACTAAATAAATGAATATTGCTTGATATTCATATCAATATTTGTCATAACAATATGACAAATATTGTTCTAATTCTGGGGAAGATATTTTAATATTTGTGATACAGAAAAGTTAAAATATTATACAAAAATCAAAATATAAACAAAATGAATATCCATTTATCCATCAGCTGACTTTCAATGATCATCAGTTGATGGTAACACTATTTCATCTATTCTACACCCAATACCCCCTTTTCACTTCTAGGTGGTTTTTTTTTTTAAGATTTTTTTATTTGAGAAACAGAGAGAGACCACAAACAGGGGGTGGGAGGGAGAGGGAGAAGGAGACTCCCTGCCGAGCAGGGAGCGCCAGGCAGGGCTCAATACCAAGACCCTGGGATCATGACCTGAGCTGAAGGCAGACGTTTCACCAACAGAGCCACCTAGGTGCCTCAAGATTTATGTTTCTTATATGAAAGAGTAGCATCCTACTTACATTTGACTTTAGATTTTTTTTAACAATAACAATTTATTTTGGATATTGTTAGAAATACTAGGAAAGAGATATTCTTCATTGTGTTTTATAGCTGCATAGCAGTCATTTAACTAGACTCCTTTAACTATTCACACTGATTCAAATCTTTTGCTATTATTAATATTACAATAAACAACCTTGCACATACATAGTTTTCCAGTATTGTCAGTGTGTCAACTTAGGTTTGATTTCTAGAAGTGACATTGCTGGGTTCAAATAACCAACACATAATTTTTTTTAATAATTTCATATTCCATATTAAGTCCATGCCTAGGTGTTTGATTTTTCTTTTTGCTACGAAAAATGGGTATCCTCTTCTGATATAATATCAAACCTTTTTCTTCTGTTTTCCTGACTATGATACAAAAATAGATGATAGATAGACAGAGAGATAGAGAGATATAATTTTATAAACATCTATGTACTAAATTCTCTTTTCTGGTGCAGTGTTTTCTAATTGATCCTCATAGTTTTTCCACATATGTGATCATATCAACTCCCAGGAGAGATTTGTTTACGTCTTATTTTGCAGTGCTTATGTTGTTTTCTACGTGTGTTTTCTACTCTAAATGGCCACAGTATTGAACGTTAGAAGAGATACGGGACAATTTTTTCTTGCTCTAGAGTTTAGTGGGAAGGACACTAATATTTCCTTGTGAAATAAAATGTCAGTTGGACTGAGGAATATCTGTGTGCATTTTCTGAAGTGATTTTAACATGAATGGTTATGGTTTTTGCCAAATGTTTTGTTTACTCCATGGAGGTGACAGTACGGTTTTCTTTTTATGTAATGAATTATACTAATGGAGTTTCCCAGCTGTGTTCTTAGAATAAGCTTCAATTGGCTGTGATACATGTATTATTGTAAAGTGCCTTGGGATTTTGTTTGCCAATATTATATGTAGGATTCTTTCCATTGACAGTTATGCCATATTAGACTTTATTTTCTTTCTGAAGCAGCATTTGTTGGGTTGTGACATAAATGTTATATTTGCTTCAGAGAAATAGTTTCAATTTTTTTTGTAATCTATGAGTTGTTTATATATAATCCCACCTTGTTTTTTGTTACATTTCTTTCAAATCTTCCTTTCCTGAAATCCCTTCACGACTGAATGTTGGCGATCATATCTTTCCAGAGTGCCTTTCACTTTCCAGGTTGCATTAGCTCACTTTAGCTACTCACCCCACACCTATGCCCTTTTCAGGGGCCTTTTACTGATGCCATTTAGAAAAGGCCTTTCCCATCATTCCCCAAGCTTTCTTCTTCCCTTTCTGAGAAGGAAGTTATATGCTAGTTTTGGTCAATCTCTCTCTCTCTCATTTATCTATTTATTTATTTATTTATTTGAGAGAGAAAGAGAGTGCATACAGGCATGAGCAGGGGAAAGGATGAGTAGGGGCAGAGGGGGAGAGAGAGAGAATCTTAAACAGTCTCCATGCCTGAGTGGAGACCCACGGAACTCAATCTCATGATCCTGAGTTTATGACTAGAGCTGAAATCAAGAGTTGGATGCTTAACCAACTGAGCCACCCAAGTGCCCCTCTAGTCCTGGTCTCTTGAGCAATAGCCTTCCTTGGCCCACTGATGCCACAACCCACATGTGTGACACTCCAAATGATGGTCTGTGTGAATGTCTGCATCTAGCTCTGGAGAGCAGGGGAAGGTGAGGAGAGCCAGGTCTGTGTGTGGAACCTGGGCAAGGTGAGAAGGCTCTGTGAGCACCTCAGCTCCAGGGCCCACTGGTGCAGATAGAAGCCCGAGGTTAGGTAGGTGGTAAAGTTTGAGATCCTGAGAAAGAAGCCCTTAGGCCAAACAATTGTGTGGAGCAGGTCAGAGGGGTGTCCAGAGATTTCAAGGGGCGATGTGCGTGCAACAGCCCAAGGAGTGGAGTCACAGATATGCAGAGCTTTGGTGAGTGTGTGACCAAGTCTTCCTCCCTTTTCCCTGGGGAGCTGCATGCCTGAGCCCCTTTCCTCCAAGGGAATATACCCTCAGTGGCTGTTGGAGTGAGTGGGCTGGGAAGGAAAATCAGTGGAAAATCTTTTAGGGCTCAGGGTCCACATTCTGTGACAGGGAGTAGCAAGGGGCCTGACTGTCTTGATGCAGTCCTCAGAGCCACTGGAGACTGTCTTCTAGGGGTGGAGATGGTTTTCCAGAGGAGAAGGTGACTAGGAGTCTTAAGAGGTGGGGTCAGGACTGCTGGATCCAGAATCAGGAAGCCTAGATTGGGCACCTTCCCCATTCTTCCTCCTCAGAAATGGTAGCCAGCCTCCACACAGTATTAGGTGTCATGGAGAGGACCGTGACATTCCCCTCAACCTCATTAAACTTTACACAGGCTTCTTCCTACCCCAAGTCTTCTGACTTCCCTCCCATCTTGGCCCTTAGAGAATCCAGATGGTCTCTGTCCACAGAGGTGCCTTCCTTCTCTGTTCTTAGAGCATTTGCTTTTGAAAACAAGTCATTGTCATTTCTTTGTCTGCTCTTTTGAGATGTCAACCTTTTTAAGAGCCTCTTCCCAATTTACAACCCAGGTCTGCCTTTTTCAAACACCTGAAAATCATCCCATTGAAATGTGTCATCAAAGAATACAGTGGCCCTATTTCCCAATTTCTGTGGGAAGGTAGGAGCCTAATTCCAGTGGCTACTTTGCTCCAAGTTATAAGCCTACCTCCTATCATGAAAAAAAGAAAAAATTTACTTTACCTTGGGTAAGACAATTAGCAAATGTAGATAACCTAAGACCCCCCCCCCCCCCCCGCCAATCACAGTTCTTAAAAACTCTCTGGCCATTTGATTCCATGGAGTTGAGTTCAGACTGGGTTCTGATCTCTCTCCCCCATTGCAACAGCCTTAAATAAAGTGCCCCTTCCCTGTATAACTGAGTTATGTGCACTTTTTGTTTTTCTTCTGTTGCTTTTCAATTTTTTCCTGTTCTGTGGGCATATTTTTGTCATCAGCCCTCATTGTCTGTAGGGACCTTCTTCTCCTTCTTGGCCTTCTTTTCTTATAATAGCTTTATCTAGGATGCAATTGGGATCTTTTTCTGTTTCTTATGTTTAGGTGATATGAATTATTTTGCACTTTCAATAGGGATTAGAGCACAGAATAGCTTCAGGGACTCAGAGATTCATTTTCAATTGTTTTAAAGAAGTGATAAAAAAAAAAATATGTCCTAGCACTTTCTGTTATTTGCCTCCTCTGATTTACTCACCCACTTTTTATCTGTTCCATCTCTTTTCTTTCCTCTCGTTGTCTTTGTCCTATCTAATTTAGATTATACTCCTAACAATATCACTTTAAGGCAGGAATTTGTTCTCAAAGGGAGCTTTTGTTTGTTTCAAGAATTCATATTCCCTAGTCTGTGTTTGCTCTTTCCAAACCTCTGGTCCTACTTGAAAACACCCATAAATTGAAACTTGCAAAATTCTGTCAATTTTAGTTGTCATGCTTATATTATGCCACATGCTTTTCAGTGACAACCTGCTAGATACTTTCATGTTCTTCAGTTCTCAATACCATCAAAGTCCCGTTGTTGTCTTTCTGATCCCTCTAGCAAAGGAGCTGATACTGCTTATGTCTCTGAGGAGACTTGTGTATACCACACATATGTTATGATTCTTGAGTGTTATAAATTGAGTTGTGTCCCCCTAAAAAATGTTGAAATCCTAATCCCCAGGATCATGAATGTGACCTTACTTGGAAAAGAGATCATTAGGTTGGACCCTAACCCAATATGACTGGTATCTTTATAAAAAGAGGAAATTTCATACACAGAGACAGACAGAGACACACACACACACACACACACACACACACACACACACACACACGGAAAATACCATGTGAAGAAACATAGGGGGAAGATGGCCATAAACATTTTATTCATTACCCATTACCTATGATAGGTGGCATTATCAGATATTGTTTAAGTAGGATATTTTCCAAAGTTATGGAATATACAATCGATTAAATGCTGTAATTCTGTAAACCCAACTTTGCTGTAAAACATACTTTCTTCTTAATTATTCATTAATATTTATATAGGAGTTAGAAGCCATTGTCAAAAATAGGTAAACTCATCTTTGGACGTAGAAAGAATACATAAATCGAAATCATTCATAACTGTATCCTGTGTAGTGCTGATTCAAATTTGTGAGGTGGCACAGTGAAAATAGAAAATAATTTTTTATCCACAACCTATAAAACTGTCTGAGGTCTTTATTAGACACTAATTCAACAATATATAATAAACTGACACATACTCTTTCACTTGAAATGATTAAAAGACAATAGACATATGGAAAAACTGCAATTATAAGAGTGAATGATTGAAACTTTGGAATGATATCAAAGATTATTTCTAAATGCCATTCTCCAAACACCATACAAAATTGCCATTAGGAGGATAAAATAAGTATTCCAATATCAGTATATGAACTGACTTATTTCTAATTATATAATTTTTATTTAGTTACCCAAGGAGAAATACATTAATTAAAAATAAATGATTTAAAAAAAATAAATGATTTTTGTTTGTAACCAATAGTATCTCCAGTGTAGATGAGCAGATCATAAGCCATCATGAAAGTTTTTTTTTTTTTATGGAAGGCTTTTAAAGCCAGATAATTTCACAGATTTTCTGTGGCTTTTTAAATATGTATGTGTGTGTGTGTGTGTGTGTGCATGTGTGTTTATGGACATGCATACTATTTTTGCAATGTTTTATGAAAAATATGTCCAATATTTGTATAGAATCATTTTTCCAAAATAATTTAAATATAATTTAAACATTAACATTGTCCAACTCCCCATTAAAAAAAGACCTTTTTTTAATAATGTGTTTTCTATACTTGAAAATAATGAGGAAAATATTTGAATTCTTTATGTTAAAGAATATGTAGACTATTTGGTGATATATGAAAGACATTACTGAGGAATATTTTTAAATTTTTTGATATATACTATGCATATATATATATACATATATATATAATATGTATATATTTATATTACCTGAGAGCTATTTAAAATTATACTCCTGGTCAAATCTGCTATATGGTTTGTAAATATATTAATTAGGCTGAAATTTTTTATATAGGACAGGATTTTTATAAATAGATTAAAAAGTACAACTAGGAGGGGCACCTGGGTGGCTCAGTCACTTAAAGCATTCAGTTCTTGATTTCAGCTCAGGTCATGATCTCAGGGTTATGAGATCAAGCCCCACATTGGGCTCCACTCTAGGTGTGGAGCCTGTTTAAGATTCTGTCTCTCCCTCTTCCTTTCTCTCTCTGCACCCCCCTTTCTCTCTCTCTCTCTCTCTCTCCCTTTCTTAAAGAAAAACATACACACACACACACACACACACACACACACACAGGAGTATTTGGAGATTTATAATCCTTTTAAATTTGGTCAGATCACAGGCAATCCCAAACTTGGTAATTCAGACCACTATTGAGAGAAAACTTTTTGAAGCACAGTTAATTTTTCTGAATACACAGCTTTAATATATTTCAAATACTAGAACCTTACTTTAAGGACATGAATGAAATTAGGATAGCTAACTGATGACTCTGGTTACTCATTTGAGATATAAATTTACAGGGTGGTTAAACAACCATGACAAGTATCTCTTAATAACAATCTTAAAGTTTTGGGTAAGGTGTCTCTGTTATAATGCATCTTTCAGCTGTGATGTAAACATTAATCGCCTATGTACCAGGTTATATCTTGATGAATAGTTGTCTTGTTTTCCTTTGTGCCATGTAACAAACTATATATTATTCCCAATTATGTCTAAAGGGAGGACAACAGACTCACTGGTTGTTATGGTGAAAATAAACAGATGAGTGGAATGTCAGTATTTTCCTCTACATATAAATATCCAGTTTGTAAATAATTTGAGTCTCATTTCTTTTGTAAAATTTCTAACCACTTTGCACTTCTAGGGTATGGCAGAATAAGACAGACTTTTAATAGAACATTGAAATCAGCTGAACTCTGTAGGCTCTCAAGCTTTTGTCTGAGGACTGCTAGTGGCACTTCATGCTCTGCAATATGGTGTGAAGGGGGATTGCCATTTTTAGAGGCTACTTTGATGAAATAATTCTTATTTTATCTACATGTCACCCATTTGAAATAAACACAAATAACACATCTCATAAGAATCCCATAATGGTTTTATCACATCCTGAAAAGGAGCATATGCTCTAACTAGAGAGTTTCATTGGTCTTAAACTAGCATAATGGCATCAATGTTTATATTTATTAAAGTTGTTTATTTCATTTTGTTACTGTGCTGTATTATAATTCTTTTTTATTATTAATTTAAATTCAATTAGCCCACATATAGTACATAATTAGTTTTAGATGTAGTGTTTAGTGATTCATCAGTTGTATTTAACACCCAGTGCTCATCACATCATGTGCCCTCCTTAATGCCCATCACCCAATTACCCCATCCCCCCACACACCTCGCCTTCAGCAACCCTCAGTTTGTTGACTAGTTAAGGGTCTCTCAGTGTTTTGTCTTCCTCTCTGGTTTCTTCCTTACAGTTTTCCCTTCCTTCCCCTATGATCCTCTACACTATTTCTTATATTCCACATATGAGTGAAATCATATGATAATTATCTTTCTCTGACTATTTCACTTAGCATAATACCTTCCATGTCGATGTAAATGATAGGTAGTCATCCTTTCTGATGGCTGAGTAATATTCCATTGTATATATGAACCACATCTTCTTTATCCATTCATCTGTTGAAGGACATCTTGGCTCTTTCAACAGTTTGGCTATTGTGGACATTGGGCTATGAACATTGGGGTGCAGGGGCCCCCCCTATATCTTTTCACTATATCTGTATCTTGGGGTAAAAACCCAGTAGTGCAATTGCTGGGTCATAGGGTAGCTCTATTTTCAACTTTTTGGGGAACCTCCATACTGTTTTCCAGAGTGGCTATACCAGCTTGCATTCCTACCAACAGTGCATTATAATTCTAACTCACAAGGATCAATCAGGATTCAGCAATGTTTCACTATCGCATAAAATTAGTGATGGGAAGAATAACAGAAAACCTGTAACAGAAAATATCATAAAATGGTCAGAACTCTAAGGTAGGATAATGAAGTCTGGGACTAAAAAAGTTGCCTGGTCACCTGAAAAATAAAAATGTAAAGATAGGTCTGATTATGAAAATATGGAGAAAAAGAACTTAATTGAGCTGGATATCCATTTGCTCCAGATCCTAGTGTCTTTTCTTGGCAACCATATAAAGAGTGGCATGAAGGCACTAAAGTTTCCTGTTGGGGTTAATGCAGAGCATGAAATCAGCCATAGTACCTGACTTGCCAAAATGTAACGCGGAAGCTGCTGGGGGCAGGGACGGTTTCGGAGAAGACTGTAGGCCTTTGGAATGCCGAGGCCCCTGTGACCACCCTGCCATTGGAATGCCGAGGAGTTGCCTTCCTGAAGCTCTCTTAGCCCAAACAGCCGCCGTGTGATCTAAGAGATGTATGCATCGTCCCTTAGGCTATATTTAGTAGAACACGCAGATTAGCATATCTTATATTTCCCATAAACAGATCCTCCCAGTTCCAGTAAGACCCCTTGTCACACGTCCTGTTCTTGAGAAACAGTGAAAAGGATCTGTGATTATCCTGAAGGACTAATAAAAGGGGGAGCAAAGAAAAGCAAAGGGTCTTCGTCTCTGAGCATTGACCCCCTTGCCTTCTCCTCTCTTTCACGGCAAAGTTTGGGGTAAACTTTCATACATCGGTATAGGGATTGCTGGCCATTCCCAGCAGTTTCCTATCATTTTCAAAACAGCATTGCTTGCTGCTCTCTAAGAAAGCAATTGTAGTTTTATACAGAATAAGCACAAAGTAACACTTGCAAGTTTAAAATTGATGAATTATATTTCTAAATGAGAAGAAACCATAAAAACTGAGGCATCATGGAAAGTTGCATTCCTAGTTTAGGAAAGAAATTATGTTACACTTTCTCTAAAGCTTGTAAAACATAGCTGCAAATGTTATGACAAATATCAGGCACTGAGAAAAAGCAGTATGAGCTGTTGGCAAAACTCTTTTATCAGACAACATGTTGGGCCTCACCCAACTACTATCACATTTGTCTGGCTGCAGATTTTTTGCTTTACACTTGGATGAAACCAATTATGAACAGGGTATGAATCAGCTCTTGGCACTCTGATAATGTATATACAAAAAAGATATGGTCACCAGATTTTGATCCATTTATCACTGAGGTGCCATGCTATAGGATAAGAGGTTTATATAGGGGGTAATTCTGCTGTGAACTGTAATGTACAGTAGGAAAAAAATGCTGATTAGGATCAATATCAATGGAATTATGTTTTGCATACAGCAAATAGAAAAATTATACATATAACTACATGCTATTGTGGTCGTAGTAATGATGTTGGTTAACAATAGACGGACTTGTCTTCTGACTTTTTTTAATGAATTAACCATTTTAAAAGCCTTTGCTTTCAATTTACTTAGCCTGATTGGATGGCAAACTTTAATTAAATGTATAACGCTCACAGGAAGCATGCAGAGCATTATTTTACGGCACCCTAGTAGCAGTGAGACTTACGATTGATGACGCTTTCTGAATCTAAGTTTGTCTGTGTCTATAGTGAGATAATACTAACAATTTTTTTTTCCTGAGGTAATACAATTAATGGGATTGCTCTGAGGAATGAAATGTTATATGCACAGTGTCTAGAATATTACAATATGAAATTTCCTGGTAATAAATATTTATATCTATCTATAGATAATAGATATGAGTATGTTTATATATGGACATTTATTCATATATTTTATTTATTATTCATTCATTCATGTATTTATTTAGTTTTCTTTTATCAAATTTATAGAAAAAATCATCATGAGTTTGTACTTATGTTCCACTTCAAATTTAGTAACAAAATATTTGACTTTATGTCTCTCATTCCTTATGCTGAAATATTAATGTTCTTATCTCATACACATAAATATTTGTCAATAAAATATTATTTTATTGTTGATGAACATTTTTGAGGTCTAATTATCTTAAATCTTCTTTGTAACTTTGCCTTGGCTAGGTTTCTCATTAAAAAACAAAACAAAGCAAAACCAAAAATAAACACACAACTCCATATTTTGGGCTTTAAACAAACTATTTGTCTTTTGATAGAAAAACTTTAGCTCATTGTTCCTGATGACCCAAACATGATAATTTGGAACTGTACTGAAGTGTTTTAAATTGATTACATCAATCATTTCATATGAAGATTCCCACACCATGTGTTTTGGATATCTCTGTTAAAATTAGGATGTTTAATAATCTGAAAGTTATTTTTTTATTTTATTTTATTATTTTATTTTTGAGAGAGAGTGAACGGGAGAGAGGCAGAGAGAGCAGGAGAGAATCTTAAGCAGGCTCCACGGGGCTGGATCTCACAACCCCAAGACCATGACCTGAGCCGAAATCAAGAGTTGGATGCTTAACTGACTGAGCCACCCAGGTGCCCTAATAACCTGAACTTTAAAGCAATGTTTACTGTTGTTCTCCTGGAAACTGATTTGTGATGATAATACCCTCAATGGCAGCTTGACTAATTCTGGAAAGAGATCATCCAGACAAGAGTCCACAAATAGGAGTAGTATTGATGCTATTTGCCCTAACTAAAGATGACTTTGACCCTTTTTCATTGTGTCCTACTGTGCTGCACATGGCAGCCTTATCCGCATTAGCATACCCACATGATATTTAAGATCATCAATCAAAAAACTTTATCTGTCTTGGTGGGTTCCTTTCTTTTTCTGAGTGAAAGCAAACTCCACTTTCATCCTGTCCACAGTTTATGGAGACACATGGTTCTAACTACATCAGGTGCAATAATGATACCATTATCATTTTTAAATGATAATGATGCATTTTTAAATCCACTGCAGAACTGCAACTGCACATAAATCATTTACAGAAATATCACAGAACACCTGTATCTGAGAAGCATGAATGTTTATAGTGATAAAGTGATTGACCTAAGTTACTGCTTAGGCTCCAAATTTTGCATAATTGGAATAGAACTCTAGTTTTATGCTCATTATTTAAAAGATTTTGGTTTTTTAGTCTTTCTTACTCTGATGTTTGCCTGCACTGTTTTTTCCCTTTTTTGCTCCTTCTCTCCCTCTCAATCTTGCTCTTTCTCTTGCCCTCACCTTTTTAAGTATTGGAAATATACCAGTATTTCCATTTCACCAGCATATGGATGATCTTCTTTAACAGCCAGAATTAAATTTAAGTTATGAATTATTATATTAACATATCAAATACCATCCTCTTGAAATATATTTGATCAATCTATACTGTTGCTGTCACCATAACTTTGCATCAGACCGATCTCTCTGCAGCATTGCTTGTATTCATTTTCAAATAATTTAGAATATTTATTTGTTAACTATTCACTTACCACTCATATTTATTTTTTCCTGCTTCAAAAAAATGTATTTAATGTATTTCACTGTATTACAATTATTTTTATATTTGGCTATACAAATTCTACAATATTAATTGATCAATATTATCTAAAGTACCAATCCCCAATTCAACATTCCTTTTGATTCAATTATATCTTTATAGAGAATATACAGTTGCATATCTTATGAGCCACTGTATATCCAAAATTATCTCTCCTTTTTTTTTTTTTTTTTTTTTTTTACTGATAGATAAATGATTTCTTGTCTGGAAATATTGAACACATTAGCTGTTTTTCTTTTCCTATTAGTAATCTCTAGTCATTTTTCCATTGTCTTCTTGCTATAAGTTATTCATATGAGAACTTCCACCTTGTTGATTTTCTTTCCCTTTAAAGCAGTCTTGGGGATTTTTTAGGAAAAAAAAGTTCTTGGTTTTCATATTATGGATATACAAATATCCAAATTTACACATAATTGTAAATGTGACCTATAGTAGATTAATATTAGTACTCAGTACATATTTTTTCCCCTGAGGTGTTCATTTCTGGGAAGACTATTCTTTTCCATTCTACTGATATCCTCTTAGTCACGTAGCTTGCTTTGGTCAATGAAATATATGTGAATAAGATCATTCCAATTGGAAGTCATAAGATGGTGCTTCCTCACCAAATCTATTTTCCTTTTGACATGAACCTGGGTATCATAGGCAGGGGCTACTGTTTCAGCCTTGGTTCCCAAGTGCAGATGACAGAGACCAGGGCAGCAAGCCAACATGTTATGGAGAAGAGCAAATACAAATGTATTATAAGTATACTTTCATATTTTGTCATGAGCATAGTATCTGTTAGTTATATGTTTACGCACACAATATGCACACTCACCCTGCCCCACAAAAAGTCACACACATACACACTAAAAACATGCATATACATGTGTATGTGTATGCATACATATTCACAAATATATGCTCGAAAATATATATATATATGATTTTCATTACTGTTTTGATAAAAGGAATCAAGTACATCCGCTTTCTGCATCTTGCATTTATCACTTGCTCTTTAAAAATTCTTTCAAATCAATTGCATTGTATTGATTTTAAACTCCTCTATATCCTGTGCTTTACAAACAGTTTTTAATAGAAAGGAATTGGGTAATATATCATAAGTCAACAGAAAAATAATAGGCTAAGTAATGTTTTTTCCCTCTGGAAACATAAAAAGTGGTTTCGTTTATGTTAGAGAAGATTATGTTTGTGGGTCCAAAATTATTTTGTCTTATGTATTCAATAGACTTCTCTCTATCTGCTCCTTTTTCTCCCTCTGGAAATCTGCTTAATCATCCAAGCTTCATCTTTTAAACTCTAATTTTTGAATTTTCACTTGTTTATTTTTTCTCCTTTTCATTATCCAGAACATTAATTTGGTCCTTAAAGTGGTTGTTTTCTTTTTTGATTTGTTCTTAAAACAAACAAAAAACAAACAAACAAACAAGGAAAATCATTCTATTTGCTGTAGTTCTCAGTGTCTGTTTTGAACTCTAAAATCATCTCCATATGGATTATCATTTGCTCTTTTTAAAGTATCTGTCTTTCTCTTTTTTTGGTCTTTCCTCATGTGACCCACTGGCCTTTTCTGCCTAAATTCATAAAAATTTGAGGTTTTTGGACTGGCTCCATTCTCTGAGCAGAAATAAAGCTCCTTTTCTGTAATGAGTCTTCTGCTTTAATTCAGTTCCAGTGAGGATATAGACCCCTGTCTTAGTCTTCCTCACAATGACTCAGAGGAACCCACAGGGACAGTCAAAATCCCTTGTTCCACTGAATGACTTGTCTCATTTTGTGTGTGTGTGTGATTCCAGGAAGGAAATGGGAGGGAGACATGTGCACTCAAATCTCTATACCCCTTTTAAGTGATCCTCATATTATTGTTTAATTGTATAAATGTATTCTGAGATATGTGGAAAATATCCATATAGTCAGAAAATAATAGGGCAGGGGAGCCTGGGTGGTTCAGTCAGTTAAGCAACCAACTCTTGATTTCAGCTCAGGTTATGATCTCAGGGTCGTGATCTTAGGGTCCTGATCTCAGAGTCATGAGATGAAGCCCCACAGCGGGCTCCACACTCAGCTGGGAGTCTGCTTGAGATTCTCTCTCTCTCCCTCTCCTTCTCTCTCTGCCCCTCCCCCTGCTTTCTCTCTCTCTCTCTCAAATAAATAAATAAATATATATTTTTTTAATTTTAAAAAGAAAATAATGCTGCAGGGTGACAACTAGAAATTACTCAAGGCTACCATATTATTTTCTAATTGAAAAAATTGGGGATGCATTAAGTATCTTTCCGGAGGATGCAGAAAAAGTTAGTAGTAAAATAACCAAGCTCAGTGGGGTGGCCCTAGCTGGTTGGCATGTCTGCCTCAGAGGTGAGACAAATGTTTCTGCAAAGCCTGTAAAACAGATCTAATTGCTTTTAACTATTTCAGTTTAACTAATTTGATATTTAGTTTGCTCTCAGCTTATGATCTCTATGTCTCTTTTTGGTTTGCCATCACTTATCCTAAGGCCAGGGTTCATATTTTGTCACTTATCCAACCCTATCCTCCTGGTTTCCTTTTTAGTCTTGCACTCCTATATGTCAAATAGTTTTATGAAATTAATATAAAACCTCATCATCTTCAAACATAATTAAATCATTGACATTCATATGGTGATGATTTTTCTTTATATTAATTTTGTCTGGATATTTTAGTGGCTCCTATTTTGTTCATCCTCTAAAGTTAAATTTTACATTAGTTATTAAAATCAGTGTGTATAATCACACAAGTGTATGTTCTACCACCTATTGGTGTCCTACTTGTATAGCCTGGGTGCTCTTTGCTACCATGTCTTCTTAAGGCAAACATCTGTGCCTCTTCCTGAGGCTTTTCTCTGGGCTGCTTGAAGGTCAGGCTGAGGATGCTCAGCAGTTATGCTCCTGAGAGTGGCACTCCACCTGCGGCAGAGTTGAGCTGGTAGATTAGCACCCCAGGTTTTGCATCCCTTGGAGGAGTGACTCTGGGGTATTTTTTTTTTTTTGCTCTTTTGCTGTTTTTTTTTATTATGTTATGTTAATCACCATACATTACACCATTAGCTTTTGATGTAGTGTTCCATGATTCATTGAGATGGTTCAAAATATGCCCCAGACGCAAACAATGAATCTGGGGCATATTTTGAACCATCTCCTAGAAGTCCCCAGCCCTGTAGAGACCAAGATGTCTCCAGTGGTCACCTCTTCATCAATATCCCTTGCATTGACTTATTTCTCTCAGCTCCTTCACTCTCACTGTACCCTATGGTTGCTTTCTGGGATCCCTTCCCAAAGAAATAACCCAGTCTAAGATCTTTGTTGTGAGATCATCTCAGGAGAGTCTAACCGTAGACATATGTGCACACATATACACACAGCACTCACATACCTACATAAACATAAATAGAAGAAACGTTCTTGTCTAGTGGCTTCAAGTCTACAATCTGACATTTAGAGTTGAAAGAAATTAGTCTTCCTAACATATCCATTCTAAATGCTGAACTTTTATTTAAATAATTCAGTAAATTTAATAACACCTGAGATTTTTTAAAATGTTAAATTAGTAAGTTTTGAGTTTGGTGTTGTGGTTAGAAATTAGATGCTTCATCTAAGTAAGTATTTCTATTGTATGTTTTAAAACAGGAGAAGCCCAGTAAGATTGAATAGTACAAGATTATACTGGAGAATTGCTATTCTGTGGAAGTTGTCTGTTGCTGAACAGTTGTTGTGTAGTGAAGAAGGAGTTCCAGAAACAAATGCTTTCTCAAAAAAAGTGGACAGTTCTTGATTATTTTCTAACCCTTCTATTTGAAAAAGTTACATTTCACTTTGATATGATGACAATAAATCACTCTAGACAGTTGAAAGTTTTCTAACACTTAAAAGTGCTATGGAAGATGTACAAAGCCAGACACCATGTCCCATGTCTTGTGAATACATATGAAAGATGTCTAGAAAAACATTTTAGGTAGAGCATTAAGTAATTGTTCAGCAATTCATATAAATTAAATGGTTGATAATTACTTGATTTTTAATTTCATGTAGCTTATTCATAGCCCTTACCTTTTTTTCTTACAATGTGAAACATATGAAACTTAAACCAGTAAAGAAATGCATCCAATCAGAGATCTACCACTATGCAAATCATTTTACTCCTCTGTACATCCTTTATTGAGCCAATAAACTTTTAATAGAGAAAAGCATTTGTCATGACTCTAAAATCCTTGTATTAACTACTATCTTTAATTTCTGGGTATTGAACACAAATTGCTAACATAAACTATCACCTTCTCCTGGTTACATATCAAATACTAACCAAAGTAAAAAATATGACCTCTACGTAATCTAATAGTCTATTGTTAGTTAACATTTGTTCTTACTATTTTTCTGGACTTGTTTTCTAAATCTTTTTATTTTTTATGGTTAAATCACTTTTCTTAGTGCATACAGAAACATTTTTGTGAAGTGGCCTAGAAGTTTTAGCCAAGATGTTTTTTAAAAACATCTCAGAGAGAGAGGGAGAGAGGGACAGAAAGAGAGAGGGGGGACAGAGCAGAGGGAGAGAATATTCAAGCAGACTCCCTGCTGAGCACAGAGCCCTATGCGGGGCTTAATCTCATGATCCTGAAATCATGTCCTGAGCTGAAACCAAGAATCAAATGTTTAACCAACTGAGCCACCCAGGTGCCCCTAGCCAAGATGTTTTAAATCATAACAGGAAATGTTTAGCCAGGTCTTGGTGGTATTTGTGTTTATTTCCCAATTATATGCAATGCCTTTAAGATAGGCCTCTGGTTTGTAATACTGATTAGTAATATGCCCTGATGAGGAATTTTTTACATTTCTACTAAATATCTAGAAAACTGCGATTAAACATTATCTCTTAACACTGACATATGAAAAAGGCAATTCATTATCCAACTCTCAGAAAAATATACATTAAATTAAAAAGTGAATGGAGACAGTGAACAAAAGAACAGTGTGGTATACTTGTGTTTTGGCTGCAGAAACAGAGTAGTCTTGTCTCTGTGAAAGAATATAAGAGAACACTTGTTCCTTTCCACTGCCTTCTTTCCTTACGCTGACAAGAACACAGACAACCACCCATCAATGTCAGAAGAGTTGCATTTAAGGCAGCCAGTGAAATATTTGATATGCTCCCTATATTATGAATATCCATAAAACAAAAGGGAAGAAAGAGGGGAAGCAGATTAAGAGTACCCTTATTATGGTGAGCACCGAGTAATGTATAGAATTGGTGAATCACCATATTGTACACCTGAAACTAATATGACAGTGTATGTTCATTATACTTGAATTAAAAAAAATTAATTAATTAAAATGGAAAGTAAATCCAAGAAAATGAAGCAAATGAAAAAGGTAACTCTGGTTTTCAGGAAATACTATATAAAGAGATTTAAAAAAGAGAGAGAGAGCGAGAGCTGAGACTACTTTCAAAATGCAGTCTTAGCTCAATGTAAACATGACTTACATAGTCATAAGTTAAACTTTGAGTATTGATTTAATCCAAAATTGTGACATAACTTGGAATGAAGGGGGGAGACCAGTGGGGAATAAGGGTGCTACAGTGGCAGGCAGGAAGACAGCCATGGTGCCTTGGATGCTGATTTCCAAGATGAATATCCAATGAAGAAATGGATTCCAATGAAGGAATAAACAATGAAGAAATGATTATTAAACACTTAATGGCACTTGTCCTTAAAAGAAGTGCATAAAAGACTGGGGTTCATTTGAAAGACAGCCATGGAATAGTGTGGGGTGGCAGTTCTGTGTACAATTTAGATGCAAGATGTCGCTTCTGTTATAACAAGCTGGAAAATCTACAAAATTGCAGCTTTTCTTGAACCCGTCAGAAAGCCAAATTTCAAAGCAAGCAAATGAACTGAATTCTGAAGAGTGACAAGCCCCTCTGAGGAGGGATGGGACAGGGGAACTGTGTGGATCACCCTTTAGGCTAAGAGTGGGCTAACATCTAGGTTTAGAATAACAGGGAGCTCCTGACACAAGGAGAGTTTGTATTCACTCAGAAGCTGTTTTCCACAGAGGCTGGGCCCTCTCTCCAGCCTTGGTTTTGGCACTGGAGTTTCCTCTTTATTAATTTTTTTAAAGAAATTTTATTTATTTATTTGAGAGAGAGAGAATAAGCAGGGGAAAGGGGCAGAGGGAGAGGGAGAAGCAGACTCCCCACTGAACGGGGGGCCTGATACAGGGCATGATCCTAGGACCCTGGGATCATGACCTGAGCCAAAGACAGATGCTTAACTGACTGAGCCACCCAGGCAACCCTGAAATGTCCTCTTTAAAAAACAAAAAAATAAAAAAATAAAAAATAAATAAATAAACAAAACAGAAGAAAACATAGAGATGGGAATTATCAGTGGTGCACTGAAATTTGGGTTATAATCTCTAAAAGCATATCGAGAGGATTGGGGAGAGATTAATGGTCGTTTTAATGACAAAGCTAGGAACAAACCTGATGTTCTGTAATTTTTTATAGAATCTGTCAATTCACAGTAAATAAGAACTAGTCAGTGGTGGGAAGTACAAAGAAGGACCACATATTACAGAAAATAAAGATGCTCATAATCATACCACTCACATATAACTGAAACTAACCTAGTCCAAATTTAGAAATGACTGCCTTCTCCCAGCTAGGACCAATTTTAGTTCATTTAACATAAGTCGTGAGTCAGAAATTTCAGGACTAAAGAGACCCTGAGGACATTTAGTGCTACTCTACTGAGTATTCCTATATAAAACGCCCTGTCATCACATTACGATACTGCCTCAGTGGTTTCAGGCCTTTGTCTATGAGATTTGAGATTGAGTTATTTTTCTGTCAAATCAGAAGTGAACCTCTCTCCCAACAGTTTATACAGTAGACACAAAGCATTTGCCAGTTACCACCCATCAACGACTACATTTGTATGTGTTCCAAACTTCTTACAGCCTCTCTAAAGGAAAAGTGATTGGCAGTGGTCAGAAACAACCATAACTCCATTACCCATCTGCAGAAGATTAAATAAGCAGCACCTTCTGTGTTATTTAGAATCAGCATTCAACAACAAGCTAGAATAATTTTTATACAGTGATTTCTCACAGGATAATAAAAGCATTTCAGGTTCAGTTTATTACAACAATTTGAGATTCAAATATTGAAGAAAGTTACACATGGATCTTTCTAGGACTTACCTGAAAATAATAATGAGGAGCAGTTGTGATTTCTTAGTCCCTGCTTTTTCAAAGACACTGAGGAAAAGCCATCAACTGAATGACAAGATTTCTAACCTATTGAAAAGGGCTTAAAAAGGGTTTTCTAAAATAACTTTCACCATTTTTTCTTTATATATATCCACATTCGTTAATATTTTAAGCAGGTTTAATGCAAAACATAACTTTAAATTCTTATAATTTATATATTTAACATTATAATATCAATATGTTCTGTTATTAAATAATATTTGACACATCATTTTTCAATTTCACTGAGGATTCCATTTATGACTATGCCACAATTGGCTTAACTATTTCCCTATTGTTGAAAACATATTTTATTTTTATAATTAACATTGTGAATATTTTTAGATAGGCTATGTTCTTAGCATGAATAACAAATAATTGTTGAGACAAGGGTATCATAGAATTTTATACATGTTGGCATATTTCTTACATGAAAACTAAGCAAATGGGAAGTTTCAGTTTCATCTAATTTTTCTATGTAAGTTCATTTTGTATCTCACCTCCCCTGGTCAATTCTTTCTTTCCTTACTCAACTCCAACTCTTGTTGGATTTGACTCAACAGGTGAGATGATCATAGCAGTAAATCCTTACAGTGCCTGATAGTTGGCAGATGCTGTATTAAGTGGTTTTCACTTATTAATGCATTTAAATACCATTTTAAAGAAGAGGAGAACAAAACACAAAGATACATAGTAAGCTTCCCAAGGTCTCCTAACCAAGACACAGCTAGGTGTGGATGCAAAAGCAAAGTGACTACCTGTAGATACTATATTCAGTGACAACATGGCATGGTCTCTGGTTAAAGCCCCAACACCTGAGCAGATTTATGTTTTGTGGGAAACCAAGATCACTGCTGGAAGCTGTAAGGGATTCACATACACATAAGGTTTCATGGTTCTGAAAAGTGCTTGTTGGTGTGAGGCCTTGAAAGCTTCTCCAGAGCACTGTTTGAAGCAAGTAGAGCTGAAGAATGGGGCAAGACTTTTTCCTGGAGGAGACTATAGCTCAACTGCGGTCCACTCAAACTCATCTGCTGGCCCTGTGATATCTATCACATCTGTGATCTGGACAAGCTAATTTCTTATATTAGCTGCCTATTAATCTACATATGCCTGGGATCTCAAACAGATAATGCAGGTATATAAAACACAAAATGACTGCAGAAAATCCCTAAAAGATTCAGGAGATAAAATGCTTAATATATATATATTTAAACATTTTAAGAAATGCCCTTGTATTATATACACTGTTTAAGAATGCAGAAAATGAGAGGCAGTGTATAAAGTACTTGTCAATTCCTAAAATAACATCACAGTTAGTTAGAAAAGTAACATGAATTTAACAGGATGTATGTGAATAAAATGGTAATGTTTATTTTAAACACAAAGGAGTATTTGGATAAATTAAGAAGCAGCCAAGGTTTTGAATAGTTAGACAAAATGAAAAGAAGTATATCCTTCTCAAAATGTTATATAGGAGTGTATGATTACATTTTAAGTCCTAATGGGAGGCAGGGAAAGTTAAAGTAATTCTAAATTTCACCTGAAAAAAAAATTATTTGTCGAGATGTCAGTTCTTTCCAACTTGATCTATAGATCAATGCAATTCTAATCAAAATCTCAGCGTTATTTTTTGTCAATATTGATACAATGATTGTAAAGTTAATGCAGAGAGGAAGAAGATCCAAAATAGCCAACACAATAATGAAGGAAGAAAACAAAGTCAGAAAACTGACACTACCCAACTACAAGACATACTTTATATTTACTATATAAACATAGTTTAATTATATAAACATATAAACATAGTTTATATTTACTATAAAGCTACAGTAATCAAGACAGTGTGGTATTTGTGAAAGAAGAGACAAATAGATCATTGCAACAGAACAGAGAGCCCAGAAATAGACTTCTGATAATGGACCAAAAGCAGTACAATGAGAAAGTTAATCTTTTCACCAAATGGTGCTGGAAAAACTGAACATCCACATGCAAATAAAAATGAATCTAGCCACAGACCTTCCACTTTCCACAAAAATGAACTCAAAGTGAACCAAAGACCTAAATGTCAAATACAAAATGGTAAAACTCACAGTAGATAACATAGAAGAAAATCTAGAGGACCTTGGATTTGGCAGTGGTTTTTTAGATACAGCACCAAAGCCAGGAGCCATGAAAGATGAAATTGATATGCTGGACTTCATTAAAATTAAACACTTCTTCTCTAATAAATATATATTGTCAAGAGGATGAGAAGACAAGTTACAGAATGGAAGAATATATTTGTGATGGCCTTATCTGATAAAGTACTATTACCCAAACTATATAAAGAACTCTTAAAACTCAACAATAAGAAAACAAACAACCCAGTTAAAAATAGTTCAAAGATCTTAACAAACAGCTCACCAAAGAAGATATACAGATGACAAATAAGCATATGAAAATATGCTCTACAACATATGTTATTAGGGAATTGCAAAACAACAATAACAACAACAACAGCAACAAACAAGGTACCACTACACACCTATTAGAATGGCCAAAATCCAGAATACTGACAACAAATCCTGACTAGAGGATGAGGAATAAGAACAACTTTCAGTCATTGCTGGTGGAATGCAAAATGATTAGCCACTTTGGAATACAGTTGGAAGCTTTCTTAAAAACAAACAAACAAACAAACAAACTAAACAGATGGTGCCCATATTATTCAGCATTCTGCTCCTTGGTATTTACCCAAAGGAGTTGAAAACATATGTTCACACAAAAACCCACACACTGATGTTTAGAGAAACTTTATTCATAATTGCCAAAACTTGGAAGCAACCAAGATGTCTTCCAGTATTTGAATAGATGGATAAAGTGTGGAATATTATTGAGTGTTAAAAAGAAATCATATGTCAAGATATGAAAATACATGGAGGAATCTTAAATGCATATTACTAAGTGAAAGAAGTGAATCTTAAACAGCTACATACTGCATGATTCCAACCATATGACATTCTGGAAAAGGCAAAATTATGAACACAGGAAAACAATCAGTGGTTTTCAGGTGTTAGGAAGGAAGAAGGGTGCATAGGCACAGCACAGAGGATTTTTAGGGCAGTGAAACTATTCTGTATAATATTATAGTGGCAGACATATGCCATTGTACATTTGTCAAAACTAAAGAATAAAAAACTCTACAATATAAAACATCAATAGTGAGTTTACTGTTAATGGAATTGGTGTGGTAATGATGCTTCAGTGTGGACTCACTGATTGTAACAATGTATCACTCTGGTGCTGGGATGTTGATAGTGGGGAACTATGTGTGAGGGGGGGGAAAGAGTATATAGGATATATTTTCCACTTAAATTTTCTGTGAATATAAAAGTGTTCTAAAAATAAAAAATATTTTTATAAGCAAAACCAGGTAATTTTTAATAAAGTGATTTTTAAAATGTGATTAACACTGACTTAAATGTACAGAGAAACAATGAGAAAAAGGATAATCCTGACATAAGAAAAGGGAGACATATTATTAAATTAAATATTTCATTCAGAAACAAAGTTGTTTCATATGTTGATTGGTAAAGGCAGATTTTAAAGCAGTAACAGATGACATTTTTTTTAAGTAAAAAAAGAAATATTTCCTTGAATTGGTTAATAGTGGTAAAGATAATCATTTATTCCATAGTATTCATCAAAATATTTACCAAAAATTATTTTGAAACCATTATGGATTTAAATGTTTTAAAACATTAAATTGAACCACATTAATAACATAGGCAATGATTTATTTTGCCTGAAAGTGGGATTTACAAACATCAAATATTTATTCTCAGTAGTTTTTGAAAATTGCATACATTTTTAGAATTATTTTTTGAATACTCACTTCCTGAAATAACTAAATGCTTTCAGGCTTGCCTAAGTTTGACATTCTTTTCTGGGACAAGCATATTCTTTTTCTTTTTTTCTTAATTCTAGTAGGAATTAGAAAAAAAATTGTGCCCATTATGAAAGAAGTAGAAACATTTTTAAAATAAGACACGTTTTCTCTCAACATCACTCTTACTGAAAGATATACCAATAAATAATAAACAGAATAAGTAGCCTATTAAGATTCTGTAGATTATAGACAAAGTAATTTGCGTATTAAGAAAATAGGAAGAGAGGGGTGCCTGGAAGGCTTAGTTGTTAAGCGGCTGCCTTCGGTTCAGGTCATGATCCCTGGGTCCTGGGATTGAGCCCCGCATTGGGCTCCCTGCTCCTCGGGAAGCCTGCTTCTCCCTCTCCCACTTCCCCTGCTTGTATTTCCTCTCTCACTGTATCTCTCTCTGTCAAATAAAAAAAAAAAAAAAAAAATCTTAAAAAAAAAAGAAAATAGGAAGAGAAATAATTTGAGAAATGTAAATGTATTTTTATTTTTGACCTGAATTATTATAATTTAATTTTTTGAAGCTCCTTTATTTACATTTTCCAGTTTCTGACTGAAATTTGTCTATGTAGCTTGGGACAATTTCTTAATAATAACACATTGTGCTTGCAATGAATCATTACTTCTTATATCTTTACTTTTAATATACAGGCATGCCCTTAAAAATATATTTTAAAAATGTATGTTCTAGGCTGGACTTCTGATTCCTAGAAAGTTTTGCATAGTCAAATGATTGATTGCCATCAATTGTGTTTGGTAAATTAACAATAGATATAAGTATAAATAGAAATTTTCTTTGTAAATGAATATGCCAATCTAAACACTTAATAACTTATTAACTATTAAATGTCAAATTGACAATGATTATGAAATTAATGATAGATTCCTGTGCACACAGATATGTGAATATGTGTGTTATATTATTCTTTAAAACAAAAAAACAAAACAAAAAAAATCTTGGCTTTTATTATTCTACCTTTGCCTATACTCCATACCTAGAAATGGAAATCATTGTCAAAGTGTTATGGATTTATATTGTTCTCCATGGGCCTCTCCTTTTCCCTAAATTCTCAGAAAACAAGTGAATTCCCAGCCCAGTGATGTTGAGCTTTTTGCCTGATTGTGAGAATAAACAAAGTTAAACTCGTTCTCTATTTCTTCTCCTCTCTTTTTTCGTGTACCATTGCAATTTTCCAGTTTCTTGTCATTTATAAAACCCTGCAAAGAAAACACATTCTAAAAGTTCCCATTATACTTGCTTTAAACTTTAATTTCTACTTTCCAACTTTTGTAAAAAATATGAATGAATAAGTTATCCATGATATTTTGAGATCTATAATTAGAAGAGAGAAATAGTTTAGTGTCATAATTTAGCAGAAAACAAACTTTCCTTTCCAAAGTACATAAAGGAGAATAAAACTGCTTCTTCTATTTTTAAACATTTGTCAAACTGAAAAAGCAAAGCAAGACTGAAGGGGAAGAACTCTTTACTTCAAGGAGATGTCTAATATTTTGATATCTATATTGAGTATGTCATCCACCAAATACTGGTCTACAGCTCTGGTATCTTTCTAAAACTCTAGCCCTTCATTTTCGACTTTCAGCTTAAATTCCAGAAGTCTGAAAATGAACAGAATACTTGCATTTTTAACTTCATTTCTCTTCTATATCCCCTGTGTCATTGGTTTTCAAATCTCACAGATATTGACCAGTAGGTACTCTGCAGAAATATTTCCACAGTGGGACTCAGAAAACTGCATTTTAACAGACATTTCAAGGAAGTGTTAACCCAATGATTCTTGTTCTTCATTTTAGAAAAATGCCTTTACTTTTATTAAGGTACTCATTGACACTGATGATAGAGGCTGGATTAAAGTCTTTACCCCCCAACAATCAGCCCTTTGACTTCACACCATCATTATCCATTTCTGGTTGAATTGAGGGATTTCACCATCCTTATCACTCATGGTGTTATTTTCCCTAAGGAGTTTTGTTCATTCCATTCTCCTAATAAAAATCTTCCATTTTATTTCAGGAAATATAATAAGTAAATAACTATTAACAGAGTTATTAGATCATCTACGGTTTGGCTGCATCTTTCTTAAAAAACATTGTTTTATTTCATGAGTATACAGCTCCAGCAGTAAAATTCATTTAGGGGTTCAATTATGCTGGAAAATCCAAAATGGCGAGGGCAGTAGAGAAAATGATGGCAGAGAGTAGGGGACCCTATTCTAACCAGTCCCTGCAATTGAGCTGGATATCTACCAGACCACTCTGAACACCCACAAAAACCAGCCTGAGATGTAAGAAGATAGATCTGGATCTCTATAAACAGAATATCACAGGCGGTTGGTTTCAAGGTATGATGCAGGGAGCCATGATTCTGCAGGCAGATATCGGAGGATAAATGGAAGGGGGAGGGAGCTGAGCCATGGGGATCCTACACTGCCGGTGAGCAATAGCCTCCCATGCTGGGAACAGGGCACAGACTTGCAGATCGGTAGCAATGGGGAGAGGACTTTAGGGCAGCACCCCGGATGGAAAACCAGAGTGGTGGGGCCACGCCTGGGAACTGGGGGCGCCTGGAGATTTTAGAAGCACAAAGGGCAGAGACGTGCCCCCACCTGGAGGTGACCACTAGGAACACTGCTGCTGAGGGATGCACAACCCAGGACGCTGCAGTTTATAACAGCATAGACAGAAATGGAGATAGTGTGGCCTAGGAAGCTCACTGAAGAACAGACTGGATCACTCTGCTCTTAGGCAGAGGATTGGAAATGATTTCTTCTGCTCTATCTCTTGGAAGAGATTCAGAAAGCCACCAGGGAAAGCCACCAGAGAATAAAAGCCCCCCAAAAACCAGTTTTCACTGAGCCCATCCCCTGCCACAGGGGGCAGGGAAACTAAACTCTGCCCAAAAAGGGTTGTCTGAGTAATAATGAGGCAGCCCCTCTCCCCCAGAAGACAGCCTGAGAAAACAAGAGGCCAGCAACCCTAAGGTCCCTACAAAACAAGTGCATCTTGCTTGGGTTGTGGTCAATAATTTGGACTCTATACATTCCCTCAATTACCCCTCAACAGAATGACTAGGAGGAAGAACCCCCAAAATAGAAGACTCAGAGACTGTGACTTATGCCACAGATTTACAAATGGATTCAGATATAACCAAGATGACAGAGATGGAATTCAGGCTAGCAATTGTGAAGACAATAGCTAGAATGGAGAAATCGATTAATGGAAACATAGAATCTCTAAGGGCAGAAATGAAAGCTAAATTGGCAGAATTTAAAAATGCTATCAATGAGATCCAGTCTAATCTAAATAATCTAACAGCTAGAGTATGTGAGGCAGAAGAACAAATTAGTGACCTAGAAGACCAATTAATAGACAAGAAGGGAAAAGAGGAGGCCAGGGAAAAACAACTCAAAATCCATGAAAATAGAATCAGAGAAGTGACACGATGAAACATTCCAATGTCAGAATTATTGGGATCTCTGAGGGGGTGGAGAGAAAGACAGGACTAGAAGATATATTTGAGCAAATTGTAGCTGAGAACTTCCCTAATCTGGGGAATGAAACAAACATTCATGTCCTCTCTGGCAGAGAGGACCCTGCCCAAGATCAAGAAAAACAGGCCAATACCCCAGCATGTAGTAGTAAAACTCACAAATCTTAGAATCAAGGAAACCATCTTAAGGGCAGTTAGGGGGAAGATATTACTTACTAACAGAGGGAGGAACATCAGAATAACATCAAACTTACCCCAGAGACCTAGGAAGCCAGAAAGGGCTAGCAAGACATATTCAGGGTACTAAATGAGAAGAACATGCAGCCAAGAATACTTTATCCAGCAAGGCTGTCATTTAGAATGGATGGAGAGATATAGAGCTCCCAAGACAGGCAGAAACTGAAAGAATATGTGACCACTAAGCTGGCCCCACAAGAAATATTAAGGGTGGTTCTCTAAAAGGAGAAAGACCCCAAGAGTGATATAGAACAGAAATTTACAGGGACAATCTATAAAACCAAGGTCTTCACAAGCAACATGATGACAATAAATTCATATCTTTCAATAATCACTCTCAACATGAACAGCCTAAATGCTCCCATAAAATGGCACAGGGTTGCAGATTGGATAAAAAGACAGGATTTGTCCATATGCTGTTTACAAGAGACTCATTTTAAACCTAAAGATACATCCAGACTGAAAGTGAAGGGATGGAGAGCCATCTTCCATGCCAATGGACCTCAAAAGAAAGATTGGGTAGAAATTCTTATACCAGACAAATTAGATTTTAAACTAAAGACTGTAGTTAGAGACACAGAAGGATACTATATCATTCTTAAATGGTCTATCCAACAAGAAGATCTAACAATTGTAAATATCTATGCCCCAACATAGGAGCAGCCACCTACATAAGACAACTGTTAACCAAAATAAAGAGTCATATTGATAACACTATGTTAATTGTAGGAGACTTCAATACTCCACTCTCAGCAAAAGACAGATCATCTAAAGAGAAAATCAACAAAGAAACAAGAGCTTTGAATGACACACTGGACCAGATGGACCTCATAGATTTCTGCAGAACATTTCACCCAAAAACAACAGAATACTCATTCTTCTCGAGCACACATGGAACTTTCTCCAGAATAGACCACATACTGGGTCATAAATCAGGTCTCAACCGATACCAAAAGATTGAGATTATTCCCTGCATATTCTCAGACCATAATGCTTTAAAACTGGAATTCAGTCACAAGAAAAAATTTGGAAGAAATTGAAACACTTGGAAGCTAAAGACTGTTCTGCTGAAGAATGTTTGGGTCAACCAGGAAATCAAAGAAGAGCTTAAACAATTCATGGAAACCAATGAGAATGAAAACACACCAGTCAAAAACCTATGGCATACTGCAAAGGCAGTCCTAAGGGGGAAATACTTAGCCATCCAAGCCTCACTCAAAAAAATAGAAAAATCCCAAATGCACCAACTAACTTTACACCTTAAAGAACTAGAGAAAAAGCAACAAATGATGCCTAAGCCATGCATTAGAAGAGAAATAATTAAGATTAGAGCAGAGATCAATGAATTAGAAACCAGAAGCACAGTAGATTAGATCAGCGAAACGAGAAGCTGGTTCTTTGAAAGAATTAATAAGATTGATAAACCCCTGGCCAGACTTCTTCATCAAAAGAAAAGAGAAAGGACTCAAATTAACAAAATTATGAATGAAAGGGGAGAGATCACAACTAACACCAAGGAAAAAGAAACAATTATTAGAAATTATTATCAACAACTATATGCCAATAAATTGAGCTATCTGGAAGAAATGGGTGCCTTCCTGGAAACCTATAAACTCCCAAGACTGAAACAGGAAGAAATTGACAACCTTAATAGGCCAATAACCAGTAACAAGATTGAAGCAGTGATCAAAAACCTAACAAAAAACAAGAGTCCAAGGCCTGACGGATTCCGTAGGGAATTCTACTAAACATTCAGAGAAGAAATAATACTTATTCTCCTGAAGCTATTTCAAAAAATAGAAACAGAAGGAAGCTTCCAGACTCATTCTGAGCCCAGCATTACCTTAATCCCCAAACCAGGCAAACACCCCATCAAAAAGGAGCATTTCAGACCCATAACCCTGATGAATATGGATTCTAAAATTCTCAACAAAATCCTAGCTAAATAGGAACCAATAATACATTAAAAGGATCATCCACCAAGACCAAGTGGGATTTATCCCCGGGATGCAAGGGTGGTTCACCATTCGCAAATCAATCAATGTGATAGAACACATTAATAAGAGGAGAGAGAAGAACCATATGGTCCTCTCAATTGATGCAGAAAAAGCATTTGACAAAATACAGCATCCTTTCCTGATTAAAACCCTTCAGAGTATAGGGATAGAGGGAACATTCCTCCAGTTCATAAAATCCATCTTTGAAAAACCCACATCAAATATCAACCTCAGTGGGGAAAAGCTGAGAGCCTTTTCCTTAAGATCAGGAACACGTCAAGGATGCCCACTCTTGCCACTATTGCTCAACATAGTACTAGAAGTCCTAGCAACAGCAATCAGACAACAAAAAGATATAAAACGTATTCAAATTGGCAAAGAAGAAGTCAAACTCTCTCTCTTCACAGATGACATGATACTTTATGTGGAGAATCCAAAAGACTCCACCCCCAAATTACTAGAACTCATACAGAAATTCAGTAATGTGGCAGGATACAAAATCAAGGCACAGAAATCAGTTGCTTCCTTATACACTAACAATGCAGCTATAGAATGAGAAATTAGAGAAACGATTCCATTTACAATAGCACCAAAACGATAAGATACCTCAGAATAAACCTAACCAAAGAGGTAAAGGATCTATACTCTAGGAACTACAGAACACTCATGAACGAAATTGAAGAAGACACAAAAATATGGAAAAACATTCCATGCTCATAGATTGGAAGAATAAACCTTGTTAAAATGTCTATGCTGCCCAGAGCAATCTATAGCTTCAACACCATCCTGATCAAAATTCCAACACATTTTTCAAAGTGCTGGAACAAACGAGGCTAAAATTTGTATGGAATCAGAAAAGACCCTGAATCACCAAGGAAATGTTGAAAAAGAAAAACAAAGCTGGGGGTATCACGTTGCCTGATTTCAAGCTATATTACAAAGCTGTGATCACCAAGACAGCATGACAAAAAACAAACATATAGACCAATGGAACAGAATAGAGACCCCAGATATGGACCCCCCACTCTATGGTCAAATAATCTTCGGCAAAGCAGGAAAAAATATGCAATGGAAAAAAGAGAGTCTCTTCAATAAATAGTGCTGGGAAAATTAGACAGCTATATACAGAAGAATGAAACAACCATTCTCTAACACCATACACAAAGATAAACTCAAAATAGATGAAAGACCTCAATGTGAGACAGGAATCCATCAAAATCCCAGAGGAGAACATAGGCAGTAACCTCTTCGACATTGGCAACAGCAACCTCTTTCAAGATACAAATCCAAAGGCTAGTGAAACAAAAGCAAAAATGAACTTTTGGGACTTCATCAAGATAAAAAGCTTCTGCACAGCAAAGGAAACAGTCAATAAAACAAAGAGGCAACCCACAGAATGGGAGAAGATATTTGCACATGACTACAGACAAAGGGCTGGTATCCAAGATCTATAAAGAACTTATCAAAGTCAACACCCAAAAAACAAATAATCCAGTCAAAAAATGGACAGAAGACATGAACAGACACTTCTCCAAAGAAGACATACAAATGGCTAACAGACATGAAAAAATGTTCACCATCATTAGCCATCAGGGAAATTCAAATCAAAACCTCGTTGGGATACCACCTTACACCAGTTAGAACGGCAAAAATTGACAAGGCAAGAAACAACAAATGTTGGAGAGGTTGTGGAGAAAGGGGAACCCTCTTACACTGTTGGTGGGAATGCAAGTTGGTACAGCCACTTTGGAAAACAGTGTGGAGGTTCCTCAAAATTTAAAAATAGAGCTACCCTATGACCCAGCAATTGCACCTCTAGGTAAATACCTAGACAAATACCTAGGTAAATACCTAGGACACAGATGTAGTGAAAAGAAGGGCCATATGCACCCCAATGTTCATAGCAGCAATGTCCGCAATAGCCAAACTGTGGAAAGAGCCTAAATGCCCTTAAACAGATGAATGGATAAAGATGTGGTCCATGTATACAATGAAATATTATTCAGCCATCAGAAAGGATGAATACCCAACTTTTACATCAACATGGATGGGACTGGAGGAGATTATGCTAAGTGCAGTTAAGTCAAGCAGAGAAAGTCAATTATATGGTTACACTTATTTGTGGAACATACGGAATAGCAGGGAGGACATTAGAAGGAAGGGAAAAATGAAGGGAGGGAATCGGAGGGGGAGACGAACCATGAGAGACTATGGACTCTGAGAAACAAACTGAGGGTTTTTTGGGGGAAGGGAATGGGTTAGCCCGGTGATGGGTATTAAGGAGGGCACTGCATGGAGCACTGGGTATTATATGAAAACAATGAATTGTGGATCACTACATCAAAAACTAATGATGTATGGTGACTAACACAACATAATAAAATAAAATTAAAAAGAAAAGAAAAGAAAAAGAAAATCCAAAATGGCTCATTGACCTGGTTTGCCATTGAGGTTAGCTGATATTGGGCAACAATAGAGGAACTGTCAAACCGAGTGTTTGCCTTGGGTCTCTCTGTTTGGCTCGGTCTACTATCAGCATGGTTGCTGTGTTCAACAGAGAAGGGATTGGATGCTCACATTAAGGTAATGTGCAGGACTGGCAAAGCACTTGTTGGTAAAAGACTTACAGGAACCAGACAGATTCAAAAGGCAATGTCCAGAGAGCCCATCTCTTTACAGGAAAGGTGGCAAAGAGCATGTGATATGGATGTCTTTGGAAAACATAATCTTCCACAGCTTACCTTCTGACCATAGCGATTCTTCTCACCCTCACATACAATATAATCTTACCCCATTTCCCGAGTCCCCTAAACTCTCATCTTATCTTTTGTGGTTTGATTGTCTCCTTCTGCGCTTCTTTGACCCCCATATTCATATGTTGTACCGTAATGACTGATGCTCAATGTAATTATTTTAGGTGTGAGAAATTGAATGATGAAGCCCCCATAAATGGGATTAGTGTTTTTATAAAAGAGACTCTACAGAACTCCCTAGCTCCTTCTACCATGTGAGGACACAGCAAAAAGATGGTAATCTATGAACCAGAAAGTAGGTTCTTACCTGACACCAGATTTGCTGGTGCCTTAATCTTGGACTTCCAACCTTCCAGAACGATGAGAAATAAATGTTTGTTGTTTATAAACCATTCAGTCTATGATTTTGCTATAGCAGCCCAAATGGATTAAGATTCTATTATGGCATCAACTAGAAGTCCAGAATTTTGAAATCTAAATCAGACACTGTTGTGGGTAAATCTTCACTCAAATATGAATCCTCTCAGTCTGAAGTTTTATGAAGGAAGGGGACAAGTGATAAAGCTGGCTCCCTTCCAACATTCATGGCAGTAGAGGGAGAGAATAACTTTGAAGAAAAGTTTTTGATTAGAGCCTACCCTTGCTTTCTGGGAATTTTCTTCATGGCTCTAACTTTTTTGTTCTTTGGGCTTTTATTTTACAGTCTGACTCACTCTTCCTTCAGCAAATGGCCTATATTTACACTTGGGTAGTTCTCTCAGTCTCCTTACTTGTAGAAGGTTGTGGATCCCCAAGCTTGCTTTTGATTTGGACCACCCTTTGTCTTTGATCCAAGATAATGGTGTCTCTGTTTACTAAAATTCTCTTTAAAACTGGGTTTCCTATGGATCTTTTGGTAGTAAGCTCTTTTAAACACAAACTCAAACCCTTAAATCTTTAGGAAATGGTTCCTCTCTATATTGGTCTATGAATTCTGGTGCTGATAGGCAACCTCCTTAAGATTCTCAGGACCCATTTTGGAGAGAATGTTAGGCACACCTTTAAGACTATTTAGAAATCACTTTATCAAAGAGAACCTAGGAATCATACATGCCCTCACTGTTTTTTTTAAGATTTTATTTATTTATCTAGAGAGACAGAGCATGAGTGGGGGAGGGGCAGAAGGTGAAAGAGAGAGAGACAATCTCAAGCAGACTCCACACTGAGTGCAGAGCACCCTGCAGGGCTCAATCTCATGACCCTTAGATCATGACCTGAGCCGAAATCAAGAGCTGGACACTTAACTGCCTGAGCCACCCAGGCACCCCTGCTCTGACTATTCTTAAAAGAAAATTTGTCTAGTAAAGAAAGTTTAAAAGGAACCACCTTATATCCTTTTGAGATCTTAGCCAAGGGTTTCACACCTACACACTTGATTTTGAAATTATTCTGAGGTCATGTTTTACACATAGACCCTGGATTTGAGCTTTTCCCTGAGATCATTTTTTACCTTAGAAACATTTAATTGGGTAGAAAGACTCTCCTAGTCCTTCAATATGTCCTCTAAATTTTGCTAAAATATTGTAAGTTTCCATCTTTGTTTATCTAGCTGTATCTTGTCAGACACTGCTAACCAGTTAGCCTGAACAATCTGTTTAGAGCAATTCCTGGGCTCATAAAGTTAAATTTTCTTTTTCACATCACAGCAGGCAATAGTTTTGCTAAATATTCTGGCACCACAGACATATTATCATCTCTCCAACCTCCTATCTCTGTGTCCTTTTAGCTTCTCATAGTCTCCCTGGGTTCATTCTTGCTTCTGCTAATTGCCTAGGCCCTGGATTAATTTTATGGCACCATCACAGCAACTTCTAAGGTAGATCATTCACATGGTTTGTTCTTAGCTGTTAATTCCTTATATGCTATTTATGGAGAATCCATATATAATCTTTTAAGTGGTATGGGCTCTCTCTATATGGCTCCTGAGGTTAAAAGGTAGGATGCAGAAACACTAGGGTAGTTAAGGGCTATGCCTAGACCTGACATTTCCACTGTACTATATTGGTCAAAGCACTCTCAGAGCCTGCACAGATTCGAGAGAATGGAAAGATAGTTTCTAACACTTAGTGAAGGAATTGTAAGATCACAATGCCAAAGAGCATGAAGGATGAGAATTAGAGGAGCAGTTGTACTTTAAAAACACCGTCTTTCATACAGTCTGCTTAAAATTCCCACACCTAAACTGCATGCCTATTTACAAACTCCATGGCAAACATTAAGTATTTTGACTAAATAATTACTAATGGGGCATATATTGTTTTAGAAACAGTGTAAATCATCTTGAATATAGTGGTCAAACAATCAAAAAGCCGCCAACCTTAAATAACTAACAATATAGTGGCACCAATATTTACTCAATTGTGATGTGTCGTGAAATCTAAGACAGTCTAATTCTCCTTCCATTCAAGGAGTCCTTTTATTTGCGTGCTTTTGTTGTGGCTTATCATTAAAGTTATGATTATTTTTTCTCATTATTACAGAATTTTCACAATGGCTTTGGGAAAGAGTCTTTATAACTCACTGTGCTAGGCAAAAACTGATTCCTTCCTATCTGAGGACTTGGTAACTTCAGAAAATACGGTTGAATTTCAGTGATGAGTTTCTTCCCTTCAAGTTTTTGTGTTTTTTTCTTTTTATAATACATGTAATGCAGTTGTTGAAATGTCAACATTGATTATTTATAGCTCTTATCTTTCCTAACACTTTTAATCTTTGTCATTTGATTCTGTCTTGGAAAATTCACTCACTACAGCTGCAAAACTTTTATTTTTTTCATATTGTTCTGTCTCTAACAGTTGTATTTTTAATCTGAATTTTCTTATGACTCTATTTCTATTACTTCCATTTTCACTACATTAATTTCTAATTTTATTGACTCATTTTTTTCTGTTTTTTTTTTTTAAACCTAGTATCTTTCTTTTATGTTTTAGGATTTTTTTTTCAGTTATCTGTTGGTCTTTGATAGTCTGTTAATCATTAACTTGAGAAAATCTTGATGCCACCATCGGTCCATGGTCATGAACTCTGGGTCCGCCTCTGGACAAGGGCACCTCTTCCCTGAATAACTTCAGTGAATATAAGGGCTCTAAAGAGGACAGATAAAATGTCTCTGTGGCTATAAATTTTAAAATACTTTGTGCAAAAATGAAGTGACAGTGAGTCAATTCTGAGTTTAGGTCTCAAAAGGCCTTATGCTGTCTGTCTTACAGCCCTGTCCAGCTACCATGAGAACATGCTCAGGCCTGCCTACTCATGAATGAGAGATCATATGGACAGAGCTGAGCCCTGCTGAGCCACCCTATACTGCATGGCCACTTGCCAACCTGTGGAAAGTAACCACAAATGAATGAGTTAGAATGGCTAAAACCACAAGAATCACCTAGCTGAGCACCCCAATTATCAAACCAAAGAATTTTGAGCTATGTAAATGGTTGGTTTAAGACACCAAGTTTTGGAGAGCTTTTTTTTGAAACAAGCTTTAATCGATATAGTCCCCTCAATACTGTCCATACCTTTGTGAATAGACTGCAATTAAATCCTCATCAGATGGTGTTTTAGTATAAAACACCATGCCTCCCTATTCCCTGATTGATATATCTGTGATCAGTAAAATTCTTAGGATATATCACAACAAATGCAAAGGGACCACTGTAACCCTCAACACAATTCATCTCCCTGTACCTAAGTCAATTCACCCCTATTAAATTTATCTTTACTTACTTTTCTGGATAGTAAATAGGAATATTTTGACCTATTTCAGATTTATGACTTGATATTCCCATTTTGTGGGTGCCTGGGTGGTTCAGTTGGTTAAGCATCTGCTTTTCGCTCAGGTCATGATTCCAGAGTCATGGGATCCAGTCCCACACCGGGCTCCCTGCTCAGTGGGGAGTCTGCTTCTTCCTCTGCTCTCCACCCAACTCATGCGCTCTCTCTCACTCAAATAAATAAATAAATAATCTTTAAAGAAAAAAGGTATTCTCATTTTGTACATCTGATGACTTTGAATTAATTCTCTGAGTTTGATCAAATTTGGGTATACTAAGGGCATTGAATGTTCTAAATATGGCTTAAAACTTAGTACCATGGAGATAACGGAAAAGACTCCCATTATCCTCATTAGAACACACTCTGTCTCATCTTTCTATATTTGCAATGGAGCATGGAGAAACCTCGCACAAATTTCATGGCACATCACAAGCCAATGGTATTTTATGTATCTTTTAAAAGGCAACAAATAAATAATTCAATTTACTACTATTCATTCCACACAGATACCAGGAGTGATTACTTATAACATGAGACACATAAAACATTTAAAATGCACCTACTGGTAATAACAGAAGGTACATATGATTTATTAACTAAATTCATTCATTATTATTTGTAAGTTAATAATTGAAGAAAAATAGCTTTGAGAAGATATTATCTTTTATTTAATTTCGGTGGTGCCGCTCAATGGAAAAACTCCTGTTTTCCAAAGTCAATTGAATTCCTTCATAAAATACCATTTGGCTATTCATTAGTAGGAATCACACTGAAAGAAATTGCAAGATACTTGTTCAAGACCTGACTTATCAGAATTTATATATGCAAATTCTTTATTGACCTCAGAGTCAATGGAACTTCAGGCAAAAATTTTTCCTGAGCAAACACAGCTGAATCAGGACCCAAACGAATTAATTTAGTGCCTATCTGCAATATAGATTGGCAATCTTCCAGAGTGATTATGTTGAAAGGAGTTTGGCTTCTAAATGTAAGACTGAACTGCTTGCTATTTCTCTTTAGCAATATAAAGAGAAATGTAAATCTATGTTAAGGGATGCAGAAATTTTCTGACATAAAATAGCTTTATCCAATGATTAAATTAAACTCAATGATTTAAGTTTAGCTTAATTTTTTTGTGTGGTGCTGTTATTAAAGAATTTGGTTGGTTCCAAAAGGATATGAATTTAGGGATAGACCTATGGTTTTCAGAAGAAATGGGGAAAGGGAGAATAAAGCAGGGGTGTATTGTAAAAGTGTAAAGCTGAGAACAAGTGGAAATGGACAGTGTACAAGAAATGGATACAAGGTAGTCTAGGTCACTGGAGTACAGCAACTAATGAGAACTAACATTTATGGAGAAATAGCTTTCTTTCCAGTGGCAGAGTCTGGAGAAGACGCTCCCAAATGGCACCTCTCAAGGGGAGGGAAAAGAAGGAAGAACAGCCTTGGATGTTAAAATAAGTCATACATTTTGTAAGGACTTCCATCGCATTGACTCATTGAGTACTCCCATTGACCTTATGGATTAGGTGGTAATAATATCTCCAAATGACAAATGAGGGAAGTAAAGTAGGAGAAATTAAGAAATTGCCCAAAGTTGTGTAAGTAATCAGTGTCAGAGCCAGAATTCGAACCCAAAGCATATAACTAAAGAGCTCATCTCTTAATGAGTATATGATATTTTCCCTCTCAAGTTTAAGTCTATTATTGCCAATTGATGAATAAGAGTCAGACCAAGAGTTGGACTAATTTCATATGAATGCTTTGAATATTTAAAAGTATTTTCCAAATTTCATACACTAAGAAGAAAATGGTCTGTAGGCAGTAAAGTATAAAATATTACTTCTGAAGCTATACCTTTCCTGCTAGAGAAGCCAAAAAAAATAATAGTAATAACCTGGAAGACACTTTCAAGTAAATATTCAAGTGATTTGAGCCAGATCTGCTAGTCAACATACTAATGGTATTAATAGCAGAAAGGGGAGTCTCCATATATAAAATTGTTTATCAGGATATAGCTCATATATCCAGATTGTAAACAAACATAGCATTTAAAGATTTATGAGATACAGCTGGATAGAGGCTGAGGGGTAGTCAGATAACCTATGTGTTTAATGAGTATAAAACATAGATGTTTCAACATTAAAAGTCTCCCTTTGTGAATAATGTTGCACATACATTACTCTTATTCTAAAGCCAAAATATGTTCTGATGCCAAAAAAAAAAAAAAAAAGAAAGAGAGAGAGAGAGAGAGACGTTTGGGAATTCTCAGAGGTTTCACACTTCTCAAGGAAAACAATATTTTGTTTTCTGTGCTTTGCATGTGACACAACTTTTATATCATTAGTAAAATTTGCAATTGGGTAACATCTGTGATTCAAATAATTGATAATTCAACCCATTGTATTAACAGTTGGCAACAATAGAATTGTCTTTTAGACTATATATCATAATGCCTAAGACAGTATTCAGTTAAAAAAAAGGGGTGGGGTGATAGAGGGGAATGGCAATAATTTGATGTCCATATAGTTCTCTATGGATGTTGTGTATGAAGAGGTGAAATATTTGAGGCAAGTTAAAAGAGAACATATTACCAACGCAATTCAGAGGAACCTGACATATCTGGGATAATTTGCTAAGTGAATAAACACAGAATATCAAATAAAAGTGAGCAAACATAATTTTTGTGGCTATTGTTAGATGCTCTATTGGAATCTAGAAGAAAGTAATTAAAATTGATTTCTCGTATTACTGTAAATCCTTCTAATGCTATCACTATATTGTGTAACAAAGGATCTGTAGGTTTAGAGATATAAATAAAAATCAGATGACAAAGTATTTATTGAGCCTGATTTGAAACTTCTTACATGGTGTGGTACTGGCAGAAACTAAATTAGCCATAAAGGGAGATATATTTGGTCTTTAAAAAATTATATAATTAAATGCTTTCACTAATACATATAAAATGTATCAAATCACTATTTTTTAAGGATTTTATTTATTTATTTATTTGCGAGAGAGAGAATGAGAGACAGAGAGCACGAGAGGGAAGAGGGTCAGAGGGAGAAGCAGACTCCCCGCCGAGTAGGGAGCCCGATGCGGGACTCAATCCCGGGACTCCAGGATCATGACCTGAACCGAAGGCAGTCGCTTAACCAACTGAGCCACCCAGGTGCTCTATCAAATCACTATTGATAGAGAAAAGAAAAACTCATCGAAAAAAATATCAAAGACTAATGTAGGAGTATGGTTATGATTATCATGTTTTGCATCAGATTTTAATCTGGTTATTGCCTCGGTGTTAATGGCTTATTCTTTTGCAGAAAAGGTTGAAAGACAAGTTGCAAAAAGATGTATGAGAAATATGAGGTAAGGGAATATTCACCACGATCAGGGGTTGGGTTAGAAAAAAAAAAGAGTGGGGCACCTGGGTGGCTCAGTGGGTTAAGCGTCTGCCTCTGGCTCAGGTCATGATCCCAGGGTCCTGGGATAGAGCCCCGCATCAGGCTCCCTGCTCTGCAGAGTAGTCATTCACAGATGAACAGAGTATTCAATGATTCAGCTTTCCCACACATGTCACATTCTTTAGCACTACAGATATAATTGTTTTTCATTGTTTTGTTCCTATTTACTGATCACCAATATTTTCTCCAAGGCAGTTTTTTAGTAAACACTTCAACCTTTTCTTCTTGGAGAAATCCCTCCTGGAATCCTGTATCTATCTATTCTATTCTGGACTCAGCCCAGTTCTCATCCCTGACATTCCCTCCACCACCCACCTGGCCCTGTCTTTATTTTGGTTTGGTTTTGGTGGAATACATATCCTTCAGCAATGTCCTTAGAAAGGGGATATTGGAGGTAAAATTGTTGAGATCTTAAATGCTTGAAAATATTTTTACTTTACCTTTATAATTAATGAGTGATCCAGGTTATGGATTTCATATTTCCCTTTTTCTCTCACAATTTTTGCAGCATTAGAGGCGCCTGGGTGGCTCAGTCAGTTAAGCGTCTGCCTTTGGCTCAGGTCATGATCCCAGGGCCCTGGGATCGAGCCCCGCATCGGGCTCCCTGCTCGGCGGGAAGCCTGCTTCTCCCTCTCCCACTCCCCCTGCTTGTGTTCCCCCTCTCGCTGTGTCTCTCTGTCAAATAAATAAATAAAATCTTTAAAAAAGAAAAAGAATTTTTGCAGCATTATTTTTTACTTCCTTTCCAGGACAACTGCTAGTATTGAGGCATTTGATGAAACTCTAGTGCTCAGATAAACATGGTGTTTTCCCCTTTCTGGAAGTTTTAATAACTAGTCTTATCCCTATTTTCTTAATTTCCTAAGAGTGTACTCTAGAATAGTTTTTTTTTTCTATATGCCTATTATTCTGGAAATCCATATGCTTTGAGTATCAGACACTTGATTGTCATAGTGTTATCATCATGATACACCTATATTTTCTCTGACGTCTTCTGGGAATTCCTACCAGTCTTTCATTAGATATACTTCACTAATTTTCTATATTTTCTATTTTTTCCTATATATTCTAATCTTTTTTAAAAACATCTCTCAGATATTTATTTGATGTTTCTTTCAAACATGATATTTTTAACATCTACTACCATATATATTTCACTGCTGAAGAAATATTCTCCACACATATTTTTGCAACATAATTTGTTAATGCAATAACTCTCACTTTTCTGAAGATATTTATAAAGTAACCAGATTTTTAAAATGATTTTTTTACCATCTCATATTTAAATTTTGAAATACTTCCTGACCTCCAATTGCTTCCCAATTTATTCATTAGGCCAAATTCTCAAAATCTATCTCATTTAAACAATATCTTTTCACCATGCTACTTTCTTGATAGGATTGAAGACACCCCCACCTTAAAAAAGAAGTTTAAAATTCTTATCTTTAAATTAAATAGACATAATTTTTCTTAAAAAATGTACCCTCTTTATCCTCATGTAAAACCTTCTGATTGATAAAAATTAATTGAATGTTATATATATACACACATGTACATATAAATATGTATATATGTATATAAATATATAATATATATAAAGACATATGTGTGTGTATATATATCATCTATTACTATTGCAACATTTTTGGTTATTTTAAATACTAGATACTGAGATGTATCTGGAAAAATCAACAATGAATGTTAAGTTACAGTTTTATTTATACATAAAATTATCACCAAGAAAGGAATAATTAAAGACAATATGAAAAAATATATGCAATCTCTATTGCAGAAATAATTGATAATGCTATATGTAAAAACAAGTGGAAATAGATGATTTCTTTATCATTTTCTCTAAGTATACACATATTGCTAGTTTTATTTCATATTTTAAAAATAAAGAAGAGGAAAGAATGTAAGAGAGAGAAAGAACAATGAGTTGAAAATTTTGCTGACCCCGATATCTACCAAGTTGTCTTGGTCTGGGTAAAATGGATGCTCATCAGGTAGAAAAGACAGTCGCTATAAATCAAATCCTGTCAGGATTAAGCTCTGGATGTCAGTTCATGTTTATCAGACATGGTTACAGACCAAAGTCCATGTTGTAGGTTAATACAAAAACTCAGTGAAATATTTTACATCGGGAAGGAACTTAAAAATGAACAGCCTGCTAAACTAAGAACACTTGGATTCCCTTTGAAGAGATGTGTAAGAATCTGGTCTATTTCTAGGGCCTTTTCTTGTCTGAAGTATTTTCTTCCTTCCTCTAGGCAACTTGTCTTTATTTACAGGTTTTCTCCCAAGACATTATTTTTTATGTTGCTTTTTGTAGGTGTAGGTGTCTCTGTTAGCAAATCTTTGTGTATAATCTAAATAACGCACATGTATTTCATAAATATTCTGCTATACACATAATCCGCACACATATAGATTATATCAAACAACTGTAATGCCAGAAGTACAGCAATAGCAAAAGTAAAACCAATGAATCACTGAAGTAGTAATTAGTAAAAGCTTATTGAGCACAGAGCAAAAGACAGTTGGCAAAGCAGGAGCACTGAAATCAAAATATGGGGTGCATTATTATAAAGCAGCTTATGCAGTGAGAAAGCAGTGACTGTTTATTCTTCACAGTGACTGGCTATAATATTAAAAATTTATTAAATGATAGGCATTGTTTAGTGGGTATCTCATGTCAACCTTGAGAAATAGCTCAAGTTCTGCTTATGATTTCCAGAGGCACAAGCAAGAAGTGACCCTGAAGTTAGTCTTGCAAAATAAACTGAATTAACTGTTGCTTGTATGACTGAACTTGTTTTGTTCACTCAGGAAATTTTCAAGGCTGGTCTCTGTTTGTTTTTAAACAGTAACCTGACATTATATCCATTAATTACATGTACAATGTGCATATATGTATTATATGTAAAATTTATGTTTACACACATAATAGCATTAAAAAATACCATCAAAAGCCACCAGTACCTAGAAATAAATCTATTGTAAAATGCGCAAGACCTTTGAGTGGAAAACTACCAAAATTACCCAAAACTACAAAACAATGCTTAGGCATAACTTAAAGACTACAAACTTAATGTTTGTACACACTACAGACTACAAAACAATGTTTAGGCATAAACATTGGGTAAAGAGGACCCAAACTAATGGGAGGATAAACGTTCATATACTAAAGATTCAATAGTATTAAGGTTTCACATCTCCTCAGATTTATCTATAGATTTAATGGATTCCCAAGCAATATGTCAGGAGGTTGTCCCCCCAACTCTGAAACTATTTTTTTTTAAAGATTTTATTTATTTATTTGAAAGAGAGAGAGAATGAGAGATAGAGAGCACGAGAGGGAAGAGGGTCAGAGGGAGAAGCAGACTCCCCGCTGAGCAGGGAGCCCGATGTGGGACTCGATCCCGGGACTCCAGGATCATGACCTGAGCCGAAGGCAGTCGCTTAACCAACTGAGCCACCCAGGCGCCCACTCTGAAACTATTTTATTCTAAATCTTGATTAAAAAGCAAAGGATCTAAAATAGCCAAAGTAATCCCTAAAAAAAATTTAAAAAACATATTTGGATGACTTATATTGCCAAAAAATATTAATCAAGAGATGATGATATTGATAAAAGAAACAAATAGAAAAATTAAAGAGTATTCAAATTCCAGAAATGGTTCTGTGCCTATATGATCAATTGATTTTGGACGATGGCACCAAGACAATTCAATGGGAAAATAAAAGATCTTTTTTAACAAATGATGCTGGAATGGCTGTTTGGTCATAAGAAAAAGTAAATAGCCTTGACATCTGCCTAAGTTAATATAAATATTAATAAATATAATATTTGAAAGTATTAAAATGTTAGTAATATAAAAATTAAAATTTTATAATATATAAAAGCCAAGATGGAACATAGACCTAAAAGGATAAGCTAGAAGCATAAAACTTGTATAGCAAAAGCTATCGTCACAACTTGGGGTAAAATAAGACTTTTTATACAGGATGATTTAATCATAAAAGAAAGTACATTAATTGGATTTCATCAAAATAAAAGGTGTCTACTGATGAAAAGTCATCACTTAGGAAACGGATAAATTACAAACAGTGAAAACATATTTATAATTCATATAACCCAGAAATTAGTTGTGTGTGTATATATTTTAATATTTCCTACAAATCCATAATAAATATAAAAATAAGCCACTTAAACATGGATAAACTTGAACAGACACTCCAAAAAAGATACAGAAACAATCAATAAGTACATGAAGATTTGCCAACGTTATTAATTTTTCAGTGAAATAAAAACTAAAAACATTACAGTGCCTAAAAGCAAAACAACTGACAGTACTATGTGTTGGCAAAAACAGAGCTCAGCTGGAATTCTGTCATTGCTGATTGGAGTGTAAATTGTATATCAACTTTGAAAAATGTTTTATCTAAAATTATTGTATGAGAATATTTATAGCAGCCTTAATCATAATAGTTAAATATTAGACCATGGAAAAAAATGAAATCTTGCCATTTGCAATGAAATGGATCAAGCTAGAGAGTATTATGCTAAGTGAAATAGGTCAGTCAGACAAAGTGCCATAGGATTTCAATCATATGTGGAATTTAAGAGACTAAACAAATGAACAAAGTGAAAAAGAGAGAGAGAGAGTCAAACCAAGAAATAGATTCTTAACTCTGGAGAACAAACTGATGATCAGAGGGGAGGTGGATGAGGGGATGGGTGACATAAGTGATGGGGATTAGGAAGTACACTTGTCACGAGCACTAGGTGATATATGGAAGTGTTGAATCACTAAATTGTACACCTAAAACTAATATTATACTGTATGTTAACTAACTGGAATTTAATTAAAAACTTAAAAAAATAAAGAAAAAAATAGCTAGATATTAGAAACCAACCAAATATCTATCAGTAGGAGAATGGATATTCAAAAAATTTTGGTATTTTCATACAGTGAAATATTGCTCATCAATAAAAAGAGATAGACTACATGTACACATAACAGCATAGGTGAACCCTGATGAATTATGTTGAGCTAAGGAAGGCAGACAATGTATATACATAATCTATGATTGCATTTATATAAAGTAAAAAATTAGACAAAATTACGATGTTAGGGATGAAAAAGTGGTTATCTCTGGTTGGAGTAGGGAATGCACTAGGCAGCAGGAGAAAGAAATTTCCTGCATGATGCAAATATTCAGCATTCTGTTTTGAGTAGTTTGCAAAGCTGTCATAACACATCAACATGAAAACTTACATATAAACTTTACTTCACTAGGGATATATTTTGCCATTAAAAATAGGAGAAAGACTATAATTATCTTCCTCATCATTAAACGCCCCATATTGTTTTGCTGATTTTATTACTATTTTATTTTTTATTATTTTTTTAAAGATTTTATTTATTTATTTATTTGAGAGAGAGAGAGAGAGAATGAGAGATAGAGAGCACGAGAGGGAAGAGGGTCACAGGGAGAAGCAGACTCCCTGCTGAGCAGGGAGCCCAATGTGGGACTCGATCCCGGGACTCCAGGATCATGACCTGAGCCGAAGGCAGTCGCTTAACCAACTGAGCCACCCAGGTGCCCCTGATTTTATTACTATTTTAAAAGTAGTACATATTCATCATAGTTTTGAAAATAAGCAAAAATTCTTTTCATGAATATAAGCAAGCATTTCTTATCATAGCATACTGCTTAATAATATTTTTGATAAACATAATCACAGAGATATTTTGGTCTTCTGCAGTTGGAAATATATATCTTACTCTATTCATATGCTTTTTCCTTATTAATAAATTTTAACATAATACCACATTATAAATATTCTTATACAGCATGAGTTTTTGAAACTGTATAATATACCATTTTATTGGTAGGTCATAAGTTAATTCCTTAAAATTATCTTTGAGGTGTGCAGTCTGTTTACAAATTTGTCCCACCTTTTTATGGAATAAGTTCCATTTTATGGTTCTTCTTTCTTGGGTTATGGGTAATCCTCAACTGATTATAATCTGGTGTGTATTCCCATCATGCCAATGAACATGAGCTCACTAATATCATCAGTGATCTCCCTTGCTGAATTCTTATCTTAATCCTTTCTGTGGCATTTAACAGAATTCAACCTTCTCTCTTTTTCCAAAGGTATCAGTTTCATTGATTTCAGTGACGTCCCTTACTCTGCTTTCTTCCGTGGATGTTCCTTTTCCATTTATTTAATACAATTCTTTTCTACCATCCATGTTTTATAGGTTGATCTTCACGTTATTTTGTGGACCTTTGCTGTTTTTATATCCACACATTTTCTAGGTGATATTATCTGAATGACATTATCTACTTTGATATCTTCAACTACAAGCTATTACAATGGTGACCCTCAAACCTCTTTCCAGGGTTTTTATACTTCTTATTTGAGCCCTGGCCCATTGGTCAACATCCATAAGCACTGTAAGCATTAAATTTTCTTTTAAATTCTCAATCTATTCTTATTCTTATATCTTGTATCTACCTGATACAGATCTGCTGACACAAATCATTAATAACATTTTTAATTCATTTCCATTAAGTAACATCTTAGTAGTAGTTCTTAAATGTGTTCCCTCCTCTCCATTTGTATTACCAGTGCAGACTTAGCAAGCCATTACCATTAACGTACAAGAGACCTCCCTAAGTAAAGTGTCTGGTCACAGATTAGGGTCCATGGTGATAGGCAGTGCATACCAGTGCCTCCTCCAGGAGAAAAAAAAATCTATTTAAATAAGAACAGAGGCTATTCAGAACTGTAGTGACAGACTTAGGCATCATCACATGTGTTTTGTTTGCAGAGATTCAAAATTAGACAAGAGACTGGAATGCTGTATACGAAAAAAAGGGAGGGTTTCAGGTGGGCTCTACCTGAAGGTTGCTGTCTTGGTGAATCTGGAGGCAAGCTAACTAAAAGTACCATATCTTAAGTGATTGGTTTGGGTGCTACATTTGACTTTTTCTGGTTCGTCCTGATTTGGCAGTAGGGGCAAAACATACAGAAGTTCGCAGTTGTTTTCCAAGTTTTTACCATTCTGGGCTGATTGCTGCAAAAACTGTGGTTTGATCTCCAGGGCTGGTTGCTGTAGAGATTGTTATTTGACAGTCTATGGTCTAGCCTTCTTTCATTTGTATATTTAGTATTCATTGGTCCTCCAAGATATTTTCTCACATAACTTAGTCTTCTATAGGAAGTCTCTTGTCTTAGAGCTATGGATTCTATCAAACTGGATACTTAGGGGTTCTGAAGGACATGGCAAAAAAAGTGAATTCTGTGAACATTCTACTTTCTCTAAGATGAGTTCCCTGTGCAACAGCAATGCTGTATGGAATAAAGCATTGAAAAAAATTCACAAATAGAAGTTTGGCCCGCAATTTAGGGGCAGGGCAGGCAACTAATTCTAACCCAAGAATTTATTCCTCTCTTTCTCTGTTGGAAGATTTCAATGTAATCAAACCCCACAGAGTTGTTGATTCAACCCAAAGGAAGTGGGTTGCTAGTATTAATACTTATAGTTGGCAGGGTGGACATTTAACAATAGCCACAGCCACTTCAGTGTTAGTGAGGAGAGGCCCAAGATGTTAAACCCATGACTATCCTCAATTGCTCCCCATGGTCACACATTTCACGAGACCATTGAACAAAGACTAATGTTTGCTGGGGGAAAAAAATCTACTGAACATCCAGAGGAGAGATCATCTTGTCTGTAATCATTAAAAACTTCCTCTGAAGTATTTGACCTTTTGTGACCTTTCACATATTACACAAATATCATCACGTTCAGCCCATTCATAAAGGTCATCCACAGATCTCTTCCTTTGGTCTTTATAGTAAAGGTCTCAATCTTATTTCTTCCAAAACCTGACACCAAATAAGTGTAAACACTTAACTCTACCATCCTTCCTTTACAGAAGAATTAAATACCCAGATGCATTTCTCAAAGTTTTCTGCTTATGGCTAGGATTTCCCTTTATCATTTTCCATGAGAGACACCCTTCAGTGGGACTGTAGTCTCATGTGCTTTCCACATAAATGTGGTGTCAGATTATGTGGAAAAATCTTTTACAAACCACCAGTGCTGTTTTTCTTCTTCAGGTCACAAGAATTCCAATAAGGCCAAAGGTATGTTGAAGAAGAGAAGACAAAGAGCAGTAGTAACTGCCACTTGTTCATGTAACTTACTTGTGTTTTAGGATTTGATTCTGAAGAGTCAGAAGAGTCCAAGCTCATATACCACTGCAACTGAAGATGAAGTCCCAGTGCACAGATTCAACTATATTCCTCAGTAGATTAGATAACCTTCAGTTAATAATGGACAGTCAGAACATGTGGTCACTTAGAACCCCATAGTTACGTATTCCGTCTCTATGAGAAAACAGTGAGAAAAAAGGAACTGTTTTCGTTTGGTTTTGTGTTCCTCCAAATCAAAAGAATCTTCCTTGCAATTTTGTCTGGGCCTTCTTTTCCAATCACAAAAGTACAGCAAAAAATCACCAAAAAATTGATACAAATTTGTCCACCTTTTTCATTCTTTCTTACATTTGAGATATTGAAATTCATGGATATTATACCTTGTCAGACAATTTAGTAAGAATTTTGTGTACTCATTGCCTTACTTTCTGATCGGACATTCACTTCTAAAACCCTAGAAATTTGGCTTTCACACTTCAATAAAACATTGGCCCTGAGATCACAACAAACCAGTTTGTTTCTAAGGATAGTCAATGGGCCAGGGCCTTCATTATAAATTGGTATGCACCATTAATCTACCCTCAGCACTTTTGACAAATTTGTTCACCTTACAAATTCTACCTTGGTCTCTTTATCCTTTGTCTTAGATTCTTAATTTATATCTACCCTTCAAATCTCCTTTTTGAATTCCAGAATCTGTCTTCTGCTTTTTCTACTTCCATATGTCAAAGGCATTTAAATAAGCTCATATAAAATTTATCTATGTCTGCCATAACTGCTGCCCTAGTTTTAGTTCTTATTTCATCGACTCATGGTAAAAACTAATATTGATCTTTGACTATTCTCTCTCACTCATCCCCGAATCTAAAAAAAAAAAAAAAATGAGTATGTTTATTTCTTATTCTTTATTACACTTTGAATCTCTCTATGTTTCTCGCTCTCCACTGTTGGTATCTTGCATAATCCAATATATTCCTTCTTAGGGATTATTTTACTAGCTTCTTGAGGATTGGTTTTGCTCCTCAGTTACACTTTGGTCTAATTTATTATCCACTATATAATCAGAAGGATCCTTCTAGAGAATAAATATATTGAAATCACTTCCTTACATTGTAAGCTTACTATAAAACCAGTATATAAAATCATAATAAAAAGGCATAATGAATGAAATTAATGCATCCATACATTGGCACAATTTGTGAATATATTAAATATCTTAATATCTAATGTCTGAAAAATCACATATTAAATATCTGGATATCAATAATTTACCAAAATACTATTAGCCAAGTACTCCAACAAAAGAAAATACCCAGACTTGATTTGAAGTTATTTTTTTGGAATAACCTAAACCACATTGGCCTTATTAAAACAAATATAAACCTTTTAATTATACCCAAGAAGTAAAATAAAACCAGCCCTCACTGTGAGTTTAAAAAAAAATTAATACAGAAATTCTTTCAAATCAATAAGACCTTTACTATAATAAAAAAATGTGAGCAAAAGACACAAACATACAAGTAAAAGAAAAAAAAACAAACAAGAAAGCAAATAAAAAAATATTAGTATTGAAAACACTATAAAGCAAACCCTCAGTGAAAAATGTTTCACTCATTACTTTGGTATGATTTAGGAATGTTAATGTTTAATGCATTATTTTTAAAATAGGAATTGAAATAAACATTTTTTTTAAATGCAACAAATGACTCAAGAGCCATAAAAATGGAGTTATTGACGTTAGGAGACATGGATTCTCTTTTTAAAAAAGTAATAATTTGAGTAGTCTTAATAAACACTCTTATTATTGAGAATCTCATTTATTTAGCACAGACCATATCATATGTGTTTGAAAAGGACAGTGAAGATCAAACATTGTCTCTGATTAACTAAATGGAATTAAAATAAAAACTTTAAAAAATTAAAATTGAATGAAATGTTCAGCATTTAGATTGAAAGTTAATGATTGTTTTTTTTTTTTTAAGAACTGAGTTGTGTAGAGTTATCTGCAAACTATAAAAGCAAAATGAATAAATAAGTAAAACTAAAAGATTTCACCCGACTCAGATAAGGCCTCAATATTGATAGTTTTTTCCTTGAACTTTAAAATGACTTACAAAAGTATTTTAAATGTGCATTCAATGACTTTCTTAAAGGAACCAAAAGATGATCATCTGCATTATCAAATTATTTTGGAATATAGCATATATACAAACCAATCTGAGAGATTTTTAATAAGCAGTAGTAAAGTCAAGTCAAAGAAATCTGGGAATAATTATGGATGCCTTTTTATGTTTATTGAACTGTGCATTTCTACAATATATCTGTTTATTTTAAACTTTTTTTTTCTGTGTTTCACCTAAATTAATGATTCGTGAAAAAGGAGAGATCTTGTTCTGAGCCAACTATCCAGAAGATTTCTTTATTGTCTTCAGATTTTGAAAAGCTAGAGACTATAGGGCATCACAACTATGTAAAATGAATTCCTTTTGATCAAATTAGTGTCAGAATTGTGATAATTTATAGCACAAAGCCATTTTTCTATGTTTGCCGGTACTCAGTTTTATTATTACCGCAAAATCAACATATATATATATTAGTAGCCTGGACTTAAGCATAAACATTTTTTTAAATGTTCCAGCTACTCAAAATTACTTTGGAAAAATGTGCATTCCATTGAAGAAAGATTTGTGAGTTTCTTGATCATAGAACAGATTAAAAAAATTAATACATTTCAAAATGTCTTAAATCCACTGTAGCAAAGAATCAGTTTTAAGGCAAGTAGGTTTTTAGTTTAGCTGAGCAGTATGCATTCAAATATCAGAAGTGTGTTACTATTACTTTTGAGACTTTTGGAATATGGAAGTATCTAGTACATTGTATTTGTTTTTTTTTAATGTATAACCCTTCAAAAACATGAAAATACAATTTAGCAAAATAGCCAGAATTATATTAACACCAAAAAAATAAAGTGTAAAGAGAACATAATTCTATTTTTACCAAAATAAAAGGAAGTTTTAAAATCCAACCAGCTAGAGCTTCAACAAATCTCTTCTTAAATGTCACACTTTTATTCATACAACTTCAGTGTCATGATAATTTACTAAAATTGATTATGTAACACCACTGATGATCTTTTTTGGCATGTGAGCATTTCTTTTGATAATAAATAAAAGCAAATGTTTCAATTTTTTATATAAATAAAATTATTACAAAAAATATAAATATAAGGTGTATGGCTTCATACAAAAATATATAACTGTAGTCTTATTCCAAATATTCAAGGCATAGTATAAAATGCTTAACTAATTCTGCATCGTTATTATGTTTTTTAGTACATATATCAGCCTTCATATGCCTCTGATTCACGCTAATCTGAGGATTGTTCATTCTCTATTCCTCTGTGGTTTATGAACAGTTTTAATATTAGCTATTATCTCATGGTTAATTCAGTTAAATAGAAAAGAAGATAGCCTTTTTGGTCCATTAATTTCCTGTATGAGTAAAGCATGCTTGTAAATTAGCTTTTTTTTTGTTGATAATAGCACTATAGAGTTATGTTGCTAGCAGTTATACATGTTTACTACAACACATAGCTTATTTATCTTTAACTATAATACTCTCTGATGTTCAGTTGTTGTCATTGGCAATGCCTTTTCTTTGCTAATGCATTGACTTTAATGGAAATTTTAAGACATAATAATGGGGTTGTTTATTTGCTTTAGAATCATTTCCCCTCTTAAGAGACAAGATTTCACAAAATATTTCTTGCATATAAATCTCACTTTTCTGACTTTTCATCCACTCTCTCTTTCTGTCCTTCTCAGTTATTTGTTAAATTTATAAATTAAGTAACTTAATTTATAAATTATATAAAATAGCTATATAAAACTCAAACAACTAAATGATAGTTTCATTAAAAGATGGAGTTGGCTCTAGCAGGCCTAGAACTATATAACCTACAAATTAATGTGGTCAAAATGTATGCAATAAAACCATAAAACACACATGAAATTTTAAATTTTTAAATTGAAAAGGAAATTCTAGTTTTCCAAGTAAAAAAAATATATATATATATAGTTAATTCAGGGTCATTTTTTTTTCTTTCTCCTATAAGTAACTTAAATTTCAAGGTATGTTATTTTTCTTTTAAAGAGGAATTTGTTTTTGCTTGACACAAAAGCATTTTATATTAAAGTAAGACATCTGCAGAATTATCATTCAAATACAGCAGTTCCCCCCTCCCCACAGAAGTAACATTAACTTTGTAAATAGCTAGCCTGCTGCTTACCAAGCTTCCAAATGTTATCACAGGGCATGTAGCACCTACATGTTTTCATCTTTTCATTTAGAAAAATCCTATACATCAATGATGCAAATGAATTTTGATCATTGGCAAATCTTTGGTTCTTATCTGGATTGTTCCCTCTGCTGTAACTACAAAAACATAACGCATATGGGAACTAACTATTTGAAGCTTGATTTCTTATTTTCTCTTAATTTCTTCCCGCCAGTAACATTTGTACCAAGAGTTACGTTCCAAATTAGAATTTTAGCAAATATCAGAGAAAAACTTACGTATTGATAAATGCAAGATTTAAACTATTCTTATAGTCAAGCACCATAGAAAATGTGTTTGACAAATGGTTCTATAATTGGCACTTGTGATTTTTAGGAAACTGATTATGAATCGGTTCGCGAACAGTAACTTCAGCCAAAATGTGATTGAGGAGAAACTCATATTTGCTTTTGCATTTTTCCCTTGATGTATTTTATTATGCCATCATTCTTTATCCAAAAGCACTCAAAGCATATTTTGCTGACCCTAAAACTTCTCTCTTTTATATGCCCCTGTGCCTATTCTTAAACATGCAGAGAGGCAAAAGTGAAACACATTTGATTAGTATCACTTGTGCCAATACCACTTTGTGGTAGAGCGCTTCGAATGTTGCAATTGCCTGTAATCATCAGGTCCTCTTCTACGGGATAGTAAATCATCATCATCAGGGTCTTAAAGTTCATGAAAAGGATCATAAAAGCAAGAGATTTCAATTCAAGGTATTTTAAGTCAAGAGTGGCTATGCACACGAAAGTAATATAATGATTAAGACATTCCTAAAAGCATTTTTTTTCAAGACAAGGGAAAATATGGTAAGCAATTCTTCCACATGGTAATTCAAAAATAAGGTTCTACTTAGTTCTCTTTCTTTCCTTCTTTCTTCTCCCTCTCTGAACAGCTCATTCCAAAAACTATTAGGTAGTGCGCCACAATATAGGCAACCACCCAGGTGGCAGTAAAGGGGGAAGAGTTGCACTTACCTATAACAGGCTGCTAAACCTGAACACTGGCGTGGGGAGCAAAATCCCGCAGGAGAAGAGTTTACTTCTCTGTTACTTTATTGAAAAACAAAACTTTAATTCACATTCTTTATTGATTATTCACCTGCTTTGGTAAATTAACATATGTCAACCAAAAGATATCGGTATTATTCAAGAATGAACATAAACACTTCCTTTTTATTCTAAATAATGAAGAAATTTCAAAAGTTGGATACTATAAATAATATTTGCTATAGGAGTTACATCACTAGGAAATATTTCATCTCTAAAAAAGACTAGAATAAAATGGTTAGCCTTTTCTTTTCTTTTTTTGCCGCCCCCCCGCCCCCCGCTGACTGGTAAATTAACTCTTGATTAAGACTGCTTATTTACCCCTAATATTTGCATGGATTTGGGATTCTGCTAGGAAGTATAAAGTGTCAAGTTACATATAGTGAACTTCGCACTGAGTCAAGTTTTATTTAATTTAAGCAATTACAATTTAAATTATATCGTAAAAATCCTCAGTGTGTGAAAGTACAAGTCCAAAATCATATCTTCCCTTCACTTTGTTCAAAAAAGTGTTAACATCTTCACAGCACTCATTGTATCCGATAACGTTTTTACTTAAAGCTGCTATTGTTGTAGGTCAATGCATTTTTTTAACCGGGATATAAAAATCATGTTACTTTATACGTTATATTCTTTCTTTTGTTTTCCAAAAGCAAAAATTAGTACACTTCAGCTTTCTCTGAGGTTTAGATTTTAAACCAAATTATAATTAAATACACTCTGAACTTGCTATGTTATCATCTTCTGGACTTTCATTATAATAGTAGCTCACGGCAAGTAAAATGATTAACATATTATATGATTGTCGTATTGGTAATCATTATAACTATACCAAAACTGTGATGATTGTATTACCTACTTATATTTAAATAAATAGCTTTGTAAGTAACAGATTAACTGCTAGTATGCTAATATATCAACATGTAAGCGGGCTGCTTTTCCTTGCATTTGAACTGATATTAATATAGGAAGCTGAAGTGTTTGGAAAAGCCAATTTTTAAAGAAAAATTTAAATATCATCTCAAATGTAATTAATGGCGGTTGTCAGAGCAAAGACCTAGGGAGGAAGTAATGAGTTACTAATGGTCACTCAGCTCATGTGTGCTTAAATAAGGAACTGAATGGAAGATAGCTGAACCATTTCCCATTTTTTTTTCCCTATTTTTATCCCACTAATTCTTGGCCATATGCAGTCCTTGAAATAGTTAAATGTTTAAACTTTATTTATTTTTTTATATTTATATATATTTTTTATTTTTTAAATAATTTTTATTGTTATGTTAATCACCATACATTACATCATTAGTTTTTGATGTAGTGTTCCATGATTCATTGTTTGTGCATAACACCCAGTGCTCCACGCAGAATGTGCCCTCTTTAATACCCGTCACCAGGCTAACCCGTCCCCCCACCCATAGAAATTCATATTTGATGTGTACACATTGAACATGTATTAACACATATACAAAACAAACACATAATTTAAGAGTTTTAAAAATTCTATTTATCTAAAATATTTAGTCCAAAATCAAACATGGATTTCACTAAATCAAACCAAACAAAAATAGAAAGAATAAAATGAAACTGTTCATGAAGCCTGCTATTAATCAGCCACCAGAATATATGCAATATTATAAAAATACAAACCAGTATTTGTATAGTATCTGTTACTGATTTGCAAAGAATAGATGATAAAACAATATATATCATTTACGGTATGTTTACTCTTTGACAGAAATTATTTTAAGAACTTGACACACATTAACTTATTGAATTATAACAAAAAACATTAACTCTATTTTATATATGGAAAGCTTAGTAAGGGGAAGTTTACATAATTTAAATCATGCGACTAGGAAATGTTTTATGAAAAAATGAGTGGAGACATTCCTGCCTTAGAACCTGAGATCTAAATACTTTCATATCCTGCACTCCCTTAGCACCAACCAGGATTTTTCCTGTTATCAAACATAATTAATCAAGTAACATTTTATAGGAAAATCTATCAGTTCTAATATGCAATTTTAGTGATGAATAATTTTATTAAATATAATTTAAAGCATCCAGTTACATGATAAATATAACTAAGAATTAAAATTCCCTAAAATTGCACTAATAAAAAAGTAATATTTCTTTAATTAAAGTAGAGACTCAATGCATGATTTACTAAAAAAAAAAAAAAAAAGGCTGTTTAGACTTCTTGTTACCAGTTTAGCCGGAAGTTGCCACTTTATCTTAACAACAAGTAAAAATCTGAACAGACTGAACAATCCACAACTCTTCTTGGATTATTCTAAACATAAGAGAGGGGAGGACACAGAATGAATGAATGGTCCCTGCTAAGACTGGAGAGATGGATCGCTGAGTTACAGCCTCCGAGACCAGAATCTCACTAGCAGAAACTGACTCTGGGACAAATGCCTGGGGAGGACAACTTGAACTGTAATTGATGACTAGCAGAAGACTCCGTGAAGCCAACTCTAGAGATAAAAACTCCAGGGGGACCCACTGATGGTGGTGGCAGGGCACGATATTGTGAGATATGCTTCCTGAAGGGGGAGGGAAAGAGGAACCGTTTGGAGATCCACAACTGCATTCTGTTTTTCTTAACAAGACTTGCCCTCAGGAAAATTAGCTAACTAGTTAACCCTGCTAGGGTATGATGAGAGCCTAACTGACCTGGGGGAAGGGAAATAACCAACTTCAGCCCCCTCTAGCCATCTTCTCTGGAACAAGGGATGAGGTGGGGCTAGGAATAGGGGCTGTTCAGTGGGAATCGCTGAAAACTGAGGTCTAATCCTAAATTATAGAATGCTTTCCCTCTCTTATATCTCATAACTAATGATTGAAGTCATTTATTTAGAGCAGTTCTTTTTACCCAGTGTATCATACCTGGCTATCAAGAAAAAACTACAAGTCATACCAAAAAGCGAAAAACACAACTTGAAGAGACAAAGCAAGCATCAGAACCAGACATAGCAGAAATGTTGGGTAAGGCAGACAAAAACAGATCGGCAATGTCAGCAGGGAGATGGCAATCCAAGGAAAGAGCAACAACAACAACAACAAAAACCCACCTAGAAATCAAAAACACTATAACAGAAATGAAGAATGCCTTTGATGGTCTTATTAATAAACTGGACACAACTAAGGACAGAACTTCTGAGCTAGGGAATGTATCAGGAGAGTCCATGAAACCCACAAAACGAAGAGAACAAACTGAAAAGTAAAAACAAAACAGAACAGAATATCCGAGTCCTATGGGACATCTACAAAAGATATAACAGACTTATAATAGGAATATCTGAAGGAGAAGACAGACAGGAACGGAAGGGAAGGTGTCCTGAGCATGATTTCCTTTTAGGGGATGGGTTTTTCCACAGCACCAAGCAATTCTCAGATATCAGCTGGGCCTCCTACCACTTCACCCAATTCTGACACTGTCTACACATAGGTAGCATCCGATTCCTCAGGTTAAGGGCTCAGTCCCCCCAAACTGCCCGCCTCTGCAGATGCCAATCACAAGTCCAGGTTGACATATCCGCTTCTGACCGACTGACTATAAATCAGAAGTTCCCCCAACCCCCTCCTTGGGTTTGATAAGTTGATAGATGGGCTCACAAAACTCAGAGAAACCTCTTACTTACTAGATTATCAGTTTATTGTAAAAGGACATGACTCAGGAACAATCAGATGGAAGAGATGCACAGGTGCCAACCCATCACACCAGCAATTCTTAGTCTAAAATCTCATCAGTTCCGCATTCCAAGTTCCAGCAAATCTAGATCATTTACAACAGATATGGTGACATTCTGGGCATGATACATTCCAGGGCAAATTCCCTCTCTGCCTATGGATCTAAGAAACTAGAAAACAAGCGATCACTTCCCAAAATGCAATGATGAAATGGGATCAGGGGAGCATTTTAAAAATTTCCATTTCAAAACAGACAAATTTAAGGAAGTAAAGCCCCTGGTCTCAAGCAATTTGAAAATCCAGCAGGTTAAATTCTGTCAGTTTTAAGGCCTGGGGGTAATCTTCTGTGGTCAGAGGCTCAACAAATGGGCCTGCAGCCCTGCCCTTGGAATTATTCTTGCTTTTTTTGAAGGACGGCACATGTTTGCAGAAAAGCAGCTAGATTCGTCCATTTCCTGCATATAGAAGTTTGAAAGTCTGCATCCTTCTCTCTCTTTTTCTATCTGTGTTCTTTCAGTCCAATGTTTCTCATGGTATAACGTTTCCCCACACCTCGTAGATTCCCGTGTCTGTCACAGGGATTCACGTCCTCAGCAAGACTGTCATCCACAGATCTTTCCTGTATCATCTCTCTTTTTTAAAGATTTTATTTATTTATTTGACAGAGAGAGCAAGCTAATGAGCACAAGCAGGGGGGCGGGGGGCAGCAGGCAGAGGGAGAGGGAGATGCAGGCTCCCTGCTGAGCAGAGAGCCCAACTTGGGCGGGGGGCTAGATCCCAGGACCCCAGGATCATGACCTGAGCTTAGCAGAAGGCAGACGCTTAACAGGACTGAGGCACCACTTTCCTATATAATCTCATCTCTATTCCTGTTTTCTGCTGAGAGTGTTGAGGGGATTCATGAGTCACATGCCTATTCTCTTCAGCAACAGCAAATGCGTATCCCATCATCCTTTTTATATTCTCTCCATAACGTGTTTTGTTAGTAGTTAATCTCTGAATTTTAGGATATTTTACAATCTGGATAGGCTGAGAATTTAAAAAATCATCAAATCCGGGGCGCCTGGGTGGCTCAGTCGTTAAGCGTCTGCCTTCAGCTCAGGTCATGGTCCCGGGGTCCTGGGATCGAGCCCCGCATCAGGCTCCCTGCTCCGTGGGAAGCCTGCTTCTCCCTCTCCCACTCCCCCTGCTTGTGTTCCTGCTCTTGCTAACTCTCTCTCTGTAAAATAAATAAATAAAATCTTAAAAATAAATAAATACATAAATAAAATAAATAAAAAATCATCAAATCCTAATTGTTTTTTGCCAAACAGCTCTTCATCTCTTTTCTCTCACATTTTAATATAACCAATAAGAGAATACCAGGCCACAGTTTAAACAGTTTGCTTAGAAAGCTCATTAAATCCAGTTCATTACTTACAAGTTCTGCTGTCCACACCAGTGTAACACACAACTTAGCTAAATTTTCCGACAGTAAATATGAAGGAATGCCTTTCTCTAGTTTCCAAAAGTATGGTTCTCATTTCCTTCTAAGTCCTGTTACCGCTTTAACATTCATATTTCTAGCAATATTCTTTTTGTGATATATGAATTCTCTAAGATAGGCTGTCTATACTCTATAACCCTATGAGCCCCCAAAAGCAGTGCCTTTAATGTCCATATTTCTAACAGTCTGTTATGTTTAAAACAATCTAGGCTTCTTCTACAGAGGCATCAAAATTCTTCCAGCTTTGGGACCTGGGTGGCTCAGTCAGTTCAGCGCCTGACTCTTGATTTCAGCTCAGGTCATGATCTTAGGGTCATGAGGTCAAGCTCCACGTTGGGCTCAGCACTAAGCGTGGAGTCTGCTTGAGAGTCTCTCTCTCCCTCTCCCTGTGCCCCTCCCTCTGCTTGTGCTCTCTCTCTTAAGGAAAAAAAAAAAATTCTTCCAGCTTCTATCTAATACCCAATCCCAAAGCTACATCCACATTTTTCAATTTTTACAGAATTACTTCACTTCTAAAAATCTGTATTAGTTTTAAATGTGCTGCAGCAAATTACCACAAACTTGGTAGCTTGAAACAATGAAAATTCACTATCTCATAGTTGTGAATGTCAGATGTCAAAAGTCAGTTTCCCTGGATGTCCGCAGAGCCATGCTCCCTGTGGAGGCTTTAGAGGAGAATTTGTCTCTCCCCTCTTCCAGCATTTGATGGCTTCTGGTATCAAGTGCCACCCATCACAATGAACAGCCAACCCATAGCTAAATAAAATAGTTGTTGCTTTGGCTAATATTGATGTTATGTTGTTATCTAAATTAATGTATTTATTCCATGTTAAATATTTTTTGAATTGTGGCATTTATACTGTTTTCGTTTGTTTGAATTCTCTTAAGACTTTTTGAGGACAGCTTTTGCTCTTACAATGGAGATGTTATTGTAGCCCTAGTACCACTGACTACTCATTTTTGTTTAGTCATAGAAAAAGCAAATGTGTGTGCTATGCTGGTTGGTTTTAATTTTCTACGCCATTTTTTGAAGGAAGCACTCTATCAGTCCCATATTTATGGTTTTAACTTTCTTTGTGTGTTAACCATGCAGCAAAGTAACTCCAGGCCCAGAGAAGAAGAGTTAACTTACTAAGTTTGGGTGGTTGTTATATATCAAAAATTAACTGATACGAATTTTTTTTTTTAAGATTTTATTTATGTACTTAAGAGAGAGAGAGAGAAAACTCAAGCAGGGGTGACAAACAGGGGGGAGGGGCAGGGAGTGGGGAAAGAATCTCAAGCAGACTCTGCACTGAGCAGGGAGCCCAACCCAGGGCCTGATATCCCAACCTTGAGATCATGACCTGAGCCAAAACCAAGAGTTGGAGGCTTAACTGACTGAGCCACCAGGCACCACTGATAATGGCTTTTAAGTGGTATAAATGAATTTAAATGTAGCCAGTCTAACCCCAACAGTTATCTACTTCAGAAAGGCCCTCAAAATCATCTTCTAATGATGAAAAATCAGCATCAGAAATATATGGAATATTTTTTAAAGTATCTGTATTTTTTTTCCCCAGTAAGTAGACGTAATCATTTTTTCTAACCTCTTAAAAATGAATATCTAGATTTCTACTCAATTTACTCTTCTGGATATAAAAGGGTTTAATTGCCAGCTCTCTTTATGACAGGGAATCTTTTATTTAAAATATATGTAAATTCAAGAAATATATATACTTATTATTTTAATTCCATGGGTTTTAATTCCATAGATTCACTGGGGCCTGATGTTAAAATCTAGTCTTGAGTCACAATCTTAAACTTCTAGTGTATTATTGCAGCCTCCATACCCAGGATTTTACTGCTCACAATAAGAGCATTGAACAAAAGTAGAGCTTCTCTCTATTTTTCATAGAAATGAACTTGTCCTAAAAAAAGATTTAAGGTGCAGTTTCCATTGTGAATATCCACTGAATTGTCAAAGATGGCTTAAGAATTGGCCATTTATTTAATCTGTAGAATAGTCTCTTGTTCTTGTGCCTCAAGGCTACTAGAATATATAGTTGTAAAAAGAAATTCTCTCAAACTAAAATGTGGGAACTTCTAATCCAGTATGTCTTTAGAAGATAGATGTATTTTGGTTCCATTTGGAAGAAAGCAACTATTTTCTAAATATTATGTTTAGACTCCATTTCTATGTTGAAAAGCTCCCAGGTACTTATGAAAGAGAGTTTCTTGCTGCTTATGATATTATAGTCTAATTCAAAACCTTTTTACCATGAAAAATAGCATACTGTAAGGTAATAGGAAAAATCCTTGAATTTCAATGCATTATTTCATTTTTAGTCCAGTAGAACACTTTTCTAAAAGAAATACATTTTCTTATCATTTATTTCTAAACATGTTAGATACTTGCACTTCATTTATTATGCTTCTTTCTGAGTATTCTTTGAACAGCTGATAATAGTACCTAATTAAGTAGAATATCACACAAAAGGAAATTAGTAAATGTCTCCATAAAGCCAAAGCAAACTGAGGTGAATTTAGAAATGACTGATTATAAATTACATTGATTAATATCTCAGCCTTTTTCTGATTGATCTACCCACTGAAAATAACATTCTGAACTACTAAAAAATGCCATTAATGCTTGTAACTCTTACAAGTCATTCTCATTCCCTTTTTTTTAAGTTTTCTACTTTTATTCTCTCTTGTACACATTCATTCTTGTTTTAGCAACATATTTATTGAAAAGCAGTCCAAGATGATAATGTAGAAACGCCCTGAAGCCACCTCTTTCCAAGGACACACAGAATCTATACCTATATACACTCCTTCTAAAGAAGAGCTGGGGGCTGATTGAACAGTTTTTGCACAATAAATAATAGAGAGACCACATAAAGAAAGGTAGGACAGAGACATGGTAACTATGGGACCCCCACCCCTGATGTGGCAACCTGCAGTAAGGAGGGCTATCACTGAGGGGCTGCACACTGGCTCTTCTGCCCTGGACACAATGAAAAAATAGAAGTTTAAGGAGCAACTAAAGTAAAAGAATAAGTTAAGGTTAAGTAAAGGAAATCCATTTATTAAGCCTAGAGAATCTCCAAACAGGCAGGGAACTTTGGAAAGTCTCTCAGGTCACAGACATTGTGATATACTATTTCTTACACTCCCCCTCTACCTTGATAGTTCAGGTGGGAGCAAGGTCCAGGTGCTCTAGCTGGCCTGGTAGGGATACCCAGCATGCCCCAGGCCCACCCTACTTTCAGTCATCTTGACAAGGTAGCCCCTGAATGGCACACCACAGGGCTGCCCTGGTCCATAGTCTCTCCAGCTCCAGCTGTCCTGACAAAATGGCCCTGACCCAGCACATCCTGGGACACCAATGGCCTGCATCTGCTCCAGTTCCAGCCAGCCTGCCAAGGCCATGAGGCACACACATGTCTATACCAGGGATATTCCAACACAAAGCCATTCCTTTAAAACCAGGAGCATTGGCTGTTCCATCTAATTCAGAGAAACAAACACAGAATGTCAAACAAAATGAGGAGATAGAAAATATGTTCACAATGAAAGAATGAGATAAAAGCCCAGAAAAAAGCCCTAATGAAATGAAGAAAAATAGTTCAAAGTAATAGTCCTAAGGATACTCAACAAAATTAAGAGAAGAATGGAGGAAAACAGTGAGAACTTCAACAAAGACATAAAAGATATAAAAAAGATCCAGTCAGAGCTTATATATATAGTAATTGAAATGAAAAATACACTATAGGGAATCTTCAGCAGGTTAAAGGATAAAGAAGAATGGATCAGCAATTTGGAAGACAGAAGAGTTGAAATCACCTAATAGGAACAGCTAAAGGAAAAAAAAATGAGGACAGTTTAAGGGATCTCTAGAACAACATCAGGTGTACTAATGTTCACATAATAGGGGTTCCAAAATGAGAAGAGAAAAGGATAGAAAACTTATTTGTAAAAATAATGGCTGAAAACTTGCCTAACTTGGGGATAGAAACCGATAACCAGGTCCAAAATTCATAGAGTCCCAAAAAAGATGAACCCAAATAGATCCAAACCAAGTTATACTATAAAGTGGCAAAGTTAATGATAAAAAGAGAGAGAGAGAGAGAGAGAATCTTAAAGGAAGCAAGAGAAAAATAATAGTCACAAGGAAAACCCCATAAGACTATGAGCTGATTTTTCAGCAGAAATTTTGATGGCCAGTAGAGATTACAGGATCACAGTTGGAACAACTGGCCTATCACTGATGACAGTTATTTGTCCTGATGATTTGAGAAGCAACAGAATTATGAGGAGGAATTCTTCAGCATCAATCAATCTCCTCTTGTGATTCTTCTTAGCACTAAATGGCATGAGGTCATCAAAGGTACTGAATAAAGGACTGACTGCTAGCAATAATACATGTAGACCTTACTATATTGTCTTGCATATTTTTAATGAGACTTCTTTCAAACCAAACCTAAGTTACGGAAAATTTGTATTCTAGTCTTTCCTACTACTTAATGACTATGGCATATTAATCAAGTCACACACAAAAAAAGTTTAAAAATCCCCAGAAAGGTTATGTTTATTTAAATTACATTTAATAAGACTGATGTGAAGATCTTTGAATGAAGAAAAAGGGCATGATAGTAGGGTTAACTGTAGAGAGTTATTATTATTATATATTAATAAAAATACACAATATATACCTATATATAACATTAATATAATATTATTACTTTATTGATTCAAAAAGGCCTTTTTTGGGGGTGCCTGGGTGGCTCAGTCATTAAGTGTCTGCCTTTGGTCCGGGTCATGATCCCAGGGTCCTTGGATCGAGCCCCGCATCGGGCTCCCTGCTCAGCGGAAAGCCTGCTCCTCCCTCTCCCACTCCCCCCGCTTGTGTTCCCTCTCTCATTGTCTCTTTCTCTCTCTGTCAAATAAATAAATAAAAATCTTTAAAAAAAAAAGGCCTTTTTTAATTTAGGTTGCAGATGGTCTTTAGTAGCACATTTCATAAAGTGATAGTCAAGTTTGAGATCAAAGCTTCATCTGCTGAGGGGTCACCTAACATGCCAGGTTTTATATACACAATGTGGAAACCTCAAAATGCATGCAACAAATTGTGCTTTTATTCCTAGAAGAGTCACCTGTAGTTATACAAATTTAGGGTCGGAAGGCAGGCTGAACTTTTGGTGACTGCACTGATGCATGGATAATGTCACTCATATAGATAATTGCTATAAAATAAAAGTATTGCTAAAGTCTTACTGTGAATTATCAGAGCTGAGCTGAGAGCTGAAGGTATTCTGAGTCTGATCTAGGTACTTTGCAGATAATAATCTCAGGCAATGCCAATCTCATTGTTTGGAATATGGATTATCAGTATGCTTATAAATCTCATAAATCTGTCTCCTTCCTAAAAATTAAAGACATGCTAGAGAAGATAATGCTACATCAATCGAGGTGAATCAGTAAGGCAACAGAGTCTAGGTTAATGACCTAAGCTTAATACAAGGTCAGAACCTCTGCTAGGGTGGGCTGCTATCAGCCCACAGCATGGAACTTATGCAAGGAAATCCTCTGACACCAGCGCATGTAGCATAGTGACAGGATTTTGAGAAAGACTTACTAAATATGTTCTAAATTAAAGTTTTAAAACATGGGAGAACAAGCATAAATAAGATGTCACACCAATAGCCAATAGTTCAGATTTTAGTTATCTCTCATTTTATATAGGGAAAAGTAACTCCAGGTAGGATTTCAAAATCCTTCTGCATTTAGAAACAATCCATTTTATGGGGGTGAGAAATTGAACCTCTTTTGAAAACATAACTAAAGCCCCATCGGTTAAAAAAAAAAAAAAGTAAAATACCAAAATGATTTTGAATCCCCAAAATGTGAAGCAGTTCTCATAAGTTTTACATGTTAGGGAATTCAATAAACCATGTTACTGTTATTTCCTTCAGAATATATAATACTATGTAAATTGCTGTCAAAATAAGTAAAATGGAAAGACACAAAACCTCTTCAGATGCTCAGGGCTGACATGGAATTCATGAAGTTTCAACATTTTTTTCTTCTTTTCTCATTTAGAACATCAACAAATCAAAGTTCATTGCTCTTCTTGGTAAGGAAGATATAAAAACCCCTGGATTTTAGATATAGCTTTCCATCTCTCCCCTATGTAACTCTGCTACTACAGAGGAACATGCTAAACATAAAATTGATTTCTAAATAGTGTTACCTAAAAATAAAAATAATTCTGTTAGAAAGTCAAAATTTCTATTAAGGAGAAAAAAGAAGAATGTTTGCCTTCCGGCTGAACTTGAGTGGCAAGAGTATACCTAGCCTGTGAGAGAGATTCAGAGTCCATATTTAAATGGATAAAGGATTATTAATGAACAAATAAGTGAATGAATAAAATATTTTCAATGTGATAACATCCTGTCATTCAAGCTTTACTAGAGTGAGAGTTTGAATAATACCTTTCCCTCTTTGCTTCTACCATATATACTTAAGCACATTGAAAAACTGATTATTTGAATTGTTACATTTAAAGATGTGTACAAAGGACTAATTCTTTAGTTCCTGAACATGGCTAACTTTTGAATGACTCCTCAAGATCTTAAGAATATTTGCTGGAAAAATGATAAAATAACTATAGTACAAGGATCCTAAGAAGACACTGAGAAATTTGAAACAAACTATTTGCCTGAATGTTCATATCCAGGAGCAGTCTAAAGTTAAGAATCCTCTCCTTGAGTATTTTAATATTTTCTCTCCTTTCTTGATGCTTATGATGACACAGTGATAACAGGAAATGATTTTTTTCATTCAAACATAATTTCCTTAAATTTCTGGTACTGTACTAGTCATGTGAGATGAAGATAGGGACATGTCATGGAAAATAGCTTCAGAAAAAGCTCAAACTCTAGCTGAGAGAAAAATATATATATAGATATACACATATAATTGCTATAAAATAAAAGTATTGCTAAACTCTTACTGTGAATTATCAGAGCTGAGCTGAGAGCTCTCTAACTCTGAGAGAGTTAAGCTGAAGGTATTCTGAGTCTGATCTAGGTACTTTGCAAATAATAATCTCAGATTTCCTAATTTCCCACTGGATGCATTCAAACATCACAGAATCAACTTCATTGCTCAGTATGAGTAGGTGTACAAATTAAAGGATCACACATGCAGAAATGTGAGGACAGACAAAACTAGTTGGAATAGATTTCCTGAGCATCACCTGAGTTCAAATAAGCCATTTTACTGCTTTACATTTAATAAGGAAAATATGTATTTTCTTTTGTTGCTATTCTGGTGATAAGCAAATTCACATAGGATATATAGTAAAAGTGACAAACAGATAAGAATGGAGAAAAAAGGGGAAAAAAAGATGAGAAAAGAAGAGCAGAGAAGAGTAGGGACATGGAGAAATAATTGTGGATAGTAGTGAGATCATGAAGTTACTATCATCTCCCTCTTGTAGATCATTCTTCTATAAACCACTTTTGGGATTTGCATAAAAGGTAGATATACAAGCTAGCCATGGGTATAGCTCATGTGTGACAAAGTAGCATCTTTTCTGGACAATGTTTAGTCATTGCCTCTAAACTCTCTTTATTTGCAAGTATGTAAAAAGGTACTTTCTGGCATAAGAATGGCTTGTTGGTAGCAAGAAGACTACGCAACAGATATCTAAACTAAAATAAGTAGTTGGCTTCACATTTGAATAAAGATTTATTTATTTACTCAGCTAGAGATTCTTGTTACAAGAGCTCAAATAAATGAGCAAAGATAAATAACATACTCAAGAAAAAGCATTTTAGGGGCATCTGGGCGCTCAGGTGTTGAGGCATCTACCTTCAGCTCAGGTCATGATTCCAGAGTCCGGGGATCAAGCCCCACATTGGGCTTCCTGCTCAATGGGGAGTCTACTTCTCCCTCTCCCTCTGCCCCTGCCTTGTGTTCTATCTCTCTCAAATAAATAATAAAATCTTTTTAAAAAAGGCTTTACAAAAGTTTGGATACATTATCAAAAAAAAAGTAATTGAATTTATTTAGCTCTGTAAAATTGAAAAAAAAATCAATCTGCAATAATTACAATTAATCTCCTTAAGAAATTAAACTGAAGTCTATGTAAAATACACATCATAGAGTATTGTTTTAAACCAAAGTAAAATTATTCCAAATATTTTCTTATTTAAATAATAAATGCATAACATACTGTTGTATTGTCTTATAATTTTAAAACAAAAGTGTCTAAGTATAGCTGGAGCCCCAAATTTGCTGCCTTCCTGAGTCTCTAGGTTAATACAAGGATAATCTGAATATATATTTCTTTTGAAGCAACTATTCATTGAGGATGATATTAGTAAGTAAAGTTAGAACACATACATTAAAGGGGTGCCTGGGTGGCTCAGTTGATTAAGTGTGGACTCTTGATTTCAGCTTGGATCATGATCTCAACATTGTGAGATCATGCCCCAAGGCAGAGTCCATGCTGGGTATAGCATCTGCTTAAGGTTCTCCCCTTCTCTCTGCCCCTGCCCTCCCCACCCCCTCACCCCTGCTCCTGACTTGGGGATAATTCCTCAGATAATGTCCTCCTTTACTTACTATTTCAAAAGAAAACAAAAAACAATACTGACATTTGTATAATCAAAGGATTATACTGATGGTCTCCATAAGGGATGAAAATTTATAAATATATAAAATACAGGGAGGCCTGGGTGGTTCAGCCAGTTAAGCATCCAACTCTTGATTTTGGCTTAGTTCATGATCTTAAAATCTTTAGATAGAGCTCTGAGTCCGGCTCTGTGCTCAGCATGGAGTGTGCTTGAGATTCTCTCTCCCTCTCACTCTGCTCCTCCTTCTTGTGCTCTCTCTCTTTAAAATAAATAAATAAATATTTAAAATACAAAGATTAAGAAACATTTGTCATTTGAGATGACATTTGTCATACCATTAATAATAAATTATATTTTGTTATTAATGAATATAATAGGCTTATCATAATTTTGTCAAAATAGTATAAGTATTATGAAATATTAATTTAAGACTGTTTCTTCATGCTTCCTGCTTACATTCAGTCCAATTCCCCTAGAATAACAGTGATATTTAAATTTTTATATCCATCCTTCTAAACTTTTTTTGTGTTTCTGTCTTAAAAATGACTTTTAAAAAATAAGCCATATTAAAAAAAAAGAACAACTTTAACACATATAAAAAAGGCTATCTTATATTTTAACCATTAAGTAGAGAGCATTCCAAGTGGTCTGTTATGTTTTTAGAAATTAAAAAGGCAAATAAAAAAGAAAGACGGATTGAAAAGTAGAAAGTAAAAGAAAGAAAAAAAGAATAAAAGAAAGTATTTTAGTTAAACGTGGGGTCATACTATAAATTATAATTTCAATACAAACTATATTTAGTTGAATTTGAGAGAAAAAAATTAAAGGAACTCATACACAACAACAGAGTGTAAGCAACATATTGATACTCTCCTCAAGTGTCAGGTTCTGGTGAACAGAGTTCGTTGCACTGTAGGGCACTCCAGGACCTCTTCTTCATAATGTCACAACTTTCAAGAGTAGAAGACATAGCTGACTTTCCTAACATAGAGGAACAGACAGAGAAAGGCAGACAAAATGCAGAGACAGAGAAATTTATCCCAAGTGAAAGAACAAGACAAGGCCACAGCCAGAGACCTAAATGAAACAGATATAAGTAACATGCCTCATAGAAAATTTAAACAATGATACTCACTGGACTTGAGAAAAGAGTGGAAGACACGAGTGAGACCCTTAATAACACAGAGATGAGGAATAACATAGCAGAGATAAAGGATTCAAAAATGAAAGGAGAAACACACTTGATGAATGAATGGCAGCATGGAAGAAGTAGAGGAACAAATTAGTGATCTAAAAAACAGAGTAATGGAAAGTAATCAAGCTGAACAAAAGAGAGGAAAAAAGAATTATGTCTATTGGGAACAGACTTCGGGAATTCAGTGACTCCATCAAATGTAATAACATTCCAATTATTATTCTGGACTTCTAGGAGTCCCAGAAGGAGAGAGAGAAAAGGGGCAGAGAATTTATTTGAAGAAATAATAGCTAAAGACTTGCCTAATCTAGGGAAGGAAACAGATATCCAGATCAAGGAAGCACAGAGAACTCTCATCAAAATCAATAAAAGCAGATGCAAACGAAGATATATTGTAATCACATTGGCAAAATATAGTGATAAAGAAAAATAAATATATAAAGCAGCAAAACAAAGGACTAGAGTAACTTACATGGGAAAACCCACAAGGCTGGCAGAGGATTTTTCAGCAGAAACTTTGCAAGGGAGAAGAGGGTGACCAGATATATTCAAAGTGCTGAATGGAAAAAAAATCCTTAGCCAAGAATACTCCATCCAGCAAGTCTATGATTCAGGAGATATAAAGAATTTCTCAGACAAACAAAAATTAAATGAGTTCATGAACACTAAACCAGCCCTGCAAAAAATATTAAAGGGGACTCTTTCAGTGGAAAGGAGAGACCAAAAGTGACAGTAAAAAGTTAGGAAACACAAAAGCAGTAAAAGTGAATATTCTGTAAAAAAAATCAGTCAAAAAACTCACAAAAGAAAAGGATATAAAATATAACAACATACACCTAAAATGTGTGGAGGAGTAAAGAATGGGTTCAAACTTCAACAAAAATCAGCTTAATATAGACTGCTATATGCAGAAGAAGTTACATACAAAACTAATAGTAACTATGCATCAAAAAACCACTAATAAATATGCAGAGAATAGAAAGAATTCCAAATATATCACTAATGAAAATCAGCAAACCATGAGAAAAAGATAAGAAAGGATCAGAGAAAATCTTCAGAAACAACCACAGAACAATAAGATGAGAATAAGTGCATTTCTATCAATAATTACATTGAATGTAAATGGACGAAACTTTTCAATCAAAGACATGGGGTGACATAATTGATTAAAAAAACAAGACTCACCTATATGTTGCCTACAAGAGGCTCATTTTAGACTTAAAAACACCTGTGGATTGAAAGTGAGAAGGTGTAGAAACATCTAACACACAAATGGATGTCAAAAGCAAGCCATAGTAGCAATACTTATATGAGACAAAATAGACATTAAAACAAAGACTGTAGTAAGAGATAATGAAGGACACTATAAATAAGAATGGGACAATCTAACAAGAAGATATAACAATTATAAATATTTATGTATTCAACATAGGAGCACCCAAATGCATAAAACAGTTAGTAACAAACATAAAAGAACAAATCAATAATAATAAAATGATACTAGGGACTTTAATATGCCACTTACATCAATGGACAGATCATCTAAACAGAAAATAAACAAAAAACAATGGCTTTGAATGACAGTGGAACAGTTGGATTTAACAGATATATTCAGAACATTCCATCCTAAAACAGCAGAATATATATTTTTTTCAAGTGCACATGGAACATTCTCCAGAATATATCACATGTTAGGGCACAAAACAAGCCTCCACAAATTCAAGATGATCAAAGTCATACCATCCATCTTTTCTGACCACATTGCTATAAAACTAGAAATCAATCATAAGAAAAAATCAGGAAAGGCCACAAATACATGGAGGTTAAATAACATGCCACTATCAATGAATGGGTCAGCCAGGAAATTAAAAAAAGAAATAAAAAGTACATGGAAACAAATGAGAATGAAAATACAACAGTCCAAAATCTTAGGGATGCAGCAAAAGTGGTTCTACAATAGAAGTTTATGGCAATACAGACCTATCTCAAGAAGCAAGGAAAAACTCAAATAAGTAATCTAAACTTACACCTAAAGGAGCTAGAAAAAGAACAACAGACAAACCCAAAACCAATAGAAGGAAGTCTATAACAAAAATGAGAGCAGAAATACATGATGCAGAAACAAACAAAGAAACAAAAAGACCAGATCAATGAAACCAGGAGCTGTTTTTTTTTTTTTTTTTTTTGCAAAAAGAGAAAATCAATAAAATTGACAAACCTTTAGCCAGACATATTAAGAAAATAAGAAAATGGACTCAAATAAAGTCACAAATAAGAGAGGAGAAATAATAACCAACACCACAGAAATACAATCATAAGAAAATATTATGAAAAACTATATGTCAACCAATTGGACAACCTAGAGGAAATGGATAAATTCCTAGGAACTTATAAACTATCAAAACTGGGAGAGGAAGAAATAGAAAATTTAAACAGACTGATAACTAGCAAAAAAAAAAAAAAAAAAAAGGAATCAGTAATCAGAAAACTCCCAACAAACAAAATTCCAGGACCAGATGACTTCACAGGTAAATTCTACCAAACATTTAAAGAAGAGTTAACAACTATTCTTCTCAAACAATTCCAAAAAATAGAAGAAAAAGGGAAATTTCCAAATTCATTCTCTGAGGCAAGCACTACCCTGATACCAAAACTAGATAGAGACACCACTAAAAAAGAGAATTGCAGGCCAATATCACTGATGCAAAATCCTTAACAGAATACTAGCAAATTGAATTAAACAATACATTAAACAATTCACCACAATCAAATGGGATTTATTCGTGTGTTACACTTGTGGTTCAATATTTGCAAATCAATCAATATGATACATCACATCAGTAGAAAGGTTAAGAACCATATGATCATTTCAATAGATGCAGAAAAAGTATTTGACAAAGTACAACATCGATTCATGATAAAAATCCTCAAGAAAATAGGTTTAGAAAGAACATACATCAACATAATAAAGGTCATATATGAAAAAAACACAGTCAATATCATTCTCAGTGGGGGAAAACTGAGAGCATTTCTTCTATAGTCAAAAACAAAATAGGCTTGTCCACTCTCACCACTTTTATTCAACAAAATACTGGAAGTCCTAGCCACAGCAATCAGACAACAAAAAGAAATAAAAGGCACCCAGATTGGTAAGGAAGAAGTAAAACTTTCACTATTTGCAGATGGCATGACACTATATACAGAAAACCTGAAAGGTTCCACCAAAAAAACAACTAGAATTGATAAATTCCGTAAAGTGACAGGATACAAAATCAAAGGACAGAAATCTGTTGCATTTCTATACACCAATAACGAAGTAGCAGAAAGAGAAATTAAGAAAATAATCTCATTTACATTTGCACCAAAAAAGATATCTACAAATAAACCTAACCAGAGATGAAAGACCTGTACTCTGAAAACTATAAATCACTGATGAAAGAAATCAAAGATGACACAAAGTAATGGAAGGACATTCCATGCTCACAGATTGGAACAACAATTATTGTTAAAATGTTTATACTACCCAAACATTGCATACATTTACTGCAATCCCTATGAAAAAAACAACAGCATTTTTCACAGAAATAGAACAAAGAATTCTAAAATGTGTATGGAACCACAAAAGACCCTGAATAGCCAGAGAAATTTTGAAAAAGAAAAGCAAGGTAGATACCTCATATTAGGGACTTAAATTATACTACAAAGCCACAGTGATCAAAACAGTATGGTCTTAGCACAAAATAGACACATAGATCATTAGAACAGAATAGAAAACCAAGAAATGAACCAACGTCTATATGGTCAATTAATCTTCAACAAATCAGGAAAGAATATCCAATGGGAAAGACAGTCTCTTCAACAAATGGTGTTGGGAAAACTGGACAGCAACACACAGAAGAATGAAACTAGACCACTTTCTTACACCATATACAAAAACAAATTCAAATTAGATTTAAAACCTAAATGTGGGACCTGAAACCATAAAAATCCTAGAAAAGAACACAGGTAGTAACTTCTTTGACATCGGCCAGAGCAACTTCTTACTAAATATGTCTCCAGAGGCAAGGGAAACAAAAACAAAAATGAACTATTGGGACTTCATCAAGATAAAAAGCTTCTGCACAGTAGAAGAAGCAACAAAACTAAAAGGCAACCTACAGAATGGGGAAGATATTTGCAAATGACATATCTGTTAAAGGGTTAGTATCCAAAATATATAAAGAACTTATACAACTCAACACCCAGAAACCAAATAATCCAATTAAAAAATGGGCAGAAGACATGAATAGATATTTCCCAAGGAAGACATTCGGATGGCTAACAGATGCATGAAAAGATACTCAACATCACTGATAATCAGGAGAATGCAAATCAAAACTACAATGAGATATTACCTCACACCAGTCAGAATGACTAAAATCAAAAACACAAGGAACAATGTGTTGTCAAGGATGTGAAGAAAAAGGAACCCTTGCGCATTGTTGGTGGGAATGCAAACTGTGCAGCCACTCTGGAAAACAGTATGGAGGTTCTCCAAAAAGTTAAAAATAGAGCTACACTATGACCCAGCAATGGTTCTACTGAGTATTCAACCACAGAATACAAAAATTCTAATTCAAAGGGATACATGTACCCCAATGTTTATAGTAGCATTATCTACAATAGCCAAATTATGGAAACAGCCAAAGTGTCCACTGGCTGATGAATGGATGAAGAAAATGTGGCATGTGTATGTGTGTATATGTGTGTGTATGTGTGCATGCATGCAATGGAATATTATTCAGTCATAAAAAAGGAAGGAAATAGCCATTTGCAAACAACATGGACAGGGCTAGAGAGTATAATGCTAAGTGAAATAAGTCAATCAGAGAAAGACAAATGCCATGCAATTTCACTCATATGTAGAACTTAAGAAACAAAACAAACAAGTAAAGGGGAAAATAAGAAAGAGAGAGAAATTAAGAAATTACCAGAGGGGAGGTGCATGGGGGGGGGGGGAAAGGATGAGTGAAATAGGTGATGGGGAATACAGGGTGCACTTGTTTTTTGTTTTGTTTTATTTTGTTTTTAATATAAGATAATTCCATCATTTTTTAAAAGTTTTATTTATTTATTGGAGAGAGAGAGAGCACAAGTAGGGGCAGAGAAAGAGAAAGAGGGAGAAGCAGACTCCCCCCGAAGCAGGGATCCTAATGTGGGGCTCAATCCCAGGATCCAGAGATCATGACCTGAGCTGAAGGCAGACACTTTAGCCAACTGAGCCACCCAGGTGCCCCTAAGGAATGCATGTGACGGCTACAGGGTGATGTATGGAAGTGTTGAATCACTATATTATATACCTGAAACTAATTTAACACTGTATGTTAAGTAACTAGAATTAAAATAAAAGCTTAAAATAGAAAAAGAAATGAAATAAAAAAAGGAAAGGAAATTGAATGTTTAAAATGTTATTTGTATAAATATTTATTCTCAAGGAATACTTATTTAAGATATCTTGAAATTTAAGGAAGGAGTGTGAAAAATATTGAGATGTTGGATGTTTTAATTATATCAACTTAAAATAGCATACCATGCAAACTCTGGGACTTTTTTCACACCCTACACTATGTTACTAATGTACATAATATGTACATTTTCAGGTAAGTTTCATTATGAGGATATTAAATCTATATTTGATTTGGATTCTTAAAATTTCCTCCCCATGCAAAACCTTCTTTTCTTCCCTGTGTGCCAGGCAGTACTTAGTTCTTCAATTTCAATGACATCACCAGGCTATTTCTTGGGACAAATTGTTCTTCAGCTATTGTTTCTGGAACACCGTGTTTTCTATTGTTCTGCAGATATATTTAAAACTTTATTTCTGGGAAAATTTCATCCATTTTGGTTGAGTGATTTTTGTTAATTCTATTAGGGTTTTCTACATCACAGATGACAGTAATTCTGTTGGAATATCTTTGTTCTCTTCATCTATTGTGATTCATCTAATTGCTTTGATCTTGGTCTTTTTCCTCGGCATTCACATCATTTTAATAGGTCTTTTCTCCACTGTGTCAGCAATTCCTTTGCAACCACATCTGCTCTGTTCTATGCTACTTAGGATACATTTGTTTTTCTGCACTGCTGTAATTTTGTTTCTCAATTTGTTTCCACACCTCTTCCATCCCCATTTCATCTTACTGGGTTGTAGTACATCAGGTTTTTACACTTTTGTTTCATAAATTAATGCTTTTAGTAAGTACTTACAAGTCACTTGTGGAACATTTTCTTCTATTCATTTGATGATTCAGTCTTGGCTAAGACAGTCCCCTGTCTCTTGCAAATGGTGTTCTTTAATTTGCTCATATTAATGTTTACATTTGTTGTCAAACCTCTTCTCTTCATCTTGCTGGCATGCTATTTTTCACAGAATTTGGCATAATTCTCCTTTTCTTCCTACTCCATTACCTAAATTTGGCTTTCCCCTCTGAAAATATTCCTTGTTGACTTTTGTTGTTAAGTGTGTGTGTAAGGGAAAGGGGATGGCTCAGCTCTGTGCAGGCTTTCTTGACAGATTGGTTCCTAATGTATCATATTATATTTTAAGTCTTTAAATAGTCTTTTTCAAACATTAATGTCACAGAAATTATATGGTGCTCTTCCTAAATGTGCAAGGCTGCCCATGATTCAACATTTGTTACAAGTTTTCAGGCAATGCCAGTGCGCCTAGTCTGATAATCCTACTTTGAGTAGCAAAGATTTAAAAGAATTCACCACTCTAAATAAAGGCAAAATATAATTCCAAATTCAATGTATTTCACAACTGATTGAAGATTCCTGGAGTGTGTGCTTTTTTTTTTTTTTTCTTTAAAGAGAGAGTGAGAGTTGGTGAGGGGGAGAACCAGAGAGATAATCTTAAGCAGACTCCACCTTCAATGTGGAGCCCGGCACAGGACTCAATCTCAGGACCTGAGATAATGGCCTTGAGATCATGAGCTGAGCCCAGATAATGAACTGAGCCAAAATCAAGACTCAGATGCTTAACTGACTGAGCCACCCAGGCACCCCTGGAGTTTGTGTTTTATCAGAAAATTTCAGACCCTGCAGTATCTCTGCCAATGCATCTCATCCACAGACATTTCATTCTCTGCTGGCCAGAGATGGAAAAGACAAAAGGACCCTCTGTGACAGCTTCTCAACAACTGAGTGTCATTTGTGAAAATTCTCAAGATTAAGGCACCCCTGCAATATCTCATTTGGAGGCAGAGCCAGGGAAGAACAAGGGTAGGCTTTCCTTAATTTCATTTCTGATCTCAATTTCCTTCTTGTAAAGTTTAAAATATGTGATTGTAACATTCTCTTTGTTTGCCAGATTTTATTATTTATTTATTTATTTTGTTTGTTTGTTTGCTATATTTTAAATCCTAAATTCTACATTATTGATTTTTCTAGTTAGGTAATTATATCAAGGATCAGGGAACCAAATTTCAGTGAATAAACTCCATTTTAAATCTCAGATCGAAAATTAAAATTATTTTTAAATGTTTTTTAATGCATTCATTTGTTCATAAATACATATGTAGTTGAACATTTAAATGGCATCATATAATGTATATAATTTTTTTATTTAAAATAGGTCTTCATAATCTTTCTAGAACAATATAGATAGACACACTTTATTCTTTCTAATGGCTTAGTAGTTTTCTACTTGTTGAAGTTACTATCCCCTTGATAGTCATTTAAGTCATTTCAATTTTTAATAAATGCAAAATCAATCATTTTATATTTTTAGTAAATATTCTATTATTTTTAAAGAATATATTCCTAGAATTTAAAACTTTGGTAAAACATAAACACATTGTAAAATATCATAACTACTATGCAATTACTTTACAATAATGTTCTTCTAATTTTCATTTTCAGCATAAATAAGTGAATATCTATTTTTCACAACTTATTCAGAATTATATATTATCCATCTTTATCTTTTGAGGATGCAATGGGTAAAAAATGGTATCTTCTGTTTTAGTGTAGTTTTAATCAATTTGTACAAGTTTTAAAATAATTTCATATGTTCATTGAAGATTTATATTTTTATTATAAGGCCTGTCTATCCATACTATTTTACTAATACTAGTTATTTTTCTTTTATTGATTTTAGGAGATAATTTAAATCTTAAAATAGTAAACATTTACCTCTTTTCTATGTACTGAGTTTTGTTTTATCAAATATATTTAATGATATATCAAAATTCAATGTAATCAAATCAGAAACCCAATCTTAAAAATCAACTAGAAGTATTTTAAAAAATATGATGTTTCCTTCTCATAATATTCTATATGGTAGGATCACACAATGAGTGCTTAAACTGATTATAACACTCAATATAGGTCACTATAAGTTGACACTAATATAATAATGTATGGCGACATTTGCATCTTTTTATAGAATTCACATAGATGACTATGCAATTCTAGCTTTTCCTTTTGTAAAGGATACAGATTAGGAAACATTACTTAAACATACTAGGTGCAGTGTAGCTTTGCAATCTTAAGAATCAACTAGAAGTATTTTAAAAAATATGTTTCCTTCTCATAATATTCTATATGGTAGGATCACACAATGAGTGCTTAAACTGATTATAACACTCAATATAGGTCACTATAAGTTGACACTAATATAATAAAGTATGGCGACATTTGCATCTTTTTATAGAATTCACATAGATGACTATGCAATACTAGCTTTTCCTTTTGTAAAGGATACAGATTAGGAAACATTACTTAAACATACTAGGTGCAGTGTAGCTTTGCAATCTTAAGAATCAACTAGAAGTATTTTAAAAAATATATTTCCTTCTCATAATATTCTATATGGTAGGATCACACAATGAGTGCTTAAACTGATTATAACACTCAATATAGGTCACTATAAGTTAACACTAATATAATAAAGTATGGCGACATTTGCATCTTTTTATAGAATTCACATAGATGACTATGCAATTCTAGCTTTTCCTTTTGTAAAGGATACAGATTAGGAAACATTACTTAAACATACTAGGTGCAGTGTAGCTTTGCATTCTATGAAATATCTTTGTTTTGTGTTCTATAGTGTACCACTCTTCTTGAACTGCCATATCAAAAAAAATACCATAGGGTGAGTAGCTTAAACAACAGACATTTATTTTCTCACAGTTCTGGAGCCTAGAAGTATACCCTCAAGGTGCTGGTAAATTCTGTTTCTGATGAAAGCCTCTTACTGATTTGCAGATGCCTACCTTCTCACTACGTAATCCAATGGCTTTTCCACTGTATTCATATAAAGATAGAGAAAGAGGTTCATTGGTATCTCTTCTTACAAGGACATTAATCTTACTGGATTAGGGCCCCACCCTTAAATCTTCATTTAACCTTAATTACTTCCTTAAAGTTCCATCTCCCGATATAGCCACACTGAGACTGAGAGCTTCAACATATGAATTTGGAAGAATAAATACATTGAGATCATAATACAGAGTCTCAACAAGTGTTGAAATGTAATCATAACCTTTTAAGTACAAATTAGCTTTAGATGATACATACAAACAATGATCTCTGCCACATAATCCAAGTAACATGAAATGAAAATGATAGACACAAATGGAGAACTGCAGATGGAAATATCACCATTAAAGCTTCTCAGAAAAATTTTAAGATATGAAATGTTACCTGAGTCTTCAGTAAACTATAACAAAACATACAAAGAAAAGTTGGTTTGAATTTCATGTGTGTGTATGCTCATTATATATATTGATTTTATAATGAATTGGAAGCACTTCATAAAAAATTAAAAACATTCTTTAAATTACTTGTTAAAATTAATTCTTAAGCAGATGTGTTGAGATCTGCAAAATATCCCTGAAGCTTAAGCATGTCTTGCTTTATACAAGCAAACACTGGACATTTGCAATAGAATCAGGATAAAAGAAAACAGGAGATTCTTAAAAAAAAAAAAAGAAAAGGAGATTCTTTTTCTAGTTTTTTTTTTATTTTCACAGGTGAAAGGCATTTGTAAGACTAGTCTTTCATGCTAGATTTTAAACTATCAACAAGATCATCACATATAAGCTGAAGCAAATGTGAAGAAGAGAGAAGGGGAAAAACTACCTTATTATTCATTCTACAATCACTACTCCTTGTAAAGGAGAAGGTGAGAGGAGAAAAGCTCTGTTTTACTAAGGATATAGGGAGGATGTATACAGAAATATCAAAGGACATATTCCAAAGCAGATTGCAACTCTCACAAGATTTGTTTCCAACTTAAAGAAATAGAAGGAAATCATTGCTCCATGAAAAAGTATGCATCTACACTAATAATAAATTCTGAAAAAATGAGAATTCCTGAGAAAACATCAATCCATATTACTACTCAGTTGTGTTTCCCATTAGAAAAATATTTAGTAACATGACCTTGAATTTAATTAGTTTCACAAAGAAACCTAGAAGCCTAGTTGATATTTCACATAAAATAATGGATTAAAATCCCCTGAAAATTACTTTGTAGTTAGTAATTTTTTTACTCAGTTACCCATTGTCTTTCTTCTTAGTTCCATCCTTTTTACTCTGCTTTGAGATCCTGGGACTGATTCCTTGCAAACTACATTTCTCAGTCCCTATCCCTATCTCAATATCAATAGAAGGCACTAAAGAGAAAGATGAAGGGGAAAAGAATGACCTCTTCTTTATTTTTTATTTGTCCTATTTCTTTTCCTTCTAGTCAGCGCTGCTCCAAAAGTTGGTTCCAGCCTGCAGTTTCTTTTGCCAGTCCAAGTATCAGCTTCATCACCCTTCATCATACATACCAATGATAGCTGAGAGTCATGTCTTCTTCAGAAATCTGAGCACCAACCCCCTCCCCCTGTAAGGGGCCTCCTCTGGGACTTGCAGCTTCTTCTATTATCATCTCTTTTACCATTTCTGTTTGCTTCTGTTACTGTCTCTAATTTAGCTCAGTTCTTCCTGTTTGCTATTTTAATTCTCCAGTATTTGTAAAGCCATTTTGCTCTGTGAAATCCCCCCTCTGTATAATACTTAGTATGCTTTGTATACTGCATGCATCGTGCCTGCCTGCATCCGTGCCTGCTACAGAATCTTCATAAGGAAGGTTGAACTGATCCAGCAGCACATTTTCACAGACGCAACAGACCAAATTAAAGCTCCTGTTAGCTGTTTCTCTAGATTTCTTCACGAATTCCGAGTCTTGGTTTATCTCAAATAGTTGACCCTCAACAATCAGCCAGAGTTTAAGGTGAGATTAGGCACCATATTACATGTGGGAAGCCAGACAAACCTCCTGCTCTAAATGGAAAATTATCAGCGATTTATTCACTTCACAATCACTATATGAACTGAGTAGATGACTTTTCTCATTTAGAAATAATATAAAACACTACAAAAACAATGCAGTATAAAATCTTTATCTAACATTTAGAACTGACAATTTTCAACACAGGAAGCCGTTCATTGTTATTTGTCAGAAAGCGATTCTCTGTGTTCTTTCTACCACCTCAGATTATCTTTTTAACAAGGTTTGCATAGCAAATATTCCTGAAAGTTAGAGATAGTGTATCCCTCCTGACAGAGCAGATTTCTTTCCTGACTAGCGTCATAATCATAGAGAATGTTTTTCTCCTCAGAGATATTCTCTGATAATAAAATCTTTCTGGAGGAGTAGATGGGCAGTTTCTCAAGCAATCCTCTTATAAAATCAAGGTTTTGTAAGCTCAGTGTTCCTCGGAGTGTGGCACAAACCCCCGTGTATGCAATATTCATCTGAGCCCACTACATGTCACTCCCATGGGACTCAGGGCAACTGACGCAAACATGGAGCTCATGTTGCCTACAATGTAATGAGTTATAAACTAATTCCATATGGATTCATTGTCTCCTTAATGAATTTATGGAAGACTGGCCAGCCAACCACATAATTATAATTGCCGCTCATGCTTAATATATAAGGACTATATATATATATATATATATATAAATTTATATAAACACCTTAAAATTTGTATCTGTATCTATCTCTATATTTCTCCATTTAAATATTTTATTTACCTATTTGAGAGAGAGAGAGGGAGAGCACAGAGAGACAGAGTGAGAGGTAGAAGCAGAGTCCCTGCTGAGGAGGGAGCCTGATGTGGGACTCCATCCCAGGACCCTGGGATCATGACTTGAGAAGATGGCAGGTGCTTAACCGACTGAGCCACCCAGGTGCCCTTATAGTTCTCCATTTTTAACCAAAACAAAATACACTTCAGATACATTTCATAAAGTAATACTATTTTGACTAAATATATATTACTTAACCTTAGAGAATAATTATATCATGACTATTTAAAGATAACTAGTGATTTATTTCTTTTCTTTTCTTTTATTAGGTAGCATCCTTATCACTTTCACTAAAAAGAGAGAATTTTTAAAAAGAGGAGATAATCCACTGGGATAGAGTTAAGGATAATGGGATTTTATATGACTTATATGATTATGACCTTCCTTCAGCTTAATCCACATTTAGACAGGTAAAGATGTTCTTGGAGGATAGAGGATATTCCAGAATGTCTGATGTGAACTTTGTTATGCAGGTTGGTGTCTTTTGATTTGTGTCCTCTGATAATTTTTTCCTTTCTTTGAGAGGATCCCCATATTTTTACACCCCATCATTCATTGAAGTACAGTTCTAGTATTGCTGTTATGTATCTTTGTTGTGTTGGCTTATTTATGTATCTCTAGAATCTTCCTTGGTTTACCAAAATATGTTTTCACTATCAATCTGAAACAATTGTCAGAATTAATAAAATGTTTGCAAATTTCCATTGTACTTATATTTTTCAGTGTATTCTTCCTAATTTGTATTTTTCTATTATGTACTCTTTCAACATACTTTTCATTTCTAACTTATCAACTTACCTCTTCTTATAACTTTTATTTGCATTATTTTAATGACATTGACTCTTAACACATAAAATATGTTTATTAGCCTATTTTCAGTTCTTGGTTCATTTATACTAATGTCTGTCTCCTAGAAATTTCCCTTTCTACTGGGGTAGACTTTGTTGTATTATTATCTTTAGAACAACACAGTATGTAAGTCAAAGGAAGAAGAAAGAGTCCTCAAACCTGTTTTGTCTATCCTGGCATTGATGCATTTTTATAGCATGTTTATTTTTATCTTTTTTTATTTTATTTTTGCATACTTACTTATTTTACTGTACTAATGTTCACATATCTACTTCACTGTTGATTCTATTTATATTTAGAGTAGCCTAATGGGCAGACAGAGAGGTGTACTGAAAGAAATAGATTGCCTAAAATCAAAACCATTGGCATACACACTTGACTTTACATTGACTACATATTTCAACATACTTTATTCTTTTTTTTCTTCCTTGAGTCTCATTTTTATAATCTAAGACATTTTAGTATTGACTGAATTGATATGAAATGATTCTGCATATAGCTATTATATTTGTGTTTTCTTTTCTTTCCTAAACTTTTTCTGTCCTTACTTATTTCTTCTATAACTATTACTTTAAAGTTGTGCATTTCTCAATCTCTTCTTGTCCAGCTTGTAGATTTTCAAACTAACCTATAGATAGATGCCTGTTGTCTGCTCTTATACAAAGACAGGTATGGTGAGTATTCATCTACAGAAAATTAATGTGTTCTTTAAAGTAACATATTTTAGAAAGTTAAAATCATATTATTTTTTTAAAAAGCAGTTTACTTGATTTTCTGAAGTAAAATTGAGAAATTTAAACCAAACCTGAGCTAGCTGCGTCAAAGAACTACATGCATCCCTAAAATAAAAAAATACCAAAACTACAGAAAATGAATGAGTAGGAAAAAAAACAAAGTCTATTGATTTTTAAGTGTCAGAGATTAGAAACTCAATTTAAAATATCTAAAAATAGTTAGACATACAGAAATTAATCCACAAATATGTTTCATAGACTAGAAACTTGAACAAAATGATAAGACCCTAAAATTGTGAGAAATATTTTGAGACTCACCTGCAGAAAGTACCATTTGTAGAGGGTTGTAAGAAATAATAAAAGACTTCATCAAATGATAAAGAACTATAATGCATTTTCTTTATATATCCATAAAAATGACAGGAAACAAAATTTTAAATAGGATATGAAAGTCAAAAAGCTATTTACATTATAACAATGCCTATAAAATATTTAAACAAAATATTTTCAGGGATGAGTTCTATATAGATCTTAAGGGGCAAATAAAAGGTTTGGGGTATCAGAAATATCTTTGGAAATACTACTAAAATATTTTAGGGTAATAGTAAAATCTTAGAGGCCAATTGTGCCAACTTCTCTTGCCTAGAGGGTTTTCCAAAAACTTTTCTATAGATCCTGTTATCTCTAACTAGTTATGGTAATCTAAACCATTTTCAGTAAAATTTTAAGATCCTGCATTATTAGGTGGCTTAAACAAATAATAAATGAAAAAAATTGCCTCTTTGACCTTCATTTGAAATGTCTTCAAATAATGTGTTGTGTTGCAGCAATTTTTGATTATGTCTGTAGATGCTGGTAGCACTCCTGATACTGACCTTTTGAAATTATTGAAAAATAAAGCAAGATAAATCTTCCTCCTGGAAATTCTAAACAGTCTTCTATTTTCAAGTGACCTTATTCAATGTTTGATCCTCTCACCTTGCCTGTGACCAAAAGTCAGGGCTTTCCACTCAGGAGAAAGCAGATCATTTATTTTCTTAGCAGGAGACCTCCCCCATGTTATTAATGATTCATATAGGTCATATTTACAAGGGGCAAATGTTTCTGAGTTTGTTCTATCATAAAGCAGCAACTTCCAATTTATATAAATATAGTGCTAGAACTTCTTATTTAAAACAATCAAGAATAAAAATTTAAGTTCTATTACTTTCTCTATTTACTGGATGGCAAAGGAATGAAGGAGGAAAACAAAGAAAAAAAGAAATAGAATTCCGACAACAACGTGTGGGAGTCAAGCATTGATGAAGATCTCACAGAAAACCAGGGAAGATTTTTTTTCAGCTTTATTGATTTATAATTGACAAATAAAATTGTAAGATATTTAAAGTACACATCGTGATGGTTTGAATAATATACATTATGAAAGGCTTTCCACTATTGAATTAATTAACCCATCTGTCGCTTCACATTCTTACTTTTTATGTTGTTTTGTGTGTGTGAGAGAAAGAGATTACTGAGGTTCTACACTATTAACAAATTTCGGTTATACAATATAGTGTTAACTATATTCACCTTGTTATACATTAGACCCACAGAACTTATTTATCACGTAACTGAAAGTTTGGACCCTTTTATCAACATTTTACTTTCACTTTCCCCCACCAAATCCCTGATCACTGTTTTTATACACTGTTTCTAGGAATTTGACTGACTTACATGCTTACTTATTTACCACAGATAAGCGATACCATGTCTTTGTCTTGTTTATTTCACTTAGTATAATGCCCTCCAGGTTCATCCATATTGTCATGAATGACTGGACTTTCTTTTTTAAGGCTGAATAATATTGTATTATATATATCATATTGATCCATTCATTCATTGGAGACACAGAGTTTGCTTCCATACCTGGGCTACTGTGAATTAAACCTGTATTGAATGTGGGAATGCATATATCTCCTTAAAATAGCCTTATTTATTTATGTACTTATTTATGCATTTAGTTATTTATTTATCCATTTATTTACTTATGATATATACTTCAACTGGAATTGCTGGAATATATTGTAGTTCTAATTTAATTTCTTGAGTCATCTCCAAACTGTTCTCCATTAACAGCTGTACAAGTTTATATTCCCACCAATAAGGGTCCCTTTCGCCACATTTCTCCAGAACTCTTCTCTTTATGGTGGTAACAGGTGTGAAGTGATATCTCATTGGGGTTATGGTTTGCATTTCCTTAGTGATTAGAAATGTTGAGCATCTTTTATGCATCTGTTGGCCATTTGAAAGTCTTCTTTGGAAAAAATATATGTGTATTCTGTTCTTTTCCCCATTTTTTTAGCCAGGTTTTTGTTTTTTGTTTTTTCTTTTGTTTTTTGCTCTTGAGTTGTATGAGTTCTTTATATATTTTGGATATTAACCCTAATCAGATATGTGGTTTGCAAATATTTTCTTCCATTACATAGGTTTTCTTTTCATTTTGTTGGTGGTTTCCTTTGCTGAGAAGATTTTAGTTTGATGTAGTCCCATTTGTTTTGTATTGTTACCTTTGTTTTTGGTGTTAAACCCCAAAAAATTATTGCCAAGACTGATATAAGGAGTCTTCCCTGTTTTCTTCTAGGAGTTTTATTGTTTTGGGTCTCATATGATTTTGAGTTGGTAAAAGATAGGGGCTGAATTTCATTCTTCTACATGTGACTATCCAGTTCTCTCAGCACCATTCTTTGAAGAGACTATCTTTTCTCCGTTTTATATTCTTGGCTCCTTTGTTGTAAATCCATTGACCATATAAGCATGGGTGCATTTCTCGCTTCACTATTCTGTTCCATTGATCTATGTCTGTTTTTATGCCATTACCATATTGTTTTGATTACTATAGCTTTGTAACATAATTTGAAATCGGGAAGTATTATGCCTCTAACTTTGTTCTTTCTCAAAATTGCTTTGGATATTTGAGGACTTTTGTAATTCCATAAAGATTTTAGGATTGTTTTATTTTATTTTTGTGAAAAATGCCATAGATTTTGACAGAGATTGCAGTGAATCTATAGAACTCTTTAGGTAGTATGGTCATTTAATAATATTAATTCTTACAGTCTGTAAGTACATACTACCTTTCCACTTATTTTTATCTCCTTCAGTTTCTTTTATTAATGTCTTATAGTTTTCAGTGTATAGGTTTTTCACATCCTTGCATAAATACATTCAGAAGTATTTTATTATTTTTATTGCTACTATAAATGGGATTTTTTAAAATTTATCTTTCTGATAGTTTATTTTCACTGTATAGAAACACAGCTGATTTTATATATTGATTTTGTATCCTGTAACTTTACTAAATTCATTAATGGGTTCTAACAGGTGTTTTGTTTTTGTTTTTGTTTTCACTTTTTTTGGTGAGGTCTTCAGAGTTTTCTATATATATTATGTCATCTGCAAAGAGAAACAATTTTACTCCTCCCTTTCCAATTTGGATAACTTTTATTTCTTTTTCTTGCCTAACTACTCTAACAGTTGCAAAAACTTGGTCATAGACATGTGGACAAACTTCTTCTAGGGAAATGCTAGTAACTAGAGGGAGATGCCAGTTTCCTAGTCTCTGAGGAGGATTGCAGCCAGTCCTTAGATGTATGCTAAATTAGAAGCATGACCTTCAGTCAGCAGTTTCCAAAGTGTGTAGTTGGACCCCTTTCAGGAAAAGACTGGGAGACGGGTGATTTTACCTGCTCCTTCTCAGCTCCAGGAAGACAACTGTGGCAAATGCTTATGTTCCTGTTAACAACTGCTTCTTTGTTTGCCATCATCTCTGGTTGTTGTGGACACAAGCCTTGTTGGCTTTCAGAGCTAAAAAATGAGCGTGTTAAATATCCAGTCCAAATCCTTGGCTTCAGAGGGAAAAGCTGGAAGTTGGGAGTTTCCACCCAATTGTATGGAGTTTTGCTGTGGTGAGGTTTATGGAGAGAATGTGTCTCAGCCTTTTCTAATCCATTTTGATGTTCCTATTTTCTCATTTATCCAAGGTGTAGGAATCACTCATCTAGTTTCTGGATTTCTGTGGGAGGAGGGGAGTTCAGGACCTCTTGCATCACCATCTTGGTCAATCCCCTCAATATAACTCAGGGAAGATTTTAACATGCTTGACTACTCAGATTTGAGCTTCAAAGTTGGTATCAAGCATCACAAAGAACAATATGACTACAAATGTCACTAATTTCTTATTTTTTCCTTTATTTTCTATCATTTCCTCCCTTTGTTGCATATTAAGGACATTTAATTCAACCACTAATACGTATATTTCCTTTTTTTTTTAAAAGATTTTATTTATTTATTTGAGAGAGAAAGAGTGAGACAGAGAGAGCATGAGAGGGGGGAGGGTCAGAGGGAGAAGCAGACTCCCTGCTGAGCAGGGAGCCCGGTGCGGGACTCGATCCTGAGACTCCAGGATCATGACCTGAGCCGAAGGCAGTCCCTTAACCAACTGAGCCACCCAGGCGCCCTAATATGTATATTTCCAAAGACTTTTCATTACTGACTAGACTTTAGTCTCACTTAATGTGCATGTCACTTCTAATAAAATTATTTTCCCATTGCATACTTTCTCATTTTCAAAACATTTTTTCAAAAACTTTTTATAAATGTTTTAAATTTCTTTCACTTTTTCTAACTTCTTCTGCCTAAGCTAAGCAAATTGCATAGGCAAGTATGACTGTGTCAAAGGCTATTATAATGTTCATAGAATTCTACACAAATTAAAAAATATGGATTTTAATCATTCTGCTTATTCCAAATTTCTGGGAGTTCTAAGCAATGCTGCACTATCTATGTATCTATAGATTTCATATTGTTGCATTTATTTTGGGACTGTTGATTCTCAAAACTGTCTTTGCTAAGTGAATCGTATATGTAGCCATAGTTTTAATATATAGTGACAAATTATTTTAAGTAAAGACTACAGTAATTATATTTGTCACCATTTTCACTGATCAGCCAAATTTAGACCATTGCTTTTTTGTTTTGATTTGTTTTTTTTTGGAGGGTAGCCTTTCTGAGGCTCACCTATATACTTTGTTCCTCATTGTTTTTGCTCACAGCTGACTCCTAACTAGCTGGTATTGTTCCTGAGAGAACATTTGACTACTACTATAGATTGTTATTTTCTGGTTTTGGATTTACTGTTCCTATGTCTCCCACCTTCGTTAGACCATCTATAAATGTCTTATATCAAACATTTTATCATAACCAATGATAGTATTCTATCCATTTTTCTGTCCACAGAATTTTTGTTATAGAAAAATGACTAATTCTATGGAAAAATGCTCACAGGATTCATTGAATTTGTTGTCTATTCTGTGATAGGGAAGCAGTGGCTTTTACAGTATGTAGAAATAACCTCTAGAAAATGGAAGATAATACCTTGTAAGTTTGGGTGCTGTTCAACAAGATGCAATGTATGCTCCCAGCTAGTAAATATGATGTGTCTTTTGCAGTAACTGTAATACATACACTTGGGGATTAATAAGAAATAAGCCAATGTTGAAAGAAATTTTTTGGTTCTGAGCAAAGGGCAGTATTTAATCATATTTTAAGGAAAAATATTCAAAATCGTTAAGTTCCACTAATAAGTTTACAAATATTGTTAGTGGTTTAAAATGTATATAGGATCTGCTTGAGTATTGGTGGATGCTACAGTTTAAAAAATACTCAATATTTTCTATTTTACTGATCTTAAAAGGAACCTGCTGATTGAGAAACCTGAGACAAAAAGGGATTTACATAAAGTAAAATAAAACACTCAAAGATACAGTGGTATAATATACAGTATAGTCTCATATTAGACATGCTTTAACTGAGAGGCCCTTTGTGAGTTAAATAATACATTTTTAATGTATTCTCATACCATAAGAAGTTTTAAAGCATTTCATGTGCTTATAATATTTTAACATTAAACATAACCATTTTATCTTTTTTTGACATTTAGATTACTTATGCATTTACACTTTATAAATATCATTTTATTGTCTATAACAGTGTAATTAACAGTTTAAAAATTATTTTCTTGAGATAAATTAGTTAATTAAAACAATAGAGATATTCCATGTGCAAGTACCCAGATATGTTTTCAGCTAATTTTGTGTTGTTATCGTTGTCATACAAATACTTTAGACATTCAGTCTAAGGAGATATAATTCATGTTTCTATATGCAGTGTGTATTTCAAATGAGAAGACAATAAGTTGCAACCTTTCACACCACAGAACAACCAGTTTATAGCATGTTAGTCTAATAATTAATCTATTTTATCACCTAATCCTTTTGTAAACAATACTGTTTCTGCCATAATCCATTAACTCAAATTGTTCCTCTTAAGAGGGTGGCAGATATTATTATTTTGTTAATTGCCAGATTGTCACAGCAATAAGACCTTTTGTCTCAGGCTATTAGTTAAGGAGACAATTTTTTGCTTCTTTAAAAATATCTTTATAGACATGAAAATTTAAAAAAATGGATATGATATGCTCAAAATTGTATTGAAATCTTCTCTATGTACATATATTCTGACCAGTGAACATATGTGAAGAACATCCTGACATGTTAGCTATTGCTGCTAGCAGGTCTTTAGAGACTATAATCACAGAGACAGAACTTGCCAGGATATGTAGTGATGTTCAAGTCTATATAAGCTCAATTATTGACTGTAATTGAGCAGTTGCTGAAGGCTTGATAATTCTAATATTTGAGAATGACTGTGTAAAGGACAAATCAGGTCCCCATTCTCTTAGCATCCCCAAGTATTAAATCTATTAGATCATCTAAAGGAAAAGCACCTGCACAAATAACTTCATTCTCCAGAAAAAATGTCTTCACTGGATTTCAATTTAACTTTGTTCCCTCAGCCATTATTGAGTCCATATAAGAGTAAGTCATTTTTAACAGCATATCTGTGTCAATTTAAGAACTAAATTTGAGAATAATACTGAGTATGTCATCCAATGGCCATTACATAAAACTTACAATCTCATTGATATTTCTTTGAGTTAAGATGCAGGGAAACATTGTGTTTTCAGATTGATTGTGTGCTTTATTTTGTCAGATCATGAAAATTGCTCATAGCTATGTGATGTTCTGTGGTTTACAAAGTGTATTGAAAACACATTTTCATTTATCCCCACTAAAATCTAATGAGGTAGAAAGGTCAGATATCACTGTCCCAATTTACATAAAAATGAAATACAAGCAAATAAAAAAGTGAGACACAGAGAGTTAATATGACTTTCCCTGTTAGAAGTATCTGAATTAGAACTAGATTTCAAATATTTTATTATGCCATATTTCCACTATTAGATATATTTTATATCTTTTTGTAACTATGAGGTAAAGCAAAGAAAACTTACTACCAAAGTTACTATTACAAATAGCTAAATATGTATCTTCTACATATAATTTATGTGCCATTTTTAACATCAACCATTAAATTTTAAATTACTTTAAATTATTAGATATTCAATACATTTATAAACATACTGGATTTAGAAATCTGTTCTGATCAAAGAGAGAGAAAGAAGTATGCAAATATGTGTATCACAGCTTAATTTACCCAAAACTTTTCTTAAATGCATATTAGTGGTAATCACTTCTTATGAAAGCCCTTTGGTTTCTTCCCAATTACAAATGGAAGGATGTGAGTAAAATGTATCTGCACAAAGAATATTTTTGTAATTGAGGCAGAAAGGGTAAACAAAAATCGTTTTCTGTAGCATATAGCAAGGCTTTCCACACTGTCCTTAATGACAAATATCAACCGTGAATGTGATTACAAATTTAATAAATATTACACCTTGAATGTCTCATTCAAGTTCATTGAATATATAAATTATAACATATTATAATATATAATTGTATAAATCCAGTGGTTCATTAAATATATAAATTATAAGATCTCACCTGGAGGATCCAGCTTAGGATATGTGGGAGGTGCTAATTAACAGGTTGTCAATAGTTGGAAAGTCCTAGTTAAGTTCTTCAGTGATTCTTATTATCTAGGAAGTTAGTAAATTGTGCTCTGTGTGATGGTTAAGTACAGTGAGGCCAGACAAACATTACAAGTGTGAGCAGCCAGTTTGCTTGCCTGCTTTCTAGGGTTTCTTTCCAACCACAAGACAAATCAATAGATAAAGCAAAAACAAACATACCCACAATTATATATGGCCACATGATTTATTAAGAACACTGAATCTTGGGTGCCTGTGTGGCTCAGTCAGTTAAGCATCTGCCTTCAGCTCAGGTTGTGATCCCAGAGTCTTGGGATTGAGCCCACTAGGGGCTCCCAGCTCAGCAGGGAGCCTGCTTCTCCCTCTGTCCCCCTGCTCATGCTCACTCTCTCTTTCAAATAAATAAATAAAATCTTAAAAAAAAAAGAGAGAGAGAACACTGAATCTTACTAGCATCTACAAGAGAATGCAAGAGGACATCAGTAGCTAAAAGTTCTGTCTTTCCCCTCAAGTATATAGACTCATTTCACATTGATGGACAGAAGATAGCTAGATAGGTAAATAGATGCATATATAGAAAATCTTTTTTTTCCATATACTATTCACAGAGACAAAAATCCTTCTCAACGTATCTTCCTATTATCCTTCATGTAGAGCTAAAAATACCACATTTGATCCTCCCACCTCCCAACCCTGTGAACATTTCCTTCTTTTGCATATGGTTTTTCTTAAGATGGCTTTAGCCATAAGGGTGACATCCTATCTCCATAGCAACATAGAGTATTTGCAGTACAGGTTTGACCTGATACATAGTCCTCCCTTATCTGATTCCCATAATTTTGGTAACATTTACTGTAGTTATTTTGGGGTAGTGGGGAAATGAGGGGAAATAAGGTTATTCTTTCCTCCTCCAAATGCTTTTTTCCCCTTGTGGACTTTTTTTTCTTTCTTTCATGGAGATTTTCACCTGAATTTACAGATTTAATTTTATTTTTAATTCTCAAACTTAGTGTTTCTTTTTTTTTTTCCTGCTGCACTATTGATTTCTCATCTAAGCAATACTTTGCACTCCACAAATGGAAAGGCATGAGCTGTGAAATTTAAAATTTTTCATTATTATTTTTCTTCCTCCATTATATATGGTATATATATTGGTGGAGGTTTAATTTTCAATTACGTCTGTAAGCTACCATATCAAAATCAGCAGCATCCTAGGGCTGAGGAAAGAAACCAGCCTGGACTTACTTACAGCTGAATTAGACAAATACACATGATTTTTCTTTTTTTACTTTGGGAAATACATGAGAAGGAAAGACGCATTATTTAAAGTGCAGCAATTGTGGATTTTGTATTAGATTTCTAGGGCTGCCTTAACAAAGCACCACAAACAATTTGATTTAAAACAAGAGAAATATATTGTCTCATAGTTCTAGAGGCTAGAAATACAAAATCAAGATATTGGCAGGGTCACACTTTCTCTTCAAAGGCTTTGGGGAGGATTCTTCCTTGCCTCTTGCTGGCTTCTAGTAGTTGTTGGCCATCCTTGGCATTATTTGGCTTGTAGATAATCACTCTAATATGTACCTCATTCTTCACATATTCCCCCTCTGTGTCTGTTGCTTATAAAGATAAGCAAAATTTCCTTTTTTTATAAGGACATCAATCATTTGATTAGAACTCACCCTAAATTAATCCTCTTAACTTGATTATATCTACAATTTCCAGATAAGGGCAAACTCACAGGTATGTGGTGTTAGAACTTCAACTTATCTTTTTGCGGATGGGGTGTACAACTCATAACACAGTAATATAGATTGAAAAACACGATGTGAGTTGGCAAGAAATGCAATATAATGGATATCTCATGTTTTAGTCTATTTTAGTCACCATCCTCTTTTAAATACAGCCTTACAGTCTCTAGTCACCTGAATCTGTATGGTTGCCCATTTCCCAACTACCTAACACAGAATTGGTCATAAATTTCATTCAGCTCAATCACACTTTTGTGCAATGGTAAAAATAATAAACATTCAAGATGATTTAGAGTACCCTTTTCTTTCTTCAATTTTCAGCTTACAAATAAAAGAAAATACTTAATCAATCTTGGAAGAGAAACATGCAAGTGAAAATGTTTGAGGTCATATTTCCAAAACAAGCGAAAACTTCTGTCAAAGTTAAGGGAAAATGGTACAAGAGACAATTCTATAAAGGTGATGTAAGGACCTCTGAAAATATATCCTTCCAAAAAAGCAGTAAGGCTACTGGCAAAATATATTAAAATCAACTTTTTCAGAATCCTGAAAATTAACCAAAAGCTTCCAAAAATTCAATGAGTGTGTATTTGAGAAAAATGAGTGAATTCCTCTCCAGTGAGATTCTTATTAACTTACCTCATCTCATACCCCTTTCCCCAGCTTCACAATAACTCTGGAAATAGCAGTCTGAATATCAGAGTAACTGTGCAAACCAGCAGCCTATAGCCACTGGAGGAAATAGAGCAGGTTTAGAACTCCTCAAGACTCATCTCCAAGGGTTAATATTTGACCCATGAGAGAGTTCCCTGGAATGCACCATTCACGGGGCTTGTTCTCATTTGACTACACCTAGAACTTGTTCAGTTGGCAAAGTCTTATCCCCAAGGCAATAGTTGAAAACAATGAGAGATATTTGTATACCATCAAGCCTTTAGAGGTGGAAATACCAAACAAGAAGCTAGATAGAAGCTTTAAAAGAAAATGTAGGGAATGAGATATCCATGGGGGTGGGGGGAGGGGGAGGGGGAAGCATGAAAAGTTCTGCATATTCATAGGAACTGGGAAGCCCAGGCACATACATGGGGCCAAACAATTGGTCAGGAAAGATCTTAAAAGGTTCCAGTTGGCCTTGAGACTCTTCATGAGGCTAAGAAAGAATTGTATACTGCAGACCATTAAGGCATGACCCAATAAATATATAGGGAACCTCTGAAAAGCTGGGTTCAAGGCATTAAAGGAAGCCTCTGTTCAGTCATGGAACACTAAGCTGAGCACTGACTTCAGTGGCTGCAATGTCAAAAATACAGACTTTAGAGAATTCGTCTAACAAAGTCACTAAACACAAAGCAAAACAACTAACTTCAAAGAGGAGAGGAGAGGAGAATGTATTTCCCTAGTTCCCACAGTATATTATTATAATGTTCAATTTTTAGTTTAAAAAATGAAACACAAAAAGAAACAGGGAAGTATAGACCATACATAGGGGAAAAAAGGCAGTTGTAGCAACTGACCCTAAGGGAACTAATTCTACAAGGACATTAAAACAACAATTATAAATATTTCGAATAACTAAATAAAATCATGTCTAATCAAATGAAAAAGCAACATCTCACCAAATGAAGAATATCAGTAAAGATCTATAACATAAAAATAAGCACATAGGTATTTGGAAGATGAAAAACATGATAACAAGCAGAAAATTCAGTATATGGTCTCAACAGCAGATTTGAATTAACGGAAGAAAGAATCCATAAAGTTGAAGATGTTTCAACTGAAAATCTAGTTTGAGGAACACAATGAAAAGTGAACACAGTGTTAGATACCTGTGGAACACCACCAAATGGGCCAACATACACCCAGTGGAACTCTCTAAAGTAAACCAAAGAAAAAAAAACCACAGAAATATTTGAAAAAGTAATAACTGAAAATTGTCCAAATTTTGATAAAAAAAACAGTAATCTAAACATACAAGAAGTTCAATAAATTTAAAGTAGGAAACACTCAAAAGAGATTCACAACTAAACATGTCTTATTCAAACTGTCAAAAATAATTGCAGAGAGAGAATCTTGAAAAAGCAACATAACAAAAGTCACTCATCATGTACAAGTGATCCTCAGTAAGATTAGTACTTGATATCTCATCAGAAATCATAAAGTCCCCCCCTAAAAAAATCATAAAGTCCCGAAAACAGTGGGATATCATATTCAAAGTACTGAAAGAAAAAGGCTGTCAACAAAGAATTCCATATCCATTAAAATATCTTTTAAAAATAGAATATAAATTAAGACATTCCAAGGTAAACAAGAACAGAGAGTATTTTTTGCCATCAGGCCTTCCATACAAGAAATAATAATGGGAATTATTCAAGCTAATATGAAAGGACACTAGATATTGGCTTTGTTCCACACAAAGAAATAAAGATGATCCAGAACAATAAATCAGTAAATAGATATGTAAATATACAGTATAAGCGGAATTGTTTGTAATTCTTTCTTCTGTCTGACCTACAAACAACTGAATACAGGAATGATTATAAATATTGTTGATGGGTTTACTATCTATAAAAATGTCATTTGCGTGACACTAATACAATGTGGGTGGGGAAGGAGCTCTATAGGAATAAAAATTGTGTATACTATAGAAATTAAATATTATTAATTCAAATTAAAGTGCTTTATGTTAAGATGTTAATTAACCCCCCCACACACACACTCAGGGAAATCATTAAGAGAATTATGAAAAATCTATTACAAAAAAAACAAAAAAATGAATTTTCTACAACATTACCTATTTAGCACAATTCACCAATGGAAGAATAGATGAGCAAAAAAGACCTAAGATCAAAGACAGGCTTCCTCTGAAGCCTCTTGATGGTAATCATTCCTTTCCTCTTCCAGCTTCTGATAACCCAAGATACTCTTTGGCTTTCAGCAGCATAATTCCATACCCTGCTTCCATTTTAACATAACCATCTTCCCTCTGATTTTGTGTGTTTCCCTATCTTCACATGGACTTCTCCTCTCTGGGTCTTCATTTTCTCTTGTTATCATGACAATAGTCATATTGGACTAGGGCTCTCAACTTAATAGAATAGGACCTCATCTTAATTATGTCTGCAAAGCCCTATTTCCAAATAACATCACATTTATACCTGTGATATGTGGGATAGGACTTCAAACATACCTTTTTGGAGGACACAACTGAACCCACAAGAATAGCCAAAATAATCTTAGAAAAAGAAAATGAAAGTTGGAATCTTCACACTTCCAGATTTCAACTGTGACTACAAAATGATACGAGTCAGAATAGTTTGGCACCAGCCTATGTATACACATATAAATAAACGGGATAGACCTGAGAGTCCCAAAATAAAACCATGCATTTATGGGTAATTGCTTTTTGTTAAGGGTGCTGAAGAATATATTGGCAGAAAGAATTGGGTGTTTTGTTTTGTTTTGTTTTTCCACAAATGGTGCTGGGAAAATTGCATACCCACATGCAAAAAGCATTGTTAATATTAGCCAAAATGTGAAAAACATCCACATATCAATCAACTAAAACTTAAGTAAAAACGTGGCTTAGCTTTATGGTAGAATTACTTAGTAATAAAAAGGACTGAAGTTCTGGCTTCTACTACACGTATAAAGCTTGGGAATTTTATGCTAAGCGAAAAAAAGCCAGATACAAAAAAACAAATACCGTATGACTCCACTTTCATGAAATGTTCAGAATAGATAAAATAAAGAGGAAGAAAGTAAACTAGTCCTTGACAGAAACTGGGTGGAGGAAGAAAATAGGAGAGAATGCTAATGAGTGTGGGATTTCTTTTTGTGATGAAAAGTCAATCACTTTACCAATAGAAAAATAATCTTTATTGGTTTTCATATTATATATATATATACATATATATATATACCTTTTAAATACTTGATGTTTAGAGTTAGCATTTGAATCAAAATTGCAGTGATTGCAGTGATTTTGACAAATGCTTTTGTTTATCCCATCAATGAGCAGGCACTTGTACTTAGCATTTGTGCATAGATTACCTTAATTATATTATTTTGTTACTACATTTTCATCTTAAATTTTGCATTAAAATTAATAGTGTACTATGGCAAACTTTATAAGTTAACGTTATTGTGAACCTTTGCTCTGAAATGTAATTATGTTATCAAGTTGAAAGAAACCCTTTGAACGAAAGTAATAGCCATTTTGTTAGTTAATATAACTGCTTTTTTAAGATTTTTTATTTATTTATTTGAGAGAGAGAGAAGAGTGCATGAGCAGGGGGAGGGGCAGAGGGAGAGGGAGAAGCAGGCTCCTCACTAAGCACAGAGCCCCATGTGGGTGCTGGATCCCAGGACCCTAATCTAAGATCATGACTTGAGCTGAAGGCAGATTCTTAACCAACTGAGCCACCCAGATGCCCCTGGTTAATATAAATTTAATTCTTAAAGAAATATTAATCAAATATAACTTGGAACTTCTTTTATTTTCTGTATGTCCAAAAATGTAATCAACAACAATTATAAAATTATAGAGTGCAATAATTTTAAAAAAGTGACTTCTAGGGGTGCCTAGGTGGCTCAGTTGTTAAGCATCTGCCTTCGGCACAGGTCATGATCCCAGGATCCTGGGATCAAGCCCCACATCAGGCTCTCTGCTCGGCAGGAACCCTGCTTCTTCCTCTCTCACTCCCTCTGCTTGTGTTCCCTCTCTCGCTATCTCTCTCCCTGTCAAATAAATTAAAAAAAAATCTTTAAAAAAAAAAGTGACTTCTAAATTTATTGTCATAATTCTATCAAAGGAGTTTTAAAAATATTATTCATTTGGTTGAAGTTTCTTTTTTTTACTATCTTTAAACAAGTTTAATACATACATAATTATTTGTGTTAAATGGCAGCAGTAATTTTTAAACACTGTTTTACTTTTATTTACTTATCTTAGATTAAGGATCCATATGACTAACTTCACGTCCTTCTAATAAAAACATATCTGCTTTGTTTTGCAAAATAAAGCAGATATCACTGATTTCAAAACTCCTTAAAATAGAAAGTCATTGCCTTAAGCAGATTTTGTTACAAGCATTTAAAGAACAGCACATAGAACATAAAAATAATAACATAAATTATTATATAATTTACATCAAATATAATTTAATATGGAGCTTTAGCTAAATGTCCTATAGGGGATTCTGGTAAGCAGCTAATTCATAAATTACAAAGAACAATTTATTTCCAAAGTTCTTAAATATATGAACCTATTTATGAACGACTACTTTATTTCAGAGAAACATATAATTTTCACTGGCCTTTTCTTGTTCTACTCAGACCATTCCCAAATGTTAGGTTGGTCCCATGACTTGTGTACCATTAGCATTAGGTGAATATATTTTTAATATGGATCCATGACAGAGATGTGAAAATAATACAAAATGTAGTTTCAACCAAGTTCTTAAAGTTCACAATACAAAGTCTTTTATTTACCTATTTTTTTAACAAAGTAGAAAAACCTTTACTTTGTAGCCTATTACTTGCTGTCCAAAGGACACTGCCAGTAAATGTAGCTGCCATTATCCAAACCTTATCCTATACCAGAAACTGTTTGGCTCTGAAGTTTTCATACAGCATAAAACATCCATTCTGTAATTCTTACACAGAACTGTTTCAGTACAGTGTTTTTCTAGATGTATCTAGCATTTTTTATCATCCCCCCCCTTTTTTGGTAATAAAACAGGAAGCATGATCACAGGAGATTAGATGATGTTATTTGTACAAAGCAAAATGACAAGGAAGAAAGTACACTCACCAGGACCTGCTACTTATATTTTGAGACTCTGTGCAAAATGAAAATTGTTTAAAAATCTGGCAAAAATTGTTAGTACGGGTAGTAACCATATAAAACATTTCCTTTCTTGCATGATCTTTCTCACTCTCAACTTGCCACAATGTCTTAATTCTCTATGTAATATTGTCCTAAGTAAAAAAAAAAATGTAAATTATTAGCATGCATTTTCCCATTTGTCATTATAGTATGGAATGCCATTTTTGAATGCAAATATCAGAGCACTTAGTTCATATACAGGATCACCCAAATTACACAGTTTATATTTCTTGGTTCATTTATCAATGGCATCTCAATCTGGCTAGATGAGACAATCACAGGCTAGATTTAGAAGGTTGAAAGAGGAACAGACTCTCTTTGGGCACAGGACAGGCTGAAGGAGTGCTCCCTTGAGCTTGGGAACATTTGTGGGGTGAGTGCAGACTCACACAGGGGGCCTCAGGATACTCTCTCACTGACTCTCTCATAAGACAAGTTTGGGCCTGATGCGTGACCCATTGTGTTCTAGCATGGAAGCCAAGTATCGTTTTCTTATAGAGCCTCTGTGCCCACTCCACTGTGGCTGGGCAACCTCAAAGATATTGCAACCACCTGACCCTGATCCTTCCCATACCAGAGAGTAGAATAAGAGGTGTTTCTCAGTGGGTGCAGGGGCAGGAAGGGGGAGGACAGGCAGCGACTGTTCTCCAAAGAGAGAGGGAAGAAGTGGACAACCCATCCAGGTAGATGAAGAGGTAACAAGAAGAATGACCATGGTTCAGTTGAAGTTTTAAGATCCTGGAACATGCCCTATTATCATAATGGACATCATTTAGAAAACACAAATTCAACATAAAACTAATAATTTAAAGCCAGTGACTGCAGAGTATTAAACCCCAACTATGTAACCCTTCTGGTCCCATGTGACTATGCTATTCACACATATACAAAATCAGACCTGACCTTGGCATTGTGAAATTAGGAGCATGTTAAAAGAAACCGACCATCATTGCAGTTTGTTACAGAGAAGAATATTGAAAGAGGCAACATACATGCCTAGAAGTAGGTTTTGAAAGTGTCATAATTTATAAATCTTTAAAATTGCACACTTTGACACTACATTGGAGGGAATGACAAATTCAAAGACTGTACTTTTTGTGTGCGTGCCCAGTGCCTGGTGGTTGGACAAAATGAAAGCTAAAACAAATGAAACAAGGTCCAAAATACCCTATGCAAAATCCTCCATGAGAAAACACTAAAAGTCAAAATATTTATACAAAACTGGCAAACACCTAAAAACCCAGATAGTTTTTCAGGAGAAAAACCAAAACAAACATTTTAATAGATTTGTTGACTACAAGTGTGCTGTCATTATTATTAGTTCAAATAACATCACAAATTCATTTTCATTAAGTTTGAAAATACTGTATATTATATATTTGCAAAAATATATGTATATACACCATTTTCACATGATTTATATTAGTTACATAAAATTAAACCAAGCTCATATGTGCCATCTAATATTCAGATAAAGAACAGAAGAAACAGGCTTATAATTCTTAGAACACACACACAAACATGTATCTGTTGATGTGTATATGATTCAAAAGTCATATACATATTCTCGTCTGATGTACCTTCCTATAAATAATTAGCAGTGTGAATAAAAATTTCATCCCACTTCTTATAGCTTTTAGTTAGTTACTTATTCCACTCATGAGAAAGAGTTTACATTCATAACTACTTCTTCTTCAGAGAAGAAAAATCAAGTCCTAAAATATTAATTGAAGCACCAGAATTGAATCTTAGAAATTCTGACTTTCAATCCAAGAATACTTATTAAATGCTTGGTGTATATTATCATTGTAGAAAATTAAATACAAACTCTAGGGCGCCTGGGTGACTCAGATGGTTAAGCGTCTGCCTTCAGCTCAGGTCATGATCCCAGGGTCCTGGGATTGAGTCCCACATCGGGCTCCCTGCTCAGCGGGGAGCCTGCTTCTCCCTCTGCCTCTCTCTCTCTCTCTCTCTGTCTCTCATGAATAAATAAATAAAATCTTTAAAAAAAAGAAAATTAAATATAAACTCTATAAACAAGGCATTTTCATGAAAGGTTACCATATAGAAAGAAATATCTTTGGGAGAAAGTAGTGTTAAACACTCACCAACCTTAAAGGTGAGTCCTACTTGTTGATATGCAATGGTCTTGAGATTCTGGAGTCATTTTATGAAGATATTTTCATTCTATGAGTACATGAGCTTCTTTATAACATAGATATTTCTGAAAAGAAACAAACACATTAGTGGACTATAACATTTATATCTCATTTAATGTCTTTAAGTAGCAATGAAAGCAGAAGAGAAAGGGATTTTATAAACTGAAGGATAGGTTGTGGTGTAAATTATAAGATAATGCCTACTTTTGGGAACATATCAAATATATATAGTATGGCACCACCATCTGTCCCAGATGACCTCCATCTGCCTGGTTAAATCATTAGTATGTTCTGTAACTGCCAAATGTTAGTGTTTTCCCAATACATGGCTGACATATTGGAAGGAATTCTAACCTCACAGGTACTGCTTTGAAATCAGGGTTTGTCAAGAAAATCAAACAAACAAAATGCCACTTTTCAAACATTTATTATCAAAATCACATTAATTTAGCTATATGTAATTTCCTTTTTGTTTTAAGATTTTATTTATTTATTTGACAGAGAGAAAGACACAGCGAAAGAGAGAACACAAGCAGGGGGAGTCGGAGAGGGAGAAGCAGGCTTCCTGTTGAGGAGGGAGCCCAACGCGGGGCTCGATCCCAGGACCCTGGGATCATGACCTGAGCCGAAGGCAGACACTTAACTGAGCCACTCAGGCACCCCTAGCTACATGCAATTTCATTCCCAGAAGTACCTTTGTAAATTATTAGTACAGTGTATAAATGGCTGGAGTATAGGTACTGGCCATAGAAGGACCCAATATTTACAAATTATTGAGAATGTTATAATTCCTTTTTTCTGTTAAAAGTAATATAATTTTAATGCAGATGAATTAGAAGACTCAGAAAAATATAATAAAGAAAAATTAATGGCACATAATATAATATATTGTCACTTGAATGTAACTATTATATACACAATGTTATATTCATTTACATACTGTTTTCTATGTATATTCAGAAATATTTTCAGATAACTAGGGTTAAATAAAATAATATATTAAAACAGCACAATGGATATCAATATAGGATGTTAAAAGCTACGGAAACTAAAATGAGATCAATGTAACTTTTTGATTAAATTTGCCATGATTTGGGATAATTTTAGGAGTTGTTCTATTACTTGTGTGCTATTCTAAATTGTACAGAGAAAATACAAGGGGTATTTATGAGTATTCAGAACTACTGATGATTAATCAGTTATGAATTCTCCACCTTAGAGTATAATTTGTATTTCATTTTCTAATTTTACTTAAAAATTTACGTCAGTTACATGTCATACAAGAAAAACTATCTGCCTGCATGTTCCTGATATCCAAAAAACACACAAATTAAGGGGCACCTGGGTGGTTCAGTCAGTTAAGCAGCTGCCTTCAGCTCAGGTCATGATCCTGAGGGTCCTGAGATCAAGCCCCACATTGGGATCCTTACTCTTTGGGGAACCTGCTTTTCCCTCTCCCTCTGCCTTTTCCTCCCCCTGCTTGTGCTCGCTCTCTCACTATGTCTCTCTCTGTGTCAAATAAATAAAATCTTAAAAAAAAATGAACACGCAAATTAACATACACCTTTATTAATTTCTAGGTATTGTGATTCACATTTACTTTAGCTTCTTTATAGATACATGAATTTCCACACTCCGGCTCGGGAATGAATAACTCTCAGTGGTCTCAGGTCTTGTCTTCGTGCTTGTTTTCCACAGTATGTGAATTTGGCTTTCAGTTCACTTGTAGTTCTTTTAATCCCATTCCTAATCCTTTTTGAAGCAAAAGCCTAAAATTATAGTGGATCATAGCCAGAATCTACTACAGTCAAATGAAAATGTAGATGAAGATATATATTTTTTTTATGTTCCAGTCAAATGGGAATTCAGATGAAGATATGCAACAATGTAATTTAGGAAAAATATGGACTTGCCTAAATTGTCAGAACAAAAGTCATGCCACAAAGGAAACCAAGTACCGTGTGCTTGCTTATGAACTTTGGTGTTGAAGAGTAGTTAAGTGCAAATACCACATATTTATATGGATAGCAGGTGCTAACAATACACATTGCTGAACATAACTCAGGCAAACTATTACATTTGACATTCAATAAAATGGTATCTGAGCTATACCTTCTAATGTATGCCATTATTTAGGTGGGAATGGAGGTACCATTACAAGTCATACCTCCAAGCAATCTGTATACAACTATGTGACAAGGAATTCATTGCTAATACAACAGATATGAATGATAATGGGACATGCTTGTGGAGAAAGTAGTACTGACCCCATGGACTCTGATATCAACAGATCCAGTTTCATCAAACCTCTACCCCACGTTAGTTACGTGTTTGGAATCCAAATATTCTCTAACATGTAATAAATATCAAAACACCCTTATGTTGGGAAAAGTGCTATTGGTTAGGGTTTTGTTTTTGTTTTTTTAGAAAAAGTGATGATCTGGATCTAATTTCTTCCAGGATTTCAGTTATATTAAATTAAAAGAATCACACAAGTAACAGCAAATGAAGTGAACTGTGAGGATTTTGTGGCTGAGGAGAGCCTGTCCATGCCTGGAGGGGCAGCTGAAGAGTGCAATCTGGACTCTTAATTGGAATCTTCTAAAGTGTAAATGTCAAATGTTGATAACTTACTAAAATTCTTCAAACACAGTACTGATCTAACAGCAGCTGCCTCTTAGCTACAGGTTGATGACTTTCATTAGAATTTTACATAGTTAAATTATGTATTCAATTGCCAGAGTCACAATAGCCACTGATTTTGAATATGGGGATTTATATCGCTTTTGCATAATTTGAGACCTTGCTTTTCTTTCTTTATTGCTTAAGAAGCTTCCTATATTGTGTCACGACTACAGTCTCTGTTTTCCAGCATTCTACCTGCTATAGTCTTATCATTGCCCATTAGCAGAGAGAAGTGGTCTTCACTGAAGCTTCCTGAGCTAGACTGGATTTAATTCCTGATTGTGTGCCCCCCATCCTGCACAAGAATGATTTCTCTGATTCTCTTAGAGAGTCTGTAAACTACCCTGATACCCTTGAAAACAGTCCTTTTTTCATACCCTTAAAATAATGGCTTCTTAAGGCATTATTTCATAACTAAGAATCCTAAGGCTGAAAACTTTCCCACAGGTGTGTGGGTGTGTGTGTGTGTGTGTGTGTGTGTGTGTGTGTGTGTGTGTGTGTGTGTGTGTGTGTGTATGCAGTTGCCTTGGTTCTCTGTTTACTTTCAAACCAAGCAATAAGAAATTAATCTTCTAAGCACTGTTTTTGTATATCGTCCATTAAAAATGCTCTTGGAATGGTGGAAATTGTGGGCACAATACACTAGCATATTACAAAAATATAATCTTTATAAGTCATGTCAAAAGTCCACATATATTTATGAAATGTTATAATAAAGCAGTATGTAAGCAACATTTTTCAGTTCCTTTTCTAGTGAACTGTCAAAGTTATGGAATGAAAAGTCAATGTCCCTCTAAAAAGGGAAGAATTCTGAGACTGTATGCTATCCAGCTTGTAAATTCTGATTTTCATATGTTTTTCCTACACATTATTAGAAAAGCCTTACTCAGTGACTATACTGCATAGACCTCAGCTTATAATGTAATGATATAACAACACCCCCAGATATATATTCACTGAAAATTGTGCAAAAAGAGTCTAAAAATTTTTTGCCAAAATTTAAGGAATATCATTTGTACTTTCACTACATTTTTTTAAAGATCTATTTATTTATTTGCGAGAGAGAGAGAGAACATGAGTGGGGGGAGGAGCATAGGGAGACAATCTTCAAACAGACTCCCCACTGAGCAAGGAGCCTGACATGGGGATGGATCTCAAGAAATATGAGATCATAACCTGAGCTGTAACCAAGAGTCAGACACTTAACATACTGAGCCACCCAGGTGCCCCTACTTTCACTACATTTAACTGGTTATTAAGTTACTCTAAAGTATAGAGAATTCAAGCATTTAGCATACATTTATTAAATATATATAGTTTGTTAGGCACTAATGGCCCAGCTGAGCAGACAAAATTATACAAAATCTACTGTGTTCCTTCAAAGAATGAGCAATTAATTGAGGGAACCCTCCAACAATGTCGGCTGGAAATTGGTGCAGCCACTGTGGAAAAAGAGTATGGGGATTCCACAAAATTAAAATAGAAATTCCATAGAATCTAATAATTCCACTACTGAATATTTACCCAAAGAAAACTAAAACACTAATTCAAAAAGATACATGTACCCCCTATGTATACTGCAGTATTATTTACAATAGCCAATATATGGAAGCAGCCCAAGGGTCCACTGATAGAAAAATCATAATATATATACATAATAGAATATTACTCAGCCATAAAAAAGGATATCTTGCCATTTGGGACAACATGAATAGACCTAGAGAATATTATGCTAAATAAAATAAATCGAAGAAAGACAAACATCATATAATTTCACTTATATGTGGAATCTAAAATAAAACAAAACAGATAAATAAACAAAAAAGCAGAATCAGACTATAAATACAAAGAATAAACTGATGGTTGTCAGGTGGGGTTGGGCATGGGAATGGGCAAAATGGGTGAAGATAATGGGAGATACAGGATTCCAGTTATGGAATAAGTCACAGGAATAAAAGGTACAGCATAGGGAATATAGTCAATGGTATTGTAATAGTGTTGCATGAAGACAGATGGTAGCTACTCTTCTGGTAAAAAAAAAAAAAAGCCTAATATATAGACTTATTGAATCCTTATGTTGTACACCTGAAACTAATGTAATATTGCATCAACTATACTGAAATTTAAAAAAAAAAGGATAGAGAGAGGGAGTTGAAGAAATAGACATTGAGTGAGAGCAAGAAAGAGTGAAAAGGGGAGAGAAAATTTGTGTGTGTGCACATGTGTATCAGATGTCTACCCATAGGTTTGAGGAGCGGATTGGAGTGTTTTAGGGAAAAGGGATTAGGAAATGGGATAGGTGTAATTCATAAAATTTCTTATGTTGATCCTGCATGTTCTATGCAAGAGTCAGTAATTTCTTTTAAAAGGCCGTATAGTAAGTATAAATTTTTGTTTTAGTGGGCTGCAATTCTTCCTTTGAAACCCAAAAGTAGTCATAGATAATATGTACATTACCTTGGGGTCTCCTATGTGGGTAACCACTCTCCTCCCCAACCTCTGGCAAGCACTGATATATGTTCTTCATTTATCAGAAGAAGATTTATCTTCTGCAGAATGCCATATAAATATGGGGTTTGGGGGTCCAACCTTTCATTTTGCAAAGACATTTAAGAGGCATCCATATTGCTATATGAACATATAATTTGTTCCTTTGATTTTAGGGCAGTATTCCATTGGCCCAGTGTATCACAGTTTACCTTTTCATATGTAGAAATCAATCTTGAGTTTTCAGTTTCTGGTGATAATGATTAAACTGCTGTTAAGTATATACAGGGTTTTATGTGAATCAGTTTTCCTGTGACTTTAGAAAATACTTAGAAGTATAGCTGCTTAGTCAAGTGATAAATACATGCTCAACTTCAAAATAATCTCTCAAAATGTTTTACAAAGTAGCTGCATCATTTTGCATTACCACAAGCAATAAATGAGAATTTTTGTTGCCCTATTCCTTGTCATTTGCTGTGGTCAGTTTGTTTTGTTTTTGTTTTCAGCTATTTGCATAAATGTGTAGTGGTAGCACACTGTGGTTTTGATTTGCATTTTCCTCAAGACTAATGATGTCGAGCAACTTTTTATATGCTTAATTGCTAAACACTAACCATTTCCCTTATTTGCCAAAGTGCTTGTTTATGGTTTTTTGGCCATTTTTAAAATTGGGTTGTTTTCTAATTGTTGAGTCTTAAAGTTTTAAATTATTACAAACTTAAAGATTTAGTGCTTTAGTTTATAAAATAAAAATATAAATAGAAGGCACATAAATGAGGAGATAAATAAGTTTCTATAAAGTCCTTTACACATAAAATATGTTCAGGGTACATTATCTGTTGCTATTGATATTCCCTTCAGGGGAAACAGGTTATGCCTTTTCATTTATTTATATATATATATAAATAATATTTTATATATAATTATATAATTCAGTATTCATATATACACACACACACACAATTCTCTTTGTAACAGGTACATGATAGGAAGAGCTATGAAATTTAAGTTTTAGAGAGCTAATCATAAGTTATGAGTTTTTCTTAAGACAACAAACTCAACGTATTATAAGTACACAGTTCAGTCATCTGCTCTTCAACGAAAAACAAAAAAATGCTAGAAACATATTGTTGGAGATTAAACTACCTAAAATGTGATGATTTTTGAAGGCTAGCATTACAATCTTTATTTCAACTATCAAAAGAGACATATTGGAAAATAACCACTTTTTTTTTTTTTTTTGGTAAACAGATAAGCATTTTTCTTTTACATGATCCACCCGGTAGAAAGAAATATAAAATTATGAGATGGATTTAATTATAAAGGCAAGTGTACTTTTACCCTTGAAGAGCTGTTCTCCTAATATATTATTCTCTTTGTCTCAAAACTAAAACTTTTTATAATAAGATACTTCCATCTGTCCATTTGACTGTGTCTTGTCAATGGGAAAATGGGCAATTTGTTTCTTATGTGAGTATGATGATCTATCTTTAATGCCCTGTTTTCTGCCCTGTGGAGATGAACACATTTTGTGACTGAAGAATGAGGGAGACTCCTTAAGCAGTGACCAACATTAACACTTGTTTCTCCTGTCTCCCCAACAATGCAGGAATAATAGAGTGGAAATGAATGGCCATACTTAATCCACAGTATAATCTATGGGATTGCTACGCAAAGATCCGGGCCATTTATCTTTATATGGTATTCTCTATCAATTTGTAGTATATTAACTCTCATTTTATGGTGAGAATTTTATTCCATTATTAAAAAAAATGTTTTAGAGATAAAATTTTATGAAATGTTTGAGTCATTTACATATGGATAGAGGATATAAAACTTTATTTCCAAACACTTTTAGGACATAAAAATTTCCAATAAGAGGACAATTTTATACAAACTCTAGAAAATGAATTGAAGTTCTAAGTCCTCATTTAAACTGGTAAAATAATGTAGATAAAAATGCATTTTGAGAATGCACTTATACTTTACTTCAGTTATGCCTTATGTATTTTCCTCATTCATTCACAAATTCATGTATTCATTCCAAAATGTTTTCATTCTTTCACTTTAAAATGTCTATAACGGATGCATTAAGAGCAAGACATTTTTTAGAAAAGTGAGTAGAGTCAATGATGACATAAATAGATTTCATTCAATTATAAAAAAAAAGCCCCATGGCAACAGTAGTTGCTTTACATTGTTAAAACCTAAAAAAAAAAAAAAAATTGTTTGGGATTTTACAAAATACCAAACTGTTTTTAAAATTGATTTAAGATTTTTTTTAGGGAAAGAGAGAGAAAGGGGGGGGGAGAAAAAGTAAGAGACAGGGAGAGGGAGAGAGAATCCTAAGCTGATTCCATGCTGACCACAAGCCTGATGTGGGGCTTGATCCCATGACTTGAGATTACTACCTGAGCTGAAACCAAGAGTTGGCTGCTTAACTGACTACACCACCCAGGCACCCCTCAAACTGTTTTTAAAATGGAAATAAATTTGATGTATGTGTCTACCGAGTTTTTTTCCCTAAATATATTTAGGTTTTAAATCAAATGATTTCTCAAAGAAAACGTTAGCAACAAAAAGTTTTAAGAGTTCAATACTCACATTTGAGAGAAGAAAAAAGAAACCTAAGGAAATTAAAATCTATCCTCCCAAAACTCAATGTATGAAAATCCATGTTTGAACCTGGGTCCCATAATTTCCAATTAAGTTACATAATAAATGCTCATTTTTATTAACATGCTGCTTTTTAATTTTTCTCATAAGCTTAAATTATTCTGTTACTTTAAATTATGGATATTCAATTTTTTTTCATTTAATAACACAGAATTTATGTGTGTTTAAGTTAGAAGTGGGTTTACTTAAGCTTAAGTTACCCTGATATTAAAAATCAATTACCAAATTATTTGGAGGGAAATTTATTTAGAGTAAGAATTTGTAAAAGCTTGAAGTAATTAAAAAACTACGAGATCTTTAACTCACCTTCATATGTTTATTCCCCCCCCCAAGAATTTTGCAAGCTATAAACAATTGGGGGCAGTTTTTACAGAGAGGCAATTTACCTCAGAGGAGTTAATATTAATGATTAGCATTTATTTCATCTAAAATTATATCTAATTAAAAAAAAATTATCTGGCCTACTAGTGACATGTTAAATATTTTGTTTGATGTACATCTTTAGGTCTTTGAGGCTACAGAATGACACAAATAAAATTATCTTCTCAATATTTTATAAGGAGGGCTACTTCAAAAGTTTTATTATCTTTGCTCCATTTTTGACATCAACATCTCAACTGTAATAATTAGACTAGAAACATTAACACCAGGTATGTTTTCTGTTGTTGTCCTTGTTGTTTTTATTTAATAGGCTCCACACCCAGCATGGATCCCAACGCCGCCCAAACTCACCACCCTGAGATTGACACCTGAGCTGAGATCAAGAGTCAGACACCTAACTGACCCAGCCACCAGGACGCCCCAACACCAAGTATGTTTATACAGTCATACACTCAAGCGTCTTAAATCTGATTTATTTTGTTATGAAAATTCTAAAAAGGAATTGTTAACTATATATCCTGGATAATAGCTCCTGGCTAACCATTGATGTAGAAATGTAAAATATATGCAGATATACAGAATATATATGTATATAAATATATATATATATATATAATTATGTGGTGTGTGTGTGTATACAGAAAGAGAGAGAGAGATGTTCAGTGACTAATTTACTGTCGGTTTTTGGTTAAGTATGGCTAAATATAGAACTGATAAGGACCTTACAGAATTTGTTGGAAGCAAGAGTGTTAATAACGTACACTCCCGTTTTTCCTATTTGAATTCTGAACCATTCAAGATAAACATAGAAAGAAGGCATAGTGAAATCAGACTGTGAGCTTTATAGCATGTGGAATTGTTGGCCTTGATGCTTAGCAACAAAAATTTCTTTCACTGCTCCCCAGCATGCAGCAGCCATACTAAGTCAGTTACATATGAAGCAGGGACTTTATTGCTAAATTTACAACATGCAGCAGGTAGATCAGAACTCATGCTCACTGCAGGCTGAGACATCCTAAAGAGGAAAAAGGCGGGGAGAGCGGTAATATCGCCAATTATGTAAGGAAAAAGTGAACGGGGGACAGGAGTAGTATGCTAAGATATTTAGATTTTTTTTCTATATGGAGTTTTTTTAAAGAAATTCCTTCTCAGCCACAGGGACTCTGAGCTAATAAAAATTATTGAGGAGAAGGATATTAGAAGCTTGAGTATTGAGCAAGGGCACTGCTCCCATGTGACACAGGTGTGAATCTATTATGAGAATTAGAATATTTTTATAGATAATGTCTTCCATATTTTTAGAGTCTGGAGCTACTCTTATGGGCCTCAGTTTTGAAAAATGACTTCAAATTATTTTATCGAATTAAGAAATGCAAATGGTAACATTTTTTCTTCATGGGACACAACTATTTTTCTTTGGAAAGAGGAAAAAATGATACAATGTCAAGAATAAATTCTCCAACTTACTAACCAGCAGTAACTGGTGAATATTGACTAAAATATTTAGATACAGGTAATAATAATTTAATATGCAAACTAAATAATTATATTAAAGTTATCATTCTTATGCCTTCATAAATTAACATTCTAAATTATCCTCTAAGAATTTATTTTATACATTCTCCAACTTCCTATTTTCTCCAAGTTTTCAGAAGAAATTCAAATACATCAAATTATTAAAGGGAAGCAAAAAAAAAGTTTCAGCTAATCAAATTAAAAATTGAATGAGTAGAGTTTTATTGAACAATTTTTGATAAATCCAACTATTTTTACACATAAATATTTTCACATAATGTCTTCTGGATAATGATTTTTTTTAAACAACATGGAATATTTGGGTTAAATGGTCCCCGGGATACCAATTATTCAACAGTACACAAGTATGAAATGATTTTGGTGAGTCACATACACTTTGATAACTATATCAGGAGGCTTGTGAAAGCAGAGTTATCAGAATGAGAAGCATTTTGACTGCTGAGCAGACTATAGAAACATTAAAGTACATAACCCACCATCAAAGATTTATGAGTAAGAGATTTATATTCATTTTGTTTTAATTAGAGCAAACTTGCCTGTGGGGTGTCTACACTCAGAATGAGTTTGACATCACAACACAGTTTATGTTCTCTAAGGAAAAATTAAAGAAAAGGAAAGGATTTTCTTTCTGACGCTCCGAATTACAAACAAAAGAGCCCAATTTACTTTGGGTTCTCAGTAGCATATTTATGTCTCCAGGGCCTATCATACCTCACCATTTCTGCATTCCAAGAAGAAAAGATTATGGTTCAAGAGTTCACATTTGTACCGCTTTTGCAATTTTTCTTTAGATCTGTAGGTGTAAAATTTACTTAAGATAAAGTTTACTAGGGGGGCGGAGCAAGATGGCGGAGGAGTAGGAGACCTAGATTTCGTCTGGTCTCAGGAATTCAGCTGAATAGGGATCAAACCATTCTGAACACCTACGAACTCAACAGGAGATCGAACAGGAGAGTAGCAACAACTCTCTGAACAGAGAAGCGACCACTTACTGGAAGGTAGGGCGTGCGGAGAAGTGAATCCGAGGCGATATTCGGGAGGATAGACGGCGGGGTAGGGGCCTCCGCCGGCCACTTCTGGCAAGTGCTAGAGCCGCGGAGCACAAAATTGGAACTTTGAGAAGTTGGCTCGGTGGAGGGACGTCGCTGCAGTGGCTAAGCGGGGGGTGGAATCCTCCCGGGACAGTGTGGTCTCAGGACCCTTGGGGTCACAGAGAGACCGGGGGTGCCTGAGTGCGCCAGAGCTCCCAGGTATCGGAGCAGGGAAGCCGGCTGCAGAGACGGAGCTGAGGCGCGGGCTCTCAGCTCGGGGTGGCCATAAACTGTGATCCACGGCCCAGTCGGGCCACTGCTCCTGCAGCAGGGACCCAACGGGCGGCAGATCCGGGGAGACTCCCCTTCCTTCCCGGGGAGGAGCGGCGCGGGAGCGCACCGCAGGGATCTGCTGGGTTTGGAGACTCCACACGGGGTCGGGAGCCAGAGATACAAACGCTGGGTCACAGGCCGGGTGAGCACGGAGTGCGGCCGGAGACCAGGGACAAGGGAGTGACTGCTTTTCTCTGGGGGCGCACTGAGGAGCAGGGCCCCGAGTTCTCAGCTCCTCCGGGCGGATATTGGGAGGCCACCATTTTTGCCCTGGTCCTCCAAGGCTGTACGGAGAGCTTGCAGGGAACAAAAGCTCCTGAGATCAAACCCGAGCAGCTTGCTTAGCCCGGACCGACAAGGGCGGGGCAATTCAGCCTCCGGCAAAGACATTTGGAAACCACAGCAACAGGCCCCTCCCCCAGAAGATCAGCATGAACAGCCAGCAAGCCAAGACCAAGTTTACCGATCAAGGAGAACGGGAGAACTCCAGCGCTAGGGGAATACTGCACATAGAATTCATGGCTTTTTTTTTACCATGATTCATTAGTTCATCAAAGTTAATTTTTGTTAACTGTTTTTTTTTTCTTTTTCTTTTTCCCTTTTTCAACCAACATCTTATCAATTTCTTTTTTAAAAAAAAGACATTTTTTATTTTTCATTTTTAGAGTCATATTTTATCCATTCATAGTAGTTACCCTTATTTTTGGCATATATATATAAGTTGTTCTCTCTTTAAAATTTTGAGATACAGTTTCTTCTAAGAGATAAAAATATACCCTAAATCTCTAGTGTATCGTTCTGTTCTAGTCTCCTGCCTGATCACATTCTCTCCCTTTTTTCTTTTCTTTTTTTTTTTAAATCTTCTTTCTTTTTTCAAACAACTTCTTATCTTATCAAGTCCTTTTATAAAATCTTTTATAATTTTCATCTTTACAGTCATCTTCTATCCCTTCATTGTATCAACCCTTATTTTGTACATATTTGTCTTTCTTCCTTTAAAATTTTAGGAGGCACTTTTTCTAACAGACCAAAATACGGATCACGAGGGCAGAATTCGAGAGATAAGTGATTCGATAAGATAAGACGAAACAACATCAGAATAATTGGGATCCCAGAAGAAGAAGAAAGAGAGAGAGGGGCAGAAGGTATATTGGAGCAAATAATAGCAGAGAACTTCCCTAATGTGAGGAAGGAAACAGGCATCAAAATCCAGGAGGCACAGAGAAACCCTCTCAAAATCAATAACAATAGGTCAACACCCCGACATCTAATAGTAAAACTTACGAGTCTCAGAGACAAAGAGAAAATCCTGAAAGCAGCTCGGGAGAAGAGATATGTAACCTACAATGGTAAAAATATTAGATTGGCAACAGGCCTATCCACAGAGACCTAGCAGGCCAGAAAGGACTGGCAAGATATCTTCAGAGCACTAAACGAGAAAAATATGCAGCCAAGAATACTATATCCAGCTAGGCTGTCATTGAAAATAGAAGGAGAGATAAAAAGCTTCCAGAACAAACAAAAACTAAAGGAATTTGCAAACACGAAACCAGCCCTCCAAGAAATATTGAAAGGGGTCCTCTAAGCAAAGAGAGAGCCTAAAAGCACCATAGATCAGAAAGGAACACAGACAACATACAGTAACAGTCACCTTACAGGCAATACAATGGCACTAAATTCATACCTTTCAATAGTTACCCTGAATGTAAATGGGCTCAATGCCCCAATCAAAAGACACAGGCTATCAGATTGGATTAAAAAATAAGACCCATCCATATGCTGTCTGCAAGAGACTCATTTTAGACCCAAAGACACCCCCAGATTGAAAGTGAGGGGGTGGAAAACCATTTACCATGCTAATGGACACCAAAAGAAAGCTGGGGTGGCAATCCTTATATCAGACAAACTAGATTTTAAAACAAAGACTGTAATAAGAGATGAGGAAGGACACTATATCCTACTTAAAGGGTCTATCCAACAAGAAGTTCTAACAATTGTAAATATCTATGCCCCGAACATGGGAGCAGCCAATTATATAAGGCAATTAATAACAAAAGCAAAGAAACACATTGACAACAATACAATAATAGTGGGGGACTTTAGCACCCCCCTGACTGAAATGGACAGATCATCTAAGCAAAAGATCAACAAGGAAATAAAGACTTTAAATGACACACTGGACCAAATGGACTTCACAGACATATTCAGAACATTCCATCCCAAAGCAAGGGAATACACATTCTTCTCTAGTGCCCATGGAACATTCTCCAGAATTGATCACATCCTAGGTCACAAATCAGGTCTCAACCGGTACCAAAAGATTGGGATTATTCCCTGCATATTTTCAGACCACAATGCTTTGAAACTAGAACTCAATCACAAGAGGAAAGTCGGAAAGAACTCAAATACATGGAGGCTAAAGAGCATCCTACTAAAGAATGAATGGGTCAACCAGGAAATTAAAGAAGAATTTAAAAAATTCATGGAAACCAATGAAAATGAAAACACAACTGTCCAAAATCTTTGGGATACATCAAAGGCGGTCCTGAGAGGAAAGTATATAGCAATACAAGCCTTTCTCAAGAAACAAGAAAGGTCTCAAATACACAATCTAACCCTACACCTAAAGGAGCTGGAGAAAGAACAGCAAATAAAGCCTAAACCCAGCAGGAGAAGAGAAATAATAAAGATCAGAGCAGAAATCAATGAAATAGAAACCAAAAGAACAGTAGAACAGATCAACGAAACTAGGAGCTGGTTCTTTGAAAGAATTAACAAGATTGATAAACCCCTGGCCAGACTGATCAAAAAGAAAAGAGAAATGACCCAAATCAACAAAATCATGAATGAAAGAGGAGAGATCACAACCAACACCAAAGAAATACAAACAATTATAAGAACATATTATGAGCAACTCTATGCCAGCAAATTAGATAACCTGGAAGAAATGGGTTCATTCCTAGAGATGTATCAACTACCAAAATTGAACCAGGAAGAAATAGAAAACCTGAACAGACCTATAACCACTAAGGAAATTGAAGCAGTCATCAAAAATCTCCCAAGAAACAAAAGCCCAGGGCCAGATGGCTTCCCAGGGGAATTCTATCAGACATTTAAAGAAGAATTAATACCTATTCTCCTGAAACTGTTCCAAAAAATAGAAATGGAAGGAAAACTTCCAAATTCATTTTATGAGGCTACCATTACCTTGATCCCAAAACCAGACAAAGATCCCATCAAAAAGGAGAATTACAGACCAATATCCTTAATGAACATGGATGCAAAAATTCTCACCAAAATACTAGCCAATAGGATCCAACAGTACATTAAAAGGATTATTCACCACGACCAAGTGGGATTTATCCCTGGGCTGCAAGGCTGGTTCAACATCCGCAAATCAATCAATGTGATACAATACATTAACAAAAGAAAGAACAAGAATCATATGATCCTCTCAATAGATGCAGAAAAAGCATTTGACAAAGTACAGCATCCTTTCTTGATCAAAACTCTTCAGAGTATAGAGATAGAGGGTACATACCTCAATATCATAAAAGCCATCTACGAAAAACCTACAGTGAATATCATTCTCAATGGGGAAAAGCTGAGAGCTTTTCCCCTAAGGTCAGGAACGCAGCAGGGATGTCCACTCTCACCACTGCTATTCAACATAGTATTAGAAGTCCTAGCCACAGCAATCAGACAACAAAAAGAAATCAAAGGCATCCAAATCGGCAAAGAGGAAGTCAAACTCTCACTCTTTGCAGATGATATGATACTTTATGTGGAAAACCCAAAAGACTCCACCCCAAAACTGCTAGAACTCATACAGGAATTCAGTCAAGTAGCAGGCTATAAAATCAATGCACAGAAATCAGTGGCATTCCTATACACCAACAACAAGACAGAAGAGAGACAAATCAAGGAGTCGATCCCATTCATAATTGCACCCAAAACCATAAGATACCTAGGAATAAATTTAACCAAAGAGGCAAAGGATCTGTACTCAGAAAACTATAAAATACTCATGAAAGAAATTGAAGAAGACACAAAGAAATGGAAAAACGTTCCATGCTCATGGATTGGAAGAACCAACATTGTCAAGATGTCAATGCTACCTAGAGCAATCTACACATTCAATGCAATCCCCATCAAAATACCATCCCCTTTTTTCAAAGAAATGGAACAAATAATCCTAAAATTTGTATGGAACCAGAAGAGACCCCGAATAGCCAGAGGAACATTGAAAAAGAAAAGCAAAGCTGGCGGCATCACAATTCCGGACTTCCAACTCTATTACAAAGCTGTCATCATCAAGACAGTATGGTACTGGCACAAAAACAGACACATAGATCAATGGAACAGAATCGAGAGCCCAGAAATGGACCCTCAACTCTATGGTCAACTTATCTTTGACAAAGCAGGAAAGAATGTCCAATGGCAAAAAGACAGTCTCTTCAACAAATGGTGTTGGGAAAATTGGACAGCCACATGCAGAAGAATGAAACTGGACCATTTCCTTACACCACACACAAAAATAGACTCCAAATGGTTGAAAGACCTAAACGTGAGACAGGAGTCCATCCAAATCCTAAAGGAGAACACAGGTAGCAACCTCTTCGACCTCAGCCGCAGCAACTTCTTCCTAGAAACATCACCAAAGGCACAGGAAGCCAGGGCAAAAATGAACTATTGGGGATTTCATCAAGATAAAAAGCTTTTGCACAGCAAAAGAAACAGTCCACAAAACCAAAAGACAACCGACAGAATGGGAGAAAATATTTGCAAATGACATATCAGATAAAGGGCTAGTATCCAAAATCTATAAAGAACTTATCAAACTCAACACCCAAAGAACAAATAATCCAATCAAGAAATGGGCAGAAGACATGAACAGACATTTTTCCAAAGAAGACATCCAAATGGCCAACAGGCACATGAAAAAGTGCTCAACATCGCTCGGCATCAGGGAAATCCAAATCAAAACCTCAATGAGATACCACCTCACACCCGTCAGAATGGCTAAAATTAACAAGTCAGGGAACGACAGATGTTGGCGGGGATGTGGAGAAAGGGGAAACCTCCTTCACTGTTGGTGAGAATGCAAGCTGGTGCAACCCCTCTGGAAAACAGTATGGAGGTTCCTCAAACAGTTGAAATTAGAGCTACCATTCGATCCAGCAATTGCACTACTGGGTATTTACCCCAAAGATACAAATGTAGGGACCCGAGGGGTACGTGCACCCCAATGTTTATAGCAGCAATGTCCACAATAGCCAAACGGTGGAAAGAGCCAAGATGTCCATCAACAGATGAATGGATAAAGAAGTGGTATATATAAACAATGGAATATTATGCAGCCATCAAAAGGAATGAGATCTTGCCATTTGCAACGACGTGGATGGAACTGGAGGGTGTTATGCTGAGTGAAATAAGTCAATCAGAGAAAGACATGTATCATATGACCTCACTGATATGAGGAATTCTTAATCTCAGGAACAAACTGAGGGTTGCTGGAGTGGTCAGGGGTGGGAGGGATGGGGTGGCTGGGTGGTGGACACTGGGGAAGATATGTGCTACGGTGAGCGCTGTGAATTGTGTAAGACTGTTGAATCACAGATCTGTACTTCTGAAACAAATAACGCAACATATTTTAAGAAAAAAGAAAAAGAAGAAGATAGCAGGAGAGGAAGAATGAAGGGGAGTAAGTCAGAGGGGGAGACGAACCAGGAGAGATGATGGACTCTGAAAAACAAACTGAGGTTTCTGGAGGGGAGGAGGGTGGGGGGATGGGTTAGCCTGGTGATGGGTATTGAGGAGGGCACATTCTGCATGGAGCACTGGGTGTTATGAGCAAACAATGAATCATGGAACACTACACCAAAACAAATTATGTAATATATGGTGATTAACATAACAATAAAAAATTTAAAAAATAAAGATAAAGTTTACTAAAAAACAAGTTTAGATTTTCCACCTGCTGGAATGAACTGCTAAAGGGAAGACACTACAATGTGGAACATAATTGTGCAAAGTAAACACTCATCAAACACATCAGATCTTTGCTAAAATCGCTTATTAAATGGATGTTGTGGAAGAATCATTTTTGTTTTAAATTCTCTAAAAAACAAAATAGCTTTGGATATAGGAACATTTACTCCTTCCTATATAAACCAAATTAAATATTATGTATATGTATAATGTATTTTGTCCATGCATATCTTAAATGAACCTATCTGTATTGTTCATATAATCAATACAGAATTATTTTAGAATAAATCTTTTCTTGATTTTCAATCTATCAATATAAGAGATGATTAAATTTGGATGACAGTAAACCTAAACTGAAAGTATTACAGAATAAGCTGAATTACAACTTTTGCCCAAACATTAAAAAAAAAATACTATTGATTATAATCAAAACCATTACCTGTCATTGGCATTTACTTCAAGGTCCTAACTTGATACAAAATTTAGACATAAAGAGCCTACATTTATCCTCTTAAGTGCTATCAACATGTTCCCTAATTTCACTTAAACATTTGTTTACTGTGAAATTATGTAGTGCCCCACCACATGTAGGATGTCCACTAACATTTCCAAGCCTTTTCCTTTCTTTTCCTTTCCTTTCCTTTCTTCTTTTTTTCTTTCCTCTTTCCTTTCCTTTCCTTTTTCTTTCTTTCTTTCTTTCTTTCTTTCTTTCTTTCTTTCTTTCTTTCTTTCTTTCTTTCTTTCTTTCTTTCTTTCTTCTTTTTCTTTCTTTCTTCTTTCTTTCTTTCTTTCTTTCTTTCTTTTTCTTTTTCTTTCTTTCTTTCTTTCTTTCTTTCTTTCTTTCTTTCTTTCTTCTTTTTCTTTCTTTCTTTCTCTTTCTTTCTTTCTTTCTTCTTTCTCTTTCTTTCTTTCTTTCTTTCTTTCTTTCTTTCTTTCTTTCTCTCTTTCTTTCTTTCCTTCTTTCTTTCTTTCTTTCGTTCTTCATTCTCTCTTTCTTTCTTTTCTTTCTTTCTCTTTAAATCTAAGTCTTCTCTAGAAGTAAGTTCCAGTATTTGGCTTACAGAAATGTTCACCTACAGTAATTCCAAAGATTTTATCAGAAAAGACAGAGAGGGGTGCCTGGGTAGCACAGTCAGTTGAGCATCCCACTCTTTGTTTCAGCTCAGGTCGTGATCTCAGGCCGCCCCTCCCCCATGGGCTCTGTGCAGAGTCTGCTTGAGATTCTCTCTCCCTGTCCCTCTGCTCCTCCAGCTCATGCTCGCTCTCTCTCTCTAAAATAAATAAGTCTTAAAAAATAGAAAAAAGATGTAATTTTGACTACTAAAATTCTCTTTATGTTTATATTTATATCTGTTTATATATAAGGGAGAGCAAAGATTGAACTTGAAAAATAAGCTTTCACTTAAGAACATGGTAAAGTTTAAAACTGCCAATTCTAACTCTATGACCTCGGGAATGCTAGTTATATAACTTTTTAGTTTCCTGATACATGAAGATAACAGTAATAACTCTCTCATAAATTCTTTTTCTTTTTTTTGAAGATGTAAAACACTGGAAACATTGCCTGACATAGAGTAACTATTACATGTGTTAGTTTTCATTATTATTATTTATTCATATTTTTCCTGCTTTAAATTATATAATGGTGTCTCATTTTCTTCATAATGTTGTAGGGCATACATCCAGATACGATTCACAACAAATGCTAAAGTAAATATCTATACATTCAACCTCACATTTTATCACTTGAATTTCTCCATAGTTTTCTCTACTCAAGCTTGAGCTAAGTCAGTTCCTATTTTATTTGGTTATGAAACAGTCTCCTCCCTTATTTCCTAGGTATTATCATTTATTCACTCTTATTTTGCCTTTGGGATGATGCTTGCATATTTTGCAAAAGAATAAATTTGATTGTGCCATTTGCTTGCTCAAGATAGTTCACTGAATTATCAAGTTTAAATTTAAAATTTAGTAATGACATACAGGTTTTCAAACGCCTATCTAATCAATGTTCTTAGATGTATCCCCTATCAATCAGAAAAATCCCCTGAGTTTTTCACCAGTGTATTATAACCCTCAGTCTGTGTTTCTACTGCTGTCTATATATTTCTGTAATAGCAAATGTGCTATATATTCTGATTTAACTATTATAATTATCTATTCCACTGGACTCTAAACATATTCATCTTTGTATCTTCAGCTAATAGTAAAAAGATAAGTAAGAACAGTGTTCTCTAAAACCATGGTCAGTTTAACATTGTGATGACAATTATGCTTTCATTAACTTAGAAGTTCAAAATATGGAGTTTGAGGAAAATGAATAGAATAAATTATTAAAACTGTAAAATTTTGGTGAAATTCTATTTTTATTACCTTTGTAAACTTTGTTTTTTCTATGAAAGACTTTGAGGAACTGGGGTAATGTCCAGTCATGGATCTCACAGTAAGATAAGATTTTTATATTTTCTAGAATTAGTTCACTTTTTAAAGGAAAAGGAAATAATTCATTAAATAGTGACTGAACTGCAATTTTGTTTTGATTTTCCACTCAAGATATTTTAATAAAATATTCCCTTTCATGTGGTAATTTTTTAAATAGGTATGTCCATGCTCTGGATTTTTTCCATTCTTATAATTTTTTTATCAACTAATATTATTTCTTTTATTATGGTAAAATATATGGCATAAAGTTTACCATCTTAATTGTTTTTTAATTTGGTTTCAATTAATTAACATATAATGTATTATAAGTTTCAGAGGTAGAGTTCAGTGATTCATCAGTCTTTTATAATACTCAGTGCTCATTACATCAGGTGGTGCCCTCCATAACGTTCATCGCCCAGTAACCCTATCCTCCCACCCCTCCCCCTCCAGAAACCCTCAGTTTGTTTCCTATAATTAGGAGTCTCATGGTTTGTCTCCCTCTCTGATTTTGTTTTGATTTAATTTTTTCCTCACTTACCCTATGATCCTCTGTTTTGTTTCTTAAATTCCACATATGAGTGAGATCATATGATAATTGTCTTTCTCTGATTGACTTATTCTGCTTAGCATAATACCCCCTAGTTCCATTCATGTCATCCATGTCATTGCAAATGGCAAGATTTCATTTATTTTTTTTTGATGTCTGAGTAGTATTCCATTGTGTATATATACGCCACATCTTCTTTATCCATTCATCTGTTGATGGACATCTGGGCTCTTTTCATAGTTTGGCTATTGTGGAAATTGCTGCTATAAACATTGGGGTGCATGTGCCCCTTCGGATCACTACATTTGTATCTTTGGGGCAGATACTTAGCGCAATTGCTGGGTCATAAGGTAGCTCTATTTTCAACTTTTTGAGGAAACTCCATACTGTTTTCCAGAGTGGCTGCACCAGCTTGCATTCCCATCAACAGTGTAGGACGGTTCCCCTTTCTCCGCATCCTCGCCAATGTCTGTCATTTCCTGACTTGTTAATTATAGCCATTCTGAACTGGTGTGAGGTGACATCTCACTGAGGTTTTGATCTGTATTTCCTTGATGCCAAGTGGTGTTGAACGTATTTTCATGTGTCTGTTGGCCATTTGGATGTCTTCTTTGAGAAATGTCTGTTCATGTCTTCTGCCCATTTCTTGATTGGATTATTTGTTCTTTGGGTGTTGAGTTTGGTAAGTTCTTTATAGATTTTGGATACTAGCCCTTTATCTGATATGTCATTTGCAAATATCTTCTTCCATTCTGTCGGTTGTCTTTTGGTTTTGTTGACTGTTTCCTTTGCTGTGCAAAACTTTTTATCTTGATGAAGTCCCAGTAGTTCATTTTTGCCCTTGCTTCCCTTGCCTTTGGAGACGTGTCTGGCAAGAAGTTGTTGCGGCTGAGGTCAGAGAGATTGCTGCCTGTGATGTCCTCAAGGATTTTGATGGATTCCTGTCTCACATTTAGATCTTTCATCCATTTTGAGTCTATTTTTGTGTGTGGTGTAAGGAAAGGAGGAAATTTCCAGTTTCATTCTTCTGCATGTGGCTATCCAATTTACCCAACACCATTTGTTGAAGAGACCTTTTTCCACCATCTTAATGGTTTTTGAGTGAGGAGTTTCACAATGTTTTTTCTGAACCAACTTTAAACAATTTTATCATGAAAATGAATGTTAAGTACATTTAGTAACATATTTTGTTTAATATATTATTTTGGACCCATTTTCATTATTTACACATACATTAAAAATATATAATTTAGAAATACTGCAATCAAACAGTTTATACAAAAGTTTATGGGACAGTTTCATTTCTCTGAACTAGGATTACAAAAGCATTACCTAATAAGCAAAGTATTGTATTTTTAAAACACGAAGAACTGAATATGAACATAAATATAAGAAGCTTTATTTTTCTAAAAAAAAGGCATATAGAAAGGTAAAATAAATTAGAAAATTGTAGCATTTGTACTTCCATTTTATAATTGTGACTGTGGTAGTTTGCATGCCATTAACTTAGCTTATGAGATTGGTACTTTAAATATCTGATTCAGTTCTTATCACTTTACTTTTTATCTGTAAATCTCAAAATTGTGTAACACTTTGGGAGATATTAAGTATTTCTCTATTTAAAGTTTAAAAAAATAAAAAAAAATCTGTTTCCAATTGTGTTCAGCATAGTTGATATTATGGCTGACAAATTCAGTGATTTCTAGTTAATTAGATGAACTAGAAATCCCATTTAGAAATAGTCTAAACACATCTCCATAAATGTCAGAATAGCCTACTTCAGCAGCAATTTGCTTAAATATTCGTATGAGTCTCAAGACAGGCAGTGATTATGTGGTATCCAGAATCATGGTCCTTTAAAGGTGTCTATAGTTTAATCCCTGGAAACTGTGAATACCTTACATTAAATGCAAAGGGGATTTTGCCGATGTTTTTAAAGTTATTGAGGGTTTTTGTTTTTGTTTTTACTTCAATTAGCCAAAATACAGTACATCATTAGTTTCAGATGTAGAGTTCAGTAATTTATCGATAACATCCAGTGGTCATCACATCAAGTGCCCTCCTTAATGCCTCTTATTGAGTTTAAAATAAGAAGATTATCCTGGAATCTAGTCATATGAGTACCTTCTCAGATAATTTCCTCCTCTTGTAGGCAGAGAGTGCAGCAGAAGAGTAGTCAGAGATATTCAAATCATAAAAGAGTCTCAACATGTCAAGATATTTGAAGCACGAGAGAGATCTAACACGCTGGATGTGAAATGTAGTGGCCTGTGTGCAAAAAGTATAGACAGCCAAATTCTCCAGGAGCTAGGGGGAGCCCACCACTGACATCTGGCAAGGACACAGAAACTCATTTCTACAACAGCAAAGAACTAGATTAGGCCAACAACCAGAATAAACTTGGAAGCTGATTCTACCCAGAGCCTGATGATAAGAACCCATCACCAACACTTTAATTTCAGCCTTGAGAAACCTGGAGCAGAGAAGCATGCAAGGCAACCTGACTTCTCACCTATAAGAATGTGAGCTAGTAAATGGGTGTTGTGTTAAACTGCTAACATTGTGGACATATTTTTATGGTAGCAAAACAAAACTAAAACAGAACACTGTGGAGATTTTCAACAATTTGCTTAACTTCTACATGCCCCATTCCTCTCAACACTGCGATGGGAACACTATGAACATATATGAGACAAAATTTTTTTCTGAGCAAAAGGAAATATAAAGCTGATAGATTCTTGGCAGTTGGACAGAATGTAGTATATATCATAAAATATTATTTTATTATAATTATTAAAGTATGGTGCTCCAATTTATTTACAGAAAGGGAAGCCAAAAATCCAGGCACATTTGTGCATTTTTTCATCCAAAAAGCTCCTCTTTCTATGAGATAAATGTGAGCAGGACTTCTATCCACAGAAAACTTATTGAACATCTAGTCAAAGGAAGGCAATTTGTCCTGGATCAGTGTTCATGAACTGGTAAGCTGAGATCTCATAGACTGGACCTTGTGGACTGATAGGTTTGTAAGTGTATTAGTTTACTCAATTGAAAAGTAAATTGAAAGAATTTTCTGCATGGCTTCTTTTGACTGAGAATGAAGAGTGACTGTACCTTTTGTAGAATCAGGGGCTTCTCCTCAATGACCTGTACCCCTGTTCTCCACTACACTAACAAATCAGCTTCCAAATGGTATAATATCATCTGAAGGTAGATTCTGATAAGTATGCACACTAAAAACTATAAATAAACTACTAAAATAACAAAACAAAAATTTAAATCTAATATCCAACAAAGAAAAATGGAATCAATATGAGAAAAGCAAAAAAAAAAAGTAAAAATGTGCACCATAAGAATCATATGCCATAACAGAAAATAGTGAGATGTTTGAGATGTTCAATTTAAACCCAACCGTGTAAGTAATACAATTAAATGGAAGTGATAAAAACATGCATTTACATGTCAGAGATTTTCAGACTGGATAAAAGAGCAAGACCAAAATGTATGCTACCCAGAAGAAATGCATGTTAAATGTAAAGATGCAAGTATGTTAAAAATAAAAGCATACTCTGCTAACACTAGTGAAAAGGCTGAAATGCTATCACAATATCAGATAATGTGGGTTTCAAAACTATAACCAGAGTTAATTAAATTCATTTCTTAATCACAAAGAGGTCAAATAATTAAGACATAACATTCTTAAATGTTGGTGTACCTAATAACGAAACCTCAAAATGTGTGAAGCAAGATGTGACAGAACTGCAAGGAAAATAGACTTTCAACAAAATAGACATTCAACAGATTTCAATGCCCTTCTCTAAAAAAACGATACAAAGTGCAGAGATGAGTTCAGTATGAATATTGAAGACTTGGATAATACTACTAACAAATTTGACATACTTGATATTTATAGAACACTCTTATCAACAACGGCAAAATACACATTATATTCTTGAATGAAGTAACATTTCTCAAGATATACTATATTCCAGGCCAAAAAAATCAATCTCAGTATGCTTATAAGAATATAATTCATATAAAAGTCTGTATTGATGAAACTAAATTGGAGATGAATAGCAAAAGCAATCACTTAAAAATCTCCACATAATTAGAAACAAACTTGGACACTTCTAAATAACCAATGGGTCAAGGAAAAATTCAAAAGAGAAATTATAAAGGATCTGGAACCAAATAAATTTGAACCTGCAACATATAAAATTTTCTAGTATGCTGCTAAAACAGCACTTAACATGAAATTCATACCATTGAATGCCTTTGTTAGAAAAGAAGGAAGATACTAAAATCAGTGACCTCAGCTTTCCCCTTAAAGAAACTATAAAACAAAGAACAAATTAGGCCTAAAGAAAGAAGACAGAGGAAATAATAAATATGAGGGTAGTAATCAGTAAAGCAGAATACAGACATTAGAGATAATCAATGAACCCAAAAGCTAGTTGTTTGAGATCAAGTAGATAAACTTCTAGCCAGATTGTTCAGAAAAGAGAATAGATATGTGTCACCAATGTGAGGACTTAAAAGAGATAGCTTTGCCATATATGAAAGTCAAATGATGATAAGGAAATATAAACGACTTTATATCAATAAATTTTAACTTAAAAAATGAAAAAATCCCTTGAAATACAAAACTTAAATCTCAGAAGAAAGGTATAACGTGAATAGCCCTATAATTATAAAAGAAATAGAATTTGTAAATTAAAAATGTCCCGCAAAAAATTACAGGCCCACAGAATAAATTCTACTAAACACTTAAGGAAGAGATATTACCAGCCCTAAACAAAATTTTTCAAAAAATTTAAGCGGTAAAATTGTTTCCCAATTCATTACATGAGGTTACTATTCCCCTGATACTAAAACCAGAAAAAGATGCCATAAGGAAAAAAAAATCCCACATTAACATAAATGCAAAAAAAAATCTAAACAAACCATTAGCAAATAGAATTCAACAAAAAAGGAATCATACATCATGATCAAATGGGGCTTATTCCAGTAATACAAGTTTGGAAGATCAATGTAATAATGGAAATGTAATTCACCATATTAAAACACTAAAGGAAAAACCACATAATCATCTCTACAGGTAGAGGTACTTATTATATCTAATAATATATGGTTTTATATTTTAAAGCCAGTTTGAATGGATGTTACCGCTTCTTGCTACTCAAAAGTATTCTCATACAGATTTTGGCACCAGAAAATGGAGAATGGTAAAAGATGCTGAAATGTGAAAATCAGAGGGTGGAGAATTAAGCCATAGGAAGTTAAGATGCTACGTTTTCTGTCTAAAAACTTGGTGACACTTGTTTTGCACATACTAGAGTTGGTCCCCTAGACACAGAGCAACAAATGAGTCACTATAGTTGTGCAACTCATCTTTCTTATGGCTACAGAAGATAATAAACAGTGAAGGAAGACCCTTCCCAGAAGCTGGAACCAATGTTCATGTTGGACAATTCGATATATGTTTTGCTCTATTTGCCTTTTTAATATGTTTTTATTATAATGACTCTTTATAATTTAAAATATCATTGGTAGATAAATGTTTCTAAATATGATTCTGTACAAGTTAGAATTTAACCAAATTCTAGTCCATGAGACATAAGGGAATGTCTTTGGTGAATTTTTGTGGAAAGTTTGCGGTCTCCATAGAAAGAATTATGGAAAAAATGGTTTATCATGTCTTTTGCCCTTTAAACATCATGCCTAGAAATTTAGGTTTCTATCAATTCTCAGAGTTCTAGCAACATATGAATAAATTCCATACTGATATTAATAGAACAGGGGGAAAATTAACCTAGGTCCAAAGATATCATTACCTCCAAAGGATCAATTACTCATGATTCCTGTCCCACCACTAAACTGCTTATAAGAAAAGTCATGTAATCATATTTATGTTAGACATTGTTTGCAAACAAATGTATCCTGGCAGTGTTTGATAAACACATACACTAATGGTGATAGAAAACACCTGAAGACAGTTTGGCAAAATGTAATAAAAGTCTAAAAATCTCACTCTTCAATAAATTTTTAGTCTAGAAGTCTTTCCTGGGGAAGTCATTTCAACTAAAAACAAGTATTTATGCCTAAATATTCATCACATAATTACTTATAATAGTGCAAACTTACAAAAATCATAATCATTTACAATAAGCTCTTGCTGTAAAGACAGATCCATAAAACTAATGTTTTCCAGCTTAAAAAAAAATGTGTTTGAAGTTAATTTAGCTCAGGGAAATACTTAGAGGATAGAGTTTAGTAAGAAATATAAGACAATTTGTTTATACGGATCTATCTATTATGCTTAAAATATAGAAAGATTTTGAAAATATAGAAAGATGCTGATAATTGTTTTGGATAACGGAATTATAGATTTTCCAATTCTTTTCAAAATTCTATACTCATTTTTTACAATGAGAAGAGTTTTCACTATGGAAAAGTAATATACATAGTATTATTATAATGAGCTTGACTATGTCATAGACAACAAAATTATAGGAAGTAGATTTCTAACTATTGCATTTGAATTGCATTAAGCATGTGTCCTTACAATTCATAAGGTAAAAAGTGATGCATTTAAATATACTACTTCTATTCCTCACCCCAATACTTAAATTTTTATTTTATATGAAATATAATTTTACCTGTTGCATGTTTTATTACTTATTCTGATGGATCACAAATGAATTTTTGGTTGTGACAAAAATTGATTTGTTATTCATTGGATATATTATCAAAAGCATATAAAAGGTTAAAAGTGAGAGTTAGAATGTATGTATATTTTTTAACATTAGTTATCTTTAGATTTTCCAATAATGGGAAATACATAATCTGACTATTGTATGTTTGATTAAATTACATTTGCAGGGACTTTAATAGATCAATATTAAACTTAGGCAATTCAAAATCCCAAGCAGAGTTTGTTTGGTTATATTTTAAATTTTACTTTAACTTATAAGTTATATAACGTAGTCTTCATTTCCTACAAAAAGTAAGTCTCCCAGGGCATTCCCCTCACTAACCAAAGTTGGTATCAATTTTTCCACTCAGCCAAGATTTGAGTTTCATAAGTTCTTTTTATAAACACTTTGCACAGCTCCATTGAATTAAATCACATTAGGGAAACCTGGGCCAAGTTAGATTTGACTTGTCTACCTAGCACTTGAAACCAACCCGAAGGGAATGCAAGACCCCTGCATATAGCTCAAGTATAGTTAGGAACCAAGGTTACATGGAAATGAGAATGTATAGGCAGCTCCACTATCTGTCTGCAAAGTCCTTCCTGATTTGCTTGTCGAAAATGTTACAGGTTTAGTTAAAGCAGGCAGCACCAGGGGGAAAACCCAGGAAGACAGCTGCCTTCTCTTCTGTAACAGAACAAGGCAACACTCACTAATAAGAGTTGGGACCTGTCTAACCTAATCACAGAAATCTCAAATCGTTTCTCAGTAGTCTATCTATCACTGACACACCTGAATCCTTAAAAATTTTTGCATGCATGAGTAATAACTAATCCTTTTACTCTATTCAAATGAGATTTTTTGCCTTTTATAGATCACAGGCAACTTCCAATAAAATTAATTAAATAAATAAAATGAAATGAAATGAAAAAATGAAATTTCGAGTTCATTTGGCTTTGGGTTACAACAGTAAAATATTGCACAACACATGTGATATAGTTTTTTTATGTGTATAAAGATATACAAGAGATCTCCTATTTCTATTATAGAGATTGAAGTCACTCCAAATTTAGTGTAAATAATTTAGACTATATATTACAACTTAAATTAGTTTATATTTCCAGGTGGTGGAAGAAGTGAAGCCATCACCTCAGCCATAGTTTCAGGTTATATATGTTACTAGTCATACTAAAAGACTTTCATCATGTTAATATAAAAAGTTATATTACATTTTTTTTTTTACTTGGGCTACTGAATATGCTATCTGTATGTGAACTGAGAAATGTTTCTCTCACTATTGAGCAAAACTTCTGTTTAATGGCAAACTACCACCCTTTTCAATAATCTTTTCATTGCTTATGTCACTTATAAAAATATAGGTACCTAGTTTGTTTCTTTTAATATCAGTCATCAACCCAAATAAAAGCATTGCACAAATAAAAAGGGGTATCAGCTAATACTTGTCTTTATGGAAAATTATTTAACATATGTCATCTCATCTGTAAAATGGGGGAAATATTACAGTTGCAATGTTGCTAATATTAAATATATGACAATAAAGTTTCTGGCATATAGGAAGATTCAGTAAATGACATTTTTCATACATTCATCAAATAAATTTTGACTTCCTATTATGGAATATGTGTAGTTACATTCTGAGTAGTTAATATTACTAACAAATAAACATATCCATTTTTGAGCTATTTCCTAGTATATCAAACAATCAACTTGCTGAACAGCAGTCCATAATATGCCATAGTTCAAATAAAACATTATGGATTGTTAAAGGAGCAATGTATTTAGCACATAAAATGTAGATGAGTCATGTGATCTATGTTAATCCCTGTCAAATTCTGTTTGAAACCTAAAAATTTTTAAATATTACAAACATTTTTATTGAAATATTTTTCTGTGTATATGTTTAAATGAATGATTGATATTTAACATAATTTTTTTTATTCAGAGATAAAGTACTAGGTTTCCCTCATACTGTAATGTGAAGGATCCTAGAAAATCTACCCAAAATCACCTCCATGTCTATTATTAATAGCAAAACTCCTACCTTTATTAATTTGTACATCTATTTTACTGTCTTTTATATTTTTTTTAATTTTTTATTGTTATGTTAATCACCATACATTACATCATTAGTTTTTGATGTAGTGTTCCATGATTCATTGTTTGCGTATAACACCCAGTGCTCCATGCAGTACGTGCCCTCTTTAATACCCATCACCAGGCCAAACCTCCCATCCCCCTCCCCTCTAGAACCTTCAGTTTGTTTTTCAGAGTCCATCGTCTCTCATGGTTCGTCTCCCCCTCTGATTTCCCCCCCTTCATTCTTCCCCTCTTGCTATCTTCTTCTTCTTCTTTTTTTTTTTTTTAACATATATTGTATTATTTGTTTCAGCAGTACAGATCTGTGATTCAACAGTCTTGCACAATTCACAGCACTCACCATAGCACATACCCTCCCCAATGTCTATCACCCAGCCACCCCATCCCTCCCACCCCCCACCACTCCTGCAACCCTGTTTGTTTCCTGAGATTACTGTCTTTTTTTAAAGAATAAACAATTCTACTCTAAGTTATTTAGCTGATCCAGTTGGCTCCCTACCCAATATTTATTTACTGTTTTCTTCCTTCCCAGCAAGATGCTGATTTTGTTCTGTTGGCCACCCTCCACCACAGAAGGTGATCCTTTATCAATCTCCAGGAACATATCCTGACTGGTCTATGACCATCATGGCACTCTCATATATATTATCATTTATTGAATTTGAAAAAAAAAGCATGACTGATTGTGATTAATAATGAGATATGAGGGAAAAGCTCCTGTGTGTTTTTCTGGGAAATGTGTCCTTTATACTAGCCTATGAAACAAATCCAAGAATAAAGAACCCTTCTTCTTTATGAAGATATTATTTACTCTGAATGTAAAACCTGGAAAGACTTGAAGAAATGTCTTTTGCTCTAGGTTGAAGCTACAATATAAAAGACAAAAGAAACAAGCAAGAGGCTGAACCTGAAGATATTTAGATCCTTCCTAATATCTGGGGATCCTATTACATGAAATAATATAACATCCTTATGTTATAAGCAAGTGAGTACAATCTTCTTTTATTTCCTGCTAAGGTTATCCCAACTACTAATTGTTACCCAAGAGAGAATCAGTTTTGTCATTTCTTTTCAATAAAACGATAGCATTGGCATCAAGGAAACTGGGAAACTGGGAAGTGGTAGATTAAAAAGGATATATCGTAGCAGCAAAGAAATATCAAACCATACCCTTCACAATTTCCTGTAACACATGCCCAGGAGCCAACACTGAATTTCAAACAGGTTGTTCTCAGAGCTAACATCAAAGCACAGGTATTCCTCTAAATCTTTATCTTAATAGGATTTATAAAGTTAAATAGAAATTAAAAATTTTTCTAACACTAATAATCTCATTTGCATAGATCTAAATTTGCATGTGTTAGAATTTAAATGCAGATTTTAAACTTTTATATCTTCTCAGAGACTATCACAGTGTCTTATGTAACATATTGTGAACAAAATTACTTATATAAAGTCCTTAAAATAAAGTTATCTACTCTGTTAATGACCAGATTTCTATCCTAAATGTTGGAAGCATTTAGTCCCTGATTTTACATTTTTTTTCATTCTTACAATATCAGGTTTCATATCTGCAATTTCCAGGAAAACAAATGTGATTAAAACTAGGTTAGAAACAAAAGCAGAAGAACTCTGTGAAATCACTTTAAGATTTCAGATTAATGTAGGCATTAATGTCACTTTTTCGCTAAATTTACAGGTTTCCTAAGAACTTTGTAGCAGGCACTGTAGACTGGCTACCCCAGATTCACTCATAACCCATTCCTCTACTGAGAAAATGCTCACTCTTCCTGGACTCCATGGAGTTTCTTGTGCAATTGCATTTATGTCTAACAAAGTATTTACAAGGAATTTATGTTTGGATCTTCTTAAGAGTATTACAGACCTACGGTTTTGACATTTGCCCTTTTCTTTTGTTCTTTCCCTTCTATCTGCTTGGAACACAGAATGAAAGCCTTTATTAAGAACAAAAGATTTTGAAATTGTAGACGTTATACATCAATTTTAGTGTTCATTATTTTTTAAATTACACAAGAGCTCATGACTATATTGTAATTAAATGGCAAACATTCATTTACAGAAATATAAGAAGATCTCCTTACTTTCTTAGGAGACAGAATATTTCCTACCTAATTGTTCCTACCCCATCACAAACCAACATTGGTAGCAGGACAAATGTCAATTTTATCATGATAGAGTTGAGTTGGGGGGATGTAACTCAGTATGATGTCCAAATGGAACTTCTGAATCTCAGAATAAGACTTACTAATTCAGTCACATATTCTACTAATCACAGATAGGATTCCCCATATCAAAGAAGAGTCTAGCCAAGTGACAGAAGCCACGATGAAGATAATACAAACTTGTTCTCCTTGGGACTGGATTTGCTCCTAAAAGGAAGTAGGCAGAGTAGGCTACCCATGCCTACTTAGTCTTTCTGGTAAGACTCAATATACAAAGGATATGAGACCTTCACTCTAAGCCTTCACTCTCATCCTGGCAGATTGGACAGTGGACAGTAAAGTCGGAGGGTACTTACAGAAAATCTTTTGTATTGGAAACCAGGAAGGTGTTCTATCTTTAACATATAAAAGTACTACTGATGGTATGGATTTATGTGTTAGATACTTTATCACTTTAAAAAATAATTTTACAAATGATTTTATTTATTCATTTGTCATAGAGAGAGTGGGAGAGAGCACAAGCAGAGAGAGTGGCAGGCAGAGGGACAGCACGAGCAGGGGGGAGGAGCAGAGGGAGAGAGAGAAGCAGACTCCCAGATGAGCGGGGAGCCCAATATGGGGCTTGATCCCAGGACCCTGGGATCATGACCTGAGCCAAGGCAGACGCTTAACTGACTGAGCCACCCAGGCTCCCCTAATAAATAATTTTAAACATGTATTTGAGAATCTTTCTTTAAACCAGTTTAATTTATGTAAAAATATTTTTTTATCCCCTGCTTATATTTATAAGTACATTTCCTCCTTCATTATAAAATGTATGCTGGTGAATTGTAGCTTTGATGACTGATGTCAATTGGCTAACATTCAAATTGCAAGATACTTAAAGTATGTATGACTGCAAGTAAAAATACATGCATATGACCAATATTTGAGAAAAATGTGCCATTTGGCTGTAGAACACAGCAATAGAAATCAGATAAATCCATAAATCAACATAATTATAATAGAGACCCTAGACTTTTCATGAAACTAGAAAAATAGTTTCTGAAGGTCTCATATAAAGGACATAGGCAAAACTAACTGAAGTGATATTTATAATGATAAACAAAGGACATTTTGCCTCCCAGCTACCTAAATATTTCATAGCAAGAGCCCTTACAAGTCTTAGAGGGGTCCTAAATTGGGGTAGGTATAACCCAACCCCTTTCATCAGCTCCCTGTATACTCCATCCTTGGCTGGGAAGAGCTGGTGAAAAGCTTAGCTTCCATGAAACCATGGAGATGGAATTTAGAGCACAGACCTGATTTGGAAGTCTGTGAGGCACATTCTCTTGTCCCGGTCATGCATCAATAAAGAAAAGATACAGCACTGACATACAACTGAAAAGATATTAAAATTTAAGAAATATGTTTTTGAAATTACAATAAGAAGTATATGGTTAAAGTAGAAACAAAAACAAAGGTAAAAGGATCAATTGATACTTGGACTAGATTAAAATATAAACTTTGATAAAATAAGAAACAACATTAACAACATTTAAGAAAAAGTACATACTAGGGTAAAATAGATGAGATTTCTAGAATATAAAAATGTCAGTATTTATAATTCATATAAAATTTCCCAAGTCAATAAGAAAGTTCAGCCATTTCATAAAAATGGGTAAATTATTGGAATATGAAAATCTAAAAAGACATTTTCCAAACATCAAATAATCTTTTGTAGTAATTCATAGCATGCCTTGGAACATCTAGAAAATCCTAGAGTAATTTATTAGAGGCAGCAAAAAGCTCTGGAAGCAGTCCAGATGCACAAACAGAAACATTTTCCTTCTCAAGACATTTGGGGAATTCTGAAACTGTGCAGGATGGTTGGTCACAGTGCTAGGCTAAAACCTCTAAGTAGCAGACTAGATATGCCAACAGTTACTCTCCAGGGAAGAAATAAAAACCTGCCAGACTCACCCGCAAGGTCAAATCTCGTTCACTGACACGGGGATCCAGTCTCCTTACAAAGGGAGAATGGGGAAGGAGAGACTTCATATTTATTCTCACATTCAGAAATGGTACACGACCTGTTGCTCATGGACCTTTGGTCTTGTAATTATATATAACAATCCAATTTCTGTGGAAGAGAATAGGTTATATTGGATAAGTAAAAGTTTCTGCCCTTTCAACCATCTACCATATTCTTTTCCAGGCAGACAAAATGAAACATTTTTCTTTTTGAAAAATGGAATTTCAATTTTTTGGTTCATACTCATAATGTAGTACTCTCAAGCAGAAATAATAAATCAAATACATTTGACCCCTCTAAGACTTGTAAGGGCTCTTGATATAAAATATTTAGATAGCTGGGAAGCAAATGCCCTTTTTTATCATTATAAATATCATTTTATGTATTTTTTTGCATATATCCTTTACATTAGTTCTAGAGTATTCCATGAGTTAAAGATAACAGTTTAAAATAGTTGTTTTCTGCAGCACTCATGAAAATAAATTTTTAAAAAATAGAAATGATAAAGTAAAAGAATAATGCTAACCCTCTATAGATTTTGCCACTTTTGCTGTATTTGCATGTTTGTTTCTGAGGTGTGTTTAGCAATTTTGCAGGGTCTTTACTTTCATCTATAAGGACTGAGTAAACTATTTGGAGAAATTTATCCCTATTTCTGGAATATATAATATAAATTTATCCCTATTTCTGGGAATGAAATAATTTTCTTTTTTTTTTCCACCTCTGCTGCACAGAATTCCAGGGAATTCTAAACATCAAGAATAAAAAACAAAATAAGCTCAAGTGCACACACACAAACACACAAAATCAGAGGTGTTTTATTACCTGGGGACATAAAAGTTTAGAGCCAAGAAGATAGAATGTAAGTCAGTAACTTGAATATCCAGGTTACTGACAAATTTGCCAACTCTGAAGAAAGCTGTCAATCCATGATTGATGAGGAGTGAGTGATATTTTGGATTCACTAACTCTACATGAAAGCATCCTTGAGGCATTCTGGTAGAAAGACCCCGGATGTCTAATTCCGCACCAAGTAATGTCTGCATTACTTAAATGAATCTGTAGCATACTTCAAGACAAATACATGAAATGAATGTAAAGAACTTAAGATATCCTGACTTTTCAGAAAATAAATTTTTTTCACATACTTTTCCAATTTATGTTATATTACATAGTATAAGTAATAATTTTATCTTCCATTTTTCCTGAGTTTTATCTATAACTTCCAATTTATAGAATAACCTACCTAAAAACCAGAGTTGTGGTTTTTTAGTAGAATAGTGATTAATATTTTCATCCTCATTTGATGAATGGTTATCTTAGAAAACAGTTTAGTCTGATTTACTGAATTCAATGATAATTATGATGATAAAAGCAACTAACAGTTCCTGGAAACTTGTTCTGTAACTTGCATTCTCCTAATGTGATGCGCCTATATTAGTTACATAAATTATCTCATAACTTCCATTTTACCAATTAGGAAAATAAATCAGGTAAAAGAATTTAAATAACATAATCAAGATTATATGGCTAATAATAGGCAGCAATGACATTTGACTCAGAAGTCCTGTGTGAAAGGCTATGCTTTCTGCTATTCTAATACTGCTTTCTCAATTTAAACTAGTCAAGTTATTAAAATAACAAAGTGAATTATGCAAATATATATAAATATTACTGTAAAACATTATAAAAGTAAAAAATTAAATAAATGAGTCCTTCACCCATGTTTTGTAATATTTTCACTGACATTTAAAGCAGGAGTAAGTTCTACAAAAAACACTTATTAAATATACTTTTACAATTTTGGAAGAAAACAAAAAATGTTTTTGGAAAACATTCTATTTATATAACGAGTTCATTTAATATTATTGTTTAATTAAATTCTATTTCCTTTTATCAATGTTCTTTTATTTCTAAGTCTAAAAGAAAATTAATAGCTTGAATGCCCATTTGACTAACTGCTTACTGACCTAGGGTCAGTATTTCTACTTGGCTTTATTATTTTCCACATGAGACCCAATTCCCTGGTGGACTAATTTGAACAAGTCCTTGCAAAATATTAATTAGGTGTACTAGTGAATGCAAAAATGGCAAAAATTCTCTGTAGCTAAAGATCAGCTTTCTGCCTTTGACAAGTCTATGCTTTCTATGTGGTCTCTTCATCATAGATTTCTCAATCCCCAAAGATAAATTAATTATTTATTCCTAGACTGCCTCAACCTATTTCATCTTTATCTGATTAAGACTAATTATTGCCTAGATGCTGATCTGTTCACAGGAAAATATTCTTTGGAGAACTGGAAATTGAGGTGAGAAGCTTTGTAAAGAGTACTACAATACAAAATACTACACCTGAGTAAATATAGAATACTAAAGGGGTTATCCATACCTATAACAAATGCACAAAAAATTTTGTTTGTGTGTAGAAATCTTTGTCATAGTCAACTGATAATATAGAAGCAAATATTATTTATTTGAATTATAAAATAATAATACATTATAACTTTTGTAATGAGAGACAGAATGACATGTTTTAAATGTGATGGGTCCTGTGTATTCTTTTATATTTATGGTTAGGACTTTGACTTCCTATATAAAATTCATATGGCAGTCTTTGCTTTTAACTGTAGTTTTTAAATGTACATTTCATGACCTATGAATTATTTTCATGATCTCATTCTTAGGTGAGTGGAGTTTCTTTCTTGCTTTCTTTCCTCCTGTCTTTTTTTCTTTTTTTAAGATTTTATTTATTAATTTGACAGAGAGAGACAGCGAGAGAGGGAACACAAGCAGGGGGAGTAGGAGAGGGAGAAGCAGGCTCCCTGTTGAGCAGGGAGCCCAATGCAGGGTTCGACCCCAGAACTCTGGGATCATGACGTGAGCCCAAGGCAGACGCTTAATGACTGAGCCACCCAGGCACCCCTCTCCTGTCTTTTTTAAATCTTTAACCATCATTTCTTCCTTTCTCACTTCTTTTCTTACTTCCTTCCCTCTTCCTTGCTTCCCTTCCAGGTTTTCTTTCTTATTTTACTTGTTTGCTTTCTCTTTTGTATTATTTTTCTTTCTTATTTATTTTGATAAGTAAGAATCTTAAAATTCTATACTAAATATAATTTAATATGACAAATCAGATGAAAGAATAGTTAATATATTGTATGTTACAATCTCAAGACATGAAAATATTACTCTATCTGAATGGGAAAAGAAATACAATATGAAATTATTCTATCCTTGGAGATGCTCATATGTGCATTTCATTTTTAAAAATACCTTAAAAAATGCTAGCAACATTTTGAAATTATAATAAAAGTAATCATATGAATTCCTCTTCCAATAGTATCCTAAAATTTAATTGGATTTAGAACTTCATAAATTTTATTTTCCTTAAGAAAGAGAGTATTTTTCCTTAGTGCCATTTTGAGTTTAGGTTTTATTAACATGATTTTGAAAAAGCTTAGTATGGTTTCATCAGATCCCTCCAGACCATGATTGACTGATTACATAGCATTTTTTTTCTTCAGTGTATTAGAAGCGCTAACCAAAATTGGAACTACAATGGCTTACTTTTAATGAGAAAAATATTATTAGCTACTCAGAAATAAATGGCATGGGGAAAAAAAAATGAGTCAGATCTAGAAATACAAATAAATCAAAATCAATGTTTATATTGAAAGGAAAAAATGATGTAAGAAGTTTAAATGAGTTCTATCCTTTGAAATATGATTTTTCCATATCCGTGATATTTTCTGAATCATTCCCAAAATGGTTAATTTTTAGCTTATTTTTCTACAAGAATGAAACACAAAATCATTAATTCATTTAAACATTTGCTTTAAGTATTGCTATTAAAATGCCATATTATTACATAGCTTAGAGGTCAAATTTTCTTCATTTCAATTTGTATTTTCCTTAAATTGTAATTTAAGTTTGGTTGACCTACAATATTATATTAGTTTCAGGTGTACACCATGGTGATTTAACAGTTTTATATATTACACAATGCTCATCATAAGTGTAGTTACCATCTGTCACCCTACATTATTATAATATTAGTAACTATATTCCCTATGTTGTACTTAATTCATATTTTCTTATGTATGAGAATCATGTGCTATGATCTTAATGTTTGTCTCCTCCCAAAATTTATATGTTGAAATTCTAATGCCCGTTGAGATGGTACTGATAGGTAGATATTTTGGAAGGAAATTTGGTCATGAGGGTGGAGCCATCATGAACAAGACTGATGCCCTTATAAAGGAGACCCAATACAGTTTCCTAACCTCTTTAACCATGTGAGGATATGGGAGAAATTGCTGGCTATGAACCAGAAAGTAGGCCATCAGCAGAATGAGATTGCTAGTACCTTGATCTCATACTTTCCAGTCTCCAAAACTTTGAGAAATCAATTTCTGTTGTAGTAGTTTGAATAGAATAAGACAACAGGAAAGAACAGTGCCTGTTCTGAACTATCAGAGTAAAAAAAAACCTCATCATTCATGAGGAGTTGGGTAGAAGACTAAGAAGAGTCATGTGTCCTTTAGTGGGGAAAAGCAACCCCAGACCACATGTGGCTCTGACCTGATTTAACAAACACCTAAAAGTATGACTCAAAAAGATCCGTTTCCAAGTAGCTCAATTGTGTCCCAGAACTAAGCTCAAAACAATTTACTTACAAAAATAACCAAGATCCAAAAGGAAGAATCCAAAATACCTGATATATCTCAGGAAATTTACCATTCATTAAAAGAAGAGAAGAACACAGCCCACCATGAGCAGAATGCTTATCAATCAAAATGGATGCAGAAATGACATTATTGATAAAACTAGGAGGGCGTCTGGGTGGCTCAGTTGGTTAAGCGACTGCCTTCGGCTCAGGTCATGATCCTGGAGTCCCTGGATCGAGTCCCACATCGGGCTCCCTGCTTGGCAGGGAGTCTGCTTCTCCTTCTGACCCTCCCCCCACCTCATGTGCTCTCTCTCTCTCATTCTCTCTCTCTCAAATAAATAAAAATCTTAAAAAAAAAAGCTTTAAAAAAAACTAGTAGTTATTACAACTGCATTCCTTATGTTCAGAAAGCTAGAAAAAATATTTAAAATGTTGAGAAATATAGAATTTACTTTTAAAAATGCAAAACATTTCTAGAGATAAAGCCTTCTATGTCTGAAATGAAACAAAAACTGGTTGGAGTTAATGGCCGAATAGAGAAAACAGAAGAAAAGATGTGTAAAACTGAAGCATAGCCATTGAAACGATCCAAATTGAAAAACATCTGGAAAAAAAAAGGCAACAGAGCCACAGGGAACTATGGAAAAACTTTGGGTGACAGCAATTACATGAAAGTACATACACTTTACAGCCCCAAAAGAGATGAGAAATAACAGAAAAATATTTGAAGAAATAATGGCCAACGTTTTTTCCATAACTAGTAACAAATACAGACCCGCTTATATAAAATCTCACCAAACCCCATGCACAAGAATCATGAGGAAAACTATATACAAAGACACATATTAATCAAATTGTTTAAGACGGGTGATAAAGAGAAAAGCTTAAAAGCCAGAGAGAAAGGTATATAATATATACTGGAAAAAACATAAACATGTTAATAAATTTCTCATCAGAAACGATGCAAACCAGAAGACTGGAGAAAATTCTTTAAAGTATTGAAAGTAACAAAGCTATCAACCTAGAATTCTTTGCCTAGAAAAAATTGCTTTCTTATGTGAAAATGAATAAAGACCTTTTTATACACTTAAAAACTAATAGAATGCACCAATGGCAGGCTTGCACTACAAGAAATGTGAAAGAGAATCCTTGAAGCAGACAGAAAACCATAGTAGATATAATTTTGGATCTAACTAAATACGTGAAGAGTGCTGGAAATGTTACCTACATAGGTAATTAAAGGACTCCCCTATTATTTAAATTTCTTCAGAAAACAACTATTATTTAAATAAAAGTAATAATGTATTTTGAGGTTTATAATATATATGAAGTGAAATTTATAACAAAACTAGCACAAAGGCCTAGAAGGAAACAATGGAAATATATAGCAATAAAGTTTTTTAGCTTGTGTGAAATGTATGTAAAGTGCTATAATATTACTTGTAGGCAGACTATGTTAAGGAATTTTATTATAACTCCAAAGTAACCACTAAAATAACACAACTTTTATACATAACAAGCCAACACAGCAAATATATGTAATAAAAATGTACTATCCAAAAAGATGCAAGAAAAAAAAGGGGAACAAACAAAATATAAATGGGGGAAATAGAAAATAAATAGCACGATTGTATATTAAACTTTTCAATAAGCACATTAGCTGTAAATGGTATAAACAACTCAATTAAAACTCCAAGGTGGCCAGTTTATATAAAAATTCAAGATCCAATATATGCTTTGGGGAGCCAGTTAGCACTTTTAACCATCTGCATATCCTCACCTCTCAAGGTTTTGGCCACCCCTTCATCTGGACCACTTTTCAGGATAGCTTTTGCAGGTGGCTATCCTAAAAAGTGAGATAATGCAGTCAAAGTCTTGTATTACACCTGATCTTCCTCAAAATAAAGAAAGGCTTGCTTACTACTTGCTAGGAATTTGGAAGTTTCCCTAAGCCCAGGATTCTTTTCCTCTAATGGACCTGCAAGGGTCCCTAAGTCATCCTGTGAGGTGTAGTGCTCAGGAAACCAGAACAATGCTGATGTTCCTGCTACTGCTGCTGTTGTGAGTAATAAAGTCACTTCTCTCCAACCAGAGACTCAGGTCCTCTGTTGGAATTCCTGGAACAATGGCAGCCTAACTTACAGAATTATTTCAGTGGCAGTTCCTCTGCTTCTAGCTCCCACATTTACCCCACTAGATCAAACATAAGGTAAAAATCTCAGCCTTGTTTAGAAGCAATCTACTTTAAATATAAATACATAAGTGAGTGGAAATAAAAATGATTTAAAGTATATACCATGCTAACCCTAATCAAAAACAGTAGTGACTAAATTAGTTTTGTGATGTAGGTTTTTGAGCAAAGAATATTACCAGGGTCATTTCATAATGCTAAAGGGGTCAGTCCAGTAAAATGGCCCAAAGATTCTAAGCACCCACTCACTTAATAGCAGAACTGGCAAATATTTTAAGCAAAAGCTAATAAAATTGCAAGAAGAAGTAGGCAGATCCACAATTATGGTCAGAGATTTCAATGACACTTTCTTGCTATTTAAAAAAAAAAGGTCAGTAAGGATATAAGAAACTTGAACATTATCTAAGAAGTTGACTCAATTGATGCTTATAGTATACACCATATAAGGACAGCAGTATACACATTGTTTTTAAATGTACAAAAATATTTACCAAGATAGATATAATTCATACAAATTTCAATAAATGTAGAAGGATTCAAGTATTAAATAGGATATTCTCCAAAGATATTGGAATTAAACTAGAAATCATTAACTGGAGACCTGGAAAATATCCAAATACATGAAACTTAATCCTATATTTCAAAATAATTTGAGTCAAAGAAATATTGAAGAGGCAAATTAGAAAGATTTTTTTTCTGAAGAAATGTAACACACCATTTCAATTTGTAGAATGCAGCTATAAATATACGGAAATTTCCAGTAGTAACTACAAAGACTAAGAAGAAGAAATTTCAAATCATTAACTTCAGATTCTACCCTAAGTAACTAGAAGGAGAATTTTAAACTAAGAGTAAACAAAAGAAAGGAAATGATAAGAGTCAGAGCATGAGTTAATGAAATAGAAAACACAATAAAACAAGAAAGAAAACTGATGTAATCAATAATGGGTTCTTGACAGAATCAACAAAATTTATGAATTTATAGTTGGATTGATCAGGAAAAAAAGAGAACAGAAATTTCTAATATTGGAAATGGCAAGGTGACATTATTGTTAATTCTACAGATTAAAAAATAATAGGATATTATGAACAAATTTATGGCAATAAATTTGAAAATTTAGATAAAAGGGACAAATTCTTTAAAGGACATAAATCATTAAAGCTGACTAAAGAATTGCTGAATTACTCTATATCTAATAAAGAGATACAGAAAACTGGAAAGATGCCAATCTTCTACCTGCCACAAGAGAACAGCTGAACAAACTGCAAATAATGACTTTTCTTGAAACTATCAGGGAACTGAGGTCAGGGGGCAAACAATACTCAGAAATACTGAGTGACACAGAAAGCAATAGGGAAAAACTGGGCCTGAGTATTTGCTTACCTGGGACACACATCACCAAATGATATATAAGTAAGAATAAGCTAGAATATTTTAACAATTTCCTAGTGTATAGGCTAGTGAGAGAGTGTAAAACCATAGGGGGTATCAGACATATTAGAATTTACTCCCTTTGAAGGCTTTTTCTCCAAAAATATCACCAAATACTCACAGGGAAGATCAGAATGAGTCCTGAGCACACTTCCCTCAAGGTGATGGTCTGAGTCCTGGAACAGCAACCTCTGCCCAAAATGCACCCACAACCTTCTCTCTTAAGTCTTCTAAGGTTTAAAAGGTCTCATCCAAATTTGTGGTATGGTAGCATGCTTGGAAACCCATGGGCAGTAGAGGAAGGAAAGATCAGCTATAGACAAAAATCCACCCAGACCTTTCTTCTATAATCTGCAGGAACAAAGGCTTCAAGACACCAGCCTGAGGGCGTTGAGGCCTCCAGATGAAACGCAGCTCTTGCAGTCACCTTGACGTTAGCCAATGAAACGCACATCAGACTTCTGACCTCTAGAACTATAATATGATAAACTTGTATTGTTCTATGTCACTGGATTTGTGGTATTTATTATAGCAGGAATAGAAAACAAATACAGCTATCATTCTAATATTTTACACAAATCCTCCTGAAAATCATACACTATCAACCCTTGTAAGGAAATGTGATCATATCTCAACATTTTTGGTGCTTACCTAGAAGATTCGCCACTAATACAAATACTAATTTCTGTAATATCTCTGTCTCTGTCTGTAATTCTCTTCCATACCTGTCTGTTTTTCTTTCTCATACACAACAGTAAAATTTAGTTTTTTGATCCCAAGATTAAGCTCCAGTTACAACTTCTATTCCTTGTTAACTGAAGACAGCATGAAGTATGTTTTTTTTAAACTCCCATAGCATATACCACTTGTACTATTCAATTAATTGTGTCATAGGTTAATACAATTGCCATTTTCCCTTCATCTGTATTTGTCTTAACAATGTAGGGACATTAGAATTTGTCTGTGATATAAGTGCAATTCCCAGTTTGTATTTTGAATTTATTTTCCTGGATAAATTTTGTTTTTATAGTTCCATTTTGACCTGAGTTATTTCTGTTTATTTTTTTTAAGATTTTTTTTTTAATTTATTTATTCATTTGAGACAGAGAGATACAGAGAGAGAGAGCATGAGCAAGGGGGAGGAGGAGAGGGAGAAGGAGAAACAGGCTCTCCACTGAGCAGGGAGCCCAATGTGGGACTCGATCCCAGGACCCTGGGATCATGACCTGAGCTGAAGGCAGAGGCTTAACCCTCTGAGCCACACAGGCACCTATTTCTGTTTATTTAAAAAAAAAAATTTAACAACAGCTATTTAAAAAAAAAGCATTGAGCTGCATCTTTAATTATAATATACAAAGGTGTCTCAGAAAAATCTCATAAGAGAATCTCTCTCTAAATTCAGTTGTATAAGGAGAATAGATTGCCTTTATCATGATGGTTAGTTTTTTACCTTACTGATATGATTAAAGGGTACTGATTAAATTCTTGATAAAGAAAAAGAAAGGCCAGCGCTGGTAAAAACAATTTATGGCAATAAAAATAGTGTACTCAATGTCCAGAGAAAAGATTGGTTTGGGGAGGCAGGTCAAAATTTAAAAAAAGGCCAGAAGTTAATTTAATCAACCCATTCCACAGAATCAGGAGAATAGGGTTTTATGTTGGTGAAAGTGGGCAGTTTTGTACCTACAGTCAGGAAGAGTGAAAGGATGACCATGAGAAGCTGGAAATACAATTTGATGCCCCATTGAGGTTAGGTCTCATAACTACAAACTATTACAACGTGAACTTACCAGAGTCACAAAGCAAAGGGCACTTCTTTTTCAGGTGTCTAGTGTCCCAAAAGACTTCACCTTAGGCTTTGCTGGTCATAGCATGAAACCTAAAAATATTCAAGCTTAATCTTACAGCTACAGCTTAGAAGATTGAAGAAGTGTCCAAGAACTTTGGGAATATCTTCAAAATAGTCAAATAGCTGTTTTTTTAAGAAAAAATAAAAACGCATCAAACATTTCCTTATGGTGGGCCTATCTGTCTATCTATCATCTATCTATATACCTATTTATCTATCTATCTATCTATCTATCTATCTATCTATCTATCTATCATCTATCCATCTAAATATAAAAGTTAATTGAGTTTACCTTGAGAAAGTTTATCATTGTGTATCAACATCAACAGCATTCATGAAAATATTACTATTAAAATGGGAACAAAGCTGTGAGATTATGGGAAGAGCATGCCCCATAACAGAAACCTGTGATGCCAGAGATTGAGTTAGGTCCCCATTGGGCTAAACACCAATTTCATGGAAGGTGAGTCTTTCTGTGTTTTGGGTTGTTTGTTATCATTAAATAGGTATTGTTTAGGAATCCAGCTTCTTGGTTCATTTATCATCATCATCTCAAGTAGATTATGGCTAATGATGGGTAAATATGCAGTGGTGATTTGGATTTGTGAGGATGTTTATTTGTCTGTTGAACATGGAGTTTTGTTAATACAGTCATTTTTCAACCTCTCCTAAGTTGCAGTGATTTATATCCATGTAGATTTAAAAAAGTGGAAATTAATTTCATGCCATCAATTTGCTTTTCCACTGAGTAATTTGGGATACAAGATGTTGGTTTAAAATGTAAGAAGAAAATTAACTCCCAACAAAGTAATTTACCCATTCAGTTGGACTTTATTTTTCTATTAAAGAAAGAATTTTTGAGTGTGCATAAATTCTTAATTTTGCATAAAAATAATATAAAAGCCTGGTTATTACAATTATTTCCAACCCATATATATCTGTAATTATGAAATACATGTCATTTGCCTTATTTTGTTACTCATAGCAGTGGATTTTCTTTTAGAGATGATTTTGTCACAAAATACATTTGTAAAGCCCCATACTATATATGAGGGTAGATTGTTTTTTTAAAAATTATTGGTTCAAAATAACAGAATTCTGTTTTTAGTGTGACTCTAAGTTTTTACAACACAAAGATAAATACAAAGGAGTTCTGATAGTCATTCTATTCCTCAAATTAGCAATACTAAGTTCATCAGGAAACAGAATATTGATTTGATGTTTAGCCTTTTTCTATCCATGTCAATTTTCTCTAAAAAAGTTGTTTAAAATAATGTTTTCCATTTATTTATGTAATGTTTTATCTGTATTATCCAAATATAAAGAAACTTAACAAAATATACTTCTTAAAGCAAAAAGCATACATCAGACCCATGGAAAGGAGCAGAAACATAATTATATATCCTCTTCTGTAAGGATGTTGTATATCATTATTACCACTTTACCAGGGAAGTGTTTCAGGTTCCTGGAAGATGAGGAAATCACCAAGGGTTAATTAAAGAGTTGTCAAACAAATATGGTGCTCTTTCAGATCATGACTGGAGTCTCTAATGTGTTCATTGCCATAACTCTTTATTGCAAACATACATAAATACATTAATTCTTGATGTCTTCACTGATATTTTAGAAGCTTAAAATTTATCATAGGACAATCATGTATGTATAGTATATACGGAGGTTTTCCAAGAAGAAAATGGTTACATTTACAAACTGCTCTCCTCTTATATATCCCTAACTCTGAACAGTGAAGAAAGTTACGAGGTCATATTTCATAATCTAACTTACAGTAAAGCAAGTCACAATGCCATCTCCTTTCAGCTACTTGATAAGGATTTTCAGTATTGGCGAAACCCTCTTTCACAGGAGGTATTCTCACTACCATTAGGCTGTGCACTGTATCCTGTTTCTGATAACTTCATGTCCATTACCATTCTGGTTACCTTTTTCAGATTAAATTCTAAGTGATTCAAAGGTACTGCTTGGCACTTGGTTATGTGGATACACATCCTTATTATCTTTTTAAATTCTAGACACTAGGCCTTTATTAATATAACCAGAAACCTCATCACCTTCCCAAATCACATCTTAATCCTGTCAATAATTGGCTCTCTCTTTGAATCACAAATCTGTCACCAATCATATTCTCTACTTCTATCATGTAAGTTCGCATTGCATTTCCCTAAATACTATGTATAGGACATTCCCCTTGCTGTGTGCCCACTAAGTCTATAGAAGAGTAAACTACAGTCCGTTTTTATCACCCCTAGAAGGAAAGTCCCAAACCCTTAATGTGGAGCTTCTGAATGTAATTTTGAGACCTGGTGAATAAGAGAACTGGCTATTGTAATGTTGAAAGGAGGAAACATGGGAAACCAGAGGATAAAATGTGAATCTTGGGAAATGTTCATTTCTGGAGTTAAACAAATTAATTTGGGAAGAGAAAGTATCCTTTGGAAACTTAGTGAAGCTAGGGGGAAAAAAAAAGACTAAAAAGTGTCTCCAGACAGAAACTCAAAAACTAGTTAATATCAATAAATCAGAAGACTGACTCCCCTCCCCAAACACAATGTGTAATTTGTTATGAAAACTGTGTTTTAATGTGGCAACTGATGAAACCAATCTTGAACTAAGAAACCAAATAAACCTTTTATTCTTTCTCCCCATATGATTGTCTCATATTGTAGGTCTGTGAAAACAAATAATCATGAATACAAAAAAAAATAAAAATAAAAATAAAATAGAAAAACTTCAAACAAAACCTCATATCCAAAGTTAATGAAATAAATAGAATAAGAATCAAAAACTTTCATCAAAAAAAAGTACTCTAACACAGTCTAATTAGAAGAAAAATCTAATGCAACACTGCAAGATGAATTAAATATAACACAAAACTACTGCAAATGTGGGGGGGGCGAGTTGCGAAATTCAAAAAATATAAATAAAAAAAACTACAACAATACTGTAAAAAAGATATGGACAATGATTTTATTATATGCAGAGCCCTTGAGGGGAAGTAATGGCAGTGGGGGCTGAGGTTACATTTCCCAAATTCATGGACAGCTGGTCTGGAACTCTGACTTGGTGTGGCAAATTAACTGTGAGCACAACTTATTTTGCCATGTTCAAGAAGATGTTTTAAGAGCTAAAATATAGACCTTCATGTTCTATTTTGTCCCATGTCTTAATGACTAGTCATGTGTCAATTAGAGATTGTCTTGATATTCTTGGCTCTGAAATGGAAGTGGATTTTTCTCTTCACACTATATTTCTTTATTTCTTTAATGCTATATCATAAATTCACATTTTTAGTCCCGTTTGTATTATTATTATTAATTATTATTATTTTAGTGCCACTTGTTTTATCTTTTCCACATATGCAAGTGATCACATCTTCCTTCATTTCTTATTTGCCTTGAGGAAATTTAGCTGAATATTTCTTGACACCCCCTACCTCTTCTAGCCTCCGTTTCCTCTCTTGTCTTCAATTTTACTTGGACGATGTATTGGTCTGCTAGAGCTGCCATACAAAATACCACAGACTTGGTGTCTTAACCAACAGAAATGTATGTTCTCACAGTCCTGGAGGCTCGAAGTTCCGGCTCAAGGAACTCCTGATAAGCACTCTCTCCCTGGCTTGTAGATAGCCACCCCTGCACTGGATATTCACGTGAACTTTCCTCTATGCCTCTGTGGACACTTTCCACAGAGGGGCTTTCTGGTGTCTCTTATAAGGACACTACTCCTATCACATCAGGACTCCACTCTAAAGACCTCATTTCACCTTCATTACTTCCTTAGCGGTCCCATCTCCAAACACAGCCACAATGGGGGTAGTAATTTTGACCTAGGATTTTGAGAAGATACAAACATGCAGATCACAGCAAAAGATTTGGCAGTGTTTCAGGCCACTAGTCTATTCTGACAATCTCAGGTGCAATAGTGCTTGATCATTTTGGACATTGGGTGACACAAGCTTAGGATCTAGGGCTTTTCTCTCTTTTCTGAGACCCTGTGTCAGGATCTACTCCACTAATCTAGCAGCTTATTTCAGTCTTCTGAATTTCATCTTGTATATTCCTCTTATCTTCATGCAACAGAGAACACATGTCAGGATGTTCAGAGTCTATTTTTTATAAATATTTGTAAATACCCTCTACCAATGAATTACTAGAAATGCAGACCATTCCAATTTATCTAAATTACAGGAAGGTTTATTTTTTAAATAATTGCTAGTGTAGCATTGGAAGATCTTGCGTCAAATATTTGATTAATGCATGCCATTTGGAGAATCCTCTTGATACTCTTAAAACGTAATATATTTTTTAAATGGTGGTAACTATTGAAATTAAACAATCAAAACAAAATAACAAGAAAATTTAAATTACTTTATTTTATCATCTGCTTGCATTTATGCTTAATGTGTCAAATCATAATTTGTAGACAGAAATTGTTTTTCAAGCTACATAATTAAACTTTAAAACAAAAAGTCCTCATTTATAAAATACTAATGCTGACTTAGGTGTTATTGGAAGTACAATTTCAGATGTTGAGAAGAGGTATGGAAGAGTTTGGAAAAGAACATATCACAAATAGGCATCTCAGCAAGAGCTACATAATTTTTTAAACCTAAAAATAAAGCACTATTTTGTCATCCCAATGCCAAATTCTCAACCAGTCTTAATATTCCTTATAAGCATCAAATAATCTCTTACGGAAATTATTAAATGAAATATACAAAGAAATTTTACTAGTAGTAGTCTAACGGATAAATCCAAATTGTATGTATTTGCAAACAATAGACGTGTATTAATGGCAAATGCATATAAAATGTATTGAGTCCAAGAATATAAATAGAAGACACATGACCACAGACCTCACCCTTCTGTGTTATTTTTGAATGTCTTGAGAACAGTTATTTTGTGTTTTGCCTTTAAATTTTATCTCAGGAAGTTCCTTTCCTAGGCTGCATTTGTCTATTTTATCTTTTTTTTAGTTGGATAGCCTAATTCTGGATTATCTTCAGAGAAAATGTGTGACGTGGGAGGGAGAAATCTTTAAGCATAGAGGTCAATGGGTGTTGAAGTCAGCTAGAACATCCTGGCTCACAATAATATAGCTCTATTTCATGGAACATTTATTATTACAACAACTAAATATGGCACTGCTTCAGCTTGGCAAAAGTGATAGAATGCCTCCTGTAAATATTAATAATTTCACTGTCTTCATTTTGTACATATGTTTCCCTTGATACCTTTGAATTTATCAAAACTATTTTTAGAATTAGTACCCCACAGTGGGAAGCATACATTTAACGTGGATTCTGAGTCAAATTACTACAAAAACATTTTCAGATCCCTAAACATTTTATAAGAGATATCGCAAGACACCATATATCATTCTGAGTTTCTACAAAGTGTTTCCCTTTCCTGACTGTAAATATCTGAACTTGAGGATGCTTTTTTACACGTGCATTTGCACTGATGAGTGCAATAACATATGCAAATAATAATATGTTTATTTTATTTTATCACTCTCAGAGAAAACAAAAAGCAGGGTACTGCTTGATTTCTACAAATCCATACAAATTTATAGACAGTCAGCACATATGCTGTTACTATAGTTATAATGAAACTGAAGTCTTTGTGGATTACTTTCCAATACATTTTGCATGTCTCTTCTAAACCAAAGAATTATCAATTTTTTCCAAGTTTTTATTATATCTGAATATATTTACTGTCTATTTGCATACACAGCCCCACCTGGCATACATTTAAATATAAATGATAGACATATAGATTACAGGAATAATGGTATTTATCTTATTTCACGGTCCAAAACCAAGAAATAAGACAGAAAGAACATATGTTTAATATTATTATGTACATTACACATAACTTATTTACAAATTATATGGCATTATAAGCAGAAAATATTTCATGTCAATTTTTATTTTTAAAGTAAACAGATTATTTTAGTATATTTATACAAAATATATGTCATAAGTGTTTGAAATGACCACACTTTATTTAGTATATCAAGGATGTTTGCTTGTAATTCATATGTCCTATTTAATATTCATTATTTTAATTTTGTTTTTTTACTACTTGCTCTGTTCTTTAGGAAATCTGCTAGTAGTTTCATATAATTATGCAAATTTATAAATTTCTTGATATCTTTCTAAAAATGTTTGCTTTAAAATTGTTGCTTGTGTTATTAGATTTAGACTAATCCACAGCTTTTGTAGTTTCCAGGGTGCAATTTCATTAAAATATTTTTTCAGCAAGATGTTTCTGGTTTGTATGTCTGAAAATTTTCTGTTCTCTTATTGTTGACCACAGCTACGACTGTCTATTTAAAATTTCTATTCTTTTACTTTAAGGATCTAATTCGTTGTCTTTGAATATTCTATGGTGTTGATTAAAGGTATGGCATTAATACGTTTATTATTGACTACCAATGATTGACTTTTATTGTTTTCTGCAAGCTATTTGGGTCTTCATTTTGTTGTTAGTAAAATTCTGAAGTTTCACTAAGTGATTTCTAATGTTGATCATTTAATTTCTAAATTTATTGTGTTTGGCACTCAGTTACAAGTACTATTCTAGATTTTAATATAATATAAATATATATTATGTGATATATATTTTATGTTATTTATATCATATAAATCTTTTTATAAGAGTATTAAGATTAGATTAGTCCCATTGGATATTCAAATTTACAAGAGAGCTGTGATACTTTCAAAGTAGGACACTGACATAAGAACACACCAAACCAAAAAAAGTGCCCAACAGAAAGTCCAGAAATTAAATAAAAATATATTAGTAAATTATAAAATATGAATATAAAAGCAGATAGAGATTTTATTTTCATGAAAGTATTTCAACAATCTAGTAGCCATCTGAAAAGATTCAAATAAATGTAGACACTGTCTTTTTCCCATTGGATATTCTTTCCTGCTTTGTCAAAGATTGATTGCCCATATAGTTGTGGGTTCATTTCTGGGTTTTTATTTTTCTCCATTGACCTGTGTGTCTATTTTTGTGCCATACAATAGTATCTTACTGTCTTGGTCACTACACTTGTGTAAAATATCTTGAAGTCCTGAATTGTGATGCTTTTAACTTTGCTTTTCTTTTTCAATGTTGCTTTGGCAATGTGGGGTCATTTGTGGTTCCATACAAATTTTAGGATTGTTTTTTCTAGCTCTGTGAAAAATGCTGTTGGTATTTTGATAAAGATTGCTTTAAATGTGTAGATTGCTTTGGGTAGTATAGACATTTTATCAATATTTGTTCTTCCAATCCATGAGCATAGAAAATTTTTCCATTTCTTTGTGTCATCTTGAATTTCTTTCATCAGTGTTTTATAGTTTTCAAAGTACAGGTCTTTCACCACTTTGGTTATTTTATTCCTTCTCCCAATTCTTACAGTTTTTGGTGCAATTGTAAATGGGATTGATTTCTCCTTCTGTTGCTTTATTATTGATGTATAGAAATGCAACAGATTTCTGTACATTGATTTTGTATCCTGTGTCTTCACTGAATTTATTTATAAGTTCTAGCAGTTTTTTGGTGGAGTCTTTCAGGTTTTCTATAGAGTATCATGTTATCTGTAAATACTGAATGTTTGACTTCTTCTTTGCTAAATTAGATGCTTTTTATTTCTTTTTCTTGTTTGCTGTGCCTAGGACTTCTAGTACTCTATTAAATAACAGTGGTGAGAGTGGACATCACTGTCTTGTTCCTTGGGTAAACTGGAAAGCAACACGCAGAAGAATGAAAGTGGACCACTTTCTCACAGCCAACACAAAAATAAATTCAAAATGGATTAAAGACCTAAATGTGAGACTTGAAACAATAAAAATCCTAGTGGAGGAGAACACTGGCAGTGACCCATAAAACTCAACACCCAAAAAACCAAATAATTCAATTAAAAATTGGGAACTATCCTACCATCCAACAATTGCATCCAGCAAAACTAGGTTTTCACCCAAAGAATACAAAAATAGTAATTCAAAAGGATATATGCACATGCATGTTTATAGAAGCATTATTATCTACAGTAGCCAAATTTTGGAAACAGCCCAAGTGTCCATCAACTGATGAATGGATATAGAAAATGTGGTATATATATATATATATATATATATACACAACAGAATATTACTCAGCCACAATAAAGAATGAAATCTTGCTATTTGTGATGACATGGGTGGAGCTAGAGAGTATTATGCTAAGCGAAATAAGTCAGAGAAAGACAAATACCATATATTGCACACATATGTAGAATTTAAGAAATAAAACAAATGAACAAAGGGGGGAAAAAAGAGAGCAAGAGAGGCAAACCAAGAAACAGACTCTTAACTATAGAGAACAAACTGATGGTTACCAGAGGCAAAGTGGGTGGTGGGATGGGCAAAATAGGTGATAGGAATTAAGGAGTGCACTTTTGATGAGCACTGAATGTTGAATGGAAGTATTGAATTACTATATTGTAGACCTGAAACTAATATTACAGTGTATGTTAACTAACTGAAATTTAAATAAAAACTTAAGAAAATAAAAAGAAAGAATGGAGGAAATAAAGATATAATTTTTTGTAATGGGTTGAGTCTATCTATAATAAGAAAAAACAAAAGCTGAAGTGAAAGTTCACAGAAGACTTCAAGTATCCCTAACTATGACACATAGAGATTAAAAATGGTACTAAATATAGGTGACATAAATGATTATAAATGTATATTTTGGGGCATATTGAGCAATTTGTGCTGGAGCTTATCAATAAAGAACATATTAAATTTGAAAATAAAGACATCAATAATCTATGTCCTGTTTCCATAGATTTGCTTATTCTAGATGTTTCATTTAAATTGTAAAATAGATTATAGTCCATAATCCAAATGCAGATTTTTGAAAGATAGGGGTAAATGCCAAAGTAAGTGTTAGGCAATTGGTAGGAGGCTAAGAAGTAGACACAAAAATTACCAACAGGATCCCAAAGAGATAAATGCACTTTAATGGTAACTGTAGCATTTTTCACAATAGCCAAAAAAAGAAATAACCTCAATATTCCCTGACAGATGAATGGATTAAAAATATGGTCTATATATACAGGATATTATCTAGCCTTAAAAACAAAGGAAATCTGATGCAGGATCTAGTTACAATGTAGCTGTAAAGTGCTGCCTTGTCTTTGCAACCTGCTCAAAATAAAGCTGTTACCTCTCTAGCCCTGTCTGCCATGGTGCTTAGCAGCCAGGGATGCATGGTCTCAGACATGTTTATCAAGTTATACACTGACTTGAGGGGAGCCTGGGTGGCTCAGTCATTAAGCGTCTGCCTTCGGCTCAGGTCATAATCCCAGGGTCCTGGGATCGGCCCCGCATTGGGCTCCCTGCTCAGCGGGGAGCCTGCTTCTCCCTCTCCCACTCCCCCTGCTTGTGTTCCCTCTCTTGTTGTGTCTGTCAAATAAATAAAATCTTAAAAAAGCAAAAACAAACAAAACCAAAGGAAATCTGCCACATGTGACAACACGGATAAACCTGGAGGATATTATACTAGGTGAAATAAGTAAGCCACAGAAGAACAAATACTGCATGATTCCATTCATATGAGATATCTAAATTAGTCAAACTCATAAAAAGAATAAAATGGTAGTTGCCAGAGACTGGAGAGAGGGAGGACATAGGTGGCTATTGTTCAACTGGTATTAAAGTTTCACTTTGGCAAAGTGAATCAATCCTAGAAATCTGCTGTACAATATTTTGCATATAGTTAACACTGTATTGTATACTTTAAATTCTGTACACAGGTTAGATCTCATATTAAGTGTTCCTACATGGAGAAAAGGAAGAAAAGAAAGAAGGAGGGAGAAAAAGCAAGAGTATTAGTAAGTTCACCTTGGAGATAAAGGAGAGTGGGTAAAAATAGTAAGTCAAAGATGCTGCCATCAATTCTTTTCTCCTGTGTGAGAATGCCATTCCTCATATCAAATATGGAGTATAAATCCCTTCCCTTGAATCCCTGACTTTCCTTGATTAGTGGAATGTGGAGGAGTTAAGATGTTTTGGAGCTTATAATAATTGGTCCTAAGAAATTTTGTAGTTTCCTTTCACTAGTCTTGGAATTCTTGCTCTTTAGATACTTCTTACGGAAACCCATCACTATGATGTGAGAAGCCCAAGACACATGTAAGTGATTATATATGTTCTCCAATTGAAAACCCCAGTTGAACTCCTTGCTGAAAGCTATCATCTAGTTTCAGGTATACGAGTGAGCTCTTTTGGATATTGGGTCTAGTTGATCCTTCATATGACTATAGACACTGCCAATGTCTTACTACTACAACCTTATGACAGACTCCTAGTGAACAGTGTCCATCTGAGCCCAGACATCATAATAAAGTGTTGTTTTAGGCCAGTAAGTTTGTGGGGTAATTTGTTATCAATAACAAAAGCACAGTTTGAAACTAGAAGTGAGATGTCACCTTAACAACCTAAAATGTGTGATATTGGCTTAGGGGCTTAGAACATGTGATCTCAGGAGAATTACCCTTACCAGGTGGCAGCCACACTGATTCAACACATGGACAGATTGATAGGCATCTACCTACTAAGCCAGGATTTCTTGAATCAAGATGGGATAATGCTACAGAGCCATTCTCATTTGACAAAATATTTAACTCTAAATGTATGGATATTGGGTGGTTGTGGCATAGGAAATCACAGACGCAGAAGAGTGACACATTATAGAGAGATAGGAGTGGAGACTTAATATTTGTAAAAGTGACAAAAACAAAGAGGTAAAAGGAAACACATATATTACAGACAAAATGAAAACGTTTTGCAAATCAGGCAAAATTGGTGATATTTAGCCCATTTTCAAATTTCTAAAATCTCTACTCCAAGAACAAAAGCAGAGACATTCATATAGCACACTCATGTACAGTGAGGGGCATGTGTAATAACTCTCGAAATTCTAGTCTTGCACATATTTATAAAATATTAACTAGCAACAAATTGCAAAAGATAAATGATTAGGTTGCTTAACTCTGTATAACTGAGACTGTATAACTAAGTAGTGGCTTCTGATTGTGATATTGGCCCAGCTCACAGAGATGAACATAGTATATATACCATGACACTCTGCCCTCTGTGAATGATCCAGTGATAGAATTATCTGACTAACAGAGGTGCCTGGGTGACTCAGTCAGTTAAGCTTTCAATTCTTGATTTTGGCTCAGGCTATGATCTCAGGGTCTTGAGATGGACCCTCGTGTCAGGCTCTGTGCTAAGCATGGAGCCTGCTTAAGATTCTCTCTCTCTGCTCCCTCTGCCCCTCTCTGCTCATGCTCTCTCTTTAAAAAATAAAAATTAAAAAAAAAAATTATCTGACCCACAGTGAGCCAGTTTCCCTAAAAGAAATTTGAAATTGAAAATAGAAAGGAAACGTAGAGAAACTGAAAAATAGTGAAGCTAAGCTTAATAGCAGCTGTCTAGAGGTAAAATTTTCTACAGATATTCTGTACATTCAAACTCTTGTCATTGAATTTTGGAACTTCAGCATCTCCTTCAATTTGAGCAGATGTTATACTGTGTTTCCTGTAATATGTGTGTAAAATTATGTTTTACTTGTACTTTAATTCTGTACCTCAAAATTATTATTTGCAGAGGAATGTTCTATACTTTACAGCATTATTAAAGTTTATTTTTCTTATTCACAGTAGGATTCTCATTATAAATATAACTCCATAGAATCCAAGACACAATTTTTAATAATAATTTATGGTCTATTATACTCTGAGAAATCATACTGAAAGAGTTTTTTCATAAGGATAATGTACATACACATTTAATTTAAAATATCTGAAATATAGTTATTAATCACAAATGCGTACTACTTCCGAATAGTCTCAGGAATAAATACAATTAAACCTGGAATTGTACAATAAAAAAAAGATGACGCCTCCAAATATAGGACTATTTATATTCATTGAAGATAAATAGAAAAGAATGGAAGAAGCAAAAGGAAGTTTACAGGAAGAAATTTACTCCCACAACTGAATTATTGGAATATTAGTTTTTTTTTTTACTGCAGATTTCAATTCATCAAAAAGTTGTGAATTATTTCAATAGGTCATGATTAGCACTTATGTTTTGGTATTTTCAAATATCAGTTTTATTATGGAAAGTTTCAAACACAAAATGTAGGAAAAACAATCTAATGTAGCCAAATTGCCCATATTTAATAATTAGTATTTTACCACAATTGTTTCTCCTCACTCTTTTTTTTTTCCTTAATTGATGTAATTTAAAGGAAAAACCTATTTCATCTGTTGATATTTCCTCAGGCATTTCTAAAAATCAAGAATATTTTCCTACCTACATATGATTCAACTATCTCACCTAAAAATTCCCAATAATTCCTTAATATAATTTATTAACCTAGATTGTATTCAAAGTCTTCTGATTTTACAGTACAGATGGATTATTTGAATTAAGAATAAAACAAGATAGTTTCCTGTCTTGCATTTAGGTCTTTTATCCATTTTTAATTTATTTTTGTGTATCGTGTAAGGAAGTGGTCCAGTTTCATTCTTCTGAATGTTGCTGTCCAGTTTTCCCAACACCATTTGTTGAAGAGACTCTTTTTCCCATTGGATATTTTTTCTGCTTGGTCAAAGGTTAATGCCCCATACAGTTATGGGTTCATTTCTGGGGTTTTTTATTCTATTCCATTGATCTCCAAGCCAGTACTATACTGTCTTGATCACTACAGCTTTGTAATAAAACTTAAGTCTGGAACTGTGAGACAGGAAACAAAATCCTAGAGTATAGCACAGTCAGTAACCTCTTACTAGATATGTCTCCTGAAGCAAGGGAAACAAAAGCAAAAATAAACTATTGGGACTTCATCAAGTTAAAATCTTCTGCACAGCAAAAGAAAAAAACAAAACTAAAAAGTAACCTATGGAATGGGAGAAGATATCTGCAAATGACAATAAAGGGTTAGTATCCATGATAAATAAAATACTTATAAAACTCAACACCCAAAAAACAAATAATCCAGGGGCGCCTGGGTGGCTCAGTCATTAAGTGTCTGCCTTTGGCTCAGGTCATGATCCCAGGGTCCTGGGATCTAATCCCACATCGGGCTCCCTGCTCCGCGGGAAGCGTGCTTCTCCCTCTCCCACTCTCCTTGCTTGTGTTCCCTCTCTTGCTGTGTCTCTCTCTGTCAAATAAATACAATCTTTAAAAAATGATAATAATAATCCAGTTAAAAAAATGGGTAGAAGACATGAATAGACTTTTTTTAAGATTTTATTTATTCATTTGACAGAGAGAGAAAGCACAAGCAAGGGAGTGGGAGACAGAGGGAGAGGGAGAAGCAGGCTCCACACTGAGTGGGGAGCCCAATGCATGGCTCAGTCCCAGGACCCTGATCATGACCTGAGCTGAAGGCAGATGCTTAACCAATTGAGCCACCCAGGTGCCCCTAAGTAGACATTTTTCCAAAGAAGACATATAGATGGCTAACAGATACAAGAAAAGATGCTCAACACCACTCATGATCAGGGAAATGCAGATCAAAACAATGCAAATCAAAACAACAATGAGATAGTACCTCACACTGGTCAAAACGGCTAAAATGAACAACACAGGAAACAACAGGTGTTGGCAAGGATGCAGAAAAAGGGGAATCCTTTCACACTGTTGGTAGGAATGCAAACTGGTGCAGCCACTGTTGAAAACATTATGAAGGTTCCTCAAAAAGTTAAAAATGGAACTACCCTACCATCCAGCAATTGCACTCCTAGGTATTTACCCAAAGGATACAAAAATACTGATTCAAAGGGATATATACACCCTCATGTATATAGCAGCATTATCAACAATAGCCAAATTATGAAAAGAGCCCAAATATCCACTGACTGATGAATGTATAAAGAACTGGTTTTACATATATATATATATATATATATATATATATGAATATTACTCGACCATGAAAAAAGAATGACATCTTGTCATTTGCAAAGACATGGATGGAGCTAGAGAGTATTATGCTAAGCAAAATAAGTCAGTCTGAGAAAGACAAATGCCATATGATATCACTCATATGTGAAATTTAAGAAACAAAACAACTGAACATGGGGGGATAAGAGGCAAAACAAGAGACAGACTCTTGACTGTGGGGGAACAATCTGGTGGGTACCAGAGAGGAGGTGGGGCAGGGGGAGGGTGATGGGTGATGGGCACTAAGTGTTGCATGTAAGTGATGAGTTGCAGAATTCTACACCTGAAGCTAATATTGTGCTGTATGTTGACTAGCTGGAATTATAAATAAAAACTTGAAGGAAAAAAAAAAAAGAATAACACAAGGTGTAAAATCTCAATACTCCCTAAGTGGTTATTATGACTATTACATCTTTCTCTTTTGTTCCCTTATTTTTTGTTTCCATGCCATTAATTTCTATAAATAACTAGGTCCAATTTTATGGAATATTATCCACAGTCTATATTTATCTGGGTGATTCCTACTGATGTTAGTTAACATTTTGCTCTATTCCCTGTATGTCCTGTAAACTGGAAGCCAGAGCTAAATAGTGATTAAATCCAGGTTCAGGGGCCCTGGTGGCTCAGTCGGTTAAGTGTCTACCTTCAGTTCAGGTCATGATCCCAGGGTCCTGGGATCGAGCCCCGCATCGGGCTCCCTGCTTGGCAGGAAGCCTGCTTCTCCCTCTGCCCCCTGCTTGTGTTCTCACTTGCTCTCTATACCAAATAAAAATAAATAAAATCTTAAAATAAATAAACAAACAAACCTAGGTTCAAATCATTTTGGCAGGACTACTGTAAAGGATGCACAATAGATTTCATGTTGTGTTGTTTGAAAATGAACACATCTTTATGAATTTGATCACTTTTAGTCAGGTTGAGCCTTATGAGTGGTGACAACATAGTCTTCCAATTATAAATTTCCAATTCATATTTCTCTCTATATATTTAGCATTTACCTATACTTGGCTTACTTCAAACTATAAACAAGACAAGTGCGATATTTGCTTATTTATTATCCCATGTGATCAACTTTATGAAAAAGAAGCCTCTTTTTCTTTTAATAAAACTTTCTTTTAAATCAAAACTGGGTTGGATAAATTGATGCCACTGTTAAGTGAAATAACCTTAAATGAAACAGAAAAAGTTATTCATGACCTTGAAAAAATATCCATCATTTGGTTGTTATTTTAAGAACAAGACAGGTCCAAAAATGAGCCCCCCTTTTTCTTTTATTTGTACTGTAGGAAATAAGAGCCAATGAAATTCTCAAGTGAAGCAGCTAATAATCAATTTTAGTTAGGAAAAACTGTAATACAAAGAATTTGTCCCCAAAAAGCCAGCTGCCAATCTCTTTAGAGGGGACAAAAACATTGAAAGCTGTAGGATCGCATGCCTGCTCCTGACAATTTTACACAATCCAAAGTGATAAAAATGTAAATTCACATCTTTCCATTCTAATCTTAAGCATAGAATGAAACTTAGGGCCATTTACGAAATAAAATACTTCCTAAGGCTATCATACCTTGACTTTAGGAAGCGCAGTTCAGAAGACAACTTTACAAATCACTGAATGAAAATACTATTTGAATAACAATTATAAAAAAATGTGAAATTTAGGAAGAAAGTATAAAACCATGAAAACTGGAATAGAAATATGTTGAAGCCGTTGGATGCTCTAGAGAACACTGAAATACAAGACTTGCCTGATCTACCTCCCACTGAAACTTTCTTCCTATAAGAAGTTGGTATTCACCCCTTCTCTCCCTAATTCTGAACTCATAAAGCCTAACATTTGAACTCAGAATGTCTCTAAGGAGGATATTCAGGATGAGTATTAGTTATAAAGCAAATATAACCATAAGAAATACCAGAAATTTGTGAGTTTACACTAAAAAGTGTAAATTTCATGAGCAAAAGGTTTGAAGTGTTGACTAAGGTAAATCAGACATAATTTTGGTTGCCAGCAACCATTACTACATAGCATTAATTATATCTACAGTAGCCAATTGATTCTGATGTTTCAGATAATGTGAATGTGGGCTAAACAATGACCAACTCTGAAATGACATTTATAGGACAGAGAGCTTTTGGCAAACTTTCAAGGCAAAAAATAAACTGATAGAGTAAATAAGAGAGTAAGAGTGGATATATAGTGCAAATTTAATTTTTTTTTAACTCTTTAACTCATGATAAAATGTCTTAAAAAAACACTCTACTGGGAAGTAAGTGCAAACATATCAAATAAAACATCAAAGTAGATGGCTGTGCCTGGGTGGCTCAGTCGGTTAAGCGTCTGCCTTTGGCTCAGGTGCACATCGAGCCCCGCATTGGGCTCCCTGCTCCGCAGGAAGCCTGCTTCTCCCTCTCCCACTCCCCCTGCTTGTGTTCCCTCTCTCACTGTGTCTCTGTCAAATAAATAAAGTAAAATCTTAAAAAAAAAATCAAAAGTAGAAAAAAGAGAAACGTTATTAGTGATTAGTGATTAAAGAAAAACTCAGGTATAGAAGAAACTTTACGATTAGAAAAAAGAATTCTACTGAATGCACTGATACAGATTTAGAAGACAGAGTTGTTGAAAATGATTTTGAAGACAAAGTTATGATTAAATAAAAGCTTTTTGAATTATAAAATACAATAAATGTAAACAAAATATAAAACAAGAAAATATAACAAACAAGGAAATGGAAATTGGCTGACTGTGTCATTATATCATTATAAAATTAAAATATTTTAAAGATAAAATAACAGAAATAATAAGGAATGTTTAACAAGGTGATTGAAAGTGAAACTAACATAAAAAGTTCTGGTTCTTTACACACAGAGTTTTTACAACAAGTAAAAACATGAACAGACTGAAAATTAAGCAGTACTTCTTGGATCCATTGGAGAAGGGAGGACACAGGAAAAATCACTGCCCCTAGGATCAGAGAGACAGACAGGCCAATACAGGTAGGCGTAGCTTACCTGAGCAGAGATTCCTGAGCAGAAGCTGCCTGGGCACCAATGCTGTGGTAGGAAAACCTGAACTACAATTTAGAAATTGCTGGAGGCTCAGTGTAGACAACCCTGAGAGTTATAATACTGTGAAATTTAAGTCCAGGAGCTTGTCCAGCTTCCCATAGTAAACATCAGAGACATCCCTTTGGGCTTCTGGCAAGGGAAGGGGAAGAGGAACAATTTTGAAATATCCCAGGGGCACATGGGTGGCTCAGCTGGTTAAGTGTCTGCCTTCAGCTCATGTCATGATACCAGGACCCTGGGATCGAGCCCTGCATCAGGCTCCCCGCTCGGCCAGGAGCCTGCTTCTCCCTCTCCCTCTGCCCTGCCCCACCCCCCACCCCCACTTGTGATATCTCTCTCTCTCTCTCTCTCTCTGTCAAATAAATAAAATATATTAAAAAAAAGAGAAATATCCCAGAGTACCCTATTCCTCATAACAAGTCCTGCCCTCAGGTGAAACTAGTTAATCAGAGACTAATCTTCTGGGATATTATCAGAATCTGCCTCACTTGGGGAAGGGAAATACCCAACTCCTATCTTTTCTAGCTCTCCAATGGGAGAAGGGAAAGAGCCAACTCCAGCCCCCTGTAGCTATTCTAACCTTCATAAGCAGGAATTAAATAGTAACACTTGTGCTGTTCAGAGACATAGACTCACTAAAGACTGAAAACCAATCATGGGCATATAGAATTCCCCACCCCCATTCACCCACATTACTAAAGCCGATTTACAGCATTTCTCTTTACCCAACATTCTATTTGGCTATCAAGAAAAAATTACAAGGTGTACCAAAAGGCAATACATAGTGTTTGAAGAGACAAAGCAAACTCCAGAACCAAAAAAACAATGATATTAGAATTATCAGCCTGGGAATTTAAAATAACTATGACAATATCCTAAGAGCTCTAATGGATAAAGTAAACAGCATGCAAAAACAGATGGACAATGTCAGCAGCGATGTGGAAATCCTAAGAAAGAACCAAAGGGAAATACTAGAGATAAAACCACTGTAACAGAAATTAATAATGTATTTGATGAGTTAATTAGTTGAGGGATGCAGAAAACATCACCCAGTTATACGTTGTCTACAAGAAACCCACCTTTAATACAGAGAAACATATAGATTAAAGGTATGATAATGGAGGAAAATATATCACACCAGCCCTAATCAAAAAAAGCAGAAGGTATAATTGATTTCAGACAGAGTAGATTTCAAAGTAAGAGAAGTTATAAGGGACAAAGAAGGGCATCATAAATGATAAAGATGCCAATTATCCAAAAAGACATAACAATTCTTAATGTGTATGCACCTAACAACAGAGCATCTAACTATGTGTGGCCCAAACTGAGAGAAATTCAAGGAGAAATAGACACTCTACTGTCAGAGGTGGAGACTTCATTTTTTTTTGGGGGGGGTGGAGACTTCAATATCCTATTCTCAGAAATGGACAGATTCAGAAGGCAGAAAATTAGTAAGGACATAGTTGAATTCAACAACACCATCAATCAAATGGATATAATTGACATCTATAGAGGATTTCATCCAACAACACCAAAATACACAGTTTTCTAAAACTCACATGGAACATTCACCAAGATAGAACACATTCTGGGCCATAAAACAAAGCTTAACAAATTTGAAAAAAAATAGAAATCATTCAATATTTGTTCTCAGACTATAGTGGAATTAAACTAGAAATTGAAAACAGAGATATAACTGGAAAGCCCCAAAATACATGGGGATTTAAAATCAGACTTCTAAATAACACATGGTTTGAAGAAGAAATCTCAAGAGAAAATTTAAAAATAATTTTAATTAAATGAAAAGGAGAACACAACATCAAAATTTGTAGGCTGCAACGAAAGTAGGCTTGGGGGAAATTTATAGCATTGAAAACATGTATTGGAGAAGAAGGATCTAAATTCAGTAATCTATGTTTCTACCTTAGGAAACAAAGGAGGACAACGAGGAAGGTGATGGCAAGGCCAACAAAGAAGAAGAAGAAGATGAGGAGAAGAAGAAAATGAAAAGGAGAAAAAAGGGAAGAGGAAGAAGAGAAAAGTAAAACCAAACTAAATGGAATAGAAAATAAGAATTAGAGTAGATATCAATGAAATTGAAAACAGGAAATCAACAGAGAAAATCGACAAAATCAAGAGCTGATTCTTTGAAAAGATCAATAATATTGAAAAACCCCTAGCAACACAGCAGTTAGAATACTAGCAAAAAAAAAAAAAAATCAAATATTTGATACATTAATCATCAGAGAAATGCAAATCAAAGCCATTTTTTCTTGTTCACTGTTGCCTAACTAACACCTCACTTTTGCCTTCTACCACTCTAGTTGTCCAAAAACATAACACTTGCTGTTTCATTTGAAAAGCCAAGAACACTAGCAAGCTATTGCAGTCATTTCCAAATACCTTGAACATTTCCAACACAGTCAACTCTCTCTGGATTGCTCTTTGTTACAATAACGTCAATTTTCATCTCAGGTCCACTGGAATATTGTGTTGATTTCAAAATTTCCTCTACCGAGTTCTGCTTGGCTCATCTCTTTGTCTCTCCACACTTTCTGATTGCCTGAAGTAGGAGGAAGTGGAGCTCTTCCTAATTTTATTATTACCTAACACATTTTCATCTAGGTTTCAACCAGCTCCATCTGGACTGGCACTGACTACTCAGAGGTATGTTTTAGAGAAAAGGACCTAATTGTTAGTCCAGAGTTTAACATGCAATTAATAATTCTCAAAATACACCCATTGTTTATACCAGGGTAATTGCGACCATTGAAGATATCTTCCCCAGCCTGCACAGCATATGCAACCCTGCATTTCTAGAACAAGCTTTGCATGCTTCTAACTTTATTATTTCATTCCATTCTTGAATATATCTGATGTCTAATAGTTAAGCAATCTGAAAGCACAGATCATATTTTATTCATTTGAACTAAAGAGATAAATATTATAGGAAAAATGTCTTCCAGACAGATGGAATATCACAAAGGCCCTGAGATATGAAAATATTTGGCAATCTAAAAAATGAAATGTCTGGTGGCACTGATGCAAATTAAGCAAGAAGGAGCTATATTTGGAAAGCTAAAGTTAGGCAAGCATTCTTGTAGGGGACAACACTCAGAAGGATGGGTTTTATTCTAACTCCAATTGAGAACCACTGAAAAATACTTAACTGGGAGAGTCCAGTTTGAAGTTTTACACTTTTAAAAGAACTTTTTTTTTAACTGAATAAGGAATGCATGTGGGTATATGCAAAAAACAGACATTACAGTCTTCAGTGAAAAGATGCTTATTGCCTGAATTAACACATGGCAATATAGATGAACACATAAGGACACATAAATGCTAAATTACGGAGTTGTAACTGACAAAACTAATAAATCGGGTACAGTCTAAATAAAAGATATAAACCAAGTTAACCATTATTTCTACCTTAAGGATCAAGGGAAAATGGTGGTAATTTTCCTAAAACAGTGACTGGGGATGTCAGAGAGGCAGAGAATAAAACAAAAGTTCACATTTTGTTTTAAAATGTGACTTCAAGGGATGCCTGGGTGGCTCAGACGTTTAAGCATCTGCCCTCAGCTCAGGCTCAAGTCACGATCCCAGGGTGCTGGGATCGTTTGGGCTCTCTGCTCAGCAGGGAGACTACTTCCTCTCCCTCTGCCCTTCCTGCACCCCTCACCTCATGCTCTCTCTCTCTCTCTCTCTCAGTCTTTGTCTCTCTCTCTCTCTCTCAAATAAATAAATAAAATCTTAAAATTAAAAACAAAAATTTAAAAAATGTGAGTTCAAGGAAATGGGGTGCCCTCAGAAAAGAGTCATTTTTCTATTTGCCAGGAATGGAATTAAATCCTTAATTACATTTAAATATTTCTTACATTTATGGAATCAAAACATACATATTCCAATTCCCAAGATTCAATAAAGTCAATCATAATATCTTGCATAAATTCAGTTCAAGACAGATGACTTGCGTGCCAGAAAGTTAGTTAGGGGAGTTGTGATAAGAAATTCAACCGCCAGCGGGACAGAATATACACTTCCTGGGGTCAGCATGTTTTCTCCCTAGAGAGAACACTAAATGACATGCCAAGTTATAATCCACAGATTTCATGGTAAACAGGAATTCCAGGGATAATTAAAATGTAATCAGACCAAAATAGGAATATAACTGCTGCTCGTCTTTGATAGACCTAGTCCTTGAGTCAATCAAAAAGAAGTAGTTAGATAGGAGAAAAACCATGAAGTGAGGATGGCAGTTATTAAATTTTCTTTATTACTTAAAACACTAACTTAAATATTGTTATATTTTATCCCTGTTATTTCAAAATGAATGTTACGTTACCTATCAGCCATTCATCTTTTCATGAAGCAAAAATTAAAAGGAAAACTCTTGCCTGGAGCTTTGATTCATCATAATAAGCATCCAAGCCTGCTGTACATTTTTTTCTAATCTGAAAGATAAGCGTGGGTTTCTTTTCAGAGTCACATCATAATTTTACTTGTTCTAATAGTATGTGAATAATGAAGGCTTCTCTCTTTGAGTGGGAACTGATTAATTGGTTGAAAATACAGGAACAAAGTTGAACAGTCTTTATTTGAGAACTTAATGATTACATGGTTTCTTTTCAGTGATGAAACCTTTCTTTTCTCAGGGAGAATAAAATGTTATATAAACAAAAGCCTGAAGATCCATACTAACAATTGGAACAAGATGGTACAGAGAAGAAAAATATTAATTACTGTGATTCCAGTTCTAATGGGAGAGACTCAGAGTCTTGAAAACAGTAGAAAGAAGCTACTCTAAGGACCCATTTTACCAAATATAAAATAGAGGGTCCCTGACTTAAGGTGATTTGACTTATGATTTTTCAAGTTTACAATGGAGCAAGAGTACTACGCATTTGGTAGAAACCATACTTTGAATTTTCAATTTTGACCTTTCCCCAATACATACTAGCCTCCAGATATGTGGTTCCAATGCTCTCTCATGGTGCTGGGCAAGGGGCAGCAGGGGCAACTCCAAGTGAGCCACACAATCACAAGGGTCAGCGACCAATACACTGACAACTATTCAGCCATTCTGTTTTTCACTTTCAGTACTGTACTCAATAAATTACGAGATGGTCAACACTTTATTATAAAATAGGTTGTTAGATGATTGTGCCTAACTGCAGTCTAATGGAAGTGTTCTGAGCACATATAAATTAGGCTACGCTGAGCAATAACAGTGAGTAGATTAGATGTATTAAATTTTCAGTCTACTATATTTTCAACTCGCAATGTGTTTATTGGGATATAATTCCATCGTAAGTTCAGGAAGATCTGAAATTACATGTGTGCAGACTTTTTTGGTCACTTGCTGTTTTTTATTTTGTTTTGTTTGCAGAGGGTTTATATGAGTGCATAAGATAAAAAGTAGAGCTGCATACTAGAACTAAAAGTTGGGTCACATAAATTCATACTGTTTTTCATTATTTGCTAATTATCTCCTGTGCATTAGTCATCCCTCTTTAATTAAATTGTAACATTATCAAGAATAGGAACTAAATCTAATACTTCTCTTTTAATTTCTTCAGTAGCTGGCTTGTGTAGAAATCCAAGTAACAACTTGTTTATCTATTAGTCAAAATATATTTATGTATAAATGTTCCAAGGTGCTAGAATATTACATAATAGAAGTATCTGATATTCTGGTTCTATGATAGTCTGTCTCCAATCCACTTCATGAATTTGCTTTTTGAAAAAATAATTGGTTTATACTCTAGTGTGCAATCTTCCCTGGTTATATTTCCATTTTAACCATCCTAATTGGAATATAAAAGTTTTGTTCACCACAAAGTAATTGCAGGTGTCAAGTAGGCAATAAATAAATAAGGGAAACAAAGTCTTGTCTTTTAAGGGTTTGAAATGTGTATGTTTCTTTCCATAAACCATTCTTACCTAAATTTATCTGCATCGAAACACAACACCCATATTAATAATTTCAAATTGAATTAAACATAATATTTTAAAACATCAGATGAAGGTAAATACTTCTTCCCCATCCGGCATTTTAAGATAATTATCTCCAAGTTTCTGGATGGTTCACATTGCTATTTTGTCGTTTTCCTTTACTTATTTATTTGCAATCTATGAACAGTGGACTCAACATAAAACTTTACAGCCATTCCTTAAGCCGGGTAGAAAGGTAAGTTTAATTTGCAAATGAAGACTGAAACCAGAGTTTAAATATTTTTTTCTAAAAAAGTAAAATGAGTTGGTGAGAAGATGCAACCTGCTAGGCTGGCAAAAGCAAAAGATTTGTTTTAAGAGCCAGAACATTTATCTCCGCCTTTATGCGTAAATGACTCAGGATTGCTCCCTCGTAGGAGAAAAGAAGTATGGTTTTATGTGCCGCTGCTCCCCCTGCTGCTGACGTCTTGTACTGGCAGCCTTAGCACGCCTCAGGGATGGGCAGTCTCTTTCTCACTTCTCCAAATCACTTTCCAAGGTCTCGCACCGAACCTTTTCTCTCCATACTCATTGTTTTAGTTTTCTATTATTGCTGCAACTAATCACCATACATTTAGCAGCTTAAAACAACACCTACTTATTATCCCACGGTTTTGTGGGTCAGAAGTCTGGTGTCAGTTGATCCTGGGCACTTATTTGGGATCACTGGGGGACAATCCAGTTCTAGTCTCGTTGAGGTGGTCGGTAGAAATCCCGTTGCATGGGGGTTGTCGGGCTGAGGTCCCCATTTCTTTCTTGGCCTTTGGAAAGGAACCATTCTTGACTTCTAGATGCCACCTGCCTCCCTTGGCTGGTTCACGTTCAAGAGCATCTGTGGCTGGTCAGTTCCATCTCATGCTTTCTCTTTCAGACTGACTCCTCTGTTTTCCCTTGCTGCTTTTACAGGCCCTCCTCTTATCTTTGGGCTCGTTTGGGTAGTCCCAGATAATCTCCCCCTTTTTCATGTCATCTAATTAGGAACGTTAATTCCATCTTTTCATCTTCAAAGTCCCTTCACAGCATTATGTAGAGTTGTGTTTGATTGAATAGCCAGAAGTCAAGAATCTTGGGGCATCTTTAAAATTAAGCCTTACCCCCCTAAACACACACACACACACACACACACACACACACACACACTCACACACACACAAAACACACAAAACACACACACAAAACAAATCCTCCTATTTAAAGAAGTGTTCTCACATGCCATCCTATTTCTTCTTGCTTGAAATCTGAGAAACATATCAAAATTTACCTGCTTCATACTTTCACTCAAGTAAGACATACCTACTTTGGACTAAATAAAGTACTAATCCATTGGAGAATAAAGATATACCAGTCTATTGGTGGTAATTAAGAAGCCCACACCGACGTGCAGAGCCAGCCACTACCAGAAGAAGTGAATGTTTATTTTTTTCTGGAATCTGTATCCCATGGCATCACTTCAGTAGCTGCCAATCAGTCCTGGTAGGAGTATTTACATCTTTGCAGAGGTGACCTGGCAACACATCACTGCACATTGCAATATATCATGTTATGTAGTCCCAAGTATGCCTTTTGCTAGTTGGGAACATTAAATATCCCACTTGGAGATGCTATCTGACAGACCAGAGGTGCATGTCTCAATGTACACATACTGGCTAAGTGACCTTCAGCCTTTAAATCTGTAAAATTATTTCATGAGTTTTTTGTTTGTTCAAACATTCAGCAAATACTAATGATTTCCATATATCATGTGATATACTAGATCTGGGAATAATATGCTGAAGATTCCATATTTGTATTAATCCAAAAAGTATTTAATGTACATTGTACAGAAATTGGAACTGAATAAACAAATAAAAGTTAGTGATAATGATTTTGTGTATTTGGACCTGCTTAACAACTTAAAGAAGCTTGAGGAAATTTTCTTGAGAGAAACACTTCTATGCATATATGTCAAACTTCATATATACGATTTTAAGAAACCCATGGGGTATCCCATGCTTATTCAAGGACTCACTTTTATCCATGTAATGCATAATAAAATTTTGGAATTTTACTGGGAAAAAGTGGAAAGAAGATAACTCCTCATTTTCAAAGGCATAGTAGGGAGAACTAATAGGGAATATACTGAGAACAAAATGTGTTTGCTATGACTGCATTATTGGACATAGATGCAGAAAAATGCACCACATAAGAAACAATAGGTACATCAAAGTAATCCCGTACATGGCTTTGTGTGTTAAAGTGGAGAATTCACTGTATTAAGTTCACTTTCAGGTTCAGATTTTTTAAATTGTGGTTTTGTAGTAGTATAAGAAATACCTGGAACTTCCTTTCATTTTGGAGGGAATTTGCCCTAAGAAAGCCTAGGGAATGAATTGTATAAGTTTCTCTAAACCTTAGGGAGGAAGGTTCCTTTTTTCCATTAAATTTATTTCCCTTGTGTTGACTTTTCACTACTCATTTATTCCAACAACTGTTAAGTTCTAAAGAGAAATTCATGTAGCATTAGAGCTATGTTAACTGAGAGTCTTCAAAATATTTAAATGATGCATTTTAAGTGGCCTGCAGCTTCCTAACTCTTAAATCTTTTCCTTATAAAACAGCCAGAGTTTTCATTGCTTTTTACAAGCCTGGAGCAGAGAAACATAAACTTAATTTTGAAATTGTTTTTGAAACTCTAAAGATAAATACATAGGGCGCCTGGATGGCTCAGTTGGTTAAGCGACTGCCTTCGGCTCAGGTCATGATCCTGGAGTCCCAGGATCGAGTCCCACATCGGGCTCCCTGCTCAGCGGGGAGTCTGCTTCTCCCTCTGACCCTCTTCCCTCTCGTGCTCTCTGTCTCTCACTCTCTCTCTCTCAAATAAATAAATAAAATCTTTAAAAAAAATAAAGATAAATACATAATAGATTTTTTTAATAATAAAGGAAAATCAAGAATTTATCCTTAGGCAAATTAATAGTCAAATAAATTCCTCATTTTCAGTTTCTTCAGAATGACTATTTGAAAACTAAATATAGACAAGGTCAATTTCTCAATATAAATTTAATTTTGTAAAGAAAAACTCAATATCAAAGGCATATTTTAATTTGCATTTTTATTTTAAGAACCAGTAAATTTAATTTTTTAAATAAAAATCAAAGTTAACCTAATAGATGAATATATCTTTTATTCATTAATATATTTGCTCTCCAATTTCATAAATGTACTATGAAACTATATTATGTTTCTCTTAAGTATTATTCTTTTTCATTTATTCATTAATTCATAGTTTTAATTATTATTTCATTGCAGTAAGCATTTAAAAATTTTTAGTTTTATTTGAAATTAAAGATATACAGACAAAGACCTTAACTTTGACTCTCTGGGAATAACAATTACTATAACGAGGCTCTTTGTTCTAGTTCATAGTATATACATAAAAAATAGTTTTAATGACATTGATTTAAACTATATATTTCCGTTCCTAAGCTCTATTCACATTAGTAAGAAAATGCCATGAAAATATTTGAATGACTTAATAGAGACAGAAAGCATAATCTTCATAGAAATTGGCCAAAACATAGGTAAGTATCATAAAATAGCAAAAAAGTTCATGGAAAATATTCATTTTAAATAAGAAAGTATAATCAACAAGATTTTCAATATTCATCTTCAAACTGGGGATGGGGGGATATCAATGTCATTGACTGCCCAAGAGATTGACTTAAATAAGGTAAAACCAAGCTCTTCTTGTGGTCATGTAATCTACACATTACTTGAGTTACACATTACACTACACATTACAAGAATTATAGCTTTTGATTCAGTAACACTTTTATGAGGAAGTAAACTTTAATTTTAAAATGTAACTCCTTTGGTATAATCAAAGAGACTGAAAAAAACTGAGACTTTGAACTAATACTGTGATTGGACAGGAGCTGGGGGGACCTTGGGAGGAAATGAGTATATTTTACAGATGGGAGAGACATGAATTATTGGGGGTCAGTTTGGATGAGGACTCTCTGGCTAACTTCCTTGAATACATTCTTCTCCAATTTTAGATCTGTGAGATTAAAAAGACAAATTATCTGCCCTATTCAGACCCAACCTACAATGATAGGAAATGCATACCTCACTGCTATAGGAATTCTAGTTCAGAAAGTGGAAATGGAAGATATTTTTATAGACTTTCCATGGAAATTCTGAAATTCAGCTGGGCAAATGTTGAACATTCCTTAAGTTTTAGCCTGGGAATATTTACTTTTTTCTTGAAGTCCCCAAGTTGGCCTATAGACTTAGTACAATTTCAGTCATAATCCTGGAAGGCTTTTTCTTTATAAATTGACAAGCTGATTCTAAGATGTATGTGGAATACAAAACAGTACCAGCATAACAATCTTTTAAAGGAAGTGCACATACGGAAAGTATGCAGTATTATGTCTTAAGACATTATAAAGATAGTATGAAATTTAAGTAAAGATTAATAGATTGATGGAATACATCTAGGAATAGAACTTCATTACATGGTTAACCCATATACATGTTTCCTCTCTGTTGAGGAAGCACCAAGAACAAAGCTCCTGAATCAACTGAATATTCAGTTGATTGTTTTAATAGCTTCAGGACAGCAGATCTAAATTATTTTTCTTATGTACATCTTTTCTGATGAAGGTACTCATGATACATAGTTAATATTAACATGATACATAATTATAATGCATACTTCAACAAAATAAGGGAGTAAGCAAAAATAAACAAAAAAAGAAAAGAAAGGAAAAAAAAGGCATGGGATCCACAAAGTAGGGATCCAACAAAAGAGAAGGGCAGTAGAATGTCAATTTATCAAAAGTCACTGCAAGTAGAGTTATGATTAGATTAAGGTGAAGGAAGGCTGGGAGAAGTTTGCCTCAATGAAACAGATAAAAATTATGTTTGGCCATTTCGAAGACAGAATTAAGGGGAACTGTACAGAGTTAGTGGAAGAATGGAAAAACTAATTATATGTTTGACTACACCAAAGTAATTAGAAATACAGAGCAAATATCAACTCTAAAAAAAAAAAAACTAAAGGAACATTTTTTGATTAAAAGAAAATATAGTTGTACAATTTGACAGCAACAAATGCTATTACAGTTTGTGTTGATTAAAACTCAATTTAGATGCAATATGTATTTTTATATATCAAACTTTTATATTAGAAGATAAGTTCTAAGTTCTAAACAACTATCATCCTAAAAAATGTCCCATCTTTGTCTTTCATTACTCTCTATATCCTTTATACTACTTTATTACTTCTTAGTGCTTCTGACTGCATGGTATTACATTTTATGTTGCACTGATTGCCATGATTAATCATAAATCTCACAGAGATCATTCAGAGAATGACCTAAGAATCCCAAAGTGTTTCTTTGATCTACTCTCTATTCCATTCCCTACAATGACAATATTAATTCTTCTCCACTTTCCTTAAATATTATTAGAATCCCCCCTTTCTACTACCACTATGAAACACATATTCACTCTCAATAGATATTTCAGAAAAAATCAGTAATTTAATATTTTAATGGCTACATATTTCAAATACTAAAATAAAAGCCAAACGTTTTTAAACTACCCTTATCTTTGTTACAACAGAGCACCTATCTCTCGTATGCATTAAATACAGATTATTTCAAATGTACATCGAAGTCCAAATCATTCTCAAATTTACATTATCAAATATATCTTTTCTCCTTTCTGTCAATTTAACTCTTTTCTATTCAAATAATAATTTGCATCAAATTTAAAAAATAGTTTCATCCATTAAAAATAAAACAATTTCTAGGGCCCTATTTTCCTTTCCAGGGCACTGTTCCATATATTACTTGGTTATATTTCTTATCAGCAAACTTTTTGAAAAGTTTTTTTAAACGCACTGTGTTCATTTTCTCACTTCTCATTTGCTACAGTCCCAATTGGCTTTGACTTCACTCTGCTGAAAAAACGCTCTCTAAGGTCATTCCCTCAAAACTGTCATACATCATCGATGACAATGAATATCAACTCTTATTATACTGGGCCTCTCACCAGCATTTAGCATTGATAACTACACCCTTTTTAAACTTTTCTCCCCTGGATCTTTGTATTTCAAACAATTTCTGTTTTTGTTTTTCCTATTATATCCCAAACTTTTTCTCTTTCCTCGTTGAAGTTGTTCAATACTGGCCCTAGGCCCTACTGTCTTCTCAGTTATTTTCTCTCCCACAGGAACTCAGCTATACTCAAAGATTCAATTACCACTTATATGCAAATGAATCTCCAATATGATTCCTAAAGCCAGAAACCCACTGAACGGCAGATCCATGTATCGGCAGTTCATCTTGTTCTTATTTATACTAAAATATTTCATACAATGCTTAATCAAATCTAAACTCATTTGTCTTCTACAAATGTGGTCAATTTCTAATACTATCTTTTTCATTGAGCCATGCTAACATCTATCTTGCTTTTGAAACCAACAACCTAGGCCTCATCCTTGACAATTATTTTCACTTTTCCCAAATATTTACCTTTAACCAGATATCCTCACATGCGATTCCTAAAATCTCTCTTAAAATATACACTTCTTTAAAGGAAACTTTAGTAAATATGGCAACACAACAACCCTGTTATAAGTTCTCTCATCCCTGTATCTAGCCCTCAACACAATTATGGTTTGAAATTGTCTGAGAAAATTCTGTGTTGATGGCACTCTTCCATCCTTGAGATGTTATGCTTCCTGTATCTACCTTTGCTCACCACTATAAATGTCATTCCAAGAAAATTGTCTGAAAAGTAGAATAACATGAATATATGAATAAGGAACTTATGGGAACCACCTAGCTTATAAATTGAAAAAATGAACCAACAAATTTGTCAACCAACTGCCCCTATTGTATCCAGCTGGTTTTGACCACTTCACTCTGCTGAAATGACATGATATCAAACCTGTGATTTCTAAGAGCATTATGTACAAAATAAGTCTAAACTTGTCTTGGCTTCTCGGCAGCATTGGATCTGGATATCTATACTTCCTTTTGTAAATTATCTCCTCTCTTGATCTTAATAACTTTCAAATAGTTGTTTTGAAAAAATAGATGAACTAAGGTAGGAGGACACCAATTTATTGTGTATTTTAAGGATACTCACTAATTTTAATGTAGGTTCTATTAATTTTGCAAATACTGTGGAGAAGCGTAAGACGTATCGGTTAAACAGAATGAGTGATCAGTAAGTACTTTAATATTATCACAGGTTCTATTTATCTCCCAAATCTAGTAGAAATCCAATCAACTTGGTTAACAGGATTTCAGTGTTTCTCTTGAGTCTTATAAGTTGAAATATAAGAAAATTATTCCACACCTGACCTATGCCCTTTATAAAGCCTTCATGTTCTCAGTCACAGGCTCAATTCATATGTCTAATAAGAATAATAAATAGTTGGAAGAAGTGACTTCACATATCTTTTAATCCATTTCAATTTAGAAATAATGCTAACCTATAATCTGCTTAGTTATATAATCTATGTGAGCAAATTCATGTTATAATACATACACATTCTTTATTTTACATCTTTCAATCTGAAACATATGAACTGAATAAATGTGTGCAAGTACAATATCACTGCAGTAAATTAGGGCAGAAATGCAGTGGAAGGTCATATTTCTCAGTAAGTCATTGAGCAAAATATTTGAGCCATGCCGAGTACAAAATCTTTTGCTAAGGCTGATTAGGTTGCAGATTATAAACTGCCCTAATAGGTCCAATAAATTAGAGCCACCTTTCTCAGAAGAAAGTGACTAACAATATTTTGTTGCTGAGTTAAATAAAATAAATGTCTCAGAACTTGGCCAGAGGCTGAGATTTTAATTAGTTATTAAGGTGTTCAGGTTAATGTAAATCAGATTTGTCTTTTCTAGCTAAAGAATCTAGATTGACAGTGGCATTAAATCTTGAATAAACACTAATCTGCCAGTGCTTGCAAAAGCCTGACCTGAAAAAGAGGAAAAAGAAAAAAAATTGTTAATAGAGTATTTTTGTTAATTACCAAGCTTTTACTTGTATAACGTTAATCAGAAATGTACCCATTCAAAATAGATATTTAAATACTGATAATTAAATGAAAAATTTTAAAAACTGCTTGTTAGAGTTAAGTGATTACTCTTGCCTTTTCTTTCTTACTGTGTTTCTTTCTTTTTTATTGTCAGTTTCCCTTCTTAATGACCAAAAACAAGCTTCCTGACAGTATTCCTAAATAAGGCCATCCCTCCTCACAAATTAAAATGGATTGTAATTCTTTGATTAAGAAAAACAATCTACCCTTTCTAACATTTCTAATTAAAAACACTTAATATAAATATGCACATGCATGTGTAAGTTAAAATTTGAAAACATGTGATGTTTAATGGACCTTTTTCCTTCTCTTTTTCTCCTTAACCCTTAACTTTCCTTTTACATTGTCCATCTACAAATACCAAGACATTCTATCTATTAACTAATCTACTCCCCATGTAATAGTGTATCTACAGTGGGCATGCACATATGACAGATGGGGAAATCAAGGGACAGAGTCATTTCATAAATGGCCCAAGTCACAGATTTATCATTGAAAATGACAGCTTTTGGGGCACCTGGGTGGCTCAGTCGTTAAACGTCTGCCTTCAGCTCAGAAGGGGTCCTAGGATGGAGCCCCGCATGGAGCCCCCTGCTCAGGGGGAAGCCTGCTTCTCCCTCTCCCACTCCTCTTGCTTGTGTTCCCTCTCTCGCTGTGTCTCTCTCTGTCAAATAAATAAATAAAATCTTTAAAAAATAAAAATAAAAAAATAAAAAAATGACAGCTTTTTAGGATGATTGTATAATGGTTAAGATCATTGTTTGCAGAGTCAGAAAACTGGATCTAATTACTGACTAATAATTAAACTTTCGGGGCACCCGGATGGCTCAGTGGATTGAGCGTCTGACTTTTGGATTCTGCTCAGGTCATGATCTCAAAGTCGTGAGATCAAGCCCCGCGTGGGCTCCGTGCTCAGCAAGGATTCTGCTTGAGATTTTTCACTCTCACTCTGCCTTTCCCCCCACCCTTCCCACTCATTCTCTCTTTCTCTCTCAAATAATAAATAAATCTTTTTGAAAAGATTAGGTTTTCTTAGTGTATGTGTATGAATTTTAAAGATTAGTATTGAAAAAATTCCTGGTAATTTAGCAGGACTGCTGAAAAAGTATTCCTTCTTTTCTCGAGTAACTTATGAAATACAAGATTATTAAAGTATCGTTGTTTTGCTTACTGATGTTAAATAATAAAAAGGGGAAAGTAAAATTTCAAGGCTTTGTACGTTCAACTACTTATTCCTTTATCTGAACATACGCTGGTGGGGGGGTGGGGGTGGGGAAGCATACCCTGAGGGGAATTTTTTGTGGGGAGAAGACTGGGAGGAGGGTGACTGCCTGAAGAGAAACTAAGGGGGTTCCAGTACTGTGAGAATAAGATTCTGGGTGAGTTTTCTGAAAATGGCAGAATTCATCAGAAATCTTTCCTTATTTCAAAATGTTATTTATTGTAATAATTAGCTTCTGACTGCTGCACATTCTGTAGTGATCTGAGGTTTGTACCAACTAGTAATAGATATTTGAAGGGAAGACATGTTGAAATGAATAAAATACATGGATATGTAAAATAAAATAAGAAAAGAAAATACAAACCTTTATTTATAAAGACTGTGCAATATTTCCACAAATAATGGTGCATCTGTTTCCTGAGTGAGACGATGTTTGAAAAGGATGACAGTAGCCCCTGATTTGAACATTGGAGCTGGCAAAATCAGAGGCAGAGAAACCAATAGGGGTGATGTTGGGACAGGTGAGAACTAGTGATGGACACAAGAACTAGTCATACTGAGGATATATTTTGAAGATAGCACTAATTGGGTTTCCTGTTGCATTCAACACGTGGTTTGGGAGAAACAGGATTTGAGGAAAATTCAAGTCTTTTAGCCCATACCAATAGAATGACAGAGGTTCTTTGTACATATTTTTATGTGACTGTTTTTATAAAATATGGAAGACTGCAATAAAAGTAGATTTTAAAGGGGTGATTGAAGTATGGAAAGGTCGGCAGTGCAAATTAGGGCATGTTAATTTGAGATTGCCTATTGGATGTTCAAGTAGAATTGCTGAATAGTTAGTTAAATATATGAATCTGGGGTTTTAAATAGTGGTCTGGACTGGTGCTCTTTTAAGGTCCTCCACATTTCCATGATACTTAAAGCCAAGGGACAAGATTTAGTAATTGTGGGATGAACATGGATAAAGAACAAAAGTGATTCCAAACTAAAGTGGAAGCATTTCAAAGTTAAGTGATTGGAGATATGATGATGAACTCACAAATAAAGTAAGAAGGACTGCAAGTAAGAAATGAGAGAGAACAGAGGGTGTCGTATTCCTGAAATAAAGAACAGTTTCTGGAAGGAGTCTGTGATCAGTGCTGCAGGGAAATCAAGTAGGAAGCGAATTAAAAATTCCCATTGGTTTTTCCAAGTGGAGGTTATTTGTGACATTGGCAACTATGTTTTTCTTTATGGTAGTGGTAAGGTGACAACTTGATTGTGATTGGTCGAGTGACAGTGAAGGGTAATAAAACAGCTATTTATGTCCTTACCTTTAAAAAAGAATGACAATAATAACTACTTCATAGAGTTTGTAAGGACTTAATTAGATGATTTTCATAAATTGCTGAACACAGCACCAAATAGATGGTAAATAATTTTTAAACGAATGTGTTTAAATGTTTATCATAATGATTTCCATTATTTTTAATAGACTTGTATTAAAATAATTAAAGAAGGAGTAGTCAGAAAAGACTGTGCCATAATATCTAAGTTTAAAAAAAATGTATACTATTTTTGTTATTGAAATTGCCAAATCATTTGATATGACTTAATGGAATTTTATTTTATATTATTTTATTTTATTTAAGATTTTATTTATTTATTTGACAGAGAGAGAAAGAGAACACAAGCAGGGGGAGCAGCAGAGAGAGGGAGAAGCAGGCTCTCTTCTGAGCAGGGAGCCCGATGTGGAGCTCCATCCCAGGACCCTGGGATCATGACCTGAGCTGAAGGCAGCCGCATAACTGACTGAGCCACTTAGGCACCCCTGGCTTACTGAAATTTTAAATGATATGCTAAAATAGCTTGGATCAAAGAGCAAAGGTTGAAGCCCATTCCTTGCCTTTTTCAGAATCACATGTACTTTCAAATGAAGTATAACTAGGTACACAAAGTGTACTTTAGGGTCCATAGTTTTATATTTGGAGGAGGATGGAACTGGAAACTTTTTGTAATTTAGGTGCAGTTAGTGTAAGTCAGTTTATCTGAATGAGGTTTGTTTCTGGGGTTCATCGAATACACAGGAACAGTAGGCACCCATACCCAAAATGGTTATTTTTATTTGCGTTTACCTAAATCCCTAATTGTTAAAGCAGAGAGTGAAGGTGAGGTGTTCTGTTTGCCCCACCACACTATGTTCAGGTGTCCCTCCCTCTCTGAGCTTTCTATATCTCTGTTACAGGCTGTTTTTAACCTGTTTCTCACTTCTGTCTCGATAAATCCATGAATGTAATAGAAAAGAAGAAAAATATTTGAATAAATATTTTGCCTCATTAGCATCTTTGACTGGAAATGAAAACTAGCCCTTGATATAAAGAGCTTTCATTGTCACACGTGGCAGCACCCTGGGAACGATAAGACTGTATCCATGCCAGAAACATGTTTCTCAGTTTGAACTCAATAATGAAATGTATGTAATTTTAGAGTAATTAGAAATGCATACCTTCACGTACTCCTGCTCTTGGATAACAGTTATGAAATAAGCATTTTAGATTAGACTCTTAGTAATTTCTGTGACATTGTTAGAAAAGGAAGAATTAGTCTGAATAAAAAAAAAAAACAGAAAAAGCAGAGTCACAATCAGAAGTTTCAAGATGATTATTCTAATATTCATAGTACATTCATTTGCATGTTGATGAGACAGATCTTATATCTGTGTATTTATTCAACAAACTCTTGCTGCCACTCACTCTGCTACAGTGCCAAGCCCACAGTGATGAAAATCCAGTCCCTTCTCAGAAGAAGCTCATAAGCATCACAGGAGAGAGATGTTTGCAGTGGAACACACACAATGGAGTACTAATTAATGAACCAACAGTCTTGGCAGAACAGGGAAGTCTATAAATCTATTTAATATTAAAAAAATTAATACATGCACAGATAGACACACACCTGTACAAACACACACACACACACACACACACACACACACACTATGGGGAAGAATTTTATAATCAGGATTGGGTTACTGGGTTGATTATTCATGGTAAGTAAAGTAGAGAAGTTTCAATAACCCCTAGTGTTACAAATTGGACACCTCAGTGTATTAACAAACAGGGTATGCAAGAATAACTTGGAGATGAATAGCAATTTACTCCCCAGGCTTCATTAAAATTCAAGTATTTATTTAAATGACTTTACAAGTAAAAATTAAAGTGATGAAATCTAAGTAGCAAAGAGTTAATTATACTTTATCACACAATTTTTTAAGATACTACATTTTTCATTATTTCCATCTATTGTTCAAAAAAAATTGTGAGAACAATGAAGTGTTTTAGGCATTTATTTTGCCTCTCAATTAGTAAATAATATTTAAGCTATATTATTTATGTCAAAATTCTGAAGTCTGCTCATTGGAATCAATTTCCCCTGATAAAACTTTATTTAGTTATGCACTTACGGTTCTAGCACTCCATCGTCTGGATGTGCTGCAGTTTATGTATCCGTTCATTTACTGAAGGACATTTTTGTTGCCTCTAAGTTTGGACATTTATTAATAAAGCTGCTGTAAATATCTGGGTGCAAGTTTGGGTGTGGACATTCATTTTCAGCTCATTTGGGTAAACACCTAGAAACATGATTGCTGGGTCACATGGTATGAGTACCTTTAGTTCTGTAATTAGATATCAAACTGTCTTCCAAACTGACTGTACCATTTTGCAATCACACCAACAATGTATCAGAGTTGCTGTTGCTTCACACTGCACTAGCATTTGGTGGTGTCAGTGGTCTGAATTTCAGCCATTGTGATTGGTGGGTAGTGGTATCCTTATCTTAATCTGCATTGACATATGCTATAGAGCATCTTCTCATATGCTTATTTCCCATCTCTATCTTCTTCCAGTGTCTGTTAAGGTCTGTTTATATTTTAATTGGGTTGTTTGTTTCCTTAAAGTTAAGTTTTAAGAATTTTCATATATTTTGAATAACAGTCTTACATCAGATAAGTCTTTTGCAAAGATATTTTCCTGGCCTGTGGTTTATTTTCCAATTCTCTTGATATTGTCTTTCTCTGAGTAGTTTTGAATTTTAATAGAGTTCAGCTCATCAGTTATTTATTTCATGTACTATGCCTCCGTATCTTATCTAAAAAGTCATCACCATTCCAGAGTCACCTAGATTTTCTGGAAATTTTATATTTGCATTTTATATTTTGTGTATGATCCATTTTGAGTTGTTTTTGTCAAGGGTGTAAGGTTGAGGTCTAGATTCTTTTTTTTTTTTTTCCCATGTGGATATCCAGTTGTTCAAGCACTATTTGTTTAAGAGAATATCTTTTCACATGGTATTGCCTTTGATCCTTGGTCAAGTATCAGTTGGTTAAATTTATATGAGTCTATTTCTGGGTTATTTTTTTCCGTCTATCTATGTGCTTATTCTTCCGCTAACACCACACTGTTTTGATTACTATAGCTTTATCATAAGTCTAAAAGTCAAGTAGTGTCACCTCGCCAACTTTGTTCTTCTCCTTCAATGTTGTGTTGGCTATTCTGAGTCTTTTGTCTTTCCATATAAAGTTTACAGTGTTTTTTCTGTTAGTTTTAGTTTTTGTTTTTGTTTGTCTTTAGAAAGAGGAAGGGAGGGGCAGAGGGAGAGAGAGAATACTAACCAGGCTCCATTCCTAGCATGGAGCCCAAGATGGGGCTTGATCTCACAACCCTGAGATCATGACCTGAGCTGAAATCAAGAGTCAGACACTTAATCAACTAAGCCACCCAGTTGCTCCTCCCCATATAAACTTTAGGATCAGTTTGTCAGTGTCCAATACCAATAAAATAATCTGCTGGGAAAAAATACTTTTTTTTTAAATTTTTAAAATTTATTTATGAGAGAAAGAGAGAAAGCAAGAGTGGGGAGAGGAGCAGAGGGAGAGAGACAGACTCTGTGCTGAGTGCAGAGCCTGCTGCGGGGTTCTATCTCAGGACCCTGAGATCATTACCTGAGCTGAAACCAGGGGTAGGGTGTTTAACCAACTGATCCACCTAGCCACTCCAAAAAAATACAGTTTTTTTTTTTAAGATTTTATTTATTCATTTGACAGAAACACAGCGAGAAAGGGAACACAAGCAGAGAGAGTAGGAGAGGGAGAAGCAGGCTTCCCGCTGAGCAGGGAGCCCGATGTGGGGCTTGATCCCAGGACCCTGGGATCACGACCTGAGCCGAAGGCAGACGCTCAACGACTGAGCCACCCAGGTGCCCAAAAATACAGTTTTAATACTTGTTTTCCTCAACAATTTTCCCCTGACTTCTGTAAAAAAGACTGTTTTGTCTTCCATAGACACCAATTTTTTCCTAATACGATAAAGATTGTATTTAAATTTATGGGGAAAAAAGATGATTAAGTGTTTCCTTGCTGCATGGCAGCAAAGTTGCTGGAAAGTATTCTCCACCGTGAAACGGTTTTGCTGTTTTATTCCAAATTTTTTCTTGACTCATTTCTGTATAGATGCTACAAATGTTCCCTATCATTCATTATTGATTGAGACAGGTGCCCCATGAAACAGCTAAGTACAGTATGTTCCATTTTATAGTGTTGGGGAGAAGGTTGTTTTCCTTACCAGCTTGTCACAGTACACAAAGCCCTCTTGTTTCTGTTGTCCTAGTCACGTGTTAACTCCTCATATTTCCTATTTGGGAGAATGTTCATTTATGTTCACTTCCTTGAGTTTCTGAACTTCTCTTGGCCCTTGAGAGCTTCTGCTGCTGTCTCAGTGCCCGTATCAGAGTGTGCCCTCTGCAAATTTATCGTTTCCTTGCTTGAGTGTGTGTGTATGCGTGTGTGTGTGTGTGTGTGTGTGTGTGTGTGTGTAATAAATGCTACAGATCTCCTGAAGACCTCACTATCTGTGGCCTGTCCTTTCTGCTTCCTCACACAGAGCTTCTATGCAGTTTTGCTGCTACTTTTGTAGCCCTTCCGTGTATTTTACATACATGCCACAGATACTTTAGTACAGATACTAAAGATGCTATTGGCTCCTAATTTTATTAAAAATTTAAGTTCATGTTTTTATTTCCTACCTTCAAGTTTCTTCTAGATGATTCACAATATGTAAATGGAACGATTCTGATTTTTTTTTCTCTATTTCATGACCAGAAGTCTTAACAGTTTGTCATAAAGAAATTAAATGTGTGTATTGAATTTTATATACATTTAGAAGAGGAGGAGGCTTTGAATTCTGGTACTTTATTTCCTATTCTGCTCTAAATCTGCTATTACTTCCACCTTAAAAATGTCCTGATTTATCTCTGTGCCCTTATACTTTGTAGGTTCTCTTCCTCCCACGTAGAACATCTAACTCGCTTTTGTCTTCCGTGCAAAAATATATTTTTTTCCTACCAAAAATAATATGTCCTATATAAACCCTTAGTTAACTGTTGCAGAAATTAATCCTTCAATCAATTTTATTTTACTTGTGTTTACATTTGCCCATTCTCACCAGAATGTTGGCTCCTTGAAAGTGAATCTCAGGTCTCATTCCATTGCCTTAATCCCTTTTCCTTTTCTTTATGTGTTTCAGAGGCATATGCTAGTTATTCATTTTTCTTTAAATGAAGGTGATTGATTAAATAAATGTTTTAGGTTACCTAAGAAAAAGATAATTACCAAAAAATGTATTTGAAGAAATTTCAAAATAATTGTTCTTTTTTTAAAAAGTCTGGTATTTTCATAATTGCCTTGTACACAGGGTTGTATGTCAAGACAAAGGGAAGAGTGACTTGGTAAATATGTAGATTTTTGCTTGAAGTAGTAGCAATAGTTTTTAGTTAACTTTTTTTTCCTGCTATAAACATGCTGATCTTGCTGATTATGTTGAGCAGAAGGCAGATGTGAAGCAATGAGGAGAAAGACCACTCCTAAAATAGTTCTTACATCACATAACTGGGAACCTAAGCATGAGTCTTAGCTACAAGAAGTCATAAAACATTTTATTTTCACCTTGCCAAAGTGATAGTGAGGGAGCTAATAGCCTTTAATAGCCTTTTGAAGAACAGGGTTGATTCATTTACAAGGTAAATGTAAAAGGTAAGGTAAAAAAGTTTAAGAAAACATGGTGTTAGACTGTCACTTCCAAATCCTTTTCTTTGTTCATTTGAAAAGCAGATGCAACTTGTCAAGTTGACATAACTGAAAGGTGTTTCCCTGGGGATGCCTGATTTCCTATCTCCTGGGCCACATATTAGAACATGAAAATGTTTTCTCTTTGAAATGCCTTTGTGGTTTAAATCAAGTGACATCAACTGCAAATAGCCTGAAGCAAAGCTAGCTTTGATTGTTCCTTTGCCTTGAATGATCTAGTCACTTTGGAAAAGAACTCACATCAAGAGGAAAATGTTTAAAAATGAAAGATGGAAGGAAAAGTAGTATTTTAAACAACACAGATTTAGTTGCCAAGATAATGATCAGCCCACTAACTGCCCTGGGATTACTATTTCATTTTGACTTTCAAAGTATATATTATGTTGAAACACATTATTATGTACTGGGGACACAGTTACAAGAGCACCTGGCTCCGGGGTCCGAGACAGACCACGTTCAGCCACTGGCAGCTGACAAAACTCAAAGATGCTTTGAGAAACAATAAAGGAATTTATTTCAGTAAGGTTAACACCAAGAAGACAATAGAGTAATGTCTCAAAGATTGTCTCCAGAGTGCTGGTTTATATAAGGAAAATGAGGGACAAATGTTGGTGGGTACAGGCAGATGGGAAGTAAAGATCAGGTCAATCATTGTCTTGGGGTCAATCACGTGGGTTCTTGCAGAGCATCAGGCAGTCCTATTGCTTGAGGGGGTAGTTTGCATTCCCATCATGGGATGCTTTGCCCTCAGGGTCTTCTGCCTGAGTTAAGAGATAAGCTGGAAGGAATTTAATCAATTAGAAAGTACAGAATGATGTCAAAATGGAGGCAGTTGGAGTCCTTGCTCAATTATTGTTATTATCATTATTATCGTTTGGAGCCTAAGGTTACAGAGCATGAAGTCATTGTCTCATTGCAAGATTCTTACAGATGACAAAACTAACAATTGGCAAACATAAGTAATTTTTCCTCCTGCTATGTTTTTTGTAAGTCATGGACTTCATCTGTTTTAAACCATGCTCAGTTCACCACACCATTATTTCCCAAAACGAGATTTCAGAACCAGAATCACAACAATGTTCCAAGAACCAGAATTATAATAGTTCTACAAACTTCAATCCCTCTTGGGTAATACAAATGATGAGGGAACGGAAGGCTGGCTGAAGACAAAGCGTAAGCTGACACCCTGCAACCTCCCCCAACCCCCCCCTTTGGGTGGGATATGCGTGACATTCTTTCAGGAATCTCCCAACTATCTTAATGTTAAAGCCTTGCCAGAGGAAAAAACAACCTTAGCTTGAAGTAACCTGGCCTCCAGTATCCTAAGGGTCTTCTTTAACATATGAAAATCCTTTTGAAAGCTCCCTTTCCCTTACCTCCCCCAACTCTCAAGTATATCATCAGCCACCCCTCACAACCCTGGTGCTGCAGCTCTTTCTGCCCACGGGTCCTGTCCCAGTGCTGAGCATTTTGCACCGAAGACGTCTCAAGAATTCTTTCTCGGTCATCGGCTCTGGATTCCACCCCACTGATTCTCACCTGTATTCCAAAACCACATCACAAAAAAACACTTTCATACCAAAGGCAGTGAGAAATACAGGAAAGGAGAAAAGTTTGCATTAGTTTAACTCATAGTTTCTCAATTTTATCTGACCACGTACTTCATTTTTTTCCCCACACAAATCTGTTAAAATCCAGTATGGGGCGCCTGGGTGGTTCAGTTGGTTAAGCGACTGCCTTCCGCTCAGGTCATGATCCTGGAGTCCCAGGATTGAGTCCCACATGGGGCTCCCTGCTCAGCGGGGAGTCTGCTTCTCCCTCTGACCCTCTTCCCTCTCGTGCTCTCTATCTCTCATTCTCTCTCTCTCAAATAAATAAATAAAATCTTTAAAAAAAAAATCCAGTATGGCCAGTCTCTTTCAAACACACTTTGGTAAACCTTGGAATACACCATATTAAAAAGAAGTGAATCTTGGAAGGAAGACCTCAAAACTGGGCCATATGTGTGTGTGTGTGTGTGTGTGTGTGTGTGTATTACTATTTGCCCAGTTGGTTTTCATTTATAACTAAGAATCTTCTACTACTTCAGGAGGACTGACCTTGAATTATACTGTATATAGCTTTATTTCTGTGACAGTAAACAAGAAGAGTTTTAGTGGGGTCAGTTAGGATTTTTGATAATGTATAACTGAGTAAGGGACAGGCAGGGATAGGTAGGGAGAGATAGGTAGGGGGATACGTGGTCAGGTTTACAGAAATTCCAAAAATGCAGAGGTGTTAAGGAAACCAGAGATAAGGAACAAACCAGACCACCCTGCCCTAGCTGTCAGTGGTGGGGTCTTTTTTTATGACAGTCACCTGTGACAAACAAAGAATAACCAGACCCTAAAAAGAAGTAAGACATTAAAGATGTTATCACCAGTCCTTACTCAAACTGAGTAAGGGACAGCTGGGGCTAGGTAGGGAGAGATAGATAGGGGGCTAAGTGATCAGGCTCACAAAAGTCCAGAAAAATGGGGAGGTGTGCGGGGAAACCAGAGACAAGGGAACAAACGGACCACCCTGCCCTGGCCCTGTAGGGTGGGTGTCTTTTTCTAATAATCACCTGTGACAGACGAAGAATAACCCGACCCTAAAAAGGAAGTAAGCCATTGAAGGTGTTAACACTAGTCCTTGCTCAATGGTGATATCAATAGAGATGTTAAAAGGATTTAAGTTCCCAGGTTAGCTTTCTATAAAAGACCAACCCTAAAGGTCCTCTGTGGCAACTCTGTTAGGACCCTTCTCACTCTTGAGAGTTTTTTCTGTATCTTCACTTAATTTCTATCGCTCTACTCATTCTCCTTTGTCCGCGAGATTCATTCTTGGACTCTGTAAGACAAGAACCTCGCTCTCCTGCTTCATAACCATATACAAATATACATTTGTGTTTCCTTACTGGACATTGATTTGTTTATAATGAAGAAACTTTACATATATATTTGTAAAAATACATACATGTATAAAGAAAATCTTTATATTTAAAGTTCCACAAGCTTGTTCAATGGGGATAGAAAACTTTTTTCCTACTTCTTGATGCTAGAAGTAGAATTTATGTTTTGCCTGTTCTTCCTGAGAATATAGCTTTTGGGGCTTCTCATTAATGTTGATGTTTTATAGCATCTGCCTACACACTTTGCAGTTGCATGTAGAACACAAATTGGATCAACTCATTTGTACATTTTTTATTAAGTACTTGCCTGGGGAAAGTACTCCAGTGGCTTGCCTGGCAATTGCTCTGTGACAAACAGCTGAATCATTTTACTTTATCTAGATGAGCCATACTCACTTTCATAATCTGCCTCATTTGCCACTGTCAAGGCATCTATGCTACTGATTGGGAGTTCTACCTCTTCACAAATACCAATTCAATATTATTTAAACCTCTCTCATACTATAGGAATTAACACACCATTAAAATGATTTTAATTCAAATTAAATTTATTTTGTGCTTACCATTTATTAATGTAAATCAAAACAGGTATTATGCAACATCTTATTAAAAATGTACATATTTATATCACATTGACAAGGAAATTACAAACATTTGTGTACTACCTTCTTCAATTCAAAAGATAAGTTACTAAATGCTAAGGCTAAAATGGGTTCTAAGAGATTAATGGCTTGACTAAATCATTCAAATCTTACTGCCTAATGGAGGAGACAAATAAAAAAATTGCAAGACACTGATATAAACTAAAAAAAGTTTAAAGAACAAAATATTAAGAAAGCACAAAGGAAACACCTATCAGCCTGGGAGAAGGAAACATGGGAGCCTTCCTGAGCGGTGGAGATGGGGAAAGGGAAGAGACACACTTTAACTGCTGAAAGATCAATCAGAATTAGTTTGATAAGAACATTTCACTCCCATGTAGAATCTGTTCAAAGTTCAGAGATTAGAAAGAACTTGCCAAGGTTGCTTAGAGAACTACAAGGAATTGGGTAGGAATGGACAAAATTGTGTGGCCAGGACAAATGGTAGGTAGCTACAGGAGAAGTGGCTGGAGAGGTTAGAAAAAGTCTGATTATCAGGGGTACCTGGGTGGCTCAGTCAGTTAAGCTTCTGCTTCCGGCTTGGGTCATGATCCCAGAGTCCTGGGATCAAGCCCTGCATCGGGCTCCCTGCTCAGCAGGGAGTCTGCTTCTCCCTCAGCCCTTCATCCTGCTCGTGCTCTCTCTCACTCTTGCTCTCTCTCAAATAAATAAATAAAATATTAAAAAATAAATAAAGTCTGATTATCAGTTACCTATACTGTTAGGCTGAAGAGTTTAGGTTTATTATGGAGTACTGGAAATGCATGATGTAGTTAAAACACAGAAGGACTTGTTCAGTAAGCAACTGAACATAAAGATCTGTGTCTCAAGACAAAGATCTAGGCACATGATCGATTTTCAGGAGCCATCAGTATATGGATGAAATATATACAAATATAAGAGAAAAGAACTGGGAGAACATTGGCAGTCCTTAAGAAAATTTGAAAGAAAGAGTCAAAAGATTTCAGTGTGAATGGGGATTGTTGGGGAATGCAAGGAAAGACCATTTTCCAACGTGCTGTGACAAACAATCCATCATCATTCTTCCTTGTGAACCAGACCTGCCATATGTTCACATATCAAAATGGCAGCAGATTCCAGATTGTCTCTCCCAGGTCCAAGGGATAATCTGAATTTACTGGATTTCAACTAGTATTAGTTGATCTAGTTTGTGACAGATTATATGGAGATAAGCCATTAAAGCTACCATGAGTTCCACTAGGATCTAGTTACTACAAAATCATTGTCTATAAGAGTGATGGGCTGCACAAGGGAAGAGCCTCTTGGTGTCACTGCTTCCTTTCTTCCTATTTTAGAGACTCTTGTGTTAAGAAGTGATGTCTGGAGCATTGGCAGCCTTGTTACAACAGATGGATGCACAAAGAAGTCTGCTTAGTTTCCAACTTTGATGAGTACTTAAGTGGTATCTAGAGAAGCCTTCCTCCAGATTTATCTTTACATATGACAATTAAATGCCTTTGCTGTGTAAGCTATTGTCAATGTGTGTGTGTGTGTGTGTGTGTGTGTGTGTGTGTATGTATGAGAGAGAGGGAAAAGAAGAGGGATCTAGAGAGAGGGAAGCATGTCTAGCTTGCATCCAAATACATCAATCAGATATTGATAGAATTGTCAGAAGTGCAAATCTGATAAAAGAGTAAAGTGATGGCTGAAATATTACCACGAAATCCAGCTGCAAAATGAATACTGGGGAAATATAATTAAAAAGAAAAACTTCTCGCAACCTAGAAAACCTCTCCACCAAAATAGCAGAGAAAGAAACTGGCTTTATTATTGAATAAGCATTAAACCAGAATGTGATTCATATCACAGACAATACTCTAAGAAATTGCAAAGAAAGAAATCTCACCCTTCTATGTAACCAAGTAGATAAATCCATAAGATGAACAATAATTAGTCTTCAATTAAGATTACTTAACAGAACAATTTGCCACACATAGTTCATCCCAGATTCACTTGGTAATTGAGATGATCATCTACATTAATTAATTGGCTTTATACAATGGAAAAATAAACAACCTTACCATGGCTACCCCTTTGAAAAACCAAGATGGTGGAAACATTCTACATTCAGGGATATTTATACACTATCATTTGCCCTACTTATTTATGAGCTTGAATATATAGAGAAAAGAGAAGCGGATTCCATTTCTTAAAAGACATTTAAAATCGCAACAACTATGTATCTTTTCTTCCCATTAGGATGATGTTTCTATTATCTTCATTTTGTTCTTATTACCTGAACTAAAGCTGACATTTAGTGTGGCTCTAAATTCACTGCCACTTGCTAAGATACTTTATCAAATAAATACTGCTACATAGTTTTGAAATCTTTGGAAGGGAAAGATTTATCTTCAGTATTAGGACTATTCCAAAAATTGCCAAATGTAAATTAGTATTATAACCCAACTTCCTGGCTGAAACTGTTCTGTGAAAGTCATGGCCTTACTAGTAAATTCTAGTTAAATATAAATCTAATGGAAGACAATTCATTCATTACCTTTCTTCTCAGATACTATATTCACTTTCACTTTATTCAACGTATGTTTTTGTTTATTCATGTTGTGCTCTGGAGAAAATGTGTTTTTCTTTTATCTTTGTGACTGGTTAATATTTTGTTCAGTTTCTCTTTGAGTGGTGCCTCACACAGGCTAGAAAGGTCACTAGGGAAACTTTCTACAAGGAATGGTATTATTTTTTTTTTCTTTTTGTATAATGTGCATTGCAGATCTTTTATATAAATGCAGGTTGAATCATCTGGTTGAGACATTTCTTCTTAATCATATGTGAGGGGAACATGTAGCAAACATTAAGATGTACCACAGAGATCCCCCTTTGAGGTCAGAACTTCAAGCCTTGCTTCAGCTGCATAAAGAACTTTGCCCTAGATTATGGTCTTCTTTGAACCAGCCTCCAAGGCTCAAGTGAGTAAGACAGAGGTATAAAGTCCTGACAATTTCAGCCTGACTTGAGGAATTATAACTAACGACACTAACTCCAGACTCTCATTAGTCTGGCTCATGCTTCATGGGGCCTACAATGTTCTGCACAATGTTCATCCTCCTTCTCCCTCCACGGGTATTGATACCCAATACAAATCTTGTACAACAAACTCGATCTCCATGTCTTCTTCTGTAGAGCCTGGTCTATGACAGCTCTTATTTGGAATGGTCTGAGCAAAAAGGTGATGAGAGGGGTTTTAGAATTAGATTTTTTACCATCCTGCTGGCAATGAGGACCACACCACCAGTGGTGAGTTGGTTGCATAAAACAAAATCTCTCATCCCTGGCTGCAGTGGAATAAAGAAAGCAGCAGACCAAATCGAAGACCTAATAATCAGTGTCCAAAAGTCATTGAAAATTCAACCCAGGCAGTTCTTTTGTGTGAAAGCTGGGAAAACATAAGAAGAGAAACTGACATATGGGTTGGAGAACTCTGGCCACAAAATTTTGAATTCCTCATTCTAAACCTTTATGTCTGTTAAAATGGCTTACTTCTTCAAAGTGCTAGAAAATCCCCAATACTGGTAAGCAACACTCTTCCCCACAGACAAAAGGTTTCCCTATCTGTTCCCATCCATTAACTTTAAACCTTAGAATTGATTTACACCATAATTCAACCAGGAAGAAAGAGTGTTTATCCATAGTAACTGCATGACCTAATCAATATGTAAGGACAAGAACCAGGAAACAATGTGGGGGACTAAAGTTTAAAGATTTTTTTTTTTCCTAATCAAGAGGATCAGAATTTGAACATAAAATTTGGTAGGAATGAGTTTATTGATTAAAGCATCACTTTTTCATTTATTTATTTATTTATTTATTTTATTTATCTATTTATTTATTTACTTACTTTAGAAAGAGACAGAGAGCCAAAGCATGCACACGAGAGGGCGTGGAGGGAAGAGGTAGAGGGAAAGAGAGAGAATTTTAAGCAGGCCGCATGACCAGTGCAGAACCTGGTATGGGGCTCAGTCTTACAACTCTGAGATCATGACATGAGCTGAAATCAAGAGTCGATGCTTAACAGAGAGCCACCCAGATACCTCATAAGCATCACTTTAGATACAGAATTTGATATCTTGGCAAGGTCCCCACTTAATGGTGCAATCTCACTATCTGGTTGATTCTTAGAATCATGGAAAAAATGATGGCCATGCTGAGTGAAGTTGAAATGCTCAATTATCATGGCAGACTGAAGTAAGAGATTAAACAAACAAATCATAGGAAAGTGTGCATACTTGACTGGATCTACCAGGGGTGCTGTATGTGTCTTATAATGTACAATATCATAATAATCTTGTATCATATAACGTCTACCGTGAAGAAGGCAGCACAATGTCCAGTAGGCCTCTTCAAGTTCCAGAAGACAGCATAATCTGCAGCTAGGAATCAGTTGTTATGCAAAGTGACTCAAAAGGCTCCCAGCTTTGAGTGCACCCCAGAGGAGCAAAGCACTCCGCAGAAGATGCAGGCTGCAATGCAAGCAGCCTTGCCACCACTGGATCATACAAATTACCATCTATGATGTCGGAGGTATCAGTGGGAATATTGGACATATAGTATTTGGACAAATGAAGGAGTGAATCACAGCTCTTTCTCTTGTTTCCCTGGAAGAATGTGATGTCTCTGCAGTGGAGAATAGTATGCCTGTTGACAAATCTTAGCTTGCAAAGGGGCCCTAGTAGAGGCAGAACATTTAATCTCAGATCACCAAGTGACTAGAATTGCCTATCATGAGCAGATTCCTCTTAGTTCCATAAAGTCATTCATTCAGACAAGTATAGCAACTCTCTATCACATGGTGGGACTGTTACATCAGGAATCAAGTATATCACAAGCAAGGTCTTTGGGAAGACAATCCAAATCCACATGACCTCTATGATGATATTACTGATGGTCTTCCAGGACATGCAATATCTGTATGAGGGATATTGTAAAATCATGAAGTATGAGACACATTAATTTAAAAATGTCTCTTCAATATCTGGCTGCAAGTTAAAAATGAATGACAGATATACTATACCTGCACTCATGAGTGACATTGAAAGACAGTGGTGAGGGAAAATCAACTCTATTAGCAGAACTGAGAGCAGTCACTTTGTGGATAAAGATATGGCTTGATATTAAAGATATAATATCAAATCATTTGATATAATGGCATGCTTTTTGTGTGGATAAAGATATGGATTGATATTAAAATATATACAGATTTATGGGTAGTGGGAAATAACCTGGCCAGCTGGTGCAGAACATGTGAGGCAAATGGAGGACAAAGATATGTGAGTTCCAGGCATGTGGATAGATATATGGGAGTGGGGGAAAAAGTCTAAAGATCTCTGCCTCATATGTTAACACCCCTAGAAAGAATCTACACGGCAGAGGTACTAAAAATAAACCAAGTAAATACATTGATGCATCCAAATACATCAGCCAGCCCAGTGCTGGACTGATGAATGTGGTGGCAAACAAGAAGGCTAGATATGAGCCCCAAAACTCTGTTGCTCATTTACCAAGAATGACTGAGGTGCTGCCATTGTGAGTGGTTCAATCTGCCAATGACCAAATCAAAAACAGCCCACAAAATGCAACCACTCCTCTAGTAGATGAACTACCAATTTGATGGTGAGTTAACTAAATTGGGTCACTTCCAGTGTAGAAGGGTTTAGCAGCAGTTTACTTACAGGGTTAGACATACATTCCTAGTATGATGTTACCATTCTTACCTGTAGGTAAGATAATTTAGAGATAGTTTTCACCAGAACAATGAGATTTCATGGAAGCCAAGAGAGGTTAGTTATTATTTACATGACTGGGTTTAAGTCTCTCATCTTATATTTGTTTTCTACTCTCCCTTCTTTTGGATTCCATTTGACTGTATAAGATAAACTCCTTCTCCTAACATAATTTTTTTTTCAGGAATAAAAGAAGCCTTGGGTCTCTTTACTTCCATGAAAGAGTTGTCAATTTCTGAAAGTTAGTTTATTTAGATTGTATTTTAGCTCTCTGAGATTTTTTAAAGTATAATTTTAGCTTACTCCATCCATATATTTTGGTCATTTGAATGAGAGCAATGGTCCCTTGTGATTTTTCTTTTGTCTCTGAACCAGAAATGGAACTGACATACATTTACTGAACCTATGAAAATGCAAGTACACCAACCAAATGCACTTTGTATAATATATAATCTTTTTAAAATGTATTTTGTTGATAAGGCCAAATGATATATGTCATTACTGTCTCTTTTCCATTGGAGTTGATTTATAATCTAGGTTAATAGTTCAAGAATTTTTTTCACCTGAAGTCAGCTGGAGAAAGATACAACTTAATGAATGCTTCATTTCCATTTTAAGAAATAAACACTGTTAAATTCAGGGTTAGACTAGATTAATGGTTTATTTCCCCTTATTTTTATTAGCAATGCTAATGCATTAATTTGTTGTCACCATGACAATGCTAAAAAATAAAAAAAAAGAATAGAGAAATTTATTTATTTTTTAAAGATTTTTATTTTATTTTATTTATTTGAGAGAGAGAATGAGATAGAGAGAGCATGAGAGGGGGAGGGTCAGAGGGAGAAGCAGACTCCCTGCTGAGCAGGGAGCCCGATGCGGGACTCGATCCCGGGACTCCAGGATCATGACCTGAGCCGAAGGCAGTCGCTTAACCAACTGAGCCACTCAGGCCCCCCAAGAATAGAGAAATTTAAAAAACCCACAAACTCAGAGGCATCTGATATATTTACCAAGTGCTTGGGATTTGGCTGGGTGATTTCATCTTGGCTTGATTCTTTCATGTGCTGAGGGGTTGGCCGTGTTTGGACTGATCTAATGTTATCTTGTCTGGTATTTAATCCACATACATATTCAGATTTTGTCAACTGTTCCAAAGTATCCTTCTAGCCTTTTCCCAAATTAAGTATCATTCGGGTCAAGCATTCATTTAGTTGTCATATCTCTGTGGTATCCTTTAATTCGCAAAGCTTTCTAAACTTTTGTTTTCTTCACTTTGACATTTTGTAGTACTGGAGTATGGAAAAGTACAGGCCATCATTCTGTCAAATGTGTCTAAATATTTTAGTTTTTCCTTATTTTAGCCATGATTGGATTTAGCTTATGCAGCTTAGAATGGAACACCCCAGGAAGTATGTTGTTTCTTTCTTGGTGCATTATAACAGGAGGCACCTAATATCACCTCATGCCAACAGTGGTGATGCCCATGCTGATCACTTGCATAAAGTGCACACCAGTGAATCTCTCTCTAACGTGAATCTACCATTTTGCTCTGTGTCATTAACTAGTAAGCTGTAGGGAAGTGTTTTGAGATCATGTAAATAATTTATTCCAATGGAACTCTTTTTAAACAAAAAATACCAAACAAATCTGTCCAAAGACATAAAGACTAAGAAAAAAGCAAATATTGGGTAATATATTGAGGATGTTGCTCTATGTAATAGAAGCTGATGCTATTGGGAATTGCTAAAAGCTTAAGAAGTTTGCTGAAGTTATTAGTCCAAAGATTGGAAGACTAGAATATTTATATCTTTGCTCATACACTGAACTCATTGAGAGATACCCTTAAAAGTGTTCATTTGGGACTGTGGCTCCTGTGAGCTGAGCAAGTATGGGGAATTCCCAAAGCAGAAAGAAATACAATTGTCTGAGGTGAGTACATGAGTATGGTGCTGAACAGCATGCACAGATGCAGCTGCATTCAGCAGCAGGCCAAGGAAAAAAGACACATGCATCAAAATCATCTGCCACATAGCTAGTTTGTTTGTGGTGGAAAACAACACCAGATCTTTCTCATAATCATCTTAATTTTAGGGCCATCACATCACTTTTTTTTACTGCATACAGTCATCACTTTTGCAAAAATCAGAGATTAAGGTGTTTTACTAGGGTCTGGTCTGTGTAAGTTCTGGGAAAAGGCAGAAGCTCTTATCACCTATTTTGAGGGTCAGTGCTAGTCAAAGCAGCCTTTTTCATTTTCAGTTTATATCAAGATATAAAAGGTTATTCTCTCTGCCACACACATTGGCCACATTGTGCACACTTACTCATACTGGGTTAGGACAAGATGCTAATTTTATCACTAGAACAATTATATACCTTCTCTGAAAGTAGGAAAGCATCCTAAACACCCAACATGTGAGAATCCCCAGGCAGCATTAGGGCCCATTTGCATTAGGGATCATGATGCAGTGAAGTTAATTGACCTGCTGCAGTTATTCATTCCAGCCTCATTGAGGTGCGTGGGTATGGAGGTGCAGATTTTGAGTAGTTGAATTCACCACAATTTGACACTGGCCAGGAAACTAGGTGTAAGATCAGAAAGGACAAGGAATTACAAAAGAAAGTATTATTAGAACATGCTAGGTACCATTGTATTAGAATGACACTCCATGGGGTTTAATATGGAGGGAAGATAGGGTGAGATTAGAATGGTATTGTCAGCCATAGAGGGGAGGGGGATATGGGGAGATGTTGGTTAAAGGGTACGATGTTTCGGTTATGGAAGATAAATAAGTTCTAGGGATCTAGAGTCACAACAATGTGACTATAATTAACCATACTGGATTGTATATTTGAAATTTGCTAAAAGGGAAGATTTTAAGGGTTCTTATCCCCACCCCACCCCAAAAAGGAAATTTTAACTATGTAAGATGATGGATATGTTAATGAGCTTGATATTGGTGATTATTTTACATTTATACATATATAAAAATGTCAACTTGTACACATTAATATATGCTTTTTATTTTCAATTATACCTCAATAAAGCTAGAAAAAAACTTTGTATTATATGTCATCTGAAAGAGTAATGTTGTACAGAAGAAATCACACTATACTTGTGTTAAAAGATATGGGTGTGCTTCCTGATCCTTTCCAGAATCAGTAATGATCCGTTAGCTATCCCCTTAAACTCTTTGAGACTTAATGTAGTCATCTGAATTATCCAACAGAATTGGCATTGTTTTTGGAACTGTCGCTAAATAATGTTACAAAACCTTGTGTTTTGAATTAAATAGCTGGTAGGTGCTGTAATGAATTCTGATAAAGCAAACAGCCCCCTAACATTCTGTAACTGGTCTGATGCTTAGACTTGCTTATAGGGTAAGTTTCAATGTTATTACAAACTGTTGTGAGGTTCACAGCTAGACCATGTCATTATCCTGGTGAACATAAACAACCTCACAGAACATACCAATATCAGGTCAACTCTGAGTGAATGATAAAGTTAGACAAAACAAGGTCACTGTGCAACCCATGAGGTATCAAACTTCCCTTTCTGCTAAAATAAATGAGAGCTGCTTGTTTACTAGTTTGTCCTTCCTATAGCTAATATTTACTGAAATACTCAATCTTAAAATTATCCCTTTTCCTGACAATATCCGATCATGAGCAAAGCCTGCCTTCCTCAGACCTTCCCAAGAATTACCCAATCAAAGTTCAAATCATATAATAGGGTTTTCTAACACCTTCTTACTGAAAAGCCCCACTGGATCTCTATGCTGTGTATTTTCCTTTCCTGCAAACAGTAATAAATCGAACTCTGACTATAGGTGTGTTCCTGGTAGCCTTTGGTTGGAGGTCTTTGACAACTGATATTTGTCCGATTTAAACAATCCCAACGCTTTATAATGAATGCTATTTAAAATCAAAATCAGTGGCTATATAAGTTCTTTTCTAGCATTCTTTTTATTCACAAGATTAATGACAATCTGAAATATTCATAAAATTCTGCATTTACGTCTGTTTTTCCTTAAATATTTAATTTATAACACTTCATGGAAATGGAAGTTTGGGAAGAATATTTATGTAAGAGTTACTATATGCTCTGAATCATATCACCATTAGGTCTTGATCCATAGGCCACAATGATTATATTAATAAATCATCTGAATTATACCAATTTATTTCAGAAAATAATTTAACTTAATAGTTTACTTAGCTTATAATTATAGTTGTAAATGTATTGATCTTGAAATATTTAAAGCATATTTTTTTCTTTTTCTTCTTTATAAAATTATTCTAAATGGGAAATTATATTGTCTGAATTCTAAATTAATATTTGAAAGTTACTTCAGGTTCTAGGCAGTGAAAAGTATTTTTTTTAAAGATTTTATTTATTTATGTGTAAAGAGAGAGAGAGACTGTGAGCACAAATATGGGGAGTGGCAGGCAGAAGGAGAAGCAGCCTCCCCACTGAGCAAGGAGCCTGATTCTAGACTTAATCCTAAAGACCCTGGGATCATGACCTGAACTGAGGGCAGACGTTTAACCAACTGAGCCACCCAGGCATTCCGAAATGTATTATTTTTGTGGTTGCATTATTTCATTATGGAAAACTAGTTGACTGTATCAGGTGGTTTCTATTTTATATGCTTTGGTGTGTTACATGCTAATTATTTAGTTTGAGTTATATAAGAGTTTTTTTGTTCATATTGACAAAATTAAATTCGGCCAATTTCATCTTTGCTCGTGGCTGACTGAAGATATCTCAAAGATGACTTGGTATATCTTCAATAGAGATCATTAATGCATCTTTAAAATTTTGTCTTTAATCCATATGAGAATATTTTGACACTTGATTTTCCTTAATCAGTTTCACAATTCTTGTATTACATAAATTGTAAGTGTTTTCTAAAATGATTATGTAGAGATTAGAGAACATTACTTCTACAAACAAAGCACATGTATAAGATATATGCGCCATGTCTGGTCATATTGATTTGCTTTTGGCATGAAAGCACATCAACTTATCCTAGAGTTCTTATTTTAAGGAATTAAAACAAAACAAAACAATGACAGGCAAATGTCTTTCCGAAAAGCTTAAAAAGTGACACAAACGTCTCTCAGCTAACAACTGGCATGTTTGAAACTAGAAATGAAATGTGTAATTATATATATAAATATATTTAGAAAATAATTATTTGGCAGTAACAGATGGAGCTGTGGGGGAGCAAAATCACAGCAAAACTCAGATGAAGGCCCCTGTATGAGCACACTAAGCAACTTTCATATCTTGGACATAAACCAAAGAATAGAAAACACAAGCATGAGTCACTGTGTTTGATGTGGAACAAAAGGCTGAGTTGAATGAATGAGACATGTTCTTATTTAGTGCTTCAGAGTCTAAATAAGATAGTCCACCTTCTTTGACCATTGAATGAAATATAAATATAAAACTTATACAGATAAATATATATATATATTTTATTCAACGATCAAAGAAGATGGATCACATCATTCTAACTTGCACACTAAATGTTTTATTCATTTAAGTCATATATATGTGTATACATATTATATACATAAATTATATATAATATTTATGATATAAGGAGAATAATGTTGCAACTAAATTATCTACAAATGCAGATGACCAGTCAAGAAATGATGAAAAGTCTTCCTTTCATTCAAAACTTAAATCCCCCTCCCCTCGCAACCTGTTATATCCAACGTAAAGAAATATCTTCTTACATAAAGTTGAAGACCCTTTAGTACATTCTAGGGCTCATATGAGTTTGAAAATAAAATAAAATAATTCTTCTATAATAATAGAAGAATATTATGTATAGTACCTAAATATTTACTATTCAAATTTTTACCTTTATTTTTTAAACTTTAAATCTTTCCTGCTCTTTCAATATATTTGATTTCTTTTATATTTTGTTTCAATCACTTATCATGCCCAGGATAAATAGTAATGTCATGAAGCATCATGTTATACCCTCGCTGAAAATATTTCAGTGTGTTTAACTACCCAATCTGGTTGCAATTTAGTTTGTTTCAAGTGCTTTGATTCATCATGTATTACCAAATAGATTTTTGTCTCAAAGACTGATTCTTAGAAAAGGATTTTGACTCCTAAGGAAATATTAATTAAGATTAATGTGTTAAAGATGAGAATCCATCAAGTTAAAAATATTTTTTTGAAAAAGGATACTTAGAAAAAAGAAATAAAGGTTAATTTATGAGCAGTAACCCGGCCTATGTCCAAGGGAAATTAATTCATCAGGGATGTCTCACTTCTGGAGTTTTCTCTCCCTCGTTCATATCATGGTTCTAGATATGATTCTTTCACCTCCTAGGCTCTTCTCCTCCTTATGCAGAGCAGATACCACTGGAGAACAATTACAATTGCTGTGTTTTTTTGTGTCTTCAGCTTTCTTTGTTACATTTATTTTCTTTCTACTACTGAATCCACCACTCTCTCACCTTGTGATTTCATACTTGCGACTCCAAATTCAAATTATCCAGAAAGAAAATTCCATTGGTTCCTTCCAGTATATGGATTGGTAAGGTCTCTTTTAACAAAACAAAACAAAATAAAACATTGATCCATTATCCTCAATAGGAACATGGTTGTGCATAACTATTCTAATGAGATTACAGGCTGGGCAAGAACAAACCCATACAGTGGTTACTATATAATGCATTCCCCAAGGCCAAAAGTAATAGATGAAACTACCTCTTCTCTTGTTTTTTTGCCCACATTGAGTTTTATCAAATAAAATTGACTTTTTTTAATCTTTTAATATTGAATGAGTTCAATAATATGTATATTTTGAGATCCATATGCTATTTCTTTATGAATCATTGGCTAACATTATTTCTATAGGTTTTGGAAAGAGTTTTTATTTATTCTTTTCCATCCCTGCGTTTCTACATTTTTTTTTCCTTTATAGCTGCGTTTTAGAATCCTCCTTAACATCCATTTTTTAAACATTTGGTCTAGATTGTTTTTTAATATATATGTAAATAGAGCTATTTGTGTTATTTTATACTAAGTATCTGCTATTCTAAAGTTATTTTCATAGACTTACTTATTTCCTGATCATTTTAACACATTTAGAAAATTCTGTTAGGAGAAAGCATTATCTATTACTGCATAACAAATTGCCACAAACTTAGTGGCTTAAAACAATGCATATTTATTTTCTCTCGATCTCTGTTGGTCAAGAATTTTGAGAGGGCATAGCTGAGATCTCTGCATTAGGATCTCTCAAAAGGCTGAAATTGAGGTGCCAACCCAGACAGAGTTCTCATCTAAAGACTTAACTAGAGATTCCTAAGTTCACGTGCTTGTTGCCAGAATTTGATTCAAGCATCATTGAACCAAAGTTTGTTTTGCCTTTATTTCCCTGACAAATGGGTCTCTAAAATAGCAGCCTGTTTTATCAAAGCATACAAACTGAAAGAACAATAGAAAGAGTTTACTTGCAAGACAGAAGTTATAATCTTTTGTAACCCAATCACAGAAGAGGCATCTAATTATGCTGGTTATATTCTACTAGTTAAAAGCAAATCACTAGGCCATCCCAAATTTAAAGAGATGGTATTAGATAAGAGCACAGCCAAGGGGTCATTGGAGAGGCCATCTTAGAATATGGTCTGTGTCAGACACTGTTCAATAACAATGTTAATTTATACATGATATTGAATACATTGAAAGCTGAGAGAGAACTATTTTTCTGTTAATTTCAGTGTCTTGTTAGTAGCAGGGAGTTTCAGTGTTCTCAGAGTTAAAAATTATACTTATTTAAAACTTGTTGATAATTAAAATCCCTTTTTAAAAGAAAAAGATTTTATTTATTTATTTGAGAGAGAGAGATAACAAGAGAGAGAACATGAGCAAGGGGGAGAGGAAGAAGCAGACTCCCCACTGAGCAAGTAGCCTGACATGGGACTGACCCCAGGACCCTGGGATCAAGACCTGAGGCAAAGGCAGTCACCCAGGTGCCCAGATAATTAAAATCTCTTATACACATGGAAGAAATATTTCCAAATCATATATCTGTAAGGGATTAATATCCAGAATATATAAGGGACTTCTACAATTCAACAACAGAAAACCATAATCCAAATTAAAAAAATGAAGAGAGGACTTCGAAAAAAGATGTATAAATGGTTCATAAAAGGGTTTAACTTGATTTTTTTTCAGTTTTATTGAGGTAAAATTGACAAATAAAAATTATATGTAATTAAGGTGAACAATCTGATGTTTTTATATATGTATATGTTATGAAATAATCGCCACAATTAAGCTAATACTGTATCTATTAGGTAACATTTTGGCAAACTGTTCATGGAAATTGTATGACTTTAGAGAGTCCATTGATATTGTAATTTTCTTTGATTGCCACCAAAGTGCTTATTTATAAAATCATAAAATTTCCCTAAAAAATTTGGCATACATTTATTATTACATACATTTCCAAAGATATTTCAGATGTTTAGAGGAATGATAAAATTCAAGTTAAGTTGAAAAGGAATTTTGATATTGTCTTGTTCAAAAACACCCTACTTTTAAGAATGTTTGGAAGTAGTGGTTAAGTATCATAAATCTATGCAAATTTCACCATAATTATTTTTTATAAATACTTGTCTTAATTATTAAATTGAAGACACTTTATTTTTTTAAGATTTTATTTATTTATTTGACAGAGAGAGAGCGTGAGAGCATACTAACAGGGGGGAGGGGCAGAGACAGAGGGAAATGCAGAATCCCCGCTGAGTAGGGAAACCAACGCAGGGTCTTAGGACCCTGGGATGATGAACAGTGCTGAAAGCAGATGCTTAACTGACTGAGGCACCCAGGTGCCCCTAAATTGAAGATACTTTAGTTCGTATTCACCTTTACAGTCTCACTCCCAAGCAAAGAGTTGGCCACACATTAGGTAATCAAAGACTACTTGCTTAAATAAATCAGACTAGTCTTGTCCTGTGGAACTTTTGAATATTACCTTTTCTGTCTTTGAGATATTACAGAAATTACTTCCTTCTTCTTTCTTTATTTAGCATTCAAAACACCTAGTGGATGTCTTCCTAGACATGAAATACGCATTGAGTATACAGAGAAGACCAAGAAATATATGATCCCTGGCACATGAAATTTTTAATTAGATAAATTTGACATGTAACATTGGGTAAATTTGATACAATTATATTTTAATATGATTGCCATTGTAGTGACATTTATTATATTACATAATTATAATACAATATTGTTTCTATTTATTATATTGTACATTAGATCTGTGTGGCTTATATACTATTTCTTACACATGAACTTTATCGTCCTCAGTTAAATGTATCACAATCTCTTGATTTTAAACCACTCTTTATTGAATTTGTTCTTCATCAACTTAACTATAGATTTATGAAAACAACTACTTACATGCACACTGTTTGCAAAATATACTCTTTTTCCAAAACACTAAAATGAAAAAAAAATACTTGATTTTGTTAGATTTGGGGAAATTTATTATACCATATGTGTATACATTGTACAAAAAAAGTCTCCACACAATTATTGATATAAGAAAAAACAACTCTGTGAGAAATCCCACATAATTAATTTCACATGTAAATTGAAAGAGAAATGTTTACTAAATATAAACCATGGGTCATTTAACTTTTATTTATTAAATTAGTCAAACCGAAATTCACGGTTACATTAAATACATCAGTAACTATATATTAAAATAAAACTATACAAGGAAGTGTCCTTGTTGCTTCCACATTTGTTGATGTATATCAGCTAACATTAGAGTGGCAAACATATAGGACAATTGGGAGTCTAAACATGAAGATGTAAAGTGGAAGAGATTGTTATTATACCAGGCTATAATTAGTATAGTAATTGTTTTGCTAGAAGCATTTTTTCCCATCATTATAGCATTTTTGACAAAGTACTAATAACAATGGTTCAATTAGCTACACAAAGTGTAACTCAATGTATTTATGTTGTGGAAATGTGTTATATAAAGTGCAGAGATAGTTCAGGAAGATATTAACTGAATTTTGAGATGTAATTGGTTGGTGCTTAAACTGTTCAGTGAAGTGGTCTTACATGCTCTGGAGCAGAGTCATTGTGGAACATTCCAACTATTACTTTCAATTTAGACCATCAGCTTTGGTCCATTTACTGAGTGTTGAAATCAAAGCAATTGATTCTTCTGAATCTTTGCCAGTTATACCCCACATGGTTCATCGAAACCATGTGCATTCATCTGAGTGTTATTTTTGGACTTAAATAAGAATGGCTCTACCATCAACTGAATAGACATAGATTTAGGATGAGGTTCATAATTTGAAGGGCTGAAATTCCTCACCCAGGTAACAAGTAACCCTTCAGTAAATTACAGATAGAATCCTAATCTAATAAATGCCAATAGGGTATGTAACTCCTCATAACAAGGTCATTTTCCAGTCTTGTATTACTTCTCATACAAGCATTATTTCTGGATGCGAATGATGTATTTTCAGTAACAAATATTTTCACAAGTCCTTATCAATTTATGATCCATCTATTTAATAACTATGTTGTATTTTATATCTAGTACAAGTGGACACTAAATTTATTATAATCTTTGCATCTTGTTAAGTAATTATAATCTGTGGTATGTTTTACAAATGAATTGAGAGGGGTAGCTGATATATATATGATCTCTATTATAAATTCTATATACCAGAGTACTTACTTTTTCTTTGAGAACTAGATGAGTATTAAAAAATTTACATCATTTTTAGAAGAATTTGAGTTATTTTAAACATTTTCACTCTAATGATCTGACAGTTTATTCAGTACAATATACATGTACATTAAAACCACACATATATGTATGCATTTACTATACACTTGCATATATATGTGCATTTATTAAACAAATACAATATCAGAGGAAAAGTAAAAAATGCAATACTGAAGCAAACTTATTCATAGTCTACCAACTATTAGTCACTGGGCTTCATATTCTATTTATTTTTAAAATATTTTCATGTCTTAATAGTATAATTTTGCATGTATTTGAGAATGTAGAAAATGTGTACATGTGCTTAGTGATATCGTTTTTTTAAATGTAGGTAATGGGTAACATGAAGCCAATCCTAAGGAATCCCAAGCAAAATTAATTCAATTGGTTGCTTAATTCAAAAAAACATTTATTGGACCTTTACAAATCATCAGGTCAGGTTCTCAGAGCCAGATGTACTACTCTGAATAAGACAGAAAAGCATCCCTAAGGATTTACAAGATAACAAAATAGAATTTATTTTCTTTCTTTCTTCTTTCTTTCTTTCTTTCTTTCTTTCTTTCTTTTTCTTTCTTTCTTTCTTTCTTTCTTTCTTTCTTTCTTTCTTTCTTTCTTTCTTTCTTTCTTTCTTTCTTCTTTCTTCTTTCTTTCTTTCTTTCTTTCTTTCTTTCTTTCTTTCTTTCTTTCTTTCTTCCTTTCTTTATTTTAAATTTATTATTATTATTATTATTATTATTTGTATTTTGGTAAGAAAACCTACCATGAGATCTACCCTCAACAAATTTTGGACAATACAGTATTGATAAACATAGGTACTAGAATGTATTCATCTTGTACAACTGAAAATTTATATCCATTGAAAACAGCTCTTTTCCCTCTGCCCCAGCCCCTGGGATCCATCATTGCACTCTCTGTTGGACTATTTTAGATATTTTATATAAGGAATCATGCCGCATTTATCCTTTTGCAACTGGCTTATTTTAGTATGATGTCCTCGAGGTTCCTCTATGTTGTCACATATATGGCAGGGTTTCCTTATATTCTGAGGCTGAATGATGTTCAATTGTATATGTATTCCATATTTTTTAGCCATTCATCTGTTGATGGGCATTTAGGTTGCTTCCGTATATTTTACTATGTTAATATTGTAGCAGGAAGCATCTATGAAAGAATTAAGACTCCTTCCTTCCATGGATGACCCCCCCCAAAAAAAAGATATTTCCCCACTCCCTATAACAATGCTTTTGTGCCTCCTCAACCTCTGCCACAAGGTCCTTTGTCTCAGAAGTCCTGGAACTCTTACCCTCTGCAACTACATGAGTATTTATTTCACATGGTACCATGGCATCTATTTCTCCTCCTTGAGCAGTATTGCACTCTTTGTCTCCCCATTTACCATTCAGGTAAATGGTTCAGGGTCAGGTCTGAAAGCCACATTCTGGCAGTGTGGATTGGACCTTAGCATCAGCAGCTCCAGTCTGAGTCTAGGTCTGGGATTTCTCTGATGCATTTCCTGGTTCTTGTCTTTCAAAGAGAAGCCAGGTCTTTCCTGTTCATAGAAGGTTTGGGAAGGGAATTTGAAATCCCTCAAAACATTGTTTACTGTTACATTTCAGAAGGAGTTTAATCATCATTGGCTCAAATATTTTTATATAAAAATATGACTAATTTAATTAATTACTCTTAATCATGCCTTCTTTTGAGGTAATCCTTGAAGAAATTAAAATAATAATAATAATAGTAATATTAGCTAATATTTACTGAACATTACCTATACGCCATGCACTGGACCAAATGTAAAGATCTATTAAATCATCTCCCAAATGAAGTAATTGAGGAACAGAGGTTTTCTTTATTTCCTAAAGTCACAGAACAAGTACATTGTGGAACTGGTGCAAATTCAGAGCCTCATGACTCTAAAGCCAGATCTCTTAAGTGCACCATTCTAAGTTTTTCCTTGTTTAATATATGATATCATGTTAAAGAAGTATTCATTAATTATAATTTTACTTGGTAATGGGTATTGACTTTTCACCAATTACTGGGATGATCGTATATATTTTTTTAATCTATTAATATGGTGAATTACATTAATGGGTTTTCTAAAATGGAAAAGAAGAAAGAGAGAGACTAAGAGAGTGAGAGAGAGACAAAGGGAAAGGGAGAGAACGAATGTAAATATTTTCTATGCCAGCTCAATTCTCAATTAATATAGAAGAAATGATAGAGTAAGAAATAAAAATTTGGGATTTTCAATGAAGTAACTGATTCTGACAAAGATCCTTAATTCATGCTAAAGTGACTGGTGAAAGTTTGTTGGGGCAGAGGATCTAGAGGTCCATACCATTCATATTAATTAGCACTTCTTACTTATCAAAGAAAATAAGTACTTTTACAACAAAGAGTTTTCACAGAAACCACCTAAATCAAGTGAAAAATGACAATCTTTAGCCATTTATTCATACAATGGAAATTAAACAACCTAAGTTCTGCAACCCCCTCACCTCCCCACTAAAAAACTTAAGCTGAATGAACTCAAGTGGAAGCAATTAGATAAGTCCCAGTAATGCAAGCAACCAATAAACAAATAGGCCGGATTACTCAAATATGTCAATAATCTGAAACACAAAACAAGGAGAGGAAAGTTAATATTACCATATCAATGATAAATAATTGATTTATAGTAATGGTATCATGGTTATCAAAGATAATGTTACTGTTTGTAGAAATTGCATGCTGTAATAGTTTGAGGGGAAAGGTTAAAATTATTACAACTTATTTTTAAATCATTTAGAGTATAAAACCTTCATCTATATGTGTGTGGAGAGAGAGAAAGAGAAGACAAATGAGGAAATATATTAACAACTGGTGAACAGTATATTGGAATGTACTGTATAATTCTTTCAAATTTTCTGTATGGTTAAACTTGTTGATGATAAGTTGAAATAAAAAAGTTAAAAGCACTCCCCATTCAATATTTAATATTTTTCAGACACTTCGTGCTCAGGCTAACTTGAAAAGTGCAGGTTGTGTCAAGGTGCAGTTAATAAGGACCAACAACAAAGGGAAAAAAATCAATCATTGAAGGTCTCTCTCTTTTAGATGTGGTAATATTTTAATAAATATTCAATAAATATTGTATAAAAACATGTTTAGATCAATGTTTAAAATTATCCTAATAGTTTGCTTCTCTCCTTTCTCCTTTTTATTATTTGCCTTAAGGACTTTTTTTCTCCTTTGCTGAAATAGATTTTTTTCTCTCTTTTTCCTATCCTCACATGTATTCAAATTCAGATATTTTTCAGAAAAGTTTTAGTAACTTGATTTGTCGATACTAGTAACTGTGTTAAAACTTACAGAAAACATTTCCTGTCTTACAATGACATTAATGAATCTCTAAAAGTGGTCTATTTTTAGTCCTCTTTACTTAATAGAATGTTAGCTTTCTATCACACTTTAGTGGCTTTCATGGAGGGTGGGATTTTGTTAGAAGTCAGGCAGAGAATAAGGCCTCATAGAATTTGTGCTTATACAATCTGATTTTATATACTATTATGCTCAGGGAAGGTATATTAATGTGTAGGTGCCATAAAATATACCTTTCAAGGAAATAACAATGAACATGTTTTTAGTTCTATATTTATCATCATGTATTTTTACATGGAATCTAAATGTTACGGGTAGAAAATTGACAGACTGTGCTTCCAAATCATAGGTGAAAGGGTCATAGAGAAAGGGACTTTTAACTTCTAAAATTAATGAGTTGGCAGACATTTTATGCTTAAACATGTTACCTGAAATGTGGGTAATTAGAAAACTGATTCGTTATGGAAAAACTATCTTTCATCACTGTATAAAACTTTAGATAAGGGGAATTTAATATTTACAAAGAATAGTTCATCTAAGAAGCACTGAAACTGAGTAGAATGAAAGCTCTTTAGAGTTATGTATCAGTTTTCTATTGCTGACTAACAAATTACCACAAACTTAGAAGCTTAAAACAATATAAACTTATTTACAGGGTTTCTAGGAGAGATTCCAGGCATTGGTTAGCTCGAACCTCTCTTTAAGGTCTCACCAAGATGAAATCAAGGCATCTGATGAGGGTTGGAATTTCATTTTGGGCTCAGGACCTTTTCCAAGTTTCTATGGCTGTTTGCGTGCAATCGTGGAATACCTAATTGTGTCTTCAAGGCCAGCAGCAAACTGGTAAGGTCTTATCCTGTTTAAGGGCTCACCTGATCAGGTCAGACCCACCTGGATAGCCTCCATTTTGAAAAGTCAATTCCCTAGTAACCTAATCACAAGGATGATATCCCGTGATATTCACCAGTTCTTTTTGTACTCAGTAGGAAGGAGACTGCACAGGACATGCACACCAGGAGCAGGAGTATTTGGGGACAGTTTTGGAATCCTGTCTACACCAACTGGTATTAGAAAATCTGAGCTCAGCTAGTGACTATGTCACCAGCATTTACCTTGGGAAAATAAATAAAGTCCCTTGAATGTATTAATTACAACGTGAACAATTATAAGATGAACAAGAAGATAATGCTCTAAATATTTCAGTTTCCCATGAAAACTGTATGATGCATTTAAAGGAATTGAGTGTTCTTTCTAAGCACTGGACCATGACTCTCTGAAATAGAGACTTGGTCACCATATTCAGTGAGTTAACAATTTGGGGAAAAAAAATTTATTATGAATAATTTATAACATATAACTATTCAACATCATTCTTTTTTTAAGATTTTATTTATTTATTTGACAGAGAGATAGAAAGAAAGCACAAGCAGGGGGAGTGACAGGCAGAGGGAGAGGGAGAAGGAGACTCTCCACCAAGCAGGGAGCCCAAAGAGGGGCTCGATCCCAGGATCCTGGGATCATGATCTGAGCTGAAGGCAGCTGCTTAACCGAATGAGCCACTCAGGCGCTCCTCAATATCATTCTTAACACCTCCACAAAATAAAAATGTTTTTCTATATATCATCTTTAAGAGACTCCAGGTAAAATGAGAGTCTCAAAATCACAAAGTCCAGAAACTATTCATGGTAATAGGGACTACCTAATTTATGTTTAATTTTATATACAAAGATTGAGGTAAATATCACGAGACTGTTCAGTGATAGAACAGAGGAAAAAATCAGCCCAGCCCATTAGAGAGATATGGTTAAAAATTCCTCCAAAGAGTAAATAGTTAAGAAATTAACTAGAACATTGATAAATTGGACACATATGAACCATAAAGGTAATGATTTAATATCACCTGAAATCAAATAAATAAAAATGTAAGATGTGCTATTTTTATTTTCTTACAGAGAAAGAGAGAGAGAGAGAGCAAACATGCTGGGTAGGGGAGGAGAGCAAAGGGAGAGGGAGAGAGAGCATCTTAAGCAGGCTCCATGCACAACACCAAGGCTGACCCAGGGCTAAATCTCACAACCCTGAGATCATGACCTGAATTGAAACCAAGAGTCAGGCACTTTACCAACTAAGCCATCCAGGTGTCCCAAAATGTGGTATTTATAATGTCACATTTCCAAGGACTTTGGACAAAAACTTGAAATTGTCTTTGACTCCTCTTTTTCTCCATTTCACCTACTCAGAACATTTCAAGATGCATCCAGAATCACCTATATCTCATTGCCTCCACTTTTAATACCTCATAATAGCCACCAGTACCATGGCCCTGACTAGTGCATTAGCCTCCTAACTTGTCTCCTTGTTTTACTCTTGCATCTCTTCATTTTTTTTCTCTGAACTATTTCATGTAAGTCCAATTGTCTCACAGTTTTGCTCAAAGCCTTCTAGAGAATTTCCATCTCATTGTGAGTAAAAGCCCACCATGTACAATAGTTCCTGTTACCACCTGAACTCATTTTCTACTCATTTTCAAACTCATTACAATTTTGCTGCATCAGCTGGCTACCCTGCTGTTCCTATAAAAGATGATCTTTAGCCTTAGAGAGACCATATTTTCTATTCTTTTTCTGGAATGCTCATTCTCCAGATATCAACATGGTTCACTCTCCAAATGAGAAGAAATAAATATATTAAGATAGCCACATGATGAGATTATACAGCCATTAAATTTGTGTTTTAAAGATTATGTAGTGACAATAAGAATGCAAAGAAAATCACAATGATATAACATTTTAGAAAAATAAAATCCAAATTCCATAATCAACATGGAAACAGCTTTTTTTTTTTTTTCCCCAAATACTTCTTGAAAGGAACTGCAAATATCCAAAGTTTTGCATTAGGAGATTATTTTCTTAGTGGACTTACAGTGAGTACATTTTTCTTCTTTAGAATGTTTAAATTATGATAATTTTGTGGAGGAAAACAGATAAAGTAATCCCTTAATTAAAGTAAAAATAGAGACCCATGTTACCCAGGTCAAAGTAAAAAAAAAAAAAAAAGAAGTAAAACTGCATCCAAGTAAACAACGTAAGATACATCTCTAGAACACCTGTGAATATTATGAACAGGCAAAAATTCCTTAATCATCATGTTTTTGAAAACATGGATGCAGTTCCCCAACAACATTCATCTATTTTACATGGTCAAAGATCTTGATAAATTAAACAAGGCACAGAGTTGTGGTTTAGACGTATGTGATTATTCCTCACTGAAGTTAGAGGGGGTGCAAAGGGGGGTAAAAGGACACTAGTGGGAGGAAAACTTAAAAAAAAAACCCAAAAACTACAAAAACAAGAGCAAATTAACAAACATAGCAGACAAACACTGAGTTAGTAAATGTGCTCAGCTATACCAATCAAAACAGAATGAAGGGACTTGAAAAACCCCAAACCAGCTCTGTCCTTGATTTCACCAGTGGGTATGTTGCCAGGAAGGCAGAGAATAGAATAGATAAAAAATAATTATATCAAAAGTGATAGAGGCTTTGCAGTCAGGTCCATGCTTCTGACAAAACTGAATATGAATACCAATAAAAGAAGGTGTGTCCTGTTGACTTGAACAGGAAATAAAAAAGAGAGCCAGTTATTTTACCAGCAAATGAGTTTATTTGGGAATAGTCGAGAATTGCAATTTTGGACAAGCAAACTATGACAAACCATAGGCATGTCTAGAACAGAGAAGAGGGGCTTGCTTTTTTGGAGGAAAAGAAGAAAGAGCGAGGGGTTGTTTCAAGGAGTTCAGGTGCTGATGGCTTCACATTGGCTGAGTGTGGTGGTTTCTCATTGACTGAGTTGTTGCTGGACAAGGAGAAATTCTCCATTCTTCCTGTTGAGGTATGTAAACTAAATGTCCTCCTGTTTGGGGTCTAAGTGGTAGTGTGTGAGAGCTCCCGTGTCAGAGCTTTCTAGCTCCATTTTTAATGAGGTTTCCTTTATTTTCAATTTTCCTTTTTGTTTAAAATCTTTCTTCAAAAGCATCATGGATCAAGAACCAGATTTTGTTGTTGTTGTCATTTTGTTTTTTGTTTGCTTGTTTGTTTCTGTTTTTGGTATTTAGTGTTTACATCCCTTGGTGCCAGGAAGGACCTTTCTTGGTTGTGATGTCTCACATGGGAAGGAAAGTTCACAGACCGAAAACTGTTGAGGTCACAATTGAATAACAGGAAAGGGACTAAAGTCCAGGAATTTCTTAGATTGTGGATCTGTCACTCCAGTCTCTGCCTCTGTGATCCCATCATCTCCTCTTCTCCTTTTTTCTCTCTCTGTGTCTCTTAAAAAGACACTTGCTTTTGGATTTAGGATGCACATAGATAATCCAGGATGGTCACCTTATCTTAAGATCCTTAACTTGCCTCTGCAATGATCTTTTTCCCAAATAATATAATATTCACAGGTTCCAGGAATTAGAGTATGGCTGCATCATTTTGGAGGCTACTATTCAGCCAACTACAGGGACTAACTCAGAATTTTCACTGACCAGGTACAATAGCACAGGGGGTTGTTGAATACCCCCTATCTGAAAGAGCAAGTCTGATACTCAACTGGTATGCATGGGTATGGACATCCTGGTCAACAATCTTCAGCATCTCTGGTTAGCATTCATTCAGACTTGGTCAGTCTCTGTTGCATCTTTTAACACAATGAACTTGAGGGCTATGACATTACATATATAATACATTTTGATTTTTGGTTGACCCTCTCAACTCACTTTCTACTTTATTCATCTACTTTTTATCCCAGGAATCTGAAAAATATATGAATAATGTCAATGTATTCTCTAGCAATCTCAATCCCTTTTAAATTTTGTCAATAGAACATTTTAATAAGAGACCAGAGAAAGGAGAATAATCAGTTCCCTTCATTTTGGAGGTAAGTGCTCTCTCTCTCTCTCTCTATCATCCATCTATCTTTCTCTGCCTTTGAAGTACTTGGAACTGACTCTATTCTTTGACTGACAGCTATAGCTTCTGTTGGTTGGTCTGTGCCTCAAAGCTCTTGTGTTCTCTATGTTCTCATAAAACAGGGGTGTTTTTCAGAGTCCATGTCACTGGAGTACTGCAAGAAGTCTTGTGGTTGCCTGACATCCTATTCTTACCTTTGGAGAGAGACCTTGTTTCCAACTCTCCTCATATTACCACATTTTAAGTGGGGTATCTTTCTTGGAGGAATTCTAACTGAAACAGAATATCATCCTGCTATAAAGTTTCACAAGAATGGGAAAGAAGTCCTAGTCTCTAAAAAGAGAAGAATCTAATGATAAGCTTATATAAAACCATCTTATGTGTGAACCAGAATCTTTTAAAAATCAAAGTAGATATTGGGGAAACATAACATTTCTGTTATAGATCAAAAGTAAATTTTAAGAAATGTAAGAGGCTCAGTATCAAGGAATACCAGGCAGAGTAGAAAATGAGAATGAGACCCGGGTCTTGAAACAAGGTCTATGTAGGAATTATTTAAACCTCCAAATTCAATCTCTGTATTTAGGTGTCAGAAATTCTGGGAAATAATAGATTCCTGTTTTTGCGTGCTTCTGCATACCTACCCACCTTTATGAAGTAGGAGCCTAGAAAATCTTTCCATGGAGAATCTGGGAAATACCAGAAAAAAAAATCCATATACTTACAAAGGTATTAAAAAAAAGAAAAATCCAGGCATCCCATCTAGTTGGTCACTCTTCAGTGAAGTACACACACACACACACACACACACACACACACACACACACATACATCAATTGAGTTTATATTGCTTGAATTTGAGAGTATAAAGTCAGGGATGTCATATGTTTGAGGAAAGGCTTTAATATTAGCAGAACCAAAACAGATAAACAAAAAGGTCTGAGAGGGTCTGGGGAATTGGAAGAAATGGACAATCCAGGGATGAAAAAGAAAACTTTTAAAGAGAAAACACATAATATCCTCAAAGAGTTAAGAGAAAATATTCTAACCAGGCAACTAGAACAATATATGAGATAAAGGGAAATAAGAAAGATCTCAAAATATTTATTTATACAGTCTTTATGATATGGAGGATGAATTTAGAGAATTTCTCAGAAAATATAGTAAAAATGAATAAGCAGAACACACCAAAAAAGAAAAACAAAATAAGGGATGTGCTAGAATGTCCAATATCCAAACAGTGGAGGTTGCAAAATGAGAAACCAAACAATACAATGTGGAGAACATTTTCAGACACAGAATACAAGACAGACTCAATATTGAAAAGCAGATTTTCACAGATTAAAACTGCCCACTATTTTCCAAGTACAAAGAATGAAAGTATGGTTAATTAAAGATGTGTTACTAACATTTCTTTTTTTTTTTTTAAGAGTTATCTACTTATTTGAGAGAGAGACAAAGAGGGCATGAGCAGGGGGAGAGGGGCAGAAGGAGAGAGAAAAAGAGGCTCCCCACTGAGCAGGGATCCTGGTCCTGGGCTCCATCCCAGAACCTTGAGATCATGACCTGAGCCAAAGGCAGATGCTTAACCCACTGAACCACGCAGGTGCCCCATTACTAACATTTCCAAATAAGAAAAGAGAGAGGGTCCTCTGATCTTGTGTGTGGGTAGAGAAACAATGGGCTCAAATATATAAGACCAATAATTAAAATGGAATCAGACCTTTAAGCAGGAATTAGAAAGTTGTGGAAAAAAAATCAAACTTCTAAGGAAAAGTGATTTCCCATCTTGAATTCTTTATCCAAACTATCCATCCAATAGAAGTTTAGGAAACAAAGTTACTTTCAAACATATAGATTCTCAAAACTTTTCCTCTGCTTCCTTCTTAAGAAGCTCCCGGAAGATGGAAAAAATGAAAGACATGATATTCAGGAAATAGAAAATAAATAACTTTGGAAATGAAAGGAATGGGGAGTCCTTATGTGAGGATTTTACAACAGTCCTGGGGAGAGACTAGTCCAGGAGTTACATCTGTGTGAAAATAAATGGAATAATGGAATATCTAGGCTTTTGAAGCTCTTCAGAAACATCTTGGTGTTTCTAGATCTGCTGGAATATTTGAGGAAATTTAAAAATAGGAACATAACAAAAAAACTGTAAGAAAAGCATATTATAAACTTCAAGGAAAGTTTTTCTTAAAGGAAAATTTTTTAAGTAACATAAGAAAGGACACTTTCTGGATCAGCTTTGAACAATATTTACACATTCATAGAAATTGAATCATTTATGATCAAAGATGACAGTATAATAATGCTAGTGGAATAAGGGAAAGGGATGGGAAAAAATATTACATAGTCACTTCTTCATTTACTATCATAGTAAGTCAATTGATTAAAAAATTGCTCAAAATCAATAAATTATAAAATGGTCATAAAATATACATTTAAAAAATGGGGTGTATAGCAAAAGAAAAAAACTATGCCTGGAAATAATTGCCTCAAAGAAGCAGGGCTGGGAAGTCAAATGTGGTCAGTAAAGACGTGGTTATTTTTGTAACTCCTTAACACCATTGAATGTTTATGGTATGTGAATTTATTAATTTGATTAAAAATTAGGAAATAACGCTATATTTAGGATAAATATAGGAAAATTATTTTAGAAAAGCCATTAGTTGGTTAATATTTTAAGTAGCATAAATTTCTTCACAGGAACCAATTACTGAACTGTTATGTTTGTCATCATGCTACAAGCTTTGTAGATAGAAGGATAAATAAGTCAAACAATGAGATAGATTTCTGTTAGCCTCAAAGGTAATCTTTTTCTTGATTGTGGTTTGCTCATTTTATATCCATCTGTTGTTTTCCTTACACTGAATCTGTAGCTCTCCTCTCAGAGACAATATTTATCACCAAACAATGCAAAATTCACACATAAAGAGAAACAATCATCACCTTGTCTTCAGCATAATAGTTTTATAGATTTGAAAGGATGTAGAATTTAATTAGTTCAGGAAACTGATTTTTAAGAGGAATTTGGAGGTCAAGACATCTAAAATGGCAAGATTAAGGATATATAGCTAATACTGAGAACACTTTTGAGCATATAATGGAAAGATTTGTATTTACAAATGTGGGTGGGTGGCCGGCAGAGGAAGAAGCAGGCTCCCCACCCACTGAGCAAGGAGCCTGAGGTGGGACTCCATCCCAGGACCCTGGGATCATGACTTGAGCCGAAGACAGACACTTAACTGACTGAGCCACCCAGGCATCTCTGAAATCATTTTTAATACACAGTAGTATTGTACTTAAGGTTGATATAATATATTCAGAATCTGTATTGGTAGTAGTAACACTGTGAAAACATTTATTGATTATCGCATCCCATTATTCTAAGAGATTTATGTGATTTAATTTACAACATTCACATACAGCAAAGAATTAGAAAAAAATTCATTGATACTTCCTGTGGATATTGCACAGTAGATTTCAGATGCTGTGATTAAAAAAAGTTATTATGTGAGGAAAAGATATGTTAATTAGCTTGACTGTAGTAATCATTGATTATATATATTTATATCAAATCATCATGTTGTACCACTTAAATTCAACAATTTTTATTTAAAAATAAGAGCTTAATTTAATTTTTAAAATTATTTACAGGAACTAAAACTGGATAGAAGACATTATTTTAAAATACTATTTTCAGTGACAGGACTAACAATTATTTTACATGCTCTGATTCTATAAAGTCTTGAAGATGTAATTTGGTCCACAGTTGTTAAAATCATATAAATAATTATTCCTATCCCCTGTAGAATCTATTACAAGTTTAACCAGGACTTCACTCATGTCTGAGAAATTGGGGGGATTGAGTTCAGCATGCTTTATTGTTTTCTTTCTTCCTATTTTGTTTATTTATACTTTCCCTAAGTCTCCTAATCAGAATACTCAAGATTTTATTAATATTTACCTTTATATCAATGAACTATAATCCACACCCCAAACACACATTTAAAATGTGAAGATCAAAAGTAAACATTTGTTCTCCAACATTCTGTATTTCCCAAACTACACATACTTACATACTACAACACACATATTAATTGGAATAAATGTGACTATGACAATATTACAAAAAACCACAAAAGCAAATTCCAGATTCATTCTCCTCCTCCTTCATTTTTCCCTGTCCAAGGGTCAGAAGAGAAAATGCCCCCAAACAATTGGCCAAAAGCAGAACATTTTCTCAGTGTACCAGTTGTGACCTTGAGGGCCCTTTCAATCGGGTCTGATCTTTAAATTGCTATCCTTACCACTTCCTCTCCATGCTGTCATAAGTCCCTGATTTCTTCTCCTTGACTGAGTCCCATTAGGTATTGCTGTGCCATCTCAAGTCTCCTGCATGTATCAAGCATCCAATTTTTCACCTGGGACTTAAGCTATCTTTTTACCAAGCTTTTTCACCACTGCTTCTTCCTTCCATGTTGGCCCCTCCACTTGAACATAGTGGACTACCATTTCTACCTGCCAAAAAAGTCCAGTTTAAGAAGACAACAGGAACAAAGAATCAGAGGACTGAGTTTAGGAAGTCTGAAGTTTAATAGTCTTTGTTGCTTATCCTCCCAGTGTTTCATGTACACTCAAATAGTCTGCATCCCCACTGGCTCTCCTGGTTTCATTGTGTTCTCTTTCTGTATCCTTGATCCTCATGTCAGCCTACATGAGTTGTAATTCATATCAGCCAATGAAAAGAGAAGCGAAGCTGGTGGTCTGAGGTAATTAATCACTCCTTCAGAGAGGTTAAATTGACTTTTGTCTATTCTATCATTTCTTGAAATTTGTGTGTCTTATATATTGAGGTCAAAGTACTCAATTACTGTATGCCCGAATACACCAAAAATGTGTTGACTCCATTAATGAAAGAAGAACTGATTTATGGGAATAAATTCCACTCTTCTTGAGTGCTTACTATTCTCAAAGCATGCAAGGGAGACAAGTGAATACAACTGGGCTCCTTCAATTATTGAGAGATAAAACAGAACACTGCATTTCTATCTCTCCAAATACTGCTGATCTTATGGGATAATGCTTACATTATACCCATTCCACAATCCTTTTCTAGAATCATTAGTGAAAAATGCTACTTTCTTTTCTTCTTCTCATATACCAAATTGTATTATAGCAATTAGATGGTATCATAATAATCAACTTAATCAACTTGCAAATGATTATAGTGAGACTAATGCATTTGGGAGAAAGGGATACCTTCATAATTGAGGACTCTAAAATTGCCTTTTCACTGAGTTACGCTTCTTTTTAAATGCCCTTTTTTTTTCCATTCCAATTTATTCTAAGGTCACAAGACTAACATTAGTAAAAAAATAAATCTCAGCATTTCAGAGATCTATTTAAATTCTCCCAAACCTCCTCATTTCTTAAAGATCAAAATCCAAGTTCTCTTTCTGGCATGTGATGCACTTAAAAATTGTGTGTAATTACTCCATAGAGTCCCTGCTCATAACAACCTAAATATCTTTAGTGACAATGGGCAATGAAAGCAGGGGGGCTACAAGGAAGACAGAGTGGCCTTTACATTTCCACTTATAACTCTGTATGCCTGTCTCTAAAACAATAGCCATTGTGCCATTCAAAAATTATTTTGAACATAACCTTTAACATGGGTGATCCCAATCTTCAATCTACTTGCTAACATTACCTGATAATTGCTAAAACTCCACCTCATAGGTTAGAGCAGCTACATGAATCTGAGGTGCCATTTCTTGATTTTAAAGCTAGCTTTGGGTCAAATGTATTTAATAGCTTCACCTTTCAAGAAGACTTTTTTTCTTCTTTCATAGACTAAGTAACAGGTCTGACCTTATTCACATAATAAAATGTCATCCTGTCACATCAGCTTGCAAACATTCCAAAACAAGCTCATTAGCAAATAATGATGCCAAAAGAGTAACTTTTTTAATGTCAATAAATACATTTTACATCCTTCTGATAATTTGTGAAAAGCGATGTAATTATCAGAGTTCTACCTTTCTCTGTAGAGAAAGAAAAGAATCTGTAAAAACTTTAAAAGTTATATTTAAAACATAAAGTAAATCAATGATTCTTCTTTCTCCCAGTATGAAAGATTTTTTAATGAGATTCTAAACCTTAAGTGACCTATTTACAGGACTCTGCTTGCTGCTATATAATGAGAATGAAAAGGTGATAAAAATTTCGGTAATATAACCTCCAATTCAAATGGTAGCTATGTCTCTAAATTACCTCAGAAGTATTGATCCTTAATCAAATTTACAGACACGTGCACACACCACAAGGCGGGAATGTTGAATGAAAAACAATCACCATTGTCCAAATGCCATCTATTCTGTACAGTATTGACTTTGAAATGTATCTTGGCCACATAGACGAGAAAGTGTTGAAATATACTAGGACAACAATCCAGTTTGACAAGTTTCCCAAATACCCACATTGAGTTACTCAGTTTCTTAAGTTGTGGGTAAGTAGAAATTGACACTTTGAAGAGATTGTCTTTATTAAAATAGGTAACTATAATTATAAAATAATATGATACAATAACTATTTAAAGTCTTCCTCAATGAAGCAGTACTTTAGTAATATTTGAGAATTATTTGCTATGAATTAACTAGAGATAAGAGACTGGAGAAAGCAATGCCATAAATAGAAACTGCACAATATAGGCAAGAAGGCATGGAAGGAAGGAGAGGAAGGTAGAAAAAAAAGGATTTTATCATTCTAAACTGAGATACTGCAGAATGTCCATTATTTCCATATGTTTTAAGGGTTAATACTTTTTTTCTTAAGTTTTTGAGGAGTGTGAAAAATAAAACCCCATGCCAGAGAGAGTAATACTTATAAAGACAATAGGGACCATTGGATACATCTGCCAAATAATACACTGTTTGGTCTTTCATCTGTTTTTCTAATATACACTGTTATAAATCCCTTTGAAATACATCATATATTTGGATGCATGCTAGGAGCCATATTTGACATTATCTCAACTTTATAAATGATTGCCCTAGGACTTAATAAGAATACATGACCTGAGTAAAGTTTATAGATTAAAATGTGATAGGATTAGAACAAAGTCCTTGTATAATAATAGTCTTAGTGTGCTTTAACAACTACAGTGGCCCTAAGCAGAGGTAGATGATTATAACTTACATAAAATTTTGAAGTGGCTCCACTCTCTCCCCATTTTCTAGTAACTTCTTTATACCCTGCAGCCTAAGATGCTAGGCATTCTAAAAATCTCCTAGTGGAACTAAAAGAGGAGAGAATATTAACAATTGATCATTACTTGATTTTTCATTGAACAAAATGAAAAATCAAAATGGAATTTGTGAAATCTAATGTGGCATGTCTTGTGCAAGATATGAATTATGAATATATATGAAATATATGAATTATGAATATAAATCACTGCTGAACAATCAACTTAAGAAAACTATTTTACAAACCTATGGCAATCAAAACAGTATGTCACTGGCATAAAAATAGACACATAGATCAATGGAACAGAATCAAGAGCTCGGAAACAAATCTTCACATAAACATTAATATTCGAACCAAGATTATTTAATGGCAAAAGGAAAGTCTCCTCAGTGAATGGTATTGAGAAAAATGCATAATCACATACCAAAGAATGGAATTGGATACCCATCATTAACCACTAATGAAAATTAACTTGAAATGAACTGAAGACTTAAACATTAAGACCTGAAACCATAAAACTCCTAGGAAAAAAATATAAGGCGAAATTTCTTTGACATTGTTCTTGGCAACAAATTTTTGAATATGACCCAAAAAGCACAAGCAACAAAAGCAAATAACTAATAAATGCATACATACATACATACATACATACATAGGTAAGACTACATCAAACTAAAAAACATCTGCACAGCAAAAAAGACAACAGAATGAAAAGACAACCTACAGAATGGGAGAAAATATTTGTAAATCATTATGTCTGATAAGAGGTTATTATCCAAAATATATGTCATACAACTCAATAGAAAACAATTAACATTCAGATTTAAAAATGAGCAGAGTAACCGAATAGACATTTCTCAAAAGAAGACATAAAATGACCAACAGTTACATGAAAAGAAATGCAAATCAAAACCACAGTGAGATATCACCTCATACCTGTTAAAATGGGTACCGTTATAAAACAAGAGACCAGTGTTGGTGATGATGTAGAATAAAGGGAACCCTTGTGCACTATTGGAGGGAATGTAAACTGGTCAGCCATTATGGAAATCAGTATGGAGTTTCCTCAAAAAATTTTAAAAAGTACCATCAGCAATTCCACCATTGGCTATATGTTCAAAGGATCTTGAAGATATATCTACATTACCATATTTATTGCAGTATTATTCACAATAGCCAATATAGGGAAACAACCTCAGTGATCATCTATGGACAAACAGATAAAGAATTGTAATATATATATACACACACAAAATAGGATATTATTCATAGATGAAAAAGAAGCAAATCCTGCCATTTGTGACAAGGAACAACTTTGAGGGCACTGTGCTAAGTGAAAGACCTCAGCAGAGAAAGGCAACTACAGCATAATATCCCTTATATGTGGGAATTTATAAACGCCAAACTCATAGAAACAGAGAGTTGAATGGTGGTTGCCAGGTCTAGAGGATGGAATAAACAAGACACTGTTGGTCAAAGTGTGCAAACTTCTTGTTAGATGATCAAGTTCTGGGGATGCAGTGCACAAGACTGTGGTTATAATTAACAATACTGTATTATAAATTTGAAAGTTGCTAAAAGTGGATCCCGGTTTTTTTTATCACAAAGAATAAATTATAATTATGTGAAGTGATGAAGTATTAACTAAACCTACTGTGGTAATCTTTTTACAACATATAAATGAATTTATTCAAAACACTGCACACCATAAACTTGCACAATATTGTATGTCAATTATATCTCAATACAGCTAGAAAATATTTTATAAAATGTTCGTATTATCTCACAATTTTACTACTTAATAATTACCCTTTTACTAGTGGATATTGATAGTTATCATCCCATATTGCCATTTCTGTTATCATTTTCTAAGAGGACTGAGCCAAGTGTAAACTGTATGTTAGGTTCTTCCCTGTGTAAAGTTTGTCACCACTGAAAAAATAAAACTAGATCCTTATTTAACTTATTTGGCTACAAAATTGACTTTTCTTCAAGTTACTGAATGTAAGATAAATATTAATTCACAACTTCCATTAGTATAATTTCAATGCCTATTTACTTATGCAAAAATACAGATCGTTTTAAAAGAAAATAATATCCACATAAAGGGAAAAATCAAGTTTCCAATAAAGAAGTTAAAATCACAAAAAAGAAAAAGAAAACGATAAAATTTCTTGTCAATAAAAATTTGGTGGTCACTGTATCTTTTTTGTTTGCACCAAAGTCTCAGCCAGTTTTTGCTGGCTCATAATATATTCATGACAATTTCACAGGATGCTGCATACAGACTGACCATTATTCTTCACCAAAAAAGAAAAGATAGTAATTTAATGTGAAAGATAAAGAACCTGTACTTGGGATACCCTGGGTAATTCATTTTTCAAATATGTATTATTTTGTTTAGCATAAACACAACTTACCTCATAAGGTAAGTTTTTTTATTCCATTTTTGTTGATTTTTAAATTTATTCTTTAAGAAATTTAATCCTGGAACTTGACTTTATATCATCATTGGAATTCAGTGAGTACTGTTTTCTGTGCTTTACTGTCCAATAATTCTATGGTGTAATTCAAACTGATTGTCAACATGTTTCTTTTTAATTATATATCCAAATAATGATAACATGTCCTCTTAAGTATTACTGAGCTTGAATATTATTCAATTACCTAAAAAATACTCTAAGGGATTATTCTGAACACCATTGAGATCTTAACTCTATAGCCAAATGTATTTTATATAAAATTATGAAAAGTTTACTCATTCTATGGATTCTATCCTGTCATAAAATTATCTTTCCCTGATATTCAAATTATAACAGCGAAGAAATCTAGTAATCAACCATTTAAGAGTGAATGCACCAAACAAACACCTGGCCCATGAAGAAAGGTAGTATGGAATCAGTTAGGATCTCAAAATATGAGCAAATTAAAGTCAGGCCTGGAAATTCTACATTTTTTTATGGTCCAGAAAAGTCACCTCAAGCTGAAGAGCAGAGATTTCTGTGGCTTAGGAAGAGGCTATGGACCAGTGAGCTATATAAAAATGTCAAAAGACAATGATAAATCTGTTTTTTGTAGCAATTGGTTTTACTTTGAAATTAGAAGCAAAGTTAAAACAAGAAATTTTGAATAAAGTAAAATGCTATAATGAAGATATACTTGTTGCACTCATGAGTTACCCACGAGATTAGAAGACATATTTTGAAAACCAGCTAGTAGGTTTCCCTTCCATTGAATCTTCCAGTGATTCTTAAGAACTGAATAATGTGATTACATGAAGTGTTACCACAGACAAGACACTATCTAACTTGCGTTGCCACGAAATACCACAGGCCTGTGACAGAAATTCATTTCCTCACAGTTCTGGAGGCTAGACGTCCTACATCAGTTTCCAGAATGGTTGGTTTCTGGTGAGGCCCCTCTTCCAGGTTTGTAGACGGCCACTTTCTCACTGTGTTCTCACAAAGCAGGGCTTATAATTTAGCCTTAAAAAAAAAGAAGGAAATCCTGTTATTTGCAGCAAAATGAATAAGCCTAGACAACATTACACTCAGTGAAATGAGCCAGACACAACAGATAAATACTGCATGAGTCACTTATACGTAGAATATAAAACAGTCAACTCATAGAAGCAGAGGGTAGAATGGTGGTTGCCAAGGGCAGGGAGAGGGGGAAATGAATAGATATTGGTCAAAGGATATAAAAGTTCAGTTATGCAAGATGAATAAATTTTGGAGATTTAATGTATAGCAATGTTACTATAGTTAACACTATTGTATTGTATGCTTGAAATTTGCTAAGAGGGTAGATCTTGAGTGTTCTCACCATGTAAAGAAGAAACAAAACAGTAACTATGTGAAGTGATGGTTATGTTAATTAGCCTGATTGTGGTGATCATTGCATAATGTATATATATAGCAAAAAAGCTGTACATGTAAATATACACAATCCCTATTTGTCAATTATACATCGATAAAGCTGAAAAAGTTGGTGGTATGAAAATTCAAACTGAGATATTCTCTCTCTCTCTCTCTCTCTCAGTCTATTGTTTTGGCTTTTCCTAATTATAGCAGAAAGTATGCCAGTAAAACTGATTATGTAGTGGTGAGCATATGATAGGTGTGACTTTATTCTACTGCAAAATAAAAGGCCATAATGAAGAATTTGTTAAATAAGGTAATTCAAACAATGAGGCAGAAGCAAACTAAAATTTATAATTAATTTAATTATACATTGCAAACTAAATTTTAGTATCACAAATAAGACATTAAGGTATAAATATTTGGTCATAGAGGTGAGTAGAAGTTGGACTGACCAATGTATCATAATTACAAAACAAAATAGCATACTAGAAGTTACATTTAACCCATCCTAGGAGATATCAGTCAGACATAAGAAAGGACATAGGTTCTATCTGGAGTTTATAGATACTAATCATCATAAAGGTCACAAAAAATATTACACATATATAGACAACTATAGAGATGTAGTCTGAGTTTTTATATTTTGTTGAATTTTCATTTCTTCCTATCAAGGTCTAAATCATATTTGAAAGAAAGATACATTGTTTGGAAGCAAAAATAAGTTTATTGGAAGCAACCAAAGATTTATATCATCTCATATTGAAGAAAAAAGGCAATTGTTACATATCTCATCACCTTTTTGAGTCTAGATGCCTTCTGCCTTTAACTCTTGAAGGTATTATGAGATATATATTATATGTTTTTAATATGAGATATCTACAATAAGGGTATTGGTCAAAGTGGTAGATTTTTGATGGGGAAAATAAATGAGAGTCTGGTGTGCGTTAGTATTCCTTCTCATGATCAATTGAAATGTTTAGTTTATTCAGAGGGTCTGTAAGAAAAAAATGATATGACAAAATGCCTTGGATATAAACTAAAAAGTTCTTGAAAGGACACATGTCCATGTTTGTTATGTTGTGTAAGCTTTGAACTTTTTTACTGAAAAACTGCACATCTCACAAAAAAAGGAAAATATAAAACCAGAGATAAGACCAACATGATGGATAAAACATAGTAACTATCAAGCTGATTTAAGTGAACTGGAGGGCCACACCTGTCATAGTGTTCTATGTGTTCAAAAATTGAACAACAGATAGCACTATGATATGCAAAGCCATTAAGTTACTAATTTATGGTTTCATAACTTTTTAAGTTTGTCTCCATTGTAATGTTAAGGCAGCTTAGATATATTTATATACATTTTTGAATGTGAAATATAGAGGACTGACCTACTTGAAACTCAGTTTGATAGCTTATCTTTTATGCTGGATCTTTCTCTCATTTTATTATTAATTTTTGTTTTTCTCCCAAAGGGCAGAGGTTATTTTTCATAAAACATGGAATATTTTTTTAATATAAGCTTTTAAATTTATGTTATTTATATGACTCTCTAGGATATTTGGAAATGGTCAGAACATTTAACTACTAACCATACAAGATAGCATTTGAATATATTATGAATAAACATTTTATATTATATATAGAAAATTTTCTACCTAAAAGATATATGTATACTTACAAAAATTATCAAACTATATAATTACAGCAATATGACTATTATTCACATTTTATAGTAATGGAGATTGAACTAAAAATAAAGTTAACACTGATGCTCTAACAAATGAATAAGGCCATTTATATATATGCACATATGTATAAAAATATGTGTTTTAGTCACATCACAAAAGTGTAGAAGCAAAAAGTATGGGGAGAACTAAATCACCAGGAAGGGCAAGTAATTTTAAGATAAAACATGTATGCCCTGGCCATGAACAGGTAAAGATGTCAATGGTCTCAAAATTCGACATGGCAAAATTTTAAAATAAGTAAAACCAAAGGCATAGTTGTCTATGGCTCTAGAATATTTGTTTTATTCTAGCACTACACAGGAGGTTGGGAAACGAGACCAAAACCTTAACGTAAAAATGAGTGAAATCTCCCATAATCTTTGAGTGCTTAGGAAGCCATCACTGCATTAAGCATGTTGTCATTCTCCCCAATGAAATAGCTACAAAGTTTGGAAACCATTTGATATGGTCAGCTAGAAAACTTGGCTGGAAACTATAAAGTGCCAATTAATTGCCAGTATTTTCAGAACTAAAAAGATAGATATGCAACAGGACCTCCATGAGAGCTTAATGAGAGATAAACCTTAAGAACAGGAAACAGTTTCAAAGGAAACTGTTAAAACTCAATTTTTCATTGAGTTGAAATTACCAGTTCTTCACTCTAACAAAGAAGATGGGAAATATTTCTGGTGGAATGTGATGTCATCAACAGGCATCCATCATTCTTTTATAACCATACTGACATGGATAAAAATATTATGTAGAAGAAAGAAAATGTGACCAATATCAAGAGATGACCCACAGATAATAGAGATATTGGAGTTAGCAGACAAAAATTAAATACAAGATTTTTTAATATGTTCAAAAATATGGAAAATGGGCTTTATAGAAGAAATCATTAAGAATTTCAACAGTGAATTGCAATCTACAGAAATGAATGGAGGACTAAAACATTAAATGTCTGAAGTTAAGAATAAGATGAATGGCTTTAGCAGCAGTTTGTAATTTCCTGAACACAAAATGATGGGTCTTAAAGATAGGTTAATAGAAAATATCCAAAGTGAAGCGCAAAGAGAAAGACTAAAGAGAAGAAAAAGGAAAACAGAACAGTGTAAGAAGTATCTTAGACATGTTAAGAAGTTCTATCATTCATATAAATGGAATCCAGAAATAGCAGGACAGAGTATGGGGGAAAGCATAAGATTCAAAAGAATAATGGTGAAGAATTTTACAAAAGTGAAGAAAAACAGTAATCCACAAACACAAGTAACACAGCACATAAATACAGCAGAAAAACGCCAAACAATGTAAATACAAATAGAACCATATCTATGCATATAAAATAAAACCAAGCCAAACAAACCCAAAACTACTCACTACCAAAGGCCAAGGGAAAAGAAAACCTTAAAAGTAGACTAAGAACTTTTGTTTCAACTTGGAACTTAGAAAGAAATAAGATATTTTTGCTCTGTATTTAACGTTAAGAACAAACAGGGATAATGTAGAAAGCATAGCACTTTAAACTCTGTAATAGACTTCATGATGCAGAGAATCCTAAATAAATTCAAGTCCAGACATTAAGACAAGCAATGAAAAAGCATGTTTGCTTTCATGGCTAAACAGCCCATGGAGGAGAGAGAAGCCAGAAACTAAAGAAAACCCAGCTAAACTTCCTATAGAATTTTTAATGGTCAAGTGTGTTCTGGCATGAAGTTTCAGAATCCTAAGAATCCCAGATGTAAATAAAATATGCACCAGTTTCCAATGCCTGGCCTCCACCGCGTACTCTCATGGAAATCTGTGGCAGGTCCAGAGAGCTGTCGGGGTTCTGCTGAAGCTAGACCTGCGTGTCCTTCTGGAGAATGAAATGAACCAAAAAAACAGGAGAAACTTGCAAAAAAAGCCAATGGCCGGAGGAGAAGGAGAAGAGCCACAGCATGGCACAGGCAGAAAGGGCGTGAAGAGGGCTAAGGGAAGCGGGGAAGTGAAGGAGAACCCCTCGGAGGCACTCTGGACACAGCTCTCCAAGGCTGAGGGCAGGGAATCAGAGCTGAGAGACATCTTGGGGAACTGAACACTGAGGGCCAGATGCAAGAGCAAAGAGAAGTCCCAGATGACACTGAAAGATGACAGTCAGGCTATCTTCGACTCCTTTGTTTCATGTATGCTGGCCTTTGAATTTCAGTTGTATTAGGATCCTTGAACTTGAATCTCTGGTTCCTCCACCAGTTGAGGCTGCTACTTCATTCATGAGTTCTCTATGTCTCATCAACACTTTGGAAAACACTTCCAAGGAAGAATCCATTTTGAAAGAGGTGCTCAATGTGAGTACTTCCCTCTTCCCTAGGATTGTAGCTCTGTACTGCTAACGGTTCAATACAGATTCATTGTCCAGATTCACAGTTGTGAATAGTGGGAGGGTAAGTGCAGAATCAGCTACTCCAGCATGGTTAGAATTGGAAAAATCCATTTGTTTTAAATTATATTTATATAATATATATGTATTGTTTCTTTTCTTCTATATTATTTCACTGTCACTCATTTCATTTTCTATATTCTTGATATTGAAGTTTAAGTCACTGATTTTAAGCCATTTTTTTTTCTTTGTATGGTTGTTTCTAGCATTCATTTAAAGGCATTGATTTCCCAGGAAGCATTGTTTTGTTTTCAGCTTTCAAGGTTTGTACATCATATCTTCATTGTTCTTTGCAGACTGTTTTATGATTTCCATAAATAAATAAATGATTAATTATTTAACCATGACTAACTTTAAATTATATTTTAAAATTTCCATGCAAAGTTTTAAAAAATATTTGTTTGTTTGTTTATACATACGTGCATACATATTCATTTCTAGCTTTGTCCATTATAATCAAAGAACATAGCCTTAGGAATATCAACCTTTGAAAATCTATTGATCAGCAAACTAAGAATAGAAGAACATTTCTTCAATCTGTAAAAGATTTCCCTAAAGAAACAAATATAAAATTTCAACCATCCTCACACTTTCTGTTGAGACAGAATACCTTCCCTAATAATGAAAACAGAGAAAAACAAGAACAGCTACTTTCACTGTATGAATTCATTATTGTGCTAATAGGAGGTCTTAAACAGTACAATAGGAAATATAAATAAATAAAGGATGTTGCCACATTGCTTTTATATACACTATATGGCATCATTACATGCATAGATATTTCCAAGGAATATACAAGAAAACTGAAAGAATTTGTAAGCAAATTTAGCAAAATTACATGACAGAAGAGCAATATAAAACCTGCATACTTTGTCGAAGATTAATCGACCATATAGAATATAGTAGGTGGTAGGAATCCTAAGTGGTAGGGTCTAGTGTATTAAAGAACAGGGCAAATAAATAAATTTTCCTAATGTAGAAAAATCTAGCAAACATCCTAAAAATTATGTGTAATTTAGCAATGTAATCCAGTAATACGTGCCACCATGAATATGAAGAATGTTTTCATTTACCTCAGATCTCAATTTATATTATTAATTGAGTGATAGCTAGATAAATATATCACTAGATGAAAAGATACACTGCTAATTATTTAGATAATTCTAGGTCCTAGAGGGAAGTTAATGCATAAGAACAAATTAAGAGAAAATAGTAATTAATAATAAGCTGGAATTTAGGATTCAAAGACAAATGGAAAATTCTGGTAAACTAAATTGAATTATATGGAAGTCTTCCTAAATTACTCAAAAATTAATCATCTAAGAAATAACAATAGAGGTAACCACAAAAACATTGACAGCATTTTTCCTTTGTTAAAAACTACTCTATGTATTTGATAATCTTTAACCCATTCAAACATTACAACAGCAGCTTTATGAAGTAGGTAGTCTTATTACATCCATTTTTGGAGGCAAGAAATATGGAGCACAGTGAGTCACATTGTAATCAAGTACTGGAGCCAGGATTCCAATTCAGTCAACAAGACTTCAGAATCCTTGCTGTAATGCTCCCTGCTATATTACTTCTTTTCTCCTCCATGTACAGAGTTACACCTGGGATCTTCAAGACTCTAATTTGAATAAAAATTGTACTGTGGCACATATGCCAATCAGGAGAATAAAGCAAAACTCTTTTGGTTCCAAAGACAAGTTGACTCCAGACAAAGCCACTTGGTCTGACGTCTGGAGAGAGAACATTTTCAGAAAATTTGAGCCTATGGCTTTTAATTTAGGTAAAACAAGGGCACTTCAAAGAAACAACACATGTGTATCTTATCAGCAAGAGCGTTTGCATAATTTTTTAGGAAAACGAGCACTTCATATCAGTAATTCTTCTCAGAGATGAGCTGCATGAGAGAGCGATTGGAAAGGAAGAATGGTCCTTATAGTCTTAGAAGAAACAAGCAAAAATCGTGTCTAGAGCTCCTGACACATTTGTACAATATGTTTTTGTTTGTTTATTTTAGAGAGAGAGAGTGGGATGAGGGGTAGAGAGAGAGGGAGAAAGAATGTCCCACGCAGGCTCCATGCCTAGCAAGGAACCTGACATGGGGCTTGACCTCATGACCCTGAGATCATGACCTGAGCTGAAGTCAAGGGTCGGACACTTAATTGATTGAGTCACCCAGGCGCCACAATGTTAGTTTTAAAATTTCTCTATTTTAGATTATTATCTATGCATGACTACCTCTTCTTGGAATAGCATTTTTCTGTAATAATTTCTACGTTTGAAGACCTGCATGATTAGAAAAAAACTAGTTATTATTTCAACTTTCAAACTTTATTCTGAAAGCACAAAGAGAATCCAATCCCTATTTAGAGAAGACTGAAGCACCCCAAGGTGGAAATGTACCCCAAAGGTACATTGCTATTTATTTTTTAATTGAAATGGTCTATTGAGATTACCAAAGCCTTGTAGCTAGACTGAAAGAAGAAATTTTAGAGAAGGTGAGTATAAGAAGTAATTCTGAATAAAGTTTATGAAATAGTTCTTTTTTTTTTTTTCCTTTTTCTGTCTGGGCATTGTCCAGTGTTACTTAATTCTCAGACTCTCCTAACTTTAGGGATAAATAGAGGCAATCATGTGTATACAATGCTGAGTAAATTCATCAGTGTGCTACCCAGAATCAGAATCAAATTTCTCACGTTTTTAAATGACTAGAAAGTTCCAAAAATATTCTTTACTTTTGTAAATACTTTTTAATTCATAAATACATAGCTTCAGTATTTTAGTATTTTATTTACTCTTAGCTCCTTTATATATAGCGAATACATATAAAGGCTGATCTGTGCACTAAGAGAAGTAGTCACCAAATAATGTTAGAAATAACAGGAGAACAAGAAAGTTTGGCATTTTTGATAAAGTATCAGTTAAATCACTTTTAGAGAACTATTTTCCTTAATTATGACATTTTAAACTTAAAAACTGTAATCATTTTTAACATATATCTCCAAAATTAACCTATTTAGTGGGCTTATTATTTAGATGAGCTAAATTAATTTAAGAAGATGGCCCTTGGGCTAAATAGATGACAAGGTAAATGGCTCCACAGGCAATAAATATGATATAATTTAGCAGTTACAAATCACATTACAAATACATTTTGATGGAATTGCCTGAAATCTATATGAAAATAATTAGGTATAATACCCTAAGTTACCTCTCCACCCGTGGGTTCTCTATCTCTCCCTCTTTCAGTCTGTCTCTGTCTTTCTCTCTCTCTCTCTCTCTCTTGCACACACACACACACACACACACACACACACTCAATTTGTTTGGCAACTACAACATTTTAGAGGAAATCCCTAATAAACTATTTTTTAAGGGTCACCTGTGAACCTCATGTAGAAATCAAGCAAATAAATTCAAAAATGCAATGAAACTTTATAATTTGAAATCACTTATACATATAATGCATAATAATATGCTAAAAAGCATTATTAAACTGATACTTAGCCAGTTGCCTTTGAAAAATTTGAAAATAAATGAGTTCCTCAAAGGTGGAAATTTGATGTTTTTGTAAGTACCTAAAAAAATTCCTTTACACATAGAAGGCACAAATATTTGTGGAAAATTATTTCAGTAAATAAATGAGCAAATACAATAATGAATAAAAACATACAAAGATAGACCAAGTTTGAAATTTTAGCCAGCAACATATTAAATGCAATAGTTTTTGGACACATTTATGAAAGTAAAATATATAAAAATGGATTTGAACATAAATACCTAATACATGTGCAGTGCTTTTTAATAACCACTTAATTGCATTAAATCTTGCTATGGAAAATCACTTTAGTTCCTTCTTGGTCAATTTATTGCATATTTTAGAATTCTTTCATTTTTTTTTAATCTTTCTGTGGTCTATATTTTTTGGGATAATTGGATTTATCATACTAGAAAAATAACTTCTGGGGCACCTAGGTGGTTCAATCAGTTAAGCATCCGACTCTTGATTTCTGCTCAGGACATGATCTCAGGGCCATGAGATTGAGCCCTGCGTTGGTTCTACACTGGGCATGGAGCCTGCTTAAGATTCTCTTTCTCCCTCTCCCTCTGCCTCTCTCCCCTCTCCCTCTTAAAAACAAAACAAAACAAAAATAAAAAAAAAAACCTTCTAATTATCTCATCTTTCACTTACTGCCTTTATCATAGTAACCAATAAGCCTACAATGGGAAAAAAATGTCTGTTTATAATATGTATCTAAAAAAGTATAGGAAGTTTTTGGTAACACAAGTAATTTCTTACCTAGATAGTGATAAAACTACAGAGAAGACATGGAATAAATCTACTTAAGGTTAGAGTATAATTGCACATCATACAGAGTGACTTTTTAAAAATATTAACCAGTATGACACTTTTTTTTATGCCAAAAAGTAAAATATGAAGGCACATAGGCTTTGGTCCTAAATGTCTTAGATTTGTCCCTAAGATCCAGTTTCTATCTTTCTTTGTCCTGAGTACTATGAATAGACTACATTAACAGATTCCCTCTCCTTCCTTCCAAGATATTCCATCACCACTTGCTGATTTCCAAAAAGTACTCATGTGCCTGTGAACAGTCAATTTATTAATTCGTAACAAATTGCCCAATTAAAGCATGCATGTTTCCTGAAAGAACTCTGACTGAGAAGATATTCTTCAGTTTCATTGAAGGTAAGATTTGCCTTACTCTAAAAATAGCCTGATGAAGACCAAATGACTTTCATGACGTTATATTACAGTTTAATAACTTATTCTAATTATATAATTTTTATAAAATATGCTAAACATTTCAAGATATCGATGATTGTTGTAATATTTGAAATCTTTTCACAAATTTAAAGGATATGACTCAATTAGCTTTCTTTACACACTATGTTTGTTGTTAACAAGAATAGAGTTGCCTTTATGTATACCAGATACAAAAAAGAAACCAAAAGAGAAATTAGAAAGTATCTTTAGACAGATAAAAATGAAAATATAACATACCAAAACTTATGGGGAATGGCAATTTTTATGAAGAAGTAGTTCTAGGAGGGAAGTTTATAATGATAGTATATTAGAAAACAAGGAAGATCACAAATAATCTAAATTTACAACTCCAGGAATAGAAAAAGAGGACCAAGGCACAAAATTAGCAGAAGGAAAGGAATAAATAAAGAGTAGAGCAGAAGTAAAAGAAATAGAGAATAGAAAATAAATAAAAAAAAGAAAACCCAAAAAACAAAAAACCCACAATGAAACTAAGAGTTGTCTTCTGGAAAAGGTCAATTGACAAAGCTTTAACTAGACTAATTAAGAAAAAAAGAGAGAAGATACATGACTCAAAAGAAGCAGAATGAAGGAGATTGTATTACAACTGATGCTATGAAAATAAAAAGGATCATGAGACACTGCTATGAACAACTATATGCCAACACATTGGATAACCTAGAAGAAATGGATAATTTTTAGAAACTACAACCTACAAAAACTGAATCATGGAAAACCTGAATAGACCAATAACAAATAAGGAGATAGAATTAATAATCATAAACTTCCCAAAGAAGAAAAGCCTAAGACTAGACCTATCAGCTAAGGTTTAATATCCAAAATATACAAAGATCTTCTACAAGTTAATAGCAAAAGAAAAAAAAGAAAAATAAAGAACGAACGAACGAACGAAAGAAAGAGAAAAGGAAACCCAAATAATCCTTTTAAAAATTGGGCAAAAAACTTAAATAGACATTTCTCTAAAGAAGACATACAAATGGTCCACGGGTATATTAGTAGATGCTCAATATCAGTAATCATCATGGAAATGCAAATCAAAACCACAATGACATACCACCTCACAACTGATAGTAGATTATATATATATATATATACATATATATATATATATATATAGCAAACAAAAAAATAACTCACCTTAGATTCCAAGAAACAAAACATTTGAAGTAAAATAAGGATAAAAATAATGTAAACAGTATAGATATTAGTATATGTTAAGATTAGACAAAATAGACTTTAAGTCAAGAAATATTATTTGAAACAAAAGGGATATTTCACAATAATAAAAGTGTCAATCCATAAGGCAGAATCCACAAAACATGCAGCAAAAGCTAACAGTGTTGAAAAGAGAAATATGCAATTCAAGGACAGTAGTAGAATATTTTAATACCTCATTCTAAGTAATTGATAGCATTTCTAGATGGAAAAATCGGAAAGGTTACAGAAATTTGAGCAACAGTATTAATCAAATCAACCAAATGAAATATATAGAACACTCTACCCAAAGGTTATAGAATACACATCGCCAACAAGTATACCTGGAAATATTTTTAGAATAAGCCATATTCTATGCTACACAGGTCTCAATAAATTTAAAATGATTGAAATCATAAAAATTACATGTTTGACCACAATAATGATAAATAATAAGTTAGAAAAGAACCCCCCAAAGTTAAAGTTCTATCATATTCCTTTGCAACTTAAAAGCCCTCCAAAATCTCTTATTACAACTATACATATTTTTTCTTTTTTTTTTTTTTCTTTCCCTATCATCTAGAAGATCCTGTGCTAGACCTTGCCTACTGTTCTAGTTGAGACTAGACTCATGATTCACTAGGTTGACTATACTGGTCTTCTTCCTTTTACTAAAATACATTAAACCCAGTTCTTTATCAGAATTATAGCTTCTCTGTTCCCTCTACCAGAATCCTCTTTCCACCTGACTTTGGGTAGTGTCTTTTCATAATTCAGATCTCTCTTCAAATAACATTTCTTCAGTGAGATTTTCTCTGATTAGTACATCCAAACAAACACACAAAAAACAATACTTTTCTCATTCAATATCTTTCTTTCACAGCACTGAGTATTATCTAAAAGTATTTATTTATTCACTTGTTTATTCCCTGTCAGTCCTGTTTCATATAAGCTCTACCCAGACATCAATAGTATCACAGCTAATGTGATATATCATAAGCACAGAGTAAAATTGCAAATAAACCTTAAAGTGTATATTAAATGAGTATTTATATTGTTTGAATAAATATTATTATTGTTATTTTGAAACTATTAGATCTTTGTGTAGGATTAAACAAATAAGTAATGTTACCCTAATTTAAAAATAAGAATTTTCAATTTAAGAGTAGAAACAAATATAAAACTAAGCAGGTTATGTAAAAACCTGCAATCACATTTGAATTGAAAATTGCAGGATGAATTTATAATCCATGTTTAATTTCATAAAGAACATATTTTTTCCCCCTAGCTAGAAACTGAAACACCTAAAAAGATTGACTCACCATTAGCAGGATATAAGACCAGCCCTCAGAATGCAGTCTTTGAATACCAGTTCCCAATAAAAGAAAGCAGAGTTTTTTGGAGGAATGACTGACTCTAGGTCTAGAGCTAGACACATAAAAAATATGATCCTGTAATAGCTTTTATACTAGAAAACAATAAAGTATCAAAGAACATGGGCTTACATTGAAAATACACAAGTGTCAGCTTGAAGAGAATCCCATCAGCCTAAAAAGGGACAGTACAAGAATCAAAAATAATAATATCCAGGACAGATTGAAGCATATAAAATACATATATAACCTAGGGGTTCATAAAGACATTATAACTAAAACTAAAAAAAGGAGGGGCGCCTGGGTGGCTCAGTTGGTTAAGCGACTGCCTTCGGCTCAGGTCATGATCCTGGAGTCCCGGGATCGAGTCCCGCATCGGGCTCCGTGCTCAGCGGGGAGTCTGCTTCTCTCTCTGACCCTCTTGGATCTCATGCGCGCGCGCGCGCTCTCTCTCTCTCTCTCTCTCTCAAATAAATAAATAAAATCTTAAAAAAAAAAAAAAACTAAAAAAAGGAAAACCAAGGAAAAAAACTAGCAACTGCAATAAGAAAACTTAATTCTAAAGGTTACCCATACCGGCCTGTTTTATTGAACATTGGCAAAGAAAGGGAACACAGACAGCTTTTACATTCCTTTTCTTTTAAAATAGTTTATGAGGAAAAATAGTAACCAAATGGTTTATGAAGAAAAAATTTTGTTTGTGCAACAAGTCAATCTAATAAATAAAACATGATAGAAATAGAGTAACAGCATTTTGCAATTCCTAATGAAATGCTGGATTTAAATAATGACCGTAAATGTCTGCTAAAACCATTAGATGAATTCCTAATGGAGGAATTGGTAAAGATGGATCAGGCTGACAACGCCTGAGCCCAGTGATGGATTTTCACATCACAAAAAAAAAAATAAAATAAAATAAAAGATCAACAGATCGAGTATGTGTCTCAATGTAGTATGAAGGTATATAACACCAGTATAGAGTATTCTGGGCAAATACTGAACAATGCTTAAAGGAACTATATAAATTAATCAGCAAAAATCAGAATGTGGAAATACCTACATGACAACTGACCCACTTTCCTCAACAAATTACCTGGGAAAAAAAATGAATGTGAATGTCCTTTAGATTAAAAGATACATATAAAATATATCAATAAAAAAAAACAATTATTTGGACCCTGTTATGATCCAGAGCTCCTGGAAAACTATCTTTATAAAAGATTTTCACAGGACAAATGGGAGAATATTTAACACTAACTACATGTTAGATAATATTAAAAAATTGTTGTTAAATTTGAGGTGTAACAGTAGCATATGTTAATGTTAAAATAGTTAGCTTTTTAAATTGTTATATTGTTGTATGTTCAAATAAATCATGTAAACCTGAGGTTTGCTTAAAAATAATCCAGAAGGCAGAAGATGGTATAACTGAAACATGATTAGTTATATACTGATAATTATTGAAATTGAGTGATGGTTGAGACTTTCCTGTCTCTTTGATACTATCAATAATAAAGAGATGTAGTAGAGAGATAACAACTAATTGAAAAAAGTAAAAAATAGAAAGGCTCTGGCTAGGAGCTAGAACTTCTATGTTTCAAGAGTTTCCTGAGTGGTGAAATTAATAGTCCCTTCTATCCCTTCTATCATGGGGCTGATGATATGTTCATCAATCTTAAAATAAAAAAAGAAGGTGAAAAATTCATTAATTCATAAATCATTTTTAATATGATTTTGGAAACTCTTTAATCAGGTAGAGTTTACTTACCATATTATGCTTCCATTATCCCTCTATTTTGAAGACAAGAATTAATTTCTCTCTAACTAGAACTCTGTTCAAATGGAGGAAATGTTAACCTATGATGGCCAAAATATTTTGTTTACCTATCTTAAAATGTAAAAGTGAAAGAGAATTGCTGAAGATATCTAAAAAGAGAAATATTGAACTGTACTCTATTTTTCAAATGTATAAAAAATATAAAAAGAAATTTATAAAGTGAATGCTCAATTTATTCTAAAGAGAATAAAGAGTTCAGGGATACACAAGCAAAACAACTTGGAAAAAATAAATATGTATCTGTGTGATGAGCTGCGATAAATAAAAAAATAGAGTACCCTGTAATTCATTAGTCAATGAATCTCCAAATAAAATGCATCAGAGTCATTCATGATCCTGGAGTCCCAGGATCAAGCCCTGCCTCAGCAGGGAGTCTGCTTCTCCCTTTGCCCCTCATTTGCTCATGTTCTCTCTCTCTCTCTCTCTCTCTCTCTCAAATAAATAAATAAAATCTTTAAAAACAAATAGATAAAAAAATAAAGAACAGGCTCTTGAAAAATAATGAAAAGGACAGGAGTGAAAAAAAGTGGTGGAGGGGAGCTATAGTAAAACAGTCACAATTTGAAATAGTTCTTCTAAAATAGCATAAATTTTAAATTTTATAAACATCAGAAAGAATCATGGGAATATTTGCTAAAAAGGAAGAAATAAAAGAGATGATCCTGACAAATTTTATAATACAGTGTTTTTGCCTGTTATTTGTAGTTTGATTATGTAGGGAGATTATGGATATGCACATATGTACACAAATTATACACACACAATGAAATAATACAAGATTTAAATCAGTTGTTGGGCACCACAGACAACATTCTTCAAAAATTTGTTAAATTATATAGTCTTTCATTTTACAAATATTGTGTCTTCAGGCATGCTACCTAATGGTTAACTCCTTAATATTTGAACATAGCTAATTTTAATCACCTATATTATCATTGAGACTTCATTTCTAAGAAAATATAGCCATGGCTAATTTTTGAAAATTAGATTTCTTTAAATGTTTGTACCTTATTTTTTTAAGATTTTATTTATTTATTTGAAAGAGAGAGTGCATGAACATTGGGAGGGAGTGATTGAACACGGGCAGAGAGTGAGGGACAAGCAGACTCCCCACTGAGCGCACAGCCTGATGCGGGGCTCGATTCCAGGACCCTGAGATCATGACCTGAGCCGAAGTCAGAAGCATAACTGACTGAGCCACCCAGGCGCCCCATGTTTGTACCTTATAACATTTAAGAGTAGTATTTTATATCATTCATAAATGCACATCAATTATGAACTTTGTAACTCTAACGCTCCCTTAAGATACTCTAAATGTCTGTGTTAAATTACTGAACATTTTTACCAAGGGCATCTCAGCTCTAAACAACTTGGAATCTTGATTCTCATTAATTTATTTTAACCACTACTATGTTACCTTTCAAATTTACACATTTTACTCCTTACCAAGAACATTACTCGCATGTCAAGTTTTATTCTACTTTAGGAAGTAGTCTCCCTGCCTTCATCTTGTTGTAGATATGTGCTCCCACAAGAATAAGGATAAGGCAAATTCAAGCTGAAATGAAATTAGGGAATGAAGCTGAGAATGATAATAGTAACATAATAATTCCAACATCATAACTAAACATTTTATTTCTTTCAAACTGTGGAGTATATATTAAATTATTTAAATTATGTTACCATTATTAGTGTTTTTATTATAAGTAGTAAGAATTTATAGAAATGTCTATTATTACATAACATTTTAGTTTCATGTCCATTTTTAAAAATAAATTTCTTGTCCATGTTTTTAATAAGGTACGTGAAGGTCAGATGTCTCCTTTATGAACATTTATAGAAGGGTCAGAGCATTGATATGAATGAGCATCTTCTACTAATATTTAGATCCCCTAATAAAAGAAATGATTTTGTCTTCTTCTCTGAGGGCTGACAATGAGTCAATGAAAGTCTACTGAAATTCACTGAATTGAACTCTAAATTCCTTGTAATTCCTAGTATGCACTTATTTTCAACAAGCAATACAACTTCTAAGTTTCCCTGAAATTTGACCAACTGTATATATTTTAGTGCTCTCTAGACAATATGATTTTACCAAAGAAAAAATTGTGGAATAATATATTCCAAGATATTGCCATAAGTTACATTTGCATATGTATGTTAAGATTTGAGAGGGTGATTTGGAAGAAAAAGATACCGGAATTGAATTATCAAGCAAAAAGTAAAGGAAAATAAAAACTATATAAGAAGTCCTGCTTTTATGATATGATTTCATGCATTTAAAGCTTTAGTCACATAGATACATCTATTTACATGTATAAATAAATGAGAAAGAAAACATGCTGTGGTATATGAAAGAAAATGTAGTTAGGAGAATAGAGAGAAATAGGTATTTCACAGGAAAGATACAACATAGGGAATAGCTTACATAGAATTTGAAGGGCTCAGTAACAACAACAACAAAAGAAACATTGAGATAATCCAAGTAGGAGCTACAATCACTAAACATGGGGATGAAACGGTAATTAAAGTAGCCTAGAAAACTTGGAGGAGTGAGCTACTTAGACCGGGCACTCTGACCTCTGTGTAGGGCCTGCAGTCAGCTAGTGATATTATCCCTGAAAAGGTGCAAAAAACTGTACATGGGAGGGTAGAAAGAAGCAAATAGCTAGAACCAATAACACCACCCTGCTTCTACTCCAGGGAGTAAACTCCTATCCTAAACTTCTACAGTGAGAAATCATTAACTCACACTTTCTAACAACCACCTTGCTCCTGCGTCAAAATATTTTTAGTCACCCAGATTTAGCTCAGCGTTTAGTCTCATCAGTACCTCCAGCTGATTGACAACCCTTCTCTCTCATTATGATAAAATGAATAATAACAACAGTGAAACATACACCAAATATTTTTTATCTGTCAGCTACTATTCAACATGCTTCATGGGTAATAATTCACTTAATGTAAATAACATAATATAAGATTTATTTGTTTACTGGCCCCATTTTACACATGAACAACTTAGAGAATGTAAAGGTTTTCACGGCAATTATGCATGAACGAAGCTGGGATTTCCACTCGGGAGTCTTCTGAGTCACTGATAGGAAGTTCTACACTTCCTTTCTCTTTTTACTTTGCTTCTGCCCATGTCCTTTTTTTTAATAATCTAGTGGCTGTTATTTCAATACTATCTTTGTCACTACTAATTTAGTCTTGCCTTAATTATTGCAATGGCTTCCTAAATTGTCCTCATGTATACATTCTTGGCCATAAAATTTATTCTTCACATAAAAGCCAAAATGAGACATCGGATATGTATGCCTCAGGTCATTCTTCTGCTTAAAACTCTCCAAAAGCCTTTCAATTCCATATAATTAAAATCCCAAATTGTTTCAATTTCCTAGTAGATCCTAAAAGATCCGCTCTTTAATTAACTCTTTTATGTCATCTGTTTCCTCCCTGTCTCTGGCTCATTCCCTTAAGCCATACTAGTTCTCTTGCTTCTTCTTGAACAAATCACATACATCTAACCTCAGGACCTTTGCCCCTATTCTAATCTTCCTCCTTTTTCCTTCCTTTATATGCATGGTTGTTCTCACAATTCAATTTTCTGCTCGATATCACTTAATATATTGATACCATTGATAAACACTCTGTAACATATAATTCTAACAATTCATTAGTTCCCATCCTATTTTATCTTTATTTATAAAATTTATTTCTGCCTAAAATAATAGAACAATTGTATATTTTTGAACTCAATCCATCAGAATGTGAGTTCCATAAGAAACGTCTATATTTTCACTGTTACATCAATGTCACCCAGAAGTGTTACTGGCACGTAATAGATATTCATTATTATTAGTTATTGGCCAAATGAATGTTGAATAAATTCGTACACTAAATCCCTTAGTGGGGGATTTAATTTTTCACTTTATTCATTAAAATAATCCAATCCTGAGTGCAACTAATTTATTACATTATCCACCACTATCACAAAGGATCTAGACTCTGTCAAATCAAGTTTTCCAGGAGGGAATGGGATGGGCAGTTGCTTAAAAGTAAACTCCTTGGAGAGGGAGACAAACCATGAGAGACGATGGACTCTGAGAAACAAACGGAGGGTTCTAGAGGGGAGGGCGGTGGGGGGACGGGTTAGCCTGGTGATGGGTATTAAATAGGGCACGTTCCGCATGGAGCACTGGGTATTATGCACAAACAATGAATCATGGAACACTACATCAAAAACTAATGATGTAATGTATGGTGATTAACACAACAATAATTTTTTTTTTTAAAAAAGTGAACTCCTCAATGAGAAATATTTTATTTGTATAATTCTATAATTCATGGAAACACAACCAGAAATGTGCTTTCCTGGCATATCCATCCACTCTTTCTTTTCTGCTCAGTTATGTACATAATTATACACAGTGTCTCTAAACCCCAAATTCTTTATTCTTAGCCTTGGATCTGATCTGTTATTTTCATTTAGAAAATATTAACCTCCGATGAGAAATGTCTCATCTTCTGATCACCCACCCGTATCTGGAGACCCTCCTCTGATCCTTTTCTCCTATTACAACATAGAGGCTCCTCCCACTCTTAAATAATCTGAATCTCTCCACCAGTGCTTTCAATCTTTTTTCCTCCTGTCTTATGAAGAACCAACTACTACTATCCACTTTTCTCACTTCAATATTCCACCACCCCTTCTCAGCTCAATATTTCTCAGTAACTTTTAAACATGTTCCCATATAACAAATACAAACATGTCAGAAAATCTTGACTCGATATCTCACATACCACCAGCTAAAGTTACAAACTCTCCTTCCCACCGCTTTCCACTTCAAAAGATTTCCTTCCACATCTGTCTCTCTTTCTTTAACCCATTTTATTCTGGAATCTGGTCTCATCACTTAAACATTTCTTGCTGAGGGAAATATAATATCTATATCTCTAAGTCCAGACATTTTTATCTTATGGTATTTGATGTTTCAACTGCATTTAATAATACTGATTACTCCATCCAAGAGACTGTCAATGCAATTGACTTCTATGACGCATCCTGTTTCTGGACATTTTTTTTCTTACATTCTTCCTGTTCCCTCTCAGTTCACTTCTCAGCTCTGTTCTCCTTTTTCACACTAAGGAACTCTCCTGAGCGTCATGCTTGATGCTCTTCTTTTTTTGCTCTGTGATCTATCCCTATGTGATGTCATTCAAAATTCTGGCTCCAATACTACCTACATATAATTGAGAGTCACATTAAAATGTGAACTTCAAACTGAAATCAGAGCATCAAATTTGAATCTCCCCTTAACACTCTACACTGTCATTGCTGTGCTCTTCTCAAAAGTTATCAAGACACTTGATAACCCTGTTGCCCGAATAGATCTTAATGCAGTTGGCACATTCTTATAGTGAGACCTACAGGCATCCCCTTAAATGAGAAGTCAGATCAAACAGAGCCTTCTTACACTTACTCTTTCTTACATCAACCCTCTGTATTTTGTATTCAAAGCACCTACCATAATCTGCAATGATAATAATAATAATAATATTTGTATTAAGTATAGGATTAATAACTTTATTATTACTAATAAGTATAATAATATCATTGTTAATATTATTGTAGCAAAACATGTACAAAGCTGGAGGAAACAGAAATGTAGATGATAGAAAATATTTGCTTATAATCTTTCCAGACAAATACAGCAATCACTGAGTTTGTGATGTAATATTTTGATATGTTTCTAGACTACTGAACTTTTAATTTCACTGTGTTGATTTGAGTATGTATTTCATAGATCAGCGTATGCTTAAAAGTAAACTTCCTACCAGAAAATATTTTATTTTCTTTTGCCTTCAAAATAATTAGTTACCATACATAAAAACCAAAGGATATTAATTTTAAAACATGGATAAAGAAATAAAATTGAAAACCTGTTTGTGGCAGGACTGTATTGTTCCATCAAAATGAGATTTCAAGTATCTCAAAGTAGACATATTGGAACCATCTGGAACAAATCAAATAGTAAAAGAAATAAGGAATTAATTACTATTTTTTGAACTTAAAAAGAAATCTTAATTGTATTCTTATTTGATGTTGACCATATGTTTTTTAATTGTTTTTCCCCTAAAAAGGAGCATGGTTGTAAGCATAATATATATAATGGACTTATCTTTCATAGAAATGGAAGTCTCTTTTTCTGACTTTCATCTGTTAATGTGCAATCATAGTTTTGATTTTTTAATTTTATTTTTCTTATTTTTGGCAGTGTTTGTCTGATTTAGCATTAAGGCAATGATGACTTCATAAAATGAGTGGGTTCTGTTTCCCTGTGTTATTTTCTGGAAGAGGTTGTATGAAAATTGGTGTTATTAATTCTTAAGTGTTTGGTAGACTTCAAGTATTAGATATTTTTTCTATTGTCTCTTTTTGATTTCTAGTTTGAGTCTATAATGGTCAGATGAGAAACTGTATGATTTCAGTTCTTTGAAATGTTGAGTTTTGTTTTAACACTCAAGATATGGTCTATCTTGTTCAATGTTCTAAATGGTCTAAAATGTGTATTTTTCTGGTTTGGGTGAAATTTTCTATACATGTCAATTATGCTAATTATGTTGATCATATCTATGTTCTGCTGGGTTTTGTTCAAATAGTGGTTCAAATAGTTGTGTGAGTAACAGTGGTGTGTTGAAGTCCCAAAAACTCTAATTGTAAATTGATCTGTACTTGACTATTTTAAACCATTTACCTACCAATTTTCTGAGTAAAACTTTTCCATCTTCTTTCTATTAGTGCTTTTCTATCACAATTGTATTTTTTTCTTCTGGCTAGAGCGTTGTTTTTGTTTTTGTTTTTCCTTTTTCCTTTTTTACACTTTTTTCTGGTGACTGTGATGCCCCTGTGTGCCTTCAATTATGGCTCCATCCCACCCTTCTGCTGGTTCCCCACATTGGGGGAATAATGGTTAACTCCTATTCAATTACTAGTCTATAGTGACTTTTGCCTTAGGGTAAAATCTTTATGAATTTTCCGTATGCTGTGTTATGTACATATTCCCTACACATGTGCACAGCACAAGCATGTGTTCATGTATTGCACACATTCCAAAATACCTGATTACACAAGCGATTGTCACACAACGCATAATTTTTAATCTTTTAAATAATGATTTGCCTGACCCCCAACCATCATAAATATAAAAGAAATTCTAGATTTTTGAATATGAATCTTTTACTACATTTACAACATTTTTAATGTTTCATAGTTTCTATTTCGGCTTCTATTTATAATTTTGGCAGCATAAAAACAGATAAGTTCATAACTCGGACAGCATAACATAAAATTGGAAGTACATATAACTTCATTTAATTGAATGCCATAGTCTTAATTGTAACTGAAAAACAGATGCTAAATTTAAATATGCTACATGAATCACTTCAATTATGTTATTTGTCCTTGATATCATTTAGCTTACATGTACGTCAAAGTAAATGGTTTGGTAGCAGCTAATAAAACACTGTGGTAATGTCAATTTGACTCCATAAAATTTACAACTTTCAGTCTCCTTTAGTGTTAAATTTTTCTTTTTTATTTCCTTTTGTTATTCCTTTGGTGATGCTGATAGTGATGATGATGCCCACAGTGGTTCTGCAGACATCCAGGGCATTACCATCACAAAACTTTGGCATTTACAACATGCCAAAACAGCCAGCCTAGAGATTGTTTGAACTCAGTGAAAAGAGAATGGAAGAAATGATTCATGAGATACTTCTTTTCATCCTGGTATAAAGGTTAAATGGCATATGTACTGAAACTTTTACAAACTCACTCAATTTCTTTTTAATATATTTTACTATTGTGGATCAATAAAAAACTGGGTAGTCTCTTAATTTTGAAAACAATGTAAACTTTTCTGACTAACTTCATGTCATATAATTGTACATATGATGGTTTTGATATATGTATATGTGTTGTGTTAAAAAGGTTGATGATATTAAAAAAAATTAAATTCAGAGGAAACAAAATTTGAGTCTTTAGTGCATCCCATATTATCTTTAAATGTGATGCTCATTATTTCAAGTATTTTCAAATGAATCAATACGCTTTCTTATTAGATTGATAGATGTCTGTCTGATTCTCAGGAGAGTCAGTTAAATGCTCAGTCATCAAAAAATAATTTTGTTACTCTATTTAGAAGATCTTTCTCTTTCCTACTAGTACAGAAATTTTTATGCCAAGACTCATTTATTGACAAGGTATACAGGCATAAAATTCACTTAAGAACTGCAAATTCTGTAGAAACATAAACTTGAAGGGAATTTTGCTGTTCTGGGCTTCCTTGTTTATATTAGGAGAGATTCCCGTATTAATTAACTAACTTTAAAAACATGGATGAAAGCCTATGTAAATGAAACCAACATGGAAAACTTTGATATTTTAAGAGGTCATTAAATATTTAGGAGTCATTTAGAGTTTTCCTACCCAAAATATGTTCCACCTATCAGCAGCATCGACAAAATAAGAAATGTAAAGGCCCATCGCCTGGGTGGTTCAGTTGGTTAAGTGTCTACCTCAGCTCAGGTCATGATCCCAGGGTCCTGGCATTGAGCCCTGAATTTCCTGCTCAGTGGGGAGTCTTCTTCCCCCCTCCTTCTGCTGCTCCCCAATGCTTGTACTCTCTCTCTAAATAAATAAATAAACTCTTTTTTAAAAAAAGAAAAGAAAAAAATGTAAAGGTCCCTATCCAGAACTACTGAAATAGAATCTACAATTCAACAACATCTCCAGGAGTTTTCCTTGCACATGAAAATTTAAAAAGCACAGATTAGGAGGACAAAGCAGATTAGTATAGCCTCACAGAGACTGGGTAGTTGTCTTCAGGAAATGGGATCCTAGATAATATAAAGCTCAGAGTATATACTAGCCAGAGGTCAATTGATTTCAGGGGAGGTAAGCATACAAATGACAAAGGAAGGTCACACATGTGATTTAGAGAACTAATACTCACTCAACTACTAAATATTTTGAAACAAAAGTTTAGAAATCAAAAAAAGTAAATATGAGCAATAAGATATTCAATATTAGACTTAACACTTTTTAAAAGATAATTAATATACTTAAAGTCAATTATCAAGAAAATAGGGGCACCTGGCTGGCTCAGTCAGTAGAGTATGAGACTCTTGATTTTGGGATTATGAGTTTGAGCCCCACATTGGATGTAGAGATTACTTAAAAAAAAAAATAGTCTTTTAAAAGTTGATTAAATGTCTTGATTTTGGCTTAGGTCATGATCTTAGGGTTGTGGAATCAAGCCCCATGTCCGGCTCTGGGCTCTGTGCTCAGCATGGAGTCTGCTTGTCCCTCTATCATTTTTCCTCCCCCTGCTTGCACGCAGTCTCTTGATCTCTATTTCTAAAATAAATAAATAAATAAAATCTTAAAAAAATTATCTAAAGAAAATAATAGGTCAGTCAACAAGAGATGGAATTCAGCAAGATAAATAAAGGACAATAAACAAACAAAAAGCCAAAACAACTAAATGAGCACATACGGGTAGATGTAAAATTATGCTTTTTTCAACTGGAGGCTGTATCATTGGCTGTATCTCCTAAATCTAATCATTTAACCACCTTTACTGCTACCATCAGTCTACATCCCCATCATCATCCCTGTGGATTATTCCAGTAGCTCCTTAAGTACTTTCTCCACTTTCTTCCTTAACCACAACCCACCACCATTTCCCTCCATGAGAGCCAGAGTGATCTTTTTAAAAAATGCATATCAGATAATGACATTTTTTTGTTTAAAACTCTATAATAGTGCAGGATCATATTAATTAACAGTAATAATAGCTTATAACTTCCATTACATTTATTAATGATAATAGTAGCTAATGGGTATATGATGTGTGCCATCTCTGTATATGTTAATTGATCAAAACTAAAAAGTACTTTTTCCCCAAGCATGATGCTTACATCCAGGAGTATATGAGAAAATGGAGGTGGTGTTTGTTACACAGCTTGTCCCAGCACACTGGTGATATGTCCTGCATAAAGATAATACAGCCTCCCACAGATATGTACCTGGAAAAGATAAGGGAGATCATAATAACCTTATCAGATAATTATGGATATTCCATTTTGATACTGTATCAAAATTCAATGAATGTTAATTTATTAAAAATTAGTTACAATGTGGAATGTGAAAACATCAACAAACTTTTCAGACTATAATTCTAAAACATTATTCTGTCTTGCATTTTTAGTAGATCTTCCACCCATACATGATTTGATCACCCATACATGATCCTTGGTCATTTTGAAAATAATGATTCTGAATTCTACACATCTTTCAAATGCTGACCATTTAATAATATTTTTTCTTTTTAATTAAAATCTTTATTCTCTCCACTGATTTGATTAACAAATCTTTATTTTATTTTGGGAAGCTGTCAAACACATGTTGACAAAATTTACCATTTGTCACCATTGCAAAATTCTATTTTTATTTGAGAGGGCAAATGTTATTATTGACAAGTACTGTCTGTTGTTTTCCTACAAATGACGTGCTTACTTGGTCTATTTGCAAGAAACTGCAACCCAAAACAGAAATCCAAATAAACCTAGTTTGTCAGTCATTCTTTCAAATAAAAATAGTGTTCCATAAAAAAAAACAAAGGCAGCTATTTCAGTTTCCACTGCACACCATCTCAGACATGTATATTTCTTAAGAGACATTGTACTTTCATATGTGGCAGAACTGCTCTAGATACGTTCCATTACATCAGTCAATATGTTAAAATTATGTCTACCCAAGAGTTGAAGTTTCTTTTCTGCTAGGTAAAAGAAATCCCTAGTTGAGACCAGCCATTACTGCTGCTGCTTCTTTTCCTTTTTCTTTCTCCTTTTCTCCAAAGAAAAGGGAAGAACTGAGCAGGGATTTGATGTGGGGTTCGATTTCAGGACCCTGAGATCATGACCTGAGCTGAAGGCAGATGCGTAACTGACTGAGCCACCTAGGCATCCCAACACTTTTATTATTATATGGTGACATCCCTTATCTCTTTTTACCATTTTTAGTTTAAAACCTATTTTGTCTAAGTATAGCTACCCTTTTGTTGCTGTTAATATTTTCCAGAAATATCTTTTTCCATCCTTTTAGTCTCAGTTTATATGTGTCTTTAAGCCTACAGTGAGTCAGCATATTGTTGGCTCTTTTTTTTAATCCATTCAGCCATTCTAAGTCTTTTAATTGGAAAATTTAATCTGCTTACATTAAAGTAATTATTGACAGATAAGGACTTAATTACTGCCATTTTGTTAATTGTTTTTGTTGTTTTATAGATCCGTGATACTTGTTTCTTATCCTCATGTCTTTTTTTGTGTTTCAATGTTACTTGTTATTAGTATATTTTGACTTCTTTATTGTGTAATTACTATAGGATTTTTCTGCTATTACCATGAAGCTTATAAAAATATCTTAAATTTATAAAAACCTATTTTAAACTGATAATAATGTAACTTCAATAGAATTCATAAACTTTACACTTTACTTCTCCCTCTCCTTACATTTTAAGTAATTGCTATTATAATTTACATGTTTTTTTTAAATATTGTGTAACAAAAAAACATAATTATAATTAAGGTTAATTTCATTACATTCTTTTCTTTTTTTTCTTTTTAGCTTTTAGCCTAGAGTTGTAAGTGAATTATGCCTTACTGTTACCATATTGCTGAGTCTAATGATGACTATATACCCTTTTACCATTACCAATGAGATTTAAACTTCCTTTTTATATTTTTATGATGCTAATTAGTGTTTCTTTACTTCCACTTAGAAAACTCCTTTTATCATTTCTTATAAGGCAGATCAGGTGGTAATGAACTCTCTCAGCTTTTGTTTGTGTGGATATTTTTACCTCTTCTTTGTTCCTGAAGGACAACTACACTAGGAATGAATTCTTTTTTTTTTTTTAAAGTAAGCTCTACACCCAGTGTGGCGTCCAACATGGGTCTTGAACTCATGACTCTTAAATCAAGACCTGAGCTGAGATCAAGAGCTGGATGCTTAACCAACTGAGCCACTGAGGCATTCTTGGGTATTAAATTCTTGACCAACAGTTACTTTCTTTCAATATTTTGAACATGTCATCCCTTCTTCTGGTTTTCAGTTTCTGTTGAGAAATCCACCAATAATCTTATAGGATTCCCTTGTATCTAACTTCTCTCTTTTCTTTAGTTGCTCTTAAAATTTGTTCTTTGTCTTTGATTTTTGACAATTTAATTATACTGTGCTTTGGTGTATTCAAATTCAACCTATTTGGCTTCCTTTGGGCCTCATGGATCTGGATGTTTATTTCTCTCCCCAGGTTCAGTAAGTTTTCAGCCACAATTTTTTTAAATATACTTTCTGTTCTGCAAATGAACAAAGCCACTGGTTAAGATTACCACTTGGCACTGCAGGTATGAACTCAGTCTGCTAAGAAATATGTGCTGATTATTACAATCCCCTCCCCACTTCTCCATCATAGTTAGATTCCCAGCAGTTAAGCCTCATAGATTTCCCTGAAATCCCCATGCTGTGAGATCAGAATAGGGGCTCCCACAAAGCAACCCCAATGCTAATGGGAGCTTATTGTCCCTCTTGGGTTCTCTCTTCCCACTGGAGGGACCAGAGGCTAAGGGGAGACGTCAGCATGTGGTGCTGTACTGACCTGGGAGTAGGGAAATGCATTTAATGGGTAGTCACTTACGCATTTTCTCTTGGTCTCTGTGTGTAGAAGAGGTGCTTTAGCCTCACCCCCGTGTTCTAGAACTCTGTCAATATTTTATTCTTGAAGAGTTGTTAGTTCTTCCTATGAGAGGGAGTAAAGTCCTATATTGCCCTCTTGGTGATGTCACTCTTACAATTTCTTAGTTGAAACTATTGTATTTACTGTGGTATTGTCTCTTCTTATTTTACATGGAAATCTGAGTTCATGTTAAGAAAATTTACTATGACAGGGGAAGAGAGTAAATGAAAATTATGTAGAAGATTACAGCACCAAGAGAGACAGACTGAAAAAAATACACCAGCACTTCTGCACTAAAGCTAAAAGCTGTCAGAGCTAATACGAAACATTTCAAACTCTCTCTAAATTTTACAACACAACTTTCACATTCAAAACCCTGAGCAAGGACATCAGATTGGGTGCACATGTATCTCAGCTGTGAGTCTTTAGAGAGATAAAGGATCTGGTTTCTATGTGGTGAAAATATCTCACTATTTATCAGTCACCACCAATGGGTTCTGCAAGATAAGGAGGGGGCCTATTATCTCAAAAGTAACAGACTTCTAATTTGGTTTCTATACTTAATTATCTTCATCAATGTATAACATTATTGTTGTGTTTTCAAAACCCATATTGTGTACCTTATAATTACATTTTAATAAAATAATTCCTAATACACATTTTATTTATTTTTTTTTCAAATTTTTATTTATTTATTTTTGAGAGAGAGAGAATGACAGAGAGAGAGAATGAGAGGGGTGAGGGTCAGAGGGAGAAGCAGACTCGATGAGGAACTCGATCCCGGGACTCCAGGACCATGACCTGAGCCGAAGGCAGTCAGTTAACCAACTGAGCCACCCAGGCGCTCCCTAATATACATTTTTAAAGATCAATTTCACTTAGATCATATTTTTATTGAAATGTTTACATAGGCTGGGGACACCTGGGTGGCTCAGTCGGTTAAGTGTCTGCCTTCAGCTCAGGTCACCATCCCAGGGTCCTGGGAACAAGTCTTGCTTTGGGCTTCTGCTCAGTGGAGAGTCTCCTTCTCCCTCTGCCCCTCCCCCCACTCATGCTTTCTCACACTCTCTCTCTCTCTCGTAAAAATAAATAAAATCTTTAAAAAATATTTACAATGGCTGCATTTTTGTTTGCAAAATTATGTATGCAGAGATGTATGCATACATTCCCTATGAACAAACTCTGTATCAAAGAATTTCCCTCTTCTCCAGAAAAATATCCAAAGTTTACAGGAAAATTGAGAACCATCTAGAATATCCATTGTGGAGAAAATTAGGAAAAGTACTATAAAATATGTGTTAGGATTGTCAAAAGCAATTGCATTTGTGTGGGAGCCATGCAGTAGAGGAGAAAAACCACCTCAAAGCAATTTCAGTGTTGAGAACCCAATATCAGAGTAGTAAGATCTTTCTGATCTTACCCTTTTGATTAAATTGACAAAGAGAAGACAAGCCTATGTTGAAATTTGAAGATAAAAGACACATGGAAATAGTTTTGTCTTTGAGGAAACTGGGAAGTAATTCTTCATATTGTGACACCTAGATAAACCATAAAAACCACTCTTGAATCTTGCCTTCTATAGGAATATTTTACAAATAACTGATCTAGGAAACCTAAATTATTCAGTGAGAGTAACAAATAATACTAGAAAATACCTTGTCAAAGAGCAGAAGAAAATTTTGGACATATAATTCACTGTGGGGAGTAGAAGGAACTTAAGCTTTTGGTGGAAATCAAGCAAAAATGCAAGAATATATCCTACCAGATGTTTAACAGATATCTTAAAAGGAATATTGCTAAAACAGAATGCCTGATGCTGCTTGTTCTTAATGTGCTTTCTCCCAGTCTTCTCACCATCAAATGCCATCATGATGGCATATTTGATTAAATCATAATTCCTGGGGTCACTCTTGTGGCTTTTTTTCATTTCCTTTAGCAAGTCCTAAGGGCTCCAACTGTATAAAATATCACAAATCCTCCAGAGATGTTAAGACTTCATAGTTCTTTTCAAAGTATTAGAACATTAAATACTATGCTTAGAAGATATTTGTATTTTAAATTGGATTTTCCTTGGAGAGTCATTTTTAGCACAAAGGAATTAATGGTGCTATACTAGACAACAGAAAGATACTTTGTAAAAGCAGGATTTCCCAGTCCCCCTGAGGAAACAGTGCATAAATGAATGTATATAGTTAGACATTAATTTTGGCAGATCACTCCAGTGCTTTGTGGATTACTGCGCCTGGAAATAAATGATAGCATATCACTTCCTTGTGGAATGTGCATAAACTTCCATCATCTAACACTATGGGAAACACTGAAGGGAAAGTTATGCTGCATTCTGATTCTGGATGGCATCATAGCTTATATTTTCCTAAATTCAGTTGAAAATCTAAAGGTTATTTCTTCTGAAGAGCATAAGAAAGTGAAATTAGCTAACTTCATTTTAAAGTATTGATTAATTTAGTGTATCTTATGGTCACTATTACACCTAAATTTCTAAGTTGCAGAATCCAAGGATATTTAAAAGATCTAACTTTATAAAATGATTGATATATTCGGCAGAAAAAAAAATTTCTTAAATACAAGTATTAAAGAAGGTTATTTTCTACATATGCATAGTATTAAACCATTTGTCATTTAATTGCTGTGTTACGCTCATATGAGAGGCACTTTTACATTTATACATGTATCTCAAGATTTGAATGAATACAATCATCATCTTTCTTATTAAATGGCATTATATCCTTCATGTACTCAATTATTAACTAAATCAATTGAATTAAATTGGTTAAAAATAAAGAAAAAATCCATAGTAAATTAAATGAAGTGTATTTTTAACAGATGTCACCTATTTTATTCTTCTACAACTACTGAAAAGTGTACATTTCTATGAAGTAGATAATGTCTTTGTCATGAAATATTACTTATCTCAAGAATATATTGAACATATTGGACAGGGAATAAAAAAAGATACTGGAGAATTCATTTCTTATAGAGGATTGGTCAACTGTGTATTGGATGAATCAGAATAAAAAAGCAGTAATTTCAAGACTGTGTTATATAATCCAATAACCTCCAGAACCTTCTTAAATTGAATACAGTACAATATGAAAACTGATGGATAATTAACATTCCTGGAAACATTTATTATCAGAAAAATAAAAAAAAATATCTATTTTGAAATTCTTACCTTTCTTCCCTAAATTTGCAAGCTGATTCTTTTCCATTTACTGGGTTAAATTGTCCTGTATTAGTCTGATTTTTAAACTTTTAATCCTCTCCCCAAATAACTTCACAGAAGACTGGTTATCTGAATATCCATCCTAAGTAGTATTGCCAGATAAAATACAAAACATCCAGGCAAATTTGAATTTCAGATAAAAAATAATATTTTAAAATTTAAGTATCTCAAATATTGCTTGAAATGTACTTACATCAACATATTATTTGTTGTTCATCAGAAAAATAAATATAACTAGTCATCTCATAGTTTTATTTGTTAAACCTGCAATGTTAATCCTAAGAGAATATTTAGAATTTCTTATTTATGTGTATTTACATGGAAATTTCCTTGTAGATATAAAACAATCTCTTCAACATGCCTAATTAAAATATTCCATGCCTGACACAGTATACCTGTTAGGAGTTTGTTGTTAGTGTTGTTGTTTTGGTTTGGTTTTGTCAAGTTGCTGTCTCAGATTCAGCCATTCGAGGCAGAAAAAAATCAGGTTTCCTTCCTGTTGTAACTTCATAAATGTGCTATGAGACATTCAAAATTCAGAAACAAGAAAGATACACTATTCTCATAAAATCTAGGTGTTTGGAACTGTGAGATTATTAAGTTCTTCTACTGTGTCAAAAATATTGTCAATCTGTCATGAAATGGGGGCTAGCAACAAATTAAGTTTGAAAATAAATGGGTAAAACCATGAGAGTCCTGGTGTTTCAGATGCAAAATATTAATCAAAATGAAGTCTAGTATTCAAACGGTATTTGAAAAAAGTAGGCCAAGAGACATTAAAGCTGTTGAGTATTAATATACATCTAAAATAGGCATCTAATATTATATTCTCCCCCAAGAGTTCTCTACTAGCTCATTGATTGCTTCATTTATTCATTAACATACGTGAAGCAGCTACTATATTTCAGACACTGGGTTAGTTAAAAATGATGGACAAAATAGATCAGACTCTTACTGAGTTTACCATCAAATTTAGAAGAGATTACTGAATAAGTAATTACAATAAGTAATGTGGAAAAATCTTAATAACTTCTGTAAGTAAATAGTTCTTTTAAACTATAAAATTGTATTATCCTCTCTTTTCTCCTTCTCCTTCCTCTTCTTCTTCTCCCTCTTCACATTTCTTTTTGTATGATTTCTCTCCCTCCATCCGCTCATTGTCTTTGAAATTGTGTTGGTAATGTAAGAAAACACAGAAAAAAAAAAGACAATCTTTTTTTCTTAGTTTCCTACATGATATGAAAGGAAAAGTTTGTTGACAGACTTACATACTTTCTAAATTTCCCATTTTCTTTATAAATCAAAAACCATGATTGATGGTGACCAAGAAGGCCTTGTATGTCTAATTATAGTCATGTTTTTTCCTGTCTCTAGAATCCTGACCTCCCTTTTCTTAGGAAATTTACTTCAGAAAACTTGCAATTATAAATTCTTTCTCTGCCCCGTTGAGATATAAATCTTGGTAAAACCTTTTTGCCAGTGTTTACAAGCCAGGGAGGTCTTTTCTCAAAACCTGGGAACTATCCCTATGAATTGTCATCATCAGGGAAGATAGTGCCCCTGTCTCCCAGTTTGTATGGGAGAGTAGAATTCTAACTTCTCTGGGTACCTTGCTGCAAGTTGTAAAACTACTTTCCATCAGGAAAATAAAAGAGTTCTCTGTTCCTGTAAGTGAATCCACTGCCCCAGTTGTTAACAACTCTCCAGCCTTTTATTTCAGACTGAGCTCAGGTTGCGCTCTGGCCTCTCACTCCTATTACAGTAGCCTTGAATAAAGTGTTCCTTGACTGTTTAATTTTGTCTAGTGTAACTTTTGCTTTGACAGTAAATCACGAGAGTTAGAAAACATAATGTAAACAAATATGCCACTAGTAAAAAGAGGACATGTTCTTTCTCACAACAAAGAAAATGAAAATAAGAAAGTCTTATACTGCACCTAAAAAGAAAAAACAAAAAACAAACATCAAAGTATTTAAAAATAAGGGTGCCTGGGTGGCTCAGTTGGTTGAGCAATTAACTCTTGGTTTCTGCTTAGGTCATGATATTGGGGGTCCTGGATTGAGCCCCTCATTGGTTTCTTGCTTAGTGTGAGTCTGCTTGTCCCTCTCTCTCCTCCCACTTGTGCTCCCCCTCTCTCTCTCTCAAATAGGTAAGTGGAATCTTTAAAAATATATAAAAATAAAATAAAGATAATTTAAGAAAAAAAGTTATTCAATTAGGTTGTAGTTAAGAAATAGAAAGTTATTGGTCCATCTCTTTCCACTTGGAATTCTGGAAGAAAGGTGTTCCATCGAGTATCTTTGTGTTATCATGGGGTAAAATGGCAGTGTGCTATATTTATGCAGAGAAAGGGGGCATGAAACAGTTATCCACATATATTTTTGCCCCCACTGAGTCAACCTTATATTATTTATCAGAAGAGATATTTTTAAAGTCCCATTCTCCTCTCAAGAATTCCAGGTTGGTACTTGAAACCAGCATGTTATCTAGGGATTCTGTAAGTAAAATTTTGTAATCACTCAATGTGGCAAGGGAATAATTAATGGAGCTGCAGGGTGGAAAGCCTAAATCTGGGGAAAGAAGGGTGAATAAAATTTCTGTGAACAAAGATTGTTACTGAGGCTTGATTGGGGGCGGGGCAGGGGGAAGGGTGAGGGGTGATATGACATAACATTGATCTAACTTTCTGCTTTCCATAAACAGAAAATATAAAATTAACTATGCTGTCACTAATACTTTAGCAAAATGGCACTGAAGTTCAGAACCTCCACTTATTGGAGGGAATGACATCAAAGTTGAGTCCCAACTATTGTTGTCATGCAGATAAAGGGGATATCATAGGCATATTTGCATTTAGTTGGCTAACTCTGTCTGCATTATGCAGACTATATAGAAGCTCATCAAAGTAAAAGATAGGAAGGTCATTTAGGAAAGTCCAGGAGTGAAAGGTCATGCAATAAAACTTGTTTCAAACATTACATGGAGAAAGGGGGAGAATGCTGTTTAGGGAGTATAACAAGATGTATGGAGAAATCTGGCGGATATAAATCATATGTATAAGACTCCATGACTGATTTTATAGAGCTTGGCATGTGAAAGTAAAAAAAGAGTCAAAAATGATTTCCAGTTTCTTGGCATGGGCAACTCCTAGAAAAAGAGTCATGTTACTTACTTCAAAGAGTCATTTTATTAACTTCAGAAACACTGGAGATAGTTTCAATCTTATTCCTATTGAAGACATATGACACTTAACATATAGATATTTAATTGATGATCTTCCTAATATCTAAAAGAAAAATTTTGGTGTAGGCATTATTATTCCCAATATATAGATTAAGAAACTGAGTGTCATATTGTGTAGAACAAGCAAGTTGTGAGGTCAATTTACTGCTTTACTATAATTCTCTGACTCTTTCTATTCAGATATGTTGTCTCTCTGGGGGAAAATATTTTCAAAATTTGGGAGAATAAAGTCCCAAGTTTCTAGAATGTAAATCATCTCTGGAAAGACACTTTAAATTCAGGAAATAAACATAAGAATTATACCAAGTGTGGGACTACATATAATTTAGCTTCAGTTTTTCTTATTTTTTTAACTTAAGCTTATTTTTTTATCTCGCAAGATAAAGAAATGTATTATACTTCATAAAATAAAATTAATGTGAGTATACATGGCCTGAATAGATACCCAGAATAACTCTGATGACAAAGGGACTTAGACTCTGATTTTCTAAAGAAAGTGAGCCTAGGCAGTGCATGACTTCTGTAAGATCAAGATCATTGTTTTATTTTTATTTTTCTAGCTTCAGCTTGTCCTAATATTTACAGATTCTAATTTAATTCTTCAATTATTGTTTACATTTATACTCCTATGTTAAATAAATAATGTAATAACTTTACAAAAGAGGATGTTGTGTGAGGATGTTGAGGATTAAGAGATGCAAACATTTCTTTACATGAATTTCAGAAATTTGGAAGCATAAATGTTTGATATTGTACTTAAGATAAACTCTGGAGATGCATATGACTGTATAACTCATCATTTTCAAAATATTATCATATGACTTCATTAAATTTGATTCACATAAATTGCCTCAATCCATTATGCAAAGTTGCTTCTGTAAATGCCAACACAGAACTATATAATGGGATTCAAAATGTTCTTGTCCCTATTAATGAGTATTTAGTCTATCTTCATTTACAATTGGTATTATTTTTTTTTGCCCATGGACTTTTTCCACAGATAAATTTTCCTACTGATATATGGTGTATGTATTCGCTCTTGCAAATTATCTAGCTTATCAAGTTTATTTAATTTGTTTAAGGCTATTTAAGGGAAAGTGAATAAGGCTGGGGTTTGAAAACCCGTGCTAGGATTCCTGATACTCAGTCTCATCCAATTCACTATGAAAACTCCTATCAAATTCTTCACAGTGTGCCTCATTATTTCCAAGGTCATTCATGCTTATCTAACAGGTGGGCTGCCTGATAACAGACCAATCGGATATATGAGCGTGAAAACAAGAAAAGAGTTCTATTAATAGGTGCTTTAGATATAAGGCATGGATCCCAAATGTAAAACATTTTCCATGTATAAGAAGAATGCATTGATTCAATGCATTCTCTGGTGAATACTGAAGTTGGTTAATCACACTAATTAGGTGCCACTTGATAACATGCATTTATGATCACCATCATGAGCACTGTCATAAGCAGAATTTTCTACAGTTCCTTAATGAATGTCTGTGTCATCACATCTTAGGAGGCTTTTTTATTACCCTGTATTTTTTCAGTTTAATAAAACATCGCTCCTACTGAAAGAAGAGATTTCAAGAAAACCTATGCTGAAAGCTAAGATGATTTTAATCAGTCATTATTGTCTCATAAATTTTTTTCTGTTCCAAATTAACAGTTTGATTTTCCAAGTAGTAATATTTCTTTCTCCCCCCCCCCGCTTTGGTGTTTTCCTCAGACCTGCTATTCAAATATTAAGCTTCTATTAAGAGTGACTTCTTAATGACAACAATTAATGTTTATATTTTCTATAAGTGACATAGGCAAAATGATATACATCAGATTCACCTGGAGAAATTTTTCTGTTTTTTTATTATTATTATTATTAAATTCCTGTTAGTTAACATACAGTACAATATTAGTTTCAGGTGTAGAATTCAGCAATTCAGCAGTTCCATACAATACCCAGTATTCATCACAACAAGTGCCCTCTTTACTCCCCATCACCTATTTAGCCCATTCCCCCACCTACTTCCCCTTCACCTGGAGAATTTGGGGGGATGTAGTAACTGGGTAATGGGCATTGAGGAGAGCATGTGATGTGATGACCACTGGGTGTTAAATGCAAATAATGAATCACTGAACACTACATCAAACACTAATAAAGTACTATATGTTGGCTAATTGAATTTAAATTTTTAAAAAAGAAAACACTTTATTGAAAAATACATACAGACGACTTGTTTAACATGACTAAAAATTGGTCTTTGAGAATATGTGTATTTCTTAAAAATTCCCTATGAGTGATATTTCATATAATGATATGGCCTAGTCTCTTGTCTGTTTTCTTTGCTGAATTTAGCAATTCCACAATACCTGTTTTATGCTTACTGTGTTTTTTTAAATTTTTTTATTATTATGTTATGTTAACCACCATACATTAATACATCATTAGTTTTTTTAACTCCTTAATTCTTTTATTTAATTTTTTTATTTTTTATTATGTTATGTTAATCACCATACATTACATCATTAGTTCTTGATGTAGTGTTCCATGATTCATTGTTTGTGTATAACACCCAGTGCTCCAGGCAGAACGTGCCCTCCTTAATACCCATCACCAGGCTAACCCATCCCCCCACCCCTCTCCCCTCTAGAACCCTCAGTTTGTTTTTCAGAGTCCATAGTCTCTCATGGTTCATCTCCCCCTCCGATTTCCCCCTCTTCATTCTTCCCTTCCTGCTATCTTCTTCTTTTTTTCCTATAACATATAATGTATTATTTACTGTGTTTTATATGCTTGAGACATTTCTAACAATGGCCTGCCCTCAGGGAGCTTAAATTCTAATAGAAGGAGACATAAAACAAACATAATAAGCAAATCATACAAAATATTGCAATAAATGTGATCCTCTTAAAAAAATAGATGGCATTTAAAAATGCCAATTTCGTACTTGCAAGAAATTCACTGGCACAGCCACATAATTTATTACAAAGCACTTTGCCTATATTGAACAGATGCAATTGTTTATACTTATATGAAATTCTCCATCCCATTTATAATTTACATCACAATTTATAAACTCATGGATATTTTGTGTACAGACACAAATAATCATAGAAAATTCCACTTAAATTTAGTTATAAAAGTATTAAGGTGCTGTGATACAAATATAAAAATTGAATTATTTCTCCTAATGTGAAATAAAAAAACAAAATGAAACCCACTATGCCGAATTGGATTAACAAGGTCTGTCCTTACAGTTGCAATCGTGGTCTTCTAAGTAGCCAGACATGTATTTCATGTTTAATTCATGCTCCCACTTTACAAATTTTGTAGGCATTGGCAGAGCATTAGGGCAATCATTTAGGACAAGTACCTTTTGACTTTATTTCTCTTTAGTGCTTTTTCACACTAAATTAAGAGTTTGATTCCAGGTTGAGAGTAAGAAGGGGCATATAGAAATTGTGAGTAAACCTATCTCCTAGAAGCAAATAAAATATAAATTGGAAAGTTTTGTTAAAGCAAACTTCAGGGTGACAGTGAAATGAATTCTGGGAGATGGAAGAACATTATTTCAAGTGAAAGACCTTGAGAACGTTGTGATCATGTTGTTTAGTATTGCTCAATTATGGAATGCAGTGAAGAGAGGAAAGAGGCAATGCTCAGTTCATGAAGAATTTCTATACCATAGAAGATAGGGTTGTTTGTTTTGTTTTGTTTTGTTTTTTTGGCTTTTTTCTTTTAAGTGCAAAATAGAAAGTCGTTCAATATGTTGAACAAATTTATGGCTTTTAGATTTGAATGCTGGAACGACCTTCCTGGTGGATGTAAAACAATTAGAATTTCAATTGTTGCTAGAGTTGGCTTGTTCTGAACAGCATCCACAATGCAGATTCATGTATGGGAATGAGACATAAGTTTCTCCTTCATGGTATGGCGATGGGATAGAGTAGGGTTTTCAAAATGTGGCCTGTAGATTTTTAGGGGTCCCCTAGACACTGTCAGGGTTTCTGTGAGGTCAAAACTAATTCAAAATGCCATTACTTTGTCTTTTGGCTCTCATATTACCAATGGAGTTTCCTAGAGGCTACATTACATGTGTTGTTATTTTCATTCTGGCAGGTAATGGAATGTGCGCCCGGGTATTTTTTGAGTTTTAAATTTTTCTGTTTTAATATGTATCATGGCATCTAGCAGCATTTTTTTTTTCTATCTAGCAGCAATTTTGTCCTCAGAATGCCTTTTCATAATTTTAAAATATCGAGGACCCCAAAATGATTGAGGACAATTGGAATAGAAGATTGTGATTGCTAAATTGATAAAGAAATATGAATAAATGATAGTTGGGTGGATGGAAAGAAAGATACTTTTCTTCCTGACATACTTCCCAATTTCTAGTAACAGAAATTCTAGCCTATACTTTAAATTGGCTTACCTCCCACGTTTCTGCTATAAAGTAAAGCATTTGTCCCTGCGTATCAAGTGAGAGAACAACCAATTCCTGACCACTGGGATGGCGTTAAGTTTGGGACCTGACTCTGGTAAGGCCTGCAAAGCCCTTTAGCAGAATGTTGCTACAGCTGTTCAGGAGGTCTGTACTCCAGAATCTGTGAGAAACATGTAAGCATGAAGAAACAGTCAAGAAGTTTGTTGTAAGCTACAGACAACTTTACTGAGAAAGAAGCCAACAACCAGGAAGTTCCCGCCGGCAGATCAAGCGAGTAGAACCCTGTTGGCATCTCAACTCCTAAAATCCTACCATATTCACCAAAACTATAACTTAAAAAAAAAAATGCCATATTTTTGTCTAATCCACTCTGAGTTAGGTTTAAATTATTCATGAATGAAATAACCCCGACAAATATAAATTGATTATTTAAATATTTTAGGCCTTTTGATATTTTATTTTTTGATGGATCTCATGCTCAGGGCACCACATGCATTAAGCTCAATCATTTTCCCAAACTATTCTATTTAAGGTCAAATTAATACTCTCAGTTTAAAAATGAGCAGATTGAGGGGCTCCTGGGTGGTTCAGTCGGTTAAGCATCTGCCTTCAGCTCAGGTCATGATCTCAGGGTCCTGGGATAGAGGACATTGGGCTCCCTGCTCCACGGGGAGTCTGCTTCTCCCTCTCCCTCTGACCCTCCCCCTTGCTGGTGCTTTCGCTTGTGCTCTCTCTCAAATGAATAAATACATTTTTTAAAAAATGAGCAGATTGAGGCATATAGTCATGTAAGTCATTTATTGTGTGGCACATTGAAACATAGAATTTTCTTTCTATAGAAAACCTTAATTTTATTCACCTACTGAAATTCATTTCATTCCACATATTTCATGATGAAAAACAAAATTTACAAAATAAAGTATAAAGCTTTGGGAACACATCTAATGGTTCCCTGTTAATGCAGCACTGAGGATCTTTTGCTGCAAAGATCACATGTTCAACTCATTTTCCAAGTTCAGAACATGTCAATATAGTTGTTTTCAGCAAGAAAACATCGCAGTTAGTATCATGTAACTTCTGTTTAAAACTTAAAGAAGAACCATAAATCTCATCCTGAAGTGTCCTGGAGGAGAACTAAAGCAGTGATTTTCTAAATAGGGACGTTCAAATGATCTCATCAAAATTATTGGTTTTGAGTTTTTTGTTTTGTTTTGATTTTTAAAGATACAAACATCTTCTTTTTGCTTCTGATCTAATTTTTTTTTTTACGATAAATTCAATCTCAGAGCAGTACTGATGCTATTTCCACTTCAGTACCTAGAGGAGGAAAACAATGGTTTACCCTATTTCTTTTTTCAGCAGGGAAGAAAATAACAGTCTCAAAATGACAGTCTCAAAACAGGCTGTCCTGTGAGGAGAAATCATGTGAATGGGTTCCAAAAAATTCACAGAAATTGTTTTTCTAAGAAATCATGCAATTAAACAGCCATATCAGAAAATTGACAATAGCCTGTAAGCATCCACTCTGCTCTAATCTAAAGGTTTTCAGTTTTCCTAAAAAATTCAGCAGTAGTTGTGCTATAATCCATGACCAGTGCAGCGATGTTTGGATGGGGGGAGGAGGGCAAGAGAAGCAATTGAGAAGACAATAATTTGAAATGCGAAATTCTATGTTTTCATAAACATCTGGAGGGACACAATGTGACAACAATGCTATTTATATTATTGATTTTATTGATTTAGCAATTGTATTTATTTGCATTAATTTAAGAGAATGTCTACTTCAGAGAAATAATGTCAGGATAATAACCTCATTATATATGAGTATTTGATTATTTAAGAAAACAAGCAAGAAAGGACAGGGTTAATATGAAGAAAGCCAGGTGCTCAGAGGAATATGCATCTTCTCCAATGGAGTTAACTAGAAGGAATGAAAAGGGACTTCTAAGTTCAGAAAAATGTTCTTTCTGGCTTAAACATTAAGCTGCCAACCAGCCTCCCAATTATTTCCAATTGAGGTAGTGACATCTGTCCTCCAGAAATGTACAAAAACAATCAGTTTCCTTTATCTGTGAGTTACTTGAATGCCTGTCAGGATGTAACGGTCAATAAGTAAGGCTGTCTACTCTTCAACCCATGACCCAGGACTGCGTGCACATTTTAGAAACTAGTGTCCAAATAAGTGTGACTCACTCATACTGATTGAGTTGAGTTCTGTTCTAACCCCTAGGATTATTCAGTTTTATTTAATTTTATTCAAATTCCAAAGTGAAACAATTTCCCTTTGAGTACAGATGTGGGTGAGGGGGAGACTATAATCTGTCTGGTACAGATTTCATTTGGGTATTACCATTTTACATAAGCACCTCTTGAATTGAGTTTATCTCTTTATTTCATTTTTTAATTTAATGAATACTTGGGCATCTGCTATTTACAAGACATAGCTCCAATTCCTATGCCTAGAGCTGAAAGCAGAAGAGATAATACAGCTTTTCTTATAGAGCTATTTTCAGCGACACTTATTTTAGTGGTCGTGAATTCTATTGTTCCTAAAGAATTCATAAGTTAGGTAAAAATTTTGAAATCTAGATTTTCATCCTTGATTTACCACTATTTGTTCTCATTATTTTTACCAAGTGTATTAACTTTTTCCAGTTGTTAATAATGTACAAAAAATTACTATCAGGCACTATTTTTATTTATAATCGGAAGTATTTAAAACTATTTGGCTGTCCGTGTGGGAGGCACTCTGTAAAGAAATAGTACCAACTATCATTGCATGTGATTACTTATATAGAATGTATTCAAACGAATGCAATAAATTATTTACCTACACATAACTATCATTTCTAAATGTTTCTAGTATCTCCTGAACTGGGCTGAGAGCAAAGTACTGCTACAGGAAGCTGAGGGTATAATTTGGAAATGTTTACAAAGGGAGATTCTAGATAGAAAAATCTCAAAGAAGATTAAATATGCAAAACAAATGAATATTAGCAAACTTTTACAAGATGATTATGACTACAGAATATTTGGGCACAATGGTCTAGACCAGTGGTTCTCAAACTTTAACATATACAGTAGCTGAAGAGCTTACTAAAATACAGATTGCTGGGCCTTACTCACAAAGTATATGGAATGGGACCTGATAATGTGCACTTTTGACAAATTGCTCCTGGTCCAGAGAACACACTTTTAGGACCACGGGTCTAGACTATACATGTATATAGTCATAGATAGTCTACACTAGATGTATATAATTTAAACCAGTGGTCATATATATTAGTCTATAAATTAGTCTAGGCTAGAGATTCTATGATATACAGTATATATCCAATTATAGAGCAAAGCCCAGGACATATTTAAGTTTCTAGTAGCATCCTAAGTACGTAACTCTTTCCCCCAGGTGTAGAATCCTGTTAAAAAAATAAGTAGCTGTTCATGAGGGCATATGCTAAGTGACATAAGTCAGAGAAAGACAGTTACTGTATGATATCTATGTGGAAACTAAAAAGTTCAACTTGTACAAACAGAGAGTAGAGTGGTGTTTACCAGGAGGTGGGGTGGGGAGGAAAGGGACTGGGGAAATATTGGTCAAAGCATACAAACTTGGAGTTAGAAGATGAGTAAACTCTAGGGATCTAGTGCATGGCATTGTGATTATAGTTAGCCGTACCATATTACATACTTAATTGCTAGAAGACTGGATCTCACCAGTCTTTTAGTCTCACCACAAAAAAGAAATGATAATTATATGACATAGTAGATATGTTCACTAATGCTATGGTGGTAATCATCTTGCAATATATAAATGTGTCAAATCAACATGTCGTACACCTAAAACTCTATACAACATTTAAAAAAATGGTTGGCTAAAAAAAAAATTGTTGGCTAAAAATTGTGCAGTGTACCATTCAGGGTTAGAAGTCTGTGGATCAATACCTTTAAAGCCACATAAAGTATGAAGAATATTTTTAAAAATCTAAACTTCCAAAAGGTATTTAATCTAGCCATATTTATAATTATGAATGTGAAATTGATATCTACATAATCGACATAAACCATATAGTTAATTTTTTCTTAGCAAAAACAAACAAAACTACTCAAAGATTAAATCCAGTTAATAAAGTGATAAAATAAGATTATTTGTTTTGAATGGATTAAAAGATGACAAAGAACAATTTGAGCATTCATATAGATCAAAGGAAAGCTTTTCAGTTTTTCCATGCATCAAAATCACCTGAATATTTGAATTGTTAATAGCTCCCTAGAGATTTCCAATCTGCAGCCAAGATTGAGAATTACTAAAAATTCAGCATTTATGTGTATTAATACTGCAGAATATAGCATATATTTAGGAACTTTAGTAGTGTGGAAATAATAGTATGTCTAACAAAATCATTAAATTTAAGAAAGAAAAAATGCTGGAAAATGTTATCTTTTTTCTAGATGGTATTTAGCTCATACTGTCCCAAAATGAATATACAGTATTATTGGTAGTTCTAAGCACTGACTTTCAAATGTGCTTGTATATTGGATTATCTAGGCTTTATTTATTTTTATTTTTTTAAAGATTTTATTTATTTATTTATTTGAGACAGAGAGAATGAGAGAGAGAGAGAGCACATGAGAGGGGGGAGGGTCAGAGGGAGAAGCAGACACCCCGCTGAGCAGGGAGCCCGATGCGTGGCTGGATCCAGGGACTCCTGGATCATGACCCGAGCCAAAGGCAGTTCCTTAACCAACTGAGCCACCCAGGCGCCCTGGATTATCTAGGCTTTAAACATGACTGATATCTGTATCTTATCCTCTAAGATTCTGAATTAATTATTCTGGGATACAGCTTAGGCATCAGTAATTTAAAGCCCTCCTCAGGTGATTTCTTTATAAATTTTAAACCACAGAATTTGATAACAATGACTAGGAAGATTAGCATGCATTTCAAATAAGTGTTGTTAGGAGAAATGAGTAGACATCTGGATTCATAACTCAATGCATACAAAATGGATACATAATAGAGCATCATTTCAGATAAAAATATTGAGACTTTGAAAGTCTTAAAATAAAACATTTTTTTTCCACATACATTCTTACATTTGAGGTTATTTGAGCACAAGTATATACATTTACACAAATACATTGATGTTTAAAAATTAATTGACAAGTAAATCCTCAAAACTATAAAATCAAAAATCCATTTAAAAATATTGATGCCTTATCAGCCTGTGAAAATATGTTAAACTGCCACAACAAGCTAACTGGGCTTAATTCGTTTGCCTGTTGGTAGGTCCTGTCACGGTCGTGTTTCTTGCATGGGGGCTTTAAAGGTAGAGCATATGAGATTTGATTCACCATTAACACTCAGGATTCTTTAAACAACAGTCATTTCCCAATAAGGGATTATACTAAAATTATACTAATTTTTTTCATGCAGTGTACTAATTACATTAGTAAAACCCGTTACATGTTGTGATTATGCAAAATTAATTGTTTTTTTAAATGTATTCATGAAGTATCTTCCACTAAGTTTCATGTTGGATGGAAACCTAATTATCAACTATCTAGTCCCTTAACCAGTGCATTAATAGTCTATTTCTTGCAGGTCACCATATCATCTCTTCAACTTTAAAAGGAATTATCCATAAAAAATACGATTTTTTGTTTTAATAGTGTGATAAAATCAGTATATTTTATGAAATTAATCACAAGTAAGGTTGATTAGCAAAGCGCCATCCTAAATTCTACTGCCATGCATAACACACGTGAGCTTTTATAAGTGTCTTATGAAGAAAAACACAAGGTTTCTATATCCGTAGCTTCTCTGCTTAAAATTCTGGTAGGGATGTGCCAGAATGTGTGCTTCAGAAATTAGGTTGAGAGAAGAGCAGCTTTTCTCCATCTGTGTAAGAAAGCAATAATCCTTAATATGACTACTTTTCTGGGAACATGAAAGCTCTGTGGCAGATTGTGGAGTCTTGACATGACCTTTTGCAGTGTTCTACAGTCAGATATCTGATATAAAAGGTATACAACATATCTTGATAAATAGCTACAAAATTTATGTATATATTTTATATATAATATATATTTTATATATATAAAAATTAATTCCCAATGGCTATCAGTTAATGTGAAATACAAATAATATTTTAATGACATATAATTCATTCCACTACATGTATAGACAAGAGATGCAAATTAAAATAAAAATTCATTGCTTATGATAAATTTTTAGGACTATATCTTCCTGCATAAGGAAGATAGTTGTGCAACTCACCCTGTCTGAGGCTAATACTGACCCATGGATGCAGCAGTCTTCTGAGACTGTTGTCTATAATCACCTATGCTACATTTCATAGATCCATTTTGCACTGGATGTGGGGTGGGGGAGAAACAAAAAACTAGAGCAAGAATAAGTACTTTAACTCTGCAAGCATCTAAAAAAAAAAGTGATTCTAAGGTAGTTAAAGGGGATTAAGAAGCAAAACTTCCAGTTATAAAATAAATAAGTGAATATAGTGAATTGACTATATAGTGAATATAGTCAATAATATTGTAATAACACCATTTGGTGACAGATGGTGACTATGCTTAATTGTGGTGAGCACTGAGTAATTGTTGAAGCATTGTGGTGTACACCTGAAACTAATATAATACTGTATGTTAATTATACTTCCATTTAAAAAAGTAAATCTAATGGCAAATATTTTTTTTTTTTGATTCCTTATCGCAGGAGTACACCTTTTGGCCTACAAAATGCCCCAAATATCTTTGAGATGATTAAAGATGGTATCTAACATTTCCGATCTTAGTTCTTATAATATGCATCATAATGTATTTTTCTAATCGGAAATTGCATTAGTTTTTCATTCAGTCAGTCTCAAATGCCATCAACAGCATCAAGCAGACACAAGTACACATATCGGACTTGTCACTGTCATGTTCTCTTGAGACATAAGATTGTGGAGTGGTATATCCCACAAGTCAGGCAAAGAAATGAACATTCATGAGATTTTATGAGCCCACCAGCTAATCATCCCCCATTTTTTCTACACTGATCATCTCAAAAGGCAAAAGGATTCCATACGGTACTGAGGGCAGAGCTGTAAGTATTGGATAACGTAGAAATATTAAAATAATTTTTTCTTCCTTCCCCCATGCAGTCTTTCAAGTCACAACCAAAAAATTAACAGAAGCTCTTAGACAGATATCAACTCCACTGGATAACAGCAAAAATAACTTCTACAGGGATGCCGGAGTGGCTCAGTTGGTTTAGCGTCTGTCTTCGGCTCAGGTCATGAACCCAGGGTCCTGGGATCAAGTCCCATATCGGGCTCCCTGCTCAGCGGGGCCGCTGCTTCTCCCTCTGCCTGCTGCTCCCTCTGTTCATGCTCTCTCTCCCTCTCTCTGATCAATCGATCCATCTATCTTTTAAAAATAATTTCAACAGATTTCATTTTATAAGTGCATTAATTTTACATCAGTTGATACCAGAGTTTTACCTCTTTACTGACATTTGAGAATATATCTTAAATTCATCGTGCAAAGAGAAAACTCTGAAATAAAATAAGATATGAACATTATTTTTTTTTAATTCTTTATTCAATTTGTAAAACTGGAGGCTCAGTAGAGGGAATATGAAAGAAAATTATCTTATCATACATACTATAAGCTAGGTACTTAGTCCCCACTGAATAAAAAAATATTCACAGAAAATGTACCTATTTAATAGTCAGGGTGTAAGGATTATCAGGAGTAAATCTGGTATCTTTCTATCTGGGTGCATTATCTCCTGTATCTGTCTATATACTTTAGCCACATTTTTAATAAGATGGTTTATGCCTTCTTTGTTGTTTATTTCTGAGGTAAAGAAAGGGTAATGAAAGAACATTGCAATTGATAGATACTGTCACTCTTACCCTCAGTCAACTTAATAAATCAATTATGAATTGTAATATTTGGTTAGTCTTATTAGGTAGACAACACACAATCTGGGTAAATATATCCATACATGCTCATGAACATACACACACATACATACACACACACACACACACACACACACACACACACACACACATATATATATACATACTTATGTTGAATGTTGAATGACATCAAATTATATCTAGGCATCTACTGAGATGTTTATTAGCCAAGGACATTTATTCAGTTCTTATTTTTCCATATATAAGTCTATGTGACACCCTCAAAAGAAATATTGTTAGGTAAACATTTCTGGTTTCATTGTGTTTCCCTTCTTTTTTCCTTACAAGGTGTGAAAAAGTAATATTTTTGACTGTTGTAAGGCATGTCTCCCAGTCTTATAAAATCCTCTTTATTCCATTCAATAAACAATTTCTAGGGCAAAACACACACCCTCCTCCCCCCACCTCCTACCTAAGTAGCCATAGGAATGAGAAACTTCCACTACCCAGGATAGTGAATATCTTCTCCCTTCCCTCTCTTTGAAGGAAGGAGGGCTTATCCGATTCAGGAGTGTGGGAGAAAAAGACACCACCAGCAGTGCCTTCATTTCCCTGAGTGTCCTGCCCCCACCCCAGCAGGGATTTGCTGAGTAAACTGCTGGTTTTCTGGCAGTAAACTGCTTGCACTTGGTGATGGTCCAGTGCAAAGTGGCCAGCAGCAAGGAACATTCTGACCTTTTTTGATGTGACTGCTTTGCGCGCTCCAATCACTAAAGGGAAAAACTAAAAGTTACTTTATCGCATCAGTAAATTCAAAAGAAAGAACAAAAGCAAACTCAGTCTAGTGGTTCTGGCACTCCTTTCAATATGTCTGCCTGCAGAGAAAGTGTTTGTTTGTTGTTGTTGTTGTTGTTTTTTCCTGTTCTCAGCCATGTAATATGGTTATCCGGGCAGTATTTGCTCCACAAGAAGAGGTCTAGACATCCCCAGCTCTCTCTGTGGCTGGGCAAGGTGTTAATTCTGGATGAAGTAGTAGGAAACCAACTGTGGCTGCCATACACTAAGGTGAAGCACCATACACTAAATACCATAAGAGCAGAACTTCATCTGTTGACTTTTCTGTTTTATCACCAATTGTGGCTGCCGTACACTATAATAGCCATACACTCCAATCCAGGCTTCATCAGTCATGCAGCCGACATTTTTTTCTCTCTAACATTCTGACTTCTGTGACTTATCTCTCAATTGGATCTGAACACGAAAGAAAAAAAAGAAAAGATGAGTTTTATCAATCTAGAATTCCTAGTACCAGTAACTTAACAAGTTAGGATTTTTCTTTATTTTCTATTGTCATTGAATCTGTTCTACTTCCTGTATAACATACATTAGTCAGTCTAGCTTTTTATCCAGTACTTGTCAGAAAAGACTTAGAAAAACTTTTTTTTCTTTTTTTAATCACTTCCTACCGTACTCTGTGTCCAAAATTCAGTCCCATTTAACTTCACTTACATTTTGAGATCTGCATTTTCTAACCTCTACATGAAAAGCTTGTTTACCTTTACTACTTTTGATGAAAGAGAGATTACTAGCCAAGGGCCACTAGGGAGATGCTCCTCCTAAGAAAAAAAAAGACATCTTTTGGGAAAATTATTTAAATTCAATCAGCCAACATATAGTACATCATTAGTTTCAGATATAATGTTCAATAATTCATCAGTTGCATATAACACCCAGTGTACATCACATCACGTGCCCTCTTTAATGACTATCACCCAAATACCCCTCCCCACACCCACCACCCCACCAGCAACCCTGTTTGTTTCCTATAGTTAAGAGCCTCTCATGGTTTTTCTCCCTCTCTGATGACTTCTCATTCAGTTTTCCCTTCCTTCCCCTATGATCTTCCACACAATTTCTTAAATTCTATATATGAGTGAAACCATATAATTGTCTTTCTCTGATTGACTTATTTTGCATAATACCCTCCAGTTCCATCCATGTAGATGTAAATGGTAAGTATTCATCTTTTCTGATGGCTGAGCAATATTCCATTGTATATGTATATATATACACCACATCTTCTTTTTCCATTCATCTTCACCAAAGCAGGAAAGAATATCCAATGGAAAAAGGACAGTCTCTTCAATAAATGTTACTGGGAAAATTGGACAGCCACATGTAGAAGAATGAAACTGAACCATTTTCTTACACCATACACAAAGATAATCTCAAAATGGATGAAAGACCTCAAGGTGAAGCAGGAATCCATCGAAATACTAAAGAAGAACACAGGCAGCAACCTCTTACTAGACCTGTCTCCAAAGGCAAGGGAAACAAAAGCAAAAATGAACTATTGGAACTTCATCAAGATAAAAAGCTTCTGCACAGCAAAGGAAACAGTCAACAAAACTAAAAGGCAACCGGGTGCTTGGGTGGCTCAGTTGGTTAAGCAACTGCCTTTGGCTCAGATCATGATCCTGGAGTCCCGGGATTGAGTCCCGCATCGGGCTCCCTGCTCGGCAGGGAGTCTGCTTCTCCCTCTGACCCTCTTCCCTCTCGTGCTCTCTATCTCTCATTCTCTCTCTCTCAAATAAATAAATAAAATCTTAAAAAAAAAAACTAAAAGGCAACCTATGAAATGGGAGAAGATATTTGCAAATGACATATCAGATAAAGAGCTAGTATCCAAGATCTATAAAGAACTCATTAAACTCAATATCCAAAAGAACAAAGACTCTAGTCAAGAAATGGGTAGAAGACATGAACAGACATTTCTCCAAAGAAAACATACATATAGCCAACAGACACATGAAAAAATGCTCCACATCACTTAGCATCAGGAAAATACAGATCAAAACCACAATGAGATACCACCTCACACCAGTCAGAATGGCTAAAATTAACAAGACAGGAAACAGATGTTGGCGAGGATGCAGAGAAAAGGGAACCCTCTTACACTGTTGATGGGAATGCAAGCTGGTATAGCCACTCTGGAAAACAGTATGGAGGTTCCTCAAGAAGTTAAATATAGAACTACCCTATGACCCAGCAATTACACTACTGGGTATTTACCCCAAAGATACAAATGTAGCGATCTGAAGGGGCACCTGCACCCCAATGTTCATAGCAGCAATGTCCACAATAGCCAAACAGACCTTTTTTAAGAGTATTGTAAGATGCTCAGGAAACCTAACGGTTCATTACCAGATGATTGCACTATTCCATGCTTCTCTTATGGGAAGTTATAACATATATTACAATATCAGTAGTTATAAGGGATTCTTCAATAAAGATACCAACTTACATTTAGATCTTTCATCCATTTTGTGTTTATCTTTGTGTATGGTGTTAGAGAATGGTTGAGTTTCATTCTTCTGTGTATAGCTGTCCAATTTTCCCAGCACCATTTATTGAAGAGACTGTGTTTTTTCCATTGCATATTTGTTCCTGCTTTGTCGAAGATTATTTGACCAGAGTGGAGGGCCCATATCTGGGCTCTCTATTCTGTTCCATTGGTCTCTTTGTCTGTATTTGTGCCAGTACCATGCTGTCTTGGTGATCACTGCTTTGTAATATAGCTTGAAATCGGGCAACGTGATGCCCCCAGCTTTGTTTTTCTTTTTCAATATTTCCTTGGCGATTCAGGGTCTTTTCTGATTCCATACAAATTTTAGGCTTGTTTGTTCCAGCTTTTTGAAAAATGTCATTGGAATTTTGATTGGGATGGCATTGAAGGTATAGATTGCTCTGGGCAGCGTAGACAATTTAACAATGTTTATTCTTCCAATCTATGAGCATGGAATGTTTTTCCATCTTTTTGTGTCTTCTTCAATTTCGTTCATGAGTGTTCTGTAGTTCCTAGAGTACAGATCCTTTACCTCTTTGGTTAGGTTTATTCCAAGGTATCTTATGGTTTTGGTGCTATTGTAAATGGAATCGTTTCTCTAATTTCTCTTTCTATAGCTGCATTGTTAGTGTATAAGGAAGCAACTGATTTCTGTGCCTTGATTTTGTATCCTACCACATTACTGAATTGCTGTATGAGTTCTAGTAATTTGGGGGTGGGGTCTTTTGGATTCTCCACATAAAGTATCATGTCATCTGTGAAGAGAGAGAGTTTGACTTCTTCTTTGCCAATTTGAATACCTTTTATATCTTTTTGTTGTCTGATTGCTGTTGCTAGGACTTCTACTACTATGTTGAACAATAGTGGTGAGAGTGGGCATCCTTGACATGTTCCTGATCTTAAGAGAAAGGCAGCTTTTCCCCACTGAGGATGATATTTGCTGTGGGTTTTTCATAGATGGATTTTATGAACTTGAGAGTGTTCCCTCTATCCCTATACCCTAAGAGTTTTAATCAGGAAACAATGCTGTATTTTGTCAGATGCTTTTTCTGCATCAATTGAGAGGACCATAAGATTCTTCTCTCTCCTCTCATTAATGTGTTGTATCATACTGATTGATTTGCGAATGTTGAACCACCCTTGCATTCCAGGGATAAATCCTACTTGATCTTGGTAGATGATCCTTTTAATGTATTGTTGGATACTATAAGCTAGGATTTTGTTGAGAATTTGGAATCCATATTCATCAGGGATATCAGTCTGAAATTCTCCTTTTTGATGGGGTGTTTGCCTGGTTTGGGGATGAAGGTAATTATGGCTTCATAGAATGAGTCTGGAAGCTTTCCTTCTGTTTCTATTTTTTGAAACAGCTTCAGGTGAATAAGTATTATTTCTTCTTTGAATGTTTGGTAGAATTCCCCAGGGAATCCATCAGGCCCTGGACTCTTGTTTTTTGTTAGGTTTTTGATCACCGCTTCAATCTTGTTACTGGTTATTGGCCTATGTTGTCAATTTCTTCCTGTTTCAGTCTTGGGAGTTTATAGGTTTCCCGGAAGGCATCCATTTCTTCCAGTTGCTCAATTTATTGGCACATAATTGTTGATAATAATTTCTAATAATTGTTTCTATTTCCTTGGTGTTAGTCGTGATCACTCCCCTTTCATTCATAATTTTATTAATTTGGGTCCTTTCTGTTTTCTTTTGGATAAGTCTAGCCAGTGGTTTATTGATCTCATTAATTATTTCAAAGAACCAGCTTCTAGTTTCATTGATCTGATCTACTGTGTTTCTGGTTTCTAGTTCATTGACCTCTGCAAAATCCTAAAGGAAAGCATAGGCAGTGACCTCTTCGACATTGGCCACAGCAACTTCTTTCAAGATACATCTCCAAAGACAGGTGAAACAACAGCAAAAATGAACTTTTGGGACTTCATCAAGATAAAAAGCTTCTGCACAGCAAAGGAAACAGTCAACAAAACAAAGAGGCAACCCACAGAATGGGAGAAGTTATTTGCAAATGACACTACAAAGGGCTAATATCCAAGATTTATAAAGAACTTCTCAAACTCAACACCCAAAAAACAAATGATCAAGTCACAAAATGGACAGAAGACATGAAATGACACTTCTCAAAAGAAGACACAGAAATGGCTAAGATACACATGAAAAAATGTTCATCATCAATAGCCATCAGGGAAATTCAAATCAAAACCACATTGAGATACCACCTTACACCAGTTAAAATGGCAAAAATTGACAAGGCAAGAAACAACAAATGTTGGAGAGGTTGTGGAGAAAGGGGAAGACTCTTACACTGTGGGTGGGAATGCAAGTTGGTACAGCCACTTTGGAAAACAGCATGGAGGTTCCTCAAGAAGTTAAAAATAGAGCTACCCTATGACCCAGCAATTACAGTATTGGGTATTTGCCCCAAAGACACAGATGTAGTGAAAAGAAGGGCCATATGCACCCCAATGTTCATAGCAGCAATGTCCACAATAGCCAAACTGTGGAAAAAGCCGAGATGCCCTTCAACAGATGAATGGATAAAGAAGATGTGGTCCATATATACAATGGAATATGACTCAGCAATCAGAAAGGATGAATACCCAACCTAACATCAACATGGATAGGACTGGAGGAGATGATGCTAAGTGAAATAAGTCAAGCAGAGAAAGTCAATTATGATATAGTTCTACTTATTTGTGGAACATAAGGAATAACATGGAGGACATTGGGAGAAGGAAGGAAAAAATGAAGGGGGGGGAACAGAAGGGGAAGATGAACCATGAGAGACTATGGACTCCGAGAAACAAACTGAGGGTTTTAAAGGGGAGGGGTGGGGGGATGGGTGAGCTCAGTGATGGGTATTAAGGAGGGCATGTATTACATGGAGCACTGGGTGTTATATGAAAACAATGAATCATGGAACACTACATAAAAAACTAATGATGTTCTGTATGGTGACTAACATAACATAATAAAATTAAATTAAATTAAAAAAAGATACCAACTTAACACTATGTAATCTAGCATTTTCCAAATATTTTTCACAGTAGGAGATTTCATTTGTGTGTTTGTTTATTTCCCCTAAAACATTATCATCTTCTGCTTCTGAGATTTTGCTCTATTGTCTCTAACCTTGCTTCATTCTCTATAGTAATGATGATCACCTGATTTATTAGACATTTATTTGTTAGTTTTTTTTTTTTTCTAATTTGGCAACCTTCTTCACTATACTGTAAATACCATAAGAGCAGAACTTTATCTGTTGGGTTTTCTGTTTTATAACCCATATTTAGAAACTCATTTTTCTATACCAAACATTGAAACAAAAGAATATGTTTCAAAGCATGAGATTCATTGAGCTTTCCTTTACATAATGCTTCTCTGTCTTCCTTTAACATATATATATATATATATACTAAACTCAGGACTACATTCTAACTGATAAACAGTATTTAAAACTATATTTCAACACTTGGCAAAGCTATCTGATAGAGAAAACTCATGTCTATTTTATTTTCTATCTCTCCTTTTCTACTAATATGTAAAGGTTATACAGGTATCATAAGTCCATATAATAAAATCTATAGTAATAAGCTACAAGTTTCCTATTACATCATTTGTACTAGGAAAAATTAGTAAAGATTCGTTATTGGTGATCTTTTCTGGCCAAATTTCTTATGGATAATATTTTAAAATTGAAAGAAGCTGTTTTTGGTTTTGGGGGTTACCCCCCATTTTTTCTTTGCCACTACTATTTCACAAAGTTCCAGCAGAAAATTCAACTGTTCTATTTCATGAACCTTGCCAAGTTTTTATCCGGTCTGAAAAAGTAACACTTCTCCAAATCAGATTAACTTGGATTTTTAATGTATTGAGTGGTAGTCTTTAAAACAGGGATAGAATGACTAAGCCACCTAGACATGTTATAAAGTCTGGCTATACCCAAACTTGTCCTCTCTTGGTTTCTTTCTACAAGAAATATGCTGCCAGAAAGTTAAATGGCTTTCAGCTGGGCAGTCAACAGGCCCTCTTTACTATAAAACAGCTCACTTATCTGAGCACAGCTCATTCTCTTGAACTGTGAGCACTGCTTATTCTTCTTGGTTAAAACTGCTGTTGTTCTGTAATATTATATAGTTTCTGTTACAGTTTTTCCAGAAAAGCCAATCATAAAACTTTGGTTTTCACTTCTGCCTGGGAAAAATGCAAATCTTCCTAGGTTTTCCTATGTATTAAATAATGACTCCTTTAAAGATCTAGGATTTCACAAGAGCATGGAAATAGAGATATTTTATAGGTTTTTGTCAAAGTAAATGCCATACTGTATTTAAGACAGGTCATGAAGCCTTCCTTTCCAGCATTTTCCATAGAATTATTTTTGCACATAAATACATTTTCTATGTTTTTCTCCATTACAGATTCCAAAATTTCAAGTTATAGCAAGAGGGAAATTTGGATATAGAGAAGAAATGTGTTTGGTACGTTGATTCGCTTTACAGACCTTTGTCTAGCTCATTTGGATAGATTTTGCTTTATTGTGAGAAACATCTTCCATTTTAGATTTTGTCCAATTTACAAAATAAATAGAATGGAAATAAATAAAGAGTGCAATATTTTCTTCTACTCAGAAAAGAAAGTTTGCTGGCTTTCATTTATCTCCTTACTAGAAGTCCCATTTTTGAAATTATTTTTCTGAGAAAGTTTGTGTGCTCTGAACAAAGATGAATCAGTTCGATTTTAAAGTATTAAAGCCTTGATATATTGTTTGCAAGACACTTACTCATAGTGCTACTTGAAATGGAAGTTTGGCAGGAGTAAAGGTTAATACCAGAGTAACTCTTTCAATTACTGTCTCAGAAATCTGCCTCTAAAATGCTTTTAGATTACTCATTTTAGAAATATGCTCTGAATCACATTCACATAAGAGGTGCCTTCTGTCTTTCATCTGACTTCTGTTACCCATGCTCTCAGTAAGTGTTCAGATTCTTGAGATCATATAATACAGTCTTTTCTTTATGTAATTTATTCTTGTTTTATATTGTGTGACAGAAGGAAAAAACACAGGAGAGTGAATATAAATTGAAGAATTATAATTCATACATTTGTGAGAAAGTGGTCCTTATTACCAGAGAAAACTTACAATATATTTGTATATATAGTAAATTCTAAATCATAATGTACAGTGTTACATATCAAATGTAAAAAGGACAGTCTCTTCAATAAATGGTGCTGGGGAAATTGAACAGCCACATGTAAAAGAATGAAACTGGACCATTTTTTTACACCATACACAAAGATAAACTCAAAATGGATGACAGGCCTAAATGTGAGACAGGAATCCATATATATATATATATATGTCAGCTCATGTTGGCATAACAAAATACCATAGACTGAGTGTCTTAAATAACAGAAATTTATTTCTCACGGTTCTGTCAGCTGGAAGTCCAAGATCAAGGTGTGGGCAGGTAACTTTCATTCTGAGGCCTCTGCTCTTGGCTTGTAGTCAGCTGCTATCTTCTGAATGATCACATGACCTCTTCTTATTTGCTTGGAGGGAGAAAACCAGCTCTCTGGTGACTCTTCTTACAAAGGTCCTAATCTCATCAGACAAGGGCACCAAATTCATGACCTCATCTAACAACAATTACCTCTCCAAATCACCATCTCCAAATACTATCATCCTGGAGGTTAGCACTCCAACATATGAATATTTGAGGGACACAAACATTTAGTCCATGACATGCAGTATCAACATCTTAATAATTTATTATATCAGAGATTAAAACTTGTATTTTCTGTGAGTTATGAGTTTGGTGAAGGTATGTGTCAGCTGGATCCTCTGGGAAACAGACACTGAAATGGAGTTAAGAGTCCACATAGTTTATTAGGGGATAATATCAGTGAAGAGATAAAAGGAGGAAGAAGGAGAACCGGGCAGGGAAATCCTTCAAACCAAGGTGCTTATCTGACACATGAAAAAGGGTGAAGTACAAAAGACAGTGCAGCTAGACTAGCAGACTGCAATCTAGATGTGACAAGATCATTCCAGTGGGGAGCTCCGGAGCTAAGATTTTCTGTCAGAGGAGTCCCGCATTGGACAGAAATAGCCAGTCTTTGATGTATTTGCCATTGTCACTTACCAGCTCAGGCAATCCAAAAAGAGCATGACCTGTTTTCAAAAGCAAAGGAAGATCCTGAAGGTTCTGAGGCTGAGTCTGTCAGCTAACTGCCCTACCTTGGTGAGGCCCAACTAGTGCATTTCCATGGGTGCCACACTCTCACTCTTGTGCCGTAAGGACTGACTTCTACAAACATGTTAGAAGAGTAGTTCCTACCTGCCCTAGGCATGCGGGGTGGAGGACCACCCTGCCCTAGGCATGTGGGGTGGGTCGTGTGGGGTGGGTCGTGTGGGGTGGGTGTCTCTATAATAATCACCTGTGACCAACAAAGAATAACCAGACCTTAAAAAGGAAATAAACCACTGAAGGTGTTAACAGTAGAGATGTTAAAGGATTTAAGTTCCCTGGTTAGCTTTCTATAAAAGACCAACCCTAAAGGCCCTCATTGGCAACACTGTCGGGACCCCTCTCACTCTTAAGAGCTTTTTCTGTAACTTCACTTAATAAACTTCTATCACTTTACTCAAAAATAAATAAATAAATAAGCAGTTCTTTCAGAGTTCTAGTTCTATCATGTTTTTCTTTTTTAAAAAAAATGTAGATTAGTAAGATAAATTCTGCCTCAGTTGCTACAATATGTGTGTGTGTGTGTGTGTGTGTGTGTGTGTGTGTGTGTGATAACTGGTACTCATCACCTGCCTTGACACTATCCATTCACAATTTGTTGGCCTAACCTATCACCTTTATGGAGTCCATTGTCTTACTTGGTGATAAAACCCAAATTCTCCCACCTGAGGGAGCTTAGCCTCTGATAAACAAACTTTTCTCAGTCTACTTTTGCTGCACTTGTCCATTTGTAGTCGTAGCTGGGTAATGAAGTAATTAGAACTCCCCCCTGTGGATGACCTGAGTACCACACATTTTCTTTCATGCCGTCAATGAGTAACAGCAGCCCTGCCATCACGGGCTGGTCAGGGTCAATTTTTCCTACCTAGATAGACTCCTCCTCTTGTCTGATTCCCTGAACACGTGGAGTTCAAAGTACCCAATGGTCAACACTAGTTTGTAGTTCAATGTAACCCTTTTTGTGTCCTCTGGCAAGGGTGCACAGCCCAAAGAGACCAAGCCCTCTATGAAAAGCCCACATTTGCAGACATGGGTGGGGGATGGGTCAAACGGGTGATGGGTATCAAGGAGGGCATTTGTGATGAGCACTGGTTGTTATATGTAAGTGATGAATCCCTAAATTGTACTACTGAAACCAGTATTTTATTATATGTTAACTAATTCAAATTTAAATAAAAACTTGAAACAACAACAATAAAAAAAGAACTCCCTATTGGGTACATTCCAACTGCCAAGAACTTCAAACTCAATTATGCATTCAGAACCTGGGAGATAGAACCAATGGGTCAGTTGTTGGGACATGGTTCCACAAACGAATCTTTGACCAAAACTTCAATAATTACTTGCCTCACATCTGTCCCTGTTTTAATACAGAAGCCATGATGATGCTTCAGAGTCATTAAGCATCAGACCTAACTCAAACTCTGTGTCTAGTTGCTCTTGAAATGCTTGGGTGTCCCATTACCAAGTGTATCGTTAGAGTAAACAGCTGCAGCCCCCTTTGGGGGAAGAGCTGAGAGAATCATTTCCCTGTATAATTATTGTAAATGCTTCCATTTGGGAATCTAGCCACATCAGTTGGTGCATCTTGGTCTGAAAATTGACTTAGTTCTGGAAACTGAGGAAAATATTATGACTATATTTAGAATGGTTGCTCTTAGCCTCTTGCTCATTCAACCTTACTTTTTTTCTTTAAATATTTTTATTGTTATGTTAATCACCATACATTACATCATTAGTTTTTGATGTAGTGTTCCATGATTCATTGTTTGTGCAGAACACCCAAGGCTCCACGCAGAACGTGCCTTCTTTAATACCCATCACCAGGCTAACCCATCCCCCCACCGCCCTCCCCTCTAGAACCCTCAGTTTGTTTTTCAGAGTCCATCGTCTCTCATGGTTCATCTCCCCCTCCAATTTCCCCCCCTTCATTCTTCCCCTCCTGCTATCTTCTATTTCTTTTTTTTTTCTTAACATATATTGCACTATTTGTTTCAGAGGTACAGATCTGTGATTCAACAGTCTTGCACAATTCACAGCGCTCACCATAGCACATACCCTCCCCAATGTCTATCACCCAGCCACCCCATCCCTCCCAGCCCACCCCAACTCCAGCAACCCTCAGTTTGTTTCTTGAGATTAAGAATTCCACATATCAGTGAGGTCATATGATACATGTCTTTCTCTGATTGACTTATTTCATTCAGCATAACACCCTCCAGTTCCATCCACGTTGTTGCAAATGGCAAGATCTCATTCCTTTTTGATGGCTGCATAATATTCCATTGTATATATGTACCACCTCTTCTTTATCCATTCATCTGTCGATGGATATCTTGGCTCTTTCCACAGTTTGGCTACTGTAGACATTGCTGCTATAAACACCAGGGTGCACATGTATCTTTGGGGTAAATTCCCAGTAGTGCAATTGCTGGGTTGTATGGTAGCTCTATTTTCAACTTTTTGAGGAACCTCCATATTGTTTCCCAGAGTGGTTGCATCAGCTTCCGTTCCCACCAACAGTGTAAGGGTTCCCCTTTCTCCGCATCCCCGCCAACATCTGTCATTTCCTGACTTGTTAATTTTAGCCATTCTGACTGGTGTGAGGTGGTATCTCCTTGAGGGTTTGATTTGGATTTCCCTGATGCTGAGCAACGTTGAGCACTTTTTCATGTGTCTGTTGGCCATCTGGATGTCTTCTTTGGAAAAATATCTGTTCATGTCTTCTGCCCATTTCTTGATTGGATTATATGTTCTTTGGGTGTTGAGTTTGAGAACTTTATAGATTTCGGATACTAGTCCTTTATCTGATATGTCATTTACAATTATCTTCTCCCATTCTTTGTCGGTTGTCTTTTGGTTTTGTTGACTGTTTCTTTTGCTGTGCAAAAGCTTTTTATCTTGATGAGGTCCCAGTAGTTCATTTTTGCCCTTGCTTCCCTTGCCCTTGGTGACGTTTCTAGGAAGAAGTTGCTGCGGCTGAGTTTAAAGAGGCTGCTGCCTGTGTTCTCCTTTAGGATTTGGATGAACTCCTGTCTCACATTGAGGTCTTTCAACCATTTGGAGTCTATTTTTGTGTGTGGTGTAAGGAAATGGTCCAGTTTCATTCTTCTGCATGTGGCTGTCCAATTTTCCCAACACCATTTGTTGAAGAGACTGTCTTTTTTCCATTGGACATTCTTTCCTGCTTTGTTGAAGATTAGTTGACCATAGAGTTGAGGGTCCATTTCTGGGCTCTCTATTCTGTTTCATTGATCGATGTGTCTGTTTTTGTGCCAGTACCATACTGTCTTGATGATGACAGCTAGTTAATCGAGCTTGAAGTCCGGAATCATGATGCCACCAGCTTTGTTTTTCTTTGTCAACATTCCTCTGGCTATTCAGGGTCTTTTCTGGTTCCATACAAATTTTAGGATTATTTGTTCCATTTCTTTGAAAAAAGTTGATGGTATTTTGATGGGGATTGCATTGAATGTGTAGATTGCTCTAGGTAGCATTGACATCTTCACAATATTTGTTCTTCCAATCCATGAGCATGGAATGTTTTTCCATTTCTTTGTGTCTTTCTCCATTTCTATCATGAGTATTTTATAGTTTTCTGAGTACAGATCCTTTGCCTCTTTGGTTAGATTTATTCCTAGGTATCTTATGGTTTTGGGTGCAATTGTAAATGGGATCGACTCCTTAATTTCTCTCTCTTCTGTCTTGTGGTGGTGTATAGGAATGCCACTGATTTCTATGCATTGATTTTATATCCTGCCACTTTACTGAATTCCTGTATGAGTTCTAGCAGTTTTGCGGTGGAGTCTTTTGGGTTTTCCACATAAAGTATCATATCATCTGCAAACAGTGAGAGTTTGACTTCTTTGTTACTGATTTGGATGCCTTTTATTTCTTTTTGTTGTCTGATTGCTGTGGCTAGGACTTCTAATACTATGTTGAATAGCAGTGGTGAGAGTGGACATCACTGCCACATTCCTGAACTTAGGGGGAAAGCTCTCAGTTTTTCCCCATTGAGAATGATATTCGCTGTAGGTTTTTCATAGATGGCTTTTATGATATTGAGGTATGTACCCTCTATCCCTATACTCTGAAGAGTTTTGATCAAGAAAGGATGCTGTACTTTGTCAAATGCTTTTTCTGCATCTATTGAGAGGATCATATGACTCTTATTCTTTCTTTTGTTAATGTATTATATCACGTTGAATGATCTGTGGACGTTGAACCAACCTTGCAGCCCAGGGATAAATCCCACTTGGTCATGGTGAATAATCCTTTTAATGTACTGTTGGAGCCCATTGGCTAGTATTTTGGTGAGAATTTTTGCATCCATGTTCATCAAGGATATTGGTCTGTAATTCTTCTTTCTGATGGGGTCTTTTTCTGGTTTGGGGATCAAGGTAATGGTGGCCTCATAAGACGAGTTTGGAAGTTTTCCTTCCATTTCTATTTTTTGGAACAGTTTCAGGAGACTAGGTATTAATTCTTCTTTAAATGTTTGGTAGAATTCCCCTGGGAAGCCATCTGGCCCTGGGCTTTTGTTTGTTGGGAGATTTTTGATGACTGCTTCAATTTCCTTAGGGGTTATAGGTCTGTTCAGGTTTTCTATTTCTTCCTGGTTCAGTTTTAGTAGTTGATACATCTCTAGGAATGCATCCATTTCTTCCAGGTTATCTAATTTGCTGGCATAGAGTTGCTCATAATATGTTCTTAGAATTGTTTGTATTTCTTTGGTGTTGGTTGTGATCTCTCCTCTTTCATTCATGATTTTGTTGATTTGGGTCATTTCTCTTTTCTCTTTTAGATAAGTCTGGCCAGGGGTTTATCAATCTTGTTAATTCTTTCAAAGAACCAGCTCCTGGTTTCGTTGATCTGTTCTACTGTTCTTTTGGTTTCTATTTCATTCATTTCTGCTCTGATCTTTATTATTTCTCTTCTCCTGCAGGGTTTAGGCTTTATTTGCCTAAACCTCTTCTCTAGGTCCTTTAGGTGTAGTGTTAGGTTGTGTATTTGAGACCATTCTTGTTTCTTGAGAAAGGCTTGTATTGCTATATACATTCCTCTTAGGACTGCCTTTGCTGCATCCCGAAGATTTTGAACAGTTTTGTTTTCATTTCATTGGTTTCCATGAATTTTTTTTAATTCTTCTTTAATTTCCTGTTTGACCCATTCATTGGATTCATAGGATGCTCTTTAGCCTCCATGTATTTGGTTCTTTCTGACTTTCCTCTTGTGATTGAATTCTAGTTTCAAATCATTGTGGTCTGAAAATATGCAGGGAATAATCCCAATCTTTTGGTACCAGTTGAGACCTGATTTGTGACCTAGGATGTAATCTATTCTGGAGAATGTTCCATGGGCACTAGAGAAGAATGTGTATTCCGTGCTTTGGGATGGAATGTTCTGAATATGTCTGTGAAGTCCATTTGGTCCAGTGTGTCATTTAAAGTCTTTATTTCCTTGTTGATCTTTTGCTTAGATGATCTGTCCATTTCAGTCAGGGGGGTGTTAAAGTCCCCCACTATTATTGTATTGTTGTCAATGTGTTTCTTTGCTTTTGTTATTAATTGCCTTATATAATTGGCTGCTCCCATGTTCGGGGCATAGATATTTACAATTGTTAGATCTTCCTTTTGGATAGACCCTTTAAGTAGGATATAGCGTCTTTCCTCATCTCTTATTATAATCTTTGGTTTAAAATCTAATTTGTCTGATATAAGGATTGCCACCCCATCTTTCTTTTGCTGTCCATTAGCTTGGTAAATTGTTTTCCACCGCCTCACTTTCAATCTGGGGGTGTGTTTGGGTAAAAATGAGTCTTCTGCAGACAGCATATCAATGGGTCTTGTTTTTTAATCCAATCTGATAGCCTGTGTCTTTTGATTGGGGCATTTAGCCCATTTACATTCAAGGTAACTATTGAAAGATATGAATTTAGTGCCATTGTATTGTCTATAAGATGACTATTACTGTATATTGTCTGTGTTCCTTTCTGGTCTATGCTGCTTTGAGGGTCTCTCTTTGCTTAGAGGACCCCTTTCAATATTTCATGTAGGGCTGGTTTTGTGTTTTCAAATTCCTTATTTTTTGTTTGTCCTGGAAGCTTTTTATCTCTCCTTCTATTTTCAATGACAGCCTAGCTGGATATAGTATTCTCGGCTGCATATTTTTCTCGTTTAGTGCTCTGAATATATCATGCCAGTCCTTTCTGGCCTGCCAGGTCTCTGTGGATAGGTCTGTTGCCAATCTAATGTTTCTACCATTATAGGTTACATATCTCTTCTCCCAAGCTGCTTTCAGGATTTTCTCTTTGTCTCTGAGACTCGTAAGTTTTACTATTAGATGTCGGAGTGTTGACCTATTTTTATTCATTTTGGAGGGGTTCTCTGTGCCTCCTGGATTTTGATGCCTGTTTCCTTCCACACTAGGGAACTTCTCTGTTATAATTTGCTCCAAAATACCTTCTGCCCCTCTCTCTCTTTCTTCTTCTTCTGGGATCCCAATTATTCTAATGTTGTTTCATCTTATGGTATTGCTTATCTCTTGAATTCTGCCCTCATGATCCAGTAGTTGTTTATCTCTCTTTTTCTCAGCTTCTTTATTTTCCATCATCTGGTCTTCTATATCGCTGATTCTCTCTTCTGCCTCATTTATCCTAGCAGTTCGTGCCCCCATTTTTGATGGCACCTCATTAATAGCCTTTTTTATTTTGACTTGGTTAGATTTTAGTTCTTTTATTTCTCCAGAAAGGGTTTCTCTAATAACTTCCACGCTTTTTTCAAGCCTAGCTAGTATCTTTAAAATCATTATTCTGAACTCTAGGTCTGACATCGTAATAATGTCTTGAGTAGGTCCCTGGCAGACAGTACTACCTCTTGTTCTTTTTGTTGAGGTGATTTTTTTCCATCTTGTCATTTTGTCCAGAGGAGAATAGATGAATGAGAGAACAAAGTGCTAACAGGGTAACAACGTCCCCAGAAAATATACTCTAAACAAATCAGAGAAGACCTGAAACCAGGAGAAAAGAAAGGAAGAGAAAAAAGAAATAGAAAAAAGAAAAGAAAAGAAAAAGAAAAAGGTAAAAACAAACAAAAACACTACAAAACAAAAAAACCCAGAATATATCAGATATGATCAGGCTGGTGCATAGATCAGTGTCACACATTAGATTTTGGGTGTATTTTGGCCTGTTAGAAGAAAGTGCCTACCAAAATTTTAAAGAAAGAAAGACTTATATACATACAAAATAAGGGTTGATACAATGAAGGGATGGAATATGACTGTAAAGATGAAAATTATAAAAAATTTTATAAAAGGAATTGATAAGATAAGAAGTTGTTTGAAAAAAGAAAGAAGAGGATTTAAAAAAAAAGAAAAGAAAGAAAGAGAAAAAAAGTGGGGGAGAGAATGTGATCAGGTAGGAGACTAGAACAAAGCCATACACTAAAGATTTAGGGTATATTTTGATCTGTTAAAAGAAACTGTATCTCAAAATTTTAAAGAAAGAACAACATATATATATCATATATATATATATGCCAAAAATAAGGGTAACTACTATGAAGGGATAGAATATGACTCTAAAAATGAAAAATAAAAATGTTTTTTTAAAAAAGGGATTGATAAGATGTTGGTTGAAAAAGGGAAAAAGAAAAATTCAAAAAAAAAAAGACAGTTAAAAAAAATTACCTTTGAAAGACTAAAGAATCATCATAAAAAAGCCATGAATTCTGTGTGCAGTATTCCCCTAGCGCTGGAGTTCTCCTGTTCTCCTTGATGGGTAAACTTGGTCTTGGCTTGCTGGCTGTTCATGCTGGTCTTCTGTGGGAGGGGACTGTTGCCGTGGTTCCCAAATGTCTTTGCCAGAGGCGGAAGTGCCCCGCCCTTGCCAGTCCGGGCTAAGTAAGCTGCTCGGTTTGCTCTTGGGAGTTTTTGTTCCCTGCAAGCTTTCGGTACAGATTTGGAGGACGAGAGTGAAAATGGCGGCCTCCCAATCTCCTCCCCAGAGGACCTGAGAACTGGGGTCCCGCTCTTCAGCACGCCCCAGAGAAAAGCAGTCAATCACTCCTGTCTCCCTGGTCTCTGGCCACATTTTGTGCTCCCCCGGCCTGTGACCGAGCGTTTCTATCTCTGGCACTCAACTTGGTGTGGAGTCTCCAAACCCAGCAGATCCCTGCGGTGTGCTCCGCGCCACTCCTCCCAGGGAAGGAAGTGGAGTCTCCCCAGACCTGCCACTTGTTGGGTCCCTGCTGGAGGAGCAGTGGCCCTACTGTGCCACGGATCATGGTTTATGGCAATCCCGACATGAGAGCCTGTGCCTCGGCTCCGTCTCTGCAGCCGGCTTCCCTGCTCTGATACCTGGGAGCTCTGCTGCACTCAGGTACCCCCGGTCTTTCTGTGACCCCGAGTGTCCTGAGACCACACTGTCCCGCGAGGGTTCCACCACCCACTTAGCCGCTGGAGCGACGTCCCTCAGCGGAACCGACTTCTAAAAGTTCCAATTTTGTGCTCCGCGGCTCTATCACTTGCCAGAAGCGGCCGACGGAGGCCCTGTCCCCCGCCGTCTATCCTCCCGAATATCGCCTCGGATTCACTTCTCCGCACATCCTACCTTCCAGTAAGTGGTCGCTTTTCTGTTCAGAGAGTTGTTGCTACTCTCTTCTTCGATCTCCTGTTGAGTTCGTGGGTGTTCAGAATGGTTTGATCCCTATTCAGCTGAATTCCTGAGACCAGATGAAATCCAGGTCCCCTACTCCTCCGCCATCTTGCTCTGTCCCCTCAATCTTACTTTCTTTTGATTATGTGTATTCAGCAGAGTGTCAGCTTCACATGTTGTGTTCTCAGACATGCTGTTTTGTTAACTGTCTTCTTAAGTTTCTGTGTATCAATCCTGCTTGAATGCCACTCACTACTCATTATGGCAAGTGTGGCCACCCCCCACAGCTTTGGGCCATTAAGAGTTGCCACTGGCCTCTAATGCTTTGATGCCCCACTGTCCCCATTGCTATCAATATGTCAAGCCCTGTCAGGCGCTCCTGCAGTCACCCCTGACCAGGACTTCTGAGTGATGCTAGTGTCCCTCTATCAGTACATTCCCAAGCCTTTGTGCGTGCTGTTCTTCTGAGCCTTCCCTTGGAGCATAATTTTCTGCTGGTCTTTTGGACTCACATAATATATCCATTCTAGTATGGCCACTTTCCTGAGCTTTTTTTCCTAGGCTTCCAGTATCTGTCATGGCAATTCAAGCATTTCCACTTATCCCAGCATGGGACATTACTTCCTCTAGGATTCTATGAGACATCCTACCAGCAATTTAGATGGCCATCCTACTCATCAATGTTAGATGATTCTTACATTGGGTAGAAATGACTTGGTCCGAATTCCTCCACCATTGGACATTCTTGGATGGAAGCTGTTCAGGAAGAGAATGACCTCAGCTTGACAGTCAGACTGATCCAGCAGGTGATACAGCTGGAGACTGCCAGCTCTCTGCACTATTTGTATCTGCACAGCAATTACATTCTTGAAGGGAGATCCAACTGGCACACCTCCATGGCTGCCTCAAGATGTGAAGATAAAAATATGAAATTGATAAGGGAAATAGCATTTAAAATTCAAATTATTAAAATGAGTTATTTTGGCACAGTTTTCAGAAAATTGATATTAGAAAATCAAAACATTTAGTTATGTTATCCAATGTTAGATGGGTAATTTGCTTGCTTTGATAGTTTCAAAATTCATACTATTTTTCATTCTGCTGACAGTATGATATTACACTTAAACAAGAAATATTTAATCAATGTGAAATTATTGCAATTTGTTTAAGCATATGCATATGTGTAGGCTATTTAAATGTTAATATTGGGGTCATTGATGGAGGTTGATAGTAATGGTCCGCAATAAAATATTCCATGAGGTCCCTCCCACATCAAATCCAGGACATTAGTTAATATAATGCATTGGGACTTGCCCTCATACAGTGTTGCTGTAAGATCTTCATGCTGTGGAAAACCCTAAGATCATAGACCATAGTGGAGAGAGAGATCCCACCACCCCAATTGTCCCAGCTGAGTACACTTCCCGAATATTGGCCACCTGTAGTTGCATGAGTGAGGCTTGGTGATTCCAGGTTATTCCAGAAGTTCTGATCAGTCATTTCACCGATTTATAGGAAAAAGTACATCTCTTTTAAGTATTTTAACTTTTTTTTGGTGCTTTGCTATGCAGCAATAGATAAAGGATACAATGTCCTTTCAAAAGCATCAGGGAGCCATCCATCAATCATATTTTCAAAGGTAAAAACAGAAATGTCAATTTCTTAAAGTAAGATACTATCTGAGGAAAGAATGTCACAACCTGTATTTATCTAAAAGGGAGACTCTAAATTATTCTTAGAAAAAAACTGCTTGTGAATGTTAGAACAGGTATATTTTTCACTCTGATAGAATATAAACTTCTAGACTATATTTATTACAATCCTTTTTAAAAAAACATTCTATGGCGGTGAGTTCATTGTTTTTAACATGTCATCTCTAATAAAATTTCAATGTACACCCCCATAGTACTGTGTAGACATTCGACAGTGAATAAGGCATATAAATATGGAAAGAATTTATGGGTGTTAAGAACTCTGCTCTGAAGGGACGCCGGGGTGGCTCAGTCGGTTAAGCGTCTGCCTTCGGCTCAGGTCATGATCCCAGTGCCCTGGGATTGAGTCCCACATCAGGCTCCTTGCTCAGCAGGGAGCCTGCTTCTCCCTCTGCCTGCAGCTCCCCCTCCTTGTAGCCTTGCTCACTCTCTCTCTCGCCCATGTGCTCGCTCTCTCTCTAACAAATAAATAAAATCTTTAAAAAAAAAAAAAGAACTCTGCTCTGAAAAGAGATAGTACTTAATGTGTTTTGATTTTACTCTTTTATTGTATTTATTTCACTTATTTGTTAAATACCTCATATTGGCCAATACCTAGGCTCTACATTTAATATATAAACTTGAATAAGAAATGTCCTCACCTTTCCCTAAAGGTAGACAAAGACAACAATACAATAATAATAGGGGACCTTGATACCCCACTTTCATCAATGGAGAGATCATCCAGACAGAAAATCAATAAGGAAACATTGGCCTTGAGTGACACATTAGTTGAGATGGATTTAACAAATATATTCCTCTTTCAATTCTTTCAATATTCTTACCAGCAGATATGTAAGCTAACAATTATAATGCAAGGCTGCTGTAGGAAATAAGAAGAGAATGGGTTTCATAAGAAAAAGATACTGAGATGAGATTTAAAGATAAATTGGGTAGTCTGTAAAGGAGTTAAAAGAATTGTAGAATTGAGGTAGGAGTTGAGAGAATATCATGAGAAACTACTTTGAAATTTCATGGGAAAGTTCAGTAATGGCAATATTTGTCCAAGAATGAATCATTCTACACTAAAGACAGTTGCATATTCTGATCCGTATTCTCATCCTCAGATTGGTGGCTGCAACAAGCCACCAAAATAAGACTAGACTTTGTTCTGATATTAATGATTTCCTCAAATGTGAGGAAATTAAATGAGTCTGAATGACTGTAAAACAATTTTGAAAATTGTGAAGTACCTAAAAACTGAACATTTGGATTTCTATTATTTTTTCTTTATTTCATTAGCCATGATGATTAAACAAAGTTGCAAAATTTTGTTAACTACATCTTGACATTTAAATATTCCGAGTTGACTTTAAAGGTGTTAAGTTAGCTAGCAAGGTCATATTGCCTGAGTGTTCTGGAAATTTAAAGGTGGGAAAAAAAAAACCTCATTTACCCAGCTCCATTTTGTCCTACACCAAATTTCAATGTTATGGCTTCATAATGGAAAAATATGTCAATCATTCTCAAATATTACTTTTTAAAGCTTTTTATTGTCTTAAAATATTTTCATAACTCAAACATTTTCATCAGGCCTTCAAAACAATGTGCCTGTTGTTCATAAAAAATGATTTGGCAAATGAAGCTGACAGACATTATTGACTACAGTTTTTAAAAATGGAAGAAGCAGAAATAACAACATATTTACTTCAAATGCACTTTGAAAATAAATACATGTTTGCAATTGGCTATTGGCGACCAAGTTTGTTCTAAATATGTGATAATGATTTTGACATGATTATATTGGCATCTTAAACAAGTGCAACGTAAATTTTCTAAACATTGGGTTAGACATATAATGTGACATCTTAATCATAATATCTGACTTAGGCTTTTATATTTCCCTTTAAGGGACATCATATAGTTGATCTCGTTCCCTTATATTAACCTTTGAGATTACTGTTAAATATAAACGTAAGTTCAGTTGAACAATAAAAAATGGCACTGTCAGGTACTTCTGCCTCCAGGATTCCACGGCCACCTGAGAAATTCTGAGTAGTTTTGTTGCTTTAGGTAGAAAAAAACTTGAGGTAACCTTGATTTGATCGACCTAACTCAGCAAAAAACAGTCAAGAAATTATTTCTAAAATTCCCACTACAATAGGGAAGATGATAAACTTTAAATGCTCCCCCCCACCCCGGGGATTATTGAGCTACAGCGCCTTGGAACACAGCCGGCTGATCTGATCCAGTTCTATCACTTTCCATTATAAACATTGTCAGCCTCGTTTTAAAAATACCTGGGAGCAGAGTTTAACCTTTCCAAGAGCTGCATTGTAGGAATGTCCACACCAGACTAGATCCCGTGCATCGTTTTTCTCCCCTTTCATCCACAACTCCTTCTTGTATTGATTATGTGCCACAGATCAGTCCTACGATAGACTAAAACTTGTTGGGAAACCAAAAGAATTTAATTGATCTACATCACTTAATATGTGCCAACAGTTCCATTTCAGCTACATTGTCCGACTTCACTAGGGTTTCATACTGATGCTTGAAATGTTCATTCTTTTATTCTCTCCCAGTTTGAGTTACTAAAAGCCCCAATTGTCTGGCAAATATGCCATATGGAGAAATATGTAAAATTATTATCTATTAAAACCCCAGAATGAATTTGCTTAATAAGTAAGACAGGGTAGAAAAAGAAGTATGGAAAATAATTGTACATACATATTGCTACATACATATATACCAACAGAGAATAGCAGCTAGAGGGGAAGATAGAGCAATTCTCTTCAAAGAAGAGGGGAAGATAGAGCAATTCTCCAAAGATGTTCTGGGACATTTGGATCAGAATTTTATTACTAGTACAAATTTACTGTTAACTGTTGGCTCTCTTTATTTATTTTTGTTTATTTATTTATTTGAGAGCGAGAGAGAGCATGAGCAGGGGGAGGAGTAGGGAGTGAGGGAGAGGGAAGGAATCTCAAGCAGATTCCATGCTGAACACTGAGCCCCATGTGGGGCTCCATTGGCACAACCCTGGGACTCCTGAGCCGAAATCAGGAGTCACACTTAACCAACTGAGCCTTCCAGGTGTCCCTGGCTCTCTTTATTTTGATGAATGTTTTCACCCTGAATTATAGTTTGGGTGATATTAATATTGCAATATTCTGATTTAAATCAACTTAAAATAGTTTGAATTTGCCCGAGTGGAGTTTGATTTTTAATTTTTCCTTCTTTGAGTCATTTTTTTTTTCTTTTTCTTTGAGTCATTTTTATTTGAGGTGTCCCTCTTATAGGTAGGTATAGTTAGACTATGTAGGGGTATAAAGTGTAGTCTGAGATCTAACACACTTTACTCTCCTAATATGTTTGAAGTGCTTGATGGGTTTTCTAGAATATTTTGTTTCCCTTTAAGTATTTTGTATATTTCTTTCTTTATGCAAAACGTGAATATTTTGATTTTTCAATGGCATAGTAAAGACATGGGATAAAAGAGTGTTAATTGTCTTGGCCATAGGGTTTAATTTGGGTCTTTGGAATAGTGTCACCTACAATATAGTTTATTTTTTATTTTCATACCTTTTTAAGTTTGACTTCCACATTTTTAGTATATGTTAACTGTAGAGCTATAATAATAATAATCTTACAGAAATCTGATAATAATTCAGAAAAATAGGAAAACATGTAGCTGCTGAATTTATGGTAGAAAGCTCACCCAGTTTTTTCCTTTGAATATTTTTCTCTCATCTAGTAGAGTAAGAATGATTTTTTTTTATTTTTTTTATTGTTATGTTAATCACCATATATTACACCATTAGTTTTTGGTGCAGTGTTCCATGATTCATTGTTTGTTCATAACACCCAGTGCTCCACGCAGAACGTGCCCTCCTCAATACCCATCACCAGGCTAACCCATCCCCCTACCCCCCTCCCCTCTAGAACCCTCAGTTTGTTATTCAGAGTCCATCATCTCTCATGGTTCGTCTCCCCCTCTGACATACTCCCCTTTTCTTCCTCTCCTGTTATCTTCTTCTTTTTCTTTTTTCTTAAAATATGTTGCGTTATTTGTTTCAGAAGTACAGAACTGTGATTCAAGAATGATTTTTTAAAGAAACTGGCCTCTGGATACAGGAATAGTTACAGCCCTCGATCCTCTACAATTCTGTCTCCATTCTAAGAAATAAGGGATTATTACTGTGCAAGCATTTTCTCTAAATTGTGATGAATAAGGATAATTTATCAGTTATTCATATCTATTTATTATGATGATTATCTGAGTGCTAACCCCAGAGATGACCCAGACTGTTGTCGAATTAAAATAAACTACCATTCTGAAGCTTATTAAGAAGTAATCATTCTTCAGAAGTTTAAGTCTTGTTTTTTAAGGCATGGAATGTGATGTATTTAAACACATCTTACCTTTAACATTACCCAACTCACTTGTGTAGGAAATGTACCTTAAGAGTAGTTTCTGATTCTCTACATTATACCATCAACATTCAGAATGGCCACAAATTATGTTTGATTACTACCATAGGAAAAATAGGAACTGTCTCTAAATGAGTAAAACAATGCTGGACAAATATGTGAACAAATCCACATACAGAAGTGTTCAGATAGAGGCGCCTGGGCGGTGTAGTTGGTTAATCCTCGGACTCTTGATTTCAGCTCAGGTCATGATCTCAGTGTCATGAGATTGAGATTCTCTCCTTCTCCCTCTGCCCCTCCCCACTCGTACTCTCTCTCAGAAAAAAAAAAAAAAAAGTGTTCTAATAATCTTGACAATAATTAATTCATTTGCAATAACAATACATGTATATTCTGAAGAAGTGCAATGAAGGTTAATTAATGTCCGTGGAGTTAATTACTCCTTAAAATATCCGACTGATTCACCTCTATAGGAAAAGGACTACATTCTTTCTCTAATGGCAAGTTATTAGTGCTAATATTCAATAATATTTTTTGCACCCAGTGATGGTTTTCCAAATAAAATAATTCTAAAATATATAACATCTAAGAAGTGTCAGGCCAATTCTCTTCAAGTGGATATTAATATAGGTAGGAAATTTAACCTGAGAAAAATATTATACACTGACTGGAAACAAAAAATCAGAGACAACAAAGGGTCGTTGAGGACTTTTGAGAAACATGAGGTAGGGAAGCCAAGTGTACATTCCCACTGTCGTGACTCAGACGGCAGCTCAAGTGACCAAAATAACACAGATGTGAGCAGGAAGAAACGAAACAAAAACAAAACAAAAAAACACTGGCTAGGTAACAATCACCAGGGAGAGCACTACCCAGAGCCTTAAACCAAGGGGAACCAGCATAGAATCAGTACCATAGGGCAGTCTGGAAAAGGGCGGAGGACCAGGGCCACCATGAGTACTGCAGAAGTGGGTCAGTGGGTCTCCGGGTTAACAGAAGACCTGCAAGAACTCACCTACTCCCCTGGTTTCAGGGAGTGAGGATAAATAATGAATGGCTCAGGTATTACCCGGGACACTTAATAAACTCATAATGGCTTATCCTTTTTAAACACATGCAGTCTTGTTTCTAAAGAAAAAAAGTTCAGCTGCTCCAAGTAAAACATTTGTAGCACTGTGGAATTGTCTGTGCAGATTTTCCAGATGCAATAGCTGGTTTCATTAAAGCAGTAATTCACTTTCTCAACCTGCTGGGTTGTTGAAATGAAAGAGATATCAAGTCCAGCCACACAGGTATTTGAAAAAAAAGGCAGGATGAAAGTAAAAAGCATATATAGAAAGCTAGTTTTTACTAGGGTTGTTGTTTCTTCTACCTAACCCAAAGAAAATATTTTATGCGGATTTAATTGCCACAGTTTGTGGTATTTAGTTATGGCATCCCTGGCAACAAATACAGAGGGTAACAACCCAAGCCCTGAGGCAGGAACCAGTCATTAAAATGCCTCTATGATATTAATTTCCTCGTTCCTCAGGACCTCACCCAGGATGCCCTGACCTTGAACTGTATAATCCATCCATCAAACATGGTGTTACATTGTCTGTGGAGTAGTTTGTTTTAAACATCCTTCAGTATAAACAATTTTATGTAAGTGTGCATAAGTGGTCTCTAATCTACCGCAGAGTAGAAGAGAGTGAGTCTTTGAAGCAACTCGATCAGCAAAGTACCCTCCAGACCTGGCCTCTCAAGCACTTCAAATATCATTATCACAATTTCCATCATACTGTTTGTTAATTAGCAGGAGAGGTGATAGAGAAAATTTGGAAAGATAAGTGGCATTCAGAATGATGTGGTGTGGTAGAAAGCCCAATGCACCAAAGAGGGGAAACTATCCCACAAGAGCAGTAACTACTTTTGAATTCATATTCCTGATACTGAGTTCTGTTGATTTCTGTGCCCTCTGTCTGCTGATCTGCATCAATGTGTCTGTGTCGCTGGCATGGTTCTAAGACTCAAACATCCATATCCATACACACACACACACACACACACACACACACACACACAGACACACATATACACACACACCACTAGATACCTAAGAACATATCCTAAAACTTAAAAAAAAAGAAAACACAAAACATAGCACAGAATGAGATAAAAAGCATAGTAAAATGACAAAAAAATGATAAAAGGAACTGAAGCAAATTACACACATCACCTGCTTTGCATTTTTTTAATGAAGAAAAATTCTAAAATAAGGGATTAAACATCATTTTCAAAGTGCAGAATGTGCTAGCAGCATAAAAGTAAGCACATTGTCTCTATTTTTTGTTCAAATCACTTTACCCCTGGTAGCAAACCCCAACCCCATGGCATTGGGTTATAAAACCCACCATCTTCAGCTACAGTGATTGGTCCAGAGATGATCATATCAGTAAAGCGAGGGCTACAAAAAGCCTTCCTTGGATTTGTGCTTGTAGGAACTGGCAGTGAAATGCCTGCTTTCATTTCTTGGATGCCTGAGGCTCCATGGACATGAGCCTAAAACTGTCTGTAGTTGTGGATTCAATCTTGCCTGAGCAGCTGGTCTGAGAGAATCAAGCCAACAGGCAGAGAGAAACACACACAAAAGAGAGAGAGAGAGAGAAAGTCTCAGCAATATTCAACTTTTATGAACCTCTAAGCCAGTTCCATCTCTCCATAATTCAATAGCAGAAACCAGTACAAATCCCAAGGTTCTTTGAATTAGTGTGTAGGACTTCTGTACATCAAGAACTTCACTAATACAAACAGGAAAAGAGAAAGTTGCCAGTCACAACCATAAAGTGGGGAATCCGTCATAAAATGATGAATCAAGGGGCTGGGAAACAGAGTCCCTCCCTCACAAGCTGGGATGGAGTTAAAGGGCAAACTGTGTCTCCCTTAAATTCACATGTTGAAGTCTTAATGCCCCGTGCCTCAGAATGTGAACTTTGCAAATGAGGTCATTGAAGATGTAATATTAAGTTAGGATGAGGTCATTATGCTGGGCCCTAGTCCAATATGACTCCTGTCTGTATAAGAAGGGGAAATTTGGTCATGACACACACACACGTACACACGCACGCACACAGAAACGATGATATAAAGAGACTTGGAGAAAATGACCATCTACAAACCAGGGAGAGAGGCTTGGCACAGATCCTCCCTCACAGCCCTCAAAAGACACTAACCTTGCTGACACCTTGATTTTAGACTTCTAGCCGCCAGAGCTGTGAAATATTAAATTTTTGTTGTGTAAGCCACAGTTTGTGGTATTTAGTTATGGCATCCCTGGCAACAAATACAGAGAGTAACAACCCAAGCCCTGAGGCAAGAACCAGTCATTAAAATGCCTCTATGATATCCTGGCACTTGGATGTTATACAGGCTTAGTCTGTTCAGCTGACTAGGATAAAAATCATGGGAGATTGAAAAGGATTGCTGACTTTTTTCTGCTTTGAGTAAAAAAAAAAATGCTGCAAGTTGGAAACAAGTAGAAATAAAATGTGGCCTGTCTAGAAGAAAAAAGATAAAGCAAGCAAGATCTATAGCATTGTTGGGACAGAATGTTTCTGTCTATTGTAATATGTCCAGCCAAGGAAGAATGGCAAAATACTCTGGCCAGTTATTAATGACACTACCACCTACAAACACTGGGTAGGTTCTGACTTAAAGTTGTTGACTTTAGAGGCTTCCTGGCACTGTTTGTTAGCCATTGAAGTGGACATTCAGTCATTCAATATTTTAAGGGTCTTGGATTACAAGAGAAACATCTTGGGATTCTTCAACAGCTTTAGAAATTCCCAGTCTGTCACCCATTCAGTCAAAATGGGAGAGGCCAAAGCTTGTCAGCTCTAATAGGCAGTTTTCCTTGAGCCAAGGTAAGGGATCAGGTTTTGTAATTGGACTCCTTCATGTCAAAAATCTTATTTAGGATAAATCTTGATTCATTCAGGTATCCAAACAGTAAAGAAGTTCAGGTGAAGACAAGAGAGGTCTGGGACATTATAACTGATTCCCAGATCCTTCCTCTTCACATCAGATATGTACTCTTCAGAATCATGTGTGAAATCTCTAATAAGGTGTGTGGGCTATTGCCTCACATAGCCTAGAACATGTATGTTATAAAAAAGTTATTTTATACCCGGATAACCACCTACCTTGTGTGACAGTTTTATGGAACCATGCAGTGGAAATCCAGAGATCCTGGCATAATGTAGTATTACCACACTTAAACCAAGGGCTCTGTTCCACAGAGTAGGAATCTCCCACTACAAATGTCACCAATCTATATACCAAAAGGAAAATGTTTCCAAAGGGACTAAACTGGGTTATCTGCTTAGGGAATGCTTAACCAGGAGGGGAATGGATACAGGTCCTGCTGCTTAATTGTCATTATTTCCAGACCCAGTGGCCCTCTTTGGTGGGTGGAAAAGGGAGAAAGGGAATATTTTCAGTGGGAAGAATCTGAAACAGTTTACAAAAGAGCATTCATTTATTCATTCCATTCTCTGTAAAGTAAGTGCTTCCAGTTTCTTTTATACCCTGGCCTGTAGCGGGTGAGTATTCTATAGAGTGACTGTTAGGGGCTGCTTTCATGGCTCTTCTTTTCTAGATGGCCATTTTTTGAGAATTACCCAACTTTCCATTGGTTATTAAATACAGGCTAAATGAAAGGCAGTTAAATTTATCATATAGCCCATAAATAATTATGTTGAGACAAACCCAGGCCTGACTAAAAAGAATACAGAAAATGTAGGCTCCTTGGACTAGGAAATGAGTGAAAAAACTGGATCTGACTTAGGGTTTTCTCCTTTTCTAAGTGTGTTTTCAGATGTATGTAGAATGACAGCTGTATATCAGATAGGGAAATTTTGAAATTGTGTGTATTAATAGGTGTGTTTAAGGAATGTGTGTGTGTGTGTGCGCGCGCGTGCACGTGTATGCTGGACAGTTAGAAAGTAGAAAGAAAGAATACTGCAACTACTGTTGTCATCTTCTTGCCTCATCCTCATCTTTTTCTGGCAATATTCCTGCTTCCCTGAACACAAGAAAGGGTACATTGTCAGACTAGACCAATCATAATGCTCAGAGTTGTCAGAATGATCAACACAAGGATGGCACATGACCGAATGGTATCCTGAAATTTAAAATGGATGCCAATGAAGCTGGAGATATGGAACCATTACATTCTGATGAGGCTTTTTTGCCAACAGAAGCGTTCCTTCTACCCCTACCTGAAAAGTTCATCCCACCTTTGTCTAAACTATTTGTAATAGCTTCTCCTGAGGTGTTTTCCTTTCCAGGCATTGTCGATTCTCTCTTCAGGGCCAGCTCCCACCATCCCCCTTTGCTTCTAGACATATAAATAGACTCAAGTTCCAGCATGCCTCAAAGAATGAGCTATTTATGAAGAGGTTGCTGCATGTCGTAAAAATGGTGTGGTTTTCCCAATTTAAACAGACAGAAATCTGGGGAGTATATGTGAGAATGGATGTTAAGGTGCAGGATTATGCTGACAGGAATATAAAGTTAAATGAGGCCAAAATTATTGATCAAGCCCAGGAAGCAGAGATTCTGGATGTTTAATTGGCTGGCAGAAATATGGACTCAAAGGTGGCCTATACTAAATGAAGTCAAAATGCCAAAACTATCTTGGTATACAGAATTCATAGGCTTAGGAAAATTGGAATGCTAGAGAATACTTCCTTGTAAGATCTCACCCACCCTGGGACATTACAAAGGACACAACACAATCTCACCATTACTGTAAGAAAAATATTTCTGAGAAGATACCCAGTATGCTTTAAGAGCTCTATGGTGGCTATTCTCAGTAGATCTGATATCACAGGGAATATTCTACCATCAAACTGGATCACTAAGTGCAATGGGGATAATGGGAACCCAGGGTTGAAAAGCTCAAGTGCGTCACTTAACTGTCAGAGACAAGGTAAGCGTGGTTACCATAGTGGACAGTCAAGCCAAAGCAGTAATCAGAATAGTCTGTGGCATTGGCTAGTTGAGCATGGCTTCCCTAAAAGTGAAATAGATGGGCAGTCTACTATTGCTACGTCATCTGTATAAGTGGCACCACCTACAGTTACTTTTAGCAATACATCAAAATTTTTATTTCCACTGGAAGATACAATAATGATTAGATTGACCTAGAAGTTAAGACTGCTACCTGACCACTTTGGCTCCTTATACCTCTGAATGAATAGTCAAAGAAGAAAGTAATGTACTGGCTGAAGTGATTACCAAAGGTCAGTTGGGCTGGAGGCACAATGGACGTAAAGACTATACCTGGAACATAGGAAATCCTTTAGGACATCTCCTAGTATTACCATCTCCTGTGATTAAAACCTATGCGAAACTACAATGACCCAATTTAGGCAGGAGTGCTAATGGCTCAGACACCTCAGGAATGAAGGTTTGAGTTATCCCATCAGACAAAGAGTCACAACCAGCAGAGGTGCTTGATGACTGCAGAGGAAATATAGAATGAGTAGTAAATACGTGTTTTTAATTGGTGTTTCATTTTATACTCTAAAATTCAATTTAAAAATAAAAGAAGCTTGGGGTGCCTGGCTGCCTCAGTTGGTAGAGCATGCAACTCTTGATCACGGGGTTGTAAGTTGGAGCCCCATAATGGGTGTAGGGATTACTTGAAAAAAAATTAATTAATAAAGCTTAAGTCAGAGAGTCAAGTAATTAGCTAAAAGGCATGTAATTTTTAAGGAGCAGATTGTAGAATGTGTAGTGTGACTGTCATTCTACTACGCATCTCTTGCTTAAAATAAAACAAAACAAAACAAAACAAAAAAAAACCCCAGAAATGCAGGATTCATGGCATATTAAGAAAATAAAAAGTGATGGATGAGTAGAAAAAAAATCATTAAGGGGAAAAGAAAAGAAGCATTTGGCTTGAGTTCATATCACTCTTAACTGTATTAGCAATTGGAATGGGCCAATTATGAAGTGGATGAAAAAGCTTACAGAGCACTGAAAGTAATGTAATTCTCCCAGTGTTTTGTCATAATATCAAAGCATGGACTTCTATGATGGCTGGACTCAAATGTGAGGACAAACACCAAATTAAAGGAATCCCCTGCAGAGAGCAGAGTCAGACACCTAAATTTCACACATTGCTGATTATATGAACAACTGACAACAAAGACTTTTTAAAAGAAAATTAGTAAATCATTAGGTATCGAGGCTTTTGAACTTCTAAAGCCAGAACAGCCTGTTGCCTCCTATCAACACAGCTGCCCAAACCGTTAGGGCATATTACACATCCGTGATTCAAAAATGAGTATTGTGTTGAGGGTTAATGACTTTAATAGGGATAATGATTGAGATCTATTTTTCAAAAGCATATGTGTAAAATTCATAGCAAGGAGTAGATTTCATGTATTTTAAACTATTTATGGAGAAGAATTAGTTGGAAAAGTTTTACAGGTCCATCAGGAAAATAATGGTCTGGACTTGTGTTAGTAGTATTTTCCCTATAATATTAACTAGTACCCAACTGTACAACCTAGTAACCACACCTGATTTAGCAAAACCAACTAAATGCAGACTGCATTTATGTTATTAAAATACTCTTGTCAGTGGGTCTCCATGGACTTAAGAGAATACAGGAAGCTACAATTATGTCATACAGATACATTATCTCTAATCACCTGAATACAACTCTTTATTTGAGAAATATGTCTCAGTGCTTTTCCCATGAAACAAAATCCATTATTCACATTGTGTCTACTTCATCATAATGCTATCTTTATACTTTTGTAAAAATACATTTTTCTTAATGATATGCTACTAAAAAACCATTACAAAAACAATTTTAAGTTCTTAAACACTAAGAATCATGACCTCAAGATTTTAAATTTATAAACTCCTTTAACTTTTACGATATTTTTAAAAGGAGGGCACATATTCCCATTTCACAGATGAAAAATTTAAGTAAATTCCCCAAAAGTACATAACTAATAAGAGACAAAATGAGGATTTCCAACCCACATGGTCCAAGTTGAGAAGTTCTGCTTTTCAACTCTATCCTATTAGTGATTATTATTCAATTATTCAATCAAAATAATAATATTGACATAATTGAAGTATTTATGGAAATATTTCATTCAAACCTTAAATCTAAGAGTTTTATTTAATAAACTTAAATAGATATTCACAATGTGAGCTTTGTTGTCACTTTATTGAATAGCCATATGGCACTGTTAGTAAATCCTAAAGATGACAATCCAACTCCCAGGCTTTTGTCAATGACTTAAACACGGATACTTCTTTTTGCTTGGATTTGCTAAAACAAAGAGGATATTATTTGCCCCGATGATACTGAGAAAACTAATGGTGAATGTCCCAGTGAAGGATCATTTGGATATGATTGATGAAATTTGCTCAGCCTGCCTTAATAATAGCACTTCATTCTAAGAAACACAAGGACATAAATTACAAACGAGATTCAGGTTTAGAATAGAAAATAAAAGCAGTATCCAAATCACAGAGTGTCTTTTTCTCATTGTCACCACTAGGCTTTTTTTATCTATGATTTTTCTCTGCCTTTTAGTTTCTTTTTCTTTTTTCTTTTCCCCATAAGACTAATATTTTCTCTGCCATGCACATGGTGGAAGATATCTGTCTCACTCACTCAGTTTGTCTGGAAACCTGCCCCCAGTTCAAGAAATCAACAAAGGTCAACTTCAGTTGCAAATTCCCAAACAAGAGTTTTATTTGTTTGTTTCTTGTTTGGGGGTTTTTCTTTGTTTGTTTCATTTTGTTTTGCTCATCCAATCAGCTACGGCCAGGTAGGTAGTCACAGAGTAAAAACAAAGCTTCCTGGAACCACCCACAGGAACTAAAAGAGTGTTTAAATCCATAAAACACTTGGATATTACTGGTCTATTTCAAAGTGAATTCTGAGGAAGATCGTCTAGAGAAATTTCCCAAGAGAGCTAGACACTGAAATTATGGGCAAACTCAGGGCTCTGTGTAAACTTGTTCAGGTTATCCTACAGAAAATAAAGCATGCGATGATATTCACCTAAAAGAAACAAATAGTTTTTTTAAAGTATTCCACAGATGTTTACTTAAGTTGTTATATTTTTTCTCTTGAATAAATCCAAAGGCCTACAGAATTAATCTAAGTAAATATTTAAAGGATAATGCCCATTGCAAACTAAAATTTCTTCTTCTTACATTTAAATGTTTATTTTTTCACTCTTAACCAGTGGTAATAAAGTCAAAGTTTTCTGGGGACCAGGAACATAGGACTTGAGTCAGTCTGCTGTAACAAAACTGGGAGTGGCAAATGTTTTGGTCAATCGAATGATCTCAGGCTAAGCAAAGAATATGGATAGAACAGATGAAGCCCTTATTCCCTAAGTTCACTCTCTTTGCACTGAAGAGTGATGTTTAAGTTATATTTCCAACTAAGTTCATTAGAAGGTATTTTATCCATATAGTCAATTAAAAAGGAGGGAGAGGTAGAAATACAACCAGGACAAAACAAAGTAAAAACCAAAACTCAGCATTCTAAAACAAAACAGATGCATGAAGAGCAAATGTTGGTATTTTATATGTCCTATGCATCTATCATTCAAAGAAAGAAAGAGAGAGAGAGGGAGCAAAGGAGAGGGAAAGGAAGGAAGGAAAAAAGTCAAAGAACTCATATAAACAGGCAATAGAATTTTAGAATGGTGGTTACCAAGGCCTGGGTGGGTAAAGAAATGGGAGATGCTGGTCAAAGAATACAAACCTTTAGATATAAGATGAATAAACCCTAGGGATCTAATATATAGTATGGAGATTATAGTTAATAATACTGTGTGTGTCCTTGAAATTTGCTAAGAGAATAGACCTTAAGCATTCTTACCACACCCATACACACAAAAGAGGTAACCATAGGAGGTGATGGAATGTTAATTAACCTAATTATGGTAATCATTTCACAACGTATATAAGTCAAATCATAACATTGTACACCTTAAATACATATGATTTTACTTGTCAATTACACCTCAGTAAAGCTAAAAATATAACAACATAACAGGAAAAAACATTATTTTATTTTCTGTTTCCATAACATGAATATAAGCAAAGGTGAGAGACATGAACATTCCACAGAGCTTCCCCCCTCCACCTCCATCATTCACATAAGCACATATATGGCAAGAGAGTGTAGGGAAAAATTAGAACACAGGGATATAACTACCATATCATAAATATGATAAACGACACAATGAAACATTGCATTAAGTGGTCTATTTACTTTGGGGTGCCTGGGTGGCTCAGTTGGTTAAGCATCTGCTTCGGCTTAGGTCATGATCCTGGTGTCCTGTGATGGAACGCAACCCTGATAAGCAGGGAGTTTGCTTCTCCCACTCTCTCCCTCTGCCCCTCCCACCATTCATTCACACACTCTGTTTCTCAAATAAATAAATAAATAAGTTCTTTTCAAAAAATCATCTATTTACTTCAATATAATGGCATGGCATTGGGAAGAGAAATGTAGGAGACTTCAATTGTATTACGAAGCATACATGGTTAAGTGTTAGATTTAATGGAGAAGGGTAATGGCTCACAGTACTTCCATGCTTCGATTTTTCTGGAAATTGAAATGTTTAATAATTTGTAAGAGAAATGAAAAAAGTATTAAGGATATTTATGTATTTGTGACATGATGGATTTCAATATACTTATTATCATATTTATTTATATAGTTTCCACTTCACTTTTTCCTGTTAGTCTTACTTTAAATTGAAGCTGAGGAAAAACAATTTAAGACCAAAAGAATCTCGAGAAGCCTGGGTAACTCAGTTAAGCGTGGGACTCTTGATTTCAGCTACAGTCAAGATCTCAGGGTTGTGGGATAGAGTCCTACGTCAGGCTCCATGCTCAGCAGGGAGTCTGCTTGAGATTCTCTCCCTCTCCCCCTGCCCCTGCTCTCTCTCTCTCTGAAATATATAAACAATTAAAAAAAAAAATAGACCAAACGAATCTCAGTCAACTAAACCTCTGATTTTCTTTCAGTCCTCTTAAAACTGCTCATTTCAATTGGTTACCAACTTGATATGGATTCTACATTTCATCTTTCTCCCTTTCTGAAGAAATTCCTTATATTCATATATAGTTCTACATAGATGGAGAGAAAAGATTCAAATATGTTCATATGCAATTGACATTTATTAAGTGCTCCAAATTGCCTAGGTACTGTGTTGAGTGATGCAACATCACATGTGTTTTTAAAAGCCAGTGAGAGATAATATCAATGCATAACAACTAAATATCAATATGTAGCATTTTCCATAATAAATACCATTCACTCTTTCTGTTGGCCTTATTTCATCTACACAGACTACAGGAGCAATACAAAAAATAAATCCTGATTAGACAGTTTCAGATCATATAGGAAAGTTTAGGAAAAATATCAGAAGCAATTATGTAATGATACATATTTTTTAAAATACATGGTGGTAGGATGTTAAATGGAAAGTTAAAGTTATACAAATAGCATACATATTTTGTGCCCACAGAGACTGAACCCAATCCTACTAAACTGAAATCTTCTGTCTAATGATGAACTAAGAAGACTTCCCATTGGCATTCAAGTGGCCCATTTATGAGAACTGATATCAGCAATCCAACCGTGTTATAAATGATGAGTTTATATTATAAGGACTTTCAGTGAACTCTAAGTTCCCACAGTCATCTTTTTTCTATTTAAATGCAATTGCCCCATATTGAGATGTCAGTTGCCCAACTCATTAAGTACACTGCAAACTGCTAATATACTTCATTTTAATTAAGGTTTCTCAGCATCAGTAGATAAAGAGTTCAAGAAGAGCATACCCAGAGGAAATTGTCTGATCATGATATTTAGCGCCAAATCCCACTTTTATTACTAGAATGAATAAAAAAGGACTATATTCTAAAAAATACAATTTAAACCATTAATATTATTGTTGCTTTCATAATTTTTCTCCCTTAAAATGACCTACTTCAAATAATATACTGTTTACAAACTTCCTATTAAAGAAGCAATCCTGTCTTTTGTCACTTTGAGTCACCTAAACATTACAATTAGTGTCTGGAAACAACAACAACAAGGAAAATCCACATCATTTTAATATTTGGAGACAACAATAATTTTAGTAATAGCCACAAAAGAAGTAATTCATAATAGGTGCTAAAATTTTATTGAAACTTTTTATCAATAAATGATCTCAGCACTTTGCATTTTGACTTATTTCATCCTTATAAAAATCCTGTTATTGACTTGTATTTTACCAATAGAGAAATAGACTTGCCCAAAGTGACACTGCTCTCAGATGTGTTACTAAGTATAAAACCCAGACTGTTTGTCTTCCAGGGCAGCACTCTTATTTCATTGTTATGACTTACTATTTTCTTCAATCCATTAGCATTTTATCAAACTGAAGTCAAAAGCTGTAGTATTTATTTATTGATAAGGGCTAAATCTCATGGTAGGAGAGGGAAGTGATGACTTGGGATTATTTTCTTCATACAAATTTATGGTTGTGAGGAGAAATCATAAGAAGGAGTTAAGCAATATGTCGACTAGATGACCAAAATAAATATCAGTCAAAGGGTACATAGATATTGTGGCTTCATAATGTCTTACCCTGAGAATGACACCATGATGTATATGGAGTATTTTGTTTGAGGAGGGAAAACCTAAATAAAATAAAGAGAAATTATTAGCAAACTCAAACTGAGATATTTTATGTAAAAAGAAGATGGTCTTATTATTTTAAAAAATGTTAAAAAAGACAAAGAAATATTGATAAACTATTTCCAATTAAAGGAGATTAAAGAGAATTGACAGCTAAAAGCAATACTTGGTCTTAGACTCGATATTATCAGGGAAGAAAATATTACTAAAATAATATTTGGTCATTTGACCAAACTGGAATATGGACAGCAGATTAGGTAAAAGTCACCAGGAGACAGAATAACTAAAGTCAGTTACATGGGTGTTCCATGCCTAAATTATTGACCCCCAGTGAAAATACTCTGCACCATGGTTGAGTCAGCTTACCTGGTTGCCAATACTTTGTACATGTTTTACACATTGTTGCCAAGAGAATGAAACGCTCTCTGCATGCACTGGGAGAAGACAACTGGACAACAGTGCCTGGTCCTTCCTGAACTCCATCCCATGTCCTTTTTTCCTTTGCTGATTTAATTTGTTATCTGTTTGCTGTACAAAACCCTAACTGTGAGAATAACAACTTTTCTGAGTTCTCTTAGTCCTTCTAGTGAATGCTCAAACCAGACTAATCCTGGGGAATCTCCAAGACATGTAGAAAATAGACACTGACATATTTAACTATAAAAAGGCCTAATATCAGTAAATTATTTTCAAAATGATTCACAAATAAATATATATTTTATATATGCGTACAATGTACATATGTATATTTTCATGAAAATTATACTCATATATGTACACATTATATATGTATATATATTAGGATGAATGCACATAGAAAAGGAAAAAGAGAAAGAGAATGATAAAGATTATCTCTTATGTTTTCCCTTCAAATTTTAAAGCTTTATGTTATGGACCTACTTATGATCCATTTTGAAACCACCGTAGAGTGCACAAAGGTTCCAAATATTTTCTCATTCTTTCCAAGACTTGTTCTTTTCTTTTCTTTCCTTTTTTTTTGAACAGTAGCTGCTTTAATGGGTGTGAAACAGTATTAAATTGGAGATTTTTGATGTGTTTCCCTAATTATGAGTAATGTTGAACATCTTTACATGTGCTTCTTGCGCATTTATAAATCTTCTTTAGAGAAATATTTTTTCAAGTTCTTTGCCCATTTTTATTTATTTATTATTTATTTATTTATTTATTTTAGAGAGAGAGCCTGAGCAAGCAGGGGGAGGGACAGGGGAGAGGGAGAATCTCAAAGCTGACTCCCTGCTGAGCACAGAGTCTGCTCCTGGACTCTCTCTCCCAGGTCCTTGAGATCATGACCTGAGCCAAAAACAAGTCAGCTGCTTCACTGACTGTGCCACCCAGGAGCCTCCTTTTTTTTTTTTTTTTTTCTTTGCCTACTCTTGAAAGAGGCGATTTTGCTGTTGCTTCGTCTCAGGAGTACTCTACATGTTCTGGATGTTAGTCCCTTATCAGGTATATGATATACAAATGTATATGGGGTCATATCCAATAAATCATTGTCAAATCAGTATTGCAAAGACCTCAGTTTCCTGTATGGATTTTATAGTTTTATCTGTTCCTTTCAGGTCTTTGATCTCATATGAATTAACTTTTATATATGGTGCTAGGTAAGGGTCCAACTTCTTTCTTTTGCATGTGGATTTCCTGTTTTCCCAGCACCATTTAATGAAGAGACTGTCCTGTCTCCATTGAATTGTCTTGGCCTCCCTGTTAAAAATCATTTGACCAGATGTGTGAGTTTTCTACATATTAGATCACATGATCTATGAATAGAGATAACCTTACTTTCCTTTTCAATTTGGATGTTTTTTCATTCTTTCTCTTCCCTAATTTCTCTTCTCCCATACTGTTTTTGCTGCTATATGAAAGCCCGGTGTGGGGCTCAATCCCAGGACCCTGGGATCACAACCTGAGCTGAAGGCAGACACTTAACCAACTGAACTTCCCAGGCACCCCTAATTTTTATATTCTTAGAAGAAGTAAAAATTATAATAACTGGTCTAGAATCATCAAAAAGAAAAGAAATACAATAACAGCAAGAAGCCTGGGAACTTGCATCAGATTCTTTTTTAATTTATATTTGTTTCCCATATAAAATGTTATTTGGCCCATTCATTTATTTAACAAATATTTTTTGAGCACCTTTGACGTATGACACTCTATTGGAAATAGCATGTCAAACAATACAATAAGATTACATTTCACGTATTTGCTTTCAGTGCTAGTTGAGAAGGCAATCAAAAACCAGTTAAACATGTAAATATGACTTTCAGTCAAATCCTGTAAATAAAGTTTTAGGGGTTCCTGGGCGGCTCAGTCGGTTAAGCATCTGCCTTTGGCTCAGGTTGTGATCCTAGGGTCCTAGGATCCAGTTCCACATTGGGCTCCTTGCTCAGCGGGGAGCTACTTCTCCCTCTGCCTGCCCCTCCGCCTGCTTGTGCATGCACTCTCTCTCTCTCTCTCTTTCTGACAAATAAATAAATAAAATCTTTAAAAAAATAAAGTTTTAAAACTGAATGGAATAACATCAGCAGAAGTCATCATCATTATTTCATAAAAGCTAAAATACATCCAAGTGGCACCTCTGTGAGGAATCCAGTGAGCTATAACCCAACTGAAGTCAAATATTAAATCATGAAAAGATGCCAGAAAAAGATTCCAGGAGTTTAGCCAGCATGTACAAGGGTCCTGAGGTAGGAATATGCTTTATATTATCAAAGAACTAAAAGAAAATATACCTTAGATGTAGTTAAAGTGGAGGAGAGTGTTATTAAGTGAAAATAGAGTTCTAAAAATTAAGTGAAATTAAAATTCTGATAAGCCAAAACATCTTAGTTTCCTGAAAGCCATTTTTTAAGGAAATAGAAATAATTGAAAAGAATTTAACAGGATGAGATCTAATGTGATTTCCAATTTAATAAACTTATTCTGGTCTGTAGATAGGAAATAGTATATTAGAAGGCAAGAAACAGGGAACTTTTGATGTAATAATCTTGGTAAGGTACCAAAGTTGGTTCAGATGAAGGAGAAAGCAAAGAAGCTGGTTGGGTCTAAGAGCAAAAGAGGTCAAATAGCCATTTCATTGCTATATGCTACAATATATGGCAATTTTGCAACTATACACCACATGTTTTCTGATGACTATCAAGTTGTTTGGATAAATCTGACATTTAGTGGAAAATTGTTGATTCAGACTTATCCCTTAAAATTATGAACATATATGTCAGACCATTTCATTATTGTTGTACATACTCTAAAGCTAATGAAATCTTCTAAATTTAATTAGAATTGTTGTATAGACTTTTCACTTATAATTTTTATAAACCTGCATCTTTCCACAAAGCATAAAAAGAATTATGACATTCAAATATTTGAAGGTTATCTGCGTTGAAAGAGATACTTATGTATTATTATTGTCACGACTATGAAGCCATAATTGTATAATGAGAAGAGGGGGAAATGTGCTGTTATAAAACTGCTTTCCAATATAAAAGCAATTATGTTTCAGATATGTTGCTTCTCCTGTCCCCACCCCTATCCCACTGAATAAGCTGAACAAATGACATACATTTAGTGCATGTCAGTAAGACTCTTCATTTTTTTGATACTAATCAGTTTGGGGATGTATTGACATCAATGTTGAAAATACAGAACTAATGTTCCTCAAACAACATAATTCAAAAAATAAAACAAGGTCTTAAACTAGGAGATTTCAAATATGTTCTTGAAGGACATATGAAACTAGATCTGTGTAGAATTGATGAGCTGCCTGAGGCCAGGATCATTTTAATCTCTTTCGCAAGTTCTTAATCCCTTAAATTTGAAAGACCATATCTTTCAAAAGTTATGATGTCCATTTATATTCCAGATATTACAAGATACTCACATTTCACTATCATTTTCATGAAACAAGTTTAAGAAGTCTCTGCGATAAAAAGTAACAAAAGTGTTTTAAGGTATCCTTGAGTTCTTTGAAAATTATCTTCTATTTATTTTTAGAACTGACACCACTACTCCTCAGATAGGTATTAAGAGAGCAGCAGAGTCGGGGTAAATTGTGACATTACCAATTTGTCAAGGGAAGTAATATAAATGTTCATAAAAATGATTTGGCATCGTATGATCAATGGAACCCTCAAAATACTTGATTTTATCATTAAAGACTTTTGGTTAATAAAATGCTCATATGAATGAAATAAATGATGCCATTTTGTGGTAGATAGTGTTCATTGTCAAGAAATAATGAATAGGATTCAAACACAATGTGTTGTGAACATTTTTCCTGCACAGAACACAAAATAGAAAGGAAGACTATATTGAAGGTTAAAAGACTGTAGCTATTGTAACAAACATGAAAGATAGTTTAAGAGAGTATTGAATTGTAATTACCCATTTCAATTTTTAGTAGTGAGTAAAAGTAAAATTGCAGGACTGAAAGCTGCAAAGTAGAGCATTAGTTCACTATTTGAGGAGTGTCCAAGAAGGGAATAATCTCGAGAATAAAACTTAATCTTTGAAATGTGTCTATTTATGGGTTATTTGTGTGTATGTGTGTATAAAATTATCAATTGCTATCTGTAATTACTGTTATTCTCCCTGGAAAACATTGCATAGTATGCTCTTTCTTTTTCCAAATTATTACCATTAATACTTCCTGTTATTTCACTACATTATTCTGTCTGTTTAGTATAGATAGACACTATAATCTGGATGCAGACATTTTTTACTTATATAATTCAACATTTTTTTCCACTAGCCCTTTTGATTCATTCACATCTATTATGCATGATTCACCTAACTATTCTCCAGCCTATTTTTGTCAGTGAGTCACCTGTACCTTCCCTTTAAGCTCCCTTTCTTTTCTGCATTTGAATGAAAGTCCTTCTAAATGGAATTCTGGGGTCATAATTCTAAAAATAAACTAAGAGAACTATTTCTGAAACATCCTGGGCAGAGGAGTATGTCTCATCTTTAAAGACCTTCAGAGTGTTTTCCCCAATTTCTTGCTAACTTATGTAGGCATTTGTATTGTTTTCATTCCATACAGATTGGGCAGAATTTCAAAAAATTACAAGCATATTGGCAAAATGGATCCATGTTAACATCATAAGTGCATTTTGCCCTTAAACAGACATATTTTTGCATAGCTTTCCCCAAACTAGATTCTTGAAGAAAATCTATAAGGCTGACAGCTTTTTTATAATGCTGTTCTAAAAGTCAAAGACAAGCTGGCAAAATAACAAAGGTATGACTCTAGCCTACATGAAATTAATTTAAATTCAAAAATATAACATTTCAAAGTGTAACGCACAAAATTAGACTTAAAAGAAATTTCAAAATGTACTCGATAAGAAAAAGAAAAAGTTTGAACTCTAAGATCTTTCTATATAACTACAATAATTAGAATATTTTAGACAATAAAATTTGATTCAATAAGCTTTCAGTGATCTTGAACGATAACTTAGATCTCTGGGCAACCTAACAGACCTTTTAAAACTTACAGAATATGAATTTCCTAATGACCTGCATCAAGGTTATTTTGGTCAAAATGTATGAACCTTGCTTTTGGGGAACTAATATATATTAAGTAAAAGAAGATTAAATGGAATTCATCTTTTTGTTGCATTGTTCCATATGATATAAAGGTTTAATCCTCTTTTCCACATATACAGGGATAAAAAAATCTCATCAAAGAACTACATGTAGGCACTGGGGTAATGCTAATTTCTAAGGGGTATAATCTATTCTCTTTCACTGGTATCTATCTACATCTTGATGATAAGCCTAGAAACCAAGAATATGCATATCATAGATTATACTTCCTCATAATTAGCACTACCAAGTTAACTCATGTAGTGCTTTCCACACACACACAAACACACGTACACACATACAGAAATTTTGTGTCTGTGTGTGTGTGTGTGTATATATATATATATATATATATGCATATTGGGGAAGGGAAGGAAAAATAAAATGAGATAAAAACAGAGAGAGAAAGAAACCATAAGAGACTCTTAACTACAGGGAACAAACTGAGGTTTGCTGAACAGGAGGTGGTGGGGGGATGGGGTAACTGGGTGATGGGCATTAAGGAGGGTACTTGATGGAATGAGCATTGGGTGTTATATGTAACTGATGAATCACTAAATTCTACCCCTGAAACTAATAAAATGCTATATGATAACTAACTTGAATTTAAATAAAATCTTTTTAAAAAAGACTACATATATATATTTTTTCTACTTTGTTCAAGTTTGACCAAAAGAACTGTAATACATAAACCAACATTGTATCTCATCAGATAATTGCTGTTCTTTGTTTAGCATTATGTATTGACTCCAAAGGAGACTATTTTAAGAGAGAAACAACTTACTAAATATAGTAGTTTGTTGTTAATGGGGGCAGCAGCATGTTTCTCTTTTGTTTAAAACAATTTCCCATTTAAAAGACCTACATGAGAAATTTCTTTCAGATCTCAGCAGAGGTTAAAAAAAAAAAATGGCGTCCTTTGTTCTTTTCTAAGGAAATTAACATATTTTAAACTTACATATTATCCTTTGCATTTTTACTAGGAAGCTCAAGGCCAAATATGTTACTCTTGCTAATTCCTAATGACATGCATTCTTTACACTAACTTTATTCCCTGCTTCATCTATTTTTCTGTTATTATTCCCATGTTCAAGTTTTCTTCTTGTATCTTGTGTGCTATAGATTACTGTAAGAAAACTATTTTATTTTTATTTTGGTGGTTTCATACTTCATTATATAGGTTGGAGAAATATTAATTAAAATTTTCAAAAATGGATTGTGCATATTTAGATTTCTTTGCACTTACACTTAGATTTTAGCTGTATAACTTTCTGTCAGTGATTAACCATGGTGTACACAGTTCCTGGATCATTTTGAAGCTGGAATATACAGAAGCTCAAACAGCAGCAGAAAATCTACTGTTATTGAGCACTTATTGTAAGCCAGGCATATGTCTAATTTTATAAACATCCTAAGAGTAAGTACTATTTGCAGTATGATAATACTGATGACTAAATGACCCAAGATCACAAAATTGGTAAATTGCAGAACCCAAATTTTCGTCTGATATTCTCTGATTAAAAGAAGTCCAAGAGTTACCTTCAAATTATGGCTTTTCTTTGAAGAGTCCAAGAGGAATAATCGCAGTCTCTATGTCTTCTAGTCACTCATGTACTGTTAGATTTTCTTTTTTACGATTTATTTATTTGAGAGTGAGAGACAGAGAGAGCAAGCAAAGGGAGAAGGAGACAGAAGATTCCCCTCTGAGTGGGGCTCCGTCCCAGAAGCCCAAGATCATGACAAGAGCTGAAACCAAGAGTCGAATGCTTAACCGACTGAGCCACCCAGGCGCCCCCAGCAATTACATTTTCAAGCACCTCTACACATTTATTCTTGAAGGAGTATTTATCTGGAACAGTTTTATAAGTGCTTAAAATCATTAATTTTTGTTTACTCATCTCACATTTGAATTTTAGAGTATAATTGTGATGAGTGTATCCAACAAATTATTTATAAAGTTCTTATCTTTTAATTACTTACTGATTCTTAATAGATTCTCAATAAAAGTATTGACAATTTTCTAAGGAGAATCTGTTTTCCTCCTTTTACTAAGTTACAATTTTATCAGTGAGTCTCTAACAAAATGTTGTTGGGTACACAGAAAGTTTCACTTAATGTTTTGTGTAGCATCAAGCATATACTAAGGGTCCATTTATCAAGGCCTGGTTGATATCAGGGCGCATGATCTCCTGTCCACTATCTTGCTGCTTCAGTGATGCAGTTGGTCCTTTATAATGGAACTGCTTCATGCCTGTGCTATATTCAGCCTGGTGAGCTCATGAAATATTGCTCCTAAATGTCACTCCTTTTAAAATTATAAAGTAAAAACTGAACTAAACAAAATTACTTATTAGATTGTTTACCATGAGTTTTGTTCTGTGCAAAGGTCTAAGGAAAAGAAACAACAGCTTCCAGCTTAAAATCCAAAAGAAAAAAAAAATCTCATTTAGTGTCTATATGTCAGTTTGCTTTCAGTTTTGTCTAGTGAATGTGAAGACAGGGAGTTCAGTTTTAATAAAGGATATAGCCATTACTCTTTATGAGATCGTTGGGAGGTATTTACTATCCATTATAATCCTAAATCCCAATCAGTTTAAGATAGTCCCTTGACTGCTTCTAAATTGTTATTTTTTTGTCAAGCACGAATCTAGTAATTATGATCACACAATATTCTCTCAATTTCTTGGCAGTACAACTCAGTTCCCTAATTATATTATCTGTGGCATCTGATATTTTTACTATCATTTTTATTAATAAATATTTTTATAGCCGTCACTTTATTTTATCCTTTGCTACTATTAGAAAATAGACTATGTAATGAGATCATGGGTAAGGACATCATAGTACATATTTAAAAACACAAAATTGTGTAATTATTTGCATTCTTGTATTTCCATGTTAGTCAGTTAAATATTTACTCTAGTTTGCTCATATGCCAAATTAAATAATTTACCTATATTCAAAGAAAATGCCACTATTTTGTTGTGACATATATAGGGAAAGAAACTAAATGCGGGAAGAAAACTTCTTGTTAGAATTCTGATTTAAGTTTAGATTGCTGTAAAAAGAGTTATTATCTACTTCAATATAAATATCTCTCATCAGTTCTAATACTTTTTGTCAGAGTCAAGCTCTCCTCAATTAATCTCTCCTTATTAGTTGTTAGTAAGAAATATGATTACTTATAAGCCTGCAAGAAATTTTACATCTTACGTTCATTTAAGTAATATATTCCTTATTGTGTACATAATGTAAAAATAAATGTACTGTGAAGGTAAATACAATCTTTAACAATAAAAAAAATAATAATTCTCCCTGGTGGAAAAAAAAGGAAGGGACACCCTTTTCTTTGAGCATTTACTTTAGAAAACTGTAATTTTTATGTCTTTCTCCACCTCTTTGGATTATGTAAGTTGTTTTATTAACGAAATAAGCCTCTTAACCTGTTTTACAACCCAGGACTGTTTCACCTCAAGGACCAGGGAGCCATCTCTTTCGAAATGTCATCATCAAGGAAGATAATGTCCTCATTTCCCAGTTTCAATGAAAGGTTAGGAGCCTGACACAGGCAGGTGCCTCACTACAGTCCCACTGTGACCAACATAAAGATAAGGGAAGTTAACTTGTTCTTTGGAGAGGACCAATTGGCTAACACAAATGGTCATTCTGATCACCAGGTGAATTTAGGATGCACTCTGTGTGATAAATGATGTTGTCAAGTCTTTTTACGGGAGGACTAGTTGTCATTTATCTTGAGAATTTGAATATAAATGAGTTGTATCTGCTTGACCATAAAAATGGGTGAGATCTCTTTCTGACTTTGCAATCTCTCTGGTGCTGTGATTGTCACATCTGGTGCCTGTGATTGGGCATCACATTCTGATGTAAAGCTTACTCAATGATGAAGCCATTTTTTTTTCCCTTCTACCTTTGGGGAGAATTTGCTGAGTTGGTAGGAAATTTTGTTTTTAACTATATTTTCCAATAATACTCAATATAATTGTATATCTTAAAGCTTGCTTCTGTTGAGATATTTAAACAATAAGGAGAATACATACTTAAATTATTTTTTTTGCTGTAACAGGAATTTGCAGCTCTTAGAAAATTGAAAATTTCCATAATTTAATATAGAAAATAATAAATTGCATGTTATAATCATGCAATAGAAAAATTCCATACAGCTAATAAACAAATTATGTGGAAAAGTGTAGCACCATGGCAGATACTCCTAGAACTGCTTTTTTTCTTAACTGCATATAAAATCATGTATGTAAAAGGTCAAGCAGGTCCTTATTGGATATCAAGGTTTATCTAAAACAACCAAAAGCAGCTTTTTTTTTTTTTTTGGCCCCAAGGCTACCCTACCCTATTCCAAAGATTTAGACATTGGAACCAATTTCCAAGTATAGTTCAAGGACTGAGGCTATAGACATGTTTTGTTGTGTTTGGATTTAAAGGAATAATAGAAATCAATCTGAGGAAGGTCATAGATTTTAGAGAGTGCTCCAGAATCATCTTAAATAGGTTTCAAATTAGGGTATGTAGGATGTAATATGCAGGAGCCATTCAGGTTTTTTCTGAATATTCTTCCAAGATATTGAATCTTTTTTAAGTTAATGAAAAAAGTTGCACATCTGAAAAAAAATGAACTATTTTTTGCTTGGTACATGGTAATTTATATATAGACTTTGCCCTTTAATATAAAACTTGGTAGTGATTTGAAATCTTTTTTTTCCTGTGATTTTTCAATTTGTATGGCTTATTTTATTTGAAAGTGAAATTTAGGCATGAGTAAAATACTTTAAAACTCTTAGCAGAGTGCGGTTCCTGCATTCACCCTATTTCTCCCCTAGCACCTGTGAGGTCTCCTACACTGCTGTTTGTTTACTTCATAGCCTGGTCACTTTCAAACTAATATATAATATACATATCAATTATATTTATTTTTATTGTCTCTCTCCTCCCACCAGAATGTAAACTTTATGAAGCCAGATATTTTTGTGTATTTTTCTCACTAGTGTATCTTAAGTGTCTGGCACATCAGTTGTGTTCAGTAAATGTTTATGATATAAAATTTTACATAGCACAAGCTCAATAAATCTTACTTGAATTTGAATATCAATTAAAGTTGTAATTTATTTTTAAGTCGTTATTCATTTGTACTGAATGTTCTTAGATTTATCTATTTACTTTCATTGAGTGTGACCTCAATAAATATATTTTTAATTGAAAGGGACATCAAGAACCACCCAAACAGCTTCATATCAAGGTTTCTTTTTTCTTTCTTTCTTTTCTTTTATTATTTTTCTTTTAATTTTTTTTGAGAGAGAGGAAGAGGGGTAGGGGCATAGCGAGAAGGAAAGTGAGAATCCTAAGCAGGCTCCATGCCCCAGAACACTGGGCTCCGTCCCACAACACTGAGATCATGATCTGAGCTGAAATCAATTGTCAGACACTTAACTGACTGATCCAGGTACCCCCCAAGGTTTCTAAAAGAAAGTTGTATAACCTCAGTTTGAACAACCCCCCAATACTGTCTACTTGACAACGCAGCACACTCCATCTTTTAACAAACTCTGTTGGAAATATCAATCTTATAGTGTACCAAGGTCTTCATCATGAATTTCTTTTGGAATGGTCATTTTCTTACACCAGCATTCAAAGGTGCTAAATCCAGAATAGTGTGGAGCATCTACATTATTATAGAGGAATTGGCTCCATGGAAAATTTAAGGAAAATCAGAATTCCAGTGTTTGAAGACAGTAGATAAGAATGAGTATTTTCAGACTAAAGGAAAGCTTCAGAACAGACTGGAGGCAAGGTAATTTTAAATGGCTTCCTTACTAGTCCATATCCACTATAAAAGCCAACTTCAGCACTGAATACTCCAGGTGGGCTTTGGTTAGTTCATACTAGACTGTAGCCTGCTTATAATTCAATATTACAGATGTGTTAATTAGATGCAAGTTTGTTCTTTTTCAACAAACACATACTTCTTTTGGTAAAAAAGCAGTTAATAGGCAGATGATTGACTCAAACAGATATTTTCTTTTCTTTTTTTTAAAGATTTTATTTATTTATCTGACAGAGAGAGACACAGGAAGAGAGGGAACACAAGCAGGGGGAGTGGGAGAGGGAGAAGCAGGCTTCCCGCGGAGCAGGGAGCCCGATGTGGGGCTTGATCCCAGGACCCTGGGACCATGACCTGAGCCGAAGGCAGACGCTTAACGACTGAGCCACCCAGGTGCCCCACCCAACACATATTTTCAACAGGAATTACTGTTAAACCAGGATCCTTTTAAACTGGTTTTGTGTAACTGTGTCTTTGAATATAAAATCAGGGCTTATATTTTTTTCCCATTTTAAATCTAATTAGTGGAGACCATCCTCTTGTTTTGTCAATAAATGTATTTTGATTGTGTCAACCAATATCTTAGCTATTCCTTCTAGATGTGTATTCATAAGCTGAATTAGATATGCCTTCCATGTTTTTCAATCATAAAATTCTTTTTTTTTAAAAGATTTTATTTATTTATTTGACAGAGAGAGACAGAGCAAGAGAGGGAACACAAGCAGGGGGAGTGGGAGAGGGAGAAACAGGCTTCCCGTAGAGGAGGGAGCCCAATGTGGGACTCGATCCCAGGACCCTGGGATCATGACCTGAGCCGAAGGCAGATACTTAACAACTGAGCCACTTGCGTGCACTGCAATCATAAAATTCTTAAAGGTTGGAATGGAGGAAGCAAAGGGTAGAGACTAGGTGTCATGCTCTTACAGACTTGCTGTAAGGTGACTATGTCAGGTTCCTAGTTAGCTATGTGCTCTACTTTATTTCCTTTAATTTCCACAACACAATGAGTAAATAATAATAATAATAATAATAATAATAATACTACTAAAGTAACCCAATAAGGTTAAGTAGTTCATTCAAAAAACATTTATTTGGTAACTGATTGCAGAAGGATTAAACCAGTTTCAAAACCAAAGACACATTCCCTTCCTTTCCCTTCCCTTCTATTCCATTCTAATTTTGGTTGTGTGGAATTATTTAATTTTTGTTTCTATCACATTAATTTTAAGGAAAAAATCAAATTCATTTAACATTTGCAGACAACAAAATTATAAGCCACAAAGGGTGTTTTGATCAAATTTAGACATCTTGGTTGTTGTTTTTTTTTAAGATTTTATTTATTTGTCAGAGAGAGAGAGAGTAGAAGCAGGGGGAGTGGCAGACAGAGGGAGAAACAGGCTTCCCGCTGAGCAGTGAGCCCGATGCAGGGCTCAATCCCAGGACCCTGGGATCACGACCTGAGCTGAAGGCAGACACTTAACGACTGAGCCACCCAGGAGCCCCATTTTTTTTTAAGTTTTATTTACTTAAGTAATTTCTACACCCAACCTGGGGCTCGAACTCACAACCCCGAGATCAATAGTGGCATGCTCTTCTGACTGAGCCAGCCAGAAGTCCCGTGACATCTTGTTAATGACTGAAAGTGAACTGGTACATTTGAGTTGTCTTTTCAATTACGTCATGTTCCCTGTCATTGTCCTAGAATTTTGCTGCAGAAGAAAATAAGCTTAGGTAATTAAGGTGTTGATACTATATTCTTATTTTCCAGAAAAATTTTGTAGTGATTTCTCCCTGATCAAGGATAGGAAATTTTGAATAATCATTGAATTTTTTTTTCTTGTTATTGTTTGTTTGGTTTGGCTTGTATTATTTTGTCTTGTTTTTTTGTTGTTGTTGTTTTAGTTTGGCTTATAAACCAATGGTTCTGGAGACAAATTCATTTAAAGTAAAAAAATCCCCTGCCACCATTTTCTCTATAAGTTTAAATATTTTTTATCTAAACTTGTACTTGATCTATTTTATATATTTAAATGAAAGTGATCTACTCTTGAAGTTCATTTTATTTAATGGGAGAGAAACCTGTAAATTAGGTCTGTTTTATATGTCTTCTGTTAACATTGCACCATCTGCCCCAAGCAGTGGATATATTCCTTACTTCTTTTATTGCTCTGAACAGGCATCACAAATTAATTGACATCTAAAAAATTTGCATTAAGGTAGCATTAAGCGTCTACACAGTAAAAAATTCATTAATTAAGCCTTCCTTTGACATTCCTAGTGAAATAAAAATCTAAATTGATTGAGCCATAAGACTGGGCACATTATTTTTATTCTATTTTATTTTATTTTATCTTTTTATTCTCAATGTCAATTAAAAGCTAAATTGATCACTGTTTTTTGGGTATAAATCTAAAATAGAAGTGTACTGTTTGTTGACAGATGAATGGTTAAAGAAAGTGTGATTATCTATCTAAATATATATATTTTTCTCTATAGATATCGATGTATGTATCTATACATCGATATTTATAGAGAGAGAGAGAAAGAAAAAGAGAGAGATGATATTATTTAGCCTTAGAACAGAAGGAAATCCTGCTGTTTGTGATGACATGATGAATCTGAAGGACATTACACTAGTGAAATAAGCCAGACAGAGAAGGACAAATACTGCATGGTATCACTTACGTGTGGAATGAAAAAGTCTAACTTATAGAAAGAGAGTGGAGTGGTGGTTGCCAGGGACAGGGGGGTTGTGGGGAAATGTTGATCAAAGGGTACAAACTTTTGGTTAAAAGGTGAATACATTCTGTGAAAATAATATATAGCATGGTGTCTAGAGTTAATAATTCTGTATTGCATACTTGGAATTACTAAGACCGTAGATTTTAAATGTTCTCCCCACAAAAAGCAAAAGAAACAAACAAACAAAAAATAATGTGGAATGATGAATATGTCAATTAGTTTGTGATAATCATTTCACAATGTATGTTTTTCAATCATCATTATACCAGTATGATAACATTTTTAAAAGCATAAAATTATCAGTACTAGCAACCAGGAAGGTTCCAAAGCAATTTACTTACTCAGCAAGAGATGACAAAGAGTTAAATTTATTAAACAGATACAGGTAGATAAAATTCACCTTAATTAAGGAGCATACAATAACTTAAAAAAAATCCTATTCCTTCTGCTTGTTTCTTATTTTTCTAAAACTTCCCAAGTTATGTGGGTGGGTGTCTCAGACTCTCTCAAAATGCATAGCAGGTAGCAAATCTCATAACTTCTCAGGCTCCCACCTCTGCCGTCTTTCCTGTAGAACACCTGTTCCCCACTGACCACTGGCCCAAAGGGTTTCCATCTCATCAGAATAATCTCAGAGATTAGACAGACTTTTGTCAAGACAACATAGACCAAGAGTTTTGTTACTTTTGATATCAAAACAGTTACAAATCTTATTTTACTAACAGAATAAGTAAGCAAAGTACATTTATTTTATTCTCACTCAGTTGCTTTCTGCCCTCAGAACAATGAAAGTTTAATATGTGAGAAAAAAATGCTTTCAAAAGATAATGTTGTATGGCCTCCACTGTGGCTTCGTGAAAAGGCAGATCTACTGAAGCTCTTCCCTCAATGCAGTGTTGGCCTTTGCTCTAACAGCCCAGAATGAGCCATCAGAAGTCAAGGCCTGCCCTAGCCAGTTGTCACATCATCCCTGACCCAGGCAGTAAGTGCAGTGATTTGGGTCCGCTTTCTGCTTTCTGCAGTACTAAAAGGCTGTTATTCAAAATAGTTCCTGGCCACTAACCTGTCTATCAGCCCAGCTGGGTGAGGGTCAGCTCTCCATTCTCTGTAAAGTACATATTATTTTTATTGTTCTGCCTGGGAGCTTGTGACATTTTTTCTTTGTCCTTGGTATTCTCAGCTACAGGAGGATACTGTTCTTTCTTACCAAGCTTTCCAGGACTCCATGACCCTTCTCCATGTCCTGATTCTTATTTAGTGCAGGGAAATATTCTCTTCCTCTACTGTACCTCCTCTGATCCTCTTTTCTTTTCATTTTCTGAACTCCTACTATTCACATGAGAATTTTCCTGATCTGGGAACACCACTCATACAAACCTAGAGGATTGTTTGCTATGTGAATGGCTCCCATGGAATTGTGTAAATAGTGGTCCTACCTAATGGGACTTCTGGATTCTTATCCGTTCCCTTTTGATTTCCCGGTCTGTGTACCTCGGCTTGGAATTTTGAGATATTTGTTTCATTTGATTGTCCAGGTCACCAATTCAGGTCTTAACATTGACCATCGTTTTCTTCTATTCATTCCCTAAAATCTTTAAACATTATTATACTTTGGTTACAGAAAATCTTAGTCTGTGTGCTAAAATGGATTTTCATGAAGTGCTGTGTTGTTGTTGTTATTTGTACTGAAATATCTACCTTTTGTATCATTTGTATTTCACTCTGTTTCTGCATTTCTACTTGTTCTTTAAATGCTGGGTGCAGAGTGCATGCTAGAGTGTTCTCTTTGGCCTAAGGCACTCATCAACCCTCAGGCCCATTTGTTTGTGCGTTCTAAGTAACAGTAATTCCTCCAGGCAATTGACTGTGCCACGGTCTCTGTTCCTACGGGTCTGTTTATTTTATAGCTAGATTCTCTTAACTTACCTTTCTAACTAGGGTACTAATACCATTTTTTCTTTTCCCCAATCTTAATGATAAGTGACAAACATCAAATACCTAATGTTTAGAACAATAATGAGTTCATATGTGCCCAAGTCTATCTACTAAAGAATCTATTCTCTAATTAGTGAGTATGGTATTTCTTAAGATTTAATACTATATATGCTTAAAAAGTATTATATAATATTTTATGGAAGTATATTAACACACAGTGTCGTATTAGTTTCAGGTGTAAATGTAATGGTTCAACAATTCTATCCATTACTCAGTGCTCATCAGGACAACTGCGCTCTTGATGCTCTTTGTCTATTTCACTCCTCCAGCCACCCCCATCCCCTCTGGCAACCACCAGTTTGTTCTCTGTATTTAAGAATCTGTTTTTTTTCCTTTGTGCATTTGTTTTATTTCTTAAATTCCACATATGAATGAAACCATATGGTATTTGTCTCTGTCTGGCTCATTTCACTTAGCACTGTATCCTCTAGCTTCGTCCATGTTGTTGTAAATGGCAATATCTCATCCTTTTTTAATGGATGAGTAATATTCCATTATATGTGATATATATATGTGATATCACTTCGTCCCATTAATGTATATACATATATATATGTCACTTCTTCTTTATCCATGCCTTATTGATCAACTCTTTCCTTCTATATCTTGACTATTATAAATAATGCTGCAATAAACATAGGCATGCATATATCTTCTCAAATTAGAATTTTCATTTTCTTTGGGTAAATACCAGTGGAATTACTGAAGCATGTGCTAATTCTACTTTAAATTTTTTGAGGAACCTCCATATTGTTGTCATAGTGGCTGCACCAGTTTATATTTCTATCAGCAGTGTACAAGGGTTTGCTTTTCTCCACATCCTTACCAAGACTTGTGATTTCTTGTGTTTTTTTGTTTTTTGGGGGGGGGGAGTTTGGTTGTTGTTTTTTACTTTTTTACTTTTTTTTTATTTTAGCCATTCTGACAGGTGTAAAGTGATATCTCATTGTGGTTTGATTTTGCATTTCCCTGATGATAGAGATGTTGAGCATCTTTTCATGAGTTTGTTGGACATCTGCATGTCTTCTTTGGAAAAATGTCTATTCAGGTCCTCTGCTTATTTCTTAATCACATTGGTTCCTTTAGTGTTGAGTTGTATTAAGTTCTTTATATATTTTAGATATTAGTCCTATATCAGATATATCATTTGCAAATATCTTGTCGCATTCAATAGGTTGCCTTTTATGTTTTGTTGGTGGTTTTCGTTCCTGTGCAAAAGCTTTTAATTTTGGTGTAGTCCCAATAATTTAATTTTGCTTTTGCTTCCCTTGCTTGAGGAGATACATCTAGATAAATGTTTCTATAGCCAGTGCCAAAGAAATTACTGTCTATATTTTCTTTTAGGAGTTTTATGGTTTCAGGTATCACATTTAGGTCTTTAATCCACTTTGAGTTCATTTTTGTGTATGGTGTAAGAAAGTGGTCCAATATTATATATGTAATATTTTAACACATGTTTTGATATATTTTGGTCATCTTAATGTTGTGGAAAATATTAAAATAAAATCTAATGTGAGACATTCAATGTGAAGGCTTTTTCTCATTTTTAACTTCAAGATTAGTACTATCTCATTAATACTGAGTATATAATATATGGAAATTACTGGGCAACTTCTTTAGATATCTCTTCTGCGTTTGTAAGACTACCTATTCTGTGAATGTTTTAAGTACATTTTATAAAGTCTGGATCCAAAGCTTATGCTGTTTCCCATGCACAAATGAATAATTACATATATTGTGTATATTCTAAGTCTTCCTAAGTATTATTCAAAGCTTCTATAAGTAATACAAGAAGCAGCATCATAAAAATGTAAGTTTGTCCATATTTTAATTTATGCATACCCATACCCAGATATACTTGCTCAAAATTAATACTTTGCAAATTAAATACATGGCTCTTTCTCACAAAGATGCATTGTGATCTCATAACTGTACTCTCTCTCCTCATCCTCTGAAGCCTACACATGCACTCCTTGTAGCATAAAGGTATTCACAGCTGACTGAAGTTAGGGCAAGTGTTAAATTTCATAAAGGCAGACAAAGTGTATGTACCTTAATAATATATATGTAGTAGATATAGTTTTATAACATATGTTTAAATAAGATAAAATACAAACTTTCCACAAAATCAATGATGCTGTTATAGATTTCCACTTTGCTATTTTAAATTTTTAATAAAAGCAAATCATCATAAAATTACTGATAGGAAAATCTATTATAGAATCATATATTCCCAAAAAGTGATTACTGTATTTTGTTTTCAATGTTTATGTGCAAATTAATATCACGTATTATCACTGAGAGATTATTTCAATACAATAAATATTATCCACAAAGAGCTACCTTGACTTGGAGAGAGTACCTCAACTCTAGGAGATTGTTTTTTCTCAAATATGAATTACGAACTACTAAGTTTAGGGCAATTAAGATACCTGCCAAGAAAATGGTGAGGTAACCAGTATTTTTTTTAATTTCTAAATATACTTATTTTTCAAATACTACCTTATAAAACATTCATATTTATTTTAATGTCATTTACAAGTCATTTAACTTCTGACTTGATCTGTCAAAAGTGTAATCTCAGAAAATTTTCACTTATATTAACCTTAATGATTTTGTGTTACTTAGAAAGACAGTTATAATTAGATGTCAGGATTCATATAATAACTTGAATGAGGCATTGCAATCCAATCAGTGATACAGCAAGCTCTCTCCTTAACAAGTTTAAGTTCAATACTGACTTAAAAGGTTTTTTGGGGTTTTTTTTCAGTGTATTTGGAAAACAATTTCTATTGCAAAAAAAAATGAGCATTGTCCCAAGCAAAATCAGCACTTGCAGAACAAATTGGATTTGCTTTCTGCCTATTTTTCTATGACAGATATACCAAGTAGGGAACTGGAAGTAGACCTTTAGTCTTTACCTTCGTTAGAAAGACATTTATTAGATTTATAGTCCTCCCCCCTCCGGAAAACACAGCAAAGAAACATTATGACCCTCAATTAAAAATTGAATTGAACAAGTTTTCTGTGTTCCATAAACATTGAAATGCAACAATATTGGACTCTGTCTTAAAGAAATGCTGTGTTGTCCCTATGCTATTTGGAATTCTATGATTTTAAAATGCTTAGAAGAAAATTCATCAAGTATTTACATGTGTGTATATCTATCTATCTATCATCTATCTATCTATAAAAGAATCATTTATTTCTAATGTAAAATGAACTGAAGTTTTCAAAGTAGAAATATATATTTTAAAGTAAAATTATTATTCTAAAAATCATTTTTCTTGTGAAAATATAAAATATATACATGTCAAAGGTTTTATGTATCTCTAATTAGAAAACAAATGATGTCACCAACATTTCAGATAATTTAAAGATAGACACATATAAAAGCATTAGAGATTCTGGAATGAATCTACCAGTAGACTCAAAGGTGGGGAAACTGAAGGTACATAAGGTGCCAAGAGCTAATCAATTGAGTTTTAGTGGAAACAATTAGCATTCTATCAACACTGATTTGGTTATTATCAGTTTTAGAAATTGAAAAATATCTCAAAGACAAGAAAAGTTTCAGAGCTCTCACAGAATGAGAATAATCCACAAAGATATGCTCTGCCATGCCTTGTTTCCCAATGAAGAAATTCAATGATCTTTTGGTCTATTTCGAAGCTGCTACAATTTTTCTCTTTAATGCCCTTCTTCAACATTATTTACCAAAAAGCTTCTTCAAATTCAAAACATCGTGAATAAACCCTTCAGTATTTTCTTTGCTTAAGAAACTTTGCTTAGTTCATTGCATGCTTCTTGAGAATATTTTAAAAATTAAAAAAAAAAAAACTATTCCACCAAAAAGAAAAAGAAAATTCTAGTCATTATCTTAACACCAAATAACATTTAACATTTTAATATTTCATTTTTCTTTATCATCATTTCTATATCACCCTACCTTTTTTTTAACCAATCTAACTGAGCACATATACGGGACATTTAAATGCTCATAATCAGCTTTCTATGATATGTTCTCCTTCAGTGCATCCGCAGTAGAAAACTGTGCTTTACCTCTTCCCCTAAATCCTCTCCAATTATCAATCCACTCTTAAAGTTCTATTAGTTTTGCCTTCAAAATATTAGCCACTAATCTCTATCTTGCCCAACTGACATTTTTTTTCTGCCCTGGATTATCTCTCTTCACTAGATTCCTGCTCATCATTTCTCCAACATGAGTAATGCTCTTCCTTTGTAGTATAGTGCTGACCTTGCTCTTCTTTTATTTAAGCATGACATCATTTTGCATTACTTTTAGAAGAGATGAAGTCTTAACCAACAAAGTATTATTTAAGCCCTGTCTTCTAACTATTTATCACCTATTTTATCACTGCCTATGATACAGATACTGACTTTCTCTTAGTGACTTAAAAATGCCAGGTTCATTCCTCTGCTATCTGGAGACTTCCATCTTGCTCTTCCCTAGTACACAAGCTCTCCCCTTCTCTGAGCTAGTTTAATTCCTATTCATCTTTCACATTTCACAGCAAGTATCGTTTTAGGGGATATCTTCCTGCATCTGCCAGGATAGAGTATGTCTTTCTGTCTTTCCTGCTTCATCTCTTGACTTTTTCTCTGTGTCTCTGTCTCTCTCTCTCTCATATATATATATATATATATATAAAATATTATATAACATATTTTGATGGGTGGCAAAATTAAATTAGTCAATTGTTCTATTAAGCCTCTTTTTCTAATTATTCTCTTGTATTTCATTCTCTTGTTTGGGCTTAAGTTTCTAGCTGATTTCTTCAATTTTACTTTTATGTTTTGTTGGATTTCAGCAATTTTCATCCCTGCGAGTCCTTCACATTTTCTTATTTCACCCTGAACGGTGAGATATAGTTGTAATCCTTCTGAGTATAATAATTAGAAGCTTTTGAAGATTTTGTTGTCTGCTTTTCCTGTTTCTGTTTCTTAAGTTTTCTCTGTTAGATATTTTAGAAAAAAAAAATATGGGTTCATTGTTTCTGTGCATTCATATTGGTCTTCCTGTTTTTTGCTATGGGTTCTCCAATTATGCCTGGCAATCACATCTTTTCCATTTTTATTTGAAAACAAGGGACTGAGTAGATTCATGCTGCTTTTCTAAGCTCATTATAAGAAAATTTCTCTTTAAGTCCTCAGATTAAGAAGTCTGATAGACTTTTCTTTAAAATAAATTATTGGGGATCCATGTTCTCTAATTCCAATACACGACATTTATTCTTGGTTACTGATAGTCCATGAGATTGTTTCAGTTTATTCAGAGATGAGCCCTTTGGTTTTCCTAGAGGTAAGCACTATGAGAACCTAATGAATCACATGGACAATGGTCAGACCACATATAAAAATAAAACCCTGACTCATAACCTCTGCAGCAACCAGCTTGGGAAGCCAAACCACAGCTGTTGCAATAATCGGCCCCAAACAGCCGGGACTTGGCAACTGCCAGCTTCCTTGATTTCTGTCCCTGCTTCCAACTTAGGACCTAATCAGAGAAAGCCAAGTATTTTCCCCAAACCAATCACATGGGATGCCTTTCCCCTTGTTAGCCCTCCTTTAGTGTCCCCAAGCCAACAACTCCCAATCATGACATATGTGATACTTTTTTTTTTTATAAAGCTTTCCCAGTTCTCTGCCTGCCTTTGATCCTCTGCCAAATACAAGCGATGGTGGCTGACTTTCCTCCTCGGAGCTAAATAGCCTTTGTTTATTCTCTTTTGGGAGGTCTTCACTAATTTTCTTAGCTAAAAGACATTCAAGTGAGAATATGGAATGTAGGCAAGTGGGGTGTTGGAGGAAAATAATATATTTGTTTTGAATAAAGATTTTTAGTGCATCCTCCTAATAAACCACAATCTCACCTTCTGTACTTCCTTTGAATTGTGGGCCAGGTTGCCTCTCCAGGATTCTTTTTGGCAGGTGGTCTTTCTTCAGTTTTGGACAGCATATTCAACTCTACGGCTCCCGCTTCTCATCTCTTCCTCTCGTTCCACTGTGTCTTTCTTTGAGAGGCTATTTAGATGAGAATGTCTTTCTATTACATTTATAGCTATGTGCTTATTTATTTATGCAATTCTATATTTTAGGTGACTTCTCTTAAAACAGTAATCTGTATTCAGTTTTTAAAATGAATTAATTAGATATTTGTGTAAAATTAAACAGATATGTCTCTTAGAGATTTGCCTCCTTGATTGACTATGTTAATAGAACAGGTTTAGGTGTTCCAAATGCTGTTTTTGCCTGACCCCATATCTCCAAGCTACTGTTTGCTCTTAGGTGGCTGAAATTTCACATCTGAAAATAGAAATAATAGTACTTGTTTTGCATAATCTCAGAAAATATTGAGTGTGAAGTGCTAGAGCCATATTGTCACTTGGCACATTTTAGTATTTCCTGTTAGTAAACAACAAAAAAATCATAGTTTACTTGAAATGAATAATATGCAAGTTGCATTTAGAAAATAAATATTTCTGGGGCACATGGGTGGCTCAGTCGGCTAAGTACTGGACTCTTGGTTTCGGCTCGGGTCATGATCTTAGCATTGTGAGATCGAGCCCCATGACAGGCTCTGTGCTGAGCTGAGCATGGAGGCTGCTTGGGATTCTCTCTCTCCTCTCCCTTTACCCCTCCTGCCCTGCTCATGTGCTCACTTTCTCTCCCTCTCTCTCATCCTACCAAAAGAAGAAAATTTAAAAGAAGAAAATATTTCCATTTAAAAAATTAATTGTTAAATTTAAATTATTGTATGTGTTCCACTCTATATTGCATTTATTTCTGCATTTCTTTGTCTTAAGATTTTATTTATTTATTTGAGAGAGAAAGAGAGAGCATGAGCAGGGGGAGGGGCAGAGGGAGAAGAACACTCCCAGCTGAGCAGGGAGCCAGACATGGGCCTTGACCCCAGGACCCTGGGATCATGACCTGAGCTGAAGGCAGACGCTTAACTGACTGAGCCACCCAGGAGCCCTTATTTCTGCATTTCATTTTACCTCTATTTTTCTTTAGACAACACCCAATTCACAGAAGTTTATCATCTCATATTTCATAATCTGAGAGAGAGAAAAAGAGTGGTCTGGTATGAATGTTATAGGTGTACTTTGATACAAGTGGATAAACAAAACAGACTCTTCTTGTAAAGAGTTACAATATTATACAATTGATGATTTCCTAGGAAATATGATAATTAAGGAACAACCCCCTAGTTTGAACAAACTCCTAGAATTGAGCAGTCATGGTGGAGTATTGACCATAGCATACAAAAAATTTCAGATACATTTCTATATAAATCCAAACTCTATAAGAAAAATGTCAATGTCCATGTCTGTTCCAAATTTTCTTTTTTGTTTTGCAAATCCCAGAAGACTAGCTATTTCCAAGTGGAAATACATCTATATTTTAAAGGCAATCTGTATTTATATAATTCCATGCATATAAATTAATATTCTACAGATCTGTTAAGCCTTCAAAACTTGTACTAAAGAAGAGAAACAAGGCTAGTAAGTCAGAAAAGAAAATTCTAAGATTCTTAATAAAAACAGTTCTTTATGTTGTCTAACTTAAGAAATATTTCTAAATGAGATTTCTCCTTTCCAAACATCATAACCTGTGCCAGTATATTTTTGAATTGTATTTGATAGTTATACATGGTTGTGAACTTTTTATTAAGAAAACACTACTTCTGTAGAACATGCAGCTTTAAAGGTTTCCTGTGTTCTGTAATGAAAGGTTTAAATATATGTAGGTGGAATTATTTTCTCCAAAAACATGTACTCTATTTAAAATGTTTCTCCCTAGACACATACTTTTTTTAATAAAATAGGAGTTATGTGTATTCATACAAATCTTATATTTTGTGTAGATTGATGAATAATATAAAATAGACATTAATCTTTGTAGCTGTTAAATAACACATGCTCAAATTGTCAAAAATATGTTTTACAAATTAGTAGTAGGTCAAGAGTAGAGCTGATGTCAAGAATACAATGAACTCATGGCTGGCATCTATAAATTGGAAAGGGAGTACAGACATTAGAATAAATTCACCTCCTGGGAATCATGAGGCCATACTTTATTTTATAGCAAAAGTATTAATAAAGTGATTTATCCTGAAAGTTACTAGAGGAGCCTGACATGAAGTTCTCTTACAGGAGAACATAAGTTCTGACTGTTTATTCATGAGGTTCACAATCCAGTAGCATGCCAAAGCTACCGAAGATGTTTGTTTAAATTATTCCCTGAATATTACAGAGCATGTGTGTGCACTTTACCAGATATGATTTCATGCAATCCTGGGCTGATCATAAGCTAGTTTCTCCCTGCTCCAAATCTCTCCCTGAATACTCTGTTCTGTGACACTAGGGCTGTGGCTCTGCAAATTACAGTTCCATTTACCAGCTGACTTTCAGTTAGTCCTTGTTAATAGATGGCATAGAGGGACACTGGAAGGCAGGAGGAGAGATTATGTCTTCTGATACAGAGATACATTCCAAAGCCCCCAGTGGATGCCTGAAACCGTGGATAGTACCAAACCCTAAATATACTACATTTTTCTTTATTTGTACATACCTATGATAAAGTTTAATTTTTTAAGGATTTGTTTATTTATTTTAGAGAGAGAGAGAGATCAAGCATGAGCAGGGGGGGAAGGGCAGAGGGAGAGAAATCCTCAAGCAAACTCCCTGCTGAGCATAGAGCCCCCCACTACCCACAGGGCTCCATCCCAGAACCCTGAGATCATGACCTGAACCTAAATCAAGAGTCAGATGCCCAACCGACTGAGCCATCCAGGCACCCCTAAAGTTTTATTTTTAAATTAGGCACAGGAAGAGATTAGCAATAACTGATAACAAATAGAACAATTTTAACAATATGCTATAAGAAAAGTTCTATGAATGCAGTCTCTCCCTCTCTCTCAGAATATCTTCTGTACTGTACTCACCCTTTTTCTTGTGATGATGTGAGATGATAAAATACCTACATAATGAGATGAAGTAAGGTGAATGACATAGCACTGTAGCATAGCATTAAGCTACTACTGACCTTCTGACAATACAATACAGCAATACACCAGACCCCGACCCCGGTTGACTGGGGGTAACTGAAACCACAGAAAGCAAAACCCCAGATGAGAGAGGATTACTGTATTCCTGATGTCCTGTCAGATTCACCTCAGCAATGGCACTTCACCACAATGGCACTCACCAAACTACGTTTACTGTGTCTGTTAAGAGGTACTAGCTGCAACTGAACTCTCTTTGGGAAGTCTGGATCTAAGTTTCATGTGGAGCCTCTGCTGAGCCTCTAGATTTTGATCATATCAAAAGTTTCCCTTTGTTTCCTCAGTTCTCAAAATAGAAGCTGTTCCAGGTAGCTATTATTTTGGGGATCACCTCAGTGTTTTCTTTGTGTATGTAATATTTTAATCTTTTAATCTTTAGTTGTAATATTACAAATCCTTATATAAAATTCACTGTGCTAAAACATCTAGTAGGGTTTATATCATCCTAACCCTACTATATATAGTGACTAATGATCTCTTACAAAATTAATTAAATATCCCAATGTCCCAAGCCCATGCAGCCCCTATCATTTATATAGCTTGGAAAGCAAACTGACTGTTCAGATGTATTCTGCATGATTCAATCTATTATCTTCCTTTCTATAAGACAGAATTTGGTCACTGAAATACTCTGCATCTCCCAATTAATTATGATCAATTGTTTTCATTTCAAAAATATTGTGCTTGTTTTGGTTCATTTCACTCTTTATAATTGATCCCCTCAGTGATTTAAAAATTCAAGTTTTTACTGTTTAGAAATAAGATACATTGTCAGTACCTCAGCTATAAACTACAGTTAGGCGTCTTAAATACATATAAATACAAGAAATAAGATTGCTCCAGAGAGATTATTACAGTAGTAATAGAAGCATGGGGACAGTGATGGAAAAATTGGATGTAGCCCAGTTTGGCTGGAGAACAGTGTTTATTGTGAGATATACTGAATGATAGAACTTAGAACATAGAATGAGGTCAAACTGCAGAGGATCTTTGGTAGATCTCAAACCAATTTAGCAAATACAAAAAAGATTGTGAATAGCACAGGCTTATCAATCATTACTCTCAGAAACTGAATTATATAGAAGATTGATAATAAAAAATAAAGTTTATGTTAGCTATGGGGCTGTAATGAACACTGTAGGCACATTCCAGATCTCGCCTTCCAAGATGGAAACACTCCTGGCTGACTGTCAGGATTGCTGGCTGCTCACACCACAGACCCGATTATTGCTTCTATTCCCACACACAAGGAAGACCCCTCAACCAAGTTTGCAAAAACCTTCCCAGATCAGCCCACATCAATGGGTGATTGATAGGAAATATGAAGAACCAGCTATAGTGACTCAATTTGGAGGTCTCTAAGAGATAGCACAGAGTGCCATGTGTTATCAGCTGAAGATCCTATTGTTTGGGCATCACATTCAAAATTTCCCTCTGCCCCATCTAGTGTCCTAGTACTTAGAGAGGTTAGTTCAGGTAACATCAGGCCTACTGGATCTGAAATACAAATCTCTACCTCAGGATCTGTTTCCCAGGAAATCATGCTTAAGACATTGTGAGCCAGGTATGGTGTTAGGAAGAAGACTCTAAAATGTGACTTAGGAACTAGAACACCTGCAAGTGACTGGCAGTGAAGATTTCAGCACCAGTTCAAAGTAGAGTTGAGAGTAAAACACTGTTATAACCCAAGTCATGCTGTCCAGGGGAAACTGTTAACATTTTCACCATTGCTAAATTGCATTGATAGAAGTGGAAAAAGTACCTAATGAATGTGATTTCTCAGGTGTTTAAGCAATTGTGAGCAATGGTAATTGCAAGAACTAAAGAATCAGAGAGCTCTAGCTGGAAACTCTCAAAGCATTGAAGAAAAACAAAGGAAAGTGATTAATCAAAATCTGAAATCAAAATGTGAAAGCCAAAGAACTTCCTCCTCAGCTTTTAAAGAAACTCTCATCCTCTGTACTCAGAGGGCAGGAAAAATGAGAATCCAGTCTAGGGCAAAATATAGGGTTAATAGAGCTGAGAAGATTGAATTATCAAAAGAAGCAGGCCAATTATGTTGGGAACAACTGGGTTGTGCACTTGAAATTATTGAATCCTGACTAACCTGTACCCTTTGTGCTTGAAAATGTGATCGACTCCTTTTAAAAGTGAAGGGCTCCCCTCTTGCTGGAAGATAATGCAGAAAATTTTGCTTTACAAGACAATATGCATCCCCCTTGCCTTTACCTCTCCTCTGTGCCACCAGGTCATTAGGTAAGGTGAAATGAAAGCATCACCTTTACATGGAAATGCTGGATCAACTAAAGAGACAGGTAAATGTGCCATGTAGGTGTCTCAGGACATAGTCAATATTTACCAGCAGTATCTCATGGTGTACACATGGAACTGGAGTGTGAGTTGGCCAAAACAAAGGCAGAAGGCAGAATATAAAGTTGGATTAAAGAAAAAACAGTTTAACAGAATGGAAACATTCCCCCATGATATAGAACTTAATATTATGACAAAATCTCAGAAGTCAGTGCAAATATGGTGCAAGATGACTTTGAAAGCTTAGAAGTGATGATCCACACTAAGTAAGTTAGAAATGTCAAAACTACCATGGGAGAGAGCAGAAGAAGTTTTCAAAAGAACATGGAATACTATCTAAGATCAGAACATCTGTCATGCAAGTATGTTCCTTGGTAGAGCCTGAAGGAAAACACATTTACCATAATGATTAGTAAGTCACAACTGAGAAGGGCACCAGTGTTGCTGACAAGCTCATGAGTGGCTCTCCTCTGTAAGTGGAGTGCTGAAGGAATGAGATGTTATTGAAGACTTGGATTCCCTAATAGCAATGAGAAAAGAGATCTCTGAAATCATAGAGGTCAAGAGGTGGTGATTATTCATCAGAAATAAGATGAACAAATTATTTAAATGAATAGCAGCATCTAATTGGCATCAAAGGGTGCCTGACCTGCAAAGAGTTTTTAGGAAGGTTAAAAAAAGATAGTAACCCTAGGGTAAAAATGATGTGCATTCAACAAAGGTAATGTTCCAACCAAAGGAAGAATTCATACGGATGGTCAGGAGGTTGAATGCAGCTGACTGAATTAAAAACAATCACAATAACTTGTCCAGTTTTGTTTTATTTGTTTGTTTGTTTGTTTTGGTTTTTGAGGCAGTTTTCAGACTCAAAACCCAATGACTACAGGAATGTCCAACTCTCCAGGAGGAAGGTTCCTGCAATGTCATAACAAGTAAATATGATAATCTAACTCATTCTTTCCCAAAGGGAGATACAGCCTTTACAAAAGTATCTGTAAACTAGGGAAAGGCAAATATTCAAAGATCTTGAGACCTGTGGCTAGAAAGTTAAAGTTGACATTACTATACAGGAAATGATACATCATCATGGTCTCCCAGTAGAAGGGTATATTAGATTTCTATGGTTACTGTAACAAATTGTTACAATCCTGCAGGCTTAAAACAAAACAAATGTACTATCTTACAGTTCTAGAGATAAGATGTCTGAAATGAATCTCACTGGACTAAATTTAAGATTGTTATCAGGGCTCTGTTCTTTTCTAAAGGCTTTTGGGGAGAATCTCTTTGTCTTTTCTGTCTTCTATAGGACACCACATTCCTTGGCTTATGGTCTTCTTCTTCCATCTTCAAAGCAATACATGGTTGAATTCACACATCATATTCTTTTGATTTTCTTCCATAATGTTGTCACATCTCCTTCTATGACTCTCATTCTCTGACCCTCTCTTCCTGTTTATGTATCCTTGTAACTACATTGGACTTACCCAAATAATCCAGGATAATTGCCCCATCTCCAGGTCACCTGATTAGAAACTTTAATTTCATCCATCTCCTTAATCCCCTAGTACTATATAAGATATTTGTAGGTTATAGTGATTAGGATATGGACATCTTTAGGATATTATTCTGCCTACAACATAGTAACATATGGATCTGGTAACAAATCAAGAATCATGTCTGGTCTGGTTTATGGAAAGTCCAGTAGGTCCACAGAACAAGTCACTGGTCCTTTTCTTGGTCTCCTGGTATATAACTGGAATGGACATTCTTGATGGTTGGAAGAACCAACATATAATTTTCTTGCTCTATGAATAAAGAACTAATTTAGTGAGGAAGGCAAAGTAGAAATGACAGTCCACTGTCCAAAAGAGTAGATCCAAAACAATATCACCTTCCGGGAAAATGGGTCTGTATATCACTAACCTTAAAGACCCATATGATTCGGTGATGGTGGATCCCATTATATCCCCATTTAATTCATTCTTTTGGCTCCTACAAATCAAATGGCTCTAGAAGATGACAAGGTACTGCACAAATTCAACCAATCTGAAGTCCTCATTGAAGATCCTTTGCCAGTCAATATGGATTTGCATGTATAGAGTACAGGCATTCATCTTCTCCTTCCCAATGAGAAAGAATAATCAGAAGCAGTTGAAAATCATGTGAGAGGGACAGCAATATACATTTATATTATTGCCTCAGAACTACATTAAACTCTCTCACTCTTTGTAATAATTGTCTTCAAAAGGAGCTAGATCAAATACTCAGTCTACAGAATAATACAGTGGTTCAACACTTTATTACATTGTATTATTTGGACCAAATATTCAATAAGCATTCTATTAAAGTCTCAGCAAGATAAATGTGCTCCAGAGATTGAAAGATGAACCCCAGGAAAATTCAGAAGATCAATAAAGTTTTGGGGGAGTCACTGCTTGGGAGTGCTGAAAAATTCCCTCCAAATGAAAATCAAGTTATTACATCTCATATTTCCCTTTACTAAGAAAGAAGAAAAATTCTCAATAGGTTTGTTCAGGTATTGGCAGCAACTCTTCACATACCTGGGAATATTGTCCCAACTGTATTGCAGAGTGACAAAAAGAGCTGTCAGCTTTGAGTGAGACATGGAGGAAAGCACTCTGCAGCAGGTCCAGGCTGAAATGCAAGCATACTGCCTTCGAGCCACACAACCTGGAAGACTGTATTGTAACTGGTATCTGTGGTAGGATATGATGCTGTTAGAGTTTATGGCAAAAGCCAACAGTGGAGGCTTCCAAGGATGATGACAGAATAGGAAGACCCTAAACTCACCTCATCCCACAGATCCAACTAGATAATATTCACATCAGTGTAAATAACCCAGAAAATCACCCAAAGACCAGCAGAACAAACTCCACAACTAAATGCAGAGAAAAAATTACACTGAAGAGAGAAGGAAGGGTGGAGATGTGGTTGGGAGCCAGATGGACCCACAGTTCAGTCTGAGGGAGGGAAGGAGCCAGAGAGAAGAGAAAAATAGACTCTCCTACCAGGGAGCCTGCACAGGAAAGACAAATCCCTGTAATACTTGGCTTTAAAAACCAGAAGGGCCAAATGTCATGGAGTTTTACGACTGAGACTTAAAACTTGGAATTTTAAAAATCAGTTGACTCAGCTCTGGGAGAGCAGGGAGGGTGAGAGAAAACTGAGGCCCCACTCTTAAAGAGAGGGCACAACAGAAAGCCTGTGGAGATACAGCATAGAAGCAGCAGTTTGAAAAACGACTGAGGAATAAGGGAGGGAGAGTTATTTACTAATCTCAGAGTGTTTCCTAGAGGAACAGAAACCACTGGGGGGGCTCCTTAAGGAACAAATTTACTAATCTCAGTGAGTATTATGGACGGACAGGGACTACTGGTGTCCTCCAAGAACAAAGGAGCTCACTAGCAGCATTTCCCTCCCCTGTCGCCCAGCATGAACACATAGTCACTTGAGGGAACCAACACTATGCTGACCCTTGTCACCTAATTTGCTAATGTGCCCCTCTCCCCAACCTTCCCCTCTGGCTGTGCTTTCGTGAATCCCCCACTCCAGACAGACTGACCTCAGTCCTGGTGCTGCAGGGCCCTTTTTGAATGGAGCCCATTCAGGGTGGTGCCACAGGCCTGACAGCGTGCAAGCAGACCTGACAGGGACCAGCCCCACTCTAAAGTGACTCCTGCCCTAGAGAGAGGGAAAAATAACCACAAAGACCAGTCAGATGGCAGCCTGACCAGTGGACTGCAGGACACACCCACCAACAAAAGCTTCTCAGGGGACAACACAGTGAAAGCCCCCTGCAGTTTGGTGCTATTGCATCTCTGGCACACACCTAGTCTGACTCAACTCAAGCCCAAGGTATCCTGAGTTTGGCCTACTAATAGCACAGGAATGAAACACTGCCAATAATGGGCAAAGAGAACCATTGCAGATGACTGAACTGAAGGAAAAAATGGTTTATCCACAATAGTATGATATATGCATCAAACATAGGAGACACCCCTGAAGCATCAGGTCCTGGCAAACAGGGGAAACTACATTGCAGGGCACTCTAGGATCTTTTCTTCATAAGGCCACTACTTTCAAGTGTAGGAGACATAAATGATTTTCTAAACATATAGAAACAGACACAGAAAGTTAGACAAAATGAAGAGACAGAGGAGTTTGGCAAAATGAAGAGACAGGGGAATATGTCCCAGAAGAAAGAACAGGACAAAATCACAGCAAAAGACCTAAACAAATGGAGATAAGTAATATGCCTGACAGAGAATTTAAAGTAATTATATAAAAATACTCGCTGGACTTGAGGAAAGAATGGAGGACATCAGTGAGACCCTTAACAAAGAGATAAAAAAGAACCAGTCAGAGATGAAGAACACAATAAACAAAATTAAAAACACATTAGATGGAATAAATAGTAGACTAGGGGAGGCAGAAGAACAAATCAATGACCTGGATGACAGAGTATTGTAAACAATCAAGCTGAGCAAATTAGAGAGAAACAAAACATGCAAAATGAGAATGGACTTAGGTAACTCTGTGACACTATCAAGCATAATAACATTTGCAATAGAGATCCCAGGAGAAGAGAAAGGAAAGGAGGCAGAATATTGGAAGAAATGATAGCTGAAAACTTCTGATCTGGGGAAGGAAACAGAAATCTAGATCCAGGAGGCACATGGATTCTCCTGCAAAATCAACCCAAGAAGGTTGATACAGAAAGGAAAAAAGTCTGCAACCAGAAATACTCTATCCACCAAGGCTGTCATTCAGAATAGAAGGAAAGATAAAGAGCTTCACAGACAAACAAAAGTTAAAGGAATTCATGATCATAAACTAGCCCTACAAGAAATGTTAAAGGGGACTACAGAGTGGAAAAGGAAAGACAATATCTGGAAAGGGAAGCCCATAAGAAAGATCATAAGAAAGAGTAGGGAAATTAGGAAGCACAAAAGCAGGAAAAAGAAGTACACCTGTAAAAATCAGTCAAGTGACTCTCCAAACAAAAGGATGTAAATTATGACACCATATACAGAAAACATGGAGAGGAAAGAAGAATGGGTTCAAACTTAAATGACCACCAACTTAATCTAGAACTGCTATATGCAGAAAATGATGCATACCAACCTAATGTATGTAACAAGAAATCAAAAACCAGTAATAAATATGTAAAAATTAAGGAGGAAAAAAATCCAAGTATATCATTAAAGAAAGCCAATTCATAGTAGGAGAAGAGAACTAGAAAAGAAAGGAACAGAGAAAAAGAACAAAAACAATGATAAAACAAGTAACAATATGGCAGTAAATACACACTTATCAATAATTACTTTGAATGTAAATAGACTAAAGACTCCATTCAAAGAACTAGGGTGATGGAATGCACAAGACAAACAAATAAAACAAGCCCATCTATATGCATTCCAGACCTAAAGATGTGTGCAGATTGAAAGGGAAGGGATGGAGAACAATTTATCACACAAATGGATGTGACAAGAAAGCCGAGGTGGCAATATTTATGTTGGACAAAATAGACTTTAAAGCAAAGAAGGATATTATATAATAATAATAGATGCAGAAAAACCATTTAACAAAGTACAACATCCATTTATGGTAAAAAAAAAAAAAAACCTCAACAAAGTAGGTTTAGAGGGAATATACATCCACATAATAAAGGACATATATGAAAAATCCACAGCTAACATCATACTCAATGATGAAAAATTGAGATCTATCCTCCTAATATCAGGAATAAGACAAGAATGTCCATTCTCACCACTTTTATTCAACATGGTACTGGAAGTCCTAGCCACAGTAATCAGACAAGAAAAAGAAATAAAAAGCATCCAAATTGGTAAAGAAGAAGTAAAACTTTCACAATTTGCAGGTAATATGATACTATATAGAGAAAACCTGAAAGATTCCACCAAAAAACTACTAGAAATGATAAATGAAGTTTGTAAGGTTGCAGGACACAAAATCAATGTACAAAAATCCACTGAATTTCCACACACCTATAATGAAGCAACAGAAGGAGAAATTAAGAAAGCAACTCCATTTACAATTGCACCAAAAGTAATAAAATACCTAGGAATAAAATTAATCAAGGGGATAAAATACCCGTACTATGAAAACTATAAAACACTGATGAAAGAAATTGAAGATGACACAAACATATGAAAAGATACTCCATGATTATGGATTAAAAGAACAAATACTGTTAAAATGTCCATATTACCTAATATAACTCACAGATTTAATGTAATCCCTATCAAAATACAACAGCATTCTTCACAGAACTAGAACAAATAATCCTAAAATTTGTATGGAGCCACAAAATACCCAAATAGCAAAAGCAATTTTAAAAAAGAAAAACAAAATTGTACAAATTTTAGGATTATTTGTTCCATTTCTTTGAAAAAAGTTGATGGTATTTTGATGGGGATTGCATTGAATGTGTAGATTGCTCTAGGTAGCTTTGACATCTTCACAATGTTTGTTCTTCCAATCCATGAGCATGGAACGTTTTTCCATTTCTTTGTGTCTTTCTCCATTTCTCTCATGAGTATTTTATAGTTTTCTGAGTACAGATCCTTTGCCTCTTTGATTAGGTTTATTCCTAGGTATCTTATGATTTTGGGTGCAATTGTAAATGAGATCGACTCCTTAATTTCTCTCTCTTCTGTCTTGTGGTGGTGTATAGGAATGCCACTGATTTCTGTGCATCGATTTTATATCCTGCCACTTTACTGAATTCCTCTATGAGTTCTAGCAGTTTTGCAGTGGAGTCTTTTGGGTTTTCCACATAAAGTATCATATCATCTGCAAACAGTGAGAGTTTGACTTCTTCTTTGCTGATTTGGATGCCTTTTATTTCTTTTTGTTGTCTGATTGCTGTGGCTAGGACTTCTAATACTATATTGAATAGCAGTGGTGAGAGTGGACATCCCTGCCACATTCCTGAACTTAGGGGGAAAGCTCTCAGTTTTTCCCCATTGAGAATGATATTCGCTGTAGGTTTTTCATAGATGGCTTTTATGATGTTGAGGTAGGTACCCTCTATCCCTATACTCTGAAGAGTTTTGATCAAGAAAGGATGCTGTACTTTGTCAAATGCTTTTTCTGCATCTATTGAGAGGATCATATGATTCTTATTCTTTCTTTTGTTAATGTATTATATCACGTTGAATGATATGTGGACGTTGAACCAACCTTGCAGCCCAGGGATAAATCCCACTTGGTCATGGTGAATAATCCTTTTAATGTACTGTTGGAGCCCATTGGCTAGTATTTTGGTGAGAATTTTTGCATCCATGTTCATCAAGGATATTGGTCTGTAATTCTCCTTTCTGATGGGGTCTTTTTCTGGTTTGGGGATCAAGGTAATGGTGGCCTCATAAGACGAGTTTGGAAGTTTTCCTTCCATTTCTATTTTTTGGAACAGTTTCAGGAGACTAGGTATTAATTCTTCTTTAAATGTTTGGTAGAATTCCCCTGGGAGGCCATCTGGCCCTGGGCTTTTGTTTGTTGGGAGATTTTTGATGACTGCTTCAATTTCCTTAGGGGTTGTAGGCCTTTTCAGGTTTTCTATTTCTTCCTGGTTCAGTTTTGGTAGTTGATACATCTCTAGGAGTGCATCCATTTCTTCCAGGTTATCTAATTTGCTGGCATAGAGTTGCTCATAATATGTTCTTAGAATTGTTTGTATTTCTTTGGTGTTGGTTATGATCTCTCCTCTTTCATTCATGATTTTGTTGATTTGGGTCATTTCTCTTTTCTTTTTGATAGTCTGGCCAGGGGTTTATCAATCTTGTTAATTCTTTCAAAGAACCAGCTCTTGGTTTCGTTGATCTGTTCTATTGTTCTTTTGGTTTCTATTTCATTGATTTCTGCTCTAATCTTTATTATTTCTCTTCTCCTGCTGGGTTTGGACTTTATTTGCTGTTTTTTCTCTAGCTCCTTTAGGTATAGGGTTAGGTTGTGTATTTGAGACCTTTCTTGTTTCTTGAGAAAGGCTTGTATTGCTATATACTTTCCTCTTAGGACTGCCTTTGCTGCATCCCAAAGATTTTGAACAGTTGTGTTTTCATTTTCATTGGTTTCCATGAATTTTTTTAATTCTTCTTTAATTTCCTGGTTGACCCATTTATTCTTTAGTAGGATGCTCTTTAGCCTCCATGTATTTGTGTTCTATCCTACTTTCCTCTTGTGATTGAGTTCTAGTTTCAAAGCATTGTGGTCTGAAAATATGCAGGGAATAATCCCAATCTTTTGGTACCAGTTGAGACCTGATTTGTGACCTAGGATATGATCTATTCTGGAGAATGTTCCATGGGCATTAGAGAAGAATGTGTATTCCGTTGCTTTGGGAAGGAATATTCTGAATATGTCTGTGAAGTCCATTTGGTCCAGTGTGTCATTTAAAGTCTTTATTTCCTTGTTGATCTTTAGCTTAGATGATCTGTCCATTTCAGTCAAGGGGGTGTTAAAGTCCCCCACTATAATTGTATTGTTGTCAATGTGTTTCTTTGCTTTTGTTATTAATTGCCTTATATAATTGGCTGCTCCCATGTTAGGGGCATAGATATTTACAATTGTTAGATCTTGTTGGATAGACCCTTTAAGTTGTATGGAACCAGAAAAGACCCCAAATAGCCAGGGGAATGTTGAGAAAGAAAAGCAAAGCTGGTGGCATCAAATTCCGGACTCAGCTCTATTACAAAGCTGTCATCATCAAGACAGTATGGTACTGGCACAAAAACAGACACATAGATCAATGGAACAGAATCGAGAGCCCAGAAATGGACCCTCAACTCTATGGTCAACTAATTTTCGGCAAAGCAGGAAAGAATGTCCAATGGAGAAAAGACAGTCTCTTCAACAAATGGTGTTGGGAAAATTGGACAGCCACATGCAGAGGAATGAAACTGGACCATTTCCTTATACCACACACAAAAATAGACTCCAAATGTTGAAAGACCTCAATGTGAGACAGGAGTCCATCCAAATCCTAAAGGAGAACACAGGCAGCAACCTCTTCGATCTCAACCGCAGCAACTTCTTCCTAGAAAATCGCCAAAGGCAAGGGAAGCAATGGTGAAAATGAACTATTGGGACCTCATCAAGATAAAAAGCTTTTGCACAGCAAAAGAAACAGTCAACAAAACCAAAAGACAACCGAAAGAATGGGAGAAGATATTTGCAAATGACATATCAGATAAAGGACTAGTATCCAAAATCTATAAAGAACTTATCAAACTCGGGCACCTGGGTGGCTCAGTTGGTTAGGTGACTGCCTTCAGCTCAGGTCATGATCCTGGAGTCCCGGGATCGAGTCCCACATCGGGCTTCCTGCTCAGCAGGGAGTCTGCTTCTCCCTCTGACCCTCTTCCCTCTCGTGCTTTCTATCTCTCATTCTCTCTCTCTCTCTCAAATAAATAAATAAATAAAATCTTTAAAACAAAAGAACTTATCAAACTCAACACCCAAAGAACACCCAAAGAACAAATAATCCAGTCAAGAAATGGGCAGAAGACATGAACAGACATTTTTCCAAAGAAGACATCCAAATGGTCAACAGTCAGAATGGCTAAAATTAACAAGTCAGGAAACGACAGATGTTGGTGGGGATGCAGAGAAACGGGAACCCTCCTACACTGTTGGTGGGAATGCAAGCTGGTGCAACCACTCTGGAAAACAGTAGGAGGTTCCTCAACAAGTTGAAAATAGAGCTACCATATGATCCAGCAATTGCACTACTGGGTATTTACCACAAAGTTAGAAATGTAGGGTTCCGAAGGGGTACGTGCACCCCAATGTTTATAGCAGTAATGTCCACAATAGCCAAACTGTGGAAAGAGTCAAGATGTCCATCAACAGATGAATGGATAAAGAAGATGTGGTGTATATATATATATATATATATATACATATACACATATATATATATACACACACACACACATACACACACACACACACACACACACACACACACACAATGGAATATTATGCAGCCATCAAAAGGAATGAGGTCTTGCCATTTGCAACGACGTGGATGGAACTGGAGGGTGTTATGCTGAACGAAATAAGTCAATCAGAGAAAGACATGTATCGTATGACCTTACTGATATGAAGAATTCTTAATCTCAGGAAACAAACTGAGGGTTGCTGGAGTGGTGGGGGTGGGAGGGATGGGGTGGCTGGGTGATAGACTTTGGTGAGGATATGTGCTATGGTGAGCACTCCGAATTGTGCAAGACTGTTGAATCACATATCTGTACCTCTGAAACAAATAATGTAATATATGTTAAGAAAAAAAAAGGAGTAGATAGCAGGAGGGGAAGAATGAAGGGGAGTAATATGGAGGGCGAGACGAACCATGAGAGACAATGGACTCTGAAAAACAAACTGAGGGTTCTATAGGGGAGCGGGGTGGGGGGATGGGTTAGCCTGGTGATGGGTATTAAAGAGGACATGTTCTTCATGGAGCCCTGGGTGTTATGCAGAAACAATGACTCATGGAACACTATATCAAAAACTAATGATGTAATGTATGGTGATTAACATAACAATAAAAAATTTTAAGAAAATAAAAAAAAAACAAAATTGTAAGTATCACAAGTCCAGGTTTCAAGTTATACTACAAAGCTTAGTAATCAAAACAGTATAGTATTGGTACAAAAAAATCGACATATAGAGCAAAAGAATAGGATAGAAAGCCCAGAAACAAACCCACGATTATGTGGTCAACTAATCTTTAACAAAAGAGGCAAGGATATGCAATGGGAAAAAGACGATCTCTTCAACAAACGGTGTTGGGAAAAAAGGACATCTATATGCAAAAGAAAAAAATGGGACCATTTTCTTACACCATACACAAAATGGATCAAGAGCCTAAATATGGGGGCACCTGCGTGGCTCAGTTGGTTAAGCGACTGCCTTCGGCTCAGGTCATCATCCTGGAGTCCCGGGATTAAGTCCCACATCGGGCTCCCTGCTGAGCAGGGAGGCTGCTTCTCCCTCTGACCCTTCCCCCTCTCATGCTCTCTCTATCTCATTCTCTCTCTTAAATAAATAAAATATTTTTTAAAAAAAGAGCCTAAATATGGGACCTGAAGTCATGAAAAATCTTAAAAGAGAGCACAGGTAATAATTTTGACATCAGCCACAGCAGTACTTTTCTACATATGTCTCCTCAGGCAAGGGAAATAAAAGCAAAAATGGTGAGGGGTGGGAGGGATGGGGTGGTTGGGTGATAGACACTGGGGAGGGTATTGCTATGGTGAGCACTGTGAATTGTGTAAGATTGTTGAATCACAGAACTGTACCTCTGAAACAAATAATACATTATATGTTAAAAAAAAAAAAGAAGAAGAAGAAGAAGATAGCAGGAAGGGAAGAATGAAGGGGGTAAATTGGAGGGGGAGATGAACCATGAGACACTTTGGACTCTGAGGGTTCTAGAGTGGAGAGGGATAGGAGGATGGGTTAGCCTGATGATGGGTATTAAAAAGGGCACGTACTGCATGAAGAGCACTGGGTGTTATACGCAAACAATGAATCATGGAACACTACATCAAAAACTAATGATGTAATGTATGGCGATTAACATAACATAATAAAGAAAAGGAAAAAAATTAAAAAATAATAAAAAATAATAAAAACTATTGGGACTACATTAAAATAAAAAGCTTCTGTACACCAAGGAAAAAAGCAAGAAAATTAAAAGACAGTGTACTGAATATAAGATATTTGCCAATGACACATCCAATAAATGGTTAGTATCCAAAGTATATAAAGAACTTATATAACTTAACACCCAAAAGACAAATAATCCAATTAAAAAATAGGCAGAAGACATGAACAGACATTTCTCAAAAGATAATTTACAGATGGCCAAAAAACACATGAAAATATGTTCAACACATTTCATCATCAGGAAAATGGAAAAATCACAACTACAATGAGATATCACCTCATACCTGTCAGGATGGCTAAATCAAAAACACAAAAAAATTGAGTGTCGGTGAAGATGTGGAGAAAAAAAGAACCCTCTTCTACTGTTGGTGGGAATTCAAACTGTTGCAATCACTGCAGAAAACAGTATGGAGCCTCCCCAAAAAATTAAAGATAAAACTACCCTACAATCCAGTAATGGCACTACTAGGTATTTACCCAAATAATATGAAAATACTAATTCAAAAGGATATATGCACCCCTATGTTTATTGCAGCATTATTTACGATAGTCAAGATATGGAAGCAGCCCAAGTGTCCATTGAGAGATGAATAGATAAAGAAGAAGTGGAAAATACATAACTCAGCCATAAAAAGGAATGAAATCTTGCCATTTGCAACAACACTGATGGAACTAGATAGTACAATGCTAAGTGAAATAAGTCATTCAGACAAAGACAAATACCATATGGTTTCATTCATATGTGGAATTTAAGAAACTAATGAGCAAAGAGGGGGAAAAAAAAAAAGACAAACCAAGAAACAGACTCATAACTATAGAGAACAAGCTGATGGTTACCAGAGGGGAGGTGGGTGGGGAAGGGTGAAAAAGGTGATGGAGATTAAAAGTACACTTATGATGAGTACCGAATAATGTATAAAATTGTGGAATCTCTATATTGTACACCTGAAACTAATATAACATTCTATGTTAACTATATTGGTATTAAAATTAAAAAAACTTAATAAAAAAGAAAAAAATGGATATTCTCAATGAAGATCACTAGTGGTCTGAAACAAGATCCCGCCTTCCTGCCATCTGCATTTTGAAAAACAGGAAAACTTTTGAGGGCTTTATTTCAGAAAAAAATATGGAGGCAAAGGAACCATATTTACCCTTCCATTTGATAAAGCAACAACAACAAAATGTGTGAAGAACTGGTATTCAAGATCTAGAGATCTAGAAGTGAAGTACAGTGATCCCTAAGAGAAGGGAAGCAAACAATCTGAGACTGACGTGAATATAAAGGCTTTTACATGAATATTCATAGCAACTTTGTAATAGCCAAAAAGTGGAAATAATTCAGATGTCAGTATAAGTTGTGTTATACTCATACAATGGAATACGAATTAGCAATAAAAATAACTGATCTATTAATACACACTGCAACATGTGTGGATTTTATTATGTTTATGTTGACTGAAAAAAAGAGAACATACTCTATGACTCCATTTATAATTTTTAGGAATACAAACTAATCTATGGTGACAGAAAGCAGGTCAGTGGTTGCTTAAAGATGAGGGAGACAGGAAGAAACAGGAAGTAGGGATCATAATGGGACATGAGGAGAATTTGGGGGTGAAAGAAATGTTCACTACCTTGATTGTGGCAATTATTTATGTATATTTTGATTATTTTTATGGGAAAGCTACATTTTATAACTAAACTTACCAAGTTAAACACTTCTTATAAGTAGTTATAAAAATTAAAAGGGAAGCTATTTTTTCAGCAGAGTAAAGCAAAATGAGTGCCACCAATAGCCTGATTTCCTCAATGACCATGCCTATTCCCCAAGTGCCACTTTCAATGGGATGGGCATTTATTCTCTCTGAAGAATTTGACTGATAGCTAACATGCAGGTAATGAATTCTTATAGACAAAGGCTTTTCCAAGGGCTCCTCCAGACTTCTGTCCTATGGTAGCATTAGCAGGTTTATTTCTAAGGGTGTCATCTCAACAACCTGTTACACCTCCAGTACCCCCAACAGCAGATTATTAATGGGATGCAAAGCTTTCTGTGATGCCCTCCCAGATCCCCGTTGTCATATCAGAAGCTAGCTTATTAACTTACCCTTCTTCTCCAAAACTATGATCCATAAATGGGGGAAGAAAGTGTTGATGTTGTGGAGAGGAAAAGAGTTTGGGTGGAGCTTACTTCATTTTTACCAATCTTCTAAGTACCTTTCTCTCTCTCTCTTTTTTTTAAATTTTATTTTATTATGTTACATTAATCACCATACATTACATCATTAGTTTTTGAAGTAGTGTTCCATGATTCATTGCATATAACACCCAGTGCTCCATTCAATATGTGCCCTCTTTAATACCCATCACCAGGTTAATCCATCCCCCCACCTCCTCCCCTCTGGAACCCTCAGTTTGTTTCTCAGAGTCCATAGTCTCTCATGGTTCGTCTCCCCCTCCGATTTCCATCCCCCTTCATTTTTCCCTTCCTACTATCTTCTTTTTTTTTTTAACGTATAATGTATTATTTGTTTCAGAGGTACTGATGGCTAATGGCTAAATAGCTAACCTACTCTGCCATTCTTGGAATAACTACTGTAGTCAAACAAAGACTCTTCTACTCTGGTTTTCTTGATTGGTTCAAAGTTACATCTGATACACACCTCTGAATTTAACCTAAGGTAAATACATTTTCTCTTGCTTAAAAAAAAAATTCTCCAAGATTTTGCATAGAGTCTGCCACCTGCTTTATAATTTTTAATCCTATCAGGATCTCAAACAGAATGTCAATCCTACATTATGGTACTATTTTGCAAGTGCCAGGTGACTCCATGTCAACATTTGTACAATAGACAAAAATTACCACTCTTCCATCATTTAAGATGGTGATGTCTCTTCAATAGGACCAAGGAACAAACAGAAAGTTACATAATTCTAGATGAAATGTGCCTAAGCGTGTACACATTTATACTCACTCAAGTGGCACATTCATATAGATAGGTCTGATGCAATGGAACACCTTTTCCAGGAGATGCTAAACTCTCTCACTAAAATTTCTTTATCTTGATAGAACTGATGGCATTTATCTCTGTCTTTTGGTTCTAAGACAAGACTATTTGCACCAAGCTGCCAATATAAATACTCTTTAAAGATCTCCTTGGTCACGTCCGAAAGAATATCCTACTTCATGAGAATTTCAAAGAGTATCTTGGCAACCTATTAGCAATGTAAACCTGAAGAAAAAATGAATAAATATTACTAAATTTGAATTTTCTTATTTGTAAAATAGAGACTACAGTGACTAACTAATAGTATTACAACAAGATTTTTAGAAGAAAATATTGTTAGCTGATATATATGGAAAAGTAAAAGATTTCCAGATTGTGCCTTCCAAAATGTCCAGACCTATGTTAAGCCTAATTAGGATCATTCTTCAGCTGGGAGAAATCAATTAATTAAGGAATACATAAAGGACAAATGATGGAATCAATGAATCAATGAAACAATGACTCAATGAATGAATAAAATTGAAAGTCTGTTAGGGTCATGATTTTTTCTTCTATGATGACTGAATCAAGGAGCATTTGAATGAAGACTGTCTCACACAGTTAATAGTTGCTTATATCTTTTCTGCGGTAACCCTCTACTATAAGTTCTTATATACCCATATCTGAGAGCAGACACTTTTGTTTTCCATAAAAAGAAAAATTAAAAAGATTTTCTATCTCCATTTCAATGGAGGTGCTACCAGTAGCTTTTAAATGGTAGTTTCTTTGGTTGTTTAATAGGTTAGTATTTTAACAAATCCAGACAGGTAACTATTAAACATTATAAACAGGAGTAAGTAAACATTCCTGATAAGGAAACAGAGTTATTTCCTTTCTCTCATTCTTTGCTAAGTTACCTTAAGGCCAGAAAGCTTGAGAACACTAGCATATGTACATATTGACATTGAATTTTTTCTGCTTCTTTTGGTCCTGTTCATTAATTTCAAACAGGCCTAATTAAATACATATGTCTAATAAACTTGTGCCTAAGATCCAAAAAGGAATGAAGAAAAAATTCCTTATGTTTCTAGGAAGTTTGAGAAGATAGGCAGGTCTATGTACACACATATGGGCATGGAATATGCAGGCCAAAAAACATATGGAAAACTCTAAACTTCCATATAAGCTGTTAGGCCACCTGCAAGAGATAGAAAATCAGATTAACATTGCCCTTTTAAAAAATCTTGTTTCCATTGTGGATATTATTCATGGGTCAGAGGGGAAACTTCTTGTTTGTTTTGTTTTCAGAGAATTGTATATCTTTTCTCCTTATGGAGTGAGAACAGAAAAAGTAAACAGGAGTGAGCAATAAATTCTGCAACATAAATAGTTTAATTAAATTGACTTTGATGCCCAGAGACTATCCCCAGAGATTTGGAAATTACCTGATCAAATATTTGCTTCCTAAATATGTTTACAGGTGAATTTCATGAGTATCAGGTTAGAAAACCACTAAATATAATAAAAGCAATTGGAGAACAAAGTGGACATAAGCCAGGGCTTCAGATTTAGTTTAGTCTTCAGTACACATTGTCAGAAAAGTTTAATGATACATTGAGGGGAAACAATTTATCAGATGAAAAAAAATACAATTGACCCCTGAAAAACAAGGGGGTTAGGGATACTGACCCCCACATGTAGAAAATCTTCATATAACATTTGTATGTTATATGTATTATATACTGCATCCTTATAATAAAGTAAGCTAGAGAAAAGAAAATGTTATTTAGAAAATCATTGGGAGTTTAAATACATTTACAGTCCTGTACTGTAAAAAATCCACATATAATTAGATCCATGCATTTCAAATCCATGTCATTAAGGGTCAACTGTACACATTCTTCAAATATCTGTCACTATAAAGGGAAGTTATTCACTTCAGCAGTCTTTGTGACATAAATTAGAAACCATGGAACAAAAGATAAGGAAGTAAAATTGGACACCATAAGCAGCCTAAAAAATTCAAGGGAGAATATCAGTAACTTACAATAGAAATAAGAAATTCTGTATATGTGTGTATTAAAAACAAGAAATTGATACAACATATCATATATACACATATATAATATATACATATATATTGTTGGAGATTGTAATAGTTTTTTCTTTTTTTAAAGAAAAAGAGAACAACAGAGCGAAGACAGAATGGAAATAACTAAAGACAGACAATAATTTGGAAACACAAGTCTACAACCAGTTCCGTGGGAGAAAGAAGTAGTAAAACCAGCACATATCTTTAAGAAAATGTGGTATAGGGGTGCCTGGGTGGCTCAGTCAGTTAAGAGTCAGCCTTCGGCTCAGGTCGTGATCCCAGGGTCCTGGAATCGAGCCCCGCATCGGGCTCCCTGCTCAGCAGAGAGTCTGCTTCTTCCTCTCCTTCTTCCCCCCCCGCTCATGCTCTCTCTCTCTCTCTCTCTCTCTCTATCTCTCTCTCAGATAAATAAATAAAATTTTCAAAAAAAACTGCAATATAGAAAAGCAAAAGTGATATCAAGAAAATAAACAAATGTCAGAACAAGCAAAAGAGAGGGGGAGAGAGGAGAGAGAGAGATGTTCCAGAACTAGTTCCAGAACTAACAAAAGATAAAAGTCCTCAGTTTTAAAGGGTTTAAAGAGTGTCAGCCAGGATAGATAAGGAAAATGCATAGCTACTCTTGAGAGGGACACTTCAAATGCTAAAGACAAAGAGAAAACTGTAAAAAATAACCCTAAAAGGAATAAGAATCATATTGACCTCAGACATTTCAACAGCAACTTAGAAAGTGTCTTGCCAATATAATTAACTCACCAAATAGGGGGAAAAAAAACAAAACAGTGAATAATATATTTTTTTTAAATAATGAAGAAAGTGAATTCTAAACACAGATTTTTTTTTTTTTTTTGTATACACCAAACTTATTTAATGTGAAAGACAATAAACATTCTCAGACATACACATCTTGGTATATTTAACAAGCAAAAATCTTTTTTGGATAAATGAACACACAGGAACAGTACTTTGAAAAGAAGAAAAATAGTCAAGGAAGTTTCTGTAAGATATACGAACATATGTGTTAGCCAGAAGATGTGAAAGTTTGTGAAAAGGAACAGAAAGATAACAGGTAGAGAAGATATGGGTGATGTTCCAAACCATTAAATATCTAATATCTAAAATGTATAAGGAACCCCTGTATTTCAAAAAAGAAAGAGCCAATAAACTATCCATATTACATTGAAATCTCAGTAAAACATGGAAATATTTGCAATATTTCACTGAAGAGGAAACAGAAATGAGAGAAATTATGTCAGTTTTGTAAGACCACACTTGTAGCAAGTGATTTGGAATTTTGCATAATTTAGTAGTGTTTCATTTGTCACTTCCAAACTCACTAAGATTAAGTTTACTTCTGTTTATTGATAGGAATTTTTTTTAATATATGGGGGGTGGTTTGAGAGGGGTGGAAGGAGAGGGCAAGAGAGAATCTTAAGCAGGTTCCAAGCCTAGCATGGAGCCCAACGTGGGGCTCAGTCTCACAACCCCAAGATCAGGACCTGAGCCAAAATCAAGAGTCAGACACTTAACCAACTGAACCACCCAGGTGCCCCTATCGATAGTAATTTAGTAAAATTGTTGGGCAACGAATATATGGGAAGTTCACAATCTACTCTATGGTATAAGGATTTCCTTGGATTGTGTTTGTGAGACTCTTCATTGATCCACTCATTAAGAATGTCTTCTTTGATTCAACTCAGTATTCCCATTATGAAGTATAAATATGAGTTATGCAAAGCTCATGTGGCATGGGAGTGGGGCTGAGAAATTGATGTCTTCAAAAAGGAGGTGGGAGATGTCCAACTGTACCTTGTAGGCTGATGAGGAGGCTTCTACTGTAAGCAAAACAGAAAAGACTACCTCCAAGAGCAGAAGTAGAATTTGAAATGATATGAAACCTGATTATGAAATGTTAATTGGAAAAAGAAACCATGAAATATAATTGATTTGACTTTAAGATAAACCTCTAAGCTCTGTAAATATAAAAAAAAATGAAAAGACTTTTGCATAGTAACTGCTTCCTGGATAAAGCACTTTTCTGAGTATGACTCTTTTAGCAAGACTTGTAGAAACAAAAGAAGAAATGTAGCAACAATCACTAAATTCTACTCTTGAAACTAACATTACACTATATTGTAACTAATTAGAATTTAGATGAAAATTTGAAACAAAAAATAAACTTCTTAAGGTTAAACAAAACAAAACAAATAAATAAAAACATAATGCTAGCATATTAGCAAGGATATGTGCCAGTAGAGGACAAGCTTAATGTAAGAGAGTGAAGATATCCATAAGATATAAAAGTGAATACAAAAAATGCTGAGTAAAAAAATTGTTAATGCAATACACTCAAAAGAAAACAAAAATAAAATAGCAATATTCATTAAAACTACAGCAGGAAAAAATGTTAACAAATAAAAGTGTAGAATTTCATTAACAAAGAAGCAAAATACCTGTTTTCACAGTTAATATTATCTGATCAAATGCTTCAGTTAAAAAAAATTCTGAGGAATAAATAAGGAATGTTTGATTTTGCTTGTATGAAATACCTAAGAAAGGCAAATTCAGAGGCAGAAAGTAGGCTAGAGTTGACCAGGATCAGGAGAGAAGTAAGAATGGGAAATTGTTGCTTAATGTAAGGTACAGAATGTCTGTTTCAGGTGAGGAAAATGTTATGGAAATAGCGGTGATATGTGCACAGCATTGTAAATGTAATTAATGCTGTTAAACTGCACACCTAAAAATGGTTATATGCAAATTATATATTTTTTACAATAAAAATGTTAAAAACAGACTCTTATGAGTAAATGTACATAATAACAAAGATAACTTCAGCTATTACTCTTAAAGCACTATGGTTAAAATAAATGTCACAGAATGGTTGACTATAAGCAATATTTAAATTAGATCACAAAGATGCTGACAACAACAAATACAGGCATAGTTATGTTATCAGTAGTCAAAAGGTAATTTAACATGATCAATTATGTCTTATTTCCAAAAGGAAATATTCCATGGAGTTCTAATAGTCAATAAATTGTGTATATTTTTGTTCATAAATTTTCAAAATAAAGCAAACTTTCCAAAAATAAACATATTTTTAAAATTCATGCTATAGTGGTAAGGTAGATTTCATATAAAATATCCCATTTTTTAATATTTACCTCTTTTTTTTAAACTCAGGCTTTTTTTATATTAAAATCATTTTATTATTCTTAATATTATGATATGGTTGTACATTTTCTTTCCTTGAATTTTTTCATAGCGTGTCAAATACCTCCTTAGATCAAAACCCAGCCCCAGCACTCTATATGTATATTAATTTAAATGATTTATTTCACGTTCCTGAAATGTATACAAGGTGCAGAAAGAATAGAATCATCAATCATCTCTTTTGGAGGGGAAAACGAGTGAGGGAAGGCTTCACAGTGGAGATGATGTCTAAAGTGAGTTTGAAGGTTCTTAAATACGGTCAAGAAACAACAGTTGGTCATTATTGGGCATTGTTCCTCCTGCCCACCTCCACTCTTTAACAATTGTCGTTCATTTTGTTTGTTAAAATATCCCTTCACTTCTCTCTGGAAAATAATATAACTTTACTAAAACAAAACTTGATCTAAACTTGACAGCTCTTTGAAATTTTACTAAATAGAGAACACAAGAAAAGTTTCAGGCTTGTTTTTCTCTGTAGCCAGCGATACTCAAGACTGTTTTATAGCATACAGGTGGTCCTCTCTGCAGAGCAGTACCAGACTATAAACAGGACTACCAGTAGAAACCAGGCAAGGTAATCTAAATAACCAATGGGGAAAAATCCAATTGTTCTGTCATCTTTAAAAATGTCTGTCAGAACATTAAAATCTCTTTAACTGTTGCTTATGAACATATAGAGAAATAGGAATAAAAGTGCAGTTAGTACCCTGTAATTTAAAACATTGGAAACATTGAGAATCAAGGTGTTTCAGTTCTTTGTGAAAACGGTATCAAGAATAGTGAAGCACAGCATAAGCAATATAGTCAATAATATTGTAATAAACTTTATATGGTGACAAATAGTAACTACACTCATCATAGTGAGCATTTCCTAATGCATATAATTGTCAAATCACCATATAGGACACCAAGATTTTATGTCAACTATTCTTCCATAAAAAAAAAGTTTGAAGACTTCTTATCTTCCATACAGGTTATGTTATGACACTAGCGCTAAGTTTGAATTAACTTTAAACATTTTCTCGTTTGTGCTGTAAATCTCATGAAATATCTTTGAGCATTCCTTTAGTGTGCAGTATTTGCTGGTTCACTCACTCTGGGATATCTCTACCCTTTTCCTTACAGCCACTTCCTCATACATATATGCCAGTAATTTTGTCTTTACTGTCCCTCTATCTGCCTATCCAGAGTCTTGCAAACATGTCAATGCCAAGATTGTCATGGTCAGCTATTTCTTCTACAACTCCATTTACATTCTATTAAAATTTCATTTTCAGAGTCATCCTTTTGTATTTCTTTGTTGCACTTTCTTCTTTGTTGGACAATTTCTTCACTTTCTTTCTTTCTTTCTTTCTTTCTTTCTTTCTTTCTTTCTTTCTTTCTTCTTTCTTCTTTCTTTATATTTTTTAAGATTGATTTTTTTATTTTAGAGAGAGAGAAAGAGAGCAGGGGGGAAATGCAGAGGGAGAGAGAGAATCCTGAAGCAGACTCCCCGCTGAGCCAGAGCCCCAACACAGAACTTGATCCCAGGGCCCTGAGATCATGACCTGAGCCAAAACCAAGAGTCAGCTGCTTAACCAACTGAGCCTGGCACCCCTATTTATTTATTTATTTATTTTCAAAATGTCATGTGTGTTTATTGCTGTGAGACCAGGAGGCAATACAACTGTGCACTTTACTATTTGTGCATGAAGTAAATAGGATACACTACGATGCATCTTATAAGATGACCAATCACTAACAGGTGGCCCGATTAATCATTGATCATCGTGCTAATCTGTTATTTACATAGTGATTTGTGGACTAAAGAGCTGGCAATGGTATTCGTACTTTATGCAATTACTCACACTTTATGTACCATGGCAACTGAAATGCAATTTGTATTGTTGAGGATTTGGTATTTAGGTAAACTATAGTAGTTGAAATCTAGGTATATCAGAACGGTACAGAGTGAAGACTGCCTATGCAAGTAGTTTGCACTATTCTCCAATACAATGACATAAACATTTTTAAACCCCAAAAAAGTTAAAAGAAATTTATAATGAAGTCCTGTATCACCACCTTATAGTTTCTCAAAGATATATTTTATGTATTTGTCTTACTCATATCTACCCATTTAGCTATCCATCTACCTACTTGTGCATCCATCGTTTTATGTAAATTTATTTTAAAGTAAATTGAAGACGTTAAACTCTTCCCTAAATATTTCAGCATGCTAATCATTAAAAATAATTATCTATTTGCTCATAGTATTTTTGACTTTTTATATACACTTTACATAAATAAAATACACACATCAAAAGTTTACATTCTCTGGGATTTAACATATGTATATACCTTTGGAATTCAAACATTTAGCAATATAGAGAACATTCCTATCCCCTCAGAATTCATCATGCTATTCTGAGTAAATTCCCATACCCATTCCCAAGAGACAGTAACTGTTCTGATTATTTTTGCATCATAGATTAGTTGTATCTATCTTAGAATTTTATATAAATAAAATAAAACAGAATATACTTTTTGTATCAGTCTCTTTTTACTCAGTAAAATACTTTTGAGTCATCCATGCTTTTGTATATATTAGTAGTTCATTCTATGTTTGTTCTGGCTGAGTAGTATCACATTTTAGGACTATACTGCAATATATTTAGCCATTTTTCTTATTGATGGAATTTTAGGGTATTTCCAGATTTTGGCTATAATAAATAAAAGTTACAATAATCATTCTTGTACAAGCAATTTTGTGAACACATTTTCATTTATCTTTGATAATTCTGAGAAGTAGACTTGCTGGGAAGGAGCATATTTAGGTTTTATTTTTCCCTTATAATATTTAGTTTTATGAGAAGCTTCCAGACATTTCTTCACTCTGTTAATAATTTTTCATTCCTGTCAAAAATTTATATGTGTTCTAGCTGTTCTACAATTTCACCAATATTTCATGTTGCATATGTTTTCATTTTAGCTGTTTTAGTGAGGATGTACTGGTATCAAATCGTGGCTTTAAACTGCATGTCCTTGATGACTGATGATGTTGAGCATGTTCTTGTTTTTTGGGTTATTGATATAACTATTTTTATGAAGTGTCTGTTTAGAAGCTTGCACATTTTTATTGAGTTTGTTGCATCCATTATTGAATTGTAAAGTTCTTCATATATCAAAATAGCAGTTTTTGTCAAACTCTTTATTTAAAATTTTCTACCAATCTGTGTCTTGCTGATTCATTTTTAACAATGTGGCTTGATGAGTGTTTTTTTAATGTTGCTGAAGTTAAATTATTAATTTTTAATTTAAGTTTGTTGATTTTGAGTTTTTGTCTAAAAATTATTTGTCCACTCCAAATCCCAAATATATTCTTGTATGTTTGCTTCTAACATCTTTATGGTTTTGACTTTAGTATTTATGTCTATGCACTATCAGAAATTAATTTTTTGTATATGGTATGAAGAAAGGGTCCAGAGTCACTTTGGTTTGAATATGGATAGCCATATTTTTTGAGCACCATTTATTGAAAATACTTACCTTTCTCTATTGTATTACATTAGTGACTTACTAAGAACCACTTTGACCACATAAGAATAAATTTATTTCTGGTCATATATTCACCTGATAGCCAATGACACTGATAATATCTGTTGTTAGTTCTAATGTTCATTTTATAGAGTTCTAAAAATTTTTTACATAAGTTATAATACCATCCTCAAACATTTTACTTCTTCAATTCTGAACTTTAAGCACACTTTTTTTTCTTTCCTTAATAAAAGACCTAGAATCTTGAGTAACATTTTCACTAGAAGTAAGGAGACTGAGAATCCTTACCTTTATTCTTCTGAGAGTATACAATATACTCACTATTACATGTGATGTTACCTATGGGGTTGTTTTGTTATTGTTCAGAAACAGAGAGAGAGAAATTTATAATTTCTTTAAAAGATAAATTATACACAATCATAACCATACATATCTCTAGAGTCTAAGTATGATTCAGAAGTCACAGAAAATTCATCTTGCTAGAATTACAGAAATAAAATAAAGACTATTGTTAAAACAATAAAACCACAAAGAGACCATTTGAAAGGAATGCAATTTGTATGATGTGACCTTATAAAATGGCCCCTTTAGAAAAAGTGATAAAATAAAAATAAAAAGAAATAAAAGGCATCCAAATTGATGAGAGAAAAGTAAAACTGTCCCCTATTGCAGATGACATGATACATGATACTATTATACAGAAAACCCTAACAACTCCACCAAAAAACTACTAGAACTGATAAATGAATTCAGTAATGTCACAGGATACAAGATTAAAATACAGAAATCTGTTGCATTTCTGTACACTAATAATGAAATAGCAGAAAAGAGAATTAAGAAAACAATCTCGTTTACAGTTGCACTAAGAATAATAAAACACCTAGGAATAAATTTAACTGAGGAAGTGAAAGACCTGTCCTTTGAAAACTGAAAAACTCTGATGAAAACAATTGAAGATGACACAAACATATGAAAAGATAGTCCAGGCTCACAGATTGGAAAAATTAATATTATTAAAATATCAATCCTACCCATAGAAATCTACAGACTTAACACAATCCCTATAAAAATACCAACAGCATTGTTCACAAGACTAGAACAAACAGTAAAATTTATCTGGAACCACAAAAGACCCCAAATAGCCAAAGCAATCTTGAGAAAGAAGAACAAAGGTGGAGGTATCACAACCCCAGATATAATGATATACTATAAAGCTATAGTAATCAAGACAGTATGGTATTGGCACAAAAATGGACACATAGATCAATAGAACAGAATAGAGAGTCCAGAAATAAACCTACGCTTATGTAGTCAATTAATCTACAACAAAGGAGGCAAGAATATACACCAGGGAAAAGAAAATGTCTTCAACAAATGGTGTTGGAAAAACTCGACCGCTACATGCAAAAAAATGAAACTGGACCCTTTTCTTACACTATACACAAAAATAAACTCAAAATGGGTTAAAGACCTAAATGTGAGACCTGAAACCATAAAACTTTTAGAAGAAAACATAGGCAGTAATTTCCTTGACTTTGGCCATAGGAACATTTTTCTAGATATGGCAAAGGGAGGAAAAGCAAGATTAAACTATTGGAACTACACCAAAATAAAAAGCTTTTGCATAATGAAGGAAATAATCAAAGCAACAACAAGGGAACCTGCTTCATGGAAGAAGATATTTGTAATGATATATCCAATAAGGGGTTAATATCTAAAATATATAAAGAACTCGTACAACTCAGCATCAAAAAAACCCAAACAATCGGATTAAAAAATGGGCAGAGGACCCGAATAGACATTTTTCCAAAGAAGACATACAAATGGCCAACAGACACATGAAAAGTTGCTCAATATCACTAATCATCAGGAAATTGCAAATCAAAACCACAACAAGATATCACCTTAAACCTGTCACAATGGCTAAAATAAGAAACACAAGAAATAACAAGCATCGACAATGATGTGGCAAAAAGGGAACTCTAGTGCACTATCGGTAGGAATGCAAATTGGTGCAGCCACTGTGGAAAACAGTTTAGCGGTTCCTCGCATAATTAAAATAAAAATACCATATGATCCAGTACTTCCACTACTGGACATTTTTACCCAAAGAAAAGAAAACACTAATTTGAAAAGATATATTCACTCCAATGTTTATCACAGCATTTTTTACAATAGCCAAGATGTGGTAGCATCTTGTATACACACACACACACACACACACACACACACATACATATATATGTATGTACACACACACATATACATATATATGTGTGTACACACACACACACACACACACACACACACAGTGGAATGTTACTCAGCCATAGAAAAGAATGAGATCAGGACTCCTGGGTGACTCAGTTAAGCGTCTGCCTTGGACTTGGGTTATGACCCCAGGATCCTGGGATTGATTCCCTCATTGGGCTCCCTGCTCTTGGGCTCCCTCTGCCTGCCACTCCCCCTGCTTGTGCTCTCTCTGTCTTTCTGTCTCTCTCTCTAACAAATAAATAAATAAAATATTTTTAAAAAAAGAATGAGATCTTGTCATTTGCAACAACATGATGGACCTAGAAGATATAGTGTTAAATGAAATAAGTCAGAGAAAGACAAATGCCATATGATTTCACCTATACGTGGAATTTAGGAAACAAAACAAATGATCAAAGAAAAAAGAGAGACAAACAAAAACAAACTCTTAAATACAGAGAACAAACTGATGGTTGCCAGAGGACAGGTGGGTGGGGGATGGGTGAAATGGATGAGGAAGACTAAGAGGTATAGACTTCCAGTTACAAAATAAATAAGTCATGGAAGTGAAAGTTATGACATAGGGAATATAATCAATAAGATGGTAATAATATTCTTTAGTGACAGGGACTACACCATCTGTGTTGATAATGAGTAATGTATAGAGCTATTGAATCATTATGTTGTACACCTGAAACTAATGTAACTAATTATTGATTGATTTTTCTTATTGAAGTATAATTAATTTGGAAAAAATGGCCCCTTTAATATTCCTTTTAATGATCTAGTAGAGTAATTCTCTATTAATTGAATGATTTTACTTTTCTTCTCACAGGTCTTGTGGGTTATATTTAGGCTATGAGAATATATTTCATATTTTACTTTTGTTGGAAAAAAGAACACTATCTTGTCATTTGTAGTTCTTCAAGTACCATAGGGTGATTTATATTCAGGTTTATGCAACATAAAATATAAAAGTAAAATCATTGCCTTTTCTAGTTTGAATTAGCTGATTTATATCCAAATTTCTTGTTTCTTCAACAGTATTTTTTGTCTTTCCTTTGTACGCTCCATCAGCACATTAGTTAAGCTTGGATTATTCTCTTCAGTTACTTTTCATTGTGCAAATTAAAGCTATACCTGACTTTAAAAATCTCCTTATCAGTGTACACATCAGTAAACCCCAACTCCAAGTGTCTGGAACCAAGCTAATAAAGATTAATTCATTCATTTAACAGATGGTTACAATGTTATTAAAATGCAAATGATTGGTTTCTGCTAATTGTTCAACATCAGAAACAATTAATCAGGGGATTTTTTTCATTTTCTAATAGCCTTTGTAGAGTTTACCTTCAGAGATTAACATAAAAGACAAATATGTAAATTTCTCTCACTAACCTCAGGAGAGTCAATCAACTTGAAAGAAAAGTAGAATAATGATTATATATTTATAGTAATGGGAAGAATCCTTTTGGTACTGTAATTTGCTCCTGAATTGTTTTGCACCCAATTTAACTAGTCTCCATATAATTATGTTTACTGGAATATCTATTCAAACGTAATGGGATTTGGTGCTTTACTTTGAGTCAAAAAAAGATAATCTAAGAGTTTGAAGTAAATAAACTGAGATATGATGGTCGTTCTCACAGAATAGTAACATTGTAACATTGAGGGAGGTAATATTTCAGATATGCTAAATAATGTGAAATTAAAGCCCAAAGTATTTCATCCATTCATCCTTTCACTCAATAACTTTCTAATGAATGATTCATTGTATTAGTTTTGTTCCTCTGATAAGCAGAAGTCAAAATGTCATGAGAGGTGCAACAGATTTATTGGGGGAAATACTGGTGGACAATAAAATGAAGAGCGATGTAGAGCTGAGCAGGGAGGGTCTCAGACTTAGAACACAGGTCTGAAATCTGGGCGAGGGGAGATAGAAGAATTAGATAATAGGAACCACACACTGCCACACAACTATGAGAAAGTCGTGGCTGGACCACTACGGGGATGCTGAATGAACAGTGATCAGAAAGTCCCTATGTAATTTCCTGTAGAGTACAGTTTCAAGCATTAGAAAATAGTATAATCAGATCTAAGCTCCCAGTCTTTCCTTCTCTAGCCTTAACTCTCTAGTCATTTAACCATTTACTAAAAATGGTGATTTAAATTCCAATTAATCTTGTGAAACAGTACAGTGTATATTAAGTCTGTACTGAAGGTGTTGTTCCCAATTGAACTCTATGCTTCCGAAATACTCAGGTCACTAAAAGGTACAGCAAAACTATTACATCTTTGTCTAGGAGACTATCTGTTGTGACAGCTGAAGTTTGTTTTCTGGAGGAAAAGGTTTTGCACGGATTGAGAAAGCAGATTCACAACTCTGTGGCTAAATTTTGGCTTCATTTAATTTAAATACATTCATACATCTTGCTTTTAGATTGTTTATTTCCTGACCTATTTTAGGACAACTCAGTGTATGCTCCTCGGTATCTAAATAAAATAAAGATGACCAAAGTTTTTCCAAATAATAACCAAGCATTTAAAATTAGGGATCATAGTCAATTGTAAAATTATGTCTTCATATATAAAACGATAATTGAGTTGTTCTACTATAGAAAAAAAGAGAGGCATCTGGTGGCTCAGTCAGTTAGGCATCTGCCTTTCGGCTCAGGTCCTGGTCTTGGGGTCCTGTGATGGAGCCCCATGTCAGGCTCCCTGCTCTGCAGGGGGCCTGCTTCTCCCTCTCCCTCTGTCTGCTGCTCCCCCTGCTTTTGCTCTCTCTCTCTCTGTCAAAAAAAAAAAAAGTCATATAATTAAGGATATACACATTATATCAAATTGACTTTGCAATTCCTTTGCAACCTAGATTTGCAAAAATGGATATAATGTCATTCTAAATCTTCATTAACAAATAATATTGATTAATACATACTTAACTTGGTGATTGTATATTAATTTAAGAAAAGACTAGTGTCTGTGCTTTGCATAACTTTGTATCTTTCAAAATGATCAATATAATCTCAAAACCAAATGTACTTTATATGAAAACTATGATCCTAACCCTATATTATAAAGGTTTTTGTAACCGAATTAATGGATCCTTACCAAAACTTTAAAATTTTAAAGATATATACTTATACCTATTGAATTTACATACTGACCACATATGATTTTTTATTTTATAATGTTTGCTATTAAATATTAAATATCAGAATTTAATATAAACAATATCTATATGTAGTTAGTATATTAAGATAAAATATATTATTCTTAAACTATATGAATAAAATTTTAAAAGCAATATGTAAATTCGAGTATATAAAATATAGAATAAATAAACCACTTGATTTTTTTCTCATTTTTCCATTGCCTTGTACTTTTTCTTACATAGTTAGGGATGATACATTCTATGTCTATTTTACAGATGAAATAGCTATATTTTAAAGAGAGTAAGTATAATATGCACATTAACTCAGATAATAAATTGTTTATCCAGAATTTAAAGTATTTTTGACCACACTCAGTATTTTATTAATTTGTTGCACATTTCTTTATTTTAAAATAGTCTACATTTGCCTTACATTTTAATGAAAGCTGATTGACAAGTAGTAATATATAACTTTATTTTTTTATATGTATCTGAAAGACAATGTTTTTTAAGACTGAGTTAATATTGTCCAAAAATTTCTGGTGATTATTTTAAGAGTGAACATAATTTATATTTTTACTGTCAAACCATACTGTAATGGCTTTGATAAGGAAAAGATGTAAAAAATGGCTAGGATTATTGCAGTTGGGCTTGCATAATATTTTTATGGAACAGATAGACACTTGAACATAGAGTTTTATAATAAATTAGTGTCATAAAGTTTTACTATGATAATTAGTACAATCACAAGCAAAGCACACATTATAATAAGCATGACTCACGTATCCTTATTCTCTAAGGAAGCCTATACTAGAATCCAAATCTTTATCAGGAGGTGAGTTGGAACCATTGAACTAAAATAAGAGATTTAGATTTATGTTAAACATAATCTGAAAAATAGACCAATTCACTGAATGTATCTGAAGAATCATCTTTTGAAAAAATCAAACTTTCCTTTTTTGTATTTCTATTACTCAGCATTCATAACAAATCTTTTGACTGACATATTCTTTGTTTAGGTGTCTAAATATTTCAAAGTAAATTTTCTCAAAGAGACATAAACGGATATATTTCTAGAATATGCGAAATCTCTATGGATAAACTTATATTTGCATTCTAATTGTTATGCTAATCTAGCCACCTAAACAGATACTCACAATTCACAGAAACCCTTAAACTGAGGTCTTTTAATTTACACTATGACCCTAAAAATTTAAATATTTGCATCTTTCTTTGTATTCATGACATGTAGTGTTATTTTAATTGTTTGGAGATAATGAGAAACAAAGATAGGTGGACTTAATTAATACAGCAAGCCCTGTTTCCAAAGAAGGCAGATCAGCTTCAAGGCTAATTGACAATAGTTCAAGTAGAGCAGAAATGGCAGACCTATATCCCACAGGTTAGGCATATCCCCAGTTGTCTAACTTGACTCATACAGGATTAAAACAATGAGTAATAATTCATTGGATACCATAAATACAAGAGATTTCAAGAAAATTCTAGACTTCTGGTATATCTTGAAAAATGTAAATGATCAATATGGGTCTCTTGTACCCACTTGGAAACAATGTGTTGCAACTGAGTACCACCTATTCCATTTGTGTTGATAAGTGTTTTTCAGTTATCACTTTGTGGATTGCTTCATTAGTTTATCTTACAGACATTTGGAATGATGCTCCATAAAAAGAAAATAAGTTTTAGAATACCTAACTTATACAGCACACTTGATTTTAAACATGCTGCACTAAAAGCAAATTTTATTCTGCTAAATAACACCATTCATTTATTTTAAAAATGCTGTTTAGTTTTATTCATTTTATAGTTTGGTTTGATATTAATATACTTTTCTTTTTAGGGAAATTAATGCTTACTTTCAGCCTATGAATGTCACTGAATTTAAAGTAAGTTTCTTGTAGGGGCGCCTGGGTGGCTCAGTCAGTTAAGCATCCAACTCTTGATTTCGGCTCAGGTCATGATCTCAGGGTCATGAGCCCCATATTGGGCTCCACACTTAGCAGGGAGTCTGCTTGAGATTCTCTCTCTCCCTCTCCCTCTATTCCTCCCTCTCCCCATTCGCTCGCTCTCTCTCTCTCAAATAAATAAATAAGTCTTAAAGAAAATTGTAAATTAAAAAAAAGTGAGTTTATGGTAAACAACACATACTTGAGCCATGGTTTTTGTTTGTTTCTTTAATCCACTCCGCCAATCTTTGCTTTTCAAGTGGTATGTTTACACTGTTTACATTTAAGGCACTTTCTGCTATGTTATGGCTTAAGGATGTTATTTTACCATGTTTTCTATTTGTTTCCTGTTTCCTTATTTCTATTTTTTTACTTTCTTGTGCATTATGTAAACATTTTTTAAGACTCTTTGATTTATTTATAGTGTTTTTGAGTGAGTCAGAGTTTGTAAGGTTTTTTTCAGGTTTTGTTCATAACAAATTAGCATAAGGCAGGTGGCTTAAACAACATTTATTTCTCACAGTTATGGAGGCTGGGAAGTCCAAGTTAAGTCTGAAACTCCAGTGATACAAATGATGGATCTCTTTTATTGTCCCACATGTCCTCGGGGCTCTGCTTATTTTTATTTTATTTTTTTATTTCATGCATTTTCAAAATGGTCTTTAATGATTATCTTATTTTTGTTTTTTTAAAAATCTGTTACTATATTTTCTAATTCTATAATTTGCATTCTTTTATAATCTCAATTTTCCCCAGAGTTTCTAACTGTTTTTTTTTCACTTATCCAAGAGAATTCATAACTGCTTGTTGAACCATTTTTATGATTGCTACTGTAGTGTCCCTGCATTCCAGTATTCTCGATGTTGGCAGCCCTTGATTGTCTTTTCTAATTCAAGCTGTGATTTTCCTAGTTTTTGGCATGATGGGTAATTTTTAATGATATCATGGACACTTTGACATTTATTATTTAAGAATTCATTCATTCATTCATTCATTCATTCACTCATTGATTCATTTAAGCAAGTATGCACCCTGTTAAATTTAATCATGCAGATCATGGCATACTTTTGTGGGCTGTTGTAACAATGACAATCAATTTGCAGAGCCTTTATGGTACCATTTTGGTCTGGTTGGCTTACTCCCTGCTGCTGGTCCTTGTTCATTCTGCTTGAGAGGGAAGAAGGAGCTCCTCTGAACCAGACCTTGTGTGGGGTAAGAGTCTCCAATCCACAAAAATGACAATGCTTCCCTAGCAGGTACTTCTTGTGGCAGAATATTTTCTTGAGTGTGGGGGACAGAGAGTTCTTCATGAGCAGAACATTTATGGAAGTTGGATCACCCTTGCCAGGTTATAGAATGTCATTGCTTATAAGGGGATTCTTAGGTGTGATGAGAAAGGACATGCATCTTCTGGCTGCTTACTATCAGCAAAGGGCCCAGGCAATCCTCATTGCTCATTTTGATAGGCTTGCCTGGTATTGTTGTCAGGATACCCACTCAGTTAAGTGGACAAATGAATCTACCCGAGCCATAGTCTGTTGTCAGGTCAGATGTCCAAAATTCCAGGCCTGGATTGTCTTCTTCCACTGGGAAAGATTCTAAGATGCCTTGCCACTATTTTGTTCCAATTTTTGAGTCCCTAATCAATTTACCATCCTCTTTCTACTTTTCAGAGGTCTATTTTGGTTGTCGCTGGCATTATTTCTAGGAATTATACCTCTTCTTAGAGGAAAGGAGCAAGGAGAGACAAGTCTATGCGGTCTGGGATAGACCAAATATAGCTTTGTCCAAATATCAATTGTACAGTAACTCTTTATCTTTTCCTTTGCTTTTTTTGTTGGCTGATTTTGGGGGTATTTTGTATGCTTTGTATAAGATATGTATATCAAATCTAGATTTAATTTTTTTTTTTACAATTTATTTGAATTGTTCTGGTACCTGTTATTTTTTTTTCTTGTTTTGGTTATTTTTTTTAATGGTTAATCCATTCCTTAAATATGAGAAGCATTACATTAGATGCAGTAGATATATTAAAACTTTGGCTTTCTCATATATTAAATCATATTACAGCAAGATTTTGCTGACCTAGGAGACATTTAATGTCTTTAAGGTGACTCAACATTACTTCTCAGTTCTATCATGCACCTATTTTACAGTTGGACTCTCAAAAATCAATGCTTTCCTCATTTCAAGTGTCTTTAACTCAAATTACTGGAACTAATTATAATATATAATAACATGTTTAATCTTTATGACCATTCTATGTAATAGTTTTTGTTATGCATTTTTCATAGAAGTTCAAAAAAGGTTAAATAACTTTCCTGTGGTTGAACAAAGATTGATGCACATTTCTTTCATTTTAATCCTCTTAACTTTCCCATGATAAATTTTAATAAATATACCCGTATAGAAAATTTCTTAAAGTTTGTGATTATACCATCTTGAGAAACGTGGAAAGAGTAAATGTCAATTGTGTTTATAAATGCCTATTACTTGATAAAAAGGCTAGGACAACAACTTTTACTCATAACAGATGCCAACAATAATGTTTTACTTCCTAGTATTAGTAATCTTGCTTCTGTAAGTGAAATAATAAAGAGGTAAGCACTATAGAAAGTGTTTTCCTCAATTATATGATATTGTCCCTCCAGGTTCAGAAAAGGCTAATATTAATTTTTGATTAAACAGTAATTTCAGGGGAAGCTCTTCTTATTTATTTCAATCTAATCAAATCTTAGATTAACTGATTCTTTCTATGGCTTCTAAAACAAATACTTACTGGACTCCTTTAATAGTAATTTTTCTTCTGGTAACCTATGTTTTCTATCCCACAAATTGAGTTATGTGCTTACCAAGGATCATTTATGTGGGGATGCCTGGGTGGCTCAATCGGTTAAGCATCTGCCTTCGGCTCAGGTCAGGATCCCAGGGTCCTGGGATTGAGCCCTGCATCAGGCTCCCTGCTCTGTGGGGAACCTGCTTCTCCCTCTCCTTTTGCTGCTCCGCCTGATTGTATTCTCTCTCTCTCTGTCAAATAAATAAATAAAATCTTTAAAAAAATTAGTTATGTTTTTCCCCCAAACCTGGTTATACATATTACATATATTATTGTCATTACATATTTTAATTAAATGGTAACAAACTCGATCTATGTGCACCAAGTATCTTGTCTCCTTAAATCTAATATTGTGTAAATATTTATAAATTCAGTCGACCAAATTTCTACTAAATTAGGTATTTATAAGAAAACATTACAATATAAGAAAAAGTAATAAAGTCTACAGAATTATACTTCTGAATGGTTTCACAGATGCTTTTAAGATCTCAAAACATTTCGAAGCCATTGAAAATGGAAATCGTTGCTAATGAGATTTAAGCAAGAAAATGGAGTGCATGAACCAAGGAAACTTGTCTTAAGAATATTTTTAAATTAAGAAACAATATCAATGTATTGTGCATCCTTATTTAAGATATCTTGTTTAACTGTTCCATTAATCAAATTCAAAATTTGGGCATTTATTATCTCTTTTTTTATTAATTTTCACTTTCACTTATTTTGTATTTGCTTGCATTAATTTTCACTTTTTTTACTATTTAATATGTAATGAACACATTTCTATGACAATAAATTTGATTGACATAAATTCAATAATAATCATCAAAGAACAATCTTAGTCATTCTTTATATATATAAAAGGATTCCATAAATCTGTTTTGTATTGTTTCCAATAGAAGGCTGAAATAAAGAATATATTCCAAATGATGGAATTGCTGTATCAAAAAGTACTTTTTTTTTTTTAAGTTTTAACACTTATTACCAATTCTAACCTTCAGGAAGTATATGCCAGTTTATCATGACAGTAATTTATAGAAGTGGGAATTTAGAGTTGGCAACTCTAATAACTTGGTCAGCATGGTTGGTTTCTTTCATGATTTTCTTATTCTCATCAAGCCCAGGGATATTACTGAAACTCAAGATAATCAATCACAATATTCCCTAAGCTCCTCTGGTACCAACCTAAACTACAACCTCCTTTTCTCCAGTTCTTCTCTCTGGATTCTGTATGGTTACAAAAATCTATCTATGTCCCACCAAACTACCTATTTTCTGTGCCAAGTTCTAATGTTATATTTTCGACATTTATACTGATTGGAAAGTCGCCATATCATGAATGAATTGGTACATAGAATCATATTTCAGATGCTAAGCTTTTGACCCCTTTACATTAAAGGTACAAGTATCTTTGGTTGTCACCCAATTAATTATCACCCAAACCATGTGTGAGCCTACAATGTCCTTCAGACACTGTGACTTTAACAAATCCTCTGCTTTCTAGTGACTAACCTCTGTCAAAAAACTAATTTCCTTTCTCCAAACCTCATTCCATATGCTAGAGAATGCATGGTTCCCAGGTCTTCCTTTTATCTTTATTATTTCTAATATCTCTCAGAATCTACATTTCTCCTAGCAAGGCTTAACTACAAATAGAAGTTCTACCTTAGATTACCTGTAAAAGTTTATGAACATTTCAATTCTAACAGATTAGTCAAATGTACATATAAATCCTTCATATAAAATAGATACTGGAATTAAAGGAAAAAGAAACGCTTCTGATTTAAAGCAGTTCCTGGCTTACTAGACAATGACTTTACCACTTTTTCTTCTACTGGTTTAGCGTTCTCAGAGGATCAAAATTTCACATAAAATAGCTACTAGTAGCTAAACATTACAATCTGGAAAATATTACCCTATAATTAGAAACGTGCAATGGATTTTAAAACATAATATAACAAGGAACTTGTGAATATTAACTTACCACAAAGGAGAATAGTTTTCTTCATTTTCTTAAATCCCCTATTTATTTGGTCCCCTAATTTGTCTATGGGGGTATGTGAAGATATCTCCGTCTTTAAAAAATCTGTCCTAATCAGCGGAAAGATAGTGTCAGAATTGCTGTTCTGGAAAAAAAAGCCCTTCACAAGGGTTCTCTTTCACTTCCCAATCTCCAGGGTTTAGCAGATTGTCTCAAATCAGCACTAAGAGAAGTAAATACAAAAAGAAGCACACTTTCACATTTATCACAACTTAAAATGAATATTAATCACAATCCTCCATAAGCCCACATTAACTTACCCTTCCTTATTTTCCCATATTCTGGTCATTTATCCAATTTTACTCATTCAATGTGAGGATTTTATAAATTCTCCACTTTATAGCAATGCTCATCTGTCTCTTGTCTTTTACGTATCATGTGCCATGCAAGTCCTTCATATACTCAGCACTGATTCATTCATCCTACAAATACTTTAAGTGCTTATTATACAGTAGACACTGTTCCAACCAAAGAGGGAAGAGATCGATACCAATATTTCTTTCTCTCCTATGGATTCAACTACATGATATGAATAAAAATAACAAGAAAACATGTCAAAGAGTTAAAACTGGTATGCAGAGAACGAATATAGGGTGTAGGCTAAAAGTGACTGGGTGGTTGATTTTTATTGTTATAAAGAAGAATGCTACCAAGTGGTAATATTTAAGCAGAAATCTGAAGGACAAAACATACTTGGCCTGACAATATTAAGGAAAAGAGCATGATTTGGAAAGGAGAAAAAAAAATGGTTAACAAACAGGCTCTAAGTTTCCCCAAAGCTTGGTAAGTATATGGAAACAAAGAAGGCCAGTTCAGTTAAAACCTAATGGATGTAAAGAGACCCCACAAACTAAAGTCTGGTTGGAAGGCATGGGCTCAGTCATGGAGGGTCTGGGAAGCTCACCAAGAATCATGGATTTTATCGGAGTTTAAAAGAGAAAAACAAGAATTTTTTTTAATTCCAGTATAATTAACATACAGGGTCATAGTAAAAGATCTTAATCACAGGAAGAAGTGACATAATGTGTTATGTTTTATGTATCACTTTGCCATCTAGTGAATCGGTTGTAGGGAGGGGAACCGAGACAAGTGTGGATATTTGGGGTGAGATATTGTCTGTTCATAAGTGAGGGAATAAAACATAAGATGCAGTTCATGACTTCCAGGATGGTACAGTCTACTCAGCATGTGTGACCATTCTTGGGCAATAGCTTCCCTTCCAAACCTTACGGTTCAAAAGGGTCATTTCTACCCCCAAGACATCCTCAGTCTCCTCCCTGAGCTGCCACTTCTTCCTGCAACCACCTTAAGAGTCAGCTGAAGAAAATAATCTCCTTGTTGAAACTTCCATGGTATTTTATGTGCATCACTTATAGGAAACTAAGCAAAATTTTCCTTAAATAATATCTCACTTTAAAAAATACTAATTACAAATATTTTTCAGGAAAACAGTCTGAATCACTTTTGTTTCTCCATAGGACTCTCAATGGTGCCTTGGAGATCATTATGCACTATTAGTAAATTCAACAGATAAAGGACATGTTAGAAGGACAAGGGGTATGAAACAAGATGGCAGTTAAGAACTGAGAGTATAGTAGGAGGCAAGTGCATGACCTGCAGCCTAACACTATTCTCAGGGCCACAGGACAAGGCCTTCCATTACTTAGTGTATCATGCCTGAGGCTGGAGTGTTGCCGGCTTCCATGGGAGCACACAGGAGAAAAGAACCTGCAGTTGGAGAAAGCTGAAATAACAATGAGGAACCATGGTCATCCAGGGTGATCTCTCATCTCCTCTTCTATTTCTCTCTCCTGTCACTCCATCCTAGTCATACTGACTCCTTTCCTGTTCCTTAAATGTGCTGATAACTCTCAGGTTTTTGCAGAGACTGGTCTCCCTGCTCTGATGCTGTCCCCAAAAAATCAATTTGTCTGTTTCCCTGCATCACTCATCATACTGCACAAACGTCAGTTCATCGGAAAGACCACCCCTAACTATGTTATATAAAATACCTCCCATTCTTTTCCTAATTCCTCATCTTATTTTTTTTCTTCATACATAGCCCTGCACTTATTTAATCTTTGTTGCCATCTGTCTCCACTAGTATGTAAGATTTCTGAAAGTAAGAGCTATACCTCTTTTGTCAACCTATACAGTCCCTAGAGCTTGGTACATAGAATGTTTTTATCGCTGAATGAGTGGCCAAGTGGATGAATGCGCGAAAGTGATCTCTGCCTAATGTTCTGAGGATTTGATGAGACTCTGGTGTAAATATGAGGAAAGAGTGAAAGGGAATTCCAAGCAAAGTTAGCAGCATCTTTATAGGTACATTCAGGGCACTATAAAGAGTTCACTGTGTATAAATAAGGTATAAAGGATTGATGTCAAGAAGAAATCAAGTGTGTTGACATTAGATGAATAATGCTAACGTGCTTTGATTTCACCTTTAGAATAACTGGTGCATTAAAATGACATCAGCTTTACATTTTAGAAAGAAAAAGTTTGCATCTTGTGGAACCAGATACCCAAATTAAAATTGATCAAATTCTGTAGTGAGAGGTTTGCTTTAATTGGCAGAATAAGCAGATGGAGCCAACTTTTCTCTCTTTAATTTTCACAGATGGCAAGTCCACTCTTATAAATCATCTTTTAAAGAAAGAATTACAGATACCCTATAACTCATTAGATTAGTGTCAATTACCTGCCCAATGGACAATATGCTCAAGAGAACCCAGAAATGCACATTTAAGAAATGACCTGATATTTTTTATATGTTTTTAGACTTCCTAAATTCAGAATTATGACAATCACTAAAGGCGATATAATTGCCTTAAATAAATAACTTTTCAGAAAGCTATTTCCTTGTTAGCCTTTACTCAAAAATAAATATTGATATGCTTGTAGTAAACTTGTCACATTATGCTCATTAACTTTTATTTATTTATTTTATTTCAAAGTTATATGACAGCAAAATTGGTCATATTTTCAGATGAAATTAATCTAGAGATTTAAGTACAGATAGAATTCAAAGCTGGGGTGCCTGGGTGGCTCAGTTGGTTAAGCGACTGCCTTCGGCTCAGGTCATGATCCTGGAGTCCCGGAATCGAGTCCCGCACCGGGCTCCCTGATCAGCGGGGAGTCTGCTTCTCCCTCTGACCCTCCCCCCTCTCATGCTCTCTCTCTCTCTCTCATTCTCTCTCTCAAATAAATAAATAAAATCTTTAAAAAAAAGAATTCAAGGCTGATTTTGAAATTTATTTATTAACTTTATTGGAGGTTGATTTTGAAATATATGTATATTAAATGTATTAAAATTTAGCAAATATTGAACATATTGATAATTTCACAGCAAAAATTTCTGTGAAATTTATGTATCCTTTGTATAAATCAAATTATATGTAAAAGGACACAAAAAAACTAACTTGAATAAAAGAGCAGTCAATGAGAAGCAATTTGAGACAAATTATGTTCATCCACCTTTTGAAAGAACCGTAAGAATTACTTATAAATCACTGGTTTTTATTTTGATAAAAGAATGAGGCTGTTAAAAAGTGAGTCCTTTCCCCACTACTAAAACGGTGATGTCCAGTGTGAAATATAATGCAAACCATCTACACAATTCTGAATTTCTCTTCCTTTTTTTGGTCATTTGTTTTGATTCTTTTACCTTTTTAAAGAAATAAAGCAGAACTAAATATAATAACTAATTATACAAAAATGAATTTATTTTCAGAATATATTTCTCATTTTATGCATAAATTAGTAATAATAATTTGAAATTTATTTCAATACAGTAATTCACTAGAAATGTATCAAATTAATAAAGAACCAAAAAACATGTATCAGCTATTTTAACTGTCCACAATTTGCATTTTACTACATTTGTTCCTCTGAGAAAAGCATTTACATAAGGCAGTTTAAATTATCATGCTAAACTAAAATGAACATTTATTCATGCTTTATTTATAATGGAGTTGACACATAAACACTATAAAATAAAGAATCCTATTCCTAGTAATATTTTTCTTAGTTAATAAAAGTTTGCTGAATAATCTTTTTAACATCCCCTATGAAAAATGAAAGCATTCATTAATTAATAATTAGTATCTGTTAACTATTTCATTTTCTACAAACTAAATCCCTACATGAATCTTGTTCTAAAATCACTAGCTGTTATTTAGCAATTGTAGACAGACTTTGTGACCACAATGCTAGGTACAAATGCATTTACACATAAAGAATCAAGCTTAAATCCATCCTGTCTCACCTTCCAGGTGACTTAAGGCATTGGAAAAATTCAGAGATCATTTACTATGTCTTTTTTTAAAAGATTTATTTATTTATTTTGAGAGAGAGAGAGAGAGCACAGGCATGAGCAGGGGGAAGGGCAAAGGGAGAGAATCTTTCAAGCAGATTCCCCACTCCCCACGGAGCAAGGAGCCCAAGACTGGCACAATGCCAAACCCAGGAGATCCTGACCTGAGCCAAAACCAAGAGTCAGGAGCTTAACTGAGCTTAACTGAGCCACCCAGGTGCCCCTATCATTTATTACTTCTTAAAACCCCCTGATGCTCTGTATATCTCATTTGGCCCAAAGCCCAGAGGTAATAGCCCCACTGCAACAAAATAATTGTTCATGTGAGTTTAGCATTTATTTTTAATTTTGTATGTAATTATTTCAACCACCCAAGAGTTTTATCCGGTAAGTATTATTATTACATATTATAGATAGGAAGCTAGAGCACAAGAAGTTTAAACATGCCCCCTGTTTTAAAATTGGAGTTCACAGAAATAGAACTTGGACAATGGCATGGCAGTTTGTTTAAAGCCCTGATTCATGTAACATAAGTATTATTTTGTTTGTTATTACATTTCAGCTAACAGTACAATCTCCATGGATATTTTATAATACTTAGAGTTAATAATTGTTAGTAAATGTTAATCAATTAAGATATAGTTTAAATCAAAATGGATATTTCAGTTATTATTTATTAGACATATTACAGATCTTTCATTTAATGATAAATACACAAAGAAATACATCTGTTTTATTATACATTTTACAGATATTTCTTTTAATGATAAATATACAGAAAATATATCAGTATTATCTGAATATAATATATGAAATATATTTATTGAACACTGTGTGGGCCAAAGTAACATTAGTATTTGTTGCTATACTAATCAGACTCTTGGATATTTCTATCTGGTTACTGAAAACATAAGATAACGTTTATCACACAGTGATGTTTTGGTTCTACTAGTGATATTCTACTAGCGATTGTTAGTTTTCAGTGTATAATGTAATGTTATTTAAGTAATTTATGATTGGAATTTAAATTTATAGGCCTGCAATTTATTGAATATTATTTTCCTTCCTCTATCAGATTTCCCCTTCCTTTACATGTTAATGTAATTAGAAGTTGTTTTATAGCTCTGTCAGAATTGTTAAAATATTTAGAGCTTTAAAATATTAATCAGGGATCATTACATATTCATTTAAAGACTTTCTGACTAACTGATGTGAAGGGAAATGAAAAATGAAATATCTCCCATAAAGCCATTGAAAGAAAATAAAACTGTCTATAAAATATCCATTAGATGAAATGAATCCCTACGGTCCCCTGGACTTGAAGTCATCAAACTTCTTCATCATGAACCTTTCTTCACCTTTTTAAGTTAAAAACATGTAATTTTTAATTACAGAGTTTTAATTTACTTTAAATTTAAATTGCTAATTAATCAGTTTCATACACTAAATTTTTGATGTGTTGGGAGTTTTACCCCTATCAAAAATGTATATGGATAAGCCCTATTAAATATTATTCATTTATATTGAGATGACTATTTGACTTATTTCCCAATTCAGATAAAATTTTCTGTTAGAGGAATTTTTTATCTCTATGACTCTTTGTTCATATTCAACCATCATGGTGTTACAAATCATCAACATTAATTAATAAATACTTTCATTGCATATGGAAAATGAATAATCTCAACATGTGGTCCTTCCTGGAGATATATTAGTTTGCCATTTGTGATGTTTTCATTTTGAAACAAGCACCAGAAAAGAGCAAACATATTTTGAGTGCCCAATTCCTGAGCTATTTTCACCATACATCTGCTTCAGAATGTTCTCGCTCTTCTTTTCTCTGGACATCTCCTTCATGTGCTTGCTCTAATAGAAACTTGCCTCTCCCCTGAGGACACTGCTTCCCCTGAGAAATTTATTCCCCATACTGGATAGTTGTTTTATTTATTTGTTTTTCTACTTCTTCTCTGCCTTAATGGGATATCACTGGAATACAATAAACTGCACATAGTTAGTGTGTACAACACAATGCATTTGACATATGCATATACCTGTGGACCAATCAGCACAAGTATTGAACATATTCATCCATCTTCCTGAAAAGTTTCCCCAAGCACCTACAACTGTAATCTCTTCCTCTTAGACCAGAATTCTCTTCCCTGTCCCAGGTGACCAATGATCAGCTTTCTGTCAGTTATGTGTTCTATTTTTTTTTCATTTTATTTTATTTCATTTTATTTTAATTATAATATTTTTCTCCAGAGACGTGGTTTCCCTAGACCTTGAAGTGGATATGTCATTGCCACTTCCAGATACTGTCTTCCTTTCTCTTTCTCTTGAATCTTTAAAAAGATGTCCCTTTAATTCGTTCAACAATGAATTCTCAAAAGCCTCATGTCTATTTTAATGTCTTTGTATTTTCAAATAGAGATTTTTTTTTGAGACCCAGAGGTGCTAAGAGAAAGCATACAACTTGTTCTTCTTTTTTTTTTAAAGATTTTATTTATTTATCTGAGAGAGAGAGAGAGACATCAAGAGATTGCACAAGCAGAGGGAGCAGCAGAGTGAGGAGGAGAAGCAGACTCCCCACTGAGCAGGGAGCCCGACATGGGGCTCAATCCCAGGGTCCTGGGATCATGACCTGAGCCTAAAGCAGGTGCTTAACTGACTGAACAACCCAGGTACCCTTACAGCTTGTTCTTGAATCTGCTCTCTGAGACTTGTGTATTGATGGCTTCCTTTTCTCAAGACACACAGCTGCACAACTCATGATGCTTTGCTAGACCAACTTGTGTTCATTCTCCGTCTTCCCATGCCCTAGCCCTCAGACAATGAGGATAGGTGGCAACCAAGAAAAAGTCTAGATTCCACTATGCTCTGGTTCAATGTGAAGACTACGTTTCCCCAAATTTGTCTTCACCTATTGTCTGTCCCCTCATTTGAGTTGTACCTTATATCACTCATGGGTCATTAATGTACTTTTTTACTTTTATAGGATTTATGGTTTGGGGGAAATCCTTCCAAAATTGTAAGATATTAACTGTCACTCTTAGTTCTCAAGTGGTGAATTTTTGTGATATGTTTGATACCCCTTCCCCTTGGTGTTTTAGTAGTAACCAGGAGAGACTGTGACAAATACCACTTGTCAAATGTCACTTGAAACAGTAAATCTTGAAAACAAAATTGTATACCATTGTTCTGGGTGGATGTGGGCAATTTAATCATTCTCTCACTCTTTTAAGAGTCAAGAGGAATGTGCTGAAGGGTGGTGTTCATAAGCTGCTGGTGTTTGATTCAAAAATCCATTTTAGTCATACCTGTTTATCCTACATGTGTGCATACTATACACATGTTAAGTTCTACTGCACATAGTCACGGGAATTGAGAATATCACATACATATAAGTAGTATATCACATATATAAATATATATGCATAATTTTACCTTAAAATGCCAACAATCAATTCTCTAATAATACACTAAACTTCACACACTTTCTTGAGGGCAGGAAATATTTTAATTACTTCAAGTAATACGCAGAATGGTTTACTTATATATTTAAATGTATTTTTTTTTTTTGGTTTATAAGAAAAGAAACAGCAAAAGTATTCTTATATAGTCTAAATATCTCTTGCACTTCCAAAAGAGTAATTAATTTAAATACATGCCTTTTAAAAAAAGGGCATACTAACACAAGATTTTATTTATTTATTTTTTAAAGATCTTATTTAGTTATTTGACAGAGACATAGCGAGACAGGGAACACAAGCAGGGGGAGTAGGAGAGGGAGAAGTAGGCTTCCCTGTGGAAGCTTGACCCCAGGACCCTGGGATCACGATGTGGGGCTCGATCCCAGGACCCTGGGATCATGACCTGAGCCGAAGGCAGACGCTTAATGACTGAGCCACCCAGGTGCCCCTAACACAAGATTTTAGATGTCTCTTTGAGAATGAGACTAATTCAAATTAATAGATGAGTCATTGTCCTTCTCTGTTGTTACATGTATTACCTAATTAAAGAATGAATAAAATGTCATAGCAAAGAGAGTGACATTTGCTTAACAAGAAATCGTTAACGTTGTGTCTGTTCCTTTGAACTCAGGAAAAACTACACAGTTGATTATGCCTGATAATCTAGCAACCATGTCAATTCACATTAGTCTACATACCATGTGAAAAAAAATCATTTTATACCTATTTTTGGAAAGTATAACTATTTATTTCTCCTGAAAAATAAGTAATTATTAAAAACAAGAGTTAAGACAAAACATAAAAGAATTATATTTTATTCACTTCTCATTTCTGTTGAGATCGTTAGCTGAGGTCATTTATAAAAAGAGGCTTTGCTTATAAGACTTAACAGTAAAAGTCTGAGTATGTAGTATTATTCATTTGTAGTCCAGATTGATTATTATATATTTAAATTCTTAATTTTTCCCTTCATTAAGATCAGTGATTACTTATTGAATTATCATTAGTAGAATATGGAATTGTTTGTTTTCATTATAAAGCTTTAAAATGGTTTATTTTTAAGAATTGATAATGAATTTATATTTCACTGTGATTTTATTTCTTTACCCAACATTTACTTCATTACCCAACTAAGATCATAAGATCAGACAAATCTTACACAGAGTTGTGTAAAGATAAGTATTTCTTAATGATGCTACAATTTTCGTCCTATCCTTTAAGAAATAATCATCTTATCCCACATCTTCCTTTATCCTAGGAGCATAGGATTTAGTCCCAAAGCCTTCCTCTTATATTTTCCATATCTATGTGTCCTTTTGAGTAACATTTGGTCCTTGTTGTATTTCAGGATTATTTCCACTAGCCAACAAATATATTCTCTTTATTTCTTTTTCAGTTTTTATTTTTATTTTTCATTTTCTCAGAATTCTCTCTTTCCTAGAGTTAATTATCACTACTAACAATAGAAGCTTTCTGTGTTAACACAGGTTTACTTCTCATTTTTTACCTATTTTCCATCATATTTTTATAGCTCTTCTAAATCTGAACCTAATGAACAAGGTAATTTGGGAGTTTCAGATATTACTACAAAAATCATCAATATATATATTTGGAGCCAGAAATCTTCAATGGAATTGAAAAAGTCAGTGAGAATATGTGATTCTACTGCACATTTGCAAACATTTAGATAGATGAATATTTCCAGCACAGAATAAACAAAGTGTGGCCATAAACTCTATTATTGGTTTAATACTTTGCATTTTCCAAAGCTTTTTTTCATGTGTGTTTTGTTGTTAATTCCTCACAATTGTCCTTTATACAAATGTTATTGCAATTTAATGACGATTTTAGTGTTTTACCTTCAAGCATGCTAATTCAGAAGCCGTCCTGTATATATCTAAGATGAAAAGGCATTTCCTGACTTATCCATCATATCTATTTCTAATGTTCAAGAGATTTAGTTAGATTCACTTAAGAGGTAAGGTAATATTATTATTATTATGAAATTCGTCACTGGCACCACCACTAAGACTCAGTAAATATGGACACAAGTCTATTTTTGCCAGTAATCCCTGTGTGAATCTAGAAAATTACATTTCTCTTCCTGAAACTGAGAAGTTTGAATGAGAATATCTCCTTTTTTTTCCTTTTTCTTTTTTTTTTTCTGGTAGGCTTGTGTCATGACTTTAGCCAAACTAATCCATGGAACTGCTGCCTTGACATCCATTTTGTTTGGCCAAGCAGCTTGCAGTGGCTTAAAAGGGACACTAGCCACCTCCTGCAAATGCATACCTTGCTAGCAGTCTGCACAGTTTCAAGCAAATGTTAAGTTCCTGGGTTGAACTCAAAAACTCATGTAATCAACAGAATCTCCTGTCTCCCAGCACCTTCCTCTATGTGGCTCTTATATAAGACCTCTGCCGGGTTTACCAAGACCCCTCTCTTTCGGTTTGACCCATTGGCCTTAGCCTGGGAACTTCAGAGCACTCCACCTTTGGACCCTAAATCAAGGCATGTGCCCCAGGTCCTCTCTCTCTGTCTGCACTCACTCGGCCCTCTCCATGTAAAGAAGTAATATCCAATGTCTCTTTTAGAGAGACATACCCTTAAACACCAACATGAGAGTTCCAAATATTCTTTCAGATGTTCTTTCTAATATCCTGAGCAGATGGAAGACTCCAGTTTTCTTTGTCAGTCATCACACAATTAATAGCATACAAGCCCATCAGAAAACCCTCACATAGTCTCTAGCCTACAGTAAGATCAAGTAAAGCTTCACTGAGCAAGTGACATTAAAAATCTAAATCTATCTTGTCACATACTCAGAGGTTCTTGGAGAGGTTAGTTGGTGCATATAAAGAGATGCATGACCCAGTAATACTTAAGGCAAAGTAAAGTGCTGGCAATTAAGGTCTACAGCATAATTGAGCCCTCCTCAGCCTCAGGCACTTTTGCAGTATGGTTACTAGGGCCTTATTTTGCCAGATCTTTGGGTTTTTCAAGACAAATTTGATGTGTGAATGATGGTCCTAAATGTTATAAGTTGGTAGGTAACTAAAACTACTTAAAACCAAAGTACAACCAAATTACACTTGGATGGCCAGGTAAAGGCTGTGGATTTGGGATATCTCTTGCAAATGTTTGAGATTGGGCCCAACAAAGGATGTACTGTAGGACGATTTCAGGCCAAATGAATGTGTGCAAACATGTATATATGGGGAATAACAACCCATATACATTTGGGTTACAGAAAGATCTAAAAGGGCAGAATAGGGCAAGAAAGGGCAAATTCGATTAGAGGTGTAAAAACACCCTATCATTTGGGGCACCTGGGTGGCTCAGTTGGTTAAGCATCTGCCTTTGGCTCAGGTCATGATCCCAAGGCCCTGGGATCCCGTCCTGGGATTGGGTCCAGATGCGGCCTGTGTTGTCTGTTGTCTGGCTCCCTGCTCAGCAGGGAGTCTGCTTTTCCCTCACCCTCTGCTTCTCCCAACTTCTCATGCTTTCTCACTTGCACTCTCTCTCAAATAAATAAATAAAATCTAAAACAAAACAAAACCAACACAAGGGCGCTTTAAGCCTTAATGAGAATTTTTTTAAATTAATCAAAAGCATTACATCTCTAAGAAAGTGTTTGATTCTATGATATATTCATGAAAATTGATACTTATACCAATTAACACTTACAGATAAAAACATATATAATACAAATAGTTTTTAAATTCACCCACCCAAAATAAATCAATATTTATACTTATCCAATGAAATAAATTATTATAAAATGGTGTATAATTACCTAGGTGTATTATAGGTGATAAAAAGCAAAGATGTAGTATCTAAACATTTAAATTTAAATTATATAAATGCCCAGAAGTTGTTTGGAATTGCCTATTATCTTAGTTTTCCTCAAAAACATAATCATTACTAGCAACAAAAGTATAGCATTTATGCACAGCACAGATTAAAATTTAAACTCACAAGTATTTTTACATTACCAGTTTTTTTCAATTCATACCTGATTGTCAATTTTTACAAAAATTCTAATTATGATATATACTTCTAAAAAATTAATCTGCAAAAAATTAGACTGGAAGATTCCAGAAGAGATGGTATATTTATTATTTTTCTATGTAAATTCAGTGCCTCAAACAATACAAAGGCTCTTGGATTTTATTTCTCACTACCCGCAGGGCATCAATAAGCTTAAAAATATTCAGTATTCCCTTGGAATGATCACTGTTTACATCACTCCACCATTTCAATGTATTTCTTGATTTCCTTGGTACATATTATCATCATTTTATCTTCATAAGTAACTGATCATTGTCCTTTTCAAAGAACCAGACTTTAGTTGTTTTTGTTTTTGTTTTTTTAATAAATTCTAGTTGTTTTATTTGTTTGTTGTTCCAACATCCAAAATCTTTTTAATAACAAGGCAAGATCTAGGGTTGCTTTCTGTAGCCTTGGCTGGCCTGTCAGCCTGGTAAGTTTTCTTTTCTTGAAGCCATTTTCTAAGGAATAAATTTTAATTTTCATCTTTATTGATATCTGTTTTATTTTTAATGTGGTTGACCATCATCATGCTTGATTTCTTGTTTTAATTTCTTGGATTGTTCTTTTTTAGCATCTAGTTTAATAATAAAAGTATGTGTTTTGGTCCTTTGAGTACAGATTTGAACATTTTAGGTCTTGTGAATTTTTTGTTGTTGCTAACAGATAAATTATTTCTTATAAATACAGTTTGATGTACTACTGGGTCCAACAAGATTCTAAAAGGCTTGTAGCAGATATGGAGTAAAGTAGGTTTAGTTAGGGGTTTGTTTTATGGATCAGCTTGTTTTCACTGATGACTACTTTTACTTAACTGTGAGGTCATATAATGTAGCCTATAAGATTTATTATTTTAAGCATTGAACAAGGTTTACTTTGTGGGCATATATATGATTAATTTTTCCTATTGTTCTATGATCAAAATTAAGTCTTATTCTGCAATTTTAAGTATATTCACACATACATATACAAAAATCTATTTATGGGGGTGCCTGGGTAGCTCAGTCAGTTAAGCCTCTGACTCTTAACTTTGGCTCATGTCATGATCTCAGGGTCATGAAATGGAGCCCTGTAGTGGGCTCCATGCTCAGCCGGGAGTCTGCTTGAAATTTTCTCACTTCATCTCCCTCTGACCCTCTCCCAGCTTGCACTTACATACACATGCTCTCTAAATAAATTAAATTAAATTAAATTAAATTAATAAAATATTTTTAAAAAACAAAACATATTTATGTACCATGGGCTATGTCTCCATGAAGATATGGAGAATCAGTCAGCCCTTTTCTCTTTTTTCGGTACGTAAATTCTAGCTGTCAGATAACCATGAAGTCAGCTGAAGTCAGCTCTTGAGAACTCCACACCAAGTTTCAAGCAATAACACATTCCAGGGGCCTCAAGATAAGTTGTACAGTGGGAACTAGACAGTTCTCCTCTTCAGTTTGGACATGCTTTTGAGTACACACACTAGCATTTGCACCTAATCAAGAAAAATTGGTTGTATTAGACTGTGAGGTGGTATGTCAATTTCCAACCTGGCGCAGGTAAATTTGACCACATGGGATCGTAACTTTAGTTTCCGTCTCAAGGCCTTGTCTCCTGTTTAATCATTGTTACTGATGCAACTCTGTTGCTGTTGGTACCCCTACCACCTCTGTTACCATAGCAGGAGCTACAAGTACCATTAATACTACACACGCACTCATGCACGGACGCGTCCACACACACACGCATGCACATGCTTGACTTGCAATCGACTGGTACATCTTTGTCTTTTTAGTTTGACTTTTTTTCTGTTTCTCACAATAGTCAATATAAACTGTATTTTGCTATTTACCTCAATTAGAGAAACTTTATCTTTCCAGTACAACTAGAAATGTAATGGTGATTTAACTTTCTGCTACTCTTTTACATCTACAATATAAGGCGATGTGACATACTATAATAAGTATTGTTCTAAGTTCTGCCATAATGTGTTTGAAATTATGCAAGTAAATATAGTAATAAAAGTATTTGCCAATTCTCAAGTGTGTGTGTGTGTGTGTGTGAATTGCTTGAAGTACTGAGTTTTACTGGTGGTAGTTGTCATTGTCTATACACCAGAGAGAGGTACTGAATATGACTTTCTAGTAAAAGTTCCAAAGCCCTGATGTTATTAAAACCTGCAGATAAGAGGGCTTAGTGATATCTCTGTTCTACATTTTTCTCCTATCCTTCTTTAGTCCCTTTGGTAATTTCCACACATTTCAAGGCATACCCTGCATGTATGCCCACTGTCTTGATTTTGAAATAGGTATAGTAACATCAGTGTGGAGGGTTTTACTGTGCAAGAAGTGTAACTTTCAGAGACAGAAACTTATGCAAGGTCTTGTGCTGTGTACTACACAAACTTGTACTCTCCCAGCTCCTATGTAGTTTAATACCAAAGGCACTCCACAGTGATTTTTTTTCAGCCATGTTTGCTGAGGTCTTGATGAGCAAACAGTGATCACTGCAGTTATTAACTTGTAATCGTGTTAGGTCATTTAAAATAGATATTGTCCAAATCAATCCAGAGTCTGGTCTTTGGCACCTGACACATTAGGGATTCTATGGGTAAGTAAGGTCTGCCCTTGAAAAGATGCTGTTCATAGTACAACTGTTGCCACGTACAAGACTGTAGTTTCTGTGACTCCATATATATCTGCTTGTGAATTCTGACTTCTAGACTTGGGGAAATCTAGTTAATTATTTAGCCAAGGCCTTAGAGTTTTTCATCAGTAGAGCTGAGATTCACTGTGATGGTCCCTGTCTTTGCTCTTTCTTCTCTCCTATACAGAGGCTCTAATTTTGCTTTAATTCCTCTCTACTGAATTCATTCTAAACGTTTCCAAATGACATTATAATAAACTCTATAATATGTACTAAGGCCGACAGGCCACACATGTGCCTATCTGGATTCTTTCCCTGGTCTTATTCCAGACATGTCTCCCCATCACCCTCTCTGCTCAGCCACAACCGATTGCTTTCTGTGTTTTAAACGTCCCACATTTTTGCCTGTGTCCAAATCTTTGCCCATGCAGTTCCTTTTGTCAGAGATTTCTCCACCACCTAGCAGGACCTTCTGTCCTACCCAAGCCCCTTAAATCCTGGACTTCTGATCATTCCTCTTCCAGGTCTCCAGTTAAACATACCTGAAGGCATTTTTAGTTCACTTTCATGTGCTTGAGCAGTGATTGCTCCCCCTTTGTCTCTTTAATTCTAAGAATCTTTTACATTTAAGATGTATAAAATTATGGGCACCTGGGTGGCTCAGTTGGTTAAGCGACTGCCTTCGGCTCAGGTCATGATCCTGGAGTCCCAGGATCGAGTCCCGCATCGGGCTCCCTGCTCAGCAGGGAGTCTGCTTCTCCGTCTGACCCTCTTCCCTCTCGTGCTCTCTATCTCTCATTCTCTCTCTCTCAAATAAATAAATAAAATCTTTAAAAAAAACAGATGTATAAAATTAGAATGCTATTTACAGCCAGTGCACACATTTATAGAGGTAGTTGGCTTTGTTATAGTGGTACCATTTTTTTCCTAAAATACTGCTATTAAACAGTCATCTTATATCTTAAGAGACAATAGAGTTTAAAAAAAAAAAACACTGCAGTAATATTTCACAAATAGCCCTAAGTAGTCTTCATATATCTTACGAGGCTCTTATTAGCACTATAGCCCTTAGTAAGTGAACAAACTGAAGCCAAAACGGAAGGTGCTAAATGTATTACTCGGTGGAAGAACAAATGAATAAATCGATCAAGTTCTTTATGCGAGTGAACCACCCCTCTGTGACAATTAGCCTGTGCTTGCGTGTGTCAAATGGCTCTTGTTGCAGGGCCTCCTACCCCTTTTAATGTCAGTCCCTGGTCTTGATGGGCTTTTTATTTGCTTCTCTGACCTTCCCACTAGACTGCTTACCTTTAGATGCCTGTTCTTTCAAGTCAGCCTGTGGAAGCTTTCTGCTGCCCTCTGCTGGCTACAGCGAGTGCTTGGGGCTCATTCTTCAGATTCCGGTTCTCTCTCAGGACAAATCAGGAGACAGAAACAAAACAATCCAAGGAGATACCGCTCAGCCAATCACAACACTAAAAACACCTATTCGATTATCATTCTGGGTATTATGGATTATCAGGTTGGGTATTCGATTCGATTCGATTATCAGATTGGATATTACAGTTGTCAAACGAGATGTCAATTCAATGTTGTTTCTTTTCCTTTTGACCATAGCTGTGTCATGCGTGTCCAAGAAGTCATACCGTTTAAGGAGTGGATGGTTAATGGCCTGTCCTTCACCTTTGCTTGTGCTATGTTCTTATAAAATAAAGTTTGTGAATGACATATTTAAAGGAAAGGCCCCCCGGGAAACCATGACTCTAAAAGATGAATCTTAATTGCAGTCTTTTGACCTGGTATATTCCGAGAAAAATGGCACACCGTTCAGTAAGTCTTCTTAATACAGCACGAAACGAACGTAACCTATGTATGAATCGAGGATGCGGCGTTGCTCCTGTCCTGCTGACTGCATGTAACCTGCCTCCCACACGCATGTTCTGCATTAAAATCGACACATGTTCCTGAAGCATGCCATTGTCAACTACATGGTCATTCTCTCCCCAGAACGGTAGGAACAATAATACTTCTATTATGCTGGTCACCGCATTTCACTCTTATGTAATTGTTTTCTCCATATACACTGTTGGGAGTTGGCAGACAATTTTTTCCTTTTTTTTTTTTTTATTTGTCTGGATTTTCTAAATTCCCTTCAGCAAACGGTATTCCTTTTGTGGTCAGAGGACGAAAATTCTATACCCATGAAAGTTTATTCTAAGAATAAGCAAACTAAATTAGTTAACTACTTAATTAAGGGAAACCCATGTGGAGTTGAAAGGATGATTGACACCAATGGAGACAGCTTCCACTTTGTCACTGCTTAAGATACGGATGATGTCATAAACATGGTCAGGTTTGTGGTCAGGATATGTCTTTCTTCCCCATTTTTTTTAATTTACTTTTTATGTATAGGAAAAACATTCACGTTTGATGACTAATTCTATGAGTCATGAAAGATTAATATGGTTGTATAAATACCACTAAAATCAAGACACAAGTTTCATCACCCTCTGAGATTTCTTCTCCCCCCCTTTGTAGGTAACCCCTAAACCCAGCTTTTACTTCTGTCCCCTGTAGTTGTCCCCTTTCCAGAACATCATATGATGTTTTTGAATGTGAGGTTTTCACTTGGGTTACTTGCATTTGAGATTTTCAAATTATTGTATCAACAATTTCTTTTTTATTAGTAAGCATATTTCAGCATATAGATGTATCCGTTCACAAGTTTGCCTTTAGTTTTTGACAATTAAGAATAAATTGTTATAATTAATACAGGTTTTGTGTGACCATAAGTTTTAATTTCCCTTGGTTACCTGTCTAGGAGTAGAATGAAATGTTCATGTGGTAAGGGTATATTCAACTCTATGAATAACTGCCAAAGGTTTTTATCCAAGTATGTGCACCATTTTTAATTCCCACAAGAAATCTGAGCGTTTCAATCACACTCTATCTTTGCCAATACTCATCATCATAATTAAAAATAATTTCACTATTATGTTTTATAGTGACATTTCATTGTGGCTTTGATTAGTATTTCCCTAACTATTGATGGTATCGATCACATTTTCATGAACTTATTTGCCATCAGGATATTTTCTTTGGTGTAAGGTATGTTTAAGGTTTTGTCCAGTATTTATGAGAATGTTTAATATCTAATTATTGATTTTGAGGGTTCTTTATATATTTGGGTAAAAGTATTTATCTTTTAATGCCCTTAGTTTTGTCTTTTGCAGAGCAAAAGCTTTAATTTTGATGAAATTCATTTTACCAATGTATTCTTTTATGGGTCATATTTTGGGTACCATATCTAGAAAACTTTGCCTTAAAAACATTGCAGAATTTTTCACCAATGTTTTCTTCTAAAAGTTTTAGTTTTACATTCTACATACCACTCTGTGATCCACTTTGAATTGTTTATATGAAGTGTGAAATATGCATTGTTTCTTCTTTTTTCTTGTATTTTGGATGTACAAATGTTCCAGATCATTTGTTGTAAGGAGTGTTTTTTTTTCTTCGTTGAATTTTCTTTTTACCTTTTTCAAAAGTCATTTGATCATATGTGAGTCTATTTTGAGACTCTTTATTCTGTTATATTTATCTATGACTTGATAATTGTAGCACTAGTGCAGGTCTTTTTATTAATTGGTGGCTGCAACAATTACTAGATGCATAACAAAAATTTAAAATTCTAATTAAAGTTAGCATTTTACCAGTTCAATAAAATGTTAATTTGAAAGACACATAGGTGTCTTTTTCTTCTTCATTTAATGTAATGACTGTCATAAATATATTACACCTACATATCTAATATATTGAAATCGCTACTAGAAAGTTTCGTAAATTTAGCTTTCAACATTTATAATTATTTTAAATAACAAGATAAGAAACTAGTTACCAAATATTTACCTCTTACCTTCATTATATACCTTTCACCCTCATTCTTATATTCCAAAGTTTGCCTCTATAATTTTTCTTAAGTCTGAAGGATTTCCTATAGCACTTTTTAGAGAAAAAATGTTCACAAAATTTTCAATTTTCCTTCACTTTAGAATATCTTTATTTAGCATTTATTTCTTAAGGATATTGCCACAGGATTGAAAATTTGTTTGGAGGTTTGTCCATCTCTCCCCGCTAAACAGTTTAAAGTGTTGTCCCAATGTCTTCTAAGCTACATGTTTTCTAAAAGAAATTCACAGGAATTCTAATTAATAATTCTCTATATACAAAGCATCCTTCTCTATTCTCTGCATTCAGTATTATATATTTTTAACTTTGTTTTTCAGCTCTTTGATCATGATGTGACTGGGTATGACTTACACTTACCAAAGTTTGCTGACCTTTAATCTGAATGTTTATGATTTTTTAAACCAAATTTGGAAATTTTTCACAATTCTTTCTTTTTTTTTTTTTAATTCTGAATAAGACTTGTCTTCTTTCCTTCTGGACTCCAAAGTAACAAATGTTGGACATTTTTATATCGTCCCTAAACCTCTGAAGCTCTAGCCTTTCTCTTATCTCTCTTTTATTTTTTCCCCACTCTTCTTGAAATGGGATAAGTTCTATCAATATATCATCAAGTTCTTGGACATTTTCATCTATCTTTGACATTCTGCTACTAAGCTCTCATGTGAATTTTTATTTCAGATACTGTTAATTTCAGTTCTAACATTTCTAGTTCGTTTTTGAATGTACTTTCTATTTCTCTGATAAGAAGTATCTTTCCTTTTTTTTAAGAGTTTTCACCTCTACCATTTGGAGCGAAGTTATAGTACCTACTTCATTATTGTTTTTAAAGATTTATTTATTTATTTCAGAGAGGAAGAGAGAGACAGCAGCGGGGAGGGACAGAGGGAGAGAGAGAGACTCTCAAGCACACTCCACACTGAGAGAGGAGCCCACCGCAGGACTCGATCCCACGACCCTGAGATCATCATATGACCTGAGCCGAAACCAAGAGTCAGACGCTTAACCACCTGTGCCACCCAGGCTCCCCAATACCTACTTTGAAATCTTTCTCAATTTGGACTTTGCAGCTGTTAATTGGTCATATTTTGTAGTTTTTATTTTGGCACGTATTCTGGGATTGGACTTTGGACATTTTCAGTATTATTCTGGAGACACTTGATTCTTTTAAAATCATTTGGAAAATGTCTGTTGAAATTTTGTCTGTTTATTTTGCAGGCAGTGAACCCGGTTAGGTCAATTCTGCAAATAGGTCTCGCCTCTGTAAGTGGTGATTCCAAATTCAGTCCAGTTTTCACCACCTGTGCTATTTGTACACATGCCTCCCAGTGTACGTGCCATTTAGAGGTCCAGGGTTCAGTATTTCTTCTCTATAAAGAGTTAGATGATATTGTAGGTTTTGTGGACCACATATGGTCTTTGTTGCATATTCTCCTCACTTACCTGTTTTACAGCCCTTAAAAACCTAAAACTACTCTTAGCTCATGGGCTGTATAAACCCTATCTGTGGGCTGGCTTGTTCTGTGGGATGCAGTTGTTCAAACCTGATTTATAGACTATTTAGTTCTCCAGTTCTCTGCAATGCTTCTTGGAGTCTGTTCTGTGAATGGAAAGCTTGAGATACCAACTGATTCCCACAGAGAATTACAGGATCAGAAGATTACAGGATCAGAATTCCAGGACCAGGCTTAGGGTCATCTCTCACCAGGATCTTCTTCACTGTCTCTGGATCCTGGGAGAGATCAGAGAACACTTTTCTCGGTATTTCTGGCCAAAACACAGATTTGTCTCAGAATCTCATTTCCTTCACTCTGCTGCATATTTCCACACAAATTGAACTAAACCCAGAGCAAAGCAAAAAGAAAAAGGAGGGCAAAGTAACAGAACTCTTCCCACACTCTGGACAACATGGATCCTAATTCCTGACCCCTCTGGGTGGAGATGCAGGAATTTGGTCTTAGATGTGAGGTGCTTGAGACATCTCTGCAGCAGTGTAGTCTGATGGACACTGCTGTCCCCAGAGCAGGGCAGGGAGAAAAAATCATGTTACCTTAAACTCTCCAGCTTGTAGTTTAAACTGTAATTTTTGTTCACACGTGGTTCACAGTTCCTCAAGTCAGGCCACCCTTGGGTGATGAATGAAGGAAAAAAATAGGACACTCATCAGCAAACCAGTCTTCAGTCTTGACTTCCTGCTCCAATACACCCTCCATTATGTGCTTTTCAGAGTCAAGAGAACAGAATTTACTAAATACTTTGGCAACTATGTATTTTACCAGGTTATATGCAAGACCTACCGCTCCAAAATGGACTCTGTATGGGAATTTTTATTAAAAATTCCCTTTAAAAAAGTAATGACAAAATAAAATTGTCAAAACTTCTGGCAATATTTACAGTCATAAATTACAATTATGAGGAAGTGGAAGATAATTTAAAACTGAATTTGTGTCCATATCTGCAAGGGGAAAAGCCTGCATGCTGATCACACACACACACATCTTCTTTATTTGATTTCACGGAACACAAAAAACTGGAAGTTGATCATAAAAATGTATGACAGCAAAAAATACAATTCATGGTTTTAATAGCTTTTGCATTGTCAACTTTCTAAGAAATGGGTACATGGTGCACACGGTCATCAACAGAAGAAATCTTCCTGGTGTCAAACTGAATTGGGCATGAATAAATATAACTTGCCACATATCAGGAAGTCTACAGAATGTTAACTCTTATAAAACTGTCAATGGGAGCAACATCTTATGAAAACATATCGCGATAGTTTGACACAGAATTTCTACAAAATTTGCAGTTAACATTTTCAAAATCATGTTTCTATGTGTAGAGTCATAATTTTACGTTTATTTTCCTTATGTGAAAATGGGCAATTACATGGTTAATTAATATAGACAAGGAGAAATAGTTCAATAGTCAACATAAATATTAAACATACACTTAATGATACAAGACCCTGGTATACCTAAAGGGATAATCCAGGCACTCTTGGTAAGTATGAAATGGTATCATATTAATTGTAGAAGAAAAAAATAATGAATATAGGTGTACTCATTAATATAATTACAAAACAAAACTTTTAGTAACATAATCATAAAACAAAACTTTTAGTATCCATATGTGAGTATGGATAGAGTGGTTTATAAAGCTCCAGGCAGAATACTGTTCTTGAAAATTCATAGATCTGTTATATCCTTAAACTGTTTTGGCCTTAGTAGCAAATCTGGAGAAGCTGTGTGAGTTTCAGGAATCTTATAAGAGCAGCACTAGAAACAAGAAGGAAAATCTTTGCTGTATAGGACCACCAGGAAATGTTTTGCTGATCAGTGATTTTGAGCAGAGAGCAGAAGTTTAGAAAAGCCTGAGCCATAAGCCACTTGAATATATTAGAAAAGAACATTCAGGGCCAGAGAGAGTAATAGTTACAAGAACTGTCTTCTAGGAGGGTATTTGCCATGAGGTGAACATCAGGTTTATCAGTTGTGGTTACAGCGGGGTGGATGAAGAGGAGCCCGGTGGATATTTGATCAGAGAGGGACCCGGGGATTCCCTTATATGTTTTGTAAGCTTTGTAAGTTTTGACAAGTTCTTTGCCTTTTAGTCCATGTGAGGTGATAAGCCATTTGAAAGACTTAAGCAAATGAGTGGCATATGTTTTAGAGGTGTCACTCTAGCTCTTCTTAAGAGGGGCATCAGAGAGAACAGGGAGTAGAAATTTTGCAAACAACAAAACTAGAAAACTTTAGTGTCAAAAACTTGACTGATTTTGTGCCAGATATTGCTAGGGCTTGATATTTTTTCCTGTTCATACAAATATATATAGTTAATATAGTCATATTACTGGTTTTAGAAAAAAAAAAAAGACTGTGAGATTTGAGGAATCTTTGTTTCAGCAGTTAATGAGTCTTATCCTAACTAATACAGGCATGTTACCTTGAAATGGTTTTGCTGCCTATATAAAAATATAAAAACGTGAGGGCACCTGGGAGGCTCAGTTGGTTAAGCTACTGCCTTCGGCTCAGGTCATGATCCTGGAGTCCCGGGATCGGGTCCCGCATTGGGCTCCCTGCTTGGCGGGGAGTCTGCTTCTCCCTCTGACCCCTCCCATGTGTTTTTTCTCTCTCTCTCATTCTCTTTCTCTCAAATAAATAAATAAAATCTTTTTAAAAATATATAAAAATGTGATAATTTCTTAATGGCCAGACTGAAAATCCAAACACCTGTTAGGGAGAGAATCTGTTTGAAAGACAGACCAAATGCACTTAAGCCTGTATCTCTGAGTGAAGTGATTGGAAGGTATCAGAATATAGTGTATGTTATTTGTTTTTAACAAGCTATTATGACTTAAAAAATGAGCATAAGTAAGAACTGGCTGGGGTTTAAACAGTGATCAAATTAAATAGATAAAGACCTCAGGGTTCAAAGGCCTAGTAACTGGAAGGGATGAATGCCACTAGATCCCAATAACAAACAATTAGACTAAAATGGTTTTGAGCAACAAAGGCCAATAAAACTTCTCAGTTGAATGACGTGTTTCTATCATGAGTCAACATGAGATAAAGGATCTCAAAATAGCTGCCATTAATTTGTGAGGAAGAGAGCCAAGGGAATGATAGTGAAGAAAGACAGCCAAAGGGGTGATAATGACTTTGAGAACAGGTTCTAGGGAAGAAATTTGCATATAGAAATTTGTATGTGAAACTGTGTAGAAGAAGACACTGGAAGTTCACAAACACTTTTAGGAAACTGTATTACCAGTGAAATCTCCAAGCGGGAATTTTAAATACAGATACTCCTGTTCTGATCCACATTTTATAATAATTAGGTTGTAAGAGTCTTTTTGTCTTTTTATTTCATATGTCACCATTTCAAGAGAGTAGAGCTTGCTTGACAAATTTTGAAACCAAAACATGCTGAGGAATTCTATTTCAACATATATATTTTTTTCAACTCCCCTGTTCAAGCTGTGCCAGTAGATGTCTGGATATGCCTATGACAACAAATACACATGTTAAAAAGAAGAGGATTTCACACCGATTGTCATCAACATAGGTCATCTGATGACATGATGTTCTTGGGTGACTTTGGGAGACATTTGCTGATGATAAATAGAACCTCTGTCAGATTGAGTTTCTAAATATACAAGTGAAACAGAGCCATTTTGACCACCAATTCCATGGCCGTTTGGGTTTTATATTAACTATTGTATTAATCTATAGAGATTTGAAGGTTTATCAGTTATAGCAATTAAAATTATCTCAACTAATGAACTTGTTTTAGTATTGTTTATATCCCTACTTTTTATTTTATATACCCCTTCTTTTCTATAATCAAGAAATTATTAAAATGGGGCAAACATTTATCTAAGGAAGAACTTAGAAATATTTGAATCATGTTGTTACTCAGAATCATTATTATGTAAACACTCAAAAGATTTGGCATTGCAATAGTAAAAGAAAAACAAGGGGCACCTGAGTGGCTCAGTAGTTAGGCATCTGCCTTTGGCTCCAGTCATGATCCCGGGGTCCCAGGATCGAGCCCCACATCGGGCTCCCTGCTCAGCGGGAAGCCTGCTTCTCCCTCTCCCACTCCCCCTGCTTGTGTTCCCTCTCTCTCTATATCTCTCTCTGTCAAATAAATAAAAAAAGAAAGAAACAAACAAAGAAAAACAAAATGTATCAATAATTTTTATACTCCCCCAAAATTAATAATGTGTATACAGATCTCCCTTGACTTACAATGGGGTTATAGCCTAACATATTGTCTTAATAACCCCATCATAAGTTGAAAATACCATAAGTCGAAAATGCATTCAATATATCTAACCTACAGTGCATCAGAACTTAGCCTATACTACCTTAAACGTGCTCAGAACTCTTAGATTAGCCCACAGTTGGGCGAATTCATCAAGCACAAAACCTATTTTATCATAAAGTGTTGATTATCATGTAATTTATTGAATATTGTACTGAAAGTAAAAAACCGAATGGTTGTATGGGTACAGGTGGTTGTCAGTGTATCGGTTGTTGACCCTCGTGATCACGTGGCTGATGGGGAGCTGGGGCTCGCTGCCACTGCCCAGCATCATGACAGAGGATCATACAAAGATCACTAGCCAAATTCAAAATTCAAAGTACATACATACATGCATTGCTTTTGCACCATCATAAAGTCAAAAATTCCTAAGTTGAACTATCTTAAGTTAGAGACTGTCTTTATATGATACCTTAAACTGTGCTCTATTATTGTTCCTTTTATGAAAGAAAAGCACAACTTAAAAGTAAAACATTTATTTTTTTCATTGCACTTACTTATTATAAGGATATGTAATAATAATAATATAGGATTCCTTTAAAACTCGGCTGAGAATCAGAACATTATTTACACTAGTGGAATACTACCTCAGATAAATCAGTTCTTTCATTAGTTGCAATTTCATCAATAACCAAGTTGTTGTTTTATGAAAGTATTTGATTTTTCTAATTATTGGAGAATAGTGAACTTTGTACATAAGTCTCTTAAACACTTTTGTATTAGTTTTCTACGGCTGCCAACACAAAGTACCGAAAACTAGGTGGTTTAAAATAACAGCAATGTATTGTCTCACGGTTCCAAAAGCTAGAAGTGCAAAATCAAGATATCACCAGGGCCGTGCTCCCTTTGGAAGCTGCAGGAAGTTATTCTTTCTTGCCTTTTCTTAGCTTCTGGTGGTGGCCAGCAATGCGTGGTGTTCCTTGGCCAATGGCTGTCGTACCTCAGTCTCTGCTTCTGTCATCACATGGTGTTCTCCCCCATCTGTGTCTGTCCTCCTCTTATAAAGACCCCAGTCATCACAGGTTTAAGCAATGTCACATTGTAATCACTGAAACCCTCAAAGCAGATGAGCACCTCAGATAAACATATCGAAGTCCATAGAACTACATGACTTTATATCGTTAATAAATGAACAGGAAGTGAGATCTCTATAACATCCCAATTCTTTTACATTATGTTGACGTGAACCATATTGCCCTTATTTTTCTTAGGACTAAATGCAATTAAATTAGGGGTCAATTCTATCATTGTAGAACAGTAATTATTTATTTGCATCCACAGCTGTAAATGTATGGTTATTTATTCTCTATTCTCTATTACCTATCTTACTGGAAAAACACTTTTCCTGGGCAAAGATAGCATGAATTATCTATCTATCTATCTATCATCTATTTATTTTACAAAAAAAGAATATATATTTCTTAAGGTAATTGTATATGGAGGGGTCAGGGAAATTTGTTATACAGAATTTTCCGGTTTTTAAATTTGATTTGTTAAAAATTTCAGTGCAATATAGATATATTTGTTTCTACTCTAAAAAAAAAGCAGGCTTAGGAGTTTTACTTCAGTATGTTTCTATTTTATTATAAATGAAGGAGAGTTCATCTGTCCCTTTAGATATTACCTCAGAAGCCACAGAAACCGCCTGTTTATATTACCTCTTCTCTCCATCCTCTTCATAAACCTTTCCAACAGAGTGAAGGTACATTTTAGTTTTATTAGGCCATAAAACTTGGTGCAATACATTTCATCCTTTTACGAATTGTCTTGAGAACATTTTAATTGCATTTCATTGTGCCTTGGTGTCAGATATGTTCTTTTATGACCTACTCTTCAAACCTCACTCATTACTCTTTTCAGTTTCTCTACTAATGAGCAATATTGTATTTCTTAAGATCTTTTGTCAGTTCTAAAGCTGTAAACTTCCCTGTGCAAGTATTTTCGCTTGTGTGCTTATGTTTAACCACATCCTTTAATCTTGCTCTTCCGATTTTTTTTCCTAATTCTTCAATACATCTCCGTATTTTACTCTGACAAATATCTCTTATTTATTTTTCCCTGCCTGAAAAACACATCTACTGTCATTTTGCAAGACTTATTGTCAAGAAAATAATCGATATTCATTTGCACAAATGAGAGATTTGCAGGAACTAATTGCATAAATTGAAATGTTGTAATTCTTTGACGGTTGACACTGTGGACATTTTGTTAATCCTAATGGAATGCAGAGCCAAACAAGGCTCCATATAATCAGATGTAACATGGGAAGTAGTGTTATGAGGGATGGGGTGCAGTTTGATGGTGCATGGGGAAGAACCGGGGCAAACAGACTATCCAAACAAGGCTCTGACAGGCAATACCTCTTAGAAGATGGAAATCCTTGCTTATTATACAGGATAGGAAATTTTAGAGACAATAAAAAACTAAAGCTATGTTCTTTTTGTTACTGAGGCTGTGTTTCCTCTCCCTCTGCACCAAACTTACAGATGTTCCAGAAGCTTTCCTTTCCTTTACGTGCAAATTTGTTTCTATGAGGAGGGAGCTGAGACTTCTGGACAAACGTCACAGAGCAGTGATGAAAAAACATCCCCTTGGCCTCCAGAAGAGATGTGTAACTCTTCAAACAATAAATGAAGAGTCTAGAGCTACACAGAACACTCTCCCATCCACCAAGGTGGAGACACATATGATGAGCATATTTTAGAGTCACCTGGAGAGGAAAACAGAAGGCTGGGCCATTCCTGAGGTAAGAATTGTATGTGTGTCCACTGTTGGTTGTGATGTCTGCAACTGAGGATTCAAGGAGACCAAAAAAAAAAAAAAACCAGAAACCAGAAGAACTGTCCACAAGAGCACATGGACAGGAGGGAAAGAATGTGGCTTTTTCTCTGCCTCCCCTGGAAGTGAAGGAGAAAAATTGATGCAACAAAAATTGAGATTTGGTCCATTTATTTACTTCATATATGATCTGTATCATCCCTAGACCTATCTTTCCAAGTACATACTCATATTTATACTAACTTTTCTTAATTTTATGTGTGTCTTAGAAATATGGGCAGACTGCACAGAACAATGACAGAATGACAGAAAAGGGACAATCGTGTGCCCCTGGTCACAGGGAGAGCTCGCTGAAGGCTGCACAGGTGAGGGTTAAGCTGCCCTGATCACCACTCTGTCTCCTTTAAGTATATTTAACATTCTGTTAAGTGTTCAATCTTGTCTCTTTCAGATCTACTGGGGCAACAAAATTGTGTAATCTAATTGTTGCCCTTTTATTTTTCTTTTCTACCTGTTCATTAACGAGATTCTATTAAATGCAGAAAGGCTGGCCTAAAGAGATGGTGTGATTTGTATTAAAATTGATTTCAAATTTCCTGAAAAAAAATCATAACGCAAGTGAATTATTCCTTGAGGAAAATAACAAAAACTAAAGAGCCACCTTTGCTTTTATAATATGTCCTTAGTGATGTAATTGTGAATAGGCCACTGGACTCACAGCTACATCACACCTCTACTGCTTCAAAGGAAGTGCTCCCTGAGAATATTTGTAATTTTTGTTTTTGGTTTCTTAACTATTTGCTGTTCGAGTAGAGGACTATAAGATAAATAAAATTATTTTGACATTATTCTTTCCTCTTTAAAAAGGTTTCTTAAGAATTGTGATATAAAAGTATTTTGCTCTCTACCATGGTGTTGTAGGAAAACAGATAAGATACAACAGAATTGCTGGCCTTCAAGTTTAAAATCACTCCACAGATACCTGGCAATAGTCTTAAAACCAAAACAAAGATAGCATGGACACAATTTAATTTTTTTAAAAATTTAAAACTATTTCAATATCTTCGGGTGATTTGGTGCATCACTTGGAAAAAATATACCCACGGCATTGCAGTTCTACTGTTAAAACAGAATCAAAGCTTATGGCATCTCATATGTTTAGTTCACTATATACCCTTTTTCTTCATGTTGTTCAATAATGTAAATTCATTTTTAAATTCATTCAGTTAAATAATCACACAGGTGGAGAACATCTTCCTTTAGCAATTATTTATTATGTGCCTGCCATGAAGCAGACACTGACTTCAATGCTGAAGAAAAACTCTAATTCCCTCCTCTCTTGGAGCTCCTATTCTAATGGAGAGGAAAGAGATGATAATTATAGAACACATGTCTAATGTCAGGTGAGGATAAATGTTATAAAGAATAGTAAGGCCAGGGGCTCCTGGGTGGCTCATCGTTAAGCATCTGCCTTCGGCTCAGGTCATGATCCCAGGGTCCTGGGATCGAGCCCTGCATCGGGCTCCCTGCTCAGCGGGAAGCCTGCTTCTCCCTCTCTCACTCTCCCTGCTTGTGTTCCCTCTCTCGCTGTGTCTCTCTCTGTCAAATAAATAAATAAAATCTTAAAAAAAAAAAAGAATAGTAAGGCCAAGTACAAGAAGGGAAAATAGAGACACAGCATGAATATATATTGCATATTTAAACTTATCCTAGGAAATATATATATGTATATTACATAGAATGTCCAGAAACAGCACCTCTGGAGCAGTCATATTTGAACAGATAACTCAATGACATAAGCATGCTGACCATGACCATAATTGGGGAGAAAGTTCTCTAGTAGAGGGGATGACAACGCAAAGTCCCTGAGACAGGAATACGCTGAGTGTGCATTAGGAGCATCAAGTGACCATCTTGGATCTCTCCAAGAGTATAGCATGTTGAAAGTGACAGAGAGAAGGTCAGAAGGGGAACATTGGTGAAATCAAAAGGATGATATGATTCACATTAGGGATTTTGACTTTTATTTTGAATTATATGAAATTCCATTACATGTTTTTGAGCAGAGGATCTCTCTGCAGTGGTAAAAACAGACTAAGAATTACTGAAGTTGGAGGCCAGGGGTCAGTTAGAGGTCATTGCTAAAGTCCAGAAGAAAGTTCATGGCAGCTTAGACTAGAGGTGTAGTGGCAGAGAAGGTAAGAAACCAGCAAGATTTTGTGATTAAACTGAAGACAGGGCCAACTGAATTTGTTGGTGCCTTGGGTGTAGAATATAAGAGAGATAGAAGAGTCAAAGACAACAATTAACATCTCTCTTTTTTTTTTAAGATTTTATTTATTTATTTGACAGAGAGAGACACAGTGAGAGAGGGAACACAAGCAGGGGGAGTGGGAGAGGGAGAGGCAGGCTTCCCAGGGAGCAGGGAGCCCGATGCGGGGCTCGATCCCAGGACCCCGGGACCATGACCTGAGCCGAAGGCAGACGCTTAACGACTGAGCCACTCAGGTGCCCCAACAATTAACATCTTTTATTTAAGAGACTTGAAGGATTATTGCCTTCATCATAAATAAAGAATGATGCTTTAATTTCTCAGAAAGAAAGTGTAAGGAGAAAATTATTATTGTATATAAAACCAATATTGAATATGACAAAACCAGATGATATTATATTGGAGAACTCTTTAACCTAAAGTAAAATTGATAGTTTTATTTTTTCCTAGGATAAGTTTAAATGACTTATGAGGGAAATAGACTACCCTATCTTTTCACTTCCATGCCGCAAGAAAAAAAATACATTGGGAATTCAGGCACACATACAACAATATTGCTTAAAGTGCTGTAAAATTATTTTGCCAATCAGACAAAATTACCCAACGATTTGTAGTCACTGATGGGTAGTTAAATTAAAGCAGAACAGATGCATCATTCTGGAAAATAATCATACATTGCCTCTTATCCAAAGGATGTACATAATAATTGATAGACCTAATTTGCATAATGAGATGATCTTTAAGATGTACAAGAAAAAAATAATTATTTTTAATGATATTGGCACCTTCAATTCAATTATAAGCTACTTAATTTAGTTGTATATATCCATAAGTTTCTAAGAACATAATGTTGAAAATGAAATGCACCCCCAAATGAATTTGAACTCACTATAAAGCATTTGATCTGTTGTTTAAAGATAATTCAACTTAGCCTAACCAAAAAGAGTATGGTAAGTGATTTAGAACTATCATTTATCTTTGCTGATATTTTTATATTATTTTCTTATCATCTATTTCATGTTGCATCACAGCTTTAATGCCTGGTAGGAATATTATTTCAACACTTAACTGTTTTAATAAATAAGAGGAATACAAACTACAAAGAAAGTTAGAAACAAACAAAAAAGTAATAAAATTTATGTTTTACTTATAGGTAGTGGCACTTTAAGGAAAAAAAATTGTACTGGCAATTGTTTACAGATACACATACAAAATACTGTATTTTCTGCATGATTTTTCAAAGACTACTGTTCTGAAGGATAAAGTATCACAATACTTTGGTTTGAAAGAGCAGTGAATTATTTACATCCTTTTTTAAAAAGCAGAATATCAAGAAGTCACCTTTCATGTTTCTTACGATTATCCACATTCAACGGTACTCTCTGTAAAGCTTAGGTCAAGCAGAAATGAACTGCTGAATATGAGAACCACATCCTCAAAAAGGATCCATTTTGGTCTAGAATGTGGGGAAAGTAGGCATAACCAATACATCAACACAGTATAATATCTACTAAAATTTATTGTTTTACCAATTCTGATCTTCCTTACTAAAATGGGACAAGAGGGGCACCTGGGTGGCTCAGTCGGTTAAACATCTGCCTTCAGCTCGGGTCATGATCCCGGGGTACTGGGATCCAGCCCTACTACAGGCTCCCAGCTCAGCAAGGAGTCTGCTCCTCCCCACCCCCCGGCTCAGGCTCTCTCTCTCTCAAATAAATAAATAAAATTAAAAAAAATAAAATGGAGCACCTGGGTGGCTCAGTCGTTAAGCGTCTGCCTTCGGCTCAGGTCATGATCTCAGGGTCCTGGGGTCGAGCCCCACATTGGGCTCCCTGCTCCAAAGGGAAGCCTGCTTCTCCCTCTCCCACTCCTCCTGCTTGTGTTCCCTCTCTCGCTGTGTCTCTCTGTCAAATAAATAAATAAAATCTTTAAAAATAAATAAATAAATAAATAAATAAATAAATAAAATGGGACAAGATATGAAAAAGTCATTTTCTTTAATTTCTAATATGGTATTTCAGTTTTTATAATCTTCTTATCCTAAATACATTTCTTCATTCAATAATTCAAAACAAGTAAAACAAGAAAACAAAAAACTTGCTGAATGGCAGTTTGAAGTCAGTTAAAAATGTAAGCCTGAGATTTATAACGAAGAGCAAGATAACATGCAAGATAACATTTTCCTCTACCGTATTGGACTGTAGTATTTTTAAATGCTACTATTTCTTATTATTTTAAAGAGGTCCTGAAACTAGTCATTAATCACAAGGACTTTGAAGAATCACAGTTTCCTATGCTAAAACATTTACCAACTATATAAATAGCCATATAATTACAACACGTGTGGAGTAAAATAGTGTAATTAATATATGTGGTGTGAAGGAAATAATTAGTGTATACAAAGGCAGTAATTATATTTAGCGAGAAGATCGATAAAACTCTGAATATTTTGGCAAATTTTATCCTGCTAATATTGAGAAAATGACCCCATAAAGTGGTGGAAGAGGGGTGAGATCATTGGAATTATGAGAGCTTCCCCCCATTCAGTGTTTATGCTGAATGACAGTAATTACAGGATATAAGTAAGTTAAATAAAAGCAAACAAAAGCTGGTAACTGTGATGTGTAAGATTAATCAGGTTGACAGTGATTTTCAAATCTATTGTCTCATTAGATTTTGGTTTATTTGTTCTATCAAGTATTGAGAAAGGAGTGTTGAAATTCCAACTAGAATTGTGATCATATCTTTTTAGGTTTTTCAGCTTTTACTTTATGTTCTTACAAACACACACATTTATAATGATGGTTATTATGAATTGATCCATTGGAATTATAAAATATCATTCTTATCTCTGGTAATATTTCCTGTCTTGAATTCTACCCTCTCTTTTATTAACAGAGCTATACCAGTTTTCTTGTCATTATTATTTATGTGATATTTATCTTTTATTCATTTACTTTGAAATTGTCTGTGTTCTTTATATTTAGTGTACTTCTTAACAGCACAGAGTTAGATTTATTTTTTTCTTCGATTTTGACAAACTGATTTTAAATGTAGTGTTATAATATTGAAATTTAATATAATTTTCAAAAGTCTAGGGTTTAAATCTACCATTTTGGCATTTGCTTTCTATTTATCTGTTGTTTCTTCTCTCTTCCTAATTTCTTTTGGATTAATTGATTACTCATTAGTATTTCTTTTTTCCTTATTGGATTATTACCTACACTTTGTTCTTTCAATTTTTAGTGATCGTTCTTCATTCTAAAATGTGCCTCTTAAAATGTCACAATCTAGGGCACCTCGGTGGCTCGGTTGGTTAAGCGTCTGCTTTTGGCTCAGGTCATGATCTCGGGGTCCTGGGATCAAGTCCTGCATCGGGTTCCCTGCTTAGTGGGGAGTCTCTTTCTCCCTCTCCCTCTGTGCTTTCTCCCTCTCTCAAATAAATAAAATAAAATCTTTAAAAAATAATCTACCTTTAAATAATAAACAACTTCATATGTAACATAAGAAATATTCAGCAATATTCTTTTTAAAGTTCCATAATACATTATTATCATTGTTGCTTTAAGTAATCTTTTAAGGAAATTAGAACATAAGGAAACAAAAATCTTTACCATTAGTGTATATATTTCCCATGTTTGGAGGTGTTTATTTCTGTGGGTAAACTCAATTTTCCCCAGGATATTGATTATTCTTCCACAGCAGTAACTTCCCATACCATTTATTCCACTATAGGGGTAAGGGGGAATAATTCAGCTATTTACATCCAAAAAATGGCTTTAATTCACCTCATCTTTTAAAAGATGTTATAATTGGATATACAATCCTAATCAATGGGGTAGTTTTTCAGTGCTTTATAGATACCATTCCACTGTCCACTGACATGTTTTAGATATGAAATCAATGAACTTTCTTACTGCTTTATGGCTATTATTTATTTTTTTCTCTAATTGCATTTAATGTGTTTTCTCTTTATCATTGGTTTTCAGTAATTTAATTAAGAAGTGCCTTGTGTGGTTTCTTACTTTCCCTGCCCTCCTACCCCAAGATGTGTCAAGCTTTTTTGGGTTTATGGCCTGATATTTTTTATTAAATTTGGAAATTTGCAGACATTTTTGCTTCAAATATACCCTCCAACCCCATTTTGATAATGGTATTTGATATTCCAATTACAGGACTTTAGACTGATAATTTTATCCTCTATTTCAGCCTTGTAAAAATTATTATTCAGTTTCACTTTTTATATTTTCTATTGGAGTGTTTTCAAGTTAATTGATATTTTTCTTTTGCATTGTCTAAAATGCCCATGAGCTTCTCCAGTGCAGTTTTAATTTGGGAGACTATACTTTTTAACTCCATAATTTGCACTTCTGATATCTTCCATTACTCACCTCATTATGTCCATGTTTTATTTTAAATATTATGCATATTTATAATAGATGTTTTAATGTCCTTATCTACTTGTTCCATTATCTCTGTCATTTTTTATCCTGTTCCCATTAATTAGATATTTCTATTGCTGGACATTGTGAATTCTTTGCTAGATTTTGTTATATTTCTTTTTAAAGGGTTTAAATTTCATGTTAGCAGGCAGTTCATTTATTTGCGGTCTTTTCAAGATTTGTTTTTAACTTTTGTAAAGATAGGTTTAAAGTAGATTTTATTTTCTGGTGTATTTGCATGCGTGACTCAGGAGTGACTTTTTCAGTGCCATTCTGCTTGATGGCCAAGGGGCTCACAAACATCTCTTCATTGTAGCTTCTGAGCACTTGAGTGTTTCCCAGCCCTATGTACAATCTGATAATACTTCATCTTACAACTCGTTGGTAATTATAATTTCCCCAGCATAAAGGAATTTTATCTTATGCCTATGAAGCTTAAAATTCAGACAAAGACTTAATGCTACCAGTGCAGATGTCTGCAAATCTCTCTGTACAGATTCCCCCTTTCCAGGATTCTGTCACTCAAATGCAGACATTACAGTGTTTCTACGTTCTGATCTCTTTCTTCTACTCAGAGAAACCACTGTGCTCTCTTTAGGTGTCTCCTTCAACCCTTGTGTTCAGTTCTGGAAACATATTCAGGCACAAAGCTAAACAATTTGTACTGGATGAATAGTATCCCCCCAAACTTCATACCCACTGATGTATTAGTCTGCTCAGATTTCTATAACGAAATATTATAGATCAGGTGACTTAAATGACAAAGAAATTATTTCTGATGGTTCTAGGAGGCTTTGAAGTCCAAGATCAAGGTGCTGGCTGATTCATTTTCTGATGAGAGCTCCCTTTTCGACATATTGCTATCAAAAAGGGGTCCCTTCTTATAATAATTCTATTGGATTAGAGCCCCACCTCTCTGACTCATTTAACCTTATTACCCCATAAATGTCCTATGTCCACATATAGTCATATTGGAGGTTAGGACTTCAAAATATGAATTTGGGGTGGGCATTAACATTTAGTGTATAATATCCTGGATTCTCAGAGTGTGACTCTATTTGAAAATGGGATCTTTGCAGATGTAATTAGTTAGTATTAGGTCATGCTGGATTGGCCTAAATCCAGTATGACTGATGTCCTCATAAGAGAAGACATAGAGAGACCCAGACAAACAGAGAGAAGTTGGAGGCAGAAGTGAAGTTATGCTGTCACAAGCCAAGAGACCAACAAGATCTAGGAATGCCGGAGAACATAACAAGGTAGGAAGAGGCAAGGAAGTTATTTCCTGAAGACTTTAAAGGGAGCATAGCGGACATTCTGATTGTGTACTTCTGGTTTCCAAAACTGTGAAGTAGGAATTTACTATTGTTTTAAGGCACTCTATGGTACTTGGAAACCAGTACACAAATATTACAATCACCTCATTTGTTTTCTTTCTCTTGGTGATCCAAATCTTGTACAACCTGAATTTAATGTCTGAAAAAAAATTGTTTCCTATGTTTTGTCCACTTTTCTTTTTGTTTCCAGAAAGAGAACCAGAATGATACCAGTTACTCCATAATGACTGGAGACAGAAGTTTCTCTGGTTATTCAGCTATCTTCTCCCCACGAGTACATAAGAAGAAATATTTGCTCATGCTTTAACTAACATAGTGTACCTTCATCATTTTTAATCATTACAAATTCAGTATATGAGAGGTATTTTATTTGACATTTTTGCATCATCAGTGAGACACAGTATGCTTTCATAAGCTTGTCATTTATATTTCTTTACAGCCTATTGTCTATCGATGTCATTAATCCATCTTTCCTGCATAGTTTTTCTCATTGATCATTAAGGTTTTTTTTGATTAGGAAATTGTTTTATGTCATGTATATATGGTATTTTTTTTCCTAACATTGTTTATTTTTTAAAGTTTTGTGGTTGGTCTATGCAAAGGAAATGTCTATTTTATACAGTAAAACTTACCAATCTTCATTTTTCCCTTATAAGATCTATGCCTTGAATATAAAAGCTTTGTTCATTAAAAAATGTCATCTGTGGGATTTTTTGATAGGTTTTTTTTTTTTTTTGGTTTTGTTTTGTTTTTAAAGCAGATAGAAGTTTATTGAATCCACCACAAGGAAGCAGTGTGCAGGACAGCAGAAGAGAGGTTGTCTGCCCCATGTTTTCTAAATAACACTTACAGTTCAAACTCAACATTTAGAACTTCATACAGTTGGAAATCACCTAATATAAAAAAACAACAGTTGCTTCTGTTTACTTGCTTTACAAATTAAGTAGCCAGCTTCCCCAAACTGATTTTTTGGAAAAAAAATCTACCTTTTCCCTCTGATTTCATATCATTTGTCTCATTATTAGTGAAACCACATACTTTATCAGCTGAACTAAATCTTTGCTGATTTGTCTTGGCATACTTTTTGAACATGTTATATGCTGTCTGTTGCCTTTCTCATTGATTTATAAGACCTTTAAATATATTATGAATATTAATCTTTTTGTTGTTCTTTATATGGTAATCATGTCCCCTGCTTTTATTCACTCTTCAATTTAGGTTAGCGTATCTATTTTCTGCACAGCTTAATTTTAGTAGTGGAAGTCATTGTGCTTTGCATGCTTGTCCAGCAATGTTCCTTTCTCTGAAGTTCACCCCTGCTATCAGCTCTTAATGAACAAGCACAGTAATTATATGGTATAGAACTAGATGTCTTTGGCATAAATTCAATGTCATTAGAGCCCACCATGGATACCCTGTCCATTCAAAGCCTTAGAAAAGGCAAAATTAAAGTAGAGAAAAGTAGAAAAGTAGAAGAGACTCCCTGAGGAAACAACAAACCAAAATCCTTGCTATTTTTCAATGAAGACAGAGAAAGACATTGTCTAGAGATCACCTAGCCTTTCCAGAAGATAAAGCGAGTGATTTCCTGACGCTTACACTTCCCTAAGGTCTACCCTTTATTCCTGCATCTCATTTCTATAAACTTTTCCTTTCCCTTTCATTCGTTCTTATTTTAATTTTGAAAATTTCTCTGAATTCCTCTATTTTGTACCTATAGTCATGGCCACCACATGTATTTATAAAGTGTGTGCTCTGTCCAAGGCAATCTGGCCAAGGAAATTGGCAAAATTTTACAGATAGGTTTTGTATAGAGTAGCTAGTGATGGACATGATTAAATGAGCCTTGGTTTAAATGAAAATAAATATGAATAATGAATCACATTGAAGTGAGAATAGTGAAAAATAGTAAAAAACCAAACTGGTTTGCAAAGAATCCTTCTATGTTTTATGATGAGAAAGGAGCTTTCTATTAAATCACATCCATTACTTTATACCCCTGGCCCAAAGAAGGTGAGAGATTGGTGACATTTGTAGGCAAATATAAGAATCTGTCAATGTGTAGTATAGTATAAATACTAGACTTCAAAACAGAAGAAATTCCTGCATTGCTGGGTGGATGTCCATAGGTAAAAGTTAACAATTACACAAAATTACGAAATCCCATTTGTCTAAAGCAGAAAGAGAAACTACTGAAGGACAACTACTAGACTTTAAATGTGGGAACTAACCAGGTACTGTTTTGACTGACAGCAGTCCATATCTCTGTTACACAAGTGTTTTGTGATTGGAAATGCACTGATTTTTTAACAACAGGGAAGTTGGCAATTATAATGGGAATGTGAAGGAGGTATAAGAGATTCTGGCATCATGAGTCCTTATAGGGTATTTCTTCTAGACCCAATTTCCCCCCTCTGACCCAGTGATGTTCACTGTCATTCTAAAGCTGAGGAAGGATGGAAAATGGGGGGTGATACACAAATGTTCCCTGCATCATGTTTCTGTCATTAGTTTCTAAACAGGAGCCTGATACGGGGACCATTAAGTGAGTAATAGTGCAGGAAGATGAAGCCCTGTGCTCCATTATTTCTAAGCAACAGAAGCTCATGCGTCACTTTCCTTCTTTACCGTAAGCAGCCATTTAGAACAGACAGTCTAACTGTGCTGAAGATGGAACAAGTTGAGTGGAATATGGCAGGACCATACCCAGTCTCATTTTTAACATTGGTTCCCAAGTATGAATCTGATAGAAATTTCACTGAAGCTTCAACAAGGTCGTGTTGCCAGGAGACCCCATGACCTATTGAACAGGGGTATCTCTGCCTATTCAAACATCCACAGCACGAAATCTTGTCCCTCCAAAAATGAGGTCAGCAGTGCTTTACTTAAAATGTCTTGCTACATCACATCAGTTCCATGCAAGCGAATCCCTGATTTGTTGAGATTGTTGAGAAGAGACATCTTGTTAGTGGGCATTAATTGTCATAGCAGGAATTCTGAAGATGGAAATCACTATGTGGTTAAGTATGTGAAAACCGATGTTCTAGGATGGTAGTTCACAATTATCTGATGATCACAAGTGGCTTTCCTCTAAGGTTATATTGCCTCTGTAAGTTCCTAGCTCAGAGGAAGTGACATCGCTGATATTTTTGGTTCCAGACATTTTGGAGAATTCTATTTATTGTACTTTGTTTCATTTTGTTTTTGTTTGTTTGTCTATTGTTACTGTAGTTCTATTTAATTACTATTACACATAGCCCATGCCAACATTGTTTAATCAATAGATAGCAAGACGAGAATTGTGCACACTTAATACTGATTATAAGCCTGTCTCTCATGAGTGTTGTGAAATCTGAGAGAAATGGCCCTGTGACATCAAATCCACATTTAATAGGGGGGATAAGATAGTGTGTTACCTCTCATTCAGGAAGTCTGACTGCTATGGTGATTACATAAATTAGAGTTGGTCAACATAGACAGGGCCTTTGAGGACTATATGTATAAACATAAAGTTACATGTTTCAGATGGGAAAAATGTGAAATGTAGTGTGCATTTGACTCCATGTATCAAGCTTAAATAGAGTTTGCAGTTTGCTTAAACAAATGGGGTTTATTTTAAATAAAAGCCCAGAGGTGGGTAGTTCTAAGATAATATAGTTCCAAAATAATACAGATAATAATATTATAGATGATATTTTTACTTTACCTTTGCCAGAAACATGTCATGTGCCTGTCACTATTTGAAAAAAAAAAAAAAAACTTAGAAAAGCGACTTTATTTTCAGTGCTACCAAAAAAAGAAAAATAGAATTTGATCACTATCGTAAAAGAGAAGACGGGACATTGCTTAGGAGATGTTTTTGCCATATTTCTTAACAACAATTCCTTCTCTGTGAGAATTATTTGTTCTATATCAATAAACACTGCAGAACGCATTAAGGGGTCATAGGTCTAACATATGATGCCACCCTAACACGAGATAGAACCATATTATTCTTTACAGAGTATTTCTTTTAACAAAAGAGACTGCAAATATTGTGAGTCAGACTACGAATTAAAGTAGTGCTAGGCCTGGAGATAGCATGTAGCTAGTAAGATTATTTGTCAAAGAAATATTTCAAAAGGGTAAAATTTTGAGTGAGTTGAAGCTCTAATGCAGAAAGGGATGTGGGATAGCCATGTTTGCAGAGCAGAGATGAGTAACTATATCATCCCCAAGAAAGAGGGGAAATAAGCACTACAACATACATTTTCAGTTGTACATGTTGGGTTAATATATATGACATTACTTTATCATGTAATGATTTAACCATATTCTTCAGTTTTCAAGAATTGTAGTTTGGCCACTTGTTAAATATCAATTTCACATCAATTTATAAAATATACTTATTGCTTACTAGATTCTTCAATTTTTTTTCTGGCTTTTATTTACTTATTTATTATCATGCTTATTTCAAACATAATGTTTTCTATTATACAATCAAAAAAGGATTTTCACCCATTCTTCATTTTCAAACTATAACAAAGTGTTACTCTTTGGGTATTTTCCCAAATTAAAAATAAGGATTCTTGTGTCAATTTATTAAAATTCTCAAAGATAATTTATTGGAATATCCTAAAATTTATCAATAATTTTGGAAGGGGAATGGAAAAATTAAAATCGAATTTCCCCTCAAAAAATTAACTCAAGAAGGATCATAGACCTAAATGTAAACTTCAAAAGTATAAAATTCCTGGAAAATATATAGGATACAATCTAGCTATCCTTGCGTATAGTGACGACTTTTTAGATACACCAATAGCACAATCCATGAAAGAAATAATAAATAAACTGGATGTCATTAAAATTAAAAATTTCTGCTCTAGGAAAGGCAATGTCAAGAGAATGAGGACAAACCACAGCTTGGGAGAAAATATTTGCAAAAGACACATCTTTTAGAAGACTGCTATCCAAAATATACAAAGAACTCTAAAAATTCAACAGTAAGAAACGAATAACCTGCATTAAATTTGTGAGATATTGGTAGAGATTAATATTCTGTATGATGTTAAGAGGCATCTTTTAATTCATAATTTGTTAAAGGTGTATGTAATAAATGTATTCTTAAATTTATTAAATGCACCTTAAACATCTATATTCATTTGCATATGAGCTAATATATAATATCTGTTTATGTATCTTTCTATTCTAATACTTTTATGAGGAATCCTTAAATACACACTCATATACACACCTATTTTGGTTCTCTGTTGTCAGGCACATACACATTGTGTATTGCTGTGTCTTCTTGGGGAATTGACCCCTTTCTCCTTGCTAAATTTTCCTTGCTCTGAAGCTAGCTCTGTCTGAAATTAGTATAGAGATTCCAACTTTGTTTTGATTTAGTATTAGCATGATATATCTTTCTCTATCCATTTACTTTTAATCTACATGTGTCTTCATATTTAAAGTGGGCTTCTTGTAGACAGCATGCAGTTGGGTCTTATTTTTGAGCCATTATGATAATTTCTGTTTTTTCATTGATGCCATGAATTTTTGAAATTCTCAGTCATTATTGCTTCAAAATAGTTCTTCATCCCTTTTCTCATTCTTCCCCTTCTGGTGTTAGTATTATAATGTGGTGTCATATCCTTTGTACTCGCCCCACTCATTGTTCTTGGATAACTGTTTCTGTCTTCCTTTTTTTTTCTGGTCTTTTTCTTTGTTTTTTGGTTTGGAAGCTCCTGTTAGCATCACCTGAAACTCAGACTCTTCCCCCTCAGCAATGCTCAGTCTAATAATGAACCCATCAGAACATTTTTTAATTTCTCCTACAGTTTTTTATTTCTATCATTTCTTTGTGATGCTAACTTAAAATTTCCATTTCTTTTCTTTCTTTTTTTGCATTGCACATGTTCTTGCACGTGGTCTGATTTTTCCATTATAGCCCTTAACAAATTAAGCATGGTTATTGAATTCCTGGTCTGATAATCCAACATCTTTGGCATGTTTAAGTATGGTTCTGTTGATTGTTATCTCTTTGAACTATGTTTTTCATCCCTTCTATGCATTGTTATTTATTTTTGATAGCTCTACATGATGTACTAAGTAAAAGGAACTCTGGTTGAAGGCCTTTACTGATGTGGTTTTAAGGTGTGTTGGGAGGGGAAACATTCTCTGGTCCTATGACCAGGTTTGTCTTTTACTGAGCCTGCACCTCTGCTATGTGAACTTCCAAAGTGCTTTCCATCCCTCCATCTCCCTGCCCATACCCTTGCTTAGGTAGGATAGGGTAGCTGGAAGGTGCTAGACTTGCTAACGCAAGCTGGTCATATTCTGATTAAACCCTTTAGGTCAGGCTCTGAGAAAATAGTTTCTCTTTAGGGCAGACCTTGCTAAGAACAGAGTCTGGGCATATATCAGAATAGCTGTTTTTTCCTCTCCCTGCAAAAATGGGGGCTTTTCCTCTGATCTTCACTATGAGAACCTGGCAGGAGTCCTAGCGGTAAAACTCACACAAGTGTGGGGAACTCTTTCTAGAATGGACCCCTCTAGAGGTGAGGTAGCTGTCAGATGTATGTCCTGAATCTACAGCAATTCACCAAGAACAGTTCAGGTTTCTGCCCCACTCCTGATTCCCACAGAGGTTTCTGCTCGTGGGTACCTTTCTGAGGGTAGCTGTTTGTCCTGTAACTCAATTTTCTGACAAGTCTGAGAAAAGCTGTTGATTTTCAGTTTGTTCCACATTTTTACTTTTGTTTGGAATGATGACTTCTAAGTTCTTTATATGCTGGATCAGAAACTGGAAGCCTGTTTCTTCTTAATGAGCCTCTAAAACATGAATATGTTTCTTAAATGAGTTCACAGTGTCTTTTTTTTTTTTTTTTTTTTGAGACAGAGCAAGTGAGGGAGGGGTAGAGGGAAAGGGAAAGAGAGAATCTCAAGCAGGCTCCATGCCCAGCACAGAGCCAGACACATGAACTCTATCTCACAATCCTGAGATCATGACCTGAGCCAAAATCAAGAGTCGGATACTCAACTAACTGAGCCACTCAGGTGCCCTGGTCAGTCCACAGTATCTTATAAAAAATGTCCTGTCATATGCTCTGTAAACCATACAGAAAGGAAACACACAGTAAAATGTATTTAAAAAGACATATAGCCTCTAAGATACCAAAAATTTCTTTAAGAGCTACCCTATCAGGGTGCCTGGGTGGCTCAGTCAGTTAAGTGGCTGCCTTCGGCTTAGGTCATGATCCTAGGACCCTGGGATGGAGCCCTCCATCAGGCTCCTTACTCAGTAGGGAGCCTGCTTCTCCCTCTCTCTCTGCTGCTCCTCCTGCTTGTGCTCTCTCTCTCTTTCTCTCATATAAATAAATAAAATATTTTTTAAAAAGAGCTACCCCATCTTACTCTACTAAAGCATAGCCACAGGGAAATATTTTTTTAAAATATGATTATTGAGATTATAGTGATCACCTTGGCAAAATTTAAATTCAAATATTCACAACTTCCATATACCTAAACTTAGTCCGACAATTGTTTTGGTTATAACACATATGAATTTGGCACATACACAAACACACACACATACACACACAAGATTTATTATACTAAGTTTTAAACTTGGATTATCTTAGTTTGGTGTTAGTTTAATGATATTAAAAGATTCTAAGATGATAAATTGAAACTACTTCATTTGCATGTTACTTAATTTTAAGTGCAGATATATAATTATATGCTAGTGAGTGCTACCTATAATGTCTCTAATTAAATGCTTAGTAATGGCACATTTTAAGTGGTAATGTAGAAAGGGTATAGCGAACAGGATTAGCATCTGGGAGGGACATGGAAGCAAATATGGATATGTTTAGCATACCTCTTGAACATTGTGACAGAGTTACAGTGAAAAAAAAAGGTGTAATAATTAGTATCTTTTACCTGTAAGCAAAACATTCAATTGATAAAGCATTAAGTCCACAAAGAAGTGGATTTATTGAAGCTACTTTGGGTGGAACAGTCTCTCTCTCTTTTTCACTCTCTCACAAACCATGTTTCTTTATCACAGGTTATCGCTTTACTTACTTTTCCCATTCCTCTTCTACTGTTGATTGGCTTGGCCTCCCTTCTGTTCCCTATGTATTTCTTATTATCTAAGACCTGCTTATTCGTACCTGTTCCCTTATGAATATATCTCACCGCGACCTTCCGTGGGATTGACTCCAGCACTTGCTTTTTTTTTTGTCCTATTCACTCTGTTATGTCCAGCTCTTATTGTTAAATGTGTCATGTAATTCATATTTTCCAGGTTCCATTCATGAGCACAAGAATATCTTTTACCCAGATTAGTTTTGATGCTCAGTTACATCATATATTTTGTTAATCTATGTAATTTGTTCTTGAATCACAATTCAACTTCCAGTCAAATCAGCAATCATCATGGCATTGACTTTTCAGGTACGAGACTATGGGTATTGAAATAAAATGTTGCCAGAGAAGATGGAGCAAAGCAAAGGGGACACTTGTGATAGTGACCTAACATTAGAAGGGCTTGCTTTTAGATTGAAAAGTAGGGTGTTTATATCAAAGATGGTCAATGAGGATGCATTGCTTTCTGTCTTTTTCTTTCTTTCTTTCTTTCTTTCTTTCTTTCTTTCTTTCTTTCTTTCTTTCTTTCTTTCTGTCTTTCTTTCTTTCTTGTCTTTCTTTTTTTCTTTCTGTCTTTTTCTTTCTTTCTTCTTTCTTTCTCTTCTTTCTTTCTTTTTTCTTTCTTTCTTTTTTCTTTTTCTTTCTTTCTCTCTTTCTCTCTTTCTTTCTTTCTTTCTTTTTTTTCTTCCTTTCTTTCTTTCTTATAGCCTGGCATATGGAACTTCCTTTTACTAGAGACTCAGGCACAAGAACAGATTTGGTTCAAAATGTTGAAATAGAGTTCAGTTTTAAACTTACTAAATTTGTGATCTTATTAAACATCCAAATTGACCTGCCAAGCAAGGAGATTTCCCAGTAGAGATTTCAGATATGTATTTGAAATCATGCACATAAAATATTATTTCAAGTCATGGAAAAGGATAAAAAGGGAGAGTTAGATATTTTTTATAAAGATGCAAAACTAGACATAGGGGGCATCTAAATTTAGGGAGAAAAACATCCAGGACAGGAGACTGAGACTAAATGCTCACTGAATTCTCAAAGAAATCAAGAATGCAAAGAAGGAAAAGATAGCCATCTGTGCTTCAAAGTTCTGGAATGTGTAATGTAATGGGAATACAATATTCTTCATTGAAACTGGTAACAGAGATCATTGATGACCATGCAGTATGTAGACTTCTGGAGTAGTGGGGTACTAACAAGATTGCAGTAAGCTAAAAGTGAACTAAAGTGAGAAATTAGAGATAATACAGCATTGCAGTTTTTTAAAAAAGTTTTTCTGTGAAGGAGATCAGATAAAAGAATTCATATTTGTTATGATGCTTTTAGCTGCTAGTAACAGAAACACCAACTAAAAGATGCTTAAATATAAAGAAAATTAAAAGAGGCTTACGCATTAAGGGAAACACTATTTTGAGACAGAATCCTGGAAGGAACAGTGTGTACAGAGTGGCAAATTAATGGCTGAAACACTGAGACTTGAAATCTTTACGGCTCTATGCCTGGATAATCTCAACAGGGAAACTGTTCTGTGACTACAGACGGGCTGTGGCACCTCAAAATGTAGTATGTCCTTATAGAGGTATGACTCTTCTGATTTTCTTTTAGGAAAGCAAGTAACTTTGCCCAGACATTTCAGGACAATCTTTTTCTCATATTCTATTGACCAGATCTGTGGTGCTCTGTTTGTTAGATTTTTTTTTTTCATTTTATGTGGTTGCATGTGTTCATGCTAATGAGAGTAATATTTATTGATTTTTTTCCACTAAAGCATTCTAAGTTCTAAGGATACTGTGATGAAAAGCCCCTGATATCATAGAGCATATATATATATATTTTAAGATTTATTTATTTATTTAAGATAAAAAGTGTACATGTGAGCTGGGGGAGGGGCAGAAGGAGAGGGAAAGAAATCCCCAAATGGACTCCCTGTTAATCATGGAGCCAGACCAGGGCTCCATCTCAAGACCCTGAGAGCATGACCTGAGCCTAAACCAAGAGTTGGATGCTCAACTGACTGAGCCACCCAGGGGCCCCTAAAGCATATTTTTAAGAGATGGCACAACCAGGGGCGCCTGGGTGGCTCAGTCGTTAAGCGTCTGCCTTCGGCTCAGGTCATGATCCCAGGGTCCTGGGATCGAGCCCCACGTCGGGCTCCCTGCTCTGCGGGAAGCCTGCTTCTCCCTCTCCCACTCCCCCTGCTTGTGTTCCCTCTCCCGCTGTGTCTGTCTCTGTCAAATAAATAAATAAAATCTTTAAAAAAAAAGAGAGAGATGGCACAACTTATTTACAAATAAAAATACTTAAAATTTTAAAAGTGTTTTGGGGGAAAGTAAAATATTGCAATGTGATAGATAATTCCTAGGGTAAAGGGAGGAGGCTTCTTTAGCTTGAATAGCTTTGAAAGGTCTCATTAATAAGGTAGAATTTGATCTGAAACCAAAATCATGGGGAGTGAATATTTATAAAAAGAACTGGGAAGAAAACATTCAAGGTGAAAAAGCAAGGAATAAATTTGAAGTTATGTCTGATTCTCTGTGATTATTGAATTCCTGTGCATGATCAAAGCAAGAAAAAAAGATCATTTTTATGTAAATACTTTTATATGAAAAATGAAATTAAACTTAGTAGGAAATGACATCAGAGCGATAAAAAGTCTTAAAACCTGTAGAATCTATTAGAAAATAGAAAGGAATTGAAAGCTTTTCCTAATTAAAATGAGAAGCCATTGGCAAGTTTTAAGCATGAGAATGTTATACGGTCACTTATCTTTTTAGGTGGTCACTCCGTCTATTTTGTTGGATTGTAGGAGGTAAGAGTGGATGGTGAGTTTTAGTTCTCCAAGAGAGAAATGATGATATTTTGATCTAGGTAGGTAGTAATGGAAGAGTTGAGATCTTGACTATATTCACAATAATTTTTTAATAATTTTATAAAACTTACTGAGATTGTATTTGGGATGTGAGAGAATGATCACAATTATAGATGATTCCTAAGTTTTGGTATTGGGCAGGAAGATAGGTAATAATTCCCTTACCAGAGAAAGGAATGCGTGGAGAAGAAAAAGGTTGAAAAAGGTGGTGAGAAATTATCTGCTAGGATAGAAAATTGATAATGAGGGTGGAAAGAAGGTCTATGGAAGGAACCAAAGTCTTTACAAGATCAGAAAATGTTTTCCTGATGGTAAATTGAATACTTCTACACAATTGATTTGGAGGAGTAGAAGGTTTGACAAGGGAAGAGAAAATTCAATACTGTTATCCCAGAAAATCAAAACATAACTTACTAGGCCATCCAATTAAAACTGCTGGGGTGGGGTATGTGAAGTTTGTGGTTTGTGCAGTTCATCTTAAAGCAGAGCTAGCATGGAACATTCTATTTTTTTAGATCAAATATAGAAAATAGAAGATATTTATGATCAATTGGCACTGAAGTGTTCCCAGTTATTTAGGATGGAGAAAGAGACAGAGACAGGGATTATACATATTTTGAAGGAAGCAACTTAAAAATGGATTATGGCAACTACGCTACACGAGTGAGTTTAAACTGGAGGCAAGTGAATTTAGAAGGGATGTGTGGTTAGTGGGATCAGTCTAGTAAATTCATTGGAAGACCCATTGAAGTTCAAAAATTATACAAGTAAGTATACAAGAGCTAGGAAGCTGAAAAAATAAGAGGCAGAAGTTGATGCATTAGATATTTATAATAAGTGTTTTCAGAAGTAATTGTTCGTAGTCAAAATGTACAAACTGATTGCATAAAGGATGACACCAGTCTGAAGACTTGCTTTACTTATTTTGGTTAAACGAATTTATAGGAATTCTAAATTTTCATTATTTTATAATTTTTACTTTTTGATTGTCACATTTCCTACAACTTCGTTTGGGCCTAGACATATTTTATCTCCATTTTGTCTTACCTAACATATCCCTAAGTTATCTGAAGGTGAGCTGTAGCCTGCGACATGGCTGCGAGAATAAATTAAAAAGCAAGGGTGAAAATGTCAAGAAACTGAGCCTCTAAAGTATTTAATGGATTATACAATGAATTCTGATACTTTCAGAGTTTTGACAGAAATTGGAGTGGATTGGAAGACAAGATTAATATTCAAATTATCTATAATGCATAAGAATAAAGAGAATTCTGCAGGTAAATTTGAGATAGAAAGAAGACTGTATAGTTGAACAGTAAAAGCTATAAAAGAGCAGGAGTTTTTAAGTTGTTCCAACTTCTGCCCTTAAGGTATGTGGAATATGACGGAGACATGCTCTCTATACGGCTCCCCTTAGAGAATATCAAGATACCACTTAAAGAAAGTAGGTGGAAGTGATATTTTTACAAAAGTTTTGAGAGACAGTTTTGTCAAACATAGAGGGTATTCAAGATGGACAGCAGACAGTTTGCTAGGGAGGGGTAGAGGAATGGATGGCAAAAGATAAGGCAATGTATAAAACACTATAAGGGAGAGGGTTTAAGTGATAAAGGGTATATAAGAAGGCTTGATCTTCAGGAAGTAACTAGAATGTATAAGTATTATATGATTAATCTGGGCAAAGAAGTTTAGCATTGTTATGACAAATATCACACTTAGGGGTAATGTAGCTTGGGATATTCATTGCTTCTTGGCCTATACAGTAGGACTGAGGCAAAGGAAGAGCTTACTCAGTCATAACAAAAGTAAAGGAATAAAACCCAACATAAAAGTTGGATTGAATTTGCCTGTCACATGACAAACTCTTAAATCAGATTAAAGAAAAAAAATCAGCTATATATTTTATACTAGAAACACATCAACTCAAAGGTAAAGCAAAGTGAAAAAGGCATAGGGTAGTCAAATATACATCAGACAAATGCAAATAAATTTGTGTTGCTTAAACAAATATCCAATAAAGTGGAATGAAGGGACAGCAGCCTTTAAAGAAAATCTCAGGAGTGTTTTTGCTAAACAAATTTCCATACTCTGAGAAAGGCAGATCAGCTATAGATCTTAATAAGCCAAAGATAATAGTAGTGGAATACATAAAACAAAACCCTTAAAGTACAAAGATAAGGTTATAAAACCACAACATAATGAGCGATTGTGATATATAGCTTCCAGAGGTGATTGATGAAGCAAACCTAATTGAAAAATCATCTATGAGCTTTAAGTAGCATAACCAACTAGGTTTAGTAAGTAACACTGTCTTGGACATTAGATTTTATATGGAAGCTTTGTGCTTCCCGTGACTGGAAAAGTTCACAAAAAGAGGAATTTTGTTATTCTCTTGTAAGATATAAATTACCATGGCATGTTTAGAAAATAATTCGACAAATAATTTTGAGTACTCTATCTTACAGAAGTAAAGTAAAACCCATGTGTGCATTAATTAAAGTACTATTGCTATTACAATAAAAATTGGAAACTAATGTGGTAAAGGGATATGTTTAAAATATTACTGAGGTCCATGTAACCACTAAAAAAATTAAAAGACTGTGATTGATTCTTAATGGATGAAGATTGACTTGGAAGAATTTCAAAATATTTTCAGGAAAAATGAAACACATTTCAGACTAATATGGCTACCATTTTCTAATTTTTTCATGTTAAAAACTCTCTTTGGATGTGTGTTTCAATGGCATACTTACAGAAGCATAACACTTTGTTAAATACATCCCAGATTTTTAAGTGTTGAACTCATGGGGTTAGAACTGGAGGTGGTGAGTAAAAGACTTTGTACCTTTGGAGGTTGTAGATGGTATGAAGATGGAAAAGCCATGGGTACTGCTGCACCTATGGCAGTAAGTGGTAAGTATTTGCATTTATTCAAGTATAGACTCAGTGCCTAGAAGCAGAGAATTTAGCTTCCTTCCCACTTACCTTCAAGTCCAAGAGCCCAAGGCTTATTTTAAAGACAGACTTATTTTCAGAGTAAATCTAACAATTCTAGAGAACAAGAAGTAGAGTTCTTATTATAAAAAACTATGTGGTGACACACTTTCTACATTTCACAAGACTAGTCCTTTTGGAGTTTGTATAAATGATTTAAACAATCCTTACAATGCCTCTTTGTGCTTTCAGATTATGTGTTTACAGCCCGAAACTTTCATATGTAGAAGAAAAATACAAGTAAGATAGTGTTCCTTCCTTTTCAAAGGATACACAGCTCATGACACTCTGATAGGAAAAGGAAAGTAAATATAGCTTTACATTTTTGTATTACAAATTTGGTTTAACTTCAAGAGAAATAGCAATTTTAGGTATAAATTAACCTATTTTAAAATATTAAATGATGAAATATTGATCAATTAAAATATAAAATATTTTTAAAATATTAAACATATGATTCTTGATTTTGAATGCTTTCATCCTGTCAAATAATATTACTACAGTTTTATATAGATTAAATTACTTAACTCTCATAACTCCCTGTGAAGAAGCTAAGATTTATTTTAATTATTTGAGAGAGAAAGAGAGAGTGAGCACAAATGGAAGGAAAGACAGGGAGAGAGGATCTCAAGCAGACTCCACACTGAGCACAGAGCCCCACGTAGGGCTTGATTTCACAACCCCTGAGATGATGACCTAAGCAGAAATCAAGAGTTGGATGCTTAACCGACGGAGCCACCCAGGTGCCCCCACCTTGGGGATTTCTTTTTTTTTTTTTTTAAGATTTTATTTATTTATTTGAGAGAGAGAGCCCAAGACGGGGGGAGGATCAGAGGGAGAAGCAGACTCCCCGCTGAGCAGGGAGCCTGATATGGGACTCGATCCCGGGACTCCAGGATCAAGACCTGAGCCGAAGGCAGTCGCTTAACCAACTGAGCCACCCAGGCACCCCACCTTGGGGATTTCTTAAAACAAGTGATGAGAAGGATTGTAACAGGCAAAACAAAACAAAACAAAACAAAAAACCAAAAAACTATTAACATAAACATCAAGTAAAATATAATTCAATACAACTGATATAAAAAGGGACAAAGAGTGATATCTCTTATAATAAATTTTACAGTCCATCAATGAGATACAGTAGCTGTGAATTTTTATTAACAACACAACACAAGCTCCAGGTACACAAGACCAAATCTAAGTTAACATAAGACAATATTAAAAAATATAGTACTATGGCAGATGAATTTAATATACACTTCCTGGGAATCAACAAATTACAAAAGTAGTAAGAAGATAAAGAGTATTTGAAAGACAACTAAGAAGTTCTCTTTAAGATATGCCTTTAAGGAAAACTCTATACTTTCCAAAAACAAATTTTGCACATGTCACAATCACTAACCACAAAGCAATATAATCAGAATTATGATGAAAAAATAGCATACACAGATACACAAGCACATTTACACTTAACATGTTAAAAATACATTTCCAAACGACTCAAGGTAATGAGGAATTAAAATTATGTAATACAAACAACAAAAAGAACACTGCTCAAGAACAGTGATAGGATTTAGCTAAATCACTACTCAGGGAAATACATAACATTAAACTATATTCATATACATTATTTAAAAAATTATAAAATAAGCTATCTAAACTTTCACATAAAGAACCTGAAAAGCAAGTTGAAACAAAGTAAAATACGAGGTAGAAAATTAATAAAGATCCCCCCAAAAAAGATAAGTTGAAAAATTGACAGAATTGAGTAAAATAAAAAAGTATTACTTAAAAACATCTGTAAAATAAGTAAATCACAATTTCAAAACAAAATATGTATCCTCAGTTCTGTGTTTCTCCTTACCCTGATTTATTTTCATAGCATTTTGCACCTTCTAACAGTTACATGCATTTAAAAATTTTATATTAAGATTTATTTCTATATTTCACCACTAAAATATTAGCTCTATAAAAAAGTTTGTATGTGTGTGTGTATGTGTTTACTAATGTATTCCAATTGCCTATATTATTAAGTGCCTGGCATGTGATAGGCATTCAATAAATATTTTAAGAATAAATAATTGCTTGCAATATGATAGAATATAAGAAATAAATGTATAGAAGAGATATCTATGTGCCTAAATATTTTTTAATTGATGTATAATAGAAAAATGTCTGGGATAAAACTCACCAGTTAACACAGATTACATCTAATGAAAAATGTTAAGTTTGAATGCATTTGAATGTCTTTACTTAACTATGTATGGTGACAGATGTTAACTACACTTATTGTGGTGAGCATTTCATAATGTCAAATCACTATGTTGTACACTTAAAACTAAATAACATTGAATGTCAACTATACTTCAATTAACAATAAAAGGTCTTTACTTTTTACTCATATTCTTTGAACACATTGAACTGTGGGTAGATTAAAGAGGTCTTTGCTGTTTACTCTGTGCTTTTCTGACTTTTCATATTTTAGTACATTTTAATTAAGGATCAAGGACATGGATTGGGTACCAGACAACCCTAAACCAGTTGTATTATCCATAGTCTCTTCGAAGATGCTCAGTGAGTGGGGTATGAAATTTAAACTGTCTTCTACTGGTGATGCCATATGCACTGAGCTATGAGAGCTTCCTCCCAAAGGAATAGCTTTACCTTACTTGTACAAAGGACAGAAGAGACCTTGCTAACTGATGCAATATGTGGAGAGAAAGGTCAAATGATACAAAGTTTCAGTTATGCAGGAAGACTAAGTTCTAGAGATCTAAGGTTCAGCACAGAGACTATAATCAATAATACACAACTGTATACTTGAAATTTGCTAAGTAGTTAAAGTATTCTCACCACACGTACAAAAGAATGATAACTGGGAGGTGATAGATATGTTAATTAGCTTGATTGTTTCTATTACTTCACAATGCATATGATTATTAAAACATCACGTTGTACACTTTAAATTTACATGACTTTTACTTGTCAATTATACTTCAATAAAACTGAGGGCAAAAGGCACTATGCTAAGCGAGACTTCACAGACAAGAAAAACCAAAAAGTACATATTATTAAGTATACATGACTGAGTGAATAAAACAGACCATATTGTGGGCTAGAAACCAAAACTCAATATATTTAAAATAATAAAAATAAAAATAAGCCAGAAATCATTATCAAAAATGGATCTGGACAGTGCCTACCTCTGTAGAAATAAAACAACACACTTTCAAACAATCCACAAATAGAAGAGAATATCACAAGGGAAATTATAAAACATTTTGATATGAGTGAAAAATGAAAGCATCATATATTAAAATGTGTGAGGTGCAGCTAATACAGTGTTTGGAGGGAAATATTTATATTAAAAGAAGAAAGCCTCAAATCAATGATTTTTACTTCCAGTTAGATAATCATGATAAAAGAAAGTGAATTAAACACAAACAGGCAGAAATCAATGAAACAAAAGAGAAAAACAGCAGAGATAATTAATGAACCTTAAAATATCAATAAAAGTGATAAACTTCTAGCCATAATCATCAGAAAACCAAAGATACAGATTTCCAATTCTAGAAATGAAAGGGAGGGCATAATTTCAGACTTTACAAATATTAAAAGATAATACAGGGAATATTATGAAGAACATTATGTCATTAAACCTGATAACTTTAGATTAATGGAAAAACTTCTTAAAAAGCTATTATTACTACCAAAGCTCAATCAGGAAGACATAGGAAATCTAATAATATGATATCTGATAAATAAATTATATTTGTTATTAAAAACTACCCAACAAGAATCCTGTATGCTAGATTAGAGACAGAGATATAAGTTCAGTTTTAAATATGTATATATTTAAAAATATGTATACACACACACCTACATACACGTACATATACATACGTGTATACATATATGTATTACATATATATTCATGCACATACATATACACATAGAAAAATACGTATACATACACATAGATGAAAACACATATGTGTGTGTACATGGCTTAGTCTATAGACATCCTTATATTTCATAGCTCTGTCTGATTGGAGAGCTCAGAAGCAGCGATATTCAGGAGCAAAGAGCACACCTAACATGTAGATATTGGTTTCTTTTTTTTCCTTTAAATTTTTTATTGTTAATCCCCATACATTACATCATTAGTTTCTGATGTAGTGTTCCATGATTCATTGTTTGTGCATAACACCCAGTGCTCCACGCAGAACATGCCCTCCTTAATACCCATCACCAGGCTAACCCATCCCCCCGCCCCCCTCCCCTCTAGAACCCTCAGTTTGTTTTTCAGATATTGGTTTCTAAATATTATCCTCCATTAAAAGGAGCCAGGGGTCCTTGGAGAAACTGTTGTCCCTAGAAGGAGTCAGGGAAAAGCAAAATGTATTTTCTTGAGGATCCAAAAAGTAAGAGCGTGGAAAAAAATATTTTTTTGTTTTTGAAGAAGCCTATAATAAGGTCAAAAGGAACCAAATTCAAAAAGCTCCCAAAGGCCAAAACTGGAAAATTCCAAGATAAAAAATACAATAATAATAATATTGAATTATATAACCCAAAGAATAAAATAAATATCCATAGGTTCATGCCACTATAAATAAATGTTTGAATAATTTAGTAGGGGAGGAAAAAAGCCAGCTCATCCATTTAAAAGAATTCCAACTTAAAAATGTGGAAGGAATGAGAAAAATAGAAAATTTCTATTAGAACATATGAGTAATAAATGCTGCAGAGAAGATCCACTCGGGAATGCTAAAATTAATGGTGAACCTTTAGGAGAAAAAGGAGTTTTTTTTATGCACAAAGTATCCCCCAAGACCCTCATTAATCTTTATAATTGTTAACACACGACTCCACATTCTTTGACTTCTCCCTCAAAGAGGTGGAGTATTATACCCCAGTCCTCAGCATGAGTGTGGGCTGTAATTAGTGGCTCATTTTGAAGGAATATTTTAAGGGAAAAACAGTCATTTTACAGTGGAGAAACCTGGAAGACCCAACTTTAACTGATCAAAGTTAAAGTCATCAATAATAAGATATATTTAGATTCTATATCCTTTGATATGATTCAATAACCTCTAAAGTATTTTCTCAAATTTTCATAAAATCAGTCTAACTACCAGTAAATATCACACAAACTCACAATATGGAGGTGATACTATGATTTATAATAAGAAATATGTCTTTGGTCTTTGTCCTTGTTTCTGGCACAGAGCTCCTAAAACCTTTGGAATTTCCTAAGTGATAAAAACAATTAAAAAGTGTCTTTTGTTATTTTAATGAGGTGCCTTTTGGAAAGTACCACTGGAACCAGCCATGTGATTAGAGGTCAGAACTTTATGTCCCAACTCTGATCTCTGACCAGAGAAAAGGGGCTGGAGATTGAAGTCAATCACCAATAGTCAATGGTTTAATCAATCATGCCTGCATAATGAAGCTTCCACAAAACCCCAAAAGACTAGTGTTCAGACAGCTTCCAGTTAGTAAACACTGGGAGATTCAAGGAGAGTGGCATCCCTAGAGAGGACAAGGCAGCCCCAAGCCCCTTTCCGTACACTTTGTCCTGTGCATCTCTTCCATCTGGTTGTTTTGGAGTGAACATCCTTTTATAATAAATTGGTGATCTAGCAAGTAAACAGTTTCTGAGTCCTGTAAGTCACTCTAGTAAATAGTCATACTTGAGGTCAATAGAACGTGCAATCTATAGCTGATGGGTCAGAAGCACAGGTGATAACCCAGACTTGGCTATTGGCCTTTGAATTGGTCGGGGGCGGGGGCCGGGGGGGGGGGGTAGTCTAGTAAGATTGAGTCCTTACCCTGTGGGATCTGATGCTGCTATCTCCAGGGAGATATTGTCAGAATTGAGTTAAATTGTAGGATATCCAGCTGATATCTGAGAACTCCTTGGTGGTGTGGGAACACCCCCATTGGAATTGAGTGCAGAATCCCTTCTAAGGGAGCATTCTACAAAATGCAGGACAAATTCTCTTCAAAAGTTTAAGGTTAAGAAAGATTTGAGGAAGTGCCACAGACTATTATAATACTAAGGAAACGCAAAATCTAAAAGGAATATGGTATCCTGGATTGAATCTTTGAAAAAAAAGATATTGGGGAAAAATAGAATCTGACTAAAGTTTGTAGTATTGGTCATTGTAGTGCACTGCAATTAATTTCTTAGTGTTGAGAATTGCACCCTAGTTAGGTAAGATGTCAGCCTGAGGAGAAGCTGAATGAAGGTCTATAGGAACTCTGTATTATCTTTGCAATTCTTCAATTAGTATAACCTTATTTTAAGATAATTTTTTTTTAAAAATCCAAAAAAAAAAAAAAAAGCTACTGACTAAACAGTTTCACTGGTGAACTCTACCAAATGTTTAAAGAAAAACTAATACTAACTCTACACCAACCGATTGAAAAATTAGAAGAGAAAAATCACGTTTCTCAAGTTGTTTTGTGAAGTAAATATTACCTGAAACCAATAGCAAACAGGATACTGCACCCTGAGAAAGCCACTCATTGATATCCTTAACGAATATAGAAAGACACATCATCACCAAAATATTGGTAAATAAAACTTAGTCATATGTCAAAAAAGATAATATACATGAACAGATTGGTTTAATCCCAAACATGCAGTGTTGGTTTATCATTCAAAAAAAGCAATTAATGTAATTCACCTGATCAACAGACTGAAAATGAAAAACCATATGGCGCTCAAAATTCAGTATCTATTTGTGATAAAAGGAGTAACAAACTAGAAACATAAGGGAACAGCCTTAAATTAAGAAAGGGAACCTACAAATAACCTACAGCTAAAATTATACCTGTATATTGAATTTACTGCCATCTCTTTTTTTTTTTTTTTGCTCTTTATGACGATATATTTTTGTTTCCTATCTCCCACTGACTCCTCGTTCTAGTTACCAGTATTCTTCATCAGGTGACATAAGTTGAGAGACATAAAATCGTATTTTTTCTCTATCCAGTCTTAATCCCACTCCTAGCTGTGCCTTACACGGCCTCAGATTACAAAACCTAGTTCTTGTGGGAAACAGAACGCCACCACGACCACTGGTGCATGTTCGTTCAGACCCCGAGATCTCTGAGAAAACTCGAGATTGCAGGGTGAAAAATAAACCGGAAAGGAGCGGAGTGAAATGCCCTTGAGATGTGTGTGGTCTCTTCTAAAGTACAGGGCAGAAGATGTTTTGTAGATAGGAAGCCAGCTGTAAACAACACACTGTGCTCTCCCTTCTTTGTTCTCTTATCCCGTGTTAAGGTCCCAATACAATGGTGTCTACAATTAATTGATCACAGCCAGTTACAGATTTCTTTACTCCTTCTCCACTCCCCACTGCTTCACTTCACTAACTCTGTGTCGTGGAAGAATGTGCCTTACTAAGCAAGCCCCTGCTGTAAATCATTATAGATCTATGTCGTTGTAGAAGGTATATTAGATTATGGAAAATAAACCTCGGGGCCTCGGGCTGTTAGCTCGGGGTTCCCTGTGCCTCGCTATACTGCCCTCTCTTTTTCTCAGTTCCTTCGCCGCCCCAGGTCCCCGACTCTCCGAGGTCGACAAGTGGCGCCCGAACAAGGGACCTGAAGCCCCGGTCGAGGAGTGATCGGCCAGCGCTAGGAGCCCTACAGAAGGTGGTAAGTAGGAAAGTTTATTACAGGGTTATGGGGCAATCAAATTCGAAAGCATCAGGTTTTGCTGCATTCATACATCATTTTCTTAAAGAATATGGAGCTAAAGTTACTAAGCAGAGCATAGAAAGATGTTTGGAAACAGTAGTTGAATATAATCCTTGGTTTCCGGAAGAAGGCTCCTTAGATGAGGAGACTTGGGTCCGAGTGAAAAATAATGTCTTGAAGGCTCTGAGACAGGGTGAAACGATCCCCCTTGATTTCTGGCCCATTTGGGCTTTAGTACGAGTGGTGATCAATACTATGGAAACTGGGGATAAGTTATCCCCGGCTGAGGTTGCTAAAGAAACTACCAACTCTTCACATACATATGAATTAGACAATGAGACTTTAGAAAAGAGAAAAAAAAGATTTGCGGCTTCATAGTCACGGCCGTCACCCACGGCCCCTCCGCTTTTAACGGAGGACCCCACTAAAGATGATCAACCTCCCTCCACAGTAGATTTATTTCCTCTTAAACGATCCTCCCTAGCTCTCTCAGTTCTAGAGAAGGAACTCCGAGGCAAGGGGCTAATGATCTATTTATGGCTTTCCCCATAGACCGAACACAAGCGGCTGGTCCTGTCAATGAGGGATTAGATTTACATGCTTTAAGGGAACTAAAGAAGGCTTGCCACTCGTATGGACCCACAGCCCCTTACACTATAGAGATTTTGAAAGCTTGGGCAAATTCTGGGGAGTGAATCCCTCATGATTGGCATATGGTTGCACCGGCTTGCCTTAAGCCACAGGATTTATTATAATGGAAAATGTGGTTATCGGATGCTGCCTGTATGAAAGCCCGGGCGAATCGGGCTAACCCAGCCATGCATCATATTTCTTTGGAAATGCTCACTGGCTCTGGCCCCTTTCCAGATGTTCGAGAGCAGCTGGTTAACACTCAGCCTGCAGCCACAGCGTGGGTATCTGAAATCGCCCTCGCAGCTTGGGGAAAGTTAACCCCTTCAGGGCAAGTGGGGCAAAGTTATATAAAAATTGTGCAAGGCCTTACAGAAGCATATACTGATTTTATTTCTCGGCTTGAAATGGCGGCTTGAAATGGCTATTGACCGCCAAGTCATAATAAACCTGCCAAAGAGCACTTGCTAAGACAGCAAGTCGACCAGTACTTGCTTTTCAATTATGTCACAGCCACTAGTCAAAGCATTTTAGAAAAGGATGTAAGTGCCATTATTCTAAATAATTTTTACTTAAAGATACAGAAAAATATAGTATGCAGAGGCTGGAAGACAATATTGCAAAGAACAGCAAAAGAGAAGTAAAGGCATAAATTTCATCTTCCAGAATGTGAAAAAGTGAGAGATTATTTAAAATTGAAGGATAAGTAAAGACAATTTAGCTTACAATATTTAAAGACATTGATCCAGCTAAAAAAACAGCTAAAAATAAACTCACAATTGTTGGCAGTGAAGCAGAACATACTTCCAAGGAATTCTATTTTGAGAGAAGTTGTATATTTTTCACAGAAAAACATCAATATATATTGCTCGAAGTTGATAGCTTAAGAAGCAGAAGTGTTCAGTCATTGAATCATGATAAGACTGGTCTGACATGATCAGGGAAGTGAACTTTGAGTTTTTATGTTTGAAATAGTTATGCGGAAGCATATAGGACTATGTGGGTACACATACAGGACGTAGAGAAGAGAAAGAAGGGTAACTTCTAATAAGTTAATTATAGTTTAATTTATTTCTTTTTATAGAGTTTTGATTATTTTTCCCCAATGAAAATTCTAAACATGCTTAATTTGCATATATTTGCATGTATGCTTATGTCTGTACGTGTGTGTCTGTGTGTGTTTCATGAATCCAATTCTCTCAAATTTCATAATATCTCTGAGAAGACAAATTTCATGGCTATAAAGAGGGCTTAAAATATTTAAGCTCAGTCTGTCCTCTTTGCTGGCTTAAAAACTACCTTTGTCAGACATATATAAAGTATCTGGAATGACATTTATCATCTATACAATAGAGTAGAGGTTCTAACTTCAATTTAATGAGATGTTGCTGCGTATTTTCAGTTAAAATTTTTCATTAAAACAATGCACAAATGTGCCCTATATGAATTTTGCTACGAGGCCTTATATATTCTATTAGGTATCCTCCATTAATAGTCTAGATACCCTATGCCAAGGATAAAATAATGTTTATGTGAGTCTGTGTACCTGGAGATACTTATTATTTCCTCAGATAGGTTAGAATAAGATATCCGACAGCCATATTTTAATCTTAGTTTTTTTTTTCTTTGTTATAACAGTTCTTTCTCCTAGTCATTATTGCAATATAAAATTTTCAGGAGCACCTGGGTGGCTCAGTTGGTTAAGTGTCTGACTTTGGCTTGGGTCATAGTCCCAGGGTCCCAGGGTCCTGGGACCAATCCCTGCACTGGGCTCCCTGCTCAGCGGGGAGTCTGCTCCTCCCTCTCACTCTGCCTGCCACTCACTCTGCTTGTGCTCTCTCTCTCTCTGTCAAATAAATAAATAAAATCTTCAAAAAAATAAAATAAAAATTTCAAAATATATGTATACATTCCTTTGCCCATTATATTTTAATAAAAATATTCAATAACTTTTGAACTAAGCTCAGGTTTTCTTTTTCAAAAGCAGGTCAAAAATATATTTTTAAGTATTTTTTTTTAATTAGAGAGCAAGCATTAACAAACTATTCCCACTCTTTAAGACAATCTCTTAGAGATCTAAATGATTTATTTCAGAAGAGCAATTATTATCACATTCCATGCCAAAGAATTATCCTTTGCCTACTCTGTACTTCCATGTTAAAAGAATCACAGGGACACCTGGGTGGCTCAGTCGGTTAAGCATCTGCCCTCAGATCAGGCCATCATCCCGGAGTACTGGGATTGAGCCCTGGGTTGGGTTCCCTGCTTAGCGGAGAGTCTGCTTCTTCCTCTCCTTCTGCGCCTCCCCCACTTGTGCTCTCTCTCTCTCTCTCTCGATTGCGTGCTCTCTCTCTCTGAAATAAATAAATAAAATCTTTTTTTAAAAATTAAAAAATAAAGAATCATAAATGGTAGTTCGATTTCCTTCCTAAATACAACTATGTCTATTCGATTTATTTTGTGAAAACACTGTCCTTTTTAAAAAAATTACAGAACACTGTGAATATATATCATCCATGGACCACGGGAGCAAGCACCTTCAACAAAACTACTCTTCCCCATAGCAGTACTGATATCACACCCCAGCGTTGCAATAAAATATTCTGCAAAATCTGATAAACTGTGCAAATTGCATTTGTATGAAACAATCATGTTTTCACGTAAAGATAGCTGAGGATGCCTTGGAAGAAAAGGGCTCATGCAAAGACCTTACAGCACAGGTTCTGAAAGTCCCTCAGCAGTGGTGATGAGGGGCAGTGGACTAGCAGCTGCCTGATGAGTTGGATTTTACCACACAAACTGGGGAAAATCCCCAAATCAGAGTTCAGCAATTATAGTGTGTACTGAACACATACGTTCAAAATGGACCTTGCAGACCCGGGGGCGGGAGGGGCTGAGAAAAACTTAAGAAGTATAAGAGCACCCCCTGCATCCAAGAAGGTGGAGGGGGAGGAAGAGGGAGAGGGAGAGAAGAATTCAGGAAGCAATAGACATGAAATTTGAGGATAGGGAAGTTTAGTACCTCAAAATTATCTGGTTCCTTGCAAAGACTTTACCTCTGGATGTGTACCTCCTCACTTTGAAAGACTGCTGGAATTTAGTCTTGCCTTTAGAAACAAATGACTTTCTTGAGATCTTATTTTGGGTGCTTATTTTAAGAACCTCTTTGTGATCATCTCCTAAATATTTTTGTTCAATTGTTTCTTCTATTCCATCTGTAGTATGAAAAGTTTCTGTTATTTCCTGCTTTTGTTTTTTTGTTTTTTTTTATTCCAATTAATAGAGTTTATTAAATGTTGGCATTATCTATAGAGGTCTCATGCAGCCTCTATTCTCATTCTACTTAGTTTACATAGGATTTTTTTTTTTTTTTGAGGATCAGCTATTTCCTGAAAAATATGCTGAGAAACAGGCTATGAGTGTGTGACAGTAAATAGTACATCGAACTTTGTCATTTTCCTTAGAATATTCTCACTCACACAGTTATGCTTCCTGGGTGATTTCTTTCCCTTTACGGTGCTCCATTTGCCTTTGATTAAAAATGCTACAGAGCCAAGGCACAATCGACGAACTATAACTTCCAAATACAGGGACACTTCACCAAATTGAGGCAGGATGCTGAGAGCTGACACACACCTCTATAAATCTTTGCTTAGTGCAGAATGTTCCCGTTCTCCATTCACCAGCAGGGGTGTTGCAGAAGAGGAAGAGTACCTTCCCTACCGGACTGAGATTTTAGGTAGAGGCTGTGCTGATCACCTCTTTGTTAGACACATACACACACACATACACACACACACACACACACACACACGAGTTAGAAATAATAATAAACAATTTCTGGCCTACAGAACTTCAGGAACAGCCCAATAAACCTTGGGTATGGTGAGGGTTCTAAAGAACTGCTGCTAATTTGTAGCTTATTTTATCATTTGAATTAAGACTTTATTTTGTTGAACAAATCTTGTGTCTGTGTGTGAATTATTCTAGGTTAAACAAAGTTAGATGAAAAAGAAATTAGAGGAAGAAGTGAGACTCCACCTCACCATCAATGCCAACAACAAAAAAGAGCAAAGAAACTATTTAGAAAAAGTGTCTACTTCTTTTTGATAGATGGAAATAATTTGAAGCGCAGGCTATATTTTCATGAAGTCTATTTTGGATGTCATTTCTTCTAGCATTTAGTGGAATCACATTTATTCTTCAGGAACACACTGATTTTCTGTATTTCTACAGTATGTGAGCCGAAATCTTTAAATTTTCATTCAGTGTTTGAGGAAGCACCAAGTAACCACCAGCACGCAAATTAGAAAATAATTTGCACAATTGATATATTCCCTTCGTTTTACTTTTTTTCATTTTGCAAAGGACATCATTCAACTTAGATTTGTTTTATTATTTTTCCATATTACTATGAAGAGTTTTTAAATATACTTGCCCTTTAATATTTGTGCATCCCCTTAAATTCAAATGAAACTTGTATCGTCTATTAGATTCAACAATGGCTACAACAGTATTATAGTCCTCTCTCTGCTATATTAATATTATATTTTTCACCAAGTAGTTGTTATTCTATTCACAGTTTCTGAACATTCAATTATTATGAAATTTGCCTCTCAATTATAAAACTAGTCACAGCATTTCATCTGTATATCCAGGAATACCTGTGCCCACAGGGAAATCAAAGGTTTGTATTAATTATAGTTCTTAAATTGAAACATTGACACAATTAACCTACAGCATCCGTAAAACATTGTAGCCTAATAGACAACAATTGCTGCAATGTGTAAAATGCACTATTAAGTTTTATAAAAGTTTCATAGAAATAACACAACAGAGATAAAACACTAAGACCTATTAATAGAAGAATTTTTTTATCTCTCTAAGTCAAGATAACAGATTTGTAACATTCATTTTCTCTTCTCACAGAAATAATTCCACACATGTAAATTGTCCAAAAATATAATTCCTTTTTCCTAAACTAATAGCTTATTAAGACTTTAAAGAATGTTGAGGAAAAATCAGTATCCATTCAAAGAGTGAAATTGTAAACGATCTTCTATTTGTGGACTATTTCAAAAGTCATTGTGGTCTGGTAGGAATTGGTGCACTTTGTGTTCTCATTTGCAAAATTAAAATAAAGTAAAATAAAATAAAAATATCGTTGTAACAAAGTAAGCAAATGCTTTGCACATTTTAATATATTACTTGAGTATTATAAAACATACTTTGTTAGTTTATTTATAATTTAGTAAATGTTTTCTTCATGAATTGTATTTATTAGCATTATAATAAATTGCTGCTTAAAAGAAAAACAACAAAACAATGGCCTAGGAAATCCTCCTGTTTTGCTTTGGCAACTAGTGTGAGACTCACACCAACTGGTGATATTTTCCGTGACAACTTTATTACTTTTCTTATTAGAATCTGATGATTACATAGCATCCAAAGAACTATTCATTTGCCTCTACATTCCCTGTTCAAATTGCAAGTATTTCACATAACCCAGGATTTCTTGACTCATTATCATTGTAACTTTTAACTCACTGAGGCTAAAGCAAAATATCCAGAAGTCCCATTCAAAAAATGTTGATGAAATTCTTCCTATATGTTTGACAGTGAGCTAAGTATTTTAAGGGTGAAAAAGAATTTGAAAAGACAATCACTAATCTCTAGCAAAAAAAAAAAAAAGTAGGGGTAGGTTAGAAGAACAATTAAAGCTTATAAAGAAATATTTCTCTAATAGTTTAAGAGTATTACAAGGAAGGAACGCCTGGGTGGCTCAGTCGTTAAGCATCTGTCTTTGTCTCAGGTCATGATCCCAGGTCCTGGGATCAAACCCCACATCGGGCTCCCTGCTCCATGGGAGTCTTGCTTCTCCCTCTCCCACTCCCCCTGCTTGTGTTCCCTCTCTTGCTGTGTCTGTCTCTGTCAAATGAATAAATAAAATCTTTTTTATAAAAAAAAAGAGTATTACAAAGAAGTATCAGAAATTCACCTATACAATAAGTAATCCTTATGCCTATAGTCCTCTCAATTTGAATATCTGTGTAGACCATGAAATGGTGTGTCCTCACCTCCACAAATTCTAAACAAAAAAATGCCCCAGAACACAGTCTTTAGCCCTCTTCTCATCTCTTACACTCATTCCTTTATAATCCACTGTATGACTTTCAAAATCATCTCTATATCTCCTTCCATCAACTCCATCCTGACTCAACTGTCTAATAGTTTTCACCACTAATACACATCTTAAATTTTACAAAAATAACTATAAAACCCCTGCGTTCATTCCAAAATTGGTATTTTTCACAAGATTTCCCTGTTAGTTCATGGTATTTCCGGTCCACAAATCCTTGTAATAAGCCTTAGTTCTTATATTAATCCATCAACCTATATGCAATATATCAGCAATTTATAATGTCTACCTTCAAAATACATCCAGAAGCTAACTAATTTCTCCTCAGTGTTCAGCACCATCAATGCTAATACCCTGATACGAGTCTCTATCACATCTCTTCTTATTACCGCAAATATTTCTCCTTCTGCTTTTACATTCGCTTCTCTATATTTTATTATCACTACAGCATCCAAAATGACCCATTTAAAATATGTTAGATCATATATTTTCTTCAATCAAACCTCCAGTGGTTTCCTATGAGAGGAAGAGTTAAGACACAATGTCCTTAAAACGACTTCAAAAGCCTGACCTCATCTACTACACCCCATAATCTCTTATACCTCCTGCAATTCCAATCTTCCCATGACTCAAAGTGCTGCAGCCATAGTGGTCAAGTCATCTCTTAACAAAGGACCTTTGAATTTCTGATTCTTGCCACCTGAAATTTTCTTTCTCAACAAAGTCTGTGGTTATCTCATCTCTACCTTTAATTCTCTGCTAAATTCATCTTATAAACAAGCCTTTCCCTAACCAGGCTATATAAAACAGAAACACAGCCCATCAAGGACTTCTTACCCCATTGCCCTACTGTGTTTTTATTCATATGATGTATCACCACCTGATGATTTGTAAGAATTCATTTATGGTCTCTCCTGCCCAGAATGTTTTCATCATCATGTACAGTTCTATTCCAACATCATAGGCACCCAATACATAAAAGACAAACAAATAAGTGGATATCCTAGATAAATTCTATGAATAGAAAACTATTTCTGCTTTCAAGAATCAAATCAATTGGTAAATATATTTTTAAAAGGTCAACATAAAGGAAGACACTATTCAAAAAGCAGAGGACAGATGTTACATGTTTTATTAGGTAATATTTGCTATGGTGTGAGTTCTCGTGTTCCCCCAAAATTCATATGCTGAAATCCTAATCCTCAATAGAATTTTAGGGGTGAGGCCTTTGGAAGGCACATGGATCATGAGGGTAGAGCCTCATGAATAAGATTATATTCTTATGAAAGAGATCTGGCGAGCTCCCTAGCCTCTGTTGCCATGTGAGGATAAAACAGGAAGTCTGCAACCCAGAAGAGGCCCTCATCTGACCATGCTCACACCGTGATCATGGACTTCTGGCCTCCACAACTGTGAGAAATAAATTCCTGTTGTTTTTAGGTTATCTAGTCTGTGATATTTTATGATAGCAGCTCAAACGGACTAACGCATGTCCATCACCAGAGAAATCTGTTTTGTTCAAGGAGGGAAATTTGAGTCGGTTAGTACAAGTAGAAAGTATGAGGTCAGTGATTTTAGAGGTATGTATTCTTTCCTCCATGAAATGATGAAAAGCCAAAAAGATAAATGAGAGGAACCTTCAGAAAATGTGTATTTTTAGTAAACACCTCTGTGTTCTCCCTCCTGCATATTTTTTTTACTCCCCTGGATGTTCCCTAACTAGAAATATAATACCCAGTTGATGGAACTGCACGAAGAATTTAGTTTCTTGATGCTTTGTTTCAAGGGATATAAAAATACCTTATTTTTTTCTTCTCCCTCCATCCCACTCCCTCCTTCTTTCCTTTTTCTTCCTTCCTTCCTTCATTCTTTCCTTCCTTCCTTCCTTCTGTCCTTCTTTCCTTCACTCTCTTTGTCTTTCTCTCTCTCTCTTCTTCTTATTTTTTATTTAGGCACTAATTTAGAGTTGCTTCCATAAGTATTACCCTTTTTTGTCTCCTGCATTTCATCCTTTCCTCCTTTCCCCTCCAACTACCTTCAGCAATGTGACATGCACCTTCCTGTTCCTTTTTCTGTGATCACATAGTCACAAATTCATGTTGTTACTTAGGCAACTAGAGATACATGATACACTTTGTCTGACTGTTATGTGTTTCTCTGTGCCTTAATTTTCTCAGTTACTAAAATATCATAAAAATTTCTTCAATTCAGCTGTTACAGATCAAATTCATTATTTTAGTGGTTGCACATAATATTCTACAGTTGGCAATATTAACACATATTTAAACAATTGATACACATTCATTTGTTTCCATTATATCACTACAAGTAGGGCTGTCATAAATGTTCTTACATGTATTTCCATGTTGTACATAGATTATAACATCATACGGTGGGAATAACAAGGATCTATGCAACTAATTCTCATCATCATTGCCCTTTCTTAAAGGCTATGATAATTCATATTTAACCTGTAGCTTGAATGAGAAGCTACCTGCTTAACTATGCACTTCCGAAATCTCAGCACAGTGAGGAGTTTTTGTGTTTGCTTGCTTGTTTCTTCTCACTCTAGTAGCACTCAAAGGGAAGTCAGAATCTTCTGGGCTGCCACCTGGGCTTCTTGTTTTGTATAGTTCTACCATATCAGAGAGCTTTCCTCCCAGTGAAACAAGTGGAAGTGATATATGATAGTTTGGCTAATTCCATTAACAAGAACAAATCCACGATCAGCCTAACTGTAAGGAAGGCTGGGAATCTAGGGGAGCACAGGGCTATTGATGGGCTACTTCCTCTGTAAATTCAAACGTAAATATGCTTATGTATGGTAAAAATAAAAAGAAGAAAAAGGAAGAAATGTAACATATTAAAAATCAGTCATTAGAAGTAAAGAATGAATGGCTATTTCTGAGATGGAAAACATAGTGAGTAAAACCTTAATTATATGCAGACTTCATACAATAATGAAAACATGAGAACCTTGATAGAAAAATTAGCAAAATGCACAAACAAAGAATGTACAGCAGCATTATACTTATAATGAAAAAAAAACTATTTGCCAGTTACTATTACCAATGGCTATCATGCAATTTTCTACTACTCTTAATTACCGAATTAATACTGCCTGCTTGTGAATCAACTTCAAAAACCTAAGCAAAGACTGATATAGAGAAACAGGCATGAGAAGCTGGGTGAAAAGGGAAAGAAGAAGGGACAGAGTCCGAAAAGATCATTTAATCTACTTAATCATTAGGGGAAGAGCAGAAGGAAGAAAGAAGAGAGCTTATAACGCTGGATATATAGAGTTTCAAAGAATACAGTGAGTAAGAAGATTTATGGTAGCTATACAATGCAATGGCATTGAGGTATCTCCTGGCAAAGTGTCTTTCACCAGCCAAGGGCAAATTTTCAGAGCAGGATGTTGTCATGAGCCATTGTCAGCTAACTCTATGGCAGCTAGAATGGGCATGTGCAGACCCAGCAGGAATGTCTACTCTTGAGATAACATAACAGATAAGATTGTGACAGTCAGACTCACACAAATCTAAGATCTTACCCAATAATGCACGTGACAAATAATTTCTAGGAAAAAAGCAATCAAGAGGCCCAGGAGAAGTAGAGAGAGAGATCCAGAAGAATCCACACAATTCCCCAGATATTTTCTCCATCAAACCCATACTGATTGCCAAGAATGAAAGACGAGGTCTCTAAATGAACACAGCAGGCATCTCATGGAAGGAAGCAATTTCTGTTACGAAATATTTTTATTTTATATCCAGATATTTACAGAGTTCTATAAATTTTCCCAGGAACTGTGTCTTCTAAATCCACAGATACTAGGTTCAGATAAGCAATTCTAAACTAGAGACATCTGGTCAAAAGCATCCCATACATAAGGATTCATCTCTGAGCAAAATCATTGGTTTTCTGTATCAGAACTTCTATTATCAATATATTTACGTGAAGATAAGACTATGTCATCTGCTTTCCTTCCTTCCTGGAGGGAAAGAGATCACAGGAGAGCCACTTCCCAACCTAAACACACACACACACACACACACACACACACACACACACACACACGCACACAAACCTATGTGTGCGTGTGTGTGTGTGTGTGTGTGTATATATATGTATATACATACACAGAGCATAATCATATATATATATGATACATATATATATATATTCATCAACAGCATAATACATAATCAAACTGCATTTTCAAACATTGTGGGCGTATTCAGACAATAGAAATGAAAATATTTTGCATGCAATCACACAGCAAAGTTTCTTAGAAACTTTTGAACAATGAAGATACAGAAGGTAATCTATATTATTAATTTTTTAGAGATTGATTTATTTATGTGAAAGGGAGAGTGAGCATGAGTGGGAGCAGCAGAGGGAGAAAGAATCTCAAGCAGATTCCACGCTGAGCATGGAGATCAAGGTGGGGCTCGATCTCACACACTGAGATCAGGACCTGAGCCAAACCCAAAAGTTGGAGGCTTAACTGACTACACCACCCAGATGCCCCGATAACCTATATTATTATTAAATTTATATTAAGTTCCCAAACAGAGGAAACAAAACTATAAAGAAGAGCAAGGAAATGTACATCACAAATGTTAGGATTATGGATACTTCTGAAAAGGAAAGTGAGGCACATGAATGGAGGTGGGACCACGATGCCTACTGGGGACTGGCCACAGTCTACCTCATGATGGATGATGCTCTATAAGGTGTGGTTTAAACTTATTTTTAACCTGCACATACATGTTTTTGCATTTTCTATGGATATGGTCTCACATTAAGACAGAACAAAACCAGAAACAAGCAAAATTTTAAAAACAAAAAAAAAATAAAGAAAAGTGTAAGAGGGTGATGCTTTCTCCCCACTTTCTCCACCAACAATCTTTCTTAATTAGCACTGTTAATATGGCTACCACGCTGCCTCAATGCCCTGCATCTCAGGAACTTTACATTCTTTTTAAGAGAACTTTTTTAAAGGGTAAAATGCTTTCCATAAATATGCCTTGTGCATTTCCAGTTTTTTTTTAAATTATATTTTATGTCTTGTGATACTTGTAGCAAGCAAGTAAGCTCCTAATGTGAAATGGTGCTAGTATCTGCCAATAGTGAGAAACCTACTCAGGTTACAGAGTTAGACATGACATTACCTTTGACGACAATCCAGGAGTTCATTGTCTTCTTTAGCTAAGAGGGAAAAAAAAAGTCTTTATTCTTCTTAAAAAATCATTTTAATACATTGAAATTTAAGTTCAGAGTATAATATGCCAGTTCAAGTGTATCACTAATGTTATAGCCAACCATGGGTTAAGAAATCTATCTTCCCTGATCAGCAGGCTTATGACTCTCTAACAATACCTAAGTTAAAAACATTCACTTTACCAACAAGTTTCAAAAAGTCAAACTCTAATTACTTTGGAAAAGCTCTTGCCCAGCTCATCACAGCAGTGTCCTCATTTTGCTTTTAAAAATATTTGTCTGAGTCTACAGACTTTCTCCCTTGATAGTAAACAAATTTCAGTGACAAGAAACTGTTTCAAATCTCCTCACATACTTAATGGAAGAATAAACTAGGAAAGTACTACTTCAAAAATAATATATTTTTTCATACTCTCTTAGTTTGGCTTGCTGTAACAAATGCCACAGACTGGATGGCTTAATGACAATTTATTTTCGGACTTCCAGAAGCTGACATGTGCATGATCAAGGTGCTGCTGGTTCTGTTCCCTGGGAGGGCATGCTTCCTGGTTTGCAGAAAGATATCTTCACGCTGTATCTTCTCAAGACAGAAAGATGGTCTCTCTCCTGTCTCTTCCTGTAAAAGCACTAAACCCATTCAAAGGGCCCCACCCTCATGACTTTGTCACCTACCACAGGCCCCACCTCCAGATGGACATTGGGGTTTCAATATAAGGATTTTGAAAGAAACCATCATTGAATCCACAGTCCATAGTAGTCTCTGTTGTGGTTTCAGAAAATAGTTAAAAATTTATGGAACTCAAAATGTACTTTTTTGAAATCAGCTCATACAGATATTTTTCACAATAGAATATGTTTACCTAAACAGGACTCAATTAATATTTTATCTAATGGTGTTAAGAGGAAGAAAATGAGACCTTTCTCTAAAAGGCAGTAGTTTTTGGACTGGTTCTTTTTGATAGATAGAAGCACTTTAAAATAACTTTTTGAAAGAATTCAAAATAAATTCCATAGCAGTTCTCAAGATGCCCTTCACATTTTCTGTCTCTCTTTCAGAGTCTGAAAGATCTGTTTTGGTCATTTCTAAGTCATATTTAAAGATAAAAATGTTAAACTGATAAGAAGAGTTACTACACTTGATCTTAGCCAAAAGGTTGAGAAGCGATCATCTAAGCAAAAGATCAACAAGGAAATAAAGACTTTAAATGACACACTGGACCAAATGGACTTCACAGATATATTCAGAACATTCCATCCCAAAACAACAGAATACACATTCTTCTCTAGTGCCCATGAAATATTCTCCAAAATAGATCACATCCTAGGTCACAAATCAGGTCTCAACCAATACCAAAAGACTGGGATCATTCCCTGCATATTTTTGGACCACAATGCTTTGAAACTAGAACTCAATCAAATGAGGAAACTCAGAAAGAACTCAAATACACGGAGGCTAAAGAACATCCTACTAACAAATGAATGGGTGAACCAGGAAATTAAAGAAGAATTAAAAAAATTCATGGAAACAAATGAAAATGAAAACACAACTGTTCAAAATCTTTGGGATGCAGCAAAGGCAGTCCTAAGAGGAAAGTATATAGCAATATGAGCCTTTCTCAAGAAACAAGAAAGGTCTCAAATACACCTAAATAAACCCTACACCTAAAGGAGCTGGAGAAAGAACACCAAATAAAACCTAAACCAAGCAGGAGAAGAAAAATAATAACGATCAGAACAGAAATCAATGAAATAGAAACCAAAAGAACAGTGGAAGAGATCAACGAAACTAGGAGCTGGTTCTTTGAAAGACTTAATAAGATTGATAAACCCCTCGTCAGACTTATCAAAAAGAAAAGAGAAATGACCCAAATAAATAAAATCATGAATGAAAGAGGAGAGATCACAACCAACACTAAAGAAATACAAACAATTATAAGAACATATTATGAGCAACTCTATGCCAGCAATTAGATAATCTGGAAGAAATGGATGTATTCCTAGAGATATATCAACTACTAAAATTGAATCAGGAAGAAATAGAAAACCTGAACAGACCTATAACCACTAAGGAAATTGAAGCAGTCATCAAAAATCTCCCGACAAACAAGAGCCCAGGGCCAGATGGCTTCCCAGGGGAATTCTACCAAACATTTAAAGAAGAATTAATACCTGTTCTTCTGAAACTGTTCCAAAAAATTGAAATGGAAGGACAACTTCCAAACTTATTTTATGAGGCCTGCATTACCTTGATCCCAAAATCAGATGAAGACCCATCAAAAAGGAAAATTACAGACCAATATCCCTGATGAACATGGATGCAAAAATTCTCACAAAAATATTAGTCAATAGAATCCAATAGTACATTAAAAGGACTATTCACCATGACCAAGTGGGATTTATTCCTGGGCTGCAAGCGTGGTTCAACATCTCCAAATCAATCTACATGATACAATACGCTAATAAAAGAAAGAACAAGAATTATATGATCCTCTCAATAGATGCAGAAAAAGCATTTGACAAAGTACATCATCCTTTCTTGATCAAAACTCTTCAGAGTATAGGGATAGAGGGTACGTACCTCAATATCATAAAAGCCACCTATGAAAAACCCACTGCGAGTATCATTCTTAATGGGGAAAAACTGAGAGCTTTCCCCCTAAGGTCAGGAACACGCCAGGGCTGTCCACTATCACCACTGCTATTCAACATAGTACTACAAGTCCTAGCCACAACAATCAGACAACTGAATAAATAAAAAGGATCCAAATCGGCAAAGAAGAAGTCAACCTCTCACTCTTTGCCGATGATATGATACTTTATGTGGAAAACCCAAAAGACTCCACACCAAAACTACTAGAACTCATACAGGAATTCAGTAAAGTGCAGGATATAAAATCAATGCACAGAAATCAGTGGCATTTCCATATACCAACAACAAGACAGAAGAAAGAGAAATTAAGGAGTCAATCCCATTTACAATTGCACCCAAAACCATAAGATACCTAGGAATAAATCTAACCAAAGAGGCAAAGAATCTGTACTCAGAAAACTATAAAATACTCATGAAAGAAAGTGAGGAAGACACAAAGAAATGGAAAAAAGTTCCATGCTCATGGATTTGGAAGAACAAATATTGTGAAGATGTCAAAGCTACCTGGAGCAATCTACACATTCAGTGCAATCCCCATCAAAATACCATCCACTGTTTTCAAAGAAATGGAACAAATAATCCTAAAATTTCTATGGAACCATAAGAGACCCTGAATAGCCAGAGGAATGTTAAAAAAAAAAAAAGCAAAGCTGGCGGCATCACAACTCTGGACTTAAAGCTCTATTACAAAGCTGTCATCATCAAGACAGTATGGTACTGGCACAAAAACGGACACATAGATCAATGGAACAGAATAGAGAGCCCAGAAATGGATCCTCAACTCTATGGTCAACTAATCTTCAACAAAGCAGGAAAGAATGTCCAATGGAAAAAAGACAGTCTCTTCAACAAATGGTGTTGGGAAAATTGGACAGCCACATGCAGAAGAATTAAACTGGTCCATTTCCTTACACCACACACAAAAATAGACTCAAAATGGTTGAAAAACCTCAATGTGAGACAGGAGTCCATCAAAATTCTAGAGGAGAACACAGGCAGCAACCTCTTCGACCTCAGCCGCCACAACTTCTTCCTAGAAACATCGCCAAAGGCAAGGGAAACAAGGGCAAAATGAACTGTTGGGACCTCATCAAGATAAAAAGATTTTGTACAGCAAAGGAAACAGTCAACAAAACCAAAAGACAACCAACAAAATGGGAGAAGATATTTGCAAATGGCATATCAGATAAAGGACTAGTATCCAAAATCTATAAAGAACTTCTCAAACTCAACACCCAAAGAACAAATAATCCAATCAAGAAAAGGGCAGAAGACATGAATGGACATTTTTTCCAAAGAAGACATCCAGATGGCCAACAGACACATGAAAAAGTGCTCAACATCACTTGGCATCAGGGAAATCCAAATCAAACCCTCAATGAGATACCACCTCACACCAGTCAGAATGGCTAAAATTAACAAGTCAGGAACCGACAGATGTTGGCGGGGATGCGGAGAAAGGGGAACCCTCCTACACTGTGGGAATGCAAGCTGGTGCAGCCACTCTGGAAAACAGTATGGAGGTTCCTCAAAAAGTTGAAAATAGAGCTACCCTATGACCCAGCAATTGCACTATGGGGTATTTACCCCAAAGATACAAGTGTAGTGATCCTAAGGGGTACATGCACCCCAATGTTTATAGCAGCAATGTCCACAATAGCCAAACTATGGAAAGAGCCAAGATGTCCATCAACAGATGAATGGATAAAGAAGATGTGGGGTGTGTGTGTGTGTGTGTGTGTGTGTGTGTGTGTGTGTGTGTGTGTAATGGAATATTATGCAGCCATCAAAAAAAGAAATCTTGCCATTTGCAATGACGTGGATGGAATTAGAGGGTATTACGTTAAGCGAAATAAGTCAATCAGAGAAAGACATGTATCATATGAACTCACTGATACGAGGAACTCTTAATCTCAGGAAACTGAAGGTTGCCGGAGTGGTGGGGGGTGGGAAGGATGGAGTGGCTGGGTGATAGACATGGAGAAGGGTATGGTGAGCACTGTGAATTGTGTAAGACTGTGGAATCACAGACCTGTACCTCTGAAAGAAATAATACATTATATGTTTAAAAAAAAAAAAAAGATAGCGGGAAGGGAAAAATGAAGGGGGGGATTTGGAGGGGGAGGTGAACCTGAGAGACTATGGACTCTGAGAAACAAACTGAGGGTTCTAGAGGGGAGGGGGGCTTGGGGGATGGGTTAGCCTGGTGATGGGTATTAAAGAGGGCAGGTATTGAATAGAGCACTGGGTGTTATATGCAAACAATGAATAATGGAACACTACATCAAAAACTATTGATGTGATGTATGGTGATTAACATAATAATAGTTTAAAAAAAAGGCTATGGATAGCCCACACAATACTGACCATGCAGTGGTGAAACACAGGTCAGAAACTTCTTGCTGTTAAAGTGGATGTTTAATTATATTACATTAGGAGCATCATGGAATCTGTGTTTCTGCTCAATGAAGGATTCCATCTGTCTCAGATTCCATGTGAAAGTTGCTCTTCACATTAAATTTAAAACATACCCTCCCACATATATTTAAGTGCAATTTTGACGATTTGTATTAGCAGACAATGATATTTTGTGCAAAAAGTAATAAAGACATGGATTTTAAAATTTTAAAAAAAGATTAAATGTTGATGTTGTTATCATAATATTTCTGAGAAAAATCTATATGGTTAAATATATCTACTTCAAAATACATTTACTTCTAAATAGGCAACTCCTTATTTAGAAATTAGTGGCATTATTAAATTTAAATAAGTTTAAGTCCTTGGAAATTCAAATGCATTTTATAAAAGGAAAGAGACTACTAGAATGGAAATCTGAATGGAAAAAAGAGACATAGGCAAACCATAAAAAGGACTCTTAACTATAGAAAACAAACTGAGGGTTGCTGGAGGGGAGGTAGGTGGGGGAATGGACTACGTGGGTGTTGGGTATTAAGGACAGCACTTGTTGGGATGAGCACTGGGTGTTGTATGTAAGTGATGAATCACTAAATTCTACACCTGAAATTAATATTGCACTATATGTTAACTAATTGGAATTTAAATAAAAACTTAAAAAAGAAAAAAGAATGGACATTAGTTAATGTGAATGTATCCACATTGATTTGTTAATTGTAGCATATGCACCACATTAATGGAAAATGTTAACAATAGGCAAAACTGGGTATGGTGTACATGGGAACTCTTTGTACTATCTTCTCAATTTTTCTGCAAATCTAAAATAAAGTCTATTTTTAAAATGCCATTGTGGGTGTTTGCATCCCCACATCAATCAATAAAAAAATCTTTTTATATATGTAATACACATAGGAGTTCAGCCATTGCAGTCTCTTTCCATTAGATGCCCACTCACCACATGAGGAGACACATTGTATCTGTCCCATGCTGAAATAGATGGTATCTGGAATACAGAGAGAACTTAAATAGATTTGGAGGTGTGGGTATGCTTTCCAAGAATATTTGGCCTAGGGTTGCGAAGAGGAAAATTAAAAGTCCTACCCCATCCCCCCAAATAAAAAAGTAGCTATGCACTTCTCAGAGTCATTTTGTGAATTAAAATAACTAACCATAAGAGACTCTTAATCTCAGGAAACAAACTGAGGGTTGCTGGAGTGGAGGGGGGTGGGAGGGATGGGTTGGTTGTGTGATGGACATTGAGGAAGGTATGTGCTATGGTGAGTGCTGTGAATTGTGTAAGACTGATGAGTCACGACCTGTAGCCCTGAAACAAATAATACATTATATGTTAATTAAAAAAATAAATAAATGGAAAAAAATGTTTAGATAGATAGATAGATAGATAGATAGATAGATAGATAGATAGATGATAGATAGATAGATGATAGATAGATAGATAGCATAGAGCTGTAAAAAAAAAGTTACCTTTTAGAGGATTACAAAATCTTGGTCATGGATATTAATATCTAGATTCATGAATATCATAACATAAAAAAATTTGCTGTGACTTTGAATCTGTCAGTTGTTTACCCAAAATAATACTGTGACATAATGATTTATAAGAAATACATATTTTTCAGATATGTTTGGTCTTTATCCACAGTTCTTGAAAATGCTTCAGAGCCATAAAAATGAATGGTGTCTTGTTAGTAATGAAAGTGTCCTTTAAACCACACCCGAGGTCAGGGACTGGTTGCCAGGAGGACCAACCATGTAATTAAAGGGTTGGAACATTCAGTCCCACTCTCTAACCTCTGGGGTAAGGAGAGGGGCTTGTGGATGTTTAATCAACCAATAGCCAATCATGACTATGTAATGAAGTCTCCATAAAAACCCTAGAGGACCACGTTTTGGTCCTTCTTGGAGAGTTTCCATGCTTGGGAAACCAGAGTGCTCCCACATGCTACCAAGCCAGGACCCAAGCTCCATGAGAACAGAAGCTCCTTTGTTTGTGACATTGCCCTATGTATCTCTTCATCTGGCTGTTGATTCATGTCCTTTATTATACCCTTTAATAAACTGATAAACCTACATAAGTGTTTACCCGAGTTCTGTGAGCTGTTATAAAAAATTAATGGTACCCAAGAAGGAGGTTTTTGGAACAGCCAATCTGTAGCTGCTTATTCAGAAGCACTGGTAATAGCCTGAGGCTTGTGACTGGAGTCTGAAGTGGCACGGTAGGGGGCAATCTTGTAGGACTGAACCCTTAACCATGGAACTAATGCCATCTCCAGGTAGATAATGTCAGAATTGAGTTGAATTTTAGGACACCCTGCTGGTGTCCAAGAATTTCTTGCTGTTGTGTGGGGGGGAACGCACCTCCTGGCCACATGGAGTTGGGTGCAAGAACTCTAAAAGAAATACTATGGCGGATATTAACAAAAGATAGTTAGGTAAAATTACTATGCAAAATATCTTATTTTACCTAAATTTATAGTCATGAACATCAGCTAACAGGTGTTGCTACTGATGTTTTAATGAAAGCTATCATAGAGATTTTTAGCATTTTATAGTTGTTTTTTATTTGTAAACAAGTATCTTATGCATATTAGCTCTAGCATTTGATTTTTTAAATTATATTAATGAATCCATAATAAATAAGTATAATAGGAAATATATTGTTTTAATTGATATCTGTAGGAAGACAATACTACTTTTAGTAGAACAAGCACTTTTTGATAAAAATAAACAGACTTCCCCAAACATTATATAAGCGGGAAACAAATTAATAAAAATGTAGTATTTCCTAAAAGTGGACTTCAAGGAACAGAGTTTCAGGGCACTGAATCAGAAAGAAGAATTTAGAGAAAGAGTTTGCATAGAGAGAGAGGGGAACGAGAAAGGTCATTGTAGGAAATGAATACCATCCCAGTCCCCATGAGACATTTCTTGTGTCAAAGAGCAGCAGAGATATTTCTAGGTAGAAATTCCAATTTTGAATTGTGTCCTTTGCTAAGCTGTGCAGAACTACCACTGGGTAAACCCACACTTAGAATAAAACCTGTTACACACAACAGCTGTGTGTTAGGAACATGCTTTTTTAGGTGTTTGATAATGGATGGAACTGGAGGGTGTTAATGCTGAGCGAAATAAGTCAATCAGAGAAAGACATGTATCATATGATCTCACTGCTCTGAGGAACTCTTAATCTCAAGAAACAAACTGAGGGTTGCTGGAATGGGGGGGATGGGGTGGCTGGGTGATAGACATTGGGGAGGGTATGCGCTATGTTGAGCGCTGTGAATTGAGTAAGACTGTTGAATCACAGACCTGTACTTCTGAAACAAATAATACGTTATATGTTATAAAAAAGAAGAGAGTAGGAAGGGAAAAATGAAAGGGGGGGAATTGGAAGGGGGAGACAAACCATGAGAGACTGTGGACTCTGAGAAATAAACTGAGGGTTCTAGAGGGGAGGGGGGTGGAGGGAAGGGTTAGCCTGGTGATGGGTATTAAAGAGGACACGTTCTGCATGGAGTACTGGGTGTTATACACAAACAATGAATCATGGAACACTACATCAAAAACTAATGATGTAATGTATGGTGATTAACATAACATAATAAAAATAAATAAATACATAAAAGAGGTGGTAGCTTTACCACGGGAATAAGACAGCAGCTGTAGCACCAGAGAAGAATTAGAATCCACAAGACAGTAGACATATAAGCTGTGGAATGGATTCTGATGGAAGCAGATGTGAAGCAAATTCTCTTCCAAGTGTTTCCAGACTGATTGGAAAAATCTACAAGCTGAAATAGGGGTTTATGGAGCAGTAAGGATAGAGAATGTGTCCGTTTGACTTCCCAGGTTTGTGAGTTCCTGGAAATTGTAATGTAGTTATTGAAGAAAAGGATGCCACAAGTAAATGATGGGTTGAAAGCATGAGAAATGCAGTATAGGCAACCTTGGATTATATTGACCTTCACAGGGCAGAGAATTTTACATGATCCAGCATGTGACCTTCATTAAGAAGTGCGTTTACACTCACCACTGTTCTATTTATGGAAATTTAGAGCTTCCAAACATTTATTTTCTCACTTAAACTTCTTTCTCACACTTTCCTGAAAGAGAGAAAAACTAGTACTTATAATGGTTTACCATGAAGTCACTAAGAACTAAGAACTAGGCACTGTTAGTCACTCCATATTTATTATTTTTTTTTCATTTTTAGGTATATTTGATTTATTGACTCTGAAATTCCCATATTCCCATTTTCCTGCTAAATCTCATTTATGTTTTTCAATACACTCTTAGAAAACTTAGAGTAAATTATAGAAAGAATTATAATATGTGCATAATATAATATATAGGCAATTCATATGCAATAATGAATCTATAGCTATTGAAAGAAGTAGGTTTGATACCAGATAATTCTATTTCACTAGATTTAGGGATATGGATTAAAAATGCATGCTGCCTGATGTATTATACAATTATACATTTAAATTTCTGTTCTCTACTTTCCATGCAGTTCCTCTAAAGCACAGACAACTATTCTTAAGCAGTTCAGACAAAGCCTAAATTGGAATCCTTGCCAGCACTGTGCACATATATTTAACGACATTCCCCTTTCAACACTGGCTTAATACATTTTAGCTGCCTTATAAATCACTTCCAGGAATTTATGTCAAATATAAATAACTCTACTTCCCACATAAGGATTACTGTGTTTAAACAAGTGTACTTTATCCATATAGCAAGGTCAAAAACAAATATGGAAAACAATCTATCAAGCTTATAATAAAAGTTTAGGTAACCAAATGTGAAAATTCTATGAAAAATATGTTATTGCATATTTGCTGGGGGCCTGGAATTAAAGAACACTCCCATTTTAGGTCCACGTCTTATTAAATAAGTATACTTGAGCCCATTTAACAATAAAATTTGTGACCTCCTTTGCAAGAGGTAAAATCCAATTTCCTTTTCAGTCAACGAAGTATTATACCAAATGTCTTTCTTCCCACTCTGCTGCTCTCCTTTATGACTTGGGAGTTCATAAAGCAATTCCCTAGCCCAAGAAGAAAATAAACAAGCAAATGGCAGCACTTAAGGAGCCCTAGGCATAACACCTAGAATAATCTGCAATATAACATTTATCAAGCAATAGTAAGTTACAAAACATTTGAGAAATTTGTTTCTGGAGGGAGTTGAGAAAGCTCATTTGAATCCACTTTGTCTCATAAAGGAAACATTGTGTTCATAAAACCACAGGAACATTACCAAAACAGCTGTTTCCTTTCAAAATAGAGTTGCCACATCAGGTGTAAATTTCACCAAGGGTATAGCTTAATCAAGTATCACATATTATGCAAAATACAATGTAGTATGTAATTTCCAAATAGAAGAAAAATTACAACTTTATTTATATTTTCTTATCATGATAAAACCTGTTACATGCTCACAAAGAAATGTGTGCCATTTCTAAGTTACCGACTTTGAAGGTGCAGTCTCATTTTATCTAATCTTATAAAATCTAAAATAAAATTTCTTTATAGCACAAGAAATATTTATAGATGAAAATCACTTTTGGAAGCTGTAACCTAAGTTCTTTTCTTCTTGTTGTTAATGGTACGATTAATTGGGAGCAAATGAAAAGATGTCAATAAAATAAGCTGACTATAAATATAGCCCCTCCCAAAATTACTCTCTCAGAAATGTAGGTAGAAATTTCTGCTATCTACCTGTATAAAGTTTGGGATTAATCATAAGAAAAGCTGCTTATTTTGCTATATAGATCCAATATTAAAAAATTAAAACTATAAATCAATGTCTATGTTTTAATCAGAAACTAAAAATATATATAGCATTAAATATTAAAATTGATTTCATGTGCCATTTGTTATAATCACTTAGCAAATTTCTAAGCATTTAATGATTTGGGAATGATCGTGTTAACAAACAGCAGTTAGTTTAATGCTGTGCTAGGTTATTATTTGGAAAGTCCACAGTACATTAATAATAATTCAGTCATCAGTTATTGAAAAGTGAGGTGTGTTTGGTGACATGTTACTCAGCCCTAATTTAGACAGAACAATAAGATGTATATGTCAGAAAACAATTGCTTGCATATAATTGTTTGGGTTAAAAAGAAAAATAAAAAAATACAAGAAATCGAAAAGAATATTCAGTAGGTATAATGTTGTTACTAGGGCTTTGTCATTCTTCAACAATGCAGCAAAATATATAGTGGACATATATGTAAAAAATAAGTCATTTATTTTTTTAAAATTTTCATTTAAATTCAATTTAGCTAACACATAGTGTATTATTAGTTTCAGAAGTAGAATTTAGTGATTCATCAGTTGCATATAACACCCAGTGCTCATTACATCAAGTACCCTCCTTAATGCCCATCACCCAATTACCCCATCTCCCCCACTCTCCTCCTCATTAATATAGCTTTATTATTTAAATGATTCTCAAAACTTGTTATCATTACTCCAAAATCATATTCTAAATGGGATAGAGTGATACCAATTCACATTTGCAACAGATTTATGTAGCATATAAACAGAGGGTTCACTCTAAAATTACCCACTACAATATTTAATACTAAATAAGCAGTTTACTGTAAAGGAAACATTTATTTCACTTTAGTTTTTAATTTTTTAATTTTATAAATTGTGTAAGTGATATTATTCACATTACCTGTGAATATATTTAGTGAACAGTTTTAGTAGACTTGTACATGAATAATATCTGTTGTTACTGTTTACATCAGTATTTGTATGATCTTGACTTTATTCCAGGCTTTTAGACATATAATCTTGCTGTCATCTTTTAATGGGCTATGTTCTCAGGAGAAAAAAAAAATGAGAATGTTTAGTCATCATTCACTTACTAACTTATTAAATAATAGATTTTGCATTCAAAAATATTTAGTAGGTACACACCACGTGCTGGACATTATATAGGGCTTGATGGATATGGAGAATTATTCTGAGTTTGGGAGCTCATAACAATGTAGAACTGTAAGACTTTTTGCATCTCCAACATCATAAATCCTTCCAGTTCCTAAAAACAATCCAGCGTTCTTCAACTATGTATTGAAGTTGAATGCATACTGGGCATCAGGTTTTATGTTATGAATGAAAAAGAAGCAGAAGAAATAATAAAAATCAGGCTTTCTGTCTACTGGTATCTGTCAGGGTACACCAGAGAAACAGAACCAATAGGATGTATAGATCTATCCTTAAAGAGATTTACTTTAAGGAAGTGTCTCACACCCAGTTCTGGGGGTAGCAAGTCTGAAATCTTGGAGCAGACCCTCACGCTGGAATCCCAGACAGGATTTGAGGTAGCTTTGAGTCAGAAATATGGCAGGCTGGAAACTCTGGCAGAATTTCTATGCTGCGGTCTTGAGGCAAAATGTTTTCTTGGTCTGTGAAAGCTCAGTGTTTGCTCTTAAGAGCATTCAACTAGTTGGATGAGACTCACCCACATTATCAAAGGAAATTTCCTTTCCTTAAAAATCAACTGATTGTGGATATTAATCACAACTACAAAATACCTTCACATTGACATCTATACTAGAGGTTGACCAAACAGCTGAGCACCATAGTCTAGCCGGGTCGACACATAAAATGAATCATCACTCCATTCCCATAAAACCTATGTATTATTTTCCTAGTAGGCAAAAACTAACAAAAAATACATTGAAAAAATATACACACACACACACACACACACACACACAGATGCATATTACATATTATAATCTAACATATTGTATATACCATATGTGACTCTATGAAATGTCTGGAGCCGAATCCTCCTTCAAAAACTAGAAAAAAGTCCACTTATGGAAATCTATATTTAATAAAATATGTATCTTCTCTCCATACATACCTCGTCTCTGAACTTCAAACTTTGTTTACCTGTGCACTTGATAACTCTGCTTGAATATCTAACTGGCATCTTTTAATCTCGGTGAATTCAATACCAAATTCCTGATCTTTGCCTCCAGTCCAGCTCCCTTCCACCATCTTCTTTATCCCAGTTTATGGCAACCACATGCTTCTAGTTACTCAAGCCATGCCTTAGATACATTCTTAAACCCTTTTCTGTAATTTTCTGAGTGAGCAGCAAATAACACCACCATTATTTTTCTGATCTCAACTCCTACCCTTTGCCTAATTTACTTCACCATAGCCATTTGCTAAACTCAAAACACTGGGTCATTTGCCTCCAAGAATTGGCACTTCCTGGAATGATCTGTCCCAGATGTAAATGGCTTACTACCTAACATCTTTCAATCTTTCTTTAAATATCACCTTCTCTCTGAGGATTTTTCTGGTTACCCATTTACATGTAATCCCATCGACCCACTCCTGGAATTTTGGGTTTGTTTTTCGTTATAGTACTTATCACCTTGTGACATTTTATATATTTTACTATTTTTTTATTATGTTCCATTGTCTTCTTAGTAGAATGTAAGATGCATGAAGATATCGACCATGGGTTTTTCATTGCTTATGTGTCTTCCTTACCTAGAAAAGTACCCAGTTCAATTGAAGTTTTCTTTAAAATTGTCATTTGACTTTTTATAGCCCCCTTTCATTAAATCCCTATAATCTTGCAATCCACTGTCTATAAAAAAAAAATTGAGAAATTGGTAACGTGTGCTACTTATGATGTATAATGTGAGGCACAGAAAGAGATCCTGAAATGATAAACCATCATTGGCATTTTTAGGAATAAGTTAGCTATAAATTGCAATCTGACAAAGTTATTTTCATTTTTGCATGTCAGATATTGCCTTTGCTTCTGCATTGAAGTTTCATTATTGAGTTCAATATTTACCAAACAATGTATATTGAAACTTGCTTGAAGTTTATCTCAGTGGCTAGCTCTGTAAAAGGCTACGGGATAATAGTAGCTACAACACTAGCTTCTACTGTGAATAAATGAGTGCACGGTTCTTATAATTTTGTTGAAGTATCATTAGATGTTCCTTTATTTTTGAAGCAAAATTGAGCAAGTATAAAGTAGAATTTCAAAAACAAGTCAAAATCTAAACTAGATGATCTAGAGGTAATGTCTCTACTTTTGAAGTGTTGGAGATTCTGTTTTTGATGTGATCCAGTGCTTAAAAAAAAAGAAAAAAGGCACACATTTTAATTACAGATTAAATCAATTCTTTCGTGGAATTTTTCAGTGCCAAAATACAAATGGTCATGTATTTAGAAATATATACATGTAAATTAATGGCTGGAATTAATGACTTTAATAATTTTAGAAGCAGCAATTTAGAAATAGTGGTTGAAAATATTTGGTTATAGACTGCCAATATTCTTTTATCAAATGTAACTGATTCACAATGTCCAAATATTAAAATTCCTAGTATTCCAGAAGAGAAAAAAAACTTGACATTTCTTTAGTGATTATATACTACTTATATAAATGTCAAACTCACCAAGACATGAGACAAATATAAGACAATTTACCCTCAATATACATTAATAACCTCCTCTTTAAAAAAAACTATTAATGATTTTCAATATAGAGCTTTGATTGAACAAAATACTTAAGAAGTTTTTTGGTAGAGACCAACAGGCAGCCATTCCAAACAGAAAGTAAATGTAGCTTCTAATCACTCTCTCTGCTCATCTGACCCCTTCCTCTCCTCTGCATTGATATCAGCTATTTTTAGAAGATGATTAAGCCAAAACCTCCCTGTTTCCCAGGAACAGTGAAAGCCATGCACGCTTCTGGCTCTGCATGGGATCACTGAGAAGGCGGGGACTCAAACTTGTACGTGTCTATTGCATCGGGCTCCTTGGTCACCCTCCCACCAGGTCTCAGGAAAAAGAGAGTGTTGAGAACAGGAGCAACTGAAGGTATTGAGGACCACAGGGCAAAGCCGGGGTGGTCTCTGCAAAGGCAGAGAGAAAGTGGCCAAAAGTTAAGACAATTTTAGTTTTCTTCCCACCTCTTGCCTCCACCCCTGCCAGGCCTCCCCCTACCCTTTACTCCTCAAATTCCCAAGCAATGAATAGCACGTTGCAGTAGCCCAAACTCACACATATGTTAAGCAATCTGGTCTATGTTTTGCAGGGATAAAGTGCTCAAATTTAATGAATGGGGATTCACAATGTGAAGAGAAGTTGAAATGGTCTTGTGGAGCCCAGAAGCATTTTGAAAGTACTTTTGTTGTATATTACATTGAATGCAATAGGAACTGTTAGTGTTGTTGATACATTTGCCCTTCCCATCCGTTAAGCATAAGAGGGAATTCTCCCAATTCAGGGACAGCCACTTGTAGGCACATAGAGAAGTGATCTCTGTTTCCCCCAGCCTGGTGAAGCAGAAGCAACATAGAATCTCAGGAGGAGAAAGAGGAATCACAACTTTGAAGATGGAATTGCCGTGGAAACTCAGAGAAGCCATTCCCCAATAGAATAGTGCCACCTGCCTGAGGAAGCTCCCAAAAACGCCACTTAAAAAACAAACAAAAAAAGCAGTTATTAACCTGCTTTAGGAATCTGACCCCCTGACTCATTGAGCCCATTTAGTAGTGAGTCAATTCGATTCAATAACTAACGAAGGAAGGGACTAATAGTCCTCGTGGAAAATGGTAATTCTACATTCAAGAGCATAGACAACCTGGATCTAGCACCATCTCAATTTTACATGAAAAAGTGACAATTTGATCTTTGGGGGAGTTTGATTCCTCAATCAATTTTCTGAGGCAAAACCATTAGCTCCATGAGGTCCTTGATTTACAGAGTTACTCCTAAATGCCTGGTCCTGGTTTACTAATGGGGTGGTAACGATAAATACTGCTGTCGTCATGTGGGTGGTAGCAACTATCCAGCCTCAAGGTGAACTCTGGAATGCGACTGTGCTAAGAGCCAGTCAGCACAATGGGATAGATTAAGTCATTCCCTTTGCCTTACTCCTCAAGACCTGGCAGATTGTATTACTAACACTTGGGCTGTAGTCAATGTCACAGACATCTTGTCTTCCACATGGAAGTCTACAGACCATCAGTTTCAAATAACCCTCTCTGGCATTAGAACCAGCACCATAGACTGAGAAGTCCAGATCACTCATATGGATGCTTATATGTGGATACAGGTAAGACCAACTGGAACCAACATGCTGATTGTGTCTGTCACAATTGACATGGCCTCATGTACCCCTCACAGACCAATCACAAAGTAAAGGACTCTGTTTCTGATGCAAGGCCACCACTGTATGCAAGGCCACCACTGTTTGTGACTTCTGCAAAAAGTTGGCTCATTTTCCTTGTGGTGAAAGAGGCCACATCACACAGAGCATTGTCTCCGCCTCCTCCTGTCAAATCGACTATATCAGATCAAATCAAGTTTAACAACAAATCCCAAAGTGTAATAACCTGTGCCCCTTTGGGTTCTAATAGAGAACCCAAAGGGTTTGTCTAATAGAGCGAGTGAGCCATGGACTGCTTCCACTAGGGATAGGAGTTACTAGTTGGCCTATTTTTTGTGATTACTGGCATTACCCCAAAGACCAGCAGGTCTCTAAACACTCTTTCTTGGGTCATAATAAATATAGACTGGGCTCAGACTTGATTGACTAAAAACCCTACTGGTGTCCTGGCAACTTATTACAGTGACTGAGACCCTGGAGGCCAGGAAGGGTTGTGTTTGAGATCAATGTTCCTGCTTGCAATCTTGTAGCCTTAATTTACTTCAGTATGAGACCACTTGGTCCCAGCCTCTGTGTACTCCTCAAAACTGAGAAGGTGACACATTATAATTAATCTTCTTATATTGCTAACATGTGTAAGTATAGTTGTCTATGTGTGTGTGTGTTATCTTTTTATTTAGATGCTTGAAGGGTTCTTGGTCTCTGAATTTCAACAATTCACAGTATTTATCATATAGCTTTCGAGTATTTCCTCCTGTCTTAACTATTCCTTTCATCTCCAAATTCAGGTGTCTAAGTTTTCCTCTATAAAATGTGTGATTGTTTTTCAGTCCTACCTGTCTGGCCTCTTCTTGTGGAATGTCTTATTCCATTCTGTGCACTTATAATTACTTATTTTATTATTTCCTTCTTTGTCCTACACTTCATCTAAGGGGAGCAGAACTCGGAGCCTGAACTAAATACCACTAACATTTCTGCAATATTAATTTGTCTCTACCACTTTAGGCCCAGATTTAAATTCTACTACTGCCTTCTGATTTTCCTAACATATAATGTACTTGTAGGATTTTTGAGATGGTTAAATAATTAATACATCCAAAAGATTTTCATGTAGCTATTATAATTTTCATCAATAATAGGCACCCTTTAATTTCTACTTCATATTAGAAATTCTTCCCATTTGTATATCTTTCATCTCAATAAATGAATTCATACTTTCAATTTTCTTCTCTTGTTTTTGCAGTACACATTCACTTGATTCTTATAATAAGGTGAAAGCAAAGGCTTTGAAAGTTCTATCCATCATTCTTTAAAGTAGAGTCTTTCTCTGCAATGAGAATCCTGGCTTCGCTTGACTTTATTCTAGTACTCTGTATTTTTTTTTTTCATGGCCTGAAATCAAGGTATTTCTCATTCTAGAATCAAGGGGAAACACCTCAAGTGTGGTATTTGTTTATGAACAATATTTGTGGTATCATGTTCAATACCCACAGAGTACAGATATTTCTCATTTGGGATTCGGATTAGACACGCTCTTTCTGGGAAAACCTCACTGATCCGCTTAAATTGAGATATGTGCCCTGAATGTGCTTCTGAACCTGTGTATTTGCAGTACCTGAGACTTCCTGAGAGTTGACTGTAATTGATTACTATCATCCTATAATATGAATTATGCTATGATGCAGGAACGGGGCCTCTTTTTTTCAACATTCTATCTCTTATGCTTAGTCCATTAACTGGAGTGCTGTGATCACTCAGTACATACTGTGAATATGAGTGGAACTGACTTGAATTAAATGAGATTTGTTTGGGGCGCCTGGGTGGCCCAGTCGGTTAAGCCTCTGCCTTCGGCCCAGGTCATGATCTCAGGGTCCTGGGACCAAGCCCTGCACTGGGCTCCCTGCTCAGCTGGGAGTCTGTTTCTCCCTCTCCCCATTCCCCTCTCCACCCTCATGCTCACTCTTTCTCTCTCTCTCTCTCTCTCAAATGAGTAAATAAAATATTTTCAAAAAAATGAGATTTGTTTGATGTGGCAGCTAAGAAAATCTTGGATAAGGGGAATCTGAGAAGAGAAATTTTATTTCTGTTCATCGTCTAAGTGTGTTTTGTAAGAGTGATTAAATGAGGACCAGATTCCTCTCAGAAGTTCTATTCAACCTGACCTTTCATCAGGGAAAATAAACTCCAAAGTGTATGTTCCCACCTGCCTTCAGAGTGACCTTACCTTCAGCCACTTGCACTTCACTGTTGCACATAATGGGTTACTTAGAATATTAGGAATTTTGTTACCGTTGTTTTTGCTTAACTCCTCCCCCCTGCCTCCACCAAAGTAGCTAGCACAACCCAAATCTTTCCATATCATGCATCTTTTCACATATATCCAGTGCAACTAATTTTTTGAATGCATAGACTTCTTGACATTTTCTATTTTACAAAAATTATAATAAGTACTTATATTATGTGCACAGTTCCATACCTTGCTTTCTTTAGTTAAAAAACATTGCATTTGTAAATTCTATCCCTTTTCACTCTTTCAAACTGGTCAGGTTTTTTTTTTTTTTCCTGTGCATATTTTTCTTGAAGACCTTGCGAAATAAAGCCAATAGGAATTACTTATACTGTTAATAACCCACTCCCCACTTTGTCCCTAAAGCTACAAGGCAATAGAGAGGGACAATAAATATTAACAAAATGTACTATGGCTTACCCCCACCGTAAATATTCCCATTCTGTCCTTGAGATCTTTTGGCCAATTTTAATATCATAGTCCTTGTTATTCTAAATTTGTTGGCCAGTAAGACAATTTTTTTCACCATATTTTGTTCTAAAGTATTTTGGGCAATTTTCCAATTGATGTCCATATGAAATAGAAATTATTCAATAATTTAAAATTTGAGATGCTGGGTAGAATAGACTAAATATATTTACTACTAATAATAATTCATATACTGATTATTGAATATTTTATGTATATTAAATCTCCCCTTCCAAAATTGTAGTATAGATTTTTACTTGTTTAGGTTTTCTGTTAAGAGTTAAGAGAAAATCTATTGCCTTTTTTTAAGTCTAGTAGATTTGCTATGGATTTTAACTCTATCTTAGAGATTTTTTTGTCATTTTGTAATGAAATCATTTATACACACATATATATAAAATATATATATGACATGTAAAGGAAAGACACAGACAGAAGAAGAGAGACAGAGATTTATTGTAAATATTTGGTTCATGAGATGGTGGGTGCTGGCAAGTCTGAAATTTATACAACAGACCAGTCAGCTGGAAACCCAGGCAGGAATTCTATGGCAATTTTGAGGCAGAGTTATTTCTTTGGAATTGGCTTTACACTTAAAACCTACAACTGATTGGATGAGGCCAGTCACATTATGGAAAGTAATCTGCTTTACTTAAAATCAACTAATAGTAAATGTTCATCACATCTACAAATATCTTCACAGTAAATCTGGCTAGTGTTGACCAAATAACCATACCTGCATCAAGTTAACACAAAACAAAAAATAACCATCACAGTAAGGAAATAAATGTGGTTGTTGGAAGCCACTGAGATTTGAAGTGAGTTTTAATAAAGCATTATTTTGCAAGAGGAGCCTAATACCAAGGTTTAGAATTATGTAATATGTTTCTTCTGTCTCCATGCTACTTAACACTATTATTAAGAGTGATGCTTGGGCTTTCCCAAGCTCCCTTTAAGCAAATATTAATAGATCACAATTTTTTTAACATATAATGTATTGTTTGTTTCAGAGGTACAGGTCTGTGAGTCAACAGCCTTACACAATTCACAGCGCTCACCATAGCACCTACCCTCCCCAACATCTATCACACAGCCACCTCATCCCTCCCACTCCCCCTAGATCACGATTTTTTAAAAACAATTTAATGATACAATTTGATGTTATAATCTTATTTTGATGATTTTTCTAATATTGACTCTAGCCCTCCATTTAAAAAAATTAGATTGTAATTATTCTGACACTCAACCTACCTATGGTAGTAATTTATTTAAAATTTGAATGTGAGATATGTTGGAAGATTATTTTATTTTTCAGAATTATTCTCCTCCTTCCTATACCTATAAAAGGATGTTGCCCTGCCCTTGTCCTGTGAATTTCAGTGCCTCCAGATAAGTAATGTGTGTATCACTGGCCGTGTCATCAGGCCTGGCCATGTGATTTGTTTGGTCAATAACATCTGAGTGGAAAACTGCAAGTAAATGATTTAAATGTGGACATTGCATCTCCCGGGGCCATGAAAATGGCCCTCCCCACACAGTTACTGATATCTCAGTCTGAGTCCCCAGGCACAGTCCAATATCCTGGAGAAGAACAATCACCAATGCAGCTCTCGTACAACATAAGCAAGAAAGAAATCTTTTATGTTGTAAGCCACTAAGATTTTAGGCTTATTTGTTAGGCAGTAAAGCTGGTTAACACAAGATGAGGATTTACCCCAATTATTTTCAGTCAATTTTGAATATAAAGGCATTTAAAACATTTTCAAGTGAGTCGTCCATCAGTTTTGCTATTAAGTATACTCCCTTTCATTGACTTTCCTGAAGATTGTAATTTCAGGAGTACTTCCTCAGGAATTAAACATTACTTATGAACATGTTTCTTATATTGAAGTAGTTCCAATTCTTATACCATATTTTTGCAATTTATTTCTAAGTTCATTGAATTTATGGCAATGGTTGTAGCTTTTGAAATATGTACTTAAAAAAAAAACTTTAAGGTCTCCCTTATAGCCAAGTACATGATCGATTTTGTAAATGTTCCTCAGATACCAATAAAATATACATATTCACTATTCATAGAATGCAAAACAAGATATTTATGTTTGAGTGGAGTTTATTACAGTATTCAGTTCCTATATGTTCTCACTTATTTATTTCTACTAGACCTTTCTAATTCTGAAAAAGATACATTACATGCCCTAAGTATAATTCCATTTTTATCAAGTTCTCCCTGCATTTCTAATAGATCAGGCTTTATGTTTGGAATGCTAAGTGGTTTGGTGCTTACAATTTTTATGAGGAGTGTTTCCTTCAAATGAATTGTCTTTTATCATTACACAAAATGATCTTTTACCTTGTTTAAGAGCTTTTAACCTTAAGAGAAGATTTCATTTCCTCCTGCTTCACATCTAGTTTTCTTAAATGATGTTGTACTATTTATATTCATTTTTATTTTTCCTTTGCTATATGAATACTCTACATCAACAAATGTTGCATAGTTTTGATAGTGCAAAATTCCAAGCACACTATCACTGCATTAACTGTATAATAAAATGTCATCAGTCACTACTTTTTCTCCTCCTTTCATTTTCTCTCCTCCTAAAGAATCTATTTTGAGTCACTTACAGTTATTTAGAGCATTTTCTGAAACATTTTCCTTAGATGATATAACTAAAACTAGTCCCTAGTTTTTCTCTCAACAGATAAATGATAATTTGTCCACCTATAAGATTCTATGATCCTTTTTCCCCAGTAACTTACTGATATTTTTAAACTTCCAATTTTGATGTATTTTTGAAATACGCATTGTTCCGTTGATATGGAAACTTCAAATTAAAAAAAATACTTGAAATTTAAAAAAATCATGAGAGATTGTCAGTCTATTCCCTTCCTCCACCAAGACACATGCGCACACACACACATACACACACACACAAAAAAAAACACACTCTCAGTGTCCATTCTTTCTCTTTTCCAGGACATAAGCCTGCTTAGCTAGTGTCCAGTTTTCTGGCTCTTCCAGTAACTAGGCTGAACCAAGTTTCTGTCAGTGGAACATGGTTGAAAGTTGTGTACACCCTCCATCTTACATGCTTACAAAGACAATAGTTTCCCGTGAATCTTTCTTTACTCTTCACCCAAGCTAGAACGGGGATAGGATGGCAGCCATACTGGTGAAGACAACTTCGTTGAGGATAGTGTTAACCACAATATGGCAGAAACCAGCTTCCTGTTTTATCTCAGGAAACAGAATTCCCCTTACAGATTACACTAGTGAGACTTATGTGTAGAAGATGAATAAAACTTCTATGTCATATAACTTCTCTGCTTTGCTGTGGGGTGGGGAGGGTTGGGAAGGGGTGGGATGTCTTCTTCCTGGTGGTTCTGAGTAGGTCTGTGGACTGCTGGGGGTCCCAAAGACATGTCCGGGTGTTTGTGAGTCCAAACCACTTTTCCAAATAATATTAAGACACCACTTGTCTTAAACCATGGTGTTTAAGAGTGTTGGCATCAAATTGTACAAGTTGTCATTGTACTATTCACTGCTAAGCACTCATAAGAAGAAAAAAAGGTCAGGTTCAGTTAAGAATATCCTTGAAGAAACAGTAATAATTACTAATGCTATCAAACTTTGACCGTTGTTTTATGTCTTGTACTATTCTGTGTGAAGACAAGAAATTTGCATGAAGCATTTCTACTACATACTGATATAATTGTTACCTCCAGCAAAAGCACTTAGACAACTGTGTGAGCTAGTAGTTGAACTAGATGCTTTTTCCATGGAACACAGTTTTGACTTGAAAGAATGAAAGACAAACTATGATTATTCAAACATGAATATTTGACAAAAGGAAACAAAGGACTGTATTTATTGATGATAATAAAATTTGAGTTTCAGGGAAAAATTAGAATTTTGGAAAATGTGTGCCCTCTGTGAGAACTGGCCACTTCTCAGTACTCAAAGATATTTCAAAAATAAATTGATGTTCATGTGCGTGTACGTGTTTTGAGAGAGTACAAGAAATTATGTAACTATTTAGAAGATCTACGGTTAGGCAGTATTTTCCAAATGATCAATGCATTATGTGACAAATCTGTGCATGGATAAAAGATCTATTCAAAGTGCAAGACAGTGCAATGGATTTTAATATAAAAGAGTACAAAAAGTTCATCGATGCAGATCCAGATTCTACATAGCTACTAACCTTTAAGAAATGATCACTCATCGAATTGTGGTGTAGTGACAAAAAAAAAAAATCAACAATTATTTGAAAAGGTTTAAAACACTCTCACCTTTCCAAATACAATCTATGTGAAGTAGATTTTTTTCATGTGCTTCAACCAAAATAATGTATCACAACAGATTGAATGCAGAAGCAGACATGAAATCAGCTGTATTTCTAAAATATGTACCAGACATTAAAGAGATTTGCAAAAATACAATATAACATTATTCTTCTCACTAACTTGTTTTTTGGAAAAAATATAGGCTTTTTAAATTAAGGTATGTTTTTGTGTCAACATGCACTGAATGTATTATTTTATTTTTAAATAAATCAATAAATATATTATTTTTAAATCTCCATTTGCTTCCTAATATAATAAACATCAATAGGGATAAATCCCATAAATAAAAGTTTTTCAGATCATTAATAGCATTTAAGAGTATAAAGCGTTTCTGAAACCTTAACCACTAGTTTGCCAAGATCAATTTTTTTCCTACCTATTTGATTATTGCCGCTCTATCATCTGTCCCCTTTTCTCCTTCTGTAAATCATCTTATCCCTCATTAATTCTCTCTTTTTTTCTGGTGCTTTATTTTTGGATGATTTTACATTTGTTTTAACTGTACTACATTTTAATATTTGTATCCTGTTATCATGCTTTTTGTATATTTATTGATTTATTATAAAATTAGAAAATGATTTGAGTTGCAGAGTGTGTATTTATGTTCTAAGGGAATGTCCTTCTGTGCTCTTTTGATTTAGTGGACTCAGGTTGATTATTCTAAGTCGGCAGCTTTCTGCTCAGGATTCTCGCTTCATTTGGCTCTTCCTACTCTTTGCACGGTATTTTGTGTTCCCTTCCCTAGATCATGGATTTGTCACTTGGCCTACTCTCAGCTCAATACATCCTAGGAGTTCAGGGCAATGTGTTGGTATTTCAGTGAGAGGCAGTATTTTCTTGTGTGTTAGAAGTTCAAGTCCTGTGGGACAAGGATGTGTGAACTAACCTGTTGTCAGCTTTCATTTAGGAATACAGAAGATATCTTCTTACTCCCAGCTGTTTTTATTTTTTATTGAACTCACTTCAGTCCTCAGATATTGTGAAAAATTCAGCCCAAAGTATTTTAAGAGCTTAAAAGACACAACAGCATTTCCTAAAGCCATAAATTATGTCAAGGGAAGGTGCTGCACGTTTTTGAACAGAGGTGCCCAGCTCTCTCTGGGAATCATGGAATTATGACCCTTACCTCAGGCCTCTCTGCCTTGCTGTTCCTGGGCTCAGGCAAATACTGTGTTGGAAGACATCAAGTTCGTGGTTTACGCTTGCTTCTGACTCGGATATATGAAAACGCTGGGACTTTACATTTTCATTACAGGCCCTTCATCCATCCAAGTCTTAGCCACTGCATTGCTTGGAGGAACTCTATGTCCACCTCTCTTTCCATAATGCTGAAACTTCCAGAAGGTTGGAAAACAAGTCTTTAACAACAAAACTGGACCTAGTGAAAAGACACATAGGTCTAAATGCAGAACTATGCATGTGTTTGAAGACAGAGTAATGTTCCAATCTCCTTCCCCGTGGTTTTATGCAATGAAAATTGTATGTACTGTATTGCTTTTGTGAAATTTGAAATTTTCTAAATTTTTAAACATACCTGATCCTATTTGATGCTGTGCTTCTGTCTTTGAATCTCTCCAAATTCTGTTGTTCTTTGTGAAGTTTGGGTCTATGCTATGGCTTCTCCTTTGTGATTACCCTCCCCACCCACACTTGATTGGAAAGTATATTGCCCTCCTTCCTGCAAGGCTGAGTTTTAAGTGGCTTTTATTACTTAAAGCATTCATTTATAATTTTACTGCTTGCTTCTTAGAGTTGAGAAACAGTTTACTTTTCAAGCTACAATGTCCCTCCAATGCATGGGCTTCTCTATTGTGTTTTATTTTTGCCTAAAGCTAACATGAATTTCCTTCTCCCCCAACATTGCTCTCACCACCTTCAATCTAACCCCCAAGCCAATGGCATGTATTTTAGGTTTTTATCTGTAGCAAGGCTCTTCTTTCTGTACTAATTTTTCAACAGTACAGAGAGGCTTGGCTACTTTTCATTTTCATCCACACAATGTCTCCAACACAGGCTGACAGGACTTTGTTCATTGTTGCTATTCAAGCACTCAGGCTGAAGGGGCAACTATCATCTTGAACATTACTGATTGCCATGCCAGGAAAACCAGAGGATGCTGGAAAGGGCTCCCACTGAGTGAATGATTAAATACTCTGGTCAGTTCACAGTGTATTGGCCTGAATTAGTCACATTGCTCCACCAAAGCCCAAGGAAGCAAAAAAGTTCAACGCAACATTTCCCCAGAATGGGGTGAACCAGAAATATTAGATGAAAAGCATTAATGAGTGCCTCAGACTATAAGCCAGATATATCATACAGATTCTGAAAGTCTGAGAATTGAGGAGGAAGGACTTTTACATATTAAGCCCATACAAGCACTTGTGAATTTGTAGACATACACAATCAGGATAATTATTTGATTATGCACGATCTAAAACTCATATTGTGTAGTAGATATTTATTAGATAATTTGTGTAAAGTATGATGACAAAGATAATATGATAAATCATCATCATCATTTTGAATTATTAGATAGAAGTCTTTAGTCAAAACAAAACTTGTTTAACCACCAAGGTGAGATTTTTTTTTTTAATTCATGTGATTTCTGCTAATGATACGGCAGGATGCTGTGTAACATCTGTTGTTTACAAGTTCCAACTACCCATTGGGTCACTTGTAAATTTTCACACAGATTATAAGCAATGTTATTAAGATTTAAGAGAATAAACAATTTAACTGAATAAGTTAATATTATTTTATTTAGAAAATTATATTATTCTTTATATTAAAGCTTAAATAATTAGCCTTCTCAAAAAAAAAAATAACTTGCATTAAAGCAGACATTACAGCTACTGCACTGGATCTCAAGTTGAATAAACAAAGTCCCAAGCTTCAACTTGCATCACATTAAATAAATCAATGAAAACATTTTTATTGTTCTTATACTGTGAATTTCCTTATGAAAAGAAAAATCAAGCATCTTCATTATTTTATGAAAAATATTTTCCTATGGTTCTTAACATTTTTTTCAGCCCTTTTCATATCAGTTATTGTTGGCTTCCTTCTAAATGGTTTATTCATAATATGATCCACCAATATCAAAACCAGTTTCTAGAAATGACATTACATTTGGGTACAAATCCTGTCCACAGAATCAATAATTTGGCAGAACGTATATTATTTTCCTTAATCTAAGGATACATTTATAAGATACTTTTCTTAGAAATCTGGGAGAAAATGAATACAATCAACCCTGTAAACATATAATCAGATTCCATTGTCTCCAATTATATGGCAAAAACATTGTACTGATAAATACCCTTAAAATTACATACTAATTTAGAACTGCAATTAATAAGAATACTACTTTTCTGTCAATTGTTTTCTAAAGACAAAACTGATTTATTTATTTCCAAAAGTTAACCCATTTATTTTCTAAATATAGTCACATAATTAATTTATGAAATACGCCATTAACAAAATACCCAATATAAAAAAAAAAATCCTTCAGTCGCTTCCCATGTCTCCTTCACATGAGCTAAACAAATCTTTACACAATTTGAGATCTACTTAATTATTCAGGTTACCTTATACCTGTTATGTGCTCTCTCTCAAGGTCAATATTACTAGCCTTCAGTCATTCCTTCGTTTAAGTTATAAGAGTATCAGCATATGCTGTTTCTTCTGTGTGAAACTTCTCCTACCCTGTTTGCCTAGTTAAATTTCAGTAGGCAAATTGCTGTTTTTGCATTTTTTTCATTTCCAGTTCTCTGGGTGACATTTCCCCTGGAATTCCAATAGGAAACATCTGTCTACTTATCCTCAGTCTATGTGGTTTAAGTAGGCCGGCACCCCACTCCACTGAGAAGCACGTGTCCCTGAAGTGTCTAGTCCAAATAATGGCATCCCTCTAGCCTCTGCAAAGATTATCATAGGGATAGAAGCATGACCCAAGTTGGCCCAATTAGAATGATTTCCAGGGCGCCTGGGTGGCTCAGTTGGTTAAGCGACTGCCTTCGGCTCAGGTCATGATCCTGGAGTCCCGGGATCGAGTCCCACATCGGGCTCCCTGCTCAGCAGGGAGTCTGCTTCTCCCTCTGACCCTCTTCCCTCTCGTGCTCTCTATCTCTCATTCTCTCTCTCTCAAATAAATAAATAAATAAATAATCTTTAAAAAAAAAAAAAGAATGATTTCCAGAAATTTTATGACTGCCTAGGACTCAGAACTATAATTACACTTGAGCTGCCAGGGGGTCAGTGGAGAAGAAGGGCTGCCTGGGAAGGAAGCCAACATGAAGAAGAGCAGATGGAAGAAATGGAAATATTCAGACCTAATGGCCTTGTTTGGGCCCCAGATCCATGCAGCAGACCCTGTTGTCATATTGTTTTCATCCTCTTATTTCTAGTGCCATTGGCACACACTAAACAATTAATGCATCTGTACTGATTTAACAAATGAACATCAAAACTGTTAAAATGTTTAAATATATTTTAATACTTGTGCTTTGTATCAATGTCTTCCACAGTCTGCACTATTAATTAATCAATCAATTCACTCATTCATCAACAAAATTTCATTGCAGGACTACTATGTGCTCAGCAATTAACATGTTAGTGGGAACCTCAGAGTGATGAAAATATTCTATTTCCTTATAATTGCTTAGCTGTATTTTCAAATGATATACAATACTCATGTTGCTTTTTAAAAATAATATGTAATTATTTTGAAATGTTTCCTTAAAAATATAGGTATACTATCATCCATAGAATTCTGATAGTAGTTATGGCTTAGAATGGGGATTTTCTGGAATGGATTCTGCTCTGTAACTTTGACCTTTTCTTCAGGAAATTTCAAATTGACCTTTGGAATCATCTAGTTTGAGTTGCTCTCAGACCTATTCCAAACAGGTCTCATTAATTGGCCTGACAGGGTTTGCACTGATAAAACATCTTTTCTCACACACCAACTGCCATTATAAGCAACAACAAAAATTATATGGTTTTATTTTTTTAATTTTTTTCTAAACATGTTAATTATTTTTTCAAGTTTTTATTAAATTCCGGTTAGTTAACATACAGTGTATTACTTTCAGGCATACAATATACTGATTCAGCACTTCCACACATCACCAGGTACTCATCACAAGTGCCCTCCTTAATCCCTATCACCTATTTCACCTATTCCCCCGCCTATCTCCCCTCTGGTGACCAGCAGTTTGTTCTCTATAGTTAAGAGTCTGTTTCTTGGTTTGCCTCTCTCTATCTTTTTCCTTTGCTCATTGTTGTTTCTTGAATTCCACATATGAGTGAAATCATATGGTATCTGTCTTTCTGTGACTGATTTATTTCACTTATCATAATACCTTCTGGCACCACCCATGTCATTTCAAATGCCAAGATCTATGCTTTTTCATAGCTAATGTTCCATTGTATATATGTCACATCTTTATCCATTCATCAGTCGATGGACACTTTCCATAATTTGGCTATTGTTGATAACACTGATATAAACATTGGGATGTATGTATCCCTTTGAATTAGTATTGTTGTATTCTTTGGATAAATACCTAGTAGTGTGATTGCTGGATTGTAAGGTAGTTCTATTTTTAACTTTTTGAGGAAACTTCATACTGTTTTCCAGAGTGGCTGCACCAGTTTTCACCCCCACCAACAGTGCAAGAGGGTTCCCCATTCTCCACATCCTTGCCAACATCTATTGTTTCTTGTGCTGTTGATTTTAGCCATTCTGACTGGTGTGAAGTGATATCTCATTGTAGTTTTGATTTGTATCTCCCTGATGCTGAGTGATGGTGACATCTTTCCATGTGTCTGCTGGCCATCTGTATATCTTCTTTGGAAAAATATCTATTCATGTCTTCTGTCCATTTTTACATTGGATTATTCATTTTTTGGATGTTGAGTTGTATAGTTAGTTCTTCGTATATTTTGGATATTAACCCTTTTATCAGATATGTCATTTGCAGATATCTTCTCTATTCCAAAGGTTGCCTTTTAGTTTTGTTGATTGTTTCCTTCCTTGTGCAGAAACATTTTATTTCGATGAATTCCTAATAGTTAATTTTTGCTTTTGTTTCCCTTGCCTCAGGAAACATATAGAAAGAAGTTGCTACAGCCGATGTCAAAGAGGTTTCTACCTGTGTTCTCCTCTAGGTTTTTTTATGGTTTCCTGTCTCACATGTAGATCTTTAATCCATTTTGAATTTATTTTTCTGTTTGGTGTAGGAAAGTGGTCCAATTTCATTCTTTAAATGACATACTTTTTAAATTTATTTAGACTTAATGTAAATCTAAAGTAGTGTCCTCTAAGGTTTGCTTAGCTGATCAACATGCAGAAGTTCAGGATGTTTACTACAATGCTCAACAATTCTTTGCAGAAGAGCTATTTTTATGTATTGCTCTATTTGAGAAAAACTTATGTAAAATTTATATTTCCACACTTTGTAGTGAAAACAAAATATTCATTAAGAATGAATATAGCCAAACCACATCTTCACCACATTTGGCTTTATATTTGTTTTTGTTTTCAAAATTATATACCACAAAGCATAAGGAACATAAGTGGGCCTCTGCTATAATCTTTGAGTTTTCCTCAATCAGATTTTTTGCACTTTGTGCCATAGTGAACAGAATAAGTTCTGTTTATTGTTTAGTTCCATATTCTTCTGTGTCTCTCATCCTCCAGTGACACACAACGATCTTCTATGATCTCCATGCTCCTTTGCATCATCTCATACACCATAGAGCTTACTTGCTCTAAGGCCTTATGTTATGACAAAAATAAATACGAGAATTTTGTATTTCCAGTTTTTAAATGTTGGGCTTTTCAGTCAGAAACGTCAATTAGGGGTGCCCAGCTGGCTCAGTCAGAAAAGTATGGGACTATTGATCTCACGGTTGTGAGTTCAAGCCTCATGTTGGGTGTAGAGACTACTTAAAAGTAAAATCTTAAAAAAAAAAAAAGAAATTTCATCAATTGGAAGTGAAAGAAGTTGTCAAGGTTGTCATCCACTCTCTACAAGATGCCAGCCACCATTCATTTATGACTCAAAGTGTCCTTTTCTAATATTCCTGCAGCTCTGTTGATAAATACCTCTCTGTGCCATGGGCATGTCTGTGGCCAGCTATCTTACCCTTGTGAAATTTGATTCTGCATAAAAACAGGACAAAAGAAATACCACCATGCTCACTACATGCATCACGCTTACAAACACACAATTTATACCATTTTCTGTGTAAAATAAATACATGAATATATTTCTTAAGCTTCAACTTCAAAAATATAATTTTGTCCATTAGTTGTTTTTTGCCATAAATTTTGAAAATTTCAAGAGCTGACAAAAGTAAGAGGGAGAACAATAAACCTCAAGGAAAATAATTAGCAATATTGTTAATATTAATGAAGTTAACACTTCTAATAAGTGCACTATATCAGTTAAACTCTTTCAATTTCACATATAAGCACAAAGGCTCCCATTACCACCCTTACGTATGGTTAAGAACCTAGTATCCTAAGTAGAAAATAATAATCTAAAATAATCTAATCCAGCCTTCATTTGATGGCAGAAGACATGGGAGAACTATACGATATATGCTGATTGGTGATAGTAAAGGGGAAAGAAAATGAGGCAAAGAAATTCGAAAAAGGCAATGTGTTCACTGAGACTTTAGGTAATAAAGCTGTTTTCATGTACATAAGTATTTTTCATTTTTATAGAGTTCATTTTTCAAATGAGGGTGAAACAGCTTCAGTATTGAACAGCATTGCAAAACAAGTTAAATATGCTTGTGTCTGAGTAGCATCTCACCTTCATCTCTTTAAATCAGTAAAGACAATTTTGGCTGGGTTGAATAAAGATTTCTAGCAGTAATTAAAAACAGTTCAATGGAAATATCTACCTAAGCTTTATCCTTGAACAACCAAAAGAGGTAAAACTTGAAGGAAAAAGCATTTTAAATTTCTCTCCACTGTCACCCTCTGGTTCTAAAACATAATTACATCAAAAAGTTATTATCAAAGATAATAAATATTCAGGATAAGAATCCATTAAGCACAGAGATTTGATTAACTATTGTTATCATTTAAGAATAAGGGTTGTGAATAAATAATGACTGGTATCATATACTATGGTTTTAATAGTCATAGTCTTATAAGTGGTTCATGTTCACAAATATGTCAGACTATCAAATTGGCCAAAGGGAGAAGAAGGAAGGAAGGAAAGAGGGAAAGAAGGGAGGAAGGAAGGAGGGAAGGGAAGCTTGCTGTTTCAAACAAAATAGGACCAAAGTAATATCTGTTATATTTTGCACCCTGAAAGGGGGAGAGTGATGTCCATTACTTTTTTATTGCAATCACCCAATAGTTGAAAAATTAACTATGTTTAGGACCATAGTCTAGCAGCAATATTATTGAGGTTTGACGTGTTCAAAGTCTTTATTTATTAGGATTCTTCACGAAACCATTAGGTAAATAAATATCTTTTTGACGAAAGGGAAAATATAAAACTTACTGACTTAAATGCACAGCCCATATTTTTTGTCCTACGTTAATCGGTGGGGAACATTTCTAAAAACTATCTACACATATCACATTTTACTCTCCCATTTCTCTTCTTGAACAGAAGGACCTTGAATCACAATATGACGAATACCAACAAGACAAAAATTTATTTAGAACTACTTGGAATAGTACGTGTTGAATATTTGAATAACATGTAAAGAACTGCTTCATATTAAGCTTTTCAGTTTAGCAGAAAAATCTAAAAGTGTAATTATACATGCTGAATAACTTGGTTCTCTCTTCCTTTCAATGATATTACTACCTGGAAATAAATGATATTACTGAAAAAAACAGATCAGTAGAGATCATTTTTGGTTTAGGTTACCTGATCATCAAAAAAATGTTATCTTATTGAGTAAATCTGGGTTTCCCAGCAGATATTTACAGAAGCCATTTATTTTAATTACCATGTATAAAAAGGATGCATTGAGATCAAAATTTATATGCAAAATTAGTTTTATTTAGTTTTATATTAATTGGCACTTTATTACATAAACAGTAATATGGATTGTAAGTAAACCATCAAGTTTCAGAAAAGTATATTATTTGTAAGAACCTAAGGAAGTTTCAGGATTTTATTTTTAGTTATGTAGTATTTTAGATTAAGTTAGGTCTAAGAATAATTTATATATTTCTCCATGACAGCATGACCCTACTGTACATGCCAATTTAAGAAAATATAATTCTATTTAGATTTATACTATATTACATCTCCAATAAGATATGTGCCTAGCAGAGTTTTCACTGGAAATTCTCCAATTACTAAAAATGGGTATGCTCAGGAGGATAACACTTACTTAAAAATGTGCACTATTTCTAGTTAAAAATAACTCCCCAGAGATTCTTATATGCTCCATCTAACAATCTTTAAAAAATTTTGCAGATAAAAGTCCACTGCTGGAAATAATTTAAATCATGTACTCTAAAATAAGCATGCCAGGGATGTAAGTGTGGGGATATTCATCACAGCATCCTTAGGAATCAAAAACAAATCTTGACAACACACAGGTTGTCAAAAACATGGGTCTAATAAATCGTCATTTGGGTCTATAATGAAACACTCTACTTTTAGATGGAATCAAGTGTATCCATAGTGCTGATATATAAAGCATGACAAAATATATTAGGTGGACAAGTACAGAGTCTTGTATCCAATGTCATCATTTTTGCATAAATAAAAAATACATCTGTATCCTTTTTAGTTCATGTACCAGAATGTAGTATACTGAAAGTTTACAAAAGAAAATACAGTGATTTTCTTTGGGGTGATGGGCTGGGAGTCCTATAATAAAGTCAAGAGATATTTACCTTGTACATATATCTAGTACATGTATTGCTTTCTCTTAAAAAAAGAGTAACTATTATTAGAAAAGTGAGAATACTTTCTGAGATAAGAAAGAGAAAGAAGATTATATGGTTGAAAATGTGTACATAGGCCTAAGTATTTTTAGAGATCCTGAAATTTCTGTTTCTTAACGTGAATGGTAATTATATAGCTATTGCTTTACAGTTATTGTTAAAAATGTAAATATAGTTTAATACTTCCTTCTATATAAATATTACATGTTGCACAAAATAAAATTTTGCATAATGTAAACTTTTATAAAGTTTAAAAAAGCAGGATAATATATTTCACCTGCAAATCTGAGTCTATCTCTAATTAAATTTTCTGTTCTCTAAATATTGGCAGTGGCATTCCTCTTGATTTTATTTTTTTAAGCTAATTCATGACAAATTCTGCATCATACTAGAAGAGATAAAATATCTATCCTTGAAATCTCATTACATTTTATCCTTTAAAATAAGGTTCACTTTGAATATAATTATTAAAGTTTGACAAAACTCTAAGATAAACTCAAAATTTATATATATATTTTTGCCTCTTCTCAAGTATCATATTTTCTGTTCTTTCAATCCTACCTATATATATATATATATATATATATATATAGAGAGAGAGAGAGAGAGAGAGAGAGAGAGAGAGAGAGCACATATTTCTTAATATTTAAGTTCTATTACTGTTGTGATGCTAAATATTTTGTTTACCTCTGGTTGTCACCACACTGAAAAATTGCAAATCTTATTCTGAGCATTAGTTATTACTTTCTCATTCAAGGTATCTAGAAATATCATTTTTTTAAGAAGATTTATTCATTTTACTTGAGAGAGAGAGAGTGTGTGTGTGTGTGTGTGTGTGTGTGTGTGTGTGTGCATGCATGAGTGGGGAGAGGGACAGAGGAAGAAAATCCTAAGCGGACCTCCCCTTAGCACCTAGTCAGATGTGATGCTCAATCTCACAACCCTGAGATCATGACCCTGAGGTCATGATCTGAGCAAAAACCAAGAGTCAGACACTTAACCAACTGTACCACCCAGGCACCCCACATACTCCACACTTTTAATTTCCTTCCATCATCCACTTTTTCAGGCCTTGTCATGGTTTTCTGCATATACTGGATTCTATCATAGCATCTAATCTTTTTCAAAAAAAAATTAGTATTGAAGTAACTTTTGAGCTGATTTAGGAAATATGTTTTATTAAAATTACAAAGAATAAGAGAATATTTCATGTATTTGGAATGACCTAAAAATATGAATTTGCAACATGATGACTAACGGTAGTTATTACCAATGGAAGGGAAAAGATGGCAGAGGAGTAGGGGACCCTATTCCAACCAGTCCCCTGAATTGAGCTGAATATCTACCAGACCACTCTGAACACCCACAAAATCAGCCTGAGATGTAAGGAGATAGATCTGGATATTTACAAACAGAATATCACAGGTAGTTGGTTTCAAGGTATGAAGTGGGTAGCCGTGATTCCCTGAGCAGATATCAGAAGATAAACGGAAGGGGAAGGGAGCCTTCGGGATCTTGCACCACTGGAGTGCGAAACCTCCTGCGCTTGGGACAGGGTACAGACTTGCAGACCAGTAGCAGTGGGGAAAGGACTTTAGGGCAGCCCCCCGGATTGAAACCTGGAGTGGTGGGGCTGCGCATATGAACTGGGGGCAGCTAGCAATTTTAGAAGCACAAAGGGCAGAGACGTGCCCCAACCTAGAGATGAGGACTGGGAGCATTGCTGAAGGGCACACAACCCAGGACACTGCAGTTTTTAGCAGCACAGACAGAAAGGGAGATAGTGTGGCTTGGAGAGCTCACTGAAGAATAGACTGTGATCTCTCTGCTCTGAGGCAAAGGGTTGGAAATAGTCTCTTCTGCTATGACTCTTGGAAGAGATGCAGAAAGCCACCAGGGAAAGCCGCCAGAGAACAAAAGCCCCCCAAAACTGGTTTTCATTGAGCCTATCCTCCCTCACAGGGGGCAGGGCAACTCTGCCCAAACAGGGTTGCCTGAGTAACAGCACAGCAGGCCCCTCCCCCAGAAGACAGGCTGGGAAAATAAGAGGCTGACAGCCCTAAGGTCCCTATAAAACAAGTGCATCTTGCTTGGGTTGTGGTCAATAATTTGGACTTTGTACACTCCCTCAACCACCCCTCAACAGAGTGAGTAGGAGGAGGAGCCCCCAAAATAGGAAAGACTCAGAGACTGTGACTTCTGCCACAGATTTACAAATGGATACAGATATAAGCAAGAACTTGGAAATGGACTTCAGGGTAACAGTTATGAAGACAATAGCTAGAATGGAGAAATCAATTAATGGAAACATAGTCTCTAAGGGCAGAAATGAAAGCTGAACTGGCAGAACTTAACAATGCTACCAATGAGATCCAATCTAATCTAGATACTCTAACAGCTAGGGTAAACGAGGCAGAGGAATGAATTAGTGATCTAGAAGACCAATTAATAGACAAGAAGGAAAAAGAGGAGGCCTGGGAGAAACAGCTCAAAATCAATGAAAACAGAATTGGAGAAATAAGTGACGCCATGAAATGTTCCAATGTCAGAATTATGGGGATCCCTGAGGGGGTGGAGAGAGAGAGAGTACTAGAAGATATATTTGAGCAAATTGTAGCTCAGAACTTCCTTAATCTGGGGAATGAAACAAACGTTCATGTCCTGAGACAGAGAGGACCCCTCCCAAGAGCAAGGAAAACAAACCAACACCCCAGTATGTAATACTAAAACTCGCAAATCTTAGAACCAAGGAAATCATCTTAAGGGCAGTTAGGGGGAAGAGATTCCTTATGTACAGGGGAAGGAACATCAAAATAACGTCAGACCTATCCACAGAGACCTGGCAAGCCAGAAAGGGCTGGCAAGACATATTCAGGGTACTAAATGAGAAGAACATGCAGCCAAAAATACTTTATCTGGCAAGGCTGTCATTTAGAATGGATGGAGAGATGCAGAGCTTCCAAGACTGGCAGAAACTGAAAGAATATGTGACCACTAAGTCAGCCCTGCAAGAAATATTAAGGGGGGTTCTATAAAAGGAGAAAGACCCCAAGAGTGATATACAACAGAAATTTACAGAGGCAATCTATAGAAACAAGAACTTCACAGGCAACATGATGACAATAAATTCATATCTTTCAATAATCACTCTCAATGTGAGTGGCCTAAATGCTCCCATAAAACAGCACAGGGTTGCAGATTGGATAAAAAGACAGGACCCATCCATATGCTGTCTAAAAGAGACTCATTTTGAACCTAAAGTACATCCAGACTGAAAGTGAAGGGATGGAGATCCATCTTCCATGCCAACAGACATCAAAAGAAAGCTGGTAACAATTCTTATATCAGACAAATTAGACTTTAAGCTAAAGACTGTAGTTAGAGACACAGAAGGACACTAGGTCATTCTTAAAGGGTCTATCCAACAAGAAGATCTAACAATTGTAAATATCTAAGTCCCCAACATGGAAGCAGCCAACTACATAAGCCAACTGTTAACCAAAATAAAGAGTCATATTGATAATAATACGTTAATTGTAGGAGACCTCAATACTCCACTCTCAGCAATAGACAGATCATCTAAGTGGAAAATCAACAAAGAAACAAGAGCTTTGAATGACACACTGGACCAGATGGACCTCATAGATATATACAGAACATTCCACCCTAAAACAACATAATACTCATTCTTGTTGAGCACACATGGGACTTTCTCCAGAATAGACCACATACTGGGTCACAAATCAGGTCTCAACCGATACCAAAAGACTGAGATTATTCCCTGCATATTCTCAGACCATAATGCTTTAAAACTGGAACTCAATCACAAGAAAAAATTGGAGAGAAATTCAAACCCTTGGAAGCTAAAGACCACTCTGCTCAAGAATGTTTGGGTCAATGAGGAAATCAAAGAAGAACTTAAACAACTCATGGAAACCAATGAGAATGAAAACACATTGGTCCGAAACCTATGAGATATTACAAAGGCAGTCCTAAGGGGGAAATACATAGCCATCCAAGCCTCAATCTAAAAACTAGAAAAATCCCAAATCACCAACTAACTTCATACTTTAAAGAAGTAGAGAAAAAGCAACAAATGATGCCTAAACCATTCATTAGAAGAGAAATAATTTAGATTAGAGCAGAAATCAATGAATTAGAAACCAGAAACACAGTAGATCAGATCAATGAAACTAGAAGCTTCTTTGAAAGAATTAATAAGATTGATAAACCACTGGCCAGACTTATCCAAAAGAAAAGAGAAAGGACTCAAATTAAAAAAAAAATTATGAATGAAAGGGGAGAGAGCACGACTTACACCAATGCAATAGAAACAATTATTAGAAATTATTATCAACAACTATATGCCAATAAATTAAGCAACCTGGAAGAAATGAGTGCTTTTCGGGAAATCTATAAACTCCCAAGACTGAAACAGGAAGAAATTGACAACATGAATAGGCCAATAACGAGTAACAAGATTGAAGCAGTGATCAAAAACCTCCCAAAAAACAAGAGTCCAGGGCCTGATGGATTCCCTGGGGAATTCTACCAAACATTCAAAGAAGAAATAATACCTATTCACCTGAAGCTGTTTCAAAAAATAGAAACAGAAGGAAAGCTTCCAGACTTTAATCCCCAAACCAGGCAAGACCCCACCAAAAAGGAGAATTTCAGACCACTATTCCTGATGAATATGGATTCCAAAATTCTCAGCCAAATACTAGCTAATAAGGTCCAACAATACAGTAAAAGGATCATCCACCAAGACCAAGTGGGATTTATCCCTGGGATGCAAGGGTGTTCAACATTCGCAAATCAATCAGTGTGACAGAACACATTAATAAGAAGAGAGAGAAGAATCATATGGTCCTCTCAATAGATGCAGAAAAAGCATTTGACAAAATACAGCATCCTTTCCTGATTAAAACCCTTCAGAGTATAGGGATAGAGAGAACACTCCTCAAGTTCATAAAATCCATCTATGAAAAACCCACAGCAAATATCATCCTCAATGGGGAAAAGATGAGAGCCTTTCCCTTAAGATCAGGAATATGTCAAGGATGCCCACTCTTGCCACTATTGTTCAACATAGTACTAGAAGTCCTAGCAACAGCAATCAGATAACAAAAAGAAATAAACGGTATTCAGATTGGCAAAGAAGAAGTCAAACTCTCTCTCTTCACAGATGACATGATACTTATGTGGAAAATCCAAAAGACTCCACCCCCAAATTGCTAGAACTCATACAGCAATTCAGTAACGTGGCAGGATACAAAATCAATGCACAGAAATCAGTTGCTTTCTTATACACTAAAAATGCAACTGTAGAAAGAGAAATTAGAGAAACGATTCCATTTAAAATAGCACCAAAAACCATAAGATACCTCGGAATAAACCTAACCAAAGAGGTAAAGGATCTATCCTCTAGGAACTACAGAACACTCATGAAAGAAATTGAAGAAGACACAAAAAGATGGAAAAACATTCCATGCTCATGGATCAGAAGAATAAACTTTGTTAAAATGTCTATGCTACCCAGAGCAATCTATACCTTCAACGCCATCCCAATCAAAATTCCAATGACATTTATCAAAGTGCTGGAACAAACAAGCCTAAAATTTGTATGGAATCAGAAAAGACCCCGAAACACCAAGGAAATGTTGAAGAAGAAAAACAAAGCTGGGGGCATCACATTGCCAGATTTCAAGCTATATTACAAAGTAGTGATCACCAAGACAGCATGGTACTGGCACAAAAACAGACATATAGACCAAAGGAACAGAATAGAGAGCCCAGATATGGACCCTCAACTCTATGGTCAAATAGTCTTTGACAAAGCAGGAAAAAAATATGCAATGGAAAAAAGAGTCTCTTCAATAAATGGTGCTGGGAATATTGGACAGCTATATACAGAAGAATGAAACTCGACCATTCTCTAACACCATACACAAAGATAAACTCCAAATGGATGAAAGACCTCAGTGTGAGACAGGAATCCATCAAAATCCTAGAGAAGAACATAGGCAGTAACCTCTTCGACACAGCAACTTCTTTCAAGATACATCGCCTAAAGCAAGTGAAACAAAAGCAATAATGTACTTTTGGGACTTCATCAAGATGAAAAACTTCTACACAGCAAAGGAAATAGTCAACAAAACAAAGAGGCAACCCACAGAATGGGAGAAGATATTTGCAAATGACACTATAGACAAAGGGCTGATATCCAAGATCTATAAAGAACTTCTCAAAGTCAACACCCAAAAAACAAATAATCAAGTCAAAAACTGGGCAGAAGACATGAACAGACACTTCTCCAAAGAAGACATACAAATGGCAACAGACACATGAAAAAATGTTCATCATCATTAGCCATCAGGGAAATTCAAATCAAAACCACATTGAGATACCACCTTACACCAGTTAGAATGGCAAAAATTGACAAGGCAAGAAACAAGTTTTGGTGAGGTTGTGGAGAAAGGGGAACCCTCTTACACTGTTGGTGGGAATGCAAGTTTGTACAGCCACTTTGGAAAATGGTGTGGAGGTTCCTCAAAAAATTAAAAATAGAGCTACCCTATGACCCAGCAATTACACTACTGGGTATTTACCCCAAAGACACAGATGTAGTGAAAAGAAGGGCCATATGCACCCCAATGTTCATAGCAGCAATGTCCGCAATAACCAAACTGTGGAAAGAGCTGAGATGCCCTTCAACAGATGAATGGATAAAGAAGATGTGGTCCATATATACAATGGAATATTACTCATCCATCAGAAAGGATGAATACCCAACTTTCACATCAACATGGATGGGACTGGAGGAGATTATGCTAAGTGACATGAGTCAAGCAGAGAAAGTCAATTATATGGTTTCACTTATTTGTGGAACATAAGGAATAGCATGGAGGACATTAGAAGGAAGGGAAAAATGAAGGGGGGCAATTGGAAGGGGAGACGAACCGTGAGAGACTATGGACTCCAATTAATGCACTAAGGTTGTCAGTTGTACATGAGCCAAGAATAGTGGCCTAATTCCCAAACACATGCAGTGGCAGGCTCCTCCCTCCCACTACCATCCCTATCCACTAACAGTCACTATAAACTATATTTTTCTTTTAAAAAATAAAAGGTTAGGGCACCTGCGTGGCTCAGTCAGTTAAGTGTCTGCTTTCGGCTCAGGTCATGATCCCAGGGTCCTGGGATCAAGTCCCACATCGGGCTCAGCAGGGAGTCTGCTTCTCCTTCTCCCTCTGCCCTTCCCCCCCTGCTCATGCTTGCTTGCGTGCTCTCTCCCTCTTTCTTTCTCAAATAAATAAATAAAATCTTTAAAAAAAAATAAAAGGTTAAAAAAAGAGACTTCATGATTTTTAAAATATAACCAGCTAATCCACTAGGAAAAGAGTTTTATCAGGGAAAATCTATAAACAAGATGGAATATTGAATTTTTATTCTGAAAAAAAGAAATCAGTCCTGGGATGACAAGTAGTCAATAAAAATATTTCCAAATGTAAATAGCCACTAAATTTTATTTTTTAAAGGTCAAAGAGAAATTAGTCTTTATTAAGTTGTTTTCAGTGAGTATTACTATAATGAGGAATATCATTAAACCAGCAAAATGTGAGATAACTGATATGGGGAAGTAGACTTGTCAATAGCAATTTCTGTAGCAGAAGAAAAATATGCTTGTTTCTATTCAATAAAACAAGAACATAGAGAAAGCTTTTATGGGTGTCCATAGGGAAAATGACGCAAAAGGATTCAATTTAAGAAAATCCAACAGCAAGTAAAATGATATATGTAAAAAATGATTTGTAGTCTTAAGAAGAAAATGCAATGTATACCCAAAGTAGAGTTTTGGAGTAACGTGATGATACCGGTTCTCCTTTCAAATGAAACTTGTACAACTAAAATGTACATTTTACCAAAAATACCTAAACTTTCTTCAGCAAATGAGATATTTTAAAATATTTCCTAGCTTGAAAATATAAATCTTAGATTCCTTGCTAAGTAGAAATTAAGTAAACTAAACAAGAATATAGCAATTATTAAAAATGGTTCAGGATCAGAATTTAAAATGCCCTATATTTTTAAAATACAAGTTTAGCTGCTTTTCTGTCCATCCTAAAACAACACAGAATAAAGCATAGTAACTATTACAATAATGTGAAAATTAGACATGAAAATACTTACCAACCAAACTCTACTCTTACTCTGACCAAATGAAATACAGTTGACATATAACTACATTTTATATAGATAGATATAGAGGATAGATCGATGGATAGATAGATGATCGATAGATAGATGATAGATAGATGATAGATAGACAGATAGATGATAGATGATAGATAATAGATAGATGGATAGATAGATGATAGATAGATAATGGATGGATAGATAGATGATGGATGATAGATAGAGAGATAGATGACAGATAAATAGATAAATAGATGATAGATGATAGATAGATGATAGATGGAAAGATAGACAGATAGATAGATAGATGGATAGATAGATGATAGATAGATGATAGATAGATAATAATGCATCCCTCATGTCAAACTTGCCCTTATTTTCGTGTAGCATGAAGACAGTTTTGTAAGTACCTACTCCCTATGCACCAAAAGTGAAGCACAATTTATCTAAAAGCATAAAGTTTTCAAAATCATAAAAGGTCATCTTAAAGCTGAATGAAAGAACATTACAAAAATAATGTTTTAGGTACAGATACATTTATTACACTATATTTTATGCAAATAAATAGAGTATTTGAATCAAGAGAAAAGTTAAGAGTACAAACTTGTCAGATAGCTTTAGAAATGAAGGTGAAAATGTTCAGGAAATGCACAGGGTTCTGTCTAAATGCCTATGATAAACTGCCCTATCAAAACTTGCCCTCAACTGCCTACACACCACTGTTATTCAATGATTTCAGTGGCAGTTAGAGGGTTTCTCCAAGAGTTCCTCAATTTATACTTATAAATTTGCTTGAAAGAAGACAACTAGACTGGTGGAAAAATTAAAAGTTGCATTTTTCATTAACAAATGTGTACCTTTTAACAACATTTTATCACTTGTTAAATGTAGACTATTTAAAAGAAAAACATACATGGGAGCTCTATTTCCAGAGGATGTAAGTATAAGCCATAAGGAAAGCAATGGATGATAAACTGGGAAGTTAGTTATTTTATAAAATTGAAGGACAAAAATCAAAATCAGATATAAAAATACATAACAGGGGCACCTGGGTGGCTCAGTCGTTAAGCGTCTGCCTTCGGCTCAGATCATGATCCCAGGATCCTGGGATCCAGCCCCACATCGGGATCCCTGCTCGGCAGGAAGCCGGCTTCTCCCTCTCCCTTTCCCCCTGCTTGTGTTCCTGCTCTCGTTATCTCTCTCTCTGTCAGATAAATAAATAAAATCTTTAAAAAAATAAAAATAAAAATACATAATATATTTATTTTATTGATACTGATGAAGGTGACATTGTGTAATTGCTCCATCCCAAAACAGACAGGCAAACAAACATGCTCTTGGCTGTACCTTCATTTAGAGACTGTCATAAAAACATGGACTAGTTCATAAACTCGACATTATACTGCGATCTATCAACTCAGTTTAAAGGCCAGCAATTATTATGAAATATATATCTAATCGGCATTCATATATAATGCCATGTCTATCATTCTATCTCACAAAGCATTGCATTTTTGCCACAATTAATACAAGACCATTAATCCATTCCACATGGCATTATTAGGTAATTATAAAACTCCTGGTAAAAATCAACATGAAAGAACATTTTGAAAGAGAGAATATATATATATATATATATATAGTGAAGTGGGTTGAGAGAGACCACCTTTCATGGTCTTTAGCAGCATTGTATATTTTACCTACCCATGGTAGCCTTTGTTTTCATGAAGCTAGAATGATAGCTGAATGTGACCAAAATCCATAGCATATATTTTCACTTTTTTGTGTATTTTGGGTTAGAAATTGCTCTCACATTCAACAGCTTTAATACAGCCACTGCTCTGGAAGCTTGGGATTCAAGGACAGAGCCTGGAAAGCGTGATTGGAGATGGATTAACACTCCACTCAAAGCCAGAATCCTGACGGCTCCTTTGACGATGTTTGGAATTTGGAAACTTTGATCATGAAGGCAGCCTCAAAACCCGAGTGAGGATCCAGGAAGAGTGACTGCAGGGCATGTGACATTAAAGCAGGGTTCCGTATATGGTAAGTTTATTCAGGCTTTAAATGCAATTTCTGGTTTAAGAACATGCCATACGACCATGCTTTATTTTTGAGTATAAGTAAAAATTTCAGAGATGCAAAAGTCAAGTAATTTGTTAATCCATCATTCACAGATTGGTTTAAAAAAAATCAAGCAACTTACGTGGGGCGCCTGGGTGGCCCAGTCGGTTAAGTGTCTGCCTTTGGCTCAGGTCATGATCTCGGGGTCCTGGGATCAAGTCTGATGTCCAGCTCCCCACTCAGTGGGGAATCTGCTTCTCCTTTTTCTCACTTTATAGATTTATGCTTTTGGCAAACTCACTGATATAAACTTCTTTCACCAACAGTTTGCTCTGACTTCTCAGCAGCATTTACAACCATCATTTCTCTATCTTTTGAAATTTTGAAGTAATTCCAGTGTTTGAACCATCCTGTTGCATTATTTTTGTTGTTGTTGTTATAAGCCATAACATAACCTCTGTCTTTTTGTAGATAAAATAAAATTAACTTTTAGATGGTTCACAAGATTTCCATTCATAATGAGATTTTCAGTTATCTAAGTAATAACAGGAGGTATCAATGCCCAAGGTAGGCACCCAAAGTGTCACAGACTAACATCTCTATTTTCTATTTTGCCAATTGTACAGGGTATGACGACTATAGTCCTATGACATAACTTGTAATAAAATCCATGTTAAATAAGAATTTTATTAATGAAGTAATCTATCTAGAATGGAAGTTGTAAATAGTAGTCAATATTTTGCAGAGAGGCTTTAAACACTTTGTCATAATAAATAAATGGAATTCATAGGAGAACCTATAAGAATGGTCAGGAGCATTGATACAAGATTTCTGGTTTCAGTTTCAACACAAGAGCTTTGAATCCAGCATTCCTGCCTGAAACAATGACAACAAAAGCTTCACAAACAGAAAAGCCATTATCTTCCAGAGACCCATCAGAGAGCTGAGGTTGCAGAGCAAACCCCCACCCTGAAATCTAGAGAGAAGTTACTTCCAGGGAGACACAGGACCTACACTTTGCTTACCTAAACCAGAAGCTGCAGGATGCCCTGAGCCAGTCGAACATTGGAGTAGAAATGTTCGTGAGCTACTGGAAACCAAATGTTGACGAGGAGGATAGTCCTTTAAGGCCATACTCATAGTCCTCCTTCTCCAGAGGCTTTCACAGGCTTTTACTCCAGGTATTCTCTCAGGCTCATTGTGAAGATCAAGGCGAACCCCCATAACTCCAGCAGAGGGGACCGAAAGAGCAGCCATTATGAAGTCCACCTAGCCCTTTCTTCCATGGAACAAAGGTTTGATTTAATCTTTGGAAGTTCGTCATCAGAGGCCACCAGGAAAATCCCATTCTCGCTGGCACGTGGGGAACACTGCCTCTCCAGCTCCACTCTCGCCCTTTTCCAGCCTCCTTGTCTCAATTAAACGAAAAGAAAAGGGAGAACATAATTATAGAGGAGAAGGCTCCAAGGACACAAATGGAGAAAATGGGAATAAATGTGCTACACTCAGGGAAGGAATAGAGGTGGGGGTAAGGGAGAGAGCTCTATGGGAGGAGGGACAAAAACATTTGTGAAGGTCACAACTCCAAGACACAAGCCCACCATGCACTCCAAAAATTGAGAACCAATCAAAAGATGAGAGAGTAACTTCCCATTCCCCACATCCTATGACCGTGCTAGTAAGGTTTCATAGCAACAGTGAATCACAGCTAAGAGAGCTGTGACAGACAGACTCTCCTGATGGAGAAGCACAAGGGGAAAGCCTAATGTCAGGAATAGAGCCACAAACAAGGTCAGTATAGACATTTGATGGCTTTGGAGACGATGGCCACAGCAAATAATCCAGGGTAACCTATGTAGAGATTAACATAAATTCTCACACAAAAGAATGATTACCTTAGTATTTACTGCCCCATAGAACGTGTTTGGCTCTGGACAACAACAACACAATTACAAGGCATGTCGGAAAAACATTTAATAAAATTCAACTTCCACCCATGATAGAAACACTAAAATTCTGGGAATAGAAGGTAGGTTTCTTAATACAAGAAAAGATGTATACAAAAATCTCTGCAGCTTACATTAAATTTAATGGTGAGACACTGAAGGGTTTAGCCTTAGCATGAGAAGAAAGACAAATATCTCCTTCTTCCGCCGTTCTTATTCAACAAAATACTGCAAGGCACTCACTGAGAATGTCATGTTTGGGAGCAAATTGTTCTAATTCTGTATGCCATGTCAGTAGTGTACCACTCACTTGGGGGGTGCCTGGGTGGCTAAGTGGGTTAAGCCTCGGACTCTTGGTTTTGGTTCATGTCATGACCTCAGAGCCTTGAAATCAAGCCCCATGTCAGGTTCCATGCTCAGCGCGGAGTCTGCTTGAGATTCTCTCCTTCTCCCTCTGCCCCACCCCCCACTTGTGCGTGTGCGTGTGTGTGTGTGTGTGTGCGCACGCTCTCTCTCTCAAATAAATAAATAATTTTTTTTTTTTTTTAAAAGGCTCACTTGGTGATGACTTTTTAATGAATACCTATTTGTTGTTTTTTTTTTTTGGAATACCTGATTTGTTGTATTCAACATTAATTCAAGAAACACTTGGGGAATATCTCCTAAAAGAGATTAAGATAAGCACAGGAAAGAGAAGAGTGAGAACAGGCAACATTCTCTCCATAGCCTGTGACCAGCAGTTATTGTGTTCAGTACTGTTTTCCTTTACCCCCTTCAATAAGGTCATGTCACACATTTATAACACAGCCGAGTACTTTGTCACAGTTTGCATTTCATCCTGGGATTCCCCAGACCTCTTAGTTCTTTTTTTTTTTTTTTTTAATTTGCAGAGATTAAGTTTCACCTTTTGTGTTGTGAAGTTTTGGGTTTCAACAAAAGCACGGCATAATGAATCTACCACTCCTGTATCATACAGAATAGTTAGTAATTTTATTTTAGGCCACTAAGTATTTCACATCCTAAATTCTCACCTTTCCAGCTTCACTGTTGATACTGATGAAGTTTTTTATTGTATACTTCACTATAGTTTCTTCAAAGAGAAGTCAAAGGCTATAATCCTTTGATGAACCTCGAAGCTAATGCTTTGAACTGAAAAGTCAATGACTTGGAAATGGAGTTGTGTGTTTTCTTTCTAATCTCCTAACATTTTTTTTCATATAGATAATTTTTGAAATTTTGAAATTGAAATTAACAAAATGCCAGGGGGTAAGATAAATACACAAAACTTTATTCTTCAATTCAGCCAAACACCAAAATGTAGATGTTTGTTTCTGAGATTGCTATTCTAATTTTAAAATTCTAATCAAAATAGTGAAATGAAAACAAACAATAAAATAAATAACTGTAGGTGAGATTTTCTGAAATCATAATAAATATGGTAAGTTAAATCCTAAAAATTAAAACTTTCACTCAACAACAATGGCTTCATCCACACTATACAATATTTCATCTTCTTTGTCAGTGTTGATCACAAGTTTTGATTCGGTTAATAGTGAAATTGGCCTAACCATGGATACTGAATTTAATGAATTCAGAAGGATGGATATATATATTTGGTGAGGAAGTTTTTGTCATGTAAATCTTGGGTTTTAGTCTGTAAAAAAAATTCTGTTCTCATCAAGATAAATACAAAAAGCAGTTACATATAATATATTCATATCTTATAATCTAATCTTAAATCTTATGGGACTATTTGGAGGAAAAATTATTTTTCTATTGAACTTAATAGTATGATAATGGATCAAGACTACTTGGTGAAATTCAAGTTACCACTGCCAAAGGAGAACAGTTGGTATCAAATGCAAATAAGCTATCAACTCCTTAGAATTCAGAAGACTCTACCTGTCTTGTGAAGGACAAAGCTCAAAAGCAGTGTGACAATCACATCATGTCTTCTTATGGTTGTTGAACAAAACTCAGACACCCGGATTTTTTTTTTTAATAACTCTATGAAAATTACTTCCAGCAGGTTAAGATTTAAAATCTTGTGATTCAGCTAACAAAATTAATTTCAGAATTAACTATTTTAGAGAACCCAAATTTGTAGAAGAGTTGCCTTTTTTTTTTTTTTTACTCCTTAGAAAAGTCATGAAAAGCAGGAGCAGCTTGATTATTTAGCTGCACCAAATTGTTTTTCCTGGAAAGAAAACAAAAACAACTTAGAAGCTAGAAAAGATAGTGTGAAGCACTATGTCCAGGTAATAATTTGTCCAAACTTCCAATTTTGTTTATGATTTCACATGTTCACAGAATAATAACAGAGAGAAAAATCTTTTTTTACTCTATTTTCATTTAAATGCGACCTTTGAGATTAAACTTTATTTAAAAAAAATTCTCAAATAAAACTATGGAATGCGGGACTCTTGGTTGGACTCTTTTTCTTTAAAGTTATATAACTCATTGCAAATGGAACTTCATGGTTTCCTCAAATGCTGGGAAACTCGTTTAACTATGTTGTATGTGAACTTGTCGACAGATTTGAGAAAAGCAATTTTAGATGTCAGAATGAGAAAGCACTGAGGGGAAAAAAAACACACAATCTTTTTAAATGCAATCTCTACATTAAGATGCATTATTATTCCCTGTAATGTTAATCTTTGATGTACATATAATTCCTATGGTAGTCAATTAAAAGATTAAAAGACTCTGCGGCCACATTATGAATTATAATTATTTGAGCAATCTGGTGCTCAGGTAGATAAATGGCCTGAAAAATAGTTTGAAAATAATGATGCTGTTACAGAAGGAAGTCAAAATATGTTTTCCTTTTTGATCTCAACACTGCGACATAATTTCTTAAGCACTTTGTCTTTCAAGGTTGGGTCTTGGAACCACAGGTTACTGACTTTTAAAGTTTTTGGAGGAACTCTGCAGATAACTATAGTCATTCCTATCTAAATTGTACCACAGATAGGAATTCCAGTCTATAAAAACAATCTGCTCAGTGCTTAACACACACTCCTTTAGAAACGTTTCAAAGCATTTGCTCCTGCTGCCAAAATCAACTATAACCTTTTCCAATCTGACCCTTTTCAAATCTGATTGCATTCCTATATTTTCCCCTGTAGGCAGGCACCTGGATCCAATTCACAGTCAGTTTACCATCCTGTCTTTGAGGTTTACAAGCATTACTTCAGTCATAGAAGCCTTACCAGCAACAGTGGATATCTCATCCTTCTGGCAAACCCTAGCCGTCTACCTAGAAATCACTTCATTTGGAAGTTAGAGACACTTCCCCGGTTAAACATGAAGCTCTTAAATCCAAAAATTCAATAGAGGAAATGTAGTATTCTCTAGCACAGATTCAGTGCACAACCCATACAAATTCACTATGAGATGTTAAGCAATAGTCCTCCTAGCAAAAACTCCAGTGATAGACACTTTAAACAGCCAATAAATTTCCTATAGAATAGAATGAAGCACCTGTAATAGAAATGCATGGAAATATTTTAGGTTTAACGTGTTACAATACAAAGTATAATGTCCAATTTTGCCCTATCCACTTGTTCAATAAATGTTTATTAAAACCTAGTTCATAAGGATTAAATCAGTCCTTAAAATAGATACAAAAAATAATTTACCAAATAATTCAAATTTGAAATAATTGTCTCTGAAATTATCATTTAGCCTTACCTTGAATCAACTCTATAGTAAGCGTAATTATTTCTATGACAGTTATACACAGACCTAAAACAATAATTAATTTCTATGTATATTAATTGAATCATATTTATTATGACCATTGATTATCAAACATACATGCTATCTATAATATATTTAGACATATTACATTTTCCCAACATCTCCTGTGATATTTTGTAACCATATAAGACAATAGGAACTAATGGTTCTTAAACTTTAATGTTAATAAGAATTATATGGGGCATATTCTTTTACATTCTGATTTCAAATCTCCATCCACAGAGTGTTAGATTCAACAGGACTGACTCAGAGCTAGAAATCTACCTTTTGACAAATATGCCATGTAGTTTTCATGAATAACTCAGGTTAACATCACTTTAAGAAGCTAGTGAGTTAAGTGTCATTATTTTGATTTCACTGCCCTCAATCAAGAGTCACCTAATGAATAAAACCTACATCTTTCTGCTCCAAAGCCCTTAGGCAACTGTATCACTCAAACATGGAACTGTTCTTTCCATGTCTTATCAAAGTGAACTATATAATTTTCTAAAATTCTAAGTAGACATTGTTGACAAAATTTATGGATTCTTCTCGGAGAGGACATGAATTGTGTAAGTTCCAATACTTAAAGAGTATGTATGTTTTACAATGATTTATAATAGAGCCAGGATATTATGTCAGTAGTTAATGTCTTTGAATATTATGAAAACAGAAATAAAGGATGTATTCTATTTTATGAGATTTTAGTTCTGTTGGATACACCTATAAACAACTGAGTCATTTTGCTAAAGAGCTTCTGTTGGCAGAAGAATTTCTCCAGCTTGCATCCCTGTTCCCTGCAGAAGTGTCTTTCACTTCGTAAGATAACATGACTGTGTAAATGACTCCTTGGATTTCTGGCATGTTTGGTGGCCTGAGTGCACTTCTAGAGATATATACCAAAATCAGATAACCTGACCCTGTATGCTTTTAAAACTACTAACATAATAAATTTCTTGGAGTTACAATTTATCTGGACAAGCGAATAACTACATGGTAGATAAATTCACATCCCATAAGAACAAGAAGCAAGAAAATGCTCGATAAACTTCCCTTTTCTCCTTCTGCCCTCCGGTTCAAAGTGCATGAACATGTCAAGGATAAGACCACAAGATTTGTTTCCTGAGTCTAGCTTTTGCTAAGGATCTGAGAACTTAAAACCAACAGATGCTGCCCACATCTAATCTATTACACATTAATTTCTGTTGAAGAGAACACATAATATAAATTCCTTCTTTATTGAAATGCAACTGGAAACATGAGAATATATAAAGTAATATTAAAGAAAAAAATGCCTTAGGAGATAAAAGATCACTGATTATACATTTGATTTTGTCTTCTGATTTCTAAAATACAATGGCTGAAAGAATATTTTACCTTCTGATCTCTAAAATGAAATGGCTGAAAAACTATTTATTCATTCAATTTAATAAATATAATATGTATTTGTATATGTGAATATTTAAAACACAGATGGGTTAAATAGGAAATATAGTAGTTGAGTTTTTCAGTTACATTTATTACAATCATTTATTTTTCATTAAGCCCAAACTTTGGATGCAGTCATTTCAAATATAGACGAGATTTAGACATACAAAGTCAAATGTTTTTACTAGCCTCCAAGATCTAAAACAATTCCTGCTGGACAACACGATCGCATTTTTGTACGTTATAGATGTGTTGACTCTGGAAGAGGTAATTTCACAAGCGACACTGGAGTGCTACAACTTTTAAAGTTTCTTCTTGTGTTTTGTTTTAAAGAAGAGGATGTAAAAATCAGTGCTACCATAAAGTATCAACTTTGTCCCCCCAGAAGTGATGAGGCATGAATGGACAGGCCTCCAGAAATAATTTTCCTAAGTGCGCATGGCTCCCCGGGGCTTCCCAAGCTGTTCACAGATTGGAAGGTAGCACCACTGAATCCTCTTCAGCCTTAAAGTGTATGGTACAGAAGCAGCTGACCTGGGTCTGAATCCCGTTTCTCTCACTTAGGAATTTCATATCTGAAGTTTGTTGTTCTCATCCATTGAATAGGCATAATTATGATGCCCAACTCCACAAGTTGTCATGAAAAGTGAATATGAAAGTGTATAAGGATCACTTCAATTTTTAAGCTTCAAATAAATATCTGTATTACATATCCATCTCTATCTGCGCAGATACTAGGGAGAGAGAAACTCCAAAGGTACTCTTTATCCATGTCCTTAGAGCTTGTGACTGCAGTCCAAAGAGCTCATTTTCTTTACTCTGGCTACATCTGTTTCAGAAGAACACTTATCTGTACCACGAACCGAGGGAAGGTCTCACTGTCTCGAAGAGACCACACAGGTTAGCACTGTCTCACCAGATGTGTGGCAAGAAGACCTCAGGAGATCCTGGCAAAACTTCTTCCCTTGCCAGGATTAGGTAAATGCAGTCTCCTGGACGCAGAGGAGTCTTAGACAAGAGAGAAAACCACATGCCCTATTTTTTGTTTCCTTTAGATTTTTCTTCTGCCTCCTGGAATAATCTCGTAAAATATTTCCATCCTTTTTTTGGAGACTATCCAAGTGAGAGCAGTTACAGAAAGTGTCTTCTGTTCAACATCAGCAATATAATACATACTTAAGCTACAATCAGCTAAAAGCTAGACAGAGCAAACACTTCATTTCATTTCTCATTACAGAGATAATAGTTTATAAATTGTTTTGTGTTTCTGAACTAGGGGTAAAAAACTTGAGAGCTTTTTGCCAATTTCTTTTACAGCACATAGAGTGCATTAAGCAATGTCTCGACACTTGATGACTTTCTTTGACACACAGAGAGAGGAGATAAAACAGTAGTAATGGATTCTGTTACTTTATTATCTGGGAAACTAACTTTAGGTTAGTTAGTTTCTTTGTTTTTTAGTTATGCACATCCACACACACACACAAACTCATTTCAAATTGATGCATGACCCTGACTATTTTAAAATATATTTGGAATAAAATAACTTCCATGAAGTTACATTTTATTCCCAGCATTTTTGGTTCTATTGAAGTAAAGTGGAATTTCAAAATTAGGCAATTGACATAGACCTCAAATTAGAATTTACTTTAAATGATACTCAGCATCACTTTATATGTTTTGGGTTCTACTATAACAAATGTTGGCCATTTAACCTACTTTTTTTAATGAAGTACAATATTACAGCCAAATTCTGGTACATATGCTAATAATCTACCAAAGGGTCAAAGGTGTAGAAAATTTTAGTTGTAAAAGTGAAGTAAAATTGGCCTCAGTGTGAAGAAGCTGAATGACTTAGGAAAATATGACATAAGAAGTAATTGCTGACAAAATTGTGCCCCCAACAAGGTCAGCCTATCAAGATTATCATAATAGACTGTATAATTGCTGCCATAATATCCCATTTCTAACCAAAGACTGCTGCTCAGTCCACTAGAGAAATTTATTTCACTGTAAATTTAGTATATATTTTATAAAAGATACAAATAGCTAAGAATCATTTACAGCAATGTATTTTAACATTAAATTTTCTGGAATATTGTATTTTGATAGTTACCATTATTTTTGAGCATTCTTGAGCTATTAAGTCTTAAAATCTTAGAGACAGTAGTATAAAAATCTATGATTTTTGTGCCAAATGTTGGTAGGACAAACAATTTTTTTAAAGCGTGGTAAGGAAAGCTGAGTATAGCTTTTTAAATGCATGTTTTATAACATGAAGGTATAAAAGTCACAAAGGGGAAATCATAAGTTTTATTGCATTTCCTGGCCGTCTTACCTCACTTGGAGAGAGTTGATATTTTCTGGCCAATGAAATGTGAGGGGATGTCATCAGTTAGAGGGTCAAGATGGTTCACTATCTGGCCCAATTTTCTTCCATTCCCTCTATCCCTCTTACATTGGAGACTTTGGGGCCAGATGTTGAGAGCAGTTGTGTCAGGATAAAAGGAGACTTGAATCCTGGAGTAAAGTTGCCCAAAGAGAAACCAGGCAAAGAATATTTGCACTGGGCTTGGTGTGAGTGAATAAATGTGTATATATACTGTTTGCTACCAAGATATTAGCACGGTTGGCCTGCCCAGACTACTACAGCATCTAAAGCATTTAAAGTAATATGAATATGAATATGAAGAATACCTAGGGTATGGAATGAGGCTGCAGACACCAAGCATTCAGTTAACACCAGCTATTTGTACTCTTATTAATGGACAAAATAAATCATCTCAATTTAAAGTCACACTGTAGGAACGAGATAAAAGAGAGAGATTTAAACTAATAATAATAAAGGAAGAACTCAGCTAGTGAGACTATATTGAGTGGGGAAGCATTCCAAGAAGCCTTATAAGGAACATTCCCAAAAGTGAACATGTGTCTCCTATAAGTAAAAACGAGAGGATTGGGATTATACGCTACATACCTGTCGACTGAGAGATTGATGGAAACCTAAGGTAATGATGATTAAAGATTTAAAGAAAAATATTTAATGGAGGTAGCAATATGAAAATTAAAGTCTAAAGAGAATTTTCTGAAAGAAAAGGATACAGAGTCAACTTGCTGTTTCTATAAACTTTCTGTTCTTAAAACTTACAGTATATAAAGCATGTTTCTTTCTCATGACAGAGTGCAGAAATAGTGAACATAGCAACAGTTTTCTTTAATAGCAAACCTTTACAGAGATAATGACAGAGAACAAGCCATCAAATCTTCTTGCACCATTTATTAAGCCCGATTGATCAACTTGAGTTTGTATGATAGTTTAATTGGAAGTTGCCTTATATTAATACGTGTTTAATGCCATCTAAAAAATACCATAATGAAAACGTACAAATTGTATGTTTTCATTATCTTAAATAATTATTTTTAAGGGTGATCTATTTTTCTCTTCCATGTTCAATTAAATTTGAGATATTAAAATATTTTTAAAACTAAAGCAATTGAAAATATCTGTATATTGGCTTTGTTACTATGACTATAAATGACAGTACCATAGCCTTCTAGTGACATCTACTGAACAACCAAATTCTTCCTGTGGCAATAAATATAACAGGAGAGAGTATCTGTTTGAAAAACAGGAAAAAGAATTTTCCCGAGTTTCCAGAGAGAATTAAAGGACAAGATTTAAAATCAGACAATTAGGTATTACTTAGTTAAATGTGGATGGAATAACTAGTTTAACAAGAATATTGATTGTGCTAACACATCACAAAATATAAATTATTGCCAAAGCATGCTGTCAATTTTGCTTCCTCGCGATCTCCATTTCTACAAAAGTTTAATTTAAGCGAATACAGCTTTAAGAATAAAAAAAGATTTCTTCTGAAAGGAAGTGCTGACAAATGAGCAATGAGTACATAATAGACTCAAGAAAGTTCGAGAAAGAATGAGAACTAGAAGTCTTATTTATGAGCACAAGCAAGACTAGAAGACTTGTGATGGAAAAAAAGAAAAACGGTAAAAGTTAAAAAAAACCCTTATAGAGAAATTAAAATAAACAAATTATTTGAAAAGATTCTAAAAACTAAAAATTATTCATAAAATACACATATTAGCTAACTTAACACATAATAAATATGTGGCATGAGTCCATGAGTAGTGGAAAAATATTAAATATTTTTCATGTCAGTAAAATGTATAGATTAATAAGAACTTTTAATAATATTGTATTAAATAATTTCCCAAGTATATATTCTCATTTGATCGACCAAGTAACCCCAAGAGGTGGGTATATTTTAGTGTAGCTGGCAAGGAAACCATGGTGACATGAGCTTAAGTGGCTAGCGTCATGTCACAAGGGCAGGACTGGGTCATGAAACTTGGACTTCAAAGATTAACCTCAGTGTCCTTTACATTACAGAGCTCCCATTTAGAGGGAAAAAAATGCATTCTGTAAAGGTGAAGACACTTGGGGCTCCTGGGTGGCTCAGTCTGTTAAGCGGCTGCTTTCGGCTCAGGTCATGATCCCAGGGTCCTGGGATCGAGTCCGGCATCGGGCTCCCTGCTCAGCAGAAAGCCTGCTTCTCCCTCTCCCTCTGCCTGCCTCTCTGCCTGCTTGTGCTCTCTTTCGATCTGTCAAATAAATAAATAAAATCTTAAAAAAAAAAAGGTGAAGACACTTAAAACAGTTGGCATGTGTCAAAAATACAGCTATTACAATTCATCACTTAAAATAGGATGTCATGACCTTGGGACAATCATCTACATTCTTTAACTGAAAAACAAAATTGCCAAATATTTTTAAATATTTCTTTTATATTTTACTTATTGTTTTCTTTCTATAATATTATCTTAAATATTTAAAGCTATTTTAGAACATTCCATTGGTACATATTAGTTTTTGGTGCATGTTTATGACTTTTAAATTATGGAAACAATTATGTTAGAACCCAGCCAAATTCTGTTGATAATATATTTTTTGCTCTTATCAATAAAAAATAGATGATTTTAAGAAAAGCTTTGTATCAATAATATTATAAACTTAATGGCACAGAATGATTCTTTTAATTTCCTTAAAGGTAAGTAGAAAGATCATTGATCTTCACATAGTGTTCTTAACCAACACAAAAACATCAATGTAGTTGCTTGCTCCAATGCTCAGAGATGTTGCTACAGTTCCACACATATCGATAAAATTTAAACATGCTAGTACCATTCTGTGATGAAGTAAAAGCAAGATACTTAAGTGAAGAATTAGATCATAACTCAAGAGGCATCACTTTCACTGTACCATAAGGATCAAAGAACCAATGATGTAGATACAAGTATATTTGTAGATTCAGAGGTGGGTAGGAAATTGTCAACTCAGCAGGCCGCGGTTGCTCAAACTTTGAACATTCAAAAACAGCACTAGCCTTTGGCTAGCTTTTGAGAGGTAACATCTGAGCCCTTGGATTATTCTGTTTAATAAGCGTGTTTCTATATGCTTGAGGGCTTGAAACAAGCTGTCTCTGTTTGACCAAGTAAGTTTATTCTGTTGATGTAATTCGTGATAAAAGAGTTGTTTTTGTTGGAGTTTGGGATGCTGATGGAGAGGAAATGAGGCTGGAACTTGCATGGCTGAGGTCGGTTACGTGGGCCCCAGACCCCAGGAGGAATGCATGGATCATGATTTTCATCTTGTATTGATCAATCTATTAGTCTTTGCTCTAAGGCTGTCGACTGCTTTTGGCACCACTTTGAGTTTTGTCACTACCTAGAGGATCAAATATTCTACCATTGCATGTTGTATTAATTAAAATGAAATTTGTCATTTTCTTTCATCGGTAAGCAAGCTTCCAAACAAGGTCTCTGAACCAAATTTACTTGTGAAGATTACCCTTCCTCTTGGCCTGGATTCCCTCATATATTTTCAGAAACAGATTAGATGCAAAATAAATGTTTATGATGATATTGATGGTAATGATGGTGATGGTACATGAAGACTGATGACTGCTGTAAAGAGGCATTGCACATACACTGAAACCAAAAGTATATGAAAATGAGAAAGGTAAAATCATGACAAATCTCTTCCAAGTTACCAAAGTTTAAACAACATTCTTCTACGATGTCTCATTATATGCTGCTTCCATCTGATGGAAGGTTCACCAAACAAACCAAAATCTTGTGATTTGTAAATGCATTTTAAACTTTTAATTTAAATAGTATAAATAATATGAAGGTATCTGATTACCCAACTTATTAACGGAATATCTTAAATGACCAATTCTAGCTGTTTTATGAGTTCTCTTTCTCCATATACCCAAAGAGATAAAAAAATTCCTCCTTAAAACATATTTAACTTTAAATAATTTTAACTTCTTTAATGCATGAATGAGTAAATGAAAGACTGAATAAATGAACAAATTAATAAATGTATACCTCTCAATGAGTTTTAAAATTAAGATAAATAGATGGCTACATTATCAAAAAGAAATGATGTAGGGTTGGAATTCCCAAGGGACATAGGTACATTTCCTATAGCCAGCTAACGTTCTGGTAACCTTGCTAGGAGTTCAAGCTAGAAATACTAGGAAACTCATTCATGTCGTATTTCCAAAATGTTACATTTCCCCCCAAAACACATAAAGGATAGTAATCTAGGTCTACTTTATGCCTTCAAGTAGTTGAGGTATTTTTGCACACTTTACGAGGAGATAAGAAAGGGACAGAAAATCTAAGTAACTAAGGCATAATCGAGCAGCTGATAAAGGGGAAATTTGGAATCCAGGTAAACTATTAATGTAGCAGGTATGAATTTTCAGAATCCCAAACTTATTTAAATGATATGACTTACTATTTATAGGTCAACTTCATCTCTCTGAGGAAAGACTGTATTAGTCCAAATCAACTCCAAATGAGCACAGTGTACTTGGATTTTCCCATCTCCTGGCCTCTCCCCTTTCCCCCAGAGATCAGTGTCAGTTTCTGAGGATGTATGAAATGTCATCACATGAGTTGAGAAACTGAGAGTGTGACAAGACCTCTGGGGATAACAGTGATCATCTCTCCTAAGTGGCCATGTTATGTTGGGTCATTAGTAACAGTTAGTTTCTATATCTAAACTCTCTACTCTATGCCAGACACTGTTCTGTATGCTTTGTTATGTATTAATTTACTTGATTTTCTGTAGATTTTTTATCTAAGGAATCTGAGGCACAAAATATTGCATTACTCGCCTAATGTCCTACAGCTAGAACGAGGACTCTGGCTCCTGATTCTGAACTCAGTCACTGAAATATGCTGCCTCTGCATGGTCCCAAGGTGCATAGCTCTATCAGTCTCTGGCTGTGGATGTCTATCTACTCTTAGTGGCACCACAGAAGCCACTCTGCCCATCCCACCCCCGCCCTCTCCCTAGTTCTATTATCTTTTGAACTGCTGCTGTCTATTGGGAAGATCACAAGGGTCCTTCAGGTCATCAGGCTCTCAGTGTCGTGTGTGTGTGTGCGCGCGCGCGCTCTCTGTCAAATCCATCGGAATCTAGGCTGCTCCCTCTCACTAGGATCCATGTGCCTCTATCCATGTTCCATTACCATGACATGGTAAACAAGAAACATTCATGGGAATTGCCTGCTAGGACAAGACAGGAGTTTAACACAGACCTCCTATAACCTCACAGCTCCAAACTATGTGCAGATTCCATTATCCCTACCCTTCAGAGCTAGCACCAGGAGTGAACCCAAACACAAAGACCCTTTTCAAAGAATCCCACTTTTCTCTAGGATTTTCTTCCTGAGTATATTGGGGGTGGGGCATAGAAGAGAGGGATGATGGCTATGCCTCAACAAGTATTCTTTCTAGAACTGTTTTACAAATGAGCTAACTTTTATTGAAGTTTAAAACCCAGTGGTTTCATGTCTCTGTTCTTTAGTTGACTTGACAGTTTCTCATGGAGAAGTGGGTTGTAACAAAGTTAAAGATTCACAGGGGTTGAGGGAGCAACAGCAAATACTTCATAATGTCCTCTCACCACAGCAAGGTAAAAATAACAAAATACTATCTCCTCTACCCAGAGAATTCAGGGACCCCAGGTCCAAATCCTTACCTTTTTATTAGTTGTGATTTCTAGAATATCTTGTAGGTGTTCTTTAAAAGTATCTACATTCAGCCCTCTCCCCATCAGATGTCCAACATGCATTTTTTTTTTTTTTTTCCCACTGTAGTGCTTGTCTCTGAAATGTCATGAGGCTTCTCTCTGGAGCTCTTTCTAACATACCACAGAATCACATGATGAATTGGAGAAAAACTCTCTACTCCAACTTACGTCACTTTCTCTTCTCAGAACTCATGCTCCACTTTTAAAGCTTTATTTAATGTTTTTCTTTTTTATTTCTCCTTCTTTATTATAACCTCCAATACATAAGAACCTTCCATGAGTCTAGGAAAACTGGACTCAAATTGAGTGGCACATACCAAGGTCTACTCAAATTGCCTCTTGTCCGTTGGCCACATTTGTCTTCTTTGACTTTTTCCTTTTGGAGGTAAGTGTCATCATATCAGATGCTAGATATGTTTACTTGCCGGCTATTAAAAGATAAACTGAAGCATATTAAAACTTTTAAGAGATTATTTGAGCAAAAACTTATTCAAATCAGGCAGTGCCAAACCTGATGTGGTTAGGAGAGCTCTCCTGAAATGAGCCAGAGAAAAGACCAACATAGAGAAGGTACAGAAGCAAAGACCAGAAATAATTTGATTGGCTTCAGCTTAAAGACCAGTTGGCTGTTTGTGATTGGTTGCCTGGAGCATTCTGATTTCATAACCTGGAGGCATTTACAGACTTAGATTGTGGTTTGCTTATGTAGACAACCATGGTGTTAGAGCCACGTCAGTCCAGTGGCCTCCTTGTTTAGTTACTTTAACATAGCTGTAATATCTAAATTCTGTGGTGGCAAAATAGCCCCGATACACTCATACTTGTCCCTCAACAAGGAAGAAAAGTTTATACTTGCGCACACAGATTAACACATTTAATAGAGTCTCAACTAATCTTTGAATTACAAGATCAGATACGGCTGAAGAGATAAGCCCAAACTGAATGACCCCAACCCACATCTGTGTTTTCTCTTCTAGAACCCAGAGTACACATGTCAGGCAAGCAACAGTCCTCTTAACATCAGAGGGATGTGGCCCAAATGCTAAGGTGTGGGGATCAGGCAGAAGTGGAAAGAGGAGTAAAAGTTACTCAGCACCATCATAGCAGGTTTTTTCTATCACAAAGAGAAATGGTTGGATGGTTTTTACAAACAAATAGAACCAACTTACATTTCACAACATACATGTAGTTTTAGTAGTACTCTTCGTGTCAATTAAATCAAAATTGCATACTCCTCTAGGAAGCTCTGATGCTAGAGTCACACACAGTTTTCTTCCCCTGGATCTGCAACTGTTTGGTTTCTGAATAGAAGACATTCCTCCTTGCTGGTAGCAAGACTTAGGTAGATATTTGACAATATGCAGTACTTGATGAAGCTACCACGGGCAAGGATCTTTGGTTTAATATCACATTTTGTAAGGATTGCACAGCATTGTTCATTAAGCTTTAAGATTTAAATAATCTTGAAAATCCTTTTGAAACGATAAGCAATTCAGAAATTTTTTTTGTATGATTGTGCATTTTACAGAATGGATATGTGAGCTTCAGACAACCAAAGAAAGGCAGAAGGTAGAAATAATGCAGGCTTTTGGATTTCAAACCCTGCCTTTCTAGCCTTTAGAATATCCAGCATAAGGAAACGATGTGTTTTTCATGGACTGAAGCCAGCAGGGAGCATGTTTTCCTTTCGTAGTCCAGGGTCAGGTGGCTCCCGGTTTTCACAGGCTGAATTCAGATGAGGCAGTTGGTCTGCATTCAGCTTTGTTTCTAAGTGCTGAGTGGTTTCATGCACTTATTCTTTCTTTTCTGCCTGTCTGGTTTCCATGGAAATGCAGGCCTTTAGAAAAAGCAGAGCCTTGCACCTCATGCACAAGCACTGTGTGTTATTTTTGGAGCCAACTGGATAGTGAGCACATCCGAAAATGTCAGTGTGAGCAGGTCCTGGCAAGGGTGAGCGGGGGTGCGGAGTGAAGGTACAATAATCAATTGTCTTACTGGAGAAAGATCTTTGCATCCAGAGGGGTTACATGTTATCCGTTGTTCTACAAGAAATACACAATTTATCTTGGTAAACATTAATCTAAGTGGAGGGAGGACATAAGATGGAGAAAAAAATCCAAACAGGTTTTTGTGGCTTCATTAAATGTTTATTTAGTGTGTGTTCAGGGATTATAGAGATGTACCTTTTACTCAAGTCAGGGTTTAAATCAAATTATTATAAACTTTAGATCTATCAACTTCTCCACCAGAATATATGATTTCACAAAGAATTTTTCCTAATTAAGTTAAAAATCTATTTCTTCTCCCACACACAACCACTTTCAAAATAAAATGAAGTATGATACTAATTTAAGAAAAAAAAATAAAGAAAAAAGGTACTTGGAAAAAAACATTGAGTGCATTATGTAATGGGAAAATACTTTTGCATTTCTTTGAATTATATGCTGATTCTTTTTTTGTTTTAAGATTTTATTTATTTATTTGATGGAGAGAGAGAGAGAGCACAAGCTGGGGGAGTGGCAGGCAGAGGGAGAGGGAGAAGCAGACTCCCCGCTGAGCAAGGAGCCCCATGCGGGGCTTGATCTCAGGACCCTGGAATCATGACCTGAGCTGAAGGCAGATGCTTAACTGACTGAGCCACCCAGGCGCCCCTATATGCTGATTCTTGATGAACTTATTTTACTTACTATTTCTCAGTTTTCATTCTCAGTAGGTTACAGTTCTATAGTACAACTGATTTTACTCCTATCACTAACAGAACTTATTTAACCTCGCACAAAGTCATGGGCTTTAAGGAGATGCTTGGATATAAAATGTTAATCATAAAAAGACTTGCTAATTGCACACTTAAATTAATCCCTTCTTTGTGCAAGTCGAAATTCAAAGAATTGTTTAATTTTTTAAGTTTTCTCTCCTTTTGATTCGATCCCTATCAAATTTGTTTAGCATAAACATAAGAAACAATAAGTAACCTACAAAGAGCTGTGGAATAAATAAATCAGTCTATATGAGGGAAAATTTTTACTCTACTACAGCCTTGCCTTGTAAGAGGTTATGTCCATAGAAAGAGTGGAAAGCAAAATTGTGCAGAAAAGAAAAATATCTAAAACTCCCAAACACAGAAGACAAAAATGGATATTCATACAAATTACTTTAAAACCTTTGTTTTGTATTTTGAGGGAAAGGGAAAACAGGAACAGCAAATGGAATAAGAAAGAAATAAAATAGCTCGTCTTAAGAGAAAGGAAAAAAGAAAACCTTGATTATGAACTAGAGGTCAAAGTTAAGTTTAACCATCATGGCAAAATGAGAAAATAAAATTGAGACAAGAAACAATTTTAATACTTTGTTGTTTTAATAAGGGAATAAAGGCAACGTGTCGCTGGAGAATGAAATGTAAACCATAGTCAGACTCACATACAATGAGTACAACAAGTTGAAATCTTCTGTAAACATAGGTGTTTTTCCCAGCTCACTTGAGATATCATTGACATATATTATTGCATGAGTTCCAATAAGTGTATCCTAATGAAAGCTATAGATAGATAGTAATAAATTTCAACTAAAGATGGCTTTTTGAGATTAAATATTTTTATCCTTAATGAGAAAAGTTCATGCTTTAGAACCCATGCATCAGTAAAACATATGCTTGTTTCTTTAAAATATAAAGCTTCATCTCAACTATCTAGGAAAAGAAACAATTGCTATTATCCAGAAATCAGCCCTGCCCATCCCTAATCATGGCTCTTGCTATTCAATATCATACAGGTCATGTGGGACTGAAGATGAATGACACATTTATAAGTGCACTGGTGATTCAAATTCCATCTCAGAAACAGAAACATAGATACATAAAAATCGCACAAGCATAATTTTAGATGATTTTTATGTCTTGATATCATCATCTTTTAAGTCCTCTGGTCAGATATAATCATATATAAATAACAGGAAAACATTCCATTGAAAAAGTATTGTTGTATTCAAAGCTCAGGTAACCAAGTCTACTACTCCTGTGAACTGCTCCTTATTTCCACTCCTACCATGGGAAAAATGTTTGTTTGTACCCCCATTACACTTTCCTCTACTTCACTATTCACGATTTGTTTATCCCTTGTCCATGCATCTACATAGATTAGGGCTGACAGCTAAATGAGAAAGAAATGAGTCTCAGAAATTTCAAGTCATTTCTTTAGATGTAAATCTTTCTGATTGGCATCTTCATCCAGCTTAAATTTTGCCAGATTTTGCTACTGAATAGAGAGAAACTTTGAAAATATGCTGCCATAAATGGCATAGAGGTACATCTTCAGCATTCACCTTATCTCACAGGATGTAACTTGAGTTTGGTCTTATACTTAGTGAACTTGTTATTTTCTAAAGATCATCCCTTCCCTTTGTAAGTGCTCTAATCCCTCAAAAAATGTGTTTATTAATCTGCTTAGAAATTTTGCCTGAGAATGACTGTGTCATTTTTGCAGCTTGTTAACATCGCTTTCAATCAGTACAAACCAAATATGACTGATAACAGCTTAGCAATCACAGCCCTGAACTCTAGGAAAGGGCACTGTACTGTATGATCTGCGCTGAGAAGCAAGTCTGAAATCCAAGTTTAGAAAGTAAATGCAAAGACATTATCATGTCAATCAACTGATTTCCTAATCACCAACAATATCCTGGAGTTAGCCCAAAGAATGTATCAGTCTGTTTCATGAATTCTTAAAGGGACCTGCCTTGTGTGCCACTAGAGGTTGCAGAGACTCTAATATCTTGACATTGTCAGGAAGATAAGCCAAGGACACATCATAGGCTCTACATTTATATAAATTAGATCACCGGCACATTTCAATACTTGAAATCTCCAAACATTATGTAACTTCTTTGTGCACTGATAGCACTCTTGAAATTTTTGAAAGGTGGACCACAGAGGATTTTTAGGGTAGTGCAACTATGCTGTATGATATCATAAAGGTAGATTCATGCCATTATACATTTGTCAAAACCCATAGAATGTACAACACCAAAAGTGAACCCTAATATAAGCTATAGATTTTGGGTGGTAATGATGTGTTACTGTAAGTTCATTGATTGTAACAAATGTCCCACTCTGGTGGGGCATGTTGACAATGGGGGAGAATATGCATGTGTGGGGGCAGGAGGTATATAGAAATTTCTATACTTTCTGCTCAATTTTGCTGTGAACCAAAAACTGCTCTAAAAAACAAAGTTTATTTTTATTTTTTTGTTTAAAGATTTTATTTTTATTTTTTATTTATTTTAGAGAAAGAGTGTATGCGTGCAAGTGGGGGGAGAGGCAGAGGGAGAGGGAGAGAATCTCAAGCAGACTCCCTGCTGATCGTGGAGCCCTATACGGGGCTTGATTCACCACCCTGAGATCATGACATGAGCTAAAACCAAGAGTCAGATGCTTTAACTGACCGAGCCACCCAGGAGCCCCATAAAGTTTATTTAAAAAAAAATGTTTTATATAACTTGGAAAATGCTTGTCTTTCTTCTGCCTCCTGTGACCCTGGGTATAAGCACAAAGTTTTATTCATTTCTTTGACCACACTTAGCATGTCTGTATAGGGCATCACTTATAGAAGGTTCTTAGTATTTATTGTTTGAATGATAACCCCTTCAGGCCAGTTTTGTGATATAAAACTCATAGTCAAACACTGTCATGCTTAGTTGGGCTGTGGCTACACCAGATATTGTATTAAGCTGATTGATTCTTTGTCTTCCCATTGTTTCATTAGGAATTCCAACGTGTCCTACACTAATTTGAAACTCCTGTTTCAAAATGGCTGAAATTCCTGCCATCAAGTTCATTTTTCAGGCCAAAAGAAGAAATTTCAAAAATTTCTTCCTAAAGGAATGAATTCACTTAAGAGCATTTCCAGAAGCCTCATAAAACTCATCCACTTAGATTTCATTGTGGAGGATTTAGTGACGTGGCCACACTGAGCTGCAAGAAGGATGTGAAATGAAGTCTTTTATTCTGGATGGCAGTATGACTCCCAAAATCAGAGTTCTGTTACTAGGGAGGAAAATGAGACTTCACCTGAGGTTAGCCACAGTAGTCTGTATCTCACCAACCCTCAAACATGTGGGAGAACCTCTCCCATGCCTGCCTCCCCTGCTTTAACGAACCACTCCACAAACATCCATACTTGCTTCTCCTATTCTGGATTCCTCCTTGAAGTCTGATGTTCTGGAAGCCGCTTCCTGGCATCATCATGCCCTACAATGTGCCTTCAGAGTGGGAACTTCAGTGCAATGCAAGTGCCAAGAAGGCTGTATCCAGATATCCCCGAAAGCCACTCATTCTCAAGTTTCCATAACAAATATTAACTCTCAGCTGTATTGGCATGAGTGATCTCTGCCATAACTTAATGCAGCTATTTGTTATCTAGACAAAAAGCCAAAGTTTCATGCCCTAGGTCTTGGAAATTTGTGCTGAAACTCTCGGACCATGACTCCTTTCTCTTCAAAGGCTCAAGAAATGGGATGCTGCACTGAGGTAAGGCCCCCTTTCCACTCTTCCTCTTCAAGACTCCTTTGACCAAAACAGAGCACATCTCAAGCATGTCAAGTCTGGGAGATGGACGTTTGTCTGACTCCTCTTGGATTCTGGTAGGATGTCCCACTGAGAACACTTCCTCATTTTCTCCGGAGTATAAGTGAGTAGGTAATTCCTTCTACATTGTATCTGTTTTTGTTGTTGATAATGTTTTACAAAATTTCTCTTCAGGTCATAAAAGGAAACTATAAATAAATATATTCTGCTATTATTAAAAGTTCAAACATCATATCTTAAGGAAATTGTCATGTGATTGGATTAGATTTTAGAGGCAGATATAAACAAAAAGTGAATGCATTCTATTTGTAAACACAGGCAATTAGAGAAATAGATGTAAGAATTTGAAAATATGTTCATTTTTATATGTTTTAATGTTTTAAATGATCAAATTTAATCTCATAAGGTACTTCTTAGACATATTAATGGGTCATGTATATATGATAGCAAGGATAAAATAACCCGTTTATTAATTATTTGGGAGAAACAAACCAAGTGGCTTGCTTCCTCGTAACCACATTTTCAACACTAAACTCATATCAGCAAAAGAATTTTGAAGAGGAATACAGTGAGCAAGACAAATAGATCTGAAGCTAGATAACACATATACTTAGGGAGAGGCTCTCTGGAGCCAGACTGTCTGAATTCTAATGGCAACTCAAATACTCATGTGCTCTGTGATTCTAGAAAAGGTAAGTAATCTCTCTGTGCCTCACTTCCTGAATCTAGGAAGCAGAAATAATAACATCATATAACTTACACATTACCTTAAAACAGCATTTTTAGTAAAAATAGAATATAAAAAGCATAAAAACATTTCTATATTGTGCTATATAAATGTTAGCTATTATTATGATTAACTTGAAAAAGATTTCAGAACACAATAAAAAATATTGCAAATTAACCCTTATTAGCAGAACACTTGAGCCAACTTCTTGATCACATAAAATGTATCAAATATATCCCAGTTAGAACCTGCTTCCCCCAAAAGATGAAATATTAATAGGCACCAGCCCCCTCAAATAAGAGCCTATGAAAATAAGAAGAAACTAACAAGCATCAATATCAAGTATCTTCTCTGTGCTTGGTATTTAGGGCCATCACATGGCATAACTCCATAGTGCATCATCACAATGTATTCCTATATGAATTGAGTGCCAGGGGCTGCCATTAACATAGACTGCAGGGTAATGGGTACCCCTGGAGTTGTGCCAAACAAAAGTCATGGGTATTATGCCAGCAGCATATATATTTTTTTCTTCCAAGATTTTATTTAAATTCAAGTTAGTTAACATAGTGTAGTATTAGTTTCAGGAGTAGCATTTAGTGATTCATCACTTACATATAACACCCGGTGCTCAATCACAAGTGCCCTCCTCCCTCCACCCCCAACCCACCTCCCCTCCAGCAACCCTGTTTGTTCTCAGTAGTCAAGAGTCTCTCATGGTTGGTCTCCCTCTCTGGTTTTTATCTTATTTTATTTTCGCTTCCCTTCCCTACGTCCATCTGTTTTGTTTCTTAAATTCCACACATGAGTGAAGTCATATGGTATTTGTCTTTCTCTGACTGATTTATTTTGCTTAGCATAATACACTCTAGTTTCAACCACATCAGCTTTTGTAAGTCTCTGCTCAACCAACGATGCCCTAATGGTGTGCCAGAATTTACCAGCATCTTAAACACAAGAGCTTATAATTGGTATTTTATATTTAGAGTTCATGGCTGGGCCAGATTAAGTCCTGTGAACCTCTGGGTGTGTCCTAGAGACCAAAATAGGCCAACTGTCTTTGGGTTGATAAGGAAAAGGTCTTGCAGGAGCAACTGAGACCTACTGAAAGAGAAGAGTAATTAATTGTGAGTAATCCCAGGACCTAAGCTACTCATCTCTGGTCCTGGGCATTGGAGACCCTGCAGGATCTCAGAGGAGGCAATCTTCCTTACATTTGAATGAGGTGAGGAAATGGAGGGCAGCCTATGTCTTCTGCTTCTTTTCTCCTCCTGTCATTCTTCTGTCTAGACCTTTTGCGAGTGCCCCTTTATTCTTTCCAAGTCTGAATCTTTTCTTTTCTGATGTTCCTAGTTGTCACTGTGTTTAATGAGCAAATCACATGACTACTGAGTTGGAAAGCCCTAATAAATCATACTTTGTGCTAAATTCTCAGTGGAGAGAGAACAGAATCATTTTATCTTAATGTTAGTTTGTGTCAAATTGTGCAAAGAATGGTTAAGAAGATAAGTGGCCAAATACATACAAATATATGAATTTTCAGCCTTTTGTGAAAGTCATGGCAGGCTACCTTGTAATAAGAAAATACTCCCCAAATCTTAGTGGCTTGACCTAAAAAAGGTTTATTTTTGGCTGATTTGAAGTTCTCTTTAGTTCAGGTGATACATCATGGCCTCAGATTTCCCTACCTTAACACAATGATTCAAGCAAATAGAGACCCCAACATGTTGAAGGTGCAACATCTGGAATATGTCTCATCCTTGATTGATAGAACAGAGAAAGCAAAGGCTGGATAGTACTCATATTGGACTTAAATGTTTCAAACCAGAAATGAGACAAGCCACCTATTTACAATCCATTGGTCATTGCTAATGGTTGGGTCATGCCTAATCATTAGGTAACTGAGAATAGTAACCACATGTGCTGCTTTCCCAGAGCAAGAAGCAACAGGATATAAGTGAGTATCAGAAATGCCTACCTATGCCCTTTCATGATCAGGATTGATTCAACATTTTATATGCTACACACTTCCTCAAGTTGAACTTGAATCACACAAATTAGAAAAATGTTGCTTTCAGAACAATGTTCATTCTATAATGAAAGATTATTGTAATTCTACTGAGGAAAAGCTAAAGCCTAGACATAGTTCTGTAAACTCATCTGTTCTGTTTGTTTTAATTCAAGCACAGGATATCCATTTACCTATTGATAAGTTACACTGGAACACATTTCAATGTGTTCCTATTGCTCCTCAATTCACTATTTTTTAAGTATGCTCTAATCTATTTTTCAGAAAAAATATTTGCATCATAATGAGCTCCAATACATATATACGTATATGTATGCGTATCTATGACCAGATCTTGATTTAATAATTTCTTTCTAGTTTGTTTGATTGGCTCTCAAAAAGCTACAAGTAACTGTACCAATTCTTACCCAGTAAAGCATAATCCTCTACAGTCATGTTGACTATAATTAACTATGTGTTATGCTGTGTTTTGAAAATACATATTGTTGGGTTTAGATGCTTGACTGAATTAAAAGCAGAAGGTTCTATAAACATTTTGAACAATGTGATAAAACTATCACTATTTAGTTCCCACTATTCTTATGCTTCCTCTTGGAAGAGCCAGGATGCTAGAAAGACCAAACTAAAACTGAAGCTGAATCTCCCGCAAAGTGCCCCTTCACTGGAGGAGAAAGATGTGAAACCCCAACCAAGGACTGAACTGGAATGTGAGTGAACAGCCATCCCAGTGGAAAGCACGTCCTGGGTAGCCAGAAGTTAAAACTAAGTGAAAAAACCCTCCTCTGTAGCAGCATCAGGCATCTTAAAAGAGCCAAGTCTGTGCTGCAAGCTACCATTTGCGGCATGCCCTATCTCAGGCACAAAGTGATGAGAGAATGTTTTACAAACCATGGGCTGGGTAAAATATCTGGCTTTAAATATGAAAGAAAAATGAAAAAGGCAAAACTATGGAGACAGCAAAAAAGATCATTAGTTTCTAGGAGTTAGGATGAAGAAAAAGATGAAGAGGTAGAGGACAGAGACTTTTTAAGGTAGCGAAATATTCTGTGTGGTACCATAATGATGGATATGTGTTATAATACCTCTGTTCAAACCCACAGAATGGACAACACCAAGAGTGAATCTAATGTAAATTATGGGCTTTGGGTGATAATGTGTCAATGTAGATACATCCATTATAACAAATGTCTCACTCTGCTGAGAGATGTTGATAGTTGGGGGGGTTGTGCATGTTGGGGTGGGGGTAACGGGTATATGGGATATCTCTGTACCTTCCTCTCTCTTTTGATTTAATTTAAGAAAATTAAGTTTTTCAAAATTAGGAAAGGTCAACCAATATACAAAAGGCCTAATCTAGGAAAAAATATGATTAAACTCCTAACTGTAAACTCTATAGACGATCATGAAATTTAACCAAATATTTTACTCTGTAACCTAGAGCATATAATAATGACAGACACCACATTATCTCTAGCTCCAGATATAATTTTTCTTTACCTCATATGTCCATTCAAAGAATGTGAATTTGTTTAACTCGTTAATAGAAATGATTTTATTTTGCAGAGATACAGGATAAAATATACATCACAAAACCTATTGTGTGAAGACAGTACTAAAAATGTAAAGACAGCATTTAACAGTGTTTTCTTTTTCTAGGCAGATGTTAGTATCAATTTACGTAGAATTTAATATTGAAGTAAGGAAATTTTCAGGTAAAGTATATAAAACTTTCAAATGCCAAAAAATAACTATCATGACTTGTTTACTGATATATAATTAAGAGGGTATTATTTATAAGAGTAAATATCTTCCACGATGCTGGAAAATATGTAATGCTTTAGCAGTCAGTCTGGTACCCGGGCCAGGAATGGCATTTTTTAAAATTGACCAAACGGCCACAAGATGGCAGCATTGCATAATAAGACAATGCAAATTAAAAAAAAAATTCGTTGTATAAGTGATGTTAATGTGTTACGTGCCTTAATTTTATCTGACCAAAAGAAAAAAAAATAGCAAAAGAGATGAATTCTCTAGAAAATACTTGATGGGAACAGATCAGTAGGGCATAGGCCGTTGCGCATCGTGCATTTTTAAGTATAAATACCATATTACTTAAAAATTCAGGAACATGGCCCCAAAGGAAATTTTGCAAAGAGGCCTGAAGAGTTTCCCTTCCTTAAATAAATGAGACGTATCAAAGTGAAAGCAAAGTAGATAGATTACACAGACTCAGTCACAGCCTTCATGTACTCCCACACATACATATTATGCTAATAGACATGAAGTCTGAGCAATTCTCCATTGCCATACTCAAAGGATATCAAACTCTCAGCCACTTTGAAGTTTACATATGGATTTACTTGAATTCATTGAAACTATTACATAACAAAGTGTTAGAATAATGTCAGTGCTGTTATGAGTTCTGAATAGTTTTATAAATATAAAGTATATTGCATTAAATACTTTTAATCCCAAATTTTAGTAGAAAAATAATTTTTACTATGGAGATATTCTAATATATGTGAAGTTAGAAACAGTTTACTGTGTGAAGAAATACTTGAACATTTTAGATGTCAGATTCTAATTTGATTAAATGTGAAATTGTGCATGTTTCTTCCTCTTTTTACTTCAGCAAAGCAAATCCAAACATCAGCCCATTTGAGCACCAGAGTTCATTTATTCTCTTTTTTTTAAAACTTTATGTATTTATTTGACACAGAGAGAGAGAGAGAGAGAGAGAGAGAGAGATCACAAGTAGGCAGACAGGCAGGCAGAGGCAGAGGGAGAAGCAGGCACTCTGCTGAGCAAGGAACCTGATGTGGGGGCTCAATCCCAGGACCCTGGGATCGTGACCTGAGCCAAAGGCAGATGCTTACCTGACTGAGCCACCCAGGCGCCCCTGGGAGTTCATTTATTCTTATAGCTGAGGATTAATCCTGGATGCTTTGATTTCAACCCTCATGGTTCAAAGTCTCCTTAAACGCACTAGTCTATTTTCCTAATTTTGCAATTAGGATCCTGAATAGAACAAATAATTTGGGTTATATGATTAACATTTTGTGTGCATTGAAATTATTCAGTGGTTACTAAATAGAACTACCCACAATGTCTGAATTTGATTTAAATATGCATTGACCCTAGGTCACAAATTTAAAACTTTAAATAAAATATGCATAATATTGTATTATCATAGGTCATCAATTTATTTTTTCCTTTTTAAGAAACACTTTAAAATAAATGCACATAATAATAAGTTCACAATGTGGTCTTTTAATAAATTTCCAACTTTGGTATCTTAGTCCAACATTTTATATTCAAGAAGAATTTTTATGATGGCCAAGCTAATTGATTTCATATTATGTTATGTTGTGTTATGCTGTGGTTTGCTATGTTATGTTATGTTGCCATCTTCCAATATATTTTCTTTTATATCTAATATGTATCTTCATTATCATATTAGCATAGCACATCTTTCTGCCCATTATTGCTCTCCTGCTTTTTTGGGCATTTCATTCTTTCCACTGACCACTCTGGAAACTTTAACACCAACTTTGCCTTTTTTTTTTTAATTACAAGAATCGGGGGGATCTTTCTAATCAGATTTCAGTGCTATAATTTTTCATTAGGAAAATGTTTAACTGGGATCTATGTTCCATGCTCTCACGTTCGTGTTGGTAGAAAGCACTAGCAAGATTTGGCGCTTCCTAATCTTTTGATTAGCGGGAATCGAGACCCCTGGCACGTGTACATCACTGAATACCTGTTGTGATAGGACAGGGTGCTCTGGGGTCACGTGATCCACCACACCAAAAAAATAAGGCTCAGGGTTGGGGAAAACTTTCTTTTGTGCAGGAAATGACATCTCATTTGAAACTTCAGGGTCATGGTGGATGTTGGCAGGTGAGGTGGGGAGGAAGACGGAGAAAGAAGAAAAGAAGAATATTCCATGAATAGTCTAAAAATAAGGAACAGCGCAAACAGCTGCCCAGCTGAGTGAATTTGCAGTGCTCAGGGACTATTGCCAATAGCACGAAAGCAGAGAGGTGAGCTAGGAGGAATAAAGAATGAGCCTAATGAGGGCAGTGCCATGTCAAAAACCATGTTAAGGAAGATTTGTTTGCTCCCAAGGGTACCAGCCATGATCAGTGAACGGTTCTGGTGACAAGTAAGGTGAGTGTCCACTAGAGCGCACTGGTTCCTCCTTCTAAATATCTCCCTTGCCTCTTCTGAGTGACTCTCCATTCTTCCCATAGAGGATGTTTCTAGTACACAACTGAGCAAGGTAATTCCTGGCTTTGAAGTTGGCCCACTGTCTTTCTGGAAAATGGCACAACCCTCTCATCCTGTTGTTGCTTACTTTTTCAAATGTATCATCTTTCAGCTCTCCTCCCTCTGCTCTGCAGACAGGATGCATCCTGTTTTCCAACTGCTTTATCAGTAAGTTCCAGCACGCTCACGCCCCCTCAGCCACCCCTGCCTTTGGGTGTAAATTGGCTCACTCAGCCTGAAATTCTCCCCACTTCTTTGGTTTTCGACTCCAGGACAATTCCCTCTGCTGAACACTGATCACTCTTGACATTTCCTGCTCTACTACTTTGCAGATACCCTCCATAACACTAACCAGCATTATATAATCATTTCTCCTCTTATCGGCTGCTACCCTCAATAAAACTCGGTGCTCCTTGAGGAGATGGTTGTGTTTTGTGTTTAGTAACCGTCTTAGCATGATAGACTGATGGGGAAGTTAGATGATAAAAGAGACCTGAACAGAAGTAAGAGCGGCCTCCCTTGCTTGCAGCGTGTGTTCTACTAACTGGCATTTGGGGAACTGGGAAGTACATCAGCATCCTCTGCCAGCCAAGAATTTAATCTAGGCACTTTGTGGGTATGTGTGTATTTTTGTAATTTTTACACTGTTTTGTTATATCTTGTTTTTATTTTGGAAAAATAAAAAAAGAAAAAGGAGATAAGATGATTGGTGTGTAGCAATTTTATGCTTTTCTTTGCAGTTCGGTGTCTCTCAGATAAGCCTAAACTCCAATTGCCTGTGGACATTGCAGAAAGCTCAGTTACCAAGAAGGAGGAAAAGACAGCGATCTTTGCAAAGTGCTGATAAAGGCAAAATAAAACTTACTGGTAACCTCTCAAGGCTGTACTTTTACTCCTTGTTACCATGTGGAGTGAGCCCTCATACAGATGGCTGGGAAGATGGGGTGGATGGCAACTTTTGCATAAGCCCTTAAGTTTTGAGACTTTCAGGTACATGAATGAAGCTGGACAGATCTATCAAATTTCAAACCTGAAAGGAATTTGTCCAACAACTTACATCCACCTTTAGGGCAAACAGCCCATTTCTGGGTAAAGCCACATGAAATGCCACTGAGATTTGTCAAAGTCAACCAGAGGAGACAACACCTGTGTCCAAATGATGATACGATGATGTGGAAAGGGTGTATGTGGACCGTCAAAGTCATATCTCTCAACTAGGTGGTCTTTGGAGAAATGTATTCCTTCTCTTGTTTTGTTTTGTTATGATGTAGAGTGTGCTGTGTATGCAAATTGCTGTTTGTGGAGAGATGCATCCGCTGTCAGGAACAGATGCTCCTGGACCAGAAGCTGGGAGCATGGAGGCTATAGGAATGATGTGGAATGATGTGCAGGTGGGATGAACTACTCCCCTGAAGGAAGAATTGCCAGGAGAACTGAAGCCTTCGGGGTGTCGCTCAAACTAGACCACTGGTTTGTTCCACCTGGTGGTACTTGATTCTGAACAAATCAAACTTCCAGAGATTTTTAAAAATTAAAATGGTGCATTGCAAAGTAGCAGAAGACTATCTTTCATAATCACGTTAAATCTTTGAGTTCTGAAGAGATGGCCCTTTTTTGGTCGAAGGGTAGGAGCCCTGCTCTGTAGGGAGGGGTTGCCTTCTGACCTGCTGGAAGGGGGAGAGGTGTTCCCTGAGGGGTGGCTCTTAAACATTTTGCAAAGGGGTAAGTCTTGGGAAATGAAACTCCAGAGTGAGGCCTACGATGGAAGCATCCTAAGCTGAGGTGGGATAGAGGAAGGAAAAGTCTTTGTGTTTTCACCTCAGGGCTTTCTTTCTTGAACCTGGACTTGGGACTCCAGGAATGTGAAATGCCTGCCTGTGTGGTGGATTAAAAGGGTCTTCTACCACAAACTGTGGCCTCATAAGTGGGCAAGGAGACTGATTAGTAGCACGGGCATATGCGAGGGTTATGCAAAGCAGATGTAAACTAAAGACAGACCAGAGTTTCTCTATGTTATCATTATTTCTCTAAACCATCGACCAAGTTTTGCAAACAGTATAGTGGATTTCCACGCTGTAGGGAAGGACGAGGGGCGGACTAAGGATTGTTTCCTCCTTGGACCACAACAGCCATGCTTTCTCAGGCCAGACTGAGAGTGGCAGCTACAAGCTCAGGGTATATCTGTGATCTGATCCCCATGGGGGGCAGTGGGGAATCATGAATACTTCAGAATCAAGTGCTGGCAGAGCCCAGACAACACGTTGACTTGAAATTCATGAGAGATTTAAAAATCTGCCAAAGTCTTCATATCTACCTTATGACTTTTCTGAATTTAGTACTGAGATCTTTTAATTCAGTCAATAATTAAAGAAAAATTAACACAGGAAAAAAACATTTTGCATATATAAGTGAATATCAGTGACATATGTGTAACTTGCTGAAAGTGATAACAAAAGAATACCCGTATAACTATCACTGGGTCTGGGGAAAAGAACACATGCACATGCTTTGAGGTGTCTTGTGGTCCCATCCTCCACGCAGTTGTTTCCTTCCACCCAAGGAAAGTCCTTTTCATTGTCCCTTTACCTCCCAAACCATCTCTGTTTTAGGTAGAATATGTGAATTCTCAGATCCTTCCCTTTAGACACCAGTAATAAGAAAAAAGTTTGATTTTATTTTTTCCCTCTTTTTTGTCACACATCAATTGCAATTCCCTCTATAACCCTGAGAGAAATCTAATTCAAAGGAAGAAAAAGAGACTATTTCCTGTCCATTAAAGAGTACATTCTCCTCTACTGTGTCTTGTACTCCTATTCCTTCAAAATCCTAAAAGTGAAATTTAATTTCAAATGTCAGCTTGCTGATTGCACTTGCACAGTACTTATATTGCTTAATTTTTTTAAAAAGAAGTATGTTTTTATCTACTTTTCAATTATTTTTTTTGTTAGCTCCTTAAGCCCCCAGCCCTTTTCAAATATTCTTTATTGGATTCAGAAAAATGCAATGAAATATGTTGCTGAGGCAAATGACAGTAAAGTGACATGTCAATGAGAGTAAGGAACCAGCTATGTAAATTTAAATAATCTCATCTCCTGGTATTCATTCTTTCATTAAAAAAAAATATATTGAGATTTTACTATATGCTTATAACTGTGATTGGAGGAGATTTACAAAGTACAGAACAAGTCTTCTAAGTTCCCTAAAAAAAAATGGATAATGGAAAAGCTGTATTGTCTCACAACAATGATTTATACTGATCTTTATGTACTCACCCTGAAACTAGAATTGAATACTATCATGGGCTGAATTGTGTCCCTTAAAATTCATATCTTGAAATCCCAATTCTCAGTACCTCAGAATGTTACCATGGCTGGAAATAAGGTCTTAAATGAGGTGATTCAGTAAAAATGAGGTCCTAAGCGTGGGCTCTAATCTATTATGACTAGCGTCCTTATAGGAAGAAGAAGAGATGCCAGGGATATACACACACTGAGGAAAGGCCCTGCAAGGTCCCAGTGAGCAGGCAGTGGTCTACAAGCTGGGAGAGGACTCAGGAGAAACCAAGCCTGCTGACATCTTGGTCTTGTTCCTCCAGAGCGGTAAGAAATTAAATCTCCGTTGTTTAAGCCACCATCTATGGTATTTTGTTATGGCGACCTTAGCGGACTGAAGCGAATACTTCAGGTGACAATCATTTTAGAAACGATTTATATAATTTAGGTGACTGCCAACTAATTTAAAAGATGTGCTTTTATTATTTGTTTTCTTAATTCTTTACTTGCTTCCCGCCTCATAAATTCTTTTTTACTTCTTTGAATATAGTTGTAATTCAGCTACATGCACACCAGGGGGCAAACGTGTTCTGAGTCTCTACTTCTCATTTGTAAAGGATGGACTCTGGTCTAAAACCAAATGACCATAATGTGCTTACGTTTGTACATTCTATCAAACAAAGATAGGCAGAAGCTTAGATTGCTGGGACACTAATCTGGATATGTACATCAAGAATGAGATGGTCTCACAAATGAATCTTTTTATTCCCTTCAATGTCAGACACAGTAGATCGTTGATCTCTTTGTTCTTTAAAGGATCCGTTTACTCTATGCAATTTTAAGTCAGTTTTTAAAAATGATTTTGCAGCCACAATACCATCTAGTATTCTTTAATCTTGATATTTTCACACTTACCACTGAGAAGCTGAGAAGCATTCATAATATATTTTTATATATTTAAATAGGAAATCAATATATTCATTAACATAATATGCAGTTAATATTCAAAGGGTATTTTTTGGTTGTAGTCGTGAGAATTGACAGCAGAACACCAACAAATTCCCACATCTTTTTGCTTTTGACCCATATTCCAGGATTTTTTTTTTAAATCCCCAGATTATAACATTCACACACAACCAGCACTGTAAAGGCCATATATTGACTCTGCTTTCTACTTTTTTCTTTCTCAACGAACTGAAATGTACTGATATCTACAAAATCAGCATTGTTCATTAAACAAGTTTTCAACAGAAATTGTATCTTTAGAAACAAGTCTGTTGGCACAGGTTTCAAGGTACATGCATGATTTTCCAAGGTACAAATCCTCAGAGTTTTATACAAATGTGCACAGAGCTATTCTGGATAGTCCAGCCTGTGCACGCGGCTGTGTGTGCGTGCATGCAAGCTTAGGGGTGCTGATATAGTACGTGGGCAATGAAGTGTTTGTGGAAATAATAGAAAATATTGTATTAGAAAGGAAAACTAAGTAACACACTAACAACTATTAGCCTCTACTAATAACGAAAGAGAGCTTATTAAGGCTAATTACAGGAATCCAAAAAGTGAAGCTACAGTTTGAAATCATTAGTTCATTGCTTATTCATCTTTAAGACACTAAAAGCAATCTCCTTAGAAGGGGTGGTTTCCTTGGGATTTACTATAGTCACCCACTGAAGGGGGAGGTGGGTTATGTAAGTTTCAGGTAGCCTTGCTCATGAGTGGGTGCAAGACTGGAGCTCATTTATCAAAAGGATCAGCTCTATTCAAGGGCCTAGAGGAGAAATGATCGGACGCTGAGGGAGGCTGAGTGTCCTTGCTGTCTCTGAATACAAACTCCAAGTCCAGAAGTCACCTGTTTGGCAGGAGGCACCAGGGAAGAAAGGCTGAGCTCAGACACTCACTGATGCCAGGAACAGTGGTCACTCCAACACCAAAGGCTGGAAGCTGACGCAGAATGACATTCATTTGATTCTTTGATTATTTCCTTAACTCAGGTGACCAATGGCTAATACTCCAGTTAAATAATAAATAATGCTTCAGAGGAACTCACTATAATTCACCCTCAGATGTAGGTGAATCATTCCGTTGTAGTGGAACTTTGCTAAACCAAGAGCTTTGTGTGAATCTTGCTACTCAGTCTAAGTATCACTCAGTATTACTGAGTGATACTTAGTATCAAGTAGTAGTACATAGTACAAGTATTACTCAGACCTAAGTATCTCTCAGCATTGTAGTGAATTTTCTTTTTCTTTCTTTTTGAAGATTTTATTTATTTATTCGAGAGAGAGAGAGAGAGAGAGAGAGCACAAGCAGGAAGGAGGGAGGAGGGGCAAAGGGAGAGGAACAAGCAGACTCCCCGCTGAGCCAGGGGGCGGCAGGGAGCTCCAACCCAGGACCCTGGGATCATGACCTGGGCCCAAGACAGATGCTCAACAGACAGCCACCCAGGCGCCCCTGTAGTGAATTTTTAAAAGTGAAACTTTACAAAGTGAACTTTACGAAGTTTTGTATCCATTTAGACTTAGTAAGAAAAAGTAAAAAGAGCAACCTACACTTTTTTATTTACTTGATGCTTAGTAAGGATTGTTGAGTGCAAATGACTCAGCTAATATCCCCCCTCCCCCCGCCGCCAAATTACTGGAGGGTTTCTCATTCTCTCATTCTCATTCTCTCTCTCTCTTTCCCTTCCAACCCCCCCTCCATCTTTTATTTGTTTGCTTGTTGGATTATTTGATAATTAAGTGGGGATTTTTTTTGTTTTATTCATGGGAATTATTATACCAAGGGGGAAATTATGGATACACTGTAAATGAACTGTTTAAAAGAAAAGAGCACACATAAGCATCTGTTCATATTTTTCCTTCTCTACCTTTACTGCCAAAAGAATACAATGTTACATTCTCAATAAGAAAGGCTACTGACAAAGAAAATGGAAAAAAAAAAAAAATTGGCATCTAGAATTATCCTATACTGGAATGTTTTCTTGGACAACAGAATTGAAATTATATTACTAGGTAAGAAACTACTCTGATTTTCAGGGTGTCCTGAGAACTTATTTATTTTTTCTCTTTCTTTCTTTCTTTTTCTTTCTTTCTTTCTTTCTTTCTTTCTTTTTCTTTCTTTCTTTCTTTCTTTCTTTCTTTCTTTCTTTCTTTCTTTCTTTCTTTTTTTCTTTCTTTTTCTTTCTTTCTTTCTCTTTCTTTCTTTCTTTCTTTCTTTCTTTCTCTTTCTTTCTTTCTTTCTTCCTTTCTTTCTCTTTCTTTCTTTCTTTCTTTCTTTCTTTCTTTCTCTTTCTTTCTTTCTTTCTTTCTTTCTTTCTTTCTTTCTTTCTTTCTTTCTTTCTTTCTTTTTCTTTCTTTTCTTTCTTTCTTTTGCCCTAAGAATTTCTAGGCATTATCAAATTCCCTACCACAAGCTTATGAGGTAGGTATTGTCATTCTATTTTACAAATAACACGAAAAGGCTAAATAAATCCAAGGTTATGGGATTAGATAGTTACAGAGCCTGGATTCAATAAACCCATGCTCTTTCTCTGGTTAAACCAAGTGTCTTTTCAAGGCCATAGACAATGTTTGCAAACCAAATGTAGCATATTGTCCCACAGATTCTTGTGACTATGTACTATTTCAAATAGTATGTGAGTGTCAGATATTATAAATTTATATTACCATAACTATTGTAGGACTTTGTATTTATATGGTGATGTGCTTATTGGTAGCATTATTTCTCAAACACAATCTCTTCTTAAAAATACTAGTGAGAGGGACGCTTGGGTGGCTCAGTCGGTTAAGCGTCTGCCTTCAGCTCAGGTCATGATCCCAGGGTCCTGGGATTGAGTCCCACATTGGGCTCCTTGCTCATCAGGGAGCCTGCTTCTCCCTCTGCCAGCCGCTTCCCCTGCTTGTGCACGCACTCTTTCTCTCTGACAAATAAATAAATAAAATCTTTAAAAAAAAAAGTACTAGTGAGAGCCTGGGTATCTCCATCAGTTAAGCCTCCAACTCTTGATTTCAGTTCAGGTCATGATCTCAGTGTCCTGGGATCGAGCCTCACATTGGGCTCCCTGCTTAGCAAGGAGTCTGCTTCTCCCTCTTCCTCTGTTCCTCCCCCCTGCTCCTGCTCGCTCTCTCTCAAATAAAAAAATCTTAAAAAAAAAAAATACTAGTGGGAAAGGCATTAGAATCCCTTATGTTAACTGATAACAATTTTATTAATCATAAGATCAAATACTTCCCTTTTGAAATTTTAGTTAAGTATTAATCTGCCAAGCTTTAGGAAGAGGTCAGAAAATTAAAATAGCTTTATAATTTAATAATAACAAAACCTTTACAAATCATATGCACAAACCATTTTACCAATAAAATAAAATTATCATTTTATTCAAATGGTAATACCACTTGCGATTTTCAAATAAATGTTTCTCGGTAACATTACCATTTGAATCAAGATGTTTATTCAAATAATTCTCAGTTTCATTCCATGCCCACTTTCTGTTTTTGGATATAAAACTGCTCCAGATTTTTCCTAGGCAGTAGAAATCAATGTTAATTCAGTTCACTAATAATATTCTTCATTGTAGGTGTTACTCCATTATTTTGCCTAATGGAATATTTAAAAATGAATGTCTAGTGTGAACACAAAGTGGTATATGACTCTACCTTAAACTATGCCATATGTTTATAACAAGACACAAAAATAAAAATCTAGCCCAAATGTCCAACTTACAAGAACTCAGAATATAAGAGAAAATATGGATAAGTGTAATTCACAAATTTCAAGAAAATGTTTCATCTCTACAGTTCCCTTTCACTTATTTGGATGTCCCTTCTTTTAGAAATCTCAACGTGGGGACATTCAGTTGTATTTGTTAGTGTGATGCTAGAGTTCCAAAGATGTAATAAAAAGAAAAATGAACTCTATTATGACCACTGAGAGAAAGAAAGAGTAACATTAAAAAAATATACTTGTTACAGTGATGCATATTTGAATGGTGGTAATAGAACTTCTTTTAGGGAGCTTTTTATTATAACTTGCAAATTCCCCCTTGGTGAACCCTTAAATATTTTAAACCATTAAGAAACTGCCCCCATTTATATTTTGATAAGAATACATTAATTTACCTTTATTTGGGTCAACCTTCTATGCAGTGTGCCAGCACTGATGAGAAGTAATATATAGCAATAACTCCTAGCTGCAGAGCAGTAATTTCAAATTCACAGCAGATAAAAAAAAAAAAAAAAAAAAGGAATTGGTGTCTCTGAAAGTCAAAATTAGAGTTTCACCCTAGACATCACCTGAGGTCAACAGATCTTCTTCCTTTCCTTCCGTACAAGCAATAAGAAGCATTTTATGAGCTAAAAGAATAGACATACTTCCCATACCAAGCAACCTGACCAAATAAGACTGGGCAGACACACGAGCTTCCAGCTGGTGTTTAAAATACTGATTTAGGGATGCATATTCATAGGCGCACAAGGATTTTTGTAAGAGAATTCAGAGTTAAATAATCCATATTAAAATTAGTAAATGGTTGTTAGATGTAAACTCTTTTGAAATTGAAACTAAGTAAGGAACAAAGACCAAAAAGGCTAGAGTGTCCTTTCATGGAGATAATACCAGCTTCTTTGCCAGCCACCTAGTGGGATAAGGGGGTCATTTAAGGACCCAGTGCCACCTACAGAGGTGATATAAGGGATACAACTTTCTTACAGGTTGAAGGTGGGGTATGTGAAGAGGGGGTTTAAGAATAATGTGCTTATGGGGCGCCTGGGTGGCTCAGTCGGTTAAGTGTCTACCTTCAGCTCAGGTCATGATCCTGAGGTCCTGGGATGGAGCCCCACATCGGGCTGCCCGCTCAGCGGGGAGCTTGCTTCTCCCTCTCCCTCTGCCCCTTCCCCCACTCATTTTCACAATTGCTCTCTCTCTCTCTCAAATAAATACAATCTTTAAAAACGAGAATAATGTGCTTAAAATTTATTACTCCCAGAGCTTCCTAAAAGAAAATTGGAATCTTCAATTCCATCATTCCCTTCTCTTCTGCTGGGGATACAGACATGGATGTGGTGACTGCTAATGGCAATGTGTTTGTCAAGAGAGAGAGAATGATGACATTAAAGTTGGATATGGAAAGTTTGGAGCAGTATAGGTCATATTCTCCACGGATAACTTTCTCAATTAAGAGATGAGTACGTAATATACCTAATTTCCTGGTTCTCAGTCATGAGTGCACATTAAAATCAGCAGGTATGATTTATTTAAAAAATGTCTATGTATGAGCCCTTGTACTGGATATTCTGATTCATTTAGTCTTGGGTGGAACTAGAGATTCAGTATGTAGATTTTCTTGCCAGGTGTTTCTAATGTACTGCCAGAAAAGAGAATCACTGCTCTAACTTCTTGATAAACTGTTGAAGCCATGATATCACTACAATTTGCAAGGCAAACCTGCAAGTTTTTTTTTTTTTTTAATCTTCCTGATTGTTTTAATACATTTTCCCCTTTTCTGGATCAAATATATATCACTGTGGCTTTTCCTAAAACTGATGAAACTTATCAAGCCTAACACAAAGGAAGGATTAGGAATGTAAATGATGACTCACAGATGGGGTAGTTGGTAGTTGATTGGCTCACTTACCTTTTCACAGTGTTGAAGTGATGGAAGCATTATTTCAATTCAATAGAGACACATTATGTCTACTTATGAATTAAGGGTCTTCTGGAGGGAGTAAATGGACTTGTAACTGGAAGGCCAGAGAGTTTTTACCAAAAGTGAAATCAACTGAAGAGGTAGCTATGAGGTGACCTGGCCAAAGGATTCAGGAAAATTGGAAAGTTCTTTAGAAAAATGTCAAAATATCCTCAGTGAACATCCTTTGACATTGTAAGAGAATGAGCTGACCACCATGAATTCACCATTGTGATATTAAGGGTTAAGTAACAAAAACCCTTGACACCATGCCCGTGTTGTTTTGGTGATTATTGAGAGATTACAGGAATTTTTGCTCCCTAATAGCGTTTAATCTTGTACATATATCTTGTACAGGGATAGATAGTATCTTTCATTCTCCAAGAATTCACAGCCACCATTTATTTTGGTCATTTTCTGCAATGTTTTGAAATGCCTAAAGAAGTCAGAGAAAAGGAATACTAGAAATGTAGAACTTCAGTGAAGCTATCCTTGGTGAAAAAGGAGCATTGAACAAATAGATGTAATGTGTGTGACTTTTTTTTAGAAAATAAATCCTTTCACCACTGATGGAGGGAATTTCCCATGGTGCAGCGAAGAGGATTTGAATTTAACATCAGATTTCTATTTTCCCTGATGAGAATCTATATCTAAATCCCAGAAATAAAAGGGTTTTTGTATGTGCTTATCTACACCTTGCAAATAATTTTTGCACAATCCTTTTAGTTTGAAGTTTTTATTTGTGAAGTGCACACAGTGATGAGAATAATTGCTCTAATTTATGTTGAAATAACATCTTTGTTCCAATAAACTTTGTTTGCTTAAGTGCTTTTTGCTATATACAAGTGTTTAGGTTGTCAAAATCAGCAGTGTGTGTGTGTGTGTGTGTAGTTTCTAGACTTACAGTTCTGCTGAAGAAGCTGTCCACACTCCTTGTCATCCATTTTTTTCTTCAACTATTTTGATTAATTCATTTTTAAATATTTATTTTGTATAAAGAAGCAAACAGAAATGTAGCCTACATTTTCTCACTAATGGGAGATGACAATATTTCACAGAATAAATCTATGTCAATTTATTGCTAGCTCCCGTACGACCCACTGAGATACAGGTTTATTTCTTTTTTACTATCAAAGGGTTTTAATCATGATGATTTTACATTAACATTTTCTATGAATCTCACACTTTACTACTCTTCCTCATGCTTATGTGATTTTAGTATTCAAATTTTAAAATTAAATTTAGATTGACATGGAAGATAAAGATTCAGTGAGGAAAATTGTCAACACAGTCATTAATTTCCTTATCTAAACACAAGCTATTCTCTATTTAACTATTCAAACATATATTAGATTTCATGTAAGTTTTGCCCATATCTTGTTCAACTTTTTAAATTTGTTGTTATATTTCCATCCTTATTACATATAATACTGCTTCTATCATATTTTTTATTTCTAGAAATAACAGTGAACTTGATATTTATATTTATTTGTATCCATTTAAGTTGTTGGGTTTTTTTCCTTGGTCATGATTATATTTTGTTGTTCTGATAGTTTCCTGCTCCTTTTCAGTGCTTTTTAGGGAGTTTAGAGGTAGACAGTAAAATCAGATGCAGTCAATAAAGTGGCTTGGTTTTTTTCAATATTTAGCTTTTGATTTTAATTTTGTCACCTTGCATTGACTTTTATGCCCAGTAAATGTTAAATAATAGTGGTGCTAGAGAGCACCATTTTGTTGATCCTGGTTTTATATATAATTGTGTGTGTGTGTGTGTGTGTGTGTGTGTGTGTCTGTGTGAGAGAGAGAGAGAGAGAGATGAAAAAGAGAAAGAGGACCTATGTCGAATGTTATCAAATGCAGTTTCCAGTTTCCTTTTTTTTATTCGTCTTTCAACAACATCAACACCTGTTAAGGAAGCAGATCCTCCTTTGTGCCATTATCTTCTTCCATTGGTTGGAAAATCCTTGGGTTCAAGAATGATAATCTAATTTTCCACAGTACAGGGAAGAGCCTTGAGGAAAATAGATATTCATTATTTGAGGGTATTACTTAATTCCCATTATGTCATAAATAGAAAATACTCCTTTGGAGGTAGCCTTGAATAGGCAGCTTTTGCAAAAAAAAAAAAAAAAATGAAGATCCTGTTAGAAGAGATTTGCAGATTCCAGAGGCTTAAGGGATCTGCAGGGATCGCTATGCAATCCGGAAGAATAAAACACTATTATAATGAGAGCAAGACCTTAAGCTTCAGTTTTGAAATTAGATATATATGTTTTTCACATTCTCTTCAAGCATTTCAAGTTGCCACAAGCTATTGGGAATCACCTCACACCAAGCTCTTCATAAACCATGATGCCATTCAAAAGTTCAGAACAGGGCACTGAAAGTAGGCACTGCTAAATTACATCTAAATGAGAATTACAGTCAAATAGAGTATAATCATACAAACTGAAAACTGATCCATGGTTGGAATATACTGGCCATTTATAACAGCAACTTAGTAATCATTAGAGTGAATATTCTTTGCTCGCGTTCACAATAATAAGCACAAATACTGCGCCAGAGAATTAATTCAAAAAGACAGCGCCGTGGTGCCCATGTGTTTTCCCATCTCCCTCAGGTGTTCTCTCAAGCCTTCTGTAATCGAGTCCTGCCACAGCCTTAATGTGGAGTTTCTCAAATCTACCCATAGCCCTGGCCAATAGTAACAAACACCTGCATACTTTGTTACGGGGCTGCCAGCGTAACGTAAGAATTCCAGAATATGAAGAGAGTTGTTTGAAGTGTATAAATTGCTGCCTACAAAAATAACTCACATTACATTCCCTTTGGCTGAATTTTTATAGTCTATGTGATTAACTCTTACTGAAACAACTCTTCCGAGAGGCGAAATAAAGACAAGTGAAAACAAGAAGGCACGACCCATAAAGAATGAGAAAACACTGAAGTTCTCCTCTGACTTTTCAATCCAAGTGACTTTGCTTTAACTCAAGTGCATTGTCATGAAAGTACCCAGGGAGATACCCAAGCGGCATGGGATATGGCCATGAGCTTCTTGTAAATGTGTAAGGGTACTTATGGTATTTTAGCCACACTTGACTAAGACTGTTGTCCCCTTCCGTTTGAACACCCCCACTTGCTTCCATACTTCCCCGTTGGCCACTGCTACTGGAATGACCATAAATATGACAACAAAGGAAAGGCTGATTTGAGGGTACATTTGGTTGGCGTTTAGTAGATTATATGTACAGAGTTCACAGTCACTTTAAGCAGAAATAATTTATCACTTGCCTTCCCGGTGTGTAAGGGCATCCATGAACATATCTACAGTTCCTGTGCCAATTCACTTTGCATAGGGCTACACAAGCTCTGGCCCAGAGGATGCACCATGAAATGAAACATGGCCCACCACCCCGGTGCACCAGAGGTATGAGGGCAGTGAGGGAGCAACAAAACTTGGAGTGCATGAAGTCAGAAGGCAGCCTGGAAGAAATTCTCCAGTATCAGCAAGTGTAAAAATGTAATGGTGGATTCAGTGTTCAACAACACCTAGTCAAGATGGAAGTTCTCTCCTCTTAGAAATGTATTTTAAGATAAGGTGCATAAAAGAAAGTGCTAGACATTTTTAAAAGTCTTTTTTGATGGGAATATTGCAAAGCAGAATTAATTGGAATTCCTGTCAGGAATCACAAAACCTCCGACACGTGAAAAAATAGCTCACAGGTGGAAAAACCCTAACAGAGAGCCTTTCAAAGAGCAATCCTAAAATTATACATGATATTTCAAAAAAAAAAAAAAAAGATGTGAAAGAAAATTTTCTAAACTAGCAATCATAAAAATTAAATTGTGATCAGGTACGATAACTCATGCTAATTATTATATTGAAAGTTATAAAAGAGTATCGAGCCCGAGAATTGGAGGAAAAAAGAATGGAGAGGTCAGGCAGTGAATAATAGAAATACTGTTGTGATTTAGTGATGTTTTGAATCTGTCAGCTTTTTAAAAATTGTAATTCTTATTCCCTCTCTCATTGTAAATAAATATGCTCATTTTTAATCTAACTTTGTGATTGTCGTTTTGTATTATTGTCCTTGAGGAGAACACCTAAAATTGGATATGCTTCAGGCTTCCGTGAATCCTGCATCTACCCCATTGTATTAGTAGTTGTGTCGTTGTTCCTTTAGAATCAGAAAATCCACTTCTGACAATGAGAACTGTAAATATGAGGCTCTGGCTCTTGAAGCCAGTTTCTATTTAAACAGGAAGCGATTTTTATGAGGAAATTAAAAATTCCAAATTAAGATGCTAAGTTAAATAATTTCTCTGTCTCTGGAAAGATTTTATTTAGACTATTCAGCCGGTGCCAACAAGATAAAGGGGAAGGTGACAAGAACCCCAAGCTAATGGTATCAGCAATGTATTTGTCAGCCCTGCAAGTTGCAGAAAACAGTGTAACTATGTTATTTTCAGTTACTTTCAAGCCTCGTCTTGAAACCAGGACCTCTGCATCTTCTGAGCTGAGGGTGGAATAAGCTCTACTAGGCGTGACCTTCCCAGGCTCCAGTGTCTCACATCTTTAGTTAGACCCAGGGAAACTGAAAGAAGTTATCAGAAAGGAGAGGAGAGTGAGCCAAGCCCCAGTGAAAACTATGTACACAGTTGTCTCAAATTCCCTGTATGTGGGAAGGGAGTGCCGGGTGAGACAGGACTTCTCCAGAGTGGAAATGTGCAACATTAGCTAGGAAAATTTCCCCAAAACTGAGCTTCTTGGATAAGAACCCAGATGAGCCAGATGGGCTCCAAGGCTGTAGGAGAAGGAGACCAAGATCCTAAGATCCTTGTACATGCAATGCTGTAAGACTTATAGGAAGTGACAAAGGAATTATCTTTGGTTGGGACGATCCAGAATTTTTGCAAGTTGAGAGAATGGCAACTTTCCTGCCTTAGTGCATAATTAGTGCAGTCCCAGAACATCTCATGAAAATAGGATCCCCAAATATTTATAGGCCTGAGACATTTGGTAAATTGAAGCAGATCCATTCCTGAAGATGGCATGGATTGGACCCCATATACTCTACCATAAACAGTTATCCTACCCACATTTATCAAACTTGTTTTCATTGTGGAGAATCCACCACCCAGATGTGGATATCTAACTGGGCCACATCCACAAAGACAGCTGGAAGGAACTGGTGTTGTGTTCTTTGCTGTGCTTTTTCAAGAACTTACTCAGCTGAAGAATCAAATAACCATTTCAGAAAATAAAACAGTGGGTAATATACAATGGTGGCACCAATTTTCACTACCTCATAACCAAGGTAAGATATGCAAGCCATACACAAAATTCGTGCTATAAGGAAGGGAATGATTAGTAAATTATCACATAGAACCATATGAGATTGCTAAACTTCAGGTGCTTTTGAGCTATGAAAAAATGGCAATTTCTTATGATTTGACTCAAGAAAACAATATTTGCTTCAAGGTGATAAGCTGAACACATTCTGTAAGTTCTCCATTCCCAGAAGACCTGTGACAGTAGTAACTTAAAAAACACCTAAACACATCCACTCATGCATATGTTCATGGAGATCCAAAGTAGCAAATAAGAAGTGGAATTGTGGGGCCCCTGGGTGGCTCAGTCAGCTAAGTGTTGGACTCTTGATTTCGGCTCAGCTCATGATCTCAGGGTCGTTGAGACTGAGCCCAGCGTGGGGCTCCAGGATGAGCGTGGAGTCTGCTTGTCCCTCTTCCTCTACTCCTCCGCTCCCACCACCCCTTCCCCTGCTCTCTTTCTCTCTCATAAATAATAATAATAATAATTTTTAAAAAGTGGAATTTGGCAGGAAAGGGAACTAACAGCTTAGGACTGACAGCTGAGTACAGACACTAAGGGTGAGCAACTCTGTTCCAAGCATCGAGGAGATGGATACGGAAAACAGAGGAGCCCAGTGTCATGCAACAAGGTGTTTGGTAGCTTCTGTACTTGATCACGAAGAAGCTGTAAGGGTTCTGCTTGCAACAGAAACAAGAGGAAAAGAAACCACTGTTAAAAGGATACTATATGCTGGCTAACTGAACATAATAAAAAAAAATAAAAATAAACTTAGAAACACACACACACAAAATTAAAAATAAATAAAAGGCTAGGACATTGGTCCTGATGTGTGGTGAACCCTGGAAATATCAAAAGCACTCACACACAGAAACACAGCTACTGAGGTATTTCATGTGGCGTAGGCTCTCACTATGACCTCTCAGGTGAAGATGTTTAAAATAACAGTGGTCCCCAAACACTCCCCCGGGCTGTACACAGGAGATAGCAGAGACAGTTTCACTAGAAACCCGAGGGTGTGGCCAAGAACCAAGAGCTATTTAGGCAAAGCCAGGAATGACAAATAAGGACAAGAAGCTCAACAAGCCGGAGGACCCTATCCCTAAAAAAATTGATAGAACCAACAAAATAAACATTAGGTTAAGAACAATTAGGGCCGCCTGGGTGGCTCAGTCGTTAAGCATCTGCCTTCGGCTCAGGTCATGGTCCCAGGGTCCTGGGATCGAGCCCCGCGTCGGACTCCCTGCTCCGCAGGAAGCCTGCTTCTCCCTCTCCCACTCCCCCTGCTTGTGTTCCTGCTCTCGCTGTCTCTCTCTCTCTCTCTGTCAAATAAATAAATAAAATCTTTAAAAAATAAATAAATAAATAAATAAAAATAAAAAAAGAACAATATCTTCAGAAAAATAAGTGAGGATGTCACCTTCAAGAAACAGGATAAGACTGCCAACTAAAAATAGCATAGGTATTGTATATCAATATGTAGATATACACAGGTGTTGCTGATAACTTTCGAAAGCTTCACAGATGATATACATAGATAAGAATAAAAAGAATTACCACCTGGAAGATCAAACTGAGTAATTTTCCTAGAATGCAATACAAAATGACGGAGAAGGACGGGTAAAAAGAAAAACAGAATAAGAGTCAGATAAAGCATGTTCTCAAGTCCTAGCGCCTGCCTCCTGACAAAATTAGAGAAGTGGAAAGTGGGAGATACAAAAAATTTTTAAAAAATCAAAAACAAGAATCCAAAGAATTAATATTTGAGTACTTAGACTGAAAGTGTCCACACTGAAAGTCAAGCAAGTATAAAGATTAAAAACAAGCAGCACCTTGACAAATACCAGATCCTCAAGGTTAAAGGATAAGCAAGGGGAAAAAGAAAATCTCGGAGTTCCCAAGGTGGAAAAAAAAAAAATTCCCAGAAAGGAACAAGAGCCAAACTGACATCCAACTTCTGATAGTAACACTGTCTGGAAGAAAACTATAGCATAATATACTTAAAGACTTGAAGATAAAATATATTCTTAAAAATATTATCCAAAATTCTATACCCAGCCAATTTTTGCCAACTGAGTTCTAGAAAAAAAATTCAAGAAGTTGTAAGAATAATGGAACTGTACATGTACAACATAAAATGATCTCAAACTATGAAACACAGAAACTAACCAAACTAGAATTAGAAACTAACAAATTAATAATCATTGTGAATGTCTCTAAATAAAACTCTAGGGGAAGAAAAATCAAGTACAAAACTATAGACAATTTAACAATTTAATTAAAAAGTGTTGTATATATATTAACAGATACAAAGAAAATATTTGCCAAAACGATCATGTAATTGGTAAAAAAAGAAAAATATGTTTTTAAAGATTGTATTTATTTATTTGACAGATAGAGCACAGGTAGGCAGAGCGGCAGGCAGAGGGAGAGGGAGAAGCAGGCTTCCCTGTTGAGCAGGGAGCCCGACGTGGGGCTCTATTCCAGGACCCTGGGATCATGACCTGAGCCGAAGGCAGATGATTAACCAACTGAGACACCCAGGTGCCCCAAAAATCTTAATATACTCCTTAAGATAAAACACTTAAGCCATGTTTACTAACACAGTGCCATAAATCAGAAATCAAATATGAAACTTAGATAATAATCACAAAGGCCAGATACTTGGGAATTTCAACAATATACCCCTAAATTATGCCTGATTTAAAAATTAACTAAAAATAAAATTACGATCTAGAACAGAACAATATGATAACACTGTATTCATCAAAAACTCTGGATTAAAATAAATGATTTGCAGGAATATTTATAGTTTTAACTTTTGAAAAGATTTCAATTTAAATGGAACCAGATGATAGGAAATGAGGAATCCCACACATGTGCCCTCTGAAGAAATGAACTTAAAAACTGAGAGACTGATTGCCCATAAATGCCTGACTTACCAAAGACAAAGCCTTATCTTCTGACCAATGAGCATCCACCAAGAATCTCTCCCCATCCTCAAGTCAATGACCTTACTGCTTGAACTCTGGCTGGACTTACCCGTCTTTGCATTCCTTGCCCATAAATACAGGCCACCCCAAAACCTCAATGAACTTGCCTATAGCTTGCTACAGCAGGCATTTCCCAAATTGCATTTCCTCTTCTATTCCCTCAAAAAACTCAATTTCTGGTCATTTGGGCTTGCCTTGGTTTCCCTCTTGATTTAGGTTGACATATTTAAGAAGTTGAAAAGAAAAAAACAAAAGATAGTGGTATATAGTATAACCAATTGATATGTAAAAATATGTTAAGGAGATGGAAAACAAACCAATTCATCAATAAAAGGGAAAGTTGGTTCCAGAAAGTTGATATATCAGATTGACGTTTACAAAAGATCAAGACAAATCAAAAGAAGTTAAAGATTAATATCTTAAATGTAAAATAAAATATGACAAATAAAAAAATTAAATAAAAAACAATATTGCAATATAGAAGTAGGAAAATTGAGACAAAATGGCCCAAAACATACACACCTCTAATTTGAAACAAGCACACACACACACACACACACACACACACACACATATATCCTGGTAGTTAAATATTAATAAGACAACTACCTTTAAAAAAGTAGGAGTTTACACTATTTTTATTTTATTTTATTTGTTATTTTTATTTTTTTGAGTTTACACTATTTTTAAATTTTATTTTGAACTAATCAAGAATTTCAGAAAAATTACAAAATTAGTACAAAAATTTCCCATATGTCTTTCATCCAGCCTCCTCTAATAGCAACATCTTGTATAACGTAACTTTACTAAAACTAAGTAATTAACATGAATATAGTATCATAAAGTAAACTGAAGACTTACTGGGATTTTCACTAGTTTTTTCACTTTTTTCACCCTTGGTTCCAGGATCCAGTACATTTCATTTACTTGTCGTGTCTCTGTAAGTCTCCTCTAATTCATCAAAGTGCTCTGTCTTTCCTTATTGTTCATGGCCTTGACACTTTTGAAGAGATTTAGTACATTATTCTGTAGAACGTTCCTCCATTTGGGTTAATCTTATTTTTCTCAAGCTTAGGTGAAGGTTATGCATTTTTGGCAAGAACACCATAGAAATACTTGTCCTTCTCAGTGCATCAGTTTGGAAGTGCGTGATGTTCATATTGATGGAATTAATCTTGATCACTTAAGGCGCTGCCTGCTGGGTTTCTCTATGGTAATTATTATTTTTCCCCTTATAATTAATAAATATCTGAATCTTCTCACAGTCTTGCCCATCAGTTTTAGCACCCTTTGGTAGAATTTGCCTGCAACAATTCCATGCTGTGTTAATGGTGATTTTTCTATTATCTTTATTTTTTTCCTACATTTATCAATTCAAGTTTTTCTGTAAGGAAGAACTGTCCCTTCTTCCTCATTTAGTTATTGAAATATATAGTTTTATCACTGTGAACTTATAAATGCTTAGTTTATTCTGTGAATTTTATCCAGTATTATCATGACTTTGTTGCTTAAATTATTCTAGCTTTGGTTACTGGGAGCTGTTACAGGTTGGCTCCTATGCCCTTCCCATATTTCCTGTGTCTCTTTTCTTTTCTTGTTCTATTGATGATAACTGACAAATATAATTGCATATGTTTAAAGTGTACAGTGTGGTATTTGATATACATTTATATTGTGAAATGATTACCAAGATCAAGATAATTAACATATCCATCACCTCCTATAGTTAGCACTATTTATTTATTTATTTATTTATTTATCTCTCTATTTGAGTAATTTCTTACTTTCCAGAACTGCATCTTATTCCAGGCATCTACTCTGTACCAGCCCTGGAATCAATCAACCACTTCTTCAAGCAATCCTGGTTCCTTTAATTGGAGCATATTTAGAAACAAACATCTGGGCTCTAAGTATGCTTATTGCTAATATAGTGTCATTGAATATCTGCTGAGGTCTATATACATCAATATATGTGTCTGTACCAACCAGTGCATACCCAGGCATTATGTATCTATTATCTATCCATCCATCTATCTATCCATCCATCTATCTATCCATCCATCTATCTATCCATCCATCTATCTATCTATCTAGCATCTAACCATCCATCCATCATCTATTTATCTTTAAAAAGCATAGGCTTATAATAATACCTCTGATTCCATTCCTATACGGGGTTAATTATAGCCTTTCCCTTTCTTTATCTGTATCTGTTCTAATGGTAAGAAATCTGACCCTCAATACATATAATATATTCACTTATTTATTAGATCCTAGTATATGCAAAAAGTATTTTCAGGGCGCCTGGGTGGCTCAGTCGTTAGGCGTCTGCCTTCAGCTCAGGTCATGGTTCCAGGGTCCTGGGATCGAGTCCCACATCGGGCTCCCTCCTCGGGGGGAAGCCTGCTTCTCCCTCTCCCACTCCTGCTTGTGTTCCTGCTCTCACTGTCTCTGTTTCTGTCAGATGAATAAATAAAACCTTTAAAAAAAAAAGTATTTTCAGTATTCCTATACCCATACTCCTGAGAAAGGCAGATTTATGAACCCAAATATAGATCTCATGTACAGTGCATTTTTTCCTTAATCCTAGAGTGTTCAATCAAAATTCTGATTTCCAAACTATTTAGGTTATTTTCTTCGCTACCCTCAATGGTCTCATGTTTTTGTTTCTTTCAATGTCATATATTTGTATTCCATTTTACATTCTTCCCATATCCTGGTTGATTTTTTTTTAAAACTTTGCATATAGTAAAATTCACTCTTTGTGATGTTCTGTTGGTTTTAATATTCCCTCCCACTGCTCATATTTAATCAAGCCCTATTCCCACCCCTGGCAACCACTGATCTTTTTTCTGTTCCTTTAGTTTTCCCTTTCCAGGAGGTTATATAAATTGAATCAAGCAATATGTAGCTCTTGGGCCTGTTTCTTTCACATAGCAAAATGAATTTAAGATGAATTCTTTGGTGAATCAATAATTCATTTCTTTTTATTGCTGGCTCAGATTTCACTGCATGGATGTACTTTATAAAGTTTGTTTATCCATTCACCAGAAAAGCATCTTGACTTTTATCCAGTTTTTATTGACTATGAATAATGTTGCTATAAACATGTGCATGTAATTTTTTACATAAACATAAATTTTCATTTCTCTTGGGTAAATACACATGTGTAGAATTGCTAGGTAATATGAGAATGTATGTTTAACTATATGATGAATTACCATCTTGTTTTCCACAAAATGGTTGTGCCATTTTGTATTCCCAGCATCAATATGAGAGAAGTCCAGGTGCTCTTAACCTTCACCATCACTTCATTATTGTCAGTATTTTTTTTAGTTAGACATTCTACTGAGTGTGTATTGGAATACCATTGTAGTTTTCATTTGCATTTACCCCATGGCTGATGATTTGGAGCATCCTTCATATGCCTTTTTACCATCAGTACACCTTCTTTGACAAAGTTTCTGTTTAGATAGTTTGTTTATTTTGGGGAGGTTTGTTCATTTCCTTGTGGTTGAGTTTTGGTGTTCTTTATTCTGGATACAAGTCTTCTGTGAGAAAGGTGATTTGAAAAGCTCAGCTATGGATTGTCTTTTCCTTCTATTGGCAATGTCTTTCACATAGTAAAGATCTTAAAATATATACAGTATGTATCAGAATACAACATATAATATTTATATCAGATCCATACTGCCTTTATTTAAAACAAAAGTACATGATGTCTAGAATATCTGGTCTAAACTTTAAGGAAAAAAAAAGACCAATAAAAAGACCTTTTTTTTTTCTCACTTGATGGAAAGGAGTTTTTGTTTGTTTTTGTTGTTGTTGCTATTTGTTTTTTTTACAAAAACTGATGAAAAGATACATATTATACTGGAAATCTGCAAGCTAGGAGACAATAATTGTTGCTTATACAGCCATAAAGATCAGGTATATGGAGAGTCAGACTTGCAAACAGAGGAAGTAACATTTTATTTAATCATAGTAAACATGTTGACTTCTTTGTATCAAAAGGTAATGTAAGGTATAAGATACATGACTTCATGGGGAACCATTTTAACACTGACAAAAAACAAGTGACACCTGGATAATTAGGTTTATCCCCATTTTTGGAAAACGATATAATGATGACCCTCTACCATCTCATAACATCTAGTTGCACTGCCACAAAGAAGGAGGAGCTGTGCATCCATAACACGAGAGCGATGGGATATTTCTCAAATTTTCAGAGAAGTTGAAGGGGTCTCAGTACTCTGAGTAGAAATCAAAATAGCCTACATTTCTGAATTTGTAGAAGAGAACGTCTGATATTTGAAAAAGCATTTTTAGAAAAACTCCAGTAGATGGCATAAATACCCCTATTTTCAGGTGTTGACTAGCATTCTTAATCATGAGAAGGTTGCTGTAGCTCTCCAGACAGAGGGAGGAGGCTCGGGGAATGTTCTCAGATGCTGTTCAAAAAGCTGCCATCAGCCTGGATTTAGAAATAGGCTTCAGCTTTTGTAAACAGAAGTGACTGGTGTGATGTGCTTGTCATTGGTGGCATCAGAGATTTTATAGGAGTGGAATTTAGAGTTACTGGTGTTCCTTATGTATGTATATATCCTAAACAAAATTATTTTTAAACATACATATATTTAAGAAATAAAATCATGAGTATGGCGTAGTCCCACCAAACTCATGGAAATTAATTGCTGAAGCCTTGCAAATAACCACTAATTAAGTAATCTACCTAATATGGGCAAAGAATCCCTGTTTGACCCAAAGAGATTGTCCAGATTCATGATGCTTTCTTACATAAGATATTATAAACCAGATTACATAATTTTAGCTAGCATCATCTACTAATGTTTTCCTTAGTCATGTAGCTCCAATCACTTCACATCGTCTGAATATTCTAATTCTTTTCCAGGACTTCTCTACTGCTAGCTCTCTCTCTCATACCAGGCTGTCTTTCTACCCAAAGAAATGTTTGTAGTCGGTAGATAATAATGACTGGCCACCATAAGGGACATCACTTTCCATGTGTTCACAAAAATGCACATACACACTCATACCATTGTATCATTTCTGTGTCAGCTGGGGCATTTTAATCACAAAGATTTGGGCAAGGAGAGGTTTATTTCTTCTATAGCAAGAAATCCAGATATAGACTCTTCTGTTGGTTCAGTGCTTAACGATGTCATCAGGGCTGGTGTTTTTTTCTATCTGTCCACTCTTTCATCTAATTTGTAAGCAGCCCCTCATGTTCATAGGGGGATGGAGCTTCTCCAGATGTGGCCTGCTGACACAGCTGAGTGTCAGAGCATGCCTCCCCTTCCAGCAGTGGAGAAAATGTTCTGGAAAAGCCCTCAGGAGATGCCCTTTTACATCTCCTTGTGGAAGGCTCTTTGTGGTATGTGAGAAGGCATTTGCTTCAACTAAGTTATATTTATCCACTGCAGATGGGTTGGACCCCTGTGGCACACGATCTCATAGCACGTAAACACAGCCAGAGCGTGGAAGAAGAGAGGCCAGGATGTTGGGCTGGCATCCAGAGGTGGCAACATCTTTTATAGTCAGGCTTAAGTCACTTAGTTCCACATTAATGAGGCCTCCCTTGATCACCCAAATGCATTCCATTTCCATTCCCCTTGCTCTCATCATCATGTTCTTTCCCCACATCCTGACTTCTTTATTCCAAGAATATATTCCCTTTCAAAAATGTTTTCATTGTTTCTCTACTGTCTCCCTTCCCCTGCTATAAAGTGAGTCCCTGTAGGGCAGAAACACTGTCTGTCTGTTCATCACCATTTTCCTAGTGCCTGGAACAATTCCTCATGAGTGTTAGATGTAATTATTTAAGAAATAATGAATGGATGTAAATATTAATAGAGGCATCCTGATCTTTACTAGCTTCTTTTTTTTCTTTTAGCAATATAGAGGAGGTTAATTAGGAAGGATGTTTTCCTCTTGGGACGTGATTCTGGCATAGAATAAAGATTCTTCAGAAACTTAACAAAACAAGAGAACATTAGAGATGGAAGGAGGAACTTGGGAGGTCGGGTTAGCTATAGAAAATAATATTCCTTAGAAAGATAGAGTTGGCTGGACCACAGCTGAAGAAATAGGAAGATTGGACCCTCAGTGAACCTGGAAAGGATGGGGGTTTGGTTTCAGTAGGAAAAGCACTTTTTCTATGTAGTTGCTTCTGGCTTTTTCACTTAGGAGCTGTGCTACATTGGGCAATTTACAAGTTTTCTGTGAACTTTAGTAACATCATGTCTAAACTATGGCTGCAGGATCTGTGGATCTATTAGAAAGAACATGAGCATTGAGGCCAAAAATCTGAGTTGAAATGTTGATTCCAGCAACAGTGGCTTTTTTTCTTCGTTAATTTTCTTAACCTTTAACCTGGACTTCTTTGAACTTTGGTTTCTTTAAGGGCGAAGTAGATATTTAGAATACTGAATACCACAATGGGTCTGTTACAGCTGACTGTTAATGTCTGATGATGTGGATCCAATTTTTCCCAAATTTTAAAAGTTGATAACTTATTCATGAAACACACACACACAACCCAGTAGTGTGCTAAGAAAACCATGCCGTCTAGATCAATTTTTCTGAGACTAGGTAAATTGCCACCACTGTATTCCCTATCAGCACTTTTTATTTCTCCTATTATATTAATTAGTTACTCTTAAATATTTATCTCTGTAAGATATTGAAAGCTACAGAAAGTCAGGGGCATTGTCATTCTCGCATTCTCTCACTCTCTCAAGCATCTGCCACAAGCCATGGCAATATGTACTAAACAACTATGTGCTGAAAGAATGAATAAACAAAATGTTTGCCATGAGAATAAGAAAATTTCTGAAAACAACTGCCTTACGATTCTATCCTACATGAAAATCATTCCACAAAAATGGATAAATCCATGACACACAAGAGTCCCAAGGCAAGGGATACAACACCCATTGAGAAGCAATGGATTTCTCCACAAATGCATACAGAATGCCAGAAGCAAATGCCAATGGTAAAAAGGAAGAGTGGATTATGTGGACATTTTATTCTCAAAAGTTGTGATATTTGCTGATAGAGACTGGAACTGTTACCAGGTAGGTACTAACTACTGGTAAAGATAGACGCTCTTAAGAAATGAGTAGACGGTGAGGTGCAGTACTGACGATAAAATGGTTTACTAAGGACAGCTCTTTCAAGAATCCCCTCTGCCCAGTTTTCAAAAAGATCTGTTGAGCAGGTACAGATTATGTAATATTTTACCTTGGTAGGGAAGTCCACAGTTACTGCAGTTTTTCTCTGGATTGAAGAAGTATATACTGTGAGCAAATTTTCTTGTCTGTAATAATATTTGCTGCTTCTTGTTGTTGTTGTTTCACCTAAACTAGCCAGGAATTTTGAGCAGTTCTAAGACAAGAAGTTTTTACGGTCACCCCTTCATCTTCTGTGAATTGGAAAGTAAAAGGTTTCTAGACATTTTGTCTGGACTTTCTAGAAAAAAATGTGGTTTTTTTTAATATTTTATTTATTTATTTGAAAGAGAGAGAGAGCACGAGTCGGGAGGAGGAACAGAGAGGGAGAGGGACAAGCAGACGCCCTCCTGAGCATGGAGCCCAATGAGGGGCTCAATCCCATAACACAGAGATCACGACCTGAGCTGAAATCAAGAGTTGGAGGCTTAGTTGACTGAGCCACCCAGGTGCTCCTTTTGACTGTTTTAACAAAAGAATCCATAAGACACTACTTAATAGTTAAAGAATAGTGAGACCCGAGTCTACGCCAGACCTGCACTCTCCTCCAGTTTCCACCACTTGGCTGGGTTACTTTGGGCAAGTCATTTCACCTTCCTAGCCTTCAATTTCTTCAAAATGAAGAAGTTTGGGTGGTTTCTAGGTTTCTTTTCAGTTTTAAATTCTTAAATAAGAGAAAGAAAGAAAAAAAAAGAATCCTTTGGAAATGTAGATAACCAAAATCAGTTTAAGAATGGTGTCTGCTTTCATCTCAGCATGCTGCCTTTGTTAAGTTCATCAAAATATTCAATAAGAAATTTTACGATATTGGAAATAAGATGAAAATGCAAACTGGATATTATAGTTAGATGTGGGCAGTGTATAGGTCTCATCACTCAGAGATTTAAAAACAAACTTTAGTTCTATTGTATTTGACTCTTTTATCAATGGCTTTAATGTTTTTTTAATTACGTCAGTCTTTAAAAGTCTTAGTAAAATGAAGCAAAATTCTCAAACGTATTTTATACCCCAGCACATAAGCTACCTATGAAATTGTTATGCTTTTGGAAAAAGAGGGAAAATGAAGGATTTAAATGAAATGGTAACAAAATTCATAAGTTTTAATATATTTCTCATGAATGCAATATACTTTGATAAAGCACACTACAGAAGCTCATTTATTTCTATATAATTTCTATCCTTTTCATTTCTACAAACCTGACTGAAAACACAAATATTGTTGGTTTGAGGGATTTTTTTCCTGATATATTGAGAGGATTTTCCCCGAAGTTTGTATGTTCCCAAAGTGTATGTCTTTTAACCACTGAGTTTTTGAGGTAGAAGCCGTGGCCTCTGACTCATTGCCTTCGGTTTCCAACAGCACATTTTGTTGTATCATGATTAGGTATGAACAAGCTTTCCGAGTAGGACACATCACAGTTTGGTCTCTTTGTCTCTTTTTCCAGAAAGTTTGTTGAATAAATCTCTTAGACGAATAGACACGCGCACACTCAGAATGAGGTGGCAGACCATGGTTAAGGCAGTATCGTGGGCACAGATGCAGCGAAGGATGGAGAGGGAGAAGCTTATCCTTGTTGACCAACAAGCATCAGAGACCCTCCAGACAGAGGGAGCAGGAAATGGAGAGCTAATAAGCTGTCTGCACAACATCTGCCTCAGCTCTCTCCCAACACAGGCAGCAAAGGGCTTCCCTCAGGGAAAACTGGATAACCTACCCCTGCCAAATTCTCCAGACACCAAAAACCCGTAAGGGAAAGGCTAAGACTCTTGGAAGACATCATGTGAGCACTTTGAATCTGAAGCATGAGTCATTTTTATTTAGAGAATTTAAAGGTACTTCTTTGATTATTGCTCTCTCTCATTCTTTGTTCTCTATTTCATGGAATTAATATTAAGTAAACATGGTGGTTTCTGGATACATGATTGCTCTCTCTCTCTCGCTTTTCTCTCTCTCTTCCCACCCCCCCTTCTCTTATATGTGTTTTATTTGGGGGGTAGTTTTATTCATTTTTTAAAATTTAGTTCTAGGCAAATTAACTTTATCATCATGATAATTAATCCTTCTTCTATATCTGTTCAGGTCTTGAGCATTTCGAGTTAGTAGTTCCAGTATTTGTTGTAATTAATGTTACAATTGTTTATTTTTAGCAACTTTTCTCATTTTAGAACTATACTAGGTAGAACTCGAGTTTCTTCTAGCTGAAGGAACAGATTTTTTAAAGTTTTTTTTTCTTATTTCTTGCAGTACCTCTTTTCAAAACTTTATTACTTATTCTCCTCAAATAGTCTTTGACTCTTGATGAACTGTGAATGTGTTTAATGTGAGAGTCTAAATTAGTATTGGTAAATGGGATGGGCTTCCTCACCTGCTACAGTCTTGGTGTTACCTGGTGATCCAACCTACTGTTGGTTTCAGAGGCCTGGCTAGAGAAAGCAGACTGGCCTGTGAGGCTGGTCAAGATCTCTCTAGGTTGGCAGGGATCTGGCTTTCAGTGAAGGAGGAGCTCCTTGATTGTTGTTATAGGAAATTACCTGGGGACATTCCTCTGTTTCTCTTTCTGGCTTCCATTTCTCATGTTGGAAGTAGCAGTCAACCTACTTCATTTATAAATCTGCTCTTACAGTCTTATTGACGGCAGACACTAATGCTTAGCCTCTGAAACTGGACTCTGAAACAGCCATTCTGAAATCCTTGGTCATAATCCTTCTCTCTTGCCCATGGGATATTTATCCCAGTTTTTGCTGTCTCTGTCTAAGGGTTTTCCTGTATATACATACATATCTCATATTTTCTGCAGATTACGAGTTCAGCAATTCAATTCTCTTTTTTTCTATCATTTGGACATCTTCTCTTTTTAGGTCCCCCAATAGTATCCATAGAGGTTGTCTAGTGGCTATGGATTCTCTTATTCTTATAGTTCTTTCATTTTAGTTGGATTTTGGTAGTGAAGAAAGATGTACCCATCAGCTTTTCTGAACCTAGGTCCCAAGCCTATCTCTAAAATTTACATTCAACTGTATCTACTTTAGTGGGAAACCAAAGTAATAATGGTAGGGGGAAAAAAAAACTCACTGATGAATATGAGAATTAAGATAAATGGGCTCTTGGCTTTTGACTAGAGATTTGGACTGCATGTTGAATGGAGATCACTGGGATGAGGCAGCAGAAAACAGGCGGTGGATTAACAGGATATTTGGAAATAATTATTTACTGGGATTAAAAAAAAAAAAAAGAACCCATTAGGCCATACTATTGCAGCTCAACACTGTAGGGCCTTGGGGAAGTAAAAAAAATAATAATATTGCACCAGAACATCTTCTATCATCCATATGATGAGCCCTTTCCACTCTTCCCACTTACAAATCAACTCGCATGAGAGCAAAACAACAAAACAAAAAACCTCCCTCATGTTACAATTAACTGTAGATTATAGAATTTCAAAATAGAGGGATGGGTTACTGTCCTACTTTTATCTTTTAAAAATTTATTTATTTATAAGATTATTTCTTTATGAATCATGGTAACCCCAATGCTACCCTTAAATGCTCCTCTTCTCTATGCAGCATCTTGGATTCTCTATTTCATTGTTTTTCATTGTTGACCTCCTAATATTTTACTTCAGACAGCTGATATAAACTAAACATAGATTTTTAATCTATTTTTTTATAAAACCCAAGTATCTTTTATCAATCAGGATTTATATGTCTGGTATTTTTTTTTCAAATGTTTGTACCTTGTTTTAGAATATCTCTGCTAGATTATTTTTATCTTGCACACTAGCTCATTTTAACTGGAATTCTCATAATAGATACATTCTGAATGTAATACCCATGACTACCTCTATTTTCAGCATTCATTCAACTTTATCTCCTCATTTTCCACCATATTGAAAACTATGCTATCATTTTTCAAATGTACAATTTTATCTGTATTTTTGGTCATATTCAATATTCTTCATGCTGCTATACTACCTTCTCCATTGCTCTTGTCTCAGACAATTGAAAGGAACTTCCCCAGGAAGCACAATAGTATCACCTAGTCCAAAACAACGCCATCCTAAACCACAGGATTAACACCCTTTCAACACTTACTACTCTGCCCACTGAGCCAGTTCTCTCAGGTTATAACTTCCTGGTGACCTTCATAGAAAAAAAGACCTTTACACTTTTATTACCCAATTCACTGAGGAGTCTTATACTATTGTCTCTTTGTTCCATATTTAAACTAAAGCACAACATCTTTTCTTTACTGGCTCACAATAGACAGAATGGTATTGCATAAAGCATCCTGCTCTCAGACTGCACTCACAGTAATTATCTTTGCCAACAATTTCATTTTCTGCGTTTTCCCTTGTGTAATGTCTTAGCAATTGTGTGTGGTTGGTTGCTCTATCCAAATGGCTTTCAAGCTGAACACATGCCTCAAATTCACTTAAGCATTTGGGCAGCATGGGAATTATCTATTACTTAGGGTACTCTTTCAGACCATATTTCTATTAGTGAAATACTCATGCCCTCCCTAATCAGAGGGGAAAAAAATGGCGTAAGGTCGCTATGTGTGTGAGTTCAAGACAAAAGCATTTGAATTCTACAAATATCTCAATGCATCCTGAACATTTAAATCATTCAGCTTCTGCCAGTGTAATCACAGCTGTGAAAATTGAATTAAGGTCTCTCTAATTTAGGTATCCTTATTTGACTTTGATCTTCATGTATCTTCTCCTTTTTGCTCTCATTTTATTCATTTATTTATTTTTGGCAAGCATATAAGATATGTATACTTTAGTGAGATTTTTCAGAAGTGTCCTATAATTGTTATAATGTCCAAAATTATAAGATGTCAAGTGATCAGGCAGGGAAGCTGTTCCATATATAAAAATTGCCCCCAAAAATTGCCATGAAATATTCATATCTTATTACCTCTGAGCCAACAAATGAAGAAACAGGATGGTGAGGACGTGTTAAAATAAAATTCCAGTTCCATGTTAAAAATGTTGTCTTTTAAACAAATATCTTGGGGAAAGGCAGAAGTAGAAGTTTTAAAGAAGCATTCAATGATTGTCCTCAGTATAAAAGAAACACAGTTTCATTCTCACAAAAAGAGAAAACATAAAAATTATATATACAGGTTTCCCTCACTATCCAAAAGTAGAACATTTCTATGAAACATTGAGTTTGGCTGAAATGGCATAAAGCAAAGAAGCAATTATTTGAAAAACTTTTGAGCATACCCAGACCCCCAAAAATCACCTTTCTTAGGTTTTTCTGATACCTTAAGATGCATCTTGCTAATGGAAGCACAAAATACATCAAGATAAAGCCCAGATGCTCACAGACACAATTCAGAGCTATGAGGCTGGAAGCTGAGATGCTGAGCCTGAGCCTGGTGGTGGGGGGTGGGGGGTGGGGGGTGGGGGGGTGGGGAAACACTCCCCAGGCTAGGTCCCGGGCTAGGTGCTCTGTGTGCGCTACCTCTGCGAGGCTCCCTGCAAAACCAAGACCAAACACAATCTTTACTTTTTGCCTTTTCCAGTAAAAGCAAAAACCCCTTTCAGATTTCTTTCTGGGTAGTGAAAATAGGTATTAATATAGGTCTTCAGCAAAAGTCAAGTATCCTAGAGCAAACTTTCGAAAAGCAGAGGATGTGTGTATCTAGAACCCCACCATCCAGCTTCAACCTTCAATTACATTTACACCAGTCTCTCTCTCCCTCTCCTCCACCCCCTTCTTTCTCTTTGTTTCCAGCACTCTAGTTGAGTTCTTACTTTGCAGAATGCTTTATATCTTTAATTTATTTCACTAAGAAGAAAATATGAAACTTCTTCATGGTATTATTCTTTTAGAGATAGATATAGACTACTTTATTGTACTGAATGTATATGGATTTCTGTTTCTCTGTTCTGCTGCTGGATATTTGCATTTGGGGAAGAGATTTCCCTAATGACAACATTTTTAGCAGCATAGGCCCATGCAGCAGCCCCTTCCTGATTCCTGTCATGTGGATGTGGAATGACAGTGTGAGTGAGCACAACCTCCCAGAGATGGCAGAGTGACAGTCCAGATGGAACTTGAAACCGTGGCAAATTTGTGGGGCAGAGTCATTATAACAGAACTCAATTTCCCAGCTCAAACATCTATGAGGAAACCCCCACCTATAAGTCAGGATGAATGAATCCAGTCCAAGGTGGATGATAGGAGGGCCCAGCTTTGTCTCTTGCTCTCATTTCTCCTGACAGCTCTGCACCACCAGGCTTTAATACTGACGACAATTCTCACATGGAAGCAATGACTTCCTTTTGCTTTCTGATGGCCCAAGACACTTGCCTTCATTGATTGGAGTTTCTCCCATCATCTGCCTCTTCACATCTTAAACTCACCTTTCTGACTAAAAATGACAGACCTTTCTCTTTTAGTACCCAGCTCGTCACAGAAGCTTTTCACTGGGATTCCATTTTCTCTTCTTTGATTCCATTTAATCCCCTTCCCATTCCACTGGTAATGCCATTCATTATGTTCTTGGACCCCATCTGTAGACACATTCAAATTCTTCCCAGCATGCTTCCATGATCAGTATAAGTGAGAACCTTAGCTGGATACCTGCTTAGGTGACCTCCGATATTTTACGGAGGTTAAAGAAATCTTTTTCCCCCCCAAAAGGAGAAATTTCAGAGATACCCTGGGATAAACAAGTCACACACCTGGATTAGAATATGTATCCTGTTAAAGGTGTATCTGGGACTGTATTTAACATATATTGCTTCATGTGCAAAAAATTAGTTTACTTCTTCCTAAGCTAAAGAGAACTCATGATTCTGAATTCACAACTTGATGTGAGTTAAGGAATATAATAAATAAGTGCATTCAGATGTATCAGGTTCTCTCTGTCTAATCTTATTTGGGGGAGACATGGCTAAAATTCTCATTATTAGCCATTGTTCTCTTATCCCTTAAGAAAGAGGACCCAGGAGTTAAACTGATATGTCAACCGCCCATCTAGAAATCACATTTTACAACCTTTCTTGTAGCTGACAGCAAGTGAATGTAGTCAGGCTTTGAAGAAGGTTGTACAGAAGGGGTTGCACTAGGATGTGTGAGTCCCAGGCTGTCTACTTTCAGATGAGTGACACCATCCTGCAGGGTAAGCCACGTTCCCCTCATTGGTGAAATTTACCCTTCCCCTCCACTAGGCCCCTGGTCAGAACACTAGCTCCTTCCCTTTCTGCAGTTCATAGAGCAGTCACCACCATGCCCTTCCTAGGAAAAGGCTACTACATTTTTCTCATGTCTCATTGTCATGAAATACTTAACTGTGGTCCCTGCTTTCAACATTTTACCAGAGAAAAGTAGGATTCTCTGTGTGGAGACCCTTGCCTTCAAAAAGAATCCTCTCATTTTTCCTAATTTCTTTGTCCTTCCTAAGGTTTGGCCTGAGAGAGTCTGAAGGACAGAGATGCAATCCTGCTCACCCTCATTCCTCCCCTAAAACTATCTGTCCGCTCATCTTGGAACTTGTTAATAATGCCTGCAATACATGGCTGGTGGGAGCAGCGTGAAGGGCCCACAGAGGTGTCAGTACTTTAGAGTTACATACAGTCCTTCATCTTTTTTGACCTCCATTTCCCACGAGTCCTTGACATAGCACTCCGGGATCTCAACCCCCCCCCCCCCCGTTAGTCCATATGTGGGATGGTTTTGAGAAAGCAAAAATGCTTTTTGATTTCTCAAGTTGTTACAATGCTCTCACAAATGATTTCTGTGTGTCGCAGAAAGAGTGCCAAGGTAAATTAGAGAGGAAAGAAAGAAAGGAGATGATTCGTACGTAATATTCCCGCTATACCTCCAGCCACGGCACAAGGTGGGTTATTTCACTGGGTTTTCTCGCTTTTCCTCTGTGCACGTGTTCCCTTTCCCCCACCTCCCCCTGTGGCGACCTTCCAGAGTGTACTCTCTTTGGCGCTGCAGAAATGCTGCATCAGCAGAGAGAGAGGAAACCAGAAGTAAAAAGGCCGGCGTGAGAGGGAAAGCCGAGTGAAAGAAGCTGGATCATTTTGCTTAGTGAAGAGCCTGACAGGGAGAGCAAAAGGAAAGTAGAGAACCAGGGGGAGCTAGGAATGGCCGAAAAACCTTCAGAGCGGTAGCAACTTGGAGGCTCCTGAGCATTGTATGCGCGGCATCTGAGAGGAAAACGAACAGGAGTATGAGAAGGGTTGCTGCATAGTGATTTATTTTTTAAAATTATTCTGAATGCAAGGTAAAAATTATGATTATTGTATTTTTTGGAGCTATTCAATGATTCAAATAAACATCAAAACAAGCACTGGAATCGTGTGTCTGTAACTGACAACAGACTTCCACGCTGGACTTCCATGTGGGTTTTGGATATGAAGGTACAACACTCAGCTCTACTGTCTGAGAATAAGATCACTACCTTAAACTTGCTACCCTCAAAACATAATCTAGATCCTCGCCGCTCCTTATCATCACTCCGAGCTCCCCTCCACCCTCATCCAAGCTTTATCACCTTCCAGCCGGTTTATTGCCGCGGATGGATAACTGGTCTCCCCCTTCGCATTGCTTCTGCTTTTGCTTTCCGAAGTGTACTCTCTCAAGAACTGATCTTTTTTTTCTTTAACACATCAGCCAGAAAGTGTTATTAAACTGCACAAAACTCTACAGTAGCTTCTTATCTTACTCAGCAAAGAATCCAAACTTGTAATAATCTGCAAGACCCTGCATGGTTTACACACTGAAATCTCTGGCTTTTCCTCCCACACTCTAACTCTCCCACCCTCCTCTTCATCCGTACTGGAGATTTTGCTCTTTTGCTGTTCCTCAAGAATGCACTAGCCTCAGGGTCTCTTGGCTTACTGTTTCTTCTGTCTGCAATTTTCACTCATTGTGCCGCCAGGGAGCCACAGATTTCATGCTCTCACTTTTTTCAATTCTCTTTTAAAATATGAAACTATCAGGGAGGTCTATCTTGCCTCCCCTATTTAGAATAACAAGCTTACCTTCTTTCTGTGTTCTTGATTCTGCATATACCTAATTTAATTTATTTTTTCTTCATAGCACTTATCACTCTCTGACATATTATGCAGGTGTTTATTTATTTTCTTGGTTTTTTTTTTTTTATCACCCACAATTAGAACTTAAGCTTTATGAGTTTTGTTTTCTCCTAAATGGCCTGTGCCTAAAAAGTGCCTGGCACTCAGTAAATGTTTGTTGAATGAAAATAAACAATGGTATATTCTGGAAAAAAAAAAAAAAGAGTGTAGTGAGGGAGTGACCCAGTTTGAGCCATGTAGCATTCAGAAAATATTACAAAGGCTATGAATCAATTCTGGGAAGATGGTGACAAGTCCGGCATAGTTGCTGAGACTTCTTACTCCTCTAATAAAAAATAAGCAGAACCAGTAGGATAGCAAGATCAACAAACCCAAACATGACATCTCCAATAAATCTTGGTGACAATATATAGGTGGCTAGGGTCAAAGCAAGGCGGCTACAAGGCCCATGTGCTGTAAGTGCATGTGTATGGGGAAGCAGGGAAAAGCAAAGAGGTATCTGATGGATAGTAAAGAAGTCTTCTTCCGTTAAACACATAGACTTCTCTTCTCTGAAATGGCTTTAGGAGATCCCAATTAGCAAATGGAATGCAAAAGGATCATAGTAAATTCTGAAAGCATGCTGGGATCCAAACACTTTTGAAACTAACAATATGAAGCTTTCTTCCAAAACAAAGCCAGGCATTGAAGGGAAAATGATATCTATAATATCCAAAGAAACAAAAAATTACAGATAAAGGAGAGGAAGGAAAGAAGGCAGATCTCAGGAGGAAGGAGTACACATTTTTTATTTTTTTTGCTCGCTCAATGAAAACGATACAAGAGAGTTCTAAAGCAATAGAAGTGGAAAAGTTATCTTGCCCTTTCTCTCCATTCTAAAGATACAGAAAAACTTTTTTCATTTAAAATACTTAATAAAAGTAATCGCAATAAAATTCTACATACAAATATCGGGCATAATAAAGTCCTTATAGGTTTTAAAAATCAAGTCCCCCCAAAATTGTGACTTAAATTTCAAAATGGACTAAAGGCATTAAAAAGTAATGGAAACCATGAAAGAATAACTTAATTCATATTTTTAAAACCTCAAAATCAGGAGATTGGTCTAAAGCATGAGCTCAGAAGAGGGGACATAAAATTCAGGAAAAAAGAAAAAGAAAAAAAAATTCAGAAAGCAAGATAAAACTAGAAAAAACACAAGAACAAAAATATAATGGATACTGTCTTAGTTATAGAAGATGAGAAGAATCATTTCTAAAATTTAAAAATAAATGGAGAGGAATAAAGATGGATTCAAGGTAAGTAATAGATATAGAAATTAGACAAAAGGATCATCATACATTTAATAAAAGTCCAAAAAGATAAAACAAAAGCAATGGAACAGACTCATACACACACAAAAAATTTATTCAATAGAATATTCATAAAAGACAAAAAACCTGAACATTAAACTAAATATTTAAAAAACCAAATATATACCTAAGAAAATTCTGAAACTTCATTTTGTGAAGCTACATGTTACAAAATCAATTGTAAAAATTAGCTGTAGCTCCAGATAAATGGAGACATGCTCTGTGCAGATGGAGAGGAAGACTCAGCATTGTCAAGATGTGAATTCTTCCCAAATTGATTTATAGATTCAACACAATCCTGAACAAAACCCTAAGAAGTTCTTTTGTGAAACCCAACAAACTGATTCTAAACTTTACATGAAAAGGCAAAAGACCCACAATAATCAAGTCAATATCAAAGGGGAAGAACAAAGTGGGAGGACTGACATACTCACCTTCAACACTTATTATAAGACCACAGTGATCAAGACAAGGTGAAATTGGTGGAAGAACAGACATATAGATCAATGAGATAGAGTAGAGTGTCCAGAAATAGACCCACACAAACATAGTCAACTAATCTTTGACAAAAGAGAAAGATAATTCAGAGGGGAAAAGAGTGTCTGTTCAACAAATGGTGTTAGAACAATGAACATCAAAAGAAAGAAAGAAAGAATTGGACACAGATCTTACATGCTTCACAAAATTGAACTCAAAATAGATCACAGACCTAAATATAAAATGCAAAGCTATAAAACTCCTAGAAAATATGTAGAAGAAAATCTAGATAACTTTGGATTTGAGGATGACTTTTCGGATACAATGCAGAAAACACAAACCACAAAGGGAAAAAAATGATCTGTTGGATTTCTTTAAAATTAAAAACTTCCACTCTGTGAAAGATGTTGTTGAGAAAAAAAGAAGACAAGCCAGAGATTCAGAGAAAGTCTTTGCAAAACACATGGCTGTTAAAAGACTAATATACAAATATACAAAGAACAGTTAAAAAATTAACAGTAAGAACATGAACCACCCAATTTAAAAATGGGTAAAAGACCTGAAAAGATACTTTGTTAAAGAGATATCAGATGGCAAGTAAACATATTAAAAGATGCTCAACATCATATGTCACCAGGGAATTTGCAAATTAAAACAAGAATGAGATACCACTATACATCTATTCAAATGGCTAAACTCTCACACACTTGACAACACCAAATACTGAAGAGAATATGGAGCAACAGGAACTCTCATTCATTGTAGGTAAGAATGCAAAATGGTACAGTCACTTTGGAAGACATGGATGGTTTCTTGCAAAATCAAACATACCCTTACTCTGTGATCCAGAAATTGTTCTCTTTGGTTTTACCCAAAGAAGTTGAAAACTCATGTCCACACAAAAATCTGCACAATGTATGTTTGTGGCAGCTCCTCATAATTGCCCAAAGTTGGAAAAACCAAGATGTCCTTCAGTAGGTGAATTGATAAACTGGTGAATCCAAACAGTGGAATATTATACAGTGCTAAAAAGAATTGAACTATTAAGTCATGAAAGCACATGAAGGAATCTTAAATGCATACTACTATGTTAAAAAAGCCAGTTTGAAAAGACTACATGTATGATTCCTACTATATAACATTCTAGAAAAGGCAAAACTATGGAGACAATAAAAAGATCAGTGATGACCATGGGTTGGAGGGTAGAATGGATGAATAAGCAGGGCACAGTTGATTTTTACTGCAGTAAAATAGTCTATGAAACTATAAATGAGGTTTATGTGTCATTAAAATTTCATTTAAACACATAGAATGTACAACACCAAGAGTGAACTTTAATGTAAACTACAGATTTTGGATAATTATGATGTGTCAATGTAGGTTCATCAATTGTAACAAACTATGTAGTTCTCTGGCAGAGGATGTTGATGGTGAGGGCGGCCATGAGTGTGTGAGAGCAAGGGGTAAGTGAAAAATTTCTGTACCTTCTGCTCAATTTTTCTGTGAACCTAAAACTACTCTAAAAAATAGTCTATTGAAAGAGGAAAGAAAGAAAAAAGAAAGAAAGAAAGAAAGAAAGAAAGAAAGAAAGAAAGAAAGAAAGAAAGAGAGAGAGAGAGAGAGAGAGAGAGAGAAAGAAAGAAAGAAAGAAAGAAAGAAAGAAAGAAAGAAAGAAAGAAAGAAAGAAAGAAAGAAGAAAGAAAGAAAGGCACTTGGGTGGTTTAGTCAGTTGAGTGTCCGACACTTGATCTCAGCTCAGCTCTTGATATCAGGGTCATGAGTTCAAACCCTGCATAGGGCATGGAGCTTAATTAAAAAAAAAAAAAAAGGAAGGAAGAAAGAAAGAGAGAGAGGAAAGAAAGAAAGAAAGAAAGAAAGAAAGAAAGAAAGAAAGAAAGAAGAAAGAAAAAAAGAAAGAAAGAAAGAAAGAAAGAAAGAAAGAAAGAAAGAAAGAAAGAAAGAAAGAAAGAAAATACCAAGGCATGAAAAGACATGGAAGAACTTTAAATGCATATTGGTAAGTGAAAGAAGCCAGTCTGAACGAGTGCCTACTATACGATAGAAACTATTTGATATTCTAGAAAAGAAAAGCCATGGGCACAGTAAATAGGTCAGTGGAGAGGGAGGGAAGAAGGGAGGAATAGGTAGAGCCAAGAGAACTTTTAGGGCAGTAAAACTCTTCCGTATGACACTGTAATGGTGAGCACATGTCATTATACGTTTGTCAATACTCACAGAGTGAAGCCTAATATAAGCTGTGGACTTTAGTAGGATAATAATGCATCAATATTTGCTCATGAATTGTAGCAAATATAATACATTAATGCAAGATATTAATAATATGGGAAATAGGGGCCAAGAGGAAGGGGAAGATGGAAACTCTCTGTGCATTCCTTTGAATTTTTCTGCAAACATAAAACTGCTACAAAGATAATCTATTAATTGGGAAAAAGTAAATATAAAAATTAAACTTTCCAGAAAATAAAAATCAGTTGGGTGTCTAGGCAAAAATGACTAATTCAGATTGTCATCAGGCTGTAATAGCCACTCTCTATTCCAGAAAGCAATGATCTAGCACATTTAAGATAATATAGGGAAGAAAATGTGACTAAAATATTCTGCATGTAGCCAAACTTATCTTTACTTATGAAGGTCATGAAAACAAACACGTTTGAAAGTGCAAGAACTCAGAAAATACTATTCCTAGGAGCTTTCCTGATCAATCTACCTCAAGCTTGAAATAGCCAAAATTATTGAAATGATATCCACATAAAGACTGGTGAATTATGTCTCTGTCAGTGGCATATTGATGGGTGTGCAAATGGTAGGAGCTTTTCCATTCTGGCACAGAGGTGTATTTTATCCTTGTAATTGTTCAAAATTGTAAGTTCATGGTGTTAGAGTCAATTTCATTATTGTTTACATTCTCTATAAATATTGCATCGACTTCTTACAGTACACCAGGGCCAACCACTACCACCAGCCCAATTTGATACATCTCATAAATCAGACAGTCCTTTGTAGAGTTTTAAAAAAGAGAGAAAAATATAGAACATGCTCATTACCCTGGGGGTAAAACAATCCTTACTCTATGGGCTCTGCTCCCAAAACCCAGTTCCCTATTTCGAGTAGTTTACTGGAAATCCTTAAATAATGGAGGCAGAAGCATATACACCTTATGTTCCAAAGCCATTACCTTCAGGACCAATTGTGTTTTTAGTAGAAGAAAACCTGCAAAAAACCAAACCTAACAAATTTAACCACTTTTGTTGGGGGAAAAGTAAGATCCTTATTCAAAACATAAAGGGCATAAAGAAATTGCATGAGAAAAGCAAAGTTGGTGGTGGGGGGACTTTTTTTTTTTGCCTTTAGATTTCCAGAAATGTTTTTATATCTTCTAAAGAGCACTCCTACAATGAAGTAGGTACTATTTCATTCACTGTCTTCCCAGACCTATTTCTCCATTACCCAGGATGCACACACACACACACACACACACACACTCACAACATTGTAGACACTACTGAACAAGAAATCAGGCCACTCCTGTGTTTCTCTTCAAATTGATGACTCTGTACCCTTAGGCCACTAACAATCACATTGGAGTTCAGTTTCATCATTTGTAACATAAATGAGGTTTGGAATAGATGATTTCCAGCATCTCTATGTAAGCTAAGCAGAAGTAATTGTGTGGGGGAACATGGTTAACAGATGAGGTGAGGTAGTAAGATGTAATAGTAAGGAATTGCATATTGGTCACAGGATCAGTTTAAGGTATAAAATCTGGAAACACCCACTTCACATCTTTGAGCTTAGTTATAAAATAGGAACAAGTTACTTTACAGAGTTGTGCAACAGGTTTGACATTTTCTTGTAAAATACTAGATATATATTAATGTCATTAAACTAGATATATAAAAAACATTTTTAAATGTCTGAGCTACATTGGGGAATGTGCTGAACTTGGAGCTGTAAAATGCAGAAGTATGCAGAATTCTAACTTGGGAGTCTGGTTAGGGAAAAAAAATAACAAAACCCTCATCGGTACTGTTAAAAAATACTAATTAGCTTCTTGCCTTTTCTCCTTACTTCATTACCCAAAACTGGAAAATTATTATTTTTTTCCTCCAAACCAAATCTGGCTTCTTGAGGAATTGGTTTCTTCTGGGGATCAAGGTCTCATCTACTCTAGTCTGTTCAAAGCCACTCCTGCAACTTCAGCAACTAAAACCGGAGTTATTTTATTGTGGTGAACTTGAATGAACCATGCACAAATTGTAAGCAACCTTTTGCCCAGTTTTTCCCCATGTACAAAAATACAAGCATTTAATCATTTCCTATGAATCAAAAATAACTCGCAAATAGAAAACACAACTATCTCAATGTTTTGCCTCTAAGAAAACACAGAAAAACTGATAGACAAGGAATATAAGGTAGGTGAGCATAAACATGAAAGTCATGACCAACTCATTTATCTTGGTTATCAACCTTTGATCCTTGCCGCATATCAAGTTTCATATCTTCACTGAAGAGGTTGATGTGCACAGTGAAGGGATGGCGTGATAAATATGAAAAAGTAAGAAAAAAGTAAGAGAATGTGAGAAAAAGTAAAATTGCTAAGTGTTTCAGTAAACCAAGTCTTACTAGGGATCACCACATTGAAGTTCTTTCTGGCAGAATTACAGTTAACTAAAATCTGGCTCCCGTTCTAGTAGCTGAATGCAAGTTATATTTAATAGGCTGGCAACTGGGTTCTGTGTTAATTACCATGGAAACAAGATACAATCAATCACTAGACAAAATTAATGCCTAGTCATTGCTATATCTTTCAAACCTCATGCACAAAGACAGATTTAAGTTTGAAATACGCCTTCAATGGGATATATGTTTTCAGAGGGGATATATGAATATGGATATATGAAGAGCAGCAGACAAAGTAAAAAGTTATTATAAGACAAAGTACGTTAGTGTAGATATTTTTAAGTACCTTCAAACTACGTTGATTTTGTTCATGACAATTTGAATTTACATTAGTTAATCAATTAACCCCGTATAAGGTCTCTGAAGCATGAACTCTCAAATATACTTCTCCTAGCCAGGCTCCTTTATGAAGTCATGTCTCCACATTCCCTAACTTATTATGTATCCCACAGCCCCATCTTCAAATTATATTTTTTAAGTAAAAACAAGACTGCTGAAATATTTGGTATTTGGTGGTCGTTCTGTAATATGATAATTCAAATGGTTATAAATGTACTGTGGGGATTTTAAAAAACTAAAAGAAAACATTCATGTAAATTTAGAGTAACACTTTATATCCCATCATTAAATATACCTGAGAAAAACAATGCAATAGAAGAAGACAATGTGTGATCCTTGTGATCGAAACAGGAGGACTTTGGACTTTGGATTTAGTAGTTAACTCAGTTCTGTAAATTGCTGGGATTTTATTGCCACTTCATTCAGTGGTTGGAGACTTTTTTCAAAAAGTATATGATGAAAGGTCAAGGGTGAAAAAATCAGTGAAAATACAGTAAAGAGTTTCAGTGTTTCTGAGATTATTAATTTTTATCAATTTATTTTGCAGTAGAATAATGAAATAAATTCACATGGTAACAAAATTTTTAAGAGAGATAATTCTAATACGAACATGAATGTTTAAAGTCAGTATCTCCACCTTTCTGCCAGGCTCCTGGAAATTTAGGAAGGATGAAAAGGAAAAAGAAATACAAATTTAATCACTGAATTCTACTCCAGAAACCAATATTGTACTGTATGTTAACTAGCTAAAATTTAAATTAAAAAAAGAAAATATATACAAATTTAAATGTTGACAAAACTAGAGATAGATTCCAAACTAATTGCAGGACTGCAAAAGCCAGCTGAAACTATAGGAGATACATGGCAAGAAGTGGCGAGACACTGAAGAGAAAGGCCAGTCCCTACAGGTCTCTAAAGCATTAACAAGAATGTATTTCCTGACAGTGAAACAACACAATGAAAAAGCTATGTGTTGTGTCTAGGATGCAGGTATGAAAGTGGGTAAATAACAAAAGTATCCTTACAGACAGTATATTTTACAAATGCAGGAGAGATGGTGCAGAAGGCATACTTACTTACACATAAGTTATATTTAATATATATTTATTTAAATACAGGAAGTTATTTTAAATATATATTTATATTTAAATAAGTTATTTCTGTCATATATTTAATATTTTATTTAGTAAAATACTTTTGGAAATAGCCTGTCTTTGAAACATTGGGAGAGAGATCCTTAATACTTTGCTGCTCCTTACCATATCACAAGAACCTCCAACAAACAGCTGGTCTAGGAAACCCAGTCCATTCAATAATAAATAATTAAAAGGAGTTGATAAAATATCTATGTCAAAATGTTTTATGAATAAAGGATACAGAAGGGTGTGGCTTAGCTACAGATAAAGAACTACATACCAGTTAAATATTGCCATGCAAGAAAGGACAACTGAAATCACATTTTCCCCCATGAAATGTAAAGTAATCAATTCTAAAAAGTAAGAATACAAAGCAGAAGTGCAAAGACGCATGGAAGAGTTGAAAACAGCAGAAGTAGTTGAACTGGAGCTGGCAGAACTCAAGAAAGAAGTAGAATAAAGAGTAAAGTTATCACAGAAATAAAATAAAATTGAAAGAATAGGGATGAAGGAGGCATTAAGGAAAGCATAAGAGACATAGAAGCTAGAAATGTGTTGGAAATAAATACTTTTTAAAAAATTTGAGAGGAAATTATAGATACAAAATATTAAGTTGATTCAATATATGTATAATTGGAATCCCAAAAATAAAATCAAGCTATTATAATAAAAGTATTTATAATTCAGGGTCATTTTCTAAAATGAAAGATGTCTTCAAACTCCACAAAAGGGCATCCAGTATGTCAGAAAAAAAATGACCCACACTTGTTAACCCTGGGATATGTATTACTTAAATTACTAATCTTCAATATTAAAGAAAAAATCATATGGGCAGCCAGGCAGAAATATCAAGGGGCTAAAAAAGTCGGGCTCTGCCAATTTCATAGCAAGATTAAAGAACAGATGAGAATGGAGCATTAGTTATAAGATCTTTAAGAACAGAAAGTGTGAGCCAAGGACAAACTAAATAGTCCTCAAAAACAAATGCTATAGTTGAATAATTTTGAACATGCAACCTTTTCTTTGGAAAAACTACTACAGAACAACCTTAGCCAATCCAAACATTTTTGGTGAAACTATAAGAAAATTTAGTGCCAACAGATCTGCACTATGGAAAATGTTAAAGGAAGTTCTTCATGCAGAAGAAAAATAACACCAGATGGAATCTTGGAAAAAAAAAAAAAATAGCTCCAGAAATAGCAAGTTTGTGGGGAAGGATAAAAAGGATTTTTCTTATTTTTAAATTTGTTTAAAAGACAAAGGATGGTTTAAAGCAAAATTATAACAATGTGTTCTTATATTTATATCATGTGTATAAATAAAATGTAAGATGAAAATACAAGGATGGGAGGAGATAAATGGAAGTATAATGTTGTATGGTTTCACATTATAATATCAAGAGCCTACATTATTATGTGAAGGTAGATTACGTGATAAAATGTGTATTATTAACTTAAAAGCAACAGCTAAAATTTAAGCAAAAAGGGCTTTTAAGACAATATTGGGGATAAAATAGAATATTAAAACATACTGAAGTATAAATCTAAAGAATAAAGGGAGACTAAAGGTAAATCAAGCAGATAGAAAACAAATAACAAAATGTTATACTGAAATCCAACCATATAATAATTTACATTAAGTATAAATGGACTAAACACTCCAACTAAAAGACTGACTTTTTCTTTTCTTTTTTAAAAGATTTTATTTATTTATTTATTTGAGAGAGAGAGAGAGAGAGAGAGAGAAGACAAACAGGGTGGGGAGCAGAGGGAGAAGGAGAAGCAGACTCCCCACCAAGTGGGGAGCCCGATGTGGGACTTGATCCCAGGATCCCGAGATCATGACCTGAGCTGAAGGCAGATGCTTAAGCCACCCAGGAACCCCTAGACTGACTTTTTCAAACTGGATTAAAAAGAAAAATCCAACCACATGCTGTTTAAAAAAATCCCAATTTAATGTGAAGATTAATATGGGTTAAAATAAAAAGAAAATTATATAAAACATGCAACGGTAAAAGCAATCGCAATAAATCTGGATACCTTTATTAATATACCAGAAAAAAACAAACTCAAAACATAATATTCTCATTGATATTGAGGACAATTTTATAACAATAAGAGCTTAATTATAGATAGAAATCCTAAATGTTTATTTATGAACTTAATAACACAGCTCCAAAATACATAAAGTAAAAAGTGACACAGCTGAAAACAACACAAACAAATCCACAATTTTAGGTGGAGATTTCAATACTTCTCAGCAACTATAGAATACATGGACGGCAAGGATGTAGAAGACTTAGCACCTCAACCAACTTGTCTTAATGGATATTTATGTAACTGCACATCTCAACAAGTGCAGAATAAATATTCTTTTCAAGTGCACATGGTATGTACACCAAGATAGACAATAATCAGCATCATAAATAAGTCTCAATTAATTTAAAAGTTTGATATCGCATAGAACGTGTTCTTTGACAACAATAAAAAGAAATTAATTAAATAGAGATATTTGGAAAATCCCCAAATATTTGGATACTACATAACACTTCTATATTGTGATATACACCTCAAACATATACAATGCCTGTGTGTCAGTTGTATCTCAATAAAACTGTGAAAAAATAATGTTCCAAATTAAATAGAAAGAAGAAGAAATAGCATAAAAAATTTTGAAATACTGTAAACTGGATGAAAATTAAAATGTAATTCATTAAAAATTATAATTTGTTGCAGTACTTTGCTCATTTTTAGCTTTAAATGCTTATATTAGGGGAAAAGGGTGTAAAATCAATTGTCTAAGACGCCATCCTAAAAAACTAGAAATAGAAGACCAAATTATATCTAATGTAAGGAGATAAGAGGAAACAAATAAAAATATGATTAAAATCAATGAAAAAGAAAATTCTGAAAGGTAGAAAAGTCAATACTAACCCAAAGCTGATTCTTTGGAATAAATAAGAAAATCAATAAATCTCTATACATTGATCAAGATAAAAAGAGAGAAGACATACATTACTGATATCAGGAATGATTAAATGGATTATAAAGATTTACCATGAAATACTTTATACCAATACATTAAATGCACATGTCTGTCGCTGCTCAGCTTAGAAAAGGTTAAGGTGTGGGGAACCTGGGTGGCTCAGTTGGTCTAGCATCTAACTCTCAGTTTTGGCTCAGGTCATGAGATTGAGCCCCACATCAGGCTCGTGCTCAACATGGAGTCTGCTTGAGATTTTCTCCATCTCCCTCAACCTCCTCATCTGTCCCTCTCGCAGCTCTCTCTCTAAAATAAATAGATAAATAAAATCTTAAAAAAATGAAAATAAAACAAAAGATTAAGATGTGATGTAACATTAGATGCTTAATTTCCTGGCTCATGCTCTTAATTTTTATACTAATTACTGTTAAGTTCATTGTTTTCTTTTAAACATTTTTGGAATTATTCGTAATTTATAGAATCACCAATATGGTAGAAAAAATAGATACTACCTTTTCCAACCCTTTATTTTACTTATATAGAAACATAGCTTTTATTGAATTATATTACTTTTAAATAATAATATTGTTAGGCAATTATACAGGTATCATAACATTCACTGATCATCACATGCTTAGATCTGTCTACCAAAATAAAAAGGACACGAGAAAGTGGGATAAGGGGAGGGGCAAAGAGAGTGGAAGGAACAAAATATGGGCATTGTCTATTATTAGAAATAAGTTCTTTTTTTTTTCACAACCCTGAGATCACGACCTGAGCCAAAATCAAGAGTCAGTCATTTAACCAGCTGAACCACCCAGGCGCCCCTATCTGAAAAATTTATTATTAATGTTTATAACTTCCCAACTCAGGAAGGATGCTGCACAGATAGTCTGTGTATCCCATGACAATATCTAAAATGTGGCAACAAATTCCTCTTAGTACAGACCATCTGACTCATTTCAATGGCGCTGTTAAAATCGTTGATTTTTAAGACACATAAATAAATAGATAGCTTGTGCCCATTTAATCATGACCTAAATTGATTAATTTATTGACTACCTTCCTCTTCTGGGCAGAAAAATTGTTTTCTCTCTCCTATCTGTCCATCAATAAACTAACTAGAACTAATAAGCATTTCTCACATCAGAAGATTTAATTAGAGTAAGAATAAGTAACTGAAAGAGGAAGTGCTAATACACAGAAAGAAGTCAAGGCATTTGTATTATCTACCTTCCTCACACTGCAGAATGTGTTAGTTCAAAATCCAACTGAGCAACTACCAAGTTCTGTTATTGATACCATGATGTAAATACTGCTTAAAATGAACTAGGAGGGGAGACATTTTGCCAACAAATAGCCATACCGTAAGATTAGATACCATCAGTGTTCTAAAATGGCACAAGTTGAAAGTGAGGAAACTAAATGTTTTTGTGTAGAGATTGTTGTCTCCTTGGAGTCTCTAATGAGGTTCAAGTCTACTCAACAAGGAGCCATGGAGAAATGGAGTACCAGGTAAACCAGTACAAAGCAAATAAGGGCAGCTGTGTTTATGATTGATTAGTGTGCTGATGTATTGGCAACTTAGAAGGTGGTATAAAAGGAGAGGTATTTTGAGGCCAAAAGCATAGCACCTTTACCATTATGCTAATGAGCTTTCTCTTCAGACTAAGCTTTCTTAAAATATTTTGTATTAAGTTATTTATGGATGTAATAAGAAAAAAAGTATAGTTTTATAAAAATTTATAGTTATATAAATTGGAGAAATGCTTGATGAACTCATTTTCTACTGCAAGACTTCTCAGAGCTTTCAATGTTATTTGTGATTGTCCCGAGGAATAACAGATATACAATACTTCCTCAACGTATTTGACAACAGAAGACATTTATTTTCTTCACTTAGTTCTTTTGAGGTGCCTTACTAGCATTTTTGGAAAAAATTAAAGCACATGGAAAAATTCTACTAGAGAAATTCCTAAGATATTCCATGAACATGAGTACATAAATTATATGAAAATGTGAAAAATCCACCAAAATAATAACGTATAGAACACTTACCCCCAAAAAAGATTAGTTCAAAATGACGGCTGGATCTACAGCAATGGTTCCGTTCAGTGAAGACCTTAAAATTCATCATCATGGTTTGTAGAAAGAGATGACAGATAAAGGGTGACCATTTTATTCTGAAATATAAGAAAATCAATATTTTATGTCATAACTTTTTATTCCCAGATTAAGCCTTTAAAAATTGAAATATTATTTATGTATAAATTCAGAACATCTATCTGTACAAAACACCATAAAAACTGAAATGATAAATAGAATGCTGATAAAATATTTTAATATAAATAGTAACCTGAAGTGTTAATATTATATATAGGCATGTGTGTATATACAAGTGTGTGCACATATATCTAAGTTAAGGGAAGTAAACAATCATATATAAAAATAAACAGTGACTTTGCATAGGCAATTTAGAGAAAAAATACAAGTAATTGGTATATTTATAAAACATGTTCAACCTCACTGGTAATTGCAAGAGGAAAAGAACATAATCTATTATTTTTGCTTTTTTAACTCTTAAAACTTAAAATGTCTGAAATAATTTAATGCTGGTGAGAAAATGGGAAGCCAGACAAGTTCCACTGTGGAAACAAGTCTAAAGTAGTACTTGTTAGGGACCAATTTAGAATCTGGTATTGATCAACATCTGCTATCAGGTATTTGATACGATATGTGATAATCTGTTAAAACGAACACTTTTTGAGTGAGATTAGTGGAGAGCATCCAGGAGGAAAAAAAATCTTTCACTTCTTACAAACTGTATATTTTATATTGAAAATATAATAGTATCGTGATTGTGATATTAAGATTTATAAGAAAAATACATTTTGGTCATCTTGATGAGTATTTTTCTTACATATTTGGTCTTATTTGCTCTTCCTACATGGTTCCCACCATGTTCTCACCACTCCCAAAATGCTTGGAATTTCCTAAGTGTTAAGAGTGATAAAGGTATCTTTTATGTTAATAAGGTGACTTTTGGTAAGAACCTAAGGATGGGAGCTGGTGGCCAGTGGAGCCAACTAGAGACGGGAGAAGGACTGGAGATTGAATTTAATCTCCAATGACTAATGATTTAATCAGGGATGCTTATGGAACGAAGCCTCCATAAAAACCCCAAAGGACAGGATTTGGAGAGCTGCCAGGTCAGTGACCAGGTGGAGAATCAGGGTGAGTGGTATACTAGGAGAGAGCATGGAAGCTCTGAGCCCCTTCCCACATATCCTGCCCCAATACATCTCTCTCATCGGGCTGTTCCTGAGTTACATCCTTTTATAATAAACCAGCGTCCTAGTAAGGAAGATTTTTCTCTGAGTTCATAAGCTGCTCTAGCAAATTATACCAAACCCAAGAAGTGAGAGGTTGGACGCTCTGATCTAACAACCTGGACTTGTGATTGGTGTCTGACATTGGGAGTGGGGGAGAGGAAGGGAGGCTTGTAGGGCTGAATCCTTGCCTGTGGGATCTGATGCTGTCTCCGGGTAGATCGTGTCAGAATTGGGTTGAATTATAGCACACACAATTGGTGCCAGAGCATTACTTGTTGGAGGTCTGGGTACCCCCCACCCCACACCACCCCACACCACCCCACACACCCCCACATCACACACACGCACTTTGAAACTGGTCCAGAACCCAAATTAGTCACCAAACATAAAGATAAATGCACTAAAGGAGTAAACGTTTTCTGAAAATTATGATTTTTTTAAAAGATTTTATTTGTTTATTTGAGAGCGAGAGAGCGTGAACAGGAGTAAGGGCCAAGGAGAGGGAGAAGCAGACTCCCCACTGAGCAGGGAGCCCAAATGGGGCTCAATCCCAGGACCCTGGGATCATGACCTGAGTGGCCTGAGCCACCCAGGTGCCCCTGAAAATTATAATTTAAACAATCTTTCAAGATGAAAAAATGTGATTGCAACTTTTAATAATCAAATACTGGGATTTTTTTAGAGTAGAATGTAGTTGTAGTTTACAAATTGCATAGAAACACAAAATTATCATTTTAATCCATTTCCAAACAGAATGCTCATCACCAGCAGCACAGGCTTATAATAAAATAATAAGAATATAGCTAAATATACATTCTCTTACACTATTTATAGCAAATCATACATTATAATATGCCTTCATAATATACAGTGTCTTAGTTTATGTTTCTGAGAAGGTGCTAACTTTCCAGAAAGTGCTATTCTGTAGGAAGACAGGCTTTAAAGTTGTTAAGAAAATTCAAATGTTGGTCCCATCATTCACCAGCACAGTCACCTGGGCAATCTGCCTACAGGGGCTTTGCTCTTGGAATTTCTTCTATCTGAAATGTTCTTACTTGATCATCACCATGGTTCTCTATTTCGCCTGGCTCAGATCTCTATTTGGATACTAGCATATTAGAGCTGTCAACCCCAGTCACCTGTTTAAAATAACAACACCAACTTTTATGTTATTACCCATCCTTCCTTGTTCTGCCGACATTTTCTTCTTATTCCTTACTGAGACCTAGAACCTATATCTATTTTTGTTGACTATCTCCCCTGCTAGATTGTAAACTTCGTGGTGCTAGGAGTTATGCACATCTATGCTCACTGAACAAGGTAGTAAACATAGCTGATATTCAATAACTATTTGTGGAATAAATTAATGAATGAGAAATAAACAGCTCTGAGCCTCATTTTTCCCCACTTTTAAAATCAGGATAATAATAAGTTCTTCCTGTGGTTATTTTGAAGATGTTTAATTATGATTATATGTTTAGCACAGTTTCTGGCACATAGTCATCATTCAACATGTAGTTGAAATTTTTATTTCCTGTCCTGGTTGCGTACAATTTCAGTGATCTTCCTTTTTGAAGAATCTAATATGTGAAAATGATTTTAATGCTTCCTTAAGATTGGTCTCCTCTCCCTCTCAAAATATTTATGTCATTTCATTTTATATATCATTATTTTCAAAATTTGTTTTGTTTGTTTTCAAATTCTTAATTAGAGTAGGTCCTCAATAGGAAATTAGAATAAAAAGTATTTGGGGAAGCATAGTTTAAAAGGCTGTACGATAAAGCTCTTTACTCACTGTTGTCCTAAGAATTAAAGATTGCAGTGATGGAAGGGTACAGTCTGTTTATATGAAAAATAATACATCTCTTTGATAGAATCATTTTCTATCAAATTACAGGAAATTATTCTAAAGTATACAGAATAGCAGGTTGACTTATTCCAGAGTGCACGGAAGAGTAGGTTTTACAGAATGTAAAGTTTGGCAAAAGTTGCTATATCTGATCTTGACACATTATTGGATATCTTTAATGTTCCTGGCAATATTTTTTTGTTGTTCTCTAAGAATTGCCTTTATGGTTAAAATAATCAAAATATAAATATTTGTCATTGCATTCAAGATGTTGGGAAGTGTCCAAGGACAGTTGCGTACTCAGGTAATTTGTTTCAGTAAAAATCAGATAACAGTAAAGGGAACTTTAGAAGTGCAATCTCAGACCTAGAGGATATCTGACTTTACGTCGTTCTGTATTCCAGTAATGAACCCTGAGAATTGAGTCACCCTAGAGAGGCTTTATCAACTCCAACTGACCCTGACTTTGGAGAGCGGTTTTTTCCCTTCCATCCTAGTCTTCTCAACTCTGAAGTGTGGGCTAGTTATCTAATCATCACTTCTTATCCAGATCTATGATCCATTTGTTTATAACTTGCTTTTATGGTTCCACAAAGAGAACACTCAGTTCTACAAACCACCAGCAAACCCTCGTTAATACTCGGGGAATTTTTCTTGAGTGATTGATGAACGTATATAATCAAGGAAAAAATATCTTGTAAAAGCGGCTGTTCTATTCTTCAAAATTTTAAGTGGTATTTCAGAACAAAATATGTATATTTCTCCTCTAAGAAATACTGGAAAATGTACTTCCTCTTTAATGCATGTTATAGTTATAGTTAGTTATATCACATTAGTTATATCACATTAGTCAGAATGATGTCTCCTTCTGTTAATTCCCATAGTATTTATTTTAAAGAGTTATTTATTTATTTTTAGAGAGAAGGGTTGGGGAGAGGCAGAGGGAGAGAGAGAGAGAATCCTCAAGCAGACTCCTCACTGAGTGCAGAGCCAGACTTGGGGTTCAATCCTAGGACCATGAGATCCATGACCAGAGCTGAAATCAAGAATTGGATGCTTAACCAACGGAGCCACCCAGATGCCCCAATTCCCCTAGTATTTAAATGCATGCATCACTCATATGGAGCAGGAGTGACACTGCATTTTTTCTGTTAAATCCTGATTATATTATCTCATTAAATCTTTGTTTACAAGCTGATTTTATGAGAATGTGAAATATCCATTCAAAGTCAAACATTGAAATTCTGGGGTTAATATTGACATAATTTATAAATCATCACAATCTTAAAGATAATCAGATCTCTTAAAGCTTGAAATTAAATGTTGGCCTCTTTCAAAACAGAATACTCATTTCCAAAAAAGTCTCTTATGAATCCAATAAGAAACATTTGTCTGAACGTATTAATTATCCTATTAACTTTTAGTAAAATTTTATGGCAAAAAGCAGTGTAGGAAAATATGAGTGAAATTCCTCCAGTTGCAATGGTTTACAAAATATTTTTAGCCCAGAGATTTTGGCACCCTAAAGCATTTTTTCCCCATTACCATGAAGAGGAGTGAATAGCAGCAAACTTTAGCTCATTAGGGAGGACTACAGCCTACTAGACAAGAGGCTTTTCAGAAATACTGTAGATATGACGGGCGGATTTTGAATAAACGAAAAGGAAATAAATGTCTTGTAGTTTAGGGGAGAAATAGGTCTTTCACATTGAGGAAGCAAATTGACTAAAGTGCAGGTGAAGGAGCTCTCCACTGGTGGATTCAAGATTTAGAAAAGCAGAGTTCCCTAAGATGACTTGATGGGGAGGGGAGGGGCATGACAGAGCCTTCTGTTCTTAGGTCCCACACAGTTTCTACTACCTCTTCTGCATGTTCTTTCTCTTTTCCAGCAGGCAGACTCTTGACGATGCACTTTTGTAGCAAAGAATGTAGATAGGATTTTCTGATTAGTGTAAGAGCTGAAGTTCAGCATTTCAGGAGATTCTTACAGACTTACTAGTCTCTCTGATGTTTTGCCATGAGCAATTAGTTTCCCTGCACATCTTTAAAAAATACTCTAGTTTTCCCTTCACTAAAGAGGATCGCCCATACTGTTTTTCAAAACTTGATTCTGACTAAAGGTACGTACATAAGAACAGAAAGTAATTTGAGGAAAAGTTTTAGTTGCTCTTTCTAGATAGTAGGGCCACATTGATGTGAGCAGCTTCAAGCCCCATTTCTGGCCTCCCTCTGCTATGTTCCAAATTACTGGTTGTCTGACTATTCTGACTACATTTTCCATGATAAGCGGGAGCCAACCACACGTCTTCCCTTGCCAGAAGTCACAAGTGAAGATCATAAAATACTAGAAACCACCATTTTCAGTGCTTTGTCTGTCTTGTATTCCTTCCTACTTCCCACAAACACCAAGCAGGCAAACTTTTACCACATATCTCTTTCTTCTCCTTGTTGTTTTGCATTAATGTGACATTTGCATCTGGTTTGTGTTTTCTGAGTATTTCATGGGATATTGAGGGTCAGAATTAATAATTACCACATAGCCATCATCGTAACGGAAAGGCCCTGTGTGTGCATATCTCTTTTCTTTTTTTTTTTCCGTCTTAAATATTCACTTACCTATATGATTGGAAGAAGTATCTTCCAAAATCTGAGACTTCCTAACAGACATCAGATTCAAATCCTTCCAAAGCCTTAATGCACACAGGCAAGATTTTTAACTTTAAAGATTCTAACAGATGTACTTATATTCACTTAATATGATATGCATTAAAATTTTATTTTACAAGTCCTAAATTATTTTTCCAGCTGAGAGCATGATCAACATGCTTGAGGGATGGATTAAAGGGACCATTTTCAAGTCCAATCCATTTGTCTTCCTATAATAATATTCATGTTTCTCTTGACAAAGCTCTTCCTTTTTATATTTGTAAACTGTCCTATTTTTTACAGTCTCTAAGACTCCCAGTTGCTCTTTGGGCATTTAAGATTATGTTTTAAGAATTATTGTTGATGTATTATCTGTTGGTTAGAATCACCTTAACAAGTGGAAATGTGCTGAATACATACGTTTGAAAGGAAAATAAGCATTTATTTTTCTCTAAGTTATAGAAACTCTTGTACTTCTATATGGAAATTAACGTGCTACAATACTTTTCTACTCTTGTTCATTCATCATAATACCTTAATTCATAGCCACAGTGATTTGATTACTTCACACCCCAAACCAGGATTATCAGGGACTCTCAGCATTATTCTAGCTATAACTACTGTAGAATATAATTTTAAAAACCATATTGAGACAAGGAAATTAGATGTTTTACATCTTTAGGAGGATACACGTAGGATTATTTTACTTCTATTTTTTTTCTAAATAAACAAAATAGTAATTTATGTACAGGTGCATTCTATAAAATAGTACTAGTACTCCTGAAATTGCCAAGTTCATCAAGAAACAGGAAAGTCTGAGAAACTCTCGCAGTCAGGTAGAACCTAAGGAAGTATGATGACTACATGTAATGTGGTTTCCTGGATGGGATCCTAGAACAGAAAAAGTTTTTTAAATTAAAAAGAAAACTAAGGAAGTTTGAATCATCTGTGGAGTTTAGTCACTGTTAATGTATTAATGTTGGTTTATTACTTTGGGCAAGTACAGCATACTAATGTACAATGTTAACAGTAGGAGCAACTGGGTAGACGTGTATGGGAACGCTCTGTACTATCTTCTCAATTTTTCTGTAAACCTAAAGCTACTCAAAACATTTTTTTGAAGTTTAGTTTTGAACAAGAGTCACTACTAAGTTGTGAACTGTCTTATGAAAAGACATTACCATCAAAGAGTCTGGAGAGGACCCTATGCAGGAGACAAGTCAGAGTAATGTCCCTGCAATATTGAATCTGGCATAGAAAGTTTCTCTCTTGTCTCTTGTATTTGAAAATAGTCATTACCAATGCCTTGTTCTACCTGGCTTTGGTCACCGCTTTATTATTGCTGCTGTTTGTATCAGAACGCATTCATGACTCTAAGTTCCACATGGCCTGCAGATGAGTAGCTCCCAGTGTCTACCTTACCCAGTGTGGAGTAGAATAGTCATGCCATCTAATAGAGGATGTGCTTTCTTTTTCACAAAAACTTTTTATTGTAATATTAAAATAATCCTCTAGGTGGGGCACCAGGGCGGCTCAGTCGGTTAAGCCTCTGACTCTTGATTTCAGCTCAGGTCATGATCTCTGGGTCATGAGGTGGAGGCCCTCAGTTAAGCTCTGAGCTCAGCGGGGGAGTCTACTAGAGATTCTCTCTCTCCCTCTGCCCATCCCCCCATTCGCGTGCGCTCTCTCTCTCTCTCTCTCAAATAAATAAAAATAAAAAATTCCCCGTACATGTATGGGGAGTTTCGAGTTTCTGGTTACTAATAACGAACTCAAAATGTACAATGTTTTGAAATTCTAAGGTGCTAAAAAAAACAATGTAGTTCAATAATTATTTCACAAATATACCCAAGAATTTAAATTATCTTGATAACTTCTATTATATAATAAGAACTAACTCTCATTCACTAAACTTTAACCATAATATTCAAGTAATTCTCTGTGTGATACATGTTGTTTTCTTTATGATGATGATTGTGATTGTGATTATAATTATTTTGGAGGGCCTACAGTAACCTTTACTCTAGAACTACTTTAGTCCTACTACTAAAATGTACCTATTCTGCTGCATTTCTGAGCACCCCAAGTGTTTATGAGGTCTGTATACTCTCTCTGGTCAGAGAATTGAGACATTTCCAGCAGTTTGGGAGTTGGGGGAATTGCTCAACTTCATATTCTTTGGGAATTCTTCTCTGCCTACCTGGCCTTACAAAGTTTTGTGCTTGTTTCCACTTGTGCTCAGGTAACCTAAAACAAATGGGACCATTTTATTTGTTTGTCAGCTTTTGTTAATGCCTCAATGTGGCATTCTTTTGCATGGATAAAGTTTCATCCTAGACACATACGTGACAGCACGACACAGGTGTTTCTTTCTCATTTTTATTTTTTGGTGTACGCTTTCCTAGGAGTTCATTATTTTCTTTCAGAGATCATGCATTTATATAAGTTTAAGAACTTTTTTCCTAGTCCTAGATTCTTAAGGTATTCTTCTGTGTTTGTTTTTAATTCTAAAGGTTTCTACATTTTATGTTTTACATTTTAGTTTAGGATCTATTTTTTAAACTCTTTTATTTAAACTCAATTTAGTTAACATATACTGTATTACTAGTTTCAGAGGTAGAATTCAGTGACTTTTCAGTTGCATATAACACCCAGTGCTCATCACATCACGTGCCCTCCTTAATGCCCATCCCCCGATTACCCCATCCCCCCTCCCACCTCCCCTCCAGCAACGCCGTTTGTTTCCTAGAGTTAAGAGTTTCTATGGTTTGCCTCCCTCTCTGCTTTTATCTTGTTTTATTCTCCCTTCCCTTCCTCTATGTTCATCTGTTTTGTTTCTTAAATTCCACATATGAGTGAAATCATATGGTATTTGTCTTTCTCTGATTGACTTACTTCATGTAGCATAATACCCTCTTGTTCCATCTATGTCATTGCAAATGGCAAGATTTCATTCTCAATTGGGGTTAGATTTTGAGTTCATTTTTGTATGATGTGTGAGACTTAGGTCAACGTTTATTTTGCTGCCTATGGATGCTCCATTCTTCCAGTATCATTTGTTGAAAACTTATCTTCCCCTCATGAATTGCTTGTACCTTTTGGAAAAATCAATTGTGAATATTTATGTGGGTCTTATTTCTGGATTTGTGCATCTCTGCCATTGGTCCAGGTGTCTAACTCCACCAAAATGAAAGTCTCATCTTCCTACTCACTCTTCTCTGGTACCACCCCAGTGGGGGAAGGAAGGGCATGAACCAGAGAAGGGCTCCTCATTACAGCCTGGCAGCGTTGGAATTCTGGGCTCCCCACTCAACCCTTGCTGGCTGCGGTGGGGACAAGGCACAATTTATCTCTGTTTTCATCTTTCTAGGCTGCTTTTTAAGGTCCTTTGGCCAAAGAGAGTGGGATTTTGCTGAGACTTTGTGTTTTTTTGTTTTTTGTTTTTTGTCTGTGCTTATTGGTGTTTCTGAGTTGCTGGCTTCTCGGGGATATATGAGGCAAAAGAAACCCCAGGAAACTCACCACCGTGTCGTTCCTCTGGCCTGAGGTCTTTAGCTTGTCTGCTTTGTTACTTTCCACCTTTCGGAGTCTTGTTATGCTTGTCATACGTATAATGTTCAGGGGGGTTCTTTACACATAGTGAGAAGAATAGGGAAAAGCATGTCGACCCCATCTTCCCACAAACAGAAGTCTTTAGCTCTCATTCTGCTGTCCCAGGTGCTATCACACACCTTCACAGAGTTGAATTGCCTTTGTATTTTTAACTATTTTTTTGTCCAGCTATTTGTGTGTTTTAGTATGCAAACATTGCACATAATAATTTTGTCTGGCATGTTACTGAAAACATCACAGTGAATTTTCAGGAAATGTCCAGATAAATTTGCACAATTTCATTTTATCAGTCATGTGTTTCATTCCACATCTATCATCCCTGACTAATAGTAGAATTTTAGTAAATATGTCTTAAAAAATTAGTGAAGCAGTAAATGCTTACATCAAAACAGTCACACTTAGCCACAGGGTTACCTTCTAAAATCAATTATCAATCAAACGATTTATCTAAACTCAATTATTCATTATATTAAGTAAAGATTTCTTTTTGCATCTTTCCAGATTACCTGGCATTCAGATAATTCATGATTAATACTTCAAATTTAGGCAAAGGTCTAATGGACATTTAGTATATGTGTTGTAGCTTGAACAATATCAACGTCTTGGAAGTTCCAGGTGTTTGGTCCATATTCCTACTTCTTGTTCCCACCCATTTCTCCCCAGTCTCCACATAAACTTCTAATTAAATCAGTATCGGGGCTTCGCTGCTTGGTTTTAAAAACTTTCTGTTTTCTGTGTTATCTCTATGATGACAGCCAATCTCACTGCCCAACCTTTACGGCTCTCCAGATTCTAGCCCCCATATACTTTTATGCTTTCTCTCATTCTATCTCCTACACAGGCTAATGCTAAGTAAACTGTCCCCCAAATCAAATCATGTCAATTACAAGTCCCAGGTCTCAGCACTTCTGCTGAAAAGTATAGTCCCAATATCTTTCCTGTGTCAAAACGATTGTGAGGTCCTAACATTCCAATGTTTATAAGTTGGCAGTCTTCTTCAAATCATTTCCTAGAAATTTCAGCATTTCTTTGGAAGTTGTTTCACAAATCCTTTGAGACAGTGATCTCAGTTTCTTCTGTTCCAGCCTACCTACCTTGCCAAAATATCCACAGTCATGGTGAAATCACAATTTCCAAGACCTCCATTTTGCTAGGCATACCTTTTCTCGGCATTTAACTTCCAGTGCCACCTCTTGCCCTACTAAGGTGTATGACAGAGGGGAAGGAACGTGCTTCTCTTTCAGTTATGCCCACAGAAACCATTCTCTTTTTTAAAAACTGTCCACACCACAGCTGAAACCAAGTAGCCCTTCTGACAATGTTCCACTAAAATATCATGGATTAAGGGTAGGATATATGCCACGGAAAGGTGGTTTACATGCTGCTTCCCTAGCCAACTCTGGACAAGGTTTTCTATGAGCTTACTCCTGCACCTTGTTTTTGCCTCCAGGCTCATTTCCATGGGCAACTCCCTCTCAGATTGGATCTAGTCTAAGTCCCCTTAGAGTCTGAGAGGGGGATAGTTGGAAGGGGGAGGATTTCAACTATAAAAAATAAATTCGCTATTTTTTTTATAATTTGTAAGTGAAATATATCTTGCATGTTTTATATTAATTACAGGATTAAGATGTATGAAATCAGTAAATTCAGAGGAACATGGCCACATGCCATTCAGTCAGGCATTGAAAGAAACAGGCAAGAAGAGAAAAAAATAGCTATAGAATTTTTAGGGTTTTTGTTTGTTTTGGTTTGGCTTTTGCTTTTTTTTTTTTTCCCTGCAAAAGCGGTATTTAAGTGGGTACACAGTTGGGGGTAAGCAAGTAGAGCAGAGGGTCTGGCAAAGACTAAAATGGCAGTCACCCAATCCAGTTGTCTCAATTACAACAAACCCCACCAAGGTCTCATGCCTGGGAGGGTGGTGGAATATGAAAATAAAACAAATAATTAGTTCAAGCAGAGTGATTTTGAATAGCTTCATCTTGATAGAAGATCCAGGTAAGCGTTTGGGAGTTGTATGAGTAGGATACAGAAGGAGACCTTATGCAAAATGTGTGGGTGGTCAATTCGTGGCCTGTGCAGATCCGCGGTGAACCACGCCCTTGCTCTCTGCCTATCATGTCTCCTGCCAGCATGGTTATGTCCAGTGGAGGTAACCCAAAGGTTTGCAGTTTGTGTATCACATTCCCTTTCCTCCTGGCCAAAAAGACAGCGCAGTGTGGAGGAGGGAGAGACTGGAAGGGATAGGGTGGGGGAGCAATAGATAATGATTTTGCTATCCTCATGTAGATAGACGCCCCCCCTTACCTATTTCTCATTTCTTACTCTTGAATTAAGCATTCCAAAGAAGACTGAAAATAAAACCGACCAATTCCTTGAAGGTCACAACCCACTTATACCCATAATGGTGATTAAAAAAAATTAAACCCAAGAAAATTACCTAAAAATAAAAATATTCTGGTATTTTCAAAAGGACAGCTCTTTCTTTTATCTATAGTTAACGTGCTATGGTCGCAGACTCAGTATCTGCTTTTAATCACTGGTCTGGAATCTTAGAAGGAACGATAAAGTTGATGTTAGAGACTACAGTTGAAATCTGACATTGTGTTTAACAATGCTAAATTAATATAGACTTTTCTCAACTTAGTCAATTATTTGATTTGCTAAAATCAAATTTAAAATGAGTTGGAAATGGATATACATGAAACTGTGGATATGCTGAATGATAAAGATTCAATTATTTCTTTTGGCAATCTTCCAGCACATTAGTCTCAAATGAAAATATCAGTCTTTCTTTTCAAGGCTTTATAGATTAGCATTTGAAGTTTTTTTTTCCAAAAAAATATGCATTCCATCTGGTATAGAGTTGTCAAATAATGTATTTCCTTCCACATTAAAGAGATAGCAAGCTACATAATTGTGACTGCTTCAATTTTTCTACCCATTTCAGTATGCAGTTAAGCCTTTCTCGTATCAGGAAGAGAAATGTCTTCACAAATTGTGACACTATAAAAACTTGGGGAGTTGTATATCTTTCACAACATCAGTTATTAACCATAACTTTTATTATGAGATCAATATAGTGACTTGTCACATTTTCCAACAGCCTTTTCACTTTTGATTGAAATTTAAGTCCAAATAACTTACTTAAAAATTAGATTCTGAATCCATGCTTTGTGCCCACTTTCACTTACACAGAAATACACTATAAACTAATTCATTGTAACTGCAATTTTATAGGCAGAGTACTCTTCCCATCCTCTTTTATACATTCCTATAATTCATAATATGCTTAATGGTTGAAGTTGCAGACCAAGTTCATCTGTAATGAGATGTAGGCTTTGATCACCTTCAAATTTTTAAAGTATGTTTTCTCTTTTGTTCTAAACTAAACTTTAAGACATATGAATTGGCCCTACAGACTAAACTACTTTCTAGTCGTGAATGATCCTGAAATGACTGTGGAGGTGTAAATATGATCCTGTACAGAAGCACCAAAATTGAATAAGGGCATACATATGACTACAAGGTAAATACATTGTTCAACCTAACTGATCACCTTCCTAATGTGTGAAGGGTACAGAATTTAACAAAAATTAGATGGATGAGAAGCACTGACATGAAGTACCCATTGACCTATTGACTGTTGGAAGGAACTCATTGCCTACTTTCACGCATCTGTATGTGATAGAGAACTTCCACTGTGGGCCACAGGAGGAACAAAAACAGCAACAAAATGTTTGGGAAGAACCTTCCCAGCTCTGCTCAGCCCCAGTACTCTCTCCTCTATATGGGAGGAGTGACATCTTATCAGATGTAGGAAGAAAGCTTTTAGCATGTTTGTTCTAGATTATATCTTTTCAAGCGGACCGACTTCCAGCAAGGATGTATCTTCTTAGATGTGGTGACACTCTGTCTCCCTAGGGAAACTTTGAAATTGTCCAGTTTGTTAACAATTGGGTGTCTGTCTAATTCAGAGCTGAAGTACTAGCAACTGCATTTGCTTATAGATACAGACACATAGTCTTTTTCTCCAATCAGTTTTATCAAAATAAAGTGGAAATTTTATTCCTATATGCCCTGCTGCTTCATTTCTCGACTGGCCCTACAGTAGAGTAGGAATGATCAGCTCTTTAATACATTGCCGATACATATTTAATTGTTGACATGTTTGGCAAAATGCTGTCTTACTCAGGGAGTTTCCATCCTTACCCAACCTGTCTCTTGTGATTGTTTTGAAACAATGTAAAATGCATAAAACAAATACATAGGTAGAGATTTTTGTAAATAATTATGTAACATAAAATATCAACTTTATCCTTGTAATTGTCACTTGCATCTATATCATAGTCATATCTTTGGGCATACACTCATTGCCATATGAAGTCCTTGGTTGGAACTGTAGAGAGTCAAAAATCATATCCCTTTTCCCAAAGTTCAAAACCTAGATGGAAGTCAGATAATGGTCAGAATACCAGCTCTGTTAATCGTACACACCTCAGACAGTGTAGCTTTACATCTATGGAGAAATGGACTCACTAATACTTTACCTTTGGACTACATGAAATTATAGGTCATTAGACACACAGAGGAAAAATTTCCTGTGGAGTTTCCACTGATTCTCAAATAGGAAGATCTGGGCAGAATGTGCTTAGGTATTTCTTCGAAATTAGATTAAGTCATTGAGCAGATAAGACAGCTTTCTTTATTCCATAGGGAAGAAAGTATGAAGAGTGTGAAGAAAAGCCAGGAGTGTTTTTGTAGTAAATGTCTTTATATTTCCAGGAGGCTAGGGAAATGGAGGTTATCCACACAACTTCTAAGTAATTTCCTGTTTTACTCTTGATGCCAGTGCTTTGAAACTGGTCATTTGGCCTAATCCTTAACTCTGGTCTAGACTCTGGTCCAATTATCTAATACTTCTGTCTAATCCCCTGATTTACAGATTCCAAGCCTCCTCATGGTGACTCTAGTCACCTTGATGTCTTCTGATTTTTACTTAATTTTATTATTAATTTCTTGACTATATAGATCTATATAATCTTTTTCTCATTGGATTGCGGTTCTTAAAGGTAGTCACTAGGCTTCTTGACCTGTAAAACATGATTTTATGATTTTTAGTAAGTACTATTCCTCAGCCACTCCTTGAAGTTGGTCTACCTCTTTGCAACCTGAGTCCTGTCTGGTGTACCTGCATATATGTGAGGGTGTGTGTGCATATTGCGTGTGTGTGTGTGTGTGTGTGTGTGTGTGTGTGTTCTGAACAGGTACTTTGCTCAAATCCTTATTTTGCTTTTCCCAGAATACTCTATTTTCTTTATTCTACCTTGTCAGATTTTGCTATTTCTTCACATCCCAGCTGAGGAGGTATCAGGTAGCACAAGCTGGTCATAGATTTTGAAATTATAGGAGCCTATATTTGTATATGTGAATACTACCTCCATAACCTTCAAAAATGTGTGATCTTGAACAAGTCACATATTGTAAACTTCAGCAACTATCTGAAAAAAGTTCTCACAATGAAATAAAAAACTCATTACATAAATTAGTATAAAAAGTTCCTAGCAAGTCATCAGGTTAAAAAAAATACCTAAGATGCCCTCAAACATGTTAGATTGCTATAGTTTCCCATGAATTTATGTTATTTGCATTCCTTTTCCTCCCATAAATATAGACTTAGAAAACCCAGTTTTTATAAAGTATTAGTATATTTTACCTACACTATTCTATTTTTGTCATGTGCCATTTCATTTTATTTCATTTCATTCATTCATTCATTTAACTAATTTTTGGCTTGGTTACTTCTCAAATTGCTTAATGTTTTATATAGTCGTACCTTATTTTCCTACATTCTCATTTCCTTCATCCTCTCATGTGACATCCTTGTAGTTAGCTAATGATTGTGCATTTTATGTCCATGAATGTGTTAAGCTCAGTGGATTTCACATCATAGTAGTTCATTTAGATTGTATAGTAAATAAATGATGCTTAACAATACATAAAGTTGTGGAAACCTGAATTACATGAAGATATTCCACCAAATTTTTTAGGATAATTTAGGCAAACTACTTTCATACATATTTATTGGGCCCTGGTGTTAACACTAAAAGCATAGAGATGGCAGAAAACAGTGTAATTACATACTTATTTCTATCTTTTGAGTACAGATTACATTACATGTGGAAAAATAATTATGATAAAGTAAATTAAGCAATTGAAAAATGAGAAGTGATTATGCAGTCCCTAAGCAGTCTGAAGATAATATCAGATTACTGAGAATGAAAGGGTAGGAAGAGACATACGAATCTTACGAGGAAGATTCCCAATCATGGAAATCCTGCTGGTACATCCGAAACATGAATAATCTATTATATGTAGTCATAAGATTATAAAGGTATTTGTGCAATTTTATATTTCTATTTAAATATCATTTCCTCACAAGGCGTTAAATAAAAAGTCACTATTGATGTAATATGGACAATAAATCTTCCCTTATTCTCCTCATTTCACAAAAATACAGTTTTGTGGATGAACCACATGGCTCTCAACATAATTTTGGAACCTAGAAAATTATTTTGGTAATCTTTCATCTCTTTTAAAAGTAAAAAATATATGATGAGGAATGAACAATTTGCTTGATGGTAATGATGACTAACATTGATTGAGTCCATGATATAAATTCATTAATCCTCACAATGATCCCTTGGCTTTGCTGTTCCCATTGACAAACAACCAAAAATATTGGGGTGGGGGTACGTCCCATGCCCTTGGGATAAAGAAATTAGAAGTTGGAGTTCTTGAATTTAAACAGCTTACAGTTTGGTGGAAAGAAAATAAATAAAGCTATGATTGCAATTCAGAGTAATAAATACTATGATCCGGAACTATCCAGGATGTTCTCTTGGCCCAGAGGCAAGACAAAAAGTTTTGCCTGAACCAACATCCTGCTGAAGAAGGTCAAACCCAGCATGCTGGAAAACTGGTAAACTCTTCCTTCCATTTCCCTGAGTTCTACCAATATTATCCAAACACCCTCTGTGTCCCTTTTCTGCAACATTCACATCCATTTCTGATATTATTGCTGAGCCATTTTTTTCCCCTCACAAACACACAAAAAATAAATATGGTTTCCTTCTTCCTTCTTCACTTTCATGCAATCAACACGAACAGGAACTTTTTAGTTGCATGAAGTCAGGACTTAAGAAATTTGGTCTGACTAGAACTCTACATGGGTTAATCATGTATTTGTCTTGAAAGGATTTCATGAAAAATTCCAATTATCTTGGAGTTTCGATCCCTCCTCCAGAAAACAAAACACTGTAATATTTTATAATTGACAGTTCTTATCTCCCCCGCTTAGCTTTTCTCCTGCAAGGGGGAGAGAAGTTGAGGGGAAGGTATCTGTTTTGTCAGCTCCTGAAATACAAGTGAGACTATGGGTTTCAAGGACTTTAGTCGTCTCTGTGTGGGTTCCCATGATTTTGTCCAGAGATGCAGGCAGAAATAGGTTAAAAATTCAGGTGGACAGATAAGCATATTTAACATTAACATTTGTAAATGACCCAAATAAAATGCTTTTACACTTCTTACTTTTTTTTCACGTATTTGCCCCTAGCCTTTATCAACTTAGTAGGTATTGGGCAACTATGAACTTCAAATGTACAAGCAATGCCAAGCAGCCAGGAATGCTTTGGTGTTTTGATGAATTTCTTTATCAGCTATCTTGGCCCCAGACAAGAGGCTTTGCCTCTTGTTTGAGAAAAAAATTAAGTTGCTATGTGTTTCAAAGCTCACATCTATCTAAATGACATTATTTAAATAATGGTAGTATCTAAATAACATTAGTATTTTAAAACTGTTGAATACCTTTGAAAAACACTTTTCCTTTGGTTTTTATTTTGTTTTGTTAGTTTGTGTATGTTTTCCCTAATGTGATGCCTGATGATTGTAGAGTTTTAAGGACATAAGTGTGAGGTTTTTTTGTGAAGTTTCTCCAGCATCTCTCCTAAATAAAATAACCAATTTCTAAGGGAGGTTAGCATTCAATGTAAATAGTGTAATCAAAGCTTTAGAGGTGATTGTTTCTCTTTAATGTAAATATTCATGCAGAAATGCAAAAAGCATCTAGAGAACAAACTTATGCTTAAATTATTTCAGTAGACAAATTAAAAACTCTTGTACTCACAATGCCCAGTGAAATAATAAGGGGATTTATTTCATCTTTTTTAGATGGACTAAAGCAGTAAGAACATGTAAAACCACCTCGTTAATAAACAACAGCTTCAAGAACAGTGTGCTTTAATTGAATTATGGGGAAGACTGAAATTGAACAGTTCATGATGAGAGGTGTCTGTGGAAAATATACATGACTTTGAATAACCCTAAATAAAGGTTTTTGTGCTTATATACATAGAAATAGGTCTTTTATGTGTAAGTGAAATTTCTGTCCATAATTATTAGCTTATTATACTTTTCTATGGGTTTCGAGCTGTTGCCGTTTATTTTCTGCCTACCTTCTGTAGCTAGTCTTGTTCGTTTTCCGCCCAGACTTTTCCCTTCTATTGAGAAACCTGTTCTTTACTTTTAGGGAGCAATTCTTTCCCTATTACCTATCTTACTTGTTGTCTGAAAAGGAGTTGTTATCTTCATGCATGACCCTGACTTCTCTAGAACAATGACTGGTCTGAAAAGAAGCATGCAAGCCAAGTCAGTTCATCAGTATCTTCTCCTGGAATTTTTGACATAAAAAAAAAAAAATCTATTTCCTACATGGTGACGTTGGCAATAGACAAACCTCCAGTTTCTCACAACTAGTGTTCTGGCACTTTGGAGAAAGCAAATTTGATATTGCAGTGGTCAGTGTAGCAAGATTCCCCATATAAAGGGATCAAGTGATCATAAACCTTCCCTGAAAAGTTCTGAGGCATAAACATATTGCAAATGGTTGTGAATGTATGTCTTGCCATTTGGAATAAACTCTGTAAAACTGGATGTGTAAAGATGCAACCTATTAATTTGATGTTCCCGTTCTGTGCTTCTATAACCAAGATCTGCTATAGGGGAGGAAGCTGGTGAGTGACTTCGCAGATTTTTTGCGCTAACCAGGTCTCCCCAGGTTCAGTGATCTTATGGACAAGTCAAGCATTTATGGATCTCATGCCCATCCCCTGGCCAGTATTTCCTCAAGGAAAAGAGAGGCTGAAGATGCCATGCAAAGTTTCATTTCTGCATCTTGTCCCATAAATTAGGTAAACATTTCTTTACCTATTCTAACATTTCGGTGACACTGACCTGTTTGCATGCAAAATAACAACTTTCTATTGCAGAAAATAAAACTAGTATCAAAGAGACACAAAGATGAGAGTCCTGATCAAGCTCAATGTCACTGTTTACTATTTTGTACCCATCTTTCCTACTGAGGGCCCTAGCTATTCCTTTCATGAAGACCACAAGCATCTCGCCAGCTAATTCCCTTCATGTTTAGTTTGAGTTGTGTATCTTTAAAACTCAAGAGTCCTGATCGATAGAGAAACTGTCAGTGGAACTGGGATCTTGCAAGCGACAGACCCTAGAAAGTGAGGATGGGGACACTGAAGTACACTCTGAGGTATCAGACATTCAGGCGTGGTGAAAGAGCTGGTTGGGTCATGCAAAAGCAATGTGACTATATATTATAACACATTGGTCCTTGGACCCCTAGGCATGCATTCCCCAAAACCAAACCAAAACTCCCAGCCCTTTAGATGATTCCTCCAAAATGCATCAGCAGTATACTGGTTACTTCTTAAGTCAGGTGCTACAAAAGTGAAACAGGCTTTGGCTCTAGCTTGTCCATCCCAGGGTGATCAGGAATACCTGGACAAAAACACAATCTCTTACTCAACCTGATTCAGTAGGTCATAGTTAACGAAAAATTGGTTAAAGAGATTAATTAGAAAAAGATACCTGTGTATCTTCAATATTTTGTTTTAAACTAAATATACTTTTTTAAGGGCACCTGGGTGGCTCAGTCAGTTAAGCCTCCAACTCTTCTTTTGACTCAGCTCATGATCTCAGGGTCATGGGATGGAGGCCTGCGTAGAGTCTTGTGTCAGGCTCACACTCAGCATGGAGTCTGCTTGAGATTCTCTCCCTCTCCCTCCCGTTCCCCCTCTGCCCCTCCCTCTCCCCTTCCCCGGCTTGTGTGCTTGCTCTCTCTCTCTCCCTAAAATAAACAATAAAATCGTTAAAATAAATAAATAAATAATAAATGTACTTTTTCAGTACAACTCCATTGGTATCAATTTTTTTACATCGACCAAATAAAATATGTATCATCTAAATTTCTAGTATCTTTAAAGTGGAATATAGATTTATGTATACTATTAATCTGAATTCAGGTTGCTTATAGATATTTATAATTTTGCTCTAACATTTTAGTTAATTTATATACATATAATTCAAGGATGTGTGTGCATGTGACTCGTCAATCTTTCCAAAGCATTTGGCTTAGTTTTCATAGAAATAACAAATTTCTCTCTTTTTTATACTCTCATATCTTACTTGGTGTACATTTATAAATTAATTATTTACAGTAGCAAATGAACTGACAACAACAGATTAGGGAAGCAAAAACAACAGTTTCTTAATCACACATGTCAACTGGGGGTAGCAGAGGTGCTCAGACTTTCTGGAATGTGGCCTCTCTGGGTGAGTTCCACAAGCTGTGGGCACAGGTCATAATGTTTTACAGGGAAAATAGAGAGTGAGGGATGTATTTATTTGCTTTGCCTGCTGTAACAAAGTCCCACAAACTGGGTGGCTTAAACAACAAGAATGCATTGTCTCAGTTCTGGAGGCTAGAAGTCCCAGGTCAAAGTGTTGCCAGGGTTATTCCTTCTGAGATTTCCCTCTTTGACTCCCGTCTGCCCATCATCTCACTCAGTCTTCATATGGTCTTCCCTCTGTCCATATTTTTGTGTCTTAATCTCCTCCTCTAATATGGACACCAGTCAGATTGGATTAAGTCTCACCCCAATGGTCTCATTTTAACTTAATCATTTCTTTAAAGATGAGATCTACAAATGCAGTCACATGCTAAGATACTGGGAGTTAGGACTTCAACATATGAGTTGAGGGGGACGAAATTCAACTCATGACAATCCTTAATTCATAAAGTATCTCTATTAAGACGTACAGAGTTTTGCAGTGTTTAAAACAAGCTGGCTCAGTTTCAGAACCTAAATGTACCTCTAAGCATACCAAAGTGAGAGGTGCCTAGGTGGCTCATTTGGTTGAATGACCGACTCTTGGTTTTGGCTCAGGTCATGATCTCAGGGTTGAGACTGAGCTCTGAGTCCAGTTCCACCTTCAGCGGGGAGTCTGCTTGAGATTTTCTCTCTCTCCTCTCCCCCTCTCTCAAATAAATAAATAAATAAAATTTAAGCATACCAAACTGAAGGCCTCTACCTCTAGATATCCTAGAGAATATAAAGACAGGTACAACTCAAGCACCTTGAGAAAGCTTACTTAAGCCAGTGTTTATCCCTGATAAATTGGCCTCTTCTGCTGCAAAAGCAAGTCATATTCAGCTTTCAAATAAACCAGTTATCCTACCTGGAAACAGCCTAACTCTGTAAATAGAAGTTACCAAACTAAGCCTACCTTTCTAGTCAGGCTGCTTAGAAAACAGTAACTTTAACATATCTATCAGAGTAAGCTTATCTTTAAACAAAGCATAAATGGACCACACCCTCATATATTTGTCCTAATCTTGTGCCATCTTTTTCTACAATAAAATATGATACTCCCCAATCTTACCTTGATTTAAGTTAAACATAAATCAAAAAATACACTCATTAGTTGCTTTTTGTAACAAAGCGGGTGATGCACATTTATTTTGTTTATGAAACTTAGAGCAATAGCAACATGAACAAAACATATCTTCTAGAGTCTTGTTGGATGATGGATTCCAAACTCTGGGAAAATTTCCACATGCATTTCAAGGAAGTTGGTTTCTCAATGTAGCTGGTAAAGATTCTTTCCCACTGAATGACTGCCATTAACTACTATCAATTTAATACTCAGTTTACCATAATAACTACTAATTAGAAAGTAACCATTCAAATCAGAAATTTTAGTAACTTGAAAGCTAATAAATTGTTCTGTCAAGAGAGTTTCTAATCACATACTATTTTCAACTAAGGATCAACAGTGATAGAAAACTTCAAACACATTTTCATCAAACTGTATGAAATAGAGAAAAAATTCCAGAGATCTCATTAGATAGCATATTATTTTAAAGACAAGAAAGCAGATGAGTTCATTGATCTGTTCAACTTTAACAGTGTAGTACATGAAGGTGTTTCAAATTTCCTAATCTAATTATGTACTAATTTAATAATTCTTGACATTATCTACCACATTTGTATGGTGAGCACTGTGAATTGTGTAAGACTGTTGAATCAGAGACCTGTAGCTCTGAAACAAATAATGTTAAAAAAAAAAAAGATAGCAGGAGGGGAAGAATGAAGGGGGGGAAATCAGAAGGGAAGACGAACCATGAGAGACTGTTGACTCTGAGAAATAAACTGAGGGTTCTGGAGGGGAGGGGGGCAGGGGGATGGGTTAGCCTGGTGATGGGTATTAAAGAGGGCACGTTCTGCATGGAGCACTGGGTGTTATACACAAACAATGGATCGTGGAACACTGCATCAAAAACTAATGATGTAATGTATGGTGATTAACATAACATAATAAAAAACGTGTTTTCAGATTCATTTATATATGTATACTTTCTAAAAGTATATATATGTTTATAGGTATGCATATATGTATAAGTAAATGTACATACACATCTGAAAGCACACTTAAAGCATAAAATGAGTGTGTTTTCAGAAATTGCGAGGTAGGTTCCAAGGTTGATGATTAGACTGGAGAACTAGAGTGATAAAAGGAAAAAAACCCGGGACAGATCATCTGGGACCACAGCCTTGAGACTAGTTTGCTCATACTGCCCCACTGCGTGCTTGAAGAAACAGTTGGAAGCACTGCTGGGAACACAGGATGTTCTTGTGATGGTAATGAACCATCAACCACATTTTGCTTCTTGGTTTCACTCAAATTAGATTAAACATCTCAGATGGGATTATCCAACTGGTGAAGCTCAGGTAAGCTACTACACTATAATGTTCTACCACCCTTGTTCATGGAAAGCAGAAGTCTAGCAATTTTTAGATTCCCTAACGGGAAATGAGGACTGAGTCCCATGACAAGTCAAACAATGGCATGGTCCCTAAATACAGAAAGTGGGTACATGCTTGGATTAAATTTACCCCCAAAGATCCACCTTGAAGGTAACCTTTTGATTATCCCACATATTTACACCAATTATCATCTTTCTGCTTCTCAAAGAAATGGCTGCCCATCACAATCCAACTATCCCTGATCTAACCAAAACCACACAGCTTCTTAGAGGAGACAACCCAAATTTTATCAGTTACTGCATTCACCTCCAAATCTAAAATCTTGATTTATTGATCATTTTGTTTTATCCAATCCTGTCTCTGTAGTTTGTTATCACTGAGCTTCATCATAAAGTTAACTCTATGTATCTAGAATGTACAGCTGCAGCTGGTCTGAGGGCTATGGACAGTATCCATGCCGTTGCTTTTACATGATCCTCCCTTGTAAGGGAGGATCCCTTGTATGCCTCTTGTAAGAAACACAGCTCCTTGGCTTTTGCTACATCCTGTGGTTTTATTACTTTGCTTGTGTTCCCTTCTCCTTCCATTTCTGAAGATTCTAACCATTTGTAGGTCCTGCAGTACGTGGTTGCACAAACTCCATTTGTAGTAGCCACTGAATTTCCCTTTGATAGGCAGTCATTCACCTAAATCTTCATATTTCACCCACTTTTTTTCTTTATTTAGGTAGACAAGAAGCTTAAATTTGCCAGACTGAAATGTTAATTTTCAGTTTAATAAAACCACTGTTGTTCACCAGGTAGAAACATTTTATTTTTTAATTTCTTCTTGGGGTAAAAATATGTAATTAAGAAGATCCCAGGGACTTGAGAAAAGGCATGTTTTTCAAGTAGCATAGATATAACAGTGAGAAATACTGTTCTCTGAGTCTAAGCATACATGGCCCCCTATATAATAACATCCCAGCCTCATAAAGTTTAATTATCCATCCAGCTCTGCACCTAAACCCTGGTGAACCATCTCACTGTTTTAGGTAAGGGGTATTACTTTCTATTTAATGGGATACATTATAGGACCAATGGGTAATGCCATGGGTATCAGACCTTCCCTTATCATTTTGTTTGAAGGTAGATTTCTTGGCTAGTAGCAAGATTGTGAGGTAAGTTCTAAGGAACTTTTATTTTTACTGAGGGTGTATATATAAATATGAATATGAATATAAGTATAAATATATTTATTTGTTTTTGACTGAGGTTGGTGAGAGGAAGAAAGATATTGTGCAAAATGGAGAAAGCTTTAAATATTCAAATATAGCATGGAGGGGCGCCTGGGTGTCTCAGTCAGTTAAGCATCTGACTTTGGCCTAGGTCATGATCTCGGAGTCCTGGGATGGAGACCCGCGTCAGTCTCCCTGCTCAGTGGGGAGTCTGCTTCTCCCTCTTCCTCTGCCCCTCCCCCCACTGGTGCACGCTCTCTCTCTCTCTCTCTCTCTCCGTCTCCCAAATAAATAAAATCTTAAAAATATATATATTCATATATAGCATGGAGATTTTTCAATTAGAGGAAAATGTATGGATTTTGGAAAGGAATATTTAGAGATGGAGATAATGCTGGTAGTTTACCAAATGTGTTCATATATAAATAAGGATAATGGAAATGCACAAGTTATCTCACTTGGATACTTGGTGCTAGCCATACTTCCCTCAGTCCGTCAACCTATTGCCAACAACTGATTAGGTCCTATTTGGTCTGACCTTAAATGTAAATAGTCAGCTTTTATCAGGGGTCATGTAGGTTTGCACACAATATAATATCTAGCAGGTTTAAATGGAATCAAAACCAAAAATTAGTATAAAAATGAAGAAAAGCTGTATTATAGCTTAAGATAATAGGTTAAGTATATTTATGTAACACACAAGGTTTCTCTTTATCTCAAGAATATAGCAATACTATTATGAGAAATGAGGCCAGCTTTTATCCTATCATGAATCACAGTGGTTTCTTTACTCTTATCATAGTTATATTTACAAATATACAAGGAAATTGGTGATGAGGTTTTCCGAAGAATATGGGATAATGTTACTTTTATTCATCGGAAGGGATTTTAGTGTTTCAAATTATGGCTATTTCCTAAAGACATTTTTTTTTCTGTCAACTACTTTTAGGAGATAAGACTATTTCATAATTAATTCCCAGCTGTTTCTTGTTATGCTTCTAGTAATATATTTCTGTACTTTAACAGGTTGGAGGTAGTGTTACAAAATAAATGTAATCCACATTTTCTATTTGTCAAAGCCTTCTCTTTAGAAACATAAAACATTTTGAAATTGGAAGTTTTGTAAATTACATTGAAAGCAATAATTACTGTTGGAAAGGTTCATGTCCTGCTAGTTTCTCGGAAAGATACACATAAGTATAACATGGTTTCTACTTAAAGCTTAAGGAAAATAAACTTTTAGGGTGAAGGAAAAGTATATAGATAAATAAGCACAACGCAGAATTCAAAGTGTATCACAAGGACCCATGTGTATATAATAAAAGAAAACAATATTTGAATTATTTTTTGAAGAATGCATAAGATTTTGGTAGGTAGACATGTGAATAGAAAAACATTTCAGATAGAAAAAACATTTAAGTGGGCCAATATTCAGAGACTGGAAAATTTGAGTTACTATTAGTAAAATACCTTTACTCCATTTGCATAGATTACATGAATGCTGTTAAAGTGTAGCCAGCTCTAACTAAGGCAGAGAAAGTGTGTGGTGCCAGGACATTTGGGGTTTTGAAAAATTAAGACGATGGAATATGGAACAAATGAATGAGACAATGGAAATGTTTAAGAGATTTGCTTAAGGAAGATTGATTTTGCAATACCACAATCCATAAAAGATATTTAGCTGAAGTGTTGATAAAGATTAAAGGCAGTACTAGGACATCACTTCAGTAAGCCTATGATTGTATTAAATGTAAAGATGAAGAAAAGAAAATGATTGTAAACAAAACAAATGAAAGCAAAATCAATGCACACTGAAAGTAGAAAAGTACAAATGTAATTGCTGAAAAGATTTAGGTGAAAATAGAAGAATAAGACCAAGATGACTAAAGTCTCATATTTAGCTATTGGGAGATCCATGGTCCATTATTGAGAGTTGTCAAAGGCATGATTTGGAGTCACGTCTTGGGGAGGCTGGTAAATAAGCTATAACTATCGATTTCAGCCCAAGAGTTCTGAATGACTGTTGTAATATTTAATGACATTAATACACTGATAATGTCATTGCCTGAAGGACTTTGATGAAAATTCGAGTGAGATTTACCTATTTATTCTAAAATTGATATTGGGTCTATGGGAATTAAAAGTCGTTTCTTGATATGATGTAGTTTAAAACTATTTTAATTATATTTTAAATTATTGACTCTGTGAGTTTGTTTTACTCTTATCTCTGTTGTACTCTCTATGCTTATTTTCCAAATATGAGCTACATATTTTCAGCTAACACAACACACACACATACACACACACACACACACACACACACAATTTATGAGAGTAAGAGATGGTAACGCACAATATGTGTAAATAAAAGTGGTGGGGTTTTGTTTTGGTTTTTTTTAAAGTGGTGTTTTAATATTACCAAATTCCAACCTGGCAACATTTCCTACTAGTTTTGATTGGAGCAGACACATATGTTTCATGTTGTTTTTGTCGTTTTTCTGTGTTTATCTTTAGAGAGGAAGTAAAATGATTCTTAGTGCTGAATTCTAGTTAACTAGGTGCTCAACTGGGTAATATTAGAAAGCGTGTAATTTTCCATCCGGATTTTTCATAAAGGTTAATTTCATTTCAGACCAAACGAAGATGGGAAATGAGTTCCTCTATTTTGTGTAACTAGGAGAAAATTTATGGCTCTGTCAATATTGCCAAGACATTATCCATGCCATTGATTTATAAACCCCATGTGGTAGTCTAAATGGTGGGCTTCTCAGCCTCTCATGATGCCATTACTCCCAACCCCCAGTGTTACAGCCCAGAGCAACTCTTGTTCTTCTGTGTTAGAGCATAGGGGTGGGGGATGTATTTAGAACATGGTTGTGTCTTGTGAAATCTATAAGGATCACTACATGTTACTTAAATATCTCTCCCCCCCGTCTCTCTCTCTCTCTGTCTGTCTTTCAGATCAACTATTTCCTTCAATCTAAGTCTCATAGACATTATTAGGCAAAACTATTCCAACATGGAGAGGTTTTTAACATGGAGAGATTTAAATCAGGTTTTTAAATAATGTATGTTTTGTTGACTTTTAAAGAAGAATTGGAAAATGTTTCCAAAGAGCATTCATGCCTTCAGTTTGCCTGACTGTTAGGGTATGTGAGGTGGAGGGGAAGTATTCTCCACAGACAGAGAATGGTGTTGTTTCCAGAGCACTGTCTTTTTCTAATTTTGAACATATTAATTATTTAGACTAATACTAGATCTTACAACAAACGAAACCACAAATTTCAGTAGCTTAACAATACATTTTATTTCTAATGTACATAAAATCTAAAATATTTATTTCTTTTATAGCTTGTGGATCTGCTGTCTTCAGTATGTAGTCTCCAAAGTACATTTGTTTACTAAGGCTACCATAACAAGCGACTGGGTAGCTTTAAATAACATAAATTTACAGTCTCACAGTCCTGGAGGCTTGGAAGTCTGAATTCAGGCGTCGTCAGGGCCATGCTCTCTCTCTCTGAAGGCTGTAGGAGAGGATCCTTCTTCCCTCTTCCTAGCTTCTGGTGATTTCTGGCAATTCTAGGTGTTCCTTGCCTATTAACACATCTCTGCAATCTCTCCCTCTGCCATCACACAGTGTTCTTGTGTGTCTCCAAGTTTAAGTTTCTTCTTCTGACCAGGATCCCAGTGCTTATAAAAGATATGAGTTGTATTGGATTAATAGGCCATTCTAACCTAATTAGGACCTCATCGTACATTATTTCCAAATAAGGTCATGTTCTCAGGACATGAAATTTAAGGTAAATTATTCAAACAAGTACACAGGTCATAAGGCTTGGCTACGTTAATCTACAAGAGGGTAAAATAGCAAGGAATATCAGAGCCCAGGGAATGCTAAATGGATTAGGCCTACAGCTGATGTGTATCTGTGCGGTTCCAGCATGTAACTACATGGATGCATCCAAATCTGCAGAGACTGCTATCAATAGGACGGGTATGTCGCCAGGCAGCATTGAAAATAGGTTTCTGAGCAGGTAACCAGTATGTGTCACACTTGGTTCTTCCTTTTTTTTTTTTTCTACTAATTTAGGATAATACATCTGGGAAACCCATAAAAGGGTTCTCGGTGCTTCTTTGAGTCATTTGCCTAACCCCAGCCCCAGCTCTTAGAAAACAATTATCTTATTTCTACCTCTATAGGTTTATCTTTCTCACATAAATGGCATTGTACTGTATATATACCTTAAGACTTCTTTTACTTGGCATACATCATTTGAGATTTATCTGCAATGTTGAGTATACCCATAGTCATCCTTTTTTTATGGCTGAGTATTCCAGTGCATGGAGATACCACAATTTGGGAATTAATTAAAATACTGCTTTTTATTTCTTCCTTCTGCTCTGTAAATGCAAAAATTCCAAATACACCAATTTTGGGGAAGGGAGAGCAAAAGACCATATGTGCTCTCAGAGGAAATACTGAATGGTGTTTGTAAGCCAGTGGCCGTCTTAAATCTGGATGTGTCCTTAACGTGTGTGCTGGAAGCAACAAATTTATTACTTGATATTCCACAGCATGTTGTCTCTCATTAAACTGAGATTTCTTATCAAAGATAAACATAAAAGTATGCAATAAACCCACACAGTTCAAACTGGTAGTAGGTAACATGTTGACCAGTAAATTTTAATCCTCAGCGTCCCCATTTTGTAACTGACAAAACCAAGTAAACTTTTGGGCTGTGTGAACAGCCTCAGAGCTGTGGAGGCTGGAGAGTCTGGACACTCAGGAGCCACATAGCCAGCTACTTAAGGAGCCTTTGTAAAGTCAAATCGTGGGACTCATTGAAGAGCCTCTGGCAATGACTCCTGATAGTACCATGCAAAGAATGGATTTTACTTCCTCTTCATAAAAATAGAAAAGCTGTGAACTAACTTGACATTTCATAGAGATACCTTTATTTTGGATGTTAAATCAACCACGCAGAAATCAAGCAGATAAAGCAACAGATTATGAGTTGCTGCTACCTGTTTAAAATTATTTTAATCTTGTGGCTAAAAGAGTAATTTATATCTATATACGATCTCTTGACACATTGATGTACTCATATGAAAAATCAATAGAAATATCACAGGCTGCCTACAGATGCACTCATTTTGTTTTAGAATAGGTTTCAATTTGCTTTCTGTTTTTCAGTATCAGCTTAAGAAAATTAAGTTATTACAATGAGAGAAAGACACATAGAATTAATGATTTGAAGTTAATAGGTACTGGCTGCCTCCAAATCAATTTCATTACTGTGGGATAAAATAAATAACCAGAGAATATTACAAATTTCACTTTTGATATGCAAGCTAAATACACAAAGCCCCCAAAAGTTCTGAGACACAACTTAACACATATGCAGAACATTTAATACTGGGACCATGCAATGAGTTTTCTGAGGGATATACTAATAGGTGCTGTGTATTATACATAAGTAAATTGCATGCAGAATATTCTACATGTCATATGTATTTCTTTGTAAGGTTTTCCCCACGTTCCTATTTTTAGTTTTTTTTTTTCTTCAATGACATCCATAGGCATTGCTTATATCATTTCTCTATTAAAGTTCATAGAGAGGGGTGCCTGGGTGGCTCAGTCGGTTAAGCATTTGCCTTCGGCTCAGATCTTGATCCCAGGGTCCTGGGATCAAGTGCTGCATCTGGCTCCCTGCTCATCAGGGAGCCTGCTTCTCTCTCTCCCTCTCTCTGCTGCTCCCCCTGCCTGTGTTCGCTCTCTCTCTGTCAAATAAATAAATAAAATCCTTAAAAAAATAAATAAAGTTCATAGACGTCAGAACCATGTTTTGTCTGAGAAAATAAACTTGGTACAACAGAAACAATACCTATCTTCTCTGTCTTAGACCTTTGACTAGGGCTGGTCTAGGTTGAATCATGAGGTTTGATTTTGTTGCCTGAGACTATCCTTTTAATATTCACTTTCATTCCCTGTGTCACCTAAACTCCCTTGCACAAACTAGCCCCCTGATGGTAAGCATCTACATTTAATTTTTTCATAGTCTTAATATCAAGTTACTCTCAATATAAACTGTAAAAGTAAATAATTGATTATGAAAATCTCAGTATGAAATATTGCCTTCATTTTAATATAGGATTAAAGTTCTCTGATACCATATACTTGTTGTTGTCTACTTACAAAAGCAATCTTAGTCTACTTTTCACAAAGTATATTCTTATTCTACATATAACAAAACATCACCAAATCCCCAGATCCTTTTTCAAGTATTTGACATCAATGGAAATACGCCTTACTTGCTTATGTTTTAAGTTGTAGAATTCTGTTTATAATAGAAATATTCCAATGAAAAGCTTCCGAATGAAGCAAAACTGTTTCTTTCATGTGGCATTTGATCACATAAACTATTTTAGAAAAATGCCAACAAACTCTCATCCCGTACTTACTGCCCAACACGTTCACAGAGATTCTCCAGGTTTGTGGGATAAAGTCATTTCTCAAAAATAGAAGTAAGTCTCTTAACACTATAATTTTCCCAGTAGTAACCTAAGAGAAATGGTTGGTACCTCAGCACCTGACTCTGCTAGAGCAACCTGAAAGACAAAACAATGTCAGATTGATGCCGTGGAGCACTGGCAGAGAAAGTGAAACACGGCTATGTGTACTTTAAGGGTGAACTTTAAATAACAGGAAACGTTGGCAAGCTGCTATATAGTGGCTCTGTTTCTGGGAAATGGATGTACCATCTGCAAAGCTAAACTGAAATGACAAGCCTTTGAGGCAGAGAGTACATGTTCAATCCATTTGGCAGATAAATCAGGTCATGGATTGGTTTATTTAGCTGCAGTTTCGCATAAACAATATACAAGCAGAAGCGATGAACCGTGGCTAAATTCAACAGGATATTCCATTTGAGGTTTTATCTATTCTCAAGCTTCCAATGGTCTACGGTCTCCCACTCCATCTCTTTGTTATGTTCGTCTCTGCCATGGCTGCCAGTGGGTTTGGGGAGTTTAGATAGCAGGCTTTATTGGAACAACACATATTCTGTCATCAGAGAATACCCAAACCATCACCATTCCAAAACTTACCTAGCCATATGTTTGTAATAGAAGGAGATGTGTAAAGAAAAAATGCATATATAAAGAATGCTTTTCACATTTCCAAAAACAAAACAGAGGACAGGTGTCTAGTCACGGGAGAAACGCACTTTCCTAGCATTTCATGGCCATGTGCATGCGGCAGGCTCAAAGAGCCCTCGATGCCCTGGGCAGCTAATCACTGAAAAGCAGCAGCCTCGCGCCTCTTCTACCTTTGACCCTTGAGCAGAATTTCACATTGTTTTGGTTAGTGTAATGAGATGCTAGGTTCCAGTTCTGCTTGACTTCTGCTTTCTATTTTATCGAAGTCCATGTTGGTCTAGAGAGCAGAGGCATATTTTCTTTTTCAGTTTTGATGAAAGAATGTGAACTACATTTCCCCTTTATTCTCTATGAAGGTCAAGGGGCAAATATGATAGAACATTAAGATCCAAGTCCGTTTTTCGGTTTCCTATGAACCTAAGCAACACATTCGGTTTAACAACTTAATTAAAATTGTTCTTTTTGTCTTTATGCTGTCAGAATATTTCATACTCGTTGGGCTGTAGGAAAGTAATATCTTAATAGAGGCAGAAAGACTTTGTTTACTCCCCTTACAGAAATCTTAACAACAACAAAAAAAGTGCATTGTTCAGTTTCCCTTTTATTTTGACCAGATATTGTAAAAGAGTATACTTCTCTTTTTCTGTAACTGCCTAATTAATTTCTTGGTATTTTTTCAATATGGATTAATATCAGGCCTTAATAAGACCTGTAAAATCCTTAATTTTTTGCTTCTGTGTTTTGCTAAATTTGAGTAGCAAAATATTTCCTGCAATAGGTGGGTTCAATTCACACACACACACACACACACACACACACACACACACACACACACTGTTTTGTATTATATAATGATTTGTATTATATAATGTTTTGAATTATATAATATTTTGTATATTATATTTTGCATTATATATACACATATAAACTTTGAAGACATTATAACTTGGTTCACTATAAATCAATAAAATGATTTTTTGAATATAGCACTATGAGACCTATATATGAGAAAAATGTATATACCTATCTACTCTTCAATTTTAATCTAGTGAAAAATGTTGATCCAAATACAATTAATATAATTGATTATATACTGGTACAGGTTAAATTTCTTTTCTGTTTCCATTATCCTTTTATGGTATGTCCTAAGCTGATAGTAGTGTATCATTACCTGCTTCTCACAGATTCCCCTTCAGGACCGAAGGCCTTATTATTCAATACTGGGAACGCTGCTACATGCTGTCCTCAGGGATCTTCCCCAGGTTGTGCCCTCTGCTGAGGAAGGCTGTCTTGCCCAAGTTAATGCATCCCTCCAGGGGGCTGCCCCATGTGAGGCCATAAAATCTTGCCCCTTCTTCCAATTGCCAGAGAACTCCAACGAGTAATTCCAGCTTCAGAGCTCACTGGGTGATCTAGGGCTTTCATGTGATGTCATTGAAGCTCTGATTCTCCTCCTGTCATATCCTGCTTTCTTCCTTCCCTCAAGAATTGTTGAGGCTGAGAGTACTATCGTGTAAGTTCACTGCACTCCAATCAATGCATTCAAGAACCTGACCTGCAACAGATCATACCAGGATGGGTTCAAGAAAGTAGATGTTATGGTGTGATGTTGAAGTTGGATTCCTCAGCATTGCCACTACCCAGGTGGCCACGAGGACCTCATCACTGACAGTATGTGGCCATGAGAGTCTCTGGCAGATTGAAGTACAGTTGTTCAACTTTCATTAGTGGTGAACTGGGATGGGATGCCTATAGAATGAAATACACTTGTGGATGTAATAAAAAATACAATTGAAAAAGTAATAATTATAACATAATGGGTAATTAATTATGATTTAATAAAAACATGTGCAAAAGTCAGAGGGCCACCTTTTCAGAACATGAAAAAGTTCTCATTCTCTGAAGGTAGAAAGTAAAGAAAGCTAAAGAGACAACATAGAGCTTAATCATAAGAGCTGAAAATAAGGATATATTCTCAAATTAGGCAAGTGCGCTATGTTGAGTCCAGGACTATGATAGAAAAAATGAGATCCTGATTCAGGGAATGGTGACGTCTGGATTGGTGCCTTTAAACATTGTGTATCTCCCAGACCCATCCTACTGAGGGATGGTGAGTGTCCTCTTCCTTGAAGGTGACGCAGATGACCTTGCCTTGCAATAAAACAAGAGTCCCCTCAATATTTGTACCCATATTTCTTCATGCGGTCATAACATCCCCAGGGCTAGAGAAGCTCTAGAACTTCCTAGGGGAAAAAGGGGGACTATATGCAGAAGGAGTTACAGTACCTAATATGTGCCAACAGGTGACTGGTGAGTGTCTATGGGACTGGATCCTAAGGGTGCTGGATCGAGAAGAAAAAATGAGTTTGGACAAGGAATTGTTTATCAGATTGGAAATATTCTCACAGGATCGGATCTAAAGTCCTGGCAAGAACAATAGAAGAAAGGGTCAAAGATTTAGAGAATTGGACATGATAGAGCTTTTATTCTGTAAAAAGCTAAGAAGCCCACTTGGTGACCATAGCCCCTGGAATGGGACATAGGATATTATTGACCAAGGCAATCAGGATGCACTAGTGGTAAGAACACCAATACTACTGGAAAACTCACTGATGGTTGTTGTCTACAGGCAGGTCTGATGTAGAAGATACTGTATAGAAATGAGCACCCCAATAGCAAGGGGGTTGAAAAGATGATCAGAAGTCTGACCACAGTGATCATTATCTCTCCCTGCCAGTGAATTGCTGGCATGGACTTACTAGGGAGTTAGCACCATTCCCATGATGGTTTGGGGTCTATAGAGTAAGAGTTTCTCATTAGAAAACACTAAGTTAAAAGTTCTCAAACTCTTCCCTACACTCTGAGAAAGATGGCAATAAAAGACATTGGCACATCCCACTTCAGTATCAGACATTAACATCACCCTGAATTAGTTATCTATTTGCCCACTGAAGAGTTTTGCACAAACTATTACATCTGCCTGGAAGTCTCTTTTCTTCTATTTCAACTCACAAAGTACTACTAATGTTTCAAACTGAGTCCAATCCTCACTTCCTTCCAAAGCTATCTTACACTGTTTTGATTAGGCCAGTCCCCCTTTCCATGCTATCATATCACATAGCTTTTCTCTGTGGGATTTGTCTTCCGCACACATGTTTATTTGATTAATGTACATTCTTATATACTAGAATTGTAATTTTATCTCAGAATCTAAGACGGAGTCAATAAATATTGTGATGAATGACCTCATTATATCTAGTCTTCCTATAATTTGAACACAGGGAAATCTACATGGTTGTATATTTTGATATTTCTTATAGAAAAAGATGCTTATTGTACATCACAAACATAGATTTCACAGAAATTTCTTAGGAGAAAAAAATCTATTTAATATCCATCTTTGAAACAGGAAAGAGAAACGGACTTAAAACCATCCCAGGCTGCACATTGTTAGAGGCTGGAGTTGGGGCCATTGGCTGGCTGAGGAGCTCACAAGTGTGGATAGTGCACTGCATGAGGGGCAAGTGTTTCACTAACACCGCAAGGGGCTTTATCCAGATGAGTGGAGTTTGATAGTAATTATTTCTACAAGTAAAACAAACAAACAAACCAAAAAACGAAAAAAACAAACAACAAAAATCATCTTAGGAACTAAGAGTAGCTTCTGGGAAAATTTAAATACAGGTAAAAAATAAATATTACATAAGATCTTATAATAAGGATAAACATGTATGAATGAATAAATGGATAAATATAATATGCTTACTATTCTGATAGAAATTCATGTGTGTTTCTACGTGAGTACAAACAGAGTAATGTGTTAACTTCTACCTTAGGAAGGTGTGTTGGTCTAGGAAGCATTTTGGAGAGGAAACAAGGTCCTGACTGATATATACATATGGAATAGAGAGCCAGGGAAATTATTTATTTAGCACAAGGCACAGTTTGAATTGTCTTATATACATAATCTTATTTATTATACACAACAACTCTGTAAATTAAATCCCATACTCCTACCTTAGAGAGACAGTGGGGAAGGAATTAATATTTATTACTGTGTAACAGGTACTGTACCAACTTTATATATGTTCTTGCTTAATACTCAGAACAGTGCAGGAATGTAGGTCTTATTATTGCTGTTTTACATATGAAAAAGCGTAAGTTAAAGAGCAAATTTAATTTGCTGAAGGTCACAGACGCAAAATAATAGTCAAAACAGAATTTGAACCCAAGCTTGTTTGTTCTTGCTCCATAATGTGGCAAAGGTCCCTTTAGGTCAGAGAAAATGTGAATTTAAGGAGTTACAAACAAACTTGGCAGAACATCAGACCTTTATTGAACATATTATTCTACCTGCTGTACACAAGATTCCACGTGTAGAGAAGCTGTTGTCTAAGGGGGTCTATAGAAGTCAAATATATCTTGGTGTTTGGGAAAAATGGGCATTATAATGGAAAAGTGACAAAAAAATCATGTGAAGTCTTCCTATATTTCACTTTTTACAAGAGTTTTCAATTATGTACAAGTTAGAGATAGATGGGAAGAAAAATCGATGTACAGAAAGATGATAGATTCAAATAAATAAATTATCCACAGATTTTCAAAAAGCATAGAATTATTTCAATGTCTTTGCTTTCAAATTACAATGCAAAAGATCTCTATTGAAGAGTAACGTGCATAATAACTTACCTAGTAAACTCTGTTATTTTTAAAGGAGATTTTTAATTTTAAACTTTCATTAATATTACATGAGAGTATCTTATCATAGTCACACCCAAGCAGTTAAAATGTAGGGTGAATGAAATAACATAATATTTAAAAACCCCGGATCTTAGATCCTATAATGATTTATTTATGAGCCATCTGGTTGTACAAATATGATATTATGGTCAGATGTGCTCTATATGCATGGAAAGAAACAATTATTCAGAAAGAAATAATTAGGTTTTTATGAGTTACATCCCAAGGCAAGCTGTAGGATTTAGGTAACAGACTTTTCTTGCAAGTGAAAAGTCATATAAATATATATTTTAATGTATATAATAGAATATTAGCATATATATATATGTTTATATACATACACACACACACCTATTACATCACTTCACCATAGTAAGAGAAACTTATAAATACAACATTTTATCTAGGGGATTATAAATGCAAACAGATACAGTGAGTATGACTCATTCTGAGTTCTTAAGGGATGGCAGGGGAGCCCAAGGGACTATGGCCTTCCATTTCTGTTATTACCACCATTAATCAATTTTTACCTCCCCATCTGTCACATGTCTATAGTGGACATACACAAATGCATATGTAGGGTTATATGTGGGATGGGGTGGGAGATGGTGTGAAACCACTTCAGTTTCTTTTTGATGAAATCCTAATTCAAGTAGTGTTCATATGTGGATGAAATTAATTAACTTCCCAAACAAGTAGAAGGGATATAAATTATAACAAGCCAAAAGTCTTTTTTATAATTAAAAAATAGAACTCTCTTGACTATAGCCAAAAATCAAAATGAAAAATATTCTCCAATCTGAAATCACTGTTGCAAGCCAAGGCAACTAAAATGAAAAGCAAAATTTGGAACAACTTCAGGACATCATGGACGTAAATGTGATAATAAGTTGAAAATACACTAGATCATAACATATAGTACATATGTTGTACACTGTACAGTTCCAGGATGCCATTTACATTTTCTATGATTTTTATGGTGCTTCTCACCACCATCAAGTTGTGTAACATGGAAACCTTATCAATTTATACATTATGGGCCTCTATTATATCTATAACAGTGAAAATAAAAACTTAACAAAGGCCTATGGAAGTGTCAGATACTTGAGCTCTACACAACAGCAATTATGAATACCATTTATATTTGTTTTTATATTAATAACCTATTTCTTTTTTACTATGCAAATGAATAATATTATCATCAGTTGAACAATGTAAATTTAGATCATCTGTACTACCAAATGAATATACATAGAAAATAGATATTGATTCTCACCTTAGGGAAAATTTGTTTTATTTACCCAAGAATTTTTTTTGGGGGGGGGGCCGGTGGGCAGAAGCACTCAAATATTTGCAAGTATTTATTATTTCCTCCAAACATCCATATGATTCAAATAATTTATATCAGTGTGCACATAATGAGGTTTATGTCTAACAGGAAACCATAAAGGATATAGTGCAGAATTTATTAATAATATTCTATTTCTGTGTATTTATTTCCTGTAGAGTATAACAAAACCGTCAACATCCTTTATTTCACCAAGTCTCTCATTTCTGTTTGTCCTGGCATAAAGAGATCATTATACCACTTCTTCACTCCAGGCCACACTCTTTCAAATTTTAAAACTACCTGTGAAAAATAGGTGTTTGATTCCTGTTCGGATCTACCCAACACTGATGAGACTATAAACCTCCTTATATAATGATGGAGTAGATTATGTATATAGCTCCCAAGAACCTGAGATACAGGGCTACCAGGCATCAAATAGAGTGGAAACTATTGGGGCCACAGATGTAAATTTATTTCAATAGACACTTCCCTTGTTTGCTTATTATAAATATTTTGATACTAAATATCAATTGAATATAGAATATTATCATTTTCTTACATGGTCTTGATAATTATATTTTCTTATTTAGAAGACTTTGTATATTATATACAAATAGTTTCAAGTTTCAAAGTTTGAATAAAACATTTAAACTTCTAAAGAACATGGGGCAGAGAGAGTTTATAATATATCTAGCTATCTAAATTGAAGGGACTATATGTAAATAAATAAATAAATAAATAAATTGAAGGGACAAATGGGCAATTCAACAACAGTATTTGGATACTTCAACACCTCACTTTCAATAATGGATAAAGCAACTGAGCAGAAGATTAACAAGGAATAGAAGATGTGAACAACATTATAATCTATTTAGACCAAACAGACATCTGTAGAACACTCCACCCAACAACATTTGAATACTCATTCTTCCCAATTGCAAGTGAAACACACTTTAGGATAGACCATACTTTAAACCATAATATAAGGCTCAATAGATTTTAAAAGATTGAAATCATATAAAATATGGTCTTCTACCACAATGGAATTAAATTAGAAACTGGTAAATTCACAAATTGGTGAATTCACAAATGCGTTGAAATTAAACAACACATTCACTCTTAAATAACTAATGGGTCAAAAAATAGTTCACAAGGGAAATTAGAAAATACTTGAGATGAATAAAAATGAACGCCACAACACACCAAAATCAAATTCTGATAAAGCAGTACTTAAAGGGAAATTTATATCTACAAATGCCTGTATTTTTAGTTGTTTCTTTAAATTCCTTTTGGCTTTTATTTTTTTTAAAGATTTCATTTAATTATTTGAGAGAGAGAGAGAGAGTGCGGGAGAGAGCACAAGCAGGGGGAGATGCAGAGGGAAAGGGAGAAGCAGACACCCTGCTGAGCAGGGTGCCCAATTCAGGCCCTGATCCCAGGACCCTGGGATCGTGATCTGAGTCCAAGGCAGACACTTAACTGACTGAGCCACCTAGGCACCCCCAAATGCCTATATTTTAAAAAAATAAAGATTTCTGACCCATAACCTAAATTGTCACCTGATAACACTAAAAACAAAAGAGCAGGGGTACCTGGGTGGCTCAATCAGTTAATCAGCCAACTCTTGATTTCAGCTCAAGTCGTGATCTCAGAGTCATGAGATCAAGTCCCACATGGGGCTCCACGCTCAGTGCGGAGTCTGCTTGAGATTCTCTCTCTCCTTCTGCCCCTCCCCCTGCTTGTGTTCACTCTCTAAATAAATAAATAAATAACTTAAATCTTAAAAAAAAAAAAAAGAGCCACATACTAAGCTTAAAGTAAGCAGAAGTAAAGAAATAATACAGATTGGAGAGGAATAAATGAAACTGAGATTTAAAAACAATAGAGAAAATAAAACCAAAAGTTGGCTCTTTGGAAAGCTCAACAATTAACTCTGCATTTTAAACTTAATTTCTGATTGAGGAATCAATTCTTTAATTTCCTGCTTCAAGAATTATATGTGTGAGCTAGCAGGTGGGAAGTATGTTCTTGGCCTTGGAGACTTAACTGGTATTCTTGAAAGCACATGGCAGAATAAATTTATGGCAGTGTAAATATAGTTAATGAGAAAACATTTTGGATGGACTGGATATATTGATATCTTTAGGATCCAAGTCACAAGAACAAATTCACTCCAAATATGTAAAATAATTCCTAAGGAAAGGAATTAATTATAGGGACAGTTCTATGTGTTTCTTCTCAGGGATGGGGATGGTAGTTGAGATGAGGTATACAAGTAGCTGAGAGGTACAGCAGCTGAGAGGTAAAAAAAATAAAATAAAATTCCACAAAATTTGCTGTGATTCTCTGGTTAGCAAACCTGAGCAAGAACAATGACCCAGTTTTGTTTTTTTTTTTTTTGAAGTACTGGTCATTTTTCCATAAACAAGTTTGTCAAATTACAACTATCTTTCTATCGCCATTTTCTATAAATCAGGATTTTTATCAATCCTGATCACAATTTTTATCAATTGAATGATAAAGAAAATATACATTTCCTGGTTCTCATTATTCTACTTACAGATTAGGGATATAGCCCTACTTATAGTTACCAAATATTTATCAATATTACCAAAAATAAGCTAATTGGATTAGATCAACTACTAGAAAGTAAATAATGTGAACAGGCAATTTCTTTTAATGTTATGCCTCAATACCTAGGAGAGTGCCTGGCATATGAAAGATATTCAACGAATATTGGTTGAATGAATTGATAGTATCCACATGTCAGCTCAATATATTTGACACAGAAAAGATATAGTACTTAAATAAATTATCAACTAAGTAATCAAAAATTTTCATCTAAAGAACATATAATACTTCATTCAGTAAGATGCAATACTTAAAAATTTGTCAGGGACTGTAGACTTGTTACCATGATTTTGTCTGAATTTTTGTGCTGTATTTTATTCATTATATCTTGTTACATAACATAACAGTATCACCACAGGCTTGGCTTAAAACAACACACGTTTATTATCTCACCGTTTCTCTGCATGGCTTTGCTGTGTCCTCTGCTTATGGGTCTCACTCAGGAAACTGTAGTCTTGATGTTAGCTAGGACCAGATTCGGTATCTGCAGGATTCAGTAGGTCGGATATTCCTCCTTGATCACATGGTAGTTGGAAGCATGCTATTCTTTGGACGCTGGACTGAGTTTCTTTGTGGGCTGTTGTCACATGCTCAGATCCTAGAGGTCACCTGTAGTTCCTTGCCATGTGGGGTTCACCAGCATGGTTGCTTGAGAGAGAGAGAGAAAGAGAGACTAAAGTAAGATGGTACTACAATTATATGTAATATAGTCACATTCACATAATCCAAATATTCTGTCTCCTTTTTCATTCTACTGGTTAGAAGTAAGTCACAGTCTTGCCCATAGTCAAGGTGAAGGGATCATACAAAGGTCTAACACTAAAACGCAAGAAACATGGCAGCCGCCTTAAAAGTTTGTCACATGTATGTAGGGGAAAACCTAGAGGCTGTTTACAAATAACATTTCTGTTATACTGAAAGTTAGAAGAAGAATAGGAACTCATATTCATCTTAGAAGTTATAGCTTATCTTAAAGTATGTATGAAAAAGGATCGAAAAAGAATGTTATGATAGTTGACATCGGAATTGTTAGGAAATTTGGAAAGGATTTTTGAGAAGCCAAAATAATGTAATTAGATCAGAAAATTAACAGCTAAAAGGTAAATAACTTGTTTACTTCTCCCAGCCTCAGTTGACCCACTGCCCATAGACATGGAGGGCTTGCTTCCCTCCAAGATGTGCACTGACAATGCAGAAATTAGTAATGAGAAAGGACGAGAAAAAGTACATTAAGTTGCAGAGTGAAGGTGTTAAGACTTAGGCAAGCCTTAAATTTTAAATCATAGGGAAAAAATATTCAAGAGAAAAGAGAGGGGAACTTAGTCTGTGTTAATGAAGCAGAAAGAAATATGTTTCAAAAAAAGAGAATGAAATTAGAACCTTAGGTAATCTCCCAAAATGTGGAAGACTCAGAATATAGTTAAGGCTGCTTAAGACCCTGATTAAAGAAAGAAAGTCCCCCTGCTGAGATGAGTCTTTGCTGCAAAGAGAAAGTGTTGGTCCAAAGCTGATAAGTAGCTCTCACATGAGCAGGAAGCTGAGCTTCATGCAGCTTCTTCTAGATGTAGACACAGAATGGTAACTGGCTGTGCTTTCAAGCCTGTTTGATGATTCGCAGGGATTGTGTTTATTAAATCAAGTGTTTGAAAATTCTTACAGACAAAGAAAATATTTTGAATTTGAAAGCAATTTAAGCTGTTTGGAGGTGTTTATTTAAAGTGACACTTTAAATGGGATTAATCATTAATTAATCTAAGGCTTCTTAAAAGTAGTTACATATTTATGGATTTAAAATAGAATAAAATTTATCAACTGAACATTAAATTTTAAGAAAGAGCTAAGGTTTTGAATTTGTAAATCTACTAAATTTAGTACCAAATATCAATAGAATACAAAGGGTTTTTTTCTAAAATAGTAGCTGTTAATTTTTATTTATTTAATTCATTTATTTTTAAGATTTTATTTATTTATTTGAAAGAGAGAGAGAGAGAGCAAGAGCAGGGGGAGGGGCAGAGGGAGAGGGACAAGCACTCTCCCCGCTGAGCGCGGAGTCCAACTCAGGCTCAATACCAGGACACAGAGATCATGACTTGAGCCGAAATCAGACATTTAATTCACTGAGATACCTGCAACATGCGATACTATAAGTCACCTAAAATATGGATTCAGAACTATGGAAAATATTCTTTCACATTAACATTGGGTAACCATAATGTTGAAGAGATATTTTTCCTCAAATGCATGCATCATTTTTTTTTCTGAACCTATCCCCATACTCAGAGGGATGCAGTATGCTGGTAAGGATTAACTTAAGGTCAGCTTCTACTGAATCATACAAAATGGTTTCCATATTGGCAAATGGGATCCTATTACCTAAAGTAAGGGGAGGGGTACAGAGTGTATGAGCTTTGTTAGTGTATAAACAAATTACCAGAAGTTTAACAGTTCAAAACAACCCGCAATTGATTATTTCACAGTTTCACGGGTTGGGGAGTTCAAGCATAGCTTGTTGAATCCCTTGTACAGAGTCTCAAATGGCTGTAGGCACGGGCTTGTTCTGGGCTGTGCTCTCATCTGAGGCCCCCAGGCTTCTCCCAAACTCAAAGGGCTGTTAGCAGAATTCACTCACTTGCAGTGAAGGACTCCTGGTGGATCGCTTCTTCAAGGCCATGAAGAGCAGGATGTCTGCAATCCTAGGATAATCTCTCTCATGATTAATTTTATAATAATCCACCTCACCTTGCTTAAATGACATAGAAAAACAAGAAAATTTTCTTAGAGTACATTTTTTTCCAAAATGATACATTTATTTACTGTAAGCTTAAGTGGAAAGGTAGTTGATTTTTACTTGGTGTCTTCTGTATAACTGATATTGCTAATGTTGATTAAACAGATTTTATATCATAATTAGTAACAGTCTATTTGTGCCCAAAGAAAAGTGAAATTGTCACAGTGATATAAATTTCAATGTGCAAAAACAAAGCTACAATGATTAAATATGATATTTTCTCTTATCAGGAATAAGCTCAGAGATAATCCAGATGGTGGAAAATATTAAAATGTAAAAAGGGAGATATTTTTAAATTTAACTCTGTCAGTGCAAAATATTCTTCTAATTTTATTTTTGAAAGATCACTCTTGAAATGAGCAGAGAAGTCTGAAAAAGAAAATATTTATTGAGCAACTGTTCATAATAGCCTACCATATTACAAAGATACTGAAAAAATATGTATACTATATAGAGGCAGAACATTTAAGTAAAGTTTTATGTCCACAGGAATTTGGCTTGGGAAATAAAACTTTTTTACATTTCCGCAGAAAGCAGGTTTTGCAACCTATCAAAGAGTTAAAAATGTCCCTATTAACATATGTAGTTTTTCTGTGATATAAGTCAAACAATTAAAAAAATATCATGGTAGGTTTTTATAATAACCTTAGCTGGAATTCCCTGATACTGGTGAGAAGTCATTCCTGACACTCCGGTAGCAATTTGCATATGATTAAAAGCAATGTTTTTGCATTTCATTCTGAACACTTATTTTTAACTTGTCAAATGCTGCTCTAAGAGAGAGTGGTCCTGCATACTTCTGAAGATCAAGAGCAATGCTATCACAGCAAAGGCGATCAATTGGCCTGAATATGACCAATGATTTCTAAAGCTCAGGTCAAAAAGGATTTTTTAATGTATGGAACAAATATGCAAAATAAAAATTATAGAAGGATTAGAAATGTAATTGATATAAATTCATGTAAAACAAAGTATTTAAAGATAGTCTGAGCCCTTGAAAACACAAAGGAAAATAGACTTTCTCCTATAGGTAAGGTTTAGCTAACCTCATAATGAGAGCATAATCCTTTTCGCTGTGTGAGATCATTTATTCACTTTCATTTCAAGTCATATTCCTTTAGCTGATACAGAATTTACATATGTCTCCTCATTCAAATGTGTCATTAAGATGCAGGCTATGTTACAGGGCTTGGAAATGATCTTCAGACATCTGTCTCTGGAACACTTAAGCTAGCTACTCCAAACAGACCCTGGACACTTCTCATCAGAATATGTCCCTGATGCTGATCATTAGCATGAGAAATAACTTAAAAGCAGAATTTTATCATTGTGTGGGTAAGGTCAACTCTGTCAAGTTTATGGAAGCAATGAAACACACACTTGGCAACTCTAGGGAACAATGTTCCTATTTTGCATTGTCATACCTACCAAGAAGCACATAGAACATTCTGGAAAAGAAAGGGAGAGATGGAATTTTGATCTAAAAACCTAAAATTGATGCAGGAAGATTTCACTTTCATCTAATTCATAGCATCCTTATTGGTCTAATCTAGCTGGGAGCAGGGAGTGGAGCTATAAAGGATACAGGATTTAACATTTATGGAAATCTCTTTAAAACTAATGATCTAGACTATCAAATAGAAAAAAATCACTTATGAATTACAGACACAAAAGAGTTTGTGTGTTTGTGTGCCTAAACGACTGATTATTAAAAATATGGAGAAAGCTGACTTATTTGCCTAAAGTAAATTGATAATTAAAGCCCCTGAGCCTGTTGTGATCTCTTGTATTAGTTTTCTATCACTGCTGTAGCAAATTCTCATAAACATAAAACAACAACCCAACAACCGTCCATCACAGCTCTGTAGGTTGGCTGACTGGGTGGACTTGACTGGATTCTGAACTTAGGGTCTCACAGTGCCAAAATCACTATGTGAGCTAGGCTGGACACATAGCTGGAAGCACTGGGAAAGGAAAGAAGGAAGGAAGGAAGAAAGGAAGGAAGGAAGGAAGGAAGGAAGGAAGGAAGGAAGGAAGGAAGGAAGGAAGGAAGGAAGGAAGGAAGGAAGGAAGAAGATAAAGAAAGAGGGGGGGAGGGAGGGGGAGGAAGGGGGAGGAAGGCAGGAAGGAGGAAAGAAGGAAGAAATCTGCTTCCAAACTCATTTAGGTTTTTGGCAGAATTCAGCTCCTTGTGACTGTAGGACTGAGGTTCTTTCCTTGCTGGTTTTCACCTAGGAGAGTCTCTTAGCTTGGTAAGACTACCTATGTTCCTTTTCAGGTGGCCCTCTCAATCTTCAAAGCTAGCAATGGCACATCAGGTCTTTCTCAAGCTTCATATCTCCCTGACTTCTGCCATCAGAAGCTGCTTTTAAGGGCTCGTCTGATTAGATCAGGTCCATTCATATTATCCCTAGAATCAACAGCATCATATAGCATAACATAATCATGGGAGTGGTATCTCTTTATATCCATAGGTTCTTGGGATTAGGACTGGACATCTCTAGGGGAGCATTTTAGAAATTTTGCCTATCACACCTCTTTTCAAGGAATCCATGACATCCCAAAGCAGCTACTTTATTTCATAGTCTTTATTGTATTTTTACTTCTGTTCTCTATGCCAAAACTGTTGAATCAGCTAATACATCCCCTTTCATCAGTATCCTATCAGCTCTCTATCTGTGAAAGTTTTAACAATTTCCTCATTAACATTTTCCTCATGCAACTATCAAGGGTCTGTCTACTCTCAGTGATGGGATCCTCACTGTTGGTTGGATAGTGAATGTTTTGTCAGTAAAATCCCCTTTTATGATCTGCTCCTTAGAGTCATTTCTGGTATCAATTGTCTTAGAAGAGCTCCACTGGAAAGAGACTCTGAGACAGAGACTAAATGCAGAGACTTTACTGGGGAGTGTTCTCAAGTAATACATTTAGCAGGAAGTAGGAAAGATAGAACTGGGCAGAGGGAGAAACTAGTATTTGATGTAGTCGTAAAGGAGGTCTCAGTTGATCCTACATCAAGTTCTGGAGCTAGGGTGACCCTTCAAGGCATGATGGCTGGGCCTTTGTATCCCCACTTTAGCCAGTCCTAGGAGGTGATTCCCTGCAGCAGTGAGCAATTCCCAGTGAGGCATCAGCTGGGAGTTCCCAGCAGCTGATAAGGCAGAACACTACACTATCTACCAACACTACGGTACCTACTGATATTACAATACCAACGCTATAGTACCTACTACCACTACAGTATCTCCCAACACTGCAGTACCTACAACACTACAATAATTACCAACACTATAGTATCTATCAACACTACAATCTCTACCAACACTACTATATCCACTAAATCTGCTGTATTTACCTCCAGTACAGTCTCTTCTAATGCTACCATATCTGCTAACATTACTCTATCTATCAAGACTACCATATATACTAACACTGTGGTACCTACTAACAGTATAGTATCTACTTATACTATAGCACTTACTAACACTAGTATCTATACCATTGAGGGAAGAAATTATCTTCTTTGCTCAACTGGAAGTTTCCTAAATTCTATTCTAAATTAGAGAAAATATTCTTGATTTTAGAATGCTTACTTTGTATGAAAGCAAAAATGCATCACATTTGGTTGCCATCAGGATAGACAAAGTACCGGGGTGCCTGGGTGGCTCAGTCGGTTAAGCATATGACTCTTGGTTTCAGCTCAGTCATGATTTCAGGGTCCATGATCTCAGGGTCATGATTTCAGGGTCCTGAGATCGAGCCCTGCATCAGGCTCACCTAGGGCCCCTGTGTTGGGCTCTCCACTGGGTGTGGAGCCTGCTTAAGATTCTCTCTCTCACACTTTTTCTGCCCCTCCCCCACCATGTGTGCTCTCAATCTCTCTCTCTAAAAAAAAAAAAAGATAGACAAGTAAAATAACAATATAACAATAGACATGATAATTATAAGAAACTAAGTCCTTTCTGATAAGAATCTAGCTTTTATTTAAAAAAATTTAAATGATAAAATTTTTTTTTCCTTTTAATCCCACTTACCGAACTACATAAGTATCACTTTCCAACAAAGATGTGTTTATTTCAGATTTAAATTCAGTGGAGCCAAATGCATTAATAAAGATTCCCAATGCTAGAGACCTAAGCTTTAGCCCTTTCTATTCAGTGTGACCTTGAAGAGGTCATTTAATTTGATCCTTTTTTCCCTCATTTTTAAAATGAAAATATTGGGATAGTTCATTTTTAATGCTCTTTCCAAGTCAGCAACCATAAGCTGGATAATTGATTTTATTCCCTTTGTGAAAAATTCTTCTCCCTGATGCTTAGATTTCACAATCTGTTTCCCGTGTTTGTCTTCTTCACCCCTTGAGCAGCCTTGACTTGAGATATAAGGCCACCCCCATACAAGCTGTTCTGATCTGCCAAGCTGTCCACTCTCCACCTCATCAATGAGTAAGTGTGTGTGTGTGTGTGTGTGTGTGTGTTATTTACATATCCTGGCAGTAGAAATTCACAGGATTCTTTCCTTTAAAGAATTTCCTGTGTATGAGCTAGCACCTCAATTAGCCATGGGAAGATTTTGAAGCTCCAAAAGGAGAAAGCTTCTAACAGCAAATATAAAGAACGTTCTTGTGTTAAATAGGCAAAAACTTTTTTTTTTCTAAAGTGATTCACTTGGATCCTAAGAATTTGACTTCTATCTTTGACTCTGGCTAATTTTTAGGGAATTTACTGGCTCCGAAGGGAAAGGCCTTAGCTCTGCATATCAGTGTTCCAGTGCTAGAAGCCATCACACACCTTCATGACCATGTTCCCTTCCCACTCACTTTTCTTTCAATCATCTGCTGCTTTCTCCTATGATTGAAAATATATATATATATATTTATAAAAAAGAAATAATCTCACCAACCAGAGGTGAACACTGGTAACATTCCAGTGTGTTTTTACTGTTATGATGCTTTCTCATGCACTCAGTGTTAAGATTTTGTGTCATTACGAACCATGAGAGATGATGGACTCTGAAAAACAAACGGAGGGTTCTAGAGGGGGGGTGGTAGGGGGATGGGTTAGCCTGGTGATGGGTATTGAGGAGGGCACGTTCTGCATGGAGCACTGGGTGTTATGAACAAACAATGAATCATGGAACACTGCACCAAAAACTAATGATGTAATATATGGTGATTAGCATAACAATAAAAAATAAAAAAAAAGATTTTGTGTCATTAAATAGCTGAGCCTTTCAACTTGAAATTGTTTTTACTGTTTCAAGAAAAAAAGTAGTTCTGTGATAAAAAATCAGATTAAGGAATGTACTAAGATAGCTAGAATATATTTCTGTATTTAAGGGGACTTGATAGAGATTAAGTAACACTGTATTAATTTCAAAGGCAGAATGTCCTAACTGGTAAGACCACAAATCAGAGAAAACTGGCTTCAAATTTTGGCTTTTCCACTTCTAAGATATCTGACTTCTGGCAAATTGCTCAATTTTGCTAAATAATTTCTACAGTGATAAAAAGAAAATACATATTTCTTAGAATATGTATCAGAATATTTATAAAACTTATCTTATAGATTCCAAGAATGGAAATGTGTTCAGTACATATTTTGTCAGAGTAATAGTAATAAGAAAGTCGAATACTGATCTAGCACTTACTAGATGTCAGGTAGTGTTCTAAGCACCTTATATGTATTACCTCTATTATGTCTCACAACATTTTTATGAAGCAGGTACTGTTATAATAGAAGCCCCATTTTACAAGTTAGTTTAGGTAAGTGAAGAAAAGAAAGGTTAAGTAACTGGCTCCAGTTTACACAGCTGGTAAGTAAGCAAGCCAAGATTTGGATACAGTCTGTGCCTTTAACCATTAGTCCAAATCATTGAAGTTGTTTAATCAATTGTATTAGTTTCATATTTGACTAAAACTTCATATATTAAGCCTAACTTATTTAAGGTAAAAAGTATTACCTAGAAAAAAGTGGTTTCAGTTTATCTAGTTTGATGACTAAATAAGATTGATGCAGAGATGTATTTGTGATTGGCTCATCAATTTTATCATCTGCTTTGAGAATGTTTGAAACAGTGTGAATGTTTAGGTAATATACATATTAACCTGAAATTATGGTCATACTATTAATGTATACTTTTATAGAGATATGCCTGGGTTAGCATCAATTCTATATTATTAAAGCCCATATTAATAAAGGGTTGAGAGCCAAATTCTAACTTCAGGGTACATATTCAATGCTGTGGACATCTGTGAGTTTGGGTAGTGGTCCAGGATCCACCCACTTCCTTCTGGCAGCAGCATCTTGACTTCCCTTTAAGAAACAGCTTCCCCCTTTCTCTGAGCGCATGTGGTTTAGGCATGGTCATGCCTCCCTTCTGGACATGGGAGTGGACCTATGAACCACAGAGTAGGAGACAGCACATCTTCTACCCTGCTCCTTTTTGTCATACCCTTGCCCCACTGATGCAGTAATGGACTAAAGGGTGACCTAAGCCAAGAAGTGAGTCATGATGCTTAGACATGTTGATATTGTTCAGAGAGATGCATTTTCTTTCCTATCTGATTTACCAAACTGGAAAGATGTGAACTGGCAGCTTCAGAAGACCACTACTTGGAGAAGGAAACAGAGGTCAAAAAATGAGAAAAGAGAAGCTGAACCCTGGTGCTCTAGCATGCATGGAATAAATGATTTTTTTAAATGAATGTTTGAGGACATAATTAAGTGAAAATGGAAAATTCGGAGGCTTTGGGTCTTGTACTTACAGCTGGGTAGAGCAAGAACAGGCAGGAACAAAGAACTCTGATGTCAGGGTGCATCAGTAGCTAGTATAAAGCAACCCTATTTTCATGCCTGCAACAAAATATACAATCTTGTGAGATCAGTTCATTGTATGCTAGACACTCACAAAAGGATATGTTCCAATCTCTCTTGGTAATTGTTATTTGGAGAAAAATTATTTTATATATTTATTATCACATAGACACATACTGATACACATATTTTGAAGTTTATTTTACTTAAAAATGCTGAGTTTTAATATATTTTCTTTATGAATATAATTAAAAGTATAACTTAAATCACAACATTGTGAAATTCATAATATAATGACAATGGATATATATGATGAGTAGTAGAAAGATCTTTTTGTTCATCTCCCAATGAAAAACAATAAAAATGAAATTAAAATAATTTGAAATCTTTTATTACTTCAATCTATGTGACAATTTACTGAAGTTTTAGAGAAAAAGAGCAGGAACATCTTAAAATAAAATTTTCATATAATTATGCCTATTTAGCACTGCAACAATTTTTATATTAAAGTAATATTTTTTAATGAAATCTTGCTGCATATGCAAGTTGTGAAAAAATACCGGTACTAAAATAGAACGCATTTTTATTTCACAGAGAAAAAAATCACTTTCTTTCCAATGACTTGCCTTACTTTTTCCATACACTCCTCCCAGCTAAATTGCTTAAACTCCCAGTAGAACTTCATGCCCCCCTGAAGCTCCCAGTCACTCCTGCCTGTGAGCAGGGAGCATTAGAGTAGTGGTTCAGCTGGGTTAAGAGAGCCGGCATCTGTCCGCATTGCTGCTGTGTCTGGTCTGACCTGGCATCCAATGCTGGATACTATCCCCTCTCTACTTTGCCTTGGAAACAAGCCTCCTCTTTGAACAATCTACCACACCAATTCCAATCAATTGACTCAGCCTTATTATCTGTCAACATTTCTCTGACTTAATAAGCTACTAAATAACCCATTTCTCCTGTTTTGTTTTTTACTGGTGTGTCCAGGACTAAGCCCTAAGTCATTACATGATCAGGGTCGTGTGTCCTACTACTTGACCTCATCAATAGTGACTGCCATCCTAGTCATTTGTTTCAGTGCTTTGTAGAAAACAGTTACTGTGCCAAATAGCAGTGATATTAATGAAAATAAACTTAGATTCTTTCTTTTATTTTAAAGATTTATTTTTAAGTAATCTCTACACTCAACATGGGGCTTGAACTCACAACATGAGATCAAGAGGTGCACATTCTACTAACTGAGCCAGCCAGGCACCCCAGATTATTTCTGATCTTCAGGAGCTCATCATCTAATGGGGAACAAAACATGTTACAAAACGAGAGATCTTATACCATGAGAGGTACAGTGAGAGTGTCTAACATGCATCCATTTTCCACGCTTAGTCAGTAAGTTGATGCAGTCAACTGACAACCACAGAAGGCCATTGTATAACAGAGTATTTTAAAGCTTGACAATACAAAAATAATGGTATGGAGGACAGAAGTTGGAAGAAGGAGAAAAAGAGATAACACAGGAATACTTCATCTTACCTAGAGACAAGTCATGATATAACGTCAAATACTGATGAATAAAGGAAGTAGAGGGTCAAGTAAATTAAGTAGATGAACAAATCTAACCAACTAAAAGTAAATATGTTAACTATCAGGGAGTAAAAGTAAGGCAGAAGTCAGTTTTCATGTTTAATAAATGGAGGCAATCAATATCGTTAAAAATTAATAAATCATGAAATGCAGATATTACTTAGGAAAACATATTAGGAAGAGAATCATTAGAAAAAAATACCACAGAAACGTTTAAAATTGAAACCCCCTGAAGATTGGGGTTGAGACTGAGTTTGGGCAAAGAAAAGGAGACTTTCACTTTTTATTTAATATCCTCCTCTACTATTTTTGTTATCAAACTTATATATCAATTTAAAATTATTACATTAAATTACAAAATTCAATTATGGAAATAATTTAGGAGCACAAATACCTACATTTGAAATAAGCTGTCTTGGGAAGAAAGTATGTCAAGTCTCTGTTGTAGATACTCTTATTATTAAATTTTATAATTTGAGAGACAGAAGCTTAGTGATTTATTTAAATTGTCCAAATTTGAAAAGGTAACAAAGAAAATTCACATTCAGTCATACCTGAATTCAGAATCTGTGTTCCCCATTTAAACCTCGTGCTTCCAAAATGTGTACTATTCTCACTGGCCTCTGTACCAGCCAGCAACGGCCCTAGCTGCAGTGACTTCACCTACACAGATTTTTTGGTTAATGCTTTTTTGGGGACAACTTCATCACTGAATTATTTACGTGGCATGTGATCCTCTCATGATATATCTTGCCTTTAAATTTATTTCACTTTAAAAACATTTACTGAGGGGCGCCTGGGTGGCTCAGTTGGTTAAGCGACTGCCTTCGGCTCAGGTCATGATCCTGGAGTCCTGGGATCGAGTCCCACATCAGGCTCCCTGCTCAGCAGGGAGTCTGCTTCTCCCTCTGACCCTCTTCCCTCTCGTGCTATCTCTCATTCTCTCTCTCAAATAAATAAATAAAATCTTAAAAAAAATAAAAAAATAGAAACATTTACTGAATGCCATCTATGAAATAAACATTAGTTGGATTTTAAAATGGAACATAAAAATGAATAAGATACTGCTTCAGTCACTCAGAACAGTAAACTCTGTGGTTTAGAGGCAATGGCACATACCAAAGAAGGAAAAATTAGCAGGGTGTCCACTTTTTTATATGACTTATTTCTGGAAACATGAACTAACTTCAAAGTCCAAAAGTCCAAAAAAACTTATCGGTAATGAACATAATTTTTTAATCTCAAAGAGGTAAAAATACTGTTAAAACTCTAATCACGCTATTTATGTCTCAACATTATCAAAAATTTTCCAGAATTTGAACATATTCTTTTCTTTTGTTTATTTGAGGATAGTGGACACACAGTTACATTAGTTTCAGGTATAGAACATAGTAATTTCATAAGTCCATTCATTATGCTACGCACACCACACACTTTAATTTGGTACATTTCCTTGTCAGTTGAAGTCTTAAACAGTTTAAAACTATTGATCATCTTGCTAAGGATGAAATTTCCCATTTTTTGTCAAGTTTAATGATTTCCAAGTTTTCTCAGTTGACAGCAATTTGTGAGTCATTTTCTTATTTTTATCGTTCCATGCCGCCTTGATTTTCATAAAATAATAAGGAAAATATGATAAAGCAATTTTCCAGTTTTTTTAGTAGAACACGTTCTTCAACCCAAACATAATCTAGAAAGCCAACATATAGCATGGCTATAAATAGAACCTCTGTCATCTTCTCTCCTTGTCTCCCTTGAATATCTTTAAAGAACTCTGCGGAAACTCAAGGCCACAAGGAAACCAGCATGAAGTTATCTACAATGACATACTGAAATGTGGGCTTACAGAAACCTCACTATTCCAAGATGGCAGAACTTCTATATGGAACTATTGGCTGTTACAGCAGGCCACCAAAAGATAGGTCACAAAATAGGCTGAATGGGCATATTTTAAAACACTGAGTGTCAATGTTTAATATCCTGATGTTAATGGATTGTTTAATGGAAGGTCAAAAGTATAAGTTCAAGGACCACTTATATGTGGGAAACATATAGACATCCACTGGCAAGGGCCAACGTTATGGCAGGATTCTAACATAGACAGGTGGACTAAGACTAGAGAAATAAGCACTTCTGTATTTCTTGGCTCTTCCATGTTTTCCTCCTTAATCATTATTTTCATCTGTTTACATTTTTAGTCATCTTTGTCTTTCCTATTCCATCTATCCTGTACTCCTTTGCTTTTAGAGTAGCAATAGTTAGGCTTTTATTTATATCCATTATCCAAAAGAGAAAAAAAAAAGAAAGAGAGAAAGAACTTATCTTTTCGTCAGCAAACAAGGAGCTATTCTCTTATTTTTGAGTCATCAATTATTTTTACCGTTACCTACTGTAATATTTCATCTCTAGTCCTATCCATATTCCAGATAATTTAAGTTAGAAGGGTCTAGGTACCTCTATATGGATGCCTACTGTCTGACAGTCACTAAATAGAAACAAAATAAAACTTCATCAATCCTCACCTACTTTGCCATTTGCTTTGATAGAAGCAATGTGATTTATTGGAAAGAATATGGGGAAGCAAAGGAACATGAAGCATTCATTTTATTCTCTTGAAAGGTTTTCCCCTCAGTGTTTCTTGTTTTATTTTAATGGCTCCACCAATTACCCGGATGAGACAACTCATCAACTTTCTCTATCTATCCCCCGTATCATATTGATTATTAAATCCAGTTTATTATATTTATAGTATTTCTTAAAATTATCTTCTCCTGTCTTTCTTCACTGAAACTAACCCAACTTGGCTACTCACGATTCATTTTCTCCACTATATTTTTTCCCATGACAGGTTTCCATTCCACTAAATTTGATTCTCTCCAGACCACCTACAATACCATAACTGGTTTTACCATATTGCATTCAAAATCTGATATTATTCCATTACTCAAAATGCTATAATAACTCACCAATGAAATAGGAAGACACTGAAAATTCTGGCTTCTTTCTGCCACCCTCTTTAGATTTACTTGCTCCTTCCTCCGCACCTTTGCACAGATGTTTCACACTCTCTGAAATGGTTTTCTTCCACCCAGCAGTCTCCTAGTCTTTCTTCAAGAATCAGTTCTAGGGGTGCCTGGGAGGCTCAGTCGGTTAAGCATCTGCCTTCAGCTCAGGTCATGATCTCAGGGTTCTGGGATGGAACCCGTGTCGTCGGGCTTCTCCCTCTCCCTCTGCACCCAACCCTCCCCCCCACGATGCATGCTCGCTCTCTCTCTCAAATAAATAAATAAAGTCTTAAAAAAAGAGTCAGTTCTAATGTCAGTCACTCGGTGAAACTTTCATTGTCTCTTCCAAACCAACTTATGGGCCTTTAGCCTATGTTTACATTAACATTTGCACATACCTCTATTATAGCAGATCACTCATCATGACATGTGCACTGACTGTCCCTTTATTGGTCTACTAGCTTCTCAAGAGTGCAAAGCATGTCTTTCCCCCTTTGTGCTCCCAAAGACTGCACCAGCAGCGCCTGCCACATAGTAATGCTAAAAAATAAACAAAGAATTTATGAAATCACAAGACATCTTGTTTTCTCATTTTATTTAAATATCTTTTAACTTTAGTGAGAGGGAGCATAATATAGCAGTCTAGATTGTGAGGGGTTCAATTCAAACTCTGGCTTCACCACTCATGAGATGTACAACCTTGAGTAGAATAATATGATGGACTCTGAAAAACAAACTGAGGGTTCTAGAGGGGAGGAGGGTAGGGGGATGGGTTAGCCTGGTGATGGGTCTTAAAGAGGGCACATTCTGCATGGAGCACTGGGTGTTATGCACAAACAATGAATCATGGAACACTACATCAAAAACTAATGATGTAATGTATGGTGATTAACATAACAATAAAAAATTTTAAAAAATTTAAAAAAAAAGAATAATATAGCCTCTCTGTGTTTCACTTTCATTGTATGTCAAATGAGGATGACAATGACACCTACCTCATAAGATGTGTGGCAAAATTATAGGCGCAAATATATATATTAGTTCACTTGGAACAGTACCTGGGATGTAGTAAGGGCTATATAAGGGTTTGCTAATTTTTATTAAAACTACCATTATTAATATTTACCTTATCAGTAAAGATATTTACACAAATTCGGTGTATTTACAAAAATTTGCTTATTTACACAAATATGGCAAACTAAAAAATCAAGTTGGCATCAAGTATATTTTCACTATGTGCATTTGATATAAGACTGAGATTGTGTCACTGAGTTATTTTACAAAGTGGATTTTCATTCATCCATTCAATAAACATTTCTTAAGCCCCCAGTTTGAGCTAGACACTCCTCTAGACATTAAGGAAACAAAGATTTATAAGAAATAGTCCCTACTGTGAATGTTTTCAGTCTAGTTGAGGGAGATGAGAAGCAATTAGACAATCACCATGTGATGCCATTAAGTGCTAACATAAGTACACAAAGTGCAAAGTTTACAACTATATACATATATATAGAAGGAGGTGAGACAAAGGTTGTAATTTTCTTTCTCTTAAATACCTAAATTAAAAACAAAGATCTTTATTCTCATATTGCTAATTTAGTTCTCATGGTTAAGGAGGAAATCATAAACTGAGCCAATATATGTATCTAATCACAGCCGAGATTTGGCATTACAAGCGGGAATTGGCTTTGATAAATGAAATCCACTGATAATACAAAGGCTAACTTATCCATTTATTTCAATATTCTCCACACTCAGTGCTATTTACCATAACTTCCTGAGCAACCAAAATTATAAATTTGAGCTTTATTTATTATCTTGTATACTATTTACACAGAAATGGAGGTGTCAACACCCACAAGGCAGACAAATGATAGGAAGCTGAAAAATGAATGAAGTTGATAATTAAAACCATTAAACATTTAAGGATCTTAGAGATAATTTAGTACAAATTTTTAATGCAGAGATGAAGGCCCTGAGGTCCCACGTGGGCTTAGATCAATGTCACTCAGCTAGTTGGTTACAGAGCAGGAACTATAACCCAGGTGTCTAAACAGCAATGCTCATTAATTTATCCTAAAGAAAATGACAGCTGTGCAACATTTCAGGCACAGAAGCTTTCCACTCATTCTCTAATGCATTCCACAGTTCAAGGTCAGTAATTAAAGGAAAGCCATCCCACCAGTGTATTCATTGCTGGAGAAAATAACATAGATGACTGGGGGGAAAAGAATACTAAAAACCCAAGGGGTTAGGAATTGGTTGTATAATGTTCAGAGAACTAACAAGCACAGATTTTAAATTAAGCTAAGGCAACAGAAGTGACATAAGATTTTCAAAAAAAGGGGGACAAGAACGTTTCAAATAATGGATATATTTTCAGAGCAAATATATAAACTGATTTTGTTAAAATAAATTCATAGTTTACTAGGGAAAAGTGTTGGACATTTAAAAGTTTATCTTATAAAATTATACAAATACCAGTGTTTACAAATTAATAGATTTTTCTCTTCTTTCCACATGGATAAATGTTAATTTTCAAGTGAATAAAATCATTTGTCTTTGACGTTGACATTCAGAAGTTTACACTCTTAAAAAAAAATACCTAAGACATGACATGCAAAAGACACAATGAATAAGATTTTCCTAGTGGTGCCCATTTTCTTGTTTGAGTTGCATAAATTACTCTTTACCATTGTCTTGTGTGTTATTAGTTTACTTCACATTGCCATTTTACAAAATTGGAAAATTAGTAGGCATTTACAAGATCCTCTGTATTTGAGGATACTGTGTCTTTCTTTGAGATAGTAGGACGCCAAAATACCACCTTGATTCAAAGCTATACCCTTGAATCGATCTTTTTGATGGTTATGTTCTTCATTAAAATTCCACATGAGTTGTTTTTATTTTACCAAAAGTCAATTGATGAGTAATTCTTCACATGTGATCTGTAGTCTCTAGGAAAGTTTCTATAAGTAATATGTTATATTAAATTTGTGTTTGTGTGACAGCAGTTTTATAATACTACACTTAGAAGTAAGCTCATTTTAAAAGGTACTAACAACCAAGAAAATAGATCAAAACAAAGACAAAGTTGGGATTATATCAGGAATTTAAGGTTAAGATTTACATCCTAAAGAGTTCAACACATTAAAGAAAAAGAAACCATCATGATTTACTAATAAATGTACATGTCTTTTAATTATATCAATGATATCTTTTAATTATATCAGTTATATCTTTCAATTACCACAATTTATGGTACCAGTCTTAGGAACCATATCACAAATTAGGAATATAAAGAAATATTTCATCAAACATGTGACAAAATATTAGATTTATTATTTTGTGTTCTGGAAAATACTTTGTCTCAACTTTAGTTTTAAAAACATATTAGACTTTCAGAGGTGATGGTTACCAAGAAAGACTTACAAAGGAATTGTATTCCAGCTTTGTATATATCCAAAAGCTTCTACCATGATCTAATCCTGCCACTTAACCAAGTGGTTTTACTCTATGTACAGTTTCTTGGTTCTGTCTCCGGGTTGATGAGTTCCTTTAAATTGACAAACTTCTATGTAAAATTCACTGGATTCTATGGAGGCCAAGTGCCCCGATGTTTGTGGTTTTATTCTTTTGGTAATGAACATCTTATATTGAATTGTTTCTCATAACTGTACTTGTCTCAGACACCAATTTTAGCTCCTTATTCCCTTTGACCTTTCTTCCCATTTTGACTTCATTTATGTACTGAGCCATCATTTCCATTATTAATTCAAAAATATGCACGTAATTCCTACTATGGAGTAACATCAAGTTATTTGTTCCATACACAATGAACAGGATGGATATATTTCTCTGACTTCTAGAAACTGAGATAGGAGCAGAGAAATTAAAAAGGAAAAGAAAAAAATTAGGCAGAGAAATAAAAGAGAAAGTATACGAGAGAAAATCATTGCAAGTTATAGTAAATGCTACAGAAGGTTAAAAGCAGAACTGAGAGAAAATAACTAGACAACACCTAACGGATGGAGTAGTCGGCAGGAATTTTTTTTCTCTTTGCAAATGACAATAAGGTCTAAAAGATGAGCAAGAGAAATGGGGATGGCAGGGCTAGGTATTTTTTAAAATGTGGTTCCTTATTTCTTTGTATCGATGTTGGTTTTTAAATTTTGCAATGTTCCCTTGGATGGCCTTGTAAAATGTCCCTGTTTAGTTCATCTAAAGCTTCAAGAACTTTATATGGCTCCTGGTAGCTCTAGTCCTCACCTGGACTGGCCTATGTTTAAGGGCAGGATTCAAGTAAATAGCTCTTCGTTTATAGGATATTTTCTCTATATCATTATTTTTATTCAACTATTAATGGTAATGGAAGTTCTCTGTAGAAAATTAAAAATGTAACAGGTAAGCAAAGAATGTATAAATAGAAATCACCCTACCCACCAAAGAAAAGCACCATTGATGTTTTGCTATGAGTTTTTCATGAAACTTTCTCATGAGCTTATATACAAAAGAATATTATAGTTATAACTGTATTTTCATTTAACAAGAGCAATTTGTTTCCATGATAATGAACATACACATCATTTTAATGGCAGCAGGTATACTTAGCTTTTTTTAACCAATTTTCTATTATCATAATTTTCTCCATTTACCTGCCATTAAGAATAAGGCTCCATTAAGAATAAGGCTCCAGGGGCGCCTGGGTGGCTCAGTTGGTTAAGCGACTGCCTTCGGCTGGGGTCATGATCCTGGAGTCCCGGGATTGAGTCCCACATTGGGGTCCCTGCTCAGCAGAGAGTCTGCTTCTCCCTCTGACCCTCTTCCCTCTCGTGCTATGTCTCATTCTCTCTCTCTCAAATAAATAAAATCTTTTTTAAAAAGTGAGATAATTAATTATTACTAATGCTTAATACCATATGTGTCACATTTTCAGCTAAAACCACTATTAATTGAGACAAGGGGCATCATGAAAGTATTTTAGCAACAAGTAGTGTTCAAAATCAAGTTTTGAAAGTGTTTTCAGAAAATGTTGAGCAAGAACCTATAAGTAGGAACTTAAGTGCACCTAGTAACATTGGAAATACGCAGGGAAAGAAGAGAAAATTGTTTTGGATTCTGGAAAAATGTCTGTAAAGAGAACTAATGTTCAGCATTACTGCTGTTATGATATAGTGTGCAGGAGTCATTAAGGCAAATGCTCCAAGCTATTTGAAAACAACAACATCTAAAACTAACATATATTTAGAAAGTATATCACCTCTTAGTTTTAAAAAATTGTGGAGGATTTGTCTACATCTACACTTTCTTTACTGGTAAATGATTTAATCAACTGATTTTGGTTCTAAAATTAACAGTTTGAGTTTAACAATTTCCTATATTCAGCTTGATTGCAGTTTATTTTTTTAACAAATATGATTTAGAATAATATAAAGGTAATACTTGAAACTTTTGTCCACAATTCATGCTAGAAATCTAAATATTTCTTTACATGGGGCTTCTTTGGTAGTTTAAAATAACTAATTTAAACATAATCATACTATGAAACTTAATCATCCGATCTTTACCCTCACTAGATTTTTTTCCCTAAATGTCAACACTTCAGATAAAGTGAGCAACTGAAGGCATCATAAAATTTAAAATAAAAATGAATCCTTGCAAGTCATTTGTTTAATACAGTTGAAAGAAAAAAATAAAGGATTGATGAGCAAAGGACAAGCATGTTGGATTTTTTCAAAATATCCCCCCAAAAAAGACCTGTTTAAAAATGATAGACAGTCATGACAATGCTTTGCCTGTATGGCTCAAGTACAAGAAAAGCATTATTTAGCAAATCTAATCTCGTATTTTTTAAATTAGAATACTAATCCAGCTTTTCCGCAACGGGTTTGCCGCCAGAACACAGGTGTCGTGAAAACCACCGCTCAACCTAAACCAAAATGGGAAAGGAAAAGACTTCACATCAACATCGTCATCATTGGACACGTAGATTCGGGCAAGTCTACCACTACTGGTCATCTGATCTACAAATATGGTGGGATTGACAAAAGAACTATCAAAAAATTTGAGAAGGAGGCTGCTGGGATGGGAAAGGGCTCCTTCAAGTATGCCTGGGCCTTGGATAAACTGAAAGCTGAATGTGAACGTGGTATCACCATTGATAACTCGCTGTGGAAATTCGAGACCAGCAAGTATTATGAGACCATCATTGATGCTCCAAGACACAAAGACTTTATCAAAAACATGATTACAGGCACATCTCAGGCTAACGGTGCTGTCCTGATTGTTGCTGCTGGTGTCAGTGAATTTGAAGCCGGTATCTCCAAAAATGGGCAGACGCGTGAGCATGCCCTTCTGGCTTACACACTGGGTGTAAAACAACTAATTGTTCATGTTAACAAGATGGATTCTGCTGAGCCACCCTACAGCCAGAAGAGATATGAGGAAACCGTTAAGGAAGTCTGCACCTACATTAAGAAAATTGGCTACAACCCTGACACAGTAGCATTTGTGCCAATTTCTGGTGACAATATGCTGGAGCCACGTGCTAACATGCCTTGGTTCAAGGGATGGAAAGTCACCCGTAAAGATGGGAATGCCAGTGGAACCACACTGCTTGAAGCTCTGGATTGCATCCTGCCACCAACTCGTCCAACTGACAAGCCCTTGCGTCTGCCTCTCCAGGACGTCTACAAAATTGGTGGTATTGGTACTGTCCCTGTGGGCCGAGTCGAGACTGGTGTTCTTAAACCTGGCATGGTGGTCACCTTTGCTCCAGTCAATGTTACAACTGAAGTAAAGTCTGTTGAAATGCACCATGAAGCTTTGAGTGAGGCTCTTCCTGGGGACAATGTGTGCTTCAATGTCAAGAACGTATCTGTCAAAGATGTTTGTCGTGGCAATGTGGCTGGTGACAGCAAAAATGACCCACCAATGGAAGCAGCTGGCTTCACGGCTCAGGTGATTATCCTGAACCATCCAGGCCAAATCAGTGCTGGATATGCACCTGTGCTGGATTGTCACACAGCTCACATTGCTTGCAAGTTTCCTGAGCTGAAGGAGAAGATAGATTGTCGTTCTGGAAAAAAGCTGGAAGATGGTCCCAAGTTCTTGAAATCTGGTGATGCTGCCATTGTTGATATGGTTCCTGGCAAGCAATATTTCCACATACAAATTCTCCCTCTTAATTTTTGTACTTTGGACGTTTATTTCGATCCACATTTAATTACAGATTGGTGCATAGTGTGAATGATGTAAGTGAAAAGCACAGGTTTTAATGACAAAATAACTTGAGTTCAAATAGCTTAGCTTTCTTGTTAGTTTGATTTTGTGTTACAAAAGAAATGCAAGAGAAGGCACACTGCTGGATTGCAACCTTGTGAATTTTCTGGGTAAAATCTGAAACTGGCCCGGTACATGGAGGGCAGAGAGAGATGGAGGAAAGAGGCAGGCCACTCTAGATTGGTAGGTGACGTGTTTAACAAGGAAGGGAACTTACTTATGAGGCTTTTCTTAGGTGGCAAGATGAGTAGATCTCCACACCCACGTGGCAGAATTTTAAGTTTTTAAAGAGTTGTCTCTATTTTAGATAGTACTGACTTTAAAAACACATCTTTTAATTTGCATTTAGCTACAATTGTATAGGGGATACCTCTGTGTATCTTATACCATGTTTATAGCAACAGAATTCTTTGTATTTGTAAGAATTCCATATGTAAACATAGGAAGAAATAGGCAATATTTTTGGGTCCAGTCTAGAATAATGATATGCGTCACCATTATCATCATCTTTATCATAATAAAAATGGATGTATATCATACACATATACATATAAATACCTATAAGTATATGTATATGTACATGAGCCTATTTCCCCACGTGTAAGACATACATACAGAAAATGTGTGATGCACTTAATCTACATGGGACTTTTTTTTAAGATTTATTTATTTATTTAACAGAGAGAGACACAGCGAGAGAGGGACACAAGCAGGGGGAGTAGGAGAGGGAGAAGCAAGCTTCCCACTGAGCAGGGAGCCCGATGCGGGGCTCGATCCCAGGTCCCTGGGATCATGACCTGAACTGAAGGCAGACGCTTCATGACTGAGCCACCCAGGCGCCCTCTACATGGGACTTTTAATTAGATCTCAAATCATCGAGAAAAGGGTGGACTTTTATCTGTATTCATATTTATTCCTTGAATTTTTTGTATACAAAAAAATTACTGGGGCATCTGGGTGGCTCAGTCAGTTAAGCATCTGCCTTTGGTTCAGTTCATGATCCCAGGGTCCTGGGATTGAGTCCCGCATCAGGGTCCCTGCTCAGCGAGAAGTCTGCTTCTCCCTCTCCCTCTGCCCCTCGCCCCAACTCGTGCATGAGCAGGCTCTCTCTCTCTCTTTACCTCTTACAAAAATAAATAAATAAAATCTTTAAAAAAATTACTCAGAGTAAAATGAAAAGACTTCTCAGTACCATTAAGACTAAACTCATCTTAATGCTATACTTCCTTTATTAACTATATAGAATAATACTTTAGTGTCCTCCCCTAAAGAATACACCAAATAGTTAAATTGTGTTTACTCATTTCAATGAAGTGTAAAGATTGTTTTTCCTTTCATTCACACATTAATTTAGAAAACAATTTTTCAAAGATTATTATGCATCAGACCATTGACTGTGTTGGGTGGGAGAGGGTAATTACCATATCACTTATATTCACGGCACTGCCATAAATGCTAAAGTAAAATATACCAAATACAGTAGATGCTCAAAAATAAGAGTTTAATTATTCCCTCTAGAGATCTGGACATTCATCTTTGAGGGCAATCAGTCCATTAAAAAGGAAAAAATGTATAATATTTCAACAGAAATCAAAATTATTGGATCATTAACTTATAGAATTAGAAACAATACCTATTTCTATCTATCTAGTGACAATATAATTGGAGAAGTGTTGAATAGGCTTACTTTATTATTAAGCAAGTTTCAAGTAATAGGTAAAAGTGAAAACAACTCTGATTATATATCAGGGAGATACATTTCTCATTTATTGCAGCCATAGAAAGCCTGTTAATGCAGTCCTGCAGTGTCAAGAGGTACAACTTTATTAAATATGTAATCTCAAATGCCCACCAAATATCCATGTTGCTCACCTGGTTTCACCACTTTTTCAAATCTTTTATTAGAATTGTATTTGAAGTCTACACTAGGAACTTGTGCTTTGGTAGGCACTGGAAATCTCTTAAATGTCCTTTGATCTAGGAAGTCACAGGGTAATAAAATATGGTACCTAGGGAATATTATTTAGAGAGAACCAGAACTGAAGATAAAGAGCACAGTCAACAGGGTATTTCTGTGTTGTAGATGCTAGGTAATAAAAAATACATCTCGGGCACCTGGGTGACTCAGTCAGTTAAGCATCTGCCTTTGGCTCAGGTCATGATCCCAGGATCCCGGGATTGAGCCCCTCATTGGTCCAAGTATCCTCCATCAGTAGGTTTTGAGAAGAAACTGGCATTTCTATTTTAAAAAAGATCCACAAGTGATTCTGATTTCACAGGCAGAGTGAGAATCACTAATGTAGGAAGGGAAATTTAGACGGTGAAAATATAAGCCTTGAAAAACATCTACATGCATTAGGAACTCTAGTTAAGCTATGTCATTAATTCTGTACAACATCCCCATATCTCAAATTTATCAGGGAATAATCAAGTTTAAGCTATATCCATGGTTACACATTTCTAAATGTTGAAGAGGGGTTTCAATCAAACTCTGACAAAGTCTATATTTTTCCCATTACACTGGTGCTTCTTTGAGATTGTGTTTTCAGAGCCCTAGTGTTCTAAAGCATTGTCTTGGGGCCACCTCGATGGAGCAAAGTGGAGTAAATTAAAAGGATGAAGGCCTCCATTCATTAACTTCTCATATTCCAGTCACAGTATCTCTGCTATTACATAGTGGGATTCTGTCTAATATTTATTGTAAAAGGTAGTCCAATGGCTAAAGAATTTGAAAGTTTCTGAACTAAGCCAAGAAGATATAGCAGGCATATGGCACCAAGAGATAGGGATGTTCAGAAGATATTGGCATTATAGATGCACAGCAAGTCTCTATGATAACAACTTATGTAAATCATGAAAAAATTTAAAAATTCACAATCCTATCAACTCTAAGAATAGTTGAAAAATTGAATAAATTATTCCCAATGAAACAGTGTTACGGATACTGTTTCTGTTTATCAGAGAAATCACATTTCTCACAGAATGGACAACCTCCCTCTGCTTCTCGTTATAAGGATTCTCACTCCTTCTCCCCTATCACCTCAAGTCAAGATCTTTTTCTCCCAAAGAAGGAGAATTCTAATTGACCATACCACCCATCCATGCAATTAATATTATGATTTCCATTATTCTCTTTAACTGGGCATAATAAAAAACCAACAACCTACTTGTAGCTGGTAAACAGTAAGAACCATACACTAGTAAATATCTTAACACTTGGCCAGATTTTTTCCCATCTGACCTGTATTATACTTTTTAAGTGGTAAGTCTAATTAAATACTAGCTTTGCTGAATAAATTCATCATAAAATAAATGGAGTTACATTAGCAAAATAGCCAGTTTAAAACATTAGTGGTACAGAAGTGTTAAGGTGGCTATTCCACCAAGACCTGTCTTTTATTTTGAAGAATTCGAACATAAGCACAAAGCCATAAGAATGAGGATAATAAATTATGGGGATCAGGACTAATTATGCTTCCAGGGGTTTGATAGATTAATTTTTTTAAAGGGGAGAGAAGAGCTGGTTTTTTGTTTGTGCAATGCTGAGATGAATTGCCCATGACCTTATGTAAACCTAAAGCTTGTACTGACCTGTTGAAATGGGAAAGCTTGTCACCATGGCAACGGAGGACAAGTAAAATAGGTTTTTGCTGCAGTTATAAATAAGGTGGAGAAACCAGTGGAGTTTTCCTCCCTCATTCTGTGATAAAGACAACATAGAATTTTTTTTAAAAAAACACCATTTTTCTGTCTACATTTTTTCCAGACATAAAATACACATCATCTTTTGGATGAAAATCTCCAGGGAGGCAGACTGTGATCTGCAAGGTGGGGAGGAAGGGAGGTTGGAGGGTAGGGAATGAAGAAGAGCGAGAAAGATATAGAAATCTGAGGCAATGCCCCTGTTTAAACAATTCATTCTTTCTGAGATGCATGCCATACATCATTGCAGTTTAACACTGGACATATTAGAATGCCTAAACATCTTGAGGCGAGGTGAAGGAGGAAAAAATGATCAAGTTGTTTCAAGTTGATATACTGTATCTCTCTTTTATCTAGAATAAAAAAGATACTAGATATATTTTATTTGTAATTATATACATGCTTATGGTGTTCTTTTTTTTAGATTTTTTTTTATTTATTCATCTGAGACACAGAGCTACAGAGAAGAGAGAGAGAGAGAGAGAGAGCATGAGCAGGGAGAGAGGCAGAGGGAGAGGGAGAAGCAGGCTCCCCGCTGAGCCAGGAGTCTGATGTGGGGCTCAATCCCAGGACCCTGGGATCATGACCTGAGCTGAAGGCAGACGCTTAACCATCTGAGCCACCCAGGCGCCCCGTGCCTATGGTGTTCTGAAATCTGTGATAAATGACATTGGGGAGGGTATGTGCTATGGTGAGTGCTGTGAATTGTGCAAGACTGTTGAATCACAGATCCATACCTCTGAAACAAATAATACAATATATGTTAAGAAAAAAAAAGAAAAAGAAGAAGGAGAAGATAGCAGGAGGGGAAGAATGAAGGGGGGGAAATTGGAAGGGGAGACGAGCCATGAAAGACAATGGACTCTGAAAAACAAACTGAGGGTTCTAGAGGGGAGGGGGGTGGGGGGATGGGTTGGCCTGGTGATGGGTATTAAAGAGGGCACGTTCTGCGTGGAGCACTGGGTGTTATACACAAACAATGAATCATGGAACACTACATCAAAAACTAATGATGTAATGTATGGTGATTAACATAACAATAAAAAATTTAAAAAAATAAAATAAAATTATGTGAATCAATTATCTATTAAAAAAAATAATTGTATATAAGGCTTTGAAACCTAAACCTATGCAGGTTTAATGGCCACCATGGTTAATTCTGTTACTTCTTTTAAAATCAGAATTTTCATCAAATTTCTTTCAAAACTTTGAACCTCTTTTACCCAACACTTGGTGGCACTACTACTTCATGAGGTAAGTCCCTACAAACAACTCCCAAATCTGCTTCATGGCTTTGGAAACACCTTGTATGCCTTTCTACAGTGTAACCCTTCAGCTATCATGCCTTGAATATGCAACCTGAGGCATCAATGAGTCCTCTGTCCCTTCCACAACAGTCCTGCTGTAGCAATTGGGAACAAAATTGTTACAAGCACTAATTTTCAACACAGGAGGTTCATAGGGAAAAATGGAAGAAAATCTCTTTTATAGAACAGTAATTGGGTTGATGCTCTAGAGTCTACACTGTCTAACAGAACCATCTAAGATGATGGGAATATCCTATAGAACATGCAGATGATGGAAGTCCGTGGTCTAACAGGTAGCCACTAGCTACATGTGGCTATCAAACACTTGAAAGTTAGCTAGTGCCATGGAGAAACTGATTATTTTATTTTAATTAAATGCAACTTAAATTATAGTAATCACAAATGGTCAGAGGCTACCATGTTGGGCCACACATGGACCTTGCTATGCATGAACCTAAGCTGTTGGCTCAAGAAAGTTGACTCAAGAATAAGGGCAGAAAAAGATGCAAAGTATGATAAGAAAAATGATGACACCATCCACCCTTCAACCAGTGGGGGGAAATAAAACAACTTAAAAAAAAAAAACAAGCTCTGATGTAATAAATTCAACTCATTTTCCTTACATTCTCATCTAAGAAGAAGTGAATGTTTCCTTTGCAGTCACATATGAACTGAGTTCCCCTTCTAAAAATGTCTCCTTTTTGGTGTTTTTTGTTTTCATTTTTTTTAATTGCTATTGTTATTTTTACCTGCCCAATAGTCAAAGGAGGAAAAACACATTTAGTGACAGTCACTTTGAATTGTGCAAGCCTGAGGATGATCCCATGGAGTTCCTCAATACTCAGCCTCCATTCCCAGTGACCTGTACTAAAAGACATAATGAAACTTTCCAAATTAGTTCTTTCTTATCCCATCGAATGCTAAACAGTTTGAAGAGATGAACGTCACATGGTGAGTTGCAACAGTGAGAGGGATGATTCAGAGATGCCGTTTGTCCCCAGAAATAAGGGCGTATTTGGAAGGAGAATGACAATGGCAATGCTCATACTGCCATTCCCTGTACTAGATTCCCTGTACTGGACCACCTCGTTCTAGTACTGATTTCTCCTATTTCTTCCCTACGGGGCATTTTCAAGTTTTATTAAATTGGATTCTGTCTTCCTTATTTGGATTTGAGCTCTCAAAGGAAAGGGGCTGGGTTTGGTGGGTTTTTTTTTTTTTTTTTGATTTGTTTTCATTTGTTTTGTAACCTCTGGCCCCTAACCCTATAACTCTATGGTGACTCTTTCCCTGTTGTCAGAGAAGATGAAGGCATTAAGAGAACTGATGTGTCACAAGTGGGAATTCCTCTATTATAAAAGCACTGTGCCGAAAACAACCTCCTAATAGTGACAGTGCAATTACTCTACTGACAGTTATGGATGTGGGGACATTAGTTCCAGACTCTTGTAAGAAATCCGTTCTGGGTTCTGAATTTGAGCAACTGTATTGCTGTGATAAGAAATACTGTGGCATATCAAGAGTGACTCTATAGGTAACTGGTTATTTTTTTTTTTAATTATGCTGTAGCTATATTACTGGCATGTATATAAAAAATCTTTCTGAAAAGATATTATGTTTTTTGCTCATCTGTTTCCTGTTGCCTTCAGCTGGTCAAAATCTGTACTCTGTTCCTACGGACCATATGCCAAGACTACTCCCCCAATTTCATCACACAAAAATTTTCCTTTTTGTCTTTCACTTCCCTATAAATAATCACTTCTGTTTATAATCCATTTCTGGTTCAAAATAGGTACAGAACGGACTTGATGATTACATTACATTTTGACAATTATTTCTCACATTTTCACTAATATTTTCATTGATCATTTGCTGTCTTTATCATGTCCCTGATCATATGTCTTTAACAATCATTGAATTTTATTTTATTTATTTTTTTAAAGATTTTATTTATTTGAGAGAGAGAATGAGAGACAGAGAGCATGAGAGGGAAGAGGGTCAGAGGAAGAAGCAGACTCCCCGCTGAGCAGGGAGCCCGATGCGGGACTCGATCCCGGGACTCCAGGATCATGACCTGAGCCGAAGGCAGTTGCTTAACCAACTAAGCCACCCAGGCGCCCAACAATCACTGAATTTTAGAACTCATATGGTTTATTGGTTAAGCACTTCTTAACTCAGGATCATCAACCTGAAAACTAAAGAAAAGTTTTTGTTTGTGTGAGAGTATTTAGCAACTAAGATCCATTTTACTGAAACCATATCAGCTACTTGAATGGAGAGAATTAGTATAAGGACTTGTTAACTAAGTATAAGGAGTAAAATGAGAATGCTAAGGTAGGTATCATGGAGGTTGCCACTCTAAGAAATAACCTCAAGCACTTGTGCTTAAAAAACAAGGTAACAATGACAAAAGCTCAGAAACTTAAAGGAGGGGCCCCTGGGTGCTGAAACTCAAGAGTTCTCAGGAGGGGCTGAACCGATGTCTCTGGGAGGGAGGCAAGACAAGGCTGATTCTATAAGTGTTGGCAAAATTGCTGACTGGATTCAACTGCTGTTCCGGAAATAATTGCTGCCATCAGGGTGAGGAAATGTAGTTGGAGAAGACCAAATGACATCATGATAGCAAACTCGGTGTCTTTTTGTTCTTTCTGCTATTTTATGCAGTTTCTTCCATTCCTTGGTTAGTTACCCTCTCACTAACAAGAAGGCATATTAATGCAAATTTGAAAACATCATTAATGCTCACAACACATTACATATCAGGATATGGTAACCAGAAAACAAAACAAAATAAAAGTAAACCAATAAAACAAACCTTGCCCATACCTTAATTGATTTCTCTGTCCACAAGAAGATACACAAATATACCAAAATCAGATTATTATTTTAACTATAGCAAAGTGTACAACTTGTCTTTTGTATTCAAGCATTATTAGTGTGTTAATAAACTGAAAGTATGTTGAACATATAAATTATTTAACATAGCTTGACCTTTTAGAATAAATTTTACTGGAAGTCCTAGCCTCAGCAATCAGGCAACTGAAAGGATTAAAAAGCACCCAAATCAGCAAGGAAGATGTTGAAATTTCACTATTTGCAGACAACATGATACTTTATGTAGAAAACCCGAAAGACTCTACCAAAATATTGCTAGGACTGATACATGAATTCAGTAAGCTTGCAGGATACAAAATCAATATATAGAAATCTGTTGCAGCTCTATACACCAATAATGAAGCAGCAGAAAGAGAAATCAAGGACTCGATCCCATTTACAATTGCACCCAAAACCATAAGATACCTAGGAATAAACCTAACCAAAGAAGAAAAAGATCTGGACTCTGAAAACTATAAAGCACTTATGAGAGAAATTGAAGATGACACAAAAAATAGAAAAATATTCCATGCTCATAGAGTGGAAAAAAAAAATACTGTTAAAATGTCTATACTACCCAAAGAAATCTACACATTTAATGCAATCCCTATCAAAACACCAACAGCATTTTTCACAGAGCTAGGACAAACAATCCTAAAATTTGTATGGAACCACAAAAGACCCCAAATAGCCAAAGCAATTTGAAGAAGAAAATCAAAGCTGGAGGCATCACAATTCTGGACTTGAGGTTATATTACAAAGCTGTAGTGATCAAGACAGTATGGTATTGGCACAAAAATAGACACATAGATCAATGGAACAGAATAGAAAACCCAGAAAGGAACCCACAAATGTATGGTCAACTCATCTTTGACAAAGCAGGAAAAAATATCCAATAGAAAAAAGATAGTATCTTCAAAAAATAGTATTGGGAACATTGGACAGCAACATGCCAAAAAAAATGAAACTGGACCACTTTCTTACACCATACACAAAAATAAATTCAAAATGAATCAAAGACCTAAATGTGAGACAGGAAACCATCAAAACCCTAGAGGAGAACACAGGCAGTAACCTCTTTGATATTGACCATAGCAACTTCCTCCTAGATATGTCTCCTGAGGCAAAAGAAACAAAAGCAAAAATAAACTGTTGGGACTCCATCAAAATAAAAAGTTTCTGCACAGCAAAGAAAACAATCAACAAAGCTAAAAGGTAATCCACCGAATGGGAGAAAATATTTGCAAGTAACATATCTGATAAAGGATTAGTATCCAAAATACATAAAGAACTTATCAAACTCAATACCCCCAAATCAATAATCTAATTAAGAAATGGGCAGAAGACATGGATAGACATTTTTCCAAAGAAGACATGCAGAAGGCTAACAGACACATGAAAAGATGCTCAGCATCACTCATCATCAGGGAAATGCAAATCAAAACTACAATGAGATATCTTCTTATGCCTGTCAGAATAGCTAAAATCAACAACACAGGAAACAACAGGAGTTGGCAAGGATGTGATGAAAGGAGAATACTCTTGCACTGTTGGTGGGAATGCAAACTGATGTAGCCACTCTGGAAAACAAATATGAAAGGTCTTCAAAGAGTTAAAAATAGAACTACCCTATGATGTAGCAGTTGCAGTACTTAGGTATTTACCCAAGGGGATACCAAAATACTATTCAAGAGGATACATGCCCCCTGATGTTTATAGCAACATTATCTACAATAGCCAACTTATGGAAACAGCCTAAATGTCTGTCAATTAACGAACAGAGAAGGAAGATGTAATATATATATCTATATCTATATATAATGGAATATTTACCAGCCATAAAAAAAAGGAAATCTTGCCATTTACAATGATGTGGCTAGAACTAGAGAGTATTATGCTAAGCAAAATAAGTCAGTCAAGAGAAAGACAAATACCATATGATTTCAGTCATATGTGGAATTTAAGAAACAAAGCACATGTACATTGGGGAGGGGGGAGGAAGAGAAAGAGGCAAACCAGAAAACAGACTCAACTATAGAGAAAAGACTGAGGGTTGTTGGGGGGAGGTGGGGGGAGGGATGTGTTAAATGGGTGATGGATATTAAGGAGGGCACATGTTGTGATGGGCACTGAATCACTAAATTCTACACCTGAAACTAATATTACACTATATGTTAACTAACTGGAATATAAATAAGAACTTAATAATAATAATAATCTGGTTTTTCCTAGCTAAAAAGTTTGAAGCAGTTCCTTTGGAATGCTTGGTGTCACTCATGCATACACAGCTGCTTGGGTATGTTGCAAACTCAGAGGCAGGTCAGAGGAAGAAAAAAATAGAAAGTTAAGAGTCCAAGGTTAGAAGTATTCAACTGTTTGCATCATGTAGACCAATACATCATAATAATGTCTTAGATGGTGTGGTAACCTTGAACTTGATATCCAAGTTGTCCAAGAAATTACACGTAGTCAATTCTTACTTGACATTCAAATGGGACCAACAGGATATTGTGGAGTGTTAAATCGACCTTTCTAGAGAGAGAGATGTTTAGGGTAAGTTGGCAGTGCTGTTTCATCTTAGAACTATCCCACAATTTCCAGAATTAGGTAGATGCAAGAGTTCTGGAAATAGGGTTGTCATTAAGGAGAAAGCTGACATGACCTAGAAAGCCTATTTGTACTCAATCAAATAGATTCCTCATCATAACAGATCTCTAGTCCCAGTGCAGGAACAGTAGAAGGAAGAGAAAATTCAAGCAGAAGTGCTGTCACATGGGCCAAAGTAATTCACTGAAGATTAAAACAAAAGACTACAGTCTGGCCTGTACCCAGCTGCCCAGGGCACTGGACATAGATTTTGGTATAGCTAGATTAACCTATCCACCACAGTTCACCAATTTGACTGAGCCCTCAGGTGACATTGAACAGAACTGGGGGAGGGACTAATGATCGTAACCTCAGATTCTTAGAAAAATAATGAATGACTGAGGGATAGGTCTGAATACAGAAAGGTGCCTTTCATTGACAAATGGATATATGAAATCAGTATTACTTATTTTTGCTGGATTAGGTAATCTTCTCTGAGAACATTTCCCTACTTCATGAGCAGAGTAATTCCACATGGACACCTTTTCATTTATTGGGTCTGAACCTTAGATGTTCTTCATATTAGGGATACTGTGCATATATTTGTTTGCCATGGTAACCTCACTGACGAGATTATAAAAAGCCCAGGACAGGGCATATGCTCCCTTCATATGGGAATCTTCATTACCTGTCCCTTGGCCTGGCATCTACACAGTTGAGTGAATTTGTTGCATTTCAATCTGTTTTAAAATAGATTCAATTGAATCAAAGAAGTGAAAATGTCCCCTTGATCTCAGGGACATCTTGTCACTCTTAGACAACAGACCCAACTCACTAAATGCTATATTTCATGGTTTTCAAGGACCTAAAAACTCATCTATTTCATCAGCCTCTGAAAATGAACTTCATTTCTTCATCTATATGTATGTGTACATATGCACACTGATTGAAAGTAAATATATGTGCACACACATACATTTTACACATATATGTTTATATAGTGACTTTTTCCTCTAAGTTTCAATAATTTGTTTTATTCATTTAACACAGAAGTCTTGTGCTCAAATTCAACTTAACAAGTCATAAAAAGGCGAAAAAGAAAGCATTAGTATTCATTAGGGTTTTAGAAAATATCATAAATACCTAGTTGCCTTTAAAAACAGAGCAAGGTTAATACAGAATATTTTATTGCATTCTCAACATAGTACATGATTCATCTTTTTATACTCTACCTATTTGTAAACGCCATTGACAACAGTATTACTACAGATTCAGTAAATGGATGAGTGACAGCATATTAATAAAATGGTACTTTAAAAGTAAAATATCCACAACACTAATAAAAAATAAAAATATATGTAAACAAAAGTAACAAGTTAGAGATTTATTTAATTTTAATTTTTAAAAATAAAAACTGTAAATTTAAACTGAAATTGATGATGCTTTTTAAAAATGCTATCCCCAGTAATCCACATTATGAACCATTGCCTGGAAAATAAATACTCATTCATTCAAGAAATATTGATTGACCATCTGTCAAACAATTTGTTAGGCTCTAAAGACAAAACAGTAAGACTAGTGAGGTTCCTGAACTCACTGAACTTACATTTTAATGGGAAAAATATGCAATAAATAACTTAGCTTCAAATGAATTAAGCTTCATATGACTAACTTCTAAAAACTGTAGGCAGTATAAACAGGGTGTTATAATACTGGACAAGCACTTGTATAACTCTAGGCCCAGGAAGCAGCATAATATATGAGGTAGGAAAGGATTTGGAATATCCGGAAAACCCAGGTATGTCTGAAGATCAGAGTGAAATGTGGGAGATGCTATGAGGTGAAGGTGGAGTGAGATCAAAGACACTGGTGGCCATCAAAATGGACTTGTACTGTTTTCTAATGAAAACTAATGGAAACTTTTTTTCATTTTTTATTTAAATTCCAGCTAGTTAACATATAGTGTAATATTAGTTTCAGGTGTACAATATAGTGATTCATCACTTACATACAACACCCAGTGCTCATCACAAGTGCCCTTCCTTAATATCCATCACTTATATAACCCATTCTCCCCCACCTTTCCTCTGGTAATCAACAGTTTGTTCTCTATAGCTAAGGATCTGTTTACTGGTTTGCCCCTATGTCTCTTTTTCTCCCCTGCACTTGTTTGTTTTGTTTCTTAAATTCCACATACGAGTGAAATCAAATGGTATTTGTCTTTCCCTGACTGACTTATTCCATTTAGCATAATACTCTCTAGCTGCTATCCACATCATTGCAAATGGGAAGATTTCTTTCTTTTTAATGGCCGAGTAATAGTCCATTATATATATATATATATTACATCTTCTTTATCCATTCATTAGTCAATGGACATTTGGGCTGTTTCTGTAAGTTGGCTATTGTAGATAATGTTGCCATAAACATCAGGGGGCATGTATCTCTTTGAGTGTTTTTCTCTAAGGTCTCATAAATTAAGTAGTGGTGTGATCAATCAAAAAGCTTAAAAGTTATAAATTTAATCACTATATGATTGGCAATCAAAAAAAACACACTTATTGGTAAGAATATGTTCCATTGTGGTGCTGGATGACTTTATTCTTGATATAATCAAAGATCATACCATTAGACAGCAATTAGTTCCCTAGAACTCCTTAAGAAGCAAACTATTTAGCATTCTTTATTTCTGTGATCTAGTAATTCAGTCAGTTAATATATATGCATGGATTGATGATGAATTGAAATGCTCCCTCAAGTAGCTTGAAGCTCTTGAAAAAGAAATATATAAAAATGTGAGCTTTTCTAATGTCTTTCTCACCTGCATTCATCATCTTTCTGGGTAGATAAATTTATGTAGTTGAATTAAGAATGGATAATTAAGAGCAATGGTTATAGTTAACATATCTATTGAACACACTAAAAAATAAGATTAAAAAAAAAAACATTTCCCAAAGTGTAATTTCTGGAGATATGAGGTCATTTATGAAAACAAGAGTTTACAAAAAAATTGCATGTGTCCTTACAATGTCCATTAACATAACTTACAATGTCCATTAACATAACCTGTGGTCTGAAAAGAAACTAAGTTAGCATTGAGCTAGAAAAATCTCTTCCACTGCCGTTAGACAGGGTCTACTTCTCATTTCAACGTTTGTGCTTTTGCCATGTCATTCTCCCAGCCCTTCTCTGCAGTTTTCAGGTTCAGTTAGACTATATCAGTGGCTTAACACAAGAATTCTCTGACAAAGAAGATGACTCGAGGGCAACTGTTCTTTCTGCAGCATTCCACTGCAGCAACCATCATGCAATTCAGTGACTTGTATCTTGCTGCTAAGTCATTCGACCATGAGACGTCCATTTTTGCCATGACATTAGAAGAAAAAAACCCTGACAAGTTGCCTGGGTATTTTCACTGCTTTAGCTTAGAGGAGAACACACATCCTTACTTCTCACTTCTCTTGAGACAGAATTAGTCATGTAGCCCCGCTTAACTACAAGAAGGCTGGAAGTATACTTTCTCATATGGCCAAAAAGGAAGGGAAAATCAGATATTGGTGAGAACTAAAATGTCTACTGCACGCTACAAATTTTGCCCATGTTTCCATGATTAAATTGCCCATATGTGCAGCTTATGGAACAGCTATTCCAGAAGCATCCTGGCTACAATGAAATGCATTTTCAGCCACAGTTACAGAACTGATTGCATCCACTCTCTGCTAATTGAGGATCAAACTATCAAGGCTCACATCCTTATTACTTCAATTACTGCCCTAAGTATAACCTTTATACTTATCCATTATCACTCTCAACGTCTTCCTCTTTTGGCAGTGTATACTCCCAGATGAAAGCCAGTCTTCCACTTTTTTGGCCAGCTGGACTTTAACTTAGAATCTGTAGTCAAATGGACTGATTTTGAATCCTGGCACCAATGCTTAGTAGATATGTGACCTTGGGAATGTTACTCAATGTTTCAGTGCTATGAGTTCTTCACCTGTGAAATAGAGACAATCATAGCTTCTACTTTGTTGGGTGATTATGATAATTATATATGAAAATATATGTAAATATTAACTATTATTAGTAAAGGTCCTAATGTTTTTAATCAATCTTAAGATATTTCCACCCACCTTTTGGTGTGAACTGAAAACTGGATTTCATTCCATAAAGCTGAGTTTTCTTTTTGGTCTTTTTTTTTTTTCCATGCCCCTGTACACCACAAGAACAGATAATATGAAAATATACTTTTTGCTCCCAGTTATGGTCTCTAAATAATTTCTTCCCTAGGCGCCCCTATAATATGTACTTTTATCATCAAAAATATGTTAATTTGAATATCCAATTCCTCTACTGTCTCCTCTTATCTTTCTAACTCACTTGTTCTTATATCCACCTGTCAACAATGCTTTCACCTTATAGAATGGTCCAAAATCTTCGGAATGCAGCAAAAGCTGTTCTGAGAGGGAAGATTATAGTAATACAGGCTTACCTCAAAAAGCGAGAAAACTCTCAGGTAAACAACTTAAACTTACAACTAAAAGAGCTAGAAAAACAAGAACAAACAAGACCCAAAACCAGTAGAAGGAAGGAAATAAAAATTAGAGCAGAAATAAACAGTATAGAAACTAAAATAAATAATAAAATAGATAAATAAATAAATAAAGACAGATCAAAGAAACCGGAAGCTGTTTCTTTGAAAAGATTAACAAAATTGATAAACCTTTAGCCAGATGCATCAAAGAGAGAGAGAGAGAGAAAGGAGATTCAATAAACAAAATCAGAAATGAAAGAGGAGAAATAATAACCAACATGGCAAAAATATAAAAGATTATGAGAATATTATAAAAAAATTATATGCCAGTAGTTTAGACAACCTAGAGGAAATGGATAAATTCCTAGAAACATATAACCTACCAAAACTGAACCAGGGATAAATAGAAAATTTGAACAGACTGATTACCAGCAAGGAACTTGAATCAGTAACCAAAAAATTCCCAACAAACAAAAGTCTAGGACCAGATGGCTTTGCAGGTGAATTCTACCAAATATTTAAAGAAGAGTTAATACCTATTCTTCTCACACTATTCCAAAACACAGAAGAGGAAGGGAAGCTTCCACATTCATTTTGTGAGGCAAGTATTATCCTGATACCAAAACCAGATAAAGACACTACCAAAAAGAGAACTACAGGTCAATATCTCGGATGTAAATGATGCAAAAATCTTCAACAAAATATTAGTAAACCGAATCCAACAATACATTAAAAAAATCATTCACCACGGTCAAGTGGGGTTTATTCCTGGGATGCAAGTGTGCTTCAATATTCACAAATCCACCAATGTGATACAACACACCAACAAGAAAAAGGATAAAATTATATGATCATTTTAATAGATGGAGAAAAAGTATTTGACAAAGTACATTTATTCATGATAAAACCCTCAATAAAGTAGATTTAGAGGAAACATACTCCAATATAATAAAGGCTCTTTATGAAAAACCCACAGCTAACATCATACTCAATAATGAAAAACTGAAAACATTCCCACTAAGATCATGGACAAGACAATGATGTCCACTCTCACCACATTTATTCAACATAATATTGGAAGTCCTAGCCATGCAATCAGGCAAGAAAAAGAAATAAAAAGCATCCAAATTGGTAAAGAAGAAGTAAAACTTTCACTAATCAATGATGTCCACTCTCACCACATTTATTCAACATAATATTGGAAGTCCTAGCCATGCAATCAGGCAAGAAAAAGAAATAAAAAGCATCCAAATTGGTAGAGAAGAAGTAAAACTTTCACTAATTAAAGATGACATGATACTATATATAGAAAATAAAAAGCATCCAATTGGTAAAGAAGAAGTAAAATTTTCACTAATTAAAGATGACATGATACTATATATAGGAAATCCAAAAGACCCCACCAACAAACTACCAGAACTGATCAATGAATTCAGTAAAGTTACAGGATACAAAATCACTATACAGAAATCTGTTGATTTCTATACACTAATTTCTATACACTACAGCATCATCTAATGATGAAGCAGCAGAAAGAGAAATTAAAAAAAAAAATCCCATGCAATTGCACCAAAAATTATAAGGTTTACCTAAGTATAAACTGAACCAAGGAGGTGAAAGACCGGTACTTTGAAACTATAAAAAATTGAAGATGACACAATGAAAAGATATTGCATGCTTATGGATTGGGATAACAAATATTATTAAAATGTCACACTACCCAAAGCAATCTACTCATTTAATGCAATCCCTATCAAAATACCATCAGGATTTTTCACAGAACTTATATATATATATATATATATCTCATCCTAAAAGTTGTATGGGACCACAAAAGACCCCAAATAGCCAAAGCAATCTTGAAAAAGAACAAAACTGGACTTATCACAATGCCACATTTCAAGATATACTACAAAGCTATAGTAATCAAAACAGTATGGCACTGGCAAACATATAGACACATTGATCAATGGAACAGAATAAGGATCCCAGAAATAAACCCACAATTACAAGGTCAATTAATCTTTGACAAAGCAGGAAAGAATATCCAATGAGAAAAAGACAGTCTCTTCAACAAATTGTGTTGGGAAAACTGGACAGCAGCATGCAAAAGAATGAAACTGGACCACTTTCTTACACTATACACAAAAAACAAACTCAAAATGGGTTAAAGACTTAATATGTGAGACCTGAAACCATAAACATCCTAGAAGAGAACAAAGGGCAATAATTTCTTTGACATTGGCTGTAGCAACATATTTCTATATATGTCTCCTGAGACAAGGGAAACAAAAGAAAATTAAGACTATATCAAAATAAAAACTTCTACACAGCAGAGAAAACAGTCAGCAGAACAAAAGGACAACCTATTGAAAGGGAGAAGATATTTGCCAATGATACATCCAATAAGGGGTTTGGTATCCAAAGTATATGAAGAATTTATACAACTCAATAACCAAAAAACAAATAATCCAATTAAAAAGTGAGCAGAAGACATGACATGAACAGATATTTCTCCGAAGAAGACATATAAATGTGTAACAGACACAGGAGAAGATGCTCAACATCACTCATCATCAGAGAATGCAAATGAAAACTACAATTAGATATCACCTCACACCTGTCAGAATGGCTAAAATCAAAAACATAAGAAACAATAAGTGTTGGTGAGGATGTGGAGAAAAAGGAACCTTGGTGCACTGTTGGTGGGAATGCGAACCAGTGCAGCTGCTGTGGGATACAGTATGGAGATTCCTCAAAAAATTAAAAATAGAATAACTATATGATCCAGTAATTCCATGACTGGGTATTCAGAAAGATACATGCACCACTATGTTTATTGCAGCATTATCTACAATAGCCAAAATATGGAAGTAACCTGAGTATCCATCATAGATGAATGGATGAAGATGTAATACACACACACACACACACACACACACACACACACACACACACACACACACAATGGAATATTACTCAGCCATAAAAAAATGAAGACTTACTATTTGCAACACCATGGATGCACCTAGAGAGTGTAACGCTAAGTGAAATAAGTCAGTCAGAGAAGGACAAATGTCATATGATCTTACTCATATGTGGAATTTAAGAAACAAAACAAAGGAAAAAAGAGACAAACCAAAAAACACTCTATTAGTTACAGAGAACAAAATGATGGTTACCAGAGGGGAGGTGGTGGGGGGATGGGTGAAATAAGTGAAGGGAATTAAGATTACATTTATCATGATGAGAACTGAGTAATGTATAGAATTGTTGAATCACTACATTGCACACCTGAAACTAATTTAAAACTGTACATTAATTATACTGGAATTTAAAAATAAATAGATAGATAAATAATTTTTTTAAAAACAAAATTCTTTCACCGGTATCAAGATACCCAATCTATTTATCCTATCAGTTTTTTACTATCAATAGTCTCATACTATTTTCATGTCTACCCTTGCCCTAGTTATACTTCATGTTCAATTTTTGTAATTTTTCTCCTGAAGAAGCTTTAATTTCTTTCCTTCCTTCTTTTTCCTTTATACTTCAGTTAAAAAAAATAACCCCGGGTGAAATCAAATACCATCCTTTTCCTTCACTGCATAAGGACATCTGATCATTTCTCAAGAAAATTGTACAACTAGCTGAGCAGATTCATTTTAAGTGCTTGATCGAAAACATCAAAAGGGTCTCCACATGTCTTGAAAATGCTTTGTTGTTTCTTTAATATTATCTTTTATCTTATTGTCTTTAAAAAGGACTACATTTACCAGCCTGTCAGCACACGCACGTTCAATTAACAATCTTATTAATTCCCAGTCCCTCCAATTACAGCATTACGCATCTCTTACACTTGGTCAATAATCCCTCTCAGGCTCTGGGTCTTACCTTCTGTAGTTTCCTTAAGGATTTCGTTCTTACAGTTATTTCTTTTCTGACCTACATCATTGTTCTCTTTCTTTTCTGGATTATTCATAGACAGCCAAGTATACTCAATTATGTCTTATGCTAAGAATATGCTCTCATGACACCATATCTTCCCTCCAGCATCTTTTGGATCTTACAACTTGTCTGAAGAAAAGAATTCTCTATACCCATATTCTCCAACTTCTCATTTCCCATGGCTCTTAAATATGACTCCCATGCAAGCTCTTACAAAGGCATTTCTATGATCTGCATGGTTCATGCCCAGTGGCATATTTTTTTGTCCTCACTTCTCTTCACAGTAACCTTTGACACCACTGATCACTTCTTGGAATCTTCTCTCTTGACTTTCATGATGCCACATTTTCCCAGTTTCCCTTCTGCCTCATTGTCCCTTTCTCCGGTTTCTTTGCTTGTTCTTCATTCTTGGTCCAACATCGAAATTTGGAGTTCCTCAGCAGTTGTTCTCACGTTTTCCCATCATTTTTCTCACATGTTCTCTTCTGCGACCCATTCATTCACATGCCATGAGTATCATTTATATCTTTATGACTCTTAAATTTAATATGCCTAACCCAGACATTTTTAGTGAAATTCAAACTCATTCAACATCTCTACCAACCTGTCTTATAGACACTTCAAATCATTATGTCCCGAATAGAGCCCTCGATTTCTTTCCTAAAGCCTAATAATACCCCACTTTGTCTCACCTGGGTTTTATGCTATGTTTATCCTGGGAGTTACTCAAACCGGAAGCTGTGTAGATGTTCTGCTCCTCCCTTTGTCTTATTCTAACATCTTATCTATCAGTATGTCCTATTAATTCTTTTTGTATGATGTATCTGGAATCTTTCCACTCTCATAGTTCCACTGTCACCTTCCTAGCTCAAAATCTCATCTTTTCTTAGCCCTGCAATCACCTCTTTACTAGTGTGCATGGTTCCACTCTCTCTGCCTTCCAATCCATTTCCCTCCCAATAACAAAGTGAGGTTTGGGGTATATACTGGATATTCTAATATTTAAAGGTCTTCTTCCACTTATTAGTCCTCTGGGATAAAATGAAAACTGTCTTATGAGACTCTGCTTAAACGGAGCCCAGCTTATACTCCAATCTATCTGAGAATATTTTCCACCCAGCTTATTTCATGCCCAATGCACTGGCCTTTTATCAGCTTCATATCAATGAACAACTCTTTTCCAACTACGGATCTCTGTTTAAATCTTCTTGTCCTCTCTTTTCCTCAGATCTCAGTTATCACCTCTTTAGAGGAAACAAAGCAAATGAATATTCATGTGTTGTTAGACATCCATGCAATGAGCCAGTGGGAATGGTCAATTCCATGACTTGAATAGGGAACAGGTTGCTTAGCCAAGACTCTTTTGTTTTTGGCATATTCATCAACTGTGTGTATTAAGACTCAACTATGCTTCTTGATAGAAACTACATAAAATCTTTATCTGGCCATCTTTTGACAATATAATGGTTTGAAACCCCATTGCCAACATGAGCACTGGCAAAATTCATATACAAGATAACTCTCAGGGAAATTATGAAACAGTAATCCAGATCACCTAGGTGACCACTTTTTAACTCAATGCATAGAATTTGCAGACCTGTAGAAATATGTCTCAGGATACACCACAATTTTAAATTATTATTTATTTGGCTTGTCAGTGAAAGAATGGAAGAAGGAAATGTAGCTAATAAGCTTTGCCAAATCATGGCAGGTAAGATCTGCCTCAACATTTAGATCTCATAGAATCAAAGAAAATGAATCTTCTTTTATGTGCACTAACTCAAAAACCATTATTTGGTAAATAAAGAAAATGCTGCATCCTTTCGTGGGATTTCAAGTCTGGAGGGGTGTTTGCAAGGTGAGAGAATATCTTTATCAGTATAAAGCATAATTTCCATACAACAGATTAAAAAGAAAAAGACCCAGAGTCAGGAAAGATATTTATTTGAATGATGGTTGTTCCCTCTTTTAATTTTTTATGATTAATCTCAAAAAGTAGGGGCACATAATGTGAGCAATGAATGCTACAGAAAGAAAGTAAGGCTCGTGATTCAAGCATTTAATGCAGTAGTAAAAGAAGAGAATAGGGTAAGATGATTTGGTGATTTTGATCTAGCTAGTCCAGGCATGCCAATGACTATGCATGCCGTGGAAGGGGATAGGGGTGGACAGAGAAGCTGACCATGTCATAGAAACACCAGAGAAGTTGTCATTCCAGTGTCCCTGGCAAGGGAAACATGATTATAATGTTTTAGAGATGCTGTCCAGAAAAACAAGAGGATAGGAACCTTGACACAGTTTTATTACTCACTACCTGAATTGCATGGAGATCTTAAGAGGCTGGATAGGAAAAATAATATAAGTATCAAAATGATTGCTAAGGTGTCGAAGGAGTTACACCTGCCATGGTCTCTTTCTACCCACTAACCTCTTCATCCTTTGGTTAGGTACTATAACTGGCTGTAGTTTCACAGTCTCATAAATGGGACATAAATTGATTTCTGGAGTGATGGCATTGCATAAAGCATTTCATTAAAACCAAATATTTCAGATAATAACCATAGTGTTACAAAAGATTTCTGGGGGAGTCAAGAGAACAGCTGGATGAAAGAGAAAGGTGACAGACATCAATTCAGCAGGAGATAGTACTTAAAATTTTAATACTAAATAGGGCCATATAGATAAGCTAGACGTCAGAATGAAGACATTTTTCTACTATTTCATAATAAACACTGAAAACCGGCTGCTGTTGACAAGATTTTTGATTCTATTAAAATTAGTCAATATTCTGTTACCTCTGACATTTATTTTTGCCTTTGCCTGTGGCAGTGTGGCACATGAAGGCACGTCATGTCTTGTTTTGTTTATCCTGTATTTTGGGATCATTAAACATTTGAGTGTTAGATGTGATTCAGACAATGTTATAGATTTTTGCAATTAATTGTAAATGAATTTGGAAAGGGGAGCTGCCTCCCTACCACAGCTTTCTAAAATGGTATCTCTAATAAATAAAAAAGTCCCCTGAATTGTAACTAATTACACAAGTGTCTAGGGTGCAACAAGATGCTAAGATGTTCAAGTGGAAAAATATCAGCGAGATGTAATTCTATAATAAAATCAGTGATAGTTTCTCACATGTTTTTACTGAATATTCCATTGAACAGTTAATTTTTAAAAGCAAATGATGTCTAAAAGTGTGAATCTGCAATATAGCCGCTCAGATCCAGGCTCTTTTTGGTTACCAAGGAAACCATTTCATAGACGTTCACATAAATAAACTCTAGACAGTGGGAGGAAGTGCCATAAATATAGGGACAGGTTCACTTGATTTTTTATTTCTCTGAGAACAATTCTCTCTCCCTGTAACCATATATGTACTAAAAAAAAAAACCCTACGAAACATGAGAGTAATACCTTGTGCATGACAAATGTAAGCAGAGTAATACTACGTTTACTCAGAATGTGAGAATTAACAGTGGGAAGGTTGCTAAAATCACCAGCTTTCGAAGTTTTAGAGATGAGCACCACGAAGGCTTATTTCCATTGGGATTTTAATGGATTGCTCATTTACACATTCACAAAAATAAGTCCTTATATTTTATTTCTTTTCTATACCTATCTCTCAGGAGAAACAAGTAGAGATCATTTTCCTCTTGCCAAGCTGTGCAATACTACCTGTCAAACAAGAGCTCAAAAATACTGTAAAGCTGTGTCCTCTAATTTTTATCTGAATGGACTCCAGGGAGTGATCTCAGGCTTTATTAGACCTGCAAACACTGCTGAGTTCTGAAAATTATCAGGCATCTAAATACAAACCAAACCAAACTAAACAAAAACACGATTTAAAAACCTTGCTTTTTAGACATCATAATACAAATTCTTTGAATTGATAGTGTATTCCTCTTTTCAATGATTTCTTGGCATTAGTTACCTACCTTAACCTATTTAATCAATCAGCACAATAGGCCCCTTAGATTTTGCTGGATGGCCACATGTGTCCTTCCTTTGTCAATACGGCCCTCTGTTTTCCTCTGCAACACTTAGCTGCTCCCTCATTCTAGGCCATCAGACCAGGCAGATTAATCACAATTCCCCTGGAGACCTAAGCCTCAATCCAAGCCTAATTCTCTACCAGAGTAACACAGTTAGAAGTTGGTTGGAACCCACTTCCTGCTGTGAGAAAAAAAAAAAAAAATCCTGATGTTGTTTTATTATTTGTCCTAGCCAAGGTCTGGCTTTTCAGGGTTTCCTTTAATTCTATCAATTCCTCCCCGTTTTTGCAATATATTTACCTTCTTTAAATTAACTAGAATAGGTTTCATTTGAATTCAGCCAATGGCCTCCAATCCAGTATTCTGCCTCTGACTACTACAGCAAAAATATTTTAAAATAAAATTACTAATTAAACCTAGCTTCCCTATAATAATCAATGTAGAAAATGTCCTATTTTCACTAAAGTGTCTTAAATTATTTTATTGTAAGTCAATGCATTACATATATTTACCATTTTATGCAGAACTAAATAGAAACCTCTATTTAAGTTTTAAAGAATAAAATCTAGTTCCAGAAGTGTAGGTTTGGAATAAAAAGTATACATCCATTCTATTTTCTCTGGGTCCCTTAGTATATTACAAGCTACAATTTTACTCACCCTCAATCATGAACAGAATAATTGCCTCAATACAGTCTTCGGATGGAGCCCCCAATATATTTCAGTAAATGGGCAACAGTATCTATATTTAGAAAACATTTATACAACTAGGAAAAGGAAATACAAATTTGTAAGGTATAATTTGTCATATATTCAGAGAAAACTTAAAACAAGTCAATGCGTACTTCCATTAAAGCCCTTTATAATTTTAACCAAAAAAAAGTGTTTTATAAATATTACCTTATGTTCTTGTTCATTCACTCATCAAGTATTTATCGAGTATCACTGTGGACAAGAAATTACTTCAGCTCTGAAGACAGGGCAGTAAACCAAAGGGACAAATAATGCCTGCCCTCATGAAGATTACATTCTGGTTAGAAATACAAACATTAACAATATTGTAAGAAAATTGATAATGTGTTTGATCATGACGAGTCTAAGGGCGCAAAAGCAAGAAAGGAGATGCATGTCACAGAGAGGCCAAGGAAGGTCTCTGTGGAAAGGACTTTTGATCCAAAGATCTGAACAAAGGTGGGAGAGAGCCATGGGAATATTTGGCAGAAGAATGAAGTACACCCATTTTATCACTGTTTGCTTTGTTAAAATCCTCTCCAGGTGCTGACCATCATGGCCAATGCAAAAAGCACTTGAGAGATAATTACTGAAAGAGGGACTAGCATGTGGAAAAGGCCCTGAGGTCATGGAGAGTGTGATGCATTTCAAGGGAAAAAAAGAATTCAGGTGGGAACTTAGCGAGGACGGCATTTTCGCCAAGCAGAAGGAACAGTGTGGAACGGAAGGACAGTCTAGTTAGCAAAGGGCCTCAGAAATCACGTGGGAAGACTGTACCATGTTCTATGGGAGAAGCCATGCAAAGATTTGAAAGCAGGTAACTGCTATAATCAAATTAATGTTTTCAAAAGATCACTCTTGGACTTTCAGGAATTGGAAATGAGGTGAAGAAACAGCACGATCACTTAGAGAATGTTCTGTTTAAGCTCAAACTCATATTGGAAATGCAGTTTTGAGGAGAACTCCACATAAATGTCCTTTCTGAGCAACAGCTGATTCTAATTCAGCTTAAATGTGTCAGAGAGGTCTTTAATCATGACATTTAAAAGTCCCCAGCCCAATGCCGAACCATTATCTATTAAGAGAGGGTATGTGCTTTCCTCAGTTTTCCTAGAATTTATCACCATCTGTATTCATTTTTTTTATTCACTATTTACCCCCTTTTACCATAATGCAGGTGCCAGGAGGGCGGGGACTGGTCTTTCATATTATTTTTTTAGTTAGTAGATATTATTTTACAGCAATTTTAGGCTTATGGAAAAATCAAACATAAAGTACAAAAAATTCCCATATATCTTCCCGCACACACCTTACATTAGTGCAAGCCATCTTGCATTTGTGTGGTGCATTTGTTACCATGATAAGCCAATGCTGAATCATTATTAGCCATGGTCCAAAGTTTACATTAGGGTTTGCTCTTTGTGTTTGTACATTGGATGAGTTTTGACTTATGGATAATGGCATGTATCCATATCCACTGTTACGGTATCATACAAAATCATTACACTCTACTGTGTTCCACTGATTCATCTCTCTCTTCCTGCCCCACACCGCCCCCCTCGTAGAGCAACCACTGATCATTTTAGAGTCTTCATAGTTTTGCCTTTTCCAAAAGTCATTTAGTCTGAATCATGTAGTATATACCCTTTTCAGATTCACTTCTTTCACTTACCAATATGAACTTAAGGTTCCTCACATCTTTTCATGACTTGATAAATCATTTACTGTTATTGCTGAAAAATATTGCATTATATGGATATACCACAGTTCGTTGATCCCTTCATCTATTGAAGGACATCTTAGTTGCTTCTAAGTATTGGTAATTGTGAATAAATGTGCTATAAACATTTGTGTGCAGTTTTGTGTGAACATAAATTTTCAACTCACTTGGGTAAATACCAAGGAGTGCAATTGCTGGATAATATGCTGGGAGTATATTTAGTTTTGCAAGAAATCTAGAAACTACCAACTCTCTTTCAAAGTTTTTTGGGCCTCTTACCAGCCATGAATGAAAGTTCCTGTTGTTCCATATCCTTGCCAGTTTTTGATATTGTCATTTTTTTAAATTTTAGGCATTCTCCTAGGTGTGTAGTAGTATCTCATCATTGTTTTCATATTCACTTTTAAATCTCCAGTATCTATAAGAATGTCTGACAGAGGGTGCCTGGGTGGCTCAGATGGTTAAGCGTCTGCCTTCGGCTCAGGTCATGATCCCAGGGTCCTGGGATCGAGTCCCGCATCAGGCTCTCTGCTCCTTGGGAGCCTGCTTCTCCCTCTGCCTCTCTCTCTCTCTCTCTCTCTCTCTCTCTCTCTGTCTTTCATGAATAAATAAATAAAATCTTTAAAAAAAAAAAGAATGTCTGACAGAGAAGCAGTGTGTGTGTGTGTGTGTGTGTGTGTGTGTGAGAGAGAGAGAGAGAGAGAGAGAGAGAGAAAGAGAATGAGAAAAGGAATCAATCTAAAAACTATCAAAACTAATAATGCGAAAATTCAGACATGTTGCACACAAATCAATAGCTTAGTATAAACAGCAGGGTATAGTAAATAGAATTACCAAGGGTTTGGACACAAAGTACACAGTTGTACTGAGGAAAATAAAATAATATTTGAATAAATAAACAAGCATATAGAATTTTTAGATTAGAACAACTAAAAGTTTCAGAGAATTCCCAAAATAAATTCAAACAACAAACCTTATTTTAATAAAAATTACAAAACATTTTGTTTTACATGGACATAGCAATTAGAATCAATGGAAAGACTACATCAAGGAAAGAATATCCTAATGAACACTCTAAACCAGTTGCCACATATCAAACAACACTGCATTTCTTGAAGGGAGACATCTTAATCTTGCTTCTCCGATTGCTTCTTCCTCAGTGACTCCTGCAGTGAGTCTCATTTGCTTCCTCCACACCATCAAAGTACAATCTCACTTTCTATCCTATTTTGAAGCATCTTTTTGGCATTGAAATTATTTTGCCCAAAATAATTTTGGGCAATAAACTTTGATAAAATCAAAGTTAAAATTTATTTAGCTTCATCCAGTTCTGCTTTGAAACAGTTTTCTTTCATAAGTAACACTCCTAGTATAAGACACTTGCCAAGTAACTTGCACTTCCCACACAGAGACACACATACTAGAAAGCGTTACAGTTGAAATTGGAGACCGGGTCTCTGAACAATACCGACGACTTTTAGGAAGACAGTCCGTAAGAGCTGCAATGAAATATGCAGAAAGGCATTTGGACAGGAGCCTTATTCTCATGAACTTCCCAAATGCTGCCCCCGTTTATAGCCTGTTTTGTTAATCAAGGACAGAAAATCCATTTGTAGAAATCATCTATCAAGAAGTTATATATTAGATTATTTGCCTTCCAGGGATCCTTTCATACAATTCCAACAAAAGGAAAATGTCATCGTGCCAAAGCCTTGACTGGGCCAGGCGAGCCCAAGAGCAGCTGCTTCTATTTTCCTGATTCACATCTGTGTCTAATAATTCATGCTTGACTTTGATGTAGTCATTGGCAAGTTAACATTTCCCAAAATCCAGGGTTTCAACCAAGAATAAAGTTTCATGCTTTGTATTTTTAAGAACTTAACCCATTTCCCCACTTAAACCCCCTTATCTCTCTTAATGCAGCGACATATGACTAAAATGGTTCAGTGTATCCCTGGTGCCGACACATATCATTTATGCAGGTAGTTCACATGGCCTGATCCTCTCAGGGTTCTATTTGTTCCTGAGCTTCCTAGATGCTTATAAATTTGTTCTTATAGCAGTTTACCCTGCTGGCTCTACCCTAATAAGTCAAATTTTATGACTACGTTCCTCTATTCAAACTATCTACTCTCACCTAAACTTCATGTCATCTACAAATAGGGTATCATCTCAAATATCTCATTCATTTATTCATTCCGAAAACTTTGATTGAAAGCTGAGAATTTTTCACACACTCAACTGCACTAGGGATAAAAAGTTAAGTTATTCCTATTCCTAAATCCATGTCAAGCAGAAGAAGAAACTATTAAAATTAATATTAATTCTAATAACCATAAAAGGAGGAAAATAACTATTGATTTCTTGCATCTAATAGAAGATAGGTCTCAGACATGTGGTAGAAGCCAGAATTTCAACCTTGGTTTTCCAGAATCAATGGTGATCCCCCAATTCCTCTAAGCTTTGCTTGTCATTCAGTGAACAGTGAGAAAGGGAAACTCGCCAGTGTGTAGGATACGTGGGAGGGACAATCAAGAGGAAGACATGAAGCGGCTCCTGGGTGGCTCAGTCGGTTAAGCCTCTGCCTTCGGCTCAGGTCATGATCTCAGGGTCCTGGGATCGAGCCCCGGTCATGGCTCCCTGCTCAGCAGGGAGTCTGCTTATCTCCCTCTCCCTTTGCCTCTCCCCCTGCTCATGTGCTCTTTCTCGCTCTCTCTCCCCCTCTCTCTCTGAAATGAATAAATTCATTAAAAAAAAGAGTGGGACATGGAGGGATTGAGGTCCTTATGTTCT